>NC_090929.1:1546085380-1551085380 GCF_040938575.1 Ambystoma mexicanum
TCTTCAGATGTCATGCCCCCCCCCAACTTTTTCAGCAAAGTTACCCCACTGTGCATTGCTATTTGCGACCTTCCGCACCTTTGTTCTTCAGCCTGCTAGTCCTAAGAGAAGGTGACAAATCATCTACAAATCAGGCTTGGTCCCACCCTAAAGGGGTCGCCCAGTCCCAACTGCCAGGACACATCCCGTCTGCACGAGACCCCAAGCATCCAAACACATGTTTTGGCCTCTTTACGCATCATCTGTGAGGAATTTCTTGGGTCTCTATGCTCAGGAGGCTCGGATCCACATTTGGGCATTACCGTGCAACTTGGGGTAACATGCTAAACAAAAGAGGTGATGACTGGAAGGTTTGAAATTCATCTTAACCACTGGTATTGCTCTGGGTAACCCTCCAGACCATCATTCTTCAGCCTGCCAAGCCATTACAGAAGAGGAAAAACCATATGCAAATCATGCTTGGTACCAACCCAAAAGGGCAGACCAGCCAGAATTGCCAGGTCACATCCTATGACATGAGACCACAAGCATCTCCAGACATGTTTTGCCCTGTTGGGCCTCATCAGTGAGGTGTAGATTGGGTCTTTAGGACCAGCATGCTCAGGACCCACTTTTAGGCATTCCAGTCCCACTCGATGTAACTTATGCAAAACAAAAGAGGTGATGACTGGAAGGTTTTGAATTAACCCTAACCACTGACATTGCTCTGGGCATCCCTCCAGACCATTGTTCTTCAGCCCGCCAAGCGACTACAGAAGGGGAACAACCATATGTAAACCAGGCTTCGTCCCATCTCACTGATGAGGTCCAACAGGGATCAAACATGTCTGGGGATGTGTGTGGTCTTGTTCAGAATGAATGTGACCAAGCAGTTTGGGTTGGACGGCTACCAAGACTGATTTGCACATGGTCTTTCCCCCTTTGCATTGGCTTTGCAGAACGATGGTCTGGAGGGTTGCCCAGATTAATCCCAATTAAGATTCATTCTAAACATTCCAGTCATCACCTCTATTGATTTGTTGTAGTCACCCTGAGTGGGACGGGTTTTCCCAGACGTGGGTTCTGAGCCTGCTGGACATAGAGACCGAGGTAACGCCTTACTGATGATGGACAACAGGCCTAAAAACATGTCTGTGGATGCTTGCTGTCTCCTGCAGAAGTTATGTGAAAAAGCAGTTTGGGCTGGGCTGCCATTTTGTTTTAGGTGGTAACAAGCCGATTTTGCATATGGTGTTTCCCCTTTTGTAATGGCTTGGAAGGAGAAAAACAAAGGTCTGGAGGGTTGCCCAGAGCAATGCCAGAGGTTAAGAATAATTCTAAACCTTCAAGTTGTCACCTCTGTTGTTTGACAAATAATTTGAAGACATGTTCCTGGCAGCAGGAGGAGAGGACAAGTGGAGGGGAATATGCATACACATGACATTCTGGTTAAGCCTACTCCTGCTGGATGTGTTAAGCAGTGGCGACTGACATGGTGCTTGCTGTGAATTGGAGTGACACAAGGATGTGTAGAAGAGGGCATAATGGTTGCTTTGCTTATCAAATGGAATACTACTCTACCTCCCATCCCTGCCCCCCAGGTTCCACATGGCACCACAATCAGGATGCTCTTTAAGCTAACCTAGACACAGCAGAGAAAAGAAAGGTACGTTTTCCATGCCTCACTTGGGCATTTGAGACTGTACCTTACAATTGTTGACTATACTTGTGATGAGCCTAAGATAGGTTTATTGGGGCATTAAAAACTGCACTTTGCATATGATGAAATTTCATCCGCTTATGATGCTGTACCTTACACTTGCTAAACAAACAATAGGTATAACATTTTATTTGGCATAGTATATCCTCATCTGGACATGTATGGATATTTGTGGCATAACTGGCTGTATATGAAGTAAGATAGCAATCGAAAGCAATTGAGGGTAAACTTGGCATTTGATGTCAGCACATGGAAATGTGATTGTGCACCCTACATCTGATGACTATATGCAACATGTGAATCTGCGATTGGTATAGGATGACAGTCGAAGGTTTCTGAGATTCCTGCTAATATCTGTAGTGTCCTTGTACTGCCTAAAGATGCTGTCTGTATTGGCATACAGTGCGGAACATTATTTTGCCACTTGATATAACCTATGGCTTCCTTTGGAGGAAAGTTCTTAAACTACCTAAGGTGACTCCTTTACAGGTCATTAGATATGAACTGGCCCTCATTTCGTTGTTTGTCATGGTGACATCGAAATCGCTTTCATTATACCGAACATGTATAGTTAAGAATCCTACAAGAGGTTTTGAATTACTAAAAGAAGCTTTAACTAATCAGAGCAAACCTATATCAGAAGAGTGGAGACTGGATTGCTGTAAGATTATGGCTGACTTGAACACAACAGAGGAAATGTTAATTTCAAACCCAGTGGCAGTTAAAATGAAACTGTGGCAAAAGGGCTGGTTGGAAACCTTAGAACAAAAATTGCAATGTAGACTAGACCAAAAACACACTTCGGAATGGCTTTTACAACACCCTCCAGAAATATCGGATGAAATGATCATGTAGAGTCTATCAATCCCAATTTCTATGGTTCCGTCTTAACTTATATCCCACCAAAGCCATGCTAATATCTAGAAAGCAATGGAAGGGAACAGACCTATTGTGTAGGTTTTGTAGTAACACGAACACCAGAGATCCATTTCAGCACCTTGTGTTATTTTGTAAAGGCATACACGACAGACAATTATGTTACCTGGGGAAATTTGTTGAAGAACTAATCTCGATTACATCTAACAAATTGTGGATCGTCTCATGTGTGGGGAGCGAGTGACAACGGTTATATCTTTGGTCAAGTTCCTTGAAGATGTTTTTCGGGGTCGGAAATTTCGATTTGTGCCAATAAATAATGGAAGGTGCCATGAGTAAAATGAACAAATATACCTTCCTAGTCTGGCATTGCGGATCCTTTCTGAACTACTCAGGCTCCTTTGATAACAGGAATAGACCTCCTGGTATTATTTGTTTGACCTGCTATTTTGTTATATAAATAGGAAGTATGCTTATGTTACCTTATTCCACTGTTTGGGATTGTTTAAACTGTCTAAATTGTAGGTCTAATGCAATATGTAACAATATAGTAATCTAACAGAACTATGTGATTAATTTTCGATTGTTTTTGTCTTTTGATTTTTTTATTGTTTGACTTGGGTGAGAGTTTTATATTAAGCCAAACTCCTAAATACATAAATACATAAAATAGGATGAGAGCAGCATACTGCAGGGGGGTGTGCTTGACATGTTATGGCAGTATATGTGCACGTGAGACGTTATTTAGCATAGTGTGAATATATCATATAGCATAGTGTGAATAATAATAAGTATTATTATTATGTATTATTATCAGTGAAGTACAGTTAGGATTTGTTAACTGCACACTTAAAGAGGAACTGGCATATGAAGGGAGGATATTTGTTGGCTATGCAGGGGTAGATCTGGCATAACTTGACTGCTTCGCAGGCATTCCAAGGAGCATCTTCATCAAATGTAGGTCATTTTGTGGTCTGCTTTAGTATCTATTTGTTATTGTATCAATCAAGCAGGCTGCAAAATTGTCAGTCATCAAAAACGTTATTTTGGGTTCTCAGTCCGCACAAGAACAGCTCATCAATAAATCTATATCAGCCGTGATGCAATCACAGCACCTTGTCGAAATAACGCTAAAATCATACCTATTTCATAGCTTTACATCTTGGATAGCAGGTTTTAATCATAATCAAAAAGCTGCAGACAGCAAAGATGACTTCTAAATCCATGAGACAAAGGCCTCATTTCTTGAGCGAATCGAGTATTTGTGGAAAATTCGGACAAAAAAATCAATTTTGTCCAAAGATAATCATTTCTGCGGCACATTAATACAAATCATGCACAGCGCTCCCTTGTCGGTGGGGAAGATATTGTTTAAATAGAATTCTGGGCTAGATGAATCTTTAAAAAAATGCAAATTAAATAAATAAATAAAAATCAGAGAGTCGCAGTAATCTTGACGAACAGCCGGCACGCACCATCAGTGTATCTAGATAAAAGTGCTCCTGAGTATCTTTGATTGCAGAGATGATTAAATCAGTAATTAGCGTGGTATCATAAACTAAATGAGAGTTGCCAAACGTGCACAAAAGCAATTGTATGTGTTTGAACCATTTCCAGCATGTATCAGCTGGGGGATGAATAACGTCCCACATTACCTCTCTGTACTATATACATATGACAATATGATAGTCAATGAGGCAAGTAAAAGCTGACTTAGCAACATGGAAAGAGGCATGATAATGCTTTAACTGGCAGGCTGGCATATTGTGCTGACACCTGACATGCTCGGCGACATCATATTGCATTAAAGCACAATGAGCATCACATCAGAAGCTGACGTCTGGTATACTTAAGTACAACTCTGTATTCACTGTTGATTCTCAAATGATTGAAAGTACTTTGGAAATATCCTATCATATGAAGGTTGCAGCAATGCATGTTTTCCAAAAATATTGGTAGTGGCTACTAGCAAGTCAAAAACAATGTTAAAGGCAATTGGTATTTTTCCCAGTTTGGTACTCTGTATCAAGTAGAAAGAATGTGTGCCTACTGTGAATGAAATATTTAATTGGTCGCACGTTTTTCTGTTGAGCTCATCATTGGTTTTACCTGGTGAAGTGCCCTGTAGGGTTTGGATTGAAACTTACATCAAAAGTATAGAATCCATGTCACGTGTGCTCCTTCGAAACATACAGAAAATACAATGGATTTTGATTCAATTGAGCATCATTATAGGTTTTCCAGTACTGTAGTAACAGCGCCAGTAAGCTACCGGTGACATTACTACCGGACCAGCAAACTTCGAGTTGTGCTTGCGGGTGTCTTTCTGCCTGCCAGGTCTGACCTGGCGGGCAGAGCGGCACCCGCAAGCACAACTCGTCAGATGCACCGGCACCATTCATGAATTCATGAATGGTACCGGTGAATCCGACCTCACCGTTTCCATTGAGCCCTTTGGGGCTCAAATGGGAATGGGGAGTAACGAATACCGGCAGCCGTCAATGTGAATGCCCCCTTACGTCCCCATTGCCGGGTGCTCCTGCCAGACTCGTAATGAGGCCAATGTCTTTGCAAAATTGTTCTGCAAATGAAGCTTTGATTAAAACCATTTCTTGAGAGGAACTCCCCCCCCCACAACCGCCAACGTTTACCTGTCAAGGGTTTGAATCCAATTCAGGGGGGGGGGAGTCTTTCTTCCTCAGCTGCTTCGCTGTTCACTGGCTATCACTGATTCAAGATCAAGAAGTGAAATAGCCTTATAAATAAAAACTGGAGTGATCAAAAGGAAGTACACGGAAGTTGTGGAGGTTCTGAGAACACATTTGTGAATATTTTAATCAGTTCATGAACATTAAACTTTTGACATGAAATTTAGAGAGGTTTTGAAACTGTAAACAGTGTTACGCACAGCAGAATACCGCTCCATTCATCCAGCACACGCCCTCTTCAATAGCTCCACCCAAAATGCCAAATCTGTGGAAGGAAACTGAGCACTTGGCAGAGCCTGGCAACCTGGCAAAGTTGGTCTTTAATCGTGGCAATACATAACAACTTAAGTTAAAGAAAACAATGAAAGCGTACCTCTTCCAACAATCCTTTTCAATGTCATTGTTGGGGCTAAGTAACACTTATGAACAAGTATCTACTGTAGTCCTAAACAAAGAATACAATGGTGATGATGTGGCTGAAATTATTCAACCTTACAATACAATTAAACAATCCATACCATAACAATCAAACATTAAAAGCAACAAAAATAAATGTCATCAAATCAGCCATAATCATGATTAAATAAATGACCACCATACCTGTATAATGTCCATAAACCTATCAACCGGTAACATATCTATCACCAATAAAAATTCTATTTGTTGCTCATATTAATGATATTTGTTGTCCACTAAACATCATCTTCCAAACTTTCTCTTCCGTTAAAAATCTGAAGCCCTCAACGTACTTAGTCAAATATAAATTACTTCTCACTGATAGATTAGGGAAGATTACTAACACATGTCTCAATGTTTCTAATTAATTTGGGTTAGTAGAAAAACAACAGTGTCTTTGTTTAATATGCCATCTCATCCTTATACCTCCTAACGTCCCTTGTTGGCCACAAGTTAAAACATATTTTTAAAACCCCAGCTCAAAATTTAGAACAAGGACATTTCTTTAAGTAGGTGAGCATACAATTCATTGGTATAAATTAATCTTGATTTTTTTTTTCAAACTTGATTACGTTTACACTGGTCTTTTCTCATAATCCAATTTTTTCACCATCATGTCTTCTTGGATTTATCAGGGAAGCACTAGAGGGTCTCTAAAGACATATCTGCTACCATTAACACCCCAAAACAGTCTTCCTTCAACTTCTGTGATAAATTTGGGGTTCCAGCAATTTAACAATTAAAGGGAGGATGACGGTTATATGCCCCAAAAGACACTTCCTCATAAGTGCCAGGGCTCTCCACTTTACCAAACTTGCCAGCGACAGCAACCCCACTTCACAGTGGGTTATCTGGATTGGAAAACGAGTCAGGAGGATCAAAATGTTTGCCCCCAAAAAAACCTCTATCCGATTCCAATCCAGATCTCTGTGCATCAATTTCATTTCTGCCCCATACATCAGGTTTGACACTGCCTTTTGCTTAAAATAGATTAATACTGGCTTGCATGAATACCTTCCATACTTTTTCGTGGATGACCCACCCCTGAGAAGCCGCTGTTATGGCCTTCTGCCTTATTTCGCCTTTAAATGAAAGCTCTATGGTATAATTGTTAGTGTTAACTCCCAGATATTAATATTCTTTAACAGTAATTAAAGGGGATTTATACGGGATCCATTTAAAATGGAGGGAATTCTGCGAGAGGGGTGTGAGACTCCTTCATTTAACAGCACATGTCCTCAGGTTATTGGTCTAAAGCTAGCCTGCTTTAGTGGACCAATCCCTGCTCCTGGCTGGAGTGAACTATGCCCAGTTGATCTTGCACCCAAAGTGCTTTGCTCTAGAGGACAGTGAGGGAAAAGGGAAGGGAAGAAGAGACTGTAAGAAATAAGATGGTGGAAGGCTTCCTCCTGTGCCCAGAGCACTCCAGCCTATCCTACTCCTGCCCCCTTCTACCATACTGAAACAAAGAGCTTTGGATATGCAGCACCCTTTTCTGAGGCTCCTCCTCCTGAAAGGGTGTGCTGCTTTGATACCTGGGCCCACCACAGCTGCCTGCTGAACAGCTGTCCCTGTGGGAGGGGGTGTCCCGCCCTCACAAAGAGAATCAGAGATAAATTCTGGGTTTATGTCATGCTGTGTGGCAGTATCAGCCTTTCTGACTCGAATACACATTACCTTTCACAGCAGAGGTGACTCACAGGATCTGACACATATGCAATATCAATTGGAAGGAGCCATGATCATAAGTATTGCCATGCACTATGCCAGAACTCAGGTATAGCGTATTCTTAGAGATGACCCTGCTGCCAGCATGGCATACTCATGATCATTGTGCTGCAGTGACTTTGCTGTTACTGTGGCGGTCGAGTGGTCATCGTGTGTCTTTTGTCCCTGCTCTGCGCTATGAGCAGAGCAGGTGCTGTGGATCGAGCTAATGATGTAGCAGGGCAAACGTGCACTATGCTTTTGGCATGGAGTTGCGACAAAAGGAGTTCTGGCTAGCAGATTACCTCTTTGGAGAAGGAATCATCCACATAATTATATGTACTAAAAATCAAAAAAGCTGAGGCTTTTCACCCTTGCTAGATGGCAATTATTTACAGAAAGATAATGGAAAAGATGTACCAGACACTAAGAAGGTTCCCTTTGCATACCTTACACCCGTACCCACCTGTTCAACGTCATCATTTTGGAACGCGGTTACCGTCCAATACCTGCTCACTCCATCCTATTTCATCCCTCCCTTTTCACAGGTTCAGAAATGAATGCATTGCATTTAGATGTTTACAATAAATAAATAAGTAAATAAGCAAAACAAATACATAAATACAATGATGAATATATAAATGTAAGATTGGGCAACTCTTTCATATACATTGGTGCATTGTGCATTGGGTGTGGCAGCTCGAGGAAAGAGGGGCAGAACATCACCCCAGCAGTGCTGCAATGCTAAATAATAGGGCCCTTTCAGAAATGTGCATTATATCAATGCTCGCTAACCACGAAGTTATATACACCGAGTTGTTTTTAACTTAGATACAGCACAGCATTTGATCAAAAATGCATTTTACTTAATAAAGTCATTATAACTTTGATGGCAATCTAATCCAGCCTGGAGCTGTGCATCTCGATGTGTGCCCATAAACAGCGGCTGGCTGAACGAATGCTTCAGTTATAGTAACACGTACGACCTTTACCATTGCCTAACTTGTCCTTATTATGTATTTTGCAAAGGTTGCAAAATGTAGCTTTTATAGTCCTCACTGGCCCCATGATCTTGATCACTCTGAAGAACACAAACAAGACACATTAACGATTTCCTCCTGTGATATTAGCTTAGCTCTATTACAAATCAATCTGTTGCATCAACATTCCCTTTATAGCTCTGTAATCAGTATTCCAGCCGTAGGCAGGGCGCTCCACGCGCGCATCCACTCTGCCAAGAGAGGAAAGGAACAGCATCTCCTGTAATATCTCACCAACACAAACTAAACGCGCAATACAAAAGAATAAAACACTTTTCATATTCCATATTAAATAGCAAACTGCTAATTTCATAGGACAGGTTCTTAAGGTGAACTTCACATGAAATCCTTAAAACGTCTCAAGGATCAAGCACATTAAATGATGTTTTCATAAATGACTCCAAGGGAACTTGCATCTGAGCCTGAACGCCGACTGTAAAAGGACGAACATGTTGGAATGCGAGAGCACCTGAAAGATGAAATCTTATGTTTGCCTCTAGCTTCTAAGTGCCCGATTTGTACAAGGTTTTGTGGTGTGCAAAGTGACTTTGCTCGGAAAAAGTGCACTTTGTGTGGTGCACAACTTGCAAATGCTTTTCACAAAATGCATGTTGCACTGACACAGCACTCCCTGTGACAATTCTAATCACATTGCACCCCACCCTCTAGCACCACATTAGCGCAAAGGAAAGGCTAATGCAAGGGTACAGAAAGGGGCGTCCCACCACTATTGACGGGGGTGTGATGCCACCTCGCCTGAGTGGCAGGCAGCACAGTCCCACGTGTGTTATATTTGGACAGGGGACTGTGCTACCTGCCTATAAGCAGGGGCGCCTCCTCTTCTAGTTAAGTGTGCTTGTTTGTTTGTTGTGGAGTCATTTTGGCTCTCCAAAAAAGTGTGTAGTAACTGGAGATGTCAGAGCATTGGAAGACTGGTCCCGCTATCTCTCATTATTCTGCTAATAGCCTACACACGTTGACTGGCAGCAGAGGAGGGAGTCCTCTCACGGACATGTTTATGTTGTGAGAGGAGGGGAGGGACAAGAACATGTGGAGGCTGCATGTAGGTTAGTGTTTTTTTAGTAGTGTGTTGGTATGATTGTATGCATGCGTTCATGGCATTTTGGCTGTGCAACAAACGCAGTGTGTAGTAAATTGAGTCAGCAGGGCATCAGAAGACTGTTCTGCCACCTCTCATTATTTTGCTAGCAGCGTAGACACACTGAATGGCAGGAGAGGAGTCTTCTCATGGACATTCAGTGTGTTTATGTTGTAGAGAGCAGGGGAGGGACAGGTGTGTGTGGAGGCTGCGTGCAGGTACGTTTTGTCTTGTATGTGAGTGGGTGTGTGCCATCCCCTACCCCTACATTTAGCCACCCTCCAAGGGTCACTAAATTTATAGGTGGTAGTCACTGGGGACATGGCATAATATTTAGCTTTAACCGTGATACACAGTAGAGAAATGTTACTATGCATCAATGTTGAAGCAAACACGTCAACTGTTCTTACATGGTTTAATATTCAATGTAGGCCAGTCTATCCGCGTAGTAACACTTACCATGTTTGCTCTATCCTTGAGTACTGTGAATCAAGGGTAAAGAAAACATGATATGTGTTATTATGTGTGCTAGATGGTGAATGTAAGCCAGTCTAGCCACCTAAGAACACGTATCATGTTTACTTTACCCTTGATGCATCAGTGTATTGTGTGGCTAGACTGGTAGTCGCGGAAGTGTGCAATAATAATACTCTTGTTCAAGGGGGGGGGGGCGATTGGATGATACCAACCAACTATCGCCTGATTGCCCTCCTTGATATTGAGAATAAGTTATTTATAAGGATCCACTTGGATGCATTGGAGGAAAGGGTTAAATCTGTCAACATTCTCTCAAAATATCAGACAGGGTTTAGAAGGGGCCTCTTGACTGCTTTGAATGGGGTAATGCTGAACATCCTAAGTGAAAAGACTATGAGTAAGGGTGCAAGTCAGCTTTATGGAGCCTGTGTGGACTTTTCCCGAGCTTTCGATCAGGTGGACACGGATCGGTTATGGAGGAAGTTGAGAGTGTGGAGCATGCCGGAACATCTGCTGTCTATGGAAATCCACAAAAAAACTACAATAAGAGTGAGATTAGATGAAATGGGTCATCCTTCCAAATCCATTAAGGTGGAAAGAGCAGTGTGGAGTTCATTGGCATGGGTCAGTCCGGTTATTAATGGTGGTAGAATTTACTGGCTGGCCTATGCTGATGATGTTGTCGTGTTGGACAAAACCGTAATAGAGCTCCAGCACCTTCTGAATAAGCTGAATGATTATGGAATTTATAACAGCCTTTCGATAAACCCAATTAAATCCAAAATAGTTGTCTTTAGGCATCCGCAGAAAAGGGTTGTCTGCTCTCAGTGGAAATTGCCAGGCCAGTTAATCCAAGAGTAGAGGAATTGGTTTACCTTGGGTACAAAGTCTATGCTTCACCTTCCATGTGTAAATTGGAGGGTGCTTTAAGGAGTACAATCATGCTGTTGATGCCTCAGTTGAAAAATATCTTGATAAAATACTGTACATTTTCTATTCTTCCTGTAATCAAGTTTTACAATGCGAAAGTTGTCCCAGTTCTTTTGTATGGCCTAGAGGCTAAGCCCCTTTTATGGAATCTGTATTGGCAATTGATTGACAGGCTTGTGTGGAAAAAGTGCTCAGTCTACCTATGAGGCTGCCCCGCTCCATTCTTAGATTTGAATTAGGTTTAAGATCCCTGAAGGCACAGGAAGTTATGCTCTTTGTACCAGCTGATTAACACCACACAGGATTTAACATTGTATGCAGACAGCAGGTGTCATCTAGAAAGTAAAAGTTCAAAGATGTTGTCATACCTAGTAGAAATGGTGGGGGGGGGACTTGCTAATGCCAACATTAATATTCAGACCCTGATCCAGAACCCCCTGAAGGCCAAGAAGGCTCTGGAGGAAATGGACTGGATTAGAATAATTGAGAGCATGCGTGCTATTTCTCCCAAGAACTCATTCCAGAAGGTTAGCAAAAAGGTAGGAACCATTCTGAGATACTGACAGATTGGAAATATAGACAGACCCTTTTGAGAATGTGTTTGAATATTGTTCACAAGGGGGAAGTTTGTTCTAAAAGAGGGATGGGTATGCTTTCAACTGCATTGTGCAGTGTTTATAAATCTCCATCTAACCAATCCTTACATCATCTCTTAATGAAGTGTGAATGCACCTGGGCAGTAAGGTCTCTAATGTTTGCCACCATTGGAGTGAATAAAGACAGGTTTTTACCTGATATTTTCTGGGATAGAGTGATATCTGGCTATGACAGCACGTTGACAATAGCAATGGTCCAGGTCCTAGAAAGAACCAACATTATTTTGTGATTTATTGTAACGATATCTCTGCCCATCTTGAAAGTGATCTCCTTGCTTTGGCTCTGTATTTTAACATGACTGTGCCTTCTGTTTTTCAAGGCTCTCTTAGTCATTTTATTGAGCCTGGTTAGCAAGGTAGGAGATCTCTTGGGCAGACTTTATTTCTCTAATTGTTGTACTTGATAGAGTTATTTTTATATTAATTGTTTCAAAATGTGAAATACCTATTCTGGATGTTTTTAGCTCGTTAGGCCCAGGGTTTTTTATTATTGTGAGTTACATGAGTATTGTCAATGTTTTTTCTTCTTTTTCTTTCATTGTTTTACAGACTATTTGATCTGTGTTTTGTAAAGGTTTAACAACCAAATACAAATAAAAAATAAATTTAAAAAGGTAGTCTAGCCACATGATAACACTTGTCATGTATGCTTTCAGTGTGTTTGCATTCGTGTGATTATGTGGTCACTGGCCTATTTTTTTCTTCTTTTTTTTTAACATTTTTAAAGCGCTCACACAGCCCGTGTGCATCGAGGCGCTGTTACAGGAATTGTTAATGCTATGCTGGTACACAGCCAGTCTGGTACTTGACTTCTGTGTCATTGCATTTCTATTTGATTGGGAGTCTGTGTATGTAAATACTAACATATATTGGTGCAGCCAGCATGAGCAAGTTGTATATACTGGCACCATGAAAATGCATTGGAAAATAGTCTTGTGCACTGTTGGTGACTTGCATCTAGTGTGTTTTTAACATGTGCTACAAAACGGATTGCAATCTGGTGTTATTACCCACTTGTATTACAGAAAGTGCTGTAAAATGCACTATTTTGCCACATTCAAATATTTCAAACCAGTCTTTTTTGGTTCGACTACCTCACTGTGCTCAGTTCCACACTGATATTCGGCGGATACATTTACGCACCTCCAGTTAAAAAAATCACTGTCTGGCAATGGGGTACAATATGCTGGACATCTCATTATATTGCAAACAAGGGAAGTGACATGGGCATGGGTAGGGAGGCACCCAGCAAACTCCCAAATACACCCACCAAAGTTCAAAACTAACCTAATTGCCGAAAATGAAAGTGCTCTTGTGCAAACACTGAATGCTCTCAAACATACAGCCTATCTTGTACAGAGTCAAAGTACATATGCGCCGTGCATGCATTGTGAAACCCAGTGAGAATGGATGACTATGCATTGCTCGCAATTGTGCTCACACAGAATGCAAGGAGGAGTATGAGGAGGAGAACAAGGGTCTTCTACAAGTGCACCACCATTTTTAGAATAGCAGGTGAGGAGGACTGTGGCACATATAGATTAGACCCTCACATCATCTTCGACATGGTGGGGGATTGGGAGGCTGACTTGACATCATACACCATGTATTTGCATTTTGTACCACCACACGTCAAGGTGTTAGCACCCTCCACTTTTAGGCCACTGGTTCATTCCAGCAGACCACTGCCATTGTACTGGCATATCCCAGGCTACACAGTGTCAGGGCTTGCATCAGTTGTTGCAGAGCAGCATTGGACACTTTCATAGGCATATTGACATGCCTCACCCTTTGCAGGCAAGGAAGAGAGTGGCCCAAGAGTTCTATGCCAGGGCACAGTTTCCCCGGTTCCTCAGAGTACAGCATGCATACATGTAGAGATGCAATCCCCCAAAAAAACAGAGCACACACACATGCATTGCAGATCTTGGTATTCCATCAATGCACAGGTCATCTGGGATGCAAATGGCCATAAAATGCAACTTCAAGCGAATGCCAGCATTCCCAGATGCCACATATACTGGCATTCGCGTATCCATTGTGCTCTGGAACATTCGAAAACTTTGGAAACGTATGGCACCTTGGTGAGTATGACTGATCAAAACCAAAGCCTACCTCCTCGCCTTTGTATTAATCTCTTAACCTACCTCTCATCTGCATGATAGCAGCATTGTATTACTTGCCTCTAACCTGCCTCTGTCCCTCACTTCTTCTGCCTCCACTCTATCACTTCACCCATCAGGGTAACGTCTCGAGCACAGCTGACCGTACAAGCTACCTGCACTTAAAATGTCCAATGTTCATTATCCTCAATCTATGTATGTCTACTAATGTATTGTCACCAGTGACTTTTCAATTTACTCCTCTCCACAACCTTGTCAGAATGTACCTCAAACTCACCCCATTGTAAGAAGCTCACCACTCCCCATCAAATCTGATTTATTTTCTATTGCATGTTCTTTTGTGATCAAAAGAGCATTGTTCCTCTAAATGCAAAAATAAATAAATACAATAAATAAACGCCCAACCACACACATAAACCGGAACATGCCAAACATCCACCAAACACAGTTCCTAAGCTAACCAATTTTTATATTTACCAATGTGCAGGGGGCAATGCATATCCGCTCTCTCAACATTCATGTTGACACCCTTAATGAATCTATCTATCCCAGGCGAGGCCCGATACAAAGTTACACACATTCCCATTAGAGGCATAGGTGAGCTCAAATTCCGGTTCTGCTTCCTTGTTCTCTCGAGTGCTGTTTTGCTATACACACCACCAGTAATGTGCAAAATCATACTGGTATGTTGAGTTTGGCACAACATAGCAACTTGCTGCGACATACCTTGGGAGTTGGATGAGAATTTTTGGCAAGGTCTACAGGATCCACTTACACGCCTAGCCAGGAAGAAGGCACAAACAGTGGTCACCTGCAACCTTGCAACCCAAATATTTCTTTCCCAAACCACACCCTGTGTTGTGAATGCACTACAAACGCCTTCCTCAATCTATGTCAATGACGAAAGATGACGAAAGATGGCAACACCTGTCTGCCCATCATAACACATTGTGAACGCCTCTTTAAGAGCAGCATCAGTGTGTGCACAATGGCAGAAGCAGCACACTACAGGTTTGGCTACCTTGACATGCCACAAACATTCATAAACACAAAAAGGACACCCACTATAAATGAATCACAACATTACTACCCATTAACAACATATGGACACAATGTTGTGCATTTTTCACAAAATCCAATTATCCACTAATAACAACAAGAACCACCAGCATGCACACGCCTCAGAAACCCACATACATCAGGCGATGATACACTGCAACCAACACTTGAAGGACTCAGCCACCAAAACAACAGCACATCAACATGTAAAAGAGTAAACATAACCACACAGAACTCTGGCAGATAACTTTATTTGTGATTACAATAGCCTATAACTCACAATGATGGTGCAAAAGGACATGTATTAGCAGATATGCCTGCATGTGACTGATCACAGTCAAACCTGTGCCATGTAACATCACATTTGCTAGGAGGCCTACACATACTCAACCTATTTTCTGTTTCATCTAATTTCTTTATTTTGCACCCTGTGTAGCGTTTATGGACCCCTTCTTGATTTGACTTGCTCACGGGTCTAAACGATATAGAACTACAACTCCCTTGCCTTATGTAGTTGTCCCTGCCTATTTGCTAGAGGTCAGGAGTTTCAGCGCCGGCGCGTCTGCTTTAGCCAGTCTGTGCTGGTCCGTGCGCTCTGGGACGACAGGGAGCTGCGTTTGTGTGGTTTCAGTAAGTCCCAGCACCTTAATACCTCTCTCTAACACTGTTTATGACTTCCTAGGATTAATTACCAGAGGTTATATGATTCTGCCTATGGGGGATTATAAAGTTACGGCACAGGGATCTTCTAAGGAGAGCATACAAGGCACTAGGAATCCGCTTAATAAGAAGCCTCATAAACACATGTTGAAAATGGCCCTTTTAAATACCAGATCAATGATGAAGCATACAACTGATGCAGTTTTCGGAATCATGACGTGGATTTCTGTTTCCTAACTGAAACATGGCTCAATAGCACTGCGGATCCCACTATTTCCCTGACCATTCCCACGGGATATTCCAGGATAGACAAGAAGGGAGAGGGGGTGGAGCGATGCTTGTATTTTTAAATCCATGCTAGACGTATGGGAGGTGGATGCTCCAGACATTGAGGAATGTGAATCACTCCAACTGAAAATCAAGACTCATGCTGAAATCACTGCGAATGTAATTCTGGTGTATAGGTCACCTGTCTCGATGCCAGACTTTCCCTCACATCCGTGCAATGTCCTCCTGCCTACACTTAAACCCTACACCAAGGCTGTGGTCCTTGGTGATGTAAAATGTTGGATGGGTAATGGGCATGATCCCCAAGCTAATATTCTAGAAGCATCCCTTGTGAATTTAGGCTTTTCCCAATTGATCAAGATCCCAACCCATATACAAGGGAATACCCTGGATTGGGTGGCAAATCATAACATCAATTCCTTGGATGTCACTGTATCTCCCTGTCCCTGGTCAGAGCATTCTTTTATCCACTTCACAATGGTCTGTGAAAGGAATGTTCTGGTTAAGTGTCATGATAACCTCTAGGAACCTTAAAAAGCAGCCATGGGAGCATGGACATCACCTTTGATGTTGGTGGTCAATGAGCTAGAGTCTGTTGATGACATTGTTAGTGTGATTGAACTGAACATGGAGGAGGCAGTAAACACTGTAGCACCACAAGGAACTATGTCTATCCGAATTAAGAAGGGTTATAATTGATTCTCCCCTGACCTAAAAATATTGAAAAGCAAAACAAATACGTGTTGTTATGCTTCAAAAACATTGAAGGATATTTGTGATGAAGATGCCTACAATGCAGCCTCAACGGTATATAAAGTAGCAGTTATAGCAGCAATAAACTATGATCGATAGTAGAATTGCTAAATCTTAAAATAAATCAAAAGAATTTTTTTAAAATTTTAAAGGAATTGGAAAACCCTTGCCCCGGCAATTTGGATGTACCCACCAAAGATACTGAGGGGTGTACCACCATTTAAGAAGCTATGCTGGAGAATTTGGATTGGATAAAAAAGACAGTCCAATCTAATAAAGACATTCTGTGATCAGAAGCAAATATTCAAAATAATCCCATTCAGACTGTGCGAAAGCCCCAATTTAATTTTAAACTTCTATCGGAAGATGAGCTAGCTCTAATTATTGCCAATCTGAATCCCACAAGTTGTAAAGGGGATGTATGCCCCACAATAACCATCAAGGCTTGTGCTCGAACTTTGATTGGGACCCTATGTACATTTGCTAATGCCTCTTTCAGGAAAAGTCATGTGCCAGACACTCTTAAGGACGCCTGGATCACACCTCATTTAAAAAAGCCAAGTCTATGCCCTCTAAAACTGGCCAATTATCGGCCTATCAGTGATACTCCTTTTCTTTTAAAGATTTTAGATTGTGTTGCAGACACACAGTTATCAGAATATCTGAATAATCGCATATTTAAATAATTGACAGTCGGGTTTCAGGCAAGGACACGGCACAGAATCCTCATTACTTGACCTGAAATCGAGATTACTGCAAATCATGGACAAGGGTCAGACTGGACTGCTTATGGTGCTGGATCTGTCAGCTGCCTTTGATTTGGTAGCTCACACTCTTTTAGTCACTAGTATCAAAGAAGTGGGCGTGTTCTCAGACAAGGCTGCAGGCTGGATTGAATCCCTCCTGAATAACAGACATTGCAGAATCTGTAGTGAGGTGGCAGAGGCTCTTCCAGCACCATTGTACTATGGGGTTGCCCAGGGGGCATGTTTGTTGCCCACCCTCTATAACATCTTTTCGGTTCCCCTTTTTTTTATTTATTTTTATTAATGTGATACAGTTTTCAACAAATGTAAAAAACTTTACACATATATTTACATCAAATATCTAAAGTGCAAGAATACAATAAAATTCCAAATCTTAATAAAATCCTTAATACGATTAACAGATAATTAATTTGTGTATGGATTCAGGTCAAGGTCTGAGAGAAGAGAGAGAAACATCCTATTCAAATTCATAATTAAAATAAAACATTTCATACTTGCACAGCAAGAATGTCATTACTTATCGGGGAAGGACCCCCTTGAGTTTAAATTCATGAGAGCAACTGCCACTCGCCAAACCTGAAAGAGTGCTAAATGCAATTTAGGATTATAGGTGTTAACACACTGCTTCCAAAAATCTGCCTGACCCATATAGTCTATATTATGAACAAATTTGCCAAGATACTTAATGTACTCTGTTCTCATCCTGCAGCAACTCGTCAGCACATGTCGAGCCTTCTCAGGTTCGGTAGGGAGATCACAGATCCTGCAATATCTTTCTGCTAAGCTTAGCCCCAGTTCAGGGCCCTGGGTAGACAGGATCGGTAGGTGATTGAGGCGCATTAATAGAATAAACCGCCTCAGGTGTTCTGATGGGCACTGATTTAGATAGAGTTGTGCCTTTCCATAGGTATATAGCACAAATAGAATGAAGCTATAGCTTTTCAGGCTATTAAGATGATTAAAATTATTCTGCCAATCCCACAGGTTGAGGTGATTGCGCATGCTGGTAATCAGAACTTCATTTTCCCGGCCCCATTCTGTTGACCAGCTGATTTCTTCAGTCAAAGACCGAATCTGGCTTTCAAATTTAGCCTATCTACCAGCCGCACAATCTTCCTTAATCGTCAGAAATAGATTGTTTGTTGGTTTATTGTTAAGTCTGATATGGAATTCCATCCTCTTCCTTAATACCATGGCTCTAAGGGAGAAGATTCCTAGCTCAAGTCTAATAATTGCCATGGGGATACACTGTGGAAGGCCGAGGATTTTTCTCCAGAACTTACCCTCTATCAGTTGTAGCCACCCAAGGTTCATATTTATCAGTGGGTCTAAACCATACGTCACCATAGGAGCCAAACATTGAATATATAACTGACGTGCTGCCCAAATTGAGAATCCACACTGTTCTCGTGTGAATTTATAGACTAAAGCTGTGAGATGAGCAGCTTTTGTTTTGCGCTCCTGGATGCAAGTGAAATAGTTTCCTTTGCTATCAAATTCTACCCCCAAATATCTATACATATACGTGTATTCAATTTCGATCGATCCCATCATCATTCTCGGTCTAGCCACTCTACCAGCAGTGTATAACAACAGCTTAGTTTTACTATTGTTAATGACTAGTTCATTGCTTTCTGTATAGCGCCATAGCTGTTTGGCAGATTTCAGGATACCACTAAAAGTGTGATCCATGATCACCAAGTCGTCTGCGTAAGCTAGAAGTGGGCAGTGGCAAGAACCTAGAACCTATCTTAGGGGGACAGTTATTAATCCCTAGGAGACATTTGGGTATATCTGAAATAAACAAGTTGTACAATGTTGGGGCAGTAACACATCCTTGCTTTACTCCTCGACTCTGGGGGATGGGTTTGGTCACCGAACCCAGGTTGTCCAACCTAACTTGAACAGTATTATTTGAATGTAATAGCTCCAAGTAATACAATAGAGTTTCAGGGCAGCCCAAATTCCTCAATTTGTTCCATAAAAGGGAGCGATTGACCGAGTCAAAAGCCACCTTAAAATCTATATATAGTGCGTATAGAGGGGGATTTGAACGAGACAGAGCCTTATTTCTCAGAGTATTCATAATAAATATATTGTTGGAAGTAGAGTAGCCTGCTCTAAAGCCGCTTTGGAATTGGTCTAATATCCCAGCTTTCTGTACCCATGTTAACAATTCTTTCAAAATAAGTGCTGCAAACAGTTTCCCAGAACAATCCAGCATAGATAAGAGCCGGTAGTTCGTAGGATCAGACCTGCTACCTTTCTTGAAGACAGGTATGATGATGGCTGCCTGCCAAGATGTCGGTATACTACCTTCATGCAGTACCTTATCAAACAATATTTTCAAAAGGTTTGCCCAAAAAAGGGGATTACTCCTCAGCACCATATTAGAAAGGCCATTTGGCCCTGGGGCTCGTGAGGTATTTAATGCCTTAATTCTTATTTGTAGATCCTCCACAGAGACAGAGAATGGGGGGATAGGGGGTTTGCTAGCCGTGGGAATATAAGTCCCACTGCAGCTTCCCGTGTTTCTCATTTCCAAAAAGGAGATCCATTTATCACACCCTATAGGATTAACCATACTGGATAGGGTTTTCCCTTTCGCCTTCCCCAGTATGGACCAAATTTTATGAGTGTTCTTACCACATAATGTTCTGACTGTATGTTGCCACCTCTCTATCTTCCTTGTGTTTTTATATATTTTTAACCATACTTGGTAAGTAGTCTTCAACTTTCTTATTTTGAGAGCAATCACCTTTTTGGGGTCAGGGCCATTTCTTATATACCTCATGTCTCCTCTAAGCTTGCGTTTCCTATCTCTGATCGCACGGTCGTATTTTAATTCATTTGAAGCCTTGCCCACCATCAGGCCCATTTTACGAGAACCGTGTAACTCAGAGAATTTACCTATCCAGTTTTCTATTTGTTCTGGTGACTTTTGCATAAACATATTTAATTGTTCGATACCCCACTCATCGGACGCCCTTGTGGCCTTTAGAATATTATTTGCTGACCAGGTAATACGATTTAGGGAGTGGTTGATTACTAGGTCTCCCAAATTTGCAAATGCAGCATTAGGTTGGCTGTGTCCCAATGATAATATCAGGGGGTCGTGATCACTCCATTTGTATTCGCTCACCTTCATATCTTTAACAATTAGCGCAATCTCTACACTAGTATAGATATAGTCTAAGGTGCTCTCACTACTCCCATTCTTCCAGGTGAATTTACCGGGGCTAACGTTTCTAGTTCGACCATTACTTATTTCAAGGTCCCAGCATTCAAAGAAGCCCCTCCAGCACATCCCCTCTTTATCCGTAAAAGCCTGATTCCATATACTGTTGCTCGTTAGAAGCTGATTATTGCTTGTACCACCGCCACTGTTGATTCTACAGTTTAGATCCCCGGCCAGAATTACAAAATCTCTGCCGGTGGTGAATTTCCAATCGCTTAAGAGATTGTGCAGGGTATCTTGTATACTTTCTCTATGCTTTGCGCCCGGGGGATTATATATATTTATTAATAATATTTCTTCCCATCTTGCTTTAATTCTAAGGGTTAAAGCAGCAGCACACAAATAGTTACTATCCACTGGAGTCATTCTACTTTTCAACTTATTAGATATCCCTATAGCTAAGCCCCCATAAGGTCGTCCACGTATGCCTTTCTTCGCAAGGGTATGGTAAATAATATACCCGTCCATGGCTGTCTGCTGCAGCAGCCAAGTTTCTTGCAATAAAAAAATGGGATATTTACTTATCATTGATAGGGAGCCCTTGTTGGTAAGAAAATGCTGATGACCATGAGTATTCCAACTTAGCAGGGTTTGATCTCATGTTTCTTGTAAAACTAGAGGCAGCGAATCTGCCAGCCATTTCAATGTATTTTGGATATCTGACATCTGTACATTCTTTCCCGTTTTTTGAGTGGGTATACCACTCTTGTTTAGGGCTGCCGTTGGCTCAGCGCTTGGGAGTAAGGGATCTTCCTTCTCTTTACAGGCATCTACTTCCACCCCCACTTGTAAAAGACATTGTTTATGAGATTGAATCAATTGAGCAGATGCCAGGACACAACAATGGAGGGCTGTAACATTGGGATTGCATACAGTAAGTTGTTCCACAAAAGAGAAGTCCTCTGAGCAGATTACCCGCAATTGTGGAATCAAGTGCAATTTATTCAAGACCTCCGTTCTTGTCAGCCACTTATCCCTCTTCTTTTGATTTAAGTTTTTAATGATACATATTTTACTTGTATTAGGGATGTCGATTTCTGTTGTTTCCAATGGATTAGGAGGTCCCTTGTTGTCCACGTTATGTTGCCCATCTTGGTTCGAGCATATAGTGTCCTCTTCAGATAAGCTAGTAGAAAGGTCAGAGTTCGGGTCCTCTATAATTGTGCTGGTGATTTCCTGTGATATATCCGGGATGATCCAGCTTGTTAGGGTCCCCATTCCTTTCTTAGCATTTTTCTTGGTTTTTCACTTCTTGCGTTTTGATTTTATAGCACATGTTGCTGGAACGTTGGTGGCAGGTAAAGGGGAGGCTATTTCAGCCACCAAGTTTTTTGAGGCTAGGCGTCTTTGTTGTCGTTGCTGTTTTTTTGCCAGAGGTATTTCCAAGGCTTTCTCTATAGATGTATCTAAATTGTCGAGAGCCATCTGTGGATCCAATCACTCAGCTCCATTAGGGGGATGTTGATTGGGTAGATCTTGCCCCATGGGTATGATAGGATTGGGTAGCCCCAGCTGTATTATCGAGTTTGCGTGGATCCTCCCGCATAGTTTTAGCAGTATTTTCATGGCGAATTGGAGAGATGCCACTGAGGCTTGCAGTTCTATGATTGCTAGGTTGTTACAGTCCTCGGTGTCTCCTCTGTCCATGCATTCTGGATCTTCAGAACTTACATAAAGATTTGGGGAAGTTCCTCTGATAAAACCACTGGAGAAATAGAGGAGGGGCGCATGGGAAGGGTGCCCGATAAATTTGATGTTGAGTTGCCTGGTTGTCTTGGGCTAGCAAATCCCCCAGGCTTTTGCTGCACCCCCTGAGCTGTGTTTAAAACCTGTGCCTCAATCACACGTGGACAATCGTTTGATACAGTGGGGGGTTTGTTTAATGAGGCCATTGATTTTTGAATTTATAGGCATAGATCTAGAAGAGAGTTATTGTCAATATCATTGAAATTAGTGTTATCCAAGGAAATACTGTTATTATGTTGGAATGGTGGTTGAAAGTTACTGGCTTCCATTCTTGGTTTATCCCCAGCAATGGTTGCCTTGGTGTGGATTTTCCCAAACATAGCTGGAATAGTCCCTTTAATCGATCTACCCACCTCCTCTCTAGGATTGATATTCTTATTTTCTTTCTGCAGTAGAATGTCCCTAGGCCCTTCTTGGCCTTTACGTAGGTTATATCGAGTTTTATTCTGCCTTGTTTTGGCCATGATGTTTGGTGGATTTTAACCTCCCTTCTTCTTAAGTGGGGGCAGTGATGGTGAAATAGGTACAGCCGTATAGGTGCTGTCTCACTTAGATTATATCAGATTCCACAGTGTGTAAGAGCAAGAGTACACAGGTACACTGTGTTTAAGGTATATACTATAAATGGCTCACCTCCTCAAGTTCCAAGTTGGCAGTAGCGCCACAGCACCAAACAGTCACGAAACAGTCGGCACCCTTCACCCCTGTCGGGCTTAACGCCACAAGGGTGGTAGCCTGTGTCTTTTGGCTGTTCCCGAAGTCACGTGATAGATCACATGTCGTGCGTGGCTCTGCCTCCTCCAGGAAGCGTGTGGCATGGCTGACAGCAGCAAGAGTCGAGGAGCGACTCGCAGTGCCGGTCTGTGATCAAGGCTCCAGTTGATGCAAATTTCGCAGTTCCAGGTAAAGACACAATCAATCAGGTAAAGTTCCCCTTTTTGATTGGCTGGAGGAGCAGGGTATTGGATTTACCAGCTTTCCAGATGATATGCAGTGTATCATCCCACTTTCTGGTAATTATGAGGTAGATGCTAAAAACATAAATAAAATATATGATTTGATTCAATTGTGGATGGTTGAGAATGGCCTAGTGCTTAATAATGAAAAAAAACTGAACTGATTGTGGTAGTCACGGAAAAGAGTGTGTTAAAACTGGGACTTCACTTCAAGTCCTTTTGGATAGCAGGTTGCGAAATTGAAACTAAGAATAAAGTTAAAACACTTGGGATCTTCTTAGATCACAATCTGAATATGCATGCTCAAGTGAGTAGCCTGGTCTCCTCCACCGCCGACTATATTAAGGTACTAGTTCAACTTTGCCCTTATATTTTACGTGCCAACTGCGAGACTGTCATGTGAGATTGTGGTTAGAGCAATTCTTTGTTCTAAAATTGACTATTGTAGCAGCCTCTTAGTAGGACTGAATAAATCAGAATTCTCAAGGCTACCAATCATACAGAACAGCACCATTATGGTCATTACTGGTCTAGGTAGGAGAGACCATGTTTCTAATGCCAGACGCGACCTACATTGGCTCCCTAATGAGGCCAGAACTGAATTCCGCCTCTTGGTGATTATACATAAATGCATGGTGGGCTCAAGTCCATTATACCCAAAAGATGCCTTGACCAACAAATCCAACATTAGGAACCTTCGATCTAATAAGACCAACCAATTTAAGATCCCTAAATGCCCCCTTACTCAGACCTCCAAATGGGATTTTTTTATGGCAGCTTCCAGGGCCTGGAATGCTATTCCGCCTGCCCTTAGATAACTGAGCTCCACAGCCTTGTGTAGGGAAACGCTAAAGACGCTGTTGTTCAAATGATTGACATGACGTTCCCCTTTGAATGGTGGCATGTCTCTTTTTACCTGTCTCTGTCTCCTTGTCTGTATGTTGCACCAACAAGCCTCTGGGTACCCAGGTGCATATTATAAATATATTAAATTAAAGTGCATTACTACATATTGTGCCCACAACAAAAGCAGGCAACATCACATACACAGCTCCTAAAGAAGAACCATACTGGAAACAAAATATGTAACAACAATGCAAGAAGTGATGGCTGGAAGGTTTAGAATTACGAATGACTTCTGGCACTGTGCAGGGAAACCCTCAAGACCATCGTTCTTAGCCTGCCAAGCCACTAAATATAGGGAAAGACCATACACAAATCAGGCTTGGTCCCACCCCAAAATGGCAGTTCAGCCTGAACTGGTAGGTCACGTCCCTTCTGCACAAGACCACAAGCATCCCCAGACACGTTTCAGCCCAGACACCCTAGACACCATCTTCAACGTCAAAAGAACAGCAGGGCAGGGCACATACCACATGCAAGCTGATTAAGGATAAGCAACATGTGCCCAAACACTGAGCCCATCCCTCCTCTCAGGCATTCTGCATGGGTAGACCACTCAAACCATGCAGTGCCTAAGTGTGATCCTCCATTGCCACAGCAATGTTTTACAGAAAGGCGAGCAACAAACTTGCAATGACAACCATGTCCTGATGCATTTTCTTCTTCAATGCCATCATGACCTGGTGCAAATTCCCCCTTAATGGCAACCATGTCCTGATGCATGTTCTCCCTTAAAGAAAGCATGTCCTGGTGCATGATTTACCTTAATGGCAGTATGTCCTGTTCCATGTCCTGCCTCAATGCATACATCTCCTAGCGAAGCTCCACAATGATTCATATCACTGCAGGACAAAACTGGCTGATGCTCATATGCATCAATAGGTATGTGGCCTAATCAGGCATTTTCCAATTAGCCTGCTCTTTAGTACTGAGATAACAGTCTGGGGTTGTCTCCTGAACCTGTTCTACCGGGGGCCACCCACCAATGAGGGCTCCTCTGACGTTGGTGTAAATGGTGCTGACCCGCATGCAGCCGCTGCAGCTGTGGACACACCAGAGCAAGCCACAGTTGTGTTTGCCTCAGATGTGCACCAGTGCCCCTGGCACCACCAGCAGATGTAGCCTGGTGAGCCATGGTCACACCAGACGTGGGCAAGTTGACCTGGGTCTGTCTTTCTGACCCCTCACATGACATGAACAGGAGGAACTCCTCCTCATCCTAGCTGGTGAGCTCGGATCCATGCCTGAGTTCGCCAAACATCTCATCAACATCCGAAGCTACACACTCTGAAAATGAGAAGTAATCAGGCTTTATCACAATTGGCTGAAATCATTTGGGATGTTC
Source organism: Ambystoma mexicanum (assembly GCF_040938575.1). Taxonomy (NCBI): domain Eukaryota; kingdom Metazoa; phylum Chordata; class Amphibia; order Caudata; family Ambystomatidae; genus Ambystoma; species Ambystoma mexicanum. Next base: position 1,546,110,867 of record NC_090929.1, read on the forward strand.
AACAAACGCTGCTAGCTGATCTGAGCTGATAGATGGTGCAAACTGATCTTACTCTGGGGAATCCTCAACTGGAAAAGAATAAACAACAAATATCATGGACACCACACAATGTATCCAAAATGTACCACAATAACTCAGTATCATATACATCTTAACTGTCTAATGGTCCCCTGAATTCATCCCCTATGCCCTCCACACAGGTCACATCACATGCTGGAAAAGCAACCAAACATACTACAGGCAATGTATTTTTATTTTTTATTGTATTTGTTATTTGTATAGCGCTTGTACACAAGGAACAGTGTTTCAAACTGCTTCAAGGCAAAGGAGGGAGCAAGGGTAAATGCAATGAAACTACATTCTTTCTAGGCCTTGAGCTATTTCAAATGGGCAAGTGCTAAAGAGTTATAATGGTACAGACACAGAACAGCACGGACAGCAATAAAGAACAAACAGCCAGACCGAATATATAACAGGACTACAGTACTGGGCCTGATGACATTTCAAATACTGCAAGTGCTGTGACATAGAAAGAGGGGTGGAGGGGGGAGGGGTGTATGAAAAGACAGGATAGCGAGCTAGATGAGGGTAGGAGAGGAAACATGGGATCATAAATATGAAGTACAGGATGGAGGGTGCGAGATGTAAAACACACCAGAGTTTGAATGTCCAAGCACACACATATGCATGACAAAATGCATATGCATGACAATATTCACATCTGTGTGTCAGTCTAAGAAGTGGCTGCTAGGAACATTGCACCTGGCAGCAGCACTGTGGAGGGGTGGACAGGCCACTTCAAAGACTCCCTCCTCCACTCGCACATCTGTGCCGAAAACTACCTCAGGTTCGGCTTCCATGTCTGACATCTGCTCTGGCTCCTCTGTGGCTGTCCCACCATTGGCCATGTTGGAGGTGGAGGTCTTTACAGAGATAGATGCAGCTTCCATCTTGGAGGGGTTTCTTGGGGATGCCCAGGGCATTGAGGCAAGAATGAGAAAGGCCCTAGCCAATGTCCACATTGAGAGGAAAGCTGGATGCTGGGAGGAAAATATGCAGGAGGAGTTTCCCTTGCCCGGGTCATTGGCAGAAATGTAGGAGGAGGAAGTCAATTCATGTTCATATACAGTTTTCACAGCTTATTTATTATTTGGGAAGAATAGTTAATTGCTTGATTTGACAGGTTTCCGTTTCTTAGTGTACACATGCTCAGACGGTATCATACCTTGTTTGACTTTAGATTACATTGCTTAATGTTCTATGGCACACCATGGTGTTGTAATGTTATTGGAGTGTGTGGTGAATGTGGTTGCTTGCTATTGAATGTGTGTCAGAGTGGCTTAGTGGCCGATGTTGCCATCGGTGTGACACACCATCTCTATGTTCCAGGGTCTGGGGCATGAGTTTTACAAGGTTAAATGCAATACCCAGTGAGTCCATCAGGAAACTGACATGTCTATGTTGAATGGCACCAGGTAGCTGTATTGTAGACACTATATGCAGATGGCCACTGAGTAGTGTTGGCAGGTAACATGCTCACAGTTTTCACATGTCTGTTTCTCTGGGTAACACATACCTTGTATTGCACCTTACAGTGAAGGTGAACGTCCTCTCCTTTACACATTGAACATCCTTCATTTCTCCATACTCCAGACACTTCTACCTGTAGCATTTTCCCCTTAGCTGCCAATCATCCACAGCTTCCAAAGTCACAACACCTTCACCTCGACACTCAAGACTGGGACATGCTTACAATTGTCAAATAACCAAAAGTGGATCTCTTGTGGCACATCATATACCAGCCCATCATCAATTTGCCCTTCCTAGGTTTTGTCCTTCCTTCGGATGTAGTAGCCATGCATGTACTCCAACAGATGTAGGCCAACAACATCCTTTAGTGCAAGCAATGTTGCTTCCGAGCAAAATGCTGCACAGTCACTTCTACTATCAATAGTGTTGTTTGGCCAGTTTGTGATGTGGTGCAACATGCTAGGGTGAATCACACTTGCCAGTGCCTCTTTCAAATGTACTTCATGTTTCTATGCTCAGCCTTGCATGATAGGGCTACTCACAGACTGTCTTTCCATGAAGCTTGCGGAGGAGGGCAGTTATTTGTTTCGACATTCTGTATGAGTGACACTCACTTGCTGCACCTTCCTGTTTGTCGCCTTCCCATTGCAGCACAATGTGGGTCCAAGACCATTCCACTGTGGTGCAATGTGGGTCCATGACACAATGTTGGGCTGACCTGCAGAGAGCATTGTGGGTGTGAACAGTGCTTCCATTTTTCCTTTGCTCTGTTGGGCTATGTGCTGGCCTTGCTTTGTGAATCAGCTTGTCATGTCATAGATTTGCACTGCAAATTGTTATCAGTGGCACTAAGGGGGTCATTACGAGTTTGGAGGTAGTCATGTTGCTATTAGCGCCATGGCTGCCTCCAAACCTGAGTCCGGGTCCAGTGTCACTGAATAGGGACTTACCGGGACATTCTGACCTATGCGGACCCGGTAACTCCCCATTCAGTAAACCATTCCCCATTCCCATTTGAGCCCCCATAGGGCTCAATGGGAATGGGAAAGGTGCTAAAACCAGGCCCGCAAATTGCGTGCCCGTTATTAGCTCCAAGGTCCCTTAATGGGTCCCGCAAAGAACGGCTAGTCAGACGAGCCGTTCCTGCTGGGACCTGCTAAGGGACCTAGGAATATGGCGGTAGGTGCTTAATGGGACCGCCATCCTTAACGGTGCCGTTAAGCCCCTACCGCCATACCCCCTAAGTCTTTGGGGGTCATTACGAGTGCAGCGGTAAGGGGTTAACGGCACCCGTAAGGATGCCGGTACCGTTAACCCCTTACCGCCACATTCCGAGGTCCCTTAGCAGGTCCCACTGAGGCCAGCTGGTAAATCCAGCTGTCCTTAGAGGGAGCCGCTAAGGGACCATGGAGCTAACAAAGGGCCTGTAATTTACGGGCACATTATTAGCTCCCTCCCCATTCCCATTGAGCCCTATGCAGGCTTGAATGGGAATGGGGAAGGGTTTTTTGAATGGGAATTTACCGGGTCCTCCAAGGTTGGAATGACCCGGTAAGTCCCCATACAGAGAACTCGGACCCGGACACGACTTCGGAGGCAGACATGGTGCTAAAAGCACGATGCTGCCTCCAAACTCGTAATGACCCCTGTGGTATTATTTGTCCTCTAGCCTGGACAGCCCACCACCTTGTGTCCTTTATGCTTTCCACCAATAGACCTCCACCTCCTCACGCCCTTAGAGCACCACCTACATTAACTAGAAACAAAAAGAGTATTACTGTGGATAGGCTTATCCCGGCACTACTTCCCACTCTCAACTCACTCCCTGACAACACTGATCCTGAGAAATTGGTCGATTAATATAATAAAATCATGACCACCTACTTGAACCAGATAGCCCCTGCCAAACTGAGACCAAGCAAGCAGAAAACCCACCTAAATAAATGGTTGACATCTTTTCTAAAAAATCTCAGGCTACAAAAAAGAAATTGCGTGGCTACATGGATAAAACATCCATCAGAAGCCAATAAGCTTAAACTCACCAAATTTTCCTCCCTTTATAAAAAAGAAATATGCTTAGCGAAACGAATATCATTTGACACGTGCATATCCCACGCCAAATCTACAATAAAGGAACCTTTCACCATTCTTAAAGAAATAGGGGCCCCGATACCATTACCCAACACATGCACGAAAGATACAAAATGGTGTGAAGACATCCAATACGCCCTAGCCAATAAAATAGCCATTCTGGGGTTGAGTGACTCTGATGCTGATATTACCATCTGTGGAGTCCCTCAGGGGGCTTGCCTCTCCCCCTTGCTCTTTAACATTTATATCATCCCATTATGTAGGGATCTTGGAAATTCAGACCTCTTCTTCTGCAACTATGCAGACGACTTCCAGTTGGCACTGGAGGTCGGTGGAGACCACAGTAAGGACCAACAAAACTTAGACTGGTTCTACCAAATGGTAAAAAGCTGGATGACAAGCAATTGGCACTGCCTTAACGCCACCGAGACAGAGCTAATGTTATATGGTCCCAGACAAGCCAGAGAAAGTTGGGTTCTCAGTACAAGAGCTTTTTGGTCGACGGATGTCAGATACCAGTGGTATCTAAGGTTAAGACCTTGGGCACCTATTTGGAGGCCAGTCTAGACAACAAGGCCCACGTTGACGCCATTGTGAAAAGCACTAATTATCATCTGAAAGTGCTTCGTCAAGTGGCCCCGTTGGTTTCAGAAGAAAACCGAAACAAATTAGTCCGGGCCGTAATACTGCCTAGAGTGGACTATTGTAACGCTCTTTTGGGAGGGGCAAAGAAAATTGATTTACAAAGACTCCAAAAGATTCAAAACTCTGCGGTACGCATCGTCTTTCAGATGAAGCATCTAGAGCCCACATCCGCAGCTAGGAGGAGTCTCAACTGGCTGCCAGTTTCAGCTAGAATACAATTCAAGCTCCTGACAACCTGTCATAAATGTATCTACGGTGATGCACCCATATATCTTAAGAACAGGCTGAAGATATATGTACCTAGCAGATCTCTTCGCTCAGCCAAGACCTGCTCTCTACACGTAGATCGAGTGAAAAGAGCTTGTGGCAATGGCCGCTCCTTTCATGTGCAGGCCGCACAGGCCTGGAACGCCCTTCCGGTGTCTCTACGCAATACAAACAATCTTCTGATGTTTCGGAAACAGTTGAAGACCTTCCTATTTTCATAAAATCCTGATCCAGCTACCTGGTTGTACTAGATAGGGCCTACCTTCTTTCTTCCCGGCGCCTGGATTCCTTCGGGCTTTGGCGCCTTATGAATGAAATAACATAACAAATAACATAACATAACTCTACAAAATAAAATCTCTCGGAAAAGAAGTACCCTAAATGACCCTCCTGCATCTAAAATAAATGGTCATACTAACACCGATGAATCTACCCGATTCAACTTCACGAAAGATTCCACCCTTGAAGTGGAAAGAATTATTCTGTCCCTGAAACCCTCTAACTGTCAGGGCGACCTATGCCCTGCGCTTCTTATCAAGGATGCTGCCCGAGAGACCTATCTCCTTTTAATACCAAACTCATTAATGCGTCCTTCTCTACTGGTATCATCCCCACTAACCTGAAACAATCATGGGTACTCCCACTCTTACAAAAACCCACGCTTGACCCAGCCACACCGACCAACTACAGACCAATCACTACTGTGCCCTTCCTTCTAAAAATCCTGGATAAGGTAGCGTGTACACAAATACAAAAGCCTTTGGAACTGAACCACTTGTTAGGAGCCAGACAATCAAGTTTCCGTCCCCAGTACGGTACGGAAACTGCCCATATCGATCTTAAGACCCAAATCAATGAGCTTAAAGATAGTGGCAAATCAGCATTACTCCTCCTCCTAGATCTCTGAGCTGCTTTCGATTTAGTCGACGATACTATTATCTGCAACCATCTAAACACAGCAGCACACTTCTCTGATGATGCTGTCACCTGGATCAGATCCTTCTTAAATGGCAGAATAATGAGGGTCTTCTCGCCGCTAGCAACAGCAGACCCCATACCCATCACCTGCAGTGTACCCCAGGAATCATGCATCTCGCACTCACTCTATAATATTTTCACTAAGCCCGTTTTTGATGATCTGGATCATCTTGGTATCACCTACACTAACTATGCAGATGATACCCAGATCCTCCTCCCGCTTTCAGGGGATTATGAAAAGGATTTGGCCTTGGTGAATAGAGTGTATATCATCATCCAGGCATGGCTGGCCACACATGGTCTATGCCTGAATGATGATAAAAGTGAACTCATCATCTTGGGCACCCCGTCTAACTTAAAAAAAAACAGGACCCAACTGCTCCTCATTTATAATCGATGGCAACATCATTAAAGAAGAATGCGAGGTAAAAACACTAAGTTTTTACATTGACTCAAACGTCTCATTCACTAAACAAGTCAACTCACGGCCTACATGTGCAAACGTATAAGCACCGGCAAGCCATTCTTCTCTGATAGCAGCTGCATCACCCTGGCCAGAGCCCTCTCCTGTCGCGCCTGGACTACTGTAATGCCCTTTACCTAGGATCAACTAAAGCAACTATCAAAAGAATCCAAACTTTACAAAACAATGCCCTTAGAGCGGCCTTAGGCATCTCCAGAAGAGACCACATCTCAGAGATCTGTCGACAGAGCAACTGGCTCCCAACTTACGACCAAGTCCTCCTAAAAACTCTGTTGCTTACTCACAAATCTCTCAACAATGGCATTCCTACTTATTTAGCGGAGAGATTACACAAACAGACCTCCATGAGACCAGCAAGACTAGCCAACATAGATCGGCCCTCCATACCATGCTTTAAACAATCTGTAAGCGATATTCAATCAACACTACAGCTAAGTCAATGCCTAGTCTGGGATGCTGAGGAAAACCCTTATTGATGTATTTTTATATCCAGTTCAGTACTCTGGATGACAACCCTTGTATAACACCCCCTCTTAGAATCCCCCTGACACAATGAGCCAAGAAGTAGGTTTGTTTTGCAAATTAAAAGGTTTATGTGGACAATTCAACAATATATATCTATCACACTTTATAAATAAATTGATAACTGATATCACCCTTCAGAATATGACCGTGATCAACAATGGATAATGTTACAGGGGTACACTGATTTGGTTACTTAGGAGTAGTGTAGATGATGAGGTAGTTGAAAATGCTTGATGGTTTCAAGGAAATGCAAGGTGGAATAAAATGCAGTACAGAAATAACTTGTTATGATTTTAGCAAAAGGTAATATGATCACTTTTTCTTTTGACAATTCACTCCCCCGCTATGCAATACAAGAAATGGAAGGAGAGCACACAGTCTTCAAGAATCCAAACAAATCACACTTTGTAATGCAATACACAGTTCCAGTTCTCCCAGCAAGCTTAGGGAAAACAGGGATGAGTTTTAAACACAGGCGAATTACTTTAATGTGGTTTGCAAGGAAGTGAAAAGGTGCTAAAATTGCTTTTAATTCCCTCTAGAGGTTCCGGGTAGGTGATGGCTACTTTATATTAGTTCAGGCTCACTTTCACAATACTCTATGAATGATTAGCAGATTGCAAACGAATTTTAGCAAAGAGAAGCAAAAAGCTGCTGATTTCTACAGATGAAGAAATCGGGCCAAATCGCAAATCACGGTAAATTTCGCGAGTGCGTGTCTCGCGATTACGGGAAAAGTATAGGAGCCTAGATTCTAAGCTTTCAGATGAAAGTTAAATTTCGTTCCTAGCCCAAACGGTTCCAGAGATACGGACGATTAAATAAAGGTAGATTTTCGAATTTAAAGTAAACTCAAAATGACAGGTGACAGCTTGCAGCTGCAGAATTGACAGGTGACAGTTGTGCAGCTTTAAAAATGACAGATGACACGAATTCTAGGAGGCTGTTCTACTTAGGTTAAAATAGTTTGGATTAGATTATTTTAACTAAGAGATTGGTTCTGCACAGTTCTGCTAGTTACTCACAATAGAAATTTGAACTAGGCCTTGTCACGGATCTGGTCAACATGTCCGGCTGCGGTTCTGTCTGCTCGGAGGGTCAATCAGGCACCGGTTCTGCTCACAGCGATCTGGGTCAGCTCTGCTCTGCTGGTCTAGCCTCTCTGGATTCTGGATGTAACACTGCTTTCTGGGTACTGCTACAGGCTCTTGCAAAAATTCTCGGCAAAACTTCAAACAGCTCGCCCGGCTGTTGAATAGTTTGGTTAGTTTTGAGGCCTGCTGAAGAGGATTCAGCTGGTGGATTCAGGCCTCTCTGCTACAAATTCTGGAGTTAATTTCTGCTACAGGTTCTGGAGATTGATGGATTTGAAGTCTGGATCTCTGGATGTGAAGTTGTCAGTCAGCATGCTCCGCAGCAAATGGAATTGAATGTCTCTACCTGTCCCAGCAGTCTCTTTTTATGTGTTTTGAAAATGGGTGTGTGCCTGGGTCTAGCTAAGCCTGCCCCTCTCTACTTGTCATTGGCCCAATTCTCCCCTCTCCCATGATTGGGGGAAGGAATTGGATTGTCATCATGATGAGGTCTGTTTATGGGTCAGAGGATCCTCCCCTGGTCAGTTCGCCCACAAATCTATATTTGATTCAAATACATCTTTCCCAGATATACAATTTGTTGAAATACATGTACACATTATATATTCCTTATGGTCCATGCTTGTCCGCCTCTGATCTTCCTGGGGGCTTGCATTCAAAAATGACAACATTTTGCGCTTTTTAACTGGTTTTGCAATATCGGACATTTACCCAAAATTGCACACATGTGCGCAAGGAGTATGGACATTATTTGATGAAGTGTCAGATTTTTAACATGCAGACATTTGGAGTAAGACCCTATTTTCCGCTAGCAACCCCCCAGAATAACGCCTCTAAAAATGTGCACCGAAAAATCACAAGAATAATGGTATTACTTATATAATTCTGACAAGTCCGTACTATGAATTATCCATCTTTTTTTAAATTATGCCCTGGTCAAAAAGGGTTGTGGCTTCCCACATCACATGGTGGAATAACTGGTTTATCCACTTCCCCCAAGCCAGCTTGTTCACAGAGGCACAGCTGCCCCCCAGTTTCTCCCAAGAGGAAGCTATTTTACGACGCCCCAATATAACATTTGCCTGAGTCAAGGAAGTTGCATTGTTCTGTCCCTTCCAGTTCCCAGGTGCTCCACCCCTAATGTAATCAGAGAGGTGAACTCCTTTTGGCAAGGGGCAGCAGGATGTAGCTAGGCCTGGGAAGAGTGGCTGTTGATCCAGTTTCAACTCCTGTCGGGGTAGTTGTCAGGCAGAATTCAGTTTCATTAAGCCAGGTTTCAGCTAAATGTCACTTTTTGTTCCCAGTTTTCTACATTCAAATCAAACTGACAATTTTTACCCATACATTAAATAATTACTTCCTTCAAGTCATTTCAGAATATAGTTTTACATTGTATCCACCTCTTAGCAAGTCTTTCCTTGGTCTGGTTTTGTTTCATTTGTTCAGTTTTACACAAAAGTCTGGTGGTTTTAAAACGCCGGCTTTCTGATAGTGGTGAGTACTGGTAATGCAACCATTTTTGGGATTAAGAAAATTAATTCCCCACAGTTCTGGGTTGCTTTTTGGCAATCAGCATTGCCATTCCCAATGGTTTCAGGCTACTGTGTGTGTAGCCCAATTTTGGTTTTAGGCAGTGCCCTCCTGTGCTCACAACATAGGCAAAAATGGGTGGCAGCCTATTCTTCATGTTTTCCCTGTGCAGTCTCTGGGGAGTTCTGGCCATCATGATGTTTTCCATGCCAGTACTGCACAGTTTTATGGTAGGGCTTGGATGCATGGGTAAAAACATCCCACAAGCCCCCCCTCTTGCGATGGCCATTCTGTCCTTTCGCTGATGGAACTCGCAAGATCTGGGATGTTCGCCTCCTCTTCTTCCAATTCCATGGATGGCACAGTTCAGCATCTTTTCCTCCCTCCAGTCGATCAATCAGTTCTCCTTGCTGGTCCTGATGGGAGGATTGGGCGGTACCCCGGGTCTCTGCTCCCGGTCCCCGGTCGTCCTCCTTGGTCAGTCTCCATGGTTTCATCTCTCCAAGGATGATAAAGCAAAGCGGCAATACCTATTCATAGATATTTCTTCACCACTATTAATGGTGTGGCGAACATATACATTTTATGAATCAGAAGATATGAACATATACATTTTCTTTTTTTTAAATTAGGAGACAAGAACATATATATATATATAAGGATCACAGAATTGTATATGCTATATGTGGAATATTTTAGGGTTGGAACTGAATTACTCTGGAGCGGCCCCCTCTGGGATTCCAGTGGATTCCTCCAGTTGTTGCAGAGTGTGCCTGGGATGGCAACACTTTAGCTGATTTATATGTACCCACTTGTTTTCCCCTTCCGCCACACTGCCTTTGGGGATGCAGATCTTATAGGCAACAGGGGAGATCTTGTCTATAATTTCAAACGGTCCCTTCCATGTAGGCAAGAATTTTCGCTGTTTGGCCTGGTTCCTTTGGAAATTGTATAGATAGACCCGATCACCCACCTTATATTCGTTTCGGGTAGTTTTTAAATCATAGTGGGTCTTCATGCTCTCGGCTGATCTTTCTAGATTCCGCTGAGCATAGGCAAAAGCATGCTGAAGGTGTTTCCTTAAATTCTCCACATACTCATGAGTTGTGGAGGCATTTATCAACGTTTGCTCTTGGGTTCTGTAGAGCAAATGCTGGGGAAGCACCATCTTGCGTCCAGTCATCAGCTCAAATGGTGACATTTTGGTTGCAGATGAAGGGGTAGATCTGATGGCCATTAGGACCAGAGGTAATCGGATATCCCAACTTGGCCCAGAATCTGCCACAAACTTTTTTAAGATGCTCACAACAGTTCGGTTATATCTCTCTACTGCTCCAGAAGAAGCTGGCCTGTAAGTAATGTGTAGCTTCCTTTTAACCCCCAGTATCTCCCACATCTTTGTCATTACTTCACTGGTGAAGTGGCTACCTCTGTCTGACTCAATCCTTTGAGGTAGACCAAAATGGGAAAAGATGTGGTTAATCATCAGGGCAGCTGCTGTTTCTGCCTTGCAATTTGGGGCTGGGAGACATTCCACCCACTTGGTAAACAAGCATGTGACGGTCAACATGTACTTATTTCACCTAGCGGAGCGAATCACGGGGCCTACAAAGTCGATTTGTAAATCTGACCATGGGAGTGTCATTCCCCTCTTTTGGAGAGGCGCCCGGTGTGTGAGGGATGTTGGCTGAAATTGTGCACACACAAGACAACCCTTCAAATATTGGTTGAGGCCCTGGCCCATGTGTAGCCAGTATGCAACCTCTCTTAAAATTTCAAGTGTTGTATGAAACCCCCTATGACCGGCGGTGGCCGCATCATGGGCGTGACTTAACATCAGGCTTCGGAATGAGGTAGGAACCACCCACTGATCATGGCCAGCTTGGGATTTCCTTACCAACAACCCGTCTTGGATCCGGAACATCTTTGGACATTTCATCAACACTCTAAGGTCCTCTTTCCCAATGTAATCGGTATCCGTCAAGGGAAAGTTCTCAGGGTCCTCAATGTGTTGGTAAAACTTACCAATTATTGGATCCCCCTTCTGAGCTGTAATTAAATCAGCATCAGGGGTCTCCGTACTCCATTGTGCAATTGAAAGATCATTGTGAGCATTTGTCTGGGACCTAGTGATAGCAGTGACCTGGATTTCCCCCAAAAGGGACTCAATCTCAATTAGACCCCCTTGGATGGCCCCGGTTTTGGCCAGCTGATCAGCTAAGTCATTTCCAGTTTTGTCTGGTCTCTCTACTTTGGAATGACCCTTGATCTTTTTCCAATAGATGGTCATCCCATTCGAGGTGACCAGATCATCAATGTTTTGAAGTAACTTCCCACGTTTCAAGGGTTTGTTATTAGCACATAACATGCCTCTGGTTTTCCAGTTAACCAGGTGCTCCACGAACCCGTTCCGTACATAATCTGAATCTGTGATTATGACCAGTTCGTGGAGTTGATGTTGGACAGCAGTGAGGATGGCCTGATGCACAGCCATCAATTCTGCCAGCTGACTACTTCGGGGACCAATTTTGTATCCAGCGGAGGGTTCTGGAAACTCCTTCACCCATGCATTCCCTACGCCGGCCACCAGTTCTTTCTCCCTGTTGTTGTCAACATGGTAAGAGCATCCATCCACATAGACAGTGGGCATTCCCTCACACTTGTCTTCTTCAAAGACGTTGTGTGGGGAATTAAGGTATGCCTCCATGTTGTCCTTGATTTTTAGACTTTCGTCCTCGAGACAGTTTTCTCTGGCACAATCATGCAAGTCAGCCAGACCTTGCGCGAGGGGACTCTTCTTGTTTTGGCCATATCTGACCTCCACAGGAAAGCCTTGCATTGACAGAATCCAGGAAGTAATTCGTGAATTACTCACATTTCCGGCCCAGATTCTGTCACTTTGGAGATATTGCAGAGGCTGGTGTGGAGTCTCCACTATGATGTGTTCCCCCTGGATAAACGGGCGGTAATTCTTCAATTCCCACACCGTTGCCAGGAGTGCCTTCTCACAATCGTTGAATTTTTCCTCCACAGAGGATAAAGTTTTGCTCGCATAGGACATTACTTTATTGACCTTGTCATGCTTTTGGTATAATACTGCCGTCAAGCACGTATTAGAGAACCCCGTCTCCAGGAAGAACTCCTTGTTTCTGACAGGGTAAGCTAGGCAAGGCGCTTGTGAGAGGCTTCTTTTGAGTTGTCTTACCGCCTCAGATTGTTCTGGACCCCATTCCCACTTGACCCCCCCCTTCAAGAGATTAATCAGGGGTCTAGTGATCTCTGCATAGTCTTCAATGAACTTTCTGCTGTAATTAGTCAGTCCAAGGAGGCTCCTTAGTTCCCGCAGAGTTGTGGGGTCTTTCAGTTTCTGGAGTGCTTCCACTTTCTTTTCTTGGGGACAGAGACCCTGAGGAGTAATCTCATGCCCCAAGAAATTAACACAGGTTCTACACCACTGTGCTTTCTGAAAGGAAAGTTTTGCTCTGGCGGCCCTCAACTGTGTCAGAACATAACGGATCTCCGCTATGTGTTCCTCCACAGATGAACTTTTTGATGAGGACATCATCTACATAAGCCAGGTTACCCCTCGCACCCAGGTCGGGCATGGCCTTATGTAGGAAACTGTTGAATTCATTGCCGGAGTTGAGGTATCCAAAGGGAGTCCGGGTCCATGTGTACTGCTGGCCCCCAAAGGTAAAAGCCAGTTTGTATTGGTCTTCCCTACTGACAGGCACGGTCCAGTATCCATTGGTGAGGTCTATTGCTCTGAATACCTGTGACCCCTGAATCTGGGCCAGCCCTTGGTCAATGTAGGGCAGAGGCCATCGGGAAGTATGGACCCGTTTGTTGAGCTCCCTAAGGTCGGCGCAGAGTCTCCACTGGCCGTTTGGCTTCAATATTCCCAGCACCGGATTATTGAAAGTGCTGTGGACTGGACGGATTATTCCCGGGACTCAAGGTTCCTAATTATTTTAGTAAGGGACTCCATGGATGCGAGAGACAAGCGATATTGCTTCACAAACACTGGAGTCATTCCAGGGTCTGTGGGAATTGTTGTGGTGTGGATGTTGGTGCGACCACAGTCATATGAGTCTACTGCAAAGAGATCTTGGAAGTCCAAGAAAACTTGTTTCAACTTTTGCTTCTGTTCCAGAGTCACACAGCCATCAGCTAGGTTGACTCTCTCTTCCACCATCTGCCTGAAGCCTGGAAAGACTTCTGGTTTGGCTATCTCAGCGGCCTCCTCCAGCTGGGTAGAGAAGTCCCTGGTCAGAGTGCTGATTTGGACTGGAGGCTTCAGGTGGGAAAGGCAGCCCTCATGGACCTGGAAAATCACCTCATCCCTCCTGAAGTCACAAGTCACATCTTCCTTACCATAAGGGCAAGAAGTGTACACCAGGAAGTTCCCCCCATGCCGGGTGAAAATCCTGTCTGGTGTTGTATTGTCCTCACTGTCACTGTCAAAACAGTCCTTGGGGATTGGTCCTAACAGTTCATTTCCTAAATCAATGGAGAAATGTCGGTCATCAATCGCCATTCCAATAACGGTGCCTGCGGCTAGAGTAATACTCTTTAAGTCGCTGTTATCCACCTCTATTGGAATGGTGTCATGTTCTATGTTGACTAATGGTGTTGGGTTTACCCCTAACCCTTGCTGTTGGAGAGAAGCATTTAGATGGATATAAGCATCAGGGTTTTTCAATTTTTGTCCTCTTTTAACTTTCACTTCCAGGGAGAATTGTCGTGTCCTTTCTGGGATGTTGACTTCCTCTTTGATCTGAATTTCAACTGCATAAGGTAGCAATTGAGCTGACCTAAATGCTTTTTCTGGATCATCAAAGCCCATGGGATTATCCGCTAATCGGGACCAAGATTTGAAGTTTATTTTGTCCAAACTAATGGCAAAGCGATTGAGAATGTCACTGCCTAAGTAAAAGGCGGCAGTGACGTCTCGCACGACCCAACAATTATGGACTATGCTCTTGTTGCCAATGGAGATTTTGAGCATTCACCTGCTTGGCAGGAGATGTTTGGAATTAGGTGCTTCCAGGTCCATTTCCTATTTGTCTATCAGTTTGAATGTGGGAATGGCTGGATCTTTTGGGAGTTGGCGGAACATGGCTTCGCTGATGAAGCTCTTACCGTTGTTCACACACACTCGAGCGAGAACAGAGTCCTTCCCATCATTTAACTGAACAGGGATGAACAACTGCTCTCCAATTTGCTGAATATCAGCCATGCTCTGAGCTGATTTCACATCTTTCTGGACTATAGGAGTGGGAGTTTCTGATTATGGATTAGTAAAGAATTTCAGGGTGTTTCCTTCCAGTGTGGAATACCACCTTAAACTGGAAGGAAGGTTGATTTTCAGAAATAGAGAGGACCCCCCATCACCAGTCTGTTGTCCTACTGCTATTACTGTCACGTCTGGAGTTTGGTTGTTCTGGAAGTGAAATTCTACTTGGTCAGATTTTTGTTCAACCATGTGGCAGGTGCCGTTTAAACTAACATGGTTGACACTCTGTTTTAATTTTATTGTCGGCTAGTCTGGGTCCAGAGGACCTTGTTTACACAATCTATTAGGGGTGACAACCTTCTCAGGCGGTCATTCCCTAGTAAACAAGGGGTTTCCTCTGGAATCACTACTATGACTGGGTGTTTCACCTTGTGTCGCCCAATTTTAATGTCCAAGTCTGCAGTCCCCTCAACGGGAATTTCCTTCCCGTCAAAGTTCTGCAGTTGTCCAGGAAGAGAGGTGAGAGGAATTTGGTAGTTCTCCCCCCTTCCTGCATTTAGTTCCTCAAAGGCCCTTTTGGACAGAAGGGTAGCTTGGGATCCAGTGTCCACCAGTGCCAAAATTGTACCCTGCCCCTGTACTTGTACCGGGGCATAGTATCTTCCCTCCTTCTCCTCAAGGGGGCACAGATAATGCACATTTTTGGACAACTGGTGGGCTAACCTTCTGGTTTTGGACATTGCTAGCGAAGAGATTTGGGCAGAATTCTGTGGAGAGCCTTGGGAATCTGAAAGAAAATGTTGGCAACTGGAGATCAGAGTCATTGTGTGTTCCCCTGGTTCCGGTTATGAGCCACCTCCCCCTTTTTGGAGGCAGTCACCAGGATGGGTTTGACCCTTGGGATTTTGGTATTGTCGGTTCTGGGATGAGATGATGGGCGTCGGTAGCTCAGTCTCCACATCTCCCCAGTCTGGATTGGAATCCCTTGGGACCCATTTTTCCTTGGGAGGAGTCCCCCCATCTCTGAAGGAGAAGATCCTTTTCCCAGGATCTTCTGAGGATCCCTCTCCCTCAAATTGGAAGACCTGTACCTCCTCCACAAAGTGGGTCTGTTTGGGTCCTTTGTTTCTCCTACCCCCCCTCTGCTCCTTGGGAGGCAGGTTTTCAGGGGCAGGAGATTTTATTTCCGGTTCCTGGTTTTCCAGGGGCTGTTTACAAGTTGGGAAGGAAGCTTCCTCCAAGGCTTTACACCCCCCTTCCCCTTGTGCCTCCTCCCTGGGAACCGGTGTGTTATCGGGGTGCTGCCCCTGTCATTGTTCTGGAGCACCAGCTCCAGAGTTTGGGGCATTCTGTGGTGGCATGCTCATCTGAGGGTTCTGTTGAGCACTCAGTATGTGACCCAGATCTCGTGCCATATTTTGGAACTGGCGCTCAAGTTGTGAAACCCGCTCAGGCTGATACGGGGCTCTATTTTCTCCCCTGGGCTGATCCCGGGAAGGGTAGCTATCCCTTCTCTGGTAGTACCCCTGGTTGGGAAGATTTTGGTACCCCTCCACCCTTGGCCTCCCCTCTCCCGGATTAGGTTTTCTGGGCTCAGGGAATTGGGGAAAGAAGGATGGATGATTTTGGGGCTGGAAATTGGGTGGATACCTGGGGAAAAAGTTCTGCCCAGGATTTGGTGAATTTCTGCCCTCCTGGGGGAAGGTAGGAGGGAAGTTCCCCGGGTCAGGTGCTTGGCTGGATCCCCCCCCTTGGGCTGGAGGAGTCCACACATAACCCAGGATTGGTCTGTTTCCCTTGTAGCGGGTACTTACATAGTCAGGGGGGCGGGGGACCTCATTTGTGGGACTACCTCCTCGACTCCCTGTCTGTGACTGGCCCGAGGGCCTTCTGGGCTGTGAATTATTTGGTGCAGGCAGGTTTTTAGGCCCCCCCATCTCCAAATCTAAAACAGGGGCAACCTTTACCTCTGCCACCTTGGCAGCAGCAGGGGTGCTGTTGGTTTTGGGGTTTTTCGGCGCATTATTTTTATTTTCGATGGGCTACTGCACCTCATAGATCCAGGTAGCCTGTTCAATGACCCAGTCTAAAGATCTTTTCTCATGAAAATCTCTCACGAGCTGGGTCATTATGTATTTGGGTAAGGCATGGAAAAACGTATTGATAAATTCTCTGCTATCCGTGAGCACCCTTCTGGTGGTCTGCGCAAAAGCACGCTTTAATTCTTGCACAAACTCTTGTGGGGCCTGATCCTCCCCACATTGCAAATTGTAGGCTGCCTTGCGAGCTTCTTGAGGATTTCTGTGCACTGAAAAATGTTTCAAGATGGCCGCCCTGTATGTGGACCACCTTGAATGGTTTTGATCCTCCAGCCCCGCAAAGAAACTGGAGTATTCTGGTGAGAAGGTCCACTTTACATATTGAAAACAGCTTTGGCTGTCCTTCAAATGGAAAGTCTCCATCATTTGCTCATAGAGCTCCAAGTGTTCCCAAACAGAATACTTGCCGTTCTTATGATAAGGCGTGATGACACTCCTTATTGCCTTTATTTGTTTCAATGGGTCCTTAAGCAAGGCCCTTTTTGCCTTATTGGCCATTCATCCTCCGACTCAGAAGCGCTGCTCCCAGAGGTGCCCGTCTGAACTTCCAGGTTTTCCCGGATTCTGCGAGCCTGGGAATGGCTGGCAGAATGTGGGGACCTGGTCTCCTGTGTCCTGTAATGCTCAGAGGAGTCTTCAGACCCCTCCTTGCTGCCAGGATTTGATGGGTACCCCCCCCCACTGACCTAACTGGGAGGGGTTTTCAGGATGCCCTTAATGGGCCTACTCTCCTGGGGTTCCCCACTAAATTGCACTGTGCTTGGGTGCCCATACCCGGATGCCCGCCCATCCATTCCTGGGAGGTACTGGCCTATGAGCCCCATACTTCTAGCTGGATAATAATCTGCCATCTCCGTGGCCCTGGGCTCATGTGCGCGAGGGGACATGGGGGTGGCAGAGTCCAGGGACTGGGAGATACGAAGGCCTCTGGTACCAGGGCTCCTGAGGTTATGCTCAGGCATTTCCCTTTCCCAGCGCACCTCATCTCTATCAGCCCCTGCTCCCTGTTGCAATGCAAGAGCCTGCGCTTTCAGTTCCTCAGTTAAGGCCTTACTAGACTCTATCAGTCTCTCCTGCATGGCTACCTGTTGCTGGAGCCTATCATTGTGCTGACAGAGAGCCTCATTTTCTCTCTGTGCCTCCTGATTGGTCCTAGAGTACTGGGCCAGTCTCTGCTGCAGGAGGGTTACCTCCTGCGCTGTGTCCCTATTGGCCTGCTCCTTTCTTGCCAGAGCATCCTCCACCCTCCTGGTGTGCTCTAACAGGTTCTGGTGTTTTTTTGGAGGTCACCCAGTCCCTGGAGGGCCAGGTGATTTTCTTCCATTTTCCTTTTTAAGTGGCAGACTTCCTGGCCTAAGGTATCCTTTTCCTGACTAAGAGCCTGCATCTGTGCCGCCAGGTCGTCCCTTTGCCTTTGGAAGGCACCAGCTTTCTGGCGCTCCTGGTCAAACTCTGCCTGGGTATCCAGGTCTTTCAAAATCAGTTTATTGCTCTCTGCCTTCTCCCTATCTAGGTGGCTTTGCAGGGTGACTACCTGCTCGGCACATGCCCTATTGAAATCTAATTGTTGCTCCACCTTTTTCTGGCTCTGCAGTAGGGAGTCCAAACCTTCTTGGTACTCCTTCTGCAAGGCCAGAAATCTGGTATCCTGGTCCGCCTTTTCCTGTTGCAGCACATCCATATCCTCCTTTATTTTAGTGATGTACTGTCTGCTGTCCTTTTCTGACTCCTGGCTTCTGAGCAGCCTTCCTACTAGGGAGTAGGAAGGCGGTTCCAGGTTCGTTGGAAAGCCTAGATCCTAAGCTTTCAGATGAAAGTTAAATTTCGTCCCTAGCCCAAACGGTTCCAGAGATACAGACAATTAAATAAAGGTAGTTTTTCAGATTTAAAGTAAACTCAAAATGACAGGTGACAGCTTGAGGCTGCAAAATTGACAGGTGACAGTTGTGCAGCTTTAAAAATGGCAGATGACACGATTTCTAGGAGGCTGTTCTACTTAGGTTAAAATAGTTTGGATTAGATTATTTTAACTAAGAGATTGGTTCTGCACGGTTCTGCTAGGTACTCACAATAGAAATTTGAACTAGGCCTCGTCACGGATCTGGTCAACATGTCCGGCTGCGGTTCTGTCTGCTCGGAGGGTCAATCAGGCACCGGTTCTGCTCACAGCGATCTGGGTCAGCTCTGCTCTGCTGGTCTAGCCTCTCTGGATTCTGGATGTAACACTGCTTTCTGGGTACTGCTACAGGTTCTTGCAAAAATTCTCGGCAAAACTTCAGGGGTGTCAATATATGCACCCTTCAAACAGTTTGTGGGGTTCCCCGCAAGTAGACTTGCATCTCGGCGACCCTGCGCAGGGTCGCCCCTAACTGTTTCCGGCATCCCGACAACCTGCGTATGAAAAATTGTAACTCGGTCTAAACTCTGAAATTCTGCATGCAAACCCCCGTAAACCATCCCTGCACCCCACAACACTGCTTACACGCACCCCTAACTTACATCGGAACCCCAGTTGAGTGCACGCTCTTCAAAATCTGATATGCAACCACACCTCCATGCTGCAAATCCTACACGCAAGTGTACTTAAGCCTGCCTTTGGGTGGCAGATCGTATGAAGAACTTGCGTGGCCATTTCCCTGCCGACAGGTTGCGGAATTGAATCCATAAATGTGTCTCATGCTGCGCAATTGGGGGCAGGCAATTGGGCCCATTCATGGTGTTTGCCCCCTTCCGAGCCCCCTGCGCAAGCCACGCCCATGAGTGGAGTCTCGTGCAAGGCCCTTGACAGCTCACAGAGACATGCCGAGCATATGCAAAATCCACGCAAGTCCAGGAAAAGTACCACACTTTCGATTCCATGAATCGACAAACAGGGATTTGCGCGCAGAATGGCACACAAGTACACTTTTTTTTCCATGCAATTAGATCCATGAATCAGGCCCTTAGACTTTTATGGCAAAATTACAGTATTTTGATTCTGAACACCGTAATCAGAGTTAGGTCAATTGTCAACAGCTGGGACATTTCTAGGCTTTGAAATGACCATTTTTCAGTGCCTTATGTCCATAAATAAAAGGGGCCTCATTACAAGTTTGGTGGTACCCTGCCGGTAAATCAGGTGGGATACCACCAAACTGTATTACCACTACCGGCACTTGGTCTGACAGAATTACCACCAGATTACAACTGCTGGAAAGGGTAGTTAATCCCCATTCCATGGAGTCCGGTAAGACTCCATGGGGGGGATTTTCAGGTATTACTGGCTATTTTAGATGGTGGGGTGGCAGAATGACCTCCCGCTCCTCGCTGAAGGCAATTCCGGCCTGCCCACTGGCAAACTTTGAGTGTGTCAATGTGAAAACATGCTGGTAAACAGAATTACTGTCACGTTAATTCTGCACCGGCAAACTCCTAATGAGGCCCAAGGTGTTCCAGAGTTTGGTTGAAACCATGGTTAAGGCACTACCCTTAAGCTCTACAGCTGTTTTACTCACAGGAGAAAGGGAACATGTGCATCATAGAGAGATTGCCTTAGAGAGTGAACTGATGTGCCATACTGCTACACACAGACAGAGACACACACACTCACACACTTAGTTGCCCAGGTTACGATTGGTATTCTATTAATGAAAACTCAAGCCATCTTATCACAATACTCTTCACACTCTTAAGCACTCTCCTCAGACTCGTGACACATTTTCCCGGGTGACCTCTTCACACTTGATTCAGCCTTGTCCTGATGCATGTAATTGTTTTATAATGGCACAATCCCATAGGAAAACATTCTCTGAATCAGGCCCACTGTCTCAGTCCTCATATTCAATGCCGTTCCCATGTGGCAGATCCCCCAATCAGTCTGCTGATCATCACTCCTCACATATATATTCTTTCATCCTCTTTGCCCAATTCCCCTTAACCCCTCACAAGCATCCTCTCTAGGGTTGAGCGAAATTTCCGAAAGCAAAGTGGCGCTGGTAAAATTCACACTCAATCTCGAGTCTGCAGGCTTCATGGGAATCTCCTGTTCCACCTGCATTGCACCCCGATAGCTCATCTCATACTCACGTATTGCACCTATTTCGCCTATTTCTTACCACCTTGTGTTAAACCATCATACTTAGACTACCGTCAGTTCATTGTTGCACTTTTAAATGCAGAACAATCCTGTATACTGTCAAAATGGGTACATATTGAATAAAAAGACATTGGGGGGGTCATTACAAGTTTGGAGGTAGCCATGCCGCTATTAGTGGCATGGCTACCCCCTTACCGGCTACCGGGTCCAGGTTCCTCGAATGAGGAATTACCGTGCCATTCCAACCTTGGAGGGCCTGGTAATTCCTCATTCAAGGTACATCCCCATTCCCATTCGTGCCCCCATAGGGCTCAATCGGAATGGGCAGGGTGCTAATAACGGACCCGTTAATAACGGGCCCGTTGTTAGCACCCTGGATTGCTCGCAGGACCTGCTAAGGACGCTTGGTGTTTGACAGGACCTTTACCAGCGCCGTTAACCCCTTACCGCCTAACTCGTAATGACCCCCATTGGAAATAGAGGTGAATAAGAAAAGCATTCAAAAGCGGTGCTGAAGATCCTGCACTGTTTACTTTCAGTGGACAGAAGCATGCTTAAAGTCAGGCTTGGAGGCCTGCCTTTCTGTAATCTAACCTTAAATAATGCCCAGGTTCTTCTGGAGTTTCCATGAGGGGATGATGTGCCAAGAGGCATGAAGGTAACACAATATTCTGCAGGAAAGGGATTCTCAAAACAGAATATACCTTTTTGTGTACCTTTATGCAGGTGCTTTCCACCAGCAGCTGGTAGAATCTGCGGCTGAGTGGCATGAAAGGGTATTAACTCTAGGATGGAATTGTTCTGTGGCACTTAAGCTAAGCACAGGGGAACATTCATTACGTGCAAGACTCTTTTTAGACTGCTGCCTGTGCTTCTGCCCAGCTAGCCATATACATGTTTGGCATGACAGCTTCTATGTGTCATTTTATTCCACTGGAAACAAAGAGGAAATGTTTAAACCACATTGGCTGGGACAGGACATGTTAAGTGCAGTTACTGCCAATGTATACTTTGGTTGGAAGGATTACCCCAGACCTCTCCTCGGCATAGGGGTTATTGTAAGTGTTGGTTGCAAGCCCAACACATACATATGTTGGGTGGTCTCCATTTAGTACCTCCTGATGCTGGGAAGCTTGCTTAGCAAACCAGGGGCTTTGTGTGCAGCAGATGCAAGCATCTCTTTTTACCTCAATTTCTGCTCTCTCGTTTTGCATGTTTTATGTGTACCGAGAAGAACCGCTACCGTGGATTTCTTCGAATACCATGCCATGTCACCTAATGAGATTTCACCAAATTTATTTCACTGAAAATGGTAGGGGAAATGATATATGTGTAATGCATAATAGGTGGGGGGTGAGGTACGGGTAAATGATAGTAGAGTAGAGAGTGGAAGGGGAGGATGCGCGGGAAACCCCTGCATAAAAAAAAGTAGAAAAACTCCAAAGTAGATTTTGTTTTTCGGTGAAATGGATTTGGTGAAATCTCCATTCGGTGAAATATTTGTGAAGAAATCACATACCTCCGAAAAGAACATCTAGTTGTGCAGTGAATGTGTCCCTCTTGCTCAAAGGGTATAGGAGTCCTGTCTGAAACGCTTTAACACCTTGTGGCATTAGGCAATCACTTTGACATCCTGTTCAGCCATATTACATGTATTCTTTGAGTGTACGTGTTGCATAGACACGGATTATCTGGCATTTAAGAAACGTGAAGTACAAACCGTTCAGTCTAGAGCATATTGCGATCTCCTGTCATGAAATACATTGGAAGTAATGGTATTTCCTGTCCACATTCTCCACCTTATATTTATTTTTCAAGCTATGATCTGGGCCTCACAAACGTGCAAATCCAACGCCCGTGCCTTTGAGTCAGAAATGAAGACATTCATCTGATTACATTTATGGTAGCATATGGTCCTCCCTTGCTTTATAGTTTCTCATACGAAACGCCATGAAGGTTTAGTTTAGTTTATCTGCTTATATAGCGCGCTGAACCAGTAAGTATCCCAATTAAATTGAGAAAAAAAAGAACACACACAAACGATTTAACATTGTAAAAGTGTGGTGTTTTCAACACCGGGATTAACTCGATCCAGTCCTGACTATTTGGCCAACAACACTTTGCATGCTGGGATGTGCAGTTTTACTCCGTTCAAACGCTCTCTAAATGTAAGCCAAACAGACAAAGTGATGTCAAAAGTGTTGATGAGGATATGAGGCAAGTGGGCAGCCATGAAAGTTGCAATAAATGCAAGAAAATGACCAAATCCAAATGATCACCTTATTGGTAAAACAGACAATCAGAGCAAGCAAAACACACAGTGGCTGCCCACCACTAAGGGCAAAGAGTACTGCCCCCTCTCCTGAGTGGCAGGCATCACAGACCACCTGTGTGCTTAATTTGCATGGGCGTCTGTGCTGCTTGCCTCAGAAGCAGCCGTGGAGTGCAGTTAGGGTGCTAGGGGCTGCAAAGGCCAAGAATTGCCACCAAATCGACTGAAATGGCTACTTACACCCTGGTTCTTCCTTTTGTCTCCAGGCAGCGGGGGGGGGGGGGGTGTTATTATGTGGCTAGCCTGGCCTACATTGGTGGTTTCAGTGTGCATTTATTTTCTAACTGTGGCATGCCATTAGCTACCTTGACCTTGCCATCAAAGGTAAACTAAACATTGTGAGTGTTATTACATGGCTCGACTGGCTTACGTTGGTGGCTCCAACCTGGCAATATAGTCTATGCATGCAATAACATTTTTGTATTTTGCATCAAGGGAAGTTGATTATCTGGTACAGTGGCCTGTGATGGTGTAGCCACTCTGGATATACTGGGCCTCATTACGACCCTGGGCCTCATTACATGTTTGGAGGTAGCCATGGAGCTACTAGCTCCATGGCTGTCTCCAAACCGGGTTTCTGCAATGGGGACTTACCGGGTCATTCAGGTAAGTCCTCCTTGCAGGAACCATTCCTTATTCCCATTTCAGCCCCCGTAGGGTTCAATGGGAATGGGGCGGGAGGTAACAACGGGCACATTACAAGTGTCCTGTTGTTACCCCCTCTTCTCCTCGCGGGACCCGGAAAAGACATCTGGTTTTACCTGACGTCTGATCCGGTTCCTGCAAAGGGAACCTTGTAATCAGCCCTGACGGAATGAAAGGGGCCGGTCCCGTACCGGCCCCCTTCATTCTGTCAGCGCAAGGGTCGTAATGAGGCCCCTAGAATTGAACGTTCAGTGAACGGGCGTCTCTGGGTTAACTACCCATCAACATAAATCTGGTATACCTTTTCTTTCCCATCATGCAATACGATCTAATGCGTTTTTCATGAATACTATATACTTTGATACAACGTGATGGAAATCCTACAGGGTGTGAGTTGCTGATCCCTTAGGAAGCAGCCTGGCAGAAGTAAGTAAATGCATTATTTGATTATATGCTACTTGGCACCAATCAATCAATACTTCATCAACGACTAGCCATGGAATGTACTTCTGCGGTTGTGACTTGTGTATGCCACGCTGTCATATTCTCTGAAGGTCGCCACCCACTTTGATTGCCGGTGCATGAAAAGAAAGCAACATTTAATAGATGGGCATTGCACTTATTGAGAAAAAAAGATGACCATTTATGACCAGTGCACACCACAAGGGTGGGCTGGGAATCAGAAAACTGTTCCAAGGCCGGCCATTAAATGTTAATTTCCTGCAAAGAACACATGTAAAATTAACAGAACGCTGTCTCATATCCCCTGGAGACGCCCTTCGCCAGCATGGAACCTAATGACAATTTTTATTCATTACCTTTTATGGGGCACCGGGCTCACGTCCGTCGCCCGTCAAACCGGTGGCGGGGAGAGTAAATTGGAGAATGGGAAGCAATCTTGCTGGAGTTTTATTGTGCGTTCCCGTGGATCAATCATGTGGAAAGTTATTGCTTGAGACCGGTCTCAGCTCTTTGCAGCTTCACTGCCATAAATGTCTCCAATCTGCAGACTGGTTTTCTTTTTTTTTTCCTAATCGTGTTTCCATTTTGGGCTCATTACAAGCTCTTTTCACCAAGGTTTGACTCCATGAAAGGACACGTAAGAGTACCAATAGGTTTTGTTTAATTGTCTATGTCACGGGTCTTTGGTGGTCGGTGACTGGGGCGGCTTCAACGGATGCATGCGGTCCACTGCTACGGAAATGCGAGATTTCTTGACTGGGAAATGGCAAATGACTATTAGGGTAAAACCACTGGGCAGTTAATAAAAAAATGCAAACCACGATGTATTTATTTATTTATTTAAATGTATAAAGCACACAAGTCGGCCCTGCGGCATCGTGGCGCTGTTAGAGCAAGCTTACTTGGTTACATGAAGCACGAAAAAAAACAGGCACACAACGTCTGAGGTTCATGGTTACATTGAACCCGTGTCAGAGCGGGGTGGTTGAGGTATCATTGGCATGGTTACATTTGCAGGTTCGAGGTTACAGTGAACCAGTTACAAGACAGTTGTTTGAGTTATTCAGAGAGATAAGTATTGGGCAGAGTTTGAGGTTGGTTAGGTGAAGAGCTGAGTTTTGAGTGACCCGAGGAAGGCAGGATGGGAGGTCTCATTCTTTAGGGCCGTGGGTAGGATATTCCATTGTTTAAGTGCTAGGAATATGAAGCTAGAGCACCCGCTTTAGGTATTTTGTATGCGTGGACATTTAGTTGGTTTGCAGGCTGTGAGCGCTTAGGTCGGGAAGATGTGGCACAAACTATTTTTTCCAATAGATATGGAGGGGCTGTGAGTGCGAGGCATTTGTGTGTAATGACCAGGGTCTTGAATATTATGTGTTCTTTTACAGGGAGCCAGTGAACATGACGTCTCATTTTCGAAATGACAATCGGTCTCATTTTCGAGTTCCACATAATATCTATGGACGAGAAACATTATGGGCCTAATTACGAGTTTGGCAGCAGCCATGGAGCTATTAGCTCCATGGCTGCCGCCAAACCGGGCTCCTTTACCGGGTTCCCAGAATGGGGAATTACCGGGCCATTCCGAGTTCAGAGGGCCCGGTAATTCCTCCCCGATTACGACCGGCCCGTTGTTAGCTCCCTCTTCCCCTCACGGGACCCGCGAGGGGACCTCGTAATTTCACGGGACGGTTCAACGGGTCCGCCTTCATTAGCGGAGACCGTTAACACATTCCACAAACTTGTAATGAGGCCCTATGTCTGCAACCAGGGCCATCTTAAGCACTTTAGGTGACCAGGGCACAGAAATCTTGGGGACCCCCCTCCACTGAACCAAAGGAATTAAGGGATCGAGTATATCTGTTTGCATCCCCTCGTTGCAATCACATCACAAAGCTTGATGTGTCACCCGCAGTAATCAAAATTGCCTAGGGTACCACATGTGTATTAATTAATTAATTAATTAATTTATGTATTCATTTATTTATTTATTTTCGTATATGGTGCAACAAGCCCTGAGGCATCTGGATGCATTTTAGTCCCCTCACCCTCGTTATTCAAGGTCAACTTTAGCAGTCCCCGCACAGGTGCTTGGATTATCGCATAGATAGAGGACACTTTTCACCAATAGCAGTCCAGACGGACTTAGATTAGAAGAGTGACATGGTTCACAAATAGAGTTTCCATTAGATAACAAAGAAAGAAGTGGCTCTGATGTGCAATACATCAATGCTCAATATTATTACAGAGGAGGCAACACTACAGTCAGTGAAACCATGAGTGAAGCTGTTTTGAAGATTATACTGTGAGAACAACATCACTCTGAAGAATGACAATTCAGAACGGTTTAGGAACTGCCAATGTTGACAAATTAGGAAATACAAGATTAAATGAGATGGCCAGTATCACACATGGATTAAAAGGTGATCCTGGGATTTGCTCCCACTTTACAATTGTTGCACTTTACCACTTTCTATTCTAGCATGTACCATGAACAAAAATAATGGTAATGATCCTAGCTTCATTGTCGCCATCATCAAGGGACGTATTTAAATACAAGCATACTCATTGATGTGATCTCAAAATATTACATCTGTGTATCTCTTTTATATTTTAAAGCTTTAAATACACCCACAACATAGGCTTATGAAATTGTTATTTATAAACATATATAACAACTTTGAGTTGTACAAAAAAAGCTAAACGTGTTATGTGTCAAATGAGCAGGCCTTAAAATATGCTTGCCAGAGTGTCTGCTTTCTTCTATCTAGAACCCCTTCCACTGAAATGGCCTACATAAAAAGACTGATAAGATAATAGGCTAAGCAATGCCACCAGCATGTGAGAAGACAAACCTTTTCCTCCAGAACAGCACAGTAATGTCAGTGATATAAGATGATTTATCCAGGATCACTTTACCGTCTGCTGGCTGAGCCAGGATACAAGCATGAAAGCGTTGGTTCCACAGTCTTGAATTTGAATACTTAATCACCTCTCTAACACTTTATACTACTTGGAGGTGGCTGGCTAGGTTTTACGGGTCCCTGTCTGCACAAACCAGTTTTGAGACGTTTGAACACACTGATCCTATGTTGTTTTCTTTTCATAGCAACCACTATCTGGACTATCTGGTGCAGGTACATTACTGATAATAGTACCTGTTCTGCTACAACACGTTGTGCATATACATTCAAGTTTATCAACTTCAAACATAGGAAAGGCTGAGTTGACCTTGCTGCAATTTAGTATTGTAATCTTGCCTATGAACACATATCTCTGCAAAGAGTGCTTTTACACTCTGTGCTAAATTCTGAACCAGACATCCGTACATGTATAAGTATGCATTTCAACATTGGCTATTGCACATGATCAATATTATTCCTATAGAATGCACTGGAGTTGTGTCCTAGTGAAAGCTCAAACTAGGTATAGGACAGTGAACATGGAATGCATTGCAGGATGAAATGGTCAGAGCAGAATGTACTTGACAACAAAAGACAGGCAAAAGGTTTAGAGCCTCTGCAGCAAGCCATGAAATATCCTGGCAGGTGCTATTTAAGTTTGGTAAACAATGGGAACTAACTTCTTTAGATTAGGCAGCATTGTGGGGCCCCCTCCAAGGCGGTGGCCCAGAGCAAGTGCCCCTTTTGTCTCCCATATAAATGTCTCTGTGTGAAACTCTGTGTAATTTAAAAATTTTGCACGAAGGCGTGCAAAATTGCAGTGCCAAAAGGTGGTTTACAATGTTGTCCGCCATCCTTTTGCACTCTGCCATGAAAAATGAGTAAACGCGGCATGCCATGTACGCAAGGACGTCAGCTTATGCAATGCATTCCTAAGGAATAAGCAGGCAAATTACATGGGAATCCATAGCATTTGTGCCAACATGAAAATGTCATGCTGGTGTAAAAGCTGGCGCATTTTCGTGCCAGAGAGGATGGGGAAGGCAGAATCATAATTCATGACCCGCCCCAACTCTCTACTATACACATGAATGTAACTAAGGAGCAATGTGAATGCATTGCATAACATTCATATGCATGACTTTTGCACATTGAATTCACATTACACCTGGAGCATTATCAGCTCCAATTTGAGTAATAAGTTAACTAGGGCAACTCAACACAATGGCGATTTCACAGCGTGTTTTGCGCCTTCAACCTCCTCGCCATTACGCTGCTTCCCACAATCCTAAAATTAATTTGTAAACATCCCCTTAACAGTCACTCTTCCTAAGTGTGAAAGGCTGTGTCAGTCCTCCTGGGATTCAAACCCGTGTCCTCTAGTTTGAATACATATGTGAAAGGCATGAAGTTAGCTCAGTGGTATATGCACTGACCACGCTCATGGGCCACTCTGCGTTTTGCGAGATTGAACGGCAACAAGACAAAGCCAGCACTTCAGTCTTCGGAGGTAAATAAATAGAATACCACAACATGCGTTATATGTTATTACCGCAGCAGTCAGACTGAATTCTAATCTCTGCTCCCGCGCTTTCCCCCATTGTGTGATCCTCGTCAAATCAGTTAAAATCCTGATAGTTCAGTTGTCTAATTTGCCTAACTACTGAAAGCTTAAAACAGTGTATATAATGTAGTGGACGTGTTCGTCTAAAAGGACGCACTTCCTGGTACACTGACTACCATCGTGTTCCATCTCATTATGTGGCCAACAAAAACATAACTCTTAGTGCTCGAAAATAGGCCACACATTAGCAGCAGAGAATGGATTCCTGGGCGCCACCCGTCATCCCAGATGTCACATCCCCCAGAACACAATGGTACAATTCTTTCAAAAACAACGGGGTCCCTGTTTAAAAGGAATGCCTACTTAGTGGGCCAGACCCCACAATGAAAGGAATTTCACCTATGCTGCATACACAACTCGAACATTTCTCACGGAAACAACCGCTAAGAATACCTTTATACACATATCACAATTCAAGTTCTGCTTTTTGAAGTAATGGACTTAGGATGTACAAGGCGCAGTACAAACCTTTTTTTTTTAAACGACATTAAAAAAGAAACAACAAAAACAGCTTTTAGGGAAATATGCATTCACGATATCACCATTTGTTAACTTGCAAACTTTTAAACAGAGGCAGCACAATGGAAAACCTGCCGGCGGGGAAGCTTGTTTTCAGTTTTATTGTTCACGAGTTTAGCAACCAAGGACGCCATGTCAGCCTAGTTTCCTACTAACGCTGATGCATTGACTAGACACCATTAGATTCACTATCAAAACACTGTCCTATTGTATTTTTATTATTATTATTATTATTGTTAGTAATACTATTATTTAATTAGTACTATACAGCACTAAACCTCTAACACTGTTAACATGTTCCTAAAATTCTTAATGATTCATTTGATTCCATAGATGAGACGGTGCGACAAACAAATTGCAAACAGGCCTGTCTTCTATGCTGAGTTTGTGAGTGTGAGGAACAGTGTGTGATGCATAGGCATTGCTTGGGTGGCTATTACCCCGGGTCTCTTGGTTGTAGCCCCGGATAGAAGCTCAGGGGCTACAGTCAAAAGGCTAGTTAGTCTCGATTCCCAACACTTCCGAAATCAGCATAGCCCTGGATCCTTTGCAGACCTTGAGAAACCCCTGTGTGTGAGTGGGTCAGTCTGAGTGTTTCCGTGTGTGTGCAATTTTGTGTGAGAGTGCTCTCTTGAGAGAAAGAGGGAGCACGAGGATGAAGTGTGTGTGAGAGAGAGAGAGAGAGAAAGGGAGAGAGAGAGAGAAGAAACAGAAGAAGAAAGAGAGGAAGAGGAAAGAGATAGGGGAGAGATGAAGAGACAGAGCGAGAGTGATGTGCTAGTGAGACCGAATGTAGATAAGAAAATGCAAGTAAATGCAAGAAGAAATGGGTTTGGTGAGTGGAAGGAGAATCTAGTTAAGCATGTTCACATGTCTGTTTGGGGCTGTGCTACCAGTTGAATATCAATATATTTCAGGGCATCTTAATTTTGCAGATTTAAGTCGGCTCAATATGTCCAAGCTAAAGAGGTGATGGCTGGAAGGATTAGACTACATCTTAATCTTTGGCAATACTCTGATCAACCCTACAGACAATCGTTCTTTGCCTGCCAAGCCATTAAAAATGGGAAAGATCATATATAAATCAGGCTCCTGACCCCTTGAAGGGTAATCCAGCCTGAAGTGCTAGGTCACATCCCTTCTGACTGTGACCACAAGCATCCCAGACATGTTTCAGCCTTAGTGGGCGTCATTAGTGAGGAGTAGCTTGGGTCTCTAGGCCCAGCAGTCATGGGACCACATCTGGACATACCTGTCCAACTCGGGGTGACAATAGTAAAATAAAAGAGGTGATGGCTGGAAGGTTGAGAATACATATTAACCTCTGGCATTGCTCTGGCAAACTTTCCAGACCATTGTTCTTTGCCTGCCAAGTGATTACAAAAAGGGAAATACCATAAGCAAATCAAACTTTGTTCCACTCCCACAAGACCACAAGTATCCTCATACATGTTTCGCCCTCGTTGGGCATCATCAGTAAGGTGTTGCTTGGGTCTCTAAGACCAGAAGGCACGGGAACCTTGCCTGGCCATGCCCATTTATATGTCTGGGTATTTTCTTTGAATTCTGGGACTTGTAGTATGAGTCTTATAATGGGAAAAGCAGAACTACAAGTCCCAGAGTGCAAAGAAAAAACCCAGACTTGATAAGCACCTACAAATTAGAATGGATAATGTTGCCAGCTATGATGCAAATTTCCACGACATTCTCAAAGACAGTAAGAAAAATCAAACCAAGGTGGCCAGGACAAATCGAACTTGTGAATTGGAAAGGAGCATTGCCAGGACTACTTATAGAAATTTGACGGTGTGATTGCCAGACCAACACTAGCACATTATGTAATCCCAGGGGAGTCCATTAGGGCAGAATGCTCCTTAATGGTGGCGTCTTGCACCACATGCCATCATGCCACCCTAAATATATTTATAATCATAATATCATAATATTAATATGATACAGATGTTTGTCTGGCATAACCAAACATTGTCCAAACACAACAATTGACTTCATTCTCGTCTACCGACCACCCACGCCCATGCCAGAATTCCCATTCCATTTGAGGGACATAATATCACCATGCCTCAAACCCCTAACTAAGGTTATTCTCTTAATAGATTTTAACCTTGGACTTCGGGATGATAATGACACACTGGCCACTATCACTGAGGCAACCTTAACCAATATAGGCTTCCAACAGAATGTCCTTACTGCAACACAGGCACGGGGCAGGACCATTGACTGGGTGACTAGTATTAATATCGGCATCAATATGGTGGAGTTTACTCCATGCCCATGGTCGGACTATGAGCTAATCCACTTTCAGGCAGAAGCTGGTTCCCAAAATAGGAAGATTGAGTGGAAAAAGTAATTATGACGTTAAGAAACATGCGTCGATTATCACCCAAGGTGCTTCGAAAGCACTCTGAAAGAGCTGCCAAAACTCGACACAACACAAAAAAAGTGCAGGAGCATATCAAAATATGATGGAAACTGCAGTTAACACCTTAGCAACTGAAAAGACATGCTGCAAGATGAAAAGAGACACAAAAAGTTGGTAATATAGCAAAATTCTAAAATTCAAAATTGATAAGACCAATGCATTTGCGCTGCAGAAATCCTCAAATTTGGAAATAAATAAAGACAAAAATGCAAAGGCAGCTAAAGAGCATAAAGCAACAATCATTAAGGCAAAGAGATTGGGATATGATCAGAAAATTGAGCAGGCCAAATCAGACTCCAAAGAATTGTTTATGATCCTCAAGTAATTGGAGGTGCCAGGCCCTCACACCTCAACTACTATCCAAGATAAAAAAAAATGGTGTACTTCAATTCAGGATAGACTAAATAATAAAGTCAAAAAGATTCAGGCTGATATCAACACTAAAAAGAACTATATGCAAAAACCCCTCAGGTAAAAAAACCCCAGGAGTTAAAAATAAAGTCTTCTACTCTTTGACTTCACACCGATATCAGAGAGCAAGATGCATACATTGCTGAACCGGCTCAGACCTGCATCTTGTAAAGGAGATGTGTGCCTGTCTAAGGTAGTGAAATAATGGGTCAAGTCAACTGATCTCTATGATCACAAAACTGGTAAATTCCTCCTTCAAAGAATGTTCAGTGCCATCCTGTCTGAAGCCGACATGGATATCCCCATTATTAAAAAAGCCTTCTCTTGACCCAGATGTCCCAACTAAATGTATGCCTATATCAAACTCACGTTTTTTGCTTACAATATTAGACCAAGCGGCATGTATACAGGTTCACGACCATGTTGAGAAATACCAGATTTTAGGGCAGAGGCAGTCAGGCTTGCACAGAGCACACAGAACAGAACTTGCTTTGACTGACCTCAAAGCCAACATGTTGGACATTCTGGACAAGGGAGGCACTGCCCTCCTCATGCTGATTGATGTCTCTGGTGCGGTTGATCTGGTGGGTCATGACCTACTGATCACTAGACTTATGCAATCGGCCAGTTTCTCACCAGCAGCTGCAAAATGGGGGGAATCCCTTTTGGTCTGAACGCACAGCAAAGGACTTTGCGAACAATTGCAGGGCCGATGACTTCCAGGTTCACTGTGAGTACAGCAGGGATGGTGCCTTTCTCCGGTTCTGTTTAATCTATTCATACCCCTGCTGTTTGAACTTCTGGATTCCAACGGGGTACTGTATCACAACTATGCTGATGATACTCAGTGTCTCATCCCATTGTCGGGGAATTACAACAGGGACACAGAGTCCATCAATCTGGTTTACTCATTGATTCAGTCCGGGATTGATGGATAATGACCTTGAATGCAATGATGCAAAGACTGAAGTAATGATTGTGTGTATGGCTTTACGCCTAAAGAAACTAATCCCAGATTATAGGGAAGTGTTCAAAGCCGACTGTACTATCACCACCCTCTTGAAAGTGAAGACCTTGGGGATGGTGATTAACCATTAGCTCAACATGAAGGTGCATGTGAGCTACCTGGTATCATATACCTCCTACTATATCAAACTTCTTACACAGCTGTGGCCTTTTTTGATACAGGATAATTGTGCCTTGATTGCAAGGGCAATTATTGGCAACAAATTGGACTATGGGGCCAGTGTGCTGCAGGGTGCTGGGAAAGTTGAAATCACGAGCCTTCAGGTAATTCAGAATAATGTAGTAAGAACGGTTAAGGGCCTGAGGAAGTATGAGCATGTTACAGAAGATAGGAGAGCTCTACACTTGTGCTGCCCATAGCCAGTAGAGTGCCATTAAGCCTTCTATGTATCACACATAAATGCTTTATATGGAGTTAGCCCAGTGTACCTTACAAACTGCCTTGCCTGGTTGCCAAAGGTCAAATAATGTAGGGCTCCTAATTGCTCTATGGTCTAAACCTGAGGGGTCAACCAGGGATCATTTGCCTATGCGGCCCGAAGAACTGGAATGTGATGCCTCCCAACCTGAGACTATGACAGTCCTTCCCCAACTTTAAAAGAGACCTAAAAATGAAGATGTTCAGCTGAACTACTGACTAGTGGAACCTGCAATATCTGCTGCGGTGTGGCTGTTGGTTGCTAGGCTGTCCATGCATCTGGGGGTTTCTATGCACAGTGGGATCTGTTTTGCTATGTATGTTGTATGTCCTGTTAGCACTCCGGGCCCGTGACATGCGCTTTATAAATATAAATAAATAAATAAATAAATACATCTTTCTTCAGTAGAGAACTCTAATTTTGCTGTAGTTGATTTGCAGTTGTGATAATAAACCATATTTGGGTTCCGCCACACAAACTCAAGGGGAGATTTCTCGCGTCTCCTGTTTGTAGCGGTGCTGCCACCGACAAAGTGCAAAAATCATAAGGGGGCCTCACCAATGTTTCGCCCCGGGCCTCATCACACCTTGTGAAACCCCTGCCAACACACTGTTTGTGAAGTTGATGCCTTTAGCACTCCAGCCTTTAGAAAGGTCAACAGCGAAATGGTGGGTGAGTCTCGGGGAACGCAGACGTGTTTGGACAACCATTTTGTTCTTTTGATGTGGCGATATGCGCGCTGTGCTGTTGTGTCTTGCTTCCCTTCCTGCAATGTAGAATGTCGTTTTTTTTGTAGTAGACCAAAAAGTTGGAGAGCTTTTAAATTGTTGGTGGCACTGATCCTCTTTGGCTAAAGGTGTTGCAGAGTTATAATACCCTGCCAGCAACTTACTTCCCTGCACCTGCTTTCTGTTCTTCAGTCTTGCACTGCCACTGCAAACTGATGGACACTACAGGGACTGTTCACAAGGCAAGGTGAGAGGGCTTCACAAACTACTTCCAGCAGGTGTTTCAAATAATGGCTGAAAAACAAATGTAATGCCAGCGGTGTCTCAGCTTGCCTGATGCTGACACTAGCGTTGTTTTATTAAAGTTGTGGTGGCTTAACAACATTCCAAGCCGTCGCCGGCACATATTTGCAACGTTAATGAAACAAATTCAATGCCGGCAGCAGCATGCTATCACTGAAGTTACGCCACAGCCTGATTTTGTTTTACTAATGTTGCAAATATGTGCCGGCGACGGCTTGCAATGTTGTTAAGCCGCCGCTGGCACATACTTGCAACGTTAGTCAAACTAGTTGAGTGCTGCAGCAGCTTGTTTTTTTAGAGAGCGCCTTTCTACGGGAACATGGCCAGCAATAGTGGCAGCTCCAGGCTTGGCAGTGGCTACACAAAGGAGCAGAGGTGCTGCTAGGGGGGGCTGAGGGGGTTATAGCCACTGGTCTTTGGGTTGTAGCCCCAGATAGAAGCTCAGGTGCTACAACCAAAATGCTAGCTAGCCCCAAGTACCGCCAGTCCCGACATTAGCTTAGCCGCTCATATTTTCCGGGCCTAGCAACACCCCTGCACAGGAGGCTTTCAGTTTGGCTCTAAGCACGAGACTGGTCCTCTCATGGTCTAGATGGCTTTCCCTGGGTTAACTGACCACCAATATGTAAAAGTGTGTTGACGCCGGTATCACTTTAGTGTAGGATAGCTCAGCCAGACAACTTATCTGCTGCATGATCAGTGTATCCCGCTGCAGGTTCCCTCAGCTTTAGGTACAGAGATCTCAGGTTCACTAAACCTGGTTTCATATATAGGTCACTTTTCTGTGTCTTGAGGCAAAACAGAGGGTTTCTGCAGTAGTGAAATTCCAATTGCCTCCCAGGAATAGTAAAGAGAGCTGAACACCATGGGTAATTGCTTCTTTGTTAGCTACTTTGGTTCTGCCTTTAAAAACAGATTTGCAAGGGTTTTGTTTATGTGGGCTCCACACTCTGTTAAATTGTGCTTTTGCTGTTCTATAGTGGGGCTCTTGATTTGCAGAGAGGAATAAACATCCCATTAACTTGGTTTTGCATTCTGGCACAAGTAGTTTTATTTGTGTATTTATTCTCTATAAATGCAGTACTACAATTCCCAGAATACAGAACATAAGGCAGGACTGCACAATCTACTCATGCATGACATGTGTCAACTCTGTAGATGGGTCTGAACCCTAAATGTGACTTCCCGTGTAGACTTGCAGGAAGTCCCATCACACTCAACAGGATAACTGCCACAACGTACAGGTTACTGCCCAACGAGGATGAAGATGGTAGGGTCCAGCATGTGCTTCAGGGGCTGCAGTAGTAAACAGTCCAGCAGGCAGGCGGAACCAAGGGCCTGACCATTGCCTTTTTGAGACAAGGCCATTTCTGTATCATGTAAATTATTATTTTATTTAACATACAAATACAGTATTTAATGTATTTAGTGTATGTGGATGCAAAAGTACACTTTTCTCATGTGTGGTGCTTTTTTCCATTAATTTTGCGGGATTTGATGTATTTCATGTTGTTTGAGAGTGAAGTGGGTACTTTGCTTTGTTTGCATGTTGTGTCGAGAAATTGTGTGAGTATGCATTGAGGACACTTTATTTCCTAGATATGCCTTAACGGTTGATAAATTTGTATGCAAAAAACTGCAGTCATCATGTCTATTTTTCTTCACAATGCAAAAAATAAATTGCCTAAATGGTTGGTGTTGCCAATGCTTGTTTCTAAATTGATCAAGACAAGTCCATGCACACACCCTGATGCCACATTCGCCGCCAAGTTCCTTGTACGTGATGTGTTCCCAAAATGGGGTGTGTGCGAGGTTTTGCAGTGGGACAATGGACCACATTTTGTAAATGACTTGTTTGAGAAAATAATTATTCTATTAGTCACTAAACATACATTTTCCTCAGATAACCATCCACAGGTGGATGGAGTCTGTGAATGATTACATGGATTATTAAAAGAGAGAACTGCAAAAATAAAATGACTTTAAAGAAGGGATGGCTACATTGCCTACCCCTTGCCTTGTATGCTCTAAGAAATCAGCCTGGCTCGGATCACCCTCTAACTCTTCATGAGTTGGTGACTGGACACCATATGAGAAACCCCTTGCTCCTCCAACTAGGTTAAAAATGGATGCCCATAGTGTAGCAAAGACATTAGGTGACAAGGTGCACAATTACCTAACAATAATGACTGCAAGTGTTTCTTTCATGTCTCAACAGGTCAAGAACCAAAGCAAGGGGTCGAAGAGAAGTGACAAAGACATCCAACCCAGTCTATAACCAGGGGACTAGGTGCTGGTACGAAAGTTTGTACTCACTTGGAGTACGCCCCATTTTGAAGGACCAAATGAGGTGGAAGAACTTAACCCCACAGCTGCAAAGTTAAAAGGAAGGCGAGCATGGCTGCATTTGCACAACATCATACCATATAAAGAAAAAACACAGACCCCTCCTGCATCGACCGACAGTGAAGCAAGCAAAGATGTTCTGCACATGCAGACTCCTTTGATGATCCAAGAGCAAAGACAAGGAGAATGAAGAAGAACAAAATAACTTTAAATTAGAAACCAATATATTTCAACATTTGATAAAGCAGTAACTAGACTTGCAGTTATCCAGGAACTTTTTAGATGGGCTCAAGGAACAATGTTTCACCATACCAGAGCAGAAAGAAAAGAAGCACATGTCATCTCTTATGGCACCCATTGCAATAACAATACACACATTCTTGTATGCTGTGTTCACGTATATACCACAGTCTTATCTATCTTTAGTAAGAAGACACGTGAATATCATGCTGTTTCTCTGCAATCCTAAAAATAATCATATTATTTTAAGAATAATTGTAGCAATCAACTTGCAGTTCTTGATCTAAAAGTGTGATCCATAAAGAATCATATATACTCAGAAATAAAACAAGATGAAGATGTTTCAGAATATAAGAGGCTCATTGCCATCAAGAAAATCGATGAGCTTTCATGGAATAAAAATTGGGATATAATTCTGTGTTATGATTTGTGTTTTTCTCCTGATTATTATGGCATTTAGACATGTTAGAAAAAAAGATGCAAACATGATGGGTAACAATAACACCTTTACTATTGTTCCTGATAAAAGTACAGTCAAGATTTCTTTATAATCGTACAAGGCACCTATTTCGATTTAAAAGGGATGCTGCGGAAGATCATGAGGATATAAACAGATATCATGATAATTCTGCACATTTAAAAAATAATGTATGGTATCAGCATATGAAGGAGGTGGGAGACAGGATGTTAAATGAGAGCTGCTATACCTGTTCCTTAATACCATATGCCATGAATGCAGCAAGGACATTTATTGCAAACAGAATGCCTGCACATGATGCAATATGTCTCAGTCATTTAGCAGTGTGTACGACTAGGGGCAATTTGAAGGAAAAAGGGCAAATTTACGATGGTGATCAAGAGTAACATTTCCATATGTAAAAACATATGTGAAGACAAGAAGAAAGTAAAGTGGGATTGGGTGGAGAAGCAAAAATCGTATGTATCCATTCCAAATCAGATAATTAATTCAAATTGTTGAAATGAGGAGGATGGATTGCTCAGATATGACTGACAGATCAGGAGGCATAGGATGCTTGGAGAGACCTTATCTATAGGGGTATATGTGTGTGTTGCCACCAGTACTTGATGGGATGAAGGACTATTATCTTGCCCTGCACACCTATTGAAGAAAGAACCAGTAAGCATAGTGCAAATAGTGAATGACAGATACCTAGGGTCATTGGCCGAGTACTCTAAAGTACTAACATAGGTCAACAATGAAGCAGGATCAGTATCCATAATACATGCTTTAAGAATGGAGGCTAGGTTCTGGTTGGAGAGAACACAGGATGTGGACAATCGAGGTCCCAGGGATGAATGGAAACTGCAGTACTGATGGACCGATATTGGGCCTGTGGATCCAGAACTCACATGCAGTTACCTAAATATTGGGGAGGAGTATGTTCCATTGTATTAATTCAGGTTCCAGCGTTAGTGATTCCTCAAAGAAATCTCAATATCGATGACATTCCAAAAATGAATGTCCAACAGAGAAGGAAGAGGTTGCTCATTCTTCTCCGGCTGCAAAGGGAGAACTACTTTCATCAAAATCGATAAAGGCCTGTCAAGGCATTCCAGATGAGCATAAACTGTTCAACAAGACAGCAAATATAATGACATCTCTATTCATGTCAGGACTCCAGACTGCAGTGAACGCCAAGTGGCTGCAGATTACCAAATGGGAGCTGTTACAGACAATCAATGCAACAATAAAATAATTCAATGCAATCAGAGAGGAATTGGGAGCTATCAGGCTGGTTACGCTCCAGAACATGTATGTCCTGGACTTAAGTACAACAATGGAAGGAGGCATGTGCACCAAGGTCGTCCTTAATGCTGTACATTCATACTATACCATGACAGAGAAAATGGAACCTTGATGGAAGCAATAACTATGCTGATGACCGTGCATATTAAGATGGAAAATGAGATCCATGAGACAGCAGGAGATGACTGGATTTCATTCCTGTTATCGTGGATTCCAACCTGGCTAGCCAATGCTTTCAAAATACTCAGAGCAATACTAGTGTTGGTATTGCTAGGACTTTGTATCATAAGAATCATCTTGGGACAGTGCCAGAAGATATCAAAGAAAGCTATTGTGATGAAGGTAATGATTCACATAGATGCTGGAGCGCGTGAGAGAATTCAAGATGAGAAAAGTACTGGTGAGTATATAATGAAAAGTCCCCTGCACCTCCTGGAACAAAGTTCTACTATCTTAAGGACCATAACAAATATGTAGAATGTTGGATATTCTGTCCACTATCAGTAGAACGCTGTCACATGTCCTGGAGTGTGGAGGAACAAATAAAATGCAGGTCACAAGATATGGTTCCCAAAGTAACAACAGTATGAAGAGAAAATAAAGGAGATTGAAGAGAGGAATATTGTTGAGGATTCAACCAGAGGTGGGAATGTAGAGGAGCATCTGGATGCATTTTCCCTAGCTGATACCCCCTCACCATCATCATACTGGACCAACAGGATAAGGGCTATATGCACGGACCCCATGTGTTGTGCCTATACCACATCGATTGTATAAGCAACAATATGCACTCAGGCAACCATACACAATGTACGCTCACACTGAAAGAGTAGAAGGTTGTCAGCACTCACCATTGAATGTCATGTAGTGCTGAGTAAAATCTGACCAGGATAGAGTGATGAAGAAGATATACAAGGACATATTAAAACATTATGAACATATTCAAGAATAGTTATGTAACTGGAGTGACAAAAGAAACATTTACGAAATTAAAATGTAATCATGTGGGATGATTCAACTTATGTTTTGCTCTGCCATGCGGCATCACTGTGTTGTTCTGATGGTGCCAGAAAGATCCAAATGGCCGCAAAGCCCTTGTGCGTGCCAACACCTCTGAAAATCGCGCTTTGCAAAGCACAAAAAGATGGCTGCCCAATCTGCCATGCATGTTGTCAGTGGTGGAACAGAGATCTCACTACTGAAACATGTCACTGTGCTCGACAACATGTGAAGATGGAATACAGAAGAAAAGGTAGTGCTTTGCTAGATGAAACCCAAAATCTTGCTTTAAATCCTTTTTTCTTGGTTGCTGAAACTGCAGAATGCCGGTACAAAATACCCTCAAACATCCAAAATTCTTGCTGGGTGCTACAATTCACTTAGTACAAGAAACCATTGTGAACTTACAATGCCCTGAAAAGCTGAAAGCATCAAGAGATTTCCACAGCAAAAGTGGCTCTCTGGATTTGTCAAAATCTGAGCGCAGTACCCTCGGCTGCTTGAATGACAGCTGTCAGGTGCCTGCAGGATTAAAATTCTAAACATGTATGAACTAAAATCAAATGTTTGAAAGCTAAGAGGAATGTTATTGAGAGTAACCCATTTTGTAATGATTTTGATTCTATGGTTTAAAATCTTGAAGAAGTATTTAGCTGTGATTTGATCCCACAAGTTTGTTGTAAACTAAGGAAAAATGCAACAGAATTCACCTTTAAATTTAAGCCTGGCTAAAGCAACCAAACTGGAATAACAGCTTTCCTCACAGAGGCAGGGCCTCCCCCTCCAGCTCACGCCACCAGGAAATCACACCTAAGTGATAATTATAGGGTGGGGAAGAACGTGGTCTGCAGTAGGGAAGGAAACAATGAACAGCTGCAAAGCAGGAAAGGTTAGGTGTGAGGACAAGTCGTAAAATGGCCTCTGCAAAGAGAACAGGGAGGAGACTTCTCCTGAACTGCGGGGAGACATAAGGAGGCAGAGACAAACAACCATCTGCGGCTAAACATTTACAAAGAACATTTTTTTTAAATACCTATAACTTGCCACTTAAAATTGTCAAAAACACAAAATTAACAGAATTGTAAATCGAATTTCTGGCTGCACAATTCAAGAGGCGGCAAAATCGTATGACATAATTTGGAGGGAAATGGCAGAAAATGTGATTTTACACCAAATGTATTTCTGCTAGAAGTATGAAACTGTATACACTTATGCCCACATTATATGCGCATACTTGTAGAAATTTGCTGATAAATGGGACATTGTGTTTCTGATGAAAAGGGTGAAATTCTGGGAAAGGCTGACACACGATCCCACAGCTACGGGGTTTGGAGGAGTAGCTGCTGTACAAAATATGTAATCTATATATGTGGTTGTTATAGAGGTTGCATATGTGTAAATATATATTGTGTCAAAAGTAGTTTTTGTGTTCAAGTGGCTAGGGGTGGACTCTAAGCCTCATAAACCCACATCATAAAGATCACACACTGTTTTTCTCCTCCTGTCAAGGTAGAGAGGAGATTTTGACCAATCTCTGTCAAGGGGGCGAGCTTAGGCTAGACCAGCACACACACCTCCTTCAGCATAGCATAAATATATACATCAGAAGGCAGAAAGAGAGACAGATTCACCCACCATCCGAATGCTGGTGGAGCACCCTGTTGCAGAACTTTCCATCTTCCTTTCTCCAGACTCCAGAAACTTGGCAAAGCAGAACCCATTGCATAGCTGAGCCACTTTCAGCTAGGCCTCAATTTCCAGAACCAACCCCACAAACCTAAGGGGAACTAAAATACAGCCGGGCAGCGCTGTACTGCTTGCCTGCTGAAATAATTATCATCAGAACAAAAAAGGGCAGATCCAATCCAGTCCGGTGCTGTGACCAGAGTGCTTGGCAGATCAGATCCAATCCTGTGCCGTGTGTTGTCCAGAGCGCCTTGAAGCTGCTCAAATCCGATGTGCCCAGCCGTCTGTCCTGACCAGAATTCCTGACCAGAATCCCTGACCAGAATCCTGACCGTTCCATTTTAACGATGTCCACTGAGTATCTATAGATAGAACTGTGTCACTAGCAAATGTACCTTGCTTAGTCCAATCCTATCATAAATCCATCCTATCTTGTCTTCAGAACCTGCATTGTTAGAAATATGTTTTAATTGCCTGAACTCTCTAACCTATCCCTCCTATCTTCCTCCTGTGCTAGTTTTGTTAAACTATCTCTGTGCTGATCTTTTCTCATCTGAAGAAGGGGGGGCCACTGCAGGCAGTCACCCTGATCAAGTGGATGTGTTCCTGTGTGGTATTTGTTGTCTTCATAGTTATCCTCTAGTGTAAGAAATCATTTTTCTCATTTTAAAAGTGCATTCCTGTTTCCCATTCTTGCGCCTATCTCGAAAAAATGGCCTCCACTAAAATCTCCATAACTTCCTCAGATTTTGAGCTAGAAACAGGATTTCAATGTCTGCTTGTATCTAACATAGACAGCTTTAATTCACATCTAAAACCATACTCTCGTTATCGCGATTATCACGCAGTGAAAAGTTTGCCACAAATTTCATTTTAGGGAAATTCTTACACGTGTAAAACAGTTTATGATTGCTCCCGACCTCAATTATCAGATTCCAAATTGTTTCCTGGTATTAAATCATTGCCAGTGTTTGTGTACAAATATCCAAAGTGGCTCCCACAAGAATTATAACAATTTCAGCAATTTAAACCATATTTAGTGTTTTTGCCCAATCCATGTTCAAGATAACTTTAAAAGCCATTCAGACAGCTTGACAGTCAATTCTGGTTTCTATCGTGTTTGCTGGGGAAAGTGGGATTGTTATTTGGTTTCAATTCTGCCATTCCTGAATACCTGCTCTCTCCTCCTATCTCCTTACATTGCCGATTGGGGGGGTTGAGGGGTGTGCAGGGGGAACCTTTAACCACAGTGCTATCTGTTCTGAACACACACATAAAAGTATTATTTCTGTGCTGAATTGTTTTGCTCATTATTACTCCTTGTGTGTTAAAGAGATTATTCTGTGTTACATCACACCATTGGTGATGATTGTGTTCCCATTAAACATATTGTGATTAAATTGTAAATACATAAATAAATATTTTAACTTTGCAAACCAGCCTGATTCCTGGTTCAGTTTGACCGGGGGGGGGGTTCCAGGAGAGGGGTGTGAGATGAGTGGTACAACGTTCAGAATAAAGAACTTTTAGACACAAATAAAAAAGGATTTCAGTTGTGCATTACACACTAGGCATTGACTTGGGTGTGTGCCGGATTGAAATCACTTACAATCATATACAAAGAAGATGATTTAACATGTTGACCAATAAGTGTATAGACGCAGTAACGCAAGGTAGATGAGGCATATAGAAGCTTGCTAAAGAGGTAAATATAGCATGGCAAGGACAGCCAGGATAGAAAAATGGATGTCAGATTGTGTAAAGATTAAATCCAGCAACCAGAAACAGACCAGGGGTGCAGAGTCATGATACATTGTAGAAATAGCTTTGTGTGCAAAATAAAGAGGAGTCTGTGTTGGCCGTTGATCAAGGATGCTATTTCAAGGAATAATGGTGAGGCACAAAAGGAGGCAAATGGATAAGCAATATGCGTAAGACCTATCTCTCTTACATTAAAGAAGAAAAAAATTGTTTCAAGATCCAAGTATTGGACAATTAACAATGGATAAGGCTCCTACAAGATGGAGTGAACAAGTCTCTAGAGGCCAAGTGGAGCAAGAACACCCACTATATGTAAATAATCAAATAGCAGTAAACAAGAGGTTGAAATTGACTAATTTGCAGTCTCCTCACATGTGATTCAGAAGTCGAAAACAAGGACCATTCATCAAGCCTCGGTTGAAGATAGTGATGTGCTTACGCTTCCTCAAATGTTCCAGAACAGAGAGCAGGCTACAAGTTTGAATACAGATGGGAAACTGGTTTTTGGTTTCACTGATGAGAGATGATGGACTAATTGCAAATGTGGGGAGTAATCTGACGTGGCTCATGCACCTGGGTTTTGTTTTGCTACGTGCTGCGAGTGAGCTGAAATTCCAAGATTGGGTGAGAATGCCAACCAATAAGAGGGTGCATGGGGCAACGTGATATGCAAGG
This sequence comes from Ambystoma mexicanum, assembly GCF_040938575.1. Lineage (NCBI taxonomy): Eukaryota > Metazoa > Chordata > Amphibia > Caudata > Ambystomatidae > Ambystoma > Ambystoma mexicanum. The sequence continues at coordinate 1,546,154,708 of NC_090929.1, forward strand.
TTGCATAAACCAATCCATTGCCATTTTCTCAGCTATAATCAGTGTTATACGTATTTAGAGATAGTTTGAGATGCGTCCTACAAATAAGGGCAGCCAATGAAGTACTAACCCATATGCGTGCCATAGGTACAAATGTTCCCCTAATGAATCCTTCCCATCAAAAGCTTTTGTAGTTTGTCGCATAGGATGACATCACTGATGACATATATTGGGGTACATAACCTCTGTATAATCAAGTTTGTTTGTGAGTGTGCAAGCATCAGTCTGTTGATCGTCCGTTTGCCCTGCTTTATTGAGCTGAGAATAAAATAGTATTTTGCCATATTTTCTGAGTGTGTCCAGTTATTTAGTCTGAGATCTTTATTGATTATTCCATCTAGCACAAGAGATGCTTCAAGGTGCTAGAGAACACCATTACTAAGGAACAAAGAGAGGCAGTTCCCCAAGTGGGCAGGGGAAGTCTTGTCTTGAACAAATATAAACATCCCTTCCACAGCTGACATGGGCCCACAGAGCTGACACTTGTATCATATCAATTTTATTTGGCTGGGATAACCATGAGAGATGCTGGCCACAATGCCTTAACACAGGAAGTGCTAATATTGACAGTTAACCATTCTGCCAGAACACCCCCAGTGTTATGCTGTTTTTGGAAGAGGGGTGGATATCTTAAATCAAGCCCCTGCACTGCAGAGAGTTGACTATCACTGTAGCTTCCAAGAGGGAACCTGCTTTAAGTCAATGTAGGCAAGTGTCTGCCCTCAGGTTTTTGAGGCAGCGGCACAAAGGTGTACACCATGTTTTTGGCATTCAGTTTTATGATATGGAAACCTGGTCAGCAGAATTCCCATCCTGAAATGGAAGTACCTGCATCCTTTTATTTACAAATAAAAAAAAATAAAAAGCCAGTGATCCTTCGCCCTTGCCAGATGGTGATTAGATACACACACTGTGCCAAATCAGTGTCTGTAGAATGCACAGCAAAAATACACTTTGCACGGTTCCATGAATCAGGGTTTGTGTCACCACTTCAAAGCCATTTTTCATTAGTGCAAAATCACTTTGACCCGGGCAAATATTCCACAAATCGGGCCTAAAGATTCACAGAGTAGTGTAAAGTGGATTTTTGCAGGTGCTAAAGTCGTGCACATTGCACTGAAAAAATACACACTTTCCACCCGCTCTGTGAATAAAGGTGTTTTTGTCAGCGCAAAGTCACTTTGCACCACACAAAAAATTCCATGAATCATGCCGTAATTCTCATTATTATGCAGTTAGTTGTTTTTCATCAGGTAAGATTTGGATGCTTTTTTTTTTTTTGGTGCAAGTCCCTCTTCAGAGAAAAGTTTTGCCTTGTTGGGCTGGAAAGATTGTGGTACTTCAATATGTCAACTGCTTGGCAACAGATGGATAGACTGTTTGAAGAAATACGCTGCGGCGGGATATGTGTTCTGTAGATTTTCTCATGCTGGCTGAGGAGTCATCACCATTTGTTATCATTAAAGTGGATGCGTTCGATTTAATACCGGTTGCCGATGGCAGCCTGGATTTGTAGAGCTATGCTGAAGCCATTGAGAAATCTATGTTCCCAATTTAGGACACCGCAGAACGAACAGTGCCCCGAATACTAACGCTATGTGCCCTTGTGGGAAAAAAAAGCAAATTAATTTAGTGCCAATATTGATATTCAAATAATAGGAAATAGTGCAAATAATAGGAAATAGTGCAAACAGGTTTAAAAAAAATGAAGGTGATTTTGTAAGTATTTACTATATTCTTTTTATAACATGAAAAGTAATGTGCAGACATAGTTATGTGTATGCTATACAGCATAGTACATACACAGACCATTTTCTCCAGTAGTAAATAATAGATAATGCAGAAACGAATATCCTTTTTACTGCACACATTTTATCTGGGCATTTGCAAGCATTTTTGTCCATAGTGCAAATGCTACAGAGGCCAGAGATGTCATGAGATCCTCCCAAAACATAAAACGAGGGTGACATTTTAGGATGGCGCTGGACATGAGGCAAGTTAGAGCCAGGGTTATGAGAGTGGGCCTCATTATGGGTCTGGCGGTAACCATGCCAGGTATACCGATGGGTTGGTGTCGAAACGGTAAATAAAAAATTACCAGCACCTAACTTCTCGGTGCCACCGGGCTCTTCCAAGTCCAGCAGACGGGAAGTCAGGTGCCGGCAATTTCGTTAATAAATTAACGGTGCCAGTGCTTCTGTGACGGCTTTGCCTGCCATGACTGCTGTGCCCAGCAGGGTCAGACCTGGCGGGCAAAGCGGCTGCGGTAGGCACACCCTAGGTTGCCAGTCCGGAAAACAACGGTGATGGTAAGCTTACCAGCACTGTTGTTTCCGGACCGGCAAACTTAGAATGAATCCCAATAACATTGAGTCCTCATTGCTCTATTTATTGGTGCTTTCGCTGCACCATTCACCCATTTGCCACCCTGGTTCTATTCCGATTTGCAGAAATAGGGCTTGTTATTGATGGAATCCTGGGGGCTAGTCCGGCTACAGTAAAGGGGCCCTGCCGCTCCAGAATGGTTTTCTGTATCATGGATTCAGTTTAAGAGAATATTGACATCTAAACATGCTTTAATTATTGGTGTTTTATAAGGTGCCAACTGCAAACAATGTCACTTCATAACGACCCAGAGGTGAAGGAGGAGAAGAGAGAGGACGTGCGATCATTGACAGCAAAAGAGACATTCAGAACAAATAGGTACAGGAACAGGACCTTTCAGAACACTTAAGTGCCATGGTGTAGGTCAGGAATGAGTGCAATGAACAAGAGAGGGCTCAGAGATCAGGGGAAGGGCACACGACCCATATATTGAGATAAGTCACAATATAAGCACAGGTGAGAGGCAATGAGGTATTTGAAGATGACGTTTTCAAGCTTATTTCTAAAGTGGGGGTGTATTTTCTCCAGGTATCTATGGAGTTTAGCTAATAACAATAATGACATTTTACCTAATACAAAAAAAATGAAAAAATACTGAATACAAAAAAAGACATGTGGGGGTGGGTTAAGGGTTTAAATCTGGTGGGGAGGTGGCTGAAGTGGAGTACTAAACAAAGGGAAACAGTGGATTGGGGAACTCCACCAAAAAAACATATTCAGTATTTTTTTTCTGTGTTTTGGGATCTTTAAGATTGCATTCTCTATTGTTTGGTTCGATAAAATCACATATATACTTTCCTCCAATACTATATGGCATCAGATGTGCCGCTGCCATTTCCTCACATGTTAAATCTTTGGCACATTATGTTTTATTTTGCGGTATGGGACCTATTTCTGGGGAGAGCACTTTCATAGGAAGAAGTTGCATCTGTCAAGCATTCACTCTGAGTCTGTCTAGCTAATGTAGCCAGACAATGGTGATATTTAGAACATAGACAGTGGGCCTCATTAGAAGGTTGGAGGTAACCATGCTGCTTTTAGCAGCATGATTGCCTCCATACCACAATCCGGGCCCAGGTTCCTCGAATGAGGCATTACTGGGTCATCGCAACCTTGGCGGACCCGGTTATTCCCTGTCCGAGGAACCCAGACCCGGTCCATCCCCATTCCCATTCGAGTCCCCATAGGGCTCAATGGGAATGGGGATGGAGCTAACAACGGGCCCGTTAATGACGGTGCCCGTTGTTAGCTCCCTGGTCCCCTCGCGGGTCCCAGTAAGGACGCCTGGTTTTTCCAGGCGCCCATTGCGGGTTCCGCGAGGAGACCTCGTAATAGGGCAAAATGGGTTTACCGGCAGCGGCACCTTTACCGGTGCCGGTTAACCCATTCCGCCAACCTTATAGTGAGGGCCAGTATCTTTAAAAAATGACTTATGCAGAATCCCTAAAAGTGAGCAAGTAGCTAAACCTGGAAAAAGAGAGAACCTTGTCGCCCCATAGCAAGGGATGAGTGGATTTGGTCACCATTATGACGGATCTTGCAGAGACCTCATGGAACCGTATATTACACTCACAGCGCAGTAGCCTACGGTATGCACCATAAATTTAGAGATTGAGGAAACCACATATAAACAATAGGACATATCACGCTCCCGCCTGTAGTGCTGTGAACTATGCACATGTTTGAAGAGATCACAAGGAGATCATATTCAACAGCCCCCCAAGTAGTGCATAAACCCATGAACTAAGACTGCAGATTTTGAAGAGACCCTATATAACACCACATAACTTGGACTGACCAATTTCTTCTCTCTTCTCACCTGTCACTCTCAACTCCTCAGGTTAAGCTGAACCCCAGCACTGCCACCCACCTTCTCTGTCATCGAGCCTATGAAGCATGTGCCAGTGGAGTTTTTCAATGCTACTTTCTGTCCTCCTCCTGCACCGTTGGCTGACTCACACTCTGACATGGCCCTTTCCAACCTTCATCTCTCAATCTCTAACACTCTTGATGTCCTAGCCCTGTCATGAAGATCCATTTGAAATCTGCATCCAAGTGCAACTTTTGGTACGATTCCAACCTCGCCACCCTTAAGTGCAATTGTAGGGAAGCTGAGTGGAAATGGAGGGCATCAAGCGCATTCTCTGACAAACTGGCCTGCCAACTGATCCAAAGGCAATACAGACTCTCTGGCCTTTCTAAGAAGAGAGCCAACATCTAAGCTCATGTCTCGGTGGCATTCAACAACTCAGCCAAACTTTTCAAAATCTGCAAGGAGCTGGCCAATCCTGCTGAAGTCTCTACATCTCCTGTTCCCTCCCAGGCCCGCTGAACGACTATGGTCTCATTTCACCACTTGAACTCAGGACATCCTGTCCACTCTCTCCTCTTCCTCTACCTCCTCTTACTCTAACTTTCCAGGCCCCTTTCCAGCCATATTTCCTCTTCCTTTCTCCTCCTTCCCCCTGTTCACTCCCGACAATGCTTCTAGAGAAGTCTGATCTATGAAAGTCTCGTCAAAGCAGGTGCTCCCCTGCACCTCCAGAACCATTAAGGACCACATTGGCACCCTTGATCCAGCCTTGGCCAATTTCTGCAACCACTCTTTTGCCACTAGTCCCTTCCCTCTCCCCCTTAAGCACTCCCTTGTGCGCCCACATCTTAAGAAGCCCTCTGCCGATCCTTCCTCTGCAGCAATCTTCATCACTACTTTCCTGGGCAAACTCCTGGAAAAGCTGTCCATCATCCAGCTTAATCTACACATTGAATCTGTTGGTTGACTCCATGACCACCAGTCCAGCTTCAGAGCAGCAAGAAACATGGACATTTCTCTGTTGAACACCTGTGAAGACTTGCTCTTCAATCGTGACTCTTGACTGTAACCTTCCTTCTGTCCTCATTCTCCTAGATCTATCCGCTGCTTTCAACACACTTAACCACGCCATCCTGCTCAATATTCTCCATGACAACCTGGGTCAGGCCCTATCCTGGTGACATCCTTTCTCACATATCGAAACTCCAAGGTCCAACTTGGGTCTGTCCTCTCTTCTATCTCTCTCTCTACTTGTGGTGTTCCCCAGGTGTCCAACCTCTCGAACCACTACCTGACACCTCTAGCCCACCATATCTCTACCTTCTTTCATACCTTTTAGTGTTATGCGGATGACACCCAGCTCCCCTTCAGGCTCCCCTCAGCCTTGTCTGCTCAATCTCTAATACCTGACCGTCTGCCCACAATTCAGGAATGCTGTGTCTCCAATGATCTCTGCCTTAATGCCAGTAAGACTGAGATCCTCCTCATTGGGACACCTGCTACCGACTTGCCTCTCTCACTCTGGCCACCGACCCTGGGCCCTCTACCTGCACCTTCCTGTTAGGCTTAGAACCTTGGTGTCATCTTTGTATCCACCCTCTCCTTTTCTCCTCTCATCTCTGATGTCTTTAAGAAGTCACACTATCTGCTGCACCGCCTCAGAGGTATTCTTCCTTTTCTCATTTTCTCCCAGAAGCTCATTGCCTCCAGAGCCTTGGTCCTCTCTAGACTGGACTACTCCAACAGCCTCTTTCGAAATCTGCCTTCCTCTTCTCTTCGCCCTTTACAACTAATCCAGAACAGTACTGCAAGACTTGTCCTTGGCCTCAAGCCCAAGTATCATATCTCTCCATCCCTGAAATCTCTCCACTACCTCCCTGTGGCTGCAAAGATCAAGTTCAAGACCCTCTGCATCATCCACAAGGCTTTCCTCGGCCGAGGACCACACTACATCCAACATTCTCTTCCTAAGCCACTTCCTTCTTGAGCCCTGTGCTGATCTACCTCCAGCGCTTCTCCAGGCTGAGTGTGCAGGGTAGATTTTTGTCCTCAGCTGGGGCCTCCCTCTGAAACATCCTCTCTACTTATCTCAAACTTGAGCTGGACCACCCAGGGATCCAGAAGCAACTCAAGACCTTCCTTTTTGCTTCCACTTTCTCTCTCCCTCTCCACTGCTCATGTCCCTTTCTGCTGTGCATACTGGTTACCTGTCCACCCACTGACATTACTGGACCAGGCTCCTGCATGACCAGTTGCATTTGCACTGCCTCCGAGCCTCCCAACCACCTAAGGGACTGTATCTGCAATCCTTCAGTCCCTGACTCAGTGCACTTATGAGCCACCTCCCGGCAGCACGTACAAGTTACTTTGCAGTCTCCGCTCCCCCTCCCCCTTGCACTTCTGCCCCCCTCACTTGCGCAATCTTAATGACACAAGGCCTAGTAAGATTGTTGTTTTGTCCTCCTTCTGTCCTCCCTTCCTTGTCTTATCGTGCCAAGAAACACTTGTGTACAGGCATGTTATAAATGACTTATCATATCATATCATTCCTTTAGTGCAGTAACTCATACATCATGATGAAAAAATAGTCTTTAGAGGAGCCATATAGGTCATCCTATTAAACTCCCTCTGATGGTACATGAACTGTCACAGTACTAGGAAGTTAATATTTTCCATGTTATGCTTGCTGGAAGGCTGGAGCAATCAAATATATACACACTGAAATCTATAACATTGTTCTTAATTATTAAAATTATTAACCTATATATATATATATATTTTCAAGGAAAACACTTTTGTTGCAGGGATGTTAAGTTGAGAACTTAACGCAAACGCAACAAAACCTCTGAAATTCAGCTAAATCCACCTTAACTTTGCCCCCACTGTTGTACAGCCTACGACCGCAATGATGACATCACAGATGGCCTCCCTAATGACATCACTGGTGACATCACCTACTATACATTATCTATGATATCACTGATGGAATCTCTAATTAGATTACAAAACTAACTGGCTATGGGCAGTTCCCACAGCCTTTGTTTGTGACCACTGTGTAGTTTAAAATATTAAGGGACCACTAGCCATGGCCACTGGGCACAGCTTTTGGCTGTGCCCACTGTATGTTTTACCACGGTAAGGGACACTAGCCTTGGCCCTCATCCATGGCCAGTGGCCATACCCTTCCACCATCCCCCAAGTATATTATAAAATATTAAGGGTAAGCAGCCATGGCCTTTAGCCATGACTAGTGTCCACGGCCTATGACCGTGCTCACTGTATATTTCTGAACACTAATGAAAGGCTAGCCATGGCTTTCAACCTTGGTCACTGTCTATTTTACAACAATCATCTCCCAAGAGCCATAGGCAGTGGTCTCAGCCTTTAACCGTGCCCCTTATATATTGTAACACATTAAGGTGTCACTATCTATGGCCTTCAACAATGGCCAGTGTCTACGGACTTCGCCCATGCCCCCTGTATATTGTACAGCACAAACCAGCCACGAGCCATGGCCTTTGGCCATGCACAGTGTCCACAGCCTTGTTATTTAGCTAATCAAAGCTTTTATCAGCCAAGTCATACATGTTGTTATGTCTGATGACATCACAGATGTAATCAGTGATGTAATAGATGATGTTAATAGTTATGTAGCCAGAGATGCCATCAGTAATTTCATCATTGTGGTCATATGGAGTTTGTGTTTGTCTACTTCTTATCAGCATCTGCCAATTACTACTCCTCTATATAAAGCCAGAGTAATTGATATACTGGAGAGAGGTGGAAGATTAGGTAAGAGAAGGATATCAGACTTGCGTGGCTTTTTCAATGGTGTGACCTCTTCAAGGAATCCTTGGCAGAACCATGTTTGCCCTATTTTGAGTGGGTTCCTTATATGTGGCACTCGCGCTTGCCCTTTAAATCCCACATATGCAGAGGAGTAGCAGAAATTGTCTTCCAATTGGATCCTTAAGCCAATGTACTTTGGTACATGCCAAGGGGAGCCAGAAGAGGTAAGGGGGTGTGTTCTTACCACCGTCAATTATGTAGGAATGACCAAGCTTACTGAAGGAGCCCAAACTATCCAACGGGACTTTGAGGGGGGATTCTCCCTAAGAAACTTTTTGAATAAATGGGTTAAAATGGTGCATTTTATAATACACTTTCTGTGACAAATTATGTATTTAACTGCACACCGTAATCAGTTTTGTAAGGAAAGATCCATCACATGGCATCTCACCAACAATGCAGAGGAATATTCTCCAATGCATTTGCCCATTATATGCCAGTACTCTGCCAGTGTAACATGTTCATGCTGACTGTGCCCAAACATGTCTATGCTGGTGTACCGATATATGCCAGTAGTCCCACATAAGAACATATTTATGCTTGTTTTGGCCATAATGCCTGTAATGATACTGTAACAAAACATTTTTATTCTGACTCGGCCAATATATATCAGTATCCTCAAGTAATGACATACTCCTGTTGTCTTGCCAGCAAAACAAGTTGTGCGATGGTTAGTCCTAATATTGAAAAACAAAATGTCGAATTACAATAAATTCAAAAACTTAATGTTGAAAAAATCGAATTCTTTCTTTTTTTATTTATATATTTTTTGGGCTTCTGCATGTAAAAAAAAAGGTCATTAAAAAAAGGGGGGTTTAGGGGGGAACCCAATAAAAAAAGTATTAAAAAAAATTCAAATTCGATTTTTTGACTTTCGACATTTTTGCATTCGATTTTATGACTATAAACCAAGTTGTGCCACAGTACGAAAACAAATCCTTGCTAGCAACACACATATCCTACCCCATATAAGAACCCCCATGTTGTATATACCCCTGACATCAGTAAAATATCCCATGCCAATGTAAGAATCTGTGCATCTGCACCCTTCCCCCTTGTAAGAACACACATCATGTTACCTTTGACCTTGACACCATTACAAAATGCTAAGCCATAGTATGAAAGACCCAGGCTTCCAGCCCTATTGCAGGACCCCCGCCACCTCAACCAACCCCTCTTCCAAGTAGTAACCATCAAGTTGACTTTGCTTTGATCAATGATGCAGGGAAAACATATCACGCCTATGTCAAAAAATGTTCTTGCTCCAAAGCACACATAAGCAGACGAACACACACAGACATACACACACAGAAACACACACATAAACACATTCATCCCCATTCACCCACAGGTCACGCACCCATACAGCTTCTCTGCCATTCACACGAGCAAAGAGAACATTCACACTGCAATCAAATTCACAATCACACTTACACCCATGTACACCATTCACACTGCATTTGTTCATACAAGAGCACTCCCTCACATGCATACATAAGTATGTGAACTTGCACAGGCAGCCCCTCACATGCCTGCATGCATAGATTCATGCATACATACATGAGGTCCTCTCAAACAGGAATACAGACAGAACAACATTGTATTTTCATGTTCCCTTACCAGTTTCCCACCAGTCTCCATAGGCTGCCACCTCCTTATCTGCTCTCTAGGTCTCCAGCTCCTAAGCTCCAAGCAGAAAGGAACCAAGCACTGGAGCGCCACCTCTGCTGCTCAACTGCACCATCAACATCTGTAAATACCCTCCCTGTGCTGCTGAGTGGGCATTTAGAGATGTTGTGTTGCCTTTGCCTGCTCAGGCCCTACCCTGTCTCTGCCTCTGCACATATGAGACGTCTTGGAAAACTTTGGAAAGTCCAAGTATGTATTGGTATCTTCATGCACAAACAATGACATCTTTGATTGGACTCTACTTAATGTACAACTCATGGCTTGTTTGCCTTGTGTGCATGCAACCTTGTTGCATGAGTAGTAGAGGTGCCGGGTTATGGGTGCATTGTTGATGTCTGCCTTAAAACAAGAAGGATCTATATTATAAATCTAGAAGAAATGCACTAAAAATGATAAAACGTCTTCTCCACGTGCAATATCTGTGTTCATTCACTGACCAAGAGCAATGCATGTGTCAATGGAATCATGGATTAATCTAGTGACCACAGCGTTTGGAATTTTTACACATGCTTGGTCAAATAACATGCTTTCTTATTCGGGAGGATCTTGACCATGGGAATTGTATACGTTTAATCAAAGGTATACCATTAAACAGCAGGTGTTCTGGAAAGTTCATGCAGGTTTCATATCTGGCATGCATAGGCCACAAGTCAAGACTGCACTGTTGGAGATTATGTCTTGGCACTTGGAATTGTTCAGTGGTACATTTAGCCTTTAAAAATAGTCAACAGCCCCTCTGCAGCCTCAATGATAATACACGTATGGTCAAACCCCAAATATATTGCAGCTGAGTCTGCATTATGCTGGGGAAGGTCTTCTATTTTGTGTAGACTTTTTATCAAGAGATTAGGAGTTCCAACTTTAGGGAACCTTTAAAGTCATTGGGCCTCGTTACACGGAAGGCGGTAGGGGATTACTGGCACCGGTAAGGGCACCGGTGCGGTAATCCCCACCGCCCTACTACGAAGTCCTTCAGCGGGTCCCGTCCTTAACGTGTGATCAGACCACACGTTAAGGACAGGACCCGCTGAGGGACTTCAGTGCAAATAACGGTACAGCAAATTGCGGTACCGATATTTGCTCCTTCCCCATTCCCATTGAGCCCTCTGGGGGCTCAAATGGGAATGGGGAATGGTTCCCGGAATGGGGACTTACCGGACCCGCAAAGGTCGGAGCAGGCCGGTAAATCCCTATTCCGGGAACCCGGCCTCCAACGGCGGTAAGGGGTTAACCATGGCACTAATAGCCCCATGGCTACCGCCTTCCGTGTAATGAAGCATGTGTCAAAGTTGTAAGGTTTATACAACTGTTTATAGAGAAAAAAATGCAAAACATATATTGTAAAGGGGGAACTCATCAGTAAAAAGTGCTTACTCGATTATTCATTATGTTAGATACAAGGAGGACTGGACAGAGGTATTTCCATTAAACCATTCTAAAAAGAGTATTTGTAACTATTGGCAACAGCCCCCCCACCCCCCTACAAATAGATAGTTGGAGGAGAAGACAGAGGAACATTAAGAGCTGGCACAGATACCAGTGTATTGAGGAGATGAAATCTGAAGTTGGGTAGGAGCAGACTCCAAACAGCCATGCTCCTGCATCATTCTATCCACAATGTAAGGGGGTGATGGCATCACAATGGCATCACAGGTGGGCATGAGGGGTAGATTTGCAGGCCAGTAGTTTGAAAAATGCCATCTCCAGTATGCAATTCTTGACAAATAAATCCCTGGAACCAACCTAACTAAACACCAACAAATGTTGATTGTGACGTGTTCTGCTTTGCACATGGATGGAAACACGTTGTGCTTTTTATTAGTATGATTTCAGCATATACGATGTGTACTCATGTACACTCTACATTTGGCTTTGCAGCCGATGTCTTGTGATGTGCCAGTCACACAAATACTGTAAAACTGTCCCTGCTCAATGGTGGGGTGTGAGGGGCAGAATTTCTGGGCCAAGCAAGGTTTACTTTTTGTCAAATTGGATAAAATGTGTAGCTGAATTATGTTCAAGTTTTTCATTTGCTACACAAAATTCAGGTACACAGTTATTGCTAAATGTGTGACAGTTTTCAGGGACAAATTTTGATTTTGATGACAAATTATCTGACAAATTATCTAAACTCTGCAGCTGCAATGTGGATAAAACAACTTTAACCAACCACTGAGGACTGCGTTGCTCTCGCGCTAATTTCTATTTCTTCTCTAGTTGGTATAATTTCCTTACAAGTTTCTTTCAGCCGATTTGGGTACCATTATTTCAATATAACCTTTTGCACAACATTTGTGAGGAATTTGACCATCTGCAGGGTGGGTTTGCGCTTGCCTGGGCTTTTTTGAAATCTTTAATTCAATGCAACGATGGTAGACCAACCTCAGGAAAATGTGTGGAGCTACCCACTCATTTTCCTATGCTCACACCATGACAAAATCATAGACCCATGTACTCTGTGCTGGACAACGCCTACAGGCATTGTCTGCCTCTGTCATATTTAGTTGGAAAGTGACAGCAGAGGAGTTCACAATGTCATCTCCAGGAAGGGGGAGGACCAAGCTTCTTCTTACCATAATCAGCCTGTTTAACTGACAAAGGCTCCATGGACCGACCTTGATCATTTGTTAGGCCATGCGGCTGGTGGCAGCGATTATCAAACCAACAGTGCTACTTCAAACAGGCCCAAATGGGGCCTGGCTGCAGAGGATGACAAAGGAGGCAGGAAACCCAACAACCTTTCATATACAACTGTGTCAACCTGAAGCTAGCTCCCGCCTCTCAGTATCAATGGCATTGAACTGTCATGTCTGGGTCAGTTGTTTACTGTAGGCCAGTCCGCTATGGGTACTATATTCATAAGGTACAAGAATGTGGTCGCAGGAGCATGAGAATCTGGTCTTGATGCAGCTTCACAGGTGATGTTCAGTTTTAACAGGGACCACATAGGGAGGACCATTAGCCAGAGAGACTCTTTGAACACAACTGGGACGACAATGGGTGGGACTTAGTATTACAAGGGAAGTGAGCACAGAGCGCTTTCTGTTGAGAGAAGGGTTCTGCCATATTAGTTAACGGGCACACCTTGTTCCAGTTTTCACCTCTTTTCCTTTCTCGTTGCAAAGCATTCTGGTTATGACCTCACGCATATAGGAGATTGTTGGAATGAACACGATGATTGGTTCATTAAGGTAGGCTTAGCCTACACCAATCACTGTGGCCCATTTGGTTTTCAAAGAGGGCCAAACCTCTCTTTTGGCAGATAATTTGAAGGCTTCACAAGAAGCAGCACGGAGAACTCATCGGTGAAAACTAGCTGAAGGTACAGTCTGCCTTACATCTTCTGCCAGAGAAAGAAGGAATTCAAAGAAGGAAGCAAGTTCCCTCCCAATAAACAGAGGGAGAAAAACGAACTCAGAGAACCCTCCATTCACTCCAGAACTGATACCCAGCCAGCACACAGAGTGTCCTGCTAGGCTCTGCAGTCAAGATTCCTGTATAGGGAGTGCCAGAAGATCGTTGTACCTAAAAGCAAGGACAATGCAGCTGCCTGCAACATACTCCACAGCTGTGGCTGTCAGCCCTAAAGGACAACATAAGCCTATTGAAGAAGCTGGGAGAAGTACCTAGACAAGCATCTACCATTGTGCACCTTAAGGGTCATTTTTGAGCCAGTGGAGTTCATCGATCCACTAACGACAGCAATGCTGACCATTGTCAAGCTGCAGTCGCTTAAAGACATCCAAGATGTCTCGACCAGTGCTTCAGAACTGCCAATCAGCACTGAGACAATGATTCCTGACTTTGAGCCACTGTGTGGGCCAGCCTGCAGCCATTCTTCTAGCTTCGTTCACCAAACCGTCTTGCCGTCTGATATCCTCAGCTGACTCTCATCTTGAACTCTGTCACAGAAGCCTGCAAAGCGCCCTGAAGCCGACTCGACCATTTCGAACAACAAGAACACCAAGAGCAAAATGTAGATTGTGGTTCTGTCCCCGTGGTCCATCCGGGAAGGTCCCTAGAGACATTTTAAGACCCTTTTGAAACTTTGTGTTAAAGCCAAGTAATCTTAAAAAACTGTGGTGATTATTAACCATACCGACAACCCTCCTGTAGGTATCCAGAGTGCATCCCTTTGTCTTCTTTGAAACTGTCCTCTGCATTCCTACACATGGTGCATTATATTTCGTAGTGTTGCTAGACTGTCTATTGTGATAATAATAAAGAAGATATGTTTAAACAGCCATGGCTGGATACCGCTTTTATCATGGGTGATAATTGTATTTTCGCTGTGTTGCAAATAACCAACGATCACCTTTTGAGGCGATAATCCTGCCGTCCATCCACATTACCAAAATTGGACAAAGAGATTTTATCATTTTAATTGTATGATTGCTTATTCCAGTCTGTTCGGGTGTATGTGTGGGGCTGATTGATGGTTTAGAAACCAATATTCACCCCTGGACCACTGTTACCCCCGAATTTGATTTGTCACAACATTCAGATTTTTTAATTATTTGTTTTCATTTTGTATTTTAATTCACATAAATATCAGAGCCACCGAACCAGCCATCCATAGATTCTTAAAAACGCATCTACATTGTGCCTGCAGAGATGACATACATGTTTCTCTGTTTTGATTTGTCCCATTAGCTGTCACATCAGCCAGCGAGAACATTAAGTAAATTCGCATTTTCAGACACTCCTGTCTTCGGGAGAATAAAACAACGTTAATGTACTTAGCCGAATGGCGGAAAACAAATCACTTTGGCAAATTCCGCGCAAAGACAAGAACGTGACAGAATGGCCGATTTATTAGAATCTCCTTTGAAATGGACAACAACACTTATGCAGCACAATAAAAACGTGCACACTCTAATAAAGAAACGATAACTTGTCCCTGATTTTAAAATGACATTGTGGGCAGTCAGGGTGCACAGGCAGTCACCAGATGACACGTTGCTTTCGGGCATATGTCCTGTAACTAAACACTGAACACTGGTTGAGTATTTTGTAAGAGCCCAGGCTCCTTATTCCTGATAATGTGTGACGTAGAAAGCGTGACTCTTTAATGACTGGATCCCCGAAGAATCTATCAACCATATCATATTGTACACGAATGCTGTCATACGATTCCTAGCCAGTTCGCCATTAAACACTGGGTCATGTCTCAATCGTAGACTCAGCCCTGCTGTGCTTCAAACTCCACTACAATAACATACGTCGTCCGCCAAACACGTTTGCCTTTTTCCCTGCATTCTGTCAAGAAGATTGTTTGAAAAAATGGACAGGGTCTGACATTGAATTACAGTTACCTCTATCGTGAGGTACTTCTAATTTTCTCTGTCACGTTCCCAACTTCTGTGACAAGACCGCACAGACCAAGAAGAATACGAACCCACGACTACACACTCAACCCGAGAAGGTGGAGTAATGAGGCTCAAGCCTCGGTATCCAAAAATCACAGCTGATGGAAACAAATTTATCAACAAGAAGAAGAAGAAGCACCCCAACTTCAACCTAACTCCCACCATTGATATACTTGCCAACATTCTGCGGCCAAAAAGATGTTGGATTTTTAGGTTTCAAAAATAATGCTGACATCACAGGAAATTACAAAACATACATTGTTGGCACCACTGGTGCATTCTAAAATACACAGCCCTTCAAACAACACAACATGGAAAGATGTGCACATGTTTACAATGTACACTTCTGAATGGTAAGTTAACACCAAATTCAATTACCTAATTTCATAGAAAGTAATCCCACAGAGCTGGTAGGTGACATTTGCCACTGCTCTGTAGCAGCACCCTGGAAGTACATACTTATTCCTGCAGTGCAAATTGAACAGACTGATACCCTCCTCTGTCTGACAGGCAGATGCTGTGTTATGGCGGCACGCTCTGCCACTTGTCTTCACTGGTGGTTCACCGAAAGTCTGCCCGGCAAGAGTGCAGGGCAGAGTCACGTAGCTGACATGTCAATGGATTGATATGAGCCAAACACACCGTACAGACAGTCAAATGAATGTGTTGCATGCTTTGTCCTAGGCCCTGTCTCAAGCATCCTGCCTTTGAGTCACATAAATGACCTGCCACTGGAAAAAGCACTAGGATCTGTCACCCACATCTATAGGTGGTAGGCCTGCTTAAAAGCGAACACAACGGACGCTGCTGAACCTTACCTACTCTTCACTTTCCTGAGTCGTGAAGGGGCTCTACAGTTGCCGGGCGCTTCCTGGAGGAGGCATGCCCAGACCAGCACACGTGATCCATCACGTGACATGCCACCTCCTCATAGCGAGGACCCACCCACCCTTGCGGCGTTAAGCCCGGCAGGGGTGAAGTCCAGGGTCTGTTGTGCGTCTGTTTGGCGACTGGAAGCGTGGATCACTAATACAGGACGTAAAACACCTCATATTGCACTACTGCTTAGGTGTCCCAGAAATGGTGTCGACTCCCCCTCCTGACCCAAACTCGGGTCGCTGGATGAGAAGTTCAAATTTACACCCTGAGCCCATTACAAGGGAAAGTAATACCCTATCAACTAATCAGCATGAGGAGCTGACGGCCTCCTCCTTCTCTCAGGATGCCGCGACCTCTAAATCAGCACCGCGGGTTGGGCAACGGAAAATTTCCTCAAACTGTGAAGTAGAACAGGTGACGGAGATGACTCCGCCTAAAATACTGCGAAGTGACTGCTGCACTACTTTATTTTCAGCTTCGGATCCAAAGGCTCAGCCACCACCAAAATCAAGAACCGAAGAAAACGCAGTTTGCCCTACTCTCCATCGACCATCCATGGCGCACACACCCGACCGCCCTTCCGTTACGACGAGGAACTCTCTGTCTGAGACTGTCGGAGGACGGCCGCAGCGAGAGTCTACACGGTCGGTTGTGCTGGCGCCCTATCGACCTACTACATACTCTATGCCCCCTGTAACAGTGGCACTTGATCAAACGGTTGGCAGCGACCCAGGTGCAGGGAAAGTGGGAGTTTCTGAGAAAAGTGATCAGCCAATAGCCCTAAATAAGAAAGACCAGACGATCTCAGCTGAAATTCACCACAGTTTAACTTCATTCTTAGAACGTCAGAAATGCTCTCATTTCCAGAAAGTATTAACTACAGGTGCTATGCCCAACACAAATGACTCTTGGGTCACAGATAATGAAGACTTGGTAGGCTCCTCGAACTGGAAACCAGAAGATGGCTCGATTTCTGAGGTATTTGTGGAGGGGGCCTCAGCAAGTTCAATTCTCCCCCTAGAATCAAGTGGTCTCCAAGAAGAAAACGTACAAATCAGGGCCGAGGAGACAGATAAGGATTTGGTCACTACCCCTTCAGACGCTACCCCCATGTCTTATCAAAAAAACGAACAGCCCGTATCCTCTGCTGAAAGTCAGCCGTTAACAAAGGGGGCTGCTGCAGCAATGTCTAAATGTCACGTCAAGGCCACCAAATCTCTGAACATCAAAGCACATGGCAACGCAAAAACTGTGAGTGGCAAGACTAACACCACCAAATTGCGGAAGACTAGTTATAATAACCCGGGAGCCTCCAGATGCCTACCAGCGCCGCTGATTTCATCTTCACTAAAAGAATATTTTATTAAACAACATAAAAGAAAATTGGGAGAAGATCCCGAATCGTCAGACGCAGACATTTTGAACGCCATTCAAGACTCTCCACCGTCGAACAAAGCACGAAAAATGGACTCCACCTCTCAAAATTTCTCTCAGAGACTCAAATGGCACGCCCACACCAGCCAAAATACTAATATAAGTACAGGGCCAGAAATACTAACAACATTATGTGCAAGTACGCCTACAGAAGCAGAAAATTATCAGGTGCCTTTATGTACAAGTGACGCAATCACTGAAAATCCCTCAGCTAACTTCACCGTTGATCCAGTACCCGAGCTACCGAGTGCCATAAATTTGGCTGTAACAGGACGAGAACAGCTTAAAACCACCATCCAAACCCAAACGGAAGAACCTATTGCTTGGACTCGAGCCCACATTCAAAGTAACAATGATAGAATGTGGGATGAAGTCGTTGAAAAATCATTAGACCTAGGGACACCAGTGGCAAAAAGATCATCGGATAGGCAATCTTACCAACAAACGGAAAAAGTCCCAAACGCTGTGTACAGAAATAGACATCTCTGGTCTCTCAGAAAAAGATACCCCCTCAAAAAAAAAGGTCGATTTGCTATCAGTCATGTCCTCACTTACAATAGCACTAAACCCTTTTGGGAAACTTTATGAATCCATTCACGAGGCACTAGTAGATAATACTGCCATGATATCATCAATGAGAGACAAACTAACCTTCCTCGAAGGTTACTTAACGGCTGTCGAAAGGAATTCAAACAATATTCAAGTGAATCTTGAAGAAAAAATTACAAAACTGGAGGAGAATTTGATGATTGACGGCAGGCTGCTCCTAACCGCTAAAACCGTGCACTCCGAGGGCACACAGACCACAGAGGTGGACAAAAAGAGCAACCTAGCCCCAATTTTCTTACAAATTGCATCAAAGCCCTCAGCTTCTCCTGCACCTTTAAACCAATCCCTTGTGCCTATAGATAATTCAAAGCAGAAGAAGAAGCCTCCCACTTGCAGCACCACATGCCCTACCCAAACTCGTCCATCTGAAGAGATGTCTAAAGACAAACAGCAGGCTCTTTCGGGCTTCCGGGACGGCTTACCACCGAAAGGAAAGGGAAAAGATGTAGAAAAGAAAACAAAGAGCAGGGACCCTCCAGTAACTACACAAGTTCAGTATGGTCCGCTACTTGTTCAAAAGGGCAGCGACGTCCCATCTGAAATCCCTGACCTAATGAACTTGTCATTACATCTGGACCTGGCTGAAGAATCCTCGCTATCTGACATAAGATCAGTAGTCGATCTCTCAAAAACACCAAACGCTGCATTAGACCAAACGGTGGCTCCATCACAGATAGAAAAAAAAACAAAAAGAGGAAGCTCCTCCCGGCTCCAAACTAAGGCCGGGTTTAGATACGCCAAGTGCTCTCATGGATGAACTAAAGAGGTTAACAAATATACAACACTGTTCACATAGCAGAGAGGAACGGGACAGTGTCCCTAGACAAAACCGGAAAGAAAAGTTGGGCAGACCCCGAGTTCTATCATATAGGGAGGCTCTAAGATCTACAAAGAGAGCCCAAAATAGGGACCCAAAGCTTGTAGGAACGACACTCTTCAAATTAGAACAAATATCAGGAAAAGACAGCTACATAGTCCTGAACAGAAGGGCAGTGTTAAAGATCTTGGGGAAAGTCGACAAGTTCGATCGCCTAACAACAGACGACCTTGCTTTGGTAGAACCATACCATAGGGAACACAGAGCTAAGGCTTACCTGCATATAAGATCAAAGGTGATAAGCAACGTCTCAAAAGAAGTGACTAAAGATTTCCAACGCCTAGGATTCAAAATACAACAAGTGCGGACCACCGTCTCTACCACAGAAGAATCTGCAAGAGAAAAGAGGGGCGCATCAATGTCCAGGAAGGAATATTTAAGACCGAAGATCGTCGACCGAGATCACAAAATAGATGACCATAGGAGGAGGAGTAGCAGAGACCGGACCGATCAATTAACCGATCATCCTTTGATCTGGTCTGATAGAAATCATACAACCATGGCCACCTCGGGAAAAAAACTGGCAGAACGACATCCGGATGGTCTTCGAGGTAGGACAGAGGCACCACCGTCCAAGACCGATACTAACGAAGCAGGTGGCATTAAACCATGGAAGTGGATTGCCGATACGTTTGGCCGAAAACAGAAGAACTAGCAACGAACCCATGGCGCTGCCATTGTGAGCAAGCAGACGGATAAGCAGTTCACCCATCCTACTAAGATCATTTTGCTGATGGCTTCATGGAATACCAGGGGCCATCACCATCTCACTAAGCAGAGCGACGTTAACTTAGGCTCATTTCATCTGATGTGTTTACAGGAGACATGGCTATTGGAAAAACCGGTGTTGGATGGTTTTACTGTCGAAGTTTCATCTGCCTCGAAGTCATCACTGGGCAGACCATCGGCAGGTCTCTTGACTGCCACACGTGTAGGGTCAGGGATTTCCATGAAGGACATAATTAAAGAAGAGTACGGCATGTTGACCACCTTAGCGACATGACATTATCAAGACCTGGTCCAAGGGTCCTGGATTAGTGCTGATCTCGCAATCATCAACCTATATTGGAATCCCGACAGAACCACAATCAAACAATTTTGTAACTTAGTAGCAAATGAAATCGAGGAAATGAGAGCGGACCACAATGTGCCGAACATTATTGTATGTGGCGATTTAAATGCAAAATGCGGGTCTTCTTCCTTCAAAGACAGTTCACCCGCAAACTTGGCAATCATTGACGAAAGAGGTCAGGCTTGGCTTAATCTAATGAACTCATGAAAGCTACATAACGTGGCAACACTCCATGACTGGGGCTCCCAATCTCCAACTTGGGAAAGGTCAAAGTCATTTGCCAATTTGGATTACATCTTTGTCACTGAAGGTCTGATCCCGTTTCTTAATAATTACAAAGTCCACAAAACCAACGAAAGTGACCATAATTTACTGCAGATGTCATGGGGGAGCATTCCAAGAACAGCTCCATTACTCCCCTGACTTGGAATCTAACATCCAACAAAATCAACTGCGGTTAACGTCTGAAAACATAAGAACTTTTAAAAACAGACTACGCAGGAAGCATGCATTAGTACATAGAGACATGGCAGAGACAAGACCTGAATATGTCTCTCCTTTGGTAACCCATAGAGTGAGCTTCTCCGGAAAAAATTCGAACCAGCCCAAAACCACCCACACGTATAACGCTAAGGTGGTAGCAAAGAGGAAAGAGCTAAGAAAGTTAAAAAGATTGGCAGTAAAAACCAACACCGAAGAGTCGTGGAAAGCCCATTACGTTGCTAACATGGCCTACAGATCCTGGATAAAGCAGCAGCGCGTGATTCTATACCAGAAAGACGCGGAAGCAATGCAAAACACCTTGATGACTAGGAACACGAGAGATTTCTGGTCACTTTTGAAGAGTACAAATGATCGAAATGCGCAATCGCTCTCTAATTCAGTTCCTGAAAAAGTCTGGTTGTCGCATTTCACTGAACTTTATCGCCAACCTCCTACGGCAGAATTCCATCATTTACCAAAGATCAAGGAACCCTGGCTTTATTTATCAAACGTGACTGACATCCTTAAAGTAATCACGAACTTAAAATCCTCAAGAGCCCCAGGGCCCGATGGTCTAACAAATTTAGACCTAAAGAAACATCCGATTGTTTGGGCTGAAGCCATTGGTGAGCTATTCAACTTTTGTGTAAATCAGAAGCAAATCCCCACTACTTGGACGGAAGCAGTCTTAGTCCCAATTTTTAAAAAGGGGCTAAGAAACAACCCAGCAAACTATAGGTCCATCGTTCTACTTGACACCATAGGGAAATTTTTTGTGTCTCTTTTGCTACAGCACTTTAAAGAGTGGGCCCAAAAATCCCCAGCCATGGATAGGTTCCAAACTGGTTTTCAAAAAGGGGACGGAACATCTATAAACCTGCTAATTTTAAACATTCTCAAAGCAAAAGTGAAGGGTGGGGAGCCCAAAGTTTATATGGCCATGGTGGACTTGTCTCAGGCCTTTGACACGGTGGATCGTCTGAAACTATGGTCAAAGTTAACAACTTGGAAGTGCCCTGGCCATGTGCTAGAACCAATAAAAGCTCTCCACACAGCAACATCCCTTCGTGTCCGTTTAAATCGTCAAGGAATTCTTTCTGATCAAATCTATACGGATCGTTGTGTGAAACAAGGCTGTCCTTTAGCCCCAGCACTTTTCATAGCTTTTATTGGTGACTTCCAAGAGTCAGAAAAAAGTGTCCGTTCATTCGCTCCAAAATTGGGAAATTGTAAAGTGTCCAGACTATGGTACGCCGACGATTTAGTTCTTATCGATCAGACGGCCGTAGGACTGCAGAGACAATTGACCAACCTAACAACATATATGGATCAAAACAACTTGCAAATCAATAAAAAGAAACCAAAAATTCTGATATTCTCGAAATCAATCAAAGAAACCCAAAGCAAGCCATCTTGGTTTTTGGGAAAGACTAAAATCGAAGTCGTAAAAGACTTTAAATACTTGGGTATTCAATTTGATAATTCTCCAAATAACAAATCCCTTCAGGAATCACTATGGGAGAAGATAAGAAATCTGACAGCCCAAACCCGTGCTTTGGATCTTAAATTTGGAAAGTTTTCTTGGACACCGGCACTCCAATTTTACAAAGCAAAAGTTATTCCAGCAATGACTTATGGCATGGCAGCAAACTTAAACTTGCCCCCAGAGATTTGGGTCAAGCTAGAGGGTTTCTTTTGGAAATCGGTATTGGGCTTGCCAAAATCTGCACCCATGCCGGCTATTCGACGGGACTTGGGTCTTCCGTCCTTAGCCTCGGTGGTGGCTCAAAGCGCAGTCCAATTATACAGAAACATTTTGGACCCAAGCTCGCTACCAATTTTTCAGGTTGTGGCACTTGAAATCAAGAAAGGCTCTTGCAAACCATTAGCTGCATGGGTGGGAAAAGTGCAGAAAACACTAGAAGATATTGCCTGCTCAGAAGAAACTTTACTCATGAATCCTGGACGGGTTAAAAAGAAGCTAGAGCTCCAGGATTGGATAAACACAAATGAAAAAACATTACTTTATAAGTCTCTACATCATCTACCTCCGGCTCTCAATCAGTTAAAGGTCCCACTGAAGTACGTTGAAAAATTTCCAGAGAAAGAACTCAGGAGAACTTTTATGCGTGCACGACTGAACATCCTCCATACAAGGGAAATTCTGGCCATTCGTGCTTGCTCAACGGGTTCAAACTGCCGACTGTGTGGAGTCACAGATCAGGTCGAAACTATTCGCAATCTCCTTTTATCCTGTCCAGCTCTAACAGCCGAAAGACACTCGTACTTAGCACCACTAACTTCAGACTTTTCTGTTTTAGAAGAAGAGACTGTTTGGTCCCGCCTGATGGCAGGCGATTCTGCGAAATGGTCCCGGACGGCAGCTAAATTTTTAACTGTGGCTTTAAAAAGAGCTAATTCGCAGCACTTCACCTAACTCTGAACTCTGGGGAGTAAGTCTCCAGCCTTTTTAGGCTCCAGCCCAATGACTGTACCTTGACCAATAGTGGTGTCCTAAAGTACTAAACGGGAAAAAAATTGTGAAAATCGTTTTACGTAGTGTGGACCTAGAATTTCTTCTTTTGTAAAAATCAATTTGGTTAAATACAAATAATAAAAAAAACAAAAATAAAAAAAAAGCAGTAGCCTACTGCCTAAATCGGTAGGGTTGGCAAGAATGCATTAAATAGACTTTCCAAAGGGACAGATGAGAGAGGCAGATAGGAGATCCTTATTAGGTAGGCATATTTGAGAGAGGGGCTATGTGAGACAAATGAGAAAGTTCTTCTAGTTGTGCCCGCCATTGCGCTGCTTTTCTGGATTTTGATTTCCCGCTTTGGTCTGCTAATCTACTAAAGTTGCCTGGTATTAGCACAAGGGCAAAGGTTGCCCTGTTTTTAAACTGGCCTGCTGTTAAATTTCAGTTACCATTTTAATGGTATCCACTACAGAGTGTAATTTGCTTTCTGATTTTGAGAACATTCAGATATGTAATTGCCCGTTTTACTGTAGCCAGTAAGATAGCTATAGCAGGTAGGATAGCTCAGTGGGTTAAGTGCTCGCTGCTGCAACGTGTGTGTGATCTGCAAGTTGCTGGTTCGAATTCCGGCAAGGTCAACACAGCCTTTCATCTTTCTGACGTCTATAAATGAGTACCAACCCATGTTGGGTGATATTGTATGTATGCTTGCTCTATATAAAGTGCTTAAGTGTAAGTCATATATAATAACACATCATTATCATTTGGTCTTGGACTTCTGCTTGCATCCACAGTTAATCGGTAATATGGGCCCATGCACACTGATATTAACCATACATATGGTGATTCATTCTTGTATGAAATGTATATGACATTACAGTGATATTGTAACCATATTTATGGTGGTGTACTTAGGAACAAT
The DNA here is from genome assembly GCF_040938575.1 of Ambystoma mexicanum. NCBI lineage: Eukaryota > Metazoa > Chordata > Amphibia > Caudata > Ambystomatidae > Ambystoma > Ambystoma mexicanum. The sequence continues at coordinate 1,546,178,607 of NC_090929.1, forward strand.
GCTATGTGATGCCACTTTCTGTACTGTCAAGAGGTGAAAGTTGTGTTCCATCGCTTTCCGTGATGTCACTTTGGGTGGGGTCAAATTATATCACTTCCTGTGATGTCATCAGGGGTCAAGGGTCGTGTGGTGTCACTTCCACTACCCCTGGCATTTTGGTGAAATGATGTCCCTGCTTATATTGCCAACATAAGTTGTCATCCTTCGAGAGAAAAATAATTAGAACAAAGAGACATATGTTAGAAGCAGATTTGGGTCCGGACTCATGGAATTTTCTGCACGGTCAAAGTGACTTTGCACTGTCGACGCAAACCCTGATTTATAGCACTGTGCAAAGTGTATTTTTGCAGTGCAAAGTCAGTGCAAAGTAATTTTTGCAGTACACAATGAACTCTGCACTGACTTTGCAGTGTAAAAATATACTTTGCACAGTTCCATGAATCAGGGTTTGTGTCAGCAGTGCAAAGTCAATTTGAACCGTGCAAAGAATCCCATGAATTGGCCCTAAACTGGTAATTCTGTCTGTCATGTTTTGCACTGGTTTTGAGAAAGAGCTATTGTTAAGTGTAAACAGATGTACAAATCCCCCATTCTTGATCAATTTTCGGTTTTGTAAGCCAAATAATGCTGCACCTTCTGAAAATGCCATCACATGTGTTCAAGTCATTCATAAAGTCCACCTCCCCACAAGTATTCTCTCTCTGTAGGGCTGTTTGCGTGATGCATTGCAAATCTAATGCAAAGATCCACATGCATCTGCTTTCATTGTCTTTCTATCTTAAAGCAAAGACCGTGAAGCAATCTCACAATGTAAAATTGAATAGATGGGTTGCTCTGATATCGAGCAATTTTTGCCAGTACTAGATGGTGTTTTGAAAAATAGAAAGCCATTGGTATTACCTTTGCCATTCGTGCTGCTTACTACAGATAGGGCTGTCCACTTAACTTGAGTGACTGAAGTCTTCAAAACATGAAGATTAGCATCACTTTCCAGGTTGCAAAGTGTGTAAATAAGTAAAACCCACAGGCGACACAAGGAAATACGAACAGGAGATGTGAGTATTTTGTGAAGCTGTCTATGTGAGGGGTACAGTTGTTTCGCAAACCAAAAAACACAGTAAGCAACATGATATCAGCAATGTATTTTTAATGTCTATTGTTATTCTCGTCCACAGATTAATTGGAAGTCCACACATTGCTGCTCCATATAGAATTGGAGGAGATAGTCGCTTGGACTGCTGTGAGTTTGAGAACCTGTGGTAATTTATTCAATTATTAGTGGAGGCAGGATGTTAATTTTTAACAACTTGTGATCATAGGGTAAATGAGATCTGTATGTATGGAGTAGTATTGAAATGGTAAAATAGCAATGTATTCAAGTTTAGAATTGTGCAGCTCTGACCGATGTGTCGAGAGTTAATGTATGTGGTTGATCGTTCACCCATGTGGGAAGTCAATACAGTACGCTGAAAAGTAAGCAAATACAAGATCGTGAATTTCCTCATGTTTTGAAGAAGCTTAATGGAAGATCATCGTCCCTCAATCCCCCCCCTCAGATTGTGACTTCCTAGTTGCATCATGAAGTCCAGTGTCCCATATCTGCTGATTCATTGATGTTTACAAAGCTCTCAGTTCTCGAAGATCAGTCACTATTTTTTGTCACTGAGGATGGGGTTTGTTCAATTTTGAGGGGAATGAACCCAACATCCTGTCTAGGAGACGTGTGTCTGGCAAACATCATTAAGAAGTCTGATGTATTTATTCCTTGGATCACCAAGATTATTAATTCATTTTTTTGCTTAGTCTTTGGTTCCCTTTTCAATCAAGGAAACATTGATTACTCCTCTCCTTAAAAAGGACAACATCCATCCTGAGATAGCAGGAAATTACCTCCCTTCAACCAAAGTCCCCTTTCTTCGGAACATCCTTGATAAAGTTGCCAACATCCAACTTCAAGCTCCTGGTATTATCGATCGGAGTCATATGGCATTATTGATGCATCGTGACCTGTCAGCGGCATTCGACTTAGTCAACCATTCTCTGGTCATCAAGAGAATGGGGGAAATAGACAAATGCTCTAAATCTGCTACTGAATGGTTGTTATCTGTTCCGGGGGCACTATAGTGCCCAGGTGACAACTGGAAACTTCCAAGAATCTTCTTTCCAACTTACCTGTGATGTCCCCCAAGGCTGTTGCCTTTTCCCCTTGCTGTTTAAGAGCTACACTACACCAATATTTAACCTGCTAGACAGCACGAGGGTCCGCTTCACAAACTATGCCGAGGATACCCAGGTACTTGTGTAATTGTTGGGTGATTATGGCTATGATACACTTGCCATTAACAACACCTATGCTGCCACCAAATCATGGATGGCCCAGAACTCCCTTGCTCTTAATGATGGAAAAATTGAGCTATTGATTTTAGGTTTAGCCCCAGGATAAACACAAATTGAGCCATGCTATGTCCACTTTACTATTGCTGGGTGCACCATCAAAGCATCTCACCATGTGAAGACTTTGGAGATTACTTTGACTCCAAGTTATTGTTTGACCAACATGTTTCTCATGTGTGATCATTTTCTGCCTATTTAAACAAGCTGCTTTGGAAAATGCGACCATACTTGTCCATGGAAAATAGAGCTACTATCGCCACAGCCCTCATTCATTCCAAGAATGATTATTTTAATAGTCTGCTGGATGGTACCTCTGCTTCTAACATTAATAACCTATAGGTCTTCCAGAACAGAGCGATTACGGCTGCTCATGGCCTTAAAAAACAACTGCATGCGACTGCAACAAGGTGGATCCTACATTGGCTGTTGATAAAACATAGGATCCATCATAAAGTATGCACTCTGACCTATAAATGTCTTCATGGACTGGTGTCTAGTTACTTCTCTCAACATCTCTAGTCTGCCCTTGTTAGGAGGATTTTACGGGCTAATGAATATCCACTTTTATCAGTGCCAAGACACAAATGAAAGCAATATGGCAGAATTGGCTTTGATTTCTTAGCCCCACACATGTGGAATGAACTTTTGCTAACTCTTACACATTTCCCTTGGTTCAGTCCATTAGGAATGCAGTTAAAACTCTCCTATTTAACAGAGTGGTAGATTAGTTCTTCATTCCCTTGCCTCTGATCATTGTTCTTATATTCTGTAATTGTCTGTTTTGTCTGTCTGTCGTAGGCGTGCGCTCTGAGGCCTCCGGGTGTGTTGGGGCGGTGTCCATGGTAAAGCAAAGCAAAGTGAAGTAAAGTAAAGTAAAGATCACACCTAACTTATTTTCCCTGTGGGCTTGAGAAAAGGAAGGCATTGAGAAAACTGGGAATCTCAAATGTGCATACTCAGTAGTTCAAAAGCTAATTTGGGGAATTTGAGAAGTAGATATAGGTAAAGTTCAGGTAACCATTCACATGGCCAGGGCAGGTGGGTTCAAGGTTAACACATAATAGCTAGGTGTGGCCACAGGTAGCCGTTGCTTGTAGTTACAGAAAGGTGCTGCTGAGGGATAAGTAGGAGTCAGGAAGGGATTGAGGCACAGGTGCAAATATTTCCACATAAGATATTGGGCCTCATTACGAGAACCGCGGTAGCCATGGAGCTATTAGATCCATGGCTGCCACCGTTCCGGGCACCATTACCGGGTTCCTGCAATGGGGACTTACCGGGTTACTCCGAGATAGGAGGACCCAGTCCTCCATGCAGGAACCTTTCCCCATTCCATTTGAGCCCCCATAGGGCTCAAATGGAATGGGGAGGGAGGTAATAACGGGCAGATTACATCTGGCCCGTTATTGCCTCCCTCTTCCCCTCGCGGGACCCGGAAAACACGAGTAGTTTTACCAGGCGTGCGATCCGGGTCCCGCGATGGGAAGCTTGTAATCGGCACTCCCCTTCAATCCGGGAGCGCCAGGGTCGTAATGAGGCCCATTGTGTTCAAAGAGCCAGTGTTCCTGCTACCTTTTGGCATTCTGGCGAGAGTAATGGTTGCTTAGCTTGCAAAAACGGGCACATTTCTGGGGTTTTTGTTTTTATGTGTACCCATAATATCGATAGGTTGTTTTTAGTGCAAATTATCTATGACACCCCTTTAACAAAGTTTTTGCACTGAATGTGCTAGGTTTTTCTTATGGCAACTGAACCATAACGTGCCTTTAACAATGTTTTTTCACTGAATTTGATAGGTTTTTAGTAGCGCAACTTAACCATAATGTCTGTTTAACAATGTTGTTTCACTGAATTTCATAGGTTTTTACCAGGATACCCTTAGTTTGTAAAGATGTACCCTACAGCATACCAAAAGGATGACTGCATGCCGATAGGCACAGTAACCATGAACTGTGCATCTGTTTGCGGATATCGAGCAGCATTCAAACTGCTGAAAAAAGCTGGGGTTCTCTTATATAGTGGCACCATTCAGCAAAGACAAGGAACATATACAAAGAGCACCATGTACGTGCATTGCAAGGAAAAATGGAGTAGGTCTGCAAACTCTGTACTTGTGAAACAAACAGAGCAAAGGAATAGGGTATGCACCATAATGGAATGCACCAACAAGAGAAATAACGTCTGCATCCAACAATATTACCACACTGCTGATTTGCATAGGAACAAAGAAGGAAGTGGCAGAGTAAGAAGTGCAAAGTATTGAGAGCAGAACGTCACTACAACACTGTAGGTACACTAAAGTGTCTCTTATAATTGCATAGCTTGGGCACTGTGCAATAGTAGAAAACCATGATTTTTTTTTTTGATTTTTTTTGTACGCAGCAATCCCAAGCACCCTAGAGTGGCTGGAAGAGAATTTCCCTCATGACGAAATGAGTAACGGTAGTAACCCCATTAGTATGCAGCACAGTCTGAAAAGTAAGACAGTTAATATGTATTGCTTCATATAAACCTAATATATATTTTTATCTTTAACAGGACATTCTGGAAATGAAAGGAATGCACCACAAGTGGCACCTCTTCCACAGCAGCATACAGCCACATAAATGAAATAATCGCTGTAAATAACAAACTAGACAGCCTGGATGCCAAAATGGAACTAATGCTAAACAATTTTGCGACCTTAAAAGATTTTGTACAAGCACAAATTATGAAAACATTTCCCAGCCCATGTAGTGGAGGGCAAGTCGTTAGGACTCCCCTCACCTACATCTCCTACCTATGTGAAGACTCATGACTCGTCGGCAGCCCCCACGCCCCAGGGCCCAGGAGGTGGGGTGACTACGGATCGACACATGAGGCTGCACAACCACATATATGGCATAGCATAGACACCATTTTGTAGTAGACAACTCCATTTTGTTAAAGGCGCCAAACCCCTAACACATGCAGAACATCTCACATACACAGAAAGCTGCAGCCTGACCCCTGCTTGACCGCGCTCGCAGAGGCCTGTACCTCCCCCCGGCCTCCACCTCATAGTAGATCCGCTGAGAGCTAGTTCTCACGAGCAACCAGACACAAACAAACAACAAGCTAAACATTGTATCGTTTAACCTTCCGCAGTACATCATTGCCCCAGCCATGACTAAGCTCATTCGGAAGTAACTGAAACCAGACCAACCCTGCATACCCTGACCATGAACCAAGCCCCAAAGCCGGACTGTGTGGCGCCCCTCACCCCGCCCACCCCCGAGGCACCTTGCATTGTATGATAATCATTTTATGATATATGTCGCTTTGACTAAACGTTTTGCTGCTATTGCAAAGAAGAGTAGTAATACAATATATGACAGCTTCTGACAGCTCCAGTACATAATGTAATAACAAACATTTGAAACACATGTAGACCGACCAAGGCACTGGAGCCAGATTTTATCGTGGTATAATATGTATTGCCTTCTTTCCACACAAACCAATCTAATGCTACCTCATGTTCGTTTGTCACCTTCTGTTATGAAATATTGTGCTAAAGGATAGAGTCCCCCAACTTATATCCTCATTAATGTAAATACATGTGCATAATCCCAGGAGTCCTAAGTGTTGTCGCCCGCCCTTTGCCAAAGGTATGATGAGCTGTTCTGTGCAGGGAGACAGGCCCAGAGCTGCAAGGTCGTCTCCCCCTCCTCCCGCCCATGCCCACCAGGGATAGCTGGTGTTCGAACAGCACAGCCTCGCCTCCCCTCCCAATCTCGCTGGGTCCGCCCCAAGCATTCACCTCCCCATGTCAGAGGCCGCCACAGCCTGACTCCATGAATTATGAACTCCCTGGTCCTAAATCCCACCACCTCACAGAGGGCACCAGTCACATTCCCCCACGGCCCATTGGTATTCCTGCTGACCCCCAGTTAATGGCCCTCAAAGAGGGGGCACCCACCATTTGTACCATCAGATTGCAATACCATCCTCCACCGCACCCATCAGAACAGGCAGATCGAATAACCCCCCCTGTGCCCCTGAACCAATGCATGGACTTGTGGGACTAGCATGTTTGAACCCAAGGTGTCACTACAATAGATGTATTATGGTACTTCCTATTGCATATCAATGTCCCTGTCTCCTTCGTGTTCTAAGGTTAATGTATTACAAGAGTTATAAAACAACTGAAACTGCATAGTATAATGAATGGATGTGAGTGTGAGGCCACAAGGGCAAAGTAGCAACCCAGCCACCAATCATCACTACAAGCTGTGTCCGGCCCAGCACTCCACCCTGATGAGCCCAGCTGACCGTTCACCCCGCACTGGCACCATGTGGATCTACGCCAATCCTGGAGCAGCACAGCAGACATTGTGTATAGTTCTAGATGATGCCACCCAATCCCAACGACTATGTGCCCCCTATAGATTAGCTCATGCATGACATGTATTTGTGATATAACTGACTGTCTTTGCTATTGTCAGACAGAGCACTCTCAGAGTTTGCTGAGTCCTTTGCATGCTCTATATTGATTTAGATAAAAACCCTTTTGCTCTCACCCGCACTTGGTCCTGGTCTCATTCCCTCCTGGGGTATGTCCTTTATTGCCTCTCACTAAGGGTGGTGAGTTTTGGGGGACGCGTATTGACGTGATTTGTTTTAAATTGTCCCATTGACACGAGACGGCCCCAGTTGCAGTGGAGACGCACGGCGCGCCCGCTCAACAGAGCCGCCCACTTACGGCAACTGGTACACAGAGACGTGCACACGCAGTTAGGACGAGAGGGTACGGGTCCAGTTTGAAAAAACCCTTAGTACTGCTCGCCGGAGCCGGGTGGGGCCATGAGTGCGAGGAAGCACCGCTTGGACGGACCAAGTCAGGAGAGTCTCGGATCAAGACGGGCACGTGAGTATTAGGTGCGAGTGATACTAAAAGGGAAGAAAAAAAAAAGGGGGGAATTGAAAAGACAAGGGGAAATAGAAGGGAAAAATAGAGGGGACTTTCAATTTCTGATGCTTTCTCTTTCTTTGCATATGGCCATTAGGACAAAAAAGTGAAAAAGGGAAAAGAGGATGGGAGCCTAACTCTGTAAGGGGGGAGAAGGCGGCGCCGTGTAGTGCTATCTCGACTAGTACTGGGAATAAGTGAAACAGTGGAAAAATATATATTAAGGGTGTCTGAGAGTAAAAGAGACACAGTGACTACGTTAGAACTAGCTTTTCTCTTTTCTTCTTCTCTTTAAGGGTGAACGATGTATACATAAGGGGATAGAAACAAGTCAACAGGAAGAGATTATCTGATAGATAAAGGCGCAGGGCTAGGCAGGGAGGGTCAATGTTATGTGTTGTATGTTGCATGTCTGTTTTATGTTGTGCACATTGCGTTGTTTATGATTTTTGAAATTCACTGCCCATACAAAGTGCTATTGGTTTAAGTGACTCCAAGGTGGTGCGGTCAATGTAAGTGTGACCTGGTAAGGTTTGACAAAGAAATGTCGTCTGAGTAAATATAAGTTGATGAGTAAGAATTGACAGAGAATAGAGCCATCACATATACAGCTACACACGTATAGTGATAAACAACAGTGATTTAGGAGAATAGGGTAACAGAGGACTAATGGGGGCAGAAACACTGTTAGCATACATTTCTAAAAGCTTACCGGGATATGCAGAAATAATAAATAAATACCATGATCAGTGGGTCACGGAGCTGAAGGGAGAGGGTCTCCCACAGGTATGGCCACAAGGAGGGTCCTTTGATAAGAGCGTTCTGGACATGGTAGCCACCTGCATATTCATAAAATACAAGGGAAAACAGTTTCATAACAGGAGAGAACTACTAGACTTGTATCGATTAATCGAGAAAATACCCCCACCAAAGAAGACAGACACCACTCTCGATCAACCCGCCCTCACTGCCAACCCCTCGGCAAGAGCAGAAGGTGGCAGGGAGGATGGGGGGAAAGAGGGATCAATAGAAGTAACTCGATTGTACCCACTCTTGAATAAGCCTGAGCCCGCTGAAGGGTATAGTGACCCCACCTATGTGCCCACCAGTTCCCCAGCCCACACAACACGGCCAACAGCACCACCACCATAAGACTGCACCCGAACAAGTGGGCAGGTAAGCACCCCTTCAGTGAACATATGTAAGCTAATGGAAGAATTAGATTCCAGACTCTCGATAGCCAGAGAAGCATTGTCTAGAATACAGAGCATATGTGAACAAAGTGAGCCAGGTATGTCAAGATCAGAGCGATTGTCCCGGTCACACACCCTAGATAAATCAACTGAGGAGGGATGGAAGAAGGGCAAGATACTGTTCATGATACAGGAATAACCCACAAGGATAGCAGAATTGGGGGCACACAATCTTGGGGGAAGCGCAGAGGTCTTGGGGGAAGCGCAGAGGGGGAGGAAGCGGCAGCCGAAGGGAGAGAAGAGCTATGGTGTGATGTAGAGGAAGATGAGCAAGAAGCTGGGAGGCTGGGAATGGCTGCAGGGGGAGACTTAGTGGAGTTTGGTGAGACACCACTGGGAAGAACAATGGAACAAGAATGGACAGGGAGACTAAGAAATAGGATGGGGAGGATGGCCCTGGTGGGAAAGAAAGGATCAAAGATGAGTTTTGGAAGAGGGAGTAAGGGACGCCTGCAACTCCCACTAATACACCAGGGGGCAGGAAGACCAAATGACATACCCTGGGCACAAATGGACAAGGCAAATTTGATAAAATCATTGCCCCCGCTATCAGGAGGAGCAATTAAGTGGATATATGCCTTCGAGAAGCATACTGCAGGGGTACCTCTGGCTATAGGGGATGTTAAGAGTTTGCTTGTATCAGCAGTGGGTGACCAAGCAGACAGGGTGTGGGCAAAAGCAGGTTTCCTGGGAATAACACTGGACAGTGATCGACATGATGGCGCTGCTTTCAATACAGTACGTGAACGAGTGTGGGACGCATTAAGAGAAACATTCCCCAACACGCCAGATTTACAGTCAGTAATGCAATGTACCATGAATGATGGGGAGGAGGCTATGGATTTCATCTTTCGGGTGCAGGAGATGTGGAGAGTGGAGACGGCCACGCCCTGGGACCAATCAACGTCCTTATTTTACTTCATAATAAAGAGGGAACTCCCAAAAGAAGTTCAAAAAGCACTTGACAAGATAACAGGGATTGTGGTGAAAGGTTGGCCAAAATACAGAGCATAATAGTGCACCATTGCAAAAGAGTTAAAGAGAGGGAGAAGGAGGTAGTACAAAAAAGATTGGCAGATGAAGATAAGTTAATACAGACAAAACTCGTGAAGGTCGCTGCAGCTGTAGCTGCACTCCCCCAAGATAGAGACGCAGAGGAGGAGGAGAGACTGGTAGCAATACAGGGGAGGATGGCTGCAAATTGGGCAGACAACGGGCAAAGACAGTGGAATGGACAGGAGGACTATGGAGGGCAGCAGTGGCAAGCGTGGAACCCCAGCAGCAGAAGAGGTGGGTACAGAGGGCGCCGAGGAGGTTGTCAGGGGTATGAAGTGAATGGCAGAAATGGGGGACAAGGACCCAGAGGGGGGCAAGGAAACTGTTGGAATTGTGGGAGGTGGGGACATTTCTCACGTGAGTGCAGAAGACGACCAAACCCAGCGTATCAAGATGACCAGTACTATGGGCACCCACACCCAGGGAGCCAATACAGATTGCCCAGGGACGGGGGAAGGGAACAACAAGATCAAAGAGGCCAAGAGCAATACAGGGAACGTCCACAAAATGTTCAACAACATCCACAAAGTAGCGAACATATTCCCTACACGCAAAACAACCCCTTCACCGAGCACCAAATGGCGCACCAGCACCTTTTGGAGGAGTAGTGGTAGTGTCAGGTAATGTTTTTAGCCAAGGGGGAACAACAAGGCGCCCAGCATAGGACAGCCCACAGGGAGCACTTGCGTGTCCAATACTATCAACGACCTTCAATGCAACTGAGGAACCATTGATAGGGGCGGAGATAGGGAATCAAAAGTTCATCTTTATGGTTGATTCCGGAGTCGAGAAGTCATGTATACGTGAAGGCCGGTTTCCGCTATCTAATCGTAAATTGGAGACGCATGGGTTCTCTGGGGCGGTGGTCGAAGTTCCTTATACAGATGATTTGGATATTACAGTGGGGGGAAAGACAGTAAGAGCACCGCTATTGTATTATGAGCCATCGCCTGTCAACCTTCTGGGGAGGGATCTCCTCAGTAAGCTAAACGTGACTATTTCATTTACCAAAAGAGGAGGAATTGTTTGCTCAACACCAGGAATGTGCCACATGCGTGTAATGCTAGTGATATATTCACAAGCAACATGTCCAGAGATCTGCGGCATACCAGTAGACCCACATATGTTCATCCATGGGTTGAAAACATTGGCCCGGGTGGTCCCAGAGTTAAAAAAGCTGGAGTGGAGGGTACCAGCAGAATTTGTTTTCCGTCCAACAGCCCGCCCAGAGATAGTGCCAGGGACAGTGATGTCACTGGACATACATGCAGTACAAATTTCAGCCAAAAGAATAGCTGTGATCGCAATGGACATACATGGCTGCGAGTGGCGTACAGTGTTATGCATAAATGCCAACATTGCACTTCAAGATTTAACAGACGAGGAGCTTTTCACAAATTCAGACAGTGACGGGGAGATAATAATGGAAATAGCCATCCCTTGTGAAATAATGATACATCAGAGACAAGTGCAGTTAATGGTGGTAGTGGGAGCCCCACCATCCTTTTTCAATGATGACATGCAATCAGTGCAATGCAAATTGTGGACAGCAGACCCACATGACGTAGGGCTACTAAACGGGGTCACTCCAGTAAAAATTTACCTCAAGCCTACTGCCCATCCAGAAATCCTGCATCTATCCTATGCAGTATCCCAAAAGATGCATCCCACTTTACAGTGGTGGATTTAAAGAATGCATACTTTTCAATACCACTCGCAGAAGAGTGCAGATACATGACAGCATTCACCCTAGGGGGGAGGAGGTACGAGCACTGCAGACTGCGCCAAGGCTATTGTGAAAGCCCCAGCATATTCAACAGAATATTGCATGAGGATCTTGGAAACATGACGTCAGACAACATGATAATTCAGTACGTGGATGATCTGCTGATATGCAGTAAAAACGAAGCAGAATGTAGAAAAGACTCAATTGCCCTTCTGACATTGCTAGCCCAAAAGGGGTACAAGGTTGACAAGGAAAAGTTGCAATACTGTCAACGTGAAGTACTGTACCTATGGCAATTGATTTCAAAAGATGGCAAGAAAATAATACCAGACAGAGTGGCAGCCATTTCAGCTGTAGGAAGACCAAAAACAGTGAAGGATGTGCAAAAATTCCTAGGCATGTGCAACTACTGCCGTGCATGGATATTAGACTATGCTGCATACACACGCCCATTGCTTCAGGCACTCAAAGAAGCACAGAAGGAAAATACAGAGATACAGTGGGACTCAGAATTATGTGATGCATTCACCTCACTCAAAGAAGTCATCTCAAGTGCACCAGTACTCGCAAACCCAGACTATGAACGCAAGTTCTAACTGTTCTCACACTGCAAGGGAACACACATGACAGCAGTCCTAACACAAAAGACATGACTAGGTCACAAGCCTCTGGCATACTACAGTGGAACACTAGATGCAGTAATGCAGGGACATTTCGCGTGCGAGCAGGCCCTCGCAGCCGCTGCGTTCGCCATTGAAAAAAGTCCACCATAGTAATGGGGTGTTCAGTAACACTATATGTGACGCATTCCTTGTTCGCCATATTAGAAAGATCAAAAAGCACACTGACTACACAGAGAGCCACAGCGTATGCAGTAATATTATCCAGCCCCAACATACATGCAGTGAGATCTAAGGTGGTCAACCCAGCTAGATTCCTTTCAGAGCCTTGCACTGTGGAAGATATGCAAGCACATGATTGCGCAACATATCAAGGAGAAGAGAGTGTGGCGGTGACTGTGAGTGAAAACGCACTAACTGAAGGTGAAATATTTGTCAAAGATGGGTCAGCCTCCATAAATTCGGAAACAGGAGAAAAACATGTGGGGGTAGCTGTCGTGCGGTTAGAAGAAGGTGAGTACGAAGTGCTAATACAACAGTGCCTATCCGCCCACTTTTCAGCACAAGCGGCGGAACTTATAGCATTGATTGAAGCGCTGCGTGCTGCAAAGTGGTGCGCAGTCACGATTTACACAGATTCAGTGTATATGACCACAACAGTACACGGAAGACTTGCTAGGTGGGGGAGGAGGGGATTCAACAGAGCTGATGGGTCACCTGTACAACATGCAGAGCTCTTGAAAGAACTTATAGAAGCATTGAAAGATCCCACTGTAGTAGCAATAGTGAAATGCCAGGCCCATACTGCTAACACCGATTTCATTTCTTTGGGAAACACGGCAACGGACGCTGCCGCCAAAGAAGCCTCCTATTTGGTAAAAGAAAGAACAGGTAAGTACTTAGTGAAGAAAAAAACTGAGGAGGACCTCCCAGATGGTTACAACGATATGCCTGTGTCACAAATATTAGAGCTGCAAGAAGGGGCAACATCAGACGAAAAGGAACTGTGGGAGAAGAGAATAATTACCAATTATGTTTTAGATAAAACGTAGGCATTCAAAGGTGTTGATCCAAGACAACCCTGTTTGCGGATACAGAGCTTTCGAAGCTTCAGTTAGTGTGTCAGGCGGTGTCAGGGGGTGTACTGATGTGCCACACTGGGTGGTCTCTGAAGCTTAGTGCTTACAAACAGCATGCATACAGGTAATTCATGAATGCATACATTCATTCATGACTCTATTCATCCATGTCCTTTGTTTATCTTATCAGCGCACTTCATGGGTCACTATAAGTCAACAGAGGCAGCGTGTGCAAACAAGTGATGGGTTCGACCCACAAACTATTTTCCTCATTTCAGAAATTCAGAAAGGTTCTCACAAGCTACTATTTTCACACAGAATGTGTCTTCATGGACCTGACAACTCCAATGACTGATTTACTCCATCTTGGCTTCATCCCTGTTTTACCCTCTTGTATATCTACTCCCCTTTTAACCTCTGCACCCCCACCATGGAATTGTGAATGTCACACCGTTGATACACTTCTTACATACACGTGTGCTCTGTTTGCCACTGCACCTCCCAGTGTGCATGTCCCTGTGCTATGTAAGGCTTTCGGCTGCCTCTTTTACTGACCGTCCGTTTAGTTACCGGTTCACTCGCTGTCTCTCACAGTGATCCTGATAAATTGCTCCTATAATTGTCTTAATAAAATCTATACTTGGTGTTGTTTTGTCTGTCCTGGTCACAACCCCCAATAAAACAAAACTCGAAAACATTATCAATGGCACTTGGACATTGCCTTTTACCCATGACCTGAATGGCAAGTTGCTCTGCCTTGCTCAGTGCGGCAGTCCTCGCAGTGAAACCTTGATGGAGCAGCACAACGAGACTCTCTGCTGCTCAGCCTTGCCAATCATCGATTTCTTTTAAATACTGCAATCTCCATTACCTTTAGTTATAACCAGATTAGAGCTCTAATTAACCATAAATGATGGCACTCCTAAGAGGCTACCCCTGCAAATAAATCACGTGCAAATAAGCGAGAAGTGCATTCACGGCACTCGGGCATGGCAGCTGCAATGGAAGCAATGTTAACCAGCTACATTTGTGAAAAAGATACTAATCCCGCGCTAAATCCACCTCGCGCAGCCTTCCAGCAGCGCAACACCAAAAGAGACGGATCTGACGCATGCAGGGATGTCGTTCCCCCAAAGTCAATGTTAGGCTGAAACAACCACAGTGATCGTCAGCAGTCTGTTACCACAGCAGCCAGCACTGAGTGATGTGTCCTTTCCTTGTAAGAGAATGGCTCTGCATGCTGGGTTACACATCCCTTTATTTCAAGTAGCAACCACATTGCCCCTGCTGGTCTGCATGCCAGAGAAATAATGAACCAAGATGACTGTGCTGTGGCCATATGCTTGCTTCTCATTAGATTTTTGCTTTCGAAATGTACAACTGTAACATTAATTCCTAACTTTAGAGGGTTTTAGACCACTCTGTAATGGTAGAAGATTTGCATCTGTGCTAGAAACATCATAAAATCAGAATTACATCTCGGTTTTATTTTTTTATTGATTTAGAATCTATAAAGCACTTACACAAATGTACATGAGCAAAAAGGACAAACAGCACGTTGGATTGTTGACAATGGCGGGGAAGCGTGAAGCTAAGAAGAGGCAGGCCATACAGTAAGTAATACAATAGGAAACGTGTGCATGTAGTTATCAGGAGGAAGGATTAAATGTGTGCATTTGAAGTATTGCCAGCTGGCAAGGCTGTAACATACCCAGTTTGTTTATTTTTATTAACAATAAGATCTCAGGAAGGCCTGTCTGCTAACCAGTCCCAATGCCATTAAGCTCCATTCTGGAAGGAGTATTTACATCAGCACCTTTCTTGTTCGGGAGCATTTTAATGTTTACTCCTGAGTGAGTGGGACCTTTTTCTCACTCACCTGTTTCCCTAACTATGTTTTTCTGTGTCCCTTACTGTTTTATGGAGTCTGGCAAACTCCCTAGGCTTTTGCTTTTGCATTGTGACACACAGCACCTTTTGAGCAATGCCATTGATATATGTCCCTTGGACTTCTCTTAATGTTTAACTACATTTTCTTGGGTAAACTACTGTTCGCAAGAATAGTAAGACGACCCCTGTCTCACTTATCTTTACTTTATCGGTCTAGTACACGGAACCCTATGTGGAGTGCCGGAGGTTACATGGTAACTCCTTTAACCCATTCCTCATGTAACATTTTGTTACACTAATTCACTTGAATGGCTGGTGGCAGTGGTTTCTTTTGTACTACTTCGCGACATGTATCTGAAGGATGATACCTCAGCTGCAGAGCCGCACCCAAAGGTGACCATTTTCTCAAAATAGCCCCATCTTTTTTCGCCTTTTCTTGTTAGTGAGTTTTTTTTTGTTCTTCTTTTTTTAAATGTTATTATACATATAGCCACCAAAGGCTTTGTAAACAAAAATACAATTTACAACATATCACATAAGTTTAAAACATCATTTAGTAAACAGACAACTATATCAGAGTAACAATGCCAATCACCGCCTTTTTATTGCACAAACATTATTCAGTTAATATTTTTAAAATCTTGATACCATCTACATAAAATCTCATCAAATGATAAATCGAGTTGGCATAATTTCCTTGTATCAGAGTATGCCACATCAGGGTCGGGATTACCTCAATTACACTATTGGAATAAGAACGCATTGTACGAGTTCTCAATACATCAAGACTCTCAAATACACACAGTATATATTTGATGGATTAAATTGTGTTTACACCACCACATAAGCTACAGTTTCGTTCCTCACGAGATATATGTGAGTTTCCTCTGGGCTTTTATTCTGTGATTTGCATCGGGTTTGAGTCCTTTGTGTGTTTTTCCTTTGGCGGGCCTTTGGCGGGCTTCATGCCTGAAGCCCGCCCAGGCTCCAGTGTGTCTGGAAAGGCAGGAAGTGAGGGAGGATAGTGAAACTTCTCTGACCTTTGACTTTAGTTGACCGTGAGTTTTACCAGTTCCAATTGGCCGGCTGGTTATCCTGGAGGACAGCAACCCTGCTGTGTGATTGACAGCCTAGAGCTGTGATGAATGGGAACTTGCTAAAAAAGCAAGGTTTTTTAGTCTAAGAGTAGTGTCGAGCACTGGAGGACAACCTCCGAAGTAGAAGACAAGAGAAGACACCAGCAGTACCCTCCTGGACCGCAAGGTGTCCAGTGAAGCCCTGAAGCTGTGCCTACCCATCTTTTAGAATCAACAGGGAAGACTCGTAAAGGAGGACTTGCTCCCTTAAGCTGGTGGGACCAATTTGAATCAAGACAAACTATTTTGGCACAAGCCCCGATTCGCTGCGACTTTCCAAGGCTGCAGAATCTCAATACCCGGGGTACCTCAACCTCCTGTGAGTGAATTATCTTCCGAAGTGTGAATCCGGCCAAATCTTTGTGGGCATCTAGAGGACTCTACAGAAGCAAGACATCTGTGCCCAGAGTCTGCTCACCAGAGTCCAGGACAGAGGAATCAAGGAACTTCCACTTGGAGCTGTTGGTTCTTCTTTGGTGCTCAGAAAAAGTCCCAAAAACAACAAAGAGCCACTGAATCAATGGAAATCCAATGTTGCTGAGGCCCTCTATCTCGAGTGCTGCTGCAGGAGCCCACCAGACTCCTCCCTTTCACCACCACGACCAAGGACCAGGAACAAGGGTCTACTGCATTGCATCCAGAAGGCATGCAGCTGGAACAACTTGTTCATTTCATTTGGGGCTTGGGGTATATTATCCTTTTGCCATTTGTGGTGCTTCCTACCTTTGGGAGTGTGATTTAGTCCTACATATCTTGACCTCGCCTTACTTGCACTGGCCTTACAACTTGTGTTTTCTAAAGGTGACTCCTCTTGAGTTTCTGTGATTTCTCTTTTGAACACTGACCATTTCTGAACATTTTTCTAAGAAGAAGAGCATCAGAACGTTGACTTTTCCCATTGACTTTGGCTGTCCTGTCTCCCTAAAGGCCTCCTTCTGAACCTATTGGCTTTGGCAGTGCTTGTTACCTTACAGGTTTTACATGATGAACATGTTGATGCTGGGATACTAGACTGCCTACATCGCCATAACTGTTCTTATAACCTATCAGACTGTTCTAATCTAACCCTAACCTTTTCTTCATTAAATAACTCAATACTGCAAAGGTGACACACATATAAATGTTATACTGACCTCAACTAACATCACCTCTGAGTGCTGCAACATGTGTAAGATATGGATTAATTGCTCACCTGCTTTATTGTTCACTTTTTTAATTGAATCCTAACTTGGGATTAATGTTACAACTAATTGCTTCTTTTCAAAGTGTGCTTTAAATATCATTGTGTATAAATAAATTATGATACAACATTACATGTGTAAGTGTTTCTTGTATACCTGAATTTACTGATTTAATTGTACAGCTCTATAGCTCACATTACCCCTCTTAATGTAAGCCAGGCTCCTCAGTCACACTACCAACTTGTGTAGTACAGGCCTATACTAAAAGGTGGGTTACCTAATACCAAGAGATGTCTTGTTTAGTCCCACACCCGTTGGACTGCACTAATTCTTACCTAACACTGGTGGCAGGGAGTGGGATTGGTTTAGAGTGGATACAGTGACTATTGGTTTTACGTGTGTCCAAATTAACCATCCACAAGGCTAGCTCCACCAAAAAGAAAAATAACATGTAACAGAAAATGATAGCAGAAATTGATCATTTTAATGAACAGTCCCTTACTGCACTTACAATGGAACAATTAAAAGATGTATGTAGAACAAGGGGCTGAGTTTAAAGGGTAAAAAACATTAGTTGTTTGTAAATGTTTTAATTCAACAAAACCCAGGGAGTTGGCCCATAACCCCTATTCCCAAAATTGATATGGAAGAAATTGATAAAACTGATAGTTTAGAGCTTAGGTCCAATCTGCCAAATTGATCAGAAGGTGAGGAGGATCCTCAAGGAGATTCAACAGACTCCTGGCATGATGCCTGTGGGTCACACTATAAGCCCAGATTATCTCTCACTTGAAAGAATGAGACTGGAAATAGAATTCAAGAAACATGCAGCACAGTCTGATGACAAAGACTTTGAGAGAAGGCTCGGAGGGAGAGGGAAATGCAGCACAAGTATTACATGAAAAAGGTGCCTCTTGATTCTCCTTCCTTCACCGGGTCCTCTTCGTCTACTAGTTCAAGAGACCACGCTTACCAGAAGAGGCTGTATCTATGACCTTAAACTTGATGTGTTGGATTGGTTGAGTACATTTGAATTCACATGTGGTTTGCAGAATATTTTTGGGCATGATTTAGTTGCATGGATCATCATGTCTAGGCTCCCCAAGAATGGTTGTGATGCTAGAATGGAATTGAGTGTCATAAACTGAAATGATTATGAACTAGTCAAACAGGCTCTTATTGACAGATTTGGGAAGGCTCCTTCTCAATACCTTAAAAGGTTTAGAGACCAAACAAAGAAAAAGAGTATCGCTTGAGCTGCCTGGGTTTGTGAATGCCTCAAAAACCTAGGTGGTTGGGCTAAGGGTTACAAAGTAAACTCGTTTGAAGGAATGAGGAATTTGTTTTTACTAGAGAATATTTTTGATGCCTGCTCTCCTGAGCTGACACAGCACCTGGCTGACTCTAAGTAACTTCATCCCAAGAGACTAGCTCAAGCTGCTGACTTATGGGTAGCCAACAGGGCCACTCATAAGGATTATGGGGCAACTCAGAAAAAGGATGAGGGGAAAAAGCACAAGAAAGATAGCAAAGAAAAATCTAATCCTCCACCACCTAAAGAGGGCCACCATACCAGAAGGGTAAATGTAATGGGAAACCTTATAGGGCTAGTGAAACCTCTGGGCCTAACCAGAGGGAGGTTACAAGAGACCCCCATTCCAGAAAAGCTTGGGAAAATGTGTGGTTTGTGGGTCTAGTGATCATGTGAAAGGGTATCCCAGATGTCAGGGTAAACCTTTACGGGTCCACACTGTCTTTTTATTCTTCGCTCAAGAAGAAGAAGCTCCAATGACAGGTGCTCACATGCACTTACTAGCTGATAACCCCAATGGAGTTCAAGCTAGTTTTTCTTTAGTGTCCTTGGGTCTGTGGGAACAACAGCATATAGATGTGTATAACATAATACCTGACAACACAAAATAATATTATAAGGACAGTGTACTTGTAGATGGTCACACAACTCCTGCCATCAGAGACACTGGGGCCAGCATTACAGTGATAGAGGAAAGCTTCTTCAAACCTGAGGATGTAGCTAAGGCACCCACAAGTCCCACTAAACTTGCTGGAGGCCCTATTCAAATGGTTCATATCTTGCCAGCTCTCATCCAGTGCAATAACATGACTGTACACATTCCTGTTAGTTTGCAATCCAAAGTAACTGGGAGAGTTCTGTTGGGTCATGACTTGAAAACTCTTGGAGTAGTCACCAGTACACTCAGGTCTCCCAGCAAAAAGAAACAGGAGTTGACAAAATTGGCCTGAGAGACAACATTGAAAGACGCTCAGTTTGAGGTCAGGGAGAAATCCAGTACATCACACCAGCAGAAGGTCCAATCTTCCACTTCTAAAAAGAAGAAAGAGCCCAAGGAGAAATCCAGAGTCTCTGGAAATAAAAAGGGCCTCAACCCCAAACCTGCTCTGAAGACAATGAGTTCCCCAAGAGGACACTCCCAGGTCACCCCAGTGACCCCATCCCAGTAAAAACTGAGTAGGTGGATGAACCAACTCATGAAAACCCAGCTACTGGTAAAACAGAACTGGAGGAGATCTTACCCTGCATGGAAGATCTGGATCTTAGAGACCATCCTGAGCTGCAGACTATGCTTGCAGATTGTGGACCACGGTCACATTGTAATGAACTGCAAATACACTCTGTTCTATCCTTGTGTGTCAAACTTGGTCCCTAGCCATCTCCAACTCCCAAATTTCAATTGGTGTCCTCTTGCCTCCCCCCAGCTCTAGCCTGATGACATGTGCATGTTTTCTTTTTTTTTTTTTTTTTACCTGCATTTATTCATGCATCAAGAAAAAAAAAACATGGCTGTTGTTTGATCCTGTAACCACCCAGATTCTCAATGCCATGGTAGAAATAGCTATTTATTTTGGAGAAGGGGTCATTTTTTGAGACAACCAAACGAAATTAATATATATGTGTAATTTCATGGGGAAATGTAATTATATGGGGAGGTATACTCTAAAGGAGAGTATATTAAAACCTAGCTCTTCTCAGTTGTGGTAGTCCTGAGGTGAGTATATCGATTTACTGTACATCCTGGAAAATTGCTAAATATTTCCGAATTGTAAGTGCTTCTGCAAACTTTGGAGTTCATAAAATAGGCTCAAATGGTGTGTTTATTGGGATATCCAAAGTCTGTTTCAGTATAACGGCCAAGTACAGAATGTGAGCCACATAATCCCTCACTTTGCACATGCCTGGAAAAATAATGTAATTGAAGTTATTCTTTAGTTATGACACTGAGCAGGGTCCTACTAATGTTAATGTAACTGGAACTCTGGAATGAAAAGGGACATCATTTTTCCAACTTTTTATTGCCCACTGAAAAATGACAAATGTATACTTTTTACACAGTAATACCAAAGAAATGTCTTTGTAGGGAATCTAGCAAACATGCAAATTAAATAGATTTTTTTTTCTTTTGCAATCGATTAACATGCAGGAATGTTAAGTAGCATGTCTTTAAATGGATACTTTTTAGAATGTTGGTAGAAATACTGACATGTCGACTAATGTGTTATTTTTCAACAAATAACACATTATCGGAATTAAGATAGGCAGGGATGTTCTGATTAAATTGTTTTTTTTTTTCTATTAAATGAAAGTTTTATCCGGAATCCTCATTCACTTTTCAATGCATGGTGACTGTGGGCTCAGGGAAAATCAAATGGACATATGGTGATATGTTTGTGCTTTAAAAAGTCTGCATTCAAGTTAAATGTGGCTTTGATGATGTTATTGAACATTGAATTATATGATCGTTCAAACTGTAGTAATCCTTGGCATTTGATACTGAATGGAAAAGATGTACAATTTTATTATTTTCAATAGGTTTAATTGTTTTATTTTTAATTAGTAGACCTACTGTGGAAACCTGTCCATGTATTATCCTGAAAGGGGAGGGACGCTGCAGGAAATCAATATTGTTTAACTGCCATATCCCAGGTTCATAAAAAGAACTTTGTTTAATAAATACAAATTGCTTGTGCTTACTTTGGGGTGGGTAAAACAATTCCCTAGCACTATATCTTGCCTGATTAAAGCATCCTACAACTCTTTGTTATTTTGTGCCAGATACAGAGTGACAAGATTGCTGCAATTTTCAAGAACAGAGGTTTCATTTAACCTGCTAAATCAGTCTGTTTTGCATAGTCTAAAATAATAAAAGATAATTGGTCTGAATCGTGTGATACCCATGGTTTGTAAAAGAAAGCACAGGAATGGAAAAGTGATATCTCAGTATAATGCAGTTACCTGGTTGGTCTGTGACAAGAGGCGCTATATAAAAATTATATAAAGCATGGTTGATAATTGAAAAAGGAACATATGTTGGTTCCTCTATGAAAATTGACCTGTTGGAAATAAACATAATTTGGATAAACAAGAATTGACAAAGTGAATTGTTTAGATTTTGAATGACTAAGCTAATTGATATTTGCCTTACATTCATTGTGTGCCTGCCATTGCCATCATCTGCCCAAGTGCTATCAATGCTTGCTCTGTTACTCATATTAGATAACAGGTATTGCTATTATGATATGATAGGTTATTTATAACGCAATTAATACCCAGGGGTTTCTAAGAGCGGTCCCGGGGATCAACCCTTTGTTGCTCCATGTCATCTTGCTTCCAAGGCGAGCACGTTGCCCTTGAGCTATCCTCCCGAGACAGATACTCACATTGTTAAACAAGTATTATACACAAGCTACTGCATTTCAAGCCGAGGTATTTAGACCACTGCTAAGTTGTGCCACCAATTGTCCAGGCACTCACACCATTGGCAGCATTTATCATCAGACACTCACATTGTTAAACAAGTATTGTTAAGCTGTAACGGAAAGGGACACAATGGGACCCTAACATACCGCAACCATCACAGACTGGTCTCTCACTGACTCGCAGAACATGCATTTCACAACATTTCACAAAGGGAGAGCTATTTCCTAAATCCCTGGGATGAGAAAACAGCCTGTTAAAGATAGGTGTTCCACATTAATCCCTGTTTTAAAACCCGTCTCCCCAGTCCAGAGGATGTTCATAATGTTTCTATGAGTGGAGGCATGGGACTGGATATACATTTCTCCTATGCAGTCCAACTCTACCTGCAACCAAGTTTGGGTATTTTGCCAGAAGCTTATCATTTTCATACTGGAAAGGAACCAATTGTTTGTTATGGAATCTGCTTATCTTTTTGATCTGTTGAAAGCATATGGTTTACAAGGGTATCCATTATAACTGGCTTCCATAATAGTTAATTGCTGGATGCATTTGAACTTTGTCCAATACCTGGCCAAATGAATGTGTGCTAATCTGGATCCACCAAATGTAAAGTTCTATTTCTCTATGTTGCATACTTAAGGAAACTTCCATTGAGGGTACCTTTTTGAGTAACAGGGCAAAGGGAGCTGATCCCCTTTGTTC
Organism: Ambystoma mexicanum; assembly: GCF_040938575.1. Taxonomy (NCBI): domain Eukaryota; kingdom Metazoa; phylum Chordata; class Amphibia; order Caudata; family Ambystomatidae; genus Ambystoma; species Ambystoma mexicanum. Next base: position 1,546,201,306 of record NC_090929.1, read on the forward strand.
AATTGAAAATGTTGTCAAAATTACCCCAACTATGATTACTTTCGAAATTGACTAATTTTCACGAGGACGGATACACATCATCAGCTTCTCATCATTGAGCCAAGTACATTTCAATAATTGACAGTTGTTTGCTGTGCCACAAATCAGTCAAAATGGACACGTCATGTGACAGTAATGAATACGATGCCTCCAGCTGTTTTAAATGCTTTACTAATATTACTTTTCACCCTGCAAGATCCACATGCATTGGTGTAGTTGCACTTCTCTAATTTGAGTTTGTCACCTTTGCTAGACAATGCATGCACGCCTCGAAACTCTTGTGTCAACTTAATATTCCCGCGTTGCTCCTTCCCCATTGACTCACATGCTCTTATGCACTCTGTTCTATTCATATCATTTCCTCCTACTCTCCCCGAGGCTCTGAGAGAAATGAAAATGAGCTGAGAATGAAAAGTCCATCATTCATGGTAAGCACATTTACTTCTACAATTAAGTAATAAGCACTGGGATGTCTTTATTTAAATACACTTATAAGCAGAGACTGAATCATGCCTGGAACACAACGAACAGCTTCAGTCCTTCTGTATTTGATTCAAAAACAATAACATGATGCAAAGGTGGAGTGTGGACGATTGCACACAATGGGCTTTCTATTTATATTTTCTATTTATACTTCTATAGCGCCAGTAAACAATACCTCAGTCATCAAAACGCTAAGCACCAAGTAATACATCCAGGAAAGCTGTAGGTCCGTTCTGTGTAAGCCAATGCATGCCAGTTGAACAGATGTGTCTTCAGACATTCCTTAAACAAGCCTAATCACTCACAATGCCACAGGGCTGGGGGCAGGGCATTCCATAGTTGTGGGGCTCTAACCTGTGTTGCTCCGTTGGGTAAACCCAGCAAAGGTAACTCTAGGCACCTGCAGTTGGTGCAGACTATTGGATCAAAGCACTCTCCTGTTAGGTGCCGAAGAGACTACTTCTGCAAAATACTCCGGCCTTTTTCATGAATGCATTTATGTGCCAGTGTTACAGAACAAAAAGCTATTCTTGTCTCTACTGGTATCCAGTGTAATTCTTTCCTGCTCTGGGTAATGTGATCGCTCCGCCCAGTCCAGTTACTGATTTGACTGTATTATTTTGAATGACCTGGAGTTCACTGAGTTCCCATTTGCCAATTCCCATCAGTAATGTGCCATGGTAGTTAAGTTTGCCACCCACTATAGCCCTTGCAGTACTGGCACAATTCTGATCCAATAGGTATGGGCGAATTTGGCATAGGAGCCTAGTATAAAAGGCTGATGTATATCTAATATAATTAACCTGCTCCTTCATACTCATAGTTCGATTAAAGTATAGTGAAATTGTTTTTACTTTGTGCAGTATATGTATAAAGCAACCTGGAATAAAATAAAATCACTAGACTCCTTGCCGAGTTTTATCATCTCTCATCTGTCCCTGTGATCATTAATTCAGTTTTGGTGTTGTTCACGGTCATACCATTCTCTAGAATCAAGGATTTGAAGATGGCATACACTCCATTGATAAATGCAGTGCCTTTTTTCTAATTTCCAGTCAACGTTTCTGAGGTCTGAGGTCTTTTTTATAATCTCCAGTCAAGATGTCTGAGTATCATCGACATAATTCATGTGAATTATTCCCCATGCGTCCAGAACCTAAAACAGTGGTAACATAGAACTATCTGCTTGAGCACTTGCTATAAACTCTAGATGTTTGGTTAGCCAAAAAGGACTTCACCCATGCTGCCAATGAATCTGAAATATTTGGAGAATCTAAGAGACTTTTGAATAGAATGTCATGATCCACCAGATCAAAGGCAGCAGATAGATCTAATAGCAACATAAACACCATTTATCTTTTATCTTTGAGATGCAAGATATTATCCTTCAGATTCAGAAGTGCCCTTTCAGTGCCATGGACTGGCCTGACTCCCGACTGTGGGTTCTCATGATTTTGTTTGCAGTCAGAAATTCCTGAACTTGCAAGTATGCTGTTCTAGCCAATATATTTAGTAAGAACTGCATGTTTCTAATTGGTAAATAGTTTGCCGTGTAGGCAGGATTTATTGAGGACTTCTTCTGCAGTGGCAGCACCCATGATTGTTTCACACTGCCAGACGCCATACTTTTTGCAAATGATGTGTTGATAAACTTAGTAATGATAAGAATAAAGGCTGACACACCAAATTAAACTACAGTAACTGGACAAACATCTCCTTTACAAGATGCAGGTTTCAGTTGAGCCACTCTATCTCCCACTTCCTCTCCTGAAACTGTCCTAAAGGTAAACAATTCCTGAAAATGATCTGCCCCAGAACTTTTCAGTACGTCATCAGATAAGGATAATATGTTATTATTTATTGGTGTTTGCTACCAATATCCTCACAAATATTATGGAGTTTACTAGCCATAGCATTTTGAACAAAAGCACACCAAAACTCAGGCTTTATGCTGTTATTTAGTGTCCCCATTGGTTTCTTCAACTCTCTAAGCACTTTAAAGAACTCCCTTGTGTTGTCCCCAGCCTTACTAATCCTGGCTTCATATTCTGATTTGTTTGCCTTCAATATGAACAGTGTTTGGCCACTGAAGCTTAGTAGTCTCTATTTTCTGTAGATTTAGATTGCGTAAGCTTTTCGCTCTATCACTTTTAATGTGTGGCTCTCAGGTGAAAATCATGATTTTGACGTCTTCTTCAACACATTGCGAGATTTTAATGGAGCAATAAGATCCACTGCTGTAGCTAAAGGATACTTGTGCCAAAACCTCTGCCAGGTCCCAGTTGTCCAGTTGATCTATTAAAATAACAAAACATGGATTCAAGACATTAATTGATCATTTGTGCATATTCAGGAAGACAATTGAAATCCTCTATGGATTTATTTTCTTAAGCCTTAGAGGCAGATTTCGCAGGAAGCCAACAAAATAGTCATCTGACCACACACATGGACATATCTCTATTTCTGACACTTGTGGATTCATGCTAGTTAGCCAATCCAGGCTATTCCATTTAGCATGTGTGGACTCAAATACGTGCTGGGGAAATCCCAGGTCCTGAAGTAGAGCTTCGACAGCACTGTCATTTTGATCTCCTGCATTATTTAACCGCAAATTTAGGTCTCCACAAATCAGCATTTTGGTAATCTGCTTAATCAATGGAAACATCATCCCAAAGAATTGTGTTTGAAAGTTGGGTATTCCGCTGGGTGAGTGATATAGTATTATCCTACTAATAGTCATATTAAAGTCCAAAATTAATTAAAAAAAAACATAAAATCACAGCCAGCGGAGGCCTGGATGCCCTGCTTCCTAAAATCCAACAAGGATCTGTAAATCAAGGCCTCCCCCGCCCCCTGATTTCATGCCTATCCATATTGAAGATATTAAAGCCTGTGGGTACAGCAAGGGATCGGGATGGACCTGCTGCCTCATTCAGCCAGGTTTCTGTAATAGCGGGTATATTGATATTCTGCTCTAGAATATACTCTGCGATATCAATAGCAAGCGTTACTAAAGGAAGCATATTTATTAGTGGATATGTTACACTGCTCTCTGACTCCTGACCATGTACTGTGTTTCCATTTCCGCCATTTCAATCCACTTCATATAGAGAGTTGGTAATGTTCGTGCTCTCCAATTAAGGAGATTTCACATAACTCACCCTCAACACAGTTAACAATCCCTTCTCTAGTAACACGTCCCAGCTTTGTCTGGCATGTCCAGCACAAGAGTGTTACTTGCTACGTTTAAATGTACTCCATCCGCACTATCTCCTTTCAGAGATTCAACTACAGTCTTACAAAGATCACCTTGGGGTATATCTGTGGGAAAAAGCCACATGTCCAGATACCGTTGTAAGATCCAAGCTGTGCACTGAGATAACACCTGCAGCACGTCTAGTTACATATTACTTATCTATATGTGGCATACGACTGGATACCTGTTATTCTCAATATCCTAAACTTGCCACACAGCAACCGAGTATATGAGCAACTCAACCAGTGTTCCCTTTGCAGTTGACGCTAGGCTGGACGCTCCCCGGCGCCAACCGGCACTCACACAACTGCTAATGATCTTCAAATCAGCACGTTGCGCTGGGAGACGTAGTCCCAGTAGCCTCACAATGAGCCCAGTGTTAACACAAAATAAAATCAGGGCCCTAACACAACGCAATATCTGTATGAAATTCCAAAATGTTATCAACCTAACTACACTTTAAGTCCCTACATGCTAAAAACACTGTAGCAATTCTAAAAATGTCACATCAACATAATTTGACTAAAAACACATATCACTGCAGAATATCTAACCATTTACTTTAGAAAAGACAGAAAAGCAATAAAAAGTCAGAATTCTATACGGTGGGAGAACACAAAACATGCCTGCAGTAATCGTGTTCACATTCAGTATGCAGACCCACAGCGCACAAACCAGTCCTGCAGATGCACCAGCTCTGACACACCTGTAGGACAAATACATGTGCTACCTATCAGCTATGAATCATGGAAGATGTAGTTCCTAAATATTAAAAAATAGGTGTAGCAGATCTATGTGCCGTGCGTCCTTTCTAGGAATATGCTTAACGTAACATGCATGAGCCCCATGATTCTGATACCAGCACGGAGGGAACAACTCCTGTATTCTTCTGAGAAAGCCTTTGTTCCCTGCTCTTTCTGTGCAGATTGTGCGTCCGCCTCTGATTCCATTCTTCCGCTCTCCCACTTACCTCTTCTCTATTTTATTGAATTCTATTCTAAGGAATTTTACTAGGCACCAACTCGCCCTCAGGCCTCAGGGTGCTCATAGACAATACAACATACAGCACAGAAAATGAGAAAATGGCAGGACAGTTGCAGTCAGAGACCAAAAGAGGGAGAAAAAGACACGTACCTGAGTTCCTCCACCATCGAACAGGTAGGTTTTCAGAGGTTTCCTGAATTGGCCAGAGGACGGGAGCGGCCTAATAGAAAGGGGTAGATCATTCCAGATCCTTGAGCCCGAGGCGTTAAAACTCAGATCTCCAAATGTATTAAGTCTGAAGTGCAGTTGCAGTAGTAGGTGTTTGTTATTGGACCACAGTATTTGCCTGTAAGGTAATCTCCTGATACGTGATTTAAGATAACTAGGAGCAGTACCTGCAAGGCATTTGTACACCAGGCAGGATGATTCAAAATTAATCCTTTGATGGATAGGGAGCCAGTGTAGTTTCCTCTGGGTATTGGATACATGATCTTTACACCCAATGCCACATACAGCTCTGACAGCCTCGTTCTGAATAGTCTGCAGTTTCTTTACATTTGCTTTAGTTGTGCTTACCAAAGGGCCCATTGCAGTAATCTAGCCTGGAATTTATGGTAGCTGTGGCTATCAATGCCCTATTTCCCTCTGACAAGTATGGCTGGATCTGCAATAACAATTGAGTCATATATGTGAAACTAGAGCTTAAGTAAGAGACATGTTCATTGAAGCTTAAATTGCAACCCCCAAGGTCTTAACAATCACTAGATACCTGAATAATTGCCCCTCTAATTGAGAAAGCCTCATACTGAGGGCCCAGTGTTTTAAGCTTAGGCGCACTGCTGAGAATTTAAATCTCAGTTTTCTTATCATTTAATGCCAGAGAGTTGTTTCCCATCCAGCTTCTAATGGTTTCAAAGACCCCACTGATCAACGGTGAGTCTACCTCATTAGAGCCTGACAATTCAATGATGATCTGGGTGTCATCAGCATAGTTTACACGTTAGATCCTTGTGGAACACCACAGCAAAGGAGGATCTCTAGAGACTTAAAGTCCCCCTAGCTACCTTGGCCCTTCACAGTCCAAGAAAAGATCTGAACCAGTTAGCCACTATCTTGTAGCAGTTAACCAACCTCAATTAGCCTGTCGGGAAGCTTATCGTGATCAACTAGATCAAAGGCAGAGAACAGGTCCAGTAGCAGCAGCATGGCCAGCCTACCCTGATCGACAATTTCGGCTAGTGCGGGTTTAACTTCCACCAGAGCCGTTTCCGTTCCGTGGTTTTTCCTAAAGACATATTGGCTCTTAGAAAAAAGGTCCCTCTCTTCAACAAAAGTGCCATATTGCGTACAGGCAACTTTAACGATAATGTTGACTAAGAAAGGCACATTGGTTATAGGACAATAATACTGGGGTTCCTGTGGATCTAGACCTTCCTTTTTCAATAAGGGGGTGATCCAGGCTTCCTTGATACAGTCTGAGACTTTACCTTCCTGGAAGGAGCAATTTATAAAGGACATTACTGGTATGGCAATACTGGGGAAGTATTTCTTAAACAGTGATGCAGGGAAGATATCACCCTTACATAGGGTAGTTTTCAGATTAACAACCATTGCTGATAACTCATAAAATGAGACCTGTTTGAACAAAGAAGGCATCAGCATCTATATCCTCTTCCGGACTAGAAGTCCTAGTGTCCATGCCAGCTGCATGAGAGGTGTGGGGATTTGTTGGATTTCTCCCTTGTTGCTGTCTATCCTTTTGTATGATGCTTTCATGGATCTTTTGACAACATGCATTGCCCACAGCTAGCTGTGGCTTTTGTGTATTCCCATTTAGTTCATTCAAAATATTAAACAGCTCTCTAGTGCTAGATTTTGCCCCCAAGCTGTGCCCTTTCGATCTTAGTTTTTTTGCTCTTAGAATAGAATCTTCATAATGTTTAGCTGCTTCTTACTACAGGGTCAAAAAGTTTTTTCATGGGGTTCTTCCACAGTCCTCTTTCGGCCGCATATCGGGAGAAAACCACTGATTAGCACTGCGCTGTACTTCTTTCCTAATTAAAAGGGTGCTAACTTGTCAAAAGCAGAGTTTAAAATGTCCCGCAGCTGAGCGGTAGATGATTCAAGTGACCCATTACCCTCGATAGGCAATAATTGGGGAAAAACAATGGAATTGAAGGCCTCCTGTGAGACATTGTGAGAACCTCTGTGCAAGATGTATATTGGGCATGTGTATGTTCTGTCTGCTACATGACCAGGTATAGGGATCAAGAAAAGAATAGAATAGTGGTCTGACCAACAGCAGATTTTTACATTTATTGGCGAGACTATCTGATTTCTGGATAAGATCCAGTCCAATATGTTGCCTCCTTGATGAGTAGGGACGGTAACATGCTGGTTTAACCCTATACTCTCCTGTAGGTTCAATAAAGTGCCTGCTTCCAGGTCCAATGGGTCATTGGCCCTAAGATTGAAGTCACCCAACACAATTAGTGGGGTATTTGGTTTAGTTGTCCCTGAAAAACTGGCAAGATGGCTGGAGGGCGGTAAAGAATAAAGAGGCTGAGGGTAGTTGTGGAACTCAGATTGAGTTTTACCAACAAGCCCTCACAAGCATCAAGTACAGGTGTACTGGATGCAAAGAAGTTGAGGTTTTCTTTAAAAATGATTGCCACCCCTCCACCCCGCTGCTCTACCCGGTCTGTATGCAGAATGTTATAACCCACGGTTGTGGCTAGTTGAGAGGAGTGTAAATTCCTCCTCTGGTATTCTCTGCTCTGTCTGGACTACCACTCCCTCCACTGCTGTTGTTGGACTCCTCAACACGATTCTCTGGAGGATAGCTCAGCGGCAACGTGTTCGTGTTGGAAGCAAGACGGCAGAGCCACACAGGTTCCATCCCTGGTCCATGCTTAGAAACCTCTGGGTATTAAACATTAAAAATTATATCATTCCCTGGGTGGTTGTTCACCCAGCTTCTTTCTTCCTATCAATGCCCTACATTGCTGTCACTTCCTCTTTCTCATGCTATGCGTTCTGTCCTTGCAACTTTGTTTGTTTTGTTTTTTTCCTGTTCCGACTGCCCCTGCAAGTACCTAAATTCTGCAAGGGTTGCTAATGCTGATCGTACTTCTCCGGGCCTTCTGTCCCATGGGGTTACAACACCTGCATCACTGTGCCCAACCCCACGGATAAGGCCTAACTTTGCTTGGACCCTTAGCTCAGGACAGTGGGCAGTAATCAGGCAAGACAACCTGCCTGGAACAGCATTATCGCTTTATTAGCACCCTGACAGGGGGAGCCAGCCAATCAGTTGGCTCACAATGTAGGCTGAAACTGGCGATCTCAGACTGTGTTCCATGCCGCCTGTCGGCAGGTTCCCTCTGCCATCGTCCCTCCACTCACCGCCCCCTTTTTTTGTTTTCTACCCATTCCCACTTTCCTCTTTGCAACGGTGGTGAGTGCCACTGCTGCAACTGCTCCTTCTTCTCAGCCCCTGCAAGCTGCCATGGAAAGGGAAGAGGGGCTCCATTCGTAGCCCCGCCTACCCTTTCTATGGTGGCCATCTTGGTAAAGAATTTTCCTTCGTTCAATGGGCCCCATGCGTCGTCCCGTTGAATGAAGGAAAATCCTTTTTTTACCATCCCGGTTTGCTGCTTTGGCACCCCAGGGTGCTAATAGCTTTAGCCCCCATTCCAAGTGCTTGAATGGGGGTAACGGCCTAGAAGCCCATGTTATCAGCACGAACAAAGGATGCCTGACTGTTACACCGCCCGTTTCAGCTCATGGAACATGGGATTAACACCACATTAATGTCCTAGATCATACCATGCTTACAATCAGCTAATTGAGACACCACAACGGGACAATTACATCACATACCTCTCTTTGTGACATCACAGTTGGCTTATTATATTACAATCCTTCATCTTTAACTTGAGAAATGTATATTATTCACATACATCTCTCATTGTGACCTCATAACTGGCCAATTTTACATCATTCCTCAATTTTGAAGTCAGAAATTGCTTACTGAAAAGTTAAATGAACATGGCTTGAGATCTTATAAGTCCAGTTCAAACGCCGAGAACAAGGGCCCTGCTAAATTAACATGCTCACAGATGCAATTTAATATCATACAATCCAGTCCTTCTAAAAACTCTAACAATGGCCTAACTTCAAGGCATCCATTGACTCAAGGAACATTTGAAAACTCTTTTGTGTTGATATTGTATGTAATAATTCAAAAGTATCAATTAGATAGATTTTTTAAGGCACCTTATGATTCTGAATTCTGAGCCTCTGTAAAGCACATATATTCAACTATATGATTCCTATGGTCACGAGCACCAGTGACTTTTCTCCAGATTGTCTGAAGCCCAGCATGTAAGGTCAATTGTGTGTTTCATCTTTCCAAACCAATCATTAGTGGAACGTATTTCATGAGACTGGTTGCATTTGCTGGAAGATGAATATATCAAAGTGTTCTCATCTTGTTATTGTAACGAACTAGAGATTAAGATTTCACTTTTTTAACGCTGAACATAACTTATATAGCGATCTATAGTCGAACACCCAATACTGGATAAGCAAATGTGCCACATTGCATAAATGCCGCAGTGCATCCTTTACACTGCAGGGAAGCAGCTTCAAGAAAAGCACATACAGCTAATTGAATGCCTGAATTTAATACCTCTGTATAATGCAATTCTCTTCTTTTGTTTTTATTTCGTTTTGCTGTGATAGATTTAATACTATTAGGAACTTTGTCATGCTGCATACAATTAATGGGACGAAGGGCTAAACGTCCCATAATGCATTTTGTGTAGAAATGAAAGCCCGGGATGTTGTAGAACTGTGGTTTACAACCTGTTGCTCACCAGATGTCATGGACTATGACTACTATGATCCCTCACCACTGACTATGCTTGCTGGTGATTAGGGGAGCGGTAGTCCAAAACATCTGGAGAAGCAGAGGTTGAAGATCATTTGTGCTGTACGGAGTGAACATGGCCAAATACTGCTTCCTAATGATTTATTCCACAAAATAAATATCAAGTTGACCTAAGTGAGATGAATTTATGAATATGCACATCAGGGGCCGAATTACCTAAGCATTTAGCGCAGCGCAAGCAAAACACACCCTGTAGCTGCTGCGCTGCTTCATCCCAATTAGTGTGACTTCAGTCGTATTATAGAAAAGTGAGGCGCTGATGTGCATATAGCCTGAGGCGCATGGACCCTGCGCTCAAATGAACGCTAGCAGAGTGCGCGTGCGGTAATATGGAGGAAAGTGCTGGCAATCAACAATGGGTTGCTTTGCGCTTGGTAATAAACACAACAATGTTAATGGTACAAAGGCATTCTGCTAATAATTATTACAGAAAGTCTACGTGCACAGAAATATTAAGTTAAATGTCGAGACTTGAATCCCTAACATGCATGCAACTTGAGAAGAGCATCTACCATGGCGAGCCACAGTGCGGCTGTTGCTCTAACTGCGTCAAATTTCTTTATAACATATGGGCACATGTTGTAGTCTTGTAATCCATACCGAAATAAACATAGAAGGCATTCATGTTTTTTTACACATAGATGAGGCATGTTCCTTTTGGATTGTGGCTGGTTGCTCAACTGTACTTGTAGTTCTAGATGTAGCATTTATAATGTAGGACTACATGCCCCAGAATGCAAAGCGGAAAAGACACAAGGAAATAAAAAAAAAACGTAATAGTGTCTTTTATTTTACCTTGCGTGGTGAGGATATGTAATGTGTGCTTTTATTTACGTGGAGAACTACTGACATGAAACAACAATGATGTAAGAAGAACAAATGCTGTTTCTATTGTACGTGCTTCCACTACACTAGCTCGACTGTTGGCCTGTGTGAGTTGAGCACAGGTGACAAGGCTGAACTATTATCACGTACCCTGGCCCAGGTATTAGCTTGCAGATGGCTGGGAAGGCATGGTAATTAGCAGCGAGTAACATGTGTGATTTGCTTTTGTTTTATTTTGTTACTGTGCATAAGGTGGAGATTGTTGAGAGATGTGAAAGGGCGGTGTACGTTTTTTACTCCTTGTTCTTTTTTCCTGTTTATTTAAGCATATGTTTGCAAGTCCCCCCCCCTCAGCCACCCCAGCCAGAGAGCGAATGAGGTTTCACTTCTCTCAAGGCCCTGCAAAAAAATGTACCCCGTGCAGCCTGGCAGGCAACTGCTCTTCCATTCTCACTGGAAGACGTAATAATTAGTGTTACAATGTTCAAAGGGGATGTTATAATTATTATTTACCTCCTGAAAAAAAACACTATTGTTAAATGCAGAGCAACTATGTCTTGTCTTCTCCACAAGTCTGCCTACATTGTCCCATGAACTATGGAGCCCTGACAGCAAGCTGTCCATCAACCCTATCACGTGATGAGTGAAGTACTCTTCATTGATGTCACACCCATCAACATATTTGGGTCTGATTTACAAAAGCATTTTTTAATGGGCAAATCCCATTAAAAAAAAGGTTTGTAAATCTGGCTTAACAGCAGCTAAAAAATAAAACGAGTAAGCACGTCTGCAAAAGATTATCGGCATAAATTATAAACAATATTACAAGCATGTACCTTTCTCTGCAGCATGTCGCCAACACATTGCGCCTCCTCCATGCTGGTGAAAAGCATCTCAGCCGTTTGTTGTATTATCAAAGCATTCATATTCCCTGTGTCTCTCCGTGACGTTACAGGGTGCATAGCCAAACGCGCCCAGTCATCTCCAGTCCTACACGACTTTACACAGAACCCGGAAAACAACACACATCATCTCACAACACAGCACGCCCCAATTCGGAATATGAAACTGTGATTTAAAAGCAAACAGCAAGATTGTACATTTCGTAAAGTACATTTATTTGACATCAAATGTTTAGAGAATATTCAGCGATTTGCATTTGTCTTTGCTGTCGATCCGCAAAAGTTCATCTTGACTCATGCGCTGTTCCTTTGCGCTACACAGGGTGTTGGTTTATGATAAAAGAAGCACTATAGTCGCACTGATAATCGGAAGGCTGTTCCAACAACGAGGCATTATGGATTATAAAATACTAGCATATTAAAAATGGCAGTACACGTTTAAGAAGCGACAACAGAACAACCTAAACATTGTGGGGTTTATTTAAATACTAGTGCATTTGCATGTGAATGTATGCATATGGATGTAATGAGTTTGCATCTGTGCATTCGCGACTTTCATTACAAAAAAGGGGTGAGCTCAATGAGAGGCTATAACAACCATGCCCTCGGCAATCACCCATCATGCACCTGGTGAATTATGAAAATTAGGTTATGACGTCATTTAGCTACTTCTAGCTACTTTTATGACGGCCAATAGCTACATTTCTTACTAAGGAGTTGCCAACACTGCTCCTACGCGACTTCATACAGAATCCGGAAAACAACACAGATCATCTCACAACACAGCGCGCCACAACTCGGAATGTGAAACTGTGATTTAAAAGCAAACAGCAAGATTGTACATTTCGTAAAGTACATTTATTTGACATGAAATGTTTAGAGAATATTCAGCGATTTGCATTTGTCTTTGCTGTCGATCTGCAAAAGTTAATCTTGAGTCACGCGCTGTTCCTTTGCGTTACACAGGGTGTTGGTTTATGATAAAAGAAGGACTGTGGTCGCACTGATGATCGGAAGGCTGTTCCAACAACGAGGCATTAGACCACCATAACGGTTGGTATGTTGCTTCTAGCCGCTAGTACCGAGTAAGGGCATATTGGTCCTTGGCGATCGTCCCATAAAATGGTGAGGGTCATGAAGTTGTTTACTAGGAGCTGCACCCGGCAGTTAAAAAATGCGTCTGCCGCGGTCTAAAAATCGTGACATTGACAGTAGGGAAGGATGTACCTGTTTTAAAAACATAAATTAGTCTCACGAGCCGATCTTCATTAAAAATATTCATTTTATTTATTAGGGCGTGAAACTATTTGCTAGCGAGGATAGTGCAACAGAGTATGTTAACTTATTCCCACTAACCCACCCTCTCTCCTCTGCCTTTTTCAGAGCCGTCTGAGCGCCAGCGGACCACTTCGGCGGTGATAGTGCGCGGTACAAAACAATATGCCACATTGAACAAACAAGTACAATTTAACCGGGCTTTAACGCCACGCTATTGTTATTATATTCCGGTATAAAATAATTTAAAGGGTTACTTACATTATATTGGCATCTTCCATTGTCTACGTGTAATGCAGTCCCTAATTACGACTCCGTCTGTGCCAACGATCTTTCTCATAGTGATATAATATATAAAAGCGGTTTTGTTTCAGAAATGTCATCCTTATCGTCTCTTACGTTTTTGCACCCCTCCTTCAAAAGAAGTCTTTTGGCACAATCCCTGTCTGTCAAGGTCAAAAAACAATAGAACCTTATAGTGCGAGTCGTGGGCCACTCCGGCCCGCGAGCAAAAAATGGAAGCAGCTGACCTTCACTGTGAACGAGCATAAATTCTTACTTTGCAACATTCTGTGTAAAGCCATCCCTGAGAAATTGCTTTTTACACTCCATCTTTGTATATTGTCTGCGTGCTAATGAAAAAAGTTTGTTAAAGGGAGTTTATGGTTAACTTGCGCTACTAAAAACCTATGAAATTCAGTAAAAAAACGTTGTTAACGGGACGTTATGGTTAAGTTGCGCTAATAAAAACCTATGAAATTCAGTAAAACAACTTTGTTAAAGGGACGTTATGGTTAAGTTGCGCTAATAAAAACCTATGAAATTCAATGAAAAAACGTTGTTCAAAGGGACGTTATGGTTAAGTTGCGCTACTAAAAACCTATCAAATTCAGTAAAAAACTTTGTTAAAGGTACATTATGGGTCACAGTAAAACCGAAAAACCCCTGAAATTCGGCAGTTAAGATAAGCAACCATAACTCGCACCACCGTGCACTGCTAACACTAACACCCAGGACATCAAAGATGACATCACAAATGTCGAATTTCAGGGGTTTTTCCGTTTTACTTTGAACCATAACGTCCCTTTAACAAAGATTTTTCATTGAATATATATATATAAGTATACTGCCGTATGTATCACTTGTGTACGAGCGCAATATCATATCATATCAAGATGGATTCTATTGATCATTTTCTTCTTTTATCGAGACTACACAGTGCTGACATTTCTGGCCAGGTCCTGGAGTGGTTTTGGGCATTTATGACTTCTCGTTTATAATTGGTGTCTCTTGTGTTGTTCAGGTCTTCACCTGAAATTGTGACTTGTGGAATTCCGCAGGGCTCAGTCCTTGCCCCCCTAATTTTCAATATATAAATCCAGCCATTGATTCACTCATTTGGGTTTAGTTTCTTTTCATACCCAGATGATACCCAGATCCTGTTTAGTCTGCATCTGGCCCAGGTGGGCACTGCCACTCAGCTAAGATCCAGGTTGACAGCAATAGGGGCCTGGATGGGAGCCAACTGGCTCAAACTTAATGGTGAGAAGACTGAGGGCCTCATTATTGACCCAACTGATGCGTCGGCAACTTGGAACACTGACGGCCATTAACACGGGTGCCTTTCCCTGTTCCGGCTAAGGTGTTGAAAAACCTTGGTGTGAAAACGTGAGCCTCCATGAAAATTGACACCCATATTAATACTGTATGTGGGTCAGGCTTTCTCAAGTTAAAGCAACTTGAGAAAATCCTTTCATTTATTCCAGAGGATCTTCAGAAGCAGTTAGTTGCAGCATATCTTAACGATACCTGAGAAAACTCTAATGCAATTTTTCTGTCTCAACTAGCTTACCTACTGCGTCGGCTGCAGGTTCTGTAGAACACAGTGATTCATCTGGTGAATGGTATCCCTTTTGGGCAGCACGTCACTAATGCTCAACGTGAACTTCACTGGTTGCCCGTGCAGGCCCAAATTCAAGTTCTGTGTATTATCCATCGGGCTCTCAGTGAACCGGGCTGTTTAGCCCTGCAGAAAAAAATTCAACGGTACTGTCCAGGCTGTGTATTTCATTTGCCAGGGGCAGGACTGATGAAAATACCTTGTCTATTGTTGGGAAAGGATTTGAGGCTGTGCTTTCACCATCACAAGGCCTAAATTGTAGACTACGCTTCCAGTAGGGATCCACTGTCTCCGGGACTTTGGTCTCTTTAAACAGAATCTGAAGACTTATTTGTTTGCCTAATATGTGTGCTTTTCATGCCCACACTTCTAGCTGTGCCATGATGCCTTTGGGGAAAGAGTGCTCTACAAATGTGTTCATTGAGTGATTGATCTGTTCAGATCAACAATCTGAACAGGGTATACATACAAATTTGAATCCAAATGAAAAACTGTGCAGGAATTCCATTGGTTTCCCTAGGTCAACCATGCCCTAACTGAATATTCATGCCATATTTTAACTACCTACCTTCTAGTACTTGTTAATTGATGATGTCTTTACTTTATGTGTCATGACAAGTCAATTAGACGGATCAGAACATCATTAATTGATAAATAGTATGTAGATTAAATGACATCCCAATATTAAATGGCTGAAACGAATGAAAGGAGAACATACCATCACTGATGTAGCTTTAACCAAGTAGTCTTGGATGCTCATTTACTCCCCTCACTGTGAACACGCATTTAAACGTTTAGTTGACCAATGTGCTGGCTATGGAGCCCCCGGGTCTAGTCTGAGAAGTGCATGCATGTATAGGCACGTTACCGCTGTTGATTGACAAGCAGATACCTAGTGGCCAAATGATAGACACTATTTACATGTTCACACAGCTGTATGAGTCGTGCATTTGGGAAATATTTGTGTCAAATGAGTAACTAGATGGGCCAATGAAATCTCAATTTTTGGTGATAAACTTAGCATTATGCCCAAATGTCATTATCATGTACAAAACAAAGGGCATTTTTGTATGACCATGTGCCACCATTTGGGAGAGAACCTGTGCTTTATAGGCAACAATATTTATTTGCAGACAGGGGGCCCGATTCATGGAATATTTGCCCTGTTCAAAGTGAATTTGCACTACTGAAATGTGACTTTACACTGCCGACATAAATCCTGATTCATGGAACCGTGCAAAGTGTATTTTTGCAGTGCAAAGTCCGGGCAAAGTCAGTGCATAGTCATTTTTGCAGTACAAAGGACTTTGCCTGGACTTTGCACGTTCCATGCATCAAGGTTTGTGTCGGCAGTGCAAAGTCACTTTTCTGCAGTGCAATTTCACTTTGAACCGGGCAAATATTCCATGAATCGGGCTCACAGGGTTACAGAGGGATCAGAAAGAAATGTATTTTACAGACACATGGTTTTCTACGTGTTTCACATACAAAGAAATGCATTCATCCACACCTTATTCATGGCACTTTTCTTCAGAGAGACAGAGAGCGAGAGAAAGAGAGAGCGCGAGAGAGACAGAGACAGAATAAGGAGGCTCTATATTGGAAGTAGTATTCACTGGCAGTACAGTGTAATTTACAAATAGACAGAGAGAAAGAGAAGGAAGAGGGGAAAAGATGCAAACCCACGTCACTTTACATGCAAACTCCAGGCAATGACTAAAAAGTATAAGCAACTATTTAAAGTACCTGCAATTCCCAGTGCTTTATTGCATTGCTTACATTTATTTAACACTAACCATATGTATACGAACTGAGACAGTTTAAAGTACAGTAAATGATCAATTTATTCTCCAAGTCTTTTATTTACAACTGTAAGCGTGTCTCCTGTTTGGGATGTCTTGCAAGCATTCAGGATCTTCAAGGCTGCTTCACACAGCGTTCTCCCGGCATGAGTCAAAAATAAATAGGCCAAACTGCAAACAGGTGCAATTTACGTATTCCAGTGCTATGCATGATTCAGGGACTGTGATAGACATACAATGTGGGTGGGGAGGCTACGAAGATGCAGGGCAAATTTGCCTTGCACACACCACAGTGATAGCATGTCAGTGATTCATGCGCACGTAGGCATGCTCTTTCACATAGCTGACATCAACATCGATCAGAACATTTGGAAAAGTACGCTAACCTGCTAATATTTTTCAGGTTGTGTATTTATAAAAACAATGTAAAAAATTAAAAAAATAATGATATAAATGTACATTCTGTCTAAAGCTACACCTACCTACAATATGCACCACTACATAAAGTACATGCATGGAGGGCTAGAGCAAAACACATACGCCACTGGTGTATGTGAAATAGATATGTTTTTTGCCACTCTCGTATTTCAAGAATGCGTTCCAACGGAACGTACGTTGACACCTGCAAAGGTATAGTATATAGAACATTACACAGGCAGTTCGCCTCCATGATGATTGAGCTCCTACGGTGAAAAATCAAAAGCATTTCAGAAGAAAGAGTCGAGACGCAAAGTGCGAAGCACTGGGCACATGACAATGTCAAGACCGTGTTGGTTATAGTTGTTTTTTGTGGCAATTGAATGGAGTTCCAAGAAACAAAAAAGTGTCCTAAAGTGGTGGACACTCAGTCCCTTGCACTCTATTTTGGCCGAGAGCCCAACAAAGCTTTATAAATGTAGTAAACAAGAGAACAAGCTCAATGTGTTTCAGGCATAAAACCCTTCATCAGGAGCAAATTCATATGGGATTCACATTGTGTTGATACTTCCATCAATAATCAAATAGTTGATCAGACATAAACGTGTGTCAGCTAAAGTAATAATCAAATGTAACCCTCTTTTGGGTATTGTCAATATATCTCATGTTATTATACTAATCAATTAACCTGTTAGTGGAGAAAAACCATCCTTCGAATTTGACCATTAATGATTTGTGCACCACCTTTTGAATGATGGGTTTTCCCCAGCAACAGGTGAATTGATTATTGGGATTTCATGTGACATATTGATTTCTCTTTTTGTTTCTTTTGATAGCATGTGAGACCTATGTGTCAGGGTTGCTTTTTTCTCCCCTGCACTTCAACTTACTCTTATTTTCCATTGTACTCTATTTAACGTGACTTTATATTTTGAGTGCCCTTAGGCATTCGGGCGTGTTGGCGCTATAGAAACATTCTATAGAATAGAATATTTTGCTTTACACATTCTGGGTGCACCTGCTACTTCTGCTGCTGTTTCAATTGAATAAAATCACACATAAATCCGTGTCTATCTCACTCCCCATTTAGGGGTTACTCATGATTTCTCATTTAGAGCTACGAGTAAGTCAAACAAGCAATGCTTTAAGATTGCCTCTATGTCTAGTTTAAGTCTATCTAAACCCACACACTGAATGTATTTCTGGGATCACAATAATAGTAGCTACCAGCACATAGTGTAAGGCACGATTGAAATTTTGAAATGGTGCTGTTTTCCTACATTCAATTCAAAGCAACATATACAAAGTAAACCTTCAATCGAACATTATATATGTTCTATGTAAAGTGCTTTGTAGTAAGCACTATATAAATATCAAATTATTAGATCATAGGGGTCATCAACAGGGGGACACAGAGTTAAGATTTTCATCACTCCTCACAGCTGCTGAATTTCAAGGATGTTGTTGTGTTACATCTGACCCTTAACTAAAGTTCTTCCAATGAATTTCAAGGGATTTGTTATACCATAGTTCATTCAAGGGACACTGACCATGTCCTTCAGCTGTGGCCACTGTGCATGTTTCACCAATAGGTTTCCTTGGGGCCTACCAGCCATGGCCTTCTGCCCTAGCCAGTGAGCACACCTTTCTGGCCAGTGAGCACACCAGTGAGCAGTGCCTACTGTATATTTGAATAGACTAGGTTTCTTTCAAGCCCACTCATCATGGCTTTCAACCATGGCCAGTAGCCATGGGCTTTGGCTATGGGTGCTGCGTATGTTGCACCAATAGGTTTCTTTGGGGCCCACTGCCCAGGGCCACTGACACAAAGATCCATTTTGCCCTCTCTAGTAGATGTGGTCACAAAAGATCACGTACATGCTTGTGGAGTTGCGGAAGGAGAGGATTCTCAGTGGTCGATGCACAAATCCTGGGAACCACGGCGTTCATGAACCACCTGATTCATTACCACTGGAGGCAACTGGCTGATCATTTCAGAAGCAGGTTCCAACAACAGGAAATCTGCCTTGGTTGCAATGCCCTTCAACCTACAACCAGACCTGCAATGCGATAGGCAGCAGAGGAAGCAGGACCACCATTGCCAGCTGCGTCATTCTTTGGACCTCTTCCGCAAACTTTATCTGGTGTCAGTAATGGGCGTGTCACCTCTCCCATACTGGCAATGGACCCTCCATACCAAAGCAAGTATCGAGTAGGTGGTGTTTTCACCAGCAGGAAGTTCATTATGCCAACAGCACTGAATACACTTTGGAGGCAATTGAAGATGCATGGGCCGGGCATCGTTGAAAGTGGCACTACATTTCTAAGGGGGTTTGAGATTTTTTTAACTCCTGTTTTTTTAAGTTTGTTTTTACCTATCATGACTAAATTGTCTACTTTGCACCTATATTTCCTACATCCACACCCGCCCCTCTGATTTGATCCTTAAACACATGATGTATTTTCTTTCCAAACCACCATCAAAGTTCAACAAAGTTTTAAACTGCGGGAAGTGGGCTTAATATCAAGCACCACAGCAACGGACTAACCCTGCCCATAACTGCCTGCCGCCCAAGTTAAAAGCCCAAATTAAACAAGGGTTCTTTCGTGCAGGAAGTGTTATTATTAACAGCAGTCTTGGCCCGTAACCGTGGACTGTATCGCTATTAACATCCGTATAGTTTCCTGTGCAGGTGTAATGAGTCTTTAATTAAAAGGAACGTTTGAATTAAAACTTTGCACCGTGGCATATATATATTTTTTTTTATTTGTTTATATAGCGACTGAAAGCATCAGGGCCCACTCAGACATAAACACGATGACATGAAGCATCAAAAGAAACAAGACAGGACCAAAGGGTAAGACATGCTTCGGAATAGTAACTATTCGAACAGCCAGATTTTCAGTTGTTTCTTAAACGCCAAGTGGCATTTCTCTAGGCAAGGTTCAGAGGCATTCCATTCCATGCTTGAGGCGTAAGGAAGTCGAAAGAGCACCCACATCCTTTGGCCTTTTTAGCACGTGGTACAACAAGTTTTCCATGGGTACCTGATCGTAGGTAACTCGAGGTTATATATGGGGATATGCGTTTCCTAAGATAGCTGGAAGCTTTCTCATGCAGGCATTGATGTGCCATGGAAAGAGCCCAACATTAATATAGCAATGGACTTTGGAAAGTATGGCACAGCACAGTCCCATTATTTTTGTGTATGTTTTAAATAAACACCCTTAACACCATGCAGGTGCTGAGGTTGTTTAATTGGAATAAAAAGACACGCACCTTGCTGCGCACTTTAGCACCATGCCCTAGTTCCTGAAATCCATGTTTCTGTTGATGACACATTCACTGGGACTCGGTCCAAGACAGGATCAAATTTAAAATCCTTACTCTCACCCATAAATGTCTCGCCAACAATGCACCAGTCTACCTCAGCAACCAAATTGTCAAAACCCACCCCAATAGACCTACTCAAGCCTCATATGCTAACCTCATTGCTACACCCAGATACAAGAGACAGAAAGCAGGTGGGTCTAGCTTTCTGGTAGTAGCAGCCAAACTGTAGAACACTCTGCCACCTCAACTAAGAAATTACCCTTCCCTCTGGTCAATCCAAAAAGGTCTGAAAATTAGACTCTTCAGCATAGAGTCCCAACAATAAGACACCATGCCTAGACTAGACAGTCCAACCCTAACCAATTACCCAACCCTACAAAGAAGATCTGCAGGTACACTCACCCACTTATCAATGGCAGTAAACTATGAACAACAACTATGTATTTGGTAACTAGCTTCAATCTTACAGGACATGCCTGTTTTGCTTATCTGTACACATGTGTTCTATGCATATTTGTAAACCTTAATCCTGTAATTCTGTAATTTATATGCTCAAATGCAACTGTAATTTTGGAAGAACTATCATGGATCCAATCCTTTAAGATCTAGCACCTAGATGCCTCTGGACTATGTGTGCTTTATAAATGTCTAAATAAATGAATAAATACGTCTAGAATTGTCAGCTAGTTACTACACGTTTAACATTACTCAAAACACTGATAAATTAGCATTCATTATTTTACTATCCAACATTAAAAGATTTTAAATATTGCACTTCTATGGTGCATGCCGCATCCATTGCCTATGTGTATGTATAATTACGTTCCTGTATTAACAACATACTCCAAAACAATGTTGTTTAGCCACATTATAAACACAACCCCTTGTAGGGACTTTTCATCAAAATGTATTTGTTATGTCATCTTTGATGTCCTGGGTGTTAGTCTTAGCATTTCACGGTACTGGCGCGAGTTATGCTTAGCCTACCATAACTGGTAAATCTCTGAGGTTTTTTGGTTTTACTTGTAACCATAACGTCCCATTAACAATGTTTTTTCATTGAATTACATAGGTTTTTATCAGTGCATGCTATGTTCCTACAACATACTCATATCAAACTTACCCCATTATAGCAACATTTCTGTCCACTTTACAAAGTGTCATCTTAAAACTTTGCCATTTCCCACCTTCTAGCATAATTCTTAAAACTTCTATACACTTGTTGAAAATTCTTTCCACAGTTTTTGCTTCTGTTAATGTCCATGAACGTCTGATATCATTGCAGACTTTCTGGACAATGCCAAGTGACCATGCGCTTGCGCGAGACATGATGACGTGGCCACACTTCGTGATCGGGTCCGTTCTTCAAGGACAGCTCAGAACTGCATTTTCAACTGATCTAGAAATGTTGAAGCCCAAAATGTACCCTTGCACAGCTCCAACACCTATTCTTACTCATGGCCCATTAGCAATCTAGTACAAACCACATACTTGGAAGAATTCTAGCAAAACTGTTATTTATCTTAAAGATTTCATTAGCTATTGCCATCCCACCTCCACAGGAGCCACCACCAACACCATTTGGTGGACCTACACAACACATAAAGCACAGTGCTTCCAAAGAAAATGAAGAGGACCAAGAAGATGAGGTAGTGGAAGTGCCTACCTCCAGCACCCAGAGAAAATCATGGCTGTGGAAGTTCTTTACCACTTTTGGGAATGTACCAAAGGCTAAAGCTACCAAAGTGAAATGTACTACAGTTGTGGTCTACCTAGATAGCACTCCAACAGCTGCCACACCAAATCCAACCACCACAATGCTCTCAGAAAGGTTGCTCCTTTCTTAGCAAGTAGTAGGCTGTATTACTCCACCTTATCTTCCTCAACCAATACTGTAACCACACAGCCTACTTCTGTGGGACACAGAATCCCACCAGCTACCCTGCAAGCAATAAAAGAGGCTATTGAGCCATATCTTTTGAAGACAACAGTCTATATACTGCAACATACCACTCTGCAGGGGGAAACAATTTCAAAGTGCTTTTGAAGCTGTAATCATGGCGATTAAGAAACAATGCCCCCTACTTTAGAGTAACACATGCACAACAATTTCCCTGTCCACCTGCCCTCCATATTAGTGCTTGGTGCCTCTTCCCTTATTTCCCTCCCCACCTTTTGCCAGCGGGGTCCCTCAGTAGGAAGGAACATCCTTCTCCAAGATGGCCACCATGGAAAGGGAAGGTGGGACTCCCTAGAGAGCCCCTCTCCCCTTTCCATGGCAGCCTGAAGAAGGCGAAGAGAGAAGCCTGTGACCATATTACCACAAGTACATTTTTTTCCCTTTGAAACATATCCCACTTTTGAATAACGTTACCGAATAGCCGGTCCCAGGTGGACATGGCCACTTTAACCCCATTTCACGTCCCTCCAGGCCATAGCCAGTAGCCAGATTGTCTGGGCCATGACCTTATGCATTGACCCAGACAATCTAGCCACTGCCATTGGCCACAGGCTATATATCAGTCACCAAAGGTACATCACTATTTTTTTGTAGCTACATTATGACAGTTTATTAAAAATAAAAAAGGACACATTTGCATCAGTGATGTCATCAATGACATTTGTGATGTCATCTTTTATGCCCTGGGTGTTAGTCTTAGCAGTGCTCGGTGGTGGCTCGAGTTATGGTTGCTTAGCTTTCCCTAACTGGTGAATTTCTGAGGTTTTTCGGTTTTCCTTGTAACCATAACGTCCCTTTAACAATGTTTTTTTCATTGAATTTCATGACTAATTGAATATTATGTTTATCATTGTATATTCTTTGTAAATCATGTCTAACAAATTGAGAAAACATACAAAATTGTTTGGTTTTATCTCCATGTCCACTGTTTCTTTCCCAAAACTGACAATACTAATCTACCTCCTTTATAAATCTCTTACCCATCCTTGCAACAAATGAAACCTAAAACAATTCTAAAATGAACTTGTATAACTTCTGTACAAATCCCAACTTCAAGAAGAATCGCTCTGAAGAAAAAAACTGAATCAAGAAGTGTTCCTTCAGATCACCAGAAAACCTCATCTAACGAAAAATAAACACAATGCAACCATTGTCGGCCTTGAACATGTCTATGTGGCACATTTCATAGTCACTAAACAAAGTTAAATCATACAGTTCTTAAACTCAATCCAAAAACACGGGACATCAATAGACCTTAATATAAAACCCTTCACATTATTAAGTCAATTTAGAAAGCATTTTTGTATGTATATATATATTTAGGAAAATAACTAGCAACCACACTGATTAGCACATCTCAATGCATCATAGTTTTTGAGTATTTACTCTTTTTTCCCCCTTTTGTGCTGGTTCTCGAGCTCATCAAAATGCTCAAAAGAAAAAAATAAGCCCCAAACGTTCACGAATCATCCTTCCGCACCCTGCTCACATGATCTTTGCCATCAAAACTCCCCTCAGTTTACACCATTTATATAATGCTATGTGCACTTTTCAATTTCAATTCAGAACTTGATTCCCGAATCGTGTAATGCACGACTTTCAGAACTGAAAAAGCTTGGCAACAGCAATGCATCGTGAGAGATATGACTAACTTATTGGGAACAGGGGCACCCATTTCTGCACCAATTTCTTTAAAAAACACCAGATGGATTTCCACCAAGACAAGAAAGGATTTCCTTCAAGTGCTTCGTGCCTGACTTGTTTCTTATTTGGTGCAAATCCATCCAGCGGTTTGGGCTGTGCGCATGAGCAAAGAATTGTCATCTTCCCTATGGGAAAATAAATGTAAAAGTGAAAAACGCAGTCTTTTTTTTACCTTTATATCTTTTGCACTGTAAAATGGATTTGCACGATTCTTTAAAGTCCTGATGGGCCCAGGCTCTAATATAGAAATTTCAAATGTCTGACAGCTGAAAAGTTATTAACCATAGAATATTTGCTTTCCCTATTGATGATAGGTTTTAACTTAACAATAAGGCAGAGATGGAATGACAAAGAACCGCTTGTGGTGGGCACTCGGTAATGGGTTCTCAAAAAAGGAACTGACAGAATGCTCCATGAATTTGAAGAGTGGGCTTTACTCGACATCTGTTAAAAATCAACTAACGTTTCACTGAATCTACAGCGTAGTCATGGTTGCAACGTTTTTTTTTCTATTCAGTGAAAAAGTTTTACTTAAGAGAGAAACAGTTAAGGTGACAGTGTTTCTCTCAAAAAGCATGTCATTTGACATGTGTCGGAAGTCATGACAACCTTAACTCAGAATCCCCACTCGGATGTCATCCATAAGGGGCTTCATTACGACGATGCTACCGTTGTTAACGGACCAGCATAGTACGACTCTGTGGGCTGGTGCCGTCCCTCCCTCCAGGGTCAGACCTGGTGAGTGGAACGGCACCCTGCGTAGAGTTTCACAGAAACACCAGCACAATTTTTAAAGGTGCCAGTGCTTCCGTGGTCCCATTCCCATTGAGTCATATGGGACTTAAATGGGAATGGGGATTATGATTTACTGGCGCCTGACTTCCCGGAACGGTGGGGTCGTAATCCCCTGGTGTTTCCGGCAAGCCAGGCACCAGTAAATATTGCAAGTCTGGCGGCAACCCGCCAGTAGCACCGGCAGGGTTACCGCCCAACTTGTAATGAGGCCCAATGTCTTTTCTGATACCATTAATGGTGCCATCTGTTGTGTCATCTATGTGCCCTTGGGCTGAGCAGTTGGGGGTCACTGAGAGAGTTACAGTTTCTGTCACATTCAACACACATTGAATGTTATGATTTTCCTTGCAAGGCATGCTTTCACCTTAACTAGCTCTTAACTAAATCTTTTTCTCCAAATTAGAAGGGCACGTCTATGGCATCTCCTGGCAATCCTGTAGTAGTAAACCACATCAAACCACCTCTTCAAGGCCAGTGGTTTCTTTGCACTAATTACAATAAAATACCATGGCTCACTGTGGCCTAATTCAGTGGTGCATATCCCCTTCAGCAGTAAATATCCATGTTTCACTGGCCAGGTCCTTCACCCCTGCAATTTGCACCAATTATGGTGAACAACCAATACCCAACAGCCATGGTCAGTGGCCACATCATTTGACCATGACCACTGTCCACCTCACTACAATTATCTTTATTGATTTACAATATTCCTTATAGTACACCCAAACCTAGCCTGAGAGCAGTGAAGTACTTTTCAATGGGATGTGCCTACATTGGACTGGACTTTGCATCTTATACAGTAGCAAAGTACTGCTGATGCAGGTTTGAGTGGGATTTATTTTCATCCAATAGATATTGTGCATACAAGGCTTCTCTTTACAGACTGGCTTAGAGTCTAACTTGTTGATAGTTTTTCTACGTGAGGTGGTAGATCCTCTAGAAGTGAGAAATGTGGGGTTTAGCCACAGCTTACAAATAATGTGTTGTCCTCAGTCCAAAGCCCTGAGCTGTAGCGCCTGTCTTATTTTCTACTAAATACCCATGTCCCACTGGACATAGCTTTCAGCCAAGATGCCTTTTGGAGCAAATGTTTGCTTTACAAATCAATTTATCATAAATAACATAACACTTGCAGCAATTGTTTATGCCAAATAGAGTAAAACAACATGACCCACTGCCAAGTGTTTCCACGTTGTTTCCGTTTCTCCATCTTTCATTCATGTACGAGCACCCCCAATAATTTGCTGTAGGAACATAACCACAAAATCACCTCCCCCTTCTGTATACGTGTTCCCACACCCTCACCTAATATTATTTTCCCCTCATTTCTTCCTGTGTCCCACTTCAATTTGCAGACCAATCTCACTTTTCATACACCAGGATAGAATCCTTTGAGATTCGTAAGGCAAGACGAAAACCATTGCAGGACTCTCCTGACCTCTCCAAAGTGTCAAACTCACCATTAGGTCCTTCTTCATCCTCCCCACATCCTCGAGGATAGCATAGCTCCCACTTTCCCTCCTCCAAATATCATTTTGAGCAATTTTCCTTTTTTCATGTATGAGCGGGGTTATCTTGAGAATAGCACCCACTTAGCAAAAGAAAAAGGTCGGATATATGAACATATTGGTGGTCTGTGGGAACTTCTTTCCCAGTACATTGTTTAAAAAGTGATTTAATGGATTAACACCAATCAAAAGGCACCTCTGAACCTTTTTGTGCCCAACTTGTTTCTTATTTTGTGCAAATCCATACAGTGTTTTTGCTCTGCATGTGTGTAGGTAAGACCCTATTTCCTTATTGGGAAAATTTGATGAATGTTGCCATTCAGAAGTTTGGGGTTGGGTTTCTGGGGCATGCCAGACAATTGCTTTGAAAAATGTCAGCATGATCTGTCCTGCAAATCAAAGGTTATTAGCAATAGTGTGGGATGTAATGACCCACTCTGCTATGCTATGCGGCATCACCCTGCCAGTTATGGGGAAAAAAACAGCAAAAATGGTGGCAAAACCCTTGTGCGTGCCAAGAACCTACACAAACCTACCAAAACCGTGTGCTTCAGCACACAAAAAGAGGGATGCACAACCTGCCACCCATAGTGCATGTGCAGTGGAATAGAGCACACCCTGGAGAAATGTGCCAGTGGGTCCCATGGCCAACAAACAGAGTGCAGACAGAGAAGCAGCACTTTGCAAAGGAAACCCCAAAATGTGCCTACAAACGCCAGTTGCTTTGTTGCCAAAAACTCCAAAATGCCTATAACACAACACTTTCAACATTCACAATCTTGCCTAGTGCTAAAATTCATGTGTCAGTTGAAACATTGTGAAACATACAAAGTCTGAGAACTGACAGCCTCTATGCCAAAATCTGAGTGCAGTACCCGGGCTGCCTGAATGACAGCTGTCAGAGGAGGCTGATGAAACTTTAAATTTGAGCTAGAATTCAAAAGCCTCCTGGATTAGCAAACATAAAAAGGATTGTTGCCAGAAAGGAATACAGCTTTTAGTTGTGTTTTTGATTCCACAGATTTTAAGGCCAAGAAATAAATGCATTTGTATGTGATGCAACAAATGTGGCTTTTGCTAGGTTTAAAAGTTAATCAGCTTGGCTGAAGCAGCAAAAAACTGGAAAAGCATGTTTTTCTCCCAGAAGGGGGGCCTTCCTCTCAGCAGAAACTCACAGGGAGGTGTTATTCGCAGGTTAGAGCAGAATCTTGTCTACAGAAGGCAAAGGAACAATGACACAGTTGCATCCCAGGAAACTGGAGGTGTGAAGGCAGTTGTAAACTCTCTTGGAAGGAACAAGCCAGGAGGGGGATGCCTTGGACTGCAGGGAGACAAAAAGAAGTGGAGCCAAGCAACCATCTGTTGCTAAACATGAACAAAGAACACACTGTAAAAGACTTATAATTTACTAATCAAAATGGTGAAAACTATAAAAATGACAGTTGTTAATTTAATTTCTGGCTGCACGTGTGAAGAGGCAACAGAACTGTGTGATATGTTCTGGACAGGAATGACAAACTATGTGATTTTATGCAAAATGTGATACTGTTAAAATTGTGAAAATGTACACGCCAATTCCTATGTTAAACATGCACATTTGTGGAAAGTTGCATAACATTTGGAAACTGTGTGAAAAAGACAAAATTCTGTAGCAAGTTAAAAACAAGATTCTACAGCTGTGAGATTTTGATGAAAAGATGCTACACAAAATATGGCATCTTTTTGTGTGATTTATATAAAGGTGACTAATGTAGAAATGTGTGTTTAGTGTAAAATCCGATTTTGAGACCAGTGGCTAAAG
Source organism: Ambystoma mexicanum (assembly GCF_040938575.1). Classification (NCBI taxonomy): domain Eukaryota; kingdom Metazoa; phylum Chordata; class Amphibia; order Caudata; family Ambystomatidae; genus Ambystoma; species Ambystoma mexicanum. The sequence continues at coordinate 1,546,229,245 of NC_090929.1, forward strand.
GGATGTCTCTGAGGACTGTAAAGCAAATCATAAAATGTGACATCAGCCGGCCTTGATCCAATCACCCCAAATGCAAGGTGGAGATGAAGTGTTGACCCTATCCCAGCTCAAAGGGGCAAGCTTATCTAAGCCGGCCTATACACCCCCTTTATGATGTCATTTTAGAGCATAAATAGAGACAGCTGGCAGCACATAAAGATAGACAGATCCACTCACTTTCCTGATGCTGGCAGAGCGACCTGCTGCTGAAATCTTCCTTGTTCCAGACTCCAGAAACTTGGCAAAGCAAAGCCCCAAGCGTAGCTGAACCATTTTTAGCTAGGCCTTAAACTCTAGAACAGAACCCCAAAAGCCTAGGGGAAGCATCATAATACAGCCGGGCATGCTGTCAATGCTTGCCTGCTGAATTGAAATATCCTCAGAACCAAGAAGGGAAGATTCCGTCCAGTCCTGTGCCATGCTGTGACCAGAGAGCCTTGCTGACCTTGTCCAGTCTGATGTGCTCAGCTGTCCGTCCCTGATAGATCTGATTCAATGGTCCAGAATGCTGATGGCCCGAAATCTTAAATCCATTTTGTATTGTGAGTATTAACAGGAAGCTTGAAACTGTTGATTCCCGTGCATTATCTTGTCCCCTCCTAACCTCTGAACTATTCTTACTTCCATAATCAGTAACTTTGTCTGACTCCATAGTGAAATCTTATTCTGTCTATCTGTAAAAGCATCCTTTTTCCTAGTCATCTTTGTCAACTTTGATCTATTAATTACATTCGAGTGACCAGCCTAGCGCTCCAAGGTGGAGAACGAGGAACCAGTACTAAGTTGTGAATCACTCCTGACTCTTACCTGTGCCGTCCTGGTGGCTTAGTTTGGATTCTCTAGTCCATAGTCAATATTTTTCTGATTTTAAACTGAAGCCTCTTTCCATTCTCGCGCTTATCTCGCAAAAACAAGCTTTACTAAAACCTCTATAACGCCCTTAGTTTTTGTGATAGAAACAAAATTTCTCAAAAACAACTCCTACTTGTACCTAACATCCATAGCTATCCATAGAATCCAAAGCCAAATTTCAAAACAGTGTTATTCTCCCGTTATCACGAATATCGTGCACAGAAAAGTTTGCTGAAAATTCCCATTTTGAGAATTTTTTCACACTTGTGAAATAGCTTCCATTTGTTTCCGACCTGGACTTTAAGATTTCAATTGTTTTCTTTGGACTAAATGATTGCTGGCGATCGTGTACAACTGTTCAAAAAGTCTCCCATAAGAATTTAGAATAAATTAAGCATTTTTCCACAAATTTAGAGCTCTTGCTCATCCACTTTAAAAGTAATTCTGACAGCTGAAAAGCCCACTTCATTTTTCTCTTTCTGTGTAAAGGGGTAAGGGGGAAGTGAGATACTGTTTCATCTGTACTATTCCTGAATACCTGCTATCTCCCTCCCTCTCTTTGCATTGCCTATTCGGGTTGGGGGGTGTTGTAGGGGAACCTCTAATCATAGTGCTATCTGATCTCAACCAACACAAAAATATTATTTTTGTGCTGATTTTGTTTTGCTCATTCCTTATTTCTAGTGTATTAAAGATATTATTCTGTGTTCTCTCAGCCCATTGGTGATTGTTGTTTACCTATTAATATCTATATTGTTATTTTGATATTAAATAAATAAATAATATATTTTACCAACCAGCCTGATTCCTTGTCCAGCGGGACCCGGGGTATTTTTAAGTAAGGGGTGTGATATGAGTGATACATCTTTCAAATAATTGAATCTATATATCAAATATGTTTTTCCATTGCACTGTGCACTAGGCCGAAAGCAGAGTGTATCACCTGATTGAAATCCTTAACAATAGAATGTTTGCATAAGTCAGTGTTTCGTGGGTTGTACCTTAATTAGAGGGCAGCTGCCACCACCCTGTAATACTGCACACCTAATTGTGCACACTAGAGACTGTGTATTACATTCCCTAAAGATGTGTTTTAATTTTAATGAACATCTATATATGTTGAAATAAATTAAACTTGATAAGAACAGTACGTGCAATTGGATATGCAAAGTAAAGATGAGAATAGTAATTGTTCTTCCACACCTCCAGATCAGTGTCATTTATCTCTGTTTGAGGATTTACATTTTAGGAGGTGGGTGATTACGAGGGGTGTAGACCATTCTAAATGTATTCATTAATAAACTAAAACACATTTAGTATACTTTGTAGGAATGCCTCATGGGGCGGAAAGTAACACAATACAAGGGATGTGTACAGATTAGAAAACACAACAGAAAACTGCCCTAAGTCATTTTCCATTTGAACTATGTGTGAAAAAGGATGGAATTCAGTGTGAAATAAAATGAATCAAGCCTCTATGGTATGGTTCTTTCGTGATGCCTGATTAGTGCATTAGTAGGTTTAGTTGTGTACACATCTAGCATTGGGAACTCAACTGCAGCCAGTATTTTCCTGCTGGCCGCTGAATAGACGTAAGGAAATGACATGGACTTTACCCTTCTCGCAATATGTCTTTACGCTTACTTTACAAAAAATAAAGGGGCTAATTCATGGAAGTGTTTTATAATGGTGCAATCCTATAGGAAAACGTTCTGTGAATCAGGTCCAAAATGTCCTATACAATTATTTGCCCTGCTAGTGAGTTCATTGCTGATTTATTTGTTTCTGTGTGTTTACCATAAACCAAGCATAATGGTTTGCAGGGTTTCAAACAGGGCTCAGCGCCACTGATGAACACCTAGACATAGTTGTGTGATGCGCAAATGCATGATGGGAAAATCCCTTTAGAAAAGGTGTGCATCCTTGTGTATAAAGGCGCCATAACATTGCAGAAGAGTCATGCGGGCCAAGATGACATATTGCGTCTGTCTATATTAACGCCTCCGCTTTGGAAGACAGCTTTACTTAGCAGTGCCAGTGCTCAGCGGTTTGTGACAGACACCACATTTTCTCCCAGGACCCCATGCTACAAATCAAGAAGCAAAGCCCAGTACATTCGTCACCTAACAGACAGAAATGCTATTCATACGCCTGAACTCACTGGATTCGCCATAGATGGAAGGCAGATTGGCGATAGAAATATCCTGCAACATACATTATATTTAGACACGTGACTTTGTGGATGGCACTGCACATAACTATCCATTATGTCTTTAATATTGCCTACTCCATGAGCAAAAGAACATTTCACATAAAGAAATAAAGCCTGGGAGGGAAACTGGAACATGTTTCACTATTCTTGAAAACCCTTATGATTCCAGTAAAGGGACATTAATGACATTAGTGAAATCCTGTCAGCCAATTTGTACTGCTTGCTTTTGGCACATGTCGAACACAGTCTCCAGCTTTTCCTGTACTACATGTGTACCTTTTCAAAACTTTACACTGTATAATTGTTGACTCAGTCTTGTCCCTGGGGAGGTTCACATACGTATCCACTCCTCCGTTTGTTGATTGTGCACGTGTGCCTAAACCATGTCTGTGCATGTGTATCTCTTGCCTTTGGACATGGTTCTGGATCCCACTTTGGGTCAGAACCATCACTGATCATCACCCATTCAGATGAGCCTTTAGGACAGGGACAGTCTGACAAATGTAACCACATGATCCCTTACATTTTTGTTTCCAATGCCAAAATAATAATAATAATAATAATAATAATAATAATAATAATAATAATAATAAAAATAGGAATTTCAGTATCCAGAGTAACACCATCATCAGCTCTAGTTATGGGAGTACATGTCCACACAGTTGCCTTATGCACAATCATTATTTGCCTTTAGGGGTTTAATATCTCTCTGGTGGTCTCCTAATCCTGCGTTCCTGCCTATATTTGGAATTTTCACTCCATGTGGTTTAAACTTCTCATCATTTTGGTATCTAGCCCCTGTATTTCATCCTATCAGTCATTATCCTTATGAATATGTTGTTGCCAGTCTATAACAGTCTATAACAGCAATGAGGGCTTCCTAGTGGTGGGAGGATAGCTCAGCGTTGGAAGCAAGACGAGACGATGTGGAGCAACACAGGTTCGATCTCCGGGTCCGTGTTTAGAAATCTTTGTTTATTAAGATTACAATAAATACTGGTCACATAACCACTGCTTGTCAAACCACTGTCCAGGTACGGTATTAGGGTGAAGGGAAGATAGCACAGGGGCCGCACACTGGTATTGGAAACAAGACCACGCAGCGCAACAGAAGTTTGAATCCTTCATCCGTGCTTGGAAACGAAACTCAGGTATGGTATTAGGCAAGATATTTAAAAAAAAAAAAAAAAAAAGAAAAGTATAATCTAGCATGCCTGTATCTTTTGCCTGGGATTCTAATATTTACCTCATCCAAAAGAATAATGTCAAGATACGGCTACTGTTTTCAGAAGCTTCATGGTTTCGCACAGAATGTACAGCTCATCTTCATGTGACCACTTTGGTGTTCTGTCTGTCAGAGAGAGAAATACAATATCAATGGCAGATGTATGTTGTGTAGCATACATCATCTCATGTTTCAAAAAGGGTAGCGGGCGCTCCTCTCCAGAAAGAACATGGCATGATAACCTGTTCTGAGATGAGAGTTTGCAGGACACGCTTTTTGCTCACTGTACCTTTCGCAGATGTGAACTATCCATTTGCATATCAGTCTTTGTCCCACCCCCATGGGCAGTCCAGCACCAAAATGCTATGGCAATTCCTTTCTGAACAAGAGTTCCAACAGCAACCCCATACACATGTTTCAGCCTTGTTGGGCCTCATCAGTGAGGTGAAGCTGTGCCTCTCTGAGCACAGTGAGCAGGGAGTCCACGTCTGGTTGCCCCCAGGTAACTCAGGGTGCAAATATTTCAAAAAAGGTAGCAGGCGCTCCTCTCCAGAAAGAACATGGCATGATAAACTGCTCTGAGATGAGAGTTTGCAGCACATCTTCTCATGGAATGCATGAACAGTGCTGCGTCCTTGTCTGAAAGTGGCAGACACTGCGCATGACAGGTATCCAATAGAGTGACGTGTCTGGATGAATAGTGCTTTCCATGCATATTGGCTACCTGTGAAGAAAAGCAGCTATAAGGTGTGGTCGGAGGGATGCTGCGAAATGACTCTGTTGAAGTTCGTGAGGCGATTAGTGCATATGGTGTTTGGTACATTGATGACCAGGACTCTGATATTGGGTTCTTACCATGCCCCTATTTGGGGGTGAGTAATACAAGTCCAACACAGACAGACCAGCCTGAGTGCATGTGCAATGGATGGCGTTGCTTACCTTAGGGGGTACATGTGGGTTTTGCACGGATGCGTGATGCCAGGGATGTGCCCCATTCATGTCACACACTCCTTGACTTAGCAGGAAACACAGAGCCTGTTTTAAGTTTAGACGGATTTGTACCCCAACCACAAATTGCATGTTTTTGTCAAATACAGGATAGCATTAAAACAACACTTTACTTATGCAAAGGGTTGTGTGACAGGACCCTGGTGCACCCGTTGTGGTCTATGCACAATTAACAGTCACTCATATTCGAGTTTCACAATATTAAGCCTGTACAGTCTTTTGATGGAAGTCATTGACAATGGTGCAAGTACATGAGCGTATGATGTACACATCTTGCAGTGGTTTGAGTTCCATGGCTTTAGATGGCAATAACCTGTTCCTGATGTTAATACATGTGCTATGATGTAACTAACAGTGTAGAAGATGGGGTTCCCTGGCAAAAGCTGCCAACAGCTGGCCAATAGTTAATCCAATGACATGCTTCTAAATTAGCAAAATGAGTGACTTTGTCATTGTGTTTGTTATTTCCCTTCTGGTGACCATCATCACATTGACATTTCAGAATGAAAAACTGAACAGCCTGATATTAATCTTGGATGGTGTGTTGCCATCGGAGGGAAGATGGCTCACCTAAATGAGCAGCTACCTTAGGAATGGGGGCATCCAGCAGTTTGCAATTTCAGTTTTTTTAACATATGACTCAGATATTTACCTTTTTCTGGTCTATGAAGTGGTTACTTTTGCAATGGGTAATAACATTGTTTATTACTGTGGCCATAGGCAACTGGTGCACAGTGCTATACAAAACAATATTGTTACCGATATCTGCTGCCTCTCGCATTACATATACCTCATCATAGAGCATAGACCAGGAAACAGTCATGATAATCCAGATGGACTTTCTAGAAGGTGTGTTGACCGTCTGGATGAGCGTGACAATCTCGTGGGAGCTCAGCCTACTCTAACCTCAGTCTGGGTGCAAGAGGGTGAATGTGATGCTTTTAATGCTTTTGGTGGCACAGGGCCTCCTCGTCCCTGTCCTTCCACTTCATTGATGGTGTTTTCTGTGTGTTGTCTGCACAGGAGTCATGTTTGGACACCTGGCAGTGCAGCTCTTCATCTTTAACTTTTGGTGAACATTACTCATGGCTTAACCTTAGAGCACCCATAGGTAGGGGTACACCCTTGAACCCTAGTGTATGTTTCTGTGCACATAAATGTTGCCCACAGAACAGGGTATAGGCAGGTGGCAGCTACATGCTGACTTGATAGTGGCTCAGGAGTATCCTCCAGTTTTGGGATACCCTGGCCCTGCAATAGGAATCAATGGATTTCAGCACAATGGCAGTATGGCCACTGGTGGCCTCTTGGTTTCCTTTGCATGTCCCCCTTGTTTCTCAGAGTTCTGAGAAACCCTGGCACTGTTCCATTCCCATGAATGTATGTTGGGTCGAAGGATTATATATGGCTCGGGGGCTGCCCCCTGCCAGACTGACTGGAACCTTCACAGGGATTGCTTGTTGTGGGTACACAATTGGGGTGGAGCCTGTATGAATGGAGTATGGAGTCAATTCACATTCTGTGTTGTGGGTGGCTGGTTCTGGTTGTGTGACACAATGCCTGAGCCAGTCCTGACTCAAACTGGAATTAATCCAGTGTAGTGCTCTGAAAGGCTGTGGGGGTTGCCCCCAAGCCACATCCTGTCTTGTGGGTGTCTGGGTTTGGGTTAATGGCCTGAATACCTGTGAGATGGGGCGTTGCCTGCAAGCATGCACGTGTGTGCAATTGGATGGCTGCCTCAGCCTGAGTGAATAGGGAGTTTTCTGCATATTAGGGGACCGCACACTCACCTCCTTGTCAGAAAATGAAACACATAACCTTATGCAAGAAGATGAAGCTATATGAAGCTTGTATCCTGGGTCCAGCTGGGTGGGTGAGGGGGTGGAGGGTCTGTAGCTGCAGATCTTCAAGAAATCTAAAGGTTGCTTTGCTAACCTGGGGACTGAACCAGAGATGACCTGGATCGTCAACCTCTTTCCATAGCTACGAAGGAACATCGTGCAACTGCACCTCTTCACCCGAAGTGCCCTGGAATCCAGTTCTGCATGCTTGCCATCCGGAAAAGGGATCTTTGTAGGTGCAGAAGAGGCCACGAAGTCCATCTGTGTCGTCCAGGGTCTAGTGGAGTGTTTGTGACCACTGGAAGCCAAGCTGCTGAACATCGTCCGGAAGAGAGGGTACACTGGCATAGTTTTGCCTTACCACCGGAGCTGTGAAAGTTCTAAATAAATCAAGAGTCCTTCAAGGGACTCTGCTGCCATGACATCTATCCACTTTACACACCAGATACATTCCAGGGTCACTGGCTACAGACAAGTGCCAGCTGGTGGGTTTCCCACCACCAATCTTTCCAGCAATCCTCAAAGAAATCATCCCGAAGGTCAAGACTTGGTATAGGTCTGCAGCTCACTACAGTGGTCGGATCCATGTCTGTGCCTCTACCCCAACTATATAGTGGGCAGAAGTACAGATACCTCCCTGCAGTATTTAATGTGATTAAATGGGCCACCTGATTGTACCCAATTTCAGTTATGCACTCTATTTGAAACATGATGCCAAGTCCCCCAACAGGGGCCAGTGTAGCCAGCAGCTGCACATAACATTGACAGAGGATAGCGCAAGCACGCCTGCAGTAGCATATTGATAGCCTAAAGCAGAGGCCAAGTGAACAAAAAGGAATGTAGTCACTGGTACATTCATATTGATATGCCCAACTATGACTGTTGTTGTCACAATACAATTTGATGGGCAATTAACTCACCCAATGTGTTATTCTTATTGGTCCTTTTGGAATGTGGCATGAAGTATGAATGGAAGCAAAGTGTTTTCAATATTTTGAGGAAACAGCTTCTAAGTAGGTTGATTGTCGTTAACCAACTTAGTATGCATATCTTTGAGTCTGTGACAATAACCCTCAACTAACTGTAAAGGCCTCAAAGGCATGATTCTCTATCATTGCTGACAAGAGGACTCACCTGGAAAAATAATTGGGCAGGGAGGATAGCCCAAGGCAACGTGTTTGTGTTTGAAACAAAACAATTCAGAGCAACATAGGTTTGAATCCTGGTACTGGACCTAGTGACCAGAATTAAGCATCTTATAAAAGATACATTATTGATGGACTTTAACATTACCCATTACTATGAATAGGCACAGAAATCCCAAAAGAAGAAAATGTACTTTCATACAGTTTATATTAGCCAACAAAGTAAAGTCTCAGCAACCAACAGGATTTCCCAACATATTCATAGCATTCCCTGCAACGAAGAATTGCTTGACAAGACATATTTCCATGAATAAATGAAGAAACAACATGTACAATGCGGTGCATGTGTGTATGTATATTTATAGAGATGGAAAACGCATCAGCGAGTTCACGACACCATTTAGGGCATCAAGATTATTCCCAGGACAGTGTTCATGCATTATTTATCTAACTACGCATGGTATTAGAAAAAGTAATTCTTACAAACAAACGAGTTGAATGCTGACCATTCTAACCTCTCCATAGCTTTGGCAGTATCCAAGTAAAATGACTACCAAGTACACAAGTACATTTCCTGTGCAACTCAAAACCTGACTACGAGTCCATATGCAGGAATGTTCCAGTAATTATTTGTAATGTCTGACAAACAAATCTCCACATTTTACAAATATTTCATTTCATCTTGTATTTTATTTGTATTTGTTTTTATTTGAAGAACATGGATGCTTATTTCGATCAGAAATTACAATAACACATTTACAGATGATGGAGGATGTTTGAGGATGATTAGCTCTAATAACTACAGAGAAGTACTGTAAAAGTATAAAAAATACATTATTACCCAACAAAGGAATATGTCATGGAGTCAGAAAGGCATACTGGGGGTACAGGGAAGTGAAGTTTAAGCCGTTCTTTCAAGAGATTCTCAGATGGTCTGGCTTTGATTATGATGTGTAGAAGGTTCAAATGGAGCAGGCCACGTTAGGGAGGAAGAGCAAAAGTGACAGGAGGCACAGGGGGACATTGAACAGCGAGGAGCAATGCAGAGGAGAGGCTGAGGGAATAAGATGGTGAGCAGACAGAGATACTATCAGACAGATACTGACGAGTAAGACAATTGATAGCTCTGTACACTAGAAGAAGGAACTGGAAAAGGGAGCCACTGTGCATGGAGAACCATTCAGCATAGCGTTGGTACGCAGAGTGTCAGGCAGAATTGGGAGGGGATTTGAGTTTGTTGTAGAGAGTTCAGGGAGTACAGCTGAGGGCTCTGTCTAGAGGGATGCAAGAGTAGAGAGGAAGTACAAGGAGTAGACTGGAACAATAGTTTAGTTTGTAGAGCATGTGAGTGAAGATTGGAGTTTTCATAGAGTGGTGAGATAGAAATGGAAACACGTTCTGAACCTGTAAGAAGGATAACATGACCAGCAGAAGTGGTAGCAGTGATGAACTGTTGCAAACAAAGGTCGCTATGAAAAGAAACCCAATGTTATAAGCCTTGTGTGAGGGAGCAAGAAGGCGAGGTGGGAAGGAGTTCGGAGGGTCGTGTGTAAGGATGGCATTTGATGCTTGGGGATAGGTGACATTTTTGAAGAGTTCAGCATTAGGCAACAGAGAGCCATCAAGTGATAGATCACAGGGAGACAGAATCCATTCTGAGGGGGTTGGGGCAAAGAAAAGAAATAAAAAACAATATGTGAGTGTCATTACCAAAGAGCACATAGTGAAAGCCAACAGCTAACATAACTCTAGAGCAGAAGTATGGAGTGTGAAGAGCAGAGGTCCAGTGAATAATTATTTGGCTATGCCGACAGAAAGAGTGGGGTGTTCAGAGATTTAAGGGTACCAGAAGATAAAATGAATGTTTGTCAGACAAATGTCTCAACAGGAGTTCAAAATATGTTGGTTTGTGAAGGGATGGGTGCTATTTCAGTAGAAGAGGTAGCACAAACGTAGTTCAGAATGGAGGATGTCAGGGGAGTGGTGATGGGCCGCAGGAGGGTGGGGCAAGAGAGAGGAGGCCTGTGAGAGTGTCATGCATTAAAGAGATGTTTGAGGAAAAGTAGTGAGCAAAATCATTAATAGCAAAGATGGAGCAGTGAATATCGGTTTGGGTGGTATAATTGAAGTTTGGAGAGAAGATACAAGTATGCAGGGGTGATTATGAAGGGAGGAGATAAGGGATAAGAAGTTGGAGCGATTCTCAGTGTGCAGGGCAGTGGTGAGGGTATCAAGTACATTTTCGTAGGCTAGGAATAAGGTGTGAGCCACGGATTTGTGACATAGCCATTGTGAATGAATGAATGAATGAATGAATGAATGAATGAATGAATGAATGGATGGATGAATGAATGAATACTTATAAAGCACAACCATAAACAACAAGGGCATCCTGGCGCTGGAGTAAGCAGCAGAAAAAGAAAAGGTAAACCAAACAAGAAGATAGAGATAGTGAGAGAACAGCAGACAGAAAGAGCAAATAATAGTTTAAAATAGGAGAGTTTTCACGGCACGCCGAAAAGACAGGTGGTGTTCCATGGACCGAAGAGACAATGGTCATTTGTTCCAAAGTTATGCCCGAATCACCGAAAGTGAGCGACCATTGTTCAAAACACATTATTGTTTTGAGGGTCTTGATTTCAGAGTTGATCCAGGGCCAAGGGCGGTGAAGGAAAGATGTGTATATGCGAGCAGGATAGACTTTTTCAAAGGGTCTAAAATGTGCATCATAAAAATCCAAAGAACAAGAAGAGAGACAGGGAAAGGCTTTCATGTGATGAAGTTAGTTGGAAGAGAGTTCTTCTCTAATGACCTCTTGGTCATTGAAGAGACAAGAGAGGGAGTAGACGGTTGTGAGATTGAGATGTTAAAAGGAACAATAGAGTGATCAGAGGGAGAGGGGTTAATTAAGAGGTCAGAGGAGGAGAGCAAAGTAGAGAGAGCTATATAAGGTCAAGAGAGTTTACACCAGAGTGGGTAGATTGCTCGTAGGGTGAATAGGGGTCAAATAGGAGGGCTTTAACTTGAGAGCAGTTTGTTGCAGAGGGCTTTGGGAAGGTTAAAGTTCCCCAGTATGACAATGGGGATGTATGGTAGGTGCAGGGGATAGATGCAGATTACCAAGCCCAAAAGGGGGGTGTTGATATTCCTTGGTCCTATGAGGCAAGAGCATTTCCACAGTGAATGGAGGGTCAATGGGTGTAAAGAAGTTCTGGCGTGAGCAGGTACTCTGGCCCTTACAGTGATTTGCCATTTGCTACTTGTGTCACATCAAGGGAGGCAGTGTGTCACATGACCCACTGGAAACCAATCAGAATGCTTCAGATAGCTTCCAGATTTCCAGCCTGCATGCAGGCAGCGACTAGGTTTTTGTAAGCCCATGGAGATTTATATTTTAGGCAGGGCCCACAGACTGGGCACAGGATCCTCTGGAAATGCAGCATGTGGCACAAAAGAACTTTAAATGAAAATCCAGTCATGTGCTGTGGTCACACGACCCTCTCAGATTATATCATTGTGCTCAGACTTTGTGCCAGGATGAAGACAGGACCCTGGGAACCTGGGTACTGTTGGTTTAGGGAGCTTGATTGTTTGAGGAAGGACCCTTTGATGGTGAAAATCCAGTCACTTGATGCAGTCAAATATAAGTCTGGGAGACAAATCAGAGTGCTCAGACTTCCAACCAGGGTGCAGGTATGGTCTACATATATACCATAGTTTTTTAAACTACACATCGTTGCGATTTGGGATTTGATATGGTTATATTTTCATGTTTTTATTTTTTATCACATCTTTCAATACTTTCTTTGTTGATCAAATTATGTATTGAGATTTTTAAAGTAATGCAGAGAACAAAGTAATGCATTTATATTATATGAAGTAAACCAACATGACATTGATAGAGAAAATTCAATAAGCATTAAACCAGAATTAGCGGAAAGCTCACACATCCGTGGAATACAGGGACATATACAAGCAAGAAACATAGAAAATGGTGAAAGGAAGTATAAAAGCGAGATAATACAATTATCAGACTATTTACCAAAAAATGCACACCACAACCTAAATTGCATCTTGCAGTGGTACTCAATTTATCAACCTCTGAAGGAGGAAGGGCAGAGCCGGCCCTGCCAGGATTCAAACTTGTAACTTCAAGTATCACACTGATGTCTGTGGTGAGTGCTTACCTGGCTGAGCTATCAAGATATTGAAAACAGGTCACATGTTTAAATATCAATAACAGTGCACAGAAAATGATTCTGGCAAGAGGCAATAAACTGAACTCAGTCTAAAAAAACACAGGCAATTGCCCCAAGTACATTTGAAACCATCCTCTGTTTCACATTGAATGCAGGGCAGTTCTTCCAAGGTGGCTTGTGTTATCAATTGAGAAGACTCATTGGGTTCTATATTTATTTAATTTATTTATTCATTTTAATTTTTATACTGTGCCACATGCCCGCAGGGCTCACACAGAACAGGGACAAGACACGCAAACACACAAGAGTCAAGCCAGGACAGAGATAAGGAGACAGAGACTCATTAATCAGGACTGAGTTTGAAGAGGTGAGTCCTGATTGCGTTTTTGAAGGGCAGGTAGCCCTTCATTTGGCAGGAAGAGAATTCAAAAGAATAGCAGTTTGTATGACAAACCTTGTGCCACCAAAACGAGCCGATTTAAATCTTGGCCGGACAAGTAGTGGAGCTGCGCCTGATCGAAGATTTCTGGTGTTTATCTTGCTCTTGATGCGATCGATAAATATACTGGACTTGAAAGGGACAAGGATTTATGGGCAAGAGTGCGGGCCTATGTGATGTTACCAAAGTTATTTTTATTGAATAAACTTTTACCAAAAAAAGGTACTACCTTTTAAAAAATGTTTTTATATGCCCCTCCAACCACCCATTTCCCTACATTTCTAACCCCACCGAAACCCGCCCACCACGTTTAACCCCTTATATGTATTTATTTTTCTGTATTTTTTCAGTAAAAGTTCATTTGGTATTTCTTTTTATAGACACTGACTATTTGTCCATTGTCGGATCAGTATTGCTTTTCCAAACATAAAGACAATGGGCCTCATTACAACTTCGACGGTAGCCATGCCGCCGAAATCGGGTCCAGATTCCCAGAATGGGTAATTATCGGGCCATTCCAAGTTCAGAGGGCCCGGTAATTCCTCCCTCCAGGTACCCGGGCCCGGACCTTCCCCATTCCCATCTGAGCCCCCATAGGGCTCAATGGGAATGGGAGAGGGTGCAAACAACGGGCCGATTATGAACGGCCCGTTGTTTGCTCCCTCTTCCCCTCGTGGGACCCGGTAAGGACGCCTGGTTTGACCAGAGAGCTTGTAATGAGGCAGAACGAGCTTAACAGGTCCGCCTCCTTTAGCGGAGCCCGTTAACCCATTCCGCCTCAGTCTTAATGAGGCCCAATGTGTTGCGATCACTGGGTTTTCCACAAAACAGGCCATTGTATCTTTTGTGATAATATTAAGCTAAAATACATTATTCAGAATGAGCACGGGGCAACTGTGGAGGTGGAGTGCCACACAGCAACTTCATTCTCTGAGGTACTCCTCCAATGCCCATGAGAGACCCATGGGTGATCTTTGAACATGCCAACATAACAAGCATGAGGACAAACACAGAACACCCCGAATAATAGGATTCGTATTCCAAATTCAATTAATTTACACATTTTGCTGGGCAGTACAGTGCACCCGATGAAAGAGGTTCATTTGGATGGCAATTAGTTTTACAACATAAGTTGATTCTGAAACCATGGTTAAGCCAAGACACACAGACAATAGAAAAGAACGTTATCAATGCCCGAATACCTCAAAGGGCGATTTTCATTCCTTCTCACCAATGCATTATTTCTGATAATGCCCCTGGTATGTAGTGCAAAATTCCCAACTGGGGCCCTGCTAGCACTTCGGATAGTCTACCTAATATCCTTAATAGTCTCCATAAAGGGGCTACTGCCACACATTGATTTAGACAGGTAAACAACCATCAGAGTTATGTTGCAGAAAGAACTTTTTTCTATCACTTTCAAGAAGAAGAATCTAAGAGCAGATATCACATTCAGTACTTATCTTGGTCACATTTTTAAGACTCATAATAGCTCTGGATATCAATTCAGCGTAATCCCACCATGGAGGCAGAAGACCTGATTCCTCCAAGGCTCAAGAAAAGTTTCCTGGAGCCCCAAAACAAAGCATTGCTGAGTTGCTCAAAACCCAAATATTCTTTTGGGTGGCATATCAAGAACATGTCAAAGGTAGGTTGCTGAGTACGTTCCAGAACCTGGGAAAAAGGCACACTTTAATCTCTCTAATCAATGCTCACAAAGAAAGTTTGAACGTGTCACATCTAGCAATGTCCTGCTGGGCCCAGACCATCCCTGGTCTTACATTGAGTGGTATCTGGGTTGTGACATTGTTGATGAACATGAAAGGTAGGTAGACCATGTCTGAACCATCCCATTTTAATCTTGACTGTGTCACTTCACTTTCTTGTGGTTCTCCAGACCAAGCGAGATCTTGGGATGTGTACATGTTAACAGTCTACCCAGTGAATCTTACAAAGACCTCTAACACATTTGAGAATTCAAAGGACAGAGCTGCAGGTTTCAGAGAAGGTCAGAAACATGAATCATCAAAAAGACTCATCTTGTTGTCTAATTCTATGGAGTACCAATGTATACAATTAGTGCAGAGATACTATACAGTGGTACAGTAGTATCCTATTTAATATTATTAATAATGTTATTTCTATTAGGATTCCATGTCAGATTCCTAAAGTACAGGTATTCCCAAACCCAATCTAATGGTACTCAAAATAACCTCAGAAGGATGAAGGGCTGCGTCCTTAATGCCACAGGATTCCTAAATGCGTGGCGACTAGTTCCATTGCTGAGGTCAGTGGTTAACATGTGAGCTATCCATCCGGATGTGTTCTTTAATGTAGATCTCAGCCACGGATCTTGTTATATTTCTGAGAAAACGTTGCTGATTTATATATAAAAATATAGACGTAATAAATAGGAAACACAATTGTTCAATGCAACCCCTACAGTCTAATCAATTTGTATTCTGATCACTTTCGGGTTTACCTGCACGCAAACAGTTTGGAACCCGGAAGGACTGACTCAGACGTTTAACTTGTTTGGGCTAGATGAAATGAATATTCATAGGGCCGAAATCACAGAACGTTTAGCATGGAGCAAAGTGACTTTGCACTGCAAAATATGCTTTGCACCACGGTAAATGGTCCTAATGCACAAAAAAGCACTAGATCTGTACGGACTCATGGAATTATTTGCATGGAAAATAGGTTATCTGCGTGGCAAAATGCACACAAATCCGTATTCGTCGATTCATTGAATCAAATTCGCAGTGCTTTTCCAGGACTTGAGTGGAGTTTATGCAGTCTCAGCATGTATCTATTAGCCATTGAGCGCATTGCATGAGACACCACGCAGACCATGGACGAGGCCTGCCCAGAGGGCAGAGTAGTGGGAGGAACACGGAAAATGAGGAAGAACATGCCATTAAAGTGTGCATTACGAGGGACGACCCCCAGGCAGTCCATCACATGCCCACAACTGTGCAGCACAAGACATATTCATGGATTGAGCGTGCAGCCTCTAGGCAGGGAATTGGCCACACAAGTCCAACATACTATCTGCCACCCAGAGGCAGACGTACAGGCACTTGCACATGGATTCCCTGCACGATGGTAAGATTGCAAGTCAGATTATGGGGTGCATGAACACAGTAGGGGTTCTGATTGGACTTAGAGGTGCGCAGTTCAGCGGGGTGCAGGAACGGTTTACGGAGGTTCGCATGCAGATTTCCCAAGTAATTACTGAGTTACTTTTTTTCATACGCATGTTGTTGGGGTGTCGGCAACAGTTACAGGGATCCTGCACCGGGCCCCCAAGATGCAAGCCTGCTTGCGGGTGATCCCACGCACTGTTTGAAGTGTGCGTGTAATTGTGCCCTCGGGAGCACGGAAAGGTAGCAGTTCTGGCTGTCTTTGCTTTGCTTGGGGTATTATCGGGGGCGTTCCGGGCACGACTTTCGAATACAGTTTCTTTGCGCAGTGAATTCCTTGAATACACGGGGCACACATTTTTTATTATGCATGCAGTCTCATGCAGAGTCCTTCTCGGTGCACGGCCCTTGCGTGCTTATTGCACACATTTCCATGAAGTGGGTCCTTAGTGTTTTTTGTGTGAATTTTAAAGTTACTTTGCTACGCGCTAAACGTTCTGTGAATTAGGCCGATCATTTCCTCAATAATAACTCATATTTCAGAAAAGCCTAGAGAAAATTCAGTTTGTGGTGTCTATCAATACATATTTACGATCATTGCCAGTGCTATTTATCAGCACTTTCATAAAATTTAGATGTTTTGCAATTTTAAAACTGACAACTAGGATACATCTGAAGACCGACGCAGAATTTACCTTTCCTGCCTGGTGCCTGAACGTTGAGTTATTAAAAACCAGGACTGCACGACAATCTGACAATTAATACGTGGCAACAACCATGATCTATTCATAAGATTGTAATTTCCATTGCAGACTACACTTTCTCCATCTCATTACAAATGCAATGTTTCTCTAGCAAAAAAACAAAAATAAAAAAACACACACGCACCAGAGGATAAAGATGTTTGTCTCCCCAACATCTTTAATAAACATGGTTATACATTCAGCGCACGACATGTGCTTCCCATCTGCATCTTTTTGTCTCTGTGATGGGTTCAATGTTCGCATTCTTTGCGCATATTAAACAACTCCATGTAGACGCCACATAACAACAAAAAAAAGAAACACATAATAACCAAGAAGCATTCTGTCGACACCGGTGCTGGCATTCTCCATTTTCTCACCAGGATCTTGTCACATTGGAATGTTTCAGTGGAGTGGTGCACACAGTCCAGATATTGTGTGCCTTGGGAAAATGACTGGGCAATGAGGCCATAGCCGATCAGTAATAGCAAGTACATTCCCTATGTGAAAACCGGGCCTAATTCACAGAACGTTTAGCGCAGAGCAAATACACTTTCCACCGGGCCTAATTCACAGGGCAGACCAACGTGACTTTGCACTGCAAAAATACACTTTTTACTGAGCCTAATTCACAGAGTGGAGCAAAGTGACCCTGCACTGCAAAAATACACTTTCTACTGAGCCTAATTCACAGAGTGGAGCAAAGTGACCCTGCACTGCAAAAATATACTTTCTACTGGGCCTAATTCACAGAGCGGAGCAAAGTGACCCTGCACTGCAAAAATATACTTTCTACTGGGCCTAATTCACAGAGCGGAGCAAAGTGACCCTGCCCTGCAAACATATACTTTCTACTGGGCCTAATTCACAGAGCGGAGCAAAGTGACCCTGCCCTGCAAACATATACTTTCTTCTGGGCCTAATTCACAGAGTGGAGCAAAGTGACCCTGCACTGCAAAAATATACTTTCTACTGGGCCTAATGCTGCACTGCAAAAATATACTTTCTACTGGGCCTAATTCACAGAGCGGAGCAATGTGACTTTGCACTGCAAAAATACACTTTCCACCGGGCCAAATTTACAGAGCGTGGCAAAGTGACTTTGTGCTGCAAAAGTACACTTTCCATCGGGCCAAATTCACAGAGCAGAGCAACGTGATTTGCACTGCAAAAATACACTTTCCACCGGGCCTAATCCACAGAGCGGAGCAAAGTGACTTTGCACTGCAAAATACACTTTCCACCGGGCCTAATTTACAGAGCGGAGCAAAGTTACTTTGCACTGCAAAAAAACACTTTCCACCGGGCCTAATTCACAGAGCGGAGCAAAGTTACTTTGCACTGCAAAAATACACTTTCCACCGGGCCTAATTCACAGAGCGGAGCAAAGTTACTTTGCACTGCAAAAATACACTTTCCACCGGGCCTAATTCACAGAGCGGAGCAAAGTGACTTTGCACTGCAAAATACACTTTCCACCGGGCCTAATTTACAGAGCGGAGCAAAGTTACTTTGCACTGCAAAAATACACTTTCCACCGGGCCTAATTCACAGAGCGGAGCAAAGTTACTTTGCACTGCAAAAATACACTTTCCACCGGGCCTAATTCACAGAGCGGAGCAAAGTTACTTTGCACTGCAAAAATACACTTTCCACCGGGCCTAATTCACAGAGCGGAGCAAAGTTACTTTGCACTGCAAAAATACACTTTCCACCGGGCCTAATTTACAGAGCGGAGCAAAGTTGCAAAAAGAGCAGAGTGTTTGCTGACAGTGCATAGTCACTTTGCACCGTGCTAAATATTTCATGAATAAGGGCTTTAATGGTTCAGCCTTTGAGTAATGCAACCAGTTGGTAATCATCTTACAAGTGAAACATTTTCTCTTGTTTAGCAATGCAAACTCCCCTTGTTAAAGCATGTTTTTATCCTATTAATAGTGGGATCTCTGTCATTTTCAGTCAGTAGATGACAATGGTAATCGAGTCTATCCGTAAAGCCCTGCTATTTAAGCAGATTTCTTGAGTGACGGAGGGATTTTCAAAACATGTTTTGAGCCGTTGTTCAACGTGATGACAAGAGGAAGCGTTGGTGGAACTGCTCAAATAAATATTGATCGAATGCATATATTCACTGAGAGTTGGGACAGGCAAATCGGTAATGTGTTCTAATGCTGCTGTAGTATTCTGCATGATTAGCACTGTTGTAAGGATATCTGTATAAGGATCAGCGTGCAGAAAACATGATCACATCCTTAGCGCAGAGAAAAAGCTACAGACCTACCACATATTCCATGTTGTTTTTTTGGCATAGCATGACAATTCACAGAACGTTTCTCAATGGGTTTGTGCCATCATAAAATGCTTCTGTGAATGATGCCCATTATGTGCAATGCTAGCATTGTTAGTAATCTGGGCATATGGTAAATTTGTTGGTGATTGCACTCTGCCTTCAATGATTGTGTTTCATTCTAACTAGAACTGTACATAAGAGAGCTATGTTAGCATTGATGACATAGAAAGAGACTATTTGCTTCAGCAGAATACATGATCTATGACTGTGTTATATCTAATGTGCAACATCTGACCAAAAGTGTAATGTCTGAAACTTGGATTGCAACTTATTTTTAATCTTTTAATTGATGCATTCATCCTTGACCTAGAAAGAAGTTGCTGTGTTGCTGTGTTACCAGTTTAAGGTCGATAGAGATGGCTCACCTTTACTAAATGTCTAACATCTAATTTCCTTGGAGTGCATCTTGGCTTGAAAAAAGTGGTGATTTCCTTTACTTAAACCTATATATGTTCTAGAAATAGATTACTCACCTTTCGGACTCATCAGATGTGTGATATCTGACTTGTGAAAAATACCATGGGATTTTTAAGAGTTATGAGTTCCTTCTGCAGTTTTTCAAAGGAAATTGAACAGCTTTTCCCACACAATGCATCAAGTAGGATTGCCTTCAAAGCAAACAGTCAGAAGTATACAGGGAAGCTTTAGTCAAAATTGTCAGGAACCAGTTTGGTTTAGGATGGCTTCTAGCTGGTGGCAAAAGCACATTTTGAAGACAGCTGTTCCCTCAACAGTTGCATGATTTGGGAGTTATGCATTTAAATGGCCAGTTCAAGAAATGATCTCCAAAAAACGTGTGATGCTGTCATGTTTTCTGAAAATATTACACAATTAATCTAGATCTGAGAGTGTTTTGCAATCAGCAGGTGGGGACATCACTGTTCCCATTTATATTGAGTGTTATACGTTTGATCTACCTCCTCTGTACGGGAGATGATTACTAATCCTTCATGAGCCATTTTAGTTTGTGCTTGTTTCTGTTCTGCTACTTATTTATTTGTGTTAGACATACTCTATCACTTTATGCAAATGAAGACAATTTCTATGATTCCCATAGTGTAAAATCAGACTCCTTTCAGAAGTTTGAGGAGAAACCATATTCATATGCCAGAGCCAATTGTTTCAAGGAAAGGTATGATGACATGGAACTGGATTTCTGAAACACTACGTCAACTGTATTATTATAATTCTCATTATTATGAATATCATTATATTATTATGGTAAATATTGAGCACAGTCATAGCTTCAGGAAGTAGCGGAGTGCTTTACAAATCCCATGGGAAGGACACAGAGATACAAGGGATCAGGGAGCTAACAACCCGGGAGAGCGAGAGGGAGCAAGTGGGCAGCAAGGGCTCTACAAGCAATTAGGGAGGGAAACAGTGGGCAGCAGATCACACATTTTTGGTTAGGTGGGGAGTGGTCTATAATGTGTACACTTAACAGTCACAGCTTACATTTTGATCATTTGGCACAAATAATTTTTAGGGAGTCATATTTGCAAATTCATCAGAGGATCTGCTCTGGTCACTTGGACATTTCCCTTTTATCTATAACATTATATAACCTTTTCGAACATGCTTCCACTTGTTTAACCACATAATACACCTTTTTGGGTGGCCATTATGTGCATCCTTGGTGATGTCTGTTATATTTATGTAGCAGATCAGAAAGAATCTAAATAACATTAATGCTTGCTTTTCCTTGCTGTATGCCGTGTAAATAGTTTGTTTCCTTTGCTTATTGTAAATTATGCACATAGATATAAAATGTACCTTACGTTTTGTTCTAGAGTTCAGAGTCCCTCAGGTGTGGACATGAATGTTTGTTTTAGAAAGGGGAAGGCAGTTGGAAAAGGCTGTACGAGTCTTGGGGTTGCTAATGAGATTGATTTTAAAGTTTATATGCAATAAAGAGTTGTATTGAACTCTTACTGGGTGAGGGCACATTTTACAACCGGCGACAAGGATGATATTACTTAACAAAGCATCTGCAATTATGTTCAAATCAACTTTAGTGTGTTGTACCTCAAATTCCAATTCTTGCATAGCTGTGATCCAACTAACAACCCTTCTTGACAAACCATCTAAACCTTTCCTATTAAAAATAACCACTAAGTGCTTGTGATATGTCACAATGAAGACTGTTCTTCCCCACACAAATTCCTTAAACTGCTCCACTCCACATGTAAGAGCCTCCCTTTCCACTACAGAGCATATTTGTTCCGCATCCTTAAGCACTTGCGAATCAAATGCCACTGTTTGAACTTTAATGCATCAACCCACATCCCATGCCATTCTCACTGGCATCCGTGAATAGATACACCTCCCAGTCATCCTTCAGCCCCTTTTAGAATGGGTGCACTCAACAGACTCATCCTTATGTCTTCAAACTCATTTTACACTCCTCACTCCACTTGAACCTCATTCCTTTTTTCACCAATCCTCTCATGGCCTTGGTCGTCTCTGCCAAATTATTTAGGAATCTCCATAAAATTGCCCAAATATGAAGAGAATTCTGCCTTTTCCTTTGGTGGCTTTATCTGCTTTACTGCCTCCTCTTTGGCAAATGTGGGCTTATTCCCTGGTCGGGCAACTCATGTCCCAAATACTGAACGTTCTCAGCGTATATTTACTTTTCTACACTGAAATTGCTAATCCAGCTTCACAAATTCTCTACAACACCTCTCTTAACCAGGTTTCATGTTCTTCCACATCCTCTCCGTATTCCAAAATGTCATCCTGAAACCAACAAACTCCGGCTACAACTTTGAACAACTTACTGATGACCCTATGGAACACACTTGATGCCAATATCAATCGAAACAGCATTCTCTTACACCAATATAAACCAAACGGTTATATAAATGATGTCATCTCCGCTTATGACTGGTGTAATCTCTCTTGGTGAAATGCTGACTTCAAATCTATCATTGAAAATACTCCTCCGCCTGCAATTCCTGTCAGCAACTAACTCATCTTGGGTAAAGAAAACCTGTCTAGTACCACACACTTGTAAGTCCCCTGAGATAAATGCATACTCTCACACTCACATTTGGTTTGTTTACCAAAACATTAGTATTTATACACTCAGCAGCCTCAGCCTAGTCTACAATGCCTTCACTCAACATTTGCTTCACTTCACTATAAATATCTGCTTGCATAGCAATAGTATCGTTGTAGCCTGACTGGCATCGCTCTGTGTTTCAACTTAATTAGATGAACAAACACTTTTAAGCAACCAGTCATTTGCCCAAATACGCTTGGACACCAATGCATCACATCCAGCTCATTATGCTGCACCATATCCACTTTTTCCATTTCTTTATGAACAATCTCAACCTGAGACGAGTGATCTGGGTCAAGTCTCAAACCCATAACTGACTGCGCATCCCAAGACAAAAAAATACCCCCTTTGGTTGTGACCCTCATCATTCCTTGCACACTGCATCCTTGGTATAGATATTGAACCTAAAACTCACCCACAAGATCAATTGGAACACCACCATATGTATGTGCCATCGAGGTGGCCTCCTGAAAATCGCAACATTTGAATGTTGTTCTCCACATGTCTATATTTATGAGTGTGTATTCTGCCCCACTGTCAATCAATACATTCACGGGCACAGTATGTACTCTTATCTCGGCATGCAGCTGCACCCTTCTTGCTTTACCTTGAATTCTGTATGTCATGTACATTGTTTGCTTCCTTTGCTGATTGTGCATTGATAACTGAGAATAAGGATTACCCCTTAATAATTGACATGATATTAGGAATCCCAGAAGAAACAATGATATCTGATTGGATAATTAAATAAAACCATGAGTGTTCAATGCAGCTATTTTAGATTTTGTTCCGCTGTGTCATAACATGAGGACTGGAACAGATCCATAGCATTGGGCACACATTTGTGGAAGGCAACAGAATCGTTATAAAGACAGATATGAAAACCTATATGTATGTGATGCTATTGAAGCATATGTTACTGTGAAATCAATGGACAAGGTAATACTGTTGAATGTTTTATTGTGAAATTATTCGATTAGAGGAGGGACAACAATATAAAGCTGATTAATGTTGATGACGATTGAAAAAGTTGTGATCCTGACACTATCATTTTAGAAGAAATTTGTATAGGTTTTCAAAACAAAAATGTTTTCTTGATTTCAAAGTCTGTGTAGGTTTTCATGCTTGAGAAAGCCCAGGAATGGGTGAAACACAAGCACGTGCTCCGGTAGGATATTGTTGGCACCTAAAAGGACCTTTTTGTCATTAGTGTAAATGAAGGGACTTTGAAGGTTTATTGAAATAAGTATGCATGAGACACTTCTAAGGATAAACTCAAGACGGAAATATGTGATACATGCACAAAAATAATAACTACATATGGTAAAGGATATTTTGTATTTATTAATTCATGTATAATCCAGTTTAAGTGCATATCACCTAATCACCAAGGAGCAATCATGTCATTATTCTTCTCCGAACAGTTTAACAGTGATCACATAAATTCAACTATGACTTTGGAAGTTTGTTGAAGTTGTTAATGGAGTCAGCAATTCCATTCTCCTTAAATAAGTCCCATCCTTCTCGGGTGACAGAGGTTAATAATGGCTAACTGGCAGAATACAATGTCTTCAATTATTACAATTTGGAGACAAGAAGAAGAGCTGGCTCACGCGCATGTTTAGAAAAAGCCAGCTAGAGAGATAGGAGGCAGATTGATCTTAGTAAACAAAGGAATTCTGCCATCAATGTTGAGAAGTATGGAGCATGGGGCTTGTTGAATGAAAACAGTGATCTTCATTGAAACAGGTACTGGTGTTGTGAGAAACCTGAGGGTGTTCTCGCTCCTACCCCCCCAGATCCTCTAGGCAGGTGGCCGGGGAAGGGCCATTGCTTTTGGATCCTGACCCTGGGGGTATATGCGAGTGAGGAACACCTTGTTGGATGGGTCCTTGGGGATTGGAAGTGGCGTACCTTTAATTGAGACATGGTATCCCCCTTATCCTAGTGACTCCAGAGGCTAGAGTCATCCTGCTCTTTTCAGTTTTTGCACCACTACATTACCACCATTTCTTATCCAACCACTGAACTAGTAATGAGGCCCTTTGACTAAAATCTCCAAATGTTAACACTGAAACTTTTTAGTTATTAAACAACAAGAATATATAAGAGACAGCTTTCTCATGGGGCTGAGAAGCCATCATTGACAGTTGGAATCATGTAGGCCACCTCCTTGAGTTAACCTTAATCATTCTCATATGTGTATCCCCAATGTACTATTCTGTCTGACCTTTACTTTAACAAACACCATGTTCTGTGGTTAAATGATATATTTCATATTGCATTCTCTGTACTTTGAGAGATATGCTATCCACTTAGATAAACTGCTTCAAAAACCTGATGTTGCCATCTTGAATTGACCCCCAGAATAACAGTTGGATGGTGGGATGCATGTGGCACAATAGGGGTCATTACGACCCTGGCGTTAAGGGTTTAACGGCGCCGTAAAAGGTGTCGGCGCCGTTAAACCCTTAACGCCTGAGTATGAGGTCCATTTGCGGGACCCGACCTTAACGGCTGGTTTTACCAGCCGTTAAAGTAGGGTGCCGCAAAGGGACCTCAGTGCTAATTACGGTACCGCAATTTGCGAAACCGTACTTAGCGCCTTCCCCAGTCCCATTGAGCCCTATGGGGCGAAAATGGGAATGGGGAAGGGCCATGGTGAAATGGGGAAATACCACCCCGCCAACCTTGGAATGGGGCAGTATTTCCCCATTCCACCATGGCGGACTCGTTACAACACCGGCACCAACCATGGTGCTAATAGCGCCATGGTTTAGCGCCGGGGTTGTAATGAGGGCCAATGTGTGCTTTGTGAGATGTGCAGTCCTCTTGGCCAAACTGCTGTGATCGTAGCTGAGGGCATCATTTTAAATGTAACTCATGTGTTTCCTAAATTAATGTGTATGCCTTTTTGAGTTGTGATAGGACGTGTTTAATAATAATAATAATAATAATAATAATAATAATAATAATAATAATAATAATGTATTTCTTATATAGCGCCACACACCCATACATCTCAGAGCACTGAAAAAACAAAAGAAATTATTTAATTGCTCTTCTGCACCCCAGTTATCATGGCTGCCCAAACCGCAGGTGGAGGTATGTAACAGGTGAGCATCAGCTTTGCGGCGCTGGATGTTAATGATGATGATGCAGCCTCAGGAATAGATAATGCAGTGGTGAGATAAGAAGAATGTGCTTGCACAATAGGATTGTTCATCTTTGGTCATTGTCATCTCTGTCCTGTTATTTGGTTCCTTTCCATGGGAAGCCATTTGGAAGAGGTCAATTTACAATGTTTCTATTTGACTCTCTGCAATGTCTGACAGGAGTCTCCTCAAAGAATGATATGCACTGGATTGGTCTATGAAGTTTGATTCAATGGAAGTCTTCCAGTGGAGAGTAGTTTCACTTTGGTTCTTTATGCTCCAGAAAGAGGTATTGTGACTGGGATGCCCTACTTATCTCAGGGTTTAATAAGCAGGTAAGGAAGGGCCATGGGAAATGGATCTCTCACACATCTTCATCAGGAGGGAACAATGAACCTTTACAGATGCAAAGCCTGACAGTGGGTTTACTAAGCACAGTTGTATTGGATAGAGAAAGTTGCTCTTCTTGACAATGGTTGAGAAGGATTGGAAGGTTTTCATATAATATACAGTAATGTGATATTTAATAGATGTCATTTTTCAAGGATTCACTGTTTTGTGGATTGGGCAGGGCAAGATAATAAATGGCTATCCCTTCTCAGCATTCTAGAAGTTGGGACTGTAAAAGGGATAATTTCAGAGAGAAGAACATTGACCTTTTCTTTAACATTACTCAGAGTAATCTTAAAGAGAAATAGGGAATAGCAGTGTATGTCCTTCATAATCATGTATGTAGAATAAGCCACTGAAAACAACAGTTCACCAAAAGTGTTGGTGCCCCTGGAGCCTCACACAAATGACACATCACTCCCTTTGAGCTTCAAGACATTCGGAAAACAATGAGGTTTCAATTGAAAAATATATAAAGGGCAGTACCTGACCCAGCCAGCCACTGTTACCTCTCTACTCTTCCTACCTTATCCCCTCAAACACATGGACTTTTGGATATTGTAGGAGGTTTTAATCGGTAGATCTACTTGAAGCGATGCCGGGGGGGGGGGCGGAACATCTGAATTCTAGGGCGGGGTACCCGGTAATCACCAGCCCATTGAGAAGTGGATTAATTGACCCACACAGTACCAGCTACCTAGCTACAGATACCAAACACAGGAATTTGGAGAATAATTCCAGAGTTCTCCCAAGATGTGCATGATATCACAGCACACAATTTGGTCCACAGGACACCCCATTGAAAGAGACACAAAAATCGCCTTACGTCCTGATGAAGGCTGATGAAATAAAAGCACTTTTCAACAGGCCGAAACACAGTTTTGTCAACAACTAAATGAAATGGGAGGGTTTAACCAAAACACTGTACATTTGGCTGACTAATGTGGCATCTGTATATGTATACAGCCCCAACAGAGTGAAAGGGGTCATTTCACATACATATGAGTCATTGTTTGTGTTTTTTTAGCTAAAACAAGTGTAATTGTTTTGTACATATAATGCACTATATCTGTTTTCCTGTGCTCCACATTTGATGTAACTTATTTTTTTGTTGTGATTTTACACTACCCTTATATATGTGGTATATGGAATACATAAGAGAAGGTCACTCTTTATCTGGGTACGCCCTGATCATTTTCACATACGTATAGAAATATTTTAATTGGGTGACATCTAATTGAGGGGATCTTTTCACCGACCCCAACCCAGGCTTGCACACATTTACTTTATTTAATCAAGGTCTTTTTATGAATCTGGGACCCTCAATTTAACAGTATGGTTTCCTTACAGCCTCCCTCCCCTTTTGGACAGGAAACACACAGGGCTGCACAGAAGGTCTGTTTATTAACATAATAGAAAAAAAATATTTTAAAGATAAATAAGTTAGACATCCATGAGATTCTAATGCCAAAGATGAAAAAAATCACTCACTTGTCACCTCAGTTTTCAAATCTACAGTTATAGAGATACAGACTTTTAAACCACACATATCACTACATCTATATTGTGTGTACCCTGGAGGCATATTCACCACTGATTAAAATTCTATGAGGGTCCAGGATAAGACTTTCATTTGTTAAAACACAAATAGATTCAAAACATCACTACCTATCAAATTCTCTCAACCTCCCCTTTATTCCAAACAGAGACCACCCTCTTACTCAACAGAAATGTCAACATGTCAGCAGTATTCTCAACACTCAATTGCAACACACTACTAAGCCTTCTGTATGCAGATGGCTTGTAGAAAAGAAAATGTATTACCATGTAAAATGTTACCTTTCTCAATGGGAAACCTAATGTGACAATGGCTAGTGGTGAATCACCCTTTCCCTTTTGAGTGAAACGGTATCTGTAGAAAAGATCATCTTTAAAAAAATCAAATTCACAAATGACTGCATCTTTTCTCTGAAATCTTTTCCATTTTTTTAAAAATATAGTTGGGGATGGGTCAAGGGTAATAGTTTTGTTGGGGGGAGAGGAGGTTGGGGCAGGGGTCTCCCCCCACATTATTAACACCAAAGAAACATGCAGTCATTTTTCCATTCGATTTTTTTATGGACATTTGTCTGAAACAACTTAGCATTAACAGCAATATTCTGCTTGATGGCTTAACCAGAACTACTTCAACAATTTTCTTTTTCTAGGTATCCACACAGTCAGATGTCCATGTAACCCCTCTAATTATTCTTCTGTGCTAGACATCATTACACAGAGAAAGAGTGAGGGGTTCTCACTGTATACACACCCTGGGACCTAGTCTACAAAACAAATATTTTTTCTGATGCACATACATTTCTGAAATGTTCCCTATCTTCTAGGGATGCACAATCAAATCATAGGGCACAGGGAGCAGTTTATAATCTAATTCCCTTCATAATATATCAGGATGATGTGCCTTTATATTAAACTCACAATCACATTTATTTTGGCTGTATCACAGATAGGTTGTACCCTCCTATGACCTGGTTTGATTCACCCCCTATAGGAATAGATGGGCATCAGTCAGCAAGGTGGGATCAGCTCTCCTCCATAGCCTGTCTGCTGTCTCTACCACTGCAGAATATGTGAGATGTTAACTCTTGGTTGGCCTCAGTCTCTGATAATAATCCATCAATGGGTTAAAAAGGAGACCAATCTATGCCTTCTTCTTCCTATTGTTATTAATTCTCCTTTCCCTCCTTCTTGCTCTCCATCGGTCAGTGAGTAAGCGAGTGAGTCTCCCCCTCGTGTGTATTTGACCTTTTATTAAACAAAAAACCCTCCCTTTTGAATTGTGTATAATGTTTAATCTAATTGGTCAATGTATGTGACTAGGCAGTGTTACAAAAGTGATTGGATCTACTTTTTTTGCCACCATTGGGCATATTAATGAAGGGGCAGTCTGAGGGGAGGAACGTCTACATCCAGTTTCTCTCCCATCTGATGGGATGTCATTTTAGGGATTTCTTGCATTAAACATTGTAACATTCCGAAATAGTTAATGCCACACATATGACAACTTTACTAATCTGCTCACCAGATTTCTCTCTCTGGCATGAATCAAACAACACAACATTCATCATGGTAGGACAAATGGATAATAGCTTACATATTCTGGCTTATAACTGACATACGTTCATACACAAATCATTGTATGCAGTGACTGGCTCGTCACTGCATACACTTGTATATATGGTTCACTGGCATGCACCATTCCTGCACATCAAAATACAAATTAGCCTAATTTGCATGAGAAAAATGACCTCAAACAAATGGTGTCTTATATTTATAAAAGAGCATTTGAAGATGAACATTTTAAATAAGAAATGAACTCTCTACGAGGTTCCGTTCAAGAATTATGAGTGAAAAAGTGAATCCCAATATAACGTTCAAAAGGCATTTGATTTTCCTTCCAATTTACCCAATATTCCATAGCAGACACTTGTTTTTTTTTCTGCCCACATACAGAACAACTGGGGTCAGATTACAGAAACTTTACTGTAGTATGAGTGCAAAATTGTACGGTATTAGAGCTAGGACAAATGTTGCACTATTTTATAAAACACTGGAACATATTAAAAAACCATTGCACAATGATTTGTGCAGTGTGGCATGGTGTTAGATTCAGGGCAACAATTGCCTTATTGCAAACAAGATACATTTTGGGTGCAGTTTTGCAATGTTTTCCCTAGTGCTAATCCTATTGCATATAAGCACCAGGGCAAACGTTTCCCTGGTGCAAAAATGCAATGAAATTATATACTTTTTGCACTAGAGCATGTTTTCATCATGAGCAACTAGCCCCACTTCTGCATGCTGGAAAGAAATGCATTTCCCAAAGTAATGGCACTCATGTATTGACTGTTGAAGGGTGAATGACTGAGCTGGCCCTGATGGAATTCAGACCTGTATCCTTCAGATTGAATGTAGATGTCTGAACTTTGTTGTCACTCCATGTATCGATATCTATACATGCATACTGTGGAGAAAACTGATCCTACCAGAATACATTGCGGAAGAGTAGCACGGAACAGAGACAGCTTTATCAGACGTCAAAGCAATACAAAAGGTCACAACATGCCCCCTTTTAAAGTTATGCATTTGGTTATATTGTGCTTAATGACAAACGTTTCCATATTCCAAGCACCTGACCTGGTATTGAACCCAAGTTGGACGGTATCACCTTGCTCGCCCCTGAGCTACTCTTGCAGCCTTCTAATATAAGGGCGGAAGGGGAGAACATCCCAGACTATTTTTGGATCTCGCCTCTCGCCTGTGACTGTCATCTGTATTTATGTTTGTAATATATCATATGTGATAAGTACTTTTCATATATTAACATGATCTATAACTGGCAAGTACTCTGAAGGTACAGTCAGTGAGAGAAGCAGATAAAGGTAAAAACAGGGTAGATAGACAAGCATATTCTTAAAATGATTATTTGTCCCCCCTAACAAGATTCCTGGGAGAAATTCACCATCTCGCAATTGCACATTCCATCTCCATTTCTGATCTTGAGCAGAACTTTGGCAATGTTTGCCAATGGGATGCCTTGTATTATCAATCAACAGTAATTGTTGTGAAATGGTTGGCTACAATGTGTGCCCGACATTAAAAAACCAAAATTAACTCAACTGATCACTTTTTTTTTCATTTAAAAGAAGCGTTGATTAGATTGCTGGATGTTTTTTATTATTAATAGTTGCAGTTCCTCTTTTGACAAGGTTTTTCGAGTTTGAAATTAAATGCATCTTAAGTAGCCCGGTGTTACATATTTCGTGGTGTTATGAAAACGACATATATTAACTATAGAGAATTAATTTAAATGCATTTGCGTGCTGCTGCTCATATCGACTGGTAATTGGAACACATTAAATTAATGTATCATTTTGCTGAAAAATATGTATGCGCTTTCATCCCCACATGGAAATCGCAGCTTAAAGACATAGAGAAGGCTATTTGATTTTCCATCCTAAATAGCTGCTACACACAGGAGAAACACGTCATCTCTGCAGACGCTGCTAAGGATGTGCCTCAGATGATGAGCTATTGGTGTTGGGTAATGTGTACACATGTTTGGATTACATAAAGTGCACTGATATTAGAAACATTTACACTCCGGAGTCCTGTCATTTTTAAAAAATGCAGGGCATGTTTGCACTGACATCTGTACCAACGGTTTAGGGGTACTTGATAGGAAAAGAAATGACCTTTTCACAATTGACCGAATTCTTTTTTTCTTTTTTTTTTAATGCAGGGGCAGAGCCCCCAGTTCTCCCCACCTTAACCTATTCCCGGACCCCACCTCATATCTAGATTTAATTGAAATTGACCGAAATTTGTAAAAGACTTTGAACAAAATAATGTGGTCAATTCTGAAAAGGTCAAATTGGCCCACGATCAAGTAGGCTAATACCGTACCAACTACTCAGCGTAAAATAGACATTTCCAGAGAATGGCTTACGTATTCACTTTTGGCAAATATTGTTGCAAAATTGTTCGTCAATGTGAAACGTGCAGCACCAGATCAATATGTGTGATGCAGAACTGAGTCTTCTGCAAGCATTCTGGACTATTGTGTAGGATGGCTTGTAACCCAATGGTTAAAATGGGATTTTCCCAATCGACTGGCAGATTTGTTCCAGATGAAGCAGATTGTGAGGCATTGAGGAAGTTGGTAAAGAGTGATGAAGTAGCGAGAAAGAGATAGAGATGAGAAATATAGGGAGTAACAGAGATAAAGAGGAGAGATAGAGAGGGGGATAAAGGGGCATGCAGTGTGAAAGAGAGAGAGAGAGTAGTGTGTGAGATAATGCGGGAGCTGGAGGCAGCTGGAGACAGAAAGAAAGAGAAGGAGAGAGACAGAGAGAGAGAGCAGTGTGTGTGTGTGTGTACATGTTTAGGAGAAGGTGTTTTACAGCTCTTGGTGATGGCCTCCAGAAGGGTGAGTGTCTTCAGCATTGGTTAAAGGCCATCAGAGGCTGATAAAACCGTTGATATCAACATAAGCCCCCCAAACCTAATATTCAGACCGCTAATGGGCTCTGTGTTGTCAGAACAATATTGGCTATGTATGTGTTGCTTTGAATAAAGAAACATAGAACAATCAAGATGTCTTCCATGAAAATAAAAAAAGAGGGTCCCCCAGAAACTGACTTTTCTATTTTTCTGGGGGCATGCTCATGAAGGAGGCAAATCAGATGGCATTTGAAGGACAGGTGCAGGTAAGTGAAATATTTTTTTAAGTCTAAATGGACTCTGGTGGTCTGTGTGGGTGCGTTGTGGGTGAAGCGGAGAAGATGTCAGAGAGCCGGATAGCTGTGGTAGTCGGCACGGAACATGGGCAGACACGTGTTAATAAGCTCCAAGTTCCTACACAATGGATTTCTTGGCATCTCCACTGTGAGTGCTAATAGTCAATACAGTGATCTAGACATGTCCACTCAGATGTCATGCATTATAGATGGAGAACAGAAGACAAAAGCCAATACATTTGCTTGCGTTAATGTGAACTGAACATTCTCAATCAAAATCCATTACATGCCTGTCATTTTATTGACATGGCGTCTTAACCTAGACCAGTTTAGTTCGTAACCCTTCCATGCATCAGAGAAACACGCACTACACCACTCTTCTATGAATGTGCATAACAAAGTGAAACACAGTGTTCAATATTGGTAGCGTTATTAAAAACCTGCTGGTCATTGATGTGACAGATGCCACTAAAACTGGTTCCCATCTCAAAGTTATTTCGGTTTATAATTAGCATGTATTGATTTTCCTTGAAGTAAACATGAAGATATGCTGCCTTGAGAGGTAAATATTGATGACACAAGGCAGCGATCAATATTGGTCTTTAGGGACGAAAATCTTGATCTTCATTGAAACAGATGCTGATGTGCTTCCTGCTACCTGCATTGAAATGACTTGCCGGAATTATTTGAGTTGATGTATTGAAGGCATTTGCAGCCTCTCTGCCTCTCTGATCTGCAGAGACAACTAGAAAGACCTTTCTGCGTAAATGGGTGCGAAGCCAAGCATCATCAAAAGTAGCCTTGAAATCATTAATCGTTCCCCAAAATCACATGGCTGAGATGTTGGGGCTGTAAACAGGCAAACTGTGATCAATGCAATTTTTGCTACATTTCTGGAAGGGATTTCTCAAAATTGCTGCCAAAATGTATGTACATATTGTATCAGACAACCAGTCAAATAGAAGCGAAAATTGCTCTTGCTATTCTGAGAATTGCTCTTTAACTCCTCCCGTGCCTCCTTTTCAGGTGCTAACTCTTCACCCAAGTGATTGACAATACTCAAAATTGTAAAGTCGTGCCAGGCACCGCTACGCAGGAGGCCATCTTTAGTTGATTATGGGGTACTGCCTACTTTCCACTTGCATGATGTGCCCAGCAGCAACATCATTAGATGCAGATGTTGCTTTGCATTTTCCAGTGTTTCCTCATAGAGCACTGCCGGATTTGGTGGCAGACACGCACTTGCAGGGACGGACGGACGTTTTACAACTTTACATGGGAACCTATTTTATTTAATATTTTCTAAAACGCTACCAAAAAAGGGAAATTAAAGGATGGAATTGCTGTTTGCTGACTGTAAACCCTGCAAAGGTTTGTTCTGGGATCGGAGACCGGAGAGATCGAGACCTGGGCCCCTAATTTTACTGCAAAACAGACAAGGCAGTCCTGGGGAAAAATGTTATCTCACCCGATGTTTTGGCTTCGGAAAACTCCCTTTATCCAAAAGTAATTGTTCCTTTAAATTATTTGTATAATGCTAAGTGTTATCATGAACCACTTGAGGACACTTGGTTGGCTTGGCTGCAGATTTTGAATTTCAATCATTCACTCACAAGGAAATGATCCTGGTTGTGCCCTTGTGCTTGGGCCATGTTATGGTATTTACAGAGGGAGGCCATGCACTTAATACAGTTAGAAAGTGTTGTTTCAAGAGCTGTTAACATCCCATTGAATGGCCCTGGAACAGAATAGTAAGTGCATTTGTCTTCTGTTGAATTTATTTTCGTTTGAATTGTGATAGGTCCTCAGGCAGGCTGATGCCTAATGCAACAGCGCCATCATGGTCTTAGTGCGAGGAACGAGGACCGGAACAGACTGCTGTGAGGGGAGCAACAAAGAAAGGGCAGCCACTGCCCCCAAAGGGATTTCTTTCACAACCAGTTGGCGGGGCAAGCGCACGGGCATAGGAGTTCAGCTGCCGACAACTCACGGGCATAGGAGTTCCATAGACAGGCAGCAGCAGCGTGAGCCAGTCAGAGGAGTGACTGGTAGCACTGCAGAGTGGTATTTTCGTCT
The DNA here is from genome assembly GCF_040938575.1 of Ambystoma mexicanum. NCBI lineage: Eukaryota > Metazoa > Chordata > Amphibia > Caudata > Ambystomatidae > Ambystoma > Ambystoma mexicanum. The sequence goes on from NC_090929.1 coordinate 1,546,263,428, forward strand.
GTGATGGTTGACCGAGCCGTTGGGGGCCGATGGAGGGTGTCTCCATTACTGGAGGCTTAATAGGTAGTGCCACAGGACTAGCAGAGTCCAAGTGCCCAAGGACAGATTCTTTCCCTCCAACTTTCTGGGAAGAATTGATGACATTGCGCATTGACAGCGTGATGACTGGACCGCAGGGAGCAAACTTTGCGCTGCGTGTGTTTGCAGTGCAACTGTCGTTGGCGGGGAAGCCTGGGACGATTCAGGGGTGTGTCAGAGCAGGTGCTGTAGTGCGAGTAAGAGCATGGCAAAAGATGTTGCGGTGGAGTGTGGCCCTGTCAGAGTGGCCATTAATGAATTTGGCCATCAGGTTCATCACCAGACGAAAAGGCAGAGGTGGAAGACAGTGGCAGGATTTGGTGCGCAACCTGAGCAGCAAGTACTGGTGGAGAACCAATAGTGCAGGGTGTGTTTGGAAGTTTATGGGTTTGCTGATGTCTTCTGCTCAAGGTGTGAGCAAGTTTCCTTCAAATTGCGGCAACAGGATACCGACCTCTGGTCCTGGTTTGTGGACAGTATGATATGATATGATATGATATGATATGGTATATGAGTCATTTATAACGCGCCTGTACAGACGTGTTAGAGTAGGAGATTCACAATTGGTGAAGAAAAATAGAAAAATAGCAAGTCAGTTGTTTTAGGTTGAGGCCAGTTTTTATATATGTTGTTGTTTTGTATTGTAGCCTCTACACAGTGTGTTAGGATATTCTTTAGGGAGCTGATTATGGGTTGATTGTAGTGGAGGGCGTTGTTTTATCATTTGATGTGTTTGATGAGTAGGGTTGTTGTGTTGTGGCCTCACGTTTAGGTTATTTGGTGTCATTTCAGAACATTATTTTCATTTTTTTTGCAGGTGGATCTATTTCTGGACTTGTGGGTGCTTGGAGGTCTGCATTAAGGACATAGGGTTTAATGTGCTGACATATTGTTTTTAGTCGATTTGGAGGTTTTAGGTGGTATCCTGATTTTGGAACTATTGGGGGCATCGGACAGGGGAGTGTGGAAGCCAACACGGACCACACAGCATTTTAAAGAAGACTCATGGTCAAAGTGGATTTCATTTTTTGTGTGGGTGGTAGGGTTTGTCGGAATTGTGTCTGTGTGGTATGGATGTGGCATATGTTGCTTATGGGGCATTTAACATTTCGAGTTTGTGGGCAACTCGAGTTGTAAGGACGTTTGGCTGTTAAGTGCCATTGGTGTTGTGGCACAAGGAAGTGCCACTATTGTTGTTGTGCCATCTGTGTCAGCGGTTGCTGATGGGTGCAACAATGTTGCTGGGATATTTGGTGCAAGAAAGTGACACTGGTTTCAGTGTTTTCTGAAGGGGTACATTGCATGGGGTCTGTATGCCTACATGCATAGGTCTGGTCAACAAATTGTGGTGAGGATTTATGGTGCGTGGAAATGCAGCTGAGTTTTAGTGTCTGCTAATGGCGTCTGTGGAGAGTTTTAGTGCTTGTAGCCTCATGCTGTCACGCGAGTCGGCTTGTCCTTGTTATGATTCTAAGGAGCAACATCGCGTGACAGCAGTGGCGGTTGAAGGACGGAGTGAAGCCGTGTTGTCCTTCTGGCGGGCTCGCCCAAATAAACGTATTATATATATCTACTCAACGTGTCCGCCAAGTCTTTACAATGGCAACGAGGTGAACTGCGAGCCCGCAAAGGAGGGGAACTGCACAGTAGGCGGGGACCGCGATCGTGAAGCACAATTGGCTTTCATTTAAGAAAGCCACCGGAGCCCTGCAGAGGCTTTCCTTCCTCCTAGCTGGGATCTGCCAGAGAGAGGGCACGGTGAGATGCGCTGAGTGGCTCTGCAGCGGGACGGTCTTCCCAGCATAGCGTGAAACGCCCAGAGGTTGCAGCTTATTCAAGCGGTTGTGCCGTGAACCCGCCCACCCTGTTCTCCATTGGCTGCCGGTCTTCAAGGTGAGGAGGAGAAAGGGTAGAGTGCAGAGGGCACATCCAATGGGGGCGGTCCACTCATTTTCAAGTCGCTAGGAGTGACATTGAAGTTTTAGTAAAGTGAAACTTCGAACCTCATTGGGCATATGTCTCAGCAATTTATGGAGGAAAAACAAGCCCAAACACCACTCGGTTTTGGTTATAACAAGGAAAGATAACAGGAGTCTAGAAACAAAGGGTCCTTGTAAAAGCAATCACCTACAGTGAGACTGTTGAGGCATACGCACATACAGTTTGTGCAGGAGTGCATGGGTCAAACATAAAACAATTCTTCAAGTCTGTGTGAACTGTGCTATCTGACACATACCACTGGTACTATTAATGTTGACTAGTGAGCAGAAGATAATCCTTAACAAGAATGGCTGCAGCAAGCATGTCCCCACCTCCACATTTCCTGTCTGAGCCAGGCACTCCACCTATAAGGTGGGACAGACTGAAGAGGCTATTTGATACCTATTCGGTAGCAATTGGTGGGGAAAATGTGCCCCTGCAAGAAAAGAGGCAATACTTCTCCACAATCTAGTGTCGTAGTGTCTACGACGGATTGCCAGAGCCCCCGCAAGAAGGTCAAGGAGAGTTGGACCAATACACTGTGGCAGAAAGAAAATTGGAAATTCACTTTGAAGCAAAGAAGAATACCACATTTGAGAGACATACATTTTTCCAAAGAATACAGGATCCTCATGAGCCGTAGAGAATTTCATTGTAGCTTTAAGGTCTCTGAGCCATACATGTGAGTTTGGCCCGTTGACAGACTCACTTATACGTGACCAGCTAGTACGTCGTACTAATAACATGAAAATGCAGGAGAGATTGTTGTCTAAGGTTGTATCTCTGGAAACGGCAGTAGAGACAGCTAGAAGCATGCATCAGACTCACAAGTATATGTCAACTATGAAAGGTGACAGACAAGAAGGAGAAGTAGCGGCAGTGAGAGGATACAGAAAAACAAATGTAAAAAAGGTGATTAAATTCTATAAATGTGGTAGTAACCGACATATATCCACAAGTGTATTCTGCCCCGCGAGGAACATTTCCTGTTTGAAATGCAAGAAAAAGGGGCACTTTGCAAGGGTCTGTCGTGAATCAGGTCAAGTACAAAGCATTGAGTCGGGAGGAAGAATACCAGAACAAGAGGAGAATCCAATGGTTGCGCAAGGTACACAAGCCAATCATGTGCCAGAAGTGTCAGAAGTGTCTAATAAGGGAAGTGTGCTAACAGATGTATTTTTGGTAAATGGTAGAGTTGTAACAATGAAGGTGGACATCTGTTCACTGTGGACTCTGATGTCAAGAGGAACATTTGAAGGCTGTTTGCATGGTGAAGTGAGCAAGTTAAAGGAACACACAATAGAGCCATATGCATATGGCAATGAAAGAATTTAGATTTTGGGGAAAGTCCAAGCAGCTATCAAATACAAAGGCGAGAGTTGTGATTCAGAAGTCTATGTAACACAAGAGGGCTTGTCTCTTTTAGGGTGGGGCGAACAATGTAAACTGGGAATTAGGATACAAGGGAGCGGTGAAGAAGCAGTTACGGTTGCAGAGATCAGAGACAAATGGGACAAGGAATTTCCGATGGTGTTCCAAGAGGAATTAGAGATGCTGAAGGGATTTGAACATGAGATTCGTTTGAAAACAGGGGCTATACCGAAGGTGCATAAGGTGAGGCCAGTACTTCAAGACTTGAGGGGAAAACTAAAAGTGGAGATCGAAACATTATTGCAGAAAGGGATCATAGAGAAGAGTGAGAGCTCTGAATGGTTGTCACTTGTGGTGGTGGCAGCAAAACCTAATGGGGAAATAAGGCTTTGTGTGGACCTGAGAGACATAAATGGGAACATTCTCATAGACAGACATCCCTTACCGATAATTGGAGAAAAGTTGTCAACACTCAAGGAAGCCAAGATATGTTCAGTGATTGATCTTTCTCAGGCCTATCACCAAATTTCCTTGAAGGAAGACTGTCAACATCTGACGGCGTCTATAACAACATTTGGAACCTTCAAGTATTGTAGAATGCCATTCGGCCTTGCCTCAGCCTCGGCAGTATTCCAAAGGGTGATGGACACTATTATGGAGGGTGTAAATAATATTGTGGTGTTCCAAGATGACATGTTAATTTATGCTAGCTCTAAGACTGAACATGATGACATTTTGACCCAGGTATTGAGTAGGTTATCTGAAGCAGGATTGACAGTAAGAAGAAATAAATGTAAGATTGCGGTTGAACGAGTGGAGTATCTGGGACATGAAATTGATGAGCATGTGGTGAGACCAAAAAAATGTTGGTGGAGGCGGTAAGGAATGCACCAATACCAACGGACAAAGATCAAGTGAGATCTTTCTTATGTCTGGCCGAATACTATCATACATTTGTAAAAAGACTTTGCTATGGTGTCCACTGCCCTGAGAATGATACTGAAGAAAGGATCAAAGTTTGTATGGACTCCGGAGTGTGGTGTGGCTTTTGATAGTATTAAGGAAGCTGTCAGCAAGACACCTTCAATTGGAAGGTTTGATCCCAAGTACAGAAGCGTGTTGGTGGTGGATGCTCATATGTTGGGATTGGGGGGCAACCTTAGTGCAGTATGACAATGAAAACAGAGAGAGAGTGATCGCGTTTGCATCTAGGGCACTGACAGACGTGGAATGTAAATACTCGGTTATTGAGAGAGAAACGTTAGCCATGTTTTGGGCTATTCTCAACTTTAAATACTTTTTATGGGGTAGGCGCTTCATTATTAGGTCAGATCATAAACCCATGGTCCAATTATTTAAGAGTGGGAGATGGGCCTTGGGATCACCTAGGAAAAGTCAGTGGGGTTTAGGTCTCTAAGGTTATAACTTTGATATGAGCTTTCTGCCAGGGAAAATTAATGTGGTGGCGGACTGCCTTTCCAGGCTACCAGTTGGTGAAAATGATGAATTTAAAGATATGGAATTGGGTGAGTCGGTTGTAGCAGAAGTGGAAAATGCTGTCAGTCAGGAGAGGTGGATGCAGGAGGAGGATTCTAATGATGAACTTTGATTGATCAAAGAGTGGACGGTGAAGGGGTGGCCCCAAAAGAAGGGTTTGGATAGGAAATCTGATGTGTGGTGGGAGATCAAGAAAGATTTGAACATTTATAGGGGCAGGTTAAGGAGGGGGCGGTGTGTGGTTCCTCCAGAGTCAATCAGACCATGTCTAATGGAACTTGCACATCAGGGACACCCAGGGGAAGGGACCATGAAACGGAAACTTCGACAGAGCTATTGGTTGCCAGGCATTGACAAGATGGCTGAGAGATGGGTGAAGGACTGTATGGCTTGTCAAACAACCAGAATTGTTAGGGAGACTCCTTTGGTTCCAAATGTCATACCAGACCAGCCATGGTCTAAGTTAGCAGTGGACATCATGGGTCCCATTGCGGGTTTGGGAGGAGGTTTTAGTTTTCTGTTTGTGCTAGTAGATTTTCATTCGAAATTGATTGCATGGGACTCAGTTAAGGAGGTCACGGCTGATTGTATTTCTAGAGAAGGTATTTCTTAAAGCGGGGTGCCCGCTGAATTAGTCTCAGATAATGGGGTTCAATTTGTTTCGGAAGCAATGAGGAGGTTTCTGAGCAGTTATGGTATAACACTTACTATAACTGCGCTGTACCACCATAGGGCCAATGGCCTTGTAGAAAGAGTCAACCGATATTTAAAAAGGGGGTTGCAATTGGCTTCTGAGAGTGAGACAGCCATGGAGAGAGGTGTTAAACTTCTTAACTTGGAATTATGTAACAACACCACATTCAGTGACTGGAGTCTCTCCATTTGTGTCCCTGAAAGGCTTGGAACCTGGGATGAGATTATGTCCAGGGTGGCTAGGGATGGCCAAAGTTGTTAAGGTAGATTATGAAACTTATCAATGTGGGTCAGGAGAAAAATAAGGACTGGTTTGATGCCAGAGAAAGAGTGAAGGATCGTGACTGGAAAGTTAGGGAGATGGTCTATGTAAAAAATCCCAGGTTGGTGAATAAGTGTCTTGAGAGTAAGTTTATGGGTCCTACAAAGTTATGTGCAGTGAGGAAGAGTGTGGTGGTTTTGGAAGGAGGATAAGTGTGGTCAAAAGGGAGGATTGCAAAGGTGCATGGTCTGGGTGAGGATGAGGAGAAGGGAGGCCTGTTGCCTGAAAGTGGGAGTTTGAAAACGACTGAAGGTGTGGAGAACAGGTTTTGCAGTTTCCAAAGGACAAGGTCCAAGCCTGTTTGGATGACTGACTATATGTCATAGAATTTTTGTGTTATCGGGTGAGGAGTAAACCAATGTTATCTTCTCTATGTTTAAATCATCAATTCTATTATTTTGTGATTGTTTCTCTTCTTGGTTGTTATGTTACTTATGTTATAAGCTTGTTCTGTTATTTATGTTTAAGTTTTGTTGTCTCTCCTGAGGGGGAAGATTTGTGGAGAGTTTTAGTGCTTGTAGCCTTGTGCTGTCACACGAGTCAGCTTGTCCTTTTTATGATTCTAAGGAGCGATGTCGTGTCACAGCAGTGGCGGTTGAAGGATGGAGTGAAGCCGTGTTGTCCTTCCGGCAGGCTCGCTGAAATAAACTTATTATATATATATATATCTACTCACTGTGTCCGCCAAGTCTTTACAGCCTCCTTTTTGCATTGTGGTGTGTTTACCTACATGCACAGGATTGGTCACTGCAGCCATTGTGGTGAGGGTTTATGGTGCATGGAAGTGCTCCTGGGTTTCAGTATCTGCTGATTGCGCCCATTTTGCATCGTGGTGGGTTTACCTACATGCACAGGATTGGTCACTGCAGCCATTGTGGTGAGGTTTATGGCACAAAGAAGTGCCTTAGATGTCAGCGTCTGTTAAGGGGGGATCAATTGCATGTGGTTTGTTTGCTTACATGCATAGGATTTGCTGTCTTTAGCATATGTGTTGGTAGTATAATTGGTGTTGGCACCAGAAGACCAACAAAAAATGTGTGTGTGTTCACCATAGTGGAATTTTGGTGTTTTGTCTTGCGTGGTGAGGTGTGGTGTTATTGGGCACTGTTGTATTTTGGGTTTTCCCATTTATTGTGTGTACAATTTTGTCATTATTTAGTTTTCAGTGTTATCAGGCAGTGTTGTGTTTGAGGTATTCCCATTTATCTTAGTTGCTCAGTTGTGTAATCATTTAGCTGTCAGTGTTACTGGGCACGGTTGTATTTGGCACTGTTCACATTTTATTTGGTTTCTCAGACTTGTCATCATTGGCTACTGCTTTACTTAACGATAATGGAATTGTGGGTTACTAATGTATTCGTCATCTTGGCTGCTGAGCCTTTGGTTGTTACAATGGTATTTTATTTCTGGTTGTTTCATTTACGGTTCTGGTTCTGGGGCACCTTTGCATTTGCATTGACATGGCTCATGGCCACTGTTCTATTGCGTGTTTCTTTGCATTGCATTGTCAGGGGTCATGCCCAGTATTGGATTTGGTGTTTATGGCATTGTATTGTCAGGGCTCATGCCCAGTGTTGGATTTGTTGTTTCTTTGTATTGCCTAGTCAGGGCTCATGTCCAGTGTTTATTTGGTGCTCTTTGCATTGCATTAGCAGGGCTCAGCCCAGTGTTAGATTTCATATTTCTTTGCATTGCAGTGTCAGGGCTCATGCCCGGTGTTGGATTTGGTGTTTCCTTTCATGGCATTGTCAAGGGCTCCTGCCCAGTGTTGGAATTGGTGTTTCTTTGCATTGCATTGTCAGGGCTCATGCCCGTCGTTGGATTTGGTGTTTCTTTGCATTGCATTGTCAGGGCATATGCCCATTGTTGGATTTGGTTTTTCTTTGCATTGCATTGTCAGGGCATATGCCCCGTGTTGGATTTGGTATTTCTTTGCATTGCACTGTCAGGGCTCATGCCCAATGTTGGAACTTGTGTTTATTTGCATTGCAGTGTCAGGGCTCTTGCCCGCAGTTGGTTTTGGTGTTGCTTTGCATTGCATTGTCATTGCTCATGTCTGGTGCTGAGTATTGTCAGGGCACATGTCCCGTGTTGGATGTGGTGCTTCTTGTATTGCATCGCCAGGGCTCATGCCCGGTGTTGTATTTGGTGTTTCTTTGCATTGCGTTGTCAGGGCGCATGTCTGGTGCTTAATATCCTCATGTTTTTCTCCACATGTGGTTCTCTTAGCATTGACTCACCTTGGTGGCCACTTTGTGAGCTTGCGTGAGAGACATTGTGTGCATGTTTTCGTCAAATGGTGGTTAGATCGCACTGGTCATGACTTTGCATGGGGTTGTGTTGGGGAGTTGTGGTGTGTGTGTGTGTTTGGGTCATCAATGTGCTCTTATTTGGGGCAGTACGTTGTTTCCCAGTGGTGTCTTCTTTTCTGTTTGTGAGAGGTAAACATGGGAGAGGGGTTTTATAGCTTGGAGTTTCCTTCTGTGCTGTATTAAAGGTAAGAGAGGGAAACGTTTTATAGGCCAATTTCTTGTGTGCTGTTTAACAGGACTTGCAAAAGAAGGTCTGGGAGTCCCTCTACCAGCACAAAGTCAGCCCTGGGATAGTGTCAACCATGCTTTAGCTCACTGCGCTTTTCACAGAGGAGAAATGTCTATATGCATATCAGTAATTGTCCCACCCAAAGGCAGTCCAGCACCTAAATGCTAGGCAAATCTCCTCTGAAGAAGAGTAGAAACAGCAACCCCATAAATGTGTGTCAGCCTAGTCGGGTCTCTTCAGAGAAGTGAAGCTGTGCCTCTCTGAGCACAGTGAGCAAGGGGTCCACGGCTGGATTACCCTGGTAACTTAGGATGAGACCACAAGTACCTCAATATGTGCAAAATAAGGTCTGGGAGTCCCTTTATCGAACCAAACACAACCCATTGACCTGTTTTCTGGTGGATGGGCCCTGGGAGAGTCTCAACCATGATTTAGCTCACTGTGCTTTTCACAGAGGAGACATTTCCATATGCATATTAGTCTTTTTCCCACCCAAAGGCAGTCCAGCACTAAAATGCTATGGCTGGACAAAGACTGATATGCAAATGGATATTCCTCCTTGTGAAATGTACAGTGAGCTAAAATGTGGCTGCTGACGCTCGAGTGAGTACCTCCCATAGAACAGGTCAATAGGCTGTGTTCGTTCTCACAGAGGGGTGCTCATACCTCTTTTTCTCTATTTAACAGGACATCTGAGTACCTGTGGGGTCAGGTTAGATTGTGCAGCGATGGAGTGTTGGATATGATATGATATGATATGGCATTTGTAACGCGCCTATACACAAGTGTTTCAAGGCGCGACGAGGCAGGGAGGGGGAACAAGGGGAGACAGACAACGATCCTACTAGGCCAGGTGTCATTCAGATCGAGCAAGTGCATGGGTAGGGGGGGACGGGAAAAGGGCAAGGGGGAAGGGAGAGGGGAAAGTGCAGTACAGGGTTAGTAATGAACAAGATAAATAATAAGGGCCAGCTGGTGGCAAGTGCAAGATAAGTGCAGACAAGTGCTGGGAAGGGGGGATTGTAGGGATACAGAGACAGTCCCGCAGTGCAGGGGTTGCAAGGAAGGCAGTGCAGAGGAGAGTGGCCAGGCCAATGACCGAGATTGGTGAGTGGCCCAGTTGCTGATTCAGTACAGTTTCAGTGATTTAGCAGAGGAGAGGGGGAGAGAAAGCAGAAGCAAAGAGGAAGGTTTTGAGGTGCTTCCGGAACCGGAGATGGTTCTCCTCAAGTGTCAGTGAGGCAGGAAGGCTGTTCCAGAGGGAGGCTCCTGCTGCAGAGAGAAATCTCCCCCCAACTCGTTGCTTGGAGAAGCGGCTGACCCTGAAGGAGTTGGAGGCGGAAAAGCGAAGTGCTCGAGAAGGAAGATATTTAGGAAGGGAGAGTTGAAGGCATTTTGGCCCCAGGCCCCAGAAGGCCTTGTGGACAATGCAGAGGGTTTTGAACTTAATCCTCGCAGCCACAGGGAGCCAGTGTAGCGATTTCAGTGCTGGAGAGATACGGTCCCTGGATTTGAGGCCAACGACAAGTCTAGCAGTCCTGTTCTGGATGAGTTGCAGAGGGCGGAGAGTAGAGGCAGGCAGATTTAGATAGAGGCTGTTACAGTAGTCCAGCTTCGAGAGAACCAGGGCTCTGGAGACAGTGAGCTTCTGGGGGAAGGAGAGGAAAGGAAGGATACCTTTGAGGAGGTGCAGCTGGTAGTGTGACTTCTTAGAAACGTCAGAAATGTGAGGAGAGAAGGAGAGTGTGGAGTCGAAGATAACCCCAAGGTTTTTTGCCTTGCAAGTAGGAGCAGCAAGAGGGCCAAGAGAGGCCGGCCAGAGAGCTGCAGGGAAGGAGGGAGTGGGTGTGCCGATGAATAGAATCTCGGTCTTACTGGCATTAAGGCAGAGGTCGTTGGCGGCACACCATTCCTGGATAGCAGAAAGACAGTCAGAGATGAGGGAAGGAGAAGAGGAGGCCGAGGGTAGCCTGGAAATGAGCTGGGTATCATCCGCATAGCACTGAAAGTTGGGGCAGAGAGCAGCGATGCGGTGGGCGAGAGGTGCCAGATACTGGTTGAACAGCCAGGGAGAGAGGTTAGAACCCTGGGGGACACCACAGGTAGAGAAGAAGATGTCAAACAGGAAAGATCCCAGAGATACTACAGATGACGGTTGGGAGTTGGAGAGAAGGAGCTGGCTGGAAGGGTGTTGAGGAACAATGTTTCTTCTGTCAGTGTTACATACAGATGTACCTTGCCTGCTTGTACTTACCTTATATGTCTTGAGGTCCAGAGGACAATGCCACTACCCCTAAAGTCACACTTACGAGAACTCGTATCCTGCTTACAACGAACCCACATCACTTCATTAGAACCTGATCCATGAAAGAGTACCACATGCAGTATTCTGATTGAGGCTTCTGTAGTCTATGAGGGAAATTCAGTATGCTGGGGCCAGGTTGCACCAATGAAGAAAACTATAGTTTAGGCATGTGTTTACATCATAGGTACTTTCGAGGAATACATGGCTTAAGTGATTGACAGAGGCATTTGAATAGTGTGCAGGGCAGAAGTTCTCCATTCCAATTATCCGTCTTGCAGCATGCATGTTAGTAGTTGCAAGCCACGCACGTCTCTTTAGGAAGTGGCAGCAGAGAAGGCGTGAAAGGGTGAAGGCTTGATTGATAATTGTAAGAAGGCCTTTTTTGGCTAATAGGGGATTTATCGCAATCACAAATATTGTGAGTCAACAGCATAGTCCTGTGACTTTAATAATATTATGAGAAAAATACACCCCTTGGGTTTTGGGCTATGAGCTAATAGTGACTGATAAGCCACATGTATGACTCTTTTTCGAGGACTGCAAAATGTCACTGTTGAAATTCCTTGCTTCCACGCCCATGGTACAGTACCCAAAGTGCTATGACATGTATGTGTAGAGGAGCAGCTGAATGACTCTGCAGGAAGTTCCGCCCCTATTCTGCCTATATGTTGGAAACCGGAAATTGCGACATGTGCAACGCCAGTAATGGTGCCTATTACACGAAAAGCCTTTGAGAAAATGTATCCACTGAGAAAACCCTATGTGATGTATCCCCAAATAGATGACAGTCTCCTGGGGGAGGTCCCTCAAGAAGTTTGAAGATATGAAAAGGAGAGGCTGGTGACATCACAAAAAACGGGCGTGATGCACTAAGAAGGATAACGGAAGAAGATAAGGCAATGGCAAAGCAAAGAATCAAGAAGACGTTCATGTGCCGAATCAAGAATGCACGTGCTCTAGAGAATGAAATGTTGCAGAAAGGTACAAGTGTGCCAACCAATTGTAGAGGACCATATAAGGAAGGGCCATATAGTTTGAGAGCCAATGATGTATTGTGTTTCTAATAACTGTTGAAGATGACTTGCACTAAGGGAGGGCATAAGTTGCCCACCTGACTATACAGATCCAATCACAATCCAATCCCTTATAGAAAGTATACTTAGATACTCCCCTTAGTCCTATCACAATCCCACATAGGTTTTCTTAGCTTGCCACATAATATGACGTCACATATGAGTTTTTACTATAAAAGTTCTGTTTTTTATGAAAAGCTTTGAGACTATGCTATGCGACGTCTGTTGATGTCCATTGCACTCCGTTTTAGATAATTTAGAATAAAACAGAGACATTTTGCCAACTTCCTGAGTCTGTCTTCTTATTGGTGTATGAGTTATTCTGCATCCCCTCCATCGTACGATGTGTTACCTTAATTAAAAGGACCATAAGGGTTCATATGCTCTGTTTTTTTCTGTGTTCTCTCCACAGTGGTGGTTTTTTTGTTGGTGTTTTCTTTCTCAATTATGCTGGTGGAGGCTGCCCAAGATCAAACATGATGTATAGGGAAGAAATGTGTGGTTCCTCTGAAAGTGTGTCACAGGTGGTATTGATGATGGATGCACTGTGCCTCTCATGGAAGTTCTCCAGTAGACAGAAACATAATAACTCAAATGTAACTCAAACTCACAGAATGTTGCCTGTAGGTGCTGTCTATTCTTTGAGATGTGCGTGTGATGCAAGCAAATATAAATCTTGTTATGCCAAACCTGGCATTTTTCCATCGAAGAGTTTGTCACCTTCTGTAGGCCATATATTGTTTTATCCTCAAATACATGGGGTGCTTACTGCCACCTGGGGTATCCGATCCTTATTTCATTGATCCCTATTTCATTCACAACATGGTTGCTTCTATAGTGTATGATTCTTTCACATTATGGGGCAGTGGATGAATGTCTCTGCTTTACAAACAGAACTTATTGATTGGGAGTGGGGAGTCATGTGAGAGTAAGCAAGAGGTATCTGCACGTTTGACAAGGTACAGAGAGTCATCAGATCACTTGAATTCCAGCCTTGGAATTCAGCAGACTCGTCAGGAGGTCGGTGAGATCTTTCCCTCCCGGGAGATATGTCCAATATCCAGAATGCTTCCTTCAGATATGTGGGATATTGACCGCATGTTAGGCTCAACTCAAGAATCAAAGGTCAATGATTTCAAGATGCATGGATTATGAAAGGTTCATGGTCTACAGGGACCTTGGAAGTGTTACTGCAGTGTGCTTCATTACAGGGTTTTATCCTTTGAAAGCTGTTGCTCTGTGGTATCATTGTCCACACAGATTTTGTGGACAGGGGTAATAAGTTCATGCAGAGCTGATGGGGATTTGGGGGATCAGATCTACAGTTAACCATCAACAAATAAAGTTCAATTAACGTGTACTTGGTGCAGAATATCTGAGTTTAGGTTTTCCATAAAACAGACATGTGGTTAGGCATGCAGGGAAGTGGACCACTCTACACAGTATGTGCCCAGCAGGTCAAGAAGCTGTGAGGCAGCAGATAGGAGTGAGAAGGGTTGCACAACCAAACCTGTGCATGCCCCGGCAAAATCAAATCTATTATGAGCCTTAAGAACACTTGCCCTTCTTCCCCAAGTGCAATACTGAAACTGCCTATGGTTTTGCAACTGGGCTTTGCTAGTGGTCATTATAGTTCACTTACATCTCTTTAAATAATTGAGCCTGCAAAATCACCATATTATGCCTTTTAATGTTGTATAGGAATAAAAGGTCAAATGTTTCTTACCATTATTTTTTCAATTAGTATTTTGCCAAATTTTTTTCCAATGAAAGACTCATTGAAAAATATAGGGGTGGATGGGTAAGAATATATAAGGGGTGGCGGTGGGGAATAGGGAATTCATAATAGGGTAGTGTGGAGGCTTGGGAGAATCACCCAAGTATACAAAAAAGTGAGTTTTTTCAAAAATGGTTTTGGCAAAAATCTCATCGAAAAAATATCTGGGAATGAAACAACATACAACCGAATAAACAAATGCTTCCCTTGGTTATGTAATGCTATTGAACTATTATATAGCACGCACCAGAAACTGAATTGTCTCATAGCACTTGATAACACATTAGAAATATCCAACTCAGTTGTGCTAAATATAACAACCCTGGAATGATGAAGGACTGAGTGCACCCTGCCGAGAGTCGGAGCCGTGTTCAGAACATGCACATCTTCGAAGCTCGAAATGAGTTGTCATTTGTGTGTCGTACTGGAAAGAACAGCTGGGCAGGAAGAGCAGGGGGCAGTCAGCTTGAGCATGAAAACATAGGTGGGCAGATAAATAAAAAACAGAGGATGTAGGACTGAGTGCACCCTGCCAGGAGTCGGAGCTACATCCAGAGGACACAAAGCTTCGAAGTGAGTTGTCACTTGTGTACCTTACTGGAAGGAACAGCAGGGCAGGAAGAGCAGGGGGCAGTCAGCTTGAGCATGAAAACATAGGTGAGCAGATAAATAAAAGACAGAGGATGTAGGACTGAGTGCACCCCGCCAGGAGTCGGAGCTGCATCCAGAGGACGCAAAGCTTCGAAGTGAGTTGTCACTTGTGTACCTTACTGGAAAGAACAGCTGGGCAGGAAGAGCAGGGGCAGTCAGCTTGAGCAAGAAAACATAGGTGGGCAGATACATAAAAGACAGAGGATGAAGGACTGAGTGCACCCTGCCAGGAGTCGGAGCTGCATCCAGAGGACGCAAATCTTCGAAGTGAGTTGTCACTTGTGTACCTTACTGAAAAGAACAGCTAGGCAGGAAGAGCAGGTGGCAGTCAGTTTGAGCATGAAAACATAGGTGGGCAGATAAATAAAAGACAGAGGATGTAGGACTGAGTGCACCCTGCCAGGAGTCGGAGCTGCATCCAGAGGACGCAAAGCTCCGAAGTGAGTTGTCACTTGTGTACCTTACTAGAAAGAACAGCTGGGCAGAAAGAGCAGGGGGCAGTCAGCTTGAGCATGAAAACATAGGTGGGCAGATAAATAAAAGACAGAGGATGTAGGACTGAGTGCACCTTGCCAGGAGTCGGAGCTGCATCCAGAGGACTCAAAGCTTCGAAGTGAGTTGTCACTTGTGTACCTTACTGGAAAGAACAGCTGGGTAGGAAGAGCAGGGGGCAGTCAGCTTGAGCATGAAAACATAGGTGGGCAGATAAGTAAAAGACAGAGGATGTAGGACTGAGTGCACCCTGCCAGGAGTCGGAGCTGCATCCAGAGGATGCAAAGCTTCGAAGTGAGTTGTCACTTGTGTACCTTACTGGAAAGAACAGCTGGGCAGGAAGAGCAGGGGGCAGTCAGCTTGAGCAAGAAAACATAGGTGGGCAGATACATAAAAGACAGAGGATGAAGGACTGAGTGCACGCTGCCAGGAGTCGAAGCTGCATCCAGAGGATGCAAATCTTCGAAGTGAGTTGTCACTTGTGTACCTTACTGAAAAGAACAGCTAGGCAGGAAGAGCAGGGGGCAGTCAGCTTGAGCATGAAAACATAGGTGGGCAGATAAATAAAAGACAGAGGATGTAGGACTGAGTGCACCCTGCCAGGAGTCGGAGCTGCATCCAGAGGACGCAAAGCTTCGAAGTGAGTTGTCACTTGTGTACCTTACTGGAAAGAACAGCTGGGCAGGAAGAGCAGGGGGCAGTCAGCTTGAGCAAGAAAACATAGGTGGGCAGATACATAAAAGACAGAGGATGAAGGACTGAGTGCACCCTGCCAGGAGTCGGAGCTGCATCCAGAGGATGCAAATTTTCGAAGTGAGTTGTCATTTGTGTACCTTACTGAAAAGAACAGCTAGGCAGGAAGAGCAGGGGGCAGTCAGCTTGAGCAGGAAAACAAAGGTGGGCAGATACATAAAAGACAGAGGAAGAAGGAGAGGGTGCACTCTGCCAGGAGTCCGAGCCGCGTCCAGAGGATGCAGATCTTCGAAGTGAGTTGTCACTTGTGTATCTTACTAGAAAGAACAACTGGGCAGGAAGAGCAGGGGGCAGTCAGCTTGAGCATGAAAACATAGGTGGGCAAATAAATAAAAGACAGAGGATGTAGAACTGAGTGCACCCTGCCAGGAGTCGGAGCTGCATCCAGAGGACGCACATCTTCGAAGTGAGTTGTCACTTGTGTACCATACTGGAAAGAACAGCTGGGCAGGAAGAGCAGGGGGCAGTCAGCTTGAGCAAGAAAACATAGGTGGGCAGATACATAAAAGACAGAGGATGAAGGAGAGCGTGACCCCTACCGGGAGTTGGAGCCGCGTCCAGAGGATGCAGATCTTCGAAGTGAGTTGTCACTTGTGTATCTTACTGGAAAGAACAGCTAGGCAGGAAGAGCAGGGGGCAGTCAGCTTGAGCATGAAAACATAGGTGGGCAGATACATAAAAGACAGAGGATGAAGCACTGAGTGCACCCTGCCAGGAGTCGGAGCTGCATCCAGAGGATGCAAATCTTCGAAGTGAGTTGTCATTTGTGTACCTTACTGAAAAGAACAGCTAGGCAGGAAGAGCAGGGGGCAGTCAGCTTGAGCAGGAAAACAAAGGTGGGCAGATACATAAAAGACAGAGGATGAAGGAGAGGGTGCACTCTGCCAGGAGACGGAGCCGCGTCCAGAGGATGCAGATCTTCGAAGTGAGTTGTCACTTGTGTATCTTACTAGAAAGAACAACTGGGCAGGAAGAGCAGGGGGCAGTCAGCTTGAGCATGAAAACATAGGTGGGCAGATAAATAAAGACAGAGGATGTAGGACTGAGTGCACCCTGCCAGGAGTCGGAGCTGCATCCAGAGGACGCAAATCTTCGAAGTGAGTTGTCACTTGTGTACCTTACTGGAAAGAACAGCTAGGCAGGAAGAGCAGGGGGCAGTCAGCTTGAGCATGAAAACATAGGTGGGCAGATACATAAAAGACAGAGGATGAAGGACTGAGTGCACGCTGCCAGGAGTCGGAGCTGCATCCAGAGGATGCAAATCTTCGAAGTGAGTTGTCACTTGTGTACCTTACTGAAAAGAACAGCTAGGCAGGAAGAGCAGGGGGCAGTCAGCTTGAGCATGAAAACATAGGTGGGCAGATAAATAAAAGACAGAGGATGTAGGACTGAGTGCACCCTGCCAGGAGTCGGAGCTGCATCCAGAGGACGCAAAGCTTCGAAGTGAGTTGTCACTTGTGTACCTTACTGGAAAGAACAGCTGGGCAGGAAGAGCAGGGGGCAGTCAGCTTGAGCAAGAAAACATAGGTGGGCAGATACATAAAAGACAGAGGATGAAGGACTGAGTGCACCCTGTCAGGAGTCGGAGCTGCATCCAGAGGATGCAAATTTTCGAAGTGAGTTGTCATTTGTGTACCTTACTGAAAAGAACAGCTAGGCAGGAAGAGCAGGGGGCAGTCAGCTTGAGCAGGAAAACAAAGGTGGGCAGATACATAAAAGACAGAGGAAGAAGGAGAGGGTGCACTCTGCCAGGAGTCCGAGCCGCGTCCAGAGGATGCAGATCTTCGAAGTGAGTTGTCACTTGTGTATCTTACTAGAAAGAACAACTGGGCAGGAAGAGCAGGGGGCAGTCAGCTTGAGCATGGAAACATAGGTGGGCAAATAAATAAAAGACAGAGGATGTAGAACTGAGTGCACCCTGCCAGGAGTCGGAGCTGCATCCAGAGGACGCACATCTTCGAAGTGAGTTGTCACTTGTGTACCATACTGGAAAGAACAGCTGGGCAGGAAGAGCAGGGGGCAGTCAGCTTGAGCAAGAAAACATAGGTGGGCAGATACATAAAAGACAGAGGATGAAGGAGAGCGTGACCCCTACCGGGAGTTGGAGCCGCGTCCAGAGGATGCAGATCTTCGAAGTGAGTTGTCACTTGTGTATCTTACTGGAAAGAACAGCTAGGCAGGAAGAGCAGGGGGCAGTCAGCTTGAGCATGAAAACATAGGTGGGCAGATACATAAAAGACAGAGGATGAAGCACTGAGTGCACCCTGCCAGGAGTCGGAGCTGCATCCAGAGGATGCAAATCTTCGAAGTGAGTTGTCATTTGTGTACCTTACTGAAAAGAACAGCTAGGCAGGAAGAGCAGGGGGCAGTCAGCTTGAGCAGGAAAACAAAGGTGGGCAGATACATAAAAGACAGAGGATGAAGGAGAGGGTGCACTCTGCCAGGAGACGGAGCCGCGTCCAGAGGATGCAGATCTTCGAAGTGAGTTGTCACTTGTGTATCTTACTAGAAAGAACAACTGGGCAGGAAGAGCAGGGGGCAGTCAGCTTGAGCATGAAAACATAGGTGGGCAGATAAATAAAGACAGAGGATGTAGGACTGAGTGCACCCTGCCAGGAGTCGGAGCTGCATCCAGAGGATGCAAATCTTCGAAGTGAGTTGTCACTTGTGTACCTTACTGGAAAGAACAGCTGGGCAGGAAGAGCAGGGGGCAGTCAGCTTGAGCAAGAAAACATAGGTGGGCAGATACATAAAAGACAAAGGATGAAGGAGAGTGTGCCCCCTGTTGAGAGTTGGAGTCGCTTCCTGAGGATGCAGATCTTCGAAGTGAGTTGTCACTTGTGTATCTTACTGGAAAGAACAGCTAGGCAGGAAGAGCAGGGGGCAGTCAGCTTGAGCATGAAAACATAGATGGGCAGATACATAAAAGACAGAGGATGAAGGACTGAGTGCACCCTGCCAGGAGTCGGAGCTGCATCCAGAGGACGCAAAGCTTCGAAGTGAGTTGTCATTTGTGTACCTTACTGGAAAGAACAGATCGGCAGGAAGAGCAGGGGGAAGTCAGCTTGAGCAAGAAAACATAGGTGGGCAGATACATTAAAGACAGAGGATGAAGGAGAGGGTGCACTCTGCCGAGAGTCGGAGTCGCGTCCAGAGGATGCAGATATTCGAAGTGAGTTGTCACTTGTGTACCTTACTGGAAAGAACAGCTGGGGAGGAAGAGCAGAGGGCAGTCAGCTTGAGCAAGAAAACATAGATGGGCAGATACATAGAAGACAGGGCATGAAGGACAAAGTGCACACTGCCGGGAGTCGGAGCCACGTCCTGAGGATGCAAATCTTCGAAGTGAGTTGTCACTTGTGTACCTTACTGGAAAGAACAGCTGGGCAGGAAGAGCAGGGGGCAGTCAGCTTGAGCAAGAAAACATAGGTGGGCAGATACATAAAAGACAGAGGATGAAGGAGAGCGTGACCCCTACCGGGAGTTGGAGCCGCGTCCAGAGGATGCAGATCTTCGAAGTGAGTTGTCACTTGTGTATCTTACTGGAAAGAACAGCTAGGCAGGAAGAGCAGGGGGCAGTCAGCTTGAGCATGAAAACATAGGTGGGCAGATACATAAAAGACAGAGGATGAAGCACTGAGTGCACCCTGCCAGGAGTCGGAGCTGCATCCAGAGGATGCAAATCTTCGAAGTGAGTTGTCATTTGTGTACCTTACTGAAAAGAACAGCTAGGCAGGAAGAGCAGGGGGCAGTCAGCTTGAGCAGGAAAACAAAGGTGGGCAGATACATAAAAGACAGAGGATGAAGGAGAGGGTGCACTCTGCCAGGAGACGGAGCCGCGTCCAGAGGATGCAGATCTTCGAAGTGAGTTGTCACTTGTGTATCTTACTAGAAAGAACAACTGGGCAGGAAGAGCAGGGGGCAGTCAGCTTGAGCATGAAAACATAGGTGGGCAGATAAATAAAGACAGAGGATGTAGGACTGAGTGCACCCTGCCAGGAGTCGGAGCTGCATCCAGAGGATGCAAATCTTCGAAGTGAGTTGTCACTTGTGTACCTTACTGGAAAGAACAGCTGGGCAGGAAGAGCAGGGGGCAGTCAGCTTGAGCAAGAAAACATAGGTGGGCAGATACATAAAAGACAAAGGATGAAGGAGAGTGTGCCCCCTGTTGAGAGTTGGAGTCGCTTCCTGAGGATGCAGATCTTCGAAGTGAGTTGTCACTTGTGTATCTTACTGGAAAGAACAGCTAGGCAGGAAGAGCAGGGGGCAGTCAGCTTGAGCATGAAAACATAGATGGGCAGATACATAAAAGACAGAGGATGAAGGACTGAGTGCACCCTGCCAGGAGTCGGAGCTGCATCCAGAGGACGCAAAGCTTCGAAGTGAGTTGTCATTTGTGTACCTTACTGGAAAGAACAGATCGGCAGGAAGAGCAGGGGGAAGTCAGCTTGAGCAAGAAAACATAGGTGGGCAGATACATTAAAGACAGAGGATGAAGGAGAGGGTGCACTCTGCCGAGAGTCGGAGTCGCGTCCAGAGGATGCAGATATTCGAAGTGAGTTGTCACTTGTGTACCTTACTGGAAAGAACAGCTGGGGAGGAAGAGCAGAGGGCAGTCAGCTTGAGCAAGAAAACATAGATGGGCAGATACATAGAAGACAGGGCATGAAGGACAAAGTGCACACTGCCGGGAGTCGGAGCCACGTCCTGAGGATGCAAATCTTCGAAGTGAGTTGTCACTTGTGTACCTTACTGGAAAGAACAGCTGGGCAGGAAGAGCAGGGGGCAGTCAGCTTGAGCAAGAAAACATAGATGGGCAGATACATAGAAGACAGGGCATGAAGGACAAAGTGCACACTGCCGGGAGTCGGAGCCACGTCCTGAGGATGCAAATCTTCGAAGTGAGTTGTCACTTGTGTACCTTACTGGAAAGAACAGCTGGGCAGGAAGAGCAGGGGGCAGTCAGCTTGAGCAAGAAAACATAGATGGGCAGATACATAAAAGACAGATTAATGAACAGGTCAACGTTTGTATTGCACACCTTAACGCATGTGCTACTTGCAGAGAGGCCAATGCACACAAAGGTATTGCTTTAACACAGAAGATCAGGACAAGCCAATGTCCCTCGGTAACAATGGCGGTCTACCACATAACAGGGGAGAGAGGGAACGGTTGATTACAAAAACAAATATGTACAGGATAATTTTTTAGCGGCTGGTAATCAACTATAATTGACTCCAAAACAAGCCAGTGTTTCGGAAAACAAAGGCACACACAATTCACAGCTGATTGCTCTGTTTCGGAGATTGACAGCCTCCACATTTTACGGATACTATGAAAGTGCGAAGTGTTAAAAGAAAAGTAATTTTTCATTAAAGTCAAGCCTGTTACACACTGAAGAGCAGCACACGTGAGTGGATCAGGGAGGATGTGTCCCAGCCATTACTTTTCCGCTGGCTTTCGTTCTCTTCCGCAGAGACGCGTTCAAGTTGCCATACTAGCCGAGATTTAAATCCAGCACTGGGTCCGTGCGCCGCTTCTTTTCCTGACTGGTGCTCCTGACAGCAGGCTCGGCCTCGGCGAAAGAAGTATTAAGCGCCGGCTGCGTGATAACAGCTCCACGGATACAGCAAATATACAGCAGCGTTTGAATGGCAGCCCATTGTGGGAGCCTAGATGCATTTCCCCTCAAATGATCTCAAGTACACACTTCCACTCTCTATCATTACCTTTCGTGACAGCTCTCATATGTCACGTGACGTTGACGTCTGAAAAGAGAGCAGATTGCCTCATTTTAGGACAAGGCCAAGACATACATGCCAAGTATTCCTATTCACAGGATAGGGTCCTAATTTGTTAAAGAGAAAATATCTGATAATGGTCCTATCCTGTTCACTCGCAGTTTTTAAATTGGAGCATGCGCGATTGCAATATATACTTTTAAAAATATTGGTTTAAAAACAAAATGTGGCGACGCCAAAGTTAAAAAATATATAAATACAGTTTGAACAAACGCCATCAGTAGGAAAAGAATGCAGGGAGGGAGGAATGGACAAATAGAGTAAAACATTGGTAACACAGGATGTCCCCACCCAAACCAAAAAATCAGCAGGCAATTAAACAAACAATGTTAAGATGGAAAGAAAAATTCTCCACTAATAGTACTATTAAAAAAAAGGCAAAAAAGAAACGGGACAACGTTTCCCATTATAAGATGGAAAGGGTCAGAGGGTCAGGCGTTATAGCAGTATTAGATTACATATACCAAAGCAGCAAAGAAAAAGGAACTGGTGAAGTTTGAACTTACATTAGTGAATGTTTAGAAAGTATGCTGAACACAGTAGTTTCATACTTACATCCTCAGCGTTAGATGTTTGAACTTCAATGTTTCAAACTTCGGCCCTCATTACGACCTCTGCGGTAGCCAAGCCACTATTGGCGGCATGGCTGCCGCCGAAATCGCGTTCGGGTCCGGGTCCGGTTCCACAGAATGAGGAATTACCGGGCCATACTGAGTTCGGAAGGCCCGGTAATTCCTCCCTCCAAGGACCAGGACCCCATAGGGCTGAATGGGAATGGGAGAGGGAGCAAACAACAGGCCATTACGAGTTGGCCCGTTGTTTGCTCCGTTTTCTCCTCACGGGACCCGGTAAGCACGCCTGGTTTTCCCAGGCGTGCTTACCGTGTTCCACGAGGGGACCTTGTAATGAGGCGGTACGGGGTTAACAGCGCCGGCACCTTTTACGGCGCCGTTAACCCTGTACCACCAGGGTCGTAATGAGGCCCTTCATGTTTTCAAAGTTTATTACATTTTACAATAGGCTTGGATGAACTTTCCTGCATGAACCTCAAATCAGCTAATTTTCAGGTGATTCCGCCAGGTCCAACTTCGGCAAAACTTTATAAAAATGTTGTTTGAAGTTCGACGACCCCTAAAAGGGAGCACACGGCTCGAGCCTCTATTAAGTCTCGGGCAGCACTAAGATACACAATTTGTTGCTGCTTGAGGCAGGTTTATGAAATATAGGGAAATGGATAGCGAGAGGTGGTGAGTGACTGTGGACAGAATTATAGAGTAAGGTTTGCAGTAAGATTTGCCTGCACAGCACCAGAACTGTCTGACACATTCAATGATCTTGTAGGACGGTTTAATCGGTGACATATAATTCATGGGACCTTTTGACCTACCCGAAACCAGGCACGCACTGTTTTGCTTCATTTACTAACATTCTTTTTACGAATCTGGGACACCCAATTTAACAGCATTTGAATCCTTACAGCCTTCCTACCCTTTTGGGACAAAAGAAGACAGGGTTGCACAGAAGTTCAGTTCATTAACAAAAGCAATTTAGAGATAAATAAGTAATACATGACATTATAATGCCAACAATGAAAAATAACATGCTAGCCACCCCAGTTTTCAAAGCTACAGTTATAGTTATAGAAATCTTTATAACACATACATCACTTGTATGTTGTTTATCTTGGGCACTCATGCACCATTTAAAAATGCATGAGGGCCCAGGATAGGAAAAGACATACTGGGCCTCATTACACGGATGGCAGTAAGGAATTACTGGCACCGATAAGGGCACCGGTGCCGGTAATCCCTTACCGCCCTCCTACGAGGTCCCTCAGTGGATCCCGTCCTTAACGTGTGGTCAGACTACACGTTAAGGACAGGATCCGCTGAGGGACTTCAGAGCAAATAACGGTACCGCTAATTGCGGTACCGTTATTTGCTCCTTCCTCATTCCCATTGAGCCCTATGGGGGCTCAAGTGGGAATGGGGAAGGGCCATGGTGAATGGGGAATTACCGCCCCGCCAACCTTGGAATGGGGCAGTAATTCCGCCATTCACCATACCGGACTCCGGCGGCAACCATGGCGCTACTAGCGCCATGGTTACCACCATCCGTGTAATGAGGCCCGTTAATTCAAAACATCCATGCTTGCCCTAATCTCTCTAGTGTCCCTATAATACAAACAGACACCACTCCCTTTCTCAATAGACATGTCAGAATTTCAACATCATCCTACAAACTCAATTCCAACCACCTACTGAACCTTCATGTATGTAGAGGGCTTGTAGAACAGAAAATGTATGTTCAACATGTATGTATGATAGATTCCCTTCAGTGATGTTGCTCTTTAATTACTGCGTAGAAGCATATTGTTCTCACTTTCAATGAGCAACTTAAAAACTTGAAAATTGTTAGCGATTAGTCACCCTTTCCCTTTTGTCTGGAAAAAATCTAGCATTAACAACAATATTCTGCTTAATGGATTACCCAGGAAATACTTACATTGTATTCTTTTTCTAAGTATGCACACATACAGATGTCCATTTAACACCATGATAATTCTTCCATGCAATGCATCTTCACACAGAGAAAGGGATCTCACTGTAGACACACCATTGGACATACTCTATCAAATATATATTTTTCCAGAAGCACATGCACTTCTGAAGTATTTCCTAACATCTCGGGAGGCACAATCAGTTTATATATCCCTTCCCCTTGCTAATGATAAATAAGAGAGCTTGGGATTTAATGCAATTTCATGTATAGTATTGCTTCCCTAAGATCCCTTAAAATTATACTTGCATATTATTTTATTTTGGCTGTCTCACAGACAGGTGGGCACCCTCTTAAGGACTGGTACAATTCCCCCCTCTGGGAACAGGTGGGCATCTGTCAACAAGTTGAGATCAGCTTTCCTACACAGACTGTCTGAGTCTCTTCCACAGATGAAGGCCTGAGGCTTTAATTTTTACTAGGTCTTATTTACAGGCCTTGGTAGTAATCCAAAATGGGTCCAAACGGAGAGCAATCTATTGCTTCTCGTTCCTGTTGTTATCAATTCTCCTTCATCCTCTCCATCAGCCAGTGAGTGAGTTAATGAGTATGTCCATCTGCCAGTGTGTGTTTGACCTTTTATAGTCCATAAACCACTCCCTTTTCAGGTGGGTATGGTTTTGCCAATCTAATTGGTCAATGTATGTGATTGTACAGTGTTCCAAAAGAGAAATCACATTAGATCTACTTCTTCATTGCCACTGGGTATATAAATAAAGGGGGCAGTCTGAGATTAGTAACTTCTAAACCCAGTTTCCCTCCCAGTTGATGTGATGTCATTTTAACAATTCCTTGCATTAAATATTCTATCAGCCATGATACGACAAATGGTCAGTGACTTACAGATTTTGGCTCATAATGTAATTAGTCTTTCATATAGAAATTAAGTGTCCATCTCAATGTAACTGGCACATCACTCTGAATGATAGGACATATATATCACTGGCATGTGCTGTTTTGGTGCAAAGAAATATACATTTGCATAGTTTGCATAATGAAAATAACATCAGACTAATGTCTTGCTAGGATCATCAAATAGCCATTTTCAAACTGCATGTTTTAAAAAAAAAACATTGACCACTAATCAATTTTGTTTGGGGGATATCACAAGAAATATGAATACAATATATGTTTTCTTTGTACACAATATTACAGGACATCTGCAATTGAGTCTGTCAATTACAGAGAATCTGGTGTTTTTGCTGTTAGTTCGAAGTTATTTTTTATTTATTCAGAGGCCTGGGGTTGTACAGAATTTTGCTGTTTAACGTACCTAGGCTTATGACTTCTGTGCCTTCACCCCCAGGGGCCTGGCAGATTTTAGACAAAACAGTCAGTGCATCCAAATGTCAAGATTCCGTTCCTCAGGAAGGCTGTGATGTCGAAATACAAGATTGGATAAGGCAGATCCACTGGTAAAGCTGATTTCCTATTGTTATGTTTTTAAATCTCAAGCCCACCACACACAGATGCAGGCCATAAAGAAGCCCACTTAGAATGTATAGAAAGTTTGGCCTTCCAGTGATCTTGTCGACGACAGTCATCGGGCCTCATTATGAGTTTGGAGGCAGCCATGGTGCTATTAGCACCATGGCTGCCTCCAAACCGGGCTCCATTACCAGGTTCCTGCAATGAGGAATTACCGGGTCATTCCGACATAGGAGGACCAGGTAATTCCTCCTTGCAGGACCGTTCCCCATTCCCATTTGAGCCCCCATTGGGCTCAATGGGAATGGGGAGGGAGGTAATAACGGGCACATCACAAGTGGCCTGTTATTACCTCCCTCTTCCCCTCGGGTTTTACCAGACGTCTGGTCCAGGTCCCGCAAAGGGAACCTCGTAATCGGCGCTCCCATAATGAAGGGTGCTGGTCCCGTACCGGCACCCTTCATTACGCGAGCGCCACCCTTGTAATGAGGCCCATTATTATCTTTATGGATCTGCTTAACAGAAAAATACATTCCTTGAGAAGGGAAGTTATCTGTTTTCTCATCTGGTTTTCTGATTGAGGAGATGAACAGAATACCATAGATCAACGTTCAGTGCTGGCTTCATTTAATTTGGTCTCATTCACAATTGCAGCTTTTAAATGTACATTTTCCCGTTTCACTATATTTCACATTTTCCACACAGAATTGTATTCATTGGGCCTCATTACGAGGTCGGTGGTAAGGGGTAAACGGCAACGGTAAGGGTGCCGTTGCTGTTAACCCCTTACCGCCGCATTACGAGGTCCCTTAGCGGGTCCTGCTAAGGGCGCCTGGTTTTATCAGGTGCCTTTAGCAGGAGTCGCTAAGGGACAGGGAGCTAATAACGGGCCCGCTGTTAACGGGCCTGTTATTGACTCCATCCCCATTCCCATTGAGCCCTAGGGGGGCTCGAATGGGAATGGGGAATGGTTCTCAGAATGGGGACTCACTGGGTCCTCCAAGGTTGGAATGACCCGGTAAGTCCCTATTCTGAGAACCCGGACTGTGGTAAGAGGGTAGCCATGGTGCTACCAGCACCATGGCTACCTCCAACCTCATAATGAGGCCCATTGTATTAGCTCATCAATTCCTATCAAATGTTTACCTTTTGACATCTGCTTGTTTAAAAATGATAACACTTCAATGAAACTAGAACAAACAGCAGGAGAAAATGCACATGTGTTTTCCTTTCACACTTTAAAATACTGTGCTTTTCTCCTCAGATTCACCAGTTCTCCATGTTAATTAGAGTTGCAGGATAGTTTCTGCTACTAGAAAATATTCATCTCAGATCTTGTCAGTATATTTTGGATGTATGGGCTGCAAAGCATTGCACAATTTTCTAGCACATGTGTCTTTCATATATTGTGTGCAGGCCATGTGTGTTTTAAGAGTGACGCATTGCTGTGCATCTTTTCTTTGAATTAGATTTCCCTACAACCTGAAGTGTGAAACACAATTGAAATAAGCAGGAATGTGGGGAGATGGGTAACGCTCCAGTTAGTGTCCATTTCTTGAAGTGAGTGGATGAGACCTGCCATCAGGTTATACCTGGCAGGACAAGCTGAAGGAACCAGGAATCCTGAACGGAAGCTTGTGGGTGTGACACTATCAACTGATGTTGATGGGAGCGAGCAGTGAAGAGTTTAGGAGACTGGTGAAACACTACGTCTAAATTTCCTGAAATAAGTGGATGTGGCGATGTGCAATGTAGGAGCAGGAGAGGGTGCATATGGGGATCCATGAGGACAGCTTTTGGGTGACACACACTAATCTAATTTTGCAGAGAAGGAGCAGATACAATGTGGCTATGTGTGTGGCATACCAATCAGTGCCTGTCCCTTCAAAAGAGGGGTCGAGGTGCATGGCATCAGGTGACCGCTGAGAGGACGAGTGTGAGGAACTGAAAATCCCTGAGAGCAGCTATTGGGGAAAAGCATGCTCACCTGATTTTTGCTGGGAGGGAACCGCAAAGAATCATGGATGTGTATGACATAGAAGTTAACGAATGTACAACACATTTAGAATACCAGGTCATCTATGAATGAGCCAGATGAAGGGGTAAATGGGCATATAATGGTGTTTTCACTTCTACAGCAGCAATTGTTCGGTGCTCTGGGCAGATCATAGTTGTACATGGTCAATTGAAGGTATCTCAAAACTCAAATTCAACATCCCCATCACAAGTAGCTCTGGGGTACATTCAACAATACAAACACATGCACAGGTATTGCACCGCGATAATGAACAACCACAGAGAATGGCAGGGATTACACATTCAGTTCAGTCCACTATGTCAGAGGCAAAAAAGCAGGGTGTGCCGATCTTATCTACTGGAGATCATGGAAGAAGAATATATGGCACTGTTGAACAACAGGGAGAGTTTGAAAACCCCAGGTCTCTATCTCTGCCACTCACTCCCACTGACATGTCAGACGATAATGATGGTCATTTTGAGATGGATGAGGATTATTACAAAGGGTATGAGCCACCAAATTCCATACAGCTGTGTAACCGCCGGCAATCAGCGAGCAGTAGTATTGAGGAGGAGCAGGAGAATGAAACCAAGGATACAGATACTGAAGTATTATCATCCTTTCATCCCCCACCTTTGCACAGTCTCTTTCAGAAACTGCTTGTAAAATATGAGAACACCACCAGCACTGCCAAAACTATGAACACCAACATGCTTACATGATCCCAGCAAGTGTACTAACCCACAACAATAGACAAACGTGTGCACTACTCCACTCAAAGTAAACAGTGATCTAAAGAGGACACTTGCACACTGTTCAGGAAGACAGTGTTATGAGTATAGGCTGGACCAAATTGGGTACCATATCTTTGTAGTGCCATATGTGGCAACACCAAGCACAGACATGTAAGACGTAAAATTATATGAGGTGCCTCCCTCCCATGCCATGAGGCCAGCAGCATATCTCCACCAGTCATCACAAATACCACTGTTAATACTGAGGTAGTGTTGGTGCTTGAGTATTTGACAACAAGTGCTACCCACTGTACACCAGTGTCACATAGCATTGAGCCCCCTTGCATCAGTAGTATTTTGGAAGCATTTGAATATTGGCACACATATCACAAGTCCTATGACAGACAGAGCATGATTTGTTGTTGTCAATAGAATACCTAATCCTTTGTGGGAAACCCTGGAATCTGGTTGCTTATGGAAAAAGCTAATCACCCCTGGGATGCCCAGCTTACCATGCCAAACATGCACTGAAGCAGCTGCAGGTGAGAAACATGTTTCAACTGCATAACCGGAAGATATCGTTGGTCTCCCAGTGGAACTCTACTTTTCACATGATGAACCCACTACATATTGTTTCTGGTTGTACATGCAGTCCATTGCCATAGAACATTCCAGTAACACTCACATGAGAGCTCTAGATGGGACAATTATCCGTTCCATGCTAGAAGCTTTCAAGGGGGGCACCAAGTGGTGTATTCATCACAACACATCCCTAATTGAGTTTATCCCTCTTGTTCTGCTTGAGATCAACCTGACCAACTCAGCCCATCCCCAGGCCTTGGCAGGTGATGCACATGTGGAAAAGCTGGTGAGAGTGATTTTGTGTTGTCAGAAAGGGTCCTCATGATTGTGAGGGGTTCATGTTGCGTGCGCCATATTGAAACGGGGGATGTCAGCGAACTGGGTGCAATGTTGAAAATTCATATGTATCGAGTGCAGTTAATTATGGAATGGATGTTTTACTTTTAGTGTCACTGTTGTATAGAATGTATACATATTAGAATTATACAGATGTAGAAAGATACAATATTAAAACTGCAAATACCACATGAACACAATCTTCACACAGGGTGCTTTGTAAAAACATGATTGTCGGGGCTCTCTTGCAAAATTCATTTTTAGTTTTAAAATGACTTTCTCACATTTTCTGATGGCAGAGGATGAGTTAATCAATAACTTTAACTTTTGTGGTTAGCTGCTACGCATTAATTTTAAGTCGCAGGGACATTCATTGATGGAAAGAAGAATGAGTCATCTAGTACGAAAGGCCAGCTTGCAAACATGACATAGGTTTATAAATGAACAGTTCCACAAGGGAAAAGATGTTATCTAGCTCCTTGTATTGAAGTTGCGTAGAGGTGGTTGATAATTTGTTTGGGCTGGTAATAAAAATGGGGCTCGAGGCCAGGGTGTGAAGTGATTGATTGTTTTTACAGGTCAAAACCAGAGGCTGTATGTTTTGGATTAGTGGTTGCATAAATGAGTATGTTTTCAGAGGCGCAAGATGTCTGGCATAGTTGAGTACACAACCAGTAGTTCAAAGAAGATCCTGTTTATTCAGGCCTTCCTCGTATTTGATAAAATATGTAAGCAGACCATTTGTAATCACACTTAAAGTTAAAGACCCTAGGATAATTATTGCTAGTAATGAATAATGTTTCAATACCAATTTATAAACATGTGCTGATGTCATGGCCTGCTATGGCAAATCCTAAGCAGTGATGTGTTTTGAATATGATCTGAAGATGACTATCTAGACAATACTGGCCAATGAAAATGTAAGAATTGGGGGTTTCTGTCCAATCATGTTTGTGGGTTGGAACTGCAATAAAATAGCAGCAAGTGTTTTAGCTATTGTAAAAATACATAACATATGTCAACTTATGATGTATTTTTGAGACTTGGGTTAGTCTGGTCCTGCAACACAATCTAACTGTTCCCCAGAGCTTTGTACAATAAACGTGTCTTTTGTGCAACCATATCCTTGCTTCTTAAGATGTGGGCCTGTTTTGGTTGAGGTGATTAAAGGCCCATCCACACAGTCCTGATTTCAACCTTACATGCCAATCCACAGGTAATGATTTAAAGGTAACTTTTTGTATGTGGTGTCTTCCTCTATGGACCTGGATTTTAAAGAAAAAAAAAGCCAATGTTCATTTGCATGTGTTGTGGAAGAGGAGTCACAGATATTAAGGATGAGATGCTGTTCATGACTTGCAACAGTAAGGAAGCCAATTAGCCCAAATGTGACACATGCGCATGAAATGTCAAGCTGAATATTAACAGCATCAATATGCAATACATTGGAGCAGTTCAACACGTTGCGTGGACTATGGGTGCTGCCAACCGGCAGTAGAAACTGTGGGACAAGCTCATCAGTCACTCGGCATCCTTGAGCTGCACAAATGTTTCATGACCGCTGGGCACTTCACACGTGGTAAGATATGATGACCTATTTCAGTATTGCAACAGCAAGTGGTTCTTCGGACAACCAGCACTTCTTCGAGTTGGAGTTGAATTGCTACACTGCCCCCCAGCAGTGGGCAGCCAGAGAGTGTTTTTAGTGTGTATGCAGTTATTGTCTTTAACAGCAGGAGAATCCTTGCATTTCTGTTACAGAAATTCCATAAAATAAAAAAATAAAACAAGTCTCTTCATTGCAGAAGACTATGGAACAGTGCCTACACATGGCAAACACTCCAGCTTGGTTAATGACAACGTTTGATTACTCGGTACATGTCAGGCACTGACAAATAGAACAGGGTTGTTTCATCGTGCATGTGGTTAGGAACCATATACTCATATAGTTGTAATAGTGACTGAAAGACCCTGAACAGTTGCTATGTTCCACATGTCTTTTATTCTATTGTGAATTCAATGTTTTCTTTTTTAAATCTGTGCATTATCTGATGCTGATTACGTCACTTGAAATAGTTCTCATGTTATCTTCATGTTATCCCAAAGAGAACAGCCACCTACTAAGGTTCTTAAATTCTCCCAGGGGATGCAACCACCCCCTAAGGGTCTCCGCTTCTTTCAATGGGCTGAGCCACCTACTTAATTTCTAGGGGTTTTTCACAGGTTGCAGCCGCCATTTAAGGTGTTCCTGTTTGTCACACAGGGATCTGCGACCACTAAGCACAGCCAGAGCCCATGATGGCTCTGTTTTGTTGGAAAGGTGCAGCATGTCACTGCATTTGTTGCTTTTTATTTCACAGGACACAGACCACCAACTAAAGTTATCCATTTTGTTTTACAGAGATGTAAAATAAAATTAGGGCCAAACACCCTTTGAACCTCTGAGGTTCTCAAACTAGGCATATCCACTGCCAGAGTTGATCAGGCATTCCACAGGGTACAGACACTAGTTAAGATTCTCAGATTTATTCAGAGGGCAGACTTACTCAATATGTTTCTCAGGTTCTACAACAGGATTCAAACATCCTTTAATGTATTCATGTTTTCTGGCATGAAGCAACCTACTCTTACGGTTCTTAGGGTTTTTCACAGAGCATATCTGCCCACGAGTATTCTCTGATCCTTTTCACAGTAAGCTGCCACCCACTAGTGATATTGGGCCACATTACGAGTCTAGGCCAAAATCGGAAGCAGCTCTGCGGCAGAGGAATTAGCGTTACAGCTGTGCGGAACAGCAGAATTACTGCTTTATTCCAACCTGGTGGGTGCACGCGAACCAAACTGGCGATAACAGTAATTCCGCCAAGCAGAATTATGACCGAAAATTGAGAAATCTACAAATATTCAGCAGAATTACCATTACCTCCCAGTCACATAGCAGAAATTCTGCTGGTATAAATACCGCTGGCGGTATTACTGCCAGCAGAAATCTGTCATCGCAAGAAAAGGAAGCACAGTTACAGCCATTTTGAAAAAACAATCCACTGAAAACCACCATTAAGGGATTGCTAGCCATTCCTAAAACCCACCCCAAACATGTCATCAGTCAAAGGCAAAGGGAAGGTGATAGAAATGTGGCAAACAAAGACACAATTCAGTGATCAGGAGCTCTCGGTGCTGGATGAGGAGGTGGTGGACAATGCAGATGAGCTATACGGGCCACGGCACACAAAGATGTCCCCCCAGCGCAAGATTGCCATATGGCCTGGAATAAGGGACGAGGCGGCCTCTGTGGGAAACCACCCATTGGGCATGGAGGAAATAAGGAAGCAGGGGAATGACCTGAGATGCAGGGAGCAGATGGTCGTCAACACCCACTGCAGGGACACAGCTGCCACAGTCGGAGGCAATGTGACGGCAATACATCTCACACCATGGGAGGAGAGGGTTAAACGCATCATCCACATGGAGGGCCATGAGGGTGCGGGTACGGCAGATTTGGAAACCAGCTGTCATGACGAGCCTGGTGAGTACATGAGTAAGTGGATCATGCCCTGCATGCACAACAACTACAATGAAATGGCAACCCCCAACCAATGCATGAACAACAAATGAAACACCTTGGCACAGTACAATAATGGCCATGTTAGGCATGAACCCCATCGTAGACACACCATTAATAAGGATGTGGCCCACATATAGGACATACAGAACAACCATTGCGCCGTAAGCACCATGGACCTTCACATATGTGCAAGGCATACAACAGCCATTTTGTGGAAACATGTCCAACATGCTTGTAACATAACATCTGCCAAAAATCTGCCACACACTGCACATATGGCATTATGCAACAACTGCAGATGTCGGGGTGAAACACCCAGAAAACACTAAAACGCACTAGCAGGAAGGCCTCAGTTAAGAGTACCTCCCAATGAAAGTCACGCAAACCCTACCATGGCAAGCAGGGCATCCCTCAAATAACAGGAGAATAGGATAAGAATGAAACAACGTACCAGCCTGACATTGAGCCACATTTTCATTCATAGTCACCAAGTGCACGCCAACACGGCTCAGGCAATGCACACATACCCAACCCGTGAGAAACGTTCAGAAACATGATGTCACTGATGCCATCAAACTGACTTTCACATGAATCAGGCCACCCTGGGTTAGTGTGTCACTGTGACCCCGCTGCAAATTGCACACACTGCATGTAAGTACACCCTACAACCAACTAAATAGTAACATAGATGCACTGTTTACTGTCTCCCAACTGGAACACAGTACCCCAATGAGGAAACCAGGGGGACCGGCACATATGGAGAAACAAGTGCAGCGAATGTAGCAAGGCATGCCAAACCCATGGAGGACATTTCCCCAGAAGGAGTCTTGCGAGATGCCCCAGTACAATGGCCTTGCTGCTCACACCTCTGGGGACACAGGCACACCAGCCACAGTCATGGCAGTGGACCAACAATCCACTGCGGACACCAGCACCACACCTGCTGTCACACCGGCACCTAACACTGCTGCCCCTGGCTCCTCCACCTAACACTGCTGCCCCTGGCTCCTCCTCCCCAGCCACCACTGTGAGTGAGATGTTCCAGAGATCATCCCCATGTCTGTCCTCTACCTCCCTCTTGTCTTCTCGCTATGCCCTCCATTTGCCCAACACTGAGGACACAGATCCACAGGAAGAAGACAAGAACATTCCTGGTGAGCAGGCATCTGGCCATCCGGCAAGGCACCACCATACACCATGGATGAAATTTGGGTGGGACTCGGGCAGATGGAGTGGGGTCAGAATGCAATTGAGCCTATGGTGATACAGCAACAGTCTGATGCACAGGCTTTGCATGACATGGTGCGCAGAGCCTCCAGGAGGGTGTCCAGTGCCCTGGACCAACTGTGTTGTCGTGCTGCTGCAGCAACTGCAAGCACGACCCTCATGAGCTGAATGGTATGTGAGTTGTGTGCAGAAATGTCAGCCACCAATGAGAACATCTCCAGGGGAATCAACCTAACCCAGCAGCATGTCCGGGGCAGTAAATCGAGCAGTTCCATGTCAAACACCCCTAAAGAGGGATCTGTGGTGAGCACACCACTAAAGCGGTCTTAGCACCGCACCTCACATTATGGTACTCTCGCAACAAAGGGGGCCAAGAGGAGGCAGTAATGGACATGTGGATATCATGTCGGGGATGAGGGTGGGGAGGGTATCATGCCGGGAAAGAGGGTGGGGGAGGGTATTATTTTGGGGATGAGGTTGGGGGAGAGTATCATGTTGGGAATGTTTAACACTTGAGCAGAAAATGGTAGTTGGCTTAGAGCTATGCTTGAACATCCCTTGTGTGACTGTGGTTCCTACTATGCATGCCAATTCACAAAGGTGAGCAGCATATGTATATGGAAGTGAACATCAATTATTGTATTACAGATTTTGTCACACCAGACATCCATCCCTTCCCTAGTCCCAATCACTGTCTGTCAGCACTGAACCTGGAGGCATTGGGTCTTTGTCTCCTGGGGGTGCATATCCTCATCAGAGGGCAGGGGGTCATTTCACCTGAGCAAGAGTTTGTGCAACATGCATCACAGACATACTATTGCATTGACCGGCAGTGTGTTAGCGGCTGAAATGTGCAGGTTGGGAGGACAGGTCATGCATGTACAGGGCCTTAATCGGATATGCATTGCTCGGTTGTTGTGTTGTCCCCACCTTCACATTACATTCAGCTGGTGCTGCAGAATGAGTTGGTGTGATAACATGTGTGCTCACACAGTACCCTTGTCTGTTGCCCCCGGTGGCTCTCCATGTGTACAGGCAGTGCAGGGTGTTCAGCTGCTTGTCAGTTGAGGTACAGGTTGGGGCATGACTCGGGGGATGGGTGCTCACATTGCATGGCTTCTTCTCCTACTACTACTACTATGCCTCTTCGTCCTCTATGCACCCTGTACCCTGCACTGATGTTCAAACCTGTGCAATTCAGTGGGGGGCAGGAGCAGCTGCATGTCTCAGTTTGCAGCAGCTAATGGCAGCATGGTGTTGGCTGATGTGTTTGGGTTAGGTGTGTCCCTTTTATGATCCTTCTGGGTGGTTCTAGGGCACGTGTGCCTTGATTTCTGACACCTCTATGCATTTACCTCCACTTTTTCTGTGGAGGTAACTGCAATGTTTATTTGGTGGAATTACTGCATTATTTTTGGCAGTAATTCCATTGGTTTTGGACTTGTAATGTGGTGGAAATGGGTTTCTGTTTTTTGGTGTTGATTCCGCTGACAGAATTAGCCCCAGCGATAAATCCGCTAATTCTTGGATGAATTACCACCAGAGGTAATTCCGCCAGAGGTCATTCCGCCAATTATTCTAGAGGTCGCAATTTGGCATAGTGTTAAATTGGGGAGTAACAGAAGTACTGCCGATTTTACCACTTACCGCCACACTTGTAAACAGGCCCATTGTGTTTTGCCACCATGTACAGACTCCCACTAAAGTTCTGAAACGTTCCCACAGTACATTTACTGATGTCTGTCACCTCTTCCACAGACTGTTGCCACACATTTTGGCTGGGTGTGCTCCCTGTTAAGCCAGTACTATCCCCATAGCAGCCTGTCCCCTTGCCATCTACACAGCTCTAACAGAATGGTGTTCAAGCTCCTCATGTTGTCCACTATGTGTTAAAGCTCTTCCACCTAACAGCCGGCCTGCAATAAAGTGAATAGGTGCTCTTGGTTTAATATGAGTGAGAGGGTCCTGCCTAAATATGGTTTCTCTGAGTGGCTTTCAGGACATCACCAGCAACAGAGGTCTGCTGCAGGCCCCATTTTCCAGCGCCTCTGGTACTGATTGGGCAGTCTGCATGATGTTGCCGCCTTGCCTCGAAATGCCCTTGCCAAGTGGAAGAGAAATCTCCTCTTTTCAGCAACACTGGAGGTGATAGTGATCGCAGTCAGGTCACTAGCAGCCTCTCCAAATGGAGATGTGTCATTCACCAGGTAGACTTTCTTGAGCAACCAGTTCATATTTACTCATGGCCATGATTTCTATAGTGTGGTCCTTACTCTTTAACTTCTACCCCCACTTGAGGTCTTCATGGTAGAGGACTCTGCTCTATGCGGGTCATTCTTTGCCTAGCATTCCCTCTCCAACATGGCAATTACTGGAAGAGTTGCATTGGCCACCGCCTAAACACCCTTTTCATCTGCTCCTCCTCCTCTTCCAATGGCAGATCAACAGCCTCCTGTAGCCCCTCCACTGGCCTGTCCACTCTGTGAACTTGCTCCTGAGGGTCAAGAGTGCTGTTATAACCCCTTTTCAATTATCCTGAATGGATTTCTCAACCAGCAAGCCTCTCCCAGGCAACAGGAGGCTAGACTGGTGACCCTGCCGCATGTTAAATTAGATGATCACTTGGAGTGATTTTTGGCCAAGGGACTTCTAGGTTACCTTTCTGATGGTGGAAATGTGTTTGATGGAATGTTGTTTAGGCAGGTTGTCCTGGTCCAAGGTGGGCATCTTCAGCAGTGAAAGTACCTGGCACATCTTTGATGCATTGCAGAACACACCTCGAGCCAGGAAGGCATTGATGAAGTTTGGGGGAGTTTGATGGTGTTCCAGGGCGGGGGGGGGGTTTGGAATGACATCTTTTAGGTGCTACATTTGGAGGCTGCAATAATGCAGCTTTTTCTGCGTTGTGTATTCGAGGTACAGGCTCTCTGAAGTTGCAAGAAGGAGTAATGTTACACTGTGAAATACATTTACAATAATACATTTAATAAATACTTTCCCACCACTACATACATACTTGTGTGACCGTCAGACAAAGGTCAAATTCGCCTGCCTACAGCTTGACATACCTTGTTGTTTAATATGAAGAATGCTTCTGAGTGCTCTCTTTTGTTAAAAATTACATTTAAATTAAATTTAAGAGCAGCATGACAAGGCGCAAAGGAAGAAAGCGGCAGAACGGGAAAGGCTGCCAGCCTTTAAAGTTGGAGAATGAAATTATCAGAATAAATTGCTCGCTTGCTGAAGTAAAATGGTGAATTTAACACAAATAGCTCTATTGTTATCCGAGGCAGAGTGCGCCCTTCAGCAATGATTCAATTGGCCTGTCATTAAGGAGAATGGGGACGTAGATGGGAAAACTGCAGAAATTAGGAACATTTTTCAATCCACTGTTTTTTGTCACATTCACCGAATTTGTAAACATCTGAAGCGATCTGCAGTTTTGTCGGAGAACATCATGGAAACAGTAGCACAATTAACCCTTTACCATCTCCAGGAATGATTTATTTAAACAATGTCCATGTTACATGATAATGTTGTGAATCAGAAAAAAGAGTTATGATATGTGAATTATTGAGACATACTCTCTCATTCTATTTCTCTCTCTCACTCACTGCCTCTGTCTTCCTCTCTTCCCCTCACACACACACACATTGCTAGGTAAGACTTAATGCAGTCACACTGTGTGAGACTACACAACACTTATCTGTTTGGTATTTGGTAACCCAACTTTGTGTGTGTACTACACACGTTGGTAGTGTGATTGAGCAGAAAGGCTGATCTCTAGAGGGGTAAATGTGAGCTGTAGCAATGAAATGTGTCAATGCATCTAACCAAGTAACACACTCAAGGGTTTAGTTATAAATAGTTATTTTAACATGGTTCAATAAGCATTCTTTCAAAAGGCAATTTGTGTAAAAATGAAAATATACTTTAAAAGTACTTTTCAGAATCAGAGCAAGTTAGTGGATAATCTTAAAATATGCTTCATACACAATGACACAGTGACTTCAATCATAAGGAAAGTCATGGCATTTATATCTCACACTAGTTATATTTTGCAGATTCTGAGGGTGCAGAAAGGAAAGGTTTGAGGAAGGAAAAGGTTAAACAGGTTCTCAGTATATGTGAGGACACTTATATCTGCCAAGGAAATCTAGACAAACCTTTCCCAGCAATAACAGTCCAAAACAAGTTACCACATATGAGTGACAGCAATATCTAACTCTAGCAAAGGGCCTTAAGAGATCAAGCATCCAATCAGATGACACTACCGCTACTCAGTGTTTACATCTAAAAGAGAGCATTTCGAAAGAACCTCAGCAGTGCCACAATCTACAGAATTTCTGTGCTCTATGGACACTCTAAATGAGTTTGTGGCAGCCATATGTCCGCATAAAGTCAGTATTGCAACACAGTTATACAATCCCCCTCAGTCAAGATGAATCAGCCCAAAAAATCAGAGAATGGCTGTCAAATTAACATACCAGTGGTGAGTCTGTATCAAGCTTCTCAAACCAACCCCATTAGTGGTTCCCCTCATGTACCAGCCAGGACATTGACAACCATTAAGGAACAGGCAAATCACCCCAGCATTGTCCCCAAGGAGCTAGCCAAGGACACAGCACTGTAGTTTCAGCACTGGATTACGACCAAGGCAAACATTGTAAGATACAAGCTACAGAAAGTAATTTTGCCTCTATGCAAATTCCCATGTGAAACGTGTGATTAAGAAAAACCCAAATGCCTCTTATCAAGGACATCTTTACACATGAGTTTATCATGTACCAATGCATTTTCGTCATCTCAAATATTCCGAAAGTAACCCCTAAAGAGACCAGAGAAACTTTATGTAATAAAGTCCTGGCATGGCTGCAGCAACGAACAGGGCCTAGCACTGTCAGGCTTTCTGATCTTAAAGTTATTCAGCAAATTGACTTGAGTGACTGGTGTTCCACACCTAACAGTGATTGTGTTATCGTAGGGTGTGGGTCTAGCTCGCTCCCTCACTATCTTGGCCTGTGCAACTATTTTCCAAGAGGGGATACCAACTGTAAAATGATTCTTTAAGCACACTTTTAGTTGAACATTTCCAAGTTACATTTTAGCTCCACTATGTACATGGTCATAGTATGAGCCGGTCTTTCCTTTCATCTTTCGGGACTACACTGTTTTTTAGGTTGTACTGTATTATGCTTTGTGTTTCATGTTACTTGTTTGTAGCATGTCTGTTCTGTTATGCACCATCATGCCTATGGGTCCATTGTGCGCTATATAAATAAATAAATGTAAATGTAAATATAAATGGGCTACAAGAGTCTGCAGGGAGCCTGACTGCTAAAGTCTATTTGAAACAGTCTATGGAACTGAGGCACTTCTTAGAATCAAAGTGTTGCACAAAGTTAGAGAGTGTGTAGAAAACTCACTTGTAGGGTCAAAAGCTGTTCAACCTGTGAAAAGAGAGTTGGAATCAACTCTAAAGGTAAGCCAATGCAATTCCCAGGTGAGAAAAGCACAGCTAAAAAGACATTGAAGTAAGAACCCAAGCCTAAACAGTACCTCTCGTTTGAAGAATCGTGGTCCAGATGGCTTCTGTCCTGTTACAGCAGTGCAGACCCTGTGTTCCTGACCCTCAGTCGTGGGGACAAGAGGGGTTATGTCTGGAGGGCTCCTGCGGCAGTAGTTTGGATGTTGATGGCAGCAACGGTTTCTTTTCGGTTCAGCAGCACTTTGCAGATTCAGCGCTTAGTAAAAAACACAGTTGCAGATCTCGGCTACCAGTTGGGCTTACTTCATTCCTTGGGTCCTGCACTCTGGTGGGGGGACTTGATCTCTGGTCGTCCTGCTTCTGGAGGGTCCTTGGGGGACTGCTGGAGCTTCTGGCTGGATTTCAGAAGTTTCACTCGACTACGGATTTCTCAACCCATGGCACTTGCTTTTAGCAGCAGCAGAAAAGTACAGCCTGTAAGGGAAGAAGGTTCAGTGGAGTTTGTCTTGCGGTTAGTTGGTCCCACTAACCAAATGGAAGAAGTCATCCCTTTCAGAGCTTCTCTATCATATCAAAACATGAGTTTCAGCACAGCAGCAGGGCTTCACCAGACAATTCAAAGGTCCAGGAGGATGCAGCAAGCTTTGTTCATGGTTTTTTCATCAGATACTTCTCCAAGTGGTAGACTATGCCTCTAGGCTTTTAAGCAGGTTTCTCAAATTCATCCACAGCCTAGGCTGTCAATCACACCTCAGGGTGGCTGTCAATCAGGACTGGTTGCATTCAGGCACTCCTAGAGACAAAGGACAGGGGAGTTTTGAGAACCTCCCTCAAATCCTGCATTTCCAGACACATTGGAGCCAGAGGCAGGCTTCAGAGGTGAAGCCTGCCAAAGGCAACATAAACGAAGGGCTCACACGTAGCTCAACACACAGAGTAAAACCCAAGAAAGCCAGCACAAACAGAAAATGGTGAAAAAAGAAGACTGGGCCGTTTTGAAAAAAATGGTCACCCATGGGTGCTGTACTGCTGTACTGCAGCCGAGGATTCAGCCTGCGGTAGAAAAGCACAATGGTAAGAACATTAAGCCACTGCCACCAGCCATTTAAAGTATTGAGTAATGTTAAATGAGAATGTAGAATAAGGGCCTAAAAGGTAACCCCCCCCCCCCAGCACTCCACATAGAATGGCGTGGGCTGGACCTACAAGGAGAAAAGGTAAGTAAAGTCAATTTCACTTTACTATTCTTGAGGACAGTAGTTCTCACAAGAAAAGGTTTTTAAACGTCATGAGAAATCTCAAAGTCTTCTCTGTGTCACTGCACTGCACTGCACTGCAATGTCTATGCATTTTGTCAGACTCCAAAAACAGAGGAAACACATAATCCAAATCAGGTCAAAACACACAAAGGAGTGATAAAAAGGTCCCACTCACTCCAGGGTTAAAATGAAAAAGTCCTAAAGACCATCAAAAGCTGGGGGTCTCTAAGGTTGAAGGGAATTAGCACAGAAATGAGAATTTTCCCTAAAACACATCATATATCTGTCACTCCTTCCTCTGACTCCGTCATTTCATTATCTTGACTGAGCTTTTTCTATTACCCACTCTCCATCCTCTCCTCAATCTATCCCCTCTTACATTCTCTTTCCTTTTCTTTTCTCTCACACCTCTCTCTCCCCACCCTCTCACACACACACACATTGTATATCTTTCACTCCTCTCTCTGACTCAGTAATTTCAACATATTGAATGAGCTCCCTCTACTCCCCACTTTCCATTCTCGCAATCTATTCCCCTTAGATTCTCATTCCTTTCACTTTCTCTCCTTCTCTCTCACCATCTATCTCTTGCTCTCCACCCTCTGGCACACACACATCATGTATCTGTCACTCCTCTCTCTGACTCTGTCATTTCATTATCTTGACTAAGCTCTCTCTACTCCCTCTACTCCCCACTTTTCATTCTCTCAATCTATACCCCTTAATTTCTCTTTCATTTCACTTTCTCTCTCTCTCAACATCTCTTTCTCTGCACCATCTCGCACATAGCATATATCTTTCACTCCTTTCTTAATATCTTGTCTGAGCTCACTCTACTCCCCCTTACTCTTCTCCTCAATCGATCCCCTTTCACTTCCTCATTCCTTTCACTCTGACTCCCTCAAAATATTGTTCTCTCTCTATCACCCCCTTTCTTCTTTATCTCTCTGTAAATCTGTATTCATCATGTTCTTTCTCCCTTGCTCTATCCTTCTCTTACAAGCTTGTTTCATGAATTTCCCCCTCAATTTGCAAGTCTGCCCAATAACACCATGAGGATGTGTTCCATCCAACGCAAGCCAACTAAGCAATTTTCCTAAAGCAGTGTAACCAAAAAAGTGATGGGTCAAAGGTTTTGAATTAATCTATACGACTGGAACTGCTCTGAGTAAACTTCCACACCACCGCTGTTTAGCCCGTCTGCGCCATTGCAAAAGGGGTCCAGCCATATGCAAATCAGTCAGGTACTGCCAATACTGGGAGCAGCCCAGCCCAAACTGCTAGGCCAGGTGTCCTCTGTATAGCAACACAAGCAACAACAAACATGTTTTGTCTTTGTTGGGCCTCATCATTCAGGTGTTGCATGAATAGTCAGACCTCAGCGATCACAAACAATGGGTGAAAATGAATCCTATTATTCAGCTGTAAGTTAAAGACTGCCCTGAATAACCTCTGATT
This sequence comes from Ambystoma mexicanum, assembly GCF_040938575.1. Lineage (NCBI taxonomy): Eukaryota > Metazoa > Chordata > Amphibia > Caudata > Ambystomatidae > Ambystoma > Ambystoma mexicanum. Next base: position 1,546,305,415 of record NC_090929.1, read on the forward strand.
GCCCTATGATCTCAAAGTACTTAACAACTGTCTAGATTAATATATAGTTACATCTGGTGCTTTCCCTAGGTAACCTATGTCGGAAACACTCTCAGAGGTGTGAATATCTCTCACTAGCCACTGGCAAACGAGAGATAGTTCAAAGCGGCATCATTGCAAAAATGGCACTGCACAACACTGATAATGTGATATTTCTCAGTGTCCGTAAAACACACTTACCAAAGCAAAAGGTGAGATAGCAAAGGTTTTTGCACGACCTCTAAAGAGTATTCCTGGCAGATTTCTCACGGGCACGCAAGGATAACTACAGAATTGTTGTGCAGCAGAACGGCTATCCGTGGGACACATGGATAACTGCTGATTCATGAGTGCAGCAGAATGGCTATCCATAGAACACAAGGATAACTGCTGAATTATGCGTGCAGCAGATTGGCTATCCATAAAACACAAGGATAACTGCTGTATCATGCGTGTAGCAGAAGAGCTATCCATGGCACACCAGGATAACTGCTGAATCATGCGTGCAGAAGAACGGCTATCCGTGGGACACACGGATAACTGCCGAATCATGATTGCAGCAGAATGTCTATCCATAGAACATAAGAATAACTGCTGAATCATATGTGCAGCACATTGGCTAACCATAGGGCACAAGGATAACTGCTGAATTGTACGTGTAGCAGAACAGCTATCCATGGCACACCAGGATAACTGCTGAATCTTGCGTGCAGCAGAACGGCTATCCATTGCAAAATATCAATAGCCACTTTGGGAACTTCACCAGCACTAATCAAGAGTGTCAAATGCTGGTGATGACTCAAGAAATATAAATCTGCACAGCCATTGTGTATGGTAAAAGATGGGCACTGCTCACACAATTTGGAACCATCTATGTCCAATGTACGACTGTGAGATGTACAATTCGTTGTACTGAAAAGTCAGTTATGTACAGACAGATGCATTGATGAGCCAACATGCTCCAGAATATTCCACCAGAATCCTTTGTCAGATATAATGTTAATGTTAATGTTCAAGGATATTTGTACCACACACTATCACCACCGGAGTGGTCCCCTGGTGCTCTGGCGGCTCTGAAAAGGGAAAGCGGGGGTGAGTTAGTGGGAGTAAGCTGGAAAAGTGCAAGAGAGCAGTGATGTGCTGTTGGCAGCCGCAGCCCGGTGGGTCCGTTGGCTGGGCCTGGGGTGTTTTACGGTCGGTAGTCATTGTGTGCTGTTGTGCGGGTCCATGTGTGGTTTGTCTTGTTGCATTTTTGATAAAACCCACTCAGAAATCAACAATTGACTAAGGAATGCACTACAGAGCCCACCTCCACAGCAAGGAATAATTAACACCGTAGGTGAAAAAATTTGTGTCAAGGGAAAAGGTGAGGTTGGGTATTTTAAGAGTGTGAACATTATCTACATGTTTACAGATCAGCACTCTACTGTAGTTGGTTCTCAGTTGGGGATGTTTCAGATCACTGCATTGCAGACTCGCATATATAGTCATATGTTATGTTTTTAATATAATGTATTAATGTATGCATGCATATGTGCAGTACACTTATCCATGGCTTTTCCATGAGTCAGTTTATGATTCTTGGTAGAATTCCCAGGCTAAAAAGCTTACACCCATTCATGGAAATGAAGGTTTTAGGCACTTACTACTCATAAAGTATCACAATTAATTCTGCGACCTTCAGGGCTTATGATTCCACACTATTCTTCTTTCTGTGTTTTATGAATTGCGGGTACTAAAGTGCCACTGAGCTTCCTGTATTGGACATTACTCATTAAAAACAGTAAATGAAATGTTTATTTTTGGAAGTCCATGCTCTGGAATTGTGCAATTACTCAAGGGAATATTTAATAAGTCATTACGAACTGGGAGATAACGTTACACACACATGACATCTTAGCAAGCTGTTAGGAAAGATTTCATAATTTTAGGTAATTTTCCTTCCATGTGGCAACCCCCAAACTTTTTGCTGTTGTTTTACACCCTGATTGAGACTTTGCCAGAGAAGCGCAGTCTTCCGCCACACTCCTCTGGGTTTTCGCTCCATTCTTACTGGGAAACTGACATGCCCTTAAGACAGTCAGTACCGGGAAACTTCGTTTCCCTCAGACCTTTCCTCATGTTGCCGCTTTTGAGCAACATGAAACAAGAGTGCACCGTAACTTACATTACTACGCTCTTGGGTCTCTAGTCATTCCAATGGCCCTAGAAACTCTTGCTGGACTTATCATGAAATGTGCAAGTGTGTCACGGACGGGACTGGTGGCAGCTATTGTTTCTTTGTGTTTTGAACCCCTTTTTGCCATGTTAACCGCACTTCCCGTGTTTGGCCCAAAAGGGTGGCCTGGCCTCCAAAATGGCCATGCCACAAGGTTCTTTGCCCTGTCCGCTGACAATCTTGCCCCTTCCCCTTCCCCCAGGTCGAGCCGACCCGGGGCAGTCCTTATTTGGTCATGCACTTTCCCGTGAAACACAACGCTTTCGCTGGCTTCTGCATGCCTTGTGTGTGCCTCCAGGATGTGCGCTGAAATGTCAGTTCCCAAATCACATTCTGGGTGCCAGAGAGTCTAGAGTGTCCTGAATGCCTGGGACCACTGTGGTCCGTGATAGGTCCACGTATAGTGTGAGTGTTTGTGAGCGGATCTCGCATTGGGCCCTCTCCGTTTTGGCGCGAAGGGAACTCTGGATAAGAGGAGGCTGAAAACCCCACTACCATGTCGATCTCCTGAGTTCTCACGAACAAAGGATAAGGAGCCAAGTATCCTGCAACTAAGAAGCTGAGTCGAGGAATCGCTGGTGACCCGCTGAAGGTTTGGCACCCTGCACTCCTGTCATCCTGCGAGACCACTCGGCCTCTGATTGAACGAGAAGGTCTGCAAAGACGCTTCGACCCTTTTGAATAGTGGGAACAACTATTCTCGGCATCTTCACCAAATCCTGTACATAAGCCTTTGGAAGCGTCCCTGGGCCATCCAGTGGACTGACCAGCTTACACAGGAATCCTATAGGACTCAATGGGAATGGGGATCATGGAAACACCGGCAGCATCTCGTAATGCAGGCGAGCAGTGTTAAACCCGCCACGTCAAACCTGGCGGGAACATCACCTCCCGTCTGCAGGAGTCGGGATCAGGCGGTCCGGAAACAACGGTGGCGGCGGGTTTACCGCCACCGTTATTTCCGGCCCGCCTGATTTGTAATGAGGCCCATAGTCTATATGTGTAGCTCTATCAATTCCTACAAAGGTGGGTCTAGCCTGCTTGTCATCCATGAACCGCCCATTGCATGCCCTCAGGCCCATTCCCAGCAATACTGTTGCGGAGCTCGCAGCCTGCGGGTGTCTCCTCTTATGGCACGCGCGTGTGCAGGTACTTTTGAGCACAAGGCTCCACTCTTCATAGGGCTCGGACTTCCTTCTAGTTAGGTGGCCTCTGATGTCAAACTGGGTCTAATGATTACTTGCACTGCCTGCTTTCCTCCCCATCTAGGTGGTCTGCATATTTTGTGCTTCTAACTCTTTAGATCCCTTGGTCTTGTACATATATTGTATTGCTTGTGATGTGTTGGTTCATTGGAGTTTTACCGTGATTCTTTACTATGGTCGATGTTACAACGGCCTTGTAATAAATGTGTCTGTATTTTTAATATAACACCTGTCTGGAGTAATTTGTGAGCGTCCTTGCTTTGTGTGCTCATTGCGGGCTTTCAGTCACCCTCACCCCTCTTGAGACCTAGGGCCTCATTCCGAGGCTGGCGGTAAGGGTTAACGGTCACTGTTAATGGCAACGGTGACCGTTAACACTTACCACCATATTCCGAGTTCCCTTTTGCGGGTTGGCATTTAACGCCTGCTTTTAGCAGGCGTTAAAAATCCAACCCGCAAAGGGACCTTGGAGTAAATTACGGCACCGTAATTTACGGTGCCGTAATTTACTCCTTCCCCATTCCCATTGAGCCCTATGGGGGCAGGAATGGGGATGGGGAACCGGTATGGTGAATGGGGAATTACCGGTCCCTCCAACCTTGGAATGGACCGGTAATTACTCCATTCACCATGCCGGATTTCCATGGAGTAAATAGCTCCATGGTTGCTTACCATGGTGCTATTTACTCCATGGATAGCGCCAGCCTCGGAATGAGGCCCCTAGTCTTGACCGCCACCATCGCTTCCCTGATTGGTCTGGCTTGTCCAGAGGTTACCCTGTTCCAAGAAACTAGGCTGGCCTTCTGAACCTCTGCCCCTCCAGGACAGAGTTCAGAAGTCCATCTTAACACATGCATCCACATTGAAGTTGCTTCTTCTTCCCCCACTTTTCATCAATTATCTTATCCCAAACATTCAAGGAGCTTGGGATACTACTTAGAACATACCCAGAACATGTTATTGTTTTTATTTTTGTTTGTATTGTGTTGTGGCAATCACAGTTACTGATTTCTACAAATATCAGTTGTCAAGGTTTACTGATAATATCACTTGGGGGCATTTCCCCATCAAGAAATAGTGTGTGTTTTCATGTTCACACAATCCATGAATGCTGCAGTACACTGTCACTTTCCACACCCTCAATAGGCTGGCCTCGGTTTGGTCCTCAATAAATGAATAAGAATACATTCCCTGTAAACGTCCAGGGAGCAGGTACTCCATTAGATTTTTTTTAAGTGACTAATGGTTACAATGTATCACCCAACACACTTGCCACTATTTAGAGGGCAGCCCATGCAGTGTCGTGAGAAGTTTTTCACCATTTAATGATTCCCTTTCGCCAAAAATATAGATGACTCTCATACATCTCTCTCATGTTACTCGAGTACTCCCTCACTGCATTACTTTACTACTACATTTACAGTTGTTAACCTCTTCAAAAGACCTATATAACAAAGTACAATTGTCTTTTATGTTGCCTCTATGAATTCTATTTATGTCTGCTTCATCCTCCAACCCCCACCCAACCTCAGCCCACTTACCTGCTGGGGTTCTCGGCACCGCTGTTCCTTCCTATCAGGCCACCATTATAGAAATGGTGGCCCCTTTTATGTTTCTGTGATGTCAGCATTCAGTTTATTATTTTTTCCACTGGAGGTTGGGCTTGTGCAATACGAGCAGGGCCCATATCACTTGACAGAAAAGAAAACAAACAAAAGGCACTATGGTCCTCATTACGAGGCAGGCGGAATGGGTTTAACGGCGCTGGTAAAGGTGCCGGTGCCGTTAGTCCCATTCCGCCTTATTACGAGGATGTCTGGTCAGAGCAGATGTCATTTGGGGGTCCGGCAAGGGGACCAGGGAGCTAACAACGGGCCCATTATTAATGGGCCTTTGTTAGCTCCCTCCCCATTCCCATTGAGCCCTATGGGGGCTGAAATGGGAATGGGGATGTGTTCCCTGATTGGGGAAATACCGGGTCCTCCAAGGTTGGAATGGCTCAGTATTTCCCCATTCAGGGACCACGGACCCGAGTTTGGAGGCAGCCATTCCCATATTGAGGGCATGGCTGCCTCCAAACTTGTAATGAGGCCCTGGGCTTCTTTGTTCAGCGGAGCATGGGAGAGCGGTCGCTGGTAGCCCTGAGGGAACTGCAGGCCAAAGAAGCCCTGCCTGGCCCTTGCGGGCCTCGGTGAGTGGATTTGTGTTCCAATTTGAATGTTTTGCTTCGCGCTCTGAGCGCGTTGTTGTGCCTGCTCCCCCCTCCCATTTCCTGGTCCTCCTCTCCCTTCCCGCCTCCCTGAACGCCCACCCCCCCTCTGATTGGCTGTCTGGCTGGTTCCCTTCTGGCCTACTCGACGGCCACTCCCCCTGCTCACTTCTTTGTTCAGCGGAACGTGGGAGAGCGGTAGCTGGTAGCCCTGAGGGAACTGCAGGCCAAGGAAGCCCTGCCTGGCCCTTGCGGGCCTCCGTGAGTGGATTTGTGTTCCAATTTGAATTTTTTTTGCTTTGCGCTCTGAGCGCGTTGTTGTGCCTGCTCCCCCTCCCATTTCCTGGTCCTCCTCTCCCTTCCCGCCTCCCTGATCGCCCACCCCCCCCTCTGATTGGCTGTCTGGCTAGTTCCCTTCTGGCCTACTCGACGGCCGCTCCCCCTGCTCGCTTCTTTGTTCAGCGGAGCGTGGGAGAACGGTTCGCCGGTAGCCCTGAGGGAACTGCAGGCCAAGGAAGCCCTGCCTGGCCCTTGGGGGCCTCCGTGAGTGGATTTGTGTTCCAATTTGAATTTTTGTTGCTTCGCGCTCTGAGCGCGTTGTTGTACCTGCTCCCCCTCCCATTTCCTGGTCCTCCTCTCCCTTCCCGCCTCCCTGCCCACCCACACCCCCTCCCCTTCCTCTCCTCCCTCTGCCTATAACCACCCCCTCCTGGGCAGCCCTCTGCCCGGCAGCCCCCTGCGGCTAAGGGCCCCAAGGCCAAGGGCGACTCCTACAGTTGCGGCTCCCTGTGTGTCTGCAGGTGTCCGCAGGGGACGCTTGGCGCCGGTCCACCTTGGTTAGCTCCACCTGCTCCCTCTGCCCACCGCTTTTAGACCTGTCACCTCCTTCGCATTGTGCCCTGTCTTCACTATGCCTTGCAAAATGTGGTAAACTAGGGTTCTTCTCCCCTCGCAGGATTTTCAAACTTAGGTGGCCTCTCCACTGGGTACCTGATATGCATTACTGTGTTCACTGTGTTCTGAATCTGTGGTAAACTAGGGTTTTTCTCCCCTCGCAGGATTTTCAAACTTAGGTGGCCTCTCCACTGGGTACCTGATATGCATTACTGTGTTTACTGTGTTCTGAATTTGTGGTAAACTAGGGGTTGCTGCTCTCTTCCTGCCCGCTCGTGCTTGTCCTACCCCCCCACTCCTTCCTATCCCATGGTGCTCTCTATCTCACCTATCTTTTCTAACTACTTCTCCATTGACTATCCTGCTCTACACACTAAATCTGGTAGGAAAAAGTTTAAAAAGGACATCCTGGTCTCCAACCCAGGCCTCCCTGTCGCTGACACCTACACCAGTGCCTCCTCTAAGGAAACTCTCACTGACATCCTCTTTTTCGTGCCTTCACGTGACCTATGGACCCTTCATGTGGTCTCTGTGCTCTCTCCTTTCTCTTCTTCTCCCATTAATGGTGGCACCCGCCGGGACGTCCTCTTGGCCTCCTTCCACTCCTCTAAGGCCATCATTAATGTCTACGCTAATGGGACCGTCTTGGTCAAAGGCCCTCAGGCCAACCTTCACCTCTTTGATAAACGCTTCCCGCGCCTCATCAACTTCCTTTCCTCTCCTGATGTCCCCCCTCCTCTGTCCTCGGCTATCTTGCCTCTACCCTCCCTTCCTGCCCCCTCCCGTGCTCCTTCTTCTCCTCCGCAGGGCGTACCTCTGATCTGTACCCCTCCCCGGAAGTCCTTCAAAGATGGCAACCTTCTCCACATTGCCACTCTTAACTCTCGCTCTGCTGTCAAACATTCCTCTGATATCTGCCGCCTTCTTGAGGAACTGGACCTTGACGTACTCGGTCTCACTGAGACATGGTTCATGGCCAGCTCTGTCACCAGCTTTGACACACTCCTACCTGACGGCTACAAGATCCTCTCCGTGCCCAGGCCCAACCGTGCTGGGGGGGGTGTGGCCCTTATCTTCCCTGAGTGGATTCCTGCCACTGCTATTACCACGCAGACCTACTTCTCTTTTGAATGTCTTGTCTGCCGACTCTCTCTCTCTCCTAGCCTTTCCCTTACTGTGGCTACTATTTATCGGCCACCTGGTCAAATCTCCTCCTTCCTCTCCGAGTGGGCGGACCTCTCCTCCTCACTCCTCTCCTCAACCACTCAACTCCTCTTTCTTGGAGACTTCAACATCCACCTGGATGCCTCCTGTCCCCCCTCTGGACTCTTTCGCGACCTCTGCGACTCTCTCTCACTCTCTATTCTCCCGTCTGGGGCAACCCATTCTGCTGGGCACACTCTTGATGCCCTGTTCTCTTCTGACCTTACCCTATCTGTCCCTCTCTCCACCCCTCTCTCCTGGAGTGATCACTTTCTCCTCTCCTCCCACCTCACCCTCCCTACCCCACAGGCAAAGCCACCCTCATCACTGCCATCTTCCTTCTCGGTCATCCGACCCATGAAGCGTGTGTCAGTTGAGGCTTTCGCTGCCACCTTCTCGCCCCCTCTTTCCCCCTCGGCTGACTCCCACCCTGACACAGCCCTCTCCACTCTCTACTCTGCTATATCTGATACTCTTGATATCCTTGCCCCTGTTATGAGAATCCGCCTGAAGCCCAAAGCCCAAAATTTAACTCCTGGTATGACTCGGATCTCGTCACCCTTAAACGCTTGTGCAGGGTGGCAGAGAGGAAATGGCGTGCTTCATGTTCATTCTCTGACAAACTGGCCTGTCACCTGCTCCAAAGGCAATACCGGCTCTCCGTTCTCACCAAGAAGAGAGCCGTTATCCAAGCCCGCATCACTGTGGCATCTAACAATTCGGCTGAACTCTTTAAAATCTGCAAGGAGCTGGCCATCCCTGCTGCAGTCTCTACCTCTCCTGTCCCCTCCCAGGCCCTCTGTAAGGCACTGGCCTCTCAATTCATTTCTAAAACTCAGGACATCCTGTCCTCACTCTCCTCCCATCACCTCCCCCCCTCTATTCCCTGCTCATCCTCTGGCCCTTCTGCAGCCACCCCTCCTCTCTCCTTCTCTGCCTTTCCCCTTTTTTCTGCTGATGAGGTTTCGAGACAAGTCCGATCTATGAAAGTCTCGTCAACACAGGTCCACCCCTGCTCCTCCAAAACTATTAAGGACCACATCAACTCCTTGGCTCCTGCCCTTGCTGACTTCTACAATCACTCCTTCGCCCCTGGAGTCTTCCCATCCCCTCTCAAGCACTCCCTTGTGCACCCCCTTCTTAAGAAACCCTCTTCCGACCCGTCCTGCCCAGCTATCGCCCTATCTCTATCACTCCTTTCCTAGGCAACTCCTGGAGAAACTTGCCATCTCCCAGCTTAATCTCCATGCTGAATCTGTTGGTAGCCTTGATGACCATCAGTATGGCTTTAGAGCTGCCAGAAGCACGGAAACTGCTCTCCTGAACATCCGTGAGGACCTGCTCTCGAACCTTGACTCTAACATTCCATGTGTTCTCATTTTTCTTGATCTCTCTTCTGCCTTTGATACTGTCAACCATACCATCCTGCTCAACCGTCTCCGTGATAACCTGGGTATCACTGGTCAGGCTCTGGCTTGGCTGACCTCTTTCCTCTCAAATCGACCCTCCCAGGTCCAACTGGGGTCTTTCCTGTCTGACATCTTTTTCTCTACCTGTGGTGTCCCCCAGGGTTCTAACCTCTCTCCCTGGCTGTTCAACCAGTATCTGGCACTTCTCGCCCACCACATCGCTGCTCTCTGCCCCAACTTTCAGTGCTATGCGGATGATACCCAGCTCATTTTCAGGCTACCCTCGGCCTCCTCTTCTCCTTCCCTCATCTCTGACTGTCTTTCTGCTATCCAGGAATGGTGTGCCGCCAACAACCTCTGCCTTAATGCCAGTAAGACCGAGATTCTACTCATCGGCACACCCACTCCCTCCTTCCCTGCAGCTCTCTGGCCGGCCTCTCTTGGCCCTCTTCCTGCTCCTACCTGCAAGGCAAAAAACCTTGGGGTCACCTTCGACTCCACACTCTCCTTCTCTCCTCACATTTCTGACGTTTCTAAGAAGTCACACTATCAGCTGCACCTCCTCAGAGGTATCCTTCCTTTCCTCTCCTTCCCCCAGAAGCTCACTGTCTCCAGAGCCCTGGTTCTCTCGAAGCTGGACTACTGTAACAGCCTCTATCTAAATCTGCCTGCCTCTACTCTCTGCCCTCTGCAACTCATCCAGAACAGGACTGCGAGACTTGTCCTTGGCCTCAAGCCCAGGGACCGTATCTCTCCAGGACTGAAATCGCTACACTGGCTCCCTGTGGCTGCGAGGATTAAGTTCAAAACCCTCTGCATTGTCCACAAGGCCTTCTGGGGCCTGGGGCCAAATTACCTTCAACTCTCCCTTCCTAAATATCTTCCTTCTCGAGCACTTCGCTCTTCCGCCTCCAACTCCCTCAGGGTCAGCCGCTTCTCCAAGCAACGAGTTGGGGGGAGATCTCTCTCCGCAGCAGGGGCCTCCCTCTGGATCAGCCTTCCTGCCTCCCTGAAAGTTGAGGAGAACCATCTCCGGTTCCGGAAGCACCTCAAAACCTTCCTCTTTGCTTCTGCTTTTTCTCTCCCTCTCCCCTTCTAAATCACTGAAACTGTACTGAATTAGCAACTGGGCCACTCACCAATCTCGGTCCTTGGCCCAGCCACTCTCCCCTGCAATGCCTTCCTGGCAACCCCTGCACTGCGGGACTGTCTCTGTATCCCTACAGCCCCCCTTCCCAGCACTTGTCTGCACTTATCTTGCACTTGCCACCAGCTGGCCCTTATTATTTATCTTGTTCATTACTAACCCTGTACTGCACTTTCCCCTCTCCCTTTCCTCCGTGCACTTTTCCCGTCCCCCCTACCCATGCACTTGCGCGATCTGAATGACACCTGGCCTAGTAGGATCGTTGTCTGTCTCCCCTTGTTCCCCCCTCCCTGCCTCGTCGCGCCTTGAAACACTTGTGTATAGGCGCGCTACAAATTCCATATCATATCATATCATATCATGGAGCTATTAGCTCCATGGCTGCCTCCAAACCAGGCTCTTTTTCCGGGTTCCTGCAATGGGGACTTACCGGGTCATTCCGCCATAGGAGGACCCTGTAAGTCCTCCTTGCAGGAACCATTCCCCATTCCCATTTGAGCCCCCAGAGGGCTCAATGGGAATGGGGATGGAGGTAACAATGGGCACATTATAAGTGTCCCGTTGTTACCTCGCTCTTCCCCTCGCGGGACCCGGAAACGACACCTGGTTTTACCAGGCGTCCAATCCGGGTCCCACAATGGGAAGCTCGTAATCAGCCCTGATGGAATGAAGAGTGCCGGTCCCGTACCGGCCCCCTTCATTCCGTCAGTGCCTGCCTCGTAATCAGGCCCCAGGTCTCTTCGGACAAAAAAAGAAAATTGCAAACAACATGGCCACCACCATTGAAATGGACTAGGTCCCTTTTCGGGTGATGGCGGCCATGGAAAACATGTTTCAAAATGGCCACAGTCATCTGAAAAGGGCCCTAATCCAATTTCTTTTTCCATGACAGCCAGACATGGAGGAGCATCGAGGACCAGAGAGCAAGCCTCCTATCCCGCAGGTAAGTTGGGGTTGGGGAAAGGGAATTGGGTTTTTCTAAAATGGAGAGGAATCCGGCATAGCCTCTCTGTTGCCTGCCCACATTAGAAAAAAAAAAGAGCCACCCAGTGAACGGCCTCAGTTGGCTGGAACAGCAAGCAGGGATTTTGGATTCTCGCCCACTGTTGCAGCCACCTGATTGGCTGAGCGTCCTTCCCTAGGTGAAAATTCTTGTTTGTGCTGCACCCTCTCTTCATTCGGAGCACAAACAACATTCAATCATTCTGGATAAAATTATCCAGCATACAGCTCAGCTTCTAATCTCATTATAGCCTGCTGAAGTTGACTACATTGGCCGTTAAAGTTGCCAGAGATTTGTTAAGTGCTCTTGCTTTGCTGAGATGTATAACTCTGTCTCAAAGGTTTTAACAGCCAGTATAGCCCACTTAAAAAGCTAGAGGCTCATCACTCCAGAAACTTGAAGTTGAAGGCCTTTTCTGATGTTGGTCTGGTGGCTTATGGCTGCCAATCGAAGGTCCACGGTGTCAATAAAACGTGGATCAACACTCGGCCATAAAGTCATACTCATCGCATTCAATGGCATCCAAAGTTGTTGCTTGCCTCAAGTTTTGCCCACCGCTTGGCAGAACAACTCCACCATGACATAAAGGGTCTGCGTCTCCTTTAAACTTTAAACAGCATATGTACGTGACAGTCAGTTCCAACACTGCGGCCTTCGTGTTTAAAAATAGGGCTTGCAAACAGTACATGTATTTATAGACCTTGGGCTGCTGCGGTATCTAAGAGATTAAAAGAAAGATTCATATCTACGAAACAATGATATATTTTTTTAATAACGCGGCACTAGATTGAGAGCAGGGAGGAAAAACGAACAATGATCCCATTTTCAATTCCGGCAGCCAAAATAAATATCCCATCTTGCTCTGCTGTTGTTCCTAGTGGAGGGTCATTAGGCGAGGATGTATGGCGGGAGCTAGAGCCGGGCAGACTACAGTGCAGGCAACCAGCAGGAAGTAGATACATTTCATGGGTAGAGTGGTGTCGCCGCAGCCCAGGCAAGGCTTGCAGGAACAAATAGCAAAGCAGAGCAATACTGCTTGGATAGTAACACCACTGCGCAGGTCTCCCACCGGGACTAGTGCCCGAAACAGCCAGCATACAAATAAATAACAGCGCAGGGAAGTGGGCTGCCATAAAGCCACGCTCAAGGATGGGCCAATGGGAAAACCTTTCACATGTGGGGAACCACTAAATCACTCACATGATCATGTGGTTGCATGTTCCAAAACCCAACTAATAATCATATCAGAAGTGTTATGTCGAATTGCATGCCATATTCCTTACGCTTCTGATCATTGCATCAATAACTGTTCTATTAACACATCTAATGCAATTCGATGTATGGGTGTTTCTGTGAGTGTTCATACTGGGTGTTGGTTGCACTGATCCTCACCTCTGTTTTGTATGTTGCCATACTAGCATTGCCTGATTAGGTTTCCCAGTTAAGACTGCTGCTATCAATCCCACCACAGTTAGTATCTTGACACACTTGTACAATCCGAATGCACTGAGCCTGAAGATCGTCTGTCTGTTCTCCCTTTTCCTGACCCCTTAATTTCACTTGGTAAAACTGCTGAATCATCGTCGGGCCTATTTGCTATGTCTCAACTGGTAAATGTATTATATGCACTTACTCTGCCTGTGCAGACTATTATTGTCTCAGAATTTCAAGGGCTCTGAGCGACTGTTGTTTTTTACCATGTTCCCACCCTTCATGAGTGCTTTGAAACACTTGTCTGTGTCTAGGCGCTTTATAAAAAAACATTACCGTTACCATTTCCACTCCCTGGATAGGTTCTGGCAGTTTAGATTGCTGCTAGAAAACTCGCTGCTGTGTTTTGCCACACTTTTACTGCCTGGCTAGGTTTCCCAATTAAGAACGCTGCTCCAAATCTTGACACTGTTTGCATCGCGCCACAATTACATTGCCTGACTAGGTTTTCCCAGTTTACATGGCAGCTCGACATCTCGCCACTGTTTGTATGCTGCGACACTTGAATTGCCTGACTAGGTTTTTCCAGTTTAGACTGCTGCTCAAAATGTCACCAGTGTTTGCATTTCTTGACAAAGTTTTGCCATTTTAAATTGCTGTTCTCAATCTCACTGCTATTTGCATTCTGCCACACTTGCATTGCCTGACTAGGTTTTCACAGTTTACATTCCTGCTATAAATCTTGCCACTGTTTGCATTCTGTCACACTTGCATTACCTGACTAGATTTTCCCAGTTTAGATTGCTGCTCATAATTTCACCAGTGTTTGCATTGCCTATGTTTTTACAGTTTAGATTGCTTTTCTAAATCTTGCCATTGTTTGTATTTTGCCACATGTACATTGCCTGAATAGGTTTCCCAGTTTAGATTGCTGCTCTGAATCTCTCCACTGGTTTTATTTTGCCACACGTGCATTGCTTGACTAGGTTTTCCCAGTTTACATTGCTGCTATAAATTGTGCCACTGTTTGCATTCTGTCCCACTTGTATTGCCTGACTAGGTTTTCACAGTTTAGATTGCTGCTCAAAATGGCACCAGTGTTTGCATTGCCTGACTAGGTTTTCAAAGTTTAAATTACTGTTCTAAATCTCACCACAGTTTGTATTTTGCCAAACTTGCATTACCTGACTAGGTTTCCCTGTTATATTGCTGTTCTAAATCTCAGCACTGTTTGTATTTTGCCACACATGCATTGGCTAACTAGGTTTCCCAGTTCAGATTGTTGCTCTAAATCTCACTACTGTTTGCATTTTGCGACACTTCTATTGCCTGACTAGGCTCGCAGTTTAGATTTCTGCTTTGAATCTTGCCAGTCTAGGGCTCCTAATTGATATTGCTGCGTTGCTGCTCGTGTTTGCCACTCTTGCATTCTACCTGAATAAGACCCCTAGCTTGGATTTTTACTTTGGACCCTGCCACTCTCTATGTTTTACCAAACTTGTCTTTTTTCACAGAGTGTCTATAAAGTTTGTTTGCAGCTGTGAGTCTCCCCATGGCTGTATTTGGCTGACACTCATGCATTCTTACGGAATGCAGTCGAATCCCATGTGGGCCGTATCAGCTGTTCACATAGCCACACATATTTGACATGCACACTATTTGACTGCACTGTACCCTGAATATACATCACCCTCGGCCAGAGCGCCTCCACCTATAGAATATAGCTGAGTCCCAAGTAACATTTGCGGTCTGGCTGCTCACATAGCTTGACTCCTTTAAATCTCTTGAAACCACCTATCCCACTCCTGTTAACATGGACTGCTGTTAGTGACCTAGCCATTCCCTAGCTACCTTAAATCAAGCTAGAAATGCATACACACATTTGAACACTCCTCTCAATTCTCAATTCAGACTACGGTCTTCCTAAGAGTGTTCATCCTTACAGTGCTTTGTGACCATATCAATGACAGTGAGCACTATACAAATGCCAAATATCATAACATAACATCTACACCAAAGATACTGGAAGATAAAGGGCCTGACTTACCAACACGTTTTTAAATGGGACAGCCCCAATGAAAACTCTCCAGATCCTAGGGGCGGACCTGTGCAGGAAGATCACCTGTGTGAGGGATCTTCAGGAAGTGGGGGTCAGGCAGCCGAGGATGAGACCCGGTATTCCACACTTTTTTTTACACCTAACCCATCCTATTTTTTAGGATTCTCTGATGTCCCAGCCCCCCCCCTCTTTCTACACAAACACTGGGCAAAGTCAGGCACACAACTTTAAGTGTATACTCCTGATTCCAAATAGCTCTCCTGACATGGATAAAAGGTGATCCATAGAGAAAAAGAGACACACTCTGAGCAAGGTGGAACACGAGCAAGAGCGGAACTTCTGGGGTGAAGTGAGAATTTACTGGAGCAGAGCGACGGAGCAAGGGATGAGAGCAGCGAGTCGAGAACCCTAGGCCACAAAAATACATATGGAGAAAGTCAAATCCCAAAGCAGAAGGCTGCATTGTGTTTCAAGGATGCCAGCGACCAACAAAAGCATGTAGCTACAATCACATTACTTATATTACCTACACCCAAAGATACCTTTTTGTACAATTCATCATTCAAAAATATAAACATTATATTTTCATTCAGCACACAATATAATGGAATGCACCAAGCACAAACCATAACTGTACACCTCAAATTAACACTTCAGTTAAACTCTTCATACAGACCTAGATACAGCAGAAGTTAATTCCAAAACACCCCCTTAACAAAAGTTAAATTCATTTTATTTATATCCCTATTATTACTATGTATTATATAAACATTTCTTATAAGCAAATATCACTATTTTGTTTATTCTAACATAAATGGCAAACACACTTGAGTCGCTGGAAGACAACTTTCCAGAGGAAGAAATTAGTGATAATAACATCTCTAATGGTAAACAATACATCTTTCAATATAAACAAATCATGTAATTTATACAGAGCCCATTCAAATAATTTCTGCTTTTCTTATTGTACATACTTTTCATGAAGATACAACACCCCAATTTAATCTTGGACAATACTAAGAATCACAAAGACAATCCCTATCCCCAACTGTAAATAACGAAATCATGATCTTGCCTGCAAAATTGGATAAACCTAGGAATTACTTTAAGGAACTTTTAAATTATGTTAAAAATCATGGCATTAGAAATGTTGATTATTACTGTCTTTCTTGTACATGTCCTCCTTACCCCCAGCAAACATCCACATCAAATTCCCCAAATATAAATGAAAGACTCGTTGATGAAACTTTACTCCCTCCGTCCCCTGATGATCATTGTATATAAATTCCAAATTCACCTATTTATGTTTCCCATTCCGATACCCCATCCCTTTCATAAATAAATGCATTTTTATACTATAAATCCTTTCATATTATTCTTTGATACATTTTTTAAACCCCAATAATAGTCTGTGGACACCATGACTGTCCGGTGTGTGTGTTTATGCTATGGGGTGTCCACGCATATCGTGCTGTGGCCAGACATGTCTGGTTTGGCATGAAACACTTTTAATTAGTCCACAAACACTTTTAATTAGTCCACAGATATTGCACCAATTTGTGGACACACATGTGCATGCGTCCAGCATTCGCCCTCTTAATTTTGTCCACGGACACACATCAGTGTTCTGGACATCATCATGTGACAGCACCCATGCGGCATGACAACGTGTCTGCGAACAGTGTCTGGGACTGCAAACAATTTAAAACCACAGGATCTTTTCAAAGTTTACCTTTCAGAGTTGCAAGACCCATTCTTAGTTGATCTGTCACAACTTTCCAAGGCTTATATTCGACATGATACTTTGTGGACCACACACCCATTACTTTCAGTCATTCTCAGTCTGGATATCCAGAAGATAGCACCAGGAGAGACACCTCCAGAAAACCATCCTGTTTCACTACAATGGCATCTGCCATGGCCATTCCTCCACCCCAGGGGCCACCATCACCATCAGAAGGGCCTTGACAGGGGAACAGGTGTAGTGGTGCCAAAGAGAATAAAGAGGAAATGGAAGATGAGGTAGAGGAAGTCCGTATCTCTTGCACCCAGCTTGAAACATGGGTGTGGCAGTTTTTCACGACTATTGGGGGTGTACCACAGGCTTGATCAGACAAGGTCAGATGCACTGAGTGCCATGTCATGCTAGTCATGGAAAACCTGGTCTATACTCCTACAAGACCACTGCCATGCAGCGCCAAACCAGATCCAACCACCGGAGTGTTTGAGAAAGGATGTTCCTTTCTCAGGCAGAAGCAGGTTGCCAAGCTCTACCCCATCGTCCTCGACTGATCGTTCAACCACACAGGCAACTCCTGGGTGGCAGAAGATCCCATTGGACGTCTCACAGGCCATTAAGGATGTGTTTGACCCTTACCTTTCGAGAGTTACAGTGCTCTGTTTGTACTGTGACACACCAATCTGCAGGGGGGAGCAATTTCAAATTGCTTTCAAGGTTGTGGTTAAGGAGCTCGAGAAAAAATAGAAAATGGTTCCTTTAGGAGCCACCTTTGACGGTTAAAAAACAGAACTGAAAAAAATTAACATTGCCCTTTTGCAGCCTGCATAGTCCACGGATAGTGTGAAAGTCCACAGACATCTAAACAATTCTGGCCATGGGGTGGGGGAATTCAAATCAATTAACATGTTTTTGGTTAAAAAAATGGTGGCTGTTGAAATAACCTTTTTTGTGTTTTTTTTGTTTTTTTGTTTTTCTCCAGAGAAGCAAGGTAAAGTGGGGACAGAAGATATGAAAGGGAGGAAAGGGGCACATACATCATTACATATTTTATGTGTTCACAGAAACTGCTGTAAAACATTTCGAACATTTTCAAGACAAATCAATTGCCAATATCAGTCAGATGCACTCCTTCTCTTAGAAAAATGTTGACACTATAAAATTTGATATTTGCCTTATAAAAAATTGTCATGCCAACATCCCACAAAAAAGCACATGCAGCCTTGTTAACATTGCACATTGCTTTTTCAATTTGTGGACGCAATAAATTTGAACGCATCCATATTTGTCTCTGAGCAATCTGTGATAAAACAATTTTCTAATGTGGAAACAGTTCCATCAACTTCCCAAATGTATCTTCAGAGCACTCAACAAACCTGTATTACTGTATGCCACAGCCAAGAAAACTGATTGGCTGATACCCCGGTGTCGGCAGACATCACAACTGTCCCCTTTCCATGCCAGGCATCGTCAAAGAACCCAGATGGCATGTGCGGTGTCCGCGGACTAATTCATTTTCCATGGACGGCATTGTCAATTAAAAGGGGTGGGGAAGTTTACATTCAATTTGAAAAAAATATTCTACAATGGTGGCTTTTTCATTCATTTTGTACTTCAATATTTTTTCTCATTTTTATATCCTACACCTTTTAACAAATGCTTACCTTTACCCTCCACATTTTCCTATTTAAGTTGTTCACATGAACATTTTCAAAGCATGTTTAACATTGAAAAGAAACGCCATCATTGAAATGCACTCCATAGCTCTGAAAATTATTTACACTATCCAACATAATATTTTGAAGTTCAAAATATGATATTTATAAAGCATATAAATAAAAAAACACACACACCTTTATTAACAAGATTCCCAGCTTTTTCCATTTCTGGACTGAATACATTTGCACATCTTAATTTGCCCTGGATTAATTGCAGAAAACATAATCTGCACAATTGCAAACCGTTACATTAAGCTTTTCAAGAAATCCTTAATGGGAAACTGCAACGTGACAGCAGTCACATGGCTCATACTAGTACCTCCACAAGGCACAATAATAATGTTGGGATGTTTAAAGTGAGCCACAGTCTCACAAAATGATAATAACGTTTCTCAGATTACCCCACAAACTTCATAGCAGGAAATGTTCTCTTCTTGCAAACCAATAGTACCAGAGATGCCAAACCATTCACTATAAACCGTCAATTAATGTATCCAACAATCTCCCGCCATCCACACACTCTGCTTCTTAATACCAATAGACACATCATCTTCACAACACAGAAGAAACAAAACACCTGCTACCCTGTCTTCCTATGAACCACAACCAAAAAATGTGATTGGCTTATCCCTATAGTCCTCTTTCCCTGCCAGGCATCATTAAAGAACCCGGATGGCACCTGCGATGTCCACGGACTACAGCACTGTCTGCTGACCACATCACACAAGGCAGCCCTTCTACCCTTTCTACTTTCATGTGTGCATCTCATCAGCTGCTTTCAAACAGTAACACATTCATCCACCATTCACATCCCAAAACTATGATAGTACATACCTCCTGTTAATCACAGCCACCTGCATCAAAAACGCTGTGAAACATTCCAAGATTTGTACTATATATATATACAGGGTTGCTGTCACTTGCCCTGTAATAATCTTCTCAATATGCATATTCTCTTTTTAATCACTCTATCAAATGACATATATGAAGGCACTCTGCACCTGGTAACATCAAGTGGCAGTTGCTTATGTGCCCTGTCAACATATTAAAGTTCAATACATCAAGTGCCACTTACAAATGGTCTGCAAATCTTTCACATCATCTTTCTTCCTTTCCTTTGCACAATACCTAGTCACAGTGCTGCTGTCAGTGCACATATATATATATATATATATTTTACTTTCAGCAAAATCCTCTTAAAAATAAACACGTTTAAATGCACACCATTTTCCATTTCTCATTCCATATGAACACTGTTCCCAACCTTTCTCATTCCATCTTGTATAGTGGCACCATTCTCCACCTGCTCTCACATACCATGTACACTGGCAAACGGCCCAATTCATCACATGTTTTGCACAGTGCAAAGTTATTTTCCACTGCTAAAAAGAAGCTTTGTACTGCCAACACAAACCCTGATTCATGGTACTGTGGCAATCGGATTTTTTAGTACAAATTCAATTCAAACTTTAGACTGCAAAAATACATTTGCACTGACTTTCTACTCAAAAACGCACTTTAAACAGTTCCATGAGTCAGGGTTTCTATCGGCAGAGCAAACTCATTTTTCAGCAGTGCAAAGTCACTTTGCACTGTGCAAAAGTATCCATTAATCCGGCCCAAAGTATTTATATACAACACTTCTCTTTGCATATAAACTATTGTTATTTTCCAAACCAATACTATAACACACCAAACACTACTCCAACTACAATATGCTACTCCACAACCACTAGGCTACAGTTTCCCTATTCTTTAAAAACACTGCAATACATGACACATGTATTGCACCACAAACAGCCCTTCTCTTATTAATATCACCAGCACAAATATGACATAGATATACATCTTTCCCTATACCTTATAATGTCCCAAACAACACTTCTTTTAATCAACCCTGTATTACTGTTACCAACACCTAACATCCCAATGCTACCAAAATATCACAATCAGCACCAGTACACTAAGTTCCCATTCCCATACAGTCCTATAGGGAATGGGAACCCTGAAGCACTGGCACCATTAGTAACAATGCCAGTGCTTCAGTTTAAAGCCTTGCGGTAGCGGCCTCAACTCCCAGCAGGTAAAACCTGCCGGGAGTACAGTGCCTCTACCACTAAACACAGAGTGTGAGTCGGTCCAGAAAATCTGCTGGTAACTTTTTACTGGTACCTTTAATTACAGACTAGCTCATTCATAATAGGATCCACAGTCATATTTTTCTAACAACATGCTTAACATACTTTACTATACCACAAATAACCCACCTGCATTAACTCTTTTTCCCAACTACTTCAACTACCTCAATAAATAAACTCTCTTATTAAAAGTACTTTGCCATTAACACATACACCCACTAACTTTCTTTTACAATTAAAGGAAAAAAGAAGATTGAATAAAAAAGCTACTGAAGAAACAACACTCTTCACATCCTACAAAGTAAGGGCCTTCACTATAGTATGTTCACTGCTCCAATTGTAAACATTTACTTTCAGTATATATTAGGCAATAATAGTCTGTTCTACTTACCGACATTGTATTTCACTCTTACTACAGCATTCACACTCTTTTGATTCCAATCTAAACATTGTTCTTTATTCAAAACACTGCCCATTCCTTACAACCTAAGAGCACAGCTATCACTCAACAATGTATATACCACAATGTACTTTTTAATATGCCATACCCCTGTGCACATAAGGTCCTTATTCCAAAGCAACAACGTTCAAACTCATTGCATTGCATTGCAAATCACTAACACACATTAGCACACACTGACACACTTCTTCACCCCGTTTCCATTAGATCATACAACTCTCATACCTCTGTAGTAAATCACAGCATTATAACAACCACTGTTTTCTTCAAAAATCAAACATCATACTTATTCCACCACACCACCACTCCTTTACTCACTAACCCAAGCCTATCACATCTGTAAAGCCTCTTATTCTTACAATCTTCCCAACCATCTATCATCCCACACACACTGATGTATAATATGAAGGATTCCAAGCCATCAAGGTCGGGAGCCGCAAATGGACCTCGTAGTAAGGCGTTAAGGGGTTAACGGCGCCGCAGCCTTTTACGGTGCCGTTAACCCCTTAACGCCGGGGTCGTAATGACCCCCATTGTCTGGCTAAACCTTGGTTCAGCTTCATCCCGGAAAAGAGTACTAAGGTTTTACCAAGATACAGAAACAATTGCCATAAATGGTCCCAAGAGCCAGGAGATTTAAATAAACAAGTTAATTGACACATATTACCCAAACAGAAGTACTAGTTTGTAAAACATGTGTCTGTACAACATAGCCCAAAACTACTCCCACAAAAGCAATGTCACACCAGATGAGACAAATGGCAAATATTCAGTCTCAACTTGTGAAGGAAGCTTAGTAAATATTACTCAACCCAGCCTTATCAATCATAAAGTTATCATTGAAATCCCTCAAAAATAGATAACGTTATTACATGGCCCTACTACAACTGTTTAAACCCAGGAGAAAAGAAGAATTATTAGCTCACTGTGACTCATTTGAAGCTGTATTCAAAGCAATTGAAAGCAGTGTGGCACATGTCAATTTCAAACAATACAAACAAATGTTCAACAATGAATGCCAAAAAGAGGAAGAAATTGAAGTTATTCTAGATAAAGACACTCTTGAGGGCAGTCAACCTTCCATTACAGAAGCCAACTACTACTTGGAGAAGCACTCATTCTAAAGGGAGTAGAAATAGCCATAACTGAGGTAGAAAATACCATGTATCAATCTAAACATTCTGAAGAAGTCTTGTCAGTGCTCAACTCACAGCTAAATGATGAACAACTCACCATTTATCTAGAAGTCACTAAAGAAATTACATGGTCTTGTAGGTAAGCAGGTAGATATTATCTTGCCAGCTCCCACTCGCTCACTATTGTCATATTGGAACAGTCGGAGAAAAAAATACATGGGACCAAATGCATAGTTTCTATACCATGAGAGATGTTATGCACTCAGACAGCCATACAGAAATAACCTGGACACTGAAAGTGTGGAAGGATGCTGTATGGAAAGATGATACATGGAAGGAGGCTGCCTGCAAGATGTTAGAATACATCAATGGATATTATGGACGGATGTTAAAGTGAAATCTGATGAAGACAAATTGATGTCATGAAGAAGATATAAAAACATATGCTGAATGATATGAAAATGCTAGAACTAGCAAATAGCTAGTAACTAAATCACTAAGTGTAACATGTACCTAAAGTAAAGGTAATCATGGATCTAAAGAAAATTAAGTAAATTACTGACCAATAATTGTAAATAGGCAATAACGCAAGATAGAAAGAAAACATATTGAAGCTTTCTAAAGAAGAATATATAACATGGCAAGGATGGCCAAATTAGAAAAATAGATGCTGGCTCACTTTGAATTTAACTAAGCTGCATTAGTGACCGGCCGAGGCTCTAAAAATCAAGAGATGCATGAAAACAGATTTCTGTGCAGAGCCAACAATGAGACAAGGTTGGCCCCGAGTCAACAATGCTATTTTCATAGGATAAGCACAGAGCAAAAAAGGAGTATATGGCTAAGCTCTGAATGTGGTACATTCTTCATAGCTGGAAGAAGATGAAAACATCTGTAAGAGCCAAACTGCTGGTCAATTAAAAGTGTACAATGTCCATATCAGATAGAGTGAGCAAGTCTCTAGAGGCCAAGGGGAGTAACAGCTCCCTTCATAAATAAATAAAATAGCAGTAAATGAAAGGCTGAAATTGACACATTTGTGGTCTTTTCACATGTGACTCAGAAGTTGAAAATAAAGGCTATTCAATAGATCCTTAAGCTAAAATAGTGTTGTGGTCACACTCCCTTAAATGTTCGAGGACAGTGATAAGACACAAGGTCAAACTGCAAATGCAAGACATTGGCTGATAGCCTAACCATGAGATATGATGGTCTGATTGGGAAAATGGAGAGTACTCTAATGGGATTCAATCACCTAGGTTTTGTTTCACATATGTGCTGCTAAGGAGCCAAAAGTCCAATGTTGGGATAGTATGTCAACCAATCTGCGGTGTTAAGGGACAACCTAACATACAATGTTGCAGAAGTAAATCCACTGTTGTTATGTCCACTACAATCAATAGTATACATATTTAGAGGCATGCCCTACATATAAGGGGAAGCCAACGATGCACCAATCCTTATATGTTTTAAAAGTAGATATGCTCCCTTCACCAATCCCTTCCCCTAGTAGGTTTTTCATCTTGCCCTGTAGAAAGATGTCATAGATGATGCATAATGGGGTATAAGACTTCCATGCAATCAAGTTTGTTTCAGGCAGTGCATGCATCAGTCTGATGTCTGCCAGTTACCCAGCTTTATTGAATTGATAATAAAGTAGTACTTTGCCATATTATTTGAGTCTGTCTGATTATTTGGTCTGAGATCCTTATTATAATTCCATCTAGAACAAAAGATGCTTCATGGTGCTGGAGCACAGTCTTAAACATTAAACTAAAACTTGTAGCTACAAAAATTGTAAACTTCAGCTCCTGGATGTAAGTGGTGAAGATGGTTCTGGTAAAATGTTATTAATTCAAATAAGCAGCACATTTCTACAAGACTTAACAAACAACACCCTTTCAGATGTTGTAACAGAGCCCATTGGTTTAGCTGCCTATAACAGAAGAGGTGTAACTTTAAACAGACTACTGCTCCTCCCAATAGAATACCCAAACAAATTAGAATACAACCAATTATCAGCAGAAGCTGCTACTGAAGTATGCAGAATTCTCAAACAGATGGAAGTGCTCCAGATAGATTAAATAAGCATGGTTTCCAACCTCATTTCAGCATTAATTCATCTCAGTATGCAAGAAGTACTAAAAACCGACTCCACAGAACTGTTTGGAGGAAATCACATCATTGTTTTCGGAAATCTCCTACAGTTATCACCAGTAAAAGGGGAACATATTTTTTAAACATTAGGACACAAACAATGCCATAACACACTTGACAACATTGAAAATGTAAATCTCTGGCAACATTCTCACCACAGATAACTAACTAAAAACATGTGTCAGTCTCCAGATCTCACCGTTGCTAACATTGTAAAAAGCATAAGAACTGGTCTGCTTGCTAAAGTTGTAAAATACATCTTAAAAACAAGACTAATGCATGAATTATATAGGCCAAACACATCTGCCCCTGATGTCATGGAACAATGAACTCAACAAAATATAAAATGCATGTCATTAATGCCAACCCATCCAAGCTGTAGTCTATTCGATGATACAATGTTGAAAAAATAAATGCAACCGATAGTGTATATCATCACCACAGACATACTTGAAGTGCACAGCATGACACTCCCAATGTGTCAACAAGCAACAGCACAATTAAAGAGCTTAGTATCTCCAACAGAGCTGGATTAGAAAAAAATATGAACTATGTGTCTAATCTGCATAGTAATCCTTAAATGTCATCTTGACATAGAACAAGCTTTAGTCAATAGAGCAAATGGTGCAGTTGCTGGCTTGCAAGCATATCCACATGAGAACAGCATTCAGTTTATCAACATCCACTATGACAAACTTGCAGAAGCTAAGAAAATAGGCTGCACAATAGCACGTTTCCTTCTTTTCAAAGACATGTACGTACATAGAGAATAATTATCTCTATTACTTGCATATTCTGTCATTATTCACAAATCACAAGGTCTAACCCTAGATCACGCATTAATTGACATTAGCAGCACAATCTTCAAAGAAAGTATGAGTTACGTAGCACGTTGACATCTCTGTACACTCAATGGTCTATTCCTATTTAACTTTGATGCAAACAAATTCAATGCTGACATTCCATGCATCCTAGAATACAACAGGCTACATGCACTGTACACCCACCACCTAGCTATGTACCGTGTACCTTAAAAAGAAAACCTTTAAAAATACATTTTTTTATTTGATTTGGATAATACAAACATCCTTTCAAATATCAGCAAATTAGTAAAATTATACAGCTATTGATTTCTTAAAGTTACGTCATTGTCTTAAAAGAAAGAAAATTAACATTTAATTTCTCACATTGAATAAAACTAATCCAGATATACAAATTATTCTATTTGAGATATACAGTGTTGTTAAAAAATGGAAATGTCCAACTTAGGTAATTATTAAAAGACGAACAATACATTTAATTTGGAGACATCTTATTGCTGTCATATTGCTGAAATATAGATTCCAGAAATTGCACTACTGCCACACGCATGCCCAATTTAGAATGATTGGTTAAAGCTAGCCAGATGTTAGTTATTTCCATAAGGCTAAATTAATTTACAAGGTGTTTTTATATAATGTTTTCCTTTGATTGGCCAATAGAGGGCAGTACATTATGCAGTGGTCTAATGTTTGCTTCTCTGCCTTATTTCCACAGAAAATGGCAATAGTTTACTTCTTTTGGAATCAAATTTCGTCTAGACATGATTTCTCTACTAGGCCAAAGACTTAGACGAAATCTCAAATACTGCTGACGAATGTACGATGATGGACATTTTAGTAGATAATCAGCTGGTTCACGCAGAGCTTTATGTACAAACACTCGAGGATCAAAAGTCTTGTATTTTTGCCAATGTATATGATTTTCGATTCAGTCGTGCTGGTGTAGTTTTTGTTTTGCTCGTTGGGGATTGTGTAATAGCAAATCTGGGGTAATTGAGGCATCAGCTACTGCGTCTAGTGCAAAATTGTACCACAACTTAGTAAATGCATGATCCTGAGCCAATAGGTGCAGAGCTATAAAACCCAAAATCCCAGGAGTGGAAATTCCATGATGGATTTCCTAACCAGGGCACACATTCTCCATTTGATTTGAGATTCAAAAGAAAGAAGGTCTAATTCATATTCAATTAGTGGCATCGGAGTGCTCTTAGGCAGTTGCAACAATTGCATCCAAAAGTGGGCCTCCAGTGTGATCCAATACTTGGATTCTTTAGGTAATAGGGTTTTGACTCCATAAATTAGGGTGGGTATCACTTTCTGCTGATAAAACTGTAGAATATGCTTCAAACTAAATTGTCTGTCTTAGCTCTAAGCACCTTGGCTTGGGATATGAACATTTAGTTTTGTGTGTATAACATCCTCCATGGCTTGATTTGAGATTGAAACCTGTATAATCATGCCCAGGAATTTATACTGCTGGACATCCAATAGGGGAACATTTTGCCAGTGCAAATTAGTGCCTTTTCACCTTAGATTGATTTTAACCTAGATTTTCACCTTAAAATACAACTAATACAAACAGAACCTATTCACAATCTCTCAGCAATATCAAAGAAAAAACAAATAAACTGCAACTCCATCAAACAATACAACCATTAAACTCTCTAGTCCAAAAATGACTGAATATTCATCAAAAGACAAACAGACACATGTCTCTTCCGAAAAAAAACAACTCCATCTCCACCAAAATATACAAAAGTAGAACGTTCTTGTCCCTTTATATCCAGAAACACAATTGGAGAAATTCTCTATGCAAATTTAGCTATCAATCTTCTCTTCCAACTGCCCGCATTTGTGCCCGCATATTAAAACAATCACTAAAATGAAATCTTCCGGATTTCATACACTTGAAACATACATGCACTCTCTGCAACAATGTTTCACAAGATCACATCCCTAAAGAACGATTTGGCTATACCAAATTGTTAATCCATTCCATTTCACCAAGTTCTCCAAAATGCATATGATAGCATATTATGCCATTTTTGTAATTCAGACAATCGTTCCAACATACAAATACATTCACAAGGCCAATATGTCATACTAGTTCTTCTACAGTACAATATAGAGGGTACCAAAAATAACTTTAAGCTCACTAGATTCACAGACAGTCAAGTATCTCTTGGAATGATAAATTCACAAGAGTAGGCATAATCTACCACATTTGTGCCACAAAAACTTCAGGCCACTATACTGCATATGTTACAAAAAAACTTTCGGAAAGGAATTGAATGAAGGAGGGTTGTTATAATGTAAGATATGATAAGCTTATGTATTCAAAAAGTGGACTAAGGAACATGTAAATTCAGTTTATGAAAAATTGTTGGTGAGAACAGAGTCTGCCTTATGGTCTGAGCTACGCCAAGAGAATGGAAATGGTGAATGTAATGTCAGTTTAATTTTGGATGATTTTATACTCGAACGAGCATCAATTTATCATTATCTGAGCATTATTTGTGGGTTACATTGTAGTCGTTTGTTCTGTGTGGCATATTACAATGAAACACAAGTATAACCTTTGTGTGTAATGTACTTTTTACCGTCCAGATGGGCAGGCCAGCATTGATATGCATGTAGACCACTACTCAGTTCTCCCAGGTTCAACGCTAATATTTCAATAAAATGCCATGTATGAGCAAATAGAATTGTAGCGTCAGCTTTTGTATCCCGTTTAGAGTTGATAATACTACATAGCAATGTTCTCGGAAGAAAAAAGTAATAAAGATCGGCTAATAAGACATGTTTCTATTATGTTTCCGAAACAGGTACATTTAGCCATTTTGCGATTGTCATAGATTCCAGATACCAACTGACTGATTTTTTAACCGGCAGCTCCAGCTACTTGTGAACAAATGGATGTGTTTAACAGTTTTTTGGGATGATGAGCAAGGGCAGAAATGCCCTTACACTGTACTAGCGATTAGGAGCAACATATCATCCTTCACGATGGTCTAGCCTCAAGTTGATGCACAAGCCCTGGAATTCACTATGTGACCCAAGCGCTTCTTTTATCCAAAACGAACACCTTGTGTATGCAAAAAGAACAACGTGTGACTCACGATAAACATTTTGGATTGTGAGCGAAGAAAGAAATTTCATATTTAATTGAATATGGCAATAGTCGGATGTTGTCGGAACGTTTATTGTGAAATAAAAGTACTTTACAAATTGTACAGTCTTGTTGTTTCTTTTTAAAGTACGGTTTAGTATTATGAATTGTGCCGTGCTGTGTTGTGATAAGTTGTGTGTTGATATTCGGGTTCTGCGTCACATCACGCAGTTGATGACTGGATGCGTTTGGGTATGCTGCTCAGGAACGTTACTGAGAAAGGCGGACAATATCACTAGGTTTAGTGATGTGAGGCTCAGGGGCGGGGCGTATGATTTAGTGCCATCAGGGCAGTTCATTTTATGCCAGTGGTCTTCAATTTTATTTGTCCGGAGCCCCCCTGAGCAAAGTTTGGGGAGGCCGGGACCTACCAGAAATGCAAAATGTACAGTATATATTGCGCTATGTCACCTGCTCCCATCACAGTCGCTGGGCTCCCTCATGCCACTCCTACCCAGTCCATGGTCTCTCCTCACCCCATCACACACCCTGGGCTCTCCCCACTCTACTCCCACCACTATCCCATGGTTCCCACCCATTGTGCTCCCACCATAGTATGTGGGATCCCCCATCCCGTTTCCAACACAGTCTGAGGGCCAGTGGCGGCAGGTGATTTTTTTAAGTGGAGGGGCATAACTATTTCCCCCAAAAATGCCATAGCGACCAAGCATAGTGGGAGAGCCAGAACCAATAAAGGGAGATTCGGGGGGTTTCTCCCTGTGAATATTTTTTTTACATAATGTGTTAAAATGTTGCCTTGTAGAGCATACTTTTAACAAAAAAAATGGGTAAATAGCCAAACAGTTTGCAATTGGTGCTGGGTTCAAGAGGGCAGGCATGACATTTTTTATTGGACTTCTATAATAGATGTCCAGTAAAAAGATACCATCCCTGTCCCCTGGGCCCCACTGGGCCTAACACAATCAACATGATTATGTGTGTATGCAAGGTGCTGCACATTTATACAGCAATCACTCTATCATTGACACGAGCATCCATCACCATACATTCACTCATAACATAAGCATACACGCATCCATTCACATGTTTAAATAAAAACAATGAACATAAATGTACATTCTGTATTGGCCTGCGTGTGGGTGCTGAAACGCCCTGCTTCAGGCTGCTCTGTCCGTATGTGCGAGGAGGCGCAGGAGCTCCTCCTCGGACATACAGACATGCAGTGCCCCAGCCAGCCTTTTCAATGAGCCATGCAATGCTGGCAAAGCAAAATGCCCCAGCACATGTATGGCTCAGAGCATGTGCGGCTGGGGAACTAAATTGAACTGTCAAAGGGAAACGGTTTTCCCTTTGACAGTTCAGCCAGCCCAGGAGCACTCCATCAGCTGGAAAAAGCAGGTGAGGGTGTGCTCACTGTTTCACTGCGCTGGCTCCTTGTCTCCTCCATAATGGATGAGCTGCCGGGCTCAGACTGGGCTTTAGAGCAATGCCTGTACCAAAAATGTAAAATGCTAGTTTCGGCCAGTCAAAATGGGCCACCATTTAGGCCAATGTGGACCAGTTTGATGAGTTACTTAACTATGCAGTTAGTAATTTTGACCATTGTTGCTGAATATATCACAATTTACTTACATTTTAACACAAAGCACCCCCTTGGGTACTATTGAAAGAGTGGGCCTCATTACAACCCTGGCGGTAGCTGTGCTGGTCAAACCAGCATGGCTGTCTCCGGAGTTGCATCCGGGTCTGGCACCCGCGAATGGGCAATTACCGGGTCATGCCGAGTTAGGCGGACCTAATAATTGCCCTGTCGTGGGTTCTGGTAACGGTAGATCCCCATTCCCATTTAAGCCCCATAGGGCTCAATGGGAATAGGGAGCTTGGATGCACCGGCACCGTTAACAATGGTGCCGGCGCATCTGACGAGCTGTGCTCGCCGGTGCTGCACGGCCTGCCAGGACAGACGAGGCAGGCTGTCAGGCACCCACGAACACAACTTTTACTACGGCGGTACGGTAGCAACGGTGCTGGTAGCTTACCAGCACCGTTGTTACCGTACCGCCATAGTTGTAATGTGGGCCAGTCTGTGACTAAAGGAATGAATATCCATTTACAACTGCGGTCCACTTTTTCATTGTTGCCTGAGACAGTTTCATGCTTCAGCCCAACCATGTGAGCTACTCTGCCCATTTCTTCCAATCTAAAATATATATATATTTATATATATATATATATATATATATATATATATATATATATATATATATATATATATATATATATATATTTTAGATTTCATGCTGAGCTCTCAGGGCCCCTCAGTGATGCACCTGAAGACCCCTGGGGGGTCGCGCCACACAGTTTGAATACCACTGCCTTAGGCCGATGCAGCAACGGGTAAGGTTAGCACAAGATGTCCACTCCCTGTTGCCAGGTTTTGCATGTGTACAAAAGAGGAAAACTAAGGTAAGGTGCATTGGAAATGTTTGTGCGCTCCATCAACGTATGTATAAAAATACCTGCCTGAACCCTCGGAACAATAATGTTTTCTGAGCATTGCTCTTGTCAAACTTATCAAATAATCTAGAAGGAGGTGAGGGGTGATGAGGATTGGATGGTATATTTGTGACTTGAATGCAAATGAATTTACAAAGTTTGGTGGGTTTCTGTCATGAGGGGGGAAAATTAGAGGGGGGTACAAAATAATGTAATGGTTTATAAATGAGGTGACATTTGATGAATCTACACTTATTTTGGCAAACTGATAATCAATCTAGATATAAATGTTTTTGCAAAGTTTGGTGGGATTTTCTCAAGAGGGGGCAAAATTAGAGGGGGGTGCAAAAATAATGTAAAGGCTTATAAATCTGGTGCCGTTTGACAAATCTACACAAAGGTTTGCAAAAAGATTATAGCTCTAGATATAAATGTTTTCGTGCAGTCTGAATGGATTTTGTCAAGTGGGGGCTAGGTTATATGACGATTGTGTATGCATTCATTTGACACTTTTGAAAAAAATAAAACATGGGTGGATCTGTAGCAAACTTTAGTAAGGACATTAGCAAGGATCTACAAGCATGGTTTCGCCAATGTGCCAGTATTGTATTATTTGCCAAGTGACATAATATAGCTATAAAAAAAATAGCGGTATACCTTTAGTGAATGAGGGGTAGCCTGTGGCAATGGGCATTGGCCAGATTGTCTGGTTCATGGAATAAGGTCATGATCTAGACAATTTGTCTACTGGCTATGTCCACAAGGGAGAAAACATAGGATTAAAGTGGCCATGTCCACCTGGGACTGGCTTTGTGGTAAAGCTATTCGAAATTAGGATAGATCTGAAAGGAAAGAAAAATGTGCTTGTGGTAATATGGTCATAGGGGTCTCTTTTTGCCTTCTGCAGGCTGCCTTGGAAAACGAATAGGGCCCTGTATGGAACCCTTGCCTTCCTTTTCCATGGTGGCCATCTTGGAAAAGGATTTTCTTTCCTATACTGGGACCCCACATGTGTCCCGGTGTAGGAAGCAAAATCCTCTTTTTTAGCAGCACGGGTTCCGCTTTGGGAACCTAGTTTGCTAATGGCTTTCATCCCCAATTTCGGCGTCGGTCCGCAGACAAACACACAGTCCAGGGATATCAAAATCACTAGCTGGGGGTTCAGCATGTTCTATGTTACATGTATATAAAGTAAGGGAATCCTAGTAAACATACATCGAATTCACAGTATGTATATTCAGTAAAACAAACTTTGTTAAAGGGACGTCATGGTTAAGTTGCGCAACCAAAAACCTATGTATATTCAGTAAAAAGACTTTGTTAAAGGGACGTTATGGTTAAGTGGCACTACTAAAAACCTATTAAATTCAGTAAAAATTCTTTGTTAAAGAGACGTTATGGTTAAGTTGTGCTACTAAAAACCTATGAAATTCAGTAAAGAAACTTTGTTAAAGGAACGTTATGGTTCAAAGTAAAACTGAAAAAACCCTGAAATTCGCTATTTATGGTAAGGTAAGCAACCATAACTCGCGCCACCACTGTGCACTGCTAAGACTAACAACCAGGACATCAAAGATGACATCACAAATGTCATTGATGACATCACTGATGACATCAGATTCCTGGCTCACTCTTTTTTCCTTTAATGATATATCTAGGCCAGTAACAGTCAGGACCTAAAAATTACAAAAGTACTATATTTGTAGACTTATAGTTGAAATATGTTCTTACAGTATTTCACTTAGGGTCCCCTCATAGCATATGAAACATATACAAAGGGGATAACACAGACTTGGAAGACAGCAATGCTATCTATGTATGAAGATGATTAGTAAGGTTATCAACACTGTCTTATAGTTCTGTTGTTTTTTTATTGCTGTACTTTCCCAGGGTATGCTCATATTTGTACACATTGCATTTGCACTACTTTCCTTGGGGCCTAGTCACAATATGTGATAGTTTTACGTAGTAGCTTTGAAGCAGATCAATCATTTCTGTGCATGAAGATAATCAGTTAGGTTACTTCACTTTCCCTGAATATGCTCATATTTGTATGTGTTGTTGTCTGTTTGTGTTTTGTGTGCAGTACTGCAATAATGTAGTAAGTGGGTTTTATTAGGTACTTATTAAATGTTTTACTTTATGCAAAACTCTAATAAGAAAGCATTTATAAGTGTAGTATTTAACATTGCAAGATTATTAATAGTGCATCTCCATCATGTCTGCTGCACACTATTCCTATGTTACTACTGTCGGGGGGAAATTCTGCCGGGGTCGGCTGGGCCGTCCGCAGACCTCCGGGCAGGGAGGCCCCAACTCCTCCCGTATATCCCAAAAGAGATAGAGTATGAGACACACGCAAGAAGCAAGGTGACTCTGCTGTTTATTAGACAAAACGGCAGGGATGGGTCAAGGAGCGTACGCGTCCGTCCTGACACACACACAATCGTGGGGCTCGCAGGCCCTTTTTACCTTAGTATGACGCGCTACTTGCGTCACTTGGAAAGTTTAGCAAAAAACCTATGGATTGGTTACTCGAGTGGTAGGGTTAGTATAGCATACATATAGAGAACGATATTAGTGGTTGAGGGTTAGTAAGGTGGTATACCTGGGCTGTCCCTTCAATTTGATACATGAAAATTGTTACATGAAATGAAGACCTCTAAGGATTGGTCAATGTTAATGGCGTCAGTGATAGGATCCCCATGTTCTGATTGGTCCGCTCGCGAGCCTCCCAGTCTGGGACTATCGCTGTTCCCAGCTCGCGGTGCACCTGTCATTTGCAACAATGTTTTTACTATGGGTAGGTGTAAACAATGTGAGGATTTATTCGTATGTTGGGAGGTCGACTACTCCCACTGCTGCAGATGTCCAATGAGTCTTTTAATTGTATCTGCCTGTGTCTTGAAACGTGGGAAACAGGCGTCTCTTTCCTCCTGGGCTTGGCATCTTGTCAGGTTTGGCTTTGTCACGTGAGGTGGGACCGTGTTTGAGGCAAAATTCAACACAATTAATATTGTTTTTCCTACTGTGTGCCTGGTTTATCTTGCAGGTGCGACCTTGGCGTTGGCTTGCAGCGTGCGAGATTGCAACATCGTGCCCTTGGCGGTGTGCTTTCGCCGGGCTCATTCTGCAGGGTCAGCAACCCAGTTCTTGCTCATTCAATGTTCATGGAAGCTTTTGCTTGCGGCCTACTTGGGTCTGGTGCATAGGTGGAACCGTTTGATGCAGAGCGCTTTAGGTTACGGTATCATATTGCTCTATCCTCAGTATCGTGTCTCCGTTATATTCTTCATTATGGTACATGGTTCTCAGAAGAAGCGTGAGCAAGCCTTTTTAGATAAGTTCATGATGCATCTTGCGTTTCTGCATTTTGAGAGCCTATGTGGAAAATAATAAAGATGCACGTCCGTGAGTATGTCTGTCGCCTACGTCATAGCACTGAGTATATTCTTCGTGTGGATTGGTGTGGGAGTGTCCGGTGTGCATGTTTGCACAGGTGTGCTGACCGTTGGCTAGGTCGTCATGGCATCTCTAACGACGTGTAGGTTTAGTCGAGTTGATCCGTGCCGCAGGTGTCGGCATGGACAGGGCGGGCTGCTGGGCAGGTAGATGGGCACATCCGTATGTTCCTGTACCAGGGTATTTGGCCGTCTGGTAGATAGGCAAACTCCTCTCGTGGCGGGTGTCTAGGCCGTGATCCTCTAGGCCAAGCGCGAGAGGGGAAGGGCGGGAGCCTGTTCTTCCATTCTCCCACTTCACTACATGTGTACCTTGGTATATTGGAAAAAACTTGACAATACAATGCTATTTGGATTAATGCATTGCTGAATGCACTACGCACCTCATGATATTTATTCCAATGATACTTGACACTTTTTTTATTAACATTACAATAGGAATGCCTTGTACAGACTTTTCATGAAAGGTAGATGGACATGTGATGTCATCAGTGATGTCATCAATGACATTTGTGATGTCATCTTTGATGTCCTGGGTGTTTGTTTTAGAAGTGCACAGTGGTGGCGCGAGTTATGGTTGCTTACCTTACCATAACTAGCGAATTTCAGGGGGTTTTCGGTTTTACTTTGAACCATAACGTCCCTTTAACAAAGTTTTTTTACTGAATTTCATAGGTTTTTAGTAGCACAACTTAAGCATAATGTCCCTTTAACAAAGTTGTTTTTTTTCTGTATATATATAAATATATATATATATATATATATATATATATATATATATATATATATATATATATATTAATATATATATTCATATAATTATAATCTGCCGACTTTCCTTTTCTTTGTACTGCAGACCACTGCCTATGTTGTTATTATAGAGTTAATCTCTAGGCCATTATGATAACAGATTTCACAGAAAATATGCACCTTCTTCTCAGTCCCACTGGCATTTTACCGATGAAGACACATCATCCACATGAAGGAAGATTACAATATTATTTCCATCAAATACAGGGCATCAGTCTGGAGTAAAAAAATCTGTTCAGCCATTTTATTTATACAGGTACAAGAAAGAGGAAAGGAGGGAACACACCTCGTTGTACCACTTTCTCAACTGGGAAAGAGCATGTTCTCTTCAGCCCCAATGGACTACAGCCCTATTATCAGTGTATAAACCTATTGTACCCCTAAATGAATCAGGACAGATTCCATAATTGTATAGGCATCTCCATAGCTCTATTCTTCAGGACCAAAAAAAGGTAAATATATTGTGTGTTCTTAGGCAGCTGTAAACTGTATAATTCAAGTTTAAAGGTTTGAACAATGATGCTAACACATTTTTGAAAGCCCGAACAGCTGCTTTAATTGGAATGTGGTTTAGCCCAGCCCTGTAACCAATCGAAGGGCAATTTAAAAAAAAAAATGTTTTTCCTGTATTACCGATCATAGATATTGTTGATAATTGCCTTGGTCAATTCTTCATACTTCCTTATAAATCATCACTATCTGAGCCCTACTCCATGATTTAGAGACCGATTTCAGGGGCTCAATTATATGAAAGAAAAGTGTCAAGGATGATGCCCTGATGAGAATATGATCCTTAAGTTCCATTGGATAGGTTGGCCTTTCTATCGTATTGGCACTTCGGTGACTTTTAATTTAGACTGAAACGTTGTTGCCCCTTTCTTGCATACATTGTGTGTCCATTGGCTTAGTATATCAACTGATGAATTGCATGTGATTAGCCTCATTGTCCAAACAGTTCAAATATAAGCTTGATTAGGCAGGACATTTTTCCCCAAATTAGAAACTAAATCCATTATTGCTAAAAGTAGTATGTTTGCTTCAGTAATCAGTGCCAATATCATTATTGTTTTCTTAATTGTGGGGCTGGGTGGCACCTTATCAAAAGCGTATTCAGGTAATGCGCAGGATAGGAAGTAAACAAGTTATGTGCAATACTAAAGTTTTCTCTGTGCCTAAACAAAGATTCTTAACAAAGTCGTAAATCGATTCTATAAGATGCCTCTAGCTCGCTGTTTGGTGGTTAGGATGAACTGCAGGCTTAAACTTTGAAAAAGGTGATAAGGATGCGGGCACGTGTATAAGGACATTCAAATAGAATAAAGTAGTAAATAATGTGATGTATTAATATACAATATTTGTTAAGATAAAGGCTAGCTAGTTTTAAAATTGAAGACTTTATTTTAGGCAGACATTGAAGTCAAGAGGCGGTGGAGTAATGTCTGAAGAATGATCATATCTACAAACTTCATTCATGGGTGAGTTTTTAGTGCTGAGCATAATGGGGAAAAGATCTGCTAGTAGAAATGTTTAAGCCTACTTGGGAAAAAGTTTTCTAATTCAATTATTGTGTAATGGAAAGGTCTTTCTGCAAGGGTGTTTCATTCTGGGATCAGCTTAGTGGGTGCTCCTGGTAACATCTTTTGGTGATTTTAAAGTGTCCTTTGTATTTGTGCAGGTTCAGAGATGGACTAATGAGCTTACTCAGCTGTGGTCTGAAATGTTTACACGTCAGCTCTTATGTTAAGACGTTGATGCTGTAATGATTTGTTCTCACGCTATAGCCCAGACCCCCTCTCTTTTGCTGTCGGTAATTCTTAAACTTAGAAAATGTACTCTTTTACATAGGAATTATAATGAATATGTGCAATGCGTGTGGAGTGCCCACAATGAGTTATTGTCTTGGATTTTGGCTGCTCGGCCTCCCTACTACACCGGGAAAATAAAATGCATGTATGTGTGGTGGGGCACTGGCCATGGGGGTATTTAGGATACCACTAACCCAACAGACATGAAACACAGTTCACAAACTATCCCACTACTAAAGTTATCCTTCAGCAAAAGCAGCTCTACAAACTGGATCTTCACTGCACTCGCCATCCATCCATTGGTAGGAGCTGCATGTCTCTTTTCATAAAAGAATAGAAGAAATAGCCTTACAGAGATGGCCGACAACCCAGCCTTGTGCTGGTTTCTCCCCCAAAGAAATCAGAGTTAGCAGCCAAAGCAATGCAATTACTGATCAAGGAGCGGTAGAACTTGCAGAAGTTGGACACGTGATGTTGGTGCTGCTGCTCTTACCAATGAATGTCAAGTCTTGTCATAAAAGAATAGAAGAAAGAGTCTTACAAAGATGGCCGACAACCCAGCCTTGTGCTGGCTTTTCCCCCAAAGAAAACAAAGCTAGCAGCCAAAGCAATACAATTACTGATCAATGAGCGGCAGAACTTGCAGAAGTTGGACAGGTGATATTGGTTCTGCTTAGTGAAAAATATTCAGATAGATCTGAAGATAAACTGACCGTGTTAAGAGATCGTCTAACCCATGAAGAACCAGTTGTCAGAGATGATGGTGCAAGTGGATTTGTGACTCTCAGAGAATTTTGCTTGCTACAATCTAGACACTTTTAATGGTTGAGAATTGGTGAACATTTATAGGATTTGTAGAAATCTTTATCAGAAATTGCAATGTTGTAGGTCCACTCTCTCAGAAAAAGAGATGATAAAACTATATTTCCTAATGTTTCCATTAACAAAGATGTATTTTCATGTCATACAGTTTCTCCCAGCCTCAGCTGGGTGAAGTTAAAGAAATAACTCTGTTTCTGGTGAACTTTCCTGATTAAGGTGCGTAATAAATGACTTATATCGTAGCATATCAAGATTTATCATGGAGTGACATGCAGCCAACTAGATGTCTCAAAATGCAGGCAACAACTGGCCCTAGTGGCCTACATTCCGAACTGGATGAGTGGTTCTGTGCATATCCCAAAGTCTCTCTTTGCTAATCACGCTCTCTCTCTCTTCACATCTGCGGAGAACAACTTTGCATGTGCACATGTTCCATGGAAAACCTTCTCTACCTATCAATTTTATTAACACTGCCATAGAAATGTAAAAGAGA
Organism: Ambystoma mexicanum; assembly: GCF_040938575.1. Taxonomy (NCBI): domain Eukaryota; kingdom Metazoa; phylum Chordata; class Amphibia; order Caudata; family Ambystomatidae; genus Ambystoma; species Ambystoma mexicanum. Next base: position 1,546,343,396 of record NC_090929.1, read on the forward strand.
ATCCCACTTTTGTATGTAGCTTTCATTCAGATATTCTACAGCGGCCATTTTATCCCGATCAAGCCCCAAAATTGCTGCTTCCAGGAAATATGTAGGCCTGTTTTTCTTTCTGCCGCTTTCACCCACTTACACAATCTAATAGACTTAAGGCTTGTTCCCATAAAAATCTTACGAGCTAAAAGATTAGAGACCAATATTAGAGACATTTCACAGCCTGAAGCAGTGGACCACATAGGCCACTTTGGTTCAATGTCATCAATGTTATGCTGAACCTTGAAAAGGTGTATTACAGAAGGGGCCTTATATTTCCCTCTTTAATAACAAATCTGTGAGAAAGTGAAAAATCTAGGAGTCCAATTAACCAAAAAAAACTCTGAAGTGAAAAAAGCGCAGAGGATGAGCTTTATTAAACTGAGTAATTCATAGAAATGTGCAGGTCACTTTATTCACAAAGGGTGGCTTTGCATATCTGGTTGGGAGGGGTCTGTGCAACAGTGCAATTGATGTCCTGGCTGGCCCCATTGAAGGTATTAGTACTGGTGGTGCCTGCCGAACACCAATGTATTTTAGGTGGCCAGCACCCATGTTTGGTTGACATGCTGAGCATTAATTGTACATCTTTGTTTGAGGGATCCAAAAGTCCCAGTTAAAAAAAAGAAAAGAAACAAAGACAAGTCGTAACTGATCCTTCTGTGCATTTTGAGCCTCCATGTGCCGTTTCTATTCATAAGAAAGCGCTGACCAAATTCTCACATCTATTTTTGAATCAGGGCTTTTCGAAATCTATGATAATGCCCACTTATGCCAACTGTTTTTTCGCAAGTGGGCACAGGGGTGCCCAGGGGTACGGTCGGTAGTAGTTATTTGAATGTTCACATGCATGATGCTCACATTCAGCTACTCTATGAGAACTTTGACAAGAGGTTTTCTGAATCCGCCCCGATGCATCTGGTGGATGACTTCTCAGCACCAATGTAAAAACAAGCATTGGCAATGCCAACAGGTTGGACTTTTGTGTAGGCACGGGACAGGCAATTGCTATCATAGTGATAGTAACTGGCCAATGATGATGGCAGGTGAGAAAACGGTGCAGTACCTGGGCTTCTAATTGACAGTGCCTGGTAAATGCCTAATTCTTATACACAAGCCACACCTGTTGGCTTTGCCATTGTTTACTTTTAACAAGACTTCAGAGAAGCAAAGGCATAGTAGTTATACATAGAGTGGCTGAAGGCAGACCTTGTTAAGACAGTTCTATTACACCAGTAGCCCATTTACACTTCCAATTAAGTTGTTAACTCTGGAAGACTGCTTTTAAAAAAAAAAAACTCTGGCACACACTTTGAATACAAAGTATGATGCCAGAGCTTGATTAAATTGAGCTCAAAGACTTCCCATGAGGTGGTGTTTTGGGGCAGGAACTGGGTGGCAATGGCCATAGCAATTAATTTGGCCATGGGCAGTCAACGCATGGGCAAATAACCAAACAACTCCCACAAGCTTTGTTCCCCTCCTCATATACCATTTCTCCCTGGCTGTACTCTAATGAAATAGTTTTGGCTAAAAGCTGGTACAAACACCAGCTAATAACCCAAACTAAGAATAAAGCGAAACTGCACATGTTTAAAAATAATAACGCTAAACAACATACGAACAAAACTAAAATCCATACATATGTCAAGGGCCATCATTCTCCCCTCTTAACTGTATTTTATTTTCTTGAATGCGTCGCAATAGGAGTGTGAATGAATGTCATAGCTATAGCATGCTTCGCGGGATTAGGTTTGCTGAGCAGAATAATGATGTGACAATACTTTGAGCACTGAACTCTAGACACAATACGTGTGTAGAAACACAGCTCACCTCCACGACAGTGTTGATTGCTCTCCCCGTGCAGAGCACAAAACAAATGTAGGAAAAAAGGGTACCAGAAACAGAAATATTACAGTTCAACCCTCATCGGGCCAGCACTCAGTCTGTTTCCAATGTGCTGGCATATTGTGCAAAAATAATGACTGGGCGCGCTCTGAAAATGTACTTCTACAGCAGGCTTTTTGACATCCATAACAGATTCCGCATAGCACCTTGTGCGAATAGTCCTGGGAAATTGTAAGCTGCGCGTTGTCTGAAAAAAAGCATGATTCTTGAAGCTGTGTTTGTTAAAAGCACATATGTTCTATAAGATAACTAAGCAGACTGAAACAAACTCATCTGATTCATCCGAGCTGGCATGCAACGAGGCAGCTGGTGATTCTTTAAAAATAAATATGTCTCTACCATTCTATTTGTTGGAAACTGTTTTTAGTATTTCAAATATGACAGGGCGCTAGAATGCTGCAAAAAAAAACAAAAAACAGAGCCACTTGACAATTATAAACAGCAAGGAGCGCGCAAGAATATTATTAATATTTTTTTTTAACTTTCCCAACTCGTGACAGGAAGCAGGTCACCTTAAATAAGAAGGGTGAATAATGTTATTCGATGAATCATTAATAAGCAGCTAGAGTAGTTTACGAAGGGTTCAAAGGCCTTCCCGCTTATGGTGGTTGCTGACCTAAATTAGGATTTGCATATAGACACGCTGAGACTATTCACAAAATCATAGCGCCTCGACACGCACAGCCTATATTTAAACATGCAATCACTTGATGTTGCCGTTTGCGAAATAAGCCCCTTCCATGTGGCATGGGTTGAAACACAGTGCATTGCTTATGCCACCGTATTGGAAATGTAGCTGACTTTGGCTATATAAAAATGTAAAATAAATCTGATTAACAAAAGCCGGACATTCGTTATATATTAGAACAGTGACTTCTCTTTATAAAGATTCCAGACAACACAAACTGTACGTTGGTACTTTGGTGTCAATGACCAGGGGAGGCTGGGCGACGGGGGGGGGGGTGGAAGTGGGGGGTCTGACTCCACCGAAGGGAGGGGTGGCCCAACCCACCTGCCCTCAGGTCATTATAACCATCAAAGCCCTATGAAAACGTGCTTGCACTAATAGCTTTTTGGTTTGCATTGGGAGCACACACCAGTTTACAAATGATAAACAAATGACAAAGATGGCTACCGTGAGAATTGCAAAGGGAACTCTACAAAAGTTATGTGTTTATTCATAGCGGGTGAGAAGAGGAGCCACAGAAAGTGAGTAATGGCTGGTGAACCAAGTGTTAACTGAAGTTCTCCTTTTTCTTTTCGGAAACGTACATTGAGAGTAGAGGGGAAAGGAGTGGGAAAGGGCGCTCAACAGCATTCTCTGTACTCCTATACTGTTTGTTACATCACACATTTTGAGCAATGTGATTAGTTACACTATCCAAGCTTGGTGATAATTCATAATACAAATAGTTTTGCTTCTTTGCCACTGTTACACTTGGCCTCATTACGACCCGGGCGGTAAGGGATTACCGGTACCGGTAAGGGCACTGGTACCGGTAATCACTTACCTCCCAATTCCGAGGTCCCTTTGCGGGTCCTCCCTTAACGGCTGGTTTTACCAGCCGTTAAGGACGGGACCCGCAAAGGGTCTTTGGAGGTAATTACGGTACCGCAATTTGTGGTACCGTAATTACCGCCTTCCCCATTCCCATTGAGCCATATGGGGGCTCAAATGGGAATAGGGAAGGGCCAAGGTGAATGGGGAATTACCGCCCCCGCAATCCTTGGAATGAGGCGGTAATTCCGCCATTCACCATGGCGGGATCGGTAGTTTACCGGTGGCAACCATGGTGCAAATAGCGCCATGGTTACCGCCCGGGTCGTAATGAGGCCCACTGTGTTTGAATCACGCCACATCCCCCAACTCATCCTTGTATAGGGTATTAGCGATTAGTACAGAGGATGGACGAGGTAGTATTTCTAGGATGAGAGATTAAGTTATAGGAGGGAGGCATGACTAGTACAGTACAGCTTGCCCCTCCACAGGGCGGTTCCACAATTCTGGGACATTTCGGAGCAGTCCGGGACTTTTTCCCCAGCTGCTGGTTCTTCAGGTAAAGCCATGTAGCTGAGAGAACGTTTCCCAGTCGTTCACTCTTCTGCCTTCCCTGACAGCTACATTTTCACACTTGCTTTTGTTTTTAGCAATGCCCTGATAATGGGTAGTTTAACCTAATGTTTGTAGCCATACTTTCAACGTGTTGGGCCTTGGTTGAACGAAGCTGCTCACCTTCAGATATGCCAGCAGCAGGACAATGGGCACCTTAACAATGGCCTCACAATTACTGTTGTAAAACATGTATTTTTTAGCAGTGCCTTTCTTAGGCATGAATGTTTATTCATTGACAGAGTTATGGCAGAGCTGGAGTAGGTGTGGTCAGAAGGCCTAGAGGAACCAGGGGAGAGGCAAGGAAGGAGTGGTCTGACCAGGACAGTGGTGTGGTGAGTGGGGAAGAGAGCAGAATATCAGTATGGATAAAGGCATCGAGAGTATGTCCAACCAGTGGGTAGAATGGAGAGGGAGAGCAAGGTGCAGAGGTTATGGAATAGAGTGGACACCTTGATTGAGGAGTCAAGGTGGATGTGGAAGGCACCCAGTAGAAGGAGTTTAGAGGAAGATGTCAGGAGAGAGGAGGAGAAATCAGCCCATTCTGAGAGGAACAGGGTGATAAAGCCAGGTGGCCTGTAGATCATGGGAATGGTCAGGGAGGAGGTAGGAGAGATGAACAGCTTGCCGAGCAGGCTCTTGAAGGAGGAGATTGGCTGGACGTTAATGACGGAAGAAGGGACCCACAATGGGAAGATCAGGACAACCCCACAGCCAGCACAGTTAGGACACAGCTTAGAGATGATTTGGAGCCATTAGGAAGATGGGAGTCAAAAGCACTGACTGAGCTGGCATTGAACCATGTCTCGGTAAGAGCAAGGATATCGAGTTCAAGGTATTTGAGGAGGAGGATGATGGCAGCAGAGTGTTTGATAGCAGAATGAGCATTAAGCATGGCTAGACGAAGCAGGTCTCTGCCATTTAAGGTTTTTTGATGAGGGCTACAGGGACGTGGTACACCAGTCGGATGAGGAGGAAGAGGGACACAGAGAGAGGAAGAAGGAGTTTCAGGTGCAGGAAGGAGGTTGATGAGGGACTGCAAGCACCGGTCAAAGAGGAGAATGTTGGGTTGAGGACCCTGAGCCATAATAGTGCCATTTCGATAGATATTAATGATACACATGGATGATGAGAAGCCCACCAAAAGTACTTCCAATCTATTGCCATCATTTATGGGTGAGGATAAGAATGGAGAGAGAGTAGAGATAAGATGAGGAGTCCAGAGATCTGCAAATGGGACAGAAAAGAGGATATCAGTGAAAATCTGTCTGGAAGTTGCGCTGCCGTAGGTGTCTGCAACGGGTAGACCATGGTTAGTGGTCAGGAAGTATATTTTGAACTTCTTCCTTCCAAACTCTGTGAGAGAAGGAGGATAGGTGATAGTCAAGCAGTTCGAATAGAATATTACCTGCAATGTGGTGCTGTGGTTATGACTTTGGGGATTAGAAAATTGAAGGGTGTGCTGACCCAACCAGAGTATCAAACCCATGGCACACAGTATCTTCCTATCCCTTAGGCAAGCACTTAGGCTTGAGCTATACTCTTGGATGGGGAGTGTATTTCAAAATGTCCTGACGTGCAGACATTGTCCTTTGTCTGTGTAGTATCTATTTGCAGTATGAGCATATTATATTTCCTATCGAAAAATCAAAAAGATAAAAAAAAACATTATTTCTTTGAATTAGTTGCTCACTGAGGACTACATCTCAGATCAGCTTTTGCCTGAATAGAGATGGGGGTCCTAATTTACAAAACCGTGTTTCATTGGGAAAATCCCATTGAAAAGACACATTGTAAATCAGGCCCGATGAGCACACTTTGCTGTGCGGTTTTCAAATGCCCTTTCAGGAGAGGAAGGGACTGTCATACGCCCCGACACATATATATTTCTGGGAGTGGCTTACGAACAGCTACCAAACAGTAAAATATTATGGGCTTGATTTGCAAAAGCTGTTTTTCATGGCGACACCCCACTGAAAAAAAGCTTTGTAAATCCGCCCTTATATCTGAGAAGCAATACTTAAATTGGCTCCAGAGAAAGAGCCAATGACAGGGGCATGCACATTTGCACACCAGACAATGGAATTCAATGTTGTTGATTTTTTTCAAGATGCAATGACTAATTAGTGTGCTTAAAATAGGCCATTGGTCATTGTATTGTGTTTAATCACTCCACTGCCAGCATGTATTGTATAGTGTTTCTTGTGATGCCACTTTATTTCAAAAGAATAGCCCAGACTTTTTGTAATCAAGGCTTAAACGAAAGGAGTGCCTGCAACCCCCCATGGGTGCATCCTCTTTGCACACCTCTGTGTTGCCTCCCCGTGCGGTTTACACTTTATACAACCCATACATAAAAGGAGTAATGGAAGAATTACATGCTTTTCTGCCATACAAGTGGATCCTGGGGTGTCTGACATGCTTTTGGCAAGACAGGATGAGGCCTTTTTAGAAGCAGATGATTGTGGACTCAGCCAGAGGGGGGACGCACAGAGACAGAGCTACACAATTTCAGGAATTGTCTGCAATTGCATTTTTCACCAACAGATGAAAGTCACCATCGCACTCAGTGGTTATAGTGCTTACAATTGTGCAGAGGGTGGATGTGGTAAAGCGGGTTATGCTACAGGCTAACAGCATGTTCTGACATGTTTACAGAGACACAGCAGAATAGGTGCAGATGGCAAACAAATATACAAATGGAAATCGAGACAAAACTACACAAGGAATATTCCTTTTTTTATACAAAATAAAGTAATAACAGAACACTGCTAGGCAGTGTCTTGTACGAAGATATCTTTATGGATGTTTCACGCCACACTGAATTATTCATTTTCTGTTGTCACCAGCAATGACAGAACAACATGCACTGAACCCAGAGGCAGTGATAACGAGTTGGTATTTATATAGCACTTTCGCGAAAGCGCTGCACATAGAACACATTCACATATCACTCAACCTAAGGTGCTACTCAAGGCCCCGTGGTCTTGCAAGGATTCAAACCTGCAACCTGCAGATCACGCGCAGATTAAAGCTGAACCCGCTGAGCTACCTTGCCAGCATTGCTTTTCTCTGTCTTCTGTCGCTCTCTTTCGTGCACAGACGCCAGTTAGCATATTAAGATGTTTAGTGAATACCCCACATCTGGAGCCCGTTCATCATATCGTAATTCGTGTTTTCCATGTGCGCCTTGGAATCATGACTTGAACTTCTAAGCGAGCGCGTCATCGGGGAGATGCATAATTAGGCAAATCAGACGTTCAGAACTTTCAGAAAGGGCTGATTTTGTGCTTCCTTCACCCTGAAGGATTTGTCTGCTGGCTGCGCTCACTGTAGTCGAGCTCACAATGTGCTGCCGAAGGCCATTGTCACAGACACTGGGGGAACAAATCTCACATGAAACTCATACTTGCATACAGGCAGGGCCCAAGAGAGTTTAATTTGGGAAGTCACCGGAGAGGCCTGCAATCCCTTAGGAGCGGCGGGGGCCGGCACAGGTGGGGTGGGAGGGGGGATAGGAGATGGCTGGGGCCCTCTATTTTGATGTGTACAATCTGTGAAAAGAATTTGGGACGGGTGATTACACCTACAATCATAACACAGTGCGCCTCTTCTCTAGGAATTAATTCATCTTTGTCTGATCAAATGTCACAATGTGTAGAGAAATGTCAAAGCTTTGGTAAAGCACTGACAGTGTGGTGTGATGACTTCCAAATCCACTCAAGGCTCTTGTCAGAAGAAAGACAATTCATTTCCGAGCCAAAGATCATCGTGGGGATGGCCTGCGATTGGCAGATAGTAGCCCAATAAACTAGGGTACATAATTAAAGGAAAACGATGTGATGAACACAAAGATGTCATGAGAAATCCTGAGCGTACATGTCTGAATTACTTACTGGGGGTATATTTGAGCTCTACTGTTACAAAGAGCCGGTCAGATAGCACAGTGAGTTGAGAGCTTGTTCTGACATCTTGGCATAGCTTCTAACACAGATTCAAATCCCGGTAGCGCTAACTCAGCCTTTCATCCTTCTGAGGTTGATAAATTGGGTACCATGCGGTGGGATAATAACAGTTGTTATTTCAGCGCTCAGCTACATGCGGGTTTGTAGCGCTATATTAAAATGAGTTATTATTATTAAGACCAATTTCTTTTCTAGAAAATCAGTCAAAATAGGCCTCAATAGGGGGCACTCTAGCAAGATATTCTCAGACAATGACCCGCCGGCATGAAACAATTGGTCAACAATCAACTCACATCCCCACTTGGCTGCAATATTGGAAAGGGGGTTTACAAGATCTACAGTTAGAGAAACATCTCCATGTCATGTCTTGATTTACTGTTGAATAATGCAAATTCTATGGGCTAGCGTAATTGCCTCAAAAGAGGCATTGGCTAAGCATGACAGAGCGTAGAAGACTGTAGAAGTGTGCATTCCTCCAAAAACAGACCGACATGTAACCCTTCTAAGATGGAGATTTTGGTCTATGGAGAAATATCACCGCAAGTCTTAAATGCCCGATCAGGGCACCCCGCCCTATGGCTTTTGGCACTAGATGTGTGCCCTTCCCCGGCTTCCCCGGTGTGAAATCTGGGTACTCTTGTAGACTCAGACCCATCCTCCATGCATCACATTAGTCCAGACGCATGTTTGTGTTTTTCACTTGGAATTCTCCAGAGACACTTGGATTACTTTGCATGGATGAACGATTGCAACTCAAGTAATTAAGACTATTGTAACCGTCTCCACCTAGGTTGCCTGAAAGGTGTGGGGGAACCTTTTGGGTATTAAAAAATGTACACACCCCCAGGCCTAGCTGCACACATAATACCTGTCTCACATGCCCTATACACTACTTCCAGCATTGGAATGCAGCTACCCACCACGAGGAATTAGGTCTAGCAAACAGAGTGCACACACGCACAATTTACTGCTCTATCTCCACTGACCTGAACTCCGATCTCCAAAGGCATTCAACCTACAGCGCATTGGTGAAAGGTGCTATACAAATGCCCAATAACAGAACATAACATATTACTGCATTATAACTTTGAGAGTAGGTGCTATAAACTGCCATGTTTAAAACACTGTTTCTTGCTTCTGCAAGGCGAGACTGTAGATTGTACTCCTCATATCTTTGCAATGAAAGCCCCTCGCCTAGAGTGTAGGAATGCCCGCCTGCACATCTCTCGCTTCTGATGTGTTTCCCTTTCGGCGTACGTAAGTGTGTTTTAGGCTTGTGAGTGTTCTCGCTCTCCTCAGAGCATGTGTAAAACTTTAAGGACCACATTGGCACCCTTGCCCCATCACTTGCTGATTTCTGCAATCACTCTCTTGCTACCAGGTCTTTCCCTCATCCCTAAAGCACTCTCTTGTGTGCCCCTCCTCCTGAAAAAGCCTTCCACAGACCCCTCATGTCTGGCTAACTGCTGCCCCAGCTCAATCGCTCCCTTATTTATTTATTTATGTATTTATTTATTTCATTTCTTGCAATGCACCACATTCCCATGGGCCTCAAGGCCTCCTTCCTTGGAACACTCCTGGAGAAGCTGGTATTCCCCCAACTGACCCAGCACACTGAGCTTGTTGGTTGCCTACACAACCATCAATCTGGATTCCGAGCATCCAGGGGCACAGAAACTGCTCTGCTGAACACCCAAGGAGAACTGTTCGTATCTCTTGACTCTAACTCGCCTGCTGTTCTCATTCTACTTGATCTCTCCTCTGCTTTCGATACGGTCAACCACTCCATCCTCATAAAACGACTCCATGATACCTGGGTATCTTGCTGCAGACACTGTACTGGCTGACCTCCTTCCTCACTGACTGTCCCTCCAAGGTTATCCTGGGCTCTTTCTCCTCTCCCACCTCTATCTCCACCTATGGCATTCCCCAGGCGTCCAACCTCTCACCCTGGCTCTCCAACACCTATCTCGCTCTGCTTGCTCACTTTATTTCCACTTTTTCCCCTCACTTCCAGTGTTATGCAGATGACACACAACTCTTCTTCAAATTTCCCTCAATCCTCTCCCTACTTCCTCTGCGATTCCTGACTGCCTATCTGCTATCCAGTCATGGTGTGCCTCTAATGATCTCTGCCTCAATACCAGCAAGACTTAGATCCTTCCTATTGGTGATCCTGCTCCCTCTTTACTCCCTTCACACAGGCCACCCTCGATGGGCTCTCCCAATTCTCCTTCATCTGATGCCAGAAACCTTGGAATCATCTTTGACTCCTCCCGCTCTTTCCTCCCTGGCAAGAAGGCACATGTTCAACTCCACCTCCTCAGAGGTATCCTTCCTTTCCTCTCTTTCCCCCAGAAGCTCAATGTATCTAGAGCTCTGGTACTCTCTAGGCTGGATTACTGCAACATCTTCTCTCTTAATCTACCCTCTTCCTCTCTATGCATCCCCCATCTTATCCAGAATAGGGCTGCAAGACTTATCCTTTGCCTTAAGTCCAGGGACAGTATCTCTCCAGCCTTAAAATCTCTCCAATGGCTACCTGTTGCTGCAAGGATCAAATTCCAATACCTCTGCATCATCCATAAGGCTGTCTGGGGCATGGGACCACGCTATCTAGAACTTGCTCTCACCAAATACTGTCCCTCCAGATCTTTACGCGTCTTCGGCTCAAACTTTCTGCGTGTCAACCAGTTATCTAAAGAGCAAGCTGGTAGACAATCTCTTTGCCCTGCTGGCTCCCTCCTCTGGAACAGCCTCCCCCTTCATCTGCATCTTGAAATGAATCTCTTCAAATCCCTGTGTCACGCTTACTGGGAGACCGGGGTTCGCTGCTCGCGCTCTTCCTTCCTGGCATCTCTATTCGTGCTTTCACGCTTGGGGAGGCGCCAGGGGGAGAGCTCCGGGGACCTGGGCTGCAGCTCCTCGGCGCGTGCGCGGGAGACCGCGGTCACGGTCCCGCGCATGCGCCAGGGAGCGGTTGCCCAGGATTGGAGCATCTTGCTGCTCAAGCCTCGCTCTGGGTCCGCCGGCGCCTGGCTACAATCAGGCTTGCGTTCCAGGCCTCGCGGGCGCCGGCGGCCCATATAGGGAGAGAGAGGATCGGGAGCAGATCGCGTCTCAATGCGTTCTGTTCCGGATCGTGTACTCGCTCTCCCTTGTTTGTCCAGCGTTTGCCTTGCCCTTTACTTCTGCCTAAGGATTTCCTTCTCCTCCTTCCTGCTGCCCTCTGGTTTTTCCCCTTGGGTTAGTTGTGGTCCTCTGCCTGCATTTCTCCTTCCCTACTGGTCCCTGTTTGATTTCCCTTCTCTTTCCTGGTTCCTCTCCCTTAGCCTGCCCAGTGCTTCCTGCCAGCTTTAGTCTCTCCTCTCCTCCCTGGCCAAGCCTGTACCTAGTGGTATACAGCCAGTGCCTTTCTTGGTGCTTGCTCCCTCTCTTTTGGACTCTCATCACCACAGCATCCAGTGCCAGTTTCGGGAGTATGGCTCCCTCTCCTTTGGACTCTCAACCTCTACAACATCCAGTGCCAGCTTCTGGAGTACTGCTCTCTCTTCTTTGGACTCTCAATCACCATAGCATCCAGTGCCATTCTTCAGGAGTTCGCCCCAGACTACTTTGAACTCTGGAGCCTCGCCACCTCAAGCATTCGCTCCTCAACTTCTCCTGTCTGTGCTTGCTCAGTCCCGACGTCACTGAAACCAGGAGAGAGCAGCTTGTGGCGTTGGGAATCGGTCCATCTTCTACCCAGTACCCATTCTGGGTGGAGGAGAGGCTGGTTGCTAGTGTCACCAATTCTTCTCGTCAGTCTGGCTGCCCCGGCGAGATCAACCAGGTATTCAGGTACGCAACTCTCCCGTGATTCTCACCTTAACACCCTGAAGCTCCTCAAGACTTTGCTCCTCACCTCCTCCTGCCACCACTCCCTCCTGTGCTAAACCCCACAGTCGCTGAGATTGGTGGCCTGAGCCCTGATGTGTCCTTCTGGGTCCTGGCCTTCCGCCCAATCGCCTTCAAGCCTCCGCCTTCTACCAGAACTTGCCTGTGGGCACACATTGGCCTGTGTTGTCTCACAGGCCTGCACTTATTGTATTGGCAGGGGATCATTCATTATTGATCTCTGCCAGTCACTTAAGTGTTGCTCGCAACTGACTCCATGGCACTTCCCACTGTGGAACTCCTAGCACTTACCCCCTTCCTGAGTGCCTTCTCTCTCCCTGCACTTGCATGTTGTGAATGCTCACAAGGCCTAGTAGGACTGCCTCTTTCTAGTTCATCAGTTATATTTGATTTGCCTTTTGTTCCCATATTCCCTTCCCGTTTGCTCTGTGGGTGCTTTGAAACATAAACTTGTGTTGTATAAACGTCTTACGAATGCACAATAAATAAATAAAGAAAATAATGATAGTAATAAGCCACATCACTTCGAGAAGCAACAGAGCGCTTCTCACAGTAAAAGATAATTCTCAATTTACTCAGTATTGAAATGCCACAATTCACAAAATAAACCAAAAGGGTAAATCAGCCATATTTCTTTGAAACTATGTCAGTTTGACTCTCGGTCATTTGACAAAGGTGCTGAGAAAGTTGTGGATTTTGCACTTCTGTTTCCTTTTGTGAATCGGCTGCATTTTCCTCGTATGTAAATTATACTTCAAATGGGGGTAAATTACGCATCGCAAACAATCTAAGGGTTTTTAGGGCAGACTTTCCTTGGGTCAATTTTGACTTTGAGGGACACACTTTAATTATGATGGACCGAGAAAAAAAAAGTCTTATTTTAACTGCAATGTGATTTTAAAATACCAAATGTCGGCCAACTTGGAGTGGGTATCTCAGAATGTATGCATGGAATAGGAACATATGAAGTAGTGAAGTGGTCAATAGTGGTGACTTCATACCGCATGAAGTCACACATGATGACAACTCATACTTTGTTGGTATTTAAAAAATAGGAGGCATTTGAAATGCCACGTTTATGGTTACCACCTACCCATTACAGTTGCAGGTATTTTTTTTTTCACCGAATATTTGTCCTGTAAATAAAAGAAAACTCCAGGGTGTTTCTGAAAAAAAAAATAATTAAAAAAATAATAATAAAAAAAAAAATGGCAAAATACTTGCAAACCAATTTATTTTAGATTTATTTCTAATTTAACATTTTTTTTTATGGAACATTGACACATTTTTCACAACTTTAACACCATTCCACAAAGGATTTTGTATGTTTCAGAGCCACCTGCCAGGTTTCCCGGAAATGGTCTGTTTATCAGCCCACGCAAATAGGATTATGAAAACGGATGGCTATCTGAAAAATGTTAATAAAACTGCACCGCACCACGGCTGAAACATAGTGTGTCAAAGCTGATGGCATCAGTGTTCATTAGACATGCAGCAGAGGCAACTGAGGTAAGCAGTGATTGCATGTGATGGGCAACATCATGCTGCTTCATTTTTTTCTTTGGTGCTTGGCGGTCGGGGGCAGGGGGAGCGAGCGGTGCTCTATGGATTTGGACAGGGGTTTTGTGAAATAGAAGCAACACTCTGCACATTGAGAGAAAGAGATCTAGGACTTGCTCCCCTGTCCACCATGCCAGAGAAGATGGTATTGTATTCTATTCCAAAAGCAGATTTCTTCTGCTTGCTAAATCACGCCCCTCCCCAGGTAACTTGAAAAAAGAACCTACTTCTGAGGAGATGAAGTGATGGGTGTGAGGAATTCGATCATCCACACGGGGAGAATGTGCTGGCCTATTTTAATAATCAAAATGAATGATGAGAGATCAGCCTCAGAGAAATGTGTGAGGCCATTCCATGCACATTTCATCTGCTTTCCGCAGAAAATGCATAGTCACGTGCACTCCGGGAAGACACGGCCTACAGGTGCCGTCTTCCCCTGTCATATTCAGCTGGAATGTGACAGCACAGGGTACATCAATGCATCTCAAGAAGGGGGAAAGGCACACCCTCCTCGAGCTGTGGGCAGCCCAATTTAAATATCAAAAGCTCCATGGATCTGCATTCCCTTTGTCTTCTTTGGCTTGTGGCAGTGCATACTAACAAGATAATTGATGCAAGCCTAAAAGGCTTGGTTGCTGGAAGAGACAACAGGTAGGTGGGACTAACAATCCTTTGGTATGCAATGTGTCAACTTGAAGCTAGTTTCCACCTCTCTGTATGAAAGGCAGTGAATGGCCTGTCAGCAGTTACCGCAGGTGTCCCTGCAGAGAAGTCCCCTTTCAGTGAGGAGAAGTATGTGATTTGGGGGAGCCAGGAAATCTGCTCCCACTGCATACTTCGATGGAAACCTGCTCTTTGATCAAGAGACACAGATAGACGCATTGATCTACAACAGACATGAAGATGCGTGGCACTTAGGTATGTCTTGTCTCCCCTTGTCTGTCATGTTGCAGAGCACTCTGGTCCTGACCTCATGCATAACAGAAGATTGTTGGTAGGGACCCAGGATTGGTTCATTAAGGTGGGCTTAGTCTGCACCAATCACTGTGTCCCATTTGGCTCTAAGCCAGGGCAGAACCCCTCACTTGACAGATCATCCGACGATTTCAAAAGGAGTAAGAAGGACTCATTTGGACCCGGGCTGAAGGTACAGTCTACTTTACATCTACCACTGGTTAAAGAAGGCCAGGACTTCCGAGAGGGAAGGAAAATTCCTGCCATAAACATCTCGCAGGGAACAGAGGGACATACTGGACTCAGAGGACCCGTCCAGCAACTCCAGAACTGTACCCAGCAAGCACACAGCATGCCCTGCTAGCCAGCAGGTTTTCTAGGTGGAAAGTGCTGGGGAATCTCTGGACAAAGAACAAGGTTGTTACCTGCAAACACTCTCCTGAGCTTTGGCCCATCCCCCTTGAGAGGGCAGGAGCCCTGCAAAGAAGCTAGGAGGAGTGCCACACAAGCATCATCCAGCATCAATCTTTTAAGGACATTTTCGAAACAGTCAAGTCCAGGAACCGTGTCCGGCTGCACCACCGACTGTTGTCATGCCCCAGTCACCAGAGCCGACCAAGACGCCTCGACCAGCATTCCAGATCTGCCAACCAGCACAAAGACAACAATTCTTGGCCCGAGCTGCCACACCAGACGACGTGTAGATGTCTGTCCAGCCTCGCTTGCCGAACTGCCTGCCACCTGGTAACCCGGAGCTGTCTCCCGCAACTAACTCTGTCTCAAGGGCTGCAAAAGCACCTTGGAACTGCCTTGATGATCTCGAACACCAAGACCTTCTTCAGCACCAGATACATTGTGGTTCTACCCCCCCTGGTCCTTCTCCAAAGGCACTTTGAGACAGTTATGACCCTCTGCCCACTTGGTGGTGGAACCAAATAACCTTGAACAGTAAGACTGATTACTTTACCAACTACCCTCCTATTAGTATCTTGAGTGCATCCCTTTCCTTCATGAAACTGTCTATCCTATGTTCCTTTAGAGGGTGTGTCATATTTGTAGTGTGCTAGAACTGTCTGTTGTAGTAATAATAAAGTAGATATTTTTATACAACCCTGACTGGACATTCCCTTATATCATTAGGTAATAATTGTATTTTCCCTGTGTTGCAACTAACCAACGATGCACGACCTTGCAGAGATAAGCCTGCCGTTCCGTCCACGTTACCAAGATTGCTCAAGGAGGTCTTATAATTCACTCGTATTACAATCTGTTCTGATGCCTTCTGGTATACTAGCGGTGTGGAGGTGATTGAAGGTTTAGAAACCGATATTCATCCCTGGACCACTGGTGCCCCAGAAGTTGATTTGTCACAATGGGCCTCATTACGACTCAGGCGGTAAGGGTTTTACGGCGGCGTAAACAGCGCCGACCCTTACCGCCTGAGTACGAGGTCCCTTAGCGCCATGGAGATTTTAACACCTGCTTTTAGCAGGTGTTAAAATCCATGGCGCTAAGGGACCATGGAGTTAATTACGCCACCGTAATTTACGGTGGCGTAATTAACGCCTTCCCCACTCCCATTATGCCCTATGGGGCAAAAATGGGAATGGGGAAGGGTAAATGGGGATTGGGGACTTACCGCCCCGCCAAGGTCGGAATGGGGCGGTAAGTCCGCCAACCACCATGGCGTAAACGTAGTTTACGCCATGGTGGTAAAGTCACGGCGCAGGCAGTAACTTACCGCCTGGGTCGTAATGAGGCCCAATGGGTTCTAATTAAAATATCCACAAATAATGTTAACAGTTCCCTTAGCATCCAGTCGCCTTAAGATGCAGGGATGTGCAAGGAGATATGGGCATTTTCCCTTTCACACCTTAAGGTTAGAGGGGAAATTTAGATAGTTGGTGAAGTTGTGTCTTCATTTTCCAAACTCTCAGATTTGTGATACAAAAAGCATGCTCCAGAGAACTGTCACCTCACCCACTGCAATATGTTAGTAATAGCAATGTATCCTTGGCCTCAAGCCAAGGGACCGCATCAACCGAGCCCTCAGAGCTCTCCACTGGCTCCCGGTGGATGTAAGGATCAAATTCAAGACCCTCTGCATCACCCACAAGGCTTTCTGGGGTCTCGGACCCAGCTACATGCAACTATCTCTCCCTAAATACCTTCCACCTAGAGCACTTCGGCCCTGTAGCTCAAACTCTCTGCAGATCTGTTGTTTCTCCAAGCAGAACGTGGGGGGCAGATCTCTATCTTCAGCAGGAGCCTCCTTCTGGAATGGCCTCCCTGTCGCGCTTAGACTTGAGCCGGATCTCCTTAAGATCTGAAAGTAGATCAAGACCCTGCTCTTCTCTTCTTCCTTCCCTCTCGCCTTCCCGTGCTAATCCTCATTCTGTCTGCTGTGATTGGATGCCTGGTCCCTTAAAAGTCTTACAGGGCACCAGTCCCCCCTTGTCCAGTCTGCCTCATCACCCTCCCAACCTAGCACTTCTCTTCTGCCCCACCCCCCTGACCAGCCTGGAGAGTGGACCCCCCCTGATTCTGGGCCATGCCCCTTCCCCGCACTACTGAGTGTTCCCGTCACCCAATGGCACTTGCCCACCGAGCTCCCCATAACACTTGCCCTACTGGGCTCCCCATAGCACTTGCCCCCTAGGCTCCCCTTAGCACTTGCCTAACCTTGAGGCCTCCTGCCCCTGCCCCCTCTCTCCTTCCCTGCTCTCCCTTGCACTTTTTGCTGCTGCACTTGCACAATACGAATGTCACAAGGCCTAGTCGGACAGTTATTGTTTTTTATCGCCTTGATCTCCGACAACCCTTCCTGTCTTGTGGCGCCACGAAACACATTGTGTATAGGCGCATATAACTATGCAATAAATAAATATATACATAAAATAAATAAATAGAGATGGTAATAACATGCACCCAGTCAGGGTTAACATAGGGCATGTAACAGGAACAGGAAAAATGTGGTTAACCTGACTTCCATGTGTAATCGAATCACCGTGCCTTGCACCCCCAAGTCAGGGAAAGCCCCCAGTGAATGGACCTAAAGATTCCCCAGTGAATGTAAATAAAGGTGTTCGAGACCACTTGTTTAATAGAGAAATTGCCCAATTTCTCCAAACTGCCACATGCTCAGCCGATGCATTCATGCTGCACCCTAACATGTTGATTTTATGAACTAACAAGAATATGGGCCTAATTCACAGAAGCATTTTATAATGGCAAAACCCAACTGGACAATTCTCTGTGAATTAGGCTCTATGTCTGATGTGTAGAGTGTTGGAGCAGGCGACATTCTATAGTAATTAACCAAACAGCATCTACAAGCTTTGCGTTCTTCCTCATATGTCATATCTCCCATATCTCCCTAGCTGTGCTCCAATGCAAAAGCTTTGATTTGTAGGTGACGTGTTAGTGCCTCGTAATAGCCAAAACTAAAAAAGGGGGAGCGTGATACCAACAGATACAATGAGAGGGAACAAGGGTCACAAGAAATGTACCAAACTAAAAGAATCGGTGTGCAGGCAGCAGGAAATTATGTGCAATGCATATCAGGAAATGAGGTCACAGTTGCCAAAAATATTGATGCCAACAATTGGTAGTTGATTTTTACCGGTGGGAATGGGTGAACGTGTGCATTCCAATATTAACAGGGGCACGCGGGTGTGTTCAAGTGTTGGGAAAGGATTGTCAACTGGAAACATACATAGCAGGATGCCTTCATTAGTCCAAAAACAAAAATATGTACAACCCTTTAATTGACCATACAGTGATCTAAATACATTAAGCATTTTTAAAACGTTCCCAATGTCCGTCCCTTTGCTCCTTGTGAGTGATTGCCTTTAGATGAAAATGCCCTCTTGAAAGACTGCCCTGATAAATAACCGCATGGCCTTTCCTAGAAGATAACGTGACAGTGCCTACCTTTCTGAGCTCCTAAAATGATTAACAACAGCTAAAAATCAATGGCCGATTCTTTTCTCTTCCAATCCCATGTCCGCCCTTCAACAGTGTTTCAATTTTGAATACCTCAGTATTTTATCACGTGGCCTGCATTATAATGTTTTGAAATACCGGTAGCCCTGGCCATCGCCATATTATTTAACATCTAATAGGCCCACTGTGTGGCTGTCTTGGGTATGCGGGTGGTAGATGTGTGCATATATCCTTAATGTGAACCACCAGTTCCCTGCAATAATATATAGTAAAAAATATTATCAACCTCAAATCAAATAGTAAACATGAGGATATAAACACAGTTTACATCGAAAGCAATATTAACATTGGAAATAAAGACATTTTAAAAGGAAGTAAGTAAAATTAACGACTGTGCTTGTTTATTTCCTAAAAACAACAGTATGAATTTATTAATGTATTGGATATGTATAAGGCAAATGATATTTCAAGGGGCCACAAGACAAAAAAGGGGTGGGTGAACAAGGGAGAAAGATAACAAAAACGGTCCTACTAGGCCCTGTGACATTCGGATCATGCAAGTGAAAGTGCAGAACTAAATGTACTTGTTTTTGAAAATGTGATGTTCTTATTTCTTAATGGTTTCTTTGTATTGGTAGAAATCCCCTGTAACTTCAGCCAGCTCAACAAAACTCAGCTCAACACACCCCTGTCTTTTGCACCTATATAGTCGCATTTCGAAATGGGGCACCTTATATCTACCCCAATTACTCTTCCAACCCTCCTCACTTGCCTCAGCCATACTGCATATTGTCCAAAGTGTTTTCGTCGTGTTGCTTTGATGAGTATTTCTTTAAGACATATTATATTTGCGTTACTTAGTTATGATTAACTTTTTATATTCAGTGTCTGGCTGTTTTTGTGGGCTTATGTTAGCTGTGTGCAAATCACCAACAAAAAAACAGTATCACAATTAGATCTAGAGGGCCTGATATACACAGCATTTTTCAATGGGAATTTCCCAATTAAATAAGTTTTGTAAATCAGGCCGAGAGTGCTATGAGCAAATATTCAAGGGGAGCTTTAATCAACTGCTGTAGTGTGCGGGCCCACAGTGATCCCTTATTTAAATTCAGGATTGACATATTCGTCAGCACTGAGGCCTGATTTAAAAAGCGTCAAATCCACTCCCAAGAAAATCACAGCGAGATGGTTCACTGAAGAATTGAGGGAACCCAACAAAGTGAATCGGAAACTGAAAGAATGATGGAGAAAACACTACAAGTGGACACAACCAACTACCAATAAAAAATCTGAATATACAAATCAACAGATCTGAAAGCCAAAAAAGCATATTATACCACAAGAATCCAATCATCAAAAAAACCCACAAAAAGAAATATTCAGAATCATCAAGGAAATGAAAAAATCTAACTTCTTGCAACAACTAACCATCACAATCCCTATTTGACAATATCACAACCCATCTAAGAGCAGACATAAGAGCAATACAACGGACAATCAACGCAGGCTGCAGTATCTCAAACAACATCCCAGAAACCAGCACTCCATCAACCACAACACTAATTCAATTTGAACCTATATGCTAGAAAAGTATTGACAAACGAATAAACGACTCCAACACCACTGCATCTCCCAGTGACCCACATACATACATCATAGCCCTTCCTAAAAGATGAGATGTGAAATACAGATGACCCTACTACTACTGACCTATATCAAATTGACCATAACCAGCAAAAATACTAGAGAACTACGTCTACAAAGAACTGCTCAACCATGTAGCAAGCAACAGAATACTTGACCAATCCCAAGTTGGCTTCAGATCCATGAGAGGAACTGAAACAGCACTCCTATCATATGGGATTGCCTACAAATAAACATGGACAACAGCACACAATCAGCCCTCATAGCACTAGACAAATCAGCCGCATTTGACACAATGAGACACACAACACTAACAAACAGAATGAAGGAATTCAGCATTTAAAGCTCCACTCTACAATGGTTAAAATCTGTCCTCACCAACTGAACCGAAAGAATACACCTACTTCCATTTTCATCAAATATCACCTACGGTGTACCACAAGGATCCAGCCTATCCGCACTTCTCTTCAATATCAACATCACCCCCCCCCCCCCAATGAAACTCATTAAAAATCATGGACTGACAGCATACAATTACGCAGATGAACCCAACTCATCTTCAAGATAACTTATGATGAGACTCTGACAACACCCTCAAAAACTACCTCACCAACAAAACTACCTGGATGACAAACAAGAATCTCAAGCTAAACTCAACTAACACAGAAACATTGATCCCCCCACCAGAAGACAATGCAACACAGGCATACCTGCCCGAATATCCATGATTTGACTGAAATGTAACATTTTGAATTTGCCTGACTTGGACACCGTGCATGGGAACCCAACCAGAAACAGTGATAACAAATCTGGGAAGCCTTGTGGACAATGGCCTCTCTTTAGAAGCACAAGTCAATGCAAAAGCAAAACAATGTTTCTACTTCCTGCGATTAATAGGAGGGGTGCTCCCTTACTTCAATTTCCCACACAGAAAGCATGCGATCAACTCATTGGTCTTATGAAGAATAGACTACAAACATGGGGCCTCATTACATGGTAGGCGGTAACCATGGCGCTATTAGCGCCATGGTTGCCGCCGGTATTTTCCCGTGTCCGCCTTGGTGGATGGCGGAATTACCACCCTACTCCAAGGTGAGTGGGGCGGTAATTCCCCATTCACCAAGGCCCTTCCCCATTCCCATTTTTGCCTCCATAGGGCATGATGGGAATGGGGAAGGTGCTAATTACGGTACCGCAATTTGCGGTACCGTAATTAGCACTAATGTCCCTTTGCGGCACCCTACTTTAATGGCTGGTAAAACCAACCGTTAAAGTCAGGTCCCGCAAAGGGAACTCGTAGTAAGGTGGTAAGGGTTAACGGTCACCGGTAGCATTACCAGTGACCGTTAACCCTTACCACCTTCCGTGTAATGAGGCCCATAGTCTTTAGCTTTGAATACCAGAATTCCTCACTAAAAAATGACAATGCATCCAAAATACCACAGCAAGTCTACTCCTGAGACTAAATAGAAGATACCACATCACACCGGTTCTGAGAAGTCTACACTGGCTACCAGTAAAGAAATACATTGACATCAAAGCCCTCAGTGCTGCCCATAAATCACTAAATGGACAATGAGCCGAATTCCTCCAAGCTAAAATCACCCATCACCGACCAGGAAGAGTCTTAAGATCGAGTAACGACCTCCAAATAGAAAAAAGACACCAGATACTACGAGAAAAGGAAATTCAGAGGAAGTGCCTTATCCTATCCCATAGCCAAACTATGGAGCTTGATACAAAAGAAATACAAATGACAGAAGACCACCCAACATTCAGGAAACAACAAAACACCTGGATATTCAAGTCACTGAGATAAACATAGAAAAGTGCCCCTACAAACTATACACCTGGACCAAAGCAAACATGGGATAATACAGAATGAAGAACAGAAAATTAAACTACTCCACATCCAGAGAGCACAAGAAGTCAACTAGCCACCCCCTTCTCTTTCCCACATCCCCACAACTCTCCCGAACAGTACACACCCAAATGGCTAGTGAAACACGCAAAACACACAACCCTCTCTATTCATGCTACAAACCAAATATCTGCAGACAACAAATAACTCAGACACTGAACACTACCCTTTCAGATGCAGAGAAGTCCAGTGCACATCACAAAGCACCAGTTTCTCCTGGTTCTATAGGCATCAACAGATTCAACAGATGAGCACAACCTCTACCCTATCCCCTCTCTCTCTCTCTCTCTCTCTCTCTCTCTCTCTCTCTCTCTCTCTCTCTCTCTCTCTCTCTCTCTCTCTCTCTCTCTCTCTCTCTCTCTCTCTCTCTCTCTCTCTCTCTCTCTCTCTCTCTCTCTCTCTCTCTCTCTCTCTCTCTCTCTCTCTCTCTCTCTCTCTCTCTCTCTCTCTCTCTCTCTCTCTCTCTCTCTCTCTCTCTCTCTCTCTCTCTCTCTCTCTCTCTCTCTCTCTCTCTCTCTCTCTCTCTCTCTCTCTCTCTCTCTCTCTCTCTCTCTCTCTCTCTCTCTCTCTCTCTCTCTCTCTCTCCCTAACTGATACTACCCACTTTTGTTTCTTACAGAGCCACTTGAGTGCCTGGAGACAGCAGGTGTGCAGCATAATTCAACAGAACATAGCATTTACAAATACCTTTTGCAATGGCACAATCCCACTGAAAAACGCTTTGTAAATCAGGACAAAGTTGTTCAAAGATTAAAAAGCACACATTCACATATGGGGCAGGGATTAACTATGCGTGCATTACTGACTGAAAATTCTCCCAGCTGTTTTATAAAGTTGCTGCTCTAAAGATAAAGGGTTCAACTGAGAAAGTTAACATTTGCAAAGTGGTCTTTAGATAACTCATGATTATGGATTTTCAATGAAAGTAAGAACATGATCAACAATGCAATGAATGTAATAATTTCAATTCAACTTCCTAAAACCAACCAAAATACTCTGGCAACATCTCTTTCAAGCATCATTTGCCAAGCCTAGAAATAAGACGACCTCGGGTTTCGCAGAGTGGATGTAACAGGAACAGCGGTGGTTACTGGTATTTCTAAACTGTTTCGCTTTCAGGCCAAATGTAAAACGTTAATCTGGGCAGCTGCTCTTCCCCAAACTATCAACAGACCTTTCGCATTTCTAAAGATTCCTTTTATTTCACCTTTACTTTGTAATCTCTGCATGGAACACCTCCTGAGAATCATGCAATTCCATGATCATGGTGAGGATCTCTAGAAGGTGCTCCCATTTTGTAGGAATGCCAAGAGCAGTTACAGAGAAATGTATGCATTGTTTGATGAATGAGAACATCTGACACTAAATCGGGTCAACACCAATGTTCTCGCAATCAAGTGAGACGTGGTACTGGTCTGGCGTTCAGTTTCTTTGATCACCAACTGGAGAAATGTCACTGGAAAAAACAAGGGGGGGTTCTGGGAGTCTCTCTGCCGGACATTAGTCACGGGTACGAGAGCTTTACCTAGAGTCTTTAGCTCACTATCTTTCACAGAGGAGAAATAGCTAAACTATTTCAGTCGTTGTCCTGCCCTGGGGCGGTCTGGCACCGAAATGCTAGGCAATTCTCCTCTGAACAGGAGTACCAACAGCAACTCCAGACACATGTTTCAGTCTGGTTGGATCTCATCAGTAGGGTACAGCTGTGCCTCTCTAAGAATAGCAAGCAAGGGGTCAACCTCTAGATTCCCCTAGTAACTTAGGGTGAGGCCTTATGGTTTCCTGCTACGGTGTGGAGTTTCAATGGTTACATGTCACCCAGTCAATGGGCTTTCATGCTGATGTTTTTGGAAAACCAGTCTGGCAGAATAGCGGGAGTACCGGCACCTCCATTTCTTGCTCAGCCTCCTGACTCCCAAACCCTCATGATGGGTGAAAATAGACTTAGCACATGTTGGGAGTGGGGTCAATATTAGACTCTGGTATCCTTAATCCCCTTTAACGGTCATTGCTTTGCTCATAACTGATAAGATATTTTCCAGCCACTTAGGTCCTGAGTCATGGAATGTGTTGCACGGTTAAAAGTGACTTTGCACTGCTGAAAGGTGACTTTGCATTGCAGACACAAACCTGGATTCATGGAACTGTGCAAAGTGTATTTTTGTAGTCCAAAATCAGGGCAAAGTCACTTTGAACCATTCAAAAAATTCCATGAATCGTGCCCTTAATGTCTGGTTCATTGCCATTGCTTAAGTGCAAACTCTCTCTGTGGAGCGGAGACAATTAAAAACGTAGGACCTGATACATGGAACCTTTAGCCCGGTGCAAAGTGTGTTGCACTGCTAACAAATGCCCTGATTCACAGAGCGGTGCAAAGCCATATTGCTCTGCAAAAATAGACTTTACACCGCTCTGTGAATCAGGAAGGTTGTTGGCAGTGCAAAGTCACTTTGCAACAGTACAAAGTCACTTTGCACTGTTCTAAATGTTCCATGAACCAGGTCGTTAGGCAACTGTCACTGATCTAGAGAGCTAGGCCCAAGTCAAAGTTTAATGCCACACACAGTGCAAAAAATATACTATTTCACAGTTCCATTTTTAGCTTTCTGAGAGCCAAAGTGAAATCAACTACCAGACAGTAGGGAAGGAGGCAAAGGCAAACATATCAGAATGAGGAGAACGCCAACCCTAAGTCTGGCCAATATGGAAAGAAAAAGACAGATCTTTTATTTTGCCAGAGGCAAAACAATAAGATAACATAAGAACGTGCGGATGGTGAAGTGACATGGGTTCATATAATCATATGGCAAAACCTAGTTAGGGTATATTTTGTTAAGTGAGGTTAATTATGGGCTCTATGTATAGAATTATTAATCTCTTTTCTGGTAGCGCTTTGTCTGATTGTGTAGTCAGGAATGAGCTAAACCTTTCAATGTATGTTTGTGCAACAAGGAAAGAAGTATATTATAAAATAAGCACACACTTTTCTTTTATTATAAAAGTTATCAAAAACGATACTGGTTTAAATTGAAAACATAATTTTAAAAAACATCACTGAATGGAAAGCATTTTGAGACAGAGCCAACATAGATCACTCCTGAGCAACCAGCCGTATTGTGTAAAATAAGATTGAAGTCAGAATGGAGGCTGCGCCAAGAAAGTGGGTAATCAAATGGCACAGCATTTTCAGATCATTTCTACCATGTAGGAGTCAACTATAGAAGGGGTGGTCACAACTGCGCCAGCTTCCCTCACAACTGTTTGAGATGACGAGAAAAGGACTCATCTTATCCTGAGACCCTGGATTGGGACTCACAGTCAAGATAGCCAGGATCCCAGTGTTTTTCACCATTGAACTGTTTGGAGCATTTTTCAAGAACTGTTCAGCACATTTGAACCACCATTTACAGGTGGTGTTTAATACAAATGAAATGTAATTAACAAGGGCGATTGTAGCCTATCTTGCAAACATGTTCACACATGCCAACACGCCCCATTCCTTTCAGGAGATGATTGTCCAATCCTCTTTGATTTCCTCATTTCAATCAAAGCCTTCAAGTCCCATAATGCAAAGGTAATACCGGGACATGACTAACATCTCCCAAATGGAATGTGGCATGTTGGCATATATGCATGTTAGTTTGTGTCTTATTTTTCTGCACGTTTTTATACACACTCACAAATAGACACGCATTGGAAAAGTATTGGTCATGGCAATGCTAAGTTGATATTTAGAGGATGACATGTTTGCTTCTATTATTGAGTGGCAAATAAGCTCCTCAGAAAAAAAGAAACATGGATTAAATGAAGATATTATGTAGAAGTGTTGCCTTTAAAAGTAAATGTGATGTGCCTTGCACCAAGGCATCTAACAGCAATTTCTATTATAACTTGGGTGGAGCTAGCTTCCCGGTACAAGACTCTAAACTAAGGAACACACTACCTGAGCTCCTTAGGTCAGAACCTTCATGTAACCTATTCAAACGCAACACAAAGCGTTGGCTTCACAACATGGACTCTATAATAGCCTAACCTTCCAGATCCCAGAACGACTGACGGTTGACGACACATTCTGTAATTAATGTATTTATCATAGACTATGCTTGTATGTATCTGTAATACTAAGTATGTACTTATCTGTAACTGTAATGTAACCCTTTTATTGCACTCAAATGTAACAGTAACCAGATCTAACTTGCGCGCCCGTATGCCTCTGGGCCTGGCTGCGCTTTATAAATAAATAAATAAATATGAAATAAAAATAAAATAAATATGTATCATGTCTGATCTTCAGTTGAGCTGTTCTCACATTACCCACAGTACACCTGGGGGGGGGGGGGTGACACCAGGTGCCAGATTACAGAAACTTTGCACCGGTGCAAGTGCAAAGTTGCACGGTATTAGCACTAGGGCAAAGTTTTCCCTATTTTTAAAAACACTAGACCATATTAAAAAACGATTGCACCATGACAACTGCACCTTGGCATTGTATAAGCACCTGAGCAAAAATTGCCTCAGTGCAAGAAAGATAAATTTTGGATGCGTTTTTTCACCACGGCAAAGTTTGCACTAGTGCTAATACCATTCCGTATTAGCACTAGGGCAAACGTTGCCCTGTTGCAATAATGCAGTGAAAATGTATCTTTCTTGCACTGGGACAATGTTTGCCCTGGTGCCTCTACCATGCCAAATTGCACTTGTCATGGTGCAATAGTTTTCTAATATGTCCCAGTGTTTTAAAAAATTGGGCAAACTTTGCCCTAGTGCTAATACCATACAACTTTGCACATGCACCGGTGCAACGTTTCTGTAATCTAGTCCCAGATATCACTGGCCAGAGTGCCTTAGCATACATGAAAGTCTGGGGTGTATGGGACTAGAGAAATGTACCCTTCATGGAATAGAGACAAAAGCTATTGTGCAACGTAACGGTGGTGAGTTTCTCGTCATCTTATTGTGCCATTGTGGTAGTTTCCAGAAAAACAGGCAGAAGATGGTGGGCAGATGATATGCAATCGGTTTGATATTAAGTAAATGTGAAGTCCGAGAACACTGTGTTTGCATAATTGATTTGAGCCCATGTGTATTCGATGGCAATGACTCTAGGGATCATAACTGTACATGTTATGTACTTACATTAATGCATTCACTGAATCATGGATTCTCCTCAAGCTGTTAGTGATTGACCTCAGATGTCCAATGTGAAGAATTCCCATCTGGCATGCGTGTGAAAGCCCTGTTTTTAAAAAGAAAGTCTATTAAATAATAAAATGATGTGGGTAAATCCATCTCTGAAAGGGAAATCTGATAATCAGACCCTCCTTTCATAGGCTCCATGCCCAAGGCATAGTGTGTACCTGTGCCCTGCTGATTTGCAGTGCCTGCTCTACCAGTGGCACAGAGCAGGTTCCGAGGAGAAAGGTGCCCCCGTGACAGCTGCAGTGATTCCCAAGTCTCTGTAGTGCAGGGGCTGCATTTAAAATATGCACCCCTCTCCCAGAATCTACATAACCCTGAAGATGTTGTCCTGGTGGAACATAAAACTGTACATATAAGCCATACCTGAGTTAGGGTATGGTGGCCAGCATCTTCAAAAGTTATCACAGTCACATTGAATTGATTTTGCACATTTGACAGCTGTGGGGCCCAGTTCAGCTGTGGAGGGATTATATGTATTCCTCCCTTACAAGCCCACCCCTGTCCTCTGACAGGGCTAGCCTTCAGAGATTGCTTCTCTCTCTTCCGTTGTAAAAAGCAGGCAATACCCTTTCCCCCAGGAAAGCCACTCCACAGGACGCTGTCCTGGGGACAGACACTAAGAGTAACACTCCTTTCATAGAGAGCCAGGCCTCATACCAGTGGCCTGCATTTCTAAAGGACTTTGATCCTATTGAGGGGGGTGGGGGGGCAGAGTTAGGATAAGAAAGAAAGGAATCTGCACAGTGTTTGGAGGGTCCTGTCGTTTTGATTCTCTCTGCATCTCTTTTTCGTTCCTGTCTCCTCCACTTCCTCTGGAGCAAAGCACTTTGGGTGTGACATCATAAGGGCAAAGTCCAATCATTTCAAGAGCAGGGAGGGGCCCCCTAAAGCAGGCTAGCCATAGTGTAATCACCTGGGGGACATATAAAAAGAAGGGGTCTTCAAACACGTATCTGAATTATCTTTGAATCATCTTGAAGCATCTTTGGATCATCAGCTGAGAAGATTTCACTGAACCCTGCACTCCTCCAGTTGTGAGTTGAAGGCAGGTTTTCCAAGGCAGAGACCACCTCGGTCCCCTAACCATCCCAGGGACCATTGGGGGTGATATGCTGCTGGAACAGGACCTGACTCTATGCCAACCAAAGTAGTACCCAAGGCCTCACTGTGTTTAAGGACCCCTGCAATTGTGTGCCAGCCTCCTCCATGTTTGGCAGCTGGCCAACAAGGACCCATTGTGTCCCTAAGTCCCTAGAGTGGGACTCACACCAACTCTAATAAGTGACCTGCTGCTGGAGCAAGACTGCATCTCCGCCATCCACAGTGCTCTTTAAGGACCCCTGCAGCTGTGCGCCAGCTTCCCCCATGTTTGAGAGCATGCAAAAAGGACTCATCTTATCCTGAGCCCCTGGATTGGGACTCACAGCATTCTGAGAGTCAAAACAGCCAGGGTCCCAGTGTTTTTCAAGTTTGATCAGCTTGGAGCATGTTTCAAGAACTGTTCAGCACATTTGAACCAGCAGGACTCTCTGTTGCTGCCTTTAGCTCTCTGCTGATCCTCGCACAGCACCAAGAATTCTAGTTCTACACTGCTGACCCACCAAGAACTGCAAAGAAGGTACTATTGACTGTTAACTGCCTGCTTGATCCATTTTTGGGCCCTAGAGACTGGTTAGGTCACTTTGAATCATACATATACATGTTTAAGACCATTGTTGCTTTTGCTATACTTTCACACTTGATTAATTACCCAGGGTGCTGCATCTACTATCCTTGCTTATGCTGTGTTCCTTCCCCGCGGGGGTGTTTGTAGTATTTTTCTAGTTAGTTGTATTTGCTTGGTGTGTTTAATTAAAATGTATATATTTGTATAGCACCTTGATTGGACATTCCTTTATTTTTGGACTGTTATACTTCACTGTTTGGGTTGCTACTGAACCACAACATAACCCCTCTTAAGGGTATAGCTTTCCCTCGGCCCACGTTACCACAAAAGGAGAAGGAAGTATATCTCTGGACTGTGCCTGTTTCACCTTGGTGATTTGATTGGCTCTTGGTTTGTAGAAGTGTGAAGGCTGAGTGGGTGTTTTAGCCTCTACTCCTCCTTGTACTCCTGCAGGCAGAAGTCATTTAGTCACATCCACGTGCACTAACCTTTCACATTGTACATAGGAAGCACAGTGAATGGCCACTGCCTTGTGACAAGCCATGCCACATTGTGACATAGAAGTAAATCTAAAAACTAAAAGAGTCATATAGCATTCTGCTGTGTGAGTTACAATAATGGCTGTACTGACACATATGGCATGCTAACTACATATCACAACCTAGTTCATCCATGTTCAATAGGTCCCTTGTTTATGTGGTAATGCATGTGATTCATGTGTAATGAAGTTGTGGTTTTGGAACTAGATGGAAGCCAATTTTTTGGCTATAATGCTGCATTCTGAAGGTCATTACCAGGTGATATTGAGCATTTAACGAGGACCAAGGGACTCTACCACTTGGCAATGGCTCGAGGAAGGGAGTACTGCTTAAGTGGAATGCTCTGATAAAACTAGGAGAGAAAAAGGAGAAACATTGCAATGTTGGGACAGAAGAGCAATTATTGTCCTCAGCTGCTGTATCATCTACAATGTAAGTGCCAATATTCCAATGTTCTAACTAAACGTTATAGACCTCGTCTGCAGGCTGCACCAAGAGTTATGTGCCCCGAAGACCGAGTTAAAGGCCTGTGTATAGCAATTGGCATTTATCAAGGTTTACGGTGCCATAACTCCATGCACGGCCCATGGGTGGGGTCTATAAAGTTATTATACTCCTGATGAAAAATGCTATGTACGCGCTGGTGAACCCAGAGTATTGCCAGTGGTTAAGATTAAGTCTAAAACTTCCAGCCATCACCTCTTTGTTTTTGCTATGTCACCCCGAGTGGGACGGGTATGCCCAGACGTGGGTCCCGTGCCTGCTGGGCCTAGAGACCCAAGCTACTCCTCACTGATGAGCCCCAACAAGGGCGAAACATGTTTGGGGATGCTTGTGGTCTCGTGCAGAAGGGATGTGGCCTAGCAGTTCGGGCTGGACTGCCCCTTTTGGGGTGGAGCCAAGCCTGATTTGCATATGGTCTTTCCCTTCTGTAATGGCTTGGCAGGCGAAGAACGGTGGTCTGGAAGGTTGCCCAGAGCATTGCCAGTGGTTAAGATTAAGTCTAAAACTTCCAGCCATCACCTCTTTGTTTTTGCTATGTCACCCCGAGTGGGACGGGTATGCCCAGACGTGGGTCCCGTGCCTGCTGGGCCTAGAGACCCAAGCTACTCCTCACTGATGAGCCCCAACAAGGGCGAAACATGTTTGGGGATGCTTGTGGTCTCGTGCAGAAGGGATGTGGCCTAGCAGTTCGGGCTGGACTGCCCCTTTTGGGGTGGAGCCAAGCCTGATTTGCATATGGTCTTTCCCTTCTGTAATGGCTTGGCAGGCGAAGAACGGTGGTCTGGAAGGTTGCCCAGAGCATTGCCAGTGGTTAAGATTAAGTCTAAAACTTCCAGCCATCACCTCTTTGTTTTTGCTATGTCACCCCGAGTGGGACGGGTATGCCCAGACGTGGGTCCCGTGCCTGCTGGGCCTAGAGACCCAAGCTACTCCTCACTGATGAGCCCCAACAAGGGCGAAACATGTTTGGGGATGCTTGTGGTCTCGTGCAGAAGGGATGTGGCCTAGCAGTTCGGGCTGGACTGCCCCTTTTGGGGTGGAGCCAAGCCTGATTTGCATATGGTCTTTCCCTTCTGTAATGGCTTGGCAGGCGAAGAACGGTGGTCTGGAAGGTTGCCCAGAGCATTGCCAGTGGTTAAGATTAAGTCTAAAACTTCCAGCCATCACCTCTTTGTTTTTGCTATGTCACCCCGAGTGGGACGGGTATGCCCAGACGTGGGTCCCGTGCCTGCTGGGCCTAGAGACCCAAGCTACTCCTCACTGATGAGCCCCAACAAGGGCGAAACATGTTTGGGGATGCTTGTGGTCTCGTGCAGAAGGGATGTGGCCTAGCAGTTCGGGCTGGACTGCCCCTTTTGGGGTGGAGCCAAGCCTGATTTGCATATGGTCTTTCCCTTCTGTAATGGCTTGGCAGGCGAAGAACGGTGGTCTGGAAGGTTGCCCAGAGCATTGCCAGTGGTTAAGATTAAGTCTAAAACTTCCAGCCATCACCTCTTTGTTTTTGCTATGTCACCCCGAGTGGGACGGGTATGCCCAGACGTGGGTCCCGTGCCTGCTGGGCCTAGAGACCCAAGCTACTCCTCACTGATGAGCCCCAACAAGGGCGAAACATGTTTGGGGATGCTTGTGGTCTCGTGCAGAAGGGATGTGGCCTAGCAGTTCGGGCTGGACTGCCCCTTTTGGGGTGGAGCCAAGCCTGATTTGCATATGGTCTTTCCCTTCTGTAATGGCTTGGCAGGCGAAGAACGGTGGTCTGGAAGGTTGCCCAGAGCATTGCCAGTGGTTAAGATTAAGTCTAAAACTTCCAGCCATCACCTCTTTGTTTTTGCTGAACCAGCCAGTTTCCTGCAACCTCTGCAGGCAGTTCCCCCATCCCACGCTTTCAAAAAGAAAAGCATAGACTTTTGAACCAGAATGTAACTCCATCTGAGCTATATCCTGGTTCCAAAACCAGCTCAGTTTGCCAGTAAGCATGTAGCAACGTTTTGGGGGGCACTGTCTTTGTCTGTAGGGCACCAAAGAAATGAGGCAGCCCAGGGGGCAGAGGTGAGGCTGAGACAAGTTAGCGTGATGCGGCCCAGCGAGGCTGCGGCACGGCAGCTGGCGGAGGCCAATGACCCGGGTGTCGTATGCAAAGTGTGACCTTGGTTTTCATGCAAGCAGCTGGGGCGCGGGCCAGGGATTTAATGGGTGTCCGGTCCATGTCTGTCAGGTGCAGCTGGGCGACATGGAGAATGATAAAGGGTGGCGAGGCGTTCAGTGTGCCACTTCCTCCCGTGTGAATCACATTCCCCCCATTGGCCACTTTCCAGGCCTTTTTTTAAAGATTTGACAATGCCACACCACTCCCCAGGAACATAATATGGTGATGGTGGCAATTTAGAGGTTACAGCCCAATTAAAATTAAGGCATTATTGGGGGGAGAAGGGTAGCACGCAGACTCCAGACTGTAGAGTGAGCCCAAAGGGGTATAATCACAATTCCCACCCATCACATTTGCTAAATGTTTACTAAAAAAGGAAACACAAAGGAGGGTGCTCGGTCCTTGCAGCTGCTGCCAGGCAGAATAAGTGACACACCACGGTGCGTCTCCGGCAAAAGGAAGTGCTGGTGCTCAAGTGGTATAGGCCAGACACTGAAGCAATCACGAGCCCCGGCCTCGCATATGACAACACACGCCTCCGAACAAGACAAGGGTGGGACTGGAGGCCACAGAGGGCTGATAAGACATGAGGAATCCGGAAGGTGAGCAGGTTTTATCAGGACCGATGGCGGGCTCCAATTGCAGGCTGGATACTAACAAATAAATCCTGTAATGTGTGCAAATGGAATGGCTGCACTGGGATGCCAAATGTTAATTGTTCAATTAATTATTTAGCCTTGATAAAGCCTTCTTTAAGGAGAAACACAAGCAGGTGCACACATGTCAAGTCTTGGCTTTCTTTATGAACTTATGTTCTGTATATAATCACACATGTATAATCAAAGGATGATGCTTGTATGTATAATGTTTACACAATTATCATACAACATTCTGGACAATAATATTCAGTTCCGAATGGCTGCACACCCTATGCATTCTTACAAAATGGACGGTTATTAGGTGTTTGATAACCACCGCCCTTGGCATTTATACACTTACTATATTTGAATGAAAGGATTTAGATGTCATAACCAATCACGCCTATATATATATATATATATAGCTTGGTAGTTGCAAGGTTATTGGTTCACCACTCAAGCTTAACCTTTATTTGAAATGCTTGCACCTTTGCATTAAATCATGGTTTTTCTATATTGTAAGTCCTCTCTTCCAATCACCCAATGTTTAATGTGCATTGTTTATCCTCACAGAACAATTTACTGAAACGTAAACATGACTTTGCATTCTGTGCCCCACGTGCCTCTGTCCTCGGTGTGCATAGCTCACATCTGACTGGTGAACTGCATTCATGGATGGTACAGATGTGTATGCAGCATAACTCAGCCAGGGTTATAGCACCATTTCTCAAAAATGGAGAATAGAGACAATATATCTGGCCTTTGGAATTACTGCAGTCATTTCAGAGAGGATATACATGGCTATTCGCCATGCCACTAAGCCAGACTAATTGTCACCTGTGTCATTCAGAGACTCTGCTATTGCTGACAAACGTGCAGCCCGGTGAACCAGGGAACTTTATGTCCTTATGTGTATTCATTAGCAAAGCTAAAACCAAGCAGTAGATCTATTTCCTGCAGATGGATTGCAAAACAGTCAAACAACAGATCATTTGGGTTCACACATGAACTACTGTGGTAACCACAGCAAGATATTGCTATTGTAATAGTCTTGATTTTTAAAGGCCATTATCTTTTGTAGTTTATTGGTTCGAGGCCTGTCGATCTACCGGAAATTAAAACATCCACAGTGAGCATGTTGGAGACCATGTTATGTTAAGGTACTTATATAGTTCACCATCACCAATTGGTCCCCAGGCGCTCTGGCGGATCTGTAAACAGAAAGGAGGGCAGGTAGGGTTAGTCGGGAGGAGGGGAGTAGGAGAGTGGTAGAAGTGGTGTGTTGCTGGCAGCTTCAGCTCGGTATACACTGAGTGCTGGACTTTGGTGCAAGTATCGGATCGGGCAAGACCTTGTGTGCTGTAGGTGCTGTTTATGTGTTTTTGCTGTGGTGTGGTAAAGTGTGTGCGGATTGCTGGGAGAGAAATGGTTGTGTGACTGTTGTGTGGGTTAAGTATGCAGAAAGTCGAGGGTTGGGTTAGTGTGATCTGTATCCTGATTCCAGGTTTGACGTCAGGTACTTCTGGTTCCTTTTGAGCTGTATGCCTGTGGGTGGGGTTGTTGCTGGTTCCTTATGGGCCGTCTCGCTGTGGTGGTGCTGCGCTGTTCTAGCTTTATCATACTGAGTAGTGTATGGAGTGCCTACCATCTCCTACCATGGAGTGATAGATGTGTCTGAACCTTTTCTTTGTGTGTGGAACTGAGTTGGTACTATCTATTCTCTTGTTGTCTAATGTGACCCTGGTTGGTTGAGGCTTTGAATGGTTCAGGGTCGGGTGCTGTTGATGAGGCATCCTAGCGCATCTGTCTAGGTCAGCCTGTATATTCAGTCGTTAGTTTCCTCCTATCATGACTATCTTTCAGTTGGTTCTTTGATTTCCGTGGAGTGACTGCCTTGAAAAATTAATTGCATTATGTACATATAGTTTGGTCAGTTTTAAAACATGACTGGGTGATTCTATTTGCTGGGTAGGTAACAGGGTCCTTGAAAGATCACGTGCATGCTCACTCGGGTTGAAAATAAAGAACATGGAAATGGGTGAGGCCATACAGATCCACTAGTGTTGGCATGTCCCAGCAAGAACAGGCCCAGCTTGTTGCAGCAGACGTTTCTCAGCCATTTGTATGGCCCTTTTTTGTTTAAAGGGACAAGTCTCCCCTACCCACACCCCACACCACCCCACCCCACTACCCCTACTACTCTTAAAATCATGTTTTAATTGTACCCTACTTGCAGTCCCCCCACCCCTCAGCAACAAAGCTGCAGTAAACGCAGTGATACTGCTGTTTCACCAAATATGGTACAATGGTCACAATGATGTCGGCGGGTTTGGGCTACAGCATTTAGAGCACACTATTTAGTCAACATTTTGTATCCTTTTTGAGACATTTAATTGCCTTAAAATTCCACAATGACCCCATATTTACAAAAGGGAGGTTGCCTCGAAGTTCCTTGTTTCCTTCTTCTTTTAGGAACAGTGGCAGGACTGTTTGGATTGCTTCTTTAATTGCACACTCAGGCTAAAAGCTTGCAGATGGAAAGGAATGTGAGATAAGGCTGTCTCACCTGGTTGCTTATAGTCCCTCTTACTCTAATCGGAGATGGTGGGGCGCCGCCTGCCTAACAGGACTTCTATTTCTCTATTCGGGTGTTAATACCTTAGTATCACTCATGAAAATTTAAATCTGGTGTATTCATTTTTTAAGACCTACTTTAGGGCTGACCATGTGACAGGGTTCCATCAAATTGTCATATCATTTCACCTAACGCTTTTCACTGACAGAAAGGTCAATTGAAATAATGGCAGCGCTGTTTTTCTAGTGGTGAAAAGAAACAAATTATGGGAAATGTGTTATATTGGGGAGAACACTCCCTGAAAACCAGAAACCCATTTCTATCATAAGGATCTGAAACAACTTTGGTGAAAGCCTTTTTGCCATTCCTGGACCCTTTATTGTGTGCCTCCAACCTTCAGGCATTCAGAGAATCACCCACATCATTGCCCATAGTTAGACAAGTGACCTTCAAGCATTCAGAGAATCACCCACATCATAGCGCATAGTTAGACAAGT
The DNA here is from genome assembly GCF_040938575.1 of Ambystoma mexicanum. NCBI lineage: Eukaryota > Metazoa > Chordata > Amphibia > Caudata > Ambystomatidae > Ambystoma > Ambystoma mexicanum. Next base: position 1,546,379,094 of record NC_090929.1, read on the forward strand.
GACCTTCAGGCATTCAGAGAATCACCCACATCATTGCCCATAGTTAGACAAGTGACCTTCAAGCATTCAGAGAATCACCCACATCATAGCGCATAGTTAGACAAGTGATCTTCAGGCATTCAGAGAATCACCCACATCATTGCCCATAGTTAGACAAGTGACCTTCAGGCATTCAGAGAATCACCCACATCATTGCCCATAGTTAGACAAGTGACCTTCAGGCATTCAGAGAATCACCCACATCATTGCCCATAGTTAGACAAGTGACCTTCAAGCATTCAGAGAATCACCCACATCATAGCGCATAGTTAGACAAGTGATCTTCAGGCATTCAGAGAATCACCCACATCATTGCCCATAGTTAGACAAGTGACCTTCAAGCATTCAGAGAATCACCCACATCATAGCGCATAGTTAGACAAGTGACCTTCAAGCATTCAGAGAATCACCCACATCATTGCCCATAGTTAGACAAGTGACCTTCAAGCATTCAGAGAATCACCCACGTCATAGCGCATAGTTAGACAAGTGACCTTCAAGCATTCAGAGAATCACCTCTCCCTTTCTCCCTTTTCCTATCAACTCCCCTTACTTTCTTCTACGCACTTACTCTATCAGAATTGTCCCTGGACCTAGTATGATAGCAACTTCACCTGTCTCCTCCCCCCTCCACCTACTTGTTGCCCCCCACACCTCTTCGAGCACTATTTGAAATGTTGTCAGGCCTAATATGATAGTCACTTGTTTTGTTCCTCCCCTCTCTTTCTGCACCTCTCGCCCTTACCTTTTGTTTTTCTCCGGCTCTACCAGAAATGTCATCAGGCCTAATACAGTAGTCGCCTGACTGTTTCCATTTCCTTCCCACTCTCCCCCTCCCTTCCGTATCTATGTCTTAGCTCTTCCATTATCTGAAATGTCTTCAGGCCGATTACGATAGTTAATTTCACGTCCTTACTGTTCATGGCCTGTAAGAATGTCATTGTATTTTCCCTTGTTCCCTCCCTTGCCTTAAAGCACTTTGAAACCCATTGTGTATAGGCGCTATATAAATAAACTATCATATCATATAAATAAACTATCATATCATCAACAGTACTAAAAATGTGCAATTTTCCTGCAAACTCACCCTCAACCACTTCGGAGCATGGCGGTTCTCCAAACATTTCTCCTCACCTCAAGGGGCTTGGGGTCTCCAGGGCCCAGGAAGCACACACCGGGGCCTGAATGGAGTGGTATTTGTGCTTGGGTTATGTTGGCTTTTGCAGGTTTCCTATCATTGTATGGTGGTTAGCAGTTATATGTGTTATTTCATTGGGGCAGCCCAGTTACGGTTTGTTCGATTGTGGTTGTTTTTGGTTTGTGGTGTCTCTCCTTGTGTTATGTTTGGCTGTTTCTCTTCAAATGTACTTCATATTTAGCTTGGCGAGTAAAGGAGCCATGTTTTTAGTAATGTTCTCAATGTTAGGTGTCCTTCTGTTGTTCTTATTTACTTGGGGAGTGACCTCCAACATTTTGCCGAGATGCAGGAGAATACTGATCCACCAAATTGAAGAAAATGTTTCGATATTGTGAGTTTCAGGAGAATACTGATCCACCAAATTGAAGAAAATGTTTCGATATTGTGAGTTTCAGTTGCCTTGCTGAGCACATATATTTACACATGTAGAGAAAGGGCATGGCATTTGATCAAGGAACACACCACCCAGGCCTGAAATCAATGAGAATGTCACAGTTCAGCTGATGAAGACCCTTTAACTTCTGAACCAGGACATTTTCTTTTTCTACCATTAAACCGTAGTTAGGAAATGAGGTAAAATGTCTCACAGCCTTCAAAATTCCCACTTAGTCTTCGATGAATTTTAGCATTGGCTCATTCTAATCAGATTAATATTAGCAAAGAATAAAGAAGTTGGATGGAGAGCCCTCCCTCATCCCATCCCCCTAATCCAGTATACGCACCTGCACCGCTTGAACATGCAATCCCCAAGAGGAGCAAGGCACAGCCCCCTCCCACCCTTTCAGATTCTCTGCATCCATCGCCTCCAGTGAATCCGTCTTCCTCTCTTTGCTGAAGGGTAATTGTGCAGAACAGGGTTCAGAAGCTGCAGTCTTTCAGCTGGAAAATTCTGCAACAAGGGCAGACTAATAGGTAACTATTGGTTCCTGTGGGGGTTGGAGGTGACTTGGAGCCGGTGACTCTTTATACATTGCAATGTGCTTAGGGAATCAATCTGTCATGCACTCTGCAGTGGTGTGTCAACGTGAAAGACGTGTTCATCCCCCCGAAAGTCTGTTATTCTATACATTATTAAAGGTGTATTCTGCGGCAGACACAATAAAGAAAGATGGAGCATACAATCGCTTTCTCGCACGACCACACATGCCTTCTCTCCTGGACACTGGATATTCTGACAGTGTGAATTGCTGTCTGTGTTCAAGTTACTCGTTTCTTATTAGACCAATGCTTTTATTCTGTAAATCAGTTATGTACTCAATCCACGCTGCCCCACATTTCCAAATGAAATCAGCACAGCACGCTGTCATGAAAATATGTATGAGGGTACTTTTTGTAATTGTAATTGTTTAATTGTAACCAGTGGAGTAACTTTGCTGAAAATGTTGGGGGGGGGCATGACATCTGAAGAAAAGGTGCCCCAGCCAAATGAATGGGGACAAAATGGTGCCATGAAAGTTGGGGGGGACAAACACCCCTGCCCCCCCCTAAAATTACGCCCATGATTGTAACGCGCTTAATACCCAGAGGTTTCTAAGCACGGACCCGGGAATCACACCTGTGCCGCTCCATGGAGCTGGTTGCTCTTGAGCTATCCTCCCAAGTATCCTGTTTTATGTTTATTCCACTCGCCTTATATGAAGACCCAGGTTATGCCATCAAGTTGGTGTTAATAACAAGAATAAAAATAAGATGCTATTTCTCGCTGGTCTTTGAAATATATCTTTACAGAAATATATAGTCACATAGGGCCTCATTACAAGAAGTGCGGAATGGGTTTAACGGCGCTGGTAATGGTGCCGGCGCCGTTAAACCTACTCCGCACTATTACGAGGTCCCCTCGCGGGACCCGCTGTGGACATCTGGTTTTTCCAGACATCCATAGCGGGTACCGCGAGGGGACCAGGGAGCTAACAACGGGCCCATTCATAATGGGCCCGTTGTTAGCTCCCTCCCCATTACCATTGAGCCCTATGAGGGCTCGAATGGGAATGGGGAAGGACCGGGCCCGGGTTCCGAGAAGGAGGAAATACCGGGCCCTCCATACTCGGAATGGCCCGGTATTTCCCCATTCAGGGAACCCGGACCTCATTTTGGAGGCAGCCATGCCCTTATTAAGGTAGCCATGCACTTATTAAGGGCATGGCTACCTCCAAAGTCGTAATGAGGCCCCTACTGTTTTATTGTGAGGCCCCTACTGTTTTATTGTGAGGCTACCACTCAAAACGAGACTTCTTATTTAAAAAGAACATAAAATAATGTGAAAAAGCCTTGTGAACTTAAAATAATGCAGATGTGCAAGTTTTACCCAACGTCAATTCCCTCTCCATGGGTTAAGGAATTATGTGGGATTTTTGCAAAAGCGTTTTACAATGGCACACTCCCATTGAAAAGGGGTTTATAAATCAGTGTGTGCTTACTGTATGACAGGCCCATGGAACAGCCATCGCAGAAGGTCCTATCTGGTAGGCATTCCAGCCCCAATAGGTGAGTGTCAAAACAATTAATGATAATACTGTGGCATATGATGCCAACCGATGGCCAACGATCATTGTCTAACAAAGGACTTTACAAAAGCCAGAACAGTGTCTTGCCAGTGCCTGTTTTAACTGTTTCACACGTGTTTATAGACCATTAGTGGCTACAAGTTATTTGATCACAGGGTGATTTGCCTAAAACCTGTGCACAATGATATTAAGCATGAAGTCCATGTGTGGATCCAGATAGTATAGTACCAGAGTGTTAAAATGGACGGCTCAAGCATGGTGTGGAAAACGAGCAATTGTGTATTGTATTTATTTATTTATTTACTGTGCATTTGTAAGGCGCTTATACATCAAGGAATTGTGTTTCAAAGCACCCACAGGGCAAAGGGGAGGGAAGATTGGAACACAGGCAAGCAGAGTAGACTGATTAAAGGAAAGGGGTGGTCCTACTAGGCCTTGTGAGCATTCAGAACGTGCAAGTGCAGGGAGAGTGATGCTTGCTACTTTAAGGCCAGAGTGGCCAGTAGACAACTCTTCGCCTAAGGAGAGGCAGGAGGAGGAACAGCAATGCTGCCTTCATTCACACTTTCATGATGTGGCCTCTGAACAGGGTGATTGATGTAGCACTGGGCAGCTCGGCCACCCATTATGCTCACTTTTCCTTCGTTTACCCACACGTGCTGAGCAGCCTCTTCCGTTTAAACCTATCTAAGCCAATGAAACCAAGTGTTTTCTTTTGTGCAGTATGTTTGTACATACTTAAGTAATGTGGATACACTTATGTTAAGGGCAGTTCCAGCTTGTTCGAATCCATAGGTAGTAAGCAGTGGAAAAATATGCAAGTCCATTTTGCTCCATTTTTCTCATAGCAAAATATCTCACATGTGAGAACGTTCATTGCATACAGATGATGCTAACAAAGTTGAGAAGCATGTGATTTGCCAAGGACTGCAGAAATGGACGTTCCAGCTTTAATGTTTGTGTGTTGTCTTTCGACAGTTTCTAGATAGTATAGTGCCCATATAGGAACACGAGAAAGCACCCCAAAATGCAATCCCTGCACCACCAGACCTCACCAGCATTATAACAACATTGTAATATGGCAAAAGCTGATATTATGAACGTGTAATTAAGGTACTTAAAAGTAATGCTCAGACACAGAAAGAAGACACGAGTACTACAAAAAAGAATTAGATTCCATTATCATATGGATCTGCTTATTATATAAAGCAAACCCTACTAACTTTCCACTGCCTCAACGTATTCATTGCATTCAAGTAATTTATTGTGTCAATCGTTTTACCTTCAGTTGAAAGTATAACTCGAACCAATCGCGTCAATCATCGATTACAATTTTCTTATCAGTTTTAAAGTGTTGACAACCCCTCTCAACAAGCAGCGGCAGGACGTTTAAGCAGGATGCTCAGGACAATCCGCATGTTTAAAAAAAAACTATGCTCTGTAGAGTGGAGATGTTGCAACAATGATAAAATGTTCAATATCGTTGGGCCATATTTGCAAGCTTTGTCTGTGTTGCACTTTAATAATTCAAAACTGAGGCTCATACAGTGCAAACGGAATTATTTCTAGGGACTCCAACTTTTGACAGAAAATGTACAGCGATATTGTATTATTTTCCCAGGATCACACACTTTGTTTAAGGGGTGAAGCAGTGTTTGTGTCCTGAGTTCAATTTGGGTATTTGATCACTTATATTCCCGGTTCTAGTTGGTGAAAGCAAACATGAACAGACAAGGGTTAATATTTGGCTTCACTATGCTAAAATAATATTCTGATTCCGATAGATGAGGTAACATTACACAAATCAAATAATGAACACATCTGACACAAAAACATCAAAATAGGAACATGTAGAGCAAAGGTGTGAGACTTAAAATATATTCCTCCCATAATGCATTGACAACAACAATAACCCGAATGCAAAGTAATGTTAGCCTAAAATAAATCTACTCTGGGATTTACATGCACAAAGTGAACGAAAATGCATGGTAAATTCGCCTCTGGTAGTCATTGTTTCACAAATCATGGAACTTGTTATGCTCCCCTCCCATGTCTAATCATCAAATGTGTGCAGTTCTTAAGGGGTGGTCCCTTAATATAAATAACTCAGAGTCCCTGACTCGTTGCTTAGCCTGCTGTTGTCTTTCACCAAAACCTCATAATTAATAAACTGTAATGATAACAAAGACATGTTTCTTTCTTTGTACTTGAAATGCTGGTGAAAAAACAAACAAACAGGGCAGATATTGCCAACTGGTCTCAGCGGGCAGGCTCGGTAGATCTGTCCCTGCACCCTCGAAATATCTGGTCCCTTGACAGCAGCCACTTAACCTCGACCCAGACCATCCCCTGATAAGGGAAGCTATAGGCCATTATACATCGTCCAGAATTGGAGTCCAAGTAATTTCCAATTATGAAACCATCTCTCCCATTCAAACCCTGGTTTAGGCGTGCTACATTCATCGTCCGTTTCCTACTTTGATTAAAACAGTGCCTTTGCTAAGAAACCTGACACCTTAATTATTTATCATACTAAAAATCCGACTCTATTGTTAATAGTAATGAAAGAGTCAACACGATTGCTCTCATATGACATGGGTAGGTGGAGGCGGTCATTTGTTGTGGGCCTGGACATTGCACAGAAAGGACTGCTGAACTATAAACTTGCAGGCCTTCAGTGTCATCCAAACAATGTTGATGGTTTATATGAGTAGGCGTAGTTTCTGCAAGGTCCATCGCGTGGATCCGGTTGTCCATGCAGAACATCCTCCCATTCATGAAAACAATTGTGAATGGCACCTGCCGTATACCCGCATGGCCTGCAAAATGAATCTGAACCCCCTGGAATCTGCCTGATGTGTGTAGGTATTTGAGTTGGCATCTCAGCCTGCATTATTATTGTATGTGGGTGGAGATGATGGGGTATTTTCTACACTGAGTGTAGGTGGGAAGCAGCCACAGAGTTCTGTTTTGAAATGACATCAAAGTCACACGGAGGTAAATCAATAGCATGCACAATCAGTGTTACTTATTATATATGAGAGCACGGAGCTCTTCAATCAGCTCAAAAGAAAATAAAAACGTTTAGATTGATAAGTCTGACAAATGGTCTTGAGTATGACATCTTCCATGGAAAAGCACCTTGGCTGACGAGCACTCATTTCTGGGGTATTCCACTCTGTTGCCGAATGTTACTTTCTGAATGTTTTTTTTTTTGTTTGCCAATTTTGTATACGTTTCTTTTTTTTAGCACAAAGGTACAGATGGTAAATATGTGTATGGTATATAGACGGGGTTGTATTTTGGTTGTACGAGTGTGATGCAGGGATTATCCCTCTTTTTTAGTTAAACGGTGATAAAATCGGAAACATCTTTTTTATCAAAGTTGCATTCGGCAAAAAAACAACAACAAAAAAAAACAGGGAAACATTAATAGATCCATTCTCGGATCATCTGTGAATATCAAAATGTGCACACACACCCATACACACACAAAGACACAGACCTAATAGACACAGTTGCACTCAAATATACACACATGCGCACAACAAACCCCAGGAGACACCCATCATCACAAAGAATCATCTAACCACACAAAGACAGACACACCGGCGTGCACGTACACGCACACGTGCAATCGCACACATCCTGCTAACTACGGAAGCTGTGCATCTCATGGTGACTCTGGACTGCAGAGTGAGTCCCATTCAGCACCTGGACAGCTCCCTGCCAGTTATGTTTGGGATAGGAAAACGCCCACCAGCTTCACTGTCACATGCATAGATGCAAGAGCATAATATATTCAAGAAGATGCTTAATTACCCAAACACAATTTTTGTGACGGAGTGCAGAAGCAGTTATAAGAACGGAGAACCAATGTTTATTTGGTAACGAGACTAAAGAAAGCCAAAGACGAAGGTAACAAAGCAACTTTCAAAACGTGGCATAAATCGCCCTAAGAATCTCAACCACAAACAAATAAAATGTGTCAAAACAAATAATTAGTACCAGGTGGGTGGGAAGGGGGGGTGGTGGCCTCCCAGCCAATGAGGAGGTTCAGAACAGGGGGATTTTCCAGATAGTAATCCCGCTCGCCTGTGCCTCCACAGGCCGCCATCTTCCCCCACCAGGGAACAAGATAAGTGCTCTCTACCCCTCCCTCCTCCCTCCAACATCCACAGATTTCCCCTCCCTCCCCACCCTCCCCCACTTACCTTATTTTTGGTTCCTCTTTGGAAACGGATGCACTGGGAACACTACTATCCCTAGCGCACCTGCTCCCGATCTGTGACTCGCCGCCATGGACTACGTGTAGTCCCTTCTTTCCTTTCCATGGCGGACATTTTCTTTATTTGAATATTTCCAGTTTTTTTTAATGGCTGCCATGGAAAGGAAGAAGGGATTACATGTAGTCCCTTCTTCCTTACCATGGCGGCGAGTCACAAATCGGGAGCAGACATGGCCATCTTAATTGTTTACTTTTTAAAAAACATTTTTCAATGACTGCCATGAAAAGGGAAAATGGACTTCGCTTTCAATCCATGGCTGGCCTTTTTTGTTTTTTTGGTTGTGAAACGCCGGAGCATCTCGCAAACATAAAATAAAATCTATTAGTGCCACGGTCTAATGGCCCAGGGTACTAATCACAATAATCCCTGAGCCGGGGGGCATTACCGAGTCAGGTAATACCCTGAGCATTCATTACCTATGGGCCCACAGAGCATTACCTGACTCGGTACTGCCCCTCCCAGATGAGGGATTATTGCTTAAGTATTCATTGTGTTACCGTGGTAAATGTACTAAAAATCCTCAATGCATAGTTGTGGATCTTTTACGGTTTTCCTCAATAGCTAAACCTAACAAGGCAGAAATAATGAGGCTGCACAATACCCTTAGTTTGTAGGCATATGAGGATCTGTTTAAACAATCACAGTATCCTGACATGATAGCTGGATGAGATAAGCACTCGCCCGAGACGTCTGCATTCTGCCAACCTTAAACAGGTCCAACTCCTAACAAAGTCAATTCAGCTTTCATTCTTCAGAAGGTAATACAGTAATAAAGTGAGTGCAGTAGTTAAAAGCAGTAGGCATCTGGTATGAAGTAATATACAAAAACGTGATTTCTTTATGTTAGAAAACATGAACATAATTCCTCCCACTTGTGCAGTATTCTAAATCTAAAAATGCTGTGTATCAGAACGTAAAATCACTTCATTTTGCTGGCCTATCCCCGAAATTGGACTATGATCACAGTTTCGAAAGAAATGGAAAATCTATTTTATGACCAAGTGAAAATAAAGCAATATGTTACAATTATAATATGAAAGAACATAAGTTCCCCTGAAGTTGTCCCCTTTTAATAGTCTACCTGCATATGGTTTTGGGGTTCATTTCATCCAATAGAGGTTATTTTGTATGAGGTGTTTACTTCTGTATGCACAGGTAAGATGTATGTCAAAGAATCTCTTTGTTAAAACATTGTTGGGAGAGACAATCTATGTATACTACTAACATACATTTTTTGTATATTATGTATATTATATGATATATAACGTACATTGCTCCTGATGTAGGAAAAGTCATTCTTGAAACATGTTGAACTTATCTCTCAACTGTTTGAATGAAGATTGCTATAAGACATACATATATATTCATTGAAAAAACCTCAGTTAAATTGCTGTTAAATTGCACAGATTTAACGCAACAAAACACTTGAAATTCAGCAGATGTGGGAAGTTATGACCAGCTTAATTTAGCACGCTCCCATTGATGTCCCCCATGATGCTATGTCCCCCATAATGCCATGTTGCATGTTATTGTGAATCCCTTCTCCTATAATATGTATGTGCTAATGGGCTTCACAACAGGAATATGTCGAGTTAATCTGGGCCCACATTCCCACTTTTGCTGAATTTCAAAGGTTTTGTTGTGTTAAATCGGTGCACATTAGCTGCACTGTAGCTAATGTTTTTTCAATGGATTTCAAGGGTTTTGGAATACCATCGTTTTTCCATGGGCCACTAGCTGGCCACAGCCATGGCCAGTAGCTACGACCAAGTCCAGTGTACATGTTACCCCAATATGTTTCTTTTGGAACCACTAGGTGGCCATGGCCGAAATGCATATCTTTCAGGCCCTCTATCCAGGGCCTTCTGCCGTGCCCACTGTGCATGTTCCACCAATATGTTTTGTTTGGACCCACTAGGTGACTACGGCCACTATTCATGTCTTTCAGGCCCACTAACCAAGGCCTTCAGCTCAGTTGTTTCGTACCTGGTCCAATATGGGGAAATGAATGTGAGTAGAGTGAAAAAACCGTTTTATATTTTTTAATCAATGTTTCCAAAAATGTCTCATTTGACGGGGGGGCAGGTGGACATTACAAACATTTTGATTGCAAACCTTCAGACAAATCCATCATGCAGGTCAAAGGTCGTTCCTTCCCACTGACAAAAAAGATCATTGGATATGCAGCAGTCTGCTCCTCCTGAATGAGTGTACTCCTTTGATACCTGGGCCCACGACAGCGGCCTGCCTGCTGCACGGCTGTCTCTGGGGCAAGGAGTTATTGGCCCTCCCAATGAGAATCAATGAAAAGGTAGGTCCTCTGGATTGCTGTCCTGTCATGTGGCAGTATCAGTCTGAATGACCCGAATACACATTGCCGTCCAGAGCAGATCTGACCTACATGAGCTGACACATGTGCAATATCAAATAGGAAGTAGCATCATGATCTTAAGTATCACCATAAACTATGCCTTAACTCAGTCATAGTTTATTCTACCACCAGAAGGGGGTACTCAGGATCATCGTAGTTTGGGTACCGGGGGGACATCTTATATATCATCCGATGCTGCAGTGATTTTGTTGTTGCAGCCGTGGTGGAGCGGACATCTCGTGACCTTTGATCTTGCTCTGTGCCAAGAGCAGAGTGGGTGCTGTGGATAAAGCTACTGATGCAGCAGGCACAAGATCACAATGTTTTTGCCATGGAGTTGCAACAAATGGGGATCTGGTTAGCAGATTACCCCTTTGGAGAAGGAATTACCCACATCATGTTATGTACTAAAAGTCAAATAAGCCAGCGCTTTGCACCCTTGCCAGATGGCTATTGCTCACACCCTTCCCTTCTCAGTAGAAATAAAGGCTATTAGAAATGCAACCCCCTGGTGTGAGGCCTGGCTATTTGTGAATGTGTGTTCCCTTTGATTTCGGTTCCAAGGCCACTGTCCTCTGGAGTGGCTGTCCTTGGGAGAAGGGTGTTACCTGCCCTTATAAAGGAACAAAAGGAGTTAATCTTACAAGGCTTCATCCCTGCCAGTAGGGCAGAGTCTGGCCTGTCTGTGAGAATAGACACAACCCTTCCACAGCTGAAGTGGCCCCATAGGGCTAACACATGTGCAATATCAATTTAATGTGGCTGCAATTATCTTAGGTGTGGCCTTGCACCATGCCTTAACCCAAGTATAGCTTTATTCTTCCATTTTTTTCTGCCACCATCATGGCTACTTTTGGTCATTATAGTTCTGGTACAAAGACACATATCTTGAATGCAGTCCCTGTGCTCTATAGACTTGGCTGTCACTGAAGCTATCAAATGGGCAGCTGCGACCTCTGAACGTGCTTTGTGCCACTGGTGAATAAGGTGCTGTAAATCTGTTGCTTCGGATCACAGATAACATTATTCTTTTGGCATGGCATGGAACCTGTGAAGGGGGAAAGTCAATCTTTTATGTGATCCAGAATCAGTTTACCTTACCACCTAGCTCCCACATCATATGTAGAGAATGGATCGTAGTAGTCTGGGTGGTAGTTGTTTGTGCGGCTGCAATCTGCCTTCATTAAAATAAGGACAATCTCTAGTTGTTTCCAAGAATAAGGTGCTGCCTTCTTAAAAATCACATTTATTAATTAGAGAAGGACTGGTGCCCAAGTAATAGACTTTCAAGTGGCATCGGATTATCTGATGTAATAGAGTGTAGCCTCTTGGTCTGTGTGGTTTGTGTATGCTGTGATGGCCTCTTTCAACTCTTCTAGAGGGAAAAGGGACAGGTCATTGAAATGTCATCCACTCCTCAACCCCAAGTGCTGTGCTTTTCCACAACACCCTGAGAATATGACATTTCGGTTCTATGTGCCTCACATGAGCCCCTCCTTCTTGAAATTACCCTCCTCTGAACCTCACTTGCCGAATCCCTCCCAATGATTCTTCCCTGTGGCCACCTTCTCTCAGTGGTTTGTAGTGATGTAGCTACTTCTCCCCCTTCTTCCTTTTCCTCTTCCACGCTTTAGTTACATGCACAGTATCCAAATGACAACTGCATTCGTACATACACATGTGTGCCATTATCACATTGAAAAATCAATTACTTTTCTTATAAAATGTTTGCAAACATAAAAAAAAAATGTTTTGAGTACCTCCCCATGCTTAGAATAGTTGTCCTATGTCATACAGATCACCTTTAAAGTGTACTGGCTTCTTAACGTATAATGGAGCAAGCAAAAATGCAGTCCCAAACATTCAAAGCGATTTCCACTCAGGAGTAGATAATGGTTGTAATTGTAATCATTTATTTATAACACGCTTAATACCCAGATTTTTCTAAGCGCAGGATCGAACTTGTGTTGCTTTGTATTGTCTTGTTTCCAAGGCTAGGGCGTTGCCCTTGAGCTATCCTCCCAGCCCCAAAAATGAACTGGAATGGGCTCAAGTTGTAGGCAACTCCGGATTTGTACATCTGGCATGGCGCTGTAAACATTCTTCATGGGTTTGTTTTCCGAAATGTCTAAAAGTTGCATATCCCTGGGGATACATTTGTATTAATGCTACTGTTTTTGTACTAAGCATTGCTTGGCTATTTTACCACTGAGCAATACCTGCTAGGCAGGTCAAAGCAATTGCTTACGTCAAGAGGCTGTAGGTAACAATGAAGTCCCTCATTGCCTGCTATGATTCAGTCTTTCACTAAGTTCGAATATCTAAAAAGGGTGAACACCGGCCCATTGCCTCACTCTTGACTGAGCAGGTTTCGACAGCCGGCAGCAAGAGCAATGGACTTCAGGTAGGAAAGGATTTTAATCAATGATTGGTCTAACGCCGATTGATAAGCAGTGAACTGAGGATTCCGAAGGCATTTGCTGAACTTGATTAATGGACTTCCAGCTCAGCTTCCCGAATCGCCGCCGCGTGTTATGTGCAGCGAGCCGGCTGTAGCAATGCGGGCCGCATCCGAGTGCGGATAATGAAGGCCAAACAAAGGCCGACGTATCCGTCTGAATCTCTGTCTTGCTTTATTGTGTGCACTGCGGCCCCATTTTTCACATTCCACTAGGGATAGCCTGTCCGGTTGAAAAATTCCCTAAGATTGCCCAACCCTGCTGTGAGTTAAGAGCCCGGGAAGCTGAGGTTCAATTTGCCCTCTCCGGTTACCAGCGTGATGTATCGCCCTCTAGTCTCAAGTGACTTCCGGTGTCAGGCAGTTATCCGCTTTACAGCTTTGCCGGACAGAAGTCCTGGGGAGAAGTACATTATCCTCCCTGACTTTATTGGAGAATTTGTGGAAGCAAATCCAGTTAAAACAGAGTTGAAGAAGTGGTCTGGCCTGGATGACAATAAGCTGCGCAAAGAAAATCTTAACCTCTTAAGTGCTGGGGGAGGTTGTATTCATCCGTATTTACATGGGGCATCATTGAAATCCTGCACTGAAGAGTTAAGCAGCTGCAATATGTTATAAGTTATTTATATAGCGCCTTTATCCAAAGCACTTTACAGAGCACATATTTACATACAAAATCACCCAGCCGAAATTGGTACTCATTTATGAACCTCAGAAGGATGAAAGGCTGAGTTGACCTTGCTGGGATTGGAAACTGCGACCTGCAGATTAGGCTCAGATCGCAGCAGCAAGCGCTCAAACCCCTGAGCTATCTTACCAGCAACGACGTGTAAAGTCGTAAAAAGACTATTTATCTTTCCAAAAAAGCAGACCAACTTAAATAGCTGTATATCATTAAATGTTGTATAAAATCTATTTTACTTTAAGGTTTCATGTTTCATTTAATTTTTATTTATAACAAAATGCAAGAACATTACTAGAGCTGAAGCTGGACAATCCTTAAGCCAGCTGTCTTCAAACTTTTGGTTTTCCAGATGTTTTGAATTACTACCCCCACCATTGACTAGGGTGTCTAGGGCTGGTAGGTATTGTAGCTCGGATCCTCTCGAGAGACAAAGGTTGCAGTCCGTTCTTTCGAGGTTGCTGACAGTGTGTGTGCACTCACACAGACTACATTGCACCAGCAGTGTGCAGCTGTGAATGAATACACTATTTTATGTGCCCATCACTGCACGGTTATCTCATGGTTTAAAGTATCCCAGCAGTTTGTTGGAGGGACCCATGATGGGGCAGGAAATGAGGTTCACTCCCCAGCAACCAAGTGCCCTGGTGCATCTGTGGATAAAGCCTGCTCCCATGTGATTTAAATCCCTGAAAAGAGAATTGAGTGGAATTTGACCCACGATTTTGCAAAGTGTGAATGGTCCTGAAAATTCCACTTAAAGAAACATGAAATAAGAACAGAACAATGTTAGAAAGGGTGTCATTTTAAGGTATAGTGTTTTTTTTTTTAAATAATTTAAAAAACCCACTATAGCAAAAGTTTTTGGGTGTTTTTTTAAATTACATTGTTTAATAAAATGCTATTTTTTCTTCTTTACATGAGCACATCAAAACGGCCGGAAAATACTCTATAATTCGTTTTTGTATTGAAGTAGAAAGTGTTTCAGATATTCAACCTAATCCACCGTTTGTATTGTGAATATCACCTCTTCCTAGCTATTGACACTCTGATTATGGCTCTAGGATCTTAATACCGAATGTTGCATGTATTTATTTATTCATTCATGTCAAAATGGAGCTTTTAAAATATATTTATTTTTAACAAAGCATGCACATGTATGTTTGTAGTGTTGTCCTAGTCAACCTGCAAGGCAAAATAAAAATGATGAATTAAAATATAAACACAAAATAGAAACTGGCTTCGGAATAGAAGGCTTCTGATTACATCATCATGCTGAATACACAATCCATAAATTGCTGACTGGGGAACATAAGAGACATGTCACTGAAGCCAGTGATCTGAAGCCCCGTCTCTTGCACTGATTGCATGGGGAGTGTGTCTAGTTGCAAGTAAGTGAGCACTGTGCACTCTGGAGATGTGTGTCAGAAGGAGGCCTGCATCCCAATCCCCGCGCAATACACGATCGTCCTAAAAGAGTCCAGGCTGTGGAATAAATCATTCATATTGGAACACAGCACGAACACGATTCCTCAGGCTTCACGGTCTGCAGGGCTTCATCCAATCCGCGCCTCGGGGAAATACTTTCCAACATATGGTGAAGTGTCATCACTGTCAGATTTGCTTATTTATGAAGCCGCCTAATTGTGTGTGTTTTATTATGTATAACTACTTAAAAATTAATATCGTCTTGCATCTAGAATATTTACTTTCAGCAACTGCAGTTCCTGAATGCATTAAAATGGGACTGTATGAAATCCTTTTTTTTCCCCCTCTGCTACATGAAAACTGTGGTAAGGCCGCTGGAATATAAAAGGATTGTAGGGCCTCCAATGGAATACTGTGAAGGGGTGTCATTAGAACGAGGTTTTCTCTGCAGAGGTCTACGGAGGCCAAAATGTCTTAGGGAGCTACTCACAGTGAGACTCCCTCCTCTTGAGAGGCATCCGTTGTGATGTAGAAGTGGCCAGAGGGCCACTGCTGAAAACACAATTAGCACCCTGAGTGGGGACGCTGGCCAATCAGGAGTCTCGGAATGGGGGCTGTACTGTATAATACAAATCCGTGTTCTGAGCTTACCTCTCCCCTGCCCCCCTTCACGATTTACCACCTGTGTACTCTCCTACACAGTTGCCAAATGGTATCTTTTTTGTTTTTATTTTTTTGGGTGCAACAAAAAAAGGATTCATACCTTTATCGTCCGGCCCGCCGCCACACAGCCCTGCTTAGCAAAAACAAAGAGGTGATGGCTGGAGGGTTTAGAATTAATCTTAACCACTGGCGTTGCTCTGGGCAACCCTCCGGACCATTGTTCTTCGCCTGCCAAGCCATTACAGAAGGGGAAAGACCATATGCAAATCAGAATTGGCCCCACCCCAAAAGGGGCAGTCCAGCCCGAACTGCTAAGTCACATCCCTTCTGCACGAGACCACAAGCATCCCCAAACATGTTTCAGCCTTGTTGGGCATCATCAGTGAGGAGTAGCTTGGGTCTCTAGGCCCAGCAGGCACGGGTCCCACGTCTGGGCATACCCGTCCCACTCGGGGTGACATAGCAAAAACAAAGAGGTGATGGCTGGAGGGTTTACAATCAATCTTAACCACTGGCGTTGCTCTGGGCAACCCTCCAAACCATAGTTCTTCGCCTGCCAAGCCATTACAGAAGGGGAAAGACCATATGCAAATCAGGCTTGGCCCCAACCCGAAAGGGGTAGTCCAGCCCCACCTGCTAGGTCACATCCCTTCTGCACGAGACCACAAGCCCAGACACAAGCTTGCCCCTACGAGCCCAGAATTTTGACAGAAAAGGTCGTCTGACTTGTGCCCGGTTCTGTCTCATTATGGGGGCGCGCAGGTAAGAGCAGGGAAAGGGGATCCTTGCCTTATAAACTCTCAACTGTCTGGGTGGGGATGACAGCGCATGCTCAGAAGACTTAACCACGGTGCACGTGTCTATTTCACTCCTCCTCGTGCATTTGCTTTCACGCATTGGCCCTCATTACAACACCGGCGCTAAAGCATGGAACTATTAGCACCATGGTTGGTGCCGGTGTTGTAACAAGTCCGCAATGGTGAAATGGGGAAATACCGCCCCATTCCAAGGTTGGCGGGGTGGTATTTCCCCATTTCACCATTGCCCTTCCCCATTCCCATTTTTGCCCCATAGGGCTCAATGGGAATGGGGAAGGCGGCAATTACGGTACCGCAAATTGCAGTACTGTAATTGCCTGTGAGGTCCCTTTGCGGGTCCCTACTTTAACGGATGGTCCAGACCAGCCGTTCAGGTCGGGTCCCGCAAAGGGATCTCGTAGTAAGGCGCTAAGTGGTTAACGGTGCCGCAGCGTTTTACGGCGCCGTTAACCACTTAGCGCCTGGGTCGTAATGAGGCCCAATGAGGGATCATTCAGAATCTGTATGAAAGGATCGTTCTTTTGTTCTTTGCTGTGCCCTGAATTGCAGTGCAACCTGTTCCCTGGAGTCTGGCGTGCTGTATGTTCATGCTTCTCAGTGTGGATGGGCCGATGGTCACACTGCCCCTTGATTGGTGATATTGCTGTCACTGCTGTTAACACCCAGATTCTTATCTGCTCATGCCTAGGGTTATTCCTATTAAGTCTTGGCTTTCTTTCAGCTCCTGCATCTCCTATCTTTTGGGACACCTTAAATAATGCACCCTAGAAAGTGCCAGCAACACACTATTGGGTATGATAATGGTGCTTTTGTAAAGGTAAATTATTCAGCTAGTATGATTCGTATAATGCAAATGTAGTGAATCGCTTATAGGCAATCTCAGTCTCTACAATTAATGGAAATGAGGCCTTTCAGAGTAAAGGGATTTGCCCAGGATCACACACATTGGTCAAATGGAAAAGCTTGGATTTGGGTCCCGATATCACAGTTCCATGGTCACCATATTAACAAGTAGATACTATCTCCTGTCCTAGCATTAGTTCAACACAAACATGACATGTATTCTGCATCGCTGTCTTTCATGAACGGACGAACCTGTTTGTATTTACTGATGCTGATTTGCAAGGAACCAAACCACATTCGGAATTATCCTAATAATAAACGTCATTGAAATAGAGTGATGTATTCTATTATTTGCTATGCAGAGCGTTATGTAAAAAGAACATGTAGAGCTCTAAATAACAGATCTTACTGTCATCCATCTTAATATTACTCCATTTATAAATATCAAAAGTGCGAAAGTCTGGGTCAACCATGCTGGGATTCAAAGTAGTGACAGGTTGCAGTTGAAAAGCTAGAATTGCATCAAGCACTTAAACCACTCAGTTATCTCAATTACGTACTACACAGCAAACAGAGTTATTTCGGAAATACACAAACATTCACGGAGAATTGCAGTTTGCACAGATTGCAATACAATGTCAGACATGTAGTGCAAAAATGTTTCAAGCAAACAGTAGTTAGAGAAATAACTCTCTCCCACACATGTTTGCTTTTATCTTATTTTATTTTACATTTATATCAGCGCACAGAACCCTCAGGCATCTAGGCACTAGTTTCAGTAAGTGCAGGTTAACATCCAGACAGTGCAAGACCACCCTTGAGGTTACAGTGTGCGGGTGTATCTTGAAAGCAACTTCCAGCAAAGCCACGTCCCATGGTACAGGGGGCTACTTCAGAAGTAGAGGTAGGCAAGAGACAAAATAAGTAATGGTGCAAATCTGGCAAAGCCACGTCTCATGGTACGGGGGCTACTTCAGGTGTACAGGTAGGCAAGAGACAAAATAAGTAATGATGCAAATCTGGCAAAGCCAGGCCTCATGGTACGGGGGCTACTTCAGGTGTACAGGTAGGCAAGAGACAAAATAAGTAATGGTGCAAATCTGGCAAAGCCAGGCTTCAAGGGACGGGGGCTACTTCAGGTGTACAGGTAGGCAAGCGACAAAATAAGTAATGGTGCAAATCTGGCCAAGCCAGGCCTCATGGTACTGGGGCTACTTAAGGTGTACAGGTAAGCAAGCGACAAAATAAGTAATGGTGCAAATCTGGCAAAGCCACGTGTCATGGTGCGGAACTACTTCAGGTGTACAGGTAAGCAAGCGACAAAATAAGTAATGGTGCAAATCTGGCAAAGCCACGCCTCATGGTACGGGGGCTACTTCAGGTGTACAGGTAAGCAAGCGACAAAATAAGCAATGGTGCAAATCTGGCAAAGCCAGGCCTCATGGTACGGGGCTACTTCAGGTGTACAGGTAAGCAAGCGACAAAATAAGTAATGGTGCAAATCTGGCAAAGCCAGGCCTCATGGTACGGGGGCTACTTCAGGTGTACAGGTAGGCAAGCGACAAAATAAGTAATGGTGCAAATCTGGCCAAGCCAGGCCTCATGGTACGGGGGCTACTTCAGGTGTACAGGTAAGCAAGCGACAAAATAAGTAATGGTGCAAATCTGGCAAAGCCAGGCCTCATGGTACGGGGGCTACTTCAGGTGTAAAGGTAAGCAAGCGACAAAATAAGTAATGGTGCAAATCTGGCAAAGCCATGTCTCATGGTATGGGGGCTACTTCAGGTGTACAGGTAGGCAAGCGACAAAATAAGTAACGGTGCAAATCTGGCAAAGCCACGTCTCATGGTACGGGGGCTACTTCAGGGGTACAGGTAAGCAAGAGACAAAATAAGTAATGGTGCAAATCTGGCAAAGCCAGGCTTCAAGGTACGGGGGCTACTTCAGGTGTACAGGTAGGCAAGCGACAAAATAAGTAATGGTGCAAATCTGGCCAAGCCAGGCCTCATGGTACTGGGGCTACTTAAGGTGTACAGGTAAGCAAGCGACAAAATAAGTAATGGTGCAAATCTGGCAAAGCCATGTCTCATGGTATGGGGGCTACTTCAGGTGTACAGGTAGGCAAGCGACAAAATAAGTAATGGTGCAAATCTGGCAAAGCCACGTCTCATGGTACGGGGGCTACTTCAGGTGTACAGGTAGGCAAGAGACAAAATAAGTAATGATGCAAATCTGGCAAAGCCATGTCTCATGGTATGGGGGCTACTTCAGGTGTACAGGTAGGCAAGCGACAAAATAAGTAATGGTGCAAATCTGGCAAAGCCAGGCCTCATGGTACGGGGGCTACTTCAGGTGTACAGGTAAGCAAGCGACAAAATAGGTTCAATGCAGCACAAGAGTGGGATGTGAGGTGGCAATTGAGTACAGTATTGCTTCACATACAGGGCATATTTAACATTAGCAGTGGTAATATGTGAGATGTTTAGAGAGCATACAATCGGGTGATACGCTTAGTCCGTTAGAAGGGTCAGTAAGGGCATGTGTGAGTAACAGAGCAGCATGCGCATTAAGTCAGTGGGTAAAGTTAGCGCCGTGCCGGGCAGGAAAGCTGACCCCGTGAGGTAGAGGACTGAGTCGGCATTAAAGTGCCAGCGGAACAGGCTACATACTGGAGAGATGCAGATTATTATCAACAAGGAGACGGAGGCTTGCTTGATATCATAGGAATAGCTGGGTAAGAGCCAGGGGGTCTGTGTTAGGCTGCCGTTGAAGCGGAATTGCTGCTCATTGGGAGGCAAATTAGGGGCCAGGTGAGGGGGATTCCGACATGTGAGGCAGATCTGCATGCCTTCCATTGCCGGACAGAGCCAGACAGAGGACACTGGCCTTAAAAGCAGGCCTTGCAAGGGGGGCGGCGTTGGATGCTTGCTCCCGGTGATTGGAGCATTTTGTAGCAGCTAGAGCCTATCCAGGATAGGCAGAGGAGGGCCGAGTGTTCAGAACTTCCCAGTCAGGGCTGAATCGAATCTGTGTGCCATGTTGGAGAAGAGCAAATGCTCCTTGATAACAATAGCACACAAGGCAGTGCTCATCATGGGCCGGTCTTCTTAGCTCACGGCGGGGTCACTGAGTGTAAGGCACCCCTCTGGGCCTGCGACTGGTGCTCGTCGTGTGCAAATGAAGGAAAGACAGAGCCAGACAGAGAACACTGGCCTTAAAAGCAGGCCTTGCAAGGGGGCCAGCGTCGCTGCCGGCTCCCGGTTATTGGAGCATTTTGTAGCAGCCAAAGCCTATCCAGGGCTGGCAGAGGCGGGCCGGTAGGTGAGAAATGCTGAGACAGGGCCGAGTCGAATCTAGGGGCCATTTTGGAGCAGAACAGATCCTCTGTGATCACATTAGCACACAAGGCAATGCTCATCATGGGCCGGTCTTCCTTGCTCACGGTGGGTCACTGATGGAAAGACACCCATCTGGGCCTGCGACTGGTGCTCGTGGTGTGCAGATTAATGAAAGACATACACACATTTATGCACACAGAACATATACAGACTAACAGTGCTCTCTAAATTATAAGAATTAAGAAGATACCATGGCAGGTGCTATTGTGAAAAATGTCGGTATCAGTATAACGACACACACTTAACAGTAATAAAAACCAAAGTTTTGTATTTCAGGCCATCAGTGTTTTTGCTGAGCCACATAGATTTGCTTGAAAGAAATCACTTTATGACATCTTACTGCTAGAAACAAGATCACAGAGGCAATGCCAGGGGCACCAATGGGACGGCCAGGTGTAGCAGCTGTTAACCCTAGTTACCACTAAACAATGCCCCTGTGAACATTCTCTTTTTTCTCATGAAAGAAATGTCAAACACATTTCTTTTACACATTTCCCTCTGTGAGTGTCATCGCATGGTTGTTATGGGACTTCGAGAGCTAATAGTTTGTCATCTCAGTATAATATTTCAGTTAGTCTAACAAATTGTATCAAAACCTGGATTTGTGTGATTCTGTGACTTAGCAGGACTGGTGAAAATCAACCCCTCAGTGTGTAATTGGATAACACTTGTTCATGGGAACAATTTGTCAACTCTTGCTAATGGCACAAACGCATCTGCGTATTCTTGCGTTCCCTTACACCGTGCATTGTTACTGAAAGGGGAATTCCTTAAGCATTTCTTTTGGACTTTGTTCATGATGATATGTTTGCTCAAATCAAATGACAGATCTCTGGAAATGCCCAATTGCAATATCATATATGAATGCTGTCAACATTTTCTGCAGCATTGGACATTGAGAGAAGTTATAAACGACTAGAGTGCACACAAATGCATATCCCTAATAAAAGAAACAAATGACTGATGCATCGTGTGGAAACATGTGCAAAGTACCATGTAAATTACCCTGTACTAAGCCACGATGAGACTTCAGAGACGTCAATTTATCAAACATAGAAGGGGTAGCGGAAGTGACATAACACACAGACCCGTTTACATTGCACTTTGACTGCACATTCATCCCATCCCAAGTTACATCTCAAAAGTAAAAGCACATACAATATGTGGTAAATTGATGAATTATTTGATAGTTCCAATGACGCAATATGGCATGGCAGTAGAACTATGATTATTATTATTATTATTATTATTATTATTATTATTATTATTATTATTATTATTATTATTATTATTAGCATGGCATTTATTGATTATGCACCTAGCTCGAGAAGCAACTCAGAGCTTCACAAGTCATAGGGGGAAGTACACAGTGGGGGAAGTAGAGAATCCAGGAACTGCTGAGCTAACAATGAGAGAGGGGGTGGTGGGCATTTTGGCTGCAATGGATCTACAGGAAACCAGGTGAAGGAAACACAGGGGGCAATCATCTAGTGTATGTTTAAGTGGGTAGTAGTGCGTGTGTGGACCTCGGTGTAAGGGTGGAGACATCCCCTCTCACCTGTTCATGCCTTTTGAAGCCTCAACTGCCAGTTATAGTCATAGTTCATTATAGACAGTTACATATGCCCTGGAAAAGTGCCAATCATATGCTCATGTAAGGCCACCTTCTGCCAGTTAAGACTCAGATATCTAGGTGAGTAATGATATGTACAGTATAGGTTCAGTAAACCATTTCATGCCCGGTAAAGTTTGCATAACAAATATTGTCATAATATGCAAGATACAGACTCACATGCCTCAGCAATGACGTCATGTGCCAAGCGTAGCCACACTTGCCCTTGCATCGTTTTGTGCCACTGGGAATGCCATGGCCCACCATCAGTGGCAGATTTGAGACACAATCTCTCATATATAAAAATGTCAAAAAAGGCCATTGTTCCACAGTGCGTGGACATGCGCAGGTCAAAGGGTGGCAATTAGTGTGTGTGGATTTTGGGATGTTTTGGGTGGGAGAATGGTGCATTTGTTTCAAAATGTTTCTGCTGATTAATATTCCAAACTAAAACAAACGTATGATAGGTGTACTCATTTTAGCAGATATGGAAAAGCAGGCCCTTTACAGTAAGGTTGTTTTGGCAAGAGCCTACAATTTGGACAATTCTAGAAGCTCTGATTTAGGTTTATGCACTGTTATCCTATATTCACATTATGTAATGTAGTCATTATTTCACGTCTTCCCTTATCATATTTACTTGTGCACCAATATACAATGATGTTTTCATTGCTGTCTGAAAAGACCAGAACCAGTTATATCTATGTGTATTACAAACTATTTACGAAGCACCAAATCACATGTTGATCAACCTGACAATATAAAAGTAATCAGTATAGAAACATGTTGATTAAAACAACCATGATGTATGCTCTTGTTTTATATAATTTCCAAGTGATGTAAATAACATATTACTGCTATCCATCTTAGTGGTTCTTTCTTCTTCTTAGTTTGTTTAACACTGTAAGGATGAAGTCCTTATATGCCCTACTGTAATTCAAACTGAAGTGTAAACAGTTACTAGCAGCAAGCAATTAACTCCTTGTTTGGTTAGCACATCAGTAATTCATATATCTCACCCTATGCACCGTCTAGGCTAATATTCAGAGATGGGAATGGAATATTTATGTGAAAGTATCAAAGAATAACACACAAAGATCTGTCACACAAACATCATATGTCGTGTTGAGATGCGAATCACATGATTTGATTCAGACAATCTGGAAAATTAATTAGTAACTTAATCACATTTCTCGAACATATTTCAGAAAATCACAATTATTTGATGTAGACATCTCCAAGATGACATCCCATCCACTGGAATGGAAAAGGAGTTTAGAAGTGTATCCCCTTAGGCTGCCCTCCTCATTCATATGCCAAATAAGTAAAAAAAGGGATAGTTTAGTGTGATGTCACTTTTGGAACAATATCCAATCACATAGACTGACCAATAAGAATTGAAGAATTATACACACCTCTAAAGGAGTGGTTTCTAATCTCTACAAGTCCAAATGAACAGATTGACAGAGCCACTCACTGATGTATTGAAAGACAGACTGACTGGAAGAGGCAATAAAAAGAAATAATTGACAACAACAGGAGGGAGAATAGAATAGCGTTCATTCCTGTGGGCCCATCTTGGATTGGTAGCAGACCATTGTGAGATGTGTAAATGGAGTTCAACTCCAGGTCTTCCTCAGCAGACAAAGGAAGCAGACGGGCCAAAAGTAGAAGTTGAAAAAAGAACTGTGGAGGGAAGATCAACCTCATTTCTGACTGATGCCCACCTGTTACTCGAGGGGGAGAAATGTGTCAGTCCCTGAGACAGTACTCACCTGTCCATGAAACAGCCCCAAACAAATTTCTATGTAAGTATAATGGCAAGGGGAAATTTAATTCTACAGGGAGGCATCTTTTAAAGGGAAATAGATTAAATCCCAGCCCCTCTTATTTGTGCAAGTATTGAGGGTGAGTAGGGTATATCAATGGACTGTACCCCATGGAACATTAGTAAATATGTCGGTAAGTGTAAGTGCTTGTGGAAACTTTGGATTTAGTCAAAAGGAGCCACCTGGTGTTTTTATTGGGAGATCCACCACTCTGTTTCTCCTTTTCTGTGTAATGGCCAAGCGCAGAATGGACACCATATCATATCTCACTTTGCACATGCTTAAAAATAATGTAATTGAAGAGATGCTTTAGTTATATCACAAAGCAGGGTCTGGATACTAACTCTGAACCACTTAAGGAAACAGGGAGAGGATGTCTAACTGCCACCCATGTTTCCCACTTTAAATAGCCCAGTGAAAATGACAAATGTATACTTTTTACACAGTAACACAATAGAAACACCATTGAAGGAAACCTAGCAAGCATGCGTGTTAAATATGCATGTTTCCTTTTTGTACGTGATTTGCAGTCAGGAATGCAATTGAGCATTCCTGAATACTGCTTGAAATACTGGCATGTCTACTGAGTAAAGAAGAGGTGTTTGATTTCAATAAATGACACATAGAAAGCCTTAGATCGATAGGGATGTTCTGAAATATGTGTCCTTGATCCTCATTCACTTTTCAGTGAGTGGTAAATGTGCACTGAGGGTAAACCAAATTTACATTGCGTGATGTTTGTGCTTTAAAAAGGCTACAATTAAGTTGCATGCTGCAGTGATAATCACATTTCTAAGAGTATTCATTATTCTTCATTGTAGTAACCATTGACATTAGGATTTCATTGAGAATGATGAACATGCATAATTTATGTATGTTTTAAATTGGTTTAATTTGTTCTAGTTTTTAATAATTACACCTTCTGTGCAACCCTGTGTTTTTCTTCGCCTGAAGAATTGTTAAACTGGTGAATGACAGGTTCATAAAAAGAACTTTGTTAAAGAAATATAAATTGTGAGCACCTATTTTGGGTTGGGTGTACAATGACCCCAAACTAGATGTCGGCCAATTAATTAATCCTACAACTCTAGACAGGGAGATGCAATCCAGGTCTGTCATCTATGAAAGAAAATGGTAAATTAACAGGAAATAAAGAAATTAAACCCAAAATGTTCTTATGATGGTTCCCAACTCAGTGTGTTAGAGAGACTTTAGATTAAGGAATGAAAGTGCCCCATCCGCCCTTAGTAGGAAAATGGGCATGAGTTGATAGATTTTTCAGTTTGGTCAGGCTAGGACCACCTTGATGTCTGTAGGGAGGAAATTGCCTATATGTAGAGCAATGATGTAGAAAGCTGACCTGCCCAGTTTCCTTTTTTGAGTAGGCCAGAATCACATGAGCAAGGTGAGATGATCAGGTTAGGAATAGGTCTTTTAAATTATGTTATCAAAACATTATGGATATTTCCATATGTTCCAGTGAACAATGACAAATTTATATTTTGTACACAGTAATGCAATAAAACACAATTGAAGGGAACCTAGCAAAAATACACATTAATTATACATTTAATGTTTCTTTTTGTAACCAAGTTGCATGGAGGAATGACAAGTAGTATGTCTTTAAATTGAGTTTTCCTGAATATCTTTTGAAATACTGGCATGTCTATAATGTAAAGGGGAGGTGTCTGTTTTTAGTAAATGGCACATAGATTGCCTCAGATAGGCAGGTGTGTTCTGATTTAATTCATTTTTTTATTTAATAAAATGAAAGCTTTGTCCGTAATCCTCATTCACTTTTCAAAGCATGGTAAATATGCACTCAGGGTAACGAAATGTACCATATGGCGATATGCATACAGGGAATCGGTGATGAGACCAGTGAACTAGAGAAATGGGTTCCCTGTGATGATTATAGTTGCCCATTACTACGGGTAAGCAAGGAAAGTACGGATCCTTCTAAGGACTTTTTAGTATATCAATTATTTTTTTGTTTGTTGCAGCAAGAGCCATGATTTGAGAACTAGGAGAATAGTTTGCATCCACTGTGAGGCTTAGCTTTTTATGAACAGTGCTTCATTGAGGGCAAGGGATGAAATGGTTGTGCTTGTTAAATAGAGGGGTCGGAGTGTTGGCTTTCTAGAGAAGATCATTTCGGCATGCTTTTTCTTGGTTATCTAGCAGGTTGGTTGTGTGCCATTCAAACACCATTTGCATTAATGAATTCTGTACAGTTAAAAAGTGGGGTGAAGTTTTTGTAAAACGTTAAGATTAGTTGGGTGGCATCCACATGAGAGACTGAGCAATCATAAAAATGAGGGTAGAGGTGAATGGTATAGCTTAAAGAATTGGGGGTAGAGACATAGGAACTTTTGGGTACCCCCAAAAGATATTTGGGAACGTCTGATTGGAATGGTTCAATGATCAATCAATGCGTTTGAACATTAGTGTAGAAAATACATTTTGCAGTCTATTGCTCTCAAATTATTTCTAATTTTAAAAGGAGGTGCTGCATTCTGTTGATATTTACAAAGTTGAAGGAAGCTGATACATCAAGAAAGGTCAAAGCAGGCACACTGTCTTCATCCCTGTTGATTTTGAGCTTGTCCTAAATAGACATACAGACTGATTTAGCTTTGTGACTTGGTCTGAGACTGGCTTGTTCCAAGTTAAGAATATCATGATCTTCTGAGAGTCCCTTTAACTGTGAGTCTACTGAGTTATCTGTTTATTTGACATGTGATCTGCAATTCAAAATGGCTAGGTATGTATTAGGGTTAGATGGGGCTGCCCCTGTCGTTTTTTAGTAGATGTTTAAGAAATGCCTGCTTGAATGCTGGGCAACCATCCTAAAGTAAGGGAGGCATTGATGAGTCATATAGTGCCTTCACCTACGAGCTGAAAATTGAACAGCTCTTTAAAGAATGCGTATGGCCAAAGGTCTCCTGAGTGCCAGCACAAGGGCTCCTTCACTCACACAAGCATGCAATGCTCTTGCCATGAGAGTGGAGAATAATATATTACAACAATTATTTTTCAAAAGTCATGCACTAGCTCTCTTGATTTAAATGTTACTCTGTGTCATTTTAAGCTTCTCTATTTACTCTAGACAGCGTGAAACCTAGATTTTTAATGGTTTTCCACTTTCCTAAGACAATATGTTCCCCAATTTGCATAGCTTCCTTAAGCTACAAGGCAGTGTCATGAGATCTCAGTGGTTTCATTGAAAGTCATTGAAAGAAATCTATGTTGCTTTGGTTATGAACAAAATGAGTGTCACCAGATTCAATCGTATTATGTCATTCCAGATAACACCAACAAAAACAATCCAATAAGCTATGTTTGTGTGTTCCCATTTCCTTTTATATTTCCAACAAGTGATTGTATCAGATAACTTAAGCATATGAATTTTTCTTGCATCCAGTATCCAAGAACACACACTTTATCTTTGTTTCATATTAATATGTACAATCTGGATGTTAGATCATGTCCGTCACAACTGATGTGTCATATCAGCTTCCAGTTTCTCATTCCGGTCACATTAGTTTTCATGTAAATAAATTGTATTAGCTGGAGGAATGCATTGGAAAGTCAGTGACTATTGTATGTTTCACTTTTTGCTAACAAAAACAAACATTAATGACTTATATCTACTGTGATGCTGAGTTACTGCTTCTTTCTGGAAGTTTCTATAAGGCTTATTTTCCTGAACAAATTACAAATCTCAATAATCAGTAATTTAAAATATTTGACACTGCTAAACTTTACTGAACAGTTGTTGAATAGATGACCCACATTTCTTACACCATGTTTGTCTTCCGGCTTCCGCCATGATAACGTAATGTAGAATAGCTTGATCTATTCACCACACCAGCTGTATCTTCAAACCATCCTGAATATTAATTTTAACAAGATGTGTCTTATATAGCACTTCACGCCCTTTCATTCTCAAATTCTAAGCGCCATAATAACAGCTGTTTTTTTTTACAATATGCAATCGTAATCAATGTATTGACATCAGGAGGAAGAAGGGCTGGATGGCTGACGATGCAAAATAGGGCCAAATTAAAATGTCTTCTCCTGGTTCACAAATGTATCCACGGAAAGGAGCCACTGTATATATCCTCCTCTATCCAACCATAAAAGCCTTTGCGTAATGTCTGCTTTGCTCTACCTCCTCAACTACCCTTATGGCTCCTCAACCCTTCCTTCCACTCCTTCTCTCTTCTCAGTCCACCTAGATTTGTTCAAAACCAAACTTGCCTCACCTGCAAGGTACCCTCTTAGCTAGCAGGTACCGGAGAGGTAGGTTAACATGTTCCCCTCGCCTCTAACCTGGCTCTGTCCCTCACTCCCTTTGCCTCCACTCTAGCAATTCACCCATCATGGTGGCAGCTGAGTGCAGCTGGCAGTACCTCCTAGCTGCACTTAATATTGTCAAATGTTTGTTGTCCTTAATTTATGTATGCCCACTTATGTATTGGCCCTGGTGATTGTTCAATGTACTCCCCTCCACTACCTGGTCAGAATTTCCCTCAAACGTACCCCATTGTAGGAAGCTCTCTGCTCAAATCTGATATTGTATCTATTGTACGTTATTTTGTGATCAAAAGAGCATTTTTCCTCCTGTATACAAATACCTCAAATGAAGGGCGGAGTCACCCTTGCCGTCGGATTATTCAATCTTGAAGAATGCAATCTGTCTTGATGTCTGAGTTGAGCACTTTATTTGTGAACTATCCATCCATGTACAACTGCCAGGAGATTTTTGTTGTCAGTCCCAAACCTTCCACTATGACCATTACAGTAGAAATTCATGAAATGCCAAGACCTTACACATGACCACTAGAGGCACTCGACAGTCCTAGTGATGTGTGCAAGACACTTAGACCACTCACTCACCAACAACACCCATCAGATCCTCTGTAGAATGAAGGCTGGTTGCACCTCTAACCAGACAAGTAAAATATAGAGGCTACGATTCCTCCACAGAGGAATCCTTACAATGGAGCAGATTGCCTCCCTCTATCAATTAATTACATTTTATAAGCATCCTGAAAGTGGACTTTTTTAGTTATTTTTACACATACATTCCTGAATAGCATCTGCCATCAGTGTCATGGCTAAGTATGTTAGAGTTCCACTTCATACCCTTGCATGCCCACGTACATGAATGTGCCCTTAGTATGCCTGTGTTTTGCAGAGCACCCATATTAACTTTCATGCAAAGGTCTTAACATTTCCCGCAACTCCCTGATTAGGGATTAGTGAACTTCCCAAAATGTGTCATGTGGAACACTTAAGATTTTTGGGGAAAGGTTCTAAAAGATTGAGGGGTCCCACGGGCCATTTCCAATGTCCTAGTATTGCTTTGAATACCGATGACACTCTCAAACCTCAGCACATTTCGCAAGACTCGAGGTGCAAAAATACGATTGGAACAATAAAAAAGAGAATCACATAACATGCACATTGCTATAATATGCAGGAGAATTTTTAAAGTTTGAAATACATTGTTGTAATGTTTAGATACAATTAAACTATTTAAACAAATATATAAACAATTTATAGTACAATGTGACACAATTCAATCACAAGCTTAGTATAATGGCACGCTATTATGTGTACACATATTAAAACTATCATATATATTTGAATTTGTATTTAGAACATTGTACGCATTTTTTTAAAAATTGAATTTATTTTAAAAAATAACAAAGCTCAAGTAAGATATGGCAAAACAATTATTATAAAACATAGGAGTATGAACTATATCATAATGTATTTTAAAGCATTTCTCTGATGCTTTTTAAAGAAATGAGTAGTATCAAATCTAAGAAACCTCTTCAAAACCTCGTTAAAATTTCAAAAGAATCAACACATTCCATAGAAATAATACACACATAAGATATGCATTTTATTGTTACAGATGCTTAGAAACTCTGTTTAAATAAGTGTAACCATTTACACAACAAAAAAGGTGTTATCTGCTTTTTAGTTGCTTCTCTGAAATAGTTAATATTGTAAGAGGATTCAATTCAACACTACAGCTAAGTCAATGCCTAGTCTGGGATACTGAATGGAAACCCTTATTGATATATCTTTATGTCCAGTTCATGAGTTCTGGATGACTACCCCTATATAACACCCCTCTCTTAGAATCCCCCTGACCCCACTGAGCCAAGAAGCAGTTCTGTTTTGCAAGTTTAAAAGGTTTATTTGAGAATTTAAACAATATATATATATATATATCACACTTTATAATAAATTAATATCTGATAGTACACTTAGACATATGATGTTGATCAACAATGGGTAATCTGACACTAGCACACTTCTTTACAATCAATGAGGAGTTAGTATAGGATGGATAAAGTAGCAAAAATACTTTTATGATTTCAAGGCAATGAGGAATAAAACGCAGTACAGAAATACTTGATATGATTTTAGCAAAAAATAAGATAATCACTTTTTCTCTGGCAATTCACCCCCCTCCCCTATGCAATGTAAGAAATGGAAGGAGATGGAAAGAGGAGCACACAGTTCTCAGGAATGCAATCAAATACAATATGAAATTCAGTTCCCCCCCAGCAAGCTTAGAGAAAACCGGTATGGGTTTTAAAACACAGGTCCAAGTGCTTTGAATGTGGTGGCAATGAAGTGAGAAATATGCTGAAAATGCTTTTAATTCCCTTTAGGAGGTTCAGGGCGAGTGAGAGATACTTGGGATGAGCTCAGGCTCACTTTAGCAATGATTCAGGGATGGTTATTAAGAGGCAAACAAATTTTTAGCAAAGGAAAGCAAAAGGCTGCTATCTTTTTACAGGTAAAGAAATCAGGCCAAATCGCAAATCGCGGCAGAATTTGCGAGTGCGTGAATCGCGATTACGGCAAGAGTATAAGGATTCTAAGCTTTCAGATGAAAGTTGAATTTCGTTCCTAGCCCAAACGGTTCCAGAGATACGGACGATTAAATAAAGGTAGTTTTTCGGATTTAAAGTAAACTCAAAATGACAGCTGACAGCTTGCAGCTTTAAAAATGACAGATGACACGATTTCTAGGAGGCAGTTCTACTTAGGTTAAAATAGTTTGGATTAGATTATTTTAACTAAGAGATTGGTTCTGCACAGTTCTTCTAGGTACTCACAATATAAATTCGAAATAGGCCGCGCCACGGATCTGGTCAGGTTTTGGACTGGACTCCGGTTCTGGTCTCGGCACTTCACAGTGATCTGGGTCAGCTCTCTGGTTCTGCTCACAGCGGTCTGGGTCACTCTGGATCTCTGGTCTGGTCTCTGGCAATTGTTCTTGACAAAAGAATTCAAACAGCTTGCCCGGCTGTGGAAGAGTTTGTAAATGATTTTAAGGTTGCTGAGGCCTTCTGAGAAGAGTTCTCAGTTTGTGGGTTTAGGCCCTTGCTTTAAGTTCTGAAGTAAAGTTCTGGTCTTTGGAGATTGATGGATTTGGAGTCTGGATCTCTGGATGTGAAGTTGTCGGTCAGCATGCTCCGCAGCAAATGGAATTGAATGTCTCTACCTGTCCCAACAGTCTCTTTTTATGTGTTTTGGAAAGTGGGTGTGTGCGTTGGTCATAACTAAACCTGCCCCTCTGACTTGTCATTGGCCCAATTTTCCCCTCTCCCATGATTGGGGGAAGGAAATGTGAGTCAGAGTGATGCTGTCTGTTTAAGGGTCAGAGGATCCTCCCCTGGTCAGTTTGCCAACAAATCTATATTTGATTCAAATACATCCTTCACAGATATACAATTTGTTGAAATTACATGTGCACATTATATATTCCTTATGGTCCATACTTGTCCGCCTCTGATCTTCCTGGGGGCTTGCATTCAAAAATGACAACATTTTGCGCTTTTTAACTTGTTTTGCAATATCGGACATTTACCCAAAATTACACACATGTGCGCAAGGAGTATGGACATTAATTGATGAAGTGTCAGATTTTTAACATGCAGTCATTTGGAGTGAGACCCTATTTTCCACTAGCAACCCCCCAGAATACACCACAGGGTCCTAACGCCTCTCAAAATGTTCACAGAAAAATCACAAAAATAATGATATTACTTATATAATTCTGACAAGTCCGCACTATGAGTTATCTATCTTTTTAAAATTATGCCCTGGTCAAAAAGGAGTGTGGCTTCCCACATCACAGGGTGGAATAACTGGTTTATCCACTTCCCCCAAGCTCAGCTGCTAGCAGAGGCACTGCCCCTCCCAGTTTCCCCTAAGAGGAAGCCACTTTACGGCCCCCCAATACAACATTTGCCTGAGTCCAGGACAGGCCTTTGTTCAACTCCCTGTAGTCCCCAGATGCTCCACCCCTAATCTAATCAGAGAGGTGACAACTCCTTTTGGCAAGGGGAGTGGCTGAGCAGGTTTCAACTCCTGTCGGGTTGTCAGGCAGAATTCAGTTTCATTGAGCCAGGTTTCAGCTAAATGTCACTTTTTGTTCCAGTTTTCTACATTCAAATCAAACTGACAATGTTTCCATATACATTAAATAATTACTTCCTTCAAGTCATTTCAGAATATAGTTTTACATTGTATCCACCTCTTAGCAAGTCTTTCCTTGGTCTGGTTTTGTTTCATTTGTTCAGTTTTACACAAAAGTCTGGTGGTTTTAAAATGCCGGCTTTCTGATAGTGGTGAGCACCAGTATTGCATCCATTTGACTTTAAGAAAATGAATTCCCCGCAGTTCTGGGTTGCTTTTGGCAATCAGCATTGCCATTCCCAATGGTTTCAGGCTACTGTGTGTGTAGCCCACTGGTGGTTTTAGGCAGTGCCCTCCTGTGCTCACAACATAGGCAAAAATGGGTGGCAGCCTATTCTTCATGTTTTCCCTGTGCACTCTCTGGCGAGTTCTGGCCATCATGATGTTTTCCATGCCAGTACTGCACAGTTTTATTGTAGGGCTTGGATGCATGGGTAAAAACATCCCACAATATGATTACACCAATCTTCACAATATTTGATGTAGTATATTTAGTCGTTCAACACATTTTAACGGTTAGATTACACATATAGAAACAGGTAAGCATTTAGATCCGGTGTACATTTCACCAGGTTCTAGAGGGCCACCCTACTCAGATTAGCCCATAATTCATATGTTTCGAGTTTTGCAAGCGGCACTTTGCCTGTGTTTATCTCAGACTCAGAGTTGTGCCTCCAACATGTAAGTGCAACACAAATAACACAAGAATGGCAAACATTCGCCCACTATCATATACATAATGATCAGTGTGTACAGGCCTCATATAAATGGCTTCTTTTCACATGACCGGATCACAGTGCACGACACTCGGGGCATGATTCACAAAGTGATGTTTCCATGGGAGCCGTCCACTGAAGCACTCTTTGTGAACGTGTGTTAACGAGTAAACTCTATAAAATTGGCGATGTTACCAATGTGTTCTGCTTTTCTTTTCCTTCCAAAGTAAAACAAAAACAAAAAAATCCTTTCCTAGCTCCTAATAGACACATGCAGCTGTTTCACCAGAGAAAGCCCCGAAAGTTGAGCTAAGAAAAGTTGTATTAAGTCCATTCCTGGCACTTTCGAAATCAGAACCTAAAAATGGCCTGAGCAAATAAAATGACAACTTAAAATGTCCCACTGACGGGCATGCTTGATGGGTTTAAATCACATTTCTGAGTCGTACGCCCTTGCCTTCAAAAGCGTGTCACTTAAAGTAGCTGCAGACTCATTCAATCAGTTTAAAGGCCGGAGTGCAAACAGTGGTGTTAATTTTACCGCTACTCTCTAAGTGACTTTACAGCTCAGGTGGGAGGAAGGGGCTTAAGCACCAGGAAGACATCATCTCGCCTTCAATTATTTGATTAAAAGGTTGTCTGATCTGAAACTGAAGATGCCATAAGTACCTGCATGATATACTTGGAAATCTGTCATTACAGCTGAAAACATTTTTAAATGAACTCGGAGCGAGCTGTGCCCACGACCCAGCGAGCAATAAAATGTCCATCTTATGACTATGTTCCTAATTTGGTTCTTGTTCTTTGTTTTAATGCTCTCCCTCTCTCTTCTCGTTCAATTATAACTTGGAGCAGAGTTGGTGTTCATTCGCCTCAAACTGCAGAAGTTCATGTTAATGGGAGTTGCCCACAACACTTTGAATCCTGACCAGGACGAGGAGGTTGTTCAGCAGTGTTTTGCAGTGAAAGTCACAAAGCATAAGGTTTGTGAATGAAAGGGTTAATTGCTGACATTGACCTTCTCGGTGTGCCTGGTGGTCCCATTTTATAATAGGGGATTATTCCCATGTCTAAGGGAACAATCCATGATGTGCATAGATGAGGGCCTGCCCTTATGTGCAATATATGAAGGCAAGATAGATAGATGGATGGTTGGATGGACAGATAGATAGATAGATAGACAGACAGACAGACAGACAGACAGACATAAAGATGGATGGATAGATAGATAGATAGATAGATAGATAGATAGATAGATAGATAGATAGATAGATAGATAGATAGATAGATAGATAGATAGATAGATAGATATAGACAGACTGATAGATACTGAAAGGTTGAGAGATAGTGATCTAAATAGCTAGAAACAGATAGCTATAAAAACAGAAAGATGGGCACACATAAAGATACATGCACAGCTAGCTAATATATAGATAAATAGAGAAAGGTTGACAGGTAGAAAGATATCTTGAAATGTAGATCGATAGATAGATTGATAGATAGACATTTCAGGAATACATTTGAAGTCATGGTTTGTAACGAATTGCATATTGCCATATACAAATGACATTGACATGCGCTTCCTATCTCAGAATGCTTTGACCGTTTTTTAATTATTAAAAAGATTGCGCCAACTAAAGAACTAAGTCCTGAATCATGGCATTTTTTGGACTGTTCAAACTGACTTTGCACCGCCGACACAAACCCTGATTCATGGAACTGTGCAAATTGTATTTTTGCAGTGCAAAGTCTGCGCAAAGTCAATGCATAGTCATTTTTGCAGTACAAAATGACGTTGCACAGAATTTGCACTGCACAAATACACTTTGCACAGTTCCATGAATCGGGGTTTGGGCCTCATTACAACTGAGGCGGAAATGGTTAACGGGCTCCGCTAAAGGAGGCGGACCCGTTAAACCCTTTCCAACTCATTACAAACTCCCCTCGCGGGACCCGGTAAGGAACGCCTGGTCAAACCAGACGTCCTTACCGGGTCCCACGAGGGGAAGAGGGAGCAAACAACGGGCCGCTCGTAATCGGCCCGTTGTTTGCTCCCTCTCCCATTTCCATTGAGCCCTATGGGGGCTCAAATGGGAATGGGGGAGGTCCGGGCCCGGGTTCCTGGAGGGAGGAATTACCGGGCCCTCCGAACTCAGAATGGCCTGGTAATTCCCCATTCAGGGAACCCAGACCCGGACCCGATTTTGGCTACCACCAAAGTCGTAATGAGGCCCTTTGTGTCAGCAGTGCAAAGTCACTTTTCAGCAGTTCCAAGTCACTTTGAACCGTGCAAATAATTCCATGAATCGGCCCCTGGTGTTTTTTCTTTCATTTGTAATGCTCTGTGAAAATGTTTTCATGAACTTGGACCCTGTGCCCAAAAGTCCTATTAGCTAACCTGATTGTTTGAAATGATCGTGAATGTTAGAATCGTTCATTCTCCATATGTCTTCTTATTGATTATGAAGCACACGTTTAATCTGATGAGATATCAATAATTCATAACAGGGTGGAATGAATTTATGGGTCATTACACAGCTTAACATAAATGCCCTAAACAGAATGAGATGCCAGAATGAAAGTATGAAGCTGGATAAAGTGTGGAACTGGGGAAAAGAGGACATCAGGAGACATGCAATGTGCATTTCAAATTCCAACATTTAATAGAAATGGCACAAAAGAAAACAACGGGTTAGGTTATGAGTCAAGACGGAGATTACCATAGGTAAGGAGAGAAAAAGTGAGAGAGAGAGATGGAACAAAAGAGGGCAATAGAGAGGGAACAAAAGAGACAGGGAGATGGAAATGAAGGCAGAGGGAAACAAAAGAGAGATAGCAAGAGGAAGACAGAGGAGGAGTAAAAAGGTGAGTGATAAAGAGAGGGGGATGGTGAGAAGGAAAGAGAGAGATACATATTAAAGGGATACAACTAAGTTAATAGAAAGCAATATAGACCTGATTCCCAAATAGTTGAACTTGAGCAAATGTGAAGATGTATGTGAGCATCTAATATTTGAATGTGCTACTTTTAACCTGATTAACAAAGAGGAGATCTGAGGATGTGGGTGATATCCTTCAGATGTTCACATGCAAATGAGATTCACAGAGAATTGCTATGGGGAATTACAGGGATGCTGCCGGTATGCTCACAATTGTTCCAGTTTTAGGTTTTTTGAATCAGGTATGGTAGGAAGTGCAGCAATGAGACGGATTAGCATGGCTATCTCCCAATATTCTTCAATGAAAATTGTATGCTAATCATGTGTGAGTATGTCTGTGTCTTTGTGCATCTCTTGGGAGCGAGAGATAGAAAGTTGTACGCATAAATGTATGCAAGTGTGGCAGGCTTCAGGAAATGAAAAATCAATACTTTACATCCAAATAAGGTAGCCAACGCTTAAAAAGGTCTCCAAACTAAGATGGTGGAGATCTGAGACAACCTTTAGAAAACAGCATGCGTAGGACTAACAGAGCACTTGGCATGATAAAGCAAGGCTAACACTTATATATTTCCATGTTTTGTGTTAGAGATGGGTATGGAAGTATCCAGACTGGTTAGACCAGCCAGTCGGTAACAATATATCTGAACATTATATTTAATAATGAAAGTAGAGCTCTGGATCTTTCCTAAAAACAATTGAAGGACAAGCATTTTGTACAGTTTAAAAAAATGATAGTTTGTTTCATAATTATTTTTAAGTCATTTTATTGTGTTCACAATCATTTAGCTCCAATCATTTTCTACTAATGTACGTTAGCTCTAACAATATGACCTTGGCATATCCAATGAATTTGCTGGGAACGGCACAAAATGCAAACCTTTAAGCTGTAACTGTGTCAAATGCCTTGACCATTGTATTTAGAGTATACAACTAACAGATATCAGCTCTCATCAATCAGTTCAAGTCCACTGTTCTGTTTGATTTGTGCTTGCCCAGCTATAATAAACATTGTCACTTCTTGCCCGGTGTGTGCTCCTTTTTGAGTATGAATTATTTTATGGTGTGATCTGAGGACCGCTGTGTACATTTTCAATGCCATTACTTTGGCAGATGTTCACTACACAAAAAACAGTAACACATAATGATTATTTACATGTCTATGGCACACTTGCAATAAGGCCCCTTCTACCCTGGGGATGAATAATAGACAGGGAAGTGTGAGACTGGGTGACCATTGAAAATAATAATCTGGTAATAGACTGTTGGGATGCACGTGCAGCATCCCAGCCACGCCAAATGATTCCAATTGAAAAAGACCTATTAGAATGAACTATCGCAGGAGAAGATTGAACGTGGTGCGACGGAAGCACGCAGAGTTGTAGTTAGGTTTGACACATATTAGATAATCACATGCAGCAATGCTGAAATGCCAACATAATGTTTCATTGTTGTGATTGCAGAGGTTGTTGATAAGGCAGTACTATAGGCCTGGTCTTTATTTGATGTATTGTAGTGACGTAGGATAGCGTGATGTGTGGTAAGGATTGACATAAGCAGAAGATGGAGTCAGTGATGTGATGGGGTAAAAGTGACTTTGGTGTGTTAACATGACAGAAGTATCGCCCTTTTGGATGTTAAGACCTAGAACATGATGAATAAAATAGCACACAGACTGTGATGTGGAGCTGTGTCTCTGATAGTTCAGCTCCAACAAACCAACTACTATTATGTTCTCCAGGAGAGAAGCCGAGGTCAGACGAACCCATGGTGAGCAGACATGTGCTAATTGTATCCAGCTGCAGGGCCCGAACGTGGTGGGAACAGATTGTTAGTTGGTAGAAGAGCAGGAAGGGATGCACCCTTTGAAGGACACATTCATGAGAATAGGGAATGGGGCTCTGATTATGTGGTTACACAAAGGCCCCGGCAGAGGACAGTATGTGCTCTGGCCACCTCTGGTTAGAAACTATTTGATTAAGGTGCTGCCCGCACTCGCCTCATGAGTGGAAAAGTAGATCTGTACGCTCAAGAAACAGACTGCATGTATTACCTTGGCAGTAGGAGATATGAAAAGCGTGTTTACCGCAGTATAGGGGGATCAAAAAGATGCCATTTGGAAGAAGGCAGGATATCCAGGGGTACAGATGGGTAATGACAATCATGATGGGGCATGCTTTAATGATTGTCGGGCTAGGGTGTGGACGGCATTAAGAAAAGCATACCCTGACACACTGGACCTACATACAATAATGGTGTGCACTGTGAAGGAAGAAGAAGATCGAGCGCAGTACATGCTACAGATTCAGGAGATGTGGAGGGCTGAGACAGGGGATCATGTAACAAAACAATAGCAATATGTTATGTGTAAGCGATATTCAATCAACAC
This sequence comes from Ambystoma mexicanum, assembly GCF_040938575.1. NCBI lineage: Eukaryota > Metazoa > Chordata > Amphibia > Caudata > Ambystomatidae > Ambystoma > Ambystoma mexicanum. Next base: position 1,546,417,784 of record NC_090929.1, read on the forward strand.
TACAGCTAAGTCAATGCCTAGTCTGGGATGCTGAGGAAAACCCTTATTGATGTATTTTTATGTCCAGTTAAGTACTCTGGATGACAACCCTTGTATAACACCCCCCTCTTAGAATCCCCCTGACCCCACTGAGCCAAGAAGTAGGTTTGTTTTGCAAATTAAAAGGTTTATTTGAGAAAAATAACAATATATATATATCACACTTTTATAATAAATTAATATCTGATAGAACACTGATAGTACACTGAGACATATGATGTGGATCCACAATGGGTAATGTTACAGTGGTACACTTGATTACTTAGGAGTAGTATAGAGGATGAGGTAGCTGAAAATGCTTTATGGTTTCAAGGAAATGCAAGGTGGAATAAAATGCAGTACAGCAAATAAACTTGATATGATTTCAACCAACAACAATGTAATCACTTTTTCTCTGGCAATTCACCCCCCCTATATGCAATGCAAGGAGATGGAAGCAACACACCAGTCTTCAGGAATACAATCAAATACAATACGGAATTCAGTTCCCCCCCAGCAAGCTTAGAGGAAACAGGTAGAAGTTTGAAACACAGGCCCAAAATGCTTTTAAATGTGATGGCAATGGATGGGAAAATGTGCTAACTGATTTTAATTCCCCCTAGAGATTCAGGGCGAGTGAGATATGCTTGTTGGTATTAGTTCAGGCTCACTTTAGCAATGTTCTATGAGTTATTACCAGGTTGCAAATGGATTTTAACAAAGGAAAGAATGGAGCTGCTATTTTGACAAGTGGAGAAATTGAGCCAAATCGCAAATCGCAGTAAATTTTGCGAGTGCATAAATCGTGATTGCGGAAAAAGTATAAGGAGTCGGCTTGTTGGAAAGCCTAGATTCTAAGCTTTCAGATGAAAGTTAAATCTCGTTCTTAGGACAAACGGTTCCAGAGATACAGACGATTTAATAAAGGTAGATTTTCAGATTTAAAGTAAAACTCAAAATGACAGGTGACAGCTTGCAGCTGCAGAATCGACAGGTGACAGTTGTGCAGCTTTAAAAATGACAGATGACACGATTTCTAGGAGGCTGTTCTAATTAGGTTAAAATAGTTTGAATTAGATTATTTTAACAAAGAGATTGGTTCTGCACAGTTCTGCTAGGTACTCACAATATAAATTTGATATAGGCCTTGTCACGGATCTGGTCAACACGTCCAGCGGCGGTTCTCTCTGCTCGGCGTGTCAATCAGGCACCGGTTCTGCTCACAGCGATCAGGGTCTGGTCTGCGGTTCCGGCAAAAGTTCTTGGCAAAGAATTCAAACAGCTCGCCCGGCTGTTGAATAGTTTGGTTAGGTTTGCTGGATTCTGAAGGCCTGCTGAGAATACTTTTGCTTACAGTGGGCCTTCTTGGTTCAAAGTTATGTAGTCTCTGTTTAACTTGGAAGTCTAAGTATTGGATCTCTGGATGTGAAGTCGTCAGTCAGCAAGCTCTGCAGCAAATGGAATTGAATGTCTCTACCTGTCCCAGCAGTCTCTTTTTATGTGTTTTGAAAATGGGTGTGTGCCTGGCATAACTGAGCCTGCCCCTCTCTACTTGTCATTGGCCCAATTCTCCCCTCTCCCATGATTGGGGGAATTGGGTTGTGAGTCAGAGTGATAAGGTCTGTTTATGGGTCAGAGGATCCTCCCCTGGTCAATTTGCCCACAAATCTATATTTGATTCAAATACATATTTCCCAGATACACAAGTGTTTGACATTACATGTACACATTATATATTCCTTATGGTCCATGCTTGTCCGCCTCTGATCTTCCTTGGGGATTGCATTCAAAAATGACAATATTTTGCGCTTTTTGACTGGTTTACCAATATCGGACATTTACCAAAAATTACACCCATGTGCGCAAGGAGTATGGACATTAATTGATGAAGTGTTAGATTTTTAACATGCAGACATTTGGAGTAAGACCCTATTTTCCGCTAGCAACCCCCCAGAATACACGACAGGGACCTAACACCTCTTAAAAAGTGCACAGAAAAATCACCAGAATAATGATATTACTTATATAATTCTGACAAGTCCGTACTATGAATTATCCATTTTTTTTTAAATTATGCTCTGGCCCAGATGGGTGTGGTTTAGGTTCCAAAGCACATGGGGGAGGCTTCTGTCTGCCCCCGCCTCCAGCTCGGGTGGCTCCCAGAAGCACTTCTCCTCCCACTTCTCCCAAGAGGAAGCCACTTTACGGCCCCCCCAATATAACATTTGCCTGAGTCCAGGACAAGGCTTTGTTCAACCTCCTGCGGGTGCCCCTCCCCTAATCTAATCAGAGAGGTGTCAACTCCTTTTGGTGGAAAAGCAGGATGCAGCTAGGCCTGGGAAGAGTGGCTGAGCAGGTTTCTCCTGTCGGGGGTAGTTGTCAGGCAGAATTCAGCTAAATGTCACTTTAGTTCCCAGTTTAAAACAAACTTACGATTTTTACATATACATTAAATAATTACTTCGTTCAAGTCATTTCAGAATATAGTTTTACATTGTATCCACCTCTTAGCAAGTCTTTCCTTGGCCTGGTTTGGGTTCCTCTGTTCAGTTTTACACAAAAGTCTGGTGGTTTTAAAACGCCGGCTTTCTGATAGTGGTGAGTACCGGTATTGCATCCATTTTTGGGATCTGTCTTAAATTACTGCATTTCAATAGAGTGGTCTTTTGCTTGATAGTATAGGACCCTTGCTTAACATTGTTTTGATGGCATCCTTACAGTAGAGTGGTGATGTGGAACCCCCCACAAGAAGGTTGTATCTTTGGAGTGGTCTTGTGCCAACTGCGCAGTTCTCCTGGATTCTGGCGTGAATGTGGGCGGCGATAGCTCATCCCCACATCCACCCAGTCTAGGGATTCAACATGGGTCAAAACCCTTGACATATGACATGTTGAATGAGTACTCCCCAAGTAGGTACAGAAGGATTTGGATAAGGTAGTTGGGATTGAGGCCAAGAGATGGGCAGAGATTCTGTTAATTAAAGTGCATCATTGTAAAAGGTGGCAGGAAAAGGAAATGCACAGAAGGCAGAGGTGCACTTAGGGCAAAGGACATTGATAAAATTGAGTATAGAAGGAGCAGTGATTCGGGGTAACCCATACAGCAGGTGGAACAGAGGATGGCTCAGGTAAAAGCAGAAATGGCACTGGAGTGGACTGAAGGGGGGTACCAAGGTCATCCAGACAACAAGTGTATTATGGAGTGTACCATGGGGTTACCAGGAAGGTTCCCAAGAGGTTATCTGTGGGAAAGAGGAAAGTTTTAAGGGGGCCATAGAGGTAGAGGGGGAGGAATTGGTGGAATGGGGCAGAGATTTGGTGGGTCAGGACCGTGTTGGTCATGTGGGAAGATACGTCATTTTGCGTGAGAATGTAGGAGCAGACAAGCTTATGCATATAATCCCAGAGCATATCCTAGTGGGCCAGCAGCCCCAGATACATATCAATCACAGTACAGAACAATACCCTCAAACATTCCATATAGCTTGATGCAAGCACACTCGACTTAGCAGATGCAACAGCCCCATTATCAATATTAAGCACCTGCACCCCAGCAGATGCCATCTCGAGCACTCAATAATGCATCAGTGTATACACAGCAGCAGACACAATAGCCAGCCCCACAGGCTTGGGATAAACCTGCTTTGCTGCACAGCACAGTGACATCGAACACAGGGGTAAGTGTGGTAGACAGTAACCTTTCTGAATTGCCAGGGACGAACACCTATCCTGATAAGGAAAGTACACAGAGGGCACTGACATGCCCAGTCCTGTCAGTCACTGCCAACCTGGATGAGTAACACCTGGTAGGTGTGGAGATACGCAACAAATCATTAGTGTTCTTGCTTCAGACAGGTGCAACAAATTCATGCATAAAAGAGGGGCTCCTTCCTGTACCTGGTAAAATAAAGGAAACACAGGGATTCTCTGGGGCAATACTTTGGTTCCATTTAAAGAAGATCTACCTGTCAGGGTAGGTAACCAAGAGGTATTAGCACCACTATTGTTGTCAATGGTGATACCAGTGAATTTGTTGGGAAGGGATTTGTTAAGCAAATTGAATATGATCATTTTGTTTTCAGAAGGAGGAGCAGTGTATTCCACTCCAAGACATTGTTATGCTAGGGTCTTGGTGATAACAGGTGCATTGTTCAGCAATGGTGTTACTAGGGGAGCACCTGCACACTCAGATTTGTTTATGAACGGAGTAACAATTTTGTTAAGTTGGGTGCCAGGCGTACAATGCAAGCCATGGAGAGTGGGTACGACGTTCTTTCATCGTCAGGCATTTCAAAGCCTGCAGTTTAAACGTGTTTCAGAGTTCATCACATTTATTGGGGGTGGGGAAGGACAGATAAGTGGTTGGGGGGTTGTGTATAGGTACAAATAGGTGCAGGACAGGGAGGATTGGGGAGGACCCCGCCAAAAAAAAGAAATCGATGAACTGTCAAACATGTTTAAATTGCAGGCTTTGAAATGCCTGATGATGAAATGACATGGAACCGGAGAGTGCCATCAGAATTTATGTTCAGACCATCAGTGCCCCAAGACCATGTCTAGGGTAGCATTATTATATCAGATTTGGAGAGAGTATTGATTGTGGATTACAAAATAGTGCTCATAGGAATTGATGAAGAGGGAGGTGAGTGGTCTATAGTTGTGTGCATTTACCCTGCTCCACCATTGAGTAGGGTGTCAGACGGACAGTTGTTTGAAGACACTGACAATGACGGCAGAATGATCTTGGAGGTGTGCATTCCCTGTCAAATAATAATTCAGCATAAGAACGTCCCATGCCCTATACATATTGCTAAAAGCATACCTGCACATTTACAAGATGACCTACTACAGGTCCCAAGAGCTTTCTGGATGGACAACCCTCCTGACGTAGGGCACTTGAAGAGCATAGGTGCGGTACGTATTAGGTTGTAGCAATGAGCAGTATTACCAAGAGTGTGACAGTACCGGTGGGTTTGGGACTACCGGAACTATCCAAGTATTTTGAGGCAGCCCAGCTGTGAGTGTTCTGGGAATGGTTGTCGAATGACAAGGCTAAACCCTGGTCAGAATGGATCATGCAATGGCAGGAACCCCTTTAGAGTTCCCCTATGGTTAGAAAAATGGGATAGACCCCGTAACACCATTCTTAGTCAAGTTATGTCGGTCACATGTGAAATATGGGACCACCAAATCTCCCAGGGTACCTCATCACACCTGGCACTTAACCCCGCTATTTGAGAATCCACAATTCTCCCCAGGTACGGTACAGGGTTCCTTTAAACACTGGCAAGAAGCGAGATGTGAAAAGGTTGGAGACATGATGAGGGCAGGGGAGGGTATGACCTTCGAAGAATGCAAGATGCAGATTGGCAGCACAGAAAAAGACAGATTAGGCTATTATCAGTTGAGGCACTGGTTGAAGAATCCCTTGATAAAGCAGGCATCCTCTAGGAAACCTACCCCTTTTGAAAACTTAATTCCCACACACACAGGAGATAAACAATTAGTCTTGAAATTGTACACCATCTTGATGGCGGAGACCAAGAAATGCACCTGGACATATAGGCAGAGGTGGGAGAAGACGCTAGGCGAGGAGATCCCGCTCTCACACTGGAAAAACCTCTGGAGGAACATACCAGAACTTATAATATCAATCTAAATCAGAGAAGCCTGCTACAAAATCATGGTCCAATGGCACTACAACCCAGAAACGTTACACAAAATGTATTTGGGATTGGCACAGGAATGCTGGAGAGGGTGCAAAGGCATAGGAGACTGAGGCACATTTCCTGGGACTGCACAGCATTGGGTCCATTCTGGGGGGAGGTCACATGTCAAACACAGAAGATGGTGGGAGGCTCCCCTTTATACTCACTCAGGGAGTGGATGTGTGGTCTTTTTGAGCCAGAATTCTAACTAGCTCTGAAATCCCAACAGAAAGCATTTATGATTCTAGTAATAGGAGCATGGTTGGTTATAGTGAAAATTTGGAAGCAGAAAATGCCACCCTCAAACATAGAATGGCTTCACAAAATATAGGGCATGGTAGCAATGGAGTGGGTGACCTATTGGATACAAGAAGAAAAGGACAGATTCCATCGGGACTGGGATATGGGACTGGAATACCTATGGAGTGGCCATGTGCTGCAATGGTGGCCTCAGAATTTGAAGATACTAGATATAATGTAGAGGGCGGGATGTCACTCGAAGAACAGTCTAAGGATCTCACAGAGCAACAGACCGCAATGGGGGCAAATAGGAAAGGGGGGGAGAAGGGGCCGGTTGGGAGGGGTGGGGCATTTTACTATTTTGATGTTAAACTGTACCCATCAGAAATGCCTATAAAAACACATTTGAAAAAAAACAAGAGTGTGACAGTACCATTGTCAAGAAAAGCAGATGAAGGGATACGTGGCACAATTGTTGCATTTTGCCGGTAGGGCATTATAGTTCATCAGAGTTGCTGTGTAATACGTCAGTTCACCCTATCAAAAAAGCAAATGGGTCATGTTGGAGGTTTATACAAGATTTCTGTCCATTGAATAGGACAGTGGAGGCTGAGCATCCAATTGTACCAAATTCCGCCACAATTCTTTGCAACATACCAAATGAGGTCACAATTTTTAATGTTATCAATTTGAAGTATGTGTTCTGTTCTATTCGATTAAACCCTCATTCTCAATATCATACTGTGTTAGTTTACGGTGTGCAGCAATTTCAACACACAAGACTTCCACAGGGGTACTGTGAGTCCCCTTGTATTTTCAAAAGAACATTACACATTGAAATACCAACAGAATGTATCATTGTTGTGGTTGCAGAGATCAGATAGGGCAGTCTTATAGGCCCAGTGTTTAGTTGATGTATTATAGTGACTTAGGATAGCGTGATGTGTGGTAAGGATTGACATAAGCAAAAGATGGAGTCACCAAGGTAATGGGTAGAAGCAAGGTTGGTATGTTAACATGACAGAAGTATTGCCATTTAGGATGTTAAGTCCTAGAACATGATGAATAAAATAGCACACAGGCCTTGATGTGGAGCTGCGGTTCTGTTAGTTCAGCTCCAACAAACAAACCCCTGTTGCATTCCCCAGGAGATAAACCAAGGACAGAGGCGCCCATGGTAGACAGATAAGCACTAACTGTATCCAGCAGCGGGGCCTGGACATGCTGGTAATGGAATGTTACTTGGTAGAAGAACAGGAAGGGATGCACCCTTTGAAGGACACATTCATGAGAATAGGGCATGAGGCTCTGTGATGCCAAAGAACCAGGCAAAGATTTAGAATACTACTGCCATCACCCAGGGGCAGTCACCCATATGAATTACACTTAGACACACAATTTAAGCAAACAAATCCCCTGCCTTGAGAGTGATGCCCTGGTCATGCCCTACCTGGCATCTGGATTTGGGAGGAGATACGGGGGAGCCGTGTCTGGAATGTCATGTGATTTAGCACAGTAGCAGCAACAGTGATGCCAATAAGTTGAGTACAAGGGCACGTGTGCAGCTTGTATGCATCATGGCGTCTGGGTTAATGAAGAAGCCTATTGTCTCATCAAAACCAGGGATGACCTTGACAGGTTGTTCTGATTACATCTGGAACAGGAGGGTGCACATCAAGTGTTGGTCCCAAATTTTCAGACCTATTGATTTGAACCCACCAACCATATACCTGGGTTTCAAAAGAGACGATGATGTGGACCACCTGTTTAGGGGAATGGAGGTAGTGTAGATGTGGCCAATCGGTCAAACGACTACAGGGGGTTTAGCATGTTCTATAGTTGGTAGCCAATGTGGGTGGTGGGATTTTGCTGTACTCATTACTATGCATAGTGTTGTTAATTTGCAGTTTTTCCACTATAAAAAGATATGTCCTGAGATTAGATGGGCTCCAAGTCAGTTCAGTTCTACGGGACTGTCTGAAACCTTTGTGCATGTAATAAACCTTTGCTTTCCCTCGCAAAGAGGTGCATTGATTATTTTTCTTTGTGGATTGTTTTATCTTCTGGTATTTGGCTAACTATCCTCGCAGCTGTTAAAGTACTGGAATAGTATTTTTCTTCTTGGAGAAGGTCATTATTTGTGAACAGTAATCAGGTGCAGAGTTCTGATAGATAGTCCACTAAAACAGCAATGGTTTATAGAGGTCAAGAAGAAAATGAGCTGATGTGAGAATAAGGATGATTAGACCTAGATCAAACACACATCTTTAAACATTTATATTGCGACTTTAAACAATCTTATTGTATAGGGAAAATAATGTATCAGAATACAAACATAATGAAACCCCGTCAATATAATTCAAGAACAGATTGGTAATAATTGACAAGTCAGTTATTTTTTTTACTGGTCAATCAAAATCCACAGGAATGTGGCAACTATACAGGTTAGCAAGTGTAACCAATCTGTCTCATTTATTAAATCTGTTATTTCATCTGTTTATAAGTATAAACACATACACATATCGGACAACATTGCTAACAGCATATTCAAATTAAAAATATATTTGTAAATCAAAAAGTGAAAATGAATAAGTGAAAAAGAAAGCAAAACTGAAAAACAGAAACACATATATCTTAATGTAATATGTATGTTTAGGTCAAACTCATATACTTTAAGGAAGAGGCAGAACTTCTCCAAGACAAGAGAAGGTGGTTAAATATAATTTAAAGGAGTAAGTATCAGAGTTTTGGAACCAGCCTATCGTGTGGTATGGGACCGGTGTCCAAGTTAGAGGTTGCAAGCTCAAGGTGAGTTTTTCCTTTTTTAGCCTTGCACATGCTCTAATTGAGTTAAGGGCCTTACCATCATGCTCTATTGTGTCCTAGATGACCTGTTCCCTTGCTAGTTGTCCATCGTTACTAGAGTGCAATCTTATGTAGGAAGTAATCTTTCTAAAAAATATATGAGTCTAAAATGCCTCTTCGGATTTACATCCTCCATGAGGTTAAATGTATTTAGTGAATTAATTATTCCTTGTCTTACTTGTGGGATCTCTCCCTTCTGTTTTCTTTATTTCCCAATGGAAGGCTGATAATAATGATTGGTGCCCTGCCAGTCTATCTGTGTGGGAGGGCGTAGGTAACTTGCTTTAATCTACCAAGGGAAACATGGTAGTGTACAATGTTTAGATTATTTAGTGTCAGAACAGTAAGAGCCGCATTGGTTATCTGTAGGTAAACAGTTCACCAACATGTTAAATTTGCTGTGACAACATTTTTAAAAAGAGCTCCGACGATGAGGTCTAGACAGCTCCCTAACTCTACTTAAGAATGCTAAACTAGTACATTTATGAAGATGTCGGTTTGTGAATTGGGCTGGTAGCTTTCAATTATTCATAGTTCATTACTATTATGTTATTATCATTATTTATTGAATACAGCTGGCTTCCTATCTGATGCCACTTCCATGTCTTACTACTGCATGTTTTTTGTATTAGTGAAGATTTGTTTGGAATGTGATTGATGTGTTATTGTTTATGTACCTAAATAAACCTATTGTTGGAAATGAATTTAACTGAATGGCATGAAAAGCAAATGATGTTAGACATTACATTAAATATGCACTTTCATATGTTTTTTTCTTGGCATAACTAACATATGTGTGTTATTTTTAGCTAAGATACACCCATTGTAAGAACCACACTTGAATAATCATGTCAGGTTCATTGATAAGCAGGTTTATTGTATTTATTTATTTATGCATTTATCATGTGCCGAAATCCCGGCGGCATCAGGGCGCCAAACTTCCAACCATGGAGGGAGGGTGGATTGCAAATAACCAGGGACTTCCTAGAGGCAGGTACACCCATTTCATTCGAAAGGTGCAAAGCAAAATTCGGGGTGAATGAACAAGAAATATTCCGGTATGCCCAAATCCGACACTGGCTATCCCACAGAGCGACCAGAGAGAAATGCTTCAGAGAACTGCATTGGAACTATCCCTCACGACCCCTACCAGCAAAGGCAGGTCCTCGACCCTCTACCGACTCCTTGATAGGACAGACCCAGCTATAAAAGAAAGATACATGCTTGAATGGGAGAAGGACCTGGGCAAAGAAATCGATATTGAAAATTGGGGGAAAATCTGGACTAGGCTGAATAAAAACTCGCAATGTATCACAAATATGGAAGGGGGCTACAAACTCTGCTACAGGTACTATATAATCCCCGCACAAATCAACAAAGCCAACCCGAACATCCCCGGAACATGCTGGCACGGTTGTGCACCACCAGGCTCACTATTCCACATCATATGGACGTGCCCTAAGGCCGAACTGTATTGGAGAGAGGTAATCAAACATATCAAGGACATCTCTGGCCTCTCCATCCCCTGGGACCCCGGAATCATCCTACTGGGAGACACTGGCGATGGCGCTTTCCCACTCTCAGCCATACCTCTCGACTATGCTAACACCTACTCCTAGCAGCGAAAATCGCAATGGCCCGGGTGTGGAAAGATAAGGAAGGTCCCTCAGTGGCACTCTGGTGGGCGAAATGCTGGGACATTGCAGTCGCCGAGAACATCACAGCGATCCGATCTGACTCTCTGACCAGAGCCTTAAACATATGGGACCCATTCATGGACTACGCTGCCAAATTCCCGGCTCTCACCAGAAGGCCTCCACTAACCAGCTGGCTCCAAATCAACCCTCCCAACTGATCCCCACCCTTGGTCCCCGGCCCACGGACTTGATCACTCATCCCATCAATATGACCCTCCTACCCCCAGCCCCCCTTACTGCCTCCACCTAGAGTCAATGTCATTTTATTATGCTGTGTGATTTTTGATCTGCTGTCCTTGTACTCATTGTAATGATCTTTTATAAAAACCCAATAAAATGTTGTTATGAAACAAAAAGGAGAGGTGCACAGAATTAGCTAAAGATTACCGAAAGAGGACTGACTTCAGTCTTTTCCTGAAAGCCAAAGGTTTTGTTTTTTTCCACAGCTAGGTCTTTAGGGAGACAATTCCACAGAGATGCCGCCTGCACCTGAAAAGATTTGCCCAAGCCCTTTACACGTTTACTCTTTGTCACAGCCAGCCGAACAAGATCACTAGATGTAGTCACTCTCGTGAGGCAGTGAACTCTGAAGGCATCCTTGAGGTAGCTGGGTGCCTGGCCATATAAGCACTTGCTCACAATATTGCATGTTTTTAAGCAGATCATAGCGGATGCTGAGAGCCAATGCAGACCTTTGAAGTGCTCAGTAATGTGTTCTCTTCTAGAGACCCCCTCAATACTGTGCACAGCATCATTCTGCAAGATTTGTAGCCTTTGCCAACAGCCCCTATCGGCACTAAGCAGAAGAGCACTACAGTAGTCAACAGGATGCATAATTAAAGCCCTAATTATAGTGGTGCAATTTGTCTCTGATACAAAAGGTTTGACTAATCTGAGTAGTCTTAGAGAAAATTGTGCCTTATTTATGGGCGTTGAACCTGGGCTTCTGAACTCATTGAAGCTTCTAAAACATTTCCCAGATTCTTGACTTCAGAGACTACATTTATAGGCTGATTTTGGATGACAAACTAGAATACGCACACCACAATTTTGTACGTGCCTGGGTGGAGCCAAAAATCAGTAATTCAGTATTGGCTGCATTGAGGCACATGCCATTATTTGTCATCCAGCTCAGAATGCTCTTCTAGGTTTTGATGATAAGATCCCAGTCTTCTTCATAATTCCCACTGAGATTGATATTCAGCTGTGTCTCATCAGCGTAGTTCGAAAAACTCACTCCCATTGACTAGAGAAGATCACACAGGAGACGGCAAAATATATTGAAAAGCGCCATTGACAGGCAAGAACCATGTGTTACACCGTATTGCAGCTTCTCTGGCTTTGATCTGGCCTCACCCCAAATAATTGTAGACATTCTATTATGTAAGAATGATTCGATCCAGAGGGCTGCTTTCTCACAGCAGCCAGCAAAGTTTTTCAGACGATCCACTAGCTTCCGGTGGTCCACAAGGTCAAATGCCACAGATAAATCCAGCAGCATCAACAAGCCGGCCCTACTATTGTCCACGATCTTTAGCATTTCACTCTGTAGATCCAACATGGCGTTTTCAGTGCCATGGTGCGATCTAAAGCCAGATTGTCCGAAATGTACACTTTCAGACTTTTCCAAATGTTCTTGTAGTTGCGAGGTGGCCACCTTGTCCACCACCTTCATGAGAAATAGGACATTTGTGATAGGCCTATAGTTAGAATAGACCGTCTGTTTCAACCCTGATTTTTTTTAACAGTGGGGTTACTGCCACTTTTATTAGTGAGCCAGTATTCAACTATCTCTGAATGTAGCATTGACAAAGCAAACCAGAACAGGCAAAAAGAGGTAACGATGTTCCAGAATAATTTTAGCGGAGGATAGTTTCCCCTTCACAGGTAGTAGTACTTCACGTTAATTAGCAACTTAACAAGGATCGCTTCAGAGAAAGGAGAAAATAGTACTTGGCTTGCAATTATTTTCAGATGTGTCACTTGTGCAAGGGACTGGTGCTAGGTTTTGGAGTTGGCTAGGTTTACTATAATTTAGGAGTGGGCAGCCAAGATTTTATTTAAAAAATGCCTTTTGCACCGCTTCACAATCATCTGTTTTGGGGAGAAACTGGTCAATCAGAGACTTAAGTTTCTCAAAGTCTCTCAGGATCTCAAATAACTTCTTAGATTTGTCCTGGGCAGTTTGGATCTGATGGTCAAAGAAGCTTTTGTTTAGCTTGCAAAGCTTCTTGGTGATATAGCTTGTCTAGAGGCTTCCAGGTCTCTTTGCGTATCTGCAGCTCATCTGCATGCCATACTCTTTCTGCTTTCTTTTTTCTTTCTTACAAGCAGATAAGGCTGGTGTGAACCATTTCTTATTATTTGACACTTTGTCGAGAAGCTTACATCTGACTGGTGCAACCCTGTCCAAATAGTTCAATATCTCTTCATCGTATTTAGTTACACAAAGGATTGTGGTTCTTTGATAAAACGTGGGAACAGGAGGTTTCAGAGGTTGAGAGCCTCCTTGTATGCGATCCATGGTCTAGGGCCAAGTGGCTTTACTAATTCATTATCAGGTAATGCTAATTTCCAATTGCTCCATATGATTTTATACAAAATAATCAATTTTGCAACATTGGGCATACATAGTAAAAAATCTAACTAATATATTTGGGGGATTTTTGAGTTTGTATTTCCTTGTACTAAGTTGTTCCTTGATGTTTGTTGGGGACAATTAGTTGCAGATTTACAAACTTGTCGTTGGACTCGTTTTGGCCAGCTCTTTATACTTTGTCAGATGGTTGATCCATGAAGCCACCCATCACTGCAAATTCAGCTGGGGACCACACATTCACTGAAAGAAACATGTTTTTAAGACCTATCAGATGTAAATGGGGAATAACCTGTAACAATATTTGAATGCTATTTAGTTATTAACATTTATTTCTATTATTATTATTATTATTATTGTTAGCAGTAGCAGTAGCAGTAGTAGTAGTAGTAGTAGTAGTAGTAGTAGTAGTAGTAGTAGTATTGCAAATCAGCTTGCTTCTTTCCTCAGAGTGTGCAGGTGGGATATTTTAATGCTAAGTTATTACACTGTGGGTGGTCCGAGAATAGAAGTAGAAACTCAAAAGGCACATGTTGATTGTGCTTATGTTGATTTGGGTGGATTTGAGGGCTTCCTTGGATAAGGTTTCACCCAAGCTATAAACAATCTGCCGTCATTAAACTACTCCTGAGTTTGTTATTGGATTGTGAAATCTGTTTTTCTAAAAAATTATGTTTGTAATAAAAGATCACATGTTTGTACATTTTTGGAACATCTTTTCACTTATAATGAGAATCAGTGGGGCACATTACGAGTTTGGTGGTAAATCAGTGGTAAATCTATCAATTTCCTACCAAATGTATGTATTGCTTTTGCCACTAAGCCGGGTGGCATTACCATAGGATTACTAATTTGATAGGGCACTTAAAATATTTTGGGTGGATTTACCACGAGCAGTAACACTACATAATGTTGGTGGAGAATTCTCCACTTCAAAGTCAAACTCAGTGACCAAATATAGTCGAGGTAACAGAAAGGCTTCCTGTTTTTCACTACACTGACAAAATCATCATGAGAACCTGAGCATTGGGGTGTTATGCTCTAATTTCTTTCCTAATTCGTTAATCAGACTTGAAAACTGGTGAAAGCGAGGTGATGACACTTTCTATGGTCTGGCTGTGCAAACAATGGCATTTGCCTCACAAGTGGCACAACACACAGACTAACATTGTTCAAAACAGGTAATACCAGGGGAGTCAATATTGATAAACCAGGAGAGTAGAGGTACGCTCAAAAGCGTAAAACAGAGAAGTTTTGTCCTACTTTGTATCATAGAAGCTCTGGGAATTCTGATGCTCTGATTTAACAAGCAATGAGGAAAGGTCAATTTAAAAATGATCCCTACAGTGAACAGAAAGTGTATTAGTCATTGATGGTTGCTGACCTTTACCAAAGATCAAATCAAAACAATGACCCTTACAGCGGGGAACCTGGAGAAATAACAGGATGTACATTGTACTCTTCTTTTATTTCAATGAGTCTAACAGTGTGTGTATGATCACGGGAATCAAGCCCGATATTAAACACGATTAAGAGATTCTTAAAATTAAGAGCCTGAAATAATACCAAAAAAAAGAAGGTTCCGACATTTAGCAAAGCATCTTTTAAGGTCTCGGGTGAAAACAAAGAGCAATTCTTATCGAGGCAGAATGAGCCACTCAACAGTTACATTACAAACTTGAGAATCAGCATCTCACCTCACACCATAATGAAGTTGGCAATAGTATCTTTAGAAATATTTGCTATTCCCCATCCTCAACATCTGATTCTCTTAAGCAATTCAATAAAACAATTTTTGGGCACTAAGGTAGGAACAATCATCCTTCATTTCACTGAGAGCCATGTCTCAGTAACAGGTAAAGTATCCAAATGATTATCAACAATAAAACCATGAATCCGAGTTGCGTTACTTATTGCTGACCTTGCATTAATCAATGCGCAAAGAATGGAGGTACAGCTAGGGGACAAGGAGAAAACAGTGGGCCTCATTACGACCCTGGTGGTAGCCGTGCCGCTGGTAATGATTTTTTA
Organism: Ambystoma mexicanum; assembly: GCF_040938575.1. NCBI lineage: Eukaryota > Metazoa > Chordata > Amphibia > Caudata > Ambystomatidae > Ambystoma > Ambystoma mexicanum. The sequence continues at coordinate 1,546,432,938 of NC_090929.1, forward strand.
CCGGAGCCCAGAAAAGGGCAATAACCGGGTCATGCCGACCTTGGCAGACCCAGTAATTGCCCTTTTCTGGGCTCCGGTAAAAATGAATCCCCATTCCCATTTGAGCCCCATAGGGCTCAGATGGGAATGGCGAGTATGCTAACAACGGGCCCGTCATTATTTTAGCATCCTGGTCTGCTAGAGGATCCCGCTAAGGACGACTGGTCTGATCATGAGTTCCTTAGCGGGACCCGCTGCAGACCTCCTAATAGGTTGGCCCGGTTCATTCCGTGGCCGCCTGGTTCGTAATGAGGCCCAGTGTCTCCTGCCGAAATGGGACTCGGAGTTAGGCCAATGTCATACAGGTTTGCATTATGGCACAACGCCTTACAAATCTTTTTTTGTTGTTGAGAGGAATGAGAACAATGTATGACCACTGATATTCCTTTGATATGATTGTTTTTATATGTATCTATTGTTTTAATCTGGAAACCCTACCTGGATTTGACTAGTCACTGACTCAACACTTTAACATAATTCTGTGGGATTGGTGATATTTAGCAGAGAAATCTAGAGACCAGTCAATGTGCATGATTGGAAATAGCATCGGGGCATATAAGAAATTCCGTTTTGTCTTCTTAATATACAGGTCTTAGTTCATCCACCAAACACTGTTCTCCTCCTCTTGCTCCTGAGAAAGGCCTAATTTTCCAAAGCAATAGACTGTTACAAAGTCGTAACTATCTCAGGACTTGTTCGTCCGTCAGACATCAAAATCAAGAGTGTCCCCCAATTGCATATTCCGATACATATCACAATGATCAACACCAAATACTTCAATAGGAACAACTTTAAGGCCTGGAAACAAATGACTACATTATAAGGCTCTGGAACAATATTTTGAAATTAATGGTGATATATCTATACAGCGTGCCAATCAAGCTTGAAAAATTCTATCACATCAATTATGCTATTCCAACAAATGTGCTTTCTTGGTCTACACCTTGTAAGTATTCTGGTGCATCGAACAGTTGCAAAAAAATGACTCACACATGCAGTTGTGTATTTTTATTTTCAGACGATCAACGCGTGTTTCAAGCGGTTTTAACTGGCAGTCCTCGGTTCAAAGGGCCACCCACATCTTCAGGATCTACATTATTTCCAAACACTTTTCGGTGAGTCATTAATTAACAACCAAAAAACAATAGTTGGCTATTTTACAAACATTTGTATCTGTTACCAAGGAAACTCAGAGAGATATCCGCGTGGATGTATCACATTTGCTGAATTAGAGACTTGTTGTTTTCAGTAATGAGAAGAATTCCAATCTGAAGTTTGTTTTCACTCATAAACCAATGCCTGCGTGATTGTGGACTGTTTGAGGCTGTAATGCCTTGCTCTGGAAAGAAATATATTTAAAAACATCTGTGTAAGTATGTAACCTGATTTGGTTTAACGCCTGAAATTAACGCGTGCGCCCTAAACTCATTACTCTCAGCGCCTGGTGTAAAGCTTTTAAATTAATACGGATCTTCCTCCACACCTCGGTCACAGGAACCCAAGCCACAAAAGTCCCCTTTAAATGTATAAACCATCACTTTAGCCTAACAAATTGCCATCCTGACCACAAGACCCTACACGCTAGCTTCCATGGGATCAAAACCCTTCCGTAGCATAGGAACATGGCACCCTCATACCATGTAACAGAAACAATAACCATCATTTGACACCACTCATGTGACAGAGGAGGTTTACTGAAAGATAGCCTCAGTTCCGCCATTCAAACTTACCAATACTTCTTTTCAAAGTTGTGTACAGATGTGGTTTCTTGCCTATGTCTCTTGAAACCTGGTGGTTAATGATGGCTCCTGGTCTCAGATGAGTATTTGCGCACGGTCCTTTGTCTGGTCTTATTTTGCTGAGGGTTTTGAGGTTAAAGGGGATGGGGAAGGCTTCCCAGTGTCAGATATCAACATTGAATAAGCCCCACATCCCAAAATCTTTGTTTGTAAGGAAAGTGATAATACACATGTGCATAGCAATCTTACACAGACTGTCTGTCTGCCTCGAGGTGTGGTATTACAATCCCAATCCGAGTTCTGGATACTATACGTGTACGACAAGACCTTCATTGTGGTAAGAGTTCTACCTGACTCCGAACTCACTCTGAAGCCGCAGATGGTGCTGTGCCTGATGATACCGGTGCTGATTGTGCATCTGTTGACAGAACTCAACCATGTAAATGAATGGTCTTGATACATTTCTGGGAATAAATGGGTCTGTACCCATCCAGGTATATCAACGTACTCACAGGCTACTCTGACTATAGTCATTTCTGTATCTTAAACGGGACACATTTTAAAGGGTTCTGGTATCACCCCTGTTCTTTCTTTTTCATCTCTAAGTTAAAAGTACTTTTCTCTGACCATCTATAGCCCCTGTAAACCCGAGAATCACAAGTTGTAAATCCTAATGCTGTCAGTGCCCATATCCGGCCGCTCTCCTACACAGACAAATAGTCGTGGGCCTTGCGGGTTGGCCCTGGTCTTCATAATAATGTTGTTACCTGCACTAATGTTGAGAGTGTCTTTATGTGAAGTTCAGGTTTTGGGTAACTGTTGATGATCTACTGCTGGTTATCAGGAAACATATACTCTTGCAATCTTTTCCTAGAACTGATTTTTTTTGTTATATTGGGTTTGAGGAGGTTTTTTTTTGCCCCTTTACCTTTGACGTTTGTCTTTATGCCACTGACAGGAATTGATGTACTTCCAATACGACTAAAGCAGGCCTTACGGCAGGGTGTGGGGGGCAGCCGCCCGGGGCACCGTGCCATTAGAGCTCGGCCACTCCAGCTCGGGGGAGTCTTTCAAGGTCTACCCCGAGCTGGTGTGGTGGGAGAAGGCGTGGCAGTCTCCCAATAGAAAATAAATGTGCTCCACTCTCAGGAGCGGAGTCAATTTTATAACAATAGGATGCTGTTGTGCCTATTGAAAAATGTGGCGCTCACCCCTCCCCCTGCTGCACGACAAGGGGCGTGCAGGCGGAGTGGAGGGTCACCAAATATTTTTTTTTGTTTTTTTTTTTGCTGCCTGGGGCACTGCGCTTCTAATGCCAGCCCTGAACAGAACATGAGAGTTTCTAGGCCATCTGATCTTGACAAGTTTTATACGTGCCATTTTTCTCAATGCAGTTTGCAAAGGACCTTCATTAACCAGTGTTGTGAATGCCCATAGAACGAACATATTTTCTCCCGTTCACTTGTCTCTATCTCTGTAATGCAGCATGTGTAATGTAGTGGTAGGCCTAACTTTCTTTGGGTTTAACATGTATCTACTAAACTGTCGAAGCTAACCTCCTTGCAGTGTTTGGGCACACAAATTGATTGTGCATTTTCTGCTGAACTTTTGTGTGAGTGATTTTCTGATATGTGTTGGGGATTCTGAAGCCGACACACCCCATAAGAGTGAAGCTTGAGGCTTTTAGCTTCACTTCAATGAGGAAGCCGCCTTATCCAAGGCTGTCTTATTGTGGTGTATATTTACTTATGTATGCATTGTTCCTATCTTAAATGCAATATTGCACACACAGGCTCTTTCCATGTGCCAACATTTCACTTAGGCATAGTAGCATTGCCAATGAAGAAACACAGTGCTAAGCCTCCATGTTTTACATATTCAGATGTTTCTGACCATAAAAAGTTCAATGAGTGATTGATGGACCTGTGATGCCATCTTTGCAGCTTTGGCCAGACTTGGGTTTCTGAAGTTCAATAAATTAATTTACATAGAGACAGGCTTCTCAAAAACAACCTACAATGCATTAATGGTTGGCAACGTCACCACAACATTGTGTTATAGGCCCCTTCTTGTGTTAAAAGCCCTGGGCAAAGTGTAGGGATTTTACGAATCGACAAGGGCCAAGAACAGCCATTAATGCCCAGCCAACCTGAGTTTTAACACCTTTAGACCTTGGCGAAACAGCAAGGACACAATAAAAAGGTATGCATAAACAGCATCGACTGCTGTGACTCACAGTCACCTCACATTGAGAGACTGACAAGTTGGGTGACAAATGGCACATTTGATACTGAGGCGTGGAAATGAAACTGAGGATGGGGTATGGTGCTGAAGGCAAGCACAGTGAAGGAAGAGGGGGAGGTGTCTGTGGTCGTGGGCTGGAAAAACGTGTGGCCCATTACATCCTGGGATACAGTGAAAGGCAAAGAGGGGACCGGCCGCTGGGAACCCTAACCCAGAATGAAGAAAGCATCCTGTTGAGGGAAAGGTAATCAGGGGTGGACTGGCCTATAAGGAACTCTGGAGATTTCCTGGTAGGCCCCAGCATCTGGGCCTCTTTTTGTGTGGCATTTTGAAATATTCACATAGGAAAATATTGGGTTTGCTGAAAATGGGCACTATGGGACAACCTTGAAAAATATTTCCTGGGCCTCTTTTGCTTCCCAGTGCACCCCTGAAGGTAATTAGAAGAAATATTGAAGCAAAAAAGCACTCCATGCAGAGGGCACACCAGCAGCATAACCGAGATAAAGTGTGCATGACCTGCGGGTATAGCTATTCTCAGTTTCCAAGGAAGACCCAACATGCGTCCTCATTTTGCATTTTACTCCAAAACATATTAATTACATGTACCTTAAATATGAACTCAAAGCTCGTCGCATGAATGGAGTGGGGGAGTTTTAGCCAGAGAGCCTGATTTGCATATTCTATTATTCATCCCATCCCCCACCACGTGCTTTTAGGTATCCATTGTATACTTGTTCAAGTAATTTCCAAGAACCCCTCCCTCTGTAAGCATGGGCAGTGTGTCAGTGGAGAACATGTATAACATGTATGTAAATATCCTGCTCTCGTATGTATTCCTATGTTCTGCTCCAACTGTTGGGTGCTTAGAAGATCTTGTGCACCAAGAAGAAGTTCCCAACGTGCAGCTGCAACTTACAGCAAAGATGCTTCAAAGTCAAACCAGGAAATGATCAAGGTTCAGGTGGACAATGTTCTCTTCCACTACCTTCAAAAGAGAACAGGACAGACTGTGGACCAGTATTTAAATTGGGTCACATAACAAAAAATGCATAGATATATCAATTATCTGAACCAATATCTGACACAAAGTAGTAATAAATAAATAATCAGTCCTTGCTATTGCAATTTTTTCAAAAACAGTGATATTCGTATTTAATCCGAATATTTTTGCATACATAGACATGTTATCAATAATGAATCATTATACATACATTGATACATGAAATCAGCTTTAAATACTGAAAACCAGAATGTACACACAAAGAAAAGAGGGTGGGGGGCGGGGGGTAGAAAAAGAGACACATGAACATAACATGCATGTTCAAAGATAAGTCAAAAAAAGAAAAGAACACAGTCATGTGAACCCACAAACATTATGCGCCATCGGTACATCGTCCGATCAGATTGGCCTAACATCAATTCCTTGCTGATCATGGTGGCTTTTCCTGAGTAGATGCAATGAATGTAACACGTGTGGGGAATACAGAAGACGGACTAGAGTGAGCACCCACCTGGGTGTGTCCTTCCTGACCGTGGTGATTGTTTCAGGAAAGTGGAACTCATGGTAGAGACGTGTTGGGGGCTGAATACATGTGGAGGTTGTATGTTGTGATCACACCCCTCCAGGGTGGGGTTGTGATCAAGCTCCTTTTGATCATGCTCCTTTGCACGCCACTGTCCGCAAAAGCATCCCCCAGGACTGCTACTGCATTTGACACTACTCTTAGACTCCTTTATCCAGTGTTGGGATCACCTTCCCACCCATTGTCAGCTCTTGGCATGTCTACGGACCAGGGCACGTAGGTGTTTATCCACATAGCTCTTGATGTAATCGTCCTTCACTGTGCTTTGCACAGCACTTTGCTGTCCCTCAGGAGAAGGTGCTCACCATAAATATAGACCCCAGATAAAATGCAGTCAAAGGAGAAATGATTGCAATATGTTAGTGCTGGTTGAGCGCCTGACTTTCAAAAGAAACTATTAAGGGCTAAGATGGGTATGCTGATATTACATAGAAAATATCTCTCTCCAAGGAGCGTGGTATTTCACTCTGCCCCCTGCAGTCACCAAGGGATACCAACAACGGGTCCCTCTCTGGAATTATTCAGATAAGATTTTGGGACAATTTACTGCTTATAGGTCTCCTTTTGGGCAGGTGCTCCATTGGATCATCAGGGGAAAAAAAAAATTGTGGTACAGAGGACAGTTGTGTGTTTCAGCCAAACTGGCATCTTGGACCACCTCCTAAAACATCAGCTAGGTCAACATTGCCCCTGACGCTTCACAACAGTTGATCTCAGTGGACTCAACCTCCCTCTCCAGACTGAAACTCTTCCCCATTTCCCAAAACACTGCCCAGAACAATATCAGCTAGAGGAGAGTGTTTACCGGGACACCGATTCCCATTCCTCTGCTTCCATTGTAATTCCAAAATGGCATAAGCAGCTGGATGAAAATGCGGGGGAGGGGGCAGCATTATCCAGGGCCATGCACCCTCTGCACAACCACTGATGACTGTCTCTCATGCTGCCCCCAATGCTCAGCTTTACTCAGGGGCGATGATTGATGGTAAGTAGGGCCGGCCTGGTGCACACCGGTAGGCACTACAACGCTGTCAGTTATCTAAAATGGAACACTAGAGTTGTCCACAGCAATGAAGGATCCCATGTTTTGTAGCCTAACAAGACATGCAGGAGGGCTGTCACGTGGTTTCTGTATGGAAAGATGTATTTTCGTTCCAAAACTCCATTGTTTTGCAATGTTCCTGTGTGTTTTGCCCCAAACAATGCACATGTCCAAAGGTGATTATTGATGAGCATATTAAATAAGGTATGATTTATTTTTCAATTTAATTGTACTAATATAGAAACAATTTGTATTTGAGCAATGCAGCATAGATTGATGCACTTTTAAAGGGATGGTCTAGTAAAAAATTTTATTTAAAAAATAGATAGGCCACATAAAAAAAAAAATACTAGCATCCTCCGTTTTAAAACTTCCTATGTAAAATTTTGAGCTATTCAAGCTCAAAATTCGAAAAAGCAAGCACAGGGGCGCAGCCATTTTGTGAAATGGAGGCCCTCCTGTGCTGGCTTTTGCGGCACTAATGAAGGAAAAGCCAGCCAGCTGTAGTAAACAAAGTCTACTGCTGGGTGGCTTTCTCTTCATTAGTGCCGGGACTCGGAGGACGCGGACCGGAGACCAGAGCAGGAAAGCTGCAGCTGAATCTCGGTAAGTGCTATTATTATAAAAGGATTTCCATCTAGCTTAGATCCTTACATTTCTTAGTATATTCCTTAATTCACAATTTCTTCGTTTTTAAATAATTCATTCAGATATTGAACAGTGGCAATTTGAACCGTTAGTTTGTTAGTCGCAAATAACCATTTCCATGCATCAGAGTGGTTCATAGGCAATGGATCACGGGTGATTCTGAAAAAATGCTTTTTTCTTATAAAATCAAGATTAGGACATTCAATTAAACAATGCTTTAGAGTTTCTTCCTGTGTTGGTACTTTACACCATCTACAAAAATATTCATTGTCCGGAATTTGCTTTCTTGTTGCCAATACCGATCTAGTGTGCCATAAATTGCATCTAAAACGCAGATACTGATTGCGCATCTGCGGAGAAGGATATTTCTGTAGATACTCAGCCATTTTTCCTAATTTTTTCTGCCCAAATATCGATATATCAAAGTCTTTCATTCTAGAGCATTGTTCTATTGTTATAATCCAATCCATTTGGAATAACTTCATTTTTGCTCTAGCCGGATTAATCAGCAGAATGTCTAAAGAGATATCAGCGTCTGCTAGAGTATTTATAATATTCTGTGTCCAAAGCTTGGAGTAAAAGTCATTTGTGGTGGCTAGATACATTGCTAATATTAAAACAACATTTAAGGAGCCAATATTTAACAAACATTTCCTAAACAGCGCACATCTCTTCCATTGATCCTGTGCATACAAAGATGTCAAACCCAGTTCAAAACGCAATATAGCTTTGGACATGGACATAGGAATGTTTAGGATTTTTTTCCAAAACTTGGATTCTATCCTGTCCCAAAAGTTACGTTGTTTAGGTAATGTAGATTCGACCCCATACGTGAGAATAGGAGTCACTTTTTGTTTATAGAATAGCAGTATATGGGAGTAAGAAAATTTTGCATATTTTTATGTTAATAACCTTGCCTGGGCAATTAGTGGAAGTAATTTCTGAGTGATTCCTACTTCATTTTCATTCTTTCTCAGAGAGTTGGATATCATAATGCCCAGGTATCTATACATATTTACTTTTTCAAGTTGTTCACTTCCCAGGTACCACTGATAGGAGCTAACCTTCAACTGCTTTTTTGGTTTACACACCAATACTTGCGTCTTTGCTGTATTAATCACCAAATTGTTGTCTACTGCATATAAGTTTAATGCATTCAGCATGTTTTGTAAACCACTCGGAGTTTTGGATAATAAAATGAGATCATCTGCATAAAGCAGATAATTTATCGAATACAAACCCAGTTTTGGAGCATCACAAATTATATTCTGGAACACACGGCCTATATCTAAAATTAACAGATTAAACAATGTTGATGCCAGAATGCATCCCTTTTTCAAGCCTCTCTGTGTACGGATATAACCTGATAAAATTCCATCTAAAGTCAATCTTACTCACATGAAAGTAAGCCAATGACTCATCATATGAATTGAAATTAAATTATATTTTATTTATATCGCGCTTGTACACAAGTGTTTAAGAGCGTGACCAGGCAAAAAGGGAGGGGAACAAAGGAGAAAAAACAGAAAAACAGCACTCTTACTAGGCCCAGTGACATTTAAGAAAGCGCAAGTGCATGGGAAAGGAAAATGGGGGAAAAGTGCATGGAAAGGGGGTAAGTCGAAAGTGCGAGGCAGAGGAGAGAAAACATAAATAAATATTAAATAGAATAAATAATAAATACGGGCAATAAACCATGGTAGTGCAGCCAGCAAGTGGCAGGTGAAAGTTAGTCAGAAAGGTATATCTAATAAGTGCAGAAGAAACGTGGGAGGGGGACTGTAGGGGTACAGATACAGAACCTTAGTGCAGATGGTGGCCTGGAGGCAGTGCAGGAGGGTGGCAGGCAGGCCCGGCTCCAGCAGGGGGGCCAGGCCCCCCCAGATCCAGCCCCTGGCCCCCCTAGAAAGGGGGCCATGTAAGTGGTGTGATACACCACTAGTAACCAAGGGAGTGGGGGGATGGATGGCTCTCTAAACATTAATCAGCAACCTCAAAGACATTCTGAGAGGCTGAACTGCAGGATTTGTTTTATTGCCCTAGACAATGATTTATGCCCCACAGCCATGAAAGTACAAATAACCAGAGAGATGGAGAGCCACACACACCTCTACGTGAGGTAGCACACATATTCAAGCAGGCTGCCTACAACTATTTTCTCAAACCTACAATCACAATGTTGATTTCTGTATTTTAAATTGTGTTTATTTTTTGTGAGAATATAATGGTTTTTCACATCATGCTTAATAAAATGGTTAACTGTATCAAGTTATATAAATGACAGGTAAGATGCTTGAGCACAGATTTCTGCGCAAGGTGCGTCACCTGACTTGGGGTCCTTACAAATTACATTCAAAGTATATATTCTGCTGCATTAACTACTTCAGTATAAGTGAAAAGATAAGGTTGGTTGTAACAAAAATGTAATTCTGGAGGGGAGAGTGTAGTAAAATCAAAAAGTGATACATGCAGGGCTTTGAATTAAACATTACCACTACTGTTGCTCTACGCAACATTCCATGACATAATTTTGCAGTATGTCTGTACCATTAGAGAAGGGGACAAGCCATTAGCAAATGACTTTTGGTGCTGCCACCAAAAGGTGCAGGTCATTCTCGATTTCCATCTTCCCTGGAACACAAGTAACCACATGGACTTTTAAGGGCCTGTGGTCTAGAAGTTTGGGACAGGCTTCTGATATTAGTGACAGTGCCAAGGCTGATATGCAAACAATAGTATGCAAGGCTGGCCAGAGCAATGACGGTGGTTTTAATTGATTTATAGATTTTTTACCTATTAGGTACAACCAGAACGCATGCAGTGAAACACAGCTAGGATGGCGATAAAATGTGAGAAGAAACACACATCCTATGGGTGTGTCTGTTCATTTACCCACCTAATGACTAGCCATGGCTGTGTTAATACCTCACCAGAAAAACCTAACGTTTCTAGAACTCTATGAGCAAGCTCTATAACAAAGAACACCAAACATGTTGCTGTATAGGGCCTGTCAGTGTTATATCTAAGCATTCTTTTGAGTGTTTAATTACTTAATTACCTGTGTAAATAAGCTCCTGGTGTAATAAAATTCTCTTAATTTGTGTCTTCAGCCAGTTGATTTTATAAGCACTATATTTGTCAATGCCTCTGTGATTTCACTGAAGTCATGTCTTAAACAAGCAATCACATTCCATCCGTTTTGGCTTGCGACATTTGCCAGGCAATGCCATCATATGCCCAGTTAGTGCCACCATTTTCCAGCTGTTCCCATCTTATGACCAGGTGGTACCCTTATGTGGTGCCCTTATGGAACTGTCTGGCAAATGCCTACCCATGCCTAATCAAAAGCCCAAGCCGTTGGCTTTTCCGATGCATGTTGGCTTCTGTTTGTCTCCCTGAGTTAATGTGTATATGCCCAGATGTGGGTGTCTTGCTGGCTACGCCTTGGGAATCAAGCTGCACTAAGCTAGTCCAACAAAGCCCTACCTGAAAATTATTAGGCTAGGTTGGCAAGTTTTGACAAGTTTTAGATCTTCTCATGTATACTTACCAGTGGGGCTCCGACCTAAATAGAATGTATCTTTGTTTGGAAGCCTAGTCTACTCTGACAGAATGTTTCATGATTCAAACTGATAAGTACTGACTTCATACCCTTAATCTGTTGAGTAACTTTACAGAGTTTGCAAAGTATGATGTAAATCCTGGGTGCTCGGTGTTTAGGCAGTGCCAGAAATTAAACATGAACACCCACAAAATAAACAAAAAAGAGGAGCATTTTCTATAATGTTCCAGGGCAAAGTATATAAGGTGTACATCTTTTATAAATAAAAATCAGTATTTCTATATTTACTAAAGAGTACAATCAGAGGTGGATTTAACATTTCGACAAGGGACACATGCCAATGCCCCTCCCCTGCTCTACATCACCCCTCACATGCAGACATCAGGGCTGAACAGGCCCTACCATTGAGGTTATATCTTTTAACAAGTCTCAGAGGCAGATTATTTACAATAGGATGTGCTATGCCAAATATGCTGTTGATACTCAGTGTCTTTTCACTTTATCAGGTGACCACTCCAAAGACACTGAGGTCATTAATGCCACATACAACCAAATCAAGCTCTGGATGCTGTATAATGGCCTAGCCCTGAATAACTTAAAAACTGAGATTACAATCCTGGGCACCAGCCCCAAGTGGCGCCAGCTTGATCAGTCCTATTCATTCTTTCAAATCGCAGACTGTCTGCTCCCCACTTTGAAAAAACAATAAAAACCTTGGGAGTCACGATTGAGGTCCCATATCAGCAGCCTAGTGTCAAACTCAACATTATATTACATTATACTTTTGGCACAACTCAGACAATTCCTTGAGGCCTGCAGTTGTGCCACCCTAGCCAGGGTGATCATAGGGAGCCGCCCAGACTTCTGTGGCAGCAGTCTACTTGGGGTAGGCAAAGGAGAGCTCAATCGTCTGCAAGCTGTCCAGAACAATGCAGTTAGGGTCGTTATGGGGATGCGCAAAACAGATCATGTCTCAACAGCAAACCGAGCATTACATTGTCTCCCTATTACAAAGAGAATCACGTTTCGTACCCTTTGCATTTCAGGGGCTTGCATGTATGGAATAAGCCCTTTTTATATGGCAGCACAGTTGAAGTGGCTATCTAACAGCCATATTCTAAGATCCAATAACACAGGGTTGCTTTTCACCCCAAAGGCCAAACTGGTACAGGTGCAAAATGGATGCTTCCCGGCCACAATTCCTCACTTGTGGAATACTCTCCTGCCTGATTTGAGGCTTTGTGCCAGTCTTCCCAGGTTCAAACGTGTCCTGAAAACCTTGCCTTTTGAGTAAATGGATCCTTGACCTCCACTAGTTTCTCTCAGGTTTCTCCTTAGGCTTCGCTGAGATTTATGTTTTTTATTGTATGTCATGTCAGCGCTCTTATGCCCCCGGGCCACTGTCATTGTGCTTTAGAAATAAATTCAATAAATAAATAAATTAGAAATGAGAAAAGGTAAAAAGGCAGTGATCATTGCTGTGGCACTTAAAAAAATATATAGGGTTTTAAGAAGCTGTTTAAGTGTGATTGTTAGGTGATTAGTAATTAAGGGGATACAGAACAAGCTGTGTGAAACAATAACCTTGACATGCATTTCATTTCACTTTGTGTCTGTAAGAGATTTTTTGTAAATTCTCATTCATTGCTATGCTGGAGCTTGTAGGCTTCCATTCAGGATGGGGAAAATAAAGCTACAGTCATAAGGGATTCTTTTCCAGGTCAAGCAGAGTGGAAGAAGTGGCGCTAAATGCATTTAGCTCCACTTTGTATGAGCTACAGGATTTTGTATGATTTGCCAAGCGAAGTTGGAGAGCAGATCAGACTTAACAAGGCCCCCCTGCCAAATCCTACTGGCATTCCAGCAGCATGTATTTTTAAGTTGGCTGAAATCCAATGGATTCCTATGAGATATGTCGACTTTTACACGTGGTAAAAGCGGACAGAGTCAAAAGGAATACATTGCGGATGACTCCCACAATCATTAATGGTGTAGGTGATTTAAACTTTTCCAGACACGTAGTGGTAAAGTAAAGATCAAAAGCGATTTTCACCTGTTTTAATCTTTACTTTTCCAGTACTTGGTGGAAACAATTAAAATTAATGAATGGCCCAGTTTGCAAAAAAGCGCAAACAGGAGAATTCTGCTCTATGCAGTTCAGGATTCAAAACAAAATGCCCCACCTTAATCTTTTCATCAATATGTTTCTACAATGATGAATGCATTGTCAAGTTGGTTTATCATGTGACTGGTGCATTTTTTAAGTAAACTGTATACAATTTAGTATTATTTTAGTTATTGAAAGCCAAACTTCAACACATATTTGTACCAACTTGAGCTCTGCAGATGTTTGGTCAAATATCTATATTTCAGGCTACGTTGAAATTATGGCTTTACCACTCAACCAAAGTGTGTGATCCTCAGCATATTTTTTTAATTTCACTATGCCTTGCTTGTTAAACGTAGGTGCCCCTAGAAGGGATTCAGTTTGCATTACAAGCTATTCCAAAAAACCTCACTCATGATTTAATAGATGGCCAGCACAGGCATTAGGATACACACACACACACATCTAACTTTGAAAATATCCAGGCCACATGTATTGAACAAAATTGTCATTCATTACCAGTGAACACATCAAACAAAGAGTCATCTCGGACTATTGCATTTTATAACCAGTATGTAAACAGTATGTACCAGACAATGATGTATAGGGGCATGACAGAGGAGCAAGACCCGCTCCTTCCTGCCATACTCCACCAGGAACGATACCAGGAGGCTGGAATACCCTCAACCAGCACCGTCTGCCTCCTGATGCAGCCCTTACAACCCTAGCACAGCCTTGCACTCTCAAATTAATTAAAATGTGCTGCGAAAATGCAACAAAAAATAACATTTTGTGTTTCAAATTTAATATTGGACATGAACCATTGATGGGAGACATTCAGAATGGGATTAATGTAGGGGTTCAGTTGGAAAGGAGGGGGCATTTGTGGAATGGGTGGGTGAAGGGAGAATTGTATACATGTATATGTTATTGGAGGATATGTTGTTGTGCTCTAAATATTGGTAAGATCAACAAGACTACCTGTATTGATTGGGCATGGTATGTTCTGTTCATGAAATAAAAAAAAGTTAGAAAAAATGTAAATTTGTAGGAAACAAAATCTCCTATTACTTGCTTCAGTATTGTGGGGGGTCTATCTTTCACAACAGGGTGGAGGGAGCACAAGCATCCCCTTCGGGGCCCGCTGGGAGTAGCCACAGCACTCAGGAAGGTATTTGTTGGGCAGACACCATCCATCTGCTCAGCCCTCTCAGAGGAGGAGGCATCGCCCTGAATTCTCCCAAGCCAGTCCAGGAAAGACATGCTGGGTGCTGGGGTGAATAGGTGGCAGGGGAGGTAAATGGGAATGGTGGTTAGGGCAGCTGAAGGAACGTGTCTGGATGGTGAAAGGTGAAGGAGGATCAGATATAATAGTAAGGGGAGAGCAGATGGGAAGGGAAGACAGGTAGATTGATGTTGCAACACGATTTTCCTTGCTTCTCTTTTGCTATGTACTTTTTTATAGAGCTGTGCAAATTTATTTTTGGAGATCTGCAAAATCTGGATCAACGCCAGCACTTTGAATAGGGTTCTCCTAGACCCCCACCCAATGGAATGTGGGCCCCAATGGTCACAACCCTGGCCCACCCAGATGAAAATTCCTGGAGCCGGGCCTGGTGGCAGGGTGAGCAGGTACCTGCACCCGAAAGAACAGAGTGTGGCCAGGTGCACAATGTCAAGAGAAGAAACAGATCAACAGGGGAGAAGGGGGGCAAAGGCAGAGGCAAAGAGGAAGGTCTTGAGAAGTTTCCGGAACCGAAGATGTTTTTCCTCAAGTTTCAAGGTGGCCGGGTGGCTGTTCCAAAGGGAGGCACCAGCCAAAGACAGAGATCTACCCCTATATCATATCACATCAGACAGCTAGGCGTTTAAATCCTAGATAATGTGAACTTGATCTCCCTGCTGGCTTCAACCAATGGAGTTCCAGGTCTTTCACAAGGAGACTAACTGCACAAAGCCAATGCATTATGGGAGTTGAAATAATTGTGTACTGTAGAACAAATTAAGGGGTTCTAACTTTCAAAAATGTGGTATTTTAATCCCTATCCTCTTGAAACTAACATAGTACAACAGATATATTTGTGGAACCTCCTTCCCCCAATTAGCAACCCAAAACACACATGTTCAAAGCGATCCCTCTCATCCACCCTCTCCTTCCCAATCAATCATCAACTTTGCACCTAAAAAAAGAATGTGTCTGCATGTGTGTAGGTTGTATGCTGACATCTATGATGCCCACTCCTTTTCTGTAGTAATGTTTCCCTCCAGAGACCCAGCTGTACTGCATTGGCCGGCATTCGAAAGTTACAAGATTGAATCCCAGTGGCATGCAGCCACTTGGACACCTTGCAGCGAAATGTAGAGCCGCTGACCCAAGACCTGCGTCAGTTTCAGTGTACGCACGACTCAGCCCTGGCAGGTGCATGAGCCAATCAGGAAGCTCGGAACACAGCTGTATTCACATGTATAAACCGGCGTTCATTGCTTTCCAAGTGCTGCTCGCCCCTTGTCCTGTGCCTTGCTTTCCCCCCCCAGTACCAGTGACCCTGCAGTGTGGGCAATGAAATCTCTTGCCAATACAAATAAACTCATTAATAAATGGAGCCTAGTTCTTGCACTATGCTTGTTAAGATGGATTTTTGAACTCTGACCTGGAGGGGCAGAGGTTCAGAAGGCCAGCCTAGTGTCTTGGAACGGAGTAACCTCTGGACAAGCCAGACCAATCAGGGTAGAAATGGTGGCAGTCAGAACTAAGTCTCAAGAGGGGTGAGGGTGACTGAAAGACCTCAATCAGCACACAAAGCAAGGATACTTACAAATTACTCCAGACAGGTGTTATATTAAAAATATAGATGCATTTATTACAAGGCCTTTGTAACATCAACCATAGCAAAGAATCACAATAATACTGAAGTAAACCGACACATCACAATCAATACAATATATTTACAAGACCTAGGGGTCTAAGGAGTTAAAAGCACGAATTATGTAGACCACCTAGATGGGGAGGAAAACAGGCAGTGCAAGTAATCATTAGACCCAGTTCAACATCAGAAATTAACCTAACTAAGAGGCAGTCCAAGTCCTACGAAGAGAGGAGCCTTATGCTCAATAGTACATGCACGAGCTTGTGCCAATGGACAAAATAGGGTCTCTTCAAGGGTCTCTGACAGTTCAGGAAGGTGGATGAGGCAATGAAGAACAAGTCCCCACTACTCAAGCAAGACCTCCACTTGCGGGCAGAGGCAGGGTGAGAGTGGGGGATGGAGCAGCTATTTCGCAACAGTGGTAGAAAAGAAATGGGTTACTACGCTAGGGGCCACCGGTTGGGGTATGGACTACTCACCGGTACCCGACGCAGGCAGACCCAGACTTCGTCAGTTCAGTTCACTTTGCTGGCAGGTTCGGATGCGACAAGCAGGATGTCTCAACACTGTGTAGTTTCCGCGGTAGCAGGTTTCAGGGTCAAGGGGGTCACAAGTGCAGCGAACTTGCACAGGTCGTTGCCGCAGCAGAGCAACACGCTAACCGCCTTTACTCCGGTCCAGGCGCACTTGTCTCACTACAGACCTGGGAATGCCAAGTGTACGAAATTTGGTGTGAGGGTGCCGGGGACACAGAGCAAGCAAGGTACCTAGTTTCGAGGGCTTCCTCAAAACGGCAGCGGTGACAGAGAAAACGTCCCGTGTTAGCTGGTCAGCCCACTGGTTGGCCCAGGGACACTTCCGAAGAGGCTTACTTGCAGGGTTTGATGAAGGTGCCAAGAATAGTTTGTCCCACTATTCCAATGGGTCGAAGCACCTTCGCTGACCTTGTAGGATGATCAGATGCTGAGGGGTCTCACAGGGCGACAGCGGGCTGAGGGTGCCAAACCTTCCAGCGGGTCACCAGCGGTTCCTCGACTCGGCTTCTTGTTGCAGGATACTTGGCTCCTTATCCTTTGTTCGTGTAAACTCAGGAGATCAACATGGTAGTGGTGTTTCTGGCCTCCTCTTATCCAAAGTTCCCTTTGCGCCAAAACGGAGTGGACCCAATGGGAGATCTGCTCAAAAACACTGACTCCATACGTGGACCAATCACGGACCAGAGTGGTCCCAGGCATTCAGGACACCCCCGACTCTCTGGCACCCAGGATGTGTATTGGGAACAGACATCCCAACCCACATCCTGCAGGCACACAAACAAGGCATGCATAAGCCCGCGAAAGCTTTGGGTTTCGTGGAAAGTGCATGACCAAATAAGGATTGACCCGGGTCGGCTCGACCTGGGGAAGGTGAAGGGGCAAGATGGCCAAAGGACAGGACAAAGAACCGTGTGGCATGGCCATTTTGGAGCCAGGCCACCTATTTGTGCCAAACGCGGTAAGCGCGGATAACATGTCAAAAAAGGGATCAAAACATAATAATAATAATAATTTTATTGTGATTTAGTTTACAATGAAACTTTACACATAAAATATACCTTAAGTAAGAACAAAGTTATAACGAGAAAAAACCTCAGTAATTAACAAAAAACATTGCATAAGAAATTACCAAGAAAGGCAAAACATTAAATTCTCTAAATATACATATCCTAAAAACCATATAAAACATCTTCATTTTAGATTCACATTTACAAAAGTTCTGGAACCGGATCTTGCCACATACTACCACATATTCTCCAATGAGAAGAACATAAGATAAAAGATACCTGCCACCAGTCCTGTCCGTGACACACCTGCACAGTTCAAAATAAATCCAGCAAGAGTTTCTAGGGCCTTTGGAATGACTAGAGACCCAAGGGTGCGGTAAAGTAAGTTACATCGCACTCTTGTAACATGTTGCACAGAAGCTGCAACATGAGGAAAGGACTAAGGCAAACAAAGTCTCCCAGTACTGACTGTCTTAAGGGCATGTCAGTTTCCCCATAAGAATTGAGCGAAAGCCCAGAGGAGTGCGGCTGAGGGCTGCGCTACTCTGGCAAAGGTTAGATCAGGGTGTAGAACCGCAGCAAAAAGTGTGGCGGTTGGCACATGGAGGGAAATTACATTCAAATATGAAATCTTTCCTAACAATGTTGTCCCAGTGAAATGGGAGTCCCTTTTCAGTGTCGATTATGTCACCATAATCAGCATAAAGGCATTCCCAGTCACCGGTGCAGTGCTACAGGATCCAATGTAAGTTACATTACATTTTTGTTTTGTTTTGTTTAAGTATGTTTGAGCTGTTAGCACCTGCACCCCAGTTTCATGGATACTAATGGTGATATCAGGTGAGGCAGCATGCGAACCCTGTTGGTAGCGCCCCTGCCGCCTACGTAGAGACGCTCGCTTCGCTCGGACCCTTACGTTAGGTAGAAGGCCGTTGCCGACTCCTCAGTTAATATCCCTCAATAACAATTGTATGCTTACACATGAGAAAGTATGTTTGAATACTCATCTATATTTTAGACTTGTGCAATGTGGGAGTGGATCATTGCCTTCTGTACACCCGTCCCAAGTGGAGTGAACACTTAATGCATATATGGACGATGTGCGTGTGTGCCTG
The DNA here is from genome assembly GCF_040938575.1 of Ambystoma mexicanum. Taxonomy (NCBI): domain Eukaryota; kingdom Metazoa; phylum Chordata; class Amphibia; order Caudata; family Ambystomatidae; genus Ambystoma; species Ambystoma mexicanum. The sequence goes on from NC_090929.1 coordinate 1,546,451,430, forward strand.
CAGGTGCCATTAATGCTCTTGACAAATGCACGTTGTTTTCAAGGCCATCTTACAATGTACCATGAAGATGTGGGGCCCATCTGAAAGGTGCTCTGGTTGACTTCAAAAAGTCAATGGCCCTCATTACAACACCGGCGGTAACCAATGGTGCTATTAGCACCATGGTTGCTGCCGCTATTGTAATGAGTCCGCCAATGGTAAATGGGGAAATACCGCCCCATTCCAAGGTTGGCGGGGTGGTAATTCCCCATTTACCATTGGCCATTCCCCATTCCCATTTTTGCCCCATAGGGCTCAATGGCACTGGGGAAGGCGGTAATTACGGTACCGCAAATTGCGGTACCGTAATTACCTCGGAAGTCTCTTTGCGGGTCCCTACTTTAACGGCTGGTCCAGACCAGCCGTTAAGGTCGGGAGCCGCAAAGGGACCTCGTAATCAGGCGTTAAGGGTTTAACGGCGCTGACACCTTTTACGGCGCCGTTAAACCCTTAAAGCCAGGGTCGTAATGACCCCCAATATCAACAAACAAATGACTAAACCAGTCCATCAAACGATAGGATGCCTTATTAACTGAACTCTGAGGAGCTGTGAGGGGAGACTGGGGCACATTTTAAAAAGAGGGAATGAGGGAGGAAGGAAGGAAGGAAGGAAGGAAGGAAGGAAGGAAGGAAGGAAGGAAGGAAGGAAGGAAGGAAGGAAGGAAGGAAGGAAGGAAGGAAGGAAGGAAGGAAGGAAGGAAGGAAGGAAGGAAGGAAGGAAGGAAGGAGAAAAGAGAGGAAGGAAGGAAGGAAGGAAGGAAGGAAGGAAGGAAGGAAGGAAGGAAGGAAGGAAGGAAGGAAGGAAGGAAGGAAGGAAGGAAGGAAGGAAGGAAGGAAGGAAGGAAGGAAGGAAGGAAGGAAGGAAGGAAGGAAGGAAGGAAGGAAGGAAGGAAGGAAGGTTGGTTATATGTGTGAATCAAACTCATACAGTCAGTGTATTGCTGTTTAAGAATTGTATCGCCCCGTATTTGCATCTATAAAATCAAACAGGATACGTGTGTGTGCACGTTGAAGAATTGGGCCCACATCCCTTCACAGGATGTTTGTAGATCATCACAAGATGTTAGTGGGTTATCGATTTAAACTCTGCAGACAGTGAATTCACCGCACACTCCCAACCCCCCCACACACTGTTCCAAAAGCAGCTCTGGCGGAGGCTCGCTCATTACTCCTTCACTGTGAGAGGACACTGCACTTCCAGAGTGCAGTGAACCTTGCCCAATCCGGCAGGTGTGCACTAACTCCCCAGGCGCTGTGACTGGCGTCATGGAGTCACTCTGCTCCTCTCTCTTTCTTTTTCTTCCGCTGCCCTGTGACTTGGTTCAATATTTCCTTCTGTCGTCAATCAATCTCTTTCTGTCGCCTCTTCCATACGCTCCCTCTTGACCTCCTCTCTCTCCCTCTCTTCTGCCATTTCCTGTGCCCCACTCTCCCTTTCTTTTACTCTACTTCTCGCAACACTGCTATCCCTCATCTGACCTCACTTTAATTCTCTAAGTCATTCTTTCTTCCCCTTCCCAGCTCCCTCCCTCCACCTCGCCACTTAACTTCACTCTCCTTCTCTCGCTCCCTCTCTCTTGCTGCCAAGCCCCACTCCCTCTGTCTACGTTTATTACTCTGCTTCTCTCTGTCTCTCTCGTTCCCTATCTCGCCTCCTCTCCTTCCTTCTCGGCCTTTCTCTCCAATGTATGTACTGCTATCGGATACCCCGCCTCCCTTTCCTCACACGGATCCTAAGGTCCCTGTAGAAGGGCTGTTCCCTTAGTTCTTCCTGTATCTTCTTCACAACATAGTATATCTGCTCTCTCTGCCCTCAAACTCCCCCACCCTCCATCATGCACACGCTGCCCACACCATCCCTTTCTCCCTTATCCAATCTATCTAGCCGACCCAGCTCTCTCTTTTACTCCTTAGAATGATCCATTAACTGTGGATTCAGAGCCGGCTCAAGGGGTTATCAAGTGGTGCGGTGACACCGGGGCGCGCGCCGCCAACTCTCGCGATGTAAAGTGTCATGTAAATTGCATGACATTTTACATTGTGTGAGCTGGCGGCTTCTTTTATCTGGAGGCCCCGTTTTCTAATACAAAGTCATTGGCCCTCATTACAAGTTTGCAGTGCAGGAAAAGTGCTGGAAAAAGTGCCAGTAATTTTGTGACCGCCACTTTTCCTGCCCGGCAAAACTACAAGTTTACCGGTGAGAGCTCGTTGATTTATCTCCAGCTCTTAAGACCCCCACTGGCAAAAAACAGCAGGTATTTCTGACACTGGTATTAACGTGCCGGAAATACCTGCCAATCCCCGATGGAATGGGGAATGAACACTGTTGCTGGCACCTGGAATATCCTGGAATTACCGGGCTTTCAGATGGTCTGTTTCCCGGTGTCCTGCAAGAATTACCAGCGGGATACCAGGGAAACTTCTGGGCAATGCTGCAGTGCCTCACAAAGCGAGGCAGGGTAACTGCTGTTACCCCCTCTCTGCTCCTCTCCTCCCCCACGTCGAAGAGACACGCAGTCTGTACAACACAATGCTGAGGAAGATTGAGGTGTGAGCAATCCCCTCACCCTTTCCTTCATGCAGCAAGGTGCTAAGCACCTAAGGAAACCAACAGGCAGGCAGGGATCAGGTTCAAAGACCTGCCCCCCCGGGGGGCCAGATAGTCGGCTATCCGGCCGGGGGCTGAAATATAACAGCCCCCACTACTATACATATCAAACACCCAGGGCTCCCCTGGGTCTTATAAATACAGAGCAGCATGCTCTGAGAAAACACAATCAGTTTGTGGACCCTGAACGGGGACCCAAGCACACAGGAGGTGCACTGTTTACTCAGTGCCTTCCAAACCTTTGCTTTTTTACCACAAAACCCTTCCACCCTACAAATAACAGAGAAGAACAAAGGAAAAGAAGTACAGGGCACTGTACGGTGCCCACAACAAGTCGTGGGACATGAGAAGGCAGGCACGGGCCAGAGGGGGTAACCCCAAGGCCCGGTGCCCAAAAATATTTTTATTATCTATGATACGTGATTATTGTTATTTGCATAACCATATCTGTACAATAAAACCTACGGCCTTTTATTGCCAACACTTGACAAACAATCTATGAGACAAATTATTCTGGGTGAGGGTATGGGATCGGCAATTTATAAATATGCATGCATATGGGTTCAGCAGTTATAACGAGGGCCGTTGACTGACACTTTACATGACAGTGAGTAACCGAGGCACAGCACAAGCATTCAAGAATCACGCTGCACCTTTGCATTCTGGTATAGTGTCTCGGGAGGATAGCTCAGGGGCAACACACTCATCTTGGAAATAAGACGACGCGGGGCAACACGTGCCATTACATTTACAATAGTCTAGCGGCAGGGCGGTGCAGGTGGGGGGCCACAAATCCCACAAAGGTCGCTGGTAGACCTGAGACCAGCACTGTGTGGGTATGAGCCTGATAACCATAAGTGAAGCACGAACAGGCCGTGGACCACACGACACCCTAAATATGATGTTGTATGCCTTTCGATAGGCCACGTGACCCTCTGTTTCCTCCCTATATCCCTACCCCTAAAACTGTCGAAGGCCTATTGGCAGCCCTGCTTTCCCAGCCACCGCACATCAGATGAAGTCACCAGGCGCACCCCTACTCCGAGCGGCCTCTGTCGGGTTAACGGGACTCACCCTCACATACTGGTGAAAGGCGCATTAACCATTCGTCGGAACTCTACTTCTCTAACGGTACGTGAACGTGCACACGGCTCCAGCGTATGTGTCAGTGTCAAGCAGCCTATAGTCGGGTGTGGGGGGGGGGGTGGCGTTACATCATGGGATGGAGGGAAGTCACATCGCCGCAAAGCGACCGCGTACGTAGCGCGCTCATGCGGCTACCACTCTGTTACGGTGAAGCACATTTCCCTCAACATTTGGGTTTCATAGTACGGGACTTCAGTGAACATGCCATGCCTAAGCAAGCTGTATATACTGCACGCTGCCAAGCTCTGCGGAGAGTTCATACCCGCACGGCTGCACGTGGGTTCAAGAGGGCAGCCGCGAGTGCGACTTCTGAAAGCAACTCTGTGGCGTGCCACCCCAGCAGCACGTGCGCGTGGCCAAAGCGCACAGTTGCTCGTTTCCCGCAGGGGCACGTCTTACACCTGCGAACACCTGTATCGTGTACATATTCAACTACGTGCGGACATCTATACAATGCGTACAACTGACACCCCTAGAGCATGAGCAAACATGTGGGCGTGTGCAGCGAGTGCACCTCGGCCATGTGTGCAGATATGTCAGCAAGAGCATGCGGTAAGTACGCGCTTCTAGTGTATGTGCGAGTTTGGCACGTGAACGTCGGGCACACGTGCACATCTGCTAGGTTCCATTAGAATCATTATCTCTTGTGCAGTACGTGTATATCTGCACGTGGGCACGCCGTTTGCATGGACGCCTACACACGGGGCTCACACTAAAATCTCCGAGCTATGGACGCGACCCTATCGTGTGCAGTGCAGCCAGGTCTAGAGCGCGCGCATATTTGCATTGTGCGATCGTATTATATGATGGTATGGAAGCTGCGGTCTCCATAATACGCAGAGTCCGCGGACTCGCTGACAATACGCTGGTGCTGGAAGTGTCAGCAGGCGCACGTGGACAATACGTTAGACCCGCAAAGCCAGCCCCTGGATGCGAGCCTATGAACCACGTGGCATCCCCTGATGTGCAAGGGGCTGGCGCTACAGGTGCGCTCCATGCATTGATATCGGCAGCCCGACAGCCGTGTCCCTTCTTTCACGCACCTCGCTCCCTCCCCCCAGCTCGTGACATGCCCCGGGTACTCACACTGCTGTTGTGCCCTGACCAGTGCACCATGGCTTGGTTGTGCGCAGAATCCCCGGTCAGGGCGAAGGTGGTGCTGGTCAGCCGCAGCTCCTCGGCCCGGAACCGTGTCCCTTTGCCCTGCTCCGCGGGCGGGTCTATGCTCTGCCCTCTGGACACGCGCTTACTCTCCGCGGAGGACGGAGTCCGCAGAGCCTTCCCTGGAGCCGGGATCCCGTCCGACCGCTCCACCTGCTCACCCCCGTCCTGCTCCCCCAGCAGATGAGGGCTCCTCCGCCTCCTTAGCAGGGGCGACCAGGTGGCTTTTAGCCTTTCCACACCAGGTGCCACGTTCGGCTCCGACATCTGACTTTTCATGTCTGACTTTGCCTCCTCTCCAATAACTTGAGCATGTGTTGGGGCCGACACCGAGGGCTGCGCCCCCTGCGTGGCGGTGAATGGACGCTGGTCGCCCAGCGCAGGTAATTTTGATAGCACACTTCCATGAAATTGAGGACTGACGGGGCGAAGGTCACCCGCAGATACTTCTGACTCTGATGCCAAGTCCATAGGGCTCGTGGCCTCAACGCCCCTGGCAGATCCTGCCAGTGCTGAAAAAGTGTCCTGCTGCACGGGCCTCTGCAGCAAGTCCCGGCCCGGTCCTTTATTCCCCGAGAACTTGTCGGGCGGCACAGAACTCTTCAGAAGGTTTCCTTCGGGTCCTACTGACGTGGAAATCGCGCCGTGCGCCACGGGGGTCTGTAGCATGTCTCCATCGGCGACTTTTAATTGCGTGAAAGGCCCTGAACTCTGTAGCACGTCTCCGCTGGATCCTTTTAATAACGTGTACTTGCCTTGCTGGGCAGCACTCGGAAGCAGGTCCCCAGGTGTTTGCAGTGGAGTAGAGCTGCCCTGCAGGGTAGATCTCGGAAGCAGGTGCCCTCCGTTTGCTTTTGATGCTGAAAACTTCTCTTGCTGTGGAGCACGTTGGAGCAGGTCCCCCGCGTTTGCTTTCACTGAGGTGAACTTGCCCTCCTGGGCAGAATTCTGTAGCGGATCTCGACCGGATGCGTTTAATGGTGATAGCCGGCCTTGCTGTTCAGGGGTCTGCTCTTTCAATGAGATCTTGTCTTTGCGGGCATTGTTGGTGGGGTCAAAGCCCCCATTTGCCTCCCCTGGTGCTGCTAAGGCGGCGCTGTCAATAGGGCTTCCAGAGAACACGTTTATCTCATAGCCATGTAATGCTGACATCTGGGTGCTTCGGTCAGATGCCCTGGAATCTACCCCAAAGCGTGGTAACTTTCCCGGGATAGATGGGCTGTCTCTGCCAGGCTCCCGGCGCAGGATAACTCCGTCGGCATCCTCCATTCTCCTCCTGCCTTGAGCTGCCCCTTCCCAGTCCCCACTCCCCATATCCCCCCTGCCCGTGCTCAGGCTCAGCACTCCGTACTGCAGCAGCTGCACCCGGGGTTGGCATGCTCTGCAACTTATCTCTGCTCCGGAGAAGCCGAGAGTGCAGAGCAGCAGCCAGGTCCAGAGGAGGGAAGCCGGCCAGCCTGGCCGCAGACCCGCCGCCACCACCAAAGCCGCTGTCTTCTCCATGAATAATCCGCAATGGGGCTGCTGCGCGAATGGATCAATCGGACAAAAACTCCATGGAAGTTTGAACGGAGCCCGGGCAGGTGCAGCTCGGAGAGGAGGAGAGCGCAGCAGCTTCTGAGGAGATGCGGATCGGGAGGGAGCCGCCGCACGGGGGAGGAGCGCTCAGGAAGCACTGACTGGAGGAAGGCAGCGGCACTCTTACTATCACCCCTCCCTCCCGGGGCTGAGTGAACGACGGGGGCCAGTGTGTGCACAAAATAGCCCCACCCTCGGGGAGTGCTCGCTGGGAGTTTCATTCCTTGTTATGATTCCTCCTCCATCTGGCGTGTTGCTTCTTTAAGGTGTAATCGTTATGTGATCAGTGGGCAGCGCCGCATGATTCGAGTATGTGATTATTTTTTTACCATGCCAGCATCGATATATTGTGTTATTTCCCAGACACATGTGTTGACTTATTTAGGAAATTGCTCACACTAGTGCCCCCCCCAATTTTTTTTATAGTGAATACAGTGTGATTGTTAGTATTATGTGTATTATTATTATTATTATTATTATTATTATTATTATTATTATTATTATTATTATCATTATTATTTTCTTGATAATTGAAACACTGTGGGAGTAAATGAGTTGTAGATGGCACCATGTTGACAGAGGACCACCAGGGCAGGTGCTCTAATCCCACTTCTACTTTAATACATTGATGGATCCTGCTGTAATCTGCTCTGCATGATTTGGTTCCTTTAGACAGATGTGAATAGCGCTTAGAAGCAGTTTACATGCAGATTCGAACCCCTACATAAAGCATACACGTTTTCAATTAAGTTTGCGTAATTCATCATATGCTATGTATGCTGCAGTCCAAGAAACTAGGAACACAATGCATCATCGGAGTGACATGTTTCAGTCATGATGTGCAGCTCTCATAATAAATCATACAATTCTCATGTCGTAGGCTTCCTAGATCTGCAACATTGTTCTGGTGCATGGACCCCAACCCCTGTAAAATAAGAAGCACCCTAATGTGTTTAACATGTTCTTATCATATTTGGAAGGCCAATTTCAATATTCAACAGTATCATCTGAATCACAATTAGACACACGTTTAACAGAGTAAAAGATATACACCTTTTATTCACAAGAGAGCTCCAGTAACCAGAGGCAGGTTAATGTCTGGGCACGTTCAGTCCAGAGAATAGTATGACCCAGTGGCATGTTGAGATCGACGGTTATGTACATGTTGTCTCCATGAGGTAAATTGTATGTAAATATTCAATCCAGAGAATAGTATGACCCAGTGGCATTTTGAGATCGACGGTTATGTACATGTTGTCTCCATGAGGTAAATTGTATGTAAATATTCAATCCAGAGAATAGTATGACCCAGTGGCATTTTGAGATTGACGGTTATGTACATTTTGTCTCCATGAGGTAAATTGTATGTAAATATTTCCCATTGATATGTTTGCAGCTAATCCCTAAAGCTGAGCACATTTTCCTGTTCACGGGGTCGAAAAACCCAACCCTAGACTACTTTTTAAGTAATAGTTTGCAGAGTTCCATTACCCTTTGAACACCGGACGGGAATAGTGTACACATTGGTAAGGTCAGAAGCATATGACAGGCGTGCATTATAGACGTAAGCACCCATGCTGTGTCGCAGTTTATTAGGTGTTCACACTCAACTCAGAGGGTTCCTTTCTCCCCCAAGCAAGGTGACGCACAATGAAGCGCTTTTTATTTCAAGTTCACTTTGGTGAGGCCTCAACCCGCCTCACACCCAACCCCAACAAATACCCTGTGTCACAAATGGACTAGGAAGCAGGCCGTGTATAGTATGCATTTATTTATTTACAGTTGGACAAAGAAAACCAGTAGCCAATATCAGCCACCAACGCTGCAGCAACACCTAATATCACAACAATAACTCTGTTACTAAAACAACACAGGTACTATTTTGAAACATGCAGTCACAACTTACAACACATTTGATTTCAATTTAACCAATAGAAAACATTGACAATACAATGGAAAAATAGTTTTGCAACACACATTCAATGGACCGACAATGCTTTGGGATTCTGGTTTGGGGGGCAAGGTCATAAATGGGAAAATTCTTTTTTAGGCTTCTGTTTGAAAGGCACAGTTGGGAAAATGCCCCAGGCCCCGGGTCGTACAAAGTATGGAGCAATGGGGGGTCTGGGGGGGTTGGGCGAAGGGTGGGGGGCAGAGAAGGCGCAAAACACAAGGGGAGGGGCAGCCAGGTGGCGACCCCGCCCCAGCGTTTCCATGGCAGCAGCCAGCAACACAGGAAAAGGTGAGATGGCAACCAGTGGGGGGGCCGGAGGAGGGACGGCCCCCCACTGGAATAACAAAGGAAAAGGAGGTTTAAGAAGGACTCAGTAGGAAGGAGGAAGCACATCAAGGAATGAAGCATACCTCGCTCGGGTAAGCTTCGTGGGTTCTGGAAAGTGGAAGGAATCGTTTTGCCCACCCAAACCACCCCATAATTTTGCAAGAAGGTGACGAACAAAGCAGGAGCTGGAACACTGAGTACTACATTCGGTACATGGTAGAGGAAGTCGTAGGTGGCACATGTTCAAGAACTGATGCCCGAGGGAAGCATAGACTTGCCAAAATGAAGGATGGCATCTGCAACCCTGGACACGGTGTGCCCAAAAGCACACCTGTTGTTCTATAAGTTTTGGTTTTGTGTTATTTCTATGGAAAAAGAAATGCCTGCGGCCAATAATTTGTCCACAAAAAAAAAGCTGTCTGTACTCATTCCATACTAGGAGGTAGGAACCAAGAGCAGGGGGAGGCCCACACTACTTAGCCTATGCCCCAGGCCCTGGGTCATACAAAGTACGGTGCAATGGGGGGGTTGGGGGGTTAGGCAAAGGGTGGGGGGCAGAGAAGGCGCAAAACACAAGGGGAGGGGCAGCCAGGTGGCGCCCCCTGCCCCAGCGTTGCCATGGCAGCAGCGAGCAACACAGGAAAAGGTGAGATGGAACCCAGTGGGGGGGCCGGAGGAGGGCCAGCCCCCCACTGGAATAACAAAGGAAAAGGAGGTTTAAGAAGGACTCAGTAGGAAGGAGGAAGCACATCAAGGAATGAAGCATACCTCGCTCGGGTAAGCTTCGTGGGTTCTGGAAAGTGGAAGGAATCGTTTTGCCCACCCAACCCACCCCATAATTTTGCAAGAAGGTGACGAACAAAGGAGGAGCTGGAACACTGAGTACTACGTTCGGTACATGGTAGAGGAAGTCGTAGGTGGCACGTGTCCAGGAGCTGATGCCCGAGGGAACCATAGACTTGCCAAAACGAAGGATGGCATCTGCAACCCTGGACACAGTGTGCCCAAAAGCACACCTGTTGTTATATAAGTTTTGGTTTTGTGTTATTTCTGTAGAAAAATAAATGCCTGCGGCCAATAATTTGTCCACAACAAAAGCAGTCTGTACTCATTCCATATTAGGAGGTAGGAATTAAGAGCAGGGGGAGGCCCACACTACTCAGCCTAGAACCTCAAACGGGGAAATCGTTTTTCAACACACATGCAAATGAAAAGCAATGCCTGAACATTCTGGTCTGTAATTCTGATTTAAAATGAATGTGGATGAAGGGGAAATTTAATTTTGCACCCTCCACACTAACTTGAAAGGCAGTGTTTTGGGGATTCATTCTTTGGGATTCAGGACAACCACCCCACACACTACTGGTGTACAGGAATGAGGGGTTTCAGAAAACAGTCAACCAAGTCTTTATAGGCTATACTGACTCGAACACACTAGGCATGCACTTTGTTAGTTTCAAACTCTAACCAAACTCATCCTGTTATTTTCTACTTGGGAATTAAATGATTTACTTTAATCAAATGTGCTTAGGGTCTACACAGTGGCTCCCCCCTTACAACACAATTCAATTTCAACACAGATGTTGGTTTGAATGAGATTTAATACCTTATGCAAAGGGCCTACCCAGTTTCACCCCCCCCCCCGTTTCCGTTTACCCGCTAATGGAAAGGGGTAAAGGCAGGTGGCTTCACATGCAATTGATGGCTTTGGGATATCTACTTACATGGGAGCTCTCTGCTCTTTGCTCAGGCTGCCAGACATATTTACAGGACTCTCTTTTGGTAGGCAGCTCACACCAGGCCTCTCCCACAGCAAGGCCCCTCCAGACAGGCCATTCCCAGATAGGGCTCCCAGGTTTCCAGGTAAGGTTTACCCTGATGGCCTTGATAGCTCTCCTTGCCTCTCTGCTAGTTGTTCCTCGCAAGAGTCCAGCAGCATGCACCTCCCTGTGGGATGTTTTTACCCATGCATCCAAGCCCTACCATAAAACTGTGCAGTACTGGCATGGAAAACATCATGATGGCCAGAACTCCCCAGATAGTGCACAGGGAAAACATGAAGAATAGGCTGCCACCCATTTTTGCCTATGTTGTGAGCACAGGAGGGCACTGCCTAAAACCACCATTGGGCTACACACACAGTAGCCTGAAACCATTGGGAATGGCAATGCTGATTGCCAAAAAGCAACTCAGAACTGTGGGGAATTCATTTTCTTAATCCCAAAAATGGTTGCATTACCAGTACTCACCACTATCAGAAAGCCGGCGTTTTAAAACCACCAGACTTTTGTGTAAAACTGAACAAATGAAACAAAACCAGACCAAGGAAAGACTTGCTAAGAGGTGGATACAATGTAAAACTATATTCTGAAATGACTTGAAGGAAGTAATTATTTAATGTATAGGTAAAAATTGTCAGTTTGATTTGAATGTAGAAAACTGGGAACAAAAAGTGACATTTAGCTGAAACCTGGCTTAATGAAACTGAATTCTGCCTGACAACTACCCCCGACAGGAGTTGAAACTGGATCAACAGCCACTCTTCCCAGGCCTAGCTGCATCCTGCTGCCCCTTGCCAAAAGGAGTTGACACCTCTCTAATTAGATTAGGGGTGGAGCACCTGGGAACTGGAAGGGACCGAACAATGCAACTTCCTTGACTCAGGCAAATGTTATATTGGGGGCGTCGTAAAATAGCTTCCTCTTGGGAGAAACTGGGGGGCAGCTGTGCCTCTGTGAACAAGCTGGCTTGGGGGAAGTGGATAAACCAGTTATTCCACCATGTGATGTGGGAAGCCACACCCCTTTTTGACCAGGGCATAATTTAAAAAAAAGATGGATAATTCATAGTACGGCCTTGTCAGAATTATATAAGTAATACCATTATTCTTGGGATTTTTCGGTGCACATTTTAAGAGGCGTTAGGACCCTGTGGTGTATTCTGGGCTAGCGGAAAATAGGGTCTTACTCCAAATGTCTGCATGTTAAAAATCTGACACTTCATCAATTAATGTCCATACTCCTTGCGCACATGTGTGTAATTTTGGGTAAATGTCCAATATTGAAAAACCAATTAAAAAGCGCAAAATGTTGTCATTTTTGAATGCAAGCCCCCAGGAAGATCAGAGGCGGACAAGCATGGACCATAAGGAATATATAATGTGTACATGTAATTTCAACAAATTGTGTATCTGGGAAAGATGTATTTGAATCAAATATAGATTTGTGTGCAATCTGACAAGGGGAGGTTCCTCTGACCATAAAACCTACAGCATCACTCTGACTCACATTTCCTTCCCCCAATCAAGGGAGAGAGGAGGAATTGGCCAATGATAAGTGAGAGGGGCAGGTTTAGTTATGGCCAACGCACACACCCACTTTCCAAAACACATAAAAAGAGACTGCTGGGACAGGTAGACATTCAATTCCATTTGCTGCGGAGCATGCTGACAGACGACTTTACATCCAGAGATCCAGACTTCAAATCCATCAATCTCCAGAACCTGTAGCAGAAATTAACTCCAGAATTTGTAGCAGAGAGGCCTGAATCCACCAGCGGAATCCTCTTCAGCAGGCCTCAAAACTAACCAAACTTTTCAACAGCCAGGCGAGCTGTTTGAAGTTTTGCCGAGAATTTTTGCAAGAACCTGTAGCAGTACCCAGAAAGCAGTGTTAGATCCAGAATCCAGAGAGGCTAGACCAGCAGAGCAGAGCTGACCCAGATCGCTGTGAGCAGTACCGGTGCCTGATTGACCGGCCGAGCAGACAGAACCACAGCCGGACGTGTTGACCAGATCCGTGACGAGGCCTAGTTCAAATTTATATTGTGAGTACCTAGCAGAACTGTGCAGAACCAATCTCTTAGTTAAAAAATTCTAATCCAAACTATGTTAACCTAAGTAGAACTGCCTCCTAGAAATCGTGTCATCTGTCATTTTTAAAGCTGCACAACTGTCACCTGTCAATTCTGCAGCTGCAAGCTGTCACCTGTCATTTTGAGTTTTCTTTAAATCCGAAAAACTACCTTTATTTAATCATCCGTATCTCTGGAACCGTTTGGGCTAGGAACAAATCTAGGCTTTCTAACGAACCTAGAACCGACTTCCTACTCCCTATACTTTTCCCGTAATCGTGAGACACGCACTCGCGAAATTTACCGCGATTTGCGATTTGGCCCGATTCCTTCATCTGTAGAAATCAGCAGCTTTTTGCTTCTCTTTGCTAAAATTCGTTTGCAATCTGCTAATCATTCATAGAGTTTTGTTAAAGTGAGCCTGAACTAATATAAAGTAGCCATCACCTACCCTGAACCTTAGAGGGAATTAAAAGCAATTTTAGCACCTTTTCACTTCCTTGCAAACCACATTAAAGTAATTCGCCTGTGTTTAAAACTCATCCCTGTTTTCCCTAAGCTTGCTGGGAGAACTGGAACTGTGCATTGCATTATAAAGTGTGATTTGTTGGGATTCTTGAAGACTATGTGCTCTCCTTCCATTTCTGGTATTGCATAGGGGGGGAGTGAATTGTCAAAAGAAAAAGTGATCATATTACCTTTTGCTAAAATCATAACAAGTTATTTCTGTACTGCATTTTATTCCACCTTGCGTTTCCTTGAACCATATAAAGCATTCTTTCCCACCTTGTTCTTCTGTTCCTATTCATAGTTACCTCTTGCTGATTACTGCTCATATTCACAAGTGTAATATCCATTATCAATTTATTTATAGAAGTGTGATATATATATTGTTTAAGTTTTCAAATAAACCTTTTAATTTGCAATACAAACCTACTTCTTGGCTCAGTGGGGTCAGGAGGATTCTAAGAGGGGGGTGTTATACAAGGGTTGTCATCCAGAGTACTGAACTGGATATAAAAATACATCAATAAGGGTTTTCCTCAGCATCCCAGATTAGGCATTGACTTAGCTGTAGTGTTGATTGAATATCGCTTACATAAATAATAATAATAATAATAATACATCCCGGAATAAAACATCCCGGAATAAAGTCTAAAAGCCCTGTTCTTGTGCAAAACTGCCATCTTATTGGGCTGGTGACACTCCAACATGGTCATAATTCCAGCGATCTGGATTGGCTAGCTCGCTCTCTTCACGTCCTCCACCACACCCCTGCGGCTGATAGGACCAGGAATTGAGAGGAGTACATGATGTAGGCTAAGGGAGGAGATAAGATACATCATTTCAAAATGACAGGGAGTTTCACATTTAGTGTTCTGAAAAATCTCAGAATGTGAAAACTCCCTTAATCTTTCAGATAACCACATGAATTTAGATATTTTTGAATTCTATATTTTATGGCGAGTCGGACAATGATAATTTTATTTTGGCACACCGTCCCTGGGCAGAACTACCATTCTTTTGCGGTTTGCTGCTGTACCATTATAATAGCTAAAAATTGGGCCATTTCCAACTTAAACCTTGCTTTCATGATCTATCCTTTTGCCAACTTTCCCATTTCTCAGATGTATGAAAATGGCAGAATCATATTTTTTCCCATAACTAAATTTGCGCACATCACACACATTTCATTTTTACAGGATCCCAATGGGCTTTTCATCTCCTTTAAATTGAACTCGTTATGGGCTTGATAGGACACACAATGCTCCTTTTATTTAGGAAAAATATGTCCAATGTTTAATCAATGGCAGGGCATATAACATGGCCCTAACTTTCACATTCAGATCAGACCCAGTTTCTATTTCTCTCAAAAGAGTGACCAGCCATCTGGCTTAGCCATGTTTATGATAATCCTTTCCCTCCTTGGCTTCAAAGCCTTTCTTGGAGCTTAATGGAGCTTAATGCACTCTTTATGGGAAAGCCAACCTTAAGGTCACATCTGTAGGACATGTTATCAGCAACTCCCATAATTTCAATCTACTTCTTAGTATATCTTAGTATTTATGTTAACAGCCAGACCTGTTTCGTTGGTGGGCCCAGCCAAATGTCTTGAGTTCTGATTTTCAAAGGGTCTTTGTTCAGAGCTAAAGTACTTAGTATGTGAAACCTGACCTTAAAAGTAATTCATGTTGCTCATGTTATCAGCAGTTCACCACAATTCCAATCTATTTTTCTTTATATTTAAGCATTTACTTGAAACTAGTTATGCATCCCTGGTATGCATCAAACAAAAGGGGCGCAAGGTCAGGATCCACATACCCTATCCAGTTCACAGTTCAGTGGGGGATTTCAGCCCAGATAGAACAAGTTGCAGTTTACCATTACGAAAGGCTAGCGTATTACATTTACCCACCGTGTATCTGTAACTTCCATTGCTGCGCCATGGCCTGTCGTCCATAAATACAATCTTTCTTTACATAAAGTATAAACAGAAATAAGTTCACTCTATTCACACAGATGGGCCATTGTTACATCAGGAAGCAGTTTTCAAATCTACAACAAACAAAATAGGCCTCTCTCTTACATATGTCATTTGCTGGGCTGAAAAAGTCTCCTATTACTGGACAAACACAGTCTGCCATTCGACTTTATTTCTGAATTGAAAAGGCACTATTCCTCCTTTTTACCTTGAAAATGCGCGACTACTTCTTTTAATCCCATGAGCACTGCTGACATTTTTAAATCTGTCCATGTGTAATGTATTTCTATAATATTACAGTTGAAACAACATGAGTATCCCTTCGATATTGTCCACACATAGGCCATCATTTACCATGGAAAAACGATGTCCCCTTTAATACTCCAAGTAGGCCTTTGCATTTAAATGTCAGTTCATTTGTGAAAAGTAAGTGTCTTTCTCCACCTGTGCACTTGCCAATTTGAGTAGAATTCAACTAGTCCCATTTCTTTCCATGTCACTAGGCCTTAATTTGGAAACAAAAGTATTGTGGACTGGCCTGCATTTTCCAATGGATAGCACCAGCCCATTTCACTCTTAAATAGTGGCCTGGCCTGGCCTCTTTATCTCTGACATTCAGGGGCTATATTTTACCCCACAGCTGGTATATAAGGACAGGCACTGTAAAACCTTTGTGTCTAAAGTTGCTGTTGCCAGTATGGGCACATGCTCAAAGGAATAACCCAGAGACCATAGACCCATTTCCAAACTAGAAAATCCCCACCGGTCCATTTCATGAATCTGTGATTTTTAAAAGCCCCCCATGTTTTCTCAAGTGCATCAGACAGCATCCTTCTATGCCAAAACATACATGGACATCATTTGTGAATAGGGACTACTACACCAGGCTCCCTGTTTGGTACCTGTTGTGAGTTGTGATACCTAAACTAGAAGTCACAGGCATATAGAGCAAGTGAACACATCTTTAGAAATGGCTGAAACAGCACTGCCTTGATTGACTAATCCCCTTTAAAGGTAAAACAAACATTGACCAATCCAAAAGGTGTGGTGCTTGTTTAGGTATTAAATAAGAATTTGACAAGCAATACCATTATAGGTCTGGATACTCACATAGTTGTCCACATCATGCCATCTTTTGGCCAGTTAGTACCATTATGGCCGTGATGATCTACAAGTTTTGCTAGCCTCAGCATACAAGAATGTGTTATTATAATACAACCACATGCATTAACCAACTAGATTAGGCATTCAAATGCATGATGACTGCAAAATAATAAATCACAAACATCAAAAGTCTGTGAATGGCTGGAAATGCTACTATAATTGTTTGTCTTAAAATTCATGGTTGATGAAATCTTGTACCTGCCCTCCCAAAACTGATATGTTGTGTCATCCAGTCCATATTGCACCTTGTGCACTTGGATCAGTTCCTAGCATAGCATACTCTGAGGAACACCTTTTTAGAAGGACAAGTTGGCAAAGCTAGTTAAAGTATTCGCGCCCTCCACTTACACGTAAAATGAAGGCCCACAGATTGCAGTAGCAGTTTCATCTATGTTAAACTTCCCAGATAAACTGCACTAACTGTGAAAAATTGGATTCTGCTTCACAAGAGTGCAAGGATGAGTAGGGCTACCCACCTTAATACCAGCTCTTACAAAATTTGTCAATGCCTCATTTGAGTCGAAGGTAGTGCCTGCTAATCTGAAAAATGCTTGGATTACACCTCTACTAAAAAAGACCAACCTCTGCCTGCTTACCCCGTCGAATTATAGGCCTATTACCAACACTGCCTTTCTTCTTAAAATTCTAGATGGGGTGGCTTATAACCAGATCTCCTCATTCCTGGAACAGAATCAAATTCTGCATAATCATCAATCAGGATTCCGTGCCAATCATGGCACGGAAACAGCAGTCCTAGCCCTTAAATCCCATCTCATTCAGGGCATGGATAAGGGTCAGATTGCCTTACTGATGATCTTGGATCTTTCGGTGGCTTTTGACCTGGTGAACCATTCGATCTTGTCCACCAGGTTAAGAGAAAAAGCGTCCTTTTCGGAAGAGGCTATCCTTTGGATATCATCCGTTCTAAAGGATAGGCAAATCAGAGTTGCCAGCGAATTGGCAGAAGCAGATCCAATGCTACTATTGTTTGGAGTCCCTCAGGGAGCATGCGTATCGCCGTGTTTCTATAACATCTTCATGATCCCCTTCTTTCAGATGTTGGAGGAGGAAGGGATCGTATTTGCCAACTACGCAGATGACACGCAATGCATCCAACCTATCTCAGAAATTTACCAAAAGGACGTAGCTTGCATTAATGCAACTTATCTGAAAATACAAGATTGGATGGTATCCAATGGCATGGCCCTAAATAGTGCTAAAACTGAACTTATTTTGGTAGGCTCGCCAAGTAAATTGGATAAGTTAGGAGCAGAATACAAGAACATCAATCTGGGCAATTGTATTATCAAAACCTTGTCCAAAGTTAAGACCCTGGGAGTATGTTTGGATACACACCTTAATATGAAGGCTCAGGTGAACAGTCTTGTCTCATCAGCCTCCTACTTTCTTAAACTTTTCCGTCATCTCTGTCCATTTATTTCTGAGAAAAACGCAGAAACCTTGGCGAGAGCCATCATTGGCTCCAAATTAAACTATGGATGTAGTCTTTTGGTGGGTATCCCTCAGACAGAGATTCATCGTCTTCAGGTAATTCAAAATGGGGCCGTGAAAATAGTTAAGGGTTTAAGTAAAAGAGATCATGTATCAGATGCCAGAAGGAGTCTTCACTGGCTGCCGGTTGGAAAAAGAATTCATTTTAGGCTTCTGCTCATTACCCAAAAATGCATTGTAGGTAAAATGTCATCATATCTGAAGGAGGCCATAGTTGTGAAGGATAGGGGTAGGTCTCTCAGTTCTGATAATTCGAATACACTCAGTGTACCCCGGCATAAGAATAACAAAACTAAGCAGGGGTCATTTGAAGTTGCAGCACACATTGCGTGGAATGCCCTTCACACGGCATTAAGAACGCTGGCTTCAACAGAACTCTTTAAAAAGAAACTGAAAACACTGCTCTTTGCCTAAAGCCCCCAATGGAGACTCGGTTTAGATAACTATTCTGCTGTATTTGTGGTCTGTTTTGTGTTTGTCAGTCTGCGCCCATCAGCCTTCGGGTACCAGGTGCGCAATATAAATCATGTAACATAACATAACATAACTTAAAATGTCCCACTCAGCCCTCACACTTCTACAAACCAAAACTCAACACGATGACAAAGGAATATATAGGGACAGTTAAGTTATATTCAGAGGAATTGCCAAGTGGCAACGGTGCAAAGCCCTAGCCTTTTTTGATATTATTAATGTATACACTGATGTGGGTGATTTAATTTCCAAAGGGGTTTTTCGGCTAACCAAATCCCCTTTGTCGCACTCCATGCGAAAAGCATAGTGTACTTGTGTCCTGCTGCATCAGTAGCCGGATCTGCAGACCCCGCACTGCTCATGGTGCAGAGCACGTTCAAAGGTCACACGATGCCCAATCAATCACCACAGCGACAGCAAAGTCACTGCGACACAGGGGCGATATTTAAGATATGTCCCCCTGTACTCAATCTACGATGATCTTGAGTACACCATGTAGGTGGCAGGGTAATTTCTAAGAATGCGCTTTGCCTGAGTTTAGGAATAGTGCATGGCATTACTAATGGTCATGGTGTCACATCCCAATCAGTGGTCGAAATGGTGCGCCTCTACTTCTTTTAATTAAGTTTTACTGTTCCTATACTTTTATTTTAAAAATAAACCATTCCAGGATGGTTTCATTTTAAAATAAAAGTCCAGGAAGAAGTTGAAACGTGCACATTCAGTGCACTGCACTGAATATTCCCCTAAACATCAGGCACATGTGTTTTGGGGTTTGTATTGTGCTTGGGAGGGGACGTGGTGATGGGGTTTGTAGGGCGTGGTGCAGGCCGGTAGGGAGCATAGTTCACTACTTTTTTTCGTGCACTTTGACCACTGATCCCAGTTAATATTGTACCTTTGTCAGCTCCTGTGAACCTGCTCTGCAACAGAAAGTAATGTTTATTGGGTATCGGATGGCCCAATACTGCCACAGGGCAGGACAGAATCCCAGATGATCCAACCTCTCTTTGTTTCTCTTTGTCCGGGCCAGTAACCCCCTCACCCAGAGACAGCCATACAGCAGGGAGTTGTCCTGGGGTAAGGTATCATAGGAACACACCCATTCAGGAGGAGTAGACTAACATCAGAGTGCTACATGTCTGAAGGTCATTTTTTTCAGTGGGAGGGAAGAGGTTTGGAGTAGGATAGACAGGAGTGCTCTGGGCACTGGAAGAAGCCTTCCATTATCCTGTTTCAAGATGTCTCTCTTTCCCATTTCTGTCTCCTCCACTTCCTCTGGAGCAAAGCACTTTGTGTGTGACATCGAAAGGGCAAAATCCACTCCAGCCAGGAGCAGGGATTGGTTCCCTAAAGCAGGCTAGCTTTCAACCAATCACATGGACACTTGAACATTTAGAAGAAGGGGTTTTGCACCCCTTTAGCAGAATTTCCTCAGTTCCTCAAGGATCCTTTAAGGCCGAAGAGACATTCTAAACATTCTCACCTAGACTTTCTTTGGAACAGTTGCACTGTCCAAAGCCCTCAACATGAGGTGGAGGAACAGTCGTCCTAGAGAAAAGGGAGGTATGTCCCCTAATCTCCCCCGGGGAACATCGGTACTGACCAGTGCTGTGGACCAGGACTAACCACTCTGCAATGGATCTTCTGTGCCAAAATTGCAGACCCTGAACTGGAGAATCCCACTCTTGAGTCCTTTGAAAAGGCCTCTGTTAAGGATTTCAATCAGGCAATACACTCTGCTCTCGGCTTAGTGAACAGCACGATGGAAAAACTTTTTTGATATATGGATTAAATTATTTGAAAGATGTACCACTCGTATCACACTCCTTACTTAAAAATACCCCGGGTCACACTGGACCAGAAATCAGGCTGGTTTGTAAAATGTATTATTTATTTACTTATTTAAGATCAAAATCACAATATATATATTTTTGCAGGTTACAGACTGCATCCTTTTGATTGACTTTTTATAGTCAGTTTTATCTTTGCAGCGCATTCCTTATTTACCTCTCCATGTGATCTGAATTGGTTTCTGTAACTTTATATTTCTGTCTCCCCCTTTTTTTGTTAATTACAGGCATGACATGCACATGCCAGTGGTCACAGTGTTTCCCCTCTAGGTTTGAGGTTATGTTTGAATCCGCACTGCTTAAATCTAGGGGTAACCCCCCTTTTTGGGTAAAGTATATAGATTATTCTATTGGGCTCATTCGAGTATGTATTTTATCTTCCTACCCCTAGCACAGCAGAGGATAGATTTCTGTTTTTAGAATTGTGATGTATTGCTTTTCATCATATCTTGTTCTAATTTAGTTTCATGTAAGTGCGCCAAGGTTACATACACAATTGGGTATTCATTATTCTGTCTCTGTCTTGCTATCCCTTTTTCTTTTCCTGCCTTTTCATATATCTCATTCGTATTTAACAAATGATTTTTTGAATTTTAGACCTACCATTATTATATGTTGCGCAAGAATGCTGCCCTCTACTATGCTGGCTGTGTGAACTATTTTTACAGATTGAATTTCTGGTTTAATGTGTATATTGTAGGCACTATGCACTTTACATTAGGCACTTTGCACTTTATGTAAGATATGCATTTGGCACTTTACAGCAAAGAGGCAATTAGCACTTTAGAGACCAGGATAAGTTCACTAGGAACCTTGTATTAGGGTTGATGCAGTCCTACAATTTTGTATAGGGCAGCACACCGAACTTGGATATTCCATCTAGTCACACAGTAAATGTTTAATTGAGGATTGTATGTAACATTTTTTGTTCATCTCTTTGCCCATAATTACATATAACAAGAGGTCTTGCGTGAAAAATTACAATTCCGCATTAGATTGCAAAGGCGGTTGCATGATCTGGTAATACAATTGGGTAAGGTAGTAAAAGGACATACATACACGAGGTGTTGAATGAGCTTATAACTTTAAGGTTGCTACTAATAGTCATGTAAGCAAACCGAGAACTATTATATGCATTATGGGTTTTAACATGCTCTCAATATGTTTATTTTCCCATTTGGAATGTCACGCACTAAGCGCTAATTATCCATGGGGTTATGTTATTTATAATATTTGAGATGTTCTATTATTATCCATCTCGATTTAATGATTGAGCAAGTGTTAACAATGCTTGTAATATTGCTGAGAAACATGACTTATACACTAAGTAGCATCAGAAATGTGCCCGAACATGGTGGCATTTACTAAGCTTTTTTATACATTCAAAGATGTCTGCCACCGAAATGCAACTTCAGCACGGTGTGTGAAAGGGATACATTCTATCTGATACAGAGATCAAAGAGACTAAGTACCCTTTTTAAAGTCACCTTGTTTATGTTTGCACTTTCTAACGTGATCAAGCGGTCTGTGTACCGTGAAACGCGTCGTTTTCTGGTCTTTCTTCCTTGCCATGTTGACATAAAGAATAAAGCATTGTCAGTCTGGATTAACATTGGAGTGTTTTTTCCTCTTTGTAGAGAGCTATTTTGGCTTTCTCTACTGTTCTTGGGAGTGCATTTCCGCCGACTTTTTTTCGGTCCCATCCAGGATCTGGGAATTGGTTTTCTTTCTTCAAATATATATATATATATATATATATATATATTACATGGCCGCGGTAGCGGCCATGTAGTTATGGTTAAGTTGGTGTTTCCATAGGAAGAGCACTTTTTGGGTGGCTTATAACTTCGCTCCCCCTGGACGAATCCTCACCAAACTTTGCAAAAAAAGAATATGACCCACTCTGAATGTTTTGCAAAGTTTGGTGAGGATTCGTCCAGGGGGAGAAAAGTTATAGGGGGGGTCCCAAAACTTTTTTTTTTTCCCATAGACTGAATGGGAAAAAACTTTGCGCACGGCTACAGCCCGAACCGCTGGACGGATTTACACCAAATTTGCGGCAGGAGCAGCGGCCTGGTCCTGAAAGCGTGCTTTTGCAAATTTGGTGTAAATCCGTCCAATAGTTTTTTAAAAAATGACCAAAATGTAAGGCAAAAAAATTAGTGATATCTGTGTTCGCTTCGCGGACGGACTTCCCTGTTCGCTCCGCAGACAGCACCCCGATTGGCCCAGCGGCTTGCATCATGTCCGCAGACATGCGACGTGTTCGCTGATTGGGCGGCGTGGTGCATGATGCGCGTCAGATTTTCTGTCGCACCCGCCATCTTGCATTTGCGGACGTCCGCGGACAGCGCAGTGAAAGTTTGTTCAACATGTGTATTTAGTAGAGTGTGTTGGTGTGTAGAAGTCTTTGGGGAGGATGGGGGAGTATGAGATAGGTTCAAAGTTGTATTATACTTATGTGCTAGACGCTTTGGTTGTGTTCGATTTGTCTGCGGACAACACGGCTGTTCTGGAATGTTCGTAAATAAACAGAATGGATTCGGTGTCAACTTGAAAGTGTTCTAAGAACACTCGTGGGGTCTTGGAATGTTTGCAGGGGGTGTTCTGGAGACGTTGTCTGTATTGTTCGTTGGTAAGGTGAAAATGTTTTAAGAACAATCGCGGTGTCCAAAAATGTTCGTACATAAAGAAAATGGGAGTGTCCTGAGGACGCTGTTTGTATTGTCCTCTGGCACGTTGAATGTGTCCTAGGACCTTCCCCCTGTCCGCGGACATAACAATGGTTGCAATGTTTGCATCTATGGGTGTGATATGCTGCGGTGGTTGTGGCCAGGGTATAGAATGTTGGGTGCATGGCCATTTGGCCATGCACCCAAGAGTGTATGCCCTGGCCACAACCACCGCAGCATATCACACCCATAGTGGCTTGTAACTTTGGGTCAAAAACTAATTTAGAAGGAACAATGTTATAAGCTTGTATGGGTGTGATATGCTGCGATGGTTGTATTTATCTTGTTATACGTACTATTTGGTTTAGTAACGGGAGTCCATGTTTTTCTTGTTCATTTCTGCAATAAAAGAAAATAGCATGTTAGTATTAGTATTTTATAATGACTTATTACATTGTACAATCAACATTTTCTTCTTTTTATTGACCCTCATATTTAGTAGATTACAAACCAGAGTACGGTGCAATGTGCAAAGTTTCTGTGTTTGTTGCTAAAATCATTGGGTCTGTGGGAGAAAAAAAATCCATGTTGGATTAAAAAAAAAAAACTTTTTCTGTTATGCTACAGTTTATTTATTTGTTTGTTTTCCGCGTTTACTTGTTCTTTCTGCCTAATGCTTTATGCATTGGATTGTGCCAGTTTTTGTGAGCAGTAAGATATTAGATATTTGTTTGGATATTGTAAAATTTTGGCCCAGTTAGATACCAGAAGGCGTATTCTAACTGTTTATGTTTTGATATAGTTTCGTGGTATTGATTCATCTGTTTGCATATTTGTAAATTTTGGGACAGTTAGATACCAATTGGCGTATTCTAACTGTCTATTTTTTGCTCTATTTGAGTGGTATTAATTTATCTGATTAGTTGTTGTAGAATCTCTGGGCAGTTAGATAGGTTTTGAAATATTGTGACAGTTTATATTTTTTTACTACAAGTGTACTTAAGGTTTAAGTACAGTTCAGTTATTAAAATTTTGGTTTTAAGAACATTAAATACGCGTTTGTAAGATTAGCTGGTAATCTCTGCTTTAGAGTAACGGTACTATCATTACATTCAAACCATACACATTTTTTTTTATATATGCAGTCTAGTGCCCTGAGTTGGTTGTGGCTCCTGCGTGGTAGATTATACCTATTGTTGTGAAGGTTTTCCTACCAAGTGAAATTTAACCATGTGTGAATCCAGTCAGCTTGCAGTTGTTTTTCGTACCATCTGCATTGTAACGTAGAAGCATTAGTATTACGTATTTACTATGTGTTTGTATTAGTAACGTGGAGCGATTATCCGAATTGCAGGTAGAACATATTCTACCGTGGTTTGCATTTTGTACAAGTTGCTGAAATGGAACGGATTCACAATTAGGTATTGATATATAGACAAAGCGCTCATTGGGAATTTGTTCTTGTGTCACATTGTTGCAGAGAGTGCATGTATGTTTCCACATGTATGAAATCTGCAAGATTTCATTTATAGGTATGTTTTTGTTTTCCAGTACTAATAGTAAGTACATTAGAAATTCTTGTGGATCTTCCTGTGAGTTTATAGTGAATGACACCATTCCAGCACAGTAGTCCAATTGTCGTCTTATTCCAACACCACTATGCGTGTTGTCAGGATTGTTTGCTGCATTTCTGTGAAGTACTAACATTTGTAAACACAATGGGTCTGTACTGTGTAAGTAAATCTTGTCAACAATTGGTGGTAATTGAAATAGAATATTCATTGCTACATTTGTGTAGCAACTTACACCAACTATATTTGAGAATTTAAATGGTCCAGGTAGTTCTGTATCTAACAGCGTTTTTTGGAGTTTGTCTTCCTTCTTTAAAGAAGTAACTGGTTTACTTTCCCTAATTGATTCTTTTTTGCTTGTGGTACTTGATGAAGTTTTAGTTTCTTTTAGTCTCTTTGGAGGATTTGCAGTGACATCCTGTTGCATTTCTGTTTGATTTAGTTTTCTTTTAGAAAATTTTCCTTTTTGTGGAACAAGATATGTTTGTAGATGGGCTGTGTATAGTGAACGAAGTCTATTGTATTCTAAAATACAAGGAATATCAGCGTTTACTTTACTTGCATCAAAGTTTATTAGAAATAGACCGTCAATTGTACGTAGGCGTGACAGTGCTACGTAGCTCATGCCTTCTTTAAAGACTGTGTTACCAATGTCTATCATTGCTTTGTCTAGAGTAAGACCTTGTGATTTATGAATGGTGACTGTGTATGCAAGAGTTAGAGAAAATTGTTCTCTGCGTACATACATGTCTTTGAAGAGAAGGAATCGAGCTGCTGAGCGTCCTATTCTTTTTACTTCTGAAAGTTTGTCAAAGAGAATATTGACAAACTGAATTTTGTTGTCACGTGGGTATGTTTGAAAGCCAACAACTGTACCCAGTGCTCCATTAACTAGTCCTTGGTCCACATCAAGGTTACGTTTAAGCATTACTCTGCAATTTAAGGATAATTCTAATATCTTTTCCAAGCCTGCTGTGTTTGAGATTGATTTTTCTAAACTATTTAGTCTTGCTGTGGCTTGGTCACACATGGGTAGTGTCATTCCATGTACATCTAGTTTGTCTGTGGAGCTAATTTCCAAAATTGGTTGCATTTCTTTGCTTAACATTATTTCATTAAATTTGAAACAGCTTGCAAGAGTTGGCATTAAGGCCATACAATTGACATTTTTGTTGGCTAATTGTTGCATAACATCTGTAGCACATGCATTATCACCATAAAGTGCATGAATGTGCCGGGTTTTCAATATTGCTTCTGCTTCTCTAGAAAGTATACCAACTCTGATACTTTTTAAGATGTTGGCATAAGTGAGATCTGCAGATTGGCACATGTTTTCTGTTAATTCTCTGTATTGGAAATGTTGCCTAAGGTTGACATTTCCAATGCTGCCAACAGTTTTACAGCAGAGTTTGTGTCCTAATGTTTTAAAAATAGTCTCACCTTTTACAGGTGTAAATTGAAGAAGATCTCCGAAAACAATGATGTGTTTTCCTGCAAAGAGCTCTTCATAGTTTGTTTTGAGTACTTCTTGTAATCTGAGGTGAATCAAAGCCAACATTAGGTTGGACACCATGGTCACTTCATCTATTAGTAGCATTTTCATTTGTTTCAATACTCTGCGTACTTCCATTGCAGCTTCTGCAGAAAGTTTGTAATAATCTAACTTGTTTTGGTGTTCTACTGGCAGGAGTAGTAATCGGTGTAAAGTGACACCACCTATGTTGTAGGCAGCTAAACCTGTGGGGGCAGTGACAACAGCTGACAGTTTGTTGTTTGTCAATTGTTGAAGGAGCTTACTGATGATTTTGATTAGGAATGTTTTGCCAGAACCAGCTTCACCACTGACATACAATAGTATAGGTTTGTAATTTTGGCAGGTGCATTCTTTGTTTTCATGTTGCACACCATGTGCAATTTCTTTTGTTATTTCTTGAAAAATGCTACTTTGCTCTTTGTTTAGTTTTGATTGTAGTGTAGTTAAGTCTTCTTTATCTTCATAGTGACACATGGTGTTTTCTACTTCTATCATAGCTAATTCTGCCTCATTTGTTATTAGTGGTTCTCCCAGTGGTTCTTGGCTTCCTGTGACAGAAGGTTGACTACTGTCAGGAGTGTCCTTATCTAGTTGGGCCTGGAGTTCCTCTTCGTGTTGCTGTTCATTGTGCAACATTGTTTTGTACTGTGCAAAGTTTACATCAGTTATACTGCTTTCATTGGCTTTGAAAGCGTCTTCATATGAGTCATAGGTATCTAGTATTTCTTCTTCTTTTCTCCATGGTTTGAAGAGTTGTAGCAGGGATATGTAATATATTTCTTTATGTTGAGGAGTCTTTAATGACAATTTGATATGATTAATAAAATTTGGTTTGGTGAGTTTTACTAAGCTGCCATCACAGTTTGTCACTTTGTATTTACGGTTTTGCTCATCAGGTTTTATATTATTTTTGTATGTGTAGTTTTGGGCTATGTGGTATCAACACATACAGGCCGATTCATGGAATAATTAGCGCGGCGCAAGTGGTCAAAAACGTGCGATTCGTAGTGGAATAGCGAAAATCAAAGTGCAAGTGCGAAAATCGCACGAAAAGCAGCGCACATCGATTCATGGAAGGCCGTGCGTGAGAAAACCATCGGATGTGCGCTAAAAAAGTGCGCGGCGCACGTTGGCGCACAGGCCATCTAACGGCGTGCGCCAGGTCACAGCGAAAATCGCACAGGCCACAGCGAAAATCGCACATAGCGCGGCGCACACAACAAAAGTAGGCGGAACACGGGGCGTAACACTCGGAATGGGGAACAACTTGCCAAAATGTGGGCGTCACGGGGGAAGTACAGGGTGCAAGTGCGCGGAACGCCCACACGCTCGCCTACAACACGTATTCATGGAATCGAATAGGGCAAGAAAGCGCACGGTCAAACCAGCGCACAAGCACAAACACGACCGCCACAAGAAAGCAGGCGGTAGCGTCTCAGCGCCTGTAATAAATGTGCGCCAAAAGGTGCGCCAACAAATAGCACCTATATACAGCCATGAGGAATGTCCTATACTGTGGCCCTCCAGGACAAATGACGTGCAAAGGGGTACCCACAAACACGGACACCCGCTGACTGAAAAATAACGTGTGTGTGTATTCCGGGGTGCGCGGGAACTTTCACACGCGATTTGGCTGGGTACGTGGATCTCAGGGGTGCGCGGGAAGTCCCACACGCGATTTGGCAGGGTACGTGGATTTCAGGGTTGCGCGGGAAGTTCCACACGCGATTTGGCCGGGTACGTGCGCGGGAATTTACACATGCGACTTGGCTGGGTACGTGGATCTCAGGGGTGCGCGGGAAGTCTCACACGCGATTTGGCAGGGTACGTGGATTTCAGGGGTGCGCGGGAAGTTCCACACGCGATTTGGCCGGGTACGTGCGCGGGAATTTACACACGCGACTTGGCTGGCTACGTGGATCTCAGGGGTGCGCGGTAAGTCTCACACGCGATTTGGCAGGGTACGTGGATTTCAGGGGTGCGCGGGAAGTTCCACACGCGATTTGGCCGGGTACGTGCGCGGGAATTCACACACGCGATTTGGCTGGGTACGTGGATCTCAGGGGTGCGCAGGAAGTCTTACACGCGATTTGGCAGGGTACGTGGATTTCAGGGGTGCGCGGGAAGTTCCACACGCGATTTGGCCGGGTACGTGCGCGGGAATTTACACACGCGATTTGGCTGGGTACGTGGATCTCAGTGGTGCGCGGGAAGTCTCACACGCGATTTGGCAGGGTACGTGGAATTCAGGGGTGCGCGGGAAGTTCCACACGCGATTTGGCCGGGTACGTGCGCGGGAATTTACACACGCGACTTGGCTGGGAACGTGGATCTCAGGGGTGCGCGGGAAGTCCCACACG
This sequence comes from Ambystoma mexicanum, assembly GCF_040938575.1. NCBI lineage: Eukaryota > Metazoa > Chordata > Amphibia > Caudata > Ambystomatidae > Ambystoma > Ambystoma mexicanum. The sequence goes on from NC_090929.1 coordinate 1,546,479,717, forward strand.
CGATTTGGCAGGGTACATGGATTTCAGGGCTGCGCGGGAAGTCCAAACGCGATTTGGCCGGGTACGTGCGCGGGAATTTACACACGCGATTTGGCTGGGTACGTGTATTTCAGGGTACGCAGGAAATTCTACACGCGATTTGGCTGTGTGCTCCCAGGTATTCCCTGTACACCCTCCACGGCACCTGCAGGCAGCCGACACCACAGGGGACTACCCTGCACACCGACTCATGTCACCCAGCACCCCCACTCCCCATCATCCAGGTGCAGCCTCCACCAGGCCCCCACCCATGTCTCCCACCACCCCCACCCCCCAGCCACCATGGACATCCCCCACCAGGCCCCCACTCATGTCTCCCACCACCCCCACCCCCCAGCAGTGCAGGGGCAGCACAACCAGGCCCCCACTCATGTCCAACTCATGTCTCCCACCACCCCCACCCCCCCAGCATCCAGGGGCACCCTCCACCAGGCCCCCACTCATGTCTCCCACCACCCCCACCCCCCAGCCACCATGGGCATCCCCCACCAGGCCCCCACTCATGTCTCCCAGCACCCCCACCCCCCAGCAGTGCAGGGGCAGCCTCCACCAGGCCCCCACTTATGGCCCCTATCACCCCCACCCCCCAGCCACCATGGGCATCCCCCACCAGGCCCCCACTCATGTCTCCCACCACCCCCACCCCCCAGCAGTGCAGGGGCAGCACCACCAGGCCCCCACTCATGGCCAACTCATGTCTCCCACCACCCCCACCCCCCCAGCCACCTTGGGCATCCCCCACCAGGCACCCACTCATGTCTCCCAACCACCCCCACCCCCCAGCCACCATGGGCAGCCCCCACCAGGCCCCCACTCATGTCTCCCACCCACCCCCACCCCCCAGCCACCATGGGCAGCCCCCACCAGGCCCCCACTCATGTCTCCCACCCACCCCCACCCCCTGCATCCGGGGGCACCCTCCACCAGGCCCCCACTTATGTCTCCCACCACCCCCACCCCCCAGCCACCATGGGCATCCCCCACCAGGCCCCCACTCATGTCTCCCACCACCCCACCCCTCCAGCCACCATGGGCAGCCCCCACCAGGCCCCCACTCATGTCTCCCACCACCCCCACCCCCCAGCATCCAGGGGCACCCTCGACCAGGCCCCCACTCATGTCTCCCACCACCACCACCCCCCAGCCACCATGGGCATCCCCCACCAGGCCACCACCCATGTCTCCCACCACCCCCACCCCCCCAGCCACCATGGGCAGCCCCCACCAGGCCCCCACTCATGTCTCCCACCACCCCCACCCCCCAGCAGTGCAGGGGCAGCACCATCAGGCCCCACTCATGTCCAACTCATGTCTCCCACCACCCCCACCCCCCCAGCCACCATGGGCATCCCCCACCAGGCCCCCACTCATGTCTCCCACCCACCCCCACCCCCCAGCCACCATGGGCAGCCCCCACCAGGCCCCCACTCATGTCTCCCACCACCCCCATCCCCCCAGCAGTGTGGGGCACCCTCCACCAGGCCACCACCCATGTCTCCCACCACCCCCAACCACCATGGGCAGCCCCCACCAGGCCCCCACTCATGTCTCGCACCACCCCCACCCCCCAGCAGTGCAGGGGCAGCACCACCAGGCCCCCACTCATGTCCAACTCATGTCTCCCACCACCCCACCCCCCCAGCCACCATGGGCATCCCCCACCAGGCCCCCACTCATGTCTCCCACCACCCCCACCCGCCAGCAGTGCAGGGGCAGCACCACCAGGCCCCCACTCATGTCCAACTCATGTCTGCCACCACCCCCACCCCCCCAGCCACCATGGGCATCCCCCACCAGGCCCCCACTCATGTCTCCCACCCACCCCCACCCCCCAGCCACCATGGACAGCCCCCACCAGGCCCCCACTCATGTCTCCGCACCCACCCCCACCCCCCAGCCACCATGGGCAGCCCCCACCAGGCACCCACTCATGTCTCCCACCCACCCCCACCCCCAGCATCCAGGGGCACCCTCCACCAGGCCCCCACTCACGTCCAACTCATGTCTCCCACCACCCCCACCCCCCCAGCCACCATGGGCATCCCCCACCAGGCCCCCACTCATGTCTCCCACCCACCCCCACCCCCCTGCCGCCATGGGCAGCCCCCACCAGGCCCCCACTCATGTCTCCCACCCACCCCCACCCCCCAGCCACCATGGGCAGCCCCCACCAGGCACCCACTCATGTCTCCCACCCACCCCCACCCCCCAGCATCCAGGGGCACCCTCCACCAGGCCCCCACTCATGTCTCCCACCACCCCCACCCCCCAGCCACCATGGGCATCCCCCACCAGGCCCCCACTCATGTCTGCCACCACCCCCACGCCCCCAGCCACCATGGGCAGCCCCCACCAGGCCCCCACTCATGTCTCCCACCACCCCACCACCCAGCATCCAGGGGCACCCTCCACCAGGCCCCCACTCATGTCTAACACCCCCCCCACCCACCAGCCACCATGGGCATCCCCCACCAGGCCACCACCCATGTCTCCCACCACCCCCACCCCCCCAGCCACCATGGGCAGCCCCCACCAGGCCCCCACTCATGTCTCCCACCACCCCCACCCCCCAGCAGTGCAGGGGCAGCACCATCAGGCCCCCACTCATGTCCAACTCATGTCTCCCACCACCCCCACCCCCCCGGCCACCATGGGCATCCCCCACCAGGCCCCCACTCATGTTTCCCACCCACCCCCACCCCCCAGGCACCATGGGCAGCCCCCACCAGGCCCCCACTCATGTCTCCCACCACCCCCACCCCCCAGCATCCAGGGGCACCCTCGACCAGGCCCCCACTCATGTCTCCCACCACCACCACCCCCCAGCCACCATGGGCATCCCCCACCAGGCCACCACCCATGTCTCCCACCACCCCCACCCCCCCAGCCACCATGGGCAGCCCCCACCAGGCCCCCACTCATGTCTCCCACCACCCCCACCCCCCAGCAGTGCAGGGGCAGCACCATCAGGCCCCCACTCATGTCCAACTCATGTCTCCCACCACCCCCACCCCCCCAGCCACCATGGGCATCCCCCACCAGGCCCCCACTCATGTCTCCCACACACCCCCACCCCCCAGCCACCATGGGCAGCCCCCACCAGGCCCCCACTCATGTCTCCCACCACCCCCACCCCCCCAGCAGTGTGGGGCACCCTCCACCAGGCCACCACCCATGTCTCCCACCACCCCCAACCACCATGGGTAGCCCCCACCAGGCCCCCACACATGTCTCGCACCACCCCCACCCCCCAGCAGTGCAGGGGCAGCACCACCAGGCCCCCACTCATGTCCAACTCATGTCTCCCACCACCCCACCGCCCAGCCACCATGGGCAGCCCCCACCAGGCCCCCACTCATGTCTCCCACCACCCCCACCCCCCAGCAGTGCAGGGGCAGCACCACCAGGCCCCCACTCATGTCCAACTCATGTCTCCCACCACCCCCACCCCCCCAGCATCCAGGGGCACCCTCCACCAGGCCCCCACTCATGTCTCCCACCACCCCCACCCCCCAGGCACCATGGGCAGCCCCCACCAGGCCCCCACTCATGTCTCCCACCACCCCCACCCCCCAGCATCCAGGGGCACCCTCGACCAGGCCCCCACTCATGTCTCCCACCACCACCACCCCCCAGCCACCATGGGCATCCCCCACCAGGCCACCACCCATGTCTCCCACCACCCCCACCCCCCCAGCCACCATGGGCAGCCCCCACCAGGCCCCCACTCATGTCTCCCACCACCCCCACCCCCCAGCAGTGCAGGGGCAGCACCATCAGGCCCCCACTCATGTCCAACTCATGTCTCCCACCACCCCCACCCCCCCAGCCACCATGGGCATCCCCCACCAGGCCCCCACTCATGTCTCCCACCCACCCCCACCCCCCAGCCACCATGGGCAGCCCCCACCAGGCCCCCACTCATGTCTCCCACCACCCCCACCCCCCCAGCAGTGTGGGGCACCCTCCACCAGGCCACCACCCATGTCTCCCACCACCCCCAACCACCATGGGTAGCCCCCACCAGGCCCCCACTCATGTCTCCCACCCACCCCCACCCCCCAGCCACCATGGGCAGCCCCCACCAGGCCCCCACTCATGTCTCCCACCACCCCCACCCCCCCAGCAGTGTGGGGCACCCTCCACCAGGCCCCCACACATGTCTCGCACCACCCCAACCCCCCAGCAGTGCAGGGGCAGCACCACCAGGCCCCCACTCATGTCCAACTCATGTCTCCCACCACCCCACCGCCCAGCCACCATGGGCAGCCCCCACCAGGCCCCCACTCATGTCTCCCACCACCCCCACCCCCCAGCAGTGCAGGGGCAGCACCACCAGGCCCCCACTCATGTCCAACTCATGTCTCCCACCACCCCCACCCCCCCAGCATCCAGGGGCACCCTCCACCAGGCCCCCACTCATGTCTCCCACCACCCCCACCCCCCAGCCACCATGGGCATCCCCCACCAGGCCCCCACTCATGTCTCCCACCACCCCCACCCCCCAGCAGTGCAGGGGAAGCACCACCAGGCCCCCACCCATGTGTACCACCACCCCCACCCCCATCCACCATGGGCATCCCCCACCAGGACCCCACTCATGTCTCCCACCCACCCCCACCCCCCAGCCACCATGGGCAGCCCCCACCAGGCCCCCACTCATGTTTCCCACCACCCCCACCCCCCAGCATCCAGGGGCACCCTCCACCAGGCCCCCACTCATGTCTCCCACCACCACCACCCCCCAGCCACCATGGGCATCCCCCACCAGGCCACCACCCATGTCTCCCACCACCCCCACCCCCCCAGCCACCATGGGCAGCCCCCACCAGGCCCCCACTCATGTCTCCCACCACCCCCACCCCCCAGCAGTGCAGGGGCAGCACCATCAGGCCCCCACTCATGTCCAACTCATGTCTCCCACCACCCCCACCCCGTTATGGTCAGCCTCCACAGCCAAAAGGCCCTACCAAGTAACCCATTCACCCACATGGAAATGGAAATAACATGTTACACCCCCAATGTTCATAAAGCAAATGAACCCATGTCCGTCACACACAATGGTTGCAAATGAATTTGAAAACACCCAACATGACATGCATGAAACCAATGAGATGATACCACACAGTGAAGTATTAAAACAAAATTGTATTAAAAAAAATGTAATGCAAACGAAATGAAACAAACTACAATGGCAATGAAAAAAAGATAAGCTGCATGTCCGTCCAAAAAAATCAAAACTACAAATCCAAAAAAATGTTGTTCAAAGTCACATTAAAAATAAAATTAATCCGAGAGAGAAAAATAAATGCAAAGACCGTTGCTCCATGGAGAATAAATCAAAAATAAAAAAATAAAACAATCCAATGAAGAACTATGTACAAAACATGCAAGGGTCCATGAGCACAACTGAACAAAGGAAACCTACAAAATACCCTAACTAAAATCCAACTATATACAAAAAGTGGAGCAGTGTCCGTCGACTCCAAATCATAAGAAGAAACAAAGGAAACCTAAAACTAAAGAACTATATACAAAGGCGGCGGGCAAGTCCAGCGGCTCACTCCGTGGTGTTCCGGACAAGGGCATCATCAATCTCCTCGTCTATGTCCCGGAGGCGGTCCTGTTCCATGGCCCCGAGGGTCCGCAGGGACGACGCCATCTGCTCCTTTAACCCCCTGCGGATTGCCTCGAGGCACTCGGCCCGCCTCAGGGCCCTCCGCATGGAGTTCTCCGCCCTGACCATCGTGAGCCGCGCCTCTTCCACCCGCCGCCGCTCCGCACCTATCTGCTGGCCCAACCGCAGCCACACGGAAGACACTTCCTGTCCTGGGTCCTCCTGCCCTCCGGCTGATGCCTGCCCCTCCGATGTTGATGGCCAGAGCCATGATGCCTCCCACATTGACTCTGCTGCTGCCTCCGACGCAACTGCCTCTGCCAGCACGACGGCATCCAGGCTGATGGAATCCACCGACGCCGTCGTGCACATGCCCTGCCTGATGATGCCGGCACATCCTCCATCTGCTGGGGTACAGTTGCTGTGGTGTCCACCCCTGCTGGACTCCGACTCCCGACTGTGGCAGGGATGGGATCCCCACCGAGCTGGCTGCATTGGTCAGGGCAGGTCCACAGGGGGCCCTGGTGGCATCTGGGCCGGAAGACGGCAAGGAGAACGACCGGCGTATAGCCTCCACAGAGTAGGAGAGGGCCGCCAGATTGGCCAACACATGCAGGAAACCCCCGAACATGGAAGATCCCAATTGGGCCACGTCGGCACGGTGCTCTTCGTGATGATGTGCGTGCTCCTCCCGGGAAGCACGCACGTCATCACGAATTGCACCCGCGCGCATCGCGACCCCAATCAGGACCTTCTCCATACGGACACGGGTCCCCTCGTCCGCAGGTGGAGGGGAGTCAGGTGACATGGACATCCCCTCTACCTGCGGAAGGGCCTGGGACGGGGCATCCCTGCTGGTGCATGGTGGTGCACTCACAGGGTCAGGGACAGCGACATGCACAGGCCCCTCCACGGTGACCTGTGCTGCCTCCTGCCCCTGCCCCTGGACTGCACCACTTGCACCAGCAGGGATGCCCCCACCAGGCCCCATGTGTGCCTCAGTGGCGGCCTCCTCCTCCTCTGTGGAAACCACCAACCTGGATGGCTCCTCACCGTCTTCCGCCGTAGCAGGCCCCTGTGGGGGCTCACCCACCCCTTCCGCTGCAGCCATGGGGGCATCCCCGCCGCCTTGCTCCACAGCGCCGTCTCCGCCCTCTTCTTCACTAGCCGCTGCGTAGAGGGAGACATAGAACACAAGCATCAGGGTACTGTTCAGTGGTCCCCTAGACAGGAAGCAATAGCAGATGAGTACCACTGTCAAAGTACACTTTCATCATGTCCCTCCACAACACATGGGTCAGTCCAGGCAAAACACACACAGTAACAGGCATGGTGCATGCCATGGACATTTCCATACATGTCCAATGGACACTTGAAACATACAATGATATGGAACTCACATGCATCATGGGTCATGCCTATCACATGCACACACTTCACCTCAGTCACATCCATCTGGCCTCATACACCCCAAACACAGCGGATACAAGGGTAACTAGGCTGCATCAGTGAATCTGTGCATTGTCACACACATGTGTCATGCATCCATGGCATTCACAAGTCACAGACACGCATGTCAGGCACACAGACATGGCTACCATATATGTACCTGGCATCAGCACCCATCCCTCACCCCCACCCATGTCCAGGAACAGAGACTGGCATGCTCTCATGTGTAAAATCTGCATAGGGCTCCCCATTTCGCATTTAAACACATGCAACAACCATGTGGTTCACACATCACTGGTCGCACATGCATTACCATGATGTCCCTGCACACATACATGCATACATGGCCTATGTCACACATACAGGCAAGTATCAGACAACCAGCCCACCGCAACATGCCCTGTCTCACACAGAAATGCTTGGACACTTACCGCTCAACTCCAGACGGGTCTCCCTCTCAAGGATCTGGGCGTGGAGCGCTGGGCGTACGCGTTCCAGGACCCTCATCTGGATGGAACTCATGCGGCCCTGACCACCCTCCACGAGGCGCCGGGCCTTCACGAGGGTCCTGGACCTCAAGTCCTCCCAGCGCTTCTTGATCTTCTGGACGTCGCGGGTTGCCACCCCCTCCGCGTTGATGGCAACCACACAGTAGGCCCAGATCCTCTCCCGTCCTTCCTTGCAGGCGCGGGACGATCCAAAGAGGGCATCATACTGCCCCAGGACATGCTCCACCAGGACACCAACTTCGGTGGCAGTGAAGCTGGTGCCCCTCTGCCCCTCTGGCCTGGGGTTGCCACTGGTGCCAGATGTGGAAGTGCCCGACATGGCAACCCCAGAGGCAGGAGTGGGTGGGCAACTGGGTCCTGGGGCTGGGCTGTGGAGCGATGTTATCCCAGTCGGGAGTCTTCTGTTCCAGCAGGGGTGGACACAGCAACTGGACCCCTGCAGATGGCTGATGTGCAGGCACCAAATGGCAGGGCACGGTGGCAGCAGGCAGGCAGGCAGGCAGGCAGCAGCAGCAGATGGCACGTGGGAGGCTGCTCGGGGCACTGGGGGGCAGTAATTCGGCCTTCTGGGCAGGAGCGTGGTCTTCCGTGTGTTTTCGCGTGTCCAGCTTGATACGGAGTGATTTGGCACGTGAAAATCCTGCACGTCAGCGTGAAATTTCGAGGAAAGGCCCTTAGCGCATAAGCGCGTCAGCACGCATACGCGATTCTATTGGACCAAAGGCCCTCAGCGCGTAAGCGCGTCTGTGACGTGACCCGCACGGGTGTTTCCCTCATAGCACGTGATGACAGAGCACACGTGGAAAGACTGCACGTCAGAGTGTCATCGCGTGTAATTGGACAAAAGTGTGCGTACACGCGATTGGCCTATGTAAGTGTATTTCAGGGGTGCGCGGGCACTTACACACGCGAGTACATCAGCGCACGTGTATACCGGGGTGCGCGGGAATTTCCACACGCTATTGGCCTGGGTACTGGATTTCAGGGGTGCGTGGGAAGTTTCACACGCGAGTACATCAGCGCACGTGTATACCGGGGTGCGCAGGAATTTCCACACGCTATTGGCCTGGGTACTGGATTTCAGGGGTGCGCGGGAAGTTTCACACGTGAGTACATCAGCGCACGTGTATACCGGGGTGCGCGGGAATTTGCACAAGCTATTGGCCTGGGTACTGGATTTCAGGGGTGCGCGGGAAGTTTCACACGCTCCCCTACAACACGTGCAAAGAAAAACGTACGCCAGTAGGAAGCAGGCATACGTCGACCCGCGACGCATAAATTTGCGCGCAAAAAAAATAACAAGCTCAGACGCCAGGATGAATATACCGTTCCTAGCAGCAGTGGCCGTGGGCTACCAAAGGAGGAGGAGGAGGATAGTCAGGGCCAGAATAATCACATCCAGAACCAGCCTTTTCGGGATGCCTGATGACCAGGTGTATGGGAGGTACAGGTTTCCACCACACATGATACTGGACCTGGTGAGTGAGTGGGAGGATGACCTCACATCACCCACCCTGTGCTCCCAAGCACTCAGCCCCCTGGAGAAGGTCCTCAATGTACTGCACTTCTTAGCCACTGGATCATTTCAGCGGACAAGTGCCATAGTGGGTGGGGTGTCACAGGCCACGCAGTCAAGCTGCCTACACCAGGTCTTGAACATCATCACTGCACGCCCATCAGTCTGCAGGCACATATACCTGCCCAGAACACCTGCAGAAAGGCATGCTGCCACCCTGGATTTTTACGGTGTGGCACGATTCCCCAAAGTGCTAGGTGCCATCGACTGCACCCATGTGGCTCTACGTCCCCCCAGGGCATCTGAGCACATCTATAGGAACCGCAAGCACTGGCATTCCATCAACGTGCAGGTAGTATGTAATGCCAAGGGAATCATCACCTCAGTATATGCCAACTACCCCGGGTCCACCCACGACAGCTTCATTTACCGAATGTCCACCCTAAACCGGGACCTATAAGCTGGGCGGCATGGCGATACATGGCTGCTTGGTGAGTATGAATGCCACTGCACATGCATGCATGTCAGATACTGAGCAAGGTCACAACCGCACCAATGATACCAATCACCACCTCCACAGGGAACAGTGCCTACCCTCTCAGCCCCCACATGATGACGCCAATTCGGAACCCCACCACGCCACCCGAGGTAAGATATAACACAGCCCACATTGCAACCCGGGGCATAGTGGAGCGCACATTTGGAGTGCTTAAGTCACGCTTTCGCTCCCTTGACCGTTCTGGCGGGCAGCTGTTATACGCTCCCCCAGTAGTGTGCAGGATCATAGTGGCAGCATGTGTCCTGCACAACGTTGCAACACGCCAGGGCCTGGCCGTGGATATGGTGGTTGCCCCACATCCCCAACCACATGGACGGCCGCTGCGCATGGGAGGGGAAAGGGCACGGGGGAGGCAGCCCGTACACAGCTAGTGGCTAATTACTTCACATAGAAATCACACCCCTGTGGAGTGCACACTGCCCTGGCACATACCATCTGACAATCAATGATGACTCAACCTGACACTGATCCTGAATGTCTGGAGAATCAACTGTCAAAACCATATCAGCCTTAGATTGTTCACCTGGAAGTGTTACAATGTGTGCATCCCTACCTACACAGACACCACCAATGCAGTTTCGTGAAAAAACACATTCATGCAGCTAAAATGAATACCCACTTGCAAAATGCAACATGAGGACAGTGCCATGTCACCCAACCCATCCCCAGCACCGCCACACGACACACAGTGCCATGTCATGCTATGTGCAGGTAAACAAAGTAATCCCCACAACATGACACAAGTGTCACAATGTACAGTGTCCCTAATTGAAACTCGCGACACCTGAAATGCTCACAGTAATGCAGGACCAACAACACACTTGAGCAGGTATTTAGCAATAACACTTATCAGCAACTGACCCTCAAAACTACCATTAACATGACATTACGAATGTAAGGAATTAGTAGTCTCACCACCTGGAAATGCCTGCACTCCCACCACTTCCAACTGTACAGTGTTGCCGCCATGTAGAGTTGTAGGTGCACTGCTGCCAACATGGACCCCATCTCCAAAGTAGAGGGCCTTGTGTAGACATGAGGAAAGGACCTGCAAATTAGGAGGTAGACACGGATGATGAGTTACACATCAATGCAACATGCAGTGTACAACACAACAGCAATATGCACTAGGAATGTATACACAGTATTGACTAGACTACCCACACATGTAGTGGGAGTCCAATGTCACCATGTACGTCAATGTCACTTGGGCACACCCTTTGCAAGCCTATGGAAACGGGAAGCAGGAGGGGTGTGTGTGACAAAAACCCAAGCATCTGAACCAAATACATGACAAGCCTCCATGTGCCCAGCCACAATGCAGCGTATGCCCACAGGAGCCACAGAAGGCAACACATTGTCCCCAAAAAAATAAAAATAAAGATAAAAAAAGAAATAATAATAAATCAAAAATGGCCATTAATGGGCCCGGGGGGGTTGGGGAGGCCACCCAGGAGGTCCGAGGACAGGGTGCACACCAAAACCCACCTGTGTGGATCTTGCGAAAAAAAACACCTCCATGGCCTCATGGCCCACACGGCTACCCTATTGTGGGAGTATCACTGCTGTCGCTATTATCACCCTGTGCAGCTGCATCCGGAGGTGGTTGCACTATGGGAGGCAGCCCACGCAAGGCCCTAGTCTGTTCCTCCATGGCTGCAAGCATGCGGGTGTGGTAGGTCTCGTTCTGGAGGATGAGTGTGCGGAGGTCCCCATGCAACAACTCACGGGATGCCCGGACCTCCGCCCTAGTTGCCTGCATCTCAGCTGAGAGCGTACGGGTGAGACGCTCCAGCTGCTGTTCTGTCCTTCGGTTTGTTGAAGCCTCAAGCTCAACAAGAGTCATCCTGAGGTGAAGGAGCTCCAGCCTCAGGGCTTCCCTGTGGCCCTGGGACTCTATAGAGATGGCTTCCTGCAGAGTCGCCAGTGCCGCCCGCCTGTCCCTGTTGGACGCCAACATGTCCTCCCTGTGTGACTGGCAGATGGAGTCGGTTGCCTGTTGTAGTCGCTCCATCAGCCTTTCGGGGGGGTCAATGGAAGTGGCCACCCTATCCATGGCCTGAGCCATCATCTCTGATGATGCTGCCTGTTGGGTTGCCATACCGTAAATGGATTGCTCCCATGCGGTATTGCCAGGTGGCGTACGGCCACCACATCGGCGGGCACCACACCTGTCTGGGGCAAGGCGAACTGCGCCTTGCTGTGCCGGCACTGCCTGAGGCAGCAGGACTGCATTCCCCCTCTGATCTGCTGGCCCAGGAACAGGATCAGATGTCGCGGAGTTTGACCCTGCATCCGTAACCACCAAAGGCGTAGCTGCCAACACTGACATCCCCATTGAGGGTTCTGACCCTGGTGCAGGTGGGTGGGACAGAACAGAATCCCTCCCAGGAACACTCACCTGCGACGGCACGTAGGTCTCATCATCCGAATCAACACCTGAGTACAGCTCGGGGGAGGTGCAGCCAGAGACACCCCTTGAGAGCACGACCTGCAGCAGTTGTGGGTTCTCACCCACCACCACACCACGTCCCTCACTGGTGGTCGGTCGGCCCTCGGACCCCTCCTGGGTCTGCACCATCTCCACAACCCCAGCAGTATCAGGTGCGTCTTCCCCTGCAAAGACATAAAAGAAAACAAATGGAAACAGGCATTAGCACCATGGCACACAATGAGGGCTGAGAAGCAACAGAACCAGTACTTGATTGACACATGTCCCACATGACTAAAACCCTCCCATGCATGCACCCTCACTGCGTATAAAGGGCAGGCAAATGGCACACACTGATGACACCAAGATGGAAGATGAACACATTTTCTGCATGCTGCCTGGCAGTGGCATCACACATTGGCCTGTGATTGCCAGGTGAAATACACATGCCATCACACAGATGGCATGTACCATTGCTATTGAGTGAAGATGGAGAGGAGGGCAGCACTTATTCATTCAGTCCAGTTCCCTCATGTAATAGCTTTTCTAATTCAAACAGGTCTGATTTTTCACCTGGAGCTGCCAGTCCAAAATGGTCCGATTGCACAGGGACATGTGTGAACAAATGATATCCAGGTAACAAAGTCACTCCACTTTACCATAGCCATGTCAGACATGTGACTAGAGGACTGAGAAATGCGTAGTAAAAGTGGTGGAATGCAAACAATCTGCCTGAATGAACAGAGAAAAATAAGCAACAATGTTGTGGCAAGGTGACACTTCAAGGGCAACTGGCGTGCTGTTGGGCTAGATGTCTACTGTTGGCAGAAGGGATACTGCTATGGCCAAATGCTGCTGCGCAGAATGTATTGCATGAAGCACATGGGTGACCCAAACGACTCAGGCGCACACACCCTCACCTGGCACACAAACAGAAGCCCTCACACACACACCATGCACATGGATGACACACACATGCATGTGCACTCACCGGACAATGCCTCATAATCAGGCAGATCTCCCACGCCGTGGATCTGTTCCTCCGTGACGTAGGTCCCAGCGACTGACTCATGTGGAGTGAGTTCCATGTCTTCTACTGGAGACCCACCTCCAGTCACTAGAGTTGCGGCATGACTTGAGGCCAGCTTATTCTTTGCCCTGCGCTTTAGGTCATTCCAGCGCTTATAGCAATCATTGGCTGTGCGCCTCACGATTCCAAGGGCACTTACGATGTCCGCAACAGTCTGCCAGTGTGCCTGGCGTTGTGCAGGCGTGGTCTTGGATCCTGCAACAATGACCATCTCGTTATCATGTGCGGACACATACTCGACAAGTGCATTCAGTTCGGCATCCGTGAAGCTGGGCTTCCTCGGCGGGCCGGACTGTGTAGCCGTGTCTGGGGCATCAGCCTGTGCCGGACGAGCACTCTTCCTCTTCCGCTTGGAAGGTGGTGGTGATCCTGAGTGTCCTGCGCCGCTCTGGACACTAGGGGCAGGAGCCCTGGTGGACTCTGTATCAGGAGTGTGGGATTGCACACTCAGCATGGGAGTTGGTGCAGGCATTGGCTCAAGTCTAATGGTGTCAGGGGGAATGTCAGCAGGATGGACTAGGACCGACACTGTCCTGGCTGGGTGTGTGAGAGCTGGGGTGGATGGAGCCGCAGCTGCCCCTGCAGCCTCTCCACCCTGCCTACTTGGGGCAGCAGATGACCTTGCTGCCCCTGATCCACGTGGCCTGATGACATCAACGTGCACCAGCGCACGTGTCATAGGCCTGCTGACCTGGAAATCAGCCATGAAGTCAGCCAGGTCTGGTGCCACAATGGGCTGGTCCAACAAGGGCTGAGCATGGATGGTGTCAGCCACATCAGCCTCAACCAGGGGGGGGGATTATGGGTGCCCTTGACTGGTCCTCCACACATGGGGGGACAGGGTCACCCTGCAAGTAACAACCACGTCCCCTAACGGATCCACCACGGCCACCACTTGTGGCTCGTCCACCTTTGCCACCCTTACGGATTCCTCGCCTCCCAACCATGGCACTGATGTTAATGTGCGTATGGCAGTGGCTGTAAACTATTGTCCTGGGCAATTGGGGGTCAAAGGGGTTGGGTACCAGATGGTAATTGTACCCTAGTGCTCTAGCAAGGCTGAATGTGACCCCTGGGGAAAGATGACGGGTCACGCAATGCACAGGAAGCCCAGAAAAGGGAGTTGACGTGCACGCAACCCCTCCTAGACCACGTGTGCGGAAAAAAAAACCTGCACTACGCTGTGGCACCCAGTAACACAAGAATGAACGTATGCATGTCACACGCAGCCTAGAATGACCTCTGAAGGGGTAGGCTACACACAGGGCAAGCACAGATGTTAGATACGTGCATGACTCACCGTCTGCCAGGAAAAAGAGCGTGAAAAAGAAGCGCGTTTGGTTGGCAACACCCCCGCCAAAAGAAGAATTGTACGCTGTCTGAGGAGACAGGACAACAGTAGAAGGGAACACTGTTTGAGGGAACAGGCCCAGGAAAACCAGAAAAAGAGAAAAAAGAGAAAAAGCTGTCAGAGGTAACAGGGAGTATGAACTTGAAACGCCGTGAAGTAAATCGCATGTGAACCGACAAGAAGTACAGATTTCACCCACTCGCTCTCCACGAAAAGCATGTACAAGGAAATGGTGTTCTACACGTACCTTTTATGCAGGCCCCCACGTCCAGCGTCACTTCCGCGTGTACGCGCTAGGGCCATTTCCACCAATTACACGCTTTGTCACTTCCGCGTGTACGCGCTATTTCCACCATTTACACGCTTTGTCACTTCCGCGTGTACGCGCTCTTTCCACCAATTACACGCTTTGTCACTTCCGCGAGTACGCGCTATTTCCACCAATTACACGCTTTGACACTCGGACGTGTCTTTCATTTTTTTAGTACACGCAACATTTCAAACGTGTGCCATATTCAACGTGCACGTGACTTCATAGACCCGCATACGCTGGTGGCCTTTGGGCCAATGAATGTACAGACGTGTGCTGACGCTCTTACGCGCTAAGGGCCTTTCCTCGAATTACACGCAGACGTGCTGGATTTTCATGTGCAAAATCACTCCGTATCAAGCTGGCCACGCGTTCACACACGGAAGACCACGCTCCTGCCCAGAAGGCCGAATTACTGCCCCCCAGAGCCCTAAGCACGCTCCCATCTGCCATCTGCTGCTGCCTGACTGCCTGCTGCCCACGTGCCCTGCCATTTGCTGCCTGCACATCAGCCAGGGGTGCTGTTGCTGTGACCACCCCTGCTGGAACCGAAGACTCCCGACTGCTTTTCCATTGCCCCACAGCCCAGCCCCAGGAGCCAGTTGCCCACCCACTCCTGCCTCTGGGGTTGCCATGTCGGGCACTGCAACATCTGGCACCAGTGGCAACCCCCGGCGAAGGAGGCAGAGGGGCACCAGCTTCACTGCCACCGAAGTTGGTGTCCTGGTGGAGCATGTCCTGGGGCAGTATGATGCCCTCTTTGGAAGGTTGCGTGCCGACAAGGAAGGACGGACTCGGATCTGGATGGACATCGTGACTGCCATCAACGCGGAGGAGGTGGCAGTCCGCGACTACGAACGTGTCAGGAAGCGCTGGGAGGACTTCAGGTCCAGGACCCTCAACAAGGCCCGGCGCCTCCTGAAGGCAGCGGATGCTAAGGGGCGCCGGGGCCACTTGTCGGAAGATCAGATGAGGGTCCTGGAACGCATATCCCCAGCGCTCCACGTCCATTTCCTTGAGAGGCAGACCCGTCTGGAGTCGAGCGGTAAGTGTACATGCATGCTGATTGTAAGCTGTGCGTGTGGTGTGCCAGGAGTGTGCAGGTTGAACATGTATTTTTATGTGGGCAAGTAGGGGGGGGTGTACAGGGCCGTGAGGGTGACACATGCGAGGGGTCTCATGTGTGACACATGGATGGTGCTTGTGTGTGTGGGCTTGCATGGCACAGGATGTGGAGGAATGATTGTCAGGTGTGACATGGATGTCGATCGGAACACTGCGACAGTTGGCGGTGGTGTACACATGCATGCAAGTTTGGTGGTGTGTGTGCATGTGTAGTGTACTCCCTATGTTGCATGTGTTGTGTGGATGACCTTTGGCTGCTCATGCTGTTGTATGTGAATGGATGGTGCTGGCTGTTGCAATATGCCTGTGGTATGGCTCATGTGTGCAAGTTGAAATGACATGTGTGTTGGGGATTGTGATGCCATGTCTGAGGTTTACCAATGCCACTCATGTATGACTGTCATGTGTGTATGAGTCCATTGGACAGTGCCCTGATGCCTGTGTTTTCTTTCTCCCTGTCTGCAGCGTCAACTGATGAAGAGGGCGGAGAAGGTGCTGTGGAGCACAGCGGCAGGGGTCGCACCACCAGCCGGAGACGCAAGGTCCGGATCCCCGCCCAGGTTCTGATCTCGTCGTGGAGTGAGGAGTCCGGTGCCGTGTCCCAGGCTGCAGCTGCCGAGGGGAGGTCCAAGAGGTGGAGGTTGGAGTTGGACTCCTCGGCAGCAGAAGGGGCAGCTGGGACCCCACAGGGCCCAACGGAGGAAGATGGCACGGAGTCATCCAGGTTGGTGGGGGGTTTGGAGGAGGAGGAGGCCGTGCAAGCGACAGAGGCGGGGTCTGGAGGTGGGGATTCCACTGGTGCTAGTGGTGCAGTGCAGGATCTGGGACAGGAGGCAGCACAGGCCGCTGCAGAGGTGCCTGTGTGCAATCCTGTCCCTGCTCCTGTCACTGCATCATCTTGCACCAGCGGGGATGCCTACCTCCAGACCCGTTCTCAGGGAGGGGATTGGCTTACAACACCTGGCCTTCCTCTCCCTGCGGATGTGGCTATCCTGCACCAGGTTGAGCCTGTCCAGGGTGGGGTGGCGTTGCGTCAACGGGCCATGCGAGCTGACCTGCAGTCTTTTCATGATGAGTCTGCACGTCTTCTTGCATGGCTCGTTGACTGCGTTGACCCACTGGGACAGCTCACCAGGGCTGGATTCCTCCGTTTCCTGGACCCCCTATGCCCCAGTCGTCCTCCATGCCATCTTCCCACCCATGTGTCACCTGGGTGCCCTGTGGAGCTGCCTCCGACCGTGCGGCCAGGCTGGTGGACAACAGATCCCTGCCACAGTCGGGAGTCAGACGTCCAGCAGGGGTGGCCACATCAACGACTGCACCCCAGCTGGAGGAGGATGTGCAGGCACCATCGGATAGGGCACATGGACAGCAGCAGCTGCAGCAGCAGGAGGCTGTTGGTGGGAGCCACGATAGCTCGGGGCCTTCAACATCGGAGGGGCAGGCATCGGCCGGAGGGCAGGAGGACCCTGGACGGGAAGTGTCTTTCGTGTGGCAGCGGTTGGGCCACGCCATAGATGCGGAGCGGCAGCGGGCGGAAGAGGCGCGGCTCACGATGGTCAGGGCGGAGAACTCCATGCGGAGGGCCCTGAGGCGGGCCGAGTGCCTCGAGGCAATCCGCAGGGAGTTGGAGGTGAACATGTCGGCGTCCCTGTGGACCCTCGGGGCCATGGAACAGGACCGCCTCCGGGACATAGACGAGGAGTTCGATGATGCCCTGGCCCGGAACACCACTAAGTGAGCCACTGGACTGACCCACCACCATTGTGTATAGTTATTTAGTGATAGGTTTCTTTTATAGTTTATTTTTATTTGGAGTCGACGGACACTGCTCCACCTTTTGTATATATTTCCATTTTAGATAGGTTTTTTGGTAGGTTTCATTTCTTCTGTTGGGATGATGGACCCTGAATACTTTGTACATAGTTGGACTTTGGATTTGGATATTTTTTTTACTATGGATATTTTCTGGTTTTCATTTTCTTTTTTCCCTTCATTTCCTTTTTATGGACTTGAACTTTGGAAGAAATTTTTTAGGATTATCATTAATTGATTTTGATTTGAAAAGGGACAGCCAGCTTAATTTTTTTTTTTACTTGTGTATTTTGTTTCATTTTGATTGCCATTACTGTTGTTATTAATACATTATTTGGATTTTTTAATTCTTCAATGTGTGGTTTCATCTCATTGTTTTCATGCATGTCATGATATGGGTTTTCAGGTTCACTTGCAACCATTGTGTGTGTGTGAGGCACATGTGTTGATTTACATTGTTTCCATTGGAGTAGTATCATGGGTGCATGTAATACTTGGTTGTGTCTTTGGGCTGTGGTGGCTGGCCATGAGGCCCATGCTTGAGGATTGTCAGGGCCTGTGGGCAGGGGGACATGGGTGGGAGCCTGGTGGGGGCTGCCCATGGTGGCTGGGGGGGTGGGGGTGGTGGGAGACATGAGTGGGGGCCTAGTGGAGGCTGCCCATGGTGGCTGGGGGGTGGGGGTGGTGGGAGACATGGGTGGGGGCCTGGTGGGGATGCCCATGGTGGCTGGGGGGTGGGGGTGGTGGGAGACATGGGTGAGGGCCTGGTGGAGGCTGCCCATGGTGGCTGGAGGGTGGGGGTGGTGGGAGACATGGATGGGGGCCTGGTGGGGGATGCCCATGGTGGCTGGGGGTTGGGGGTGGTGGGAGACATGGGTGGGGGCCTGGTGGGGGCTGCCCATGGTGGCTGGGGGGTGGGGGTGGTGGGAGACATGGGTGGTGGCCTGGTGGGGATGCCCCTGCACTGCTGGGGGGGTGGGGGTTGTGGGAGACATGAGTGGGGGCCTGGTGGAGGCTGCCCATGCTGGCTGGGGGGTGGGGGTGGTGGGAGACATGGGTGGGGGCCTGGTGGGGGATGCCCATGGTGGCTGGGGGGTGGGGGTGGTGGGAGACATGAGTGGGGGCCTGGTGGAGGCTGCCCATGGTGGCTGGGGGGTGGGGGTGGTGGGAGACATGGGTGGGGGCCTGGTGGAGGCTGCCCCTGCACTGCTGGGGGGGTGGGGGTGGTGGGAGACATGAGTGGGGGCCTGGTGGAGGCTGCCCATGGTGGCTGGGCGGTGGGGATGGTGGGAGACATGGGTGGGGGCCTGGTGGAGGCTGCCCCTGCACTGCTGGGGGGGTGGGGGTGGTGGGAGACATGAGTGGGGGCCTGGTGGAGGCTGCCCATGGTGGCTGGGGGGTGGTGGTGGTGGGAGACATGGGTGGGGGCCTGGTGGGGGCTGCCCATGGTGGCTGGGGGGTGGGGGTGGTGGGAGACATGAGTGGGGGCCTGGTGGGGGATGCCCATGGTGGCTGGGGGGTGGGGGTGGTGGGAGACATGGGTGGGGGCCTGGTGGGGGCTGCCCATGGTGGCTGGGGGTGGGGGTGGTGGGAGACATGGGTGGTGGCCTGGTGGGGGATGCCCCTGCACTGCTGGGGGGGTGGGGGTGGTGGGAGACATGAGTGGGGGCCTGGTGGAGGCTGCCCATAGTGGCTGGGGGGTGGGGGTGGTGGGAGACATGGGTGGGGGCCTGGTGGGGGATGCCCATGGTGGCTGGGGGGTGGGGGTGGTGGGAGACATGGGTGGGGGCCTGGTGGGGGCTGCCCATGGTGGCTGGGGGGTGGGGGTGGTGGTAGACATGGGTGGTGGCCTGGTGGGGGATGCCCCTGCACTGCTGGGGGGGGTGGGGGTTGGTGGGAGACATGAGTGGGGGCCTGGTGGAGGCTGCCCATGGTGGCTGGGGGGTGGGGGTGGTGGGAGACATGGGTGGGGGCCTGGTGGGGGATGCCCATGGTGGCTGGGGGGTGGGGGTGGTGGGAGACATGAGTGGGGGCCTGGTGGGGGATGCCCATGGTGGCTGGGGGGTGGGGGGGGTGGGAGACATGAGTGGGGGCCTGGTGGGGGATGCCCATGGTGGCTGGGGGATGGGGGTGGTGGGACATGGGTGGGGGCCTGGTGGAGGCTGCCCCTGCACTGCTGGGGGTGTGAGGGTGGTGGGAGACATGAGTGGGGGCCTGCTGGGGGCTGCCCATGGTGGCTGGGAGGGTGGGGGTGGTGGGAGACATGAGTGGGGGCCTGCTGGGGGCTGCCCATGGTGGCTGGGGGGGTGGGGGTGGTGGGAGACATGAGTGGGGGCCTGGTGGGGGATGCCCATGGTGGCTGGGGGGGTGGGGGTGGTGGGAGACATGAGTTGGACATGAATGGGGGCCTGGTGGTGCTGCCCCTGCACTGCTGGGTTTTAGACATGAGTGGGGGCCTGGCGGAGGCTGCCCTTGGTGGCTGGGGGGTGGGGGTGGTGGGAGACATGGGTGGGGGCCTGGTGGAGGCTGCCCCTGCACTGCTGAGGGGGTGGGGGTGGTGGGAGACATGGGTGGGGGCCTGGTGGGGGATTCCCCTGCACTGCTGGGGGGGTGGGGGTGGTGGGAGACATGAGTAGGGGCCTGGTGGAGGCTGCCCATGGTGGCTGGGGATCGGGGGTGGTGGGAGACATGGGTGGGGGCCTGGTGAGGGATGCCCATGGTGGCTGGGGGGTGGGGGTGGTGGGAGACATGAGTGGGGGCCTGGTGGAGGCTGCCCATGGTGGCTGGGGGGTGGGGGTGGTGGGAGACATGGGTGGGGGCCTGGTGGAGGCTGCCCCTGCACTACTGGGGGGGTGGGGTTGGTGGGAGACATGAGTGGGGGCCTGGTGGAGGCTGCCCATGGTGGCTGGGGGGTGGGGGTGGTGGGAGACATGGGTGGTGGCCTGGTGGGGGATGCCCCTGCACTGCTGGGGGGTGGGGGTGGTGGGAGACATGAGTGGGGGCCTGGTGGAGGCTGCCCATGGTGGCTGGGGGGTGGGGGTGGTGGGAGACATGGGTGGGGGCCTGGTGGGGGCTGCCCATGGTGGCTGGGGGGTGGGGGTGGTGGGAGACATGAGTGGGGGCCTGGTGGGGGATGCCCATGGTGGCTGGGGGGTGGGGGTGGTGGGAGACATGAGTGGGGGTCTGGTGGGGGCTGCCCATGGTGGCTGGGGGGTGGGGGTGGGTGGGAGACATGAGTGGGGGCCTGGTGGGGGATGCCCATGGTGGCTGGGGGGATGGGGGTGGTGGGAGACATGAGTGGGGGCCTGGTGGAGGCTGCCCATGGTGGCTGGGGGGTGGTGGTGCTGGGAGACATGAGTGGGGGCCTGGTGGAGGCTGCCCATGGTGGCTGGGGGGTGGGGGTGCTGGGAGACATGAGTGGGGGCCTGGTGGAGGCTGCCCATGGTGGCTGGGGGGTGGGGGTGGTGGGAGACATGAGTGGGGGCCTGGTGGGGGATGCCCATGGTGGCTGGGGGGGTGGGGGTGGTGGGAGACATGAGTTGGACATGAGTGGGGGCCTGGTGGTGCTGCCCCTGCACTGCTGGGGGGTGGGGGTGGTGGGAGACATGAGTGGGGGCCTGGTGGAGGCTGCCCATGGTGCCTGAGTGGTGGGGGTGGTGGGAGACATGGGTGGGGGCCTGGTGGAGGCTGCCCCTGCACTGCTGGGGGGGTGGAGGTGGTGGGAGACATGAGTGGGGGCCTGGTGGAGGCTGCCCATGGTGGCTGGGGGGTGGGGGTGGTGGGAGACATGGGTGGGGGCCTGGTGGAGGCTGCCCATGGTGGCTGGGGGGTTGGGGTGGTGGGAGACATGGGTGGTGGCCTGGTGGGGGATGCCCCTGCACTGCTGGGGGGTGGGGGTGGTGGGAGACATGAGTGGGGGCCTGGTGGAGGCTGCCCATGGTGGCTGGGGGGTGGGGGTGGTGGGAGACATGGGTGGGGGCCTGGTGGGGGCTGCCCATGGTGGCTGGGGGGTGGGGTGGTGGGAGACATGAGTGGGGGCCTGGTGGAGGCTGCCCATGGTGGCTGGGGGGTGGGGGTGGTGGGAGACATGGGTGGTGGCCTGATGGGGGATGCCCCTGCACAGCTGGGGGGGTGGGGGTGGTGGGAGACATGAGTTGGGGCCTGGTGGAGGCTGACCATTGTGGCTGGGGGGTAGGGGTGGAGGTAGACATGAGTGGGGGCCTGGTGGGGGATGCCCATGGTGGCTGGGGGGTGGGGGTGGTGGGAGACATGAGTGGGGGCCTGGTGGGGGCTGCCCATGGTGGCTGGGGGGTGGGGGTGGTGGGAGACATGGGTGGGGGCCTGGTGGAGGCTGCCCCTGCACTGCTGGGGGGGTGGGGGTGGTGGGAGACATGGGTGGGGGCCTGGTGGGGGATGCCCATGGTGGCTGGGGGGTGGGGGTGGTGGTAGACATGGGTGGGGTCTGGTGGAGGCTGCCTCTGCACTGCTGGGGGGGTGGGGGTGGTGGGAGACATGAGTGGGGGCCTGGTGGAGGCTGCCCATGGTGGTTGGGGGGTGGGGGTGGTGGGAGACATGGGTGGGGGCCTGGTGGTGCTGCCCCTGCACTGCTGGGGGGTGGGGGTGGTGGGAGACATGAGTGGGGGCCTGGTGGAGGCTGCCCATGGTGGCTGGGGGGTGGGGGTGGTGGGAGAAATGGGTGGGGGCCTGGTGGAGGCTGCCCCTGCACTGCTGGGGGGGTGGGGGTGGTGGGAGACATGATAGGGGGCCTGGTGGAGGCTGCCCATGGTGGCTGGGGGGTGGGGGTGGTGGGAGACATGGGTGGGGGCCTGGTGGAGGCTGCCCATGGTGGCTGGGGGTTGGGGGTGGTGGGAGACATGGGTGGTGGCCTGGTGGAGGCTGCCCATGGTGGCTGGGGGGTGGGGGTGGTGGGAGACATGGGTGGTGGCCTGGTGGGGGATGCCCCTGCACTGCTGGGGGGTCGGGGGGGTGGGAGACATGAGTGGGGGCCTGGTGGAGGCTGCCCATTGTGGCTGGGGGGTGGGGGTGGTGGGAGACATGGGTGGGGGCCTGGTGGGGGCTGCCCATGGTGGCTGGGGGGTGGGGGTGGTGGGAGACATGAGTGGGGGCCTGGTGGGGGATGCCCATGGTGGCTGGGGGGTGGGGGGGGTGGGAGACATGAGTGGGGGCCTGGTGGGGGATGCCCATGGTGGCTGGGGGATGGGGGTGGTGGGACATGGGTGGGGGCCTGGTGGAGGCTGCCCCTGCACTGCTGGGGGTGTGAGGGTGGTGGGAGACATGGGTGGGGGCCTGGTGGGGGATGCCCATGGTGGCTGGGCGGTGGGGGTGGTGGTAGACATGGGTGGGGTCTGGTGGAGGCTGCCCCTACACTGCTGGGGGGGTAGGGGTGGTGGGAGACATGAGTGGGGGCCTGGTGGAGGCTGCCCATGGTGGCTGGGAGGTGGGGGTGGTGGGAGACATGGGTGGGGGCCTGGTGGAGGGTGCCCCACACTGCTGGTGGGAGACATGAGCAGGTGTGCAGGGTAGTCCCCTGTTTTGTGGGCTGTCTGCAGGGGCCGTGGAGGGTGTACAGGGTACACCTGTGAGGACCCACCCAGCCTAATCGCGTGTGATTATTCCCGCGCACCCCTGTAATACACGTACCCAGCCAAATCGCGTGTGATTATTCCCGCGCACCTCTGTAATACACGTACCCTGGCTAATCGCGTGTAAAACTTCACGCGTACCCCTGTCATACACGTACCCAGCCAAATCACGTGTGAAAATTCCCGCGTACCCCTGTAATACACGTACCCTGGCTAATCGCGTGTTTAACTTCACGCGTACCCCTGTCATACACGTACCCTGGCTAATCGCATGTAAAACTTCCCGCGTACCCCTGAAATGCACGTTACCCGCTTTGCGTTCCTTGTTTGGCAGCCCTATCAACTGGTCCAGGGTTAGCACAGCCCTTTGCGATGATTTAGCGATTTTGATGGCTTTTCCTTGCGCGAGGGCGTTCTTGGGGGCGTTACTGGCGCTGCTGCAGGGTCGCTGCGATACTCTGCGCCACGGCTTGTTTGGGAGCCTAAAATCCATGAATACGATGTGCACGGAAATCGGTTTTGGCGCACGCGCCTGGCGCAGACAATCGCACGCGGACACTCTGCGCCAGCCGCTTGCGACACTTTTCTGCGAAATTCTATGAATTACCCTGATGGTTTCCAAAGTGGTACTCCTGTTTGGGTAGTATGTGTCCAATAAATTGTTTTTTAAAATGTCTTGGCTGTTGGGATCATGTTTGGCTATTTTTTCTATATCTTCGTATGATTTTAGAACTCTTTTTCTAGATTTAGCTGGACCAAGACTTAGCCATACTATATTTGCAGATTTACCATACAATGCAGTACCAGTTAATCGATCAGCTGCTTCATAGGATCCACATTCTCTATGGGACAGCATTTTTATGCCCAAGCTGTATAATTTCTGAGACACTGTTTTATCTGATGACAGGTCATTCCAGAGGTCTTGGAGCTCTGTCTTTTCTGATTTGGTTAAGTATGCTGTGACATATCGTGCAACTGCAGTAGAATTGTCTGCAATGTACTGCACATCTATGTTTGCATTCCACAAGTGGGCAATGATTTAATTGTAATCATTGATATATTTTTCTTCTTCTTTTCTTTTTATGCAATATGTATTTTTAGGTGACTTACCTTTAACACTATGTCTAACTGAAGACATGAGGTTGTTTATTTGACCTGTATTTGTTACTGGTCTAGGGAAACCAAATCGGCATTTGGTGTAGTATTTCCCTTTGTTTTTGTATTTGCGACGACAATATTTGCCACATTTGTGTCTTTGGAATTGTAAGATTTTTGCATGAAGATCACTATTTGTGGATTCTGACGGAATTTCACAAGTGACATATTTTTCAATAAAGTGTAAAACAGTGGCATCACTGTCTTGACCAAATTTAGGAGCATCTTTAATCCATAAAAGCATGTGGACATGTGGCGCTCCTCTGGCTTGGTATTCTTTTCTCCAAAAGAAGTGTTGCACTTCTCCAAGGGGAGGAACAGTTTTATTACAAATAAAATGTAGCATAGCAATGAAGCGATGGTGAAAATATCTAGAAACATTAACAGGATCCTGAGAACAAAGTTCTCTAGGTGTTAGTATATCTATGTTTGTTTTGTTTTCGTTTGATATGCGTAGGAAAGCCTGTAAATCTTCCTATGCATATTCTGCGCAACTTAATGTAACAAACCAAGTGGGTGGGCCAAGGTTTCTGATCATACAACGTACATCTCCATGGGTTTGAAACCAGTACTCTTTAGTACCTCACATATTTGCTAATAGATTTGTAAGATTTGCCTGTAAAACCTCATCTTTTTGTTGAACTTTTTGTAATAATTGTGTGGCTGTCATTATATTATTTAATATGTGTGCAACTCCGTAACATAAAGTTGCTAGTTCACTTTCAAAGAGAATGTGGAATATGTATTCCAAATTTTGTCGAAATCTGGGATCTTCAGAATACATTCGTAATGAGCGATATTCTGATGCTGATATTTGAACAGGTCTATCATCGTATCTTCCTCCTTTGCCAGTAGGAAAGAGTAGAGGAAAAGCACGTGCTTCTATACTATTTTCCCATATGCTGATTGGTGATCCTTTTGTTTGACGCATTTGGTACGTTTCCAGTGTATCTTCTGTGTCATTAGAGTGCAATGGGTGAATTGTATAATGGTCTAAAGTGTTTGCTATTGTAACAGGATCTAGGAGCTCAAATTGACCAGTTTCTTGTGTCTCTTGAATTATTTCAGTTGTATCTTTCAAGTTTTCTTCGATATTAATTTCTTTGTAATAATCATTATTCTCTTTGAGATATTGCAGGGCTTCTCTAACTTTATGTAAATATACCAGTTGTTGCCAATTTTTTTTGGTCTTTTGTAGGTACTCCATTTACCAAGATAATTAAAGATTGTTGCATTGGACGTTGCACTCCTAGAGTGTGCACATTTGCTTTTAGATCTAATGGTAAATACACTACTTTTCCACGAATACCTTTCACTAATTCAGAGGGAGGTAATTTTGCAGTTTTTGGTTGAAGGCGTATTATTGCTTGAAATGGATGAACTGTTTGAATTATGATGCTCTCATATAAATTAAGCTGTTGAAGGAGTTTTGGTAGTGGATCTAATTCCAAGTTATTTGAGATAGCACGTGAAGGTGTTTGGTTGTTGTCAAGTTTGGTAGTGCAGTAACTGCAAAGTATTATGGGGTCAGTTATTTTGTATTTGTTTTCTGCTATAAGGTAGAGAGTTAATTCAAACCATTTAGAATCTTCATTGTCTTCTATTTTGTATGAAAGGTCTATAGTTTTTGTGTTACTTTTATAACACGTTCTGCGGCAACATACACACACGTGGTTTGGTACTTCAGCTGAAGTGCTTTGAAATTTTAGTATTTCTTTTTTGTATGTGTGTAGTGAAAGGTTGCCATGTGCTGATTTATTACGAAGTTGGTTGACAGCTATTTCATCTTGTAAGTGGGTTTCATTTCCAAAATATTTGTTCTGTATATACTCGATTTCTTCTAGTAGGTCTTTTGGCGTACCATGTAGAAGAATGTTATTTAAATTGGCTAGTGCTAAAGCAGGACTTTTTGTATAATACAGTTTATAAACTAGATTTCTTATACTTGCATGATGTGTTGATATCCTTTTGATATCATGGAAGGTTGTTTTGCAAGTAGCTCCTGATATGCAGGCCAACAAATGTCCTTGTCCTGTGTGCTTGCTTACTGGACAAGCATC
Source organism: Ambystoma mexicanum (assembly GCF_040938575.1). NCBI lineage: Eukaryota > Metazoa > Chordata > Amphibia > Caudata > Ambystomatidae > Ambystoma > Ambystoma mexicanum. Next base: position 1,546,506,346 of record NC_090929.1, read on the forward strand.
CATACTTTGCAGTATTTTAATTTTGATTTTGTCTTTGCTTTTCACATATTGATTGAGGAATAGGCGTAAAGATTTGAACATTTTTTTGGGAATGTTACACATTGACATGCATGGCCATGTGTAAATTAAATGTTCTGATTCAGTCGAATGGAGGGGTAAATCTAAGTTTTCAGGGCATATTTTTGTAAGGAGTACTTCTTGTTCCATTATGGTATTATTAACTTTTTCATAACCTCGACCACTGCTATGTATGGCAATTGTATTTGTTTGCTTTTGCTTGTACGCTTCTTCATTAAAGTATGGTTCTCTGCTTGTAGTGTGACTCCATTCACCTCCACAGATATTTAAGAAGTTATTTCTGTTCACTATCGTTTATTGAGAAGTCTTTTTTCAAGTTTAGTTATTAGTTTTGTTAATGGTTTAATTCTGTTTAACACAACAATAAATAAGTTTCTTTTGAGAAGAATTGCACTGTCTATCAACGCTTCTAAGATTACATTCCTACGATAGGTTTGAAGTGTTGAACCTGGTTTCTCTCCTGTTTTTATCAGATTTTGAAGGACTTTGTGACGGAACATTTTGGCTAATATACTTTTCTTGGTATGCTTACTTTGTACTATATCAAGATTTATAGAAGACGTTTTATTTGTAGTGATAGTTGATTTTCTGTTAATAGTTTTTTGGGTCGTTTTACTTTGTGATAGAGGAGGCAAAGTTTTTGCACTAGAAACTTCTTCTGTTTCACAACATGACTGTATAAGCTGTTGTGTTTCAACGTTTTTTACAAATTCTGCTATATATGGGTGTTTATGTTGAAGACTTTTCTTTTCATTTGCTCTGCTTCTGCGTCCCTTTCTACGGAGTTGCTTTTTGGTGGGCATTCTGTAGTGTATGTTGAAAAAAATACAGAAGGTATGGGTTGGGGTTTTCTACAATGCATGTGTGTTGTGTGCATGATTGTTTGAGCAAGATGATAAAGATGTATGTAATGGCGTGTGATTGTGAATTGGGAAGTTGAACTACCAGGCATGGTATTCTTCAATTAATGTGTTACTAAACTGGGGTTCAGATGACAGAAAAAAGTAAGCCGGTGGTGTGGAGAAGAATAAATAATATAGGTAAAGCTATACAATTAAAACAGTTGTTTGTTCTACAACATCTACATTCTAGCGGCTGAGTTGGGTAATTTGTGTGCCGAAAAATAGGAATTTGAGGGCCATTCTGACAGGAGATCAATGTTTAAGACGGGGGGATTTTTGGTCAGAATGGTGCAGAATCTCTATTTTTAGGCACAGAAATACCATGAATGCACCGTACAGTGCGTGTGAGTTATTAATCAAATATTATGGTAACAATCTACTTACTTTTTTTTCAAAAATGAGTAGTTTGCTTCTTAGTTGTTCTTTGTAAATCAAAATCGGCTGCTTCTATTCAGGAGAGTGGGCTTCACTGCAATTGTAAAAGAAAGAAATTTGTAATTTGGTTGCTATATAGCACTGTTTTCATTTTAGACATAGATTTTTTTAAATTGAAATGCTCAGTGCCTTCCTGAAAACCATTAAAACTATATTATGACTAAGAGTAGGAAAGAAAATATCTTTACTATGGTTTGTGGAATTCATAATCTACCAACGTATACCACTATTCTTGTAACTAAGCTTTTCCACGTAATAGTGAGTCATTGTCATCATAGCTCTCAACCATGTGTGTCGCAAAGGCGGGTGAAATCACCTGATTTTGTTTTTGGCGGGTGAGACGCCCATTGGAATGAATGGGCGTGCAGGAGGCTTGGCGGGTGAGTCAGTCCTTTACAAGGCGGGTGACACCCACCAAAAGCGTGTGAGTTGAGAGCTATGTGTCATAGCCTGCTTTTGCACGTAACAGTGAGTGAATGTCATAGTCTGCTTGTCCTATGTATGTAAGTACTTATATAAACGAAAAAAATTAAAACCAATTATGTGTTTGTACAAATATTATTGTTTGAGATTTGATCATAGAGTGTGTATGTTATTTTGTGTGATTATATGTCGTGTATATATTTTATTTCAAAAATGTTAGTTTAATAGTATTTGCATGTGTGTGTGTGTATGAAGAAATTAAACGATATAAAGGTTTGTAAGTTACAGGTCATTTTAGGACAATGAAACAATGATCGTCCATTCATTTTTCAGATTATAGAAGGTAAAAGTCGGTTAGAAAATGTGTTCATGTACTGTGTAGAAAATATGCATACCTGTACTTTCTGTTCATGTATATGGATATGGACCAAGTGGAAATATTGGAGATTTGTATAGTATTTCCCGTAGATCGTGGTTGTCAATGGCATGAGATTTGTACTCCGAGAGATTCACCGTATATTTGTAGTGCTGCTCTATGATGATGCAGTTACATGTAGAGTTATTGGATTTGATTGGTCGATGGTCATGTGATTGCTTAGCTACATCAATGACATTTGTGATGTCATCTTTGATGTCCTCGGTGTTAGTCCTAGCAGTGCACGGTGGCGGCACGAGTTATGGTTGCTTATCTTACCATAACTGCCGAATTTCAGGGGGTTTTCGGTTTTACTTTGAACCATAACGTCCCTTTAACAACGTTTTTTCACTGAATTTCATAGGTTTTTAGTTGCACAACTTAACCATAACGTCCCTTTAACAAAGTTTTTTTACTGAATTTCATAGGTTTTTAGTAGCGCAACTTAACCATAACGTCCCTTTAACAAAGTTTTTTTACTGAATATATATATATATATATATATTAATAGGTAAGCAACAATCACGAATGGGGTGACAGAACACAGAATGATATCTTTAATACACTAGGACTAAGTAATGAGCAAAACAAATGCAGCACAGAAAATCATATTTTTGTGCTGGTTTCAGCTCAGATAGTTAGAAATTCCCCCTGCAACACCCCTCAACTCACCAATAAGCACATTTAAATAAATGTGAGGAGATAGCAGGTATTCAGAAATAGTACAGATCACAGTGTCTCACCTCCCTCTTCCCCCCTTACACAGAAAGAGAAAAACAAAGTGGGCTTTTCAACTGTCAGTATGACTTTCAAAGTGGTTGAGCAAGAACTCTAAATGTGTGGAAAATGCTTAAATTGTTGTAAATTCCTATGGGAGCCGTTTTGAACAGTTGCACACAAGCATAAGCAATGATTTAGTCAGCAGAAAACATTTGTAATCTTAAAATCCAAGTCGGAAGCAGTTTAAATCTATTTTACACGTGTAAAATTTCTCTGGATTTTAAAATCGCAGCAAACTTTTCTGTGCGTGATTTACGTGATAATGGGAGAACCACACTGTTTTCTATGGATAGCTATGGATGTTAGGTACAAGTAGAAGTTGAAATTTCGTTTCTAGCACAAAGACTCAGGGAGTTATAGTGGTTTTAGTAAAGGTCATTTTCTCGAGATAGGCGCGAGAATGGAAAAGAAATTTTAGTTTTAAAATCAGAAAAATATTGACTATGGACTAGAGCATCCAAGCTAAGCCACCAGGACGGCACGACGTAAGAGTCAGGAGTGATTCGTGACTCAGTCCTGGTTCCTCGCTGTCCACCTTGGAGCGCTTGGCTGGACACTAGAATGAAATTAATAGATCAAAGTTGACAAAATGACTAGGAAAAAGGATACTTTTACAGATAGACAGAATAAGATTTCACTACCGATTTAGACAATGTTACTGATTATGGAAGTAAGGATAGTTCAGAAGTTTGGAGGGGAGAATATAATGCACAGGAATCAACAGTTTCTAGCTTCCTGTGAATACTCACAAAACAAAATAGATTTAAGATTTTGGACCATCAGGATTCTGGACTGTCAGGATTCTGGACCATTGAGTCAGCTGGGAACATCAGACTGGACAGGTCAGGAAGGCGCTCTGGTCACAGCACATCACACGACTGGACGGGATCTGCCCTTCTTAGTTCTGAGGATATTTCAATTCAGCAGGCAAGCATTTACAGCACAGCCCGGCTGTATTATGATGCTTCCCCTAGGCTTTTGGGGTTCTGTTCTCGAATTTGAGGCCTAGCTGAGAATGGTTCAGCTATGCAATAGGCCTTTGCTTTGCCAAGTTTCTGTAGTCTGGAACAATGAAGATGTATATTTCAGCAGCAGGGCGCTCTGCCAGCATCAGGAGCGTGAGTGAATCTGTCTGTCTCTATGTGTTGGCAGCTGTCTCCATTTAGGCTATACAATGATATCATAAAGGGGGGGTGTATGGGCCGGCGTAGCTAAGCTTGCCCCTTTGAGCTTGGATACATTCAACACTTCATCTCCGCCTTGCATTTGGGGTGATTGGATCAAGGCTGGCTGATGTCACATTTTATGATTTCCTTTACAATCCTCAGAGACCTCCCTTTAGCCATTGGTCTCCAAATCTGATTTTATATTAAACATACATTTCTACATTAGTCACCTTTATACAAATTATACACACAGATGCCATATTTTAAATAGCAGCTATTCCTCAAAACCCTGCAGTGGTGGGATCTTGTCTCCCCTTCCTAGAGAATGTTGCCCTTTTCTCTATGAACACACTTTCCATTTTTCTGCAAATTTCCACAAATATGCGTGTTGAACATGGGGACATGCATGTACATTTTCACAATTCTAAAAGTAATTGAAATTGTTTATTGAATATACATGTAGCACAAGGCTTTGTCTATCATTCAATTAAAAGGTTAAAACACACACTTATTACAATTAACAACTAAAACAAATCATTTACAAGCAGCTTAAAATACATTTCATCTATCTACAGCTATTTTCAGTAAAGGCTTTTAAAAATCTCAAAAATGTGCATATAAAATCTAACAGTAAAATAAATCAGATTGATGTCATCACCTTGTAGGAATTCATACCATAATCGAGGAGCATCAGATAAGATTACAGCATTGGTGTATGATTTAAAATATTGCAGGAAAAGACAATTAAGGCTTTCAGATACAATTAATAGATGAAACAGTGATTCTTCTAGCAGATTGCCACATAATCTACAATTCTTGTGGTTGTATTCAATTTTATTCAACCAACTTTTAGGTGATAATGCCACATATGTATTAAATTTCAACAGAAGGTATACCCGAAATATATTAGGGTTTGGATATGCCAATATATATCTCAGAGTAGCTTCACATGCACGTCTATATTGACAGTAATCTTTGACAGATGTTAAAGATTCAAGATGGCTCATATGTAGCTGGAAAGCCGATATAGCCAATTTCTTTTTGAGCCACAATTTGATGTCACCTGTAACATATGGATAACCTTCTGCGTTAAGCCACTGGCTATGAGTGCGTTTCAATATACCGATTGTACCAACTGGTTTGGAGGCATCTGAAGATAAAAATGCCTGTATATAAGGTACAATTATTGTATCAATTAGAACACTGGTCAAACGCTGAAAGAACATCACACATTGGGAAAGGTAAACATTCAATATGCCCTTTAAGTCAAATTCGAGGTACAAGTATTGAATGCTTATGTTTTTAGGTAGTCGAAGCAAACGCCTCAATAATTTAGCTTCAAACCGAATTAGTTCTCTTTTAAATTTGTGACCCCAAATCAGTATAGCGTACGACAATATGGCAATTATTTTGGATTTGTATATAGATATGACTGCCGCTGCACTTAGCCAAGTGTAGCCATTGTTCCTACCAATAAATGCACTCAATGTGTTTGTAGAAATCTCGCATTTCAGTTTTATCTCTGCTAGTTGTAGGTCCCACTTCAGCTTCTCATCGATGACAATCCCTAAGTATTTATAAGAAGGCACTTGTTCTAATGGGGCATCAGATAACGACCAATTAAAGCGCTTCGGCCTCAATTTCTTGGTGAAAACCATGATTTTACTCTTCTGATTATTAATAATGAGGCCATTGTTAGACGCATATTTGGCTAAAGAATTTAGCATGAGTTGCAGCCCCGCTGGAGTATAGTCAAGAAGTAAGAGATCATCTGCATATGGTAACCAGCCAATAGTCACGTTTCTTATTTTGATGGGATTTGCAGCTTGAATATTGAAAGAGACAATCATATCGGCTAGATACAAGTTGAAAAGTGTTGCAGCGACCATGCATCCTTGTTTAACACCACGTTTAGAGGGCATAGATTTAGATAGTTTGCCCAGGGCATTAAGACGAACGCTCACAGATGTGTCTGCATGTAATAGCATCAGCATACGCAGCAAGCCACTTGGAATCCCCCATTCTGACAATTTGCGCCATAACTGATTCCTGCATATCGTATCGAAAGCAGCGGAGAAATCAATAAAGGCACAATAAACATCAAGATTCCGCTGCTCCCAAGAATGTTCAATAGCAGAACTTAGTATAATCAGATTGTGTAAGGTGCTTGATTTCGGACGGAAACCAATCAGATTGAGCGGAAGAATCCTATTCGAACTAATCCATGAGTTTAGCTCATACAGGAGGACCTTGGTGAAAACGTTAGATGCTGAGTCAAGCATTGCAATCATTCTAAAGTTAGTAGGATTGTCCTAAGCACCCTTCTTATGCACCGTCAAGATATTGCTTGCTTTCCAGGATAAAGGTAGTTCCCCATGTATACCAATATGGGTAAATAGGATGTGTAAGGCAGCACCCCATAATGGAGGATCACTTTTGAGCACTAAATTGGATATTCCATCAGTGCCCGTCGTACACGATGATTTCAAATTTTCGATAATGGTTATAATATCTAAAACCGAAGCCGTGCACACCCAAGGAGATTCTGGGATCGGTATAGCTTCAGCAACACTATCGGTTCTTCCTATAGTTGAGGCAATGTGTCCTGCCCATGTTTCTTCGCTGATGCAGTTTATGGTCAAATCTCTTTTTTTGTTTTTGGCAATGAGTTGCCATATCGCATTTCCATCACCCAACAAAGACAACCTCGCTATCTTTTTCCAGAGATTTAACTCTAGATTTAGTTTATGAAATTTTAACCAATGTTGATAGGTTTTCTTTAAGTCACGAATCTGAGCTGATATCGAAGTAGGCGGTATCACCCCATTTTTAGATTGAACAAATTTCTTTATATTTTTACGTAGTTTCTTTTTCTCATTTTGAATTGTTTTATCATTGTTATTACGAACAGGTCGCGGTATGTTGACTGGCTCCGTAACAGATTTGTAAGCTCTTTTCTCCATGGTTGAAACAGTAATACATTTGCATAAAACCACATATCTTGCCATTCCTGCCCCAAACATGTCACACAGTTCTGCAACCTCTTCCCACGTGCAGCCAGGAATTAAATTAACAACTCTGTCATTTTTATATTTTTCACCATTTTGAATAGCAAGTTATAAGTCTTTTAAAATGTGTTCTTTGTTCATGCTTAGCAGCAGTTGTTCGCTTGGCTCCGCCTCTTTGTGTCTCCCTGCAGTCCAAGGCATCCCCCTCCTTGCCTGCTCCTTCCAGAGGCCATTTTTCACACTTCCAATTTCCTGGGCTGAACTTTGTCATTGTTCCTTTGCTTTCTGTAGACCGGATTCTGTCTCATCCTTCGATTGACACCTCCCCATGAGTTTCTGCTGAGAGGAAGGCCCTCCTTCTGGGAAAAAAACAGCTTTTCCAATTCTTTGCAGCTTCAGCTAAGCTAATAAACCTTTTTAGCAAAAACCAAATCTGTTGCATCATATACAAATACATTTCTTTCTTGGCCTTAAAATCTGTGGAATCAAAAACACAACTAAAATCTGTATTCCTTTTTGGCAACAATCCTGTTTATGTTTGCTAACCCAGCAGGCTTTTGAGTTTTAGCTCACTTTTAAAGTTTCATTAGTAACTTCTCTGACAGCTGTCATTCTGGCAGCCCAGGGTACTGCACCCATATTTTGGCATAGAGGCTGTCAGTTTTCAGACTTTGTATGTTTCACATGAATGTTTTGCTCTTCATATTAGGACTTTGTATGTTTACAATACTTCATTTGATTCATGGATTTTAGCACCAGGTAAGATTGTGAATGTTTAAAAGTGTTGTGTTATAGGAATTTTGGAGTTTTTGGCAACAAAGCAAATTTCATTTGTAGGCACAATTTGGGTTTTATTTGTAAAGTGCTGCTTTTCTCTCTGCACCCTGTTTGCTGGTCATGGAACCCACTGGCACATTTCTGCAGGGTGTGCTCTATTTCCCCGGCACATGCACAATGGGTGGCAGGTTGTGCATCCCTCTTTTTGTGTGCTGAAGCACATGGTTTTGGGAGTTTTTTTTGGTTTTTGGCATGCACAAGGGCAAGAGATTCCACATAGCACAGCAGAGTGGGTCAATACATCCCACTCCTCATAGCAACCGGAGGGCCAGACCAGCAGAAGCTCCCTGTTCTATTGCACCAAACCAGCATTTCCACGTGTAGCGCATTCTGAAGAATATTGAAGGTGCTGGTGCAGCTATCTGCATTCCTCATACCCGCCTAACTATTGGAATGCATCAAAACTAGCTCAACACTGCATTGTGTCCTAGAGAAGCAAGTCACCTGCTAGGCCTGAAGCAACTGCTGAATTCCAGAACCTGAAATAATCTCTGGAGGGTCACTTGCTGACTCTTACCAGGGGTTACAACCATGGTTTGCCCAGCTAGCCCGAGATCTGGCGTACACTAAACACCCTCGATCACCACTTTGATGACTGTTGCTCGCCTACGCAAACTGCTGTAGCATCACTCACTGACCTCTAGAGTGGCTAAAGCCCGAATCGGCCTGGGCAACTGTGAAGCCTTTTAGGTTCTTCCCCAATCTGCATATTGAACCATTGCTGTTCGACCACACAGACACCATCATTTCCCCCTAATCAACGCCTGCTTGCTACCAGGGCCTCCACATTCCTATGTGCCCAAACTGAGCCTGATCAGCTCAGACCATCGTTCAACACTGGGTTTTATGTGTCAGCCTACCAACAACTGAATCCAGTTACTGTTGACCTTGATCTTCCCCCATGGTCCACTTGGACCATATAGACTGGTTAGGTCCCTATTGCTCCTGTTTTCTACAAGATATCCTTGTATGGTAGTACCTTACCTACCACCTCTGGTACTAAACTCAAAGTTCTAATTTCTTTCTTTCTTTCTTTCTTGACCTAACCAGCCTCTAGGGTCCAAGTAGACCATCAGGGCAGTTCAAGGTCAACAGCAGGTGGATTCAGTTCTTGGTAGGATGACAGAGTCAGACCTGGTGTCGAACACTGATGCTAGAAGATTAATGTCAGTTTGGGCACGTTGAATCATATAGTAGGCCCATGAAGCAAACAGGTGTTGATTAAATAACGATGGCTGTAAACAGCAAGCCAGCAAGCCATACAAAGTAATATGGTTACCGAAACGCAGTGGATCCAACATTTGGCAAAACTATATGAAAAAAAGGCATAATTCCAGAACCTAAATTACCAGAACTTTCCAAATGGGACCTGCAATTTGAGGTTTTGGATATCCTATTAAGCATTCAATGATGTAGTTCATCATGGGGACCCGGTCCTGATGGACTAACAAATTACATACTAAAACAAAACCCAAAAGAGTGGACAAACCTTTGCGCAAATTTATTTTCAGAAAAAGCTATCCGACGTTCTACACCATCAAGTTGGAAAAGTGCAATTGTGGTCCCCATTTTAAAAAAAAGCAACCGAGCAGACCCAAATGAATACAGACCTATCATGCTGTTGGAAGTGCTAGGCAAGCTGTATGCCGCCCAACTACAAAAACAACTAACAAAGTGGTCAACAACAAGTGGGCACTTTGACCGCCGGCAGTCAGGCTTCTTGAAAGGGGTAGGTTGCGGTTTAAATCTGATGATCCTTAATATGTTAAAAATGGAAGCAATCAGAACTGATAAAGTGGGTCTATCTGGCCTTCATTGACTTTTCGAAAGCATTCGATCGCATTGATAGAGAGCTGCTTTGGATGAAAATGAACACCTGGGGCTGCCCTGAAAGTCTCCTGATGGCAATAAAAGAATTGCATACTAATACGGAATTCAGAGTGAGACTTTACCAACATGGCACACTATCTGAACCGATAAAAACCTTTCTGCCCATTGGCATCCATGATATTCAATCTTTTTATATCAGACATCGGCGAGCACTATGTAGCAGCCAAGGTTTTCCCTCCAAGGATAAATGAAAATGAATTAAATTAGATCCTTTACACAGACAATCTGGTGTTGTTGGATCTGACACCCACAGGACTTCAGCGCAAATTAAACATATTACAATACATGAACCAAAATGGGTTATGCGTTAACACAAGTAAATCGGAAATACTAGTCCTACAAAATCTAGAGAAGACTAGAGACGGGTGCAAGAACAAAAAAATCATCTGGCAAATGGGAAATGAAACCATTGATCAAGTAATGCAAACTACATACTTAGGCATGTGCGTTAGTGCCAATATTAACGATTCACCTTGGATAGAAAGAATAAAGGGCAAATGCCAACAACTCACAAACCAAGCATGTCTTCTGAACAAACATTTGGCAAATTTTCCATCATACCAGTATTTAATTTTTACAAACAGAAAGTCGCACCTGCGTTAATTCATGGAGCAGAAACTGTGTTTGGCTGCTCCGCTGATCTTTGGGCCTCTCTAGAGCATTCGTTTTGGACAAAAGTCTTGTGGTTACCAAAAGGTGTCCCAACTGCATCCATAAGGTATGAGTTGGGATTGATATCAATCAACGCTAGAATAATGTGGTACATGCTGAATGAATTTCGTAAGATGACCTCTACACAGATTGCACCACAGTATGCAATCTTAAAAGATCCAGCAAATGGAAATAGTGAGAGCGTACTAACAACATGGGTTCAACGAGTGGAAAAAATATTAGCTGATATAAGTTCTGACGATTTCACATTGCAAAACCAATCCCAACAAAGTGAAAACTACCTTATGGACCCAAGATTGGACTGACATCGGGCATACCCGGCGCAAACACAGAGTAATGAATATGGTTCCGAATGAAGCAAAAAAGTATAATACGACTCAAGCATATCTGGAGAAATTTCCTGGGAGATCTCACAGGCTGATATTCATGAAATTCCGCCTAAATCAAATACCAGCTAGAGAAAATCGCAATCATTGGAAGAGAAACAACCCAGTACTTCTAACATGTCTGCTATGCGATCGAATGCCTGAGACATTAAAACATCTGACATTAACATGCCCAGGACTGACACAAGAACGGAACTTGCACTTGGGAGATTTCTTTCAAGCAAGATCTGTACTGGATGCTGAAGATTGCTGGTGCATACTCTTCAATGATCAGGATCGGAAACTGACAATTTAATTGACTTTTTTTTAGAATAGATTGTAAAAAAGCTGGCAAAAGTGGAAGCATCATTCAAAACTTAAACATCTGAATGTTCACTTATGTACTATAGCGAGAAAGATCAGTCAAGAAGAGAAAAAAAAAGCTTTTCTCTATGTTCCATATGTTCCATTATGTACTTGTGATGGTCTGTCTTATTTTTGCTTAAGTATTTTATCATGTTTAATTGCTTTTCTTTTTGCTCTTTTTAAGTGAATTAATGTCTATGTTCTATTTTTTTTATGTACCTTTCGTTTTTAAAGGTTTATAACAAACCAAGACATTCTTTTTAAAAAAAACAGGCGTTGATTAGGGTTGAATGAAGGTGTAAAAGGGAAGCTCTCAATGTGGCAGGTTGGTGTGGTTACAACATCACTTTGAAATTTGACCAGGCCAAGTCAGGCTTTTGTCTCTTGAATGGTTGATGAGTAATGCTGCAGCGGTTTGAGATGTTGGTCAACGATCGTTCAAGTGGTGACGTTGGAGGCATCGCTATGCAGGTTAATGAGGCGGCTGTTCAAATCTTAGCTGGGTCGACCTGTGGTTGTAACCCATGGTCAGAGTCGACGTGTGACTCACCAGGGATTCAGATCATGTCATAGCATTGAGCAGTTAATTTGGGCCTGGTGGGTGACGGACTTAGCTCGGGCATGATGCGCAGTAGAGCTGGTTTGAAATGAAAGCAATAGTTTTGATTAGTGTAGGAACACAATAGCGAGCACCAGTGTCTTCCTTCTCGTTGAAGATGTGGTGAATACGGTGCCACTGCTTCGGTGCCATAGAACATGGTGTATCTGCAGATCTGGTCCACAGACAGCTGTGAGGCCTTTTCAGGGGGGCTCAGGGACAGGGTGGGTTCCTTCAGGGTCTGCTCTCCTGGCTTGAGGAGATATGGTGCAGAGTGTTTTTTTCTGGTCCACGGCAAGGTCACCCTCAGTGTGCCCTGCAAATTGGTATGGGGCAGATCTCTCTTCTGACTTGGAAAGGACCTCGTAGTATGGCGCTAAGGGATTACCGGCACCGGTGCCCTTACCGGTGCCGGTAATCCCTTAGCGCCATCCGTGTAATGAGGCCCTTTGTCTTTCTGATGACAACCCCAAAACGTTTGCCCCAGAGGACATGGAGGGGACAGGAAGGAGAAATGCAGGTGAAAAGTGTTATCATGCTCCATAACTTGGTGGCTACTGCTGTGAATAGATGTTTCCTGAGAGAGCATCACCCACCTGAAGCTAACGAGAAAGAGGAGCTGGTCTTCTAAAACAAACCTGCGGCACGTAGAACTTGCGTAAAGTGCGGGTGAAAAGTACAGTCATTCTGCACAACTTTGATGGCTACTGCTGTGAACAGATGTTTCCTGAGAGAGGTTCACCCGCCTGACTTAAACAAGAAGGAGGAGCCGGGACTTCAAAAACAAACCTGTGATGCATAGTGTTCACACAAATTACGGTCGAAAAGTGCAGTCACGCTCTACAACTTTGGTGGCTACTGGTGTCAACAAACATTTCCTGAGAGAGGCTCACTGTCATGTTGTACTGGGTGGTCACTCTCAACTCAGGAAGTTCCTATACCCCCCCCCCTAGCAACTTGGCGTGCACCAAAAGCACTTATACAGATTCAACTTTAGTGAGGCCTCCAACCCATCTGGCACCACCCGAACAAATACCCTCTGTACCACTAATGAGCTAGGAACCAGGCCGGTGTGTAGAAAGAATATATATATTTATATAGTTATTTAAGGTTTGACACCATTTTATAGCAACCAAAACACCAGCTACCAATGCTGTGGTACTACACAATATCACATATTCAAATATCTTGCCCCAATTTACCAACATATATTTCTAATGAACCTAAAGATACTACAACACACAGGTAACATTTAGAGATGGGTATTTTTCACTTTAAATGTGCCTTCATCAGATTTCTAGCAAATTAACCAATAGGAAAGATACAAAACACACAGTGACTGCTTAGTTTGGCACAGTGCTCCTTTCTCCCAGCAACCACCACCACCCAGGCATGAATTACATATGACTACTTTGATCTGAAGGCAAGGTACAGGGAGTGGGAATACAGTAGCAAAATCGTTTTTATTTTTATTTATTTGAAAGACAAAGTCAAGAAAGTAACTCAATGGAAAAATCGTGTTGGGCATTTTATTTGAATGAAAGGCAAAGTCAGGAAAGGAACTCCATGGGAAAATTGTGTTTATCTTCTTATTTGCATGAAATTAAGGGCTTTGAGAAAATCGTTTTTGGGATGCAACTAAATAAATGGGAAATTCTGTTTTGCACCCTTTACGTTCACTTTTATAGCAGCGTTTTAGGGGTTACTTATTTTGGGATTATGGACCCCCCCTTCGGTACAGAAGAAAGTATTGTATTGCCCATACCAGGTCTAACACACTGGGCATGAACTTTGTTAGTTTCAAACTCTAACAACACACATTCTGTGATTTTCTATATGGTAATTAATTGATTTAACTTCAATTCAATGCACTTAGGATCTTCACAACTTCCCCCTCCACACTATTTAATGGCAAGGATTAAGGCAGGCAGTTTCATGTCACAGTTCATTTAAAATGGATAGGGTGATTTTCTATAGTGGAATTCATTTGAATGGATTTAATAAAAATGTGCTAAGGGTCTCCCTAGTACCACCCCGCTACCCGCTATGCGAGATGCGGATTAAGGCTGGCAGAATCCCCCACACTTTTGATAGCTTTGGGATATATCTACATACATGGGAGGCATTGGTTATGGGGCATCCAGGGAAACAGCAGGGCTCCTCTGAGGATAGCACAGATCTGGTCAAAGGTTTTGGTCAAGGATAGTCCCCAGCACCCAGCTATCTTCTAGATTTCCCAGTCTCTGTCTCCCACACAATGTTTAAGGTCCAGCAATAGAGTGGAAAGTTGAGGGAAAAATTCAAAGTCCAAAGAAAGGTCCCAAGTGTTGAAAATTCCAAAGAAACATCAGCAACTCAGTCCCTCTCAGAAAGGAAACTGATCTCTAATAGGGCTGGTGACACTCCATTGTTATCATATTTCCCATGCTACGGATTGACTAGCTCTCCCCCCTTCTTCCCCCAATACACCCTGGTGGGGTAGTTTTCCAGGTATACCAGAGGATGGCTGGGGGTCCACCTGACTCTCAAGAGTCCAAATCCCTTCCCCAGAATAAACAGAGGACTCAGCCAACAGGGATCATACAAGACAATCAAGATGCTCCAGTACTTCACGGCTCTCCTTGGTGTGTACTCCAGTTTTGTACAAGTATCATGTCATCACCTGGGCCCATCCCCGAAAAAAACTATCACCACAGATGATTAGGTATTGAGAGTAGTAATACCTACGGAGGTACCCTATGGAGGCTATTCTACTGGCCCATGCTAGTCAGGTGGCTGCCCTGTCCCGTCCCCAAGAACTATCTATTACATTGTTGCAGAGTAATGGGCTTACCACTGGTTCTTGCCACTTGCCATCCACCCCTGATTTTCTATTCTGTGATTGGTTAGAGCTTATCTCCCCAAGTTTGGGACTTGTTTCATTTCTCAGCCCTCTGTGCACCTCTTCAAGGTGATCTGAACAATTATGTGGCTGTACTGTAATTTGTATTGTTCCACCTTTGCCTATGAGAGTGCACTTTTTTGCTTCCTGCATCTGGCTGTGCTGGGACTGGCTCTGATTTCCCACCATGGGTGAATGCCCATTGTTTTATTTGGCTGCATCACATGCTTAGAAACCACAACATCAAGCTCTTGGGTCTGCATTTATGAGGATGTATTCCCTTTCTCTGTAGCTCGTCCCCTTGTCATCTGAAGATTGGAATGAGATTGTGTATCTCTGACATTTGTTGTGAGCCTGCTTTGCTCTCTGTGTAGCCTGAATCAGCTCTTCTCATCTCAGGCTCTGTGTCTTGAGACCTTCTGTGGTTTTCCTTAAACTTGTAAGAGGATTCAATTCAACACTACAGCTAAGTCAACGCCTAGTCTATAATACTGAATGAAAACCCTTATTGATATATCTTTATGTCCAGTTCATGCGTTCTGGATGACTACCCCTATATAACACCCCTCTCTTGGAATCCCCCTGACCCCACTGAGCCAAGAAGTAGTTCTGTTTTGCAAGTTAAAAGGTTTATTTGATAATTTAAACAATAGATATATATATGTCACACCTTATAATAAATTAATAATTGAATATCACACTTAATCTGATATGATAAAGATTAACAACGGAGAATCTGGCACTAGCACACTTCTTATAATCACTAATGAGTTGACATGAAATGGATAAGGTAGCACACTGGTAAATAGGAACAAAAGTATAATGTGGTAGAGGATGCTTTATGTAAGCTCAGGTGGATGCAATATTCAATGAATGCAGTACAGAAAATACTCAATATGATTTCAACCAAACAATGTAATCACTTTTCTCTGGCAATCCCCTCCCCCCCTTGATGCAAGGCAAGGAAATGGAAGGAAAACACACAGTTCTCAGAAATGCAATCAATGTAAATCAGTTCACCCCAGCAAGCTTACACTACAGAAAACAGATAGGAGTTTTGAAAACACAGGCAAAATGCTTTGATATGTGCTAGCAATGGGTGAGAAATATGCTGGAAATGCTTTTAATTCCCTTTCAGAGGTTCAGGGTGAGTGGTATCTAGTTAATATTAGTCCAGGCTCACACTAGCAATGAGGCAGGGATAGTTAGCAGGTTAAACGAATTTCTGGCAAATGGAAGGCAAGCAGCAGCAGTTTTTACATGTGAAGAAATTTGCAAATCGCGGTAAAATTCGCGAATGCGTGTTCCGCGATTGCGGTAAAACTATAAGGGGTAGGAATGCGGTTCTAGGTTCGTAGGAAAGCCACGATTCTAACCTTTCAGATGAAAGTTATTGCAAGTCTCTAGCACAAACGGTTGCGGAGATATGAGCGATTTTGTGAAGGTCATTTTTCAGATTTGAAATTTTAAAGTTCAAAAAGACAAGTGCAGCTTGCAACTAGGAAATGACAAGTGACAGCTTTACAAATGACAGGTGACCGTTAGGAGGCAGTTCTACTTAGATTAAATAGATTGAATTATATTATTTTAACTAGGAGATTGGTTCTGCACAGTTTTCTAGGTACTCACACTATATTCTTGAGTGAAATGGGCCTCATCATGGATCTGGTCAGGTTTTAAATTCGCCTCTGGTCTCTGCACTTCACAGTGATCTGGGTCAGCTCTCTCTGGTTCTCTGGTCTGGGTCTCTAGTTCTGGATAGATTGAAGTCTCTAGTTTGGCTCTCTGGAGGTTTGATGGAGGTAAAGTATGGATTTTTCCGGCAGAGCTTCCAGCGGCAGATGGATTTGAAAGTCCCTATCTGTCCTGTCTGTCTGCTTTTATGTGTTTAGAATGTGGGTGTGTTCTAGCATCACTGACCCTACCTCTCTCTCAGCTTCTAATTGGTCAAACTTCCATTTATCATTTGATTGGGGAAGGAAGTGTGTGTCAGCGTGATGTCATTTTATGGCTTGCAGATAGGACACTCCTCTGTCAGATTGCACACATTCTATATTTGATAATAAAAGACATATTTCACAGTTACACAGTTGCTTGAAATTACATATACATGGTGTGGCTGAATTTAGCCATGTCTCTGTCCAAATCTGCTGTTTCTAAGAGCTTGCATTCAGAAATGGCACATAATTGACTTTTTAACTGATTTTTCAATTTCTGACATTGACCCAACTTTACATACATGTGCGCAGGCAGTATGGACATTAACTGATGAAGTTTCAGATTTTTAACATGCATACATTTAGAGTAATATCCACTTTTCCGCTAAAACCCCCCTGAACATACCACCGGTTCTAAAAACCTCTTAAACTGTGGGCAGAAAAATCACAAGAATTATGGTATCATTTATAAAATTTTCACATGTCCGCTCTATGAATGATCCATCTTTTTAAAGTTATGTTCTGGCTCCAAAGGGGTGTGGTTTCCTCTCAGCACAAGGTAGAAATACTGGTTTTTCCAGTTCTGCCAAGCCAGCTTGCTCTCACAGGCAGTGCCCCTCCCCTTTCCTCAGGAGGAAGCCACTTTTTACGACCATTTACGACTCCTGCCAATAAAACCTTTGCCTGAGCCAGGACAGGGCTTTGTTCACTTTCCTGCAGAGCACAGGTAATTCAATTATCAGATAGATGGCATATCCTTAGTGTGAGCAGCAAAAGGGCAGCTAGGCCTGGGACCACAGCTGTGACTCAAGTTTCACTCCTGATGGGGGTAGTTGCCAGGCAAATTGGAATCTCTTTAAGCTGTCATTTCTGTTCCCCAGTTTCTGCATTCAAATAAAACTAAACATTTTCACATATGCAGCTAGAATGCTGATTCTAAGTGCAAAACTATGACATTTCAACAGTTACAAAGGCATGTGACACCAAACATAGGTCACTCATTTAATCTAAACATTTCGATTTTAGTGTCTTTAAATCCAGTGCAACTTAAACTGCTGCAATCCACAGCTCAGCCAGTCTTGTTATAAACCTTCAAGTCACTTCAGAATATCACTTTACACTGTATCCACCTCTCAGTAAGTCTTTCTTTAGCCTGCTTTGGGTTCATTCAGTTTTACACAAAAAAGTAAAATCTAGTGTGGTTTTAAAATGCCGGCTTTTGGATAGTGGTGAGTACTGGTACTGCACCCATTTTTGAGATTTAACAAATGAATTCCCCACAATTCTAGGTTGCATTTGGCAATCAGCATTGCCATTCCCAATGGTTTCAGACTACTGTGCGGGTAGTC
Source organism: Ambystoma mexicanum (assembly GCF_040938575.1). Classification (NCBI taxonomy): domain Eukaryota; kingdom Metazoa; phylum Chordata; class Amphibia; order Caudata; family Ambystomatidae; genus Ambystoma; species Ambystoma mexicanum. The sequence goes on from NC_090929.1 coordinate 1,546,524,448, forward strand.
CAATGGTGATTTTAAAGCGCTTTGAAGCTAACCGGCGCTACTGTTTTTCCTTTGGCAACCCATTTCCCTCATGGCAACCCGGCCTTTCATTCTCGCACTGGTGGGTGGCAAGTGCGGCAACCATTTTGGTGGGCGCACAAACTGCGCAGCTTTCCTGGATTTCGGCGCACATGTGGGTTTTCCGCCATCTTGAATTTTCTAAGCCCACAGCACCAAATGTTGTGGCATGATAGCTTAAACGTGGGTCAGGACACCCAACAAACCCCCCCCACGTGACTGCCCCTTGAATTTGAGTCGATGGGGAGTCGCGTGCACAAGGGTTTTGACCCACGCACCGGTCTGTCCGCATAATCTTCTTCCTCTTCTGTAGATGGCACAGTTCAGCATCTTTTCCTCCATCCGGTACTGATCGATCGGTTCTCCTCGCCGGTCCTGATGGGAATATTGGGCGGTACCCCGGGCCCGTTGCGTCTCTGCTCGCGGTCTCCGGATCGTCCTCCTTGGTCATTCTCCATGGTTTCATCTCTCCTAGGATGATAAAGCAAAAGCGGCAATACCTACTCATAGACTTTTTCCACCACTGTTGAGATGGTGGGACAGCATATGCATTTCATCATGACGAAACATTACATTCTTATTTTGATAAAAAACAGTATAACTAAGAGACAGTTTCATGCAAATCACAATATTTTAGAGTCTAGATGTGGTATGTTTTATGGTTGGAACTGAATTAATCTGAGACAGTACCCGCTAGGATTCCAGAGGATTCCTCCAGTTGTTGCAGAGTGTGCCTGGGATGGCAACATTTCAACTGGTTTATGTGGACCCACTTGTCTTCCCCCGCTGCCAAAGGACCTTTGGGGATGTGGATTTTGTAGGCCACAGGGGAGATCTTGTCGATGATCTCAAAGGGTCCCTTCCATGTAGGCAAAAATTTGCGCTGCTTGGCCTGGTTCCTTTGGAAGTTGTATAGATAGACCCGGTCCCCCACCTGATATTCCGTCCTGGAAGTTTTCAGGTCATAGTGGGTCTTCATGCTATCAGCTGATCTTTCTAGATTCCGCTGAGCATAAGCAAAAGCATGTTGGAGGTGTTTCCTTAAATTCTCCACATACTCATGAGTAGTGGAGGCATTTATCAGTGTCTGCTCTTGGGTCCTGTAGAGCAAATGCTGAGGAAGCACCATCTTGCGCCCAGTCATCAACTCAAATGGTGACATTTTGGTTGCAGATGAAGGGGTAGATCTGATAGCCATTAGGACCAGAGGTAATCGGATATCCCAACTTGGCCCAGAATCTGCCACAAACTTCTTTAATATGCTCACAATTGTCCGGTTATATCTCTCTACTGCCCCAGAAAAAGCTGGTCTATAAGCAATATGCAGCTTTCTCTTGACTCCCAGTATCTCCCACATCTTTGTCATTACTTCACTGGTGAAGTGGCTACCTCTGTCTGACTCAATCCTTTGAGGTAGACCAAAACGGGAAAAGATGTGGTTAATCATCAAGGCAGCTGCAGTTTCTGCCTTGCAATTTGGGGCTGGGAGACATTCCACCCACTTGGTAAACAAGCATGTCACAGTCAACATGTACTTATTCCCCCTAGCCGAGCGAATCACAGGGCCTACAAAGTCGATTTGTAAATCTGACCATGGCAGTGTCATGCCCCTCTTTTGTAAAGGCGCCCGGTGCGTAAGGGATGATGGCTGAAATTGTGCACACACAAGACACCCCTTCAAGTATTGGTCGAGGTCCTGCCCCATGTGTGGCCAGTATGCAACCTCTCTTAAGATTTCCAATGTTGTGTGAAACCCCCTATGACCGGCGGTGGCCGCATCATGGGCGTGACTTAACATCAGGCTTCGGAATGAGGTAGGAACCACCCACTGATCGTGGCCAGCTTTGGATTTCCTTACCAACAAACCGTCTTGGATTCGGAACATTTTTGGACATTTCATCAACACTCTTAGGTCCTCTTTCCCAATGTAATCGGTATCCGTCAGGGGAAAGTTCTCAGGGTCCTCAAGGTGCTGGTAAAATTTACCAATTATTGGATCCCCCTTCTGAGCAGTAATCAAATCAGCATCAGGGGTCTCCTTACTCCATTGTGCAATTGAAAGGTCGTTGTGAGCATTTGTCTGCGACCTAGTGATGGCAGTGACCTGGATTTCCCCCAACAGGGACTCAATCTCAATTAGATCCCCTTGGATGGCCCCGGTTTTGGCCAGCTGATCAGCTAAGTCATTTCCAGTTTTGTCTGGTCCCTCTACTTTGGAATGACCCTTGATCTTTTTCCAGTAGATGGTCATCCCATTCGATGTGACCAGATCATCAATGTTTTGGATCAACTTCCCATGTTTCAAGGGTTTGTTGTTAGCACATAACATGCCTCTGGTTTTCCAATTAACCAGGTGCTCCACGAACCCGTTCCGTACATAATCCGAATCTGTGATTATGACCAGTTCGTGGAGTTGATGCTGGACAGCAGTGAGGATGGCCTGATGCACAGCCATCAATTCTGCCACCTGACTACTTCGGGGACCAATTTTGTATCCAGCGGAGGGTTCTGGGGACTCATTCACCCAGGCATTCCCTACGCCGGCCACCAGTTCTTTCTCCCCGTCGTTGTCAACATGGTAAGAGCATCCATCCACATAGACAGTGGGCATTCCCTCACACTTGTCCTCTTCAAAGACTTTGTGGGGGGAATTAAGGTATGCCTCCATGTTGTCCTTTATTTTTAGACTTTCGTCCTCGAGACAGTTTTCTCTGGCACAATCATGCAAGTCAGCCAGACCTTGCGCGAGTGGACTCTTCTTGTTTTGGCCATATCTGACCTCCACAGGAAAGCCTTGCATTGACAGAATCCAGGAAGTAATTCGGGAATTACTCACATTTCCGGCCCGGATTCTGTCACTTTGGAGATATTGCAGAGGCTGGTGTGGAGTCTCCACTATGATGTGTTCCCCCTGGATAAACGGGCGGTAATTCTTCAATGCCCACACCGTTGCCAGGAGTGCCTTCTCACAATCGTTGAATTTTTCCTCCACAGAGGATAAAGTTTTGCTCGCATAGGAGATTACTTTATTGACCTTGTCATGCTTTTGGTATAATACTGCCGTCAAGCACGTATCAGAGAACCCCGTCTCCAGGAAGAACTCCTTGTTTCTGACAGGGTAAGCTAGGCAAGGCGCTTGTGAGAGGCTTCTCTTGAGTTGTCTTACTGCCTCGGCTTGTTCTGGACCCCATTACCACTTGACCCCCGCATTCAGGAGATGAATCAGGGGTCTGGTGATCTCTGCGTAGCCCTCAATGAACTTTCTGCTGTAATTAGTCAGTCCAAGGAGGCTCCTTAGTTCCCGCAGAGTTGTGGGGTCTTTCAGTTTCTGAAGTGCTTCCACTTTCTTTTCCTGGGGACAGAGGCCCTGAGGAGTAATCTCATGCCCCAAGAAATTAACACGGGTTCTACACCACTGTGCTTTCTGAAAGGAAAGTTTTGCTCCGGCGGCCCTCAACTGTGTCAGAACATAACGGATCTCCGCTATGTGTTCCTCCACAGATGAACTTTTGATGAGGACATCATCTACATAAGCCAGGTTACCCCTCGCACCCAGGTCGGGCATGGCCTTATGTAGGAAAATGTTGAATTCATTGCCGGAGTTGAGGTATCCGAAGGGAGTCCGGGTCCATGTGTACTGCTGGCCCCCAAAGGTAAAAGCCAGCTTGTATTGGTCCTCCCTACTGACAGGCACGGTCCAGTATCCATTGGTCAGGTCTATTGCAGTGAATACCTGTGACCCCTGAATCTGGGCCAGCCCTTGGTCAATGTAGGGCAGAGGCCATCGGGAAGTATGGACCCGTTTGTTGAGCTCCCTGAGGTCGGCGCAGAGTCTCCACTGGCCGTTTGGCTTCAATATCCCCAGCACCGGATTATTGAAGGTGCTGTGGACTGGACGGATTATTCCCCGGGACTCAAGGTTCTTAATTATTTCAGTAAGGGACTCCATGGATGCGAGAGGCAAACTATATTGCTTCACAAACACAGGAGTCATGCCAGGGTCCGTGGGGATTGTTGTTGTGTGGATGTCAGTGTGACCACAGTCATACGAGTCTACCGCAAAGAGATCTTGGAAATCCAAGAAAACTTGTTTCAACTTTTGCTTTTGTTCCAGAGTCACACAGGCATCAGCTAGGTTGACTCTCTCTTCCACCATCTGCCTGAAGCCTGGAAAGACTTCTGGTTTGGCTATTTCAGCGGCCTCCTCCAGCTGGGTGGAGAAGTCCCTGGTCAGAGTGCTGATTTGGACTGGAGGCTTCAGGTGGGAAAGGCAGCCCTCATGGACCTGGAAAATCACCTCATCCCTCCTGAAATCACAAGTCACATCTTCCTTACCATAGGGGCAGGAAGTGTACACCAGGAAGTTCCCCCCATGCCGGGTAAAAATCCTGTCTGGTGTTGTATGGTCCTCACTGTCACTGTCAAAACAGTCCTTGGGGATTGGTCCTAACAGTTCATTTACAAGATCAATGGAGAAATGTCGGTCATCAACGGCCATTCCAATAATGGTGCCTGCGGCTAGAGTAATACTCTTTAAGTCGCTGTTATCCACCTCTATTGGAATGGTGTCATGTTCTATGTTGACTAATGGAGTTGGGTTTACCCCCAACCCTTGCTGTTGGAGAGAAGCATTTAGATGTATGTAAGCATCAGGGTTTTTCAACTCTTGTCCCCTTTTAACTTTCACTTCCAGGGAGAATTGTCGGGTCCTTTCTGGGATGGTGACTTCCTCTTTACTCTGAATTTCAACTGCATAAGGTAGCAATTGAGCTGACCTAAATGCTTTTTCTGGATCATCAAAGCCCATGGGATTATCCGCTAATCGGGACCAAGCTTTGAAGTTTATTAGGTCCAAACTAATGGCAAAGCGATTGAGAATGTCACTGCCTAAGTAAAAGGCGGCGGGGACGTCTCGCACGACCCAACAATTGTGGACTATGCTCTTGTTGCCAATGGAGATTTTGAGCATACACCTGCTTGGCAGGAGATGTTTGGAATTAGGTGCTTCCAGGTCCATTTCCCATTTGTCTATCAGTTTGAAGGTGGGAATGGCTGGATCTTTTGGGAGTTGGCGAAACATGGCTTCGCTGATGAAGCTCTTACCGTTGTTCACACACACTCGAGCGAGAACAGAGTCCTTCCCATCATTTAACTGAACAGGGATGAACAACTGCTCTCCAATTTGCTGAATATCAGCCAGGCTCTGAGCTGATTTCACATCTTTCTGGACTATAGGAGTGGGAGTTTCTGATTGTGGATTAGTATAGAATCTCAGAGTGTTTCCTTCCAGCGTGGAGTACCACTTTAGACTGGAAGGAAGGTTGATTTTCAGAAATAGAGAGGACCCCCCATCACCAGTCTGTTGTCCTACTGCTATTACTGTCACGTCTGGAATTTGGCTATTCTGGAAGTGAAATTCTACTTGGTCAGATTTTTGTTCAACCATGTGGCAGGTGCCGTTTAAACTAACATGGTTGACACTCTGTTTTAATTTTATTGGTCTGCTAGTCTGGGTCCAGAGGACCTCGTTTACACAATCTATTAGGGGTGACAACCTTCTCAGGAGGTCATTCCCTAGTAAACAAGGGGTGCCCTCTGGGGTCACAACTATGACCGGGTGTTTCAACTTGTGTCGCCCGATCTTAATGTCCAAGTCTGCAGTCCCCTCAACGGGAATTTCCTTCCCGTCAAAGTTCTGCAGTTGTCCAGGAAGAGAGGTTAGAGGAATTTGGTAATCCTCTCCCCTTCCTGCATTCAGTTCATCAAAGGCCCTTCTGGACAGAAGGGTAGCTTGAGATCCAGTGTCCACCAGTGCCGAGATTGTACCCTGCCCCTGTACTTGTACCGGGGCATAATATCTTCCCTCCTTCTCCTCAAGGGGGCACAGATAATGTACATTTTTGGACAACTGGTGGGCTAACTTTCTGGTTTTGGACATCGCGAGAGAAGAATTTTGGGCAGAATTCTGTGGAGAGCCTTGGGAATCTGAAAGAAAAAGTTGGCAACTGGAGATCAGAGCCATTGTGGGTTCCCCTGGCTCCGGTTCCGGGCCACCCCCCCTTTTTGGAGGCAGTCACCAGGATGGGTTTGAACCAGGGGATTTTCTTGCTGTTGGTTCTGGCATGAGATGGTGGGCGGCGGTAGCTCAGTCTCCACATCTCCCCAGTCTGGATTTGCATCCCTAGGGACCCATTTTTCTTTGGGAGGAGTTCCCCCCTCTGTGAAGGAGAAGATCCTTTTCCCAGGATCCTCTGAGGATCCCTCTCCCTCAAATTGGAAGACCTGTACCTCCTCCTCAAACTGAGTCTGTTTGGGTCTTTTGTTTCTCCCACCCCCCCTCTGCTCCTTAGGGGGCAGACTTTCAGGGGCAAGAGATTTTGTTTCCGGTTCCTGGGTTTCCAGGGGCTGTTTACAAGTGAGGAAGGAAGCTTCCTCCAAGGCTTTACACCCCCCTTCCCTTTGTGCCTCCTCCCTGGGAACCGGTGTGTTATCGGGGTGCTGCCTCCGTCATTGTTCTGGAGCACCAGGTCCAGAGTTGGGTGCGTTCTGCGCCGGCACGCCCATCTGAGGGTTCTGCTGAGCCCTCAGTATGTGACCCAGGTCCCGCGCCATGTTTTGAACCTGGCGCTCTAACTGGGAAACCCGCTCAGGCTGATACGGGGCCCTGTTTTCTCCCCTGGGCTGATCCCGGGAAGGGTAGCTGTCCCTCCTCTGGTAATACCCCGGGTTGGGAAGATTTGGGTACCCCTCCACCCTTGGCCTCCCCTCTCCCGGATTCAGTGGTCTGGGCTCAGGGAATTGGGGAAAGAAGGATGGATGGTTTTGGGGCTGGAAGTCGGGTGGATATCTGGGGAAAAAGTTCTGCCCAGGGTTTGGTAAATTTCTGCCCTCCTGTGGGAAGTTTGGAGGGAAGTTCCCTGGGTTAGGTGCTTGTCTGGATCCCCCCCCTTGGGATGGAGGAGTCCACACATAACCCAGGATGGGTCGATTTCCCTTGTAACGGGGACTTACATAATCAGGAGAGCGAGGGACCCCATTTGTGGGGCTGCCTCCTTGGCTCCCTGTCTGTGACTGACCCGAGGACCTCCTGGGCCTAGCATTATTAGGTGCAGGCAGGTTTTTAGGCCCCCCCATCTCCAAATCCAAAAACGGGGGTGACCTTTACCTCTGCCACCTTGGCAGGAGCAGGGGTGCTGTTGGCTTTGGGGTTTTTCTGGGCATTACTTTTGCTATCTATCGGTTTCTGCACCTCATAGATCCGGGTAGCCTGTTCAATGACCCAGTCTAAAGATCTTTTCTCGTGAAAATCCCTCACGAGCTGGGTCATGATATATTTGGGCAAGGCATGGAAAAACGTATTTATAAATTCCCTGCTATCCGTGCGCACCCTTCTTGTGGTCTGTGCAAAAGCACGCTTTAACTCCTGCACAAATTCTTGTGGGGCCTGATCCTCCCCACATTGCAAATTGTAGGCTGCCTTGCGAGCCTCTTGAGGATTTCTGTGAACAGAAAAATGTTTCAGGATGGCCGCCTTATATGTGGACCATCTTAAATGATTTTGGTCCTCCAGCCCCGCAAAGAAACTGGAGTATTCCGGGGAGAATGTCCACTTTACATATTGAATACAGCTTTGGCTGTCCTTCAAATGGAAAGTCTCCATCATTTGTTCAAACAACTCTAAGTGCTCCCAAACAGAATACTTAGCGTTCTTATGGTAAGGCGTGATGACGCTCCTGATCGCCTTAATCTGCTTTAAGGGGTCCTTAAGCAAGGCCCTTTTTGCCTTATTGGCCTTTTTGGTTCGGGTAACCCTTGTCCATTCTTCCTCGGACTCAGAGGCACTGCTCCCAGAGGTTCCCGTCTGTTCTTCCAGGTTTTCCCGGATTCTGCGAGCCTGGGAATGGCTGGCAGAATGTGGGGACCTGGTCTCCTGTGTCCTGCGCAGTTCAGAGGAGTCTTCAGATTCCTCCTTGCTGCCAGAATTTGATGGGTACCCCCTCCACTGACCTAACTGGGCAGAGGTTTTCAGGATGCCCTTAATGGGCCTACTCTCCTGGGGTTCCCCATTGAACTGTACTGTACTTGGGTGCCCATACCCGGATGCCCACCCCTCCATTCCTGAGTGGTACTGGCCTATGAGCCCCATACTCTTAGCTGGATAGTAATCTGCCATCCCTGCGGCCCTGTGCTCATGTGCGCCAGGGGACATGGGGGTGGTAGAGTCCAGGGACTGGGGGAGATGAAGGCCCCTGGGGTTAGGGCTCCTGCGGTTATGGTCAGGAGTCTCTCTTTCCCAGCGGACCTCATCTCTATCCGCCCCTGCTCCCTGTTGCAATGCAAGAGCCTGCATTTGTGCTTTCAGTTCCTCTGTTAAGGCCTTACTTGACTCTATCAGTTTCTCCTGCATCGCTACCTGTTGTTGGAGCCTATCATTGTGTTGACAGAGGGCCTCATTCTCCCTCTGTGCTTCCTGGTTGGTCCTGGAGAACTGGGCCAGTCTTTGCTGCAGGAGGTTTACCTCCTGGGCAATGTCCCTATTGGCCTGCTCCTTTCTTGCTAGAGCATCTTCCACCCTTCTGGTGTGCTCTACCAAGTTCTGGTTTTCTTTTTGGAGATCACCCAGCCCCTGGAGGGCCAGGTGATTTTCTTCAATTTCCTTTTTTAAGTGGCAGACTTCCTGGCCTATGGCGTCTCTTTCCTGACTAAGAGCCTGCATTTGTGCCGCCAGGTCGTCCCTTTGCCTTTGGAAGGCACCAGCATTCTGGCGCTCCTGATCAAACTCTGCCTGGGTATCCAGGTCTTTCAGAATTAGTTTGTTGCTCTCTGCCTTCACTCTATCTAGGTGGCCTTGCAGGGTGACTACCTGCTCAGCACATACCCTGTTGAAGTCCAGTTGTTGCTCCAGCTTTTTCTGGTTTTGCAGTAGGGAGTCCAAACCTTCTTGGTATTCCTTCTGCAAGGCCAGAAATCTGGTATCCTGTTCTACCTTTTCCTGTTGCAGCACATCCATATCCTTCTTTATTTTAATGATGTGCTGCCTACTATCATCTTCTGACTCCTGGCTCCTCTGCAGCCTCTGCTCAGAAGAGACCAGGTCAGATTGGACCTTCTCTAACGCCATCTGTTGCCTATTTGCCAGATTTTGGCTTTCAGCACATCTATCCTGCATGTCTCCCATATATAGGTACAGGTATGCCGCTATCCTGGCAATCTTATTGTGTTCCTCTTTGGCTTTAGGAGCCATATATAGTTCACTCAGGGCCACATGTAAGGGACCCTGATCTCTATATATATCTGACCCTGTTTCAGTGACCTGTTGTGTAATGGCCTGCAACCACGCATCCTGGCCCTGTTCAGTCCATTCACCTCTCACAAATAGCTTATGCAAGAGGTGCTCTCTGGCTATTTTCATGTCTACTAAGGTCGTCATTCTAGAGATTGGTCTCTGTCCTGACTTACAGAAGTTTGTATTTTATTTTTGCAGAACAGAACTTTTCTTGGAGTGTCCCTTTTGAGGAATGCTTCACAGCGTAATGCAGCGTGGTGATCCGACTGGATGTATGTATCCCGTCAGTTAGCACACTGTATTAAGCTGCACAAGTGATATTCTAACCCAAACGTCTCGGCACGAGCCCCCAATTTGTAAGAGGATTCAATTCAACACTACAGCTAAGTCAACGCCTAGTCTATAATACTGAATGAAAACCCTTATTGATATATCTTTATGTCCAGTTCATGCGTTCTGGATGACTACCCCTATATAACACCCCTCTCTTGGAATCCCCCTGACCCCACTGAGCCAAGAAGTAGTTCTGTTTTGCAAGTTAAAAGGTTTATTTGATAATTTAAACAATAGATATATATATGTCACACCTTATAATAAATTAATAATTGAATATCACACTTAATCTGATATGATAAAGATTAACAACGGAGAATCTGGCACTAGCACACTTCTTATAATCACTAATGAGTTGACATGAAATGGATAAGGTAGCACACTGGTAAATAGGAACAAAAGTATAATGTGGTAGAGGATGCTTTATGTAAGCTCAGGTGGTTGCAATATTCAATGAATGCAGTACAGAAAATACTCAATATGATTTCAACCATACAATGTAATCACTTTTCTCTGGCAATCCCCTCCCCCCCTTGATGCAAGGCAAGGAAATGGAAGGAAAACACACAGTTCTCAGAAATGCAATCAATGTAAATCAGTTCACCCCAGCAAGCTTACACTACAGAAAACAGATAGGAGTTTTGAAAACACAGGCAAAATGCTTTGATATGTGCTAGCAATGGATGAGAAATATGCTGGAAATGCTTTTAATTCCCTTTCAGAGGTTCAGGGTGAGTGGTATCTAGTTAATATTAGTCCAGGCTCACACTAGCAATGAGGCAGGGATAGTTAGCAGGTTAAACGAATTTCTGGCAAATGGAAGGCAAGCAGCAGCAGTTTTTACATGTGAAGAAATTTGCAAATCGCGGTAAAATTCGCGAATGCGTGTTCCGCGATTGCGGTAAAACTATAAGGGGTAGGAATGCGGTTCTAGGTTCGTAGGAAAGCCACGATTCTAACCTTTCAGATGAAAGTTATTGCAAGTCTCTAGCACAAACGGTTGCGGAGATATGAGCGATTTTGTGAAGGTCGTTTTTCAGATTTGAAATTTTAAAGTTCAAAAAGACAAGTGCAGCTTGCAACTAGGAAATGACAAGTGACAGCTTTACAAATGACAGGTGACCGTTAGGAGGCAGTTCTACTTAGATTAAATAGATTGAATTATATTATTTTAACTAGGAGATTGGTTCTGCACAGTTTTCTAGGTACTCACACTATATTCTTGAGTGAAATGGGCCTCATCATGGATCTGGTCAGGTTTTAAATTTGCCTCTGGTCTCTGCACTTCACAGTGATCTGGGTCAGCTCTCTCTGGTTCTCTGGTCTGGGTCTCTAGTTCTGGATAGATTGAAGTCTCTAGTTTGGCTCTCTGGAGGTTTGATGGAGGTAAAGTATGGATTTTTCCGGCAGAGCTTCCAGCGGCAGATGGATTTGAAAGTCCCTATCTGTCCTGTCTGTCTGCTTTTATGTGTTTAGAATGTGGGTGTGTTCTAGCATCACTGACCCTACCTCTCTCTCAGCTTCTAATTGGTCAAACTTCCATTTATCATTTGATTGGGGAAGGAAGTGTGTGTCAGCGTGATGTCATTTTATGGCTTGCAGATAGGACACTCCTCTGTCAGATTGCACACATTCTATATTTGATAATAAAAGACATATTTCACAGTTACACAGTTGCTTGAAATTACATATACATGGTGTGGCTGAATTTAGCCATGTCTCTGTCCAAATCTGCTGTTTCTAAGAGCTTGCATTCAGAAATGGCACATAATTGACTTTTTAACTGATTTTTCAATTTCTGACATTGACCCAACTTTACATACATGTGCGCAGGGAGTATGGACATTAACTGATGAAGTTTCAGATTTTTAACATGCATAAATTTAGAGTAATATCCACTTTTCCGCTAAAACCCCCCTGAACATACCACCGGTTCTAAAAACCTCTTAAACTGTGGGCAGAAAAATCACAAGAATTATGGTATCATTTATAAAATTTTCACATGTCCGCTCTATGAATGATCCATCTTTTTAAAGTTATGTTCTGGCTCCAAAGGGGTGTGGTTTCCTCTCAGCACAAGGTAGAAATACTGGTTTTTCCAGTTCTGCCAAGCCAGCTTGCTCTCACAGGCAGTGCCCCTCCCCTTTCCTCAGGAGGAAGCCACTTTTTACGACCATTTACGACTCCTGCCAATAAAACCTTTGCCTGAGCCAGGACAGGGCTTTGTTCACTTTCCTGCAGAGCACAGGTAATTCAATTATCAGATAGATGGCATATCCTTAGTGTGAGCAGCAAAAGGGCAGCTAGGCCTGGGAACACAGCTGTGACTCAAGTTTCACTCCTGATGGGGGTAGTTGCCAGGCAAATTGGAATCTCTTTAAGCTGTCATTTCTGTTCCCCAGTTTCTGCATTCAAATAAAACTAAACATTTTCACATATGCAGCTAGAATGCTGATTCTAAGTGCAAAACTATGACATTTCAACAGTTACAAAGGCATGTGACACCAAACATAGGTCACTCATTTAATCTAAACATTTCGATTTTAGTGTCTTTAAATCCAGTGCAACTTAAACTGCTGCAATCCACAGCTCAGCCAGTCTTTTTATAAACCTTCAAGTCACTTCAGAATATCACTTTACACTGTATCCACCTCTCAGTAAGTCTTTCTTTAGCCTGCTTTGGGTTCATTCAGTTTTACACAAAAAAGTAAAATCTAGTGTGGTTTTAAAATGCCGGCTTTTGGATAGTGGTGAGTACTGGTACTGCACCCATTTTTGAGATTTAACAAATGAATTCCCCACAATTCTAGGTTGCATTTGGCAATCAGCATTGCCATTCCCAATGGTTTCAGACTACTGTGCGGGTAGTCCAATGGTGATTTTAAAGCGCTTTGAAGCTAACCGGCGCTACTGTTTTTCCTTTGGCAACCCATTTCCCTCATGGCAACCCGGCCTTTCATTCTCGCACTGGTGGGTGGCAAGTGCGGCAACCATTTTGGTGGGCGCACAAACTGCGCAGCTTTCCTGGATTTCGGCGCACATGTGGGTTTTCCGCCATCTTGAATTTTCTAAGCCCACAGCACCAAATGTTGTGGCATGATAGCTTAAACGTGGGTCAGGACACCCAACAAACCTCATAATATTCTTTCTACATGCTATGTTAGGCTACCTATAAGTTACCAGGCTCCATATATACTAATTTAGTAACATAGGGTTATTTGCATTCGGCATCTGCAAACTTGCTGAGGATTTCTTGTTTGCCTTGTGTTTCTGTGTTACTGCATTTGGCTAATGATACAAATAATAAAAGCTTTTACAGTAAGTATGTGTATCTGTCCTCTAGCTACAGAGCTGTGTAAGCATGTTCTTTGTGTATGTGAGTGTGTCTCTGTGTAATGCGGTGTAGGAGTGCAAATGTGCTTCATGACTAACGCAGCTATGTTGTGGTGTCACTAGTGATGTCAGCATCGTGGCTTCTTGGTGCTTAATCAAGACGGTCATACAGGTATTTTTCTCCACTGTCTCGGTTTCTTCTCCTATACTTGTGAAAACATGTACTGGATTTGGTCTATATGGCAGACTGAGGGGATACCTTTCTGTGTATCACTCAGCCATTGGTGCACTTGGGATTCCTCTGAAATAAGACGGGTGGCTGCTAGCGTTCCTGGCTCTTCGACCTGTCATGAATCTGGGAGTGAGGAGGGGAATTCTCGGGACCCTCTTTTCAGTCCCCACTCTTGTTGACTTGCTGACCACATCCCCATATTGTACGATCTGCATCCTTGGTTGCCAAATCGTCGTTACCCTTTGAGGTGTCCATAATAATTTGCATGGTCGTCGAAAGTCCAGGACATATAACTGCTCACTCCTTCTGGGTTACACCATATCTATTTTCCTTCATAATTCTGACCATCAAATGGATTATCTAGCTTCATCGCCTCATGTGGGAATATTGGGCATTCTACGGTTGTCTTTCTCAGCTTGTCCCTTTCCTCTGATGTCATGTTCTTTGTGTCTCCTACATTCACATCCATCATAACTTTCATCCAAATCAATTTCTCTGTCGTTTTGCGGCATTGAGTGATGCAGATATTGATCACACACAGTGCAACTAATACCAATATTATTGCCCTTAGTAATACTTTCAGTCCATCTGCCAGCCATGAAGGCATCCATGACCAGAGGTATGCTATCCACCTTTGATCTTTTCCAGTCGCCTTTGCTTCTGCCTCCATTTTGGCATGCATTTTTGACAGTTAGGTGACTGCTTCTGTCAGAGTTCCATTTTCTCCATCATTGGCAGGTAAGAATGAGCAACAGGAACTCCCAATTGTTGGGTAAACTCTTCCTTTCATTGCTGTGAGCAGATCCATAACAAATCTATTCTGGAGCACCATCACTGCTCAGAGCTCTTCTTTTATTGTGTTGAATCCATTCACTGTGGAGTTTATTGTCAGCATCAGCTCCCATCTGGTAATTTGAAGCCATTTTGCTTTAGTATACATCTGAACCGCTGGAACTATTGACACAAAAAATATTTCTGATCTGCTAAATAACCTATATTCTGGTGGCACATCATCTAGCACGGTTTCTGATGCATCTGAGAAATAGTTGCTTCTTTTCACTCTACTCACGTCCTCTGGCTGTTTCCCACTTCCATTTTCTTCTGTTTTCGTGGACCTCTTCTTTCTTGAGTCGGTGTCCACTTTTGGGAAGTCATTGAGCTTTATATCCTTGTGGACCACCGCAAAAAAATATAAAACCGCCATCTTCAATACCACATCTGAATCATACAACCGTCGAATATCAGACTTGAAGTGCCACTTAAGAGAACTCTTCTCCATCTTTAAAGAGCTCACAGTGCCTCCCACTTCCACTGACGAGATCATTAAGGATGAAGGCTGGTGCAACAGTATCCAAGCCGCCATGCTCAACAAAATAGACCTCCTACAAAACAAAATCCGTGACCACTACAATACCCTGCCGAAACAGAGTCAGCACTCAGATTCTCAATCGTCTAGCAAAACCATTAACATCCCCAAATTTGCCTTTAACAAAGTTTCAGAACTAGAAGTCCTGGACTTTCTGAAACATTTGAAACCATCGACTTGCAAAGCCGATACATGCCCTCCAAAGTTAATCAAGGACTGGCTGAACCACTTGCCCCAATCATTACCGCATTCATTAATGCCTCATTCAAGACCTGCACTGTCCCAGACAGTCTCAAAGAAGCTTGGGTGCGCCCACTTCTAAAAAAGCCCACTCTCGACCCCACGGTGCCTAACAACTACAGACCTATAACAACAGTCCCCTTCCTTCTCAAAATTTTAGATAAAGTGGCACACAGCCAAATCCAATCCAACTATACCTTGAAACTAACTCCATCCTAGGTACCAGACAGTCAGGCTTCCGCAAAGGTCATGGAACAGAGACTGCTCTGCTGGACCTTAAAAACCAAATAACCAAGATATTGGACAAAGGTTAACCCGCCCTTTTACTTCTCCTCGACCTCTCAGCGGCATTCGACCTAGTGGACCACAAGACCCTCACCTCACACCTCTCCCACTCTGCACACTTCTCTGACCAAGCCACCTCCTGGATAACATCATTTCTTGAAGGGAGGGCCATGAAAGTCTTTTCTAACACTTCTAACGCAACACCATCCATAATACACTGCGGTGTCCCTCAAGGCTCTTGTACAGCACCTACACTATACAACTTATTCACTAAGCCCCTTTTCGAGAAACTTGATGCACTTGGGATTGCCTACACCAACTACGCAGACGACACCCAAGTGCTCCTCCCACTAACAGGCTCATACCACAAAGACGCTCTGGCTCTAAAACACATATACGCCACCATTCATGCTTGGATGGCCACTAACGGCCTATGTCTTAACAGGGATAAGACTGAAATCCTTATCCTCGGCCAAAAATCCACACTGGCCAGGCTAGATAGTCTCTATGCCAATTTCAACATCGAGAACTCCACTATCCCAGTCCTATCCTCTGTGAAAACGCTAGGGGTCTACATTGATGCAACCTTGTCTATGGACAAACAAGTTAGTGCCATTGTCTCCGCATCTGCTCTAAGCACTAAATTCATCAACGCCATCAAACCATTCCTCTCCAAAGAAAACTGCCTATCAATAGCAAGAGCTACCGTAGGCGCTAAACTTGACTATTGCAATGCACTCCTAGCCGGCACCTCTGAAAAAAACCTAAACAAACTTCAGGTCACTCAAAATAACGCTCTAAGAGCAGCCTTAAACATCTCCAAAAGGGACCACATCTCACTGGCAAGACAATCAGTTCACTGGCTCCCTGTCAAAGAACGCATCACCTTCAAGGTACTGACTACTACCCACAAATGTATCCACCACACTGCACCATCATATCTCTCAGACACTATTCTCAGACCGACCTCCTCCAGACCTACCAGACTGTGCTACACTAACCAACTCACTGTACCACGCATCAATAAGACTACAGCAGGAGGGCGGGGTTTCCCCTACATAGCACCAAAACTCTGGAACAATCTCCCCCACGCTCTAAGAGCAGAAGGCTCCCTCACAGTGTTTAGAAAAAAAACTCAAAACCTCTCTCTTTAACTAAATTTCCTCTACCTACAGCCAAACAGGCACACATTGCTAAATATTGTTATTGTATAAACCTGTATGCCTCTATGCTGTAACTAAGTTGCTCTATTCCTGTAACCAGCGCTATCTCTGTGACCAGTGCCACAATGCCTCAGGGCTGATTCTGTGCGCTTAACAAATACAAATAAATAAATAAATAAATAAATAAGTGGGGCACTACCAGTGATGGCATATTGATGTGTGCCAATGAACAAACCCCTCCCCAATTAGGAGGCAGCTTGGATCCACACGCCCAGTAGTGAGCCATCAGTACTGCAGTGCCCATCTTCATTGCTGGGCGTTTTTCAAGGTATCTACACTCTGTGTTATCTCCAACTTTCCCTTCTCCCTCATTCTTTTAGCACAATGCTAGTTTCTTCAGGGGTATTATAGGCATCGGTCAAGCTTCATTTTCTACCCAAGTGACCAACTTTGCACTCGCCCCTCATATGTTAAGGTACTTGTAGAGGAGGAGCCATGTACCCCCATTCCATCTGCCCCGCCTACATTACCCGAATCGTATGAACCAAAGTATGTGACGTATACTGAACAAGTAAACCAGCAAAGAGAAGAGAGAGGTGTCTGTGCATCACTCATAAGAATACCTATACCTAAGAGAATAAGGGAGGTGAAGTACCCATTGAGGAAACCATACTTGCATCCAAGACAATATGATGGCCATTTGAACGAGATTCCGGATGAAGCAAAGAAACTGAAAGACCAGGATGAATGGTGACATCATACAAATCTGAATCTACACCCAGATAAAAAAGATAACCAGACCAGAGAGGTAGATGATTTATAAAGAACGAAGAAATACCAAGGATAAGTGATATCATGGGATCAAGATAGAGAAACTTATGCTAGAAACATGATGAAGACACTTAGCTAGTTTAAATGTATACAGATGCAATGGAACGCAAGCAGCAAAGCAATCATGAAACTAGCCAAATGCTTTTAAATAGTTAGATCGCGGCAAGCGCCAACATATACATATACACCTCATAGATATATATGGATTAAATAACGAACACATGTATCCACTACGTATAAAGCAGTCTTGAGCACCAAGGAAGGCCTCAAGTCAATGACGCAGTTTCAAAAAGCAATTGAATTAAACAGAATATATTTCAGCTAAAATGCTGGCTGAGCCACTTAAGCCAAGGTTTTATCAGAACTGGAATTGGCTGACATTGGATACAATTAACTTGAAAGAACAGAAACTCCTGTTCAAGAAGGTCAAGCAGAGCAAAGGACATCAAAGGACTATTGAAGAATAAAATCAAATACACAAAAAGGCTCAATTTTTGGTGTCCAGTCACGTGATGGAAGAAAGTTGGACCCACAAGAAGATCACACCTATGCACGGAATCCAGAAAGTATCCAGACTCCTTAAAAAGTCCCAGAGAACAGTACAGATTCAAGGCCAACTTCATAGTGTCAATTGACACTGAACCATTGAGGTGATGATGGATTGTATTCTTAATTGGTGCGAAGCTGGTATCAAGACAAGCTCACCCGCACCTGGTTGTTCAGTCTGCGTGCTGCTCATGTAGGTGGAAAGTTACTAATGGAGGTTAGAAGCCAACCAATTGTAGGGTACCACCTAGTTGGGGTTCTTATACTTTGTGTAGCCAATGGGACGGGCTTAGTTGCCCCATCTGATGTTAAATATCCAATACTTTCTCTCAGTTACTCCATACAGATATAACACCTATACTTAGTTATTCACTTAGAACCAATCCCACTTCCCGATAGGTTTTAGTAGTTTTCCACGTAGGATGACGTTGGTAATGACGCAGGTCAACACATCAGCTAAGACCAATTATGGGTTTAAGAACCCAGCTTTTTAATGAAATGATTGGGAGTTAGAGTATTGAGCGATTGGTGATGTTCGTTGTGCTCCCTGTTTTAAATACTTGCATTCAAACAGACAAACATTTGCCAAGCTATTTCTGTCGTGTGAATTATTGATGTTTGCTTAAAATCTGCATCCCCATCTATCTCAAGGGTATTGCTACTCATCTTAAAAGTCTGGCAGCCACCAATTCACACTTGTCCTTTTCTCCTTCTACTGTATTCACTGGTGATTATACTAGGGTGTGTGCTCTGCTTCCTACTACTCCACCTTTCCACCCCTCTTCTGTGTATACTTGGCCATGCACATGCATGTGTGGTCTTTTCCAAAATCCTTGTTCTCCACCAATGTATTTCACCCCCCTCTTCTGGAAGGGCTTTTCCTTCAATGTTATTGTTTTTGTATCGCCTTTCTGAGACCAGTCTGCTATGTACTGTATATCTTGATCTAACTGCCAATAATTGTTCATCATGTCAAGAGTCTTCATGTAACTGTCTTCATATGGGAACATTGATCGGGATCGGTATATCCATCTCAATGATGCTGTTTTCCCTTGAATACTTCCTCAAGTTGTCATCATGGACAGGTGTGTCAGGCATTGGGCTCTTGCTGCTCGTATTTCAGTTGCTATGAACATTCAGGAGGCACTCATGGCATAGGGGATTAATGAACAAACATAACAATTCTCCCTTGTGGTGCTCTTACCTACTTTGGTCATGTGCTTCTACCACATGTTATTAGACACTCAAGCAGTGTCAGTGAGATAGAGATCCACCCTCCTCATGTCTGTGTCAGCACTGTGCTTACCTCTCCTTGCCGTGCTTTGAGTGCTCTCCTGTCCACCTGAAATGGTTGTTGCACCTGCTGGGGTTAGGGTAATGTTAGTAAAGGATACAGCAGTGTCACTAGAAACAAGTGATATACTCGAGAATATGAATATGAACACCCCACTTGGAAATAAGAGACACAACAAAATAAGCAATTTCTTTTTATTATTTCACCATCTTTTTCATGTGCTGCTGGATCCTTGTGCAGCTTGAAGATATCAGTTGCCCAACCTGAAATGTGCAAATGTGAGCGTTATTTTGTTAGTATCAAATTAGTTTTACGCCCTGTGGACCAGATAATCACTCACTGCAAATATACATAGCTGTTGTCAAACCAAACAGTTCTAATTCCATGTTCTGTTATTACGGCAAAAACTGAAGGGTTTCCTTGTTCAAGTTGTGGGTAAGCTTGGGTCAAATATGCTGTGATAGCAAGATAGTACACTATAGGTGGACATGCTCAGAATCTATTGGGTCTCCTAATATAATGGACAAATTGGTCTGAAAAGGTATCAATTTGTAAACCATTGTGCAGCATGAACATGCATCAAATATCACAGTCTGCTTTCACGACGAATGTGTGTAGAGAGTAAAATAACAAACAGACAGTGTATGCTCATTCTGGATCTGTAGGTAGTCCTTGCCCTAACTCTGCTGCCCTTGAGCAAGTAACCATTTGTTGTCCTCCACCCAGCAGTGTAGGTTCAGAATTATCTTGTTGTTCTTCTTGCTGAGGGTAATTCACCCAGTCAATCATGTTGTCAGGCAAGGCCACAGCTTTGTAGGGATGGACGTCCGAGAGGTGGTCCCAGGCAGTCTTCCCTTTGAGTTTGACAACTCTGTCTGCCACTGTCTCGAAAATATATGGTCTGGTAAATTTGGGAGAGTCCCACTGTCAGTAGACATTTCTGAAAAGTACACTGTGACCGGGATGAACAAGTTGTTTTGTCAGAGTCCTTTTGTTCGTTGACACTGTTGCTTTCTCTGCTGTCTTCAGGGCCTGCCTGGTGTTCTTGTATCTGGTGAGAGATAAAAGAGGCCCTAGCAATCAGGGAATTAATGTAATCAAACATTTCGTGGCCTAACAGAGCTACACTACTCTCAGCATCCTTTAGTGCCCTAATGGGAGGAGCCAGGGGTTGTTGCATGCACCGTCCTGTCACCACCTCGTATAGCGTTAAACGGTGGTTGGACCCAGGCGTATTGTGCAATTCAAAAAGTGACAAGGGTAAGCAATGGAGACAATTTTTATTTGTACTCTTGTTAGTTTTGGCAATAGATTCCTTCAAGAGGCCATTGAGGTGTTCATGCATCCGATTTGCTTGTGGGTGATAATCACAGGAGAATTTATCTGAATGCCCAGCAAGGTTGTAATGCGCTTGAACATCGCATTGACAAAGTGAGGGCCGTTGTCAGACCGCAGGACCTCACACACGCCCCATCGTGGGAATACTTCCAGGACTAAGAATTTCGATGCCCCGAGGGTGTCAGGATGGAAACAGGGTCCTGCCTCAATCCACCGAGAGAAAGGGCACACAAGCACTATCATGTAGCAGTATCTTGACAAACTTGGATCATGTCAACATAGTCAACATGGAGAGGTTGAAATGGACCTGCTAGGTGAGGTATGGCTCCTCTCACAACTGCCAATGTATGTCCCACTGTAAACTGTTTGCATGTTAAGCAGTTGCTCACAAATTCATCCATCTTTTCTGCAAAGTTAGGACAGAACCATGTTTCGCCAATATGGGCGGCAAGCACTCCTTCCCTGTGTGTGTTGGGTAATGTAACTGTGGCAGTGCAGTGTGCAATAATGCTAGTGGCACAACCACTTTTCTTTTGTTATTCTGCCACCATAGGGCGTCTGTTGGAGAGACTGTATATCCCTTCCTAGTCCACAAGTCCTTCTCCTCCCTGGGTGCAGCTCCCTGCAACTCCATTATGTGTGTTTCAGGTAATACATTGCACCCTTCCTTTACTACCATTGTCCTTGCATAGTCACAGGCATGTGACAAGGCCTCCATTTCTATGAGCTCTCCAAACTATGCAGCAACTTTGCTTCTGAGTTTGCTGATTCGTTTCCCCTTGAGATAGGGCATTCCCCTTGTGTGTGGGCTTGGCACCTTACTATGGCTATCTGCGCGGATACTGTATAACTTCAATTAATCTGCCCAATAAAAGTTCATGCTGCACTGATGATCCATCGGCCCTCCTGAAGCCCCTCCTCATCCATTGTGACAGTCCTGAGTGTACTGTTTATGTCGCGTACGCGGAATCTGAGTATACTGTCCTCTACTTTCCTCTGCTGTGTTCCAATGCTAATATTAAGGCTGCTAATTCTGCTACCTCACTCGTTCCATCCTCTCACAACCTCATCACTGCAGTTTCCGTATGTCTGGCCCCATCAATTGTGGAAGAAAGGGCAATGTAAAGCACGTCTCTCCCCTCAAGTACGTCCTCATGTACTTAACGGGTGTCACTGAATTCCTTTATGTTTTCTGTGCAGTCATGTGCATAATCACCATCCTGTAAGATGTCAGTGAGAAAAATTACTGGGTTAACAACTCTCTACCTCACCACCTTAAGTGATGGGTTTGATAGTAACACCTCATTCCCTGATACTCTCTTTGTTATCAGTGTGTTCTTTGGTTTCTCCAGTATCACAAAGAAGTTATGCTCCACAAAGAAAGTGGTGCTGCACCCCATGGTAGTACCTGCTGATTTGTCCACTGTGAATGCGGAAGCAGTCAAAGCTTGTTCACAAGGATAGTGTCCTCTGATTACTGGATCAAGCTTCCCTTTGTGTCAGTACTGCTTTCATTATCACCCCATCAGTGTGTGAGAATAAGAGGAACTCATTGTTGTAGTCTGGTATCCCTAACATTAGAGCTGTGCATATTGCTTCTTTCAGCTCATCCAATGCTTCAGTCATTTCTGTTGTCCATTTTATTGTCCTGTGTCCCTTTTGTGCTTCCTTCAGAGCACCCAGTAAAGGCCTGGTGTAAGTGCTGTAAGGGAATACCCATATTCTGCAGCAGTTACACAACACCAAAAATTACTGCCTCTCTCTCACTGTCATGGGTTTTGCTGTCCTGCGTATGGCCACCAGCCTTTCTGGCGTCACCTGTCAGCCAATTTGTGAGATCATCTGTCCAATGTATAGCACTTCTTTCTGACAGTACTGTAGTTTAACCTTGTCCACCTTGTAACCCTTGTCAGCTAACACTGCCAGCATGTGCACAGAGTCATTTCTACACTGGTCTTATGTCGTGCTGCAGATCAAAATACTGTCTACATACTGTATGACAGTGCTCTCCATCAGTACATTGCCTAGGTCCATCTGGAGGACCCTATTGAATATGGAGGGTAACTCGCAGTACCCCTGAGGAAGTCTTGCATGTTTTTACTTCTGTTTCTATACATGAAGGAAGTCAAGTCATGTGAGTCAGGGTGTAGTGGTATAGAGAAGAAGTTTTTATTCAAGTTTATGACCGTGAAACAGGCAGCTTCCGCCAGAACGATGCACAAACTGTTTCTGATTTGGACGTGAGGTTACTCTGCTTTTACAATGTGATTGAGGAGGCACAAGTCCTGACTAAAATTCCCATGGCCACCCTTGTACCAATGACCACTGCTGTGTACCCACTTTTTTTTTTAACACAGCAGTGGTGCATGGTGATTCTGATAGTTTTAGTATGCCTTTCTCCACTAGTGCTGCAATTGTTTCATCAGTGCCCTTGTCTGCTTCTTTTGATAGTGGGTACTGTTTGACTCTGGGTAAAATTGCTACTGGTTTCAGCTTTATCTTCAACCCTCCCACTCCTTTCAGAAGCCTCACATCATATGGAATTGTGGTCCATAGGATTCTGGGCACCTTGGCCAAATCCACCTCGCAGAAGGATGGTGGTGCTTCCAGCGCCATTGTCATTTTCTGTGGTACCTCTCTGTAGTGTATCTTCAACCAATATGTTACACTCATTTCCAACAGCATCTCATGCTCTGATTGTTCGTCTCTGAAAAGTTATTTGTCTGTCACTGTGATTAGCCTGTACCTACTCAGCTATGGCAATCACTGCCCGCCATGGTTCTCCTGTGTTGTCCATCCCATGTACCGATATCTTCTCATCCCTCACAATCACTGCCTTGATCTCTAGTGCTATTATTGTCCCCTTTGCCTCATCCAATGGTATCTCTGGTCTGAACAAATACTCATTTGTAAAGCGCAACATTCTCCTTCAAATCCGTGGGAACCATGCAATTGCAATCTCAGTCCCGTACTGGAACAGCTCCTCGTCTTCTGGTACCCCCTCTGTACCTTCTATCCACAATAGGCTTGAATGATCTCTCTTATGTTGAGAAAGAGCATCCCTGGTGTACAGCACACTATCCCCTTGTCTGTGAATGAAATTATCATGTTTAGTCTGCTCTTAAGGTCTCGTCCAAGAATATTTGCAGGTGTCTGTCAAGAGTAAAGTAAAGGCAAAGATAAGCTGTGTTCCCCTACGGTAAGGGAGATATGTGTCTAAAAGGAACCACTCTTCTTGCCCCAGAGAATCCTTGGATATTTATTATAGCCTGACAGCCTAAATGTTCCCTCTCAATTGCAGGACCTAGTGAAAGACCAAAGGAAATATTGAGGCTTAGTACCACCAAAATGAAATACGCGAATCACAAGTTCAGAGTTATAAGTATACATTTTAATCAAAGTATAGATAGCTATCTGGCTCTCAAGCGCCTCACAGTGTGTACCAGCAGAAACCGTAAGGGAAGAGAGTGCTGGACATCACGAAGCATGCATTATTTATACACAGTCCCAGCCACATCATCCAGCCCTTCTCTAAGTTAATATCTTACAAGGGTTCATGCCAAGTTCACATGACTAATACAACAATATTTTCTTTAAATTCTTCAGATGTTTTCCAGTCTACAAAGTACAATGGTTACACCTTTGTTCTGTCTGATCATGCTGGTTCTCCAGCTTAAAGTAAGTCCAGTTTCAAGAAACAAATTCAATGGGTTTCTGCAAAGGCGCATAGTTTTAGTTGTCCAACATTCAGTTCCAGTGTTTTTATAAGGATGAAGCTATTGGCACAGACAACACTTGAATTTAGGTTCAATTTGGCTACAAGGTGTCATGGGCGCTACTCCTGAGGGGCCAGGACTGGCCCAGCGCCCTCGGAAGCAGACCCGTCTTCCACAACTCCGGACCCAGCAGACCCCTACAGGGGCCCTTTGGACCGTGTCCTGGTGCCTTTGGCGCCAGGCTCATGAAGGGTTTCAGTCCCGGCGCCATAGGCGCCGGGCTCATATTGATAAACAGTGTACTAATGCTTGGGTGGACTTACCTGAGGCAGACCATGCTGCATATTTACCCAGAACAATCCAGTCTGGTTGAAGTCCCCAGCCATCAGGGCTGGGAGGAACTATTCCCTCCATTCATGAACTCTTTTCTTACCTGGGTGGAACCTGTGGAAGAACACACACTGGAAGCACTTCTCTGCTATTTAAACCACGCCCGATGGAAAACACGTGCTTCGCGTTATTCTGCAGCAGCAGCAGGACGCTCACCGAGTCGGCTCCTGCATTCCAGGTCCAGAGTCATCTTCAGCTTCCGCGCAGCAACCTGTGGATGAAGAAAGACACAGAACAATACTTACCAGATCCCGGAATCCAGTCACCGGCAAAACCTGCAAAGAATAAACATAAGGTTAGAAAAGTGCAACTCGCTCGCAGCCGCGCCCGCTTACCTGATCCATCCGTGATTGCAACAGAGCTAACCGCGGCCTTCTCTTCGGCAGCTTCTCTGCACCTGAAAGGCAAAGGACATAATTAAAAAGGGGTTCGGGTGAAGGCAGTCGCATTCATCTTAACTTACCAGTTTTTGCACGCGCTGAAGCGGCCGCATCAACCGCAGCATCCCAGCACCTGAAAACTAGAAAAAGGACATTATTAGAGGTGCCATTAAAAGCGGCCAATGATCATTATACTTACATGCATTGGCACGTGCAGTGGCAAGGGATATAAAGCCCGCAGCATCCCGGCACCTGAAAAATAGAAAAAGGACATTATTAGAGGTGCCATTAAAAGCGGCCAACGAACATTATACTTACGTGCATCGGCACGTGCAGCGGCAACGGAAAACTACACCCACAGCATCCCGAGGCCTGAAACAAAGGAAAAGGGACATTATTGAGGTGCCCATCTTTTAAAGACTAAAGACTACGGTATACTTACAGGCATCCGCTCGTGCAGTAACGGCGGAATCGCTCTTCGGCATCCCAGCACCAGTGCCACAACTAAGGCCGCAAAAGACTTGAGCCTCAACACTGAACTCATCCAGTGACGTAACTGGAATCCAGGCACCCCTGCACCAGACGCAGGATGGAGAGCTCAGCATTTATACGCCTAAGGTGAGAGCTCGCCGAGGCAAGTAGAAAGCTAGGCTGTGGGAGAAACTGGCGATTGGTGGGAGAAGGAATCCCATCAAACGGTGATTAACCCTTTTTCTTCCACCTGCAGAAAACTTACCCTGCAAGTCAGACATTCGATAAGAGGAAGCCCAGTCCTGAGAGTCGTCCGAGCTCTACGCTTCTCAATTGAAGAAACAATAGCAGCCCAGTTGGGATCAGTGCCTCCGTGGGAATCAGGTGAGCGTTACACAAGGTCTCTTATCACAAGACAAACATTCTGCTCTCAGCAGCCTCAATGTTGACATAGTTCAAAGTTAATTTTGCTCTGCTGCATCCAAAAACACAGTTTAACATTTTAGGACAGAAATCAGGAGTTAGAATCAAAATGGAGAATGGTTCTAAGATGGTGGCAGAGTCAACTCTATTCAGGTCTGTTTAAATGCGGTTTTCAGTACAAATGCAAATTCGCGTAGGCCAATGTTCATAATCAGACGGTATTATGCGAACATAGTTTGACAAAACCTTCTTTTGGCCTACGCCAAGAGCATTACTCAAACATTCTGACTGTACAAAGACCATGTATCGCTATTAGAGCACCTTGAGTCGCTGGTTTCTAAGACCTCAATCGCCATTAACTCTTTGATAGCAATTTCCTGCCTTACTAAGGCATTGGTCACTTTTTCAGGCATTTGTGTCTTAGGTCCTAGTGTACCTATTACTTGAGCATAATATCCTCCAATCATGGAACATATGACAGGCAGACATTTTATACAACAACAGCAGAACAGAAAAATACCAAGGAACACCATTAAGACTGTGAACATTTTCCAACCCTAAAATGGCAACAAATGTATGTACTTAGATTCCAATTTCCCTCTTGGACATGTACTTCAGTGCTTAGAGTATGTACATTCTGAATTGCCTTAAATATGGTGGGGAAGGAGTCGGGTACAAAAACACAACATGCAGATCCCACCATTTTGCATACTCCACCACGCTCAGCTAAAATTATGTCTAACACCATTCTATTTTGGAGGGCTACTAATCTAATTTCTTCTCTGTGAAAGGCACAGTGAGCTAAAGACTTGGTCGAGTCTCTCCCAGGGGTTATTCACCCAAGAACAGGTAATTGGGCTGTGTTTGTGCTGGTAGAGAGATTCCCAGACCCCCCTTTGTTTTGCATTAATTAACTTTGGGTTTCACCCTAAGTTAACAGGACGATCCAGACGTGGACCCCTTGCTCACTGTTCTTAGAGAGGCACCAGTTTCACCTCACTGATGATGCCCAACAAGGCTGAAACATGTGTATGGGGGGGTTACTGATGGTACTCTTGTTCAGAGGATAATTGCCTAGCATTTCGGCGCTGGACTGCCCCTGGGCAGAACAAAGGCTGATATGCAGGGAAATTTCTTCTCTGTGAAAGGCACAGTGAGCTAAAGACTTGGTCGAGTCTCTCCCAGGGGTTATTCACCCAAGAACAGGTCATTGGGCTGTGTTCGTGCTGGTAGAGAGATTCCCAGACCCCCCTTTGTTTTGCATTAATTAACTTTGGGTTTCACCCTAAGTTAACAGGACGATCCAGACGTGGACCCCTTGCTCACTGTTCTTAGAGAGGCACCAGTTTCACCTCACTGATGATGCCCAACAAGGCTGAAACACGTGTATGGGGTTACTGATGGTACTCTTGTTCAGAGGAGAATTGCCTAGCATTTCAGCGCTGGACTGCCCCTGGGCAGGACAAAGGCTGATATGCAGGGAAATTTCTTCTCTGTGAAAGGCACAGTGAGCTAAAGACTTGGTCGAGACTCTCGCAGGGCTTATTCACCCAAGAACAGGTCATTGGGCTGTGTTCGTGCTGGTAGAGAGATTCCCAGACCCCCCTTTGTTTTGCATTAATTAACTTTGGGTTTCACCCTAAGTTAACAGGACGATCCAGACGTGGACCCCTTGCTCACTGTTCTTAGAGAGGCACCAGTTTCACCTCACTGATGATGCCCAACAAGGCTGGAACACGTGTATGGGGTTACTGATGGTACTCTTGTTCAGAGGAGAATTGCCTAGCATTTCGGCGCTGGACTGCCCCTGGGCAGGACAAAGGCTGATATGCAGGAAAATTTCTTCTCTGTGAAAGGCACAGTGAGCTAAAGACTTGGTCGAGTCTCTCCCAGGGGTTATTCACCCAAGAACAGATCATTGGGCTGTGTTCGTGCTGGTAGAGAGATTCCCAAACCCCCCTTGGTTTTTAATCTAATTGTCTTTTGCTCTAGTGTCATGTTGTACAAAATAACATTGGTCCTATTGATGGTTTTCTCTAATACCCTTGCTAATCTTCTGATATCCTTGGAATTCATTATCTTTCCCCAGAATGGCAGGAAGGATTTTGCAACATCAGCCAAGACTTGTGAAGGAGTATAACCATTCTCATACCGCCTTGGACGAGATCTAGACACTATGGTGGTGGAGGCAATATATACTCCTGGCAACAATATCCCCAAGTAACAAGTACCCTGCCAATCTCTGGGTAACCATGGATATGCCTCATTGCAGCAAAAAAAGTAAACAGGATCTTCTACATACAGAGCTCTATCCTCACTAGTTAACACTGCCATATTCGTGCATCCCTCAAATGTACCCATTGGTCGGGAACCCTCTCTCTGTATGCAGAATGAAACCTGTAATGGAGGACCCGAATTAAAGATATATTGAATCAACAACTGAATGAAGTGGCGGGCAGTTCCCCCCAGTTAAACCCAAGCAGAGAAATTTGTATGGACTAAATTGGTATTGTAATTATGGGAAAATAGTATTCATAATGTTAGTATATACAAGTAGTCAAAAAGCATTATGGTTATAATGTCGAAAATGTCATTATCATGGTGTGGTAAGGTGGCAAGGCACAGAATGGACAATACGTTTTTCTGTAGACAGACAGAAAATAGTGCTGCCAAATGCCTTTACTGAAAATGCATGTAATTGAAAATGTGGCTAAAATGAGCAGAGAGTGTAGGATGAGGTAATTCTAAAGTTGAAACATTCAAGGGTAGCATACTGTAAGAACGTTGATGAATAGGCAGTAGCCAGACATTTAATTGGGCCTGGTTGAGAACCTTATCTGAAGAATCCAGCTGCATCAACTATAATTCAGCAGAGCACCGGAGAAACGTCAGAAATGCATGCTAGAGCGTATTTCATTTTGAAGGTTTAGTTCAATTAAAATTACCCAGTGAGCTAATGCTAACTATGAGTTGCCTAGATTGTGTAAGGAAGGTGGAGGCAGAATGCTCCCTCTCATTTTGCTATAAGAATGAGCTTTGAGAAGGGCTGGGGGTGGTTGAGGCTGGGAGCTCGACCACGGCAATGGGGCTGCACTGTGCCAGCAGTGGCATGAAATAAACCTTTATGAACTTAACAGTCTTGTTGGAGTATGTGAATTCTGCACCCCAACCTCCTCGAGGTGCAGCTATCTTGTCTTAAGGTATTCGAGGGCAAGCTCTGATTCTATGGGCACATCAGAGGTCAATCGGTCCTCGTTTACACTTGGTAGCGAGGGCGATGGTTCTTGACCATCAACTATTGACTAAATAAGACACCTAATGCCGTTGACACAAAGTAACTCTAGGTCTTCGGCAAAATCACGAGTTCTTCGCCATTTCAGGATGAGTAGACTGTGAAGCTCCTCGTAGACAATGGTAGTGTAATTGAGACTGCAGTCGGCACCTGAAGGGGCCCGTGCTTATAAAACATCTCCATTCCCATTCCTACGGGGAGCTGACCAGTTGAAAAATTAAAGAAGGCAGTGATCGCGAGGGTCGGGAGAACAAAAAGGAGAGTGAAAACTGCCGTAGCCGATAGAGACTCGGACACGGGGAAAAAGAATAATGACAGTCAAGATTTGGGAACAAACCAAAAACAGTAACTGCATTTAAAAATCAATAACAAGAGTCAAATATTCATGAGGGGCTTGCAGCCGACCAGATCGTGTCTGATTCTGACACGTCATGTTATGTTGTGTGTCTAATTGTTATATGTTACGGCTGTTCATGTGATTTATCGTATGGCATATCTGCATGTGCACTGTAAAATATTGGCATTAGTATAAAAAGGATATTTTAAGCTAAATAAAAAAATGGCGTCAAGCCAAGGTTTTGAAATTGCGAAAAAATTAAATTAAGATAGGTGATCAGATATTATGGTTTAAGGCACACACATTTGTGGTGATTTCACCCCAAAAAGAGTTAAACAGCCTGTGAAATGTGCAAAAAGCTGGTGCACCTTAAGCAAACACATGTTTTTCAAACCAGCAGCTATGGAGTTAAATTTGTGATGTCCTCGTAGAAGACAAGATAACTGATAAATCGTGCTAAGAACGATGGATTTTTGCATTAAAATGGCTGAGTTGTAGTGATTTATGTAAGTGCTGTTCTCGTGTGTTAAGAGCAAGCTGAAAAGAAAGGAATGCACCATGTGGTAATGTTTTAACTTTGAAGTACAGGGGAGGTCCGGTTATAACTAGGAACTGTGAGCCTGTGAAGTGTGTAAAAATATAAGAAAATATTGAAAGATTCTTAAAGCAAAAACAGAGCTTTGTGAAATGTAATAAAGGGCACGTAAATGTGCGCCTAAATTCAAAAGATGTTGATCTGAAGTATAGATTATAAGCTGGTTTTGTTAGAATGTCTGTATGAGGTTACAAGTAGTGATCAAAGGTAGTTTTTTTTAATGTTTTAACATCAGAGCAACTGGCTGGAAAAACGCACAGTTGAAAGCTAACGTGTCAGAGGATCATGAGAGAAATTAATCATGCGAAAGGAATGTGCAAATAGCAGCCCTTGAGATAAGGACTGCAAACGCTCAATGCATGCCTTGCAAGGTTGTCTTAATCGCACACAGAGTATTATAAAAAGACAGGCTGTACTTCATGTGGAAACAAGGTCAAATGCAGATCGCAGAATGCAAAGAATCATCCTGAAGCATTGTTGCAAATTGTGGAATAAAAGGCCCACATTTAAAGATAGGAGAAATGCACAAATGCAGTTACGGCTTACCCATGTACTAACCAAGCGGTAAGGGGATATTTATTAATGAGAACAGCAGCTAAATATTTCCATGGGATGGCTGGTAAATGAAGGGCTCAGATCTGGCTACGTCATTAATTCTTTTCATTATGACTCACGGTGGACACGCTAGCAGCTGTTTGTAATTGTGAGGTTATTTCAGTGATCTGGAGAATGCTTGAGTGAATGTGTCTTATACATTGCATTTATTTTTGAAAATAGAGTACATTACATGCAGAATGAATGTGTCTCAGAGCACGACAGCCCCAGGAATTGTAGGAAAGGGGCTTGATTGCATATTAATGTGTCCAGCCTATTGTGGAAATCACTGCAAGATTCTTTCATTTTAGTACTGGTGGGCAGACATTCCAGCTTTAAGGAGCCGAATGACTAAAGCTAGGCCCCGTTTGTGGAGTTTCAAGAATAGGCATATATTATTGGGGTGACCTAGAGGGTCTGGAGGTCTAACAAGAGTGATTCATTCCGATAAGGATGAATGAGCACGGATGAAAAGACATCTTTTGCGCGCTGCCAATGAGGTTAACAAGAAATGCATTATTTTACCGATAACCTGTGAACTTCTCTCATGTCTTATGAGAGGCATCTGTATGTGAATATTCAGTATTGCCTAGAGGCCTTACTCTCTGTGAGACATATTTATGCCGCTGTGCAGCATTCAAGAGCATGTTTACGCCCTTTAGAGTCCCCTACCCTCTCCATTCCTGGCAATTCAGAATGAGAAACAAGTAGCATTTGAAGGCCAACATTAGCAATTCACAAAGAGGTTACTTCTCTTCTAATATAGAAACAAGACACCTTTTAGCATCCGGGAAAGGGTACAGCCTGCAGCATTAATGTAGGACTGTATGTGAAAATATACATGCAACCCAGAATAGGCAGATTAGAAGCTGCCAGGAAGGTGTCTTTATCCAGGCAGACTGAGAGTAGGAGTGGGACATGGTTTTCAAATTGCATTGCCATTAGAGATCGAGGGGACAAGTGCCTGTGGTATGCAATATGTCAATGCTCACTATCATAATGCAAACAACCCCATAGCCAGTGAAACTATGAGTGGTGCCTCGATGAAAAACATACCCTGAGAAGGAAATCACCCTGAAGGGCTGACGATTTTGAAAGGCTTAGAGACTGGCAATTTAGAAATGTTAGGCAATAAAAGATTAAATGAGATTCCCAGGATCACACACGGTTGAAGGGGTGAAGCTGGGATCTGTGCCAATATTTCAATCCCTGCAGTTGAGCACTTTCTCTTCCAGCTCTTAACACGAACTAAAACAATCTAATGTTATAAAACTGACTTGCAAAAGTACACAACCCGCATTTCCAAACCTGACAATTTTAAAACCAAAATATTACAGAAGGGGGTTACACAACGTGGGAATGATTTTAGCATCAGTTTCTCCATTATCAAGGGGAGTTCCAGCATGCAAGTAGGTAAAACCTCACAGAAGACAGCACAGTAATGCAAGGGATCCAATATGATTTGACCAGGATCACTGTGCCATCAGCTGGCATAGCCAGGATACAATCATGAACACTTTGGCTGCACAGTCTCGAATTTGCATACTTGTTTGCCGCTTGGACAGATATTCTATAGCAAACTAATTTCAACCCCTTTCTGGTGCAGGAACAGTGCTGTTAATTGTGCTGCTTGTGCTGCAAACCCAAGTAAATGTGCAGGTATGTTTGTGAACTTCAGATTTAAAGACGGTTCAACCAGTCTTACTGGGACGTGCCCTTCTGAACTTTCACATGAACACATATCCCTGCAATAAGTGCTTAACACACTGAGACAACTTCTGAACCTCCGTGGATGAATATGGATTTCAACTTTGGCTATTGCACACGATCAGCAACAGTCCCAGAGAGGGGAAGTAACACTGCAAAGGTCAGGTTACCCAAACTATGTATTCCACAATGAAAACGAAAGGCATTGCATGTTTTAATTGATCAAGGCAGGATGTACTTGTCAAAACCGACAGGCAATGGGTTTGAAGCCTCAGCAGCATGCAATCAAATTTTCCTGGCATGTGCTATTCAAGCCTGATTTAAACTGGAATCTTACTTCAGACCAGGCAGTATTGTGGGGGGCCCTGGGCAGCCACCCCATGTGCCCTCCAATAAAAACGCTTCTGTCGTCTGGCAAGGAATGAGCGATTCCTAGTAGCATGGAACACACAGAAGCCCATAGGCAT
The DNA here is from genome assembly GCF_040938575.1 of Ambystoma mexicanum. Taxonomy (NCBI): domain Eukaryota; kingdom Metazoa; phylum Chordata; class Amphibia; order Caudata; family Ambystomatidae; genus Ambystoma; species Ambystoma mexicanum. The sequence goes on from NC_090929.1 coordinate 1,546,557,124, forward strand.
TGTGGTGCTATTACAAGGAAGGGGCGTGCAGATTACAATAAAAAGGCATACACTAGGGGCTGTGTGATGAAGCATCGCCTGTGTTTATAAGGCAAATAGATATATATTGTAATTACTATGAATGAGCTGCATGTTAAGCTCACACTGAATAGAGTAGATATTAAATAAAACACAGCTAGAGGTTAATTTAGCAACAGCAGGGTGGTTACAGACACCGCTGGGGGAACTGATAGAGGTAGGTAACCAAAGTAGGGTTGAGCGTTTTGCAGGAAATGAGGAGGGACGGCTCTGCTCTAAGTTTGCTAGAGAAAGCATTCCATGGTTCGGGGACAAGACGGGGGAGTTTACCCCTATGGCATTAGCTCCCTTGGTTAATGGGAACAGCAGCTTGTGACAAGGAGTCCATGAGCATGAACACTGGGGGGTAGCTCAGGATTTAAGAAGTGCTTGCCTCTCGTGTTGCATGCCGAAAAAGCTTATCATCCAGGTAGGCACTGCATCGACAAGTGTGTATGTCTTTATATATTGTTAAGTGCTGTATGGAAACAGAATGCTAGCAGTAGAGGTGAATTTTAACACTGAGTTTCCTGGGTGAGCGTGCCTAATTGACTTCTTAAATTGGGATTTTATTCCTTGCATGAGGGGGGTAATTCAAGACTGTGTATGACCATCCTGCGCACCCAATAGGGAACCAGTGGTGATAATGAAACAGGTCATAGCTTCATTTCCATTCTTTTATATTGAGGAGTGGCACTCAGCCTGGTGCAGGTAGGCAACCTGGCCCTGGCTGAGCATCACAGAAGATATTGGCTGGGTCATTGCGCCAGCAGTCCCAGTGGCCCACACATGCAGGACTGCCATCAATTTAGGCAAATGGAATATGGCAGTCAGAGTGTGAAAGCTGCTCCCTATAGCATGTGTGGCTCTGAAAGAGCTAGATAATGGAGGTTATAGTCTCATCTAGCTGTCTCCTCACTCTCAACCCCTTTCTGGGCTGGCAGAGATCCTTCAAAGGGCAGAATCTGTGTCTGCGCATATCTGTGAATGCCACCAGCCTCACACATGTTACTCAATGGTGTGCTGCTTGGACACTTGGCTTTCATGCCTTGACACCTTGGCTCAGATATTGCTTTGTATTTCTGATATGTGGACTTTTAGTTATGTCTATTGTGTATGTGCTTTATGTGGCAGAGGCACAGTGTTCCCATTTTGTGAACTGCCTTTGATGATGTTGATAGGTGCCACATTTTAGGAAAATGTATTTGTATGCATCATTTGTTAATGCCTTCACATTTAGTCCAGTCCAGATGTCATTGAAGCTAAAAAAAAAACCAAAAAAACATTGCTGACATTTCTGTGGATTCCAGGCTGTTTCGACTCATATTTTTGTGGGCTTGGACAGTAAATTGCACATCTTGAAAGCCGTTTTTTCCAAAATGTCTTGCAGAGGGAGAAGCCACCGGCACACTGGTTGGTGTGAGGTGGCCTAGCCCGCTCCCAAATTCCCACCAAGTTATGTAAGCCCCATCAACTTTCAAAGTCACCAGCCGCCACTGGGCTGGACTGACCCTAGTAGCAGCATCAGTTAAATAAACTAGCGCTGCGTAGGACTTACATTCGTGATTTTAAAAAATTTGCCTTTTCTCCATGGATAGCCAGTGCACAGCTCGTCTGACACAAAATCATGTGTATTCTTTCAATGAATACTGAGAGTTGCGCACAGCAGCACTCCGCACTTTTAGAGCTTGTGAAGATTTTATAAGATGCCTTCAAGAATGGTAGTGTGGTAATACAATTTAACACGGATTATGACACGAGAAATGAATGAGCAGGTGTTGTAAGTATGGTGGGGAAAGGAAAGGGCCAGAGGCATTAGCATATGTTGTAGTGAAAGGGAAGTAATGACACAGGGACGTCGATCCACCAAAATAATAGAGGTAGCGGAAGTGACATCTTGTGACCCTTGACCTCTGATGATATCACTGTAAGAAAAGTTTTTAAACATTTTTTTTTATTTTTAGGGTAGCAAAGGAGACCACGGGGCAACAAGGGATACCTCAGGGGTTGCAACTGCGGGTTGCAGGTTGCAGCTGCGACCCCTGGCGACCCGCAAATGATGTCCCTGCAATGGCACTCTAACGATAAAGTGCAACAAAACAGAGAGTAGCATGTAACCTGGCATGACATGAGCAAGGGTTATTTTACAGCTACAGAAATAGTGTTAGAGGTAAAAGAGGTTGTGATAAACTTCAGGAGATGGGAAGCAAATGAGTTTTCATGGGGTTTTTAAATGAAATGTGCAGGCAGGAGCAGACATTGCCCTGCAGCTGAATGGTCCATTGCCATTCGTGTGTTCTATCATTTTGACTCAGATTTCCCCCTGAAACTGAAGGAGGTTACTGGGTCATCTGGGACAAGCTTTTGGGGAATTTTGGGGATAGCACACATGTAGTGAAGGGGGTTTTTGGGGTGCTCCTAAAGGCTTTTTCTAGGAGCTCCACTGTAGAGTGGTAGGACAGTTTGCATGGATTCATACCAGGAGTTGTAGTTTACAATTTTGAGACCTTGTCAGCCAGAGTGGAGAACATTTTTATTAAATAGGGAAGACTTTTGGTTTGAGACGAGCAGTTGAGATTCTGGTATCGTAGGATTTAGATGAATGAAGAAAGGCTTGAATGACAAAGCGTGAAAGCATAATGACAGTGTTGAGGTTACCAAGGAAAGCATGATTATTTAGGGCATGCCTTAGTTAAAGACAAGCAATTTTGAAGGCATGAACGCGGCAGAAGGCCAATGAGATTGGGTGAGTGAGAAGTAAAAGATTTTAGTATTTTGCAGCGTGATGAATATAGCCAGCGGTATGACCTGGCAGAGAAATAATGACATATTTTTAGAAATTGAGGCGCAGGCCGCAAATTTATGGACATTTACAAACACAGGGTAGAAACAGATGACCTCCAGGAAAATAAAGACAGCCATAAAATAGGGAAATATGGCAAATAAATAAAGAGCAAGCAGAATGAAATAAGAATCATGAAGGACAGTAGTGGTTCAAGTGAAAGGTTACCGGGGGGGGGGCACCTGGGAGAACAACATAAGGTTTCCAGGGCGGCACCCGAGAGAAAAACGTAAGGTTACTGGGGGGGCACCTTTACCGGGGGGGGCACCCGAGAGAAAATGTAAGGTTTCCTGCAGGGCACCTGAGAGAAAAACACAAGGTTACCGGGGGGACACCCGAGAGAAAAACGTAAGGTTTCCTGGGGGGCACCCGAGAGAAAAATGTAAGGTTACCGGGGGGGCAGCCAAGAGAAAAACGTAAGGTTTCCGGGGGGGGACCTGAGAGAACAACGTAAGGTTACCCGGGGGGGCACCCGAGTTAAAAATGTAAGGTTTCCGTGAGGGCTCCCGAGAGACAAACATAAGGTTTCTGGAGGGACACCTGAGAGAAAAACGTAAGGTTTCTGGGTGGGGAGGCACCCGATAGAAAAACGTAAGGTTTCTGGGGGGGGCACCCGAGAGAAAAATGTAAGGTTTCCGGGGGGTGGGGACCCGAGAGAAAAAAGTAAGGTTACCAGGGGAGCACCCACGGGGGGCACCCGAGAGAAAAACGTAAGGTTACCTGAGGGGCACCCGAGAGAAAAACGTAAGAGGATTCACCTTGTTCCTGTGCTTTAATACAGCGGCAGAAGAAACGTGAACCCACAGCCCACATAATAGGGGACAACTAGGCTACATTGATGATTAAAGACGGCACAAATAGGGTTTGTTTAAACCCCATGTCGGGGTATTGATTAGAAGGCAGGTATATGTGTGTCCAGCTGGTGTTTGTCGAATCTGTCAAGCGTCTGTTATACATGTCCTGTTGTATGTCACATGTAAGGAATTTTGTCTCCTTGTTGGTAGAAATCAAGTAAGGGTTTTATGCGATTCTATAGTTGAGAGGGAATCGCACACAGACTGATCTTCTTGAGTAAAATGGCGGCATAAATAATTTGGCGGGAAGAGAATGGATTGGAGCTTGCGGTATTTGGTGCTCGCTCATAGTAATGGGAGTGTTGAACTCACATAAGGATTTCGTTAGAAACAGAGTTAAGCCCAGAAAACATTACTCCAATTGGAGGAGTGGGTTAAAGGTACCGCCCACAGGCTGTTTATGCCGCGGCCACAAGTTGAGTCGTCATCTAAAGCCATCCTTCAACACATGGCAACTTACTTGCATGCCACATATACAGGCAAAAGCTAGAAAATGCTATGCTGTTCTCAAATTGTAAAAATATAAGAACAAGGAAAGGAGGAAGAGCCTCCAGCAGCTTGGTTGCAAAAAATATGCACTGAGGGGGGTGAGACACCTGCAGCGAAGCCTGCCCGCCTGAAACAGGAACCAAGGGAAGTAAGCCTGAGGGACTCTACCCATTAAAGAGAGCTAAAAGCAGCCACAGGGTATAGCAACCCCGCTTATGAGTCGCCTATATACAGTAGTAATAAAAATCAACGGAAGGATAAGGACAAGAATCTCACATCCCTATCCCCAAGGGACAAGGGGAGACACAATGATGTGTTAATAAAGGAGGGTATCAGGCACAGACAAGTGCATCTCTCGATAGGGGAGAGAGGGAAAGAAGAGGAAAGGAAGTGAAGACAGAACTGATGATATAGCATTTACAAAGGACGAATGGATGGGAGGACAAATCTCATTGAAACTCGATCGGAAAGAAAGTGATGATGGGAGACCTAAAAAGAAGTTAGATGAGGCACAGAGGAAAGAAGAAAGAGAAGGAGTTAAGGGCGGAAGGATAAGAAGAAAAGTCAGGCTAAGGCGGAAACAGTCATATCGCAAAGAGCAAGAAAACCAGCTCGATCGCAAATCAGAGAGTAGCCTATGAACGAGACAGACAGAAACAGTAGAGGTTAGAAGAAAAGCAAAAGGTATGTGAAAGAAGGGATGAGGAAGTTCAGAGGCAAGATGAACGTAGAAATAAAGGGAGAAGGAAGAAGGTAGGGTCAGAGAAGAGGCGAGGAAGCGCAAAAGGATTGGTCACAGGAATAAATAAGCAAATAAATAAATAAATAATTCAGGAAATACTGAAAATGAGTGGTTATCTTGAATAAAAAAATGAATAAAGGGAAAATTGAGAAATAGGAACAATTGGGCAAATGAATAAAAGGATAAGGGATATACTCAAAAGCATAAAGCGGAAAAAAGCAAAAAGTGGAAAACAAATAGCACTTATGAGGTTTTCTGGCCAATAGAAAAAAGGAGCGTTGGGCAATAAAAAACATCAAGAGACCATCAAGACCAAGAAAAGGAGTATGGCTGATAAAATTGGGTCAATTAAACAAAGGGAACTCGCACAAGCCATTTTAAGTAAATATGACGTAAGCAAAACAACTTGTGAATGCATGTAACAATTTTGATTTATTTTACAGACAAGCTATGGACCTCTTGCGTGGAAGCACAAGAAATTGTCTGCATTGCCTTAAATTTGGGAGAAAGAGAAAAAGGTAAGTACTAGTTCACAACAAAAGGGTGTGAACACACAATTGATCAACACTAAAGGTAAGAGGATCTAGGTGAGTAACAGGAAAAAGGTAGTAAGAGACACAATGGGCCTCATTACGAGTCAGGCGTTAACCGAGGCAGTAAAACCGCCTGGTTAACGCCGGACTCGTATTACCATTCCGCCTTCGTGATTCCTGGAATTACCGGGGCATTACAACCCCGGTTTTCCGGGAATCACGGAGGCGGAATGGTCTAAATCCCCATTCCCATTGAGTCCTATGGGACTCGATGGAAATGGGGATCATGGAAACACCGGCAGCATCTCGTAATGCTGCCAGTGTTTCCTCGTCCGCCTGCATGCGGGAGGTGTTAAACCTGCCAGGTCATACCTGGCGGGAACATCACCTCCCGCCTGCAGGGGTCGGACTCAGGCGGTCCGGAAACAACGGTGGCGGCGTGTTTACCGCCACCGTTATTTCCGGACCACCTGGGTCGTAATGAGGCCCAATGTCTTCAATAGTTAGATGTTTTTTCCAAGACAGGTACAACACGTGTGGAAAGAGTTGAAAATAGATAACAACATGGCCATTTCAGACAACCACAGAAAACAGAAGTAACATTGAAGGTGAGTAATAATTTTCATGTTCATAATGTCAAAAGGATTGTTATGATAGAGGTGTCATGAACCATCGGATTCGTCCCTTTTGGACTTCCTGGTCCCTGACACATAGGGGCTTGCACTCAGCAGTACTCCCAACATGGCTGTCAAACACGGAACGTTATTTACCAGCTTCCGTGTCAGACACAGTACGTTCTATAAAGAAGACACGCCCCCACGGCCTTGCGCGTCTCAGCGCTACCGCTTGCAGTGGCTAGACGTGTGCTGCCGTAGTTTGCTCTCACTACCTTCTTTGATTCCTGGTTCCTGGCCCCTAATTTTCCCTGCTCATTCATTCCCTTCCTCTTTATTACCTCTTGCATCCTGGATCTCTGTGTACCCGTCTCCGAGTACACTCTTCATCGTTTTCCAGGACTTCCCGGGCATTTTGAACGTTCCAGGAGTTGAAACACTGAACGCACACTGGAACCCGAGGATGTTCGCATAGGGTTATACAAGACCCGAACTGTGCGCAAGAAGACTCCTTCAAAGAACTCCAATAAAGAACACAGGCAGGTGAGAAGGGGGGAAATCTGTGACAGATTGAGACGCCAACAAACTGAAATTGATACGGACATGGGTGTGGCAGTTCAAGACCTCTATGCATGGCATGCAAGAGTTAACAACAGAAGTGCAGTCTCATAAAGCCGAGAATGCTGCATTAAAACAATTAGTCCTGTTCTGTGATTCCGCGACCAAGGAAAGCGTATTGCTGGGCGGAGTAGTAGATAAATATGACGGTTCTTCAAAAAACCTTTGTGGATTCCTTGATTCGTGTTTAGTCCACTTTACCTTTAAGCCCTACTACTTCTCTACCCCCAGGGAAAAGGTGAGCTTTATGATTTTGCATCTTTCCGGGAATGCATTAACTTGGGCTACGCCTTTATTTAACTCTGGAGATGCCCTCCTGGATGACTATGATGGATTCGTACAGGCCCTAAAGACCATGTTTGAGCGCCCAGAACAGGTCTACAGTGCCCGGGAACGCCTACTGGATTTCCAACAAGGTTCCCAGGATATGCTTACATATGTGACACGCTTTAAGCAACTGGCCAAAGAAGCAGATTGGTCCTCAGAAGCCTCTGTTACCCTTTTTCGAAGAGGACTGAATTAAGAAATAAAAGATGAGCTACCCAGAGTGGCTCGCCCAGGTTCCTTCCAGGCTCTTATGGACCTCTCTTTACAGATAGACTTCTGTATCCAGGAAAGGAAGGCAGAAAAGAAGAAGACTAGAATGCCTTACCAAAAGACCTCGATAGAACCTTCCTCTAAAGCTGAGCCCACCCCTGCCCCCACTACAGATCCAGAACCCCTGTAAATGGGGGCCTTCCGCGGACCCCTATCCCCGCAAGAAAGAATGCGACGGATTCACACTGGGCTGTGTATGTATTGTGCCTCAGACAAACATCTTGTGAGAGAATGTCCCTTAGCTCTTCCGCAGCGTTCAGGAAACGCCAGCTCCCGATCCTAGATGGAGCACAGCTTCAAGAGAGAGATGTTTGCTCCACATCTATTCCATCCTTGAACTCTCCTGGACAAAACAATCTTGTGATTTTGCAGGCCTTTCTATCTCCATCCAAGAATGAAACCTACCCCATTTTGGCATTGGTGGATTGTGGAGCCATGGGGATATTTATAGATCAAGATTGGGTCACTACCCACCACATTCCATATGAAACTTGAGGCATCATGCAACCTGTAGAGGCTATCGATGGAAGACCTCTCTCTTCAGGACCCATAACCCTACAAACCAAAGAGATCCAGCTCTCGATAAACCATCATCGAGAGGTGATCAAATTTGACATCATAAAGTCTGCTCATTACCCAATGGTACTCGGTATGCCCTGGTTACAGAAGCACAACCCATACATCAATTGGGCAGCAGGATCCTTGTTTCTTGGTTCCAAGCATTGTGTGTCACACTGTCTATCCCTGGATACCTCGTTGACATCTTCTGAAGGTATGCTGACAGACCAGCAAGGCCCATTCATGGTCTCAAATATCATACAGGTTCCTAGGGCCTATCCGGATTACACTGATGTGTTTTCAACTGCCATAGTTCAGGCCCTACCCCCTCACAGACCTGAAGACTGCGCTATTGATACTGAACCCTCAGCAGTGATTTCTTTTGGAAGGATATTCATTTTATCCGAACCAGAGAAAAGGGCCCACCGAGAATACTTGGATACCAACCTTGAAAATGGCACCATACGACCTTCCAAATCTCCAGCGGGACCTTCATTGTTTTTTGTTCCCAAGAAAGATACTATAGAGCTTAGGCCGTGTCTTGATTATCGTGGTTTAAATCAATGCACCCTCAAGGACCGCAACCCATTGCCCTTAATCTCAGATATCCTGGAAGCGGTCAGAGGAGCTGTAGTCTTCACGAAATTGGATCTCAGAGGTGCCTACCATCTGATCCGTATTAGGGAGGGTGACAAATGGAAAACATCCTTTAGAACACCCTTTGGTCACTTTGAATACCTGGTCATGCCCTTTGGACTCGCCAATGCCCCAGCGGTCTTCCACCGTTTCATGGACCGGGTGTTTTCCGATATGCTGTTCCTTTTCATCATAGTTTACCTGGACGACATTCTGATATACTCCAAGGACTATCTTAAGCATGAAGAGCATGTTAAGGCAGTCTTACAGCGGCTACGTGAACACAAGCTCCTGGCTAAACCTGTGAAATGCCTTTTCCATGTCTCTACTGTTCACTATCTAGGATTTGTCCTTAGTCCAGAAGGAATTGGAATGGATAACTCAAAAGCAAAAGCCATACTATCCTGGCCCGTTCCAACTACCATGAAACAGATTCAATCCTTCCTGGGACTTGCTAACTTTTACCGGAAATTCATACCTTCCTTTTCTGAGATAGTTCAACCGATTATTGCATTGTTGAAAAAAGATACTCCCTTTCTCTGGACAGCAGCCCAAGATGAAGCGTTCCAATGATTAAAGGCAGAGTTTACACAAGCCCCCATCCTGGCTCAACCTGACATCAATCAACCTTTTCTAGTGGAGACGGATGCATCTAACTACGCCATAGGAGCAGTTCTAAAGCAGGAATTTGAGGATAACTTAGAACATCCCATTGCTTATCTTTCATGAACTCTAACTCCCAGTGAGTCTCATTATTCCGTATTGGAAAAGGAACTGTTAGCCATCCGTCAAGCCTTCACAGAGTGGCGTCATCTACTTCTGGGAGCAAAACATCCTGTTTCAGTCCGTACGGACCATCGAAATCTTCAAGTTTTGCAATCTCTGGAATGTAGGAATAGTCGTCAAGGCCATTTGGCCTTCTTCTTTGGCCAGTACCAGTTCCAGATCCATCATGTCCCTGGAACACAGAACATAATTGCTGACGCCTTATCCCGACGTCCTGACTACGAAACTCTTGAAGATCGGTCCTTCCCAAAGATGTTCCCCACACAATTTTTGTAGCCCAAGCATTCAGCCTCCTGGAAGACATTTGGATGCAAACCCAGTCCTCTGAGATCTGGAAGGAATTTACACGGAAGAATCAATGGATTCTTAGAACAAAGGACAGGTATCTGTTCAAGGATAATGGCCTGGTCATTCCCACACAGAGACTACAACAAAGGATTATAAATCTCTGTCACGATACCCTTCACTCAGGACATCGTGGCATCACCAACACCCTCCGTCTAATACAAAGACAATTTTGGTGGCCAAAGATGAAAGTTGACATCCAACTGTACATCCAAGCCAGCCTGCAATCAAATCAAACATGATAACAAGAGATTGGCGGGTCTCCTACTTCAACCTACGCAACCGACAAGGCCCTGGGAATTCATCGCTACAGACTTTATTGTGAAATTGCCACCTTCCAAGGGATACACGACTATCATGGTCACCACTGATTTATTCACTCATATGGCTCATTTTACACCATTGTATAAACTACTATCTTCCTCAGAACTCACTGGAATCTTCCTGGAACACATATTTCGACTTCATGGACTTCCTTCCAAGATCATATCAGACAGAGGACCTCAATACATCTCTCAATTTTGGAAACACTTATGCTGTATACTAGGAATCCAACGCGCCCTCTCCTCAGGTTATCATCCACAGACTAACGGAGCTACTGAACGTGTGAACCAAACCCTAGAGCAATATCTTCGTTGTTTCACCACCAAGGTACAGGAAGATTGGTCACTCTTAATACCTGTGGCTGAATTAGCCTACAACAATTCGGATCACTCGGCTGTCAAGACCAGCCTCTTTTTATGCAGCCAAGGATTCCATCCTTCGGTTCTACCTTCCATTCTCTCACATCCTACACCAGTACCTACAGTCGACTCCTGGATTGAAACTCTCATCAACCTACACAAGGAAGCCAAAGAACACTTAGAAAGGGCCCAAACTAACACCAAGCATTATGCAGACTCCAAAAGAAGACCAGGAACTTCCTATGCAGTGGGTGATAAGGTCTGGCTATCCTCGAAACTACTGCCTCGACATTTATGACTGAATAAGTTGGCTCCCCTGTACTATGGCCCCTTTTCATTAAAGGATATCATAAACCCAGTGGCCTTCCGACTCAAACTACCAGACTCCTGGAAGAGGATCCACCCAGTGTTTCACATGTCTCTAATGAAACCGTATGTCCATTCCTCCCGGACAGCAAGGTCTACCCCTGTAATTGTCAATGACCAGCTGGAATACAAAGTGTCCAGAATATGTGACTGCAGGTACAGACGTGGTCAGCTACAGTACCTGGTTGAGTGGAAAGGGTACCCTCCTAGTGAACACACCTGGGAACCAATCTCAAACCTAAATGCCCCCAGATTACCCAGAAGGTATCATCTTATATAACTGGGCAAACTTGCAGGGACAGGCCTTCGGAGGAGGCATGCTGTCATGAACCTTTTGGACTTCCTGGTCCCTGACACATAGGGGCTTGCACTCAGCAGTACTCCCAACATGGCCGTCAAACACAGAACGTTGTTTACCAGTTTCCGTGTCGGATGCAGCACATTCTACAAAGAAGACACGGCCCTGCGCATCTCAAAGCTACCGCTTGCAGTGGCTAGACGTGTGCTGCCTTAGTTCGCTCTCGCTACCTTCTTTGATTCCTGTTTCCTGGCCCCTAATTTTCCCTCCTCATTCATTCCCTTCCTCTTTATTACCTCTTGCATCCAGAATCTCTGTGTACCCGTCTCCGAGTACACTCTTCATTGTTTTCCAGGACTTCCCAGACATTCTGAACGTTCCAGGAGTCTGAACGCTGAAAGCACGCTGGAACACGAGGACATTTGCACAGGGTTATACAAGACCCGAACTGTGTGCAAGAAGACTCCTTCAAAGAACTCCAAATAAAGAACACAGACAGGTGAGAAGGGGGGAAACCTGTGACAAGAGGTATGCAAGCATTAGAATAGGCAAACATTAAGGGGAACAATAAAAATGGAGGCACGTAGTAAGAATTGGTGCCATAGCCCTGGAAGGCAGGGGAAGGCTAGATCAAGTTAGACGGGGATGGTGTGCAGCGAAACGCCTCTGTTTTATCTGCCTAGGATGAACACAAAGTACAAGCATAGACCATGGTCCAACTAACGGCAAGAAAAGAATAGGATGAATGGCTGCTGAGCTGAGGAAGTATGTGCAGCTAACCAGCAAGTATTTACTGCTAACCTGGAAGAATGCAGCTAAACTGACCAAAGAACCAAGCCGAAACTAAGTATGCCCGCGGGGTGATTGGAAAATAGTTGTTTATGTGCACCAACGAATAGGGGAGAATGACCCAGAGAGTATTCATTGATAGCAGAAAAGGAGGAAGGGGGTTAAAGTCAGGAAGAAAACCTGACCCCTTGCCAATGCCGAATGACTTTTGTCTTTATTTTGACTTTCTACAGGCAACGGGGATCCCCAAGGGCATTTCTGTCATCTACTACTGATGTGCCTAGAAGACCAGGAAAGAAGAAGACGTCTTTCTTTAATTATTTTGTCTCCTTAGGGTTGCATGTGGCACCTGGAAGGGTAAAATGTGTCCCATGAAGGACAAAGTGTATTGTGTGTTATTGAAAACAAAAATAATTTTCTAAGCCAGCTGACACAGAGCTAGGAATGGGGGGTATTTTAGTTATAGGCCCTCATTACAAGTCAGGCGTTAAGGGGTTAATGGCGCCGTAAAGAGCATCAGCGCCGTTAAACACTTAACGCCTGATTACCAGTGTCCCTTTGCGGGTTGGTGTTTAACGCCTGCTTTTAGCAGGCGTTAAAAATCCAACCTGCAAAGGGACTTTGGAGCTAATTACGGCAACGTAATTTACGGTGCCGTAATTAGCGCCTTCCGAACTCCCATTATGCCCTATGGGGCAAAATGGGAATGGGGAAGGGCAAATAGTGAATGGGGAATTACCAACCCCGCCAACCTGTGATGGGGGGGTAATTCCGCCATCCACCATGCCGGAATCCGGCATAGACCATGGTGCTAACAGCACCATGGTCCAACGCCTGACTTGTAATGAGGGCCATAGTGTGAAAATGACCCACAAAAGGGAAATATTTAAAAGAAAATGTTTTGCAAGCTTGTCTAGGAGGCAGGGGTGTCAAATAAGAGGGAATGTCTCGCAATTTCTAGGGAATAAGGTATAAGAGCCAATGTGAAAAGAGGTTTTAAGGAAATGGGTTGGTAGGAAATGTGTTAAATAGTAGAGACCTGTTTATTTTACAAAAGAAACTCATTCCGTTTTATATTACAGGTATACGTCGAGGGTCCTGTATGCCTTGGGAAATTAACGTTGAACCGCGTGAGGAGAGAGGGAGGTTGTAGAGAAACCCAGGGAAAGCCCGACATTGAATTGTGTCTGCAAAAAGACTCCCCCAACCCTGCATCCGCATGCAGAACCGTCCCCTCTTGTGGACTCATTGAACAATGAACCCTTTTGAAAGAGGAAAAAAACTGAACTTCTTGTGAAAAGGAAAAAAAAATGGACTTCTGGTTTAAGCATCAAAAGAACCTGGGAGCCCGACTGTGAAAACAGCATAATTGAAAGGAAAATTTGACAGGACGCAGACGGTCCACTAACGCCAAACTAATGACGACTAAAACGGAAGATACAGAAAAGAAAAGAGTGTGGACAAGAGGGAAGGACACAGTGAAATGATATTCATGGGCAGGAGAAGATGATCAAGGAGAGATTCTACTTTGTTGTGGTGGGAGTTGCAGACAAGGTACAACATACGAAGAGACAATGGGCTAATGGGTTACCTTAAAGCTTGACCAAACCGCTTGAGTCTCACAATGGCTTTGAATTGTCCAAGGCATACAGTTAGTTTAAAGGCACATGATTACAGGAAGTGGGGTTTAAATGGAAGGAGGTGACACACACATGTTTGTTTTAAGAATGACAAAACGTTAGTTTGTGCCGAAGTATAAGATTGTGTTAAGATGTGGTTAGATAAATATTAAGGAGAATAGACATCGAATATGGTTTAAAGTTGTTGATTTACAAACAAAGAACTTTCAAGACGGGGGAGTGCAATGGGGGACCCAAATTAGAGATATATTGAATCAACAACTGAATGAAGTGGTGGGCAGCCCCCCCCCAAACTTAAACCTAAGCAGAGAAATTTGTATGGACTAATTTGGTATTGTAATTATGTGAAAATGGTATTCATAATGTTAGTATATACAAGTAGTCAAAAAGCATTATGGTTATAATGTCGAAAATGTCATTATCATGGTGTGGTATGGTGGCAAGGCACAGAATGGACAATAAGATTTTCTGTACACAGACAGGAAATAGTGCTGCCAAATGCCTTTACTGAAAATACATGTAATTGAAAATGTGGCTAAAATGAGCAGAGAGTGTAGGATAAGGTAATTTTAAAGTTGAAACATTCAAGGGTAGCATGCTGTCAGAATGTTGACAAATAGGCAGTAACCAGACATTTAATTGGGCCTGGTTGAGAACCTTATCTGAAGAATCCAGCTGCATCAACTATAATTCAGCAGGGCACCGGAGAAACGTCAGAAATGCATGCTAGAGCGTATTTCATTTTGAAGGTTTAGTTCAATTAAAATTACCCAGTGAGCTAGTGCTAACTATGAGTTGCCTACATTGAGTAAGGAAGGTGGGGGCAGAATGCTCCCTCTCATTTTGCTATAAGAATGAGCTCTGAGTAGGGCTGGGGGTGGTTGAGACTGGGAGCTTGACCACGGCACTGGGGCTGCACTGTGCCAGCAGTGGCATGAAATAAACCTTTATGAACTTAACAGTCTCTTTGCCAAATCCTTGAGTTTTCCTTATTGAATTGTGTTGGAGTATGTGAATCCTGTACCCCAACCTCCTCGAGGTGCAGCTATCTTGTCTTAAGGTATTTGAGGGTGAGCTCTGATTCTATGGGCCCGTCAGAGGTCACTCGGTCCTCGTTTACAAACCGTTTCTAGACTATGGTTGATAGTATAAGAAGGAGACATGACATCCCTATTACCTACGGGAGCCATCTTGAAGGTGATTCATGATTGAAAAGGTCTAGAAAATCTGTCAGAAGGCCCAATAGAAACAACATTGTGTTTGCTCCTATTTGCAAAAATGGAACATCCTAAAGGTGTTAAGACTCGTTTCTCAGATTCATTTAGATTAGTCCCATCAAAGTTCCCAGAAATATTGTCATTCCACCGGCCAAAGAATAGTGCCCTGAGCGATGCATAGCAAGCAGTACTTAAAGGGAGAGGATGAATATACCAGCCTAGTCCCTTTTTCCCATGTTGTGGCAAATGCGAGCACACCCAGCAAATTGTGTTGTTTAGAATTGCATGGGTAGTCTTCATAATCATTAAAAGAGTGTTATTATGATAACCTCCTCTGTGTTGGAGGTCTCGTGGAGGAAGAGTGTGCAGATGCACATAAGGCTAAGGCACAGTAGGGATACTTGCAGTCGGTAATAAATTATCAAGCAAATGCACACTTTCTAGATACCTAAACCCAAATGAAAATATGATGACTAAATAAACTGCTATTGTGACCAGTAACCATTTGGTCCTCGGAGACCATGATCCTTGATGGGCAGATTCCTCATCAGAGAAGTGACCAACTTTCATTTTGTACGAGTGGCTTTACAATTGGGCATTGTTTCTCAGAGTCTGTTAAGAAGCCCCTCTGTTAGGCTTTTTTTAGTTCATCCGCCGGTGGCTCCTGACCACGTGGCCTATGTTGATTGAAGGTTATTTTGACGGTCCACGTCTCTTATTTATTTTCAGCAGAAGAGTGATGAGGGACTGGCTCAATGATGGTCTCTTGTAGGCATAGCCGATGCTGTACTGTAAGTTTGATTTCGTGGTTGCAGATCGTACCCTAAGACCCCAGGTATGGTGTGATCTGCAAACAGAGTGTCATCATTTCCTGAATGTAATGAAGACAATGAGGAAGGAGAAGCAACATTGCTTGATAGTGAAGAAGAATTCGAAGAAGAAGCAACAATCTCCCCAGGCCCACAGGCTTAGGAAGGTCTTTCCTAGACAAAGCAGCAGTCTCCCAAAGCCCCACGGGCTCAGGAAGGATTTCTGGGACACCCTTGGTGTTGCTTAGAGCAGGCTCTGAGCATTAAGATCACCAATTCCCTTCTCCTTGCCTTTGTCGTAGGCCAGAGGAAAAGGAATCCTCTTCACGTGCATCACGTGGATCCAGTTCTTCTTGTCAGTGATTCAGTTAGCAGTCTGTGTGGCCAAGTAGACTTGATGTGGTCCTCTCCAGCGAGGTGCAAGACAGGAGGCTCTTTCAAAGGCATTTAGGAGCACCCAATCACCAAGTCAAAGTCAATGACCTGGCCCCACGTGCTTTACTTGTAGGACCTGTTGCACCTGTTGATGAATCAAATACAAGTTTACAGTTAACTGGTCACAATGCTCCATTTCGATAAAATCAAAATGTATGACCTCAAACGGCATGGAGGGGGGGCAAAACCTACCCTTTGGTGTCAATGTACCTTTGCCAATATTATGCTGTAAGCATACCATGCAACTTTGGACAAGATGCTCAGCAGTTCTTTGAATATTGGTATTATACCATACAGGATCTAACAATTTGCAAATCTTTTTGGCACATATGTGTGTTGGACCATGAGCCATTGTCACCATAGCGGTAACATAGGCATTGGGCAGCATCCATTTTTATTTTTCATTATCTACCCAACAACCCTCATCATCTAAACTTGCTGGACCCTCAGCCCACAGTTTAAGTTCATCTGGAGTGGCGTCAGCCTGAATTTCTTTTATGCAACCAATTCTTTCATCTATCACACAAGTGTTAGTGACCCCTTTTGTTGGTTCTAACACATACATTTTGGAATCCAAATCGGTGGCAGTCTGTTTGACTATTCTGTCAGCAAAAGCAATTTCCTTTTCCCACATTGTCCGTTACTTTCTGGTGTGCTGTGCACTTAATTATTGCAAACTTTACAGGAAGTGAAAGTGCTGAAAGTAGTTGAACTATTAGAGTGCCATGCTGTATCTTATTTATATGCGAGGTCAAAATCCCTCTCTCAACTCATAGTCGACCAAAGTTGTGAACTACCCCAAAGGCATACTGGCTGTCTGTGTATATTCTCACACTAAGCCCTTCAGAAAGTTCACAAGCTCTAATCAATGCAATATTCTCTGCGGCATACGCAGAATTATGTGGAATTCGTTTGGTCTCCACTAAAGTGCTTAATGTAGTGATTGCGTACGCAGCAGTGGATGTACCATCCGGAAGTTTGAAACAGGAGCCATCACAAAACAGCTCCTCTTGTGGATTCTTTAAAGTTGTATCGCTTACGTCAATTCTGCCACATTTTGTCACTGCAATCAATTTCTTGTGGAAGAGGCAATAGTTTGGCCAGATTTAATGAGCAACATCTCTTAATTTGAATATACGGTGCAAATAGAATCAGCTTGTATCTTGTTAGTCGTGCTGATGTGAGATGTTGTGCCTGATTTATGTTTAATAGAACGTCTACATAGTGAGGTACCATCACGGTTAAAGAGCGACCCAGAGCCATACCCTCACTTTCTTTTACAGATGTAGTGGCAGCAGAAATGGCTCTCAAACCTCTCGGCAAAGCGCATGCACCATGGTCTAACGTGGAGGAAAAATAACTGCATGGTCCATTTTTACCCTCATGTTCCTGCTTTAAAACACCCAGAGTACATCCTTCACATTCATGCACATACAACACAAAGATTTTTTCATAATTTGGTGTGCCCAAAACTGGCACTGAACACAACACAGCCTTGAGCAGATTAAAAGATTTCTGGCAATCCATGTTCAACGGTAAAGGCAAATAAATGCCCTTCTTTGCCAATGCCAACATTTATCATTAAATAAAAAAATCGAGATCCACTCTCTACAGTATGAATCCATACCTATTAAGGCTCCAACCTCTTTCTGTGTATTTGGGACAGATATGCTAGAGATGCTTTGTATCCGTTCAGGTGTCAATCTTCTTCCCGTCTTTGGACCTCTTTCTGTGTATTTGGGACAGACATGCTAGAGATGCTTTGTATCCGTTCAGGTGTCAATCTTCTTCCCGTCTTTGACAGAGGGTAGCCTAAATAGGTTACTTTCTGTTGACAATACTGAAACTTTTTTAATGAAGCCTTATGCCCATGTTCTGCTGAATGAATAAGCAGCAACACAGTGCCCTCCTTGCAAACAACTTCAGAATCTGAAGCTGAAATCAAATCTTCTACATACTGCAACAATGTGCAAGTGGAAGGTAATTCAAGTGTATCAAGCTGTTCCTTCAATGCTCTACTATAAATGCGTGGACTCTCAGTGTACCCTTGTGGCACAAAGTAAATTTAAACAGGTGTCCCCATAGGGTGAACGCAAACAAATATCTACTGTCAGCAAGTACAGGAATACTGAAAAAAGCATTTTTCAAATCTACAACGCTGAAAAGAATAGCTGAGGCTGGAATCATGGTCAATAATGTAGTAACATCAGGTACAATTGGAAACTGTGGGGCAAGAACCTTGTTAATAGCGCATAAATCAATAATGAAATGAAAACGAATCACATTATCCCCTTTCTTATAGACTGGTATAATCGGACTATTACACACGCTCCCTGCAATTTCCTCAATCACGCCTATGTGTACAAAATCAGAAATAATACTCTTCAAAGCCTGCTCACCTTCAACCGAAATCTTATAATGCGGAATATGCGATAATTTAACAACTGGTTTCAATACAATTTTAACTGGTGCAATTTGTAAAATGCCAGCGTTATTGTCGTTAACTGCCCATAGACATGTTGGAACCTTATTCAAGTTGGGTGGTAAAGGTCTAGACAAAAATTGTGGAATGGAAGTTTGTTGAGGACGAAATCGTTAAATACACTCCATCCAGAGAACAGTAAATTACAGCATTCAATACTTTCAACAAATTCAATCCCAACACATTTTTGCGCCAATTTGTCATCAAAAGGAATGGACATGAATCAGTAAATGGCCCTAGTGAAATCGGTACTGGCTGAGAGACCGGACTAACCACTGGCGTACCAGAAAACCCTACAGAAATGTTGTTCTGCCCTGAGAGGGGAAATCATGAACCTGTGAATGATCAATAGAACACTTCTATGCTCCTGCATTGATCAAAAGTAAATGCTGCCTATTCCCCACCTTCATTTAAACATAGGGCCCTTTCTGATTGACAGTAATAGGTACTGGTTCCAGACTCTGCTTCGGGCTGTCCTAGTGGAACAGTATATCATCAAATTCATGATCTTTAGATAAATAGACAGTCGAAGGATTATTGAAAATATTCCCACTATTAACACTATGTTGATGAATATCCTGTGAAGGTGCCTGTTGATTCTGTGCAAACTCACTTCTACCAGGACCTCCTATCCCAGGACGGCCTCTGGATCGTCTATCATTGACACCATATGTGCTATTCGATCTCTGCTGAAGGATGGGGCATTGTCCTTGACAATAACCTTCCTGTCTACAATAGGTACATTGGTTCATGTGTACAGGATACAGTTGCACATTACTCTCTGGTGTAAATTGGCCTTTAAACTGTGTATTCCCACCTTTGACTCCTATAGCGATCTGCTGCAACAGTAATCTAGTTTTCAAGTCTCCCTTCTTCTTTTCTACTCTTTCCTTCTCCAAATTAACTCTATTTTCATAGTACTGAGCCATATGTAATACATCTGATTGTGAGTTTGCTTGCCAAGTGCTTTCAGAAGTCATTGGGCCTCATTACATGTCGGGCGGTCCGGAATTAACAGTGGCGGTAAACCCAGCGCCACTGTTAATTCCGGACTGCCCGATCCCGGGTCCTGCAGGCGGGAGGTGATCTTCCCGCCAGGTCTGACCTGGCGGGTTGAACACCTCCCGCCTGCAGGCGGACATGCACTTCCCCATTCCCATTGAGTCCTACTGTCTGTGGGCTGCCCTAATGAAGGTAAAACAGGCATTGTGTTCCCAGAGACTGGATTGTTCCCCACCATGGTGACCCCCAGGTTTCTAATGGGGGCCGTTGCTATGGAGTCTATATCTAACACTGCACCGTCATGTGGCTGCATGCTGTTCTGTATCTGTGGCAACTGCTGCATGCTGTATCAATTCTGGGTTGATTACAAATACTGTGGTGCGGGTGCTTGCCTCTGCGGTATCTGTATCATGGGCTGGTGTGCCTTCAGATGTGCCCTCTGTGTCGGTCATTGCTGTTGCTGTGGCTGGACCTGTGTGTAATAGTCATCTTGGTCCCCTGATATGCTTGCTGGGACTGGGCTCTCCAATTCTGTTGCATCCCCTGGTTTCTGCACACTCTCGAAATTTGCCCCATCTGCTCGCACAACCAGCAATGTGGTGGCTCACTCCCTTGCCCTTGGAAACCCCCTGTATCATCCCCTGGGCCCTGCTGCACCTGTGAACTGCATCCTCGAAACCATCCTGGGAAATCCGCTTGGTTGCGATGTATCAGTGGCACATACCTGTGTCCTCTTGTTGGCCCCCCTAACCATTGAAAAAACAATGCTGCATGTTCCTCCGCCCCATGAATGCTGCCCCGTGGGCGGCAGTCTATAATGCTGCTGCTGTGTCCCCAGTGCGCCTGCGCTTTTCAATACCTCCCATTCCAATGTATACTTTGATAGTTTCTTCTGTACTACTTTCACTTTCTCTAGCTTTCTTTCCTCCGCCTTCTTCTGAATTTTCTCCTGTAAAAGCCGACAGTGGTGTACTATCATGAGCTGTATTTCTGGGCAAGGTTTTGCCTCCATGCCTACTAACTTCTTTTGCTGTTTCTGAACCGGTTCTGGTAGTCCCAGGCATAATATATGGTAAAATACTGCTACTGTGTTGTCCCACAGTTCTCACATTTCAAGTCGCCAAAGCTCATGGATTGCGTGAATATAGTGTATAGGTCTTCATCTGGCCCCATCTTGTGGGCCATAATTGCACCAATGTCTGACGTATCGTGGTATTGTGTCCTTAAGCCTTGTCATACGGCAGCTCTGCAATTTGCAATGGGTGAACCATTGTGCGCCATGTCCTCAGTGGTCACTCCAGGAAACCCCACCCTCTTCCGTATGTCATCAGCGGCTTCTCCGAGGATTGCCACTAATAGTCCTTTTACATCCCCTATTACTAATCATCCTTTCCATCTCATATATCCATTTCCTAACCTACATCTCATGTTTTCCTTGTCAATATGCTTCCAAGATATATATTGAGGTTGCACCCCTCCTTTTTCCAGTAGGAGCATTTGTGTGAACCCTACCTCCCCACTCGATCCGCTAGTCAGTCTGATGTGCTTGTCGGTGTACACATCTTTTGGTTCTCTTATGGATATTCGAGCACAGTTGTCAGATCCCCCAGTGATCCTCTCTCTAGACCATGCTATAGCTGTCTCCCCCTTCCTTCATCTTGGGTGGCCTCTAAGTCTCTCAACATATAGGTGTACACTGTCAGAGTTGTGTGATGCTGCTCTGGTTTGTGGTGTCTGACCATCCCAGTAGTCCCTCTTCATCCCCATATTTCTGTCCTCCTCCAATGTCATTCTTATTTCTGCACTATCCACCGGAGACCTGTATTTTGGATACCGTCTTTTCTCATCCCCACCTCCCCCTGCATCATCTTCTGACTCAGTCTCCATATTGCTTCAGAAGTAGTCCACTAAGCTCAGTCTCCTAGAGGTTGTGTCTTTCACAGCCTTCCCTTTTGAATTGATGAAGTCCATGCCACCCTTATCTCCATAGGAGCCCATGCCCATGCCTTCTGATACGGTCATGGCTCTGCTTGGCAGGGTTGTACTGTCTGGTTCTGCGTGCCTACCTCCTCCCCCCATGCTCATGCTGTCTCCCGTGCCTAGTGCCCATCATGCTCCTATTTCCTTTGACGCGCACTCCTCCTCCTCCTTTCGTGTGTGCTTTCGGACTTTTCGCTCTATCTGCCACTTCCTCCATTCCCTGTCTATAAACATTAATTTTCCTGTCTCATCTGCTTCTCTTTGTTTTTTTCAATTTCCTCTTGCTCCTTCCTCTTCCTTTCCCGTTGCTCGCACTCCTTCTCTTCCTCCCTCCTCCTCTCTCTGCACTCTCTCTCTAGGCTCTCCTCTCCTTCCCTCTCCCTTTGGTCTGTGTCCTCCAATATCTCTGCCCAATTTGTTGCTTCACTGCTCTCCTTAAGGCCTTCTATTGCTTTCACCGCTCCCTCTGCCTCTCCATGTGTCTTTCCGTACAGCTTCAGGAGGATCTGTCCCCCTACCCACTTGTTCGTAGCTATACTCCCTAGCCTCTCCTGTGTGCCCTTCTGTGCCTCACTGACTGCTCCTCTTTCATTCATCGACTGCCCTGTCAACTTCTGTCCCTCTTCCCTGGTATATGGTGGAGGTTTATATATCCGGTTTGAATATCCCTCTGCTGCTTTTAGTTCTCGTAAGGGGTACATCCCTTGGTCATCATCTGTGTCCTCAGAGTTCATACTTGCAGGAGCGGGTTGGGGGAGTGGAGGGTGCGGGAGTGGCCCACTGCACCTCCTGTTGGCTCAGCATCCACTGACACCTTGCTGCACCCCCCTCGCCCTAATGAAACTTCCTCCATGCAGTTTGCTAGCTTCTTCCTCCTACAGGTTCCCTGTAACTGTTTCAGTAGTGATTGATGCACATCTTTGGAGAAACTTCTCCAAGGTGCCCATGGTTTAGTTAACTTTCCCTCAGTGCTTTTAGTCCATTATATGCTATATTTGCAAATCTTGTCTTTATAAGATAAGATGGGAAAGTCTTACAAATGTGCTGTAGGAGCGTGTCACCCCGCCCCCACAACTTCCCTTGATACATTGCTCTTGCTCGTACCTGACCTCAAATTGAGGGTTTTGATAGTCAACTGTTAAAAGAGGAACACAGTGTAATCACAATCACTGCCTCCTCAGGCTCACCCACAAATCTCACGCATGTGCATTCCGAGCACCGCCGCTGGTTCACCTTCTTTGTCAATCTCAAGCTTTCCAACGCTAGCTCTTCACTGTCTTGTGTTCTCCAAGTCCTCTGTGAAATCCTGCAGGTGTCGTCACCAATTTAATAGACATGATAGTGCTAAAAAGCCAATTACCACACACAAAATGCTATAATCTGTTGTCCCAAAATACACCCAAACAGAACACAAACCCCAAAGCGGTCTTCCTGCCTCCTAGCACAGTATAACAATTTTCTCTGGTGTTCGATCTGCACCTGCTGCATTTCCTGGCAAGTGAAACGCCTCCTCGAGACTTAACCAGACAAATCACATTCCGCAATCTATGTCAGTTCCCTTGCTAAACCTTACAGGGATACCGTCATCTATGATCAGAGCTAAAACACCCAACCCACAGGAAATCCACTATTTACATAACTTCTGTCATACATGCCCATCCAGATATGGATCTCCATACCAACAAACCATCTTGGATTTGGAACATTTTTGAAAACTTCATCAACAGCAGATCTTCCTTCCAGGCATAATCTGATTCTCTCTGAGGAAAATTCAAGGGGTCTTCAATATGTTGATACCATTTCCCAATAATTAGACCCTCTTTTTGTGCAATAATCAAATCTGCATCTGGGGTTTCTTTACTCCACTGGGCAGTTGAGAGTTCATTATTGGCATGGGTTTGGGACCTGGTAAAAGCAGCAACCTGAATTCCCCCAACAGGGATTTGGTTTCTATGAAAGCCCAGTGAATGGCTCTGGTTTTGGACAACTGGTCAGCCAAGTAATTTCTAGTTTTGTCTGCTCCCTCCATTTTGGAGTGACCTCTGATCTTTTTCCAATAGATGGTCATCTCATAAGAGGTTACCAGATCATCAATTGATTGAATGAATCTCCCATGCTTTAACAGTTTATTGTTTGCACACAGCATGCCTCAATTGTCCGAGTTAATCAGGTGTTCCACAAACCCGTTTCTGACATAATCAGAGTCAGTAATTATGACCAGTTGTTTGAGTTGTGGTGTGCTGCAGTGAGGATGCCTTGATGTACCACCATCAACTCTGCCACCTGAGTACTTCGGGGGGGGCTATTTTGTAGCCAGCAGAGGGTTCCAGGCCATCATTCATCCAGGCATTCCCAATGCCAGCCACTAGATTTCTTTCCCTGTGATTGTCAACATGGTAGGCACACCAATCCACATAAATTGTGGGTATCCCCCGACACGTGTCTTTCTCATAGACTTTGTGCAGGGGAGAATGGTAAACCTCAATATCGTCATTGGTCCTTAGACTTTCGTCCTCGAGACAGTTTTCTTGAGCACAGTCATGCAAGTCAGCCAATCCTTGCGCTAGAGGACTCTACTTGTTTTGGCCAAATCTAACCTCCACAGGAAAGGTTTGCGTGGACAGAATCCAGGAAGTAATTCTGAAATTACTTACGTTCCCTGTCCGGATTCGCTCACTTTGTAAGTATTGCAAGGGTTGGCGAGGTATTTCCATGATGATCTGCTCCCCCTGGGCAGATGGGTGGTATTTCTTCAATGCCCACACAATTTCCACAGTGTCTTATTGCAATTATTTAATTTTTCCTCCACAGAGGACAAAGTCTTGCTTGCGTACAAGATTACTTTGTTGACCTTGTTGTGCTTTTGCTATAATACTGCAATTATCTGAGAAACCTGTCTCCAAGAAGAACTCTGTGTTCTTCATGGGGTAAGCCAAACAAGGGAATTGGGAAAGGATTCTCTTTAGTTGTTCTACTGCCTCAGATTGTTCTGGTTACCACTCCCATGACCCCCGCCTTTAGTAAATGGAGCAAGTGTCCGGTGACGTGACCTCTGCATAGTCTTCAATGAACTTCATGAAATAATTAGCGAGTCCAAGAAGGCTTCTTAGTTTTAGCTGAGTAGTAGGTTCTTTCAATTTTAATAATGCTTCCACCTTTTTTGCCTGGGGACTGAGACCCTCAGGGGTGACTTTGTGCCCTAAGAAGTTCCTTATGAAAGGACAGTTTTGCTCCAGCTTTCTGCAAATGAGTCACAACATAGCGTATTTCCGCTATATGTTCCTCCACAGTTGAGCTCTTGATTAAGACATCGGCCCTCATTACAACTCAGGCGGTAAGGGGTTTACGGCGCCGTAAACAGCGCCGACCCTTACCGCCTGAGTACGAGGTCCCTTAGTGCCATGGCGGATTTAACACCTGCTTTTAGCAGGTGTTAAAATCCATGGCGCTAAGGGACCATGGAGTTAATTACGCCACCGTAATTTACGGTGGCGTAATTAACGCCTTCCCCACTCCCATTATGCCCTATGGGGCAAACATGGGAATGGGGAAGGGTAAATGGGGATTGGGGACTTACCGCCCCGCCAAGGTCGGAATGGGGCGGTAAGTCCGCCAACCACCATGGCGTAAATATAGTTTACGCCATGGTGGTAAAGTCACGGCCCAGGCGGTAACTTACCGCCTGGGTCGTAATGAGGCCCATCATCTAAATAGGCTAGGTTTCTCCTTTTGCTCAAATCGGCATGGCCTTATGTAGGAACATATTAAATTCATTGCTGGAGTTTATGTATCCAAGGGGGATTCGGGTCCATGTGCATTGAGGCCCCCGAAGGTAAAGGCAAGCTTCATCTGGTCTACCCTACTCACAGGTACTGTCCTGTAACCGTTGGTCAGGCCAATGGCGGTATACACCTTCGAACCTTGGATCTGGGCCAGTCCCTGATCGATGTACAGAAGGGCCATCTTGACATGTGGGCCCATTTATTTAACTCCCTTACGTGTGCGCCAAGTCTTCTTCGGCAATTGGGTTTGAGAATCACCAGTACTGGGTTGTTAAACATACTGTCGATTGGAAGAACTATCCCACGGGATGCTAAATGTTTAATAATCTCCATGAGTGACTCCATAGATGTAGGAGTTAACTGGTATTGCATTCCAAATACTGGAGCCTTCTCGGGGTTCGTGGGTATGGTGATTGAATGTATCTCTGTGCGTCAACAGTCATATGAATCCACTGCAAACAATCCTAAACATCCAGAAACACCTGTTTCAGCTTTTGTTTTTTCTCCTCGTTCTCACAGGTATCAGCTATATTGATTCATTCTTCGACCATCTGCTTAAAGGCTGGAAAGACTTTGGGCATGGCAATTTTGGCAGTATCCTCCAGTTGGGGGGAGAGATCTCTTGTGATGATGCTGGCCTGGATGGGAGGATCCAAGTATGGGAGGTAGTCACTGTTTATTCGGAATACCACCTCAGCCTTCCAGATGTTGCAGGTCACCTCTTCCACACCATAAGGGCAAGAATAGCACACCAAAACATCCCCCCCTTGCCTAGTGAAAATAATTTCCAGATGGATACCGTTGTCTATATGTAAGCCGTCATTTGGAATTGGTCCAAGGATCTCATTACCTAAATAAATAGAATAATGTCAGACATCCAATAACAGCGACCCTAAGTTTCACTTAGGGTGCAGAGAGGCACCCTAAGGAAACTTAGGGTCGCTGTTATTGTAAAGAAACGCACCGGTGGGGGGCGTCTGTACTCCTGCTCTCTATATGGTAGAGGAGAGGCACAGAGGACCCCAGCCAAGATTATCTATGCAGTAGCGAAGTCGAGTAATCAAGGCGTAGCTTCTCAGGAGGTGATGCAGGCTGTTTCTTAAGTACAGTGTAGTCCCCAAGCACCCACAAAGAAATGTCCACGCATTTTATTAGTTAAATCACAATCTTTATGTAAATAAGATTCAGTGCTATATACACTATCACGATGATGCACTTTGTGCTCCGACAATTCTAAAATGGTAAATATATCCAGTTCGAGGTGGTACCATGATTACTCTGATTCCATTAAAATGTATCAACTGTATTCAGTTCAAATAGCATACGGATCAACACAGCAAAACGATATCAACCATAGACTTGGGAGGAAGACAAGTTGGTTAGACAATTGCCAGAATACTGGGCCCCTACCAACCAGACACAGTTCTGTAGGAGGATCTCCCCACCTGGGCAACCTGTAAATGAAGACCCACTACAAGCCCAGTCCATATATTCTCTATTAGAGTCTTATCTTCTTCTATAGTTCTGCAACCCAAATGTACCTTGTGTTGTAGAGTTCTTCGTCAGGGAATCGGCAGGCCCTTCTGGAGTGCACTCCCTTTCAAGCAGGAGCCACAGGTCGTCGAACTTCCGAGATGAAGAAAAGGTGAACGTTGTCATTGAGACAGCAGCTTCGGTCCTTGTGGTGCTCGTTGACGAGTGATCGAAAACGTCCTGCAACAGGGGAGGCGTCCGGTGCACCTTGACGACAATGGTTCATTGGCGCAAAGAGTTAGTGAAGAAGTTGGGCCCAGCAAGGGTGTGTCGTCACTGGCATTTGGCATCGGCAAATGGAACGTGACCACTGCTGGCTTCAGTAGCTTTGTCAGTGTCTCTGAGGTCTTCGGGTGGCGGGAAACCCACTGGTGGATTCTCCTCGGTCGTCGGCGGTCTTGACTTTCTCCAGCAGGATGAAAGCGATAGACGATGATTAACAAGGGAGTCATTGGATCAAACGTTCTTAAGCAACAGGAGCACAGCGGCTCCGGTCGGCGACGGCAGTTGTCAACAGTGGACGGCTGTCTGGTGCTTCTCTTTGTTTGCCCCTGTTTTCCTTTCACCACCAACTCAAACCAGAGAGATGCACTCCCTCCACTGAGCCATACTGAGGGTTGCTGTGCAGCAAATCAGGAAGGGGCTCACTCTCATCCTCTTCTTGCTCTGAAGCCAGCAAGAGACATGAGACTTTGGCTCGCCTATGGACAGGCTTGAGCCTGTTAACATGGAATACCTGAGGGGCTACCCCAGGGATTCCCATGTCAACCAGATAATTGACTTTGCCCATCTTGGCGATGATCCTGGAGGGTCCAGTCCACTTTTCTGCCAAAGCTCGAGGGTTGGTAGGTTCCATCACAAGGACCTCCTGTCCTGGAGTCCAATCTACTTGCGTGGCTTTAAGGTCATGCCAGTATTTGTTCAATTCCTGGCTGGCCTTCAGATTCGCATTTGCCTGGCCAATCAACTTTGTCATCCTCCGTCTGAGGCCTAACACATAGTCCCCCACTTTCTTGGCAGGACCTGGAGGGGTGGCTT
Organism: Ambystoma mexicanum; assembly: GCF_040938575.1. NCBI lineage: Eukaryota > Metazoa > Chordata > Amphibia > Caudata > Ambystomatidae > Ambystoma > Ambystoma mexicanum. The sequence continues at coordinate 1,546,584,849 of NC_090929.1, forward strand.
CCAAACCTTGTCTGATCAAGGCAAGGGGCCCCCTCACTGGCTGGCTAAAGAGTAACTCAAAGGGGCTGAAACCAACACCCTTTTGAGGTACCTCTCTGTAAGCGAACAGCAGGCATGGCAGGAGGAGATCCCATTTCCTCCTTAAGGGCTCTTCCAAAGCGCCTAGCATGCCGTTGAGAGTTTTATTCAATCTCTCGACCAGAACATTGGTCTGGGGATGGTAAGAGGCGGAGAACGTGTAGATTACCCCACACTCTTTCCACATTGTTTTCATATAGCTCAAAATGAAGTTGTATTCTCTGTCAGAGATAACCTCTTTAGGGAATCCAACATGGGTGAAAATGCCCAGGTGCGCCCTGGCAATCACCTTGGCCATAACCGTCCGAAGGGGTATAGCCTCAGGGTACCTGGTGGCATGATCTACCAAGACCAGGATGAAACAATGTCCACCTGAAGTGGGAGGGTCAAGGGGACCGACAATGTTGATGCCCACCCTCTCAAATGGTTTGCCAACCACTGGCAACGGCTGCAGTGGGGCAATGACACTGTCTCCAGTCTTGCCAGACAACTGACAAGTTGGGCAGGTCTTGCAGTGGGACCCCGCTTTTAATCCCATCCGGGGCACGTAGAAATGGGCAGAGAGTCTGTGCTTTGCCTTCTTGGTTTGGTACCAAGATGACCAGCCAAGGGCACCTCATGCACCAACTGCAGCAGGAAGGGCCTGTACACCTGGGGTACCACCAACCTCTTGAGGAAACCAGGTTCAGGCTTAGTGGGCTCACTAACAAGGAGCTTGCCCTCCCAATAGATCCGGAATGTCCTAGGCACTTCTCCCTGTGCCAGGGACAGGGCCTATTTCTGCAGACCCTTACAGAAGTCGGCCTGGGAGGGTCCCCATTCAGCTAAAAAGCATTGAAGGTCCGGGTGGCCCTCCTGGCTGAGTACCTCTCCCACAGGAGAGTCTTCTGGCTCTTCTCCCACAGGAGTTGAGGCTTGGGTCCCCACTGGATCCAGCCCAGCCAGAGCATGAATCTCAATGGGTGCTGCTAGAGCAGCAGGAAGAGAAGGGGTCCCTTTCGCAGAGGAGGCCTTCTTGCTCTTCCTTCTTTGTGGTGCCTTCGGTTTCCCCATCAGAAAGGGTACCAGACTCACAGCCGGACCCTGTGCGTTCTATGATCAGGTGACTGCTGCAGCAGTCATGGGTAGACCATCCGCGATCATCCCCAATTCTACCAAATAATTTCCTAACAAAATGTTAGCAGGCACGTTGTCCTGAACCAGGACAGGAAGATTTGCTGTCTTGTCTCCAATTGTAATGTTGACTAAGGCTACAGGCGATAATTTGGGAGGCACACCAGCTAACCTCATGGTTCTCAATGGAGCACCTACATAGTCCTCTGGTTTGAGCAGGGTCCTGTCCACCACTGGCATGCTTGCCCCAATGTCTCTCAAACCAGTAGAAGGCTGGCCATTCAAGAGGACACTTCTCAAAAACATACGGGTGTTCTGTGGGATTGTCGCCAGTACTTCTGCGTACTGGTCCCTGGCCCCAAAGGACACTAGGGAAATCTCTGCAGGAGCACCGAAGGTGATCCCAGTAGTGGAGGGGAGGACAGTGGCCTCCACCTCAGGTACAGAGTAGGGGTAGGTCAGGCTGACAGCTTGGACTCCAAGTGCCTTACATTTACACTTGGGGTCACCCCTCTTGTGGTCCAGAGCCCCACAGTCCCAACAAGTGCCAGGAGTGCACAGTACGGTATTGGAACCACTGGGACCCTGCTTTGCAGCAGGTGGACCACTACTCTCACTACCACCCACGAAAGACTTATCCCCACTAGATTTATGGGTTTCATGAGAGAAAAGATTTGGTTTACCCGACTGTGATTGCTTTTGGGACTCCTCAGCCTTCTGAGAGGTTGCCTTTTCTTCGTCCTTGTCCTTCTCACTGGAGTCCTTAGGGGACACCTGGTGGGAAACCCACTTGTCAGGCAGCATTGCCAGCTTAAAGGGATCTAAAATGTTATGGTCAGCAACATACTGATGCAGCTCCGGTGAACAGGCTTCCGAAAAATTCTCAAAAAACAAAATGTGTAATAATTCGCCAAACGTTTTCACTTTGTAACCATCAATCCACCCCATCATGTTCATGTGCACAGCACTCACCCAGTCAACCCAAGACACATCCTCTCATTTCTTAAATTCCCTGAACCTTTTAAGTTATTGGGTAGGTGTTTTGCAAAACCTGCCAATCAAAGCAGACTTCATGCACTCATACTGACCCCTTTCTTCCACACTCAGTTTCAGAATACAGCCATATCTAGTCTGAGGCACTCTGCTTAACAAACACTTATCCCAATCTCTTTTATCAACATCATGGTTTCCACTAGCAATCTCAAATGCTTCGATCCATTGGAGGATATCAGAACCTCGCGCATACACACCAACCAAATCTTTCATACACTTGGTGGCTGGTGACCTGATACTCTCAACTGTTTCCGCTGAAATCTCCACTCTAGCTCTCTCTAGCTAGAATTTCTGACACTCAGTGTCCTTGTTCTTAAATTCAAGGTCCTTATCATTCAGTTCAAGATCCATCCCTGTTCTTGAGCTCCACTTGTTGTGCCAACTCCTCTCTCTTAAACTCAGCTTCTATTTCCAACTTGCGGTATTCAAAGGCCAATTTCATCCTTAATAACTCAAGTTCCAAGGCATTCACTGAAGAAACAATGCTGGTGGTCAGAACAGGGGCAGCAGGAATGGCGGCATTCCCAGAAACAGACTCAGCAGCAACACCAGGGGCAGGGACCTCAATGGTTACATCCTCCCCTTCAAGAGCTTCACAATCAATCTGGTGGTCCTCCAGGGCAGCTATCAGATCAGCCCTAGATTTATCCACAAAGTCTAACTCCCTAGCTTCACAAGCACTCTGGAGAGACTTTAAGCCCATCCGAGTCAATTTACCATTCGAAAAAGATTCAATTGCTTGTAATGCAGTGCTTGTACACAACTAAACCTCAATTTAACAAAGAGTAGATATTTTGTAAGTGTCAATGTTATACACTGATTCTTAAAATCTTAAGCATCCCACTGCTGCCACCAGTGTAAAGAAATACACCGGCGAGGGGCTTCTGTATTCCTGCTCTCTATATGGCAGAGGAGAGGCACAGAGGACAGCCAAGATTTTCTATGCGGTAGCAAAGTCGAGCAATCAAGGCGTAGCTTCTCAGGAGGTGATGCAGGCTGTTTCTTAAGTACAGTGTAGTCCCCAAGCACCCACAAAGAAATGTCCATGCAGTTTATTAGTTAAATCACAATCTTTATGTAAATAAGATTCAGTGCTATATACACTATCACAATGATGCACTTTGTGCTCCGACAATTCTAAAATGGTAAATATATCCAGTTCGAGGTGGTACCATGATTACTCTGATTCCATTAAAATGCATCAACTGTATTCAGTTCAAATAGCATACGGATCAACACAGCAAAACAATATCAACCATAGACTTGGGAGGAAGACAGGTTGGTTAGACAATTGGCAGAATACTGGGCCCCTACCAACCAGACACAGTTCTGTATGAGGATCTCCCCACCTGGGCAACCTGTAAATGAAGACCCACTACAAGCCCAGTCCACATATTCTCTATTAGAGTCTTATCTTCTTCTATAGTTCTGCAACCCAAATGTACCTTGTATTGTAGAGTTCTTCGTCAGGGAATCGGCAGGCCCTTCTTGAGTGCACTCCCTTTCAAGCAGGAAACACAGGTCGTCGAACTTCCGAGATGAAGAAAAGGTGAACGTTGTCATTGATGCAGCAGCTTTGGTCCTTGCGGTGCTCGCTGATGAGTGATCGAAAATGTCCTGCAACAGGGGAGGTGTGCGGTGCACATTGACGACAATGGTTCATTGCTGCAAAGAGTTAGTGAAGAGGTTTTGCCCAGCAAGGGCGCCGGGTCATCGGCGTCTGGCGTCGGCAAATGGAACGTGACCACTGCTGGCTTCGGTAGCTTCGTCAGTGTCTCTGAGGTCTTCGGGTGGTGGAAAATCCACTGGTGGATTCTCCTCGGCCGTCGACGGCCTTCACTTTCTCCAGCAGGACGAAAGCGATCGACGATGATGAACAAGGGAGTCATTGGATCAAATATTCTTAAGCAACGGGAGCACAGCAGCTCCGGTCGGTGACGGCGGTCGTCAACAGTAGACGGCTGTCTGGTGCTTCTCTTTGTTCGCCACGGCAGTCGCCTTCTCCGGTCGGCAACCTTTCGTAGGTTTGTCTACCAGGGAGCTTTGACAAAGATCAGCTGGTGCACGATGGTCCCTCATAGCTCGGGGAGAGTTCTCCTTACCAGATCCTCTCTTGGATCAGTTCTTAAGGGCACAGCAGCTTTCAGATTACATGGAGGGAAACAGCGGTTCACCATCTTCTTCTGGCTCGGCTTTGAGAGTATGCATCAAGTATCAACTTCAGCTTCTGAACAATTTCTAGCAGTGAGAGGCCCCCATATATACTAGATGATCTCCCATTTACTCTGCTGGGTCACACTCAGGCAACCAATCATTCAGAAGGGAATTCAGGCTGTGTTACGCTCACCCACTATCCACAGGGATGCCACCCAGCTGGGTTACTCGCTGGTATGCTTCTCAGCTTTTCCCTGATGTGGTCTGCGGGGAAGGTTCTGCCTGAGAATACAGGATGACTGTGTTCAAGACTGACGGACTGGGGTAAGTATCCTCCCTCCACCCCCGTATGCTTTCAGCCCCTCTGGCACCCTCTCCTCACCTTGTGGTAGAATTAGGCGTGCTCTCCATCCTGCCTTCTTAGCAGGGGCGCGTTGTCTTTCATGGGCGAGTGCGGTCCAGTTACTTCACTGACGGCAGCCCATTTGATATTGTTCAGGTGTGTCTTATTGTTGTTCTTTAGTTTTGTTGCTATCCTGCATGCCTTTCTTTGTTTAAAATGTCTCTTTTTTTCCCTTAGGTATGCGGAGCTTCAGCGCGGCGAACTGGATTGGTTGAGCCCCGCTGGTAAATGATGGCGCATTAAGAGCGCTATGATGCGGTAAGCGCCATATGCAGCGCTGCAAAGTCTTGGCTTTGCTAACCTGTGTTTTCCTTCCTTGTAGGTCGCTGTATTCTTCAGCGCAAGTGGAATGTCCGCAGTGGTGCCAGCCAAGAGGCGACCTTTAATGTTGCCTCTATCATCCTCTTTCCGGTCGTTCTGTCCGGGAGATTCGAGGAAGCTGTTCTCAGTAGCTAGAAGTGTTTAAAGATGAAGACTGCAGGTAAGATATTGCTGCTAATGATGTTCCTTTTGTCTCCTTGCAGGTTCTGCTTCTCCGAGGTTCGAGGGAATAGCTGGACACAGTGAGAGTCACGTTACAAGCTGCAAAGTAACACAAAGCATGTTCTGCAGTCAGGGTGTGGTTTATATAGCCCAGGTAAAGTAGTGCCAGGGAAAGTAGTTCCAGGCCTGCCACACCCAAAACACTAGACCGCATAGTTTGTTTCTTAGGACCCAAGCTATGTGGATGCCTCCATGTTGGCTGACAATACAATAAAGTAGTTCCCAAGCACATTGTTGTTCATGGTGTATGAGGCTGGCGCCATAGGCGCCAGGACTGACCCCATGAGGGCTTTTGAAGAGGATGCCAGGCTCTAGAGGCCCGAGTCCTGACTCCACCTCGCCAATGGGTTTGCCAGAGGGGGTTTTGGGCGAGGGTCGTGACAGGCAGTCAGTCAGCCAATCAGGCGCATGGTGCATTCAGGCCATTCTTCTCCATCCAGACACTCACAACACAGAATGTGAGTTCGGAAGTTCTCTGCCATTCAGCACTACACACTGCATTCATACAAGTTTCGGGCAGGGCTCTCTCTGTTATTGTGTCAAACACCAGATAATAGACACCCATAACAGAGAATGCTAATTCGTCACACACTCCATTCACCTAGGTCCTACCCCATGGGCGTACCCACAACATACGGTCGTTGGGAAGGCTCCAGCCAGTTTGGTCGGCACTTCCCCACCCTACCATATATGGAACTTCCACCCAACAGCCAGTCGGGGGAAGGGACAGAATCAGGGCTTCCCGGGACTTTGGGAAAACCAAGGTAACAGGCGATGGACTCAAGAGGCCACGGGGGCCATCTTGTCTCCATCAGGAATCTACTAATTCCAATGACAGGGCCTGGGTATCCCAAAATGGAGGTCGCTCAGGGCACCTGACAATTCAGCATGGAGCAGCCACCAGCACATACCCTGCTCTGTTGGCCACACACAGGTGCCCAAAAACATACACTAGGAGTAAAGGGTCATACTCCCACCCTTGGGTGCCATAAGGGTATCGCAAGGGTCTGTTCACCAAACCAAATACAGGAAGAGCCACACCACCAGGCGTCCACATAAACTCCTGTGCGGAAAACAAGTCAGAACATACATGATAAAGCAACAAAGGACAAGCTTTTGGAGGCCCTGTCCCTTTGATGCATTTCCAGCATCACAGTTATCCCCCAATATTCGAATGGTGTCGTGTTGTAGGTCAACTAGGGGTGTCTGATGCAAATACAAACCTTGCTGTTGGAGATGATAATTCAAATTTATATAGGCATCCTCGTTTTTGAGGTTTTGTCCTTGCTTCATTTTTAGGGGAATTGTAAATTATTGCACCTGCTCATGGATGGTAATCTATTCTCTCACTTGAACTTCAACCGCATGCAGCAGCAATTGAGCTGACCAGAATGCTTTCTCAATGTTGTCAAAGCCCAGGGGGTCACCCCCAGTCAGGACCGGTCTTTGTTATTAATCAGGTCCAAATTCATTGCAAATTCATTGAGAATATCACTGCCTAAGTAAAAGGTGGAGGGTACATCTCTCACAACCCAACAATTATGTTCTATTCTTTTGTCATCAATGGACATTTTTAGCATACACCTGCTAGGCAGGAGATATTTGGAATTTGGATTTTCCAGGCCCATTTGCCACTTTTCAATCAATTGAAATGTGGGAATGGTCTGATCGCTTGGGAGTTTCCTGAATAATGCTTTGCTGATGAAGCTTCTTCCGTTATTCAGACATACTCTGGTGAGAAGAGGCTGCTACCCCTCATTTATCTGAATGGGGGAAAAACAACTGTTCACCCAGTATTTGGGTGTCGTTCAAACTTTGAGCTGGTTTTTCATTATCTGTTGTCATGGGATGTGGGTTTTCCTCTGATTATGTATTGGTATAAAACTTCAGTATTTCCTTCCAGTGTGGAATGCAACTTAAAACTGTGAGGGTGGTTTATTTTCAAGAAAGGATAAAGGTTCGCATCACCAGTTTTTTCTCCTTCAGAGATGACAGTGTTGTCTGGGACCTGATTGTTCCTAAAATGCAATTCTATTTAATCGGACCGTTGTTCAATCATGTGGCATGTGCCATTCGAACTCACATAATTTGTACTTTGTTTTAATTTGAGTGGCTTGATAGTCTGGGTCCAGAGGACCATGTTCATGAAATGAATCATGGATGACAACCTCCAAAGGAGGTCATTCCCAAAGAGACAAGGTGTGCCCGCTGGAGTCATGATTATCACTGGGTGATTCACCCTATGCTGCCCAATTTTTATTTCCAGATCTGCAGACCCTTTGACGGAAATATCATTCCCATTGAAGTTTTGGAGTTGTCCGGGAAGAGGTTTGATGGGAATTTGGTGGCTCTCCCCCTTCCTGAATTTAGTTGTTCAGTTATTTGTAGGACTTGTCGCTACAGTTGTGACATTTTTCTTGTGGGTAGGGAGGTCTTGATTCATACTTTTACTGCTCCCGGAAGAGGTTGCTGTCCCTTCTCCTGGAGTAGCTTGGGTATTGGAAGTTTCCCTGATAACCTTCCATCCAAGGCCTCCCTTCTGCCTGATTCCGGAAACTATTGTCCTGAAAGCGGTGAGGGAGAGGAGTATTGTTCTGGAAATTTAAGTTTGAAGGGTATCTGGGAAAGAAGCTTAGGTTAAGGGGTGGAGTATTGCTTCCCTCTTGAGGGAAATCTGGAGGGAAGTGAACGTGAGTCCCTTTGGAATGCATGTCATGCAGTGGATGGGAAGCAGAGTAACTCTTACACCAAATAACGGAACCAACTCAGGAAGATGGCAAACGTTTCTGTTTTAATATCAATTGTCTAAAACAGGAGTTACAACAGACATCAACGGACGTTGCTCAAGCTCACGGCGCATCATACAAAAAATGACACTTATATAGTAAAAACCTGTCACATGTGATGTCATACTACGTGGAAAATAGAAGAAACCTATGGGGAATTGTGATCCGCTCAAGGGGAACATCTAAGTATACTTTCTATAAGGGGTTGGGTTGTGATTGGACATCTACTGTCAGGTCGACAACTTATGCCCAACTGTAGTGCAAGTCATCTTCATCACCATTAGGTACACAGTATATCATTGGCTCTCAAACTATAAGACCCTTCATTATACAGACCTCTAAAATTGGTTGGCACACTCATGCCATGTCTGAAACATTTGGCTCACTAGCAGCATGTAAGCTCATACTCAAGGTGCCAGAAGGTGGACTTGACTGTACCTCCCCACCCACTTAGCCCAACGTCTATCATCACCCATGCCTTCTGTCATGAAAATTGTCTTTGAACTTGGCCTTGCAAAATATCCTTGTCTCTAGGAATGTAACTGAGTGCAAGCATGCACTCTAATTATTCTGGAAATCCATGATCAACTTCTATTTTCATCTTTGGCTCATGTGACAGGAGTCCATGATTTGGTTAATTTCGCAGTATTTAATTGTCTTAAATGAATCAAACTTGGAACCCTGGTGTTCATTCTTTGCACCTTAACAAGGGATGATTCAGCATCTCATGTTCACTGCCTTCAAGAATAGATAACCAGCCTTGTCTGCTTCGGCCTTGACAACAGGCCAGACAGCCGTTCCAGACTAATCCATGATCTCAGCTAATTCTTTGCTGCGACACAGCTGTCGACTCTTCTCTTCAAGGGTTTAAGCTTACTAAAGTTATGACACCAATATCCAGTCTATATAAAATGTCAGCTCCACCTGCAGTTTATTCACCACTCATAGCCAGCGTCTAAGATTACTTGATCTACCTGCACTACAGCATCTGTAGAGTTATTGAACGACTTGCATTTTCTGCAGTGCTCTTCACATGTGCAATCTTCTTTTCGCATATGAAAGTTTTCTCAGTTCTTTACTTAGTCATCAGTTTCTATAAGGTCCATACATTCTCTTCTTCAGACAGTCTTCTCAGTGTGTTATGCTCGTCACCAGCTTCTCTTTCATTCGTTTTCATATACCTTCGGTGCACTCCTCCTTCAGATTGTCATCCTTTCTGGGATACACTAGATAGGGTTTTCTTAGTGGATACCTTTCTCGAATATTTATCGTGGAATGGTCCCAAATGATGGCATCTAGCATGACACAATTTCAGGCTTCCAGCATACAGATGGTTGGTGGGTGGGACTTCCTGTAGAGGCAATTAGCTGCTCCTCTACTGAAGTTTTGAGGAAGTTTTTTTGGGGTGGTACTTACCGGATTAGACCCCCCCATTGTGCCGGGGGAGTAATATAAATCTGGGTATATGTCTTCTTCCTTTTTATTTTGGACTGGTTGGCCGAGTGAGAATGGGCATTTGGCTGGTACCCTGCATGGCTACCACCTGATTGGGTTGGATCTGTGGGTCTCATCTACCTGTTGTTCTGTGTATTGGTGGGAGGATTGTTTTTAGACCCCCCCGTCCCCAAGTCCAACTAGGGAGTATTTTTCACCTCTGCTACCTTTGCAGCAGCAGGTGTGTTTTATGGTTTGGGATTTTTAGGGTTGTTTTTGTTTTCAGAGGGCTTTGTGACCTCATAAATCCTAGCTACCTGTTCAATCACTCAATCCAGGGTCATATGCTCATGGAAATCCCTTACTAATTGAGTCATTATGTATTTTGGGAGCCCGTGAAAATAGGTGTTGATGAACTCCCGGCTTTTGGTGTTCACCCACCGAGAAGTCTGTGCATTTGCTCGTTTCAGCTCCTGCAAAAATTTTCTAGGCACTTGGTCTTCCCCACACTGCAGGTTGTATGTTGCCTTCCGGGCATCCTGAGGATTTTTATGAATGCAGAAGTGCTTTAGAATGGCCGCCTTGTAGGTGGACTATTTTTGGTGATCTTGGTCCTCCAGCGCTGCAAAGAAGCTGGAGTATTCAGGGGAGAATGTCCTTTTGACAAACTCCATGGCATTTTTTTCATTCTCAAAACTAAATGATTTCATCATTTGATCATAAAGCTCTAGATGCTCCCATACTGAATATTTGGTGTTCTTATGGTATGGAGTCATAAAGCTTTTTATGGCCTTTATCTGCCGAATTGGGTGTTTCACAGGACCTCTCTTCTGTTTGGTAGACTTTCTTTTCATTGCACCTGAGTCCACTCACCCTCTGACTCAAAGCTGCTGCTCTTTCTGGTCCTTTCCCAGTCCTCCAGGCGCTCCATACCTTTATGAGACTCGGAATCCCTCCCGGAATTACAGGGCCTGGACTCTTCTCTTCTGTGGTGCTATGGGTTCTCTGGGTCATTTCCCTTGTACTCCCCTTTTCCACCAGAGAGTACTCATCCTCCTCATCCCTCCTTCCAGGGACAGTGGCAAATTCCTCCCACTTTCCCTGAATGTGGGGAGGTTTTTAAAATACACTTTTGAGGCCTACACGCTTTTCGTCTCTTTCTGCAAAGTGGACCAGGTGGTCTTTGTAACTTCAGTTTATGCCAGTGCAACTCCCTGATCTTTTCATCATAGGAGCCCTTCTGGTCAGAAGTACATGCCAAGGTATTTTTAAATTCCCACAGCCCACTGGTCTTGCCACCTTCCCTTAACTTGGTAACCCTGAAGGATCATCAAAGTTGGATGAGGTCTGGCCTTCTGGATCGGTTGGACTAGGCCTGGATGACTCTAGCTGTATTTTGTTTCCCTGTCCTTGAGAATTGATATGCATGAATTCATCTGCACACTGTACATATGAGGTGGTGAGATGGATCGAGGTCCCGGTAAGGAGGTCATCACTCTGCAATCGGAGGGTGCTTTTCCATTCCCTGACAGGTCAGGGTGCCTCAAAATCTGTTTATATTTGGCTATTTCACTTTCCAACCTCTCACATTAGTTTTTCTCAGTCCCTATCTTTGGGTGGTATGCAGAGACCTGAGTTTTAAATTCTGACACCAGTGCTTGAGTGGATTCTTGCCTTTTATTCTGTGCTATTAATCAGTCTTTTAGTCTCATTTTCTCTTCACAGTGGCACTCATTTTCCTTCTATGAGGCTTGCATCGTCTGCACATATTCAGAGCGTTTCTTTTTCAGGAGAATAATCTCCTCCCCTTGCACAATTTTGGCCTGTGTTGTCTGCTCTAAAAAAATCTCTGCTTGCCTCACACGTTCCATTAATTGTGCATTTTGTAAACTATTATCAATTAGGTCCTGATAACAGGACTCACTTTTCTCCATGTCCATCCTTAACTGACACTCTTCCTGAAATATGGCACTAGTCTCTTGACTTAATTTGTTATTTCCTTCCCTCAACTGCTCTCTCTGCTGTTTCTAGGTGTTCATATCTTGGTGCATCAGATCAAACTCACCCTGAGAATCAGCATCCTAATGATTAACTAGCTGTTTTCAGCTTTCAGTTGTTTTACCTGACATTGAAATGTGAAAATGTCCTCTAAGCAGGCATTATTGTGAACAACCTGCTCATTTAATTTGTGTTGACTTATGCTCAGTTTTTCTGCACATTCTTTATACTCCCCAAGCAGTGTAGAAAGTGGAGGTTCTCGCTTTCCATTTTCTTGCTGCTGTGTTTTCAACTCATCTTTTAGTTGTTCAATAATATATTCTAAGTTTTGGCTCTGTTGTGCTTTCGCTTCTAATTATTTCATCTCTTTCAGGGCTTGATTCAAAAGCGCAGCCTGGTTTTGCACAGAGGCCACACTATCCTGGTGTCTTTCTGCCATGATCATCCTAAGGAAATACATGTATGCTGTGAGCTGAGCCATTTTAATGTGCTCATCTTTACTGGTCTGTGTCATGTTACCTCCTGCATCATTCTGGCTTGCCACATTTCATGCTCTTGTTCTACCCATTCACCTTTAACAAACAATTTGGATAGAAGGTGCTTCCTGGTCATATCGATTTCTATGGTGCTCATTTTGAAATGTGTTCTGCACCTGATATACTTGCGATGCAAGGGCAAAAACCTCAACCCTGTTCCTGCTTAGGTTCCACTCACAATGACAACTCAAAATCAACACTGGTTTATCTATACACCATCCTGGAACCCAGGGACAGGTATGAATGGCACCTTCACAATGCAACACAAACTTCCATCCACTTCAATGCAATTACACTGAAATGAATAGTCTGCTGCTACTGCACTGTCACAAGTGAGAGACTCTAAACCAATTCCCAGATGAGCACCCAGCATTGGCACGTTATATTAGGTGGTCACTTTCAACTGAGGGAGTTCCTTTCCACCCAGGTGGCGTGCAACCAAAGCGCTTATACAGATTCAACTTTAGTGAGGCTTCCAACCCATCTCACACCAATCCAACAAATATCCTCTGTACCACCAATGATCTAGGAACCAGGCCAGTGTATGGTAAGAATATATGTATTTAATAAAAGTTTGACAAAATGTAATAGCAACCAAAACATCAGCCACAAATGCTGTGGAACTACACAATATCACAAATTCAAATGTCTTGCCTTGCTTGACTGGCTTATATTTCTAATGAAATTACAGATACTACAACACACTGGTAACCGTTTGAGATGGACAGTTATCATTTTAAATGTGCCTTCATCAGATGTCTTGCAAATGAAACAATAGGAAACATACAAAACACACAGTGATTGCTTAGTTTGGCACAATACTCCTTTCTCCCAGCAATCCCCATCCTCCAGGCATCAATTACATATGACTCCCCTGATCTGAAGGCAAGTTATAGGGAGTGGGAATACTGTAGCAAAATCATTTTGTGTTTTTTTTTTTTTGAAAGGCAAAGTCAGGATAGGAACTCAATGGGAACATCGTTTTGGGCTTTTAATTGTATGAACTGTAGCGCTTTTGAAAAATTGTTTTGGGATTCAAGTAAATACGTGGGAAATGTTGTTTTGGACCCTCTACATTCACTTGAATAGCAGCGTTTTTAGGGTTACATTTTTTGTGATTATGGACACCCCCTTTTGGTACAGAAGACAGGGGTTTCAGAAAGGAAGAGTCACCCAAATACTGTATTGTCTATACTGGCTCTAATACACTAGGTATGCAAATTGTTCGTTTTAAACTCTAAGAACACTCATTCAATGGTTTTCTATATGGGAATTAATTGATTTAACTTCAATTCACAGCATCACCCCTCCACCCAATTTAATGGAAAGCATTACGACAGGCAGTTCCCAGCACAATTCAATTTAAACGGATAGGATGATTTTCTATAGTAGAATTAAAGAATTGGATTTAATAAAAATGTGCCAAAAGTCTCCCCAGTACCACCCTCTTACCCACTATGTGAGATGGTGATTAAGGCTGGTAGATTCTTCCCACACTTTTGATAGTTTTGGGTTATATCTACTCACATAGGAGGCCTTGGTCATGGGGCATCCAGCGAAACAGAGAGGATTCTCTGAGGACAGCACAGATCTTGTCAAAGGTTTTGGTCAAAGGTAGTCCCCAGCACCAAGACTTCCTCTGGTACCTCAAATGGTAGGCCCAGCTGGATTCTAGATTTCCAAGTCTCTGTCTCCCGTGCAATGTTTAAGGCCCAGCAATAGAGTGGGAAAGTCAAGGGAAAAATGAAAAGTCCAAAGAAAGGTCCCAAGTGTCAGTAATTTAAAGAAACATCAGCAAGTCAGTCCCTCTCAAATAGAAAACTGATCTCCTATAGAACTGGTGACACTCCATTACTATCATATTTCCCACGCTACGGATTGGCCAGCTCTCTCCCTCTCCCTCCCCCAATCTGCCCACTGGCTGTTGATAGGACCAGAAGTTGGGAACTATTGGTTATGTAAGTTGAAGGAGGATGACAAATACATCATCCAAAAATGAAAGGTGGATTTTTATCTTTGTGTTGAAAAATCTCACAACATGGCAGCTACCCTGAATTTTCAGATAACTGCATGGATCTATATATTTTTGGATTCAGGACAATATTAATTTTATGTTGGCACGCCCTTCCTGGGCGGAGATACCATTTTTCACTATTTGCTGCTGTGCCGTACTAGTGATAAATCTAACACTCCACCCTTTACATTTTAATTTCACAATCTAACACTATAACAATTTTCCAGTTCCTCAGAATTATGAACATCCCTGAATCATAACTTTTCTCCTAACTCAAGTTATATTCATCACACAAAATTCATCTTAACAAACACGGTCCTGACAGGCTTTTTATTCCCTTTAATGAGTCCGGGCTGAGCTCACTGGGACGCACAGTTCTCTTTTTATTTAAGAAAAGGTGGACCAATGTTAAACATATTGCATTGCATTAGATGAGAGGTAGTTTCATATGTGGCCCCCACCTGTTCCCCACTAAGTTTCTGTTTCTCCTTCGGCATGTGACCAGGCCATCTGCTCAGGCCAATGTTTATTCTACCCTGTTCCTCTTTGGCTTCAAAGGACCCTGTTCATGGCTAATGGACAGTTAATGTAAAAATTTGACATTAAGGGTAATTTCGACTAAATTAGTGATAATACCACATGTTATTGTGAATACTCCATTGAACCATAGTCTCACTAATGTAAATAAATTAGTGATAACAGCCATAGGTGTCACTCCATATGAAAATGTGGTATTTCTGAATAATGTAGAAGTCTGAGGCCTCTAGAGATCACAAGAAAAGTCTAAACAAAAGAAAGGGGTTTTGTATGTTGGGGCCACAAATAAAACAAACAAATTATGCTCACCAAAATACCACCAACAAAATGTATTCCACTATAAAGCCAAACACAATCTGAATGCAAGGAATAGTCACTGTCAAATTACCATTGTTTGTGGTGGTAAGAAAATACCGCCAAGCCCCAAGTTTATACAAAATACCCTACATATTTATGGTGCGTTGCAGGCCGGTAAAGTGATCATAGAGCAACTACTGGACATGGCAAGTGTGTCTCACACTGCCATCTGTACATTAAAGGGAACCCATTTCATAATAACAGTGTATCACTAAAAACAAATTTCAGAATGTCTCAAATGGAAGCCACATTCTCAGAGCTAGTGTAATATTTAGAGGCAAAGTTATATGCACATGGGACGTGGTCATCGAACAGTGCCTCAGAATGGCAACACCGCATTCATGGTGAGGTGCAGAAAGAAAAACTAGACAATATTTTTGCAGAAAGCAGCATAATTCAGGTCTGCCTTCTAAGGTTATTAAATGCAGCTGATAAACATGCAGAGACAGATTGTCTGATACGGCTATGCGCCAAGATCTGGTTTATTTTGAATAGGTCCCTGCGAATGCAAGAAAATGATACCAAGCTGATTAACAGGTTAAAGGCTGACTTAGATGGGGCAAGTAAAAAGGAGGAAATGTTAAGAGCAGAATTAGAAGGATGTCAGAAAGACATGCAGTTAAAATGCAGAGATTTTGATATTCCATTGTCCAAAAGCAAGAAACAGTTTGAGGACAGTGAACAAGAATTGGTACACTTAAAGGCATTGGTGGACCACATTAGACAAGATAAAGACGAGATGGTTTCAGAAATGCAGATTTTACAAAATAAACATTATGAAAAAGAAAGTGATCTCCAAAATGCAGAACAGGAAATGGTTAAAATGTGTCAAGAAAGAGACACGAGAAACAAAGAATTTAATGAATGTCAAATGCAAATGTGTGACATGCAGGAGGTAATTAATAAAATGAGTGATGAAAACTATTTGCAAAATGAAGCAGACAGGCTCCTTAAAAAGTGTAAGGACTTGGAACAGCAAATGTGCATTCCCAGGTCCCAGGAGAGGTGGCAGGGCAGCACATTCAATGGAGTAGAGGTGAATTCTATTTCTACCCAAAGAGCTAGTGCCCCAGTGACTGGGCCGGTGACTGAACTTGGTTGCAGCGCCCTTGGGGGATTTGATACTCCCATTGGGGGCCACCACCCATCCCATACACCTGGAACCAGGGTTGAATCACCAATTACTGCAATTCCATGTATTGCAACAAGTAGCCCCATAAAGATAATGAAATCTATCAAAGCCCTGATCAAACCATTTAAAAAGGGAGGGGAATGCTGCATAGAGGATCACTTAGAAGCGGTTAATGACATGTTTAAAGCCTTCAAATACCTAAGGAACAGTACAGGCAGTACTTTCATTTAACTTTAGATGCTCCGATGACCAGTATCATAAGAGGAATGAATGAACAGCAGAATATGACATGGGCAGAGTTTGAAAAAGACATTAGGCATATTTTTTCTCCTTTCCAGTCATTGCAGGAGGCAAAGAAAGTCGCTTACACAATCACTGCTGGCCCTTATAAATCCCCTTGCCAGTTTTTACAAGACTTAAAAAGAGCATTTTCTCGCTTTGATGTATCTTTTGTCCCCAATTCTAATGAGTTTAAAACTGCATACTTCTATGGGTTACAGAAAGACATTATATCACAATTGGTCCGTGAATTTGACCGTGACAAGTCCCTTGAATGGATTGTAACACCAACGCACAAAACTATATGAGGTACTTTATTGCCAGGGTAGAGAAAGTGATAAAATGAAAGACACTAGACCAAAATCTAAAGAACCCTCAGCAACAGTGATGGGAATCAGGTCAGCCAAAATGTCCCTTGAGTCTGCTCAAAGTCCAAGTAAAAATAACTTGGCACCTGACAAAGAGGTAATCAACAAAGGTCATTACACCCTGCACCAATGTTTCAATCACATGATCCTAGTAATCGGGAGAGCTACATCAGCCCCAGGTACTTAGGAGATAGGCCCTGGGCAGGCTATTGCCCTGATATGTCAGGTATGAACAATAACCAGAGACAAAATCAGGGTCAAAGAAATGATGGTCCCTATCAGACATTGGGGACACAGAGCAGATTTGACCCCAATACCATGATATATGGAAATCAGGATAGACCCCGATATGTGGATCGATTTGCTGATAATGGGAATCAACATAGGGGCCAGTGCCCACAACCTGAGAGACAGGACATGAGGCAGAACATGAACTACACTCCACGTCAATACAATGATTCCCCACCAGGGGACTACAACCAAAGAATGGGTGCACCCCGCTCCCCTGAATAAATGAATCAAGAGTTCAGGAACCATCCCAATAGAAATCACTCACCTAAGAGGTATCAGAATAGATCCAATCAAGGGAAAAACAACCAATATCGATCTAGGCCACAGAGAGAGGATTCTAGAGAGATGGAAAGGTTCTGGTGCCTCGAGGCCCAAGTGAAAATGTTAGCTGAGCAAATAGGAAAACTCTGTACAGCGCAAAAACAGTCATCCAAGGAGGGGGCAGAAGGCCCTAGCAATGACCGGGGGGTTTCTAAAAAATGACTAAGTACTTATGATACCGGCAGTGCCAACAAGACAGATTGCTCTGATGTTATTTTGCATAATGACACTGAGATGCCTAATGATTTAAAAGTGAAAGTACCAGTAAATGAACATGTAACAGAAAGTGCAAGTACTTCTAAAAGAGAAGTTCGGTTTAAACTAGAGCTAAATCAGACATTGGAGATTTGCACAAATGAAAAAGAAACACCTGGAATTCCAAAGGAACAAAGAGACAGGTTTAAGAAAAATGATTCATGCATGGGGAAAACCAGTGAACAGGGAGTAAGTGGCAATGATATGACACCTTCCCTGGGCAATCTGAACAATAACCAAACACAGGCAGTAAAAATAAATGCTCAAAAGGAGGGTACATGTCAATCACCTGAAGAATTCTTTGAGCCACATATTTTTGAAGAGGTTAAAAGGGCTGGTACCACACTAAATGATCACAAATGTACAGAATTAGACAATGACAAATTGCGAAGTGATGTTGTTACACATGTTCAGTTGGAGGGTTGTAATGTGATCTCTGATGATACCTGGGTGGATGGGTGAATGGTGGCCACACTCCAAAAAACCTCTAAACATGGGGAAATGAATAAAGTCTCTCACACAGAAATGGGCAAAAAGGAGGCAAAAATGTCTTTCCATTTACCAATGTGCTTAGCCAAAAGTGGAAAAGGCCTGAGAAAGGTGAGCCCTAAAATCAGTAAGAATTCACACTTCTTACGTGTGTTAGAGGAAGTTGAAGACAGGTATTATGCTCCCATCACTGTAGAAGAAAGAAAAATGCAATACATTTGCAATGATTGACACTGGCGCACAGGCCACAATTATGTCTAAAGAATTGGTAAAGAGTATCAATGAAGGGAGATCCCCACAGAATCAGATCACAGTGAAGGAAAATCAAGGTCCATTGCATAATTTTAATGGGGAGGAGGTGTCTATTATAGGCGTCACCGAGGTCGACATAAAGATAGGTAAACACAGAATGAAACAGGAGATATTGGTCACATCCATTTGTGAAATTCCATTTCTGATGGGAACAGATTGCCTGAAAAGATTGTCTCCTCTCATATATGGAGTGAATGGAGTACTGTGGTCCTTAATCAAAAAACCATTGACACGTAAGAAAATAAAATCACAAAACAGCAATATAAATGAATGTCACACCGTTGCCAAAACAAATGATGCAGTAGAGGTATATCTCCAGAATAGCTGTATACCTAGCGTCACTGTCATTTTGATGTGCCAAGTTAAAATGCAGAGTGAAGATGAGAAACAATCTGTACAGATATACTTGGACCCAAGGAAAAGATGGCAAACTGCCATAGATGAGCACACATTACGCTTTTATTTAAAAGAGAAAACGTGCAACAGAATACTGTTCCTAAAACAGATGCAAAAAAACACATTACCACTCATGCTGAAATACACATGGAAGATGAGCAACCATGGGTTCACATTGGTATAAATAACTATTCTAAAACAACAAAAGCCACTTTAGCACTTGAACAGGAAAGGAGTTTCATTAATGAGAAATTGTTGTAAAAAATAGTGGAGAGGGAGGAGATCCTGAAATTTAGAATTAAAAACCAATATGTCTCTGGTTTGGACAGTCCAGACTTTGAAAATCGAATTTCAGGAAGATGCATGCTAAAAATTAGCATTGGGCAGAAAACAATTTACCATAATGTATGGATAGTTAGTGGGACACAAAATGACTTTTACATGGGCAATGATATCATGTACAGAATGTGTATGGTGTTACATTTCCTTTATTAAAAAATATGGTCACGCCTAGGTGGGCCTGCACCTGAATTTGAAGACAAAAGAAGGGCTTATCATTGCACACAACTGGTCCCATATGCAATTGAATTACAGCTGAGGAAGGATACTATTATCCCTGCATTCACCAAACAGGTTGCAATAACACTGAAATGCAAGAATGGACAGCAGATGAAAGATTCTGATGCATTTGTGTGCCTGAATGAATCCATAAAACAGCAAGGCCTGGATTATGAATACATTACATTGGTAGATATTGGTGAAGGGTCTGTAAAAATCATGGTGAATAATAAAGGTTTTTAAGATATTCATTTAGAGGAAAACTCCTCATTAGTGATGGCCATACAAAAATCACATTATACTGCAGATCTGAATAACATGGTGATTGGAAATATACCTGAAAAGTATATAGTTGACAAGGGTGAGTTGCCAGAACACCTGAATTCTCAGCCCAAAGGAATATTTAAAATTCATTCTGTGTACCCTTATGATTCAGATGAGACAGTGTGCTGTCATCAAGAGGATTGCATAACATGTAAATTAAATGAAAATGAAATAGAAAATCAGCCCATTGAAGTGGAAGCTGATATGCCAAAATATTTAAAAGAGGCAGCTTTACAGAGAGACACAGCCAGACAGTTAGAGGAAAGTGCTGAGATTCCTCTTCCAGAACTTTTTCCAGAATTCTCCAAAGTGGTAGAGGAGCAGATTTTATCAGTGGATGCATGTGAATGCGAAGAGGATAGAAATGAACTGAGGAAGATATTTATGGAGTTTAAAGATGTATTTGCAAAAGATGCCTATGATTGTGGGCTAACTGATTTACATGTGGCCACGCTACCGGAAGGGTGTAACAGAAGCCCAGTATTTGTGCGCCAGTATAGATTACCATTGGCATGTTTAGAGTCATTGGCAGAGATTATTAAAAATTTGGAGTCGCTGGGAATCATCAGGCCCATTCATAGCACATCCAACACACCTATTTTAGGTGTGTTAAAGCCAAATGGTCAATGGCGGCTATGTGCAGATTTGAGGGAGTTAAATAAAAGAGTGCCAGTATCCAGATGGCCACTGCCATATCAGAGCCTAGCTCAGGTACATGGTTGAAAAGTGTTTACCACGTTAGATCTCATCGCTGGATATTGGTGCGTGCCATTGGCAGAGGAGATTCAGAATTTATTTTCATTTTCATTTGATAAGACGCAATACGCGTGGGTTAGAGTTCCATTTGGGAATGTCAATAGTGGGAGTGAATTTGAAATATTTTTGAGAAAGGCCATGCCTGATGCAGCGGAAAGAGGTACCATAGTTTATGTGGATGATGTACTGATAAAAAATGAAAGCTTGAAAAAACATTTTTATGAAATAAGACATGTTCTTGGCCAATTGCAGAAAGCAGGCGCCAAAGTATCTTTACAAAAGGCACAATGGTGCGAGAAAAATGTGAATTTTTAAGGCCATGAAGTGACTGAACATGGATTAAACCCACAAAAGAAGAAAGTGGAGGCTATATAAAAACTAAAAGACCCTAAAAATGTGAAAGGGGTAAAAAGTTTATTAGGAATGACGGGGTATAACAGGAAGTTCATTGAAAATTATGCTGAAATTACTCAACCATTAACTAAGCTGTTAAAGCTGAATACACCCTGGAAATGGGAAAAAGAGCAGTCTGAGGCAGTGGCTAAATTAAAGGAATGTCTTGTAAAGGCACCATGTTTGGCATACCCCATAAAGGATAGGGATTTCTTTATAGAAATAGGTTTCTCTGAACAGTGTATGTTAGCAGTGCTATCACAAAAACATGATTTCAATCACAAAACCATTGCCTATGCAAGTAAGGCGTTTTCCCAAGTTGAAATTAAATTCAGTGAATGTGTAAAGGCCCTTTTGACCACTGTGTGGGCGCTACAGCATTTCCGCCCCATTATTCAGGGAGAAAAGGTAATTATTGAGACCAATCATCAACCATTGCAGTTTTTAGAGAGTAAAAGAATCAGGTCAGGTAACCTAGCACAGTCCAGAATCACTTCATGGATGCTAGCAAGGTTTTCCTGTAGAAGTGAGATATGGCAAAATGAAAAAAGCCCAGTTGCTCAAGGTTTAGCAGATCTACATGACTGTGCAGCTGAACATGTATCAAACGAAGTAGAAGTGGAATCTAGTTTAAAGGATTTTGGGCAATCGCCACACAAAGCTTTTGATGAAAAGACATGCAAGGATTTGCCAACTGTATATGTTGATGGTTGTGCTTTTCACATTGAAAATGACAGTAATGAACAATTAGTTTCAGGAATAGGAAATGCCTGGTTGAAATATGAAGGCGTCCCCAGTATAGGGATGAGAATTGGAGCTAAGAGCAGTCAAGTTGCGGAATTGGCAGCCATTTATAAACAATTGCTACTGCAGTTGATAATAAATTTAGTGAAATTGTCCTGGTGACTGATTCTGACTATGCACAAAATAGCTTTGTGGAATATTTACCTGGCTGGAAAGCGAGAGGCATGATTACATACAACAAAAAGCCACTTAAACATGGAAAAATGATACAAGACATAGACAAATTGGTGTCAGAGAATGATTTAACAATATACTGAAGGAAAAATCATGGGGGTTTAAAAACTCCAGGAGAGGATAAGGAGGGAAATGATAAGGCAGATCAGCTGGCTAAAATTCTAAAATTGGGGCTGTGATGGGAGAATTGCTACCTATTGAACATTTACTTGGTGAAATACAAACTGATGCAGTAACACGTTCTAAAGCACCAAAGGAGATAGATCAGCCAGTGGTACAATGGAGTTATGATACACCGGATCAAGATCTAATTGAGGCACAAAAGGATGATCAAATTCTGGGAATCTATTCTAATCATTTGATAGATCCTGAACAAAACCCTTTAACAGAAAATGATTGTATGAGAAAAGAAGAGTTGAGGGTGCTATTAAAGAATAAAAAACAAATTAGACTACAGGATGGACTCATGATTAGAGAGTCCATAACAGGCCAGATACAGTGGATGGTACCCCTTTAATTCAGAGGGTTAATGCTACACCCTGCACATGATGCAATAACTGCAGGCCACAAGATTCACAAAAAACATTGGAAATACTACAAGATTATGCTTACTGGCCACATATGTCCCAAGATGTGGTATTATATACTAGAGGATGTCTAGTATGTGCCCAATTTAAACCTGTTTCACCAATGCATAGAGCACCATTAATGAAAAGAGGCTTAACTCCCATGGTCAGATTTGCAAATAGACAATGTAGGGCCTGTAAAGAGATCGAGCAGGGGGAACCGTTATATTTTGAGTCTGGTGTGTTTGATGTCGAAATGGATTGAGTGTATTTCTGCACCAGATTGTAGTGTGCAAACAGCAGCAACATTACAGGTGAATCATGTGTTTGCAAGGTTTGGATTACCACAAAGAATTGAATCAGACAGAGGGAATCATTTCACAAGTGTCTAATGAGTAAGGTATGGCAAATACTGGTTGTAAAAAGAAAATTACATATTGCATATCGAGCTGCTTCTTCTGGGGAAGTCGAACACTGTAATAGGTCTGTTGTGGACATATTAAAGAAATTTGTAGCAGAAGCAGGTTCCAGCTGGGATTTACGTTTACCTTTGGTTCTAATGGCAATCAGATCAACTCCTGCCAAAGCAACAGGTGTTAGCCCACATGAGGTTTTGACAGGTAGGAAAATGGTAATAGCACATGAGCAGACACTTATGAGCGCATCAACAGTTCATGAATACATTGATGAACTGAGGAAGCATTTACAACATGCATTTGCTTTTGTACAGCGAAATCTAGAAAGAGCGGCTGACAGTGCAAAGTCATATTATGATAAAAAGACATCAGTGTAAGAGTATTGTGTGTGCGATCAGGTGTATAAATTTAATTTTGGAAAAGCTAAGCAGAAAAATTCCAAATTTCTAGCAGCCTGGCAGGGGCCATTATGAATTATAGATAAGGTCTCTCCTGTGGTTTATAAAATGTTGAAAACTGAAGGTGAAACAGCAACGGAACAGTTTGTTCATGTGAACCAAATTAAACCATGGCACCCCAGACACAAAATTAAAAGGCTTGAACGTGTAGAAACAGATAAAGTCCCTTGAACACATAAAAGAAGGTAAGGTAAATGGGTATAGTCAAAGGGCAACAGCAGAGGAATAAAATAGAGGATTGATTATTACATATGTATATAGGTAAAAAAAATGGAAGCTGAAATTAGTGGAGTTGGTTTGAAAAAGGAAAATGTATTAAATGTTTAATGCTATTTTATGTATGTTTGTTTTCTCTTTAACATGTGCTTAATTTCAGAAAGCGAGAGGAAAAGGGCGAAATGTTTTGCAAAGCATGTTTTATTTTTGGCAAAACGGTGAAGTTAGTATTATGCTATGTACTTAATTTGTTTCTTTTCTATTTGATTTAGACTATTGATTAACACATTTTGGCTTGGAGGTCACGGATCGGAGGACACAGGACACAATGGAGTCCTGGAGTCCCCTGGATGAAGATCAAATGATGCCTGCCTCCGGATGGAGGTGAAGACAAAGTAACCAGGATGCAAAGAGAGATGACTCCTATGGAAAAAGCATCCAAGAGTGCCAGGATGAAAGAGTACCCGAATGAACCAAATGATGTGACATCGCTGGTCGGGACATATCAGAGGCAGACAAATGTCCTGGAGTATGGAGTTCCACGTATTTATTATTTTAATTAATTATTTTAATCTGTTATGTTAATTCTTTATTTTAACTATTTGTTTTTTTAATTATTTTATTGTTTTGTGATTGACTTCAAGTATAAAAGTAAGACACTGAACTATGGACACTTCCATTGGGAAGAAATATGTAAAATATTTTATAAGAACTGATGGACTCAGAGATGAATTTTGATATTATGATGATTGAACAGTGATTTTTCAATTTTCATTTCTCACATATGAAAATTCATTTTGTTGCATACGCATACATTTTAAAAGAAGAAAGAGAGCAAGTTGGGTTTCTTCCAATTGTGGCTTCGACCATGGCCAAAGTCTCAGAAAAAGGAGGGGATATGTAGTATAATTTAGCGTGTTTTGGAGTGCAGCGCCACTGCATGAGATCGCATTATTACTGTGCTATGGCACAGAAAGCCATCTGTTGCCAGGGTAAAATATGGACATGTATATTAAGACAGGCTATCTATTTTAAAAGCACTATATGAAGACAGGCTATCTATTTTTAAAAGCACACCATTTTTTTCTCATTTTTTTCTCAACACCTATTTAAAAGCACACGATTTTTGTTTCTTCACTTGAAATGCCGCACTTACAGGAGACACATTAGATACTTGATTAATTAACTTAACTAACAAATACTAACATGATTCTAACTACTTAACATTATGACGTGTTCTCCATGTGCACAATGAGGCAGGCTGAGATTCATTTTTAAACGGGCAATTTTTCTTTGCCCTGTTCACTGTCTTTGCAGGAAGCAAAATTCGAATGCCAGGAAATCAGTTAGATACAGTTGCTTTCTGTAAAAGTGAGCTATTGTTGAGGAAGGAGGAGGTAATAATCTCCGTAGACTTAGGGGAGGTAACAGAGGTTTTTTGGAGTGTCTCTGACAGAATTACAAGGAGAAGACATTTTGCGGAGTTGCAGGGAGGTCGCCTTTGTTCTGCTGCTGTGAGGAGCTGGACCACTGACCTTCAGAGACTGGGGTTTCCTAGTCACTTGGCACCGGCTTGAGAACTGCAGATTGCAGATGGAAATTCATGTTCTCGCTGGGTGCTTTAAAGAAAGAAAAAAAAGAGATCTCTGGGTCACTGCTCAAAGATGACAAGCCAGGAGATTTAATGTGCTGAAAAGCTACAAATAGCTGGTAAATATACAAATGGAGTGAGATTGCTGTAACTGCTGGACGAATGATCTACTATTAGACAGGCAGTGTAGCGATAGGGAATTCTCCTGTGTTTAACTGCCACGTTATAATGTTGCAAGACACATGATATAATCTCTCTTTTGCTTGTTGAAAATGTAAAATTAAATTTGTGGTATTATTGCATTTGTTTCTCTTATCTTTATTTCAGAAAGGATTGTCTCACCAGAATGGTAATGTATAATTTTGAAATGAAATTGTGATAACACAGTCTGCCTGAGAGTATTCTTGCTTCTGTTCTTCATTTGGTGCCTATAAAAAAAGGAAAATACTCTGTAGGGGAGGGAATGATGTTTAATGTGCCAAGTTTCTTATACAGATGAAGCAATGTCATGAGCCATTATAAATAGTTGTGCGCGTGATTCCACTCAGGGTATGTGTGTGTGTGGCTTCTGAGTGGAATATAATGCAATAGTTTGTTGACCGTATATGAATCAGCAGAGAGAGGCCTGTGGAAACATAGTCTCACTAATGTAAATAAATTAGTGATAATACCACATGTTATTGTGAATACTCCATGGAAACATAGTCTCACTAATGTGAATAAATTAGTGATAACAGCCATAGGTGGCACTCCATATGAAAATGTGGTGTTTCTGGATAATGTAGAAGTCTGAGGCCTCTAGCGATCACAAGAACAGTCTAAACAAAAGAAAGGGGTTTTGTATGCTGGGGCCACAAATAAAACAAAGAAATTATGCTCACCAAAATACCACCAACAAAATGTATTCCACTATAAAGCCAAACCCAATCTGAATGCAAGGAATAGTCACTGTCAAATTAGCATTGTTTGTGGCGGTAAGAAAATATTGCCAAGCCCCAAGTTTATACAAAATACCCTACAACCCTCTTCCTCCTTGGCTTCAAAGGACCCTGTTCATGGATAATGGACAGTTAATGTGAAAATTTGACATTAAGGATCATTTCTGCTAGCTGGCTTATCTGTATCACCGCAATTCAGACCTCTCTTGCAAAATTTCTTTATATTTTTCACTGAAGCTCCAGGCCTGTTTCCTTGAAAAACACAGCCCAAAGGTTTGGGAGGCCACAGTTCCAGATACAACCAGTTCAGTTACATGCACAATACTGAAAAATAGAATATAAATTTAAGAAACATATTTACACATGATATTTTGTATTACATCTGGGCTTGCTGGCAAGAAATAAACTCTTTCTTTACAGAATGCTTGAACAGAAATAAGTCCTCTCTTGGTTTACTTACACATAATGTACACCAAACAAAATAGGCCTTTCTCTTTACAGGATTTTATATGATGGAAATTAAGTCTCTTATTCCTGATGAACACAAACTGTCACTTGACTTTATTTCTTAAATGTCAGGCAACATTCCTCCGTTTTATCTTCCAAATCGGCAGTGTTTCAAAGGTGTCTTTTCTTTCCACATGTACTGCTGCAGTTTTACATCATTTCTTTACATTTCACTGGGCCATATGTCAAAATCCCTCTTTTGTACTGGCTTTTATATTTCAATGGAACTCCACATTAGCCATCTTCACTCTCAAAATAGGGGCCTAGTATTGGCTCTCATCTCTCTCGTTCCTGGCTATCTTTTTACCCCACATCACCTAGCTGATGCTAACGAGAAAGAGGAGATAGGTCTTCAAAAATATCACCCATGGCAAATAGCGTTTGAGCAAAGTGTGGAAAACAAGTGCAGTCATGCTGCACAACTTGGTCATTTCCTGAGAGAGGCTCAATCGCCTTATGCTAACGATGAAGAGAGGCCAGGTCTTCAGAAGCAAACCCACGGTGCACAGTACCCATGCAAAGTGTGGGAGAAAAGTGCAGTCATACTGCTGTCAGGTCCAAGGAAGGAGAATTAAATGGTGGTCGGTGAGTCTTCTTCTGTTTTTAGGCCTTGGTTTGGCCTCTCCCCCTCCTCCGTGGCTTTTATGTCTGCGCTGCATAGCAAAGCATCTCACTTAATTATTGACTGTCAAACACAAGAGCTGTCATTAGGAAATAATTAATCTTCCCACGTTAATAGTTCAGCGTGGGCAGAGACTTAACAGCTGATCTGCCATCTACGAATAAGGACCAGCAGAATGAACAACCACAGTTATTGGATCAACCTGGTCCCTCAAAAATTCCTGCTAGCAAAATACCAGCATATTGCAGTAAAACTGTCTCCAATCTGGGCTCTTTGATTACTTTTGAGGAACTCACCCCGAGGGTGATGCTGGAGATCTTTGATGCAGCCCTGCTTGCTGGAGTACATCGCTGGATCTTACATCTACTCACCCATCGTATTGTGATTACTAGATGCAAGGTTGAATTCATCAGTATTAAATCGCCTTAAGCAGGACCTCATAATTTCCTCCACAGGCGCACAACATTCCTCGACAAAACATCAAGTTTCCCTTTCTGCTTCGATTGCATTACTTCCCGAGTTGGCAGCAATCTCACCATCAGACTCCTCCATGTCTCCAACCTCTTTATTCTCAACGAGATGTCTGGCTACAATTCCTCCTGGCCTGCCTCTTCGGTCCAATTCTCTCTCTGCACTAAATTCTGTGTTAACTAGCTTACGATGCTGAATTTCAAAATGCCCTTTATTGAAGGCTTTATTTGTATTTGTGTTTATTTTATTTGTATAGCGCACCAGGCCCAGGGGCAACCGGGCGCATCACTTAGTTACAACATAAGAAAAACAGACAGAACCATAATTACAAAGTTTACAAGTATAATAAAGAATTTACAGGTATAATAATAGCAATGAAAGGACAAGCAGATTGTATATACATGTACAAATTAAGCAGAGAACCCAGAGCTAAATGTCCTGGGCGGCCAGCCAGGTTTTCGTAAGGTGTTTGACTCTCGGGAATGAGGGTTCTGCTCTAAGCTCATTAGGAAGCGTGTTCCAGAGTTAAGCTGCCAAGATAGGGAAGCTAATTCCACCTGATCTTTCGAGATTGAAACGTGGAACCTCAAGGCAGTTTAAATGAGCCATTCTGCGGGGTCTAATGGAGTTGTGGAGGGCAAATCGGTTGGGCCGGTAGCATGGAGCTTGGTTATGAAGGTATTTGTGGGTAAGAGCCAGGTTTTTCAGGGAGATACGGTTTGGAACTGAGAGCCAACGAATATTGCATCTGGTGTCGGATATGTGTTGGCGCCTGGGAATGTTGAGGGCAGCTCTAATCGCATTGTTTTGGACAATTTGCAACTTGTTTAGGTTGCAGCAATTGGTGCCTAGGTACAGTGCATTGCAGTAATCAATATTGGATAATACAAGAGTCCTAGCCAGGGTGACACAATTGGTTGCGGAGAGGAAAGGGCGACAGGCTGTAATAAGCTTGCAGGTATATGCCGCTGCGGAAGAGACTGAGTTAGTTTGTCTGGTCAGGGATAGGGTCGAGTCAATGTAGATCCCTAGGGTTTTTGTGTCCTTGGCGGTTGGTATAATATTCCCATCGATGATGAAGGACTTGAATGCAGGGTCGAGTTTGGTAAGTTTTTGTGGCGAACCAAGAGTAAGGAGCTCAGTCTTTTCATCATTAATACAGAGTCCGTGTTGTGCCATTCACGCCTGGATGACCTCGTAGATGACATTGATAGCGAGGGAGTCAGCAGTGTAGTCACCTGAGATAGGGATTAGTATCTGGGTGTCGTCAGCGTAGTTGGTGTAAGTGACACCCAGATAGTCCAAGATATCGAAGAGAGGTTTGGTGAAAACGTTATACAACATGGGTGAAACACAAGATGCTTGTGGCATGCCACAGGAGAGAGGTGCAGGTGGGGCGGCTGCTAGTGGAGAGAACACGCGCATTGATCTATTGTCTAAAAAGGAGCTAATCCAGGTTGTAGCTGTATCGGAGAAGTGTGCAGCTGATTTAAGGTGGTGGCAGAGAATTTCATGATTGACAAGATCAAAGGCCGCCGAGAGGTCCAGAGAGTAAGAGAGGAGTAAGAGAGCAAGTTTTCTTTTGTCTTTTAGATCTTCAATCTGTGTTTTTAAATCTATGAGGGCAGTTTCAGTGCCGTGACGTTGCCGGAACCCAGATTGCTTAAGTCCCAAAAGTTTGTTAAATTTAAGGTAATCTTGAATTTGTATATATGCTGCACGGTCGAGGATTTTTAGGAAAAACGGGACCGTGGTGATTGGCCTGTAGTTTGTGGGTATACTAGCATCCAGGGTAGGTTTTTACAAGAGGGGGATGACCCACACGTCCTTTAGATTGTCAGGTACAATCCCAGAGCTAAAGGAAGAGTTGATGAGCGTAGTAATGAACGGCGCTAGGTCATGAGCTGCTTCCTTGATTATAGGTGCCGGGCAGAGGTCGCCTTGGCAATTGGTCGGTTTAAGGCTGGTGATGATCTTTTCCACTTCGGAAATTGAGAGTGGAGAGAAAATAAAAGGAGTCAGAGAGTCTGGGATGGAGTGGTTTAGGGTGGGGATAGGGTTGGGTTGTGGGTTGGATTGTAGGCTTGATTGTTTGTTATTTTAATTTGGAGGGTGGCAATCTTGCCGAGGAGAGCCTCCTGGATTTTGGTACACCAAGTGCTATCTTTGATGCAAGTGTCTGGTGCAGTGACAGGGGTTTCAAGTTCTTTTAGGATTCTAAATAATTCTTTGGTGTTAGATTTGGCTTGTTCGATATGTTTATTGTAAGTGTCTTTTTTAGCCTGGAATATGGCTTCCTTGTAGTTAAGGGTGGCCAGGAGGAGGCACGATTTGTTGGCTGCAGACTGGTTGCTTTTCCAATGTGATTCTGCAATTAGTTTTTCTTTGCGCAGGGTTCTGAGCTGTGGTGTGAACCAAGAGTTAAGGTGGGCTCGAGGTTTGGGTTTTCTCAGTTTGGATGGGGCAATGATATCTAAGGCTTTTGCATAGCGAGGTTAAAGGTGTCAACCATAGCCGTGGGGTGGGAGCATGAGCGAACCTGGTCATTGAGAGCCGGGAGGAGGAGGGGGAGGAGTCTGTCACAAGTGATGTCACATTTATTGCTTTAAAACCGCACTTAAGGCCACACCAGCACCTCCGAAGGTCTCTGAATTACTCTGCAGAATAGGTGCGAGTATCGGAGGGAGAATTTAATTTTGACTCTTTGCCTTTGTGCATTTGCATCAATCAGCTTGCTGCCATGAGATCAGAGAAGACCTTCTGGGGCCTGGCGGCTCAGACCTATGCGATTTTAATGTATGAGACTGCTTGTTTGATATTAGAGCAAGATTCTCAACCCACAGGTCTCTAATAATATACATACTTAAACTGGAGTATTTAAACTACTCTATATTTTATCAACAGCTGAAAAGAAGGCATGAGGAAAATTTGAATCAAGCAAAAATATAAACATATTAGAAATTGTGGATCCAGAATGTTCCTTCGTGCACTGACTGTGATGACTCCACTTGCCAGAAAATCAAGAGCTGCAGGTAAAAAAACAAACAGAAGGGTCACTTTAGAGCAACACACCACCTCAGAGTTTACAGCAGGAGAGCCCCCCGCCCCAGCCTTGTAGCCTGGGAGCTTTTGACATTCCTGCAAATTTGTATAATGTATCCACTTGCACAGCAGAGGTTAGTCTGGCCAGGTTGATCGCAAGTACTGGCCCGGCATTGGAAGGTCCAACAAATATGGAGGTTTCTTCTGCTGCAGTGCCGCTCTTACCCACCTTCATTCTTAAAACTATTATTTCCGGCACCTTTGGAATCTTTTCCTCTAAAGTCATCTCTGTCTTTTCCCCTGCAACAATAAAGGAACAAGGTGGGATTAAATGTTCCCTCCTCTGCTGATCCTGAATCCAACCAGTACTCCATATTAAAATCTGCTGATTTATATAACTGTTTGCTTCTGGAACACCTAACTATTTGAGCAGGCTTTATAATCCTGAATCGCAGGAATGTGTTAAACTTGTTTGATGCCATTGTGTTGTTGGACTCAATTGAATCCCGAGACATTGACCAAATGGAATTTGTTAATGATAAGCAGCTAGATCATGTTTTCTTGCACATTGACTCTTGTTTGACTCTCATTTGATTAAATCAATTCAGCGTGAAGTAGCCCCCTTACAACAATCAAAAGGTTTTGAGCATGTTGAAGTTGATAGAGAGAAAACACAGTCTAACAAGGCCTTGTACCATGTTGATATCACAAGGGAGAATACATTTCCTAGTTACCCATTGCTACAAAATGAATGTGCTAGAACTGTGTCAGTTTCTCACAAGGTGGTTGAGAGCAATCTAAATATTGGAAAAAGCATGCATGAGAAGAATGGGTCATGGTTGGCGGTTGCATTACTTGTAAACAAAGAATAACTAGCTCCTAGATGTTCATCCATGGGTATAATGGTGGTTTCCTGGAATACAAGGTTTTTTTCCACCTTTTTCATGTAGGAGGGTTTAATCCTCTTGAATATGATATTGTATTATTTCAGGAAACCTGGATTTTGACATTGCCCCTATTGGATGTTAACTCAACACTATTAAACCTGATACTAAGGCAATTAAAGTGAGAACAGCCGCAGGCCTTCTTATTGCGGGTTCGAAATAGCCTGGGAATGGGATTATCTAAAAGGATGTCACCTAACCCCTTTGTTCAAGCTGTTAAACTGATTTGGGACCCTTCCTGATTTTCCAGGGAACTGAGTTTTTCCATTAATATATATTGGAATCCGGCCGCCATGTCCTCGGATGCATTTCTAGACTGTATAGCTGATTTGCTCGATAAATGTGCAGTGGACTCTTCTCTGAATGAAATTTTGCTTTTTGGTGATTTGAATGTGACATGTTTGATACAAATAAGCAAGTAATGGTGAATCTGACAGGATGCTCCGCTTCATGCAGTGTGGTCTTTTATGGCCATCACTCATGGAGTCTCGTTGACTAC
This sequence comes from Ambystoma mexicanum, assembly GCF_040938575.1. Taxonomy (NCBI): domain Eukaryota; kingdom Metazoa; phylum Chordata; class Amphibia; order Caudata; family Ambystomatidae; genus Ambystoma; species Ambystoma mexicanum. Next base: position 1,546,616,977 of record NC_090929.1, read on the forward strand.
ACATGCTTAACCAATCATATCAATTGGGATATTCCTGCAAGTGACACTTGGGGAAGGGATGCCCAACATTCCATCTTGGATTATATGTTTGTATAATGAAATGTTTCTTTCATTCATCTGTGTTACAGTTTATTCCCTCATCGCAAAGCGGCCACTCAATCGAACAGATGATATAGTCCTTTCTGAGCATTACCGCTCCTGATATTGAGTATGCTCCAAAGCTAGAAGTAGCTCTAGGGAGAAATTGGCTGCTATACAAAGCAAATCATTTTGAGATACTACTCACTTCTATTGTCCATAATTGGGAATGATTGTGACCCTCATTTTAATCTTTGTTGGATTATGTACCTATTTGAACGAAATGTTATGCTACAGGAAAGTGTTTTTAGACCATATCATAAACATATCACATTTTTGATAGAGCAGATTGAATTAAGGAAAAGGTGGCTTTGAGCCTATATTAGGAACTTGGGCAAGCCCCTTGATTGATTTGATAAAAAAAAGAAATAATAATCTTTAAAAACTGGTTTCGTATTTATAAATCTGTGTTTGTAAAGAAGGATGCAGAGAAAATCTTAGAGGCCTTATCCTCTAAGCATACAGCAGATGTATGGGAACTTTTTAAAGGTCTGGAGACTCCTCAAATAGCTTTACAGATCAAACCTGTCTCTGAAGCCACATGGATATAATATTTGGAGCAAACATTTGCCAAACCTACTTCTGAATTGGAGTTAATCTCTTTTGTCAAAGCTAGATGCTGGGATCTGTTGTTTGAGGACACAGATTGCTTATGTTTAATAAAGAAAAGTAGCAAATCATGTGCACCAGTCCCTAATGGCCTTTCCAACTCTATTTTGAAAAAATGCTCTGAGCTTTGGACTACATTTTTGCCTACACCTTTGAAACAAGTGCTGAAAGACAGGTGTATACCTCTCTCTTGGAAATCGGCAATTGTAGTCCTGATATTCAAAAAGGGCGAACGGGCAAATCCTAAAACTATCCCCCAATCGCGTTACTCGATGTTCCCCAAGGAAATGTTTGTATCCTTAACTCTTTCCCAGTTAAATGACTGGGTTAGACAGAATTCGAAATTCGATATACGATGTACATCAGGAAGGATTTGTTAAGGGTTTAGAGACCACATTGAATGTGTTCATTTTAAACCTTTAAAAAAAAGAGTTTTGTCAGAGAGGTCAACAATGTATTTGGCCTTCATAGACTTCGGATATGATTTTGATTGCACCTTACTCTGGAATAAGCTTTTCCAATGGGGATGCCCACCTTTCCTAGTAGAAATACTGATGCATCTCTATAGTAACACCTCCCTGCTGGTTAGAATAAATCAGAATTGTTGTCTAACCAAGGCAATTCGTACAACTCAGAGGATTGAAACAGGGATGTATTCTCACTATTGCATTATTTAACCGTTTTATTTATACTAGATCTCGGTAAAATGTGACATGAGTCAAGCAGGGTAATTCATAGAATTCAGCGCACAAGTGGCGCACGCAGCTGGCGCACAGTGTGCACATGATACTTTCTGCGCCAGCCGCATGCGATAAAATCCATTTCCGTGCACAGTGTATTCATGGATTTTAGCCTTCAAAACCAGCCGTGGCGCAGAGTGGCGCAGTGATCCTGCAGCAGTGCCAGTTACGCCCCCAACCCCTCCACGTGCGACATGCACAGCGCACAAATCCCGTACATGGCGCACAGGCCCCGAACCACAAAAACGCCAGAAAAGCTCCCCGCGCACCCTTCCAAATACATGTACACCCCGGTGCGTGGAGTTTCCCACGCGATTGGCCCTGTGTGAGCGGGGTATGTGTGTTACTGGGATGCGCGGGTACTTTCACACGCGATTGGCCCTGTGCGAGCAGGGTAGGTGTGTTACTGGGGTGCGCAGGAACTTTCATATGTGATTGGCCCTGTTCGAGTGGGGTACGTGTGTTACTGGGCTTCACGGGAACTTTCACACGTGATTGGTCCTGTGCGAGTGGGGTACGTGTGTTAATGGGGTGCGCGGGTACTTTCACACGCGATTGGCCCTGTGCAAGCAGGGTACGTGTGTTACTGGGGTGCGCAGGAACATTCACATGCGATTGTCCCTGTGCGAGCGGGGTACGTGTGTTACTGGGGTGCGCAGGAACTTTCACAAGCGATTGGCCTTGTGCAAGTGGGGTACGTGTGTTACTGGGATGCGCGGGAACTTTCACACGCGATTGGCCCTGTGCGAGCGTGGTACGTGTGTTACTGGGGTGCGCAGGAACTTTCACATGCGATTGGCCCTGTGCGAGCAGGGTACGTGTGTTAATGGGGTGCGCGGGTACTTTCACACGCGATTGGCCCTGTGCGAGCGGGAAACATGTGTTATTGGGTTGCGCGGGAACTTTCACACGTGATTGGCCCTGTGCGAGCGTGATACGTGTGTTACTGGGGTGCGCGGGTACTTTCACACCCGATTGGCCCCGTGTCAGCGGTGTACGTGTGTTACTGGGTTGGCGGGAACTTTCACGCGTGATTGGCCCTGTGCGAGCGGGGTACGTGTGCTAATGGGGTGCGCGGGAACTTTCACACGCGATTGGCCCTGTGCGAGCGCAGTACGTGTGTCACTGGGGTGGGCAGGAACTTTCACACGTGATTGGCCGTGCGAGTGGGGTACGTGTGTTAATGGGGTACGCGGGTACTTTCACACGTGATTGCCCCTGTGCGAGCGGGGTACGTGTGTTACTGGGGTGCGAGGGAACTTTCACGCGCGATTGGCCCTGTGCGAGCGGGGTACGTGTGTTACTGAGATGCGCGGGTACTTTCACACACGATTGGCCCTGTGCGAGCAGGGTACGTGTGTTACTGGGGTGCACGGGAACTTTCACACGCGATTGGCCCTGTGCGAGCGGGGTACGATGTGTTACTGGGGTGCGCGGGAACTTTCACACGTGATTGGCCCTGTGCGAGTGCGGTACGTGTGTTACTGGGGTGCACGGGTACTTTCACACGTGATTGGCCCTGTGCGAGCGGGGTACGTGTGTTACTGGGGTGCACGGGAACTTTCACACATGATTGGCCCTGTGCGAGCGGGGTACGTGTGTTACTGGGGTGCGCGGGAACTATCACACGCAATTTACCCTGTGCGAGCAGGGTACGTGTGTTACTGGAGTGCGCAGGAACTTTCACTCACAAATTTGCTGTCAGAGCGGGTTACGTGTATCCAGTGTGGTGCGCAGGGAGTCCTACACATGAATTGGCAGTGTGGGTCCTCCCAGGTGTCCCTTCTACCCCCTCCACGCCCCCTGCAGGCAGCCCACACCACAGGGGACTACCCTGCACCCCTGGATATGTCCCGCAGGCAGCCCGTCCACCATGGTCATGCCCCCAGCCAGGCCACGTGTCACGTTGCACTAGTGATCACCAACTCATGCCCCCAGCACCCGCACCCCCCAGCAGTGAGGGGCACCTGCCAGCAGGCCCCCAGTCATGTCACCCAGCACCCCCACCCCCCAGCAGTGAAGGGCACTTGCCAGCAGGCCCCCACTCATGTCCCACTCATGTCCCCCAGCACCCCACCCCCTAGCAGTGAGGGGCACCTGCCAGCAGACCCCAACTCATGTCCCCCAGCACCACCACCCCCCAGCAGTGAGGGTCACCTGCCAGCAGGCCCCCACTCATGTCCCCCAGCACCCCCACCCCCCAGCAGTTAGGGCCACCTGCCAGCAGGCCCTCACTCATGTCCCACTCATGTCCCCCAGCACCCCCACCCCCCAGCAGTGAGGGGCACCTGCCAGCAGGCCCCCCACTCATGTGTCCCAGCACCCCCACCCCCCAGCAGGGAGGGGCATCTGCCAGCAGGCCCCAACTCATGTCCCCCAGCACCCCCACCCCCCAGCAGTGCGGGGCACCTGCCAGCAGGCCCCCACTCATGTCCCCCAGCACCCCCACCCCCCAGCAGTGAGGGGCACCTGCCAGCAGGCCCCCACTCATGTCCCCCAGCGCCCCCACCCCCCAGCAGTGAGGTGCACCTGCCAGCAGGCCCCCACTCATGTCCCACTCATGTCCCCCAGCACCCCCACTCCCCAGCAGTGAGGGTCACCTGCCAGCAGGCCCCCACTCATGTCCCCCAGCACCCCCACCCCCCAGCAGTGAGGGTCACCTGCCAGCAGGCCCCCACTCATGTACCCCAGCACCCCCACCCCCCAGCAGTGAGGGACACCTGCCAGCAGGCCCCCACCCATGTCCCCCAGCACCCCACCCCCCAGCAATGAGGGGCACCTGCCAGCGGGCCCCCACTCATGTCCCCAGCACCCCCATCCCCCAGCAGTGAGGGGCACCTGCCAGCAGGCCCCCACTCATGTCCCACTCATGTCCCCCAGCACCCCCACCCCCCAGCAGTGAGGGTCACCTGCCAGCAGGCCCCCACTCATGTCCCACTCATGTCCCCAAGCACCCCCAACCCCCAGCAGTGAGGGGCACCTGCCGGCAGTCCCCCACTCATTTCCCCCCTACATGAAATAAAGATGCACAATCATGGCCCACTTCCACACCAAAATACCACAGCCCGCCACCCCATTACTGAGATGCAATGATTTCCCAATCAAACCCACACTGACATGCCCATCTCAAGACACAAACCAAAAGTCAACTATGTACATCAACACATGTCCGTCACACACACACTCGTTGGCATTGATTGTGTAAACCCACATTTTCACAGGCATTAACGCAATGAGCAAATCCCACACATCGAACTAAAATATGAAAATGTATTATGTACAAAAATAAATCAATAAAATGAAACCATAACAACATAGTGAACATGAAATGAAAAGCATGTGCAAAAGACGAGTAAATGAAAAGTATAACCAATACAAAGACATCCAAAAGAAAAATAGTCCAAACTCTCCCTCCACCAACACAAATCCAAAGGAAACGTAAAAAATAATCCATTGATCCATGGTGAAATCAAAAGAAAAAGTTCAAAATAATCCATTGTCCAACTATGTACAATCCATTGTCCAAAAGAAAAATCCATTAATCCATGTTCAAAATCAAAATCAATCCAACGTCCAACTATGTACAATGAAATTTCCAAGGGTCCATGAGCCCAACGAAACAAAACCTACCTAACAAAAAAACTATTTACAAAAGTGTGGGGCATAGTCCAAAAGCCTCAAAATAAAGAAAAAAAAGGAAACCTAACACTATATTTACAATGGCGACAGGCAAGTCCTGCGGCTCGCTCAGTGATATTTTCGGCCAGGGCATCATCGAACTCCATGTCTATTTGCTTGAGGCGGGCCTCTGTCCTGGCCCCGAGATCTCGCAGGGAAGCACTCATGGCCTGTTCCAAATCCCTGCGAGTCGCCTCGAGGCACTCTGCCCGCCTCAACGCCCGACGCATGGAGAACTCCGTCCTGACCATGGTGAGCCGCGCCTCTTCCGCCCGCCGCCACTCCGCACCTATATGCTGGCCCAACCGCAGCCACACAGAAGACACATCCATTCCAGGGTTCTCCTGCCCTCTGGCCAATGCCTGCCCCTGATGTTGATGGTCCCGAGCCATCATTGCTTCCACCTAGAGCCTGCTCCTGCTGCTGCTGCTGCTGCTGTCCATGTGCCCTGTCCGATGATGCCTGCACATCCTCCATCAGCTGGTCTCCAGTTGTGGTGTCCACCACTGCTGGACCACTGACTCCAGACTGTGGCAGGGATGGGATCTCCACCAAGCTGGCTGTCTTGGTCAGGCCAGGTCCACAGGGGCCCTGGTGGAATCTGGGCTGGAAGACGGCAGGGAGAATGACTGGTGCATAGTCTCCACAGAGGAGGAGAGGTCCGCCAGAGTGCGTGTCACATGTAGGAACCCAAAAACCAGGGCCCGTCCCAACAGTGCCACGTCGCAACGCTGATGTTTGTGATGGCGTGCGTTCTCCGCCCAGGAAGGATGCACGCCATCACGAATGTCACGCGTGCGCAACGCAACACCAATCAGGATGGAGCCCATACGTTCATTGGACCCCTCATCCACAGGTAGTGGAGAGGCAGATGACATGGCACTCTTCCCTACCTGCGGACGGGCCTGGGACAGAGCATTCCTGCTGGTGCATGGTGGTGCAGTCAGAGGGTCAAGGACAGGGACATGCACAGGCCCCTCCGCGGTGACCTGTGCTGCCTCCTGACCCTGGCCCTGGACTGCACCACTTGCACCAGTGGTACTACCCCCACCAGGCCCCATGTGCGGCTCAGTAGCGGGCTCCTCCTCCTCTGTGGAGACCACCAACCTGGATGTCTCTGTACCGTCTTCTGCCATTGCAAGCCCCTGTGGGGGCTCACCTGGCCCTTCCACCACAGCCGTAGTGGCAGACGCGGCACCAGCCCCCGCACTCCCGGATGATGGCAAGTCCTGGGAGAGTGGCGGGGCCTTGCGTCGCCGCCCAGTGGAGGCATCCCCGCCGCTTGGCTCCACAGCGCCCTCTCCGCCCTCTTCTTCACTTGATGCTGCGTAGTGGGAGACATAGAACACAAGCATCAGGGTACAGTACAATATTCATCTAGACAGGAAGCAATAACACATGAGTGGCAGTGTCTAACGTCACGTCCATCCTGTCCCTCCACAACACATGGGTGAATGCATGCAACACACATGCATAAACAGACACGGCGCCTGCAATCAACATCAGCATCCATGTACAAGGGCCTCTACTAATCCAAATGTTGCCTTCAAACTCACATGCATCATGGCTCACACTGATCCCATTCACACACATCACCGGAGGGTCATGCATCATGCCTTGTACACCACAGACACCTTGGATAGACACAATGCATACAACGGTGACAGCACTGCATGAGTGAATGTACACATCATCACAGACATGTGTCATGAATCCATGGCGTATCAAAGTCACAGACACACTTCTCAGACCCACACACATGTGCACCATACATGTACATGACAGCAGCACCCATCCCTCACACCCCCACCATGTGCAAGAACAGACACTGGCATCCTTTCATGTGTGCATTTGCCATACAGCTCCCCATGTTGCATTGGAACTCATGCACCAACCATGTGGTTCGCATATTACTGGTCTCACATGCATGAACATAATGTCCCTGCACACACACATCCATACATGGCCCATGTCACACATACAGGCAAGTATCAGACTACCAGCACACTGCAACATGCCCTGTCTCACACAACAATGGTTGGCCACTTACCGCTCAACTCCAGACGGTCTTCCTCCGAAGGAGCTGGGCGTGGAGCGCTGGGCATACGTGTTCCAGGACCCTCATCTGGATATCACTCATGCTGACCCGGCCCCCCTCCACGAGGCGCCAGTCCTTGTGGAGGGTCCTGGACCTGAAGTCCTCCCAGCGCTTCTTGACGTGCTTGATGTCACGGGTTGCCACCCCCTCCGCGTTGATGGCAACCACTACGTCATCCCAGATCCTCTCCCGTCCTTTCTTGTTGGCGCGTGATGTTCTGAAGAGGGCATCATACTGCCCCAGGACATGCTCCACCAGGACACCAACTTCCTTCACACTGAAGCTGGTGGCCCTCTGTCTCTCTGGCTGGGGGTCGCCAGTGGTCTCAGATGGTGTTTGCCCCGACATGGCGACCCCCGAGGGAAACTGGGTCCTGGTGCTGGGCTGTGGAGCGATGGTATCCCAGTCGGGAGTCCTCTGTTCCAGCAGGGATTGACACAGCAACTGGAACCCTGGCTGATGTGCAGGCACCAAATACCAGGGCACGTGGGCAGCAGGCAGGCAAGCAGCAGCCGATGGCAGGTGGGAGTGTGCTCAGGGACTGGGGGGCAGTAATTTGGCCTTCTGGGCAGAAGCGTGGTCTTCCGTGTCTTGTTGCGTGGCCAGCTTGATACGGAGTGATTTGGCATGTGAAAATCTTGCACTTCAGCGTGTAATTTGTGGAAAGGCCCTTCACGCGTAAGCGTGTCAGCACACGTAGGAGGTTTCATTGGACCAAAGGGCGTTTCCCTCGTGACATGTGCATAGTGGTTCAGCGCGCGTGAAGAACTGCACGTCCGCATGTGAATGCGTGTAATCTAAGGAAAGGGCCTATGCGCGTAAGTGACGTGACGCACGCTGGCGTTTCCATCAACACGGGTGCATGTTCATCGTACATGTCCAAAAACTGCACGTCCGAGTGTCAGCTCGTGTAATTGGAGGAAAGGGCCTTAGCGCGTACACGCTTAAGTGACGCTGTACGTGTGGGCCGCTTTAAAAGGTACGTGTAAGACCCCATTTCCTTGTATGTGCTTTTCGTGGAGAGCAAGTGGGTGAATTCTGTACTTCTTGTCGGTTCACACGCCATTACTTCACAGCGTTTCAAGATTGTACTCCCTGTTACCTCTGACAGCGTTCATTTTTTTTTTTTATGGGCCTGTTTCCTCAAACAGCGTTCACTTCTTCTTTTGTCCTGTCTCCTCAGACAGCGTACAAAATTCTTCTTTTGGCGGGAGTTATGCCAACGCACACACACATGTTTTTTTTCACGTTCTTTTTCCAGGCAGACGGTGAGTCACGCACGCATTTACCAACTGTGCTTGCCCCGTGTGTCGCATACCCCTTCAGAGGTCATTGTAGGCTGCGTGTAGCATGCGTATGCTTATTTTTGTGTTTCTGGGTGCCACAGCGTAGTGTGGGTTCATTTTTCCACACACGTTATCTACGAGGGGTTGCGTGCATGTTACTTTTTGTTTTCGGGGTGCCTGTGCGATGCGTGACCCGTGATCTTCCCCCATGGGTCACAGACAGCCTTGCTAGAGCACTAGGGTACGAATTCCATCTAGTACCCTACCCCTTTCACCCCCAATTGCCCAGGACAATTGTTTACTGCAACTCCCATACGCACAACAACATCAGTGCCATGGTTGGGAGGCGACCAAGCGGTAAGGGAGGCAAAGGTGGCCGACCTCCAAAAGGTGGCCGTGGTGGGTGCGGTAGGGGATGTGGCCAAGATTTCAGGGTGCCCCTAGATCCCCATGTGTGGAGGACCAATCCGGTACACCCATGCCCCCCCCATGGTTGAGGGAAACGTGGCTGACACCATCCCATCTCAGCCCGTGTTGGACCAGCCCATTGTGGCACCTGACCCGGCACAGGATGACTCCCAGGCGAACTTCCAGGTCAGCAAGTCTAAGCCACGTGTGCCGGTGCAAGTTGGTGTCACCAGGCCACGTGGATCTGGGGCAGCGATGTCATCTGCTGCCCCAAGTAGGCAGGGTGGGGAGGCTACAGGGGCAGCTCTATCCACCCCAGCTCTGAGTCTCCCAGCTGGGACAGTGTCAGTCCTGGTCCATCAAAATGACGTTGCCCCTGCCAACCTCACACTTCAGCCAATGCCTGCACCAAGACCTATGGTCATTGTGCCTTCGCACACTCCCAGTACCCAGTCCACCTGCGCTTCTGCCCCTACTGACCAGAGTGGCGCAAGCCACTCAGGCTCTGCTCCACCTTTGAAAATGAGGAAGAAGGGTGCTCTGGCACTACAGGCTGAGACCTCAGACACGGCTACACAGTCCGGCACGTCAAGGAAGCCTAGCTTTAATGACCCCGAACTTGATGCACTTGTGACCTATGTGTCGGCACATAGCCATGAAATGGTGGTGACTGCAGGGTGCAAGACCACACCTGGTCAACGTAGGGCACACTGGCAGACCATCGCGGACCGCATAAGTGCCCTTGGATTTGTGAGGCGCACAGCTGATGATTGTTACAAGCGGTGGAATGACCTGAAACGCAGAGCAAAGAACAAGCTGGCCTCAAATCATGCCGCTACTCTGGTGACTGGCGGTGGGTCTCCACCAGAGGACAACAAACTCACTGAACATGAGTCTGTTGCTGGGACCTTCGTCACAGAGGAACAGATCCAAGGCGTGGGAGAGCTACCTGATTACGAGGCATTGTCCGGTGAGTGCCCATGCATTTGTGTGTAATCCATGTGTATGTTGTTTGGGTGATGGGTTCTGATTGAGTGCCAGGTGAGGGTGTGTACTCCTGAGTGTAATGGGTCACCCACGTGCTTCCTTCAATCCATTCATGTGACTTTGATTTGGGTATGACAGTATCCCTTCTACCCACAGTAGCCAATTAGCCCCACATTACTGCTGTTGCACTTGAACTATCATCTTGCAACAACATTATTCTGATTTTTTCTGTGTTCATTCAGGCTGATTGTTTAGATTATCCCATTTTTCATATGTTTTTTTCATCCCTAATGCCACATATGTGACATGCTTCTGTCATTGTTTACACCCCACATTGTGCCACTTTAGTTACCTGGTTATGTGAATGTATAAACCATTCAGGGCGAGGGAGTATTGGCCTGCTGAAATTTATTTTTAGGGCCTGTTTTCATGTGGAACAGGAAAGTTGTTTCCTGCCATGTTGAAGTGACCAACCATTGATTTGTACATCTGCCTACAATCACGGTCTAATTGTGCACTGGATGTGTTGCAGTGTGCGGCACATGCATATTTTGCAACACTATTCTGCATTAATCTTCTCATCATGTCCATGTGACATGGATGTGTGACAGATCTCATTCACTGACATATCGCTGTAGTTGTTTAATTTACCATGGCTATGCTACATGACATCTGTGTGCTGGAATGTGTCATGTATGTGTATTGGACATGCCACTCACAGGCTGATGTGTGATGTCAGTGCGACACAACATCCTGCGAATATCTTGCTTTTCTATCTTGGTGTCCTCATTGTCTGCCTTTTTGACTCCCCTTCAGAATCATTGACAGTGCATGCATGCCAGGGTTATAGTCATGTGGGACATGTGTTATCCATGTACAGGATCTCTTTCTTGTCAGGCCTATGTGTGTGCTATGGTGCTCATGCCTGTTTCCATTTCTTGTGTTTCATGTTTTTGCAGGTGACAACACACTTGATGCTGGTGAGGTTCAGGATATGGTGCAGACCCAGGAGGACTCTCAGCCACGACCAGGCACCAGTGGGGGACGTGGTGTGGTGGTGGGTGAAAACACTTTGGTACTGCAGACCATACTGTCGAGGGGTGGCTCTGGGTGCAGCTCCCCAGACCTCTATTCAGGTGCTGAATCGGATGATGAGACTTATGTGCTGTCGTGCAGTCAGTGCTTCTGGCAGGGATTCTGTTCTGTCCAACCAACCTGGACCAGGGGTAGAACCCTCTATGGGGATGTCAGTGTTGGTAGGTCCGCCTTTGGCGGTTACGGATGCAGGGTCACACGCCACAGCATCTGATCCTGTTCCTGGGCCAGCAGATCAGAGGGGGAATGCAGTCCTGCAGCCTCAGGCAGTGCCAGCACAGCAAGGTGCAGATCGCCTTGCCCCAAACAGGTGTGTTGCCTGCCGACATGGTGGCCGTGTGCCACCAGGCAATACTGTATGGGAAGAATCCATGTACGGTATGGCAACCCAACAGGCAGCATCAGTAGAAATGATGGCTCAGGCAATGGAGAGGGTGGCCACTTCCATTATCCCCCCTGAAAGGCAGATGGAGCAACAACAGCAGGCAACATTTGCCAATCACACAGGGAAGACATGTTGTCATCCAACAGGGACCGACGGGCGGCACTGGAGACTCTGCGCAAATCCATATCAATAGAGTCACAGGGCCACAGGGAAGCCCTGAGGGTGGAACTCCATAACCTCAGGCAGAGTCTGCTTGAACTTGAGGCTTACCGAAATGTTAGGGCAGAACAGCAGCTAGAGCAGTTCACATGTTCGCTCTCAGCTGAGCTGCAGGCAACACGTGAGGAGATCGGGCATCCCACAAGGCCATGCGTGCAAAAGTGCAGGCAACCCGTGACGTGCTGCATGGGGATCTCCGCACTTTAACCCTCCAGAATCAGACCTTCCAGACCCGCATGCTTGCTGCCATGGAGGACCATACCAGGGCTTTGCGTGGGCTGCCTCCCATAGTGCCACCACCTCCTGATGCAGCAGCGAAGGGTGAAGAGAGCGACAGAAGTTCTCCCACAATGGCATAGCCGTGCAGGCCATGAGCCCATGGAGGTATTTTTTTTTTTTCGCAAGATCCACGCAGGTGGGTGTTGGTGTGCACCCTGTCCTGGAACCTCCTGGGTGCCCCCCCTCACCCGCACATGGCCATTTTTGATTTCTTTTTTTTCTTTTTTTTTTACAGTGTGTTGCCTTGTGTGGCTCCCGTGGGCATCCACTGTATTCCGGCTGGGCACATGCAGGCTTGTCCTGAGTTTGGGTTAGATGCTTGGGTTCGTGACACACACACCCCTCCTGCTTCCCGTTTCCATGGGCTTGCACAGGGTGTGACCAAGTCATAGTGACTTACACAGTGACATTGGGCTCCCATGAGCTGTGTGGGCAGTCTGTAGCCAATACTGTGTGTACATCCCTAGTGGGTATTGTTGTTGTATTGTACACTGCATGGTGTATTGATATGTGCTTGTGCATCCATGTCTTCCTCCTAATTTGCAGGTTCCTTCCTCATGTCTTCACAAGGCCGTCTCCTTTGCAGATGGAGTTCATGTTGTATGCAGTACACTGACACATTTGCATGGCAGCAACACTCTACAGTTGGAAGGGGTCGATGTGCTGGCTTATTCAGGTTGTAAGACTACCACTACTTTGACTTAGTACTGTCATGTTTTTGCAATGTTTCATGGTGTGTTGCTGTATAGTGTTGGTGGTAAGTATTTGTTCATGTGTGCTGTTTGTTATTGATTACTGGGAGCATATTGTCTGTGGGCAGTTTCCATTTGGGACAGTGCACTTTGTGACACTTGTGTCAGGTCTTGTGCATTGCTTTGTTTGCTTTCACATTGCATGACATGCCATGGTGTGTTGGGTGGCGGAGCTGGGGAGGGGTTGGGTGACATGGCACTATTTTCATGTCATATTTTGCAAGGGGGTAGTCATTCATGCAGCATAAATGTGTGTTTTTTTGTGACACAGCATTGGTTGTCTTTCGGCAGGTAGGGATGCACACAATGTAACAATTCCAGGTGACCAATCTCAGGCTGGTTTTATGTCATCATCATTGATTGTCAGCTGGTATGTGCCAGGGCTATGTGCACTCCACAGGGTTGAGATTTTAGGTGAAGTAATTAGCAACCAGCTGCGTACGGGCTGCCTCACCATGTGCCCTTTCCCCTCCCATGCACAGCGGCCGTGCTTGTGGTTGGGGATGTGGGGGCACCACCATGTCCACGGGCAGGCCCCGGCATGTTGCAACGTTGTGCAGGACACATGCTGCCACTATGATCCTGCACACTACTGGGGGCGCATATAGCAGCTGCCCACCAGAGCGGTCAAGGGAGCGAAAGCGTGACTTGAGCACTCCGAATGTGCGCTCCGCTATGCCCCGGGTTGCGATATGGGCTGTGTTGTATCTTACCTCGGGTCGTGTGGTGGGGGCCCGAATTGGAATCATCATGTGGGTGCTCAGTGGGTAGGCACTGTCCCATGGGGAGGTGATGATGGGTATCATTAGTGGGGTTGTGACATTACTCAGTATCTGACATGCATGCATGTGCCAGGGCATTTATACTCACCAAGCAGCCATGTATCGCCATGCCGCCCAGCTTCTAGTTCCCGGTTTAGGGTTGACATGTCATGGGTGGACCCTGGATAGTTGGCATATACTGAGGTGATGGTTCCCTTGGCATCACATACTACCTGGACATTGATGGAATGCCAGTGCTTGTGGTTTCTGTAGATGTGCTGAGTTGCCCTGGGAGGATATAGAGCCACATGGGTGCAGTCAATGGCACCTAGCACTTTGGGGAAGTGTGCCACCCCGTAAAAATCCTGGACAACACCCTGCCTTTCTGCAGGTGTTCTGGGCAGGTATATGTGCCTGCGGACTGATGGGCGTGCAGTCATGATAGCCAACACCTGGTGCAGGCAGCGTGACTGCATGGCCTGTGAGACCCCCTCCCCCCACTATGGCAGTAGTCCGCTGAAATGAACCAGTGGCCAAGAAGTGCAATACATTGAGCACCATTTACAAGGGGCTCAGTGCTTGGGAGCACAGGGTGGGTGATGTGAGGTCATCCTCCCACTCACTCACCATGTCGAGTATTATGTGAGGTGGAAACCTGTACCTCCCATACACCTGGTCATCAGGCATCCCAAAAAGGCTGGATCTGAGTGTAAAAATTCTGGGCCTGACTATCCTCCTCCTCCTCCTGCAGTATCCCACGACCACTGCTGCGAGGAACGTATATTCATCTTGGCGTCTGAGCTTGTTTGTTGTTTGCGAGCACTTTTATGCTGCTCGGGTCCATGTACGCCTGCTTCCTGCTGGTGTACGTGTTTCCGGATTAGCGCGTCTTTTTTGGCGCACGCGTTAGCCGTGTTTGATTCCATGAATACGTGTTGTAGGCACGAGTGTGGGTGTTCCGCTCATTTGCCTCCTGTACTTCCCTCATGACAACCCACATTTGCGCACGTTGTTCCCCATTCCGTGTGTTACGCCCCGTGTTACGCCTACTTTTGTTGTGTGCGCTTCGTTATGTGCGCTTTAGCTTTGCGCGTAGCGCACGCTGTTTGAAGACGTGTGCGCCAGTGTGCGCCACGCAGGATTTTAGCGCACATCCATGGATTGTCACATGCATGGACTTCCATGAATCGATGTGCATGGGTTTCGTTGCGATTTTCGCACTTGTGCTGCGATTCACACGCTTTCGCACGCTTGCGTGGGAATTTTCAGCGCACATTAATTCCGTGAATCAGCCTCAAGATCTTTTCCTCCACATATAAATGGCCATCTGATAAGCCGGCTATTTATACGTGGATGATTTGGTCATATTGGACTTAACCCAAATAGATTTGCAGTGACAACTACACATGTTGAATCATTATGATACTAAAAAGTGCTTTAATGTGAATGTAGCAAAGTCGACCATTTTGGTTTTGAGTTCCAGAAAAAGAAAGCAAAAAACTGCCTATAAATGGCAGTTGAATAATCTACCATTGACTAGGGTTGACTCGTTGAAATGTTTAGGCTCTTGCATGAATAATAGCCCAACTGATATCCTGACCATTAACCCACTCCGGAGTAAATCAACTCAACAAGTAAACCAAGGGAGGGTTTTAAATAGGCACTTTGGGCATTATAATTTAATACCAATCCTCTATTTTTACAAAATGAAGGTAGTATCTGCCTTAACATATGGGGCAGAACTTCATTATGTAGCCCTTCTATGGTGTGGAACTTGTTAGCAGGGTTATTTTGGAAAAAGTTTTTCGGATTACCAAAGAGTGCTCCCATTCAGCAGACTTGGTATGAGTTGGGATTATTGTTCCGTCAAGATATCACTGGAACGTCACTACACTCTATAGGAAATGTGTGACGGTGGAAGAACATTTATTGTTTCACATTATGAAAGATGCACTGACACATAAAACAGATAAAATTCTTTGTCCATGAGAATTAGAATAGGTAGAGATCTTAAATGCATTGAATATGACTACAGATTTTCAAGTTGTTTGTCCAGTCGTCGTTAAAAATAAACATTGTATGAAGGACCGGATAGATCCACAATCAGACTGCAAAAAGCGAAAGGTATTTTATAATTTTAAGCATGAGACAAAGGCTATGAATCAGCTTCATACTTATTTAAGAAAGTTTTCCATTTCAGTATACATGAATCTATTTTTAAGAGTTCATTCTAATTTAAATCCTACATTATAGGTACTAGGTGTACCTAATAAATTGGACATGAAGGATAGGTGTTGTAGATTTTGTAAAGTTGCTACTGAACTTTGAGACATTTGATACTATTTTTCCAAATCTGACAGAGCTGAGGACTTTGCATTTGGGCCACGTTTTAGAGCAGTACAGAATGCTTGATGCGGAAGAATGGTAGGTGCTTTTGTGCAGAGGGGAACATATTGGCTTGGTTTTAGCTTCTATACGGGTTTTAAATGTGTTGCCTCTATAATAAGGTAATAAGGTTAATGTTGTGCTTTGTCCATGTTTGTTTTATTTATTCTTCTTTTTATTCTCTTTGTTTGGCCTGAATTATATTCAAGCCAAGCACTTGATAGAAAAAATAATGTATAAAAATAAAGTGAGACAGCGAGACACAAGATGGTGGAAGTTTCCTTCCAGTGAACAGAACACTCCTGTCTTGTCTAATCCCACCAAATTCATTTCCCATTAAGAACAAAGGCCCTTCGAGTTGCAGCAGCCTGGTATGAGGCTACTCCTTTTAAATGTGTGTGCTCCTTTAATGCCTGGGCTCATGACAGATGCCTGTTGTGTGGCTGTGTCTGGACGAGGATGTTACCAGTCTCACAAAGGGATCAAAGAATAGGCTTCATCCTCTGGGTTGCTGATTGTCATTTGAAAGTATCAACCCGTATTACCAGAATACACATCACTTTCCAGAGAAGAGCTGACTCACAGGTGCAGACACATGTGCAATATCAATTGGAATGTGCCGGCCATGATCATAAGTAGCACCATTCACCATCCCCAAACTCCGAAAAGCTTTATATCAGGGTTTATCCTGCCACCATCATAGACTACATATGATCATCAATGTTTTGGTACTGGGGGCACATTAAATATGACCCCTGTGCTGCAGAGACCTGTCAGTCGCTGAGGTGATCTAGTCTACGCCAAGAGTAGCACAGGTGCTGTGTATCAGGTTACCTATGGAGCAGGGTACAAGTTCACAATGCTTTAGTCATGGAGTATATGGAAAAGGGAATCTTGTTAGTAGATTACCTGGGAGACCACGCTCAACATAGGAAGTCCCTCCACCAATTAAGAGAGCTGAAAATTTACCATTCATTTTGGATTCCGAAAGTGCTATCAATGACTCATATAGAGCCACGTAGATCCCTCCCCCTGTGCAAACAATGATCCAAGAACCACGCTGGGGTATAGATAGAATATATATTTATTTGGTTCCCTTAAATGGTTCAGGTTTATCCATAAAGACTTTGAGGACCTGGGCCTGGCTACCCAATGGGCAAACCCAGCGGCCTAGCTCCAAAGTGCTGGATAAGACAAAATGCCATGACACCACTGAACCCGTAGGCCCTTTAAGTGAGGTGACGCTCTATGGGACCGATGGGGATGCAGATTTTACTCTTATACCAATAATAAGACCAACTCAGGAAGTTGGCCAAACATACATTTTCTAATTGCAAGGGGAAAATCTAGGTATACTTTCTCTGGGGGGGTATCATTGTGATTGGATCTCTAAGGTCAGGAGGACAACTATGCCCATCCCTAGTGCAAGTCATCTTCACTGTCATGAAATACACAACATTTCATTGGCTTTCAAACTATAGGGCTCTTTACTACATGTCCCTCTACAGTTGGTTGGCACGCTTGTACCCTTCTGGAATATTCCACTCGTTAGCAGTACGCAAGCTGGTACCCCAGGTGCTGGAGGATTGGACTTGACCATGCCTCCCCACCCAATTAGCCCAACATCCATCATCACAGGTGCTTTCTGCCATTCAATTAGTCTTTGAAATCGGCCTTGCAAAGTATCACTGCGCCTGAGAATAGAAGGGAGTGTAAGCATGGTCTTATCTTCAAGTCTCAGTCTAGCTTGCCCAAAGTCTATTTTCATCTTGCCCATGTGACAGGAGACCGTGTTTTGAGCTCTTTCTTCGAATTTAACACTATTAAATGAATAAAACCTGGCACTTCTAGTGTTTTTCCATTACACCTCAATAGAAGCCTGTCTCACTTCTCAGGTTCATTGTATCTTCTCTAATAAATAACCAGTTTCTTGGCTGCCCCAACCCTTGACACTGGGCCAGACAACATTTCTCGAATCTTCCTACGTTGTCAGCTGGTTTCTTCTACTGCGCCACACTTTCAGCCATTCTGTTCATGGGGTTCTAGTTTGCTAAAATTTCTAAAATGCATCATGGAACATCCAGATTCTATGTACATATATATAATTGTGGCACCGCCTTCAGTCTATTCACTACATATAGCCAGCCTTATGATTACTTACTCTACTTGCGTTTCAGCATCTCTACAATTATAAAACAGTTGCATTTTCTTTGGTGCTTTCCGCACGTGCCATCTTCATTCCGCACATGGAATGTTGCTCAATTCTTTGCTTCGCCATCAGATTCTATAAGGTCCATATATTCTCTTCATTGGCATCTCTTCTGGGTGCGTAATTCTGCTTCATGTGACATCACCAGTCTTGTCTTTCATTCATCTTCACACTTCTTCCGGAACCTCCTTTAAAAGACTGTTATTTCTCCGCGTGTACATCAGATATGGCTTTCTCAATGGATACCTTGTTTTGAGGATTCTTTGTGTTATAGGGACCATTATTTGTGTTGTGCATGTCACATTTTCTGGTTTCCAACATATAGGGAATATGGGGGCGGGACAGTAGAGGCACTTGGCTCCTCCTCTACACTCCCCCCTCTCATTGATTCATCGACCACTCTCCCATCAGTCTTCACATCTCAACATCCTCGTCTGAAAAAGTACTTTTTCAGAGTCCATATCTTCATTACTCCTTTCAATGATCCTGCTGATTTTACATGTTCATCAACACTTCAGGTCATGAGACTACATTGTCCCATCGGACTGCAATAGATCCATCTTCCCACATACTTCTTGTGGTTTCTTGGATACTAGAACGTTGTTCCCTCAGGAGCTAGAATACTTGCTTCTACATGCTTTTTGATTTCTTCATTTCTCAGCTCTTTGGGTCCAAATCCTGACTCGACATTGATCATAATCTTCTTTCCTACTGCCTTCCTTGCCGTTTTCTTGCAATGTGTGATTATTATTCTGATCACTCAAAATCCAAAAATGATCACCACCAACAATGTTCTGAGGAACTTGAAGACATTTGCCATTCATTGTGGAACCCATGAGAAGATTGACGCAAACCAGCTGTCATCTGCAATATATTCAACTTCATCTTCCATCTTGATGTTCAGGTTCGTCAGCATCGTTATGGCCTCAGTCAAGGTCCCATTCTCTTCATCGTGAGAGGGTATGACTGTGCAACGTGATTCTTCAATTTTGGCACAGAAGCCTCCATCCATAGCTGTAATCATGTGCAGGGTTATCAGTCTTATGGCTCTTAACTCTTCTTTTATAGCGTTGAATCCCTTTATGGTAGTGTTGATCATCTGCAGGAGCTCCCATCGGGTAATCTGTAACCATTTTGCTTTCGCCATCATCTGGATCCCTGGCATGTAGATTGTCACAAATACTGCCGTGTCTGACTGAACAACCTGTGTTCATACAGAATAGAATTAAAGGTTTCTATAGATTTAGCTGAAAATTAGTTCTCCCTCTTTGTTCGATTGAGAAATTCAACTGATCGCCTCTTTCTCAGGTGAGCATCCGCTTGCGAAAACTCCACAATGTTCAGGTCACTCTTTGGAATCACAAATGCTGGAACATGGATGATCACTATAGAACATAGCCCTCCCCAGTCCTTAGCAACCTCATGTGAACTCTGGATCCACAGACATAGTAGTGGACCATTATCACTACTGTTCCATCCTTCAATCCTGGTAAATCGAGAATTCAACTGCACTGCTGATTCATTCCAACCTTTCTTGTGACATTGTTTCGGAAACGTAGTTCTGCACTGGCTAGAGGCGTTATCTGCAGTGGGCCTCCTTTGCAATCTACCCATGTCAGCAGTTTTGCAATCTTCAAACAATGTTGTTTGCATTCTTTTACTGCAGTCTTCATAACTGGCTCATAGTATCCTGTAAGTGCTAATGCCCTACATATGATCAGGCCTTCCTTCCATCCAGCTGGAGAAAGCCCTGTTCCCTTTATTTAAAGCTGCCCTATCTCCTTACATCTTTGTATTTCTTCATCATCTTTTCCTTGACAATTGAGCTTTCTGTTTATTTCCCATCTGATTCCTGCTCCCTTCATTGATCTCTGTGGGGTGCTCTCGTCCTTGTCTTCAAATCTTGCACATAATCATCTTCTTCTGAGGCTGTCCACTTGGTTACCCATACAAAGGATGCTGTATGACCCTGGAACTGACCTCTCTCTCGTATAGCAAAGTACAAGGTGTGTCAGGCAATGAGCTTTTTGGGCTTCTACTTCCATAGCTATGAATATTTTAGAATTCCCCATTGCATAAGGTAGGTGAGCACAAACCTAGCAACTCTCCTTGGATGTCCTTTTATCCCCTCCTATTTCATGTGCTGATACCACATGTTATTCGCCAAATGTGCTGTACTGTCTAGATAAATATTTAACTCATAATCATCGTCCCTTGTGCTTCAACTCTGTCTCCCTCTTGCAAGGAAGGTGTGTGCATAATGCTCATGAAGTACATCAATAACATCCTTCCTAAAGGTGGAATAATAGGAACACTTGACACTTGTCAGAGATACGGGTGACCTTACACGTGTCACTGGTGTAGGGGTAATCACAAATGGCCTTGGTCTCTTTGCAACAAGGATTTCTGCATAAATCACTGGAGTGGGACTAATCAAATGGACTTTCACCTTATTTGGGCCAATGTAGTAGACAGTTTGGGTTAGCAAAATCAGAAAAACAATAATAAATTCTGTGCATGCATATATTATGCACCAATACATTAATACCCACCATTTGCGATTATCTTCATGTCGTCGAGTTTACTCACTTTCCGAAACTGTACTACTTCCAAGATTCCTCATTGTGCCTGTGTACTTCTTTAAGAAAGGAACAATTTTTAATTGGGCAACTCTGTTAGATGGTCAGGTATCTGCAAGATCTGTTCAACTATTCCCATAAGCAGCATACTGATTGCAGGAACCTTTTAAGGATTGTGCAGAAAAACAAGTATATCAGTATTGCATCCAAAAAGGGCAGGATAATCTTTCAGAATTGGAACAAAAACAGCGAGAAGGAGCCTATGGACATCGACATCAGATAAGACCATGGGATTAACGAAAGAGAAACTCAGTGAGGAATGAATCGGGAAACTACTCCCTTGTCCAGTCATCAGACTCAAATTCTAGATTTGGCATGTTTACCAGATCAACAGTTTCTAAAGTCCAATTTAAAGATTCCTGTGACTCAAACACTTTGCTTAGCACTCCAGCTATAATATGTACAAAGAGTGTCCGGGGTGACCCGCAGTCCAAACGCACACTTGCATTTATTTAATCAGCAATCATAGTGTCCTTCTTCCACTTCATCGATCAAGTATGCATCTGTTGAACGCTTTCTTGTCTTGCTTCTTAATCGACGGTTGGGGTGTGTGGCCTCACCAGCATACGGTTTTATGTCGCCCAAGTGGATCCATGCACGTCTTTCTTGGACCTTTACTGCTCAGGAAGTAATGTTCTCAACAATATAGGGACCACTAAAACATCGTGCCACTTCCTTGTGAAGTGACGCACTAGGATTGAAACTCCCACAAAAAATCTAGGTACAGGAAATACTTCTTGAAGTCTGGTTTCTGAATGGTCTTCATCTGTGTCCTGAGACCGACCTCCCTTACACTTGAGCTGATCTGAAATGACAGATATACTTGCGGTCATACATGTTAAATAAGCAAATAATAAAAGCAAATAATAAAATAATTTACCAACAATTCTGCAATCTTCTGGGCATCACTTCTGCTCCTCAATGGAGGAAACAAGGGCATTCTCATTCGCCTCCCTGTCACTAGCTTGTGGGCTATGAGGTGGTGCTCCAACCCAGGCTGATTCCTTAATGCTTATAATGCTAGGGGCAGGCCATCCCTTCTACCATGTCAATTTCAATTTTTCAATTCTCTCTTTAATGAGACCATTGAGTCACTCACATAGTTTGTTTGCTTGCTGGTGATAAGCAGACTAAACATGTGTTTTATATTAAGCCATAAGCTTAGCTGTTCAAACACTTCATTAACAAAATGGGGCCCATTGTCTGATCTCAGGACCTCACATAATCCCCATCTGGGAAAGACTTCCCAGACTAAAAACTTTGCTGCACAAGTGGCATTAGGGTGTGTACAATGACCTGCTTCGATCCACCTAGAAAAGGGACACACAATCAGTATCATATACCTGTATAAACTACATACTCGCAGCATATCAACATAGTCGATGTGTAAATGTTGAAAAGGATCATTCGGTCGAGGAATCATTCCTCTGATTGTTCACAGTGTATTCCGAGCAATAAATATTTGACATACGATGCAATTCACTACATAAAATACAATGGGCCTCATTACGATTTCGGCGGTAGCCATGGAGCTACTAGCTCCATGGCTGCCACCAAACTGTGCTCCTTTACTGGGTTCCCTGAATGGGGAATTGCCAGGCCATTCCAAGTTCAGAGGGCCCGTTAATTCCTCCCTCAGGGAACCCAGACCCGGACCTTCCCCATTCCCATTTGAGCCCCCATAGGGCTCAATGGAAATGGGAGAGGGCGCTAACGATGGGCCGATTACGACAGGCCCATTGTTAGCTCCCTGGACCCTGGCGGGACAAGATAACGATGCCTGGATTTACCAGGCGTCCTTACCGGGTCCCACGAGGGGAACTCGTAATCGTGTGGAATGGTGTTAACGGGTCAGCATCCATTATCGGAACCCATTAACCCATTCTGCACGGGTCGTAATGATGCCCCATGTATTCTAAAAGGTTCTGTATGAACCAGTCCTCCGCAATAGCTGCTGCAAGGCTTTCCCTGCTTACATGTGCAGGGTAGTGCGACTATTCAAACACTACCCTTAACAAGGCTACAGGCATCACCGGCTTTCCAGTGCTGTCCTATTGACACAATGCTTCAGAGGGGGATACAGAACACTCCCTTTGTTTCCACAATTCTCCCTCTTCCTGTGGTACACTGCCTTGAACTTCCATCAACTGTGTTTGTGACAAATGATTAAACCATTCTTTTACAATCATAATTGTGACAACTTTCTCTTTTACATCTAAAGTATCTAATCTTGAAATATCTGGTGAATATGCAACCCTTTTCACCTCTTTGTCTGTGAAAAGCCTGTCCAATAATGCTGCGTGTTGTACTGTAGTGCCGTCTGCTCAGAGATAGCCCCTCCTTTTCAAACGTGCTAGCCCTGCATGCAGGGTTGACATCACATAGGTGGAGTCACTGTACACCATCACTTCCTGCCCTGCATGTTTCCCGAGCGCGACAATAAGCGCCACTAATTCTGCTGTTTGTGCTGAAAAGTGAGACGTTAGTCTTGCGCTTGCTACCACTTCAAATTCGCCATTGTCTCTGTGTCTTACCACAGCTGAACCTGAACACATCTCCCCATCAGTTTGATCAATTTTTGAAGACCCATAAATAAAGAACCGCCCCCTGCTAGTGCCTTTTCCTTTACGTGCAGGATATTGACATAGAACTCTTCCCAATTAGCGAAATCATGCACATGCTCACACTCTGCCACAGACTCAGCTAGAAACGTGGCAGGGTTCACTATTCTACACCTGACTATTTTGATTGCCTGATTCAAAATAACTACCATATATGCAGAATCCCTATGAGATATCAATGTGCCTTTTGGTTTCTCCAAAATGGCAAACAATGCATGCTCAAGAAACAATGTCATGGAACACCCCATCACAATAATAGTAGACTTCTCGATCACTAAAGTGGCTGCAGCCAGCGACTGTTATCAAGGAAAGTGCCCTCTCATTACTGGATCAAAATCCCACTGTAATACGCAAGGGTTTTGTACCCCAATGTAGTCCTCTGTGTAAGCACCACTTTCATGACTGTCCCTTTGCTTTCTTCAATTTGTCAAACCCTTCCTCCATTCCCTCAGTCCATTCTATTCTTTCCTTGTTCGCTTGTGCAGTCTTTAAAGCCTGCAAAAGGGGTCTTGTGTACGAACTATAATCAAATACCCATGCTCTAACATAGTTGTATAATCCCAAAAAACTGCTGTATTTGTTTTATCATGTGAGGTTTTGCTGTTTTCATAATCGCCTCAGCTCTTTCAGGTGTAACTCTCTTACCCTCATATGAGATTAACTGGCCTATGCACAACACTTCTTGACAATATTGCAACTTCTCCTTAGCCACTTCATATCCCTTGTCTGCTAGAATAATCATTAACTGAATTGAATCTTGCCTGCACTCATCTTCTGTCAAGCTACAAACCAAAATGTCATCTGCGCACTGCAGCACAACACTTTTCAAATCATTATTGCCTAAGTTCATCTGAAGGACCCTATTAAAAATCAATGGAGATTCACAGTACCCTTGGAGCAATCTAGTGCTCTTCAGCTTATTTTGATGAAATGTAAATAACGTAAGGGCTTGAAAGTCCTTATACAACAGGATTGAGAAAAAAATGCATTTTTCAAGTCAATCACAGTGAAATATCATACCTCTGTGGGGATACTACATAGTATCGTCGCCAGATTTGGAACTGAAGGAAACTCTACTTCTACAATCTGGTTAATTGGTCTCATGTCCTGAATTAGTCTCCATGACCCTCCTTTCAATTTTTTCACAGAGTACACCGCAGTATTGCACAGTAACTCTGATATCACTAAGATACACTGTTCCATTAGTGCTGAAATTGTCTTAAAAATACCCTTGTTCACCTCTTGAGACATGGGGTATTGTCTTGCTTGTGATAAAATTGATCCTGGCTTAAACTTAATCCTATCCACTCCTACCCCCTTCAGTAGGCCTACATCATAGGGGCATGTAGTCCGTAAAGAGGTTGGCACTTTTTCCAAATCTTCATCAAACAATGCTGGGTGCTGCTGCACTATCAGCATTCGCTGTGGGTTTTCCATATTCTCTATTCTGATCCAATATGTAATACTCATCTTGAATATTACTTCATTATCTGCTGAATCATCTCTGAACATATCTTCATCAGAGACGGCAGATAATCTATACCATTCCCCAATGGCAAAAACTGTTCTCCATATCCTGACCTCGTCACTGGTTCCTTCCAGCATTGCCAATTACCCTCATACTATGGCTGCATTTAACTCTAGGTGAATAATCTGTCCCCCCTCTTCGTCCATAGGTATCTATGGCCTGAACAAAAACTCATCAGGTATTCTCATGATCTTTCCCACTAAGCCGGGTAGCCATGTCAACAAAATGCGTACCTCATAAAGAAAGACTTCCGGCTATAATGGCATTCCTCACAGAGCCATTTGCCCTGTAAACACCAATACAAACTTGCCCACATTCATATAATGTATCCCTGGAGTAGAACACACTATGGCTTCATCGGTAAAAGAAATCATCATATTAAGCTCGTCAAATCTCGGATCAGAATATTAACAGGTGTCTGCCTTGAAAACAATAATGGAGCAGACATGTCACACTCTTTTATGGAGACTGGTAATTCATCAGTAAAAGGAACTCTACTTTTAGCTCCAGAGCAATCTTGCACATTCATGGCATTTCCCGACATTAGATATTTTCTATCACGTATACATGAACGAGCAGCCCCAGTGTCTACTAAAAAAGAAAACAGATTTACTGCTTATACTGAACACATCAAGTGGCTCTGTGAGCTGTCCTATTGTGGGTAAAAACGTATCCCTGTACCTGTAAAAGGACTTCCTCCCACTACAGTGACACCCCCTTCTCTAGGTGTCGATAACTGTTCCGTGTTTGTGTTCTGCTGTATCTGTATCTGCATGGGTGCATGCTGTGACTGCCCTTGCAATGGATTTGATGGTGCTTGCTTTGGTTGCAATGTTTGTTGCATTTGTGGTGCCTGTTCTTGATACACTGTCTGATCTTGGGCAAACCCATCCCTAGCTTGTGAGCTATATGCTGGAGGATAAGCTGCCCCCCTCTTGAGCATTGCCATTCTGTACATACCCTTGGCTTCCACATGTGCGCGCAGTGTGCCTTGTCATTCCGCATGTCCAACATATATAGGAGGAGCTCTTCTGACTAGCCCTCCTTAGTTGAATCCCCCTTGTACATTCTGATGATCAGTCTGCATATTTTGAAAACCATCTTGATTATTTTGAAAACCACTCCTTCATCTGTAGCCCATCCATCTGCCTCATGGCATGAACCCATACCCTCCGTGATCCATTTGACGTTGATTATTCACCTGTGATGCACCCACTGCTTGCTGAATTCCCAATCCTTCTCTGCTTGTCAATATTGCCCCTTCTATGGCATACTTTGACAATTTCTTCCTCAACTAACTTGGCTTCCTCAAATTTTCTAGCATCTTCCTTCTCTTATTTTTCTCTTGCAATAGCCGGCAATGATGTGCTTTAGTCAACTGTATCTCTGCCCATGGCTTTGCTTCCATTCCCACTAATTTCATCTCTGTACCTGTTCTGGCAATCCCTGACACAAAATATGGTAAAGTACTGCCACTGATTTCCCCCCCGGCTCCCTCATTCAAAGAGTCGACATTTCTGAATACTTAGAATGTAAGCAAGCAGATCTTTGTCATCTTTCATCTTATGTGCCATAATTGAACTCATTTCTGATGTATCAGGATACTGTACCCTGAGTGCCCTCCAGACATCTGCTCTATAAATATTAAATTGCGCTCCATCATGTGCTGTGTTCTCTGCCATGACACTTGAATAGCCTGTTCTCATCCAAATATCATTAGCCCTTTCCCCAAGAATGGATGCTAGGAGACCCTTAATGTCCCCTATTACCAGAGTATTTCCTCCTGTCATCTTTTCTAGCTCATCCCATTTCCCCGCCCTGCCGTTAAATTGGGATGTTTACACCATAAATGATCCTTATCCATTTGTGGCCAGGGAATATTCTGCAGTCTGTCACCCTCTTTCTCCAATAAAGGGAATTGCGTTGTTAGGGAGAATTCTTCTTCTAGGGCTAATGTCCCTCACCTAGTGAGTCCCCCAGCAGCTTTGCTGGATTTCTGGAGTTTATTTTTTCCACCTGGTAAGAGTGTACATCCTTTTTCCACTCTTACATGTGTTTTGGCATATGTGTTGTTCCTCATTGTGTGATCTTGGGCACTGGAGCACACCACTCCAAGTGCCCGTGTTCTTGTATGGGTTACTCATCACCTTTAGTGTAGTAACCCAGGGTTGTCTTTTAGACTTCCCTCTGACTCCATTTCGCTGGGGCGGACTACTGTCCCCCAGAGAAAGGTAAAGTTTCCATTTACTTTAGATAGTCATTTTTACCACAGACCCAGTACACCCCATCTTACATGCAGTACTGGAAAGGGCTAATCTGTACCCCTTTTCTGTCTGTACCTTCCTGAGAATTGTTTTGCTCTTTTAACATTTAGACTTGGCTGGTGGAAATGGTATCTACCCTAACTTTTCTACCGCGATTATATTAGATAAACTTGGTACTGTTCTTGGCTATTATATTAGCCTCGAACATAAACCCGCTTGACCAAATTGTCTTTCTTTTGGCTCCGGTTTGGTTTATTCACCATTTCTTTTTGTTAAAGTCCTTCTTGTTTTTTACTTTGTGCAGCAAACTAGGTTTGCCTTCTTTGTTCACCGTCTTTTGGCAGGCTTCTGCAGAGAAGCCCTCCTCTTGGCGCCTGGGTGTCTAGGTAGACTGAATGTGGGGAAGGGGGTAGTCACCCCCTGCACAGGGTATCCTAGGAAACCCAAGTCGCACCTTGCAATGATTGGCTGAGGTGGTTGTCCCGGCTGGACAACCCCCCTGCTGCATGATTGACAGCCAGGCTGTGTGAATGGGGGTTTTGTGCATAAAAGGCAGGTCTCTTGGGCTAGAAGTCAGAGTCACCTCTGGAACTACAAGGAACTGAAGAGAAGTGGAGAGAACAATGGCTGCTGCAACTACCCCATCCCGGTGAAGCCCTGCTGAAGTCCTGAGCTATCTTCCCATCGATGACTAAGAGAAGATCCAGTCCGGAGTCTTCTTCCCTTGAGCCTGGTGGGGATAGCCAACTCATCTTCTTTAGCCAGAGATCTCCGTCGTGGTCGTAATCGCTGCAAATTGCTGTAGTGGTCCGGATAGCCACCTGCTGTGCCTCTCCTGTTTTTAAGGAGCACACATTTGCGTTGTCGCTGCTGTCGGCTTCATCCCTGTGTGGTGCAGACCCCCTTCAGACGTCCTCCTTCACAACGAAGCTCCAGGAATCGTGGGTCTGCGGGAAACCAACAGGAACAACTGCCAGGGCACCAGCTGCATTGTGGGAATAAGGTACTGTGTTCTACTCGAGGAAACTGGGTGAATCCCTTTTCTTCATCCTCAAGGCTTGTCCTTGTCTTCCCTCCTTCTTATAACGTTTGCTTCGGAACATTGACAATATTCAAGTACTTTCTGGCTACACTGAATCATGAACTGTCTAACGGTGTGATCTTCGGCACAGGCATCTGGTGTCACCTAAACCTGGCTTTGACCCTTTGACTTTTGAACTCCTGTTTCTGAGTGTTTCTCGATACTGTCTGCCTAACCTAAATATTGCCTGTGATTTATGCCTCCAACTCCCTCTGGGTATCTCTGGTGCTAAGTGTGTTTTTGCCCCGGTAGCATTTCATGTCACGGATATGCGTTTATTTAGTAGACCGAACTGTCAAAAAGTGATTGCAACCGTATCTGCAGTATCGTGTTTCGTTCATAACACCGGTTCATTCAAACACAGGGTGCTTACCTTGAGACTTACTGTACAAAGTGAATTGGTTAGTTGTAGTATATTTAACGTGTGGTTTTGTTTACAGTTTAATAGAGGTGTTGTGTTTATAACTGATGGTTTAAAAATAAAAGTACTTATATTTTTTACCTGAAACCTTGAGTCAGTGTTTGCTTGAGTCAAAGTTATTGTGGTCCCTTTGTGTAATCTCTGCTACTGCCCATATACTCTTGAGATAAGCCTGGATGCTCTGCTACTGCTATCACTATAAATTAGTAGTACAGGCTTGTACCAAAGGTAAAACTTGTATTGTCATCTGTGGTCTTAATCAGGTGTCGTGGTCCCTAAGGGCACTGCGCAGGATTCTATCTAACATGCGTAAACCCAAATCCGCAATCGGCTCCCATCGTCTGCCTACCCATAGTGGGGACAATGGTTTCTGATCGACTTCTAACTGCCAATGACCTCAGCCTGCTCACATTTAGTGGCAACTCTTCCTTCTCACTATACAACCATCCTTTAGGTCACTCTGGGTAAGCCATAGGATCTGGCATCCTATCCTTAGGCTGCTCTAGATCAGACCATCTCACTTCCTTGTCTGTCTGCAGACATCCCTTGGGACCGCATGCACTTTCTCCCTCTTCCATCCTCTCCCTCTCCCTCCTCCCGCTTCATCTGATATATCTAGTCCCCAACTAGTATGGCATTCGTCCCCATCACTCTTATTTAAAGCCAACCTATCTAAGGACAAGGCTCTATGCTCGAGACTGAATGGGTCTCTTTCCTGTCTAACCTTTTCCTTTTCTTGTCTTTTCTCTTCCATTCTTTCATTCTCTTTACACTCTTCTTCTCTACTTCATCCTTAATTGCTGTGTTTCCTCCTCTTCTCTCTTGTTTTCTTGCCTATCTCATTCTTCGATGGATCTCTGCCTATTGTCATTCCCACTTTGATCCACCGCCCTTTCTTCTTTCCTTTGCTGTTCTTCCTGATACATCTATTCTCATTTTTGTCTATTCTTTCTCTTATGCTCATCTTCTTTCAATCTTTTTTCTCTTTCCCTATCTTTTCAATCCTGTTCGTCTTGATCCTCCCTTTGCCTTACTTACTCAATATTTTTCCCATCAAGCTTGAGCAACATCTGTCCACCCATCCATTCGTTCTACACTAGTGTTTCCTTGTCAGCTTTATCCTTTTCTCTTTTCCATCTCTTAATCTCTCATTCGATGTCTGTGGATATATTCGGTCATTCACTTTTCTCCTCCTTTCTTTTAGTCTCTTCTGGACTATCATCACTGCTATAAGCATGTGGCTCACATGTCGGATTACTATATCCTGTTGCCGCTTTTAATTCTTTTAACGGATACAATTTACATCTTCTGTACTATTGCTAATTACTTTGTGCAAAGTAAGGGGTGCAAAAGGCTTAACACTTTCCTCTCTACACTAATTAATCATCCAATCCTCAGGAGGCGGATCTTCCCGCTCCTCCTGATACATTTTCCAGAGCTCTAAAATAGCTAACCTTTTCTCCAATTTCTTCCCTGTGTACGCAGCGTGCAAGTATGGGGTCATGTGTTGTAAAATCGTCTTTGACAGAGATCCCCTTGTGGCCATGGCAGGAACATTTTGTCTGATGTACCCTTTACCCACTCTGCACTATACTGTCTGAGCTTTGGTGCATGTTTTGGCAGCGTCTTGCACAGATGCATCAGTGGAGTAGCATCCCCAATTGTGACAAGACTCAATTGACTGTCAATAATTACTGTTGATTTACATGGATACATTTCAGAAAATAAAAACAATATGAGCATGCTCCAACACTCACCGTTCAAAGCCTCTTCTTCTCAATTATCTCAGTCTATCTATTCAGTTGGCGCCAACAATGACCTAGAGTAGATAACAACTTTTTATCTCTCCTCTAACCTCACAGTTTATTCTTATTGCTCATCAACACCTTTTTTCAATTACAAAATACACAAACAGACTAGTCGACTTTCATATATTCACCATGGTACTTCTCATCTCCAGGCCCCTAAAATACCCTGATTGGAGTTGGAGTTGTTCCCTATCATAAACCTGTTTATGTGCTGCCTAATTACCCACTTGGGTTTTGAAATTACTCATTTTAAAGCTCCTTGTGCTAGGAAACTGGGCTCTTTAAAACTTCTCGTTATGTATCTCTAACGCTCCTCGTTATATACTAAACAACCCCCTGTTACTTTTCTAAGTTACCACAATCCTGTCCCCTCATTTGGCCATTCCCCTTAGTCTACTCACCATTCGCTCTTAAGCTCTAGGCCTTTGGTATTGTCTCCCCTCCTCCAGTTGACCACCATCGCCTTCAGTCCACCCAGCACCTGTGGAAACCAGGAGGGATTTCATCAAAGAGGGACCTGTCCCAACTGTATCGATTTTCTTTCAAGAGTTCTATATTGGCCACTCTCCACAGAAAACTTCACGATCTTCCGGTATCCGATTATCCGAAAATCTTGAGATTTACTAATAGATGGATCTTATTGAACCATCCTCCCTCTGCTACCACGTGAACCCGTAGGGCCTTCATGCGAGGTGACGCTCTATGGGATGGATGGGGATGCAGGTTTTCCTCTTACACCAATAATAAGACGGACTCAGGAAGTTGGCAAAAGATAAATGTTTTTATATGCAATTGTCTAAAACAGGGAATACAACGGGCATCAACGGACGTCCCACAGCATAAGTCTCAACGCATTTAATCAAAAACATTACTTTTACAGCAAACATTTGTCATACGTGACATCATACTACGTGGCAAAATAAGAAAACCTACTAAGGGCCAGGATTGGATTAAGAGGAACATCTAGGTATACTTTCTATGGGGGGTATCATTGTGATTGGATCTCACAGGTCAGGTGGACAGCTATGCCCACCCCTAGTGCAAGTCTTCTTCGCTGTCATGAAAGACACTACGTTTCATTGGCTTTCAAACTATAGTGCTCTTTACTACGTGGTTTTCTACAATTTGTTTGCACGCTTCTACCCTTCTGGATTATTCCACTCGCTAGCAGCACACAAGCTGGCACACCAGGTGCTTGACGGGTGGACTTTAGCTTGCCCAAAGTCTATTTCCATCTTGATCATGTGAGAGGAGACCATGTTTTGAGCTCTTTCTTCGTATTTAACACTATTAAATTAATACAACCTGGTGCTTCTAGTGTTTTTCCATTACACCTCAACAGAAGGTTGTCTCACCTCTCATGTTCTTTGTATCTTCTCGAATAGATAACCAGTTTCTTGGCTGCCCCAACCCTTGACACTGGGCCAGACAACCTTTCCTGAACTTTCCCTAGTTGTCAGCTATTTTCTTCTACTGCACCACACGTTCAGCCCTTCTGTTCATGGTATCAGGTAATAATATCCCTATATATATGGTCGCTGTATATAATGTCTCCAGGTAAGGTTGTGGTGACGTTATATAGGGGTCCATATATATATCTTTACTTCGCCATCAGATTCTATAAGGTCTATATATTCTCTTCATTTGCATCTCTTCTGGGTGCGTCATTTCCGCTTCATGTGATGTCACCAGTCTTCTCGTTCATTCATCTTCACACTTCTTCCGGATCCTCCTTTAACCCCTTAAGTGCCAAGGACAAGTATGCCCTTCCTTTTGCATAGACTTGCATAATAGCCTAGCACTTACCGTGGGTACATTTTATAGGGCTTTTCAATGGATACGTTGCTTTGAGGACTCTTTGCTGTATAGGGGCCATTATAGGCAATGTGCATGATGCATTTTTTGGGTTCCAACATATAGGCAATATGGGGGACGGGACTTCCGATAGAATCACGTGGCTTCTCCGCTACACCATCAGGAGCATGAATAGGGTGCGTGCTGTAATGCAGATTGGTGCACCATACATAATTTTAAAGAGGCTGGAGGGTGTTGAGCCCTATTTGGACTGCGTGGCACCCGCTTACGTCAGAGCATTATTTGTCCAACGGCACACTAATACTTATAAGGTGGCCATCTTCACCGCAATGTGGTCAAGTTTATCGGTTGCACATTGTAATGTCGGTGGTACTCCGGGCTGAGGAGATGTTATCTGTTACCACTGAACCCATAGACCTGCGGCCCTTTAAGATGAGCTAGCAATACTTAGAGATGGATGGTGATTCAGAATGTACTCAAACATCAATAATCAAACTGACTCAGGCAGTTGACAAAACTTTGTCTGTTTTAGTTGCAATTATCTAAAACTGGGAATTACAATGAACATCAATGGGCGTCGCTCGATTTCTCTCAACACACTTTATAAAAAACACAACTTTTATAGTCAAAACGCATCATATGTGATGTCACACTACGTGGCAAACTACTAAAACCTAGTTGGCAATGTGATAGGCTTAACAGGAACATCAAAGTATACGTTCCATACTTGCGGCAGAAGTGATTGGGTCTCTAACATCAGACGAACAACTAAGCCCTCCTCTAGCGCAAGTCTTCTTCATCATCACAAAATATAGGATGATCAATTAGTTATACAAACTATAGGGCTCTTTAATATGTGGCTCTCTACAATTGGTTTGGCACCCTTGTACCCTTCTGGAATATTCCACACGCTAGCAGCACACAGGCTACCGAGGTGCAGGGAGGATCGGCATGGACATGCCTCCCCACCTAATTAGCCCAACATCTATGATCACTTTCGCAGTCTCCCAGTCAATTAAGGCTTTTAACTTGGTCTTGCAGAAGCTCTCTGTGACTGAGAATAAAAGGGAGTATCTTCTTGGTTTCAGTGTAGCTCGAACCAATGTCTATTTTGATCTGACCATTCTCAAGCTCATTTCTGCATTTAAAATTATTAAATTATGAACTCTTGATGCCTTCAGTGTTTTTTCCATTCCACATCAAGCAGAAGTTTGTTTCTTTCCCGCGTTCATGTAACTACTGTATGGACAACCAGGCTCACGGTGGCCTTGCATTCTTGATGCTGGATCAGCCAAGCCTTTCTTGAATTTCTCCTTCACCATTAGCTGTTTTCCAACTTCCCCACACTGAAATCCCTTTCCAATCATGGGGTTCCAAGCCTTGCTAACATGCATCGTAGAACATTCAGGTTCTATACATTCCTATGAATATACATTGGCGCATCACTGCAAACTATTCACTACATATCCAGCCTTAAGATCACTTTGTCTACTTGTGTTACTGCATCTGTAAAAGTGTAAACCGATTTAGCATTTTCTTCAGCATTTCTGTAGCATGAGCACCTTCATCTCAAGCCCCAAATGTTGCTAATCTTCGACACCTCTTCTTCAGATCTCATAGAATGTTTATATTATTTTGCCTTGTGCATATTTTTGTTACGCTCACCTGCTCTCTGCGGGGATGTTGGGGCACGGTTGGAGCCCTCCCTGGAATTGCATCCCCTGGATCTGTTCTCTCCCACAGCTGCTGCAATGTTACTGCTCCGGTTGCTGGTACTGCCTCTAAGGGAACACAAGAGGCAATGAGAATGGTGTGGTGGTGTTGCGATTCCCCCCGAACCCTTCGTTCCAAAACGAGATGAGCAAGCATTTGCCCATGTCCGCTCACCTGATTTCTTGTAAGGATGAGCTCTCCGCCTGCTTCTCATTAGCAGGGCACATTGGATGTACCTAGTTGCTTCACTGGTCTGTGGATGTGGCGGCCCAGACCAGCTGCAACTGACCATTTAGAAGGTAAGAGTCTATTAACAATGTTTATTGTCCGTGTTCTAATACAATGTTGTTTTTGCCATGATTATAGTCTATAATTATTGCAATGTCTTTTTGCTGTGATTATAGTTCTTAATTCTTGCAATGTCTTTTCTCTCCCCTATATGTGTGACTATGACTGCACAGAGTTGCAGTGTTTAGAGCGAACCCCAATGAAACCCAAGAGAATGGCGAAGCTCCCAAGTAGGTGGTAAGTTGGTTTTCAGGTTAGAACGCAAGACTCAGGTATTGCACGGCCAAGCATAAGTTATTCATGCAGTTTCTAACCTTGTGTGTCCTTTTCTCTTTCAGGGGTGGCCTGGCCACATCAAGCGGGAAGCGGCTGTCCAAAGGCCTGTCCATGGTTCCAGGATGGTAGGCTCATGAAGAGGATGGGTGGAAGAAGCTCCCGCATAGCTGGATGTCCGGCACAGTTAAGGATGTGCTCCAACTCCGATGACTATGGAACCAGGTAAGATGTGCTGCAGGCGATGGTGTAGCTGGAGCAGGTAATGCACTTTCAGCGATGGTGCAGCCAGACCCAGGTAAGATGCGCTTTCAGCGATGGTGTAGCTGGAGCCAGGTAATGCGCTTTCAGCGATGGTGTAGCCGGAGTCAGGTAAGATGCGCTTTCAGTGATGGTGTAGCTGGAGCCGGGTAAGATGCGCTTCGAGGTGATGAGCTGGAAACAGATAGACTCTGCAGGCGGCGGTAAGCGTTATGCTGCAGAAATCAGACTAAAGTAAAGCGCAAGGATGTGGGCGGGTTGCCCTTAAATAGACTGGACCTGGCTCCTCCCTTTGGCCCCGCTATGTGGCACCACATTGCCACTCCCAGAGATTCTTGCTCATGCTCCCCAATGTTCTCCTATGGCCATGTCTGGCTTGGATGCACGTGCCTTAGGAGTATAGTGTTCAAAACACACTTTTGCATGCGCCTGGTGCCAGAGGCGCCAGGACTGGGTCCATTTGGACTCTGCAGGTGGTAGAAACATGGGCCCTTGTCAGGTGGCCATGACTGTCATGATGCCTACCCCCAGGGACCCAGCCCACGTCCAGCAACCCCGGAAGCAGGCATCAAGTTATCCTAAGCAAGCCCAACAACCCCTGCTAGGGGCTATTTATGATATGATATGATATGGCATTTGTAACGCGCCTATACACTAGTGTTTCAAGGCGCGACAAGGCAGAGGGGGAACACGGGGAGACAGGCAACAATCCTACTAGGCCAAGTAGTCTGGGGACTGGGAAAAGTGCAAGGGGAAGGGGAGAGGGGAAAGTGCAGTACATGGTTAGTAGAATAACAGATAAATAATAGGGCCAGCTGGTGGCAAGTGCAAGGTAAGTGCCGGGAGAAGGGGCTGTAGGATACAGAGACAGTCCCGTAGTGCAGGTAGGCAGTGCAGGGAAGTGTGGCTGGGCCAAGGACCGAGATCGGTGAGTGGCCCAGTTGCAGATTCAGTGTAGGTTCAGTGATTTTAGCAGGGGCGAGAGGGAGAGAAAGCAGAGGCAAAGAGGAAGGTTTTGAGGTGCTTCCCGAACCGGAGATGGTTCTCCTCAAGTTTCAGGGAGGCAGGAAGGCTGTTCCAGAGGGAGGCCCCTGCTGCCGAGAGAGATCTACCCCCAGCTCGTTGCTTGGAGAAGCGGCTGACCCTGAGGTAGTTGGAGGTGGATGAGCGAAGAGCTCAAGAAGGAAGATATTTAGGAAGAGAGAGTTGAAGGTATTTTGGCCCAAGGCCCCAGAAGGCCTTGTGGACAATGCAGAGGGTTTTGAACTTGATCCTCGCAGCCACTGGGAGCCAGTGTAGTGATTTCAGTCATGGAGAGATACGGTCCCTGGGCTTGAGGCCAAGGACAAGTCTCGCAGTCCTGTTCTGAATGAGTTGCAAAGGTTGGAGAGTAGAGGCAGGAAGATTTAGATAGAGGCTGTTACAGTAGTCCAGCTTCGAAAGAACCAGGGCTCTGGAGACAGTGAGCTTCTGGGGGAAGGAGAGGAAAGGAAGGAGACCTCTGAGGAGGTGTAGCTGGTAGTGTGACTTCTTAGAGACGTCAGATATGTGAGGAGAGAAAGAGAGTGTGGAGTCGAAGATGACCCCGAGGTTTTTTGCCTTGCAGGTAGGAGCAGGAAGAGGGCCAAGGGTCCAGTCCTGGCGCCTAGGGCGCCAGGTTCATATGGAGAGTCAGTCCTGGTGCCATAAGCACCAGGCTCATAGATTAAAACTTACCTGATGCAGACCATGCTGCAAACTCACCTGATGCAGACCATGCTGCAAGAGCTCCAAGCCAAAAGAGGCTTGGAAGGGACTACTTTACTTAGGGACTATTTTTTACTCGGGCGGGGCTGGGGAGGAATACTTACCTGGGACTACTTTGCAGGTTATTTAAACCACGTCCGAAGAGCAGCACACGCTTCGCGTTATTCTGCACCCAGCAGCGTAACGCTCACCGTGCCTGCAAGTCTGCATCCAGCCTTCTGCCACGCCCGCCTCGAGTTTGGAGCTCCTAGAAAAAGGGAGAAAGAAGGAGAAAAGGTTAGAACAAGAGCAATACCTTTAATCCTTACCTGAATTCCCGATCCATTGCGCCTTCGAGCTGGAAGAAAGAAGTTATTTTATGCGCGTCAGCCCACCTGCTGCAGCACCGCGCTGAACTCACTGGCCTTCGCAGCATCTTCACATTCCACTGCATCCTCTTGCATTTTCCCGCCGCACTCCGGCACCTAAGGAGAAGACAAGAACAGCAAGGTGAGCCAAGAGAATACAAAGAGGAATATTAGTTACCCCCCCATAGACTTACCTGATTTTACCACCGGGGGTACTATTTCTCTTCACGGGTCGGCGCAGCTTCCACTGCATCTTCGCCGAACCCCGGCCCCTAAGGGGAAACAAAAGGACAGCAATGTGAAACAAAGGGACTAACAAGGGGAACTCTCCTCACCACAATAGACTTACCTGATGTTACCGCCGGAGGTATTATTCCCCAAGACTTCATACTTTCTCTCAGCGCCTGAATAAGGGAGAAAGCAACAGGTTACATATTGACATTATTTTATCGAACTGTGTTAGAAAATACAAATCCTTACCAGAATACCACCGGTTGCCACGAGAAACTCTTCATTAGGGTCAAGCTGCAACCTGCAAGGAATTGGACAAGAGTGAAAGTCATGCATTTGAACTCTTACGAACTTTATACTTATGGCATCTTGCCGGGAATCTCGGAGTCAATATTGTTCTGGAACTCACCAATTCCTTCGAGCCAGTGAAGCAATTGGTTATCAATGCGCCCCTGCCCTCAATGCAGGATGGAGAGCTCATCTTTTCAAACCATCAGGTGAGACTATAAGAGAGGACATCAAAGGTGATCTGTGGGGAGAACAGCGGGGGTAGGGGGATTTACGCTCAACTCCACGGGTGGTTAATTCCCTTTCTCCATTTGCAGAAGAATACTCCTACGGGCCAAGCAAATGAAGCTAGGTGGGCCAGTCCAGTCCATCATCTCGGCCCTACGCGTCACATTGGTGGAGACCGCAGCTGTCCAGTTCCGATCGACACCTCTGTGGGAGCCAGGTGAGCGTAACAATGACACTTTTCTAGGTGCGTCATTCCTGCTCTGCCTGACATCACCGGTCTCCTTTTTCACTCACTCTCACACTTCTTCCGGGACTTTTATCCAGAACGCCATCATATCTAAGTGAATGCATATAGGGTTTTCTCAGTGGATACCTTGTTTCAAGAATTCTTTGAGTTGCATGCATTCTCACTGGTACTGCATGTGTCACAATTCCTTGTTCCTAACATATAGGCAACATGGGAGCAGAGCTTTTGGTGAGGGTACTTGACTTCTGCTCTACACTCCCCCCTTTGGGCGATTCATCGACCACTCTCTGAAAAGTCTTCACATCAAGACATCCTTGTCTGAAGAAGTGCTTTTTTGGGACCCATATCTTTATGACTCCTACCAGGAATCCCGCTGATTTCACATGCTCATCAACAATTCAGGTCATAACTATGCATTGAACATTAGGACTGCAGTAGATCCATCTTCCTACATACTTCTTGTGGTTCTTCGGGTGCAGGAAATTTATTCTCTCAAGTGCATGAATGCAGGCCTTTAGGTAGTCTCTGATTTCTTCATCTGTCAGCTCTTTAGGTTCAAATCATGATTCGACATCAATCACAATCTTCATTCCTACTACCTTCCTTGCAGTCTTCTTGCATTGTGTGATTATTATCCTAAACAACTCAGCCCTGACTACTCCAATTTCATCATAGATGGCAACATCATTCCAGTTGTAAATCATGTGAAAACCCTGGGGTTCTACCTAGACGCCAATACCAACCTCTCCAAACAAGTTAATATGACCGCCTCAGCTACCGCCTACACGGGAAAATTAATTAGGGCTTGTAGACCCTTTCTATCTACAAACAGCTGCCTCATTCTGGCGAGGGCCCTCATACAATCTAAGCTTGATTATTGTAACAGCCTCTACCTTGGTGCCAACCAAGCTATAATCAAGAAACTTCAGATCCTCCAGAATAATGCGCTGAGAGCAGCACTAAATATTCCCAGGAGAGAGCACATCTCCCACATAAGAATATCTTGTAAATGGTTATCTATCCAACAATAAATCGACCTGAAAACCCTCTGCCTCACCTATAAAGCCCTAAATCACCTTGCCCCCCAGTACCTCACCAACAAACTCTCCCTCAAGCCTAACACAAGACTCACCAGATCATCCAATACTCTCTCCCTCACCGTGCCCTGATTCTCCGCCAAAAGAGCGGGGGGCTCAAGCTTTAGTGTCCTTGCCCCTCAACTCTGGAACACCTTGCCACTGAGTATTAAATTGACCAAATCCTTCCAACTGTTCAGAAGATTAGTCATTAGTTGGCTTCTGGAAAAGGAAATCCTCAGATAAATTAAGCTCAGTCCCAACTGCATTTACTGTACATACTTTGAATAGATTGACTTAGATCAGTACCAACTGTATATATTTTACATACTTTGAAATGTTCCTACTTCCTGCCTGTACATTCTATATTTGGCATCTTAACGCCACAATTGTATAACTGATTATTTACTGCAATTATGTAACCTATCCTTAAGCGCCCATTTACCCCTGGGTCTGGAGCGCTATACTAAATAAAACAAACAAACAAACAAACAAAACAAAATCCAAACATGATAATTACCAACAGGGCTCCCAGGAGTTTGAAAATGTTCGCCATCCATTGTGGAACCCATGTGAAGATTGACCCAAACCAGCTGTGTACACCAATGTCTCCGACTTCGTCTTCCATCTTGATGTGTAGGTTTGTCAGCATCATTATGCCTCTGTCAAAGTGCCATTCCCGCATCATGAGAAGGTATGAATGTGCAACATGATTGTCGAATTTTGGCACAAACACCTCCATCCATAGCTGTAATCATGTCCAGGACATATCTATTCTACAGGCTCATCAGCATCATGGCTCTCTGTTCCTCCTCGATTACATTGAATCCCTTTATGGTGGTGTTGATCGTCTGCAGAAGCTCCCATCTGGTCATCTGTAACCATTTGGCATTCATCATCACATGAATCATGTGCATAAAGATTATCGTGAATATTGCTGAAGTCTGACTGAACACTTGGTGTCCATATGGAATGGCATCAAAAGCTTCTATCGATTTGGCTGAGAAACAGTTGTCCCTCTTCATTCGATTCAGGAGCTCAGCAGATCTCTTCTTCCTCAGGTGAGCATCTGCTTTTTGAAACTTTCCAATGTTCAAGTCACTTTTAGGAATCACCAATGCTGGAATATGAATGATCACTATAGAAGATAGTCCTCCCGAATCTCTGGGTGGCTTCATGTAAGCTCTAGATCCACAGACCCAATAGTGATCCACTATCACTACTGTCCCGTCCTTCATTCCTGGTACAGCAAAGATTTGTAGGCACTGTTGATTCTCTCCAACTTTTCTCGTGCCATTGTTTCTGAAACATGTCTTCAACCCATATCAGAAGTTTTGCAAGCCTTGGCCATAGACGTTTGCATCCCTTTTCCACTCTTTCAATAGCTGTCTTGTGAGGACTAGTTACTGACAAAGCTCGGCATATGACTACACCTTCTTCCAATCCATCTGGAGGAATCACTTTTCCCAGATTTGCATCTGCCTGCTTTCCTTGCAGCTTTGAATTTCTTCTTCAGCCTTCCCTTGACAATTGAGTCTTCTGTTTATTTCCCATCGAATTCTAGATCTCTTCATGCGAGGCTGTTCATATCTTATCACATGAATTTGTGTGTGTGCTCTCGCTCTTGTCTTCAAATCTTGGACAGAATCATCTTCATCTTGTGCTGTCCATTTTGTCACCCATATCAAGGATGCTGTTCAGCCCTGAAATTGACCTCTTGTATGGCAGAGTGCAAGGTGAGTAGGATAATGAGCCTTTTGAACATCTATTTCTATAGCTGTAAATATTTTAGACTTAACCATATCATAAGGCAGGAGTGCACATACATAGCAATCCTCCTCAGAAGCCCTTTTCCCACCTCTTTCATGTTTTGATACCACATGTTGTTCCCCAAATACGGTGTGCTGTCTAAATAATCATTTAATTAATTAATTATCAATCTCCCTTGCACTTCTCTTAGGTCTCTTTCTTTCTTTGCTTCTCTCTAAGAATGTGTATCTGGTGCACAATAAGGATATCTTTAAGAGTCCTTCCTGCACAACGGTTTCTATGGACACTTGTCAGAGAAATTGGTGCCGTGTCATAAACTACTGGAGAAGGGACAATCACATAAGGCCTTGGCCTTCTCACAATGTCTAGTTTTGCCACAGTGACTGGAGCGAGTAGGATCAATACTATACTATACCCAAGAAATTTTTCTGGAAGAACAAGGTATTCAAACAGATCTAATGGAAGAAACCAGCTTAAAACCAAAATCAACATTTATGCCAATTCTATCTTCAGAAAATGTCATAGATGTATTTCATAAAACAGTCAGCAACTGTTTACGGAAAGACTATCTAAGCAAAAAACACATGAAGACAAGGTATAATCTAACAAAAGAAGAAAAACAGGCAATAAAAGAATTATCTAAAGACAATCAATAATAATCAAAGCTGCAGATAAAGGAGTCAAAATAGTCCTTTTTAATAGAATTGACTATATAAGAGAAGGATTAAAACAACTGAATGTAAAAGAATGCTATGAGAAGATGAACAATAACCCTATCCCCAATTTGGAAATCTTCTGGAATACAAAGATAAAAGCCTGGCATGATCTTAGCCTTCTAGGTGATAAGGAATCTCAAAGCTTAATCAACAAAAATTCAATTATGGCAACAATATATTTTCTACCTAAAATCCATAAAAACTATAAAGACTTTCCACCAGTTCGACCCATCATCAATGGCATTGGCTCAATAACAGAAAGAACCTCACAATACATCGATTCCCACCAACAACCATTGGTAGCAAATTTAGCCGCATATGTTAAAGATTCAAAACATATCATTCAGCAACTAAACTCATTACCATGGGAAACAAACTACTACTTTGTTACATTGGATGTGATTCAATTATACACAAGTATACCACATCAAAAAGGTTTGGAAAGCACAAAGTATTTTCTCAAAACTCGATCTGTTTCATTTCTTGAACCAAACAAAATGATAATTAAAATGTTACATTTTTGCTTGCACAATAATATATTCATCTTCAATAACAACATCTATAAACAACTTCAAGGAACCGCTATGGGGTCAAAATTTGCCCCTTCCTATGCAAATTTATTTATGGGTCTTTTTGAACTACAGCATGCTTGGAAACATCCATTCTTTGAACAAAACATCAGATTTTGGGGACGATTCATAGATGATATTCTAATAATCTGGGAAGGCAACCTACAAGATCTGGACATATATGTTAATCATCTTAATAACAATTCTTTCAACCTGTCATTTACCAAATCAGCCAGTGCCACAAATATAGAATATTTGGATCTTGAACTTTTTGTTGAAAATTCACAAATACAAACTAAATTATTCACAAAACCTACAGCTGGAAACAGTCTTCTTCATGCAACATCCTATCACCCTAAACATACCATCCACAGTATTCCATATGGAGAAATACTAAGAATAAAAAGAAACTGCAGCACTATTTCAACCTTTCAAGACAATCTTCATCGAATCAATCAAAAATCTTTTCAGAGAGGGTATGGAATGAAAACTATCAAAAAAGCAATTACTAAAGCGGAATTGGTATCAAGAGATTCTCTATTGGAAGACAAGCCAAAATCAGTAAAGACAAGTCCCAAAACTCCATTCGTTACCACATTCAGCACAAAAACTTGCAGGACCAAACAAATACTCAGAAAGCATTGGAACATTCTTTTGACAGATTCAAGTCTACAAAAACATCTGGATAATCACCCTAACATTTGCTATAGAAAAGCACCAACAATCAAGAATATGATTAGCCCAAGCTTCATGGCTCCACTAACCGATGAAAGGAAAATCTTTTTTCATATGGCAAACAATGGTACTTTTAAATGTGGGCACTGTAAACTATGCCCGTTCATAAAGCTAGGAACTAAAGTAATCACACTACCAAATGGTGAAATCAACCATATTAATCAAATGATTAACTGCAACTCAACTTTTGTTATTTATGGAATGGAATGTATTTGCAAAAAGTTATATATTGGGAGTACTGTCAGAAAATTGAAAATAAGGATATTTGAACATATTAGAGCTATCAGAAATAAAGACTTGAGATCTCCCATCT
Organism: Ambystoma mexicanum; assembly: GCF_040938575.1. Taxonomy (NCBI): domain Eukaryota; kingdom Metazoa; phylum Chordata; class Amphibia; order Caudata; family Ambystomatidae; genus Ambystoma; species Ambystoma mexicanum. The sequence continues at coordinate 1,546,659,984 of NC_090929.1, forward strand.
CAGTACATGTTATTATGAACCATCCTGACTTTGATATCTCCAATTTGAAAATTTTTGGTCTCGAGAAAGTAATGCTATCTCCAAGAGGAGGTAACAAGGAAGAATTACTAAGAAAAAAAAATGCAGATGGATTTGTAAAATGGACACATGTATTACAGGTCTGAACTGTGACACGGAAATGTATAATTGGCTTTAGATTAACTATATTGTTTTTGCTGTACTTTTTATTTGGTTCGTAAAACATGTGCGTGATGACGTCATAGCGTTAGACAAAATCATGAGGATTCGGGGAGAAGACGTCGTCACGGCACAAGCATGGCAGTACATCCTAAAAAATGGCACTCAAAAATGGTCTTTAATTATGCAAATATGCAATGACGTCTTAGCACACGTTTAAAAAAAAAAAAAAAAAAAAAAAGATTAGCGTGTTGCTATAAAATCACAACAATAGGCGCTCTAATTTAATAATCTTTTCTCTGTTACTTTATTTAAAATTCCATATTATTAATTTAGAATGGAGTTGTTGGTCTTAGTTAAACTCATCCCAAAATGGCCGCCGGGTCGTAAACACGTGCGTGATGACGTCATCGCGTCACGTAAAATCCCGTGGGCGCGACGTGATGACGTCATCACGGCACGATCGCGGCATAAATAGCTGGAATCAGCTTAAGTTAGACATCCTCTTACTTGGATGCTTATCACGGCATAGGATCAATTATATAAAAAAGAAGAACAAGGTAAGTGAATGAGAAGCCTGTACTCTCCCTGGATCAAGTTTTACTAGAACTTATAGTCAAACTATGACCATGTTTTCCTTTTTCATAGACTATTAACAAAAAGTTTTATTTTATCTTTTTCCCTTATTCTCCCCCCCATAGCTTTAACCTGGAACCTTTCCTACAAAATTGAATTAGGATAAATATCCTTATGAGTATTAGCGAGACTCGAGTATATACAATTCGGAAAAATAAGCAGGATACATGCTAACAATAAGAAAATCAGAAGGGTGAGTCATTGTAGCAAAAACTATATTTTACTCTTTTTGAAAAAAATGTATGGCATTACTGAAAATGAGGAATTTGTTTTTTTCTTTCTTTTTAGTACAAACACTTCCTCTCCTGAAGAACCATTGAGAGTGTCAATGGGGAAACACGTGCCGAGAGAGAGAAACATTTGAATTATAATATATTGGTGTGAAGCAAAAATAAATGAAAAAAGTGACATCTAACAGAAATGTCTCTTCATTTGGAATGTCTTTTTGGAAACCCTTTATGAAAGGAAAAAATTATTAGTGTGAAGAAACAATAATACAATTTAAATGACTGTTAAGACTCGCCTGAATATATTTACATAAGGGGCTAGCGCATTTGAGTCTACTTTCCCAAATCTCTTTTTTCTTTTTTCAGGATCAAAGAGGCCACTGCTTTCTTGGGACCAATAAAATTCACTGTGTGGATTAGCAGAATCAGAAAAACAATGATAAATGTAGAACAGGCATACATTATGCACTAATACATGAGGCTCCACCATCAATGACTTTCCACACATCGTTGACCTTGCTCACCTTCTGGACCTGCAATATGCTCTATGGACACCATGTTTTCCTGTAATTACTTTAAAGGAAGGAAACACTTGTTTTATTCAGGCAAATTCGTCAGATGCTCCACTAGTTGTCGAATTTGCTCTATAATCTCCACAAATAACTTGCTGATTGCTGGATGATTTATAGGATCTTGCATAAACACAAAAGTATAGGTGTCTCGCCAAACAAGATAAGGGTGAACTTGAAGCAAATAGTGAAAGATCATAGCAAGTAGTTTGTGGGCATCATTTTTAGACAAGACCATCTGTATGTCCAGAAAGATGTTCAGGCAGTAGTCTTATCTGTCATATAATTGCTGCCAATAAACATCTAATAGTCGGGCCATTCTTATGATCCTGGATAAAAGCATGTATATCAGTGCTCCTCCCAACAAGAGCAGCGTAAGCTCTGAGTATAAATTTGAAGACAGCAAGAAGAAGTCTGTATATCAGCAATGGACAACACCATAGGCACCTCCAAAGAGTAACTCAGTAAGAAACAAGTTGGGGAACTGCTCCCTCTTCCATGGTCGAACAAAAATGCTGAAACTGGCATGTTTTATTTACTTTTGCTCTCCACAGTCCAATGTCAGAAAACTCCTGTGGCTCGAGAATAGTAACTTGCTCACTACTTGCTTGATAGCTACAAAGAGTGTCTCAGGGAGTCATAGTCAAAATGTACTCTTTTATCTGTCTACTGGACAGTCCCACTTCCTTCTTCATCGTCATCGATCAAGTCTGCATGTGCTGAACTTCTTCTCCTTGACTTGCTTCCGAATGGGTTTGTGGCTATGTCGGCCTCTCCAGTATAGATTTTCACTTCTCCTTGGTGTATCCAAGCTCGTCCTCGTAGTACCTTGACTGCTGACAGAGTAATGTCCTCCACAACAAAGGGACGCTGAAACGGGGCTCATGCCACTTTCGTGTGAAATTTCTGTTGAAAACCTTATCTCCGGCAAACAATTTTGGTAAACATACATCTTTAGATGATGTTGCTGTATGGTCTTCACCCTTTTTCTGAGACTGACACCCTGTCTGCTTGACTTTATCTGAAATGACAGAGATACAAGCCGTCATACATGTTAAATATGCACGTAAATCATCTCCTAACAATTATGCAGTTGTCTGGGCATCACTTCTAGTCCTCGATGGAGGAGCCATAGGCATTATGATTCACCCCCTGGCAACTAGGTTGCGGGGTCTGAGATGGTGATCAGAGCCGGGCTGATTTCTCAATGCATATAATGCAAGGGGCAGACAATGTACTGTATGCCACCCCTTTTTCAGTTTTAATTTCAACTCATCTATTCTCTCATTGATCAGACCAGTGAGTCTCTCACATATCCCGTTCACTTGCAGGTGATAAGCAGAGGAAAACCTGTGTTTAATGCCAAGCAAAAAGCTAATCTGTTCAAATACCTAATTCATAAAATGTGGGCCATTACCTGATTTCAGTACCTCACATACTCCCCATCTACGAAATACTTCTCAGACTAAGAAATTTGCAGCGCAAGTGGCATCAGGGTTCGTGCATGGACCAGCCTCGATCCACCTTCAGAAGGTGCACACTACCACTATCATATACCTGTATCCATTACAGACCTGAAGCATATCAACATAATTGATATGTAAATGCTGAAAAGGACCATTTGGTCGAGGAATTAATCCCCTGACTGTTTGCAGCGTGTGCCCAGCAGTAAACTTTTAACTTACGATTCAATATATTACATAAAAAGCAACAAGTTCTAACAGGTTCGGTATGAACCAGTCCCCCGCAATGGTTGCTGCAAGGCTCTTCCTAGTGACATTTGCAGGGTAGTGTAGCTGTTCTAACACCATCCTTAATAAGGCTACGCGCATCACCAGTTTACCAGTGTTGTCTTGTCACCACAATGCATCAGAAGAGTATAAGGAACACCCCCTCTGTATCCACAGGTATTTCTCTTCCTGTGGAGCTCCACCTTGAACTTCCATTTACTGTTCTTGTGATCAGTGAGTAAAGCTTTCATTCATAACCATCATCACAACCATTTTCTCTTTCACATCAGGCATATCAAAATTAAAAATATCAGAAGAATATGCAACTCATTTTGCCTCTTCATCTGTGACTTGCTTTCTGCGTGAAATAAAGTTTGTTCTATTAGTGTGAGTTGCGGACTTGACTATTGCAATGGTTACTCAGAGTTGTAGTGTTTTAATAAGCCTGTCCAATAATGCAGCGTCTTGCACTGGAGTGCCATCCGCTCGGAGTCACTGTACACTGTTACTTCCTGGTCTGTGTGTTTCTCAAGTGCGAGAATAAGCACCACCAATTCAGCAGCCTGTGCAAAATTAAACGGTAGTCTTGCACTTGCTACGATCTCAAATTCCCCATTAGCTCTGTTTCTTACCACAGCTGAGCCTTAATGTCTTTCTCCTTCAGTTTGATCGATTTTTGAAGAACCATCAATAAAGAGAATCTCCACTGCTGCTAGATCATTTTCCTTCACTCTTGGGATCTCGTCATAGAACTCATAATTTGAACAATCATTCACTTGTTCATCCTCTGTCAATGGGGCAGCTAGAAACGTGGCAGGGTTCACCATTTTACACCAGCCTATTTTGATCCCTGGATTCGTTAAAACCACCTTGTAAGCAGAAGCTCTTTGAGACATCAGTGTACCATTGGGTTTCTACAATACAGCAAACAAAGCATGCTCAACAAATAATGTCATGGAACACACCATCACTATGCTGGCAGACTTCTAAATAAGGAACGTGGGTGCTGCCAATGATTGTTTTCAAGGGAAGTGACCCCTCATAACTGGGACCAGAATCCCACTGTAATATGCTAAGGTTTGTATCCCAATGTAGTTCTGTGTGTGAGTACTGCTTTCATTACTGTTCCATTTGTGTGCAAGAATAAAAAGAACTGCTCAGAATTATTGGGAATTCCTAAAACTGGAGCTTTTTTAGTTCGTCAAACCCCTCCTCCATTTCCTCAGTCCATTAAATTTTTTACTGATTCATCTGTGCCTTTTTCAGGGCCTGCAACAAGGGCCTTGTGTATGAACTGTAATCAAATAACCATACTCTAACATAATTACATAGTACTAAAAACTGCTGCCTTTGCTTTATCATGTGCAGTTTTGATGTTTTAAAAATTGCTTCAGCTCTTTCTGGTGTAACCTTTTCTTCATGCAAGATTAACTGTCCTATGTACAACAACTCTTCTTGACAATACTTTTATTTTTTTTAGTCCACCTTATATCCTTTTTCTGCTAAAATAATCGTTAGCTGAATCGAGACTCGTCTGCATTCTTCTTCTGATGTGCTACAGACCAAAATATAACCTACGTATTTCAGCAAAACACTTAGCAAATCAATATTGCTTAGGTGCATCTGCACGCCCCTATTGAAAATCGATGGAGACTCACAATACCCCTGGGGCAGACGTGTGCTTTTCAGCTTAGTCTGACGAAACGTAAATGATGTAAAATCTTGGGAATCTTAATGCAACAGAAGTGAGTAAAACACATTTTTCAAGTCAATCAACGTGAAATATCACGCCTAAACCGGGATACTACTGTCACGTCTCCCAGTGTGCCTACTACTAGGCAATCCACTAGGCAATCCATGATTAGCCCGCATTTACCTGGCACATCTCTCGCTGCACATCGGCACACAAGAAAATGACCTTCTGCTAGACACTGGAGGAGGATGACTGGTTTTCCAGGTGTTTTCCAACCTTCATTGTCCTGGCAACTCCTGTGGAAACTCTCGCATGTCTTGCAGCACCGCCGAGGAACACGGCGATTCACGTGTCACATGAGGTGAACTGCTGCCAATCACGTTCATCCTCTGCCATCACGTGGTTTTCCCATGCTGCCGCGTTTTTGCATCATGTGACTACAACTAACAGTCAAAAGCGCCGGAAACCACGGTGGTGACTTTTCTCAGCTGCTTCTCGTAAGGACTCTTTGGCGTTATTGTTTTCATCAAGGATTCATCGGCTCTACAACCACGGACTGTTTTTTGGATACTCTATTTCTTCTTGGCTTCATCTGTTACCTTTGCCCTGGAACTCTTCTTGTTTGCTTCTAAACATATTCGACCCTGCACCTACTTCACGGATTGCTTAAATGGACTGTCCCTTGCTTGGACCTTGTGCTTTGAACTGGGTTTTGACCCCATTACGTGTTTTTGGACTCCACTTTTGGACTCCTCTGGTGCCAACTCTTGTGCCAACTTGCCCAGTTGTGGAACTACTACCCAAGCGTCTCTGAAACCCGGCCCACTGACCCTGCTGGTTGCCCCTAGTGCATTACGATCTGGCCCACAGCTCATCTAGTGGTCAAAGGGGTTCTCCCGGCCTTTCCTGGTTCCAGTTGACGGCTCACTACACCTGTGGTCTCAAAGATTGCACAGACAGTATTTGGTCATTCTGTCTGTGTGGTACTTGGGGACGGAGGTATTCAATAATCGGCACGACCATCAAGATCAGAACAACTACATAGTATCATCACCGGATTTGGAACTAGAGGAAACTCTGTTTCTACAATCTGGTTAATTGGCCTCATGTCCTGAATTAAACCCCATAACTCCCCTTTTGATTTCTTGATAGTATACACCGCGGTATTGCATTGTGACTCTGACATCATTATGATGCCTTGATCCATCAAGGCTATTATAATCTTGAAAATACCCTCATCTGCCTCTCGAGACATGGGATAGTGCCTTGCTCGAGGTAAAATTGCTCTTGGTTTCAGCTTAATCTTAACTTCTCCCACTCCTTTTAACAGACCTACATCACAGGGCCCGTAGTCCATAAAGACATTGGCACTTTCTCCATATCTTCATCAAAAAATGTGGGACGTTTCCGCACTATCAACATTTTCTGTGGAAGCTCTTATTTTTCTGTCCTGATCCAATATGTAATACTCATCTTAAACACTACTTCGTCATCTGACGGGTCGTCTCTAAACTTATCCTCGTCAGTGACATCAGTCAATCTATACCCTTCCTCAATAGCAATCACAGTTCTACATGGCTTGCCCTTATCCCAACCTCTGACTCTTGTTCAGAGGAGAATTGCTTAGCATTTCGGTGTTGGGCTGCCCTAGGGCAGCACAAAGACTGATATGTTTTAGATATTTCTCCTCTGTGAAAGGTAGTGAGCTAAAGACTCTGGGTAAATCATAGGATAGTTTCCTACCTACTGCCTACCCTTTCTTATTCCCTCATTGAGCTCCGCTCCCCCTTTGCTTGTTCAAACTGTTCTCCCTTTATCCTCTCTAATGCCCATGTCCTAATACCTGCCTCTAACTCTCACCTCTATTCACTCACCTATGCTGTCATAGCCATTGAAAGTCAAATTTGGGTGTGTTATAGAAAAGTCAAATTTGGGTGTGTTATTGAAAGTCAAATTAGGGTGTGTTATAAAAAGTGAAATTAGGGTGTGTTATTGAAATTCAAATTCGGTTGTGTTATAGAAAGTCAAATTAGGGTGTGTTATTGAAAGTCAAATTTGGGTGTGTTATCGAAAGTCAAATTTGGGTGTGTTATTGAATGTCAAATTAGGGCGTGTTATTGAAAGTCAAATATGGGTGTGTTATTGAAAGTCAAATTATGGTGTGTTATTGAAGTCAAATTTGGTTGTGTTATAGAAAGTCAAATTAGGTTGTATTATTGAAATTCAAATTTTGGTGTGTTATATAAAGTCAAATTAGTGTGTGTTATTGAAAGTCAAATCCGGGTGTGTTATTGAAAGTCAAATGTTGGGTGTGTTATAGAAAGTCAAATTAGGGTGTGTTATAAATTAGGCTGTGTTATTGAAATTCTAATTTGGGTGTGTTATTGAAAGTCAAATTTGGGTGTGTTATTGAAAGTGAAATATGGGTGTGTTATTGAACGTCAAATTAGGGTGTGCTATTGAAAGTCAAATTTGGGTGTGATATTGAAAGTCAAATTATGGTGTGTTATTGAAAGTCAAATGTAGGTGTGTTTCACATTATTTTTGTGGCCTCAACTGTAACCTGCTAGCAGAGTGACTTTTCTCTAATGCTTTTCTTGCATACTCCTAATGCATAATTCATACAATTGTTTTCCTCATTTTTTTTTACTTCATATAGAGCTTGAAATACACCATTCATTCAAAGAAACACATATGTCATATTTGACAGACACGTTGGTCCCAATACACCACTAATAATTTTTACAAATGTGTAATTATTCCATACAAATTTCTGCAAGTTTTACAACACAATCACATGTTCTTAATTCACTACGCGTTTCGGGGTTATCCTGACCCTTTCTTCAGGTGATGATCTGAATTGTGTTCTTATTTTAAATTCCTACAACAAAAATTCAAACAATATATTTACTAAAAACAATTCTGTTTGTCTCCACCTCAAGGTGAACACTACTGGGTCAAAATCAAAAATAGAGAAATATCTCAAAAGTAATTTAACTGAACTTGGAGATATCCAGGGTCATTGAAGTCTCCAAACCCTCTTTTGTAAATCCTAATAATTGACCATGGATAGATTCCTCCTGTGTTGATATTTCAGGTGTTAACTGATGTCATCAGTAGCACTAATGGACCTGTTCCAATGGCCAAGCAGAACACTATGCCCTCTCTACAAAAACAAACATAGAAACAAATTCAAAAAGTACATTAATTACGTATTCCTTAACACGTGCCTCTCTGCAAGTCTCACCCAAAAATAAAATAAACGTGCCCAGTTCAACCTCAGCTTTACCTTTAGTCGAAATTCTCCTTAACTCAATGCGGGAACGGGAACAAGGCTGCATGCACAGCCTCCTTATCTCCTTTGTCACGTGATCGTAATCAGATCACGTGACCTGCTTGGTTTAATGTATGAATAATTAATATTTTAACAAAACAAGCTAACACCTCAAAGGCTAATGCCTAAAATAGTGTGGGCACGGCAGAATGGCTGTAAATACAGTCCCCCGTCCCGCGGTGTGTTCGTGTCATATACACAGCATTTCACGTGATCGCGATCCGATCACGTGACATGATACGTGTGTTTTTCAGGACTTCCTCCAAATTTAATTTCAAAGACACACGCTCAAACTTACTAGTGCATTCTACTCAATTCAACCCAACATGCTCGTCCGAAAGTCAAATTATGGTGTGTTATTGAAGTCAAATTCGTTTGTGTTATAGAAAGTCAAATTAGGTTGTGTTATTGAAATTCAAATTTGGGTGTTTTATAGAAAGTCAAATTAGTGTGTGTTATTGAAAGTCAATCCGGGTGTGTTATTGAAAGTCAAATTTGGGTGTGTTATAGGAAGTCAAATTAGGGTGTGTTATAAATTAGGCTGTGTTATTGAAATTCTAATTTGGGTGTGTTATAGAAAGTCAAATTAGGGTGTGTTATTGAAAGTCAAATTTGGGTGTGTTACTGAAAGTCAAAATTGGGTGTGTTATTGAATGTCCAATTAGGGGGTGCTATTGAAAGTCAAATATGGGTGTGTTATTGAAAGTGAAATTAGGGTGTGTTATTGAAAGTCAAATTTGGGTGTGTTAAAGAAAGTCAAATTAGGGTGTGTTATTGAAGTCAAATTCAGGTGTGTTATAGAAAGTCAAATTAGGGTGTGTTATTGAAAGTCAAATTTGGGTGTGTTATTGAAAGTGAAATATGGGTGTATTATTGAAAGTCAAATTAGGGTGTGTTATTGAAAGTCAAATTTGGGTGTGATTTTGAAAGTCAAATTAGGGTGTGTTATTGAAAGTCAAATTTAGGTGTTTTTCACATTACTTTTTTGGCCTCAACTGTAACCTGCTAGCCGAGTGACTTTTCTCTAATGCTTTTCTTGCATACTCCTAATACTGCAATCCTCGTTCTACTTGCTCATTACGTCATCTGTGTCTCCTGTCTACCCCAGCTGCTTCTCTATGAACTATCCATCCCTTCCCACCAAGAATGGCAAGAAGAAATTCAAAAAGGAGATATTGGGCCTCATTACGAGTCCTGCGTTAACCGAGGCGGTAAAACCGCCTGGTTAATGCCGGACTCGTATTACCATTCCGTCTCCGTGATTCCCGGAATTACCGGGGCATTACAACCCAGGATTTCCGGGAATAACGGAGGCAGAATGGTGTAAATCCCCATTCCCATTGAGTCCTATGGGACTCGATGGAGATGGGGATCATGGAAACACCGGCAGCATCTCGTAATGCTGCCGGTGTTTCCTCGTCTGCCTGCATGCGGGAGGTGTTAAACCAGCCAGGTCAGACCTGGCGGGAACATCACCTCCTGCCTGCAGGGGTCGGACTCAGGTGGTCTGGAAACAATGGTGGCGGCAGGTTTACCGCCACCGTTATTTCCAGACCGCCTGGGTCGTAATGAGGCCCATTGTCTTCCAACCCAGGTCTCCCCATCGCTGATACCTATTCCAGTGCCTCTGCCAGACAAACCTTCACTTACATTCTCTTTTTCATTCCCTCACCTGAACTATGAACCCCTCATATGATCTCTGTGCTTTTCCCTGTTTCTGCCTCTCCCATTAATGGTGGCACCCACTGGGAAGTCCTCATGGCTTTCTTTGACTCCTCCAAAGTCATAATTAATGTCTATCTGAATGGTACTATCATTGTGCAATGCCCTCAGGCTAATCTCCTCCTCTTTGATAGACGATTTCCCCACCTCATATACTTCCTCTCATCTCCAGCTGCCCCCTACTCTCCTCCCTTGGCTACCTTGCCCTCCTTTCCCTCTGCCTCTGCCTCATCTCAAGCTTCCCCTGCACCTCTGCAGGGTGTACCCCTAATGTGTACCCCTCCCCAGATGGTTTTTAAGGCTGGCAACCTTCTCTATCTTACCACTCTCAACTCTCGCTCTGCTGTCAAACACTCCTCTGACATCTGCCACCTCCTAGAAGAACTTGACCTTGATGTCCTCGGCCTTACTGAGACTTGGTTCACAGCCAGCTCTGTCACAAGTGTTGACACTTTCCTCCCCGACGGCTACAAGATCCTTTCTGCCCCCAGATTCAAGTGGCCTGGAGGGGAAGTAGCCCTGATCTTTCACGAGTGGATGCCAGCCTCTATCATCACCACGCAGACTTAATCCTCTTTCAAATGCCTTGTCTACAGGCTTTCTATCTCTCCTGGACATTCTCTCACCACTCTAACTCTTTACCGGCCCCCTGGTCAAATAACTTGTTTTCTTTCTGAGTGGGCAGACCTGTCCTCCTCCCTTCTGGCCTCAACCCCTCAACTCCTCCTTCTTGGGGATCTCAACATCCATCTGGATTCTCCCAGTTCTTCATCTGCACTCTTTCGTGACCTGTGCAACTCATTCTTCCTTTCTACGCTCCCCTCTGGCCCAACTCACTGGATGTCTTGATCTCCTCTAGTCTACCCCTTTCGACTCCCCTCACCACTCCTCTATCCTGGAGTGATCACAGCCTCCTCTCCTCCCATTTGACCATCTCCTCCCCCCAAGACAAGCCTTTCCCAAGATTGCCACCCATCTTCTCGGACATCTGGCCCCTGAAGTGTGTGTCAATCATGGTTTATGCTGCAACGTTCTCCCCTCCTTCCCCACCCCAGGCTGACTCACACCATGACATAGCCCTGTTCCTACTGTGTTCCTCTATCTCTTCTACTCTTGATCTTGTTAACCCTGTCATGAGGATCCATTTGAAGTGCTAAACCAAGTGTAATTCATGTTATGACTCTGGCCTAGCTATACCTAAACGCAAGTGTAGGGCGGCTGAGAGGAAATGGAGGACTTCATGCTCATCCTCTAACAAACAGCTGCCTTCTCCAAAGGCAATACCGTCTCGCTGTCTGCTCCAAGAGGAGAGCCCACATTCAAGCCCTTGTCTCTGCGGCATCTAACAAGTCAGCCAAACACTTTAAAATTTGCAAGAAGCTTGCCAACCGTGCTGCAGTCTCCACCCCCCCTCTCGCCTCCCAGGTTCTTTGCAATGCCCTTGCCTCTCACTTTAATTCCAAAACCCAGGACATCCTGTCAACCCCCTCCTCCACCCCCCTCCTCTCCCCTCTCCCTCACGGCTTGCTGACACTCCTTCAGCAACCCCCACCCCTTTCTCTTCCTTTCCTCTTTTCTCCCCAGATCAGGTTGCTAGACAAGTCCGATCTGTGAAAGCCTCATCAAAATAGGTCCACCCTGTTCCTCTAAAACCATTAAGGCCCACATCAATACCCTCAATCCAGCCCTTCCCAATTTCTGAAACCATTATTTTGCCTCTGGATCTTTCCCTTGCCCCCTGAAGCATTCCCTTGTGCATCCTCTCCTCAGGAAACCCACAACTGATCCCTCTTGTCTGGCTAATTACCACTACATTTCCATTACTCACTTTTTGGGGAAGCTCCTGGAAAAGCTGGTCATTTCTCAGCTTAAACTTCTTTCTGACTATCCAGTACAAAAAAGAAGGTGGGTGAGGCGCGCACTCCCGGTCCTGGTCAATTGAACCTGTTGCAAAAAATATAATAGGTAGCTGGATCAAATCCCAAAATGGACAAATATTCACAGGGTTAGATCCCTTCTGCTGCAAATCAGGTACTCAGTAATAACAGGGTTAGATCCCTTGCTGCAAATCAGGTACTCAGTAATAACAGGGTTAAATCCCTCAGCTGCAGTTCTGTGGTCTGTAGTTGTTCTCCTCCTAGCGCTTTCTTATCTCAAATAATCATCAGGGAGGCTGTTGAGCAGGTGTGTCTAATTAGACTCAAAGGATTCTGGTAGCTGTAGTGAAAACGTTTTTTTCTGTTCAGGTGACCAGCAACCAACACCCCTCCAAAGCACAAGACCTTCCCAAATTTGGGGGAGGGGAGAGAACCATCTTTATGATTCTCCAAAGTGGGGCACAGTCACCCCGTGGCGCTGGGTCACATCCCAAAAGGACTTGTGCTTTGGAGGGGTGTCGGTTGCTGGTCACCTGAACAGAAAAAAAGTTTTCACTACAGCTACCAGAATCCTTTGAGTCTAATTAGACACACCTGCTCAACAGCCTCCCTGATGATTATTTGAGATAAGAAAGCGCTAGGAGGAGAACAACTACAGACCACAGAACTGCAGCTGAGGGATCTAACCCTGTTATTACTGAGTACCTGATTTTCAGCAAGGGATCTAACCCTGTTAATACTGAGTACCTGATTTGCAGCAGAAGGGATCTAACCCTGTGAATATTTGTCCATTTTGGGATGTGACCCAGCTACTTATTTTTTGCAACAGGTTCAATTGACCAGGACCGGGAGTGCGCGCCTCACCCACCTTCTTTTTTGTACTGAATGCTATGGGAGTCCCGGGCTCCAGAGGCAGTGCCACGGGGTGACTGTGCCCCACTTTGGAGAATCATAAAGATGGTTCTCTCCCCTCCCCCAAATTTGGGAAGGATTTGTGCTTTGGAGGGGTGTCGGTTGCTGGTCACCTGAACAGAAAAAAACGTTTTCACTACAGCTACCAGAATCCTTTGAGTCTAATTAGACACACCTGCTCAACAGCCTCCCTGATGATTATTTGAGATAAGAAAGCGCTAGGAGGAGAACAACTACAGACCACAGAACTGCAGCTGAGGGATCTAACCCTGTTATTACTGAGTACCTGATTTTCAGCAAGGGATCTAACCCTGTTAATACTGAGTACCTGATTTGCAGCAGAAGGGATCTAACCCTGTGAATATTTGTCCATTTTGGGATGTGACCCAGCTACTTATTTTTTGCAACAGGTTCAATTGACCAGGACCGGGAGTGCGCGCCTCACCCACCTTCTTTTTTGTTCTTTCTGACTATGTTGGCTCTCTCCATGATCATCAGTCTAGCTTCAGAACTGCCAGAAGCATGGAAACTTCCCTCCTGAACATCCATGAAGACCTGCTCTCTAACTGCGACTCTAACATTCCCTCCGTCCTCATCCTTCTCAATCTCTCCTCTGCTTTCATAACGGTCAACCATACTATCCTGCTCAATCATCTCCATGACAACCTGGGTATCACCGATCAGGCTCTGGCCTGGCTGACCTCTTTCCTATCTCATCAACCCTCCCAGGTAACACTTGGGTACTTCCAATCCGCTATCTCCCTCTCTACCTGTGGTGTTCCCCAGGGGTATAACCTCTCGCCCTGGCTTTTCAACCAATACCTGGCAACCCTCTCCTACTGCATTTCCATTTTCTGCTCAAACTTCCAGTGCTATGCTGATGACACCCAACTCATTTTCAGGCTTCCTTCAGCCTCCTCCTCACCTTCCCTCATCCCTGATTGCCTATCTGCCATTCAAAATTGGTGTGCTTCCAATGATCTTTGTCTAAATGCCAACCAAACTGAGATCCTCCTCATTGGGACTGCATCCCCTTCGTTTCCCCTCACTCTCTGGCCAGCCACCCTTCGTCCTCCTCCTACCCCTAACTGCGAAGCTAAGAACCTTGGGGTCATCTTTGACTCCACTCTTTCCTTCTCTGCACACTTTTCTGACATCTCAAAAAAATCAAACGTCCTACTGCACCTCCTTAGAGGTACTCTGCCTTTCCAGTCCTTCCACCAGAAGCTCACTGTCTCTCAAGCTTGGGTTCCCTTGCCAGGTCGGATTATTGTAAGAGCCTCTTTCTAAATCTACGTGCCTCCACTCTTCGCCCTTTACAACTTATCTAGAACAGGACTACAAGACTTGTCCTCGGCCTCAAGCTCTGGGATCGTATCTCTCCAGCTCTGAAATCCCTTCATTGGCTCCCAGCGGATGCAAAGATTCATTTCAAAACCCTCTGCATTGTCCACAAGGCTTTGTGGGTCCTGGGTCTAAAATATGTTCAACTATCTCACCGCAAATACCTCCCTTCTTGAGCTCTTTGCTCTTCTACTTCAAATTTCGTCAGGGTCGGTCGTTTTTCATAAAAACAAGCTGGTGTTAGATCTCTGTCTTCGGCAGGGGCCTTCCTTTGGAACAGCCTCCTGTCCACCCTGAAACTCGAGGAGAACCATCTCCGGTTCCGGAAGCACCTCAGGACCTTCCTCTTCCCTTGTGCCTTTGCCCCACCTCTCCCCTGCTGATCTGTGTCTCTCCCTCGGCACCGTGCACCTGGCCACCCTCTGTCCTTCAGGCCAGGTACATGCTCACCCTGCCTCCCTCCTGCACTACCTCCAGGCCACCCCTGGCATCTGTATTTGTACCCATACAAACCCCCACTCTTATTCTGCACTTATCAGATATACCCTATCTTGCTAATCATGCACTTGCCACTTGTCTGGCTGCACTACCATTTTTTCACTGCAATTTATTATGTATTCATTTATTCCATATATTATTTATTCTGTTCTCTCCTCTGTTCCACACTTTCCACCTCTCCCCTTCCACACACTTTCCCCCTTTTCCATACACTTGCACATTCTTAATGTCACTGGGCCTAGTAACATTGTATTTTGTTCTCCCCTGTTCACCTCCTTTGATTGGTCGCGCTCTGAAACACCTGTGTATGAGCATGATATAAATAAAATATCATATCATATCATAACTCTCTCATAACCGGGACTAATGTCCAGCAGAGGGACTCCCAGAACCCCACTTGTGTCTTTCATTAGGCTCATCAGATCTCCTGGTCTACTTTCCTGCAAGGTATATTCCCAAAGGTTCCTATGTATAATTTCAAATGCCTGGTGTATTTGACTGCCAGTACTTCTCTTTATGGCCTTCTTATATCCCTTGGTTTACTCCACTTCCAGGTATCCTGCCACAATGTTAAAGTCTTTCACAACTTCAGTGGATTGCCTGGTATAGTCCCCTGCCAGGAATCCTTTCTTTGGGGTATTATCCCCTGGTATACTCGCCTGCAAGGAATATTTCCCCAAAGGCTAACTGCCTGGTGCTTTCTCTTTACCAGGACTTCTTTATTGGTTTCACTGTTACTTTCAATATATTACATCGACATCTACTTTGTTCTGTCCAATGTATTTAATTAGGGTAACACTTGATTCAGCTCTCACCCACATTGACATCTCATGCATATGTAATTGTTCACATTTTGTTGCTGCACTTTTTATCATTGGTATTCAAATCTTTGTCCTTTTAAACATTGATTCAACATAAAATGGTGTCTCTGTTTAAATCGCCTATGAGTACTGTCCAAACTATTAATCTCACACAATTTGTTCACTCGATTGCTTGCTTGTCGGAATGCCCCGGGGACCTTGATTGCTCTGGGCTGACTCACTGGTAGTTTGTGGTATATCCGACATATCCGACTCCCCCTGTGGCGAAGCTTCCTCCCAGGATTGCGTTCTTACATGATGCAGACGTCTCTTCAGCATTTCCTGCAGCTCTGCGTTTGCCGATTTCCTTCTGTAGTCTGGACTGGAGAGCACTATTTTCTGACATGACTGTACCTCTAGGAGCTCTGCTGTGCCTCCCGGTGCTCCTGTGGTCTTTCAGGGATGCCTACTGCACCTCTCCTTCCTTCCCGCCATGCCAGTGTCTGTAACTCACGTTCACGAGCCACCACATGAATTTACCTGTCTTCTCTTCCACGGTTATTTCCCGTACTGCTTTGCTGGATAGTGTGGTTGCGATTTTTAAATGTCCCGGACACTTAGGTTTGAATTAAACAACTAGCCTGCATGTTAGTATTTGGACCTGGCTTAGTTTGCATCAACTCTCCCCTTATCTTCTTCGTCTCAGTACTTGAGGCTTTATGGGAGGTGACGTCCATAGATGAAATGGGATTTACAAAATGATGTTGTTCTGAAAACTTCACATAAAGAAATGTCAGAAACAGAATATGTTTTATGTGTGTTATGACTGTTTCATGGAGTTTTGTCTACAGTGGCATAAAGGAAGGGGTTTCTGATTTTCATAATAAGGGTAAATTGTGGGGTAACACGCCATCAATAATTTGGGCATTATATGGTCTTCATCAGGGAAAAGGGAGAAATACAGTGTGTAATCCAATGGAATCATCCCCTGTCCCAGGTAGTTTTCCCCTCCCATGTGATCCTCCTCATAAGCACCCCCAGTGTCAGGATCAGGTAGCAACTGCTGTCCCCTGACCAAATGGGAGGAGGTCACTGCTGGGGAATCAGCGATGAGCCAATCGGATTTATCACAATACTGTGAAGAAAACTGATGACAAATGGGATGAATTTAGATATAAGCAGTGAGTAAAATCCCCTTACAACAATGTGGGCTTCCACATCATAACACCAAAGAAGAAAATATAAGAGAAATATCACACTCACCCTCGAAGCCATCTGGATCATAACTCCAAACAGAAAACACATCATCATAATCGCCCATCTTCTCTTAAATATTTTCTATTTCATGTTAAGGTGTACTAATTGAATGCAATAGTCTATTTTCTTATAACTTAGTGAATATATTCCTGGGATAGAGAAATGCCATAATTCTGAAGGCTTTTATTGATCTTTCATGTGTAGTGTTGTCTGATTGTCAGTAGTCTACACTGCACTACTGGCATGTACTTCTTCTCTCACAAAAAAGCTTAGTTTCATGAGGATCTTGTCTAAACTTGTCTCATCTGTGCAGAAGGGTATTTGGGATTAGGAGACAAGTCACCCTCAACTACGAGCTTGCTGTGGGCTCCACAACTGATGTTTTACCTCATGTAGATATGTATTTAAAAACGTTTTGCTTGATGTTATCACTAGGTTTGGTTATTTGTCATCCATGTGGCTTCACTTAATTCTCGACTTATTCAATTTCATTTGAAGATCTTATTGAGTTCCTCTATCATACTATGCATTGTAGCTGACCTCGAGAGCAGCTGTAAATTAGGACATCACTATTTCTTCACTATATGAACATGAGGTCACTCTAAATAGTACCTATGTGTGAATTTATATAACATTTAAAACATCCTGCAGTACTTGAGGTAAGAAATAGCTGATGTTGCTATGTTACAAGAAACTCCTCTGGGTAGTGAGGAATCAAAAATAATGTGATATCATGTGAAGTGACTGAGTTTGTGACAGAGTTTATAGCAGCACTGTACACGTTATGGAAGTGTAAGCTTATCAAGACCTCCATGGATTGGGAAAGCAGGATAGCAATGGCTGAAATGCATATGCATGATCATGAATCAGTCATTTGTTATGTTTACACTCCTAAAATTCCCAAATGGTGTGTTGTCTTTTACTTGAGCATACTCATGATGAAAGTGAGTTGATTTTTGATTATTTTAAGTGAGTTTGGAACCTGTCAATTTTTATGATTTTAGAATGGTCATTTAAGGCAAATAAGCATAAGGTCCTTAATCAGTAACATGTCATGCATGGATGGGATGCAGAATAACTCTTACATGAAATAATCAGACCGACTCAGGAAATTGGCAAAGTCTCATCCAACTTGTTTATTATCAATTGTCCAAAACAGGGAGTTACAACGGATATCAATGGTTATCAATGGATGTTTGCCCGAGCTATCAACGCAACTCACAGATAAATACACTTAAGTATTAAGGGTTCATAATAAGTGATGTCATACTACTTGGCAAATAAGGAAAACTATGGGGTGTTGTGGTTGGCTCAAGGGGAACATCTAAGTATACTTTCTAAATAGGAACGGGTTGTGATTGGGTCTCTATATTCAGGCGGACAACTTATGCCCCCCCTAGTGCAAGTCATCTTCAACACTTATTTGGCACACAGAATAGTATTGGCTCTTAAACTATAAGGCCCTTTGTTATATGTCCTCCTATAATTGGTTGACACGCTTGTGCCATGTCTGGAACATTCGGCTCCTTAGCAGCATGTAAACTCATGCCCAGCTGCTGGCTGTGGGCATGACCTTGCTTCCCGCTCAATTAGCCCCACATCTCTCATCGCCCATGCCTTCTTCCATGCAGACTGTCTATGAACTTGGCCCTGTAGCAGATTCTCTTCTCTTAGGAGTAAAGGGGAGTATGGTACACGCTTATCACAGTTCTGGTCTGTTTGCCCAACTCATTTTCCATCCTTGGCTCACGTGACAGGAGACCGTATTTCGGCCTGTTCTGCAGCATTTAATTGTCTTGAATTAATAGACTTGGCACTCATGGTGTTCCTTCTTTGCACCTTAACACAAAATGATTCAGCACCTCACAGTCTCTGTTCTTCATGGATAGATAACCAGTTCTTGGATGCTTCAGCTTTGATATCAGGCCAACCATCTTCACCCTTCAAGTCCACAATCTTCCAGCTAATTCTTTGCTGTGACACACACAGCTCTCGATATTTCTTTCTCCTCGGATTTGAACTTACTAAAATGTTTTTTACCAATGTCCTGACACTATATAATGACAGCTTTGCCTGCAGTCTATTTGCTATGTATAGCTAGCTTCTAAGTTTACTTGATCTACTTGCGTTGCTGCATCTGTAAAGTTATTAAACAGATTGCATTTTCTGCAGTGCTCTTCTCACATGCAATTTTTTTTTCTGCATAAGGATGATCACTTGATTCATTATTTCATAATCAGTTTACATAATGTCCATACATTCTCTTCATTAGCCACTCTTCTTCGTGCATCACTCTCACTGTTGTGACATCACAAGCTTCTCTTTCTCTTGTTTTCACATTCCTTCGGGGACCTCTTCCAAGAGATTGTCATCTCTATGGGGATACATCTGGTATGGCTTTCTTAATGGAAACCTTATCTTGAATACTCATCCAGGGTATGGTCACAACTACTGGTGTCAATCATGGTGCAGTTTCAGGCTTCTAATATACAGGCAGTAGGGGGGTGAAAATCCCTCAGAGGCATTCAGCTGCTCCTCTACACTAATGTGGTTACTAAAAGGGATAACATGTTAAAAGATGTTCTCCATGAACACACATTGAAACCATGACATATTACACTCACTATTACACATACCTCTGTGTACATAAAACTAGAACCTCTATAGATGATTATGACTTCTCCTTTCCATTACACTGCAATTTACTTGACTGTCAAAGTTTCCCAGGAGGCATGTGAGACTTTTCCACAATTTTGCTAGATATAATTGTGGATAAATGAACACTTACAAGCAACTCAGGGTTGCGTCTTGGTCAGCTATTCTGTGGATATCGACCAAGGTGCATAGAAACAAAGGGGGATTAAAATAGGAAGTTAAGGATCTCAAACTTCAATATATTACTCCTCACAGTCAATACCCCTTTTACTGCAATTGACTGTGGTAAAATAGGAATTGGTTACTTTTTTCCCTAAACAGGCTGAAACCCTACTGGCAAGGGGAGAATGACAAAGATGGGTGGCTTTTTAGCATAAACAGATAGAGACAAATGAGAACACTCTTATCCGAACAAAAGTTGACACCCTCAACTTTACCCAGTTGTAACAAATGGGTGCACATGTTTTATTTGTTCTTGGACTCCTGTGAAGCCATTCCTGTGTCAGACTCTAACATCTTTAACATCTAGGATCTTCATTGAAACCAGTGAATTACTGGGCACTCCAATATCGGAGCAAGAGAACAGACATGCAATCAAATATACATCCACAGGGAAACATGCTGGGCCTATGGATTACCATTTTAATATTATCAAATGTGTTAAGATGTACTTGTTCCTTTGCAGAGAAGGTCTACACAGAAGAAGAAACCAGTTGAATGATGTTTGCAAAATACAAAAGGGCCCTGAAATCCATTCTCCACAATCCAGACAGAGACTGTAAGAAGTGTGAATGTTTTAAGTCAATCTAAAAGCTAAAATCAAATAAAAAGGCCTGGGCAACAATATTTGCTAACAGGCTGTGGTCATTCCTATCCACACTAATTGGCAATCTGAAGTAGTATATGTTCCAGGTATTTCCGCCAGGGATAATGCAAGGGGGTTATTGTACATTATGTGGCAACAAATGGATGCAAATTACCCCACACTCGCCCTGTCCCTAGATGCAGAAAAAAAATAAACAGGGTTGAGTCTAAAAATGTGTTCTGAACCCTGTCCAGTTCCAGTTTAGGATACATGTTTGTTAATAAGGAGTATCTTCTGTTTCAAACCCTAGTAGATAATGGTCCATTGATATTTCATGGAAAATATTGCAGAAGGATGTTAAGAAATACTTTCCACTGGGTTGTCCATAGAATTATACTCGGACGATGTCCCAGAAGTTGCTGTCTGGGTTGGAAAGCACAATGACAAACGTAACATAGTTTGGAAATAGGATCAACAATTTTCTGTCTTTGTTTTGAACTATATTAAACCTTTTTGACAACAAAAAGAGAGGCATGAGAAAATAAATTAAAAGATACACGTGTTATGTTTAATCCTTTGATGTTTGTGCAATGCCCTGGGATATTTGGTTAATTGAGCCTTAGATAAACCATTTTGAAATGACATTTTAATCCCCCCTTTTTTAATGTGATGTCAAAACCCAGTGGCAACAATTCTACATATCATTGTGGAATGAAGTAAGGCTGTCGGTGTGCCCCCTCCTGGCTCTCCATTCCTATAAGAAATAATGCTAAAATGAAAAGCATGACAAATATTACAGGAGAAACTACAAAAATGCTTTACTTCTTCTGCTATTTGTTTTGTTCATACATTTAAATACTATGTTTACTATGTTCTAAGGTGTACATGTGAGAGAAGTTAACATTTTACTTTCGATTATACAGCTTTGAAATGTGATAAATAGCCCCTTGTCCACCACTCTGTCCCATGATCCATTTCTCATAAAGCATTTCTTGCACATCTAATAGCCGAATATTTGGTAGACCATGTAGATAGATGTTGGGATGTATTTCCTACATGTCTCTATCCCCTTTTATTTCAATTTGCCTCTTCCATGTATTGGCTTCATACACATCCATACACTCCTGAATCTCTAAACAAGCTGCCCTCAGTTTAAAGTGTCCCTTTCAGATGAAGAGATGACTATAGGAACAATAACTGAATATGATTTTCCTCTGTTTAAGTAGTGTTTTTCAATATTTCATGACTCTCTAGATGTAGTGCTGATAGCAACAACATTTGGCTTAAAAGGCTCCAGGTAATCACCCTTCTTCACCTTTGTTCCACAGGAAAATGTAAAGTTCCAACATCTCTTCCCAATCACTGTCCCATTTACCTGTTCTATCATTGAGTTAACCCCCCACAATGTCATTCACTTTTGTCCATAAGATTCTAGTTGTGACAATTCAATTGTTTATGTCTTAGAGACATATCTCTTCCACATATTATATCATTATCATAATTTGTTTCACCACATGGCCTGACAAAGAAACAACAACTATTTTGATGCTTGGAGATCTAGTATACTAGACAGTTACTAGACAGTTACCTGTGAACATCTTTTTGTGTTGCAGTTGACCTGCAGTCTGCATCACTTTTTTATTGTAGCATTACCATACAGTTTTAGAGCAGGCAGTATTAAAAACCTGTGTCGCTGGAGTTTACAATTTAACCAGCAATGTCCAAAAAACAACTTCTGAATTCTTTTTGGAATATTACACATACGGGATTTGGCTGAAAATGTGATACATTACTGTCTTATGGATATATGGTTGTTCAAATGGATTTCTTCGTTTTGTGGATCATTGTTTGATTCCTGGGAGCTGAATTTTGACTCTAGGGTTGCTAGATATGTGTCTCCTTTCACACAGATATTTAATGTTTGTTGTTTTGTTTGGCCAATTCTCTTCTATTGCCTCTTGGAAACTATATGGTCTAATTTTATGACACTATGCTTTTCCAACTAATTGTCAGTTGCTTTCAAAGTTATCTACTTAAAATGTTAATTTCGACTGACCTACAATTATATTCTGCTGTCCTAAAAATACTGCTGGATCCATCTTGTAAGCGCTTTTGGTCTACATTTGTTGGGATCATAATATGTCTTTCTAAAAAGGAGATTACTACATTGCAGCATTTTCAGTTCACCAGAGAGCAGCTTCATGTTAGAACCAGATTTTAATCTTTACTATTGCTATTTTATAGCTTGTATATGTTTCTAAGTGCTTATTCACATTAATTGTTTCTCCTTAACTGGAACTCACATTTCCCCACATTTATTTTTTTATTTTATGTTATTGTTTATTTATAAAACGCTTAATACTAGCGAGTGGGTTCTAAGCACAGGATCGGGATGCAAATCTGTGTTGCGCTGTGTTGTCTTGCTTCCAAGACAAACGCAATGCCCCTGAGCTATTCTTCCTCCTCTTTAAAAAAATAATAACAATAACTACTAATTAAAATCATACCTGAAGTTCCATCTTCTGTACCTTTTAGGAGACCCTTCTCCTAATGTCACATTACCCCAAAAACCATCATCCTTACAACCACTGCATTTACAGTGTCATACTTTTAAATACCCCTTCGGTTCCAATTATATCTAATCAATAGAACCTTCCCGTGCAGAATCTGACCAACCCCAGACCCAGAAGGCCCTCGGGCCAATCCCAAACAGGGAGTCAGGGTGGTAACCCCACAAATGTGACCCCTAACTCCCACGCTACAAGGGCAACAGACCAATCCTGGGCTATGCGTGGACTCCCCTAGCCAAAGGGGGGGAGGGATCCAACCAGATAGCTGGAAACCCAGGGAACTTCCCTCCTCACTTCCCCAAGGAGGGCAGTCATCCCCCAAATGCTGGGCCCAATTTCTTTCCCCAGTACCCTCCAAACTTCAACCCCAAAACAACCTATCATCTTTCCCCACTTTCCTGTGCCCAGACAGCCCAATCCGGGAGAGGGGAGGCCAAGGGTGGAGTGGTACCCAAACTATCCTAACCAGGGGTATTATGCAAGAAGGGATAGTTACCCTTTCTGTGATCAACCCAGGGTAGACCAAAGAACCCGTACCAGCCAGAGAGAGTGTCCCAACTGGAGCGCCAGGTCCAGAATATTGCACAGGTTCTGGGAAGCATGCTGAGGGCTCAACAGATCTCTTTGCGGTGGACTCATATGACTGTGGTCGCACCGACATCCACACAACAATTCCCATGGACCCTGGCATGACTCCAGTGTTTGTGAAGCAATATTGCTTGCCTCTCACATCAATGGAGTCCCTTACTGAAATAATTAAGAACCTTGAGTCCCATGGGATAATTTGTTCAGTCCACAGCACCTTCAATAATCCGACACTGGGGACACCTTCGGATACATCAACTCTGGCAATTAATTTAACATCTTTCTACATAAGGTAATGCCTGACCTGGGTGAAAGGGGTAACCTGGCCTATGTAGACACTGTTCTAGTCAAAAGCTCAACTGTGGAGGAACACATAGCAGAGATCCATTATGTCCTGACACAGTTGAGGGCTGCCGGAGCAAAACTTTATTTCGAAAAGGCACATTGGTGCAGAACCCATGTCAATTTCTTGGGGCATGAGATAACTCCTCAGAGTCTCTGTCCCCAGGAAAAGAAAGTAGAAGCCCTCCAGAAAATAAAAGACACCACATCTCTGCGGGAACTAAGGAGCCTCCTTGGACTAATTAATTACAGCAGAAAGTTCATTGAGGATTACGCAGAGATCACAAGACTCTTGATCCATCGTTTGAAAGGAGGGTCAAGTGGGAGTGGGGTCCAGAACAAGCCGAGGCAGTAAGACAACTCAAAAGAAGTCTTTCACAAGTGCCTTGCCTAGCTTACCCCGTCAAAAACAAGGAGTTCTGCTTGGAGACAGGATTCTCAAATGCATGCTTGACTGCAGTTTTCTATCAAAAGCATGACAAGGTCAATAAAGTAATCTCCTATGCGAGTAAGACTTTATCCTCTGTGGAGGAAAAATTCAACGATTGTGAGAAGGCACGCCTGGCAACGGTGTGGGCATTGAAGAATTACATCCCGTTTATCCAGGGATAGCACATCATAGTGGAGACTCCACACCAACCTTTGCAATATCTTCAAAGTGATAGAATCTGGGCCAGAAATATGAGTAATTCCCAAATTACTTCCTGGATTCTGTCAATGCAAGGCTTTCCTGTGGAGGTCAGATATGGCCAAAACAAGAAGAGTCCCCTCGCACAAGGTCTGGCTGACTTGCATGATTGTGCCAGAGAAAACTGTGTCGAGGACGAAAGTCTTAAAATCAAGGACAACATGGAGGCATACCTTAATTCCCCACGCAAAGTCTATGAATAAGACCAGTGTGAGGGAATGCCCACTGTCCATGTGGATGGGTGCTCCTACCATGTAGGCAACAAGGGGGAAAAGGAACTTGTGGCCAGCGTAGGGAATGCATGGGTGAATGATGCCCCAGAACCCTCCGCTGGGTACAAAATCGGTCCCCGAAGTCGTCAAGTGGCAGAGCTGATGGCTGTACATCAAGCCATCCTCACTGCTGTCCAACACCAACTCCACGAAGTGGTTATAATCACTGATTCAGATTCTGTACGGAATGGGTTTGTGGAACACCTAGTTAACTGGAAAACCAGAGGCATGCTATGTGCTAATAATAAACCTTTAAAACATGGAAAACTAATACAAAATATTGATGATCTGGTCACCTCAAATGTGATGACCATCTACAGGAAAAAGATCAAGGGTCATTCTAAAGTAGAGGAACCAGACAAAACTGGAAATGACCTATCTGATCAGCTGGCCAAAACCAAAGCCATCCAAGGGGATCTACTTGAGATCGAGTCCTTGTTGGGGGAAATCCAGGTCACTGCTATCACTAAGTCCCAGACAAATGCTCAGAATGAACTCTCAACTGCACAATGGAGTAAGGAGACCCCAGATGCTGATTTGAATATGGCTCAAAAAGGGGATCCAATAATTGGTAAGTTTTATCAACACATTTAGGACTCTGAGAACTTTCCCGTGACGGATACCGATTACATTGGGAAAGAGGACCTCAGAGTGTTGATGAAATGTCCAAAAATGTTCTGAATCCAAGACGGTTTGTTGGTGTAGATCTATAGCTGGCCATGACCACTTGGTGGTCCCTACCTCATGCCGAAGCCTGATGCTAAGTCACACCCATGATGCGGCCATAGCCGGTCATCGGGGATCTCACACGACATTAGAAATCTTCGAGAGGTTGCGTACTGGCCACACATGGGGCAGGGCCTCGACCAATACTTGAAGGGGTGTCTTGCGTGTGCATAATTTCAGCCAACATCTCTCACACACCGTGATCCCCTCCAAAAGAGGGGGATGACACTGCCTTGGTCAGATTTGCAAGTCGATTTTATCGGGCCCATGATTCGCTCCTCTAGGGGGAACAAGTATATGGGTGGAATGTCTCCCGGCCCCAAATTGCAAGACAGAATCAGCAGCTGCCCTGATGATCAATCACATCTTCTCATGTTTTGGACTACCCAAAGGATTGAGTCAGACCGAGGTAGTCACTTCACTAGTGAAGTGATGACAAAGATGTGGGAGATACTTGGGTTCAAAAGGAAAAAACACATTGCCTACCGGGTATCCTCTAGTGGTGGAGTTGAGAGATACAACAAAACTATTGTGAGCATATTAAAAAAGGTTGTGGCAGATTCTGTGCCAAGTTGGGACATTCGATTACCCCTGGTCCTGATGGCCATCAGATCTACCCATTCTTCTGCAACAAAAATGTCTCAGTTTGAGATGATGACTGGATGAAGGATGGTGCTACCCCAGCATCTGCTCTACAGAACCCAAGAGCAGACGTTGATAAATGCCTCCACAACTCATGAGTATGTTGAGAATCTGAGAAAACACCTTCAAAATGCATTTCCCTATGCTCAGCGGATTCTAGAAAGATCTGCAGAGAGTATGAAGACCCACTATGATCTTAAAACAACTAAAAAAGAATACCAAGTAGGAGACTGGGTCTACTTATACAATTTCCAAAGGAACCAAGCCAAACAGCGCAAATTCCTCCCAACGTGGCAGGGTCCTTTTGGAATTGTAGACAGAATCCCACGAGTCGCCTACAGAATCTGCATCCCAAAAGGGCAGTTTGGCTGAAGGGGAAGATAAGTGGGTCCACATAAACCGGCTGAAGAGTTGCCATCCCAGGCATACTTTGCGGCAAATAGAGGAGCCAACCGGAAACCCACAGGGGGACATTCCGGCAACTAGAAGAATCCACCGGTTAAAACCATTTGTAATACAGGTGGGGAATACTGTAAATAGTATTCATTGTATGCATCTTCTCCACTACACGAGTAGTAGTAGTAGGGACATTTCCATAACCATGCTCTGTTCTGTCTCATAGCATTGGAACCAAGAATTTCTAATTACCAAGGAGGACCACTCGGGGACTGGGAGGAAGACCCAAGGAGCCCAGAGTGCCGTTGCATACTCCCATCCAGAACTGGCGAGGAGAGCGTGCCACCTCCAGCACTGATGGGAGAAGCAGCTGAATTTCTCCGACTGGACCAAAGAGGAAAAGATCATCCCAATCTCCCGACTTCCCCTTGATTGGTGGTCAAACTCAAGTCAGGAGAGGGGGCTCTGTGGGATGTATTGACCCAGTTTTGCTCTGCCATGCTGCATCACTGTGTTATGATGGTGCCATAAATAGCAAAATGGCAGCGAAACCCTTGTGCACGCCAAAACCTCTGAAAATCGCATTTTAAATCCCCTTTTCTTTGTTGCTGAAACTTCAGAATGCCGGTACAGAACACCTTTCAAATATCCAAAATATCAAATATCCAAATTTCTAGCTGGGTGCTACAATTCACTTAGTTTAAGAAATCATTGTGAACTTACAAGGTCCTGAAAAGCTGAGAGCATAAAGAGATTTCCAAAGCAAAAGTGGCCTGTCTGTGGATCTGCAAAAAACGGTGTGCAGCAGAGGGCTGCTGTGTTGACAGCTGTCAGGAGCCTGCTTGATTAAACTTTAACATGTATAAACTGAAAATCAAATGTTAGCAATCTAAGAGGCCTGTTACTGAGAGTAACCAATATTGTAATTGTTTTGATTCCATGGTGTAAAATCTTGAATGGGAAGTTGTTTTGTTCTAAGGAAAATTAAATAGAGTTGACAATTAAATTAAGCTTGGCTGAAGCTACCAAACTGGAATAACAGGTTTCCTAACAGAAGGAAGGCTTTTCCCCCCAGCAGGAAATCACACAGAAGCGTTAATTACAGGTTTTGGAAAGAACCTGGTCTACAGAGGCAAAAGGGAACAATGACCAGCTGCAGAGTAGGAAATGCGAGGTGTGAAGACAGTCGTAAATGGCCTCTGCCAGGAGCAAACAGGCAGGAAACCGCTCCTGGACTGCAGGGAGACAAAGAAAGGTGGACCCAAACAGCCATCTGTGGCTGAACATTAAAAAAGAACACTTTTTTAAAAGACTCATAACTTGCCAGTCACAATTGTGAAAAATATAAAAGTAACAGATTTGTGAATCTAAATTTTGGCTGCATGTTTCAAGAGGCAGCAAAATTGTATGACATGTTCTAGAAAGAAATGGAAAGAAATGTGATTTTACGCAAAATGTATTTCCGCTAGAATGGTGAAAGTTTATACACTTATGCCCATGTTAAAAACGCACACTTGTAGACATTTGCTTAAAAATTGGACATTGTGTTCCTGATTAAAAGGTCAAAATTCTGTGAAAAGCAGAGACAAGATCCCACAGCTATGGGGTTTTGAGGAGTAGCTGCTATGTAAAATATGTAATCTGTAAATGTGATTGTTATAGAGGTTGTACATGTGTAAATATGGATCATGCCAAAAGTAGATTTTGTGCTCCAGGGGCATGGGGTGGATTCTCAGCCTCATAAAATCACACCATAAAGGTGTCACTCTGTTTCTCTCCTCCTATCAAGGCAGAGAGTAGACTATGATCCAATCACCTGCCAAAGGGGCAAACCCCCTTTATGACATCTGTTCATAGCATAAATAGAGACAGCTCACCATACAAAAGGACAGACAGACTCATTCACTATCCTGATGCTGGCGGAGCACCCTGCTGCTGAACTCTACATTTTCCTAGCTCCAGAAACTTGGCAAAGCAGAAACCCATTGCGTAGCTGAAGCAAATTCCAGAACCAGAGTCCCACAAACCTAAGGGAAGCATCATATACAGCCAGGCTGTGCTGTACTGCTTGCCTGCTGAACATAATTATCATCAGAACCAAGAAGGGCGGATCCAATCCAGTCATGGGCCGTGCTGTGACCAGAGCGCCTTGCCGATCCTGCCCGGTCTGATGTGCCCAGCCGTCTGTCCTAAAACCAGATCCAATTCCCTGACCAGAAACTTGATGGACCAGAATCCTGACAGTTCTATTTAAAAACATATCTAGTGAGTATCTATAGAAATAATTGTGTCAATAGCATATCTATTTTGCATAGTCAATCCCTACCTTAAACCCATCCTATCTTGTATTCAGAACCTGTATGGTTAGGAGTATTTTTGAATTGTCTGAACTCTCTATCCAAACCATCCTATCTTCCCTCCTGTACTAGTATTGCTAAAACTATCTTTGTGCTGATCTTTTCTCATCTGAAGAAGGCGATTTTCCTACGCAGGCAGTCATTCTGATCAAGTGACTGTGTTCCTGTGTGGTATTTGTTTTGTGTATAGTCATCCTCTAGTGTAGAAACCCTTTTGTCAATTTAAAAGTGCATTCCTGTTTTCCATTATTGCGCCTACCTCGAAAAGAAATGACCTCTACTAAAATGTCCATAAATCCCTCCATTGTTGTGCTAGAAACTTCTGCTTGTAGCTAACATCCACAGCTTTAAATCGCCCCTAAAACCGCATTCCAAATCCATACGGTTCTCCCGTTATCGCGAATATCGTGCAGTGAAAAGCTTGCCGCAAATTTTCATTTTGGGAAATTCTTACACGCGTAAAACAGCTTTTGATTGCTTCCGACTTGAATTTTAAGATTTCAAATGTTTCTTTGCATTAAATCATTGCTTGTGTTTGTGTGCGACAATCCAAAGTGGCTCCCATAAGAATTTAAAGCAATTTAAGAAATGTTGACCATATTTGGAGTTTTACCCTGTCCATTTTAAGGATAACATTAAAAGCCATTCTGACAGCTTGACAGTCAATTCCGTTTTCTCTTGTGTTTGAAAGGGGGAAAGTGGGATTGATATTCTATTTGATTTTTGCCATTCCTGAATACCAGCTCTCTCCTCCTATCTCTTTACATTGCCTATTGGGGGGTTCAAGAGGTGCAGGGGGAACCTTTAACCACAGTGCTATCCGATCTGAAACCACACACAAGTATTATTTTCTGTGCTGAATTGTTTTGCTTACTACTATTCCTGGTGTGTTAAAGAGATCATTCAGTGTTACATCACCCCTTTGGTGATTGTTGTGTACCTATTAAGACATATTGTGATAACATTTTAAATACATAAATAAATCTTTACCTTTGCAAACCAGCCTGATTCCTGGTTCAGTGTGATCGGGGGGGGGGCTTGGGGGTAGCGGGGAGTTCCAGGAGAAGGGTGTGATATGAGTGGTATATCATTCAGAATAAAGAACTTTTAGACAAAAATAAAGAAGGATTTCAGTTGTGCACTACATGCTAGGTGTTGACTTGGGTGTATGCCGGATTGAAATCACTTACAGTGTCAACTTGCAAGCCCCTTACCCAACACAGCCAAGAATAAGACCAACAGCATTCAGGTCAGATTCACCTGGCTCCCTCTTGGCCTTTGCCATTACACTGACAGGCTGTATTTGCATGTGCACTGCTCATATACAAACAGTGCTTAGACAAGAATTTGCCTAACAGGAGGTATTTAATTCTGGGTGCTAACCATATTTAATGCCTCACAGTAACAATCTGGGGTGGTACTGCAGGAACTGCTTTGCAGTGCAGTGCATTTAGTGGTAGGGTAAACATTGCACTAGTGCAACAAGTATTTTTCAGTGCATTGTTGCACCAGGGAGATGTTTGGCCTAAGCTTTGTCCTTTGCCCTTTTGCAATAATGTATTGACAATTAGGTGTTCACTTGTGCTAATTGCACGTGTACCAGTGAAAAACTTTCTATAACACTACCGCATATTTTTCAACTGATTTCCCAAAATGCTTCGGCCTCATTGACTTTTGATTGTGTGCAATTAATTTGTGTAATGATAACGACCATTATAACGCCGGTAGCTCGCACGTGCAACATACAAACTTGAGACATTATTAACATGCCCAATAAAAATAAAACCAACCTCTCATTTTATTTTATTTCTTCTAAAAACATTATTTTGCACCTAGTCCTGGATAGTGCGTTCATCCTTTTTCTCGTGATTATATGTCCGTTTGGGAAGTAGCAGCAGTGCCTTCGTAACATTCAGCGCAAAAGCCATTCTTTGATAACGTCCACTTTGCTCGGCCTGTTTGATGTGTCGGTGAATGCGCCATTTCTCAGGCGGAATGCATACACCTGTTATTTGATTTTTTTAAAAACGACCTTGAAATAAAATAGTTTTCAGACTGTTTAAAGAAAGATTACAATTGTCTGTACCATCTATCCAGTTTGTTCTGAAAAAAATATGCTTTAATTGGAAACGCAAAACAATCCCAACCTGCACTTTTGGAGAAAAAAAAATCAATATTAATTTTTCCCTGCGGTGAGTCCAGTATTTTTAGATTAATTACAAGGGCATTTGCCAGACTTTGCAGCAGGAAGATCAGAAGGGAAAACATAATCTGTTTTTCGTTTGAAACAAACTATCGCTAAGACCGAGCCACGGCTGCAATAATTGCACAGGCTCCCTTTCTTCTGCCGCGTTTCATTTCAGTAACTGCTTACTGAGAGCAGCCTCGAAGGGATAAGGCGGGGCGTTAAAGATGACATTATCCTTTCAGATGGCAGGCACCGGCAGATCAGTGATGCAGGCTGGCATAGCTTTAATGTTGGGCACATGTTTGCGCTGGCCCAATATGGCAGCATTAAGGATGCCACTGAGGGAGTTTTGCGATAAGAAGCCAAACAAGAGAACAGGACGGCCTTAATGGGGACGTCGAGAAGCAAGGATAATTACATCATATTTTGAAATGGCTATGGGCTATACAAATATTGCTACTAGAAATCAAATATTGAATATGTACATCACAGTCCCACTAGAACTAATTAAAAAAAAGTTTGTTGACCACCAGTCGGGATTAGGTTTGATGGCTGAGTCACATTTTAGAGCCAGACTGCCAACAAAACATACGGTAGCATGAGGCAATAAACGGGCAGCAGATGTTGCTGTGTAGGCTGGAGGTGGGGCTGGAATGCTACACGTTCACCTTCCTTGATGAATCACTCAGAGAATGAAAATGGAATAATGCGCTCGTGTGTAAAGACGCCGTTATTCTTCGCAAGCCCTGTTTTGCAATCTAATCTGAATATTCTAGCTAACTGTTGAATATCCGACCGTTGCAAACTCCACAACAATTACCATTCATGTGCCTTCATGATAAATGAATGACTACATGCGACATCAACACAATAACAACACTGGTTACGTACGTAGCACATCTACCCACTGTGTGGGTGACTCATAGTGCTGTAAATAGCAAATGTCACAGTGCTATTATTAAAAAAGACTGGGTGCACTTTTAATATACCAACCCGTCCAAATACTGTGAATGTGTGACCACGATTCTTTCATGCGTTATCAATGGTTAGTTGAAGTGCATCAGGCTAAAATAGTAAAACTTAGATGTACTCGAAAAAAAACAAAAACAAAAAAAAAACTAGCTGTAACTGTTGTATCACAGCTGGTCAAGTGGCACAGCGAATAGAGCGCTCGCTTTGACATCAGTGCAGATCCTGCTAACGCAGGTTCGAATCCGGGCTGAACTCAGCCTGTCATCCTTCTGAGCTCGATAAATGGGCACCACACACCGTGGGTAATAATATGCAGCAGCTATATAAATGCCAAATTATTAAAAATATAGGGCTCCCCACTACGAGCCATGTTGAGCCACCCCCCTCTCCAAGTCCCATAACAAAGCACAAGGCAAGCCACACAGGGCCAGCCTGCCTAACCAATTATTGAGCCATGTCCAATGATGATTGTGCCGCTGTTGGGGCATGCACTAGTCCAGTTGAAAGATGTAATTTTGTTTTTAATCAACGCTTAAATGTTTCACCTAGCGTTGAAAGAAGGGAACAGCGCCTGGTCCCCAAATATACCAGCCACCATTGGCGGCTTGTTAGATGTTTTATTGGAGGGTGTAAATGTTTGCCACAAGTATGCAACAGAGCGTAGCGAGGGAGCCCGAATCAGCAAAATGGGTTTGAGAGTGCGGGGGGGGGGGGGGGGCTATTATTTCCCTCCCCTGAGAAGATGACTGAATAATGGGTTAAAATTGTGCATTATCCAGCACACTTTCTGTGAAAAATTGGGTAAAAGGCCAGACAGTTTGCATTCGATTTTGTATGGTAACTCATGAAAAAATACAAAAGATGCAAAACACCCAGGACCAGATTCATGGAATTAGTTGCATGAAAAGTATGGTACCTTGCGCGAGACCCCACACGGGTGCTGGGTGTGGCCTGCGTAGGGGCGAGAATAGGAGGCAGAACACGCAAAATGGGGAAGAACAAGCCAGAAAGTGGACGTTATGAGGGGCGGACCGTAGGCAGTCAATAGCATGCTCACAAATGCGCATGACAAAGCGTATTTATGGATGTTACTGCACAACCTCTCGCCTGTGAAATGCCCAAGCAGTTCCCTCAAAATCTCTGCAACCCGTAAGCAGGTGCTTGGACTTGCACGCAGGAATCACAGCTCTAGAGTTGAGTTTGCATGTCGATTTAGGGGTGAATGGACGCAGACGGGGATTCCGATCATACTTAGCGGAGCGCGTACACAGCATAGCGGGGTGCAGGGAGTGTTTACAGGGGTTTGTATGAAGTTTGACTGGGAAAATAAATGCTTTGCGTTAAACTGTAAGCATGTCCTCAGGGTGCCGGTTACAGTTATGGGGCCAACGTGCAGTGTCCCCAAGATGCAGGCCTTCTCGCGATGATAACCCACGCACTGTTTGAAGGGTGCATGTAATTGCACCTGGGGGGTGCACTCAATGGTAGCTGTTCAGGATGTTTTTGCTTTGCGTGGGGGAGTGTCTGGGGCGTTGTGGCCAAGACTTGCAGATAGAGTTACTTTGCGCACAAAATTCCATGAATACACAGGGCGCACATTTTTTATTCTGCCCGCAGGCTTGCGCAGCGTCAAACACGCGCGCAGAACTTGCAGGATTAAAGCACATTTTTCCGTGATTCGGGCCCGAAACATACAAAGGCACATTTCCCGATGCATTTTCATATCTTTGCCTGCAATATATAACAGAATAAAAAATAAAAACGTTCATGATTGCGTTGGCCTTATATTTTCATGCTGGCACAACCAACATTTGGCAGTGTCATGATATTAGAAAATACTCATGTTTACTTTGACAGGTTTTTTTTTTTAATAATATCATTACTGGCATTCTGCACACAGCTGTCTTTGCCAATATATGACAGTACTCCTATGTAAGAACATACTCCTGTTGGTTTGTCCATTAAAAGTGACAGGCCATAATTAGAAAACATGTGCAAACTTGTTCCAATATAGGCCACTCTACACTCATGAGAACACCTATCAAGCGTGCTTCATCATAGATGCTCAGTTAATACAAAGTCATGCTACTTTAAGAAATAGGTAGGCCGCTCCGTTGAAATATCAGTCTAGCAATGCAATACTACTTATAATGCATGCTTGTTAGGGAGAATTCTCAATATGTGCTAATTTCCCTTACCTTTTGAAACCCCCAGCAACTTTGCTGGATTTCTGGGATTTGATTTTTTTTTAACCTGGAAAGTGTGAGTCTTTTTTCGCACTCTTTCATGTATTTTTGATGTGTGTTATACTTTTCTGTTCTTTGGTTATGGAGT
This sequence comes from Ambystoma mexicanum, assembly GCF_040938575.1. Classification (NCBI taxonomy): domain Eukaryota; kingdom Metazoa; phylum Chordata; class Amphibia; order Caudata; family Ambystomatidae; genus Ambystoma; species Ambystoma mexicanum. The sequence continues at coordinate 1,546,694,292 of NC_090929.1, forward strand.
TTTAAAACAACTCCAAGGCATCACCTTTTTCTGTGTGTCACACAGCACCTTTACTGCAGTAGCACAACTTCCTAAGGTTTAAATACCTTCTCTGGGACGGACTACTTTTTCCCAGAGCCTGTAAAGTTAAATTGACTTTACTAGTCTCTTTAAATTTACTGACCCAGCAGACACGTTCTTCCTATAGAGTGCTGGAGGGGTTGCTTAGCTTCCCCTAAGTCAAAACACTCATGTAACAGTAACATGTTACCCTTTCCTACTTTAAATGGCTGGTGGCAGTGGTTTAGATCAACTACCGTGATTTTTCCCGACCGCTAACAACGGTAGAAAAAAATCGGGTTAGCCAAGACCTATCTGTAAATACAGTCTCTGGTCATCTTTTTTCGCCATTTCTTTTAGAAAAGGTCCTTCTTGTGTTTGTCTCTGTGCGCCAAACTAGGTTAGGTCCCTTTGTTCGTTGGGCTTTTGTGGGTTTCGGTGCTGAAGCCCTCCTCTGGCTCCTGAGTGTCTGGGCATAAAAGAATCTGAGGGAGGTGCCCAAAACTCCCTTGCTTAGTCTCCTAGGAGACCTGAATGCACTCTGCCGTGATTGGCTGGCTGGCTGTCCGGCAAAGACAGCCACCCTGCTGTGTGAGTGACAGCCAGGCTGGAATAAATAGTGGGAAACTGTTTAAAAGCACGTCTCTGGGACTTGGAAAGCAGAGTCAACCACTAGAACGAAAGAACCGAAGAGGAGAGGAAAGAAGAGAACTGCTGCAACTCCTGGATGATTGGTGAAGCCCTACTGTAGGTCAGAATTGCCTGAAACTCTGACGACAGAGAAGCCCTTCAAGGTTAACTTCTTCCCTTGAGTTTGGTGGGAACAACCAACTCGCAAGCCACCTGGACACAGTTCCCATCTGGCTGAATTTTCATCAGAGTGCTGTTGAAAACCATATAGCCAGAGGGAAGGAAACCAGCTCGTGGTCTTTACAGCACTCACACCTTAAACCACCGTCTTGCTACAGCTTTTGGCCTCTTCCCTGGACAATGCTTGAACCTCCCGACGTCCTCCTTCTTGTCCCCATGACTGAAGCTCAGGAACAGCAAGATCTGCTTGAACTGCCAGGAACAACTGCTTCAGCTACAGCTTTCTTCATTGACAAGGTACTGTGCAACTGCGGTCCGGAAATCTTTTCGGCCATCGAGAAAGTGCGTGAAACTTTCCTCAACTACAAAGGCTTGTCCTTCCCTTAACTTTGGTAACACTTTTTGCCTAGCCACATTCTTCTAATCTCTGTGGCAAAGACTTAACCGTTACCAGAACTATGCTATCCTATATAAAAGACTCAGAAACATTGACTTTGGCCCAGGCCTATTGAGAAGAATTGCTGGTTGTATTTAACTGAAACCCTTTGCCCTGCCTATGAATGTGTTTGGGCTGTCCATTCTTATAACCTTGTCTCTTCCCTCCCTTATTAAGTATCTGAAGTGCCATTTTGCTCCCACTTCATTTTGGAGCTAAACTTGTTTGCTTACTTTCCGATTTAATTTTTGTGTTTATTAGTGTGGATATTGAGCTGCTTATGCTAGTGTAATGTTTTCTAACTGACTGAGTAAATACATGTATATTCTTTTACCAAGAAACCTTGAGTAAGTGTTTACTTGAATCACTGGATTGGTTGGTCCTTTGTGTAACTTGTTCTACTACTCACTTAAACTCTTGAGATAAGTCTGGCTGCTCAGCCATCGCTACCACTTTACTGTGTAGTACAGGCTTGTACCAAAGGTGAACATTTGCTTACACTTGTAGTCCTAATTGCCTGTAGTGTTCCCCAAGAGTACTGCAGGTGATTCTGCCTAACAGTGCTTTATCAAAGATGCCAGGTAATACATGGCATGCCACAGTAAGTAATGCCCAAACTGGCTGCTCCAAAATGCCAGTCTAGCCACGTAATAACACACATGAAATTGGCTTTGCCTGAAAATACCAGTAAAACAAGCCAAGTCAATTGGGGATGTGTCAAAAATGCTCTAGTGATCATTCACACGCGCACACGCACACACACACACACACATGCACACACACCCACACTATCACACTCACATTCATCCCTTTTCACCCACCAGTCACTCATCAACACATCTGCACTCACATTCATCCACAATGCATTCTCCAAACAGACACTTACCCAGAACATTCACACACAGGCAATCAAATGCATACCCAGTCACCCCTCAGTCACTCACCCATATACCTTCTCGCAAACCCTCATACTGGCACCCACCCAGAACATTCACACACACAGTCAGAGACACATTTATACTCATTCAATCACCCATAAACCTTCTCCCACTTCCACTCACACTGCATTCTCCACATAGACATGCATCCAGCGACCCAGAATATTCAAACACACACTATTACACACATACCCATTCACCCACCAGTCACACTCACTCATACACCTTATCTCAAATCCATTAACACTGCATTCTCCACACACAGGCACGTATCCACCAAGAACATTCAAATACACACTACAACATTGCTATTCATTCTCCCATGAGTCACTTACTAATAATCCTGCTCTCACATCTACTCACAAGGCATTCTCCACAAAGAAACACACCCACCCAGCCACACAGAACATTCCAACACATAATAACTATCACATTTGTCGGGGGGGATTCTGCCGGGGTCGGCCGGGCCGTCCGCAGACCTCCGGGCAGGGAGGCCCCAACTCCTCCCGTGTATATCTCGGATCGAGACAGAGTATGAGGCACACACAAGGAGCAAGGCAACTTCTGTCGTTTATTATGCAAACGGCAGGGATGGGTCAAGGAGCGTACGCGTTCGTCCTGACACACACACAATAGTGGGGCTCGCAGGCCCTTTTTACTACATTATGACGCGCTACTTGCGTCATTCCAAAAAGTTACCAAAAGAACCTATCGCCACTCTTGATTGGTTGCTCGAGTGGTGGGGTTAGTATAGTACGCCTATAGAGAATGATATTAGTGGTTAAGATGTAGTCAGGTGGTATATCTGGGTTGTCCCTACAATTAGATACATAAGAATTGTTACATGAAGACCCCTGAGGATTGGCTAACGTTACTGACGTCTGAGATAAGAACCTCATGTTCTGATTGGTGCATCCGTGAGCTCCCCAGCCTGGGACCACCGTTGTTCCCAGCACACGGTGCACCTGTGGTTGCAACAGTGTTTCAATATGGGTACGTGCAGGCAATGTGAGGATTTATTCATAGGTGGGAGACTGACCGTTCCCACTGTAGCAGGTGTCCATTGAGCCTTTCAAGTGTGTCGGCCTGCGTCTCGTAGCGAGGTACCCAGACGCCTTTTCTCTCCTGGGTTTTGGCATCTCGTCAGGTTCGGCTTGGTCACGTGGGGAGGGACCGTGTTTGAGGCATAATTCTGCACAATTAATATTGTTTTTCCACTGTATGTCTGGTTTAATTTGCAGATATGATTTTAACATTGGTACGTGGAGTGCGAGGTTGCAACATCGTGCCTTTGAAGATTTGTTTCTTGACTGTGGGTTTGCAACATTACGACCTTGGCTGGTTGCTCCACTGGGTTCTTTCTGCAGGCTCAGCAACCTGACTTTTGCTTTGTTAATGTCCACGGGAACTCTTGCTTGAGGCCTACTTGGGCCTGGTGCACGAGTAATCCATTTAGTGCATGGATGCTTTAGGTTATAGTGGCATACAGTTTCATGGCCAGTATCGTGTTTCCATTATATCTCTCATGATGGTAACGGGTTTCAAGAGAAGCGTGAGCAAGCGTTATAAATGAGCTCATGGTGCGTCTTGCGTTTCTGCATTCTGAAAGCCTATGTAAAAATAATAAAGATGCACGTCCGTGAATAAGCCTGTCGCCTACGTCAGAGCACTGAGTATGTTCTTCGTGTAGATTGGTGTGGAAATGTTCAGCGTGTATAATAGTTCAGCGGTGCTTCCCGTTATCTAGGTCGTCATGGCATCTCTAACGATGTGTAGATTTCAGTCTAGTTGGTCCGTGCCGCAGGTGTCGGCATGGCCAGTGCGGGCTGTTGGGCAGGCAGATGGACACATCCGTATGTTTCTGTACCAGGATATTTGGTCATCTGGTAAATGGGCAAACTCTTCTCGTGGCGGGTGTCTGGGCCGCGACCCTCTAGGCCAAGCGCGAGAGGTGAAGGACGGGAGTCTGGTTTTCCATTCTCCCACTTCAGTCCCCCCTCTGGTCGACTTGTCGACCACAAACATATCCTTCTCGTTATCTCCTCTTACTCTCCATATCTTGGTTATCCCTCCGAGATGTCCATAATGGTTTACGTGATCTTCAAATGACCAATACATGTATTCGCATGTTCCTCCAGGAGTACAGTACACCCATCTTCCTATGTAGCTCCTAGGGTTCCTTGGGTTCTCGATCTTCACTGATGGTGGGTCTAGATGATTGGCGATGATTTGGGTGCGCAACTTCTCCCTTTCGTGTATTATCACACCTGTGTGCTGGCCGTCATCCGCTGGCATCAAGGGGTGCATTCCCACCATTTCCAGCAACTCATCAGTTGAGCGCGCCTTCCGGGCTTTCCAAAATCTAATTATTATCAGTGCAGCTCCAGCCAAAATAGCACATCCCACTATTATTTTCAGTCCATCTGACAGCCAAGATGGCATCCATGACCATAATAGTGAAAACCAGCTTTTATCCTTGTTTACGCCGTTACTTTCGTCCATCATTTTGGAGTGCATCTGGGCCAATTGTGAAACTGCTTCTGTCAGTGTACCATTGTCGGCATCGTTGGCAGGTATGAACGTGCAGCATGATTGTCCTATCTTTGCACAAACTCCTCCTTCCATTGCTGTGAGAAGGTCCAATACATATCTGTTCTGTAGTGCTACCATCCTTACAGCTCGCAGCTCCTCTTTAATTGCGTTAAACCCATTTACTGTCGAATTTATGGTCATCATTAGTTCCCATCTGGTTATTTGCAGCCATTTTGCGTTTGCGTATGCCTGCAGTCCCGGATGTATTATTGAGGAGAAGAACATTGCTGCTCTGCTGAATAGTCTGTGTTCTGGCGGTATTGATGTTAGTTCCGTTTCCGACCTTCCCCACAGATAATTTCCTGTTAATGGCTCTCCTTGTCTTTTTCTCCTGTTTAGGACAGTATCATTGCTGTTTGTCCTGTTTTCTTGCTCCTTCTGGAGTGGTGCAGATCTCTTTCTTCTCCTGTCTCCTTCATCCATTTTCGGAAATTTCGCCACATCGACATGCTTCTTAGGTACCACTAGTGATGGTACATTGACGTGTACCATTGTGCACACACCACTCCACAGGGGAGGCAGTGTATGATATGCCTTTTCTCCGCAGGCCCAATAATGGTCCATTATTACTGCTGTTCCCGCTCCCCCCTCAGGTAACTCCATCACACTTGCACAATTGGTGTTATATCCCACGTCCACCTCTCCTTTATGCTGGTAACATACTTTGGGCGCAGTCAATGGTAATATAGTTATCGGGTCTTCATCTTCTTCTACCCACGTGAGCATTGGTACATACTTGATCCATGTCGTCCAACATCGATGATTGTGTGTCTCGATGGTTGAGATAGTTTCTTTTGTTACCATGTTGCTGCCAACCACTCCTATCTCCCAGCTGGTACCCAGGAACACCTTTCCTGTTATCGTCAGTAATGGCCTCTCCCAGCATCCTTGTTTACCCGGAACTTCCGTGGCGTACCAATCACATGGTAGATACTGCAGTGTTACCTTCTTTGTTTCTCCTTTTTCAGGGCCACTTGTTATGTATCTGAATGCTTCAGCATGTAAACTGGTCTTGTGATAACTCAGATAGGTCTTGAGGAAGTTGTTTTCATATGGGTATGAGTCTCGTGTTTTCCATGTCATGTGCACTACTGTTCCTTGGAATCTTCCTTTCGTTTGGAACAGGGCCAAATATATTATGCACTGTGCTGTTTTTTCATCTATTTCTGTGGCAACAAATGTTCGTGAAGCGCTCATGGCGTATGGTATTAATGAGCAAACGTAACAGCTATCCTCAGTTGTCTGCTTACCAATGCGGGTCATGTGCTGGTACCATATGTTGTTTGTGACGTGTGCTGAATCTTGTACATAATTATCAATACCTTTATTGTCTGAGTATGTGCTGCGTTTAACTTTATTTCGCTTTTGTTCATTGTTACTGTTACCACCTGACGTAACACCTGTTGCAGCAGGGAGGTGGGGTACATTAGGTTTGGGTGCAGCAAAAAAACTCATAGCATAGCTGTACTGCCATACAGAGGCAGCCAAAACTCCGGTGATCATAAAAATCCCTATTATTTTTATTACATATGCTAACCTCACCGACATTTTTGCTCTTACCTTGCTGCAGTCCTGGCAGCGTATTCTTGCGACGTTAAAGTTGCCCGCCTAAAAATTCTCAAAAAGTGCTTGTTATTAAATGTTAGTTTTGTTTCATTAAGCTCTCCCTATCAAATAGTCATTCAGTGCCCAGGTGAAGAGTTGCTCCCACGCTACTCTAAGTGATCGGTCTCTCAAGACCGGTAAGTATGGGCGGAGGTGGGGCATGTAATTTTCTATGGCCAGGAGGAAGGCCGTGTAGTATACACGTACCCTTTTCTTTTTTAAGTATGTTGGCCTTTTTATTTCGTATACAAATTGGTGTGACAATTCTTCTGGGTAACTATCGTCTGGCAGCACCATCTACGCCTGCACACTGAATTTGTTAGATAACTTTTCTTAACAATACAATATTACGCAGCTCCTGTATGTGCGAGAGAAAAAGAGAACATTCACGTGTTTACATGTGTATTGGTGCAAGCGAAGTCCTTAGTTTTTATTACAATTGTATTTAGTAGTCAATGGGGGGGGGGGTTTGCTCAGATGGCGGGAGCAGTTTTACTCTTTGAACGTGTGACCATGGGGTGGGCAGTGTGGGGATCACCCCCTTCTTCGTCCGTTATTCTCTCCGAGGGAACAATTGGGTCGTTGTCTGTGGTTGTGTTTTCTTCCGCTGACGGGGATGTTGTTGGCGTTTTTCCAATGGACCTGTCGTTGGCGCTGGGGCGGGTCTGCAGTTTGTAGATTTTTACATCATGCAGGTGGTTCCACGCACGCTTATCCTTTAGTTTTACTGCTCTTGTTGATACGTCCTCTACTAAATGGGGGCCAGTGAACCTCTGCTGGTTCCACCTTCTATTAAAATTTCGAAGTAGTACGTGGTCACCTTTGGCAAGTTGGCACAAGTTCTCCTTTCCCAATTCTGTATTTTCGTCTATTTCTTGGTTGCTGGTGGACCCGCCCCGTGTGCGCTCGAGCTGTTGAGACACAAACACAACGCTAGTAATCAAAGAAGACACATATTGATACATTTCATCACCTAACACATTCGCAGAACTTTCTTGGTCGGTGAATGCCCTTGACGTTGGTGTTAGGGGAAGGCGCATTTGGCGTCCAGTAACCACCTCGTGTGGGGTGAGGTGGTGGTCGGACCCTGGCCTGTTTCTAAGTTCGAACAGTGCTAACGGAAGGCAATACAACCAACTTTTCTTTGTTGTTTGCTGTATTTTAGCAATTGCCTCCTTCAATAGGCCATTCAGGCGTTCACATACACCATTGGCCTGAGGGTGGTACGCACATGCAAATTTGTGTTTAATGTTCAGTAGGGATGTGATATGCTGGAACATTTCATTTGCGAAATGGGGTCCGTTGTCTGATCTTAACACCTCGCACACTCCCCACCTGGGGAATACCTCCCTTACTATAAATTTGGCTGCTCTAAACGCATCAGGGTGTGAACAGGGCCCTGCTTCGATCCACCTAGAAAATGGGCATACTACTACTATCATGTATCTATTGCCTTGACAAATGTTGATCATATCAACATAGTCAATGTGGAGGTGCCGAAAAGGTCCTTCTGGTCGGGGTATGGTACCTCTTATCACCTTTAAAGTATGACCGGCCGTGAACTGTTGACATGTAAGGCAATTGCTGATAAAATTTGACACATGGGATGTTAACTCGGGACAGAACCAATCTTCTCTAATTCGTGCTGCTATTATTTCTTTGCCTGTATGGGCAGGGTGATGTAATTGGTTCAAGGCGGTATTTAACAATGCCAATGGTATTACAACTTTCCCAGTGCCACCCTGGCGCCATAGTGCGTCGGTTGGTGACATTGTGCATCCTCTTTTCACCCATACTTCTTTTTCGGCCATTGGTGCAGCCGCTTGTAACTCCATAATCTGGGTGGCTGGGAGATGGGTGTACCCTTCTTTTATTAACATCTCCCTCGCTATTCCCCTCCCTCTCCCTCTCTGTGAGTCTGTGGGGTTCCATATCTCACCAAAATATGCAGCATATTTTGCATGTGCGTCTGCTGCTGCATTTCCTTTTGATATATAGTCTTCTCCATTGGTGTGTGCTGTGCATTTTACTAGGGCTAGTTCTTGGGGATCGTTTATTACTTCAATTAGTTCAGCCAACAAGAGGGCATGTTGTACTGGAGTGCCGTCAGCTCTCCTAAACCCTCTTCTTCTCCACTTTGATAGCCCTGAGTGGACAGTGGATGTAACATATGCACTGTCGGAATATATAGTAACTTTTTTATCAAAACTTTCCTTTAGTGCCAATATGAGTGCAACCAGTTCCGCCGCTTGAGCAGAGTAATGCTGTGGTAATTGTACACACTTAATAGCCACACACACTGGCGCTTCCATCATTTGTACTACTGCTGCCCCAGTCCTCCTTATCCCGTCTCCTTGATCAATAGTTGATGACCCATCAATAAACAAAAGCTCACCTCCCTCTAGTGCGTTTTCTTCAACTTTCCTAGTACATGAGTACATCTCAGTTACTTGGGTGCAGTCGTGGGCGTAATCTCCCTCTTCAATTACTTCTGCTAGGAACCTTGCAGGGTTAACCGTGCTACATCTAACAATTGCCAGTTCAGCTTTGGACAAAATAATCTCATAACCTGTTGCCCTCTGTGTCGTCAGTGTGGACTTAGGTTTATTCAATATCGCAAATAGTGCATGTTCTACAAATAGTGTAGTTGGACACCCCATAGTTATTGATGATGCTTTTTCTACTGCAAATGCAGCTGCAGCAAGACCTTGTTCGCAAGAGAATTGTCCTAACATTATTGGATCTAAGTGACCGCTGTAAAATGCTACTGGTTTATAGCCCATGCTAGTCTTTTGGGCCAATACTGCTTTCATTACTGCTGAGTCGCAATGTGAAAATATAAAAAATCGTCGCTCATAGTCTGGGGATGCTAGTACTGGAGCAGTTGATATTGCTTCTTTTAATTCATCAAATGCCTCCTTCATTTCCATAGTCCATCCCAACTTTTTCTCCCCTTTATTTGCTTCCTTCAAACCCTCAAGCAGGGGTCCTATGTAAGAGCTGTAATCAAATACCCATGCTCTACAGTAGTTGCACAGTCCCAGAAATTGCTGCAGTTCTCTTACAGTCTGTGGCACGGGAGTGCCTGATATTGCCTGTGCTCTTTGTGGTGCAATCCTTCTTCCATATTGTGATATCAGTTGGCCAATGTAAAGTACCTGTTCCTGACAGTATTGTATCTTTTCCATGTCTACCTTGTACCCCTTTTCAGCCAATATCGTCAACATTTTTAATGAGTCCTCTCTACATTTATCTTCATTTGTACTGCAAATTATTATGTCATCCACATACTGTAACACTGTGCTTTCCAACTCAACGTTACCCAAATCCATCTGTATTACCCTATTGAAAATTGAAGGTGATTCACAATATCCCTGTGGTAATCTGGTATGTTTCCACTTCCTATTTCGGTAAGTGAAGCTTGTCAAGTCTTGTGAGTCTGGGTGTAATGGTATTGAGAAAAAAGCATTTTTAAGGTCAATCACTGTAAACCGTGATGCTTCTGCTGGAATGCCACACAAAATTGTGGCCGGGTTTGCTGTTACTGGATACTCTGCTTCTACTATGTTGTTCAACGGTCTGAGGTCCTGTATGAACCGCCAAGACCCTCCTTTAGCCTTGCGCACCGGGTACACAGCTGTGTTGCATGGGGATTCTGAGGGGACCAATATGCCATTGTTTATAAGGGCTGTTATGGTTTCGTATATGCCCTCATCTGCCTCTCTTGACAATGGGTATTGTTTCACTCTTGGTAGTATGGCACCCTTTTTTAATTTTATCCTTACACCCCCTATGCTTTTAATGCATCCTACATCATAAGGGCTAATAGTCCATAATGATTTTGGCACCTTTGACATATCTTCTTTAAAAAATGGGACTGGTGTGCCAGCGGGTGCCTCAAGTGCCATTGCAATTTTCTGTGCCACTTGTTTGTGAGCCACTGTTAGCCACATTTCTACACTCATCATAAACACCATTTCATTTTCCTCCTTTTCTTCTGAAAACAACTCTTCATCTGACACCTGGGTCAGCCTACATCCTTCTGCTAGTGCTATCACCGCCCTCCATGCTCTCCCTTCTTTATCTTGGGCGTGCACAGCAACATAATCAGCTGTTGCAATAATGCTCTCAATGTCCACTGCAATGACCTTCCCTTCCAGTTCATTAGCTGGTGTTTCTGGTCGGAATAGATAGGCTGCTGGTCTCCTCCATATTTTCCCTCCTATCCCTGGCATCCATGCAAATGCCATGTCTGTTCCGTACTGGAATAGCTCGCCGTCTACCGGCTCCGCCCTGATCGCTATCTGTCCACAGTATGCTTGCAAAATCTGTCGTGCTGCAAGCATGTTAATCCCTGGAGTAGAGCAAATTATGCCATCCTCTGTAAAGGAGATCGTCATATTTAATCTGTTCATTATGTCCCTCCCCAGTATGTTTACTGGTGAGGCACTATAATACAAAAGTGGTACTGACAGATCGTAATCTCCAATAGATAGCGGAACGTTATCAGTAAATGGAACCAACCCTTTAGCCCCAGAAAACCCTTGTGTGTTCATGGCTTCGCCTGACATCTTAAACTTACCTTCCCTTATGCAAGACCGGGTTGCCCCGGTGTCAACAAGGAATGATAATTTTTTGTCACCTATCGTTACCTCTATGCGTGGCTCCTCCGCACTATTAGGTGTTACTGACAGGATGGGACACACCAAGGCCGTCTGTGGGCTGTCCTATTGGGGGTACAATGACTGGCCATTCCCTGTGTAAGGGTTGTGCCCCAACACCGTCACCCCACCCAATTGCGTTCGTTCAGGTTGTGGTGGTGGTTGTATTAACGCTGCACCAGTTACTTGTGGCAGGTATTGTTTTATTTGTTGTTGTGGTAGGGAATAGTGTTGGTCACTCCCTTGTGGTGACATCTGCTGTGGTTGTATGCCCTGCTGTTCTTGTGATGTCCTATGTTGTGCTTGTTCGTTCCATGCTGGTGTTCCTGGCCTGACCCTGCATGTACGTGACATGTGTCCTAATAGTCCGCAGCTCCAACACACGGGTGGTTCCCTGTTTTGCCATGGGAAGTTCCCTGTGTTGTCCTGGTATACTGGTTGCCCTGTCTGGTAGTTATTTCTGAGTCCCCCAGCCTGTTGTTGGGTATTATATCCGTATCCTCTTCCCCTCATAAACCCTCCTCTCCCTCTATTATAATTATAATACCCAGCTCCTTGCATTGGGTACCCTCCTCCCACGTTCTGTGCGTGTGATTGCAGAGGCAGCACTTGCTCTATTACCTCTTGTGGGGGCGCTATTTGAGCTGGATTTTGTGCAGCCACTACTTGCGTTGGGCTTTGGGCCATTGGTGTTGGCGCAGTTATTAGTGCCCCTTCCATGGTATATTTAGTAAGTTTTTTCTGTACTAATTTGGCCTCTTCTGTTTTCCTGTCCTCTTCCTTTTGTTTCATTTTTCCTTGCCATGTTCTACAGTGATGTACTATAGTCAGTTGTATTTCCGGCCATGGTTTTGCTTCCATCCCCACTACTTTCTTTAATTGTCTCTGAACTCCTTCTGGGAGCCCTTGTACTAGTATATGATAAAATATGGCTGGTGTTTTGTCCCATTGTTCTCTAGTTTCCATGCGCCACTTCTCTTGAATATCCTGGATATAATCAACAGGATCCTCGTTCTCACCCATCTTACGGGAAGTAATGGCTCCTATGTCTGATGTGTCTGGGTACTGCACTCTTAGTGCCTGCCATAGCGCATGTCTGCAGTTTGCAAATGGTGCCCCATCATGCGATGTGTTTGTTATTGTTACCCCATGGAATCCCGCTCTTTTCCAAATGTCATCCGCTCTATCCCCTAATATTGATATTAACAGGCCCTTAACATCTCCCACTGCTAGTTTCTGTCCTGCGGTGTGTTTTTCCATTTCATATATCCATTTACCCGCACCTCCACTTAAAGATGGGAGCCTACATTTTATGTTTTCCTTATCCGTATGTTTCCAAGGTACATATTGTGGTCTAACCCCTCCTCTCTCCAGCAGTGGCATTACATTCTGTCTTGTGTCATCCTTTATGCTCCATGATGTTAACTCTTCACACCCCTCCTCTTCCCCCATTCCTTTTACTACTTCAAATCCTTCCTTACTACCTCTTCTCCTACCTCCCTCTTCTTCCTTTCCCCTTTTTTCATCCTTTCCTGTGTTCAATATTGTCACGTCTGTTTGCCTGTCTTGCCTGCGACTAGGGAGGTCCCTAAGCCGACATGCATAAGGTGTAACTTCGTCCATGAAGGGTGCGAGCTTTATTCTGTGCAGAGAGCGTGCAGTTGTTGAACATGTGGGGTGTGGCGTTAGAGAGCGTGATGGTGATGTGGGTGGCGTGTGTTGGTTGGTGAGCGTCGGTGGCGTGTGTTCGTTAGTTTGTGTTTCTCCCATTCTTTTCACTTCCTCCTTACTTCTCTCCATCTCCTCCCATCTTCTACTCACCCATGGCGAATCTATGTTTGTTCTAGTGAGGTATAGCTTATCTAAGCTTTCCCTTTCACTCTTCCTTCCATCCTCACTACAAAAATCATTCATAAATTGCGCCCCCCACTCTGCCTTTTTTCCTTTTATTGTTACAGTTTTTAAGTCTATTAGGTCTCCCTCTTCCTTTCCGTTGTTGCCACCTGTTCCCCTTAGTGCTGACGTTGTTGCTACCTCTCTATTTTTATATACTTCTCCCCATCTTTCACTCTCCCTCTTACTCTCTTCTCTCTCCCCTTCACTCCTCTCCTCCATCTCCCTACTATTTTCCTCTCTTTTCCTTTTTAATTCCTCCATTACTTCGTTGCTCATCTGTTCCAATATCCTTTCATCCTCTCTCCTCCTTTCCCATTTCACCCTTTCTCTTTCTACTATACTCTCTATTACCTTCCCCTCTTCATATTTTTTAGCTGTCTCTGATATTATCCTCCTCCTCCATATTTCCATTTCTTTTTCATTTTCTTCTTCTTCCTTCTTCTTCTCCCTCATCACTACTCTTGATACCCTTTCTGCTGCTGCTTTTACCCTTACAGCTTCCCTCTTTCTCTCCTCACTTTGCTCCCTTAATTTTTCCAATTCGTCCTTATCTTCTTTCCTTTTCCTCACTCTCTCTCTTTCCTCCCCCTCAAGTTGTTTTATCAGTTCATTCTGCTCATCCCTTAGTTTAGCTAATCTTTCCTCCAAAATCTCTTCCTTCTGCCGTAGCAGCTCCTCTCCCCTCATTTCACTCTCTCTTTCACTATCCTCGTTTGTTCTCTTTACCGCCTCCCTTTCCTCTCCAGTTAGTGATCCTCGTAATTTCAACAATATCTGTGCAGCTACCCACTCATCGTTTCCTATCTCTACAGTCTGCTCTTCTCTCCTCCCGTCCCCCATTGGTATCTTTCCATGAGCCACATATGGTGGAGGGCTGTATGCCGGGTTTGAGTATCCTTCAGCCGCCCTTAACTGTCCTTTTATTTCTCCTAATTCTCTTAAAGGGTACAACCCTCCCCCCTCTGTTTTCACTCCCGGTGTTAAGGGTATCTCATTGCTCAGTTCCTGTTTTATGTCAGCTAATTTATCAACCTTTCCTCCACCCAGTTTTTCATTCCCCATATTCTTTGTTCCTTCACTCTCCTTTTCCCCATCCGTTCCTTCTTTCTTAATCTCCTTTTCTTCCGGTGTTTCCCCCATAGTGAACATTCCATTTGGTCCTGGTCTAGACCCCTGGAACATCCTCCATAAGTTAAACACCTCCACATGGTTTGCCAACTTCTTCCCCTTGTATGTATTGTGCAGATGGTTTAATAGTGAATGTTGGGCATATGGGTCAAAGCTACCATTAGGCGGCCATGGTGTCAACATTTTGTTGTCCGTCCCCTGGGTCCACTCTATGCTGTACTTAATTAACTTCTCCCTATGTGGTGGCAGTGTGGTGCATATATGTTGTAGTGGGGTAGTGAGGGTATTCCCCCACCCTCCCAACCCTCTCCCGTATGACATACTAGCGCACCCTTTCTTACCCTTCCCCTTGCTACCAGTTTGCAACATACAACCTTTTATTGCTTACCTTGCCCCGCAAGTGTGGGGACTTACGACAATCCTTTGACAAATTATGCAATGATAATAATCACAAAAAAAAATTATAAAACAAATATATTTATGATGTTATATTATATTCCTTCCCCTACGGCCCCCTGCGGCCGAAGCGCACGCAGCCCCCTGCAGCTGCGTACCCCTTACGACGATCTTACACAGTCGTCCTTTTTCCCCGTTCTCCTCCCACCTTTACACTTGCCGTGGCCGGCGTTCTCCGTGCGCAGCCACGCCCCCTTCCCCTTCTCCTCTTTGATCCACTCGTTTATCGTTTATCTCCGTGTCCGCTCCTTTATCATGTTTCTCTTCCCCACCAATGTCAAACCCAAAGCTTCTTGTGTTCACGATATCTTACTAAATCCCTACTGGTGACGTCACCTATTTCTTCGAACTACTGGTATATTCGTGTTATGTTCTTTAAATTCAAAATACACTTGCAATCTACCCCGCTAACCCTACAGCTGTCTTCCTGTCTCTCCTGGAACAAGGTAATCTCATCAATACTATAACCGGACTGCGCACGCTGCGTCGCCTCGCGTGTGATACGCCCCTCAACAGGAGGGCTTAACCAGCCAATTATCTTCCGTTTTGGGCAACTACGTAACTAGCCACCGCCCACAGGGAAACGTCATCTACCTATCGAGTTTCTTGCTCGAACAATAGGGAACCTCATCTACCTATCGAGTTTCTTGCTCGAACAATAGGGAACCTCATCTACTCATTGAATAATAAATGTCAAATCGTAGGAAACCACACACACCCACCCTCACACGTAGTCGCGATTTAGGCCAATCAGTGTCTTTCGAGCGGCTGCACGTGATGTTTTCGTGCCCCGCCCCCCTCTTTCGCGTAACGTTAGCTTTTTGTTGCGAGCGTCTGCACGTGTTGTTCTCGTGCCCTGCCCCCCTCTTTCGCGTAACGTTAGCCGCCTTCTCTCGCACTCAATTCACTACCATTCATTCCATTATCATCACTCAATTAAACCTTCACCCCACCTTTTTACAATACCTCCCTCCTCCCTTATTTACTTCCGCCCCCTCCCTCACAATTTCGCATTGCTTGTTGTGCGTGTCATGCTCACCAAGTTCCCTCGATGCAGGGCCGCTCGACTGCGTGCACCCCTCCAAGCGGCTCGCCACCTCCCCTCGTCTGGACCACGTCTGGACACTCGCCGACCGCGGGCGGGATACTTCTCAACCGGCTCCCGAGGGCCAATATCCGGATTGCGCTGTCCGGTCCTCTCGCAGCTCCGCGATGGTCCTGTAGTCCTCAGAAGGGGGCAACGGCAGAGGGGGCCGCGCCGCCGGGCCTCCCCGCAACGGGAGTGCCTGGAAAAATAAAAAATAAAAGTCGATCTTAAACAGATCTCAGCAGTGCCTCCAACTTGTCGGGGGGGATTCTGCCGGGGTCGGCCGGGCCGTCCGCAGACCTCCGGGCAGGGAGGCCCCAACTCCTCCCGTGTATATCTCGGATCGAGACAGAGTATGAGGCACACACAAGGAGCAAGGCAACTTCTGTCGTTTATTATGCAAACGGCAGGGATGGGTCAAGGAGCGTACGCGTTCGTCCTGACACACACACAATAGTGGGGCTCGCAGGCCCTTTTTACTACATTATGACGCGCTACTTGCGTCATTCCAAAAAGTTACCAAAAGAACCTATCGCCACTCTTGATTGGTTGCTCGAGTGGTGGGGTTAGTATAGTACGCCTATAGAGAATGATATTAGTGGTTAAGATGTAGTCAGGTGGTATATCTGGGTTGTCCCTACAATTAGATACATAAGAATTGTTACATGAAGACCCCTGAGGATTGGCTAACGTTACTGACGTCTGAGATAAGAACCTCATGTTCTGATTGGTGCATCCGTGAGCTCCCCAGCCTGGGACCACCGTTGTTCCCAGCACACGGTGCACCTGTGGTTGCAACAGTGTTTCAATATGGGTACGTGCAGGCAATGTGAGGATTTATTCATAGGTGGGAGACTGACCGTTCCCACTGTAGCAGGTGTCCATTGAGCCTTTCAAGTGTGTCGGCCTGCGTCTCGTAGCGAGGTACCCAGACGCCTTTTCTCTCCTGGGTTTTGGCATCTCGTCAGGTTCGGCTTGGTCACGTGGGGAGGGACCGTGTTTGAGGCATAATTCTGCACAATTAATATTGTTTTTCCACTGTATGTCTGGTTTAATTTGCAGATATGATTTTAACATTGGTACGTGGAGTGCGAGGTTGCAACATCGTGCCTTTGAAGATTTGTTTCTTGACTGTGGGTTTGCAACATTACGACCTTGGCTGGTTGCTCCACTGGGTTCTTTCTGCAGGCTCAGCAACCTGACTTTTGCTTTGTTAATGTCCACGGGAACTCTTGCTTGAGGCCTACTTGGGCCTGGTGCACGAGTAATCCATTTAGTGCATGGATGCTTTAGGTTATAGTGGCATACAGTTTCATGGCCAGTATCGTGTTTCCATTATATCTCTCATGATGGTAACGGGTTTCAAGAGAAGCGTGAGCAAGCGTTATAAATGAGCTCATGGTGCGTCTTGCGTTTCTGCATTCTGAAAGCCTATGTAAAAATAATAAAGATGCACGTCCGTGAATAAGCCTGTCGCCTACGTCAGAGCACTGAGTATGTTCTTCGTGTAGATTGGTGTGGAAATGTTCAGCGTGTATAATAGTTCAGCGGTGCTTCCCGTTATCTAGGTCGTCATGGCATCTCTAACGATGTGTAGATTTCAGTCTAGTTGGTCCGTGCCGCAGGTGTCGGCATGGCCAGTGCGGGCTGTTGGGCAGGCAGATGGACACATCCGTATGTTTCTGTACCAGGGTATTTGGTCATCTGGTAAATGGGCAAACTCTTCTCGTGGCGGGTGTCTGGGCCGCGACCCTCTAGGCCAAGCGCGAGAGGTGAAGGACGGGAGTCTGGTTTTCCATTCTCCCACTTCACATTCAAACTCATTCACCTACCACTCACTGACCCTATACCTTTCTGACGTCCACTAACACTACATTCTCCAACTTTAAAGACAGGGGAGTAGGGTGAACCAGAATAAAGAACATGGAACTAGAGAGGTGTCCAAATGGGAGGAAGACCCATGTGTAGGAGTTTCCCATAGAGGGACAACCCGGAAACAGCAGGGGCGAGAGGTGGGACCGAATGTGATGCTGGAAATGCATCGGAGGGACAGGGCCTCCGTATCCTTGTCCTTTACTGCCCTTTATCGTGTGTTCTGTTGTGTGTTCCACGCAGGAGTTCATGTGGCACTCCTGGCAGTGCAGCTTTCTCCTTTTGGTTTTGGTGAACTGACCCATGGGATACCCTTATGGCCCCCATGGGTGGGGGTACAACCCTGTACCCCTAGTGTATGTTTTTGGGCACCTGTGTGTGGCCCACAGAGCAGGGTATGGGCTGGTGGCAGCTCCGTGCTGAATTGACTGGTGCCTGATCATCCTCCATTTTGGGATGCCCAGGCCCTGTCATTGGAATTGTTAGATTCCTGATGGAGACAAGATGGCCCCCGTGGCCTCTTGCCTTCCATCGCCTGTTACCTTGATCTTCCCGAAGTCCCGGGAAGACCTGACTCTGTCCCTTCCCCCTGACTGGCTGTTAGGTGGAAGTTCCATATATGGTAGTGTGGGACAGTGCCGACCAGACTGGCTGGAGCCTTCCCAATGACTGTATGTTGTGGGTACACCTGTGGGTGGGACCTAGGTGAATGGAGTGTATGACAAATACGCATTCTGTGTTGTGGATGTCTAGCATCTGGTGTTTGACACAATGGGCCTCATTCCGAGGCTGGCGCAAAGGGATTACCGGCACCGGTAAGGACACCGGTGCCGGTAATCCCTTTGCGCCCTATTCCGAGGTCCCTTTGTGGGTCCCGCTAAGGTCGTCTGGTTTTACCAGGCGGCCTTAGCGGGAGCCGCAAAGGGTCAAGGGAGCAAATAACGGTACCGCAAATTGCGGTACTGTTATTTACACCTTCCCCATTCCCATTGAGCCCTATGGGGGCTCAAATGGGAATGGGGAATGGTATTTTCAATGAGGATTTACCGGTCCTGCAAAGGTCCGACTAGACCGGTAAGTCCCCATTGAATGAGGGCAGACTCGGTACCGTTATTGGAGGCAGCCATGGCGCTATTAGTGCCATGGCTATCTCCAATCTCGGAATGAGGCCCAATGACTGAGACAGCCCTGCCCGAAATTGGTATGAATGCAGTGTGGAGTGTTGAATGGCTGGGTACTTGTCCCAATACACATAACTTGCTGTGAGTTTCCAGAGAGAAGTGAATGGCCTGAATGCACTATGCACCTGATTGGCTGCCCACCTGCATGAATGCCCTTCTGACCGAATGGTTGCCTGAGTGTGACCCAGCAGAATGAATGGGAGACCAACTAGTATGTCTGGGGGCCTCTCACTGCTAGAATTCGTGTTCAGAAGCTGAAGTCCAAACTACGAAGAGTAACTGGAGTGAAACTGATGCTTGACCTTGAAGCCCTGCTGGAAGAAAAGAATTGCTGTTCCTCTTCTTCATCAATCTGAAAGCTGCAGTGTCTCCAAGGACTGACCCAGAGAGGACCTGGTGAGGCACCCTCTTCCCGAGCTACGAGGGACCATCGTGCACCAGCTGATCTTTGCCAAATGTCCCTGGTAGGAATCCCAAAGAGAAGCGCCCAGACGGTTGTCCACTACCGTCGACGACCGCCGTCGCAGACCGGAGCCGCTGTGCTCCCATTGCCTAAGAACTCTTGACCCAAGGATGCTCTCGTCTGCATTACCGCCCGTCTGATCACGCTGGAGAAGGCCAGGCTGTCAAAGCGTTGAGGAGTATCCGCCGGTGGGTTTCCCGCCACCCAAAGACCACAGAGACGCTGATGACTTGACGCCCTTGCTGGGCCACCGTTCTTCAAACTCTTTGCGGTACAGAACTATCGACATCAAGGTGCTTCGCACACCTCTTCCTTACAGGACGTTTACGCTTCCCCATTGACGAGCACCGCTAGGAACGAAGCTGCCACTTCACCGTCGTAGCTCACCCTGTTCTCTGTCGGACGCTCGATGACCCGTGACTCCTCCCTTAAAGGGAGGGCACTCAAGAAGGGCCGTCGATTCCCCAACAAAGAACGCTACAACGCCAGGTACTTTGGGGTTGCAGAACTATTGGAAAGTCTCTTGTGAACAATATAACACTGGGCTTGTGATATATCTTTATTCTACAGGTTGCCCAGGTGGGGGGACCTCCACACAGAACTGTGTCTAGGTATCGGGGCCAGTATTCTATCAATTGTTCTAATTTTATTTATTTATTTTTTATTTTAACCAACTGCTTTCCTCTTATCTCTATTGTTGGTTTCCTTTACGACCTGATTTGTGTCACATTTAACCGTACAGTTGATGCTCTTTAAAGAGATCTAATAGTAATTGTGGTACCACAAAGAACTGTATATTTGCCATTATAGATAACCGAGTACAAAGTGAGTTATCGTGATATTGTACATAACCTTGAATATTAATTATATAAAGACTGTGTTTTAACTAATACAGTGTGTGGACATTCATTTGTGGGTGCTTGGGGACTACACTGTACTTAAGCCTGAATGACCTCCTGAGAAGCTAGGCCTTGATTGCTCCTCCATTGCTACCACAATAGAGAATCTTGGCTGGGGTCCTCTGTGCTTCTCCTCTACCATATAGAGAGCAGAAGTACAGACCACCCCTCCGGTCTTAACATTGACTTAATTTGACCACAGATAGAGATATTAGATTAAAAGATAGAGAGAGGCACCCCATACTCAGATCAGATTGACCATGGAGTACAGAAGGTAGGTGCCCTGGGTAGTTGGGAGGCATGGGGATGGTGATTGCTGCACACCGGGATGTGCTAGGAGTAAAGGAATGAGGGTGGTTATTATTCAGAACACAGGGGGCGGAGAGGATGCCACCACCAAACAAGCCAGTTGACGACCTACACTTCCACATACGGCATAGGAATGGTAACAATGGCAGACCATAATGTATCACAGGGGGAGGGACATACACAACAAAAATGGAGGGGTTAGGATAGGGTAACATCACAATCCAATCCTACTAAAAAAACTCATCCTCTGCATACACCTCTCAAACTCTGAACTAAACACAACCATACCTCTACAGCACAACTAAACACAGGCACTTCAATATGCCACAACAATGAAACAACCCCCAAATAGGGCTTCATTACGAGTCAGGCGTTAAGGGGTTAACGGCGCCGTAAACGGCGCCGACCCTTAACGCCTGATTACAAGGTCCCTTAGCGCCATGGTGATTTTAACGCCTGCTTTTTGCAGGCGTTAAAATCCATGGCGCTAAGGCACCATGGTGCTAATTACGCCACTGTAATTTACGGTGGCGTAATTAGCGCCTTCCCCACTCCCATTATGCCCTATGGGGCAAAAATGGCAATGGGGAAGGGTAAAATGGGAAATGGGGATTTACCGCCCCACTCACCTTGGAATGGGGTGGTAAATCCGCCATCCACCATGGTGTACACATAGTTTACACCATGGTGGTAAAGGTACGACACAGGCGGTAACTTACCGCCTGGGTCGCAATGAGGCCTATAGTCTCGCACAACATCAAATAATGTGAATGGTGTAAACTGAATTGAAGCTGTCAACAACACATCGCAGCTCTCTTACTGTTTTCTCCAGATCAGTCCTACTAACTTAGCCCCCCTTACCCTATTGCTTTTCAGATTCATCAGAGCACCAAGGGACCACGTAGGTGGTGAAAGTGCATGGTATAAAAACCTCTAGCATAACATAACGTAACATAATGTAACATAACATAACATAATGTAACGTAACGTAACGTAACATAACATAACATAACATAACATAACATAACATAACATAACATAACATAACATAACATAACACAGGCTCGCACCCCATCACCCAGAACATTCAAACATGCTCTATCACATTCCTACTATATCAACCACTATTCACTCCCCTATAAACCTTCTCTTGCATCCACTCACAATGCATTATACACACAGGCATGCACCCACCCACCCAGAGCATTCATACACACAATTGCACATTCCTGCTCATTTGCAACAGTCACTCACCTATAAACAGTCCCTCACGTACACTCATACTTCATTCTCCACACAGAAACATACCCACCCAGAACATTCAAACATACACTATCACATTCATACCCATTCACTCACTATTTACCCACCCATCACCCACTCATATACCTTCTCTCACATCCACCCACACTGCATTCTCCACAGAGGAGCACACCCACCCACAACATTCAAACAAACACTATCACATTCCTACTCATTCACCCACCAGTCACTCACCCATAAACCTCCTCTCATATTCACTCACACTGAATTCTCCAAACAGGAATGCACTCACCCACCCAGACCATTCAAACACACTATCACATTTCTACTCATTCACCCACCGCTCACTGACCCATACCACATATATACATCTGACATGCACCTCACACATGCAAAATACACATACACATTTTATTTTTAAATGCCTTCTTAGTGCTTGAGCTTTGGTTTGTTATTCCAGGCCCCTTGCTCCACCACACTGCTTACAGACAGGAACCAAGAAACCGGGAGAGCTTCATGGTTCCTTTATATGATGGAGCAAGGAAGCCAGAGGAGAAGGGATTGGAGCTGAACATGGCATATGACACATGCCACATGTCACGTTCAGTACCAAACCCTACTGAGCTGAGTGCCTCTTTCTTGCACATTCTTCACCCTGATGGGTGAGTACTGGGCCAGCCCCCCCCCTCAGAGCTGGTGTGGTGGGGCCCCCACACTGAAGGGCTGTGGGTGCCCCCAGTAGACCAGTGCATCATACACTGACCTAGCTCTACTCTCTCTCCCTCTCCCTCTATTTCTTGGCTATCGCTGCCACACTCTCCCTCTCCATTTCTGCACTCTCTTTCTCTGTCTCTACCTCTCTCTCTCTCTCTCTCTCTCTCTCTCTAGCTCTCTTCTCTCTCTCTCTCTCTCTCTCTCTCTCTCTCTCTCTCTCTCTCTCTCGCTCTATCGCTGTGGGCTAGAGTTGTATTGTCTGCACAACTTTTGCACAACCTTTGCCCACAGAGACATTGCCCATTGCAGGATCAATTATTTCCAGTGCTGGCAGCAGTGTGACAATTGAAAGAAATCCACACATATATTGAATGACGGGGGCTTAGGGGATGCAGTTTTTTCTATCAGTAAAAATAAAATGAGAACATAATTTTGGGCTCACCTGGTATTTAGAGACATAGATTGTAATTGTGGGTGTTTGTGTGTCCTACCTACAAGAATGTCACCATCACACTGAGGGCACTGTATCATTTTTGGGGGATGTTAGGGTATGTGTATAGGCTTTGCAGGAGAGGATATTGTTCTGCCACCAGCACAATCTCCTACATCACTACCAATCTGATTTTCCACAATGATGCATCAAGGAGACTGCCATCATCCAACAATTTGTCGATGATGCTCTGCACCTACTTGATAAATAGGACCCCTGCTTACTCATACTCCTTGACCTCCTGTGCTGCCTTTGATACCATTTCAATCAAGCCCCCTCAACATCCTCACCACATGCATCGGTTTAGATGGAATGTTTCTGCAGTGGTTCACCTTATACTTCTCCAACAGAGACTGACTCTTGCAGATGGGTCAAATCAGATCCTAGCACCGTCCAGCAAACTGCAAAGTTCCACAAGGCGCCATTCTGCCCCTGGTCATCTTCAACCTCTACATGGAATCTCTCTGGGAATCCCTTGCCAACATTGACATCAGTAAACACCAATAGCAGATGGCACACAACCGTACCTAAATATCAGCTGCATCAATGACATTCATTGACTCACGCACATTCATTGACTGGCTCTGATCCAGGCATGGATGTCAAGCACCTACCTGAAATCTACAATGACTAAATTAATTCTCCTGAAAACCTTACGAAGAATACCTAAATCCACAATTGGCTGATTGCTTTCTGGATTAATGCCTCAACTCTCACCCTTTGCACAATAGCACAGTTTTATCATCAACTGAATGGTACCAGCTTGGACTCATCCACAAAGTCATAATTATCATCCCAGCCCTGAGTTTCTGAACAGTTGTCAAGCCCTGGTAATCTCTGACTGGATGGCTTCAATGCACTACATGCCAGATTCCCATCCCAGATTCCACATTGGCACCTCTGATAGCCATCCAACATGCTGAACCACTCCTCAACACAGTACTAAGACAATTCAAACACATCACCCTCATCTTGAACAAGCTGTACTGACTCAAGCGTCATGTTCAAGGCTATCTGTATCCCCGACAAAACAGTCAAAACAATCCCACCACTCTACTCGGCATGGAAACTCACCAGCTCTGTCTGGATGCCATAATAATATGATCAGAAGCAACAACACCACCAGGTTGGAAACCAAAAACTGCAAGAGGAAAAAAACAAACCTTTTTGTGTTATGCACCCTTTCTCTGGAACTTGATAAAATGTAGCTAAGACTGGCCCTCTCCATCCTACACTTCTTGAAGCACCTGCAGACCCTTCTCTTAAAAGAACATCTCACCAATCTCTCCAATCACTTATCGCTCCATTCAACCATTTCTCACCAGCTGAACTCCCTGTTTTTCCTTATTTGTACCAGCTCTTCTGATACCCCTTCATCCTACTTCTAACACCTGAGTGCATCACCGTTGTACTAACGTCTGTTGCATCCGAGCTAGTTTTGACCCATACATGCTTAAAATAATTTACTTGTATTGGATTCCAGAAAACACAGTGAACTTTTATAAACGTTGCAAATTCTCTATCAAACCCTTACTTAAATTCTACGTTGCAAAAATAGTACGAGTACTCCTGTATGGCCTGGAGGCCAAACCAGCACTGTGGGATACAGACTGGCAAAAGGTTGAAGGATTGATTTGGAAGGGGTCCCTTGGACTGCCAACAAGTCTCCCAATGTTGGGCCTTAGGTTCAAAATAGGCCTTAAATCATTGGAGACACTGGCAGACTGGAGGTTACTTTCCATGTATAGGCTAATCGTAGTGCCCCAAAAAGAATCCATATATGAAGATATCAATCTACACTTACTAACTCACAAATCAAAGATATTAGTCCATCTGGAGCAAAAAGCTATGAGAATTTTGAAGGAGGCAGACACCACCACTGAAGTTTTGATTACCAACCCACTGAAGCCAAAATAGACATTGAAACTAGGGATTGGATCATAACTGTGGAGAAGTCATGACAAATTAAACTCTGGAACAGCTTCTTAGTAGTGGACAAGAAATTAGGTCAACTACCAAATTATTTGATGAAATGTCCAGACTCTGAAACTAGAAACACATTTGTAAGGGTGCGCCTCAATATCATCCACACAGGGGAAATACTGAAAATTAGAGGTCAAAGGCAAAATACAATCAAACTGTGTAGCATCTGTGAAAATCCAGCCAACCGAAGCCTGAGCCATCTGCTGGTGAATTGCGAGGGCACATGGAACCTCAGAGTAAAATACTTCTCCAAATTTGTGGAGAGAAAGGAATGGCTGCTCTCTGAAAATGTTTGGAATATGTTGATTTCAGGGCAAAATACAGCTATAACAATAGCAGTTGTTCAGGTTCTTTTAAGGACTGGAATTACCTATGATCATCAACCACAGAAATCAAACAATGGGCCTCATTATGACCCTGGTGGAATGGGTTTAACGGCACTGGTAATGGTGATGTGCCGTTAAACCCATTCTGCCCTATTATGAGTTTCCCTCGCGGGACCTACTCTGGACGTCTGGTCAGACCAGACGTCTTTTGCGGGTCCCGCGAGGGGACCAGGGAGATAACAACGGGCCTGTTATTAACGGGCCCATTGTTAGCTCCCTCCCCATTCCCATTGAGCACTATGGGGGCTCAAATGGGAATGGGGATGGGTAAATTGAATGAGTAATTACAGGGTGCTCCAAGGTTGGAATGGCCCGGTAATTCCTCATTCATTCAAGGAACCTGAACCCGAGTTTGGAGGAAGCCTTGCCGCAAATAGCGGCATGGCTACCTCCAAACTCGTAATGAGGCCCAATGACTTAAAAGCAAGTTAAAGAGGATAAAGTAGCAGACTTTAACTGCTACACGATAAAGAACATTGAGTAGAAGAGAGCTGAATGGAAATTAAGAGAAATCTGTGTTCTGTAAGGGGATGTCAGCCAACAAATATAGTATATATGGTTTTGTCTGCTCATAATCCTACTAATCTACTCTTTTGTTTTTTCCATCTTTTCTTCTTCTTTCTGCTATTTGTTGACTATTATTTAATGCCCTTGAATATAGTGTACATTTTATGAATTGAATACCGTAATCAAAAGCACTCTGTTCATTTTAATGACACCATTTTGTAAAGGTCGTTGACGACCATAAACAAATACAAAATTAAATTAAAAAAACACAGTGAACAGAAACCAAGTTGTGCCAAGCGAAATGAGGATGTTAATGGGGATTCCACAGCCTGAGCATTTTGCGAAGAAGGAACCAGTGAGTTTTTTATGTGGTGAACATCACTGGATAAGTGGCTGCTAAAAACTTTGAATGAAGTTTGTCCAATGATAGGGTTTTTTTCGGCCAGGCCTCATCTCAAATACCAGCCTAAAGTGAACTAGCCCATCCTTTCAACTGTATCGATGGTTATTGAGCCTTATTTAGGAAAAGTGGAATGATCCTATCCCTATTAAATGTAATAGTGATTACTATAGGATTCATCTAATCATAGTGGCATCAGCATCTGCACTAAGAACTACTTTTGTGGTGCCCTTATTTAGTGCAAGGTATAACCTAAGCCATATCATACCATGAACACCATAGTATACTGCTTTGGCGCCCCTAAAGCTTTACTGCTAATTACCTTCCTATCGCTTCTCACCAGTATTATAACAGCCAAAGAGCGTTCCACATTAAATTCTTCCAACTGACCATGCGACAATCCGTCCAATATGGAGCACCCTGCACTGGGCTTACCGAGCCTACCTCAAAGCATGCCTTGCAACATAACCTCCATAAATTCTAGACTCCAATCGAGATTAACTAGACTGTTTGAACCTCTTACTAGATCACCACCTACAGCCAACAAAAGAACTATTCTCCAAAAGTTTATGCCCACCAATCACGGTAGTGCTAAATCAGTACCCCTAAATACCAAAACGAAACCCATGCATACCCCGACCACGGCAGTGGAGCCCCACCTTAAAGGAGCACTAATAAATGTCAGATCCTTGACTGCCCATGCTACTGACATCTCCAACCTAGTATTAAAAAACAACCTAGATTTCCTTGCGATTACATAGTCCTGGCCGCATGAAGCATCAGGACCTCTACTCTCAGTTGCAATCCCTGATGGCTGCATCATATTGAGACAGTATAGAGAAAAGAAGCAAGGCGGGGGCATTGCCATCATTACCAAATCCAGCCTAACTATGAGAATTACACCTTCACCAACCACCGACACTTGTGAAGCACTCACAGTTAAACTTCTGCTACTCAATTCCCAGACCCTTACTATCCACATCATCTACAGATCCCCGGGACCCATTGACAAATGTGAAGAGGATATCAACACGTTACTCTCCAATAACCTCAAAATTGCATCTCAATTACTTCTCTTAGGGGATTTCAACCTGGGTTTTAATGATCCTTTAGATAAACATGCCACCTCCATTGCCAGTACCCTTGATAAACTTGCCATTAAACCCAAAAAATCACTATGCCCAAACACTCCAAAGGGAGAATGCTGGATTGGGTGGCAGACTATATTTTCACTGCCAACATCACAAATATCTCCCCACAACTATGGACTGACCATTTCCTTCTATCCTTTGAACTGGTCACTACTAGAATTCTCCCCCTTGCCCCTATCATTACCCCAAAATGTTTAACTAGGAATAAAAAGAGTATCGCCGTGGACAAGGTGATCCCGGCTATACTACCCACCCTTAACCAGCTTGCCGACCATGTAGACCCAGAAACGCTTGTCAAGGAGTATAACAACATTATGCTAACCACACTTGACAACATTGCCCCATTGAAACTTAGAGCAAGTAAACCCAAATTTCACCTAAATAAGTGGTTGACCCCACAATTAAAGAACCGTTGACTCCTGAAAAGAACGTGTGAAACCTCAGGAGATTACGCCCTTCAGATGACAGCAGAACTAAATTAAGGGAAATATCACCCCAGTGTAAAAAGGAAATTTACCTGGTCAAGTGCAAATCATGCAACAAATGCATTTCCAATGCCAATTTCAGTATGAGGGAATTGTTCACCATCCTCAAGGAATGAGAATCTCCCATCCCCATTCTGGACACCTGTACAAAATATAAAGAATGGTGCTCAGATATCCAATAGGCACTGCACAATAAAGCTGCACTTAAAGTACCCTATTCTAACAACAATAGCCCCGACTATCCCTTGAATGAACACAACTCCACAGTCTGCTTCAAGTTTACTAAAACCACCAATCTTGAAGTAGAGAAAGTCATCCGTTCACTCAAGCCATCTAACTGCCAGGGTGACCTCTGCCCTGCCGAGCTCATAAAAGATGTGGCTAGAGATCTCTCTCCATTTGTTTCTAAATTTATCAACGCCTCATTTGCATCCGGTTCTGTTCCCACAAATCTTAAACAATCTTGGGTGTTGCCACTGTTAAAAAAGCAAACTTTAGACCCACTGATACCTACAAACTATCGGCCAATTACGATAGTGCCATTCATGCTAAATATTCTGGACAAAATCGCCTATAATCAGATTTTAAAATTCCTGGAACTCCATAAGCTTCTAGGAGTGTGACAATCAGGATTCCGTCCGCAACACAGTACCGAGAACGCCCTTATTGATTTGAAGGCACAAATAGATGAGCTACGAGATAAAGAGAAAACAGCCCCCTCTTATGGCTTGATCTCTCAGCTGCATTCAACCTTATTAACCACAAGGTCTTATGCAGCCACCTAGATTCTGCAGCCCACTTCTCCAAAGCGGCCATAACATGGATTGAGTCCTTCCTAAGCAATATGACTATGAGGGTGTTCTCCAGATCAGCCGCAGCAGACCCAATCCCCATTACCTGTGGCGTCCCATAGGGCTCCTGTGTCTCCCCCACCCTATACAATATATTTACTAAGTCCCTCTCTCTTTGACGATCCGGACCTTCTGGTTATAACCTAGACTAACTATGCAGATGATACTTATATTCTCCTCCCATTTCCAGGGATTACAACAAGATTTGGCCTTAGTAAATAGAGTGTATCTCATCATCCATGCATGGATGGCAACACAAGGTCTTTGCCTGAATGATGATAAAACACAGCTTATCAACTTGGGCACCCACCCCAATCTAAAGAAACTAGGTCAAGACTATTCTTCATGTGTAATAGATGGCAATCTCATTCAGGTGGCCAAGGAGGCAAAGAGACTTGGCTTCTACCTTGATGACACATTTTCCTTCTCCAAACAGGTGAAGTCTATGGCCTTCTAAAAGCAAGGAAATATCGAGGCGGAGTACCACAAAAGGAAATACACCAAACACGGGCTATAAAGATTCACAAATCTTTAATCTACTGTACAGTTACAAAGAAACAGAAATACAGATAGCTATCTGGCTCTCAATACATCACAATGAGTACCAGCCCATCAGAGTGAGGAGTGAGAGTACTGGACATCTAGACATTCGCATTTTTATACAATTTAGTAATAATGTCCAGCCCCTCTACAAGTTAATAATCTGCGGTCTAGCGTTTGTGTCAAGTTCACTTATGGCTCATACAACAATATGCACATGGATTACTTCGGTTTGTATTTCGAAAAAGTTACAATGGCAAAGTGTATTCCTGGGTTTAGCAGTAAGCCTTAGCACATATCCCTTTACAATGCAGTTCTGCCAGTGTCCACACTCAACATTTGCATAGTATTGTCCTTGATGTATGTTCGTGGAGGAGGCTTGTTAATGCAGACAATCCTTAGACCACAAGTCATGCTTGGGACAAGGTCTCATTACCTAGTCCAAACATTCGGCCCTTCGACAGTCTAACCATTAACTAGGCTCAAAGGTCAGGAGGCTCGGTTACAAGTTGGAAACACAGTCCACCATTTTAGAACACATAATTACATATGAACAGAAATCAAAAATGGTGGATGATCCTAAAATGGGGGTGAAGTCAATCTAGAATCGGAACTTTGCAACGCCTTTTATTTTGCAGAGCGCCTAGGCTTAGGCCAATATTAATTAGAAGGAGGCACAATATGATTTCCCATTTAACAAACCCTCCTTTTGGCCTAAGCCAAGCACTAAACTACTTTTAGTCACTTTACGATTAACTCCACGTCTCAATGTTCATACACCCTGAATCACAATCATCAGAGATATCAATCGCCATAAGGTCTGTGACAGAAATTTCTTTCAACACAAATTCATTGGTCATTCTTTCCAGTGCGCGTTTCTTTTGTCCTAGTGTTCCCATAGTCTGTGCATAACATCCTCCTAACACTGAACATATGGCAGGAAGACATTGTATACAGCAACAGAAAAACAACAGAACACCCAGAATAATTAGTAAGATTGAAAGTAGCTTCCATCCCCAAGATCATAAGAAGTCCCAGTCCAATTTCCCTCAGGAACGTGCACTTCTGAACTAAGGTCGTGCAGATTTTGTATAGCCTCAAAGATGGTTGGGGAGGAATCCGGACCGAAAATGCAACAAGCGGACCCCACTAATGTGCATACCCCACTACGCTCAGCAAGGGTGTCGTCTAATGCCATCCGGTTCTGTAGTGCCACTAACCTTATTGCTTTCTGTCGTAGAGTCATGTTATAGAGTATGTCAGTGGTCCGGTTGATGGTTCTCTCCAGTACTCTCGCTAGTCTCCTAATATCCTCGGAATGTAGTTTTTGCCCCCAGAAAGGTACAAAGTATTTTGCTACGTCACCCAGAACTTGCGATGAAGTATCGCCATTCTCATCCGTCTTGGATGAGCTTTAGAGATTTCTGTAGTACTAGCTATAAACACCCCTGGCAACAGGATCCCTAAATAACAGGTTCCCTGCCAATCCCTAGGTAACCATGGGAAAGCTTTATTACAGCAAACGAAATAGACACATTTGCCTACATACAAAGGTCTGTCCTCACTGGTCAAGTTCGCAACATTGGTGCAACCCTTGAAATCACCCATTGACTGAGTACCATTCCTCTGTATGCAGAAAGAAACTGAATCGGGGATGTGGTTAACAGTGTAGGAAGGTGGCGTGGCATCCCTATTGCCTTTAGGAGCCATCTTGAAGGAGATCAAAGATTGAAAAGGTTGAGACAGTTTATCAGAAGGCCTAATGGAAGCAACATTAAGCTTGCTTCTATTTGCTAAAAGTGAGCATCCCAGGGGCGTTAGAACTCATTTCTCAAATTCTTTCAAATTCGTTCCATCAAAGTTCCCCGAGATGCTATCATTCCATCGGCCAAAGAATAGTGCCCTTAAAGAAGCATAACAAGCAGTAGTCAGAGGCAAGGATGAAGAATACCAGCCCAACCCCTTGTCTCCATGTTGCGGTAAATGAGAACAGACCCAGCAATTAGACCTGTTAAATATGGCATGTGTTGCATTCATGATAAGCAGTAGTGTGTTATTGTGGTAACTCTGTCTGTGTTGAGAGTCTCTAGGGGATAGAGTGTGCAGATGCACGAACGGTGTAGATACAGTGGGTACATTTTCAGTAGGCAAAAGAGTTTCAAGAGGATGTACTTCTTCTAAATACCAAAATCCCAAAGCAATTACTATTGTGAAGCCGGTTAACATGATTACAAGTAAACAATACATTTTAAGAGAACATGTATTTGATTGTCCATTGTTTTGATTGGCCACACAGTCACTTTTTTGTTCTGTACGAGTGAGAGCGATAACAGGCATTGTTTCATCAAATCGAAAAACGGCGGAGTTCATTTGCTGGCGATCCATTGATTGCGCATTTTCTTAGTCCTTCTCTATCCCTAGCTAATATATTTTCTCTGTATGCAAAAGACAGGGCCAAAAGACAAGCCCTATGATGGTTTTCCCATTGGCACAGCCGAACCGTGCAGTAAGTCTAGCTCTGTGGACGCAGATTGTACCTTGTGACTCCTGGTACGGTGTGGTCTGTGAACAACATGTCGTTGCTTCCTGATGGAAGTGGTGGATTTGCAACAGAACCTAACACTGGTGAAAAAGGATCTGTAGGAGAGTGTGGAGATGAGGCAGCTGTTTTCCCAGGCCCTACGGGCACAGGGAGTGTCTCCGAAGCACTCTCAGTACTGCTCAACGCTGAGTGATCATTGGGAGCAGCACAGGTAAGATTTTCTGTATCTTCAGTATCGTGTGGCAAAGGGAAGGGAATCCTCTTGACATGCGATGCGTGGATCCAGTGCTTTCGTATAGTCACTCGTATAGCGGTCTGTGTGGCCAGTAGGAGCTGATGTGGGCCCCTTCAACACGATGAGAGACAGGATGCTCTTTCGAATGTTTTTACAAGCACCCAGCTACCAGGTCGGATACTGTGACCTGGCCCCTCGTATTTGACTGGGAGGGCTACTCGCACTTGTTGATGAATCAAATACAGATTTTTAGTTAACCGGTCACAGTAATCAGAAAGAAGTACATGTTCAATGTCCCTCAGGGCCTTTGGTTTAGGCAAAATCAAATGTTAGCTGGCCTACCCATAACCACTTCAAAAGGGGAGAGCCCAGTCCTAGTGTGGGGGGTTGTTCTTATTGATAGTAACACAATCGGTAAGGCGTCGGCCATTTCAATTTGGTGCCGGCACACGTCTTAGCGAGCTTGTTCTTCAAAATTCCGTTGTGTCTCTCTACCAATCCAGCACTTTGAGCATGTCTAGCCGAATGGAACCGTTTATCGATCTGTAATCCCGCACATATCTGCAGAATTACAGCAGCAATAAAATGTGAATAATTGTCCGACCAGATGACCCTTGGCAAACCAAACCTAGAAAAATATTCCTTAAGCATGGTTTTCGCCGTTGTCATTGCTGTAGCATCTTTAACAGGAAAGGCTTCAACCCATTTACTAA
This sequence comes from Ambystoma mexicanum, assembly GCF_040938575.1. Taxonomy (NCBI): domain Eukaryota; kingdom Metazoa; phylum Chordata; class Amphibia; order Caudata; family Ambystomatidae; genus Ambystoma; species Ambystoma mexicanum. Next base: position 1,546,726,924 of record NC_090929.1, read on the forward strand.
AGGCGCAAATAACAACTAAGACAAATTTAAAGTTATTACAACACTCCATTTCAATGAAATCTAAGTGTATAACTTCGAAGGGGACAGAAGGTGGACCAAAACTACCCCTCGGTGTCGATGTGCCTTTTCCCATATTATGCTGTAGACAGATCATCAACTCTGGACAAAACGTTCAGCTGTTTCCAAGATTTTATCATTCACCTAGACATTTTGTAACATTTTGGAAACCTTGCTTGCACAGATGTGAGTGGGCCCACGAGCCATAGCGACCATCATTGTAATGTACGCATCTGGAAGCAACCATTTTCCCTCTAACTCACCCACCCAACACCCGTCATCATCCAATCTTGCCAAACCCTCAGCCCATTGTTTAGTTTCCTCTGATGTGGCATCGGCTTGAATATTCTTTACAGATTCTATACCTTCATCTATAGTACAATCATTTGTGGCTTCCCTTGCAATATACATTTCTGAATAGAGATCAGTGGCAGTTTGTTTGGCTATGTGGTCAGCAAAAGCATTCCCTTTTCCTACATCATTTATGATTTTCTGATGCGCTGCACATTTCATGATCGCTAACTGAGTGGGGAGTGCAGGCGCTGAAAGTAACCGTACTATCGAAGAGCCATATTGGATCTTTGTTCCATGTGAGGTCAAGAAACCTTGCTCTGCCCAAAGTCTACCGAAGTTGTGAACTACCCCAAAAGCATACTGACAATCAGTATATATGTTTACTTTAAACCCTTCGGAAAGTTCACAAGCTCAAGTCAATGCAATAATCTCTGCGGCCTGTGCAGAATTATGCATGATTCTCTTGCTTTCCACTATCGTGCTTAATGTGGTGATGGCATAAGCAGCCGTGGATGTACCATCCGGAAGTTTGAAACACGAGCCATCAAAAAACATCTTCCCTTCCCTTGTGGGTCGTTCAAAGGAGTATCTTTCAGGTCGATCATGCCTTTAGTCTCTTGCTCTGTGGTGTAGAGGCAGTCATGTGACATTTTGTCACTGCAAGCAGTATCTTGCGGGAAAGGTAATAGTTCAGCCAGATACAATACACAACACCTCTTTATTTTTATATGCGGTGCAAACAAGATCAATTCATATCTCGTTAATCGTGCAGAGGTGAGGTGTTGCGTTTGTGTTCTATTTAATAGAACATCTACAGAGTGAGGTACCAACAGGGTTAAAGCATGGCCTAGGACCATACCCTCGCTCTGTTATACAGACGCAGCAGCAGCTACATCTCTCAAACATCTTGGTAAAGAGCATGCAACAGGATGAAGGGCGGAAGAAAAGTAGCCGCACAGCCTATTCTTCCCTCCATGTTCCTGCGTTAATACAGCCGAAGCACATCCATCACGTTCATGCACATACAATTCAAAGGCCTTTTCATAATTTGGTGTGCCCAAAACTGGCGCTGAACACAGTGAAGTCTTGAGCAGATCAAATGCTTTCTGGTGTTCCAAGTTCCATGGCAATGGCAAAGAAATGCCCTTTTTTGTCAAAGCCAACATTGGTTTAATCACTAGAGAGAAGTTCGGGATCCACTGCCTACAGTAAGAAGCCATTCCTATCAAGGCTCTGACTTCCTTCTGTGTATTTTGGACAGACATGCAAGACATTATTTAAATCCATTCAGGCGTCAACCTTCTTCCCTCCTTTGACAGGAGATAGCCTAAATAGGCAACCTCCTGTCGACAATATTGAAACTTTTTGAGTGAAGCTTTATGTCCATGTTTTGCTAGGTGAATAGGCAACAACATGGTGCCCTCCTTGCAGGCACTTTCTGAGTCAGCAGCTAAAAGAAGATTGTCTACATACTGAAGTAATGTACAAGTGGTAGGCAACTCGAGTGTGTCAAGCTGCTCTTTCAAAGCCCTACTATAAAGGCTTGGACTTTCCGTGTATCCTTGTGGCGCACGGGTGAATGTAAATGAACGCCCCCCTAAGCTGAACGCAAACAGGTATCTGCTATCCTTGTGTATAGGAATGCTAAAGAAAGCATTCTTAAGATCTACAACACTAAAATGAGTAGCAGAAGCTGGGATCATAGTTAATATTGTCGTTACATCAGGCACAATAGGAAATTGTGGAGCAACAATCTCATTGATAGCACGTAAATCAATGATAAAAACAAAAGGAATTGCATTATCTCCTTTCTTACACACAGGCAAAATCGGACTATTGCACAAACTACCTGCAATTTCTTCAATTACCCTACGGTGTACAAAATCGGAGACTATACACTTCAAAGCTTGCTCACCATCAACCGAAATCTTATACTGAGGAATACATGGCAACTTTTATCCGTTTTTCAAAATGATTTTAACAGGCTCAATTTGTAGAACACCGACATCATTTTCATCAATTGCCCATAAACACTCCGGAACATCACTAAATTCCGGCGGCAAATGTCTAGTCATGAACTGAGAGACAGAAAGTTGCTGTGGTATAATCATCAAACACACTCCATCCAAAGAACAATGAATTACCACATTTAATTCTTTCAACAGATTCAACACCAACAAATTCTCTCCACAGTTCATTGTCAAAGAAATGGACAGTGATCCGTGAATGAACCTAGTGTAATCGGTACCGGCGAAGAAACCGGACAAACTACTGGTGTACCAGAAAACCCTACAGAAACATTGGTTTGCCCTGACAGTGGAATGTTTGGAACCAGTGAATGGTCAATGGAACACTTCTGTGCTCCTGTATCTATCAAGAATAGATGTTTCCATTTCCCACTATCATTTCAACATAGGGACCTTTCTGATTAACGGGAATAGGTGTTGGTTCCAAACCCTGCTTTGGGCAATCCTAGCGAAACAATATATCGTCAAAGGGAAGGTCTTCAGAGAGATATGCAGTAGAAGGATGATCAAAAATGTTTCTATTATCCACACTCGGTGACTTATTGTCCTTTGAAAAAGTTTGTGAATTCTGAGAAAACTGACTTCTACCAGGACCCCCTGCCCCATGGCGGCCTCTGGATCGTCTACCCAAAGTACGAAATGTGTTATTCAACCTTTGATGGAGGATCGGGCATTGTGCTCATCAATGACCCTCTTGTCTGCAATTAGCACATTGGTTCGCGTGTACAGGACCCAACGGCACATTACCGTGTGGAGCATACTGTCCCCTAAATTGTGAATTACCCCCTCTAGGGTCTCTAACGTTTTGTTGCAATAGAACTTTAGTCTTCAGGTCTGCCTTTCTCTTTTCGATTCTCTCTTTTTCATTATTGACTCAGTTTTCATAGTACTGAGCCATATGCAATACTTCAGACTGAGACTTAGCCTGCCAAGCGCTCTCAGAAGTCATAATTTGCGACTGGATGTCAGGCAACAATCCACGCACAAATTTGTCATCATCAAATAGTCGTTTTCCAGACTCTGTGCTCAAATCTTGTTCACTGAAATCTAAAAACACTTGTTCAAACTGATTAAAGAATTCGGTAGCACCCTCAAACTTCCCTTGGACACAAGCAGTAAGTTTGTCCCAAATAATCCTTCTCTCAGGAATTATGGCTTTTAGTTTTGTGACTATTCTATCAGGCAAAGTCAGTATTACCTATGGCAGTCTCTCGCCAGCTGGCCTATCTCTATCTTATCTAACCATATTATCCCATGTGTCCCCTAACCCTATATATCACTCAAAGTAAATACTGACGACTGCAAGATAGATTCTCTCTTTATAGAACCCTTCCTAATATCTGGGATGGATTGTCTAATAGTGTTCACTTCCTGTCTCGAGAACGGGACGTGAAAAAACTGTGATACATAATGAGCAGGAATGTCGTAAGCAGCAGTACCTGCTACGACATTAGCTCTAACCTCAACCTTTGGGATAAATGTCGGAGGAACCTCTCTCATAGGCAACTGAGAGATAGGAAACTCTGAACGCTTACTGAGCAACAGAGCTAAATCGAGCGCTAAAGCAGCTGAAGGAGTGTCAGACGAAAAAGCTCTCTTATAAATATTCAATAACTCTGCGGGACAACAAATCTTTCTTTTTGTGCATTCATCCTGCAGGTATTCTACCATAACCTGTATCTCTTTCCTCTGCATTTCTGGCGTATACTGACTATACGTGTCATATACTTCTAAGGGAAATATCGACATGTCTGAAATCCACCTAATCGCATTGTTTGTGGAAATTCGTGTTTCCTCACTTATCGACTTACAAAGAGGATGGAACCGTTTCTGTCCAAAAATAGCGCTCAAATTATCACCATCAGTTTCTTCATTCCGTAACCTTTCTAACGCCCTTCGAGCCTCAAAAACCCTTTCAACATGCTCATATACTTTCTCTGCAGTATCTCTTGAATATGCTAAAACATTCAAATCCCTCAACCCTTGTGGGAGATCTACATCATCCAGTCTGTTCTACATTAGAGATAAATTAATTCCCAGTCCTTCAATAAAAACATTTTTCTCAGGAAAACATTCTAGATTAGAGAGTGTGGCAAAAACATCAGATTGTTCACCCTTCTCCATGCACTGTCTTGACCAAGCAGTCAAATTATGCTTTCTCTCTTTAGCCACAGTATTGCGAGTTACAATCTTTGATTCCGCTCCCTTATCAACTACAAGTGGGACAAAATCACTCAAAAGAGGAAGAGTTTACAAATCTTGTACAATCGGTAAAAAATGTGCTATCACTGGTGCAGAAGACAAATATACCAGACCCGTAACAGTAGGCAAAGGCGGAAGTGCAGATGGAGGAGCAACGATAGGAGGACGAACAATAACCAGAGGAAGAGGAGCAATAGGAGGAACGATAGGAGGAGCAGGAACTACTACGGGAGGAGGAACGACAGCAGGAAGAGGTAAAGCAACAGGAATAGGTACATACGGAGGTGGCGCAGTGGCACCAGGCCTTCGTTCATTTAGAAGCTTATCAATTAATTCATCAGACACATGAAAGTCTTTAGACGGATACATTTTCTAAATACCAAGTTGAAAAGCCCTATCCATATTTGTAACTGACTCTGATTGTTTATTTTGATCGTACAATAACACTTTCTCTGTGTTGGACATATGTCGACGGGCATGTTTCTCTCTATTTTTAAGTTACTGCATAGCTTCTTTCTTCCAATTTTGTAATACATCAAATGCTGCAGGTCAAGCCTTTTTCTTTAACAATATAGATTCTAAATATTCTATACGAGGAATCTAAAAACTACCATTGGTTGGCCACTGAAGTTCGGAAGCATGTCTAGTTTGTATGTGCCAAATATCAGTAAACACTATACTACCAATGCCGTGCTTACAGTACATAGTACACGCCGGACGGCCAAATTCCAAAGATTGTCTGTCCTTGCGGAATAATGCCCTGAAGCAGGCAGACAATTTCTCAGGCATATCAAATTCCTGGTGTTACCTAGTCAATAATTTTACTCGTGAGAACAATGCGGCAAAACAAATTATCAGGATACTTAAGAATTGGGTGATTTCGGCAAAACTGCCCGCCTCGATAAATGGACCCTCATCAAGATGCCATCTCGGACCACGTGCTCACCGTCCAGGGATCGGATTGTGCAGTACTGTTGAGGTATCACGTCTCATGCAAGAAGGGGCCCCCTTTTTCACTGTCCGATCCTGGTCCGATAGCCGCGTCAACCTTCAACGAGATGGCATCAATCTTGAGGGTCCCTATTCAGGCGCCATCTGTAAAAGCAAGGAAATATCGAGGCTGAGTACCACAAAAGGAAATACACCAAACACAGGCTATAAAGATTCACAGATATTTAATCTACTGTACAGTTACAAAGAAACAGAAATACAGATAGTTAGGTATCTGGCTGACAATACATCACAATGAGTACCAGAGTGAGGAGTGAGAGGTACTGGACATCTAGACATTCGGATTTTTATACAATTCAGTAATAATGTCCAGCCCCTCTACAAATTAAAAATCTGCGGTCTAGAGTTTGTGCCGAGTTCACTTATGGCTCATACAACAATATGCACATGGATTACTTCGGTTTGTATTTCGAACAAATTACAATGGCAAAGTGTATTCCTGGGTTTAGCAGTAAGCCTTAGCACATATCCCTTTACAATGCAATTCTGCCAGTGTCCACGCACGACATTTGCATAGTATTGTCCTCAATATATGTTCGTGGATGAGGCTTGTTAATGCAGACAATCCTTAGACCACAAGTCATGCTTGGGACAAGGTCTCATTACCTAGTCCAAACATTCGGCCCTCGGACAGTCTAACCATTAACTAGGCTCAAAGGTCAGGAAGGCTCGGTTACAAGTTGGAAACACAGTCCACCATTTTAGAACACAGAGTTACCTATGAACAGAAATCAAAAATTGAGGATGATCCTAAAATGGCGGCGAAGTTGATCTAGCATCAGAACTTTGCAACGTGGTTTTCTTCGCAGAGCGACTAGACTTAGGCCAATATATATTAGAAGGAGGCACAATATGATTTCCCGATTTCCCTCAGCTACAGCCTACACCTATAAGCTCATCAGATCCGGCAAACCCTTCCTCTCGGACGATAACTGCATCACCCTGGCTAGAGCCCTTATTCTTTCTAGGCACAATTACTGTAATGCCCTATACATTGGTGCCAACAAATCTACTATCCAGAGGATTCAAGTCCTCCAGAACAATGCCCTGAGAGCGGCTCTTGGTATGCCAAAAAGATCACACATATCCTCGATAAGGCACCAAAGCAATTGGCTATCTACTCAAAACAAAATTAATTTAAAAATTGCATCCCTTACTCACAAAGCGCTGAATAATGCAGCCCCTATTTATCTGATGGACAGATTCCAAAGGAGAATCTCCTCTAGACCTTCAAGATCAACAAACAACAACAGCCTCATTGTATTGAGATTTAGGTTGTCTAAGTCAGGGGGTGCCAGCTTCCCAGTCAGAGTGGCACAACACTGGAACGCCTTACCACACCTTCTAAGAGAAGACCAGCCCTACCTCAAATTTAGAGCTAACTATATAAGATGGTTGAAATCTGAGGATATTTTTCCCTACCTAAGTGTAAATAACTCTCCCTGAGTTACCTTACGTGTGCCACCTATATCCTGATTAACATGCATGCTCTTCTATATGTAATATTTCCCTTTCTCATGGTTGCTATCTATATATACCTGTCCTATATTGCTATCTAACATGTAAACCTAAGCCTTGCATATTCTGTACTGTTTGCACACTGATACCCTTGGTCAGGTGCGCATTATAAATAAACAACAAACAAACCAATAATTGTGGATTGACCATGCCACTGTCATAATAATGTTTGGACAATTATGCCAACCCAAAGGTGGAATCAAGAAGCCAAGCTGAAGAAGTTGTAAGATATCTGTTGTAAGAGTTCTGCCTGGGACCCTGGGGAACTGGACACTCTACCTTCAAGAGTGAGACCAGGATGGCTGCTCAATTGCTTTTTCTCGAGTTGGATAGCCAGAATGAAATCTCAATAGTAGTTGCCTGTATTGCTTGCAGGCCCCTAACCAGAGGATGAATCAGTTGCTTCAAGAGATAACCATTGGGACCCAACATGCCCCACTGCTGACAGAGCCAGGGATGTGCGTGTGTGCAGTCTGCAAAGATTGCAAGCAAATATCTTACCTGGTCCTTTTTTGTTGCAGAATTACCATCTCTTGAGCTATATCTCCACGAGAAAGGAAGGCCGGCACCATTTCAGAACAAATTCCAAAGCGCTTCATTGTCTCTAAATATCTTTAAGGCCTGGGAGCAGCTCTTCAATAATCAATGCTTAGGGAGACTCAAGTCTCCAGAGGACCTCTTGGGCAGAGCATTGTTAGGCAATAGGTAGTGCAGGGTCAGAAACCTTTAGACATGACAGTGCCTGACCCTAAAAAACACAACGTGTTTGAAAGCTCAAGCATACTCCGTTCGAGAACAACCAAACAGTGACATGCTGCCACAAAGGTATGACAGATGGGCATTACAACAGCCAAACAGACCAAACCATAAAGTACTCTCTGTGTTGTTGTGTCTGATTTTCAGCTGAACTTGACTTCTATGGCTTATTTCAAAATTGTAGACAGTTGATTCTCATAGAGTACCTAAATACTTTCCTTCTGGAGTCCTTTGCTCTGCTGCCTCCAACTCTCTGAGGGTCAGACGCTTCTCCTGGCAGATAGTAGGGGACAGAATACTATCCTCTGCAGGTACCTCCCTCTGGAACAGCCTTCCTGCGCATCTCAAACTTGAGCTGGATCACCTGAAGTTCTGGAAGTAGCTCAAGACTTTCCTTTCTCCTCTGCTTTCTCTCTCCCCTGCCCCGCTGACCCATCTGCCTGCTGCACTGACTGGTTCCTCAGATACCCTCAGAGTCTCACTGGATACCAGGCTTCTCTATTAGCAGTCTCCGCCGCACTGCCTCATGGCCTGTCACACTCTTGGTGCAGTAAATGTAACCTCAACAGTTTTCTGCCTCTTTGCACTTAACCAGAGCCGTGCTTTCCCTTTCCCTCTCCCTTGCACTTCTTCCGCCCCCTGCCCCTGCACCTTGTGCTTCTGCACTTGCACAATCTGAATGACACAAGGCATAGTATGATTGTTTGTCTTGTCTTCCCTCCGTACCCTCTGTGTCTTGTCACGCCTAGAAGCACATGTGTACAGGCGAGTTACAAATGACTTACGTTAGGGAGAATTCTCATTTCTGTACAAATTCCCTTCAACCTTTTGCTGGACTTTGAAACTTTTTAATTTTAACCCTGGAGTGAGTGAGACCTTTTTCTCACTCCCTCATGTGTTTTTACATGGCTTGGATTGTATGTTTTCAATGTTTCTGGAGTCTGACAAACACTATAGGTATCTACTTTTTGTATGGTGACACCCAGCACCTTTAGCACAGTGTCACAGAGAAATCCTTTAGATTTCTCATAAGGTTTCGATACCTTTTCTTGGGTGCACTACTGTTCCCAAGAATAGTCAAGTGAAATTGACTTTACTTTCCGTTTCTCTTTGTGGGTCCAGCAAACACCATTTTATGTGGAGTGCTGGGGGGGTTAACTAGTAGCCCCTTATCCTACAATTTCATGTACCATTTTTTATGTTACCCTCAATACTTTAAATGACTGGTGGTTTTGGTTTAATGTTCCTACCATTGTGCTTGTCTACCGCAGGCTGAATCCTCAGCTGCAATATAGCACCCATGGTGACCATTTTGTAGAATTGGCCCCGGTCTTCTTTTTTCACCAGTTTCTGTTTGTGAGGTCTTTCTTGGGTTGTAGTCTGCGTACTGAGCCAGGTTTGAGCCCTTTGTTTGTTTTCCTTTGAGTGGGCATCAGTCCTGAAACCCGCCTCTGGCTCAAGTGTTTCTGGAAAGGCAGGATGTGAGTGAGGTTCCCAAAACTCCCCTGTTCTTTGTCTCTAGGAATGCCTGAATGCAACCAGTCCTGATTGGCTGGTTGCCTGTCCTTTCAGGACCACCATCCGCTGTTTGAGGGTTTTGGGACTAGAGGCAGAGTCAAACACTGAGAGAAACACCGGATGAAGAAACCATGATCAATGCTTGCTGCATCCTACTGGACCTTTGAATTGCCCGGTTAAGACCTGCTGCTGTGCAGAAACTCCATTTTCTGATTGACAAGAGAAGCTCCGGAAGGGACGACTTCTTCCCTTGGGTTAGTGGGACCAAAGAACACCGAGACAAACTCCACTGGATGATCTTCACTGGTTGGCAGTACTTCTTTGCTGCTGCAAGAACGGAGTGCCCGGGTCAAGACATCCGTAGTCGAGTGTAATGTCTGAAATCCAAGATAAGCAGTGGTGCTGTTTGCCAAGCACTGAAACTGCGAAGTGCCGCTGATCTGTAGTTGCTGATGACCACCGAATTGCTGCCACAGGAGTCCTCCAGAGTTCCTCCCTCTTGTCCCCACGACTGAGGCTCAGGAACCTAAGATCTGCATAACTGCAACAGGATAGAATCCAGCTGGGCCACTATTCTTCAAACTAGAGGTACTATTTAAACTTGGGGTACTTACCTCAGCGTCTTTATCTGTGCTCTTCTCAGTTGAGACTTGCATTGGCTACTTTTGTTGGAGTTGATTCCAACTCTGCTTTTCACATGCGTAACAGCTTGTGACCCTACAAGTGATTTCTACAAAACTATCTAAAATTGTGCAAGAGCTTTATTATCTCAGAATTGCCTCAGCACCATAGACTGTGCTCCAATTGACTTTGGCTGTCCTGGCTCCCTGCAGACTCTTCTAGTCCATTGACTTTGATATTTCTGTCCCTCATAGGTGGTAACTTGTTTTTAGACTGTTATTGCTGGGAAAGGCTTTTTTAGACTCCATTGGAAGATGTAAGTATACTCACATGCTCTTAGAACCTGGTTAACCTTTTTCCTTCCTTTAACCTTTACTTTGTGCAACCTCAGAATCTGCAAAGTATGACTAGTGATACATAAATGTCATTACTGTCCTTGTGAATGAAGTCACTTCTGGGTGTAGGAAGTGTGTACAAAGCATCTCTAAAGAGTATCAACTAAACTTAGGCTGATTCTGGAAAAGAGTTTTAAAGTATATTTGATTTTTACATATCTTGCCCCTTTTAAAGAATGCTTATTTAAAAATTGATGTTAAATAAATAAATAACTATTTATAACTGAAACCTTGAGTGTAAGTATTAATTGGCTACTTGTATTTGTGGATTTCACTGCTACAGCTCTACAAATCACATGTACCCCTCTCGGGATAGGCTTGGCTGCTCAGTCGCACTACCAACTTGTGTAGTACAGACCTATACCAAAAGGAGGATTACCTAATTGTAATTGTAATGAGTTATTTATAACACGCTTAATACCCAGAGGTTTCTAAGAGCGGACCCAGGGAGCGAACCTTTGTTGCTCTGTGTCATCATGCTTCCAAGCGAGCATGTTGCCCCTGAGCTATCCTCCCTAATACCAAGCATATAAGTGTTGTGTAGTCTCACACAGTGTTACTACACCAAATCGTATCCAATACTGGTGGCAGGCAGTGGGTTTGGCGTAGAGTGGTTACATTGATTATTTGCTGTACTTGTGCCCAACTAAACCAGCCACAAGGCTAAGCTCCACCAAAAAGTTAAGCAATTGTAACATGACAAATATGGATAACTTTAATGAAGCCGCCCGGATTGTCCGAACAGTATAACAACTGAAAGATATGTGTAAAACCACGGGTCTGACTCTGAAAGGAAAAACATGTGAATTGATTACAAGATTGTTAAATCACCAACGTTTGGGTAGTAGGCCTGTAACACCTACTCACCCAAATAATGTGGAAGATATTGATGAGGATGCTAGTTTAGGATCAAACTCCAATCTGCAAGAGGAGCCAGAGGAGATAGAGGAGACTCAAAAAGAGAGATCCCCTTTGCCACAGCCTGCCCCTGTGCCTCAGGCACTTCCCATTGGGACCGCAGAAGGTCCTCATCTAAGCCAAGATTGTATTTCTCTTGAAAGACTAAGATTAGAGTTGGAGTCCAAGAAACTAAATGTCCAAGCTGAAACCAAACATCAAGATGTGAAATGATGAGAAAGAGAGATGCAACATGAAATGTATATAAGAAAGATGTCCCTTGATTCTGCTTCCCTTTCAGGGTCTTCTAGGTCAGCTAGTCCCAAGAGGCATCGCCTGCCTAAAGAATCAGTGAGCATGTATGAACCTAAACCTGATGTGTTGGATTGACTGGGTACTTTTGAATACCCCTATGGTCTTCAAGGAATACATGAGAGTGATTTAATTCCATTGCTCATGTCTAGGCTCCCCCTGAATGGCTGTGATGCTGTGATTGAATTGGGTACCAGTGAGAGAAAGGATTATGAATCAACAAAGCTGGCCTTAGTAGCCAGACTTGGGAAAACTCATTCCCAGTACCTTAAGAGGCTTAGGGCCCTAAAAAAGACTGATGGTACCCCTTGGGCTACATTGGTATGTGAATGTTTGAAACACTTAGATGGTTGGGTTAAGGGGTACAGAGTACACACCTCTGAAGGAATTACAATTTTTTTTTGCTAGAATCTATTTTTGATGCCTTGCTTGCTCTCCTGATCTGAGACATCTTGTGGCTAACTCAAAATAAACTGATCCCACAAAGCTAGCACAGGCTGCCAGCTTGTGGGTAGCCAACAGGGCAACTAACAAGAGGGAAGAAGGGAATCAGTACATGCATGAGGGTAAAGAGAATTCTAATTCCAACCATCCAAACGAGGTCCACAAACATAGCAAGGGCAAATTCAATGGGAAACCTGGTAGGTCTAGTGAACCCTCTGGTGCCAAAACAGGGAATTCAACAGAAACCCCCATTCCAGAGAACGTTTGTGAAATGTTTTGTATTTGGGTCTGTATACCATGTGAAAGGGGATCCCAGATGTAAGGGTAAACCTTCATGGGTCTACACTGCCTTCTTAGACTTCATTCCTGAGGGAGAAGCACAAATGGCAAGTGTACACTTTCAACTACTGGCTGAAGACCCCATTGGAGTTTAAGCCACTGTTTCTTTGGTGTCCCTGCATCTGTGGGAACAACAAAATGTGGATGTGTATAACTCAATTCCAGATAACACAAAATAATATTATAAGGGCAATGATCTTGTTAATGGTCAGGAAAGCCCTGCCATCAGAGACATTGAGGCAAACATTACAGTGGTGGAGGAAAGGGTTTTCAAGCCTGAGGATGTAGCTAAGGCACCCAAAGGTCCCACTAAACTTGCAGGAGGCCCTATCCAAATGATTACATTTTTGACAGCTCTCATCCAGTGCAATAATATGACTGTTAGAATTCCTGTTAGTGTACAGAGTGAAGTGCCAGGGAAAGTCCTGTTGGGAAATTAATTGAACACTCTTGAAGTTGTATTCTGTACCCCAAGGCCTCCCAGCAAACAAGCATTGGCATGAGAGGCAAACTTGAGAAATTCTGAGTTTGAGGTTGAGGAGACTTCCAATACCTCCAGTCCAGAGGAAGACCACCCTTGTATTTCCAAGAAAAAGAAAAAAAAGAAAGAGACAAAGGAGAAATCCAAGGTCTCTTGGAGAAAGAAAGATCTCAAACCTAAACCTGGTCATAGGACAAGGACATCCCAAGAGGGCTGCCCCGGGTCACCCCAGTGAACCCTTCCCCAGCTGACGCTGAGTGGGAGGACCAACCAAACTCTGTGTAGACAGCTACTGGTGACACAGAGATGGAAGAAAATAATCCCTGTGTTGGAGATCTTAACCCTAGAGACCATCCTGAGCTGCAGACTTTGCTTGCAGAAGGTGGACCCTCTAAGGCAGACTTCAGCAGAGGGCAAAGGGAGTGTCCCTCTCTAAAAGGTTTGCCCCAGCAGACAGCTTTTCAGCTGGAAAGGCAAGAGCCAGGGAAGCATAGACTCTACGGGGAGGATGGCCTCCTCGACAGTGAACCTACTGAATCTACCCCAGGGAACTCCAAGAGACTGGTAGTGCCCCAGAAGGTGAGACAACAGTTCTTACAGTTAGCAAATGAGGTTCCTTTCGTTGGTCTCTTGAGTTTCAAGAGGATCAACAAGAGGCTATCTCTGTACTTCTACTGGCCCACGATGTAGGCTGAGGTAGATCAATTCTGTAGGAGCTGCCACAAGTGTCAGACCTCTGGCAAGAGTGGGGCCAAGAATATGGCACCTTTATTGTCCCTCCGTGTGGTGGGAGTCCCTTTTGAGAGGGTGGGGATTGACATTGTTGGTCCCCTAGACCCTCCAAATTCCTCAACCAACTGATTTATATTGGTTGTAGTAGACCATGCTAGCAGGTATCCTGAGTCCATACCTATGAGAACTGTTACTGCTCAGGCATGGGTGGGGTTTCCTGAGCAAGTAATCTCTACCAGGGATCAAAGGTTATGTCCCACTACATGCAGACCATGTGGAAGAACTGTGGAGTGACTTACAAGTTCTCAACAGCCAACCATCCCTAAACCAATGGGTTGGTGGAGAGGTTTAACCACACTATGAAGAGCATGATAGCTGCTTTAGAGGAACCCCTAAATGACAGTGGGACCTTCTACTACTATGCCTTCTCTTTCTTATAGAGAAGTCCCTCAAGCAGGGGTTGGGTTCAGACCATTTGAACTTCTCTATGCTCATCCAGTCAGAGGCCCTTTGGCCCTGATCAAAGACGGCTTGGAGAGTGCTTCTTCCCTACAGCCAGTGAGAGTCACTGAATATGTGCTAGGCCTCAGGGAGAGGATGGCACTGATGATGACAGAAGTTTCAGAAAACCTGAAAGCAGGTCAGGCTCTGGTCAAACATTGGCATGAGCAGAAGAACAACATGGTGGAGTTTACTCCAGTAGTATGTTCAAATAGGTATAAACAGTCCCTATAATAACATCCTACTCTACTGACAGGGATATCAATATGTATAATACAATAAAGAGTAAGATAACACGTCTTGTTTTACTTACATCCAACCCCCTTTACACAGGAACTCTATAAGGTTTTCCGGCATCACTAGTCCTGACAAAATGGACCGTCTGCTATGATTGATTAAAAAATGTGTATAACAAATTTTTATTCAAATAATTCGAACTGAATTTAAACATAAAACACTACCCTCACCTAACACAGTGTACTAAACACTAAAAAACAGTTACTAAAACATGAAATACAAAGTTCACTTATTTGCATGACACAAAAGATATCACATAACATAACACAAAAAAATCTCAATGTGTCTCTAAAACAACAACCATCCCAACATGTTTCTGTTCTTCACTGCCCAGTTCGGGCGAACATTCTTCAGGGGAAATTTTTTTTAAAAAAGCATCCACTAATCTCTTCAACACCGTGCTGAAAGGGTAGATTCAAACTTCTATACAGGCAAAGGAAGGAAAGAACCTCCGAGCCTGTAAGAGTAAAAGAAAAAACTAATGAGTTCCAAAAAGAGGGAAAGGAAGTACTACAAAATGTAGAAAAAGAACATGGCATAGAGGTTATGCCACACTCACACGGGTCCCAACAGGGCACCCACAAATTTACCTTTAAATGGTGAAACTTCAAAGCGCGTCACAGGATGACAAATTCGCTGGTTTCTCGCCAAATGAGAGACCACTACTTCACAAAAGCGTCGTAGTCCGCTAAAGTATCGCCACACCTAAATGAGACAGAACCAATACACAGAGACCACATGCTCTGTTATATCCAGAAAGGGGCTTCAAAATGCAATTACACATGAAAACAGGGCTCCAAATATCATAAAATAAATTACCTTCACAGATGTAGGGATCAAGACTGTAACAAGCAAAGCAGCAATCAACGTGTTTGCAAAGGAGAAATCCACACAGTCAAGCCGTAAAGTATCAATCTGGAAAACAATGGATGCATGGCAATGAACACCATATGTCTGGCATCACCCTTCAACATGTACCAATGGGAGTGCTTTTATTTCACCCTCGTGATTAAGACTAAGTGCCCGTACAATATATAGAATGCAGAAAAAACTTCCATGCTGTCCATCCTACACAACGTGGGGAACCCATGGCAAAAGATAACCAAACTACCCCACGCGTACAGGAAGGGAATGTAACGGCAGTGGGAAAATTATCACACACAGAACCACAATGCTAATGACTCACCTGTAGACTCAGAGGGATTAAATCACTCTAATGGCAGCTTCCAAACGCACACAGCCAACACTGAATTCAGTGAAACCAAAAACTGCTGCACACTAACAGTACGTCTATGGTCGTGCGGCAACACAAAGAAAGGACTACACTACTCAGTGTAGGAAGGAAAGTCCATCAAAAGGAAGGGCCATGTTGGAACGGACCCGGCAACATGGAAAAAGGACTACACTACTCAGTGTTGGAAAAAAAGTCCATCAAAGGGAAGGGCCATATTGGAACGGACCTGAAGCCTACTGGTGTAGAACAGATTAGTGGACACCACGAGCACTAAACAGGTGTTTTTTAAAAACAATGATATGCTGGCACCAACACAATATGGTATATGCATCTCACACTGTCAAAAATCATACTTGGCTGACCAAATGCCAATCAATGCTTTCGTTGAGACCTAGCACATTACTCTGTAATTTAAAAATAATGTTTTGCTCTACATTCAATAATTTTCGATCCGTTTCAATTTTGGTATGTCCATGCACCTTTTTCAAAATCAGCAATGTGAAATCATTAAAACCATGTTTCTTTTCAATAAAGTGTTTGACAAGGGGAGCAGTAATCACCTGGTTTTTGAGACAGCTGCGATGTTCCACCATTCGAACTTTACATTGCCTATTCGTTTTTCCCACATAATGTAGGCCACACGGGCAAGTGATTAAATATACAACATTGGCTGTGTTACAATTTGTCATTTCACTGAAGACCCACTTTACATCAGGTAGAATTTGCAATACTCTAGTTTCTTTTGTTTGTCCACACATGCTGCAATTCCCACATGGAAAATGTCCTTTCACTTCAGGCATACCCCACAGTCTAGTTTGTCTAACCTGTGGAGTTCGCATTTCTGTCACATCATTTCTGATTAGAATATTCCGTAGATTCTGACTTTTTCTAAACGCCACTAAAGGAGGCAACACTTCTTTACCACAATAGACTTTCTTCCAAGTTTTCATCACAATGGTTTTGATTTTATAGGACAAATTCGAAAAAGTGTTAACAAAAACAGTGCCAATCTTTTTAGTAGTCTTGTTACTTTTCTCCAGCAATGCCTCGCGATTGTTATTGTAGGCTCTTTTTGAAGCATTTCTTATTACTCTAGACGGATAACCCTTGGCCAACAGTTTGTTGGTCAATACATCCGCACTTGAAGTCTATTGTGGTAAAGAAGTGTTGCCTCCTTTAGTGGCGTTTAGAAAAAGTCAGAATCTACGGAATATTCTAATCAGAAATGATGTGACAGAAATGCGAACTCCACAGGTTAGACAAACTAGACTGTGGGGTATGCCTGAAGTGAAAGGACATTTTCCATGTGGGAATTGCAGCATGTGTGGACAAACAAAAGAAACTAGAGTATTGCAAATTCTACCTGATGTAAAGTGGGTCTTCAGTGAAATGACAAATTGTAACACAGCCAATGTTGTATATTTAATCACTTGCCCGTGTGGCCTACATTATGTGGGAAAAACGAATAGGCAATGTAAAGTTCGAATGGTGGAACATCGCAGCTGTCTCAAAAACCAGGTGATTACTGCTCCCCTTGTCAAACACTTTATTAAAAAGAAACATGGTTTTAATGATTTCACATGGCTGATTTTGAAAAAGGTGCATGGACATACCAAAATTGAAACGGATCGAAAATTATTGAATGTAGAGCAAAAAATTATTTTTAAATTACAGAGTAATGTGCTAGGTCTCAACGAAAGCATTGATTGGCATTTGGTCAGCCAAGTATGATTTTTGACAGTGTGAGATGCATATACCATATTGTGTTGGTGCCAGCATATCATTGTTTTTAAAAAACACCTGTTTAGTGCTCGTGGTGTCCACTAATCTGTTCTACACCAGTAGGCTTCAGGTCCGTTCCAATATGGCCCTTCCCTTTGATGGACTTTTTTTCCAACACTGAGTAGTGTAGTCCTTTTTCCATGTTGCCGGGTCCGTTCCAACATGGCCCTTCCTTTTGATGGACTTTCCTTCCTACACTGAGTAGTGTAGTTCTTTCTTTGTGTTGCCGCACGACCATAGACGTACTGTTAGTGTGCAGCAGTTTTTGGTTTCACTGAATTCAGTGTTGGCTGTGTGCGTTTGGAAGCTGCCATTAGAGTGATTTAATCCCTCTGAGTGTACAGGTGAGTCATTAGCATTGTGGTTCTGTGTGTGATAATTTTCCCACTGCAGTTACATTCCCTTCCTGTACGCGTGGGGTAGTTTGGTTATCTTTTGCCATGGGTTCCCCACGTTGTGTAGGATGGACAGCATGGAAGTTTTTTCTGCATTCTATATATTGTACGGGCACTTAGTCTTAATCACGAGGGTGAAATAAAAGCACTCCCATCGGTACATGTTGAAGGGTGATGCCAGACATATGGTGTTCATTGCCATGCATCCATTGTTTTCCAGATTGATACTTTACGGCTTGACTGTGTGGATTTCTCCTTTGCAAACACGTTGATTGCTGCTTTGCTTGTTACAGTCTTGATCCCTACATCTGTGAAGGTAATTTATTTTATGATATTTGGAGCCCTGTTTTCATGTGTAATTGCATTTTGAAGCCCCTTTCTGGATATAACAGAGCATGTTGTCTCT
Source organism: Ambystoma mexicanum (assembly GCF_040938575.1). Taxonomy (NCBI): domain Eukaryota; kingdom Metazoa; phylum Chordata; class Amphibia; order Caudata; family Ambystomatidae; genus Ambystoma; species Ambystoma mexicanum. The sequence continues at coordinate 1,546,745,143 of NC_090929.1, forward strand.
GTGTATTGGTTCTGTCTCATTTAGGTGTGGCGATACTTTAGCGGACTATGACGCTTTTGTGAAGTAGTGGTCTCTCATTTGGCGAGAAACCAGCGAATTTGTCATCCTGTGACGCGCTTTGAAGTTTCACCATTTAAAGGTAAATTTGTGGGTGCCCTGTTGGGACCCGTGTGAGTGTGGCATAACCTCTATGCCATGTTCTTTTTCTACATTTTGTAGTACTTCCTTTCCCTCTTTTTGGAACTCATTAGTTTTTCCTTTTACTCTTACAGGCTCGGAGGTTCTTTCCTTCCTTTGCCTGTATAGAAGTTTGAATCTACCCTTTCAGCACGGTGTTGAAGAGATTAGTGGATGCTTTTTTTTAAAAAAATCCCCTGAAGAATGTTCGCCCGAACTGGGCAGTGAAGAACAGAAACATGTTGGGATGGTTGTTGTTTTAGAGACACATTGAGATTTTTTTGTGTTATGTTATGTGATATCTTTTGTGTCATGCAAATAAGTGAACTTTGTATTTCATGTTTTAGTAACTGTTTTTTAGTGTTTAGTACACTGTGTTAGGTGAGGGTAGTGTTTTATGTTTAAATTCAGTTCGAATTATTTGAATAAAAATTTGTTATACACATTTTTTAATCAATCATAGCAGACGGTCCATTTTGTCAGGACTAGTGATGCCGGAAAACCTTATAGAGTTCCTGTGTAAAGGGGGTTGGATGTAAGTAAAACAAGACGTGTTATCTTACTCTTTATTGTATTATACATGGAGTTTACTCCAGACCAGCTTGTCTTGGTTATGGTAACTACAAGGCAGGGGGTCATACAGGTCAAATGGATTGGACCCTTCAGGATTGTGGGAAAACCTGGAGAAGTCAATTATTTGGTGGACTTGGGTAACCCCAAGGAGGCCGCTAGGGACTATCAGACTAACCGTCTGAAGTCTTATCTTTCCAGACCAGAACTCGGAGCTTTGCTTCTAGCCTCTGATCAAGAGGAGGAGGGGTGTGAGCCTCTCCCTGATCTCCTCAGGGGATAATCCTCAGATGAGACAATTGAAGGAGTAAAACTCTCTTCAGATTTGACTCTGCAACAACAGGTGGAGTGCAAGGCTCTGTTGAATCAGTTTGCCTCCCTGTTTTCACTGACACCAGGCTTCATCCCCTGGGGGCTAGCATGATATTCTCACCATTGACAGTTTCCCTGTCAAAGGCAGGGGTTAAAGGATGTCAGATCATGTCACAACCCACATAAAGGAAGTGGTCAAGAAGATGCTAGATCTTGCGGTTATTGAGCCATCTACCAATCCATGGGCTAGTGCAGGTGCACAAGTGCCAAAAGCAGGAACCAAAGAGTTGAGATTCTGTGTGGACTATAGAGCGCTTAATGCAGTCACAACAATTGATGTCCATCCTTTACCCTGGACAGATGAGCTGGTGGACAAAGTTGGTTCAGCCGAGTTCCTCAGTACATCTGACCTGACCTCAGGCAATTGGCATATAGCTGTGACAGACCATGGCAAGGGGAACACTGCATTTTCCACCCTGGGACGGCTTTAATAGTTTAAGTTTATGCCTTCTGGAGTCAAAAATGCACTTGCTACATTCCAGAGGATGGTAAATCAAATTCTGAATGGGTTAGAGGACTTCTGCATGGCATGCTTGACTTGGATGACATTGCAGTGTTCAGCCCCACTTGGGAAGAACATCTTCACCACCTAGGACATGTTTTGCAGGCTTTGGAACCTGCCCATCTAAACATAAAGGCTAGTAAGTATCAATTTGGTGAGAGTAAAGTGGTATACCTTGGACATGAGGTAGGAGGAGATTAAATAAGGCCATTGCATAGCAAAGTACAAGCTGTTCAAGACTGGACCACCCCTTCTACTCAGACCCAAGTGAGAGCCTTCTTAGGTCTCACTAGGTATTACAGGAACTTCATAGAGAAATGTGGGACCATAGCTTTTCCCTTCAACGTGATCGCCTCACCCAAATTCCCCAAGAAGGTCTGGTGGAATGAGAAGTGCACTAAGGCTTTTAAAAGACTGAATAAATTCCTCTGTCATGCTCCAGTCTTGAGAGCTCCTGACTACAACCAATTATTAATTGTACAAACAGATACTTCTAGCACAGGGATAGGTGCCGTTTTGAGCCAACTGGATGAAAAAGCCGGGAAAACCCTATGTTCTTCAGCAGTAGGAAACTGAAAGATCATGATACAAGGTGGGCAACTACAGAACGTGAAAGTCGTGCCATTGTGTGATCTCTGAAGAAGTTTAGGCCATACTTGTATGGCTCTACTTTCATTATTCAGACATACCACGAACCGTTGAGATGGTTAATGCAGGAGAAGGTTGAAAATCAAAAATTGTTAAGGTAGTCAGTCAGCCACAGGTCTGGGTGTAATCACCAAAATGCTGATGGTCTCTCCAGAAAGTATGAACAACTGGATATGGAGATTCATCCAGGATTGGATTAAATCCTCCTATCCCTTAGACTGGGTGGTGACGAGTGTGAGGGAGAATTCCCATGTCTGTGCTAATTACATTCAACCATAGGGACTCACAGCTCTTTTGCTTGACTTTGGATCTTTTTAGTTTTTACCCAGGAGTGAGTGAGACCTTTTTATCACTCCCTCATGTGTTTTTACCTCATTTGGATTTTGTGGTTTCACTGTTTATGGAGTCTGACAAACTCCATAGGCTTCTATTATTTGTATGGTGACATCCAACACCTTTAGTGCATTGTCCCAGAGAAATCCTTTAGATTTCTCATAAAGTTTAAATACCTTTTCTAGGGTGAACTACTGTTCCCAAGAATAGTAACGTGAAATTGACTTTACTTACCTTATCTCTTTGTGGGTCCAGCACACTCCATTTTATGTGAAGTGCTGGGGGGTTACCTAGTAGCCCCTTATCCTACATTTTCATGTAAGGATTTTTATGTTACCCTGACTAGTTTAAATGGTTGGTGGCTTTGGTTTAATTTTTCTACCACTGTGGTTTTCTACTGCAGTCTTAATCCTCAGCTGCAGTATAGCACCAATCGGTGACCATTTTGTCAAAATAGCCCTGCTCTTCTTTTTTCACCATTTTCTGTTTGTGAGGTCTTTTTTGGGTTTTATGCTGCTCCTGAGCCAAGTTTGAGCCCTTTGTTCATTTTGCCTTTGGCGGCTTCAGTCCTGAAACATGTCTCTGGCTCCAGTGTGTCTGGAAAGGCAGGATGTGAGGGAGGTTCCTGAAACTCCCCTGTCCTTTGTATCTAGGAGTGTATGAATGCATCCAGTCCTGATTGGCTGGCTGTCTGTTTGAGTGACAGCCTATGCTGTGCATGAATGTGAGAAACCTGATTAAAAGGCGAGGGTTTTGGGACTAGTGGCAGAGTCGACAACGGGGATTAATAATCGACAAAGAAACTATTGACAAAGCTTTCTGCATCCTTCTGGACCTTTGAATTGCCCGGTAAAGCCCTGCTGCTGTGCTGAAACTCCTTTTTTGGATCGACAAGAGAAGCTCCGAAGGGACAACTTCTTCCCTTTGGTTAGTGGTTTCAACTAACCCCGAGAAGAACTCCACTGAACCATGTTCCCAGATTGGCTATAACTCTTCACTGCTGCAAGAACCTTGTGCCAGGGGTCGAGTGCAACATCTGACATCCGAGATACGCAGTGGTGCTGTTTACCACACTCTGAAATCATGAAGTGGCATGGATCCAAAAAAGAGCCAGTGACCCTACAAGTGATTTCTACAAAACTCTCTAACGTTGTGCAAGACTTTTATTATCTGAGAAGTGCCTCAGCTCCATAGACTGTGCTCCAATTGACTTTGGCTGCCCTAGCTCCCTGCAGACTCTTCTAGGGAAACGATTGTCTAGACTCTATTGGCAGATTTAAGTATAGTCACATGCCCTGAGAACCTGTTTAACCTTTTTCCTTCCTTTAACCTTTACTTTGTGCAACTTCAGAATCTGCAAAGTATAACTAGTGATATATAAATGCCATTACTGTCCTTGTGAATGAAGTCACTTCTGGCTGTAGGAAGTGTGTACAAAGCATCTCTAAAGAGTATCCACTAAACTTAGGCTGATTCTGAAAAGATATTTTAAAATATATTTGATTGTTACATATCATGCCCTTTTTGAAGAAAGCTTATTTAAAAATGGGCGTTAAATAAATAAATACATATTTATAACTGAAGACATGAGTACAAGTGTTACTTGGATACTTGTATTTGCAAATTTGATTGCTACAGCTCTATAGCTCACATTGAGCCCTCTTGAGATAGGCCTGGCTGCTCAGTTATACTACCAACTTGTGTAGTACAGACCTATACCAAAAGGTGGGTTACCTATTACCAAGCAGATATGTGTTGTGTAGTCTCACACAGGGCTAGTACACTGATTCTTACCTAACAACTTATCATATTATATCACATTATAGACTGTCAGGATAAATTGCACCACCAGAGACATGCATGACAAATGTCCATAATATCCAAGACCTATGACCACATAACCAACAGTTATTCCTATTCTAGCAATTTCCTGCTTCATAACAATCACCTACTAAAGCAAACGCCCTTACTTCATTCAAACATTGGTTCTTGAATCAGCCCAACTCCATGGTTGGACCATGCCATGTGGGTTGGGCATGTAAGATTATCTTCTGATTGTGTATGATCCTAAAAGTCTCAGTCAATACGTGCAACCCAAGCACCTCAGTATTGACCCTCACAATATGTGTTAGTGATTTGACAGCTGATACTGATTGGCAGTATTCTTCCCTATATTCATATAAAGAATTGAAAACCTACTTCTGTCAGGACGATTTTTTTTTATTCAATGTGATAACATGTTAGCCCCCATAATTAAGCACGTCTCTCAATTCTAAAGATCTAGGTCTTATTGCTGGAGTTCTGCTGTAGTAGGTGGGAAAAGATAGATGAGGAATCCAGCAGTTGAGAACAATACCTAGCTTCTATCCTTGAGCCTACAGAACAATTCTGTCTTAATAATAACAATCTGATATCCACATTATAAAGCACATTTTAGTGGGGGTGGTAAAAAGCAAAGGGTCCAGACAATGTTCAGGTTTGGCCCTCTAGCATCGTTAGAAAATGACAGCAAAATGTATATCATGGTTCCTGTTGTTACAACTGCCTAGATCATATACGCTGTGTACTTGCTGAACCAACTACTTTCGTTCACACGTGTGTTGTTATTGCCATTCTTTTGAATTCCTTATGTGGCCTTGATATTTCTAGATGCAAACATGACATTTTATCTGGTCAGTTCCTTTGACAGTCCTAGGTATATATCAAATCAATTCCACACTGATAACACCATCATGAGATATAGCTAATTGTCACATAGAAGTGTCCTCTTTCACCTTTGAGTTTGCCCTGTACTCTTCACCAATGTCCACCCTTATTCAACCCAATTGAACACTTGTTGTGTTAGTAGTCTATCCTGACTATTTGGTGGTTCTCACTTCAAAACCAGTAAATTGCATATCATTTCATAGTGTAGCAGTACACATTCAAGATCCCATCATGGTATAACTAAATGAATAGAAAGGCGAGATTATACATTTACTTTAGTCAATCTGATAAACTAAAAGTGATCACATTTGCAAAGGGCCCTGTTCACTTGGCCCTAAGAAGTCCAGTGAAATCCAGCAATAGATTTCAATATTCTTGAGGTTTTCGCTATATGCCATGGACAAAATTGGGATATAATTATGGTGTATATTCTTCCAAAGAAGTTGCATATTTTGAGTGCATTAACAACATGTTTACTTAAAACACAACAGCAGGAAATCTATACAATCATAACCACATGTACCCCGGATTGCATCAAATTTCTATTAACAGCGCCGGGATCTTATGCTGATAGGAACAATTTCATCATCAATCCATTCAAATCTAATATTATTCCATTTAGCAATAGGTTAAAAAAATAGTCTGAACTAAATTGGTGATTAATGGTGGGCAAATAAATCTGACCACAGAAGTCACATACTTAGGTTTCAAAATGTCTAATATAGATTTTGTAAACAAAAGACTGATGAGTAAGATCGATCAGTTGATTTTCCAGATTAAGAGACTTAAGGGCAAATATTGTAAGTTATCCTTTGTGACACTAATTTATTTTTATAAGTGGAAACCTATTCCAACCTTACTCTACCGAATGGATGTGGAGTCCCAGGTGTGGAAGTTAAATTGTGTTAGACTTGAGGGTAGGCTTTGGAGGAAAGTTTTATATCATCCACAGTCACTGCCAATGACGACACTTTGATATGAACCCTACCTGAGCTTGTTGAATCTTGATATGGCCTTGAAATTGGTGCAATTGTCCGGACTCCAAAGAAAAATATGCTGTATGAGGATGCCCACTTCGTGTTGATGGAGGGTACTAGTACTTACTTGCAAACAATGGAGGCCATGGTGTTGGGAATTCTGTCAAATTGTGAAAAGTCAGTGGAGGATTTGGTAGCCAAAGCCGAGGGGTTAAGAGTGCAATCATGAGAATAGATTGGATTTTGAAGATTGATTCCATGTGCTCTTATAACCTTCACAATAGTTTCTCCCTCTTGGATAGTTTCTCCCTCTTGGATAAACCAAGGGATTCAGTTCCAACGTACCTGCAAAGATTTCCCAAGCCAAGATGGAGAGAAACATTTCTGGGATTCTGTTTAAACCTACTGCCAGAATTGTTTCCCATAATGCATTCTGTTATATCAATTGTTTTCAAACCTATGTATGATGGACCTATTTTGTTTCATCGTACTCAGTCTCTGGCCTCATTCCCCCTCCATGATTAATTATCATAACAAGATGTCGTGTCATATTTTGGCTTAATATGTTGTTGTACTAAGAACCAATTGCAACTATTGTACCTAATGTAGCTGACTCAACCATCCATCTCAACTTGGCCCGCACATTACCTTAATTAGATTGCCACTTCCCATGACTTCACTCTGAGTCATTTCTTGCATTCTCTTACACACATTGCTAATGCATCATTTGACTTTACTGCAGAAAACTCTATGATCATATATCCTCCTGCACATTCGCTCTAATAAGAATACCTTGACCAGTCCCCTTTCTAAATCCACACGTCCTTATAGTCCTTTCTCTATGTAGCCTCACGGTTTCTATAGTTACTTGTACAACAACTGCTGTATTTGCAACCCGACTACTGATTCCTGATCTGGTCTCTCATGGCTTCACTGGCTCTACAGCCTCACGGTTACTTCCTGCATATTTTCTTTACCTCTTTCTCTTCACCTGCCAGTTATACACTCAGCGGATATATTAACAGACGTATTCCCACATGCGATCACTTCTATTTACACAAGCAATAACTTCTCATTCAGCATCCTGCCCGTGATAAGCCTTCCGTAATAGTTCAATTAGATTAACGCTCACCGTTACCTCCAAATGACTCGTAGGTTTCTCCTACCATCCTCATCTGGCCGATTATAACCGCTTGGGTAAATATTATTTCTCACTCCATTCTCAACACCAGGTGATATTCTGTCTCCACGTGGTATACGACTACCACTTACTAGTCTGTTTTATATTACTTTCCTTGTCTATGATGCAGAGGTATGCCGAGGCACTAGAATCCCTCTGCTATTCCTTGCTGCTCTTCGGCACAAGATTCTGAATCCTTATATTCTCCTACAGGTAACCATTTCTCTATTTGCGCACTTGCATATTTGATTTTAAGTAAGGAGACTCTGGATCTTCACACACACTGCTTTTTCTATTTCTCACTAACTTCGTCGATTGGCATGGACACGCTCTTAACTCACCACTCTGGATAATCCAAACAATTGCATTAACAATATGGTTTATTTTTATACCTATAAAGATTAACACACTCTGTGGACTAGACACATGCATGAACACTATTTGCAAATGCTTTAATTACAATATCTTTATTGAATTTCTTGCACTTAAGACCAACACATGTACAACTTGTACATGATGTTCTCTCCAACTGAATACCGTTAAGGTTAATTTTGGAATGTGTTGTATTCTAGATCCATTGATCTGCACCTGATGAAGGGAACTGTTTATCCTGAAAAGTGTTGTGCTTCATATTTGGAAATATAAAGATTTGCAAATAAAGTTGTCTTTGTTGAATCATTATTTGTGAACCAATCCTCACTGGTACAGAATCGATTACTATTTTCCTACATCATATTGGCTGATCTTCAGCACAAAGGTGTGCAGGGGATGGGAGTGTGCGAAGATCTTCAGACACCACTTTGTATTTTTCTAAGCCTACTGCCAACTCAGGAAGTTTTGGCTAAGCTGAACAAAGAACAGAAATCAGAAGGTGAATTCTCTCCATGTAAAGAGGACATAGCTCAATCATCACAGAATATTCTGATTCAATGCTCAGCGGTTGAGGACATCTTGAACTGCCATTAAGATTCCTTTGTAAACAACTTTGACTGGCTGAAAATTGATGATTTTGGGCAAGGAATGTCCTCTGTCCATGAAAGTTTCTTAAATACAAGTGTATTAAAGATGCTCAATTGTTTGGGATTTGAAACACTGTATAATAAGGCCAAGGAGTGTGACTAGAGGACTGGTTAGGTTGGAGTTTTATTTTGATTTTATACAATTGTATTTTAGACTCATTTTATTGTTGCATTTTTATATGTGAAAAGTCATATATTTGACCGGTGCACATGAAATAAAAAAATAAATAACCACCTTTACTTGTGGTAATAAACTACTGAGACACTACACCAAACATTTAGGGCAGGCTGGCTATCACTATTTAACTTTAAGTTCCATAATGTTTGAATATAAATGAATAAGACTAAAAACATATCATACGAAAGTAAAGAATAACCTTCTCATGAAAACATATTTGTGTATTTTTAAATGTTTAATTAATCATCTAAATTCCGTAAAAACTACTCCATAGGTGTCCAGCATATATATAAATATATATATATATATATATATATATATATATATATATATATATATATATATACCGCGTCCATGTAGTTATGGTTAAGTTGGTGTTTCCATAGGAAGAGCATTTTTTGGGTGGCTTATAACTTCGCTCCCTCTGGACGAATCCTCAACAAACTTTGCATATAAGTATATGGCCCACCCTGATTTTGCTTTGCAAAGTTTGGAGAGGTTTGGTCCAGAGGGGGCAAAGTTATAGGGGGGGTCCCAAAACTTTTGTTTTTTCCCATAGACATAATGGGAAAAAACTTTGCACACGCCTACAGCCCAAACCGCTGGATGGATTTACACCAAATTTGCGGCAGGAGCGGGGTCTTTTTTGCAAATTTGGTGTAAATCCGTCCAGTAGTTTTGTACTGACCAAAATGTAAGGCAAAAAAATTAGTGATATCTCCGTTCGCTTCACGGACGGACTTCCCTGTTCGCTCCGCGGACAGTGCCCTGATTGGCCGAGCGGCTTGCGCGATGTCCGCGGACACCCAACGTTTTCGCTGATTGGACAGCATGGTGCGTGAAGCGGGTCAGATTTTCTGTGGCGCCCCCCATCTTGCATTCGCATACGACCGCGGACAGCGCGGTGAAACCTGGATTAAAAATTGCATTTAGTGGAGTGTGTTGGTGTGTAAGAGTAATTGGGGAGGGTGGGGGAGTATGAGATAGGTTCAATGTTCTGGTTTTTTTATATGCTAGACGCTTTTGTTGTGTTCGATTTGTCTGCGGACAACACAGCTGTTCTGAAATGTTCTATATAAAGTAAATGTTGGGGTGTTCTGAGGACGGAGTATGTGTCCATTTTGTTCGCAAGCAAGCTAAAATTGAGCTAAGAACACTCGCAGTGTACTTAAATGTTCGTACATAAACAAAATGGGGGTGTCCTGAGGACGCTGTCCGTATTGTACTCTTGCAAGTTGAATGTGTTCTAAGAACACTCGCGGTGTCCTGAAATGCTCTGATTACTTACCGGTAATCTTCATTACTGCTAGTTCTACTCTTCCTCGTCACATTACTGACGACCCTCCTCACCCTCCCTGCGGGGAAGGTCCCATGCTCTGGCTTGGTAGTATGAAACTGAGTGATGTGGATGTGGGGGAGGAGTTATAGGAATTTAAAGAAATTCTAAGACCTGACAAGGTGCCGCACCAGGGTTATATACGCCCGGCTTTGGAGTGCCTCACTTGAGGCTACACTTCCCCCCCTTTCTCCACTGTGGGATTGGGCGTGAGCGTTTTCTCTGCTGACCAGATGACTACATCTACCAGTAGCCCTTGCAGCAGATTTTTATCACCTGCACCTGCGGTGAGCTGCAAGTCCACCCAGCCTCTCTGATGACGTGTATTGGCACAGAAACCGGTCGGAGGAGTACACCAGTGGCCTGGAAGGTCATGCAGAGAATTGGAGTGTGCACCTTTCCTTGTGTTTCCATTTTTCGCAGGACCTTGAGGGGTGGAATCCTCAGGGCCTGACAGGCTGCCGCACCAGGGTTATATATGCCCGGCTTTGGAGTGCCTCACTTGAGGCTACACTCCCCCCTTTCTCCACTGTGGGATTGGGCGTGAGCGTTTTCTCTGCTGACCAGATGACTACATCTACCAGTAGCCCTTGCAGCAGATATTTTTCACCTGCTCCTGCGGTGAGCTGCAAGTCCACCCAGCCTCCCTGATGACGTGTATTGGCACAGAAACCGGTCGGAGGAGTACACCAGTGGCCTGGAAGGTCATGCAGAGAATTGGAGTGTGCACCTTTCCTTGTTTTTCCATTTTTCGCAGGACCTTGAGGGGTGGAATCCTCAGGGCCTGACAGGGTGCCGCACCAGGGTTATATATGCCCGGCTTTGGAGTGCCTCACTTGAGGCTACACTCCCCCCCTTTCTCCACTGTGGGATTGGGCGTGAGCGTTTTCTCTGCTGACCAGATGACTACATCTACCAGTAGCCCTTGCAGCAGATATTTTTCACCTGCTCCTGCGGTGAGCTGCAAGTCCACCCAGCCTCCCTGATGACGTGTATTGGCACAGAAACCGGTCGGAGGAGTACACCAGTGGCCTGGAAGGTCATGCAGAGAATTGGAGTGTGCACCTTTCCTTGTTTTTCCATTTTTCGCAGGACCTTGAGGGGTGGAATCCTCAGGGCCTGACAGGGTGCCGCACCAGGGTTATATATGCCCGGCTTTGGAGTGCCTCACTTGAGGCTACACTCCCCCCCTTTCTCCACTGTGGGATTGGGCGTGAGCGTTTTCTCTGCTGAGCAGATGACTACATCTACCAGTAGCCCTTGCAGCAGATATTTTTCACCTGCCCCTGCGGTGAGCTGCAAGTCCACCCAGCCTCCCTGATGACGTGTATTGGCACAGAAACTGGTCGGAGGAGTACACCAGTGGCCTGGAAGGTCATGCAGAGAATTGGAGTGCGCACCTTTCCTTGTTTTTCCATTTTTCGCAGGACCTTGATGGGTGGAATCCTCAGGGCCTGACAGGGTGCCGCACCAGGGTTATATATGCCCGGCTTTGGAGTGCCTCACTTGAGGCTACACTCCCCCCCTTTCTCCACTGTGGGATTGGGCGTGAGCGTTTTCTCTGCTGACCAGATGACTACATCTACCAGCCAGTAGCCCTTGCAGCAGATTTTTATCACCTGCACCTGCGGTGAGCTGCAAGTCCACCCAGCCTCCCTGATGACGTGTATTGGCACAGAAACCGGTCGGAGGTGTACACCAGTGGCCTGGACGGTCATGCAGAGAATTGGAGTGTGCACCTATATATATATATATATATATATATATATATATATATATATATATATATATATATATATATATATTACATGGCCACGGAGGTGGCCTTGTAGTTATGGTTAAGTTGGTGTTTCCATAGGCAGAGCACTTTTTGGGCGGCTTATAACTTCGCTCCCCCTGTACGAATCCTCACCAATCTTTGGAAAAGAAGTATATGGCCCACTCTGAATGTTTTTGCAAAGTTTGGTGTGGATTCTTCCAGGGGGGGCAAAGTTATAGGGGGGTCCCAAAACTTTTTTTTCCCCATAGACTGAATGGGTAACAAATTTTGCTTGCGCCTACAGCCCAAACCGCTGAATGGATTTTCACCAAATTTGGACTAGGAGCAGCGGCTTGGTCCCGAAAGCCTGCTTTTGCAAATTGGGTGAAAATCCGTCCAGTAGTTTTTTTTTAAATGACCAAAAAGTAGGTCAGAAAAAAATTGAGTGATATCTGTGTTCGCTTCGCGGACGCACTTTCCTGTTCGCTCCGCGGACAGGACGGTGATTGGGCAAGCAGCTTGAGTGATGTCTGCGGACATCTGACTTGCTTTTCTATTGGCTGCCGTGAAGCGTGCAGTACGTCTATTTTCAGAGACGCCCGCCATCTTTGTTTATCGGAGCGGATCTGCTGCCTGCACAGTGTAGATGTGGGCTGCGTGGGCAACGAAAAGGCAGTGAGGCCAAGGCCCTCGTCTCTCTATCTCTTGTTCCCCCCACCCTCTGCTCATGGCCCGTGTCTCCCATGTTCCCCCCCTCGCTGATTCTCTGTGTGTTCCTCCCACCCCTCGCTCATGCTCCGTTTCTCTTTCCCGTTCCCCGCTCATGCCCCGTGTGTCTCTCCCCTTCCCCCCAACCCTCGCTCATGCCCCGTGTCTCTCTCCCTTTCCCCCAACCCCGCTCATCCCCGTGTGTCTCCCTCCTTTCCCCCACCCCCGTTCATACCCCGTGTCTCTCTCCCCTTCCCCCCACCCCCCGCTCATGCCCCGTGTCTCTCCCCTTCCCCCCAACCCCTGCTCATGCCCCGTGTGTCTCTCCCCTTCCCCCCACTCCCTGCTCATGCCCCGTGTGTCTCTCCCCTTCCCCCACCCCCCGCTCATACCCTGTGTGTCTCTCCCCTTCCCCCCAACCCCCCGCTCATGCCCCGTGTGTCTCCCTCCTTTCCCCCCACCCCCGCTCCTGCCCCGTGTGTCTCTCCCCTTCCCCCCACCCCCTGCTCATGCCCCGTGTCTCCCCCCTTCCCCCCACCCCCTGCTCATGACCCGTGTCTCTCTCCCCTTTCCCCCCAACCCCCGCTCATGCCCCGTGTCTCTCTCCCCTTCCAGCCACCCCCCGCTCATGCCCTGTGTGTCTCCCCCTTTCCCCTGACCCCTGCTCATGCCCCGTGTGTCTCTCCCCTTCCCCCCAACCCCCTGCTCATGCCCTGTGTCTCTCTCCCCTTCCCTCCAAACCCCGCTCATGCCCTGTGTGTCTCCCTCCTTCCCCCCGCCGCCCGTTCATGCCCCGTGTCTCTCTCCCCCTCCCCCACACCCTCCGCTCATGCCCCGTGTATCTCTCCCCTTCCCCCCCACCCCCCGCTCATGCCCCGTGTGTCTCTCCTCTTCCCCCCACCCATTCCGCTCATGCCCCGTGTCTCTCCCCTTCCCCCCACCACCCGCTCATGCCCCGTGTCTCTCTCCCCTTCCCCCCCACCCCCCGCTCATGCCCCGTGTGTCTCTCCTCTTCCCCCCACCCATTCCGCTCATGCCCCGTGTCTCTCCCCTTCCCCCCACCCCCCGCTCATGCCCCATGTGTCTCTCCTCTTCCCCCCACCCATTCTGCTCATGCCCCGTGTCTCTCTCCCCTTCCCCCACCCCCACCCCCCGCTCATGCCCCGTGTCTCTCTCCCCTTCCCCTACCCCCTCCGCTCATGCCCCGTGTGTCTCTCCCCTTTCCCCAACCCCCCACTCATGCCCCGTGTCTCTCTCCCCTTCCTCCCACACCCCGCTCATGCCCTGTGTGTCTCCCTCCTCTCCCCTCACTCCCGCTCATGCCCCGTGTGTCTCTCCCCTTCCCCCCCACACCCCGCTCATGCCCTGTGTGTGCCCTCCTTTCCCCCCACTCCCCCTCATGCCCCGTGTGTCTCTCCCCTTCCCCCTCACCCCCGCTCATGCCCTGTGTCTCTCTCCCCTTCCCCCCAACCCCGCTCATGCTCCGTGTGTCTCTCCCCTTTCCCCCACTCCCTGCTCATGCCCCGTGTGACTACCCCCTTCCACCCCACCCCCCGCTCATGCCCCGTGTCTCTCTCCCCTTCCCCCCACCCCCTCCGCTCATGCCCCGTGTGTCTATCCCCTTCCCCCTACCCCCCACTCATGCCCCGTGTCTCTCTCCCCTTCCTCCCACACCCCGCTCATGCCCTGTGTGACTCCCTCCTCTCCCCTCACTCCCGCTCATGCCCCGTGTGTCTCTCCCCTTCCCCCCCACACCCCGCTCATGCCCTGTGTGTGCCCTCCTTTCCCCCCACTCACCCTCATGCCCCGTGTGTCTCTCCCCTTCCCCCTCACCCCCGCTCATGCCCTGTGTCTCTCTCCCCTTCCCCCCAACCCCGCTCATGCTCCGTGTGTCTCTCCCCTTTCCCCCACTCCCTGCTCATGCCCCGTGTGACTACCCCCTTCCACCCCACCCCCCGCTCATGCCCCGTGTCTCTCTCCCCTTCCCCCCACCCCCTCCGCTCATGCCCCGTGTGTCTATCCCCTTCCCCCTACCCCCCACTCATGCCCTGTGTGTCTCTCCCCTTCCCCCCACCCCCCGCTCAGGCCCCGTGTCTCTCTCCCCTTCCCCCCCACCCCCCGCTCATGCCCCGTGTGTCTCTCCCCTTCCCCCCACCCCCCGCTCATGCCCTGTGTGTCTCTGCCCTCGCCCCACCCCCGTTCATGCCCCGTGTGTCTCTCCCCTTCCCCCCACCCCCCGCTCATGCCCCGTGTCTCTCCTTTTCCTCCCCATCCCCCGCCCCTCATGCCCCATGTCTCTCTCCACTTCCCCCCACCCCCCACTCATGCCCCGTCTCTCTCTCCCCTTCCCCCCAACCCCGCTCATGCCCCGTGTCTCCCTACTATTCCCCACCCCCGCTCATGCCCTGTGTGTCTCTGCCCTCGCCCCACCCCCGTTCATGCCCCGTGTGTCTCTCCCCCTTCCCCCCACCCCCCGCTCATGCCCCGTGTCTCTCCTTTTCCTCCCCATCCCCCGCCCCTCATGCCCCATGTCTCTCTCCACTTCCCCCCACCCCCCACTCATGCCCCGTCTCTCTCTCCCCTTCCCCCCAACCCCGCTCATGCCCCGTGTCTCCCTACTATTCCCCACCCCCGCTCATGCCCCGTGTGTCTCGCCCCTTCCCCCCACCCCCGCTCATGCCCCGTGTCTCTCGCCTTCCCCCGTACCCCCCGCTCATGCCCTGTGTCTCTCTCCCCTTCCCCCCCACCCCCACTCATGCCCCGTGTGTCTCTCCCCTTCCCCCCAAACCCCCGCTCAGGCCCCGTGTCTCTCTCCCCTTCCCCCCCACCCCCCCGCTCATGCCCCGTGTGTCTCTCCCCTTCCCCCCACCCCCCGCTCATGCCCCGTGTCTCCCTCCTTTCCCCCACCCCCCACTCATGCCCTGTGTGTCTCTACCCTCCCCCCACCCCCGTTCATGCCCCGTGTGTCTCTCCCCTCCCCCCACCCCCAGCTCATGCCCCGTGTCTCCCCTGTTTCCCCATACCCCCCGCTCATGACCTGTCTCCCCTGTTACCCCCCACCCCCCGCTCATGCCCCATGTCTCCCTTGTGTTACCCCCCACCCACAGCTCATGCCCAGTGTCTCCCTTGTGTTACCCCCCACCCCCCGCTCATGCCCCGTGTCACACTCATGTTACCCCCACCCCCTGCTCATGCCCCGTGTCTCCCTTGTGTTACCCCCCCACCCCAGCTCATGCCCCGTGTCTCTCTCCCCTTCCCCCAACCCCCCGCTCATGCCCCATGTGTCTCTCCCCTTCCCCCCACCCCCCGCTCATGCCCCGTGTGTTGCTCCCCTTCCCCCCACCCCCACCCCCCGCTTATGCCCTGTGTCTCTCTCCCCTTCCCCCCACCCCTCAGCTCATGCCCCGTGTGTCTCTCCCCTTCCCCCCACACCCCGCTCAAGCCCCGTGTCTCTCTCCACTTCCCCCACCCACCGCTCATGCCCCGTTTGTCTCCCTCCTTTCCCCCCACTCCATCTCATGCCCCGTGTGTCTCTCCCCTTCCGCCCACCCCCCGCTCATGCCCCGTGTGTGCCCTCCTTTCCCCCAACCCCACTCATGCCCCATGTGTCTCTCCCCTTCCCACCCACCCCCGCTCATGCCCCGTGTCGCTCTCCCCTTCCCCCCACCCCCCGCTCATGCCCCGTGTGTCTATCCCCTTCCCCCTACCCTCCGCTCATGCCCCGTGTCTCTCTCCAATTCCCCCCACCCCCTCTGCTCATGCCCCGTGTGTCTATCCCCTTTCCCTCCACACCCCGCTCATGCCCCGTGTGTTGCTCCCCTTCCCCCCACCCCCACCCCCCGCTTATGCCCTGTGTCTCTCTCCCCTTCCCCCCACCCCCCGCTCATGCCCCGTGTGTCTCTCCCCTTCCCCCCACCCCCCGCTCATGCCCCGTATCTCCCTCCTTCTTTCCCCCACCCCCCGCTCATGCCCTGTGTGTCTTTCCCCCCACCCCCTGCTCATGCCTGTGTCTCTCTCCCCTTCTCCCCCACCCCTCGCTCATGCCCCGTGTCTCTCTCCCCTTCCTCACACCCCTCGCACATGCCCTGTGTCTCTCTCCCCTTCCCCCCACCCCTGCTCATGCCCCATGTCTGTCTCCCCTTCCCCCACCCCCTGCTCATGCCCCGTGTGTCTCTCCAATTCCGCCCCACCCCCGCTCATGCCCCTTGTGTCTCTCCCCTTCCCTCCCACCCCCTGCTCATGCCCCGTGTGTCTCTCCCCTTCACCCCCACCCTCCACTCATGCCCGTGTCTCTCTCCCCTTCCCCCCACCCCCTGCTCATGCCCCGTGTGTCTCTCCCCTTCACCCCCGCTCATGCCCCGTGTCTCTCTCCCCTTACCCCCCACCCCCCGCTCATGCCCTGTGTGTCTCTCCCCTTCCCCTCCCCCCTGCTCATGCCCCGTGTGTCTCTTCCCTTCCCCCCCACCCCCCAGTCATGCCCCGTGTCTCCCTACTGTTCCCCCCACCCCCTGCTCATGCCGCCCTGTGTCTCTCTCCCCTTCCCCCCACCCCCTGCAATTCCCCGTGTGTCTCTCCCCTTTCCCCTCACCCCCGCTCATGCCCCGTTCTCCCTTGTGTTACCTCCCACCCGCCACTCATGACCCCTGTCTCCCTCATGTTATCCCCACCCCCCTGCTCATGCACCGTGTCTCCCTTGTGTTACCCACTCACCATCCGCTCATGCCCTGTCTCCCCTGTTACCCCTCACCCCCGCTCATACCCCGTGTCTCCCTTGTGTTATCCCTCACCCCCCCCGCTCATGCCCCGTTTCTCTCCTGTTCCCCCACCCCGCTCATGCCCCGTGTCTCTCTCCCGTGTTACCATGCCCCGTGTCTCTATCCTATTCTCCCCACCCCTGTTCATGCCTAAATTGGAAAGGGCTTTTGGAGATCCGAATGTCATAAGTTCAGTTTTTGAACTATTCAGACACATCCAATGGGCTTTCATCCAACTTTCTATAGTATTATAGATTGCTGAGAGTCTGTTGTTGTCTCTGGAGTGGTCACCGCTGAGTTCTATAATCAGTTGGGTGTCATCTGCGAAGTTGGTAAAGTAAATACCCAACTGTGAGAGGAGGGCGCAAAGGCAGCGGATATAAAGATTGAATAAGAGAGGGGAGAAACTTGCACCTTGTGGGACACCACAATCCACTGGGTTCGTTCGTTCATGCCCCGTGTGTCTCCTGTTGCCCCCACCCCCTGCTCATGCCCGTGTCTCCCTCGTGTTACCCCCCACACCCCCTCTCATGCCCCGTGTCTCCCTCGTGTTCCCCCACCCCCCGTTCATGCCCTGTGTCTCTCTCCCCTTCCCCACACCCCCCGCTCATGCCCCGTGTCTCTCTCCCCTTCCGCTCACCCCCCGCTCATGCCCCGTGTTGCTCTCCCCTTCCCACCCTCCACCCGCTCATGCCCCGTGTTACTCTCCCCTTCCCCCCACTCCCTGCTCATGCCCCGTGTCTCTCTCCCCTTCCCCCACCCCCCGCTCATGCCCCGTCTCTCTCCCCTTCCCCCCACCACCCGCTCATGCCCCTTGTCCCTCCTTTCCCCCCACCCCCGCTCATGCCCCGTGTGTCTCTCCCCTTCGCCCCCACCCCCGCTCATGCCCCGTGTGTCTCTCCCCTTCTCCCCCACCCCCTGCTCATGCCCCGTGTGTCTCTCCCCTTCACCCCCACCCTCCGCTCATGCCCGTGTCTCTCTCCCCCACCCCCCGCTCATGCCCGTGTCTCTCCCCTTCACCCACCCCCGCTCAAGCCCGTGTCTCTCTCCCCTTCTCCCCCACCCCCCGCTCATGCCCTGTGTGTCTCTCCCCTTCCCCCCACCCCCGCTCATGCCCCGTGAGTCTCTCCCCTTCCCCTCCACCCCCCGCTCATGCCCTGTGTGTCTCTCCCCTTCCCCCCACCCTCTGCTCATGCCCCATGTCTCCCTACTGTTCCCCCCAACCCCCTGCTCATGCCCTGTGTCTCTGTCCCCTTCTCCCCACCCCCTGCTCATGCCCCGGGTGTCTCTCCCCTTTCCCCCACCCCCGCTCATGCCCCGTGTCTCCCTTGTGTCACCCCCCACCCCTGCTCTTGACCCGTGTCTCCCTCATGTTACCCCCACACCCGATCATGCCCTGTGTCTCCCTTGTGTTACCCCCCACCCCCTGCTCATGCCCTGTCTCCCCTGTTACCCCTCACCCCCCGCTCATGCCCCGTGTCTCCCTTGTGTTACCCCTCACCCCCTGCTCATGCCCCGTTTCTCCCCTGTTCCCCCCACCCCGCTCATGCCCCGTGTCTCTCTCCTATTCCCCCCACCCCCGCTCATGCCCCGTGTTTCCCTCGTGTACCCCCACTGCTCATGCCCCGTGTCTCCTGTTGCCCCCCCACCCTCCGGTCATGTCCCGTGTCTCCCTCCTGTACCCCCACCCCCCAACCCCCCGCTCATGCCCTGTGTTTCCCTCCTGTACCCCCACCCCCCCGCTCATGCCCCGTGTTTCCCTCCTGTACCCCCACCCCCCGCTCATGCCTCGCTATGCCCCGTGTTACCCCCCACCCCCTGCTCATGCCCCGTGTCTCCCTCATGTTACCCCACCCCCACTCATGCCCCGTGTCTCCCTTGTGTTACCCCCCACCCCCGCTCATGCCCCGTGTCTCCCTTGTGTTCCCCCCACCCCCGCTCATGCCTCGTGTTTCCCTTGTCTTACCCCCCACCCCCTCCCGCTCATGCCCCGTGTCCGGCTCATGCCCTGTGTCTCTCACCTTTCCCCCCACCCCCCGCTCATGCCCCATGTGTGTGCCCTGATCCCCCACCCCCGCTCATGCCCCATGTGCGCCCTGTTGCCCCCACCCCCGCTCATGCCCCGTGTGTGCCCTATTCCCCCACCCCCTGCTCATGCCCTGTGTGTGCCCTGTTCCCCCAGCCCCCGCTCATGCCCCGTGTGTGCCCTGTTCCCCCCACCCCCCGCTCATGCCCTGTGTGTGCCCTGTTCCCCCCACCTCCCGCTCATGCCTCGTGTGTCTCTCCCCTTCCCCCCACCCCCTGCACATGCCCCGTGAGTCTCTCCCCTTCCCCCCCACCCCCCGCTCATGCCCCGTGTGTCTCTCCCCTTCCCCTCCACCCCTCGCTCATGCCCTGTGTGTCTCTCCCCTTCCCCCCCACCCCCGCTCATGCCCATGTCTCTCTCCCCTTCCCCCTACCCCCTACTCATGCCCCATGTGTCTCTCCCCTTTTCCCCACCCCCGCTCATGCCCTGTGTGTCACCCCTGTTCCCCCTCCACCCCCGCTCATGCCCCATGTGCCCTATTGCCCCCACCCCCGCTCATGCCCCGTGTCTCCCTTGTGTTACCCCGACCCTCAGCTCATGCCCCGTGTCTCCCTTGTGTTACCCCCACCCCCAGCTCATGCCCCGTGTCTCCCTTGTGTTACCCCCCACTCATGCCCCGTTTCTCCCTCGTGTTACCCCCACCGCCTGCTCATGCCCCGTGTCTCCCTTGTGTTATGCCCCCACCCCCCGCTCATGCCCTGTCTACCCTGTTACCCCCCACACCCCGCTCATGCCCCGTGTCTCCCTTGTGTTACCCCCACCCCTCCGCTCATGCCCCGTGTCTCCCCTGTTCCCCCAGCTCATGCCCTGTGTCTCCCTTGTGTTACCCCCCACACCCGCTCATGCCCTGTGTCTCCCCTGTCCCCCCCGCTCATGCCCCGTGTCTCCTGTTGCTCCCCACCCTCCGGTCATGTACCGTGTCTCCCTCCTGTACCCCCACCTCCCACCGCCCTGCTCATGACCCATGTTTCCCTCCTGTTCCCCCCACCCCCTGCTCATGCCCCGTGTTTCCCTCCTGTACCCCCATCCCCCCGCTCATGCCCCGTGTTTCCCTTGTGTTCCCCGCACCCCCCCACTCATACCCCGTGTCTCCTGTTGCCTCCCACCCTCCGGTCATGTACCGTGTCTCCCTCCTGTACCCCCACCTCCCACCGCCCCGCTCATGACCCATGTTTCCCTCCTGTGCCCCCACCCCCCTGCTCATGCCCGTGTTTCCCTCCTGTACCCCCATCCCCCCGCTCATGCCCCGTGTCTCCCTCGTGTTACCCCCACCCCGCTCATGCCCCATGTGCACCCTGTTCCCCCCACCCCCGCTCATGCTCCATGTGCCCTGTTCCCCCCACCCCCACTCATGCCCCGTGGCTCCCTCGTGTTCCCCCCACCCCCTGCTCATGCCCTGTGTCTCCATCGTGTACTCCCTCACCCCCCATTCATGCCCCGTGTGTCTCCAGTTGCCCCCACCCCCCGCTCATGCCCCGTGTCTCCCTCCTGTTACCACCCACCCCCCCGCTCATGCCCCATGTCTCCCTCGTGTTCCCCCTCCCCCGCTCATGCCCCTTGTCTCTCTCCTTCCCCCGCTCATGCCCCGTGTGTGCCCTATTCCCCCACCCCCTGCTCATGCCCCGTCCCCCCACACCCGCTCATGCTGCGTGTGTGCCCTATTCCCCCACCCCCTGCTCATGCCCCGTGTGTGCCCTGTTTCCCCATCCCCCGCTCATGCCCCGTGTGTGCTCTGTTCCCCCCACCCCCCGCTCATGCCCCGTGTGTGCCCTGTTTTCCCCCACCCCCGGCTCATGCCCCGTGTGTGCCCTGTTCTCCCCCACCCCCCGCTCATGCCCCGTGTCTCCCCTGTCCCCCCCACCGCCTGCTCATGCCCCGTGTCGCCCCTGTTCCCCTGATACATCTACAAATAAAATAACATTTTTAGTTTCTGACTGTTACTGAAGAAATCCATGTGGCTTAGATATGTCAGCAAAAGAAAAAAGAGTGAGCCAGACATGTGATGTCATCAGTGATGTCATCAATTACATTTGTGATATCATCTTTGATGTCCTGGGTGTTAGTCTTAGCAGTGCATGGTGGTGGGGCGAGTTATGGTTGCTTAGCTTACCATAACTGGCGAATTTCAAGGGTTTTTCGGTTTTACTTGGAACCATAACGTCCCTTTGACAAAGTTTTTTCACTGAACATATATATATATATATATATGCACACATATATATATGTAAAAGTGGCGAGATATAGCATGAATGCGTAACACTCATCCAATTCATAAACAAACATATATGCTTGATAATGAGTTTTCTCCAAGATAATTAGGGTCCAAATGAATGATTTAATAACAAGTGGATCACCTTTTTATGCACACACTATTTTATTCATGTTTACAACTTTAAGAAATATTTCTTAGGAAGGAACTATCTATTAAATCCTTGCATATGAAAAGCTTATTTTGTCCAAAATAGAATTATTGTTTGTGTCCCGGTATAGGTTTGCCATAAGGCAACATTTTTATTTTTTATTTTAAACCACTGTGATTGTGGCTTGTGTGCAGTGCAGCCTGGTGGGACTTGCGTCATGGCTAGATATGCCAGCCTGTCACAAGGAGTTGTGGGCAGGGTCTTGGCCTCACTGAATTACAAATAAGGTTCTTTTATGTCAGGAGATTTCGAGGGCAGATTTGCAAGTGCTGCTGAGGAGCCACACAACTCCTCCAACTGAACACTGACCATGTATTTTTCTCCTACAGCTTTCAGGATAACCTAATAATGAGGAAGAAGGCAACACTTTGTATACTTTCACTGTTTGGCTGACATACCATGCTGGGATGAGGGGATGAGCTGGATCCACCTATTATTCCCAGGGAAGTGAATCCTCTTCACATTTCCTAGGGTATGCTCATTTCCATTTTTAGGTTTTCATCTTTCCAAAACAAAAACTCATCAAAACAATTCGATTTTTCACAATTGACCTGTTGCACTCACCTGGTGTCCATGGGGGTGCCACACGATACTGGATGGAGGTCTAAGCGCTATCCCGGACCCCTCTCTGCTTGGTTATGTGCCAGATGTTGGGTAGCGCCTATAACAGGAGAAGGGAGGGTTAAGATACTGGTTCTGTGATGGGTGGACTCCCACCTCTCTCTGGTCCAAATCCCTTCCCATGGGGTTATTTCTCACCTTAGTTTTTTGTGCGTTGAACTCTCCATCCTGCGTCTCTGTGCAGAGGCGCGTGGTTGGTGTGGGCGTTCCGTGGACCTAGTTGCTTCAATGGTCCATGTGCCCTTATGTCGGGTCCAGAATGGGTGTGACTCCGACTCTACTTGCTGTCTTCCAGGTGAGTTATAATGTCTTTTCCGTCTTTATTCTGTCTTTTTCTTTCCCTCCGTTTTCTCTGTCTTCTTAGTGTCTTGCTCCACTATGCTATTCCGTAACAATGTCTCTTTTTGTTTTCACAGGGATGGTTGTGATCTCGGAGTTGCTGCGCCGATGGCAGAGACCACAGTGAGTTATTGATGCGCAGAGCGCTGCACTGTTTATTGGTGTTAATTGCTAACCTGTCTTCTCTTCTCTTCTTTGTACAGATTGCGTTGATGTTCCGGAGTGATGAGCGATCGTAGCGCTGCTTGCCCAGGTAAGTGCTCTGTTAATGCTGACCTTGTTCTTTCTCCCTTGCATGTTGCAGTGGAACCCGGAGATGTGCGAGGTAAGAGAAGCGCAGGGTACTGCCAGGACTCGCTGCTTGCCCAGGTAAGAATTGTTATTAATGCTGTCCTTGTTTCTTTACCTTTGCAGGTTGCGGCGAACTCTGGAGATGGGCGAAGTAAGCGAAGCGCAGGATGGGTTCAAGGCCAGTTACTTCACAGGTAAGTGTTCTTGCTTGCTAATGCTGTTCTTGTTCTTTCAGGTTATGAATAGAATCCGGTTCTAGGGCTTCAGGATCCGGCCGCCGGAGAAGCAGATGAGCAGGAGATGGACACGGTGAGCGTTACGCTGCAGGAGTGCAGAATAACGCAAACCATGTTCTGCTGTTTGGCTGTGGTTTAAATAGCCCAGGTAAAGTAGTTCCAGGACAAGTAGTTCCAGGCCCAGCCACACCCAAAACACTTGACCGCATGGCTTGGTTCTAAAGAACTGAGCTGTGTAATAGGCCCCCATGTTGGATTAAGGTCCAAAACTGGTATTGCTTTATTCCTGATAATGATCCTGGAGCCAAAGGCGCCAGGACTGACTCCATGCATGTTTCTGGTGGAGTTTTAAGGACCTTGGGAGCAGTGTGAAAGGCTTTAGCCCCACTGCTTCCAGTGGGCTGTTATACAAGAGGGGGCCAGGGGCATGGATTGTCACATGATCACTGGCTTGATCCATTACAATTGTGTATTGTTAATGTATCATTACAAAGGAGTGTGGGAGCCCCTCCACTGAGAACGAACATGGGTCAAATACCCTGTTCTATGGAATTTCTTCCACTCAGGAGGGTCTACAACCACATTGTAGCTCACTGCAATCTACACAGAGGAGAAATATCCATTTGCATCATCTTTGTCCCACAAACAAGGACAGTCCAGCACTGAAATGCTAGGGAATTCCTCTCTGCACAAGAGTATCATCAGCAAACCCTGAAGAATTCTGATATATAGAGTTATGAGATGTTTGATAAATATCTTCATGTCACTTTTTTGAGAGATGTATCCTACTGGAAAAAGGAACATTGCTTTACCAGTTACACCCTTTAGAATCCTCTATTCCATGCCTTTCTATACTGTCATAATCCACATGCATTTCACAGTTGAGTTATAGTTGAAGAGTTTCCCATAGAAGAAGTTCTTTCCATTGATATCTGTCACAATTAGGGTCTCTACCAGCAGGCATTAAACACAGTGGTCCAATTCCCTAAAACACACAGTAATCTGCTAGCCTTCAATAACCCCTGCCAACTTGTACTTCATTGCCATTCAGACCCAGAGGACCTACCCAATTACATGTCCAGCACAAGTCTCCCATTCATCTGGAAGCTTATCCAGGAAGTAGTTGCAACGCAGCGCTCATTTGTTGCACGCACCTGTTGTCAAGAGCTTCACTGCTCTCAAGCTAGGTTTGACCTACAAGCAATAAAATATAATTGCTTTAATCCTACAAGCTCTCAGCCTATTAAATTGTTGTTATTCCATAAGAAGAAACATTGCAAGATTATTTCCAAAACAGAGCAAACAAATAATCTGAAACAAAGAATAGCAAGCTGAACAGGGCACCTGCCCATAAAAATGGCATCTTCTACTGTCCAATACAATATCAAGAATATCAATTGCCAGTGATTACAATGCATCTAAAAGTTATAAAAAAAACAACCAGGTTGGGCAGAGGGCAGTCACAAAGAGGAAGACAAAGACTAAACACCTGATGGCTATCAAAAGGCAACACTATAGGAGACAACAACATCTTTGACACAGAGACAAGTTGTACATATTAGCCTCATTCAGTTCTTAAGTGTTCCTAAGTGCAGCTATCTGAAAATCAGCTCCTGGTCGTTTTATACTTTTCCTTATCAGCCATCCTTTTAAACTATCTGCTTTTGAATTTCATCAGTTTCAACATATCCTCTAACCAATCTTCCATTATAGGTTCTTTAGGGAATTTCCACACCTTCAAGATCTATTTGTTGGTCCTCAAGATTATTTTTGGATAGCCTTTCTCTGAGGATCTGCACATTTTCCCACACACATCCCAAATAACAGTTGAGTGAGTACTCTCTCATGCTAGCAATCAAACAAGGGCACAGATGAACATTCTGGGGGCGATCATGGCTTCAGTGCAGGAGGGTGGTAGGGTGAGCAGGTACCTGGGCCCGAATGACAGAGGGTGGCCAGGTGCATTGTGCCGAGAGAGAAAACAGATCAGCAGGGTAGAATAGAGACAAAGAAGGAAGTGAAGTGGAAGGTCTTGAGGTGCTTCGGAATTGGAGATGGTTCTCCTCAAGTGTCAAGATGGCCGAGAGGCTGTTCCAGAGGGAGGCCCTAGCCGAAGACAGAGACCTACCCCCAGCTTGTTTCTTTGAAAACCGATTGACCCTGAGGGAGTTAGAAGTAGATGATCGAAGGGCTTGAGAGGGGAGGTACCTAAGGAGGGATAGTTGAAGGTATTTTGGACCCAGGCCCCAGAAAGTCTGTGGACAATAAGGAGGGTTTTAAATGTAATCCTTGTGTCCACTGGGAGCCAGTTAAGGGATTTTTGAGCTGGAGAGATACTATCCCAGGGCTTGAGGCCAAGGACAAGTCTCCCAGATCTGTGCTGGATTAGTTGTAAAGGGTGGAGAGTGGAGGCAGGAAGATTTAGAAAGAAGCTGTTACAGTAGTCCAAACTAGAGAGATCCAGAGCTTGGGAGACAGTGAGCTTCTGGGGGAAGCAGAGGAAAGGAAGAGTACCTCTAAGGAGATGCAGTAAGAAGTTTGACTTTTTTGAGACATCAGAGATGTGTGTGGAGAAGGAAAGTGTGGAGTCAAAAATTACCCCTAGTTTCTTTGCTTCGCAGGTGGTGGTAGGCAGCGGGCCAATGGAGGCCAGCCAGAGCGTGAGGGGAAAGGATTGAGAAGGAGGATCTCGGTCTTAGTGGCATTTAGATAAAGATTGTTATTTATACTTGGTTGTAGCTTTTCTGAATTTTAGAATATTCAGATTTTATGATGAATTGGTCCCAGCCCCGTTCATCAGTCTTCCTTCATGGGGGGTCAGCTGGGCTCATCATCTCCAGGGAATCATGGTGGAGTTCACAATGAGTTATTATGTAAAACAATGCTACTCTATCATTACGGTGTGCACCTGGGAAACTCAGTCACTGGCACAGGGAGAGGCTAAAGATCATGCTGACCCACACATTCTGCACACAGTCCATATCACACTCTCTGCACCAAAGGCTTCCGCCCTCGCTTTGGACTATAATGTATCCCACTCTGAGTTTCTTAGCACGCCCCCCTCACCCCTGGTAAATCACAAGTGTATTCATGGGATTCGCCTTACTGTAAAGCGACTGGGGGGGTGGGAGAGGTTTATTTCCTTCCCAACATTAGTAATGAGGGCAATAAGCAGGGAACCTAAAGCTACAGAAGGAGAAAACAGGAAAAGAAATGCAGAGAGACTCAAACACCCAATACTGTTAGTGGCAGCAAACTGAGAATATGTTCGGAAAGGGGTTCTTGGAATCAGAATTGTGAAACTGATACACTTATTTTGAATGTTAAGGCTTTGTTAAATCCAGAGACTTATTTGGACACTAAGGCCTTATGAGTTTAATCATCAGGAAGAAGCCATCCCATTTATTTGTTGATTTTTCATGTGTTTGGACATCATGCGACTATCCATCACAAACTTTTGCTCTATTTGCATTCATCTTCTCAGTTGCTTTATATTGAGTCGGCTTCATGAAAGCCCATGAGATGTTTCAAATACATTTCCTGAGAAGCATTCCGCTCTTTTCTGTTCTCTTGTGTTTAGAAAAAAGCAGAGGACCATTTCTTTTTTCTTTACTACTTGATCGTTTTGCATTTCTGATTTAGAGGTTTAGTAAATTATTCATCTTGGATCGCTGTGATTTCCATCCCTGCTTTGTTAGTGCCATTTAGGGAAATCACTGTTATTGTGGTTCTGATTTGCTCAAACCATGGGTTCCTACCTTTCCGACTGTGTTAAATTGTGCTTGTTGATTTAAATAGCCTGCTAACTCTGGCAGTTTTTTGCATTGCTGGTTTTAAAGCAACCAAAAGGAAAAAACATGGGTACTTTGAGGACTCTTGGATTAGATCAATGAGTGTAGTTTACTGGATCATAGCTGTCCGGTCAGTGATGGTAAAGTGTGTCGTTTCTCCCAGCTAAACTCCTTCTGTGCTTCCATTTAAGAATGGAAACATATATTTTATCTTATCTTTTTATTCCTTTTTTATCAATTGAGATTTTAATTTCTCTTATTGAACAAAAATCCTAACATGTTTGAGATGTCACTTTTTAGGAAAGAATTGGTTTTCTGTTTCGAACTGTTTATGTTCCTTCTTGAATTGCCCAGTATTAGATGAGGTGCTGAGTCTTGAGCTCCTTCAGGCTACAAAAAGTAGAGTCAAATATACATTGACCTCTTCCCCGTTTGCACACCTATGACAGAGATATTTCAGAATGTTCTATATAGGCGCTTTAGAACATTTAAGCGGTGCGTCATGTTGTGTAACCCATGTATGATGCCAAAAAAATGTATATATATGGAAGCACACCTTGTATTCATTAATATCTGTTAGCTTAGTGTAACTAAAAAGGGAAATGCACAGCTTTCTTTTTAATTGTTTAACTAAAGTGTACACCGTTTGTTCTGCTTCTTTGACAGGAAAAGAGATGTCCAGCCAAAATGACTCCACCCATCAACTACTTCAGTGCAGCCTAATGAGCCCGTTGCTGGGTGGAAGGCTTTGCTTCATATAATTGGATGGCCAGGAGAGAAGGCTTGCTTGCTTCATTTTCTTCGTTTTGCATAACATGTTGACATAGTGATCATCCTCATCTGCTTGCCAAAAAGCCATTGAGGGTACGCATTCACAGGAATGTCCTCAATGGAGTAATAACAGTTTTAAAATGTATATCGTCAAAGAGTTCTCAAATGCAGTAAAACAGATGCAGTTCAGATGAGTAATTTCTGCAAGAGATGTGTTGAGCTCCTATCCTTTGGTGGTGGAGAAAAGCCCCTGTAAATTGTGAAACGTAGCAACATTATACATCCAAATGTTGTTCTCCTGAACACAAGCATTATAGAGATGCAGAGGTTTACAATGTGTCAGAGGCAACAACAGGTGTCAAACAAGATGCAATATGTGGATTTCAAGAGGAGTTAATGGAGAAGTATACGAAGTGATATTAAGCACCACAAGTACTATATACAACTCGCCACTTTAAACCTATCAAAGAAGGAAGCACAAAGATGATTTGCAATGTGAGGTAAGTGGAGAGCAAGTGGAGCAATAACCACTGATACAGGTCTCTTCCACACTCACACTGCCAGATCACCATTGAAGGTTCAGTGGTGGAATGGGGAGTTCCTTCCAGAGTCCTCTGTATGCATGCAGATTTCATGCGTGGCATGTGGGGCGTTTGGGAGCAATGGCCACTGATGGAGATCTCTTTCACACTAACACTACCAGATTATCATTGAAGGTTCTGGGGTGGAATTGGGATTTCCTCCAGAGTCATTTGCATCTAAGCAATGTGCCCAACTCAGTTACATTGCGTGTACATTCAATCCCTGGTTGACAAAAACAGACGGTGTATGCGAGTAAAAGGGCCTCTTTATCGTGGCATAAAATAGATCAGGCACCCTTGCATTTAAAATGATTTTTTTGAGGGCTGTAAAACGTGTGCCATAGTAAACAGAACTCTGCATACCACCTTCCACCTCTTTCTGGATATGTACATACTCACAGAGGTCCACAACCTTTCTGATAGATGTCGGTGCACCCAAGGGCCTACTAGAAGAGGAAGTGGTCTATGCAGAAGATGACTCCCACAAATAAACTGTGATGGAAAATCTAGAGCGGGCTCACAAATGGGAATCTTTGCAAATCAACATGTTGACGACCCATGCAGCACACTGAGTAATGAAAGTGGAACAACCTTGAGCATTTGCTCTTTAATGCCCACATGCTGTCACTATTGCAAACAGAATCGAATCATGTTGTTTTTAAAATGGTAACTTTCTTTATACACTTTTTCAACTCCGAGATCCAAAACTGATTTTGGGGTGAAAGCAGAGATCAATTTCAATTTCATCAACTCTACTAAAATATAGACTTTCCCTCACTTAGTGTGCTAACAGTAAAACAGTCTTACAAAGGGTCCTATTTACAGCAAAATACAGCCATTTAAGAAACTATGTAACTTGAGATTTCACCAATGCCATCTTTGCAAATGTTGCATTAGATTTTTCTTATGTGGGTCTCACCATGATCAAAGTGGAGAAATGATGGTTGCAACATAATCAATATTCTTTACACCATCGCACCATCCCTATCGCATCACCCTATTGTGTCCACCACTACCCCCTTTCCACCCTCTGACCTCTCCTCACAAATTGCCTCACCTGTTACTAAACGAAAATGTAAACCTTCTGCCATTCCTCCCTTTCTCTCTGACCTACAGTTCTGCATACATGATGCCCTTTCCATCAACATTGCTTGCCCCCCAAACTTCCATTCACTACTATGTGACTCATTCTCCTCTCACTTCCCACTGCAAACTTTCACCCCTAAGTCTCAGCATCCTCAACCATGGATCACCCCATTCATACACAGACATGCATCGGCTGCTCTGCGAATGGTGGTGTACCAACTTGCATAAGGACCTGAAACTTTACGTCTCAACCCTGCACGCTCTCAAGTCCTCTCCTGATAGATTGAAAAGATATGTTTACTGCACCCTCATTGACACTCACTCCAACCATCCTCGCTGGCTAAATGGCACACTAAACTGACTCCATACTCCACCTAAACCTAGGACTATCAACTCCACTCTCACAGCTAATGATGTCGCTGAATACTATGCTGCAAACATTTCCAAATTAGAGACTCTATCCTGACCGTCCTCACACTCCCGCCTCCTACCTTCTATACTGTGCCTACTCTACTAGTATCCCCCTCCTACATCATCCACTTTAGTTACACTAACACAGAAGACGTCCGTTCTCTACCGATGAAGGCTAATCCCTCTTGTACCCCATCAGAAACTCATGCTCCTCATTGAGTCATGCCTATTGCCACTTTAGTGTCCTCTCAACTCACAAAGCTCTTCAACCCCTTAGACCCCTCCTGCTTTCCCTGTATTTTCAAAATCTCCATGGGTATCCCTCTTCTAAAAAAGCATGACTGACCCAAATCAACTAGTAGACATAAATAAGCATGAACTATGCAAAGTTATCTACCACTTGCCTAAAAAAGGACCATTCTGATTAAGCAAAGCATGGCTGTACGTAATGTACACAGGTTATAATAATTTGCAAGTGTTAAAGTATAATAAATTATATTATGTAGAAATAATGATAGAAGATGGTTCAATTGAAACCAATTATCTAAGAGATGACTCAAACAATTGTGTTGCCTATATGCATGGAAACAAGAATATTATTGAGAAGTAAGGAGCAGAATTTATGTGAAAATGAACTGCAAAATGTGTTTTCTATGTACTGTGTAGTCATAAAAAAATGGTAAGTCCATTGCATGCTCCAGTACCTAATGGGCTTTCCAACCTCTTGTTTAAGGTCAATTCTTCTAACTGGGCTGAAGTGCTGAGTGTCCTTTTTAAGGATCTGGTATCCAATGACCGGTTTCCAGCATCTTGGTCTAAAGCCTATATGGTCCCACTTTTTAAATGAGGTCTGAAAACAAGTCCTCTTAGCTATCGACCAATTGCCCTCCTCGATGCAGACAGTAAGGTGTTCTCCTCTATCTTGCTGTCCCACCTGGAGGACTGGGCAGTGGCGGCAGGGAGACTAACTAAATGACAAACGAGGTTCCATCGGAACCTAGGTACTAGCCTCAATGGAACAATTCTAAAACTATTCCAGCACCTGGCATGTAATGGCAAATGTAAAACAATCTATATTTTCTTGATAGACTTAAGTACTGCATTTGACGTAGTGGATCGCCAGCTTCTGTGAGCTCAATTGCATCAGTAGGGATTGCCTGCTGATCGTCCAAGACTCTTGATTGGTATGCATTCCAGTCTGAAATTCAGGTGCAGCTGAATTGAGATGGGGCTTTGTCCCATGATATGCTGATGGGTAGGGGTGTCAGGCAGGGATGCGTTTTTGCCCCCTGTCTGTTCAACCTATATCTATCGGACATCGGCGAGCATCTGAAATCTGCCGCTCTCACCTCGCCTCGCCTGCAGCTGTGCAGTGTAGGCCTTTCCGACTGTCATACACCACTGATTTTCTCTTGTTTGACCTCACATCAGTGGGCCTCCAAATGCTCCTGAATGCCTTCACAGTTTTCACTCAATCCCATTCTATTAATACCACTACAACTAAGATCCTACAATGCTCCAAAGGTACCATTGGGGCACATTTTAAGTGGTATGTTGGAACAATATAAATAACAAAATTAAACTCATTGGTATACCTAGGGTTCCTAAGCCAGGCTACCGCTACCCCGGACTGGACAAATTTGAAAGCCTGGGTGAGAGAAAGGACCACCCGACTAGTGAACCAATTGGTACGGGTGGATAGGCAGTATGGAAATTAAACACTGATACGTCCCTAAAATATTATGATGGGAAATTGGTTTCTAAAATCACGTGGGATGACAATATATGTGTTATCTTTAATAGATGCTCTGCCCTGTCTTGAAGCTTTGGCCTGGCACAGGGTGCTGGGCATGCCCAACGCAGTTCCTATCAACGCTATATGATACAAACTGGGGATAACTTCCTTGACTGCCCAAGTAGAATGGAAGCGTCTGTCTTTAGTGAGAAACATATTTATTCCTGTGGAGGGGGGGCTCTCTATTTGAAGACTTAAAACATATTCTGGTAAGCAGGAGTAAATCATAGCTCAATGAGACATTTGATCACTGTGTATTGGTCCTCTCGAAAATGTATAGCTCATTGGAGGAACTTTCTGACAATCCTGAGCAGGTGAAGAAAACTCTATTTGAGCAAGACATGATCTGTACCATGGAAGAATTGCATGGCTACTCTTCTCTTTCACATCTAAAATACGATCATAAGAAATTGGGAGTGTTGGCCTCTTTTCTGTCAGTGTACCCAGCAAGAAGTGCTCGACATATTTTCCTGGGCTTTCATTGGAATCTTTTTTTAACTAAAGAAATCATGTGCAGAAGGGTTCTCATTGTTGAGGATTGGGTGTAGGTATTGCAGGAATGTGGAAGTCTATGCAACTTTAAAATATGTATTTATAGAATGCCCAGCATTGAGTGCTTTGAGATCGAAGCACCTACAACTCGTAAGCTCAGGTGATTCAGAGAGGATCTGGTCCACCGTATATTCTGTAGTTACTTTCCTTAGAGCACTTGGGTTGGATGTGGGATGAGAGTAGGGGGAAGAGTTTTCCTCTCTTATATATACCTGTTAGAATTATGCATGTCTGTAGCTGAGGTGGTTATAAAAGGTGTTCTTACTTGTGGGGACATTCTAAAATGATTAATATGAGCCTGATTGATGTGGCATCTGTGTTTTTCTATTTTTATGCACTTTCTTGTATTCTTTGTGGATATTTCCTTTTGTTTTTTAAGATTAATTGCTTGTATTTTAATTCAATGTATCACCAAGGTTGTTAAAGATAGACTTATTTAACCATAAAACAATACAGAAAAAAAAGAAAAATAAACAAATAACTAAGGTACCAGTTTACCACATTTTGAATCAAATATAGACACAAGTTCCTAATAAACATAAAACAAGGTTTGCTGTATCCAATCTAAGTATGAGATTCATATTGCTTGCCACATTTACCTGTTATTCAAAGGTACATGTCTCGCTTTATATCTATCAGAATCTAAAAACACTAACATGTTCATGTTGTACTGTGCTGCTATTTATTATTAAAGGTATGCTGTGCTTTTAATTGAGTAATTGTCTTGCATAGTTCATATTACAAAATCATTACAATACAGATTCCACTTAACCACCAGCCTTGTAAAACAAGTTTAACTATATATAAATATGATCAGAATATGTTGCTTACATGTTTTTGCCATCCTTGAAAATCACTGATGTTTAAATAAGAGTACACTTAACTCTTTGATGCTGTTGTATTCTTTATAGATTACATGAATGAAGTGTATATTTATCATACTGTATCCGTGCCTAAACTTAAGTGGTACCAATGAATACATCAATTTCATTGTCCTTCTTAAGACCTTTCTCAATTACTCGCAGTTCAAAAATAAGTCTTGTTTCTGTTCTCCTCATTTTGGCTCCTCTATTCCTTCCTCTTGCATTTTATTAACTTTTGAAGCCAGAGAAACAGACCTGATTTTTGTCTTCCTCAAGGTATTTATTTATCAAGTTTGGCAGAAGTGGATATTGAATTATTTCCCAAGTCATTTGCAAAGAAACATGTAGTGAAGTTCTCAATTTTAGAGGACATACCACAGTTGCCACATGGGTTTGTGTATAAAGAAACACAAACCCTAAACACACAATACAAATTAAATATACTGTCAAATTACATGAAAAAAGGAACTTCATGAACATATCACTATTATACAATATTTACATAACATCAATCTATTGTGTTCTTAGATGTGCAGGTCAAAATAGAGGGACAAAAAATTGAGTCCAATCTATAGGGAAAGATCACAGGTGGTAACATCCCGCTACACGCGAACAGTGCATATCCTAAGACTCTATTATGGAGTATCCCACACAGTGAATTTATTCATTTCAGACGCAACCGTAGCAACATTATGGATTTTGATTTAGCAAGTAAAGTAACGGGCCAAAACTTCTTACAACAACAGTACCCGAAAAAGATTATTGAAAGGGCATATCTGAAGGTCCGAGAAATGAACAGACAAAAAATGCTAATAACACCTAAAACGGACATAGTCCAACAAAAAGAAGACAACACCACCAGACTCATTTTGACATTTGGGAGCCACTCTAAAATTATCAAACGTATAATAAACAAATACTGGAAAGTGTTGAAAGCGGATAAAGATATAGGGAGCTTACTAAATGACCACCCTGACATTACATTTCATAAACGTACATCCATTAAAGATCTACTGGTGAACAGCTACATGGCTGTGGGAAAGAATGATACAAGCAACAATCGACTTTCCACTACAGGAGTAGTCTTCTTCAAATGTACCAGGTGTAACATTTGCAAATATGCAAGAAACTGTAAAAGTTATGTCCACCCCATATTGAAACATCTGGTCTACATAAAAAGCAAAATTACATGTGAATCAGAGTTGATGGTGCATGTCTTGATGTGCCCATTTCTCAAATGGTATGTTGGAAGTAATAAATGTAAGCTAAAGGTTCGTATCCTACAACACATACGACCTATCATCAATAAAGACTGCACTTACCCGATGGCGAAACATGTCTCTGAAATCCACAATGGAGATCCAGCCAGCCTAACATTTTTTGGTATACATAAGTTCATTCCTGACCCCAGGGGAGGAGACAATGAGAGAACACTCCGGCAAGAAGAGACAAATGTATTCTTGACTATGAGAGTA
Source organism: Ambystoma mexicanum (assembly GCF_040938575.1). Lineage (NCBI taxonomy): Eukaryota > Metazoa > Chordata > Amphibia > Caudata > Ambystomatidae > Ambystoma > Ambystoma mexicanum. Next base: position 1,546,779,680 of record NC_090929.1, read on the forward strand.
AAATTGTTAATCATTACCAACGTTGGTCATGGTGGCAGAGCAGGAGAATAGGAAGGACGGCTCATAATGTATTCATGCAGGCTCCCAAAGCGACGGTTCTTCAGGTGGAAGACAACGGTCTGGCTGTTTCACGTACATCGGACGTACCCGTACCTGTTCACGTGACTCCGGATAAGGAAGGAAGTGTTGCTAGCTTACGCGTTGCTACTGCCTTTACCGACGCTCCGTAAATTTGCAACTAGGATATCCACATTCTGATACTTCAGACTCTCTTACCTTCTTATTTCGAACTTCTGCCCTCTCTCTGCATCTCATACCCGCAGGCATTTACTCTGGCCGTATTCCACATACACCATTAGTTTTGTGTTGGGAGTTCCACCCTTGTCAGTGAGTGCAACAAAACCATACTTCCCCTCCAGCTCTCTCTCTCCCGCAGTGACTCACACTTCACTCTCCATTCCTGTTTGCTTTAGCACGACAGCTCTAACAAACCGGAACAGACTCCTGGACTTCTGGGCATCTCTGAGAATATCCGGACTCCATTAAGGACCCCATTCTAAATTCCTTGTATGTCACATCTCCTATACTCAGTACTCTCATTTCCTCGCAGTCTTTCTTGCTGGCACTTACCTGTCCTGTCTTGTTTCCTTGGTAAGGTCTTCGATCCTCTTCGCATTCCAGCTCATCTAGAGGGACCCGTCCAGACTTCTACCGTCCAGTCCGAAGAGTTCCAGCCACCCAGGGTTTTTCCCCCAGGTGGGTTTCCCTGGGGGTCTTGCCTTCCTCCTCACTGGTATCCTTCACAGGGAGAGAGGGAGCAAGATTCCCACAGGGGATTTTCCATTTTCTGCCAGTTGCTTCCGTTGCAGACCGCAGTCTGCCCAGGTTACTGATATTTACATCGATAATTCAATATCAGTTGACAGATAGCGACGCCTTAAGGTATCGGCTTGCCAGGGCGGACGGTGATCAGCTATGGAGCAACAGATGCAACAACTCATGGCTGCAATGCAGTCCATGTCGTTAGAAATGCAGACCCTAAAACAAGATAACTCACAATTAAAACAGCAGATAGGTCGTGCTTTTTCTGAAACTCCACCGTCAACATTTCACACTGAAAAGTTTGACGGAAACCCGCTCAAATTGAAAGAATTTCTAGACAGCTGTACTATTCAGTTCTCATTTAAACCCAGATTCTTTCCCACAGAGAAAGATAAGGTGGGATTTGTGATTTCCCATTTATCGGGTCCAGCATTAGCATGGCTACCCCTTTGGTTACCTCGGGAAATGCCATCCTTGATTCCTACCCCACCTTTACTAATAGCTTGAGGACCATGTTTGGTCGAAAAGAAATTTCGGTCTCCATACAAGAAAGGTTACTCAATTTGAAACAGGGATCAAAGGACATCATTCCATAGATCATGCTCTTTAAACAATTGTCCTCAGAGACCGGATGGCCAGATCACTTTATTTTTCGGTAAGGGCTGTCAGAAGAGCTCAAGGACGAGGCCTCGAAGATTCCTAGACCAGCAAATTTGGCCGAAATGATTTCTATTACTATGCAGATAGACTATCGGTTACAAGAACACCATTATGAGAGGAAGAAGGGTAAGAGCCCTCGAGCCCATTCTGAGTTTCTTCCCGGAAACACAAAGCCAGTCTCTACTGAAGAGGACATGCAAATCGGGACTATGTAGGGTCCCTTAACCAGCACAGGAAGGGAGAGGAGAAAGACCGTAATACTGTGTATGTATTGTGGTTCCTCAGTACATATTCTAAGAGACTGCCCCCTAGTACCACCTCGTAGAAACTAATCCCAGGTTCTGGGAAACGCCAAATCCCTACCGTAGGGGGAACCATGGTAGGAGTATTTAGGCAGAGTTCCCCTACTAGAAATGAATCTCTCTCCGACATTGGGTTTGTTGATCAACCTATGGTAGTGATATCTTTGACAATCACCCTCCCGAATAGTATCCTAAAAAACTCCCTGCACTTATTGATTGCGGAGCGGCTGGGAATTTTTTGGACGATGAATGGGCAACCAAGAAAGGGGTTCCTAGAGTAACCAAACCACAAGTCACTCCGATTCAAGGTTTTTATGGGACTCCTTTGATTTCCGGCCCCATCCGGGAACAAACCATACCTTTAAACTGTTCGGTGATTACTCACGAAGAAACTATGGAATTCGATCTCATCAGAACAGTCCATTTTCCGGTTATCTTGGATATCCCATGGTTAAGATTACATAATCCTTTCATCAACTGGTCGGCCGGTAGTCTCTTTTTAGGTTCTGAGTACTGTGTCTCTCATTGTCTGTCCCACTCTTCGGTAGGAGTACATATCCCGTCGGAGATAGAAAGAAGTCAGAAAATTCCATCCATTAGTCACATCAGACGGATTCCTGATTGCCATCAACAATACCTATCAGTCTTCTCTACTCCCAGATTTTCGACTCTTCCACCGCATCGCAGAGATGACTGCCATATAGATTTACTGCCCGAGCAACCAATATCATTCGGTCGCATGTATGTACTATCCCACAAAGAAAAGGCTGCTTTGAAGGAGTACCTTCATCAAAACATCCAAAACGGGTTAATTTCTGAATCCAATTTGCCTGCTGGAGCTTCATTATTCTTCATTCCAAAAAAAGATTCAGAAGAATTATGACCGTGTATAGATTACCGCGGTCTGAACAGGATCACCATTCCAGACGAGTATCCCATGCCGCTGATTCCAGACATCTTGGAGGCAGTTCAAGGAGCCTCATTCTATACTAAGCTGGACCTCCGAGGAGCCTATCATCTCATCAGAATTACTCCCGGAGATGAATGGAAAACGGCTTTTCGTACTCCTTTTGGACACTACCAATACCATGTTATGCCCTTTGGCCTGGTCAACACACCGGCAATCTTTCAAAGATTCATGGACCACCTATTTTCTGATATTCTTCTTCACTTTGTCATAATATATCTCGAAGATATTTTGATTTTCTCCAAGGACAAAGAAGAACATATACATCATGCCAATTTGGTGTTAGTTTGCCTTCAAGAAAACCAACTATATTGCAAGGCAGAAAAGTGCGAATTTCATCAAAGACAAGTTACATATTTAGGATTTGTCCTGTCTCCTCAAGGGATTTCTATGGATCCTAGAAAGGTATCATCAGTGTTGGATTGGCCTCCACCAACGTCCATAAAAGAAATCCAGAGATTTCTGGGTTTCACGAATTTCTATCGCAAATTCATTCCCAGTTTTTCTGAAACTGTTCAGCCTATCACTAGGTTGCTAAAAAAGGGGGTTGCCTTCGATTGGGATGAAGAGGCACAGAAAGCCTTTGAAAGGCTAAAACACCTTTTTACTTCAGCAGAGATATTGGCAACCCCAGATCAAAATCGACCTTTTGTGATGGTGACGGATGCTTCTCACCAAGCGCTGGGGGAGGTTTTACTCCAAAAGAACGATCAAGGAGACGAGAAACCAGTAGCTTATCTATCCAAGACATTTAGTCCATTGGAAAAGAATTATTCTGTCCTTGAAAAGGAGTTACTGGCTATTAAAAGAGCATTCGAAGAGTGGAGACATTTGTTATTGGGAACAAGATACCCGGTCGAGGTACGCACCGATCACCAGAATCTCAAGGTTCTGCAACAAGCCTATACAACTAATAGCAGAAAAGCGAGATGGGCACATTTTTTTTTGCCATTTCGGATAGAGTTTACTTACCTCCCAGGGAATTGAAACCTCCGTGCAGATGCTCTTTCACGCAAAGACTTCTCCCCTTACCAATTCACCCCAGAACCCTTATTCGCTAAAGCCAAATTTGTAGCGATGATAACTGATTTTCTTCAAGATCTGAAACATGCTACGTCACAGAATAGACAGACTTGTGAAGAACTAGCGGGACTACACCCGCTTAAGTTGACTCAAGGTTGTTACTTTCACAAGGCTCAAGTCTTGGTTCCCTCCGTCTCTTTACAAAAGGAGGTGCTCCAAATGTGCCACGACTCCAGAGCTGCCGGACATCGAGGGATTCGAAACACCTTTGAACTGGTCTCTCGACATTTCTGGTGTCCTACAATAAGAACTGATGTCCGCGATTATGTTTCAGCCTGTGTAGTGTGTCAACAATCCAAGACTCCTCGAGTTCCACCCTACGGCTTATTATCCCGTATGCCTATCCCAGATCAACCATGGAAGTATATTTCTACTGATTTTATTGTTTATCTACCAATATGGTCTCAACATACCACTATTATGGTAACTATGGACCATCTAACTAAATTGGCTCACTTCACTCCTCTTACCAAGATTTCCGGTGCAGAACAGATGGCAAAGGTGTTTTTAGCAGAAATCTTCTCCCGACATGGTGTTCCGGACACGATTGTTTCTGATCGAGGTCCCCAATATACCTCTAAATTCTGGAGATATTTGTGTCATGAATTGGAAATAAAGAGATCCCTCAGTTCTGGATATCACCCACAGACCAATGGTCAGACAGAACATTTAAACCAAAGGTTGGAAGGGTACCTTCGTGGCTTCGTGTCCGCAGCCCAAGATGACTGGTTGGGATTACTTCATTGGCGGAATTTGCATACAACAATGCGTATCATTCTGCCTTTAACTCTACCCCTTTCTACTGCTCCTATGGGTATCATCCATCCTTTTTACCCTCCATCTCTCCTACTTCATCGCATTGTCCGGGAGTTCACTGCATTGTTTGTGACATCCAGGAAGGTCATCGGTTGGCCGTCAATCTTTGAAGGCAGCCCAGGATCGAGCCAAACGATATGCAGATCGCCATCGCAGAAAGATACCTGCACTTCAGAAGGGGGAAATGGTTTGGCTTGCTTCCCATTTTCTCCCCAAACATTTGGTTCCTTCTAAACTGTCTCCTCGGTTTTTTGGCCCCTTCAAGATCCTCTCCCTGGTAGGATCATCAGCGGTTTGGTTAGAGCTGCCTCGTTCCTGGTCTCGAATTCACCCAGTTTTTCATGTTTCCCAGAGTAAGTTATCTATTCCGGACCGTTTTGCTCGGACTTCGAAGACTCACCCCCCACCAGTGAACACTGATACAGGTCCGGAATATGAGGTAGCCAACATCTGTGACTCAAGATACAGATTAGGTGCCATCAGTTTCTTATTGACTGGAAAGGATACTCCCTTCAGAAAGGACATGGGAAGCTGCTTCGGGGGTTCATGCCCCCAAAGTGGTGAGAAAGTTCTATCGCTTTCGTCCCGGAAAGCCGGGTTCACCACCCCTGAGGAAGGGTCATACTGTTACACATTACCAACGTAGGTCATGGTGGCAGAGCAGGAGAATAGGAAGAACAGCTCATAATGTATTCTTGCAGGCTCCCAAAGCGATGGTTTTTCAGGTAGAAGACAACAGTCTAGTTGTTTCACGTACATCAGACGTATCCGTACCTGTTCACGTGACTCCTGATAAGGAAGGAAGTGTTGCTAGCTTACGCGTCGCTACTGCCTTTACCGACGCTCCATAAGTTCGCATCTAAGATATCCACATTCTGATACTTCAGACTCTCTTACCTTCTTATTTCTAACTTCTGCCCTCTCTCTGCATCTCATACCCACAGGCATTTACTCTGGCCTGTATTCCACATACACCATTAGTTTCGTGTTGGGAGTTCCACCCTTGTCAGTGAGTGCAACAAAACCATACTTCCCCTCCAGCTCTCTCTCTCCCGCCGTGACTCACACTTCACTCTCCATTACCGTTCGCTTTAGCACGACAGCTCTAACAAACCGAACAGACTCCTTGGACTTCTGGACATCTTCGAGAATATCAGGACTCCATTTAGGACCCCATACTAAATTCCTTGTATGTCACATCTCCTATACTCAGTACTCTCCTTTCCTCGCAATCTTTCTTGCTGGCACTTACCTGTCCTGTCTTGTTTCCTTGGTAAGGTCTTCAATCCTCTTTGCGTTCCAGCTCGTCTAGAGGGATCTGTCCAGACTTCTACCGTCCAGTCCGAAGAGTTCCAGCCACCCAGGGTTTTTTACTCCAGGAGGGTCTCCCTGGGGGTCTTGCCTTCCTCCTCAGTGGTATCCTTCACAGGGAGAGAGGGAGCAAGATTCCCACGGGGGATTTTCCATGTTCTGCCAGTTGCTTCCGTTGCGGACCACAGTCTGCCAGGTTAGTGATATTTACATTGATAATTCAATATCAGATGACAAAAATCCCTGTTGGCCATAATATTGATGAGGAGCTTTATACCTTCCTGGGAACATAAGGACTCGATTACACGTAGTATAGAAAGCCCAGGAAGGTATTGAAATTGAATGACCATATATTGTTATCCTTTGAGTTTGGCTAAGTGTGTAAAATTTCACTTTCTTTCTCTTTTTACCTCTCACTTTTTTATAGTGACTTGTACTATTGTCTACACCTCTATTCATTGCAAATCAGAGTACAATTGTGGCTGTAACCACTCATGGTAATTTATCATCAGCATGATATCCAAGTAGCGGTACTCTTCATATTTTATTCTCCAACCTTTTAATATCTAAAATTGTGCAATTTGATTTTTTGAACGCCTAGATTTTTATCGTTTGTTCTATGTTTGCACGTGGCAATTTAGATCACACTTCTTGTATATACGCTCCTCCATACCATGCCTAACACATTAACCATAGGCATGCATTTTTGCAGCATTATAATTGCATGTAGATCATGGGAACATGTCCTGGTATTTTACATCTATGATATATATGGTTGATAGGAATACAATATGCACTTTATTTCATGTTAACGCTACTCAGAAAACATTATGTGAATGCACTATGCACTTTATATTATGACATTGTTGTTTTCTTTTTTTTATAAGTAAGATGAATTGAATAATAGGAATGCGTTTTTGCACATTGAAACACCTATGCAGATTGAAATATTTATCAATGCACTAGGTATGCATTATGCACTTTATACAATGACAATGTCGTTCGGAGAACGTGATTTGATTTTTAATTATTGGAATGAGTTACTGCAATCATTATATTCATTGACTTATCCATCATAATGGTGACATACACATGCAATCTTTCCCAGCGGCTTGGAAACACACTTTCCCATTTTTTGGCACTTTGCCATTAATGCACAAGATTTTGGGAAAGATTTCTCCATTTAGATGTACATGGCATTCTAAAAGCCATCAATGGTAATGGATTTTGCATTTTGAATTGGATCGTATAAATATCTTTTTAAGTTATTTTTTCGACTGCAGAAGTGTGACGTTTCGTTTTAAAATTATGTACATCATACTATAGGCGCTACCAAAATATGCACGATCTAGTTATGTTTCAAATATTGCGGACACACCGACATGTTATTGGTTAACATGCACATGTGATATCGTGAACATCACATGCTGTGCCTTTATACATTTTAAAGGCACGTTCTTTCTGCTCTCTTAACCATGAGAGCACTTTGCCGCAACTAGGAAAATACCCACTTACATCTGCAATAGAAACTGGGCACAACACTATGAGATTTGTAGCCACTAGCCATGGTGTTTACTCTACAAGTCACCTTTTTTATGTTTTCACTGTGGTGTGTTTTTTATAAGAATGAACTTCCTGCTGGTGAAAGGTAACTGTGAACAAGCCACTAGGTTGTGGCGAAACGCGTTAGGCTGCCGTCTGGCAAGACACTTTTTCTGGGATAATTTGAATTTTAAAACTGCTGACAATGAAAATAAAGGTTGCGTAACTATATGCAACCTATGCACAGTTTTTTGTTGACTGTCTTCCGTGATTAACACTTTGGAATTCCTCGTGTGGAGTGCTGCTCGCTGAAACAGCGTTTTGCATGCTGTTTAACATTGGAATATAAATAACACTAAACGTGTTTTAAATCAATATCTTCTGAGTTCATAGTTCAATAATTCTAACATTTAATTCCAATAAAATCAATGTAACTTCACCTGTTATTAGGTTCCTATAAAGTATCCTTTTTTAAATTCACTTGAATTCGTCTATTTTCTTCATCAACGACAACTATATATAGTACACATTGCAATTTAATAAAACATGTTCTCCAGAATAAATGTACACCTAAGTTTGGTCTCCTCGTACATTTTCAAAAACCTTGAAACCTCCATTGCATTTTCTATATATTTCACTAAGTTTAGAACAACCAGTTAAACGGTGCTTGATGGTCTCTATCTCAGTTTGACACACTCTGAACATTCCTGCTTTGGTAAACACTTCCAAGCGCCTACACGGGACAGGGTAGGGAGCTGTTCCAAGATAAATCTTCTCACTTTAGAGTTATTTATCTCAATGATATAATTAACTGGGACATCTATGGGAAAGCCTTGGTTTACATTATTAACACACGTTGACATCCATCCTAATTACCACATTTAAAAACAAGTGGCTTGGTAGTTAACCATCTGCTATGAGTCTCCATTACTACTGGTACCATGTAGCTTTGCCCAGTCGTTGGTTAATAGACCCTGCTTTCCTGAATTCTATCACCATTATGGCATCTAAACATTATTTATAGGCGAGCTGATGAGGTGAGGGCACCGTGTTGGTTCCATAGCTGTCCATAATTATGGGCTACCCCCAAAAATATACCAGGAATCAATATAGATATGTACTGTCATTTTTTGTGCCAGTTTGCACAACCTAGTGAGTGCCACATATTCTGCTACCTGAGCTGAAGTAACGCATGGTAGCTTCCCAGTTTCCACATCTTCTCACAGTGCACAAACTGCATTCCCTCACACTAGTACACCTTGTTGATCTACAAAACATGACCCACCCATGAAGTAGATCAAATCTGTGTTGTGCAATAGAGTGGAAGTCAAATCCTTTTGGGGTGTTATAAGGGAATCTGTAACAACAAAGCAGTCATGAGGAACCTTCCTCTGCAATTCTTCATCATGATGAATTGGAACTAGGGATGCTGGGTTCAACACAAGGCACTGGATTACAGTGATACTAGTTGTGTTCAATAACAGGACCTCATACTGTGTTCGCTCCAGACATGTGGTGTTTTGCTTACAGCAATAATGACAACACAGAGTGTGGCAGGTGACTCTCAGAGGAGAACCCAACACAACGTTTTCACACTATTGTTCTGTTAAGGTAGCTGCAGCTACTGACCTCAGGCAAGGCAGCATTCCAGCAGTTACGGGATCAAGATATTTGCTCTTGTATGAAATAGGTTTTTGACGGAATCCATGATTCTGCGTGAAAACCGCAGGGCACATATGTTCCTTCCATGACAATACGAAATGAATCTCTTTTATAATCCGGTAAGACCAAAGCAGGTGCCTTGACTAACTTCTTTTTTTATTTCAGAAATATTTTCTACAACTTCTGATGACCATTCAAAGGCTTGGGAGTATGCAATAGTAAAGGCTTCGTGAGGTTAGCAAAACCCAGAATCTATTGTCTGCATTACAGACCATACCAAGGAAGGCCTCCTTTGTTTAATTGTTTGCAGCTCTGGGACTAAATAATGTACTCTTTCTCTATGCAATTGTAATTTCGTCTGTGAGGCTTTGTGGGCTGTTTGTGCCAGGGTAGTCAACAACACCCTTGAGTCCTCCTTGCAATCCTGATTTGCAGGGTAAGCCAACAGGAGGTCAACAACATACTGCAACAAATCTGATGATTCATGGGATCACGTCACTTCTACCCCTGGGGGAGCCCTTGCCTGTGAGGCTAGGGAGGTGAGCCTGCTACGCAACACTCCCTCCAGGGTTGGCAGAAAACTGAACCTCACTGGCAGAGACTTCCCTCATGGGGACATGGACTTCCATTCAATGATGGAACTCCCTAAGCCTCTTGCCCTTGAGACTATGAAACCCATAAAGTCTACTGAGAAACAGTCTGAATGCGCTACTTAATGTTATTGCATTACAACTCCCTTTCTTCCTATAAGTATTGATACCATCAAAACCAAGAAGACAAACATAGACATACTGCATGCTCTCAAGTCATCTTCCTAATATGCCGTGAAGAGGAAGATGGATGGAGTTATACAAACGACTCCTTTGCCAAGTATAGAAGGTACTGGGAAGAGGTGACCCAGAGGAGGCATGAAGAATACAAAATGGACACAAACAAAGGACTATGACAATCTGCTGGTGAGGACCCACCTGTACGACATACAAATGGAGAAAGGACGCATTGAGAGGTGAATCAGGGTTGAAGCCTGGATGACCCCGGAAGTTCAAATTGGAAGACATAAGCTGCATCGGAGAAGCAAAGCTCCATTAAGGAGGACACCGACAGAATGTTGCAGGAGTCCTTTGCAGACCGATGCAAAGCAGGACTGACTGAAAGCTTGGAACTGACTGACAAGGGCATGACCCTGCAGAGCCATAGCACGGCAGCGGGGAGCAGAAAGAGAAGCATGATGAATGTTCAGTGGGATCACAGGAAGAAGAGGGGAAGTGGCCCCAACAGAGAAAAGCTGGTGGTAGATCTCTCTCTTCGGTGGGGGCCTCCCTCTGGAACAGCCTTCCTGCCTCCCTGAAACTTGAAGAGAATCATCTCCCGTTCTGGAACACCTCAAAACCCTCCTCTTTACTTCTGCTTTCTCCCCCCCTCTCCCCTGCTGAATTCCTGGTTGAAACTGCTCAGGTTACCTGGCCACCCTTTTCTGATCTCGGGCCCAGGCTCTGCCAATTACACACCTGCACTGCCTCCCTGGCAACCCCCACACATGGGGACTGTTATTCTGTATCCCTACAGTCCCCATACCAGCACTTATGTCTGCTCTTACCTTCCACTTGCCACCATCTGGCCATTTTATTTATTTTATTTATTCTACTATCCCATGTACTGCACTTTGCCCTCTGCCTTCCCTCACACATTTTTCCCTTTCCCCCTTCCCATGCACTTGCGCGATCTAAATGACACCTGGCCTAGTAGGATTGTTGTCTGTCTTCCCTCTATTTCCCTCCCTTGCCTCATCACGCCTCGAAACACTTGTGTATAGGTGTGTTATAAATGCCATATCATTTCATATCATAAAGGTAACTAGAGGCATGGGAGACTTGGTATGGGATTGGGGAAGGGTGCTTAATATCAATTAGGCATCAGGAGTAGTTTCCCTTGTCTCAGTAGTTGTGTCAAAAGTACTGAATGTAAAGAAGGCATTGAGAGTAATTGTTCTCGTCTCAGTCTTTGTGCCACAAATTCTGAACGTAAAGAAGGCATCAGGAGTAATCGCTCTCACCTCAGTACTTGAACCAGAAGTACCAAATGCGAAGACGACATCAGGACTAATTTCCCTTGTCTGAATAATTGTGTAAAGAGTATTCAATGGAAAGAAAGACTCAGGAAAAATCTTCCTCATCTCCAGAATTGTGACAAAAGTACCACGTGTCGAGAATACATCACAAGTGTCAAAGAGACTCAAAGAGAAGAACGTATCACAAATAGTCTCCCTCAACAGTCTATCCTCAAGAGGACTCTAAGGGTAGAGTGTGCTGCAAGAACAGTCCCCATTGTCAGAGTGTTAGAGGGAACCGACAAGAGGAAGACAAAGAAAGGCAAAGAATAATAGTGTTTTTGAAACAAAAGGATTGTATTGTAAAGGTGCACAAATTGCAAGGGAGAATCAGACAGCTCCACAGAATTGAAAATAGGGCATCTTGACAAACTCACTTGGGGATACAGTAACGAGAAACCACAAAATTGATATGTTCTACAAACTCAACATCAATTCTAATTCTAACATTTCCATTGGCTATTCATCATTGAGCCCCTGAAGGACACTGTGCATTAAACAATATATTAATTTCTCGTCACCATCAAAATACCACTGCTTGAGCATGGCATAATTTCACAGTCAGCACAAAATACATCATTTTAATTGATTGGCACTCTTCATGTTATAATTGATTTAAAAAAAGCTATACCCAAATTGGACAGCGGCTCCTGAAATAGCTTGGCTGTAGCATCCAACCGAGAAGCACCTGTCATGCAGTTAGTGGAAATCAGCAAAGTCAAAACTTTGATGCAACCCATGGAACACCACAATCCCTTCCCCATAATTGGTCCTCTTGGCTCGCCCCTAGCACCTGCTCACTCCGTAACCCCCAGCTCGATACATGTTGCCAAAATTTGGCTGAGGCCCTTCTCTTCGAAATAAATGTCTCCTATTTATTTGTTTTACCAGGCACTTTACCACTTGACCGAATGCCATAACTTTCAGTGGCGGGTGCTGTGCTCACATCTGAGTTCTTCATTCTGGCAATGCTGCTGTCTGGGCCTTCTTGCATGTCTCACTGTGTCCTTCACAACCATTATGTATTCATTGATTTATCATCTGGGAAGGCATTTGCTGTCTCGAGTTTCGTTTCAGGCCCCTAAGGACTTTTTCCCTCGCAACAATTAACTGAACACTGTTCTGCATCTCTTTCCACCCTGGCCATGGATGCTTGGAGCCTTCTGCCAAACAGCGGAAATAAAATTCAATTAAATGACCATAGCTCATAAATGCGGCCTGGCACATTAAATGGCAAAATCTCCAGCCTTTAGCAATGGCCTATTCCAACATGGCAGACCTCTTGATCATAACCACAACTAAAAACTACACTTAATGAAGCTCAATCTACATATTCAAAAGGAATGCATGCTGCATAACTCTATTTAATAGTATAGCTATAGTAAAAGGAATGAATAAAAATACTTTGCTACATGTGTGTTTTACCATGCAGCAGACAGCCTACAAACTCTGAGGTGTGGCAAAACTTTGTGTACTCTCAATACAACGTCACACCATGGAAGGCACACAAATGAAGCGCCATCACCATGGGCCTCATACATTCCTAAAAGAGCTTTCTTAACTTACATGTGCACACATGTTGAGGACATTGGACTTTAAGCTCCCCCTTTGGTTAATTTATTAACCAATATCACTTACCCCTGCTTCCTATCCAAATCATCTTTTGGAATCCATGCGTTACAGACACCCCATAGGCATTCTCGCTGTGCTGCTTTCTCCTCAGGTATACAGGTCATACAACATCAATCAACATTGCCATTACAATTTAATCAATGTCTAGTGTCATTTTTAGGATTTAGAGGTGGATTAAAGAGTGTTCCTGGAGAACCAATTGGATTTCATATCTGAACCATACATTGTTCAATTTCACAATTCCACTTATCTGTTTGCGTATGAAAATGTCTCAAGAGGGGTGCAGTGGTGTCTTTGGAATCTTTCAGTGTGAGTGACATCATAAACGCTGCCTTACCCCCAAAACCATTTGTCAGACAGAAAGAGCAATGAGCACCATTAAGAGGATATATGATTTTGTTTAACAAGGTGGGCACCCAATAAAAATGACATCTTTGCCCACCCTGCAGCTTTCTCTTCCCATAGTAGTGTGTGCAGTGAGTGCAGTGCATTAATAGTTTCAGTCAAGAGTCCATTGTCAGTGTCATTTGAGGTCACAGATATGCAGCAAGTATCTCCAATCTTCACACACACTCCTCCTTCCATAGCTATTATCAGGTTGAGGACATATCTATTCTGCAGGGTGGTCCACCTAACTGCCCTAAGTTATTTGCTGATGGCATTTATAACCCGCCTTAGTGCTGGTTGCCAGCTGCAATAGCTCCCAACGGTGATAAGAATCATTTTGGCATTGGCTGCTGTCTAGATACCTTTTGCAAGAACAGATGTAAATAAGTTTGCTGTTTTTCTGAAGATGTGATATTCTGTAGTTATTTCTGCTAATCTATCAGAGGATTTCTGTGAAAAAGAGTTATTATTGTGACAACATCTTTGCAGGTTCATTGACTGCCTAGTCCGCTTGTGGTACAAATCTCGAATAACAGAATGTTCAGCAAAAGGCACACAATCAGATTGTGGTACCACCAGTGCTGCTGTGTGCAGGACAACAAGGAACCAAACTCTGGCCCAATATGGTGGTAGTTGTGGATATTGTAACAGAGGGACTCCTAGTAGAGTAGGTCTATTTATATATTATCCTAAGTTGATTACCATTAAATGGAAGCTGCTCTTGGCAGTCCTACCTACTCATGTGATACATACATGTACCATAATCCTTGTGTTCTGAAAACATCACTACATAAAGAGTATTTATGGAAAAAATAATCAATATTTTGTCATTTGTTGTGTTGAGAGAAAAGGAGTTATCATGACATATTCAAAAACAGTGAAATTGACATTTGTGCATATGTGACTAGAAACAAAATAATCAAATCCTGTGGCATACACTAATGTAGCCAATCAATGCAAACATAACTTGTGTTACAAATCACACATAAAAGTGAGGTTGAATAAATCTACACCTCATTGGGAAACGTAGGTTTGACATCTGTATATGATTACGTCAGTCTGGAGTGATAAAAGACGTTTCTGTGACAAAAGAAAAGTGGTAAAGTCACCTTCGTTAGTAATGTAGGGTACATTTACCAGCCCAGCAGAAATCCCCTACATTACCAAACTGCAATTTCAGCAGTTACAAGCAGAATGGCTGTGCTGGCTCTGCTGAGCGATATTCCCTTGCATCAAAACTGCGTTTTGCAGTCACAAAAATATTGGCTACACTGTCTTTGCCGGGCACATATGGGGCAAGAGGAAACAGAACACCATGAGAATTGCTGCAAGTTATTTTCTTGATTTGCATCAAAAAGAAGAATTCAAAAGCAGCCTAGTGCAGCGCTGCTATGCTACCAGCTTAAAACTTCCAACTAAAACAAAATAAATGTTCTGCATTTAAAATGGCTTTGCACTGATGCCATTTCCTTTTTTTTCAACATTACACAGGTGGTTCCAGTAAGACACATTCATGCCCATCTATCTTCAGGCTATACACCAGCAAAGGAGGGCAGTCTCCCTGAAAGGCATTATGTGTCAAGGAAATTCTGTGAAATAGCAGAGAAATTCACTCCAGGACATGCAGCAAAAAGTTTTAATTTTGCAACAATCTAAAACAGTCCAAACTCTTCATGAAAACCTCTCACTCTCCTTTTGCTTGATGTCACTTTCAAAGAACCCTTGTTTTGAACAGATTTATGTGTAATAGAAATTGACAAGGCCTATATATAACAGAATAAAGATGTGAGAAAAAACACATTTGTAAAGTGACATCCAAGAAAAATTAAACCACGTGTAAAAGGGTCCTTTTGTCAAACAAGACAATGGACCTCATTAGGACTCCGGCGCTAAACCATGGTGCTGTTAGCACCATGGTCCATGCCGGAGTCCGCCATGGCGGAATGGGGAATTACGACCCCATTTCGAGGTTAGCGGGGCGGTAATTCCCCATGCCGCCATGGCCCTTCCCCATTCCCATTTTTGCCCCATGGGGCTCAATGGGAATGGGGACGGCGGCAATTACGGTACCGCAAATTGCGGTACGGTAATTACCATCAAGGTCCCTTTGCGGGTCCCTACTTTAACGGCTGGTCTAGACCAGCCGTTAAGGTCGGGTCCCGCAAAGGGACCTCGTAATTAGTCGCTAAGTGTTTAACGGCTCCGCAGCCATTTACGGCACCGTTAAACACTTAGCGCCTGGGTCGTAATAAGGTCCATGCCTTTGAAAGTGAAATGTTAAAATAAGGCCTTGTGCTTGCATAGAAATGTGATCGGAGATGGGGTTTTGATTTAAAATATACAGGATATTTAGGCCCAAAAAGATTTGGCTTCTGTGACAGAAAGTAAGAAAAACAAATGTTGTGTTTGAAAACAGCAGAACAAAGGGGCCTGGTCAGGGAATTCAAAGGCACTAAACCTTCCTGGACAGGAATCTCCCCCACAAACTATGAATGGACCAAGGTGGGGAATCTAGCAACATTGTCAGACAGAGCGGCATTGCTACAGCATGAAACAATGGACTGCCCTGGCACACAGGTATGAATTGCTGGTGACACCTCCCCTCAACTCAAACTGAGGCAAACCCATGGCAACCCTGGACTAAGCAGACCAGAGCCTGTCATTTGGCTGGGGTTTGGAAAGCCTGTCCATATTTGGGAAAACAAAGCCAGCCCAGTTCATTTCAGAGACTGTTCAGATTATGGCATTTATTTCAGTAATACAAAGACACATTAATATGAATTCATGACCATTTAAATGTCAATTTTCACCATTAAATTAAGACAGTTTAGTTTTTTCTAATATGTTGGGTACGCAAAAGCGAGTGAAATGTAAAATTTTAGGTGACATGTTTTCCATGGAAATGGCAAAGGATTGACAGCATGAGTAAACAACATTTTTTCTTTTTTATTTATTTATGTACTTATATCGCGCCGAAAGCCAGCAGGCATCAGGACGCGTGGGACACAGAACAAGACATCAAACAAGGGCAATCATTTGCACAGATTGTGACAAGCAGTAAAGAGTGACAATGACAGGTCCCCTCATCAAAACAGATGTGTTTTCAAAGATTTCCTGAAAGAAAGTAGGTTCATTTCCAACCGCAAAGAATGAGGTAGCTTATTCCAGTACTGTGTTGCCTGTACTGGAAAGGATTTACCCTTCCCGGTGGCCCGACAAAATCACGGAACGTTTAATAAGCGCTGATCTTCTGATCGTAAAGACCTAAGCGGAATGTATTTCAAGACTGTTTCTCTCGGTAATTTGCGGCTTTGCCATAGATACATCTGTGAACTATGGTCATAGATTTGAGGATAATTCTATCCTCAATTCTATGCCAGTGCAGTGATTTTCTTCCTTCCGTAATATGCTCTTTGCTCTTGATGCCTTTCACTATTCAGACGGTGTGATTTTCAAGGACTTGACACTTTTCTATTTCTTTCTTAGATGCACCAAGGAGCAAGAAATTACCGTAATCTAGTGTGGACATAAATATTGCCCTAGCAACCGTGGCCGTATTTTCCTCATTGAGGAAAGGGTGGATGGTTCGCAACGGCTGTAGATAGTAGGCATTATTCTTGTGGAGGTATTTCACCTGTGCTTCCGATCCCACTGGTGCTTCCATCATCATGCCCAGTGTTTTGACCTGAGACGAGAAATAAATGTATCCTTTATAACAAAGGCTTCATGTCCTGTGCCCAGTTTGGTTCTGGCCTGACGTGAGCCAAAAATCATCAGTTCGGTGTTAAAACAGTTTAGGCACATCCAATTCTGTCTCATCCATTTGTCTATTGTATTGTAGACTTCCGTTATTTTAGCACTGTCTTGGGATTTGAATGGTATATTCTTTGTAAAATATGGGACCTGCTTATCTAAATTTTATAAGGGTGACAGGTATAACAATATATGTGTTGATCTATAAACTATTTTGGCAAAAATAACTTTGGTGAAACAAAGGTACATCTAAAACACCAACCCGAAATAAATAGTCACTTCCTTCAGTCTAATCTGCCTACAGTAAGGAGGTGACTTTGATAGGCTGACCTATCTGATTTAGAGGTACGTCTAGCTTAGTTCTGCCCACATAGTAAAAATACTCTGATGTCATTTGGCCTATAAAGGTGGAGACATTCAAACTCAGGACAGATGGCCAGACAGCCCCTCCAGAAAAGCTGACAGACGTTCAAGAAAATCCAGCACTCATGACTCAACATCCAGAGATCTAGATAGTCCCCATTCTCCCTGCAAGATTCCAGATTCCAGAAGCCGGGCCAGAGGTAGCTGATTTTACCCAGGCTGAACCTCTTATCCAGAAAAACCCTACAAAAAAATCCCAATAACTCAGGGAGAAAGGGGTAAGGCTGTGGAGCCCCTTTTTGGGATTATCCAGGACCAGCCCGGCTTTGCCCGCTTCCAACTTGCCCAGCTGATGCACCTTACTGTCCCCAGTGACCAGACCAGGCTAGCTGTCACATCCAGGAGAATCTGCTGTGCAGTGACTAGATCTTGCCTTTGTGCTCTGAAAACTGGTCCGCTGTCCAAGCTACCCCATTCCAGTGCTTGTTGTGAGTATATCCCTTCCCCAGTGACCACAAACTGCATCCCTTACTTTATTACCTGTATTATGTCCAATCCCAGAGAAATCCTTTAAATGCCCTAGCAACATCCTTAGAATTGTCAGAATCTTCTGTGTACCCTGTTATTAGGAAAATCTGTAGTGATCGCCATGTGTTAGTGCTGTTCCTTCGCAATCATTTCATTCCTTAGCACTATTTGGAATAAATTAATTAAATTCCCATCTAAAGAGACACACGGCATGAGTGGGTTGCAATGGAAAAGCAACCTGTTACAAGCAGAATTCCTCTTTTCTAGCCACTAAAATATAGTCTCAGTAAAACTTGTCATTGTCCTTTTCAAACCAATTTTCCGTGTGCAACTGCTGTCATTTTAAAAAAAAACGATTTGTTCTTTTCCATAAAGAAATCCCAGACTGTCATCCATTCAGTTACCCTTTCACTTTCATTTCCTACCTGTGAGGTGCCTTTGTACTTTAGCATCAAAACCGAATTCCCATTTTGGCTGTTTAGCCCAAATTCCAAACCGTTATGCTATTTCAAACATGTGAAATGAATCAACTGCAATTTCTCCACGTGTGCTTTTGCTGTACTGTGTTTTTCCTTCCAAAGTTGATTTTCTGAACTGTATGCCAGTTGTTAGAACATTGCCTAGTAGTTTGCTAGTTTTCTTATTTCTTTTATACAGCCATACTCATTTTTGCCTTATTCATTCCACCTCACCTGTAAACCAAATATTTAGTAATGCTGAGTGCTATTTTGCTCAGCTTCAAGAGTTTTCAATCCGATGTTGCCTCCCATTTAGAGGTGGAAGGTCGGATTGTCATTATGTTTGTTGCCTAGCATACCTGACTCCTGGCTACTCCTTTCTACCCACACAAAATTCGATTAACAGGGGTTTGAGGGAGCGTTGCAGGGTGAAATATTTACTGTGGTGCTATTGGAACATACCAACGGAAAAGTAATCTTGCCTTTATTCAATTGCACATTGTATATCTTATGTAACAAGGTCAAACTAAGTGTATTCTATCATTTTATGGTTTAATTCTCACCGTACTGGTGATTGATGCCCTATGTTGAATGTGTTGTATTTTTGTAAATAAATATGCTGTTATTACACACCGGCCTGATTCATGGTCCATTGCAACCTGTATTTGTAAAAGTGGGTGTGAGACGGGTTGGGTGCCTTCTCAAACTGAATTCGTAAAAAAATTAAGTAAACGTGTTTTAATTGTGTGCTGCATCCCTGGCCAGTAGAAAGAGTCCTGGTCTGGAGTGTACCGTGCCTTTAAAATCCTTAACATTACCGTACTTGCTTGATGACCCTGTCGTGGAAAATGGAAATGAAAAAGATATTGCACTGTTTTGTTAACAAATGTATGGAGCCTGGCCTTGCATTCAAAGTTGGGAAAACCAAGGTTCTGACTCTTTGGCCAAGTAAAGCGAGGAATTGTGACCTGTGCATTGTTGCGAATGGGACTAGGTTGGAACTGGTTGAAACCTAGCACTATTTGAGCATTTGGTTTTTCAAGACCAGTTTGTGGTGTGCCCAGGTCGACCAGTCCGTACCACCTATGCCAACTATAGTGGGGGTGTAAAAAGTTGTTTCTGTAAGCATGGGAAAGGTGCTGTTTTACATGCTCTAGAAATGTATCAAAAACAGGCAAAAGCTGCATCCTTGTATGGTGCTGACATCAGGAGGTACACAGATTATCTATCAATAGAAACTATAGAAAATGAGTTCATTAAAAAATCAGCTGTCATTGCCAAAGAGCACCCTGAATGCTCTGCTTCGAATGGAGGTGGATTTGAGCCGGATTGGGGATGATAATGCTCTGAGACTTGTTTTCTATTGGGTAAGGCTATGGAGTTCTCCAGACCTTGGGGTATATCGAGACGGCTTGAAACTTGTTTTGCTGACAGGAGGGGTGTGCATTTTTACTATGGATGGTGCACGTTAGAAAGACTTTAACCTCTCTTGAACTTGAGGGGTTGCGATCGATTCCATCACCTATTAATCATGTTACTGTCTTAACTGTTAAACAGTCTGCCTTGGTACAATCGAGAAGGAGGATGGAAGAAGCTTGTCTAGCTAAACGTTTAGGTGCACACTTTCTGAATGGCAAACTGGTCTTTGGTATGAAATCTATCTAGATTTTGGGGTCGATTCATGGAATTAATGTGCGCCGAAAATTCCTGCCCAGAGGTGCCAAAACGTGCGAATCGCAGGAAAAGTGCGAAAATCGCAGTGCAAGTGCGAAAATCGCAGGAAAACCAGTGCACAGCGATTCATGGAAGTCCGTGCGCGAGAAAAACATTGGATGTGCGCTAAAAATGTGCGCTGTGCACGCCGGCGCACAGGTCATCCAACAGCGTGCGCCACGGCCACTGCGAAATCGCACATAGCGCGAAGCACATCACAAAAGTAGGCAGAACACGGGGCGTAACACTCGGAATGGGGAACAACGCGTGAAAATATGGGCGTCACGGGGGAAGTACAGGAGGCAAGTGCGCGGAACGCCCACACGCTCGCCTACAACCCGTATTCATGGAATCGAATAGGGCAAACCAGCGCACGGTCAAAGACGCGCACAGGGCCAAACAAGTACGTCACAAGAAAGCAGGCGATAGCGCCCCTGCGACTGAAAAAAATGTGCGCCAAAATGTGCGCTAACAAAAAGCACCCATATACAGCCATGATGAATGGCCCATACAGTGGCCCTCTAGGACAAATGAGGTGCAAAGGGGCACCGACAAACACGGACACCCACTGTGTGAAAAATAGCGTGTGCGCATGTTCCTGGGTGCGCCGGAAGTTCCACACGCGATTAGCCTGGGTACGTGTACTTCGGGGTGCGCGGGAAGTTCCACACGCGATTAGCCTGGGTACGTGTACTACGGGGTGCGCGGGAAGTTCCACACGCGATTGGCCTGGGTACGTGTACTTCGGGGTGCGCGGGAAGTTCCACACGCGATTGGCCTGGGTACGTGTATTCCGATGTGCGTGGAAGATTCACACGCGATTTCTGCAAGGTACGTGCATTTTGGTGGTGCCGGGGAATGCTACACGTGATTTGGCCATGTGGGTACCCCCAGGTGTTCCCTCTACACCCTCCACGGCCCCTGCAGGCAGCCCACACCACAGGGTACTACCCTGCACCCCTGCTCATGTCCCACAGACAACCCATCCACCATGGCCATGCCCACCAGCCAACCCACATGTCACCTTGCACTACTGATCACCAACACATGTCTCCCACCACCCCCGCCCCCCAGCCACCAGGGGCAGACTCCACCAGGCCCCCACTCATGTCCCCTATGACCCCCACCACCCAGCAGTGCAGGGGCAACCTCCACCAGGCCCCCACTCATGTCTCCCACCACCCCCACCCCCCAGCCACCAGGGGCAGCCTCCACCAGGCCCCCACTCATGTCTCCCACCACCTCCACCCCCCAGCAGTGAAGGGGCAGCCTCCACCAGGCTCCCACTCATGTCTCCCACCACCTCCACCCCCCAGAAGTGCAGGGGCAGCCTCCACCAGGCCCCCACTCATGTCTCCCACCACCCCCACCCCCCCAGCCACCAGGGGCAGCCTCCACCAGGCCCCCACTCATGTCTCCCACCACCTCCACCCCCCAGCAGTGAAGGGGCAGCCTCCACCAGGCTCCCACTCATGTCTCCCACCACCTCCACCCCCCAGAAGTGCAGGGGCAGCCTCCACCAGGCCCCCACTCATGTCTCCCACCACCCCCACCCCCCAGCCACCAGGGGCAGCCTCCACCAGGCCCCCACTCATGTCTACCACCACCCCCACCTCCCAGCCACCAGGGGCAGCCTCCACCAGGCCCCCACACATGTCTCCCACCACCCCCACCCCCCAGCAGTGCAGGGGCAGCCTCCACCAGGCCCCCACTCATGTCCCCTATTACCCCCACCCCCCAGCCACCAGGGGCAGCCTCCACCAGGCCCCCACTCATGTCTCCCACCACCCCCACCCCCCAGCAGTACTGGGGCTGCCTCCACCAGGCCCCCACTCATGTCTACCACCACCCCACCCCCAGCCACCACGGGCAGCCTCCACCAGGCCCCCACTCATGACTCCCACCCCCCCACCCCCCCAGCCACCAGGGGCAGCCTCCACCAGGCCCCCACACATGTCTCCCACCACCCCCACCCCCCAGCCACCATGGGCAGCCTCCACCAGGCCCCCACTCATGTCTACCACTACCCCCACCCCACAGCAGTGCAGGGGCAGCCTCCACCAGGCCCCCACTCATGTCTCCCACCACCCCCACCCCCCAGCCACCAGGGGCAGCCTCCACCAGGCCCCCACTCATGTCTCCCACCACCCCCACCCCCCAGCCACCAGGGGCAGCCTCCACCAGGCCCCCACTCATGTCTACCACCACCCCCACCCTCCAGCAGTGCAGGGGCAGCCTCCACCAGGCCCCCACTCATGTCTCCCACCACCCCCACCCCCCAGCCACCAGGGGCAGCCTCCACCAGGCCCCCACTCATGTCTCCCACCACCCCCACCCCCCAGCCACCAGGGGCAGCCTCCACCAGGCCCCCACTCATGTCTCCCACCACCCCCACCCCCCAGCAGTGCAGGGGCAGCCTCCACCAGGCCCCCACTCATGTCTAACACCACCCCCACCCCCCAGCCGTGCGATTTGCCTGGGCACGTGTACTTCGGGGTGCGCGGGAAGTTCCACACGCGATTGGCCTGGGTATGTGTACCTCGGGGTGCGCGGGAAGTTCCACACGGGATTTGCCTGGGTACGTGTACTTCGGGGTGCGCGTGAACTTCCACACGCGATTTGCCTGGGTACGTGTACTTCGGGGTGCCCTGGAAGTTCCACACGCGATTGGCCTGGGTATATGTACCTCGGGGCGCGCGGGAAGTTCCACACGCGATTAGCCTGGGTACATGTACTTCGGGGTGCATGTGAACTTCCACACGCGATTTGCCTGGATATGTGTACTAAGGGGTGCGCGGGAAGATCCACACGCGATTGGCCTGGGTACGTGTACTTCGGGGTGCGCGTGAACTTCCACATGCGATTAGCCTGGGTACGTGTACTTCAGGGTGCCCGGGAAGTCCCACACGCGATTGGCCTGGGTACGTGTACTTCGGGGTGCGCGTGAACTTCCACACGCGATTGGGCCTGTGAGAGTGGGGTACATGTATTCCAGGGGTGGGTGGGAATATTTACCCGCGACTGTGCCTGTGAGAGCGTGCTACGTGTATTCCTGGGGTGGGCGGGAAGATTCACACGTTCGCCTACGACGTGCCGAAAAATAAATGGTCCAATCCTGAGACACGTACGCCAGCATGAAGCAGGCGTACGTCGACCCGCGCAGCATAAAAGTGCACGCAAACAACAAACAAGCTCATACGCCAGGAAAATTATACCATTCCTAGCAGCAGTGCCCGTGGGTTACCAAAGGAGGAGGAGGAGGATAGTGAGGGCCCGAATTTTCACTCCCAGAACCAGCCTTTTTGGGATGCCTGATGACCAGGTGTATGGGAGGTACAGGTTTCCCCCACACATAATACTGGACCTGGTCAGTGAGTGGGAGGATGACCTCACATCACCCACCCTGTGCTCCCAAGCACTCAGCCCCCTGGAGAAGGTCCTCAATGTACTGCACTTCTTGGCCACAGGATCATTTCAGCGGACAAGTGCCATAGTGGGTGGGGTGTCACAGGCCACGCAGTCATGCTGCCTACACCAGGTCTTGAACATCATCACTGCACGCCCATCAGTCCGTAGGCACAATTTTCCTGCCCAGGACACCTGCAGAAAGGCAGGCTGCCACCCTCGATTTCTACGGTGTGGCACAATTTCCAAAAGTGCTAGGTGCCATTGACTGCACCCATGTGGCACTACGTCCCCCCAGGGCATCTGAGCACATCTATAGGAACCGCAAGCACTGGCATTCCATCAACGTGCAGGTAGTATGTAATGCTAAGGGAATCATCACCTCAGTGTATGCCAACTATCCAGGGTCCACCCACGACAGCTTCATTTACCGAATGTCTACCCTAAGCCGGGACCTAGAAGCTGGGCGGCATGGTGATACATGGCTGCTTGGAGAGTATGAATGCCACTGCACATGCATGCATGTCAGATGCAGAGTTATGTCACTACCCCACTAATGATACCCATCACCTCCTCACCAGGGGACAGTGCCTACTCTCTGAGCACCCACATGATGACGCCAATTCGGAACCCCATCACGCCTCCAGAGGTAAGATACAACACAGCCCATATTGCAACCCGGTGCATAGTGGAGCGCACATTCGGAGTGCTCAAGTCACGCTTTCGCTCCCTTGACCGTTCTGGCGGGCAGCTGTTATATGTGCCCCCAGTAGTGTGCAGGATCATAGTGGCAGCATGTGTCTTGCACAATGTTGCAACACGCCGGGGCCTGGCCGTGGACATGGTGGTGCCCCCACATCCCCAACCACATGCACGCCCGCTGCGCATGGGAGGGGAAAGGGCACGGGGTGAGGCAGCCCGTACGCAGCTGGTGGCTAATTACTTCACATAGAAATCACACCCCAGTGGAGTTCACACAGGCCTGGCACATACCATCTGATAAGCAATGCTGACTCGACCTGACAATTAAGACGAACAAAGGGACTGTCAACTGTCAGAACCATAGCATCCTGAGATTGTTCATGTGGAAGTGTCACAATGTGTGCATCCCTACCTACCCAAACACCACCAATGCAGTGTCATGAAAAGACACTTCCGTGCTGCAGAAATGAATACCCACTTGCAAAATACTACATGAAAACAGTGCCATGTCACCCACCCCCTCCCCGGCACGGCCACACAACACACCATGGCATGTCATGCAATGTGAGAGGGACGAAATTAATCCCCACAACATGCCCCAAGTGTCAGCAGCTACAGTGTCCCTAATGGAAACATGTCCACACATGAAATGCTCACAGTAATGCAGGACCTACAACCCACATTACCAAATACTTACCAAGAATCCCAATCACCTACACAACCTCCAACCTACCTTAAACATGACATTACAGACTTAAAAATTAGCTAGCCTCACCACCTGATGATGACAGCCCTCCGAACACTTCCAAGGATACAGTGTTAGCGCCACGCAAGAGTGTAGGTGCACTGCTTACAACATGGACTCCAGTTCCAAGGTGGACCGCATTGTGAAGACATGAGGAATGGACCTGCAAATATGGAGGATGAGATGGATGCAGAGGCACATATCAATACACCACACAGTGTACAATACAACAACAATATGCACTATGAATGTATACACAGTTTTGACTACAGACTGCCCACACAGCTCATGGGAGTCCAATGTCACCATGTACGTCAATGTCACTTGAGCACACCCTTTGCAAGCCCATCGAAACGGGAAGCAGGAGGGGTGTGTGTGACAAAAACCCAAGCATCTGAACCAAATCCATGACAAGCCTGCATGTGCCCAGCCACAATGCAGCGTATGCCCACGGGAGCCACACAAGGCAACACACTGTCCCAAAAAAAAAAAAAAATCAAAAATGCCCATTAATGGGCCCGGGGGGGTTGGGGAGGCCACCCAGGAGGTCTGAGGACAGGGTGCACACCAAAACCCACCTGTGTGGATCTTGCGAAAAAAAAACACCTCCATGGGCTCATGGCCTACACGGCTACCCTATTGTGGGAGTATCACTGCTGTCGCTATCCTCACCCTCTGCAGCTGCATCCGGAGGTGGTGGCACTATGGGAGGCAGCCCACGCAAAGCCCTAGTCTGTTCCTCCATGGCTGCAAGCATGCAGGTGTGGTAGGTCTCGTTCTGGAGGATAAGTGTGCAGAGGTCCCCATGCAACAACTCACGGGATGCCCGGACCTCCGCCCTGGTTGCCTGCATCTTAGCTGAGAGCGTACGGGTGAGACGCTCCAGCTGCTGTTCTGTCCTTCGGTTTGTTGAAGCCTCAAGCTCAACAAGAGTCGTCCTGAGGTGAAGGAGTTCCAGCCTCAGGGCTTCCCTGTGGCCCTGGGACTTTATGGAGATGGCTTCCTGCAGAGTCGCCAGTGCCGCCCGCCTGTCCCTGTCGGACGCCAACATGTCCTCCCTATGTGACTGGCAGATGGAGTCGGTTGCCTGCTGTAGTCACTCCATCAGCCTTTCGGGGGGGACAATGTAAGTGGTCACCCTATCCATGGCCTGAGCCATCATCTCTGATGATGCTGCCTGTTGGGTTGCCATACCGTAAATGGATTGCTCCCATGCGGTATTGCCAGGTGGCGTACGGCCACCACATTGGCGGGCACCACACCTGTCTGGGGCAAGGCGAACTGCGCCTTGCTGTGCCGGCACTGCCTGAGGCTGCAGGACTGCATTCCCCCTCTGATCTGCTGGCCCAGGAACAGGATCAGATGTCGCGGAGTGTGACCCTGCATCCGTAACCACCAAAGGCGTAGCTGCCAACACTGACATCCCCATTGAGGGTTCTAACCCTTGTGCAGGTGGGTCGGACAGAACAGAATCCCTCCCAGGAACACTCACCTGCGACGGCACGTAGGTCTCATCATCCGAATCAACACCTGATTACAGCTCGGGGGAGGTGCAGCCAGAGACACCCCTTGAGAGCACGACCTGCAGCAGTTATGGGTTCTCACCCACCACCACACCACGTCCCTCACTGGTGGTCAGTCGGCCCTCAGACCCCTCCTGGGTCTGCACCATCTCCACAACCCCAGCACTATCAAGTGCGTCTTCCCCTGCAAAGACATAAAAGAAAACAAATGGAAACAGGCATTAGCACTATGGTACACAATTAGGGCTGAGAGGCTACAGAAACAGTACTTGATTGACACATGTCCCACATGACTAAAACACTCCCATGCATGCACCGTCACTGCGTGTGATGGGGAGGCAGATGGCACACATTGATGACACCAAGATGGAAGATGAACACATTTGCTGCATGCTGCCTAGCAGTGGCATCACACATTGGCCAGTGATTGGCAGGTCAAATACACATGCCATCACACAGATGGCATGTACCCTAGCCATGAAGTGAAGAGGGAGAGGAGGTCACCAATTGTTCATTCAGTCCAGTTTGTTCATATAATTGATTATTTTCATTGTAATGGTCCAAATGTTTAACCTGCAGCTGCCAGTCAAAAATGGTCCTATAGCACAGGGACATGTCCAAACTAATCATGTCCACGAAACTGAGCCAGTCCACTGTACCATAGCCATGTCAGACTTGTGACAATAGGACTGAGAAATCCCGAGTAAAAGTGGTGGTATGCAAACAATCTGCCTGAATAAACAGAGGCAAATAAGCAACAGTGTTGTGGCAAGATGACACTCCAAGGGCAACTGGCGTGGTGTTGGGCTGGATGTCTAATGTTGGCCGAAGGGATGCTGCTATACCCAAATGCTGTTGCCAAGAATGTATAGGAAGAGGCACATGGGTGAGCCAAACCACTCAGGCACACACACCCTCGCCTGGCACCCAAACAGAAGCCCTCCCACACACACCATGCACATGGATGACACACACATGCATGTGCACTCACCGGACAATGCCTCGTAATCTGCCACTTCTCCCACGCCTTGGATCTGTTCCTCCGTGACGTAGGTCCCAGCAACCTGCTCATGTGGAGTGAGTTCTATGTCGTCTGCTGGAGACCCACCTCCCGTCACTAGAGTTGCAGCATGACTTGAGGCCAGCTTATTCTTTGCCCGGCGCTTCAGGTCATTCCAGCGCTTGTAGCATTCATTAGCTGTGCGCCTCACGATTCCAAGGGCACTTATGTTGTCCGTAATGGTCTGCCAGTGTGCCTGACGTTGTGCAGGTGTGGTCTTGGATCCTGCAACCATCACCATTTCGCGGTCATGTGCGGACACATACTCTACAAGTGCATTCAGTTCGGCCTCATTGAAGCTGGGCTTCCTTGACGGGCCGGACTGTGTAGCCGTGTCTGGGGCATCAGCCTCTACTGGACGAGCACTCTTCCTCTTGGAAGGTGGTGGGGATCCGGAGTGCCCTGCGCCGCTCAGGGCACTAGGGGCAGGAGCGTGGGATTGCACACTCAGCATGGGAGTTGGTGCAGGCATTATCTCAAGTGTGATGGTGTCAGGGGGATGGACTTGGACCGACACTGTCCTGGATGGGTGTGTGAGAGGTGGGGTGGATGGAGCCGCAGCTGCCCCTGCAGCCTCCCCAGCCTGCCTACGCGGGGCAGCAGATGACCTAGCTGCCCCTGATCCATGTGGCCTGATGACACCAACGTTCACCGGCGCACATGGCCTAGACCTGCTGACCTGGAAGGTGCCAGGTCTGGTTCCACAGTGGGCTGGTCCAACAAGGGCTGAGCACGGATGGTGTCAGCCACGATAACCTCAACCAGGGGGGGGGGCATGGGTGTCCCTGACTGCTCCTCCACACATGGGGGGCTAGGGGCACCCTGCAAGTCACGGCCATGTCCCCTACCGGATCCACCACGGCCACCACTTGGGGCTCGGCCACCTTTGCCACCCTTACGGCTTGTTCGCCTCCCAGCCATGGCACTGATGTTATTGTGCGTATGGGAGTCGATGTGAACTATTGTCCTGGGCAATTGGGGGTCAAAGGGGTTGGGTACCAGATGGTAATCGTACCCTAATGCTCTAGCAAGGCTATATGTCACCCCTGGGGAAAGATGACGGGTCACGCAACGCACAGGCACCCCAAAAAAGCAAAGTAAGGTGCACGCAACCCTTCCTAGACCATGTGCGTGGAAAAATAAACCTGCACTACGCTGTGGCACCCAGGAACACAAGAATGAACGTGTGCGTGTCACACACAGCCTAGAATGACCTCTGAAGGGGTATGCGACACACGGGGCAAGCACAGATGTTAAATACGTGCGCGACTCACCGTCCGCCAGGAACAAAAGCGTGAAAAATATGCGTGTGTTTGCGCATTGGCAACACCCCCGCCAAAAGAAGAATTGTACGCTGTCTGAGGAGACAGGACAACAGTAGTAGGGAACGCTGTTTGAGGAAACAGGCCCAGGAAAAAGAGGAAAAGAGAAAAAGCTGTCAGAGGTAACAGGGAGTACGAACTGGAAACGCTGTGAAGTAAATCGCGTGTGAACCGACAAGAAGTACAGATTTCACCCACTCGCTCTCCACGAAAAGCACGTACAAGGAAATGGCGTTCTACACGTACCTTTCATACACACGTCACAGACGCGCATACGCAATGAGGCCATTTCCACCAATTACGCGCTTTGACACTCAGACGTGTATCTCTTCATTTTTACACGCGCCATTCTCTACGGCCATGCGCGTGACGTCACAGCTGCGCATGGTGGCCTTTGGGCCAATGTTAGGCGGAAACCTGTGCAGTTCCCTCTGGGACCACTGCAAAAGATTTAGGACTACAGGTGTTTGGCGGTGAACCCACTTGGTAGCAGTCTGTACCACACAGATTCACTTGGTAGCTGTGGCTGAGCAGTCAGACTTCCCTCAAGAAGAGTTGAGCAGTATGTGGAGTATACAAAATAGGGCAATCCTTCACAGCAAGACAAGCAAACACGCAACGAGGCTTAGTGTAAAGATATTACGGTATTTATTTATAATGAAACATCTATGAAAAACACTATGGCACTTTCACGGCAAACAAATCAAACACAATTACTCTACGAAGAAGAAACGATCAATCCCTCTAGCAATAGTTTGACAAGTCTAGGTTCTACCGGCACCACTTATTTACAGACAGAGGTGTATACCTCAACCTAGATGGTACTCGAATATTAGTTAGGACGGGAGAGAAAAAGATAGGCAGGTTACGAAATCAACACAGTTCAATACTTCACGGGCAAAATGTACTGTAAGAAGGCAAGAACCACAATAGATCATAAACTTCAGAGGCCAGGCCCACTCGGAGAGAGGCAAGGCGCGATGTCCCAAAAAGTCTCTAGTGGAGATGCATTCAAGTCTTTGTAGCAAATTGTTATCGGCAGATTGAACCAGTTCAGAACAATAAATGAGAAAAGCTTGGAGGCGACCCAACGGAAAGGAGAGGATTAAGACACCTCACTCGAACCGATCGAAAGGGAAGCCAGGCGGACACGGTACCTTGTTGTGGAGGGCAGCTCCGGCGGGGGCAGTTGTTCCTGGTGGTGGATGCACGTCGGGTCTTTGCCAAGAGTAGAGAGGTTCTCGTCGTCGAAGAAAAGTGAAGTCCCGTGCACCACCAGGGAAGAGACCAGCCGCGGAGTGCTCCGTCACAAGGCACCACGTTTTGGTTGCGGTACAGGGGTAGTGGCTATCCGGTTGTCGGGGTGCGCTGCACGGGCAATTCGACCACTGCGTCCTGAGGCGAATAAAAAGCAAAGGGGACTGGTTGTTTCCACCAGTCAGGGGAAGAGACTCTCCGGCAAGGAGATCTCCTCTGTCGTCGGGAAGTGGTGAGTCGGCTCAGCAGGGCTCCACCGGAGGTGTCGTCGTTGCAGGTCGGCTCAGCGTTACCCTCGTCGGATTCTTAGGTCCTGTGGTGACTTCTGAAGATCCAGTCCCAAAAGCCCTGCTTTTATGCAGAAAACCCCCATTCATTCAGCCTAGCTGTCAATCAACACATGCTAAGTGGTGAGCGGGAAGGCTCACCACTTGGGCAAATCACTCCAGAGTGCGACCGGAGTTGGCAAGGCAACTCGGTCCAGGGTGCCTAAATCCCCTCCCACACCCCTGTGGTAACCCAGACAGAATGGCACCACTTTGGAGGGTCTCGGGTAAAGAGCCCGCCATAAGTGGAACGAAGGGCTCGACCTTTGGTTTAGGAGTCACAGAGACGAACACAGACGCCATTTTACAAACCGAGTTCTGGCAGAAAATACCATCCGATAAACCTATATAAGATAAGAAGATCGGTGGTACGTTAGAGATTAACGAGAAAAAGTATCAATCTCCAACAATGGGACGAATCCCATAGGGTTATGTCCGGGGTCGAACATAACAAGTAGTTTCCACTGCCACCAGCCAAAACTCGACGAGGGGGGACGGGACAGTGCCCCCTCGAGTAACAGATCCAGGAGTAATCGAATTACCCCTACTAGTACGTCCACAATAAGATGGTTGGTACTAGTCCTGTTAGTAAATTTAGGTCTAGTAAAGCCAATGGTGACTTTACATGCCCGGGGAGACAGGAGTCAGTCCCCGGGTATGGAGTCTATGGTGGGGGTCCGCTAGGACGCCCCAGTGCTACGGCACATAGGGTGCGGTGTAAACATATGAGACCCTATGGAGTAAAAGACCCCATAGCCCATAGAACACATTGACATTCAAAGGAATTACACACATACATGTCCAAGAGTGGGAAAAAGAGTCTCACTCTTGGCAGGATGGAAAAAAAACAAACTCCCGAAATCCAGCAAAGCTGCTGGGGGACTCACTAGGTTAGGAAATTCAGCCTAAACAGAAAATTCTCCCTAACAGCCAATGAAATCGCATATGCGAGCACACGTGGTAAAACTGCACGTCCGAGTGTGGGTGGGGGCCTGGTGGAGGCTGCCCCTGCACTGCTGGGGTGTGGGGGTGGTGGGAGCCATGAGTGGGGGCCTGGTGGTGGCTGCTCCTGGTGGCTGGGGGGTGAGGGTGGTGGGAGACATGAGTTGGACATGAGTGGGGGTCTGGTGGAGGGTGCCCCTGACTGCAGGGGGTAGGGGGTGGTGGGAGACATGAGTGGGGGCCTGGTGGAGGCTGCCCCTGCACTGCTGTGGGGCGGGGGTGGTGGGAGACATGAGTGGGGGCCTGGTGGAGGCTGCCCCTGCCCTGCTGGGGGGTGGGGATGGTGGGAGACATGAGTGGGGGCCTGGTGGAGGCTGCCCCTGGTGGCTGGGGGGTGGGGATGGTTTTAGACATGGGTGGGAGCCTGGTGGAGGCTGCCCCTGCACTGCTGGGGGGTGGGGGTGCAGGGGGACATGAGTGGGGGCCTGATGGAGGCTGCCCCTGGTGGCTGGGGGTGAAGGTGGTGGGAGACATGAGTGGGGGCCTGGAGGAGGTTGCCCCTGCTCTGCTGGGGGGTGGGGGTGGTGGGAGACATGAGTGGGGGCCTGGTGGAGGCTGCCCCTGGTGGCTGGGGGGTGGGGGTGGTGGTGGTAGACATGGGTGGGGGCCTGGTAGAGGCTGCCCCTGCACTGCTGGGGGGTGGGGGTGCAGGGGGACATGAGTGGGGGCCTGGTGGAGGCTGCTCCTGGTGGCTGGGGGGTGGGGGTGGTGGTAGACATGGGTGGGGGCCTGGTGGAGGCTGCCCCTGCACTGCTGGGGGATGGGGGTGGTGGGAGACATGAGTGGGGGCCTGGTGGAGGCTGCCCCTGCACTGCTGGGGGGGTGGGGGTGCAGGGGGAAATGAGTGGGGGCCTGGTGGAGGCTGCCCCTGGTGGCTGGGGGGGAGGGTGGTGGGAGACATGAGTTGGACATGAGTGGGGGCCTGGTGGAGGGTGCCCCTGGTGGCTGGGGGGGTGAGGGTGGTGGGAGACATGAGTGGGGGCCTGGTGGAGGCTGCCCCTGCACTGCTGGGGGGTGGGGGTGGTGGTGGACATGAGTGGGGGCCTGGTGGAGGCTGCCCCTGCACTGCTGGGGGGTGGGGGTGCAGGGGGACATGAGTGGGGGCCTGGTGGAGGCTGCCCCTGGTGGCTGGGGGGTGGGGGTGGTGGTAGACATGGGTGGGGGCCTGGTGGAGGCTGCCCCTGCACTGCTGGGGGGTGGGGGTGGTGGGAGACATGTGTGGGGGCCTGGTGGAGGCTGCCCCTGGTGGCTGGGGGGTGGGGGTGGTGGTAGACATGGGTGGGGGCCTGGTGGAGGCTGCCCCTGGTGGCTGGGGGGTGGGGGTGGTGGCAGACATGGGTGGGGGCCTGGTGGAGGCTGCCCCTGCACTGCTGGGGGGTGGGGGTGCAGGGGGACATGAGTGGGGGCCTGGTGGAGGCTGCCCCTGGTGGCTGGGGGGTGGGGGTGGTGGTAGAAATGGGTGGGGGCCTGGTGGAGGCTGCCCCTGCACTGCTGGGGGGTGGGGGTGCAGGGGACATGAGTGGGGGCCTGGTGGAGGCTGCCCCTGGTGGCTGGGGTGTCAGGGTGGTGGGAGACATGAGTTGGACATGAGTGGGGGCCTGGTGGAGGGTGCCCCTGACTGCTGTGGGGTAGGGGGTGGTGGGAGACATGAGTGGGGGCCTGGTGGAGGCTGCCCCTGGTTGCTGGGGGGTGAGGGTGGTGGGAGACATGAGTTGGACATGAGTGGGGGCCTGGTGGAGGCTGCCCCTAACTGCTTGGGGGTAGGGGGTGGTGGGAGACATGAGTGGGGGCCTGGTGGAGGCTGCCCCTGGTGGCTGGGGGGTGAGGGTGGTGGGAGACATGAGTTGGACATGAGGGGGGGCCTGGTGGAGGGTGCCCCTGACTGCTGGGGGGTAGGGGGTGGTGGGAGACATGAATGGGGGCCTGGTATAGGCTGCCCCTGGTGGCTGGGGGTGAGGGTGGTGGGAGACATGAGTTGGACATGAGTGGGGGCCTGGTGGAGGGTGCCCCTGACTGCTGGGGGGTAGGGGGTGGTGGGAGACATGAGTGGGGGCCTGGTGGAGGCTGCCCCTGCACTGGTGGGGGGTGGGGGTGCAGGGAGACATGAGTGGGGGCCTGGTGGAGGCTGCCCCTGGTGGCTGGGGGGAGAGGGTGGTGGGAGACATGAGTGGGGGCCTGGTGGAGGCTGCCCCTGCACTGCTGGGGGGTGGGGGTGGTGGTAGACATGAGTGGGGGCCTGGTGGAGGCTGCCCCTGCAGTGCTGGGGGGTGGGGGTGGTGGGAGACATGAGTGGGGGCCTGGTGGAGGCTGCCCCTGGTGGCTGGGGGGTGAAGGTGGTGGTAGACATGGGTGGGGGCCTGGTGGAGGCTGCCCCTGCACTGCTGGGGGGTGGGGGTTCAGGGGGACATGAGTGGGGGCCTGGTGGAGGCTGCCCCTGGTGGCTGGGGGGTGGGGGTGGTGGTAGACATGGGTGGGGGCCTGGTGGAGGCTGCCCCTGCACTGCTGTGGGGTGGGGTGGTGGGAGACATGAGTGGGGGCCTGGTGGAGGCTGCCCCAGCACTGCTGGGGGGTGGGGGTGGTGGGAGATATGAGTGGGGGCCTGGTGGAGGCTGCCCTGCACTGCTGGGGGGTGGGGGTAATAGGGGACATGAGTGGGGGCCTGGTGGAGGGTGCCCCTGACTGCTGGGGGGTGGGGGTGCTGGGAGACATGCATTGTTGATCAGTAGTGCAAGGTCACATGTGGGTTGGCTGGGGGGCATGCCCATGGTGGATGGGCTGCCTGCGGGACATGAGCAGGGGTGCAGGGTAGTCCCCCGTGGTGTGGGCTGGAGGCTGCCCCTGCACTGCTGTGGGGCGGGGGTGGTGGGAGACATGAGTGGAGGCCTGGTGGAGGCTGCCCCTGCCCTGCTGGGGGGTGGGGATGGTGGGAGACATGAGTGGGGGCCTGGTGGCTGGGGGTGGGGGTGGTGGTAGACATGGGTGGGGGCCTGGTGGAGGCTGCCCCTGCACTGCTGGGGGGTGGGGGTGCAGGGGGGCATGAGTGGGGGCCTGGTGGAGGCTGCCCCTGGTGGCTGGGGGTGAGGGTGGTGGGAGACATGAGTGGGGGCCTGGTGGAGGTTGCCCCTGCACTGCTGGGGGGTGGGGGTGGTGGGAGACATGAGTGGGGGCCTGGTGGAGGCTGCCCCTGGTGGCTGGGGGGTGGGGGTTTTGGTGGTAGACATGGGTGGGGGCCTGGTAGAGGCTGCCCCTGCACTGCTGGGGGGTGGGGGTGCAGGGGGACATGAGTGGGGGCCTGGTGGAGGCTGCCCCTGGTGGCTGGGGGTGGTGGTAGACATGGGTGGGGGCCTGGTGGAGGCTGCCCCTGCACTGCTGGGGGTGGGGGTGGTGGTAGACATGAGTGGGGGCCTGGTGGAGGCTGCCCCTGCACTGCTGGGGGGTGGGGGTGGTGGGAGACATGAGTGGGGGCCTGGTGGAGGCTGCCCCTGGTGGCTGGGGGGTGGAGGTGGTGGTAGACATGGGTGGGGGCCTGGTGGAGGCTGCCCCTGCACTGCTGGGGGGTGGGGGTTCAGGGGGACATGAGTGGGGGCCTGGTGGAGGCTGCCCCTGGTGGCTGGGGGGTGGGGGTGGTGGTAGACATGGGTGGGGGCCTGGTGGAGGCTGCCCCTGCACTGCTGTGGGGTGGGGGTGGTGGGAGACATGAGTGGGGGCCTGGTGGAGGCTGCCCCTGCACTGCTGGGGGGTGGGGTGGTGGGAGATATGAGTGGGGGCCTGGTGGAGGCTGCCCTGCACTGCTGGGGGGTGGGGGTAATAGGGGACATGAGTGGGGGCCTGGTGGAGGGTGCCCCTGACTGCTGGGGGGTGGGGGTGCTGGGAGACATGCATTGTTGATCAGTAGTGCAAGGTCACATGTGGGTTGGCTGGGGGGCATGCCCATGGTGGATGGGCTGCCTGCGGGATATGAGCAGGGGTGCAGGGTAGTCCCCTGTGGTGTGGGCTGCCTGCAGGGGCCGTGGAGGTTGTAGAACGAACACCTGGGAGGACCCACATGGCCAATTCACGTGTAGTACTCCCCAGAACCCCTGAAATACACGTACCCTGCTGAAATCGCGTGTGGAACTTCCCGCGCACCCCTGAAATACATGTACCCTGCTGAAATCGCGTGTGGAACTTCCCGCGCACCCCTGGAATACACGTACCCTGCTCGCACGGGGCCAATCGCGTGTGGAACTTCCCGCGCACCCCTGAAATACACGTACCCTGATGGAATCGCGTGTGGAACTTCCCGCGCACCCCTGAAATACACGTACCCTGCTGAAATCGCGTGTGGAACTTCCCGCGCACCCCTGAAATACACGTACCCTGCTCGCACGGGGCCAATCGCGTGTGGAACTTCCCGCGCACCCCTGACATACACGTACCCTGCTGAAATCTCGTGTGGAACTTCACACGCACCCCTGAAATACACGTACCCTGCTCGCATGGGGCCAATCGCATGTGGAACTTCCCGCGCACCCCTGAAATACACGTACCCTGCTCGCACGGGGTCAATCGCGTGTGGAACTTCCTGCGCACCCCTGAAATACACGTACCCCGATGGAATCGCGTGTGGAACTTCCCGCGCACCCCTGAAATACACGTAACCTGCTGAAATCGCGTGTGGAACTTGCCGCGCACCCCTGAAATACACGTAACCTGCTCGCACGGGGCCAATCGCGTGTGGAACTTCCCGCGCACCCTGCAATACATGTACCCTGCTGAAATCGCGTGTGGAACTTCCCGCGCACCCCTAGAATACACGTACCCTGCTCGCATGGGGCCAATCGCGTGTGGAACTTCCCGTGCACCCCTGAAATACACGTACCCTGCTCGCACGGGGCCAATCGCGTGTGGAAATTCCTGCGCACCCCTGAAATACACGTACCCTGCTGAAATCGCGTGTGGAACTTCACGCGCACCCCTGTAATACATGTACCCTGCTGGAATCGCGTGTGATACTTCCCGCGCACCCCTGAAATACACGTACCCTGCTGAAATCGCGTGTGGAACTTCACGCGCACCCCTCTAATACACGTACCCTGCTGGAATCGCATGTGATACTTCCCGCGCACCCCTGTAATACACGTACCCTGCTGGAATTGCGTGTGATACTTCCCGCGCACCCCTGAAATACACGTACCCTGCTGATTTTGCGTGTGATACTTCCCACGCACCCCTGATGCACACGTACACAGGACAAACGCATGTGGAACTTCCCGCGAACCACTGAAATACACGTTCCCCGCTTGGCGTTTGCTGTTTGCCAGCCCTGTGAACTGGTCCAGGGTTAGCACAGCCCTTTGCGATTATTTGGGGATTTTGATGGCTTTTCCTTGTGCAAGGGCGTTCTTGGGGGCGTAACTGGCGCTGCTGCAGGGTCGCTGCGCCACGCTGCGCCACGGCTGGTTTTGGATGCGAAAATCCATGAATACGCTGTGCGCGGAAATCGATTTTAGCGCACGCGGCTGGCGCAGACATTCGCACGGGCACGCTGTGCGCCAGTCGCGTGCGCCACTTTTGTGCGAATTTCTATGAATTACCCTGTCTATTTCCGCCCCACCCTAGTGCGTACACTCCTTTTGTGGTTAAGACTAGGCACTTTGAAGGTTACCTCTTTTACTGAATCTCGGATTTGGTGAAATAATGGTTTATGTGTATTTTGTGATGCTGTTGATGAAACCCAAGTACACTTTATGCTGCTCTGTGAGGAAACTAGATAAGAAAAGCCTACTTGAAATCACTGTTTAACCTTCAGGGTGTACGTGAGGTTTAACCCTTGGGTCATGTGAGGTTTCCTTTTGCACTTATCTATTTGCAAATCGAAATATAACTTGGATGACTTGCATTGGTTAGCAAAATATATTTATAGGGACTGGATTTGCTGAGGGGAAAAATGAAGGCTTTAGCCCCTCAGGGAAATTTAATGAGGTTATGGTATTAAAGGAACGCTATCAATGGAATTGTTCATTCAGTGCTTATGGCAATCAAGGAACTGCCTATTTTGGGTGTTCTATTTGTCTGTTAAGCGTTTCTTGAACACCTCATGATTGTGTTTTTATTAACTTAAAAAGTGTTTTGTAGTGTGTGTTTTACATCTATGCCCACATTGTTGTGTACGTCTGATAGCCCCCGTGCTGGTATCTTCATAAAATGAATGTGTTTTGACATGGGTGTTTGCGTTTTGGGGCGGGGGGGCACTCATCAGGCATCTGGGTGGGAAGAAGGAGGGTGGGCGAGGACCCTAAGGTCAGTTTTCCTAGGCCCACTTGAAGGCATATAATGATCCTCCACAGCTAGAGAGTAAACCTATGGGGGGATTAACTGCCCATCAACATAATGCCCCTACATGTTACGTCTCATTCATTGCTTGTGCAGGAGGAAAGCATATACAACTATTAACCTTATCATGGTAGAATAGAACCTTCTGAGGAAATGAAGTGAAAGTATAGCTGCAGGGAGGCTGCTGTGAAATCTAAAGCAATGGGATCGTTCAGAGAAATAATGAAAAAAAAAACTAGTTGCGTTTGTTCGGCTACAATTAGCATAAATCAAAGTATCAAATACGTACTAAATCCAATGTTGGAAATGGCACAGGGATGAAAGTCTCCGTGTCCGCTAGTGTTTGTTGTCTAACATGAACAGTGGCTCAACCTAAAATACGGCTGTGAAGTGCCATTTGTTACTGTAAACACGCACAACGTGAGAGCGTGATACAGGCATCGGTGATGTGTCGGCCTGCAAGACGTCACTGTAAAGCGTCAAAGTCTTCTGTCCCATGCAGCGAATGAACTAAAAATAAAACCCCGTTGCTTGTAGACAAAGACGGAATGTGGAGCTGGTGAAAAACGAAGAGAGCTTATTTGAAATGTTAATGTAATAAATGCCAATGTCGAACCTGAATTAAGATGCCTGCCTGCAGGGAAGCTGAGAGATCGTTAAACTCTCTAGAAATGTGGCAGAGTGGGCGGCTGCTGTTATCTGCATTGTGGTGATGGGACTGGAAGCTGTTTCTGATACGGAGGTCAATGTCTCCAGGTGTACTCCCTGCCCTGGAAATACTATGGCAACCACTTATGTGGTGGCATGTTGTGTGACCAATTAGTTCTTATTAGAAAACAGTTTTTCCCTGAATCTAAAAGATACTGGGTCTCATCACTAGTTGGGCGGTAACTATTAAATGGGGTGGTAAGCTATTACCGCTGCATTTAAGGGTCCGCCCAAACATGAGTATGGCTTGTTTACCAATGCGCCAGAAAAATGATGATTTTTGGCGCAATTACCGCACGGTAATACCGGCTGCAGTAATTGAGCTTAAAATTCC
Organism: Ambystoma mexicanum; assembly: GCF_040938575.1. NCBI lineage: Eukaryota > Metazoa > Chordata > Amphibia > Caudata > Ambystomatidae > Ambystoma > Ambystoma mexicanum. The sequence continues at coordinate 1,546,818,485 of NC_090929.1, forward strand.
CCAATCGGTCCAATGGACCCAATCAGGAATGGGGAATTATGTTTACATTTCAACCCATGATCTGGCTCTAATACCACCAGACAGGTGGACGGTAACACAAATACAGTTGGGCGGTATCCCATTCGGGATACCACCCACCTCCTCATTAGGCCCACAGCTTTTTCCATGTTTTACGTTAAATAATTTCGGCTGATTTGGCAGAGGTGAAATAAATGTTTCAGTGACCCCGCTAATGGTGGTTCGGTTCTTATCTCTATGGAGTAAGACAATTTGTAGAATCAGGTTTACAATAAAATTACTTTAGCAACTTCATAAATATATTTGTGGAATGTAAAACGCAGAATCTTTTACCTTCAGGAACACTATGTGGTAAGAACATACATTTTGACAAACAAAGAACTCGTCTTCTGTAGTAGATAGAGTACATCACTTCCATTGCGTAACTCAGTAAACTAAGAGATTCCTCCAGTAGGGCGGGTAAAGCGGCATGTAGGTACAGCACCATTTGCTATTATTTATTGATGAGCCAAGAATATTTGTAGGCCGAACACGAACAATTATCCCCTACAGGGATGTATATTTAGCAGTAGATTAGGCCCCGACAATAGCCTCTTGCATCTGGGGGATCTTACCCTCCCTCTATATGGGCGTAATCATATTCCGCCTGAGATTGCTATGCAGAGAAAAGGAAAGTGAGCCACAGGTTGCTGGCAAAGATCACAAGAGTGCAAACACTCATATGTATCAAGTTTGGCTAACTTCTCCGTTATTAAATTTACCAGGTGAATACCAAGCTGGAAATGTACGCACAGCATATGCGTTTCCTAGAGCCAGTATGGCTTCTGTCCTTCCAAGCACTTTACATTGAATCAAAACATTATCTAACATTAGAACAACATAACCCAAGCTTGGCTGAAGTTGCTGCCTCCCAATAGAATGGAGTACTATCATTAGAGTCAGGGAACAATGGTAGCTGCGAGAATCCCATAGAAAGCCAAGATGAATAAGAGACAACCGGCCATGCATGTACCTACAGCAAGGTGAGATATCTAAGCTTCCAGACTAACACACATGTCAGTGACTTTGAAGACTGTGTCCTCCTCCACAGGCCAGGTATGGGCCCAAAGTAAAGCAGGTCTCAATGCCACCGCCTTACCAATATGTTCCAAGCAGAGATCCTTGTGCAGCCAAACAGGTGAGTAACACATGGGGATTCCTAACAATGATTCAGTAAAAATATGGTTGCTGTTTGGAGGCCATGCACCGTTACTTGTCCATACACTGCAATTGCATGTGCTATAGCCATGACCTTAAATCACCTTACTGGAATTGAAACAGAATAAGCCTCAATCCTTTGGTTAAAATACAAACTACACCCTCAAGCCATTTCATCATAAGCGTGCCCCTCTCTAAGTGGGGCTCCCAGGAGCCTGATTCAGCAAGTTGTGTCTGACCATAATCACACCATCTTCCTCCAGTGGTGCACTTTCTGTCACTATCATACGTCTTGGATCACGTTTCCTCCCCCCATTACCTTCTTGCAGTCATTTTTCTCAGGCTCCTTCGCCATACAGTACACAACTATGCAGCCTTTTAATGTGAGCATATTCTGTGCACGATATCAGTACAGGGTCCTCTGCAAGACGAAGAACAGGGGCCTTGACTCCTCCCTATAACTGGGAATCAGCATCAGCAAAGAGAATCTGTACATCCAAATCATTGATAAATAAAACAATCTAGGTGGGGGTCAGTGCGCACCCCTCTCTAATACCTTCCTCAATGGGAAACTCACATGTGACTTCCCAACCACAACCAATCCTTACCAGACCTTGGGTGTCCTACTGCAGAACCTGGAAAACAGACACTAGATCCCACTTTGCCGCCTCTCTCAGTAGGGCTGTGCATAAAAGATCCCAGTTCACTGAATTCAAAGTGTCTCTAGAACAGCCCCTAAAAAAAGCTAAATACTTGGTCCTAAGGAACGTATATCTTGAGACCGGGTTCAGTATCCTCACACCTGTTCAGATGCCACCCAGCACATGGGGGAGAGAGAACAATCCTCCAGCCACTGTCATGACCTGCAAAGGATTTATTTGCCAAATAATTGGCTCAATGTATCAAGAAGTGAGGTGGATGTGTCGTTCCGAGGTTAGCTCCTTTCCAATTTTCAGGAAGCAGGAATATCCCCAGAGCTCATTATTGTGGTAGACTTACTGTAGTGGTCTTGTATGTATACACTTCATTCAGACTTAGATTGAACCCTTAAGAATAATTCTGTGCCCATGGAATTTCCTGACTTTAAGGAGCTTAGCCCAATAGTCACCTCTGGGTGGTCCGAAATCATCCCTGAAACTCAGTAACCAAGGCATACAGTGATAATGTTTACTATTGCATGGTGCTTGCATTGCCTTATTCAGTAATGCACTGAACTGTAACCCATCACTCTGGCCATATAATGTTGGCAAATGCCCCGAACCGAAACAAGAAGTGAACAATCTTGGAATTATTTTTGATGAAGAACTGTCATTAGGTAAGGAAAGATCAAAACTCACAAAATCAGGAATTCTTTCATCTCTGCCTTTCTGGATTATAATGATAGTATCTACCTTGGCTTTCTCAACAATAAGATGATTCTTTTTCAGAGAATTCAGAACGCAGCAGCCCGAATCCTGTTAAACTCAAGATGTTTGATCATGTTTCCCCAGCCTTGAGGACCTTGCATTGGCTACCAATACGAACTATTGTGTATTGTACAACTCAAAGCGCTGTTTTAGACCAAGTAATGACAGATTAGTAACTCTAACACTTTAAAAGAGAGAGAATCAAGGCAGTTGATCATTTAAATTCAAGCTGCCAAATTGTGGAACTCAATCCCAATCTCGCTTTGCAAAGAAATGTAATGATATTTGGGAAACATTTTAAAACATATTTCTCAGACAGGGGCGTCATTTCACCAAAATGCCAGGGATAGCGGAAGTGACATCACATGACCCTTGACCTCTGATTACATCACAGGAAGTGATTTAATTTGGCCGCACCCCAAAGTGACATCACACGAAGAGATGGAACATAACCTTTCACCCCTTGACAAAACAGGAAGTGGCATCACATAGCATTGCTCCTAAGTACACTACAAAAAATATGGTTATGATATGACTATGATGTGATATATACTTCTTACAAGAATGGATCACCATATGTATTGTTAATATCAGTGTGTATACACCATAAATGCTCTTACAAAGAGACCATGGCCTGCATTACGCCACTTAAATAGGGGAATGCTGCCGGTGTGGAATGGTTGTGATCAAATATCTATAACTGGTTTCTGCAGTGCTGATCACCCGTACTGGGAAATCTACTTAAAGCAATTATTTAGAAAGTAGTCTTGCCATCTTCATGGACACATACCCCCATAGCGACTCTGTTTAAAAAGGGCTCCATCACACATGTTTTTGACCAATTTCCGTAATTTGTTGCTTAGACTGGAGGAAGTGGGCCACTGTAATATCATCTTTAATTCCCCCTCAAGCTAGTTTCAGGGGAGGGCTTCACTCTGAACACCATTGTTGGGAAATACTTCCCTGGACCTAGAAAAAGCTTTTGATTCCATTGATCGAAACATCCCGTGGTGCAAGCTTAATTTTTACCAAGGTTCATTTATTAAAATGTATCCAACTGTGTTAATCAGACACTACGGCATCTGTTCAATGTGCAGGATTGGACAATGATCCTCATAATTGGTTTCTTAATGGTAGTAGAATCAGGGAGATGGACTCTTTTTCTTACATGGGTGTACTCTTCTCGAAACGTCAAAAGTTCTTCAAGGTGTTGTCTTTAACTACATTGTCAATCCTCTCATAATATGTACCTCATGTTTTTTTCTCCACTCTCACCCCTGCAAGCATTCATTCACCCACCATCAAGACGATGTCCCCCTAAAAAGGGCTCTTTATTCTCCACTCTCTCCACTGACAATTGTGCCTTCTACTTCGCTCCAGAATTACTAAAATACATGAAACATTGAACATCCTCTGACCTGTCACACCCATACTTCTTTCTCTCCACCTTCTGTCAGCACGACCCTTTCCTTACTATCATACTTCTCTCCCACCTCCTCTCTGAACTATTACATGTCCTCTTCTCAGCGTATCCATCCTGTGTCGCATTGACCGCTTCACACATCAAACTATTAAAGAGCGTGCATGTAACACTGTCTTATACATCCCCTTCACTTCAATCTTCCCCTCTGCCCGGGCAGCTTCTCTACCTGCTACAGAATAGCCACTATTACACATAATTAAGAAATCCACATTGACTCTAAAAATCTAAGCATGAAAATGCATGTCTCTCCTCATACACTTCAAAATTATTGAAAGAGGTGTCTTTAATTACATTGTCAATTAGCTTGAGGTTCGCTGATTCTCTGTTCCCCTCAAATCTGATTTCCACAGCAAGCACTCCTTCAAAACTGATCTTACCTAAGTTTTTCCACACTCATTTCATCTCAATCCTCAAAATATGGAAGTCTCTACAGCCTTAGATAACGTTGACCATTCTCTCTTCCACAAGTTCTCTCCTCGCTTGGCTCCAAAGTCAATGCACTTTCCTTGGTAACCACTTATATCTCCCACCACTCCTTCGCCATCTCATTGAAATATAACACCTCCTCCCTTACAACCTTCCCTATGGTTGTTCCTGAAAGATCAGCTATCTGCCCGCCCTTGTGTACACTGTGCACCTCCTCCCTGGATAACTGCTAAGTCTTTGCTAATTATACCCTGATAGAGCTTTCCCCCTTCACCCATGATATTTCTTAATGCAGCCCCAGCTGTCTCATAGCAATCGGTATCTTTATGCCTTTATACTGCCTGATGCTCAACTCTTCAAAGACGGAATCCGTTTTTCTCCCTATCTGTAATCATAAAGCCATTCCCTCATCTCCTACCTCATTGGCTCTTTACCTATTCACGCCATCTTTTAAGACTTGCAGACGTGGAGTCCTTTTTGACTGCAACATATGAATCTTGAAATGTATCATGACAACTGCCACGGCTGCCAGGATTAGACTTTTCAATATGAGGACTATCTATCACTGTTTCACCCACTATCTGGCCAAAATACTGATTCCTAGACGTGTGGACACAACACTGTGATAATGTTCAAGTCAACTCTTTTGTGTCTCAATCTTCTCGCTATTAAAATGTGTTCCCAACTTTGCTTGCTGCACATTTTACATAGATGTTCAACCATCTCTGCACACAAACACAATGCTTCATGTATTTCCATATCACATCACCCTCATTTTAAATCCTTTTCTACAAATCTATCCATTGGCTTGTACCCTTTACCTTAATGATTGTATTTCTCCTTTCTATTATTGATGAACTTTACAATTCGCCACGGTAGACAATCTTTTTCATCGCTTGTGCACCTGTGTTTCCTTCCACTTCCCCTCCTTGTCTCTACTTCCCCCATCCACTGGAATGCCCTTCCCAGACGTTAACATCAGCCCATCAGCAGAATAATTAAGACCAGACATAAGCTCCATCCATTAAAAAAATAGGGCATCTTCCACCCCTTAACTAGTGATCACTAACTGACCAGAGTCTGCCCCTCTGTAAAATGCAACACATGTGTGAATAAAGTTCATAGATGAGTGTGGCTGCTTGTTCGGTCAATAGGCTTTTAATGTAGATCTTATATCTAGTCCATAGTAGTTGTTGCTGGTCTGTATAACATTTGCACCTGGGGAAGGGTGCTCAGCCAATCAGGCGGTGTCATTTGAGTTTTTGTTAATGTGGGGAGGCAACAGGTAGCCTCCCCACCTAACCCTCCCCCAAAAATCCCTCAACCCCCCTTTTGCACCCCGTGCCACCATCCTAACTTACCTGCGGGACCGGAGCTCTGTGCTCTGGTCTCGGCCCTCTTCCCACCTCCCAGCCGCCACCATAGACATGGAAAAGGGACTATGTCCCTTTTCCATATGGCAGCCAGAATCTTTTTTTTTCTTTTTCTTTTTGCTTGGGAGATCGGCTGCACAAGCAGCTCAAATCTCCTATGAGGAACAATGATGTGAGCCATTTGCACCCCGGATGAACCCCGGGTGCGAATTGCTTTTATGCTCGCTCTGGAGGGTGTACATTGCCGGTAACGGTTCACAGCCTGAGCTTTGCTCGGGCCTGCCTTAGCTCGGGCTGGCGGGCTGGCGGTCTGGCGGTCTGGCATTCTGGAGGTCTGACGGTCTGTCAGTCTGGTGGTCTGGTGGTCTGGTGCGCCATATTATTTTCTTGCAACGTATATTAAGCATTCCCATCGTACAACGTGTGGGCTCTATGAACTTTTGAAGCCCATAGACGGATTAGAATGAAGCATTCCAAGCCTGCCAGCAGTGCAGAGTGCATCTGCTGCCTACTCCCCATAAACAGCCAGTTGAATGTTGGTTCGATCAGCATAGGTTCAGGCAGATGAAACCATAACTAATTCCCAACAACTGTTCAGGTGGATTTAAATATTATAAACAGGCCCATACTTACCCAAGATACTATAAATACCAAACATTAAGTGGGCATCAACCTCAGGAGGTAGAGAATGCTAACCCACCTCTTATTTAGGCATATAGAGCCATTACTTGCATCCACCATTAATGCCCTTTCTTTCACATATAATAGTTATGGGGATTTTAATAGCTTTGTAGACCCCATCCTACAAGGGCGTACACGGACAATACACCTCATTAATCGCCCATACAGTTCTCCGTTCTTTAACTCAGTCCTCCGGACCAATGTTCTCAGGCACAGCCCTCGACCAGTTATAGAAACCCATTTATACCACCCCTGCAGCAAATGGGCTTACACTGAAGCTGTCCTCCACCGAGTATTGTACAGGCATCCCACTCAGAGATTGCTTATGTTAGCTGTACTGCCTCCGGTGTGCATCATTTCTGCTAGAAATTGCAAAACCACTGTGCAGTTAATAAGATACAATATAATGCAATACAATAAGGCGCTATAAGGGGTCTCCCGGGGAATTTTCATTACATTGTTTCCCTGAGGGAGATGATGCTGAAAAACGTTGTGGCACTGTACCAGTCAGCTGTACAATATTATTATTTTGTTCAATTTTAGGGATTTTCCATTCATGTCAGTTAATATGTATTTGTTTATTTATTAATGTATTTGTTTATTTGAGATATCCGTGTACCTACTTGTGAAATGAGAAATGTTATTGTATTATATGTTGCCAGATATATCTCTGCTGTGGTTATGTATAACATGTGATTTTGAATGTATTTTGATCCTTCACTTTTATGCTGTACTGCAACATATTTCGACTTAAGAATTGGACTGTGTTTTTTCATGTTTTCCATGCAGGTGGTCTACGCATATCATTGTTTATGAGTTAAATGTGTGTGTATTCTAGGGCATAAACACAGTGTACTCTGAATTAAGCACACACTGTATTACGTCTGCTGATCCGGGGGAAACGTTATATTTTCATATCATGATTATTGCTATTCTTTTCTTCGAAAACACCCTCCATCACGTGTTGAGGTGTTGGACCACAAGCCCAGCTTTACCTTTTCGATAAAATTGAAATACAACAATTAGATGTGATGCATTGGATGTTTTCTTTAAAAAAAACAATAAAAAACAAGCCAGGTATTTCTACCGTTCCTTTCAGATAACTGCCCGTCAATGGTGCATATGTGGTCTGGAAAGCTAATGAAACAAGCATTGGCAATGCCAACAGTTTTGTGGTGGCATGGGAAAGGAATTTGGTTCGCACTGCTGTAGTGGTATTAACTGGGCATCAATGGTAGTATCTGCAAAATGGTATGAGTACCTGGGCATACAATAGCAGTGCCTGGTAACTGCCCAATACTTATACACAAGCCAAAAAGTTTGGCTTTGTAAATGCTTGTTTTTAAGAGGACTTCAGTAAAGAGCACACATAGTGCTTATAATTAGAGTGGCTGATGACAGACCGGGTTAGTAGAGTTTTATTACATCAGTAGCACATTTACAGCTACAATTAAGTCATTAACTCTTGGAAAGACTGTTTTGAAAACATACTGGCAGCCACTTTGAGTACAACGTTTGATTGTAAGGTTTGAAAAAGCTAGCTCAACGACATCCCAAGAGGATGTTTTATGGGCAGAGAGGAGCATGAAGTGGATGGGAATGGCTATAGGGATTAGCATGGCCATGGGCAGTCAGTGGGTGGGTGTAAAGCCAAAGAACACTGTTAAGTTTTGTGTCCCGCCTCATATGCCATTTCTCACTCCCTGATAACCAAAACTAAAGACGGAGATATACTGATGAATATCTCTTCTCTGTAAAATCACACATTATGATATGAATTGATATGGCATTTATAACGCACCTATACAAAAGTGTTTCAAGACATGACAAGGTAAGGGAGGAGAAACAGAGGGAAGACAGAGACAACAATCCTACTTGGCCAGGTGACATTGAAATTGTGCAAGTGCAGTGGAGGGGGCGGGGGGAAAGTGCAGTAAACAGTAAGATAAATAAAGACAATACATAAAAGTGCAGCCAGCTGCTGGAAAGTGCAAGGGTAAGTGCAGACATCAGGTGTCAACTGCTAGTAGGGCTGTAGGGATACAGAGCAATGCCCGAGTGCAAGGGTTCCCAGTGGGGCAGTGAAGGTGTGCAACTGGCGGGGAGGGGACCTGGGCCCGAGATCAGAGGGTGGCCAGGTAACCAGTGCAGTTTCAGATTCAGCCAGGAGATCAGCAGGGGAGAGAAGGAGAGAAAGCAGAGGCAAAGAGGAAGATCTTGAGGTGTTTCTGGAACCGGAGTTGGTTCTCCTCAAGTTTCAGAGGGTCAGGGAGGCTGTTCCAGAGGGAGGCCCCAGCAGAAGAAAGAAATCTACCACCAACTCGCTATTGGGAGAAGTGACTAACCCTGAGGGTGTTGAAGGCGGATGAGCAAAGAGCTCAAGAGGGAAGATATTTAGGAAGAGAGAGTTCAAGGTATTGAGGTCCCAGACCCCAGAAGGCCTTTTGGACGATGCAGAGGGTTTTGAACTTAATCCTCGCAGCCACTGGGAGCCAGTGCAGTGAATTCAGTCCTGGAGAGATACAATCACTGGGCTTGAGGCCAAGGACAAGTCTCATAGTCCTGTTTTGGATGATTTGCCAAGGGCAGAGAGTAAAGGCAGGCATATTTAGAAAGAGGCTGTTGGAGTAGTTCAGACTAGAGAGAAACAGAGTGCTGGAGACAGTGAGCTTCTGGGGTCAGGGAAGGAAGACTAGCTCTGAGGAAGTGCCGCTGGTAGCGTGACTTCTTAGAGACGTCAGAGATGTGAGGAGAGAAGGAAAGTGATGACACCAAGGTTTTTACCCTCACAAGTGGGAGCAGGAAGGGGGCCTTTGTTTTCGTTTGTCTGGGTAACCTGCTATCCCCTTAATCTCAGCCCCTTTCTGGTGAGGTCAGTGTATGAAAAGATGGCAATTGATAGCAGCCTCGTCCAATGGCTGTCTTTCTTGAGATTCCACTGCATCCCTGGTCATGCTGGACACAGTACAGGAATGTGACTGCCTGTCTATGCCTCTCACCACGTGCAGGCAACACGAGTGACACCTGCCATGCAAGGATGCGCAAGGCAAGGGTTTGCAAACATGCCACTGTCCATTCCGTTACTCCGACTTGAACAACCGGCCGCCACTGCACGTTATCCAAGGCAGCACGCAAACCGCGTGAGGGGGCTCCAAGGTAGCGTCCTTGCACATTATTCACACGCCCCCAAAGATGGGGATGAGCGGGTGAGAGAGAAAACACAGAAGAGTCGAAATTCCGCTTTAACCGTCTTCCGCACGCATCTCATTCAAGGTATCCATAGTTATCACGTCACACACATAAATATATATGTGCTGCATTATTCAAAAAACAGATCATTCACAATTCGCATGATGTACAATAACCGTGACGTTTGACTATTCATTTTCCCAAACTGGAGAAAGAGAATCACATGGACTTGTATAGGATGAGAGCTCCCACACCTTGCCGCTGCCACCACCATCGCAATGGCCCTATTCCGAAAGGGCTGGCAAGAGGAATGGGAGCGTGTCTGGCTCGCGCCCCGCCCAAAGGTCAGTGCACATTCTTGGACCGCAGCCTTTTGGACTATATCACTTGGGTGCAGTGTAAATACGGCCACAGCGCTTTACTGCGTCTCCCCTTCGCCGACCACGGCCATTTGTGCAATAGATCAAGCCTTACCTACAGCCGAGAGAGGGCGAAGCTAAATGTTTTGAACTCTGGCATTTTCCGGGGCATCGGCTGACATTTCGCAATCAGACTTTCTTCCACATTTTCTCTATCACGTGAGAGACGCATCGATTCTCTGAAGCGGTGGGCGAGCTTCTCTCCGCGCTAACCCTTTGTGCTCCTAAGTATTAAGGAACGATTGCGCCTTCCCAGAGCATGTAAGCTGTATTGATTGCAGGCAATTGACGTCACGGACCCATTGCGTGCCGGACTGTACACGACACACGCGAGTACGTGTACACACATGTATATTGGTTCTTTGACTAGTATGTCTGTGCTATTAGCATGGCCGGAGCAAGGGAACCACATATACTGTAATTGTAAACACGTTTGAATCGTTCATGAACTTCTATCTTTTTCAAACAGCCACACAATGTTGAGAAGAAAGAAAGACACTTTTCCCACCCACTCTCAGCTTTGCCCTCCACAGGAACATTGCCCCAATGTTGTGAGGAAGAGATTTTTTCAAAGTTTAAAAAAATGTATTTCTAATGTTAATGTTAAAGGTATGTGTACCGCACAGCGTCACCCAGGGGAGCCGACTTGTGGATTTCCCAGGGGGGTGGGGGCAAATACAGGAAGTGACATCACTGGCAGTTATATGACCGCAAATTTGCATGTAGTCGCCAACTTGGTGCAACGGCGCGCGGGGGGGGGCAGGTGTTGTCGCGTGCAGCCCAGAACAGTGGAAAGATTGGCTAGCATGCACTGCATATAAGTCAAGAAAGAAGGAGATTTAAGCCTTCGAGTTGCATTCCAGTAAGACATCACTGCCCCTACTCCACCGCTCTATAATCGTCCAGCAGCACAACTAGGATGGGAGAATGAAATTGTCGGGGGGGATTCTGCCGGGGTCGGCCGGGCCGTCCGCAGACCTCCGGGCAGGGAGGCCCCAACTCCTCCCGTGTATATCTCGGATCGAGACAGAGTATGAGGCACACACAAGGAGCAAGGCAACTTCTGTCGTTTATTATGCAAACGGCAGGGATGGGTCAAGGAGCGCACGCGTTCGTCCTGACACACACACAATAGTGGGGCTCGCAGGCCCTTTTTACTACATTATGACGCGCTACTTGCGTCATTCCAAAAAGTTACCAAAAGAACCTATCGCCACTCTTGATTGGTTGCTCGAGTGGTGGGGTTAGTATAGTACGCCTATAGAGAATGATATTAGTGGTTAAGGTGTAGTCAGGTGGTATATCTGGGTTGTCCCTACAATTAGATACATAAGAATTGTTACATGAAGACCCCTGAGGATTGGCTAACGTTACTGACGTCTGAGATAAGAACCTCATGTTCTGATTGGTGCATCCGTGAGCTCCCCAGCCTGGGACCACCGTTGTTCCCAGCACACGGTGCACCTGTGGTTGCAACAGTGTTTCAGTATGGGTACGTGCAGGCAATGTGAGGATTTATTCATAGGTGGGAGACTGACCGTTCCCACTGTAGCAGGTGTCCATTGAGCCTTTCAAGTGTGTCGGCCTGCGTCTCGTAGCGAGGTACCCAGACGCCTTTTCTCTCCTGGGTTTTGGCATCTCGTCAGGTTCGGCTTGGTCACGTGGGGAGGGACCGTGTTTGAGGCATAATTCTGCACAATTAATATTGTTTTTCCACTGTATGTCTGGTTTAATTTGCAGATATGATTTTAACATTGGTACGTGGAGTGCGAGGTTGCAACATCGTGCCTTTGAAGATTTGTTTCTTGACTGTGGGTTTGCAACATTACGACCTTGGCTGGTTGCTCCACTGGGTTCTTTCTGCAGGCTCAGCAACCTGACTTTTGCTTTGTTAATGTCCACGGGAACTCTTGCTTGGGGCCTACTTGGGCCTGGTGCACGAGTAATCCATTTAGTGCATGGATGCTTTAGGTTATAGTGGCATACAGTTTCATGGCCAGTATCGTGTTTCCATTATATCTCTCATGATGGTAACGGGTTTCAAGAGAAGCGTGAGCAAGCGTTATAAATGAGCTCATGGTGCGTCTTGCGTTTCTGCATTCTGAAAGCCTATGTAAAAATAATAAAGATGCACGTCCGTGAATAAGCCTGTCGCCTACGTCAGAGCACTGAGTATGTTCTTCGTGTAGATTGGTGTGGAAATGTTCAGGGTGTATAATAGTTCAGCGGTGCTTCCCGTTATCTAGGTCGTCATGGCATCTCTAACGATGTGTAGATTTCAGTCTAGTTGGTCCGTGCCGCAGGTGTCGGCATGGCCAGTGCGGGCTGTTGGGCAGGCAGATGGACACATCCGTATGTTTCTGTACCAGGGTATTTGGTCATCTGGTAAATGGGCAAACTCTTCTCGTGGCGGGTGTCTGGGCCGCGACCCTCTAGGCCAAGCGCGAGAGGTGAAGGACGGGAGTCTGGTTTTCCATTCTCCCACTTCAGTCCCCCCTCTGGTCGACTTGTCGACCACAAACATATCCTTCTCGTTATCTCCTCTTACTCTCCATATCTTGGTTATCCCTCCGAGATGTCCATAATGGTTTACGTGATCTTCAAATGACCAATACATGTATTCGCATGTTCCTCCAGGAGTACAGTACACCCATCTTCCTATGTAGCTCCTAGGGTTCCTTGGGTTCTCGATCTTCACTGATGGTGGGTCTAGATGATTGGCGATGATTTGGGTGCGCAACTTCTCCCTTTCGTGTATTATCACACCTGTGTGCTGGCCGTCATCCGCTGGCATCAAGGGGTGCATTCCCACCATTTCCAGCAACTCATCAGTTGAGCGCGCCTTCCGGGCTTTCCAAAATCTAATTATTATCAGTGCAGCTCCAGCCAAAATAGCACATCCCACTATTATTTTCAGTCCATCTGACAGCCAAGATGGCATCCATGACCATAATAGTGAAAACCAGCTTTTATCCTTGTTTACGCCGTTACTTTCGTCCATCATTTTGGAGTGCATCTGGGCCAATTGTGAAACTGCTTCTGTTAGTGTACCATTGTCGGCATCGTTGGCAGGTATGAACGTGCAGCATGATTGTCCTATCTTTGCACAAACTCCTCCTTCCATTGCTGTGAGAAGGTCCAATACATATCTGTTCTGTAGTGCTACCATCCTTACAGCTCGCAGCTCCTCTTTAATTGCGTTAAACCCATTTACTGTCGAATTTATGGTCATCATTAGTTCCCATCTGGTTATTTGCAGCCATTTTGCGTTTGCGTATGCCTGCAGTCCCGGATGTATTATTGAGGAGAAGAACATTGCTGCTCTGCTGAATAGTCTGTGTTCTGGCGGTATTGAGGTTAGTTCCGTTTCCGACCTTCCCCACAGATAATTTCCTGTTAATGGCTCTCCTTGTCTTTTTCTCCTGTTTAGGACAGTATCATTGCTGTTGGTCCTGTTTTCTTGCTCCTTCTGGAGTGGTGCAGATCTCTTTCTTCTCCTGTCTCCTTCATCCATTTTCGGAAATTTCGCCACATCGACATGCTTCTTAGGTACCACTAGTGATGGTACATTGACGTGTACCATTGTGCACACACCACTCCACAGGGGAGGCAGTGTATGATATGCCTTTTCTCCGCAGGCCCAATAATGGTCCATTATTACTGCTGTTCCCGCTCCCCCCTCAGGTAACTCCATCACACTTGCACAATTGGTGTTATATCCCACGTCCACCTCTCCTTTATGCTGGTAACATACTTTGGGCGCAGTCAATGGTAATATAGTTATCGGGTCTTCATCTTCTTCTACCCACGTGAGCATTGGTACATACTTGATCCATGTCGTCCAACATCGATGATTGTGTGTCTCGATGGTTGAGATAGTTTCTTTTGTTACCATGTTGCTGCCAACCACTCCTATCTCCCAGCTGGTACCCAGGAACACCTTTCCTGTTATCGTCAGTAATGGCCTCTCCCAGCATCCTTGTTTACCCGGAACTTCCGTGGCGTACCAATCACATGGTAGATACTGCAGTGTTACCTTCTTTGTTTCTCCTTTTTCAGGGCCACTTGTTATGTATCTGAATGCTTCAGCATGTAAACTGGTCTTGTGATAACTCAGATAGGTCTTGAGGAAGTTGTTTTCATATGGGTATGAGTCTCGTGTTTTCCATGTCATGTGCACTACTGTTCCTTGGAATCTTCCTTTCGTTTGGAACAGGGCCAAATATATTATGCACTGTGCTGTTTTTTCATCTATTTCTGTGGCAACAAATGTTCGTGAAGCGCTCATGGCGTATGGTATTAATGAGCAAACGTAACAGCTATCCTCAGTTGTCTGCTTACCAATGCGGGTCATGTGCTGGTACCATATGTTGTTTGTGACGTGTGCTGAATCTTGTACATAATTATCAATACCTTTATTGTCTGAGTATGTGCTGCGTTTAACTTTATTTCGCTTTTGTTCATTGTTACTGTTACCACCTGACGTAACACCTGTTGCAGCAGGGAGGTGGGGTACATTAGGTTTGGGTGCAGCAAAAAAACTCATAGCATAGCTGTACTGCCATACAGAGGCAGCCAAAACTCCGGTGATCATAAAAATCCCTATTATTTTTATTACATATGCTAATCTCACCGACATTTTTGCTCTTACCTTGCTGCAGTCCTGGCAGCGTATTCTTGCGACGTTAAAGTTGCCCGCCTAAAAATTCTCAAAAAGTGCTTGTTATTAAATGTTAGTTTTGTTTCATTAAGCTCTCCCTATCAAATAGTCATTCAGTGCCCAGGTGAAGAGTTGCTCCCACGCTACTCTAAGTGATCGGTCTCTCAAGACCGGCAAGTATGGGCGGAGGTGGGGCATGTAATTTTCTATGGCCAGGAGGAAGGCCGTGTAGTATACACGTACCCTTTTCTTTTTTAAGTATGTTGGCCTTTTTATTTCGTATACAAATTGGTGTGACAATTCTTCTGGGTAACTATCGTCTGGCAGCACCATCTACGCCTGCACACTGAATTTGTTAGATAACTTTTCTTAACAATACAATATTACGCAGCTCCTGTATGTGCGAGAGAAAAAGAGAACATTCACGTGTTTACATGTGTATTGGTGCAAGCGAAGTCCTTAGTTTTTATTACAATTGTATTTAGTAGTCAATGGGGGGGGGGTTTGCTCAGATGGTGGGAGCAGTTTTACTCTTTGAACGTGTGACCATGGGGTGGGCAGTGTGGGGATCACCCCCTTCTTCGTCCGTTATTCTCTCCGAGGGGACAATTGGGTCGTTGTCTGTGGTTGTGTTTTCTTCCGCTGCCGGGGATGTTGTTGGCGTTTTTCCAATGGACCTGTCGTTGGCGCTGGGGCGGGTCTGCAGTTTGTAGATTTTTACATCATGCAGGTGGTTCCACGCACGCTTATCCTTTAGTTTTACTGCTCTTGTTGATACGTCCTCTACTAAATGGGGGCCAGTGAACCTCTGCTGGTTCCACCTTCTATTAAAATTTCGAAGTAGTACGTGGTCACCTTTGGCAAGTTGGCACAAGTTCTCCTTTCCCAATTCTGTATTTTCGTCTATTTCTTGGTTGCTGGTGGACCCGCCCCGTGTGCGCTCGAGCTGTTGAGACACAAACACAACGCTAGTAATCAAAGAAGACACATATTGATACATTTCATCACCTAACACATTCGCAGAACTTTCTTGGTCGGTGAATGCCCTTGACGTTGGTGTTAGGGGAAGGCGCATTTGGCGTCCAGTAACCACCTCGTGTGGGGTGAGGTGGTGGTCGGACCCTGGCCTGTTTCTAAGTTCGAACAGTGCTAACGGAAGGCAATACAACCAACTTTTCTTTGTTGTTTGCTGTATTTTAGCAATTGCCTCCTTCAATAGGCCATTCAGGCGTTCACATACACCATTGGCCTGTGGGTGGTACGCACATGCAAATTTGTGTTTAATGTTCAGTAGGGATGTGATATGCTGGAACATTTCATTTGCGAAATGGGGTCCGTTGTCTGATCTTAACACCTCGCACACTCCCCACCTGGGGAATACCTCCCTTACTATAAATTTGGCTGCTCTAAACGCATCAGGGTGTGAACAGGGCCCTGCTTCGATCCACCTAGAAAATGGGCATACTACTACTATCATGTATCTATTGCCTTGACAAATGTTGATCATATCAACATAGTCAATGTGGAGGTGCCGAAAAGGTCCTTCTGGTCGGGGTATGGTACCTCTTATCACCTTTAAAGTATGACCGGCCGTGAACTGTTGACATGTAAGGCAATTGCTGATAAAATTTGACACATGGGATGTTAACTCGGGACAGAACCAATCTTCTCTAATTCGTGCTGCTATTATTTCTTTGCCTGTATGGGCAGGGTGATGTAATTGGTTCAAGGCGGTATTTAACAATGCCAATGGTATTACAACTTTCCCAGTGCCACCCTGGCGCCATAGTGCGTCGGTTGGTGACATTGTGCATCCTCTTTTCACCCATACTTCTTTTTCGGCCATTGGTGCAGCCGCTTGTAACTCCATAATCTGGGTGGCTGGGAGATGGGTGTACCCTTCTTTTATTAACATCTCCCTCGCTATTCCCCTCCCTCTCCCTCTCTGTGAGTCTGTGGGGTTCCATATCTCACCAAAATATGCAGCATATTTTGCATGTGCGTCTGCTGCTGCATTTCCTTTTGATATATAGTCTTCTCCATTGGTGTGTGCTGTGCATTTTACTAGGGCTAGTTCTTGGGGATCGTTTATTACTTCAATTAGTTCAGCCAACAAGAGGGCATGTTGTACTGGAGTGCCGTCAGCTCTCCTAAACCCTCTTCTTCTCCACTTTGATAGCCCTGAGTGGACAGTGGATGTAACATATGCACTGTCGGAATATATAGTAACTTTTTTATCAAAACTTTCCTTTAGTGCCAATATGAGTGCAACCAGTTCCGCCGCTTGAGCAGAGTAATGCTGTGGTAATTGTACACACTTAATAGCCACACACACTGGCGCTTCCATCATTTGTACTACTGCTGCCCCAGTCCTCCTTATCCCGTCTCCTTGATCAATAGTTGATGACCCATCAATAAACAAAAGCTCACCTCCCTCTAGTGCGTTTTCTTCAACTTTCCTAGTACATGAGTACATCTCAGTTACTTGGGTGCAGTCGTGGGCGTAATCTCCCTCTTCAATTACTTCTGCTAGGAACCTTGCAGGGTTAACCGTGCTACATCTAACAATTGCCAGTTCAGCTTTGGACAAAATAATCTCATAACCTGTTGCCCTCTGTGTCGTCAGTGTGGACTTAGGTTTATTCAATATCGCAAATAGTGCATGTTCTACAAATAGTGTAGTTGGACACCCCATAGTTATTGATGATGCTTTTTCTACTGCAAATGCAGCTGCAGCAAGACCTTGTTCGCAAGAGAATTGTCCTAACATTATTGGATCTAAGTGACCGCTGTAAAATGCTACTGGTTTATAGCCCATGCTAGTCTTTTGGGCCAATACTGCTTTCATTACTGCTGAGTCGCAATGTGAAAATATAAAAAATCGTCGCTCATAGTCTGGGGATGCTAGTACTGGAGCAGTTGATATTGCTTCTTTTAATTCATCAAATGCCTCCTTCATTTCCATAGTCCATCCCAACTTTTTCTCCCCTTTATTTGCTTCCTTCAAACCCTCAAGCAGGGGTCCTATGTAAGAGCTGTAATCAAATACCCATGCTCTACAGTAGTTGCACAGTCCCAGAAATTGCTGCAGTTCTCTTACAGTCTGTGGCACGGGAGTGCCTGATATTGCCTGTGCTCTTTGTGGTGCAATCCTTCTTCCATATTGTGATATCAGTTGGCCAATGTAAAGTACCTGTTCCTGACAGTATTGTATCTTTTCCATGTCTACCTTGTACCCCTTTTCAGCCAATATCGTCAACATTTTTAATGAGTCCTCTCTACATTTATCTTCATTTGTACTGCAAATTATTATGTCATCCACATACTGTAACACTGTGCTTTCCAACTCAACGTTACCCAAATCCATCTGTATTACCCTATTGAAAATTGAAGGTGATTCACAATATCCCTGTGGTAATCTGGTATGTTTCCACTTCCTATTTCGGTAAGTGAAGCTTGTCAAGTCTTGTGAGTCTGGGTGTAATGGTATTGAGAAAAAAGCATTTTTAAGGTCAATCACTGTAAACCGTGATGCTTCTGCTGGAATGCCACACAAAATTGTGGCCGGGTTTGCTGTTACTGGATACTCTGCTTCTACTATGTTGTTCAACGGTCTGAGGTCCTGTATGAACCGCCAAGACCCTCCTTTAGCCTTGCGCACCGGGTACACAGCTGTGTTGCATGGGGATTCTGAGGGGACCAATATGCCATTGTTTATAAGGGCTGTTATGGTTTCGTATATGCCCTCATCTGCCTCTCTTGACAATGGGTATTGTTTCACTCTTGGTAGTATGGCACCCTTTTTTAATTTTATCTTTACACCCCCTATGCTTTTAATGCATCCTACATCATAAGGGCTAATAGTCCATAATGATTTTGGCACCTTTGACATATCTTCTTTAAAAAATGGGACTGGTGTGCCAGCGGGTGCCTCAAGTGCCATTGCAATTTTCTGTGCCACTTGTTTGTGAGCCACTGTTAGCCACATTTCTACACTCATCATGAACACCATTTCATTTTCCTCCTTTTCTTCTGAAAACAACTCTTCATCTGACACCTGGGTCAGCCTACATCCTTCTGCTAGTGCTATCACCGCCCTCCATGCTCTCCCTTCTTTATCTTGGGCGTGCACAGCAACATAATCAGCTGTTGCAATAATGCTCTCAATGTCCACTGCAATGACCTTCCCTTCCAGTTCATTAGCTGGTGTTTCTGGTCGGAATAGATAGGCTGCTGGTCTCCTCCATATTTTCCCTCCTATCCCTGGCATCCATGCAAATGCCATGTCTGTTCCGTACTGGAATAGCTCGCCGTCTACCGGCTCCGCCCTGATCGCTATCTGTCCACAGTATGCTTGCAAAATCTGTCGTGCTGCAAGCATGTTAATCCCTGGAGTAGAGCAAATTATGCCATCCTCTGTAAAGGAGATCGTCATATTTAATCTGTTCATTATGTCCCTCCCCAGTATGTTTACTGGTGAGGCACTATAATACAAAAGTGGTACTGACAGATCGTAATCTCCAATAGATAGCGGAACGTTATCAGTAAATGGAACCAACCCTTTAGCCCCAGAAAACCCTTGTGTGTTCATGGCTTCGCCTGACATCTTAAACTTACCTTCCCTTATGCAAGACCGGGTTGCCCCGGTGTCAACAAGGAATGATAATTTTTTGTCACCTATCGTTACCTCTATGCGTGGCTCCTCCGCACTATTAGGTGTTACTGACAGGATGGGACACACCAAGGCCGTCTGTGGGCTGTCCTATTGGGGGTACAATAACTGGCCATTCCCTGTGTAAGGGTTGTGCCCCAACACCGTCACCCCACCCAATTGCGTCCGTTCAGGTTGTGGTGGTGGTTGTATTAACGCTGCACCAGTTACTTGTGGCAGGTATTGTTTTATTTGTTGTTGTGGTAGGGAATAGTGTTGGTCACTCCCTTGTGGTGACATCTGCTGTGGTTGTATGCCCTGCTGTTCTTGTGATGTCCTATGTTGTGCTTGTTCGTTCCATGCTGGTGTTCCTGGCCTGACCCTGCATGTACGTGACATGTGTCCTAATAGTCCGCAGCTCCAACACACGGGTGGTTCCCTGTTTTGCCATGGGAAGTTCCCTGTGTTGTCCTGGTATACTGGTTGCCCTGTCTGGTAGTTATTTCTGAGTCCCCCAGCCTGTTGTTGGGTATTATATCCGTATCCTCTTCCCCTCATAAACCCTCCTCTCCCTCTATTATAATTATAATACCCAGCTCCTTGCATTGGGTACCCTCCTCCCATGTTCTGTGCGTGTGATTGCAGAGGCAGCACTTGCTCTATTACCTCTTGTGGAGGCGCTATTTGAGCTGGATTTTGTGCAGCCACTACTTGCGTTGGGCTTTGGGCCATTGGTGTTGGCGCAGTTATTAGTGCCCCTTCCATGGTATATTTAGTAAGTTTTTTCTGTACTAATTTGGCCTCTTCTGTTTTCCTGTCCTCTTCCTTTTGTTTCATTTTTCCTTGCCATGTTCTACAGTGATGTACTATAGTCAGTTGTATTTCCGGCCATGGTTTTGCTTCCATCCCCACTACTTTCTTTAATTGTCTCTGAACTCCTTCTGGGAGCCCTTGTACTAGTATATGATAAAATATGGCTGGTGTTTTGTCCCATTGTTCTCTAGTTTCCATGCGCCACTTCTCTTGAATATCCTGGATATAATCAACAGGATCCTCGTTCTCACCCATCTTACGGGAAGTAATGGCTCCTATGTCTGATGTGTCTGGGTACTGCACTCTTAGTGCCTGCCATAGCGCATGTCTGCAGTTTGCAAATGGTGCCCCATCATGCGATGTGTTTGTTATTGTTACCCCATGGAATCCCGCTCTTTTCCAAATGTCATCCGCTCTATCCCCTAATATTGATATTAACAGGCCCTTAACATCTCCCACTGCTAGTTTCTGTCCTGCGGTGTGTTTTTCCATTTCATATATCCATTTACCCGCACCTCCACTTAATGATGGGAGCCTACATTTTATGTTTTCCTTATCCGTATGTTTCCAAGGTACATATTGTGGTCTAACCCCTCCTCTCTCCAGCAGTGGCATTACATTCTGTCTTGTGTCATCCTTTATGCTCCATGATGTTAACTCTTCACACCCCTCCTCTTCCCCCATTCCTTTTACTACTTCAAATCCTTCCTTACTACCTCTTCTCCTACCTCCCTCTTCTTCCTTTCCCCTTTTTTCATCCTTTCCTGTGTTCAATATTGTCACGTCTGTTTGCCTGTCTTGCCTGCGACTAGGGAGGTCCCTAAGCCGACATGCATAAGGTGTAACTTCGTCCATGAAGGGTGCGAGCTTTATTCTGTGCAGAGAGCGTGCAGTTGTTGAACATGTGGGGTGTGGCGTTAGAGAGCGTGATGGTGATGTGGGTGGCGTGTGTTCGTTAGTTTGTGTTTCTCCCATTCTTTTCACTTCCTCCTTACTTCTCTCCAGCTCCTCCCATCTTCTACTCACCCATGGCGAATCTATGTTTGTTCTAGTGAGGTATAGCTTATCTAAGCTTTCCCTTTCACTCTTCCTTCCATCCTCACTACAAAAATCATTCATAAATTGCGCCCCCCACTCTGCCTTTTTTCCTTTTATTGTTACAGTTTTTAAGTCTATTAGGTCTCCCTCTTCCTTTCCGTAGTTACCACCTGTTCCCCTTAGTGCTGACGTTGTTGCTACCTCTCTATTTTTATATACTTCTCCCCATCTTTCACTCTCCCTCTTACTCTCTTCTCTCTCCCCTTCACTCCTCTCCTCCATCTCCCTACTATTTTCCTCTCTTTTCCTTTTTAATTCCTCCATTACTTCGTTGCTCATCTCTTCCAATATCCTTTCATCCTCTCTCCTCCTTTCCCATTTCACCCTTTCTCTTTCTACTATACTCTCTATTACCTTCCCCTCTTCATATTTTTTAGCTGTCTCTGATATTATCCTCCTCCTCCATATTTCCATTTCCTTTTCATTTTCTTCTTCTTCCTTCTTCTTCTCCCTCATCACTACTCTTGATACCCTTTCTGCTGCTGCTTTTACCCTTACAGCTTCCCTCTTTCTCTCCTCACTTTGCTCCCTTAATTTTTCCAATTCGTCCTTATCTTCTTTCCTTTTCCTCACTCTCTCTCTTTCCTCCCCCTCAAGTTGTTTTATCAGTTCATTCTGCTCATCCCTTAGTTTAGCTAATCTTTCCTCCAAAATCTCTTCCTTCTGCCGTAGCAGCTCCTCTCCCCTCATTTCACTCTCTCTTTCACTATCCTCGTTTGTTCTCTTTACCGCCTCCCTTTCCTCTCCAGTTAGTGATCCTCGTAATTTCAACAATATCTGTGCAGCTACCCACTCATCGTTTCCTATCTCTACAGTCTGCTCTTCTCTCCTCCCGTCCCCCATTGGTATCTTTCCATGAGCCACATATGGTGGAGGGCTGTATGCCGGGTTTGAGTATCCTTCAGCCGCCCTTAACTGTCCTTTTATTTCTCCTAATTCTCTTAAAGGGTACAACCCTCCCCCCTCTGTTTTCACTCCCGGTGTTAAGGGTATCTCATTGCTCGGTTCCTGTTTTATGTCAGCTAATTTATCAACCTTTCCTCCACCCAGTTTTTCATTCCCCATATTCTTTGTTCCTTCACTCTCCTTTTCCCCATCCGTTCCTTCTTTCTTAATCTCCTTTTCTTCCGGTGTTTCCCCCATAGTGAACATTCCATTTGGTCCTGGTCTAGACCCCTGGAACATCCTCCATAAGTTAAACACCTCCACATGGTTTGCCAACTTCTTCCCCTTGTATGTATTGTGCAGATGGTTTAATAGTGAATGTTGGGCATATGGGTCAAAGCTACCATTAGGCGGCCATGGTGTCAACATTTTGTTGTCCGTCCCCTGGGTCCACTCTATGCTGTACTTAATTAACTTCTCCCTATGTGGTGGCAGTGTGGTGCATATATGTTGTAGTGGGGTAGTGAGGGTATTCCCCCACCCTCCCAACCCTCTCCCGTATGACATACTAGCGCACCCTTTCTTACCCTTCCCCTTGCTACCAGTTTGCAACATACAACCTTTTATTGCTTACCTTGCCCCGCAAGTGTGGGGACTTACGACAATCCTTTGACAATTTATGCAATGATAATAATCACAAAAAAAAAAATTATAAAACAAATATATTTATGATGTTATATTATATTCCTTCCCCTACGGCCCCCTGCGGCCGAAGCGCACGCAGCCCCCTGCAGCTGCGTACCCCTTACGACGATCTTACACAGTCGTCCTTTTTCCCCGTTCTCCTCCCACCTTTACACTTGCCGTGGCCGGCGTTCTCCGTGCGCAGCCACGCCCCCTTCCCCTTCTCCTCTTTGATCCACTCGTTTATCGTTTATCTCCGTGTCCGCTCCTTTATCATGTTTCTCTTCCCCACCAATGTCAAACCCAAAGCTTCTTGTGTTCACGATATCTTACTAAATCCCTACTGGTGACGTCACCTATTTCTTCGAACTACTGGTATATTCGTGTTATGTTCTTTAAATTCAAAATACACTTGCAATCTACCCCGCTAACCCTACAGCTGTCTTCCTGTCTCTCCTGGAACAAGGTAATCTCATCAATACTATAACCGGACTGCGCACGCTGCGTCGCCTCGCGTGTGATACGCCCCTCAACAGGAGGGCTTAACCAGCCAATTATCTTCCGTTTTGGGCAACTACGTAACTAGCCACCGCCCACAGGGAAACGTCATCTACCTATCGAGTTTCTTGCTCGAACAATAGGGAACCTCATCTACCTATCGAGTTTCTTGCTCGAACAATAGGGAACCTCATCTACTCATTGAATGATAAATGTCAAATCGTAGGAAACCACACACACCCACCCTCACACGTAGTCGCGATTTAGGCCAATCAGTGTCTTTCGAGCGGCTGCACGTGATGTTTTCGTGCCCCGCCCCCCTCTTTCGCGTAACGTTAGCTTTTTGTTGCGAGCGTCTGCACGTGTTGTTCTCGTGCCCTGCCCCCCTCTTTCGCGTAACGTTAGCCGCCTTCTCTCGCACTCAATTCACTACCATTCATTCCATTATCATCACTCAATTAAACCTTCACCCCACCTTTTTACAATACCTCCCTCCTCCCTTATTTACTTCCGCCCCCTCCCTCACAATTTCGCATTGCTTGTTGTGCGTGTCATGCTCACCAAGTTCCCTCGATGCAGGGCCGCTCGACTGCGTGCACCCCTCCAAGCGGCTCGCCACCTCCCCTCGTCTGGACCACGTCTGGACACTCGCCGACCGCGGGCGGGATACTTCTCAACCGGCTCCCGAGGGCCAATATCCGGATTGCGCTGTCCGGTCCTCTCGCAGCTCCGCGATGGTCCTGTAGTCCTCAGAAGGGGGCAACGGCAGAGGGGGCCGCGCCGCCGGGCCTCCCCGCAACGGGAGTGCCTGGAAAAATAAAAAATAAAAGTCGATCTTAAACAGATCTCAGCAGTGCCTCCAACTTGTCGGGGGGGATTCTGCCGGGGTCGGCCGGGCCGTCCGCAGACCTCCGGGCAGGGAGGCCCCAACTCCTCCCGTGTATATCTCGGATCGAGACAGAGTATGAGGCACACACAAGGAGCAAGGCAACTTCTGTCGTTTATTATGCAAACGGCAGGGATGGGTCAAGGAGCGCACGCGTTCGTCCTGACACACACACAATAGTGGGGCTCGCAGGCCCTTTTTACTACATTATGACGCGCTACTTGCGTCATTCCAAAAAGTTACCAAAAGAACCTATCGCCACTCTTGATTGGTTGCTCGAGTGGTGGGGTTAGTATAGTACGCCTATAGAGAATGATATTAGTGGTTAAGGTGTAGTCAGGTGGTATATCTGGGTTGTCCCTACAATTAGATACATAAGAATTGTGTTACATGAAGACCCCTGAGGATTGGCTAACGTTACTGACGTCTGAGATAAGAACCTCATGTTCTGATTGGTGCATCCGTGAGCTCCCCAGCCTGGGACCACCGTTGTTCCCAGCACACGGTGCACCTGTGGTTGCAACAGTGTTTCAGTATGGGTACGTGCAGGCAATGTGAGGATTTATTCATAGGTGGGAGACTGACCGTTCCCACTGTAGCAGGTGTCCATTGAGCCTTTCAAGTGTGTCGGCCTGCGTCTCGTAGCGAGGTACCCAGACGCCTTTTCTCTCCTGGGTTTTGGCATCTCGTCAGGTTCGGCTTGGTCACGTGGGGAGGGACCGTGTTTGAGGCATAATTCTGCACAATTAATATTGTTTTTCCACTGTATGTCTGGTTTAATTTGCAGATATGATTTTAACATTGGTACGTGGAGTGCGAGGTTGCAACATCGTGCCTTTGAAGATTTGTTTCTTGACTGTGGGTTTGCAACATTACGACCTTGGCTGGTTGCTCCACTGGGTTCTTTCTGCAGGCTCAGCAACCTGACTTTTGCTTTGTTAATGTCCACGGGAACTCTTGCTTGGGGCCTACTTGGGCCTGGTGCACGAGTAATCCATTTAGTGCATGGATGCTTTAGGTTATAGTGGCATACAGTTTCATGGCCAGTATCGTGTTTCCATTATATCTCTCATGATGGTAACGGGTTTCAAGAGAAGCGTGAGCAAGCGTTATAAATGAGCTCATGGTGCGTCTTGCGTTTCTGCATTCTGAAAGCCTATGTAAAAATAATAAAGATGCACGTCCGTGAATAAGCCTGTCGCCTACGTCAGAGCACTGAGTATGTTCTTCGTGTAGATTGGTGTGGAAATGTTCAGGGTGTATAATAGTTCAGCGGTGCTTCCCGTTATCTAGGTCGTCATGGCATCTCTAACGATGTGTAGATTTCAGTCTAGTTGGTCCGTGCCGCAGGTGTCGGCATGGCCAGTGCGGGCTGTTGGGCAGGCAGATGGACACATCCGTATGTTTCTGTACCAGGGTATTTGGTCATCTGGTAAATGGGCAAACTCTTCTCGTGGCGGGTGTCTGGGCCGCGACCCTCTAGGCCAAGCGCGAGAGGTGAAGGACGGGAGTCTGGTTTTCCATTCTCCCACTTCAAAATGCTTGCTAAACAGAAGGTACAGCTGCAAGGTGGAGTACCACCACCACCACCAAAAAAAATTGTTCCCAATTCAAGGGAAACGAGAAGTAAAGACGTTTGCCGATTAAAAACTACCAAGCAAGAAGTGTGTGGTGCCATAGTTAAGTAAAACATCAACAATTCAAAGTTACAATAGTGCTGCTGTAGATTGGCCAGCCACAAGTGAAATTTGCTAAGATGTTACCTCTGGGTAACCAGATAGAGTTAGGGATGTAGCTTAATCTTAAACCTTTCAGTGGACACATCAGATGTGCTGCTGAAGTATAATGCAATCTTGGCTGAAGTATAATGCAATCCTGCCTGAAGTATAATGCAATCAAGTGTAGTTTCAGACTTGGAGGGAAGAGTGTTAACTGCTTTTAACATTGTATTTTACCATAAATTCTGGTAAAGTAGTGTACACTGTTAAAAAGCAGTTACCCAGGCTTACCCTGCACCCAGGTGATGTTTGGGACTGATGGAAGCACTCGCGTCTAAATGTTGTAGCCATGGTTGTCTCCATGTTTTAAAAACTCCCACTTTCCAGGTATTCAACATTCATTGGAAACGCCCCTTATTCAAAAAATGAAGGAGTCAGTAAAAAAGCCAATGCTGAAAAGCCTATTTCACACAAGTAGTAAGACCCAAAGGGTAAGAGTGACTGTATAGCAGACCATTCCAATGTAGGATACTGCGGGATTACCATCAGTCAAAATTCACCCACTGCAACGTTCCTAAATTCAGATTGCAGAGTAGTGTCCGACTGAACCTCAATCAGCTCTTTCTGGGCATCAAATGGATGATGCACCACCTCCTCTGCCAGATAAGTCTGCATCACCCAGTCATTAATGCCAGTATTTACTTCAGGGAAGTATTCATCAAAGCTGGACCTTAATGTTGCTAGGTGGCTTGCCCAGCTCCAACTGTTCTTTTGCAAAGGTCTAGCTTCCTCTTGAAGGCAAATAATTTTTTATTCATTCTTTCCTCTGTGTTCCCATGTCCACAGGAATGCCCCCAAAGGTGGGATTGGGAGTTTCTGGGGTGGTGAGTTCTAGTGGTCTTAGTTTCCTTTATAAAATACACAAATCACATAGTATGTCAACCAGACAATGTATCATTGTGTACAGCTTAAAGGGGACCACCTGACCCAAAGCAGCACACTAGGAGATGTATTTTGGAACAATCAACATTGTAAACACACCTCTAGTTTAGATTGTAAAGCGTGCCTGTGCTGCAATTACAAGCACCCAGTTAATAAAGTCCAGACTTAACCCTTTAAATGCCAGCGACGAGCCGGCTCGTCGGTAAAAACCGCTCCAGGTTGCCACCGACGAGCCGTCTCATCGGTGGCACTTAAGGGGTTAATGAGGGGGGAAATGTTGGCGGGTTTGGGCGGTGAATACCGCGATTTTAAAAAAAGCCATTGGCACTGGGGGGGAACCTCAATGGCATTTAAAGGGTTAAAACACTTGATCAACATTCAGTGAGTAAAATAACCTTATAAAAATAAAATGAAGCTTTGCATAAAAAAAACAGAGAATTTGGGGATTATGGGGGTAATACCGCTGAAATCCACCATGGAGTCCTATGGACTCCAATTAATGGGGACTAACACTGCCTAACACCACTTGTAATCCGGCAGTAATACCGCCAGACCAAGTGGCAGTAATGGTAGTACAGTCTGGTGGTATCCCGGCAGATTTACAGGCCACACAGAGACATCACCTCTCTCCATGTTGTCTTTTATTGTAAAGTGGATTACCAGGTTTCAGACCTGTAAGATACCCCTGTCTCCTCAGGTGACTCAGACCCCACCATTCCATCCTACATAAACTTGATGCCCCAGGCTGTTCTTCTAGTCTACTTTTATTCTACCCATGTAGATCCAGGAACATCATACTCCTGTTACTTTCATGGATTATTTTACTTCCTGTTCCTTAAAGCCAGGGGTCTTAAACATGTGGCTCTCCAGATGTTTTGGACTACGACTCCCATGATCCATCACCATTGACTATGCTGGCTGGGGCTGATGAGCATTGTAGTCCAACATATCTGCAGAGCTAAAGGTTGCAGAACCCGGCATCCAAGCAGAGGCCTGGAACTCCATACTGCCACAAGCACCTTATAATTTGACTTTGGCTCTGAAATAGAGACTTTATGCCGGCCCTTTACCCACAAACACTGGTTGTTAATATTATACCTTGAAGCTGCACGCGTTAATAGCACTAGTACAAGAAACGTAGGGGACGGGCGGTAAAAAGACTTCTGTGGGTCTTATGCGGCCTATGAGTTCACAGGGTTTGGTTGACCAGGGAATAGCACACGAGGCATGGATTTGGGACAGGATGGCAGGTTAGCTGCTGGCAACCTTTCAGGTGGCAACCGTAAACCCATGAAGAGGGAGCGGAGATGTGCAGTGCTTCTTTTCCCCCCTGATTCTCTGATTTGTCAGAGCTACATTTTCAAAGCCTCTCTCTGAATGGAGCATGAGTGCATTCATCTCTCAGTTGACTCACACAGTTATTGTTCTGTCTGCGTCTTTCATTTGTTATAAAACAGCACCCAAGGTTGGTGGCTCTCAGGGGGTAGGGAGCCTGGGACGCTCCAAGGACAATGAACTGGCAACCAGGGGGTTTTAGCAATGCGCTACTTTTGTATGGTACAGTTGCACAGATAGGAGAAAGAGGTTGGTTGGCTCTCGACTTACATCGACCTGTTCAGTAGCACACCTCGGAGTGGGTAGTTGAACTGGCTTTGGGGTCCCCGTTTCTCTGTGATAGCATACTCTTGAGCCCATACTTTTTTAATGAACATTTAATTGCAACTGCATGTGTATACCAAGTGCTTAATTCGTAAAACAGTAGGTGCCTGTGCCCAAATATGTTCTAGCACCTCCGTGACACTTGGGCAGTTCCACACCACTGCTGCCACCCAGGCTGGGACAAGAAATAGGCCCGGTCACCCAAAAAAAAATGGCCCACCCCTCGCCTCAAAAAAGTGGCCCATCCCTCGCCTCACGACACTTGACCTCTGATGGTATCACCGCAAGTGTTGTAATTTGACCCCATCCCATCCTGGGAAGCGATGAAACACAACCATTCACCCCTTGACAAAATAGGAAGTGGCATCAAATAGCATTGTTCCTAAGTAAACTACACTACGAAAAATATGGTTATGATTTCACTAAGCTGACATACATTTCATACAAGAATGGATCACCATACGTATCATTAATATCTGTGTGTATAGATCCATATTGTCAAAATACTGTGACTCCAAGCAGACGTCCAAGGCCACATGATAATATGGTATTATATAGCACTAACCCTTAAGCTCTTTTTTATAGAACAAATATGCATACAATATCACCCAACCTATGTTGGTACTTATATCGACCCAAGAAGGATGAAAGGTTTTTGCAGAAAAAAAAATGAAAAAAGAAATTTGAAAAAAATGCATTTTTAATGGAGCCTATTTATGAAGACAAAAAAAAGCACACACATTCTTTTGCCACGATGACCATCATCAAGGCAAAAGAAGGTGTGCACTTTTTCTTTTGTCTTCATTAATAGGCTCCTAATGGAGCCTGAGACCTCACAAAGGCCCGGCCCCTGTCGCGCTAAGCATGTGTGGCAGGGGCCGTGGATCGGGCTGCTGCTTGTTAATGAAGCAACAGCCCAACCCTTTGGTCATTTATCCTCTTTTAAAAAAATAAAATGTCAAACTGTAGTTGCGCGCCCCCCCTGGGCATGAGGCTGCGGCCCACCAGAGGGGCGTGCCCCACAGTTTGAATACCGCTGCGCCTAAGCCCTCCAATCCAGGACCATACACCAATATGTGTCCTAGAGGGGAGGGCTTAATCACACATTTTCGCGATTATAACCAGCCGGAGAGAAGTGATGCAGTATCGATGGAAAGGGCCATCGATGCTGCATCACTTCTCTCCGGCCGGGGGGTGGCTCAGCCCGACTTGATTTTGCCGGGGGGGCTTGGGCACTGGTGCCCCCCCATACTCGGTGCCCCTGGCATCACCACTCCCCAAGCACTATGGCAGATCTGATTAAGGGGTTAGTAGGGTGTAGTGGGAATAGGAAAGTGAGAGGTGTGATGTCATGTTGGCAGCTTCAGTTCGGTTTGGCTCATTCGCTGAGCTTAAGTGCGGTTTTCGGGTCAGTGCAAATTCCCATGTGCTGTTGTGCCGGGTTATGTGTTTTTAGTCTGTTGTTGCAATGTGGTGAAGTACGTGCGGATTGCAGTGCAGAGAAGTGGTTGTGTGAGATTCTGAATGAGAAGTGGATGCAGAAAGTTGATGTTTTAGATTGGGTTAGCAGGTTTTCCTTACCTCTTTGTCTTTGCGTGTCTGCGCTCAATTTCTATGATTATCCTGTGTGATTGGAATTGTTGTTTGGCCACCTACTTGGCAGGCATGTTGATGAGTGGCAGTTTTCCTCTGTATTACTCAAATTGTATGGGTATCTGGCTGTTGCAGGCGTGTTCCCCCACCCTGGGCTTGGCAATGTTTAGGTTAGCAGATTCTTGTCCCTCCCTGCCCATCCCATGTGGGGTCCTTACCTACCTAAGTTTCCTCTGGGGCTAGCGGTATGTGGACATCAGTGGCCGGACCTCCCCCCTGCCCAATGGTTAGGGAAGATTAAGTTAGTGGTCATGGGTTTGTTCCTGCGATTCTTGTTTCCTGCTGGGTCTAAGCTTCCTAATCGTTTCCTTCTGGTTCTCAAAATGGTAGATGATCAGACAAACGCACCTAGATTGAAGATTCCTAGATAATGGGAGAAAAAGCCTAGGTTTCACAAAATGGTAGAGAATTATGAAAACACACCTAGATTTGAGTTTTCTAGATGGTGGGAGAAAAGGCCTAGGTTTCACAAAATGGTAGAAAATGTTAATGTTAAAGAGTATTTATACTGTGCAACATCACCACCAGAGTGGTCCCCTGAAGCTCTGGCGGATCTGAAACAGGAAGAGGGTAGGAAGGTTTGTAGGACTGAGTGAGAAAAAGGCAACAGAGCTGTGATGTGCTGTTTTCAGCCTGCGTTCGGTTTACAGCATTCGCTGAGCTAATGTTTGCTTTTCGGTTGGGAGCCTTTATGTTTTGTTGTGCGAGGTGTGGTATGTTTTGTTGTTGCAGTGTAGTGTAGTGTGTGAGGTTTGTTGTGCATTAGAGGTTTGGTTGTGTTTAGTTAGAGTATGAGATGTGTATGAAGATGGTGTGATGTTTTAGCAAGGTTGTTTGATGGCATCACTATCTAGATGTGGTACAGGCTAAACTTCACAATTCTATCTAGATGTGGTACATGCTAACCCTCACACTTCTATCTAGATTTGACACATGCTAACCCTCACAATTCTATCTAGATGTGGTACATGCTAAGGCTCACACTTCTATCTAGATGAGGTACATGGTCAAATTCACAATTCTATCTACATGTGATGCATGCTAAACTTCACAATTATATCTAGATGTGGTACATGCTAACCCTCACACTTCTATCTAGATTTGACACATGCTAACCCTCACAATTCTATCTAGATGTGGTACATGCTAAGGCTCACACTTCTATCTAGATGAGGTACATGGTCAAATTCACAATTCTATCTAGATGTGACGCATGCTAAACCTCACAATTCTATCTAGAAATGCGCCAAACTTCGCACTTCTATCTTGATGTGACGCATGTTAATCTTTCCAATTCTATCTAGATGTGACACGTGCTAAACCTCACAATTCTATCTAGATAAGGTACTTTGGCTTCAGGTTCTTCAATCACATACAACAAAATGTAGATATGAATAGTATGTTAAAAAAATATTGCATGTGAATACCTATTTCAGCTTAAACCAGGATATCAAAATAGCATTTAAATAGTAATTTCCAGAGGGCCAACAATTCCTATAGAGTAGTAATGCAATCTCTCTCCTTTCCGACAGCTCTGAAACACCAACACGAAAACCACTCAACATAACCCGAAATCTATGCACCTCCTATTTGATGTGTACAGAGCATTTCTATAGATGAAAGGGGCCACTGCATATTTACCTCCCCATTAATATACAGTGAGGAGAATCTAGGCGTTTGAATTGTCGATTTCTGACGAGTTTTCTTGCCATCCAACCGGCAGTCGTGATTCTATTAAAGGCACGTAGCCGAGTATTAGGCACTCTTTTTTCCTATTTATTTTTACACCAGCAAGGGGAAAAAAACATGTTTAGAAAAACAGAACTCCTTCTCCGAGCACTCATCAGTCCCGGCTCCTCCCCTTTCCTTCTCCAATCAGTGCCTACCTTGCACCATAAGAACCTCTGAGTTTAGGTCACCCTACTCTTGTCTGTTGATGAGACCAACAGCAATGCAGTAGACCATGCTTACCTGAGCCAAGATGTTGAAGTTCTTGATGAACCATGATGCCCTCATCCAAATGATCTAGTAAAAATATTGAATGTACTTATCCCCTGAATGTAAGGAATGACATAAAGGACATATTTAGGCACAGGGAGGGATAATACTTGCTTCCATGCCATTGATAGAAATTGTGACTGTCGGTTGAATCCTAGTACTAATCGGTATTCTAAGGCACAGCACGGAGACTCCTATTATGCACATTTCAAAGGAGAAGAAAAACAGCAGCTGCAGCGTGCACAATAGGTTTGCAATAAAAGGTGTAAAATGTCCATGCATTGTCCCAATCGACTGCTCTCAGAATATCCTCCAATCATGGGCCTGCCCAAAAAAGCTTTGGAAGCCATGACGCTACTAACATATTGGACCCAAATAACTTTGTTGACCCCAATTTCGCTCATGACCCCTTTCACCCATCTCACCAAAGAGGGGGAGGAAACTGGAGAGAAACAATGCAGCCAAGGATTTTCTGAACCCCCCCTGTGACAGGCTCTTAATATATTAGGCAGTGCACCTCATATAACTCCTGGTAATTTGGAAAAGAAGGAAAATCGATGACATTTGATGCAGTTTTAGTGTGATGACATTTCTAAGCAAAAATCTGCCACCCACCAAAACGCAACCAAACACATTAGTGTGACCACCTTCAGGGAAAGCTGTTTGATTGACAACAGGGTGTTAACCGTCCACCTTTAAAACAGACCAAGTCCCATATTCCCATCCCAAAGATGGGAATAGCTCTGGGCTTGTGCCACACTGACCCTTTTTAGCAACCAACAAATCTAATTATGCTCCTCCACTGGAAAACCGCCCACCAGCCCATGACAGGTGGAAATGACAGAACGATACAGATTCACCAGGCTGAACTCGTTCCCCCAAAAACTTTAGCCATGGCTACCACGGGGACGCGCAAGGTATCATAATCCACTTGATAACATCAGGCTGCTCCTGCTGACGTATAGGCTCACAGAGTCCTAGGGGGCACAAGATTGTGCTACAAGAGGTACAGCTGGGTTAGAATTGCAGAGTGGGACTCAAAGGACCCCGAGATCATCCAGGTGACCAGAGGTAGAGAGCCTTCCAAAACAAGTGCATGCCTCTTTCCATAGGGAGCCTGCAGTATGTTGGGAGGCATCTAGAGTAACTGAGGGATATCAAACAGTTGGTGTAACGCCACGGGGTGCCATCCTATGTGAATCAGATTTGAGCAATGCCAAGAGCTTCCATGCCCTGAGATAGTATATGAAGCAAGACTCTGGGAATAAGGGTGCATGAGGGAAAACCGTACATGATACCCCTGATCTATGGCTGCATATAAGCATCCGTTTCAGAAGATTCTGGGTCTGTCTTCCAGCTGAAATAGTCTGAAAGTTGAGTCGGAATGCAAGGAGAATGACCAAAAACAGACCCCATCATCTCTATCATCACTGCAACAGTCTCCAGTCTGCTTGATCCAGCCAGTGTCAGGATCACCAATCACCAAACATGATGGACACTAATAGAATGAAGACTGCCCATATCTTCAATTGGTGGAGCAAACAGAAAACCCAAACGGTTACTGCTAGATCTGAAAATTCCTTTGAATTTGCACCCAAAGCTTGTTGATTTAGCAAACAGCTGTCCGGCTCACCTTCCAAAAAGTGATAGTACAGCACCATTTGCCTTTTGCAAAGCTTTTTACTGCATCGGACACTGCAAGCATCTTTAAACAATATATTGCTTGCTTGAGTCCTTGTGCAACAACCAATACATTTCCAGTTGAAACCCCACTGCAGCGACCCCCCAACGTGATAAGATATGTCATTTATACACATGTTTCTAGGTGCAACAAGGGAAGGGAAGGAAAACAGAGGGAGGACAAGACAAATGACTTTACTAGGCCATGTGTATCATTCAGATTGTGCAGGTGCAGCAGCACAAAGTTCAGGGGGAAGAGAGAAGGGGTCTTGCCAGGGAGGGGTAAGTGTAATCAGGGCAGCATTTCTCTGAATATGTGCAGCCAGGGTGGCACGGACATGGTTAGGAGCAAGGAGGCAGGGGACTGTAGTCCAGCCTAGAGAGAAAGAGGGCTATGGAGACAGTGAGATTCTGGGGGAAAGTTAGAAATGGAAGAATACTTCTGAGGAGGTGCAGCTGATAGTGGGCCTTCTTGACAAGGTCCGTGATGTGAGGACAGAAAGAGAGAGTGCAGTCGAAGATGATATCAAGGTTTTTTGCCTTACAGGAAAGCAAAGGAAAAGGTCCTAAGCAGGGCAGCCAGAGTGAGAGAGGGAAAGTGGAAGCAGGGGTCCAATGAGAAGGATCTCTGTTTTACTGGCATTAAGGCAGAGATTGTGGAACCAATTATGAATCCTGGGTAGACAGTCAGGAATGAGGGAGGGAGGAGAGGAGGCTGAAGGGAGCCATGCAAAAGATCTGATTGTCATCCTCATAACACTGAACATTAGAGGAGAAGGTATAGATCAGGTGGGCAAAAGGGGCTAAGTAGACATTGAAGAGCCAGGGTGAGATGATAGAGCCCTTGGGAACCACACATGTGGGTAAGAGGTGGTGGAGAGAAAGGACCCAAGTTGCACCTGGGGGGGTCAGTCCAGGAAGAAGGAGGTCAACCACTGCAAGGCCTGATCCATGATGCCCAGTTTCTCACAGAGTCGATTGATCAGGATGGTTTGACTGACCATGTCAAAAGAAGAGGTAAGGTCAAGGGGGATGAGGACAGAAGGAAGGCTGGAGTCAAAAGAGAGCGGTGTGTTCAGGAGCGCCATTTCCGTGCTTCTGAAAACGAACTGATTCAGTGTGGAGAGTACGCTGGAGATGTCCAGCTTTTCCAGGAGTTTGCCCAGGAAAGGAGTGATAGAGATCGGGCAATATTTTGACGGACAGGTAGGATCTGTCAAAGGCTTTCTTTTAAGGATGGGTGCATAAGGGAGTGCTTGAGGTGAGAGGGGAAATATCCAGTGGTTAAAGAGTGATTGCAGAAATCATTCAAGTTTGGAGAGAGGGTGTCAATGTGGTCCTCTTTGGATGACACTTTCATAGATCGGACTTGTCTAGAAACAATGTCAGGTGTTGTCATAGAGAAAGAGGAGACAGGTGGAGGAGAGGGAGAGGCGGCCAGAGGGGGCCAAGAGAGGGAGAGGAAGAGGATAGCATGAACAGGATGTTCTGCATTTTAGTGGTGAAGTGAGAAGCCAGACCCGTACCCTGGGTTTGGGAGGGAACATGAGAGGTGGAGACTGCAGAAGTACTGGCCAGATCCTTGCAGATTCTAAAAAAAGTTTGTCTGTGTTGTTAGAAGCTGCAGAAACACAGGCTTGGATCTGTACTCTCTTCATGGACAGGGCAGATTGTATGTATTGCCACTGCAGCAGGGGGCAGGCCAGTTTGTCAGTGGATGTACCTGAAACCCTCCACTTCCCCTCGGCCACCCTGCACTTGCGTTTCAGTATGGCAAGGCTGCAGTCATATGAAGAATTGCTTTTGGAGGTAGGCTTCAGAGGGATTCTCATTGCAGGGGCAAGGATGTCCAGAATCTTGGAGAGAGAAAGATGCAGGTTAGAGAGGGCTGTGCCAGAGTGTGTGTCAGCCACAGGAATAGTAGGAGCAGACAACGTAGTGGCACAGGTACCACTGACACATGCTTCATTGACTGAATGACCGAGAAGGTAGGTGGCAGTGCTGGGGTGGGCTTCATCTGAGGAAGAGAAAGTTTCAGGTGAGATAAAAGCAGAAAGTGGTCAGTCCAAGAGAGAGGAGTTGTGAGAGGGTTGGAGAGTGGTATGTCTGAGGAGATGAGAATATCCAAGGTGTCCAGCAGAATGTTTCAAACTAGAGGGCAGAATGGAGTGCTAGAGAGCATCTCAGAGGTCGCAGAAGAGCCCAGATGAGGGATTAGAAGCATCTGGGTGAATGTTGAGGTCTCCAACTAGGAGGAGTTGTGAGTTAGAGGCAAGGAGAGGTCAGCCCATTCTGAGAAGACACCAGCAGAACTCTCTACATTCTTCTGAAGAAAGTTGTACCCAGGTGGAGTAATTTGAGTTTTCCTGCAGTCCCTGGCTCATCAATCTCTGCAGAGCCCCGTAGTGAAGGGAACCTGGAAATATTGCATGAATGGATGCTGACAGCAAACCCATGGTTCAGGCAGCTTGCCAATTGTCACACTGTTTCCCCTTGTGGTGCTTCTAGGCCAGATGGACAATCCGCCATCACTGCACTGTCATGTAGATCAGGAACGCAGAGCTACTGTCCAGTTGTTTTTCAACATGGCCACTACCATACGAGATAATTCTAATCAACATTGTTAGCGTGGCGCGTTGTAACCCCTGTACGTTCTTGTATCGTGAGATGCTAGTGAAGGTATTCAGCTTTCTTATTTCTGCTTCTGAATTGTGCCAGTGTGGAGCCAGTGACTCAGGTGAGTGTCTCTGAAACAGTGTGCTTCTGACGGTCAACGTTTAGGCAAAGAGGCAAGTTTTTAAGGTTATTCTGAAGGCTCTGTGGGATTCTTCTGCTCTTAGCGAAGGAGGAAAGGCAAGGCTGCAACTGCTGGGAAGCCATCCTAGTTTGAGTGCCCAAAGGCAGGGCTATAGTGTTCTGTTTGTTAGGGGCCTGTGGTGGGTATCACGTTTTGATGGGTGACTCGCTATTTCAGGGAGCAGGCCAGTCCAATTGTCTGTGGTGTGCAGATGTTTGTTATATTTTTCCTGAACAGACCCTATTGCTGGTGAGATGTAATGCATGTATAGGAATTCTGGCCTAGTGTGGAAATTGTTTCCGCCTGACCATGTAGACCTTGTACATTAGCCATTTGGGGTCCTATAACTCTTCTGGTGTGTGTTGCCTTTCTCATGTATGAGTTGACAACCTAGATTGAAATAGCTATATCACTATTCAGCTTTCAACCAGCAGTATGGACAAATGTTCAGGATTCGTCTACCAAAGCCACATAGTCCCACTGACAGCCATCAAAATCATATGTTTTAAATTACACAACATAAACCATATTGCTGCAATACATTAATTTCAGAAATATAATTCCTTAATAGATTGCAATATTATTCCCCCTTTTGGCATTCTGCATATCAAGGCATTCACCAGAAACACTGTGTGCCAGATTCATGGAACTTTTAGCGTGTTGCAAAGTCAATTTACACCGCACTAAGATTTCCAGTTAAGAATTGTGCAGTGCAAAAGTAAATAGCGCCAATAAAAGGCACTATTCACTGTGCAATATTAAGCCCAACGATTTACAGATATGCCTTTGTGCTGGAATCCAGCACCGTGTGGCACGTCAGTGTTCCTTGCGTGAGGCGTGCAGAACTGGCCAGCGCAAAGGACAAGAAAAGGGCGGAAGATGCAACACCCTCAATAAAACAGAATGAAGGATAACATTGACGTGGGGAGGGGATAACATGGGCGTGGCGAGGGAAGCACCCAGTAAATGCACACACATGCCCCATCAAGTGCAAGCAAGGCGGTATTCACAGAATAAACTCTGAACCCGCCCCAACCAAAATGATCTAAAAACCCATAGCCACTCGTGAGCAGTCACAATGTGAAACTAGCCGTGCAATAGGTGGAAACAGAACCCACCGTGCAAACGTAGCGAAAGACCTAGACCATGCCAGTCCCTGCACTGCTCGCATACTTACTGCTACATGGAAGGAGGAGGTGAAGGAGAAGGAGAGCCAGAATCTACCATACACGCAGAACGCTATTCAGCGTGCCAGATGAGGATATTTATGGCACATACCGCTTCCCATGTAATCCTTGACTTGGTCAGGGTGTGGAAGAATGACCTGGTGTCACAAACCATGTGCTCACAGCCAATACCACCCTTGGTGAAAGTGCTAACAGCACTACACTTCCTGTGCACCGGAACATTCCAACCAACCACAGCCATAGTTGGTGGTATCTCACAGCCCACACAGTCACACTACCTCAAACAAGTCCAAAGCTGCATCATTGCACGTGTGCACAGCCGCATTAACATGGCATGTAATGTGCAGGCAAGGCAAAGAGTGGCACACAAATTCTATGCCGTTTCCCAGTTCCCACAGGTACTTGGGGCAATAGATTGCACACATGTTGCACTACAGTCCCCATGAGCCACCAAACACATATGCCGGAACCGTAAAAATTGGCATTCACTTAACGTGCAGGTCATTTGTGACGCCAAGGGACACATAATGCATTTGAATGCAAATTATCCTGAATGCACCCACAACAGCTACATACAACCACATTCCCCCATCCACCAGACATTGGCATCTGGAACATTTGGAAACAAGTGGCTCATTGGTGAATATCACTCTGCACACAAACAAAAACACACACATTGTGGTCCACAGCAAATCCAAACCAATATACCATGACATCCTAAAACCAAAAATGATTCTTCTTGTCATCCACAGGGGACAGCGCATACTCACTCTCATAATGCCTGATGACGACTATCCGAAACCCCACCACTCCATCGGAGGTCTGCTACAATACAGCACAGATTACGACCAGAGGCATAATCGAACGCACATTTGGAGTGCTGAAATCGCGCTTCTGCTGCCTCGACCATTCAGGTGGAGTACTATTGAATACACCAGCTGGGTCATGTAAAATCACATTTGCATGTTTCATCTTGCATAATATAGCCTCATGTCATGGAATACCAAAAGAGACGCATAAGGGGTTGTGGCTGCAGCCACATGCAGGATCTATATCAATAACAGGCCAAAGCGTCAGGGGCCAGCAAATACGGAACCAGCTCGTCCAGACATACTTCACATGAAAACCATACAGAGTGACAGCAACCCCATAGCCACATCCCAGAATGCCTTCGATGATGAAACATGGCAAGTATTTTTGGGCCATAGACCACTACCTGAGAATTGCATTTCAGGGTTGACATGTGGTGTGTGCCTCATACTCTTAAAAACAACACAAATCCCACTACTACAAACTAACAGCAAAACATGCCAAAAAGCCCAGTGTCACTAGTGTGACAGATAGCAATACCAAAGTAACACACACAATCACAAAAAAAGACAACAAGGCAACTAGGCAACACATATCAACCAATAAAGCAACATGAACATGTGACATCCAACAAAGCAAAACCAAGGCCATTGCACAACATCACATACCTATGCATCCCCATTACCCATTGACGATGCATGAAGAAGCAACAAGTACATAGAAAATGACTGACTGACATCCCATCAATGAGCATGTACCACTGTGAACCAAACACAATGTGACCTGCATCCATGCCTGCAGCTTCACAGGCCTGTGTGTGCTTGGTGGTGCCAGTGCAGCAGGTGAACATGCCACTGCATGCCGTTTCCCCCCAACACTGGCCTGATCCAGCATATAAGCTGCACCGGAACTACGATGCGTGAACAGTGGCTGACATTGCTGGGGCAGACCAGCACCACATCACACTGACTGAGCAGCTGCCATATTGTCTGGTTTAAGTGACTACAGGTGACTCCATGGCACACCTGATAGGCAGGCTATATGGCCACTGGTCACCTGTAGCACATTTCCGGGGGTGGGGTTGTGGGAAATATCCTAGCATGTGTCTGTGTAGCACGTCCAGGGTGCAGAACCACAGCAGGCAAACAGCATGGAATGGCCAAGTGACACAGCACACATGGTGGATGTTGCCCTGCATCCATCCAAAAACATAACCAAAACTCACAAATATTGATAATGCAGAAATACACAAAGCACATCTCATGTGAATAATTCCATCCTGTTAGGGAGAATTCTCATCTATGGCTAAGTTCCCTCACCTAGTGAGTCCCATAGCAGCGTTGCTGGACTTCTGGATTTTATTTTTTTTCCATTTGGTAAGAGTGAGAGCTTTTTCCCCACTCTTACTTGTGTTTTGCTATGTGTTTCTACCTGTTTCTGTGATTGTGTACTCTGAGGTACACCACTTCAGTAGCCATCTTCTTGTTGTGTGTCACACAGCACCTTCAGTGCCGTGGCACAGAGTTGTCTTTGAGACTTCCCTCGACTCCATTTCTGAGGCGACTACCGTCCCCCAGAAAAGGGTAAAGTTACCATTAACTTTACTTAGTCAATCTATCACAGATCCAGTACACCCCATCTTCCATGGAGTACTGGAAAGGGTTAATTTGTATCCCTTTTTACCTGTACCTCCTAGAGCATTGTTTCGCTCTTTTAACATTTAGACTTGGCTGGAGGCAGTGGTATCTTAACTTTTCTACCGTGATTATATTAGATAAACGTGGTACTGTTCTTGGCTATTATATTAGCCTCAAACATAAACCCGCTTGACCAAAATGTCTTTCTTTTGGCTCTGGTTGGGTTTATTCGCCATTTCTTTTTGTTAAAGTCCTTCTTGTATTTTGTATTTGTTTATTTTCAACGCGCACCTTCAGGCCCGGAGGCATCAGGGCGCAACTTAGACATGGTTACATAAGCATACATATATTCAGAACATTAAACAGTGCACAGTATTCAGGGCATATAGCAATATACATATTTACAGGATGTGTGTTCAGGGCATACAGCAATATACATATTTACAGAATGTAGATTAGGGCAGGCGTTTTCCTGGGGCAGACTACCAAGAACATAGGAGGTCCAGAAGTCAAGGCTGGCTGAAGAGCCAGGATTTGGTTTTAAATTTGAAGGCACTAAAGCATTCTACAGATCTGATGGTGAGGGGGAGGGCATTCCAAAGCTTGGACACTAGGACGGGGAACCTAGATCCACCTGTGTTTTGTAGTTTGAACCTAGGAATGGTTAGACAGTGGGCCTGGGCCATTCTTTGCGAGCAGGTAGGCGCGTGGCGGGATAGCCGGCTGCAGAGATACGGAGGTGCTTGGTTGGCTAGGCATTTGTGGGTAAGGCCTAAGATTTTCAGTGAAATTCTCTGTTTGACCGGTAGCCAGTGAAGGTTGGATCTAGATTCCGAGATTTTGTGGTTTTGCGGGATGTTTAAGGCTGCTCTGATGGCGTTATTCTGGGTAATTTGCAGTTTGTTCAGATTCTCTTGGCTAGTTCCAAGGTAGAGGGCACTCCCATAGTAATTTTTGGCCATTATGAGAGTTCTGGCCAGTGTGCCCGTGTTGGGGGTGGTCAGAAAAGGCCTGCAAGCTGCAATGAGTTTGCAGGTGTATGCTGAGGAGGATCTTACTGCATTAGTTTGTCGGGATAGGGATAGGGTGGCGTCAAGATAGACGCCTAGAGTTTTGGTGTCTTTCGAAACTTGGATGGTGTTACCATCGATGATAAACGATTGGTAGGATGGCTCAAGTTTACGAAGGCGTTGCGTAGTACCCAAGATGAGGAGCTCAGTCTTGTCATCGTTAAGGCATAACTGGTGTTGTGCCATCCAGGCTTGGATGACCAGGTAGACGTCATTCAGGGCCTTAGTGTCAGCCAAGTAGCCTCCAGTGATGGGAATGAGTATCTGGGTGTCATCGGCGTAATTCGTGTAGGAGACACCCAGATAGTCAAGTACATCAAAGAGTGGTTTTGTAAAAACATTGCAGAGCATTGGCGACACACAAGAGCCCTGGGGGATGCCGCAGTGAATAGGGGAAGGATCTGCAAGTGCAGATTGAGAGAAGACAAGCATGGATCTATTACTCAAGAATGATTTGATCCAGGCCGTAGCTGATGGTGACAAATGGGCGGCCGAGTGGAGATGCTTGCATTAAATGTGGCGATTGACCAGATTGAAGGCCGCAGAAAGGTCGATTAAAAGTAACCAGGCAAGTTTGCCGTTGTCCTTTAGCACTTCATTTTGGGTTTTAAGTCAAGTAGAACTGTCTCTGTTCCGTGTCTAGGGCGGAAGCCAGATTGTCTAAGACCTAGAAGATTATTGGCTTCCAGGTGTTCTTGGATTTGCAGGTATGCTCGACGGTCAAGAATTTTTAGCAGGAACAAGACAGTAGTAATGGGTTGGTAGTTAGTAGGTATGCTAGGTTCGAGGGAGGATTTTTTAAGCAAGGGGATCACCCATGCATCCTTAAGGTTATCGGGAACAGTTCCTGTTTTAAAGGAGGTATTAATAAAAGATGTGATAAATGGGGCCAAATTGTGGGCAGATTCCTTAATAATTAGGGCAGGGCAAGGATCGCCCTGGCAGTTGGACGGTTTGATCCTCGGGATGATGTTTTCTACTTCTGCAGTGGTGAGCAGCGAGAAGGCAAAGCGTTTACAGTTGGGC
Organism: Ambystoma mexicanum; assembly: GCF_040938575.1. Lineage (NCBI taxonomy): Eukaryota > Metazoa > Chordata > Amphibia > Caudata > Ambystomatidae > Ambystoma > Ambystoma mexicanum. Next base: position 1,546,861,029 of record NC_090929.1, read on the forward strand.
AGATCAGGGGAGAGGGCCCCTGCTGCGGTAGGAGGGCGATTGTCCAATTTCAGGCTGTCTTGTTTGGCTGAGATTTTAGATGGAAGCATGGTGATTTTATTCAGTAACGCTGCCTGAATGTTAGCACACCATTTGCTATCTTTAATGCAGGTGTCAGGGGGGATAACGCGGGTTTCGAGCTCTTTTAGGATCTTAAATAGTTCCTTAGAGTTGGAGGAGTTGGAGTCAGCATGCAAGATGGGATTATTAAGGGATTCTTTTTTTCGCCTCTATAATGGCTGCTTTGTAACTGAGCGAGGCCAGGAAGAAGCCATCTTTGTGCATGTCAGAAGGGTGGCTTTTCCAACGGTTTTCAGCACAGCGTTTGGTTTTGCGGAGTACTCTTAGCTGTGGGGTGAACGAAGCGTTCAGGTGTGCTTGTGGTTTGGTCTTCCTCAATTTGATGGGGGCCATAGAATCTATCTCTGTCAGCATACTGCAGTTATAGATGTCAGCTAAGGCGGTAGGGTCATTACAGGAGTCAGTGGCCGCTTTGAGTGTGGGGAGTAGTAGAGGGAGAAGTTTCTCCTTGGTTATGTCCTTTTTGTTTTTGTTCGGGAGAGCCGGCACTATCACGGTCGGGATACGGGGGGTGGCTTCAATATTAAAGGTGATAATGTGGTGGCAAGGGGAAATGGCCAGTACATTGATATCGCAATTAGAGCTGGCTAGCCGTCGAGGGTCCTGCCTTTAGAATGCGTGGGCTCTTGGATGTGCAAGGTGAAACCAGAGTTGGAAAGGATGTTTTCCAGATCAAGTGCAATAGGAGCTATAGGGTCACCAAGTCTCAGGTTGAGGTCTCCAAGGATGATGATTTGTGAATTAGTTTTAGCGTTGTCAAGGAGGAGGGTGGATATTTCGCAAACAAAGGAGGGTGCAGGGCCTGGGGGCCTGTAGATTAGGTGGAGGGTGGCTGTTTGGTTGGGTGTTAGTGCGAGTTTGACTGATAATAGTTCCGCGGACTCAAGTTTGGTGTTGGTCATTACTCTTAAGTCCAGAGTGATTTTGTGGATGATGGCTAGGCCACCACCTCTAGAGTGGGAGGCAGAGGTGCAGTCACATCTTATTATGCTGATGCCGGGTGGTATGGCAAGGGACAAGGAAAGGCCGGATGCGGCATGTAGCCAGGTTTCAGCTATAGCAATGAAGTCAGGATCTGACGATGTTATAAGGTCTGCTATGTCTAAGGCGTGTGCTGGGAGTGCGCTGTGTTTGCCTTCTTGTTCACTGTCAGCTCAAGGCGCCTGGGTGTCTAGGTGGGCTGAATGTGAGGGAGGGGTGTAGTCACCCCCTGCACAGGGTATCCTAGGAAACCCAAGTCGCACTTTGTCATGATTGGCCAGGGTAGTTGTCCGGGCTGGACAACCCCCCTGCTGGGCGATTGACAGGCAGGCTGTGTGAATGGGGGTTTTTCACATAAAAGGCAGGTCTCTTGGGCTAGAAGTCAGAGAGTCACCACTGGAACTACAAGGAACCGAAGAGAAGCTGAGAGAACAACGGCTGCTGCAACTACCCCATCCCGGTGAAGCCCTGCTGCAGTCCTGAGCTATCTTCCCTTCAACGACTCCGAGAAGATCCAGTCCGGAGTCTTCTTCCCTTGAGCTGGGTGGGGATAACCAGCTCATCTTCCACAGCCAGAGGATCCTCTTCCTTGGTCAAAATCACTGCACGCTGCTCTAGTGGTCCGGATAGCCACCTGAAGAGCCTCTCCTGTTTTTAAGGAGCGCACCTTTTATTCCTTTTCGCTGTTGCCTGCTTCATCCCTGTGTGGTGCAGGCCCCCTTCAGATGTCCTCCTTCACAACGACGCTCCAGGAACCGTGGGTCTGCGGGAAACCAACAGGAACAACTGCCAGGGCACCAGCTGCACCATTGGAACAAGGTACTGTGTTCTACTTGAGGAAACTGGGTGAATACCTTTTCTTCATTTCCAAGGCTTGCCCTTGTCTTCCGAACATTGACAATATCGAAGTACTTTTCGGCTACGTTAAATCTGACTGTGTGATCTTCGGCAACAGGCCCAGGTGTCTTTCGACCCTGGCTCCGGCCCTTTGACTTTTGAACTCCTGTCTCTGAGTGTTTCTTGATTCTGCCTGCCTAACCAAAATATTGCCTGTGATTTTTGCCTCTAACTCCCTCTGGGTATCTCAGGTGCTAAGTGTGTTTTTGCCCCGGTAGCATTTCATGTCATGGATATGCGTTTATTTAGTAGACCGAACTGTCAAAAAGTGATCACAATCGTATTCGCGGTAACGTGTTTTGTTCGTAACACCGGGTCATTCAAACACAGAGTACTTACCTTGAGACTTACTGTACAAAGCAAATTGGGTAATTGTAGTATATTTAACATGTGGGTTTTATTTGAGTTTAATAAAAGTGTTGTGTTTATAACGAATGGTTTAAAAATAAATGTACTTATATTTTTTAACTGAAACCTTGAGTCAGTATTTGCTTGAGTCACAGTAATTGTGGTCCCTTTGTGTAATCTCTGCTACTGCTCATATACTCTTGAGATAAGCCTGGCTGCTCCACCACTGCTACCACTCTGACATACTAGTACAGGCTTGAACCAAAGGTAAAACTTGTATTGCCACCTGTAGTCTTAATTGTGTGTAGTGGTCCCTAAGGGCATTGCACGGGATTCTGCCTAACACATCCGGTGTGAGTTGAAACTCAGGTGCGTAGGAAGTACATGTATGATAGATTTGCAACCCAACACCAAACATGGCAGGATACGGCATGCAAGGAACACAGGATGTGACATGAAAAGAACCCAGCACCAAACAAGCATGCCAGTGAATGGTCCAGAAGCAGAGACACGTACACAGAAGGACCGCCAGCGTACAGCGCCCGACCAGCATGCATCTGACACCTACACAACTCCAAACAGCACTGAAAGATCATCAAAAGTTCAGCTGCCAACTGCAACAAAACAAGACATATCACCACTATCACACAATCATGCACTACCCTACCACTGTCGCATCAGGACAGAACTGCAACGCAAAACCAAACATCCATGCAAAGCCCCTACATGTCATACCTTAGATCGTGTCCATGCTGTTGTGCCTGCAAACCCACCACCTCCACCAAACACTGTGTCTTACCATTTGCGAAAGGAGGGTCAGTGTCAAGCAGAGTGAATGGTGAAAATGGTGAATGGAGAGTGTCCTCTTAACATCCAAAGGGTGACCATAATCCGACACAGCAAAGTGACCTGAAAAGGCGAAAGACAGATGAGCATCAGTGAGCACCTATACAGGCACACACATAATACATGTAAACTACTACCTGCATCAACATAGAATTTCTACCTGAATGTGCCATCATGTTCCATGGCAAACCAGCATTTCAGGTGACATCACTGAACATTATATACAGAACATAACTCAGTCATCACAACTCCAAAAGCACCACACTGAGCGAATCAACTGTACATGGCACCAGAAGGCAATGTTCAGCACAAAATGGAAAATAGAAGACCGTGGTGTCCTGGATACGAAATATGAAATGAAAAAATGTACATCCATCAAGATCCACATAGTCATTGGGCGTGTTGAGTAAGTGGCGTGGTGAGGTGAGAATCAAAACAAAACGGTAGTGTAGGTTCACTGAAACACAGCATAACTTGACATAATCCAAACTAGGAGCCTACTTGTGGTTCCCCATGTGAAGGGGGTTCCTGTCCACACAAGAGCAGTGCCCAGTCCTCCTCTGCAGCTTCCACACATGAAACTGATTCATGCAACAGGCCACCGAGTGCTACAAAGTGCTGGTGTGTCGCTTCGCGTGTTTCTCTCAAGACAGACCTCGTAGCTGCCCTTGCAGCTTCCATCTGGATGTTGATGGTGTCCCTCAGGGATGACATCTCAAGACGTAGAGTCTCCCTTGAGGCCTTCATTTCATCATGCAGGCATTCCCACCATGCATATATCTCACCATCCAACAGCTGGAATTCTGTGCACACAGTGGCATGGGATGAAATGATGTTGTCAGCGAGGCAATGCATGTCCCTGCCAATCTCCTGCATCACCTCACCATGTTGCACAATTTTACGGACCACTTCCTCGTCTATGTCAAACCTTGCAGAAGGCATATGTCCATCACTTGTGTGATGACGCCATAATCGTGAGGATGCAGTCCCTGCCAGCCTTGTTGTCTGCACCGGCATGGCCTGTTTGTCAGCTTGTAAACCACTACCTGCACACACCACTTCCGATTTCACGACAGGGGTTTGCAATGCTGCAGGCACTGTGCCACTTGAAGCAGCATGGCTCACCACAGGTAGGGGCATGATCTCCTGTCCCCCATCCGGCTCCTCGTCCCCTATGAACTCAAGGAGGAACATGGGGCTGGGACTTCTGAGTTGCTGGTCATCCGCCATCTCCCTCAATAAGGCTGGCACTTCATCGTCGTTCTCCTCCTCCCCCAATGAGTCCTGTCTAAGCATGCTGATGATGCTCTGCAACAGCAGCGGTTTCTTGCCACACAGTGCTGCCCTGCCACTGCTGTTGCCTGCTTGATCATCCCCTGATGTGCCCCCTGGCACATGCTCCCCCTCAGCTGCAGCTACAAAAAATAGAACAACACAAATCATGTCTACATCAACGAACACACATGACTCACAACAATAACAAGCAGCACAAACAGTAATAATCACCCACATGTGGACATAGACATGATTAGTCAGTGGGCACCAAAACCCAATACCTAAACATGTCTGGACTGACAATACCAAGGTGACAGTCATCACCCTTGCAAATCTCACAGTAAGCCTGGCAACAAGCTACAAAAGCACACAATGCACCACTGGCATGTTTTGCAAGTGGCTGACACAGTGGTCACCAGTGTGCACATACATTTACCATAGAGCATGCTTTGTAATGGAACCTTTGATTCTTTACCTACATCCAAAGTTCCATGTTCCAGACAGTTATTGGCTGGGGGAGTGACCTGCTGGGTGCTGGGGTTTGTCCATCAATAAAGCTCTGTTTCCTGCACCCATCAGCCTCAACTTAATGATTTCACTGGCGATGAGGAGTTGACAAACCCGGCATAGGAATCACATGTGCAGCTCCAGTCCCCAGGAGGAGCTGCAGCGAATTGCAGCGTACCCAGCAGCGTTGGAGCTCCGGTGGGCTGGTGTCCACCTGGCACGTGGCATCTTCGGGAGGCATGCAGAAAGAGTAACCCGAGTGTCTCTGGGTCCCGGCGCCACAAAGAGTGATGGAGGAGGATCTCATCCCCATGCAGAGCGCCAAGGAAGAAGAAGGCAGGGAGTCCCTTCTTTCCCCGGCACAGAGCGCACTAGTGGCAAGACGGATTGGCGAGGAGCTAGCCTAGAGTCAGGGAGTCCCAGGGGCACGGCTTAAGGAACCCTGCAAGCTCCGCCCCATAGGAAGTAACCAAAGTGGCAGACCCGAAAAGCAGAAGGCCTCCGCCGCGAGCAACACTGCGCGGCCCTGAGCCAAGGCGCGTGCTGCTGTTGCCTGGCAACGGACAGCGTTGCTGTTGCCTGCTGGACGCGTAGCTTAGGGCACGGCAAAGTGACCTGGGTTGGATGCATGGACAATTATAATTGTTGAAGTTCAAAAAAAGAAGAGAAATCTCCCTGGCCGACCCTGGCAGAGGACAAGGGAAGAATAGAGAAATGTATTGTATGCACAGGACAATCTTGCAACAGGCAATTTGTGCACATCAGAACACAGTGAGTGCATGGGGCAATTGAGTGCACAGGGCAATCATTGTATGCCCAAAACAATTTTGCAACCGGCAATTTGTGCACAACAGAACACAGTGAATTCACAGGGCAAGCGTGCAACTGGAAATTTGTGCATGACAGAACACATTGGGTGCACCGGGCTATAGTGTAACAGGCAATTAGTGCACAATAGAACACATTGTGTGCACAGGGCAATTTTCTCAACAGGCATCCCAGGAGTAGAAGTCACCCCAACTACTAACCAGCACAAGTCACCCCAACTACTAACACGCACATAGGGGTTAAGTTGTGCAGCAGAGCACATTAAGAATGAAAAAGAGCAACGCCCGCCCACCGTCGGCTTTCCTACCCAATCCAGGGGAAACCTCTATCACTGGGGATCTTTGGATAGACACCTTTAAGGTTAACTTGAGGGCGGCAGGAGATGCCTGGTATGATGATGACGATAAAGAAGCAGCACTTCTGAACTCTCTAGGTACAGAGGATCTACATGTGTTCAGGCACCTTCCAGGTGAGGATGTACAAGTGCCTGGCACCGGGGATGGTGAAGACAGTGAGGGCACTGTAAGTGCATTCGAGACAGCCTTCAAAAAACTAGAGGAGCGTTTGGGAAAAAGGCTGAATGTAGTAGTGGAGAGGTACCATTTCTTTGCTAGAGATCAAGGCGTGGGGGAAAGAATAGACATGCATGTAACAGCATTGCGGACACTTATTTCCACCGGCAAGTTTACCGGCATCCTGGGTGAGTACATACGTGACCAGGTGAGGATGAAAACCAGCAACGCCAAAGTGAGGGAAAGACTGTGGATTGAGAAGGATCCCCCACTCGAAAAGGTGATTGAAATAGCAAGAGCTGTCGAAGAATCGCAGGTAAGTGTACAGGAGGTGACTGAGAGAAATGAAACAGTACATGCGATAATGAACAAGAAAGGATCCGGGGAGTGCAACGGAAGATCTAACCGGGGAGAAAGGGTCAGAGGAGAGAAAATATACTCCGGGAACAACAAGGGAATGTTTGCCACAAGAGAATTGTGCAGGAGGTATGGCTGGAGGGGGCATGCCACACAAGTCAAAGACTGTCCAGCAGTAAATGCAGAATGCAGGAAATGCAAGGGAAAGGAGCATTTTGCCCACATGTGCAAAATGATTGCTGAGAACAGACACACTATGAGAATGTTAACTCTGGATGGAAATTCGGAGGGTGTGGTTGGTTATGTCAGTGATGGAGGACATGGCGTAGTATGCAAGAAGTATTTTGAAGGAGTGTTATTGAGTGTGGGCAGTGCACAGAAAAGGAAAGGCCTGTGGGCCATTCCGTCTGTGAATGGGGTACAACTACAAATGCTTGTCGACTCAGGATCCCCATACACTGTGATGTCCCCTGAATTATATGTCGAGAGCTATGGCAAGGATGTATCATTCCATCAGACATTAATCGCTGTGCTTACGGTCGTGTGCCCATCATGGTGCTGGGGTATGACTGGCCCAAAATTAAATTTGAATGGGGCACACCACCCAGGGCAAGCTCTATGTTGCACATAGGGGAGATATTGTTTTAGGTTGGGATGAACAAGCTGCTCTAGATAAGTGCCTGTATTGTGTGTTGGAGGTGGAGAAGGGACACCAAACGTTGGGGTAGTTACAGTTGAGTACCTCAGAGAATCTTTTCCCACCATACTTTCAGAAAAATTGGGAAGGCTTAAGGGCTTCTTGCACAAAATTGTTCTTAAAAGAGGTGCCGTACCGAAGGTTCACAAAGTGAGGAGAGTACCTGTGTTGGCCCGTGACGGGTTGAAAAATGAGCTCTCCAAACTTCAAGAAGCTGGTATAATTGAGGAGATAGAAAGTTCAGAATGGTCGTCACCAGTGGTGTTGGCACGTAAGGCTGATAGTGGCATGAGGATGTGTATAGATTTGATGGAGCTCAATGCTAATATTTGGGTTGACCGGCATCCCTTACCTAATATCAATGAGTTGTTGTCATCTGTAGGAAAAGCAACATGTTTCTCCACATTTGATTTATAATCTGCATACCACCAGTTAGATTTACACGATGGGTCATGTGCACTAACATCATTTTTCACGCCTTTTGGAGCTTATCGCTTTTGCCGTATGCCTTTTGGACTAGAATCAGCATCTGCTATGTTTAAAAGGCTTATGCAGAATCTTTTTGGTGGTGTGTCTGGGGTAGAATACTTCCAGGATGACATATTAGTGTGGTGAAGGGATTGCACGGAGCATGACAACAGAGTAATCAAGGTGATGCAAGTGTTGAAAGAGAGTGGATTAACAGCAAAATGGTCTAAATGTCATGTGGGTGTGCTGAGTGTAACATATTAGGGTCATACATTAGACGAAAAGGGTGCAAAAGAAGAATTGGTGAAGGTCATGAAAGAGGCGCCTGCACCTACCAATAAGGAGCAACTTAGATCATTCTTAGGAATGACTGAATATTACATAGGGTTTATTGTTGGATATGCTGAGAAAACAGTTCATATGAGTGCGTTGTTAAAGAAAAATGTCTGCTTTGAATGGACGGAGAGTTGCCAGAAGGAATTTGAAGATTTAAAGGGTGATGTGGATCGTGCCCCGTCCTTGGGGGTCATTCAGTCACAGTAAAAACAATGTGTTAATGGTCGACGCCAGTGTGGTGGGTGTGGGTGCTGTCCTGGAACAGTGGGAGAATGGAAATTCTCACCCCATAGCTTTTACTTCTAGAGTGCTGAGGGATGCTGAGAGAATGTATGCCGTAATTGAGAGGGAAGCTTTGGCTGCTATGTGGGAATCGAACCATTTTGAACGTTCTTGTGGGGGTGTTCCTTATATAATAAGTACAGACTACAAGCCTCTCATGTATGTGCTAACGACTAAGGGGATGTCTTCTGCTTCGTCGAGAATTGCCAAGTGGATGGTTGATCTACTAGAGTTAATTACAGAGTGGAGTACATTCCTAGTGCCAAGAATGCTGTGGCAGATTGTCTGTCATGATTGCCTAGCCTGAGCAGTGAGGGGAAGGATGGCCAGGAAGTTTGGGAAGAAGGTACAAGAGTAGCAAGTGTGTTCCCTGCAGTGGACAAGGATGAATGGGACAGGGAGTGTGCCTTAGATCCTGTTTTGACTAAGATTAGGGAAGTTGTTAGGAGCGGAGTGTCAGAATGTGGCGACAAGGTTTCAGGTAAAGGCTATGAGCCCGTGTGGCACGAGTTATCGGAGGGCACGTGGGGCGTTGCAAGAAGTCAGAGGTAAATCCTCCATGAAGCTTAAGGTGCAGGTTGGTAAGTTTTGCGCATGAGGGACATATTGTCAATCTGGAAAAGTGAATACCCTTCATTTGAATGACACATGTAACTTGATGGCCGTAGGCCAACCGTCTTATGCGCCAAATTATAGAAATATAGACTGTTATGCTTGACCAACAAGCGGCCATTTTAAACGTAGCAGAATCGCCATTTTGGTTGTTAACCATTGCTCATTGATTTCTGTCTAAAAACTGCTTTGCAGCTTGCAATTATTGCGGTTTCTGCTTACTCTGCTCAACTGTTAACATTGTTGTCTGAATATGAAAGGGCAAGGTCGCGGGACTGAGGAGTTCCTTGAAAACTCCTCATGAGTAGCCCAGAAAGGAATGCCCACGCTCCCTCTCTGTAGCCTTGAGGGAGAGCTGCAGGGCATTTAATCACTTCACAGCTGCCAGCCAGTCTCGTATGATGGTAGAATATGTTAGAATAAAACAGCTAAAGGCTTGAATTATGCTCTTCCTATGGCCCCCCTTCGCAAAAACCTTTAGAGCGTGTCGGCTCCCAGGACACGAATAGTACCTCATAGATAGCAAAGCATGGAATTTGGCTCTTCCCCCGTGTGCAGCTTGCTTCCAAGAACAGAACCACCGTGTTCTGTTCAACAACTAAAAGATGCCTCCGCACTTTTTAAATGGCACATTTTTACTAGAATAGACATCGAAAGTGTCATAATTGTCATACCCGTCGGAAATATCCATCGTCATCCCGAGTTCAAAGAAACTTAATAAAGGAGGGTGTTAAACATGACATAGCTGATTGTATGATATGCATTTTGTATATATGTAACTGATGTACGTAATTCGCTCTCTTGCGTCCCTCGAGGTCTAGGAAACTCACGTTGCGGGGCGTGAGACCAGAATTGGACAATTGGGACTATTTTTGCTTGCAATAAACCCTAGCATTGGGAATTTAAACCTTGTGTCAGGCGCATCTTTTCGTGTATGGTTATTGCCTTGTTTCCATATCACGAGGGACCCCTAGGGGCCCCTTTCAAGATAGCGCCCGAATAGGGACCCTCCCCCACTTGCCCCATCGTATACGTTGTAACGGAGTAAAGGCGGAAGAACGGCGAAGACCTGACGATCGAGCCGGGATCAAGAGGTGTACGGGGCGCCCTGTAGAAGTGAGGAGAGATTCCTTCTGCAGATCTGCACACATCTGATCCCTGATCGACGTACCGGGCCAGTGGGCAAAGGAGGCGGGGGTCCCGAGACGAGGCAGAAGCCAGAGAAGCGCAGACACACCATTGGGAGAGGTTGCGTTAGGACAGGCGACTTGTTTTATCAGGTGAATCATTCCCCGATTCAAATAAAAACCGGATTTTTGGTAGAGTGTTGATTTTGCAAATTCAAACGTCCAGGTAAAGGTTAGCTAACCAAAGGGGAAGGTTAAAGAAACATGCTTGGAGTACTGTCCACTTTAGCGGGGCTTTTCAACTGCGGTAGACAGTCCTTGGAATATGGCCAAAGTGCACCGCCTGGTGGAACGCCGGCTTATGACATGTATGCAAAATATGGTGTGGGTGCGATAATATTTTGTGAAATTTGGCATAGGCAAACTAGAAAGCAACCCGACCATCAGTGTCTGATTAATGGTAGCTTTGAGATTGCGAGGATAGATAACCTAGAAAGGGTGCTGATTAGGAAAAAAGCGCGACCCGCAGCTTTTGAGACTTTCAAAGATTGGAGGAGGGAAGCAATGCTCCGATTTAGGAGTAGAGAGAAGCATGCGCGTAGGCACAAAACGAAGCTTGAGGTAGCAGAAGAAAAGGAGGAGGAGGAGTGGACGGCAAGTCTAAGACGGGAAGGGAGACGAGACCAAATGAACATAGAAGGAGTATACCCGCAGCGGGAACTACACATAGCAGACAAATTAATGGAACATTTGTTAACTAATACCGGTCGAGGCCCAAAACCAGAATCAAAACCAAACATGCCAGTAGTGACTGAACAGGCCCAACCAGTAGCTCTCATACCCCCTCCCATAGCCCAAGCACTTCCCCTCATGCAAGCATTAACTCAAGCCCCACCCACAGCTCGAGCCCGCCCACAAGCACAGACCGCGGACACGCAATTTCCCAGCACCCAGGAAGGCCCTTCACAGATGCCACCTGTGTCACTTGTCCCAATCACACCTCCCGCTCCAGAGACAGATTTAGCACCATCGGCCCATCCCGAAGTCGAAATTGAGACCGGGGAGGCGAGAGGCGGGTCTGAAGGAATAGGATTTGGACGGGTAACTCAAAGCGCAATCAGCAAAGAAAGAAAGATTGAATTACGGCAAGAGGCAGAAATGTACATAGAAGGAAATGATGGGACATTAGCATTGGCCTCATTGTATGGGTACCGAAGAAGTGACAAGAGACAGGTAGTGTTGGAATGCATGGGGCAAATTTTGGTGGAAGAATGGAAAAAGATACTTGGGAATTTACCACGACAGCGATTGTTAGATTTTAATAAGTTAGCACGCAGTGAGCAAAGAGATGAGGATGTAAGAAAACATGTGCACAAACTCATTCAAGTGAAAAATGAAATGGAAGACAGATATGCTGAAATGTTTGCTACACTTGGAATATAGTAGTGAGTGTATTAAGAAAGGTAGGAAGGAGGCATTGAAGGTTGTATATGCAAAAATCGTGGCCGAGAGTTTTTTCAGGTGGTACAAAGCATTTGCCGGTACCGGGACAAATAGGTGATAAACAAAGATTGCAGGTATGGGTGGGGGAAACAATGCAATGGATGTCGAACAAAAGAACATCAGTGAAGGAAGTAAGTGAGATATGTAATGGGTACCCATTGGAGATGAGAAAAGAAGCGATGCAAACGATAGTAGGAGTGTTACTGCAGCAGGTCATTGGATACAATAGAGGTAGAGGAAATGCACAAGGCAGAGGAAATTTGAATAATATGCATGGGGTGTCATTGGGAGTAAATCAATGTGCGTACTGTAAGGAGGAAGGACACTGGCGAGCGCAATGCCTGCACCTACATAATAGAGGTGGGTTTGGTCAGAGAAGGCCTCATAGAGGACATCAGGGGTCAAACGGCCCAAGTAGAAATAGCATGCAGCAGCAGCTTGGATATACCAATGGAGGTACTCAAAACCAATCCTATGGTCAAAACCAAGCGCAACAGAACCAGGCATTGAACCAAAGTGTTTCGAACCAAAATCACGGCGGGCAGGGCCAACAGAGAAATGATCAGAGTGGAGGACACCGAGGGGGAAATGGGAATAGTTTTGATACACAGCCAAACACGTATTATAGCAGCAGCGGTGACTACACATCGGACGATGTGTTATTTTCACGATAGGACAGCCCACGGCAGGGGTCGGAACCAGTGTCTATTCCCATGAATCAGAGAGGACCCTACGTAGAAATGTGACTCGGGAAAAAGGAGCACCGTTTCCTTGTAGATACAGGGGCACAGAAGTGTTCGATAGACCACCACTTGGTTCCGGAGATCCCACTGTCGGGGCAAAAGAATGTTTCTGTAGGGTTCGCAGGTACACCAGTAATTAACCCCATGTCTGAAGCTGTCCCAATTACAATAGGACCATTTACGGAGCAGTGTCCATTTCTTTTGACAGAAAATTGTGGAGAGAACTTGCTAGGATTAAATTTGTTGAGAAAATTGGGGGCAGTCATACATTGTACGGCAGATGGGGTGTTCCTCACGATGTGGCCTCACGATGCAACGATGACGGAATTTATGTCAAAAGCGTTACCAGAAGAGCTAAGTAGAGTACCAACCTGTCTGTGGGCAATGCATGATAATGATGTAGGATGCTTCAAAATAGAGCCAGCAAAAATAACTTTGAAAGAAGGTGTTACACTACCACGAATTCCCCAGTATAAAATTTCTGTTGAAGGTGAGAAGGGATTAAAAAGTATTGTTACTGACCTGGTGAGATTGGGGGTGGTTGAAGAAATTGCAGATAGCGCGTGTAACAGCCCGATTCTTCCAGATTACAAGAAAGGAGGCAATGAAGTACCCTATCGTTTCATAATTGATCTGCGCGCATTAAACAAAGTGGTAGACTCACAATTCCCTTTGGTCCCAGATGTCACAACGATACTGACAATGATATCGGCCACTGCAGAATACTTTAGTGTAGTTGATCTGAAGAACGCCTTCTTTAGCATTCCAGTGGATAAAAGCAGTAGATATCTGTTCGCGTTCACTCTAGGAGGTTGATCATTCACATTCACACGCATTCCACAAGGATACACAGAAAGCCCGAGCAGTTACAGCAGAGCGCTAAAAGAGCAGCTAGACATGCTAGAATTACCCGAAGGTTGCGTACTCTTGCAGTACATAGATGACTTGTTATTAGCTGCTGACATGAAAGAGATCTGCAAAGAAAGTACTATATTACTATTAACACACTTAGCGATCCATGGTCACAAGGCAAGTTTGAAGAAATTCCAGTATAATCAGAAGGAGGTGTCTTATTTGGGTTACCTACTTTCGAAAGAGGGGAAAAGATTAACACCAGAACGCATAGAAAGTATTTCTAGTATGCCTATTCCAAAAACTCAAAAAGGAGTGAGAGCTGTAATAGGCATGGCCTCTTATTGTCGGCAGTGGATCAGTAATTTTGCGTTTATTGTGAAGCCGATGATAAAGTTAACTAAAAAGGATGCAGAGATGCCTTTACAGTGGGATGGGGAATGTCAGAAAGCGTTTGAGCAATTGAAAGCTGCATTGTGTGCTGTGCCAGTTTTAGGCACTCCTAACTATAAAAATATCTTTAGACTATTTGTGAGTGAGCGTGAAGGATGTGCATTGGCGGTTTTGACACAGGAACAAGGTGGAAGAAATAGGCTGTGCGGCTATTATTCTTCCGCGCTGGACCCTGTAGCATGCGCACTACCACGATGTTTGCGATCCGTCGCAGCAGCTGCTGCGTCAGTGAAACAAACGGAAGGAATGCTATTGGGGCACACTTTAATTCTGATGGTGCCACATGCTACAGACGTTCTATTAAATAGGACACAGACGCAACACCTCACCTCAGCTAGACTGACAAGATATGAGCTCATCTTGTTTGCACCCCACATCCAAATTATGAGGTGTAGCGCATTGAATCCTGCAGAATTAATGCCACTGCCCATAGCAGAAATTGGTGACAACGAATCACCACCCCATGATTGTTTAATGGTCACTGAAGTAGAAACAAAGGGAAGAATTGACTTGAGCGACATCCCACAGAAAGAGCCAGATGGGGAGTTATTTTGTGACAGCTCTTGTTTTAAATTACCTGATGGCACATCAACGGCCGCATATGCAATTACTACCCTAGAGAGTGTTGTAGAAAGCAGAAGAATCCCCTACAATTCGGCACAAGCCGCAGAAATATTAGCACTGACCCAAGCCTGTGAACTCTCTGAGAATTTGAACGTGAATATTCATACTGACAGCCAGTATGCCTTTGGCGTGGTTCATAATTTTGCCCGACTTTGGGCTGAGAGGGGTTTCTTGACATCACATGGGGCCAGGAGTCACCATGACCCTTTGATTGTGTGATTGTTGTCTGCACTCACGTTTCCAAAGCGCCTAGCTATAGTGAAATGCGAGGCGCATAAAAAAGTAACATGTAAAGTGGGAGAGGGAAACGCATGTGCAGACAGGATTGCGAAGCAAACAGCCACAGATTTGGGAAATAAAATGATGACAGTACAGGGTGAGGAAGTACCTTGTATGATAGAGAATGGAGTTGCCACAGTCAAAGAAATGCAAGCTGAGGCCACGACCGAAGAGATTCAGGGGTGTGCTGAGGGCTCTGCTGAGTTAGATTTGGAGGGATGTTGGGTGGACAGAGACCAAGAACTGGATGTTGCCAAATTGTTACGTACCCGCAATGGTTACAATGGCGCATAGCCCTACCCACATTTGCGCAAAGAAGATGGTACAGCATTTATCCACAGTATGGAAAAATGAGCACATAAAAAAGAATGCAGAAAGACTAGTGCAGAATTGTATTACGTGCCTGCAACACAATGTAGGGAAAGGAACCATGACTCCAGTAGGTAGTTTTGGCTCACCCTCTATGCCATTTGAGGTGATGCATTTTGATTTCATAGAAATGGAAAGGTGCCAGAACTACAAATATGTGTTAGTGGTGATTTGTGCATTCAGCAAGTGGGTGGAGGCATATCCTTTAAAAGACTGCACTGCCATGTCAACGGCAAAAGTAATGTTGAAGGAGTATTTCTCCCGGTTTGGGTTGCCCCGTGTCCTGTGGTCAGACAATGGCCCACACTTTGTGGGCGCAGTAGTGCTACAGATCTGTGCAGGTCTGCAGATAGAGAAGAGATTCCACAGTTCCAGTCATCCCAGTTCTGCCGGGCTTGTGGAGGGACATAACGGAATCTTAAAGTCAAAGATAGCTAAAATCTGTGCTGGGAGCAAGTTGAGTTGGGTGGATGCATTACCCCTAGCGATATTGTGCATGCACACGTCTGTGCAGGCTAAGACTGGGCTCTCCCCCTATGAAATTATAATGGGGAGACCGACAAATGTATGGTGCGCATCGCAGCCCAAAAGATTATGTGAGGTTGAGCATCCTGTGTTAAGCACGTACTGTGGCCTTTTAATGCAGAAGTTGCGTTTGATTCATCAGGAGGTGCAGGAGGCGTTACCAGTGCGATACACTGGACCGGGGCACTCAGTGGAGCCTGGAAGTTGGGTCTTAATAAAGAACTTTGAGCGGAAGACAGCATTAGGACCCAGGTGGCACGGCCCCTACCAAGTACTTTTGGCGATGCAAACGGCCATCCGAGTGGACGAACGGAAGGCATGGATCCATGCGACACATGCCAAAAGATTCCCAGGACTGCTGACAACTTCTGACGACCAGAGAAAGGAAACGGTCTCGGAAATGAAAGAAACTGTTGCCAGTCCATCGCCACAGCATCAGCCTGAGCGAGAAGTGAAAGTTGAAACAAAGCCCAAGTGAGAAGTGAAACTCGAAACAGAGCCTGGGTAGGCTGCCAGTAAGGGGAGAGGGTGAAAAGTGCCCCAACGTTGCTCAGCAGAAACAACATCACTGCCGACCGACACAAACCCTGCATTGCAAACATGAGCAGAAACAACGCGTGTACCCCTTTGGCGCCCACCAGTTTCTGCAAATGCACCAAAGCCAAAGAAAGAAACTACATCATTGCCATGGCACTCATCGCTACCCATCATTGTGCCACAGGCTGACACTGAGCCTGATACTGGAAGTGCAACAGCACTATTCACGGATCATACAATACCAGGAGTGAACCGGTATAATTTGCGGCCTCGACAGGCAAAGTGATCCACAGATCTTTGGTGCTTTTCTTTTGCCTTTGGTTCCACTCACGGACGGAGTAGGAGCCAGGGGCGTAGAGGAGAGAAGTGTGAGAGTTGTGCAAGACGGACAATTCAAGACTCACGGCTCCTCGGTGCGCTTATAAAAGTACATGTCTCAGGAGCCAGAGCAGGACAAGCTGGACGCACATAAGTACTAAGGCTGATAGAGTACATGTGTCCTAAGCCAGAGCGGGATAAACTGGATGCACATAGTACTCTATCAATAAAGAACTGTTCAGAAATCGTCTGAGCAGTGGGAAAAAGAACAACTAATCTTGCTCGAAGTGGATAGGTGATCTAGGCTGTGAAAGAGCTGGCAGTATTGAACTGTGACATTTTTCGTTGAACTTTTCTGGCATCGAGAACGAGAGACATTTGCGACAAACTTTGCCAGCAAGAAGAAGGACGATGAAGAACAAATCAAGACCGGTTTCAGCCTCCTCCTGCACCCCTGCTGAAAAGATGATAGATTTAGAGACTGTAAATTTAGGTGAAAAGCATGGTAAAAGGAATAAGGTACTGATTTGGACATTGGTCCTGTGTTTATTAAGTATGGTAGTACCAACAATAACAGCTATTACACTATGGTTCCTGGAGTACGCACACCCATTAGAAACACTTTTGCCAAAAGCAGCTACTGAAAGCCCAGTTCATGTAATCACTGGTACTTTGCCCCCAATGGAAGAAAGACATAGAGAAGGATACGACAACAATATATTGCTGCTCATCATGAACATGACCCATGCGGTTTTAAAGAAAAAAGATTGCTACGTTTGTGCCCATTTACCACACCACGGTGGGAAAGGGATAGGCTGGTATGTACAACCGTTACCATTGGTTTATTCATGTGAAGAATCATTGAGTGCAATGTTTTTTGGGAAATGGAACAAGAGTAATACGGGTCAGCTAGATGAGACCAATAAAAATGAATTTGAGGAAGTGATCATGAGACCTGTGGGTTGTTCCATATTCCACAAAGCTTGTGTGTTTTCACCAGATCCCATAAGGAAGAATATACGAAAGACAACAAGACTAGATAGATTACATAGGCAAAATAGACCAACCCCGCCAGCAGAAGAAACATCAGTAATGACATTTCGAATGAGGGATGAATGGAATAAAGATGCTGTGCCCCTGCCTATACAGTGGATCACAGCCCCGAAACTGCTCCCCTATGTTTACAGAAAAAGGGTTCCTATAAAGTAGGAACGTTTAGCAACTGCCTGAACACAGTGGTTTTAAAGCACAAAATAGAACCCGTGTACGTAGGGGACCCTGTTTACTTTATATGTGGGAAAAAAGCATATCCATGGTTACCTAGGAACTGGGGAGGTAAATGCTACCTAGGTCTACTGTTTCCAGGAGTGTTCCTCTTGGAGACAGCAGAAGTAGCCAGATGAACAAAAGGTAGAACTCAAAGGAGTAGCGAGGATGGAATGATAGCAATAGATATAGCCAAATCATTTATACCCTTCTTGACCCAAATAGAACATTCTTACAATATAAGAAAACTGTCTAGAATATTAAAAAATACAATAGATTCAACAACGGTATTTTATTGAATATGACGTTAGAAGAAAAAGGAATAAGACTTATGGCACTCCAAAACAGGATGGCCCTCAATATAATATTAGTTGATTGTGGGGGAGTTTGCAAACTCGTAAAAACTGCATGCTGTGTGTATATAGATGATTACTCCCCTACGATATTTAAAGCAATCCGGAAATTACATGTCCTAAATTCCACACTCTCTACTGAAGAAGGGGGTTGGGGGATAGGATCCTGGTTTTGGGGATTATTGAGGTCTTGGGGATGGAAGTTAATTTTGATACTAATGATGGTACTTGGTATATTCATTACATGTTGCTGTTGCAATAGTTTGCACTGAAATAACTGATGGATGTACTAAGGGATGTGTGCACATGGTGTCGAGAGGAAAACAAACAAATGGCCAAAATAACAGAGACACTGATGAAACAAAAACAGTAAAACAATTCATGGCTATAGACATTAATGATGAAGATGCTGCTGATAATAGCATGAAAGGTTCAGACATAGACACCCCAGACTTATCCTCATCGGAGGAGGATACAATTAATGAATAAGACGTTTGGCATACGGCCAAAAGGAGGGTTTGTCAATCTGGAAAAGTGAATACCCTTCATTTGAATGACAGACGTAACTTGATGGCCGTAGGCCAACCGTTTTATGCACCAAATTATAGAAATATAGACTGTTATGCTTGACCAACAAGCAGCCATTTTAAACATAGCAGAATTGTCATTTTGCTTGTTAGCAATTGCTCATTGCTTTCTGTCTAAAAACTGCTTTGCAGCTTGCAATTCTTGCGGTTTCTGCTTACTCTGGTCAACTGTTAACATTGTTGTCTGAATATGAAAGGGCAAGGTCGCGGGACTGAGGAGTTGTTTGAAAACTCCTCATGAGTAGCCCAGAAAGGAATGCCCATGCTCCCTCTCTGTAGCCTTGAGGGAGAGCTGCAGGGCATTTAATCACTTCACAGCTGCCAGCCAGTCTCGTACGATGGTAGAATATGTTAGAATAAAACAGCTAAAGGCTTGAATTATGCTCTTCCTACGGCCCCCCTTCGCAAAACCCTTTAGAGCGTGTCGGCTCCCAGGACACGAATAGTACCTCATAGATAGCAAAGCATGGAATGTGGCTCTTCCCCCGTGTGCAGCTTGCTTCCAAGAAGAGAACCACCATGTTCTGTTCAACAACTAAAAGATGCCTCCGCACTTTCTAAATGGCACATTGTTACTAGAATAGACATCGAAAGTGTCATAATTGTCATACCCATCGGAAATGTCCATCGTCATCCCGAGTTCAAAGAAACTTAATAAAGGAGGGTGTTAAACATGACATAGCTGATTGTATGATATGCATTTTGTATATATGTAACTAATGTACGTAATTCGCTCTCTTGCATCCCTCGAGGTCTAGGAAACTCACGTTGCGGGGCGTGAGACCAGAATTGACCAATTCGGACTATTTTTGCTTGCAATAAACCCTAGCATTGAGAATTTGAACCTCGTGTCTGGCGCATCTTTTCGTGTATGGTTATTGCCTTGTTTCCATATCACGAGGGACCCCTAGGGGCCCCTTTCAATATAGGTAGGTCGTTGACTAAGAGGAGGTTAAGAAAATCATGCTGGTGGCCTGGGATGGACAAAGAAGTGGAAGGTGTGGTGAAGGAGTGCAGTGCATGCTCTGTAAGGGACAAAAGCAAGACACCTAGGGCGCAGCCGGTGTACCCTTTGGAGTTTCCTGAGGATGTTTGGTCCAAGATGGTGGTGGATATCATGGGAACCATGGATGTTCTGGGTGGCGGTCTAAGATTCATTGTAGTGTTGGTTGACTACACTTCCCATTGGGTGGAGGCCCCCGCACTGAAGACAGTGATGGCTGAAAAGGTGGTAGTGTTTCTGAGCAAATTATTTGATAGGGAGGCAGTACCGGCCAGTTTAGCAACAGATAATGGTGTGCAGTTTGTTGTGAAGTGCATGCAAGATTTCATGAAGAAGTTAGAGATATGACATCACAGACGTCCCTGTATAACCCTTCAGCTAACGGTTTAGTGGAAAGAATTAATCGTTTCATTAAGGGTGCGATACAATTGGCGTTGTCAAACGGTTTATGTTGAACCTTTGTTTATTACGGGTTGTTCCCCTTTTGAATTCATGAGGGGAAGGAAACCGGGTTCCAAATTGAGAGTTGCTGCTTTAGGAAGCGAAATTCGCTCTGAAGTAGACATGGTATATGTGCTAAAAATGGTGCGGTTGAGACAGGAGAGAGTAAATGAGGCGAATTTGAGAAGGAAGCCCCTTATGGTGTCTGTGGGTGACCGTGTGCAGGTGAGAAATCCTACGTTTGTGCCTAAGGGTGCTAGTGTGTACATGGTTCCCTGTGTGGTGGTGAAGGTGGGTGGAGGATATGTGGTTTTGGATCATGGTTCGAGATGGAGTAACAGGAGGGTGGTGGTAGTGGAAAAAGGCCCTGTGACATCCTGTGGAGTTAGCGATCTATTCAATGTTTCTGGTGTGGGTAGTGATAGGAACGATGGTGGTGCTGGAAGTTCCAATGCAGAGAGTATTGAGGAGATGCCTGTCGCACCAGAGATTGTGGATGAGGATCCTTCTACATGTGACGGAAATGATGATGTGGGAAGGGTGGAAGTGGTTGGTGGTCGTCCTGCAAGAGTTCATGTGCCTCCTGTCCAGTTCAAGGATTATGTGATGAGGTGTCCTGAGAGCTGAACTGCGTATGTGGGTGAGGTTCTGCGTGTGTGTGTGTGTGTGTGTGTTTGTGTGAATGTGTGGTTGTGTGCATGTGTGTGTAGTGTGGGGCATTGTTGTGTGTGCATTAGAGGTTGTGTGGGTTGGTGAGGTTTGTGTGTTCTTTACATTGTTGTGCTAATTCATTATTGTTCTGTTTCATATAGGGGGAAGACGTGTTGTAATGGAACCTTGGATTGTTTACCTACTTCCAAGTTTCCATGTTCCTGACAGTTATTTGCTGGGGGAGAGTCCTGCTGGGTGCTGGGGTGTGTCCATCAGTAAATCTCTGTTTCCTACCCCCATCAGCCTCACCTTAATTATTTCAGCATGTAAACATATAATAGTACTGCTATTACAGACAACATGCCAATGTTTCTGGTACCGGCATGGTGCCTGCAGTGGATTACCACCCACAGGTCACTGCCAATGGACACCACTGATTTGTTATATATGACCATGCATTGAATGACATAGACATGCATAATCCTTTGACAGTGGATCAACCATGTGATTGAATGCAACATTGATGCCTAACACTGCGCAGACATGGCATAGTAACTGTTCATGTTTCAATGCAGTACATGGACACACATCTAAGTCAACATTGACATTTCCACCTAATACTGTAAGGTACAGTAAAGTGTCCTCCACACATCCAAATGAAAGGCCACAGACCAGGTGTATTTGACCCACATGTCTGTACATTTGTAACGTAATGCCCATGATTTGAATCCCACTGCGCACCTCCAATTCACTCACACATTGACATGCGCAGTGTCATCATCATCCAATGACACAGTTACACTAAACCCTCACCTGGGAAAGTGTTAATGCCTCTGATGCCTACAACCTGTTCAATTTCAATGTGGCCAGAGGCAACCTCCTCAAATGGCGTGAGATCCTCAACATGTGGTGAACCCCTGCCAGTTACCTGGGCTGAGGACACATTCACACCCAGCTTTTCCTTGGTCCGCCTGGTTAGGTCATCCATCCGCTTGTGCACCTCTTTTGCAATGCGCCTCTCCACCCCGCAGGCATTCACAAGGTCAGTCACCTCCTGCCACTTCCACATACGGTTGGCCATTTTCAGGGTGCTTCCAGCCTGGGGGTACAGCTCAGAGTGGTGTTCCTCCACATAGTCGATGAGGACCTGAAGTTCCTCCTACTCAAACTTCTTCTTGCTGCTCTGGCCCTTGTCTGCAACTGGTGGTTGTCCCTGGCCCATTGGGGTACCTGTGGCTACTTCATTGACAGCACTAGAGCCAGACTGTGCAAGTGGTGTGTCCCCACCATGTGGCAGCTGTGCTTCCCCCAAGCACATCTTGCTGATCATCCCTTCCCCTTAACTGGTCTCCCACCCCTGCTAGTTCCCCTGCCATCCATGTCAGCTGTTCAATAAGTAAAAGATGTATAAGTAGTTCTGCACTTGCTCCACATGTATGCCAAATCCGGCAGCAACTCTGCCCACAACTGTGCTCTGCGTCCGCCAACCTTGAGATTACACTGCCCAAATGCTTCCGGCGCATGCGCACACTAATCCTAGTAGTTCACACATGCAAAGTTTGCACAGTGTAACTTACGTGTTTCGGGGCTTCCTTCTTTTTGCACCTGTAGTTGGGTGTGTCCACTGACAACTCACTGCAACTGGTCCTGGACACATCCTAGCCTGCTTGTACACTCCTGGGAACACTCCAGTGTGTATGAGGTGCACAGTCCGCTCCAGATGGACTCTTGTATGCCAAAAATCCATTGCTGCCTGCTGCTTCTCAGTGCAGGTGAGTGGCTGAATGTTGAACGGTGAACCTGTGGATCTTTAACAGTATGCAGGGTGGGCAGTGGGATCGTGGGACTCATGGGGAGGGGCCAACAACATGGGGTGCACAGTGTGTCATATGTGTGCCCGACCTATGTATGGGCAGGCCCATGTGGAATAGACACAGTCGCAATGCATTGTGGTTGACTTCTACTTGTCGGTCATGCACATGTGAGCCACATTGGCAGTTGCATGAATTGTAATATCGAGGTGACTAGGTTGCTTGTGTGGCCGAGACATGAACATCTGGACGTTGAGTGCGCATGTGTGAGTGTATTGGTCCATGACAAGATGACACTAGGAAGATTGTCACTGTCCATTTGCACTTTATTTCCTGGATTGCCAATGGCTCCAGGAGGGGTCAATGTTCAGTGACCATACTTGTGGCCCTGTGATGTGAGTGGGCAACGTGGGAATCAACCAGAGTGTTGTAGAATCCTTCAAACAATGGTTGTTCGACTTGTTTCTCTGTTACAGGGGCATCCCAGGACCTGCGCCAGGCCTCCTGCATCACCACCAACATGTTGAATACTTCCACCTCAACCTCAAGTGTCACGCAGATGAGGGCTGACAACTTTTCAAGGCCAGAGGTTGTCATACTGCGTGACCATGTGCTCGAGCACTATGATGCCCTATTCCACCCAGAGCAGCAACTTGGGGTGGCCAGCTGTAGGTGGATGGCAGGACATTGCCACAACTATGAACATCAAGGGACTGACCAAACGGCCGGCCACCATTGTCAAGAAGAGATGGGATGATGTGAGTATCTGTTGCTAAAAGAAAGCCAGGGCTGCCATCAATGCTTGACTGACATCTGAGGGGCGCTCGGGCGGACACCTTAGGACTCCAGCACACCACCTCAGTGTCCTGCAGAGGGTGAAACCAGAACTACATGACCAGGTCCTCGTACTGCAGACAAAGGTCAAGGTTGCAGGTGAGTCTACCCTGTCAGTTCAATGTGTCTGGATGAGTATGACATGTGATGCATTTGCATTTTGTTTGGTTCGATGGTCGCAGCACACGGCAGTGCAGTGTGATCAAGTGTAGCATGCATTGTTGTCCCAGTGACTTTGGCATTGCTCACGTGTACTGTGTTTGTGGTGCATGCGTGGTTACTCTGTGTGTGTGTCCCATGGGTGTGTGGAGCTTCATAGGATGTGCCAAGGGGGAACTTGCATCTAGCCGTGGTCTTGAGGGGTTGCATGTTGATGTCAGTGATCAGTGGTGTTGGGCCATATGTCACTGACTGAATGTTAGCCCACCTTCACAGTCAGTACTGAGTGCTATGTTTACAGATTGCCACATGTGGTCAGGGACGAGGGTAAGGAAACAGCCACCAACAGAGATGTCAGATGTGGATTCACCTTGTGTATATTTGACTGTTCGGTTGACCCTTCTGGAGCCAGTGCATGGTAGGATGTTGAATGCTGTGACATGTGGCATGGACACAGTCACAATGTGTTGTGGTACGTTAGTTGGGTGTACAGTGTGGGAATAGTGGGTGTAGGTGACCTTTGCATATGGGTGGGTCAGTTTCGGAGGTGTACAGGGGGTGGTACAGAGGGTGGGAATAGTGGTTATAGGTGACTTTTGCAAGTGGATGGCTCTGTTTCAGGGGTGTACAGGGGTGGGATTAGTGGGTGTAGGTGCCCTTTTCATGTGGTTGGCTTAATTCGGTGGGTGTACAGGGGTGGGAATGGTGGGTGTAGGTGCACTTTGCATGTGAGTGGCTCAGGTTCTGGGTTGGGAATAGTGGGTGTAGGTGCTCTTTGCATGTGGGTGGCTCTGTTTTTGGGTGTACAGGGGGTGGGAATGGTGGGTGTAGGTGCCCTTTGCATATGGGTGGCTCTATTTCAGGGGTGTACGGGGGTGGGAATGGTGGTTGTAGGTGCACTTTTCATGTTGGTGACTTAATTTGGTGGCTGCACAGGAGATGGGAATGGTGGGTGTAGGTGCACGCTGCATTTGGGGAGCACAGATTTATTTGATGCATGGGGTTGTTGATGGTTAGTATGGGTGCAGCTCTTGGTGGTTGCTTGTGGGTACTTGCCATGCTATTTGTGGTATTTTGCTGCATCTGGTTTGACAGATGGAAAAGTGCGCAAAATGGTAGGTTTCACTGGCTCCTTAGTTTGCACTAGGGCATTTTGTGGGCGTGCCTAAATTTTAGTTCTGTAAATCTCCTTCTAGTACGATACATTTGCGCTGTGTAGTTTTTTTTTGCGCTGCTTTTGCACTTCTTTCTGTTAATCAGGCCCAAAACGTTCAATGAATCGGGGCTGCTAGCTAAAGAAGTACCAGCTGAAAGCTCATTTTCAGGATATTCAACTCCTTAAATAATTTTTAATGCGTCCTCTCATTTTTGGAAACAGAATGGTTTAGAGGACGCTGAACGTGCACATTTTGGTGGACACTAATAATTAAAAATTGTTTTATCATTCTCAAAACATTGTTTACCTTTGGAAATTCACAGTGCTTCAAAAAAGGAATTTAGAGCAACTGTTTATGAAGACATTGTAGCGGATTATTTAACCTGCGATTCCATTTTTCTAGCTGTCATTTCATCTAAAGCAAAGTTTGGCCTCGTTTGGAGTTACAAATAGTTAACTCAGAGGCTTTGCACCAATATAAAGACTTGCAATTAGAGGACATGTCTGCATTTCCCTGAAGATCTGAAATGTACTATTTACAGTGTACGAGACCCTAAACCCCTTGCTTCCAGGACCTTCATTTTGCTTTCCAGTTCTGACTCTTCTATCTTCTCTGTATGAATAGATGGCCCGAGCCATGATGACGAATGAACATGGGGCAGAAAGAAACCGTATTCTAATATACTCCGCAGCTATTTCAGTAACAGAAAAGAGTACCTGCCATTTAATAACAAGCGGAATCGATATGCAAAGTTGTGACCCGAGGCTCAAGTTGTAAATATTTCATCACTGTGAAAAGATTTGCCCTTAGAGTTTCGCATTAGTATGCAGCAGAGGGGAGATTAATGAAATCAAATTAAATTATGTTTACTTTATCTTCAAGCAGTATGTGCAAATATGTCTAGAAGAAAAAAGGCAATTGCAGTGCCATCTACTGAATAGTACAGGAAGGGTACGACGCCATTGGTGGATAATAGATGTGCTTTTTTTCGCTTTTTTAAAAATATTTTATGCTTCCTTTAATCGAGTAGCAGTGACTAGGCATGAGGCAATGAGAACAATGCAGCCTCCTTAACAGCATTATAGCTCTAGAGTTCTAACCCCAAAATAAAGTGCCAAGGACGAGGATGCTGGTCCTTTTTGCGTAGACTTGCGTAATAGCCAGGCAGATAAGGGGTTAAAGGTGTTTATAGTTGCATTGTTACAGAACTGATGGTAGCATGATGCCGGTCGGTTAAGCAAGGCCACTGACCGACCATATTAATTGTTCATTACAGAATGGGTGGCATGGACATCATTTAGGAGTCACCAGGGGTTGGAACTGCGACCCTTGAGGTCTCCCTTACTACCCTTGTCGTCTCCTTTGCTACCCCTAAAAAAAAAAAAAAATATATATATATATATATATATATATATATATATATATATATATATATATATATTTAAATGCAAGCTCCTGGGCTCTGGCCAGCGCCATGTGGCTCTTTGCTTCTGGAGTGGCTGGCTTTCTTGGTCAGGTCTCTTAAAATAAAATGAACAGGGGTTCCACAAGTCAAACACTTTCAGCACTAACCCTAAATAAGAAAGAATAGGAATACCAAATAATGTGTCTTTCTCTAATTCTATACAATCATTGCTAGACTCATTAAAGGTTTATTTCAGACATGCTTCAGTGGTTGAGTCACTGAATTAGTCTGTTCTTAAACACCTCAACTCAGCCTTTCATCTTTCTGAGGTCAATAAATGAGTAGCAACACAGGGTGGGTGATATTGTATGTATATTTTTTCTATATAAAGCGCTTAAGCGTAAGTGCTATATAATAACACATCATTATCATTTGGTCATGGACGTCTGTTTGCATTCACAGTAATTTGATAATATGGGCCTATAGACACTAATCTTAACGACTATAGACACTAATTTTAACGATACTTATGGCAATCCTTTCTTGTATGAAATGCATATCACATTATAGTGATATTGTAACCATATTTTTAGTAGTGTACTTAGGAACAGTGCTATGTGATGCCACTTCCTGTTTTGTCGAGGGGTGAAAGGTCGCATTCCACACTTCCCCATATCACTTTGGTGTGGGGTCAAATGACATCACTTCCTGTGAATTCCTTGTAAAAAGGTTGAGGGTGGAGAGAGGCGGTAACAAACACTATGTATTAGGTTAAAATCTTGGTAGGATTAGTGTGCACACACCCTACTGACACCAAAGCATGTGAAACAAAGGTACAGTTAAAAGAATAAGAATTTAAAAAGTCAATTCAAACCATACTGCATATTTCAATAAGGTTACATGTGATTATTACGTACTGAGAAAAAATTAATGCAACTTTTTAATGGAGGAGCCCTTCCCAAACCCCCTGTTTACACATGCTTCTAACCCCACCCCGAACCACCCTATATATTTAGCATTCAGTATTTTTTTGACGGTAAATTTGCATTACTTATTTTCTATTTGATATAGTCACTGCATAACTTGCAATGCAGATGTTCTAAAGCGGTGCTATTTGATCTCTGGATGTATTAGTTTAACCTGTGCATGGATGATCAATATATGGAGAGACTTCAAACAGCAAGTCAATCACTCAGCCAAGCAAGCCACAAAAGCCAATGCTGCTCCAAGCTTAAAAAACCATGCACAGAGTACTATAAGCTGACATACTGTGAGCTGAGACTAGTTTCTGTATTCTGTTTCGTTAATTGATGTCTATATTTTAATTATGTGAATACATCAAAAGAAAATCAATCCAGAAGTCGACATTGGTGGGGTTGGGAGTTAAACCAAGGTGAATGCCTACAGAGAGGATCCATCTTGCTTCTTCCCAATCAATGTCTAGAAGATGTAGTCATGGCAAGTGCACAGGAGCATCAATTCATCACAATAGCTCATAATACACTCTGCTACAAAGTGACAATTACCTTACACCATAGAAACAAGAGTTATTGCCACTAATGAATGTTATTGCAGAACTAGCTGAACACCAGAGTATAATATTGTATTAGGAGTTATTTGTATGCTTTCGAATTAGTCAACTTAATTCCATGTGTATACCTGGTTTCTCTAAGCAACCCTGATAACCTATTCATACAACATGATGTTTCGAACCATCGCATTCCCCATTACTTGACAACCAATTGTAGCACCCAGTTCTTGTGAAAGTCATGACAAGTATTCTGTGCTAGCCTTGGTCCAACTATCACCTACACATTGACGTACAATCAGAGAGGGATACAGAATTAATGTTGCTCTTTGTTTTCTCCAGGGTGAGACATAGCTGCATATTTGTTTTCAGGGAAGAGGCTTTTGTGAATTTGTGTGACATCTATGTTGTAAAATATGTCCAGGCCACATATATAATGCAATAGCCATCTGGAGCATAACATTATTTTGCAAATGTGCTTGAAGGTTATGGTTCCGTTTGTGTATTGTGCCTGATAATGTCATGTAATCAGTCAAAACCAATATAAAGTTGTGAAATATGCAGTGTGGCATTGATTTCTCCACAGTTGCAAAAGGAGTTTTAAGGTGATTGAGCAGTAAGTGTGTGTGTTTTTGATTTATTAAACTGGGTAATACAATAGTGGATATTGAATTTGGAGTATCATATCAATCTAGACAAATTATGATGGGCCATCCACACACATCACTGTGCATACAGTAACAAAGCCTGGCAGTCAGGGGTGTTGCTAGGTCTGGAATAGATCCGGGGCTACGCTAATGTTGAGCCTGTCGGGAGTCGGGGCTAGCTAGCCTTTTAGTTGTACCTCCTGGGCTTCTATCCGGGGCTACAACCAAAAGACCTGGGTCTATAGCCCCCTCAGCCCACCCCTAGCAACGCCTCTGCTGGCAGTCGGAAAGACATGTTCTAATGTCCTAGTCATTTTGGTGGGAGAACAAGGCAGATAATGGGATAAGCGGCAGTTTATATTTCCCTTTTGAAGATATAGTACCTATGTCCTGTTATCATCAAACAACAAATGTATCCTTTTCCCTGATGTGAGACCCATTGTTTAATCAAATTACCTATGTAGTTTCTTTTTTCTATTGTTTCAATAGCTTGTGTAGTGCACTCTGAGACAGATTGCCATTGGGAAATGGTTTAGAAGCCCTGCATTTTTGTATTTGTATTAATTAATACAATTATGTGGGTAATTCCATCTCTGAAAAAGATAATCTGCTCATCAGATTCCCCTTTCATAAATTGCACACCAAAAGCATAGTGTGTATCTGTGCCTGGCAGCATCCGTATCCTGATCTGCAGTGCCTGCTCTAGCCTTGGCACAGAGCAGGTTCAGAAGTCACAAGTTCCCGTTTAACAGCTGCAGTGACAGCCACATCTCTCCAGCACAGGGGCTGCCTTTAAGATATGCACCTCTGTTCCAAAACACTATATTATTAGTCTACCTCCTGGTGGCAGAATACATTATAAATATAAACCATATCTGAGTTATGGTGTGGTGGATGGTAGTCTCATAAATATACCAGGCACGACAATTTGATGTTGCACACGTATCAACCCTCTGACCCAATGGTCAGCTGTGGAAGGATTAGGTGTATTTGCAACAGACAGGTTGGACCTTGCCACTCTTAGTAAGACTGTAGCCTTGAGGGATTGCCTATCTTTGTTCCTTTGAAGGGTAGCTAAAGCCCTTCCCCATAAAACAGCCACTCCATAGGAAGCTGGCATTGGAACAGGAACCCGAGGGCACACCCATTCACAGAAGCGGTGGCCTCACACCAGAGTTGCCACATTTCAAAGGGTCTTTGATCTTAGTGAGAAGGGAACAGGGTGGGTTTGGAGTAGACAGGAGGGCTCTCTACATTGGAGGAAGACTTCCACCATCTTATCATCTTGCCAGCCTCAGTGGTACGCAGGACCTGACAGTGTAGAAGGACCCATGCAGTTGTGTGCCAGCTTCCCCTGTGTTTAGGAGCCCAGGAATAAGGACCCATTTTGTCCCTGAGTACCTGGAGTGGGACTCAGAGCAACATGAGGAGTGACTTTCTGCTGGATAAACACCTGCCTCACTGCCAACCACAGTGGAACTCAGGACCACACTGTGTTGAAGGACGCCTGCAGTTATGTGCCAGCCTGCCCTGTTTTTGGGAGCATGAGAAAAGGACCCACCTTGCTCCTGAGCCCCTGGATTGGGACTCACAGAACCCTAAATTAAGGCAACTGGGATCCTGTGTGTTTGCCGTTGGACTGCTTGGAGACCTGTTTTCAAGAACCGTTTAACACTTTCAACCCTCCGGGACTCTCTGGTGTTGTCTTTTGCACTCTCTTGATCTTCAAATTGCTCAAGCAGGGCCAAGAATTTTGGTTCGGCACTGTCAAACCGCCAAGAACTGCAAAAACATACTATTGGCTATCAACTGTCTCATTTGTACAGTTCTGGGCCCTAAAACCTGGTTAGGGGACATGTTTGCATACAAGAAACATATATATTTTAAAGAGCATTGTGATTTTTACTTGTCTTAAACATCTAATTCATAACTCAGATTGATGCTTTGTACTATCCCTGCTTATGCTCTGTTCTTTCATCAGGGGTGGGTAGTGTTTTCTATTTAGTTATTTTGCAGTTGGTGTGTTTTATTAAAGTATATCTATTCTTACATAACCTTTACTGGAAAGTCCCTTTATTTTGGACTGTTATGCTTTGCTCTTTGGGTCTCTACTGAGTCACATTCACACCCCTCCTAAGAGCATACCCTTCCTTGTGCACATGTTACCACAACGGTATGTCTCTTAACTGTGTCTGTTTTATCTTTATGATTGTGTTACCTCTTGGTTTTTAGCAGAGCAGAATCCAGTTTGTCATGCAAAACCCAAACATAATTGTTACTGGTTATTGCTTAAACTAAGAGACAAACAGTTCCAATGAAAACAGTTCCCATCACTGATGTGACTAAAGAGAAACTAACTGCATCTCCTCTTTGGGGGTCATTACGACCCAGGCGTTAACCATGGCGCTATTAGCGCAATGGTTGAAGCCGGTATTTTACCGATTGCGCCATGGTGGATGGCGGAATTACCGCCCCATTCCAAGGTTGGCGGGGCGGTAATTCCCCATTCACCATTGGCCCTTCCCCATTCCCATTTATGCCCCCATAGGGCCCAATGGGAATGGGGGAGGCGGTAATTACGGTACTGCAAATTGCAGTACCATAATTACCTTGAAAGTCCCTTTGCGGGTTCCTTCCTTAACGGCTGGTAAAGCCAGCCGTTAAGGTGGGGACCCGCAAAGGGACCTCGTAATTAGGCAGTAAGGAGATAACGGCGCCGCCAGCTTTTACAGCGCCGTTAACCCCTTACCGCCTGGGTCGTAATTAGGCCATTTACCTCCACATTGTGGTGCAAGATGGAAACTGTCCTGCCCATTGTCACGTATTTCCCTGAGACAATTGTATGGTGAAGTATGGGGAAATGTCAATATTTATGTTTATTATTTACTATGTTTCCAAAAATGGTATGTATTATTTTATTAATTTATTTATTGCTAAATTCAGTGCAATATGTTCACCTCCAATGGCATCCTTTATGACTTAGTTAATGTTGTTGTATGTGTTCATTTGTGTTGTTTTTGCTTAGTCAAGGCTAATTCCAGAAACAGTAGAAACAGGAACAGACATGTGCTGTACTTCTTAAAATTATAATTGTATTAAAGGCCATATCATTCACTGGTGGTCTATGTAAAGGGTGCTCAGTTTGATGCTGCTTTTCACTATATTCAAAGAGACATTGTTAACCTGTAAGCGACATCCTTTATTCATTTCTTTTATTGCATACACTGTCCTGTCCTTTTTCACTTCCCTCACTGACCATATCAGAATTGGCAGCATATGGGTCCCTAATAAAAAGGTGCAAACAGAGGCAGGAAGTACTATGAAAGAGGGTGACTTCTCCATCAAAACAGCCAAAACAATCCAAAATGTAAATGTATTTTAAGAAATCCATTAATGCAGCATGCCAAAGTCTAGGGTGGGTGAGAATGGGATATAACAGTTCTGCTGGATATCTGTGGACTGCCAGCTTTGGCACATGTTCTGTAGGTCTCGACATAATGTTGCACAGTATCCTTCTTCTGGCACCATCATAAATGGTGTTGAAACAGTGTCAACATGTATTGCTTGTGCCGTGCTTGACATGGGTAATAGAAAAAGCGTTGACCCAAAAAAGACAAAGTAGATGCCTTAAATAGGAAAACAAAGTGATTTATTTGGAAGATTTTGCCATCTTCAGTTCACTTCTTCATGCGAAGATAGAATGAAGCTTTTGTAAAGACAGGACAAATTAAACATTCAACACTGGAATTCTTTATGTGGTTGTGTCTGCATTCCTTCTAAACGAAGCATGCACATCAGAGGTAACCCTATGCATTGCAGCTCTCTGAGAGATGTCTTCCAACAATGATAAGCTTGTTGGAGGGAGAATCTAAGAGAATGGAGTTTAGTAGTCAGCCATGGTTGACAAGGTTTATGTGACGGGCACAAGATTGACGAGGATAAATACAATCTGGAGGATAAATACAATATAAGATCGAAAGAAGACCAGAAATAAAAGAGGTCATAGCTGCATCAGCCAAGAGAAGAGAAAATTCAGATGAGGATGGAAGTGATTCACAGAAGCAAAAGATCAACTGAGAAGAATCTAAGATCCATGCGGAAATAGGTAGACAAGAAGGGAGGAAGATCGAAATGAACGTGCGGGATAAAAGACATGGAAACTATGTTCACTGCCATGCTGAGCACTGTGTAGTTTATACATAACTATGACATTGGGAGCCCTTTGCTCATTCTCTGGCCTACCCCACCACAGGGCCACTTAGGAAATCTTAAAATGTGATGGCTCTTAACACAAGCTCGGCAGGGCATGTAGTAACCTGTCTGATGGACTGTAGGTGGAGTCCAGGGGTGGTGGAGAAATGCAGCCAGCCTAGTGGAAGGAGAACATCTGCTTGCACAGAAGCATACGAGACAATGAACCTCTGAGGGACAGGGCACAGCCTGGGCTGGAAAGGTGGCAAGTGATTGTCATGGAAAAAATACATCTATTTCAGTGTTTGAGTGACTGCTCAATTACAATTGTCGGTTTAGGAACCCTGATTGTATTGGGAAGACATTTACATATCTAGGATGTCCTCCTTGGATGAGGGCCATATGGAGATGTCCTTTTGGCTTGATATTCTTGCTCAAACTGCGCTTATGTTCATCAAAGCATACATTGGTTTCTCTCTTGTTTGGGTAATTTAAACATGGTTGGGAACACTACCACAAGGCAGGGTTGGTTGTGTTTCATTGTGTCATTATCCATTTCATTTTTTCACAAACCCCAGTCGTAATTGGCACAACATGGGTCTCTGTTGTTAGTATCAGCAGGGAGGCCATGCAAGGGCTTTATGTGCATGGATTCCAATCTCCCCTCCAACTGAATGTGGTAGGCTAGAGGTCCATGCATTCAGGGGTGGACTGCCCTATAGGGAACTCTGGAGATTTCACACTGGGCCTCTGCACTGCGGGCCTCTTTTGTATTTTATTTTCAAATGTTCTCATAGTAAAAGGCTTGGGCTTGCTGAAAATATGTACTATGGGGCCACCTTGAAAATTATTTCCAGGGCCTTTTTTGGTTCCCTGTCCACCCCTGCTTGCATTGCCTCCCTGTGCGGATATTTGATTCCTCTATTATATATTCTTAATTCATTGCCACCCGCTTGATCCATATGAAAAAATTACACCTACCACAAAATAGATCCAGAAATCATATTGATATGATAGGATAAGTCATTTATAACGCACCTGTACACAATTGTTTCTGGGCGCGACAAGACAAGGGAGGGAAGACAGATGGAGGACAAGACAAACTATCTTACTAGGCTTTGGTCATTCAGATCGTGCAAGTGTGAGAATGAGAAGTGCAAGGGGAAAGGGTGGTGGGACGTGCAAAGAAGAGGGGAGGGGAAAACAGGGCAGCAATGCTCTTAGTAAGTGCAGCCAGGGCAGCATGTCTATGGTTAGTGCAAGGCGAACAAGGGACTGTAGGGTAACAGTTACAGCCCCTATGTGCATAGAAGGCTCAGAGGCAGTGAAAGGGTGAATGGTCAAGAAAGAGCCTAATACGCAGTGAGACTCTGAGAGTAGCCAAGCAACAACTAATTTCAGCAGACAGGTAGGTCAGGTATGTCTGCATGGGAGGGAGGGAGAGAAAGCAGAGGAGTAGAGGAAAGCTTTGAGCTGCTTCCGGAACTTCAGGTGGTCCGGCCCAAGTGTGATAGGGGCCGAGAGATGAGGGGCAGGTACAGGTGGATCTAGGTCACCTGGCCAAAGCCCGCCCACCTGGTGATTTTTGGTTGCCACTCTTTTTCCCTACTTAAGGAGCCCT
Source organism: Ambystoma mexicanum (assembly GCF_040938575.1). NCBI lineage: Eukaryota > Metazoa > Chordata > Amphibia > Caudata > Ambystomatidae > Ambystoma > Ambystoma mexicanum. The sequence goes on from NC_090929.1 coordinate 1,546,895,079, forward strand.
CCAGCCTCTTGTCCTTTTCAGATGGGGAGCAGGTGCAAGTGGATCTAGGTCACCTGGCCTAAGCCCCACCCACCTGATGCCTTCCTGGTTGCTGCTCTTTTTCCCTACTTAAGGAGTCCTCCAGCCTCTTTTCCTTTGCAGATGGGGAGCAGGTGCAAGTGGTTCTAGGTCACCTGACCTAAGCCCGCCCACCTGGTGCCTTCCTGGTTGCCGCTCTTTTTCCCTACGTAAGGAGCCCTCCAGCCTCTTGTCCTTTGCAGATGGGGAGCAGGTGCAAGTGGATCGAGGTCACCTGGCTAAGCCCCGCCCACCTTCTTAGCCCTGCATCTCCCTTTCCGCTCTTTACTCTTAGATCAAGGGCATCTCTCACTCAAGCGTCCGAAGCGAAGGGCAGAAGAAGAAAAGGGCAATTCCTGTTTGGACCTGTTCGAGCAAGGAGGACCCAGGGCCTGAACCCCTGCTCAGACAGCAGGTAAGTATGCACCAACATGTTTTACTCCCTCTGGATTTGACCTTACGGACACATTGACTTGGTGATTCACCTTCTAAACTCTCATGCTGGACCTCCCCGGGATCTCAAACTCAGAGTGGCCCTGAATCATACTGTGCCCTTCTTGATTCCTTGGCTACATTCTCTATTCCCTGCAACATTATGTGTTTTACTGACCTCTGCAACTGTATTCACTCTCCCCTCTGCTTCTCTGCTGTTTTTCAGTGTTTATTTACTGTTCTCTCCTCCTCTCCATTCTCTTTCCCGCCCTCCCTTTCTTTTCTATGCACTTATTCTATCAGAATTGTCCCTTGACCTAGTATGATAGCAACAATAGTTGTCCCCCACATCCCATACTTGTTCTCCTCCCCCCCTTCCAGCACTTTCTGAAATGTAATCAGGTCTAGTATGATAGTTGCTTCTTTTGTTCCTCTCCCTCCTTCTCATCCCTTCTCCCTCTCCTCTTGTAATATTCTGGCTCTACCAGACATGTTGTCAGGCCTAGTACGGTAGTAGCCTGTCTGTTTCCCATTCCTTCCTATCCGTGTCTTTGCAATTGCTCTATCTGAAATGTTGCCAGGCTGAGTATGATAGTCAATTTCACATTCTTGTTGTTCATGCCCTGTAAGAATGTCATTGTATTTTTTCCATTGTTCCCTTCCTTTGCCGTGAAGTGCTTTGAAATACATTGTGTATAAGCGCTATATAAATGAACTATCATATCATATCATCTCATTCCAGAGGGAGACACCTGCAGGTCTACCCCACACTCTCTGCCTGGAGAAGCGTTTAACCCTTAGAGAGTTGGAGATAGCTGAGCGAAGGGCTTGAGAGGAAGGTATTTTGGAAGAGAGCATTGGATGTAGTGCGGGCCCCAGCCGCAGAAAGTCTTGTGGATGCCAATGGAGAGATTTCAGTGCTGGAGAGATATAGATCCTGGGCTTGAGGCCAGGTATACGTCTTGCAGTCCTGTTCTGGATTAGTTGCAGAGGGGGGAGAGTAGATGAAGGCAGATGGAGAAAGAGGCTGTTGCAGTAGTCCAGCCTAGAGAAATCCCGGGCTCTGTAGACAGTGAGCTTCTAGGGGAAGTGAGAAAGGGCAGAGTCCCTTAGAGGAGGTGCGGCTGGTAGTGGGACCTCTTGACAATGTCTGAGATGTGATGAGAGAAAGAGAGAGAGGAGTCGAAGATGACAACAATGTGTTTTGCCTCACAAGAAGGTGAAGGACAAGAGCCGAAGGCGGGCAGCGAGAATGAGAGAGGGAAAGCAGGGGCAGGGGCCACAGTCAGAAGGAAAATTCCATATTACTGGTATTAAGGCAGAGATCGGTTGAGGTGCACCAATCCTGAATCAGAGATAGACAGTCAGGAATTGGCGAGAGAGGAGAGGAGGCTGAGGGGAGCCTGAAGGAAAGCTGAGTGTCACCCGCATAACACTGAAAGTTAGAGGATCAGGTGGGCAATGATCGTAGCTGTCATTACAGAATCTACAAGTGCTTAAACATGGATAGAGAGATATTGGAAACAACAAAGCATGTACACATACCATAGCAATGAAACACACTATGGATTAGAAGTTAAAAGGAAGGACCATGAACCCGAACATAGACTGAGATTAGAAGAGGGCATTTATTTTCAAGTGGTGGTGCCTTATGTGATCCAGGAAACAAGTTCCTTTGTGGTTTGAAATAAATGGAAGGTGAATACTATTACATAAGAAGCCACACTAAAGTCACATAAACAATTAATGAGGTTGCTTTAAGAGCATGCCGGTAGAAAAAAATCGCACTTAGGGAGTGAAATTGTTAGGACTGGCAATGTTAGCTGTTTAGTAACAGCGAGTTTAAATGAGTTTCCCAAGACCATTAACTGTGGTTAAGTTGTAATGCTGAGATGTTTAGCCAAGAATACAATTTCAGTGATTTTCCACTTCTTCTCATACATCAGTGCACACATATGTTCTGAATGTTTATTCATCATCATTAAGTATATTTCGGAAATGCGATTTACATTCCATAAAAGCAGTACCGAAAACAAAATACAAAACACATATCAGGTTGTAAGAACATTACCACAGAGACACTGACAAACTCAGAAGCAATCTCAGCCTTGTGCAAATGTGAACATATAGTAGGTTTATCCTGTCATGCTCTTTGTATACATTTTCTCATATAAAGTGTAATTTTTAGGTATGTGCGCAAGGACCAACCCACGCGAGGTGAGTCGACCCAGAAAAGATACATTAGAGCAGACCGATATTGCACGAATCCCATTTCAACCAATAAGGGTAGCAGGACAGAGCCCCTCACTTTAGCATAAGCAGTACAGAAAATGAACAAGTGGCTGATGTCCTCGTATGTCGCATCACACAAAGGGCAAGACCAATTACCATCCCCCCCAGGCCAAGCTGCCTCCACCGCCCTTAGTGGAACACAGTTAAATCGAGCCCTGGTTATCAGTACACAGTCTGTCAGGAATTTAGCCCATAACAAGTATTTCTGTACACCCGGGGACATGATGATCATTAGTCCTCTGTTCTTCGGTTTCATCAGCTCATCACTTTCTCTAATAGCGCCCACATACTCATTAAAACGGGAGGTTCTCAGATTGACCTCACTTCGAGATAGCACACTAGCGGGTGGAAACAGATGAGTGATGTTAATTGCCCTCAATTTTTCATGACGTGACTGAGCCATGGAATCTGTCCACCTGGATCTGTGGTAATTGTAGAATTGATCAGCTCATGAGTAAGGGTGTCTGTTCCGTTGGCCCAAAGCATAAGCCAGTGCAAGACAGGCTGAACAGAAACCACATCCCCGATTGGCCTACAGCCCAATTACATATATACTCCAAATTTTGAAGTTGACAATGGCAGGTGCAGCAGTTTCTTAAAGAAACAATTCTGTGCTATTTGGACGGAGTCAACATTCCCATAACCCCACAGCTCCATTCCAAATCTAGCCACTGAAGCTGCGCTGCCTTTCTACAGTTTAAGCAGTATATCAATTGGTTTTGCTTTGCACATGATCATTGTCCTGGAGGCCCAGCCAAAGGCCTGCCTGAACCGCACAGCCTGTTTAGATATATGAGTGGAGGCACAAAAGCTGGCGGGAAACGATCGACCCTTGGGATCACACTGCTGTTGCAATACATGGCCCTGCATTTAACCTTCGCCTTCCCTTTCAACAGACCATTGCAGCTGACTTAACCACACTCACCTCTGGATCTAGCCCATCCATAAAAGCAGCATGATCAGAGATAAGGAACTGCCGGGCTCTCAGAGTGCGTGCCATAAAAACCGAGTCATCCGCATATACCAAAACCGGGAGAGAACGAACGCCTGACCTTGATCCATCAGGAGAGGAGTTTAAAAGATGTTTATTGTTTAAGAACAAAAACAATATGTCATTTTGTATAACTGACTTTGAAAGTACACAGAGATCCTGATACACCAACTTGGCAATAGTCAATAATTTGTTTAAAAAAAATGTTCTGTAAAGGGAGCATGATTGTAGCTTTACTTTTTTCCATCATAAATAGAAGACTAAAAAGATGATGTGAACTGAACAAATATCATCTGGGTTTTACTACTGAATTTTAACGAGGAAAATATGCCCAGCAAAAGAAGCTGTGCAGTAAGATCTCCTGCTAGCATTCATTGATTGCCATAGACCAGCCACTTGTTTTTCATGATGGGAAGAACATTTGAAATTATATATATTATATGGTGTCAAATATGAAGTCACGAATAAGATCTTGCCAGACACCTGAGACATTTGGTCATCTCTCTTCTGACGAGGACGTTTTCCTTTTAAATAGTATTCATGAAAAGAAAGGGAATGCATACGGTTAAAGAATGGCACCAAAATGTGAGCAGGCAAACCATTTGACTAAAAACAAAGCACACTCAGGGCGGACTGGCCTATAGGGAACTCTGGAGATTTCCCGGTGGGCCTCTGCACCCTGGGCCTCTTTTATGTGGTAGTTCCATATTTTTTCATAGGAAAAGCATTGGGCTTTCTGAAAATGTGTCAAATGGGGCCACTTTGACAATTATTTCCAGGGCCTCTTTTGGTCCCCAGTAATTATTTCCAGGGCCTCTTTTAGTTCCCAGTCCACCCCTGAGCACACTGCTACATGGTAAAATGAGATGACCTGTCTATGATCACAGTAGTGTCAGCAATCTTTCATGTGGCTACCTAATCACTTCTCTAGACTAAAATGCTCTGCATTAAAGGTTGGCATTCCAGTTTTTACATCTAGTAGTTTCTGGTGCAAGTACTTCATTTTGTGGCATGCTAGGTGCCACTATCAAGAAAGCTTATGAATAACAGTCAAGTGTTTCAAAATTCAGACCCATTGCTTATTGAAGTACTTATTAAAATCATATTCTTAGCATCATGGCTTGATAGCCTTGAGTTTGTGAATCCATGTTATATTAGCAATACAACAAAAAGACATGGTGCCTAATTTACAAAACGATTTGTGCTGAGCTATGTGACTTTGCATGAAAATATTAACTTAGCGCTGCGCAAATCAACTTTTGCTGATTTGCAGAAAAGTCTTTGTGCGGGGCCTTCCCACTTTTCTCCCATGCTGAAGTCCTCATTAATAGAGGAAAACTCGGAAGAGCATCAGCGCGGGACAGAGGCAGTGTGCCATCTATAAACACGCCCCATCAAGCACTAAGTAAACTGGATTCACAGAATCAATATCACTTTTGCGTTGACTTCAAAGTCGAAATAACTTACCGAGACCTGTCAGCACGTGCAAAGCTCAAATGTGCAATGAATGCCCACATAAAAAAAGGGGAAGGCAATTCCACAGAATAATCGATTGCCACAATGCCAGATCCTGCATTGCTAGCACTGATATTACCACATGGAAGGAGGAGGAGGAGAAGTAAGAGGAGTGCCAGAATCTTCCATACACACACAACAATATTTGGGATGTCAGATGAGGAAGTGTATGGGACATACAGCTTCCCTTCCCATGTCATTCTAGACCTGATAAAGAAGTGGGAGAATGACCTGGCATCACCCACCATGAGCTCAGAGGCTGTGACACCTCTGGTTAAAGTGCTTTTGGCCTTACACTTCTTGGCCAGGGTCATTGCAGCACACCACAGCCATTGTTGGTGGTATATCAACGTCACAATCAAGGTGTCTCCACCAGGTCTTAAGCTGCATCCTAGCATATGCACTCTGCAGGCAAGATAAAGGGTGTCCCTGGACATGTATGCATGTGCCCACTTTTGCAGGTCTGGGAGACATCAACTGCAACCATGTAGCCCTGCAATCTCCCCTAACCCAGAGACACTGAGCACATTTATCATAATCAGAATAATGTGCATTTAATAAATGTACAGGTGATATGTGATGCCAAGGGACACATCATGCATGTGAATGCATATTACCCAGGATGCTCGCATGGTGATGCGTCACATTTTGCATCATTCCCCTGTACACCAATCCCTGGCATCAGTGACCTTTGGCAACACTTGGCTCACTGGTGAGTATCAACAATCACGCATACACAAACAGTGTCATGCCACACAGAAACCCTATAAAATTACTAGTTATTGTTTTACCTGCCCATTGTCACCATTCCAGTTTACACTGATCGGGAATCCAGCCACCCCAGGGGAGGTGCGCTCAACACAGCATACATAACCTGTAGGGGTATTGTGGAGCACACAATCAGAGTTTCTACAGACATGCTTTGGCTCCCTTTAACACTCAGGTGGTGTATTGCAATATGTATCACTTGTAGTATGAAAAATCATTGTTGCATGTTGTGTCCTGCATAATATTGCCAAACTTTGTGGCATAAGAGTAGAGGTGCAGGAAGGGCTGCGCTCTCAGCCACAGGCAGCACCCATTCCATTAGCAATCCAAAGTTCATGGAGACTGGATACATGTAACCAAGTAGTAAAAACCTACTTCACATAGATTACAAGCCGTGTGGAACACGCGCACTAAAGCCACATCCCTGATAGCCTGCAATGATGACATCTGGCATCTCCTGCTTGTCCATAACAACACCTTGAGAATGAGCGTCTTTGATTGGCAAACTATATGCGCCCCAGTACGTTAAAAGTGCACTGCTACCTCATCGACATACTTGCCACTAAGTTTACAAATCACGTACACACTCTTTTATAGTCGGAACACATGTGTTCTGGACCCTGTGGGATGTATTGACCCACTCTGCTGTTCTATGCGGCATCACTCTGATAGTTATGGTGCAAGGAACAGCAACAATGGCGGCAAAATTCTGGTGCGCGCCAAAAACCTACAAAACACACGTTCTGCAAAACTCAAAAAGATGGATGCACAACCTGCCACCCATGGTGCATATGTGGTGGGATAGAGCACACACTGCAGAAGAGGTGCCACTGGGCTCCATGACCAGCAAACAGAGTACAATGAGAGAAGCAGCACTTTACAAATGAAACTCAAAAATGTGCCTGTAAATCACATTTGCTTTGTTGCTAAAAACTCCAAAATGCGTATAACACAAAACTTCTCAACACCCAAAATCTTGCTTGGTGCTAAAATTCATGTAATATAATGAAGCATGGCGAATATATAAAGTCCTAAAGTGTAAAGAGTAAAACTTTTCTTCAGAAAAACTGGATTGTCTAAACTGACAGCGCCTGTCAAAATCTGGGTGCAGTACCCAGGGCTACTTGTGAATGACAGCTGTCAGAAGGGCTCTTGATGAAGCTTCAACGTATTAAACTAAAAGTCTGCCGTATTAGCAACATAAAGGATTGTTGCTAAAAGGAATACATATCTTAGTTGTGTTTTGATCCCACAGATTTAAAGCTCAGAAAGTAATGTATTTATGTGATTTGATGCAATAAGTTTGGTTTCTGCTGGATTTTTAATTAAGAATAAATTAGCCTGGCTGAGCTGCCAGAAGTTTTTCCACCCAAGAGGAGGGCCGTCCTCTCAGCAGAACTCACTGGGAGATGGTAATTGTGGGTTACCCCAGACCTTCGTCTACAGAAAGAGAATGAACAATGGCAGGGCTTCAGCCAAGGAAGCAGAGGTGTGAAAGGGGCATAAACAGCTCCTGGAAGGAACTCCCCAAGAGGGTGGGGGTTGCTCTGGGACTGCAAGGAGAGACACATGAGCGGTCCATTTGCTGTTAAGCATAAACAATGAACAGTTTTGAAAGACTCATAACCTGGGATTCAAAGTGGTGAAAAAAATACCAAGGACATATCTGTTAGTCAAATTTTTGGCTGCACGTTTCAAGAGGCGGCAGAACTGTGTAACATGTTCTGGACATGAATGTCAATATATGTGGTTTTATGTGAAATGTATTAATACTAGAATTGTGAAAATGTATGCACGTATCACCATGGTGCACATTTGTGGTAATTTGCAGAACATTGGGAAAATGTGTTCATGGTGAAAAGGACAACATTCTGTAGAAAAGGGAAACAAGATTCCAGAGCGGCAGGATTTTGATGAGCAGATGCTACATACAATATGGTATCTTTGTGTGTGATGTGTGTAAAGGTGATCAATGTAAAAATATGTATTTAGGATAAAATCCGATTTTGCAACCAGTAGCTAAGGGGGAGGTTTCTAAGAGCTGTAAAGCAAACCATAAAATGTGACATCATCCGGCCTTGATCCAATCATTTAGTTGCAAGGCAGAGATGCGGTTTTGATCCAATCCCAGCTCACAGGGGCAAGCTTAGGTAAGCCGGCCCATACACCCATTTTGTGATGTCATTTGAAAGGATAAATAGAGACAGTTGACAACACATAGGAGCTCACTGATCCACTTACTTACCTGATTCCTTCGAAGCACTCTGATCTAGCCTTCTACATCCAGCTTTAACATCCTTCCAGATCCAGATGCCAGGACTCTTGCAAGCAGTAGAGAACTATTGATTTCTGCAAGGCCTAAATCTTCAAACTTATTCTTGCAACCCAGTGAAGTGTTGTGGTGTGAGAAGGGCTTTTGAACTATTATCCTGAAACGCTCTGGCTTGCTACTGCAAGGCTTGCCTGAGGAACATGCTATCCAGCTGATTGAAACACCCACAACCAAGAAGGACAGATCCTGTGCAAATCCGGGGACCGGCCTAGCTGATCCAGTCCTGTGACTGATGTGCTGTCCTTCCTAGACCAGACCCAAACCATCACCAGAACTGACAGTCCAATTTAATGGCTTATTCTGTGAGTATTAATAGGAAGAACAGTGACCCATAACATATCTGCATTGTATGATCCCAATCTCAAACCCATCCCATCTTTTATTTAGAACCATAGTATTGCTAGAACTATCCTTGTGCTGATCTTTTCTTATCTGTGTTATTCAACCCTAACTTCTTATTGATTTGATTAAGAAAAATAAATCCCAGAACGGAAACTAGATTATCACACGTGAAGGGTTACGCTGGCCACGTAACTGTGGACATTCATGTATGGCATTCTCTTTTTCAAAGTCATAGTCTAGTCATCAAAACCATCTGTCATTTTCAAAGTGCATTTCTATTTTCCATTCTCGCGCCTATTTGCAAAAACCCCTCTATAACTCCCTCAGTTTTGTGATGGAAGCAAGATGTCAACTCCTACTTGTACCTAACCTCCTTAGCTATCCATAGAACCCAAAACCGCAGTGCAAAACAGTGCGATTCACCTGTTATAGCGAATATCGCGCAAGGAAAAGTTTGCCGCAAAGTGAAATTCTGAAAGGTTTTTACATTTGTGAATTAGCTTTAGATTGTTTCCAACATGTACTTTGAGATTTCAAAAGGTTTTCTTTTGACTAAATCATTGTATGTGATCGTTTGCAACTGGTTAAAGCAGCTCCCCTAGGAATTGATAACAATTTAAGTATTTTTGACCACATTTGTTTTTTTTGCCCAGTAAATTCGAAAGACAATTTCAAAGCCATTCTGACATATGAAAAGTCAATTCCGTTTTTCTCTTGTGTTTGAAGGGGGAAGTTGGGAGTGATATTCTGTTTGATTTGTGCTATTCCTGAATACCTGCACTCACATCTATTTAATTGCCTATTGGGGGGTTGAGGGGTGTTGCAGGGGGAACCCTTAACCATAGTGCCATCTATCCCAAACCAACTCAAAAGTATTCTTTTCTGTACTGTATTTGTTTTTGTGCTCCTTACTTGATTCATAGTGCATTCAAGATATTATTCAGTGTTCTATCACCCTATTGGTGATTGTTGTTTACCTATTAAAATGTATTGTGATTTGAATTCTAAATACATAAATAAATATTTACCTTTGCAAACTGGCAAACAGCTTGGGAGCTCGGTGCTGGGATCCTGAACTTCACATACCACTCATGACAGTCTAACACAGCGTGCTAGCCGACAGGGTACATACAGCTTGTTGGGTTACCATACTGTGCTACACTGTACAAGCACCCCTCAAAAGAAATACTTAAAGGAATTGGGTCTGTTTGCAATAGTAAAAGAACCCTTAGAAAGACATATTGTAATATTTCCGGAATGGTGACCCCAGTGGAAATCAATATTGCTAGGGAACAACCACTGCACAAATTGTTTGTCAGGGGTGAATGGCCAGAACAGGACAAACAGGTATGGCTGCAGTAAATAAAACAGCAAATCACAGCTATCAACCTTGATACCTGGGAGGGCAAGAGTCCATTACATCAAGCACTTAGAAAATTGTGCATGACCCCTAAAATAAAAGAGGAGCAGGGCAACATTTCCAAAGTAGCAGCCTACCTGTACCTCCACATAGGAGTCATACAGGAAAAGTATGCAGACCATGTAGATTTGACCAAGAGGCAAGGGGAAGCACTGCAGACAATCCAGAGCAATCTGGACTCTGCAAAGCAAAGGCTCCATGATAGCAAAGAATCTGAAACAGAGGCTAGGCAGTATGCCACCTAACTCCAAGAAGATCTGGCTCTCTTACTGCAAAAGAATACAGAGCAAGACACCCAGACACAGACACTGCAAATAGAGTGTCAGGAAAGGTTGGACTCTCTACAACAGAGTCAACAGAAGCTGGCGCAACAATTAACTTTTAATAGTGTCTGCGCAGAACAGGTCTTACAAGACCAGATAGACCAATTAAAAGAGGAAAATAATAAATTAATTATTAAAGACCTAGAATCCCTAGCATAGGATGAGGTGCGCCAGAAAATGGGTGCCTTTAAAAAACAGAGGGACAACCTGGCTGAGCAGAGGGCCACTCTAAGTCAGGAGTGGGACGCCTTAGGCCAGGAAGCCAGCCATTTATAAATAAAGTTGCAGGAAAGAGTTCTGGCCCTTCAGGAGTTTGGGGAAATCAAAACTGATTATGAAAAGCTGTTAGAGCACACCAGGCGGGTGGAGGATGCGTTGGCAGAGAATAATCAGACTAATAAGGACCAAACTCAGGAGGTGAGTCTCCTGCAGCAGAAATTGGCCCAATACTCCCAATGCAGACAGGAAGCACAGAGAGACAATGAGGCTCTCTGTGAAAAGAATGACAGGCTCCACAAACAGATAGCCATGCAAGAACAAATCATAGAGACCAGTAAGGCCTTAATAGAGGAGCAAAAGGGTCAGATTTTGCCATGTTATTAGAGACTAGGGGGCTGAAAGAGATGAGGTAAGATGAGAAAGAGAAACCCCTGAGCATAACCTCAGGACCCCTGGCATCAGGGACTTTAATCCCTTCAGTTCCATGGACACTTTCACCCTCATGTCCACTGGCTCATATGAATCCAGGGCCACAGGATGGTAGACTTCAACACAATGGGAAATATGGGACTGACAGATCAGTGTATCCCAGAAATTGATGGGCGGGCATCTATGTACAGGTTCCCAAATATTAGGGCCAGCCTCTCTGATCATGGAGACTCCAGTGAGGGGAGAATCAGAGAACTGGATCTTCAAAAATATCACCTACCAAGAGATCAGTCAGTCATATTTGGTGGTGAATTACATGAACATAGGCCCACAAAGAACTTTTTAAAAACCTCTTTCCAGCTAGGACAGTGTGGGGGTGGAGGGGTACTCAGCCAATCCTGGGGGCAAGGGAGAGTCAGAAGACTCTTCTGAGTGCCACAGGTCTTGAGATACTAGGCCCCCGCATTCTGCCAGCCATTCCCAAGCCCACAGAATCAGGGAAAGCCTAGAGGATCAGACAGCCACCTCTGGTAGCAGTGCCTCTGAGTCAGAGGATGAGTGGACAAGGATGACCAAAACTAAAAAGGCCAACAAAACTAAGAGAGCCCTTTTGAAAGATCCCCTGAACAAATCAAGGCTATTTGGAGCATCATAATGCCCTACCATAAAAATGCCAAATATTCAGTTTGGGAGCACCACAAATTGTTTGAGCAAATGATGGAGCCTTTCTACCTGAAGGACAGCCAATGCTGTATTCAGTACGTTAAGTGGACATTTTCACCTGAATACTCCAGCTTTTTTGCGGGGCTGGAGGGTCAGAACCATTCTAGATGTTCCACCTATAGGGCGGCCATCTTAAAGCATTTCTCAATACACAGAAACCCTCAAGAGGCCCACAAGGCGGCCTACAATCTGCATTGCGGGGAAGACCAGGCCCCACAAGAATTTGTCCAAGAGCTGAAACGTGCCTTTGCGCAGACCACCAGGAGGGTGCACACAGACAGTAGGGAATTTATCAATACATTGTTTCATGCACTGCCTAAATACATTATGACCCAGCTGGTGAGGGACATTCATGAGAAAAGATCGCTAGACTGGGTCATTGCACAAGCTACTCATATCTGCGAAGTGCAGAAGCCAGTAGAAAATAAAAGTTTGAATAAAAGCCCAAAACCAACCAACAACACTGCTGCTGCTAAGGTGGCAGAGGTGAAGGTTGCCCCCAGTGGCGTAACAGAGACTCCCGCAACCCCCGCGGTGTGGGGGGCCCCCAAGCCATCATCACTGAGGGGGGCCACACAGCCACTCTCCCAGCAACATTACTGTGCTCTCAGTCAGAGCTGCCCTCACGGCGGCACTGTATAATCCAGAGAGACTAATATACTACAGTGGCTCTCTGTAGTCTCAGTTGGGTCTCATAGTGCCGTCGGGGTGCTCTACTGACTGTCTGCACTGCACAGAGGGCTGTCGCCACCTTGGCTGGCAGCGGCTGTCACTGTGCGTTAAGTAAGTTATTCATTCTCGTTGTTCATGCACAAGCAGGCACACATACACAGTGCCTTGCACATATGCCGAGCTGCGCCTGCACTGCATGCTACAAGGCGCATGCGCAGCTGGCAAGCCCTGCCTCTGCACGAGTTCTTAGAGGAGAGGGAGCCGCACCCTGACACTACGCGTGTGATGGACTGATGGTCCGATAGTGAGACAGAGATAAGGGACTTAAGCTAAGTATTTGTATTTTAACTACTGTAGGCAGCCTTACGATGACAGTGCATACGTGCCACCCTACAGTTATGCGATTTTGCGATTTGCAAAATGCAAAATTATCGGTTTGCTGTAAATTGCCGCGTAATACACATTAAACTCCGCTAAAATTACTTTCCCTCTCTGCTTCTGTGTTTGTTTTTACTGGCAGCAGCGTGAAGTTGTGATATGTGGCCTCAGTCTGATCATGCAAATGGGTCTAGGCTGAGTGGGGTGGCATCAATCACCATACACAAAGCTGCCATTGGCTGTGCATGCAAGTTTAGTTTCTCTTTGACCCAGCGCACGGCTGACAATGGGCATGCTGTGAGGAAACCGAATATAATGAACCTGGTGGTCCGCTGTTTGTCCCATGGGACTATTCAGCACTGCACTGCCCCTGCCCACTCCAAGAACAGAACCAGCGCTCACTTGCAGCCTCAGATCTTTAAATCACAGGACAAGGACCCGGGTCTCCACACCCAGGTCTGTCTTCACCCTGCAACTTGTGAGCTTTGCCCTCTGACAGTGTCCCTATTCAGTCTTTTCCCATTCCCTCTCTCTGCACCCCATGTACCTCTCTTCTCACCCCATTCATTAAATTCAGGCCAGTTCCCCTGTCACACACTCAGCGCCACACAAACTCACTCCCCCATGCGCCCATGTTCACGAGCACCTGCAGTCACATGCATCCTCTCACCCTTACAGGCACCCTGTCTCTCACCCTCATTTTCGCATACTGTCACAAATACCCTCTGACTCTCATAGGCACCCATCATACTGATCCTCAAGTCCACTCTACATCCATACGTACAGTGCCGTCCAGCCCACATTTCAAACAGTCACTCCCCCACTGGTCACACACAAGCACCCTCAGTCCCATGCACCCTTGCAGGCATCCTGTTCCTGACCCTCATTCTCGCACACACTCTCTCAAATACCCTCTCACTCTCAGACACCCATCACACTGACCTTCAATTGCACACTACATCCGTCTTTACAGTGCAGTCCAGCCCCCATTTCACGCACTCAGCTCCAGACAAACTCAGTCCCCCATGCATCCACAATCACAGGCAACCTCAGTTACTTGCACCCTCTCACCCTTGCTGGCATCCCATTTCTCTATCACTCATTCTCGCACACCCTCAATCTCGCGCACACTCATATTCCTTCTCACCCATCACACAGACCATCCATCTAATGGGAGCTCTGTCTAATGTGATCTGTGTCCCTGAATTACAACTTTGGCCCACCCTCCCCCACTTAGCCCAGCCAGAGCCATGTGCCCCACTGCCCTTTCTTGAATCACTCACCCCCTCCTGGCCCTGAATTTTGTGCCATCACCACGGCACTGTATTGTGGACCCCAGGTTCCTGAATTGTAGTACCACTAACCTAACTTCCCCAGGCCCTGCATTATTAGTCCCATTCCATGTGCTGTATTGCGTACTGGAGCCCGTTGTGCAACGCCACACTCCCTTAGGTACCTCTTTGTGCATTCCCCTACCCAAGTCTTCTTAGCGCTGTAAATAGGTGTCCTCTGATCTGATTTTGAAAGAGGTTCATGCTGGAGTGCTCAGTTTATAAGCACTGTAAATTGTTAACATCATCTTTATGTAGAGCTTCATGCTGCATTCTGCAGCTTTTAAGTTCTGTAAATGGTGAACTTCTGCTCTATGCCCCGGGAGGATAGCTCAGTGGCAACATGCTCGCCTTGGAAACAAATCAACACAAAGCACCACAGGTTCGAATCCCAGGTCTGCACTTAAAAACCTCTCGGTATTAAGCGCATTATAAATACGCAACTAAGAGAAACATGTTCCTGTAACAGCGCCTCGGTTCCCGCGGGCTGTGTGAGTGCTTTAAAAATGCAAATGAATGAAATATGTGGCTCTTCATGCTGAATTCCTCATGCTTAAAAGCACTGTAAATTGTTAGCATCTGCTTTATGTAGCGCTTGATGAAGTATTGCGCAGATTCTAGGTACTGTAACTTGGAGTCATCTGATATGATTTTTATACTGCTCCATGCTGGAGTTCTCAGCTTCTAAGCACTGTAAATGGTGTTCCACACCTGCTTTATGTAGCACTTAATGCTGAATTCATACTTATTTCAATATACAGTCGGGTAAACTGAAATGTATCTATTTTTTTGGACTGAAAATAAAGCACGATGCATAATTTTCTGCATTAGAAATTGCTGCAGAAAATGCAGTAGTGTGCCGCAAAATTTCCTTTCTGTGCCGCAAAATTGTACATTTCTTGTCACAATATCCTGGAGGGTCTGCGATACTTAACTAAGGCTCATGTAGTACCAGAGTCTGAAATGTTTTGGGCCTGCCCTTATTCACGAAACGCCCACTAAAAAAAAAAGAATGCTCTGCAAACAAGGGACACGCACTTAAATAGTATTCATAGAACAACTGAGGCCTGATTTACAAAGCGTTCTGCGATGGGATGGGGAAGACACTTTTGTAAACCATGCCCGTGATCTCCTCAATTTTATACACATGTGAATGGATTTTTTACTAGAAGACAAGATGTTCTTTCTTTTTACCTTATGACGTTCTCATATATGGGTATTTGGGTGGGGGGTGCGGTACAGGTTGATAAAGCCGATCAAAGTGTGGCGGACGGTAGGTATACCGACAAAGCCAGGCACCCGCTAAAGTTCAAAAGACAATCATGTAATCATGGGACAGCTAGTTTCACGCACGTGACGTGTCTCTTCATTTATTTACCGGCCTGACTACTAGAACATCTAGTCTGGGTCTGCAGTTTAGAACCAGCTAACGAGGTGCACCAGAAAGGCAAAGTGTCTCAAAAGCACAGTGAGGGATCCGGCGAGGGAGGGGGGATATGAAAGGAAAGTGGGAGCAGAGAAGAAGAAATTGTGAAGTCAGAGACAGGAACTCTAGATAAGCACCATTTCTGCTGGAGGGTAACCTGGGTATTTCCTGACAAAAGTACCATTTTGCCCTTTATTACCCTGCTCAATTGCCTTTTTTGTTTCCCATTTATGTTTATGCACTGTCTATTGGCATGCACACATGCCTTCTCTTTGTATTTATATGTGAATATACATATGTCATTAAGATTGTTTTTTTTTGTTGAAAACCTGCAATTCCAAATTTCCAATGCTTGATTTGGGATAACGACTATATTGTGTGACTGACAAGCTGAAGCATATATTTTATAATATTTGACTTCGATCACTATACTCTGATTTGGGGCTTGTTATCTTTATCACTTCTTTATGTATATTTGCTTAGTTTGTATGTGTCATAAGATAACATAAGTATTGCATTATATTCTGACTGTGCCATGTATTAGATACAATACATTGTACATTAATTGGTAGCAATCTTTACAAAATAAAAGTGACAACGTTGTACTTGAGTGCAGATGCTCGTCAAGGTATGAGTGGGACTAATGGCTATGAGTGGAGCATAAATATTCGAGTTGAGCAAATTTGTATGGGTTGGGCATATGGTGGTGGCCGTGGTCAAAATTGGTGGGTGGGGCATACCCATGTTGGGGCGGAGCTTAGGGGGAACCCATTATGAGGTCTCGTGGGGGTGCACATTTTGTGTTACGCCACTGGTTGCCCCCATTTAGATCTTTAGATCTGGAGATGGGGGGGGGCTAAAAACATTCCTGTGCAAAATCCTACCAATCAAAGACCCAGAAGGGCCTCGGGCCAATCCCAAACAGGGAGTCAGGGAGGTAACCCCACAAATGGGACCACTAACTCCCCTGACTACATCAGCCCCGTTACAAGGGCAATAGACCCATCCTGGGCTATGTGTGGACTCCCCAGCCCATGAGGGGGGATCCAACCCGGCAGCTGCAAACGCAGGATACTTCCCTCCTCACTATCCCCAGGAGGGCCGTAATCCCCCAAACACCAGGTTGAGTTTCTTTTCCCGGTACCCGCCAAACATCAACCCCCAGAACAACCCTTCTTTCTTTCCCCCTTTCCTGAGCCCAGACAGCCCAATCCGGGAGAGGGGAGACCATGGGTGGAGGGGTACCAATATAATCACAACCAAGGGTATTATGGGAGAAGGGACAGTTACCCTTCCCGTGATCAACTGAGGGTAGACCAGATAACCCCATACCAGCCGGAGCGGCTGTCCCAACTGGAACGCCATGTCCAGAACTTGGCACAGGATCTGGGTTGCATGTTGAGGGCGCAGCAAAACCCTCGAATGAACATGGTGACCCAGAACTCCTCAAATCAAGGGTCTGGTGCTCCAGAGCAATGACAGGGAGAGAACCCCGACAACCCACCAGTTCCCAGTGAGGAGGAACAGGGGGAAAGGGGGTGTAAAGCCTTAGAGGAAGCTTCCTTCCCCACTTGTGAAAAGCCCCTGGAAACACAGGAACCTGAACCAGAATCTCCTACCCCCAAAAGTCTGCAACCTAAGGAACAGAGGGCAGGTAGGAGAAATAAAGAGCCTAAAAAGACCCATTTTGTGGAGGAGGTTTGAATCTTCCAATTTGATGGAGAGGGGTCCTCAGAGGATTCTGGGAAAAGGTTCTTCTCCTTCAGGGATGGTGGAACTCCTCCCAAAGAAATATGGGTCCCAAGAAATCCTGATCAAGACTGGGTAGATGTGGCGACCGAGTTAAAACCGCCCATTATTGAACCCCAGAATGACCAGCAAGAAAATAACCTTGTTCAAACCAATTCTGGGGACTGCTTCCAAAAAGGGGAGGCAGCCCCGAATCAGAACCTGGGGAGCCCAAAACTGCCCCAATATCCAACTGCCCTGATTTTTTTGCAGATTTGCAAGCTCCCACACAGGATCCTGCCCAAACCTATTCTGGGGACTTCCTCCAAAAGGGGGGGGCGGCCCAGAACCAGAGAAAGGAGAGTCCCTAGCTCCCCAAAGCCCTAGCCCTTCTGAGGACTATCTCCAAAAAGGGGGGGCAGCCCCAAATCAGAAAGTGAGGAGCCCGAGACCCCCCTAAAATCACTGAGTATGAAACTGTGTGCTCAGATACCCAAACCATCCAACTCCATTCTGGGGACCGCCTCCTAGAAGGGGGGGCAACCCAGAAGCAGCCCAAGAGGAACCCTAAACCTCACCAATCATTTCTGGTGACTGCCTCAAGACAGGGGGGTGCAGCCCAGAAACAGAACAAGGGGAGCCCGAGACTCCCCAAATAGCAGTGTGTCATAATTCTTTGCTAGATTCTTCAACTCTGACACTGTCTCTTGACCCAACTATCCCGGAGTCAGAAATAAGCAAATTGACCATCAAGCTTACTCAAAGCACCCATTACCTTTGCCCCTTGAAGGAGAAGGGAGGTAGATTCTACGCCTCCATCCAGGTGCAAGGGCAATGTGCAATTCCAGCACTGGTGAACACTGGATCCCAAGCAACTTTGCTGTCAAAGAAGATCTTTGATCAGCTAAATTCAGGAAGGGGGGAGAGATACCAAATCCCTCTCACCCCTCTCCCTGGACAGCTCGAGAACTTTGACGAGAAGGAAATTCCTGTTGAAGGATCTGCAGAGCTGGAAATTAAAATCGGGCGACACAAAATTAAGCACCCGGTCCTAGTTGCGGTGCCAGAGGGAATGACATCCTCTGCAGGGTGTCTCGCCTCATAGATTGTGTAAACAAGGTCCTCTGGACCCAGACTCACAGGCCAATTAAATTAAAACAAAGGGTCAACCATGTTAGTTTAAATGGCACATGCCACATGGTTGAACAAAAAACGGAACTAATTAGGTTCTACTTTCAAAACAATGACACACACAACCTCACCGTCGTAGCTGTTGGACCACCAAACGGGGATGAGAATGCTTCTCCATTTCTGCAAATCAGCCTCCCTTCCAGTCTCAAGTGGCATTCCACCCTGGAGGGAGATACATTGAAATTTTATACTAATGTACAATCAGAAAATCCCAAGTTTACAGCCAAAATTGATATCAAACCAGCACAAAACTTAGCTGGCATTCTGAAAAAGGGTGAACAGCTCTTCCTCCCGATTTAGTTAAGTGACTGAAGGAGTCTGTCCTCGCCTGAGTTGACTTGAATAGCGAAGAAAGCTTCATCAGCAAAGCATTATTTAAAAAAAACTCCCAAAAGACAAGACCATACACGCCGTAGAGTCAGTGCAGCAATGGGTACGGGACCTGGAAGCGCCCCACTCCAAACATCCTCTGCTTAGCAGTTGTATGATCAAAATTTTTAGGGATTACAAAAGCATAATAGATACTTGTTGGGTTGTGCGAGGTGTTCCTTCCACCTTTTATATGAGCCGTGACCTCCTCAACCAACTTGAGATTAATTTGGACCCTAGTTATTGCAAAGCCTTGTCCCAACTTGAAAGTAAATCTCAGGGTCCTGGCTAACCTTAAGGAAGCCTTCCGGTCAGCACTAGTGCTATGGTAGGAAATGGAACTTCAGAAATGGAGGAGAGGTGACCACCCCAGGCCTCACCTACAGAATTCACCTGTCAAGCCCATAAGTGAACATAGATGGGGAATATTGCCAATTGTAACCAATGCAAGTGTCTTTCCCACTGCTGACATCCCCCGAAGATGTGCGGACACAGTAGTGGGAAAATTTCCATAACAATGCTATGTTCTATTCTATAGCATTTGAACCAAGAATCATCCCAGAAATCATCAAGGAGGACCACTCAGGGACCGGGAGGAAAAACCCAAGGAGCCCAGAGTGCCGCTCCATACTCCCAACCAGAACCAGCAAGAATAGCTTGTCGCCTCAATCACCGACGAGAGAAGCAACTGGATTTCTCCACATAGACAGAAAAGAACATCCCAATCTCCCGACTTCCCGTTGACGGGAGGTCAAAACCAAGTTGGGAGGGGGGGCTCTGTGGGATGTATTAACCCACTCCGCTGTGCTATGCAGCATCACTCTGATAGTTATGGTGCAAGGAACAGCAACAATGGCGGCAAAACTCTGCTGCGCACAAAAAACCTACAAAAAATGCATTCTGCAACACACAAAAAGATGGATGCACAACCTGCCAACCATGGTGCATATGTGGTGGGATAGAACACACTGCAGAAGAGGTGCCAGTGGTCTCCATGACCAGCAAACAGAGTGCAGAGAGAGAAGCAGCGCTTTGCAAATGAAACTCAAAAATGTGCCTGTAAATCACATTTGCTTTGATGCTAAAAACTCCAAGATGCCTATAACACAACACTTCTCAACACCCAAAATCTTGCTTGGTGCTAAGATTCATGTAATATAATGAAGCAAGGCGAATATATAAAGTCCTAAAGTGTAAAGAGTAAAACATTTCTTCAGAAAAACTGGATTGTCTAAACTGACAGCCCCTGTCAAAATCTGGGTGCAGTACCCTGGGCTACCTGTGAATGACAACTGTCAGAGGGGCTCTTGATGAAGCTTCAAAGTATTAAACTAAAAGTTTGCCGTATTAGCAACATCAAGGATTGTTGTAAAAGGAATACAGATCTTAGTTGTGTTTTTGATCCCACAGATTTAAAGCTCAGAAACTGATGTATTTATGTGATTTGATGCAATAAGTTTGGTTTCTGCTGGATTTTTAATTAAGAATAAATTAGCCTGGCTGAGCTGCCAGAAGTTGAAAAACAGGTTTTTCCACCCAAGAGGAGGGCCATCCTCTCAGCAGAAACTCAGTGGGAGATAATTGTGGATTACCCCAGACTTTTGTCTACAGAAAGAGAATGAACAATGGCAGGGCTTCAGCCAAAGAAATGGAGGTGTGAAAGGGGTCGTAAACTGCTCCTGGTAGGAACTCCCCAAGGGAGCGGGTTGCTCTGGGACTGCAAGGAGAGACAAATGGGCGGACCATTTGCTGTTAAGCATGAAGAATGAACAGTTTTGAAAGACTCATGACCTGTGATTCAGCCTATGTGTGAATATACCCACACCTCTTCCCACCAGTAACACATTCTACGCTCCCTGACACATTTCCTGAAAGAGCATTTGAGCCTCCTCTGTAAGTTAAACACAATCCAAATCACCTGGCTCTACAGATCTTCCACTCACCACTGTACCTGTGACAGTGTGAGATGCTTCTCCCTGTTACCTCCCTAGGTTGATAGTGCACCCCTTGATGGGCATAGACTGGCCACACCCACCCCTGCCACTCCCCCCTCCTACCCTCAACATGTCAATGCCCTTTCACAAAGATAGTTAGCATATTACCCAGGAAGCAATGTTGGCCTGCAACTTCAGTTTTTCCTTCAAGGCAGCCATATCTGGCTGGTGGATGACCGTTAAGGCCAACATCTCATCATGCAGAGAATGTGCTAAATCTGCTTTTAACCTGCTTTCACCCTGACCTGTAATTCTTACCATCTCGCCATTCAGGTGGCTAAAAGTACTTTTTACAATTGCATGGTCGAAAAAATTCTGTCAATCAGCACAGAGAACTGTTCTCTGTAGTTCATTCACTTTCTTCTCTCCCGGATACTGGCTCTTAGGTTACTCATTCTCAAGCTTTTTGCAATGACCTGGCAGCTTTTCTTATCAGCAAAGTTAATTTGATACGTGAGCAGATTCACGTTTCTTGCTCTACTACTCTTGAGCAGCTGATCCCCCCTGCCCTTCTGACCACAATTGGTCAGTATTTCCTATATTCTCAATTCGGGAGGTGAAGCTTGCTATTAGTAACCTTAAGTCTGCCTCACCTTCTGACGCTAGAGAATTTTAAAAGCTATTACTCCACACATTTTTATCTGGTTGACAGAAGCACTTTGTTTGTTTGTTTGTTTGTTTGTTTGTTTGTTTGGTAATGCTCACCGAACCCTTAGGTAGCTGGGCGCAACAGATACAAGGATACTCCAAGCTTGGTTACAACATGAAAATAAGAACAGTAATAAACATTTGGGAATGCAAAGGGTAAGGAATAACATACAAAACAGGTGCAGTGGTCAATTCAACAGAATGATACATTAGATAAAGGGATTGACGAGTAGTCAGGTGCACGTATTGGTGGTGCAGCAAGTCAAGCAGGAATGAGTTGTCATTTGCTCGAAGCCAGTTTAGCATATTGCGTCTGAATCTAGGGTATGGCTGTTCAGCTCTGAAGTGCATTCTAGGATAGCGCCGCTTTAACTGGGAAGCTGGCTCTGCCAGATTTGGTAAGTTTGAATCTGGGGATTTCTAAACAGTGGGAGTTAGATGATCTGGTAGGGTGTTTTGAGGTTCTTCTAATCATTCAATTTGAAAGATATGCGGGCGCTGTATTGATCCCTACCCCTGACCCCAACTGGCAAGTCACCCTGCCAGGTAAATCCAGGTTTCGGAATTCCATTATGGCCTTAAAGGCCTTAAAATATCACCCGAGACTCTCTTGGAGTCAGTCCTGGTGCCTTTGGCACAAGGCTCATAATCACTATGGAGAACACCTTTAGATTGGGACTATTTTTCTTGCAATTACTTTCTTGGGGGCTTCAATCAAGGTGGAGGCACTCACATAGCTCAGTTCCCAAGAACTGCATAGCTCAGTTCCCAAGAACTGAGCTATGCGGTATAGTGTTTAGGGTGTGGCTGGCCTGGGACTACTTTACTTGGACTACTTTACCTGAAGACTATTTAAACCACACCCAAACAGCAGAACACGCTTTGCGTTATTCTGCAGTTTGCAGCATAACGCTCACCGTGTCCAGTTGGATCTCCAGTATTCTTTGATGCCAGCTATTCTTGGAACCGCGTGCCTGCAGAGAGAAAAAGAACATTGTTATTGGAATCCTACCTGTGAGTAGCATCCTGTCTTCAGCCCATCATCAGCTCCTGATTCTGCTTACCTGGAGACATTCGATCCAGCAAACTCCATTATGTGAGCACTGCATGCTTCCCGGAATGCAGCAACCTGAAAAGGGGAGACAGAAGAACAGCATTATTGAGTGTATACTCACGGTTCCACACGAACAACAAAAATCACAAGATTCTTACTGGATTAGTCGCCTCTTCTTTAGCATCATTCCAGAACATCACTGCAATCGGCGAAGAGCATTGTGGCCTACGAAGGAAGGGGAAAGACACAGGTTAGCATACACAAGGCAAAATAGCACCGCGCATCACACATTACTTTCCGGACAGCATCACGCACACCGCGCCTTCATTTACCGGCTCGTGCTGAGCTCCAACCTGCACGAAAATGCCAAAATCTCTTTGCACACCTAAAGAAGTAAATAAGACATTAATAACAATAAGAGGAAGGAAGGAAAGAACAGAAAAGAATACAAAGACTGTAAAGTAGCAAGACCTACCTTAAAGACACTCAAAGGGCTCGCACTAGTGAAGCAACCTGGTCGCTCACGCCCACACAAGACTATGCACCCCGGCCACAAAGAGCAGGATGGAGAGCACAGCTCGTAAGGAATTAAGGTGAGGAGAGGGCCGAGGGAAGGTTTTGAATCCAAGGGAGGTGGGAAGACACCCTACCAGAGACAGTTAAGTCTTGAATCCAGCTCTCCTATATTTCAGGCTCAACTTCCATTGGAGGCACTAACCAGGGATCAGGGAAAGGGTTTGAGGTGCATATCGTCCAACCAGGGCTGAGTGGCGTCCCCTTGGATACCAAGTGAGCTTAACAGGCGCAGCATTGTTCAGGCATTTGAAGGTTAGAGATCCCGTTTTGAGGAGGATTGTGTCGCTGTTTTTAGCCAGTGCTGGTCTCTTCTGAAATTGGAGCTGTGCTCTCTACTGGATATGTTCAGGGCTGCTCTTAGGGCATTATTTTGAAGTGTCTTCATTTTATCTAAGATGTATTTATTAGCTCCTATGTAAAGGGTGTTGCAGTAGTCTAATTTGGACATATTAGAGCATTGGCAAGCTTGATGCAACTAGCTTTTGAGAGGAAGGGTCTGCAAGCCCTGATTAGTTTTCAGGTATAGGCCGTTGATGATGCCATTGTGTTAATTTGTTTTTTTCACTGATAGGGAAGAGTCAAGATAAAATCCTAATGTTTTGACCTCAGTTACTACTTTAATTGTGTTGCCGTCAATGTTGAATGCAGCGTAGTTGGGCCTATGTTTTTTTAGGTTAGCATCGGATCCCAATATCAAGATCTCTGTTTTGTTGCCATTCAGGCAGAGGCCATGTGATGCCATCCATGCCTGAATGAGGAGGTATATCTTGTTTACCAGAGCTGAGTCTTTGCCAAAAAGTGCCCGAAAGGGGTAGGAGGATCTGGGTATCGTCTGCATAATTAGTGTAGGCGACTCCCAGGCTATCCAATTTGTCGAAGACTGGCTTGGTAAAGATGTTATACATTTTCAGTGAGATGCATGATCCCTGTGGAATGCCACAACAAGTGATTTGGAATGGGTCTGTGGATGCTGAGGGGGAGAACACTCTCATTGTACAGTTGACTAGGAAGGATTGGACTCAGGCTATAGCATCACTCGAGAAATGGATGGCAGATGCCAGATGTTTGCATAACACTGCGTGATCCACCCTGTCAAAGGCCGCCGATAGGTCGAGGAGGAGTGGCATAACTGTTTTACATTTGTCTTTCAGTTTATCGATTTGAGTCTTTAAATCAATTAGTACGTTTCCATACTGTGTTGTGGTCTAAATCCAGATTGGCGGGCACCTAGTAAGTGGTTAGCTTCTAGATGGTTCTGGATTTGGAGGCAGGCTACTCTGTCAATTATGTTAAGGAGGAACGGGATCGTGGTAATCGGTCTGTAGTTCATCGTGATGGACGGTTCTAGGGTCTGTTTATTCAGTAACGGTAGAACCCAGGATTCTTTGAGATTATTTGGGATGGTGCTTGTCCTGAAGGAGGCATTAATTAGTTTAGAGATAAACAGTGCTAAATCTCTGGCTGCATCCTTAATTATTTGTGCTGGGAAACTGTCACCCTGACAGTTTGAAGGCTTCAGGGATAGTATGACTTTTTCAGTTTCTAATATAGAGATTTTAGTGAATCTGAAAGGTGTGTCAATGCTGGGGATTACAGCGGGTGGGTTAGGTTGCGTCTCAATGGAGAGCAGGGATGCTTTTTTATTGGCTATTTTCATTTGGAGGGTTGCTATTTTGTTAGAGCATTCTGGATACTAGTGCACAATTGCTTGTCTTTGGGGAGATTGTCTGTGGGTGGAATGGGAGTTTCCATTTCACGGAGGATGGTGAAAAGCTCCTTAGTGTTGGAGTTGGCCTTGGAGATTCTGACATTAAACGTGTTCCTTTTAGTGAGGATTATTTCTTTTTTGTACATGTTGGCGAAGTTGGTTAGTTGGACTTTGTTCACGTCTGTAGGGGAATGTCGCCATATGGCTTCAAGTTTTCTTTTTTGAAGTCGTAGTTCTTTAAGCTGGGGGGTGAACCAGGTATTGATGTGGGTTTTCTGTTTGCTTTTACATAGTTTGATTGGTGCAATTGATTGATTGATTGATATTTTATTTCTATTGCGCTCGTACACAAGTGTTTCAGAGCACGACAAGGCAAGGGAGGGGAACAGGGGAGAACAAAACAGCTATCTTACTAGGCCCAGCGACATTGAGAACGCGCAAATGCATGGGAGAGGTGGAGGGGAAAAGTGCATGGATGGGGGGAGCAGAGGAGAAACAGATAAATAACAATAAATAAATAATAAAGGCAACAAACAGTGGTAATGCAGCCAGCAATTTGCAAGTGCTAGGTTTAAGGCAGCAGACAGGGTAGGTCTGATAACTGCATGATGAAAAAGGGGGGGGCTGTATGGGTACAGATACAGACCCCAGTGCAAGGGGTGGCTCCGGTGTGGGAGAGTGGCAGGATGAGCAGGTACCTGGGCTCAAAAGACAGAGGGTGGCCAGGTGCACGGTGCCAAGAGAGAACAGATCAGCAGGGGAGAGGGGGAGTGAAGGCAGAAGAAAAGTGGCAGGTCTTGAGGTGCTTCCGGAATCGGAGATGGTTCTCCTCAAGTTTTAGAGTGGCAGGGAGGCTGTTCCAGAGGGAGGCCCCAGCCAAAGACAGAGATCTACACCCAGCTTGTTTCTTAGAAAAACGACTGACCCTGAGTGAGTTGGAGGTAGAGGAGCGAAGAGCTTGAGAGGGGAGGTATTTGCGGAGGGATAGCTGAAGGTATTTTGGACCCAGGCCCCAGAAAGCCTTGTGGACAATGCAGAGGGTTTTGAATTTAATCCTTGCATCCACTGGGAGCCAGTGGAGAGATTTCAGAGCTGGAGAGATACAATCCAGGGGCTTGAGGCCAAGGGCAAGTATTGCAGTCCTGTTCTGGATTAATTGACAATGATGTCAAGGGCTTTAGTCACGGTGTTGTGGAAGGTTTCTACTAGTGTGTTGGGGTCAGAATTATTAATGAGAGATTTGAGGGTGGGGAGTAGATGTGGAAGTCATTTTTCAGCTGTAATGTCTTTTTTACTTCTGGTTGGGAGGGAGGGTTGCCATATCTATGATTCTCGGCTTTTGGTGCTCTATTGGGGAGGAGAAGCCAATTAAGTGGTGGTCCGTCCATAGTTGCTTTGTTATTTTAGTGATAGTGATAGTGCAATTTAGGTTGGCGACCCAGTCTAGTGTTCTCCCTTTGATGTGTGTGGGAGCAAGAACTTTTTGGGTGAGGCCATGTTCAACCAAGATAACTTCAACTCATTTGGCGTGTTTGTCCTGAGGGTCATTGAAGCCCAAGTTAAATTCTCCTAGCAGTAGTAGCTGTGTAGTGTAAAATCCTTAGTGCTATTAGTACGTAGACTCTATATGTCCTTAAAGGTGCCTATAGGTCCTGGAGGTCTGTATAGCAAGAAAATAGTTAGCGTATGGTTGTTGGATATTGGTAATTTGGCTCAGAGTATTTAACAAGATTTGATTTGGGGTGGTGTGGTTAGTCTTACTGCCAAATTAGTTTTGGCTATAATGGCTAAGCCATCACTTCACTTAATGATTCTTGCCAAACTGGATCCCTCGCGTCAGAGATAAAACAAGCAATTATTAGTCCCTATAGGACTCCATGCGCATGGGGACCACAGAAGCACCAGGACCGTTATTAACGGTGCCCGTGCTTCTGTGATGGTCTACCTACAGTGGCCGCTGTGTCCGGCAGGGTCTGCCCTGTCGGACATAGTGGCTCCGGGCGACAGACTCATAGTTTGCTGGTCCGGAAACAATGGTGCCAGTGAGCTTACCAGCACCGTTGTTTCTGGACCGGAAAGCTTGCAATGAGTACCTATGTTCTTTAGCCATGGGACAGTGTTGTGAACGTGCAGAGGCTAATACTGTTTCTTTGTGCTGCAGGTTTCTGTGCACATTTGATTCTGTGAATGAACTCCCTGCCACTACAACTTTGCACTGTGCAATTTTCATGCTTGGGCTCTCATTTCTGTGCACTGTTAGTGCTTTTTTGGTAAATTGGGACCATGTATTATGGTGTGCTTACAAATAATTGTTACTTCTTTTAAAACCCAGTTAGATTTTGGTATGTCCTCACTGATTGTCTGCCTGAAGTCCCACCACAAACAAAGTAAAGCCAATCAACTTGAAAATTCGGGAAGGAACACTTGCAATGGCACTGGTGCAAAATGAGCAATCATAGCACTGAATCCTCATCAATCATTTCCTCAGTCCAGGGGCTAGTTAGTAGTGATGAAAAGTGGCACAGACTATGCGGTCAAATTGGGAACGGTCAAATTTCAAGCACCTGCTTCTACAACACATTAATTTGTCAGTGACCTAATCTGTGAGGACTAAGAGACTAGAAACAGGAGTACTGCAGGAACCATGATATACATAGCGAGTTCAATGGAAAACCTGTTGTGTTATTGCCCAAGGACCTGCTTCCATTGTGATTTCTCAATGATCACAGCTTCAGCTTCTTGATTACGTAAGCAGTTCCAAGAGGAAGATGCCAAATTAAATTTCCTATTCTCATATGATTACGGAAGTACTGATGAGCAGTGAACTAAGGCAGAGCACAAAGGGAACCACCTTAACATCTAACATATAGACAAACTCTGGAAGCACAGACCACAAGGGTGTCACTGACCATTGCGTGATCATTTCATCTGCCAACAGCACTGGTTGGAGCCGTCAAGCTGCAATATGTGATGCAAGATGTCATCATGCAGCGAACTGCATTCAGTGCTTTGCCAGTCAAATACGTGACAATATCATGACCAGCGTGACCAATCCCTAACATAGAATTCTCTAAGGATGTCTTTGTGGGGGAACTCAGCATGTGCAGAACCAGCCCCTTATGTCATGCTGAAATTGAGCATTTGCAAAGGAAACATTCACTCCATAATTCCTCAAATCGCAATGGGAATACAGATGTTTCAGCCAGTGTATCATCACATTGGAAATCTGGAGCTCTGCAAATCAGCGAGCCTCATTATGAGTCCGGCGGTGGCCGTGCCTGTGAAAACAGCATCAATTTTTTTCCACCACCCAGCAATAAGAACTTACCGGGGCATTAATGCCCCGACAGTCCCGGGAATTCCAGATTGCCAGGCGCCGGAAAATATTACTCCCCATTCCAATTCGAGTCCCATTGGACTCAATGGGAATGGGGAGGACAGATGCACCGGCAACATTCATGAATGGTGCCAGTTCATACGTCCAGGTCTGTGAGCGGGTTACGTACCGCCAGCCAGGTCAGACGTGGTGGGCTGAAAGGCACACGCTCGCAGAACTCGTATTTGGCCGGTCCGGAAACAACTGCATTGTTGCAGTTGTGTGAGGTGCTGCTTCTGTCCGCACCGACAATATTATCAACCATGTTGGCCACCGTTTTGCAAATTAAAGTGGAAAGTTTATGAAATCATCAATAGGTTTTTACGAACATCTAAAGTAAGAAAGCAAAGTAGTGTACACATTAGAAACAGTTAAAATGTTAGGTGGGATGGAGTGCTAAAGGAATATATTGATTAAAGAAATAATAAGAAATGATGGAGTTCAAGGGAAAAAGGGCTAAACCAAACAGTTATTAAGGATGGAGGAAGAGGATGAACATGTTAAGATATGCAAAAGAATCGAGGAAAGAAATGTGAAACGGAAAGGAGAGGGTGGTCAAATAATGGAAATAATGGAAGGAAAGAAAAGGAGGATGAGGAGGAGAGGAACAGATGCAAGGAAAAGAAAAGAAAGGAAACAAAGGGAAATAAGAGAAGTGAGGCGAGGGGAGGGCAGGTGCAGAGAGGAGAGGAAAGTAAAGGAAATGAGACAAGAGATGAGATGAGAGGAGATGAGATGAGAGTAGAGGCGTGAGAGGAGAGGAGAGGAGATGGGCAGATAGGGGAAGGGAGGAAGGAAAGGGAGGTGGTAAAGGGTAAAAGCAGGTGTCAAAGGGTATATAGTACTTGTTCAAGGATGACACATGAGCCAGAGGGAAACAAGAGGGTGACAAATAAAGGAAATAAAGGAAAGAAAGAGGGGAGGGGAGGGCAGGGGAGGAGAGGGAAGAGGAGCGGAAGGGAGGAAAGGAAAGGAGGTGGTAAAGGGTAACAGAGGTGGCAAAGGGTATGCAGTACTTGTTAAAGGATGACACATGAGCCACATTCATGTTTTCATGTTGGTTTAGTCCACGTCTTGGTTGGACCTTATGTTACAGTATGAATAGATGAGAACTGTCAATGGGCACACAATTGTATTCTGCTGCCAGGCACCAACTGACTCTTCCTGAACACTCATCTGACATTACCCCTGGCAGTGCTCTCAACATTCAACTCTGGTCCATGCAGCCTTGCCATACATTCCAGATGGACACATTAACAGTACCCAACATCTCCCATTCACACCCACACAACATTGATAGTTCACAACACCTCCCTCCTCCACACAATCCCATCAGGGTGATGCTGGACACTCCGACCAGCCCACAGTAATGCACACGAGATTTGGATGCGTCGCTAGGGGGAGAGGACAGTCCACAGAGGAGGACCTTCGATTAGCACAGGCTCCCCTCTTTCCTGGGGGTAAATGAGTGCTGGACTTCACAAATGCTACCTCTGGGGTGGATAATACAAATACATCCGGTTTTCCATAAATAAAATTGTGAAAACTGGTCGGAAAGAATAAACCAGGCAGGCTTCCAGTGAAAGTAAGGCTGTGAGCAAATATCTCAGTTTGACAGCATTATGCATCCTTCTGCCCCTCAGTGCAGTGGAGCTCACTCATTGCAAACTCTAGTAGCAAAACAACAATGCATCGACACACCATTCTCTCCTCACTCTTAGTGGTGTGCAGCTATTTAACAAAATAGCTATTTAACAAAATATTGAGTGCATCACTATGCCAGACTGTACTCACTCTCTATGCCGTGGACCAAATGCATCGTAAAATCTGGTAACAAAACACTTCCCATTCTTAGTGCCGTGGAGCTAAAGTATCATGAAATCCACATGGGGTGTCCCTGCCCAAAGACATGGGGCGTCATTACGAGGCTTGCGCGCACGGAATCGGGGCCCGGCCCCCTTCATTCCGTCAGGGCTGATTACAAGGTTCCCTTTGCGGGACCCGGATCGGACGCCTGGTAGAACCAGGCGTCCTTTCCGGGTCCCGCAAGGGGAAGAGAGAGGTAACAACGGGACACTCATAATGTGCCCATTGTTACCTCCATACCCATTCCCATTGAGCCCTATGGGGGCTCAAATAGGAATGGGGAATGGTTCCTGCACATAGGCTACAGCGTGTACAGTTACTGTGAACTGTTGACAGATCATACACCACGAAATTCGTCAGCCAGTACCGCCTCTCTGTCTTCACTGAAGTCAAAGTCCTCTACCCTCTTCTGTGGATTTCAGGCTATTGATCACCCTTGCCTGGTGATTATGGTGTAGTTCAGGGTGAGTTGTAGTGGACGTTCATGGATGACCGCTCTCACAGCATTACTTCTTGATACCTCTGGGCTCCTGAAGCCATGCTGCCATGGTGTAGTACTGCTCGAGGACGACACAGGACTCACAGGTCTTGGTTGCAGCTTAGTTCACAGCTTAAACTGAGGCGAACACCAGCCGGATCTGCCTTCACATTGAGCTCCCAGAGAGAAACTGACTCTCCAAGGACAGTCAGCCAAGATTGGTCAAAGCAACACTCTCAACATCCCACTCCATTCCATGCAGCCTAGTCACACATTCGAGGTGCAGACATTATCAGCATACAGCCGGTTAAAAGAAGGAAGATGTCAAGTAATGGGAGAGGAATACGGGAAAGGTAGTGAGCACGGAGTACCAACGGAAAAGTAAATAAAACAGCAAGAGCAGTTGAACACAAGTAGAGAACAGAATTAGAAACATAAATCCAACACTAATTAAAATGGAATGGCAAATCGAGGAAGAGTAAGCGAGAAGAAGAATGACAGAGTAAAAATAAATGAATTCAAAGGGAAAGGACAACAAAGTAAAGATGTGGGATAAAGAAATATGTGAAGGAAAAGGAATAAAGAAAGGAGGAAGAATGATGGGGAGGTAGAGAAGAGCATAATGGGGCAGGATAGATCAATGGTGGAAAAGTAAGCAAAAAAAAATTAAAACAATGGTGGGAGAAGAAGGAAGAAAGAAAGAAAGAAAGAAAGAAAGAAAGAAAGAAAGAAAGAAAGAAAGAAAGAAAGAAAGAAAGAAAGAAAGAAAGAAAGAAAGAAAGAAAGAAAGAAAGAAAGAAAGAAAGAAAGAAAGAATTGACCATGATCAGCACCAGGGCGGGGCGAGCAACCAATCAGGTTCCTTGGGTCACTGGTTGATTAAATCAATCTAAGGCTGCGTTCCATGGGATCTGATGGCTGCTTCCCTGCCCTGTATCACGATCTTCCACCCCATCCACCCTTTACTTTAAATATTTCGATCCCACCAAACCCCAGTCCCACTTACCTCATTTTTTCAGCAACAGCAGTGGTGGATTCATGCTGCCCCTCCGTGACTGGCATGGAAATGGAAGTAGGGCTCTGCATGGAGCTCTGCCTTCCTGATCCATGGTGGCCATTTTAAGAAAGTAATTTGGGCATCCCGTTCATTTAATCAAAATGCAATGCTCTCAGGACCCTGGGATTGAGGATTGGAAACTGGGCCCGGGTCGTTACCATCTGTTAAAGCCCTAGGACAGGTGATTATTGCTTATTTAAAGAAAATGGTATAGTATATTAATATGGCAAACAAAGAGGAACTGTTAAACAAAGGATAGAGGATGAAGGAAAAAAGAAATGAAGGAAGAATTCTTATAATCACTAGTAAAAGGTAACTAAGGAATTAAATAATTAAATTAAATATGGCCTGAGAAATGTAAATGACTAAAGCAGGAAAGAATAGCACAGAACGACATTGGACAAAAGGGAAACAATAATGCAGGAAATGAGAGAAGATATTATATAAAGATCTATTTTAAAAAGTGCATATTTACACTGAGAGTAAATAAACATACAAAGGAAGAAGACACATCGAAAGAAATTGAGGATTCATGGTTAAAACAGTTAAACAGATCAAAGGTAAACATAATACAACTCTCCCTTCTCACCTGATCATCCAACAACAAGGACCTCTCTGTTTTGGTCCAACACTCAAGAAGTGACTCCCTATTAGACGGACCTTTTGTATGCAACCGCAGAAACCATTGTATCATGGCCCAGAAAAAAGGAACTGCTTCGCTGATTAGATTGCATTGGTGAAATGAAGCAATCAACGATCACAATTTAAGAATGATATTTCAGCGACGTTTTGTGAAATTGAATGAAAATATCAATCACCCGAATGGATTCAGAAAATGACACATTATCGGTGGTTAGCAGTCAGCTGAGACACTTTCAGGAATTAAGAGCCTTTCGATATTTTTAGTTCATTTTTGCTCACAGAAGAGATTCCAGGAATAATAAAACACGAATGGCAAAGCACACCAGCATAAGAAGACATTTTGTCGTAATTGTAATTTACTATGGTATTTGCGTTCATAGAGAAAAGAAACAACTACAACACACATTCGCTAAGTGCAGTACCAACGATTTATAATATGAAACCTTTACATCTTATACCTTTAAATCTCCAAGGGCAGTGGCAACTTCTGCAGCTTATGCTGTCGGGGGTTCAGAGGATGTCTGGGGTTTTTTCCTCAGTGGCCAGCCTTCTGAATGAATAATGTTCAGTGGCCGTTGGCAAACATTTCTAGTTCAGGGGCATTTATATTTCCAGCAAATTTTCATGAGTGGCGGAGCCCCAACTAATGCAAGGGTGTTTGGGTGGGTTTCCATTGAGAACATTTTTAAAAAATGGTTAATAAGGTAAAACACCATACAATGTACCCCTATTTTGGTAGGGTTGTAATGGAAAAAACACATGGAATCCAGGTCACCACCAGTACACAGGAACTGTTTACAGCTTTCACATCACACCTGTGCCCCCAATATATGCCAACATTCCCACTATAAAAAAATGAAGGATTTTGTGTTCACAATGTATACCAGCATTCCCACTGTTAAACGTCCATGTTGTTGTGCATAAAGGACATGCCAGAGTTTAACTTTAAAACACTTTCATGACGTTTTGTCCACAACATATGCCACTATTACCACTGTAAGACACTTTCAGGATGTTCTGCATACAGTTTATGTGTTGTGTATGGCTTGGCTCTGCAGATGGATTGTGGGTAGCGCTTTGTTGTGTGTGATGTGCCAATGTAAAGGGAGGAGATTTGTTGTGTATGGCTTAGCTTTGCAGAAGGAATGTTGTGATGTCATGTGGAGTGTTTATGCCTGAGTGTTGGAATGCATGTGTGATTGTTCTATCCTGGTCATTTGGTCAGCAGAGGCCTGGGTGATGGACTGCCAGTGTTTTACCTTATGTCCAAAATGTAACTTATATGTTACCTATGAAGCTGGTAATAAACCTAGTGAATAAACTTAAAAAGGCTGGGACCCACTTCATTACATTGGCGACAAGTTGGTCTAACTGAGAAGGAACCTGCGTGCTGAAGGAAGCTGGAGAATCTGCTGCAAGGGGAGCAGAAGGAAAGGCAAGAGGACACACTGCTCCCAAAGACAAACAAGTAAGGCCCATCACTCAGGGCAGAAAGGGGAAGGATATTGTCTTGGTTTATAGTAGCCTTGTCATGTAAAGGGAAGAGCTGCTCCCATTAGGATCAGAAGGCTGTATTCCTCAGGAAGAGGAGAAGGGGAAGGTACTGCATATAATCGGGAGAGAAGAGCTGTACCCGTAAATAGTAGAGCCCTGCAGGGGCCTGGATTGCGTTGATTGGATCGGTGGAGAGCTGTCTGAGCAGAGTGCACCAGTAAGATCTTCCTGAGCAGAGAGGTTTAGCACCTTATTTTAACCCAGCTGACTCGTACATAGGGGGTCTTTGTCATATGCAGGACAAGGGATTATGGTGTGAGCGGGACTTTGCCCATAGTCGTGCGTGTACAGCTGCTGGGAAGTGATTAGTTGTGCCAGCTGGGTACTAAGTGACGGTTGGAGCAGAGCTCTGCACCGCAATCAGCTGTGGGTCTAATGATGACGTCACTATGAAGGTGCGATCAGATGGAACTCCTACAGTGTCTAAAATGAAAAGAACAGTCGTCACAAAGTGATTCCGTGATGCGGATGTGGTTTGTATGGAGAGCAAACCACGGTGTGGATGCAGCGGGATGGTGTGAGTAAAGGAACTTGAGACGTCCCAACATGACCAGGAAGTTCCAAGCAGTAATTCCGGGTCCACGGTAACTCGTAGACTTCCGCGGATGAAGGCGAGCTGGAGCAAGAGGAGTGTATGGAGTTGTGGCACGAGTCTTGGCCTGTCCTTTGTGGAGTAATGGTGATGAAATACAGGACTCGTTGCTCACATCATATGTCACCCCGAGCGGCTGTCGAGGCAAGATGGTGAGGAATGTTTGCGTAGAAGTACGTGGAGCAAGGGACCCCAAGACATTACCAGGCGAGTCCGGGTAGTGAGTTGGAGTTGGTTTGATGTTTGGATGCTCTAGAAACATACTGCTGCTAGTTGGCTGATGGATGGGAGGCAACTGTGCACGTCGATCCATGGAGCTAACCAAGATGGTTAAAGGGATCATAACGATGTTTTGTGTACAGCTGGTGAGAGGGGGAAATCACAACCCTCCTGTGATTATACGGCAGGGAACAGAGAAGTGCCGAGTATTGGGGACTAATTTAATGCAGCCTATCCTTTTAACAGTCTGATATGGCATTGAATAAGTTGGTTGTGGGAATTGTATTGCCTGTATTCCCCACTATTTGCAGGATGGTAATGGAGAACAGTGATAAATGTGGGATGATGCGTGTTTATGAAGGGTGCAGCCAAATGCTCTTTCAAAGCAGCGCTTGGGGCGTGTGAGGGGCCGTGGTATCTTAGCAGAGAACAAATGGTCTGACAGATAAACATGGTGGCGCTGCATGTATGGGTCTGAATGGTTATGACTGCATTCTAATTGGGTGAAGGGCCTAGAAATAACCCGTTTGAGGATTTTCAGCTTGTGGCCACATGATTTGGCATGGACTTCTAGCATTTAAACAAACTGATGCATGGATTGGTCAGGATGGTAGCTGTTGGGTGCTGTGAGCATGTATTAAGTTTAGAACTAACTTCTTGAGTATTTTCAGCTGTTAGGTCGCTAAATTGCGACATGGACTTTTAGGAATGGATTGGGTTTGGGTTTCAAAGAAATACATGAATTTGTAAATGTATAGAATGTTGCCATTTGAACTGCATACTGTGTAATATGTGATGTATGGTGTACAGTATGGAAGATCTGTATTGCTCTGGGAGTTTAGTGAGATTGGAGGTAGCACCTTCAATTATCCC
This sequence comes from Ambystoma mexicanum, assembly GCF_040938575.1. Taxonomy (NCBI): domain Eukaryota; kingdom Metazoa; phylum Chordata; class Amphibia; order Caudata; family Ambystomatidae; genus Ambystoma; species Ambystoma mexicanum. The sequence continues at coordinate 1,546,930,654 of NC_090929.1, forward strand.
TTGTATGGGTGTGGATATGATTGTGTAGTGATTGCGGGGGTAGTACCTCCCATGTGATTGGTATTGGGCGAAGCTTATATGAAATTATAAGTATGGATTTGCTGATGGTGTGAGTGCCAGGTCAGCATGTCTTACTTCTCAATGTGTTTGCTGGGGGTAGTGCCTTCAGCCTAATGTTTCAGTGTGGATATGGATGGGTATGCCACAAGGATATTTGGGAGGTAGTTACACAAAGTATGGTATCTGGGGGTAGCGCCTCCAGTCTGGTATGGGTATGACTGTTGTAGATGTCATGCATGGTTAAGCAACGTACGCATGTTTGGTGGTGGGAGAGCCACCAGTTCGGTCTGGGTGTGACTGTGGAAGTAGTCATGCATGGGTAACGTATTTATGCTTGTGTCTGGTGGTAGCGCTGCTAGTTTGGATGGAGTATGACTGTGAGTAGTCATGCATGGTTCTGAGGTATGTGTGTCAGCTGGTAGCACCCCGGTTTTGGTATGGGCATGTCTGTTATATTGGACATTCAGGGTTACACATGTACTTCAATTTCGTGGTCGTGTGCCACGTCTATTCTGTTTTCGTGCACACAGGCGGTTGTATTTAGCTGCACTGTGTGCTCATCGATTAATCGTTCCACCTTTCAGGGTCTAGAGTGTGTCTGCAATATTGGTTGATGGTCCTGGTGTGCCTGGCCAGTGCATCAGGAATGCTGTGAATGGCGGAGTGTTAGCGCACATACTGTGTGCTTGCCCTGGTTATGAGAGTCAGTGTGAATGGGACATGTGAGTGTGCTTTTAGGTGTGTTGTGTAGTGTCTTGCGTTGTTTTTGGTTGATGGAAAGAGGGGAGGTGAGTTGCGTATTGCTTTGTTGGGTGTGGTGTGCCAATGTAAAGGGAGGAGATGTGTTGCGTATGGCTTAGCTTTGCAGAAGGAATGTTGTGATGTCATGTGGAGTGTTTATGCCTGAGTGTTGGAATGCATGTTTGAATGTTCTATCCTGGTCATTTGGTCAGCCAGAGGCCTGGGTGATGGGCTGCCCGACTGCACCTGACAGATGAGGCCCCATCCTCCCCCTTTACTGACTGCAGTCTTCGCCGGGCTACAGTCTTTGCGGGACTGCACCTGGCCGAATAAGCCCACTGTTTTCTAAGCCTTGACGCTTCCTCTTGCTTGGAGTGGTTGCGAGTTCCCAGCAGCCACTCGAGGCAGATTTATTTTTCTTTTAAGGGAAATAACATGTTTATAGACCATGTCCTCAGGCAGGTCGGCGGTTTTGGGCCCTGAAAACCTTGTACAGTGACCTTACTGTGCTCAGGCCTATAACCTAGTCTTCAGAGCCTATAACTTCGGGTATGGATCTTGGGCAAGGAGCTGTTGACTGGGGATGGTATTGAGAGCGGGCTCTCAGTCCCGTTCGATGGTTCCATCGGGTTTCAACAGGCCAGTCCGGTCTGTTTGACAGCCCTTCACCTAATTGGAGTGGCTGAGGCAAAGTGAAGCGAGCAGAGGCGGGTCACGGTAGCAGCCGTTCGCCTGTTGCCTGCTGTCCGCCGTACTGATCTTTGGCATAGCGGGCGAGTGTAGCGCTGGTGTTTCTTTTCTGAGACACTACAGTAATGAGTTAGGAGTGTGTGATCCCATTGGGGAGTTCTACCCCTTTAAAGTGCTTGTTCAGTTCCTCCTAAATTCAAACATAGTTGGGTAAAGTCGCCAGTTTTGTGATTTTTATGCTCTCCCTTGGGGTGGGCAGCCGTTGGATGGACAAATAAAGTAAGGAGCTAATTCTTCATGAGAAGATATATTATCCATGTCACATGCTGACTGGAATCCTGCATTCTGTGCGGACTGTGGGTGCTGTGCAGCCCGCTAGGAGCCCACGTTTTAAGTCACCCCAAAAAGAAGATTTCTCTCAGTAATTACCTTTTGTTAGGCTGGCAGGACATTCCTAGAGCATCCAGCGTTGCATAGCCATAAACAAGAATACAAAGAAGAGAACTACCATTAGAGAAAGTGTCTCCTCTGGGATAGAATTGTGAGTCACTTACTTTAATGTTTTAAGTACCTTGTATGCCCACAAATGTCCAGGTGGACTGTAGCCACTTACTGGCCAAGGAGACATTGTGCACTCTAAGAACTCATATTGTTTGTGTCGGACCAACATTTAAGTTTACCCATTATGGCTAGATGCACTCTCTGGGGGTCAGGTAACCTTTTCTGAGTATAACAGTGTGCTCATTGGTTTCCCCGGCAGGGCGCTGTGTCTTTTGCATAGTGCCGCCATTACCCTTAGCGGTCTGTTTACTTTTCAGGGACAGATAGGCTTACTGTTAAAGTCCATTCCTTAGCTGCCGGAGAAGTATTTTGAGTGCTGCTTGCTTTCAGAAGAAGGGCATCTATGTAGCATTGATGCTAATTGTGTCCTCAAAAAGGGGTCTTTAGTCAGTAGCCGTACTGTTTCTCTGCCTCTAAAGTAGTTACTCAGCCATTGGTGCCCTGAGGTTCTATTTTGGTGGAGTGTGTGGTTTTGGCCTCAGCATTATAGGTGAGCTGATTGAAGCATCTCCCATATAGCCAATGTATTTAAAGCTGTGAAATGGTGTTATCCATGACACTATCTACTCTGTGCTTTTACTTAGAAGCCAATGGGCCTCATTATAAAGTTGCCGGTCCGCTAAAACGGTACCGGTAAGCTTGCCGGTACTGTTGTTACCGGACCGGCAAACTACATGGTCTGCTCGCGGTGCCTTTTCGCCCGCCAGGTCTGACCTGGTGGGTGAAACGGCACCCGCGAGCAGACCATGTCGGATGCACCGGCACCATTCACGAATGGTGCCGGTGCATCCGGCCTCCCCATTCCCATTGAGCCCTATGGGGAACGAATGGGAATGGGGAGCATTTTTTACCAGCCCCCGGGAAGAGGGCAATTACCGGGTCCACCGGGGCTGTATTGCCCCATTAATTGCCCATTCCCGGTCGCTGGAAAAGAAATGACTCTGGCGACAGCCGTGCTGATTTTACCGACATGGCTACAGTTACGGTCATAATGAGACCCAATGTATTGAAAGCTTTGAACTTGGGGTATCCATGACACTGTTAAGTCAGTTCCTTTAATGAGAAGCCAATGTGTTTACATCTGTGAACCTGGGTTATCCATGACACTGTTTACTCAGATCTGTTGAAGAAAAATCAATATATTTAAAGCTATCAGCAGATGTTATTTAATGCATTGTTTTCCCATTTAAGGTAATCCTGCTATGTTACAATTCATCAAATGCAATTTCATATACCCTCAAGTGACGAGATCATTCTTTACATAGACGACCTGTGAGTTGTCTGAGGCTATAGTATGTACGATTCAAAACCAGCCTGTCATTGTGTTTATTGTTACACTGCTGCATCATTAATCTATTTCGTATTTATCATATAAAGACTGCCCTGTTCCAGGGTTAATGCCTGATACTTTGTGTACATTGCATGTATTCCCTTATGACGCCCATTATTACGCTACTGGTCTATATTAAGTTCTATCATTATTTACTTTCACTGTTCAAAGGGGCTCTGAGAGTGAGCCCTTTTTATTCCCTTTTGGTGGAGGGTCTTAAGACCCTCTTAAACTCAGACTGAATTTTACTCCCATCATTCCCCTGGATTCAAAGAACAATGACATGTGCGCAGTGAGGCACATGACCATGTTCTCCTGAATTCCTACAGTTTGCTTGCTGCGTTATCCATTCATACTCATACTGTGGCCATTTACACCATCCATAGACAGGTCCACCTTACACGTGTCACAAATGTTCAGAAGAGCAGAGTTCCCCTTTTCTTTAGCTAAATGCGCGGTCACATACTTCCCCACAGGAGGGGAAACCGCACCACAGGCCACCAGTAAGTTAATAGTAATAACAATGCAGGGCAGACAACTCACCACCAAAGCACGCTGAACCCTTGAAAATGTACTATACAAACTTTGAAGACAGTGAGTAACCCATGCAAAGTACTTACCTGCTGCAAAGAGCAGCTAAGAAAAAGGACTAAGGACTAATGACACAGTGTTTTATATAGTGTGACCTACAGTGACTGACTCATTCAGAGGTCATCAACACAGCTCGTTAAGGAGTGCCTTTTTATACTTCTCAAAGATGTTTTCACCCTCTCATCGCTTAGTGTGGTGATGGCAGTGTTGAGTGCAAGCTACAGCTGTGATGTCACTATGGATTGAGTGTTGTGATTTGAATGAATGTTCCAAGGGGGACAGTTGGAGAAGGAGAGCTGGCTAGCAAGGAATTGTCAGTGTTTGCTGTTACAATCTTGATCAATAAATCCACAATAACTTACCTGCTGGCTCAGGTGTCTTGTGTACGATATCACATCATTACATTGGCGATGAGGATGGGATGTTGTCATGAAGGGGGCAGCATTTGAACAGGACACCGCCCTCCAAGTACCCACGTCCTGGCTCTTAGCCAGCAGTGCAGCTCTGGAGGTCCAGACCGGAGTTGCAGTCTAGCAGGCTGGGTGGTGTTGGAAGAAAGTTGCTCCTTGACTGTCGAAGCCGGGGTCCCAGATGGTGAGGGTCCTGAGCACTGTTATGGAGAGAGGAGCTGGGAAGTGTGTCCAACGACAGTGCTCTGGCATCTGACTGTCAGCACTTTGCCTGTTTCGTGGGGATCGGCCAGGAGCGTCCCTGCCAGGAAGTGTAGGTGAGCAGGAGAGATCCGCCCTCGCCCAGCGGCATGACTGGTGGCCGGGTGGTCCAGTCAACTAAGCGAGGAAGTATACTGCGATTGCGGTCCACACATGCTGGGTGCTGAATTAACGAGGCGGCCGCAATGTTGTTGGAGGAGTGCCCATGGCATGAAGAGCGCTGGTGTGAAGGTTTATCGGTGCCTGGGTCATCGAGCGCTATTATGCGTGTGTAGGGCATTCTGTCTTGGGAATGATGTTGTTAGTTGTGCTTGTTGTTGCTCTTTTGTGCTGGGTTAGTGCCCGGAGGTGGCAGCCCTGGTGCCCTGGGGTGCAGACCAGGGTGGAAGGATGTAGGTGCACTGAAGGGTTTTGTTAGTGTAATGTTATTTTTGGGGAACACTGGGGTGTGGCAGTCCCTAGGTTTCAAGGGGCAGCTTGAAACAGGTGGAGTGCTTGGTTTTTGTTTTTATCCTTGAGTTCTTTTTCCAGTTTGGTTGAGGGGAGGTTTAGGCCTTACTCCATTTCGGTGGGTTCCTCTTTAGTTGAGATTATTGCGTGGGAAAGGAGTGGAGTGATGGTGTTGTTTGGCTTGATTTGGGTTTTCATTTTTGATGGTGTTGTTTGGCACAATTTGGGTTTCCATCTTTGTGTGCCGCTTGAGGTTTTATTGTTGTAGCACAGTGTTTTCTGTGCCCTATTTTGCGTTGTTTAGGGCATTCTGTCTTGATGCTCATCTTGTGGTATTTGGGGTGTGAATGGGATCCATGTGGACAGTTTTCTAGGGTTGGGTCTCGTGTCCATTTGTGGTTTGGGTGTGCTGGTGCAGGCACGTGGTGCCCATACTTATTTGGAAATTGTATGGTGTAGGAATGTACTGAATGAGTAGTAATGTACGAATTGCTTAAAGTTTTCCTGGTTATCAAAAATGTAGGGAGGGAGAGTTGTTATAATGTATGTCTCCCTCTCATCCCTTAGTGTGGTGATGTCAGTGTGGAGTGCAAGCTACAGCTGTGATGTCACTATGGATTGAGTGTTGTGATCTGAATGAATGTTCCAAGAGGGACAGTTGGAGAAGGAGAGCTGGCTAGCAAGGATGTGCCGGACGTGCCGGTGTTTGCTGTTACAATCTTGATCAATAAACCCACAGTAACTTACCTGTTGGCTCAGGTGTGTTGTGTGCGATCCAACAGCATTACAGTTTTCTAAAAATGTTACATTTACTTTGGTGCTGGACTAGTAGATAAAGAAGATTGATGCATAATAGGAAGCCTCTTGTTTTATCACAGTATCTGGGCATAGGGGAACGTGGATTTTACAGACAAGAACACATTTTGTGAACGGCTCCCAGGTCTTCGTATTTCTGTTTCATCATACTCAGTTTAATGGGAAGTTGGACATAATCGTGCATGTGACACTCTCAAGTATATTCCCGCGATGGGACATCTGAATATTTGGAGTAACCCAAAGGTAATATTGCCTGATATACTTTTAACACAAATCACTGAAAGTGAAAGGGGATCCGCTATTCCATGGGTTAAAATTATGAGTATTGACCTTCGCTCTAGCAATGCACTAAACGTCGGGAAAAAGCACTGGCCTCTCTTGTTTTACCCTATACAACAGTGAACATGCTTCCTGTGAACATTACCCTATATGACAATCAACATACTTCATGTGAACATTACCCTATATGACAGTGAACATACTTCCTGTGAACATTACTCTATCCGACAATCAACATACTTCTTGTGAACATGACCCTATAGGACAGTCAACATACTTCCTGTGAACAATACCCTATACGACAGTCAACCTACTTCCTTTTCCTTTAATCAGAAAGATCTCGTTGGCCCTATTTGTTTTATGCAGCAGTTGATTGCTTCCTGAAGGTGTGTTTGACATTTAAAAATAACACAAATATGTGTTTGAAATCTAAATCAACACCATGATGGTCGATGTGACTGACGAGACTGCAAGCAAAGATTTAATAAAGGGATATTCAATTGGTAAACATGTATACATGCATCATATAACACTTGTAGTGGAGCCAGGGAGGTAGTTGCCCCTGTAATCCTGTCCTCCTCTTTTAACCAATCAAAAGAATGATGCATGAGCTGGAGTTAATAAACTAAGAGCAGTGGCATGACACACACTCTGCGCGCTCTGCACGCTGCATCTCACAGGTTGCTAGGCAAACCAACACAGATCCCCGTTGGCCTACACCTGCACCACCTGCTCCGGGCTTCTTCAATGTAGTCGCCTCACCTGGACCAAAGACTGAAGTCAATCACTGCAAGAAAACTATGTCTTATTTTGAAAATAACGTTCACATATATTTGTGTTTCGAGGGACTGTGTGTGTGTGTGATTTTGCTTGCAAGAGTTTGAATGAGTCTGAAGGCATAGTTGTTGTGTGTGTGTGTGTGTGTGTGTGTGTGTGTGTGTGTGTGTGTGTGTGTATCCACGTGTTAGTGTATGTGAGCGACTAAGAATGTGTGTCAGTCTAAACTTGGGTGCAATTGCTTGTGTTTGTTTGGTATGGGGAAGGGGTTACATGCTCAACATCATGAAAGAGCATTATAGTGGGCCTGCTGGCATTTACTGGGCCCATTGTCAGGAAATAATTTTACACTTGGGTGATTTAACATATTTGTGGAACAACATGATAAAATTGGAATACAGTTGTAATGCTGGCATACATTGTAAGGGCAGCAACAGAGGAGGATGTTACTGTGAGGATGCAGGCATAATGTAATGAAGTGGGTCCTAGCCTTCTTAGGTTGATTTGCTAGGTTTATTTACCAGCTTCATAGGTTACATATAAGTTACATTTAGGACATAAGTTAAACCACGGGCACTGGGTAGGAGGTGAGTGACCCTGGAAGGGGGCCTCTGCCCCCTAACCTACACAGAGAATGACCTGAGGTAACAGGGCAGGTTATTCAGGTGCTCACCCGCGTCTGTCACTTGCAACCCGGGCAAGGAGGATAGCCACGCTAACTGTATGGCTCTCACCGTAGCGCTACCTCTCATCAGGTGACCTCCATTCTGAGAGCCATGGCTTCTCTCAGCGCACTCTTATATGATGAGAGGGAGCCCATGCTGACAACCATGCAGTGCTGGCAGTATGGTTGTCAGCGCGGTGCTTCCTCTCATCATGGGAGCAACGTGCAGGGAGCCATAACTGTTCTCAGAGCAAAATCCTATGATGAGAGCCCACACTAACAGCTAAGCGGTGCTTGTAGCATGGATGTCAGAGCATGCCCCCCTTGATGAGTGTGGGTGTTGTGGCAATGGTGCCAATGAGCCCGCTGGAATGGTTTGGATTACCATTGGCCAATTTCCAGGCTATGTGGATTTTCAGAGCCATACCAGCTGGAATAGCCATTACATTGGACAATGGGGGAGTTCCATGTCACTTCACCTGTATATAATTGTCAGAGAATTGATTTGTTATAACGGCCATTTCACTTGCTATAAACAAGAGTGAGGACTAAGACTAATGTTAAGTTCAAGAAACTTTGCTGTAACTAGCCGAAGACCTGCACCCTGAGAGGGTTCAGTAGTCATTCAAAGAAAATTAAGGTATTTCATTAATATGTTTATTTATTGGTATTGCGCATATACAGAAACAATTGTGTTTGAGGCACATCAAGATGAGGAGGGGCATAGGGAAAAGGAAAAAAAAGGACAATATAAAATGTTCTTAAAAGGTCTTGAAACATTCAGAACGTGCAAGTGTTAAAGCATAGGATCAGGGGAGTGGATCAGTGAAGGAGGGTTAGAACGTAGGAAGCCAGACAAACCATTCTGACTAGGTCATGAGACGATTTGGAATGTGCAAGTGCTGCACATGAAATGGAGGATAGTGGGAGAAAGGGAAGTGAAGAGGGGGTTGAGGTGAGAGGTACAATACATGCAAACAAGTTGAAGTGCAGGAACAATTAGGTAGATTGGATTAAGGAACCCAGAATGCAATTATGACAAGCAGATATGAGTGAGTGCAGACTAGAACAGCCTCACCTCATGGGATGAGGGGCTACATCAGGCATGCAGACACACAATTAGGACTTAGCAGGTAAGTGACTGAAGTCTGGAAAAGCCTTGCCTCATGGGATGAGGCATACATCAGACATGCAGACAAACCATTAAGACTAACCAGGTAAGTGACTGAAGACTGGAACAGCCTCACATCATGGGATGAGGGGCTGCATCAGGCATGCAAAAGACAGTGAAAACAGGAAGTTGAGGGTTACAATGCAATTGAATAGAGGGCTAAGTGAAGGTCAAGAAAGGAAGCAGTGAGCACATATTAAGCAGTGCAGCATACGGCTGAGAAATAGAAGAGTCAAGAGATTGCTGGAGGTAAGGATGCAGGAGGTAACTGGCACATTACGAGGTGTACATGAAGGGAAAGGCTCACCCAAATGAATGGGGGTCACATCCAACATGCAAACAAGGCAAGAACAAACACTTTGCTGTGTGAACATGTGAAAATGCAACAACACATGGGTTTGTGTCAGCAACAACAGTCAGGTATGCACATTCATAAGGCCCAAGGAAACGGTAGGCCCTGCTTCACGGAGCAAGATGCAGGGAGTGTCTCCACAGAGAAAAACAAGCAGGAGGCCAGGAGCGGAAGGAAACTGTGGTTGTCCAGGTAAAGTTAGAGTCTTAAGCTGTAAGGATCGATGATCAGGATACAGAGTGATTCGAATTGCAGTGGCACTGAAGCAGTGGCACATGTGAGGATAGGAAGCAGAGAAAGTAAACCAGAGTAACCCAAATAGCAATAAAAAGGGAGTGAACCAGCGGGAAGGGGATCCGGCCTTCCTTACCTTCAATGAAAGATGGTCTAACAGCAAAGCGACACATCAGGCGGCGTGCCAGTGATGATGCGGGTGCAGCGGGAAAAACAGGGTGAAAGGGATAATAGGCAGACTAAGATCATTATATGTGGGCCTTCTATGGTAGGCTGGCCAAGCCTGCAGGCTTGATGACAAAGGCTCTTCATGATCTGTCCTCCAATCAGGGAGTCTGGCTGCTGGAATCGATGCTGCCACATGGTGTAGAGCGTCACGGGCCAACAGAGAAGCAGACTCAATGTACAGTCATGGTGGCCATCTTAAAATGGTAGAAGAAAGATCTGTGGTAGGCAATTTAAGGCATTAGCCTCCTCCTGCAACCAAGAGACCAACGTTAATTGTTTACAACTTTACCTTTTTCATTTGCTGAAAGCAAGGATGAGTACTAACAATTTCTGAAAATGTGTAGATATGTCACAGTAAACAGTTCCCATATGAAGACCTGTTGGGTGTCCTGACCCACGTTTAGGCTATCATGCTACAACATTTGGTGCTGTGGGCTTAGAAAATTCAAGATGGCGGAAAACCCACATGTGCGCCGAAATCCAGGAAAGCTGCGCAGTTTGTGCGCACACCAAAACGGTTGCCTCACTTGCCACCCACCAGTGCGAGAATGAAAGGCCGGGTTGCCATGAGGGAAATGGGTTGCCAAAGGAAAAACAGTAGCGCCGGTTAGCTTCAAAGCGCTTTAAAATCACCATTGGACTACCCGCACAGTAGTCTGAAACCATTGGGAATGGCAATGCTGATTGCCAAATGCAACCTAGAATTGTTGGGAATTCATTTTCTTAAATCCCAAAAATGGGTGCAGTACCAGTACTCACCACTATCCAAAAGCCGGCAGTTTAAAACCACCCTGTGTTTCTCTGAAGGCAGGCTCAAACTGTCTATTTTAAACATTGCAACACATCTAAAAACTCACTGGACACCAGCAGACATTTGGTAGAATGGAGTTTTGTGTGCCTACAAAATCTGGGAAATGAAGAGCCCAGAACAATGCTTATAACAAAACTGGCTGAGCTATGGAGTCAGCAGTTTAAGTTGCACTGGATTTAAAGACACTAAAATCGAAATGTTTAGATTAAATGAGTGACCTATGTTTGGTGTCACATGCCTTTGTAACTGTTGAAATGTCATAGTTTTGCACTTAGAATCAGCATTCTAGCTGCATATGTGAAAATGTTTAGTTTTATTTGAATGCAGAAACTGGGGAACAAAAAGTGACATTTTATCTGAAACCTGGCTTAAGGAACTGAATTCTGCCTGGCAACTACCCCCATCAGGAGTGAAACTTGAGTCACAGCTGTGTTCCCAGGCCTAGCTGCCCTTTTGCTGCTCACACTAAGGATATGCCATCTATCTGATAATTGAATTACCTGTGCTCTGCAGGAGAGTGAACAATGCAACTCCCTTCACCCAGGCAGAGGGTTTATTGAGAGGATCATAAATGGCTTCCTCTTGAACAATGAGCCTCTCCTGACTCAGGCAAAGGTTTTATTACAGCAGTCATAAAATGTAGCTTCCTCTTGGCAGAAGCTGGGAGGAGCACTGCCTGTGAGAGCAAGCTGGCTTGGCAGAACTGGATAAACCAGTATTTCCACCATGTGACCTGGGAAACCACACCCCTTTGTAGCCAGAATATTGTTTAGAAAAAGATGAATAACTCATGGTGCGGACATGTGAAAATTTTATAAATGACACCATAATTCTTGTGATTTTTCTGCCCACAGTTTAAGAGGTTTTTAGAACCGGTGGTATGTTCAGGGGGGTTTTAGCGGAAAAGTGGATATTACTCTAAATGTATGCATGTTAAAAATCTGAAACTTCATCAGTTAAAGTCCATACTCCCTGCGCACATGTATGTAAAGTTGGGTCAATGTCAGAAATTGAAAAATCAGTTAAAAAGTCAATTATGTGCCATTTCTGAATGCAAGCTCTTAGAAACAGCAGATTTGGACAGAGACATGGCTAAATTCAGCCACACCATGTATATGTAATTTCAAGCAACTGTGTAACTGTGAAATATGTCTTTTATTATCAAATATAGAATGTGTGCAATCTGACAGAGGAGTGTCCTATCTGCAAGCCATAAAATGACATCCCTCTGACTCACAGTTCATTCCCCAATCAAATAAGAAATGGAAGTTTGACCAATTAGAAGCTGAGAGAGAGGTAGGGTCAGTGATGCTAGAACACACCCACATTCTAAACACATAAAAGCAGACAGACAGGACAGATAGGGACCTTCAATTCCATTTGCTGCAACGCGCTCTGCCGGACCATACAACATCCAGAGATCCAGACTTCAAATTCATCAACCTCCAGAAAGCCAAACTAGAGGCCAGACCAGAGAGAGAAAGCAGTGCTGTACCCAGAGAGAAAGCAGTGCTGTGCCCAGAGAGAGACCCGAGCCCAGTCCAAAACCCTGACCAGATCCGTGACGAGGCCCATTTAATTCAAGAATATAGTGTGAGTACCCAGCAGGACTGTGCAGAACCAATCTCCTAGTTAAAATAATATAATTCAATCCTATTCTAATCTAAGTAGAACTGTCTCCTAACTGTCACCTGTCATTTGTAAAGCTGTCACTTGTCATTTCCTAGTTGCAAGCTGCACTTGTCTTTTTGAACTTTAAAATTTCAAATCTGAAAAACGACCTTCACAAAATCGCTCATATCTCTGCAACCGTTTGTGCTAGAGACTTGCAATAACTTTCATCTGAAAGGTTAGAATCGTGGCTTTCCTACGAACCTAGAACCGCATTCCTACCCCTTATAGTTTTACCGCAATCGTGGAACACGCATTCGCGAATTTTACCGCGATTTGCAAATTTCTTCACATGTAAAAACTGCTGCTGCTTGCCTTCCATTTGCCAGAAATTCGTTTAACCTGCTAACTATCCCTGCATCATTGCTAGTGTGAGCCTGGACTAATATTAACTAGATACCACTCACCCTGAACCTCTGAAAGGGAATTAAAAGCATTTCCAGCATATTTCTCATCCATTGCTAGCACATATCAAAGCATTTTGCCTGTGTTTTCAAAACTCCTATCTGTTTTCTGTAGTGTAAGCTTGCTGGGGTGAACTGATTTACATTGATTGCATTTCTGAGAACTGTGTGTTTTCCTTCCATTTCCTTGCCTTGCATCAAGGGGGGGAGGGGATTGCCAGAGAAAAGTGATTACATTGTTTGGTTGAAATCATATTGAGTATTTTCTGTACTGCATTCATTGAATATTGCATCCACCTGAGCTTACATAAAGCATCCTCTACCACATTATACTTTTGTTCCTATTTACCAGTGTGCTACCTTATCCATTTCATGTCAACTCATTAGTGATTATAAGAAGTGTGCTAGTGCCAGATTCTCCGTTGTTGATCTTTATCATATCAGATTAAGTGTGCTATTCAATTATTAATTTATTATAAGGTGTGATATATACATCTCTTGTTTAAATTATCAAATAAACCTTTTAACTTGCAAAACAGAACTACTTCTTGGCTCAGTGGGGTCAGGGGGATTCCAAGAGAGGGGTGTTATATAGGGGTAGTAATCCAGAATGCATGAACTGGACATAAAGATATATCAATAAGGGTTTTCATTCAGTATTATAGACTAGGCGTTGACTTAGCTGTAGTGTTGAATTGAATCCTCTTACAAATTGGGGGCTCGTCCGGGATGTTGGGTTAGATTTACCACTTGTGCAGCTTAATACAGTGTGCTAACTGACGGGATACATACATCCGGTCGGATCACCATGCTGCATTACGCTGTGAAGCATTCCTCAAAAGGGACACTCCAAGAAAAGTTCTGTTCTGCAAAAATAAAATACAAAATTCTGTAAGTCAGGACAGAGACCAATCTCTAGAATGACGACCTTAGTAGACATGAAAATAGCCAGAGAGCACCTCTTGCATAAGCTATTTGTGAGAGGTGAATGGACCGAACAGGGCCAGGATGTGTGGTTGCAGGCCATCACACAACAGGTCACTGAAACAGGGTCAGATATATATAGAGATCAGGGTCCCTTACATGTGGCCCTGAGTGAACTATATATCGCTCCTAAAGCCAAAGAGGAACACAATAAGATTGCCAGGATAGCAGCATACCTGTACCTATATATGGGAGACATGCAGGATAGATGTGCTGAAAGCCAAAATCTGGCAAATAGGCAACAGATGGCATTACAGAAGGCCCAATCTGACCTAGTCTCTTCTGAGCAGAGGCTGCAGAGGAGCCAGGAGTCAGAAGATGATAGTAGGCAGCACATCATTAAAATAAAGAAGGATATGGATGTGCTGCAACAGGAAAAGGTAGAACAGGATACCAGATTTCTGGCCTTGCAGAAGGAATACCAAGAAGGTTTGGACTCCCTACTGCAAAACCAGAAAAAGCTGGAGCAACAACTGGACTTCAACAGGGTATGTGCTGAGCAGGTAGTCACCCTGCAAGGCCACCTAGATAGAGTGAAGGCAGAGAGCAACAAACTAATTCTGAAAGACCTGGATACCCAGGCAGAGTTTGATCAGGAGCGCCAGAATGCTGGTGCCTTCCAAAGGCAAAGGGACGACCTGGCAGCACAGATGCAGGCTCTTAGTCAGGAAAGGGATACCTTAGGCCAGGAAGTCTGCCATTTAAAAAGAAAAATGGAAGAAAATCACCTGGCCCACCAGGGACTGGGTGACCTCCAAAAAGAACACCAGAACTTGCTAGAGCACACCAGGAGGGTGGAGGATGCTCTAGCAAGAAAGGAGCAGGCCAATAGGGACACAGCTCAGGAGGTAACCCTCCTGCAGCAAAGACTGGCCCAGTTCTCCAGGACCAACCAGGAAGTACAGAGGGAAAATGAGGCTCTCTGCCAGCACAATGAGAGGCTCCAGCAACAGGTAGCGATGCAGGAGAAACTGATAGAGTCGAGTAAGGCCTTAACAGAGGAACTGAAAGCACAAATGCAGGCTCTTGCATTGCAACAGGGAGCAGGGGCGGATAGAGATGAGGTCCGCTGGGAAAGAGAGACTCCTGACCATAACCGCAGGAGCCCTAACCCCAGGGGCCTTCATCTCCCCCAGTCCCTGGACTCTACCACCCCCATGTCCCCTGGCGCACATGAGCACAGGGCCGCAGGGATGGCAGATTACTATCCAGCTAAGAGTATGGGGCTCATAGGCCAGTACCACTCAGGAATGGAGGGGTGGGCATCCGGGTATGGGCACCCAAGTACAGTACAGTTCAATGGGGAACCCCAGGAGAGTAGGCCCATTAAGGGCATCCTGAAAACCTCTGCCCAGTTAGGTCAGTGGAGGTGGTACCCATCAAATCCTGGCAGCAAGGAGGAATCTGAAGACTCCTCTGAACTGCGCAGGACACAGGAGACCAGGTCCCCACATTCTGCCAGCCATTCCCAGGCTCGCAGAATCCGGGAAAACCTGGAAGAACAGACGGGAACCTCTGGGAGCAGTGCCTCTGAGTCCGAGGAAGAATGGACAAGGGTTACCCGAACCAAAAAGGCCAATAAGGCAAAAAGGGCCTTGCTTAAGGACCCCTTAAAGCAGATTAAGGCGATCAGGAGCGTCATCACGCCTTACCATAAGAACGCTAAGTATTCTGTTTGGGAGCACTTAGAGTTGTTTGAACAAATGATGGAGACTTTCCATTTGAAGGACAGCCAAAGCTGTATTCAATATGTAAAGTGGACCTTCTCCCCGGAATACTCCAGTTTCTTTGCGGGGCTGGAGGACCAAAATCATTTAAGATTGTCCACCTATAAGGCGGCCATCTTGAAACATTTTTCTGTTCACAGAAATCCTCAAGAGGCTCGCAAGGCAGCCTACAATTTGCAATGTGGGGAGGATCAGGCCCCACAAGAATTTGTGCAGGAGTTAAAGCGTGCTTTTGCACAGACCACAAGAAGGGTGCGCACGGATAGCAGAGAATTTATAAATACGTTTTTCCATGCCTTGCCCAAATATATCATGACCCAGCTCGTGAGGGATTTTCACGAGAAAAGATCTTTAGACTGGGTCATTGATCAGGCTACCCGGATCTATGAGGTGCAGAAACCGATAGATAGCAAAAGTAATGCCCAGAAAAACCCCAAAGCCAACAGCACCCCTGCTGCTGCCAAGGTGGCAGAGGTAAAGGTCACCCCCGTTTTGGATTTGGAGATGGGGGGGCCTAAAAACCTACCTGCACCTAATAATGCTAGGCCCAGGAGGTCCTCGGGCCAGTCACAGGCAGGGAGTGAAAGAGGTAGTCCCCCCAATGGGGTCCTTCGCTCTCCTGACTATGTAAGTCCTCGCTACAAAGGTAACAGACCCATCCTGGGTTATGTGTGGACTCCTCCAGCCCAAGGGGGGGGATCCAGCCACGCACCTAACCCAGGGAACTTCCCTCCAAACTTCCCACAGGAGGGCAGAAATTTACCAAACCCTGGGCAGAACTTTTTCCCCAGATATCCACCCGACTTTCAGCCCCAAAACCATCCATCCTTCTTTCCCCAATTCCCTGAGCCCAGACCACTGAATCCGGGAGAGGGGAGGCCAAGGGTGGAGGGGTATCCAAATCTTCCCAACCCGGGGTATTACCAGAGGAGGGACAGCTACCCTTCCCGGGATCAGCCCAGGGGAGAAAACAGGGCCCCGTATCAACCTGAGCGGGTTTCCCAGTTAGAGCGCCAGGTTCAAAACATGGCGCGGGATCTGGGTCACATACTGAGGGCTCAGCAGAACCCTCAGATGGGCGTGCCGGCGCAGAACGCACCCAACTCTGGACCTGGTGCTCCAGAACAATGACGGGGGCAGCACCCCGATAACACACCGGTTCCCAGGGAGGAGGCACAAAGGGAAGGGGGGTGTAAAGCCTTGGAGGAAGCTTCCTTCCTCACTTGTAAACAGCCCCTGGAAACCCAGGAACCGGAAACAAAATCTCTTGCCCCTGAAAGTCTGCCTCCTAAGGAGCAGAGGGGGGGTAGGAGAAACAAAAGGCCCAAACAGACTCAGTTTGAGGAGGAGGTACAGATCTTCCAATTTGAGGGAGAGGGATCCTCAGAGGATCCTGGGAAAAGGATCTTCTCCTTCAGAGAGGGGGGAACTCCTCCCAAAGAAAAATGGGTCCCTAGGGATGCAAATCCAGACTGGGGAGATGTGGAGACTGAGCTACCGCCGCCCACCATCTCATCCCAGAACCAACAGCAAGAAAATCCCCTGATTCAAACCCACCCTGGGGACTGCCTCCAAAAAGGGGGGGGCGGCCCAGAACCGGAACCAGGGGAACCCACAATGGCTCTGATCTCCAGTTGCCAAATTTTTCTTTCAGATTCCCAAGGCTCTCCACAGAATTCTGCCCAAAACTCTTCTCTCGCCATGTCCAAAACCAGAAAATTAGCCCACCAGTTGTCCAAAAATGTACACTATCTGTGCCCCCTTGAGGAGAAGGAGGGAAGATATTATGCCCCGGTACAAGTACAGGGGCAGGGTACAATCTCGGCACTGGTGGACACTGGATCTCAAGCTACCCTTCTGTCCAGAAGGGCCTTTGATGAACTGAATGCAGGAAGGGGAGAGAATTACCAAATTCCTCTCACCTCTCTTCCTGGACAACTGCAGAACTTTGACGGGAAGGAAATTCCCGTCGAGGGGACGGCAGATTTGGACATTAAAATTGGGCGACATAAGTTGAAACACCCGGTCATAGTTGTGACCCCAGAGGGCACCCCTTGTTTACTAGGGAATGACCTCCTGAGAAGGTTGTCACCCCTAATAGATTGCGTAAACAAGGTCCTCTGGACCCAGACTAGCCGACCAATAAAATTAAAACAGAGTGTCAACCATATTAGTTTAAACGGCACCTGCCACATGGTTGAACAAAAATCTGACCAAGTAGAATTTCACTTCCAGAACAACCAAATTCCAGACGTGACAGTAATAGCAGTAGGACAACAGACTGGTGATGGGGGGTCCTCTCTATTTCTGAAAATCAACCTTCCTTCCAGTCTAAAGTGGTATTCCACGCTGGAAGGAAACACTTTGAAATTCTATACCAATCTACAATCTGAAACTCCCACTCCTATAGTCCAGAAAGATGTGAAATCAGCTCAAAGCCTGGCTGATATTCAGCAAATTGGAGAGCAGTTGTTCATCCCTGTTCAGTTAAATGATGGGAAGGACTTTGTTCTCGCTCGAGTGTGTGTGAACAACGGTAAGAGCTTCATCAGCGAAGCCATGTTTCGCCAACTTCCAAAAGATCCAGCCATTCCCACCTTCAAACTGATAGACAAATGGTAAATGGACCTGGAAGCACCCAATTCAAAACATCTCCTGCCAAGCAGGTGTATGCTCAAAATCTCCATTGGCAACAAGAGCATAGTCCATAATTGTTGGGTTGTGCGAGACGTCACTGCCGCCTTTTACTTAGGCAGTGACATTCTCAATCGCTTTGCCATTAGTTTGGACCTAATAAACTTCAAAGCTTGGTCCCGATTAGCAGATAATCCCATGGGCTTTGATGATCCAGAAAAAGCATTTAGGTCAGCTCAATTGCTACCTTATGCAGTTGAAATTCAGGTTAAAGAGGAAGTCACCATCCCAGAAAGGACCCGACAATTCTCCCTGGAAGTGAAAGTTAAAAGGGGACAAGAGTTGAAAAACCCTGATGCTTACATACATCTAAATGCTTCTCTCCAACAGCAAGGGTTGGGGGTAAACCCAACACCATTAGTCAACATAGAACATGACACCATTCCAATAGAGGTGGATAACAGCGACTTAAAGAGTATTCCTCTAGCCGCAGGCACCATTATTGGAATGGCGGTTGATGACCGACATTTCTCCATTGATCTTAGAAATGAACTGTTAGGACCAATCCCCAAGGACTGTTTTGACAGTGACAGTGAGGACAATACAACACCAGACAGGATTTTTACCCGGCATGTGGGGAACTTCCTGGTGTACACTTCCTGCCCCTATGGTAAGGAAGATGTGACGTGTGACTTCAGGAGGGATGAGGTGATCTTCCAGGTACATGAGGGCTGCCTTTCCCACCTGAAGCCTCCGGTCCAAATCAGCACTCTGACCAGGGACTTCTCCACCCAGCTGGAGGAGGCCGCGGAAATAGCCAAACCAGAAGTCTTTCCAGGCTTCAGGCAGATGGTGGAAGAGAGAGTCAACCTAGCTGATGCCTGTGTGACTCTGGAACAAAAGCAAAAGTTGAAACAAGTTTTCTTGGATTTCCAAGATCTCTTTGCGGTAGACTCATATGACTGTGGTCGCACTGACATCCACACAACAACAATCCCCACGGACCCTGGCATGACTCCTGTGTTTGTGAAGCAATATCGCTTGCCTCTCGCATCAATGGAGTCCCTTACTGAAATAATTAAGAACCTTGAGTCCCGGGGAATAATCCGTCCAGTCCACAGCACCTTCAATAATCCGTTGCTGGGAATATTGAAGCCAAACGGCCAGTGGAGACTCTGCGCTGACCTTAGGGAGCTCAACAAACGGGTCCATACTTCCCGATGGCCTCTGCCCTACATTGACCAAGGGCTGGCCCAGATCCAGGGGTCACAGGTATTCACTGCAATAGACCTGACCAATGGATACTGGACTGTGCCTGTCAGTAGGGAGGACCAATACAAGCTGGCTTTTACCTTTGGGGGCCAGCAGTACACCTGGACCCGGACTCCCTTCGGATACCTCAACTCCGGCAATGAATTCAACATTTTTCTACACAAGGCCATGCCTGACTTGGGTGCAAGGGGTAACCTGGCTTATGTAGATGATGTCCTCATCAAAAGTTCATCTGTGGAGGAACACATAGCGGAGATCCGTTATGTTCTGACACAGTTGAGGGCTGCCGGAGCAAAACTTTCCTTTCAGAAAGCACAGTGGTGTAGAACCCGTGTTAATTTCTTGGGGCATGAGATTACTCCTCAGGGTCTCTGTCCCCAGGAAAAGAAAGTCGAAGCACTTCAGAAACTGAAAGACCCCACAACTCTAGGGGAACTAAGGAGCCTCCTTGGACTGACTAATTACAGCAGAAAATTCATTGAGGGCTACGCAGAGATCACCAGACCCCTGATTCATCTCCTGAAGGGGGGGGCCAAGTGGGAATGGGGTCCAGAACAAGCCGAGGCGGTAAAACAACTCAAAAGAAGCCTCTCACAAGCGCCTTGCCTAGCTTACCCTGTCAGAAACAAGGAGTTCTTCCTGGAGACGGGGTTCTCTGATACGTGCTTGACGGCAGTATTATACCAAAAGCATGACAAGGTCAATAAAGTAATCTCCTATGCGAGCAAAACTTTATCCTCTGTGGAGGAAAAATTCAACGATTGTGAGAAGGCACTCCTGGCAACGGTGTGGGCATTGAAGAATTACCGCCCGTTTATCCAGGGGGAACACATTATAGTGGAGACTCCACACCAGCCTCTTCAATATCTTCAAAGTGACAGAATCCGGGCTGGAAATGTGAGTAATTCCCGAATTACTTCCTGGATTCTGTCAATGCAAGGCTTTCCTGTGGAGGTCAGATATGGCCAAAACAAGAAGAGTCCCCTCGCGCAAGGTCTGGCTGACTTGCATGATTGTGCCAGAGAAAACTGTCTCGAGGACGAAAGTCTAAAAATCAAGGACAACACGGAGGCATACCTTAATTCCCCACACAAAGTCTTTGAAGAGGACAAGTGTGAGGGAATGCCCACTGTCTATGTGGATGGATGCTCTTACCATGTTGACAACAACGGGGAGAAAGAACTGGTGGCTGGCGTAGGGAATGCATGGGTGAATGAGTCCCCAGAACCCTCCGCTGGATACAAAATTGGTCCCCGAAGTAGTCAGGTGGCAGAATTGATGGCTGTGCATCAGGCCATCCTCACTGCTGTCCAGCATCAACTCCACGAACTGGTCATAATCACAGATTCGGATTATGTACGGAACGGGTTCGTGGAGCACCTGGTTAATTGGAAAACCAGAGGCATGTTATGTGCTAACAACAAACCCTTGAAACATGGGAAGTTGATCCAAGACATTGATGATCTGGTCACATCGAATGAGATGACCATCTATTGGAAAAAGATCAAGGGTCATTCCAAAGTAGAGGGACCAGAAAAAACTGGAAATGACTTAGCTGATCAGCTGGCCAAAACCGGGGCCATCCAAGGGGATCTAATTGAGATTGAGTCCCTGTTGGGGGAAATCCAGGTCACTGCCATCACTAGGTCCCAGACAAATGCTCACAACGACCTTTCAATTGCACAATGGAGTAAGGAGACCCCTGATGCTGATTTGATTACTGCTCAGAAGGGGGATCCAATTATTGGTAAATTTTACCAGCACCTTGAGGACCCTGAGAACTTTCCCCTGACGGATACCGATTACATTGGGAAAGAGGACCTAAGAGTGTTGATGAAATGTCCAAAAATGTTCCGGATCCAAGACGGTTTGCTGGTAAGGAAATCCAAAGCTGGCCACGATCAGTGGGTGGTTCCTACCTCATTCCGAAGCCTGATGTTAAGTCACGCCCATGATGCGGCCACCGCCGGTCATAGGGGGTTTCACACAACATTGGAAATCTTAAGAGAGGTTGCATACTGGCCACACATGGGGCAGGACCTCGACCAATACTTGAAGGGGTGTCTTGTGTGTGCACAATTTCAGCCATCATCCCTTACGCACCGGGCGCCTTTACAAAAGAGGGGCATGACACTGCCATGGTCAGATTTACAAATCGACTTTGTAGGCCCTGTGATTCGCTCGGCTAGGGGGAATAAGTACATGTTGACTGTGACATGCTTGTTTACCAAGTGGGTGGAATGTCTCCCAGCCCCAAATTGCAAGGCAGAAACTGCAGCTGCCTTGATGATTAACCACATCTTTTCCCGTTTTGGTCTACCTCAAAGGATTGAGTCAGACAGAGGTAGCCACTTCACCAGTGAAGTAATGACAAAGATGTGGGAGATACTGGGAGTCAAGAGAAAGCTGCATATTGCTTATAGACCAGCTTCTTCTGGGGCAGTAGAGAGATATAACCGGACAATTGTGAGCATATTAAAGAAGTTTGTGGCAGATTCTGGGCCAAGTTGGGATATCCGATTACCTCTGGTCCTAATGGCTATCAGATCTACCCCTTCATCTGCAACCAAAATGTCACCATTTGAGTTGATGACTGGGCGCAAGATGGTGCTTCCTCAGCATTTGCTCTACAGGACCCAAGAGCAGACACTGATAAATGCCTCCACTACTCATGAGTATGTGGAGAATTTAAGGAAACACCTCCAACATGCTTTTGCTTATGCTCAGCGGAATCTAGAAAGATCAGCTGATAGCATGAAGACCCACTATGACCTGAAAACTTCCAGGACGGAATATCAGGTGGGGGACCGGGTCTATCTATACAACTTCCAAACGAACCAGGCCAAGCAGCGCAAATTTTTGCCTACATGGAAAGGACCCTTTGAGATCATCGACAAGATCTCCCCTGTGGCCTACAAAATCCACATCCCCAAAGGTCCTTTGGCAGCGGGGGAAGACAAGTGGGTACACATAAACCAGTTGAAATGTTGCCATCCCAGGCACACTCTGCAACAACTGGAGGAATCCTCTGGAATCCTAGCGGGTACTGTATCAGACTAATTCAGTTCCAATCATAAAACATACCACATCTAGTCTCTAAAATATTGTGATTTGCATGAAACTGTCTCTTAGTTATACTGTTTTTTATCAAAATAAGAATGTAATGTTTCGTCATGATGAAATGCATATGCTGTCCCACCATCTCAACAGTGGTGGAAAAACGTCTATGAGTAGGTATTGCCGCTCTTCCTTTGTCGTCCTAGGAGAAAGAAGACCTTGAGACTGGCCAAGGAGGACGATCCGGAGACCGGGAACGAAGATCCAATGGGCCCAGTGTACCGCCCAATATTCCCATCAGGACCGGCGAGGAGAACCGATCGATCAGTACCGGATGGAGAAGAAGATGCTGAACTGTGCCATCTACAGAGTAGGAAGAAGATTATGCGGACAGACCGGTGCGTGGGTCAAAACCCTTGGGCACGAGACTCCCCATCGACTCAAATTCAAAGTGCAGTCGCGTGGGGGGGCTTGTTGGGTGTCCTGACCCACGTTTAGGCTATCATGCTACAACATTTGGTGCTGTGGGCTTAGAAAATTCAAGATGGCGGAAAACCCACATGTGCGCCGAAATCCAGGAAAGCTGCGCAGTTTGTGCGCACACCAAAATGGTTGCCTCACTTGCCACCCACCAGTGCGAGAATGAAAGGCCGGGTTGCCATGAGGGAAATGGGTTGCCAAAGGAAAAACAGTTGCGCCGGTTAGCTTCAAAGCGCTTTAAAATCACCATTGGACTACCCGCACAGTAGTCTGAAACCATTGGGAATGGCAATGCTGATTGCCAAATGCAACCTAGAATTGTTGGGAATTCATTTTCTTAAATCCCAAAAATGGGTGCAGTACCAGTACTCACCACTATCCAAAAGCCGGCAGTTTAAAACCACCCTGTGTTTCTCTGAAGGCAGGCTCAAACTGTCTATTTTAAACATTGCAACACATCTAAAAACTCACTGGACACCAGCAGACATTTGGTAGAATGGAGTTTTGTGTGCCTACAAAATCTGGGAAATGAAGAGCCCAGAACAATGCTTATAACAAAACTGGCTGAGCTATGGAGTCAGCAGTTTAAGTTGCACTGGATTTAAAGACACTAAAATCGAAATGTTTAGATTAAATGAGTGACCTATGTTTGGTGTCACATGCCTTTGTAACTGTTGAAATGTCATAGTTTTGCACTTAGAATCAGCATTCTAGCTGCATATGTGAAAATGTTTAGTTTTATTTGAATGCAGAAACTGGGGAACAAAAAGTGACATTTTATCTGAAACCTGGCTTAAGGAACTGAATTCTGCCTGGCAACTACCCCCATCAGGAGTGAAACTTGAGTCACAGCTGTGTTCCCAGGCCTAGCTGCCCTTTTGCTGCTCACACTAAGGATATGCCATCTATCTGATAATTGAATTACCTGTGCTCTGCAGGAGAGTGAACAATGCAACTCCCTTCACCCAGGCAGAGGGTTTATTGAGAGGATGATAAATGGCTTCCTCTTGAACAATGAGCCTCTCCTGACTCAGGCAAAGGTTTTATTACAGCAGTCGTAAAATGTAGCTTCCTCTTGGCAGAAGCTGGGAGGAGCACTGCCTGTGAGAGCAAGCTGGCTTGGCAGAACTGGATAAACCAGTATTTCCACCATGTGACCTGGGAAACCACACCCCTTTGTAGCCAGAATATTGTTTAGAAAAAGATGAATAACTCATGGTGCGGACATGTGAAAATTTTATAAATGACACCATAATTCTTGTGATTTTTCTGCCCACAGTTTAAGAGGTTTTTAGAACCGGTGGTATGTTCAGGGGGGTTTTAGCGGAAAAGTGGATATTACTCTAAATGTATGCATGTTAAAAATCTGAAACTTCATCAGTTAATGTCCATACTCCCTGCGCACATGTATGTAAAGTTGGGTCAATGTCAGAAATTGAAAAATCAGTTAAAAAGTCAATTATGTGCCATTTCTGAATGCAAGCTCTTAGAAACAGCAGATTTGGACAGAGACATGGCTAAATTCAGCCACACCATGTATATGTAATTTCAAGCAACTGTGTAACTGTGAAATATGTCTTTTATTATCAAATATAGAATGTGTGCAATCTGACAGAGGAGTGTCCTATCTGCAAGCCATAAAATGACATCCCTCTGACTCACAGTTCATTCCCCAATCAAATAAGAAATGGAAGTTTGACCAATTAGAAGCTGAGAGAGAGGTAGGGTCAGTGATGCTAGAACACACCCACATTCTAAACACATAAAAGCAGACAGACAGGACAGATAGGGACCTTCAATTCCATTTGCTGCAACGCGCTCTGCCGGACCATACAACATCCAGAGATCCAGACTTCAAATTCATCAACCTCCAGAAAGCCAAACTAGAGGCCAGACCAGAGAGAGAAAGCAGTGCTGTACCCAGAGAGAAAGCAGTTCTGTGCCCAGAGAGAGACCCGAGCCCAGTCCAAAACCCTGACCAGATCCGTGACGAGGCCCATTTAATTCAAGAATATAGTGTGAGTACCCAGCAGGACTGTGCAGAACCAATCTCCTAGTTAAAATAATATAATTCAATCCTATTTTAATCTAAGTAGAACTGTCTCCTAACTGTCACCTGTCATTTGTAAAGCTGTCACTTGTCATTTCCTAGTTGCAAGCTGCACTTGTCTTTTTGAACTTTAAAATTTCAAATCTGAAAAACGACCTTCACAAAATCGCTCATATCTCCACAACCGTTTGTGCTAGAGACTTGCAATAACTTTCATCTGAAAGGTTAGAATCGTGGCTTTCCTACGAACCTAGAACCGCATTCCTACCCCTTATAGTTTTACCGCAATCGCGGAACACGCATTCGCGAATTTTACCGCGATTTGCAAATTTCTTCACATGTAAAAACTGCTGCTGCTTGCCTTCCATTTGCCAGAAATTTGTTTAACCTGCTAACTATCCCTGCATCATTGCTAGTGTGAGCCTGGACTAATATTAACTAGATACCACTCACCCTGAACCTCTGAAAGGGAATTAAAAGCATTTCCAGCATATTTCTCATCCATTGCTAGCACATATCAAAGCATTTTGCCTGTGTTTTCAAAACTCCTATCTGTTTTCTGTAGTGTAAGCTTGCTGGGGTGAACTGATTTACATTGATTGCATTTCTGAGAACTGTGTGTTTTCCTTCCATTTCCTTGCCTTGCATCAAGGGGGGGAGGGGATTGCCAGAGAAAAGTGATTACATTGTTTGGTTGAAATCATATTTAGTATTTTCTGTACTGCATTCATTGAATATTGCATCCACCTGAGCTTACATAAAGCATCCTCTACCACATTATACTTTTGTTCCTATTTACCAGTGTGCTACCTTATCCATTTCATGTCAACTCATTAGTGATTATAAGAAGTGTGCTAGTGCCAGATTCTCCGTTGTTGATCTTTATCATATCAGATTAAGTGTGCTATTCAATTATTAATTTATTATAAGGTGTGATATATACATCTCTTGTTTAAATTATCAAATAAACCTTTTAACTTGCAAAACAGAACTACTTCTTGGCTCAGTGGGGTCAGAGGGATTCCAAGAGAGGGGTGTTATATAGGGGTAGTCATCCAGAACGCATGAACTGGACATAAAGATATATCAATAAGGGTTTTCATTCAGTATTATAGACTAGGCGTTGACTTAGCTGTAGTGTTGAATTGAATCCTCTTACAGACCAGCACCGTGTTTGGGTTGCAATGTCATTCAAGCAAACTTAAAGGATGTATTTCTTTATAACAGTCCCATTTTGACTTGCCGCAAACAAGGGCGATAACTAACAATCCTTGTTAAGGTCTAGGAATGTTGCAGTAACAGATTCCCAGCTTAAGACCTTCACCCTGCTCAGGTAAAACATGCACTCTGCTTGAATGTGTTTGGACGCTAATAAAACAGTCTATATCTGCTTACATTATTTATTTATTTGTTACGTGCTGAAAACCTGCCAGGCATCAGGGCACGACAAAGACACACACGACAAAACAGAAAGCACTGGACAGCCAAAGAGCAGGCAAGCGAGAATGGTCTATTCAAACCGTATAGTTTTTCATTTTTTACGAAAGGGCAATCAATTATTTTCCAGTCGTAGCACTAAATGACGTGAATTCAAGGCAGAGGCTTCCAGGAAATGGAACGATCTTCCATTTCCCCTGGCTCAGTTTGGGTTAGGGCAAGCAAGCAGTTGATGGTTGCTTCAGCGCAGTACTCTTTCTTCCTGGTAATCTGTTAGTTTTTCTTTCAGATAAATTGGAGTTTTACCATGAATGCACTTGTGTGCCAGAGTGAGAATCATAAATTGTACTCTGGAGTTCACCAGAAGTCAATGCAGATGTTTTTGTAGTCTAAAATGTGCTATCTATGGGTCACATTTTTGAAGTTTACAGAGGTTTCTCATAGGTGCAGCCCCTATTGCAATAATTGATTCTGTATAGAATCTTTGCTCTAGCCAAGGTTTTGAAATTCTTCTTGGAAAGAAAAATGGTTTAACTTGACTGAGTAGCTTCAAGTGGCATTGTGCGGTGATGACTAGATTATTGATCTGTGTAGGAGGAGTCCAGGTACCTACCTAAGGTTTTGACGTTGCTCTGTGTCAGAATTTTGCAGCTGTGAATGACAAAATTTGCATACTGGGGGTCTAACCTAGATCTAGCATGAGGTGGACCAAAGAGTAAGAGCTTGGTTTTTGAGTTGTTAAGGCAGGTCTGGTGCATGGGTACCCACTGCTTTACATTTGTAAAGATGTTGGTGAGTCTGGCTGAGCCCAAATCATAATCACCTTCCAGGTTGAGCAACAGTTGTAGTTCATCTGCATAATTTGAAAATTGGACACCGGTTTCAGATAGCAGATCACAGAGCCGCTTAATGTGCAGTTTGAAGAGGGCCGGAGAAAGACAGGCTCCCTGGAGTATTCCTCAGACAATAGGAGCAGGATTGGAACAAGAGCCACCCCAGTGCACTGCTGAAACCCTACAGGATAGAAAAGAGTGAATCCATGCACTAGCTCTGCGGGAGCATCTACCGACCCTACATAGTGTAAGTAGGAGACTATCATGGTCTAGCAGATCAAACGCTGTCAATAAATCCAGCAACAGAAGCAATCCACACCTCCTTTTATCAACCATTTTGAGCATTTTGGTCTGGAAGTCCAGCAGTGTACTCTTGGTGCTATTGTGGGCCCTGAAGCCTGACTGCCTGGGGTGCAAAATGGAGGAAACTTTGGAACTTTCTGCAATTGTATCCACCATCCTCAAAAAGAAGAACACATTGGTAATTGGTCTGGGGTTAGCAGTATCTTTTGAATTAAGACCAGCTTTCTTAATTAATGGTGTGACCCTTACTTCTTTAATACTGTCTGGGACCATATTATGCTAAAAGCATAATATGGTCCCAGACAGCATTTCCCAGAAAGCATTTTCTTTAATGATTCCACCAACTCAGGAATTGTTATGGCCCTAAAAGCTTAGTATTCCTTCACCTGCTCCTGTCCCTCTGGCCCAGAGGGGCTCAGGGCAGTGTGAGTTGAGGAAACATTAGAATTGCCAGAGAATTATCTTTTATCTTATCTTGTGCAGCAATTATTTTGTCAGCAAAAGCGTGCTGCACCCTGGACCAGTCCTTGTTTGTTGGCACAAAGTACTGTGGTCATAAATTTATTTTTGGCTCCCTGAATAGCAATTTTATAAGATTTCTTGTGGGCCTTCCAGGCAGATTTGTGGAAATCAGAGTTTGATTTTTAGCCAGATGTGTTTGGCTTGCCTTGTCCTTCTTTTTATATCTTCCAATGTTGGTGAGAACCAACTGTTGTGAGAGCTTCCTTCTCTCACAGTAATTGCTTGTGTACGTGCTTGCTTGTCGAGCATTTGGGTCATGTGCAATTTGTATGATGCCACTAAGGAGTCAAGGCAGTTGTCATCAGTTGTATCACCATGTAGTCACTTGTTCCACTTGGCGAGGTTGGTGGTTTTAATTCTTTTAAGGGTCCTACTTAGGACTTTCTTAGGTGGATTAATCTGTTTTTTGACGGCTGTGGGGGGAAGATTTGGAAGTCAACAAATAAATGATTGGACCAAATACACGGCCTGGTTTCAGATATCCTGACATCCTGACATTATCATTTTAGTAAAATGAAACCGTGTTTGATCTGAGGAGAACCTTAGACAGAGAAACGCATTAGAGAGAGCTATGCTTGGGTCATCGTTGGGAGCTGTTATATCCTCTCTAGATAAAGCAAAATAAAGTGTGTGCCCTTGTCTTCAACCCATCCAAATGTTCACATAGTTAAAGCTGAACTAATAATGCAACTAACCATTGTTGGATGTTGATACTTACCATTGGGTGAGCGATCATTGTTCATGTGGAGTTCCCATGTCTTCCGACATCCTCCACCTTTTCAGCAATCTGCCACTAAAGCACTGCCTGCTCACCAATCTGTCACTAAAGTGCTGCCACGTTGGCAATCTGCCTCTAAAGCATTGCCTGATTGGCAGTCCATCAGCAATCCATCAGTAAAATACTGCTTGCTGGCTTGGCTAGCAGGCAGCATATTTATTTAATTGAGCATGCCCATGAGGTTTGTCTTCTTCAAACGCCCATCATATAGCCACCTTTGCATCATAATAGGAGCTACGCATCCTGTAAAGGTACTTCAGGCATGTGGTGGCTCCCTATAATTGCTGGTGTCCTTGATCCAGTTGTGTTCCTTTGCTTTATCATTTATCTTTACCTTCAGAAGTGTTTGAAGAATTGTATGGGCTAACCAATTCTTTTTTAGCTTTTATTTTTATGTCCTAATGTGCTAATGGAAAATGTGTATATGGTTGAAGTTGGGGTTTCCCCAGCAGCATTTACACTTGACCACTTTGGTGAAGTGGGTAAATTGAAGCTTTGAACCTTAAGTGTCTCCAACTTTACTAGGCTTAGAATGGCTGTTGTGTTGTTCAAAGATGCACTAACATCTTCAGAGGTGTCTATCAATTGTATTTCTTTAGAGTTCAGAGTGCCCTCCTGCTGTAGCCCCTCATTTATCTTGCTTTGTCAGCACTTTTGGGCATGCTAGTTGGTGTTTCAAGATTCTACTTGTGGTACCATATATGGATTTCTGTTGATATACAGACGCAGGATGACTTCTAGGATTTTCTTTCCTCTGTATCTATTGTCTTGATTATGACAGACCAAGTGGACAGGGGTATGAGTCTTTCCAGTCATCAACATACAGTTGGACATTTAAATGAAGTTTGGGAACTGTTATACTCATCAAGTGTCTGATTGTGTTCATCTTTGAGTCACCCAACCAGTTCAGGATTAATGTATGCTGCTTTGGACTTTCAGAACAGGAAGCCACTGATCTTGAGATAGAATGGCTAATACCGTCACTATCGTGAGTGGGGATTTATATTCTACTAGTGGAAAAGCCATAAACTAATGTGCGTAAAGGAAGACATGTTTCAGAGTGTCAATACATTATGTGGTGTATTTTAATGCAATGTATGTTAATAGAACATTTTTTGAAAACGGATCTTGCTCCTTCTGTGTGGAGGAGTAGTTACCTCAAACAAAATCTCACAGAATGCATTGAAAGTTCAACATAGTACATACAGCCAACTGTTGCATCTGCTCCTCAATATGTCATGGATTCAATTTAAGGGTTTTGGACTCAAATGTAGAATGTTGAGGGATGTCAGAGTAATACAATTCATATGCAGCACAATTTGAAGTAGACATAAGATCATAAAATAAAGTAAATTGAAGTCAAATAAAGTTTAAAATGTAAATGAACAATATTATTGATATAATAATACATACCAAGACATATTCAATGAATAATTACTTCATACAGGAGTACATTGAACACAAAAAGTAATTTATTTTGTTAGAGAAGTAGTGCTTAATCAAATGAATTTCTGGTTATATGTTTGTTTTTTAAATGCATATATTTTCTTAGTGCATGCAACTTGAAGAATGCTGTTAAAGTGGTATCCGTGTCTTGTGCCTTTCCTTCAGCAAATTGTATGTTATTATTGTTGAAATACATATTGTGTTCGCCTGGAAAATGACCTTGAAGTCTTATTGTTGTATGGATAAGGCAACAGCTCCCTCTAGCGGTGATAAGAGGCAAATCGGGCAGCACTTCTTCGGACAAACATACATCTGGTCTTTAATTATATTTTATGATTAAAGACACAGAGATGAGTAGTATTACTCCCATCCACACAAGGAGGTAAGTTAGGCCACAACTGTGTCTTCCCTCTGTGGGGGATCACAAGATAATTGATAGTTAAATTGCCAGACTGCTTTTTCCAGACCCTTGTCAGAGTATAGGAATATAGTAATACTTCCCTTGTCTGGGAGGGGGTTATGTTGGCAATACACCATGTGCTGATAAACACTTTCTTTGCCCTTCATCATTTTCTTTAAACATCAAGGACAATTCAAATGATTTCACCCCAAATATAGCATTGCCTATGCCCAACATTACAGTTTATGCATATGACGATACGTTGTTGTTTATTAGTCTAGAAGGGCGATAACACATATTTAGCACATTTAGCTTGGTGTTATCAAGGGCCCAGTAATTCCGTAGCTGGAAAAGACCTGCCCATGGGTGTCAAGAATGTTCCTTCTTTATGTGTTTAAATCTGCAAGCAGTGCCATTATTTTTTTAGAGTACTTAATGGGTATACTATTGGAGTTGGCTCTTATCTGTTTAACTGCTGAAGCTTGCCCTCCTAATCTGTGTATCCAATTCCTTAAAGTATTTACACATTTTACTTCCGAATGTCCCAGCTCAATAATTGCAGCTATTAGGGTTTGTTGCAGCTGGCATGTTTATGTATTTACATTGTTTCACAATAAGTTTCTTAAACTGCTATGTCTCCCGTATTTCAGCATTTCCCACTGGATAATTCACTTTCAGGCTTTCAACAGATGTTTCTATGGGACTAAACTGGATAACACTGTTATTTGTCCATGCAACGTCAAAAGGTTTTATTTTGACCTGTCATTTGGTGCATTACCAAGATTATCTTTCACTCAGCCTATATACTTGTCATGCTTCCCTCACCCTAATTCTTTAAAGTTCATTACTGTGCATATAGTCAACTTCCTAGTAATGTACTCTTCTGTAGTTACCAAATACTTAAGATCCACCCGACTCTCAGTCTATTGAGTAAATATACATAATTGGGTAAGGTTCCCATTCTCTTCAAAAGGTAGTACATGGATGTATGCTCACATACTGATCAGTCCCAGGATGTTTTTTTGTAAACCTCTTGGTTATCTTCCTTTTCATCTTTTGCTCTGTAGCATCCTGCATTTTTTCACAAACAGTGTTGACAAGTCAACTTTAATTAGGGTAACCTTAGGTACCATTTTTTCTCAAAGCATGTGAACATTATTATTTAATTGTACCATATATTTTGTTTGTATATATGTCTTTATCTTCAGGAATAGCAAAGGAAATAGATGTGTCTTTCGAAGGTTATGTTGTCTTTCAATGTAGTAATTTAACAAGTGGGCCATCTCACAAATGTCCATTAATGTAAACATGTACAATAAGGTCTTGCATAACTCCGTCTATGACGGCTCTATTCTGTTCAGCAGATAAAACTACAATGTATTTGTTCCTTGACGAATGGTGCAAGGTGTTACACAACATGCAACAGGTCATATCTTGTGATTGAAAAATCTCTTATCATGTCAGCTAATAATTTAAATATGATTTATATCATTGGTTCCTCCCATCCGACCTGTTCTTTTTCTCTTTCCTTAGTTATTATTGACTAGCTGGATGATAAATGATCTTGGCTAACAGTGCTGGGGCTCCATAATAAATGTTGGAATTACAACTGCTGAAAGGCTATGGCTAAGGCTCTGGATTGCTCTGGGTCCTAGTAAATGCCTTATTAATGCGGATGTGATCAAGTGACTGACGCAATAGCGAAGAATCTTTAGGAGCACTTCTGAATCCTCATATTGGGTGATGGCATGCAATGGCTGATGTGATGTGGACAGGAATCCTGGTTTAGGCCCAGGCCCTGGGGATTTTATCAAACGGAAGAGATACTACTGTTCCAAGCACTAAAGAAGAAGGACAAAGGACTAATTACACCACCTTTTATGTATTGTGGCTTGCTGTCATTGGCTGGTTCAGAGGTCAAGGACCAACAAGTTAAGGACTGCCATTTTATCTTTACTCAAAGATTATTTTCACTTTATTTGTAAAATAAAGTAACCTAAAAGGTATTTGCTGCTGGATGAGTTGACAAAGAAGGTTAATACATAATGCTTGTCTCTATGTCTTTAATAGAATCTAAAGGGGGATTAGCTATTATTGAGACATATGCAACTACAGCCTTCACTTGAGTTTGTATGCCCTGACAATTAGATTCACAGGCTGCGCTTGGTACCCTATGGCCTGTGATATAAGCAGCATTTAATTAACTGGTCATTTGTGGTAAAAGCCAAACTCCACGATAATCATAGCCTGTCTGGTAATCATTAACCTTGCTGGTCACTTCAGCTTTAGGCTTTAGAATTACTGCTGGGTCGCTTCTATTGCAAGTAGCAAAGATTATAATTGTGGATTTGTTAGCATTTACTCTCAACATCAAAGTATTCAGAAAAACATGTTACATCTTAGTGTTTGAAGCAAGTATGCATTTCAGGCAACCGATACATGTCATCTGCTTGAGCTAGTGATGGCACACATAATGCGTCCATTGTTTTTCTCACACTTCTGTTGGTTGTGGAAGCAGCTATTGGTACAGAAGGCTATTTTCATGGGCCCTTGTCCTTGCAATTAATATTTTGGGCTATTAGGTGTCACGTGTGACAATGATAAGCCAATTGCATTGGAGTACAAATAGGGAGAAACAGGGGTGGACTTGGAACCACAAAGAGGTCCTGTCTGGAATGGCAAATGAGGAGGAACACAGAGTCTGTAGTTGTTGTTTGGTTATGGGCCACTGATTGCCTACCAATGTCCTTGCTAATCACTGTATGACGTTCTTTCATTAATGTTTTTTTTTCCGATGTTTTTTTTGGCCAAATTTATTTTTCCAAAAAACCAATACAAAATATAGGCGGTTGTGTGTGGGTAAGGGTATATAAGGGGCGGTGGGTAGGGAATAGTGTAACATTAAAGTAGATTGGGGTGGAAGGGGAAACTTCAAAAACATTCACCTTGCTCCCATTGCCCACCTGATCTCCACCTCCTCTCCTCACTTCCAGTGTTATGTGGATGACCCTCAGCTCTCCTTTACCAGCTCTCCTTTAAGATTCCCTCCTCTATCTCCTCTCCTTCCTCTCTCATTGCCGATTGTTTGACCACTATTCAGGTATGGTGTGCTGCTAATGATCTGTGTCTTAATGCCAGAAAGACTGATATTCTTCTCATTGGTACTCCCCCACCTTCCTTCCCCCTACTATCTGGCCCCTCTCATTGGGCTCGCCCCCTCACCCAACTGTGAGGCAAAACAACTGGGGGTCATCTTCGACTCCTATCTCTCCTCCTTAGCTCATATTGCAGATCTTGCCAAGAAGGCACACTTTCAGCTTTACCTAATCAGAGGCATTCTCCCCTTCCTCACCTTTGCCCAGAAAGTCAATGGGGGTCATTCCGAGGTAGGCGGTAATGCGTTAACGGTGCCGGTAAAGGTGCCAGAGCCGTCAACCCCTTACCGGCTTATTACGAGTTCTGCTCAGGGGACCCTCTAGGGCCGCCTGGTAAAATCAGGCATCCTAAGCGGGTCCCGCGAGCAGACCAGGGTGCTAACAACAGGCCCGGTATTAATGGGCCCGTTGTCAGCACCCTGCCCATTCCCATTGAGTCCTAGGGGGCTCCAATGGGGATGGGATCGTTATATAAGGATTTACCGGGCCCTCCAAGGTCGGAATGGCCCAATAATTCATCATTCAAGGAGCCCGGACCCGGTACCCAGTAAGGGGGTAGCCATGCCGCTAATAGCGGCATAGTTACTCCCTACCTCATAATGAACCCAATGTCTCTAAAGCTCTGGTTCCCTCCAGGCTGGACTACTGTAAGAGCCTCTTCCTTAATCTGCCTCTTTCCTCCCTTCGACCCTCTTCAACTATTCCATAATAGGACTGCAGGACCTATCCATTGCCTCAAGCCCAGGGACCCCATTTGTCAAGCCCTAAATGCTCTCCACGGGCACCCGGTGAAAACAAGGATCAAATTCAATACCCTCTGTGTCTTCCAGGCTACATTCAACTTTCTCTCACTAAATATCGTCCTGCTAGTGTCGTTTGGTCCTCTATCCTTAACTCTCTACAGGTCAGTCACTTCTCCAAGAAGAGAGTGTGGGTTGATCTCTTTCTACGGCAGGAACCTCCCTCTGGAATTGCCTCCCCACCCCTCTCAGACTTGAGCCGGATCTCCTTATGTTCTCTAAGATCCTCAAGACCATCCTCCTCTCCTCCTCCATCTCTCTCCCCCTTCCTTACTAATGTCCCCCTGCTGTTACGACTGGCTGTCTTGTCCCTTCTGAGTCATCGAAGGAGCAGGTTCCCCTCGACCAGTCTGCCTCAGCACCCTATACTTGCCTTCGGGCACCCTTCCCTGATCTGACTACTAAGTCATGTCCACCCCCCTCATTACCTTACCCTCACCCCATCCCCATAGCACTTGCCCTCCAGGCCGCACCTAGCACTTCACCCCCAGGCCACACCTAGCACTTGCCCCCCAATGCCCCACTAGCACTTACCCAGCATCTACCGCTCCTCCCCCTCCAACTCTCACCAATGCATTTTCTGCTACTGCACTTGCATGATCTGAATGTCACATGGCCTAGTAGGAAAGTTCATTGTTGTTTATCCTCCTCTGTTCCCCTACCCCTGAGTCTTGTGGTACCTGGGAACACTTCCTGCTATGTAGGCACCATACAAATGCTCAATAAATAAATTAATAAAATACAAATAAAAAAATAACATTTTCGATTGCCTTTTTTTGAAAAACAAATGTCAGCCAAAGAAAAACATTGAAAAAACACTGTCAATAAATGAACATAGAACCCTAATCCCAATGCCCATTTTCACCCATTCCTGCCTCTGCCAAATCCTCACAGGAACTGTTTTAGCTTGCTTTAATCAAGCCCTTCCATCACACTTTACATTCAAAGTGCCTGCCAGTGTTTTTTCAAAGAAGTCTTCTAAGAGTCAATGGGCCTCATTATAAGTTTGGCGGTAGCCTTGCCGGTAACACAGGCAGGCTGTGCCAAACTTCCAAACAGTTCTGGCACCCACGAATGGGCAATTACCACGCCATTATGGGCCTGCCAGACCCGGTAATTGCCCATTCGTGGGCACCAGAATGGAATGCTCCCCATTCCCATTTGAGCACCATAGGGCTCAATGGGAATGGGGAGGTTGGATGCACAGGCACTATTCAGAATGGTGCCGGTGCATCCAACATGCTCTGCTCGAGGGTGCCGTAATGGAACCAGCAAGCAGAACTCATAGCTTACCGGTACCATAGTTACCGGACCGGCAACCATATAATGAGGCCCATTTACTTAATTGGAGTTGTAAACACACTGTCTTACAAGGCTTGCCTTCACCCACTCTACTTATAAGCACTCTGCATGTCCTTCACTGAAATCCTCTTAAAAACAAACATTAGCAGAGCCACTGAATTACTGTTTAAAACAAGCATTGGCAATGCCAACATGTTTGTCTTGTGCATAGGTGTTAAGCTTTTGCCTGGCACTGCTATATACCATGCGGGAAACTGGCAGCTCATCATGGTTTATGTTTAAGTAAAGCTATGTAGCACACTTTGCAAATCTGCTACTTGGCACTAGCATCTTGAGGAGACACTAGAGGGTGTTTATGTAACTTATGGGGCATGTACTAGTAGCTTTGGGTGCTCTGCAGCAACATCCAGATGCATTTTAAACTGTCACTTCGAAAAGTTAGGTGTTATATTCTGTCAATGGGGCTTACTATAGCGTAGCGTTTGACATTGACATGGCATCGTTGGTGGAAAATTCAGGGCAGGTTTTTTTTTTAATTTTAAAGAGGAAACAAGTCACCCTAGGACCAAATTCTGGAGTGAGAGCCTGTGGATCTGACCACCCCCAACGCAGGCTGGGTTGCACTTGCTTGTTATTATCCGGTTTCTATTTGTTTTGCGCTACATTTTTCATCTGCACATATGCATAACAAAGGCATACCTCACACTGCTCACAACCGACTTCTCAATATTTACCTGAATTCAAGAAAACAAAAACAAAATAAAATAAATGAATGGTTCAAAGAGGTATATTTCATTTGTATGATTTATTTTTGACTGCTGTTGAAATGCAGATTTAAGGCCTGATTCATGGAATTAATTGCACAGAAAATAGGGTACTTGTGGCCATTCTGTGTGCAAATCGCTGTTCTTCAATTAATTGAATCGAAAACGCAGTACTTTTTCTGGACTTGCGTGGAGTTCGTGTTGGCTCGGCATGTCTCTGCGAGCTGTCGAGAAGCTTGTGCAAGACTCCACACACAGCGTGGGCGTGGCTTGTACAGAGGGCTGGGAAGGGTGTGGAACACCAGAAATGGGGAAGAACATACAAAAATGTGGGCAATCCCTCATATGCCCACAATTGCATGTCAAAAGATGTGTTCATGTGTTCAATCACGCAACCTCTCAACTGGGAATGGCCACGCAAGTCTCTCATGCGATCCACCACCAGAAGGAAGGCGTAAGTACACTTGTGTGTAGGAAAAGCAGCGTGAAGGTGGGGTTGCATGTCGGATTTTGGGGTGCCTGTATGCAACCAGGGTTCCAAACGTACTTAGGGGTGAGTGTAAGCAGTGTATCAGTCTGGAAGAATAGTTTACAGGGGTGTGCATGCCAATTTTCATAGTTTAGACCGAGTTACGATTTTTCATAAGCAGATTGTTGGGGTGCAGGGAACAGTTGCAGGAGACCCTGTGCAGGGTCCCCAAGATGCAGGCCTGCTTGTGCCTGACCCCACAAAATGTTTAAAGGGTGCATGTATTCTTGCCCGGGGGAGTACACAAAGGTGGCTGATATGGCTGTTTATGCTGTGCGTGTGGGCATGTCAGGAGGGTTCCGTCCGCGACTTGTGAATATGGTTACTTTGCATAAACAATTCCATGAATATACGGTGCGCCCATTTTTTTTATCTGTGCGCAGTCTCGAGCAGTGTCCTTCTGGGCGCGCAGCACTTGTGGGATTTCTGCACACATTTCCATGTATTGGGCCCTTAATCTAATTTTAGTGTATTTATTTATTTTATGTGTTTTTCATAATACGCCTAATACCATACTTGAGTTCATTTTCCAAGCGCATATTTGAGATCCATACCTCTGTTGCTCTGCGTGGGCTTTCTTCCAAGACCAGCGTGTTACCCCTATGCTATGCTCCGTTCATCAGGAATAACAGCCAGGGGCATCCTCAAGATTAATAATGATTAAACACATGGGTCCTCATTCTGACTCCGGCGGTAGCCGGGCGCCGGAAAAAATTACTCCCCATTCCCATTGAGTCCTATTGGACTATTGGACTCAATGGGAATGGGGAGGACGGTAGCACTGACACCATTCATGAATGATGTCGGTGATACTGTTAAGGTCTGCGAGCAGGTGCTGTTCCGCCCGCCAAGTCAGCCCAATTGGGCTAAAAGGCACCTGCTTGCAGAACTCGAAGAACGCAGGTCCGGTTACAACGGTGCCGGTAGCTTACCAGCACCGTTGTTACCGGGCCAACATACTTCTAATGAGGCCCATGGTCTATCATGTAGGCTTCCTTAGAGTGTCTTTAAGTCATTTAGGTACTAGCCAGTTTGCAGAGATCTCAAGTTGCTCCTTTTCAGGCGTAAGGTGTTCAGCGTGCTTTGTTATGAAGTTTACAACACTTTGCGCTCTAGTATTACACTATATAAAAGGAAACTTACACTGCAAGTTAATTGTTACTCTGTAGGAGAATAGAAACATGTCTTGCTGCCAATCAAGTGAATTAATTGCTTCAACCGAGCACACGCCTCTGTCCTTAAAGAGACTGGTATTATGTTGCTATGTGTACATGTCCTACCATGTCACTTACAGAGGTATTGTACAGTCCTTATACTAATTTGTCATCCCAATTATTAGTTTTGGCTTTTAGCTGGTGGTCACACACCACCTATAAACCCAAATTATGGCATTGGAATATGAGAGGACTGAGATGGAATGTGAGGAGGTACACACTGTTAGGCTCACCTGGTCTCTGTGGGGGCGTTGGGGCACGGTTGGAGCCCTCCCTGGAGTTGACTCCCTCAGATCGCTTCTTCCCCCCAACAGCTGCTTCTTCGTGGGCCTGGAAGATTGTACCTGTTCTGACGAGAGGGTGAGAGACAATGAGGCTCGCATGATTAAGTCATGGTTTCCTTCCGCCCTTTCGTGCCAGAATGTGGTGCGCATCTGCTGAACTGCTTACCATCAAACTATCCCCAACTAACACAAGCACCATCACCACCCATCTTATCTACAGACCGCCGGGCCACATATCCTCATTTAATGACGATATAGCTCTCCTTCTCTCTAACAATACCAAACCCAATTCATGGTTACTTATTCTAGGTGACTTCATCCTGGGCTACAATGACGAGAAAGATGACAAAGCAAGCATGGTCACTAATACTATCTCAGAATTAGGACTCACCCACCACATCTCCCAACCCACACACAATAAAGGCTGCATCCTCAATTGGATAGCAGACCTCAACTGCAACACCACCATCCTCACCAACACACCATGTCCCTGGGCTGACCATCACCTCATCACCTTCACCCTCAACAAAGATAAACAAACACCTGCGTCCCATCCCAACGCTCCACCCACACTCACAAGAAACAGAAAAAATATCACAGGCGAGAAACGTATCCCTCTAATCCAACCCATCATCGACTTCACACCCACCATTGCTAACCCGAATTACTGACCCATTACTACTGTGCTCTTCCTCCTAAAAATCCTTGCTAGAGCTGCCTACCTGCAGATCCAGAACTACCTAGAGAAAAATAACTTACTAGGATTAAGACAATCGGGCTTCCGCCCCAAACACGGCACAGAGACAGCCTTGATCGATCTCAAGACACAAATGGTCAACCTCAAAGACAACCGCAAACTAGCCCTTCTTCTCCTCCTCGACTTGTCGGCTGCCTTTGACTTGATATTCTCTGCAAACATCTAGCCTCAGCAGCTAAATTCTCTGACAAGGCCAATGCCTGGATTCATTCCTTCCTGAATAACAGATCCATGAGGGTCTTTGCTCCCACAGCCTCTTCCGAACCAGCCCCCGTTACATGTGGCGTCCCCCATGGCTCCTGTGTTTCCCCCACACTATGCATACTGGACGATTTGAGTGTCATCTACACGAATTACGTAGATTACACTTCAATACTCATCCCACTAACAGGCGATTACTCCACCTACAACACAGTACTCAACAACATTTATTCCATTATCCAAGAATGGATGGCCAAACACGGCCTCTGCCTCAACGACGACAAGACCGAGCTTCTTCTCCTAGGCTCCCAATCCAGACTTAATAAACTCGACAACTTTTACCAGATATTCACCATTGACGGCAACTACATTTCTGTCTCCAACAGCATCAAAACTCTTGGGATCTACCTTGACTCCTTCCTTACACTGACAAGACACATGAATGCCATCTCATCCGCCACCGCTTACACATGTTAGCTCATCAATGCCAGTAGACCTTACATCTCCACATCCAACTGCACCACATTAGCCAGAGCACTTGTACTCTCCAAAGTCGACTATTGCAACGCTCTCTGCATGGGCACCAGCCAAAAGAACATCAACAACCTTCAAGTTATCTAAAATAATGCACTAAGAGCAGCCATGAACATACCCAAACATGAGCACATCTCTGACGCCAGACGCTCCTGTCAATGGCTATCTACACCTCAGAGAATCAAATGCAAAACACTCTCTCTCAAACACAAGTGCTTATCCAACCAAGCACCTAGATACCTCTCGGACAACTTCACATACCACACCCCATCTCGCCCAACTATATCAGTCCAGACACATTGCTTAAATATCCCCAGATTTAAGCTCCAAAAAGCAGGCGGCACAAGCTTCCCTGTGCTTGCCGCTAAACTCTGGAACTCACTACCAACCAATCTCAGATCCGAACCATCTTTTCACCGTTTCAGACACAGTGCCAAAACTTGGCTACTGGCCAAAGAAGCCTAAAACGCCAACTTATTATCACACAAATGTACATGCTGCCTGTATAATCTGCACAACTTCAAACCTTGTAAATACGTTATAATGTGTATATTATCAGTAACTGCTTTATAATGTCTATACTACCTGTAATGTTTAACTACTGACCATGTTTGTAATACTTTGACTACTTTGTAACCATGCCAAGCACCTGGATGCCCCAGGGCCAGGCGGCGCTATATAAATAATAAACTAAACTAAACCAGAAGTTTACTCATGCAGGCTCACCTGATAGTATGTAAGGGTGATCTCTCTGTCCTGCTTTCCTTCAGCAGGGGCGCTGCAGATGGACCAAGTTACGTCTCTGGTCCTGATTGCGAAGGCCCAGACCGGCAGGGACCATTCCATCTTGAAATTAAGTGTTTATGACTTTCGTATTGTCTGTGTCCTTGTAATGACACTTATTGTTCGTAAGGATATGTTGTTCTTTCTCCCCTGTAGCAATGAAGATGACCCAGGAGCGTGTGATGGCAAAAGGAAACAGCTCCGGGAGTTTCCACCACTGGTAGGTAAGCTGGTGATTTTTGAAACTGCACCAAGTTCGTAAATTATGCCGCTTTAATGCGATAAAGTCTGTGCAATCGCTTACCTTGTGTCTCTTACTCTCTTTTCAGGTGTGGCAGGTTGGCGATGGCTGGAAGATGGTATCTGACCCCTGACGGTGGTTGGAGGCGAAGATCCGTGCGGAGGCGGCACCCGAAGAAGGTCCTGAGTCGATAGACTGCGGAACAGGTACGGTTGTTGGGCTGTACATGTCGAGGACTCCGGGAAGGTGAGTATGACTGCGGCTGAGTCGGGAGCTGATGGCGAGGCTTCCAGCGATGAAGCGATCACATGTAAGGCTTGCGCTACGACTTCAGAGTGAAAGCAGATGACTGTGCTTTCAACGGTGGTGTGATCTCAGGTAAGGCGTGCACAGTGATAGTAGAGAAGAGAGCGAGTGACAAAGCCTCCGGCGAAGATGCTTTCCAGGTAAGATGGTCTAGGTGGCTGGAGGTGCGCACTTTGAATCAGGTAAGTGACGAAGGGTTCCGGAGAATGGAAGCGCACGTGCCGTATCAGGTAAGATTCTTCTAGTCGGCGGTGAGCGTTATGTTGCAGATAGCAAACTAACGCGAAGTGCCAGTGTTCGGGTGGGGCCGGCTTATATAGCCTGGCCCCGGCCACTCCCTGTAGGCTCTGCCTTGTGGCCCCACCTAGCTCCTCCTTTTGCCTTCTGCACGTGCCTTCCCAGTGATAATCGGGGCCCGCCTGGCCTTGCTGCACGTGCCCATGGTATTCTGTGTGCTGAGCACACTTTGAAATGAGCTTGGTGCCATAGGTGCCAAGACTGGGTCCATTGGGACCTTGTATGTAGTGGAGGGCTGGGCTCTTGCCTAGTGGTCATGACAGCACTCCCCCTCAAGGCCCCTCTCATGGTGGGTCTTCCCTCTGGTCCCGGTTTGGTGGGGTTGTTCCGGTGGAATCGCCTGATGAGTCGTGGGGCATGGACAAATTCGGGAGGTTCCCATGTACGATCCTGGGGCCTGTAGCCCTCCCAGTCGATGAGATAGTATAGTTTTGAACATACGTTCTTGGAGTCCAAGATGTTCCTCACTTCGCATTCCAGTTCACCGGCTATGATCTCCGGTGGTGGTGGTGGTGTTAGAATCCAAGTATCTTGTTCTACTGGCTTTAGAAGGGAGAAGTGGAAAACTGGGTGGATTCGAAAGTTTGGTGGTAAATCTAATTTCATGGCTGCAGGATTTATGATGGCCTTGATAGAAAATGGGCCCAAGTATTGTGGCCGAAAGGCATTAGGTCCTCTTAAAGGAATGTGTTTAGATGTCAACCATGCTTTATCCCCAACACAATATTGTGGGGCTTCCTTCCTGTGCCGGTCCGCAAATTTCTTCTGCTGCTCCTTGGCTCGCTTTAGGTTCTCGGTGACTTCCTTAAGGGATTGAGTGATTCTCTTATGCAATGATGTCACTGCTGGCATTTCCAACCCGTCCAGGGGGGTCGAAGGAGGAAGTTCCTGGGTGCCGACCGTTCATTATGTAGAACGGGGTCTGACCAGTGTTAGTATGAATTGAGTTGTTGTAGGCAAACTCACTTAACCAGAGAATGTATTTCCAAGAGTCCCCAGTTTGTTGTAACATGCACCTCAGGTATTGTTCAAGCATTTGGTTCGTCCTCTCCGCTTGACCATCGGTCTGGGTGTGGTGACTAGTAGAGAGCCGGAAATCGGTGTGGGCTAGTTTACAGCACCTTTTCCAGAAGGCTGAAATGAACTCGGACCCCCTGTCTGAAACTAATACGGGTGGAAATCAATGCAGCCAGACAATTTGTTCTAGGAATACTGTGGCCAAAATAGCAGTGGTAGGAAGTCCCTTCAGTTGGATAAAGTGTGCCATTTTGGAGAACAGGTCTTCCACGACCAGGATTGTGTTAAACCCCTTGCAGGGTGGTAGATTGGTGTTGACGTCCATTGATAATGTATGCCATGGTATTGGTGGCACTTCAAGAGGCCTCAGTAGCCCTGCCGGATTTCGTTTTTGGGATTTATTTTGCACACAGACACCGCACGTGGTAATGAAGTGGGTGACATCTTTCCTCCAGGAGGGCCACCAGTAATTCTTTTCGATTTTGGCTCTAGTCTTGGCGATCCCTGGATG
Organism: Ambystoma mexicanum; assembly: GCF_040938575.1. Taxonomy (NCBI): domain Eukaryota; kingdom Metazoa; phylum Chordata; class Amphibia; order Caudata; family Ambystomatidae; genus Ambystoma; species Ambystoma mexicanum. Next base: position 1,546,973,773 of record NC_090929.1, read on the forward strand.
CCCTTCCACCAAGGACTCATGGTAATTGGCTATCATTTTGGTACGTAATTCCTTGTCCAGAATATACAACCTTCCTTAGAAGTATGTCAGAATATTTGTAATGGAATATTGTTTTCCCTTACTTAACCACTCCTTTTGGGCACTGGGGTCCATGTGGGCTTGGAGGTCAGTCTGTAATTCTTCCCAGCAGGTAGTAACGGCTATTTGGTGTTGAATCCGTTCCTCAGGGATAATAGGTATGGGATCAGATGGGTTGAAGGCATGCTGGTCCTCTCCCACTCTTGACAAGGCATCGACTTTCCCATTGCGCAATCCAGTCCGGTAGGTGATCACAAAATCGTATTCCGCAAAGAATAAGGCCCAACAGAGTTGGCGTGAGGATTGTGCCTTGGCAGTTTTCAGATACTGTAGATTACGGTGATCGGTAATTACAGTAACCGTGTGTTTGGCTCCCAAAAGGTAATGCCTCCAAGTCTTGAAGGCTCCTATGATTGCCAGGAGCTCTTTGTCGGTTATCGCGTAATTTCCTTCAGGTGCAGAAAACTTGCGGGACCAGAATGCTATAGGGTGAAGCTGCCCCGTCTCAGGGTCCCTTTGTGACAAGACCGCCCCCATGGCAATGCTGGAGGCATCAGTTTCCACTACATAAGGTAGGTCAGGCTGAGGGTGTCAGAGTATAGGTGCTGAAGCGAAAGCTTGTTTTAATTCTTGGAAGGCAAATTCAGCCTCTGCTGACCAAAGGAACTTCTTGTTCTTCTTCAAAAGAGAGGTGATTGGGTGGACAATTTGTGAGAATTGTAGTATAAAGCATTTATAAAAGTTAGCAAAGCCCAGTACACTTTGTACCCCTTTGATCGATGTTGGGGAAGGCCATCAAAGAATAGCTTCAACCTTACGTGTGTCCATATGAACTCCTCTTGGAGTAAGCATGAAGCCCAAAAACTTAACCTCTGTGACGTGGAAGGAACATTTTTCTAGTTTAGCAAACAGTCAGTGCTGGCAGAGTTTTTCCAACACCGCCCTTACGTGGCCAATATGCTCCTCCTTGGACTGTGAATAGATTAAAATATCATCATTGTAAACGAGAACACAGACATCCAGCAGCTCATGGAGCACATCGTTCATAAAATACTGGAAGGCCGCTGGTGCATTGCATAGCCCAAAGGGCATCACCTGATACTCGAAGAGTCCATATTTGGTCCGGAAAGTGGTCTTCCACTTATCACCGCTTTTAACTCGTACGAGGTGAAAGGCTCCCCGAAGATCCAGTTTTGAATAGATTTGAGCGCTTTTTACTGGGTCGAGTAATTCTGGAATGAGTGGCAAAGGGTATCTGTTTTTGATAGTTATTTGGTTCAACTCCCTGTAGTCGATGCAGGTACTAAGGTCACCTTCCTTCTTGGGTACGAAGAAGAGCGCTGAGGAAGCAGGGGGCTTGGATGGGTGAATAAACCCGTTGGCACTTCAGCCCGTAAATCCCCCAGCAATTGGGCCAACTGGTCAGTCTCAGAGGTATTCATAACACCCAGGCAGAGGTTCAGAGAGGCTTCACATTCTGTAACGCTCATTTGGTCTCTGCGGGGGCGTTGGGGCACGGTTGGAGCCCTACATGGAGTTGACTACCTCAATCGCTTCTTCCCCCAACAGCTGCTTTTTCGTGGGCCCGGAAGTTTGTACCTGTTTCGACGAGAGGGTGAGAGACAATGAGGCTAACGTCGTGCAGTCGCGGTTCCCTTCCGCCCTTTCGTGCCAGAATGTGGTGCGCAGAAGTTTACCCATGCAGGCTCACCTGATAGTCTGTAAGGGCAAGCTCTCCGTTCTGCTTTCCTTCAGCAAGGGCGCTGCGGATGGACCAAGTTACAGTGGTGTGCGTTACATTGCAGATAGCAAACTAACACGAAGCGCCAGTGTTCGGGTGGGGCCACTTTATATAGCCTGGCCCCGGCCACTCCCTGCAGGCTCCGCCTTGTCAACCCACCTAGCTCCTCCTTCTGCACGTGCCTTCCCAGTGATAATCGGGCCCCGCCCGGCCTTGCTGCACGTGCCCCTGGTAGTCTGTGTGCTGAGCACACTTTGAAATGAGCTTGGTGCCATAGGCGCCAAGACTGGGTCCATTGGGACCTAGTATTTAGTGGAGGGCTGGGCTCTTGCCTAGTGATCATGACACACATAGCTTTTGGATGTTGTTTGTTCATTTACTCATCCACTGATTAGTCATGTCCATGCTAATCCCGATAGCCATTCCCAACCCCAACCTGCCATTCCCTACCAAAAAATCCTCATTAAGCTGTCTTTAGCACACAGTAACAACAATCATTGTGCTGTAAATATCCTTACAGTGTTATTTTAAAGCAGTCTTCGTAGAACAAATGACTTAATCAGAAACATACTACTGCTGTAATACACATGTCTTCAGCCACTTGATTTATAACAGAATTTGTATCCTTGCATCTGTCCCTTGCACCAAAGTCCTGCTAAAAACAGGGATTGGAAAAAACATCATTTTTGGCTTGTGTGTGTACGTATTAGACAGACACCTGCTGGGCACTGCTATCATATGCCCAGGTACTCACATATGTTTACATAGGTTTACAGCTTGTACATCCTTATGGCTATGTGGCACCATTATGGCAGTGCCTGTCAAATGCCTATCCCATGCTTAGACAAACGTAAAACTGTTGGCTTTGCCAAAGCTTGGTTTTATGAATTTTAGCAATAAAAGTGATTCCTCAGCAGCATGATGAAGAATGTTGCAACTCCTGACAAACCTGAAGGAAGCTGACACACCAGTTAGCTTGGTGGTTTAAAGTTCTCCTAGTACAAGGTAAAGGGACCTGTGGGGAGAGGAGTTCTGGCAACACATTTTGACCTTCCATGATGAGCAGCAACTGACATTTAATAGTGAATTGAAATAATAATCTTGCCTTTTTAGATTATTTTCATGTACATTTTCTCCCTGAACCAATCTATGATGAACTAATTACAGGTACTTCAAAATAACGTACTGCAGCACTTAACATCCCCAGGCGAGAGCATATCTCCACTGCTAGGAAATCATGCAAATGGCTCTCCATACGACAAAAAATTGATTTGAAAACCATTTGCCTCACGTATAAGGCTTTAAACCACCTAGCCCCACCATATATAACTAATACATTTACCATGAAACCCGCCACCAGAACCACCAGATCCTCCAACACTTTATGCTTGACAGTGCACAGATTCTCCTTAAAAAGAGCTGGAGGGGCTAGCTACGTAGTACTTGCCTCCCAACTCTGGAATGCCTTACCACGCAACATTAAAACTATTGAGTCCTTCCAGATTTTTAGGAAACATGTTATCGGTTGGCTCCTGAACAAAGAGTAGCACCACCGATATGTGGCTACACCTCCTCTGCACAAATATGTCTGTATACTCTGCAAACTACTGTATTTGAAACTGTAGCACCACCCAGATATGTGCCTACACCTCCACTGCTTAACTATGTCTGTATATTCTGTAAATTGCTGTATATTGAAATTGTATATATTACAATATGTAACCATCTTCTTTAAGCGCCCTTCTACCTGTGGGTTCGGAGCGCTACACAAATAAATAAAACAAACAAACAAACAAATAAACAAACAGTGATTATCTAATAAGAAAACATGGATATCCCACATTGTGCATTTAGTGCACTGCTGCAGTTTTGCACAATTAAGCACCTGCATACATACATTTTAAGATAGATGGTCAGTGAGTGAAGACACATATTTATGTTCAAATGCTTAAAATATTAGTTGGCCACAAATTATGGGTTGCATATTTGTTGATATAGTTCCAATGTGCGGGTTCACATATTTCAATATAACTGCTTGAGGAAGTCTATTGCTGCTGAGGGTCGAATGACGTCAACTATTAAAGGACAGGTGTGGGAAATGTGGACAGCTCTGAATATTGTGGTAGAAATAAAGTATTCAGCAATGCGGAAAGATATGGAAAGTCATCTCAGAGTTCCCTGACCTTATAAGAAAAGCCTTCTGTGCCTTCCAATTGCCTTATCACATACAACTGTGGGGGAGCTTTGGGGGGCTGCTTACTAAAATAGAATAAATGATCTAGTGCACGGACAGTAAGGTATTTTGCGCTTTGTTACAGGTTTGGTGGTAATGGTAAAAACTAAGTGTATTTTTAATACCCACTATTTTCAAAATACACCCTATTTACAGACTGGAATCACATGGGATATTTACATCAAGGGCTATATAGAAAATATTGCATGGGCTAAATAGCAGACATTTACCTTGCAGCATGTTCACACATACATGTACTCTATGGTAGACCCCCATACATTTCAATATCGACTAGAAACATAGAAAATGTGGTCCTATTATTATATTATAGCAAGCATGTTGTGGACTTTGCAAACAAGTGACATGAGTTCTAATCCTGGCTGCACCACTTGCCTAAATGTATGTGATCCTGGACAATCCCTTCATTTATTGGTAAAAAAATAAATGTTGGAAACAAGGTGATGCCTAATACTAAGCACCATATTAAATCAAACAAATAATTAACAAGACAATTCAAGTCCTAGTTATGAGAACACATTAAACCATAGCTGTGTTTAACCAAAATGTTTTATTTATGTCTCTATGGTTTTGATGGAATTCTGCAATTCAATTAATTACTTATGTTATTTTTATCTGATTCAGTTTGATTTGAATGTCTCTGTGTGTCATTCTAAGGCTGTTGTTCAGAAATGCATCAATGTGTGCAGCCCTCAGAACAATGGGCGGGTGGGGGTGCTAAGTGGTAACTACTTGCCTTTTAAAGTGGAGAGGCAGAAATGTTTTCCCTGAATCCTGTGAGCAAGTAAAGCATGCATTTCTGAACCCAACAAGAGGGTTTGTGAGGGTTTTCAACCATGGTGTGGCATTTAAAAAAAAAGGAATGAATTGGTCCATTTTAAAGCTCATTTTGTTTGAGAACTTGAATAAACAGCCTTAATATTAATTGAGATGCTGGGTCACTCACATGTGATACGCATGTGGATGCAGCAAATAATGTACAGATCTATCATAAAACTGCGTTCACAAAAGAAACCGAAGATGCAGAGTGGAAAAATATATGCTTGTGCTACATCACTGACACAGTACCTGATACAGGCTTGCACTCCAGCATTTTAGAACATCTCCATCAAAACGTGTATACAAGTAGACAGTTCAAAATGTTTAGTTCAGGCTATTAGGTGTTGTTTGACCTATAAGCCAAAACTATTTAATCAGAGTACAGATACAGAGAAACCTTGTAGGTATTATTGGTTATTTGCCCACTGATTGACTTCCCATGGTGCTACTAATCCCTTTTGCCAATCCCACCGAGTTCCTGCCCCTCCATGCCCAAAACACCTCCTTGTGGGAACTCTTTGAGCTCGCTCTATTGAAGCTATACCATCAAACTTTGCTCTCAAAGTGCCTGCCAGTGTATGTTCAAAGCATTCCTCTGAGAGTTAATAACTTAATTAGAGCTGTAAATGTGCTACTGGTGTAATAAAACTGTCTTACCAGGCCTGCCTTCAGCCACTCAATGTATAAGCACTCTGCATGCCCTTCACTGAAGTTTTGTAAAAAAAAAAAACAAGCATTGCTAAAGCCTCTGATGTCCTGTTTAAAACAAGCATTGGCAAAGCCAACATTTTTGACGTGTGCCTACATTTTGAGCTGTTGCCAGGTATTGCTATTAGATGCCCAGGTACTTGCACCATTTTGCACCTGCTACCAACAGTGGGTAGTTAAAATCACTACGGTTGTGCCTGGCAAGCCTTTTCCATGCCTACTCAAAAGCCCAAATTGTTGGCATTGCCAATGCTTGTTGGAAAGTATTGTGGGATAAAGAGGGCCTGGATGCTGGCCTGCTAATTGGTCCACCACAGCCAATGGGCCTCATTCCGAGTACGGCGCTAACCAATGGCGCTATTAACGCCTTGGTTGACGCCGTACCCGGACCGGCAGCGCCTTGGTGGTTGGCGGAATTACCGCCCCATTCCAAGGTTGACGGGGCGGTAATTCCCCAATCCCCATTTACCCTTCCCCATTCCCATTCTTGCCCCATAGGGCATAATGGGAGTGGGGAAGGCGTCAATTACGCCACCGTAAATTACGGTGGCGTAATTAACATCAAGGTCCCTTAGCGCCATGGTATTTAACGCCTGCTAAAAGCAGGTGTTAAAAGCACCATGGCGCTAAGGGAACTCGGAGTATGGCGGTAAGGGATTACCGCCACCGCTCTCGTTAGCGGTGGCCGCTATCCCTTACCGCCATACTCGGAATGAGGCCCAATGTCTCTCTCCAGCAGCTGATGGGCAGCTGCCTCTCTTCGGTGGGCAGGGGTCTTTTACATGCTGGCGCCAGCTACCTGTGGACGTTGTTCACCGCCTATGAGCTCGTTCTGGTATAAAACTGTGCAGCAGCAGAGACGTTGGTAGGGGGGTAGATGGGGTTGAGGGGGGTATAGCCCAGGGTCTTTTGGTTGTAGCCCCGGATAGAAGCTCAGGGGTTACAACTCAAAAGGCTAGCTAGCCCCCAGTCCCGACAGTCCCAAAATGAGCGTGGCTCTGGATCGTTTGCAGAGCTAGCAACACCCCTGTGCAGCAGTGTTTGGACTGGGCGACTGGTCAATTCCAGAGACAGTGACAGGGTTGTGTGACGGCATCCTGGTGTCTTCAGACTCGCCCGAGCCCCCTGCATGGATTAGAAGGACGTGTTAGGAAAGGTCAGTTTGACGTACTACTCTCCTGAAGGGTCTTTCTTTGCTAAAGCTCAGCTATGTTGTATCATTAACCATCTTCTGGGCGTTGTCTTCATGTGGTTTGTAGACTAATGCGCATGTAAGCACAGACCATTGTACTCATTTCAGACAGCGCTAAGAAGCCCATTCGGAGACATGTGAGTGTTCCTTACGCAGTCAAATGGTTACATGAATCAGTATATGAGAAGTTATAGCTGGCAAGATGGGCATTTCATTAAAGACACCTTTACTACACCTTGCCATATTGACTCTCATTCACCCCCTTTCCTCCCACCGGTCATTAAAACTTAATATATAGACTTGGCTCAGAAAAGACACCTGTTTATGAGGCAGAGCCAGCAAGGTACCCATCTCCTTCGGTCTTGTAAATTATTCAAAACAGGCATAACGTGCTTATGGCCGTGATTACCATTGTGCAAACAAAATAAAGCAATCTGCCCAAAGCCTTCTGGACAGCCTATTTCTCATGGGATTATGCAAATATCCCGCTCGGTGTCAAGTGAGCCACCATTAATGAGATCTAATGTTTATTTCCACCTCAGACAAACAAGTGAAAGCACAGCCGGGGATGCCAGGTTGGACTCGCCATTTGAAACGCCTCCAAGTGTTGTTTCCTGTACGTAAGGACACGTTCTGGCCGGCCGCTTTAATGCCTCAGCTGTTCGGGCTCCATTTCCTGCTCTCCTGGCGCATATTCCACTCAGCGCGATTCCATGCTGCCGTTAGCAGCTGCATTATCTTGTCACTCAGCTGCTGTGCGCGCGGCGTGCCGGGCACGTGCTACGGTATTTAATGGGGTGGTGTCAGCGATCCGCACTCTGCCACTGCTATGTATTAACCTTGCAGGTGTGGTGCTATTAAAACAAAGTGCGCCAAACTCCCTATTCCTCACTCTGAAATCATGCTTCTATCAGCTGGGCTTTCTCTCTGGCTGTGCTAATGAGGGCGCACGCATGTGTTTGCTTTGCGCCCCACATGCAGACGGTAAAATAGGTCGTTATTTCGTTCTGTAAAGGAAAAACAGAAGAACAAATCAAGCGACAGCCATTTTAGCAAACTTGAATGTTTACAACGTTTAAAGTTAAAGAATTTCATCTGTGTTTCGTTGAGCACTGTGCTGTAACGTCAGCAACGAACCACAGGGCTCGTGCTGAGCCACGTGAGTGGGTGCACATGCATGAACACGTGACCCACCCTAATAAAGGTGCGAAGCGGCTTTCCACTCAGCAGTAGAAGCAGCACCCTCCGTCTGTGTGTTCCGTCCCACTCCGAACGGCTCTACAAAAATGGTCCTGTGATTCTGCCATGCCAGACAGGGCATACTAACATGGCGGGGGCTGGAGACTACGGCCCCTAACATCTGACGACAAGGGTCTCTGGTCCATCATGATGCTGCTGCATCATCTAAAAATAAAGAAGAGTCACTGCCGGGGGTCTCCGCAATGCTGACCTTTCTGGTCCATCCTGTGTCCACTCGCATGAGGGAGGTGTGATGGGTGCATGACTCGCACCCATTGAAGGATACATTTCTCCCGCCCTGGATAGGGAGAGAGCACAGGACGGCTGCTACCGTAGATGCGGTATATGGCATAACCCCACCTGGGTGAGATGAAGGTACGGCGCGGCGAGAAACGCCTCTGCCATCAACAAGGAATCTCCCATCCTATGGGAGGGATACAGCAAGGCCTGCTGTGGTAAGTTTCAACCTGCTGCCTGGGGGACGGGGAGCGGTGCTGCATCCTCTGCATAATTGGCTATGAGAAAGATATGAACCTATTCCCTAGTGGAGAAGGAACAAGTTACTTACCTGTAACGGTTGTTATCCAGCATGGGTCTGGCATGGATTCACATGCACATGAATATTCCCTGTCATCAGGCTGGGAATCCTCAGTAAAAGAAAAAAAAAAAACAGTTTCTTTCTTTATTTATTTATTTGTTAAGCGCACTTGCAGCCCGTAAGGCATCGAGGCGCTGTTACAGAGGATACAGAGATTTAAGATTACATACAGGTGCCAGAAGGCTCTTAGTTACAGTTTTGGCAGGCATATAATCAATGGAGGATACAGATTTAGATTGCACAAAAAGTCTGGTTTTGATAGCCTTACGAAAGGCTAGGTGGGACTCAATGAGTCTTAGGTGAGGAGGCAGGGCGTTCCAGTGTGTGGCTGCTAAGGTGAGGAAGCTGGAGCCACCAGTGCGCACTTTCCGTGAGGTAGGTGTAACAATGGTGCTGGCATAGGTGGATCTGAGCGGTCTTGTGACGGAGTGCCTGGTAATTCTGTTAGTCAGGTAGGGGGGGCAAGTTTGTGAAGGCATTTGTGGGTGAGGGCGAGAGTTTTAAAGACCATTCTCTGTTTGACAGGGAGCCAGTGTACTTGCCTTCTGATTTTGGAGATATGGTTTCTCCTTGCAGTGGCGGTGGCTGCCCTTAGTACATTTTTTTTTGGGCTAGCTGAAGTTTGGCCATGTTTTTGTTGGATGTCCCCACGAGAAGGGCATTACAGTAGTCAAGTTTTGACCCGATGATTGCCCTGGCAATCATGATGCAGCTTTGGCGGGCCAAGACGGATCTGGCTGCGTTGAGGACTTTGGAGTAGTAGGCTGAGGATGCGGCGATGGCATTGACCTGTCTGTCCATCGACAGGTCGGAGTCGAGGTATACTCTGAGTGTCTTAACATGGTTTGAGACATTCATTGGAATGTTACCAATAGTGAAGGAGGCGTACTGTTCTCCAAGGTTACCAAGGGTGAACGGTGAGCCAATAAGGAGGAGTTTTTTTTTTTCGCTATTGAGGCAAAGCCAATTCTCTGCCATTCAGGATTGGATGGTGGAGTAGATCGAGGAGAGGGTGTTGGAGTCTGCTTTCACTTTTGTTTATAACTGTCTTTCTCCTATAAACCAATCACTGCGCTCTGGGTCATACTACCCCCAGCCAATGACTGTCCTCCCCCTAAACCCTTCCTTTGGCAGCCATCTTCAGGTTTGGTAGCACGTAAATTGGCAGTATGATCAAGAAGAGCTGAAGAGGTGCAGGAGGGATGGTTCGCAAGTGAATCCATGCCGGACCAATGCTGGAGAACTACAATTGCAGGCAAATAACATGTTCCTTCTCCAGCATGGGATCTGGCATTGATTCACATGCTCATGAATAAATAATACATAGCAGTACATACATGCACAACCACGGGAGGTGGCAAGGCTCAACAGAAGTATCTGTTGTGGTGTGATTTGTTTGTTTTACCATTTTTAAGGGATGTTCTAGCGTCAATCCACAGGGCTCGTGATGAGTTACATGTAAAGGTGCAGATTGCGCCTCTGCTCGGCAGTTGAAGTAGTGTAGAGGAGGAGCCAAGTACCCCTACCTCAACCGTTCTGCCCCTTTTACTTGTATGTTGGAAACCATAGTATGTGACATACACAGAACAGTTGAACCAACAAAGAGCAGAGTGCGGACTTTGTGCGGTACCAGTGAAAATACCGACAGCAAAGAGACTCCTGGAGGCAAGGTTCCCATTGAGAAAACCATACCTGCATACAAGATATTGATATTGATATTGATATTTTATTTCTATTGCACTCATACACAAGTCTTTCAGAGCGCAAAAGAAAATATGATGACCATTTGAATGAAATCCCGGAAGAAGCAGAGCCGATAAACTGCAAGGAAGAATGGTAACGTCACTAACCATTGCCAGTATACGTCAAACAGCAGAGATGACGTACATAAAAGAGATGCAGAGACCGGAAAATGAAGATATTCTATAAGGCAACAAGAAAGTATCAAGGATAAGTGACATCTTTGGATCAATTTGAAGAAGCTTATGCCACAGAAACAGATGAAGACATTACATAATTTTACACGTGTACAGATGCAAAGAAATACAAGCAGGCAAAGTAATCTTGGAAGCTAGCTTGAAGCTTATAGTGAATAGATTGCGGTAAGCGGCAACATATACATTATACCTATGGATGAGTAAAGGATGGATGTTTCCACTATGCATTGTAGCAGTGCGGACAGTAACAAGAAGGCCTTATTTCTCGTGTGTCGCAGTTAAAAAGCAAACTGAATTACACAGTGAATCTCCGCAGATGAGGCTGGATGAGCCAAGAAGCCAAGGTCTTATCAAACTGAAGTGAAGTGAACTGACATTGGATACAAATAATGTGAAATAACAAAACTCCTGTTCAGAAGGCATGAACATAACAAGGTAGACGTCAGAGGTCTATTCAAAATAATATTAAATGCACCAAAAGGCTCAATTCCATGGTCACTAGTCACATGGAAGCATGAAGTTGGATGAATGAGATAGTCACACCTGCGCACGAGGGCAGACCATGCTTTTCACTCCCTAAATTTCTCAGAGCTAAGAGCAAACTGAAGGCCGACTTTCAAAGCCTAATTGACAGTAGACCACCAAGGTGATGATGGATTGATATGCTAATTGGTGGGAAGCAATGGTTAAGGTGAGCTCTCCAGCACCTGGATGGCATGCTGCTAAACGTGGATGGAAAAGTACTGACAGAGGTTAGAGTGACAACTGATTGTAGAGGACTGCATATTTAGGGGTCCTATAGTTGTATAAACCAATGGGATGTTGTGTATTTAGTGACATTCATAGTGGTCATTTTTAGGGGAGGGCTTAGTTGCTCCACCTTATGTTAAGTAACCAATCACATATTCACTCTTTTTTAGACTGTTATGGATGGTAGGTATACTTAGATGTTCACTCAGTGCCAATCTCCCATACTCGTAGGTTTTTGTAGTTTGCCACGTAGGATGATGTTAGTGCATACGTAGGTTAACATCATTGATGATGAGTTTCTTGTATAAGATCTCAGTTTTTACTAAGAATGTTTGAGTAAGAGGATCGAGCGAGTTCATTGATGTTCGTAATGCTCCATGTTTTAGATAACTGTTATTAAAACAGTCTTCCTTTTGCCAACTACCTGAGTCTTTTCGATTATTGGTGTATGATTAAAAATCTGCATCCCCATCCATCTCAAGGGTAATTGCTACTCATCAAAGGGGCTGGGATATCCAGTTCACTAGCACCCTTGTCTGTGTGTTCTGTGCTGCTCTGAGCTGCTCTCAAAAACATTCACAGGCTAATTTTCATCAGATTCGTAACAATAATGAAAGGAGTACAAGTCTTGTATAATTATTTTACTCCTTCCATTAATTTCACAGCTCATTTTCAAGCATTTGTATGGTGCAGAGGATATGTGGAACTCAACTTGTGTTTCTACCCCCTACTTCCTCGCCACCATACAAAAGGTCCAGCATATGCACTGGCATAGATGTTCATGCTTTGCAAACGGACACCTTAGGGATGCATTGTAAATGCTGCCTGCTATGCTTGCATGGCTGGCAGTGCTCACAATTTCAAAATGAAACCCTGCCCGATTGGGCATGGCTTCATTGTAATTGTGAATACTGCTTACCATGCGTAAGTAGTGTTATCATTTGAAATTAAATGGCAGGTGTTAATTGTATTTCTTAGGGCCATTGCCATGCGAGCATGGAAAGCAGCGCTCAGCATTTACTGACTTTGTACAGCAGAGTGAGAAAGTGCAAGGCACAAGACAGCATACCCGCATGTACACTGCCTTTTGCCCTGCACCTTTGCACTCCGCCATGCAAATGATGAAAATGTGCCTGTGGGGAGCCAGCTACGTGTATGTCAATACGTAATGGCTCCCAGCGGCCAAATTATTATTGTTTTTAAAACTTTATTTATTCAGCTTGACAACACACAGAGAAACACAGTTAGTAAATGCACACCGTGAAATCAGCTTGCAATTAACAACACAGAGGCATCACTGTACAATGCATCATAACCAAACAGAGCACATGAGCATATAATAAGGGAAGAGTTGCAATCAGAGTGAGGAGGGTATAAACCTCATAGAGGGTCACTGAGGGGAGTGGGGCAGAGAAGAGGCCTCCGAGTCTGAGGCCAAGGCAGACATTTAATCACGAAATCTGCGCCATACGTCCCTTGGTCTTGAATGTGGGTGTTGTGTTGCCCCCCAGGTTTCCTCAGTGTCATGTGCCCAGGTGACTGCCCGGAGCCACTGCGCATATGTGGGTGCATTGGGGCGAAGCCAGCACAATACTATACAGCGGACTGCCAACATCATACAAAGACCTGCCAATTTCCTAGAGTCACGTTTCAAACCGGGGAGGTCATGAAAAAGGCAGCGCATTGGAGAGGGGTCTATGGTGCAGTCTAATATGTCTGATATAGTGGAGCATATGTCCTGCCAATATTGTGTTAGGTGCGGGCAGTTCCAAATCATATGTATGTAATTAGCCTGGTCAGCGCCGCATCTGGGACAATTAGGAGAGGTCTCATGAAACATACGATGCAGTCTAGTCGGTGTGTGGTGATACCTGTGTAGCATCTTGAATTGCAGTAGTTTGAACCTGGAGTTGTACGATACCTCTTGGGTTCGTGCGCACATACGGGCCCAGCGCATATCATCAATCTCAACTCCAAGATCTTCCTCCCATTTCACTCTAAGTTTAACAAATGAGGGGGCGGCCTTGGTCTGTAGTAGATTATAGAGTCTGGATACTTTCCCTCTGAAGGAATCGTAAGTACAGAGTTCAGCTATTAAAGGATAATCTGGTGGAACTGTAGGAAATTCGGGGAATTTAGCTTTTAGGACCTTCTGAAGTGAGGAGTATTGTAGCCATGCTGAGGGTCCACGCTTGAGAGCTAGGGGGAGATCCGACCACTCCAGGAAATTGCCCCTCACAAAGACATCACAGAGAGTCAACAAACCTGCCATCGTCCAGCGGACAACAATGGATTGAGGAATGTAAGGGACATCAGGAAGGAAATTCCAAAGAGGGAGGTCACCATGAAATGGATTAGGGGTTGCAACCGCAGTCCACATTTTGGTAAGAGCGAGTGACGTACTTAGCACAGGGTCTGAGGAATCGGGGTCTGGTGGGGCTGGCTTGAGAATGAGGGAACCAATCGTACGCTCTCTGACCTTCAGTTTCTCAAGCCGGACATGAAGAGGGGGATTCGCTGTGTTGAACCACTAGGAGGCAAATTGAGACTGAGCAACTACCCAGTATCTGAGAAAGTCAGGGGCACCGAACCCGCCCAGTTCCTTGGGAGCAGTGAGCGTGCTCAGTTTGAGTCGGACCGCTCCAGAGTGCCAAAGAAAGGTGTTGGTAATGCTGCGCAGCGTCTTAAAGAATCCATCGCCTGGCCATAGTGGAATGTTTGTAAAGCGGTATAGGAGTTGGGGCAGCACAACCATTTTTAGTATTCCTATTCTACCAGCTAGGGAAATAGGGAGTCGGGCCCAACTTGCGGTTTTGGTGGTCAAAACAGCTAGGTAATTCTGATAGTTATCAGCGCGCAGTTTCTCAGTATGACGGGAGACCGATACTCCCAGGTAGGTGAAGGTGGATTGGGACCAAGTAAGGCCCAACAGGTCAGAGGGTGGTTGTGTGTTGTCTGTGAGTGGGAATATGGACGATTTAGAGCAGTTAACTTTAAGACCAGATATATGCCCAAAACGGGTAACGTCATTGAGAATTGGAGCGAGGTTTGTTTCGGGAGAGCGGATGTAGAGCAAGGCATCGTCCGCGTACAGGGAGACAATTCCCTGTCTGTCCCGCTGAACGTAGGCCTCTATGAGAGTGTGATTGGCGCATCATGTCTGCAAAGGGTTCAATTGCTATTGCGAAGATCAACGGGGAGAAAGGACACCCCTGTCGCGTCCCTCTGGCTATCTGAAAGAGGGCAGAGCATCTATCTTCAGTATGGACTCTTGCCACTGGGTTGGTGTATAGTAATCTGACCCAGGACCGAAAATTGGGGCCAAATTTACATTTTTCCATGACTCGCCACAGATACTCCCAGGACACTGAGTCGAATGCCTTCTGCATGTCCAGTGTGACTGCCACCGCTTGTGTTTGGGGATTAATTCTGCTGATCACGTTGAAAAGTTGTCTTAGGTTTAGGGACATGGACCTACCTGGCACAAATCCTGCCTGATCAGGGTGTATGATATCAGGCATAAATACAGCCAAGCGGTTTGCCAATAGTTTAGCAAATATTTTTACATCACAGTTTATTAACGAGAGGGGGCGGTATGAGCCACACTGGGTAGGAGGTTTACCAGGTTTAAGAAGGACTGTTATCATGGCCTCGCGGAGTGAAGGGCGAAGTGTGCCCGTTTCGCAAGCCTACTTCCATAGAGCTAGCAGCTGCGGGACCAGGACAGATTTATAACGCTTATAGAAGTCCATAGGAAGACCATCCGGACCGGGGGCCTTCCCTGCAGCAAGTGATTCAATGGCCTCAGTCAGTTCCTCTGCCGTGAAGGGTCTGTCTAGGGAAGCAGTGGCGTCGAAGGATAGGGCCGTGAGAGGGAGTTCCTCAAGGTAGCAGTCGATTTCTGAAACATGGGGCCCATCAACCTTCGAATAAAGGGAAGTATAGAATGTGAGGAATTCTGTGCTGATGCCTTGGGGCGAAGTGGCTAGTGTACCGTCAGATCTCTCTATCGCTGGGATGTTGGGCGCTCCAAACTCGTGGCGAATTAACCTGGCTAGCACCCGGCCTGGCCGCTCACCCTCCCCATAGCGCCTAACTGCCTGAGGATTATCAAGGAATTTAATTTCGCGCTCAGCAAGATTACGGAATCTATCTAGTTCACGACCCAATGATGCCAGTACGTCAGGGGAGTGATCGTGCGCGTATTGGGTCTCCAAGCTAGCAAGGGTCGACTCGCTGTCAGCAATATCCTCCCGGATGCTTTTTAGGATGCCACTCCCTTTGGATAGGGCAATACCCCTGATATAGGCCTTGAATGATTCCCAGAGGGTGGCTCGAAGGGGGACTGAATCTGTGTTAACTTCGAAAAACTCCTCGATGGATGACTCAAGCTCGGAGGAAAAGGTATGGTCGAGGAGGGCATGGGGTCTCATTCTCCACTGCCTTGATCTTTCGAGGTCATGTCCCCAGTTCAAGGAGATGACCACCGGGGAGTGATCCGACAATGTTCTGGGAAGGATTTGCCAGATGGGTCAGGCATCTAATCAGTATATCCGACAACAGCCATCTATCTATCCTAGAATGAGAGTCGTGGACCGAGGAGTAGTAGGTATACGTGCGGGAGTCAGGATACACTAGTCGCCAGGCGTCCACCACTGCCAGCCGGGGGAGGGTTGTGAGGATTGTGTAGGCTGCCTTTGAAAGCTGGCGAGGTCTGGAGCCTGATCTATATAAGGTGACATCCAGAATCGTGTTGAAGTCCCCGCCCCATATAATCGGGATCTGAGGGTAACTCTCAAGAAGCGATGCTAGGTGAAGAAAGAATTCAGGGTCGTCGATATTAGGACCATATATATTAAGGATAGCTACATTTTGATTCTGCAATGTACCAATAATTAGTATATATCTTCCAAGGGGGTCAATAAGTGATTGGGAACAGCTGAACTTCAGGTTTCTGTGAATTAAAATGAGGGTACCTCTGCTCTGGGTAGAATAAGTTGTGTAATACCTCTGGGATCTCGCACTGTTTAGCACAAGCGTGTGTTTCTTGTAAACAAAGGATTTGTGTACCATGGCGCTCAGCGTAGAGTTGTATTTGCCTCATCTTTTTATAGTTGCCCAGTCCCCTAATGTTCCAGCTCATAAAGGTTATGTTACTATCCGCCATTAGTATGGAGGGTATGCTTGGGTTTTGTTCTGCGTATTAGGGTTGGTCCAGCCCAATGCGGCCAGGACCAACGTTCTGCTCCATCTATACCTCTGTGTTGCAGTAGTGTACCATGTGTGATTTCTCCGGTGGCCGTCAAGACTTTTTTAACATAACTCCCCCTCCCCCCGGTTCCCACCCACATCCCTCCCCAAACCTGAGGAATGAATCCCAAACCCCCCCACAACAATAACAAACTTCTCGGCATCAGCGCCTGGGGGTCTGTTAGCTGACCGAGCAGTGGCACAACGGACTGTAGAGGGTAAGCAAAGTGTGCGTACAGCTGGAGTCTCTAGTGCATACAGTTTAGAAACCATATGTGAAGTGACCATGGTGTTACCAACAAAAAAGGGGGGCTACCATAACATGTTAATGCATTACCATAATCGCTAGACATGACAGTGTACAATCATGAGCCTTCCCGGCGTTGGAACCTCGTCGGGAGGCCCACGTTCATTTAGCGTTTAAAGCACCGCTAGGGCATCAATAACTGGCAAACATAGTGAGATGAAACCGCCCCGAGGGGCCATGGTTGAGAGGATCAATACAACAATAATAACAGGTAACTATTCAATGCATTTATGCATAGCATCAAGCCATCATGAGTAAGGCTAAATACGGACTATTGCCGACCAAACCCAACTCAAAAGGCAACATTCAAGGCTGGACTGGAGATGACAAGGGGTTAGCCAGGGAAGTGCTCATCCAGGAATTTAGAAGCTTCCTCTGGGATCGTGAAAAAAAAGGTTTTGTTGGAGGATTCGATACGCAATTTTGCAGGGAACAGCATGGAGTACTTGACTCCTAGATCTCAGAGTCTTCTCTTCACAGCCACAAATGTTTGGCGTTCCCGTTGCACCGCCACCGAGTAATCTGGGTAGAGGTGGATTCTGGCCGCTCCAAGTGTAAGATCACCTTTGATCCTGGCTGCCCGTAGAAGGGCATCATGGTCCCGGAAGTTCAAGATCCTGGCTATAATGGGCCGAGGGGGGCGCCTGGTCTCGGTTTCGCGGTCAATGTTCGGTGTGCTCTCTCGATGGCGAACTGTGGGGACAGTTTAGGAGAGTCCAAGAGTGTCATGAGAATCCTTTCCAAGTAATCTTCCATCGGTTCTGTAATATTGTCCTCCGGTATTCCAACTATACGGAGATTATTACGTCTCGAGCGGGATTCGAGGTCATCATTTTTCTTCTCGACTGCCGACACACGGTTGGTGAGCGTGGAGACCTCAGCCCGCAGAGAGCCCAGCACATCCTCGGCAGCCCCCAGTCGAGTTTCAACTTCCGCCACCCGCCCATCTGCCTTTTTGATATGGGCTTTTATGGAGGAAATGGACCCATTTATATCGTCTAGTTTGGTATGCAGCGTAGGGAAGCCATCACGGATGTACTCCAGCATCTTATGCGAGTCGTCTGAGGTCGATGGGGCTGAGATGGAAAGGGGCTCCTCAGTATCATCGGGGGGCGGCTTGGATGGCGTTTTAGCAAACATGTTTAACGAACTTTGCTTTTTCCCTGTACCGGTTCCCTTAGTCATGATTTAAGCAGGACAAGGACCTGGGGTCCTGGAGGAAAGTAGGTAAGCAAATTAGAGTAGTGCCCGGTAGCAGCCGTGGGTCCGGAGTGTTCGGGACGGTGGGTATGTGGCCAGTGGATCAGTGTCCGTTTGCGATGTGAATTACTCTCCAAAGTATATTTTAGCTCAGTATGCACATGCTGCAGTCGGTTGAGTTCACAGCCGAGAAGCACAAATGGGGGTACGGCTACCGGTGCCGCCGTACCTCCGGATCAATACTGCACAAGGCCGGCCTTAAAAAATTCAGGGCCTGGTTCTTCTCAACCCCAGAGCTTGCAAGGAAATATGAATTGAGGCGCTAACCCAGGTTCACAGGGCGGACCCGCCGGTGAGGCACCAGAGTCAATGCGGGCCGAGGCTGGTGGCTAGTTGGAGGGGGGGGAGAATTCTCAGCTCGGTGGAAGTAGTCTCTAGTAGGGGTGCAGCGCTACCGCCAGGGCCCGAGCGATCCAAAACAGGGTGGCGCCACAGAGTTCAGAACTCGCGGGAGGCCCCGGACACAGGCCCCACAGGTGATGGGCCCAGTGATCCCCCGCAGTTTTCCTCAGCGGTGTCCAGAGCACGGTGGCGGCCGCGGGAGCCCAGTCAACCCCAGGGGGGGGTCCGCCCACCGTCAGTCACCAGGCCCCCTTACCTTTCCAAGAGAGTGTGCAGGAATGCTCCGGGGGGGGACGCGGGCAGATGAACAGGTCAGTCGCGTGGTGTTGTGCAGTCCAGAGTGAAGAGAGCCAAGAGCCCAGGCACCAGCCGCCAGCAGGCATCGGCGCAGGGCAATCCAAGTCCGCTCGCTGGTCTGGTAGATTGGTTGCAGGGACGCTCTGCGCGCCTCCAAGGCTTCAGCGCCCCTCCCCCACAGAGGCCGCACACGCCGGGGCGCCGATTAGCAGCACGAATCAGCAACCCTCGGAGCTCCGCCTCGGGCAGAGCCAGGCATCCGCGGCGCCGCGCTTCCCACAGCAATAGCAGGGCCCACAGAGGGTCTCCGGGTCTCAGATTTAGGATATCGGTGGACTGTCAGTTTATACCGCGGCCCTAGCAGTGGTAGTTGGCAAAGCTGTATTTTAGCGGTTAAATCTGCAAAAATGTGCCCTCGTCGTCCGGAGCTTCACACTCAGGCGGCCATCTTGTTTCGGCGCAACAGCGCCCCCCCAGCAGCCAAATTATTAATTTTATCAAAATGAGCTCCTCTGCAATTCAGGGCAAACGTTTTGCCTGATTATGCCGCATGTAGTGAATTTTGTATCAGTGGAGCAGGCAGCTCTCTTGCCAGAGGGTTCAGGGATCCTTTGAATAATGTGCAGCTGCATTGTACATTATTCAGGGTGCACTGGCCTTTGAAGTTGTTTCACTGTATCACTGTATGTGTTCTTCCCCTCGGGGGGGGGTGGGGGTGTTTTCCCCTAATTAATGTCACCAATCCCAAATAATGTAAAGTCAATATTTAGAGGCAAACATTAACCGTTAAATGGTGGGGGTGGGGAAGAAAGTGATCTCCACGGGAGTTTTTTTTTTTTTTTAAATAGTGGGTTGAAATGGAGCTTTTTTGCAGCATACAATTCAGACCAATGGATTTTAAAAAGTCTTACATGTTGTCATAGGTTCTACATATGAAATTCTTCAAAAAATGTCTTGTCACCAAGAGTAAAAGTTAGATTTTTGCAATACATTTTCATGCAGTCTGTGCCCTAAGAAAAAAAACCTTGAGGTCCACCCAACTATATGCAAGCACTGTTATGCCTACTGTAAACCCTTTCTCGGAGCTGATTTCTAGAAGAGGGAGGTGTTGTGTCCTAACTTCACCCAAACATAAGCTGTTATTACGTCCACCTTCAGGAATAAGACAGGGCCAGTAAATGGTGTGTACCAGTCTAGTTTTATTCAAATCTGTTTACAACTTTATCTGAATTATGCTGTTATGTATTATTCTGACATCAACAGCATGAAAGCACTCCGCTAGGTGAAGATCAGGAGTCGGGCTTCAGTGCACCTTCCTCACCACCCAGTTTCTTTCTCCCTCTGGTGTGCTCTTTGTGCCTCGCCTTCTTTGGCTCTGCATTCTAGGCCTGCATGCCAACGTGAAACATCATCATGGAGTGTGAGGAGCAGAGCCGTACACCACAGAGGGCACACACAAGTTACATAAGCATGACACCAAATTGAAAACTAATGCCATGGTATACCGAGTAGCAGGGTCGTGAAAATAACCTACAATGAGAAGTAAGTGCAGTTGTCGCTAGTCTGGTGTTTGGTGTGGTGCTCTTTCTCCTGTGGATCGTGTAAAATAACTGTGATATTTTGGACCTTTAAACTGAAGGAAGGGGCATCACACGAGAACAGAAGATGCCGCATGTTGACGCAATTTCCTGCACTTTAAATACGCACCCTCGGCATGTAGCACAGCGAAATGCTATGTAAGTGCAGTTGGCAGCAGTCTGATGTCTGGTCTGTCACTATAAACCCTGTGGCTCATGCAAACCAACTATGTGGTGACCTGCTGAAGTACTGGACATTCAAACCAAAGGTGGGGGCAGCACAGGAGCGCTGTATGTGGAGCACAGGTACTTGCCTGCCTGCACTTTAATTATGCACCACCGCCATAGTTTAGTGTGATGCAAGTTCAGTTGCCGGCAGCTAATGGCGTTAACAGCACGGTTAGAAAAGTGTTATATATGCTATGAGTTGCCAAGACAATACAGAGTAATAGCACTTATTTTCAACTAGCCCAAGTGTCTAACTATAACTTACATAGTAACAGGAAGTTGTCGGAAATGACTGATGAGCTTATTATTATCCATCACAAGCTGTATTAATAGGAATAACATGAACAAACTCCTGATGAAGGATAGGGTTATGCATTACTCTGCAACATAATATTTACTTACCTTTTAAAAATACAGATGTTCTACACTAGCCCTCACCAAGTGAACAAACTAGTCAGCAAGTCAGCGGGGACTGGGCTAAAGGCAACACTAAGGGGAACATGACTATGGCCCTCCTTCCGAGCTAGGAGGTAAGTACCGGTACTTTCCGGCATGGCGGAAAGTACGACACCGGGCTGGCATCAGACCGCTAATTGCGGCCCATTCCGAGCTCACGGGCACACGCTTTTCGCCATACCGGAAAAGAACCGAGCGTCCTGCCACAAAACGACCCGAAAAACCCCTACCGGCATGCTGCGACACGTAAATGACAACACCACCTTGGAAGCTGTAGCGTTAGTACATAACGGTGACTGTAATTTACGGTTTACGGAGACCGTAAATTACGGCCACCGCTAAAAAAAGGAACTGGAAAATACGTCATCGCACAGGAACGGGAAGGAGAGCGGCGGCCATCTTTAAAAACACAATCCATTGCCATCCTCATCCGCCAGCACCCTTGTGAGCTAACTAAAGTCGGGAACAGGACCAGACAACTCACAACATGCCCAAAGCACCAAAGAAGGCTGCGGATCGCATCCGCAAGAGGAGATTCTACCCGAGGAACTCCAGGCCATGGTTGACTTCCTGGCTGAGCATGCCGATGTCGTTTTCAGCAACGACATGCGGAGGGAGTCCTTCCTCCGCAAGAAGAACATCTGGGCCGAACTTGCACAGAGGGTGAGCGCCGTAGGCAACAACCCCCGCACACCCAGGGACTGTCGCAAGCGGTGGGATGACCTGCGGGTGCGGGTGCGGGGCCTCCTCTCCAGCAACCGCAGTCAGGCCAGGCAGAAGGGAGGTGGACCAAGTACCCCTGTCCAACTGGAGCCGTGGGAGGAGACCTGTGCGGCTCTCATTGGCACAGAATCTATCAAGGGCGTGGGGAATATGGGGTGCGGGGCAACAACCTCTGCCGAAGGAGGTGAGTGTCCACAGTGTACACTGGCAATGTCCATTGCATGATTCAAACTGACCCAAGGGCCATCGAAGGCACCCTCTCGTGTTGCCCTCCCCCATCCAACGCATCCCCCATCCAACTAATGCTGAGGCAAGTGCCACGCAATGAAGGTCCAAGTGCGAGTAATAACGCACATCAACCATAGTGCACAGCCCATCATGCACACTGTGCAGCCGGCTCGGCATTGTACTAGCCAAACTGCACATAATCAGGCCACGATGAGTCACTCCCAAACATGCGTACATGACATAACCATGCACATGTACCACTGCCATAGCTACCCCCAAAATGCAACAAACCTTAATTCACCGAAATGTGTATGCAGCCATGTATGCAAATAGGACATTGCACATTCACTCATGTTGTACCTCTCTTCTACCCCCACAGGCACTGGCCATGACAGCGCAGAGCCCCAATGAAGCCGGCCAAGCACCTCCACGGGTAGTGGCAGGGTCAGGCGAATGCCAGCACCTAAAAGAACCGCCCCCCCAGCTCCAGAAAGGCCACTGGATGCTGCCGAACCACAATCCATCCCAGCATCGGCACCAGCCACTATACCAACCCCTATCTGGGCACAGTCGAGCATCTCTGGGGAGGCTGCTGCTACCGGCTCTGATGAGTGTGTGGACAGCCCGTCACCCATATGTGGGGTGTCCGAGGAGGAGGGCCAAAACACAGTGCACACCCCGGAGCCCTGCATTGTACCCCTGGCTTCATGCAATGACTGTGGGGATGTACCTACGCCTGTCCACAGTCCTCAACTCGACCCGCAGGGGTATGAGGATGATCTCCGGAGTCCACCTGTACAGCCCTCTCCCGAGCATGCTGGGGCAAGTGGTTTTGCCGATGGTTTCCCATCATTTGGCACGCGTCGAGTGAATCAGTTGGCAGACCTCATTGCAGAATTCATGGAGGACAACCGCCAGGCCAGGGTTCAATGGCATGATGGAGTTAGAGAAATGTGGAAATCCCTCACCAACTGCACCAACCGGTTGTGTGACACTCTGACAGACAGCACGACCCGTCTCTGTCATATCCTTGGCCGCATAGCGAATGCCCTTGAGGCAGGCCCTTCCAATACCCAGCCAGAGCAGGCGTACACGGCCGCATCCAGTGAGGCCACACAAGGCAGCCCAGAGAGACGCACTCGGCGTTCCATGCGTCGCAGGGATATGCCTCCACGGGGCAAGGGGAGCAGGAAACAATAGGCATTTCTGTCACATGTGGGCTTCACGTCCTACATGGGACCACTGCTGTGGAGTTGGGGGTGAGGGGGGTGGGTGGTGTGGGTTTGTTGTGGAGTTGGGGTTTAGGGGGGGGATGGTTTGTTGTGGAGTTGGGGTTTAGGGGGTGATGGTTTGTTGTGGAGTTGGGGTTTTGGGGGGGTGATGATTTTTTGTTGAGATTGGGGGGGCTGCTGATGATGTTTTCACTAAATCTTTTTTTTCACAATACACTATTGGTGTCACAAAGTTCAACCGTTGTGGACATTCATCATTGAGCATGTGTTTATTGACATCTGCCAGTGCATGGTGTACAAGTATACACACGTCCAGTGCCCTGTGTGCCCGAGTCATGCCACCCTCTGCTGACTTGTGTCCTGGACATCTTGTCCACTGTTAGTTTGGCACATTACATGTCCCTCAAGTGCACTGTCTCCATGATGCTTTCTTGCCACTTACCCCTCCACCTTCACCGCATCGTCATGTGGTCGTAGCAGTACCATGTCAGGGGTGATAGACGCTAATCTAGGGATGCACTTTTTGTTCAGCTACAAATATGACATGGGTTTATTGGACACCAGATATCAGTGGATGGGTCACCCATCAGTCCTGCTTCGCCAACTCATATGTGCTTTAGCAAGCCAGGTGACTGCTTCATCTACACGCATGCACGGGTATGGCCATTGTTTGAGTGCTCCCTGGGCCTGTTCAGGGTGTTACTGACAGGGGTCATGTACCATGTTGTCAAGGGACAGCCACCAACAGCTGCATGTCTAGCCAAATAAGGTGAGTGTTTGGACTGTCATGGTGGAGAACAGTACTTGGCTGTCATGGCAGGGTTTCATTGATGGCCATATGCACATGTCCATGATGCATTCCGCACGATCATGGACACAATATGTGTCCAATACAAGGGAATGCTGTGGGGGGTTGAGTCTTCAAGATGGTCCGTGAACGATGGCTCGGGCATCTCGTGGTACATGTTTCGTTGTTGCATGCTGCTGTCCTGATGTTAGATCCATGTGGTGCTGTGTACTGTGTAGATTCCAATTTGGGTGTGATGGCTGTAGTCCATGGCTAATGGTCATCATCCTGCTCAAATACATACTATGGTGAATCCCAACACTCCTATGCGTGTGCCATGCCGGTGATGTGGTGTGGTATCCCTGCTGCCCTCTGTTCAATCCACTCCCAGGGATGGGTCTCCGATGTGGTGCCATGCTGGGGGCTGCCACATTGTGCATATGCAGTGTGTCTTCCAATATGCGCTTACGGTTGTGGTGGCCGCCAATAAGTGGTGCAAGTGTAGTGTGATTAGC
The DNA here is from genome assembly GCF_040938575.1 of Ambystoma mexicanum. Taxonomy (NCBI): domain Eukaryota; kingdom Metazoa; phylum Chordata; class Amphibia; order Caudata; family Ambystomatidae; genus Ambystoma; species Ambystoma mexicanum. The sequence continues at coordinate 1,546,998,288 of NC_090929.1, forward strand.
CCTTGTCAGATGGTGGAGATGTAGTGTATTATGAGTGCCTTATTCCATCAAAGTGGGAATCTGTTCGTATGTGCCGTTGCACAGGTTCTGTGGCAGGTTTGTTGTTAGGGTGAACACCGTACGATGGCTTCATCATTTCAACGAAGTTGGTTCATGCAGGCACCCACCTCATGGCACCAATGCACTTGCATGACACAGTCAGACGACTCAACAGCCAGCCAGGCACGTCATCCTGCATGTAGGACCATGTGGCGCGGTAGCGTGGTGAACTGCTGGCCCTTTGAGTCATGTGTGGTTCTTTGGTGTCGGGCCCACCCATGTGTGTGGTTCATGGTTGCGTTGCATTCCACCTGCACGTAGGGGGAGTGGTATTGTTTGCAGTTGCTATCTGCCGCCTGCATGCCATGCTGGTCCACATACGACCTGTGGGTGCTGTCAGGGGCACCATTGTCATTTGGCATGCCTCCATTTGCATGAGGTCCAGCTTTACTGTTGTGCATCTCCTGGGTGGTCCATGGTGGGGATTGGCAGGCCCTTGTGTGCTTGGGGAGGTGTAACACCACGTGTTTATGTGGCCGTCTAATGGACGGTTGTGACATGCCATGCATGGGCGCCACTGTGTGCTGTTAGGTGCCTGTGGCATGGGTGTGGAGCACAGGCAACACCGTCAATTGTGCCAGGTTAGCACTGTATATTTGTATGCTGCTCGCTTATCTCTTTGTGTCTCTGGCTAAATATGGTGGTGACAGTGTCACAGTCAAGGTGGTCAGGGGTGTCTATCTGCTAAGGGTTTTCCTTGAGTGGCCGGACATGCTGCGTGTGCATGGGGGCTGGTGGGGTGGTGACGGAGGCTGCACTGGTGCTGCATGCAGGGCCTGTCTTCCCCTCCTTCTACCCCTGTGTCTCCTCAGAGGGGGGGCCTGGTGTTGTTGCAGATGTTTTTGTGGTTGTGGCCTTGCTGGTTCTATTGGTGTCATCTTGGTGTGGGAGGGGGGGTGGTGTGTGGGTGTGTTCCTTTTCTGCTGTGGCAGACTCCATAGCCTCCATCTATGATGAATGTGTGCACCTGTGGCTCTGGGAACCACTGCTCAGGGTTTTTACTCCTTCTCTGAGGTGCCTGTATGTACTCCATGCCGGTAAGGTACTTTACGGCATTGGGGAGGCCGTTATTTACGTGTGCTCCTCACTTGCGATCAGCTCCCGTTTACGCCATGCTGCTAATTTCGCGCAAGACCCAAGACCGATAATTACGGCATTGTAGTTTATGGTGCCGTAATTAGCGGTCTGAGGGGTCAGAATAGCATGGAGCGGTAAACCATGCCGGTAAATCATTACCGGCATGGTTTTTACCTTACCTCCATGTTCGGAGTGACCCCCTATGTCTCCTCCAAACATGACATATTTTATAATAAGACAGATCCCCCTGCAATTGACAAGAACCAAACAATATTGGAAACTGAATCAGAGACAATTGCAAAAAGAAATTAAGTTAGTTCTCTGAGACAAGAACAAGCAGACAGCTCAGACTTATTGGACAATATAAGTTCCTCCCATGTCCTTCGAAAAGCAATTCACATGTCTATTAATGATACACGAGACACCCTTTTACCCCTGAATAAACCAATTATACAACTCAACATAACATAAAAAGTATTGACAATGGAATGCTGGTGCTCCCATCATTTGTTGCATTGCATTTAGTATTAGTCCATTGTGACACTGCTCAATAACATTAGAGAAGATGTAAAAAAGCAAGATGCAGCCATGAAAAATTACTAAGGTGGCTTGTGGTGATTAAACTATGTCTTACTAATAAAACGGAAGAAATTAGATCTCTTTGCCTCCATATTGACTGGGATTACTGAATCAAATGTCCACCATTCTGAGATGGATCTTTCAATTCATAAAAGTCAGGAAATAATTAACAATGCCTAGGAGTTGGTTGTCTCAGGGGAATATGCACTAGTATCTGAGACAGAGGCAAAATTAAAAACAATCTCAAGAAAGAGATCATAAGAGTCAAATAAAGAAAAACAAAAAGTGGTACCTCTAGAGGAAATTGGAAAAACCTCAGCAAATTCCTGAGAACAGTGAAGATTGCTATGTTATTTTAAGGAGAAGAAATAGGTGATGGAAAGAATCACAACATGAAAAGGACACAGAATAGAAAAGTGGTTAAGAATAGAAAGTGGATAAGGCGGTGTAGGGAGAGGGTGCTCCGAATGTCAGCCAAGGTTCCAATTTGTAGCGAAGATTCACATTTCAACAATGATGAAAAGGAATCTTATTAGTGAGCAAGGGCATGCGAATCAGGTGTGACACTCTGCGCTGAATCTAGAATGTGTCAGTATTAATAATCTACAAACCATATACATGCTAAAAGTTGAATTTGAATTTGATACTGCACAACATGACATTATCATTTTGCACCTAGGAAGTTATGGACTGAGTGCAATGAAAAACGCAAGACTAACATGTTCTGAGTTATACTAATATCCTCTAACCTCCAACATATCCCTTACTAACATTCAGGCCAGATCAGTCCATGACCCTTTTCTGCAATCTTTGGTGCAAATTGTTGAACTGAATGTGAAACCATTTGGGCTGTGCACGGTTAACTGGAAATGCAAGAAATAATAATAATGGCGAATTAGATTTGTTGAAGCAGTGAATTAAATGTTTATCAAAGTAGGTATTTTGTTCATTTGCAGTACAGGAATGCAGTGCAGGAGAAATGTAACACTTTTGTTCCATTGCTGTTTCTAACGGTGATAGGATGAGTACGTGTTTCTGTGGAACTTTTTAGAGGTTTGGCTGATTAAGAGATAGTTTTCATGGACACAAGATATCACCTTCAGAAGGGGAATGTTATTATAGTCTATGCAAGCAGACATACATTTATGGGAGGTGACTGTCAGAAGTTTTAAAAATGAGCTGTCTGAGTAGGCTCGGCTCTCTCTCTATCACTATTGGGGTGGTGCATTGTCTCCTCACTCTCTCTCTCTCTCTTGGGCACTCATAATCTCTGACAGATCAAGGAAGAAGTGTGCAGCATTCCCTGGAAGGCAGGCGAGCTGGAGAAACGACTTTGTGGAGTCTTTCAGGCTGACAGTGGGGGGAGATTCTCACTGGTTGGGTGGAGAGAGGAATCCAAAACTTTGCTGTATTGGGGGCTCTCAGAATCAAACATTATTCTTGGTGAGTGTCTAGTGAAGTGAGGAGCGAGCTGAATGTATGACTTGTTACAAGTATTTGTTACATGTAGTTGTAGGTTGGCGAATTTTGTCATAAGTTGGCAAGCATGGGTAATTCATGTTTAAGTGCTGCACAGAGCATTCTTAAATGTACAGCTGCTTTCATGTTTTTTTTGTTTTCCCCTCGTTCAAGCAACAACTTCAGATATAACAGAAGCTTATGCTCTGCTAAGATTAGTTGCACATTTCAAGATCAATATTAGCATAATTCTGTGCATTTATACAAAAGAGAGGGTTTGTAGCCAGTTATGACAAATCTAGTTTTCGTGAGGGAAATTTTCATTAAGAAATCCTTAGCTCATTTATCGCAGGGAAGCAACTGCAGATGAACTGTATTTCTGAATGCTTCATTTTTGTTTTTGAGTCACAGATGTAAAATCTAATGAGAAAACACTGTGTTTTATTTGTTTTTTTCTGATATTCTGCATAATTGTAATCCTCTATAAAGAACAGAAGAAAGAAAGTTGAATTTATCTCAGAGTGCTTACTACATATCCTAGTCTTTTGTGGTAACACAGACAACTTTGAATGACAAATGGTAAACTAATTTGACCACAGTCGGTAATTTACTTTATTACACGTGGTAAAATACAAAACAAACTAGTCACTGTGAATTGGATCTTTTTCAAGGGTTGTTGTATGAATGACAATATTCAGTTTACACAGTAAGGGTATCCTGAGATACCGCCAAAAGGGCATAATATGGTTTTGTAAATACAATACAGCAAGGACATGAAATTAAGTCCAGTCTTGGGTTACCATTAGTGACACCAGTATAAGAATAATTATCAGATAGTTCTCTGTTGGCAGTATTTTGGTTGTATTTTTTGTGAGCCTGTTGGGGTATTTTTTGTGATATTTTGGTGAGCCCTAAATACAGAGGCCTCTGAAAGTATATATATATATATTTTTTATAAAGCATTTTATTGTTTTGAAACAACAAAGAGAAAAACAAATTCAACATAAGGACCATCTTGTACATTCACTTATAAAAGAAAAACAAAAGAAAAGGAATCATTAGACTTATCGTCCACCGTCCAGAGTGTCACTCCTCTGACATTTGTGTATACTGTACGTGTTCGTATCTCCCGTGGCGGAGAGTTTCAAGTCACACCCTCTTCCCACTTTTCCCATATCTTCAAAGCTTTGTTGGGGCAGCCCCTTGTGGTGTAGATCCTGCGCTCTATCATGGCACATGTGTCCATATCTGTCATCCACTGGTCCAGGGTCGGAGGGTCTGGGGCTCCCCATTTCTGCGCTATATTACATTTGATCAACCCCATTGCTGTGTGTAGAAGCAGTTTCTCCCATTTACTAATTTCTATTTCAATGGGTACGCCCAGGAGTAGGGCCCCCGGGTTCAGTGGTATGGTGCGTCCCAGGACCTTGGCGAGTTCATTACAGCATGCGGTCCAGAAGGATTGTATCCGGGGGCATGTCCATAGGATATGTACAAATGTACACACTTCCTCGTTGCATCTGAGACAGTTCGGATTTGGGATCTGTTTCCAGCCGTACAGGCGTGTTCTGGGATAGTATACTTGGTGGAGTATTTTCAGCTGTACCAGGCAAAGCCTGGACGATATGGCAATCTCCCGGGGGTGCATGAGCACCTGTATCCAGTCTTCTGGGTCTATTTCTCCCACGTCTACCTCCCATTTTGCTTTCAGATTGTTCAATTCGGGGGTTGCAAAGGACAATATTGCGTTGTATAGGATGGAGGTGCATTTGGTAGGGATGTATGCGGGCAGCATGTTACGTTCTATAGGAGTGGATTCCGATACAGTAGTGTTTGCAGGTATGTGGGTCCGCAGAGCATGAGTCAAGCGCGTGTGATGGTATCGCTCCGTGCTTGGGATTTGGAATTGGAGATGTAGCGTGTCAAATGTGGACAGTTTCCCGCTTGCAAGAATGTCCCCCACCTTAAGGATTCCCGCCTTTACCCATTTGGGCCATGGCTCAAATTTGTTTATTTCAATCAGGTTGTTATTATGCCATAGGGGTTGCGCGGCCGTAACCTTATTCTTCCACCCTACAAAGTTGTGCGCCTGTTTCCAAACGGCCATGATGTGTGTTGTGGTCGTGTGTGGAGGGGTTCTCGGGGGGATTGAGATAGGAGATTAAGTGGGTCTACATTATGGATGGTGGGCATCTCGGCCCGTATATGGGCTAGTTCTCAGTCCCCATGGAGTAGGTCATTGACCACTGCAAGTTGTGAAGGCCAATAGTAGGTTTGAAGGCGGGCACCCCAATCCCATCTCCCATATCGACCTCTGGAGCGTGGTTAGTGCTATGCGTGGTTGGTTTCCACCCCATACGAGTTCTCTAAGGAGGGTCTCTACCTGGTCGAATTCTGCATTTGAGATTTTGAGTGGGGCGTTTTGCAGGATGTAAAGAAATCTTGGGAGGGCTATCATCTTGAAGAGCGGAACCTTGCCCATAGGTGTCAGGCGGAGGAGTTTCCAATGCTGAACATCATTAAGAAACCGGTCCTTAACCGGGCGCAGGTTGTGTTTTATGTACTCCGTCAAATCCACAGATATCTGGATTCCCAGGTATGTGAAGAATTGTTGTTCCACTCAATACGGGCAGTCCTGTGGGATTGCCCGAGTTCCATCTTTAACCGGGAAGATGACCGATTTCCCCCAGTTGATTCATAGTCAACTAAACCTGCCAAAACGGACGTGCATCTGCGTTAATTTCGGGACAGGATCGCATCGGGTCCCCCAGGAATATCAGGAGATCTTCTGCGTATAGGGATGTCCGGTCTTCGTATCCCTCTGGCCATTTGAACCACGTCCAGTCTGCATTCTGGCGAAGCCACAGGGCGAGCGGTTCTATGGCAAGGGCGAAGAGAAGGGGAGACAGTGGGCAACCCTGCTGGGTGCCCCTACCAAGGGGGAAGGATCGGGATGACCACCCATTCACCCGCACCTCTGCCTGGATGTTGGTGTACAACAATCGCACCCACCCCATAAAGGTCTCCCCAAAGCCCATGCGTCGCATGACTTCGCAAAGGCTGTCCCATCGTATTGAATCAAACGCCTTCTCGAAGTCAATTGCTAGCCAGCGGTCCGTTTATGATAGGGGCTCACTCTAGTGACAGATGGAGACGTCGCAAGTTCATTCGAGTCGACTTGTGTGGCATAAAGCCACATTGGTCCGGGTGGCCAGGGTAGACGCAACCAGTTGTAATCTATTAGCTAGGAGTTTGGCAAGAACTTTTGCTTCGCTATTTTTCAGGGATATGGGTCTATAGGAGGCACATTGTTCGGGAGGTTTATCTGATTTAGGGATGACTACTATGGTTGCCTTGCAGAGGTCTGTTGGAAGGGCCTCCTGCTCATAGGCGCATTTAGAAGCATTCTGTGAAGGGGAGGTGCTATTTTGTCTCCACCTAGCTTTTGCCAGGTCTCTATCGGGAATCCGTTAGGTCCCGGTGTTTTCCCTGATTGTAGTTGTGCAATGGCTTCTACAATCTCGCTTCCGATAGCGCAGCGTCCAATTGTTCCCTCTGTTGCAGTGAGAGAGTTGGCAATGCAATGTTATCTAAGAGGGATGTGTTGAGCGGGAGAGTTGGACCCTGGTATAGGTTTGCATAGAACTCGGCAAAAGCTTCCGCTATTTCAGCGTCTGATTGGCACCTTCTGGCCTGTGGGGTGATTATTTCTCGGACATGTCGTTGTCCCTCATCCCTTTTCTCAAGCTAGGCCAGCATTTTGCCTGCCTTTTCTCCGAGTTCATACACTCTTGCTCTAGAATGCCAGTGGGCCTGTTTAGCGTTATCCATCAACCTATTTCGGAGGCGCTCCTGGGCGCACCGAAGGGACCTGTGGGTTTCGGGAGTGGGATCGAGTATGTGTGTGTTCTCACATACACACACTTCCCCTTCAGCTTCTACTATCTTTTGAAGCCGCTCTTTCCATTTGTTTGTCGTCCAAGAGATCACCTCTCCCCTTAGTACCGTTTTGTAGGCCTCCCACACTGTCACAGGGCTATCTACCGTGCCCTCATTGGTTTCAAAGTATTCATTGGACGCCTCGCTTAGGTGATCAATCAATTCAGGAAACCCCAGGTAATAATTATTCAATCTCCATGTTCTAGGGGGGAGGGCACCCTGCATACTTAGTTCCATTGTGAGTGGTGAGTGATCCGAGATGCCCCGAGGAAGTAAGTCTGCGGATATTAACCTGTATAGATTGGTGTTCGGGAGGAGGAAGTATTCTAACCTGGACATGGAGCCATGGGCTCCCGAGTGAGACGAGTATTGTCTGGTTCCGGGGTGTAGTGCCCGCCACACATCCCGAAGGCCTAAAGCCGATGTGAAGTTAGCCAATTTTGTGGGGGCATCCGGATTTCTGTTCCTAAAATGGGTGCGGTCTGTGTTGTTACACATTACATCATTAAAGTCCCCCCCCAGGATGTACGTGTCACGTCATTGTTTCCCAATAAGAGCAGTAAGGTCATGTAGGAGTTCCTGTCCCAGCCCGGGTGGGGAGTAGATCGAGGCTATGGCCAGTTTTTCACCCCAGAGCGTTCCCAGGAGGAGCACGTACCGACCCCTGGGGTCCTGTTCTACAGTCTGCAGGCTGAACGGGGTGCGTTTGTGTATCAGGATGAGAGTGCCCCTAGACCCCATAGTGTACCCTGTGTGGAATGCGGTTCGATAATTAGTTCTCTGGAAGAAGGCACATTTTGAACCCGTTAGGTCTGTCTCAGGGGGAGTATCTATTCAGGAATTGCATAATGAGGCGTCTTTTGATTCCAGATCCCTTCCCATTTACATTCCATGTGAGCAGCTTAAGAGATCTTTAGTGTGGTGCAGGATTTGCTTGGATTTGTGTAGATGTCATTTACAGCGCATGTTAAGAATTCCCAGGATGTTATGGCCCCAAAGGGGGGGCAGTGTTCTTTCATTGTGTGTCGTGGGAGTGAGATTTATGTGCGGAGTGGTACTAATTGGGCCTTGTAAAGGGCGGTGGACAAGTCGTTTTGTGAATCTGCGATAGTCCTGGAACAACAAAGAACTCTGTAAACTTTCCCTTCCCTCCCCCTCCCTATACTCCACCCCAACTTGAAGTACCTGTCGTCCCAACATCACTGATACCCAAAACCTAGGGTGTCAGCTCAAAATTCAAACCTTTGATTGAAGCCCAGGAGTGGGGGCCTCTATTGGGGACGGGGGGAAAGCCCTTCCCGATGTCCCTTCTTCTGCGCCAGCTATTTGAGTCATTTCTGGTGGACTACTTCAGTTGGTAGGGTCGGGTGTCCAAGACCAGTGCATCACCCCATTCCGATAGGACATATTCCTTTCTTTCTTGGCGGAGGTTAGTGGTCTGTTCAGCGTCCATTTTGCTCCGCTGCTTGTTCCTGGAGCGTCTTGTGCCGAAGGCTCCTGATCTCTCCTCTGGGAGGCCCGTCTTGTTCCGGTTCGGGGTCTTCTTGTCTGTCTCTTTGGTCTCACGGTCCAATCTCCCTAGATATGGGTCTCAGCCCATTTTCATGCCTCCTGTGGTCGGAGAATTGCACCGTGGTTCCTTTCTGATAAATTTTGAGTTGTGCCGGGATGAGCAGACCATACTTTATATTCATATGTGCTAGTTGTTTCTTAAGCGGTTCAAACGATTGTCGTGCCCGCTGCACTTCCAGGGTGTAATCAGGGAATATTGCAATTCTCGAGCCGTTATATGTGATTGTCCATCGTGAGCGCGACATCTGCAAGAGAGCGTCACTGTCATGGTAATTAAGCAATTGGGCGATTATTGTTAGAGGCGGTGCACCTTGAGTCCTTTTGCCTGAGGGCATCCTGTGGCTCTTTCCACCGAGAATTTTTTTGAGAAAGAATGGAGTTCGTAAGTGTCCATCAGCCATTGTTCCAGGAATAGTTCCATACAATGTCCCTCTTGTCCCTCTGGCAGTCCGAGGATACTCACATTGTTGCAGCGAGACCTCTCTTGTCCCTCGTCCACCCTCGATTCTAGTGTTTTGAGGCGGTTTAAGGCCTGGCATAACTGCCTATTAATCCCTGTGATTTTGTCCTCTGCCTCAGAGATACGATGTTCTGCTTCCCCCGTGGTAGAAGTCAACTTCTGTAGGTCGTGGCGCAAAAAGGAGACATCTGCCGCTATACTATCCATTTTGATCTCCATTGAGGAGCAGGAGCTGGCAATGGCCGCCATCACATCTCGCAATGAAAGGGGATCTTCTCCCGTAGGGGAGTTTGGTCGTGTTGGTTGTTCAGCTGGGGCTGGGGCGGTAGCGACCGCAAATTGGTCCATACTCCTCTGAGTGGAGGTCTCCTTTTGTCTGTCGTTGCCCATCTTTATGGAGGTTATGAGGCTTGTGTTTTATGATTGGGCCGGTATGGGGTGTTCGTAGGCCAATTCCGGCGTGCCTGTAGTATCCAATCTGCCGGATCTGGACTGGACACCAGTCAGGATCAGTAGTACTTTCCCTCCCAGGGGGGGGGGGTGCACCTTTGCTGCTGTGGAGCGGTGTCTTGATACTCCGCGGATTTCTTCAAGGAGATGGGGTATGTTGGTCACCCGCTTATGTTAGGCCGTTGGGGCGGTTGTGTCACCCTTAAGGTATTCCCAGCCAGAGGGGGGGGGCCATGTCCCTTATGTCCTCAGTGGAAATGTTCAACAGGGCCCCACGACAGGAGCCTGTTATCTTTCTTTTCCAGTTAAAGTGTATGAGGCCCCTCCACACTCCCCTTCGAGAGGAAATAAAAACGGGGGGGTTGTTAAGACCCTCTCTCGAGCTCCGGTGACTCTGCTTCCACTTCTCCCCCAAGGCACCCCAGACACCGCCACAGGGCCAACCCGGAGGACCGTTTGGAGGGTGAGGGGGGAGACTTTCTTCCCTTCGACCTGCCGGTACCAGATCTTCTCCTCATGCAAGCCCCGCGGGCCTGGTCGCTGGTGGCCAGGCGGTGATCGACTGCATCCAAGAGATGGTACCTTGTTGTGGCCGCCCCAGGATCTCGGTCCGTCTGCTTCTTGCAGTCGATGGTGCCGTGTGGTTTTCCCCTGCCGCTGACTCAGCGTTGGAAAGGCTGGAGAGGCGGCATACCGTTGCAGTCTCTGCTGGAAGGATGGCCACCACTGCGGGCGCCGCAGGGTCTCGGCCCCCTCGGTGTGATTACAGGAGGTTTGTAGGAGTTGCGGCCCCCCTCGGGGGGGTTGGTGTGCAGTTCTAGCCATTTGCTGCGTGTGCTCAGATGAGGCACACGTATCTGCTCCGGGCGGGGGATCGGATCTCTTCCTTTTTGCCTCTGCGTCCCACATGACTCACTGTGTTGCAGACGGGAGTCCGCTTCAGGGACGTCTTCAGAGTCCCGGCGGGTCTCGGCTGGGTGGGTGGATATTGGTTCGGCAACGGTCACCTCTCGTTTTTGCTGTTGTGCTTCAGGCGAGGCCGTTTGGGGCGGTCTCCAGTGCCTCCTCTGGTCTCCGCCGTCCAGACCGCCGTGGCGATTCGGATGAGCTGGGAAAGCACCGCCTTCAGGTTGTGGCAGCCATTTTGGGCGTCCAGCCACTGGGCCTCCCGCTCTCGGCGTTTCATTTAATTTCTCGGTTGTCTGGCCGACTGGAAAGCCTGTCTTTGGTCGGGCAGGACCCTTCATCTTAATACTTCACCCACGTAGTTTAAGTGGGTCGTAGTCCACTGGAATCAGGATATTATTACAGGATTTCTCTGGTGCCTGCAGGAGCTCGGCGGGCTCACGTCCACATCGTTCGCAGGCCACGCCCCCTCTGAAAGTATTTTTGATAAAGGAAGCATTGTGCAAACATGTCTTCTTAGACTGTTTCAAGCCTCAGAATGCAAACAGTAGAAAGACTACATCATCAAATAGTCTGCTATGCTGTGGTTTCTGCAACATAGCTTGATAAAGCCGCGAGGGAAAGACTATGAGGTTATTAGCAATTTGCAATGTGATTTATATTCAGAATTAGAGCTATCGATACAGATGGAAAAACATGGGGAGTTAGACACAAAATTGCAGGCCAAATGTAGCGGCTTTAGTCCTCGGCTGGTTCAGAGAGACAAACAAGTTGCTGAAAGTGAAGAAAATTTAATTCATTTAAAATAGTATTAGATGATGTAAGACAGGACATAGATGTCGCAGTTTCTGAAATTTAGACCGTTAGAAAAGATAATAGTGAAAAAGATAAGGAATTCCATGCCATGGAATAGGAAATATTTCAATTACTGGATGAGAATGAAGAAAAAACTAAATCAGTTGACAGTTGTCAGGCACAGATCAAAGAGTTGCAAGGAATAATCACTAAAGTCAGGGATGAAAATTCTACTTTTTGCCGTGAAGCACAGCAGCTTCATGCACAGTGGAAAGAATTGAAACAGCAAATCTTTAATTTTCAGTCTCAAGAAAAGCAGCCGTGCACCATGTTCACTGAAGCTGAATTTACCACATCCCTAACCAGGGAAATTCACCAGCAGCTGTCCACCTGACCAAGCCTGGTTATGACCGAATATTAGGTTCTGAATCACCTGCAACTGCTCACAAACATTCCCATCCACAAGAGAACAGGAGTGAAGGACAAAACAACCCATCCCAGAATGCAACATGTTATCCTTTAAAAATTATGAAGTCTATCAAAGTGAAGTCTCGGCAGGATGGCTCAGCAGCAACATGCTCGCCTTGGAAGCAAGACGCCATGGAGCAACACAGGTTCAATCCCCGGTTCCGTGCTTAGAAACCTCTTGGTTTTAAGTGCGTTATAAATAACCTATCATATCATATCAGAACTTTGACCAGACCATTCAAAAAAGGAGGTGACAGTCCTATTTAATATCATTTAGAGGTAGTTTATGATATATTTAAAACTCTTCAAATCCCTAGGGAACAACATGGGCAGTATTTTCCCTTCATCCTAGAAGCCACTTATGCTAGTGTTATCCGTGGTCTGAATGAACAAGACAAATTGTCATGGGTGGATTTTGAGAAACAAATTAGACACCAATTCTTGCACTATCAGTCTATACAGCAAGACAAGAAAGCTATTTATAGCACGCCTGCACAACCAAATGAATCCTCTTTCCAATTTTTTCAAAACTTAAAAAGTGCATTCAGACTTTTCTTACATGACCTTTAACCCTAACTCTGTAGAATATAAAACTGTGCATTTCTATGGGCTCCATAAATAAATTGTCTCTCAATTAATCTGTGAATTTGATGGGGAAATGCCATTAGAATGGACCAGTGAACATGTGAGTTAATTATATGAGGTAATATTTAATGAGAAAGAGGAAGGACCTAAATATAAAGAGACAAAATCAAAGACTAAAGAATCCACACCAGCAATTTTAAGGGTGTAGTCTGTAAAGATGGCATTAGAATCAGCCCAAACCCATGCAAGGGATGACAAACAACACCGTCAGAGGGGCCTGGCTCCACAGAAAACATCACCCCAGGCTCCTGCGTTCCAACATATAGATCCAAGTGATAGAAGTTCTTACATTAGTCCTAGGTATCTTGGTAATTCTCCCAAAGTGGGGTTCCACTATGATGTGCCAGGCCTAAATAATAACCAGGTTCAGATATACAACGGTCCATAGCAGTCATTAGGGGCCAAGAGTAACTTTGACCCTAACACAATGGTGTATGGCCACCAGGAATGACCAAGGTATGTAGACAGAGTCATTTAAAATGTAAACCAGAATAGGGAACAAATCCCACCACATGAAAGACAAAATGTGAATTATGAACCTCACCACTATAGTCAGACCTCTCCATAGGTTGACCATGGTCAAAGGATGATCACCCATGTTCTCCACCTACTGTGTCATGAGAATTCAGGAGAAACGCAAATAGAAATCAATCTCCTGAAAGATACCAGAACAGGTCTAATCAGGGTGAATTCAACCATTACCCGCCCAGACCACAAAGGGATGAATTCAGAGACATATACAGGTTTTAGTGCTTAGAAGCCCATGTTAAATCGCTGTCTGAGCAAATATGGAAACTATGTTCAGTTCAAAAGCAACAATCAAGTGAAAGAGGAGGAGGTCATAGGAGTGATATTGCATGTAGCGACAACAAATGACTAACAAGTCACCTGCTCCATGATGCCCATGTATCACCTTTGAATAAAAACACTAAATTGCTTCCCGATTTTAAGACAATAAAACAAATTAATGAAAGTGAGATAGGGAACAATAATGCACACGGAAAGGGAGTGTGGTTTAACTTGGATTTGAACCCGACCATTCAGGTGTGTGGAAAAGAACAATAAAAACTTAAAGAGCAGAGAGATAGATTTAAAAAGAATGTGTAACATGAGCATGAACCATTAAACAAAGAGTCAGGATCAATAGACAGTTCATCCTTACTTAATTACCAAAATACTATTTATCCCCCCACAGAACTGAAAGTGACCCAAGAGCAGATGCAGGTCAGTTACTTGTGAAGTATTTCGAACCACAGATATTCCAAGAGACAGAAATGACAGGTACCATGCAAAATGCATGTAAATCAAAATGCATGTAAATGTCATACACCAGAAACTGTCATGCTGACACCTGACACTTGTAGAAATCCACAGTCAATAGGTTCCAGCGTGGAGGTAAGCTGAGAGGACATGGACCATGAGGAAACAATATTGAAGGTATGGGGAATAAAAACTAGTGGTCCCATGTCAGAGGGTCAATCAGTGACTACACTTGGGTTCTGAGTCCAGAAAAATAGACATATTTAAAAAAATGGGAAAAAAGGAGGTTAAAAATGCCCTTTCATATGCCCATTTGCCTAGAAAAAACCTGGCGGGTCTGAGAAAAGTAAATCCTGGGATCAGTAACAATTTAAACTTTCTATGTGTACTAGAAGAATCTGAGGACAGATACTATGCTCCCATCACTGTTTAGAGAAATCTGATGTATCTGCAATGGTTGACGCAGGTGCCCAAACAACAATAATTCCTTGGGAACTAATGCAAAGCATCAATGAGGGGAGATCCCCACAAAACTGTGTAAAGATGAGGGATATTGAAGGCCCCATGCAGAATTTCAATGGGGAAGAAATACCTATTGAAGGTGTCACCGAGGTTGACATAAAGATAGGCAAACATAGGATGGGACAGGAAGTGTTGGTCACACCCATTACTGAAATGCCATTCCTCATAGGGACACATTGCCTGTGGAGGCTGTCACCCCTTATTGATGAGGTAAATGGGGTGTTATGGTCCTTAGCCAAAAACCTTTGAAACCTAAGAAAAGGCTGACCCAAAGCAACAGCATAAAAGAATGCCACACCATTGCTAAATCAGAAAGCACTGTGGAAGTATATCTTCAAAATGGCTGTGTGATTGGCGTCACTGGCATTCTCATGTGTCAGGATGAAAGGCGAAGAGACAAAGAGGAGCTATCTTTGGAGATTTATTTGGACCCTAGGAAAAACTGGCAAACAGAAATAGATGAAAACTCATTAAGCTTTGTTGAAGAAAAATGCAAACCAAATATTACTCCAGAGTCAGATCAGGAAATATGCATTTAACAATAGTAGAAATACAGATGGCAAAAGGGCAGCTAAGGATCCATATTCATGTAAATGGGCACTCTGAAATGATTAAAGCCACTTTGGCACTAGAGCAAGAAATAAGTTTCATTAATGAAGAGGTATTCAGTCAAATACTCGACAGAGTGGAAATTCCAAATGATAAAATAAACATCAACACATCTTTCGCCTGGATGACCCTGAATTGAGACAAAGCATTGTAGGAAGATGCATGATAAAGATGATAATTGGCTCTAAAAGCATTCAACACAATGGGCCTCATCACGAGTTGGGCGGTAACCCTTAAAATCGGCGGTAACGCTATCAGCGCTGATTTTGAGGGTCTGTCGGATCACGAGTCCAAATACGGCCGGCGCCATTACAGCCGGTGCAAGTACAGCCGGTTGTACAAGCGTCGGCTGCAAAAGCGCCGGTAATTATTCGCGCTAAAACATCAGGAATCACGAGTCCGGCGTAGGCGCAATTAGCGCCAGAAAAGCGGCGGATAATCCGCCGAAAATACCCCCAGCAAAAAGCTTGAGGTAAAAGAACACAGGCCACAACAATAAGGGCCCTGGTGAAACGAATGCTATTCTGAGGCCTACAAAGGACCCACTCATGCACAACACACCCTCCCCAACACCATTACACCAGTAGGAGCAGGGAGGAGACAGCAATAAGGGCCCTGGTGAAACCAATGCCAATCTGAGGCCTACAAAGGACCCACCCTTGCACAACACACCCTCCCCAACACCATTACACCAGTAGGAGCAGGGAGGAGACAGCAATAAGGGCCCTGGTGAAACCAATGCCATTCTGAGGCCTACAAAGGACCCACCCATGCACAACACACCCTCCCCAAAACCATTACACCAGTAGGAGCAGTGAGGAGACAGCAATAAGGGCCCCGGTGAAACCAGTGCTATTCTGAGGCCTACAAAGGACCCACCAATGCACAACCCACCCTCCCCAACACCATTACACCAGCAGGAGCAGGGAGGAGAGAGCAATAAGGGCCCTTGTGAAACCAATGCTATTCTGAGGCCTACAAAGGACCTACCCATGCACAACACACCCTCCCCAACACCATGCTGCCATTTTGAGCTGGGAGCCTTGATGTGGACTTCTACCTGCTGCGCCTTGAGCCACAGAGGCCAGCCAACCAGGCCAGGGCTCTTGGAGCACAAGGGGTGGTGGGGATGAGGAGAAGGAGGAGGAGAGCAGCACCAGCAAGGGGGCCAGCCATCCCCAGGGCCAGGCCAACACCCTGGGCCCTGACTGATGGCCAGTTGGTGACCGAATATCGGCTGTACAGGGCTACCATCACCCAGTTGCTGGACACAATCCAGGCTGACATTGGCTGCCTCATAGCCATCAGCACAGCAGTACCTCCGCTAGTGAAGCTCGTGTCTGTGCCTCAATTCCCTGGGACTGGCAGCTACCAACATACCGTTGACATGATGCATGGAATGGGCCAGTCCAAATTCAGTGCCATGCTGGGACAGGTGCTCGATGCACTGTTGAATCATGTGAATGAGCACATTGCATTGCCAGCCACACAGACACAGGTGAACCAGTTGAAGGGTCAATTCTATGCCATTGCACAAGTCCCAAATGTAGAAGAGCAGCCCTGTACTGCACACCGGTGGCACTCGTACCACCCCAGGCACATGAAACAGCCTAGAGAATCCGGAAACAGTACCATTCCCTCAATGTGCAGATGACATGTGGTCCTGACCTCACCTTCAGCCACTGCTGTGCCTGCTACCCAGGATCCACCCACAACTCCATGGTCATGCGCACAGTACCCTGCCAGCATACATGGAAAGGCTCCAAGGGCAGAACACATGGCTGCTGGGTGAGTACAAATGTATACCATAATGCAAGTCAATCCTCAAGTGATGGTGTTGGTTACACACAATGGAACTCATGAATCTCAAGAGGCAGCACCATCACTGCAGCATTTCCATTCAAGTAGCTTGCACCATAAACCCATGACATGTCCAACACAGCAGAACACACCCATTCATAGATGTAAAAGACAAGTGGCAGCACAGTGACATATGGAAGGGCCACCACCATAATGCCTCCTGTGTGAGTATCACTATGGCTCCTAACACTGACACAGTACAGACATCCCACCCTGCCGACCAGAGAGTTATGCAAATGAAACCCATAAGTAGCCCCATCCACAAATGCACCACACATAAGTAGCATGATTAATGGCAATGTACATCCCACAAACACAGTCCCCAGAATGTGCAAGGAAATGTATGGAGAACAGTACAGATTAGTGACAACCAGCAAATGCAATTGCAGCCAAAGCGAATGGCAATGACACATGAGGCAGCCACTCATCTCATGCAGAAGTAGATGGAAGGGCCCCCTTACCCAGTGACAAGTGAATGAGTACAGTTACTTTATGAAACAGAGGCGTACCCAGTTGAGCGTACCTCATTGATCCAATATTGCTCGTAGCACAGCACAATCCACAATGTTATTGATCAGATGACTAGTATGGCAAAATAAGACTGATGACTGAGCTCTGTACTCCCACAGGACTTACCTTGTCCCCATACCGGCTACCTGTCCCCTGCAGGTGATTCTGGATATCCCCAGTACAGGTGGCTCATGACCCCTGTGCGTCATCCACACACAGCAGCGGAGCAGGCATACAACCTTGCCCATGCTCGTAAACGGATCTGCGTGGAGAGGGCATCTGGACTGCTGAAGGCACACTTCCGGTGCCTCGAGCGCATGGGAGTGGCATTGATGTATGCACCAGAAAGAAATGGCAAAATAGTACTGACATGTGCCATGCTGCACAACATCTGCTGTCGCAGAAATGTGCCTCTGCCCCCTGATGCTCATGTGCAGCCACCTGAGGATGGGAGTGAGGGTGATGACATGCCTGAAGGTGTTGCACATGTACAAAGGGTTGGGCTGAGGGAGGAGAGGTTGGCCAGACAGGAAATTATTGATATATTTTTCTAACACGGGTGATGGGTATATTTAACAGCTGTCACTTCAACATCAAATGGCATTTTTCCACAATCACAAATGTCCATGCTTTGTGAATTTCGAAACGTGATTTATTTTCTGTGCAACAAACCCCCTCCCCCCAGTGAACCCCCAGCACACAATCCCCTCTCCCCCCAGTGAACCCCCAGCCACAATCCCCCCTCCCCCCAGTGATCCCCCAGCACACAATCCCCCCTACCCCCAGTGAACTCCCCACAACTGTGCAGATAGGTGCATGTGTCTTATCAGGGCAACAAGAATGAGGCCATGTACGACTAGGATGGTCGTGGCCGCTTTCCTTGTCCGGGCCACTCTGGTGTGTGAGACCTCAGGTGGCGCATAGACCGGCGGTCGAAGGGACTGACCCGGTTGCCTGCATGTGCTGTCGTATGAGGTTGTTTCCCTCCCTTGTTTGCTCTGCAAGTGCTGAAACAGCCTCGCACAACTCCCTGACTCTTTGTCCAAACCCTGTCAGGGCAGCGGTACATTGTTCTACGACTCTGCGTGTGCGGGCATTGTCACGAGCTATGTATTTACACCCATGGCGTATCGATGCACTGATAGCCTTGATGTGCCGGCTGTGCACCTTGGCCATTGATTCCACCTTGGCCTGCTTGGCCTCAATCACATCTAGTCGGCCCATCACTGCTGCTCGGTGATGAAGGGCACCTCTGGTGTGACATGTGCCGGCCTGCCACTTGTGCGCTGTCGTGGAGGGGCTGCAAGGGGACATGACGCCGGCTTGGATTGGGCTGCCAGGCTCTGAGTGCCGGTCGTCAGGGCTACCATATGATGGCGTGTCGTCATCCGGCTGTGGTGTGCGGACACAACGCACATGCAGGCTTCGTGCTTGCTGTGTGCCTGGCCTTGGGGTTCCCTGTGGTGTGCCCATCCCTTCTGCGTCACTGCTTCTGGGTGAATGCTGTCCTCCTGCATGATGTGCACGTGGAAGGGTCACTCACACGTTGGGCTCAGATCCACAGGTCAGTCCCTCTGCATCGGGGCTGTGTGTGGTGGCTTGGGGCAGGCTGGCGGTGGCCACCCTGTGGGCATGTGGGTGGTGCTGTGGTCTGGTAGGGCTCCGTTGTGGTGATGAGGTGGGTGGCCTGGGTCGGCTCCCTTCCGTGAGGCCTCTCTGTGGGGTGCTGATGCTGGTGGAGGCTCGCTGCCGTGGGCACCGTGATGGTGTGGCCCCCTCCCCATCATCTTCGTCCCGTTGGGTTTGACGTGTGCATGTGGGGTACATAGGGTGTGGTTTGAGTCCAATGCTACTTACATTAGTGTAATGCAGTTCATGGTAACAAGTGAGATTGCAGACAGTGCAGCCAATGTCAGCCTGGATTGTGTCCAGCAACTGGGTGATGGTAGCCCTGTCCGGCCGATATTCGGTCACCAACTGGCCATCAGTCAGGGCCCAGAGTGTTGGTCTGGCCCTGGGAATGGCTGGCCCCCTTGCTGGTGCTGCTCTCCTCCTCCTTCTCCTCATCCCCACAACCCCCTGTGCTCCAAGGGCCCTGGCCTGGTTGGCTGGCCTCTGTGGCTCAAGGCGCAACAGGTAGAAGTCCACATCAAGGCTCCCAGCCCAAAATGGCAGCATGGTGTTGGGGAGGGTGTGTTGTGCATGGGTGGGTCCTTTGTAGGCCTTAGAATAGCATTGGTTTCACCTCGGCCCTTATTGCTGTCTACTCCCTGCTCCTACTGGTGTAATGGTGTTGGGGAGGGTGTGTTGTGCAAGGATGGGTCCTTTGTAGGCCTCAGATTGGCATTGGTTTCACCAGGGCCCTTATTGCTGTCTCCTCCCTGCTTCTACTGGTATAATGGTGTTGGGCAGGGTGTGTTGTGCATGGGTGGGTCCTTTGTAGGCCTCAGAATAGCATTGGTTTCACCAGGGCCCATATTGCTGTGGCCTGTGTTCTATTACCTCCAGCTTTTTGCTGGGGGTATTTTCGGCGGATTATCTGCTGCTTTTCTGGCGCTAATTGCACCTACGCCGGACTCGTGATTTCTGAGGTTTTACCGCAAATGGTTACTAGCGCTTTTACAGCCGACGCTTGTACAGCCGGCTGTACTTGCGCCGGCTGTAATGGTGCCAGCGGTATTTGGACTCGTGATCCGACGGACTCTTAAAATCGGCGCTGATAACGTTACCGCCAATTTTAAGGGTTACCGACCAACTCGTGATGAGGCCCTGTGAGTGGAACACAACATAAATTCTATTTTTGGGAAATTACATCATGCACAACATGTGTATAGTGTTAGACTTCCTAAATCAAAAGGCCTGGTCCAGATTGGGAGGAGCTGCACCTTAATTTGAAAAAAAAAGGACGTGTTTACCATTGCACTCACATGGTGCCATTTGCAATTGAATTTCAAGTGAAAAGGATGTTACCATCCCTGCATTTACCAGACAATTTACAGTAGCATTAAAATATAGAAAGGGACAAAAGATGAAAAATTCTGATTCATTTGTGTGTTTAAATGAATCTATGAGACAACAAGAATTAGAATGACATCATATGATATGATATGATTTGATATGATATGTTATTCATTTTATTCCAAACCGAAGGGAATTGTTAGGATTGAGTTTATGTACCCTGATGAGCCAAATGAAGTGATATGCTGTCATCAATGTACTATTTGAATTAGGTGAATCTGAAAGAGAAAAGCAGCATATTGAAGTGGAAGTCAATATTTCAAAATATTAAAGGGTAGCTACTCTGCAAAGAGACACTGCCACACAATTAGAGGAAAGTGGAGAGGTTCCTCCTTTGGTAGAGGAGCAGATTCAGGGGGCAGATGCTTGCACAAATAAAGAAGAAAAATATCAATGGAGAAAAATATTTATGGAGTTTAAAGAGGTTTTTGCTAAAGATGCCTATGACTGTGGGCTGAGTGAATTGCATGTTACCTCATTACCAGAAGGACATGGTAGGGATCCAGTATCTGTGCGACCCCATGTAGGTTACCATAGCATGTCTGGAGTTACTAGCTGAAATAGTTAATAATTAAATAATTAAACATTTTGAATCTAGTGGCATTATTAGGCCTGTTCATAGTACATCAAATACTCCTATATTAGATGTGCTAAAGCCCAATGGCCAATGGCATTGGTGCGCAGACTAAAGAGAATTGAACAATTTAATTTGTTATCAGTTTATAGCACAAGATTTTAGACTATACTAGGAACAATACTGATATTATATACTTGGTGCATATCCTCCCTCGAGTAATCCCCCAGAAGTGTACAACGTTTTTTATCATTCCTAGCGTGTAAATAGTCTTGGTACAGACACACCTTTTTATATTTTCAGTCGTGCAGCCCGAGGACAACAAAACCCAAGGTATACATTTGTCGACAACACCTCAATCGCTTGATCAGCAATTTTCCATTTTAAGTGTCTATGTTTCTCCTTGTTTCCCAAATTCATTATCTTAGCATTCATCTTATTAATTTCCAAAACATTTCATAATGTGTATTTATGGAGCAAAGATAGTGAGCTTTGTAAGCCAATTGAGTTTCTGTCAATCAAGACAGAATCATCAGCATACATTACCCAGGCCACCTGCTAAACTCCAATCCTAGGGGGAAAAATGCCACCGTTAAAATTGCATTAGGAAGAACAGTGAGATACAAATTGAAAAGTGTGGGGGTGAGCATTCATCTCTGCTTCAACCCCTTAACGGGAGGAAAAATCTTGTCACGTGGCCAGATTGAGTCTTAGTGCCACTGATGTGTCCTGACGAAAATGTTTAATTAAATTAAGTACCTTGAAAGGTAGGCACCAGGATGCCAGCTTGCCCCACAATTGACATTGATTAACTGTATTGAAGGCCTTTGTGAAAGCAACATATATATATACTTCATTTATTTGTATTTCTAGAGCGCGACCAAGCTCAAAGGCATCAGGGCGCTATTCATGCTGGTCGCAATGACAAAAAGTACATATCTGGCAAACAGATCAATATCTATAGCAAAGGTTTTTCTTCTAAAGTGTGACAGATTAGATAATGTAGAGTCCAAATATTAATATCTGTGCTCATTCCCTTCCAGAATCCTGTTACTTTGCAGATAGAATCTGCCTCTTGCCCAGCCCAGGCCTACCATTTTTTCAGTAGAAGTGTGCAAAGGATCTTACCGGGGAGTCCAGGCATTGGAAGAAGTCCATAATTTTCTGGATTTCCCCAGTTGTCTTTTTTAAAAACTTAATAAATAAAAATATAAAATTCTAGGAAGAAGCGAAAGTACCCTCTTGCAAGATTTTTTGAAACACAGTGCATAACATTTCCACCCACATATCTGGGTCTCCACAAATGACTACATTAGATGGACCATCAGGTCCACGGGCTCTGAAAGGTTTCAGTCACATCATTACTGCTCTAACATCTTTAACACTCCATGGAAGCTACACTGACAAAAATGAGGGTTCCAGAAGAATATGGGAATCACCAGGCAAAATCCTGTCTATATAATTCAGAGATACATGATTCCCAAACATCCTCTGTAATTGGATTCATTTTGTGCAAGGACCGAATTATCAGTCACCAGATGTGTTTGCTGTTGTTGGACCTCATTAGATTAAATATATCCTGCCAACAAGCAGTCCTAGCTGTAATTTTGTATAAAGTAATCACATTTTTCTTCATACTGCAAATGTTAGTCACTAGCTGTCTATACCGGAGAGGAGAAATAGTGCCAGTATCTCCTTGTTTTACAAGTGCACAGATATTACGCGAGACATCACACGTCTTGGCGGCAATGACTGCATCATAAAGTTACCCGGGATGGTCATTTCATTCTAAGTAAATTTTAGAAGGGCCAGCTCCAAATTTATGAGCAAACAATGTCCATAACTTCACTGCTTTCTCAATCTCCAGAGGGATTCACAAATCTAAGCATTTTTCTTTGGCTAATTCACTATTAATAGTACAGACTCTATCCTGGGTGCAATGACTTTACCCTCCAGAGGAGGATGTCCAGAAACTCTACTAACAGGAATTTATGATCACTGGATTGTGTCAAAATTTGTACAAATCAGGTCATTATAATCCTCATTGAACAACCCAGGAAAATATAATCAGGCCTGGTTGAAGTCACACCATTAGACCAGGTTCACGCCTCGTTTATGCTAGAGTTACTAGTGGGGTCCGAATATGAGAGTCCATAGATACTAAGAACGTCCAACCATTGCCTTCCTTAAGCTAAGGGGCCTATGGCATTCTCACAGGAGACTTCAATCAATGTGTATTAAAATCACCAGCTATAAACATGCCTCCCCCTCTCTTAGTGAATTTCCAATACCATTCAGAAAGAGCTCCAGCTGGGTATTCCATAATCATCTGGGTGCCCCCCCCCCACCCCGCAGGTTCAACTACCTTTAAAATCAGGAGTTCATTCATTCCCATACAATCCAATCGCTTCAGAAGAACCAGCTGAGCATGGTTATGAATGGGGGATGTTTCAAACTCAAATGCCTCCAAGGTGTCCCTAACACCCAAAATAATCTCCCTGCTCGGTCTACCCAATCAGTGTGTAATTGCAAATCTATTAAAACAAACACATACAACCATATAAAAAGCAGAACACAACCACGTTTCTTCAAATGAAAATATGTCAGCTTATTCAAGTCTAAGTGAACTTGTCTCTTCATTCATGAAATAGGAGTGTTCCAACTCATAATGCGCAGTGGACAACAATTGAGCAGCACTTCCGTTAAACTGGATTCACTGTGCTTTGGCAGGAATGAATGCTAAACACATTCTCCTGATGCCAGAAATAGAGGAGGGCAACTCCCACTGTTTGAGGGTTGCTCTTCCCCTCATGCCATATCTTTCCTGACAGATTGAGATGCATTTACATCGACAAAAAACACGTGCCCTACCAATTGATACCCCATTTTCAAACAAATTGTCGACAGAGCCATTATAAAATCCACAGTCATCTTACAAGCCAGATACATACAGGCCTGATTTGTGCACATGCATGTATATGGCATGATGACATGCTAGATGACTTTAGTAGTTATCAATCTTCATTGGGGGAACATGTGTAGAAGGTTCAGCAACTCAAGCATATTGAGAAATGGACTATCATAATTAGCAAACAGTTCTATGGCTGTTATTACCAGTTCATCAGGGTCAGGGTAACTATAGTTTATAGTAATAGATCAAATGATTACTTTTAATAACTGTCCATAAAATAATCATACATACTTATGCCACATGCCCCAATGTTTGTGAGTGTCAAGAGATCCTAGAAATTCACATTGCCTTGATGGTGCAAAGTTGTTATAATGATGCGTGGAATACCTTTTTTTTGCATTCAAAAGTCTCAATAGCATATTAGCCCTCTACATTTTTCATATCAGATTTATGGTTAACCTATAAAGGTTGGAGTGTCTGACTGTTGAGCAAGCCTATGGAAATATTTGAACAATCAAAAAGTGTGTCATAGTCACGACAAAGCATGGTGATATAACACCGTAGATACAAGCAAAAGCGCACACGGAATAGAGATCTCAATCTGGAATCAAAAGCTGCATAATAGGGATAACACATATATCAAGTGGTTGAGCGCTGTGCCTAGATATGTCTTCAATGATTGGACCCTATCCTTGAGGAACATTTTACCTCTAAGAGGAAGGAGGAACTGACTGGGAGTTTCGTGAACATTCATGACGGTCCAGTTTGACTCAGCACCTTAAAGAATTATTTCAAAGTTAGCATAGCAATTCCCCCAACTGTAATTAGACACTTCTCCTGGAACAATTTCCCTGTTGCGTTCTTGGAGTGGGAGGCAATTGGGGAGGCACCATTTCTTATAGAAAATGTAAGGCATATTGGGGAAATTCGCTGTGCTGTCCCATTGTATTTAAGCCAAGTGTGATTTTCATTTCAATAAAAATGTAAAGCATTTTCTGTGCTGTGTGCCCCATGTAGGGGTGACAGCACTCCTAGCAGATAGACTGTAGATCTCTGTAATCCATTTAGGTTTTACCCTGCACAGGTATAGGCAGGCAATTATAGTGTGGCTCAAATGTGCATGGTCAATAGCCTAATGGAGAATCGCTTGATAATGTGTGCCTTGGGACAGCCATATATATGTAAACATAGATGGGGGTAGGGGGTACAGTCATTTAGAAATGTTATTCATACAGAAAAGATGCACTTCCAAATAAACAGAACAATTCACCAATGATTTTGTGTTGGAGTGAAAGGACCTCTGACTTAATACCTACACAATTCAAAGGGATGCTATGCATTCTAAATTTAGACCTCACTTTGTAGTATAGAAGATTACTATCTAGAAATATATGTAACTGACTAAAGGAGTGGGTTTTTGCTGCCAGCTTTAATTATGTGATTAAGGTTGCAACATTCATGCATCTCAATGCAGTGACTTCTCCTGTATTAAATAAGCAGACTCGTTTTTGTTTTTCTTTCATTTAAATAAATTATATTTTCAAAACACTGTGTGTTTCTTGTCCCAGAATTGTGCGGTGACATTGTCTAGCAGGGAGTATTATCCTGGGACTGCCAATGAGTGAAAAGAGCAATATTTCAACAAATATCTCAACGCATCTTTTATTGCACTCAGCAACTAACGTTTCTTATTGACAGACTCCATATCAAGCAAGCACGTACCCCCACTTATATGTATTGACACCCTAAAATGTGCTCATACTCTTACTCTAAAGAATAGAGATTAAGAAAATGCAGCTGACCAGCAACACACTTCCCAGTGAATAAACGTGTGTTTTTAAAAATGTCTGTGGTAGTTGGAAGATGTGGCTGTTTGAAGAGAGGGAACGAAAACACTGCGTTGGATGTCAAGGTACCCAGGACCTGATCACGGAAGAGGGTAAACCGGCCAATCATTCGACACCACAGCAGATATCACCTAGCCACCAAATCATGAAGCAAATTC
The DNA here is from genome assembly GCF_040938575.1 of Ambystoma mexicanum. Lineage (NCBI taxonomy): Eukaryota > Metazoa > Chordata > Amphibia > Caudata > Ambystomatidae > Ambystoma > Ambystoma mexicanum. Next base: position 1,547,024,005 of record NC_090929.1, read on the forward strand.
TTTCTCCAAGCATACACAAGCTATGACTCCATATTGTCTATGTATGTTTTTCTTCTATTTTCCACCAGGTTAAAAAAACAGAGGCACAATTAAAATAAAATACATATTTGAAAAGTGCATTTAAATACCTATTTTAAAAATGCATGGCATATGGAAAAAATAACATCAGAAATGAAGAAAACAATTGGGCCCCAACAGAACACACATTTTAATGAATATGTGTATTACTTATTCTATACTAATTCCAACAGTGTGACTGTAGACAGAGAAGACAATTCAGATTTCAAGGGGTTCTGAGGCTGGGTACTTCAAATAATTGACTACTGCTGTGGCAGGTTCCAACCTCTGAGGCAAATTCCTGCCCCCAAGGGCACCTGCATGTAATTCCTATATTATTTATGTATGTGTATCCTCCATTTGTAGACAGCTAAACAAATCCACAATCAAGGCCTTGGACGAGATGTGATTCAATGCTAGGTAATTTGGCTGCTCCATTTGCAGAAGAAAGCATCCAAACCACCTCACAAGCAACATTGTATTTGTGAATCTTTCTGCTCGACCCAAATACCTTGTGCATCGACAGGCCAGTTTCTGTCTAGTGCCACACCATGGAGAGAGCAGAGCGTTGTTAACAGTTTCCCTATAGTACTTTTGGCAATGACAACACATTCAATACATCAAACATTTTGTGAGAGAGGGTGCATTGCATTGTGTGTTGGCTGATATTTCAAAGGTTGATGTATTGTACATGGGAGGGAAGACATAAGGATGCAAAATGTTATGTTGCCAGTTCAGCAGAATGGTTGTGCCACGTTTGACAATTCCAATCCAGCATCATAACTATGTATGTGGATTCATCACCTTGTGTTAAACAACTCAAAGCAGCAAACATACTGCTTTCAAAACAATTCTATGAAAACAAGAGAACAACATGTTTAAAATGCACAGAATACTTTGACATGTTCAGGCATTCGCTTCAGTACTATGCTTTCATTAAGTGTGCTGGAGGAAATGTGCTATTTAGCTTTGTAAGAATCACCACAGGACAACCGACCACCAACAGAGATAGTCCTGCAGAGAAGATCATTCCACAGAAAATCCAGATTTGAGCAATCTGCAAAATAAATGCTCTCAAAGCGGATTTATGCTGATCATTGAGGTGGCTGAAAGGTTGCTATAAAAGGACTAAAAAAGAATTGGAAGACATTATTAAAGATTATAAGGAAGACCGAGTTATTTCTGACAGTTAAAGTTGAGGGGGGCATCTAGAAAAAGAAATCAAACAATTTAGTGGCAGCTTGATTTCAATAAAGCTTGAAAAGCATGAAGAATATAGAAATGGTTTGACAAGAAAAGAGTTTACCATCACATGAGCGTGAAATATTCTTCAGAACAAAGCCAAAGGTAATACATAGTATATGAATATATAATTTAAAACAAGAGGGGATAGATGTGCAGACACAAATTGGTTACCTTTTCAAGCAACTCAGCCAGCAGGAAAGATAGTGAGTGGAGGCACACAATCACCCCTACTAGAGTAAATTAAGGAGAACATAATACTCTCCATATATTTCACTGTGATTGATAGATGTGCGAGAGGATTATGGTACCAGTCAGGTAACAAAAGTTACCACAGGGACAGACACTGCAACAAACATGTTGCTGTTCTCACTCTATCAGACATGACCATCAAGCAATATTCAGGCCTTATTAAAGGGGCTACCTTTATTTCCTATGTGAAACACTAATCCCACCTGTAAGTTATGCACTTAAGTAGGTCCGTTTTTTAGAAAGATTAGATTGCAGTGTTTCTTTTTAAACCATACACAACCATCAATGGAAGTTTCCTAAGGAATGCATCAACATTTACATAATCACATGCAATTACTTAGCTTGAGATCCTGCAATTAAGATTATCATTTGGAGTGTGATTACAGTAATATAGAAAGGTTCACTCTGGGCATCAAATATTGTATCTAAAGGAGATAAATTGTCCCTTATTGCAGTGGGGGATATGGAAAGTATTTGTGAAGCCTGCTGCTAAGAACAGTGCTATTATCATTCAGGATATTGCGAAATATGACCATTAAATCCTCAATTTCGGAAATGTTTACAAACCTCTGCATAGGAAGACACCTTAGACCAACACACAAGAAAATTAGGCCTATGTGGAGATGGTTTACTGCATATATTTTTTTTTAATAAAGTCTTGATTATTTGAGCATCATGCACTATCCCACAGAACCCCAATTAGGTTGAGCATTGGCTCTATACCAGAGCTACAAGCTGTTTGTGAACATGTATATTAGGAATTGAGTGGCAAATATCCCTACTTATGTTTGGAAAATGATGCACACGGTGGAGGGGCTCACATTGGATGTGGCCAGATCATATTAAAATATACCACAAGAGTATGATCTTAGTGTCATTTCCATTTATAAACTTGTATTTATAGCATTCTGGCCAGAATGCAATTGGATGATTCAGGAGATTAGACCACATCTCAATTAGCTGCAAGTGAGCTTCAACTGATTTTCATTTGAACAAACTGCCGATTTGATTAGCACTCTGAGCCACTTTCTGGCAGGTTTAGCAGAATGTCTTCTTCACCTACACAACTATTGTCTATTGGTCCAGAAGGTAGGTGTAAGCATGAGCTCAACATTTGCTTCAAGCATTACCAATATCTTTATGGACAAGTATGTATATAATACATTTCTATCAGAGAGCAATCCTTCAATTAACACCATCTTAGAGTGGAAAAGATAGTGTAATGATGTGTTTGTATGTGGCCAGGAGCAGAGAAGAGACTGAGTTCAATAAACAATCAATGCATATATACAATGAGATCAACTATTCATAAAATATCACATATAAAATGATTGCAAGTAAAGATTGACATTTGATTAAACAGCAAATGGCCACAAAATTACAACTTGCGTTCAATTGAAAAGAAACAGGAATTTCCAGGACTTTGTGGTGAAAAAATAAAATAGAAAAACAGAAATGATGTTTGGCCAATCATTTTGTGGTAAAGTGCTTTCCATGTAGTCAGTGATGTTTGGCCAATCATTTTGTGGTAAAGTGCTTTCCATGTAGTCAGTGTATTTTCTGACAGACATGTTGAAAAACGAAAACACAAATCAGTCAACATAGACCACGGATAAGAAACTGGAAATACACAAATTAATTTGTACAACATTTTGCAGATACCGGCAATTAAAGTTAATGGATTATTCTGGAGAGTCATTGGAAAAATCTAAGGGTCAAGGTGGAGCCTTCATGTGAAAACACAGGAGCAATGATTTCCTGTTGGTGTTTCTCCCATGGCAGCTCCAATAAGAATGAAATAACACGAACAGAACAATAGGAACCAACAGAAGCAGTTGCACCCATTTAAGATTTATAGGGAGCGGTAATAGAAATTATTGAGAAAGGTTTATTTTAATCTCAAATCCACAGAGAAATTGGTTAGGGGATCATTTAAAGATTCATGTCTTTGCTTACACAGATGTCACACATATGCATTTTTGAGAACTGAAAGAGGGAGGGCAACACAGACTTGTAGACCCTGTTTCAGTACAAAGAACATGTTCTGTAACAGAGTTTAAGAAGCTGGCACATCATTTAGCTTGTTAAAAACAATTACTGGTAAAAGAGATGCTGGGATGCAAGCACTAAGGCCTAGTCAGGTCAGGAGAATTATAATGCAAAATAATACATTAGCAGGCATCCTAATGTTAGCAGTTCTAATTGAGTACGGCAGAATGTGCATGTATTCACGTTGCGGTTTCAGAGTTTAAAGATAGGCTGAAGGATGATGTATTTTGCATTTAGTGGTAATGTGTGGTGTTATGTTTTAAGTGATGTGCGAGTAGGTAGCTGATATAGGTAGGAGTATGATATTAAGTCAAGGAAGCGTTGCAGTAAAGACGAGGTCCAAGGGCTAAATTAGCAGAAGTTCCACCATTTTGGATTTTAGGGCACATTATGGGATGGGTTTTGTGAAAGTATGAGAAACAGACCTAACAAGGAGCTGCGCCTCTGTCGAGTTGATCCTGAGACAAGTCCCTCGTCCTTCTCCTAGAGGGAAATTATGCTGTCAAGGTCGCAGGCAGCACCGCTGTTTTGAAAACAGCTAACGGAGTATAGCTGTAGAGTTTGGAGGAGCTGCGAAAGGAATGTTCAGTCCAGAGAGCAAGGGTTGGGATGTGCCTTTTGAAGGTTGAATACATGTGATAAGTGCATGGGGTTCTTTGATGCCAAGAGGCCTGGTAGAGATTGAGAACACTACTGCCCTCACCTGAATAGCAGTCATCCAATTTGAACTGCAGTCGGTGCATTCCAGGGAAACAATAAATACATGAATTTCAAACATAAGGGTGGTGCTCCGATCCCATCATTCATGGGCACCTATGTTCCCAGAGAGATAAGGGGGGAGATGTGCTAGGGCTGTACCGTGATTTGGGATGGGATGAGCAGAGGTGATGCCAATAAATGTATCTGCAAGAGCAGGGAGTTCTTTGTACCAAAGTATCTGGTATAATGTGGAGGCCTATTGTATTGTCATTGAAGAGTTGACCTTGCTTTTCACCCTTTGATTAGGCTGTGATGGAGGGATGCCCATCACACTATGGTCAGGACTATTTACTCGTAATTTGATCGCAACAATGTATCTGGTAGATAATCTACTCCTAGTGACAATGTAGTGGGTCACATATTTATGGGAATACCTTTTAGATAATGTGTGACCAATAGGGTAATGGACTATAGGAAATAATTAGAATTGTATATAGGTCTTAGCCAGTGGGAAGTGTTGGATCTTGTAGTAATCTTAATAATGCATCTTTTTGTTTATTCACGGTTTTCTGGAATAAAATATGTAAGTTCTTTGGGTGGGGTGTGTTCTGTGTTACATTGGTTCTACAGAACTGTCTGATACTTTTTTCATGTAATAAAACTTAGTTTTCCTTGCAAACAGTGCATTGATTATTTGTGATTGTTGTTTATTGTTGCCAGTGCTATTTTAGTCAAACTGGTCAAAAAGTTAATTTTCCAGGGACAACGGGTTAGAAAAGTAAGATACAATTTTTCCAGAATCCAGCAATGGTACTAAAACTAAGTCAGTTGCCAGTGCTATTTTATCGCTTTTCCACTTGTTCCTACTTTTCCTTAGACAGACTTGGAGTTAGAGTTGACTTACTTCTGTTGGGGACATATAGTGTAGGTTCCTGTTGATATTACATCTTGACTCTGAATTGTTCTTTCCATATTGGGTAGCCAAACAATAATTTTCTCTTTGCAACTGATGTCTTTTAATTAACTGAAGGTCTTTCAAGAAAATAAAATAAAATAAAATGCTCAAATATTCAAACAAACCTTCGGACTGCAAGTTTTCACACTACCTCCAGAATATGGCACAATAGGAAATAATTGATTTTGGCAACTGAGCCGTAGTACACTAGATATGGCATCCATCAACAAAATACTTAGCTGTACATACGCATATTTGACTAGTAATTACATCTGTCCCCCACCAGAAGCTGTTGCATTCATGAAGAACCCCATACTGAACATAATTCCTCAGATTTGACCTGTAGAACAAACACATATTGTTCCCCAATATCTTTGTTAATAATGTATTTAATCTACCGCATTGATATAATGAAATAGGTTATAAGATTAAGTATGCCAATAGCATTTTGGGGATGCATGGATGCCAGAGTATTTGGTTGTGTGACAAAATGAGAGCAAGGATGAGTAGAGGCCCAGCCACCCAGTCCTCACACTTCTAATAAACAACAGTGATCCCAACCATGTCCTGGGAGGATAGCTCAGAGGCAATGTGCTCACCTAGGAAGCAAGATGACTTCCAGCAAAACATGTTCAACCCCTGGGTCCGCGCTTAGCAACCTCTGTGTATTAAGCACATAATAAATGACCTATCATATCATATAGATAAAACATGCACAAATAAGAGATGTTCTTCTTTAACCTTTTGTGTTAAGGTGTGCCTAAGAAGGGTCGGAATCAGAGACAGTAGGATGCCAAACAGCAATTATACAACAGTCCACAATTAAGGAATGTTCAAATAAGGTTTTATAAATGTGTGTTTATATACTTTAATTCAAGACAGCAATATCCAATAAACACAGTACTTGAATACATTATCACAAACTTACACCAGTACATGAAGACAGAGAGAAATGTAATATATAATGATGCCAGCACTCTTGAATTGGAGAAAAACGAGAAAGGAAGATTCTCTGATCATAAAGGGAGAGGCACCAGAATATTGCTTTGCTTCATTCACGTGTTGTGCTTGCCTTAATTTACCATGTTAACTTTGCATCTGTAGGATACAGATAGTTACGTGCTCGCTTGAGGGATAGCATCCGAAATACAGCTTGGAGTTCATCACAAACTGAACATTAACATGGAACTGCATTGCTAAAAAATGAATGTAAGGTCCAAGGATTTACCTGTGCCCAAATTTAATCTCACAGTAAGAAATGATAAAAGCCCCTTTTGGTAAACGATAACTTTCTGCAGTCATGTAAAATAGTGTCTATTAAATACATCACTGCAAGGTATTTTAAAGGATAGCTTGTACATTATCAATATAACAGAAGTAAATTAGCTTACATGTATATGAAATCAATGGTTTTCTAATGTGGCTTTTCCAATGCTAATTTTCCAGGCAGCCTGACAGCTCGCTAAACTCATGTTCACACCAGTAGTGTTGGGGTGGTTTTAAGGCCCCATGCATTATCGTGACAATCGGGAGACAACTAAGGTTTATTTATAAATCATAAAAGCCCCTTGCACTCCTTTTAACAATAAGATAATCTGTTGAAGGCTCACCCAAATACAGAAAAATAACTGAAATGCAACTCAAAGGTGTATGAGTCGAATTGATACAATCTGGGCTAAACACATGGCTGAGGATCTATTTTTCAAACTCCACAGCTTCAAAGGGCCAGAATTCACTTATTATTTGAACTGTGAACTAGGCCTGCCAATACTATTCTCCAGATGGAGCTATAGCAGTCTTTACAAATAGAGGAGGCATGTAAGCAAACCCTAATGATTATTAATGGAAAGTGAAGTTATCACTAGAAATGCAATCAAAATTATTGTGCGAATAACTCCAAAACAATATGATGTTCTGGAATCTAATTCTAAATATAAAATTGTCTAGTGCATACAGCCCCTCTATGTGACATGTTTACACATATGATCAATTTATACAAATTAAAGGGTGTATGCTGATAGAGTATCTGCCAATTAAGCCTGCCAATGTAAAGTCTTACCAATCAAAACATGTGAGATCATGATTACATAGTGTGGGAATAATTCAAATTATAAAAAGTAGAAGCACACAGGGAGAGAGTTATGCAATTGAAGGTTGCGAAGAAGGAAAATATCTGTCCCAAATGGATGAGAGCTGAACTTGGATATTATAAGGAGGTGATTGTGCCTTATTCATGGGGAAACCTGTACCTGGGGCAGACATGCTTTCCTAGAGGGGCAAAGAGACCAGAGGAGGGCTGAATAACTGGGTACTTCCTAAAAATAATTATTCAAATGTGAATTTGAGAATTACAAAATGCAATTATACATAGACTTCCTGAGCCCATTGTGTCTGCAAAATCCCAGGAGTTGGTAGAATGCAGAGGCAATATCCAGGAGTGGGGGTGCTCATTGAAAATCGAATGCTTGAGAATGTAAAGTGGCAACTTCACTTTGCTTTCTTTCTGCATTCGAAACCAAGCAGAATGTGTTTTACATGGGAAATAGCATTTCTGTGCAGATAAAGCAAAGCTCTTTGTAAATCCAAATCCAAGCAAACCTGCAGATTTTCACAGATGTTGTCTGACAACAGATCTGAGGATATCCAAGATTAATGGATGATTTGTGACCTATGAAAATCATAGATATTTAAAAATACAGATTGGGAATGAAAGGGAGCTTAGCCCATCACTTCCATGGACAAAGATGGTCAAGTAAATTACATGAACTCCTTACACATAACATAATACAGTAGGAGGCGGACACTGCGCCAGTGGTACCCAATCTGTGATGTAAAGTGTGGGGTATGCATTCCTTTATTTAGAAAAAATACAACTATTTTACAATGTTGAGTGTATAAGACCAAACTCTGTGCATTCAAATTGGTTGTACAGTACAGCACATGTCTAAAGAGTAAGATGCAACTACCCACAGATTGCATTAAGCTTATATGCATGTGTTAGAAACCCAAAGTACCACATCCACAATGAGATCAACTAATTCAAATGTGCTTTACAAAAATGTCATGTTCCTATGCAATCATTCCTTGATGCCTATCCTTATAATATGATATAAGATGGCATTTATAACGAGCCTGTACACAAGTGTTTCAATACTTGATTATGATATCACAGTAAATCAAATGTTATTGGGCGATAAGCAACAATGTTGTCATAGAATTAAGTTACCTGCTTATAAGTAGCATTCAATTCATTTTCAAGGATTTGATACATGGGGGGTGCATGTTTTTTCGAAAACATTACATCGATAGGTCACATCTTTTTTTCTGTAGACTCGTTACAAATGTACCAACAATGTACTGTGATGATTTATCCAAAATAATGTTATGGACACACTTTCAAGTGATTGTTTTAATAAATTACATTTTGATTCATAAGACAGTCTGTTTCTTGCCCCAGACATATGGAATGGGATAGCATATCAGAGATGTTAAATTAGTGATACCCTTCAGTGATGAACAATTATAACATACACAAAATATCCTGACACTCTTGATAATTAGCTGTGAGAAAAAGACAATAAATCACTTCAATGGTGGTAAAACAAAAGGATATGTCTTTGGGAAAAAGGTACACAGAGGGACTTAAGCAGTCTTGTTAGTCTCAACAAAATGATTGTGGGCTGTCAATTCCAAATGTACCTTAAACAGCTATGGGTGATTCTATGGCATCCCGCCAGGCTCCTAAACATTGGGCAAGTTGGTCAAACCAAGTTTGGATGTGCTGAATCAAAGTCATCCAGATTGGGAGCAGGCACCGAGTAAGGTCTGAGATAAAGGCTGCTGTGGTTTCAATGCAGCCTTCGAAGGCTGTGGGCCAATGGGGTCACCTGGGTCAGTTTGGCGCTTGAGCAGATCTTGGCAACAAAGAATCCAGTGGTTCAAGAGGCGGTTCAATAGGTGGAGGTTCTATGGAATTCTCAGTGGTAAGCATTTTGTTTGAGCTAGGGCAATAGATGAAATTAGCTACCACTATCAGCTGGTGTGGGGCAATAACATACTGTTTGAGCACCAGCAACATTGATTCAAAGAGGTTCAGATAATTGCCAAAGGCAGCATCATTGTGAACCCTACGGTCCTTTAATTGAGGTAACGCATCGTACGATGGAGGGGATGCCGAGTAACTCTTACACCAAATAACAAGACCGACTCAGGAAGTTGGCAAAATGCCTCCTCTGACTGTTTTATTTCCAATTGTCTAAAACAGGGAGTTACAAAAGACATCAACAGATGTTCAATCATGCTCTCATTCATTTTGCATAAAAAACACACTTAAGTACTAAACCTTTTTCATTAGTGACATCATACTACCTGGCAAACTAAGAAAACCTATGTGCGGTTGTCATAGGTTCAAGGGGAACATCTAAGTATTCTTTCCTTAGGGGTTTGGGTTGTGAGTGGGTCTCTACAGTCAGTTGGACAACGTATGCCCACCCCTAGTGCAAGTCATCCTCATCAGTTACTAGATACACAGTACACCATCGACTATCAGACTATAAGGCCCTTCGTTATATGGCCTTCTACAATTTGTTGGCAAGCTTGTGCTTTTCTGGAACATTTGCCTCACTAACAGCACGTAAGCTGTTACCCCAGGTACTGGTGGGTGGACTTGACCCGAGATCATTGGAGGGTTTGCACCCCATAATAACATCAACAATTACTCAAATGAGAACACATTTTTACACAACATACGTGGTGCCACTCAATCTGTTCCCAAGGAAGAAAAGCATGCCTCTGCCTTGGACCACCTATCATCACCTCACAACTGAATAAATCTGGAAAGGACTACCCTCTCAACAGGGTCCAAATTAATTATTCTTGATGTCTGAATGTCTAAAATGCATCAAAGAAAGTACCCTACCTTATAAAGGCAACTAGCAACAGGGTATTTGTTAAAAGAAAGCATGCTTTAAGGGGTCCACAGAGAAACAAAATGGAGGAATCCTTCCACCCTTGTGCTCTGCTCTGCCCATCTGCCGAAAAACTCACCCGTTCTTTAGCCCAGCAATCCAAAGTTCTTTTTTTTGTGTGAAACACCTCTATTTTGAGACAGTCCTATGATATGTAATGGCCTCTTTAATATCAGACTGCCAGGAGATTTCATGTTGTGAGTCATCGGGTCCAGCAGGCCCAACTTCCCAGAATATCAACCAGGGCAGGCAACCTGTCCTCCAATTCAGTAGAATGCAGACAGGCAGGTCATGAAATCCAGATTGCCTCTCATAGCCAGTCTGAGTTCACAAGGCTGATACTGGTATGTTAGAAATCACACGTGGCTTTTAATAATTGTGTGAAAGTTCAGCTACCATTCTACAACCTAGTAATGGCTTATATGTCCAGATCATCCTGGCATCATGTTTATAGTAATTATGCTTTTTTGGAACAGAAAATAAAAATAAAAAAAATAGATGGGGAAGGATTCATTGTTCCCATAACATTACTGTTTAAAACAAAAGAAAAAAAAGGTTACCTTAAGAGCTGCAGGTGATGTTTTAATCTATGCACGAATGTATGCATTTTAAGTCCTAGCAGTCACTAAAATGGGAAGATACTTAGATATTGTTTTGATTGTGTTATTTCCTATTTGAGTGATTATGATCGGAGGTATTATATGCAATATATTTAATCGTTGATAATGTATTATTGGTGCTATGTATTCATTTTGTGTAAATATTATGATGGTTGTGTAAGGTTCAATTTAAAACATATGCACCATAAATATGTAATTATTTATTTACATTTGAAATAGCATTACATTCATTACTAACCTGCCAAATATAAAGTCTACTGGAAACTCGCCAAAACATGAACAGTTTCATGGACACGATTCTTGAGCATGAAACCAAGTTGCTGAAGTTGCTGAAAGCAAATGAACGTGGGTGAGTAGTAGGAAACCGGCTGGTGAGGAGAGGAGCATCCGCCATGCTACAGCAGGGGAGAGGAGGGGAGAGCAGAGCGGCGTTCTAGAGCACGTGGAGCTGGAACACTCCCAACAAGAAGCACTGGAATGCGAAGCAGGAACAGAAAAATCTTCTTACGTGTGACTGAAAGAGATTGCTGTGATGCTAGAGATGAAAAGCTCTTCAAGATGTGCAGCCGAAGCTCGCCCTAGCCAGGCATAAAAGCCCCAACACAAATGCATCAGACCATCGTCCATGCTGCATCTCAACGCATCTGAAAATGCACCCCATTGCAATAATTGAAATTAATAATTAGGGCCTATGACATTTTACTTTTTTTTAACTTTTCAGACTTTGAAGAAAACTATATAATGTGTCACACACACTACAAATGCTTTCAGCTTTCAGCAGGTAATCGGCAAAACAAAGCAATGAAAGTAAGTAGACAATGAGGAATCGGGTATAAAAATACAGACACTCTAAATTAATACCACCTCTTCATGTAAATGCTCAGTATGTAATGCCTCATTCATAGTATTCAAGTTAAAACAATTCTGTGCAATTAAATGGATTACAAAGACAAGCAATCTTCATTTGCACGGCTCTCTACACTGAGGACACATCTTTAACAAATAGCAGGGCTTCACGATAAGTTAGATCCCTTTGCTGCTGGCATTGCAAAGCTTTGTTTTGTTGGGCGTATGATGAGTTTGATTATCCTGACTGTGACCAGAAATGGTGATATGACATTTATTACTTTCATTTACAATGCCATTGGTATAATAACGCAAACTGAACCCCCTTAACTGCGTATTTGGGAAGAATATGTGTCTTTTCTTTATCATGAAAGGCCAGTTTTATCAACAAAGCTCGAGATGAGAATACGTGTCAGCAAACACAACCAGGTCACATAAGGTGTACCTCATGGGAATTTCTAGAAATACTCAGGATTTGTCCGTTTGATTTCAAGCCTAGATACATTCTCAGTCGAGAATATAGCATGGCTCATTGGTGACAACCTAATCAATCCAGTCTAATCAGTTGTCACTAAGCACAAACATGTATTCACAGAAGAACTTGACACAATTATACTTTGGTAGGACCACAGGTATGCCAAACTACGGGTGGCACTCCAATGCAGGTAGTATCAGTCTGTTATATGGCATGGGATGTAATGCCATAGTAATATATAGAATCGGTGTGAACATGGGAAAGCTATATCTCACTCCGGCATTTGGTTCAGTCATTAGTGGTTAAGCATGACTTCTCCTGAACATTGCAGGCTAGGGCTCTGCAGAGTGCAGCTCTCAAGAAGTTATGCCCCTGGCTTCTCACTATTTATCATGCAAATGAACGAAGCTATCCAGAGTCATTGGCATACTGTGGGTCCTTACATACCTGCTGTAGTTCCCTGGACCATGAGGCGATGCTCTGTGAGATTATGCTTTTACCAATTGTACGCTGTACCCGTATGTATGACTTTGCACTTACTGCAACTAGCGCCCTGATACCTGAGGGTTTGGCACGCTGCTATAAATACAAAATAAAATCAAATAAATAAGCTGTTAAGCCCAGCATTTGGAGTCAAATGGTATGTGATACAGATTGTCAGTCACAGAGGTGCATAAGTTGGTCTTCTGGACATGCTGCAACAGCACAAGATGTGAAGAATCAACAGAGATATGAATGTCTTTGCTTTTACATTGGTGCTGACGAAGCCCCCAGCTGGCTACCCGTGTTGAGCAGGCATGGCGATGGGTGCTGTGATATAGTTGGCGTGTGTGAATGCAAGAGGCTAGTGATGTGTACAGTTAGACTGAATTCTTTTTCATGGGGCTCAGCTGCATTCTGATGGCAGAGGTGTTGTGAGTTTAGTTTCACAGTGGTGTATGGTAGCACATGTGTGCGGGTAGGTGGCTGTGCCTGTGGCAAGAATCCATCAACATGGATTGAGATACGTACCCTTGAGCCCCAGCTGGTTCATTGTTCTCATCAAGGTGGCGAGGGTTAAGTTCTTTTGGTCTCGTGGGTTTTATGTGCTATCTTTCTCTGGAGAGATCTTGAGGAGAAACAATACTGAATACTGCAACAGCCTAATTGACGTGTGGATAAATCCTGAGTGAGGCAAGGGTTCATCAGGTTGCAGGTGTGAAGAGCCAGGTTTTGAGGGCCGTTCTGATGGCAAGCCCGTCCTCTAAGTGGTGGATGCTAAGTGGAATAACATTCCAGATTATGGGATTTTTAACAGAGAAAGAGGACCCCCCTATTCTAGTGGAATTGAAAGGAGGGATCACAAAGAGGAATGCTGTGCCGATCTCAGATTTCTATTGGGCGGTTAATGGGCAAGTTTGATTTGAAGGTATTCAGGGCCAGTCTGGTGGATGACATGGTGAGTGATGCACATGACTTTGAAGGTGGCCCATCAGTCGATGGGTAGCCAGTAGAGCACACAGAAGGCAGGTTTGATGTGTTCTCCTGGGGCATGTACAAGGAGGAGCCTGTCTGTGGAGATTTGGACCCATTGGAGTTTTCTGAGCTGACATTCATGGGTCCCTAGGTAAAGGGAGTTGGCGTAGACTAGGAGGCCGAGGATTATCTCAGGGGATAGCTCATGCTCGCCTTGGAAGCAAAATGACACAGAGAACCCCAGGTTTGATCCCCAGGTCTGTGCTTAGAAACCTCTGCGTATTGAGTGCGTTATAAATAACCTATCATATCACATCATATCACATCATTTCATATCATTATAGATATTATTGCTATGACTCTGTGAGTGTAGGATAGGTAGCAGATGATGCGTCTGAGAATGAGGAAGTGTAGATGGCAAGATCTAGATACAGAGCTGATGTGCTGTGTGAGTGTTAGATTGGCATCTGAACAGCATGAGGCACGATCAGGATGTGGGAAAGCTGAGGACCTGGGGATGATCTTGAATTAAATAATGAGGAAAATGATTGCCTCTTCACCACCCCGACTCCCTTGCCACAACAATCCAAGTGCTTAGAGATTAGTGCTCTGACCCAGCCCAGTGACAGGCAGCAAGTGAGAGGGCTGAAGATGAAGTCTTCTGCCTCATGGTCCAATGCATGCGTCTGGAGAGTGGAGGTGTCCAAGCCAAGGTATGTGTTAATGTATGAGAGCGTGTATGCCTCTGATATTCTTTTTGGTTTGAATGTGGATGCAAGTGCTGCTTAGTGATCGAATGCCGACTGGTGAATGTAGTGATATATGTGTGTGCATGTGTGAAAGAGAATTAATGATGCATGGGGGCAGGGCACAAGTCGAGGGAACACCTGAGTTTAACCATTGCAAATTGAAAAGAGCATGTTCCAGTCCCCAATTAAAAGGAGTAGTATGGTTCCAGGGTGTGCAATCGATTCAGACACAGCTTGTTAGGCTCAGGGGGGCAACACTTAACAGCAAGCCCACACGAGGATATGAGTTAAAGGGTTGTAAAATCAAGTGTCTGGGCCTCATTACGACCCTAGCGATAGCCGTGCCCTTATTAAGGGCATGGCTGCCGCAGGTAATGATTTTTTACCGGCGTTCAGAGAAGGGCAATTACCGGGTCATGCCAACCTTCTCAGACCAGGTAATTGCTCTTTTCTGGGCACTGGTAAAAATGATTCCCCATTCCCATATGAGCCCAATAGGGCTGAAATGGGAATGTGGAGGATGCTAACAACAGGCCCGTTAATGACAGGCCCATTGTTAGCGTCCTGTACTGCTAGCGGGTCCCGCTCTCCACATCTGGTCTGGCCAGGTGTACAGTGCGGGATCCGCTACAGAAGTCGTAATATGGCGGCCCGGAAAGAACAGTGCCGATCCCTTACCGGCGCCGTTCATTCCGTGGCCGCCACATTTGTAATGAGGTCCTATGTGTTTTACTGTGCATGGAATATTTAAATACAGATGTTTAGTTATACATTGTGGGTGCCTTTTATACCTTAACAACAACATTATCTGAAAATGCTCCCTTTGGGTTATTTTTCGGGTGTGCATTATTAATATTGTGAGAGGCAAATACTTATTTGTCCTGCACGCTTTCTTGGAGTTAAACGAAATTTGCATATTTCACTTCAACTTCTGTTCACTTCCTGTGAAGTTACTTGTCATTGCTTATGTTAATGCGCTCCTCACACTTATTAAGGATGTGTACCCTGCACAGGGGCAAAGCCAGGATGAGTGTTGCTATACGTGCGTGTGGGGATGGAGGGTATTTGCTCAGCATACATGACATGTTTTCTTTTTGTGTGATGGCATTTATTACTGGGCAACAAGGGTAAAGCCAGCATGATGGGTTTTGATATGTTTTCTTATTTTAGCATGACATTTTCCAACTTGAATTAAGGGTACACGGTGCATCATAAGTATTATTTTGTGGACTAAACTGGCATACATTGGTGCAGCCACCCTAGATATATGTTCTTATTGTGGCATGTCATTTTCGACTTGGCATTAAGGGTAGAGTCAGTATGATGAGTGCTTTTCGTGGGCATTGGAAGATCTGTGGGAATGAGGGAGGTAGAAAAAGAGGGCGGAGTTTGGCCATTGGGGCCCATTAAAAGAAAAACGCAATTATGATCAACAAGAGTCAATGAAAACGCATTGAACTGGAAGAAAGAAAGTTGGCCACTTTGCTATTGAAGCTTTTGTATATAATGCCAAGGGTTTACCAAATGATGTTGTGTTCAGCATTGAACCAGTGCAGTGATTTCTGTCTGGTTATGGTGTCCTAAGTTCCTAACATAAGTCTGACAGCTTTATTCTGAAGGAACAGCTGTCAGCAACCAACTAAGCAACGTTGCAGTGGTCCAGTCTAGATAGTAACAGAGCTTGAAAACAATTGTTTCCTTAAATGTGATCATGCATTGGTAGATTATCATCATTATGTGAATCTGGCACTGTGTTTTTGAATGAGCTTGTTTGAATGAGGGTGTGGAAGACACCATACCATTAAATAGTATTGAAAGGTTTCTATCTGTGGAGGCGAGGGTGCTGGGGAGCACATGGAAGTCAATTCAAAAGGGAGTGAGTAAGGCAGGTGATGACCAACATAGATGGTTTCTATTTTGAAGGTGTTCGAGTAGAGATTTGTGTCGAGGATAAAGTCTTGTTTTCTTCTAAAGGAAGAGATTATAGACCTTTGATTGACACTGCAACAAAGTTGGAAAGAGGCTGAGGAGGGGTCAGCCTATTTAAAATGGCAGCTTTGACCTAGTGGGCAATTTTAAATACAGGGGTGTGCCACCGTATTTCATAGTAGTGTGAAGTCTTTGTATGAGTCTGGGCAGCCCAACTGTTGTCCTGAAGCCTCTGCGTCTGGTCAAGCACAGCATGACCCACTGGCCCCATTAACGGTCAGGAACACTTCATCACTACCATCACCACAGCCTCCTGTTGGTTGTGCTAGGATTCAGGGCATGGAGTCATTTGAGCAGGAGACTACTGGTGGACAAAACAGACATAATTTGTTCTGTGACAACATTGAAAAAATCACGGCAAAGCTGCCCACATTGCCAATTTTGCCCACACAGTTAAAATGCCAAAGTCTGCCGTTTTCAAACCCAAAATGTCATGTTTGGACAGTTTTGCCTGATGTTCTGGCAACATAGAGTTCCACAAAACACGTTGGCTTCCTTATTTGCTGAATATTTGGTCACCCTCTTCCCAAAAACAAGTACATTAGCCAAAATGAAATAAATTAAGAACATCAAGCAAAATATGCCCTGTAGGGAAAGTTGAATTGGAGGCAAATTTCGCCAATTTTTTTTTTGTGGTGATCATTTTTGCCACCCTTATTAGAGAGGAGAAAAATCGCAATGAGGAATCAGGCATGTACTGTGTGCATTGCCTGTCATCTGTGATTAATGGTGCGAGGGAATCCATAACAGTGGTAGATGCTATAAAGAAGCACATGTTCCAGATGACTGTACTCTTTTTCGGAGACAGGGAGTGATGTAGTAAAGGTGGGGGGGAGGGGTTCAACTTTCAGAGTCCTCACACAAGCAGGGGTTGCTTCCCTAGGTGGCAGTGCCAAGTAAAACGAGCCTCTCGTTTGTCAGTGCTGCACTAATACTTAGAGAGTGGCTCTGAAAGCTGGTATAGCCAAGTACATTTTCTTTGACCTACAATAAGATCAGTTATCATTGTACTGTACAAGCAGCTGTTTTATACGGCGTGACATATGTATAGATGTGCATATTTTTTAACTTTCAAAATTCTTCGTAAAATGTAATCTGGGCTTTGTGGAAATCAGGAACAGGGAAAGGTCAGGAAGTGTCCAGTGATTGTCATGAAATATCTGTCTTGAGTGATGGTCCACACCTCCATTGCATGTGGATTGTCTAACCCTCAGAGTGGTCCAATGCCCTTTCTACTGCTCCCAGAACATGTTTCTGAAGCTGTGCTACTGATGTGTGTTTGTGGGGGGTATGCCTGTAAAGTAGGGCAGTAAATCTACTAACAACATTACACAAGGATTGTCAATGAGGAAACAACATTTATCACGTCTTCTGTGATCATTTTCAAAATATTAACAAGCCTAAGGAGCTATGAGCTAGCATATGGAGAGACAATAGGTTTTCTTGGTGAGAGGGATGGCACAAATCTGTCAATCAGCAGTATTCTCTGGTTTAATATTGAAGGATGGAGGTGCACATGTGTCTATTGCCTGCGGTCAAAGGATGGGAGTTGGCTGACCCGTGGCAATACCTTATGTCAAGCAAATGGATAAAGCTGTCTAATGCTGGCCAACAGGGAAGCAGTGATGAAATTAATTCCCGGCTTCAGTTGCACAATATGTTGTTTCACATAAATTGTGGTGGCAAAATGTGTGTTTTTTTCTTTTCTACTGTGAAATAAATCCAGTCATATATTATAGCTATGACAGGGCATTAGCACTCCTCTATTTTGGTTTTGCCTTAGTGTGCTTTGCAGTGGATGCTGTATGGATGCTATTAGCAAATGTGTTGGTGATGTTATTGCAACTCAGTGCACAGCTGTACTGTCACAGGCATGCCTTTTTCAGACATTTCTTTGAAAAGGCAGGACACTGGAGCCACACTAGCATCTGTAAGTCACTTTCCCGCATGATTATTCCAATGCCTGCACCTTTTCATCCTATCTTGTCTCCCTCATTATCTTTGTGATTTGTTTCTGCAGTGATGTCATGTCTTTTCTCGTGTGTTCCTCAAACAAACTGCCCCCCTTCCTCATCCTCCTTCTCTTTCTGAATTGCATTTGCTCCCACCTCATGCTAGTGCAACCTACGTGCATGTCTGATAATATTTCTTCCCAATGACCCATATTCACATGAGACAGATACCCCTGCATTTTGTATAGTGAGATTGTGTTCTGGTCTTGGCCAGAGTAAAGGCTAGCCTACTAGCTAGGCTTCTCCATTGCATGCAGCTCCTACTGTATAAAGTGTTGAATGGAACATTGATGCACTTGTTCTCTAGCACCTTGAAGAATCTTCTTTGTGCTAGATGGCATTACCAGTATTTATCTCAGACCAAATAACCGGACAGTCCAAAGGAAGATGGTAAAATACTGCTTTAATGACAATGAAAGATAGCAGGGAAATACGACAGCTATGTGCTCAATATTCATGCATCATTTTGCTTGTACAGGGTTTATATACTTTCACATACATCATTTATGATGTCATAGTATGTGGCATTTCATAAAACCTATCGCCGGAAGGGATTGGATTAGGGGAACATCTCTACCTGTAGAATTATATATGAGTTAATATCTCCTTGACTTCCCCTTGTCTGTAGGAAACGCCCTGAGCTGCTTCTACATATGTCACATAGTGATTATAGCAGAGAATATGGAGGCAGACTAATAACTGCAACATTGTATATGAAAGTACATGGCAGGCCTTCTTAATTGGTTGGTAATCCTATCCATCATTGGACTTTCAGCTCATCTAGCTGCACGTGAGTGAAAGACAAAACACCTAGGTGTTCGAGCTGTGCCAGCGTGTTCTTTATTTTCCTGATTAGTCTATCATATGTCATAGACCCAATATCGTTTGTAGTTGACCTCGTAGTCTCCTCATTGTTCTGGGACATTCGAGGACACTATCTTAACTTGAAGCTCTGATGAATAGCCTTTCTTCATCACATGTTATGAGACCACGATTTTGTCCATTTCAGCCTCTCAATTACTGCTATTTGATTTTATTAAACAGGATGTCATTACCCATTCTGGCCTTTAGAGACTCACTCACTCGTCCTTACATAGGCTTTTGCCTACATGGTTGTCCAACACTTGGCATCTGCAAATGTCCTTGCCTCTTTGAATCTTAGCATAAATGTGTCTTACGCACATGGTCTGTTCATTTGACTCCCTTTGTGCCTTACACCCATCTCTCAAAATAGCCTCCTTGATGTCGCTCATTCTTTACACGAAAACAGCTTCTTCATCAATTCTTCAATTTGTAATCCTAGGCTCGTATTATGAGGTAGCTGGATTGATTCTTTACCACTGGCCTTCATTGTTAGGGAGAATTCTCTGTTTAGGCTGAATTTCCTAACCTAGTGAGTCCCCCAGCAGCTTTGCTGGATTTTTGGGGTTTATTTTTTTGTCCTGCCAAGAGTGAGACTCTTTTACCCTCACTCTTGGGCATGATTTGAGTGTGTTTCTTTGAATCTAGATGTGTTTAATGGGCTATGGGGTCTTTTACTCCATAGGGCTGCATGTGTTTTTGTGATATGTGTTACACAGCACCCTCAGTGCAGTGACACATGGGTGTCTTAGTGAACCCCCAGTATAGACTCCATACCCTGGGACTGACTACTGTCTCCCAGGGCATGTAAAGTCACCATTGACTTTACTAGTCTTAAATTCTGAACAGAACCAGTACATACCATCATATTGTGGACGTACTGGCTGGGGCAATTCGATTGCCCCAGGGTCTGTTAGTCGAGGGGGCACGGCTCCGTCCCCCCTGATCGAGTTTTGGCTGGTGGCAGTGGATACTACTTTTTATTTTCAACCGCAAATATTTCCCTATGGGATTTCCCATTGTTTTAGGCTACTATCTTTATTTAATTATTTACGGTAGCTTCAAACTTACTGCCGGTTTATTTAATTAATATTAATTCTCTGGTTGGTATTTTTTGCCAAAACTTGATTCTAAAATGGCGTTTGTGTTCTCTTCTGTGACTCCAACCCAAGTCGAGCCCTTTGTTCCACTTTTTGGCGGGCTTCTCCACAGAAGCTTTCCAAAGTGGTGCCACTATGTCTGGGGTACTTAGGAGGGTTGGAGGGGAATTTAGGCACCCTGGACTGAGTTGCCTAGGCAACTCACGTCCCACTCCGTCCTGATTGGCCCAAGTGGTGAGCCGGCCGGCTCACCACTTAGCATGTTTGAGTGACAGCTAGGCTGAGTGAATGGGGGATTGCTGCATAAAAGCAGGGCTTTGGGGACTGGAACTTAAGAAGTCGCCACAGGACCTAAGAATCCGACGAGGGAGAAGCTGAGCCGACCT
Source organism: Ambystoma mexicanum (assembly GCF_040938575.1). Lineage (NCBI taxonomy): Eukaryota > Metazoa > Chordata > Amphibia > Caudata > Ambystomatidae > Ambystoma > Ambystoma mexicanum. The sequence continues at coordinate 1,547,044,719 of NC_090929.1, forward strand.
GCCACGACACCACTACCGGTGGAGCCCTGCTGGACCGTCTCACCACTTTTTCCCAACGACAGAGGAGATCTCCCGCCGGAGAGTCTTCTTCCTTTGACTGGTGGGGATAACCAGTTTCACCGTCTTTTCGCTTTCCCAACGTATCTCATGGCCGTCTTACCTGTGCCAAGCACCCCGGCAACCGGGATACCACATTTTACCATGACCGCGAGACAAAGGTACCACCTTTAACCGGAAAACTCTGCGGCTGGTTTCTGCCCTGGTAGTGCAACAACCTTCATCTTTCGAGATCTTCTCTTCCCCAGGACGACGACGCAACTTGCACCCACTACCAGGAACAACTGCCACCGCTGGAGGATCCTTCCCACTTAAGGTACCGTGTCCCGCCTGGCTTCCCTTGCTACTGACTGTACGGGGTAGATTTAGCCCCCGGCTTTCGAACCTGGGTTAGCCTGGGACACCTTGGCTAAACTTTTCTAAGCCCCTCTAACCTCTTCTTGGACTCTCTGCAAGACTTTCTAAGCCTAGTGTAACTGTGTGATCTTGGGCACATTTGTGCTCTGCTCTCTCTAAGAGTGGGCCCAGCCTTTGGACTTCGGCTCACCAGTGACTTTTTGCTCTCTGCCTTGCTAACAGTGTTCCTGAATCATAGAGTGGTGTACCTCTTCATATTCTGTCTTTTTCCCTCCCTTTTTCACAAACTTATTAGAGTGCAATCTAGTTAAGCGCTCACCTCTGTATGAAAATAAGTGGTGGTTTACTGTGATTTTCTAATAGGGAAAAAGGGGTGTATATATCATAATAGTAACCGTGTTTAGGATAAGTTTACAATAAGAGTGCTGGAGTGTTTCAACTGTGTGTTTTTAAATAAATAATTATATACTTTGATACCAAAGCTCTGGTCAGTGTTTGCTTGTATTATTGTATCTGAGTGCCTATTGAGTATACTTTGCATACTGCCTAACTCTTCTTGAGGGAAGTCTGACTGCTCAGTCACAGCTACCAGGTAAATCTGGGTCTTACAGACTGCACCAAGTGGGTTTACTGCCAACACCTGTAGTCTTAAATCTTTTGCAGTGGTCCCTAAGGGAACTGCACAGGTTTCTGCCTAACATTCATCCACTTTCATCCAGTGTCCATCCTAAACGTTATGTATATACCTGTTTTTCGGCAAGATTCTATATGCTTTTTCTACCTTAGGTTACAACATATTTGCAGTAATTGGTCAGCATGTTACTTCTTCTTCTTATTTTCACAATTACTTCATTTTTAGATACATGTTTCTCAGTGTTTCAGTTACACTGTAAGTCTTAAATATGTTCATATTGTTTCAACATAGGTTCATGTATCTTCTTCATAACATTAATTTGTTACTTATTAATTATTTATTAACCTTTAAAAAGCTTGCAACAGCCGAAGGCATCGTGGCACCGTTACAAGAAAGCATACTTAGTTACAAGAAGAAAACAAATCAAAGGAAGGAGGAGGAGAGAAGGAGGAGAAGTTACAAGTATAGGGTGGAGATAGTGTAAGGTATGGGGAGGAGTTAGTTGAGAAGATATGTGTGGAGGAGGGAGTTAGTAAAGTCAGGAGAGAGGTCTCAGCTTGGAGTGCGTTCGGTAGGGCATTCCATAGTTTGGGGGCGAAGTGGGGGAAATCGATGCTGACAGCTTTAGCCCTCTTGATTGAAGGGATAAGCAATCTTTTCGGATGCAAGGAAGTGGCTATGCTAATTTTCTCTGACCAGTAGGGTGAGGTTGTGAGTGCAAGGCAGTTGTGCGTCAGGGTGAGCATCTTGAAGGTAATCCCTTCCTTAACCGGGATCCATTGAGCTGCACGTCTCGCATGTGAAAAGTGGTCTCTTTTGGGAATGTTTAATGCTGCTCTAGGAGCGTTGGTTTGAATAACTTGGAGTCTATTCAGATATTTGGCTGAGGTGCCTGCTAGAAGGACATTGCAATAGTCTAGCTTGGCCCCAATGGTGGCTATAGCTATTGAAAGACTATTCTGTTTAGATAAGTACCGTTTTACTGCATTTATTCATTTGGTAGTGAGCGTGGAGGTGGATGCAATCATGCTTACTTGTTGTGTCATGGATAAAGTGGAGTCTAAATAGACCCCAAGTGTCTTTACTTAGGAGGAGACAAGGATAGTGGGATTATCAATGGTGAAATTGCTCTATTGTTTACCAAGTTTACTTAGAGTTTCTTTGGGGCTGACTAATAGGATCTCCGTTTTTGTCTCCATTGAGACAAAGCCCATGTGCTGCCATCCAAGTTCGCATGGTAGCATATATCTTATGAAGAGCTTTAGCATCTTAATCATAGGCACCCGAGAGTGGTAGGAGCACCTGAGTATCATCGGCATAATTTGTGTATGCTATGCCGAGTGAGTCCAGTTTGTTGAAAGGCGGTTTAGTCAGCAAATTATAAAGAGTAAGTGCTGTACAGGAGCCCTGGGGACTCCACAGTGGATTGTTGTTGGGGCTGTGCTTGCCTGGTTGGACAAACCCTTCATGGCTCTCCCTTCCAAGAAGGAAGTGATCAAGGATGAAGCTTCTTTGGATAATTGCCCTGCGTGGGTAAGGTGTCTGGTGAGAATCTTGTGATCCACAAGATCGAATGCAGCCGGCAGGTCCAGAAGTAGAAGAAGAACCGGTTGGCCTTCATACATAATTTCTGTTATTTGGTTTTTGAGATCGAGAAGGGTAGATTATGTGCCATGACCTTTGTGGAATCCTGATTGCTTTTTGCCGAGGATGCAATTAGACTCGAGGAAGTGTTGAATTAGGTTGTGAGCCGCTTTGTCAAGGATTTTCAAAAGAAACTGGATCGTAGTGATGGGTCGTTAGTTATTAGTGGATGTGGGATCTAGAGAGGGTTTTTTAGTAGCAGGCACACCCATGCTTCTTTGTGGCTAGATAGGACAGTCCCTGGGGTGAATGAGGCATTAATGAAGGCTGTCAAGAATGGTGCAAGGGAATCAGCATATTCTTAATGATGTTGGAAGGACAAATATCTCCTTTCAAGATAGATGTTTTTACTTGTTGGAGGAGGTCAAAGACTTCCTGTTCAGTGACATCTCGGAAGGAGAAGAGGCCGTTCTCAGGGTGATTGGTGACATGGCTAGGCGAGGGCTGGGGATTCAGGATTGGGCAGAGCTTCGTATTGAGCTTGGATGTTTTTTTGGAGGAACTCTATTTTGTTCAGCAGGGCTGCTTGTAGACTAGAACACCAAGCTTCATCTTTAGGGATCTCGACAGGGCTTGTGCTGGGGGTGGCTACGTTTCGGAAGATGGCGAACATTTCCTTGGCCTGGGACTTGGCATTCATTATCCGTGAGTTAAAAGAATTGGATTTGGCTTTGATAATGGCTACTTTATATTGAGTGGATAGCTTTTTAAAGTATTTTTTGGTAGAGTCACTAGGATTAGATTGCTATTTAGTTAGAGCATTACTTTTACAGATGCGCAGGGCCTGAAGTTCAGCTGTGAACCATGAATTAACGTGCATTGATGTTTTCTCTTTTTTAGGTTCAAGTGTGGCGATTGCGTCAATTGTTTTTGTGAGGGTGTCTGAGTAGATGTCTGCTAACACGGCTGGGTCATTGGAGAAAGGTGGGTTGAGAGCAGGAGCTTACAGAAAGGGAAGAATGTTCTCCTAGGTTAATTTTATGAACTTCTGACCTGAGCTGCGGGTGCATAGGTGAGATTTGTAGTCGTAGAAGTTCTGGGAATGGAAAATTGTATGAAGCTATGGTCAGTCCAGAGGTAAGAAGAGTTGGAGCTGATGGAGGCAGAACAGTTATGGTCGACCACCCAGTCCAGGTGCAACCTTTACAGTGAGTGGGGTTTGTGACTCTTTGCACAAAACCCATGTCTTTAAGTTCCTTAGACAAGGCTGTGGCTCCTTTATCTTTTGAGTCATTAAGGCCCAGACAAGATCACCAAGCAGACTGGTTTTAAGTGGAGGTCTTAAGGTTATCCCTAGTAGGTGGAGGAGATGACACTGAAAATCTGTGTCAGGGCCCGGGGGCTAGTAGACCAGGTGCTTGTTTATGGTACAGTTTGGGGAAATGGTAAGTTTGGCAGAGATGATGTCCCCGTTACCTTCCAAAGTGAGGTTGAGCATTCTGAGAGAGAAGATATCTTTAGGTATAAAGGCTACTCCTCCCACTTTCAAAAACGGTTTATCTTGTCAGAGAATGGAATATCCCGGTGGGAGAGCTAGTGAAATAGCAGGACCGGATGCTTCATGAAGCCAAGTCTTGATGATGGCAAGCAAATCAAGGTTGCGGATAGTGAGGAGATCATGGATTTCCGTGGCATGGGCGGGGAGAGAACGTTTATTTATGAGGGCCCATTTGAGGGGGGGCATACTAGTTTTAGGAGAGGGGGTGGCTTTGATGGCTGTCAAACTTAATGGCTTAGCGGTATGAGTGGTAGGACTATGGTGAGTGTTATTATTGAAGGAAGGATGCCTTGAAGGGGTATTTTGATAGACGTTTCACACAAAGTATTGGTGTGTTTGACTCTTGTGCCAGTGGGGCATCAGGGCATGGTGAACATATTATCAACCTGGTGTTCCTTGTGGCCGTAGGCCTGGGGTAGCTGGGGTGTTGTATAGGTTTGGTGCAGGACCTGAACCTGAAAAGCCTGAACACCATGTAGATCGGGGATCAAGTAGTGGCACTGAAGCACAGGGGTGGGGCCACATATGTACGGAGAGAGTCATACATGTGATGTGTAGTGGTGTACATCCTCTGTAGGGGAAGGTGGGGGGAGTGTGCCTTACATGAATCAGGCATCAGCACTGATTTATAATTAGGCTGGGTGGCTAAGCAGGAAAGAAGAAATAGAGTCAGGCGCAAGATTAATGTAAAGAGGTGTGTGCTCTGTAATGTAAGCAGGTAGGACAAGTGTTGACTGGTAGTGGTATGCATTGATGTAGTGGCGAGTACAGGGTTGACCACACTAATCAGTTGGGTAGAGGTAGGTGGCAAACAGGAAGCAGATTGTACAATGGTGTTAGTATAGGGGCATAAAACAGGGGTAAGCAAGCCACCTATGGTAATATTGATAGGCAGTGTTAAGCAGGCTAACTTGCAATTAATATACTATCCAACAAATACAAGGCGTTTGGTGCAACAATCCACTAAGGAGCATGCCATTCTAGTGTGAGAGGGCAGAACAAAACTTAGACAGTACATCTTTGTTCAGAGGCAATAATGAAACTGAAAACTGTGCTTGCACATTAGCAAAGTGGCAGCAATGTCACATGAGACATGCTGATGAAGTCAGGAGGAAATCATGAAGTACAACATTAGTACAATTGCAAGAGTTTATCTAATAAACAGAAAGCTGGGAAACAGCAGCATGCATGGGTTCTTGGTCAGTGTATGTAGCATTAGCATGCAACAATAGAATTGTGAACAGTAATGGTTTTTCTAGGCATTGTGCGCAGCGGTATTGGAACGTTATACAGAGAGCATTAAATACATGAAGGCATGGAACAATATACACAGAGAACACATAGTGACCAAAGACTATGTGATACGAGCATATTTTACTGACACGGGTCATTGTTATGGGTTTTACCCACTGCCGTGGATCGGGTAACGTGTTGTCGTCATACTTTTACTTAGCCACATCCATGATACCCATAGCCACATTCTTGCACTTTGGCAGTGGGCATCCTTCTTGGTAACATCCTTGCACTGTCTCAACATGAGGGTATCTTCTGAATGGCTGTCTGAGTGCATATCATCATTCATATAATTGATGCAGTAAGGACATGTCACAAAAACCTGTGCATGGGTTTCCATTTGTAGTGCTACGTCTGCTACTCCAATAAGACAGTGGTGAGGGGGCGGGGATTAGGGAAGAGGTATCCACCTGCACCTCTATGTTCCCTCTTGTCATCACATATTCAACCTTACCCTTCTTTTCTTCTTCTTGCACAATTCCTGCTTCCTGTTCTTCTATCATCTCATCATATTTTCTTTTCTTTAGGACCCATATCTTCGTCACCCCCCTCAGGTGACCGACATTCTTTATGTGTTCATCCACACTCCAGGCCATGTATCAACAATCCCCTGCTGATGCACAGAATATCCATCGTCCCGCATGTCTCTTCCGATCTTAGGGATAATAAAACAGTGTTCCTGGAGGTGCAAGAGAACTCTTCTTAATGTTTTCTCAAGTGATTTCTTCCCTCTGCATTTTTTCTTTAGTGCTACTGTTAATGTCAATGATTATCTACACTCCAATAGCTTTCTTAGCTTTTTTCTGGCATTGTCCCAAGATGATGCTTATGAGACATAATCCTAGCAGCACTAACACTAGTATTTTGAATCATTTTCTAGCCAAGATGGAATCCATGAAAACAGATATGAGAACCAATTGTCTCCTGCCATCTCATCAGCTTTGTCTTCCATTTGTGTATGCAGAGTTGTTAACATCATTATTGCTTCTGTCAGGGTTCCATTTTCTCCATCATGAGATGGTGTGAACGTACACCAAGATGCCCAACCTTGGCAAAGACACCTCCTTCCATTGCTGTTATCAGATCCAGAGCATACCTGTTCTGGAGGGCCATTAGCATGATGGCTTTCAAATCTTCTTTGATTACATTAAATCCTTTTTATTGTTGCATTAATCGCCTGCCACAATTCCCACCTAGTGATCTACAACTACATGGAATTTACTGCAGCTTGAAGTCCTGCATCTTGGCTCTCCTGATTTTTCAGTCATGCGTGAGAAGTTCATTCTTTTCATTTGAACAGTTTTTTATTTGTTCTCCATTCTGGGATGTATACATATGTTTTTTGTTTGTCCAACCCATTCCAGTCTCCATTATTTTTTTCTTCACAGATGTATCTTTGTATGGAAAAGTCTTTCTTGATCGCCATCTTAAAGTCACCCATTTGCCGTCAAATTGTCCTCTGGTGGTACATGTGGCTAGATGACTGAGACATTCTGCATCATATGAAGGCATTTCTCTTGCTGCATTCATGGCACACGGCATTAAAGAACAGACTTTACAACTCTCTTCTGATGCTCTCTCTCCCATCTCTTTCATGTGCTGGTACCATAGATTATTAGTTAGATGAGCTGATTTATATAAGTATGCATTTATGGTTTCATTGTCTGCCTCAGCATTTCTTTTTATTCGAGAGAAATGTCTGTTAATATCAGAAATTAGTGGGGATGTTTTGGACTCATAATGGGGTAAACGGAGACACTAGTGGATGTCTTATTTTCTTGCTCACCACTGCTTATATTGTGTGTGAATGTCAATGTGAGAAGGATAGCAGCTAAAATAAAATTCCACAGAAAGCTCCAATAGTTTTCCTCCATATTGTACACTTCTTTCATGGAGCTACAGTTCTTACCTCTTGAAACATTTCCATTTCTCTGATTAGGTTTAATATATATATATATATATATATCAAATGTGTTAATTATTGATGATTTATGAATTTATAACCAAAACTGAAAAAATGATTGTCAATATAATTCTTAAAACAATAGTGTGATTTTTAGGATTGTAGAGAAACGTCACAATATCTGTATGTCTATGTATCAAAGCTGGGTAATACTGTAAATATATATGAAAAAACTGCCAGTAAGAACATGTGTACAATAGGTAGGATAAGAGATAAAGTATTCTTCTTTACTTCTGACTTCTATTGCTTCTGTACTATTGTCTCTTTGATGTTAATCTAAGTCAGAAGTTCCAGGATCACTGCAAATTCATCTGTCCTTAAAGGAACCCTAATCTAAAAGTGTTGCTTCTTCATTCTTTGCGCTGTCTTGACCTTTGGTTTTGGATTGTGCCTGCATTCGATGACATTCTTCACTTGCTTCAGTAGGGGTAGCTGCAGGAGAGGTGAAGTTTTATCCTTTGTAGGGTTTTACATCATGTAAATCTATCCATGCTCTTCTTCTGTGTAGTTTTGCAGCGGTAGGGATTACTTCTTACACTTCATGAGGGCCCTCAAAATGAATTTAAGCACCAGCACCTCGTTCCCTGGGTAAACTACCAGCAGGGGGCGCAGAAGCCAGTAGCCTGAACCGGTGCCTCCTCTCAACAGGCTGATTCTTTCAAAAAGAAACAATCAAAAAAGCAATTCTGACACTAACCTCTCTCCGTTCCGGCTACCCTACTCCTGGGTCCCCTCCATCTGCGATTCTGATGGAAATCGGACCCGTTTTTACCTACTTCGGGATCGTCCCTAGTGAGGCCTCCTCCAGCTCCTCCTCCAGCCCGGCTCCTCTGGTGATCTTTCCCGCTCGGCGGACAACCGGGCCTGTGGTGTGCTCCTGCCTCCAGTACTCCCCCAGCGCCTGCAGCAGTCATCTATCATCTGGAATTCCAGCTGGAACGTCCCCTGTGAGGCCTCCTCCAGCTCCTCCTCCAGCTCCTCCTCCAGCTCCTCCTCCAGCCCGGCTCCTGTGGTGATTTTTCCTGCTCGGCGGATGGCCTGGCCTGCGGTGTGCTCTGCCTCACGCACTCGTCCAGCGCCTGCAGTAGTCATCAGTCATCCGAAGTCTCTGCTGGAACGTCCCTGGTGCGGCCTCCTCCAGCTCCTCCGCCGCCTGGCTCCTGTGGTGATCCCTCCCACTCGGAAGACGGCCGGACCTGCGGATTGCTCTTCTCTTCACTTGCCCAGTGCTTGCAGCAGTCCTTGTGCTGTGCTGATCTATCATTCAGAGACCTGTCTTGGAGACCTCCTGTGCGCTCTGTGTCGGCCCGCTTCTATTCCGGCTGCTGGGGTCCCGGCTGGGAGAGGCCATTCAGAGTCCACCACTGGCAGCCTTCCTGGTGCGTGTGTGGACTCCGCACCTGCAGTCGCCAACTTCATCCTATCTCCTCTGGCACTCGGTGGAACTTTGGTGAGTTTCCGGCTCCTTATCACCTGACACCATTTCTTGATCCTGGTGCCTGCCTTGCCACTGTGCCCTCCTGTTACCTGCCCTGTCGCTGCACCCCCAGTGACATCACCCTTCCACTATGGCTACTGGTGTCCCAGAGGGTGAAGTTGCCCAGAGTCCCACCTCCTTGGCTCCCTCCCGCTGCCAGCAGCCCCCCTAGTGCATGGAAGATCTTGGAGCCTGCAGTCACCAATTACATCCTGTGGTGCCACTGTACTCTCATGTGCCTGCCCTACCACTGTACCCCCAGTGCTGTCACGCTTCCACTCTGGCTACTGGGGTCCCACAGGGTGAAGCTGCCTGGAGTCCCACCTCCTTGACTCCCTCCCGCTGCCAGCAGCCCTTCTAGTGCTTGGGAGGTCTTGGCGCCTGCAGTCACCAATAACATCCGTAGTGAGTCTCCAACTCCTCGTATCACCCAGCACCTTCTCTCAATTCTCGGATCACCTCCGCTCTGCCCCTGGACCTAGTGTGAGGGAGGTCTTGGCGCCTACAGTCACCAATAACATCCGCAGTGAGTCTCCAACTCCTTGTGTCACCCAGCACCTTTCTCAATCCTCTGATCACCTCTGCTCTGCCCCTGGACCATCCACCTGTCACACTAACTCTCAGGGTCATGGCAGTGCCGTGACTGCTAGGAGCACCTCCTGCCATCTCTGAGCCGCTGCTACTGGCCTGCCCGCCTGACACTTATACAGGTAATTTATGTTTGCCCTTTTTAGCCTGGCTCCTCCTGGCTGACTACTTGGGATTCCTGTCCAGCCCCACTCCCTCTGAAGTTTGAGGTTCTTCCATCGTGGCTGCTTAGGACGCCAACCCTTCTTCACCACCAGCAACCCTTCCCGCTCTAGTGCAGGTCCACTCACAGAACTTCACTGCTTCTGCCCACCTTCCTTGCCTGACTCATTCTTCTCTTGTGCCCACACCACTCCTGGCCCCATTGCCTGCGGCCCTTCCAACTCAAGTGTGAGTACAGCTACGGTGGCCCCCTGTTTTGAACCATCCAATACCTGTTTTCCTCTTCTACCATCTTTCTGCCGCTCCTGGTACTGCCCGCAGCCCCCCATCCTCTCCCCATCACTCTCCTAACTCATTTCCCTGACCACCACCCCTAACTGAAACTGCCACACTGATCTCTGCCTTCACCATCACAAGATTCTACAGGATCGATCCATACGTACTCACCCTTTCTTTGAGTCCTCTGTGATGCAATTTTCCAAATCTCCTTCTCACCACCCTTCCTTCCCTCCTCCCCCCTTTCCCCTACTCCAACCTTCTCCTCTCCCTTCTACTCTCCATTTCCCTCCTAATGCCCAGCCCTTCCCCCTACCCCCCACACTCCTCCTGTTACTCTCCTTCCCTCTCTCACCACCCTAACCTTCTATACCCCCCTACCGTCCACCACTCCACCCACTTGAAAATGGCACTCTGGAACGCCGGATCCATCTGCAACAAAACCGCAGCTGTTCCCGACCTATTCTTTCGCCTTAACCTCCATTTTATATGCCTAACTGAAACCTGGATCCCCCATAACACTTCTGTCCACACTTCTTTAACCACCTCCTCTTCCACCTTTACTAATACCCCACGCACTACTGGCGGTGGTGGAGGCATTGGCCTCCTCTACCACCCCAAGTACGTCTCCTCTTCCTCCTCACCATCTCTCCCTTCTTTCCCTACCTTTGAATTCCTCTACAAATCTTTCTCCTCTCCCCACCCTATTTCTTTTCTGATCATATACCGTCCCCCTGGCCTAGGATCACCTCCTCTCACTTATCTCTCCCTCCCCCTCTCCTCTATCCGTGCTTGGTGACTTTAATCTCTATCTCCCTTCTCCCCCTCAATCCTCTCCCCTCTTCTCTATCTTTGACTCCTACCTCCTTTCCCCTCTTCCTTTTTCCTCCACGCACTCCTCTGGATCCACCCTGGACCTCATATTCAACTCTTCCTACCCCTCTTCCCCTGTCTCCACTCTTCCTATCTCTCTGACCATGCCTTACTCTCTTTCTCCCTTTCTCCTCTCCCACACTCTGCCGCTCCTAACCCCTCTCCTCCAACCTACTCACGGTGTGATTTTCACAACTTTGACCCCTCCCTCTTTACTGACACTTGCTCTTCTTTCCTTCCAACTCTCCAAGACTTCTCCTTAATATCTGCGAATGATGCTCAATCCTCCCTCTCCTCTGCTATCTCCTCCTCCCTTGACAGACCCTACTCCCTTTCTCTTTTCCTCCCAACCCGGAAACCCTCTCAACCTTGGCTTACTCCTCAACTCCTCTCAATGCAACGCTTTCTCCATCGTCTCGAGAGACTTTTGCTAAAAATTCCCTCGCTTTCTAACCAAACCTCTTACTTCTCTTACCACGCACTCTACGACTCTTGTCTTGCCTCGGCTAAATCCTCTTACATCTCTAACCTACTCCAATCTCAAGCCACTCATCCTCGCCGTATCTTCCAAACTCTCTCTCGACTTCTCTCTCCCCCCACTCCTGATCCCTCCTCCAACTCTACACTCTCCCCCTCTGACTTCGCCAACTTCTTTTCCTCTAAGATTCTTACCCTTTGTCAAAAAAATCAACACCCCCTCCAACTTCACTTCTACACCTCTCCCCCTCCCTCATCCTACATGTCCATTTTCTCTCCCGTCTCCCTTTCTGAAGTCTCCACCCTACTATCCAAAGCCCACCCCACGTTTGCCCCTTCTGACCCTCTCCCTTCCCTTCTCTTCCCTAAGATTTACCCTCTTATTATCCCCTACCTCACCTCCTTCTTCAACATCTGTCTCTCCTCAGCTACTTTTCCCTCTGCTTTCAAGCATGCTACAATCATACCTATCCTGAAGAAACCTTCTGCTGATCCTCTTCTCACCTCTAACTTTATACCCATCTCTCTTCTCCCATTTCTCTCCAAGCTTCTCGAGCGTCTTGCCTACTCCCAGCTCTCATCCTTTGTTACTAACTCCTCTCTCCTACCACCCTACCAATCAGGCTTCCGTCCCAAACATTCCACAGAAACCGCTCTCACCTCTATTCTCAACTCCCGTCTCTCTGCTCGCCACGCCAAACAATCCTCTATCCTTATTCTCCTCGACCTCCCTGCAGCCTTTGACACTATCAATCATCCCCTCCTCACTCACACTCTTTCTTCCTTTGGTTTCAAAGGCTCTGTCCTCAACTGGCTATCCTCTTACCTCTCTTCACGCTCCTTTACTGTCTCCTGGGGTGGTCGCTCCTCTCCTATATTTCCTCTTGAATACGGTGTACCCCAAGGGTCGGTACTTGGTCCTTGACTCTTCTCTCTTTACACCTCCCTCATTGCCCCTGTTATCTCCTCGTTTGGTTTCTCCCACCACTTTTATGCTGACGACAATCAACTCTTTCTCTCTTTCTCCTCCTTCTCATCTGACCTTCACCAAAAACTCTCCTCCTGCCTTACTGCCATTAAAAACTGGATGTCTTCCCGATTTCTCTCTCTTAACACAGACAAAACCGAAGTTGTATTCTTTCCCTCTAAATCTCTTCCCCCTCGCTGTCCTCCCCCATTCATTCACTTTTCTCCCTCCAATCTTCCTATCTCTCTTCAAGCTCGTAATTTAGGGGTTCTCTTTGACTCCTCTCTCTCCTTCTCCCAACATATTTCCCTCACTTCCCGCACCTGTCCCTACCAGCTCTTCAATATCCGCAAAATCCGTCCTTCTCTCACCTTCCATGCTACTAAACTTTTAATCTCCTTCCCCATCTTCTCCCAACTCTTCTACTGCTCCTCCCTACTCTTTGGGCTTCCTACTTCTCACCTTGCCCCTCTGAAATCCATCTACCACTCTGCTGTTCGTACCCTCTGTCTACTTATCACCTGTGACTCCATCTCTACCTCTCGCTCTTCCCTTGGCTGGCTTCCTTTTCACTCCCAACTTAAATTTCAATTTCTCTGTCGTGTCTTTAAATCTCTCTATGGTCTCGCTCCCCTTTATCTCTCCTTCCTTCTCTCCTTCTACTCTCCCTCCCGTTTCCTTCGGTCAGCTGACCACTTCCTTCTCACTGTACCTCCCTCCTCCTGTGCCTCCTCCTGCTTCCGCTCCTTCCAACTCCTAGCACCTCTACACTAGAACTCCCTTCCTCTTGCTATCCGCTATACCCCCACCTTCACCTCATTCGTCTCTTCCCTTAAACCTCTCCTCCTCCATTCTCCTCCCTGAATCACCTCCCCTCTCCTGCTTCCCCCTCTCCTCCCTATTCTTTCCCCTAACTATTCCCTTTCCCACACCCCCCTCTCACCATCCCCCTTCCCTCCTCCTACCATTCTTCACCACTCCACTCCAATCCACTCCCTCTCCCCTTCCAAACCTTACTCCCTCAGTTAATTGCTCTTTTCAATGTTTTGTCGATTGATTCATAATGTATTTGCTTCAACTGTTATTGTTGTTTATATAATGTGTTGTTCAATTGTACAGTGCTTTGGCGCAAGGCGCTTAATAAATCAATAAATACAAATACAAGCTGAGTGGCGCAAGTGGCTAATTCAAATCAATGGGTGGATTGTCTTTTTTGTATTCCCCTGACCCTTTCCATTGGTGCTGGAGCTGTTGGGACATAAAAGAGCCATTTTCAGTCAGTGTTTTCAAATAATCATGCATTTCATCCGCTAAAGCCCTTGCTACACTATAGGCATCTGTATTTGCCCTTGTTGGGGGAGTGAGAGATGTTCTCATGTGGTGTCCAGTCACCAACTCATGGGGTGGCAGATGGTGATCTGAGCCTGGCTGGATCTGCAGTGCATATAGCGCAAGGGGTTGGTAATGGACCATCCCTTCTTTAACGTGACTTTGACTTTTGCTATCCTCTCTTTCAAAAGTCCATTTAATTTCTCAAATCCCATTTGCTTACAGATGATAAGCTGATGCAAACGTGTGTCTAATGCCGAATAGCAGAATTATATTTTCAAATAACTGATTTAGGAAGTGCGGTCCATATTCAGGTTGCAAAATCTAGCACACACTGCATCTTGCAAATCCTTTTCACACACAGAACTTGGCGGCAAACATGACATCAGGGTGCGTTCATGGACCTGCCTCAGTGCATCGAGAAAAGAGACATACTATAACCAGTATATATATATATAGCCATTGCATGCTTGCAACCTATCTACATAATCTATGCCTAGATGCTGAAATGGCCCATTTGGTCTGGGAATTACTCCTCTCACTGTTCACAAAGTGTGTCCTGCAGTACATTTTTGGCACACAATACCGTTTATAATGAATTGTGCCACATGTTCAAATGGGTTAGTACAAACCATTCTACTGCAATAGTAGCAGCTAGACTCCCTCGAGTCACATGCGCTGGGTAGTGAAACTGTTTGAACACTGCCCTCGATAGTCCTAGAGGAATAACTCACTTTCCAGTGATATCCTGCCTCTAAATTTCCTCTGTAGGTGTTAGAGAACATCCCAGTGTTTTCCATAATTATTTTTCTTCCTGCGATGCTTATGGTCATCATATTGAAACCTTCCGTAACCAGCATTCATTGCCCTGTTGCTGCATTGTATTCTTTACTTCACTCTCAAATGTGGTTGGGTAATAGGCTGCTTTTTGGCCTATAAATCTGCAGCTTAGTTTCTGCGAGAGATTCAATCTGTTCTTTTTGAATGGGCTGCATATTTTACGATTGCTATGTCCTGTTGGAAAATCAGCACTTCAATACGTTTTTCTAATAATCCTGCATGCTGGACTGGAGTACCGTCTGCATGGAGGAAGCACCTCCTTTTCCAATGTGACAAGCCTGTGTGTACAGTTGACATCAGGTAGGCAGAGTCAGAGTACACCGTCACTTCCTTAGCCTCAAAGCTCTGCAATGTGTCAATAAGTGTGGATAATTCTGCAGCCTGTGCTGAATAATTTGGGGACAACCTCCCACTAAACATTACCTCATTTGTACCATCTTGGTTCAGTTTTACCACTGTTGATCCCATATGTCTCACCCCAGTGTTTTGATCAATTCTCGATGGCCCATAACATCATCCTAACACTCTGTATATGGTGTACAATAATGCATATCATCATCTTCTCCCACTGGTTCAGCTGTAAACATTGCTGGATTCACTGTGCATCACCAAGCAATTTTGATTGAAGAGGTTGAGATAATTACCTTATATGCTGAATCTCTTTGTGTGGTCAAAGTGCTTTTGGGTTTCTCCAAAATTGGAAATAATTCATGTTACGCAAACATTGCTACTGAACACCCCATGGCCAGGCTTGAGGCTTTTTCAATTGCAAAGGCAGCCGCTGCCAATATTACTCAAATGTGCAATGTCCTTTCATGACTGGATCTAAAATCCCACTATAATAATCCAATGGTGTATGACCATGCCCTGATGTTGTTTTGTATGTAAGCACTGCTGTCATAACTTCTCCATTTGAATGAGAGAATAAGTACAATTATTAACTGTAATTTGGAATCCCTAACACAGGGGCTGTGCTATTAGCCTTTTTTAATTCATGAAATCCTTCAGTAATCTATTCTGTTCATATTAATTTATTTTTAATCATCTGTGCCTTTTTGAATTCGTTTGATAGTGGTTGAATATATGTAATGTACTCAAATACCCAGGCCCTGTAATAATTGTACCCTTTCTCTGCCAGTATAGTCAAGAGTTTGACAGAATCTTCTCTGCACCTTTCGTCTGTATCACTGCACACCAAAATGGGGTCAACATATTGAACATGTTGAATTATGAATTATGAAACTTTCAAGTTGACTATTACCCAGTCCATCTGAAGGACTCTATTAAAAATTGATGTGGAAATAACCTTGGGGCAAACAAGTATGTTTTAGACAAATTGTTCTATATGACAAGAAGGTCAAATCTTGTGAGTATTCACGAAGGGGCATTGAGAAAAATGCATTGTTTAAATCTACAACAGTGAAATTCTTTGCTTTCGATGGGATATTGCACAATGTTTTTGCAGGTTTTAGAACTAAAGGAAATTCTACTTCAACTATATTGTTTAGGGGCCTCAAGTCCTGGATGAATCTCCACAAACACCCTGTTGATTTTTTGACAGCGTACACAGCCGTGTTACATCGAGAATCAGATGGTACCAAAATGCCTTCTTTCATTAAAAACGTATATGGTTTCAAATATACCTTCATTCGCTTCTCTGGACATGAGATACTGTTTTGCACGTGGCAGAATTGCTCCTGGTGTGAGCTTAATTTTTTCTGCCCCCTCTCCTTTCAATGGACCCACATCACATGGACTTGAATGCATAAAATACTTGCTACTTGTTTAAGTCTTCCTGAAAAAATTGCAGTTTCTTTTTTTATCAATGCCATTCTCTGCAGTATTTCTATATTCGCTGTTTTAAACCAATAAGTAAGATTTATAAAAAAAAATAGTAGCTCATTATTTGAATAGTCATTTCTAAATAGCTCCTTGTCTGTCAAATCTGTCATCCCGCATCCTTCATTGAGGGCTATTACCATTTTCCATCCCCCTCCCTCATCATCTATCCAATGAAGGATCACTCGTTCTTCTCTCATTATTGCTGCTTCTAGTTCTGAAGGGATAATCTGCCCCTCCTTGACAACCATAGGCATCTATGGCCTGAACAAAAACGTATCACCTATTGTCAATAGCTTGCCAATCATGATAATATGCTGGTCACTCCATACAGAAACACTTCCTCGCGTAGAGGTGCTCCTCATAGAGCTTTATTTCCTGTTCATGCTAGTATGAACTCCCTCACATTTACATAATGTATTACTGGAGTAGAACACACTTTTCCTTTGTCAGTAAAAGATATTGGGCCTCATTACGACCCTGGCGGAAAGTGACTGACCGGACCGCAACAGCGTAAATAGCGTTTCCGCCATTGCACGAAGGAGCAAAGTGCGGCCCATTCCGACCCATCGGGCACGAGCACCACGGCATGGCGGAAGTGCAAAGTCCGCGATGGCGGAAATGACCCCAAAACGGCCCACACCGCCGCCGTACGTCGCCCTAGGTGCAATACCGCCACCCATCACAGCGGACACCGCAGAGTGCGCCTACCGGAAAGTACGGTGACCGGAAATATACGGAAACGGAAGTAAAAACATGGGCCCGGAATGGGAAACATTCCGCCGTACACCTATAAAACCACACAAACCACACACCCACTAAGAACACTACCCCGAGACACACCCCAACCCGTCATCCACCCTAGCGAAACCAAGAAAAATGGGAAAAGTAGCGAAGAAAGCGTGCGACCGCAAGCGGCAGGTCCACTTCTCCCGTGAGGAACTCACCGTGCTAACAGAGACCCTCCAGGAGAATGCTGCCGTCGTCTTCTCCACGCAAATGACCAGGACGGCACTTGCGAACAAGAAGGCCATATGGGCCCTGGTGGCACAGCGGGTAAGTGCGGTGGGGACCGCACCCCGCAACCCACAGCAATGCCGAAAGCGATGGGACGACCTGCGGATACGCGTCCGCAGCATACTCTCTGCCAACCGCAACATTGCCACAGCCACCGGGGGAGGCCCAGAATCACCCATCAAGTTGACCCCCTGGGAAGAAATCTGTGCCTCCACCATCGGAATGGAGAGCATAGAGGGAGTCGGAGGGATGGAGAAAGGAGTGCCGACATCCGAAGATTCAGGTAGGTGGGCCAGATAAAACAATGCTAAATCCACAATGTCCAATCATGTGAACTACCATGTGTCCACATAGTGCAACAGAAACACATGTCCAGGAGAACGTCCACACACATCGCCCTGATAGTGCACTTTAAAACTCACAATAAATACATAATTAATTAAAAACCCCTAATACACCCACTACACGTGCAGCAGGCACACCCTAACTGCAGGCTGCCAAACAACTGCACCCTCACTCCACACACAAATGAAAGCACCTCCAAGGCCCCGACCCAAATCACCCTCAGGTACCACCCCAATGCATGTGATACAATGCCATTCCAATACCCATAGACCCATTATTAACCCTCGCCCTCCTTTACTCCACCACAGGGTCTGATCCAAACGACGAGCATCAGGACACCCCTACCAGCGCACCTGCAAAGAGGGCCAAGACCAACGGCCAAAGACCCTCCACCTCAGCTGCACGCATCAAGACACGGCAGCAGCACACATCAGGTGGCAGCACAGAGGAGGGAACATCAACAGGCACCCCAGCAGCCAGCATGCCCACAACACCACCACCACAGGTCCCCCCAACGGATGCCACAGAAGGCACTGCCTCTGGTGGCAGCAGCACCATAGGTGACACCCCAATGATGGCAGCATGCTCCGACACAGAAGACGGGGATGTCGAAGTCAGATCCATCCATGACCTGTCCCATTCCCCCTGTCTGTCCCATCCCATACAACATGAGGATACCACGCAGGGGCACCCACAAGACGACGACTGGCCATCCCCCACAAGCCCTGTGGCAAGGCAACATGAGGTCAACAGCCCCTCTGTGACACCCCCGCAAATGGCCATGGCCCAGCAGAGGCAACAGTCCCTCGACCAGTTAATCGTGCAACAGCAGCAACTGGCCACGCTCCTCAAGGACCATGCCGATGAATGTGGGCGCACTAAGGCAGACATAGAAACATCAACTGAGACACTCAGGGCAGAAATGGAGAGAAGTACAGAGACACTAAGGGCACAAATGGAGAGTAGCACCGAGAGCCTGAGGGGGGAACTGCATGTGACGTCCAAAGATGTATGTTCCGAACTTGCCGCAGTGCGCCGTGTGCTCACTGAGCTCTCACAAACCCTTAGGGACATGCATGGACGTGAGCAGGCAGAGACATCATCCGTTGCAAGTTCCGTCCAGGGCAGCCCCCAACGTAGATCTGGGAGGAACCTGCGCTCCATAGGCAGGGGTGCCCCTGACACCCGCAGAGGGGGCTTGCAATAGCGACAGCCCACTGACAATGAGCATCTTTGGACACTGGTGTTCGGGGGGGAGGTAGGAGGGTGGAGGGGGTGTGTTGGGCTCACTAGGGTGGCGGGTCGATAGGGTGTTCAACATGATATCACATATGCCATAAACAGTGCACGATCAACCAATGAGATGTGTGGACAATGATCTTTGTGTATTAGGCCATCATAGGCGTACAGTCCATATTGTGCATGTACCAGACACACACAGTGCCACGAGTCCCGTGTCCATGTATCAGCCACCAGGCGTGAGTGCTAGAAGCATGCATCAATGAGATGCTGACGAATGTCACGGCCCTCCGGTGCCTCGCAGACTCCTTGGGGTGCTGCCACATCCCCACCCTCATCATGACCATCATCAGGTGCTTGCAGTTCTGCGTCAGGGGGCATGGGCACATTTCTACGTACGCACATGTTGTGGAGCATGACACATGCCATGACCATCTTAGCAACCTTCTCATGGCGGTACAGGAGTGCCCCGCCAGACCTGCTGAGGCAGCGGAAACGAGTCTTCAGTAGGCCGAATGCCTGTTCAATGACTACACGGGTACGTGAGTGGGCATGGTTGTAGTCCTCCTCTTGCTGGTCCCGTGGGTTCCGGACTGGTGTGAGGAGCCATCTCTTCAGTGGATACCCAGCATCACCTGTATGTGGACGATAAACGTATGATGTGGAATGCCATTGCTACGTACGCACACCCCCCCCCCCTTCCTGCCAGGTCATTGCCGCATCACATACCCCACATCATCATGCATGAAAAGAGACTCACCGAGTAGCCAGGATCTGTTCCCTGCGTGTCGCTCCATGTAGCGTGGTATAGTAGAGTTCCTCAAGACCATAGAATCATGGGTTAATCCAGGGAATCTGGCACAACAATGTGTAATGATCCTGTTGGAGTCACACACCATCTGTACATTAAGGGAATGAAATTGTTTTCGGTTGCGGTACTGGGCCTCCATGGCATGTGGGACGACCAATTCCACATGGGTGCAGTCGATGGCACCAATGCAACCCGGTATGCCGGCAAGTGCATGGAATCCCACTTTTGTGTTGGTAATTTCCTGCTCCGAGCGTGGTAGAGAGATGTAGTCGTCTGCGTGCTGCAGGAGGGCATCGAGCACTTGCAATAGTGTCCGTGAGAACAGTGGCTGAGAAATGCCATGCAACTGTCCGACTGTGTGCTGGTAGGTGCCTGTGGCCAGGAAGTGGAGTACAGACACCACCTTCAGTAGGGGTGGGATGGCGGTTGGGCTATCTATCATGCTGACAAGGTCAGCCTGTGTCATGTCCACTATTGCGGCTATGGTGTCCCGGTCCAAACGGTAGAGGGTGTGGATCTGCTCATCAGTGAGGTTGAACGGATGTGCTCGGAGGCGTGGGATTGCGGGCTGCCTGCGTGGTGGTAGTGGCTGTGCTGGCGGCCCTTGCTGGCCCTGCCTTGGCCTCCTCCTCCTCCTGCCTCTCCTCCGTGCGGCCGGTTGTAGTTGGTGATCGTCTTCTTCTTGGAGTTGCAGTACTTGCAGTGCTATCAAGTCCCCCAGGGCCAACATCGCGAGTCCTGCCGGTAGCATTTCGGAGTGGGTGTGGTTGTGGGAGGAGACTGGGTGTGCATTTTATGTGTTTTCAGGCTGTATGGCCTCCACCTGTGGTGATTCATTCCACCTGTGCAAGCTGCTCTCCCCTTTGGGCGAGCACGTCCCGCACACAACGCTGCGAATCGAGGAATGGCATCTTGCTATTGCAATCATGTATTTGTACCCGATGGCCGTGTAACATTTGTTGATATGTACATTCGGCTATGGTCCCATTGTTTCACATACAATCTTTGCAGTCGCGACCAGACTTGTGATGGGTCAGTGGAACGTAGTACTCGAGTAACGGTGGGCCCTCATGCATCACTGTACCGAGTTGCAACGACGGGCGGGCCGTCCCATTAGTGGGTGATGGCAGTTGCCATTTTCACACACAGCCGCCCTAGCTGGATTAATTTGTGATTTCAAACGGCCACAGATGCCTTTTCGACGTGATGTTGCAAATGAGGAATTCGAAGGCCGGCGCTTTCGGTATTCAGCTAGCGGAGAGGAGATGGCCACAGGTCTGACTGCAAATATAACGTACTATTGTTCAATGTCCTTGAGACAGAGGCCATGGGGAGGAGCAATGATTGATATGAATAGTTTGGGGTGCGCAATAGTGACGTGGCCGATGAGGCCGGATGTTCCCAAATACATGTAACTCCACAACACTGGAATTACGGGCTGGGGCACTGTGGATTTTGCAGGCTGCATAACACACAGACTCAATGGAAATTTCGAATGTTTTGTGAGTAAATATTCTGGCGTTTTTATGACAGGATGAGGGAATGATGAATGGATGCTTGGGCAGGTGATTTGATACAGGGTTTGCCATGTACAGGGCTTCTTGGAATGTATCCGCCTCCCCTGCGCTATGTGATGCAGGGCTGCCATAGTGGGACCATCGTCTATCTGGCCTTGTTGAGCCCTCCCTGTCTCGACGCGCCTTCAGACACTTGTGTCCATGCACGTTAACATTCCCATCTGATGGAATCTGTTTTGACAGACGCATGCACACGTACACTCGTTTGTGATGGTGTTTACACCTCGATATGGATAGTTATGAGTCGCAAGTGGTTTTGGGGTGGTGATGATCCTTTGGAGTGGGCTAGCATGCATATGGCTGTGGATTTAGTGTGATCATTGAAGTGAGTTGTTCGAATGTAGTTCTGATGGCCATTCTGTTCTTTTTCTTTTCTTTTGGTTGACAGGTATCTCCTCCCCTTTTGCCACTGCCATCTGTATGCCACTCCTGCAGATGGCGTTTACTCCCGAAACCTGCTGCTTCGTGTTAATCAGTGGAGCAGCATTACGATCTTATGGGACGATCGCCAATGGGCCACATGCCCTTACGCAGTACTAGTGGCTCGGAGCAACATTTCGGCCTTTCAGCTGGACTAGTGCCTCCCCATTGGGACGGGCCTGCGGTTCTGTGCGCTTCCATGTTGCCTTTTCGTACGTGAATGTGGCTCTGCGTACCATGATGGAAGATGGCGTCCCACAAGTAGTAGCTGGTCATTCCTTGCGGATGCAGCCCACGATGGTGATATGTGTTTTGGAGTTCATGGACTAATGGCTGTATGAGCTTGGTGATTTAGTTGTGCATTATATTTCTAATCTGATATGGGCCGTGTAGCGTTCTTCTTTGCGAGTGATGTGGCATATTCCTATTTGGGGAGCGATGTATTGTAAGGAGATCTGCATAGGGTTCCTGCTTCGCAGTATAGTCGATTGGTACAGTGCTGGGCGCGTTTGCCTACGGAGCCCAGTGAGGTCAGGGATGGGGGCTGCCAATATGACTGTTTGAATGTTGTCATGCTCAGGGGCGGGGGATTGGGTTTTGTGTAACAGACGCCGGTCAGCCAGGTGGACTGGTGGAATGTTGTGATTTTCGGTATATTGCTGGTCACAGGTGCCTGTGTTTGCGTGCGTTTCTGGGGGGGGGACTGTGGTCATGTCCATTGGAATGGCTTCTGTATTCGTGCCATCTGTGCCCTGCAGCTCCCATTGGCCCCTCTTGTGAATCTTTTGTTCGTTGGCATGCATGGGTGACTTGTACATTTCACTGGTTGCATTGTGACTTCATTGCACCTACGGGGAGTT
Organism: Ambystoma mexicanum; assembly: GCF_040938575.1. Lineage (NCBI taxonomy): Eukaryota > Metazoa > Chordata > Amphibia > Caudata > Ambystomatidae > Ambystoma > Ambystoma mexicanum. Next base: position 1,547,067,262 of record NC_090929.1, read on the forward strand.
GTACTTTGTGGGCAGGGAGCGGTGTACAGGCACTCAGTGGGGCCGTTTACGGTTGATTCGTGATGCCGTACTTCTCACCATGGCGGAATGGTGCTTTCCGCCATGCTTGATGGCGTTAGGTACATGTCCGCTAGGGTCGGAATTCGCGTACCCTTGCGCCATGGTGGTATTTACGGTTTGGCATGGCGCGCGCGCGCGTACTTGGTGCAGTTAGCGTTGGCGTTCACTACGGTGTCGCTAATGGCTTCGTACTTTGCGGTGACGGGTCATAGTCGCACCGAGCGCTATTCGATGGCGGTATTGCATTTCCGCCATCGTTTTCCGATTTCCGCCAGGGTCGTAATGAGGGCCATTGTCATGTTAAGTTTCATCATCACCTAGTATGATTATCAGCGTTTGTCTAAAGTATTATAATTGCATACATATGTCATGTTAATCTATAGAAATTGGTAATTTGTCTGTAAATGGAACTAAATGTATTGTCCCAGAAAATCCCTGTGCATTCATGACAATGCCTGACATTGGATATTTTCCTTCAAAGACACAGGAATGAGTTGTTCCAGTGTCCAAAAGAAAAGAAAACATCTTGCCTCCTATCGTCACCTTGACAATCCCTGTACCTGTGAAAGGATTTCCTCCCACCAAACTCATACTCCATGTTTTAGGTGTGGCTACTTGCATGGATCCTGTATCCATGTGCCATTGTGATGCACCTGCCTGCTGCATTGGAATATATTCTACTTGTGTCAGTGCCTGTTGCATAGGTGCTTGTAGTTTCACATGTAGCGACTGCAGCTACATTGGGACTTGTTGTATTTGCTGTGCTTGCGGTGCATATGTATGAGTTTGCGTGTGATCTTGGGCATAATATCCTTGTGAGTCTATATTATACTGTGGTGCACATCACATCTCCGCTCTTGAGATTGCCAATTATATTGTTGCATGCCTCCCCTGCTTCTGCATACTCCAGCTAAATGTCCTAATTTACTGCAGCTCCTACATTGCGGTGGCTGTCCGCCATTAAATCCTCCCCTTCCTTGGGGTTTTTGAAACCCACCTCATCCTCCTTCTCAAGGCCCATCTCCTCTGCCTCTTGCCATAAATTTATATCCATTCTGATCCTTAGTGTATGCCACATTATTCTGCTGTGGTAGCTGCACTATTTGTGTTGTTGCTACCTAATTATTTGTCAATACCGCTTCTTCCATGGCATATTTTGATAATTTATTCTGCGCCTCTTCCTTTTTTCTACCCTCTGATTTCGTTTTGTCTTTCTCCCTCAAGATTCTACAGTAATGTAAAATTACCATTTGTATCTCTGGCCGTGGCTTTGCTTCCATTCCTAATGTGTCTTTAACTGACGTTGCACCGGCTCTGGCAGCCCTTGACATAAAATGTGGTAAAATAATGCTACTGTCTTATCCCATGATACATGTGTCTTCAAAATCCATCTGTCCTGAATCTCCTGAATAAAGGCAAAAAGGTATTTAGTCTATTCCAGTTCTCTAGCCATTATTGCCGCAATATCCGATGAATCAGGATATTGTACTCTAAGTAATGGTCATACATCTGCTGTACAGTTATTAAATGGCAATCCATAATGCACTGTGTTTTGTGCAGTGACTTTCGGATATCCTTCTCTTTTCCAAACGCTGTCAGCTCTCTCCCCTAGGATGAATGATAATAGGCCTTTAATGTTGCCTATAGCTAAAGTTGCTTGATGTTCTTTTCTCTAATTCAGAAATCCATGTTCCTGCACCTGAAGTTAAACTTGGTAGTGTGCACTTTAAATTCTCCTTATCCATTTGGGGCCTTGGAATATATTATGGTCAACCGACACCCTTTCTCTAATAGCAGGAATTGTGACAATCCTGATCCATAATCATACCTGCCTACACTCCGCGTTTTCCAAGCAGTGTTGATCTCACCCGTTTGTTTTGTACTGGCATAGTCCTTAATCTGCTTATATAAGGTGGGGGTATATCCCTTGTACTACGCGATCGTGCTTGCAGTCGCTCAATATATTGTGTTGGTTATGGTGTTTTTTTCTATGGGGTCCTCTAAATTTGACCATTTTACCCTTTTATCTACGCTTGATTCTCTTGAATATCCACATGCACCCTCTATCTGTGCCATCTAATTCACCTCTCTTTCTTCATCTGACATCATTATGCCCCAGCTTGCATGGCTGTTATCTTCTTCTTCATTGGCAAGATCTAACCTACTTAAGGACATTTTCTATGATTGTCTGTTATGACATCCCCTGACCTACCTTCAGTTCACTTTGATTGTGAACTTTCAATGTACTCTTGAGTTCCATGACTTTCTCTATCCATCATTTTCCTATATAATTTCCCAAGCCTCTGCTCTATGTCTTCTCTGTCCTGCCCATCAGCCCATGCTGATCACGGCACTCCTTGCAGCTCCCTTCAGGGCTGGAGGGACCCTCTTTATTCTTCAAATTATTCTTCTGCTTCTTTCGGGCACTATGTTTCTGTGGCATTAATATTCTACGTCATTGTCTTTTAATCCACTACTCCTGTTCATTTCTTCCTTTCTTCTCCTTAACTCTCTTAACTCCCTTCCTCTCACCTTCTTTGCAACCTACATGTTTTCAATCTTTGGGCTTCTGTCTCTTTTTGTTTCTCTTCTTCTAATCTCTCTTTCTATTTTCTCATCTCAAACCTTTTTCATTCCTCCCTTTGCTTACATTATTTGTCCCTTTCTTCTTTATATATTAATTCTTCTTCTTTCTCTTTCTCTCTTTTCTCTCGCTCTTCCCTTTCTTCTCTTTCCAGTACTCTGTCAATGCCTTTCTCCTCTAGTCTGAGCAATATATGTCCTCCCATCCATCCATTTAGTATTATTGTCATGCACTTAGCTATATCCTTTGTTCCATTCTGTCTTTCTGCCCTTTTCTCTATCTCTGTCTGTTTGTCTTGTCTATCTTTTCTCTCATCACACTATTTACTTTCATCACATGTTAATATATTTTTGCGTTCTGTATTCCTGCTCTCTTCTGAGGTGCCTTCACGTTTATAAGCAGGGGGCTCATACATTGGATTAACATACCCAGCGGCTGCCTTCAATTCCTTTAAAAGATAACATCCCTTTCCTTCAATATTTACATCTTGCTTTTCAGGAGGTAAAATAGGGGCGGGGGGTGTTACATCTTCTCCTTTATTCCGATTAAGCACCCACTCCCTTTCAGCTGGATCTTCTTTCTCACTCCAACCTTTTCTCTAACTTATTTCTTTTATGAGTGGCTTGTAAGTATGTCATCATGTGATGCATTACCAGTTTTGATAACAAACCTTCTTGAGGCCTCAACATAAGTGCTTTATTAGTTGTGCCCTTGACCCTTTCAGAATATATCCTAATTTGGCTATATATCTTGGCAATGTTCTGCACAGGTGCATAAGTGGTGTGTACTCCATGGTGAGAGGTCAATTGAGACTGTCAATACTTACTTGACCTGTTCTTCTTCTTTCTAGGTTTATTAAATATATTGTTTTAATCTTTTTGAGCAAGCTCCATCAATCGACATTCGGGAATCAAAATATTTTGAAAGCATTTTTGTACCAGAGTTCTTCTTGCTCCTTCATTTACACGTTCTATTAGTTATTTTTATATCGTTCTTGGTTTTATGATACCTTAAAGTTCTCTTCTTTATTTGTATACTACTTACCACTAAGCGTAACCTTCTGATTGACGTCCATCCTTTGTTTATGAAATGTACCAAAAATCACTTGTATTTATTTATTTTTACTATTGTTTTATATCTATCAGTGTAAACATGCAGAAAGCTTTATAAAAACATGGAAACCAGGCTGCTGTGGTCACACCTTATTAATGCGCCAGAAAAAAAAATATGCTGGAGACTAAGTCCAATTGCTGTTGTGTGATAAGAAAGTTTAATTGATCTGTCCTATGGATTAGGGCATTCAGGTGAGCAACACTTCGCTTGAACGCGGGACGCAGCAATGATATTTGCAGTTGGGATTGATCCCCGTTGTTACACTTCCAGTAATGATCAAGCGAAATAAAGTTGGATACGCCCTGATTTGAGAAAGGCACCTTGCCGAAACACGTGTAATCCATAGGGCAGATCAATTAAACTTTCTTATCATACAACAGCAATTGGACCTAGTCTCCAGCATAATTTTTTTCTGGCGCAGTAAAAAGATGTGACCACAGCAGACTGGTTTCCTAATTAAACAAATGGAGTTCTATGGCAAACCAATGCGACAGTGCAAATGTGTGCATTTAATCAGGTCGCGGGGGTTCTAAGTGATATCAACCCAAAAGTTCCTTCAAAATCTGTCTTTATAAAAACATATTATAACCCATACACATGTGCACTTGTCAATGTGTTCCCCTACGTATGTCTTCCTTTACTGTTCTCAGTAAATGTATCTCATCTCTTATTGACTCTGTCTCAGAGTTAAATAAGTGCCTTTCTTTTTGGCTCTATGCCTTTGGAATCCTTAACACTCCTACATGGAGTTATGGCGTGTATTCTTTCTGTCCCTCATGGGCCCGTGAAATAGAGGTATCCCTTTTCTTCTTTATAATCCCTAAAAATCCAGTTACTCTTTAAATATATCCGACGAAGCCCAGTTTGGGGTGAAACGCGTTATTGTGTTTTTTCACGGGTGTACTTGAATGTCCACACCAAAAGAATAAAGGACGTTTTCTTCAAATGAATGACCGTGTGGCGTACCTTTCTTGAAAAGCGAGATGGAGGAGTGCCGCTGTGAACTGCTGTTCTACAGTTCGTTTTTTGCTTTGGATATATATATATATATATATATATGAATATTTCCAACACCATAATGCAATCCCTCCCCCTTTTTTCTGTTACTGTATTCAATGGTCTACTCACATCTGCTATTCAGCTCAACTCTGCATCGACTCTCCCACAATCAACCAATACACCTTCAGTCCGTGGGGCACCTGCAGGGACAGGACAGAAATGTCATCAAAGTGGACCTCCCAAACCGGATCTTGAACACATGGGGCCTCATTCCGACCTGGGTCGTACCTTTACCACCATGGCGTAAACTACGTTTACGCCATGGTGGTTGGCGGACTTACCGCCCCATTCCGAGGTTGGCGGGGCGGTAAGTCCCCAATCCCCATTTACCCTTCCCCATTCCCATTTTTGCTCCATAGGGCATAATGGGAGTGGGGAAGGCGTTAATTACGCCACCGTAAATTACGGTGGCATAATTAACAACAAGGTCCCTTAGTGCCATGGATTTTAACACCTGCCAAAAGCAGGTGTTAAATCCTCCATGGCGCTAAGGGACCTCGAAGTCAGGCGGTAAGGGTTGGCGCTGTTTACGCTGCCGTAAACCCCTTACCGCCTGGGTCAGAATGAGGCCCATGGTCTTTTACCCTCCACTCTGTGCAGGAAACTCTTTGATCGCCTGGCTAATGGTAGGAGCAGCGATTGTCAGGGGTCTGGATCTGAACCTAGATCTAGGTTGTTAGACCAGGACCATCCACACTGCTAAAAAATTTGCTCTAGCACATTGAAGTGTCTTCTTAATGCAAGATGGAATTACCAATAATTATGTCAGACCAGAATGACCAGACAGACCAAAGGACGATGGTAAAACACTGTTTTAATCTCAATGAAAGAAAACAGGGCGATATGACAGATTTGAAAGTAGCTGCTCATTATTCACACATCATTTGTTCAGAGTTTGTATACATTTGCATACGTCATTTATGACATCATCCTATGTGGTATTTCATAAACCTATCACTTGGAGGGATTGGGTTAGGAGAACATATCTGCCTATAGAATCATGTATGAGTTAATATCTTATTGGCTGTCCCTTGTCTGTAGGACACATCCTAAGTTAATTCTACATATGTCGCATGCTGATTATAGAGAGAATTTGGCAGCAGACTAACAACTGCAACATTGTATATGAAAGTACATGGCAGGCCTTTTTAATTGGTTGGGGATCCTATCCAACCTTGGACTTTTGGATCGTCTAGCAGCACGTTGGTGAAAACAAAACCTAGGTGTTCGAGCTGCGTCAACTTGTTCTTTCTTTTTCCAATTAGTCCATCGTATATCATTGACCCAATAATGAGCCACAATCTATTGTTTGTAGTTGACCTTGTAGTCTGATCACTGTTCTGGGACATTCCAGGAAGGGCAAGCACACTCAAAGCTCTAATGAATAGCCTTTGTTTTGAGTTCTTCATCACGTGTTAGGAGCCATGATTGTGTCCATTTTTGCCTCTCAATTACTGCCATTTGATTTTATTAAACAGGGTGTCATGACCCCTTCTGGCCATTAGAGTCTTGCTCACTCCACCTCACACAGGCTTTAGCCTTCGTGGTTGTCTAACACTTTGCATATGCAAAATGGCCTTGTCTCTCCTAATCGTAGCAGAAATATGTCTTACACACAGGTTCTGTTCGTTTGACACCCTTTGTGCCTTGCACCCATCTCTCAAAATAGGATCTTTGATCCCAGTCCAAGATATTCCCTTATTGTGCACGCAAAAACAGCTTCTTCATCTTCATCTTCATCAATTATTCAATTTGCAATCCTAGGCTTGTATTGTGAGGTAGCTGTGTTGATTCTTTAACACGGACCATAATCAATTTCCGTGCAATAGCTGTCCTAAATGTTTTGTATATGACACATTTTAGCAAGCTTCTAAATGATTTTTCCACCTTGTGTTACAGCATATTTACATTTATTGGTTGAGAGGTTACTTCATCTTCCTATTTTCACGATTATTTCCTTTTTAGATGTATGTTTCTCTTAGTGCTTCAGTTGCACCATCAGTCTTAAATGATTTTATATAGTTTAAAGATAGGTTCATATATCTTCTTCATGACATCAAATTGTTGGTGTCAGACTTTTACTTAGAGTTCATCCATGATTCCCACAGCTACATTCTGGAACTGTGGCAGTGGGCGTCCTTCTTGGTAACACCCGTCCACTGTCTCAATGTGAGGGTATCTGATGAATGCATATCGTCTTTCATATAATCGACACAGCATGGACATGTCACAAAAACTCATGCATGGGTTCCCAATTGTAGCTCTTTGTCTGCTTCTCCAATATGATGTGGTGTGGGGGTGGGAACTAGAGAAGAAGCATTCACCTGCTCCTCTACACATTCTACCACTGGCCCCTAACCTGGCTGCTACCATCTTGATTTGGTCTTCTTATTTACCTACAAAATGCATGTGGGGTTGCAGGCCGTTGGGCTTGTCCTGCACCTACTAAATGCATGTGAGATTCTCAACAAGGTTGCCTTCTACTCCACATACTAAACATATATGTACCTCACAGTGCTGTGGCCTTTCCCTCCAATGACTAAGTATATGTGTGTTCTTAATATTTGGCCTACACCTATGCCTATTAAATACATACAAGGTTCTTTGTATTGTGACCTGTTTCACTGTCTACGAAATGCATGTGGGTTTCTTAGTGCTTTGACTTTCTCTTACACTTACTAAATGTGTGTGGGATTATCAGTGATTTGGCCTTCTCCTATGTCTCCTAAAAGCACACTTGGTTCTCATTGCATTGGCCTGCTCCTCTGCTTTCTAAAACAATGTGGGGTTCTTAGTGCCTTTGCCATCTTCTCCTTCTACATGCAATGCTGTGTGTTACACTCATTTATCCTTTCATATGACAATAAAATGCATGTGGTATTCTCAGAGTTTACAGTGTTTTTCTTTTCCTGTACCTAATAAATGCACATGAGGTTCTCAGCACGTTGACCTTATCCTCTGCCTAGTAAATGCATGAGGCATTCTCGATGATGTGTTCTTCCCATACATATACTAATTGGAAAGTGTGCCTAACACAGAGTCTAATGGTTACTTGGATAATATCCGCATCTCCCTCAAATTAATATTGCCATGTAATAATTCCAAGCATTTTTTTCACATTCTTGCTTCGCTACCGAAACAATGGGTTTGCATTTGGTTGAATCGCATAAATTACCCTTGATCATTTAGCATGAGTTATACGTACATTTAATACCTTGTTTATAGAGCTCAATAATGCATTGGATCGATTTATATGCAATCAATTACTTTGGTTTACATGAGTTTATACGTGGTTCAAGCTTAGCTCTTCATCAGGCATCAAAAGCAACACACATAACTAGATGCTAATTAATCAGAATGTAATCTTTGATTGTATTTGGTTAGTCAAGCAAAAAGAAACATGATCACAACAAATGTGTTAAATAGATATTAAATTAACAAACCCAAATAAAGTTGCCATAGAAACAGAAGGATGAACTACAGAGCCTGGAGAGAAAACAAAGAAAAAGAAATTCTTGTTTTCTTGAATACAAAAATAACTAATTACTGTTAGTTATTCATTACAATGAGTAAACAAATTATCTTCATGAAAAATATTGTTTTAAAACAAAGGGTTCTTATAAGTGATGGCAAATTGTTTTTGCGTTGTGATTCTAAATTCTTAGTTCTTTTCCTAAGGTCAGTGCATGAGCGATCTTTCATGCAGGCCATAAACAAAACTTGTTGAATATTGAACAGGTCTCAATATTTGCGTTAGATAATTACTTCCATATGTGTCTTGATGTGCAGTGGATGCCTAACTAACTTTGATGAATAATTAATTATTAAGTACACTTATGCTTAAAATCACTGAATTATGTATTGCAGTCTGTACCACTCGCATGTATATCTCTTGAAATGAATAGGAATTGTGCCATTACCTTCAAGAGGCTACTTGTAAATGGTGGTTGTAGAAGCCACTTGTGTTTAATCAATAGTCACCTGGTGGAGAAAGGCACATTTTAAATTGAGATGTTCGGTCACATGTTATGTATTGCAATGATAGTTAATGAAAACTATTTGTAGCACTAACCTTATGTACTTTGGCGTAGTGTCTAAAACTGCGGTTCTAAGCTCTTGCTGGTAATATCAGTTAATGTTTCCTTTCCAACGTCTTTCTGATCGTCGACGGTGTGTGATAACACAGTTATATGGGTGAGTTTTCCCCAGAGTTAAATTGACTAGTATCAATCATTCTGTAAAATTCCACATTAACTTTAATAAGGCTGTGATTAATGAGGATGTGATTGTCTTGGGATACTAAACAACACTGTGGCTTACCTTTAGGTAGAACAGTTTCTGGGGTCCTTTGTCTCAATTTATCATTTAGCAGCGTTTAAAAAAAAATGGCATAAAATATAAAAAAAAACAATTTGTATAAGACCGAATTATAATGGACACCTCCAGTAATGTATGCACCCATCTATTCTGCATGACTACATAGGTATGATTTACAGAAGGAGCAGCCTGGAATGGACTGAGGAGCAACGCATGGCAGACTTGTCACAGTAACTCCGCTTCTTGCCCCTTCTGCCCCTTCAAAGCAATCGAACATGGGCGAGAGTGGTAAATGAAGATATACAAGCATTACACCCTGGTTTTACCTATTCAATATACTCTGCTCCTATGCAATGCTGCCAAAGGGATTCATAAACATCACCCGAGAACAGATTTCTTTGCTAGCATGTTACATTCTGTAAAGAATATGTTCTGTTAAGGAATGTATTAAACTGAGGAATGGTATTCTACCCCACCTTTGATAACTGTCTCCCTTACATTCCTTATCTTCTTGGTTACAGTACTGCCCGGCATATATAGCCAGTGGTACCACTTCTAAGGCCATGCCCCCAATAAATGAGACACAAGACTAATTATGCGCTACTTTTTACCATTGTGCTTAATGCTCAGGTAAGCACCAATGCTGTACCTTCAAATTAGTAACTAAGGCAGTAGAATTGTGTTTCCTCGGTCCCTTTGCACACCAAATAGATTTTAGCCTGCAAGGAAGACACATGTGATGAACCTATATCTTTTGACATGGTAGCTACTCAGTGGGTCATTTTATAAAACGTGTTAATTGGAGGCATTAATGTTAGCACTTTTGAGCTGTTGGATTCTCTGCATGGAATTTTAAATGTAAAAAAAAAATAGAAGCGTTAAATGAAAGAAAGGTATAATTGGCTTTACTGGTTCATTTTCTTCTTCGTTTTGCAAACGGTGTAAATGGAACCTCCAAGGAATCCTTTGCAGACAGCATTTAGAATGGATTTGCATGGAATCATAGCAGGTCCTAAAAAGAAGCATATTCCACAGTAAACCATTGGTTTGAAATCCTAGATGAAAATCGTGTGTAGGCGCTAAACCATGTGCTTATCGACGCTGGAGAAAAAAAGCAGATTGGATTTTTTTTTTATTCCATCTTGTGCTCCTTCCCCTCATTCAAATGCCCTTAAAAAATCCATGGAGTGCAAAAGTAAAGAGTATACGTCTATGCCATGTTTTACTCTTTGCTTTTACACCCTGGCCTTAGGAAACAACCCCCTCGGAGTACATTTGTTGTGCGGATGGAAAGTGGAGAAAGTAGTCATTTCTGGTTAGCACCAGCCTGGTGACTGCGCTACGTCTGTTGGCTGTCTCCATACATTTGGAGGAAGAGCCGTATTGCTGTGTGCACAAGCAAGTGTTCAAAAGCTGCAAACCAGCGCAGAGCAAAACTTGGAGAAAGTTGTCATTTGCAGTCCAAGAAGGACTGGGGCAGACCCCTGTAAGGAAGCCTTTATTGATCCTTCAACCTTTCACTGTTTCTTCACAGACTCTGCCCGGTAAGCTGGACATTGTATACATAGGTAGAACCGGCCTCAGGGCAGGGCAGACCGGGCGGCTGCCCGGGGCGCCTGACCATTAGACCCCCATTAGACCCCCACCATGTCAGCTTGGGGTTAGTCTTTCAAGGTCTGGTGTGGTGGGAAGAGGCACGGCAGGTGCCTTACCAGAAATGGAATGTGCTCCGCTCTCGGCACCGGAGCATATTTAATAACAATAGGGCACCTGCCATACCTATTGAAGAATTTGGTATTCCCCTGCCTTCTGCAGCATCAGTAGGTGCGTGTGGGGGAAGTGAGGGAGGCCAAATTGCTAATTTGCTGCACAGGGTGCTGTGACTTATAAGGCCAGCCCTGTACATAAACCGAAGTCCTGCAGGTGTCATCTATTACTAGCGTGTGTTTCCCACTTACTGACTATACTGTTGCATTGTGTCGGGATACCTTGTTAATATTCAGTTCCCCGGCAGCATTATCGTTTGCAACAAAGTAGTATGTTTCACTCGAGCGCTAACAGCAAAGGGGGCCCCATAAGGGATGTCATTTAGGGGTTGCCAGGAGTCGCAACTGCGACCCCTGAGGTCTCCCGTGCTACCCCTGTGGTGTCCCATGCAACCCCTACAAAAAAATGCAACAAATATCATTTTTTCTTTTTAAATCCAGCTCCTGGGCTGTGGCCAGCACCATGTAGCTCTTTGCTTCTGGAGTGGCTGGCTTTCTTGTTCAGGCCTCTTATACAAAAAAGACAAAAAAAAGAACAGCGGTTCCACAAGTCTAACACTTTCAGTAGTGACACTAAATAAGAAAGAATAGGAATACCAAATAATTTGTCTTTCTGGAATTCTATGCAATAATTGCTAGACTCACTAAAGGTTTATTTCAGGCACACTTCAGGGGGTGAGTCACTGATGTAGTCTGTTCTTAAATACCTCAACTCAGACTTTCATCCGTCTGAAGTCGATATATGAGTACCAACACAGGTTGGGTGATATTGTATGTATTCTATATAAAGCACTTAAGCGTAAGGGCTATATAATAAAATACAATTATCATTTCGCCATGGTCATTCTGCTTGCATTCACAGTAATTTGGTAATTGTGGCGTATACACAAAGATCTTAACGATACATATGGCGATACATTCTTGTATGAAATTTATATCACATCATAGTGATTTCATAACCATATTTTTGGTACTGTACATAGGAACAATGCTATGTGATACCACTTCCTGTTTTGTCAAGGGGTGATAGGTCATGTTCCATCGCTTCCCACTATATCACTTTGGCGTGGGGTTAAATGACATCACTTCCTGTGATGTCATCAGATGTCAAGGGTTGTATTATGTCACTTCCGATACTCCTGGAATTTTTGTGAAATGTCGTCCATGGGGCCCATGAGTGATTTGAAGGGATTTCAAACAATTTGACAGGCCGTAGTAAAAGTTAATGATAATGTAGGAGCGGCATTTGAATTAAAGCTCAAATACCTAATTGGAGGTATGCATTATTGTTTATTTTTGGAGGCAGCGATTCCCTGCACCATGTAAAGGAAGCTTGTGCATTGGGGTACTTAGCACCTGCTCACTTTGCAGGGAAATGCCGCCCAAAAGGATTTACAATCTCTGCAGAAATGAAAAACTTGGCAAAACAACTAAACCAGTTAAAATAACATTGGATGAATGTCAGATTCTGAGGTTTGAGGCTCTGGCTTTTGAAATTGCCTCAGTGGATTACCCATTCACCTTAAATGTTCCCACACGTCAAGAACCCACTAAAATGAAAACATTATTTAGAACACCTTTTGTGGGATGTTTTAACCCACGCATCAAAGCCCTACAACAGTACTGTGCATTGCTGGCAGCAGAAACATCAGAATGGCCACTGGAAGGCATGCTGCTTGCATAAAACCATCCAAAAAAGCGCAGTCGAAATCTGAAAAATAGGCTGGCATCCACTTTTGCCTATTTTAGCACAGGAGATCACTGCCAAAAACCACCATTGGGCTACCCACACAGTAGCCTGAAACCACTTGGAAATAGCAATACTGATTTCCAAAAGCAACCCAGAGCTGTTTGGGAATTCATTTTCTTGATTGTCAAAATGTGCTAAAATCATGGCTCACAAATCACCAAAAAGATACATCCTTCTTGATGGGTGTTCCACATTATTCTACTGCAAGAATCCACTTCAACACAATGTCAGCAAGAATCATATGCTATCAAGTAAAATCCCCTTTTTGAAAGATATTAATGTAAAGACAGCTGTCAAAAATGGGTGTAGTACCGTTGCTCACTTCTACCAGAAAGCCAGCATTTTAAAACAATTCCTTGTAAAAACTGAACAACTGAACCCAAACTATGCCAAATAAATACTGGCTATCAGAAGCCTAAGGGGTAGAGACAATGTAAAACTATATTCTGAAATGACTTGAAGGAAGCAATTTTTTGATGTATGTATTAAAAATGTGGGTTATATTGTAAGAAAAGACAAATTGTAACATTGGTGGCAGAGTTAAAAAGGGTTCCCACACTGGGATCAGACAGATTCCACACCTCCCCCCCTGAACAAAATAAGCTCCTTTCTGCCCCAAGCCAAGAGATTGACAAGTTGGTGTGAAAAGGAACTGGGGAGTGGCACCCTGGACTGGGGCTCTGCTGACAGGAAAAAAAGACAATGGATTCTTTCAGCTGAATAGAATATGCTGATTTGGGTGTGACTTGCCAACAGCTGCTCTAGCAGGAAACAGATCATGTGACCTCTGAGTCAGAGCCAAGTTCTGGGGGGGCGGACCAGACTGAGATGTGAATTCAATTGAGAGCAAACATATGTTTTATAAAATTGCAATTTACAAAGTTTACCAAGCTGACAGAAATGTCAAACTTGGAGATTCTTAAAATGACAAATTCACTCACAGTTCAAGACTAAGCTGGACGCTGTGTGATGTTCTGAGACCAAACCCCGTAATTGTTAATATTGTAGCTGCAGTGTTTATGCTAGAAGCATGAAAACTTACAATAAGATGCTCAGAGAGGGTGTGCATGTCTGTGTAAAATCGGGTGCAGAACCAATCTTGGCAAACCCACCAAAATAGCGAATACGTTGTCATTTCTGAAGCCAAGCTCGTAGGAACATGGGGCTTGAACAGAGACCTGCCTTAATTCATCTGTGAGGTCTACATGTATTCTCAACAACTTGTGTATCTGGGAAATATGTTTTTGGGAAAAATTGATTTTCTAAGTAAAAACAAAGGGGAGTTTCTTCACTAGATTGTAAAACACAGCATCTCTCTGCCTCATTCTGACACGCTAATCCTTTCTCCAGTCAAGTCACAGGGAATTCTCTAACCTATCAAATCCTTAGGGGGTTGGGCATGTAGAATCAGCCTTCACACCCACTTTGAAAACACATAAAAAGAGAATGCTCAGGACAGATGAGAGACACTCATTTTTCAACTTCAACTGATTCCTTTTGCAGCACTCTGCCGGACCAGATCCAGACATTATCCAGACTCCAGACTCCAGATAGATCCAGAGACCAGACTCTAGAACCAAGCTCCTGAACCCTGAAGAGAGGCCTAATTCTCAAGCTGAATTCTTTTCAACAGGCCTTCAGGATCTTTTGCAACCTGATTCTAACCCCTAAAGCTTCCCAGGGTATCTAAAAAATCCAACAGCCTGGCTGAGCTATTTTGCTGTTCTAGCCAGGAACCATATGCTGGAACCCAGATCCAGACCCAGAGAGAGAGCAGTGCTGTATCCAGACCCGTCATACCCAGACCAGAGGCCTTGCTGTGAGCAGAACCGTGCCTGAGATCGTCCGGTGGTGAGTGAAGTCCAAACCTGACCAGATCGGTGACGTGGCCCATTTCCATTCCATTCCAAAACTAGGAGTGAGTATCTAGTCTAGAACTGTACAGAACCAATCTCTTAGTTTAAAGTAATTCTCTTCCATTCATTTCAACCTATACAGAACTGCATTATAGAATTTTGTGTCCATCCTGTTGTTGGTAAATCTCTTAGGTGCATCTGTCATTCTGAAATCTGGACATTATTTTTGAAAATCTACCTTCACAAAAACGTCCGTATCTTTTGAACCGCATGTCCTAGAAGCGAAATTTAATTCCTTATAATTTTTACGTAATCGCAATTTACGCACGCGGAAAAAGTGCAGCGAATTGCGATTTAGCTCAATTTAATTTTCTGTCAAAATAGCTGCTCCTATTTCTCAATTGCTGAATTTCGTTTTCAACCTGGTAATCACTCATGAATCATTGCTAGTGTTGACCTGAACTAACCCAGAGTAACTCTCACTTATCCTGAATATCCCTTAGTGACTTAAAAGCATGTTTAGTATATTTTCCCATCCATTGCAATTACATTCAAAAGTATTTTGCCTGTTTTAAAATCATACCTGTTCTCTCTAAGCTTGCTGGGGGAACAGGAATTGAACTGCATTATTGATTGTATTCTTGAAACCTCTGTACCCTTCTTCCCATCTCTTCATGCTGCATAGTGGGGGAGTGAGTATTCATAGGGGAAAAAGTGACCCTATTCTCTTTTGATTACAATTATATCAAGTGTATTTCTGTGTTGCATTCTTTCCCATTATTGCATTTCCTTGAATCACAAAGGTATTTTCTACTACAGTATCCTTCATATTCATACTCCTAAGTGATTAAAGAGATTGTAATTTTGTAATATTACCTATTGTTGATTACCGTCCATATTCATAAGTGTGCTACTCAAATATTATTTTATTCATAAAAGTGTGATATATATATTGTTTAATTATTCAAATAAACGTTTTAATTTGCAAATCAAACCTACTTCTTGGCTCAGTGAGGTCAGGGGGTATTCAAAGAGAGGGGTGTTATATAAGGGTTCATCATCCAGATTTAAGAACTTTGACATAAAAAAATATATAAATAAGGGCTTCCAGTGGGCATCCCAGACTAGGCATTGACTTAGTTGGAGTGCTGAATTTAAGTCACTTACATATTGGGGGCTCGTTGTGGGACTTCTGGATTAGAACTACCACTTTTAAAGCTTAATACAGCGTGCTAACTAATAGGATACATAAATCCTGTTGAGCTACTACGCTGTGTTACGCTGTAAAAGCACCCCTCAAAAAGGAACGCTCTTAGAAAACGGTCTGTTTTGCAAAATTACAAAATTACATAACAAAATTCTGTAAATCAGGAAGGAAATCAATTTCCAGAATGACGACACTGGTAGACATTAAGATAGCTAGAGAACACGTTTTACATAAGCTATTTGTGAGGTGAGTGGACTGAGCAGGACCAGAATGTGTGGTTGCAGGCAATCACACAACAGGTCTCTGCAACTGGGTTAGATATCTGGAGAGATCAGGGCCCCTTACACGTGGCCCTGAGTGAACTATATATGGCCCCTAAAGCCAAAGATGAGCATGACAAGATTATCGGGATCGCGGCATATTTATATTTATATATGGGAGCCATACAGGACAAATGTGCTGAAGGCCAAGATTTGGTAAATAGGTGACTGATGGCTTTAGAGAAGGCCCAATCTGATCTGGACTCTTCTGACCAGAGGCTGCAGAGGAGCCAGGGATCAGAAAACGAAAGTAGGCAGTATATCATTAAAATCAAAGAGGACATAGGTATCCTGCAACAGGAAAGGGAAGACCAGGATACCAGAATTCTGGCCTTGCAGAAGGAGTACCAAGAAGGTTTGTATTCCCTACTGCAGAGCCAGAAAAAGCTCGAGCAACAACTGGATTTCAACAGGGCATGCACAGAGCAGGTAGTCACCCTGCAAAGCCACCTAGATAGGGAAAAGTCAGAGAGCAACAAATTGATTTTGAAAGACTTGGATACTCAGGCAGAATTTGAGGAAGAGCGCCAGAAAGCTGGTGCCCTTCAAAGGCAGAGGGACGACCTGGCGTCACAAAGGCAGGCCCCTACTCAGGAAAAGGATACCTTAGGCCAGGAAGTCTGCCACTTAAGAAAGAAAATGGAAGAAAATCACCTGGCCCTCCAGGGTCTGGGTGACCTCCAAAAAGAGCATTACAACTTATTGGAGCACACCAGGAGGGGGGAAGATGCTTTGGCAAGAAAGGAGCAGGCCAGTAGGGATGAGACTTAGGAGGTAACCCCCCTGCAGCAGAGACTGGCCTAGTGCTCCAGGACCAACCAGGAAACAGAGAGAGAGAATGAGGCTATCTGCCAGCACAATTATAGGCTCCAGCAACATATAGCCATGCAGGAGAGACTGATAGAGTCTAGTAAGGCCAGATTGAGGAACTGAAAGCATAGGCTCTTGCATGGCAACAGGGAGCAGGGGCTGATAGAGATGAGGTTCGTTGGGAAAAGGAAACACCTGAGCATAACCTCAGGAGCCCTAGTACTAGAGGCCTTCATCTCTCGCAGTCCCTGGACTCTGCCAGCCCTGTGTCCCCTGGCGCACATGAGCCCATGGCCACAGGGATGGCAGATTACTATCCAGCCAGAAGTATGGGGCTCATAGGCCAGTACCTCCCAGGAATGGATGGGCAGGCATCCGGGTATGGGCACCCAAGTACAGTGCAATTTAGTGGGGAACCCCGGGAGAGTAGGCCCCCTAAGGCCATTCTGAAAACCTCTGCCCGGTTAGTTCAGTGGGGGGGTACCCATCAAATCCGGGCAGCAAGGAGGAATCTGAAGACTCCTCTGAGTGTCCCAGGACACAAGAGACTAGGTCCCCACATTATGCCAGCCATTCCTAGGCTTGCAGAATCCGGGAAAACCTGGAAGATCAGACAGGCACCTCTGGGAGCAGTGCTTCTGAGTCAGGGGATGAATGGACCAGGGTTACCCGAACCAAGAAGGCCAATAAGGAAAAAAGGGCCTTGCTTAAGGACCCCTGAAAACAGATCAAAGCAATAAGGAGCGTCATCACTCCTTACCATAAGAACTCCAAGTATTCTGTTTGGGAACACTTGGAGATCTTTGAGCAAATGATGGAGACTTTCCATTTGAAAGACAGCAGTAGCAGCATTCAGTACGTAAAATGGACATTCTCCCCAGAATACTCCAGTTTCTTTGCGAGGCTGGAGGATCAAAATCATTCAAGATGGTCCACCTACAGGGCAGCCATCTTAAAGCACTTCTCTGTTAATAGAAATCCCCAAGAGGCTCGCAAGGCAGCCTACAATTTACAATGTGGTGAGGATCAGGCCCCACAAGAATTTGTGCAGGAGTTGAAGTGTGCTTTGTACAGACTACCAAAAGGGTGCGCACTGATAGCAAAGAATGTGTTAACACTTTTTTCCATGCCTTACCCAAATACATCATGACCCAGCTAGTGAGCGATTTTCATGAGAAAAGGTCACGAGTCTGGGTCATTGAACAGGCCACCCGAATCTATGAGGTGCAGAAGCCCATAGTAAAGCTCAGAAACACCCCAAACTGACCAGCACCCCTGCTGCTGTCAAGGTGGCAGAGGTAAAGGTTGCCCCCATTTTGGATTTGGAGATAGGGGGCCTAAAAACTTGCCTGCACGGAATAATTCCAAGCCCAAAAGGCCCTCAGGCCAGTCACAGACAGAGAGTCAAGGAGGTAGTCCCACAAATGGGGTCCCTCACTCCCCTGACTATGTAAGCCCTGCTACGAGGGAAACCGACCCATCCTGGGTTATGTGTGGACTCCTCCAGCCCAAGGGGGGATATCCAACCAACCGCCTAATCCAGGGAACTTCGCCCCTAACTTCCCCCAGGAGGGCAGAAATTCACCAAATCCTGGGCAGAACGTTTTCCCCAGGTACCCACAGAACTTCCAACCCCAAAATCATCCATCCTTCTTTCCCCACTTCCCTGAGCCCAGACCACCTAATCAGGGAGAGGGGAGGCCAAGGGTGGAGGGGTACTCAAATATTCCCAACCCGGGGTACTACCAGAGAAAGGATAGCTACCCTTCCTGGGATCAGCCCAGGGGAGAAAACAGAACCTCGTATCAGCCCGAGCGGGTTTCCCAGTTAGAGCACCAGGTCCAAAATATGGCACAGGATTTGGGTCGCATGCTTAGGGCTCAGCAGAACCCTCAGATGAGCATGTCGGCACAGAATGTCTGAAACTCTGGACTGGTGCTCCAGAACAATGACGGGGGAAGCACCCCGATTACTCACCGGTTCCCGCACAAGGGGAAGGGGGGTGTAAAGCCTTGGAGGAATCTTCCTTCCCCACTTGTAAACAGCCCCTGGAAACCCAGGAACCAGAAACAAAATCTCCTGCCACTGAAAGTCTGCCACCCAAGGAGCAGAGGGGGGGTAGGAGAAACAAAGGAACCAAACAGACCCATTTTGAGGAGGAGGTACAGATCTTCCAATTTGAAGGAGAGGGGTCCTCAGAGGATCCTGGGAAAATAATCTTCTCATTCAGAGATGGGGGAACTACTCCCAAAGAAAAATGGGTCCCAAGGGATTCACATCCAGAATTGGTAGATGTGGGGACTGAGCTAGCGCCGCCCATCATCCCATCCCAGAACCAACAGCAAGAAAATCCCCTGGTTCCAACTCATCCTGGTGACTGCCTCCAAAAAGGGGGGGGCGGCCCAGAACCGGAACCAGGGGAAACCAAAGCTTCTCCTATTTCTAGTTGCCAACTTATTCTTTCAGATTCCCAAGACTCTCCATCGAACTCTGCCCAAATCACTTCTCTCTCCATGGCCAAAACCAGAAAATTAGCCCACCAGTTGTCCAAAAATGTGCATTATCTGTGCCCCCTTGTGGAGAAGGAGGGAAGATACTATGCCCCGGTACAAGTACAGGGGCAGGGTACAATTTTGGCACTGGTGGACACTGAACCCAAGCTCCCCTTCTGTCCAGAAAGGCCTTTGATGAACTAAATTCAGGAAGGGGGAGAATTACCAAATTACTCTCACCTCTCTTCCTGGATAACTCCAGAACTTTGACAGATAGGAAATTCCCGTCGAGGGGACTGCGGATTTGGACATTAAAATTGGGCGACACAAGGTGAAACACCTGGTTATAGTAGTGACTCCAGAGGGCACCCCTTGTTTACTACGGAATGACCTCCTGAGAAGGTTGTCACCCCTAATAGATTGCCTAAACAAGTTCCTCTGGACCCAGACTAGCCGACTTTCACTTCCAGAACAAACAAATTCCAGACGTGACAATAATAGCAGTAGGACAACAGACTGGTGATGGGGGGTCCTCTCTATTTCTGAAAATCAACCTTCCTTCCAGTTTAAGGTGGTATTCCACACTGGAAGGAAACACTCTGAAATTCTTTACCAATCCACAATCAGACATTCCCACTCCTATAGTCCAGAAATATATGAAATCAGCTCAGAGCCTGGCTGATATTCAGCAAATTGGTGAGCAGTGGTTCATCCCTGTTCAGTTAAATGAAGAGAAGGACTCTGTTCTCGCCCGAGTGTGTGTGAACAACGGTAAGAGCTTCATCAGCGAAGCCATGTTCCGCCAACTCCCAAAAGATCCAGCCATTCCCACATTCAAACTTATAGACAAATGGGAAATGGATCTGGAAGCACCCAAATCCAAACATCTCCTGCTAAGCAGGTGTATGCTCAAAATCTCCATTGGCAACAAGAGCATAGTCCATAATTGTGTGAGACGTCACTGCTGCCTTTTACTTAGGCAGTGACATTCTCTATCGCTTAGCCATTAGTCTGGACCTAATTAACTTCAAAGCTTGGTCCCGATTAGCGGATAATCCCGTGGGCTTTGATGATCCAGAAAAAGCATTTAGGTCAGCTCAATTGCAACCTTATGCAGTTGAAATTCAGATTGGAGAGGAAGTCACCATCCTAGAAAGGACCCGACAATTTTCCCTGGGAGTGAAAGTTAAAAGAGGATAGAAATTGAAAAACTCTGATGCTTGTATTCATCTAAATGCTTCTCTCCAAAAGCAAGGGTTGGGGGTAAACCCAACACCATTAATTAATATAGAACAGGACACCATTCCAATAGAGGTGGATAACAGCGACTTAAAAAGTATCACTCTAGCCGCAGGCACCATTATTTGAATGGCAGTTGATGACTGACATTTTTCCATTGATCTAGGTAATGAACTGTTAGGACCAATCCCCAAGGACTGTTTTGACAGTGACAGTGATGACAATACAACACCAGACAGGATCTTTACCCGCCATGGGGGGAACTTCCTGGTGTAAACTTCCTGTCCTTATGGTAAGGAAGATGTGACTTGCGACTTCAGGGGGCATGAGGTGATTTTTCAGGTTCAGGAGGAGTGCCTTTCCCACCTGAAGCCACCAGTCCAAATCAGCACTCTGACAAGGGACTTCTCCACCCAGCTGGAGAAGGCAGCTGAAATAGCAAAACCAGAAGTCTTTCCAGGCTTCAGGCAGATGGTTAAAGAGAGAGTCAACCTAGCTGATGCCTGTGTGACTCTGGAGCAGAAGCAAAAGCTGAAACAAGTTTTCTTGGATTTTCAAGATCTCTTTGTGGTGGACTCATATGACTGTGGTCACACCGACATCCACACAACAATTCCCACGGACCCTGGCATGACTGCAGTGTTTGTGAAGCAATATCGCTTGCCTCTCGCATCAATAGAGTCCCTTACTGAAATAATTAAGAACCTTGAGTACCGGGGGATAATCCGTCCAGTCCAGAGCACTTTCAATAATCCGGTGCTGGGGATATTGAAGCCAAACGGCCAGTGGAGACTCTGCGCCGACCTTAGGGAGCTCAACAAACGGGTCCATTCTTCCCGATGGCCTCTTCCCTACATTGACCAAGGGCTGGCCCAGATTCAGGGGTTGCAGGTATTCACTGCAATAGACCTGACCAATGGATACTGGACTGTGCCTGTCAGCAGGGAGGACCAATACAAGCTAGCTTTTACATTTGCGGGCCAACAATACACTTGGACCCGGACTCCCTTCAGATACCTCAACTTCGGCAATGAGTTCAACATTTTTCTGCATAAGGCTATGCCCGACCTGGGTGAGAGGGGTACCCTGGCTTATGTAGATGATGTCCTCATTAAAAGCTCAATTGTGGATGAACATATAGTGGAGATCTGTTATGTTCTGACTCAGTTGAGGGCCGACGGAGCAAAACTTTCCTTTCAGAAAGCACAGTGGTGTAGAATCTGTGTTAATTTCTTGGGGCATGAGATTACTCCTCAGGGTCTCTGTCCCCAGGAAAAGAAAGTGGAAGCACTCCAGAAACTGAAAGACCCCACAACTCTGCGGGAAGTAAGGAGCCTCCTGGGACTTACTAATTACAGCAGAACGTTCATTGAGGGCTATGCAGAGATCACCAGACCCCTGATTCATCTATTGAAGGGGGTCAAGTGGGAATGGGGTCCAGAACAATCTGAGGCAGTAAGACAGCTCAAAAGAAGCCTCTCACAAGCGCCTTGCCTAGCTTACCATGTCAGAAACAAGGAGTTCTTCCTGGAGACAGGGTTCTCTAATTCATGCTTGACTGCAGTATTATACCAAAACCATGACAAGGTCAATAAAGCAATCTCCTATGCGAGGAAAACTTTATCCTCTGTGGAGGAAAGATTCAACGATTGTGAGAAGGCACTCCTGGCAACGGTGTGGGCATTGAAGAATTACCACCCGTTTATCCAGGGGGAACACATCATAGTGGAGACTCCACACCAGCCTCTGCAATATCTCCAAAGTGACAGAATCAGGGCCGGAAATGTGAGTAATTCCCGAATTACTTCCTGGATTCTGTCAATGCAAGGCTTTCCTGTGGAGGTCAGATACGGCCAGAACAAGAAGAGTCCCCTCGCGCAAGGTCTGGCTGACTTGTATGATTGTGCCAGAGAAAACCGTCTCTAGGACAAGAGTCTAAAATTCAAGGACAACATGGAGGCATACCTCAATTCCCCACACAAAGTTTTTGAAAAAGACAAGTGTGAGGGAATGCCCACTGTCTATGTGGATGGATGCTCTTGCCATGTTGACAACAATGGGAAAAAATAACTTGTGGCCGGCGTTGGGAATGCATGGGTGAATGAGTCCCCAGAACCCTCCGCTGGGTACAAGATTGGTCCCTGAAGTAGTCAAGTGACAGAGTTGATGGCTGTGCATCAAGCCATCCTCACTGCTGTCCAACATCAACTCCATGAACTGGTCATAATCACATATTTGGATTATGTACGGAACGGGTTCGTGGAGCACCTGGGTAATTGGAAAACCCGAGGCATGCTATTTGCTAATAACAAGCCCTTGAAACATGGGAAGTTAATCCAAAATATTGATGATCTGGTCATCTTGAATGGGATGACCATCTACTGGAAGAAGAACAAAGGTCATTCCAAAGTAGAGGGACCAGAGAAAACTGGAAATGACTTAGCTGATCAGCTGGCCAAAACCGGGGGCCATCCAAGGGGATCTAATAGAGATCAAGTCCCTGTTGGGGGCAATCCAGGTCACTGCTATCACTAGGTCCCAGACAAATGCTCACGATTACCTTTCAACTGCACAATGGAGTAAGGAGACCCCAGATGATGATTTCATTACGGCTCAAAAAGTTGATCCAATAATTGATAAGTTTACCAACATATTGCGGACTCTGAGAACTTTCCCCTGATGGATACCGATTACATAGGGAAAGAGGACCTCAGAGTGTTGATGAAATGTCCAAAAATGTTCCGAATCCAAGACAGTTTTGTTGGTAAGGAAATCCCTAGCTGGCCATGATCAGTGGTGTTCCCTACATCATTCCGAAGCCTGATGTTAAGTCACACCCATGATGCGGCCACAGCCGTTCATAGGGGGTTTCATACAACACTTGAAATCTTAAGAGAGGTTGCATACTGGCCACACATGGGGCAGGACCTCGACCAATACTTGAAGGGGTGTCTTGTGTGTGCACAATTTCAGCCAACATCCCTCACACACTGTGCGCCTCTCCAAAAGAGGGGGATGACACTGCCATGGTCAGATTTACAAGTCGACTTTACAGGGCCCGTGATTCGCTCCTCTAGGGGGAATAAGTACATGTTGACAGTGACATGCTTATTTACTAAATGGGTGGAATGCCTCCTGGCCCCAAACTGCAAGGCAGAAACAGCAGCTGCCCGATGATCAACCACATATTTTCGCATTTTGGACTGCCCCAAAGTATTGAGTCAGACAGAGGTAGCCATTTCACCAGCGAAGTAATGACAAAGATGTGGGAGATACTGGGGGTTAAAAGGAAGCTACATATTGCTTACCGGCCAGCCTCTTCTGGTGCAGTGGAACGCTATAACAAAACCATTGTGAGCATCTTTAAAAAGTTTGTGGCAGATCCTGGGCCAAGCTGGGATATCCGATTACCTCTTGTCCTAATGGCCATCAGATCTACCCCTTCATCTGCAACTAAAATGTCACCATTTGAGTTGATGACTGGATGCAGGATGGTGCTTCCCCAGCATCTGCTTTACCGACCCAAGAGCAGACATTGATCAATGCCTCCACAACTCATGAGTATATTGAAAATTTAAGAAAACACCTTCAACATGCTTTTGCCTATGCTCAGCGAAATCTGGAAATATCAGCCGATAGCATGAAGACCCACTATGACTTGAAGACTACTAGGAAAGAATACAATGTAGGAGACCCGGTCTATCTATACCATTTCCAAAGGAACCAGGCCAAACAGCGGAAATTTCTGCCTACTTGGAAGGGACCTTTTGAAATTATAGACAAGATCTCACCAGTCGCCTACAAGATCTGCGATCCCCAAAGGCAGTTTGGCGGAGGGGGAAGATAAGTGGGTCCATATTAATCAGCTAAAGTGTTGCCAGCCCAGGCACACTCTACAGCTATTGGAAGAGTCCTCTGGAATCCCAGAGGAGGCCGCTCCAGATCAATAAAATCCCAACCCTAAAATATTCCACATATGGGCTATAAAATATAATAATAAGAATGCAAATGTCTCCTGATTTATACATGCCCACCCCACTACATTAATAGTGGTGGGGAAATGTCTATGAATATGTTTCTGCCGCTTTGCTTTGTCATCCTAGGAGAGATAAACCATGGAGACTGACCAAGGAGGACGACCCGGGGACCAGGAGCAAATATCCGAGGGGCAGGGGTATCACTCAATATTCCCATCAAGACTGGCGAGGAAAACCGATCAATCCACCCCTGATTGAGGAAAAGATGCTGAACTTTGCCATTTTGGAATCAGAAGAAGATAAAGCTAACATCCCAGTCTTGCGAGTTCCATTGATGGAAAATCAACACCATCACAAGAGGGGGGCTTGTGGGATGTTTTAACCCACGCATCCAAGCACTACAACAGTACTGTGCATTGCTGGCAGCAGAAACATCAGAATGGCCACTCGAAAGCATGCTGCTCACTCAAAACCATCCAAAAATGCGCAGTAAAAACCTGAAAAATAGGCTGCCACCCACTTTTGCCTATCTTAGTGAGCACAGTTGATCACTGCCAAAACCTACCATTGGGCTACCCACACAGTAGCCTGAAACCACTTGGAAATAGCAATACTGATTGCCAAAAGCAACCCAGAGCTGTTTGGGAATTCATTTTCTTGATTGTCAAAATGTGCTAAAATCATGGCTCACAAATCACCAAAAAGATACAACCTTCTTGTTGGGTGTCCCACATTATTCTACTGCAAGAATCCACATCAACACAATGTCAGCAAGAATCATATGCTATCAAGTGAAATCCCCTTTTTGAAAGATATTGATGTAAAGACAGCTGTCAAAAATGGATGTAGTACCGTTGCTCACCTCTACCAGAAAGCCGGCGTTTTAAAACAATTCCCTGTAAAAACTGAACAACTGAACCCAAACTATGCCAAAGAAATACTGTCTATCAGAAGCCTAATGGGTAGAGACAATGTAAAACTATATACTGAAATGACTTGAAGGAAGCAATTGTTTATTGTATGTATTAAAAATGTGGGTTATATTGTAAGAAAAGACAAATTGTAACATTGGTGGCAGAGTTAAAAAGTGTTCCCACACTGGGATCAGACAGATTCCACACCTACCACCCGAAACAAAAGAAGCTTCCTTCTGCCCCAAGCCAAGAGATTGACAAGTTGGTATGAAAAGGAACTGGGGAGTGGCACCCTGGACTGGGGCTCTGCTGGCAGGAAAAAGAGACAATGGATTCTTTCAGCTGAATAGAATATGCTGATTTGGGTGTGACTTGTCAACAGCTGCTCTAGAAGGAAATAGGCCATGTGACCTCTGAGTCAGAGCCAAGTTCTGGGGGCGCAGACCAGACTGAGATGTGAATTCAATTGAGAGCAAATATATGTTTTATAAAATTGCAATTTACAAAGTTTACCAAGCTGACAGAAATGTCAAACTTGGAGATTCTTAAAATTACAAATTCACTCACAGTTCAAGACTAAGCTGGACGCTGTGTGATGTTGTGAGACCAAACCCCACAATTGTTAATATTGTAGCTGCAGTGTTTATGCTAGAAACATGAAAATTTACAGTAAGATGCTCAGAGAGGGTCTGTATGTCTGTGTAAAATTAGGTGCAGAACCAATCTTGGCAAACCCACCAAAATCGCGAATAAGTTGTCAATTCTGAACCCAAGCTCGTAGGAACATAGGGCTTGAACAGAGACCTGCCTTAATGCATCTGTGAGGTGTACATGTATTCTCAACAACTTGTTTATCTGGGAAATATGTTTTTGGGAAAAATTGATTTTCTAAGTAAAAGCAAAGGGGAGATTGTTCACTAGATTGTAAAACACAGCATCACTCTGACTCATTATGACACTCTAATCCTTTCTCCAGTCAGATCACAGGGAATTCTCTAACCTATCAAATCCTTAGGGGGTTGGGCATGTAGATTCAGCCTTCACACCCACTTTGAAAACACATAAAAAGAGACTGCTCAGGACAGATGAGACACACTCATTTTTCTACTTCAACTGATTCCTGTGCAGCACTCTGCCGGACCAGATCCAGACAATATCCAGACTCCAGACTCCAGATAGATCCAGAGACCAGACTCTAGAACCAAGCTCTCGAACCCTGAAGGGAGGCCTAATTCTCAAGCTGAATTCTTTTCAACAGGCCTCCAGGATCTTTTGCAACCTGATTCTAACCCCTAAAGCTTCCCAGGGGCATCTCAAAATCCAACGGCCTGGCTGAGCTGTTTTGCTGTTCTAGCCAAGAACCCTATGCTAGAACCCAGATCCAGACCCAGAGAGAGCAGTGCTGTATCCAGATCCGTCAGACCCAGACCAGAGGCCGTGCTGTGAGCAGAACCAGTGCCTGAGACCGTCTGGTGGCGAGTGAAGTCCAAACCTGTTCAGATTGGTGACGAGGCCCATTTCCGTTCCATTCCAAAACTAGGAGTGAGCATCTAGTCTAGAACTGTACAGAACCAATCTCTTAGTTTAATGTAATCCTCTTCCATTCATTTCAACCCATCCAGAACTGCATTATAGAATTTTGTTTTCATCCTGTTGTTTTTAAATCTCTAAGGAGGATTTGTCATTCTGAAATCTGGACATTATTTCCGAAAATCTACCTTCACAAAAATGTCTGTATCTTTTCAACCTTATAGTTTTCCCGTAATCGCAATTTAAGCACGCAGAAAAAGTGAACTGCAATTTAGCTCAATTTCATTTTCTGTCAAAATAGCTGCTCCTTGTTCTCAATTGTTCTCAATTGCTGAATTTCGTTTTCAACCTGGTAATCACTCATGAATCATTGCTAGTGTTGACCTGAACTAACCCAGAGTAACTCTGACTTATCCTGAATAACCCTTAGTGAATTAAATGCATTTTTAGCATATTTTCCCATCTATTGCAATTACATTCAAAAGTATTTTGCCTGTTTTAAAATCATACCAGTTCTCTCTAAGCTTGCTGGGGGAACTGGAATTGAACTGCATTATTGATTGTATTCTTGAAACCTGTTTACCCTCCTTCCCATCTCTTCATACTGCATAGTGGGGGAGTGAGTATTCACAGTGGAAAAAGTGACCATATTATCTTTTGATTGAAATCATATCAAGTCTATTTCTGTGTTGCATTCTTTCCCATCATTGCATTTCCTTGAATCACATAAGTATTCTCTGCTACAGTATCCTTCATATTCATACTCCTAAGTGATTAAAGAGATTGTAATTTTGTAATATTACCTATTGTTGATTACCGTCCACATTCATAAGTGTGCTATTCAAATATTATTTTATTCATAAAAGTGTGATATATATTGTTTAATTATTCAAATAAACCGTTTAATTTGCAAAACAAACCTACTTCTTGGCTCAGTGAGGTCAGGGGGGATTCAAAGAGAGGGGCGTTATATAAGGGTTCATCATCCAGATTTAAGAACTTTGACATAAAAAAAAATATATAAATAAGGGCTTCCATTGGGCATCCCAGACTAGGCATTGACTTAGTTGAAGTGCTGAATTGAAGTCACTTACACTTTAAGGAAAACATCTCCCCTGAAACCATTATATCAGCGGCTCCTGATCAAGACAACCAATCAGTGATGGGTAATGTATTTGCAGATATTGATAACAATAATGAATTGCTTAACCTTTGTTTATCTCTCCAGACAGAAGTGCAACAACTGCCATGCTTAAACACCCTAAATTCTTACTCAAATGCTTGTCTGAAGGATAACATGATAAGAGACATGGCGGCAGTGCCTGCGATCATCCAAAGACTTTCATGTTCACCTCAATTGACTGGGTTATGGGATGATATTTTATTTGTATCACACTGATAGAGAATTGTTTTAGAATGCGACAGGGGAGGGGAACAAGGGAGGACAAAACCGCGATCTTACTAGGCCCAGTAAAATTGAGAAAGTGCAAGTGCAGGGGAGAGGGAAGTGGGAAAGTGCAGGGGGAGGGGAGAAAGTGGAAAGTGCTAAGCAAGGGATAAAAAACAACTGGTAGTGCAGTCAGCAGGGTGAAAAGTGTAGGGTTTAACAGGCAGACAAGGAGTGTCTGGTAAGTGCCAGTAAGGGGACTGTAGGGTTTCAGATACAGATTCAAGAGCAGGGTTGCCTGGAGGCAGTGCCGGTGAATAGGTGAGTCGGCAGGGACCTGGGCCCGATGTCAGATGGTGACCAGGTGCCGGGTTCTGAAGCAGAAATAGATCAGATAGATCAGCAGGGAAGAGGAAGAGCAAAGACAGAATGAAAGAGGAAGGTCTTGAGGTGCTTCTGGAACCGGAGATGGTTCTCCAATCAGCACCAATCAGCTAGAAACCAGGCTGGTGTATAGAAATAACAGTGTTTTAATTTCTTCACTGAATAACACACAAAAACAAGAGCACAAGCCACCAACTCCGTGGCACAACACAATAATCACACATGCAAATTACTGGCATCAATTGACTGACATGTATTTCTTAATAGGAGTTCAGTTACCACAACACACACAGGTTGAATTTGAAGACTTGAATTCAAAACACACATAGGATTTCTTTGCACATTAACAAATAGGACATTTTAAACAACAACCAGTGATTGATTGGGTTATCACAATGCTCTTCTCTCCCAGCAACCCCCATGCCGGGATATCAGTTATATACGACCCCTTAGTTTGGAGGCAAGGTACAGAGAGTGGGAATACAGCATGGAGTTTGTTTTGGTGTTTTATTAGAAAGGCAGGGTTTGGGAAAGGAACTCAATGGGAAAATCGTTTTGGGCTTTTTATTTGAAAGGCAAGGTTTGGGAAAGGAACTCATTGGGAAAATCGTTTTCGGCTTTTCATTTGAATACAATGTAGGGCCTTGGGGATTATGATTTGGGATGCATGTGAATACATTGAAAATTGTGTTCTGCACACTCTACATTCACTTGAATGGCAGAGTCTAAGGGTTACTTATTTCTGCAAACAGAATTACTGACTTGCCACTCTACCTCATTACAAATAAAAAAGGCACAACTGATCACTGCATCAGTGGTGTGTCCAGATTCTTTTGTTCTTTTGACCATAGTTTAGGATAATGGGGTGGCACCAGGGGTGGCTAATCAGATTCCAGGTGTACAACGTGCCACCCCAGGTCGCTGCATGGACACACCATTGCTCTGCACCAAGCTCAATTCATGTTATACCCAGCCATTTTCTTGTCATGGTAATAGAATGAACTATACAACTGTAAAATCAATACATACATTTAGGTTATGGTTAAGTTGCTCAACCCATAGGAAGAGCACTTTTTTTCTGGCTTTTAACTTTGCCCCCCCGGCCTCCAAATGAATCCTCACAAACTTTTCTAAAAAAAGGATATGACCATGTCAGATCAATCCTGCAAATTTTGTTGAGGCCTTGTCAAGTGGAGGCAAAGTTATAGGGGGGTACCAACATTTGTGGTTTTTCCCAGAGATGCATTAGTAACATTATTTTGCTTACAAGTACAGCCAAAACTGCTGGATGGATTGTCACCAAATTTGCGGCAGGTATGGTGGCTTGGTCCCGAAAGGGTGCTTTTGTAAATTTGGTGTAAATCCATCCAGTAGTTCATTTTTTAAACAACCAAAAAGTAGGCATCCTATTGGCGCAGAGGGCGGCGTGAGGATCGAGCACATCGGGCTTGCCCACTGATTGGATGGTGAAAAGCATGAAGATTTTTGGAAGCACCCACCATGATGGATTCACGGACGGCACCCACTGTCCATGCACATTGTGGTAAAACACAACATTGCACTTGTCAAAGGTATCAAACAATCTCTGGGGACGTGAGGGGTGATGAGGATGGGATGGGATATGGCCTTAAAAAGCAAAACAAACTGGCGTGTTTTTCTCTGATGTCCGCAAACAGTCCGGGGCAGTCCAGTGATGTCCACAAATATATTAGATGTTGGGGGGCATCTATGCTTGTTTGTGCATTACAGGGTTGGTGAAAAGCAGTTTCTGGATGGCTTATAACTTTGGCGCCACTCATTGAAACTGCATGAAATTTGGGAATTTCATCCTATTCCTGATTCCGAATGGTTTTGAAAAGTGTGGTGCTGTTTTGTCAAGAGTGAACAAAATTAGAGCGGGTCCTAAAATATTGTAAAGACTTATAAATGTGGTGCCATTTGAGGAATTGGTCCAAATGTTTGATAAAATATTTTCAATCTAGATATACATGTTTTTGCAAGGTTTGATGGAGTTTAGTGAAGAGGGGGCTAAATTAAAGGGGGTCCCAACATTTTTAGATGGCTTATAACTTTGTTGCCATTTGATGTATGTAGACAAATGTTTTCAGAAAGGTTACAGACCCAAACTTGAATGATTGTGCTAAGTCTGAATGGATTTTGTCTAGTGGGGGCTAAATTATATGACTATTGTATGTATATACATGTTGATACTTTTGAAAAATAAAACTTGCATATATATATATATATATATATATAATAGGGTCTGCGGTAGCAGCACTGTAGTTATTGTTGAGTTGCTCAACGAAAAGAAAGCACACTGTTTGGGTGGCTTATTACTCTCCCCACCCCGTGTCAAATCCTCACAAAACTTTGCAAAAAAAAAGTATATGGCCCACTCAGAGTGATTCTGTGAAGTTTGGTGCAATTTTGTTCCGGGGAGCAAGATTATAAGGGGGGGGGGGGCAAAATGTGTGGAAATCCTCATAGAGGCAATGGAAAAAGGTATGTGCTCATGTCTACAGCCCAAACCGCTGGATGGATTTTCACCAAATTTGTACCAGGAGAGGTGGCATGGTTACCGAATGCATGCATCTTTTATGGTTGATAACTTTGTTGCCAATAATGAATGTAGACAACAGTTTTCAGAAAGATTAGATACTGAACCTTGAATATGTGTGCAAAGTCTAAATGGATTTTGTCAAGTGGGGGCTAAGTTATCTGACCATTGTATGTATGTACATTTTGACACTTTGAAAAAATAAAACATGGGCGGATTTCCAGCAAATTTGTGTAAGGAGCATTGGCAAGAGTGTCATAATGTAGGTACACAGAATAGTGATATACCTTTGGTGACTGAGCTATAGCCTGTGCCCATGGGCAGTGGCCAGATTGTCCGGGTCATGGAATAAGGTATCACTTGGGCCGATAACTTTGGGCTGCTGGGCCATTATCTCCTGATCCTGTCCCTACAAGGAGGGATGAATGCCACATTATTCCCATTAGCATAACACAACATGCTAATGGAAATGTTGGAAAATATTATTAAGTCTATGGACTTTACTGACATATGTAAATTAGATGGGGAGGGAAAAGAGGCACCAAGCACTAAGATGGAGGGGCAGATTGACAGGGGAAGTTGTTGCACATGTTTTTAGGTAGCGGGCAGTGTTTCTCATGCTCCTTGATTACAGCTTCAAAAGCATGTTGCTCCCCCTGCAGAGTGGTGTGCTGCAGTATATAGTGTGAACTGTTGTATGGATCAATAGCCTCTTTTATTGCTTGTAAGGTAGCTGGTGGGATTTTGTGTCCCACAGAAGTAGGCTTTGTGGTTATAGTATTGGTTGACGAAGATGAGGTGGATGAGGACAGCCTACCATTTGCTAAGAAAGGAACTGCCATTCTGAGCGCATTGCAGTGGGTGGATTGGGTGTGGCGGTGCATGGAGGTTCTCCTGTAGGAGTACTCTCCAGGTAGTCAGTGACAGAGTGCATTTCACTTTGGTACCTTTAGCCTTTAGTACATTCCCAACAATGGTACAGAACTGCCACACCGATGATACTCTCTGGTGCTAGAGTTAGGCACTTCCTCTACATCATCGTCTTGGTCCTCTTCATTGTCTTTTGAAGTATTGACCTTTTTTCTGTTTTTAGGCCCTCCAGCTAGTGGTATTGATGGTGGCTCTTGGGGAGGAGGGATGGCAATAGCAGATGCCAATTTTAAGCTACATAGCAGATTTACTAAAATTCTTCCAAATGTGTGCTCTGTACTAGAGTGTTAATTGAAAATGAGCATGCATAGGTTGAGGAGCTGTGCAAGCGGAACATGTTGAGCTTGAAATGTCCTACATCAGTAGAAAATGCCATTTCTGAACTGTCCAGGAAGCACAGACACGATTGCGTAGTGCGCACACGTTCGTGAACACGTCATCATGCTGTCACTGTCCGGAATGTCCGCAATGACATCAGATGCTCGCGAATGTCGTCGGACTCAAACACAGTGGAAAAATTTGCAAAAATTGTTTAGAAGTGTTAGAAATGCAGCTAGAAAGTTTGGTACTCTGTTTCAGCATTTGAGCTGCCTATAGTCTGGCCCTCCTAATTAGGAATCAGACAAAATGTCTGGCTGAACAAGCAGACTTTTACTCACTTTTAGATCACATAGGACGAAAAGCACAAATTTGTTCTAATGGAACAAGGAAACATTGGAGTCCTAACTGCCCCTCTTTTTACTCTCTGTCTTTGTCACTATTTTCAGAATGTAAATTTTGTTTTAACATGCAAGTGATTGTCAAATATGATGTAATATTTGTCTATAATACTTATGTGATTGGAGAAATGCTTTTCCTCCCCAACATGCTAAGATTACACAGTATTTTTTCAATGTCAAAAAGTATGAATTGAGAAATACTAAAAAAATGCCTGTCTACTAAACAGACAATACGATCTGCTTAACTAATAAAGCAGATGTATGAATTAAACCATCACTTGTTGCTATATGGATGGATTGAGTCCTCAGACGCACCATAACGTCAAAGGATGTCTAGCTCACTTTCGAGGCAATATGTACAAATTGGTTGTAAATCACAGCAGACATAGAAGTTGTAATGTACTGTCATGAATTACTATGTGGTAGGAACAACCCCTTTTGTTTCATAGACGGTGGGAAATGGCAGCGGTCTAAGGTGAAAAGTTGTAAATTGGACAGTAGTGTTGCTATAGTGGTGTAAGTATTATATTAGTAAGTTGTAAGAAATTAGCATGCACTGGTAAAAACCCATGAAATTCACTGAAAAATATTTGTTAAAGGGACATTATGGTTAAGTTGCACAGATAAAAAACAATGAAATTCACAGAAAAAATCTTTGTTAAAGGGACGTTATGGTTACGAGTAAAACCGACATACCCCAGAAATTCTCCAGTTATGGTAAGCTAAGCAACCATAACTCGCGCCACCACTGTGCACTGCTAAGACTAACACCCAGGACATCAATGATGACATCACAAATGCAGTGCACTAGCCAGCTATTAGCTGGTGCTCTCGATTGACCACAAGATAGGAGATAATACATTTTTAGACACACATGCTCACCTCTCAGTACTGCTAGAAAGTTATATAAGAGAAACATATGGGTGAAAACAAAATTGCGAACACTCGATATTGTTGAAATATTTAAAATATCAAGGCTTACGACCACATAATAGAAATACGCTAGTCACGAGGTCAAAGTTACAATTGTATTTATTAGCAAGGGCCACTTGGTTCTCAAAACCCCACAATGTGTGCAAGCAGATACCGTGAGATGAGAGACTACTGAACATTCCACAAGTACACATATTTATACAAATTCTTCACAGCCTTGGACACATCGTCCAGACCCTCTCCATATAATACATAACGTGGGTTTGTGACCTAACTAGATAACTAATTCATATTTAAACATCATTGCGTAGTTTGATGTTTTCCATTAAACAATTCACATGTTTTCCAAATACAGGACACAAGGTAACACTCCTCATTGTATTCGCTTATATTTATCTACCATTTGTTCTTGAGCTTAAAGTTAGTTAGTTCCAACGAGATAAAACAAGGATTTCTGCAGAAAAGTACTTTCAGCTATTCATTATTCTACTTTACTGTTTGAACAGGAAGACACTGGGGGTAATTCATAGAATACAGCACACAAGTGGCGCATGCGGCTGGCGCACAGTGTGCGCGTGCGAATCCCTGCACCAGCCGCGTGCGCAAAAATCCATTTCCGCGCACAGCGTATTCATGGATTCCAGCCACCAAAACCAGCCGTGGTGCACAGTGGCGTAGCGACCCTGCAGCAGCGCCAGTTACGCCCCCAAGAACGCCTCTCGCGCAGGGAAAAGCCATCAAAATCCCCAATCCAGTGCAAAGGGCTGCGCTAACCCTGTACCAGCACGGCAAGTGGGCTACGTGTATCACTGGGGTGCGTGGGAAGTACCTCATGCGATTGGCCCCATGCGAGCAGGGTATACGTATTTCAGGGGTGCGCGGGAAGTTCCACACGCGATTTCCGCAGGGTACGTGTATTTCAGGGGTGCGCGGGAAGTTCCACACGCGATTTCAGCAGGGTACGTGTATTTCAGGGGTGCGCGGGAAGTTCCACACGCGATTGGCCCCGTGCGAGCAGGGTACGCGTATTTCAGGGGTGCGCGGGAAGTTCCACACGCGATTTCCGCAGGGTACGTGTATTTCAGGGGTGCGCGGGAAGTTCCAGACGCGATTTCCGCAGGGTACGTGTATTTCAGGGGATGCGCGGGAAGTTCCACACGCGATTTCAGCAGGGTACGTGTATTTCAGGGGTGTGCGGGAAGTTCCACACGCGATTGGCCCCCTGCGAGCAGGTTATGCGTATTTCAGCGGTGCGCGGGAAGTTCCACACGCGATTCCATAAGGGTACGTGTATTACAGGGGTGCGCGGGAAGTTCCACACGCGATCTCATCAGGGTACGTGTATTTCAGGGTGCGGGGGAAGTATCACATGCAACATCAGCAGGGTACGTGTATTCCAGGGGTGCGCGGGAAGTTCCACACGCGATTTCATCAGGGTACGTGTATTACAAGGGTGTGTGGGGAGCACCACACGTGAATTGCACGTGTGGGTCCTCCCAGGTGTTCCCTCTACACCCTCCACGGCCCCTGCAGGTGGCTCACACCACAGGGGCCTACCCTGCACATGTCCCGCAGGCACCCCATCCACCATGGCCATGCCCCCAAGCCAACCCACATGTCAACTTGCACTACTGCCCACCAACGCATGTCCCCCTGCACCGCCAGCCACCAGGGGCACCCTCCACCAGGCCCCCACCCATGTCTCCCACCACCCCCACCCCCCAGCACTGTGGGGCACCTGCCAGCAGGCCCCAACCCATGTCTTCCACCACCCCCACCCCCTAGCAGTGCAGGGTCACCCTCCACCAGGCCCCCACCCATGTCTGGCACCCCCCCACCCCCCAGCAGTGCAGGGTCACCCTCCACCAGGCCCCCACCCATGTCTCCCACCCCCCCACCCCCCAGCACTGTGGGGCACCTGCCAGCAGGCCCCCACCCATGTCTCCCACCACCCCCTCCCCCCAGCACTGTGGGGCACATGCCAGCAGGCCCCCACCCATGTCTCCCACCCCCAACCCCCCAGCAGTGCAGAGTCACCCTCCACCAGGCCCCCACCCATGTCTCCCACCACCCCCACTCCCCAGCACTGTGGGGCACCTGCCAGCAGGCCACCACCCATGTCTCCCACCACCCCCAGCCCCCAGCAGTGCAGGGAAACCCTCCACCAGGCCCCCACCCATGTCTCCCACCACCCCCACCCCCAGCAGTGCAGGGTCACCCTCCACCAGGCCCCCACCCATGTTTCCAACCCCCCCCCCACACCCCAGCACTGTGGGGCACCTGCCAGCAGACCCCCACCCATATCTCCCACCACCCCCACCCCCCAGCACTGTGGGGCACCTGCCAGCAGGCCCACACCCATATCTCCCACCACCCCACCCCCCAGCACTGTGGGGCACCTGCCAGCAGGCCCCCACCCATGTCTCCCACCCCCCCACCCCCCAGCACTGTGGGGCACCAGCCAGCAGGCCCCCACCCATGTCTCCCACCACCCCCACCCCCAGCAGTGCAGGGTCACCCTCCACCAGGCCCCCACCCATGTCTCCCACCACCCCCACCCCCCAGCAGTGCAGGGGCACCCTCCACCAGGCCCCCACCCATGTCTCCCACCACCCCCACCCCCAGCAGTGTGGGGCACCTGCCAGCAGGCCCCAACTCATGTTCCCCAGCCAACATGTCATCACAATCTAGATCCCTGGTCCCTATGGTCCACTGGGCCACGTCGGCACGGTGCTCTCCGTGATGACATGCATGCTCCACCCAGGAAGCACGCACCTCATCACGAATTGCACCTGTGCGCAACGCGACACCAATCAGGACCTTCTCCATACGGCCAGGGGTCCCCTTGTCCGCAGGTGGAGGGGAGTCAGATGACATGGACATCCCCCTGCGAACGGGCCTGGGATGGGGCATCCCTGCTGGTGCATGGTGGTGCAGTCACAGTGTCAGGGACAGTGACATGCACAAGCCCCTCCATGGCGACCTGTGCTGCCTCCTGCCCCTGCCCCTGGACTGCAACACTTGCACCAGCAGGGATGCCCCCACCAGGCCCCATGTGCGCCTCAGTAGCGGCCTCCTCCTCCTCTGTGGAAACCACCAACCTGGAATACTCCACCCCGTCTTCCGCCGTTGCAAGCCCCTGTGGGGGCTCACCCACCCCTTCCGCTGCAGCCGTGGGGGCATCCCTGCCGCTTTGCTCCACAGAGCCGTCTCCGCCCTCTTCTTCACGTGGCGCTGTGCAGAGGGAGACATGGAACACAAGCATCAGGGTACTGTACAATGGTCCCCTAGACAGGAAGCAATAGCAGATGAGTGGCACTGTCAAAGATCACTTCCATCATGTCCCTCCACAACACATGGCTCAGTGCAGGTAAAACACATGCGGTAACAGGCATGGCGCATGCTATGGACATTAGCATACATGTCCAAGGGATTCTTGGAACATACAATGTTGTTTTGAAACTCACATGCATCATGGGCCATGCCTATCACATGCACACACTTCACCCTAGTTTCATCCATCTGGCCTCGTACACCACAGACACAGTGGATCCAAGGATGACTAGGCTGCATCAGTGAACCTGAACATTGCGACAGACATGTGTCATACATCCCTGGCATTCACAAGTCACAGACACACAGGTCAGACACACAGACATGGACAGCATACATGTACATGGCATCAGCACCCATCCCTCACCCCCACCCATGTCCAGGAACAGAGACTGGCATGCTTTCATGTGGCCATTCCGCATAGGGCAACCCATGTTGCATTTGAACACATGCACCAACCGTGTGGTTCACCTATTACTGGTCTCACATGCATGACGTTCCTGCACACACACATGCATACATGGCGTATGTCACACATACAGGGCAAGTATCAGACAACCAGCACACTGCGACATGCCCTGTCTCACACAGCAATGCATGGCCACTTAACGCTCAACTCCAGACGGGTCTGCCTCTCAAGGATCTGGGCGTGGAGCACTGGGCCTATGCATTCCAGCACCCTCATCTGGATGGGACTCATGCGGCCCCGGCCCCCCTCCACGAGGCGCCGGGCCTTCAAGAGGGTCCTGGACCTGCAGTCATCCCAGCGCTTCTTGACATGTTGGTAGTCGCGGACTGCCACCCCCTCCGCGTGGATGGCAGTCATGATGTCCGTCCAGATCCGAGTCCGTCCTTCCTTGTTGGCGCGCTTACTTCCGAAGAGGGCATCATAATGCCCCAGGACTTGCTCCATCAGGACACCAACTTCGGTGGCACTGAAGCTGGTGCCCCTCTGCCTCTCTGGCCGGGGGTTGCCAGTGGTGCCAGATGTTTCAGTGCCCGACATGGCAACCCCAGAGGCAGGAGTGGGTGGGCAACTGGGTCCTGGGGCTGGGCTGTGGAGCGATGGTATCTCAGTCGGCAGTCTTCTGTTCCAGCAGGGGTGGACACAGCAAATGGACCCCTGCAGATGGCTGATGTGCAGGCACCAAATGGCAGGGCACGGTGGCAGCAGGCAGGCAGGCAGGCAGGCAGCAGCAGATGGCTCGTGGGAGGCTGCTCGGGGCTCTGGGGGGCAGTAATTCAGCCTTTTGGGCAGGAGAGTGGTCTTCCGTGTGCTTACGCGTGGCCAGCTTGATACGGAGTGAATTGGCATGTGAAAATCCTGCACGTCTGCGTGTAATTCGAGGAAAGGCCCTTAGCGCGTATGCACATCAGCACGCATATGCGATTTCATTGGACCAAAGGCCCTTAGCGCGTGAGCGCGTCTGTGACGTGACGCGCACGGGTGTTTCCCTCATTGCACGTGATGACAGAACACACGTGGATTTCCATCAATCGTGTGTGAAAGTTCCCGCGCACCGAGGAACACACGTACCCAGGCTAATCGTGTGTAGAACTTCCTGTGCACCCCGAAACACACGTACCCAGGCCAATCGCGTGTACGCTCACTTCTCTCTGATCACACGCGATGACACTCGGACGTGCAGTTTTACCACTTGTCCTCTGTCATCACATGTAATGAGGGAAACACCCGCACGCGCCACTGGTCCAATGAAATCGCATATGCGTGCTGACGTGCATACGCGCTAAGGGCCTTTCCTCGAATTACACGCAGACGTGCAGGATTTTCACGTGCCAATTCACTCCGTATCAAGCTGGCCACACGTAAGCACACAGAAGACCACGCTCCTGCCCAGAAGGCCAAACTACTGCCCCCCAGAGCCCCGAGCACATTTCCACCTGCCATTTGATGCTGCCTGACTGCCTGCTGCCCACGTGCCCTGCAATTTGCTGCCTGCACATCAGCCAGGGGTGCTGTTGCTGTGAACACCCCTGCTGGAACCGAAGACTCCCGACTGGGATTCCATCGCTCCACAGCCCAGCCCCAGGACCCAGTTGCCCACCCACTCCTGCCTCTGGGGTTGTCATGTCGGGGCAAACACCATCTGAGACCACTGACAGCCCCCGGCCAGAGAGGCAGAGGGGCACCAGCTTCAGTGCCACCGAGGTTGGTGTCCTGGTGGAGCAAGTCCTGGGGCAGTATGATGCCCTCTTCGGAAGTTCCCGCGCCGACAAGGAAGGACGGACTCGGATCTGGACTGACATCGTGACTGCCATCAACGCGGAGGGGGTGGCAGTCTGCGACTTCCAACATGTCAAGAAGCGCTGGGAGGACTTCAGGTCCAGGACCCTGAACAAGGCCCGGCGCCTCTTGAAGACAGCGGATGCCAAGGGGCGCCGGGTCCACTTGTCGGAAGAACAGATGAGGGTCCTGGAACGCATATCCCCAGCGCTCCACGTCCAGGTCCTTGAGAGGCAGACCTGTCTGGAGTCGAGTGGTAAGTGTACATGCATCCTGATTGTGAGCTGTGCGTGTGGTGATTTTTCAGTAGTGTGCAGGTTGCACATCTGTTTGTATGGGGTCGAGTATGGGTGGGGGTGTACAGGGCCGTGGGGCTAACACATGCAAGGGCTGGAATGTGTGAGACATGGATGGTGCTTGTGTGTGTAGGCTTGCATGCCAAATGCAGTTGTGTGGGCACACATGTTTGGATGAATGTGTATGTAAGTAGACATGTCCGTGATGTCAGGCTTGTATGTTGTTTTCAGCTGCATGTATCAGCACTGTGTACATGTGCATCTGTGTGTATTTGACAAGGGTGCAACAGTGATGCAACATGGATGCATGTGACAGCGGTATGTGGAAGCCTGATCGGCAGATGTGACATGGATGCCCATCTGAACACTGTGACACTTGGCAGAGGTGTACACATGCATGCAAGTGTGGTGGATTGTGTACATGTGTGGTGCACTTCCTGTGTTGCATGTGATGTCTGGCTCACCTTTTCCTGCTCATGCTGTTGTATGTGTATGGATGGTGCTGGCAGTTGCAATATGGCTGTGGTATGGCTCATGTGTGCGAGTTGAAATGACATGTGTGTTGGGGATTGTGATGACATGTCTGAGGTTTGCCAATGCCACTCATGTACAACTGTCATGTGTGTATGTGTCCATTGTACAGTGCCCTGATGCCTGTGTTTTATTTCTCCCTGTCTGCAGCGTCAACTGATGAAGAGGGCGGAGAAGGTGCTGTGGAGCACAGCGGCGGGGATCCCACCGCCAGCCGGAGACACAAGCACCGGCTCCCCTCCCATGTTGTCATCTCGTCGGGGAGTGAGGAGTCCAGTGCCGCGTCCCAGGCCGCAGCTGCCGGGGGGAGGTCCAAGAGGCGGAGGTTGGAGTTGGACTCCTCGGCAGCAGAAGGGGCAGCTGGGACCCCACAGGGCCCAACGGGGGAAGATGGCACGGAGTCATCCAGGTTGGTGGGGGGTTTGGTGGAGGAGGAGGCCGTGCAAGCAACAGAGACGGGGTCTGGAGCTGGGGATCCCACTGGTGCTAGTGGTGCAGTGCAGGACCAGGGACAGGAGGCAGCACAGGCCACCACGGAGGTGCCTGTGTGCAATCATGTCCCTGATCCTGTCCCTGCATCATCTTGCACCAGCAGGGATGCCTACGTCGAGACCCGTTTTCAGGCAGGGGATGAGCTCACGACAACTGGCCTTCCTCTGCCTGCAGACGTGGCTATCCGGGTCCGGGTTGAGCCTGTTCTGACTGGTGTGGCGTTGCGTCAACGGGCCATACAAGGTGAACTGCAGTCTTTTCATGAGGAGACTGCACGTCATCTCGAATGGCTCGTTGACAACGTCAGCCTGCTGGGACAGGTCACCCAGGCCGGATTCCTCCATATGTTGGGGCTTGCTACAACCCCCTCCTCAACTGAACCCCCTACGTGCCAGTCGTCCTCCGTGCCATCTTCCCACCCATCAGTCACCTGGGTGCCCTGTGGAGCTGCCTCTGACGGTGTGGCCAGGCTGGTGGAGGAGGCATCCCTGCCACAGTCGGGAGTCAGATGTCCAGCAGGGGTGGCCACATCAACGACTGAACCCCAGCCGGCGGGGGATGTGCAGGCAGCAGGAGGCAGTGCACGGGCAGAGGCACAGCAGCAGCAGCAACGTGGTGGGAGCCATGAAGGCTCGGGGCCTTCAACATCGGAGGGGCAGGCATCGGCCGGAGGGCAGGAGGACCCAGGACAGAGAGTGTCTTCCGTGTGGCAGCGGTTGGGCCACGCCATAGATGCGGAGCGGCAGCGGGCGGAAGAGGCACGGCTCACAATGGTCAGGGCAGAGAACTCCATGCGGACGGCCCTGAGGCGGGCCGAGTGCCTCGAGGCAATCCGCAGGGGTTTGGAGGTGGACACGTCGACGGCCCTGTGGACCCTCAGGGCCATGGAGGAGGACCGCCTCCGGGACATTGAGCAGGAGTTCGATGATGCCCTGGCCCGGGACATCCAAAAGTGAGCCGTCAAACTAGCCCGCTGCCCTTGCACATAGTTATGTAGGTAGTGTTAGGTTTCCTTTTTTTTTGGATTTATTTTGGACCTTTTGGACATTGGCCACATTTTTGTATATAGTTTATTTTATTAGTTAGTGTAGTTATATAGGTTTCATTTCTTTTGTTGGGATAATGGACCCTGGCTTGTTCGTATGTACATAGTTCACTGTTGGATTGTAT
Source organism: Ambystoma mexicanum (assembly GCF_040938575.1). Lineage (NCBI taxonomy): Eukaryota > Metazoa > Chordata > Amphibia > Caudata > Ambystomatidae > Ambystoma > Ambystoma mexicanum. Next base: position 1,547,109,233 of record NC_090929.1, read on the forward strand.
TTTTCTTTCACATTTTAACCATGGAGCAATGGCTTTCAATTTTATTTCCCATTGGATTTTGTTTTGTGGACAGTGACTTTGGACACCATTACTTTGGATTATGATTTTTGCTTTTGCTTTTTTTCACGGACATGCTTCTTTTCATTTCTGTACATTCCCATTTCTGTTTCTTTATTTTTGGATCTATTTATGTTTCCTTTAATACATATTTTTTATCGAACTTCAATGTGTAGTACCATCTCATTGGTTTCATGCATATCATGATATGGGTTTTGAGATTCACTGACACCCATTGGGTGTATGTGAGGGACATGTGTTTGTTTCGAAACTTGCAATTGGTGTTCTGTCATGTAATTGCCATTTCAGAGTGGGTGGATGCAATACTCAGGTGGCTGTTTTGCATTTGGAGGCTGACCATAGGGACCAGGGATCTAGATTGTGATGACATGTTGGCTGGGGAACATGAGTTGGGGCCTGCTGGCAGGTGCCCCACAGTGCTGGGGAGTGGGGGTGGTGGGGATATGAGTTGGACATGGGTGGGGGCCTGGTGGAAGGTGCCCCTGCACTGCTGGGGGGTGTGGGTGGTGGGAGACATGGGTGGGGGCCTGCTGGCAGGTGCCCCACAGTGCTGGGGGGTGGGGGTGGTGGGGAACATGAGTTGGACATGGGTGGGGGCCTGCTGGCAGGTGCCCCATAGTGCTGGGGGGTGGGGGTGGGGGAGACATGGGTGGGGGCCTGCTGGCAGGTGCTCCACAGTGCTGGGGGGTGGGGGGGTGGGAGACATGGGTGGGGGCCTGCTGGCAGGTGCCCCACAGTGCTGGGGGATGGGGGGGTGGGAGACATGGGTGGGGGCCTGGTGGAGGGTGACCCTGCATTGCTGTTAGGTGGGGGTGGTGGGAGACATGGGTGGGGGCCTGGTGAAGGATGACCCTGCACTGCTGGGGGGTGGGGGGGTGGGAGACATGGCTGGGGGCCTGCTGGCAGGTGCCCCACAGTGCTGGGGCGGTAGTGGGAGACATGGGTAGGGGCCTGCTGGCAGGTGCCCCACAGTGCTGGGGGGTGGGGGTGGTGGGGAACATGAGTTTGACATGGGTGGGGGCCTGCTGCCAGGTGCCCCACAGTGCTGGGGGGTGGGGGTGGTGGGGAACATGAGTTAGACATGGGTGGGGGCCTGCTGGCAGGTGCCCCACAGTGCTGGGGGGTGGGGGTGGTGGCGAACATGAGTTGGACATGGGTGGGGGCCTGCTGGCAGGTGTCCCACAGTGCTGGGGGGTGGGGGTGGTGGGAGACATAGGTGGGGGCCTGCTGGCAGGTGCCCAGCAGTGCTGGGGGGTGGGGGGAGGGAGACATGGGTGGGGGGCTGTTGGAGGGTGACCCTGCACTGCTGGGGGGTGGGGGGTGGGAGACATGGGTGGGGGCCTGCTGGCAGGTGCCCCACAGTGCTGGGGGGTGGGGGTGGTGGGAGACATGGGTGGGGGCCTGCTGGCAGGTGCCCCACAGTGCTGGGGGGTGGGGGTGGTGGGGAACATGAGTTGGACATGGGTGGGGGCCTGCTGGCAGGTGCCCCACAGTGCTGGGGGGTGGGGGTGGTGGGGAACATGAGTTGGACATGGGTGGGGGCCTGCTGGCAGGTGCCCCATAGTGCTGGGGGGTGGGGGTGGGGGAGACATGGGTGGGGGCCTGCTGGCAGGTGCTCCACAGTGCTGGGGGGTGGGGGGGTGGGAGACATGGGTGGGGGCCTGCTGGCAGGTGCCCCACAGTGCTGGGGGATGGGGGGGTGGGAGACATGGGTGGGGGCCTGGTGGAGGGTGACCCTGCATTGCTGTTAGGTGGGGGTGGTGGGAGACATGGGTGGGGGCCTGGTGAAGGATGACCCTGCACTGCTGGGGGGTGGGGGGGTGGGAGACATGGCTGGGGGCCTGCTGGCAGGTGCCCCACAGTGCTGGGGCGGTAGTGGGAGACATGGGTAGGGGCCTGCTGGCAGGTGCCCCACAGTGCTGGGGGGTGGGGGTGGTGGGGAACATGAGTTTGACATGGGTGGGGGCCTGCTGCCAGGTGCCCCACAGTGCTGGGGGGTGGGGGTGGTGGGGAACATGAGTTAGACATGGGTGGGGGCCTGCTGGCAGGTGCCCCACAGTGCTGGGGGGTGGGGGTGGTGGCGAACATGAGTTGGACATGGGTGGGGGCCTGCTGGCAGGTGTCCCACAGTGCTGGGGGGTGGGGGTGGTGGGAGACATAGGTGGGGGCCTGCTGGCAGGTGCCCAGCAGTGCTGGGGGGTGGGGGGAGGGAGACATGGGTGGGGGGCTGTTGGAGGGTGACCCTGCACTGCTGGGGGGTGGGGGGTGGGAGACATGGGTGGGGGCCTGCTGGCAGGTGCCCCACAGTGCTGGGGGGTGGGGGTGGTGGGAGACATGGGTGGGGGCCTGCTGGCAGGTGCCCCACAGTGCTGGGGGGTGGGGGTGGTGGGGAACATGAGTTGGACATGGGTGGGGGCCTGCTGGCAGGTGCCCCACAGTGCTGGGGGGTGGGGGTGGTGGGGAACATGAGTTGGACATGGGTGGGGGCCTACTGGAAGGTGCCCCACAGTGCTGGGGGGTGGGGGTGGTGGGGAACATGAGTTGGACATGGGTGGGGGCCTGCTGGCAGGTGCCCCATAGTGCTGGGGGGTAGTGGGAGACATGGGTAGGGGCCTGCTGGCAGGTGCCCCACAGTGCTGGGGGGTGGGGGTGGTGGGGAACATGAGTTGGACATGGGTGAGGGCCTGCTGCCAGGTGCCCCACAGTGCTGGGGGGGTGGGGGTGGTGGGGAACATGAGTTAGACATGGGTGGGGGCCTGCTGGCAGGTGCCCCACAGTGCTGGGGGGTGGGGGTGGTGGGGAACATGAGTTGGACATGGGTGGGGGCCTGCTGGCAGGTGTCCCACAGTGCTGGGGGGTGGGGGTGGTGGGAGACATGGATGGGGGCCTGCTGGCAGGTGCCCCACAGTGCTGGGGGGTCGGGGGGTGGGAGACATGGGTGGGGGGCTGGTGGAGGGTGACCCTGCACTGCTGGGGGGTGGGGGGTGGGAGACATGGGTGGGGGCCTGCTGGCAGGTGCCCCACAGTGCTGGGGGGTGGGGGTGGTGGGAGACATGGGTGGGGGCCTGCTGGCAGGTGCCCCACAGTGCTGGGGGGTGGGGGTGGTGGGGAACATGAGTTGGACATGGGTGGGGGCCTGCTGGCAGGTGCCCCACAGTGCTGGGGGGTGGGGGTGGTGGGGAACATGAGTTGGACATGGGTGGGGGCCTACTGGAAGGTGCCCCACAGTGCTGGGGGGTGGGGGTTTTGGGGAACATGAGTTGGACATGGGTGGGGGCCTGCTGGCAGGTGCCCCACAGTGCTGGGGGGTGGGGATGGTGGGGACATGAGTTGGACATGGGTGGGGGCCTAGTGGAGGGTGCCCCTGCACTTTTGGGGGGTAGGGGTGGTGGGAGACATGGGTGGGGGCCTGGTGGAGGGTGCCCCACAGTGCTGTGGGGTGGGGTGGTGGGAGACATGGGTGGGGTGCAGTAGTGCAAGTTGACATGTGGGTTGGCTGGGGGGCATGGCCATGGTGGATGGGGTGCCTGCAGGACATGTGCAGGGTAGGCCCCTGTGGTGTGAGCCACCTGCAGGGGCCGTGGAGGGTGTAGAGGGAACACCTGGGAGGACCCACACGTGCAATTCACGTGTGGTGCTCCCCGCGCACCCCTGTAATACACGTAGCCTGGACATTCGCGTGTGGAACTTCCCGCGCACCCCTGTAATACACGTACCCTGATGGAATCGCGTGTGATACTTTCTGCGCACCCCTGATATGCACGTACCCCGCTCAATCGCGTGTGTAACTTCCCGCGCAACCCCGAAATACACGTACCCCGCTCAATTGCGTATGTAACTTCCCGCGCACCCCCGAAATACACGTACCCTGCTCAATCGCGTATGTGACTTCCCGTGCACCCCCGAAATAAACGTACCCCGCTCAATCGCGTGTGTAACTTCCCGCGCAACCCCGAAATACACGTACCCTGCTCAATCGCGTGTGTAACTTCCCGCTCACCCCGAAATACACGTAGCCTGGACATTCACGTGTGGAACTTCCCGCGCACCCCTGTAATACACGTACCCTGATGGAATCGCGTGTGATACTTTCCGCGCACCCCTGATATGCACGTACCCCGCTCAATCGCGTGTGTAACTTCCCGCGCAACCCCAAAATACAAGTACCCCGCTCAATCGCGTGTGTACAGGCCCAATTGCTGTATGTTGCCACTTTTGTAATGCGCAGGGACGCTACCGCCTGCCTTCGTGTGGCAGACGTGTTTCGGCTTGTGCGTGGCTTTGCCCTATTCCATTCCATGAATACGTGTGGTTCGAGTGCGTGTGGGCGTTCCGTCTGCTTCCCTGCAGTACATCCCCAGTTACGCCCTTATTTTCGCGTCTTGTTCCCCATTCCGCGCGTTACGCCCCGTGTTCCGGCCACTTTCTGGTGTATGCGCCGAGGTTGTGTGCTTTCACTGTGCGCGTCGAGCACGCCTTTCGGGATGTTGCAGTGACGTGTGCGCCATGCACGGGTTTGGCGCACATCCCGAGGAAAACACACGCAGGGACTTCCATGAGTCGCACGCGCTTGCGCCTGCTTGTGCCTGCTTGCGCAAAGATTTTTGGCGCACTTTTGTTCCATGAATCGGCCCCACTGTTGGGACATAAGGCATCTAAATGACTTGATTAGTACAGCTTTTGTTTAGCTTCAAGGTTCTTCAGTGTAGGATAAACAATCCACCTTACCAGCTTTAACATTCTTATCCAAGTTAACATAATAAAGCAGCACAAAGTTCATCTTGCTCTGTTGAAGCCGAAAACACAAGTTCTGAACATGGAACAGAAAGCAGGAGGCGATCCAAATGGTGGACAACTCAAAATGGTGGCGTAGTCAGCCTGTTCCAGGTTCATTCAATGTGAAGTGTGATGCAAATGTGCTTAGGCCAACATTTACTATCAGGCAGTAGTATAGAAAATACATTTTCACATTATAAGGTGCAAAAAAGAACTTTAATCTTATATTCTTATAAAATCCACATATAAAACATGTGCCTTAAAATAAGCAAAATCGTCTTACTGAACAGTTCATTACAGTCATGCCATGTCAAAGTGTGCCACGCGTTCCATTCCTCACGCAGGGATTTCTTCAGATGAAATTATCAATCATTGTTTGGGGCTGTCTTTAATTTCTTCATGCTGCCAAGACACATGATGTATGTGGTCACATAACTGATTATTAACTTGTCAGCCATTTTGTAATGTATCTAAAAAGCACTAACTAATGTTGTGCTATTGCCAGATCAGTATCAAACTTCAAAAAAGCCAGCACTAATATATATAACCTTGGCACTTGGCAGAATGGTATTCAATAAACATTTTTAAAAACATTATTTCAGCTTGTGAGCCCAATGGCTCTTAATTTTCTATATAGTCACCAGTGCAGTGTTATCATCCATGGCAGGTGCAAGAAAGTAAATTTGCAAGAAACCAGAGGATTTCAACAGAGTCAGCACAATGTACCATTGTATAAAACATGCCCCAGTGGGCTACAACCTGTAGATTACATTGTCCTGGAAAAACCCATATTTCAATGTCCTGCCCAAGTGGGCTAAAGTAAAACATTTTTATATATTTTAGATACACATAAATATAACTGGGCCTGCGTTAGTGGCCCTGTAGTTATGGTAAAGTTGCTCAACACATAGGAAGAACACATTTTGGGTGGGTTATACCTTCACCCCATGGATGATACCTCACAAAATGTTGCTAAAGAAAGTATATATACAATTATGTGAGTGTAAGTTTGATAGTATATTTGTTTGAAGCATGTTTCGATTAAGGGAATGCTTAAAAATTCTAACTACATTAGAGTTTAGAAGATGTTTGTTGTATAAGAATTGGGTTGGTGTATTTGAAGTGTTTTACAATGGAGGGTATTTTTTAAGTATTTAGATATCTGTTAGTGTATTCTAACTATATTGACTGTTAAATGTACTATTGTAGTATTATGGATGTAGTTAGATTGCTGTTGCGTATTCTAACTGTTAATTGTGGTACAGTTTTGTGACTTTATTTGGGTTGAAGGAATATTAAGTTGGCATTTGTTAGATTTGCTGGTAACGTATGTTTTGGAGTAACAGAGGTGTTGTTACATTCAAACCAACCCGTTTTTTGTCATATGTAGTAAAGTATCCTGAAGTAGTTTTGGCACCAGTGTGGTATATTATACCTACTTTTGTGAACGTTTTCTTTACAAGAGATACTTGTCTGTGTATGATGCCTTTCCATTTACAGTTATATTTGGTACCATCTGCATTGTACCATAGAAGCATTAGTATGACATATTGGCTATGTGAGCTCATTTGTGTGGTGGGACGATTGTCTGCATTGCAAAAAGTGCATTATATGCCATGATTTGCATTCTGCAGAATTTGGTGAAATGCAATGGATTCAGAATTTGGTTGGATACATATACACATTGTTCATTAGGGACGTGCTCTGGTGCAACATGGTTGCAGAGAGTGCATGGATGTTTCCACATGTATGAAATTCAGACGTTTTCATTTATAGGGATGTTTTTGGTTTCCAGTACTTGTAGTAAGTACATTAGGCATTCTTGTGGATATTCTGGTGTGTTTATGGTACATTTTACCATTCCTGCACAGTAGTCCAAATCTTGTCTTATACCTGAGACATTGGTAAGTGTTGTCAAGATTATCGGTGGCATTTCTATGAAGTGCAAGCATTTGCAAAAACAACTGGTCTGAGCCGTTTAAGTATATGTTGTGAACACATGGTGCCACTTAAAAAAATGGTTGTTACATAAGCACAAGGATTTACTCCAGTTGTATTGCTGAATTTAAATGGAGCAGAGAGTTCTGTTTGTGGATTGTTTGTTGGGCTTGCTGATTTTACTGGATAGGAGACATTTGTGTCATGGTTATCTGATGGAGGTGCAGTTGACTTTTTACTAGACTGTTTTGTGGTTTTATTTTCTGATGCAGAAGGAATTGGTTGTTGTTTCTTTAACAGTATTGTTGGGAGATCTGTTATGGATTATTTTTGAAATAGTTCTCTTTTTAAAGGTTTCCTTTTTTGAGGTACATGGTACATATCTAGATGGGGGGTGTATAGTGCACGTAGCCTGTTGTATTCCAGGATGTGAGGAATGTCAGTGTTGACTTGGTTTGCATCAAAGTTAACTAGGAATAGACGATTGAGTGTATTCATACATGAAAGTGCAATGCAACGCATAACTTCTTTAAAGCCTGTGCTGCCAATGTCAATCAATGCTTGATCTAGGGTTAGATCTTGTGATTTGTGAATTGTGACAGCATATGCAAGAGATAGAGAAAATTGTTCTCTGCGTACGTACATGACTTTGAAAAGAAGGAAACGTGCTATTTTACGGCCATTTTTTTTACTTCTGCAAGTTTGTCAAAGTGAATGTTGACAAACTGAATATTGTTGTCATTTAGACATGTTTGGAAGCCAACAACTGTACCAATTGCTGCATTAACTAAACCTTGTTCTATGTCAAGGTTACATTTTAGAATTACTCTGCACTTTAGGCAGAAAGTCACTATTTTCTCCACTCCAGCTGTTTAGTCGTGCTGTTGCTTGTTGACACATAGTAAGTCTCATGCCATTCACTTCTAGCTCGTCGATGGAGCTGATATGCAGTATGTGTTGCATTTCCGTTTTCAACATTGTCTCATTGAATCGACTACAGCTTGCAAGGGTTGGCATTAAGGACATGAATTTTATATTTTGTTGAGTTATTTGTTCCACGACATCAGGAGCAGATGTGTTTCATCCATGTAGCTCATGGATTAGTCTACTATTTAAGATGGATTTTGCATCTATAGTAAGCAGACCCGTTCTAATGCTTTTTAAACTGTTAGCATAGGTGAGGTCTGCAGTATGACACATGTTTTGAGTTCGTTCTTTGTAGTGAAAATGTTGCCAGAATTTACATTTCCAATGCTGCCGTGCATTTTGCAGCATTGTTAGTGTCCTAATCATTTGAAAATAGGTTGAACTTTTACTTGTGTTAATTTTTGGAGGTCTTCAAAAACAATAACATATTTTCGTCCAAACAGTTCTTCATAATTGGTTTTAGGACTTCTTGCATTCTGCGATGAATTAAAGCCAACATGAGGTTGGAAACCGTGCTTAACTCATCAGGAGCACTTTAATTTGTTTCAGAATTCTGTGTATTTCAGTAGAAGCTTCTTCTGATCTGTAGTATTCTAATTTGTATTGATGTTCTACGGGGAGGAGCAGTAGTGGGTGCAAAGTTACACATCCTGTGTTGTGGAAAGCTAAACCTGTTGGGGCACTTACTGCAGCCAAAAGGTTGTTGTTTGTTAAGTTGTGTAGACATTTGCTCATTATTTCAATTAAGAATGTTTTATCAGACCCAGATTCATAACTTACATAAGGAGCAGAGGTTTACAGCTACAGGTTTTATTTTCAAGTTTAAAACTATGTTCAATTTCTTGAGTGACTTCTAGATAAATGGTGAGTTGTATATCATTTAGCTGTGATTCGAAAACTGACAAGTCTTCCTCAGATTGTTTATATTGATAAAAGGTATTTTCTACCTTGGTTATGGCTATTTCTGCTTCATTTAGAATGAGTGGTTCTCCAAGTGGTTCTTGGCTTCATGTAAGCAAAGGTTGACTACCCTCAGGAGTCTTTTTAACTAATTGAGCTTTAATTTCTTCCTCATGTTGGCGTTCATTATCCAACATTTCTTTGTATTTCTTGAAATTGTCATTTTTTATACTGCTTTCATCTGTTTTGAATCAAGCTTTAAATGAGTTATGTTCATGTAATAATTCTTCTTCTTTTCCCCAAGGCTTACAAAGTTGGAGTAGGGCCACACAATTCAGTTCTATATGTTGTGGAGATTTAAATGATAACTTTATATGGTTAATAGACTCGGCTTCGTGAGTTTCACTGGTCACCCTTCACAAGTTGAGACTGAATATTTGTCAGTTGTCTCATTTGGTGTGACATTATTTTGTAGGTGTAGTTTTGGGCAATGTCGTACACACACATGCTTTCCAAAACACTACTTCTGTATAGGTAGTGTGTGTCAATTAAATCATTTTTTTTTTAATGTCCTGGCTGTCGGGATAATTTGTGGCTATGTTTTCTATCTCTTGGTAGGATTTTAATACTCTTTTTTGGGATGAAGCTGGACCAAGGTTCAGCCAGACAATGTGTTCAGACTTGCCATATAAACAGTCTGCAGCTTCATTGCACCTACGATGTCTATAGGAAAGCAATGTTATACCAAAGCTGCACATTTTTGGTCATAGTGTTTTGTCAGATGATAAGTCAACCCAAACATCTTTAGCTCTGTTTTCTCAGCTTGCAGTGGGATTGTCTGCAAAATATTGTATGTCTATGTTTGCATCCCACAAGTGGGCAATGATTGCATTGTAATCATTGATGTACTTGGATGCTTTGTTCGTTTTAATTCTGTATGTGTTCTTATTTGCTTTTATGCTGTGTCTAAAAGAAGCATGAAGCTATTTTTTTGTGCAAACTGTTCTAGGGAAGCCAATGCAACATTTGGCAGAGAATGTGCCTTTGTTTTTATATCTATGTCAGCAGTATTTGCAAAACATATTGTTTTTGGAAACAAAAGATGTGTGTATGTAGGTCATTATCTGTGATTTCGAAAGGGATGTTGCATGTAATGTATTTTTTTTTTATAAACTGTAAAACAGTGGCATCACTATCATGGCCAAATTTAAAAGCATGTTTTATCCACAAAAGCAAGTGGATGTGTGGTGCTCCTCTAGATTGACATTCGTTTCTCCAAAAGAAGTGTTTTATTTCTCTGAGTGGAGGGGTAGTTTTATTGAAGATAAAGTGCAGCATGGCAGTGAAGCGATGGATAAATTATAGGGTCAAGAGAACAGAGTGCTTATGGTGTTTTTATATCTATTCCATCTTTATTTTGGTTTGCAGTGCGTAAGAAGTTGTGCAAGTCATCCCATGTGTACTCTGCACAATTTAAAGTATCAAACCATGTGAGTGGGCCTAGATTCCTTAGATACAACGTACATCAGTGAGATGTCTGAACCAGTATTTTTTTGTACCACAGATTTTTGCCAAGAGATTTGTGATACTTGACTGCAGAAATTCATCTTTTTCTTTTAATTTTGAAGTTGTTGAGTAGCAGATATGTTTAAAAAGTTAGAGCCTGTTTTTAATGTGCGTGCAAATCCATAACATAGAGTTGCTAGTTTACTTTCAAAGAGGAGGTAGAAAATGTATTTGACAATATGTCTGAATCTTGGGTCTTCAGAATACATTCTTAAAGAGCGATATTCTGATGCACTCATTTGTGTGGACCTTTTATCGTATCTTCCTCCTTTTCCTGTTGGAAAGAGTAGAGGAACATAACATGCTGCTACACTTTTTTCCCAAATGCTCATTGGGGATCCTTTGGTGTGATGCATTTGATACGTTTCTAATGCATCTCAAATGGTATTTTTGGAGTGTAGTGGGTGTGTTGTATACTGGTCTAAAATGGTGGCTACGGCAACAATATCTTCATTCAAATTGGAAGTTTCTGGTGAGTCTTTCATTATTTGAGTGGTTTCTTACATTTTCTTCTATGCTTATATCTTTGTAGTATTGATTGTTTTCTTTTAGATATTGTGGGGCTTGTCTAACTTTGTTTAAGTTGACTAGTTGTTGGCACACCATTAACTAGCACAATCAAAGATTGATCTATTGTTCATTGTGCTCCTAGAGTTTCTACATTTTCTTTGAGATCTGATGGCAAATATACAACTTTGCCATGGATGCCCTTTAGTAACTCGAATTAAGGTAATTTGGCTGATTTCAGTTGAAGGCTTATTATAGCTTTAAATGGGTATACTGTTTGGATTATAATGCTCTCATACAAGTTAAATTGTTGAAGAGCTTTTGGAAGTGGGACATTTCTAAGTTATTAGTGATAGCACATGTTGGCATTTGGTTGTTGTCAAGCTTTGTGTTGCAGTATGTGTAAACTATTGAGGGATCAGTTATTTTGTAATTCTTTTCTGCTGTTAGATATACAGCTAATTGGAACCTTTGGGATTCCTTATAGTCCTCTATTTTGCAGGCTACATCTACTAATTTTGTGCTGTTTTTTATAACAAGTTGTGAGACACATACTTGGTCTGGTATTTTAGCAAATGCATTTTGAAACATAGCTATTACTTTTTTGGTATGTCATTGTTAGGATGTTGGTGTTTATGAGTTTTTCAGTAATGTTTTCTGAAGTTACAGAATTTTTTAAGTCAACTTCAGTTCCAAAATATTTACTTTGGATGTGTTCTATTTCTTGAAGCAGCTCTTTGGCTGTTCCATGTAGTAGGAGAATATTATTTAAATGTTGCAGTTCTAGAGCAGGACTTTTTGCATAGTATAGTCTATGCACATGATTCCATATAGCATAGTGGTGTGTTGGTAACATTTTGATGTGGTGGAAGGTGCTTTTGCAAGCAGTTCCTGAAATGCAGGCTAATGAATGTCCTCGCAGACCAGTGTGGCTGCACACTGAACAGGAGTCCATGGTTTGTAAAGTTTTCATTCTACTTTTGTCTTTTAGTTTCACATAGTGATTGAAGAATTATTGTAAAGATTTAAACGATTGTAGGTGTATGTTACACATTGAGCTTCATGTCCATTTGTACACTGGATTGTTTGTTTGGGTGAAAGGAGCATTTAGTTCAAAGATTGTTGGGATGTTTTTTCTTTCAGGTTTTCTTTTGCCACAATGGTGTCTTCTACCATTTCATACCATCAACCATTATTGTCAACGGCTATTGTTTTTTTGTTGTTGTTCTTGTTTATAAGCTTGTTCATTGTAATATGGGTATGTGCTGCTTGTTTGAATCCATTTGCCATCACAGAAGTTTGAAAATGTCTCTATATTGACACTGCACATGTTTAGAAGTACTTCATGTTATTTATTTATTAATTTAGTTAGGGGTTTTGTTTTGTTTAAAATTAATATAAACAAAGTTCTCTTTAGTAGAAAAGTGCTGTCAATTCGAGCTTTGAGCATTTGTCTCCTGTAGTAATCTTTAAGGGTAGTTCATGACTTTTCAGCTGTTTTTATAAGATTGTCAAGAACTGTAATCTGTGACATTTTTTGTAGCATACATTTTTTGGATTGTTTTACCGTGACAACATTATCAAAGGTAATTACAGTGTTAGGTTCATTAGTAGGTTTTCTTTTCTTTGTACTTATTTTTTTGCCTTTTATAGTCATGGCTGGTTTAGCTTTTTTGATTGAGGTTACTAATTCTTTTGTTTTAATGTTTTCTATATGCTGCTTCAGATGTGGATGACAGTATGGTTTGGTTTTAATCTTATCTGCTCTATTTTTCCTTCCTTTTCTATTCTACAGAATTCCTTTTTAGTAGGCAGTTTGGAGTGTCTGTTGGGAAAAGATGAAGTTTGGGTTTGAAAGTTGTGACATGTATATGCATGTATTGTGAATGGGTGTGTTGGTGTGATTGGAGAGCTTAATGCAGTGCTGTTTGATTGCGATGCAGCATATGTGGTGTGGTTAGGCAGGATGTGAAATTAAGAGTCTGTAAAGGTGTGATGACGTTGGCTTAGTGAATGAGGGAGTGGTGGTGTGATTGAATCAGTAGGGACATTGTGCAATTTTAACGAAAACAGTAGGTGTTGCAATGGTGGTGTTTAAATGGCAATAGGAAGAGTGTGAATAGTGCAGTGTAATGGACTACAGTGAAAGAAATGTTGGTTCGAAAAGAATAGTCTGAAGTAATATTGTTATTTATGAAGTTAGGTGTAGTTGTTGGGAGAAAACAGTTAACAAAATTGCTGCACGTTTAAAACGTTTTGTTTTTAGTAGCATTGTCAGGAAAGTTAAGAAATGCATATGTGCATTTAGAGAAGCTCTGTGTGTAACGGTTGGTAAACAAGAAGAACATTTGATAGAAAGGATGTGTAGTACACTTTTAAATGGCAGTTGGCGGGTGGAGGTTTAATAACTTAGAAGTGTATGCATACTTGCCAACATGATGCATTCTAATCTGTAGGTGTTTATGTAGTCCTAAATATTTTGTTTGCGTTCTGGGATTTGTAGTTCAACTTTTCACATTATAAAAGTTGGAGTACAAGTCCCAGATTGTAGAGAACAAATCAGGACTGGATATGCACCTACGGATTTGAAAGGTTGATGTTGGGATGTATGCATGTTCTGGCAACATATTAAACTGGAGCACACCAGATGGGGGAACGGAGAGTTCCAATGACAGTCAAAGCAGGTGACGGCAGGTGTGCTTCCATTCACGGTTGAAGAAGACCTTCCAGAGCAGAGTCCCTTGAAGCTGGGAGGCTGAAATTCAGCAGGATGTCAACATACACAACAACAATCTACAATTTATTTATTCACATTTGTTAAGCGCACAGCAGCCCGTGGGCATTGTGGCGCTGGTTACAGAAGAAGTTCATATCTTAGTTACAGTAGTCAAGTGAACACATACAGTATAGGTGGCATTGTGGCCCTTGTACAATAGGTGCAGAGGGCATGGCTGTGAGCAAGTACATATGTTGAGCTAACAGCTAATTGAAGAGTGTTGTTTTTAGATTTTTGCAGAAGGCATGGAGAGATGTTTCAGCTCTGAGGGCTGTGGGTAGCGTGTTCCATAGTATAGGTGCCAGATAGGGGAATCCTATTCTCCTGCTTTGGCCCTTGAAATTCGTGGCACAGTGAATTGGTTGGTGTACTCTAGTCTGGTGGGTCTGGTGGATTGTGTTCTGACTAGGGTGTCTGATAAGTAAGGGGGTGCGGTAAGGTTGATGCATTAGTGTGCGGTGGAGAGAATCTTGAAAGTGATTCGGTCTTTAACTGGTAGCCAGTGAGCATTTCTTCTTGCATGAGAAATGTGATCTCTTTTTAGGAATACTGAGAGCTGCTCTGAGGGAGTTGTTTTGAGTGGTTTGGAATCTGGCTAGGTCCTTTTTTGATGTACCAGGTAGGAGTGAGTGGCAGTAATCCAGCTTGGCTCCTATGGTGGCTCTCGCAATGGAGAGGCAGTTATCTTTTGTTAGAAACTGTTTTATGGAATTGATCAGTTTGGCATTCAAGGCGGACGCCGATACAATGGCGCTAACTTGTTTATCCATAGATAGAGTAGTATCAATGTGGACTCCGAGCGTTTTAACTGAGGATAGGAATGAGATGACACAGTTGTCCACGCAGAAGTTTTGATAAGTCGGACCCAATTTGGCTAGTGTGGATTTTTGACCGAGGATGAGGATTTCAGTTTTATCCCCGTTGAGGCATAGGCCATTGGTGGAAAAAACAGGCTTGGATTGTGGAGTAAATTTGTTGAAGGGTAGAAGCGTCTTGGAGATAGCTCCCGGTGAGGGGAAGGAGCACCTGGGTATCATCAGCATAGTTTGTGTATGTGATCCCAAGTGCATCCAGTAAATCAAAGAGTGGCTTTGTGAATAGATTGTAAAGTGTTGGGGCAGTGCAGAATCCCTGGGGAACACCACAGTGCATGATAGTGGGTTCAGTATTTGCTATATTGGAGAACACTTTCATGGCTCTGCCTTCTAGGAAGGAAGTGATCCACGTTGCTGCGTGATTGGAGAAGTGAGCTGCATGCGTGAGGTGGTTGGTGAGGGTGTTATGGTCGACGAGATCAAATGCTGCTGAGAGGTCTAGGAGCAGGAGAAAGGCAGGTTTACCCGTGTCAAGGATGGAGGTGATTTGGTTTTTCAGATCTAGTAAGGCGGTTTCCGTTCTGTGTCTTTTGCGGAACCCTGATTGTCTCTTTCCAAGGATTGAGTAGGTTTCGAGGTGCAGTTGGATTTGCCTGTGGGCAGCCTTATCTAGTATTTTAAGAAGAAATGGGACGGTTGTAATTGGTCTGTAGTTATTAGGTTGAGAAGGGTCTAATGTAGGTTTTTTTTAGAAGTGGACGTACCCAGGCCTCCTTGAGGCAGTTGGGGACTATACCTATTTTGAACGAGGCGTTTATGAAGGCGGTAATTATAGGAGCGAGTTGCTCAGCGCATTCTTTTTTGATTTTAGGGGGGCATATATCGCCCTTGCATAGCGATGGTTTGAGATGTTTTAGGATTTCTAAGACATCTATCTCAGATATTTCAGTGAAGGAGAATTTAGGAAGGTTATTACCTTTGCGCTTAAGGTGTGTTTGCTTCTGGAACTTCTGTTTAGGTAATGCTTTTTAATGGTCAGAGATTTTGTTCTGGAGGAGGTCTATTTTTTTTATCATGGCGGTTTGTATGCTGGCGCACCAGGCTTCATCTTTAATGATTTCTTCAGTGCAGGTGGGAGGTACTGTTAATTCTTTAAATATGGTAAAGAGTTCTTTAGATTGTGAATTGGCCGAGGAGATTCTATTGTTGTAGGATTCTGATTTGGCTTTGAATATGGAGTCTTTGTATTTTTTTGCGATGGTTCGGAAGTTATATTTGGTGGTGTCACAGGGGTTAGCCTGCCAGGTTTTTAGCGCCTGACGTTTGGAGTTGCGCAGATTTAGGAACTCTTCTGTGAACCACGAGCTGGAGTGGAATTATTTCTTTTCTTATTTATTTTCTTACGGGGCGACTGTGTTGATGGTGCTGGTTAATGTGTCTCTGAATAGTTCCGCTAGTATGACGGGGTCAGGTGAGAAAGGTGGCACTAGGAATGGGAGATTGAGATAGGCACTGATGTTCTCTGCAGTGAGTTTCTTTGTGCTTCTGGCTGCTGTAGCCGGTGCTGGAGTGGTGGGCTTGGCGCATGGAGTTATGGGGATGGTGAATTGGAGGCAGTTGTGGTCTGTCCATGGGAGGGCAGTATTGGAACCCATGTTTGTGTCGCGGTTGTGGTCTATAATCCAATCTAAGATGTGACCTTTTGTATGTGTGTGAGATGTGACTTTCTGAGAGAAGCCAAGGTCACTAAGGTCTTTTGTGAAGGATGTGGCGGTTTTGTCATTGGCGTCGTTGAAGTCTAGATTGATGTCACCTAGGAGTAGCGTCTTGGTAGATTTGTTGATATTGTTTCCTAGAAGGTGGGTGACTTGTCCTATGAAGTCTGACGGAGTTTCTGGTGGGCGGTAAACCACATGTATATTTATGGTACTTTTTGGTGATAGGGCTATTTTGGCGGATAGGATGTCTTCCTTTCCTTCTCCCTGGTAGGGAATAGGTCTGATAGCTATGCTTTCTTTGAATATTAGGGCTACTCCTCCTCCTGTTTTGGCTAACCTGTCCTGTCTGAGGATAGAGTAACCTTTGGGAAGTGCAATTGTGATGGCTGGGCCGGAGGCCTCGTGGAGCCAGGTTTCAGTGATGGCAATAATGTCTAAGTCTTGGTTGGTGATAAGATCATTGACTTCTAACGCCTGGGCATTGAGCGAGCGAACATTGAGTAGGGCGCATTTGTATGGAAGGGGTTTGTTCTTTATTTGAATAGGCACTGTGGTTTCTGACTTAGGAAACGAGGCGGCTTGTTTGGACTTAATGTGGATGGGAGTCTGGTGGCGCACCTTAGTGCTGCTAGTGTTAATGTTAGTTGGGCAGAGGTGACTGAGTTTGGAGTTAGCTTTAATGTTGGTCCTAGATCCCAAGTGATGATTTCTGAGTGCGAAAGAGGAGGGTATGGCAACAAAGTTCATAGGGTGAGTCTGGTTCCTAAGTCTGTGTAGTCTGGAGTGTAGTGTAGTGGGGTGTGTGGCTGCGAGTGTGGTGTGTTGGCAGGGACTAGGCAGGAAGTCCATGGTGTTGGAGTTAATGCTGCTTTTGTGCACGTGGTTGTCTGGCCCTGGCCGATGATAGCATGTGAGCAGGGTGCCTATCATGCATTTAAGTAGAGGCAGGGTGCACATGTTGGATGGGAATAACAGTCTAGACTGATAAGTCTAACTGCCGTTTATTCGCTCGGGTAGTAATAGCCTGAGAGACTATTAGGACTATGATCCTTATGCGGTCACTAGAGGCTAAGGAGCAGTACTAGTAAAGCAATCCTACAGGCTGGAAATATATACTATAAGGTGCAGTTCTAGCAAAGCATCATTACAGGCTGGAAAACATCAGTGGCCAGGCGATCACTAGAGGCTAATGCTGAGGATATCTAAAAAGTAGTATGGCTGACAATCAAGAATATGTGTAGTGTTGGGTGTTTAACACAGTAACCTGTCTACAATATATCTGCTATAGTTGATTACCAATTTGTGCCTGCTATGGCAATTAAGCAAAGTGGTACCTGCTGTGGGATAAAACCATAATGAGAGATGTGTTAACGGTTTTACAGAAGGATTGCTGGCATGTGGGTACACAGAGGCAGGGATCCATTTATGCAGACATGATACGGGTTGTACGAGTCTACTCGCCGTCCATTGTTCTGGGGTGCACCCATGAGAGTTAGTGTTAAGGGGAGGATGGTATCAAGTCTGCTTACCTGGAGCGGAGCGACGGGCAGAGGTCTGGGCCCCAGGCTCCTATGGCTCCGGACAGGCTCAAGACAGGGCTGCCTTGTTGGGCAGCCTTAGTGGGTGTGCCGGCGTCATGCCTGCCGGTGAATGTGGTTGGCTGAAGAGTGACTACTGAAGTTCCTGTGATGACCCCAGGATGGCGACAGTGTTAGCGAGGTAGACTACTTGACAGGTGGCCAGTCCACTGTGTAGTTCACAGTTACTTCCAAAGGCTCTGGATGGCTGAATCCTTGAACATGTTGAGACTGGTTGGTCCCACCAGTCCAAGGGTTGAAGCACTGCTCAGGGCCTTCACAGATCGGGTAGTTTATCAGGGATTCACTGCGCCAAATGCGAGAAGAGGTGCTGGGCCTCTTCGGGATTCATCCACAGATCTTCAGTCAGCTACTCTTAAACACAGAATATCTGGCTCCAATGCTGATCTCCAGAAATGGCTTTAGGAGTCTTCTTTTCCTCTTCTCATCCAAGATTCTGCCTGGAAGCAAGTCCAAACCCACCAATGGTAACAATCTGCACCATTAAAACAGCCAGCAGTGGTCTAATCAGGGACCACTGTGTGTTTCACTCATGCCACACACCTAGACTTTAAGGCACCATGGATGTCGAATGGGACCGGAGAGTCTCACCCCATTCCTCCACCAAGCACACACAAAGGCATCACTAGCCCGGAAAGCAGCACCTTTCTCAAGCAAGTGCATGACCTTATATGGGATTTCCTGACCTGGGAAGGCATTAGAAAGGCCAAACAACAATATAGCCAAAGAGCAAGCGATAATCACATGGCATGGACATTTGAGGGCACTATCCATTTTCAGTAGCCATATACAGTAAACACAAATATGCACACTAGAACTAATGCACAAATTGTAAAAGATATGTGTGCTGCCTCTAGCATGTTTTTAGGCACATAAAAAAGTAAACAAAGCTCCCGGGTCTAAAACACTGGAATGATACTAAATCATGCCCATGGCACTGCATTGTAAGATGCTGTGTACACTGCTAAAAACGTAATAACAAATGTAAGGGTAAACAGACAAAAGGGAAACATAATTTAGGGGAAAAAAAAAATATATATATATATATTATATTCAGTAAAAAAAACATTGTTAAAGGGACGTTATGGTTCAAAGTAAAACCGAAAAACCCCTGAAATTCGGCAGTTATGGTAAGATAAGCAACCCTAACTCGCGCCGCCACTGTGCACTGCTAACACTAACACCCAGGACATCAAAGATGACATCACAAATGTCATTGATGACATCACTGATGACATCACGTGGCTGGCTCTCCCTTTTTTCCCTTTCCTGACATATCTAGGCCACAGGATTTTCTTCAGTAACAGTCAGGAACTAAAAATTGTAAATTACTATATTCGTAGACTTATCCTTCAAGTATGTTCTTAGAATAATTCCCTTATGGTCCAGTCATATCATATGAAACATATACATAGGAGAAGTCACAACCTTGAAAGACAGCAATCATTTTTGTGCATTAAACTTATCAGTAGATTTAGCAGCACTTTCTGATACTTTTGATGTTTTTTTATTACTGTACTTTCCCTGTATATGCTCATATTTTTATATGTTGTACTCACACTATTTTCCTTAGGGTCCAGACACATCATGTGCTATATATAGATAGGGTAAGTAACAGCTTTGAAACAGAGCAATCATTTCTCTGCATAAAGGTAATCAGTTAGGTTATGAACACTTTTTGCTACTATTGCTGTTTTTTTTTCCTACTTCAATTCCCTTGTATATATTCATATGTGTATGTGGTGTTGTCTCTTTGTGATTTGTGTATAATAATGCAATTATGTAGTAAGTTGGTTTTATTACCTACTTATCACAAGTTTCACTGTACGCAAAACTGTAATATGAAAACAGTTATCATTTCAATATTCAACATGGCATATTGCACCTCCATCATGTATGCTGCACACAATGCCTATGTTTCTACATGAGTACCTTAGTATACCGGATTGAAGTTAATAATAGAATGCTATTTATATCAATGCATAGCTTAATGCACTGATTAGCACTTGATATTTATTCCAATAATCTTTGACACTTTTTTTATTAACATTACACTAAGAATCCCTTGTACAGACTTTTCATGAAAGGTAAATGCACATGTGATGTCATCAGTGATGTCATCAATGACATTTGTGATGTCATCTTTGATGTCCTGGGTGTTAGTGTTAGCAGTGCACGGTGGCGGCGCGAGTTATGGTTGCTTATTTTACCATAACTGCCGAATTTCAGGGGTTTTTCGGTTTTACTTTGAACCATGACGTTCCTTTAACAATGTTTTTTCACTGAATTTCATAGGTTTTTAGTAGCGCAACTTAACCATAACGTCCCTTTAACAAAGTTTTTTTACTGAATTTCACAGGTTTTTAGTAGCGCAACTTAACCATAACGTCCCTTTAACAAAGGGCCTCATTACGACCCTGGCGGAGAGGGTTTTACGCCAGCGTAGTGCATGGCGTACCTCTCCGCCATACTACGAGTTCCCGTAGCGCCATGGCGGCCTTTTCCGCCTGGTTTTACCAGGCGGAGAAAACCATGGCGCTACGGGACCTCGTTGTTAATTACGCCACCGTATTTTACGGTGGCGTAATTAACTCCTTCCCCACTCCCATTATACCCTATGGGGCAAAAATGGGAATGGGGAAGGGCAGAATGGGGATTGGGGATTTACCGCCCCGCCAAGGTCGGAATGGGGCGGTAAATCCGCCAACCCCCATGGCGCTATCGGCGGCTTTCCGCCATGCTTCGCGGTGCATTTAGCACCGCGAAATCCGCCTGGGTCGTAATGAGGCCCAAAGTCTTTTTACAGTTTAGTAGCACAACTTAACAATAATAACTTTGACTTTATGTAGATATAATATGGAACATACTGAACCCTTTCTACTGAATTTGACAGTCTGCAGACATGTTTGGACAACAGTACCACCACCTAAAAACTCTGGGGAGGTATGTGTAATAGTTATATCATAACATAGGAACATTTAACAAATTCACAAAGCAGCACACATACAAAGTATATGTAGTAATACTTAAAAAATGTTACCCATATATGTAACACACTAACCATTTATGTAAATACAATGGCCCTCATTACGACCCTGGCGGAGATCCATGGTGCAATTTGCACCATGGTCCATGGCGCAGAGCTGCCAACTCCACCATGGGGGTTGGCGGACTTACCGCCCCATTCCGACCTTGGCGGGGCGGTTAGTCCCCAATCCCCATTTACCCTTCCCCATTCCCATTTTTGCCCCATAGGGCATAATGGGAGCGGGGAAGGCGTTAATTACGCCACCGTAAATTACGGTGGCGTAATTAACAAGAGGTCCCGTAGCGCCATGGATTTTTCCGCCCGGAAAATCCGGGCGTAAAAATCACCATGGCGCTACGGAAAGTCGTAATCTGGCGGAGAGGTATGCCATGCATTACGCTGGCGTAAACCCCTCTCCGCCAGGGTCGTAATGAGGGCCAATATGTTTTAAAATGGAATATACCAAAAGAAGATAAAGTGGCTTCCACCATAATTACCTCACAGATGCTCCACAACCAACAGCAAGACCAGACAAATACACTACTGATTACATATCTCACCAGAAATAGTGAGTGCACTTCTTTTTACTCATATATTTATAAACTTTCTATATTAGAAAAAAAACATATTACTTTTTTGTTTTCTCACAGAAATGTGTAGTACTCTCGACTGGCTAGAGGAGCATTTCCCACGAGAGGAAATGTTAGAAAATAGTCCACCTAATGGTACACACTTTATTATATAAACCAATTAATAAATATTATTTTGTATACATTTAACATATACATTTTTTTTATTACAGACAATACAAAAATTCCAAGCATCTCACAACAACAATCAGAGGATATCACTCTACAGCAGATTAATCAAAAAATGGACGACCTTATTCAAAATTTTGGAAAACTTTGTGGAAAATTATGTGAAACCCCCAACAGCACACCATTGTCCAGCCCGCACTTGTCCCCCCTCACCCTATCCCACGCAGTTAACCCCAAACCCTGTCTATGGACCAAAGCGTTTTGATGAGATTTCCTTCCCTTCTTCACCTGATCCCAGTTATCTAGAAATCCCTAATTCTCCTGTTTTTGTTTCCGTTTCTGCCCCACCTTCCCAGTCATAATTGTATATATATATGAAATAAAGTTACTTTTCTTATATTGTGTTGTAATTACTTTCAGTTCCTTGTGATAAAACCAATTTAGGTGTCCACGGACACTAGGTTGTTCGGAAATGTTCGTAAAGAAACGAAAATGTAACTGTCCTGAGGACACTACATCTGTCCGTAATGTTCTCATGCAAGTTGAAAATGTTCTAAGAACACTCGTAGTGTCCTGAAATGTTCGTAAATAAACGGAAATGGAGGTGTCCGTAAGAACACTATGCCTAATCGTAGTGTTCGATAGAAAGCATACACTGTTCTAAGAACACTTGTGGTGTCCTGAATTGTTCGTAAATAAACGAAAATGGAGGTGTGCTTGAAACGCTACGTCTGTCCGTATTGTTAGCAAATAAATTAAGCTGTGCTAAGAACAAACGGCTGTCCGTAACTGTTCGTTTTACATGTGACGCACTTTTAATTAGTTCAGGACCCGAACACTGTCCGCAGAACATCAACACGCATGCGCAAAACAATGTCCGTACATTGGGTGTCCTGCGGACGACCGCTACCTTAGCGAACATGCTCACAAAACAATCATGTCACCGCGCCCACGCTCATCTCATGCTCTAAATGCGGACACTGTTCGTGTCCCCGACCAGTTTAAAAGTACATTTCCAAGTAATCCACAATATTTCTCATTAAAAAATCACCATACCACAAATCCCACATACTAATCTTAACTTTCCACATAGTTTTTGTGACTTTTTGAAACTTTTTAGATGTTCGATCTGTCTTGCGGACGGCGCGCATGTCCGCGAACCGCACACAAGCACCCCGATATAAGACCACGCCCTAGAGCGCATTCTCATTGTGTTTCTGACTATTCCACAGAACACACTGCATTTTGCTGCATACTTTGCAGATTTTGAGATTTCCATCTCCAAGCCTATGACATCCATGGCTCGACTATTACCACATGGTGCTACATCTGCCTCAGCACCACCCCACCCCCTCCACCACCACCATTTTCCCAAGGGCCTGAAGAGGGGAACAGGAGTGAGGATACAGAGGAGGAAGAAGAGGATGATGAGAATGAGGAAAAGGAAATACCTACTACCCGCCGTCGCCGTGAATCTTGGGTGTGGCAGTTGTTTACCGTTCATGGAAACGGTCCTAAGTCTCATGCGAACCGTGTCACCTGTAATGAGTGCAAAATGGTACTCAGTCGCGGGAAGCATGGTTCGTATAGCTTTGGGACCACTACCATGAAGCGACACCTTCGCTCATTCCATACTGGGGCCATTCGCAAGGTTGTACCTTGCGAGAAGCGTAGTAGGTTGATTGCCTCTACTTCATCCTCCGTTCCTGATCCTGTCACCACAAGGGACACCTCTGTGGGACAGGGTCTTCCTCAAGCTGCCTCACAGGCCATACCGAATTCTGATGACCCTTACCTTTCGAGGCTCACGATTGTATGTGTGTACTGTGACACAGTACTCTGCAGGGGGGAGCGACTTCGGAGTGCTTTTGAGACGATCGTCTCAGAGCACCAGAAGACCTGCTCACTACCCAAATAAAACCCACTCTACGTCTTCCTCTCTCAGCTCGCCCTTTCTTATCCCTTTGGTTGGTGTCTCCCTCCCTTTACCCTCCTTTCCCTCCTCTCCTAGTGTGTCGTGTATAAAAAAGAACAAAAAAAATACAAAACAACAAAAATCAACAAAAAAAAATAAGGCTCTTTTCAGAGCCGCCTTTCACAGTTAAAAAATAGAAGTGAAGATACATAAAGCATAGCCATTTCCATTTCGTGAAAGTCAGCGGACAGTCCGCGAACAGAAAAACAATTGCATTGCTACCCCATTGAAACCAATGCATTTTTCTCTAACAGGAAGTGGTGGCTCTGAAAAGAGCATTTGGGAGGTGTTTGAATGTAAAACATTTTAACTACGTAAGACGTACTTCAAAACGAATGCTGTATTTCTAAAAAAGGTCGCAATGCATTTTGTACATTTCTCAGAAAAATCTGATTGCCAGCATAAGTAAGATGGACTCCATCTTTGCGAAAAATGTATGTACTACGAAACAAAATATTTTCATTGTTAAAAGAGGACATGCCAAAATCTCTTAGGAAGGCACAAACAGCCTTATTAACATTACGCCTTGCTTTCTCCATTTGTGGACCACATGAGAAAGAACAAAGCCACACTTGTCTCTGCGCAATCCGTGAAAAAATGATTTTAGGGTTTGGAAACATGTCCATTATCTTCTGAAGTCCTTCTTTCATTGCAAATTGCAAAGAAATTCCAGACACATGTCCTAAACTGTTCCCTCCACAATGAATTACAATTATGTCTGGATGTTCCTCTATCTTCAAAGTTGCACAGAGAGGTAGCAAGTCCAACCACTTCATTCCACGCACTCCATGCCAGTGCACTTCCACATGTGGGAATCCAAGATCTATAGATACTCCACAGCTTTCTGCATGCACCTTCAACCAATGAATCCACGAGTCTCCCAAAATCCATACAATCTGTGTTTGGAAACACTCAGCCATAGCTATCTGTTCTTCTCTCTGCAAAAACAATATCTGAGGAAACCTCTCCCAGCACAACACACTCACTAAACTTTACTGACCAATCCCTTGCTTCATCCAATCTCATTTCCATACCTCCCCTCCCCAAATTCCCCATATGTAATACGCGTTGTCCTAGAACTTCCACCATGTCCGCGAACGTATCGTAACATGTACAGCCCTTCTACCATTTCGATTTCACTCTCTGTGCCATTCCCTCATTGGATGTAGCTCAGCAATCACATGACCATCCAACAATCAAATCCAATAACTCTACATGTAACTGCATCATCATAGAGCAGCACTACAAATGTACGGTGTATCTCTCGGAGTACAAGTCTCATACCATTGTCAACCACGATCTACGATAAATACTATACAAATCTTCAATATTTCTACTTGCAGCTTGGTCCATATCCATATAGATGAACCGAAACTACAGGTATGCATATTTTCTACACAGTACATGAACACATTTTCTAACCGACTTTTACCATCTATAATCTGAAAAATGAATGGACGATGATTGTTTCATTGTCCTAAAATGACCTGTCACTTACAAACCTTTATATTGTTTAATTTCTTCATACACACACACACATGAAAAAACTATTAAACTAACATTTTTTAAGTAAAATATATACACGACATATAATCACACAAAATAACATACACACTCTATGATCAAATCTCAAACAATAATATTTGTACAAACACATAATTGGTTTTAATTTTTTTCGTTTATATAAGTACTTACATACATTTATATAGGACAAGCAGACTATGACATTCACTCACTGTTACGTGCAAAAACAGGCTATGACAATGACTCACTATTACGTGGAAAAGCTTAGTTACAAGAAAAGTGGTATACGTTGGTAGATTATGAATTCCACAAACCATAGCAAAGATATTTTCTTTCCTACTCTTAGTCATAATATAGTTTTAATGGTTTTCAGGAAGACACTGAGAATTTCAATTAAAAAAAAAATCTATGTCTAAAATGAAAACAGTGCTATATAGCAACCAAATTACTAATTTCTTTCTTTTACAATTGCAGTGAAGCCCATTCTCCTGAATAGAAGCAGCCGATTTTGATTTACAAAGAACAACTAAGAAGCAAACTACTCATTTTTGAAAAAAAAGTAAGTAGATTGTTACCATAATATTTGATTTATAACTCACACGCACTGTACGGTGCATTCATGGTATTTCTGTGCCTAAAAATAGAGATTCTGCACCATTCTGACCAAAAATCCCCCCCGTCTAAAACAGTGATCTCCTGTCAGAATGGCCATCAAATTCCTATTTTTCGGCACACAAATTACCCAACTCAGCCGCTAGAATGTAGATGTTTTAGAACAAACAACTGTTTTAATTGTATAGCTTTACCTAAATTATTTATTCTTCTCCACACCACCGGCTTACTTTTTTCTGTCATCTGAACCCCAGTTTAGTAACACTTTAATTGACAAATACCCATCCCTAGTAGTTCACCTTCCCAATTCACAATCACACACCATTACATACATCTTTATCATCTTACTCAAACAATCATGCACACAACACACATGCATTGCAGAAAACCCCAACCCATACCTTCTGAATTTTTTTCAACAGACGCTAAAGAATGCCCACCATAAAGCAACTCCGTAGAAAGGGACGCAGAAGTAGAGTAAATGAAAAGAAAAGTCTCCAACATAAACACCGATCTATAACAGAATTTGTAAAAAACGTTGAAACACAACAGCTAATACAGTCATGTTGTGAAACAGAAGAAGTTTCTCGTGCAAAAACTTTGCCTCCTCTATCACAAAGTAAAACAACCCAAAAAACTATTAACAGAAAATCAACTATTACTACAAATAAAAAGTCTTCTATAAATCTTGATATAGTACAAAGTAAGCATACCAAGAAAAGTATATTAGCCAAAATGTTCCGTCACAAAGTCCTTCAAAATCTGATAAAAACAGGAGAGAAACCAGGTTCAACACTTCAAACCTATCGTACGAAAGTAATCTTAGAAGCGTTGATAGACAGTGCAATTCTTCTCAAAAGAAACTTATTTATTGTTGTGTTAAACAGAATTAAACCACTAACAAAACTAATAACTAAATTTCAAAAAATACTTCTCAATAAACGAAATGTGAACAGAAATAACTTCTTAAATATCTGTGGAGGTGAATGGAGTCACACTACAAGCACAGAACCATACTTTAATGAAGAAGCGTACAAACAAAAGCAAACAAATACAACTGCCATACATAGCAGTGGTCGAGGTTATGAAAAAGTTAACAATACCATAATGGAACAAGAAGTACTCCTTAGAAAAATATGCCCTGAAAACCTAGATTTACCCCTTCATTCGACTGAATCAGAACATCTAATTTACACATGGCCATGCACGTCAATGTGTAACATTCCCAAAAAAATGTTCAAACCTTTACGCCTATTCCTCAATCAATATGTGAAAAGCAAAGACAAAATCATAATTGAAATACTGCAAAGTATGGATGCTTGTCCAGTACGCAAGCACACAGGACTGCAAGGACATTTGTTGGCCTGCATATCTGGAGCTACTTGCAAAACAACCTTCCATGATATCAAAAGGATATCAACACATCATGCAAGTATAAGAAATCTAGTTTATAAACTGTATTATGCAAAAGTCCTGCTTTAGCACTAGCTAATTTTAATAACATTCTTCTACATGGTACACCAAAAGACCTACTAGAAGAAATCGAGTATATACAGAAAAAATATTTTGGAAATGAAACCCACTTACAAGATGAATTAGCTGTCAACCAACTTCTTAACAAATCTGCACATGGCAACCTTTCACTACACACATACAAAAAAGAAATACTAAAATTTCAAAGCACTTGAGCTGAAGTACCAAACCACGTGTGTGTATGTTGCCGCAGAACGTGTTATAAAAGTAACACAAAAACTATAGACCTTTCATACAAAATAGAAGACAATGAAGATTCTAAATGGTTTGAATTAGCTCTCTACCTTATA
Organism: Ambystoma mexicanum; assembly: GCF_040938575.1. Classification (NCBI taxonomy): domain Eukaryota; kingdom Metazoa; phylum Chordata; class Amphibia; order Caudata; family Ambystomatidae; genus Ambystoma; species Ambystoma mexicanum. The sequence goes on from NC_090929.1 coordinate 1,547,136,552, forward strand.
GCAGAAAACAAATACGAAATAACTGACCCCATAATACTTTGCAGTTACTGCACTACCAAACTTGACAACAACCAAACTCCTTCACGTGCTATCTCAAATAACTTGGAATTACATCCACTACCAAAACTCCTTCAACAACTTAATTTATATGAGAGCATCATAATTCAAACAGTTCATCCATTTCAAGCAATAATACGCCTTCAACCAAAAGCCGCAAAATTACCTCCCTCTGAATTAATGAAAGGTATTTGTGGAAAAGTAGTGTATTTACCATTAGATCTAAAAGAAAATGTGCACACTCTAGGAGTGCAATGTCCAATGCAACAATATTTAATTATCTTGGTAAATGGAGTACCTACAAAAGACAAAAAAATTTGGCAAGAACTGGTACATTTACATAAAGTTAGGGAAGCCCTGCAATATCTCAAAGAGAATAATGATTATTACAAAGAAATTAATATCGAAGAAAACTTGAAAGATACAACTGAAATAATTCAAGAGACACAAGAAACTGGTCAATTTGAGCTCCTAGATCCTGCTACAATAGCAAACACTTTAGACCATTATACAATTCACCCATTGCATTCTAATGACACCATAGAAGATGTACTGGAAACGTACTAAATGTGTCAAACAAAAGGATCACCAATCAGCATATGGGAAAAAAGTACAGAAGCACATGCTTTTCCTCTACTCTTTCCTACTGGCAAAGGAGGAAGATACGATGATAGACCTGTTCAAATATCAGCATCAGAATATCGCACATTACGAATGTATTCTGAAGATCCCAGATTTCGACAAAATGTGGAATACATATTCCACCTACTCTTTGATAGTGAACTAGCAACTTTATGTTACGGAGTTGCACACATATTAAAATCAGGATCACACTTTCAAAATATGACAGACACACAATTATTACAAAAAGTTCAACAAAAAGATGAGGTTTTACAGGCAAAATCTTACAAATCTATTAGCAAATATGCAAGGTACTAAAGAGTACTGGTTTCAACGCCATGGGGATGTACGTGGTATGATCAGAAACCTTGGCCCACCCACTTGGTTTGTTACATTAAGTTGCGCAGAATATGCATGGGAAGATTTACATGCTTTCCTACGCATATCAAACGAAAACAAAACAAACATAGATATACTAACACCTGGAGAACTTTGTTCTCAGGATCCTATTAATGTTTCTAGATATTTTCACCATCGCTTCATTGCTATGCTACATTTTATTTGTAATAAAATTGTTCCTCCTCTTGGAAAAGTGCAACACTTCTTTTGGAGAAAAGAATACCAAGCCAGAGGAGCGCCACATGTCCAGCTGCTTTTATGGATTAAAGATGCTCCTAAATTTGGTCAAGACAGTGATGCCACTGTTTTGCAGTTTATTGAAAAATATGTCACTTGTGAAATTCCGTCAGAATCCACAAACAGTGATCTTCATGCAAAAATCTTACAATTCCAAAGACACAAATGTGGCAAATATTGTTGTCGCAAATACAAAAACAAAGGCAAATACTACACCAAATGCCGATTTGGTTTCCCTACACCAGTTACAAATACAGGTCAAGTGAACAACCTCATGTCTTCAGTTAGACATAATGTTAAAGGTAAGTCACCTAAAAATACATATTGCATAAAAAGAAAAGAAGAAGAAAAATATATCAATGATTACAATGCAATCATTGCCCACTTGTGGAATGCAAACATAGATGTGCAGTACATTGCAGACAATTCTACTGCAGTTGCACGATATGTCACAGCATACTTAACCAAATCAGAAAAGACAGAGCTCCAAGACCTCTGGAATGACCTGTCATCAGATAAAACAGTGTCTCAGAAATTATACAGCTTGGGCATAAAAATGCTGTCCCATAGAGAATGTGGATCCTATGAAGCAGCTGATCGATTAACTGGTACTGCATTGCATGGTAAATCTGCAAATATAGTATGGCTAAGTCTTGGTCCAGCTAAATCTAGAAAAAGAATTCTAAAATCATACGAAGATATAGAAACAATAGCCAAACATGATCCCAATAGCCAAGACATTTTAAAAAACAATGTATTGGACACATACTACCCAAACAGGAGTACCACTTTGAAAACCATGTGTCTATACCACATAGCCCAAAAGTACACATACAAAAAACACGTATTCATGGAATAGAATAGGGCAAAAAAGCGCACGCTCAAACCAGCGCACAGGCACAAACACGACCGCCACAAGAAAGCAGGCGGTAGCGTCTCTGCGGCTGTAAGAAATGTGCGCCAAAAGGTGCGCCAACAAATAGCACCCATATACTGCCATGATGAATGTCCTATACTGTGGCCCTCCAGGACAAATGACGTGCAAAGGGGTACCCACAAACACGGACACGCTGACAAAAAATACGTGTGCGTGTATACCGGGGTGCGCGGGAAGTCTCACACGCGATTTGGCCGGGTACGTGGATTTCAGGGGTGCGCGGGAAGTTCCACACGCGATTCCATCAGGGTACGTGTATTTCAGGGGTGCGCGGGAAGTCGCACACGCGATTACAGCAGGGTACGTGTATTTCAGGGGTGCGCGGGAAGTGCCACACGCGAATAGCCTGGGCGCGTGTATTTCAGGGGTGCGCGGGAAGTTCCACACGCGAATAGCCTGGGCGCGTGTATTTCAGGGGTGCGCGGGAAGTCCCACACGCGATTACAGCAGGGTACGTGTATTTCAGGGGTGCGCGGGAAGTTCCACACGCAGATAGCCTGGGCGCGTGTATTTCAGGGGTGCGCGGGCAGTCCCACACGCGATTACAGCAGGGTACGTGTATTTCAGGGGTGCGCGGGAAGTCCCACACGCGATTACAGCAGGGTACGTGTATTTCAGGGGTGCGCATGAATTTCCACACGTGAATAGCCTGGGCGCGTGTATTTCAGGGGTGCGCGGGAAGTCCCACACGCGATTACAGCAGGGTACGTGTATTTCAGGGGTGCGCGGGAATTTCCACACGCGAATAGCCTGGGCACGTGTATTTCAGGGGTGCGCTGGAAGTCCCACATGCGATTACAGCAGGGTACGTGTATTTCAGGGGTGCGCGGGAATTTCCACACGCGAATAGCCTGGGCGCATGTGTTTCAGGGGTGCGCGGGAATTATCACACGCGATTTGGCTTGGTACGTGTATTACAGGGGTGCGTGGGAAGTTACACACGCGATTAGGCTGGGTGGGTCCTCACAGGTGTTCCCTGTACACCCTCGACGGCCCCTGCAGGCAGCCCACAAAACAGGGGACTACCCTGCACACCTGCTCATGTCTCCCACCACCCCCAACCCCCACCATCCAGGGGCACCCTCCACCAGGCCCCCACTCATGTCTCCCACCACCCCCACCCCCCAGCAGTGCAGGGGCAGCCTCCACCAGGCCCCCACTAATGTCCCCTATCACCCCCACCCCCCCGCCACCAGGGGCACCCTCCACCAGGCCCCCACTCATATCTCCCACCACCCCCACCCTCCAGTCACCAGGGGCACCCTCCACCAGGCCCCCACTCATGTCTCCCACCACCCCCACCCCCCACCATCCAGGGGCACCCTCCACCAGGCCCCCACTCATGTCTCCCACCACCCCCACCCCCCAGCAGTGCAGGGGCAGCCTCCACCAGGCCCCGACTCATGTCCCCTATCACCCCCACCCCCCCGCCACCAGGGGCACCCTCCACCAGGCCCCCACTCATGTCTCCCACCACCCCCACCCCCCCAGTCACCAGGGGCAGCCTCCACCAGGCCCCCACTCATGTCTCCCACCACCTCCACCCCCCAGCAGTGCAGGGGCAGCCTCCACCAGGCCCCCACCCATGTCTCCCACCACCCCCACCCCCCAGCAGTGCAGGGGCAGCCTCCACCAGGCCCCCACTCATGTCTCCCACCACCCCCACCCCCCAGCAGTGCAGGGGCAGCCTCCACCAGGCCCCCACCCATGTCTCCCACCACCCCCACCCCCCAGCAGTGCAGGGGCAGCCTCCACCAGGCCCCCACTCATGTCTCCCACCACCCCCACCCCCCAGCAGTGCAGGGGCAGCCTCCACCAGGCCCCCACTCATGTCTCCCACCACCCCCACCCCCCAGCAGTGCAGAGGCAGCCTCCACCAGGCCCCCACCCATGTCTCCCACCACCCCCACCCCCCAGCATTACAGGGGCAGCCTCCACCAGGCCGCCACCCATGTCTCCCACCACCCCCACCCCCCAGCAGTGCAGGGGCAGCCTCCACCAGGCCCCCACTCATGTCTCCCACCACCCCCACCCCCCAGCAGTGCAGGGGCAGCCTCCACCAGGCCCCCACCCATGTCTCCCACCACCCCCACCCCCCAGCAGTGCAGGTGCAGCCTCCACCAGGCCCCCACTCATGTCTCCCACCACCCCCACCCCCCTGCAGTGCAGGGGCAGCCTCCACCAGGCCCCCACTCATGTCTCCCACCACCCCCAACCCCCAGCAGTGCAGGGGCAGCCTCCACCAGGCCCCCACCCATGTCTCCCACCACCCCCACCCCCCAGCAGTGCAGGGGCAGCCTCCACCAGGCCCCCACTCATGTCTCCCACTACCCCCACCCCCCTGCCACCATGGGCACCCTCCACCAGGCCCCCACTCATGTCTCCCACCACCCCCACCCCCCAGCAGTGCAGGGGCAGCCTCCACCAGGCCCCCACCCATGTCTCCCACCACCCCCACCCCCCTGCCACCATGGGCACCCTCCACTAGGCCCCCACTCATGTCTCCCACCACCCACCCCCCAGCAGTGCAGGGGCAGCCTCCACCAGGCCCCCACCCATGTCTCCCACCACCCCCACCCCCCTGCCACCATGGGCACCCTCCACCAGGCCCCCACTCATGTCTCCCACCACCCCCACCTCCCAGCAGTGCAGGGGCAGCCTCCACCAGGCCCCCACTCATGTCTCCTAATACCCCCATCCCCCTGCCACCATGGGCACCCTCCACCAGGCCCCCACTCATGTCTCCCACCACACCCACCCCCCAGCAGTGCAGGGGCAGCCTCCACCAGGCCCCCACTCATGTCTCCCACCACCCCCACCCCCCAGCAGTGCAGGGGCAGCCCCCACCAGGCCCCCACTCATGTCCCCTATCACCCCCACCCCCCTGCCACCAGGGGCACCCTCCACCAGGCCCCCACTCATGTCTCCCACCACCCCCACCCCCCCCAGTCACCAGGGGCAGCCTCCACCAGGCCCCCACCCATGTCTCCCACCACCCCCACCCCCCTGCCACCATGGGCACCCTCCACCAGGCCCCCACTCATGTCTCCCACCACCCCCACCCCCCAGCAGTGCAGGGGCAGCCTCCACCAGGCCCCCACTCATGTCTCCCACCACCCCCACCCCCCTGCCACCATGGGCACCCTCCACCAGGCCCCCACTCATGTCTCCCAGCACCCCCACCCCCCAGCAGTGCAGGGGCAGCCTCCACCAGGCCCCCACTCATGTCTCCCACCACCCCCACCCCCCAGCAGTGCAGGGGCAGCCCCCACCAGGCCCCTACTCATGTCCCCTATCACCCCCACCCCCCCGCCACCAGGGGCACCCTCCACCAGGCCCCCACCCATGTCTCCCACCACCCCCACCCCCCCAGTCACCAGGGGCAGCCTCCACCAGGCCCCCACTCATGTATCCCACCACCCCCACCCCCCTGCCACCATGGGAACCCTCCACCAGGCCCCCACTCATGTCTCCCACCACCCCCACCCCCCAGCAGTGCAGGGGCAGCCTCCACCAGGCCCCCCCCCCATGTCTCCCACCACCCCCACCCCCCAGCAGTGCAGGGGCAGCCTCCACCAGGCCCCCACTCATGTCTCCCACCACCCCCACCCCCCAGCAGTGCAGGGGCAGCCTCCACCAGGCCCCCACCCATGTCTCCCACCACCCCCACCCCCCAGCAGTGCAGGGGCAGCCTCCACCAGGCCCCCACTCATGTCTCCCACCACCCCCACCCCCCAGCAGTGCAGGGGCAGCCTCCACCAGGCCCCCACTCATGTCTCCCACCACCCCCACCCCCCAGCAGTGCAGGGGCTGCCTCCACCAGGCCCCCACCCATGTCTCCCACCACCCCCACCCCCCAGCAGTGCAGGGGCAGCCTCCACCAGGCCCCCACTCATGTCTCCCACCACCCCCACCCCCCTGCCACCATGGGCACCCTCCACCAGGCCCCCCACTCATGTCTCCCACCACCCCCACCCCCCAGCAGTGCAGGGGCAGCCTCCACCAGGCCCCCACTCATGTCTCCCACCACCCCCACCCCCCAGCAGTGCAGGGGCAACCCCCACCAGGCCCCCACTCATGTCCCCTATCACCCCCACCCCCCCCGGCACCAGGGGCACCCTCCACCAGGCCCCCACCCATGTCTCCCACCACCCCCACCCCCCCAGTCACCAGGGGCAGCCTCCACCAGGCCCCCACTCATGTCTCCCACCACCCCCACCCCCCTGCCACCATGGGCGCCCTCCACAAGGCCCCCACTCATGTCTCCCACCACCCCAACCCCCCAGCAGTGCAGGGGCAGCCTCCACCAGGCCCCCACCCATGTCTCCCACCACCCCCACCCCCCAGCAGTGCAGGGGCAGCCTCCACCAGGCCCCCACTCATGTCTCCCACCACCCCCACCCCCCAGCAGTGCAGGGGCAGCCTCCACCAGGCCCCCACCCATGTCTCCCACCACCCTCACCCCCCAGCAGTGCAGGGGCAGCCTCCACCAGGCCCCCACTCATGTCTCCCACCACCACCACCCCCCAGCAGTGCAGGGGCAGCCTCCACCAGGCCCCCACTCATGTCTCCCACCACCCCCACCCCCCAGCAGTGCAGGGGCAGCCTCCACCAGGCCCCCACTCATGTCTCCCACCACCCCCACCCCCCAGCAGTGCAGGGGCAGCCCCCACCAGGCCCCCACTCATGTCCCCTATCACCCCCACCCCCCAGCAGTGCAGGGGCATCCTCCACCAGGCACCCACACATGTCCCCCTGCCCCCAGGTCCTGACGATACTCAATCATGGCAGTAATGGGCAGCATACCCAGCACAAACACCCAGGCAAGGATTGCATCCACCCACATAGTGAATGCAATTACATGATACAACCCCAATGGCAAGTATGTAAATGAACACATGTCCGTCACACACACATACACAACGGGTGCAAGTGAATGTCAAAACCCATATCATGACATGTATGAAACCAATGAGAAAATACCACAAGTGAAAGTTAAAAATGAAAAATAAGTAAACAAATCAAACATACAACAATGGGGATAACAAAATAAATGGTCCATGTCCGAGAACAAATGTAAAAATAAAAAAAACAAAGTAATCCAAAAACAAATGTTGTCCAAAGCAATGTCATGTGGAAGGAAAATAATGAAAAACCATTTCCTCCACTATATACACGAATATTCCAGGGTCCATGAGCCCAACACCATAAATGAAACCTACTACTACCTAATGAAAAAAATATCTACAAAAAAGTGGCCATTGTCCGAGGGGTCCAAAAAAATAAAAATGAATAAAGGAAACATAACACTAACTAACTAAATAACTATATACAAAGGCAGCGGGCAAGTCCTGCGGCTCACTCGGTGATGTTGCTGGCCAGGGCATCATCGAACTCCATGTCGATGTCCTGGAGGCGGGACTCTGTCCTGGCCCTGAGGTCTCGCAGGGATAACCCCATGTTCAGCTCAAACTCCCTGCGAGCTTCCTCGAGGCACTCAGCCCGCCTCAATGCCCGACGCATGGAGAACTCCGCCCTGACCATGGTGAGCCGCTCCTCTTCCGCCCGCTGCCGCTCCGCACCTATCCGCTGGACCAACTGCTCCCACACGGAAGACACCACCATCCCAGGGTTGCCCTGCCCTCCGGCCGATGCCTGCCCCTCTGATCTTGATGGCCCCGAGCCATGATGCCTTCCACGTCGAGTCTGCTGCTGCCTCCGACGCCACTGCCTCTGCCAGCACAACGGCATCCAGGCTGATGGAAACCACCGACGCCGTCGTGCACGTGCCCTGCCCGATATTGCTGTCACATCTTCCATCTGCTGGGGTCCAGTTGCTGTGTTGTCCACCCCTGCTGGACCTCCGACTCCCAACTGTGGCAGGGATGGGATCCCCACCGAGCTGGCTGCATTGGTCGGGGCAGGTCCACAGGGGGCCCTGGTGGCATCTGGGCCGGAAGACGGCAAGGAGAACGACTAGTGTATAGCCTGCACAGAGGAGGAGAGGGCCGCCAGATTGGCCAACACATGCATCAAACCCCCGAACATGGCCGATCCCAATTGGGCCATGTCGGCACGGTGCTCTTCGTGATGACGTGCGTGCTCCTCCCGGGAAGCATGCACAGCATCACGAATCACAGCCGTGCGCATCGCGACCCCAATCAGGACCTTCTCCACACGGCCAGGGGTTCCCACGTCCGCAGGTGGAGGGGAGTCAGGTGACATGGACATCCCCTCTACCTGCGGACGGGCCTGGGACGGGGCATCCCTGCTGGTGCATGGTGGTGCACTCACAGGGTCAGGGACAGCGACATGCACAGGCCCCTCCACGGTGACCTGTGCTGCCTCCTGCCCCTGGCCCTGGACTGCACCACTTGCACCAGCAGGGATGCCCCCACCAGGCCCCATGTGTGCCCCAGTGGCGGCCTCCTCCTCCTCTGTGCAAACCACCAACCTGGATGGCTCCTCACCGTCTCCCACCGTAGCAGGCCCCTGTGGTGGCTCACCCACCCCTTCCGCTGCAGCCGTGGGGCATCCCCGCCGCCTTGCTCCACAGCGCCGTCTCCGCCCTCTTCTTCACTAGCCGCTGCGTAGAGGGAGACAAAGAACACAAGCATCAGGGTACTGTACAATGGTCCCCTAGACAAGAAGCAATTGCAGATGAGCACCACTGTCAAAGTACACTTCCATCATGTCCCTCCACAACACATGGGTCAGTCCAGGCAAAACACACACAGTAACAGGCATGGTGCATGCCATGGACATTTCCATGCATGTCCAATGGACTCTTGAAACATTCAATGATATGTAACTCACATGCATCATGGCTCATGCCTATCACAAGCACACACTTCACCTCAGTCACATCCATCTGGCCCCAAACACACCAAACACAGCGGATACAAGGGTAATTTGGCTGCTTCACTGAATCTGTGCATTGTCACACACATGTGTCATGCATCCATGGCATGCACAAGTCACAGACACGCAGGTCAGGCACAAAGACATGGCTACCATATATGTACCTGGCATCAGCACCCATCCCTCACCCCCACCCATGTCCAGGTACAGAGACTGGCATGCTCTCATGTTCAAAATCTGCATAGGGCTCCCCATGCGGCATTTGAACACATGCAACAACCATGTGGGTCACACATCACTGGTCGCACATGCATTACTATGATGTCCCTGCACACATACATGCATACATGGCCTATGGCACACATACAGGCAAGTATCATAGAACCAGCACACCGCAACATGCCCTGTCTCACACAGTAATGCTTGGACACTTACCGCTCAACTCCAGACGGGCCTCCCTCTCAAGGATCTGGGTGTGGAGCGCTGGGCGTACGCGTTCCAGGACCCTCATCTGGATGGAACTCATGCGGCCCCGGCCCCCCTCCACGAGGCGCCGGGCCTTCACAAGGGTCCTGGACCTCAAGTCCTCCCAGCGCTTCTTGATCTTCAGGACGTTGCGGGTTGCCACCCCCTCCGCATTGATGGCAACCACACAGTCGGCCCAGATCCTCTCCCGTCCTTCCTTGCTGGCGCGGGACGATCCAAAGAGGGCATCATACTGCCCCAGGACATGCTCCACCAGGACACCAACTTCGGTGGCAGTGAAGCTGGTGCCCCTCTGCCCCTCTGGCCTGGGGTTGCCACTGGTGCCAGATGTGGAAGTGCCCGACATGGCAACCCCAGAGGCAGGTGTGGGTGGGCAACTGGGTCCTGGGGCTGGGCTGTGGAGCGATGTAATCCCAGTCGGGAGTCTTCAGTTCCAGCAGGGGTGGACACAGCGACTGGACCCCTGCAGATGGCTGATGTGCAGGGACCAAATGGCAGGGCACGGTGGCAGCAGGCAGGCAGGCAGGCAGCCAGGCAGCAGCAGATGGCACGTGGGAGGCTGCTCGGGGCACTGGGGGGCAGTAACTCGGCCTTCTGGGCAGGAGCGTGGTCTTCCGTGTGTTTTCGCGTGGCCAGCTTGATACGGAGTGATTTGGCACGTGAAAATCCTGCACGTCAGCGTGAAATCCGAGGAAAGGCCCTTAGCGCGTAAGCGCGTCAGCACGCATACGCGATTCTATTGGACCAGAGTCCCTCAGCGCGTAAGCGCGTCTGTGACGTGACCCGCACGGGTGTTCCCCACTCAGCACGTGATGACGGAGCACACGTGGAAATACTGCACGTCAGCGTGTAATTGGACAAAAGTGCGCGTACACGCGATTGGCCTATGTACGTGTATTTCATGGGTGCGCGGGCACTTACACACGCAAGTACGTCAGCGCACCTGTATCCCGTGGTGCGTGGGAATTTCCACACGCTATTGGACTGGGAACTGGATTCCAGGGGTGCGCGGGTCACACGCTCGCCTAGAACACGCGCAAAGCATAAATTTGCGCACTTTAACAATAACAAGCTCAGACGCCAGGATGAACATACCGTTCCTAACAGCAGTGGCAGTGGGCTACCAAAGGAGGAGGAGGAGGATAGTCAGGGCCAGAATATTCACACCCAGAACCAGCCTTTTCGGGATGCCTGATGACCAGGTGTATGGGAGGTACAGGTTTCCACCACACATAATACTGGACCTGGTGAGTGAGTGGGAGGATGACCTCACATCACCCACCCTGTGCTCCCAAGCACTCAGCCCCCTGGAGAAGGTACTCAATGTACTGCACTTCTTAGCCACTGGATCATTTCAGCGGACACGTGCCATAGTGGGTGGGGTGTCACAGGCCACCCAGTCACGCTGCCTACACCAGGTCTTGAACATCATCACTGCACGCCCATCAGTCCGCAGGCACATATACCTGCCCAGAACACCTGCAGAAAGGCTTGCTGCCGCCCTGGATTTTTACGGTGTGGCACAATTCCCCAAAGTGCTAGGTGCCATCGACTGCACCCATGTGGCTCTACGTCCCCCCAGGGCATCTGAACACATCTATAGGAACCGCAAGCACTGGCATTCCATCAACGTGCAGGTAGCATGTAATGCCAAGGGAATCATCACCTCAATATATGCCAACTATCCCGGGTCCACCCACGACAGCTTCATTTACCGAATGTCCACACTAAGCCGGGACCTAGAAGCTGGGCGGCATGGCGATACATGGCTGCTTGGTGAGTATGTATGCCACTGCACATGCATGCATGTTGGATACTGAGCAAGGTCACAACCCCACCAATGATACCAATCACCACCTCCACAGGGGACAGTGCCTAGCCTCTCAGCCCCCACATGATGACGCCAATTCGGAACCCCACCACGCCACCCGAGGTAAGATATAACACAGCCCACATTACGACCCGGGGCATAGTGGAGCGCACATTCGGAGTGCTAAAGTCACGCTTTCGCTCCCTTGACCGTTCTGGCGGCCAGCTGTTATACGCTCCCCCAGTAGTGTGCAGGATCATAGTGGCAGCATGTGTCCTGCACAACGTTGCAACACGCCGGGGCCTGGCCGTGGACATGGTGGTGGCCCCACATCCCCAACCACATGCACAGCCGCTGCGCATGGGAGGGGAAAGGGCACGGGGGAGGCAGCCCGTACACAGCTAGTGGCTAATTACTTCACATAGAAATCACACCCCTGTGGAGTGCACACTGCCCTGGCACATTCCATCTGACAATCAATGATGACTCAACCTGACACTGATCCTGAATGTCTGGAGAATGAACCGTGAATACCATATCAGCCTGAGATTGTTCACCTGGAAGTGTCACAATGTGTGCATCCCTACCCACACAGACACCACCAATGCAGTTTTGTGGAGTTACACATTCAAGCAGCTAAAAAGAATACCCACTTGCAAAATGCAACAAGAGGACAGTGCCATGTCAGCCAACCCAACCCCAGCACCGCCACACAACACACCGTGCCATGTCATGCTATTTGCAGGTAAACAAAGTAATCCCCAGAACATGACACTAGTGTCACTATGTACAGTGTCCCTATTAGAAACCTGCAACACCTGAAATGCTCACAGCAATGCCGGACCAACAACATACTTGGGCAGGTACTACCATTAACATGACATCACAAATGTTACATATTAGTAGTCTCACCACCTGGAAATGCCTGCACTCCCACCACTACCAACTGTGCAGTGTTGGCGCCATGTAGAGTTGTAGGTGCACTGCTGCCAACATGGACCCCATCTCCAGACTAGAGGTCCTTGTGTAGACATGAGGAAGGGACCTGCAAATTGGGAGGTAGACACAGAAGATGAGTTACACATCAATGCAACATGCAGTGTACAACACAACAGCAATATGCACTAGGAATGTATACACAGTATTGACTACAGACTGCCCACACAGCTCATGGGAGTCCAACGTCACTGTGTAATTCACTGTCACTTGGGCACACCCTTTGCAAGCCCATGGAAACGGGAAGCAGGAAGGGTGTGTGTGACTCAAACCCAAGCATCTGAACCAAATACATTACAAGCCTGCATGTGCCCAGCCACAATGCAGCGTATGCCCACAGGAACCACGGAAGCCAACAAATCGTCCCAAAACAATAGGGAATAAAATAAATAAAAATAAAAATAAAAATAAGAAAAAATCAAAAATGCCCATTGATGGGCCCGGGGGGGTTGGGGAGGCCACCCAGGAGGTCCGAGGACAGGATGCACACCAGAACCCACCTGCGTGGATCCTGGGAAAATAAAACACCTCCATGGGCTCATGGCCCACACGGCTACCCTATTGTGGGAGTATCACTGCTGTCGCTATTATCACCCTGTGCAGTTGCATCCGGAGGTGGTTGCACTATGGGAGGCAGCCCACGCAAGGCCCTAGTCTGCTCCTCCATGGCTGCAAGCATACGGGTGTGGTAGGTCTGGTTCTGGAGGATGAGTGTGCAGAGGTCCCCATGCAACAACTCACGGGATGCCCGGACCTCCGCCCTCGTTGCCTGCATCTCAGCTGAGAGCGTACGGGTGAGACGCTCCAGCTGCTGTTCTGTCCTTTGGTGTGTTGAAGCCTCAAGCTCAACAAGAGTCGTCCTGAGGTGAAGGAGCTCCTGCCTCAGGGCTTCCCTGTGGCCCTGGGACTCAATGGAGATGGCCTCCTGCAGAGTCGCCAGTGCCGCCCGCCTGTCCCTGTTGGACCCCAACATGTCCTCCCTGTGTGACTGGCAGATGGAGTCGGTTGCCTGCTCTAGTCGCTCCATCAGCCTTTCTGGGGGGACAATGGAAGTGGCCACCCTATCCATGGCCTGAGCCATCATCTCGGATGATGCAGCCTGTTGGGTTGCCATACCGTAAATGGATTGCTCCCATGCGGTATTGCCAGGTGGCGTACGGCCACCACGTCGGCGGGCACCAGACCTGTCTGGGGCAAGGCGAACTGCGCCTTGCTGTGCCGGCACTGCCTGAGGCTGCAGGACTGCATTCCCCCTCTGATCTGCTGGCCCAGGAACAGGATCAGATGTTGCGTAGTGTGACCCTGCATCCGTAACCACCAAAGGCGTAGGTGCCAACACTGACATCCCCATGGAGGGTTCTGACCCTGGTGCAGGTGGGTGAGACAGAACAGAATCCCTCCCTGGAACACTCACCTGCGACGGCACGTAGGTCTCATCCGAATCAACACCTGAGTACAGCTCGGGGGAGGTGCAGCCAGACACCCCTTGAGAGCACGACCTGCAGCACTTGTGGGTTCTCCCCCACCACCACACCACGTCCCTCACTGGTGGTTGGTCGGCCCTCGGACCCCTCCTGGGTCTGCACCATCTCCACAACCCCAGCAGTATCAGGTGCGTCTTCCCCTGCAAAGACATGAAAACAAAGAAATGGAAACAGGCATTAGCACCATGGCACACAATGAGGGCTGAGAAGCAAGAGAACCAGTACTTGATTGACACATGTCCCACATGACTAAAACCCTCCCATGCATGCACCCTCACTGCGTATGAAGTGCAGGCAAATGGCAAACACTGATGACACTGAAAGCAAGCTTCCCCAAACAGCACGATCCTCCCCGCAATGAGAGACAATGAAGGACTCTCCCAAAATGGGAATAAGGCCAAGACAGAGTGCGGGTGAGCGTAAATGGGAGTTTATCAATCAGAATTGGGCATGCAAAGAACTCTGCAAACTCCGAGAGCGCTCTGTCTGACAATCGCAAAGACAGGCGTATATATTTACAAAAAACGTCATCAAAACCTACATACTATAGGGGGCACAAGTTCATTGGGATTGGGTGGCGACGACTAACTATAGGTGCTGCTGCGGCGTGGTTGGTCTTGGCTGGAGGACGTCACTGGTCACCCTCGTGGGTTGGGCTGGGCCTGGCAGGTCGGCTTGAGTTCATCCGGGCGGTGTTGGTGTGCCAAGGCGGCTTGTGGCAGAGACGAATGCCTTTCCTGACTTACTTGCCCTCAGCCATGCACACCGCAGTCATTCACTCATTTACAGTGTTATTCTCTTTAGTAAATCTTTCAATAGTTTATGTTATAGGTTAATGCAACACAGGAGGAATGCACCTTGTGAGGGGTCTGGAGGTAATATATCGAGGCCTGGTTACCCGTGTCCTGCTGACCGGGGCCATAGGTCGAGGGGCTAAGCTTCGGGCCTGGGACGGATGGTACAGGTCTTTCTGTCTTGTTAGAAGTTGTTATGGATGTTCCGCTGTGTGTTGTCAAAGTGTTGGGTGTCCCGATTGCACAGGGCCATAAGTCTAAGGCGGTCCGGTGGGTTGTGGGGTTTACGAGGGGGCGCGTGAGTTTAAACAAAGGTTTACTGCTTGTGCTGTAAATAATGCAGGTGGCTGGTCGCGGCCTTGGGTGCTGCAGTGGGGCTACAAATCTTTGAAGCGGCTCCAGTCCGGTCGGGGGAGGTGGGATAGCGCAGAGCGGGCCTCTGTTCTCATGTCTTGGCAGCCTTCGTAGGGTGGGAGGGGGAAATGGCCTTGTACGCATTCGCAGCGGTATCTCCCTCGTGTGTTGCTGAATGTAGGTAAAGACATCACAAACATTTGAACACTTTCTATAATACTTATTCAAAATCACTTCACAACATGCATTTAAACTTTGCTGGATGTATCTCGATTATATCCAGTCCGCGCACCATATTTGTACGTTATATTCTAGCAGCTATAGTATTTTAGTTACATGCATATACATTTGCAGTGAATGAGGTAGTAGTTGGGTCGGTGCAGTACATAGAAAACGACCCGCCACTGTACGTGACGGTGGTGGCACATAAGGGGCTCAGACATACACACATGATAACTGCATTCTCGCGCATCCTTTGCATGAGCTTATAGTATAATTGCATTCGCTGTCTCGTGTACTCTAGCAGCATTAGCTTAGTTATGACGCAAAATCATGGGAGGTAGGTTGCCCAGTGATACATGCAACGAACAGATCCCTTGATCGTTCCTTTATTATTAGTATCCACCTGTAATGGTGTGCGCTCACCATTGCTTATGTCATGGGAGCATGCTCTCTTATTTTAATACATTCTACAGACGTTTGTAATATAAGAGACTCTGTGGAAGAAAGTATACTTTGCAAGTGGAGTGGTCTTGGCATTACTATATACACATATATTAAGACTGTCTGCCCTCAGATGACCATTTTACCAGTCTTCTCATTGTTCAGGCCTGATGGCCGGGTCATGCTGATAGTGGTGGTACACTGCGGGAGGTGAACTGTTACAATGTTAGCGTATTGCGCTAGCTCATTTCCGTCTTGTTCGTGGGAACGTGCTCGCAGCGGATCTGCCAGGGTGCTGTGGCAACAGGGATGAAACTCTCCAAGGGTGGGGGCCGCGCTACAGTGTGCTGAGCTCACACCATCTTTACCAGACAAAGAATGGTTTCTGGGCCTAGCTAAATTTGTGTTGTAATTAATACATGTGGGCATTCGATACGTGTGGGCAATGTCTCCAGTGGGTGAGCCCTCCACCACCTGGGCCCGGGTGGCATGAGGGAACGCCCAATGGGCCATAGCCCTCACCTGGGGGAGAAACGCAGGTGAGAGGGGTCTCCTGGACCAGTCCTCCCCTACATTTCCCCCCTTTCGTTACTTAAGTAACAAATTCTTTAA
Source organism: Ambystoma mexicanum (assembly GCF_040938575.1). Classification (NCBI taxonomy): domain Eukaryota; kingdom Metazoa; phylum Chordata; class Amphibia; order Caudata; family Ambystomatidae; genus Ambystoma; species Ambystoma mexicanum. The sequence goes on from NC_090929.1 coordinate 1,547,152,863, forward strand.
ATCCTCTATCCTCCTACATTCTGCTTCGTCCATCACCGCCTCATCCCATGCAGGAGTTCCTTTGATAGGCATCCATGCTCTGCACACCCCCCTTAAGCTCTCACCTCTCCTGGCGTATTCATCTGGAGTACACGTAAGGTATATGCACCCACCATCTCCTTCCAAATCTACCCATACTTCCTCGTACCATTCTAGTATGCGGGGCTCTTTGATGGTGGTGTGCCACAGCTTATCTACAATATCCTTGTCGTGGTACATGGGCACCAGTTGGTACCTGGGTGTGTTGTCTACCCCTGTTTGTACTTGTGCTTCTTGCATCGTTTTTATTGTACCGTGTGAGTTGCCCATTGTCACCATCATCATTGCACCATTTGGTACTGCGTTAGCACAGACTCGAAGACCCACCTGGCATAGGCAGAAAATCAAAAGGAGGAACACCACAGCTGGTATCAAAAATTTCATCGTTGTTCCAAGCCATGAGGGGACCCAGGAGAAGATGTTATCGAACCATGTACTATCTTCTGCTCCGCCTTCCATCTTCATTTTTTCTCCTAGGTTGTGGACTGCTTCGATCACATGGGACAGGGAGCCGTTCTCTGCGTCTTCAGAAGGTACGAAAGTGCAGCAGGCACTTCCTATTTTTCGGCAAACACCGCCGTCCATCGCCGTTAACAGGTCCAGGACATACCTGTTTTGCATGGTCATCAGTCGCAAGGCTCTTAGTTCGACCTTTATTATGTTAAATCCTTCTTCAGTGTCATTTGCCAGCTGAATCAATTCCCAACGGGTTATCTGAAGCCATTTTGCGTTTGCCCTTGCTTGGACACTTGATACGAGTGAGGCAAAAAATGTTTCTGCTGAGCTGAATAATCGATATTTGTCTGGGATCTGAGCCAATAGTTCTGATGATGCCTGTGAGATGTAATTTGATGTTCGTCTGTGACGGGTTAACACCTCTCCCTTGCTTCCGGAAGACAGGACATACATTTGTGATTCTGCAGTTGGTTGGGCCACACTCTGTTGTGTGCGTTCCTGTGTCGCTTTGCTTCCATCGATGTGGCTTTCTGGTATCACCATTAGAGCTGAGTGCAGAGTGGCCATTGAGCAGCTGCCACTCCACGACGGGGGGAGGTGTAGGTATGCCTGGTTGCCACATACCCAGTACGTGTCCATAAGGGCCGCAGTCCCTTTTCTTAGATCTGGGATAGTGAGGGTTTTGTTGCACTTCTTGTTCGTCCCCATGGACGTTCTCCCCTCTCCTTCGAAACATAGTTCATAGTCTATTTCATTCTGCAGCTTGAAAGGCTTTTCAATCGGCGTAACCCAGGTTAGTTTTGAAATGTGTTCCTTCCATACGGGTGTGCACATTTCTTCTATCCATTGCAACTTCACCGGTGCCACACCCCTCAGTGCTTCAGCTTTACACATTACTTCTTCGTCCTTCCACTTGTTGTCAGAAAAAAGTGTCCCTCCAATTACAAAAAACGGTTCTTTCAGACATACAACCCCTGATGGTTTCGGGTAGCACGTTTTCTCGTTCTGTAGCATATGAAAAGTCACTTCATGTGCCTGGAAGGTGTTCTTAATTCTGCATAACGTAAGATGAAGGAGACATTGGGCATCTATAATTGGCAACTCTTTGGGTAATAGTACTTTGGGTGTACCTGATGCGTGAGGAATAAGGGAGCAGACATAACAGCTCTCGTTTGTTGTTTGTTTAGCTGTGGCACTCATATCTGCATACCACTTATTTGTTTGGTGGGGGTGTCGTGGGTCTTCCATCTTATCTAGACCTAGCCCATAGTACTCATCATACTTCCTCCTCCCTGCTTCCCTCTTCCGTCTATTGTTCTTATTCCTCATATACTTCCCGATTCCCTGGGCAAGGGACAAACTAGACCCCCCTTTCTCATTCCCGCCCCCCTTCACCCAGTCATCATATAATATTTCATGTGTTTATCTCATTCTTTGATTCTCTATGGCCGTGGGGGCAGGTTGGCTGGTGGGGGTATTATACAACCAGGATATGGCAGAGGGGTTTCGGTCATTTAAGCTGTGAGCATTGTAATTAGACATCTCAGGTGGGGACAGTGTGTTATTTTGCCTTTTACCCTTTGGCCCTCCATCTTGTGAGAAGACAACAGTGGATGACGTAGTATAGTAGCCCCACACAAGTTTAGTTCCGTCCCATATCAAAAAATCACCTTCCCGTGTAGTTGCATTGACACTGGCAGTTGTATTGGTCCCAGTAGTTGTGTTGCTCCCTCCCCCCTCGTTCATCTCGATAGAGATGAACGCTATGAACCAATATGTAACCAGACCAAATAATAATGTGAAAAACAATATAATGCACGCAGATAGTCCACATTCATACGAATATATACATTTCACAGTTAACCACTCTCTAATTCTAGTAAATCTATCCGTTGCAGGCCGCCCGTTAGATGCCATGGAAGCTCCTGTTTTAAGATATAAAAGTGCATTGAGTGCATACATGTAAACATTTTGTTGGCACCATCAGTGCCAATATACATGTGACGGGGAATGGAAGCGGGTGGGGATACGGGGAGGGGTATTCACAGACAAGGGTGTATACAAGCTCATAGTTTGGCATTCCATTTAATATATATATATATATTCACATTCAACAAGATGAAAGTTAAAACAAAATTTTTCCCCCTTTTTTTTTTATTTTTTTTATCAGTTGTGCATTTCTTCAAATTCAGTACCAACACATACACGCAAGTTCATATTCAGTCATTCTGCTCAGTTGCAACATTTGCTGTTGTCTGTGCCTCCCCGTCTACCTCCTCTTGTACGTTGCTATATGCCTTCCGTACATCGGTCAAGTGCACCCAGTACCTCAACCCTTTGACCTTTACCGCCGTAGGCGTGCAAAATATTACTTCATATGGGCCATGGAATCGTGGTGCATTCCACCGACGCACAAAACTTCTGACATATATCCAGTCGCCTGGCATTAGCTGTAGTTGTTGCCCTGGCTCCGTGACAGCGCCTGTTACATTTCCCTCTTCTCTAGTGAAGGGTGGGGACGATTGCTTTGCTATCATGCGCGCTGCCCTTGTCAATTTCTTTAAATAGTCTGTGAATTCATCTCCCAATATCGCGGCGCTTCTGTGAGCGTCTGAGTGTTCGCGCAGTGGTGAATGTGCTGTGTTCATCCGTCTCCCAGTCACGATTTCGTGCGGGGACAAATGGTGGCCTTTGCTTGGCTGGTTTCGTAATTCAAATAGCGCAAGCGGTAGGCAGTAAATCCAATTCTTTTTTAATGAGAAGCATAGTTTTGATAACCTGCCCTTCAACAGTCCGTTCATCTTTTCCACTACGCCATTACTTTGAGGATGATAAATTGAGCATAATTTATGTTTTATTCCCAACAATGTAGTCACTTCCTTAAAAAGCTCATTCACAAAATGAGTGCCATTGTCTGAGCGGATCACGTCACAAATTCCCCAGCGCGGGAATACTTCCCTTACTAGGAACTTGGCGGCGCTCTTGGCATCGGGTCGCGCGCAGGGTCCTGCTTCTACCCACCTTGAAAATGGGCACACGACCACAATCATGTACCGTGCACCATTACACCTTTCCCCCATGTCTGCGTAATCTATATGTAGTTCCTTGAATGGGCCAATGGGTTTAGGGATTGTTCCCCGGAGAGTGCGTAATGTCATCCCTGAATTGTATATTTGGCATGTTGTACATTCCATTGCCAATCGAGACACATGCTCCTGGAGACAGGGCACGAACCATTCTTCCTGTATTTCTGCTGCGATGTGTTGTTTGGTGTTATGTGCAGGGAAGTGTAGCTGTTGAAATGCAATCTCTAGTAGCTGAATTGGCATTACCACCTTCCCCGAGTTATTTTGCCTCCACAGCAGGTCTGTTCCTGACTTGCTGCACCCTCGTTTTGTCCACACTAATTTTTCCTCATCACTGGCTCCTTCTTGTAATTCTATTATTTGTGGTACGGGCATCATATTGTATCCTTCTGCGGGCTTGTCATTTCTCTTGTTCTTAATCATGTACTCACCTGTGTCATTTTTCTGAAAATAGGAAGCCTCCTTGGCGGCAGCGTCCGCTGCCGCGTTCCCTAAAGACACAACATCTGTGTTGGACGTATGTGCTTGGCACTTTACTATTGCTACTGCAGTGGGGTTTTGCAGGGCCTCAATTAACTCTTTTAGCAATTCTGCATGCTGTACAGGTGTTCCATCTGCCCTCCTAAAGCCCCTCCGCCCCCATCTTGCTAGGCCTCCATGTACTGTCGTTGTCATGTAAGCTGAGTCTGTGTATATTGTCACTGCACAACCCTTTGCTGCATGTAGTGCTTCTATGAGCGCAATCAGTTCTGCTGTCTGTGCGGAGTAATGTGATGGGAGACGGTATTGTACCAGTGTTTCATACTCACCGTCTTCTAACCTCACCACTGCCATGCCAACGTGTTTTTCTCCCATGTCCACGTCAATTGATGCGGACCCATCCACAAAGTACACTTCCCCCTCGCTTAGAGCGTTCTCACACACCACTGTCTCCTCCCCTCTTTCTCCTGTGTAGGTTGCGCAATCGTGGTTCTGCATGTCTTCGAGCGTGCACGCTTCTGTAATGAATGTGGCGGGGTTCACTGTCTTGCATCTCACTATATGGATGTTGGCACTGGACAATATAATCTCGTAGGCTGTCGCCCGCTGTGTGGTCAGTGTGCTTTTTGATCTCTCCAGTATTGCAAATAATGAATGTTCCACAAACAATGTCACCGGGCAACCCATTACTATGGTGGCACTTTTCTCAATCGCGAACGCGGCTGCTGCGAGTGATTGCTCGCACGCGAAATGGCCCTGCATCACGGCATCTAAAGTACCACTATAGTAAGCCAATGGCTTGTGTCCTAAGGACGTTTTTTGTGTCAGAACTGCTGTCATCAGTGTTTCTTTGCAGTGTGAGAATAGGTAAAACTCGCGTCCATAATCAGGGTTTGCGAGTACTGGGGCGCTTGAAATCAAATCTTTTAATGTCTGGAAAGAGGAGCTCATCTTTTCCTTCCATTCCATCTTCCTGTTCTCCTGTTGGGCCACCTTTAATGCTTGTAATAGGGGCCTGGTGTATGCCGCATAATCTAATATCCATGCTCGGCAGTAATTGCACATTCCCAGAAATTTCTGCATGTCTTTTACTGTTGTGGGTTCTCTTACTGATCTTATGGCTTCTACCCTGTCTGGTATTATTCTTTTCCCATCTCTCGAAATCAGCTGTCCTAGGTACAGGACCTCTGTCGGACAGTATTGTAGCTTTCCCTTGTCCACTTTGTACCCCTTGTTGGCCAGCAAAGTCAGTAATGTTATGGAATCTGTTCTGCATGTCTCTTCGTTTCGTGCGCAGACTAGTAAATCGTCTACCTACTGAATAATGGTGCTCTCAACTGATAGGTTTCCTAGGTCTTCATGTAATACGCGATTGAAGATGCTCGGGCTCTCGCAGTAACCCTGTGGTAATCTGCAATGCTCATACCTTTTACCCCCCAATGTGAAGGCGGTAAGGTATCTACTCTCTTCAGCCAGGGGTATAGAGAAAAATGCGTTTTTCAAATCCACTACTGTGAAATGTGATGCCTCTTTCGGGATGCTGCATAGTATTGATGCGGGGTTCGGGACTAGAGGGAACTCCTTCTGAATTACATCATTGAGGGGGCGTAAGTCCTGTATCATCCTCCAAGACCCCCCTTTTGCTTTTTTGATTGGATAAATACAAGTGTTACATGGGGAGTTTGAAGGCACTATTATCCCTTGTGCTAGTAGGGCATTTATTGTCTCTTTTATCCCTTCTTCAGCTTCACAAGACAGAGGATACTGTTTAACTCGTGGTAAAATTGCTCCTTGCTTTAGCTTTATTACCACAGGCTGTACTCCATGCAACAGTCCCACATCATGGGGGCCTGTTGTCCATAAGTTGTTTGGTACGAGCCTCATGTCGTCATCAAAAAATGACGGTGGTGCTTCTACCACTGTCATCAATTGGACGGGAGTCTCCCTTGCTTGTATTAAAATATCACAGGGCATCGCTATTTCCATCACTATTTCACCATCCCCTTCTGAGTCTGAAAAGAGATCCTCATCTGTTACCTCTCGCAGGGCGATGTTGGCGTTTGCGCACAGAACTGTGCGCCACTCACACCCTTCCTCGTCCACTCCAATCACAGCGATTCTCTTGGCTGACACTTGCACAGCGTGCAAATCTAACGATACCACTGATCCTGGTGCTGTGTTGGGACATACTATGGGGCGGAAGAGGAACTCCGCCGGAATCCTCCAGTCCATGCTTCTTAGCTCGGGAATTATGAGGGCCAGAGTCTTCAGCCCTTTGATAAACATTTCCTCATTTTGTGGCAGCCCTCGTATTTCTTGCGTGGTTGTGTAGGCTTGCACTACCAACATCGCACGCAAGGGGCATATCCCGGGTGTGGAACACACTATCCCTCTCTCGGTAAATGATATGGTCATATTGAGTTTACTCAGGAGATCCCTCCCTAGCAAGTTAATTGGGGAATGTTCGTAATACAATAAGGGTGCCTTCACAGTCTTACCCCCCACTGTTACATCCAAAGCTTCTGTGTAAGGAACTTCAACTACAGCCCCAGAGAACCCCTGCGTCTCTAACTTCCTGTTAGATAACGGGAATCGGCCCTCCCTGATACATGATTTCTCCGCTCCCGAATCAACCATGAATATAAACTGCTTGTCTCCTATCTGCGCCCCTACCAATGGTTCCTCTGCTGCATTGTAGGTGGTGGATAGAACTGGACACGCAAGTGTTCTCTGTGGGCTGTCCTATGCGGGGTATCCCGTCGCCCCTCCCTCACTAAAGACATTCCCTGAAACTACCGACATGCCGCTGTAAGGTGCTGGCGCGGGGGCCCCGTTTGCTGTTGTCGCGAAAGGGTTACCTGGCGTGTATTGCATACTGTCATTGTTTTGGGGGTGGTTCTGTGTCCTATACTGGTGTCCCTGTTGCTGGCCCGTGGTACCCTGGCCGGGGTTTCTTAGTTGCTGCTGTCCCATTGGGAGACCATATGGGCTTCCCGGGTGTGGATGACCATAAGTCTCCTCCTCCTGGAACCCATTGTTTTGTCTATTTCTACACTCCCTGGAGTAATGTCCCCATCGTCCACAGTTCCAGCAACTCCCTTGGGGGCCCCTGGGACCCTGCCATCCATTTCCTCCCATGCCCCCATACCCCTGTCCGCCTCCTCTGCGGCCCCTGTACCCACCTCGTCCCCCTCGAGGGGTCCACTCTTGCCACTGCGGACTTCCACCTTGCTCCTGCTCAGTCCACTGCCGCTGTGCTGGTCCTGCCCAATTAGTTGCCACCCTTCCTTGGAGTGCTATCAGCCCCTCCTCCTCCTCATCTCCCTCTCTACTGTGTGGGAGCGCGGCTACTGCTGCTGCAACCTTCACTAACTTTGACTGTACTAACTTCGCCTCGTCTGCCAATCTTTTCTGCGCCACCTCCTTCTCCCTCTCCTTGATTCGTTTACAATGGTGTACTATTATGCTCTGAATTTCTGGCCATCCCTTTGCTTCAATACCTGTTATCTTGTCAAGCGCCTTCTGCACTTCCTTTGGGAGCCCTCTCTTTATAATAAAATAAAATAAAGATGTCGATTGATACCAGGGCGTGCCCGTTTCTGCTCTCCACATCTCTTGGACCCGAAAAATATAATCCATAGCCTCTTCCCCGTCATTCATTGTACACTGCATCACTGACTGCAAGTCCGGTGTGTCTGGGAATGTCTCTCGTAAGGCATCCCACACCCTGGCACGCACTGTGTTAAAGGATGCCCCATCATGGCGGTCACAGTCTAACGTTACTCCCGGGAAACCGGCCTTAACCCATACCCTTTCAGCCTGATCGCCTACTGCTGATACGAGTAGACTTTTTACATCTCCTATCGCTAGGGGTACCCCGGCAGTATGTTTCTCAAAGGCATATATCCACTTACTTGCCCCTCCTGACAACGGGGGCAATAGCTTTAATAAATTGGCTTTATCCATCTGTGCCCATGGGATATAGTTAGGCCTCCCTCCTCCCCTGTGTATCAACGGGAGCTGTAGCCTTCCTTTTGTCGTTCCGTCCGGACCCGTTTTAGCTGTTGATGTCCCCAGTGATGCCATTTTTCCCACTCTGTTCCTTAGTCGCCCCGTCCACTCATCATCCAGGGTTCTCAGTGAACACGTACCTTCCTCCCCCTCGCTTCCCCCTCCTATCGCCATACTCAACCTGTCGCTTTCTTCTACCTCGTCCCTTATATCACACAGCAACTCCTCTCTAATTCCCCCCCGCCTTTCTTCGCTTGCAACATCTCCCTCTCCGGGTCCTACTTCTATTATTCGCGTTGGTTCTTCATCAATTCTGAACAAAATCTCGCCCTTTTTCCACCCCTCTTCGGGCTTTCTATTTTCACCTAGCGCTCTGGACGTACGCCCTGATCTAGTTGCATCTAGTGCTGTTCGTTCGCATATGTCTTTTATCCTCGAGAGCTCATCCTTTGCTATTGTCAGTCTTGATTCTAAATCATCTGTGAGTTTCTCTATATCTACCCTTTGTGCGCCTGCCTGTGCTCGCTCCCTCGTGCTTTCATATGGCGGAGGTGCCGTGGGCCGGTGGGGTGTAGTATCTTTCGGGGGAGGTATGTAAGTGGGATCACTGTACCCCTCTGCGGGCACAGGCTTCTTTATTATCGGGTACAAACTTATTACCTCTACTTGTGGCGCTACACTTGAGCCTTCTTTGACATCTCTTTGTATTAGCTGTGGATTGTCTGTGGTGGACGGGAGATCAGAATTTAGTGCTGGTGTCTTAGGCGGTGGTATCTCTTCAAATAACCTCCAAAGATCTAATATTTCCCTCCTATTTTGCAGCTGCTTTCCTTTGTGTTTTAGAAAAATGCATGTGGCCACCGTATCCAGGACACTTTTATCAAACGACCCTCCCTCGGGCCAAATCTGAGGTAACCCCTCCCCCTTTAGCTCGGTCACCCATTGGTCGTGATATTTTTTAATCCGCTCCACGTATCCCGGGAGATTCTTACAAATATGTGATAAGGGTGTTTCAGCCCCCATCTCTGTGCCCTCCTAGTGCTGATGTGCCTAGTGTGTTTGCAACTACAATGTAAATGTAGTATCAATATTATTCTTTATATTTTACTTCACATTCAATGTTGGGTCCCTTTGGGCTCTCCCCCTCCCTGACTGCACAATACAAAACTGGCCGTACACAATGTCTATTATGTTCTTTTTGAGGGGCACATACAAGAGCAAACCATCCTTTGGTTTAACAATGTCAGACTGGAAATCAAAAAGGTACCCACTCACTCCACTATATTGACGTTATCTGAAGAGAGAAAATTTTTTTTTATCCGACCACACTTATCATGACCATTTAACTATTATGCATTTATAATCGCTCACACATTCACAACATCAAAATCTCCTCTAGCACATACGAGGTGCACACACCTCTTGGCACCATTCACCATTCAAGCTGCCCTCCCTTTCCTCCCTAGCCGGCTGTCCCTGTTCGCCTTATTTGAATATCTAGATGCGCATATATATATATATATATATAGATATTAACCTGTTTTCCCCTCCTTCTAATAGGACTATGTTTCTCTTACTGTCTCCCCAAGTCTGTGCTAATCACAGTTCTTTATTCTCCCCCCTACCCTTAAGAAAAGGAAAAAAAAAGTAATAGCGGTCACTAATGTACTCTCAGTGTCCCCTTTTGCTGAACACTTTTATTTTATACTCCACTTCTTCATATATTCCCAGTACTAATCAAGATAGCACTATGCGGCGCCGCCTTCCACCCCCTTTCGGAGCTAGGTTCCCGTCACTTTTATCTCTTATTCACCTCTTAATCCTAATGGCCATATGCAAAGAAAAAGCAAGGAAAATTTAAGATGATCCTTAGTAGATCTGCGTACCCCCTCTTCGTTTCCTGTCCTACACTTCACTCCCCGCTCCCTTTAAGATCGCTCGCACTCAGTACTCACGTGCCCGTCTTGAACCGATAGTCTCCGAAACTGGGTCCGTCCAGGCAGTGTCGCCGTCAGCTCAACAGTCCGCCCCGGCTCCGGCGAGCGGTACTCAAAGGGGATTTTTCAACCGGGATCCCGTACCCCCTCTCTATTGAGTGCGCACTTCTTAGTGTACCGGTCGCCGTTGGCGGGCAGCCTCCCGGAGCCGGCTCACCGTGCGTATCCCCTTTCGACCGGAGATTCTCGTGCCAAAAAGGAGACGGTTATAAGGAGTTAGGAAAAAATAAAAATCACGCTATCGGGGTCACCACTGAAAGCAAGCGTCCCCAAACAGCACGATCCTCCCCGCAATGAGAGACAATGAAGGACTCTCCCAAAATGGGAATAAGGCCAAGACAGAGTGCGGGTGAGCGTAAATGGGAGTTTATCAATCAGAATTGGGCATGCAAAGAACTCTGCAAACTCCGAGAGCGCTCTGTCTGACAATCGCAAAGACAGTCGTATATATTTACAAAAAACGTCATCAAAACCTACATACTATAGGGGGCACAAGTTCATTGGGATTGGGTGGCGACGACTAACTATAGGTGCTGCTGCGGCGTGGTTGGTCTTGGCTGGAGGACGTCACTGGTCACCCTCGTGGGTTGGGCTGGGCCTGGCAGGTCGGCTTGAGTTCATCCGGGCGGTGTTGGTGTGCCAAGGCGGCTTGTGGCAGAGACGAATGCCTTTCCTGACTTACTTGCCCTCAGCCATGCACACCGCAGTCATTCACTCATTTACAGTGTTATTCTCTTTAGTAAATCTTTCAATAGTTTATGTTATAGGTTAATGCAACACAGGAGGAATGCACCTTGTGAGGGGTCTGGAGGTAATATATCGAGGCCTGGTTACCCGTGTCCTGCTGACCGGGGCCATAGGTCGAGGGGCTAAGCTTCGGGCCTGGGACGGATGGTACAGGTCTTTCTGTCTTGTTAGAAGTTGTTATGGATGTTCCGCTGTGTGTTGTCAAAGTGTTGGGTGTCCCGATTGCACAGGGCCATAAGTCTAAGGCGGTCCGGTGGGTTGTGGGGTTTACGAGGGGGTGCGTGAGTTTAAACAAAGGTTTACTGCTTGTGCTGTAAATAATGCAGGTGGCTGGTCGCGGCCTTGGGTGCTGCAGTGGGGCTACAAATCTTTGAAGCGGCTCCAGTCCGGTCGGGGGAGGTGGGATAGCGCAGAGCGGGCCTCTGTTCTCATGTCTTGGCAGCCTTCGTAGGGTGGGAGGGGGAAATGGCCTTGTACGCATTCGCAGAGGTATCTCCCTCGTGTGTTGCTGAATGTAGGTAAAGACATCACAAACATTTGAACACTTTCTATAATACTTATTCAAAATCACTTCACAACATGCATTTAAACTTTGCTGGATGTATCTCGATTATATCCAGTCCGCGCACCATATTTGTACGTTATATTCTAGCAGCTATAGTATTTTAGTTACATGCATATACATTTGCAGTGAATGAGGTAGTAGTTGGGTCGGTGCAGTACATAGAAAACGACCCGCCACTGTACGTGACGGTGGTGGCACATAAGGGGCTCAGACATACACACATGATAACTGCATTCTCGCGCATCCTTTGCATGAGCTTATAGTATAATTGCATTCGCTGTCTCGTGTACTCTAGCAGCATTAGCTTAGTTATGACGCAAAATCATGGGAGGTAGGTTGCCCAGTGATACATGCAACGAACAGATCCCTTGATCGTTCCTTTATTATTAGTATCCACCTGTAATGGTGTGCGCTCACCATTGCTTATGTCATGGGAGCATGCTCTCTTATTTTAATACATTCTACAGACGTTTGTAATATAAGAGACTCTGTGGAAGAAAGTATACTTTGCAAGTGGTCTTGGCATTACTATATACACATATATTAAGACTGTCTGCCCTCAGATGACCATTTTACCAGTCTTCTCATTGTTCAGGCCTGATGGCCGGGTCATGCTGATAGTGGTGGTACACTGCGGGAGGTGAACTGTTACAATGTTAGCGTATTGCGCTAGCTCATGTCCGTCTTGTTCGTGGGAACGTGCTCGCAGCGGATCTGCCAGGGTGCTGTGGCAACAGGGATGAAACTCTCCAAGGGTGGGGGCCGCGCTACAGTGTGCTGAGCTCACACCATCTTTACCAGACAAAGAATGGTTTCTGGGCCTAGCTAAATTTGTGTTGTAATTAATACATGTGGGCATTCGATACGTGTGGGCAATGTCTCCAGTGGGTGAGCCCTCCACCACCTGGGCCCGGGTGGCATGAGGGAACGCCCAATGGGCCATAGCCCTCACCTGGGGAAGAAACGCAGACGAGAGGGGTCTCCTGGACCAGTCCTCCCCTACAACCCCAAGATGGAAGATGAACACATTTTCTGCATGCTGCCTGGGAGTGGCATCACACATTGGCCTGTGATTGCCAGGTGAAACACACATGCCATCAAACAGATGGCATGTACCATTGCTATTGAGTGAAGATGGAGAGGAGGGCAGCACCTATTCATTCAGTCCAGTTCCCGCATGTAATTGCTTTTCTAATTCTAACAGGTCAGATTTTTCACATGGAGCTGCCAGTCTGAAATGGTCCAATTGCACAGGGACATGTGTGTACAAATGATATCCAGGTAACAAAGTCACTCCACTTTACCATAGCCATGTCAGACATGTGACTAGTGGACAGCGACATGGCTAGTAAAAGTGGGGGAATGCAAACAATCTGACTGAATGAACAGTGAAAAATAAGCAACTATGTTGTGGCAAGGTGACACTTCAAGGGCAACTGGCGTGCAGTTGGGCTAGATGTCTACTGTTGGCAGAAGGGATACTGCTATGGCCAAATGCAGCTGCGCAGGAAGTATTGCATGAAGCACATGGCTGACCCATACGACTCAGGGGCACACACTCTCACCTGGCACACAAACAGAAGCCCTCACACACACACCATGCACATGGATGACACACACATGCATGTGCACTCACCGGACAATGCCTCGTAAACAGCCAGATCTCCCACGCCTTGGATCTGTTCCTCCGTGACGTAGGTCCCAGCGACTGACTCATGTGGAGTGAGTTCCATGTCTACTACTGGAGACCCACCTCCAGTCACTAGAGTTGCGGCATGACTTGAGGCCAGCTTACTCTTTGCCCTGCGCTTTAGGTCATTCCAGCGCTTGTAGCAATCATTGGCTGTGCGCCTCACGATTCCAAGGGCACTTACGATGTCTGCAACGGTCTGCCAGTGTGCCTGGCGTTGTGCAGGTGTGGTCTTGGATCCTGCAACAATGACCATCTCGTTGTCATGTCCGGACACATACTCGACAAGTGCATTCAGTTCGTAATCGTGAAGCTGGGCTTCCTGGACGGGCCGGACTGTGTAGCCGTGTCTGGGGCATCAGCCTGTGCCGGACGAGCACTCCTCCTCTTCCGCTTGGAAGGTGGTGGTGATCCTGCGCCGCTCTGGACACTAGGGGCAGGAGCCCTGGTGGACTCTGTATCAGGAGTGTGGGATTGCACACTCAGCATGGGAGTTGGTGCAGGCATTGGCTCTAGTGTGATGGTGTCAGGGGGAATGTCAGCAGCATGGACTAGGACCGACACTGTCCTGGCTGGGTGTGTGAGGGCTGGGGTGGATGGAGCCGCAGCTGCCCCTGCAGCCTCTCCGCCCTGCCTCCTTGGAGCAGCAGATGACCTTGCTGCCCCAGATCCACGTGGCATGATGGCATCAACGTACACCAGTGCACGTGTCGTAGCCCTGCTGACCTGGAAGTCAGCCATGGAGTCAGCCAGGTCTGGTGCCACAATGGGCTGGTCCAACAAGGGCTGAGCATGGATGGTGTCAGCCACATCAGCCTCAACGGGAGGGGGGGCGGGGGGGATTATGGGTGCCCGTGACTGGTCCTCCACACATGGGGGGACAGGCTCACCCTGCAAGTTACGACCACGTCCCCTACCGGATCCACCACGGCCACCACTTGTGGCTCTTCCACCTTTGCCACCCTTACGGAATCCTCGCCTCCCAGCCATGGCACTGATGTTAATGTGCGTATGGGAGTGGATGTAGACTATTGTCCTGGGCAATTGGGGGTCAAAGGTGTTGGGTACCAGATGGTAATTGTACCCTAGTGCTCTAGCAAGGCTGAATGTAACCCCTGGGGAAATATGACGGGTCACGCAACGCACAGGAGGCCCAAAAAAGGGAGATGACCTGCACGCAACCCCTCCTAGACCACGTGTGCAGAAAGAAAAACCTGCACTACGCTGTGGCACCCAGTAACAAATGAATGAACGTATGCGTGTCACACGCAGCCTAGAATGAACTCTGAAGGGGTAGGCTACACACGGGGCTAGCACAGATGTTAGATACGTGCGTGACTCACCGTCTGCCAGGTAAAAGAGCGCGCCAAAAGAAGATATGTACGCTGTCTGAGGAGACAGGACAACAGTAGAAGGGAACACTGTTTGAGGGAACAGGCCCAGGTAAACCAGTACAAGAGAAAAAATAGAAAAAGCTGTCAGAGGTAACAGGGAGTACGAACTTGAAACGCCGTGAAGTAAATCGCGTGTGAAACGACAAGAAGTACAGAATTCACCCACTCGCTCTCCACGAAAAGCAGTACAAGGAATTGGTGTTCTACACGTACCTTATATGCAGGCCCACACGTACAGCGTCACTTACGCGGCGTGTACGTGCTAGGCCCATTCCCACCAATTACACGCTTTGTCACTTCTGCGTGAAGGTCCATTTGCACCAATTACACGCTTTGACACTTCTGTGTGTAGGGCTATTTCCACCAATAACACGCTTTGACACTCGGACGTGTCACGCAACTTTTTCCTACGCGTGCACGTGACTTCATAGACGCGCATACGCGTTTACGCGCTAAGGGCCTTTCATCGATTTACACGCAGACGTGTGGGATTTTCACGTGCAAAATGACTCACTACGTATCAAGCTGTCCACGCGTTCACACATGAAAGACCACGCTCCTGCCCAGGAGGCCAAATTACTGCCCCCCAGAGCCCTGAGCACGCTCCCACCTGCCATCTGCTGCTGCCTGACTGCCTGCTGCCCACGTGCCCTGCCATTTGCTGCCTGCACATCAGCCAGGGGTGCTGTTGCTGTGACCACCCCTGCTGGAACCAAAGACTCCCAACTGCTTTTCCGTCGCCCCACAGCCCAGCCCCAGGACCCAGTTGCCCACCCACTCCTGCCTCTGGGGTTGCCATGTCGGGCACTACAACATCTGGCACCAGTGGCAACCCCCGGCCAAGGAGGCAGAGGGGCACCAGCTTCAGTGCCAGGGAAGTTGGTGTCCTGGTGGAGGATGCCCCTGGTGGCTGGGGGGTGGGGGTGGTGGGAGACATGAGTGGGAGCCTGGTGGAGGGTGCCCCTGGTGGCTGGGGGTTGGGGGTGATAGGGGACATGAGTGGGGGCCTGGTGGAGGGTGCCCCTGCACTGCTGGGGGGTGGGGGTGATAGGGGACATGGGTGGGGGCCTGGTGGAGGGTGCCCCTGCACTGCTGGGGGGTGGGGGTGGTGGGAGACATGGATGGGGGCCTGGTGGAGGGTGCCCCTGGTGGCTGGGGGGTGGGGGTGGTGGGAGACATGAGTGGGGGCCTGGTGGAGGGTGCCCCTGCACTGCTGGGGGGTGGGGGTGGTGGGAGACATGGATGGGGGCCTGGTGGAGGGTGCCCCTGGTGGCTGGGGGGTGGGGGTGGTGGGAGACATGAGTGGGGGCCTGGTGGAGGGTGCCCCTGGTGGCGGGGGGGTGGGGGTGATAGGGTACATGAGTGGTGGCCTGGTGGAGGGTGCCCCTGGTGGCTGGGGGGTGGGGGTGATAGGGGACATGAGTGGGGGCCTGGTGGAGGGTGCCCCTGCACTGCTGGGGGGTGGGGGTGATAGGGGACATGGGTGGGAGCCTGGTGGAGGGTGCCCCTGCACTGCTGGGGGGTGGGGGTGGTGGGAGACATGGATGGGGGCCTGGTGGAGGGTGCCCCTGGTGGCGGGGGCAGTGGGGGTGATAGGGGACATGAGTGGGGGCCTGGTGGAGGGTGCCCCTGGTGGCTGGGGGGTGGGGGTGGTGGGAGACATGGGTGGGGGCCTGGTGGAGGGTGCCCCTGCACTGCTGGGGGGTGGGGGTGGTGGGAGACATGGATGGGGGCCTGGTGGAGGGTGCCCCTGGTGGCTGGGGGGTGGGGTGGTGGGAGACATGAGTGGGGGCCTGGTGGAGGGTGCCCCTGGTGGCGGGGGGTGGGGGTGATAGGGGACATGAGTGGGGGCCTGGTGGAGGGTGCCCCTGGTGGCGGGGGGGTGGGGGTGATAGGGGACATGAGTGGGGGCCTGGTGGAGGGTGCCCCTGCACTGCTGGGGGGTGGGGGTGGTGGGAGACATGGATGGAGGCCTGGTGGAGGGTGCCCCTGGTGGCGGGGGGGTGGGGGTGATAGGGGACATGAGTGGGGGCCTGGTGGAGGGTGCCCCTGCACTGCTGGGGGGTGGGGGTGATAGGGGACATGAGTGGGGGCCTGGTGGAGGGTGCCCCTGCACTGCTGGGGGGTGGGGGTGGTGGGAGACATGGATGGGGGCCTGGTGGAGGCTGACCCTGCACTGCTGGGGGGTGGGGGTGCAGGGGGACATGAGGAGGTGTGCAGGGTAGTCCCCTGTTTTGTGGGCTGCCTGCAGGGGCCGTGGAGGGTGTACAGGGAACACCTGTGAGGACCCACCCAGCCTAATTGCGTGTGATAATTCCCGCACACCCCTGTAATACACGTACCTGGCCAAATCGCATGTGAGAATTCCCGCGCACCCCTGTAATACACGTACCCAGCCGAATCGCGTGTAGAACTTCCCGTGTACCCCTGTAATACACGTACCCAGCCAAATCGCGTGTGCTAATTCCCACGTACCCCTGTAATACACGTACCCTGGCCAATCGCGTGTAGAACTTCCTGTGCACCCCTGTAATACACGTACCAAGCCAAATTGCGTGTGATAATTCCCGCGCACCCCTGTAATACACGTACCTGGCCAAATCGCATGTGAGAATTCCCGCGCACCCCTGTAATACACGTACCCAGCCAAATCACGTGTAGAACTTCCCGTGTACCCCTGTAATACACGTACCCAGCCAAATCGCGTGTGATAATTCCTGCGTACCCCTGTGATACACGTGCCCTGGCTAATCGCGTGTAAAACTTCACGCGTACCCCTGTAATACACGTACCCTGGCTAATCGCGTGTATAACTTCACGCGTACCCCTGATATGCACGTTACCCGCTTTGCGTTCCTTGTTTGGCAGCCCTGTAGACTGGTCCAGGGTTAGCGCAGCCCTTTGCGATGATTTAGCGATTTTGATGGCTTTTCCTTGCGCGAGGGCGTTCTTGGGGGCGTTACTGGCGCTGCTGCAGGGTCGCTGCGATACTCTGCGTCACGGCTGGATTGGGAGCCTAAAATCCATGAATACGCTGTGCGCGGAAATCGGTTTTAGCGCACGTGCCTGGCGCAGACAATCGCACGCGGACACTCTGCGCCAGCCGCTTGCGACACTTTTCTGCGAAATTCTATGAATTACCCTGTTAATGGTTTAGAAAAATCAATCTCAAACACAGCAGGCTTGGAAAAGATATTAAAATTATCCTTAAATTGCAGAGTAATGCTCAAATGTAACCTTGACGTGGACCAAGGACTAGTTAATGGAGCACTGGGTACAGTTGTTGGCTTTCAAACATACCCACGTGACAACAAAATTCAGTTTGTCAATATTCTCTTTGACAAACTTTCAGAAGTGAAAAGAATAGGACGCTCAACAGCTCGATTCCTTCTCTTCAAACACATGTATGTACGCAGAGAACAATTTTCTCTAACTCTTGCATACGCAGTCACCATTCATAAATCACAAGGGCCCTCATTACGACCCTGGCGGAGATCCATGGTGCAATTTGCACCATGGTCCATGGCGCAGAGCTGCCAACTCCGCCATGGGGGTTGGCGGACTTACCGCCCCATTCCGACCTTGGCGGGGCGGTTAGTCCCCAATCCCCATTTACCCTTCCCCATTCCCATTTTTGCCCCATAGGGCATAATGGGAGTGGGGAAGGCGTTAATTACGCCACCGTAAATTACGGTGGCGTAATTAACAAGAGGTCCCGTAGCGCCATGGATTTTTCCGCCCGGAAAATCCGGGCGTAAAAATCACCATGGCGCTACGGAAAGTCGTAATCTGGCGGAGAGGTACGCCATGCATTACGCTGGCGTAAACCCCTCTCCGCCAGGGTCGTAATGAGGGCCAAGGTCTTAATCTAGACAAAGCAATGATAGACATTGGTAACACAGTCTTTAAAGAAGGCATGAGCTACGTAGCACTGTCACGCCTACGTACAATTGACAGTCTATTTCTAATAAACTTTGATGCAAGTAAAGTAAACGCTGATATTCCTTGCATTTTAGAATACAATAGACTTTGTTCACTATACACCCCCCATCTACAAACATATCCTGTTCCACAAAAAGGAAAAATGTCTAAAAGAAAACTAAATCAAACAGAAATGCAACAGGATGTCACTGCAAATCCTCCAAAGAGACTAAAAGAAACTAAAACTTCATCAAGTACCACAAATCAAAAAAGAATCAATTAGGGAAAGTAAACCAGGTACTTATTTAAAGAAGGAAGACAATCTCCAAAAAAAGCAGTTAGATACAGAACTACCTGGACCATTTAAATGCTCATATATAGTTGGTGTAAGTTGCTACGCAAATGTAGCAATGAATATTCTATGTCAATGACCACCAATTGTTGACAACATTTACTTACACAGTACAGACCCATTGCGTTTGCAAATGTTAGTACTTCACAGAAATGCAGCAAACAATCTTGACAACACGTATAGTGTTTTTGGAATAAGACGACAATTGGACTACTGTGCTGAAATGGTGAAATTCACTATAAACGCACAGGAAGATCCACAAGTATTTCTAATGTACTTACTATTAGTACTGGAAAACAAAAACATACCTATAAATGAAATATTCCAGATTTCATACATGTGGAAACATACATGCACTCTCTGCAACAATGTGACACAAGAACAAATCCCCAATGAGCACTTTGTCTATATATCAATACCTAATTGTGAATCCGTTCCATTTCAGCAACTTGTACAAAATGCAAACCACGGTAGATTATGTTCTACCTGCAATTCGGGTAATCGCTCCACGTTACTAATACAAACACATAGTAAATACGTAATACTAATGCTTCTACATTACAATGCAGATGGTACAAAGAACAACTGCAAGCTGACTGGATTCACACATGGTCAAATTTCACTTGGTGGGAAAACCTTCACAACAATAGGTATAATCTACCACGCAGGAGCCACAACCAACTCAGGGCACTACACTGCATATATAAAAAAAAAATTGTGGATGGTTTGAATGTAATGATAGTACCGTTACTCTAAAGCAGAGATTATCATTAATCCGTCATGATCATTAAGGAAGCCGCACCTAAGCTCGCCCCATTTATTACCTCCTTCATAAATGCCTCCTTTGAATCATGTACCGTGCCTGACAACCTCAAGGATGCTTGGGTCATACCTTTAATTAAAAAAGCCAATCTGGACCCTAGCAACCCTTCAAACTACAGGCCCATCACCACCGTGCCTTATCTGCTTAAAATCCTCGATCGCGCAGCCTATCTCCAAATCCAGGAGTATCTCGAACGCAACAATCTACTAGGGTTGAGACAATCTGGCTTCCGTCCCAGGCATGGCACTGAGACAGCATTACTAGATCTAAAAACCCAAATCGAGGACCTGAAAGACAAGGGCAAAATGGCGCTCCTACTCCTCCTTGATCTCTCAGCAGCCTTTGATCTGGTCGACAACCAAATCCTCTGTCACCATCTCAAAATTGCCGCCCATTTCTCAGACGCAGCTACTTCTTGGATCAGCTCATTCCTTGCTAACAGAACCATGAGGGTTTTCTCTCCACTAGCAGCGGCTGACCCATCCCACGTCCCTTGTGGAGTCCCTCAAGGATCCTGTGTATCTCCCACACTTTACAATGTGTTTACTAAACCACTCTTTGATATCCTTGACTATCTGGGTGTCTCTTACACTAATTATGCGGATGACACCCAGATACTCATCCCTATCACGGGTGATTTTGTAACCGACTCAAAATCTCTCAATACAGTCTACACCGTCATCCAGGCCTGGATGGCTAATCACGGGCTCTGCCTTAACGACGAAAAAACGGAGTTAATCATCCTGGGCTCCCAAACTAAACTTTCGAAACTCGACACCAACTATAAATCCTTCACTATTGACGGGAATGACATTAAAGTCGCCAATGTCACCAAAACTCTAGGAATTTACCTCGATTCCACACTGTCCCTCACTCGACAAACTAATGCAGTTGTTTCTGCATCCTCTTACACCTGCAAATTGATCACAGCCTGCAGACCATTCCTGACTCCGGACAATTGCCTGACCCTCGCGAGAACCCTCATCCTGTCCAAAATCGACTATTGTAACGCCCTCTACCTTGGGACCAGCCAAAGAAATCTGGACAAACTCCAGGTCACGCAAAACAACGCCATAAGGGCAGCACTCAACATACCTAGACGGAACCACATCTCCAATTTTAGACGCAACATTCAATGGTTACCCATTTCCCACCGCATATCACTCAAATCACTTGTGCTCACACACAAGGCTCAGAACAATGCAGCTCCTGCCTATTTAGCATCACGCTTCTCGCAACACACAGCCATTAGACCCTTGAGATCCGCCCAGATTCACACATTGGACATCCCCAGCTTCAAATTACGCTCGGCGGGAGGGTCGAGTTTTCCGGTCCTTGCTGCCAAGCTTTGGAACTCACTTCCTAACGCCCTAAGGAACATTCCGCACTGCCTCGAATTCAAAGCCAAAGCGAAACTTTGGCTACGAGAACAAGATACCTCACCTTCCACCCCTGCATCCTTCAGCGGCTAGTGCTTGTTTCTGCACGGCTGTCTGCACATTGTCACTCCGGCTCTCTCATCTGCCTAACGCATTTAGGTTCGCCTGCCTGGCGATTCTGCTGCAATTTAAACGGATCTGATGTATACTTATCTTGCTACCTGTAACTGCTCTCAGATTGTACCCTTCTCCTGTAACCGGGTGCTGCTACTATGTTGTTACTATCTATGTTAATATCACCTGTAACGGTATACTGTATCACCCCTTCTGCAACCTGTAACCTCCTTTCTGTGACTTGTAACTTCCTCCTAAACATGCGCCCGCAAGCCTCTGGGCAAGGTGCGCAATATAAATAAATAAATACAAATACAAATACAAATTACCAGCTAATCTTACAAACGCGTATTTAATGTTCTTAAAACCAAAATTTGATAACTGAACTGTACTTAAACCTTAAGTACACTTGTAGTAAAACAAATATAAACTGTCACAATATTTCAAAACCTATCTAACTGCCCAAAGATTCTACAACAACTAATCAGATAAATTAATACCACTCAAGTAAAGCAAAAAATAGACAGTTAGAATATGCCAATTGGTATCTAACTGTCCCAAAATGTACAAATATGCAAACAGATAAATCAATACCACGAAATTATATCAAAACATAAACAGTTAGAATATGCCTACTGGTATCTAACTGGGCCAAAATTTTACAATATCCAAACAAATACCTAATATCTTACTGTTCACAAAAACTGGAACAATCCAATGCATAAAGCATTAGGCAGAAAGAACAAGTAAACGTGGAAAACAAACAAATAAATAAACTGTAGCATAACAGAAAAAGGTTTTTTTTTTTAATCCAACATCGATTTTTTTTCTCCCACAGATCCAATGATTCTAGCAACAAACACAGAAACTTTGCACATTGCACAGTACTCTGGTTTGTAATCTACTAAATATGAGGGTCAATAAAAAGAAGAAAATGTTGATTGTACAATGTAATAAGTCATTATAAAATACTAATACTAGCATGCTATTTTCTTTTATTACAGAAATGAACAAGAAAAACATGGACTCCTGTTACTAAACCAAATAGTACGTATAACAAGATAAATACAACCATCGCAGCATATCACACCCATACAAGCTTATAACATTGTTCCTTATAAATTAGTTTTTGACCCAAAGTTAAAAGCCACTATGGGTGTGATAGGCTGCGGTGGTTGTGGCCAGGGCATACACTCTTGGGTGCATGGCCAAATGGCCATGCACCCAACATTCTATACCCTGGCCACAACCACCCCACCATATCACACCGATAGGTGCAAACATTGCAACCATTGTTATGCCCGCGGACACTGGGAAGGTCCTAGGACACATTCAACTTGCCAGAGGACAATACAAACAGTGTCCTCAGGACACCCCCATTTTCTTTATGTACGAACATTTGTGGACACTGCGATTGTTCTTAAAACATTTTCACCTTGCCAACGAACAATACAGACAATGTCTCCAGGACACCCCCTGCAAACATTCCAATACCCCACGACTGTTCTTAGAACACTTTCAAGTTGACACCAAATCCATTCTGTTTATTTACGAACATTCCAGAACAGCCGTGTTGTCCGCAGACAAATTGAACACAACAAAAGCGTCTAGCACATAAATAAAATACAACTTTGAACCTATCTCATACTCCCCCATCCTCCCCAAAGACTTCTACACACCAACACACTCTACTAAATACACATTTTGAACAAACTTTCACCGCGCTGTCTGCGGACGTCCGCAAATGGAAGATGCTGGGCGCGACAGAATATCTGACTCGCATTTATGCACCGCGTCGCCCAATCAGCAAACACATTGCATGTCCGCAGACATGACGCAAGCCGCTGGGCCAATCGGGGTGCTGTCCGTGGAGCGAACAGGGAAGTCCGTCCGCGAAGCGGACACAGATATCACTAATTTTTTTGCCTTACATTTTGGTCATTTTTAAAAAAAACTACTGGACGGATTTACACCAAATTTGCAAAAGCACTCTTTCGGGACCAGGCCGCCCCTCCTTCCGCAAATTTGGTGTAAATCCGTCCAGCGGTTCGGGCTGTAGCCGTGCGCAAAGATCTTTCCCATTCAGTCTATGGGGAAAAAAAAAGTTTTGGGACCCCCCTATAACTTTTCCCCCCCTGGAGGAATCCTCACCAAACTTTGCAAAAAAGATTCAGAGTGGGCCATATACTTTTTTTGCAAAGTTTGGTGAGGATTCGTCCAGGGGGAGCGAAGTTATAAGCCACCCAAAAAGTGCTCTTCCTATGGAAACACCAACTTAACCATAACTACATGGCCGCTACCACGCTTGATGGGCATTATGTTTTCGGTGATTCAAGTAAATGACTGTTTTGTCACAGATATATTTGCCAAATGTAAAGATTTGTGATCATTCGTATGTTCCCAAAATACTCTTTCATTTTAACAATCCCAATTGCAGCCAGGTTACCTGGTCCCTTAGAATGTCTGCCAGAGTCCCCTTACTCTCCACCGACAGTATCAACCCTCCCCTCCCCCCTTACCTCTCATCATATGGATAATTCACTCTCATTGCAATGCAAAGATTCCTGTCTGGGGCCATGAGATGGCGATGTATGTGTCCTAATATCAGCCTCTCCCCACCTCGGGGCACATCTGAGTTGCTGGTGGATCTCGTTCTTTTAACCATAAAATGCCCTGCCCCAGTTCATTCAAGACATGATTAATTGTTTCTCTAATAGCGCTATCAACATGGGCTGGCTTGGCTCTAGTTGATGCGCACCTGGCAACGTGGCTCTCACCAACAGATAAAGGGGCATAGACAGAGTAATTCAGAGAGAGAGAGAGAGATACAAACAGAAGAAGCATGTACAAAGACAGAGAGAGATACATTGAGTGACAGAATGTGAGAGAGAGAGGGCGAGAGAGAGACAGATGTCACTTTACTAGCATGCTATACTCTAGCTACAGCATGTTATATTTGGTTTTGCCTGCTTTGATCTTAACAAGAAACAGAGTATAGCCTCAGAGCTCTCTAAACTGATGCGGTCAATTGAATCCAGTTCTGGACTGGCCAATAAAAAATAAAAATAAAAATAAAAAAAAATAACATTTGGCTCAAAGAGCATACCAGTGCTTGCCAATAATTGTCATGACGTCCTCCATGGAAGACCAATGATACAATATAAAGTGTGTGTTGATGTTGCCAACACAACAAGTATAACACTAACACTTAAGCCTATCCTATTTCCAGCATCAGCTGACATGGACTTTCCCACTCTGAATAGAGGGAAAGTCTATTGAGCGCTAACGAGGGGGGGAATCATCAGGTGTAGGGGCAAATATGAGCAAAGCACTGTGGAACAGATGCTAGCTGAAGACCGACGATGCGTGAGCAGGCTGGTTGAGCATCAGAAACTCCACTGATGCCAGAAATGGAGGGTCTTAACAATCAGGACAAAACATAGGTTTTGCCTAAATCGTTGAGCCTGGGATCCAATCAGGAAGTGATGACGGATCGAGAGAATGGAGGAATGCTAAACAATGGAAAGCCATGAGAGAAGCCACAAGGTATCCAGATGAAGAAACAAGAGAGACAAACACCAAGCTACATAGCAGAGCTCACAGATGAACACGGGCCACTACGGAGAGAGGGAGATGGATATGGCAAGGACACTGTGGATACTGAGCCAGAGCCAAATATTGTGCCCCAGCATGCAGGGACTTTCGATTCACAGTCCCTGGAGCACCTTGAGTGAAATGCTGATGCAGACCTTTACTGAAAGTGAACGCAAGCACTAGGGTTACAATCTGAAACATGCAGTCACAGCTTCAAGAGAACTTTAACACGATAATCATGGAAGCCTTTTCGAAAGTGACAGCAGGAATTAAAACTGCATTTTGGAACTTGGAGTTCCAGTTCCCAGATCACTTTGAGATTATGAATTGTGAAGACCCAAGGATAAGTGAATGCAAGGTGTAAAGCTGCATACTGGAATTTCGAATGATAGTTTGGAAGACTCATTATGACACCAGTCTAAGCCGTTGTGAAAGCTAATGCTACGAGTAGCGTTGCATGGTAATGGTTACCAGCTCACCCAGCACTTTGAAAGCATGTATCGAGCAATCCAAGGCAGGCGAACACGTAGGTAGTAAAGCTGCCCGCAGATACTTCAAGCCATAATTCCTACAACATGCTGGGAACCCAAATCATTCCAGCCTCTTTGAAAGCGGATGCAAGGAATAGAACTGCTTGCTGGAAGTTGGAGTCAAACTTCCCAGAAAACATTGTTAGCATGAACCACATAAGACATTCAGAAAGTAAATGTAAAGAGTACATCTGGATGTTGTAGCTTGAGATCACACTTATTAGAGCAGCTTAACAGCATGAATCGCAGCCCCCCCTGAGAAAGTGAATTCAAGCAACAGACCTGTTGATGGAACTATAACTCCTAGAGCACCTTGGGAACAGGAATCACGCAAGCCATTGAGCAAGTGAATTCAAAGAGTGAAGCTCCACGCTGGATCTTGGAGTCACAATTCCAAGAGCACATTGGGAGCACGATTGATAAACATCACCGAGGAAGAAAACCAATGCACTCTACAAGAAGTGTTTTAGGTTGATACTTGCAATCAAAGTTCCCAAATTCCATAGATATGGGGTACTCATAGTGAAGGGATAGTGCGGGGGAGGCAGTTAACTGGGAGTCCGGGGTGCACTGGGCACCTGGGTAGAGCAAGGGGGTGTCCCACCCCCCCAACCCGCTGACCTCTCCCTGGCTCTGACACTGAAGTGTTGCAGGTTGTAACTTAGAGTCATTGTTCTCAGGCCAGTTTGAGGCAGGGCACTCACCAAGAAGCGTGGAGAGCAAGTTTACAAAGCACATAAGGTGGGTACTCGTAGAGAAGCCTTTCATATAAGAACACGAAGTCATTGCTCACTTGCCAATGTGTCTCATTCTTTCTTGGATATTTTTCCTCTTTTCCACTTTCATTTTCTCTGAGGAGGTTTCCTTTGTCCGTCGAGACCTTGGTGTGTTCATGCACACAGCTGTGCCAGTCAGCCGTCTCTTTGTTTTCCTCTTTCTACCTTCTGTGCCTTCCCACACCTCTTTTTCCCTTTGCAGTTGCCTTCCCTCCTAACCACCTCTCTACCCATAACACTAATAATGCCACACACCCCCCTCTTGCGGATCCCTCTCAGTCTGGCAATGTTGCTCTTTGCAATGTTCTTGAACCTAACAACAAAGCTCATGCTGTCTTGGATACATTATTTCATTTACACTTTAATGTTCTCTGCCTTATTGAAACCTGGGTTTCACCGTCTAATATGAGTGCACCTGATGCTTTATCGTCCTCTTCTCCCTTCTGTTCACCCATCCCCTGCCGATCTTGACCGTGGTGGTGGTGGTACTGGTTTCTTTCTTCTATTTCCCTGTGGCCTGTCCCAATTTCCTCTAACCTCCCAGTGTTGTCTTATTTTGAGGATCACTACACTCCATATTCTAATCCTTTCCCCTCTTGCCTTTTTGGTTATTTGCAGTCCTCAGGGCCATGTTTCTTCTTTCTGCGACAATCTTGATTCACCCACCCCCCCCCCCACTACCACCATCAAATGTTCTGCTATTCCTTCTGGGCACGCTTAACCTACAAGTCTCGTCATCAGACTCTGCATTGCCGTTTTATAAATCTATTCTTGGCTCCTATCATCTACTAGACATCTCTATTACCCCTCGTATATCTCTGGCTAAAAAATGGGACCTAATCCTTTCTATCACCCTTCTCTTTCCACACCACCAGAAGCCCCAGATCATATGGGACGAGACACGCCCAAACCTGTTTCTGCTGCTAATATAATGTTACGTATCGCAAACATGTATGACATGCAAACTTGTCAAGAGCCTTGAGTAAGCCGTAGAAACAGTGCAAAACACGTGTCAGCTACATCTTGATGGAAAGAAAACTGGAAGAGTGGAACATTCTCTTGGTGAGGGATGTGTGTGATATGATATGATATGATGAGCCATTTATAACGCACCTGTACGCAAGTGTTTCTTGATGCGACAAGACAAAGAGGGGGAAACAAAAGGAGGAGAAATCAACGGTTTTACAAGGCCTTGTGTCATTCAGATTGTGCAAGTGCAGGGAAGAAGGAGGGGAAAGTGCCGGGCGGGGGAGGAGAAGGAAGACCTGCAGTTAACTCACAAGTGCAGTCAGCTCATAAGTGCAGAGAGAAGGGACTGTCGGGTTGCAGAAGTGCTCGGGGAGCCCTGGAGGCAATGAGAGAGCATCTGACATGCAAGAGCCTGGGACCGAGTTCAGAGGGTCACCAGGTGACCAGTGCAGGGTGCAGTCAGGAGCAACAGCAGGGGAGAGGAAGGGAGAAAGCGGAAGCAAAAAGCCCGGTCTTGAGTTGCTTCCGGATCCGGGATCCGGAGGGGCTTCTGCTCAAGTTTGAGAGAGGCAGGGAGGCTGTTCCAGAGGGAAACCACAGCCGAGGAGAGATCTGTCCCCACTCCCTGCTTGGAGAATCACCTGACACCCCCCCCCCCTTGTGTAGACAACCTGTAGCAAAAAGAGATTCCTCTGGCCAGAAACTGAGCACTGGTTTCTAAAAACACTGAAACATATTAGAAAACCATTGCGCAATGAAAAGTGCCGGTTGTCATGTTATAAGCATTAGTACACAAATTGCTGTAGTGCAAAAATGGTACATTTTCTCTGTATTTTTGTACCAGGGAAAAGTGTGCCTTCCTGCTTATAACACGTGAATGGTAAGTGCAGTCCCAACATGCCAGTGTGGACCAGACTTTTTTGTCAAAGTGGGCAAGTTCTTTATCCAAAGCGGGCCATTATGATGAGTTGCAGCATGTTGCTACTAAATGTTTTGACCAGTGTTTCTGAACAAATATTCGTTAAAATGCATTAAAAAATAAATAAATAATAATCCTGTAGAGTCTATTCAAATGCTCTGTCACTAAAGGGATGCCTTTCCATTGGTGACTGCGGGCATGTGTTGATTGGTGCATATGCCAACAGTATGGCCCTGTCTGGCACACCACCTGAGAATGCAGAGCAACAGTTGTATTTCCCGGCTGTCAGGTCAGAACAGTGGAGGATGACTTTCTTGTGAGTGTATTGCCTTCCTATGCAATACACAACATTTAGATTATTCCCATTAGCTAGAAACTACAGACGTTATATGTGTATTTCCGGACACCTGCAAGACTTCCTGCAGTGGCATCTTTCTATAATAAAGCACTTTTAGCAGTTTTCAAGAAATAACAAAGGCTTGCTGCAGCCATCCATCAAAGTGTTGAAACGCACAGGAAGGAAAGGCAGCGGGGCCACGGCTGCAGGAATACGGTAACTTTGAACCACTTGGCTGAGCCAGGTACAGTGATAAATAACGGACTGATGCCTGGCTCCGCGAGGATTGCTTGCCACAGGCAAACGCCTGGCAGAATTCCCACGCTGCACGGGGTTCCGACGACGCAAGACAGGTTCTCATCTCCGCTAATTGACACAGCACGCCCCTGTTTATGAATAAATTTTTCAGCCTCGTAATCCCAACAGGCAACACGAGCCTTTATGAGCCAGCATCGCAGGCCGTAAATAACTCGTTCCCGAACATACTTTTTTTTTTACAGAGAACAAATTAGGCATTCAATTATTTAAGGCAAGGTAAAAGGAGTAGAATCAAGCATGCCGCGGGCATGGATCATTAAAGATGCCATTGAACAATAGAAAATATTAGGTTCAAAATAAATAAGCTCAGAATCAGCTGATGGCATACATTTTCAGCTCAATTTGAACATGTGCATATTGTCTTGCTTGCTAATCTGACCTGTTCTTCATTCATGGGTGGCTAAAGACAGAGGGGCTCATTACAATTGTGGCGGTATTCTGGTGATAAATATGACCGAATAAACCCAAACGGATTTACCTTTACTGCCACTTGGTACAGCGGGATTTCCACCGGATCACAAGTGGTGGTAAGGCGGTGTAGAACTCCATAGGGATTTTGGTGCAGTTACCACTGGTGCTAATTCTCTCAGCAGTTATTTTGCCAATTTTGCTGATTTTTGGTGGTAAACCGGTAGAATTACTTCCAGCATTTTGCTTGCGATTTGTCCTCCTGATCACCTCCAATAGCATGGCAGTGCAGTAATGCGATGGTAAAAGAGTTACCTCAGTTTTACCGCCATTTTTTACCACACTGCCAGACTTGTAATGTGGCCCAGAGTAATCATTATCATTCATAATTAGTTTCGCAGAGTTGGCTTTCAGCAAGAAGCTTGCATTTCTCCACTGACTGCTAACTAACATAATCTAGTTAAAACACATTTAATATGCCAAGTGGGGACCAATGATGTTGAGAAAAAAATGCTATGTTAGGAATATGTATGTGCCTACTGTGACCGCGGTACCCAACTCATATGTCATTTTTTTTTCCTTTGCTTTTCTTTGAAGAACCCCTTACGGATTTGATATCATTGCTATAAATAAACTCCTAAGCCTTTTTTTGGTTTCCGTATTTTTCAAATCCCTTGAAAATAAAGACAGTTGATTCCACAGTTTTCTTTTACAAACGAGTCCTGCTGCTCAGCCGTCTACAAGCATTCCTCTGTGAAGGAGCCGCTGGGGATGCAGGCAGCTGGGATCTTTGCTGAGCTGGCGGAGCTGTCCGTGTTTCGCAGACGTTCCCTTCTGGTCTCTCCCTTTGCATGTTCAATCTTCAGAGATGTGAAATGTTGCTAGGCTTTCCTTGACTATAGCTGCTGCTTGTAATGTCACCGACTGATACCGAAAGTGGGAATTCTAAGGAAGGCACAGTTATCAGAAGTACAGCAGATGCAAGGAGTACAATTCAAGGTGTTTATTGAACAGTATATGGGTGAGAAAAACGCCTAATCTAAACCTAAATCTAACATGGGAACAATCTATGACCATCAAAATAAAGAAAGCGCTGTAAAAGTGGTGTTGTGCCAAAACAAAATGACCTATACAAATAAACCTATTGCTAAATGCTTTCCCTATAAAACAAAAGGGTGTGGGACAATGATATGTATAACAAAACAGCGTAGTGCAAACTGAAATGCCCAAAAGGGTTTCGGTAGTTCAGGACTGCTGAACTAGTACACTCCCTTCCCCACGTTATATCATGGGACAAGGCGGAACAGTGGCATGACTGTGAGCACCCCTTGAGTCTATAGGCACCAGGGAGCAGTTACTTCAGAAACGGCAGGATCCCTTGAATCAATGTCTTTTGCTTGCCATCTCTCCATCGGGTTCACTGTAGCCTTCAAATCACAGTTCTGTTAACTTTGTCAGGTCGAATAGCGTATAACACACAGGAGCTCTTGATGTCTTTTAAAATAAATATTTGGTTCACTTTCACTGATTCACTCAGGTCCCCCTCCTCCAGGTTCAGACCTTCCTCTGTAGGCAGTTCTGGCTTCCCTTGATCGGGCGCAAGACTTCAAACCGCTAGCATCACACTTTTTACTTTGCCATCTTTCACGCTATCACTTCAAAGTACGTGCCTGTACAATACCGAGACTTCCGATAGGCGATGACGTCTCTCAGAGTCAGTCTCTTATATTGTAGCAAGTGTGTTTACTTTCAACACATCAGGCTTCTATGGAGGAGCAGCTGAATGCCTCAGTAGGAAGTCCCGCCCCCCGTCTCCGGTATGTTGGAAGTCTGAGATTATGCCATGCTTGACACCAGCACTTGTGACCATACCCCAGAGATTATATTCGAAAGAGGTATCCTCTGAGAAAACCCGATAAAATGTATTCCCGAAGAGACAACAATCTGAGGGAGGAACTCCCAGAAGGAATATGAGAAAGAGTCAAAGTGGAGCTGGTGACGTCTCGAAAGACCAGCATGATGCACTGAGAATACTGGCTGAAGAGAATGCATGGACCATATAGAAACTGATGACGAAGTAAAGAATTGAGCAAACTTTCATATGCAAGAAAAAGATTGCACGTGTGTGATGCACTGCAGAAAATGAAAACCATTCAATAACTGTGCAGATGCTGTAATGTAAGTAGACTAAGTGATCATAGAAGCTGGCTATACGTAGTGAATAAACTGTAGACGAAGCTGGACATCAGTGTCATGAATTTAGCAAGGCCAGACCCATGGAGAGGAAAGGGTGAAAGCTGTGTTGCAGCATGAAATAGCTGAGATTGCGGATTCAAATGGCGAGGCTGTCTTGTTGGTGTCAAGGCTGAAGGCAGCCAAGACTTGTTATCTATTTTTGAAGGCAGCAAACATGAGAAGCTGAATCATCCTTTGTTAAGGTGCAGAGAAAGAATACTAAGCATGCCAAGTTGTATTCATTTGACATTTAAATACTTTAAAATGGTCCAAATCATGGTCTCCTGTCACATTAGCCAAGGATGGAAATAGAGTTGAGCTTGGAGTCCCAGAACAACGATAGCGTATCTTTGTACTCGCTTATATTCCCAGAGACAAGAATACTCTGCCAATGCAAGTTCGAAGACAATCTTCATGGCAGAAGGCATGGGCGATGAGAGACATTGGGCTAATTGAGTGGGGAGGTAAAGTCAAGCCCACCTCCTGGCACCTGGGAATGAGCTTACATGCAAGCATGCCAACCAATTGTAGAGGGCCATATAATGGAGGGATTTATAGTCTGAGAGCTAATGATATACTGTGTACTCAATTGTGTTGAAGATGACTTGCTTTGAAAGTAGGCACTTTGACAGTAGCAATCCAATCACAATCCTACCCCTTATAGAAAGTATACTTAGATGTTCCCCTTGAGCCCATCACAACCCCTCGTAGGTTTTTCTTGCCACGTAGTATGACGTCACGTATGATGTGTTTCTATTATATAAATGTGTTCTTATGTGTAATGAATGGAGCGAGACCACCAGCCGGCCCATAGAGCCGAGGTTTGCTCAGAATTACTTTAAGACAGGATAGCTGCACCGATGAGATGGATGGGGGTGCAGATTTATTAATCCAACAGCAATGAATAAGGACAACTCAATGGTTTGGCAATGGGAGTCTGTTTGATTACAAGTACAAAAAACGGGGAATTATGGATATCAGCAGTGATGCGATTGTCCTTCTCGCTTCAACTCCAACAAACTTCATACAAGTTGTAACATTTATACTCAAAACTCGTCATCATTGACGTATAACACTCAAAGGTTAACATGTAATTCTATTGGTTAGGAAAAGGTAACTTTACTATGGGTACTACATCTGTATATGGTAACAGAGTGAGGGGATCGGGTAAACACTGTCAGGTGGGTGTCTAAACCCTTCCTTCAAAAATGACTACTGTAGAAATCACTAAAAGTATGACATCTCATTGTTTCTACTAACTATAGGACCTTGAATTATTTGGTCCATTGTGATTAGGTTGGCATCAACCCCATGCATACTTTCTTCTTTGCTTAGCAGCACGCAGAATGGTCAGCCAGGTGGGGGTGCCCCTTAGTTACCCGGCCATCCTCTGAATATGGTTACAATCAATCATCACTTTAGTAGCCATGTGTCAATTATTTCACTGTGTTTGGCCTCGAGACTGCATCTTCTGTCTGGAAAAGTTCTGATATCTCTGTCTAGTCAGGTGCCAAGCGTAGGTGTGAGCCCTTGCTTCTTTTTGCTCAGCTGGTCACTTGATTCTGACACCGTGAGTTTGTTTGTCTCTTTTCTCTCAATTTGTGTATTTCATTTTCATTTCACCCGACACCTGTCTTCGCCTTCTTATCTTGCCCTTTCAGAGGCAGGATATTCTGTTCTTAGTTTCATTTAAATGTAGCTACTGTTCGCCTCTTCTATAGGTATGCCCTTGGCTTTCCTGGCACAAGTTGCCTCTGCTGAGTTTTGTTTCAGCCGCCTCTTCTCGTTTTTGCTAAATATGAAGCTTTCTTGGGTGGCCTTTAGTAACCTGGGTTGATTTTGCTTCTTGTGCAAAGTAGAAATATACTTATAATACTGTGCTTCGTTTGAGGTAGATTATGTACAATGGCGCTTGCCGCACTACTCTTCTACTAAGCATAGCAAGCCGCACTGTTTTCTTAGCTTTCTTGCGGTTCTAAGCATATTTACAGGTCTAAACTGGTCGAATATCTTCATCTTGCTTACAGCTTTAAACTTCTTTGCATTTCAACATCATCCTTTCACTTTAGGTTCACAATATCCTTATTCATGTCGTTTTGTCTCTTTGCGTCATTCTCTGGTTGTCATTTCTTCTATCTGCAAGTCCGTCCGGGGCCTCCTGACATCGCCATTCATCTTCCATTAAAACCTTTTTGGTTTCTTCAGGGACTGTACTCAGAACGATCTTCATTTCGTTCATTTGTCGGTATGGTTTTCTCAATGGGTACCTTACTGTCCATGGTTGCGTTGCCTTGCTGGGATTTCCTGCTGTTCCTTTCTGCTTGTTTTGCGCGCTTAGGTTGCCCTTCTCGCCTTGCTCTCTGGGTGCTCTCAGTGTCCGCCTTTTATCCCAGTGGGGAAACATAACATAACAGGATTCAGGTGTGTGTCCTTAGGATCAAGTGCCTGACTCTGACTGACCCTGATGCTGGGACATGTCAACAAGACTGGTTGTGTATGAGTCTGTATTCTCTTTCAGGGTTTGGTCACCCTTTGGTTTCTCACAGAATGCAGAGAGACGAGTTAGGCCTTACACACTAGATGAAGACATAGCTCTGATTTTCCACACTATTAATTATACTGAAAGGAAATGAGCAAGTTGTGTATTTCTTCATAAGCCATGATGCATTGGATACCAATTCCAGTGCTTCAGTTGGCAGAGCCCTGCTGCGGATCTCTGCTGGTTTATTTGCTCATCATCCGTCACATATCTCAATGTGAGCATTCCTGGTACTGCAAAATGGGTGACTGGAGTGCAGGCTTTATTTGGGACCTCCTCTACACTCCCCCCTCGGGGCGATTCATTGACCACTTTCACTTCCTTGCTTGGATTCATCTTACTCGGTTCTTCTGTATTCATCTTCACTTCATCGCCTGGGTTCATTCCTTCTTCATCTTCTGCATCTATACATGATGGTCTGAAGAAGTGTCTATTTGGAGTCCATGGCCCTCATTACGACCCAGGCATTAAGGGTTAACGCCGTCGTTAACCCTTAACGCCTATTCTGATTTTAACGGCTGCTTTTAGCAGCCATTAAAATCCATGGCGCTAACCTGCCATGATGCTAATTACACCACCGTAATTTACGGTGGCGTAATTAGCGCCTTCCCCACTCCCATTATGCCCTATGGGGCAAAAATGGGAATGGGGAACGGAAAATGGGAAATGGGGATTTACCGCCCCACTCACCTTGGAATGGGGCGGTAAATCCGCCATCCACCATGGTGTAAACGTAGTTTACACCATGGTGGTAAAGTTGGTGTACTTAGCGCCTGGGTCGTAATGACCCCCCATATCTTTATGACTCCTTTCCAACTTCCTGCTGTCCTTACATGTTCATCTTTATTCCATGTAATCAATTGACATTGTCCATTTGGGCTGCAGTAAACCCATCTTCTCACATAATTTCGATGTTTCCTGGGGTAGAGAAACTTTGTTCCTTCTGGTGCATTAATGCTGGGCTTTACAAAGTCTCTTATTTCTTCATCAGTCAGGTCTTTGGGGTTCCATCCTGGCTTGACATCAATCATGATCTTCATCCCCATGGCTTTATTTGCAGTTTTCTGGCACTGAGAGATTATTATCTTGATAACACAAAATACTAGCGATATCATCACCAGCAGGGCTCTTGAATACATCTGCCATCCATTGCAGGATCCATGAGAATAGTGCTCCAAACCAGCTGTCATCATCAACTTCGTCTGTCTCGTCAATCATCTGGTTCTGCAGTTTTGGCAGCATACCTATGGCTTCTGTTAGAGTTCCATTTTCCTCATCGTGGGATGGCATAACTGTGCAACATGATCCTCCAATTTTTGCACAAACTCCTCCATCCATAGCTGTGATCATGTCAAGGCCATATCTATTCCGGAGAGTCATCAGTCGGATTTCTCTTAACTCTTCTTTCATTGCATTGAATCCTTTTATTGTCTTGTTGATGGTCTGCAGTATTTCCTATCTGGTTATCTGTAACCATTTAGTATTTGCTCCAACTTGGAATCTTGGCATGAAAATTGTCACGAACACTGATGAGGTGAGGCTAAACAGCCTGTGTTCATATGGGATTGCAAGAAAGGCTTCTTCAGATTTGGCAGAGAAGAAATATCCCCTTTTCAATCGGGTCATCAGTTCCACAGATCTCCTTTTCCTCAGGTGAGCATCTGCTTTCGTAAAACGTTCAATATTCAGGTCAATTTTCGGGATAACCAATGCCAGAATGTGGACTTTCACTATGGTGCATATAGCTCCCCAGTTTTTCGACAGTCTGATGTATGCTTTGGATCCACATGCCCAATAATGATCGATAATTACTGCAGTTCAGAGCACCATTCCTGGGGTGTCAAAAACTTGTTCACAGTTCTGATTCTCTCCCATTTTTCTAGTGCCATTATTCCTGAAGCAGAATGTTGGGCTCTCCAGTGGTACTATCTGCAAGGGTCCTCCCCTGTCTTCGACCCATGTCAGTAGTTTTGCAAGCTTTGGCCATAATGGCTTGCATCCATCCTGTACGATGTCGATGATGCCTTGGTAATGACCAGTGACCATCCAGGTTCTACATATTACTACTCTTTCTCCCATCCGTCTGGTGAAAGCACTGTTCCCCAAATCTGCATTTGGCCTCTGTTCTTCCCACTGTGAGCCTCTTCTGGAGTTTTCCCTTGGACATTTAGCTTCTGATTCAATTCCCATCTGATTTCTGCTCCTTTCTCTCCAGGTTTCTTGTGCTGGATTACATGGTTCCTAGTATGAGTTCTGTTTCTTGTCTTTATGTCTTGAACATAATCATCTTCATCGGGATAGGCTGTTTCAGTTGCCCATATTAAGGAGGCATCACTACCCATGAACTGGCCTCTGGTCCTGCACATGGCTATGTGTGAAAGACAGTGTGCTGTCTGGACATCAATTTCTACAGCTACAAAGATCTTGGACTTCCCCATGCTGTATGGTAGGAGTGCACAAACAAAGCTTCTGAGTTTCGTCTTCCAATTTCTTTCATGTGCTGGTATCAAATGTTGTTTCGCAAATGTGCTGTGCTGTCCAAGTAATCGTTTAGTTCACTGTCGTCTCAATGCATGCTTCTCTTGATTCTTAAGGTTTTCATGTAGTTTGATATAACTACATCCCTGAATGCATCTGCATGGCTCCTTCTTGCTGGAGGATTCTCAGGTATCCTGGTCCATGGTGCAGGCCTCCTCATCTGTGCCATTTAAGTAGACAAAAGTCTGGCAGTTCTTTCTTGTCCTCATACATTTTTTTCCTGCTGGTTATAAATGCCCATCTCATCCACCCTGACATTGGTCTGGTATATGGCTGTACTGTGGAACTTGTACTTGTCCCTTTCACTGGAACATACATGTTTGTCACTGCTGTCTGTGTGGGTTTCTTCTTCAGCTCCTTTAGTCTTTCCACTATGTCTGCTACTATATTTCCCATAGTAGGCAGTTATTTCTTCTCTGAGGCTTTGAATTGTGGTTCTGCAGTCATTGACACTAGGCCTGTTGCGTGTGCATTCCATGTTTGCATGCATGTGGTTGTCAGTAATCTTGTCACATTCATGCTTTGCCGACCCTGTCTTCGGCTTTTTGATTCATCTGTCACCACAATGTGTGTATGTGCCATTGCTAATCACATCCATCTCAAGTTCATTCATTCCACCATCAGATCTTCTAGGGACTGAAATGACTATGGGCCTCATTACACGGATGGCGGTGGACCAAGGTGCTATTAGCACCTTGGTCCATGCCGGTAAAATACCGGCACCGCCTTGGTGGAAAGGGGAATTACCACCCTATTCCAAGGTTGGTGGGGTGGTAATTCCCCCTTCCCCCATTGCCCTTCCCCATTCCCATTTTTGCCCCATAGGGCTCTATGGGAATGGGGAAGGCGCTAATTAAGGTACCGCAAATTGTGGTACCGTAATTAGCTCCCTGGTCCCTTTGCGGGTTGGTTTTTAATGTCTGCAAAAAGCAGGCGTTAAATTCCCCAACCCACAAAGGGACCTCGTAGTAAGGCGGTAAGGGTTTACTGGTACCGGTAAAATACCGGTACCAGTAAACCCTTACAGTATACCGTGTAATGAGGCCCTATGTAAGGTCTGGGTACTTTTGTGGGTTTTATGCGCACATCATTAGGTGAGTGCACTGGAATAGGAACGCTTTGTGCACCAATAAAAAATACAGTTCTGATTGTTAATGACAATAAAACAATGACAAATATAATACACAAATACATTATGCCCCTGTATGTCAGGACTTCTTTCCTCATGCGGGAGGACAAGGTTTCTGCTCTGGATCCCCATCTCGATCATTCCCCTTAATATTAACTTTTACTATACTCCTTTAATCAATATTGTTTTTCTGATGCTTTGCTGTGAGTTTCAGGTGTTACACAATTGTCCCCCCTCTTGTGAATAATGAATTGTCTATTATCTCAGGATGCAGTTCTTTTACACGGCTATTGGAAGTGTAAATACCAAGCAATAATTCAGCAAGTCTCTTCTACTGCGCATGTTCAAAGTATGTCAGCTCCTAGTCTGTGCCTCTTATCTGCTTCATTCCCGAAGACATATTTTCTTTGTCAAAATAGAAAATACAAAAGGAAAATTCTGGCAAAGTTCTCTCAATCTGTCCCTTGGTGGAAAGTCTAATATCTTCTCAAATATTTCTGCTGATGGTTGGAGAGTTCCACTTGCATCACTATTCCATGCAAGAGAATGCCCATCTGTGTAGCATTAGCTGGGTCTCTGATGAAGGTGAGGACATCAACGTCTACAGGTCTCTCCACTAGCACTGGAAAATCAGTGATTAAACAAGACGTTGCTGGCCAACCTGCTGCCTTCTGGTGACAGGGACATTTTTCCTGTCTTGCTGAGGTTTGGAACTATTTGCTCTCATTCAATGTAAACAGTATCTGCACGTTCCATTTGAGTAGACTGCAACTAAGATCACAATGTTATTTCGGAGTTTGCTTAGATGTTCTGTATTTTCTGGATCTCGAAGAAACGTGAGTACATCTGTTGTTCTTCTGACAAAATTTGGACAGTCTTCGATTATACGAAAGAACAATGTATTGACAAGCTCATTTACTTCCTTCTCTGCTTGGGACATTTGGCTTCTCCTTGCTGTAGTCAGGAAGTAGGAGGAATTGCTCGGTGATTACAGTAAGCAGTCTCTTTAGGATCTTTTCAGTTTCAGGATCTTGAAGAAAGTCAGTGACGCTTGTGAGCCTCCCCACCAGTGACGGGTATGATCTTAGCACTAGATTGAAGTATGTCACCACATCTTTGCTGATGTCACTACTGTGGGACACCATAAGTGATTCTGAACAAAGTCTCTGTGTAGAAGGAATCGAGGTACTGTATTTTCTTCCAATTTATTTGTCCTCGATCAAAATTTGGCATGTTATTTTCTTGTCACAGTTTTAGTGTGTCTCAATCCAAAGTTCAAATTCAGTAAACTATGTTGTGGTTTATAAGTGTAATTGTCTTCCCACCCTGTAACTAGGATGCATAGAGTGTCCAGTAATCTGTCCTTTTCCTCTTTTTTGCTCGGAGGAATGTCTAAAGTGAAACCACAACTATCTCACAAAAGTTCCTTTGTCTTTACTTTTCTGTTGCTCAAGCATCCTTTTTCTTCATCATGGATCTTGTCTGCACGTGCTGTGGTTCTTCCCCGTCGCTCGTAGTCTCCTCGCCCTGGGGTGCAGGCATGGGGCCTTCTCCGATGTAGGGTTTGATATCGCCCA
This sequence comes from Ambystoma mexicanum, assembly GCF_040938575.1. Classification (NCBI taxonomy): domain Eukaryota; kingdom Metazoa; phylum Chordata; class Amphibia; order Caudata; family Ambystomatidae; genus Ambystoma; species Ambystoma mexicanum. The sequence goes on from NC_090929.1 coordinate 1,547,191,825, forward strand.
GAAAAATCCAAGCTCTCCTGCCTTGAAGTTTGACTGCAGAGTGCAGTCCTCCACTGTAAAGGGACCGTTAAGCCTTGACTCGTCCCACCTTTTTCTCGTATGATTCTTTACCAAGACGGTATCTCCAGGGAAAACTGATGGTACACAAAGTCCTTGAGCTCTGCCTGTAGTAGTATGCCCTGCACCCTTTTCGTCATCACTGCAGCTGGTCTGAAATTAGAGTAAGGCAAGATGTCATGCAATTCAGGTAATTTTGCATTTCAGACCCTAAGATTTCTCCTGTTGACTGGGCATCACATCTAGCTCTATCTCGGGGTGTCAGGGGAGTGCGGCAAAAGATGATGGTCGGAACCGGGTTGGTTTCTGAGTGCATATAGTGCCAAGGAAAGGCAGTGCAACCATCCCTTTCTTAGAGTAAACTTCAACTTGGCTATCCTTTCCTTTAATAAGCCATTAAGCTTCTCACAGATTCTGTTACCTTGTGGATGATACGCCGACGAGAACTTGTGCTTTATACCAAGCAGCAACCTAATCTGTTCAAAAGTCCCGTTTACAAAGTGTGTTCCATTATCTGATCTCATGACTTCACACACCCCCATCTGGGGAATACTTCTTTCACTAAAAATGTGGCCGCACAGGTAGAGTCTGGGTGTGTACATGGACCTGCTTCTATCCATCTAGAGAATGGACACACCACAACAATTAAGAATCTGTACCCATTACATACTTGAATCATGTTGATGTAATAGACATGCAAGTGATGAAAAGGCCGATTTGGCCAGGGGATGCCTCCTCTCATTACTTTTAATGTGTGCCCAGTTGTGAATTGTTGGCAGATTATACAGTTCACTATAAAAAATGCAACGTGCTTGGTTAAACTCAGTGTGAACCAGTCTTCTGCGAGTGTTGCTGCTAGATTTTCCTTTGACATGTGTGCCAGATAATGTAGCTTCTCCAGTGCTAATTTTAACAGGGCTATAGGCATCACCCATTTACCAGTGCTGTTTTTTCGCCACAAACTGTCAGAGGGGTTTAAAGAACACCCTCGCCGTTTCCATAGATTTTTCTCTTCATGTGGTGCCTCCCCTTGAAGTTCCATCAGCTGTGTTTGCCTTAGATTGTTATAGCTCTCAGGTGTAGTTCATGAAATCATCATTCTCTCACTGGTGTTGGGTGACTTCCACTTCCATGATCACTCTTGGATGCCATACGTTTGGCGTCCGTGTCTGCTGCTTGATTTCCGCGTAAGATAAAATCTGTCCCTTTCATGTGGGCGGCGCATTTCACAACTGCTATGCGCACTGGGAGATGTAGTGCCTTGATCAGCCTGTCCAAAAAGGCTGCGTGCTGCACTGGCATGCCGTCTGCTCAGGGGTAGCCCCTCCTTTTCCAGTGCACTAGGCCTGCGTGCACCTTCGCATCACATAGGCGGCGTCACTGTACACCGTTACTTCCTGGTGTGCGTGATTCTCAATGGGGAGTATCAACGCCAATAATTCTGCAGCTTGCACTGAAAAATGACATGGTATTTGTGCACTAAGGAGTACTAGAAATTCTCCATTTGCGGTGTGTTTCATTACAGCGACGCCTGTATATCTTTGCCCATCATTTTGATCGATTCTTGAAGAACCGTCAATAAAGACACTTTCTCCTTCCGCCAAAGCCTTTTCTTTTACCCTGGGAATTTCATCATAGAATTCTTCATAGTTTGCACAGTCATGTATTTGTTCTCCTGCAGTGACTGGGTCTACTATAAACATAGCTGGGTTCACTATCTTACATGGGAAAACCCTAATCGATGGATTCGATATGATCACTTCATAAGCAGGAGCTCTCTGAGATGTCAGTGTGCCCTTTGGTTTCTCTAGAATGGCAAATAGCGTGTTCTAGACGTACAACGTCATTGAGCATCCGATTACAATGGTAGTAGGTTTTTCAATGGTGAACGCTGCGGCAGCCAATCTTTGTTTGCACGGGAAATGGCCTTTCATCACTGGGTCCAAATCCCCACTGTAATATGCCAGGGGCTTGTACCCGAATGTGGTTCTCTGCATGAGCACTGCCGTCATAACGCTGCCATTTGTGTATGAGAACATGTAAAATTCCTCGGCATAGTTTGGAATTCCTAAAACTGGTGCCGTGCAAATAGCTTTTTTGAGTTGAGAAAATCCTTCATCCATGGTTTCAGACCATTCAATTTTTTCTTTCATCACTTGGGCCTTCTTTAAGGACTGAAGCAAAGGCTTGGTGTAAGAGCTATAGTCGAAGACCCATGGCCTGACATAGTTGCACAGGCCTAAGAAGCTCTGCATCTGTCTAATTGTGTGTGGCTTAGCCGTGTTCAGTATGGCTTCAGGCATTTCTGGGCTCACTGGTTTTCCCTCATGTGAGATCAGCTGGCCTATGTATAACACATCTTGTTGACAATATTGTAGTTTTTCCTTGTGAACCGTATATCCTTTCTCAGTATAGTCAATAGCTGAACAGAATCATGCCTGCCTAACTCCTCTGTCGTGCTGGAAATTAAGATGTCATCCACATATTGCAGGAAGCTTTCCAATAAAATATTGCTTAGATCCATCTGTAGGACTCTGTTGAAGATAGAAGGAGACTCACAGTATCCCTGGGGTAGCCTTGTGCTTTTCAGACACATCTGTTTGAATGTGAATGACGTCAGATCTTGTGAGTCACGGTTCAACAGGATTGAGAAAAATGCATTTTTCAAGTCAATCACTGTGACATATTTTGCTTCAACAGGTGTATTACATAGGATTGTAGACGGGTTAGGTACTAAAGGGAACACGGCCTCAACAATATCAGTTATCAGCCTCAGATCTTTAACTAGCCCTCCAAGACCCTTCTTTAGTTTTTTTCACAGGGTACAATGACGTATTACATGGTGACTCTGACGTCAGTAAGATGCCTTGCTCCATTATGGCAGACATTTTCTTAAAAACCCCTTCATCTGCCTCTCTGGACATAGGATATTGTCGTTCTTTGGGTAAAATTGCTTCTGGTTTTAGCTTAATTTTCACCTCTCCAACCCCTTTCAATAGGCCTACGTCATAGGATCCTGTGGTCCAAACTGAGACAGGCACCTGGGCCATGTCGTCATCAAAATATTCAGGACAGTTTCGTGCCAACATCATTCTCTGAGGCACTTCCCTTTTTATTATTCTCACCCAAAAGGTGAGACTCACCTCCACTGTTGTCTCTCCCATATTTGTTTGCTCTTCAAACAGATCATCATCAGTGATGGATCAATTGGTATCCCTCTTCAATGGTGATCACTGTGCACCATTGTCGGCCTTCGCATCATGACCATCAATCAAGGCCATTTTCCCTTGTACTGCAACTGTGTGTATCATCAAGGGAAATACTTGTCCCTTTTCCTCGTGCCTAGGTATTCTTGGCCTAAATACAAACTCATCTAGGGTCCTCATGATTCTGTCTGCAAGGGCTGGCTGCCCTGCCATTAGTATGCGCATTCCATACGCAAATATTTCTGGCTCTAATGTGACAGCCCTCATAGCTGTGTGTCCTGCGTATGCTCTAATCACTTCGCATACGTTTGAATAGTGCATTCCTGGAGTTGAACATACTATGCCCTCCTCCGTGAACAAGATTTTCATATTCAACTTTGTCATTACATCTCGACCCAAAATGTTTACTGGGGTCTATCGTGAATATAATAAAGGCACATTCCTCTCACATTCTCCTATAGAGACTGGAAGTGCATTTGTGAAGGGAACACGGCTTGTAGCTCCTGTGAAACTCTGAGTATTTATGGCATCGCCAGACAAGGAAAACTTGCCAGACAAGGAAAACTTGCCTTCACGTATGCACAAATGTGTTGCAGCCATGTCAACTTAGTAGGAATATTCTTTATCCCCTATAACGACATCCATCCTAGGTTCCCGGTGAGGGTCGAGTGTCACTGATAGAAAACATCAGGGCTCCCAGTGGGTTGTCCTAATCCATATATAATTTGGGCCCACCATGGGCTGATGGATTTCCCCCATTCCCAGTGTTACTTCCTATTCCAGGGTTCACTGTCCGCCCTGAACTCATCATTTGTGATAATTGCAACGGTGACTGTTGGGACTGTCCTTGTGGAAAAGTCACTATATTCTGAGGTTGCAAACCTTGTTGCGCTCCTGGCGCTTGTTGTTGCACCATGTGATTCTGTGCAACTCCCTGTTGTATGAAGGCGGGTGGATTTGCCACGCCTGTTCCTATTCCTTGACCGTTTTGCATCATGCCTTGATTTCTGCATGTGTGCGCTAAATTCCCTGTCATCCCACACAACCAACATACTGGCGGTGGTCGGATCATTTGCCCATTTGACATGTCTTGATTGCCATTTTGCATGTTTTGGAAACCTCCCTGATTACTCTGGAAACCTCCCTGATTTCTCTTCCATCCTCTTCCCCTAAATCCTCTTCCCCTGGGGTAAAACCCAGTACTGCCCTGATTATTCTGTTGTGGATTATTGAGCTGCTGCATGCTCGATTCAGCTCTGCTAGTTATCATGGCTCCCTCAAGTGCATATTTTGACAATTTCTTCTGCAACAGTTTTGCCTCGTCACCCTTTCGTGCAGCTTCTTTTTTGCGATTCTTTTCTTGCAATATCCTGCAATAGTGTGCGATGGTCAGCTGAATTTCTGACCAAGGTTTAGCCTCAATTCCTACCAATTTCTTGAGTTGTTTCTGTACCAGCTCTGGCAGCCCTTGGCACAATATATGGTAGAACACAGGTATAGATTTCCCCCAAGATGCATGAGTCTGAGTATCCATGAGTCTTGACAATTCTGTATGTAAATCAACCGATCCTCAGGCTCCTTCATTTTTCGTGTCATTATAGCTCCCATATCAGAAGTGTCTGGGTAAAGCACTCGTAATGCCTTCCATACTGTAAATCTAGAAAACAACAACTAGCCAAGCATAGAAATTCTATTATGTTGGCCGTAAACCAATCGCATCGCATAGCCAACATCGGAAGCAAATACTCGTCAGTATAACCATAGGGCATCCATCTTGTGTAACATTCACCATTTGCTTTTTTCCTTTCTGTCAAACTCTTTTTCAAAATGTATAAATGCTCTGAAAGCTCATATCCGATACGAGGCCACAGCTTGCATGTTGATAAATCGACCCAGACAGGAATGCCAAGCAGTACAGAAATACATTGTATTCCTCCCTCACTAAGCCCTTGAGAGCAAGCAGAAACGGCATTTAATCAACAGACCAGGTGCCAGCCTGTCTCACTACAGCTGTAGCAATAGGCAGTAGGCAGTTAAAGGCATGAATTATACTTTTCTAGCGGTCCTCCTTTGTGGATTTTCCTTAGAACAGGCTGACCCCTAGTTCACGAATAGACACTGGTAGCCTACTTACTTTGGAATGTGTCTCTCGCGAACAAGATATCCTTGATGAACAAGTGCTTTGTGTTCTTAATAACAAATAACTATGTCTGCAACTGTTGCTAACTATAAGAAATGTGTCATAATTGCCGTAATTGTCAATCACCGAACCCTAGCTCAAGAAGATACATTATGGGGGGTTCTGATGTACCCTGAAGGCTGTTATTTTGTATATATGTAACTGTTTTATGATGCTCGCTCTCTTGCATCTCACGAGGTCTGGGTGATGCACGTTGTGAGACGTTAGACCCAGTCGGCCGACTGAGCATATTTTTGCAAATAAACCCTAGCACTTGCAAAATCGAACCTTGTGTCTGTCGTATCACTAGTATGATGATTGTGCCTTAGTTTCATATGTGAGGATCTTTAGGGCCTAGCAAAAATGGCGCCCGAACAGGGACCCTCCATCTTTTGTTCCATCGTATACGTTAAGTTTGAAGAAGACGAAAGCCAATCGAGGATGAGGCCGTCAAGCCGGGATCGAGAGGTGTTCGGGGCGCCCCTGTGAAAGTGATGAGAGACTCCTTTGCAGATCTGTACACAGCCGATCCCTGATCGACGAAGAGCATCCAGAGAGCATCAAGGCAAGGGTCCGAAACGAGGCAGATTGAGTCAGATAGGCAGTCACAACGATTCTTGGTTGCGTCTGTATACGGACGAATTGCATCTTGAGTAACAAACTGATTGATCAGATGAGTCGTGCCCCGATACTTAACAGCCCTGATATTGATTGAGTGTTGCTCTTGCAAGATCAAACGCCCAGGGTTAGGAAACGAGTAAGATCAATTATGCCTGGGAAATTGTCTTCCTGTCTAGTGGGGTTTTTCCACTGCGGTAGATAATCTTTGGAAACTGGCCAGGTTGCGCCACCTGTAGGGTCACCAGCGTTTGAAATGTATATGAAATATGGCATAGGGGCAAAAATGTTTAACACAATTTGGCATAAGCAGACCAGACATGTAGCAGACTTGCACAAGCTGAATTAGGGGACTTTTGAATTAGCACGAATAGATCACTTAGAATCAGTATTGCTACGCAAGAAGGCACGTCCAGCGGCATTTGATGTCATGAGAGACTGGAGGAAGGAAGCTAATCTCTGTTTAAGAAGTAGGGAGAAACATGCACGTAGACATAAATCAAACACAGAAAAAGCACTAGAACTAGATGAGCTTAAAGTGACAGAGGATATCAGAAGACAGGACAGGAGCTTTCAATTAGGCATACAAAAACTGTATCCACAACAAGATTTGCATACATCCGATGAATTGATAAACAAAATTCTGAATGAACGAAGAAATGAACGTCCTCAAGGTAGCACTGACCCTATTGCACCTCTACCCATTGCTCCTCCTCCTCCTCTAACACCCCCATTCCTGTTGTTCCGTCTGCACCAGCTCCCCCTGTACACGTGACAACATTTTCTCCATTGCCGACAGAGCGTGAGTTAGCTGCTACTGCAGGAGGCAGTTCTGCAGAGGTGGAGCCTGTGCCGAAAGGAAGCACCAGAGTAACACGTAGTACGGTTAGTAGGGAGAGGAAAGAACAGCTGAGAGAGTGGGTAGAGATGCATATTGAAGGCAACGATGAGGGATCCGTACAGAGTTCCATGTATGACTATAAGAAGATCGGCGAACAACAGGTATTATTAGAAAGCATCAGGGAATATCTGGTAGATGAATGGAAAAAAATGACTGGTACATTGGCACTGCAGGAGTTACGAGATTTAAATGTTTTTTCTCAAATGCAGAATGGTGCATCGGAAATACAAGAACATGTAGGCCGTCTATTTGTGTTTAAAAGTGAGCTTGACCAATTGACTGAAGAGATGAGAAGAGGGAAACAACAGGGGGTGCCATATGTGCAGCAGCGATTTTTGCCACCGGTAAAACCTGTTAGTGAAGATATGAAAATGTGTACGCGAGAGGCGCTTAGATGGATTACAGATTTCAGCATAACCCCTATAGAAGTGCATGATATGTTTAATCAGTATACCCTAGAAATGCAAAGAAAGGTATTGCAGGTGATGGTTGAGTATTTGCAAGTTGAGTGTTTGAAAAATATTTTTTGTTGCTCCCCTGATGAAATGACAATATACAAAAGAGCTTTTCTACCGAAACTGGAAGGGCTACCTTCTCTCTCGATTCAGCTTTACTACTCAACAAACGAACCAATGAGGAAACGCCTAGTTTACAATTGCCCATGAGAAGTGCCCCCCACATTTGTTCCGAAAGTAGAGATTGCTGCTACAGATGGACATGCAGCACAGGTTGTAGAAGCCCATTACACTGCACAGTTTGTGCATGTCCCTTTTTCAAGGCAGGAGGTAAACAATATTAAACAAACGATCCCTGATTTTAGGAAGAATCCGGCGGGATTTTACAAGGAAATTGAGTCAGTTTTAAATTTGTCTGTTTTTACAATGAGTGATATTGATCTATTATTTCATGTGATTCTCTATATAGACATATGGAAGCAAATTAGAAATGTAGATGACATTAATATTTTGGGTGATACATGGGAACATTTGATTAAAGATGATGAAGACAGAAAAGCTGCCGAGAAACCGCCCCCGGTCATGTTAGCCAGCACGAATAGTACAGAAATAGAAAATTTTGATACCTGAAAAACGCATTGCCTGGGATAAATTAACGACTTGTGTACAGGGAAAAGATGAACCGGCTACTGACTATTTCAATCCATTTGAAGAAGTATTTGCAGATTATAGTGGCCAAGATTTGAGTACTGAACCGGGGAAGAGGTTGTTTGTTGATAAGTATGTAAGAGGGTTGATGCCAAAAATTGAAAATGTAATGATGACATCTGAGAGTGCACGGCAGGCAAACTCGCAGAGTGAAGTGCTTCACATGGCCCAATATTATGAGAAAAGAGTAAATGCAGAGAAGGAGAAAGAAATAACGGACAAAGGTAATTTGAAAACGAGGGTATTGATGCAACAAGTAGCAAACAATAACAGAGGTGGCGGGAACACACAAACAAGAGGGAACTTTTCCAACATGCACGGGGGTACAATTGGACTAAATCAATGTGTCTATTGTAGACAAGAAGGCCATTGGCGAGCACAGTGCCCGCAGATACAAAACAGAAGTGGGGGTTTCCCGAGAAGACAGAATAGTGGTCGCCTGGGAACACAAGGACAGAGTAGAAACATGAGAGCGCCACAAAGTCAAAACAACCAGAATCAGAACCACAACCAGCTGCAACAGAATAGTACAGGAGATGGAGATGTTTTCAATAATCAGGCCAACGCATACTATTCTGGCGACTTTACGTCTGAAGATGTATTATTTTACTAGGACAGCCCGAGACAGGGGTTGGAACCAGTGTCTATTCCCGTAGATCAGAAAGGGCCCTAAGTAGAAATGAAGGTTGGGAATAGGGAGCACACTTTTCTAGTGGACACAGGTGCACAGAAATGTTCAATTGACGATCATCTGGTTCCAGATATACAAATGTCAGGGCAAAATGATGTTTCAGTAGGGTACACCAGTAATTAGTCCTGTGTCACAGTCAGTACCCATAACACTAGGTCCATTCACTGAGTCTTGCCCATTTTTGTTGACACAAAATTGAGGCGAAAATGTATTGGGTTTAAATTTGTTGAGAACATTAAGTGCGGTTATTCATTGTTCCCCTGATGGAGTGTATTTGACAATATCACCACAAAAAGCACCGGTATCACAATTGTTGTCTGGACAATTACTGACTGAATTATGTAGCGTACCAACTTGCATATGGGCGATGAATGATAATGATGTTGGCTGTTTGAAAATAGAGCTGGTAAACATTGTTTTAAAGGTAGGAATTACATTGCCACACATTCCACAGTCTAACATTTCAGTGGAAGGAGAGAAAGCATTGAAATGCATTGTGTCAGATTTGATTAAACGAAATGTGATTGAAGAGATTACTGGTTGCTCTTTCAATAGTCCAATTCTTCCAGTTTACAAGAAAGGAGGCAATGAAATACTGTATAATTTCATAATTGATTTGCGCAGATTGAATAAAGTAGTTGATCCCCAATTTCCATTGGTCCCAGATGTGACTACTATTTTGACTATGATTCCGGCATTGCATCATATTTTAGTGTTGTATGATATGGCATTTGTAACGCGCCTATACACAAGTGTTTCAAGGCGCGACGAGGCAGGGAGGGGGGAACAAGGGGAAGACAGACAACGATCCTACTAGGCCAGGTGTCATTCAGACCGCGCAAGTGCAGGGGTAGGGGGAAGGGAAAAAGTGCAAGGGGAAGGGGGAGGGGGGAGTGCAGTACAAATAAGTAGAATAGAAATAAAATAATAAATAATAGGGCCAGCTGGTGGCAAGTGCAAGGTAAGTGCAGACAAGTGCTGGGGGGGGGGCTGTAGTGATACAGAGACAGTCCCGCAGTGCAGGGGTTGCCAGGGAGGCAGTGCAAGTGAAGAGTGACTGGGCCCAGGACCGAGGTCGGTGAGAGTGGCCCAGTTGCAGAATCAGTGCAGTTTTAGTGAAGAATTTAGCAGGGGAGAGGGAGAGAGAAAGCAGAAGTGAAGAGGAAGGTTTTGAGGTGCTTCCGGAACCGGAGGTGGTTCTCCTCAAGTTTCAGGGAGGCAGGAAGGCATTCTTGTAGATTTGAAGAATGCATTGTTTTACATTCCGGTCTATCCAGATAGCAGATATTTATTTGCTTTTACTCTAGGAGGACGTTCATTCACATTCACTCAGATTCCACAAGGTTATACTGAAAGCCCGAGTATTTAAAGAAGAGCACTAAAGGAACAACTAGACATGCTAGAGCTACCAACAGGCTGTGTATTATTGCAATACATTGATGACCCATTGATTGCAACAGACACAGAAGACATTTGTAAGAAGAGCACAGCTGCATTGCTGACAAATCTCGCAACAGATGGACATAAAGCATCATTAAAGAAATTCCACTATTGTCGGAAGGAGGTGGCCTATTTGAGCTACCTACTTTCAAAGAAGGGAAGGAGACTGACACCAGAAAGGATAGAAAGCATCTCTGGTATGCCTATTCCAAAAATGCAGAAGGAAGTCAGAGCTATAATAGGCATGGCTTAATTTTGAAGGCAGTGGATCGCAAAATTTGCCATGATTGTGAAACCAATGGTGCCATTGACGAAAACGGATGTTGCTTTGCCCTTGCCATGGAGTATGGAATGTCAAGGAGCATTTGATTTGCTCAAAGCTGCATCGTGACCAGCTCCAGTTTTGGGCACACCAAATTATGAAAAGAATTTCAATTTATTTGTGCATGAAAACAATGGATGGGCTTTGGCTGTTTTGACCCAGGAACAAGGAGAGAGAAATAGACCATGCGGTTATTTTTCTTCTGCGCTGGATCCTGTTGCATGCGCTTAGCTGTGCTGTTTGTGAGCTGTTGCTCCGCCTGCCGCGTCAGTAAAACAAACTGAGGGAATGGTTTTGGGTCACGCCTTAAACATAATGGTGCCTCACGCAGTAGATGTTCTTTTAAATAGAATGCAGACGCAACATCTCACATCAGTCAGGCTGACGAGATATGAAATAGTTCTATTTGCAAATCATATTCAAATTATGAGATGTTGCGCTTTGAATCCGGCTGAGTTAATGCCCCCTCCCAATGAAAGAACGGGTGAAAAAGAATTCCCCCACGATTGTTTAATGGTTACTCAGCAAGAAACGAAAGGAAGAATTGATCTAACAGATACCCCACAGAAAGAGCCAGATGGAGAACTGTTTTGTGACGTTCTTGTTTCAAACTGCTGCATATGCTATCACAACACTAAAGAGTATTGTAGAGAGGAAAAGAATCCCATACAACTCAGCACAGGCTTCAGAGATAATAGCGTTAACCAGAGCATTTGAAATTTTGGAAAACTTAAATGTAAACACATAAACTGACAGTCAGTACGCATTTGGGGTGGTACACAATTTTGGTCGACTATGGGCTGAGGGGGGTTTCCTGACATCACATGGAACTAAGATCCAACATGGCACTTTGATTGTAAGATTGTTGTCTGCCCTTGCACTTCCTAAACGATTAGCAATAATGAAATGCAAGGCGCCTTAAAAATTCACATGTAATTTTGGAAAAGGAAACACATTTGCAGACAAAATTGCAAAACAAACTGCCACCGATTTACATACAAAAATGTGTATGGAGAGATCAAATGAGGTACCCTGCATGGTAGCGAAGGGAATTACACCAGTTAAAGAGATGCAAACAGAAGCAACTGCAGATGAAATAAAAGCTTGGTTTGAGGGTACAGCAGAACTAGACATGGAGGGTTGCTGGGTGGACAACATAAGTAAAAAATGGATGTTGCCAAATGCCTATGTAACAGCGATGGTCATTATGGCCCACATCCCCACGCACATATGTGCTAAAATAATTATTCAGCACCTAGACACAGTATGGCAGAACCCACACATTAGAAAAACTGCCGACAGACTAGTCCAGAACTGTGACTTGTTTGCAACATAACATTGGAAAAGGAACGACTACACCAGTAGGTAGTTTTGCCCCCCCCTCTATGCCATTTGAAGTCATCCATTTTGATTTTATAGAAATGGAACGGTGTCAGAATTTCAAGTATGTCCTTGTAGTGGTCTGTGCATTTACAAATGGGTGGAGGCATATCCGCTTAAAGATTGCACGTCAATGAGCACAGCAAAGGTGATGTTAAAAGAACACTTCTCCCATTTTGGCCTCCCACGTGTCATATGGTCAGATAACGGCCCACATTTTATTGTGGCCATGATATTACCAATTTGTGCAGGTCTCCAGATTGATACAAGATTCCATTTGGTAAGACACCCGATGAGTGCCGGTCTTGTTGAGCGCCAGAACGGTATTTTGAGGAATAAAATACGCAAAATATGTTCAGGGAGTCAGCTGAAGTGTACAGATGCGTTGCCATTAGCTTTGCTGTGCATGCAAACGTCTGTACAGGCAAGAACTGGACTCTCCCCATACGGAATTGTAATGGGGAGACCCGCAAATGTTTGGAGTGCTCCACAGCTTAAACGTTTAAATGAAATTGAATATCCTCTGCTCAGCACTTATTGTAAACTGTTAACTCAGAAATTGCATTTGATTCATCAGCAGGTGCAGGAGGCTCTTCCTGTCAGGTATACTGGCCCGAGGCATTGTCTGCAGCCTGGAGACTGGGTGCTGACTAAGAATTTCGATCGGAAGTCCTCACTGGCACCGAGGTGGAATGGCCCGTACCAGGTCCTCCTGTCAACACAGACTGCAGTCCGAGAGGATGGTCGCAAGGCGTGGATCCAGTGATGCACGCAAAAAGAATTCCATTCCCTTTGAAAGAGCTGCTTGATCCAAACGCCGAGAAAGAAACAGCTCCACTCGATCACAAAGGCACGATTACCAGTTCTCTGCCAGAAGTGCTCCCTAAACCCGAGGAAGGGCCCGGGGAGATTGGAACAAGGATCAAAGGCCGAAGGTGCCTCAGCCTTGCCCAATCACTGTTGCATCATCACCCATTTCATCGCAGGTTGACACTAAGCCTTATACTGGAAAGGAGGTACAACCTACGTTCTCAAAGTCAGAAGTGATCTGATCTGCATATTTGGTTTGCCTCTTTTCCCAACACGGATGAATTAGGAATCGGAGGCCTAGGGAGGTGGAGCGTGGGAGCTGTATCAATCTGCATCAAATTGAAAGCTCTGGAACGTGGCTTCCCAGTGCTACTTTGAAACTGATGCTTGCTCTAATGTTTTGGAGCACTGTGCAGAGTCACAATAAGCTTGCTACTCCTTAATCAAGCAGGCTAACGAGAACTGGCCTAGACACTTTGCTGCTATCTGGGCACTTCGCTGCTTAAACGTGTGCTGCTGTGAAGAAATTATTCGCAACGAACATTGCCGAGATAAGGATTGCAGACAATGCCTATACTTACTCCTGGTCCCTCCTGCACCAACGGTGATGATGTTATAGAGATAGAGACTAAAAAAATACGTAAAAGAATTTGCTGTAGGAAACATATGTTAATAATTATGACATTACTTTGCATTATGATTACACTAATCCCAATATTTTGGTATTTGGAAATTGTGCATCCTTTAAGCTCATTTTGCCTGATACTAATGCTCCTGCCACAAACAGTCCGGTACATGTGCTCACTTACACTCTCCCTCCATTAGAAGAGAGACACAGAAAAGGCTATGACAATAACACATTGCTTTTAATTATGAATATGACTCACACTATCCTGAATAGAACAAATTGTTGGGTCTGCCCCCATTTACCCCAGCATGGTGGAAAAGGAATGGGTTGGTACGTACAGCCATTACCTCTTAATACGGGATGTTGTGCATTATTCTTTGGGAAATGGAATAAGAGTGATACAGGCCAATTAGATAGAACAAACATTGATGAGTTTGAAAGAGTGGTAATGGAACCTGTGGGTTGTTGCATATTTAACAGGGCAAAATAATTAAACCGGTGGTAAGACCAGTAGATTGACCCATTGTGCCTTATAAATCATCTGTAATCACTTTTCACAATCCAGTAGGAAATAAGGACGTTGTGCCCCTCCTATACAATCAATTATAGTCCATGTACTGTCCCATTCTGTTTGCAAAAGCAAGGTTCTTATTCAGTAGGAACATTCACTTGATGCATGAACATTGCAGTACTTGAGAAAGAAGAAAACCCAATATATGTAGGTGATCCTGTTTATTTTATATGTGGAGAAGAAGCTTATCCGTGGTTGCCTAGGAATTGGGGAGGGACCTGTTACTTTTTCCTGGTGTATTCCTTTCCAAAACTTCAGATATATCCAAATTATTTAATGGAGCTCTGTCATGCGCTGTATTAATTGTGTTCACACCAGGGTAACCTGTCCGTGTCCACACATTGTCTGCTCTCTCAACAAGTATGGCGATTAGGAGACCCTTGACATCCCCTATAGCTAACGTGTTTCCTCCAGTCATTTTTTCTAACTCGTGTATCCATTTTCCGGCTCCTGATTTCAGCACTGGAAGCTTGTTTTTCAAATTCTCTCGATCCACATGTGGCCATGGAATATATTGTGATCTTGTGCCCCCTTTCTCGAATAACGAAAATTAGGATGTATCGCTCTCTCTCTTCTCTCATTGTTCTCCTGTCTATTGCAGGGGTAATATTCCTGCATCGCAGCCTGCCTGGTAATTTCCTAAACCTGCTCACATAAGGCGGTGGAGACACCCCCCTCCGACCGTGAGATACTTCTTCATGTTGGGCTGACTGTGTGGCTGACTCTGATGCCCTCATTGCAGACTCAATAGTGTCTGACCATCTTATCCCTTTTTCCCTTGGAAATCGTCTTTCGCTCCTTCTCTCTTCCTCCTTTTCTTCGCGCTCCTCCCTTTCTGCGTCGGACATGGTCTGCCCCCAACTTGTGCAACTTCCTATGTGTTCTTTGTTCCTACTTATTTCTAATCTATCCAGGGATATTTCTCTATTCCCACTACTTCGGGAGACATCCTCAGTGTTGTAAAATTGAGTGCTCTCTAGGCGCTCGTCTTCGTCTTCCCCTTGGGGTATTTTTTCTAACCCCATTTCGTCATATATTCTATCGATCATTTCTCCGATGCTTCTGGTGTCAAAGTCATCTTCAATATTCGCCCTAGACATGCCTGGTACTGAATCGTACACAGGGAAGAATTCTTCGATGTCTTCCCAATCTACCACAGGATCAGGTTTTTTAGCCTCTGTCTCCAGATATTCAAGATTGTGTGCTCTATATCTTTGCTTACTTTCTACATCATATTCAAATTCTCTGTGCTTCCTCGCCTCTTCTCTGACCCTAACTTCTTCCTTTTTCTTTTCATTTCTTCGTTCATCTGCCCTTTGGATTTCCTCATCCCTTCGTCTCTTTATTCTTTTCTCTCGGATCCTCTGCTCTTCCTCTAACTTACGCTGCTCCTGTCTGTCTTGATCATTGGCTGCTCCCTGTTTGCGATCGAGCTGTCTTTCTTGCTCTTCGCGATATGAGTGTTCTCTTCTCTCTCTATCTCTTTCCTCATTCTATCGTCTCTCCATTCTTTCTCTTTCTCCTTTCTCTGTACATTGGCTAGCCCCTCATTTTGTTTCACATCATCAATGCCTTTGCCATCGAGTTTCAACAAAATCTGTCCTCCCATCCATTCATTCTTTGCGAATGCTACCTCATCAGTTCTATTTTAGCTTCCTTTCCATCTTTTACCTTATCTCTCCTTACCGAGAGATGTACTTGTCTGTGTCTGGTCCCTTCTCTCATCATCGCATCTCTCCTTGTCCCTTGGGACTGTGGAGGTGATATCTTTATCCTTTTCCTTACCTTGATTTTCATCCCTACTTTGCGTAGGTGACTCATATGCCGGGTTGCTATACCATGTAGCTGCTTTAAGTTCTCTCAGTGGGGATAACCCCTCATCTTTATTTTCTTTAATCTTCATTTCGGATGGGACGGGTGGCGTGGTAGGCGTCTCACCCCCTCTGAACATACATTAAGTATCCAATCTATTGGCGGCTCCTCTCCCTTTTCTTGTTCATACATCTTCCAAAGCTCTAGAACAGCTAGGCGTTTGTCTAAACTTGTGCCCGTGTATGTGGCGTGCAAATATGCCCTCATGTGTGTCAAAACACCTTTAGATAAGGACCTGCACTGTGGCCATGGCATAAACATCTTGTGGGTGGTTCTTTTAACCCATTCTGTACTATATTTTTTCAGTTTAGGTGCATGTTTCGGCAACTCTTTGCACAGGTGTGCTAATGGAGTTATGTCCTCCATATTTAAATGTATTCCCTTTCTCCTTATATAACACTTGTCAAAGCTTCACGTGACTTAACTGATTCCCACAATATGAGCGAGCACCAATCACCGCAATCTCTAATCCCAATTTTCTCCCCCAAAATTGTATATCTTCTATTTTACTCAAAAAACATCAATTTGTATATTATAATATCTCAGTTTTTCAATCGCGTAAAATTTAAATCAGTTCTTCTAAGAAAAATGTTCAACTTATGACGGCACAACAAACAACATGTAAGACAGACATTTAACAGACTAGACAAACACAAGCTGGTCACATGTATCTCTGCCTCTAAAATGACCCCGACATGGAGTTTAAACGTATTCTTTTTGCGGTGCCTTTAATCACTGTGGTAGTCTATTTGTTCCCCTTTATTTGGGACTCTGGATTCACGTTTCTTCTAGCCGCTATATAAGCGTCGGAATAAGGCAAATCCTCTCTCTTCTTGGGTGTCCTCCCCAGTAACCTCTCTCTTCTCGGGTGTCCTCAAAGGCATCTTTCCTCTATTTACTTCATTATTCTCGAGTCATTATTCCCTTTCCCCTATAGATATACATACTTCTCTACTTCAAGCTGTATTTTGTCTTACCACCTCCCTCTGTTACCTTTTCCCTTCTCTTGTTCTAAAGCGTGCACTTTTGCAAAAACACTTATGGGGTCATTACCAGGTTGGCGGTAGTGGTTTAACGGGGCCGGTAGAGCTGCCAGCCCCATTAAACCTCTACGACCGCATTACGAGGTTTGATCGCAGGACCCGGTAAGGGCGGCTGGTTTTACAGGTGCCCTTAGCGGGTCCCGCAATCAGGCCAGGGTGCTAACAACTGGCCCGTTATTAATGATAGCGCCCCCTATGGGGGCTGGAATGGGAATGGGGAGGAACCGGGTCTGGTTTCCTTAAATGAGGAATTACTGGGTCCTCCAAGGTTGGAATGGCCCGTTAATTCCTCATTTAAGGAACCCGGACCCGGTACCCAGTAAGGGGGTAGCCATGCCACTAATAGCAGCCTGGCTACCCCCAACCTTGTAATGACCCCCTTAGTCTTTTTCACTCACTGTTCACATGTTTCCTCTCGGGATCCTTGGGATCACCACCTTTGTCACTGCTTTCTTTGGCTTTTCTCCCATTCAGCTGCCCGTAGGAATGGGATGGGGTTACGTGGGGAAGCGTAGGTCCCTTCAGACCTTGTTCTGCAGGTTTTGTTTTCGTACACTACCACTGACTACGGGGAACTTCACGTCAACGTCAATGGGTGTCTTATTCTAATCGATAATCGATAACCATTAATCTCTGCTACCAAGTGTATTCCGAGACCCCCGACCGGCCCATGGAGATGAGGTTTGCCAGAAGTACTTTAAGACAAGATAGCTGCACCCATGAGATGGATGGGAGTGCAGATTTATTACTCCAACACCAATCAATAAGGACAATTCAATGGTATGTCAAAGGGAGTCCATTTAATGACAAGTACAAAAAACAGCGAGTTATGGATATCAGCAGCGATGCAATTGTCCTTCTCACTTTAACTCCAACGAACTTCATACAAGTTGTAACATTTATTCTCAAAACTTGTCATCATGACGTATAACACTCAAAAGTTAACATGCAATTCTGTTGGTTAGGAAAAGGTAACTTTACTATAGGTACTATATCTGTATATGGTAACGGAGTGAGGGGATTGGGTAAACACTGTCAAGTGGGTGTCTAAAACCTCCATCTAAAATGACTACTGTAGACGTCACTAAAACTATGACATCTCATTGGTTCTACTAACTATAGGACCCTATATTATTTGGACCATTGTGAATGGGTTGGCACCAACCCCATGCATATTTTCTCCTTTGCTTAGCAGCACGCAGAATGGTCGGCCAGTTGCGGGGTGCCCCTTAGTTACCTGGCCTCTTCCGATTATGGTTACAATCAATCATCACTTTAGTAGCCATGTTAATTATTTCACTATGGTTGGCCTTGAGACTGCATCTTCTGTCTGGAAAAGTTCTGATATCTCTGCCTGGTCAGGTGCCAAGCATAAGTGTGAGCCCTCGCTTCTTGTTGCTCGGCTGGTCACGTGATTCTGACACTGTGAATTTGTTTCTTTTCTCTCAATTTGTGTATTTGATTTTCGATTCCCCCGTCACCTGCTTTTGCCTTCTTATCTCGACTTTTCAGAGGCAGGATATTCTGTTCTTAGTTTCAATTAAATGTAGCTACTGTTCTTCTCTTCTATTGGTATGACCTTGGCTTTCCTGGCACGAGTTGCCTCTGCTGAGTTTCGTTTCAGCTGTCTCTTCTTGTTTTTGCTAAATATGAAGCTTTCTCGTGTGGCCTTTAGTAACCTGGGTTGATTCTGCTTCTTGTGCAAAGTAGAAATATACTTATAATACTGTGCTTCATTTGAGGTACATTATGCATAATGCCGCTTGCGGCACTACTCTTCTACTAAGCATAGCAAGCCACGCTGTTTTCGTAGCTTTCTTGAGGTTCCAAGCATATTTACAGGTGTAAACTGGTCGAATATCTTCATCTTGCTTACACCTTTAAACTTCTTTGCATTTCGACATCATCCTTTCACTTTAGGTTCACGATATACTTATTCATGGAGTTTTGTCTCTTTGCATCATTCTCTGGTTGTCATTTCTTCTATCTGCACGTCAGTCCAGGCCCTCGTGATGTCACCATTCGTCTTCCATTAAGACCTTTTTGGTTTCTTCAGGGACTGTACTCAGACAATCTTCATTTAGTTTCATTTGTTGGTACGGTTTTCTCAATGGGTACCTTACTGTCCATGGTTTTCTTGGTATTGGTACGTCAACAGGTGATTTTCTTCTTATTGGTACCGGGCAGAGCCCTACTGCGGCTCTCTGCTGGTTTATTTGCTCATCATATGTCACATATCTCGGTGTGAGCATTCCTGGTACTTAAAAATGGGTGACTGGAGTACAGGCTTTATTTGGGACCTCCTCTACACTTTATCAACATAAGCCGGTCTCCCATTTCACTCACTGGCAGTGGCTGATACAGTTTAAGACCTTCCATTTTGTCAAGACTTTTGGCCCAGCTGGGCTCGCCTCCTTTTAAGTCCTCACACCGCACATGAAGGAGGTACCGCCGTGACCTATTGCAATAGTAGGTAGTTGCCCTTTTGAGATTCTGCAGTGACCTTCACCCCGCAGCTAAGAGACCTCAGCATTTCATTTGCCTCCTGATCCCGTCTGCTCTCCTTCCATGGTTGTGTTGCCTTGCTGGGATTTCCTGCTGTTCCTTTCTGCTTGTTTTGCTCGCTTAGGTTGCCCTTCTCGCCTTGCTCTCTGGGTGCTCTCAGTATCCGCCTTTTAATCCCAGTGGGGAAAGGTAATATAACAGGATTCAGGTGTGTGTCCTTAGGATCAAGTGCCTGACTCTGACTGACGCTGATGCTGGGATATGTCAACCAGACTGGCTGTGTATGAGTCTGTATTCTCTTTCAGGGTTTGGTCACCCTTTGGTTTCTCACAGAATGCAGAGAGACGAGTTAGGCCTTGCACACTAGATGAAGACATAGCTCTGATTTTCCACACTATTAATTATACTGAATGGAAACGATCAAGTTGTGTATTTCTTCAGAAGCCATGATGCACTGGATACCAATTCCAGTGCTTCAAATCTAAAAATACACAGAGCAAACCTGGTTGCTACTGACTGAGACACTGGGCCTCATTACGAGTATGGAGGCAGCCATGCCCTTATTAATGGCATTGCAGCCTCCATACCGGGGTCCAGGTCCGGGTTCCTTCAATGAGGAAATACTGGGCCATTCCAACCTTGGAGGACCCGATAATTCCTCATTGATAAAACCCATCCCCATTCCCATTTGAGCCCCCGTAGGGCTCAATGGGAATGGGGAGGGAGCTAACAACGGGCTCGTTAATTACAGGCCCGTTATTAGATCCCTGGTCCCCTTGTGGGACCCGATAAGGACGTCTGATGTGACCAGACATTCTGAGCGGGTCCCGCAACGGGACCTCGTAATAGGACATCCCGTAATGAACGGTGCCGGTCCCATACCGGCACCGTTCATTATGGGAGCGCCAGGGTCGTAATGAGGCCCAATGTCTCTGCTCCAAATCCCAACTACAGCTAGAACATCACCTATATAAAAGCTCACCTTGGTAGTGCCTCTTATATAGTCCCTGTATCCAAGCTGCTTAGTGCACGCCCTCGCCACTCTCCTAAACTGGAGGACTAGTTTGTTTTCAGCAAAGCCCTTAAAACCTGGCGTTTCCCCTCCTGTGTGACTCAAAGACAGTATTGTTCTTCCTATGGCGTGGACACCTTTTCTCCTCATTGGCCAACACAGGCCCAAGTGATGCCTGTAATAATATTCTGCATTCCAGGTTTATGTCTTAAACATCTCACAACTCGTCTAACTACTAATCTCTACAGATAATATGCAAGGGCTGCAATATCTAAGGACTGGGCCTGAGCAACGTCTGAGTCTCAGTCACATGGGAAACACACACTGCTGGAACCAACATGCTTGAAGCACCACAATCATCACAGCTCTATACCCACTATGGCCCAAGTCCCAAGAACTGGTTTGATATATTTGCGGGTCGACAATTCAAAGGTTTGGTTACCTGTGCATATTTCTGTATCTCCTTCGGTGGTAAGAAGCAACGTTTCTGAGAATCCCATAACACACTCCAAACGTGATGGCCACCACTGTTCTCCAAGTACCACTTCTCCCAGCAAATAAAGAATGCCTTAAACATTTTTCAATAGTTTCCCAGAAGGGCATCAGGGAAATGCATAAGACCTTTTGGGAGACACCAGCAGCTTTCCCTCTCTAACTGGCCCTCACATTCTGCCCATTGGATGCCTCAAAAATGTACTCAAGAGTGTCATTTTTAACAGTTTCCAGGTTCTTAAACAAACCAAAATTGAGTTGGTTAGGGCGAGCCCTAATCCAGCCCACTAAGCACTGCTAAAGAAACAAATAACACACATCTACCATGTGCCCTGTACCAAGGCATCCATGCAAGATCCCCTGTATGGATTACCACTGGGCTTTTCCAGCATGTGTCTTTTAGATGAAGAGACACTTAATAGATGTAGCAAGAAGATCAATCAAGAGCTGCCAATGACCCACCTTGATCAACCCACCAATGCACCCACTCAACCTCAAAGATTGTCAGTCGCCCCTCTCCACCTATGTATGCAGGTAGACTTCATTCATGACCCTGGGATTCCGTTTCCCCAAGCGCTCAATGCTAGGTTAATTCCTCCCCATCAAATGATGCTGGTATCATATTCACGATCTCATTAACGTAATATTCATCATGAATCTCCATATATACAGAAACGGATGCTAAAAAGATGTTAATTTGAAAATGAACTCCTTGTGTATGGTTTGACGTGACATTCTTAGACTTATCCCCCAAATAAATGAACAAGCATGTTAACTCTCTGTTTATCTGCCACCTTCAAAATGTATTCTAGTAATAGTCATGCTTTTAGCAAATCAGCAAAAAGAGGGCACAGGGAATCGCAGACATTAACTACTGGTTATCTAGGGGAAACACCCAGAACTATGTACCTTGACATAAAAACACTCTCCTCTTCAAATACAGGCATGAAACTAATAGCCAACAAGTGTCCTAAAGGAACGTTGACAATAACTTTAAAAAAAATAAAACTTTAAAGAGAGAGTTTAACATGCACCTTGTTGATTGTGTTCGGTCAGTTAATGGCCTTGGCACACAGGGATCAAGTCTTCTCTGATTTGGATTTCTTTTTAATGTATCCCAATGTGGGTGGTACAGTCCATATTAGGCTACCTTTATATAGAAATACTATCTCCTCTCTACAGTGTTGCTCAATTATACTTCTGTATCCATATATCAATTCAATAAACGCCTCTTAATACAAATATATGAAACATTGATTTTGCATATATTGTGCTTATTAAACACTAACACTCAGATAAGCACCGAGGCTACATCTATTCTAATCCCTGAACAATGCATCCCATGCGTGTGTTTTATTTTGTATTTCTTGTTATGTCTAGAAATGTGAGAGCAGGAACTGTCATCTAAACAGTAAAAACAGTTACTTCACAATAATTGCTTTTTAAGTACCTGTCAACCTAGGCAGTGCCATTAGTCTATCATGTTTGTTTCTATATAGGCAATCTAGGGCATTCTGCCTGATTCACAAAGCGTTTTCCTATGGGATTCCGCCATTATAACATGCTTCTCTGAATCAGGCCCTTAGTTGCAGAGGAATGTCATCTAAAACAAAACTGCAGCAAGTTCGTTCATGTATTAAATGTATTATATTGGCCTGTGCACATCAACGCAGTCCCTTAATAACACCCACCTTAATTTGGCTCAAAAGAGTTATTTGAATTGATGACACAGTACACCTTTGTATGTGTCAGACCTGACTGGGACTTAGCTGATACACCAGTCATATCTTACAGATCCTTCTGACACAAGATAATGCAGAACCAATTACTTCTTCTGCAGTCAGTGTTCGAGGATTGCTGTAAACATGTCAAGAAAAGGAAGAATGATAATGATGTCTTTCTAATGTATGTAACCTGCATACAACCCATCACCTTCTATAGTGAACAACATCGCACCAATGGTTAAGTGTTAGATATTGCATGACTAAACTCCAACATGACTTGTTGCATCTGTTGTTACTGTCCCCTTCAGATAACAATACAATTTGCATTGCCCTTTGATGGTTGGTAGGTCATTAATGGGTTTTCACTAGAACTGTAATTATTAAGCCCAAACATGATCATTCTTTTTCCAAAACGTATGAGACTGTCAATCTATATCTACCAACGAAATTGTTAATTATACAATCTGTTCTGAAATGCCTTGAAATGCTGATTATTGATCCTTCCTCAGTAGCAGATTGTTTTTGGTTGTGGTTAACGTAGACCTGCCAATTTCCAAGGACATTACTGCCATGATGAGAGATCTGTGGGGTAGACAATGTGCAGATCTGTCTTCCTTCAATTAGTGACATCACTGTCATTATGGGAAAAGCCAACGTAAGTCTTTTCTTAACTGGGAATACTGGCAAAAATGCCGGCACTGCTAGAATGGGCATATTTTCTTACAGCAGTATTAAGGGAAAGTTCATATTAGTGTGTTCTTACTTTGGAAATATTGCCACGTATTGGGGGTCATTACGAGGTTGGAGGTAACCATGGCGCTATTAGCGCCATGGCTGCCTCCAAAACCTCACCGACTCTGCCCTGGTGAATGGAGCTATTACCGCCCCATTCCAAG
This sequence comes from Ambystoma mexicanum, assembly GCF_040938575.1. Lineage (NCBI taxonomy): Eukaryota > Metazoa > Chordata > Amphibia > Caudata > Ambystomatidae > Ambystoma > Ambystoma mexicanum. The sequence continues at coordinate 1,547,215,335 of NC_090929.1, forward strand.
GTTGGCGGGGACGGTAATTCCCCATTCACCTGGGCCCTTCTCCATTCCCATTTGAGCCCGCATAGGGGTCAATGGGAATGGGGAAGTCGCTAATAACGGTACAGCAAATTGCAGTACCGTTATTAGCACCAACGTCCCTTTGCGGGTCCCGTCCTTAACGCCTGGTAAAACCAGGCGTTAAAGGAGGACCCGGAAAGGGAACTCGTAATAGGGCGGTAAGGGATTACCGGTACCGGTGCCCTTACCGGTACCGGTAATCCCTTACCGCCCGGGTCGTAATGAGGCCCATTGACATAGTCAGGGTGGTCTTGCCTGTAACAGTGGTATTATGAGAAAAGCCAACATGACTGTGTTCTTTATGTGGAAATTCTTGCATACATGTGCACAGCCAGTATGGACATATTTTCTCGTGCTGGCATTAATGGCATGATGAGGAAAGACAACATTATTATTATTATTAGTATTAGGTAATTCTTATAGGGTGCAACACGCCTGAAGCCCTCAGTGCACACAAGTAAGGAGACCTGAGACCAGGCCAAGAAAAAAGCATCAAGAAATCCAGGGTGTGTAGTCCAGGGTGAACGTCCAGGGTACAGCAAAGAGGATATGAGGAAGTCTAAGAATTGCAATTAAATAGCAGTGTTTTAATAGCTTTTTTAAAAACTGATTTATCTGGGTTGTTTCTCGGGTTCAAAGGAATATAGTTCCAAACACACAGGGCACGGAAAACAAAACTGGTGCCTCCAAAGCTCTTCAATTTGTGCCTGGGAAGACATTATCAAGAGCATTAGAGGGGAGATATTGTAAAAAAGGGACTTTCTTTATCCTTTTCAGAAGATAGTTGGGAGCATAATTTGTCAAACATTTATAAGTCAATGTCAGAATTTTGCAATCGATACGATGGTTGACAGGTAGCCAGTGGAGAGATCTCCAAGCATGGGTAAAATGGTTGCTTCTTGCTAGGCCACAAACTGCACTACCAGCACCATTTCGAGCCACCTGTAGGATTTTCAAGTTGTTATTAGACGTACCTGCAAGGAGGCTATTAAAGTGAACTAATCTTGAATTTAAAAGGGCTTTAGCCAACATAGATATGTTCTTTGGAGATAAATACTTTCTTGTGTAGGCGAGTGCCACTTTACTCTGTTGAATGTGTTTTCTCATATTTAGATTGCAATCCAGGTGGACCCTAAACGTTTTAACCCATGGGCTCACCTGGACTATGCTGTAGACTACTATGAATTTACTATATCTGCTCTCAAGTTTGCCCAAGCATTGACTCGAACCCACCAGCAGGAGTTCCGTCTTGCTGGTGTTCAGGGCAAGGGAGTTGGCATCCATCCATTCCTGGATCAAAGAGTAGACATGGTTGATGCGCTGCAGGTCCTTCTCATGCTTCCCTGATATCTCAAGGACCACCAGGGTATTGTTGGCATAATTGGTTTATTTGATGCAGACACTATCCAGGGGGTCAAAGAGTGGCCTAATGTAGAGATTAAACAGGGATGGGGAGGGACAGGCTCCTTGTGGAACATTTGTCAGCCAATCTGGGGGTGCCGAAAATCCCTTAAGGGCAACATGCGCCATCGTAGGCCCCAGGAAAAAATGTCATACAATGCAATGCCGATTGAGAGCAGCCTCCCAACCGCGCAAACATAAATCTATGATCAATAAGATCAGAAGCTGCTGAGAGGTCTAGAAGCATCAACAGAGCCATCTTTCCGTGAACAGTGTTATGTTATGCCATGTTATTGTGACATAATTACTTCTGTTCTGCAGGAGTGCAAGGGTGAGTAGTAGTTTAACCTCCTTTTCAGCCCCCGCACTTCTACAAACCAGCAGTGATCCCAAGCATAAAGGTGAAATAGCAACAGCAAAGAGATATATCTCTTTCACCTTTTGTGATAACGTGAACAGAGGGAGGGATATTCTCAGAATGTGAGTCAATGTGAGCCAGTAGCAAACCGAACAACAATAGTGCATTTCCAATATAAAATAATGCTCAAGCAAGGTTTTATAAAGATATATGTTTCAATTACACCAATCAATTATAAACCTAACTGTGAAAAGCCCTATAAAAACCCACCCCTGTAAAAGCAAGAGAGAGACATGCACAATGGAAGTATGCAGGACTCTAGATACTTAGCAGGGAGTAAAAACAGGCATGAAATGAAACAAGATGTTTGAAATAGGGTATGTCTTCCAATGTAAGGTGGTTCTACAATGTCCAACCAGGCTTTGAGGTGCTGAATGTGAGTCAAGCCAGATTTGGGTGTGGTAAGTAGTACTGGAACAAGCGGCAAGCTAGTGTCGAGTTGGTTCATAGTGGCGCTAACTGCAGTTTGGATGTGGTGTTTGAGCGATGCAGTGCGGATGGCTCAACAGGGTTGGTTTGAAGATTGAGTCGGTTTCTAGATGCTGGGTACCTGCTGGTTGAGGTCAATAAGTGACCCTCGGTTCGAGTCGAGGTACACTGCTTGAAGCTATAATCCTGGTGATCTGATACAATGTTCCAAGAGGCAGTGATGCAAAGTGATCCACAGCTGACTGTTCAAGTCAAATAGGTGGCATGCTCTGCTTGGTGTGATGTTGTGATGAGCTCGTTCTATGTAAGCAAACAGCTGTGGTTTGAAGTTCAAAGAGTGCCAAAAGAAACACTGTAGTTCAATCGATACATGTGATTCAAACAAGGATCCTGGCTGTTATGGATCTCATGCTACCATGAGACCAAATGCAGAAGGCACTTGGGCCCTTTAGGTTCTGCTCTCACAGTCTTGGGAGGATTGCAAGCAGAGTTGCATGTATGGTCCTCAGAAAACATCACCTCCAACGTGTCTATACAACTTTCCTCTGACTTGGAGCACTCCGTCTTCACTTAAGTTAATTGCAATTCTATAGTGCTAATGGCCTAGGGGCCATTAAAGTGCTTAGAAACGTGATTGTCATGCCACTCTCGGATCAGCAGGAGACACATCATGCATGGGATCTGGAAAGGACACATGATTAGCTTTAGTCTGGCAGTCGAGGTCAGGCAAGGGTGAGGAAGCCAAGGACCTCTCGGTGGGGACATACAAGATCTTGGAGGAAATCTCATGGGAGCGCATAGCTCTTGTATGATTAAACTTGCAAGTCTATTGAAAGCTTCTGCAACCAATCACACATGCCAGATGTTTCAGGAAGCCTGCCTGGAAACATCTTGCAGCATGTCACATGTTATGTACCCACACTTGCAAATCAAGGAAGAAGACACGAGGAAAGAAGACACAGAGAATAGAAAGAGGACACTAAGGAAGAAGGAAGTGGATGGAGGAAAGCAAGAAAACAAAAGGACGAAAAATCCCTGTTGAAGACACGGAAGTCCTCAGAGTTGAGCTAGAAAGACAGCAGAACTTACTTATAGGTTTTGAATTGCTGCCTGCCGCCTCCATGCTGACAGTCTAAGGATGCTTTTGAAATCTGCACATGGAGAAAGAAAGAAGTGACACATTGAGTGGAGCTAAGCCACATGGACAACGCTATGACCGAATCCTTACTTTATCACACATCCGAAAAGGCGCTCCTCATCCTTGCTGCTCCCCAGTCAACCCACCAGCTCAAATCCACAGCCACAACTGGAAGGAAAAGAGAGCAGGACAGCAATAAATGAACCAATGCTGGAGTTGGCTTGGCCTGGGGGGTATAGAGGGTGAGCTGGGAGGAAAGGAGGACGTAATCACTCCAGGAGAGAGGTGTGGTGAGTGGGATAGACATGTGAAGGAACATCCAGCATGTACCCTGCAGAGTGAGTCAGGCAAGAGGGTAGAATAGCGAGTGAGAGAGAGTCCCAGAAGTCACAAAATAGTCCAGAGGAAGTACAGAAAGCATTCAGGTGGATGTTAAAGACTCCAAGAAGGAGGAGTTGAGTGATCGACACCAGGAGGGAAGAAGAAAGGTCCACCCATTCAGAGAGGAAGGAGGAGATCTGCCCAGGTGGTTGATAGATAGTAGCCACAGTAAGGGAATGGCTTGGAGAGAGAGAGAGAGCATGAAGACGAGGCATTTGAAAGAGGAGTAGGCCTGTGTAGGCATGACAGAGGGAGGAATCCACTCCGGGAAGATCAGGGCTACACCACCTCCGTAACTGTTGGTCCTGGGTGCAGAGAGGATCTTGTAGATGTCAGGGAGGAGAGTGTCAAAGCTTGAGACAGAGCTGGCCGTAAACCATGCCTTGTGAGACCGAGGACATCGAGGAAGAGTTAATCAAGGAGGTTTCAGAAGTCAGAGGAGTGTTTGACAGCTGAGCGAGTGTTAAGAGTGGCACTATGGAGAAGGTTGTCATCTTTGAAAGACTTCCGGGGAGGGGTACAAATCAGGGGTATGCCCTGCGGAGATGTAGAAGAGGAAGGAGGAGAGGGCAAGGTAGCCAAGGAGGAGATAGCAGGGGAGGCCAGGAAACCCTGGGGGAAAGAGATGGACAGCAAGAGAAGGAAGAACATCGATGAGGTGCGGGAAGTGTCTATCACAGAGGAGAAGATTGCCCTGAGGGCCTTGGACCAAGACAGTACCATTCAAGTAAACATTAATGATGACATTAGAGGAGTGGGAGGAGGACAGGAGGACCTCCCATCGTGTGCCTCCATTAAGGGGAGAGGAAGAGAAAGGGAAAAGCACAGATACCATGTGTAGAGTCCATAGGTCTGGCGAGGGAACGACAAAGAGGATGTCAGTGAAAGTTTGCCTAGAGGCGGCACTGGTAAAGGTGCCAGTGATAGGGAGGCCTGGGTTGGAGACCAGGATATCCTTTTTAAACTTCTTCCTACCCGATTTATTGAGGAGAGAGGGATAGTCAATAGAGAAACAGTTAGAAAAGATAGGAGAGACAGAGAGCACCATAGAATAGGTGGGGATAGGAGAGAAGAGTAAAAGGGAGGGGAGCTGGGAGGAAACTAGGGAAGGATGCAGGGAGGGGCGTAGGCAGACGAGACAGGGAGAGATGAGACAATAGTAACAATTGGACAAGGCCAAGGTTTCTATAGTATTAGCATGTAACTACTGGATGGACATGATGGCCTTGACCTCTTGGTTCTGGGCCAGCCAAGCATTTCTTTTATTTCTCCATCACCGTTAGTTTTTTTCCAACTGCGCCACACTGAAACCCCTTTCCAATCATAGGTTTTCAAGTCTTGCTTAAAGTGCATCATAGATTATCCAGGTGCTATACATTCCTATGTATTGTACATTGGCGCATCACTGCAACTATTCACTACGTAGCCAGCCTAAAGATCGATTTGTCTACTTGCATTACTGCGCCTGTACAAGTGTAAACTGATTTAGAATTTTCTTCAGCATTTCTATAGCATGAGCATCCTCATCTCAAGCCTGAAATGTTGCTCACCTTTACCACCTTCTCTTCAGATATTCAAGAATATCTATGTTCTTTTACCTCGTGCATTTTTTCTGGGTGCATCAGCTCTGCTCCGCATGACTTCACCAGTCTTCCTTTTCTCTTGTTTTCATACTTCTTCTGGGACTTTATCCAGAAGACCATCATATCTTCATGAATTCATATAAGGTTTTCTCAATGGATACCTTGTTTCCACGATTCTTTGCGGTACAGGCATTCTCACTGGCACTGCACGTGTCACAATTTCTGGTTCCCAAAATATAGGCAACATAGGGGCAGAGTTTTCGGTGGGGGTACTTGACTCCTCCTCTATACTCCCCCCTCTGGGCGATTCATCGACCACTCTATCATCAATCTTCACATGAAGACATCCTTGTCTGAAGAAGTGCTTCTTTGGGACCCATATTTTTATGACGCCCTTCAGGCATCCTGCTGTTTTCACATGATCATCAACACTCCAGGTCAATTGTCCATTGGGACTGCAATAAATCCATCTCCTCACATACTTCTGGTGGTTCTTTGGGTCCAGGAATTTTGTTTCCTCAGGTGCATGAATGCTGGCCTTCACGTAGTCTGTGATTTCTTCATCTGTCAGTTATTTTGGTTCAAATCCTGATTTGACATCAATCACAATCTTCATTCCTACTGCTTTCTTTGCAGTGTTCTTGCATTTTGTGATTATTATCCTGATCACACAAATTCCAAAAATTATCATCACCAACAGGGCTCCAAGTAACTTGAGGATATTCACCATCCATTTTGAAACCCATGAGAAGATTGATCCAAACCAGCCGTCATCACCAGTATCTTCCACTTCGTCTTTCATCTTGACGTGTAGGTTTGTCAGCTTCATTATGGCCTCTGTCACAGTGCAATTCCCGTTGTAGTGAGAAGGTATAAATGTGCAACATGATTCTCGGATGTTGGCACAAACACCTTCATCTATAGCTGTGATCAGTCTTATGGCTCTCAGCTCCTCCTTGATAGCATTGAATCCTTTTATAGTGGTGTTGATCATCTGCCAAAACTCCCATCTGGTTATTGGAAACCATTTGGTATTCACCATCGTATTAATCCCAGTCATAAAGATAATTGTAAAAACTGAAGAAGTCTTGCTGAACAATCTGTGTTCATATGGAATGGCATCAAAAGTTTCAATCGATTTGGCTGAAAATTGTTCTCCCTCTTCATTCGATTAAAGTGCTCAGCAGATCTCTTCTTCCTCAGTTGAGCACCTGCTTTTGGGAACTCACCAATGTTAAAGTCACTCTTTCAGATCACCAACACTGGAACATGGACAATCACTATAGAACATAGGTCTCCCAATCTCAGGGCAGCTTCATGTATGCTCTGGGTCCACAGGCCCAGTAGTGATCCATTATCACTGCTGTCCCAGCCTTCATTCCTGGTACATCAAAGATTTTTTCTGCAATGCTGATTCTCTGAAACATAGTTCTGCACTTGCCAAAGGTAATATCTGCAATGGACCTCCTTTGTCTTTGACCCATGTCAATAACTTTGCAAGCTTCGGCCATAGAGGTTTGCATCCATTTTCCACTTGTTCGATAACTGGTTTGTGATGACCAGTTACTGCAACAGCTTTGCATATGACTACACCTTCTTCCCATTCATCTGGAGAAAGCACTGTTCACCAGATCTCCATCTGACCTCTTTCCTTGCAGCTTCAAACCTCTTCACCAGTTGTTCCTTTACAATTGAGTCTTCTGTTGACTTCCCATCTGATTCCTCCTCCCTTCATACCAGGCTGTTTGCATCTTAAAACATGATTTTTGGTGTGTGCTCTCACTCTTGTCTACAAATCTTGGACATAATCATCTTCATCTGGTGTTGATCATTCTTTCACCTATATCAAGGATGCCATTCGACCCTGGAATTGAACTCTTGCATGGCAGAGTGCAAGGTGAGTAAGGCAATGAGTCATTTGAACATCTATTTCGATAGCTATGAATATCCTAGACTTTCCCAAAGCATAAGGTAGGAGTGTGCATACATAGCAATCCTACTCAGAAAGACTCTTCCCCACCTCTTTCATGTGCTGATACCGCATGTTGTTCCCCAAATGTGCTGTACTATCCAAATAATTATTTCATTCATAATCATCCTCCCTTGCAGTTCTCTTAGGTCTCTTTTTTTGTCTCTCTCTCAGAATCTGTATCTGGCGCTCAGTAAGAATATCTATATGAGTCCTTCCTGCATAAGGATTATAAGGACAATTGCTACAGGACTAGGTAGGTGTCTCTGTTAGGCAGAAACCTGTGCAGTTCCCTTAGGGACCACTGGAAAAAGTTTAAGACTACAGATGTTATCAGTAAACCCAATTGGTAGCAGTCTGCACCACCCAGATTTACCTGGTAGCTGTGGCTGAGCAGTCAGACTTCTCTCAAGAAGATTTAGGCAGAATATAGAGTATACACATTAGGTACAAAGAGACAGTAGCAACGCAAACACTGACCAGAGCTTTGGTATATAATTATTTATTTAAAAACACACTTATAAAAATACACAGGCACTAATATGTCAAGCAAGTTCAAACACAGTCACTAGAAATATATACACCTTCCTAATTAATTATTTGACAAGTCTAGGTTAGTACACCACTTATTTAGCAAAGCAGAGATGAGCGCGTAACCATAGATGGCACTACAATAATGATTTAAAAAGGGAGAGGAAAGGCAGAAATAGGAAAACACACAATACCAACACTTTTAAAGACCGACAGCAAGTCAAGAAAGGCAGGGTCTACTGTAGAGCAAAATGTTCATAGGCCAGGCCCACTCTTGGAGAGAGCAAGGCGGAATGTGCCCAAGATCACACAGTTGAAGTACACTTTAAAAGTCTTTGCAGATAGTTCCAAAAAGAGTTAGATCAGTTCAGAAAAGTTAGTTAACAGGTCCGAGGTCACCCCAGGATAGAGAGTCAAGGATTTACGGGACACCTTGAACAGTCTGTTGCAAGGGAGACCAGGCGGGACACAGTACCTGAAATGGTGAGAAAGCTCCAGCGGGGGCAGTTGTTCCTGACAGTGGGTGCAAGGCAGTGCTTCGTCCAGGGGAAGAGAAGATCTCAACGTGGAGGAAAGCTGCCGGTCGTTGCACTGCCAGGGAAGAAACCAGCCGCAGAGTTTCCTGGTTAAAAGGTACTACCCTTTTATTTGCGGTAGTGGTTAAGCGTGGCTATCAGGCCGCCGGGGTGCTTGGCACGGGCGATTCGACCATGAGACGATCCAGGAAGGTGAAAAAGGGCAAACTGGTTAACCCCACCAGCTCAAAGGAAGAAGACTCTCCTGGAGGAAGATCTTCTCTGTCGTTGGGAAGTGGTGAGTTCGGTTCAGCAGGGCTCCACCGGTGGTGTCGTCGTTGCATTTCGGCTCAGCTTCTCCCTCTTTGGATTCTTTAGGTCCTGTGGGGACTTCTGAAGTTCCAGACCCCAAAGCCCTGCTTTTATGCAGAAAACCCCCATTCATCAGTCTTGGCTGTCACTCATACATGCTAAATTATGAGCCGGGCGGCACACCACTGGGACAATCACAGCAAGAGTGCGACTTGAGTTGCCGAGGCAACTCAGTCCAGGGTGCCTATTCCCCCCTCCCACACATCCTGTAGACCCAGACAGAGTGGCACCACTTTTGGAGGCTTCTGTGCAGAAGCCCGCCAAAAGTGGAACAAAGGGCTCGACTTGGGTTGGAGTTACAGAGGCGAACACAAACACCATTTTAAAACTGAGTCCTGGCAAAAAGACCCAACCGAGGAATAAATATTAAATAAATAACCCGGCGGTATCTTTAACATTGCACCAAAAAAAGTGGTGCGTTTAAAATGAATGGGAAAATCCCATAGGAAATATTGTGGTGGAATATTTTGCGTGGTATCCACTGCCACCAGCCAGAAACTCGACAAGGGGGACTGGACAGTGCCCCCTTGGAAAACAGACCCAGGGACAATCTAATTACCCCTACCAGTACTTCCATAGTATGATGGTTTGTACTGGTTCTGTTGACAATTTGGGACTAGTAAAGCCAATGGTGACTTTACATACTCTGGGAGACAGTAGTCAGTCCCAGGGTATGGAGTCTATGTTTTGGGGTCACTATGACACCCCTGTGTTACTGCACTGAGAGTGCTGTGTAACACACATACCAAAAACACATGAACCCCTATGGAGTAAAAGACCCCATAGCCCATAAAACACATTGGAGGTCATTACGACCCAGGCGGTAAGTACACCAACTTTACCACCATGGTATGTTTACACCATTGTGGATGGCGGATTTACCGCCCCATTCCAAGGTGAGTGGGGCGGTAAATCCCCATTTCCCATTTACCCTTCCCCATTCCCATTTTTCCCCCATAGGGCATAATGGAAGTGGGGAAGGCGCTAATTACGGCACCGTAAATCACGGTGCCGTAATTAGCACCAAGGCGGTTGAGCGCCATGGATTTTAACGCCTGCTAAAAGCAGCCATTAAAATTGGAATCAGGCGTTAAGGGTTAACGACAGCGTTAACCCTTAACGCCTGGGTCGTAATGACCTCCATTACATAGTCAAAGGACATTCTCAAATCATGCCTAAGAGTGGGAGAAAAAGAGTCTCACTCTTAGCAGGAGAAAAAATTAAACCCCAAAAATCCAGCAAAGCTGCTGGGGGACTCACTAGGTTTGGGAAATTAGCCTTTAAAGAGAATTCTCCCTAACAGTCTCCACATGAGTTATTGGAGTAGGAACAATTACATATGGCCTTGGCTGTCTCCACCAATGAAATACACATGGATTAGCAAAATCAGAAAAACAATGATAAATATAGAACAAGCATATACTGTGCACCAATACAGGAGGCTCCACCATCGACGCCTCTCCACTCGTCGTCAACTCTGTTCACTTTCTGGATTCTTAGGATCCTGGACAAAAGTATGTATGTCAGTGCTCATCCCAACAAGAGCAGGGTAAGCTCTGAGTATAAATATGAAGACAGCAAGAAGAAGTCTGTGTATATCAGCATTGGATACACCCTAGGCACATCCAAAAAGAAATTCAGTGAGAAATGATTGAGGGAACTACTCCCTCTTCCAATCTTCAAAAACAAAGTCCAAGTCTGGCATATTTTGCTTACTTCTGCACTCCACAGTCCAATGACAGCAAAACTCCTGTGGCTCAAGAACATTAACATGCTCACTCCTTGCTTAACAACTACAAAGAGTGTTTCAGGGGAGCCACAGTCCAAAATGTACACTTTATCGGTCTATTTGACAGTCTCTGCTTCCTTCTTCCTCGTCATCGATCGAGACTGCATGTGCTGAACTTGGCTCCTTGAATTGCTTCTGAATGGGTTGGTTGTTCGTCGGCCTCTGCAGCATATACTTTCCAATCATCTTGGTGGATCCAAGCTTGTCATCCTATGACTTTGACTGCTGACGGAGTGATGTGCTCCATAACAAATGGGCCGCTGAAACGAGGCTTGTGCCACTTTCATGTGAAATTTCTGATTAAAACCTGATTGAAACCTTATCTCTAGCAAAGAGTCTAGGTAAACATAGTTATTTAGCTGCAGTTGCTGTATGGTCTTTATCTGTTTTCTGAGATCAACACCCCGTCCGCTTGACTTGATCTGAAAAACAGAGATACTAGCCATCATACATGTTAAATATGCACATAACTCATCTCCTAACAATTCTGCAGTTGTCTGGGCATCGTCTTCTCATCCTTGATGGAGGGCCATTGTCTCATCTTATCACCTCACATACTCCCCGTCTGGGAAATACTTCTCAGACTAAAAACTTCGCAGTGAAAGTGGCATCAGGGTGTGTGCATGGACCGGCCTCAATTCGCCTTGAGAAGGGGCACACCACCACTATCATATAACTATATCCATTACAGACCTGTAGCATATCAACATAATCAATATATAAATGTGGAAAAGAACCATTCGGTCGAGGAATTACTCCTCTGACTGTTCGCAGCATGTCACCAGCAATGAACCTTTGACATACGATGCAATGTGCTATATAAAAAGGTACGTGTTCTAATAGATTTGGTACTAACCAGTCCTCCACAATAGTTACTGTAAGGCTCTCCCTAGTGACAGTTGCAGGGTAGTGTAGCTGTTTCCTCAGGTGCATGAATGCTGGCCTTCACGTAGTCTGTGATTTCTTCATCTGTCAGTTATTTTGGTTCAAATCCTGATTTGACATCAATCACAATCTTCATTCCTACTGCTTTCTTTGCAGTGTTCTTGCATTTTGTGATTATTATCCTGATCACACAAATTCCAAAAATTATCATCACCAACAGGGCTCCAAGTAACTTGAGGATATTCACCATCCATTTTGAAACCCATGAGAAGATTGATCCAAACCAGCCGTCATCACCAGTATCTTCCACTTCGTCTTTCATCTTGACGTGTAGGTTTGTCAGCTTCATTATGGCCTCTGTCACAGTGCAATTCCCGTTGTAGTGAGAAGGTATAAATGTGCAACATGATTCTCGGATGTTGGCACAAACACCTTCATCTATAGCTGTGATCAGTCTTATGGCTCTCAGCTCCTCCTTGATAGCATTGAATCCTTTTATAGTGGTGTTGATCATCTGCCAAAACTCCCATCTGGTTATTGGAAACCATTTGGTATTCACCATCGTATTAATCCCAGTCATAAAGATAATTGTAAAAACTGAAGAAGTCTTGCTGAACAATCTGTGTTCATATGGAATGGCATCAAAAGTTTCAATCGATTTGGCTGAAAATTGTTCTCCCTCTTCATTCGATTAAAGTGCTCAGCAGATCTCTTCTTCCTCAGTTGAGCACCTGCTTTTGGGAACTCACCAATGTTAAAGTCACTCTTTCAGATCACCAACGCTGGAACATGGACAATCACTATAGAACATAGGTCTCCCAATCTCAGGGCAGCTTCATGTATGCTCTGGGTCCACAGGCCCAGTAGTGATCCATTATCACTGCTGTCCCAGCCTTCATTCCTGGTACATCAAAGATTTTTTCTGCAATGCTGATTCTCTGAAACATAGTTCTGCACTTGCCAAAGGTAATATCTGCAATGGACCTCCTTTGTCTTTGACCCATGTCAATAACTTTGCAAGCTTCGGCCATAGAGGTTTGCATCCATTTTCCACTTGTTCGATAACTGGTTTGTGATGACCAGTTACTGCAACAGCTTTGCATATGACTACACCTTCTTCCCATTCATCTGGAGAAAGCACTGTTCACCAGATCTCCATCTGACCTCTTTCCTTGCAGCTTCAAACCTCTTCACCAGTTGTTCCTTTACAATTGAGTCTTCTGTTGACTTCCCATCTGATTCCTCCTCCCTTCATACCAGGCTGTTTGCATCTTAAAACATGATTTTTGGTGTGTGCTCTCACTCTTGTCTACAAATCTTGGACATAATCATCTTCATCTGGTGTTGATCATTCTTTCACCTATATCAAGGATGCCATTCGACCCTGGAATTGAACTCTTGCATGGCAGAGTGCAAGGTGAGTAAGGCAATGAGTCATTTGAACATCTATTTCGATAGCTATGAATATCCTAGACTTTCCCAAAGCATAAGGTAGGAGTGTGCATACATAGCAATCCTACTCAGAAAGACTCTTCCCCACCTCTTTCATGTGCTGATACCGCATGTTGTTCCCCAAATGTGCTGTACTATCCAAATAATTATTTCATTCATAATCATCCTCCCTTGCAGTTCTCTTAGGTCTCTTTTTTTGTCTCTCTCTCAGAATCTGTATCTGGCGCTCAGTAAGAATATCTATATGAGTCCTTCCTGCATAAGGATTATAAGGACAATTGCTACAGGACTAGGTAGGTGTCTCTGTTAGGCAGAAACCTGTGCAGTTCCCTTAGGGACCACTGGAAAAAGTTTAAGACTACAGATGTTATCAGTAAACCCAATTGGTAGCAGTCTGCACCACCCAGATTTACCTGGTAGCTGTGGCTGAGCAGTCAGACTTCTCTCAAGAAGATTTAGGCAGAATATAGAGTATACACATTAGGTACAAAGAGACAGTAGCAACGCAAACACTGACCAGAGCTTTGGTATATAATTATTTATTTAAAAACACACTTATAAAAATACACAGGCACTAATATGTCAAGCAAGTTCAAACACAGTCACTAGAAATATATACACCTTCCTAATTAATTATTTGACAAGTCTAGGTTAGTACACCACTTATTTAGCAAAGCAGAGATGAGCGCGTAACCATAGATGGCACTACAATAATGATTTAAAAAGGGAGAGGAAAGGCAGAAATAGGAAAACACACAATACCAACACTTTTAAAGACCGACAGCAAGTCAAGAAAGGCAGGGTCTACTGTAGAGCAAAATGTTCATAGGCCAGGCCCACTCTTGGAGAGAGCAAGGCGGAATGTGCCCAAGATCACACAGTTGAAGTACACTTTAAAAGTCTTTGCAGATAGTTCCAAAAAGAGTTAGATCAGTTCAGAAAAGTTAGTTAACAGGTCCGAGGTCACCCCAGGATAGAGAGTCAAGGATTTACGGGACACCTTGAACAGTCTGTTGCAAGGGAGACCAGGCGGGACACAGTACCTGAAATGGTGAGAAAGCTCCAGCGGGGGCAGTTGTTCCTGACAGTGGGTGCAAGGCAGTGCTTCGTCCAGGGGAAGAGAAGATCTCAACGTGGAGGAAAGCTGCCGGTCGTTGCACTGCCAGGGAAGAAACCAGCCGCAGAGTTTCCTGGTTAAAAGGTACTACCCTTTTATTTGCGGTAGTGGTTAAGCGTGGCTATCAGGCCGCCGGGGTGCTTGGCACGGGCGATTCGACCATGAGACGATCCAGGAAGGTGAAAAAGGGCAAACTGGTTAACCCCACCAGCTCAAAGGAAGAAGACTCTCCTGGAGGAAGATCTTCTCTGTCGTTGGGAAGTGGTGAGTTCGGTTCAGCAGGGCTCCACCGGTGGTGTCGTCGTTGCATTTCGGCTCAGCTTCTCCCTCTTTGGATTCTTTAGGTCCTGTGGGGACTTCTGAAGTTCCAGACCCCAAAGCCCTGCTTTTATGCAGAAAACCCCCATTCATCAGTCTTGGCTGTCACTCATACATGCTAAATTATGAGCCGGGCGGCACACCACTGGGACAATCACAGCAAGAGTGCGACTTGAGTTGCCGAGGCAACTCAGTCCAGGGTGCCTATTCCCCCCTCCCACACATCCTGTAGACCCAGACAGAGTGGCACCACTTTTGGAGGCTTCTGTGCAGAAGCCCGCCAAAAGTGGAACAAAGGGCTCGACTTGGGTTGGAGTTACAGAGGCGAACACAAACACCATTTTAAAACTGAGTCCTGGCAAAAAGACCCAACCGAGGAATAAATATTAAATAAATAACCCGGCGGTATCTTTAACATTGCACCAAAAAAAGTGGTGCGTTTAAAATGAATGGGAAAATCCCATAGGAAATATTGTGGTGGAATATTTTGCGTGGTATCCACTGCCACCAGCCAGAAACTCGACAAGGGGGACTGGACAGTGCCCCCTTGGAAAACAGACCCAGGGACAATCTAATTACCCCTACCAGTACTTCCATAGTATGATGGTTTGTACTGGTTCTGTTGACAATTTGGGACTAGTAAAGCCAATGGTGACTTTACATACTCTGGGAGACAGTAGTCAGTCCCAGGGTATGGAGTCTATGTTTTGGGGTCACTATGACACCCCTGTGTTACTGCACTGAGAGTGCTGTGTAACACACATACCAAAAACACATGAACCCCTATGGAGTAAAAGACCCCATAGCCCATAAAACACATTGGAGGTCATTACGACCCAGGCGGTAAGTACACCAACTTTACCACCATGGTATGTTTACACCATTGTGGATGGCGGATTTACCGCCCCATTCCAAGGTGAGTGGGGCGGTAAATCCCCATTTCCCATTTACCCTTCCCCATTCCCATTTTTCCCCCATAGGGCATAATGGAAGTGGGGAAGGCGCTAATTACGGCACCGTAAATCACGGTGCCGTAATTAGCACCAAGGCGGTTGAGCGCCATGGATTTTAACGCCTGCTAAAAGCAGCCATTAAAATTGGAATCAGGCGTTAAGGGTTAACGACAGCGTTAACCCTTAACGCCTGGGTCGTAATGACCTCCATTACATAGTCAAAGGACATTCTCAAATCATGCCTAAGAGTGGGAGAAAAAGAGTCTCACTCTTAGCAGGAGAAAAAATTAAACCCCAAAAATCCAGCAAAGCTGCTGGGGGACTCACTAGGTTTGGGAAATTAGCCTTTAAAGAGAATTCTCCCTAACAGTCTCCACATGAGTTATTGGAGTAGGAACAATTACATATGGCCTTGGCTGTCTCCACCAATGAAATACACATGGATTAGCAAAATCAGAAAAACAATGATAAATATAGAACAAGCATATACTGTGCACCAATACAGGAGGCTCCACCATCGACGCCTCTCCACTCGTCGTCAACTCTGTTCACTTTCTGGATTCTTAGGATCCTGGACAAAAGTATGTATGTCAGTGCTCATCCCAACAAGAGCAGGGTAAGCTCTGAGTATAAATATGAAGACAGCAAGAAGAAGTCTGTGTATATCAGCATTGGATACACCCTAGGCACATCCAAAAAGAAATTCAGTGAGAAATGATTGAGGGAACTACTCCCTCTTCCAATCTTCAAAAACAAAGTCCAAGTCTGGCATATTTTGCTTACTTCTGCACTCCACAGTCCAATGACAGCAAAACTCCTGTGGCTCAAGAACATTAACATGCTCACTCCTTGCTTAACAACTACAAAGAGTGTTTCAGGGGAGCCACAGTCCAAAATGTACACTTTATCGGTCTATTTGACAGTCTCTGCTTCCTTCTTCCTCGTCATCGATCGAGACTGCATGTGCTGAACTTGGCTCCTTGAATTGCTTCTGAATGGGTTGGTTGTTCGTCGGCCTCTGCAGCATATACTTTCCAATCATCTTGGTGGATCCAAGCTTGTCATCCTATGACTTTGACTGCTGACGGAGTGATGTGCTCCATAACAAATGGGCCGCTGAAACGAGGCTTGTGCCACTTTCATGTGAAATTTCTGATTAAAACCTGATTGAAACCTTATCTCTAGCAAAGAGTCTAGGTAAACATAGTTATTTAGCTGCAGTTGCTGTATGGTCTTTATCTGTTTTCTGAGATCAACACCCCGTCCGCTTGACTTGATCTGAAAAACAGAGATACTAGCCATCATACATGTTAAATATGCACATAACTCATCTCCTAACAATTCTGCAGTTGTCTGGGCATCGTCTTCTCATCCTTGATGGAGGGCCATTGTCTCATCTTATCACCTCACATACTCCCCGTCTGGGAAATACTTCTCAGACTAAAAACTTCGCAGTGAAAGTGGCATCAGGGTGTGTGCATGGACCGGCCTCAATTCGCCTTGAGAAGGGGCACACCACCACTATCATATAACTATATCCATTACAGACCTGTAGCATATCAACATAATCAATATATAAATGTGGAAAAGAACCATTCGGTCGAGGAATTACTCCTCTGACTGTTCGCAGCATGTCACCAGCAATGAACCTTTGACATACGATGCAATGTGCTATATAAAAAGGTACGTGTTCTAATAGATTTGGTACTAACCAGTCCTCCACAATAGTTACTGTAAGGCTCTCCCTAGTGACAGTTGCAGGGTAGTGTAGCTGTTTCCTCAGGTGCATGAATGCTGGCCTTCACGTAGTCTGTGATTTCTTCATCTGTCAGTTATTTTGGTTCAAATCCTGATTTGACATCAATCACAATCTTCATTCCTACTGCTTTCTTTGCAGTGTTCTTGCATTTTGTGATTATTATCCTGATCACACAAATTCCAAAAATTATCATCACCAACAGGGCTCCAAGTAACTTGAGGATATTCACCATCCATTTTGAAACCCATGAGAAGATTGATCCAAACCAGCCGTCATCACCAGTATCTTCCACTTCGTCTTTCATCTTGACGTGTAGGTTTGTCAGCTTCATTATGGCCTCTGTCACAGTGCAATTCCCGTTGTAGTGAGAAGGTATAAATGTGCAACATGATTCTCGGATGTTGGCACAAACACCTTCATCTATAGCTGTGATCAGTCTTATGGCTCTCAGCTCCTCCTTGATAGCATTGAATCCTTTTATAGTGGTGTTGATCATCTGCCAAAACTCCCATCTGGTTATTGGAAACCATTTGGTATTCACCATCGTATTAATCCCAGTCATAAAGATAATTGTAAAAACTGAAGAAGTCTTGCTGAACAATCTGTGTTCATATGGAATGGCATCAAAAGTTTCAATCGATTTGGCTGAAAATTGTTCTCCCTCTTCATTCGATTAAAGTGCTCAGCAGATCTCTTCTTCCTCAGTTGAGCACCTGCTTTTGGGAACTCACCAATGTTAAAGTCACTCTTTCAGATCACCAACGCTGGAACATGGACAATCACTATAGAACATAGGTCTCCCAATCTCAGGGCAGCTTCATGTATGCTCTGGGTCCACAGGCCCAGTAGTGATCCATTATCACTGCTGTCCCAGCCTTCATTCCTGGTACATCAAAGATTTTTTCTGCAATGCTGATTCTCTGAAACATAGTTCTGCACTTGCCAAAGGTAATATCTGCAATGGACCTCCTTTGTCTTTGACCCATGTCAATAACTTTGCAAGCTTCGGCCATAGAGGTTTGCATCCATTTTCCACTTGTTCGATAACTGGTTTGTGATGACCAGTTACTGCAACAGCTTTGCATATGACTACACCTTCTTCCCATTCATCTGGAGAAAGCACTGTTCACCAGATCTCCATCTGACCTCTTTCCTTGCAGCTTCAAACCTCTTCACCAGTTGTTCCTTTACAATTGAGTCTTCTGTTGACTTCCCATCTGATTCCTCCTCCCTTCATACCAGGCTGTTTGCATCTTAAAACATGATTTTTGGTGTGTGCTCTCACTCTTGTCTACAAATCTTGGACATAATCATCTTCATCTGGTGTTGATCATTCTTTCACCTATATCAAGGATGCCATTCGACCCTGGAATTGAACTCTTGCATGGCAGAGTGCAAGGTGAGTAAGGCAATGAGTCATTTGAACATCTATTTCGATAGCTATGAATATCCTAGACTTTCCCAAAGCATAAGGTAGGAGTGTGCATACATAGCAATCCTACTCAGAAAGACTCTTCCCCACCTCTTTCATGTGCTGATACCGCATGTTGTTCCCCAAATGTGCTGTACTATCCAAATAATTATTTCATTCATAATCCTCCTCCCTTGCAGTTCTCTTAGGTCTCTTTTTTTGTCTCTCTCTCAGAATCTGTATCTGGCGCTCAGTAAGAATATCTATATGAGTCCTTCCTGCATAAGGATTATAAGGACAATTGCTACAGGACTAGGTAGGTGTCTCTGTTAGGCAGAAACCTGTGCAGTTCCCTTAGGGACCACTGGAAAAAGTTTAAGACTACAGATGTTATCAGTAAACCCAATTGGTAGCAGTCTGCACCACCCAGATTTACCTGGTAGCTGTGGCTGAGCAGTCAGACTTCTCTCAAGAAGATTTAGGCAGAATATAGAGTATACACATTAGGTACAAAGAGACAGTAGCAACGCAAACACTGACCAGAGCTTTGGTATATAATTATTTATTTAAAAACACACTTATAAAAATACACAGGCACTAATATGTCAAGCAAGTTCAAACACAGTCACTAGAAATATATACACCTTCCTAATTAATTATTTGACAAGTCTAGGTTAGTACACCACTTATTTAGCAAAGCAGAGATGAGCGCGTAACCATAGATGGCACTACAATAATGATTTAAAAAGGGAGAGGAAAGGCAGAAATAGGAAAACACACAATACCAACACTTTTAAAGACCGACAGCAAGTCAAGAAAGGCAGGGTCTACTGTAGAGCAAAATGTTCATAGGCCAGGCCCACTCTTGGAGAGAGCAAGGCGGAATGTGCCCAAGATCACACAGTTGAAGTACACTTTAAAAGTCTTTGCAGATAGTTCCAAAAAGAGTTAGATCAGTTCAGAAAAGTTAGTTAACAGGTCCGAGGTCACCCCAGGATAGAGAGTCAAGGATTTACGGGACACCTTGAACAGTCTGTTGCAAGGGAGACCAGGCGGGACACAGTACCTGAAATGGTGAGAAAGCTCCAGCGGGGGCAGTTGTTCCTGACAGTGGGTGCAAGGCAGTGCTTCGTCCAGGGGAAGAGAAGATCTCAACGTGGAGGAAAGCTGCCGGTCGTTGCACTGCCAGGGAAGAAACCAGCCGCAGAGTTTCCTGGTTAAAAGGTACTACCCTTTTATTTGCGGTAGTGGTTAAGCGTGGCTATCAGGCCGCCGGGGTGCTTGGCACGGGCGATTCGACCATGAGACGATCCAGGAAGGTGAAAAAGGGCAAACTGGTTAACCCCACCAGCTCAAAGGAAGAAGACTCTCCTGGAGGAAGATCTTCTCTGTCGTTGGGAAGTGGTGAGTTCGGTTCAGCAGGGCTCCACCGGTGGTGTCGTCGTTGCATT
Organism: Ambystoma mexicanum; assembly: GCF_040938575.1. NCBI lineage: Eukaryota > Metazoa > Chordata > Amphibia > Caudata > Ambystomatidae > Ambystoma > Ambystoma mexicanum. The sequence continues at coordinate 1,547,235,264 of NC_090929.1, forward strand.
TCGGCTCAGCTTCTCCCTCTTTGGATTCTTTAGGTCCTGTGGGGACTTCTGAAGTTCCAGACCCCAAAGCCCTGCTTTTATGCAGAAAACCCCCATTCATCAGTCTTGGCTGTCACTCATACATGCTAAATTATGAGCCGGGCGGCACACCACTGGGACAATCACAGCAAGAGTGCGACTTGAGTTGCCGAGGCAACTCAGTCCAGGGTGCCTATTCCCCCCTCCCACACATCCTGTAGACCCAGACAGAGTGGCACCACTTTTGGAGGCTTCTGTGCAGAAGCCCGCCAAAAGTGGAACAAAGGGCTCGACTTGGGTTGGAGTTACAGAGGCGAACACAAACACCATTTTAAAACTGAGTCCTGGCAAAAAGACCCAACCGAGGAATAAATATTAAATAAATAACCCGGCGGTATCTTTAACATTGCACCAAAAAAAGTGGTGCGTTTAAAATGAATGGGAAAATCCCATAGGAAATATTGTGGTGGAATATTTTGCGTGGTATCCACTGCCACCAGCCAGAAACTCGACAAGGGGGACTGGACAGTGCCCCCTTGGAAAACAGACCCAGGGACAATCTAATTACCCCTACCAGTACTTCCATAGTATGATGGTTTGTACTGGTTCTGTTGACAATTTGGGACTAGTAAAGCCAATGGTGACTTTACATACTCTGGGAGACAGTAGTCAGTCCCAGGGTATGGAGTCTATGTTTTGGGGTCACTATGACACCCCTGTGTTACTGCACTGAGAGTGCTGTGTAACACACATACCAAAAACACATGAACCCCTATGGAGTAAAAGACCCCATAGCCCATAAAACACATTGGAGGTCATTACGACCCAGGCGGTAAGTACACCAACTTTACCACCATGGTATGTTTACACCATTGTGGATGGCGGATTTACCGCCCCATTCCAAGGTGAGTGGGGCGGTAAATCCCCATTTCCCATTTACCCTTCCCCATTCCCATTTTTCCCCCATAGGGCATAATGGAAGTGGGGAAGGCGCTAATTACGGCACCGTAAATCACGGTGCCGTAATTAGCACCAAGGCGGTTGAGCGCCATGGATTTTAACGCCTGCTAAAAGCAGCCATTAAAATTGGAATCAGGCGTTAAGGGTTAACGACAGCGTTAACCCTTAACGCCTGGGTCGTAATGACCTCCATTACATAGTCAAAGGACATTCTCAAATCATGCCTAAGAGTGGGAGAAAAAGAGTCTCACTCTTAGCAGGAGAAAAAATTAAACCCCAAAAATCCAGCAAAGCTGCTGGGGGACTCACTAGGTTTGGGAAATTAGCCTTTAAAGAGAATTCTCCCTAACAGTCTCCACATGAGTTATTGGAGTAGGAACATTTACATATGGCCTTGGCTGTCTCCACCAATGAAATACACATGGATTAGCAAAATCAGAAAAACAATGATAAATATAGAACAAGCATATACTGTGCACCAATACAGGAGGCTCCACCATCGACGCCTCTCCACTCGTCGTCAACTCTGTTCACTTTCTGGATTCTTAGGATCCTGGACAAAAGTATGTATGTCAGTGCTCATCCCAACAAGAGCAGGGTAAGCTCTGAGTATAAATATGAAGACAGCAAGAAGAAGTCTGTGTATATCAGCATTGGATACACCCTAGGCACATCCAAAAAGAAATTCAGTGAGAAATGATTGAGGGAACTACTCCCTCTTCCAATCTTCAAAAACAAAGTCCAAGTCTGGCATATTTTGCTTACTTCTGCACTCCACAGTCCAATGACAGCAAAACTCCTGTGGCTCAAGAACATTAACATGCTCACTCCTTGCTTAACAACTACAAAGAGTGTTTCAGGGGAGCCACAGTCCAAAATGTACACTTTATCGGTCTATTTGACAGTCTCTGCTTCCTTCTTCCTCGTCATCGATCGAGACTGCATGTGCTGAACTTGTCTCCTTGAATTGCTTCTGAATGGGTTGGTTGTTCGTCGGCCTCTGCAGCATATACTTTCCAATCATCTTGGTGGATCCAAGCTTGTCATCCTATGACTTTGACTGCTGACGGAGTGATGTGCTCCATAACAAATGGGCCGCTGAAACGAGGCTTGTGCCACTTTCATGTGAAATTTCTGATTAAAACCTGATTGAAACCTTATCTCTAGCAAAGAGTCTAGGTAAACATAGTTATTTAGCTGCAGTTGCTGTATGGTCTTTATCTGTTTTCTGAGATCAACACCCCGTCCGCTTGACTTGATCTGAAAAACAGAGATACTAGCCATCATACATGTTAAATATGCACATAACTCATCTCCTAACAATTCTGCAGTTGTCTGGGCATCGTCTTCTCATCCTTGATGGAGGGCCATTGTCTCATCTTATCACCTCACATACTCCCCGTCTGGGAAATACTTCTCAGACTAAAAACTTCGCAGTGAAAGTGGCATCAGGGTGTGTGCATGGACCGGCCTCAATTCGCCTTGAGAAGATGCACACCACCACTATCATATAACTATATCCATTACAGACCTGTAGCATATCAACATAATCAATATATAAATGTGGAAAAGAACCATTCGGTCGAGGAATTACTCCTCTGACTGTTCGCAGCATGTCACCAGCAATGAACCTTTGACATACGATGCAATGTGCTATATAAAAAGGTACGTGTTCTAATAGATTTGGTACTAACCAGTCCTCCACAATAGTTACTGTAAGGCTCTCCCTAGTGACAGTTGCAGGGTAGTGTAGCTGTTCTAAAGCCACACTTAAAAAGGCTACAGGCATCATCGGTTTGCCAGTGCTGTCTTGTCACCACAATGGCTTGGACGGGGATAAAGAACACCCCCCTTGTGTCCACAGCTCTTTCTCTTCCTGTGAAGCTTCACCTTGAACTTCCATCAATTGTGTTCTCGATAAGTGGTTAAAGCTTTCATTCACAACCATCATCACAACAGTTTTCTCTTTCACATCAGGTGTATCAAAACTCATTATATCAGGTGAATAGGCAACCATTTTTGCCTCTTTGCTTGCGGCCTGGTTTCCGTGTGAAATAAAGTCTGTTCTCTTAGTGTGTGCTGCACACTTAACTATTGCAATGGCTACTGTGAGTTGTACTGCTTTAATAAGCCAGTCCAATAATATGGCGTGTTGCACTGGAGTGCCGTCTGCTCAGAGGTAGCATTTCCATTTCCAACATGCTAGCCCGGCGTGCAGGGTTGATGTCATGTAGGCGGAGTCACTGTACACTTTTACTTCCTGGTCTGCGTGATTCTCAAGCGCAACTATAAGCGCCACACATTCTGCAGCATGTGCTGAAAAGTGAGACGGTAGTCTTGCACTCATTATTACTTCAAATTCCCCATTACCCTTGTGCTTCACTACAGCGGCACCTGAATGCCTATCTCCATCAGTTTGATTGATCCTTGTAGAACCATCAATTAAAAGAATCTCCCCAGCTGCTAAAGCATTTTTCTTCACCCTCGGGATCTCATAGAATTCCTCATAGTTTGAACAATCATGCACTTGTTCATTCTCTGCCAGTGGTACAGCTACAAGCGTGGCAGGGTTCACCATTTTACACCTGACTATTTTGATTGCCGGATTCAAAATGACCACCGCATAAGCAAAAGCTCTTTGAGTTGTTAGCTTACCCTTTGGTTTCTCCAAAACAGCAAACAAAGCATGCTCGACAAATAATGTCATGGAACACCCCTTCACTATGCTGGCAGACTTCTCAATAGCGAAAGAGGCTGCAGCCAATGATTGTTCGCAAGGGAAATGACCCCTCATTACTGGGTCCAAAATCCCACTGCAATATGCTAAAGGTTTGTACCCCAAGGTAGTTCTCTGCATGAGCACTGCTTTCATAACTGTCCCATTTGTGTGCAAGAATAAAAAGAACTCCTCAGAATAATTGTGAATACCTCAAACTGGAGCTGTGCATATTACCTTTTTTAATTAATCAAACCCCTCTTCCATTTCCTCAGTTGATTCAATTTTTTCCCGATTTTCCTGAGCCTTTTTTTAAGGCTTGCAATAAGGGCCTTGTGTATGAACTATAAAAAAATACCCATGCTCTAACATAATTACATAGTCCTAAAAGCTGTTGCATTTGCTTTATCGTGTGCTGTTTTGATGTTTTCAAAATCACTTCAGCTCTTTCAGCGTAACCTTCTTTCCCTCATATGAGTTTAACTGACCTATGTACAACACCTCTTCTTGGCAGTACTGCAATTTTTCTCTGTCCACCTCATATACTTTCACAGCTAGAATAATCATTAGCAGAATCCTGTCTCATCTACATTCTTTTTCTGAAGTGCTAAAGACCAAAATATCATATACGTATTGCAGCATGACACTTGGCAAATCAATATAGGACCCTATTGAAAATTGATGGAGACTCACAGTACCCCTGGGGCAAACGTGTGCTTTTCAGCTTAGTCTGACGGAATGTAAGCAACATAAGATCTAGGAAATCATTATGCATCGGGATTGAGAAAAACGCTTTTTTCAAGTCAATCACTGTGAAATATCGTGCCTCAACAGGGATACTACATAATATCATGCCGGATTAGGAACTAGAGGAAATTCTGCCTCTAGAATCTGGTTAATCAGCCTCATGTCTTGAATTAAACACCATGACCCCCCCTTTTGATATCTTGATAGGATACACTGCGCTATGGCATGGTGACTCTGACGCCAATAAGATGCCTTGATCCATCATGTTATGTTACCTTCACTTGTAAAGCGCACGGTCGCCCGAAGGCATCATGGCGCTGATGAGGAAGCTACCGAGCAAGAAGAACAATAGTAGCTTCATGGCTGATAAAGTCTTGAAAATACCTTAATGTGCCTCTCAAGACATAGGATACTGCCTTGCCCGAGGTAAAATCGCTCCTGGTTTCAATTTAATTTTAACCTCTCCCACTCCCTTTAACAGGCCTACATCAAAGGGGTCTGTAGTCCATAAAGAAACTATCATCATTATCTGTGGGATCTCTCGCCTTTCTGTCCTGATCCAATAAGTAATGCTCATCTCGAAAACTACTTTGTCATCTGACAGGTAGTCTCTAAACATATCCTTGTCAGTGATGTCAGTCAATATATATCCTTCCTCAATGGCAATCACTGTTCTCCATGGCCTGCCTCAATCCCAACCTTCGAGTGTGGCTAATTCTCCTCCCACTATGGCTGCCTGCAATTACTAGGGGAAAACCCACCCCCCCTCTTCGTCCATAGGTATCTGTGGCCTGAACAAAAAATAATTAGGTATTATTATAATCTTGCGCAGTATACCAGGTGGCCACGTTAATAAAATGTGTACCCCATATTGAAAAACTCCTGGTTCTAACGGTGTTCCTCGTAGAGCTATTTGCCCTCTAAATGCCATGATAAATTTGCACATGTTTAAATAATGTTTTCCTGGCTTTGAACACACTATTCCTTCATCAGTGAAAGAAATCGTCATATATAACTTCGTCATTAAATCACCACCCAGTATAATAACAGGTGGTTGTCTTGAATCCAACAATGGGACAGACATATCACACTCTCCTATAGAGACTGGCAATTTCTCAGTAAAAGGAACTTTACTTGTAGCTCCAGAGAACTCTTGAGCATTGATGGCATTACCCGATAACGAAAATGGTCCCTCTCGTATACATGAGCAAATTGCCCCTTTGTCTGCTAAAAAAAGAAAAGGATTTGCCTCCTATGGTAACGTCAACCCTCGGTACCTCTTGAGGATTGGGCATCACCGATAGTACTGAACACATCAAGTCACCCTGTGAGATGTCCTATTGTGGGTACATACTTATTCCTGTGCCTGTAAAATGATTCCCACCCATGACAGTGACACCCCCTACTCTAGGAGTCAATAACTGTTCTGTGTTTGCGCTCTGCTTTATCTACATGAGTGTGTGCTGTGACTGCCCTTGCAGCAGGTTCAATGGTGCTTTCTGTGGTTGAAAAGCCTGTTGTGTTTGAGGTACCTGTGCTTGATACACTGCCTGATTTTGGGTTGAATCCATACCTGTTTTATGGGCTATATGCTGGAGGATAAGCTGTCCCCCCGAGCATTGCCCATTTTGCATATATCCTTGGCTACCACATGTTCACGTGATGTGCCCTGTCATTCCACATGTCCAACATACAGGAAGGGAATCTCCTAGCTTGCCCTCCCTGTATGCTTTAACTATCATTTTGCATATTCTGAAACCCGCCTTGGTTATTCTGAAAGTTTCACTGATTATCCTGAAAGCCTCCTCTTCCAAAGTAGTCTCCTCGCTCTCTTGGCATAAATCTGTTCCCTCCTTGATCTAACTGCCGTTGGTTATTCAACTGCGGCATACCTGTTACTTGCTGTGATCCTGATCTTCTCCACTAGTCAGCATTGTCCCTTCTATAGCGTATTTAAACAGTTTCTTCTGCACTAACCTAGCTTTGTCGATTTCCCTAACATCTTCTTTCTTTCAATTTTTCTCTTGCAACTATCAGCAGTGGTGCATCTCTGCCTCCATACCAACCATCTTCTTGAGCTGTCTCCGTACCTAGTCTGGCAATACCTGACATAATATATGATAGAATACAGGTATACATTTCATCCACAGAATGTAAGCAAGCAGACATTTGCCTTCCTACATCTTTTGTGCCATTATATCGCTCACATCCGACATATCAGGATATTGTGCTCTAAGCGCTTTCCAGACTGCCGCTCTACAATTATTTAAAAGGAGCTCCGTCGTGCACTGTGCTCTTTGTCCTGCTCTTGTCCAAATGTTGTCAACCCTTTCCGCAAGGATAGCTGTAGAAGACCCTTACAGGCCGATTCATGTAATTCCTCACAAAAGTGTCGCACGCGGCTGGCACACAGTGTGCCCGTGCGAATGTCTGCGCCAGCCGCGTGCGATAAAATTGATTTCCACGCACAGCGTATTCATGGATTCTCGCCTCCAAAAGCAGACGTGGCGCAGAGTGCAGGCCAATCGCGTGTGGAACTTCTCACGCACCTCTGAAATACACGCGCCCAGGCCAATTGCGTGTGTAACTTCTCGCGCACCTCTGAAATACATGCACACGCTCCCCCAGGCCCAATCGCGGGTGGAACTTCTCGCGCACCTCTGTAATACACGCACCCAGGGCAATCGCGTGTGGGACTTCTCGCGCACCTCTGATATACATGCACACGCTCCCCCCGGCCCGATCGCGTGTGGGACTTCTCACGCACCCCTGAAATACACGCACCCAGGCCATTCGCGTGTAGAACTTCGCGCACACATTTTTTTCCTGCGTAGGGACGCTACCGCCTGCTTTCGTTTGGCGGACATCTATGGGCCTGTCTTCGTCTTTGGCCGTGCGCTGTTTTTCCCTATTCCATTCCATGAATACGTGTTGTAGGCGAGCGTGTGGGTGTTCCGCGCACTTGCCTCCTGTACTTCCCCCGTGACGCCCACATTTTCACGAGTTGTTCCCCATTCTGCACTTGCACTGCGATTTTTGCTATTGCACTGTGAATCGCACGTTTTCACACACGTGCTCCGTTTTTTCGGCGCACATTCATTCCATGAATCGGCTTGTTAATGTCCTCTATAGCTAACGTTTTTCCTCTGGTCATTTTTTCTAATTCATAGATCCATTATCGGCTCCCGAAGTCAAACTCGGGAGCTTACATCTTAGATTATACTTGTTCATCTTGGGACACAGAATATACTGTGGTCTGGCCCCTTCTTTTTCTAACAGTTAAATGTCTTGAAAGTTCAGTTAAAAAATTGTCTTTTTAAAACCAGCAGGAAATCTATTGTCACTTATCAGTTTTTCTTTTCTTTTCCCCAACTGTAAACAAATGTCAATTCCTTTGAAGCAGGATGAGGGTCCTCTCTCTTGACTTAAGTTTACTGCCCCTCCCACTTGAAAGGTGAGAGTCTCAGCCTGCTATTGTCTCAGCCTGGAGCAAAGACGAATGTCTGATGACGACTTGGGAAGTCCCTTTGTCTTGGGTATTCAAAGCCTCCAAGCTAGCAATTAGCCTTTCCTGTGCCAGCAGTTTTTGAGGTGTCACCCTTTCTCAGGGATAGCACTGGGCGAGCAGGTTTTTTTTTTATATAGTTTACCAACTTATCCTGGGTTTAGCTTTTATTTTATCATTTTAATTCTTGACTGAAACCTATGGAATTAAAACAGTTTATAGGAGTTCTTTTACCAGCAATAAATATGTTTACATTTCTAAATGAGCATGCCTTTACACAACAATGTACTTTTAAACAGGAGATTTTGCTCTTCATTCAGGAAAAAGCACATTTTACTATTCCCTTAAATTTGGTTTTCTTCTCCAGCAAATGTACACTTTGGGCAGCTCTAGACCTTTTTTGAGTGCTGGAGGTGTTTGCAGCATGGATACATGTATCAGGCATCTCTTTAGAATCTTTCTCTTACAGCTGATTCTTTAGGTACACTTGCAAAGGTTTATCCGCGTATCCCGTGTAAATGAAAACACAGTCCCTGGTTGCTTCTCCAAAGATACTTTTGACAGGAGCTGTCATTCAAATGAGGCCCGGTTCCTCTGAGACACAATGAATGATCCTGGGCATTGCAGTACCTTTTTGATCACAGTGGTTCATAAGAAATTATGGATTTAGTGCCAAACAGTACTTTGAACGTTAAAAAAGTGACATTTTAAAGAGGAATTGTTGGGTTTGTCAGCAAAGTAATGCTGCCTCTTTCACTTCATTCCATGTTAAATATTGCAGAGCACACCGGCATATTCCTGCAGTGAGTACTCTGTTCCACCCCACCTAAAAGGTGTGCGGCAGGGTGGTGCAGCCCTATTCTGTTTATTATAAAACACAGTTTAGAGATCTTGGCGCGCACAGGAGTCAGTGCGGCCATTTTGTGTTGTTTCTGCAACAATGCAGCAAAGTGATGTAGCATAGCACAGCTGAGTGGGTCAAAATATCCCACAATCCTACCTCTGTTACCATCTGAACCAAAAGCCCTAGGGCCCTTTAAGTTGAGGTAGCAAAACCTAGAGATAGATGGGGATGCAGAATTTACTCAAACATCAATAATCAAAACGGACTCAGGAAGTTGGCAAAACTTGGTCTGTTTTATGTTCAATTATCTAAAACAGGGAGTTACAACGGACATCAACAGACGTTCGCTCGATTTTCTGAGCGCATATTATAAAAAACACAACCTTTGTAGTAAAAACTTGTCATCAATGATGTCACACAATGTGGCAAACTACAAAAACCTACTAGGGGATGTGATAGGCTTAAAGGGAACATCTAAGTTTAAATTCCATGTTCACGGGGGTTGTGATAGGGTCTCTACTGTCAGGTAGGCAACTGAGCCTATCCCAAATGCAAGTCATCTTCCGTGTCACACTAATACTCGACACTTCATTGGTTATACAAACTATAGGGCTCTCTTGATACGTGGCCCTCTACAATTGGTTTGGCACTCTTGTACCCTTCTGCAATATTCCACAAGCTGTCTGCACGCACGCTACCATACCAGGTGCCGGGAGGTTCGGCCCGATCATGCCTCCCCACCCAATTAGCCCAAAATCTATCATCACTCTTGCAGTCTGCCAGTCAATTAAGGCTTTGAACTTGGCCTTGCAGAAGCTCTCTTTGCCTGAGAACAAAAGGGAGTATCTTCTTCATTTTGGTGTTGCTTGACCCAATGTCTATTTTGATCTGACCATGTGAATTTGAGACCATGTTTTCAAGCTCTTTGCAATTAAATGATGAACTCTTGACGCCTTCAGTGTTTTTCCATTTCACCTAAAAAAAAAGTTTGTTTCTTCCTCACATTCATTTAACTACTGGATGGACAACCATGCTCATGGTGGCCTCGACTTCTTGGTGCTGAGCCAGCCAAGACGTACTTGTATTTCGCAATCGCCTTTAGTTATTTTCCAACTGCCCCACACTAAAAAACCCTTTCCGATCATGAGGTTTCAAGCCTTGCTTAAAGTGCATTGTGGAATATCCAGGTTCTATGCATTCCTATGTATTATATATTGGCTCATCGGCGCAACTATTCACTACGTAGCCAGACTTAAAATCACTTTGTCTACTTGAGTTTCTGTGTCTGTACAAGTGTAAACTGATTTAGCATTTTCTTCAGTGTTTCTATAGCATGAGCATCCTGATTTCGAGCCCGAAATATTGCTCATCTTTACCACCTTCTCTTCAGATCTTATAGAATGTCTATGTTCTTTTACCATGTTCATCTTTTCTAGGTTTGTCAACTCTGCTCTGCATGATATTACCGGTCTTCTTTTTCTCTTGTTTTCCTAATTCCTCCGGGACTTTGACCAGAAGACCATCATATCTTTGTGAATGCATACAAGGTTTTCTAAATGGATACCTTGTTTCCTGGATTCTCTGCGGTACAGGCATTCTCACCGGTACTGCACATGGCACAATTTCCGGTTTCCAACATATAGGTATCATTCGGGCAGAGCTTTTGATGGGGGTACTTGACTCCTGCTCTACACTTCTATATTCTTTATCTATCTTGTGTCACAGCGTATTTACAGTTATTGGTCAACACGTTACTTCATCTTCTTATTCTCATGATAACTTCATCTTTTGGTACACGTTTCTCTTAATGCCTCTGTTACATCGTCAGTCTTAAATTTGTTTATATCGTTTCAGCTTACGCTTATCTCCTTAATGATATAATTTTAATGTTATCAACTTGTTTGTCCATGATTTACATAGTGCATTCTGGCACTTTGGCAATGGACATCCTTCTTTTTAACGTCCTTCCATTGCCTCAACGTGATGGTGTTTTCTGAATGGCTGTTTGAGTGCATATCGTATTTCCTACAATCAACGCGGTGTCGACATGTGACACAAACTTGTGCATGAATTCCCAAATGTAGATCTTTGTCTGCTACTCCAATAGGGCGGTAATGATGGGGCAGGGACTCGGAAAGAGGCAAACACCTGCTCCTCTGCACTGCATTCCATTTCTTCAAAACAGTTCAACATTTGAGCAACTGTAAAATCGAAGGGAAAGATTCTAAAGCACCAGAGCATGCCACATTGTTTGGGCTCCCACCTGTAGTGGGTCATTATAAGTGTGATGGTCAAAGTGAAAATTAGACCTTTCTTAGACACTGCTCATAAAATCATGCAATAAAAATGGAGACATCAAAAATTGAAAATATATTTGCTCAGACCAATTATAAAATGCATATAAATTATCCAGCATTAAATAAATCAATTAAAACTGAGTTATAGAACTCATCATCAAATGTGAAAGGCTGCACTATTTTTTGTGCATTTTTACTGCACTAAGTGGAGGAATCTTCTCCTCTGCTACCAGGCTCTCCTAATTGATGTTACTGCAAACGTAATGAGCCACATTTCGAGTCTGTTGGTCATTTCATTCCCGAACTGCCCAGAAAACACATGCTGTAGAAATCATGTTTGTATTTTCCAGTAAAATCAGCCAATGGCAAAAATCCTAGTAATAATTTATAATAACCAGATTCTGTGAAGAACAACTCAACCTAATCTTGATGCACTTCTTCGGGGGGCTTTTGGAGATAAAATAACCAAATGCCAGAGAGGTTCCCTAGTTCCCTTTATCCAATCTTGGACGCCCAATCTTCAAAGACATTCTTAACTTCCTCGACATAATGCAATAAAATAGACAATGGATTATTCCAAACGTGCACTTTGTCTAAGACTACTGTTTCATTGTTTTACACCAGGGCAGAGAGGTCACATATAGGAATCCCAAAACTCCAGCTGTGCTTCCCCATTTTGGTGGAAGTGGCAGAGCTTTAGACTCTCTCTCAATACACTTGTGACTTAATATGGAAGTCGTGGAGTATAACCATGACTCCTGGTACAAAACACAGAAGTGCACTAGTGCCAATAGTTTTTCATAGAATATTTTCCAATTAGCCACCACGTATTTGTATTTACAGTGTCCTCAGAGTAGGGTGCCATTAAGGACTGCTGATTGAGCTTGATCCCTTGAAACCTCCAAGATTCTCCTCAGATCGGGCACTGTTGTGGAATAAGCTCCACAAATTGGGCGTGCCCGCCATCCTCTTTCAATTAATTATCTGTCTCTATTTAGATACCAGGGCTTCAGTTTTTAGTATGGCTGGTCAAGCAGCACCCATTGAGTTTGCTACCAATAAAGGGGTAACACATAGTTGTCCAATGGATCCTTGCTGTTTATCATTTTCCTTTCAGATTTGAAGCCTCATTCCAAAAAGGAAGGCACAATACCTCCAGATTTAAATGGAGTTGGTTACTCCACTCTTTTATACGCGGACAATGCCATTTTACGTGACCTTATGCCAAAGAGGTTGGAACGAAGCTTTTGGTTACGCAGCTAGATATTTTGAGCTATATGATTTAAACTTAAATCTTTTGAAGATGAAGATAGTGAGTGGTCTTCAGCAGCAATATTTCTAAATACACCTGGTAAATTCACAAAATCAAGATCCAAGTGGTGAGCACCTATTGCTGTCTAGGGGTTGTTTTTGTGGGCAACTGCCTGGAGCCCACACTTAGAGCAGGAGGAAAAAAGGCTATGTCCATGCTTGGGCGGACTGACAAGGTTTTTATTACAGTTTCAGTTCAATAAATACATCCGGGTTATGGAGGCAAATGTTTAGTCAACAGTCCTGTACAGCAGCACTCACCAGAAATGCTTAGTCCTGGATCGTATCCAGCATGCATTTCTGAGGAAGTTATTAGACCTGGGCACAAGTGCCCCAAGGGTGACCCTGTGCTTGGAAGCAGGTATTCTTAGCATTAGACTGCAGGTTGAATTGAGATTTCTTGAATTTCTCCTGAAGCTACTTGCATCACCCCCAGAGAATTCAAATGTTCAGAATGCTCTGGGGGAGGAGATGGTGTCACAGGGCCCTGATGTTTAATTAGCCTTGGTTTAGGAAGTGTGCCATCTTTTGCAAGAAATAGGGTGTAGATATTACTTAGTTTAAGACAGGTGCCATGACCAAACGACAGCTAAAACAAAAGCAAGGGAGGTGGAACTTTTGCAGGTCTTGGAGTGTACCATGAAGGTGCACTCATTGAGATATATCTAGCAGTTGCACATAGTTCAACTTTAGCAAACACCCCAATAAGCAAGATAAGATCACCCGCCCAAAGACGCATTGTGGCAATGGTTAGGCTTCTGTCATGATCTCTGCTTCCAAAAGGTCAGGGTTTTCCCAACTCCCTTGGAAGCAGATCCATAACCCAGGTTCCGAGTGCCAACCAGTCCCAATTGGGACCTTTTGGACCCAGTCCTGGCGCCAATGGCACCAGGCTCATAAATATGCCCAGTCCCAGCGCTGGAAGCGCCGGGCTCATAATGCTTGGGTGGACTTACCTGCAGCAGACCATGCTGCTTACTTGCCTGCCAGTTGAGCCTCTGATCCTCTTCTGTTTGGAACTACTTTTCCTGTTCGGTGGGGCTGGAGCCACTCCCTAGATTCAGAACACCGGAACTCTTCATGAAGGCAGGAACTCTTTTTTTACCAGGAACTCTTTTCTTACTTAGGCGTGGCTGTGGAAGGAGACACCTCAGCACTACAGGAGGCTATTTAAACCACACCCGGTGGATGAATCTTGCTTTGCGTTATTCTGCACCCTCTGCAGCAGAACGCTCATCGTGTCTTCTGCATCCGGTCCTTGGCCTAAGGAAAAAGGCTTACCATCCTGAATCCAGTCTTCAGCAACACCTATAAAGACAAGAAAGAACAGGTTAGCATTCCGGCATCTGAAAGGTAAAGGCTTACCTACTGTTCGTGCGCTCCGGAGGTCTTCACACTGCATTCCGGCATCTGAAAGACAAAGGGCCTCATTCCGAGGCTGGAGCTATCCATGGAGTAAAGAGCACCATGGTAAGCAACCATGGAGCTATTTACTCCATGGATATCCGGCATGGTGAATGGAGTAATTACCGGTCCATTCCAAGGTTGGAGGGACCGGTAAGTCCCCATTCACCATACCGGTTCCCCATCCCCATTCCTGCCCCCATAGGGCTCAATGGGAATGGGGAAGGAGTAAATTACGGCACCGTAAATTACGGTGCTGTAATTTACTCCAAGGTCACTTTGCGGGTCCCGTTATTTACTCCTGCTAAAAGCAGGAGGTAAAGAGGGACCCGCAAAGGGAACTCGGAATACGGAGGTAAGTGTTAACGGTCACCGTTGCCATTAAAGTCTCGGAATGAGGCCCAAAAGCTTACCAACTCTTCGCACGCTCCGGAGGCCGTCGGCGCTGCATCTCGCATCTGAAAGACAAAACAAGGTGCGTTTAAAGACATTGGGGAACTTTAATACTCACGTGCCATTTCTCCTTCCACATCTAACCCAGTGGGTATCCCGGCACCCTGCAGCCGCTCCGAACTTGTACCTGCAAAATAAAAAGACAGTTAGAGCGCTTCGTGAAGCTGGCAACAAGCGCTTACTTACGTGCTTCCAGGCGCTTCTATTCATCACACAGGCTCCATCTTCACCTCACTTCAGCCAGTCATCCGCCATCGCCGGAACCCTGCAAAACAAGAGACATCATTATTAAAGACTTTAAAGACATTTGAGTTACTCGAAACTTACCGTTCGTGCAGTAAACGACGGACAGCAGTCCTCTGAAGTCAAGAGGCCTGCGCTACCTATCCAGTGAAGAAACTGGTTACAGCACCCTGCCCCGAGGCAGATGGAGAGCTCAGCATTCACTTACCTAAGGTGAGAGCGTTAACCTGTGGGGGTCTACAGGAGAGGAGAAGAGGAAAGAGATAGGGACACCCCAATAACCCCAGTTCATTAACCCCGTATTTTCTATCTGCAGACATCTTACTCTGCACGTCAGGCATACAGGGCACAGAGGTCCAGCCCAAAGAGCCAACCGGGTGCTGCACATCACCTTTGAAGATACGGTAGTCGCCCAGTCAAGACCGGCGCCTCTGCGAGAATCAGGTGAGCGTTACAGAACGCAAAGCCTACCGCAAAACTCTCGCCCAGGCGCTATGGAAACCTCGGATACTGACCACCTAGCCCGGTTACTTGGGGAACTAAGGGCAGAAGTGCATGTAGCTCGTCAGGAAATGAACGCTCTAAGGAGGGAACTAATTATTTCCAAGGAGAGAACAGATGATCTTGCTAGACAATTGCTACAGTCACAAGCCGGACAGACCCCGCTACCCGCATCAGGGGCAAATCTTCCTTCAACATCCTCTATGAATCCAGTGCAGATCAACCTACCTGGGAATGTACCTCTGGCTCCGCCCGAACGATTTTCTGGTGACCCAAAGAGGTTTGCGGTATTTATCAATCAGTGCCGGTTGCACTTCTTATGCCGGCCAGCAGCCTTTCCAACTGATCAAGCTAAAGTAGCTTTTGTACTTTCGTACCTTAGTGGCAATGCGGCAGACTGGTCGATCCCTCTAGTTAATCAAGATGATCCGGTTCTCCATGATTTTCAAGCCTTTCAGCTTAGTATGGAAAAACTGTTCGCAAGACATGCACAGGGGCAGGCCTTGAACAATGAGCTTCTTTCGTTGCGACAGGGTAATCAAGACCTTTTGGCTTATATTGCATCTTTCAATAGACTAATAGTGGAAACTCAATGGCCTGAGGACAAAAGGATTACGCTGTTTTATAGAGGTCTACGTGGAGAGCTCAAAGACGTTTTAGCCCAAGTAGTGAATCCCCCACAAGACTGTTTGGATTATATAGACTTGGTCGTTCAAATAGATCACAGACTGCAGAACAGGAAGGCCGATCGTTCCAAGTTTGATGCTCGAGTATTTTCCAAACCGCCAACTCCTTCCAAAGGAGTAGACTCCGGGGAACCCATGCAAATAGGGGGTCTGAAAGGTCCTCTAACACAAAGGGAGCGGGAAAGGAGAAAACAGTTGCAATTATGCCTATATTGCGGAAACTCAGGGCACTTTCTTCGAGACTGTCCGGTGAAACCTGCCAAGAAGGCAGTAGGAGCTGCAGTTACCACAGTTACAAACTCTGAGCAGGGAAACGACCTCGCCCGACAAGAATAGAGGTCCTCTTGCCGAGCGTGAAAACCAGTTCCGTGACCTCGCATTTCGTGATACCTATGGTCCTCATTAGCCCTGATAATCCGGGTCGATTACATGCAATTGAAGCTTACGTCGACAGCGGTGCCATCAGCAATTATGTGGATCATGAAATGGTTTTGAGGATGAATCTAACTCTTTGTCCCAAGGCTGTAAAGGACGTCATTACTACGGTGGATGGTACGGAGATAGCCTCCGGGCCAGTAACGCATACCACTCAAGAGGTGACGCTAGTAAGTCAAGATGGACACCATGAGAAGATCGTGTTCGATGTGATCAAGGCCCCTCAGTTCCAGATTATTCTAGGAATACCTTGGTTAGAGAAACACAATCCTCTGATCGATTGGCAAGCAAGAACGGTCCAGTTTCCAGAATGTGTCTCTACGTGTCACCCTCCACCTGGTGTTGCACTGGCAGCAATTTCTTCAGAGATTCCCCAGTTACCTCCCGAATACCTAGAATACCAAGATGTTTTCCGGAAGGAGCAGGCTAACTCTCTACCTCCTCATAGGTCTTATGACTGCCAGATAGACCTGATACCTGGATCTACTCCTCCTTGTAGTAGAATTTATGCCCTCACCGAGCCTGAGAACCTTCACCTTCGACAATACCTGGATCAATACCTGGCAAATGGGTTTATTCGTCCCTCCAAGTCCCCTGCCTCTTCAGCTTTGTTCTTCGTTCCAAAAAAGGAAGGAGACCTTAGAACTTGTATCGATTATAGCTCCCTGAACCAGATCACCGTTAAGAATAGATATCCGTTACCTTTGATCCCTGAACTCCTGGACCAAGTCAGAAAAGCATGCATATATACAAAGCTGGATCTTAGAGGAGCTTACCACTTGGTACGAGTAAAAGAGGGCGATGAATGGAAGACGGCCTTCCGCACCAAGTATGGGCTATTTGAATATCAGGTCATGCCCTTCGGACTTTGCAATGCCCCGGCCGCCTTTCAATATTTTATGAACGATGTCCTCAGAGAGCTCATAGATGTGTGTGTTGTTGTTTACATCAACGACATTCTCGTTTATTCTTCATCGGAATCTGAACATCGGAAACACGTGAAAATGGTCCTCGAAAGATTGCGTCAACACAAACTTTTCGCTAAGTTGGAAAAATGTGTTTTCAACGTGACTGAAGTTGAATTCTTGGGATTCATATTATCACCTGGCGGAGTGCGTATGGATTCAAAGAAGGTCGATGCAGTTCTCAAATGGCCATCACCATCCTCCGTAAAAGGTGTGCAAAGCATGTTAGGCTTCGCTAACTTTTACCGCAGGTTTATCCCCGAGTTCTCTCGAATAGTCCAGCCCATCACTGCCTTGTTAAAGAAAAACAAACGTTTTGAATGGTCTACCGAGGTGGAACAAGCTTTCCAGGATTTGAAGACTAAATTTATCTCTGCACCAATCTTAAAACACCCTCGCCCCAAACTCCCCTATATCGTGGAAACTGATGCTTCAAGCCTTGCCATGGGGGCAGTTCTATCACAAAAGGACCCGGTAACCAATCAGTTGCATCCCGTGGCATTTTGGTCCCGCAAATTCTCGCCTCCTGAAGTCAATTACACGATTACTGACAAGGAACTTCTGGCTATCAAGTCTGCCTTTAAGGCTTGGCGGCATTATCTGCTGGGGGCCCGACACACCGTTACTGTGATTACGGATCACCGAAACCTGCAATATTTGAAAACCGCAAAAGCCCAATCCTCTAGACAACTCCGTTGGGTATTATTCTTTGCCGAGTTTGACTTCATAATTACCTATCGACCTGGTACCAAGAACGGTAAAGCTGATGCCCTTTCTCGGATGGGAGTGGAAGAACACTTGATCAACCCTAAACCTGTACCAATCATTCCCGAACAAAGAATTCTGGGTGTAATCACCACAGAATCCATAGAGGAAGTTAAGGATAAAGCCGGGCAACTTGTAACTCCAGCAGACATACAGAATTGGCATCTGCAGGGAAAGGACTTTGCAGTAAAGGACAACTTATTGTATTTCCAAGAACAATTATACCTACCCAGCACAGATTTACAGAAAAAAGTAATCTCTTGTTATCACGACTCTTTAATGGAAGGTCATCCCGGTATAGCCAAGACCTCAGAAAAGATCAAGCGCTACTTCTGGTGGCCGTCTTGGAAAAAAGATATCAGAGACTTTATAATGTCCTGTGGAGTATGCGCCCAAAACAAGAGTCAAAAGGAAAGACCAGCAGGCCTCTTACGCCCTATTGACATCCCACCTCGCCCTTGGCATTTGCTTTCTATGGACTTCATCACCGATCTACCTCCATGCTCCGGATACAATACGATTCTAGTAATCGTGGACTTATTCTCCAAGATGGCGCATTTCATTCCGCTCAAAGGCTTGCCAACAGCAGCAACTCTGGCCCGAGAATTTCTCGAAAACATCGTCCGACTGCACGGTTTTCCTTCGGTTCTAATTTCGGATCGAGGTAGTCAATTTATTTCTCATTTTTGGCGAAGTTGCTGTCGGTCGGCGCAAATTGATGTGAGACTATCGACCAGTCACCACCCTCAGACCGACGGACAAACCGAGAGGACCAATCAAACTCTGGAACAGTATTTACGCTGCATGCTGCAACAAACTGAAAAAACTTGGAAAGATATCCTTTGGATAGCCGAGTATGCCTACAATAACTCTGTCCATTCTGGAACTGGGAAAACCCTGTTTTTTCTTTTGTACGGCAGTCACCCTCGATCCTCGGAGTTGGATCCCCTCCAAGATCTTGAAACACCGGCAGTAGACTACCTGCATTCTACAATCACCCAAGCCTTTAAGGAAGCTGTTTCTCACCTTCAAAGGGCTAAAGAACAATACAAGAAAGGAGCAGATCAACATCGGAAGGAAGCCCCTCACTATCAAGTAGGGGATCAAGTCTGGTTATCCACCAAATATCTATCTCTAAAAGGGCCACGCACATTCAACCCAAGATACCTTGGTCCCTATTCCATCACTACCATAGTAAACCCAGTAGCGGTCAAGTTGGACTTGCCCCCGCACATGAAGATACATCCGGTCTTCCACGTCTCTCTATTAAAACCCGTGCAACCTCAAACCCGACTAACCAAATCTCCAAAACCTATCCTAGTTGATGGAGAACTCGAGTTTGAAGTCAAAAGCATTCTGGACTCCAAGATCTCCAAATCTAAACTATTCTACCTAATTGACTGGAAAGGCTACGGCCCCCAAGAGAGATCCTGGGAACCTGCTGAATATGTCCACGCTCGTCGCCTAATCAAAAGATTTCACCGAACATTTCCTGACAAGCCAAAACCCCCGGAGAAGCCCGGTTTGGGAGGGGCCTTGAGGGGGGGTACTGTCATGATCTCTGCTTTCAAAAGGTCAGGGTTTTCCCAACTCCCTTGGAAGCAGATCCATAACCCAGGTTCCGAGTGCCAACCAGTCCCAATTGGGACCTTTTGGACCCAGTCCTGGCGCCAGTGGCACCAGGCTCATAAATATGCCCAGTCCCAGCGCTGGAAGCGCCGGGCTCATAATGCTTGGGTGGACTTACCTGCAGCAGACCATGCTGCTTACTTGCCTGCCAGTTGAGCCTCTGATCCTCTTCTGTTTGGAACTACTTTTCCTGTTTGGTGGGGCTGGAGCCACTCCCTAGATTCAGAACACCGGAACTCTTCATGAAGGCAGGAACTCTTTTTTTACCAGGAACTCTTTTCTTACTTAGGCGTGGCTGTGGAAGGAGACACCTCAGCAATACAGGAGGCTATTTAAACCACACCCGGTGGATGAATCTTGCTTTGTGTTATTCTGCACCCTCTGCAGCAGAACGCTCATCGTGTCTTCTGCATCCGGTCCTGGGCCTAAGGAAAAAGGCTTACCATCCTGAATCCAGTCTTCAGCAACACCTATAAAGACAAGAAAGAACAGGTTAGCATTCCGGCATCTGAAAGGCAAAGGCTTACCTACTCTTCGTGCGCTCCGGAGGTCTTCACACTGCATTCCGGCATCTGAAAGACAAAAGCTTACCAACTCTTCGCACGCTCCGGAGGCCTTCGGCGCTGCATCTCGCATCTGAAAGACAAAACAAGGTGCGTTTAAAGACATTGGGGAACTTTAATACTCACGTGCAATTTCTCCTTTCCACATCTAACCCAGTGGGTATCCCGGCACCCTGCAGCCACTCCGAACTTGTACCTGCAAAATAAAAAGACAGTTAGAGCTTACTTACATGCTTCCAGGCGCTTCTATTCATCACACGGGATCCATCTTCAACTCACTTCAGCCCGTCATCCGCCATCGCCGGAACCCTGCAAAACAAGAGACATCATTATTAAAGACTTTAAAGACATTTGAGTTACTCGAAACTTACCGTTCGTGCAGTAAACGATGGACAGCAGTCCTCTGAAGTCAAGAGGCCTGCGCTACCTATCCAGTGAAGAAACTGGTTACAGCACCCTGCCCCGAGGCAGATGGAGAGCTCGGCATTCACTTACCTAAGGTGAGAGCGTTAACCTGTGGGGGTCTACAGGAGAGGAGAAGAGGAAAGAGATAGGGACACCCCAATAACCCCAGTTCATTAGCCGAGTATTTTCTATCTGCAGACATCTTAGTCTGCATGTCAGGCATACAGGGCACAGAGGTCCAGCCCAAAGAGCCAACCGGGTGCGGCACATCACCTTTGAAGATACGGTAGTCGCCCAGTCAAGACCGGCGCCTCTGCGAGAATCAGGTGAGCGTTACAGCTTCATACTCTACCACTAATTAATCAAATGTCCTGGCTTTTCAAAAATAAGCACTGTTCTTGTGGGGCTATCAAAGATTTACCTCATTTTCTGTAAGTCTGCTGCATATTATTGGATTTAAGGAGGAACTGGTTGCACTGCCACTTTATACGTAATAATGTTAGATCTGTATCTGAGGCAATGTTGTTCATCCTGTCTTGAGATGATATGTGTTTTATCTATGACCTCAGTGAATATGTAAATGCCTATTTTAAATGGTTCGGAAGACAATTTTAATTTAACCTAGCTCGAAAAGTTTTATGTATCCTAACTTGGCATCCAGTGTATTTAAATAGTTGTCCAGATTTGGATGTTTTTTAGTCCATTTTACACTCTGTATATGTATATGTTTGACATGTCTGTTTTATTACTCTGTAAATGGTGTAAGACGAATAAAATGTTTACTACTACCACATGTCTAGCCCCTTCTTTTTTGTTCACTGACATATCTACACCAGGTGGGTTTATTCACTGACAGTCAGAAACTTAAAATTCAAAAGGTATTACATTTGTAGGCGTTGCCATTCTCACATGTTCTTACACTACTTTCCTTAGAGTTCAATCACATCTTATGATGCACATACATAGGGGAAGAAGCAGGCCTGAAACACAGCAATACTTTTTGTGTGCGAAAATAATCATGCAGATTATACACAGTTGCTAATGATACTGCCTCTTGTTTGCTTACTTTACTCTGCCTATATAAGCCCCATATGTGTATGCATTGTGGTCTCTTTATGTTTTGTATGTAGTAGGACACATATGTAGTAAGTGATGCATTATTAGCTACTTAGTACATGTTTCACAGTACGGAAAGGTCTGATACAGAAGCATTCACCGTTTTACTATCTAACATTGGAAAATTACAAATATTGCACCTCTATGGTGTCTGCTGCAGCCAATACCTATGTTTCTGTATGAATAGGTTCCTGTACTAGAAAGAACACTGCAATGGAATGTTCTTTGGAGCAGTACATTGTGTAATGAAGTATGTAGCTCATTACACATCTCCCGATCATCCCTGACACTTTTTTGCCAACATGACATTCACAACCACTTGTAGGTACTTCCTATGAAAAGTAAATGCACATGTGATGTCATTAGTGATGTCATCAATGATATTTGTGATGTCATCGTTGATGTCATGAGTGTTATTCTTAGCAGTGCACTGTGGCTGCGTGTGTTATGGTTGTTTAGCTTACCATAATTGGCGAATTTCAGGGGGTTTTCGGTTTTACTTGTAACCATAACGTCCCTTTAACAACGTTTTTTCACTGAATTGCATAGGTTTTTAGTAGCGCAACTTAACCATAACATCTCTCAAACAACATTCTGTCACTGAATATAGATATAGCTATCATGAATTTGATAGGTTTTTACTAGGATACCCTTAGTTTATATAGATATACAATACAATATACTGAACCCCCTATCCCATGCTAGTGGCTGCATTTCCGCGGACCATGCGAATGTCCACGGATGGATTTGGTCAACATCAACACTGTCCAAAAGCTCAGGGGGTATCTTACGTTGTTGTATCATACAACAAACACACTCAACATGTTCAAAGAGCAGCATATACATAAATTACATTCAAAAATAAGAAGTTCAAACTACATATGTAAGACGCCAACAGTCCAATTACATAGCATACGAAACATAATGTAACATACCAAAAAAATAACATATTCCTCCAGCAGAATTACATCACTGATACTTTATACAGAAACTGCACAGAAAATATCAACAGCACACCTACAAAGCAGTAATAGAAAAACTGAAAAACAAACTGGTAAGTACACTACATTAATTCCTATAGTTATACACTTTCTTTAGTTGGATACACTAAAAAATAATGTATCATGTTTTTACACAGAAATGGCTAGCACTCTGGAGTGGCTTGAAGAACATTTCCCCCAAGATGAAATGAGTGAACACAGTGATACAAATGGTAGACACTGCAGTTTTCAAAGTAAGCCAATTAATACACATTATTTTATATGTACCTAACACATTTTCTTTTCTTTAACAGTACATACAGAAAATAAGAATAGTACTGAAACAGTACATCATGTACTAATCGAACAACAAACAGACACTTGGAAAATCATCTACAGCATTTAGAACAAAAAATTGATCAATTAATTACAATTTTGTAGAAAACCATATCATGGAAAAAATCAAATAAAACTGTCCCATGTGCACCCATACCCCTTCTCTATGTCCCAGTCAACCATCCCCAAAAAATCCTCATCACCAGAAATGTTATGATGAGACCTCAATCCCTTCCTCCCCTACCATCCAACATGTAGAAAACCCTAATTCCCCTGTATATGTCTCCATTTCTGCTTCCCCCTCTTTCATAATTTCTATATGTTTGTACAATAATAAAGTATTATGTATATTGTTCCTATATTTCTCTGTGTATTTTTTTAAAAGGCTCTTAGCCAAAATGGGAGTGTCCTAAGGACAGTATGCCTGTTCGCACTGTCTGCAATCAAAATGGAGGTGTCTGTAGGACACATAATCTGTCCGCCTGTCTGTCATTAATCAAAATGCGGTTTCCTAAAAACACTCCTCCTGTTCGTATTGTCAGCAATCAAAATGAAGGTGTCCGTAGAACAACATAAACCATCCGCATGTCCGTAAACTTGTGACGCCCCTTTAATTAGTTTGGGGACACGAACCCTGTCCGGCTGACACTTGTGTGCATGCGCATCCCACCCTCAGGGTCCTACGAACATCGCTCTTGTATGTAACTGTTTGCTGAATGTGTGTCACACTTTTAATTAGTTTGGGCACCCAAACCCTGTCTGTAGAACACTTGTGCGCATGCACACAACCTACCCTGCACATTCGGTAACCTACAGACAGCCGTCCCATTCGCGAACATGTCTGTGACGTTATCATGTGACTGCACCCACACTAAGCGCGGCTCCTTGTCCGCAGACACAGTGTGGGCCCCAGGACACTAAAAAGTGCTTTTTTGAGCAATCCAAGTTATTTCACTGTGAAACTTCACCCTTGCACATGTCCTAGAACATGCCCCGAGTGATCTGGATATTTGTTGGAACATTTTGAGCCCTTTTTGGTGTTCGAAGTGTTCGTGGACATGAGCGATGTCCGTGGAGCGCGCACCAGCACCCCTATAAAAGGCCACACCCCAGAGCTCATTCAGTTTTTGGAGTTCCAAGGCAGATACTGCTCCACATTTCTGGATTGGATTACTCTTGCTTGCTCTTTCCTGTCTGCAGTCTGCTCACATATTGGTGGTTACTGACACCATTGACGATAGCAACCATGGCTAGTGCTGCTCTTGCTGGAGCTAGTTCTGCCTCAGCAACACCCCCACCCCCTCCACCATCACCACCTCCACAAGGGCCTGGAGAGGGGAACAGGCGTGGAGATGCAGAGAGTGATGAAGAGGATGACGAGGTTGAGCTAGTGTAAGTCCCTACTACTCACATCCCCCATGGATCTTGGGTGTGGAGGCTATTTACCACCATTGGAGGGGTTCCCAAAGCTTGTTCACACAAGGTGCGCTGCAGTGAGTGCCTGATTGTGCTCAGTCGTGGCAAACCGGGTTTGTACAGCTACGGGACGACTTTCAAAGGGCGATACCTAACATCATTCCACACGGGGCAATTTCGGAGGGTCGTCCCCTGAGATAAAAGTAATAGGTTGAGTTCCCCCGTTTCTGCTCCTGCCACCACAAGAAACACTCCTGTGGGGCAGCGCATCCCTGAACCAGCCTCACAGGCAATACGCGCTGCATAAGACCTTTAGCTTTCAAGGTTCACTGAATTATGTATGTGCTGTGATGCGGCTATCTGAATGGGGAGACAATTCGAAGTGCTTTCGAAGCTACAGTCTGGGAGCATGAGAATGTCTGCCACCTACCTGATTAAGGCCCACCCAAAATCTTCTTCTCTCCACCAGCCCTTTCTTATCCCTGTAGTCGGTGCCCCTTCCTTACATCCCTGTGGTTGGTGCCCCTTCCTTACCCTCCCTTCGATTCCTTTCCTTGTGTGTCTTGTTAAAAGAAAACAATATACAAAACAACAAAAAACTTAAAAAAAAGGCTCTTTTCAGTAGCCTTTCATGGTTTAAAAATAGAAGTGCCAATGAAATGCTGCATGGCCCTGAGCATTTTTAGAAGCCCATGGACATGTATATTTTTGGGGTACTGCGCTATCAAAACCATTGCACTCTTCTCCTGGAGCAAGTGGTGGCTCGGAAAAGAGCCTTTTTGTGGTGTTTTTTCGTGTTTCAAAAACTTCAAGTGGTCAACACCTACTGGAAAAAGGATTGCTATAATTCCAAAAAGGGTTGCAATACATTCTATATAGAGAAAGAAAGGGTTTGCTCTCAAACTGCACACACACATAGAATAATAAGCAAATGCAAATTAAATGAGTGGTTTTAATCAGAACTGGTGCATTTGCTTATTATTCTATGTGTGTGCGCAGTTTGAGAGCAAACCCTTTCTTTCTCTAAATTCCAATTTCTAGTGGGAATTTGGCAGGCTCCTACTCAAGCTCTCAGCCGCAGCCCTATCACAGCCACATAAGTTGCCGTTCTATGCGCTGTATCCTGCTGGCCTTTTCTGCCACTTTTTCTTCATACATTCTATATATTTCACGGAAAAATCTGATTCCCAGCATGAGTAAGATGGACTCCATCTCTGCAAAAAATATGTGTGCGACGAAACATAATATTTTCATTGTGAAAAGAGGACATACCCACATCTCTCAAAAAAAGCGCAAACAGCCTTGTTGACAACCAACAAGGACCAAGTGAAGAAGAAGGCAGCCACATTTGACTTTGCGAAATACGAGAAAAAATTACGCGGGAGTTTGGAAACATGTCCATGACTTTCCCAAGTTCTTTTTTCATTGCAAATTGCAAGGAGATCCAGAGACATGTCCTAAACTGTTCCCTCCACAATGAATAATACTAATGTGGCACAAAGAGGAACCAAATCTAACCACTTCATTCGGCACACTCCATGCCAGTGCACAATCACATGAGGGAATCCAAGATCAGCAGCCACTCCACAGCGATCTGCATGCACCTCCAACCAAGTTATCCACGAGTCACCCAAAATCCAGACAATCTGCCTTCTGAAAGACACAGCTATAGCTATCTGCTCTCCTCTCACGAAACCAACTTTCTGCCAAAGTCTCTCCTTCACATCACACCCAGTAAACCTTATTCACCAATCCTGTGGCCTGCACAGTCTCATTTGCTTGCCTCTAGGCCTCAAAATCCCTGTATGTAACATGCGTGATCCGCGGACAGCCGCAATATCCACTGACAGATTGTGAAGTCTGAGAGTGGGAAATGAAAATGTAAATAGTATACTCCACTTCCCCTTTGATGGTGGCTCTGAAAAGAGCCTTTTTGTTTTTTTGAAAGTGCTTTTGTTATTTTCTTTCACTTATTTTCTTCCTGATATCTTCACATTATCCTCTGGAAAACATTTCTTATATTTTGAAATAACATAGCATTTCCCAATATGGATAAAGAAATACCATCTGCTTTGAAATAGTCACCACTAACAAAATCAATATTGTCATTGTTACAAGACAACATCCCACTTCTAAACAAGAAAGCAGACACCCCTCTGTTAACCAAACAGCTTGTACCATGTTGCTGTGGACAAGAAACATTACAATTGTCCCGTACTACCATAGGCAACATTTCAGAAAAAAAAACACTCTGGCATTTGGAAGAACCACCATCACTGCCTGAACCAAGTTTTCAAGAGCACTCAAAAAACTAGGAGCACTGATGTCTCCCAAATGGACAGTACCCCAATGCAGTACGACTACATCTGGACTGTTTCACATGGAGAAACTCTTACAAGCTCCAACCACTGCATGCATATTGAACCAGGCACAGTTGACCACAAAAACTCGACTCCTTCAAAACCAAAACTGGCAGCCATATGTTAAGACATAGCATACCTCTCCAAAACATTTACAAACAGATCTCCAACAACCAACACCCTCACTTTCTTCACCTCTGTCATCGTCACTACACACCCAGCCTCTCTTCCTGCAAAGAACAAATTTAACACCTGATTGGCTAATCGCCACATTCCCCTTCAAACACAGGGACAGCCCTTTTTCCCTTTCCACATCCCTTTCCACATCACTGTCTGCACCAGTCTCTTATTGGATACACATAAGGAGTCACACATACATCCACTAATCACATCCAAGACCTCTACATCTAACTCTGTAATCACAATTCAGCACTTTAGATGAACTGTTCATCACTCTGAGTACAGGTGCCCTGTGATTGCAAAGCACCTACAGCTGAAACTTCTATAAAACTCTTCAACATGTCTCCTTCCAGATTCAACTACATCTACAACATCAATACAAACTACAGGTATGAACATTTTGTTTACAGTAAATTTGCAATTCTTTATATAAATGCATGTGAACAGGGTACCTGCCACTCACCCTGCATAATCTTCAAAAAAAGCATACTCTAATTTCTCCCATTTCCTATAATCAAGTTCACTTACAAATCTGTCTGCTTTTCAAATTTTAATTCAACCATATTATTCATTGAAATGTCCAACCTATAATTCTGTTATTTCCTTCTGTAATGTTGACAACCACTTACACCTTAACACACTATTTTAAATTCCTACAATACACACAATACAGGAGACTACCTTTTATTTTACAAAAGCATTGCAATTACATAAAATGCATGTATTTAAACAGAATGCCTGACACTTGCCATACTTGCAAAACCAAACAAATACATGTGTACATTCATAACAGTGCTAATAGGAATGTGGATAACAAAGTCAAAGAACTGAATGATTTGCAGCACTCATGTAGGAAACATCTATGCACAAAAAAATGAATAGCCTTACACACACAAAAACATTATCCCTTTCAATCTGTACATTTTTCCAAGCTTTTTTTCACCCTATTACAACTTCCACTAATCTATTACCACACTAAACAGTGCAACAGCAACACATACTTTCAATAGTGTACCTCATAGTACACACCTATACAAAATAGGGATCAACTCTAGCAGAATTTATACAAAATATTCAAATAAAACAGCTAATATAGTCACTAAGCAAAACTAAAGCAGCTTGCAGTAAAGAAACTTCGATTCCTCTTTCAAAATGTAAAACTAAACTGACAGTTGTTAAATAGACTACATCTGCCACTAGTGCTAACACTGCACCTATACATCTTGATGTAGCCACAAGTAAGCATACCAAAAAAAATATTTTACAAAAAAAAATGTTCTGCCACAGAGTCCTTCATAACCTTATAAAAACAGGAGAGAAATCATGCTCAACCCTTAAAACCTACCGCAGAAAACTAATCCTGGAAGCGCTCATAGAAAGTGTGATCCTTCTCAAAAGGAAATTATTTATATTAGTTTTAAACAGAATAAAACCGCTAACAAAACTAACTACTAAACTACAACAAGAACTTCTCAATAAACGGAATATCAAAAAAGATAGCTTTGCAAACATCTGTGCAGGTGAGTGGAGTCACACCAACAGCACAGAACCATATTCCAATGAAGAAGCATACACACAAAAGCAAACAAACCCAATTGCCATACATAGCACTAGATGAGGGCATGTAAAGGTTAATAATACCATCATGGAACAAGAAATACTGTTCACACAAATATCTCCAGCAAAGGTAGCATCAACTCTCCATTTCACTGAACCAAAAAGTTCAGTCTACAAATGGCCGTGCACATTAATGTGTCACATAGTCAAAAAATTGTTCACATCTTTAAGGCCAGTTCCTCAATCGCTTTGTGAAAGACAAAGACAAATTGAAAATAAAACTATAACAAACTATGGACTCCTGTCCAGTGCGCAAATACACAGGACTTCAAGGACAGTAATTGGCCTGCATTTCTGGACCTATTTGCAAAAGCACCTTCTACCATATCAAAATTATAGGAACACACCATTCAACTGTAAGAAATCTTGTTCATAAACTGTACTATGCCAAAAGTCCTGCTTTAGCGCTGGCCAATTTAAATAACATTCGTCTACATGGTACAGCCAAAGAACTACTCAAAGAACTAGAGCACATCCAGAGAAAATATTTTGGAAGTGAAAGCCACTTACACAATTCAATATCTTTAGAAGAGACTAGCAACAACTTTACTGATGGCAAACTTCTACTACACAAATACAAAAAATGAAATACTAAAGTTTAAAAACACATCTGCTGAAGTATCAAACCATGTGTGTGTGTGTTGCCGAATTTTCATAAAAATAGCTCAAAAACTGTACACATAATATACAAAAGAGAAGACAATGAAGATTCCAAGTGGTTCCAATTGGCTCTCTTTCTTTTAGCAGAAAACAAATACAACATTACTAATCTTTCAATACTTTTCAGATACTGCACTGCAAAACTTGACAACAACCAAATACTTCACATGCTATCACTAATAACTTGGAATTATTCCCACTACCAATACCATTGGAACAACTTAACTTGTATGAGAGCATTATAATTCAAACAGTGCACCCATTCCAAGCAATAATACACCTTCAACCAAAAACAGCAAAACTACCTCCCTCTGAATTACTAAAAGGCATTTGTGGCAAAGTAGTTTATTTGCCATCTAAAAGAAAATGTACACACTCTGGGAGTGCAACGGCCAATAGAAAAGTCTTTGATTATCCTAGTAAATGGCATACCTACAAAAGACAAAAGAATGTGGCAGCAACTAGTGGACTTACATAAAGTTAGAGAAGCCCTGCAATATCTAAAAGACAACAATGAATACTACAAAGAAACAGACATTGAAGAAACTCTGATGGAAACCACCAAAATAATTCAAGACTCATCAGAAACTGGCCAATTTCAACTTCTAGATCCTACGACAGAATCCAATATTTTAGACCATTACACAATTCACCCATTGCACTCTAAAGGCACCATAGATGATGCACTGGAACCTAACCAAATGCGGCAAGCCAAAGGAGGCCCAAATCAGCATATGGGAAAAAAGTGTAGAAGCAACTGCCTTCCCTCTACTCTTTCCAACTGGAAAAGGAGGAATGTACGATGAAAGACCCACACAAATAACAGCATCAGAATACCGCTCTTTACGCATGTATTCTGAAGACCCCAGATTCAGACAAAACGTGGAATACATATTCCACCTTCTTTTTGAAAGTGAACTAGCAACTCTATGCTATGGAGTTGCACACACATTGAAATCAGATACCAATTTTCAAAATATGTCTGCTATGCAATTACTACAAAAAGTGCAAGAAAAAGATGAAGTTTTACAGTCGAGCATTACAAACCTTTTTGCAAATATGCGTGGTACAAAAGAATACTGGTTCTGATTACATGCAGAAGTACAGTGTGTGATAAGAAACCTTGGCCCACCCACATGGTTTGTGACATTCGATTCATGGAACAAACGTACGCCGAAAATCCCAGCGCAAGCAGGCGCAAGGTGGCGCAAGCGTGAGAAACCCAGCGCACGCGTGCGATTCAAGGAAGACGCTGCGCGTGTTTCCCGCTGTTCGTGCGCCAAATCCTTGCATGGCACACGCGGGCACACACTCCACCAAACGGCGTAAGCTACGCGCACAGCAAAAGCGCACATAGCGCGGCGCACACAACCAAAGTGGGCGGAACAGTGGGCGTAACACGCGGGATGGGGAAGGCGTAACTGGGGAAGTAC
This sequence comes from Ambystoma mexicanum, assembly GCF_040938575.1. Taxonomy (NCBI): domain Eukaryota; kingdom Metazoa; phylum Chordata; class Amphibia; order Caudata; family Ambystomatidae; genus Ambystoma; species Ambystoma mexicanum. The sequence continues at coordinate 1,547,265,809 of NC_090929.1, forward strand.
TGCAGGGAACTACACGGAACGTCCACACGCACGCCAACAACCCGTATTCATGGATTCGAATATGGGAAACCCGCGCACGGCAAAAGACGCACACAGGCGTCAACGCGTCCGGTACACGAAGGCAGGCGGAAGCGTCCCCGCGCACAGTATAAAAGTGCACGCAAACAACAAACACGTATATAGAGCTACGACACGTATATACAGCTAGGATGAAGGCCCCATTTGTCGCAGCACTGATCGTGGGACACCGCAGGAGGAGGAGAATAGCCAGGGCACGCATTTTCGCACCACGGACAAGCCTTTTTGGGATGCCTGACGACCAGGTCTATGGCAGGTATAGGTTTCCACCCCACATCATCCTGGACCTGGTCAGGGAGTGGGAAGATGACCTTACATCCCCCACCCTTTGTTCCCAAGCATTGAGCCCCTTGGAGAAGCTGCTCAATGTCCTGCATTTTTGGCCACTGGGTCATTTCAGCGGACCACTGCCATAGTGGGGGGGGTCTCACAGGCCACGCAGTCACGCTGCCTACACCAGGTACTGGCAATCATGACAGCGCGCCCCTCAGTCCGCAGGCACATATACATGCCCAGAACTCCCGCAGAAAGGCAGGCCGTTGTCCTGGATTTTTTCAGGGTGGCACCTTCCCCAAAGTGCTCGGTGCCATAGATTGCACCCATGTGGCCCTACGTCCACCTAGGGCCACTGAGCACATCTACGGAAACCGCAAGCACTGGCATTCCATCAATGTACAGGTGGTATGCGATGCAAAGGGAATCATCACCTCTGTCTATGCAAACTACCCTGGCTCCACCCATGACAGTTTCATATACAGAATGTCTGCCCTGAGCCGGGCCCTGGAAGCTGGGCAGCATGGCGACACCTGGCTCCTAGGTGAGTACAAATGCCCTTGCATGTCACACACACACACACAAATAAACAAACCCCAATAATCACAACCATTTACACTTCCCCAGGGGACAGTGCCTACCCTCTGAGCAACCACATGATGACGCCAATCCGGAACCCCACCACACCACCCCAGGTAAGATACAACAGCGCCCATATTGCAACCAGGGCCATAGTGGAGCGCACATTTGGAGTGCTCAAGTCACGTTTCCGCTCCCTTGACCGCTCTGGCGGGCAGCTACTCTATGCACCACCAGTAGTGTGCAGGATCATTGTGGCAGCGTGTGTCCTGCACAATGTTGCAACACGGCAGGGCGTCACGGTGGACATGGTGGTGCCCTCACATCCCCAACCACAGGCACAGGCGCTGCCAATGGGAGGGGACATGGAACGTGGCGAGGAAGCCCGGACCCAGCTTGTGGCAACATTTTTCACCTAAACTCTCACCCCTGCGGAGTGCACACAGGCCTGGCACATACCAGGTGACAATCGATGATGACAAAGAGACAGTCAACTGTCACAACCCTACCACCCTGAGATAGTTGCCATGGAAGTGCCACATTGTCTGCATCCCTAGCTACTTAAACACAAGCTATCCTGTGTGACCAAAAGGCACACATATGACATGACATGATATGGCCTATACACAAGTATTTCAAGGTGCGATGAGGCAGGGGGGGGGAACAAGGGAAGACAGACAACGGTACTACTAGGCCAGTTGTCATTTAGATTGTGCAAGTGCAGGGGTAGGTGGAAGGGAAAAGTGCAAGGGGAAGGGGGGGGGAGTGCAGTACAGGGTAAGTAGACCAAAACACAAATACATAGGCTAGCTGGTGGCAACTGCAAAGGTAAGTGCAGACAAGTGCTGGGAAGGGGGAGCTGTAGGGATAGAGAGACAGTCCCGCAGTGCAGGGGTTGCCAGGGAGGCAGTGCAAGTGGTGAGTGGCTGGGCCAGGGACCGAGGTCGGTGAGAGTGGCCCAGTTGCAGATCCAGTGCAGTTCCAGTGAATAATTTAGCAAGGGAGAGGCAGAGAGAAAGCAGAAGCAAAGAGGAAGATCTTGAGGTGCTTCCGAACCGGAGATGGTTCTCCTCAAGTTCCAGTGAGGCAGGAAGGCTGTTCCAGAGGGAGGGCCCTGCCGGGGAGAGAGATCTACCCCCAGCTAGTTGCTTTGAGAAGCGGATGACCCTGACATGCAAGGTGTGAATCACACACACCTGCAAAACAGGACATGGCCATCACTGTTATGTCACTCAAACCCTCCCAAACCACAACATGACATGGCAAGCAATACCCATACACCAACACAGTAATAATAAGGTACACATTGCCATGTCCAAAATGTACAGTGGCATCAGACAATGATGCCTGACCTGGAATCAGATGAAATGACTGACCAACAACCTCCCACCAAAAATAAGTCATTTCCAAATGCATTACAAGAGTTGTAGACGTAACATAACAATGAATGCCTGTCTACATGCACATTGTGCATTGCAAAATCAACACTGCAGCTTCTGTGTGCTGTGTCCTACTCCTGAAACACACTGCTCAGCACACAGCACAGTGAACAGCCATTGTGTGTGATGCACACCCTGAGAATCACATCTAAGCGACAGACCACATCAAAAAGCAAATTAGGCATGTACAGGATCCATAATTGGTCACAGAACATGTGCTGCAGGGACACAGTGGGCACCAGAAGGCAAACAGTGTACACGTGTATATGCAAGGGTGGTTGTACATGTAGTGCATCAGAGTGCAAGTGTGTGGGTCAGCAAGGACATGCACTCAACATATGCATGTGCAATCAAGTGACCATCAGTGTTCTCTACACATCACATGTGAACATTCACCATGTGTACACCCCAGCATGTCAAACCACAAATATCCCCTCACACCTGAAAGGTAAACACAACACATGAACAGGCATTGATCAGCAGAACACAACATGTACATAGGATGCAACCATTACAATGTCAGGATTCCCATCACACTGCAGGGCAAGGCAACTATCAACAACAACCCCCCCCTCCATCACAAATGACCATGACCCACTGAACAACTGTACCTGGGACATGGAGCCTTCAACCCTCAATTCCACCTGGCCACAGGATCACCTTTCCCCTTCGTCACCATCTCCCACCTTGTGTGTAAAAAGGTGCCTGCACCCTCAGAATCCACACTCATTTCCAAAATCACAAAATCCAAGCCAGAAAAACGAACCAGAACACCCTCCAGTAGATGACTCTACGTAGCAGTACCTCACAAAGGCCAAGTACTACCACAATGATGCAACAACCAAGGTAGCACAGTAAAACAATGTCACAACAGGATGTGAACCATGTGTGGTACATAACATAGAATGATGCACCATGAACGGATGTGTACTGTCACAGGTCCAGTGTACAGGCGCGGGAGTGTCACGAAACAACCACCCCAACCGTGTCCCGGGTGCCTGCAAGGTCAAACTCACACAGGCCCCTGAGACCCTCGTGGGGAAGGAGGGTCAGGGATATGCAGTCGGGACAGGTGTTGGCACACTGCATAACTGGAATGAGTGGCAGGAGAGGGGAGGAGGAATGACACATGAAAGTAGGGAATGCACGAAAATGTACTACCTGCATGAACACATACACAATCCAAACAAACTTGGACATCATTGTCATGGCCTTCTGTAGTCCAGGCTTAGGAGTGGCACAAACCAACCACCCCCTCTAGGGTTTTGGCGCCTGCAAGTTTGGGGCTTACACAGGCATCCGCAACCCCAGCGGGGAAAGAGGGTTAGGGAACGTTGCTTGCATAGGTACGGGAAGCAGGAACACCGGGTAGAGGCTACAGGGTTCAAAATTGCATAGGATTCCGGGTAATTAGGGGGAAAAAAACATACCAAATTGAATTACACATTCATCCATGCATTAGTGCACCCCCCAGCAAGCCTATGCAGAGCAGTTTGAAAGAAAAATAACAAGACACTTAGCTCTGGTTTTGAGTGCTGGCCTCCTGCCTGCGCACTCTCAGGCCCGGTTACAGGAGCACTGCAATGTTGCAAAGAGAGCCACAGTCAACAACCTGTACGTGCCAATTACACAAAAACACACCACCAAACATGCCCCATAGCAACAAACTGCTCTACAAACAGACAATCTGGTGTAGATGCTTCGTACCCATATATAACATTACCCCTGTGATGGGTCATACACAGTCAATGCAGTAAGTCAGCCGCTGGTGGGTGTGTGGCAAATGGAACACCAATGTGTCACAATTCACACAACATGCAATGTTCCCTGGGTAAGCAGACATAACCATACAGCAAGCCATGACTTCAGAGCAAGTTGTGTACCACCATGACCGAAACAAAGTTGGCAGTGCATTTATCAAAATGTACATGGAAATGAAATGCACTGCTCCCGAGTATGTCCCTTGCTGTATGTCCCTGTGAGCTGCCCCTTTCCATGTCTCGGAAGGCTACATGGTTGATACAAGTGCCTCAATGGACCTTGGTGTACCGGAGGGTATGTGCCACTGCCCCTGCAGGTGTCTCAGACAACCTTACAATCAACAGCCATCAGTCCACCAACACATCTGAGCTGCATTGTGTGCTTGAACACCAATATTCGTCCAAGCTCACCCTCAGTGCTGTGACTGAGCCTGCATGTGCAACTCGCCTGGTGCAAGCTTTGCTGTGTTGTGGCCCCCCTGTGCTGCTCACCTTGCCTGGAGTTCCTTGGAACACGTCAGCAGTTCTAGGATGTAGGTCTGCAATCCCGGTGCCTCTGCTTGTGCACACATGTGCATGTGGGCACCAACAAACTTGTCCAGAATTCCGACGTCAAATGGGCCATGTCTGCTGGCAAAGGTGCTCTGGAAGCTCATCCCCCTGCAGAAAGGGCATGGAACACATGATTAATGCTTCAAAGTCATTTGTGTGTGTCTCTTCAGGCATCTATTACTTGACCATGTCAGAGAGTCACATCAGAAATCACACCATCAGTCCGTCTTTCACATCCAAAGTGTGGAACACTATCTACGGCATGAATTGCAACAAGCACGTGTACAGTAAAGATAAGAAACATACTACACAATGCATAGCAATGAATGTACACATTAATCATGAAACACCCCATCTAGCAAAAGCTGAACAGTGGACAATAACACCAACATCATCCCCACTAGGGGTGTAAACACAAGTCACACAGCACCAGACATGCCACAGATATGACAGTCCAAAGCCCTTGTGTAAAAGGTTGTGACACCGAACCATCCTTGCGAGCCCATGGATAAGGGAGGCAGGAGTGGCATATGTGAGTCAAGGACCCCAAGCAGCAAACACATACACAAGACAAGCCTGAAGGGCCCAGCTGGAACAGACAGTGGATGCCTTCAAAAGCCACAAAGCACCGCACCATCACATGAAAGCACAATAGACAAGCAATTTTAAACTATATTAACTAATTACACTAACTATGGAAAACCTACATTACCTAATTAAACTAACTATCAAATAGAAACTCAACTAACTAAACTAAAAGAAAAATCAAAAATTGCCACATACGACCCGGGGGGGAGGGGAGACACCCAGGAGGGGGGAGGTACAGGGTGCTGCTCAACATCCACATGCAATGATGCTGAGCTAAAAAAAAAACCTCCATGGGCTCAACGCCTGCACAGCCCGACCTATGTGGGAGATCGATGGTCGTCCGAGTCTGGCTCATCCTGGAAAGGAGGACATGGCACAGTAGCCTGGCCACGCCTAGCCGCAGCTTGCCCCTCGTCGGCAGCAAGTCTGCCGGACGGGTGAGCCTGGTTCTGTGTGGCGATGTGACGTAGGTCTGCATGCAGAACCTCACGTGATACACGTGCTTCCTCTTGCAAGGTAGCATGTGTAACACGGAGTTCCTCCTGCAAGGCCTGCTGGACAACCGCTGCACCTCCCGCCAAGCCTGTAGCTCAGCTGAGATGGTACGCTCAAGCTGTGCAAACCTCTCCTCTGCCCGCTGCCTCTGGGACATCATAAGAACACCCAGAGTGGATTTGAGGGAAGCATACTCCTCCCTCAGGGCATCCATGTGCGCCTCTGCGTGAGCAGCAATTGCTTGATGCAGAGACGACCTTTCAGCCTGGCGTGCCCTGTCTGAGGCCGCCATGCCCAGCCTGAGAAAGCGGGCTGTGGACCGTGCCGCCTGCTGCTGGAGAAGCACCTGCCTAGCAGGGGGGAGCACAGATCGGGCCACACGCTCCATGCTCTCAGCGATGTTTTCCATTGCTGCCCCCTGCTGTTCGGAATTGGCAGTCATGTCTTGCTCCCACTCAGTATACTGCGGTTGCGTGCGGCGACCGCGTTGCCGGGCTTGACCCCTGCGGGACCCAAGGACCGGGGGACCTCGCTGTGTTGGCACCGCCCGCGGCTGCACGACTACATGCCCCCGTCGACGTGATGTCCCAGGCACATGAGTGATGGTTGTGGAGGGTGACCCTGCGTCCCGATCCACCACGGGCGGAGGAACCAAGACTGTCTGATCCCTCAGTGTAGGTGTATCAGTGTAGGTGTAACGGACAGAGGAGTGTCCACATCAGAATCACTCACCCTTGACACATGGACTTGATGCTCATCCAACTCAACATGGACGTCAGAGTCGTCATCAAGGCTGGACTCATAGGCAGCCAGAGACAACATGGACTGTAGCACTTGGGGGTTTTCGTGGCCTACCACCCCACAACCCCCACTAGTGTCGGGTTGATGTAGTGGTAACAACCCTGTGTCTGGCATGACAACACCATCCTCCGCCTCCATTGCGTCATCACCTGAAAAATAGAGAGAAAAAAGGTCACTACACATGTCAGAAGCACACAACACACACACACACACCGACAGCAAACGCATCAGGCAGACATGTGACACACAACATATAACCTGGCATGCATGCTGGGTCAACTTTGAATTGCTTCTGTGATCAGACCTGTTGAAAGATGGCAGTTTCCATGGAAGTGGGTCTATGCAGTGCAGAAAATGTGTACGCCACTCACTACCTACATGTACAAGGACTCCATGGTGTGTGCCAGGAAATGTGAAGGCAGTGCAATGTCAAATTCAGACATCACGTGTATTGTGCATTCAATGTGTACCATATCTAGAAGCCAAGCACCCCTCCACCCCAGTACCAAAGCAGGGATGCCTAGCATGTTATCAAAAGGCTGACCATACACCTGTGTATTGACAGGCAGTGTTGACTGGCATCAACAGCTTAATGTGATTCAAGTGACCACACTGCAAATGATGCTGGGACAGTAAGCAGGACACATGATGAAAACTCTGGATGCCGCCCATGTGTGAAGAAGACACAACAACAGTTGGACAGAGTCATTGGCCATTGAACAGGCTGAGGCCTGTGAGCCACACAGATTGTCAGACCCTAAACATGTGTGCAACGCAGGACTGAGCCACAGTTGACAGGGGAAGGCTGATGAGATGCCAGGCAATGTATGTAACCAAGGACTTGTATTACAGTGATCATCCAGTCAAAGACACATAGGGGCATGCATGCAATGCACATGGGGCATGAATGGGCACTCATGTCCCTGCGGGTCATCTGACCTAATCACAGTACAAGTGAGATACCCTGCATCAAGTACTAAGGCTGTACCACACGGCATATGTCTTGCAGATTCTACGCTGGAAGTTAGCATCTACACAGGACGGATGAACAAGAAAGTACACATTGGCAAGATTGAAGCAGACCAGTGCAAAGGTGGAACTGGGGTGCAGAGTGGCGGAGGAGGGGCAAGGGAGCATGCGTACATGGAGTCCCCGCATGCAGGAAGAGGAGACATGCATCACAGAAGCATTGCATTACTTACACATCAGAACCAAGTACACGTCACATGTAGTGGCAATCATGCACAACACATCCCACAAGTGAAACACACATGTCCTCAACAAACACGCATCAACACTCACTGGACTGGGCATCAAAGTCCAGCATCTCTCCCACTCCTTCGACCAATTCAGGTGGTATGAACTCCGCAACGAGTGCCTCATGCGGAGTGAGCACTTCCTCCTCTGGTGCAGGCCCACCGCCAGTCACCAGAGTCAAGTTGTAATTAGAGGCACGCTTAGCCTTAGTGCTGCGTTTGATGTAATTCCAACGCTTTTTGCGCTCTTGTGCCGTGCGCACCTCATGGCGGAATGAACTGACATGTTCTGCAACATGCTTCCAGTGGGTGTCACGTTGGGCAGCCGTAGTCTGACTATTGGCACCCACTACCATGTCACGGCTGTGACCCCGCACGTAGTCCACGCGGAAGTCCAGTTCCTGCTTGCAGAAAGGCTTCTTCCTCGACGTGCAGGAGGTCGTGGCTGTGTGTGGGGTCCCAGCCTGTGCTGCAGGTGCAACCTTCCTCCTCTTAGACTGTGGCGCAGACCCTGGCTGGCTAATGCCGCCCTGAGCAGTATTGCCAGTGGGTTCAGTGGATTGAGCCAAGGGAGTGGCAGGTGGAGGGACGACCAAAGGCCTGACTTGTGTCAGTGGCAGCTGGGTGCCCTCTAATGGACCCTGCGCAGCAACATCAGCTGTGGCAGGGCCATTGACTGCAACAGTCCTGGTTGCAGACTCACAACCGGGGTGTTGTTGGGTGCATCTCTGCCCCTGCACTTGCAAACACCTGGGTGTTCGGGGCAGCAGATGACATGACTGCCCCAGGGACACGTCTCTTGGTCTGAGCAGTCTGGCCTGCCCCTATGGTTTCCCTCCTGGCCGTTGGAGATCTACCAAGGGCTCCTCAAGTGCCAACGCAGCCTGTGCTGGCAGACCCTGAGCCTGGGTGGCGGTGTCCACAGCTGCACCTGCAGCTACCACTACCCTTGGGCCCGTGGCAGTCGATGGAACAGACTGCCGGGTCACACGGGCGCCAGTGCCAGATGCAGAAGCTGCATCCCCCAGAACCACAGGGGGTGGTGGCATGACTGCACCGACACATGGCACAACATTGTGCTCAAGTGGCGTACCCCTGCCTCTTCCCCCTCTGTGGCCGCCCTGGACACCCTGGAGTCCCCCTACTCCCTGGTCACCATGGTCACGTCCCCGACCACGCCCGCCACGAGGAGTACGCCCAGCTGAGGCACCCCTCACCTTTGGTGGCCTCCCAACCATGGCACAGATGTAGTAGTGCCGGCACAGATGGAGTGGTGCCAATGGGAGGTGTACACCACAATTGACCTGGGCAATTGGGTTGAAGGGGGTGGGAAGCAAGATGTTAACAGCCCGCCTGCACCTGCAAGGCTGTATGTGACCCCGGTGATGTAGTGACGGGTCACGCAACGCTCAGGCACCCCAAAACTGCAGTAAAACCGTGCACGCAACCCTGCAGCCTACGTGCGTGGATTCAACCTCCCGCAGTACGCGGTGGCACCCAGTAACACGAATAACGCGTACGCGTGGGACACGCAGGCTAATATGACATTGAAAATGGGTGCGATACACAGGGGCAGCCGCAGTGGGAAAAAGAGCGTGTGCGACTCACTGCCTGACTAGCGCAATGCAGAAAAACACGCGTAGCCAATACCCCCGCCAAAAGAAGAGATCCGTCCTTGATAGCTGTGAAGTTGTGATGGCGCGCGAAACAACAGGAAGCAGCAACACACGTCGGTCTCCACGAAAGGCACGTACAGCGAACTGCTAGGCACGCTCACCTTTAACCCGAGCTGAGGGAAAGGCCTGCGTGGGTCACGTCACTTATGCACGCTGAAATGCCCATGCACGCCTGCGCGCGTCACGTCACAGGGGCTCTTGCGCTTGAGGGGCCTTCTGTCCAATGAAATTGTGTATGCGTGCAGACGCGCTTACGCGCTAAGGGCCTTTCCTCGAATTACACGCTGACGTGCAGAATTCTCACGTGCCAAATCACTCTGTATCAAGCTGGCCACGCGTAAGCACACGGAAGACCACGCTCCTGCCCAGAAGGCCGAATTACTGCCCCCCAGAGCACCGAGCACGCTCCCACCTGCCATCTGCTGCTGCCTGACTGCCTGCTGCCCACGTGCCCTGCCATTTGCTGCCTGCACATCAGCCAGGGGTGCTGTTGCTGTGACCACTCCTGCTGGAACCGAAGGCTCCCGACTGGGATTCCATCGCTCCATAGCCCAGCCCCAGGACCCAGTTGCCCACCCACTCCTGCCTCTGGGGTTGTCATGTCGGGCACTGCAACATCTGGCACCACTGACAACCCCTGGCCAGAGAGGCAGAGGGGCACCAGCTTCAGTGCCAGGGAAGTTGGTGTCCTGGTGCAGCAAGTCCTGGGGCAGTATGATGCCATCTACAGAAGTTCCCGCGCCGACAAGGAAGGACGGACTGGGATCTGGACGGACATTGTGACTGCCATCAACCGGAGGGGGTGGCAGTCCGCGACTTCCAACATGTCAAGAAGCGCTGGGAGGACTTCAAGTCCAGGACCCTGAACAAGGCCCGGCGCCTCTTGAACGCAGCGGATGCTAAGGGGCGCCGGGGCCACTTGTCGGAAGATCAGATGAGGGTCCTGGAATGCATATCCCCAGCACTCCATGTCCAGGTCCTTGAGAGGCAGACCCGACTGGAGTCGAGCGGTAAGTGCACATGCATCGTGATTGTGAGCTGTGCGTGTGGTGATGTTTCAGTAGTGTGCAGTTTGCACATCTGTTTGTATGGGGTCGAGTATGGGTGGGGGTGTACAGGGCCGTGAGGCTAACACATGCAAGGGCTGTAATGTGTGAGACATGGATGGTGCTTGTGTGTGTAGGCTTGCATGCCAAATGCAGTTGTGTGGGCACACATGTTTGGATGAATGTGTATGTAAGTAGACACGGCTGGTTTTGGTGGCTGGAATCCATGAATACGCTGTGCGCAGAAATCTATTTTGGCGCACGCGGATGGCGCAGGGATTCGCATGCGCACACTGTGCGCCAGCCGCGTGCGCCACTTGTGCGCTGGATTCTATGAATTACCCCCTAAGTTGTGCAGAATATGCATGGGAAGATTTGCACAATTTCCTACGCACATCAAACAAAAACTAAACAAATATAGATATAAAAACACCCGGAGAACTCTGCTCTCTAGATCCTGTAAATGTATCAAGATATTTCCATTATCACTTTATTGCTATGCTACACTTCATTTGTAATAAAACAGTGCCTCTCCTCAGAGAAGTGCAACACTTCTTTTGGAGAAAAGAATGCCAAGCCAGAGGAGCACCACACATCCACATATTTGTGTGGATTAAAGATGCTCCTAAATGTGGTCAGGACAGTGATGCACTGTTCTGCAGTTCATTCTGTGATATGTCACTTGTGAAATACCTTCACAAATTAGACATAGTGACCTACATGCGCACATTTTACACAAGTGTGGGAAGTATTGTCGGCGCAAATATAAAAACAAAGGGAAATACTACACCAAATGCTGCTTTGGTTTCCCTAGACCAGTTTCAACAACAGGTCAATTGAAAAACGTAATATCTTCAGTTACACATAGGGCCTCATTACGACTATTGCGAAATGGGTTAATGGGCGCCGCTAATGGTGGTGGCCCCGTTAAACCCATTCCGCAATATTACGATGTTCCTTGTGGGACCCGATGAGGGCGTCTGGTTTTGCCAGACGTCCAGAGCGAGTCCCGTGAGGGGACCAGGGAGCTAACAACGGGCCGGTCGTAATCAGCCCATTGTTAGCTCCCGCACCCATCCCCATTGAGCCCTATGGGGGCTCAAATGGGAATTGGGAAGGTCCAGGGCTGGGTTCCCTGAAGGAGGAATTACCGGGCCCTCCAAACTCGGAATGGCCCGGTAATTCCCCATTCAGGGAACCCGGACCTGATTTTGACCATTGCAGACAATTCCACTGCAGTTGCATAATATGTCACAGCCTACTTAACCAAAGCAGAAAAAAAAGAGCTCAAAGACGTCTGGGATGACATATCATCTACGAAAACACTGTCAAAGAAATTGTAAAGCTTAGGCATAAAAATGCTCTCCCATAGAGAATGTGGAGCTACGAAGCCGCAGACCATTTAACCGGTACTGCCTTGTATGGAAAATCTGAAAACATAGTATGGCTAAGCCTTGGTCCTGCTAAATCCAGAAAACAAGTTCTCAAATCATTTGACGACATAGAAACATTGCCCAAAATTATCCCAACAGCCAAGACAATTTACTAGACACATACTACCCAAACAGGAGTACCACTTTGGAAACCATGTGTCTATACCACGTAGCCCAAAACTTCACATACACAAATAATATTAAACCAGGTCAGAAGAAAGGTAGATACAAAGTCAAAATTTGTGAAGGCAGCCTAGTGAAACTTACCACACACAGCTTAATTAATCATATGAAATTGTCATAAAATAAACTCTGCGTCATAAAGAACTGTATCACATGTCCCAACTACCACTTTTTAAACCATGGAGGAAAGAAGATTTATTAGATACCCATGTCTCCTATGAAGATGCTTTCAAAGCAAATGCAAGCACTGTAAAAGACATAAGCTTTATGCAATGCAAAACAATGTAAGACAATGAACAGCAACATGAAGGAGAACTCCAGGCACAACCAAACATAGACACTCCTGACAGCAGTCAACCTTCTCTAACAGGAAGCCAAGAACCACTTGGATAGTCACTCATACCACATGAGGCTGCATTAGCCATGACTGAAGTAGAAAGCACCACGTACCAGTATGAAGAGTCTACAGAAGACTTTGCTATACTCAAATCACAATTAAACAATGAACAGTTAGCATTTTCCTAGAAATAACAAAACAAATTGAACATGGTATGCAGCACAAAACTAAAACTTGTACCTGCCAAGACTGCATGTCTATACTGCTATATGTAAGTGGTCAAGCTGGATCATGGAGAACATTCTTAATACAAATCATCAGCAGGTTCCTCCAACAATTAACAAACAAAAAAATGTCAGCTGTTGTAACTGCCCCCGCAGGTTTAGCTGCCTACAACATAGGCAGTGTCACTTTACACTAATTACTACTCCTTCCAGTAGAACACCAAAACAAATTAGACTACTACAAACTTTCTCCAGAAGCTGCAACGGAACTACACAGAGTTTTGAAACAAATGAAAATGCTGATAATAGATGAGGTGAGCATGGTCTCCAACCTAATGTTGGCTTTGATTACAAGAGGTCCTCAAAACAGACTGCGAAGAGCACTTTGGAGGAAAATACATTATTGTTTTCGGAGATCTTCTTCAATTAGCACCAGTTAAAGGTGAACCTATTTTTAAAACCTTAGGGCACAAACTATGCCGTAAATCTCTTGGCAGCATAGGACATTTCAATCTTTGGCCACATTTCCATACAGAATTAACTGAAAACATGCGTCAGTCTGCAGCCCTCACCTATGCCAACATTTTGAAAAGTATTCGGTTTGGTGTACTATCTAAAGAAGCACAGAGTGTCTTGAATACCAGACACATCCATGACCTATACTGCCATAACTCATGTGCTACTGATGTCATGGAACAATTAGCACACAAAAATGTAAACTGTATGTCCTTGATGCCAACTCTTGCAAGCTGTGCACAATTCAATGAAACAATGTTGAAAAAAGAAATGCAACCAATAGTTCAAATTTGCTCCACAGACAAACTGGAAGTGCACGGTATGACACTATCAATGAGTGAACAAGCCACACCACAACTACATACCTTAGAAAAATCTATTAAAATGATCTTTAAACTGTAGAGTAATGCTCAAACATAACCTTGACGTGGAGCAAGGACTAATTAATGGAGCACTTGGTACAGTTGTTGGCTTTCAAACATACCCACATGTCAACATTATTCAGTTTGTCAATATTCACTTTGCAAAACTATCAGAGGTTAAAAGGATAGGATGCTCAACAGCCCGATTCCAAATACCTCTTCAAAGAAACAATGCACACTTCCAACAAATGACTTAGACACAGAACTGTCTGGTCCATTGAAATTTTGAAACACAACTGATGTAAATTGGTGTGCAAATGTAGCAATCAATATTCTATTCCAATTGCCACCAATTATTGAAAAAATGTTCTTAAACGGGACAGACCATTTATGTTTGCAAATGTTAGTCCTTCACAGAAATGCAACCAACAATCCTGACAACACTTACAGTGTTTCTGGAATCAGGCAGGAATTGGACTACTTTGCTGGAATGGTAAGATTCACTATAAACACACAAGAAGATCCACAAAAATTTCTAATGTACTTACTAAAAATACTGGAAAAAAAAACATACCTATACATGAAATCTTCCAGATTTCATACATATGGAAACATACATGTACTCTCTGCAACCATGTGACAAAGGAACACATCCCTAATGAACATTTTGTGTATGTATCCATACCTAAATGTGAATCCATTCCATTTCAGCAACTTGTACAAATGCAAACCATGGCAGATTATGTACTACTTGCAATTGTAATCATCGTTCCACTTTACAAATACAGTCACATTGTGAATACATAATAGTAATGCTTTTGCGTTACAATGCAGATGGTACCAAAAACAACTGCAAGCTGACTGGATTCACACATGGACAAGGATCACTTGGTAAGAAAACCTTCACAACAGTAGGCATAATCTAGCACGCTTGAGCCACAACCAATGCAGGTCACTACACTGCATACATAAAAAAGAAATGTGGATGGTTCGAACCTCAACAAAGCAAACAGTAATCATACAATAATTGGAGTCACAATCACCGCAAAATAACACACCCATGTAAGCGAACACCTGACCACTAGCTACAACCCAAAATCCTTAGAGTCTTAGGTACCAACATTCTGCACATAGTCCAACAAACCAACTACCACACACCATGTCCACTGTCCTATAAATACTATTACACTAGTGGCAACCCGTACACAAACATTTGAAAACATACCCCCTATGCAGCCCACATACCTTAGTCAAAATGTTTGCTTGCATGGGTGTGTTATGCTGCAGTGGTTGTGGCCAGGGCCTGGAGTCTTGGGTGCATGGTCGAAGGCCATGCAAGCAAACACCTGCCAACTGACCACAACCCAAAAACATAACACAACCACCTCAAACCCTACCCACTTCACTTTACATACTAATACAGTACTTGCAGCCAATGCAAAAACTCTTCAATGCATGGCCTCTCCACCCAATACTCAACTAACTACCCAAAACCAATACATCAGAGCATAATAAAATGCCCATTAGTGCAGTCAATGGTTGGTATGTCTGCGAACAGCCGCGGTGACCGCGGACACCGCAATCACATCACGGCCTTCTCCCACCTAAACAAATACAGCATTTGACCCATCTCTCACTCCTCCACCCTCTCCAGCCACTCTTCCACACCAACACACTCCCCAGAATTAGATTTCTGCTCTGTTCCACATTGCGGTGTGCGTGAATGTTTGCGGATCCACCATGGCAGGCGCATCAGGAAAATGTGACCCACCTCATGCTTCACTCCAACCAATCAGCGAACACTTTGCCTGTCCACGGACATGACATACACCCACCGGCCAATGGTGAACCGGACACAGATATCACTAATTTGTTTTGACCTACTTTTTTGTTGTTTTAAAAAAAAACTACTGGAGGGATTTCCAGCAACTTTACAAAAGCACACTTTCGATACCAAGCCGCCGCTCCTGACACAAATGTGCAATTTTGGTGAAAATCCATCTAGTGGTTTCATCTGTAGGCATGAGCAAAGTTTTTCTCCATACAGTTTATGGGAAAAAAATTAATTGTGGGACCCCCCTGTAACTTTGCCCCCCCCCTTGAACAAACGTCACCAAACTGTGTGAGGATTTATCGAGAGGAAGCAAAGTTATAAGCCACCCAAAAAGTGCTTTTCCTATGAGATGAGCAACTTAACCTAAACAACACGGCTGCTACTAAAGGCTGTGTAATATATATCACACGGCCCGCGGTAGCAGGCATGTAGTTATGGTTAAGTTGCTAAACCCATAGGAAGAGCACTTATTGGGCGGCTTATAACTTCACTCCCCCTGGACAAATCTTCACCAAACTTTGCAAAAAAAAGTATATGGCCCATTCTGAATTTGTTTGCAAAGTTTGGTGAGGTTTCGTCAAGGGGGGCAAAGTTATAGGGGGGTCCCAATTTTTTTTTTCCCATAGACTGAATGGAGAACATTTTGCTCACACCTACAGCCGAAACAGCAGGATGGATTTTCACCAAATTTGTGGCAAGAGCGGCGGCTTGGTCCCGAAAGCATGCTTTTTCTAAATTTGGTGGAAATCCATCCAGTATTTTTTTTAAAACGACCAAAAAGTAGGTTCAAACAAATTATTGATATCTGGGTTTGGTTCGCGGACCCATTTCCCTGTTCTGGCACGCCCACTGATTGGATGGTGAAATGCGTGAAGTGTTTCCGATTTTTGGAACCGCCTGCCATCTTGGATCCACGGAGAGTGGCCGGTGTCCGCGGACATCACGGTCAAAACATATTAAAAAAAAACTAAATTGCACTTCTCAAACTTATCTAATAATCTCTGGGGAGGTGAGGTGTGATGAGGATGGGATAGGGGTGATGAGGATGGGATGGGATATGGCTGCAAGAAGCAAATAAACAGGTGTTTTTCACTGTAAAAGTCTGCAAACAATCCTGTAATTACAGGGCTGGTGAAAAGCAGTTTTTGGATAGCTTATAACTTTGATGCCACTTAATGAAATTGCATGTAATTGTATTCTTGACCTGATTCCAAATGGGTTTGCAAAGTTTGGTTGGATTCTGTCAAAAGGGGGCAAAATTAGAGGGGGGTCGCAAAATAATGTAAATGCTTATAAATATGGTGCCATTCGACGAATCTACACTAATGTGGGCAAACTGATAATGGATCTAGATATAAATGTTTTTCCAAAGTTTGGTGGGATTTTGTCAAGAGGGAGCAACATTAGAGGGCACTCTTGCTTCCCTCTGCAGAATGATGTATTGTAGTATATACAGAGGACTGTTGTCGTAATAAAATATGGCCCAATAGCATATTTTATTGCTTGCAAGATAGCTGGTGAGATTCTGTATCCCACAAAGGTAGGCTGCGTGGTTACAGTATTGGTTGAAGAAGATAATGTGGAGGAAGATAGCCTCCTATTTGCTAAGAAAGGATCAACCTTTCCCAGAGCATTGCGTTCATTGGATTTGGCGTGGCAGCATATGGAGGTGGTCCCGTAGGAGTAGTGTCCGGGGAGTCTGCAACTGAGTTTAAAGTTGTACTCAGTGAGTTTCACTTTGGCAGCTTTAGCCTTTGGTACATTCCCAACAGTGGTAACAAACTGTCATACCCATGATTCTCTCTGGGTGCTAGAGGTAGGCAATTCATCTACCTCATCTTCTTGGTTCTCTTCATTGTCTTTGGAAATACTGCACTTTTGTTGTTGTGAAGGTCCTCCAGCTGGTGGTGGTGGTGGCTCTTGTGGAGGAGGGATGGCAATAGGTGATGCCATTTATAAGATAAATAGCAGTTTTGTTAAAATTCTTCCAAGTATGTACTGTGCACTAGAATCTTAATGGATAATGTTTAAGAATAGGTGTAGGAGCAGTGCAAGGAAAATTTTGAAGTTGAAAGTTCCTAGATCAGTAGAAAATGCAGTTCCAAATCGTGAAGCATGGATCTAATCGCGAAGTGCAGACGCGTTCTCGGACACGTCATTATGCTGCGCGCCACCGTATGGTCATGTGGCACTTTCCAGAATGTCCACGATGAAGTCAGATGTTCGTGGACGTCTACGATGTGAAATCAGTTGAAAAAGTTGCAAAAAGTGCATAAAGGTGAAAATTTGTAAATTGCAGACAAATGTTGCTATATTGGGTAAGTATGATATTAGTCAGTTATAGGAAAATAGCATGCACTGGTAAAAATGCATGAAATTCCATGAAAAAACTTTGTTAAAGGGATGTTATGGTTAAGTTGCACTAATAAAAACCTATGAAATTCATTGAAAAAACTTTGTTAAAGGGACGTTATGGTTACAAGTAAAACCGAAAAACCTCAGAAATTCATAGTTATGGTAAGCTAAACCACCATAACTAGCGCTACCACAGTGCACTGCAAGGACTAACACCCATGACATCAAAGATGACATCAAAAATGTCATCGATGACATAACTGAAGATATCACATGTGTGGCTCCCTCCTTTTTTGTTCAGTGACATATGTACACCGGGTGTTTTTCTTCACTGGGAGTCAGGAACTAAAAACTGAAAAGGTACTATATTTGTTGACCTTACCCTTCTCATATGGTCTTCCACTATTTTCTTTAGGGTTCAGGCACATGATATGATAAATATACATAGGGGAAGAAGTAAACATGAAACACAGCAAGCATTTCTGTGCATGAAGATAATCAGTTAGGGTATGAACACTTTCTGGTAGCACTGCTACTGTGTTGCTAACTGTACTGCCCTTGTAGATGTTCTATTTGTTTGCATTGTAGTCTCTTTATATTGTGTGTATAGTAGTACCATTATGTACTAAGTGAGGCACAGTACACACAACTTTGAAACAAAAACATTCATCATTTCACTATCCAACATGGGAAGATTTTGAGTAGTGCACATGTATGATGCATGCTGCAGACAGTGCTTATGTTTGTACATGAGTTGGGTCATGTACTGGAAAGAACTCTGTAATGCAATGTTGTTTAAAGAAATGCATTGGTTAATGAACTGTTTATCTCTTAATAGTTCTTCCAATGATCTCTCATAGTTTTCTTCCAACAGTACAATGCCAATCCCTTGTGGAGGCTTTTCATGAAAACTAAATAAATATGTGATGTCATCAGTCATGTCATCCATGACATTTGTGATGTCATCTTTGATGTCATGGTTGTTAGTCCTTGCAGTGCACAGTGGTAGCACGAGTTATGGTTGCTTAGCTTACCATAACTGGTGAATTTGTGAGGTTTTTCGGTTTTACTTGTAACCTTGTAACCATAACGTAGTTTTTAATGAATTTCTTAGCTTTTTATCAGTGCAACTTAACCATAACATCCATTTAACAAAGTTTTTTTCATTGAATATATATATATATATATATATATATATATATATATATATATATACGTATATATATATACATATATATATATATATATATATATATATATATATATATATATATATATATATACAACAGAGAGTAATTAATTTACTTGGTGTTATTGTACAACTGAAGAAAATAAAATAGAAAAAATAAAAATAAAACTATAAGGTGTTGTAACCGGAGGTTATGGTTCTGTCAATTCTTGTAAATCTTCCAGGAAAAATGTGTTAAGAAGTACTGAAACTTGTTTTCTTTAGAGAATTAACATCCTTAAATTCCACCCTGGAGAGGAGGACCCCGGGGACATGGAAAAGATGGAAGGGGAGGCTGGAGTGCCCACTCCCACAAGAAGGAAGAGAAGGGTGTGCCATGCCATACCCCCCAACCCAGCGACGGAAGGGGATACTGGAGGGCCCACGCCATGATGAAGGAAAATTACGCCAAAGGAAACCCGACTCTGCCCTATTCTTCCCCAACAGTCACATAGAAGCTGGGGGGATTTGTGGGGTACATTTAAAGGCCCCAAACAGAAGTCCCTTTCACCTGAACAGCAGCATTTAAACACTGCAACCAAAAAAAGGCCCTGCTTTACTTTCCCTGTCAAATGAGTGGTAAGCATTTAAACACTGCAACCAAAAACAGCCATGCTTTGCTTTCTCTTTCACATGAACAGAATAATTTAAACACTGCCCTGCTGTGCTTTTCCTGTCACATAAATGGCAAGAAGTTATACACTGCAACCAAAAATGGCCTGACTTTTTCTCTTCGTTCATGTCAAATTAAAGAACCATGAGCAAAAGGCCTACCCATCATCATCTATGGAAAAGCAGCAATGCAAATTCACCCAAGAAGGAGAAATCAAATAATCCTGTGACCTGCAAGACAGGATTTTAAACATTATATGCAAAAATGGCCTGCCCATGTATTAAAAAGCCACAATGGAAAAAGATATCACTGCTCACATAGACAATGGGCCTCATCACAAGGTTGGCGCCAAAAATCTGGCCATACCGGCATGACGGTAATAACATGTCCGGCTTGGCACCAACCCGCAAATAGCGGACACTCAAGAGTGCACGAGCGCGTGCATCCCTGCATGCCGGTAACGGCCGTACCGGCATGCCGGTAATGACCCCCAAACCCCCAGACAGCGGCATCGACCAATACGCACAGAACGGCTCCGCCCTCGGCAACCCCTAAATACCGTTACCGTTATTAACATAGTGCAAATAACGGGTGCATTAATACCGGACCCGCGCGGAACGGGAAATGCCATGGCGGCCATTTTTAAAAACACAATCCATTGCCATCCTCCACCTACAGGACCCTCTACACCCCAACTCCCAGGCCACCATGGACAACATGTCGAAGACCACCCAGAGAGGCACGGCCCGCCTGCGCAAACCACATTTTACGGATGATGAGCTGAACATCAAATGTCAAATGCTGAAGTGGTGTTCTGCAACGACCACAGGCGTCCAGCCCAGCTCAAGAAAAAGGCCATCTGGGAAGAAGTTGCCCAGAAAGTAAGTGCAGTCGGCACCACCGCACGCACAGTGCGTGATTGCAAAAAATGTTGGGGCGACCTCAGGCTGAGAGTTCGGCACATATTGTCGGCTAATCAGAGCCAGGCGCTGGCAACAGGAGGAGGACCAGACTCCCCACTGAAATTGGGCAGATGGGAGTAGACCTGCAGCTCCATCATAGACGTGGAGTCCATCGAAGGAGTCGGTGAAGCAGAGTTTGGCGTGCCAACATCGGCAGATGAAGGTGAGTGTCCCTACTGAAACAGTAAAAGTGATCAAAATAATCCTCCCCCAAATGTGGCTGCTACACCAGCCAACAAATGGGCCATCATGCACACCTACACATATCCATGTACACATTCTGGGTCTACCACCATCCCATCCCAATGCATGTAGCGGTCATACACGAATACACACACAAGACACATTTTATGGGCATGTGCCACCCAGGACGACCCTCCCAAAACACATCAATGTCCAACTGCACCCAACAATGCGTACATGTGGACACGACTATGCTATCAAGATCGCTCTTCAACATTGCATGTACACAGTCCCCTACAAAGCCACGAATGCAACTGATCAGATGGCGCCACACGTCCAATGACTAATGCATGCACAATGCAAGCGGAACAATCACTGATGTCCTACCACTCTCTGTCACCCACAGGTACGGATGCTGACAGTGACGAAGCGCAAGGATTGTCGAATCATATTGTACTTAATTTCTCACAAATACACCAGTTGTGTAACAAACATCACATGAGTGGACATTGCTGATTTTTTTTATGTCAATTTATTGCTTCATGGTGATTCGTGCACATGTGCCCACACAACTAGTTACCACAGTTCACAACACATGGCACCCTCTGCATCAAAGTACATCAGAATGATTGGTCTATGACCATTTTGCGCACTGCGCGACCCTCACATATTTCGCATCCTGGCCTATGTCCTACTTCTACTCCTTCCTCTCCATCTACTTCACCAGGTGGTGGCAGCTCCACGTCAGGTGGCAGGGGTATGTTCCACCGGATGCACATGTTATGCAGCATTGCACATGTCATGATGATCTTGCCCACCTTCTCAGGCCCGTATATGAGTGCCCCTCCTGACCTACTGATGCATCGAAACTGCCTTCAAAAGGCCAAACGTCTGCTCAATGACCACACGTGTACGTGTATGTGCACGATTGAAGTCCTCCATGTGCCTGTTCTCGGGGTTCCTGACAGGGGTGAGTAGCCATGGCTTCAGAGGATATCCAGCATCACCTACATGGGAGCAGAAGGAGGTATGTGGGAGGATGAGGCTCAGTTGACAGGTGTGCTCAGCCTGTACATCATTCCAGTTCATATGCATATATCTCATCATTGGCAGCCACATCCACATGACTGTCAGCCCTGTACAGTGCATGCCAATGCATAGAGGGAGCCTTGTGTGACATACACAACCTAGGGTCCTAGGATTTTAAACCACCAGGCCACCCAATGTATGTATTGGCTAGCGGCATTTTGCATGCAAATGTGAGGGCTATGTGCCGGCGGATGACTTAAGAAACTTCCATTCCCCCCAATCCATCTGCCTCCATGGCCCAGAGGGCATTCCCCTTGCACATGCATGTACCCCCCCCAATCCATCTGCCCCCATGGCCCAGAGGGCATTCCCCTTGCATATGCATGTACCCACCAATCCATCTGCCCCCATGGCCCAGAGAGCAGACTCACCCAACAGCCAGCCATTTCGTACAATGTCTCCTTCCATGTAGCGGGGTAGTGAGGAGTTCTGCAGCACCATGGCATCATGCGTAGATCCTGGGTATCTGGCACAGCAATTTGTTATTATCTGGCTGGCATCACACACCATCTGCACATTGATGGAATTGTATAGCTTCTGATTGCGGTACAACGCCTCCATGGCATGTGGGACTACCAACTCTACATGGGTACAGTCGAGGGCACCAATTACATTGGGCATGCCTGCCAGTGCATGGAATGCTATTTTGGTGGCATTTGCCTCCTGTGGTGTCCTTGGTAAGGATATGTAGGCACTTGCATGCTTCAGTAGTGCATCCAGCACTTGGTTTAACACAACAGAGAAGCATGATTGGGACTTGCCATGCATTTGGCCCACTGTGTGTTGGTAAGTGACTGTGGCCAGGAAGTGGAGCACAGATGCCACCTTCAGCAAAGGCGGGATGGCTGTGCGGATGTTGATCAGGCTGACCAAGTCATCCTGTATTAATTCCACTATGTTGGTGATGGTGTCTCTGTCCAGGCGTTACAGGGTGTGGATCTGTGCTGGGGTTAAGTCAAATGGATTGGCCCTTATACGTGGGATTGTTGGCTGTCTGCGGGGAACGACTGCCTGCACTGGTGGGATTTGCTGGGCATGTCTCACCCTCCTTCTCCTCCTGCGTCTCCTCTGTGTTTCCTGTTGTACTGCCTGTTCAAGGAGTAGCAGTGCCTCCAGGCCCAGTATGGCAAGTACAAGTGGTAGCATTTTGGCTTGGAAGGGGGTGTGGTGTGTGGGCGTGCTCCTTTTGTGCTGACCCTGACTCCATTGCCTCCACCTGTGCTGATTGTGTGCACCTGTGGCACTTGGTTACACAGCAGTTTGCTGTTTATGGGTGGTCTGTGATGCCGGTATTGCCGGCATCATGGTGGCCCTTCTTACCGGCATCTCGATGCCGGTATGTACTTGTATGTGTGACTCGTGGAGTCCCCTTCTTTGCGGCATGCCGGTATTAAGGCTTTCCCATCTGCGCGCGTGCCCGCATGCCGGTACGGTGGTGCACGGCCACAGCGGGTCCTTGACGATGCCGGTAGCAACAGCATCTAGGGTCATTATACACCGGCCCAGTAATGGATGCCGTATTGCCTTACCAGTGCCATTCTTACCGGAGCACCAACCTTGTGATGAGGGCCAATGTCATGGAAACATGATGTGGGGGTGACCAAAGCAAATGTATATTAGGTCACCCACAAAACTCTTGTAACCTGTGAAGGGACACTACTTCAGGAAAAAACGGTTCTGGTTGAGGCAGGAACTTCACAATAACCCGCCCCATATCCAGCTGGATATCACACGTATCCTCCTACAAATCTGTAATGTGATGCTGCGGGAGGCATCATAATTACCTGTTCTGTAGACTGGCTGGCAGGAACCCAGGGATTTCAAAGAAGGCAATCCTTGGCTAAAGCATGAAGAAAAGTTGCACCCACTTCAAATGGCAAACTGTCAATTTCAAAGAGACTCATAAAAAGCATCTGGTCACAGGCTGACACAGTGGAACAGATGGCTGTGGGTCAGAAAGAAGCCAGCCAATTTGTGGACAGGCACACTCATCATTCATACTAAAAGACCATTTCATTTTAGGAATTTTGTGCATCCATCAGACTGAAGATGGATCTCAATTTTATGCCATTGTTCATGTAATTTCCAGGTGGTTTTGGGGATATAAATTGCATTTACCTGGGATTTTGGGGACTGTAATGGCCAGTTAGAGTAGTTTTCTGGCTGATGTGGACATGTGACAAATGTGACAGTTGGTGAAAACGTGGAAAATGAAATTAAGAACATGCTTGATCATTTGCAGACAAACAAACAAACATAACTGTTGTACATGTTATGAAAATGACACAAATGTGTCACATGGTCATGCTACATCGTACGCACAGATTTAGCAATCGATTAACAAATTCCCTACGATCAACTGAAACCGCATATCTGTTTCATATGGCAGTGGCTTGTAATGAGAACAAAGAATGGTAAGAAATGCAAACAGACAGGAGGTGATCTCCTACCCTGAACTAATCCTGACAGGGTCGGAGAGAAGGATGGTAACTGTCCAATCCGAGTGGCAGGGATAATTGCAGGGTACACTCACTAGATTGTAAAATTAGTGATTTCATTTCTGCTATATAAGTGGGACTTTACTAGGACTCACAGCACACAACAACCGAGATGACAGGAGAAGGAGGATGGAGAGACGGCTGCTGAATCTTACCATCTTTGAGAGTGCCGTGACCAGACCCCTTGCCCTATCTGTCCAGAATGTCCTGAGATCCAGCTGGCTTTCCTGAATCCTAAACTAACTAACTAACTAAGAAGATTTGAATATACCGCAATCACTCACCCAAAAGGTCTCAGGGCGCTCACAGAAACATACACACAAAAAACAAATAGGCTCAGACGTGGACAGGGAAAGAAGCATCACTTGGTGTGATGACAGGCAAAGTCCTTATGAATAACCGGGTTATCATAACCTGGTGTGTAGATTTAGACATCAAAGAGAAATGTCTTAAGACGTTTTCTAAACTGCTGCAGTGTGGTGTATTGCTTGAGGTAAAGTGGGCTCATATTCCACATTTTCGGGGCCCAGGCAGCGAAACTAAGTGAAACCTAGGTTTGCTATGTAAGTAGCATATAACCCCAGCCCTAAATTGCACAAACCATTCATTTTTGTAGTAATACATCCAATATTTCCCATTGAATGTCACAATTGCCCGGGTAGTCCAGTCATCTCCCCATAGAAGAATCTCTTGTTTCCTGTATATGTTAGCATAGCCCCATTAAGGAAACCCTGCAGTGTCTCTATAAATCCTTAGTATTTGTGTAAGCAAATCAATTAATTCCCCCAAGATTGTTGCAATTCGAAATCAACCATCTTGTTCCTGGTATTTTATTTAATTGTTATAGTCATTAAAGTGTTTCCTCAACAAATGAGTCTCCTTGTAACGGAAAACTGAATTTGTCAGTGTATTTATGTGCATTACCAAACAAATTCCTATTTGCATCTGTCCTATTAAACCCAAACCATTCTTCCCATTGTGAGCAATCCCTTTTGCCCAGAGGTCTACCTGTTATGAGCCTCTATCCTTGTCACTGAAAACCGATTTTCCTATTGTAAGCTAAACCTCTTCCCTGAGCTGCCTGTCATTGTAAGCCTCAGTATAAACAAATGTGCATTTGTCACTTTATTTTCCCTTTGCATTTGCTTTTCCTAAAAAACGTTTTTTCACTTCATTTCTATCTTGCCCTGGTGTGCTGATTAGTATTCTCTAAAACTTTGCCTATCTACTAAGTATAAGCAATACGAATTTCCTTCTATTCTGTCCCCTTGCAGTTGTGTGAGAAATAATAAAAATCCCATTCTTCCATTTTGCTCCAAAAATAGGTTTTTCCTTTCTTTGCTAGCTTCCCATCTTATGGTGGTGGGCTATACCCCAAAACCGATTTTCCCACTATATTCCTACTCTTTGCCGGTGCTTCCCATTCAAAGGAATCAAGTCCAAATTGATGTTTGGGGGTGTGTTTTGCAGGGGGGAGTGCTAAGGTGCTATATAAATAACACATCATTATCATTAACGCCTAGTTGCTATCACTTTGTGGTGAATAATTCTTTTCTGTTCTGCCATTTAAAAAAAGTAAGTAACTGTAATAGTATACCTTAAACCTGGTTGTTTTGTAGATATTATTGCATTTTGTTTTGCCGCAACATTGGTTCCTGTGAAATTGTTTGATTTTCCTTTTTCATTAAATAATAAATTAATAAACATCTTATTGATACACACCGGCCTGGTTCGTAGTTTATTGTGACACAGGGTGTTTTTGGTGGTTGGGTGCGAGACGGGTTGGAGGCATACTCAAAAGAATCCGTAGTCTATTCAAAATAAAAAGCGTTTTATTGTGCGCCACATTCATTGTAGGGGAAGGAGGTCCTTAGCTGGCGTGTGCTATGTAATAAACGCTGATAATGTCCTTGGTCTCACCGTGACATGGTCCACAGCCAGCTCGGTCACAAGCTGTGACACTCTTCTCCCTGATGGCTACAAGATCCTCTCCACGCCCAGATCGAAACGTTCCGGTGGGGGTGTATCCTTGATCTTCCCTGATTGGATTCCTGTCTCTATCATTCCTATGCAGGCCTACTCCTCCTTCCAGTGTCTGCCCTGTAGGCTTTCTCTCTCTCCTGGCTACTCTCTCACAGTGGCCACTATCTACCGGCCACCTGGTCAGATCACCTCCTTCCTCTCCAAGTGGACGGACCTCTCTTCCTCCCTCCGGGCCTCGACCACTCAACTCCTCCTCTGTGGAGACTTCGGTAACCACCTAGGTGTTTCCTCTCCCACCACAGGGCTCTTTCGCAACCTCTCTCATTCTCTCTCCCTCTCTCTCTCTCTCTCTCTCTCTCTCTCTCTCTCTCTCTCTTTCTCTCTCTCTCTATTCCTCCATCTGGCCCGACTCACTATGCAGGGCACACTCTTGATGTTCTGATCTCCTCAAAACTCTCCCTCTCTAACCCTCTCACCTCTCCTCTCTCATGGAGTGACTACTTTCTCCTCTCCTCTCATCTCTCTCTTTACCCCTAAGGCCAAGCCAACCCCCACACTGACACCCACCTGCTCGGTCATTCGACCCATGAAGCGTGTGTCAGTTCAGGCTTTTTGCTGCCTCTTTCTCTCCCCCTCCTGTACCTCTGCCTGAGACACACCCTGCCAAAGTCCTTTCTATGCTCCACTCTGCTATCTCTGACTCTCTTGATGTCCATGCCCCTGTCATGAGGATATGCATGAAGCCTAAAACCAAGTGCAACTGGTATGACATCACCTTTAAACGCAAGTGTAGGGTGGCTGAGAGGAAATGGTTGCCATCTTGTACATCCTCTGACAAACTGGCATAGCGCCTGCTCAAAGGCAATACCGATTCTCAGTCCTCACTAAGAAGAGAACTCACATCCAAGCCTGCGTCTCTGCGGCATGCAACAACTCGGCTGAACTCTTTAAAATGTGCAAGGAACTGGCCAATCCTGCCACAGTCTCTACATCTCCTGTCCTTCCCATGCCCTCTGTATGGCTCTGGCTTCTCATTTCATCTCTAAAACCCATGTCCACCCTCTCAGCCTCTCCAGCTTCTCTTTCCATTCTCTCCTATTCCTCTGGCCTCCCTGCAGTCCCCCCTCCCTTCTCTGCCTTCCCCTCTTCACCGCTGATGGGGTTTCTAGACAAGTCCAATCTATCAAAGCCTCTACAAAACAGGTTATTTCCTGTTCTTCCAAAACCATTAAGTACCACATTGACACCCTTGCTAAAGCCATGGCCTGCTTCTGCAACCACTCTTTTTGCCACTGGAACCTTCTCTTTCCCCCTGAAGCACTCTCTTGTGAACCCTCTTCTCAAAAGCCCTCAGCCGTCCCCTCCTGTCTGGTTAACTATCACCTAATGTTTCCTGGGCAAATTCCTGGAAAAGCTGGCTTAATATTCGCACTGAATCTGTTGGTTGTCTCCATGACATTAGTCTGGCTTCAGAGAATCCAGAAGCACAACAACTGCTCTCCTGAACATCTGTGATGACCTGCTCTCTAACCTTGATGCTAATCTCCCATCTGTTCTCAACTTACTGGATCTCTCTTCTGCCTTTGACACGGTCAGCCATGCCATCCTGCTCAACCAGCTCTGTGATAACCTGGGTATCACTGATCAGGTTCTGGCCTGGCTGACTTCTTCACTCTCAGATCGACCCTCCCAGGTCCAACTTGGGTCCTTCCTCTACTTTATCTCTCTCTCTACCTTTGGAGTTCCCCAGGGAGCTAACTTTTCTCCCTGATTGTTCAACAAATACCGTTCACCTCTCGCCCACCACATTGCTGCTCTCTGCTCCAGCTCTCAGTGCTATGCAGATGACACTCAGCTCGCTTTCAGGCTCCAATCTGCTGCATCTTCTCCTTCTCTCATCCCAGATTATCTGTCTGCAATCCAGGAGTGATGTGCCGCCAATGATCTTTGCCTGAATGCAAGTAAGATGGAGATCCTCCTCATCGTCACATCTGCACCTTCTTTTGCCACCACTCTCTGTCTGGCCTCTCTTTTCCTTCTTCATTCTCCCACCTGTGAGGCTAAGAACCTCAGGGTCATCTTCGACTCCACACTCTCCTTCTCTCCTCACATCTTTGACATGCCTAAGAAGTTGAACTGCCCACTACACAGAGTTATTCTTCACTTCATCTCCTTCCCCCAGAAGCTCTCTGTCTCCAGAGCTCTGGTTCTCTCTAGGTGTGTCAAACTACAATAGCCTCTTTTGAAATTTGCCTGCCTCTACTGTCCGTGGTCTACTCATCCAAAATATAACCGCAAGACTTGTCCTTGGCCTCAAGTCCAGTGATCATATCTCTCCAGCCCTGAAATCTCTCGCAATACCTCCAACGCTCTCTTTGGAAATATCGTCCTACCCAAGTTCTTCACTCATCCAACTCCAACTCCTTGAGGGCCAGGCACTTCTCCAAACAATGAGTTGGGGGCAGGTGTCTCTCCTCGGCTGCAGCCTCCATCTGGAATAGCCTCCTTGCCTCTCTGAAACTTGAGCAGAACCATCTCTATTTCCGGAAGCATCTCAAGACTTTCCTCTTTGCTTGTTCCTTCTCTCTCCCTCTTCCCTGCTAATCTCTTTCTGATACTGTACTGGTAACCTGGACACCTGCACTGCATCCAGGCAACCCTTCCACTTGGGGGGTATGTATCTGCAACCCTATAGTCTCTTTACCCGCACTTATCAGACACTTGTTGTCTGCAATTAACCCTTGCACTGCCACCTGCTGGCCGCACTACTTATTTTTGATCCTTGATGCCACTGGGTGCATCTTTGGATTACACTTACTACCTTAGAGTGAAAACACACTTATTTCAACAATTGTTGAAATGTAAGAGCCCCTTTACTAGGAATGAACAAAGCCACATGAGCAGTACTGTGGTATAGTGTGAGCTCATGATAATCTACATTCAACGTTTCAACTCGTGTGCCCAGCAAAAAAGAAAGGTGTGTCTGTGTTTTCTGATTGTACTCTGGTTCAGATGAGGTTTGACTTTCATTTGGGTTTGGGAATATCCTTGTTGGAGGGACGATACGAGTAGAAAATGTCTATTTATCCTTTGGAATGACACAGACAGGAGTGGTGACTATCAGATCAATGGGCCTTGTATGTTCTCAGTAGAAGAAATCACACTCTTTTGACAGATGTACGTAGACACCCAGTACCATATTTCATTACCTTAACTATTGAATGTAAACATTGCATTATACTTCTAGTACTAAGCGATCTAACTTTTTTAAAATTTATTTCATTTCATTGTTTCTTTGCCCCACAAGCAGAAATATTCTGTGTCAGAGAGTTACGAGAACATCGGTGTGTGTATCGGAGGCTTGGGCAGTTGTGAGCAGGGTTGTTGTGGCAGGAGAAGTGAGATAATGGTCAAGGGTGGTGTTGAAGGTGACTGACGACAGCTTTGTGCACAGCGGGACCCACAGGAACATTTCTGCATCTAGGTAGCATACACACATGCATTATGCATTATTCAAGTACTTTGTGTTAACTGCCATGTTGAAAAGGATATGTATGACAATTTCGAAGGAAACAATTGTTCCAACGGTATTTAAGTTGGCCAGCAGGTATTTAAGGTGACGGCTTCTACTCACTAGAGATGCCAGCTGATCACAATAATGCCCCAGACTCAGTGTCATTATTATTGTTTTATCAAGCTCTATCCCAACTCTACTGTGGCTATTGTGCTGAAGAAAGAGTCGGCTAACAGGTTCCTTTACTATGTTACTCCCTAATAAACAGCCAAGGATGCTAGAAGCCACATCTGGAAAGTAATCCAGTCTGCATGTTTAGCTGCAAGGGCCTTTAACGGTGCTTCAGCATTGGCCATCTAGTCACAACTGGATATTGTTCTTGAGGAGAAGTAAAGGAAAGTGTGACATCTATTTGAAAAAGGGTGCCCTCACTTCAGGTTGTATTTTGATGGATGCATCGTATGCATTTCGTGGATGTTAGCTCCCACAGTCTGAGAATCAGCTTACATATCAATCATGGCTGAAGATGGTGGGGAACAGGCCTGAAGTGCAGGTTAAGATATTGGACCTGCCTTTGATGAGATGAAACATTTTGGCAAGAGCTGTGATGATATTCTTAAAATGTTCAAAGTTGAGATGGGTGCCACAAGGGCAGTGGGAGCCTTGGCATCTAGGCATATGTGTTTGTTATCCTCATTGCTCAAGGTTCACAGCCGCTCAACATCCTAATGTTTCCAGGGACACCATCCATTTTAATGTTTAACTGCGTTCCAGTGTGAGGCAAACCAGCCTGAAGGAGGCCAAGGAACCTATTGGTCATCTCATGGGACAAACGTGGGTAGTGAATAAATGCTCATATGAACTCTGCTCCATTTCTGTTTCCTGGAATCATTGTGTACTTTATTTTGTGCATCCTTTGCCAGTCAGCCATCCTCCTATCGTGTTCTCAAAATCCATGGATTACTTCAACTAATTATTTAGGTAGATGCATTATTCTACCTCTCCTACACTGAGCTCTAATACTTGCAGAACTCCAGAGGCTAAGAAAGGTGCAAAGATGGTAGCAAGAGTTGTGCTCCACTTATTTGTTTCTTGGGGGCATTGTGTGCACTATTCTTGACATCCTTTACCACTGATCCACCCCCTATCCTGTTTTCAATGTCCCCATCTCAATCACTGCAGTGATTGTGCAGCAAATTCAACTACCCTATCCCTCCTTCATAATTCCATTCCTTCTTTTACTGGTGAATTGCAGTGGTTAAGGGTGATACCTGTTTGCATGTTTTCTGGCTCACGGAATCCTTTTTCTGCAACACTCCATACCTGCCTGTTATCCAAACAAGAGACATTGGTGATCATTATGAGGTTACCGTTAATGGTGGCTTACTGGCAACCTCGGCTTACTGTTGCCACCGCCCGATATCCTGGTATTACTGTGATATTACAGGCAGTAGAGGAACGGTAAGTTCCCATTCTAATTGAGTCCAATAGGAGGACTCCATGGGATGGGAACCACTAAAACACTGTTGTTAATTATCTGCTGCTAGGGGCCTGACCTACCGGCAGGTCAGGCCTGCCAGTAGTTCACTGCCCCTAACAGCAGACTTGGAGTATGCAGGTCTGGAAAGTGTGCTGGTAACCGTTGTTACTGGCACCTTATTGTTTGTACTGGCATACTTCTAATGACCCCCATTGTCCCAAAGGATCATGTCACTGCTTGCATATTCCCTACATTAAATGTCTATGATGATATATGCCATGCAGTTGGGTGCATGTGATTTTTACTTTTAAGTTTGGTGAAATGTTATATTCGCTTGTAGGTGCCATTAAATGTGTTATGTCCACCAGGATATTTTCTCCATGATGTTCTTGTCCTATTGAGGCAAGATGTGTTATTTCAACTGTGTTATTTGCTCCTGGGTAGAGTAAGAAGTGATATTTTTGCTGTATTATTTGCTCCATGATATTCATTCCCATGTGGGGTGAAAGCTGTTGATTTACATTATGAAACTTGCTCTTGGGTAAGTCATATGTGGTGTCTTCATGGGGGGTGGGCGAGGGGTGGCATTGGAATATTTCCAATGTAAAATCGAGGGGAAACATGATGCTTGCCCTCAGCTACTTAGTGTGATAGTCTGGCCGACTGCTGTTTTCTGTGTGCCCCTCACAGTCCCAATCAACATTTCTCTTTCCACCATTTAAGATGCACATTGATTGAGCATTTCACAAACCACAATTGAAAGCCAGCTTGTGCCCTTCCCCCAATGAAAATCATGAACATCAGAACTCTAAACCACTCCCAACATGTTTAGCCTCATTCTGGGGGTCACTTAAATCTCCCTTCTAATTACAAATACCTCAATTGCCCTTAACACAAATCTAGAAACATACACGCACCAGAGTCTGGTTACTTCCAATCTACAAGCATCCAGAGAACAAGAAAACAATCTTGTGCTGTTCCCTCAGTCCATAAACCCAACCCAACTTTCTTGATGATCCTAGAGTACCAAGAGACCATAAACAATGGCAGTATGCTATATATAACTCAATAACATAAGATAACTTATAGATTGTAATGTGGTCACTGTTACTCGACTACCTTACTGATCTCTTTATTAATTCTCAGACTTGTGGGAAACTTAGACCCAGGGGCTTTTTTTCACATTTTCCTGGAACACTGTAATATATGTATTCAGATCATTTTCATTTCATGAGTTGGTGTTCTATTAGCTTTGGTTTATTCCACCCACTTAGTCTCGCAAGTTTATATGAGTGTCATTTATTGATGGCCACTGCGTGAATGATCTCACCTCACTCTGAAGACTTGAATGTTTTCAATAACGTAAGGACGTAGAAATATTCCTAATAAAGACATTATTGAAAACGTATTTTTAGTGATATATTGTAACATGCAGCAACTGTTTCCTTAAATGCCTTTTTGAAGAACTCAGAAAACCTATCCCACTTAATCTGCCTGCCTCCACTCTCCGCCCTCTGCAACTCATCCAGAACAGAACTGCGAGACTTGTCCTTGGCCTCAAGCCCAGGGACCGTATCTCTCCAGGACTGAAATCTCTACACTGGCTCCCAGTGGCTGCGAGGATTAAGTTCAAAACCCTCTGCATTGTCCACAAGGCCTTCTGGGGCCTGGGGCCTAAATACCTTCAACTCTCCCTTCCTAAATATCTTCCTTCCCGAGCCCTACGCTCATCCGTCTCCAACTCCCTCAGGGTCAGCCGCTTCTCGAAGCAACGAGCTGGGGGTAGATCTCTCTCCGCGGCAGGGGCCTCCCTCTGGAACAGCCTTCCTGCCTCCCTGAAACTTGAG
Organism: Ambystoma mexicanum; assembly: GCF_040938575.1. Lineage (NCBI taxonomy): Eukaryota > Metazoa > Chordata > Amphibia > Caudata > Ambystomatidae > Ambystoma > Ambystoma mexicanum. Next base: position 1,547,298,993 of record NC_090929.1, read on the forward strand.
GGGAACCATCTCCGGTTCCGGAAGCACCTCAAAACCTTCCTCTTCACTTCTGCTTTCTCTCCCCCTCTCCCCTGCTAAATTCTTCACCAAAACTGCACTGATTCTGCAACTGGGCCACTCTCACCGACCTCGGTCCTGGGCCCAGTCACTCTTCACTTGCACTGCCTCCCTGGCAACCCCTGCACTGCGGGACTGTCTCTGTATCACTGCAGCCCCCCCCCCCAGCACTTGTCTGCACTTACCTTGCACTTGCCACCAGCTGGCCCTATTTATTTATTATTTTCTTTCTATTCTACTTATTTGTACTGCACTCACCCCCCCACCCCCTTCCCCTTGCACCTTTCCCTTCCCCCTACCCCTGCACTTGCACAGTCTGAATGACACCTGGCCTAGTAGGATCGTTGTCTGTCTTCCCCTTGTTCCCCCCTCCCTGCCTCGTCGCGCCTTGAAACACTTGTGTATAGGCGCGTTACAAATGCCATATCATATCATATCATATCACTCTTTAGAATTAGAGTAGCGAGTGCTTCATCAGAAACACCATATGTTTTAAGGTTGCCCAGACATCGTCACTACAAATATATAACTTGCAAAGAAAGAGCGCATTCTTGAGATAGAGCAGTTCATTGGCTTTGAGCATAATGTCGTCCCTGTTAATGCAGATGAGAACAACTCATTGAATCCGCCAATGCGAATCACCATTTCCTGTAGGCGGAGAGGGCAGGAGCCCTTCTCCACCTCCCAACCACCACCGCAGAAGCTAAGGACCATCCACGTGCTGCAGGAGCAGATGCAGCCATCTTCACGACGCGCCTTGTGCAACAGACCATTGCACCAACGAACGTGCTGCCCTCAGAAACGGTGAGCACCATTCTGCCAAGAAGTCACACACCATCCCGTTTCTTGAAAGTGAGCCTTGCTCGATTTCAAGCACTTTTCCCTGCAAATCCCCAAGCCGCCTGATTTTCAAAATGGCCAGTCCACATCCAGTACTTAGTTCAAACCGAGGCTGTTTATGTGTTGCCTAGCAAGGCAGCCTTCTATTAATCCAATCCTCGCCGCCGGCAGCCGGAAGCCAGCCCTGGCAGAAAAGGCCCTTGGATAAGGCCCTGTCTGCGTTATTGCCGTGCAGCCGGGCAATATACCTGATTGTGCCTAACCTCTCACAGACACAGCATCATATTTATGAAGGCAAGTGGTGCCTCCTGATAGGGTGCGCATCACTGCACAAATGCTCCTGAACACCGCTCGCCCTTACCATCACCATTCACCAGACTTACGGCAGAAAGGATCTCACTAACCCTTTCACACTTTTTGGCGAACCTTGCTTGATGTGATGCCTTGCTAATTGCCATCTTAAGTTAACAGTAGTAAACCTCGCTATCGATCACTGAAACAGTCTACAGGCCATTCACCAAAGGCACATGTATCTTGCTGTCTGCCAGCACGGATTGTTATTCCCCTGACTAAATAATTGCCACGGTACTCATTGTATTTTGTGACTCACTCCCCACCGCCTTAGCTAACACCTCGTGACTGAGGCTTCCCACATTTTGTCTTTGCCTAGCTCCTGCCTTTCTAATTGTGCCTAACTGAATTATGTACTGATAGAGATCCTGCCCTATGATGCATAGAGATACATGTATTATTGTGTGCCTCTGAAGATACCCGTAATTACCTATGCCCATATCTAGTCCTTTAATTGTGTCTAATTTGATATACTGGCATCTTATCGGGTGCATAGTGGTGCACGTGTCACTGTGTCCCTAGAAACTATAGCATTACCAACTAGTACTCTATAGAGCTATTGTGTTCCATGCCTCTGATCACCTGTTACCAAACAACTAGCTATGCCGCAACATAATTGTAGTCTCTCATTGCAGTAGGGTATGCTATCAGCTCACCTCACTGTAAGCATACTAACAGTCCTGCTCTCTCAAGCCATAGCTTTAAGTCCCGAAAGATGGCAAGCACCTTGACAACAGACCTTGCCCCTTACATCAAGCTCAGCATGTCACTCTCCGGGTCCACTGCCCTCCCTCACCATGATTCCATAACACTCACGGAGTTTGTGCTCCATTAACCTTTCGGACTCATCAGACTTCAGACAGAAATTATACTGAAACTATCTCACCAGTTCTATGGATACAACGCTATGCCTCTAAGCCTACACCAAATCATCCTTGCACAGGACCTACTAGAAATCTCAGACTAGACTTGAGGCTGAAACCACATTACCAAGCCACTACCAACTCACAAATTATGCCTAAAACTACAACCAACCAAACCTTGAAACTAGTTCAATCATCTCCAATACGCTGCAGATAAGTTCCAGTGTCATCCAGGTTCACACCCCTACTCTAACCACTAAAACCTCAATCAAGCCTACAAACACCAAGACCACTAGCAACACCAGGACTTCACACAAGAAAGATACTAACAGCAACACTCCACACATTCTGAAAGGCGCTGCTGGCAGAAGCAACCTCACCAACCCTAAAAAAGTCAACAAAGGCACCCTTATTAATGCCAGGTCACTATTAGCCCACGCCTTAGACTTGGCAGACCTCATCACCTCCAATCAGTTAGACTTCCTGGGCATTACCGAGACCTGGTTGCATGCAGAGGCAGGGCCCTCCCTGGCCGTAGCCATCCCTGTAACATACACCTCTGTGAGATATGGCAGAGAATCCCCGAAAGGTGGTGGTGCAGCCATCATTAGCAAAACTGACCTCGGCCTTAGAGCCCTCCCCCACATTCCTTTCCCCTCTGCCAAACTCCTCTCTGTGAAACTCCCTCTATCTGCCTCTCACACCCTTTAAGATTCATCTTATCTATAGAATACCTGGCCCAATCTCCACATTCGGGGACAATCTGCAACAATTCCTTGCCACAGGTACCAAACCAGGATCATAAATTCTTCTCCTTGGCAATGTTAACCTGGGCTTCCTTGACCCCAAGGACAATCCAGCCTTGTTGCTAGCTAGTACTATAACGGAACTAGGCATCTCCCATCATATTAACAAATCTACCCATAACAAAGGAAGAATCCTCAATTGGATTGCTGACCTCAACTGCGAAATCAACATCCTTGATAACGCACATGGACTGTCCATCATGTGATTACATTCACTATTCAGCCATGCTCACTCCCCCCCTCCACCATCCTCCTAGCTCTTTCTGCCATAACTAGAAACAATAAGAATATCACTCAAGGAAACCTACTACTGTGAATACAACCTCTTTTAAACTACTCCAACACGAATACTGACCCATCCACCTTTGTGGACCTCTACAACCACACGCTCCTCCAAGCCATTGACTCTTTTGCCCCCCTGAAATCACGGAAAGCCAAGCCTCAGGCCCACCTCAATAACTGGTTCACCTCCAACCGCAAAACTCTATGTGACAAAAAAAGAAAGGCCGAATCGGCTTGGAAAAACCTACCCTCCACCTTCACTAGAGATTCCTTCTTAAAATCGGCTAAGCCATAAAAATCAACCATCCTCCTAACGAAAAGTGAAATCTATAATAATAAAATCTACAATGGTAAATCCAGTTCCAAAAAAACTCTTTAAGATCCTCAGAGAGCTAGAATCGCCCACCCCACCCCTTGAGTCATGTGCTAAAGACAAAGAGTGGTGCACTAAGATTCAAGATGCCTTACTTGATAAAATTTCAAAGCTACAAGCCAAGATCGAACTGAAAAAACTTATCATCAATACTGATGCAAGACCTACTAAGACTCAATCCCCAGCACTGACCCCTGGCAACCACTTCAAATCTGCTCCACTATCTATCAAAGTGGAAAACATCATCACAAGCCTAAAACCTTCCCGCCGCCAAGGTGATATATGCCCTGCAGCCGTCATCACAGCAGCAGCAAAAGATATGGCACCGGCCATCACAGCCATCATCAACTCATACTTTGAATAAAAACAGTCTCTACTAACCTTCAAGATGCCTGGGTTCTCCCCCTCCTACAAAAACCCAACCTCGATCCCAATGTGGCCACAAACTACAGGCCTATCAACAAAGTGCCTTTTCTATTGAAAATTCTCGACAGGGCAGCCTATCTCCAAATACAGACCCATCTGGAAGCAAACAACCGCCTAGACCTGCAGCAATCAGGTTCCAGCCTACACACGGCATGGAAACTGATTAATAGACCTAAAAACACAAATTGACGAGCAAATAGACAAAGGCAATATAACACTTCTCCTTCTCCTAAATCTTTCAACCACTTTTGACTTGGTCAGTCACAAAGTCCTCTGTAACCACCTATCCCCCTCAGCCCACTTCTCTGAAGAGGCTACGGAGTGGACTCAATCTTAGAAAACAGAATGATGATGGTTTTCTCACCCCTCTCCTTGGCTGAGCCTGCCCCGGTGACATGCCGAGTACTACAACGATCCTGCCTGTCACAAACACTATATAACATATTCACCATATTATTTGATGACCTGGACATCTTGGTTGTCACCTGCACTAATTATGCAGATGACACCCAAGTCCCTATCCCGATTTATAGTAATCATGACACAGACTCAAAATTGCTAAATAAAATCTACCTCATCATTCAGGCATTGATGGCCACACATGGCCTCTGCCTCAATAATGAGAAGAAAGAACTCCTATTAACTGGATCACAAGCGAAACTCAACAAGCTTGAGACCACCTTCAACTCCTTCTGTATTGACGGCATTAACATTGCAGTATCTAAAGTCGTCAAAACCTTAGGCATCTAACTTGACTCTTCTTTAACATTGACTAAACAATTGAACGCTGTAGCCTCTGCCACAGCCTATACTTGTAAATTAATAAATGCTTGCAGACCTTTTCTCTCCACCCCTAGCTGCTCTAAAATAGCTAGAGCACTGATCCTTTCCAAACTGGATTATTGCAACACACTCTACCTTGGAACTAGCAAAAGAAATCTAAACAAACTTCGTCTTCCAAAACAATGCTATCAGAGCAGCCTTCAACATACCCCGCTCCCACCACATATCGGAGACGAGGCGCTACGCTGGATGGCTGTACATTAATAACAGGATTTCCCTGAAAACACTAACCCTTACACATACATGCCTTACAATCTCAGCACCTGACTACCTGGCCTGTAGATTCACTAAAAACCAATCAACCAGGCCCACCAGATCTGCCCAATTACACTCTCTTCAAGTCCCGAGGTACAACCGCCAGAAATCTGGAGGTGCTAGCTTCCCAGTTTTAGCCTCAAAACTGTGGAACTCGACACCCGCCGCCATTAGAACCGCACCTACTGTCCCCCAATTCAGAACAAATGCCAACAATTGGCTTGCCACCAGGGAAACAAACAAAATACAAAGGTCCCACTTATCTCTCCCCTTCCTGCCTGTACATAGTATCTTGTTTCATGTCTTGCCAAGTTCATGCTCTATTTCCTGCCTGTGTATTTGTAAAGTTCATCCTAATGCCTGTCACCTATTGTCTTTGTAACCTGCACTCATATCTTGTACAAATTTAACTGGAATAATATGCCCAGATTCCTGAGGTTTGGTGTGCTATACAAACAAATAAACTAAACTAATGGTCTGAATATCTTCTGCACCAAGCTACTCCAAGTGTGACTTAATATCAAGTTGGCCTTAAACTAGATTGCAATCAAGAAATCTCCTGCAAGGGTACAACAAATTGGCTAGTTCTTTTTTTTTTTACCAAGGAACTTGCTTCCCTCTGGCCAGGCACATACTTGAGACATGCATTCACCATTGAAAACTCTCTCTCTCTCTCTCTCTCTCTCTCTCTCTCTCTCTCTCTCCCCTCAGCCAGGTTCTGATTCTTCTCTCAATTGTTAGACTCACTCAGTCAGGTTCAGACCAACCACTCACTGTGGACATCCCTCAGTCGGGTTCACACTTGTCATCACAATGTTCATAGATGTTTTAACATGATGCAGGATTCAATTCCCTTGGCTTTCCAGCCCCCAGGCAGGCTTTCTCTTAAGCCCCAAGGCAGGTTTCACCTTATGCTCCCAGTCAGGCTTCACATAGTTCTACCATCCCTATGAATTTGCAGGCATCCCTCAGTCAGGTTCATACTAGCCCCAGTATCACAGGTTGCTTTACTTAGTTTTTCTCTTTGTCTATGACTTTCGTAACTCTTAATGTCTCTTTAAACAATAGCACAAGGTTCAGATTAGGTCCCCCTTGTCTGGGCTCGGACCAACCAGAGCACTTGCTGATTCAGAGACTTCAGAAGGGCGATCTTGTCTCACTGGGTCACTATGTTAGACGAGGGCAAGTACTGGCTTTTTAACATCACAGTTCACACAGAGTTCCCCTCAGCCGGGCGCAAACGTCAATTTGTACCAACAAAAACATATGCAATGTGTCAAGTACTTTTAATTGTACAAAGGATTTGACTTGTCCTTTGTATGACTACATTAACACCTTATAACACAGCCTTCACTTTGGCCTCTTAGTATTTGTAGTTTCTTTACTCACAATGTTCAACACAGTCTCTTTGTTCAGGGGAGGGGTACCAGCCAGAGACCTTTTGGCTGAGCACCCGTGTGATGCCAGACCACTGTATCTCTGGTACCAAGTTTGTTCACAAAAGACCACTTGTCTATTTATCTTCTTAATGTTGCCACTGCAACTTTGAACCTAACACAGTTCAGTTCACTATTAGGTTCTTCCGACTGACTCATTGGTGGTTACTTTGCTGCTGGAGTCCAGGATGGTACCATGATGGCAGCCACATCTCCCTGCCCCGCCTATCAGTGCAGGAGGGTGCCATGTACCGCTGACATCCGTTGCACCGTTTGCCAGTTGCGATTCATGTTTCTTTCATCAACGGCTTTGCAGATCTGGGCTGAAAAGGGCAAGGGCACCTCCCTCCTTGGCGTCCTTTCAGGTCTCACCACATTTCTCCTCTGTTTGAACTGCCATCCTGGAATGGCTGCTTCCTTGTGCATTCGGCCTTGCTCGGAGTGTGCTCATGTGCTCTGCCTTTTATCCCTACGAGGAAGGGAAAAGGTGGTCAGGTGTGTGTAGTTGTCGGTAATTGCCTGACTCTGCCTGACCCTTGTGTTGGGACATGTCAGGTAAACGGCTCGGCTGTTGGTCAGTTGTCATTCATGCTGTGGGAAAGTGTTCATGTTAGAAAAGGGCAGGTTGTGTTTCTGAGTATCCTACTAGGCAGGATGGGGAAAAGGTGTCATAACGAAGGGAGGTGTCATAACGAAGGGGATACCGAGCCTCACCCTTCAGTGTCCCACTTCCACTCCCCGAGGACCCTCATGCAGGTGAACCTCCCTTACTAGCCCACCCCCAGGTACTGAATCCAATAGCGATGGCCATGTCCTGGCCACATGGATGACAGATACCCAGTGACTAGTCAGTGAGACACCTTAATATTTCTCACAATTCCTGTATTCATGTCCTTATTCACATAGCATTTTTTGATTTAGTTTCTCATGTTCCATAAGGCACTTTCGGCGCTTGGTAACATCTTCTTTTTCTCAGTGAAGATTGTTCTGCATGTGTGAGTTCATTGATATGTCTGGACAATAGCCATCTAGGAACCGGTGTGTAGTTATTAGGTCCACAGAGTTGGGAGCAAATCATTATTTTGATGGCAGTGAGTCAGGATGAGTATATGGCATCAAGTGAAAGTAAGTGGTTGGTGACAGTTGGTGACTGTGTCGGGCTTACAAATCCCTATCATACTGACAAGGGAAAGTAAAACTAGGTGGCATAGCAGCAAAAGTGCCTTCTCTAAAAGCATTTCTTAAATGAAGTCACAATCAAATTATAGCATTCATTCCATCTTGCCAAAGTTAAATGTAATTGACAATTCTTAAACACAAATTTGACAATTCTTATGAACATAGTCATAAAGTTATTGGTGTGGTTAGTAAAGCGTCAACGTATCCCTACATCAAAGTAGTCCAAAATCTTGTTTAGGATCACCCAATACAGGCTTTTTCAAGGCTGAAAATCATACGTCATTATAAAGCATTCAATGAAAAAAATCAAAAAAATCCCTGAAATTCACCAGTTATGGTAAGCTAAGCAACCATAACTCGCGCCACCACCGTGCACTGCTAAGACTAACACCCAGGACATCAAAGATGACATCACAAATGTCATTGATGATATTTTGGAGTTAGGCAATGTATTGCACTTAGATTGATTTTCGGCGTAGGCAATTTATTTCAATTAGATGGATTCTGGGGTTAGGTGATGTATTGCACTTAGATGGAGTTTGTGGGTAGGCTTGGGGATGCAGAAGTTCACTTGGGACACAAAGGTGGCATGCTCATTGGCATCAACTTTTATTGAACTAAAACTAAGGAAAAGTACCATACCTGTCCCTATAACTAAGAAGGGTTTCCCTGCCTCAACCAGAACTAAGGATAACTTCAGAATGTCAATCAAAAGTAAATAGCCCACTGTCCTATGTTCAAAACCTATTTCCATCCCATGCACTTCAACATAAACCTGTAACTAGATTGTACCTTGCTTATAGCAAGATAACTCCCTCCTTCAGGATGTTTCAGGCAGTTCATAAATGACGGTTGGATATCACTCTTCCTCTCACCATCACTAGGCTTTAATGTGTTGTTCCCTGTGATCGGAGAGGAGATCTTTCTCTCTCCAGACCTTCTGCGCAAACTTCTAAGTTCCAAAACAATATTGGAAAGGCCTCACTCTTCCGCAAGCCTTTCCCAGGCTATTTTTTTCCAATAGCATTATTTACCAAAGTTCTGTCTTCTGCCAAAGGATATTCTCTCTTCCTCTGGTCTTCTTGTAGCTTGTACCTAAAGGATCATTTCTACCCTTAGGCTTTTCATGACTTGTGCCAAAGCATCTATACCCTGGATTTCTTGTGACTTGTGCCAGAGGATCTCTTCTCCTGGACTTCTTGTGTGGTTGTGTTGGTCCCAGATCCATTTCAAAGCTCTTTAAGATGGATTTCTTAAGCCTGCTTCTTTAACCTGGCAGGCATCAACTCATATGTGTATCGTTCTTAGTTTTTCAATGTTCGTGTCCCAGACCCATCTTTCATCTTTTTAATGATTCTTAACTAGGCCCAATTCACTATTCTGTCAAGCCTCTCTTTGAGCCTCTTTGTGGTGGGTTTGTTCACCCCCTTCATTCTCAACTGGTCTCTCTCTTTGGTCGTACTGGGATGAGAAAAATGGCTATACACTTCCCCCCAACCAAAGACTTTGTGGTCTCTGTGCATCTTCCCGGTCCCCCTCCACGTACCTTTGCACTTGGTCCATGAGGGTTCTCGTTGCCGGCAACACCAGTATGTTTCTGCGGCTTCCCCTGAACCTTCATGGTCTTCCTTCGGCTTTTGGCGGTTCCTCAATGCTGGCTTCTCACAACACATTGGGTCTCGGCTTGACCACTTGGCTGGCGTGTTTTCTGCCTCCAGGCGCAGGATTCTATAACAAACAGGTAGGACGTGGATCTTCTCCACCTTCTCAGTACTCGCGTTCTTGCTCCAGGCATTCGGGTCCAGCAGCGGGTCCTCTCCATGTTGCTCCACTCCCCAGTATGAAGCTGTTCCTGGGCAGGACTGACCTCTAGGAGAGTTCTTCATAAGTTTGATATCCGATTGTCTTTCAAACTTCCAATACCTAGTATGTTCATATCAGTTCTATGTATGGCCTTTAATTTCTTTTCTCTTCCACATGGCAGTACTTTTGGAGTCATCCATATTCGCTCTTGCCTCACTTTTCTTCATCACAGTATTATCTGCCTGATATAAACAATTTGTATGTATAAGGAAATGTGGGGGTAGGCAATGTAGTGCACTTAGATTGATTTTGGGAGTACACAATGGATTGCACTTAGATGGATTTTGTGGGCAGGCTTGGGTCTACACCTAGATATTTTTTGGGTGTAGGCATGGTGTTACACTTAGACATTTTTTGGGGGTTGGCAGTTTATTGCACTGAGGTGGCGAACATGTTAAACCACACCATTAGAAAGGTGGCCATTGCTTCTGCTTTTAGCTGATTTATATGTTTAGCCAGGGTTTTTGCTCTGAATATCCATTGGGGTAGCCAACTTGTTACACTTAGAATAAGTGTGATATGATACGATATGGCATTAGTGCTGTGCCTATAAACAAGTGTTTCAAGGCACAACGAGGCAAGGAAGGGGAACAGAGGGAGGACAGAGACAATGATCTTACTAGGCCAAGTGACATTGAGATTGTACAAGGGTAGGGAGGTGGGAGGGAAAAAATGACAGGAGAAAGGGGAGGGAGCAGTGCTGTACATGGGATCAAAACAATAACAAGAAGTGCAGCCAGCAGGTGGCAGGTGCAAGGGTAAGTGAAAACAGCAGGTGTCCAAAAGTGCAGGTAGGGGAATTGTAGGATTACAGATACACACCCAAGTGCAGGGGTTGCGGGAGGCAGCGTGGGTGTGCAACTGGGCGGGTAGGTACCTGGGCCCGAAATCAGAAGGTATCAAGGTGACCAGTGCAGTATCAGACAGGACATCAGCAGGGGAGAGGAAGAGAGAAGGCAGAAACAAAGAGGAAGGTCTTGAGGTGCTACAGGAACTGGAGATGGTTCTCTTTGAGTTTCAGAGAGGCACGGAGGCTGTTCCAAAGGGAGACCCCAGCCGAAGAAAGAGATCTACCACCAACCTGTTGCTTGAAAAAGCAACTGGCCCTGAGGGAGCAGGAGGTGGAGGAGCAAAGAGCTTGAGATAAGGAAGGTATTTACGAGAGAGTTGGAGGCAGTGAGGACCCGGGCCCCAGAAGGCCTTGTGGACAATATAGAGTGCCTTGAATGTAATCCTTGCAGCCACTGGGAGCCAATGTAGAGATTTCAGTGCTGGAGAGCTTGAGGCCAAGGACAAGTCGTGCATTCCGTTTCTTGATGAGTTGCACAGGGCGGAGAGTGGAAGCAAGCAGATTTAGAAAGAGGCTGTTGCAGTAGCCCAGACTAGAGAGAACCAGAGCTCTAGAGACAGTGAGCTCTTGGGGGAAGGAGAGGAAATGAAGAATACTTCTGAGGAGGTGCAGTTGGTAGTTTGACTTCTTAGAGATATCAGTGGTGTGAGGAGGAAAGGAGAGTGTGGAATTGAAGATGTCCCCAAGGCTCTTATCCGATGGGAGCAGGAAGAGGGCCAAGGGAGGCCGGCCATAGAGAGATAGGAAAAGAGGGTGCAGGTGTGCCGATGAGGAGAATCTCAGTCTTACTGGCATTAAGGCAGAGATTGTTGGTGGCACACCACTCCTGGATAGCAGACAGATAGTCAGAGATGAGAGAGGTGGCAGAGGGGAGCCTGAAAATGAGCTGAGTGTCATCCGCATAGCACTGAAAGTTGGAGCAGAGAGCGGTAATGCGGTGAGTGAGAGGTTCCAGGTATTGGTTGAACAGCCAGGGAGAGAGTTTAGACCCCTGGGGAACACCACAGGTAGAGAGTGAAATAGAGGAAAGGAAGGACCCAAAATGGACTTGGGAGGGTCGATCAGAGAGGACCGTGGTCAGCCAGGCCAGGGCTTGATCGGTGATAGCCAGGTCATCACAGAGATGATTGAGCAGAATGCCATGGTTGACTGTGTCAAAGGCAGAAGAAAGATTAAGTAGGATGAGGACAGAGGGGAGACTAGCAGCAAGGATAGAGAGCATGTCTTCATGGATGTGCGGTTGGCCAATGGCTGCACTTGGAAGAACTCAAGACGTTGACCTGGGTGTTGCTCTCAGATGAGTTTTTGACTGTAGCAATTACACAGATTGTAGCCTTGCATCAGCGGATCTCTTGTGATACACCTTTGTGCAATTGACCAGGGTGTTGCACTTAGTCGAGTCCATGAGTATGACCAAGTTATGGATTCTAGGCGATTGTAAAATGGGTTCCACTGCATGGAAAGTCAGTGCTGGCAGAATGCTGCCTGTACGGTTAAGTGGGGACTTGAATGTAGCCACTTAATGATAGCTGGATGCATGCACCCGCCATAATTTTCAGCCCAGATGATTCAGAATTTGCCATATATACCATTTGTAGGCGTTCACCTGATTATAACCATTGCATTTTTTCCCTGTGCACTTCGTGCTTTGGAATTAACCAAAGGCGCGGCCACCCTCCTGCATGCATCTACTTTCACATACAACTCGAATTACACTTTGTACAACACTTCTGCCATAAGAATGTAGCTACCTTTCACAACAAAAAATGTGGACTGTAGATACACTCATAATTGTCTATCCTGTTACACACACCCCTCCAGCTTATTTCTCCTAGTGCACCTCACTCCACCCATACACATGCCAATTAGACATGGGTGGCTAGCAGGTACTTAGCCAAGCCCTTATATCTTTTAATGGCCATCATGCGTAAACACACACTAGCACCTCCAAACTTTCACATACTTTGAACCTCGGTCCCTCCGAGGGCATTCAACCTATAGCGCAATCACGTTGGTACCATTCCCATGGTGAACAGAGCTATACAAATGACGAAATGAAATGAAATACTGATCTTTGAACAAATCAAAACTCTCATAGAATCCACAGGGAGCAAGTTGTTCCACTTACCAAAACAAAGTTATCGGGCCGTGTTCAGTGTTCTATCAATACACTTATGTATTTAAGGGATGTTTCAAAAATGTATTTCTCTGAGAAAGAAAGATCCTGCGCCGTGTTCAGCAGCATTGTGATACTGCCAAGGGAATGTTGGTGCATTTTGAGGTTGACTAAAGTAGGCAGGAACATCAACTAAGTGGTGGTTATAGTTAAGAAATGTATTAAGATCTTGCCGAAGAACAGAAAGCAACTACTGTGGAAGAAGAAATCATTATGGTTTACGCAGTACCTCAATGTTATCTTTTAATATACGTCATAGTTTAAAGAGGAGATCTTCTAAGCTTAGAATGTTGGGATCAGGACAAACTATCTTCTATGTCATCTGTAGAATGGACATTATATGATATGTGTAATTGTTACTATGGGGCACAGTTGGAAAGAGAGGACTGCAATTTACTCATCCACTCGTTCCCTGAAAGTCATTGTGCTGCATATGGAAGCAGGTTACTTATTGCATTGGCCAAGACAGGAGGAAGCGTCTTCTGTCTTTGTGGACAAAATACCATCTATGTTAATTGGTGAGATAAGGGTGTTTTCATTAGTGCATGTAGCCTACAGAAGTTCTTATGTCCACCGTTCATGGATACCATAATTCCCAACTTTATTTATGTCAGGCCCCCTGTGAGGACAAACATGACATGCAGGCACTGCAGTCAACAGGGATTCACAACTGAACAGATAAACCCACAAAGATATAAACTGCACCAGCATAATCAGTGAAATAAATGTTGGTAGTTTGCAAACAACAGGGAGAAACAAAAGAAAGAGAACATCATAACGATCAGTAGGGTGTCAAGGATTAGGAATGCATGTTACAATTTGCTAAATTATAATATGTTTTTAGGGAAAATTACCATCAATTCTATGATCCCTTGAAACTATAGTATACCATGGCTTGGAGGATGTCAAGTGCCTTGCCCTCTGATTGCAATAAAAGTTTTCAAGGATTGTACATGTGTTTATTTATTAAACAAATTTACATTGAGTTTTAAAAAATACTTTTTTTAAATTGGTTGAATTGCAAAGTACTGACCATCATCTCATGCTTTTGTAAATACTGGTTTTCTGAGAAGTAGCACCTTCGTAGACCCTTACGTCCAGGGACATAGTACTGGGACTTCTGTCTCTGTATGTTAAGAAACGTAAACTGGAAATGTAGGTGGGGCTTGGTGACTCCCAAGAGTTTTGATTATAACTTATATTGCTGAATTTTTCAGGACAAGAGTAATAGGATTATGTACGTGAGTATCCAATAGTTGCTTACCTTATGCTCTTCCTTCCACTGGCTGACATTCTGCAAGAGGTGACTCCCTGTTGTCACACTGAAAAATTGATGTTCAATTACAGCAGCAATGTATAGATTGGGCAACTTTTCCAATTCATACACATTCAACACATAGCAGTGTTGATTACGATCCTGCAGTGGATACTACATATTTATTTATTGAATCTATTTTGTACATTTATAAAGCATGCATAAACCTAAAGGGATCGAGGCGCTGGTTGCAAAAGAACAGTGACCGTGGCGGAACAAAGTCAGAGAGGTATATTGTTGATTAAAGAGCCACATTTTTAGGTGTGTTCTGAAGGCCCAGTAGGAATGTTCAGAGCACAGGGAAAGCAGTAAAGAGTTCCAGAGCAGGGTTGCAGTGCCAGGAAATCTGGAGACTCCCGCTCTATTTCATTTTAATCCGGGGATGATGAGACGGTGGCAGTAGGCAGAACGGGTAGATTATAAGGAGGTGTGATTGATGAGTCTTGGTTTATGTTTGCTTATTAGGTTTATATAGTGATTTAATCCAAAGCACTTTACAGTATAACAACAAGGTACAATAAAGAAAGAAGCATAAATACAATCATGAAACAAACCAGTGAGACAATATGCAGAACAGTGGGGCTGTGTTAGAGAGGCAGCAGTCATTCATGTTGAGAGCTTTTGTAATAGATATGCTTCCAGACAGGGAGCCAGTGGGGTTTTCTTCAGGCATCTGTGCTGTGATCATATTTGGAGAGGCCATGTGCATTGCTTTGGATGACTTGCAGCTTGTTGATATTGCTTTCTGTAGTACTGGACCAGAGTGCATTGTAGGGGTCTAGCTTGGATCCGATAATGTTTCGAGCATTGGTGAGGCAGTTTTTGATGGAAAGGAAAGGTTTGCTGGTGTTTATGAGTTCGGTGGTGTGTGCCGCTGATGAGGCAATGGCATTGACATGGCAAATCACATTTATAGTGGTGTCAAGTGTTTTTACTGAGGATGAGACTGTGATAGTAAGACCATTGATTGTGAAGGCATGGTAAGCAGGATCAAGTTTGGCAATTAGGGGTGGGATTCCAACAAGCATGGTTTGTTTTTATCCTAATTTAGGCACAGTAGATGGGAGGCCATCCAGGCTTGGATAGTTTCATAAATGGAGTTAAGTTTGACGGTGTCTTGTTGGTGGTTGTCAGTGAGGGGTATGAGGATTTGTGCATTGTCTGCATAGTTAGTGTATGTGATACCAAGTGAATCCAGGTGAATGAAAAAAGGGGTTTAGTGAGGATGGTGTAAAGGATGGGGGAGACACATGAGCCTTGTGGACTGCCACAGGAGACTGGAGTGGTGGGTGGGGTGGAGTCCCTGGAGAAGACGCAGGGAGTTCTGTCTGCTAATGAGGATGCAATCCATGTGGTGACCTCAGAAGAGAAGATGGCAGTGATGGGGAGATGGAGGTATAATGTGTGTTGGGCGACGAGGTTGAAGGCGACCGATCGGTCAAGGAGAAGGAGGAGGGCGAGATTTCCAGTGTCTCTGATTTCATCAGAATGGTTCTTGAGGTCCAACAATGCAGATTCAGTGCCATAGAGAGGGCGGAAGCCAGATTGGCAGGGACTGAGGATGTATTGTTGTTCCAAATTGTGATGGATTTGGAGGTATGTTGCTTGATCAATCATTTTGAACAGGAATTGGCAGTCGTAACACATTGGTATTTGGAAGAGATAGAGAGGTTGAGCAACAATTTTGTGAGCAAGGGTGAGATCCATGCTTCCTTGAGGGTGGAGGGAATAGCCTGCAACAAAAATGGCATTGATGATGGCAGTGATGAACAGCAATAGGGGTGCAGTGCAGTCTTTGAAGAGGGGAGTAGAACAGATGTCACCTTTACAGCGTGACAGTTTGAGGACTTTAATGATGTGTGAGACTTCGGATTCAGTGACAGGATGAAAGTTGAAGGGTGGGTAGGGAGAGTGTGATGAGGAGTTATATAACCAGGATTTGAAACTGATGGTGGATTGCTTTATAAGGATCTTCTTTTGAAGTAGGGTAAGGCGATTCTACTCAGGAGTGGGCCTTGCCACACCAGACTTCATTTTAAGTGATGTTGGAGGGATGGGTAGTAGGCGCTTCAAGTTCCCACAGGATGGCAAACAGTTCTCGAGAGTTAGATTTGGCAGAAGCAATTCTGTCATTTTAGAGGGAGGCCAGGCGGCATGTATTGCTTGTTTGTATTCATTGGAGATATGATATGATATATGATATGATATGATATGATATGGCATTTAAACATGCCTATACACAAGTGTTTTCAAGGCGCTACATGTGATGCTGAAGCAAGATTTGTTGGAGTCTGCCTCGATTGATCTTTTCCGAGTGCAAAGGGCTTGGAGTTCAGTTGTGTACCTGGAGCTTTTGCATTTGGTTGGTTTGTTCTTGTGCTCTTTTAAAGGGGCAATGGTGTTCATAGCATGGGCTAGCAGGTTGTTATAGTGGTCACCCTGGCCACATTTGGCAAAGGAATCAGAATGGGACAACCAGCAAATGTCATAGGAGGAACACCAATACTCATTCACCCTATTGAGAAGACTTCTACATGTTACCTTTAGAATTGGTCTTATCAATTCCCAGTTGACATCTGAACACACCATAAAACACAATACATGCTTTGGGGGGCATACCACCTTCCTAGGGAAACTCCTTTAGAAGATGGCCTTCCCCCAACTTACACACTGAACTAATTGGTTGCCTCGACAACCATCAATCTGGTTTAAAGCACCCAGAGGCACAGAAACTGCTCTTCTGAACACCTGTGAAGAACTGCTTGCATCTCTTGACTCCAACTCCCCAGCTGTTCTCGTTCTACTCGATCTCTCAACTGCATTTGATACAGTCAACCACTCCATTCTCATAACACGGCCCCATGATACCCTGTGTACCTCGGAGCGGCCACTGGACTGGGTGACCTCCTTTCTTAGTGACCATCCGTCCCAGATTATTCTGGGATCTTTCTACTACCTACCTCTATCTCCACCTGTGGCATCCCCCAGTGCTCCAACCTCTCTCCCTGGCTCTTTAACACTTATCTTGGTCCACTGACACACCTCATTTCCACCTAATACCCTAGCTTCCAGTGGTACGCAGATGACACACAACTCTTCTTCAAACTTCTCTCTGATCCACTCCTTACTTCTTCCATCATCCCTGAGTGTCTTTCTGTCAACCAGTCCTGGTGCACCTTAAATGATCTCTGCCTCAATGCCAGCAGGAATGAGATCCTTCCTATTGGGACTCCTGCTCCCTCTTTCTTCCATCACTCTGGCCATCATGTATGGGCTCTCCCCCTTCTCCTTCATCTGAAGGCAAAAATCTTGGAGTCAGCTTTGACTCCTCTCTTTCCTTCCCCTCTCACATTCAGGACATTCCCAATAAGTCCCAAATTCAACCCTACCTTCTCTAAGGGATTCTCCGTTTCCTCACTTTCCCCCAGAAGCTCATTTTCTCTAGAGCAATGGTTCTCTGTAGGCTAGACTATTTCAATAGCCTTTTTATTATTTTTTTTTTTATTATTAAGTGCTTTCGGTTACATTTAGTTACCTTTTACACTAAAACTCCATGATCAAATAAAAACAGGTCTATACACAATTAATAATTTAATAAAAATTACAAACATAAAGCACAATAGTCCAAATAAAATATAAAATACATTTAATTTGTGATTCATTTCCAATGTCTCGCTCACAATACTTAGAAATCACTATGGATGACAGAAGCCCGCCTCAGAAAGATCTACACATATGTCCCCCAACAACAAATGTACAGCTCTATGAGCAGTCTCCCCACCGCCCTTTGCCATAGATGGTAGGCAGCTGCAGCTAACACCATAGATACGGCACCAAAGATTGCACCCCAGAATTGATCTCAGGTGTAGGGGCGAGCTGGGGTGTAAGCCCTGCCCTACACTTGACCCAGAGCCTCACACTGAGTCAAAATGTGATGGGAAGTTTCCACCTCTGTAGAGCATAATCTGCGTAGTCTTTCTGCTCTGGGTATACTCACCATACCCTGTGTGGTAAAGGATGGGGAGGGTTTTAAACTGAGCGGCAAGATGAATCTCACCTACCTGGGAACGCACAGTTTTGTCAAGTAAGACTTAGGCCGGTCCAGTGTAAATGCCTGGTGTGAGTAAGACTCGAACTTTCGGAGGCCGGCCAGATGGTCTATGGCAACACCCGCGTCTTGGTGGATACATTTTTCTTGAACTCCTCCAAGGTTAATATGCAGCCAGGACTCTGGGACGGTACCCACGCCAATCTCCACTAGGAAGAGCTTGACCATCCTCTCCAGGACATTATACCACACTCTCTTCGAGGATCTCTTTGAGTGCCCCTCCACCTGGCTCAGCAGCATATCTGTACCTACGCAGCCATAATTAACCTTTGCCCAGAACTTGCTACCAGCAATTTTCCAGAGTGTCAGCAAGGAGGGGAGACCCAACTCAAACCTGATTACCTCCACGGGAACCCTCTTGGGGACTCCAAGCAAGGAGCAGAGGATGTTTGCGTCGAGCCTGGACAGCCAAGTCACTGCCCTCAGTGGGAAAAACCTCCAGAGCATACAAAATCCTGGGGATGATTGAAACTCTGTAGCCAATACCTTTTGCTTCGATTGACCGGCCACCCTGGGCGTCGATAATTCTTTTGAGGGACAGCCTTACAAACCAGGCTCTGTGTGATTTCCCTACTTCCAGGCGATCAGGTGAGAGAAGTGGACTAATGTAGACTTGTTCTAGCTTCACCCGGCCCAGACTCCATACAAATGAAGGATCTCCAAAGGCTCCTTTCCCATAAATCATCTTGGTTTTCTCTGTGTTAGGGCTGAGACCATTGTGACTTGCAAAGGCATGCAGAGCGTTAAGTGACTGCTGCAAACCCACCGTTGTTCGGTTTAATATCACTGTATGATCTGCTAAAAGAAGACATGGGATACAAACCTTATCGTACCGGGGTTGATGGTTCTTGGACTTCCTGAGGACTGAAGGAAGCTCATAGTTATAAAGATTGTAAAGAAGAGGGGGATGGGGGCACCCCTGTTTTAACCCCCAAAAAGTGCTGTATGGATTGGACAAATTCCACTTCTTGGGACAACCTCACCCTGACCTGCGTGTCATTATACAAAGCTTTGATGAAATACAGGAGTGAAGCATCTATGCCCCATAGTTCTAGATTTTCCCAAAGTTTTGATCTAATACCGCTGTCAAAATTGGCTGAGAAGTCAATGAAGCACAGATAAAGCACCACTCCTGAATAGCATTGAGTGTCAGAGATGAGGGTTAACAATGTCCATATCACATGGGTAGTACCAAACCTTTTCCTAAAACCAGTCTGCTAGTAGTTCAGAATACCCTTCTCCCTAACCCAAGCTGACAACAACTCCAATAAATGCATGGCAAAAAGCTTGGAGCTGCAGTCACCAATCTCAAGGAGACTATAGTTCGCTGGAAAAGTGTGCAGGCCCTTTTTGTGGACAGGAATGTGAATAACCAATTTTCATGATGGGGGAATGATCCCTGAATCACAAACCTGCATGAATAGCGAGAGGAGCACCACACACCATTGCAGGTGCCGGCTTATCACCAGAATGCAAAGGCCATCAGGGTACGGATCTATAGATGCCTTAGACTTCATAAAGGTGGTCACTAGGTCTGCCCCCTAACATGGCTATTAACCAGGTAATCTGCCATGGACTGGACGGACTCTAGCCAACCGGACCTCAGCTCCCCCATAACATTTTTCAATATGGTGAGCCCATTGCTTCTCTGTAATTCCCACCAACTTCCTGGACTCTAAATCTGCCCCATGGTTCGGAATAAGATGTCAAAAAGCGTTGGAGTCATGGGTGTTTAATAGGTGATTTATACATTTCCAGCTTTCGTTATTAGCTGAAAATCTATAGCCTTCAAACCAGTTCTTATAATTAGTCCTAACGATTGAGGTGGCTTGGACTTTCTACCTCCTGGTTAAATGACAGCTTATCTTGACCCACCAGGCCAACCCATTCAGCTCTTTTTTCCTTTTAAAAATTGCATAGTCAAAAACACTGCATAACCTGGACTGTTGCGCATTTTTGAGCGTGTGTCTAATGTTCACTGGACAAAAAAAGAACCTGGTGTTCCCCCAGGTCTCCCTTGCATTTCAAAAAGATTTCCCATTTGTCACAGGCAGATTGCCCAATGCCACCTTGAATTTTTCTATACTTCCCGCTGACCAGAACAGCCTTTTCCCTTGGATATTAACCGAGGGATTTAATAATAGTTGAGCTGCTGGTAAACGAGGTGGACGCTCACAGTGCATAATGAACATCACATGGTCACTGGCCGCCATTGTCTCTAATAGCAATTTGGGGCCCCAACTTGCCAAATGGGGATTGACTATGGTGATGGCCATTAGACCACGTGTACTTCTCGCCACCCTCTTGGGCACCAGGGGTATTAATTCAAACTCATCCAGAGCTTACCTCCAAGGTAAGGCTCCTGAAACAGGATGACTCCCCTGGCCATCCTCCAATAGGATCCTCCTATAGTCTGCATTAAAATCCCCTGTTAGTATTATTAAACCCCTGGGGGATTGCAACTGCCAACTATAGAGGGTCTCAAGCATGACCTCAGTCAGAGCTATGGAAAGGTCGCCACAAGGGGATCGTATAGAGTGGTCACCAAGTCCTCCTGCCCTGCCCAGAAAGGTTTGTCAAGTACAGCCAGGATGTTTTCATGTAGTCTTCCAAGTAAATACTCTGAGCGTCCAAAAATTGCCTTTTCCCTGATACAGAGACCTCCCTTAGGGCCACCCCTCATGGGAGGAGGGGATAGATGGAACAAAGCGAACAGCCATCTAAATCAAATGGGGAAAATAACCAGATCTCTTGTAAAAAAAAACACTCAACACTCCTAAATATTGCCAAAGATAGAGGGTTACTCAGAGAAGAGTGACGGCCCCTGGAATTCCAAGTCAGTAAACTAAAATTTGGTGTCCTTAATGAGGTGTTTTGTCAGCGGCACTGTGACCCCATCTGGAGCCACTGCCTCTGCTACATCTTGGGCTGCAGAGAACCCTCCCAAAGCTTTCCCACCTGTAGATTTGTGGATCCCTGAGTAATGCACCTATGATGGGTATTTTAGCTAGCTAGGTGAAACACCCTAATTTCGAATACCAAGTGGTACAAGGCCTCAGCGCTTTTACAAAGGCATTCTGGTACCATCCGGGAAATTAAAGTTTCCAATGACCGGTTGTCCACACTCTTCACTGATGGCAAATCCAGTTTGAGAATATCCCTAAATGAGACAGTAGATAGATCCGGGATCATATGCAAAAGTTCCAAACAGCTATGTACAGTCCAGGAAGGGGCCGCTAATTTTAATTCAACAAATGTAATACAGACAATGGTAATCAAACGCCTTCTTGTCCATCCCATTGTCCTTCTTAAACGAGCTATCAGGCCTCAGATTCTCAACCCTATTCAAACACAGAGCTTGAGAGACTGAAAGTTGCCTCAAAGTTGGGTCCACTGCCCCTCATCCAATCTCTTTTAATTGGGAGGGAGGCAGGGGATGATTGAGATGTTCAGGGTCATCAGCATGGGTTCCTTTATAAGTGCAGACATCCCTTAATGGACTTTGGGGACGATCAGCCTTTGTCAAAAAAGAGGGGTGGGATCAGGGTGGTGGGTGTATTGTTGGGTTTTTGTTTAACTGCCACACTAGCGGGTCGATGGGAGAGTTGCAGATTATTTTGATGGGTGGGATAAGTGGTTAGCAATGGGCCCCATAATCGGACCCATCTTAGACTGTTATTCTGCCTCCCAAATAGACTGGGCAAGCCATCCATCAAGAGGGCTCCATAGGATTACCTTCATCACCTCCCCAGTATCCAATTCCTTTAAAATAGGTATTCCACCAACTTGCAGAACTTTGACTTGCGGGGAATGCTTGTGGGGCAACTTGCTCTTGCCCACCGTCATTTGAGGCTTTTGCTGGAGCACCAACTATTTCTTGCAGAGTTTATATTTACGCTTGGGGAGTGGGGAGGGGGGTGGCGAGTGGTTAGGCATCGAGAGCTCCGCACAGATTGCCTTCAAAGCATCACACTCGCAGTTGGTCACTACCTAGGCTGACTTGTAGGGTGACCCTCCACCGCAGGGAGAGGACATGGCCTGAGACAGGGGGACCCAGATCCAAAGTATTTGGTGCCAGCGCAAAGTCTGAGATAGAAATGTGGGCCATGATGGTTGGCTGAGAAGTGACACCCAGGGCCCTATTCACATTAATTGTAGGGGCCACAGGGGACCCAAAAGGATGGGATGTAGTCAAAAGTAGGGACAATACTTTCATAGTTTTCAACATGCAAGCTTTTAGGAATGATTGCTCTTCTGCCATGTTAGTGCAAATTTGTAATAGCACCTCCACCTTTGCTTCCAGAGTAGTAAATGGGGAATCAGAATGAGAACTTAGATTGAGAGGGTGTACTTGCCTAATCTCGTTAAAAATGATGGAGTCCTCTTCATCACTCTCCACTAAGGAGGATTCCGTGGTAGTTATGAATTTTTCGAGATCCGGGGTAGACGACAAGTTAGTGGGTAGCACATTGCCGTTAGCGAAGTCAGCTGGTGCCATTGAATTCCTTTGGATACCCTGGCACAGTTTCAGCAAGGCTCCATTGGTGTCAATTAAGAAGTACCGTTGATGGCGTCCTCCTCGCTGGTTTCAGAGGGTTTAACCAGTATAGCAGAGGATGAACAAGTTGATACAGAAACCGAAGAAGTTCCAAAAAAGACTTTATTTTAGTTTGGGTGGAGTCTGCTTTTGAAGTGTCTAATTTTGGGGCTTTTTTTTCTGCAAAGTGCCGCCAATGACACCTTCTTATTGTCCTGATGGCTTCAGGCGTCCTGTTGTTAATGCACAGTTTGGATCTTTGGGTCTTATTTGCCCTCATTTTGTGGCCCAGGAGAAACAAAGGGCACTATAGCACAGGCCTTCGCACAACCCAATTCGGGGCCAATCACACGACTAGTGGCCAAAAAAGAGAGGGGAAAGAAAAACTGAAAAAAAGAGAAAAGCTGCTGTGTGTCACTCCAGCTATATTGTGCTTTAGGGTGGTTACGCTGCAGACCCCTCCCAAATCGATAGAGGGTAGAGACTAGGCAGTTAGTAAATTGCCACTGCCCCCGTACAGTCACTAGCCTAATAGCCTATGAGCCAGCCAGCTTTGAGATGTTACAGAGCTAACTCTGCCTTAGACCTGCCTCTTCAATCACAGTTTACCGCTAATAGGGGACTGATCCATGTCAGGGCGAATGGACAGCAGGTCAGCAATAGGTGTGCTTGGCAGTGAGCCGGCATGGGCCTCAGTTTTACAGCCACTGTAGATCATAGTGGACCACTTTTCACTGTGGTACTCCTCCCTAGTACCTGCGATGCAGCCCTATATTCCACAGCTCTAGCACACTTTCGACTTCAATATTAGAGGAAGGCACCTGCAGAAACATTGAAGCATCAAGCCACACTGCCGAGAGCTCTGGGTACTCGCACTACGCAGCCGCTTCTGACACTTCAACTCACAATAGCCTTTTCCTTAATCTACCCTCTTCTTCTCTACGACCCCTCCAGCTAATCCAGAATATGACAGCAAAATGTATCGTTGGCCTCAAGCACACGGACCGTATCTCTCCAGCCCTAAAAACTCTCCACTGGCTCCCGATTGCTGCAAGGATCAAATTCAAATCCTTCTGCATCATCCATAAGGCTGTCTGGGGCCAGGGACAATGCGATCTACTACTTGCTCTCACTAAATACTCTCCCTCCAAATTTTAATGCTCCTCTGGCACCAACTCTCTGTCAAGTGCTTCTCTAAACAGAGAGCTGGTGACCAATTTATCTCCTCCGCAGGCTCCCTCCTATGGAACAACCTCCCACTTCCACTTCATCTTGAGCCGGATCTCCTTAAATTCTGGAAGATACTCAAGACTTTCCTTTTCAACTCTTCCTTTCCTTCTCCCTCCTCTGCTAATCCCACAGTTGCTGCGATTGGTCAGTAGTGGCCTTATGTGTCCTGGGCCCTGGCATGGCCTGGGCCCTGGCCTTCCACACTCAATCGCCTTAAGCGCCTGCTGCTCCTAACACTTGCCCTGGCACTATTGGTCTATACCACTGAAGGCATGCACTTACTTATTAATTGGCAGCTGACCACCCCTCTAGCACTTTCTCCACTTGACACTTGCAGTTTCTCACTCCCAAGCCCTT
Source organism: Ambystoma mexicanum (assembly GCF_040938575.1). Taxonomy (NCBI): domain Eukaryota; kingdom Metazoa; phylum Chordata; class Amphibia; order Caudata; family Ambystomatidae; genus Ambystoma; species Ambystoma mexicanum. The sequence goes on from NC_090929.1 coordinate 1,547,323,140, forward strand.
CCTTCCTGGCACACATAGCACTCCCCCCTGCCCCCACCCTATCTCTTATCTCTGCACTTGCACGTTCTGAATGCTCACCAGGCCTAGTAGCTCTGCCTCTATCCTTCATAGTTGGTTAATATCCATTCCCATCTTTACATTACTTTACTTTACTTTATTCAATTTATAATATGCACCAAGGACCCTGAGGCTTACAGGCACAGACAAACTGAAACAGAACACACAAAACAGAAAACAGGACAAATACATTTCAGAAGAAAAATAGGACTCAGTCAAAATACCATGGTCAGGGGGATGTTACATTAGTAGCAAAATTAGTAGCAAAATAACAATGTTTTCAGCCTCTTTCTAAAAACTGCTGTCAAGCCCATTATTCCATGCCTTGTGTGCAGCTATTACAAACATGCAGTTTATAACCTTGCTAGATTTGTAGGCTGGTGTCTTCAGCTGGTTGGTATTATTTGACCTAAGGAGACTTACACTGGATTTCTCAGACAACACCTCACTAAAATAAGCTGGCATGGATCCAGCAAGAAATGTATGGGTGATCAATAGTAGACGATAATGAATCCTGGCCTCCAGTGGGAGCCAGTGAAAATCACGTCTAGCGTCTGAGGTGTGATCTTTCCATTTGAGTCCGGTGACAACTCTCACTGCACTGTTTTGAATGACTTGGAGACGGTTATATTCCGATTTGGGAATGCCTACTAAGAGACTGCTACAGTAGTCTATTTTTGACCCCACATTGACACTTGCTATTATTTCATAGTTTGTTTGAGAAATACATGGACGGAGATGTGCTAGCAGCTTTTTATAATAGGCCGATGAGGAAACAAAGTTGCTTACTTGCTCTTTCGTGTTCAAATTCTGGTCATGATGAGACAGGCCTGACGATAAAAGTTGTACAAGTTTTTTAAAATATCAACATTATCACTTACATCTAGATATTTCTCCCTCCCTTTTTGCTTCTCCGCTGCATCCTTTTTTTGTTTGTTTTGCCCCCCTGGATTTAGGTTGGGCTAACTGTTTTTTTTGCTCTAAGACTATAATTGGAATTTACAAATTATGTGTTGTATCCTTGTGTTTTTACTTTTTGTATTTTGTAATTATGTAATATTTTCTTTGTTTCTTTTTTCTTTGTGAACTTTTGTATTCATTCATGGCCGTTTAAAATGTTTATTGAAGTAGAACTAATTGATTTGAACTGAAACTGTTTTTATTTTATTTTTTGTTTTTTTAAATGTTTTTGGGAAGCATAAACACATTTAAAAAAAAAGAATTCTGGTCTACTACAATCCGTAACTTTTTCAATTTCTTCTTTGTGAAGATGTCACACCCTGCTAGTATGGGCCTAACTTTCTTATTTTATTCTCAGTCCCTACTACCATCAATTCTGTTTTTTTCTTTGTTAAGTGCTAGACCATTCTGTATCATCCATGTCTGTATAAGGTCATACACTTTCTTAATGGTACTTTTGTCGTGCAGATATATAGCTGTTAGCGGGATCACACGTTGAGTGTCATCCGCGTAATTGATAAAAGCTACATCATTTTTCTCCAGGAGGTTAAAAAAGGGAACAGTAAAAACATTATATAAAGAGGGTGACAAACAAGCCCCATGCGGTACACCATATGAAAAAAGGCACCAGTATGGCTTCAGTATCCTTGCTACAAACCCTACACCATCTATCACTCAAAAAGAGGTGATCCAGAGAGCAGTGTTGTCTGAAAAATGTGCCACTTCCTTCAGCCTGGGGACCAATATTGAATGTTCCACTAGGTTGAAAGCTGTGGATAAATCCAGCAACATAAGCAAAGCAGTTTGAACTTTACCCATGGCATCTAATAGTCTTGACTTTAAATCAAGTAATGCTTTTTCCGTACTATGTCCCTCCCTAAAACAGGACTGACATTTATTTTAAATCATGTGTTCATTCAAGTAAGCCGAAATCTGAATATAAACCATGCAATCTCAAATGTTCCCTCCATGTTGCCCTGTCGGTGCTTCGAAACACAATTTAATTGTTGTATAAGCGCCTAACAAATGCACAATAAATAAATAAATGTTGATTTCACGACAATGCACCGGCCACCTTCATAAACTCCACACGTAATGTTTAAAAAACATAAAGAACACAATTACATTGGAAGAAATGCTTTGAGAGTGATCCAAGTGTTTGAACCAGCATTGACGTATGCATAGTAAATACAATTCCTTCAAGACAAACCATACGATCCATCAGCATGGAGTTGTTATTCATTTTTTTAAAATCTTTGTTATGTTGTACAAACATCTAAGCTACAACCCTTGTTCCTTAGAGACAAAAAAGATGTATACCTGTCCACTCAACTACAAAATACAACTCTTAAACCAGTGTGACCGGCTTCTATCTGCAAGAGAGAATCTTTTTTGACATATGTTACCTTTTTAATCCATTATTATAAGCTGCGGGAAAGTATTGTGTGGGCATGCAAACAATCTGCTTAAGTTAAATTCACCTTTAGCTGCATTGGGATGACACTTTATTTATTTATTTATGTATTTATTTATTTATTTATTTGGATTTATAAAGCGCCCAGCGGCCCAGAGGCATTGTGGCGCTGTTACAGAATGTTGACTTAATACAATACAATATTCACTTAATACAGTTTAGGACAGCTGTTTCAGAGGCAGTAATACAAATTAAATGAGTGTTGACGGGGTGTTCCGAGGTTACAGAAGAACAGTGTTGGAGACTGTTCAGTATGGTAACTAGTTAAATAACTTTGTTTTTAGCACCTTTATGAACACTTTGAGGGATTCTTCAAAAGTGCCTTTATTGCTCGGTTCACTTTGAAGAGGCATCTTTAGTTGCCAAATCTGCTACAAATGTGCTATCCATCAACAACCACTTATTTACATTTTTGACCATATCAGGGTGCTGGCTTTCTAATTATTTCTTACGGGCAAGTCCAGAATTAAATGAAATGAAAATGGCAATCCCCTTGAAAGTACCCACGCACGTCTCACGTGTTAACAGTGCACCTGCAAGGCCTTCTGGCAGTTTGGTTACAAATGAATATAAACATATTTTTTTTGATGTAGTGGCCTACGAGAAGATGCAGATATAATTATCAAATCAATGTACTGTCATTTTGTTGTTAACTGGTCTTCTGTGACTCCTGTAGGCATCATGGCTTTTGTGTATAACCGTCTATTCTCTCCTAGGAGACTAAACATGCCCCCAGAGAAACAGGACATGCCCCCAGCCTATGAGATGGAGGCTGATTCTTCAAAGAAAGCTCTGGCTACGCTAAAAGCATTTCACAACAGAGTGATCAGAAAGTGGGGGTGGGGGATGGGAGGAGTATTGATTAGGCCAGGAGAGAGGTTTCACCCAAGAGAGAGGGTCTACCATCTTGGAAACATATAATCTAAAGTTCCTCTTTTTACCCCAACCCCTCAACACTGTGCAGTCAAGGAACTTTGGGAGCTAACAGCAGAAGTGAAGAGACTTGTTAAAAAAAGCTGACATTGATACAGAAGGCTTTAAATGGGCCATTCTGCAATGCTGAAATGACTAGATAAGGGGCTGAGATCCCCCTTAATGGTTTCATCTTGAAGACTCATCTTTAACCAACTTGAAAAGGATTTCCAAAATGCGGCCAATGTACCTGGGAAAGGCCCTGTTGATTGTTTCTCCAGTGGATTCTTCATTGTCGATCCACGAGGGTTATCATGTCTTCACACAGGGACGTCATTTAGGGGTCGCCAGATCTCCTTTGCGACCTCTGTGGTCTCTCTTGCGACCACTAAAAAAAAAAAAAAAAGAAAATGTTGTAATGTAAGCTCCTGGGCTGTGGCCAGCACAATGTGGATCTTTACTTCTGGAGTGGCTGTTTTTTTGTTCAGGCCCCTTAAAAAAATAAGAAAAATAAGAACAGGAGTGCCACAAGTTTAACACTTTTAGCACTGACCCTAAATAAGACAGAATGGGACTACCAAATAATGTGTCTTTCTGGAATTCTATACAATAATTGCTAGACTCATTAAAGGTTTATTTCAGGCACACTTTAGGGGGTGAGTCACTGATTTAATCTGTTCTTAAATGCCTCAACTCAGGCTTTCATCCATCTGAGGTCGATAAATGAGTACCAACACAGGTTGGATGATATTGGGTGTATATTTTTTTCTATACAAAGCACTTAAGCGTAAGTGCTATATAATAACACATAATTATCATTTGGTCATGGCCGTCTGCTTGCATTCCCAGTAATTTGGTAATATGGGCCTATACACACTGATCTTAATGATACATATGGCAATCCAGTCTTGTATGAAATGTACATCACATTATAGTGATATTGTAACCATATTTTTTGTAGTGTATAATGCTATGTGATGCCACTTCTTGTTTTGTCAACGGGTGAAAGGTTGTGTTCCATCGCTTCCTGCGATATCAGTTTGGGGGTGGGTTAAAATGATATCACTTCCTGTGATGTCATCAGGGGGTCAAGGGTCATGTGATGTCACTTCTGCTAACCCTGGCATTTTGGTGAAATGATGGCGCTGTCTTCACATGTAAGCCCTGTCCACAAAAAAGACTGGCACACGGTTTCCAGGTGTATATGTACACAAGTACATGCCATAGCCAGATCACTACTTGACTGCCTGAACAAAGTAATCCTATAATTTCCTATAGAAAAGCAAGCAGAAATGTTATAGCAATATCTAATGGGGAACCCATAGGATATGTGAATGCTAACTCCTCAGTAGATGATGATGATAATAATAATAATAATAATAAAAATAGCAATAACTTATTTTTATATAGTACTTCTTACAGTAGTTAGTGCACATGAACAAGGGATACAAATAGAAAACATTAATATCCTCTAATGCAATAGTACTTAATGGAAGAATAATAACTGGTTCAGCCCAGCTGAATTTCAAATGTGGTGTTTGCATGTTGATTTATGAAAGCAATAACTCACTGAGCTATCTGACTAGCTCTGTAATGGTGGCAGTACAGGAACAAGAGGAAGGGACTAAGATTAAGATAGGAATCTTTTGAAAAGATGTGTGATGCTGTTAACCAAATTGCCTGCTTTTACACGTATGTAGTCATCCCATGATGGTGATATTATACTTTACTATTTGTATTTGTATATGTAGATGAATAACACAAGGGTTTATTTCCATCTGTGAATAGTATAGACCCACAGAATATGTTTCCAAATTGTACATGCCACTTAATACATTGAATGAACGATACATGATTGTGTTTCACGAGCATCAGGAGCTGCACACTGGCCATACTTCCACCAAATAAGTAACATATTTCAGAGTCTGATTCCTCCATTTTCTCTCCTTTTCACTAGGCATTACAACAGCCCCAAACATATTTCCTTTTAGCTCATGTTCGGGAAGGGTTATGATGGTTCTTCATGTCAATTACTAGCTGAAGCTTACTCATGGAAAGGTGAGCTTTCCCTTGTCAAGTGTCTTTCCCTAGTGAGCGGTGACGGGCTGCCCATCTAGTGCAAGGGGACAGAAAAGAGAGGCTGACCCTGAATTCTCAATCTAGCCAATCCGTACTATGCAGCAAACAATGCAGCGCCGCAAAAACTGAGCGTGTGATCTTCTCTGAAAAATGGCCTTCTACAAATGCTCCAATCATGGAGTGGAGCAAGTGGCATGACAAAGAGTGCAGTGGATTCACTAGAATGACTGACCTTGGCCACTCCCAACACACCACACAACACAGCATATAGGTTATGTAAAAGGTTCTTATACCGCACACTGTCACCATCTGTGTGGTCTGTTGGTGCTCTGGTGGATATTTAAAGCATGAGGGTAAGGGCAGGTCAGTTGGTAGGACTGAGGGAGAGAAAATAGCATGTGAGCTATGATGTGCTTCAGTTCCATTTACACCGTTCGCTGTGCATAGGTGTGTTTTTCAATTGGTAGCCCTCATGTGCTGTTGTGCAAGGCTCATTGTGGCTTGTTTCGTTGTTGTGGTGTAGTGAAGTGTGTGCAGTTTGTTGTGCTGTTGTACACCACCGACACTCGATGAGGAGGGGAGGACATACTAGAGATGTTAAGAGAATGGGGCGCGGGGGGTAAAGTCATCTACAAGGAATGTATATGCCTTACCAACCATAGATGCGCTACTTTCTACATTGATTTTCTTCAATTCAGGCTCATTTCAATACGTCAGTTTCATGAAATTGGAGGTTAGCTAGCCTTACAGTCAAGTTCATAACACAAAGATCTCACCATGACCCTTTCATCTGGCAGAAGACACGTAGCAATGCCCCATGATGCTCACACAAGGGCATTTTAGGGCTTTGTCGGCATAGCTGCGGTCTGTGGTGCCATAGATTGCACCCATGTGGCACTCTCGCAACTGGAACATACAGAAAAGCTGTACAGTATCCGAAAACACTGGCATTTTCAGATTTTTTTTCATGCTTTCAATATTATCCTGAATGCCAATGTCAACTTTCCAGCTGCAACACATAACATCGACACATACCAACACTCTGCCATCACATGACAATTTGAAGCTGGAAATTACAGAGTAGCTGTTGACTTCATATTTTATAAAACACTACTCCCCACACACATCCCCATGCAAACATACCATGAGTCTCCTCTCATCTACAGATGACAGTGATGAACCCCAGTAAACGCATCTACTCACCACCTCCAGGAACTCATTGGCTAGGGGACAGAAATTGTACATTGGAGCACACATGCATACCAGAGATCCATCGGAGTATACTTTTGGAATCCCAACACATGCTTCAGGTGCCTGAACCACTCAGAGGGACTGCTACTGTATAATCGTCTAACCAACTGCACCATAGTGGTAGTCTGTGCTGTGCTACACAATACAGCACTCTGCATGGCTTGTATATTGAGATATGGTCAGATCTGCGGGCCGCACCACCTGTCCCAATGATGCAATTAGTGGTCTGATGGGTGTGGGGGGTGGGCGGGTGTGTAAAACGACGTAGTTGCTATATTTTTCCTGGGCCTGCTGGGTGGTTGATGGTCTCGTGTCAGTAATCACTATGCATGAATAACACGATAGTCCTGTCAATGTCCAGTGACTGTACTCGACAGGCACAGGTCCTCATGGGCAAGCCATGCATGAAACATGGCTATCTACAACATGTGGTCTCAAGCAAAGGTGGAAAAGGGCCTCTGAGTGAGCACATCTAAGACGAGTCAATCCAAGCAAGACACCTAAGTCCTATACCGGTGAAAATGCACACACGCATCTCCTAATACAAAACTCTTAGAACCTCTAGCACATTGACTATGGTCACAGAGGGTGTTCCAACCACAAAGCGCATTGAGGCCATACAAATGGGGAACGAGCGCTATATAAATAACCAAATACAATACAATACTTGCCTTTTGTGAATTGGGGTGCCACTATTTTGGAGCACGTCGATGCTAGTGCATCGCTTAATTTATGCCAAAAAAGGGTGCTATTTGGCTCCTTTTTTGAGATGGTGCATCTCGGAGATGCAACATTCTGTGGATCAAGTACATCTGTTACACCTTTTGTCTGCAGCATTTTATGTGCATTCCTCGTGAAAAATCCAATTTTCGCACGTTTGGGTTTTTGAAAATGTGTCCCTATGTCTGTTGTTTAACATAAAAAGAAAGGGGTTTGCTGCATTTTTGTCGTGGTGCAATTATTTGCAGATAATTCCGAGTTTGTCAAAACCTGTTTTTGTCATTCCTTTTTTGCCTAAATACACAGTGTTTGCCTTAAATAATGTGCCCCCAGGCCATTTCTAAGTAAGTATATGGTTGACACTGAACTGATCGCGTTTCTGACAACCTTCCGTGGAGGACTCAACTTTGGCAAGCACATTTTGAAAAATATTTGCTCAATCAATGTACTGTAATTGTCTGGTGAAAGCATTGCATTAGAATGTGTCACTACAGCAAGAGAGTACACGTGTGATTCATTTCGTGTGTAGACCATCAGGCTCTCATTCATTTCAGTGTAACTGGGGTTGGGCAAGACACCAACAGCTTATCAGAAAAACAGACTGCGTACTAAACGAGCAGCATCTGGCTCAAATATTCAAGTGAGGCTGATGCATGCACGGCTCATCAACAGAAATCAGCGTTACTGTTCTACCAGGAATGTGTTGAAGCACAGCTAATTAAGGATGCCAGATTAAGGTTGCCACACTGGTGAGTAGAGTTGGCACAGCATTTCAGCCGTTCAGCCATGTGGACGCACAGGCTGGCACACATCTTGGAGCAGGTTTTTAGTGTGATAAGGCGGGCAAAGATATTCTATTAAATGCTGACAGAGGTGTGCATGACATGTGTATTGGAATGCTGCTGTCCTCGTGGCTCTTTATTTCTTCGTTCACACCACATCCCTCTTCTGGGTGGGATGCTGCAGCTGTCCATCACTTGCAGATGGATCATTCTGACTTTGGCAGAGGAATGCGAAATGCTCAACGTGATTTGACTAAGCCTCTCTCGCTTACCCCCACGGTGGTGGGGCATGAGGAGTGCAATCCGGGATCATGCACATCTCAGCATTCTCGCTCCTTTCAGGGCCGTGTGCATCTATGTCCTGCAGTAGGATACACTAAAACATGCTGTTGGACCGAATGGAGCAACGGTGCACATAAAACAGAGACTCATTGCCGGACTGGGGGCAGTTATGGAAACCTTTGCACACTCTGCGTTCCTTCCTCTCATACAAGGCCCTCCCAGTAATTCTCCCAGGCTCAGTAGAACCAAGACATTAAAGGCTTTCAGCTTTCCAGTTAGAGGTCGTTGAGTGGGTAGAGGTATTCCAATCATTTAAAGCACTGAAAACCCAACAACCCTGCACGCGTTCATTGAGCCAGGAAACACGAGCATTTTCCTTCATCTGTAAATTAAATTCAGCAGAATCTATCAGAGATATGAATGACTGACATTACAAATAAAAGATTCAAAAAAGGGAAATTGCAATAAAATGGAGCATCATTTAAAAATGCTAGAACTTTATTTGTTAACTTTAAGTATTGAATTCAGCGATTTATTTTGGCACAAAATCGGTGCATTCTTTGTGCAAACAACTCACTCCAAGGGTTTATGTTTCTCAAGAACTTGTGGGATGTTTTAACCCACTAGGCTCTGCCCTGCGACATCCCTGATGAAAGAATCATAAAAAATGGCTGCAAAAGCCCTATGCGCGCCAATAACCTATGAAAATGGTGCTTTGAAACATGAAAAGATGGCTGCCAGATCTACTTTGCCTGTTGTCAGTAGTGGAAAGGAGACCTCACTGCTGAAACATGTTACTGGGCTGCCCACTAATTAAAAATGAACACTGGAGGAAAGGCAGTGCTTTATTGCAAGAAACCCAGAAATTGCTCGTAAAATCCCTTTTTCTTGGTTGCTGAAAATACAAAATACCGGACCAAAACACCACAAAACATCCAATATCTTTGCTGGGTGTTACCCGCCACTTCATTTAAGGAATCATTATGAACACACAATGTCAGGAAAAGAAGAATCTATCATCAAAATATCTACTGTAATAAGAATCCTTGTCTGTGAAAATCAGTCAAAATATGGGCGAAGTACCCGCGGCCTCCTATATGACAGCTGTCATTAGTTGCATCAGAAGGTTAAACTTGTGTAATTGAAATCAAATGTCTATAAATTAAGTGCCCTGTTATCAAAAGTTATATAGGTTGCAACTATTTAATCTCTATGGTTTAGAGACTAGAATTAGGAGTCCTAGTTCCCTGTTTTAAAATTGCAAGTTTATTTTCAAAAAAGAAAAAAATAACAAAGTGACTTTTAAAGTAAGCCTGATACAAGCCAAAACTACAAACCAAGGCACCTCCCTTCTGTTCTCTGGACCAGGAACTCACATTCAGGTGTTGATTAAGAGGGGAGGGGCTCTGGGGCTGCTCCTGGGTGAGCCAATGGACTTTCCTTGGCTGAAAAGATATGCAGATTGTAAAGTGTTAACAGTGGCCTCTGCCAGAGGAAGAGGGCGGAGATTGCTCTTGAGCTGCAAGATGGAGATAGAGGCGGGGACAGAAGACCATTTGTTGATTCACAAAGCACAGAAAGCGCAGTGAAAATTCTGGTTTTGTAGAAACTGTATTTATGTCAGAAGCATGAAACATCAGACGATTATGCCCAGATATCCTGCGCACATATGTACAAAATTCTGGACATATCAGATGTTGTGTCCCGGACAAAAAGTGCAAACATTTGTCAAATCCAGACCCAAGATCCCACCACAACGAGGATTGGAAGGGGGTTTGCTCCGCAGCATATGGGATCTATGTATGTTATTGGTATCAAGATGTACATATGTAAAGATGTATTATATCAAAAATATATTTTATGTGCAAAATGCAAAGGGGAGGATGTTTTGCCTCATAAAACTGCATCATCATGATGACACACTGTTTTCTCCTCCAATCAAGCGAGAGAGCAGACTTTAGCCAATAGACTACCTAGGGGGTGCGCCTAGGATAATTCAGCATACCCACCCCCTTTTATGAAACACATAAAGATAGCTGGGGACCTAGAAAAACAGACTGATCCATCCACCATCCCGAATTTGGCAAAGCACTCTGAAGGAGACACATCCATACTCCTTGTTCCAGACTCCTGAAACTTTGCAAGCAGAAAGGCTCAGAGCATAGCTGAACCACTTTCAGTTGGGCCTAACTTCCAGAACCCATCCCTCAACTTAAAGGGGAAACCAAAGAGCAGCCAGGCTGTGCTGTAACTGCTTGCCTGCCAAAGAATTATCTTCATAACCAGAAGGGCAGATTAAATCCCAGTCTGGTGCCGTGCTGTGCTCTGCAGACCAGAGAGCCATTGCAGATCCAATCCAGTCATGCTGTGCAGTGTAGACCAGAGCGCCTTGCTGTCCAGTCCTACCGTGCGGTGTCCAGAGAACCTTGCTGATCACTGAACCAGACCAGACGGTGTACCCAGTAGACTGTCTCAGAAAATATCCCTGACCAGAACCAGAATCCTTGACGGTTCCATTCAAAGCATTGGTAGTGTGTATCCATAGTATAAGATTGTCACTAGCCTATGTACTGTCCATAATCATCCCTATCCAAATCAAATCTTATATCCAGAACTGTATTGTTAGAAATCTTTTTGTCCTGCCTGAGCTCTCTCTCTCTCATCCTATCGTGCTTCTGTAATAATATTGTTAAAGTCATCTTTGCGCTCATATATTTCATCCGTATAAGGCAAGCAAAAACCTGATCGGTGACGTCCTGGTCTTGTGGTTGCGCTGTCGTGTAGTTTGTTTCTTCATAGTCCATCCCTAGTGTAAAGAAATCTTGTTGGTAATTTTAAAAGCGCATCCTTGTTTTACAATTTTGCCTCTATCTGAAAAAAAAACCTCCACGAAAATGTCCATAACTTCTTCATACTTTATGCTAAAAACGAAATGTAAGTGTCTACTTAAAGCTAACATCCTAAGCTTTCTAAAGAACCCAGAAGTATCAACTCCCTATAGTTTTACTGCATTTGCGCTTTACGCGCGCGGAACAGTTTGCCGCAAATTTTTCGTTTGGCTAAAATCTATAACGTGTAAAATAGCTTTTCATTGCACCCGACCTCAAAATTCCGTTTTCAACTTGCTTATTACTCTCCAATCATTGCTAGTGTGTGTCTGAAACCAGATAAAGCAGCTCCGATTAGAATTTCAACAATTTCAGTGATTTAAACCCATTTACAGTGTTTTACCCAATTCATTCAAAGCCGACTTTAAAACCATTTTTGACAAGTTTGCCAATCAATTCTGTTTTTCTCTGGTGTTTGCTGGGGGGAAATTGGGATTGATATATTTGCTTGAATTCTGCATTCTTGAAACATGTTCTCTCTCCTTCTATCTCTTCATATTGCATATTGGGCGGATTGAGGGGTGTGCAGGGGAAATCGTAATCACATTGCCATTTGATTGAACACACACAAAAATATTATTTCTGTGCTGCATTATTTTTCCCATCATTGTTCCTTGTGATTAAAGAGATTGCTTAGTGTGACATTACCCCATTGGTGCTTATTGTATAACCATTAAAAATAGTGTGATAATATATTGTGCAATACATAAATAAATATATTAACTTGAAAAACCAGCCTGATTCCTGGTTCAGTGTGACCGGGGGGTTAAACGAGAGGGGCGTGATATAAGTGGTATATCGTTCAGAATAAAAGAATTTATAGACACAAATAAATAATTAAAGGTGCATCCCATGCTAGACATTGACTTAGGTGAAGTGCCGGATTGAAATCACTTACAAGATTGGGGGCTCGTCATGAGATCTCTGAATTAGACATACCACTTGTGACAGTCTAATACAGTGTGCTAACGAACGAAGTACATACCCCTGTTGGGCTACCACGCTGTGTTACACTGTAAAAAGCACCCCTCAATAGAAACGCTCTAAGGAAGTTGGTCTGTTTTGCAAAAATAAAATAAACTCCTGTAAGTCAGAAAGGAAATTAATATTTCCGGAATGGCGACCTTGGTAAAAATCAATATGGCAAAGGAACACCTAGTGCATACATTATTTGTAAGGGGTGAATGGACAGAGAAGGATCAGAATGTGTGGTTGCAGGAAATCAAAGAACAGGACACCGTAACAGGATTAATCATATGGCAAGATCAGGGTCCATTACATATGGCACTGAGTGAACTGTATATGGCCACTAAGGTAAAAGAAGAGCAAAGCAAGATTGCCAAAATAGTGGCATATCTGTACCTCCACATTGGAGCAATACAGGACAAATATGCCGAGAACCTAGATCTGGCAAACAAGGAACTACAATCATTAGAAAAAGCCCAAACTGATCTGGACTCTGCAGAGCAAAGGCTACAAAAGAGCTACGAATCAGAAAATGAAACCAGGCAGTACCTGATAAAAATAAAAGAAGATATGGATATCCTGCAGCAGGATAAGGTAGAGCAGGATATAAAAGTACTGGCGCTGCAGAAGGAGTGCCAACAAAGTTTGGACTCTCTTCTAGAGAGCCAGAAAAAGCTGGAAAAGCAAATTCATTTTAATAGGCCCTGTGCAGAGCAGGTAGTCACCCTGCAAAACCGCCTAGACCAAGAAGAAGAAGAAAATAATAAATTAATCCTCAAAGAACTTGACACCCAAACAGAATTCGATGAGAAGCGCCAGAAAGCTGGTACACTCCAAAAACAAAGGGACGACCTGGCTGCACAGAGGGGTACTCTTATTCAGGAAAGGGACACCTTAGGCCAGGAGGTTAGTTATTTAAAAGATAAAATGGAAGAAAATCACCTGGCCCTCCAGGGACTGGGTGAGCTCCAAAAAGATTGCACAAAATGGTTAGAGCACTCCAGGTCGGTAATGATAGGACTCAATAGGTAACCCTCCTGCAGCAAAAATGGCCCAGCACTCTAAAATGGCACAGGAAGCACAGAGAGACAATGAGGCTCTCTGTGAGAAAAATGACAGGGTCCACAGACAGGTAGCTATGCAGGAACAACTGATAGAGACTAGTAAGGCCTTGATAGATGAACAGAAAGGTCAGGTTCTTGCATGGCAACAGGGAGCAGGGCTGAGAGAGATGAGGTCCGCTGAGAAAGGGAAACACCTGAGCATAACTTCAGAAACCCTAGTGCCAGAGGCCTTCATCTCTTCCACTCCATGGACTCTGCCACCCCCATGTCCACTGGCGCACTTGAGCCAAGGGCCACGGGTATGGCGGACTTCAATCCAATGAGGAATATGGGGCTCACAGATCAGCACCTCCCAGGAATGGATGGGCGGGCATCTGGGTATCGGGTCCAAAGTGCTAGGGCCATATTTTCTGATCATGGATACTCCAATGAGGCAAGGGTCTGAGAATTGCATCCTCAAAAATACAATTTACCCAGAGACCAGATGGTAAAATTTAGTGGGGAACTCCATGAGAGTAGGCCCACTAAAGGCATCCTGAAAACCTCTGCCCAGCTAGGAGAGTGGGCGGGGTACTCCGCAAATCCTGGGAGCAAGGGGGAATCAGAAGACTCCTCTGAACGCCACAGGACTCAAGAAACTAGGCCCCCACATTCTGCCAGCCATTCCCAAGCTCGCAGAATCCAGGATATCCTAAAAGACCAGACAGGCACCTCTGGTAGCAGTGCCTCTGAGTCAGAGGATGAGTGGACCAGGATCACCCGAACCAAAAAAGCCAACAAGGTCAAAAGAGCCTTGCTCAAGGATCCCCTAAAACAAATAAAGGCGATTAGGAGCGTCATCAGGCCCTATCATAAGAACACGAAATATTCGGTTTGGGAGCACCTTGAGCACTTTGAACAAATGATGGAGACTTTCCATTTGAAGCACAGCCAAAGCTATATTCAATATGTAAAGTGGACCTTCTCTCCGGAGTACTCCAGCTTCTTTGTGGGGCTGGAGGATCAGAATCATTCCAGATGGTCCACCTATATGGTGACCATCTTGAAACACTTTTCTGTGCAAAGGAATCCTTAGGAGGCTCGCAAGGCAGCCTACAACTTGCAATGTGGGGAAGATCAGGCCCCACAAGAATTTGTTCGAGAACTAAAGCGTGCCTTTGCACAGACAACAAAAAGGGTGGCCCTGACAGCAAAGAGTTTGTATATACTTTCTTCCATGCTCTCCCCAAATATATCATGACCCAGCTAGTGAGGGACTTTCACGAGAAAAGATCACTAGACTGGGTCATTGAACAAGCCACGCGCATTTATGAGGTTGAAAAGCCAGTGGAAAACATAAATAATCCCAAAAGCCCCAAAACAACCAACACCCCTGCTGCTGCTAAAGAGGCGGAGGTGAAGGTTGCCCCCATTTTTGATTTAGAGATGGGGGGGCCTAAAAACCTGCCCACACAGAATCAGAACAACCCCAAACCGGGAAAGACCTCAGGCCAATCACAAACAGCGAGCCAGGGAGCTAGTCCCACAAATGGGACCCCTAACTCCTGTGACTACATTAGCCCATGCTAAAAGGGCAATAGACCCATCCTGGGTTATGTCTGGACTCCTTCAGCCCAAGGGAGGGGGAGGGATCCAACCAGACAGCATCTAACCCAGTGAACTTCCCTCCTCACTTCCCCCAGGAGGGCAGTAATCCCCCAAATACTGGACAGAATTTCTTCCCAAGGTACCCGCAACATTTTAACCCCCAAAATAATCCATCCTTCTTTCCCCACTTTCCTGAGCCCAGACAGCCCAATGCGGGAGAGGGGAGACCAAGGGTGGAGGGGTACCCAAACGTTCCTAACCTGGGGTATTATGAGAGAAAGGATAGCTACCCTTCCCGGGATCAGCCCAGGGGAGACATGAGGACACCGTACCAGCCAGAGCGGGTGTCCCAACTAGAGCGCCAGGTCCAAAACATGGCACAGGATCTGGGTCGCATGCTGAGGGCTCAACAGAACCATCCGATGAGCATGGCGGCACAAATGCCTCAAATCCCGGACCTGGTGCTCCAGAGCAATGACAGGGAAAGAACCCCAACAACCCACCAGTTCCCAGGGAGGAGGCACAAGGTTCCCCTTGTGCCTTCCGGGGGGTATAAAGCCTTGGAGGAAGCTTCCTCTCCCATTTCTGAAAAGCCCCTGGAAACCCAGGAACCGGAACCAAAATATCCTGCCCTTGAAAGTCTGCAACCCAAGGAGCAGAGAGGGTGTAGGAGAAATAAAGAGCCCAAAAAGACCCATTTTGTGGAAAAAAATCCAAATTGAAGGAGAAAGATCCTCAGAGGATTCTGGGAAAAGGATCTTCTCCTTCAGAGATGGGGGAACTCCTTCCAAAGAAAAATGGGTCCCATAGGATCCAAATCCAAACTGGGTAGATGTGGGGACTGAGTTAGCACCGCCCATCATCAATCCCCAAAATCATCAGCATGAAAATCTCCTGGTTCAAACCCATCCTGGTGACTGCCTCCCAAAACTTCCCCCATATCTAGCGGTCAACTTTTTCTTTCAGATTCCCAAGACTCCAAACAGAATCCTGCCCAAATCACCTTCCTGTCAGCGTCCAAAACCAAGAAAATAACCGACCAGTTGTCCAAAAATATACATTATCTCTGCCCTCTTGAGGAAAAGGAGGGAAGATTCTATGCCCCGGTCCAAATACAGGGGCAGTGTGCAAATTTGGCACTGGTGGACACTGGATCCCAAGCTACCCTTCTGTCAAAAAGCGCCTTTGATCAACTGAATTCGGGAAGGGGGGAGAAATATGAAATTCCTCTCACCCCTCTTCCTGGACAACTTCAGAACTTCGACGGGAAGGAAATTCCCATCGAGAGGACTGCAGATTTGAACATTAAAATTGGGTGACACTAGGTGAAGCACCCAGTCATAGTTGTGACTCCAGAGGGCACCCCTTGTTTACTAGGGAATGACATCCTGCGGAGATTGTCACCCACCAAAGATTGTGTAACCAATTGTGTCCTCTGAACCCAGACTAACTGACCAATAAAATTGAAACAGAGTGTCAACCATGTTAGTTTAAACGGCACATGGCACATGGTTGAACAAAAATCTGACCAAATAGAATTTCACTTCCAGAACAACCAAATCCCAGACATGACAGTTATTGCAGTAGGACAACAAACTGGTGATGAGGGGTTCCGTCTATTTCTGAAAATCAACCTTTCTTCCAGTCTAAGGTGGCATTCCACACTGGAAGGAAACACTGTGAAATTCTTTACAAATCCACCATCAGACATTCCCACTGCTATAGTCCAGAAAGATGAGAAATCAGCTCAAAGCCTGGCTGACATTCAGAAAATTGGAGAGCAGTTGTTCATCCCTATTAAGTTAAATGAAGGGAAGGACTCTGTTCTCGCCTGAGTGTGTGTGAACAACGGTAAGAGCTTCATCAGCGAGGCCATGTTCCGCAAAATACCAAAAGATCCAGCCATTCCCACATTTAAACTGATAGACAAATGGGAAATGGACCTGGAAACACCCATTTCCAAACATCTCCTGCCCAGGTGTATGGTCAAAATTTCCATAGGCAACAAGAGCATAGTCCATAATTGATGGGTCGTGCGAGATGTCCCTGCCACATTTCACTTAGGCAGTGACATTCTCAATCGTTTTGCCATTAGTTTGGACCTAATAAACTTCAAAGCTTGGTCCCGATTAGTGGGTAATCCTATGGGCTTTGATGACTCAGAGAAAGCATTTAGGTCAGCTCAACTGCTGCCTTATGCAGTTGAAATTAAGATTGGAGAGGAAGTCACCAACCCAGAAAAGGACCGACAATTCTCACTGGAAATGAAAGTTAAAAGAGGACAGAAACTGAAAAACCCTGACGCCTATATTCATCTTAATGCTCACTTCCAACAGCAAGGGTTGGGGGTAAACCCAACACCACTAGTCAACATAGAACATGACACCATTCCAATAGAGGTGGATAACAGCGACTTAAAGAGGATCACTCTAGCCGCAGGCACCATTATTGGAATGGCGGTTGATGACCGACATTTTTCCATAGATCTAGGTAATTAACTGTTAGGACCAGTCCCCAAGGACTGTTTTGAAAGTGACAGTGCAATGACACAACACCAGACAGGATCTTCAGCCGGCATGGGGGGAATTTCCTGGTATACACTTCCTGCCCTTATGGTAAGGAATATGTGACCTGTGACTTTAGGAGGGATGTGGTGATATTCCAAGTCTGCGAGGACTGCCTTCCCCACCTGAAGCCACCGGTCCAAATCAGCACTTTGAACAGGCACTTCTCCACCCAGCTGAAAGAGGCCGCTGAGATAGCAAAACCGGAAGTCTTTCCAGGCTTCAGGCAGATGGTTGAAGAGAGTCAACCTAGCTGATGCCTGTGAGACTCTCGAGCAAAAGCAACAATTGAAACAAGTTTTCTTAGATTTCCAAGATCTCTTTGTGGTGGACTCATATGACTGTGGTCGCACCGACATCCACACAACAAATATTCCCACAGACCCTGGCATGACTCCAGTGTTTGTGAAGCAATATCGCTTACCTCTCGCATCAATGGAGTCCCTTACTGAAATAATTAAGAACCTTGAATCCCGTGGGATAATCCGTCCAGTCCACAGCACCTTCAATAATCTGGTGCTGGGGATTATGAAGCCAAACAGCCAGTGGAGACTCTGTGCCGACCTTAGGGAGCTCAACAAACAGGTCCATACTTCCCGATGGCCTCTTCCCTACATTGACCAAGGGCTGGCCCAGATCCAGGGGTCACAGGTATACACTGAAATATACCTGACCAATGGGTACTGGACTGTACCTGTCAGTAGGGAGGACAAATACAAACTGGCTTTCACCTTCGAGGGGCAGCAGTACACATGGACTCGGACTCCCTTTGGATACATCAACTCTGGCAATGAATTCAACATTTTTCTAGACAAGGCCATGCCCGACTTGGGTAAAAGAGGTAACCTGGCCTAGGTAGATAATGTTTTAGTCAAAAGCTCAACTGTGGATGAACAACATAGCAGAGATCCGTTATGTTCTGAGACAGTTGAGGGCTGCCGGAGCAAAACTCTCCTTTCAAAAGGCACAGTGGTGGGAACCCGTGAGAATTTATTGAGACATGAGATTACTACTCAGGGTCTCTGTCCCCAGGAAAAGAAAGTGGAAGCACTCCAGAAATTAAAAGACCCCACAACTGCGGGAACTAAGGAGCCTCCTTGGACTAACCAATTACAGCAGAAAGTTCATTGAGGACTACGCAGAGATCACAAGTATTATATCAAAAGCATGACAAGGTCAATAAAGTAATCTCTTATGCGAGTAAAACTTTATTCTCTGTAGATGAAAAATTCAACGATTGTGAGAAGGCACTCCTGGCAACGGTGTGGGCATTGAAGAACACCGCCCATTTATCCAGGGGGGAACACATCATAGTGGAGACTCCACACCAGCCTCTGCAATATCTCCAAAGTGACAGAATCCGGGTCGGAAATGTGAGTAATTCCTGAATTACTTCCTGGATTCTGTCAATGCAAGGCTTTCCTGTGGAGGTCAGATATGGCCAAAACAAGAAGAGTACCCTCGCGCAAAGTCTGGCTGACTTGCATGACTGTGCCAGAGAAAACTGTCTTGAGGACGAAAGTCTTAAAATCAAGGACAACATGGAGGCATACCTTAATTCCTCACACACACAAAGTCTTTGAAGAAGACAAGTGTGAGGGAATGCCCACTGTCTATGTGGATGGATGCTCCTACCATGTTGACAACAACGGGGAAAAAGAACTTGTGGCTGGCGTAGGGAATGCATGTGTGAATGATGCCACAGAACCCTTCACTGGGTACAAATTAGGTCCCCGAAGTAATCAAGTGGCAGAGCTGATGGCTGTGCATCAAGCCATCCTCACTGCTGTCCAACACCAACTCCACGAACTGGTCATAATCACTGATTCGAATTATGTATGGAACGGGTTTGTAGAGCACCTGGTTAACTGGAACACCAGAGGCATGCTATGTGCTAATAACAAACCATTGAAACATGGGAAATTCATCCAAAACATTGAAGATCTGGTCACCTTGAATGGGATGACCATCTACTGGAAAAAGATCAAGGGTCATTCTAAAGTAGAGGGACCAGACAAAACTGGAAATGACCTAGCTGATCAGCTGGCCAAAACCTGAGCCATCCAAGGGGATCTACTTGAGATCGAGTCCCTGTTGGGGGAAATCCAGGCCACTGCTATCGCTAGGTCCCAGACAAATGCTCACAATGAACTCTCAACTGCACAATGGAGTAAGGAGACCCCAGATGCTGATTTGATTACGGCTCAAAAAGGGGATCCAATAATTGGTAAATTTTATCAACACATTGAGGATCCTGAGAACTTTCCCCTGACAGGTACTGATTACATAGGGAAAGAGGACTTCAGAGTGTTGATGAAATGTCCAAAAATGTTCCGAATCCAAGACGGTTTGTTGGTGAGGAGATCCCTAGCTGGCAATGATCAGTGGGTGGTCCCTACCTCATTCCGAAGCCTGATGCTCAGTCACGCCCATGATGTGGCCACAGACGGTCATCGGAGGTTTCATACAACACTCGAAATCTTAAGAGAGGTTGCATACTGGCCACACACGGGGCAGGACCTCGACCAATACTTTAAAGGGTGTCTTGTGTGTGCACAATTTCAACCAGCATCCCTTACACACCATGCACCTCTACAAAAGAGGGGGATGACACTGCCTTGGTCAGATTTACAAGTTGATTTTATCAGGCCCTTGATTCGTTCCTCTATGGGGAACAAGTACATGTTGACCGTGACATGCTTGTTCACTAAATGGGTGGAATGTCTCCCAGCCCCAAATTGCAAGGCAGAAATAGCAGCTGCCCTGATGATCAACTACATCTTCTCGCGTTTTGGACTACCCCAAAGGATCAAGTCAGACCAAGGAAGCCACTTCACTAGCGAAGTGATGACAAAGATGTGGGAGATACTTGGGGTCAAAGGGAAACTACACATTGCCTACCGGCCAGCCTCTAGTGATGGAGTTGAGAGATACAACAAGACAATTGTGAGCATATTAAAAAAGTTTGTGGTGGATTCTGGGCCAAGTTGGGATATCCAACTACCTCTTGTCTTGGCCATCAGATCTACCCCTTCATCTGCAACTAAGATGACACTGTTTGAGCTGATGACAGAACGAATGATGGTGCTTCCCCAGCATCTGCTCTACAGAACCCAAGAGCAGACTTTGATAAATGCCTCCACAACTCATGAGTATGTTGAGAATCTGAGAAAACACCTTCAACATGCTTTTGCCTATGCTTAGTGAAATCTAGAAAGATCTGCAGAGAGTATGTAGACCCACTATGACCTACAGATACTAGAAAAGAATACCAAGTAGGAGACCCGGTCTACTTATACAATTTCCAAAGGAACCAGGCCAAACAGCGCCAATTTCTTCCTAGCTGGCTGGGACCTTTTCAAATTGTACACAAAATCTCACCAGTCGCCTACAAAATCTGTATCCCCAAAGACAGTTTGGCAGAGGGGGAAGATTAGTGGGTCCATAACAACCAACTGAACTGTTTCCATCCTAGGCATACTCTGCAGCAACTAGAGGATTCATCTGGAAACCGCAGAGGGGGACCTTCCAGATCCCTAGAAATTCCAACTATAAAACTATTCCACCTGTGAAAATGAGTAATAAATTGCAAATAGAAAAGATTGTCATTATATGTCAAAATGTATGTATCTGCCCCACTACATGAATAGTGGTGGGGAAATGTCTAGAAATATGCTCTGTTTTGTCAACCTAGAATTTGAAACCATGGATCCTAAGCACCGAGGAGGACCACTCAGGCACCAGAAGGAAAAACCCAAGGGGCCTGGGGTATTGCTCCATACTCTCATCCGGAACCGGCAAAGGAGAACCTGTCGATCCACCACTGATGGGAGAAGCAGATGAATTTTGCCATTTGGAGCAGAAAGATAAAACTCTGAACATCCCAATCTCGTGACTTCCCATTGACGGGCGGTCAAAAGTCAAATTGCGAGGGGGGGCTTGTGGGATGTTTTAAGCCACTAGGCTCTGCCCTTTGGCATCCCTGTGTGCTGATGGTGAAAGAATCATCAAAAATGGCTGCAAAAGCCCTATGCGCAACAAAAACCTATGAAAATGGTGCTTTGAAACACGGAAAGATGGCTGCCAGATCTACTTTGCCTGTTGTCAGTAGTGGAAAGGAGACCTCACTGCTGAAACATGTTACTGGGATGCCCAACAAGTAAAAATGAACACTGCAGGAAAGTCAGTGCTTTATTGCAAGAAACCCAGAAATTGCTCTTAAATCCCTTTTTCTTGGTTGCTGAAAATACAAAATACTGGACCAAAACATCACAAAACATCCAATATCTTTGCTGGGTGTTCCCCGCCACTTCATTTAAGTAATCATTATGAACACACAATGTCAGGAAAAGCAGAATCTATCTTCAAAATATACACAGTAAAAAGTGTGCTTGCCTGGGAAAATCTGTCAAAATATGGGTGCAGTACCCGCGGCCGCCTGTATGACAGCTGTCATTAGTTGCATCAGAAGGCTTAAACTTGTGCAATTGAAATCAAAAGTCTATAAATTAAGTGACCTGTTATCAAAAGTAATATAGGTTGCAACTATTTAATCTCTGTGGTTTAGAGACTAGAATTAGAGTCCTAGTTGCCTGTTTTAAAATTGCAAGTTTATTTTCAACAAAGACAAATTTAACAAAGTGACTTTTAAAGTAAGCCTGATGCAAGCCAAAATTACAAAGCAACTCGCCCACTGGGCAAAGCACCTCCCTTCTGCTCTCTGGACCAGGAACTCACATTCAGGTGTTGATTAAGAGGGGAGGGGCACAGAAGCTGCTCCTGGGAGAGACAATGGACCTTCCTTGGCTGAAAGGATATGCAGATTGTAAAGTGTCAACAGTGGCCTCTGCCAGAGGAAGAAGGTGGGGATTGCTCTTGAGCTGAAGGATAGAGATGGAGGCGGGCGACAGACGACCATTTGTGGATTCACAAAGCACAGAAAGCATATTTTTGAAAAAGTCTAATAAAGGACTGTGCAAATTTGTAAAAAATATAAAATTAATAGCATTGTTAATGGGATTTTTATGTGCACATTTTAAGAGGAGACAGAAGTCTGTGCGATGTTCTGAGAAGGTGCAGTGAAAATTCTGGTTTTGTAGAAATTGTATTTATGTCAGAAGCATGAAACTTCATACGAGTATGCCCAGATATCCTGCGCACATATGTACAAAATTCTGGACAAATCAGAAGTTGTGTCCAGGACAAAAAGTGCAAAATTTATCAAATCCAGACCCAAGAGCCCACCGCAACAAGGATTGGAAGAGGGTTTGCTCCACACAATATGTGATCTATGTAGTTTATTGGTATCAAGATTGTACACATAGAAAGATGTATTATATCAAAAATAGATGTTATGTGCAAAAGGCAAAGGGGAGGATGTTTTGCCTCATAAAACTGCATCATCATGATGACACACTGTTTTCTCCTCCAATCAAGGGAGAGAGAAGACTTTAGCCAATAGACTACCTAGGGGGTGCGCCTAGGATAATTCAGCTTACCCACCCCTTTTATGAAACACATAAATAGAGACAGCTGAGGACCTAGAAAAACAGACTGATCCACCCACAATCCCGAATTTGGTAAAGCACTCTGAAGGAGATCCATCCATACTCCTTGTTCCAGACAGCTGAAACTTTGCAAGCAGAAAGGCCCAGAGCATAGCTGAACCACTTTCAGCTGGGCCTAACTTCCAGAACCCATCCCTCAACTTAAAGGGGAAACCAAAGAACAGCCATGCTGTTCTGTAACTGCTTGCCTGCCAAAGAATTATCTTCATAACCAGAAGGGCAGATTAAATCCCAGTCTGGTGCCGTGCTGTGCTGTGCAGACCAGAGAGACATTGCAGATCCAATCCAGTTGTGCTGTGCAGTGTAGACCAGAGCGCCTTGTTGTCCAGTCCTGCTGTGCGGTGTCCAGAGTGCCTTGCTGATCGCTGAACCAGACCAGTCTGGTGTGCACAGCAGACTGTCCCAGAAAATATCCCTGACCAGAACCAGAATCCTTGCCGGTTCCATTCTAAACATTGATAGTGAGTATCCATAGTATAGGATTGTCACTAGCCTATGTACTGTCCATAATCATCCCTATCCAAATAAAATCTTATATCCCGAACTGTATTGTTAGAAATCTGTTTGTCCTGCCTGAACTCTCTCTCTCATCCTATAGTCCTTCTGTAACAATATTGTTAAAATCATCTTTGCGCTGACATATTTCATCTGAAGAAGGCAAGTGTCTCGGCGGGCAAAAACCTGATCAGTGACGTCCTGGTCTGGTGGTTGTGCTGTTGTGTGGTTTGTTTCTTCATAGTCCATCCCTAGTGTAAAGAAATCTTGTTGGTAGTTTTAAAATTGCATCCTTGTTTTACAATTTTGCCTCTATCTGAAAAAAACGACCTCCACGAAAACGTCCATAACCTCTTCATACTTTACGCTAGAAACAAAATTCAAGTGTCTACTTGAAAAACTCAAAACTACATCTCGACTCATTATATTTTTTCCGCAATCGCACTTACCGCACGGGGAAAAGTTTGCCTCAAATTTTTCATTTGGCTAAAATCTATAACGTGTAAAATAGCTTTTCATTGCACCCGACCTCAAAATTAAGTTTTCAACTTGCTTATTACTCTGCAATCATTGCTAGTGTGTGTCTGAAACCAGATAAAGCGTCTCCCATTAGAATTTCATCAATTTCAGTGATTTAAACCCATTTTCAGTGATTTACCCAATTCATTCAAAGCTGACTTTAAAACCATTTTTGACAAGTTTGCCAATCAATTCTGTTTTTCTCTGGTGTTTGCTGGGGGGACATTGGGATTGATATGTTTGCTTGAATTCTGCATTCCTGAAACCTGTTCTCTCTCCTTCTATCTCTTCATATTGCATATTGGGGGGATTGAGTGGTGTGTAGGGGAAATAGTAATCACATTGCCATTTGATTGAACACACACAAAAGTATTATTTCTGTGTTGCATTATTTTTCCCATCATTATTCCTTGTGATTAAAGAGATTGTTTAGTGTGACATCACCACATTGGTGCTTATTGTGTTTCCATTAAAAATAGTATGATATATATTGTGCAAAACATAAATACATATTTTAACTTTGCAAACCAGCCTGATTTCTGGTTCAGTGTGACCAGGGTGGTTAAAAGAGAGGGTTGTGATATAAGTGGTATATCGTTCAGAATAAAATAACTTATAAACACAAATAAATAATTAATGGATTCAATTGTGCAGCCCACCCTAGGCATTAACTTAGGCGAAGTGCCGGATTGAAATCACTTACAAGATTTATATGGCCGGGAATAATGAACAATCATTAGCTGTTAACTAGCTAATAGCTCTATATTGGCGTGACACTGACTTACGTATGATAATCGAGGATAGCCAATCCTTTAGTGCCACTTTATAGCAATCGATTTCCCTAGACATACACTTTGCTGTCTCTTCTTCAGGTGCAAAATAAAAGTGCTGGCAGTCAGTTTGTCAGCAGTGTCAAGTGGATCCATGTCAAGTGACCTCTGGCCTTCCTACCTGCTGATCACTGATAATATTTTGGTGCCCTTTTGGCATTCCTTTTTGTTGCCCCTAACCCAGTATTTCTCTTTCAAAGTTGCATTTTGCCTCTTTTGGTCAGTTGCTGCAAGTGGTTGTAAGCCACATG
Source organism: Ambystoma mexicanum (assembly GCF_040938575.1). Classification (NCBI taxonomy): domain Eukaryota; kingdom Metazoa; phylum Chordata; class Amphibia; order Caudata; family Ambystomatidae; genus Ambystoma; species Ambystoma mexicanum. Next base: position 1,547,348,388 of record NC_090929.1, read on the forward strand.
ACCTCCTGGACATCTATCGGCAAATGACTGCTTATCTGTTGGTGTTATTTCTGGTGCACTTTGTCATAGCCTCACACATTAGTATCCCTTCTTAACTCTAACATCAATGGACACCTGTTTATTGTTGCAACTGGTTAGCTTGTTCAAGTGAATCTATATCATGTTCACCACGCCTTGCTCTTCTCAAGCTGCTTCCCAGCCTCTTTTCCTTTGTGGTTGGTTAGCTGGTGAGAGTATATCTAGGTCCCATTACCTTTGCCCCACCCATCTTCTAATCAATGCAACTCTTTTGATGCCATTTAGTGATATTTTTCTTAGCCACTCCCCTCTCTTTCCTTTTTTAACTATTAGACTGTACAGTGTCTTACTTCAGGGTATCCAAGATGAATGACAGATGAAGAAAAGGTAATGTCCTGTTAGGTGAAGTTACAACCTTGAAATGGCATTAATCCCTGCTTCATATATTCTAGGTAAGCCATCAGCATCTACATTAGAGCCACTCTTGCCCTCCCATCCCTTTTCACACCTACACAAAAGCACCCAGTATACACCATGCTCCCATGCATTTCCAACACAGAGATCATTCACATCCCTCTTATCACCAATAGAGTACACCTCCTAAAATCCTCACAAGCTCATGCTCAGGAATACACATTCTGCATTGCAACATGCAGAACCATTGCTGACCGCATCACCATTCACAAACTAGATGCACTCTTAATCACATAGATATGGGTCAACCATGTCTCCACACACATCCCCACAGGTTACAGCATCCAACACAAGGACTACAAATGAAGCCTGTAAGAGGTTTCACTATTGTCCAAATGTCCTCATTGACATGCACCTTCCTGGATCACACCACACCCACATTCATCGAATACCTCACTTTGCAAATGTAGGCTCACCTGCAGTCAAACAGCTACTTTTCACATTGTCTACAGACCATCCCAAACCAATAAGGCCTTTCTCAATCAAATCACAGATGGCATAACAAAAACATCCATAAACAAGCTAGCATCATCCTCAGAGAACCCAAACTGCCTGGGACCCCTGCCAACAAGGGACACAGAATGCACCCTCAGAAAAGGAAACACACATATTTTCATATTCTTCACCTCTGCAGCGAGTGTATGCTTTCTGCCCCAGACTTTTGGATTGGACAAAACATGCAGCCATACCTATCCTGCTCCACCGCAAAACTCTCCAACAGCAGAGCCAACCCAAATTCACCGAGATATCTCACCACTCTGCCAAAAACCTCCAATGGGAAACATCTGCAAAAAATCCTGATCACCTTAGTCTCCACATCTGCCACCTTGGAGAATCCTAATGGCCCACAGCTCACTCAATCACACCCTACCTGAGACCACTGACACTGAAGCACCACTGAAGCATTCACTCATCAAGCATAAACTCTCCACATATTGGTACAGACAGGAAATCATCACCAGCAAGTGTGTCATTCATGGAAAATGAGAATTCTTGAAAAAATCCCACTGAATGAAAGACACAATCGCACACAAAAGGAGACCCTAAAGAGGGTTTGCGATCCCTCTACGTACTCCCGAATTAAAGTACAGGTAGGGTTTATTAGGTCTGCTGCTAATTCATAGCCTGTTAGCCATTACTAACTCTCCCCTCAGTGCTGCACTTTCACTAGGCCTCAATGCTGTGCCGCCTATCTAGGGTGAGATGACAGAAAGAGGTTGACACTATTTTAAGCTGCAATACATCTTTGTTAACAACTCCAGGGAATCAGACTATAGATACCCAGATTGGAAGTTCTAGCAGGAAGACATTGGGCCTCATTGGGCCTCAATACGAGTCCGGCGGTAACCGCAGCGGTAAAACCGCCCTTAGTTACCGCCGGACTCATATTACCATTCCACCTCCGTGATTCCCGGAATTACCGGGGCATTACAACCCCGGTTTTCTGGGAATCACGGAGGCGGAATGGTGTAAATCCCCATTCCCATTGAGTCCTATGGGATTCAATGGGAATCGGGATCATGGAAACACCGGCAGCATCTCGTAATGCTGCCGGTGTTTCCTCGTCCGCCTGCATGCGGGAGGTGTTAAACCCACCAGGTCAGACATGGCGGGAACATCACCTCCCGCCTGCAGGGGTCGGGATCAGGCGGTCCGGAAACAACGGTGGCGCCGGGTTTACCGCCACCGTTATTTCCGGACCCCGAGGGTCGTAATGAGGCCCATTGTTATTTTAATATTCCTGCTCTTCAAGCTCAAATTCTGGATATTTAAAACCACAAACAAAGAATAGCCACTAAAACTGGTGGACCAGAGAAATGTAGGGATGTCCAACTAGTAACGGAAAACATTGCTCTAATATTATGTGTATGGTTTGTTTGTGGTATTAAATATTCTTAATTTGAGTTCAAAGAGCAGGAATAATACAAATGTCTTCCTGCTAGAACAACCAATCGGAGTATCGATAGTCTGATTACCCAGATGTTTTAACAAAGAAGTATTGCAGCTACAATAGGGTCGGCCTGTTTCTCTCCCCTCATCTTAGATAAGCAGCACACCACCGAGGCCTAGAGACACCATCATTGCAGCCAATGCAACCTACTACACAATAGCAATCATCAAAGCTGACGACAACAGCAGTGGAATCCTCCAAGTCATGGAGCACTGCATCAAATAGTTGTATGTACCTGCAATTCCATAATTGACTGACAAATGCAATGCTGTCACCAGGTTCCTCCCATACAAGATAGACAAGATAAAATAATGCAACACATTGACAGTACCAAGTACACATAGATATCGTACCCGTAGCAGCTTTCAACATATAAAGGGAGACTGAATTCAGAACAATTAGTCCAATTACCGGACCAATGCTCTTGCATCTCCCAAACTCAATGACACCATAAATGGCATTCTCTTTTTCTTCATAAATGAAGCACTCACTTCTTAATATCACTCATACAATGCAGCTTCCCAGATGCACTGAAAATGAGACAGATCCTCCCCCTACAGAAGAAACCCACACTTAACGTGGATGACCTATTCAAGTATTTCCCCATCACATATCTACAATTTCTCAACAAAGCTTTTGAAAGGACTGTCACCATCCAGTTGCATGAATAGGATCACACTACACACTCTCCTACAGGACTACCAATCTGGTTTCAACTACAAAGCAGGAAAGAGACTGCATTCATGCATGTTACGGATGATGCTCTTGTCATCCATGACAAAGAAAAAAAAAACTGTTGACCATGAAGTGTTCTTAAAAATCCCTTTCTTGAGCTTTAGTTTCAATGGAACAGTCCTGCAGTGGCTTGACAAGGCATACGTGTAAGTCTGAACGCATTACTGCAGTTAATTTAAAAGAGATTCCAAGTCATGCTATTTTAAGTGTGAGGAAATAACCAACCAGACCAACTGATAGTACTGTTCAATTAATGGATTTGAGTCAACAAAATGGTAGCACAAACTCACACACTTAGAGAAAGTCACAATCATTGGGTAACAGTCTCACATCCATCACATGTGTCTCCCTTCTTCCTTGTAAGGCTCACACTATTGTGCACCGTTACCCCATTACGTGTGAGGTGCACATTTAAGTACAGTGTGGCCCTCTCTGTTCATGTGTCACCCATCAGAGAATAGTCTCCCATATTTGTCATGTCCTTCTCCTCTGAGCTCATCACATTATTTTACGTGAGTATTAGGACTTAGACAACGGTCTCAATCATTTTGTTGGAGTCTGACTCCTTAAAGGATAGTCTCACTGATTATGTGTGTTTTGGAACACAGACTCATTATGTGTCTGTTCCCCACATCTAGGTTCACGGTCTTAATCACTGGTTGAGTCTCTCAGTTTCACTCAAAGGGACACAGTGTTTCTGCGCAGAACAGCAACCGGCACAACAACTGGGCAGTGGAAACTTTGGCATCTAAATTCCTCAATCTCTTAATGTTTTACTGAAAACATAAATAAATAACTGTGTCCATGGGTACAAGCCCACCATCTAAAGGCTCACTAAAGGAACTGCTTAACATGCAATTACAATTGCATATGAGAACCAGCCCTACTTTTGAAATCATCTTGATATTATTTTTAACATTAATGTTTTATTCCCTCGAAAAAGCCCAGCAGGGTGAAACTGATGGCCATGCAGTTGCCAGTTTTTTCTTTAGTAGCTTGTAATTCAATCACTCACGATAGAATGTATAGACTGCAGGAGGTCACCTACTGACATTTTCACAAATGAGATGGATTTGACCTTGGAGGTTCTCTTTACGTTAGTTTATGGATTCAGTAAACTAACTTAAGCTAAATTCAATTTAATTACTTTTTGAACTTGGAGCACTTGCATTGGGGTGACGGTTTTACATATTTGACTAGTTTGGGTGTAGATATTTGTTTGTACGATACTCCCATGGCTCAAATTCTAAATTCTAATCATTGCACACAGGCACAGCCATTTGGTCTAACAACCACTGTTAGCTCACTTGTTTTAATGGTGAACTGTCTAACTTATTTGTGAACCCTATCTCACTCATTGAGTGTGAACCTCATACCTCATTCGATGAAAAGGTCACACCTTGCAATCAAGGTGTATTAATTGATGTGAGGATGCTAATTGGGAGTGCTATCTCAGTCATTGTGTGTGAATCTCCAATGAGAGTGTGTCACGTCTAAAAGACTTTGGGCCCGATTCATGGAATTTTTGCACAGTTCAAAGTGACTGCACTGCTGAAAAATAACTTTGCACTGGCGACAGTTAGGAAGAATTTTCATTTTAGTGCTGAATTCCTGCCACCTTAGAGATCCCTAGCTCTTTTGATGGACTTTAGGACTTTTTAATTTTAACCCTATGTTTTTTCTTTGTTTTTGGAGTCTGACAAACTCCATAGGCATCTGCATTTTGTATTGTGACACACAGCACCTTCAGTGCAGTGTCGCAGCAAAGTCCTTTGGATTTCTCATACGTTTTTAAATACCTTCACCTGGGTGACCTACTGTTCCAAGAGTAGTAAAGTGAAACTGACTTTACTTACCTTTTTCCTATGTAGGTCCAGCATACCCCATCTTATGTGGAAGTGCTCGGGTGTTACTTAGTAGGCCCTTTTCCTACTTACTCATGTAACATTTTGTATGTTACTCTCACAACTTTAAATGGCTGGTGGCAGTGGTTTAATTTTCCTACCATTGTGCGCTTCTATCGCAGGCTCAACCCTCGTCTGCTGTATAGCACTCATGGGTGCTCATTATGTCAAAATGTTCCCGGTCTTCTTTTTTTGCCATTTCTTCTTTTTGAAGTCTTTCTTGGGTTTTACTCTGCGCGCCAAACCAGGTTTAACCATTTTGTTTGTGTTGCCTATGGCGGGCTTCAGTACTGAATCCCGCCTATGGCTCCAGTGTGTCTGTCAGGGCAGGAACGAGGGAGGTGCCTGAAATGCCCTGGCCTTAGTCTACTTGGCTACCTGAATGCACCCAGTGCTGATTGGCTGTGCGAATGACAGCTAGGCTGGGCATGAATGGGAGAAACCTGCATAAAAGGCAGGGTTTCTTGGACTGAAGGAAGAGTCGACCACTGGACAAAACTTCTGACAAAGGAATCATGAAGAGAAGCTTGCTGCATTCTCCTGGAATGTTGAACTGCCTGGTAAAGCCCAGCTGCTGTGCCAAAACTGCTTTTCCGAATTGACTAGAGAAACTTCGCAGAGGACGACTTCCTCCCTTGGGTAAGTGGTGACCAACTAACCTCAAGACTAACTTTACTGGAGGACCTTCCCCAACTGGCTGTACTTCCTTGCTGCTTCTGGAACCGAGTGCCAGGGGTCAGAAATCTGTAGTCAAGTGCATCGTCTTTAAGCCAGACCAGAGCTCCAGGAAGATCCTGAGGACCCTCCCAAAGCAGGACGACCCAAGCCCGAGTCACCTCACCAGAGTGTTCTGAAGTGGGAGAATGGAAGACCAGGCTCCCGTCCTTCACCTCTCGAGCTTGGCCTAGAGGGTCACGGCCCAGACACCCGCCGCGAGAAGAGTTCGTCCAGTTACCAGACGACCAGGTACCATGGTACAGGAACATACGGATGTGTCCACCTGCCTGCCCAGCAGCCCGCACTGACCGTGCCGACACCTGCGGCTCGGATCAGCTAGACTAAAAACCACACGTCGTTAGAGATGCCATGACGACCTAGACAACGGGAAGCACATCCGTATAAATATACACACTTAACATTCCCACACCAATCTACACGAAGAATATACTCAGTGCTCTGACGTAGGCGACAGGCATATTCACGGACGTGCATCTTTATTATTTTTACATAGGCTTTCAGAGTACAGAAACGCAAGACGCATCATGAACTCATCTATAACGCTTGCTCATGCTTCCCTTGAAACCCGTTACCACCGTGAGAGGTATAATGGAAACACGATATTGGTCATGGAAATATATGCCACTATAATCTAAAGCACCCATGCACGAAATGGATCACTTATGCACCAGGCCCAAGTAGGCCTCAAGCAAGAGTTCCGTGGACATTAACAAAGCAAAAGTCAGGTTGCTGATCCTGCAGAATGAGCCTGGTGGAGCACCCAGCCAAGGTCGCAATGTTGCAAACCCACATCCAAGAACAAATCATCAAAGGCACGATGTTGCAACCTTGCACTCCGCGTACTAACGTTAGAATCATATCTACAAATTAAACCAGACACACAGTGGAAAAACAATATTAATTGTGCAGAATTCTGCCTCAAACACGGTCCCGCCTCACGTGACCAAGCCGAACCTGACGAGATGCCAAAACCCAGGAGAGACAGGGCGTCTGGGTCCCGCACTACGAGACACAGGCCGGGACACTTGAAAGGCTCCATGGACACCTGCTACAGTGGGAACGGTCAGCTCCCACCTATAAATAAATCCTCACATTGTCTGCATGTACCCATATTGAAACATTGTTGCAAACACGGGTACACCGAGAGCTGGGAACAACGGTGGTCCCAGGCTGGGGAGCTCACGGATGCACCAATCAGAACATGGGGCTCTTATCTCACACGTCATTAACATTAGCCAATCCTCAGGGGTCTTCATGTAACAATTCTTATGTATCTAATTGAAGGGACAACCCAGATATACCACCTGACTACACCTTGACCACTAATATCATTCTCTATATGTGTACTATACTAACCCTACCACTCGAGCAACCAATTATGAGTGGCGGTAGGTTTTTGTTAACTTTTTGAAGTGACGCAAGTAGCGCGTCATATTACAGTAAAAAGGGCCTGCGAGCCCCACGATTGTGTGTGTGTCAGGGCGAACGCGTACGCTCCTTGACCCATCCCTGCCGTTTGCATAATAAACAGCAGAAGTTGCCTTGCTCCTTGTGTGTGCCTCATACTCTGTCTCGATCCGAGATATACACGGGAGGAGTTGGGGCCTCCCTGCCCGGAGGTCTGCGGGCGGCCCGGCCGACCCCGGCAGAATTTCCCCCCGACAAGTTGGAGGCACTGCTGAGATCTGTTTAAGATCGACTTTTATTTTTAATTTTTCCAGGCACTCCCGTTGCGAGGAGGCCCGGCGGCGCGGCCCCCTCTGCCGTTGCCCCCTTCTGAGGACTACAGGACCATCGCGGAGCTGCGAGAGGACCGGACAGCGCAATCCGGATATTGGCCCTCGGGAGCCGGTTGAGAAGTATCCCGCCCGCGGTCGGCGAGTGTCCAGACGTGGTCCAGACGAGGGGAGGTGGCGAGCCGCTTGGAGGGGTGCACGCAGTCGAGCGGCCCTGCATCGAGAGAACTTGGTGAGCATGACACGCACAACAAGCAATGCGAAATTGTGAGGGAGGGGGAGGAAGTAAATAAGGGAGGAGGGAGGAATTGTAAAGTGGCGAGGGTTTAGTTGAGTGTTGCTAATGGAATGAATGGTAGCGAAACGAGTGCGAAAGCAGGCGGCTAACGTTACGCGAAAGAGGGGGGCGGGGCACGAAAACATCACGTGAAACCGCTCGTAATAGTGAGCTAACGTTACGCGAAAGAGGAGGGCGGGGCACGAAAACATCACGTGCAGCAGCTCGTAAGACACTGATTGGCCTAAATCGCGACTACGTGTGAGGATGGGTGTGTGGTTTCCTACGATTTGATATTTATTATTGAATGAGTAGATGAGGTTCCCTATTGTTCGAGCAAGAAACTCGATAGGTAGATGACGTTTCCCTGTGGGCGGTGGCTAGTTACGTAGTTGCCCAAAACGGAAGATAATTGGCTGGTTAAGCCCTCCTGTTGAGGGGCGTATCACACGCGAGGCGACGCAGCGTGCGCAGTCCGGTTATAGTATTGATGAGATTACCTTGTTCCAGGAGAGACAGGAAGACAGCTGTAGGGTTAGCGGGGTAGATTACAAGTGTATTTTGAATTTAAAGAACATAACACGAATATACCAGTAGCTCGAAGAAATCGGTGACGTCACCAGTAGGGATTTAATAGGATATCGTGAGCACAAGGAACCTTGGGTTCGAGAGTGGTGGGGAGGAGAAGTATGATAAAGGAACTGATACGGAGATAAACTATAAACCAGTGGATCGAAAGAAGAAGGGGAAAGGGGCGTGGCTGCGCACGGAGAACGCCGGCCACGGCAAGTGTAAAAGGGGGAGGAGAACGGAGAAACAGGACAACTGTATAAGATCGTCGTAAGGGGTACGCAGCCGCAGGGGGCTGCGTGCGCTTCGGCCGCAGGGGGCCGTAGGGGAAGGAATATAATATAACATCACATTTATTACTATTGCATAATTTGTCAAAGGATTGTCGTAAGTCCCCACACTTGCGGGGCGAGGTAAGCAATACAAGGTTGTATATTGTAAATTGGTAGTAAGGGGAAGGGTAACAAGGGGAGTACAACCATGTCATCCGGGAGAGGGTCATCGGGGAGAGGGTCGGGAGGGTGGGGGAACACCCTCACTACCCCACTACAGCACATATGCACCACACTGCCACCACACAGGGAGAAGTTAATTAAGTACAGCATAGAGTGGACCCAGGGGACAGACAACAAAATGTTAACACCATGGCCGCCTAATGGTAGTTTCGATCCATATGCCCAACACTCACTACTGAACCATCTGCACAATACATACAAGGGGAAGAAGTTGGCAAACCACGTGGAGGTGTTTAACTTATGGAGGATGTTCCAGGGGTCTCGACCAGGACCAAATGGAATGTTCACTATGGGGGAAACACCGGAAGAAAAGGAGATTAAGAAAGAAGGAACGGGTGGGGAAAAGGAGTGCGAAAGCACAAAGAATACGGGGAACGAAAGACAGGGAGGAGAAAAGATTGATAAATTAGACGACATAAAAAAGGAACCGAGCAATGAGATACCCATAACACCGGGAGTGAAAACAGAGGGAGGAGGGTTGTACCCTTTAAGAGAATTAGGAGAAATAGAAGGACGGTTAAGGGCGGCTGAAGGATACTCAAACCCGGCATACAGCCCTCCACCATATGTAGCTCATGGGAAGATACCAATGGGGGAAGGGAGGATTAGAGAAGAGCAGACTGTAGAGATAGGAGAGGATGAGTGGGTAGCTGCACAGATATTGTTGAAATTACGAGGCTCACTAACTGGAGAAGAAAGGGAGGCGGTGAGGAGAACAAACGAGGATAGTGCCAGAGAGAGTGAAATGAGGGGAGAGGAGCTACTACGGCAGAAGGAAGAGATTTTGGAGGAAAGATTAGCAAAACTAAGGGAAGAGCAGAATGAACTGATCAAACAACTTGAGAGGGAGGAAAGAGAGAGAGTGAGGAAAAGGAAAGAAGGTAAGGACGAATTGGAAAGATTAAGGGAACGAAGCGAGGAACAAAAGAGAGAAGCTGAAAGGGTAAAAGCAGCAGCAGATAGGGTATCAAGAGTAGTGCTGAGAGAGAAGAAGAAGGAAGAAGAAGAAAAGGAAAAAGAAATGGAAATATGGAGGAGGAGGATAATATCTGAGACAGCTAAAAAATACGAAGAGGGGAAGGTAATAGAGAGTATAGTAGAAAGAGAAAGGGTGAAATGGGAAAGGAAGAGGGAGGATGAAAGGATATTGGAACAGATGAGCAACGAAGTAATGGAGGAATTAAAAAGGAAAAGAGAGGAAAATAGTAGGGAAATGGAGGAAAGAAGTGAAGAAGGAAGAGAAGGGAGGGGTAAAGAGAGTGAAAGATGGGGAGATGTATATAAAAGTAGGGAGGTAGCAACGACATCAGCACTAGGGGGGACAGTTGGTAAAAACGAAAGGGGAGAAAGAGACCTAATAGATTTAAAAACAGTAACAATAAAAGGAAAAAAGGCAGAGTGGGGGGTGGAATTTATAAATGATTTTTGCAGTGAGGAGGAAGAAGGAGTGGAGAAGGATGGAAGAAGGAGTGAAAGGGAAAGCTTAGATAAACTGTACCTCACTAGAACAAACATAGATTCGCCCTGGATAAGTAGAAGAGGGGAGGAGCTGCAGAGAAGTAAGGAGGAAACGAAAAGAATAGAGGAAACACAAACCAATGAAACCACGCCACCAACATCTCCATCACGCCGCCCTCCCACGTCACTACCTACGTGTTCAACCACCGCACGCTCTCTGCACAGAATAAAGCTCGCGCCCTTCATGAACGAACTTACACCGTATGCATGTCGGCTTAGGGACCTCCCTAGTCGCAGGCAAGACAGACAAATAAACATACCCTTATTGAACACAGGAAATGATGAAAGAAGGGGAAAGGAAGAAGAGGGAGGTAGGGGCAGAGGTAGTAAGGAAGAATTTGAAGTAGTAAAAGAAATGGGGGAAGAGGAGGGGTGTGAAGACTCAATATCATGGAGCGTAAAGGGTGACACAAGACAGAATTTAATGCCACTGCTGGAGAGAGGAGGGGTTAGACCACAATATGTACCTTGGAAACATACGGATAAGGAAAATATAAAATGTAGGCTCCCATCACTAAGTGGAGGTGCGGGTAAGTGGATATATGAAATGGAAAAACACACCGCAGGACAGAAACTAGCAGTAGGAGATGTGAAGGGCCTGTTAATATCAATATTAGGGGATAGAGCGGATGACATTTGGAAAAGAGCGGGATTCCATGGGGTAACAATAACAAACACATCGCATGATGGGGCACCATTTGCAAACTGCAGACATGGGCTATGGCAGGCACTGAGAGTGCAGTACCCAGACACCTCAGACATAGGAGCAATTACTTCCCGTAAGATGGGTGAAAATGAGGATCCTGTTGATTATATCCAGGACATTCAAGAGAAGTGGCGCATGGAGACTAGAGAACAATGGGACAAGACACCAGCCATATTTTATCATATACTAGTACAAGGGCTCCCAGAAGGAGTTCAGAAACAGCTAAAGAAAGTAGTAGGAATGGAAGCAAAACCATGGCCAGAAATACAACTGACTATAGTACATCACTGCAGGACATGGCAAGGAAAGATGAAACAAAAGGAGGAGGACAGGAAAACAGAAGAGGCCAAATTAGTACAGAAAAAACTTACTAAATACACAATGGAAGGGGCACTAATAACTACGCCCACACCAATGACCCAAAGCCCAACGCAAGTAGTGGCTGCACAAGATCCAGCTCAAATAGCGCCCCCACAAGGTGTAATACAGCAAGTGCCGCCTCTGCAATTACACACACCGAACATGGGAGGAGGGTACCCAATGCAAGGAACTGGGTATTATAGTTATAACAGAGGGAGAGGAGGGTTTATGAGAGGGAGAGGATATGGATATAATACCCAACAACAGGCTGGGGGACTCAGGAATAACTACTCCACAGGGCAACCCGTATACCAAGACAACGCAGGGAGCTTCCCATGGCAAAACAGGGAACCACCCGTGTGTTGGAGCTGCGGAATATTAGGACACATGTCACGTACATGTAGGGTCAGGCCAGGAACACCAGCATGGAATGAGCAAGCACAACCTAGGACATCACAAGAACAGCAGGGCATACAACAGCAGCAGATGTCACAACAAGGGAGTGGCCAACCACAACAACCACAACAGCAACAAACCTATTCACTGCCACAACAACAAATAACACAGTATCTGCCACCGCCACAACAACAAGTAGCGTTAATACAACCACCACCACAAAATGAACGAACACAATTGGGTGGGGTGACGGTGTTGGGACACAACCCTTACACAGGGAATGGCCAATCATTGTACCCCCAATAGGACAGCCCACAGACGGCCTTGGTGTGTCCCATCCTGTCAGTAACACCTAATAGTGCGGAGGAGCCACGCATAGAGGTAACGATAGGTGACAAAAAATTATCATTTCTTGTTGACACCGGGGCGACCCGGTCTTGCATAAGGGAAGGTAAATTTAAGATGTCAGGCGAAGCCATGAACACCCAAGGATTTTCTGGGGCTAAAGGGTTGGTTCCATTTACTGATAACGTTCCGTTATCTATTGGAGATTATGATCTGTCAGTCCCACTTTTGTATTATAGTGCCTCGCCAGTAAATATACTGGGGAGGGACATAATGAACAGGTTGAACATGACGATCTCGTTTACAGAGGATGGCATAATTTGCTCTACTCCAGGGATTAACATGCTCGCAGCACGACAGATTTTGCAAGCATACTGTGGACAGACAGCGATTAGGGCGGAGCCAGTAGATGGCGAGATATTTCAATATGGCACTGACATGGCATTTGCATGGATGCCAGGGATAGAAGGGAAAATATGGAGGAGACCAGCAGCCTATCTATTCCGACCAGAAACACCAGGTAATGAACTAGAAGGGAAGGTGTTTGCAGTGGACATTGAGAGCATTATTGCAACAGCTGATTATGTTGCTGTGCACGCCCAAGATAACGAAGGGAGAGCTTGGAGGGCGGTGATAGCACTAGCAGAAGGGTGTAGGCTGACCCAGGTGTCAGATGAAGAGCTGTTCTCAGAAGAAAAGGAAGAAAATGAAATGGTGTTCATGATGAGCGTAGAAATATGGCTAAGAGTGGCTCACAAACAAGTAGCACAGAAAATTGCAATGGCACTTGAGGCACCCGCAGGCACCCCAGTCCCATTTTTTAAGGAGGATATGTCAAAGGTGCCCAAATCATTATGGACTATTAGCCCTTATGACGTAGGATGCATAAAAAGCATAGGGGGTGTAAGGATAAGGTTGAAAAAGGGTGCCATATTACCAAGAGTGAAACAGTACCCATTGTCAAAAGAGGCAGATGAGGGCATATATGAAACCATAACGGCCCTTATAAACAATGGCATATTGGTCCCCTCAGAATCACCATGTAACACAGCTGTGTACCCGGTGCGCAAGGCTAAAGGGGGGTCTTGGCGCTTCATACAGGACCTCAGACCCTTGAACAACATAGTAGAAGCAGAGTATCCAGTAACAGCAAACCCGGCCACAATATTGTGTGGCATTCCGGCAGAAGCATCACGTTTTACAGTGATTGACCTTAAAAATGCTTTTTTCTCAATACCATTACACCCAGACTCACAAGATTTGACAAGCTTTACTTACCGAAATACAAAGTGGAAACATACCAGATTACCACAGGGGTATTGTGAATCACCCTCAATTTTCAATAGAGTAATACAGATGGATTTGGGTAACGTTGAGGTGGAAAGCACAGTGTTACAGTATGTGGATGACATAATAATTTGTAGTACAAACGAAAGCAAATGTAGACAGGACTCCTTAAAAATGTTGACAATATTGGCTGAGAAGGGGTATAAGGTAGACATGGAAAAGATACAATACTGTCAGGAACAGGTACTTTACATTGGCCAACTGATATCTCAACATGGAAGAAGGATTGCACCACAAAGAGCACAGGCCATCTCAAGCACTCCCGTGCCACAGACTGTGAGAGAACTACAGCAATTTTTGGGGCTGTGCAACTACTGTAGAGCATGGGTATTTGATTACAGCTCATACATAGGACCCCTGCTTGAGGGTTTGAAGGAAGCAAATAAAGGGGAGAAAAAGTTGGGATGGACTATGGAAATGAGGGAGGCATTTGACGAATTAAAAGACGCAATATCAACTGCTCCAGTACTGGCATCCCCAGACTATGAGCGGCGCTTCTTTATTTTCTCACATTGCGACTCAGCAGTGATGAAAGCAGTATTGGCCCAAAAAACTAGCATGGGCTATAAACCAGTAGCATTTTACAGCGGTCACTTAGACCCTATAATGTTAGGCCAATTCTCTTGTGAACAAGGTCTCGCTGCAGCTGCTTTTGCAGTAGAAAAAGCATCAGCAATAACTATGGGGTGTCCAACTACACTATTTGTGGAACATGCACTATTTGCGATATTGAATAAACCTAAGTCCACACTAACAACACAGAGGGCATCAGGTTATGAGATTATTTTGTCTAAAGCTGAACTAGCAATTGTTAGATGTAGCACGGTTAACCCTGCAAGGTTCCTAGCAGAAGTAATTGAAGAAGGAGATTACGCCCACGACTGCACCCAAGTAACTGAACTATACTCATGTACTAGGAAAGTTGAAGAAAACGCACTAGAGGGAGGTGAGCTTTTGTTTATTGATGGGTCATCAACTATTGATCAAGGAGATGGGATTAGAAGGACTGGGGCAGCTGTAGTAAAAATGATGGAGGCGCCGGTGTGTGTGGCTATGAAGTGTGTACAATTACCACAGCATTACTCTGCTCAAGCGGCGGAACTCGTTGCACTCATATTGGCATTAAAGGAAAGTTTTAATAAAAAAGTAACCATATATTCCGACAGTGCATATGTTACATCCACTGTCCACTCAGGGCTATCAAAATGGAGAAGAAGAGGGTTTAGGAGAGCTGATGGCACTCCAGTACAACATGCCCTCTTGTTGGCTGAACTAATTGAAGTAATAAACGATCCCCAAGAACTAGCCCTAGTAAAATGCACCGCACACACCAATGGAGAAGACTATGTATCAAAAGGAAATGCAGCAGCAGACGCACATGCGAAATATGCTGCATATTTTGGTGAGATATGGAACCCCACCGACTCACAGAGAGGGAGAGGGAGGGGAATAGCGAGGGAGATGTTAATAAGAGAAGGGTACACCCATCTCCCAGCCACACAGATTATGGAGCTACAAGCGGCTGCACCAATGGCCGAAAAAGAAGTATGGGTGAAAAGAGGATGCACAATGTCACCAACTGACGCACTATGGCGCCAGGGTGGCACTGGGAAAGTTGCAATACCGTTGGCACTGTTAAATACCGCCCTGAGCCAATTACATCACCCTGCCCATACAGGCAAGGAAATAATTGCAGCACGAATTAGAGAAGATTGGTTTTGTCCCGAGTTAACCTCTCATGTGTCAAATTTTATCAGCAATTGCCTCACATGTCAACAGTTTACGGCCGGCCATACTTTAAAAGTGATAAGAGGTACAATACCCCGGCCAGAAGGGCCTTTTCGGCACCTTCACATTGACTATGTTGATATGATCAACATCTGTCAAGGCAATAGGTATATGATTGTAGTAGTATGCCCATTTTCTAGGTGGATTGAAGCAAGGCCCTGTTCACACCCTGATGCGTTTAGAGCAGCCAAATTCATAGTAAGGGAGGTCTTCCCCAGATGGGGAGTGTGCGAGGTGTTAAGATCAGACAATGGGCCCCATTTCGCAAACGAAATGTTCCAGCATATCACATCCCTGCTGAACATTAAACACAAATTTGCATGTGCATACCACCCACAGGCTAATGGTGTATGTGAACGCCTAAATGGCTTATTGAAGGAGGCAATTGCTAAAATACAACAAACAACAAAGAAAAGTTGGTTGTATTGCCTCCCGTTAGCATTGTTTGAACTTAGAAACAGGCCAGGGTCCGACCACCACCTCACCCCACACGAAGTGGTTACTGGACGCCAAATGCGCCTTCCCCTAACACCAACGTCAAGGGCATTCACCGACCACGAAAGTTCAGCGAATGTGTTAGGTGATGAAATGTATCAATATGTGTCTTCTTTGATTACTAGTGTCGTGTTTGTGTCTCAACAGCTCGAGCGCATACGGGGCGGGTCCACCAGCAATCAAGAAAAAGACGAAAGTACGGAATTGGGAAAGGAGAACCCCTGCAAACTTGCCAAAGGTGACCACGTACTACTTCGCAATTTCAATAGAAGGTGGCATGAGAAGAGGTTCACTGGCCCCCATCTGGTAGAGGACGTATCAACAAGAGCAGTAAAACTAAAGGATAAGCGTGCATGGAATCACCTACATGACGTAAAGATCTACAAACTGCAGACCCGCCCCAGCGCCAACGACAGAGCAATTGGAAGAACAGCAACCACATCCCCTACAGCGGAAGAAAGTTCAACCACAGACAACGACCCAATTGTTCCCTCGGAGACAATAACTGACGAAGAAGGGAGTGATCCCCATACTGCCCACCCCATGATCACTCGCTCAAAGAGTAAAAATACTTCCGCCATTTGAGCACAAACCCCCCCCATTGACTGCTAAGTACAGTTGTAACTAAAACTGAAGGACATGATTGCACTAATACACATGTAAACACGTGAATGTTCTCTTTTTTCTCTCGCACATACAGGAACTGCGTAATATTGTATTGTTAAGAAAACTAATTAACAAATTCAGTGTGCAGGTGTAAATGGTGCTGCCAGACGATAACTACCCAGAAGAATTGTCACACCAATTTGTATACGAAATAAAGAGGCCAACATACTTAAAAAGGAGAAGGGTACGTGTATACTACACAGCCTTCCTCCTGGCCATAGAATATCACATGCCCCACCTCCGCCCATACTTGCCAGTCCTAAGAGACCCATCACTTAGAGTAGCGTGGGAGCAGCTCTTCGCCTGGGCACTGAATGACTACTTGATAGGGAGAGCTTAAAAGTAACAAAACTAACATCTAATAACCAGCACTTTTGAGAATTTTCAGGCGGGCAACTGTAACGTCGCAAGAATAAGCTGCCAGGACCGCAGCAAGGTAAGAGCAAAATGCCGGTGAAATTAGCATATGTAATAAAAATAATAGGGATTTTTATGATCACCGGGTTCTTGGCTGCTTCTGTCTGGCAGTACAGCTATGCTATTGATTTTATTGCTGCACCCAAACTTAATATACCCCCGTCCCCTGCTGCAACAGGTGATACGTCAGGTGGTAATAGTAATTTTGCACCCAAGCAAAATAGAGTTAAACGCAGCACATACTCAGACAATAAAGGTATTGATAATTATGTACAAGACTCAGCACACGTCACAAACAACATATGGTACCAACACATGACCCGCATTGGTAAACAGACAACTGAGGATAGCTGTTACGTTTGCTCATTAATACCATACGCCATGAGCGCTTCACGAACATTTGTTGCCACAGAAATAGATGAAAAAACAGCACAGTGCGTAATATATTTGGCCCTGTTCCAAACAAAAGGAAGATTTCAAGGAACAGTAGTGCACATGACATGGAAAACACGAGACTCATACCCATATGAAAACAACTTCCTCAAGACCTATCTAAGTTATCACAAGACCAGTTTACATGCTGAAGCATTCAGGTACATAACAAGTGGCCCTGCAAAAGGAGAAACAAAGAAGGTAACACTGCAGTACCTACCATGTGATTGGTACGCCACTGAAGTTCCGGGTAAACAAGGATGCTGGGAAAGGCCGCTACTGACGATAACAGGAAAGGTGTTCCTGGGCAACAGCTGGGAGATAGGAGTGATTGGCAGCAACATGGTAACAAAAGAAACTATCTCAACTATCGAGACACACAATCATCGATGTTGGACGACGTGGATCAAGTATGTACCAATGCTCACATGGGTAGAAGAAGATGAAGACCCGATAACTATACTACCATTGACTGCACCCAAAGTATGCTATCAGCATAAAGGAGAGGTGGACGTAGGATATAACACCAATTGTGCAAACGTGATGGAGTTACCTGAGGGGGGAGCGGGAACAGCAGTAATAATGGACCATTATTGGGCCTGTGGGGAAAAGGCATATCATACATTGCCTCCCCTGTGGAATGGTGTGTGCACAATGGTACACGTCAATGTGCCATCACTAGTGGTACCTAAGAAGCATGTCGATGTGGCGAAATTTCCTAAAATGGATGAAGGGGATAAGAGAAGAAAGAGATCTGCACCACTCCAGAAGGAGCAAGGAAACAGGACCAACAGCAATGATACTGTCCTAAACAGGAGAAAAAGACAAGGAGAGCCATTGACAGGAAATTACCTGTGGGGAAGATCGGAAACGGAACTAACATCAATACCGCCAGAACATAGACTATTCAGCAGAGCAGCAATGTTCTTCTCCTCAATAATACATCCGGGACTGCAGGCATACGCAAACGCAAAATGGCTCCAAATAACAAGATGGGAACTAATGATGACCATCAATTCAACAGTAAATGGGTTCAACGCAATTAAAGAGGAGCTGCGAGCTGTAAGGATGGTTGCACTCCAGAACAGATATGTATTGGACCTCCTCACAGCAATGGAAGGAGGAGTTTGTGCAAAGATAGGACAATCTTGCTGCACGTTCATACCTGCCAACGATGCTGACAATGGTACGCTGACAGAAGCAGTTTCACAATTGGCCCAGATGCACTCCAAAATGATGGACGAAAGTAACGGTGTGAACAAGGATAAGAGCTGGTTTTCACTATTATGGTCATGGATGCCATCTTGGCTGTCAGATGGACTGAAAATAATAGTGGGATGTGCTATTTTGGCTGGAGCTGCCCTGATAATAATTAGGTTTTGGAAGGCCCGGAAGGCACGCACGACTGACGAGTTGCTGGAAATGGTGGGAATGCACCCCTTAATGCCAGCAGATGACGGCCAGCATACAGGTGTGATAATACAAGAAAGGGAGAAGTTGCGCACCCAAATTATCACCAATCATCTAGACCCACCATCAGTGAAGATTGAAAACCCAAGGAACCCCCGGAGCTACATAGGAAGATGGGTATACTGTACTCCTGGAGGGACATGTGAATACATGTATTGGTCATTTGAAGATCATGTAAACCATTATGGACATCTCGGCGGGATAACTAAGATATGGAGGGTAAGAGGAGATAACGAGAAGGATATGTTTGTGGTCGACAAGTCGACCAGAGGGGGGACTGAAGTGGGAGAATGGAAGACCAGGCTCCCGTCCTTCACCTCTCGAGCTTGGCCTAGAGGGTCACGGCCCAGACACCCGCCGCGAGAAGAGTTCGTCCAGTTACCAGACGACCAGGTACCATGGTACAGGAACATACGGATGTGTCCACCTGCCTGCCCAGCAGCCCGCACTGACCGTGCCGACACCTGCGGCTCGGATCAGCTAGACTAAAAACCACACGTCGTTAGAGATGCCATGACGACCTAGACAACGGGAAGCACATCCGTATAAATATACACACTTAACATTCCCACACCAATCTACACGAAGAATATACTCAGTGCTCTGACGTAGGCGACAGGCATATTCACGGACGTGCATCTTTATTATTTTTACATAGGCTTTCAGAGTACAGAAACGCAAGACGCATCATGAACTCATCTATAACGCTTGCTCATGCTTCCCTTGAAACCCGTTACCACCGTGAGAGGTATAATGGAAACACGATATTGGTCATGGAAATATATGCCACTATAATCTAAAGCACCCATGCACGAAATGGATCACTTATGCACCAGGCCCAAGTAGGCCTCAAGCAAGAGTTCCGTGGACATTAACAAAGCAAAAGTCAGGTTGCTGATCCTGCAGAATGAGCCTGGTGGAGCACCCAGCCAAGGTCGCAATGTTGCAAACCCACATCCAAGAACAAATCATCAAAGGCACGATGTTGCAACCTTGCACTCCGCGTACTAACGTTAGAATCATATCTACAAATTAAACCAGACACACAGTGGAAAAACAATATTAATTGTGCAGAATTCTGCCTCAAACACGGTCCCGCCTCACGTGACCAAGCCGAACCTGACGAGATGCCAAAACCCAGGAGAGACAGGGCGTCTGGGTCCCGCACTACGAGACACAGGCCGGGACACTTGAAAGGCTCCATGGACACCTGCTACAGTGGGAACGGTCAGCTCCCACCTATAAATAAATCCTCACATTGTCTGCATGTACCCATATTGAAACATTGTTGCAAACACGGGTACACCGAGAGCTGGGAACAACGGTGGTCCCAGGCTGGGGAGCTCACGGATGCACCAATCAGAACATGGGGCTCTTATCTCACACGTCATTAACATTAGCCAATCCTCAGGGGTCTTCATGTAACAATTCTTATGTATCTAATTGAAGGGACAACCCAGATATACCACCTGACTACACCTTGACCACTAATATCATTCTCTATATGTGTACTATACTAACCCTACCACTCGAGCAACCAATTATGAGTGGCGGTAGGTTTTTGTTAACTTTTTGAAGTGACGCAAGTAGCGCGTCATATTACAGTAAAAAGGGCCTGCGAGCCCCACGATTGTGTGTGTGTCAGGGCGAACGCGTACGCTCCTTGACCCATCCCTGCCGTTTGCATAATAAACAGCAGAAGTTGCCTTGCTCCTTGTGTGTGCCTCATACTCTGTCTCGATCCGAGATATACACGGGAGGAGTTGGGGCCTCCCTGCCCGGAGGTCTGCGGGCGGCCCGGCCGACCCCGGCAGAATTTCCCCCCGACAGTTCGACTTCAGAAGCAGGGGAAGTCCATCATGTGTCCACCATCTGCGGTGGTGCTATTTGCCATTAGCTGAAACCGCAAAGTGGAGCTGAACTGAAAAGAGCCTGTTGCCACCCCTGACCTTCGAACTGCAGTGCATGAGTCCTCCGGAGGTCTTCCCTCTTGTCCCCAAGACTAAGGCCAGGAACACAGGACCTGCAAGCGTGCAACCAGATCAGAAGCCAGCTGGATCCTCTTCTTCAATCCTAAGGTACTGTGCTGAATAAGGGGTACATACCTCTTGTGTCTGTAGCTTGCATTATCTCACTTGAGACTTGCAGTAGCTGCTTTTTGCAGAGTTGATCTCAGCTGTAACCTTCACAAGCCTAACAGTGTGTGGCCCAACAGCGATTCCTTACAAACTCTCTAACATTGTGCAATACTTTTGTGCTATCTAATGAAGTACCTCAGTTCCATAGACATTGTTCAAAATGACCATGGCTGTCCTGGCTCCCTGCAGACTCTTCTGACCCATTGACTTTGATTCTAACTGTCCCTCATAGGTGGTGCATATGTTTACTTTGTGTTGCTGGGAAAGATCTAATCTAGACTTCATTGGGAGATTGTAAAGTGCTCATATACTCTGAGAATCTGGAAACCTTTTCCTTCCCTAACCTTTTCCTTTTCACAACCTCAGACGTTATTAAGTATATTTAAAACAGTGATATATAAATGCCAATGTTGTTCTAGCAATTGAAGTCATCCCTGGATGCAGGAACCTTATTGACAGCATCTCTAACATGTATCTACTTGCTTATTCTAAATCAGGGGAATCTTCTTTTTGAAGTCTTTCTAAATCTCAGAAGTTGTTATGAAGTTTATTTTCATTGTTGCATATTGCCCTTTCTAAAGATGCCTTATTTTTTTAACTTTTTTTTTTAATTTGCTTTAGCTGAAGTGAATCAGTCTTTCAAAATGTATAGGACCAATCTGAAACATAAAATTATTTTTACAAAAGGTACATCAACATGACAATGTCCAATCAGTTATTTATACATTATGATAAAAATACAGTAAATAGAATGCATATTCATTGAACTTATATTATAAAAAGTGTAAACTAAAAATAAACCTAAACTTATAATTGAGACAAGAAACACTGACATTATGAGTACCCAGTTGTACTATAGTTGCAATCACACAGATTAATTCAATTATTTATGAGAATACTAATTATCCAATTTGGGGATTTTAAAGTTGAGTGACTTCACATATCCTCCAGTTTTAAACTTATTATGAAGTTAATAGTAGCAATTTGAATAGGCCTGTGTAATGATGAAAGACTCACTGGTCAACTTTGATCACTAGGAAGCCCTAGGAAGCTCTCCCAAATACTTACAATACCAGGCAAAAAGAGTCTGTCTCAAGCCTCGCAATGTTGTACATTCTGTGATCAAGTGGACTAAAGTTTCACGTATGTCTACCTGCTTGTAAAAGCGACAAAAATTAAGGTGGGGCAATAGTAACTTGCGCCTGGCTTTGATGTCATTTGTGGGCCATAAATTAAAGCGCAAGCGCAATATTCCCGAACGATAAAAAGCCGCTGGAGCTTTCATCAGAAATTTTGGCAGTGTACGCATTTTTTTCGGGGGAAATCTAGTGATATCTCCATCTTGAAATTGCAGACATAGTTCACATGTTTTAATCCAGTCCAGTTCATACAGTTTGGATTTGGCTTTCTCTGGGTTATTTAATAGTTAATCAATCGAGACATATGAATTCACTAAAATGTGATATACCTGTCCTGCACACAGTATTATTATTGGCTGAGAACAAATAAGTAGACAGTGTTTTCAGAATTACATTTTTATCAGTGGAAAGAAGACACTTTCTGAATAGGGCACAAAGGCGCCAATGATAGAGAGAAACCAATCACAGCTCATATCTAATCCAGGCATGTGGGATACATTGTGGTAGCCATAGTAATTGTTTCCAGTATTTAGATTCCCATCTATCGAACTGAAAGCTGGTGTTAATTGCTAATGTTTCAAGCCCATTTAATAGACAAGGTACGATCTTCATAGACCAAAAGACCATATAGGTTTAACAGAAAATTTGCCATATTTATGCATTAAGATTTTTGCCTGGGAGATTGCTGTGGTTAGGTTTACCTCCAAACGCTCCATCTGGCCCAAAGCGGCTCCATGTCCTTCAAATGAGATACCCAGATATATGTACCGAGGTACTACGGTCCTAGCGATCTTGTTAATAGACCACGTATATGAAGAATGCCCTGTTCTTTTTGGGGTATAAGTTACAATCTGAGTTTTCCCAATATTTATGGTAAGCTCATGTTGGTGTATGTACGACTGAAAGACCGTTAAAAGTTTTTGTCGGCCCATCTGAGTTTTTGATAGCAGGACTAAATCATCCGAGTACATTGCAGTTTGGATTGCCTATTGATTAAGCTTTGGTGAGTCTGAAATCACTTTTGCAAAAGCATGCCTGGCGTCATGAATAAAGTAATTAAAGACTGCCGAAGCTAACAGACATCTTTGTTTCAAACCACGAGCTGTTGGTATTTGTACTGATAAAGCGCCTTCAAGTGTAAATCTGATACGGACAGAGGTGTTAGAATGCAATGCCTGAATAACACCAAACACTGTCGGGGAACACTGATCGCTACTCAATTTAGCCAACAGAATGGAGCGTGAGATAGAATCAAACGTGGCATGGAAATCTAAAAAAGGGAGAAAAAGGGCTTGTTTAGATGACTGACATTGAGCTTTGATAGCATACAAACAAAACACATTTATGTTTGTGCCCATACACGCAACCAACCCTGTTTGTTGGGGATCTCGAAGATGGTATTCTGATGTCCATGCATTGAACTGGAACTTTTGCCTCTATGCCAGGTGCATTGAGGCAGAATGTCTCCTATCACAGCACCGTTGACCATATGGAAGTTATGTTCATTCATGTAGGAAGTCCAAGTGGACACCTCTTTTGATGTGTGATTTTTGCCCCAGCAAGCTAAGTTTAAATCGACCATAATGATGGTGTGAGCGACATGAGCGTGGATATGTATTCTTTCCAGAATTCTAGTTAGGCCAGTATAAAAGGCCTTGTCAGCCATTGCTGCTGGGTTACGATATAAATTCACCAGCGCTATGCTTTTAGTGTGGTATGCAATGTTAACAAGCTGTATGTAAGCACTCTCCGCAGCCCACTCAGCAATTTCAAAACCTAAAGCTGTGTTAACTGCAAATAAAAGCCCAGATGATGGTCTCCCCTTGCCTGAAAGAGCTGGAAGCAATGAGATATCAAAGCCATCCCATAAAGGAGGTACAGTCAGCCATGTTTCTTGTAGCGCCATAATGTGATATTTGTCAGGCAACATTTTGGCCTCTGTGTTCCAGCTCAAAGTTTTTAGGAGTGATCCTCCCTCATGCTTTGATGGTTACTGATTTATTGCTTCAGGTGTCGGGGCCCATCGCTGGGAGATTAACTGTGAGCCCGGATAAGTATTAGGTTTTAAAAAGTCCTGTTGCAGCCCTTGATCAAAGCGATGTGGATCCTGGACAATTAAGAATCCCATTGCAAATAGGCGCATTTTAGATTGCCAAATGGTATTCATAACCACGGCAGATGGGATCCAAAGCCTAACTGCTGTACATGAAGACTCAGAAAGAAATTCAATTTGTTTAATGTCAGTTTCAGGACACATCTTCCAGTTCCACAACATCATTAAACATTTTTAGAACACTACACCTGTTCAAATCAAAGGATGGAAAAGGTCCATCTCTACAATTCATTATACGTGTGTGGTACGGCGAATTCCAAGCATGAGCATATCTTGAGTTATTCAAAATCAGGACACCGGAGAAGGACAAAGGCAGCAGGAGCAGCATTGTAGCAGTAGCTCACACGGCAAAGCAGTGCTCAACTGTGTACTCTCCCGTGGGCGCGCGCGCTGTGTGCAGGCAAGCCAAATTTATAGAGGGCTCAAAGGACTCACGCAATACACGCAAGGCAGTGGGCGGGGCAATGGGCAGGCTTCAAAGTTGTTTTTAGATCCAAGCAAGGTTCACAAAATCGGGACAGCGGAGCAGGACAAAGGCAGCAGGAGCAGAGTTGTAGCAGTAGTCCACACAGCAAAGCGGTACTGAACCGTGTACTCTCCCGTTATTTAAAACTGACTGTTAAATAAATGAATAAATATTTTACTAGAAAACCTTTACTTGAAAACCTTTAGTGTAAGTGACCAACCCATACTACCACAAAAAAACCCTGCAAAAGACACATCCATCAAAGCAGCCTTGGTGAATGCTAGGTCTCCCCCTGCCCATGCTTTGGACATCGCTGACTTCATAACTCATGAAAAGCTTGATCTCCTAGCAGTCATGGAAACCTGGCTTAATGCTGCCTCCAGCCCATCTCTGGCCCTTGCTATACCAAATGATTGTGCTATTATTAGATGCGACAGAAACACCAATCAGATGAAGGGAGGCACACTTGCCTTCATATTCAGAAATACCCTTGACATTAGAGTCATTCAGGACGTTCAAATACCCTCTGCTGAATCCCTGTCCATCAAACTACCTCTATCACCTAACCACACTGCAACAATGCACCTTATCTACCGACCACCAGGACCCATTTCTGACACTAAACCTAACTCACAAACTATCCTACTTGGGGATTTTAATCTTGGTTTTAACGACCCTAAGAATACTAACGCCCACGATCTAGCCAATACATTATCCCACTTGGGTTACTCCCACATTATTCATGAGCCTACACATATCAAAGGACATCTGAAAAAGGACACTGGACTGGCTCACTCACCTCAACTGCTCTATTGATCTCTTATCTAATGATCCTTGTATCTGGTTGAACCATCATAAAATAACCTTCTCCATCAAAGCCAACACACAACACCTGGCCCCTATCATCGCTCCAGCTACCAGCAGGAGAAACAAGAAAGACATTACACCTGATAAACTCCTACTGTTATTACACCCCCTTCTGAACAACATTGATTCTGACTCTGACCCCACAGTCTTAGTGGATAGTTACAATCAGGCAATTCTCAAAGCACTGAACACCATCGCCCCCCCTAAAATTGCAGAAATCTAAACCACAACATCACCTGAATACATGGTTCACGCCGCAGCTAAGAGAACTACGCAAATGTAAGAGAACTGCAGAAGCACAGTGGAAAAAGTGCCCTACAGTAACCAATACGAAGAGCTAACCCTAGCATCCACTAGTTACAAAGAAGCCATCCTACTTGCTAAAAAAGACACCTACAACAAAAGGATTACGCAAGCAGAATCCTACACAAATGAACTTTTAAGATTCTAAAAGAATTAGAATCCCCTATTGCCCCTATTGACAAATGTGTCACAGATGCACTATGGTGCAGTAACATTCAGAAGGCCTTATTAGACAAAATAACTTGCCTACAATCAAAAATCAATGAGAAAAATCCCTGCTACTCGCTGACCCTGACTACAAACAGCTTCCTAACAAGTCACCTACCTTTAAGTCAACTAGTCACCCCTCTCAATTTGGGAAGTAGAAAACATCATTAGGAAACTTAAACCATCAAATTGCCAAGGTGATGCCTGCCCTGCCCCGATCATCAAAGCAGCAGCACATGACCTAGCACCATTTATTACTAACCTCATCAATGCCTCCTTCAAATCCGGAGTAGTGCCTGATAACTTAAA
This sequence comes from Ambystoma mexicanum, assembly GCF_040938575.1. Taxonomy (NCBI): domain Eukaryota; kingdom Metazoa; phylum Chordata; class Amphibia; order Caudata; family Ambystomatidae; genus Ambystoma; species Ambystoma mexicanum. The sequence goes on from NC_090929.1 coordinate 1,547,374,788, forward strand.
AGACGCTTGGGTCATTCCTCTACTCAAAAAACCTGCTCTGGACCCAGCCAACCCGTCTAACTACAGGCCGATAACAACTGTACCTTTCTTATCAAACATACTGGATAGAGCAGTTTATCTAAAAATACAGGCTTATCTAGAATCAAACAATCTCCTGGGACTAAGGCAATCCGGCTTCTGACCCAGACACGGCACGGAAACCGCACTAATAGATCTCACTACCCAGATCCAAATCCTAAAAGACAACGGCAAACTTGCACTCCTCTTACTACTTGACCTGTCAGCAGCTTTTGACTTTGTCAACCACCAAACACTCTGTCACCATTTGAAAACTGCAGCTCACTTTTCAGACGCAGTGACTACCTGGATCAGTTCCTTCTTGGCGAACAGAACCATGAGGGTCTTCTCTCCCACTGATTCAGCTGAACCTTCACCAATACCTTGTGGAGTCCCGCAAGGCTCTTGTGTGTTCCTGACGCTCTATAATGTATTTACAAAGCCCCAAATTCAAACTCAAACAACACAAAAACCCTAGGCATCTACATTGATGCCACCTTATCCTTCTCCAAACAAACCAATGCAGTAGCATCATCAGCCGCTTACACCTGCAAACTGATCATTGCATGCAGGCCGTTCATCTCCACACCCAACTGCATTACTCTTGCTAGAGCATTAGTCTTGTCCAAAATAGACTATTGTAATGCCCTTTATTTAGGCACTAGCCACAAAAATATCAACAAACTACAGGTAATTCAAAATAATGCCATCAGGGCAGCCCTCAACATCCCTATTCAATCCAGTCCCATCTGTAGCTCGTGCAGCGAGAACCTACTGGCAACAATCTCAGGGACCAGTTCCTTTCTTTGCCTAACTCCCTTTAGGGCCCCGAAGCCCTCCTCTGTTCCACCATACAAAGAGGTGCACACTCTTGGAAGTAGCCCCTGTGCACAGGTGCTTTCCGAACTGGCGGTCATAAAAGAACTGCTTTTGTTACTGATTGATGCCCAGGGGAGGAGAGTGTTGGGGAAGGGTGGAGAGGTCTGGTTCATCCATAACATCTTCATACTTTATGTTAGAAACAAAATTTAAGTGTCGACTTGTAGCTTGTAGCTAACATCCTAAGCTTTCTAAAGAACCAAAAACCGCATCTCTTTTTCGGCAATCGCGCTTACCGCGCACGGAAAAGTTTGCCCAAAATGTTTTGTTTGGCCAAAATATATGACGTGTAAAACAGCTTTTCATTGCATCCGACCTCAAAATTAAGTTTTCAGCTTGCTTATTACTCTCAAATCATTTATAGTGTGTGTCTACAACCATACAAAGCGGCTCCCATTAGTATTTACATAATTTCAGTGAATGTCAGGGGTGAATGGACAGAGCAGGATCAGAATGTGTGGTTGCAGGAAATCAAGGAACAGCCACTGCAACAGGATTACATGTATGGCAAGATCAGGATCCATTACACATGGCACTGAGTGAACTGTATATGGCCCCTAAGGTAAAAGAAGAACAAAGTAAGATTGCCAAAATAGCGGCATATCTGTACCTCCACATTGGAGCAATACAGAACAAATATGCTGAAAACCTAGGTCTGGCAAACAAACAACTACAATCATTACAAAAAGCCCAAACTGATCTAGACTCTGCAAAGCAAAGGTTACAAAAGAGCCATGAATCAGAAAATGAAACCAGGCAGTACCTGACAAAAATAAAAGAAAATATGGATATCCTGCAGCAGGAAAAAGTAGAGCAGGATACCAAAGTGCTGGCCGTGCAGAAGGAGTGCCAAGAAAGTTTGGACTCTACTACAGAGCCAGAAAAAGCTGGAACAGCAAATAAATTTTAATAGAGCATGCGCAGAGCAGGTATTCACCCTGCAAAACCGCCTAGACCAACAAAAAAAAGAAGAGAATAATAAATTAATTCTCAAAGACCTTGACACCCAGAAAGAATTTGATGAGGAGCGCCAGAAAGCTGGTGCACTCCAAAAACAAAGGGACGACCTGGCTGCACAGAGAGGTACTCTCATTCAGGAAAGGGACACCTTAGGCTAGGAGGTCAGTTATTTAAAAGATAAGATGGAAGAAAATCACCTGGTCCTCCAGGGACTGGGTAAGCTCCAAAAAGATTACACAAAACTGTTAGAGCACTCCAGGAGGATGGAATATGCTCTGGCAAAGAGTGACCAGGCCAGTAAGGACTGGACACAGGAGGTAACCCTCCTGCAGCAAAAATTGGCCTAGTATTCAGGAAGCACTGAGAGACAATGAGGCTCTCTGTGAGAAAAATGACAGGCTCCACAGACAGGTAGCTATGCAGGAACAACTGATTGAGAGCATAACCTCAGGAACCATAGTACCAGAGGCTTTCATCTCTTCAACCCCATGGACTCTGCCACCCCCATGTTCACTGGCGCACAGGAGCCAAGGGCCACGGGGATGGCAGAATTCAATCCACTTGAGGAAAACGAGTGAAGATTTTATGCACCGGTCCAAATACAGGGGAAGTGTACACTTTAGGCACTGGTGGACACTGGATCCCAAACTACCCTTCTGTCAAAAAGGGCTTTTGACCAACTGAATTTGGGAAGGTGGGAAAAATGCCAAATTCCTCTCACACCTCATCGTGGACAATTTAAGAACTTCGACGGGAAGGAAATTCCCGTCGAGGGTACTGCGGATTTGGACATTAAAATTGGGCGACACAAGGTGAAGCACCCAGTCATAGTCGTGACTCCAGAGGGAACACCTTGTTTACTAGGGAATAACATCCTGCGTAGGTTGTGTCCCCTCATAGATTGTGGACCCAGACTAACCAACCAATAAAATTGAAACAGAGTGTCAACCATGTTAGTTTAAGCGGCACATGCCACATGGTTAAACAAAAACCTGACAAAATAGAATTTCACTTCCAGAACAACCAAATCCCAGATGTGACAGTAATTGCAGTAGGACAACCAACTGGTGATGGGGGGTCCTCTCTCTCTCTATTTCTGAAAATCAACTTTTCTTCCAGTCTAAGGTGGCATTCCACACTGGAAGGAAACACTCTTTACAAATTCACAATCAGAAAATCCCACTCCAGGAAGATGAAAAATCAGCTCAAAGCCTGGCTGATATTCCGAAAATTGTAGAGCAGTTGTTCATCCCTATTCAGTTAAATGAAGGGAAGGACTCTGTTCTCGCCCAATTGTGTGTGAACAACGGTAAGAGCTTCATCAGAGAGGCCATGTTCTGAAAACTCCCAAAAGATCCAGCCATTCCCACGTTTAAACTGATAGACACATGGGAAATCGACCTGGAAACACCCAATTAAAAACATCTCCTGCCTAGCAGGTGTATGCTCAGAATTTCCATAGGCAACCAGAGCATAGTCCATAATTGTTGGGTCATGCGAGATGACCCTGCTGCATTTTACTTAGGCAGTGACATTCTCAATCGCTTTCCATTAGTTTGGAACTAATAAACTTCAAAGCTTGGTCCCGATTAGCGGGTAATCCTATGAGCTATGAGAAAGCACTTAGGTCAGCTCAACTGCTGCCTCATGCAGTTGAAATTCATATTGGAGAGGAAGTCACCATCCCAGAATGGACCAGACAATTCTCACTGGAAGTGAAAGTTAAAAGAGGACAGAAATTGAAAAGCCCCCATGCCTATATTCATCTTAATGCTTATTTCTAACAGCAGGGGTTGGGGGTAAACCCAACACCACTAGTTAACATAGAACATGACACCATTCCAATAGAGGTGGATAACAGCCAGTTAAAGAGTATCACTCTAGACACAAGTACCATTATTGGAATGGCGGTTGATGACCAATATTTTTCCGTAGATCTAGGTAATGAACTGTTAGGACCAATCCCCAAGCACTGTTTTGACAGTGATAGTGACGATGACACAACACCAGACAGGATCTTCACCCGGCATGGGGGGAATTTCCTGATGTACAATTCCTGCCCTTATGGCAAGGAAGATGTGACCTGTGATTTCAGGAGGGATGAGGTGATTCTCCAGGTCCATGAGGGCTGCCTTCCCCATCTGAAGCCACCAGTCCAAATCAGCACTTGACCAGGGACTTCTCCACCCAGCTGGAGGAGGCCGCTGAGATAGCAAAACCGGAATTCTTTCCAGGCTTCAGGCAGATGGTTGAAGAGAGAGTCAACCTAGCTGATGCCTGTGAGACTCTGGAGCAAAAGCAACAATTGAAACAAGTTTTCTTAGATGTTCAAGATCTCTTTACAGTGGAGTCTTTGCGGTGTACTCATATGACTGTGGTCGCACTGACATCCACACAACAACAATTCCCACAGACCCTGGCATGACTCCACTGTTTGTGAAGCAATATCACTTGCCTCTCGCATCAATGGAGTCCCTGACTGAAATAATTAAGAACCTTGAGTCCGCTGGGGGATAATTCGTCCAGTCCACAGCACCTTCAATAATCTGGTGCTGGGAATTTTTAAGCCAAACGGCCAGTGGAGACTCTGTGCCGACCTTAGGGAGCTCAACAAACGGGTCCATACTTCCCGATAGCCTCTTACCTACATTTACCAAGGGCTGGCCCAGATCCATGGGTCACAGGTATTCACTGCCATTGACCTGATCAAAGGGTACTGGACTGTACCTGTCAGTAGGGATGACAAATATAAACTGGCTTTCACCTTCGAGGGGCAGCAGTACACATGGTCCCGGACTCCCTTCAGATACATCAACTCCGGCAATGAATTTAACATTTTTCTACACAAGGCCATACCCGACCTGGGTGAAATGGGTAACTTGGCATATATAGATGAAGTTTTAGTCAAAAGCTCAACTGTGGAGATCTGTTATGTTCTGACACAGTTGAGGGCTGTCGGAACAAACTCTCCATTCAAAAGGCACAGTGGCGCAGAATCTGAGTAAATTTCTTGGGGCAATAGATTACTCCTCATGGTCTCTGTCCCCAGGAAAAGAAAGTAGAAGCACTCCAGAAATTAAAAGACCCCACAACTCTGAGGGAACTAAGGAGCCTCCTTCGACTAACTAATTACAGCAGAAAGTTCATTGAGGATTACGCAGAGATCACAAGACCCCTGATACATCTTTTGAAGGGGGGGTCAAGTGGAAGTGGGGTCCAGAACAAGCCGAGGCAGTAAGACAACTCAAAAGAAGCCTCTCACAAGCGCCTTGCCTAGCTTACCAATTCAAAAATAAGGAGTTCTTCTTGGAGACAGGGTTCTCAAATACATGCTTGACTGCAGTATTATATCAAAAGCATGACAAGGTCAATAAAGTAATCTCCTATGCGAGTAAAACTTTATCCTCTGTGGAGGAAAAATTCAACGATTGTTAGAAGGCACTCCTGCAACGGTCTGGGCATTGAAGAATTACCGCCCGTTTATCCATGGGGAACACATCACATAGTGGAGACTCCACACCTGCCTCTGCAATATCTCCAAAGTGACAGAATCCGGGCTGGAAATGTGAGTAATTCCTGAATTACTTCCTGGATTCTGTCAATGCATGGCTTTCCTGTGGAGGTCAGATATGGCCAAAAACAAGAAGAGTCCACTCACGCAAGGTCTGGCTGACTTGCATGATTGTGCCAGAGAAAACTGTCTCAAGGACGAAAGTCTTAAAATCAAGGACAACATGGAGGCATACCTTAATTCCCCACACAAAGTCTTTGAAGAAGACAAGTGTGAGGGAATGCCGACTGCCATGTTGACAACAACGGGGAAAAAGCCCTTGTGAGCGGCGTAGAGAATGCATGGGTCTATGATGCCCCAGAACCCTCCGCTGGGTACAAAATCGGTCCCCGAAGTAGTCAAGTGGCAGAGCTGATGGCTGTGCATCAAGCCATCCTCAATGCTGTCCAACACCAACTCCACAAACTGGTCATAATCACAGATTCGGATTATGTACAGAACGGGTTCATGGAGCACCTGGTTAAGTGGAAACCCAGAGGCATGCTATGTGCTAATAACAAAGCATTAAAACATGGTAAATTAATTCAAAATATTGATGATCTGGTCACCTCGAATGGAATGACCATCTATTGGAAAAAAGATCAAGGGTCATTCTAAAGAAGAGGGACCTGACAAAACTGGAAATGACCTAGCTGATCAGCTGGCCAAAACTGGAGCCATCCAAGGGGATCTACTTGAGATCAAGTCCCTGTTGGGGGAAATCCAGGTCACTGCAATCACTAGGTCCCAGACTAATGCTCACAATGAACTCTCAACTGCACAATGAAGTAAGTAGACCCCAAATGATTATTTGATTATGGCTCAAAAAGGGAATCCAATAATTGGTAAGTTCTATCAACAAATTGAGGACCCTGAGAACTTTCCCCTGACGGATACCAATTACATAGGGAAAGAGGACATCACAGTGTTCATGAAATGTCCAAAAATGTTCCGAATCCAAGATGGTCTGTTGGTGAGGAGATGCCTAGCTGGCCATGATCAGTGGGTGGTCCCACCTCATTCCGAAGCCTGATCCTAAGCCACGCCTATGATGCAGCCACAGCCAGTCATAGGGGGTTTCATACAACACTTGAGATCTTAAGAGAGGTTGCATACTGGCCACATATGGGGCAGGACCTCAAACAATACTTGAAGGGGTGTCTTGTGTCTGCACAATTTCAGCCAACATCCCTCACACACCGTGCGCCTCTCCAAAAGATGGGGATGACACTGCCTTGGTCAGATTTACAAGTTGATTTTATCAGGCCCGTGATTCGCTCCTCTAAGGGGAACAAGTACATGTTGACCGTGAAATGCTTGTTCACTAAATGGGTGGAATGTCTCCCGGCCCCAAATTGCAAGGCAAAAACAGCAGCTGTCCTGATGATCAACCACATCTTCTCGCATTTTGGACTACCCCAAAGGATTGAGTCAGACCGAGGTAGCCACTTCACTAGTGAAGTGATGACAAAAATGTGGGAGATACTTGGGGTCAAAAGGAAACTACACATTGCCTACCGGAAAGCCTCTAGTGATGGAGTTGAGACATACAACAAGACAATTGTGAGCATATTAAAGAAGTTTGTGGCAGATTCTGCGCCAAGTTGGGAAATTCGATTACCTCTTGTCTGTGAGCTGATGACTGGACGAAGGATGATGCTTCCCCAGCATCTGCTCTACAGAACCCAAGAGCAGACTTACAACTCATGAGTATGTTGAAATACTGAGAAAACACCTTCAACATGCTTTTTGCCTATGCTCAGCGAAATCTAGAAAGATCTGCAGACAGTATGTAGACCCACTATGACCTGAAGACTGCTAGAAAAGAATACCAAGTAGGAGACCGGGTCTACTTGTACAATTTCCAAAGGAACCAGGCCAAACAGCACAAATGTCTTCCTAGCTGGTGGGGACCTTTTGAAATTGTAGACAGAATTTCACCAGTCGCCTACAAAATCCGTATCCCCAAAGGCAGTTTGGCAGAAGGGGAAGATAAGTGGGTCCACATCAACAACCAACCTGGGCATACTCTGCAGCAACTAGAGGATTCATCTGGAAACCCAGAGGGAGACCTTCCAGACCCATAGAATTACATATATAAAACTATTCCACCTGTTGAAAATGAGTAATAAATGCCAAATAGAAAAGATTGTCAGTATATGTCAAATGTATGTATCTGCCCCAATCCCTGAATAGTGGTGGTTAAATGTCTACATATATGCTCTGTTTTGTCATCCTGTTAATGAAACCATGGATCCTAAGCACCGAGGAGGACCACTCAGGGACCGGAAGGAAAAACCCAAGGGGCCCGGGGTATTGCTCCATACTCTCATCCGGAACCGGCGAGGAGAACCTGTCGATCCACCACTGATGGGAGAAGCAGGCAAATTTTGCCATTTGGACCAGAAAGAAAAAAACTGAACATCCCAATCGCGCGACTTCCCCTTGATGGGCAGTCAAAAGTCAAATCATGAGGGGGAGCTTTGTGGGTTGTTTTAACCCACTACACTCTGCGGCATCAGTGTGTGCTGATTGCACCAGAATCCAGACCAAAACATCACAAAACATGCAATATCTTCACTGGGTGTCACCCGCCACATCATTTAAGGAATCAATATGAACAAACAATGTCTGGAAAAGAGGAATCTATCATCCAAATATCCACAGTAAAAAGTGTGCTTGTCTCTGAAAATCTGTCAATATCTGGGCGCAGTACCAGCGGCCGCGTGTATGACAGCTGTCAGTAATTGCATCAGAAGCTTAAACTTGTGCAATTGAAATCAAATGTTTGGAATTAACTGACCTGCCATTAAGTGGAACATATGTTGTAACTATTTAATCTCCATGATTTAGAGACTGGAATCAGAGTTCTAGCTGCTTGATTAAAAATGTCAAGTTTTATTTTAAATCAAGAAAAATGTAAGAAATTGACAGTGATTTTAGGCTGAACTCAGAGTCACCAAGCCAGTTCCCCCATCTTCCCCCAACAAAAGGCATCTTTCCTGCCTCCCACAAAAAACAGGAACTTACACCTTTTTGTTGATTAAATCAGGGGATGAAATTTTGTGCTGCTCTTGGGAGAGACAATGGACCTTCCTTGGCTGAAAGGATATGCAGATTGTAAAGTGTCAACAGTGGCCTCTGCCAGAGGAAGAGGGCGGAGATTGCTCTTGAGCTGCAAGATGGAGATGCAAGATGGAGATGGAGGCGGAGACATACACTTTTGTTGATTCACAAAGCACAGAAAGCATATTTTTGAAAAAGACTAATAAAGGACCGTGCAAATTTGTAAAATGAATAGCATTGTTAATGGAATTTTTTTGTGCATATTTTAAGAGGAGACGGAAACATGAAACTTCACACGATTATGCCCAGATATCGTGCGCACATATGTACCGATTTTTGGACAATTCAGATATTGTGTCCCAGACAAAAAGTGCAAATATTTGTCAAATCTAGAACCAAGATCTCACAGCAACGACGCTGGGAAGAGGGTGTGCTCTTGTACACATGTAAAGATGTATTATATCAAAAATAGATTTTATGTGCAAAAGGCAAAGGGGAGGATGTTCATAAACCACATCATCATGATGACACTCTGTTTTCTCCTCCAATCAAGGGAGAGAGCAGACTATAGCCAATAGACTACCTAGGGGGTGCGCCTAGGATAATTCAGCTTACCCACCACACAAAAAGAGAGACAACTGAGGACCTAGAAGAACAGCCACATTCACCACCAACCGATTGCTGGCGGAGCACTTTCCAAGAGAACTATCCATATTCCAGACTCCAGACTCCAGAAACTTGGCAAGCAGAAAGGCCCATTTCCAGAGCATAGCTGAACCACTTTCAGCTGGGCCTAACTTCCAGAACCCATCCCTCAACTTAAAGGGGAAACCAAAGAAGCAGCCAGGCTGTGCTGTAACTGCTTGCCTGCCAAAGAATTATCTTCATAACCAGAAGGGCAGATTAAACCCCGGTCGATGCTGTGCTGTGCAGACCAGAGAGCCATTGCAGATCCAGTCCAGTTGTGCTGTGCAGTGTAGACCAGAGCGCCTTGCTGTCCAGTCCTGCCGTGCAGTGTCCAGAGGGCCTTGCTGATCGCTGACCCGTCCAGTCCAGTGTGCCCATTAGTCTGTCAGTAGCCTATGTACTGTCCATAGTCATCCCTATCCAAATCAAATATATCTTATATCAAGAACTGTATTGTTAGAGATCCTTTTTACCTTGCCTGAACTCTCTCTCTTATCCTTTAGTCCTTCAGTAATAATATTGTTAAAATTATCTTTGCGCTGATATATTTCATGTGAAGAAGGCAGGTGTCTCGGTGGGCAAAAACATTCAGAGACGTCCTGGTATGGTGGCTGTGCTGTCGTGTAGTTTGTTTCTTCCATCTAGTCCATCCCTAGTGTAAAGAAACCTACAATTTGCCTCTTACTGAAAAAAACAACCTCCACAAAAATGTCCATAACATTTTCATACTTTACGCTCGAAACGAAATTTAAGTGTCTACTTCTAGCTAACATCCTAAGCTTTCTAAAGAACCCAAATCTCAACTCAAGTTTTTCCGCAATCGCGCTTACCGTGCGTGGAAAAGTTTGCCTCACATTTTTCATTTGGCCAAAATCTATAACGTGTAAAACAGCTTTTCATTGCACCCGACCTCAAAATTAAGTTTTCAACTTGCTTATTACTCTCCAATCATTGCTAGTGTGTGTCTACAACCATACAAAGCAGCTCCCATTAGTATTTAAATAATGTCAGTGAATTAAACCATTTGCAGTGTTTTACCCCATTCATTCAAAGCCAACTTTAAAACCATTTTTGACAAGTTTGTCAATCATTCCTGTTTCTCTCTTGTGTTTGGTCGGGGGAAATTGGGATTGATATATTGTATTGACTTCTGCATTCCTGAAACCTGTTCTCTCTCCTTCTATTTCTTCATATTGCATATTGAGGGAATTGAGGGGTGTGCAGGGGGAAATAGTTACCACACTGCCATTTGATTAAACATACCCAAATGTATTAATTCTGAGCTGCTTGTTTTTTTCCCATCATTACTCCTTGTGATTAAAGAGATTGTTTAGCGTGACATCACCCCATTGGAGCTCATTGTATAGCCATTAAAATAGTGTGATATATTGTGAAACATCTAAATAAATATTTTAACTTTGCAAACCAGCCTGATTCCTGGTTCAGTGTGACCAGGGGGGTTAAAAGAGAGGGGCGTGATATAAGTGGTACATCATTCAGAAATAAAAGACCTTTTAGACACAAATAAATAATTAAGGGTTTCAGTTATGCATCACACGTTGGGCATTGACTTAGTTGAAGTGCCGGATTGAAATCACTTGCAAGATTGCATGATCTGTAGATGCATATTGAAATGATTATTCTCACACAGATGAGCAGTGGAGATCATTTATTTACATAAAGTTAAGAACGACGGTATCCCTCAACGGTTTTGTCCATAGCTTCTTACAACTGACAAGATAAACACTGACATTCTCATTCCAACCTTGTCAGTTCTACATTCCACACATTACATATACAAAATTTACAGTAACATCACAGGATGCTACACATCTCCCTTTTCTCCATAAAAGAAACAGCAGAAAAAATAAGAATAATAGATGAAGCAGAAAATGAAACAACAGATACCGGAGCATTATTAATAGCAACACCATAACTTGAAGAAACTATCTGGGAGCATTATACTGACACTGAATAACTGATGTGGATCATAGACAGATAAATAACTAACAGTGATGAATACTGAGAGAAACTTCGTAAAAGCCCATATGGACATGTAGCATAAAGATACATTTTCTATTCCACATAATCTATTAAATAGGATGGTCTCCCACACTTCCTACTGGGGATCACCCTCTTACTGGAACATTTCAGATTGTCAGTCTTGTGCAAGACACAAAGCTGCTTACTCACACCTGATGACGTACTCCTTATTGAATCACTCACAATATCACTCACCTGTATGGGGGGTCTGGTTTCTTGCACAACTGTATCCTCCTTGTTGACTTTACATACCCTATTCATGTTCCACCCTCGCCCATAAGACACCTTCACAGTGCCATGCAATTTCTTAATAACCTCTATGGGAAACAACCTTCTCAAACCCCCTTCATTCCTATTATTGGGAAGTTTTATGAGCACCCACTCCCCCTCCTTGACCACACACAGCTTGGTCGCTTTCCCCGAATCAATGTCACTTTATTGCTCTATTGTCTAGCAGTTATCCTCTCCTTGACATTCTCAAAATCTATATTCCTTTGACAAGTCCTACCCAACCAAACAGGGCAAGTTCTTGTGTTACATGTCCTTCGCCTTAACATTTTGAATGGAGAGATACCTGTTGGAACATGGGGAGTGAACCTGTATGCTAGTACAGTGTCCTGCGCAGCCTTCTTCTAATCCCTGCATTTCGAGATAGCCACCCTTATACTGTTCTTAATAACTCTGTTGAACCGTTCGACTATCCTGTTGGTTTTGGGATGGTAAATGGAACTAGTCTTATGTTCATGCCATTGGTCCTAAGATATTCTTTCATCTCATCTGCTACCAACTGTACTCCATTATCTGTACCTTTAATTTATTATTAATGTGTTTTAGTTTATAAATAAACTTTTCCCATAATTTATACATCTTACATCTTACATATAAACAAGTGCAAATATCTTTAAAAAGCAAAGTTATTTTTTTTCTTCTCCTAAAACAAACATTTACATCCATTATATTAAGCAGAATTAGTTATTTGCTTACTAATGGGAAACAGCGTGTAAGTAGCTAGAAATACCGTTCACACCAACTTAAATCGATACCTTCAGCAATCTCTCCAGAGTGAGCCATATATTATACATTGTAATACATTTCTTCAAGTTGGATGTGTTGATAATTTGCCACCAGAAAATGTCTGCACCTATGTGTTTAATGTTGTGCACATATTTGTCATAGTGTCTCTTATACACGTTCAGCATTTTAGGACAACTAGTCAATAGATGTTTCCCAGTCTCCACCGTTTTGATGTCCTTACACAATCGACAATGACGATCTGCCCTAGGAATCTTATCAATTACACTGGTCATGGCCAATACAGAGAGCTGGTTATTCCTGACTAGAAATATAAATTGTCTTAGTCTTGGGGCTGGACATAGATTCAAGTATGGCTGATTTTATTTTATAGGTGTACATTAAAAACTTTATAAATTGATATTTTTTTAATCCAATTAATCAATCATAATTCTCTATCCAGTCCCCCAGATTGACTTTCCTGGCTAAAGCAGATTTCTCTGCTGAACAGTATTCCCCTGCTCTCAGAGTCCAATTTATCTCATCTAAATACTTCTCGATATTTACCTTAAAGAGGGACTTCTTGGAATCCTTAATGATTTCTTGTCTCATAGATAATAGCAGTTGGTTTCTAGAATTGGACATTATTTTTAGGTATAATTCAGCCCTTCTTTTTAATACTATAGATTTCAGTGCGGTAAGCCCTAATTCCAATCTAAGATCGGCCATGGGTATGCAGGTAGGAAGGCCCATGACTTTCTCCAGTACTTGCCCTCAACTACCTGCAGCCATTTATGATCAATTGTCTGGAGGGCTTCTAGACCATACACCATCATTGGTGCCAGTACTTGGAGATATAATAGTCTGGCTGCCCAAATTATAAAGCCGCCATGCGACTTAGTAAATTGATATGCAAGGGCCGTGATCTGCGCAGCTCTGACCTTCCTCACTTGTATACGTAGTTGGTAACCATTACCCTTTTCAAAATCAATGCCGAGATACCTGCTCTTAGGTGTATATAATACCTCAAGTTCTTGCATATTTAATCTAGTGCGGGCAATTCTTTTATTAGTAAACATCATTACTTGAGTCTTATCCATATTAATAATAAGGTCGTTAGTTTTAGCATACTGCCACACTGCCTCAACCGATCTTCGTAATCCGCTGAGGAATCTGTCAAGAATGACCAAATCATCAGCGTAGACAAGCACTGGGCATTTATCCTGGCCAATCAATGGAGGACACTTATAGGCAGCGCTTATTGCATCTGGTAGATTGTAGACAAACAGATTATATAATGTAAGAGCCGTAATGCACCCTTGTTTAACACCTCGGTTCTGATCAACTTCTGCCGTTGTGTTTCCTTGTGAGTCTAACTTTAGAAGGGTGGTATTATTTGAAAGGACGAGTTTCAAGTAATATAATAAACCATAAGGGCATCCCAGATGTTCCAGTCTAAACCAAAGCCGCTCTCTACGAACTCTATCAAAGGCAGCTTTAAAGTCTATAAACATGGCATAGAGATGAGGATTAGCCTTCTTCCTGGCATTACTACATAAAGTATCCAGGATCATCAGATTATAGATGGTAGAATAGCCCATCCTGAATCCGCTCTGAAAGCAGTTTAGAACCCCTTTTTTGTGAACCCAGTCCTGGAGTTCTTTTAACAATATACCTGCAAATAATTTTCCAGAGCAATCCAGCATAGATAATAATCTATAATTGCCTGGATCATGCTTATCAACTTTTTTGTGAATTGGGATAAGAATTGACTTCTGCCAGGAGCTCGGGATCCTCCCTTCAACTAAAACCCTGTCAAATAATATCTTCATTAACTCTGCCCAGAATGTCGGATTGATTTTCATAGCTATATTTGCTAGACCGTTTGGACCCGGGGCAAGTGAACATTTTAATTTTTTTATTCCAGTTAGCAATTGGTCAACAGTTATTTTAAAGGGAGGACTCGGCGGACTGGCATTTACTGAGCTCTTAGCAAGTTCTTCTGGTGGAATGTTCCTCTCCATCAAGAACCGTTCCCATATATGTGCACCTGTAGGGTTGATCATAGGGGTTTGCCTGTTTCCCCTTGCATCGCCCAGTAAGGCCCATATATTACGGGTGTTCTTGGAGCAAGGTATTTGTACCGTGTCCTGCCATTGACCTAAAGTCCTCAAATATCTTCTTTGCTTTGTCCATGCTCTGTATTTATTCTTTAGCATCTTAGATATGGAGTAATAAGAAGTATACGTGAGACTTGTCTTTTTAGCCCGGTGAAATGCTACTCTCAATGTTGTCTTAGCATCTCTGATCTCTCGGTCATAACTATTGCTCTTAGTTGGTCCTCCACTCTCCATCCATGACCCCAGGGTGGCATACACCCGAGAGAACAAGGAAATACAATTTTCAATCTCATCTGGCGACATGTCTTGAAAATGCATTATGTCAGGATGTTGCTCGGCTGCTATCGTGTTGGCCGCATTTGTTATTTTTTTCTCGGACCAACAAATATGCGTAGGAGACTGGTTAGTCTTTATATTTCCCATCAGTATCTGATTAGTTACCTATTCTTTTATCTTGAGTGATAGAGAGAGTAAGGTATGGTCACTCCAACTGTTACTGTTAATCTCAAGATCACTGACATATTTTGTGAATTCAGGGGTAAGAAAAATATAATTTAAGGTGCTTTTGGCTATGCAATTTCCCCATGTTGATTTACCAGGATAATCACTTAATGTCCGACCATTAATCATTTTCATGTCCCACTGTTTGAAAAAACATATCCAATGAAGGCCCACATAATCATACTTTGAGTGTGACATTTTACATTTTGATTTTAGGTAAGAGTTGGTCAAAGGCCAATACCCCCTGTCATATGACAATTAATAACCCCTAAAGTAATGAAACATTTGTTTTCCTTCATTAATTACCAGTTGATCATAATTCCATGCAATGTTTCCTGCATTGCTTCATTCTGACCCGCACCCGGTGGACAGTACACATTCAATAATAAAACTTTCTCAATTAAACCTTCCATGACCATTTCCAACTCAACAGCTATAAACAGATCATCCAAATTAGTAAATATACGGTGTGAGTTGACCCAGTGAGGTATCCCAACAATTAAACCACCATATGGTCTACCACAAAGGCCCTTTTTGGCACAGGAATGATACAAAGTGAATCTGTTCAGTACAATTGGTAATATAAGAGAGAGAACCATCTACCGCAAATAAGTGGCTAAAACCTCTACAGTTCAATGATAATATCGTCTGATCTCATTCTTTATTCAAAACCACTGGGAAGGATTAAGCTAGCCACTTAAGAACATTTTGTATATCTTCAACGTGTACTGCTTTCCCCTTGTAGGTCAAGGGAACAATAGACTTGCTCTCAGTTAGAGCCTTCTTCACCCTAGGACAAGTCAAGTCCTGTTTATCAGGATCAGCATCCACTTTCACGTCTGCGTCCAGCAGATTATCGTCATATAACCGGATCAGTTGTGCCGTCGACTGGAATTTACAGTGAATAGCTGATACATTTGTGTTCTTACTATTAAGAGGCTCAACAAATTCAAAATCAGCTGATTGCAGTACTCTCAGTTGTGGGATTGAATATAATCTAGTCATAAAAACTGTGCGAGTAAGCCAGTCATGATCATTTCTTTGATACAGATTCTTGACAAAGAGCATATTCTTCTTGCATCCTTCTGTAACGCTCACCTGACTCCCACGGAGGCGCTGGACTGGTTTGCGCTGCTGTGACCTTAAGGTGATGCGCAGGGTTCGGAAGACGGACTGGACCGGGCCCCCAAATCTGGCTTGTCTGGCTCGCAGAAGTATTCTACTGTAGGCGAAAATAGGGGATTAACTGTCTGCGGTGTAAAGCAATCAGCCTCCCACTTTCCCCTCTCACCCTCCTCGAAACCCTTCTGTAATTCCTCGTAGCGTCTCACCTTAGGGTCTGGAAGGATGAGCTCTCCATCCTGCTTCTGATGCAGGGGCGCGTTGGTATTGTCGGGGGGGAAATTCTGCCGTATATCCCAGATGAGATAGAGTATAAGACACACGCAAGAAGCAAAGTGACTCTGCTGTTTATTAGACAAAAACGGCAGGGATGGGTCAAGGATCGTACGCGTCCGTCCTGACACACACACAATCGTGGGGCTCGCAGGCCCTTTTTACCTTAGTATGACGCGCTACTTGCGTCACCTTGGAAAGTTAGCAAAAAACCTATCGCCACTCTTAATTGGTTGCTCGAGTGGTAGGGTTAGTATAGCATACGTATAGAGAACAATATTAGTGGACAAGGGTTAGTCAGGTGATATATCTGGGTTGTCCCTACAATTAGATACATGAGAATTGTTACATGAAGACCCTTGATGATTGGTTAATGTTAATGGCGTCAGTTATAAGAGCCCCATGTTCTGATTGGTGCGCCCGCGAGCTTCCCAGCTTGGGATCATCGCTGTTCCCAGCTCGCGGTGTACCTGTCTTTTGCAACAATGTTTCACTATGAGTACGTGCAGACAATGTGAGGACTTATTCATGAGCTGGAAGGCCGACTACCCCCACTGTCGCAGATGTCCACTGAGCCTTTTAAGTGTATCTGCCTGTGTCTTGTAACGAGGGATCCAGACGCCTTCTTCCTCCTGGGCTTGGCATCCTGTCAGGTTTGGCTTGGTCACGTGAGGTAGGACCGTGTTTGAGGCAGAATTCTGCACAATTAATATTGTTTTTCTACTGTGTGCCTGGTTTAATTTGCAGGTGTGATTTTAACGTTGGTGCTCGGCGTGCGAGGTTGCAACATCGTGCCCTTGATGGTTTGCTTTCGGAATGTGGGTTTGCAACATTGCGACCTTGGCTGTCTGCTTTCGACAGGCTCATTCTGCAGGATCAGCAGCCTGACTCTTGTTCTTTTAACGTCCATGGGAGCTATTGCTTGCGGCCTACTTAGGCCTGGTGTATAGGTGGAACCGTTTGGTGCACAGGCGCTTTAGGTTATAGTATCATATTGTCTTATGACCAGTATCGTGTCTTCGTTATATATCTCATTATGGCACCTGGGTTTAGGAGAAGCGTAAGCAAGCTCTTTAGATGAGTTCATGATACGTCTTGCGTTTCTGCATTTTGAGAGCCTATGTGGAAAATAATAAAGATGTACGTCCGTGAGTATGTCTGTCGCCTACGTCATAGCACTGAGTATATTCTTCGTGTAGATTGGTGCGGGAGTATCCAGTGTGTATATCTGCACAGGTGTGCTGACCGTTGGCTAGGTCGTCATGGCATCTCTAACGACGTGTAGGTTTTAGTCTAGTTGATCCGTGCCGCAGGTGTCGGCATGGGCAGGACGGGCTGCTGGGCAGGCAGATGGACACATCCGTATGTTCCTGTACCAGGGTATTTGGTCATCTGGTAGATGGGCAAACTCTTCTCGTGGCGGGTGCCTGGGCCGTGATCCTTTAGGCCAGGCGCGAGAGGGGAAGGACGGGAGCCTGTTTTTCCATTCTCCCACTTCAGTCCCCCCTCTGGTCGACTTGTCGACCACAAACATATCCTTTTCGTTATCTCCTCTTACTCTCCATATCTTAGTTATTCCTCCTAAATGTCCATAGTGGTTAACATGATCTTCAAATGACCAATACATATATTCACAGGTTCCTCCAGGAGTACAGTATACCCATTTCCCTATGTAACTCCTGGGGTTTCTTGGGTTCTCGATCTTCACCGATGGTGGGTCCAGGTGGTTGGTGATGATCTGGTTGCGCAATTTCTCTCTCTCTTGTATTATTATGCCTGTGTGTTGGCCGTCATCTGCTGGCATCAAGGGGTGCATACCGACCATTTCAAGCAACTCGTCAGTGGTGCGTGCCTTCCGGGCCTTCCAAAATCTTATTATGATCAGTGTAGCTCCAGCCAAAATAGTACAACCAACTATAATTTTCAGTCCATCTGACAGCCAAGATGGCATCCATGACCATAATAGCGAAAACCAGCTCTCATCCTTTTTCACACCTTTGCTTTCATCCATCATTTTGGAGTGCATCTGGGCCAATTGTGAAACTGCTTCTGTCAGTGTACCGTTGTCAGCATCGTTGGCAGGAATGAACGTGCAGCATGATTGTCCTATCTTTGCGCAGACTCCTCCTTCCATGGCTGTGAGGAGGTCCAATACATACCTGTTCTGAAGTGCTACCATTCTTATAGCTCGCAGCTCCTCTTTTATTGCGTTGAATCCATTTACTGTAGAATTGATGGTCATCATTAGTTCCCATCTAGTTATCTGGAGCCATTTAGCGTTTGCGTAAGCCTGCAGTCCCGGATGTATTATTGAGGAGAAGAACATTGCTGCTCTGCTGAATAGTCTGTGTTCTGGCGGAATTGAGGTGAGTGCTGTTTCCGACCATCCCCATAGGTAATTTCCTGTCAGAGGTTCTCCTTGTCTTTTCCTTCTATTTAGGACAGTATTATTGCCATTGGTCCTGTTCCCTGGCTCCTCCTGAGGTGGTGCAGATCTCTTCTTTCTCTTGTCCCCTTCATCCATTTTGGGAAAGTTCGCCACATTCACATGCTTCTGGGGTACCACTAGTGATGGTACATTGACGTGCACCATCGTGCATACACCATTCCACAGAGGGGGCAGTGTGTGGTATGCCTTTTCTCCACAGGCCCAGTAATGGTCCATTATCACTGCTGTTCCTGCTCCCCCTCAGGTAACTCCATCACGCTTGCACAGTTGGTGTTGTATCCTACGTCCACCTCTCCTTTATGTTGGTAGCATACCGTAGGCGCAGTCAGCGGCAGTATTGTTATTGGGTCTTCATCCGTCTCTATCCACGTGAGCATGGGTACGTACTTGATCCAAGTCGTCCAACATCTGTGGTTGTGTGCATCGATAGTTGAAATAGTCTCTTTTGTTACCATGTTGCTGCCAATCACTCCTATCTCCCATTTGTTGTCCAAGTACACCTTCCCCGTTATCGTCACCAGTGGCCTCTCCCAACACCCTAGTTTACCAGGAACTTCAGTGATGTACCAATCACATGGTAAATACTGCAGTGTTACTTTCTTTGTTTCCCCTTTTGCAGGACCACTTGTTATGTATCTGAATGCTTCAGCATGTAAACTGCTCTTGTGGTAACTCAAATAAGTCTTGAGGAAGTTGTTTTCGTATGGGTATGAGTCTCGTGTTTTCCACACCATATGCACCACTGTCCCTTGAAATCTTCCTTACGTTTGGAACAGTGCCAAGTATATTATGCATCGTGCTGTCTTTTCATCTATTTCTGTGGCAACAAATGTTCGAGAAGCGCTCATGGCGTATGGTATTAATGAGCAAACGTAGCAGCTGTCTTCTGTTGTCTGCTTACCAATGCGGGTCATATGTTGGTACCATATGTTGTTTGAGACGTGTGCTGAATCTTGTATATAATTGTCAATACCTTTATTATCTGAGTATGTGCTGCGTTGAACTCTATTTAGCTTGTGCGCAATTTTACTAGTATCACCTGACGTAACACCTGTTGCAGCTGGGGATGGGGGTGGATTAGGTTTGGGTACAGCAATAATATTGATAGCATAGCTGTACTGCCATACAGAGGCAGCCAAGAACCCGGTGATCATCAAAATCCCTATTATTTGTATTGTACATGCTAATTTCACTGGCATATTGCTCTTACCTTGCTGCAGTCCGGCAGCGTATTCTTGTGACGTTAGAGTTGCCCACCTGAAAATTCTCAATATGTTGGTTATTAAATGTTAGTTGTTGTTTTTTAAGCTCTCCCTATCAAATAGTCATTCAGTGCCCAGGCGAAGAGCTGTTCCCACGCTAATCTAAGTGATCTATCTCTTAGGACAGGCAAGTACGGGTGGAGGTGGGGCATTGAATATTCTATGGACAAGAGGAATGCTGTGTAGTAGACACGTACCCTTCTTCTTTTCAGGTACGTTGGCCTTTTTATTTCATATACAAATTGGTGTGACAATTCTTCTGGGTAGTTATCGTCTGAGGGTACCATCTACTCCTGGGCAGTGAATTTGTTAGTTATCTATTTTCTTAGCAGTACAATAATACGCAGTTCGTGCATGTGCGAGAGAAAAGAAAAGAGAGCATTCACGTGTTTACATGTGTACGTGTGCAAGATAATGTCCTTCAGTTCAGTTATTACTGCAGTGGGGGTGGGGGTCAATGGGCAGGGGGTTTGGGGCTCAACTGGCGGAAGTATCCTTACTCTTTGAGCGTGTGACCATGGGGTGGGCAGTATGGGGATCACCCCTTTCTTCTTCAATTATTGTCTCTGGGGAGTCTGGGGAGTGACAGGGTATGGGAACACTTGGGCCGTTGGCTGTGGTAGAACTTTCTTCCTCCGTTGGTGATGCTGTTGCTGTTCTCCCAATGGACCTGTCGGTGGCGCTGGGGCGGGTCTGGAGTTTGTAGATCTTTACATCGTGTAGGTGGTTCCAGGCACGCTTGTCCTGTAGCTTTACTGCTCTCGTTGATACCTCCTCTACCAGATGGGGGCCAGTGAATCGTGGACTATTCCATTTCCTGTTGAAATTGCGAAGTAGTACGTGGTCACCTTTAGCAATTTTACACAGTTTTTCCCTTTCCAATTCTTTATCCGTGTCTTCTTGTTGATTGCTGTTAGACCCGCCCCGTGTGCGCTCGAGCTGTTGAGACACAAACACTACACTAGTATTCAAAGAAGACACATATTGGTACATTTCATCACCAAGAACACTCGCTGTACTTTCGTGGTCGGTAAATGCTCTTGATGTTGGCGTTAGGGGAAGGCGCATTAGACGTCCGGTAACCACCTCGTGAGGGGTGAGGTGGTGGTCAGACCCTGGTCTATTCCTTAGCTCAAATAGGGCTAATGGAAGGCAATATAACCAACTCTTCTTTGTTGTTTGCTGTATCTTTGCAATTGCCTCCTTTAATAGGCCATTCAGGCGTTCACATACACCGTTGGCCTGTGGGTGGTATGCACATGCAAATTTATGCTTGATGTTCAGCAAGGATGTGATGTGCTGGAACATTTTGTTTGCGAAATGTGGGCCATTTTCTGACCTTAACACCTCGCACACTCCCGACCAGGGGAAGACCTCCCTCACTAGGAATTTAGCTTCTCTAAATGCATCTGGGTGTGAACAGGGCCCTGCCTCAATCCACCTAGAGAATGGGCATACTACTACAATCATATACCTATTTCCTTGACATATGTTGATCATATCAACATAGTCAATATGGAGATGCCGGAAAGGTCCCTCTGGTCAGGGTATAGTACCTCTTATCACCTTTAGAGTATGGCCGGCCGTAAACTGTTGACATGTGAGACAATTACTGATAAAGTTTGACACATGAAAATTTAACTCGGGGCAGAACCAGTCTTCCCTAATTCGTGCTGCAATTACTTCCTTGCCTGTGTGGGCTGGATGATGTAGTTGGCTCAGGGCGATGTTCAAAAATGCCAATGGTACTACAACCTTCCCAGTGCCACCCTGGCGCCATAGTGCGTCGGTTGGTGACATTGTGCATCCTCTTTTTACCCATATTTCTTTTTCGGCCATTGGTGCAGCCGCTTGTAGCTCCATAATCTGTGTGGCTGGGAGATGGGTGTACCCTTCTCTTATCATCATCTCCTTAGCCATTCCCCTCCCTCTCCCTCTCTGTGACTCTGGGGGGTTCCATATCTCACCAAAGTATGCAGCATACTTCGCATGTGCGTCTGCTGCTGCATTCCCCTTCGAGACGTGGTCTTCACCATTGGTGTGTGCGGTGCATTTTACTAAAGCTAATTCTTGGGGGTCATTTATCACTTCAAACAATTAGTTCAGCCAATAAGAGAGCATGTTGCACTGGAGTGCCATCAGCTCTCCTAAACCCTCTTCTTCTCCATTTCGACAGCCCTGAGTGGACAGTGGATGTAACATATGCGCTGTCGGAGTATATGGTCACCCGTTTGTCAAAGCTTTCCTTCAACGCCAAGATCAGTGCAACTAATTCTGCTGCTTGGGCGGAGTAATGCTGTGGTAATTGTACACATTTCATTGCCACACACACCGGTACCTCCATCATTTTTACCATTGCTGCCCCAGTCCTCCTTATCCCATCCCTTTGATCGATAGTTGATGACCCATCAATAAACAAGAGCTCACCTCCCTCTAGTGCGTTTTCTTCAACCTTTCTAGTACATGAGTACATTTCAGTTATTTGCGTACAGTCATGGGCATAATCTCCCTCCTCAATTACTTCTGCTACGAACCTTGCAGGGTTGACCGTGCTACATCTAACAATTGATAGTTCAGCTCTGGATAAAATGATCTCATAACGTGATGCTCTTTGCGTGGTTAGGGTGGATTTAGGTTTATTCAATATCGCAAATAGTGCGTGTTCCACAAACAGTGTAGTTGGGCACTCCATGGTAATTGCTGATGCTTTTTCCACCGCAAAAGCAGCTGCCGCGAGACCTTGTTCGCAAGGGAAGTGACCTAACATCACAGGATCTAAGTGGCCGCTGTAAAATGCTACTGGTTTGTAGCCCATGCTTGTTTTTTGAGCCAACACTGCTTTCATTACTGCTGAGTCGCAATGTGAAAATATAAAAAATTGTCGCTCATAGTCTGGGGATGCCAGTACCGGAGCAGTTGATATTGCATCTTTCAATTCATCAAAAGCCTCTTTCATTTCCATCGTCCACCCCAGCTTTTTCTCCCCTTTATTAGCTTCCCTTAACGCCTCAAGCAGAGGTCCTATGTACGAACTGTAATCAAATACCCATGCTCTACAGTAGTTGCACAGCCCCAGGAACTGCTGCAGTTCCCTCACAGTTTGTGGCATTGGAGTGTTTGAAATGGCCTGTGCTCTTTGTGGTGCAATCTTTCTTCCATGTTGGGATATAAGCTGACCAATGTAAAGTACCTGTTCTTGGCAGTACTGTATCTTTTCCATGTCTACCTTGTAACCTTTTTCAGCCAATATTGTCAGCATCTTTAAGGAGTCCTCTCTGCATGTTCTTTCGTTTGTACTGCAAATTATTATGTCATCCACATACTGCAACACTGTGCTTTCCACTTCAATGTTACCCAAATCCATCTGTATTACTCTATTGAAAATTGAGGGTGATTCGCAATACCCTTGTGGCAATCTAGTGTGCTTCCACTTTGTGTTTCTGTAAGTGAAGCTTGTCAGATCTTGTGAGTCTGGGTGTAATGGTATTGAGAAAAAAGCATTTTTAAGGTCAATCACTGTAAATCGTGATGCTTCTGCTGGAATGCCACACAATATTGTGGCCGGGTTTGCTGCTACGGGATATTCTGCTTCTACTATGTTGTTCAATGGCCTGAGATCCTGTATGAAGCGCCAAGACCCCCCTCTAGCCTTGCGCACTGGGTACACAGCCGTGTTACATGGTGATTCTGACGGGACCAATGTGCCATTATTTATAAGGGCCGTTATGGTTTCATTTATGCCCTCATCTGCCTCTTTTGATAGTGGGTACTGTTTTAATCTGGGGAGTATTGCACCTTTTTTCAATTTTATCCTTACTCCCCCTATACTTTTTATGCACCCCACGTCATAGGGGCTAGTAGTCCACAATGATTTGGGTACCTTTGACATATCCTCCTTAAAGAAGGGGACTGGGGTGCATGCGGGTGCCTCAAGTGCCATTGCAATTGTCTGTGCTACTTGTTTGTAAGCCACTCTTAGCCATATTTCCACACTCATCATAAACACCATTTCACCTTCCTCCTTTTCATCTGAGAACAGCTCCTCATCTGACACCTGGGTGAGCCTACATCCTTCTGCTAATGCTATCACGGCCCTCCATGCTCTTCCTTCTCTGTCTTGGGCATGTACAGCAATGTAATCAGCTGTTGCAATAATGCTCTCAATGTCCATTAGAACCACCTTTCCTTCTGGTTCATTAACAGGTGTTTCTGGTCTGAACAGATAGGCTGCTGGCCTCCTCCATATTTTCCCTTCTATCCCTGGCATCCATGCAAATGCCATATCTGTTCCATACTGGAATAGTTCGCCATCTACTGGCTCTGCCCTAATCGCTGTCTGTCCGCAATATGCTTGCATAATCTGTCGTGCTGTGAGCATGTTAATCCCCGGAGTAGAGCAAATTATGCCGTCCTCAATAAAGGAGATTGTCATATTCAACCTGTTCATTATGTCTCACCCCAGTATATTTACTGGTGAGGCACTATAATATAGAAGTGGAACTGACAGATCATAATCTCCAATAGATAAGGGAATGTTATCAGTAAAGGGAACCAACCCTCTAGCCCCAGAGAATCCTTGGGTGTTCATGGCTTCGCCTGACATCTTAAATTTACCTTCCCTTATGCAAGACCGGGTCGCCCCGGTGTCAACAAGGAATGATAATTTTTTGTCACCTATCGTTACCTCTATGCGTGGTTCCTCCGCACTATTAGGTGTTACTGACAGGATGGGACACACCAAGGCCGTCTGTGGGCTGTCCTATTGAGGGTACAACGACTGGCCATTTCCTGTGTAAGGGTTGTGTCCCAAAACCGTCACCCTACCCAGTTCTGTTTGTTGTGCTTGGGGCTGTTGTGTCATCGCTACCTGTTGTTGTGGCAGTGAATATGTTTGTGGCTGTTGTTGTGTTATTTGTTGTTGTTGTTCATTTCCCTGTTGCAACGTCTGCTGTTGTTGTAGGCCCTGCTGTTCCTGTGAGGGCCTTGGTTGTCCCTGTTCACTCCATGATGGTGTTTGTGGTCTAACTCTACACGTGCGTGACATGTGCCCTAATAGTCCACAACTCCAACACACTGGTGGTTCCCTACTCTGCCATGGAAAGCTCCCTGTGTTGTCCTGGTATACTGGTTGCCCTGTGGGGTAGGAATTTCTAAGTCCTCCCACCTGCTGTTGGGTGTTATACCCGTATCCTCTCCCTCTCATAATTCCTCCTCTCCCCCTGTTATAATTATAATACCCAGCTCCTGCCATTGGATGTCCTCCTCCCATGTTATTCGTGTATGGTTGGATTGGCGGCGCCTGTTGTGTTATAGTCTGTGAAGGTGGTATTTGGGAGGAACCTTGTGCAGCCACTACTTGTGTGGGGCTTTGGGTCATTGTTGTAGGCGTAGTTATTAGTGCCCCTTCCATTGTGTATTTAGTAAGCTTTTTCTGTACTAGTTTAGCCTCTTCCGTTTTCCTGTCCTCTTCCTTTTGTTTCATTTTTCCTTGCCATGTCCTGCAATGATGCACTATAGTCAGTTGTATTTCTGGCCATGGTTTTGCTTCCATTCCCACTACTTTCTTTAGTTGTTTCTGAACTCCTTCTGGGAGCCCTTGTACTAGTATATGATAAAATATTGCTGGTGTTTTATCCCATTGTTCTCTAGTTTCCATGCGCCACTTCTCTTGGATTTCCTGGATATAATCAACAGGATCTTCGTTCTCACGCATCTTGCGGAGGTAATTGCTCCTATGTCTGATGTGTCTGGGTACTGTACCCTCAGTGCCTGCCATAGTGCATGTCTGCAGTTTGCGAATGGTGCCCCATCATGCGATGTGTTTGTTATTGTTACCCCATGGAATCCCGCTCTCTTCCAAATGTCATCCGCTCTATCCCCTAATATTGATATTAAAAGGCCCTTTACATCTCCTACTGCCAGTTTCTGTCCTGCGGTGTGTTTTTCCATTTCATATATCCACTTACCCGCACCTCCACTTAATGATGGGAGCCTACATTTTATATTTTCTTTATCGGTATGCCTCCAAGGGACATACTGTGGTCTAACCCCTCCTTTCTCCAAAAGTGGCATTAAGTTATGTCTCATTTCACCCTTTGTGTTCCATGATATCGAGTCCTCAAACCCTTCCTCCTCTTCCCTTTCTTCTACATCTTCAATTTCGTCCGTATTTCCCCTGCTCGTAACTTTTTCTTCTCCATCTTTTCCCCTTCTTCCATTATTTCCTGTATTTAATGTGGGCATGTGTATTTCGTCTTTCCTGCCTGCGACTAGGGAGGTCTCTAAGCCGACATGCATAGGGTGTCAGTTCGTCTGTGAAGGGCGCGAGTTTTATTTTGCGTAACGAGCGTGAGGTGGTTGAGCATGTAGGGTGCGATGGGGGAGAGCGTGATGGGATGGTGCGGCCTCATGTGTCTGTCTTTCCGCTATTCCTTGCTCCCCCTCCTCACTTCTCTCCAGCTCATCCTTTCTCCTACTGATCCATGGTGAGTCTGTGTTGGTCCGGGTGATGTATAGTTTATCTAAGCTTTCCCTTTCACTGTTTCTTCCTTCCTTCTCCACTCCTTCTTCTTCCTCACTACAAAAGTCAGTCATAAACGGCACCCCCCACTCAGTCTTTTTCCCCTTGATCATTACTGTTTGTAAGTCTATTAGGTCCAGTTCTCCTTTTTCTCCTTTATCAACCGCTCCCCTTTGTGCTGATGTTGTTGCTACTTCTGTGTTTCTATATACATCCCCCCATTCACCATTCTCCCTTCTCCTATCTTCTCTTTCTCCTTCATTTCTCTCCTCCATCTCCCTACTATTTTCCTCCCTTTTCCTTTTTAATTCCTCCATCACTTCACTGCTCATCTGTTCCAATATTCTTTCATCCTCTTTCTTCCTTTCCCATTTCACCCTTTCTCTTTCTACTATACTCTCTATCACCCTCCCTTCTTTGTATTTCTTAGCTGTTTCTGATAGTAACCTCCTCTTCCACATTGCCATTTCCTTTTCTTTTCCTTCTTCTTCCCTTTTCTTTTCTCGCAGCACTACTCTTGACACCCTTTCTGCTGCTGCTTTTACCCTTTCAGCTTCTCTCCTTTGCTCCTCAATTCGTTCCCTTATTTTTTCCAATTCGTTCTTACCTTCTTTCCTTTTCCTCGCTCTCTCTCTCCTCCCTCTCGAGCTGCTTGATCAATTCATTCTGCTCATCCCTTAATTTTGCTAGTCGTTCCTCCAAAATCTCTTCCTTTTGTCGTAACAGCTCTTCCCCCCTCATTTCACTCTCCCTGGCATTATCCTCGTCTGTTTTCTTTACTACCTCCTTCTCTTCTCCTGTTAATGAACCTCGTAATTTTAATAATATCTGTGCAGCTACCCACTCATCATTTCCTATTTCCACAGTCTGGTCTTCTCCAGTCCTCCCCTCCCCTGCTGGCATCTTCCTATGAGCCACATATGGTGGAGGGCTGTATGCCGGGTTCGAGTATCCCTCAGCCGCCCTTAACTCTCCTCTTTCTATTTCTCCTAGTTCTCTTACAGGGTACAACCCCCCTCCCTCTGTTTTCACTCCCTTTGCTAGGGATATATCGTTGCTCGGTTCCGTTTTTATTTAATCTGATGTATTATTCTTTTCTCCTCCCTCTCCTCTGTTCCCCGTGTTCTTTGGGTCCTCACTCCCCTTTTTGCCATCCTCTCCTTCCTCCTTAATCTCTTTTTCTTCCGGTATTTCCCCCATAGTGAACATTCCATTTGGTCCTGGTCGAGACCCTTGGAACATCCTCCATAAGTTAAACACCTCCACGTGGTTTGCCAACTTCTTCCCTTTATATGTATTGTGCAGATGGTTTAATAGTGAATGTTGGGCATATGGATCGAAGCTACCATTAGGCGACCACGATGTTAGCATTTTGTTATCCGTCCCCTGGGTCCATTCTATGCTGTACTTAATCAGTTTCTCCCTATGGGGTGGCAGTGTTGTGCATATGTGTTGTAGTGGGGTAGTGAGGGTGTTCCCCCACCCTCCCGATCCTGTCCCGTATGACATAGTAGCGCTCCACTTGTTACCCTTCACCTATCTGTTAGCAGTTTATCTCACTAGCAGTTTACAATATACAGCCTTATATCGTTACCTGGCCCCGTAAGTTTGGGGACTTACGATAGTCCGCTAAGAAAAATTATAAAAAATATAGTATTTTTACATTTGTATATTTTCTTCTGTCTTTCTTCCTTTATACAACACCCTTACGGCCCCCTGCGGCCGAGGCGCACGTAGCCCCCTGCGGCTGCGTACCCCTTATGACGTTCTTATACAGTCGTCCTATTTTCACATGCTCCTCCCCCTGCTACACTTGCTGTGGCCGGCGTTCTCCGTGCACAGCCACGTTCCCCGTTTCGCCTTTCCCCGATCAACTCATTTACTGTTTATCTCCGTTTCCACTCCCTTACCACACTTCTCTTCCCCACCACTCTCAAAACGAAGATGCCTTGTGCTCGTGATATCCTATGAAAGCCCTACTGGTGACGTCACCGATCTCTTCGAGCTACTGGTAAGTTCTTCATATATTCTTTAAGGTCAAAATACACTTGCAATCTACCCCCGTTAACCTTACAGCTGTCTTGCTGTCACTCCTGGAACAAGGTAATCAAATCAACAATATAATCGGACTGCGCACACTGCGTCGCCTCGCGTGTGATACGCCCCTCGACAGGAGGGCTTAACCAGCCAATTATCTTCCGTATTGGGCAACTAACTAGCTACCGCCTACAGGGAAACGTCATCTACCTATCGAGTTTCTTGCTCGAACAATAGGGATCCTCATCTACTCATTGATCAATAAATGCCAAATTGTAGGAAACCACACACACCCACCCTTGCACGTAGTCGCGACCTAGGCCAATCAGTTTCTACGAGCGGCCGCACGTGATGTTTTCGTGCTCCGCCTCCCTCTCTCGCGTAACGTAGCCGACTGCTCTCGCACTTGTTCGGCTACCATTCATTCTATTTCCAACACTAAATTGTCAAACCTTCGCCGCGCAACTGTGCAGCACCTCCCCCTCCCGTATTTAATTCCTCCCCCTCCCTCACAATTTCACATTGCTTGTTGTGCATGGCATGCTCACCAAGTTCTCTTGATGCGGGGCCGCTCGACTGCGTGCACCCCTCCAAGCGGCTCGTCACCTCCCCTCGTCTGGACCACGTCTGGACACTCGCCAACCGCGGCGGGATACTTCTCAACCGGCTCCCGAGGGCCAATATCCGGATTTCGCTGTCCGGTCTTCTCGCAGCTCCGCGATGGTCCTGTAGTCCTCAGAAGGGGGCAACGGCAGAGAGGGCCGCGCCGCCGGGCCTCCTCGCAACGGGAGTGCCTGGAAAAAGTAAAAATAAAAAGGTGGATCTTAAACAGATCTCAGCAGTGCCTCCAACTTGTCGGGGGGGGAATTCTGCCGGGGTCGGCCGGGCCGTCCGCAGACCTCCGGGCAGGGAGGCCCCAACTCCTCCCGTATATCCCAGATGAGATAGAGTATGAGACACACGCAAGAAGCAAGGTGACTCTGCTGTTTATTAGACAAAAACAGCAGGGATGGGTCAAGGATCGTACGCGTCCGTCCTGACACACACACAATCGTGGGGCTCGCAGGCCCTTTTTACCTTAGTATGACGCGCTACTTGCGTCACCTTGGAAAGTTAGCAAAAAACCTATCGCCACTCTTAATTGGTTGCTCGAGTGGTAGGGTTAGTATAGCATACGTATAGAGAACAATATCAGTGGACAAGGGTTAGTCAGGGGATATATCTGGGTTGTCCCTACAATTAGATACATGAGAATTGTTACATAAAGACCCTTGATGATTGGTTAATGTTAATGGCGTCAGTGATAAGAGCCCCATGTTCTGATTGGTGCGCCCGCGAGCTTCCCAGCTTGGGATCATCGCTGTTCCCAGCTCGCGGTGTAGCTGTCATTTGCAGCAATGTTTCACTATGAGTACGTGCAGACAATGTGAGGACTTATTCATGAGCTGGAAGGCCGACTACTCCCACTGTCGCAGATGTCCATTGAGCCTTTTAAGTGTATCTGCCTGTGTCTTGTAACGAGGGATCCAGACGCCTTCTTCCTCCTGGGCTTGGCATCCTGTCAGGTTCGGCTTGGTCACGTGAGGTAGGACCGTGTTTGAGGCAGAATTCTGCACAATTAATATTGTTTTTCGACTGTGTGCCTGGTTTAATTTGCAGGTGTGATTTTAATGTTGGTGCGCGGCGTGCGAGGTTGCAACATTGTGCCCTTGATGGTCTGCTTTCGGAATGTGGGTTTGCAACATTGCGACCTTGGCTGTCTGCTTTCGACAGGCTCATTCTGCAGGATCAGCAGCCTGACTCTTGTTCTTTTAACGTCCATGGGAGCTCTTGCTTGCGGCCTACTTAGGCCTGGTGTATAGGGAACCGTTTGGTGCACAGGCGCTTTAGGTTATAGTATCATATTGTCTTATGACCAGTATCCGTGTCTTCGTTATATTTCTCATTATGGCACCTGGGTTTAGGAGAAGCGTAAGCAAGCTCTTTAGATGAGTTCATGATACGTCTTGCGTTTCTGCATTTTGAGAGCCTATGTGGAAAATAATAAAGATGTACGTCCGTGAGTATGTCTGTCGCCTACGTCATAGCACTGAGTATATTCTTTGTGTAGATTGGTGCGGGAGTATCCAGTGTGTATATCTGCACAGGTGTGCTGACCGTTGGCTAGGTCGTCATGGCATCTCTAACGACATGTAAGTTTTAGTCTAGTTGATCCGTGCCGCAGGTGTCGGCATGGGCAGGACGGGCTGCTGGGCAGGCAGATGGACACATCCGTATGTTCCTGTACCAGGGTATTTGGTTGTCTGGTAGATGGGCAAACTCTTCTCGTGGCGGGTGCCTGGGCCGTGATCCTTTAGGCCAGGCGCGAGAGGGGAAGGACGGGAGCCTGTTTTTCCATTCTCCCACTTCAGTATCCAGTTACTTCACTGGATTTTCAGATTGGTGAGAACCAAACTTGCTTGGCTTCCAGGTACATTTTTTTGATGAGAGGTTCCCCTTGTGTCCATGCATTAATGTACTAATGCTAGTGTCTTTTTCCCCATAGGGGCCAGGGTAAGGAATGCCGGGGAACAGGCACCGACCCGAGATGAGAGGTGAAATCCTTGTAGAAATCAGGTAAGTCTTTAATGAGCGTTTTTTGGTAATGTCTTTTCATTCGCTCATTAACGCTGATGTCTCTTTTTCCCCTTAGGGGCCGTGGTCCGGAAATGCCAGGATGCGGCGCGGACCCGAAATGAAGAGGGAATGAATCAACAAGTAAGTCTTAGCATGGAGATTTAGCTTTCCTTATTCCCTTCTCTCTCTCACCTTTTGTTCTGGTCTTTTTCTCCCTAGGTGCTGGGGCCTGACTGCGAATCCAGATGATCGCTGCTGAACATGGAGGCGCCCTGTAAAGGTGAGTGGAATGCGGCGTTGCAGCGATCGACGCGATGAGCTTTTAAATAAAAGTCTTCCTTTTCAGGATTGTCGGCGAGATGTCTCCGGGATGCGGATTTAGCAGGTAAGGACTTTTCCTTCTTCTGTTCTCTTCTTCTCTTCCTTTGCAGGTGATCCAGGATGCTGGCAGGCGTGGCAGAAGTCAGGATGTAGGAGCAGACACGGTGAGTGTCCAGATGCTAGATGCAGAACAACGCGAAGCACGTGTGGCTGTTCGGGTGGGGTTTAAATAGCCTTGGAAGAAGTTCCAGGTATGTATCCTTCCTCCAATCAGGTATGTATCCTTCCCCGACCACGCCCAGATGGTAAATTAGTCCCACAGTTAAAGTAGTTCCTTTCAGGCCTCAAGGAGGCCGGGATCCTGCAGCATGGTCTGCATCAGGTAAGTGCACCCAAGCACTTCCATAATGAGCCTGGCGCCTATGGCGCCAGGACTGATGTCTTTTATGAGCCTGGCGCCATAGGCGCCAGGACACTGTCCAAAGGGCCCCTATATGGGGTTGCTGGGTCCTTCCTTGGGGACTGGATGTCCGCTTTCGGGGACGCAGGGCTTGAACCGGCTCCCCGGGAGCGGGCATCATGACACCTTCTGCCTCCAAAACTTTGACTCCCCCTATGTTGCCACCATTTGCCTTGAGCTTACTGGAGTTGAGGAAATCTTGTCGTCTTCAGCTTCCAGTAAAGACTGGGAAAGCACCGCCTTTTCTCCAACTGTCGCTGGTGGCTTTTCCCTTTCAGAGATTAACCAGCTTGTGAGACAGCCTTCACCCTTCTGGTTGCATTTCTTTGCCCTTGCCGCTCTTTTCCTAGATTTCTTCGTCTGCTTTTCCACCGGCATCAGAGGCGTTAGGGGAGAAGTGATCATACAGGGCCTTTTTTTCATCGCAGTTTACCAGCTAACCTGTGTTGTTTACAAGAGAAGTATGGTGCAGAGTTATTCTCCTCGTTGTTATCAGGCTTCTGTGTATTATCTGTAACAATAGAAGTGGGATATCCTTCCCTCCTAAATATACTATCCAAAAACACAATCACGTCCCTGGCACACACATTTTGAACCCAAAACAGTTCCACCCAATGACACAGCACTTCAACTAGCACTGTACCAAATGTATTGCCTACCTGAGTCCTCACAGGACCAATACTATCCAAATATACTCTTTCCCAGGAAACAGAAGGAATAGACATAAGAGTCATACATTCAGATCTAGAACCAAACGCTTTGGCTGCTTCTTCCTAGAAGGCACATTCTTTCTGTATGTACGTCCATCCCTGCCCACCAATAGTCCTGTCCAACCAATTTCCAGAATCCTCTTCCTAACACCTTATCCCCCCTTAGAATCAAAACCACCTTTTTTGCAGAGTTCATTGAAAACATGCCTAAAGGGACCAGGCACCACCCCTTTTCTTAAATCAGCACCTTTCACCTCTACTTAACATTGATGAAGACCTCATCGGCCGACATGACTTCACCCCATTCCTCCCGTGTCACTACTGCCTGGTCTATACTCAAAATGTGTTAATCTTTTTCCTCATCATCTTTCTCATACTCAACCACATTAGTGAGCCTGGATATACAATTTGCTGCCTTATTCTTAACACCAGATAGGTACTCAATATCCCAATTGAAATCTTGTAATCCAACCACCCACTTGTGGATCCTGGATGACACCTTATCCAAACACTTAGACATGAGAATGGTTTATTATCCGAACTGATGATAAACATTATCAAAAAGGGAAAAAACTTCTCTATAGCCCATTTTATCTATCGTGGAGTAATTATTTTCAGCAGCCCTCAACACTCTGGATGCAAATGCAATGGCGTTCTCCTCTTTCTCACCCTTTTGTGACGGCACAGCTCCCAGATTACGGTTACTTGCATCAGTGGTAATTATGGTACATCTCCTGGAATCAAAGTTCTTCAAATGTGGGTGCTTTAGTGAGGGTAAACTTAATCTCTTGAAATTCTCTTGAAATTCTCTTTCACACTGATCGGACCAATAGAATCGTACCCCTTTCTTTACTAATTCCCTCATGTCAGTAGATTTTCTTGCTAGACATGGCCCAAATTTAGAATAGTATTCCGCCATGCCAAAAAGGGAACTATTTTCTCCTTGTCAGAGGGACTGGGAAAATGAACAATGTTGTCTACTAACTCAGCCTTGGGCCCAATGACTCTTTCAGATATAGTATGTCACAAATATTGGATAGACGTCCTACTAAACTTACATTTGTCTTTGCTCAAGGTTAAACCCACTTCCATAAACATTATTTAACACTCCCTCAACCTCTTATCATGTTCCGCCTCATCTTTACCATATCTCAACACATCATCCTAGATACACAGAACACCATTCATATTGTGAAATAACTGGCACATAATGCGTTGAAAAACTGATGCCGCTGAGACTAAACCAAAAGGTATGATGCACTTGCATTGAAATAAGCCCTCCGGTGTCATGTATGCTGTCATATTCCTGGAGGATGGATGAAGTACAATCTGGTGATAAGCAGATCTCACATCTAGTGTACTCATAACCTTTGCCTCTTTAATGGTCCCAAGCATTTCGGAGATATTGGGTAAGGGATGGCTAACCGGGATTATACAACGATTCACCGATTTTAATTCAATGCATAATCTCAGTTTTCCATTGGCCTTATGCACCACTACTAATGGAGAGACCCATTGGGCAGCCTCTACCCTTTCAATAACATTGTTCTTCTCCCTGATGAGAAATTCCTCCTTAACTGCATCCCTGATGGCCAGTGGCACACCCCTGAGTTTATGTGGAACAGGAACAGATCCTGGTTTTACTCTTATCTTGTGCATAAAACTTTTGAGGCTGCCTAACTCATCACGAAACACAGCATGGTGGGCCACATCAACGTCACTTTCTACGGCATATACAATTTCCTCAGCATTAGGATCTCATTTTATCGTAAGGCGTTTCTGATGAGACCAACTCAGTAGTGGATTGCTACGCTTCTTAGAAATGTACACTTTGCTCTTTGCTTACATGTCTTTCAATTTCAATACAGCCCAGAACCAACCCTCCAAATCTATTCTCCTTCCACCATAGGCAACATGACGTATATCGACTGCATTGAGAGGTATGGAACTTTGTAATCCCTTTTCAAACCAAGGTTTATGCAGTAACGTGTACTTCGTCCCTGAATCTATCACCATGTTCATATTCATCCCTTGAAGTTCAATAGCAGCCATGGGTTTTTCGGTGTGAGCATCATCATCCTATACCATAGTGACATAATCCGAGCTAAAATCGAGGAGACATGTGCAGTCCTCCATATCCTCACATAGTTCATCTAAAAGGGCAATATTCTCACTTTTTGTCCTGCAACATGAGGTAAAATGGCCACGCCTGTTGCATATTTTGCACATAGCTTAAATTGCCGGGCCTTTGTCACTGCTTGCAAAGTGGGACGGACTAGCACAACGAAAGCACCTTTTCTTGTTGGATTCCTTCTTTCTATTCCTGCTCCTTGTATTTCTCCTTTTTCTATTATCCTTCCAAGCATTTGGTTTCTTGTTGTAGTATTTCCTTGTCTGAACAGCGGTTACTTCCATGACCTGGTCCTCTACTGATTTCTTCTCATATCTTTCGATCTGGTACTCCAACTCCCTGAAACATCTGTGGGTATGCTCCACTTCTTTCGCTACCCTTATGACCTCATTCATGGTTTGATTGTTCTTGGCCCATAGTGCTACTCTCACTTTCTCATTGCAGCATGTAAGCATGAATTGATCACGTAGCCCTTCATTCAATGTGAAACCAAGTTTGCACAAAGCAGCCAACCCTCTCAGAGCCGACGATGTATTGTTCCACTGACTCATCCTTTCCCTGTTTTCTTTTTCTAAAGTGATATCTCTCTAAAACAATGCTGGTGCATTTTGCATAGTGTCTGTCCAACATCTTGATGCATTTCTTATATTCTGATAAGCCATTGGCTTCTTCCGACAGCGCGGGTAGGTTTTCAAATTGCTCTTGTCCATTTTTCCCAAGACAGTGCATAAGGAGACACATATTCCTTTCTCCTGAAGAGTTCACCCCATGCATAGCTAAAACATAGTGACCAAACCTTTTCTTCCACCTCTTACATGGTATACTTGGTTCTCCTTGTATCTCCAGGAAGTATTTAGGAGGTGGTACGCCTTGTAAAGCCATTCTGTCCGTGGTATTAAGCGATGAAAGATTCCATTTGGGACAGTAATTGGAACACCAACATTGCATGTGCAATGTCGCAATGTTGGTTGTATTGACACACCTAGCTGCAGTAAGTTGATGTGTGCTCTTATGAAGTGAAGCTTTTCCTTTTGACTTGCTGTGAATATGTGTGTGAACTTTGCACACGTGTAATAACCCAGTCAGCATTCGCCTTGAATCCATCTATGTTTCACAATGTCTGAGAGCAGCAATGTTGCATGCAATGCTGTAAATATAATGGCAGTACAATAAAAAGGTATTGCACACAGGACGTGCAGTTCACCAAAGGTGCTTTGTCTTACAAGCACTAATGCTCGGAAATACCCTTGAAAGTAATGAACAAGCCTCTGCCTTAAGTCGGTGCTAAACATTCCTTTTCCTCACTGTGACATGCAACAATTGTTTCAG
Organism: Ambystoma mexicanum; assembly: GCF_040938575.1. Classification (NCBI taxonomy): domain Eukaryota; kingdom Metazoa; phylum Chordata; class Amphibia; order Caudata; family Ambystomatidae; genus Ambystoma; species Ambystoma mexicanum. The sequence continues at coordinate 1,547,410,892 of NC_090929.1, forward strand.
CTGAGCGAACTCCAGGCAATTAGAATGTATCACAGAGAGACACATGAGTTCTTTTTGATATCCGTTTGTTCCTTCACTGTGACGTGCAATGATTGTCTCAGCTGGAATGACGGCCAATTAGACTGTATCACAGAGAGACACAAGAGTTCTTTTGAAGTGCGCTCGCTCGCGCTGGTTACTTTTGAAATGGCAGGCGCCATGTTTGTTTATTTTAGAAATTCAATGCGCAGAGGTAGCAAAGCTTCTGATCCTATGGAAGCGTACCTTAAACGTGCAAGCAACAAATGTCTTGTTGAGTTTAGAAATGCATTCTGCTGGAGGAAATAGATGAGATGCAGCGCTGTTTAGCATAACTGATTTACAATGTCTCTCTAATGTAACAATCCAACAGCCGTGAAAGGAATTGTGCACAGCACGCTTTAACCTTGCTATCCAATTTGAATCGGCTGTGAATGAAACACTGTCCTAGGCACGTCGCTTAACAAGTAGTTGCTAGCGCACATTTATTCTGCCATTTTACAATGTTTAAACTTAATTATTTTGCATGCTGGTTGGCTGGGGAAACAGAGCAGCATTTAAGCTGGGTGCAGTCTCACCTTATTGCAATTTTGCACGCTTGCTGGCTTCTGCTTCACACTTTATCGATTTCAGACATAGCAAACACTTTCTCATCCTTCAAGAATAAAGGTGTTGTTACGTGACACCATGGCTACTCGGTGGGGCTGCAGTGGTGACCCAATAATTCCTTGTATCCTCGTTTCCAGTGAAATTCTTCTTCTCACAGAGATGAGCAGTGAATATCATTTATTTACATACCGTTAAGATGTACAGTATGCCCCACCCTCATTGTCCATAGCTCCTTTCAACTTACAAGATAAACACTGACATTCTCAGTCTACCCTTGTCAGTTCTACATTCCACACATTACATATACAACATTTCCAGTAACATCACAGGATGCTATACATACCCATTCAGATTTTTTGAGGCACAAACATGTGTTAGAGTGCGTTCAGATGTTGATTTAGCACTACACCTCCTGTCTAATGATACATACACATTTTGCACTGTACCCACTCCCTCCACAGTGTGTGACCGGATTCTAAGATCCTGCGGCGACTTTCTTCCCAAAACTTGGCACTTCTACCCCTTATCCCTCAACGCGTGCTCCTCCATCACAGTTTTTATCCAACATCTTGATGACCAGCTTATATTCTGCTGGAAGCTCACCATGTGTCTGTTCCCAATACTGTATAGCCGTCAGTCAAACAAGTTTATTCGGATTTTGAAAAAAATCCATCAAACACAAGAAATACAAAATCACAACACATTAAAATTACCATCTATGCTCCATATCCAAATGTGTTAAATCAGAGGTTCTAGGAGGGAGAAAAGGGTCAACCATAGGCCCCCTCTTACATCCCATAATGTCCCTTTACTACTCCAAAGAGACACAAGGCTAATTGCCCACTCTAGGTACTCGCTTACATCCCTCTGCGGGCCTTTTTCCCAGAGGTGTACAATTTGCCCCGGACAGGACATTACTATAGGTGACAGTTCCAGGTGAAGCAGCTGCTCCCGGATAGGGGCGCGAGCTGATTGCAATCCCACTGCGTGGGGTCCGCACATAGCCCTCAGAGCTTCTCAAAACTTCCCCGGCCATTCGAACATTCCTAAAAACCAGTTTGACAGAGTCGAAAGAGTTTATACCCTCGCCAGCCAATCTCACACACCCAACCATAGCTTCCCTGACCACAAAGGGACAATTACCAGTTGTACGAAGCCAATGCAAGCATTTGTTAGAGAGGGCATCCCTTGGTTCTCTCCTGCCCAAAGGCAGTTTAGGTACCCCATGCAGAAAAACAGTGGCAGTTCTTTTCCCCCCAAATGCATGACTCTTGGGGCTGCGCACCCTTGAACAAATACCATGAGCTCCTGTATCTCCCTCCCCAAAGGGATTTGTTCTCAAGGAGCTAGGGGGATCCTCCAGCGGCAAACTTGGCCTGGTACACCCAGGGGGGTGACCTCGAGCAGCGTTGAAATGCGTCAGCTGCACATCCGGAATGAGGCTCGTTAGAGCAAGAACAGACCCTTCGCAGGATGCAGTGTTCGGAGGTTGCTGTAGTGGGTTGGGTCCCTTACCAGCAAGAGGCGTGCTGGAAGACTCCCCCAGCGAGACCACTCCACCATTCCTCTCCCCACTCCTCCCCTGGGCATCGATCAGTACCAAAAGTAGATTTTTAATGACAGCTAGTTCAGACAGCAACTGTACGCAAGGGCAGCTTCCGATAGTATGCACCTCCTTGGATGTTGGGGCAAAGGAGGGATGACTGCCGTGGATGATGGACTTGAGCGCCCTAAATGATGGTATATTAAGAGAGGAACTGGACCCTAGGGTCGATTCAGGTTGGTTCTCACTCCAGGAGCTACAGAAGGAACTGGGAGGGTGATTATCTTCGGTTGCTCTGACAGTTTCTGTGTTCATTGGGTCCAGGGTAGCAGCAGCGGTGATTCGGGGGGGACAGTCAAGAATAGATCCCACGATGGACGGGAGATCAAGGGGCAAGCGTGGGCTTGCCGGGTGCGGGCTGAGAGAGGTGATAACTGGTGCAACAGGTGCCAGAGATGCTGGTGGAAGAACTAACACGTCATAAGCCCCCTCTATGCAAGTCCCAGGAGCATTAGCCAACAGCAAAGCATCTGGATTCCCAGTTTCAGCAAGCAAAATGTCCCTGCAGGCAATGGTTTTGAGTTCCAGACTTGGGGGGCTGACATTGCACCTCAGTGCTGGAAGGCTAGCAAGATTGCTGCAGGGCCCCCCCCCCCACAATGTGAACCTGGGATGGATGCGTTCAGAACCTCCGCAGTGTGGGTTGGCCCTCTATGGGCCAGGTCGATGTCAGCGCATGAAGAAGTGAGGGTCTTTGCTTTGGCTGTTACTCCCTGTTGACATCTTCTTTTAACAGCCAGGAGCTTTCGCGCTGGAGTGTGTATGGAAGGGTTGGTGGCGGACTCACACTCGGACTCGGGACAGTTCAGGGGTGGGGGCGGGGTGGATGCCAAGAAGCTATCTGGTTTCCTGGCCTGTTTCCTTGGTACGGCTCGGCCCTTAAAGGACCTCAAAGATTTTAAAAGAGACATAGCGGAGGCCCCCCGCAACTGTCCTGAGGAAGCTGGGCTGATCAGCTCAGTGTAGACCCCAGCAAACTTCTCAAGCTCTACACCATGTAGGAGACAGTCACGGACAGTCAAAAGGGTGTGTAACACTTGCCGACACTTATTTAACTTGATGCCCCGACCGACAGCCTACTCAGCCCTCATAGAGAGTGCCTCTCTCCGCAGCCGCAGAACACCTGCGGCGCCAAACACCGCGCCCTTGCCCCGCCGCGGGCTTCACCGCTACGGGACTGGCGGCAGCGGGATATGTCCAGGGGGGCGTGGCCACGAGCAGGAAATCCCTCCGGGGACCAAAACGGCGCCAAACACCGCGCCCTTGCCCCGCCGCGTCACTGTATAGCCTTATGAACGCCCTAGAAACTAGATGAGCACTAAAAAATGTATTTTGGTGGTGAAAAAGCACTCAAACCTTTAATAGATCGTAATGGTATAACAGTATTTGATCAGGGTATTATCTTGGAATGTTTGCAGGTTCTCAAATCTTAATCGAATGTGGAATAGTCCTGTTTTACACAATTACATTTTGTTTGTTCAGGAAACAATGTCCTCTAATACCATTGATCTGAGTGGGTATGTGACTTTTGTGAACCCAGCCATTAGGACAGGTCGGGGCCTGGCCATTGTCATTGACATCAACCTAAAAACTGATTCTGATATTTGATTTGTTTCAGGTGGGGTTTTAGCAGTTTGTATGTGTCTTCTGGACACTAAACCTGAGCTGCTGTTGAATAACATATACTTGAATCCGACTAGTGATTCCATTAATTTTTTTCACTCCATTCTGAACCAATTCTTTGAGAAATGGCTTACGGAGGGTCATCCTCAAGCAATTATTGTGGGGGTGACTTCAACGCCAACTGTGCTAAGTGAAATCCCTATAATAATGCAGATAGTTTTCCATCTCTTCACCCAATACTTTGGTGTGGGGCCACAGTTGGGATTCCTTTATGATTAATTGGGAACTGCTTGATGTTCCGACAAACGGTTTTGGGGATATTTCACGTGGCATAGGGGTCTTAACCATTCATGCATTTAATTGTTCTTTGTTTCTTCTAACTTGAAGTCTTTTGCTGGTCAAATGCACATACCTGATCTGCTTCTTGGCAACCATGTGATGATACATTTCAACTTAAACATAGAAATGCATACTAGGGCAGTATCTACTGCACTGCTTCCTGCAGTCCCGGCCAATAATGGACTTAAGTGTAGGTGGGATCAGAGCCTCTATGCCACACTCATGAAAAGTCTACCACACAGGGGGAGGGTCAGCAGGCTCTCGAAGCCCCCCAGTATTATACTTGTGTGACTGGCTAAATTCACCATCTGGCCTCTTGCCCTTTTGATGTTGTCTTAATTAAATGTCATAGGCAGCTTTTTTCGGAGGCTCATGCCCTCTCACCAAAAAAGTCCTCCTCCCATTGCTTTGATGCTCGCATCATGATTTCTAAAAGGGAGAAGAGGAAAGCTCTTAGGTTGCTAAAGCTTCGGATACCTGAGTTCCTTCTTTTTAAAAAGTGCATTTTACAACATCACAAACATTTTGTTAAATCTCTTGCGTATAATCAACACATGTTGAAACTCCTTGTTAAGGCAGATTAGAGACCGTTTTTGGCCTGAATTAATAATATCTCAGATAAGAAAGCTTCAAATAAAAGTGATGTCGATGTTGATGAATGCCTTAGACTATTGGCTGATGAAGGAAGCTATCGGAAATTGGATAATTTTCCCGGCTGAACTGTTGGGGTAAATTAAGACCAAAGTTGGTAGAGCATTGCCGTCACATCTGATCAGCAAACATGAGGCAGAGTACCTAGTATGGGTTTATGGAAGGGTACCCGTTTTCTATATTCTACCCAAAACTCATAAAAATGTAGAAAACCTGCCGGTTAAACCTATTGTCTCAGACGTTAATTTTAATCTGGAGTCTTTTTCGAAATATGTTGATTTCTACTTAAGGCTCTTCAACCCTTTAGAGAATGTGCTTATATGTCTGGATATCCAATCACTATATACCAATATTCCACAAAGGGCAACATTAGAAGTGATCGAGAAATCTTGCTAAAAAGAAGTGACAATCACTGATTGAGCAGTGTGTTTATTGTATGGTACAACAAATTTGGGCTCACAACATTTTTTTCAAAATGTAACAGCGCCTTCTATGAACAAATTGAAGAGACAGCTATGGAAGCAGCAATAGCCGTACATTTGTATGCAGACATGTTTGAGGAGACTACTGTCGGGGGGGAATTCTGCCGGGGTCGGCCGGGCCGTCCGCGGACCTCCGGGCAGGGAGGCCCCAACTCCTCCCGTGTATATCTCGGATCGAGACAGAGTATGAGGCACACACAAGGAGCAAGGCAACTTCTGTCGTTTATTATGCAAACGGCAGGGATGGGTCAAGGAGCGCACGCGTTCGTCCTGACACACACACAATAGTGGGGCTCGCAGGCCCTTTTTACTACATTATGACGCGCTACTTGCGTCATTCCAAAAAGTTACCAAAAGAACCTATCGCCACTCTTGATTGGTTGCTCGAGTGGTGGGGTTAGTATAGTACGCCTATAGAGAATGATATTAGTGGTTAAGGTGTAGTCAGGTGGTATATCTGGGTTGTCCCTACAATTAGATACATAAGAATTGTTACATGAAGACCCCTGAGGATTGGCTAACGTTACTGACGTCTGAGATAAGAACCTCATGTTCTGATTGGTGCATCCGTGAGCTCCCCAGCCTGGGACCACCGTTGTTCCCAGCACACGGTGCACCTGTGGTTGCAACAGTGTTTCAGTATGGGTACGTGCAGGCAATGTGAGGATTTATTCATAGGTGGGAGACTGACCGTTCCCACTGTAGCAGGTGTCCATTGAGCCTTTCAAGTGTGTCGGCCTGCGTCTCGTAGCGAGGTACCCAGACGCCTTTTCTCTCCTGGGTTTTGGCATCTCGTCAGGTTCGGCTTGGTCACGTGGGGAGGGACCGTGTTTGAGGCATAATTCTGCACAATTAATATTGTTTTTCCACTGTATGTCTGGTTTAATTTGCAGATATGATTTTAACATTGGTACGTGGAGTGCGAGGTTGCAACATCGTGCCTTTGAAGATTTGTTTCTTGACTGTGGGTTTGCAACAGTACGACCTTGGCTGGTTGCTCCACTGGGTTCTTTCTGCAGGCTCAGCAACCTGACTTTTGCTTTGTTAATGTCCACGGGAACTCTTGCTTGGGGCCTACTTGGGCCTGGTGCACGAGTAATCCATTTAGTGCATGGATGCTTTAGGTTATAGTGGCATACAGTTTCATGGCCAGTATCGTGTTTCCATTACATCTCTCATGATGGTAACGGGTTTCAAGAGAAGCGTGAGCAAGCGTTATAAATGAGCTCATGGTGCGTCTTGCGTTTCTGCATTCTGAAAGCCTATGTAAAAATAATAAAGATGCACGTCCGTGAATAAGCCTGTCGCCTACGTCAGAGCACTGAGTATGTTCTTCGTGTAGATTGGTGTGGAAATGTTCAGCGTGTATAATAGTTCAGCGGTGCTTCCCGTTATCTAGGTCGTCATGGCATCTCTAACGATGTGTAGATTTCAGTCTAGTTGGTCCGTGCCGCAGGTGTCGGCATGGCCAGTGCGGGCTGTTGGGCAGGCAGATGGACACATCCGTATGTTTCTGTACCAGGGTATTTGGTCATCTGGTAAATGGGCAAACTCTTCTCGTGGCGGGTGTCTGGGCCGCGACCCTCTAGGCCAAGCGCGAGAGGTGAAGGACGGGAGTCTGGTTTTCCATTCTCCCACTTCAGTCCCCCCTCTGGTCGACTTGTCGACCACAAACATATCCTTCTCGTTATCTCCTCTTACTCTCCATATCTTGGTTATCCCTCCGAGATGTCCATAATGGTTTACGTGATCTTCAAATGACCAATACATGTATTCGCATGTTCCTCCAGGAGTACAGTACACCCATCTTCCTATGTAGCTCCTAGGGTTCCTTGGGTTCTCGATCTTCACTGATGGTGGGTCTAGATGATTGGCGATGATTTGGGTGCGCAACTTCTCCCTTTCGTGTATTATCACACCTGTGTGCTGGCCGTCATCCGCTGGCATCAAGGGGTGCATTCCCACCATTTCCAGCAACTCATCAGTTGAGCGCGCCTTCCGGGCTTTCCAAAATCTAATTATTATCAGTGCAGCTCCAGCCAAAATAGCACATCCCACTATTATTTTCAGTCCATCTGACAGCCAAGATGGCATCCATGACCATAATAGTGAAAACCAGCTTTTATCCTTGTTTACGCCGTTACTCTCGTCCATCATTTTGGAGTGCATCTGGGCCAATTGTGAAACTGCTTCTGTTAGTGTACCATTGTCGGCATCGTTGGCAGGTATGAACGTGCAGCATGATTGTCCTATCTTTGCACAAACTCCTCCTTCCATTGCTGTGAGAAGGTCCAATACATATCTGTTCTGTAGTGCTACCATCCTTACAGCTCGCAGCTCCTCTTTAATTGCGTTAAACCCATTTACTGTCGAATTTATGGTCATCATTAGTTCCCATCTGGTTATTTGCAGCCATTTTGCGTTTGCGTATGCCTGCAGTCCCGGATGTATTATTGAGGAGAAGAACATTGCTGCTCTGCTGAATAGTCTGTGTTCTGGCGGTATTGATGTTAGTTCCGTTTCCGACCTTCCCCACAGATAATTTCCTGTTAATGGCTCTCCTTGTCTTTTTCTCCTGTTTAGGACAGTATCATTGCTGTTGGTCCTGTTTTCTTGCTCCTTCTGGAGTGGTGCAGATCTCTTTCTTCTCCTGTCTCCTTCATCCATTTTCGGAAATTTCGCCACATCGACATGCTTCTTAGGTACCACTAGTGATGGTACATTGACGTGTACCATTGTGCACACACCACTCCACAGGGGAGGCAGTGTATGATATGCCTTTTCTCCGCAGGCCCAATAATGGTCCATTATTACTGCTGTTCCCGCTCCCCCCTCAGGTAACTCCATCACACTTGCACAATTGGTGTTATATCCCACGTCCACCTCTCCTTTATGCTGGTAACATACTTTGGGCGCAGTCAATGGTAATATAGTTATCGGGTCTTCATCTTCTTCTACCCACGTGAGCATTGGTACGTACTTGATCCATGTCGTCCAACATCGATGATTGTGTGTCTCGATGGTTGAGATAGTTTCTTTTGTTACCATGTTGCTGCCAACCACTCCTATCTCCCAGCTGGTACCCAGGAACACCTTTCCTGTTATCGTCAGTAATGGCCTCTCCCAGCATCCTTGTTTACCCGGAACTTCCGTGGCGTACCAATCACATGGTAGATACTGCAGTGTTACCTTCTTTGTTTCTCCTTTTTCAGGGCCACTTGTTATGTATCTGAATGCTTCAGCATGTAAACTGGTCTTGTGATAACTCAGATAGGTCTTGAGGAAGTTGTTTTCATATGGGTATGAGTCTCGTGTTTTCCATGTCATGTGCACTACTGTTCCTTGGAATCTTCCTTTCGTTTGGAACAGGGCCAAATATATTATGCACTGTGCTGTTTTTTCATCTATTTCTGTGGCAACAAATGTTCGTGAAGCGCTCATGGCGTATGGTATTAATGAGCAAACGTAACAGCTATCCTCAGTTGTCTGCTTACCAATGCGGGTCATGTGCTGGTACCATATGTTGTTTGTGACGTGTGCTGAATCTTGTACATAATTATCAATACCTTTATTGTCTGAGTATGTGCTGCGTTTAACTTTATTTCGCTTTTGTTCATTGTTACTGTTACCACCTGACGTAACACCTGTTGCAGCAGGGAGGTGGGGTACATTAGGTTTGGGTGCAGCAAAAAAACTCATAGCATAGCTGTACTGCCATACAGAGGCAGCCAAAACTCCGGTGATCATAAAAATCCCTATTATTTTTATTACATATGCTAACCTCACCGACATTTTTGCTCTTACCTTGCTGCAGTCCTGGCAGCGTATTCTTGCGACGTTAAAGTTGCCCGCCTAAAAATTCTCAAAAAGTGCTTGTTATTAAATGTTAGTTTTGTTTCATTAAGCTCTCCCTATCAAATAGTCATTCAGTGCCCAGGTGAAGAGTTGCTCCCACGCTACTCTAAGTGATCGGTCTCTCAAGACCGGCAAGTATGGGCGGAGGTGGGGCATGTAATTTTCTATGGCCAGGAGGAAGGCCGTGTAGTATACACGTACCCTTTTCTTTTTTAAGTATGTTGGCCTTTTTATTTCGTATACAAATTGGTGTGACAATTCTTCTGGGTAACTATCGTCTGGCAGCACCATCTACGCCTGCACACTGAATTTGTTAGATAACTTTTCTTAACAATACAATATTACGCAGCTCCTGTATGTGCGAGAGAAAAAGAGAACATTCACGTGTTTACATGTGTATTGGTGCAAGCGAAGTCCTTAGTTTTTATTACAATTGTATTTAGTAGTCAATGGGGGGGGGTTTGCTCAGATGGTGGGAGCAGTTTTACTCTTTGAACGTGTGACCATGGGGTGGGCAGTGTGGGGATCACCCCCTTCTTCGTCCGTTATTCTCTCCGAGGGGACAATTGGGTCGTTGTCTGTGGTTGTGTTTTCTTCCGCTGCCGGGGATGTTGTTGGCGTTTTTCCAATGGACCTGTCGTTGGCGCTGGGGCGGGTCTGCAGTTTGTAGATTTTTACATCATGCAGGTGGTTCCACGCACGCTTATCCTTTAGTTTTACTGCTCTTGTTGATACGTCCTCTACTAAATGGGGGCCAGTGAACCTCTGCTGGTTCCACCTTCTATTAAAATTTCGAAGTAGTACGTGGTCGCCTTTGGCAAGTTTGCACAAGTTCTCCTTTTCCAATTCTGTATTTTCGTCTATTTCTTGGTTGCTGGTGGACCCGCCCCGTGTGCGCTCGAGCTGTTGAGACACAAACACAACGCTAGTAATCAAAGAAGACACATATTGATACATTTCATCACCTAACACATTCGCAGAACTTTCTTGGTCGGTGAATGCCCTTGACGTTGGTGTTAGGGGAAGGCGCATTTGGCGTCCAGTAACCACCTCGTGTGGGGTGAGGTGGTGGTCGGACCCTGGCCTGTTTCTAAGTTCGAACAGTGCTAACGGAAGGCAATACAACCAACTTTTCTTTGTTGTTTGCTGTATTTTAGCAATTGCCTCCTTCAATAGGCCATTCAGGCGTTCACATACACCATTGGCCTGTGGGTGGTACGCACATGCAAATTTGTGTTTAATGTTCAGTAGGGATGTGATATGCTGGAACATTTCATTTGCGAAATGGGGTCCGTTGTCTGATCTTAACACCTCGCACACTCCCCACCTGGGGAATACCTCCCTTACTATAAATTTGGCTGCTCTAAACGCATCAGGGTGTGAACAGGGCCCTGCTTCGATCCACCTAGAAAATGGGCATACTACTACTATCATGTATCTATTGCCTTGACAAATGTTGATCATATCAACATAGTCAATGTGGAGGTGCCGAAAAGGTCCTTCTGGTCGGGGTATGGTACCTCTTATCACCTTTAAAGTATGACCGGCCGTGAACTGTTGACATGTAAGGCAATTGCTGATAAAATTTGACACATGGGATGTTAACTCGGGACAGAACCAATCTTCTCTAATTCGTGCTGCTATTATTTCTTTGCCTGTATGGGCAGGGTGATGTAATTGGTTCAAGGCGGTATTTAACAATGCCAATGGTATTACAACTTTCCCAGTGCCACCCTGGCGCCATAGTGCGTCGGTTGGTGACATTGTGCATCCTCTTTTCACCCATACTTCTTTTTCGGCCATTGGTGCAGCCGCTTGTAACTCCATAATCTGGGTGGCTGGGAGATGGGTGTACCCTTCTTTTATTAACATCTCCCTCGCTATTCCCCTCCCTCTCCCTCTCTGTGAGTCTGTGGGGTTCCATATCTCACCAAAATATGCAGCATATTTTGCATGTGCGTCTGCTGCTGCATTTCCTTTTGATATATAGTCTTCTCCATTGGTGTGTGCTGTGCATTTTACTAGGGCTAGTTCTTGGGGATCGTTTATTACTTCAATTAGTTCAGCCAACAAGAGGGCATGTTGTACTGGAGTGCCGTCAGCTCTCCTAAACCCTCTTCTTCTCCACTTTGATAGCCCTGAGTGGACAGTGGATGTAACATATGCACTGTCGGAATATATAGTAACTTTTTTATTAAAACTTTCCTTTAGTGCCAATATGAGTGCAACCAGTTCCGCCGCTTGAGCAGAGTAATGCTGTGGTAATTGTACACACTTAATAGCCACACACACTGGCGCTTCCATCATTTGTACTACTGCTGCCCCAGTCCTCCTTATCCCGTCTCCTTGATCAATAGTTGATGACCCATCAATAAACAAAAGCTCACCTCCCTCTAGTGCGTTTTCTTCAACTTTCCTAGTACATGAGTACATCTCAGTTACTTGGGTGCAGTCGTGGGCGTAATCTCCCTCTTCAATTACTTCTGCTAGGAACCTTGCAGGGTTAACCGTGCTACATCTAACAATTGCCAGTTCAGCTTTGGACAAAATAATCTCATAACCTGTTGCCCTCTGTGTCGTCAGTGTGGACTTAGGTTTATTCAATATCGCAAATAGTGCATGTTCTACAAATAGTGTAGTTGGACACCCCATAGTTATTGATGATGCTTTTTCTACTGCAAATGCAGCTGCAGCAAGACCTTGTTCGCAAGAGAATTGTCCTAACATTATTGGATCTAAGTGACCGCTGTAAAATGCTACTGGTTTATAGCCCATGCTAGTCTTTTGGGCCAATACTGCTTTCATTACTGCTGAGTCGCAATGTGAAAATATAAAAAATCGTCGCTCATAGTCTGGGGATGCTAGTACTGGAGCAGTTGATATTGCTTCTTTTAATTCATCAAATGCCTCCTTCATTTCCATAGTCCATCCCAACTTTTTCTCCCCTTTATTTGCTTCCTTCAAACCCTCAAGCAGGGGTCCTATGTAAGAGCTGTAATCAAATACCCATGCTCTACAGTAGTTGCACAGTCCCAGAAATTGCTGCAGTTCTCTTACAGTCTGTGGCACGGGAGTGCCTGATATTGCCTGTGCTCTTTGTGGTGCAATCCTTCTTCCATATTGTGATATCAGTTGGCCAATGTAAAGTACCTGTTCCTGACAGTATTGTATCTTTTCCATGTCTACCTTGTACCCCTTTTCAGCCAATATCGTCAACATTTTTAATGAGTCCTCTCTACATTTATCTTCATTTGTACTGCAAATTATTATGTCATCCACATACTGTAACACTGTGCTTTCCAACTCAACGTTACCCAAATCCATCTGTATTACCCTATTGAAAATTGAAGGTGATTCACAATATCCCTGTGGTAATCTGGTATGTTTCCACTTCCTATTTCGGTAAGTGAAGCTTGTCAAGTCTTGTGAGTCTGGGTGTAATGGTATTGAGAAAAAAGCATTTTTAAGGTCAATCACTGTAAACCGTGATGCTTCTGCTGGAATGCCACACAAAATTGTGGCCGGGTTTGCTGTTACTGGATACTCTGCTTCTACTATGTTGTTCAACGGTCTGAGGTCCTGTATGAACCGCCAAGACCCTCCTTTAGCCTTGCGCACCGGGTACACAGCTGTGTTGCATGGGGATTCTGAGGGGACCAATATGCCATTGTTTATAAGGGCTGTTATGGTTTCGTATATGCCCTCATCTGCCTCTCTTGACAATGGGTATTGTTTCACTCTTGGTAGTATGGCACCCTTTTTTAATTTTATCCTTACACCCCCTATGCTTTTAATGCATCCTACATCATAAGGGCTAATAGTCCATAATGATTTTGGCACCTTTGACATATCTTCTTTAAAAAATGGGACTGGTGTGCCAGCGGGTGCCTCAAGTGCCATTGCAATTTTCTGTGCCACTTGTTTGTGAGCCACTGTTAGCCACATTTCTACACTCATCATGAACACCATTTCATTTTCCTCCTTTTCTTCTGAAAACAACTCTTCATCTGACACCTGGGTCAGCCTACATCCTTCTGCTAGTGCTATCACCGCCCTCCATGCTCTCCCTTCTTTATCTTGGGCGTGCACAGCAACATAATCAGCTGTTGCAATAATGCTCTCAATGTCCACTGCAATGACCTTCCCTTCCAGTTCATTAGCTGGTGTTTCTGGTCGGAATAGATAGGCTGCTGGTCTCCTCCATATTTTCCCTCCTATCCCTGGCATCCATGCAAATGCCATGTCTGTTCCGTACTGGAATAGCTCGCCGTCTACCGGCTCCGCCCTGATCGCTATCTGTCCACAGTATGCTTGCAAAATCTGTCGTGCTGCAAGCATGTTAATCCCTGGAGTAGAGCAAATTATGCCATCCTCTGTAAAGGAGATCGTCATATTTAATCTGTTCATTATGTCCCTCCCCAGTATGTTTACTGGTGAGGCACTATAATACAAAAGTGGTACTGACAGATCGTAATCTCCAATAGATAGCGGGACGTTATCAGTAAATGGAACCAACCCTTTAGCCCCAGAAAACCCTTGTGTGTTCATGGCTTCGCCTGACATCTTAAACTTACCTTCCCTTATGCAAGACCGGGTTGCCCCGGTGTCAACAAGGAATGATAATTTTTTGTCACCTATCGTTACCTCTATGCGTGGCTCCTCCGCACTATTAGGTGTTACTGACAGGATGGGACACACCAAGGCCGTCTGTGGGCTGTCCTATTGGGGGTACAATGACTGGCCATTCCCTGTGTAAGGGTTGTGCCCCAACACCGTCACCCCACCCAATTGCGTTCGTTCAGGTTGTGGTGGTGGTTGTATTAACGCTGCACCAGTTACTTGTGGCAGGTATTGTTTTATTTGTTGTTGTGGTAGGGAATAGTGTTGGTCACTCCCTTGTGGTGACATCTGCTGTGGTTGTATGCCCTGCTGTTCTTGTGATGTCCTATGTTGTGCTTGTTCGTTCCATGCTGGTGTTCCTGGCCTGACCCTGCATGTACGTGACATGTGTCCTAATAGTCCGCAGCTCCAACACACGGGTGGTTCCCTGTTTTGCCATGGGAAGTTCCCTGTGTTGTCCTGGTATACTGGTTGCCCTGTCTGGTAGTTATTTCTGAGTCCCCCAGCCTGTTGTTGGGTATTATATCCGTATCCTCTTCCCCTCATAAACCCTCCTCTCCCTCTATTATAATTATAATACCCAGCTCCTTGCATTGGGTACCCTCCTCCCATGTTCTGTGCGTGTGATTGCAGAGGCAGCACTTGCTCTATTACCTCTTGTGGAGGCGCTATTTGAGCTGGATTTTGTGCAGCCACTACTTGCGTTGGGCTTTGGGCCATTGGTGTTGGCGCAGTTATTAGTGCCCCTTCCATGGTATATTTAGTAAGTTTTTTCTGTACTAATTTGGCCTCTTCTGTTTTCCTGTCCTCTTCCTTTTGTTTCATTTTTCCTTGCCATGTTCTACAGTGATGTACTATAGTCAGTTGTATTTCCGGCCATGGTTTTGCTTCCATCCCCACTACTTTCTTTAATTGTCTCTGAACTCCTTCTGGGAGCCCTTGTACTAGTATATGATAAAATATGGCTGGTGTTTTGTCCCATTGTTCTCTAGTTTCCATGCGCCACTTCTCTTGAATATCCTGGATATAATCAACAGGATCCTCGTTCTCACCCATCTTACGGGAAGTAATGGCTCCTATGTCTGATGTGTCTGGGTACTGCACTCTTAGTGCCTGCCATAGCGCATGTCTGCAGTTTGCAAATGGTGCTCCATCATGCGATGTGTTTGTTATTGTTACCCCATGGAATCCCGCTCTTTTCCAAATGTCATCCGCTCTATCCCCTAATATTGATATTAACAGGCCCTTAACATCTCCCACTGCTAGTTTCTGTCCTGCGGTGTGTTTTTCCATTTCATATATCCATTTACCCGCACCTCCACTTAATGATGGGAGCCTACATTTTATGTTTTCCTTATCCGTATGTTTCCAAGGTACATATTGTGGTCTAACCCCTCCTCTCTCCAGCAGTGGCATTACATTCTGTCTTGTGTCATCCTTTATGCTCCATGATGTTAACTCTTCACACCCCTCCTCTTCCCCCATTCCTTTTACTACTTCAAATCCTTCCTTACTACCTCTTCTCCTACCTCCCTCTTCTTCCTTTCCCCTTTTTTCATCCTTTCCTGTGTTCAATATTGTCACGTCTGTTTGCCTGTCTTGCCTGCGACTAGGGAGGTCCCTAAGCCGACATGCATAAGGTGTAACTTCGTCCATGAAGGGTGCGAGCTTTATTCTGTGCAGAGAGCGTGCAGTTGTTGAACATGTGGGGTGTGGCGTTAGAGAGCGTGATGGTGATGTGGGTGGCGTGTGTTGGTTGGTGAGCGTCGGTGGCGTGTGTTCGTTAGTTTGTGTTTCTCCCATTCTTTTCACTTCCTCCTTACTTCTCTCCAGCTCCTCCCATCTTCTACTCACCCATGGCGAATCTATGTTTGTTCTAGTGAGGTATAGCTTATCTAAGCTTTCCCTTTCACTCTTCCTTCCATCCTCACTACAAAAATCATTCATAAATTGCGCCCCCCACTCTGCCTTTTTTCCTTTTATTGTTACAGTTTTTAAGTCTATTAGGTCTCCCTCTTCCTTTCCGTTGTTACCACCTGTTCCCCTTAGTGCTGACGTTGTTGCTACCTCTCTATTTTTATATACTTCTCCCCATCTTTCACTCTCCCTCTTACTCTCTTCTCTCTCCCCTTCACTCCTCTCCTCCATCTCCCTACTATTTTCCTCTCTTTTCCTTTTTAATTCCTCCATTACTTCGTTACTCATCTGTTCCAATATCCTTTCATCCTCTCTCCTCCTTTCCCATTTCACCCTTTCTCTTTCTACTATACTCTCTATTACCTTCCCCTCTTCATATTTTTTAGCTGTCTCTGATATTATCCTCCTCCTCCATATTTCCATTTCCTTTTCATTTTCTTCTTCTTCCTTCTTCTTCTCCCTCATCACTACTCTTGATACCCTTTCTGCTGCTGCTTTTACCCTTACAGCTTCCCTCTTTCTCTCCTCACTTTGCTCCCTTAATTTTTCCAATTCGTCCTTATCTTCTTTCCTTTTCCTCACTCTCTCTCTTTCCTCCCCCTCAAGTTGTTTTATCAGTTCATTCTGCTCATCCCTTAGTTTAGCTAATCTTTCCTCCAAAATCTCTTCCTTCTGCCGTAGCAGCTCCTCTCCCCTCATTTCACTCTCTCTTTCACTATCCTCGTTTGTTCTCTTTACCGCCTCCCTTTCCTCTCCAGTTAGTGATCCTCGTAATTTCAACAATATCTGTGCAGCTACCCACTCATCGTTTCCTATCTCTACAGTCTGCTCTTCTCTCCTCCCGTCCCCCATTGGTATCTTTCCATGAGCCACATATGGTGGAGGGCTGTATGCCGGGTTTGAGTATCCTTCAGCCGCCCTTAACTGTCCTTTTATTTCTCCTAATTCTCTTAAAGGGTACAACCCTCCCCCCTCTGTTTTCACTCCCGGTGTTAAGGGTATCTCATTGCTCGGTTCCTGTTTTATGTCAGCTAATTTATCAACCTTTCCTCCACCCAATTTTTCATTCCCCATATTCTTTGTTCCTTCACTCTCCTTTTCCCCATCCGTTCCTTCTTTCTTAATCTCCTTTTCTTCCGGTGTTTCCCCCATAGTGAACATTCCATTTGGTCCTGGTCTAGACCCCTGGAACATCCTCCATAAGTTAAACACCTCCACATGGTTTGCCAACTTCTTCCCCTTGTATGTATTGTGCAGATGGTTTAATAGTGAATGTTGGGCATATGGGTCAAAGCTACCATTAGGCGGCCATGGTGTCAACATTTTGTTGTCCGTCCCCTGGGTCCACTCTATGCTGTACTTAATTAACTTCTCCCTATGTGGTGGCAGTGTGGTGCATATATGTTGTAGTGGGGTAGTGAGGGTATTCCCCCACCCTCCCAACCCTCTCCCGTCTGACATACTAGCGCACCCTTTCTTACCCTTCCCCTTGCTACCAGTTTGCAACATACAACCTTTTATTGCTTACCTTGCCCCGCAAGTGTGGGGACTTACGACAATCCTTTGACAAATTATGCAATGATAATAATCACAAAAAAAAATTATAAAACAAATATATTTATGATGTTATATTATATTCCTTCCCCTACGGCCCCCTGCGGCCGAAGCGCACGCAGCCCCCTGCAGCTGCGTACCCCTTACGACGATCTTACACAGTCGTCCTTTTTCCCCGTTCTCCTCCCACCTTTACACTTGCCGTGGCCGGCGTTCTCCGTGCGCAGCCACGCCCCCTTCCCCTTCTCCTCTTTGATCCACTCGTTTATCGTTTATCTCCGTGTCCGCTCCTTTATCATGTTTCTCTTCCCCACCAGTGTCAAACCCAAAGCTTCTTGTGTTCACGATATCTTACTAAATCCCTACTGGTGACGTCACCTATTTCTTCGAACTACTGGTATATTCGTGTTATGTTCTTTAAATTCAAAATACACTTGCAATCTACCCCGCTAACCCTACAGCTGTCTTCCTGTCTCTCCTGGAACAAGGTAATCTCATCAATACTATAACCGGACTGCGCACGCTGCGTCGCCTCGCGTGTGATACGCCCCTCAACAGGAGGGCTTAACCAGCCAATTATCTTCCGTTTTGGGCAACTACGTAACTAGCCACCGCCCACAGGGAAACGTCATCTACCTATCGAGTTTCTTGCTCGAACAATAGGGAACCTCATCTACCTATCGAGTTTCTTGCTCGAACAATAGGGAACCTCATCTACCTATCGAGTTTCTTGCTCGAACAATAGGGAACCTCATCTACTCATTGAATGATAAATGTCAAATCGTAGGAAACCACACACACCCACCCTCACACGTAGTCGCGATTTAGGCCAATCAGTGTCTTTCGAGCGGCTGCACGTGATGTTTTCGTGCCCCGCCCCCCTCTTTCGCGTAACGTTAGCTTTTTGTTGCGAGCGTCTGCACGTGTTGTTCTCGTGCCCTGCCCCCCTCTTTCGCGTAACGTTAGCCGCCTTCTCTCGCACTCAATTCACTACCATTCATTCCATTATCATCACTCAATTAAACCTTCACCCCACCTTTTTACAATACCTCCCTCCTCCCTTATTTACTTCCGCCCCCTCCCTCACAATTTCGCATTGCTTGTTGTGCGTGTCATGCTCACCAAGTTCCCTCGATGCAGGGCCGCTCGACTGCGTGCACCCCTCCAAGCGGCTCGCCACCTCCCCTCGTCTGGACCACGTCTGGACACTCGCCGACCGCGGGCGGGATACTTCTCAACCGGCTCCCGAGGGCCAATATCCGGATTGCGCTGTCCGGTCCTCTCGCAGCTCCGCGATGGTCCTGTAGTCCTCAGAAGGGGGCAACGGCAGAGGGGGCCGCGCCGCCGGGCCTCCCCGCAACGGGAGTGCCTGGAAAAATAAAAAATAAAAGTCGATCTTAAACAGATCTCAGCAGTGCCTCCAACTTGTCGGGGGGGAATTCTGCCGGGGTCGGCCGGGCCGTCCGCGGACCTCCGGGCAGGGAGGCCCCAACTCCTCCCGTGTATATCTCGGATCGAGACAGAGTATGAGGCACACACAAGGAGCAAGGCAACTTCTGTCGTTTATTATGCAAACGGCAGGGATGGGTCAAGGAGCGCACGCGTTCGTCCTGACACACACACAATAGTGGGGCTCGCAGGCCCTTTTTACTACATTATGACGCGCTACTTGCGTCATTCCAAAAAGTTACCAAAAGAACCTATCGCCACTCTTGATTGGTTGCTCGAGTGGTGGGGTTAGTATAGTACGCCTATAGAGAATGATATTAGTGGTTAAGGTGTAGTCAGGTGGTATATCTGGGTTGTCCCTACAATTAGATACATAAGAATTGTTACATGAAGACCCCTGAGGATTGGCTAACGTTACTGACGTCTGAGATAAGAACCTCATGTTCTGATTGGTGCATCCGTGAGCTCCCCAGCCTGGGACCACCGTTGTTCCCAGCACACGGTGCACCTGTGGTTGCAACAGTGTTTCAGTATGGGTACGTGCAGGCAATGTGAGGATTTATTCATAGGTGGGAGACTGACCGTTCCCACTGTAGCAGGTGTCCATTGAGCCTTTCAAGTGTGTCGGCCTGCGTCTCGTAGCGAGGTACCCAGACGCCTTTTCTCTCCTGGGTTTTGGCATCTCGTCAGGTTCGGCTTGGTCACGTGGGGAGGGACCGTGTTTGAGGCATAATTCTGCACAATTAATATTGTTTTTCCACTGTATGTCTGGTTTAATTTGCAGATATGATTTTAACATTGGTACGTGGAGTGCGAGGTTGCAACATCGTGCCTTTGAAGATTTGTTTCTTGACTGTGGGTTTGCAACAGTACGACCTTGGCTGGTTGCTCCACTGGGTTCTTTCTGCAGGCTCAGCAACCTGACTTTTGCTTTGTTAATGTCCACGGGAACTCTTGCTTGGGGCCTACTTGGGCCTGGTGCACGAGTAATCCATTTAGTGCATGGATGCTTTAGGTTATAGTGGCATACAGTTTCATGGCCAGTATCGTGTTTCCATTACATCTCTCATGATGGTAACGGGTTTCAAGAGAAGCGTGAGCAAGCGTTATAAATGAGCTCATGGTGCGTCTTGCGTTTCTGCATTCTGAAAGCCTATGTAAAAATAATAAAGATGCACGTCCGTGAATAAGCCTGTCGCCTACGTCAGAGCACTGAGTATGTTCTTCGTGTAGATTGGTGTGGAAATGTTCAGCGTGTATAATAGTTCAGCGGTGCTTCCCGTTATCTAGGTCGTCATGGCATCTCTAACGATGTGTAGATTTCAGTCTAGTTGGTCCGTGCCGCAGGTGTCGGCATGGCCAGTGCGGGCTGTTGGGCAGGCAGATGGACACATCCGTATGTTTCTGTACCAGGGTATTTGGTCATCTGGTAAATGGGCAAACTCTTCTCGTGGCGGGTGTCTGGGCCGCGACCCTCTAGGCCAAGCGCGAGAGGTGAAGGACGGGAGTCTGGTTTTCCATTCTCCCACTTCACTACTGTATACTCTGGTCTTAATTCCTTTAAAGATCATTTGAAATGTTGGCTCAGGTATTTAGTCAACATTTGTATTCAGTGGACTGGGGTAGAAGAAGAAGCAGTGTTTTTGTGGAATGGCTTAGCAACCAAAACAGATATTTATAAGACAGTGCCTCTATGAGTTGTACAGCAGTTAAGCATCTAGACATTACCATAAACCATTGTCAGGGGAGCTTGTTGGTGAAACCATACACCAAGCAAACAGATAAAAATGGATTGTTACACTATGGAAGTCATCACGCCCAACACATTAGGCATAATCTCCCATTTGGGCAATTTGTACGCCTAGCACAAGTGATTAACATGAGTTAGAAGCTAATAAACTCACAGACACATTGGCTACCCCAAGAGACTTGTAAAACAGATTTGCAAAAAGCAAATATAATAACCACACAGAGGTATTATTGGAACAATAACCTAGAGAAACTAAGGATGCAAAATTGTTGTTTGTGAGTACATTTAGCAACTTATCCTATAAAATCAAGAAGGTTATAAATAACAACTGGAAGAAATTGCTCCAGAAGTCTTTGCCAGAACTATGATATTGTTTAAAAAGAATATGAATTTCAGAAATATCATAATGAGAAATGATATTACGTTAAAGGAAACAGGATTTAAACAGGGAATTCTGTGGGTTCTTCCACCAGTGGTAGGACATCACCCTTGTGGCAATTGTGTCATGTGCCCCTTTACCAAGAAGACTAGACTTGTGAACATTGGGCTACCTAGAGAGTGGGATGTCAAGAAACACACTAACACTAACTAATTCAGAAAATGTGGCATATCTTATCACATGCCCTTGAAAATGGAATTAATGGAATTGGAAAGACCAACAGAAAATGTAAAACAAGACTAATAGAGCACAGCAGCTGTATTAAAAACAAAATCAAACAGGTCCACCTTTTTAAACACTAGATAGAATTTGGCCATTCATTTACCGAGTTACAATCCTTAAGACGATAAGAAGGGTCACCCAAGAAATCATCAACAGAAAATTGCTCAATCTTGAACAAAAATGCATTTGTTTCACCAAATGCCATCTAGTGGGGCTGAATGATTATGTAGAGTGGCATAATGTGTCTAAAATTATGAGGGATGATAGGTAGTGGTATATGCTCTATTGGCCATGTTAGAAGGGTTTAAAAAAACAAGTAGGGTTTGTGTCCTGTTTTTGACTATCTTGATGTACAATAGGTAACCTGCTTTTTTATTGTTAACTAGCTAATGCCTGAACCCTGGGGGTTATGTGATCCTTTGATTAGATGAAAACCTTTCTGAGGCCATTTGCACATTGTTTTTAGCTTTAACTAGGGTTTTCTGATATTATGATGTGGTCCTTTAAGATGCTGATGGTGTCTAGAAGTCACGGGTTGAAACTGCGGAATAATGCCATCACGCTACTCTGTGATGACGTCATCTCAGGGTGTAATGAAGTAATTGCGCCCCATTTATTGGTGTTTATTGAAGGCAGCAGCCATTTTGAAATGCCACACACTGGCCGAGTGAAGGACAGGAGCATTGCTGCTCGTTTCTAGTAGAGTTTTTTAAAAGCAATGATTCAAGTCCCAGGCTGCAGACTTTGGGGAAGATGTTTGGGGGAAAGTGCTGATAGTGATGGTGATGTTAGGCTTTCCCATTCGCTCCTTTACATGACTCCATTAAAAACAGAATTGGTGATCCATCGGTTTTTGAGACCACGTTTCAGTCCCTGATCAAGTTGGAAAGACCCTAAGACATTGGGCCCCTTGATAAAAGAAAACTGGGATGGGAGAGGGTGTATTGAGCCACTTAAAGACATATTACCGATAGACTTCTGACCAACGGGTTTTTTCCTTTACTGTAGGGATGACACATTTCTTTTGAAAAGGATAAGAGGTACCTAATGTGTTGGACCCTGCCCAGCATGTTTGAGTAATAGCGTACCTTGATATAAGGTAAGCTTTAGGAGCATATATTTATGCAGGATCTAGACTAAGGGTTCATTAGTTGCTTGAGTTACTGTGGAGTATGAACCTTGTTTGTTGAAATAGCGAGAGGGTGACTTTATTTGATGCACCAGTAGTAATTAAGGTAGCATGAACAACATTTAAAGTTGCAGGGGGTCTAAAAGTATTTTTTTCGAGACTCACCGGTGAGATATGTAGCATTATTGGTGGGGCGTGTCAACTATCGATACCCGAAGGTAGTTGTGACCATGCACTCTACGTGTCGTTATAAAGCATGATCCAAGTCTAGCATTGCAGACAAGCTCATTTAATGTTGCTGCAAGCGGCATTGAGAACAGAAAGGAAAAAGACACACCAAACAATGGCAAAAAACATGTACTTACAGAAAGTGTTTTGCCTGATCCGGTTTGTGCCACTCCAATCATGGCAAGACCACTTAACGCAACAGGAAATCCCTGTGCCTGGATAGCTGTAGGTTCTGTAAAATTTTGTCTTTGGATTTCTGCCATTAGGTTATCTGGAAAACATGTGATGATTAGCCTCCCTTTGCTTAATAGACTATTGTGAACCCTATAAGGTAGGAGGGATAAATGCTTCCCCTAGGTGGGGCAGCCGTTTATGGTATTAGTACTTGCAGTACTACTCCATTAAAAACTGTTAAAGGCTCGTCCTTCTCACGACGCCTCAGGCACTCAGACACAGATAATACACAGGAGACTAAAAGGATCGAGAAATGGCCTGTAATGCAAAGCAACCAGTACTAGGAAGGGCTACTTTCTGCTCTACCCCCCCCACTCCAGCTTCCCCCAATCCTGGGTCATCCTAAATAAAAACAAATGGAATGGCCAAACCCATTCTTCACCCATGATACAGCACAAACAATAAAAAAAGGTCAATTGGCCACCACTGGAGCATGGTATTTTATCAGAACAAAAGGAAGCACTTTACGTAATATGCACGATTTAAAGTGTCCAGACTTGCATACAGCACCTACTTGGGGCACCATGGATAGGGAGGATGAGTGTGTCACCCCCGATTTTTTACTGAGACCAAGGGCATAGGACATGGTCATCTGTGAGTCCTGCCAAAACTCAGAGGTCCAAAAGGAAAGAGGACTGGAGGTGCCTACTACTAGCACCACATCTTGGAACCATTGAGTTTCAGCAAATTAGCTGCCATCCATGAGCCTAGATCTTCAAGACATCTCTTAAATCGAATCACAGTGTCAGCACTGGAAAGGTCCAGCCAGACCAGTGTACTTCTCAGGAGGGGCTCTTGAGCTGGTCGAGGCATCCCGAGGCAACATGCATTCCACAGCTCTGAGACCTTGCTTGGCATGGCACGAATGTTCGGTAGTCTCATCACATCAGTTGGGCCCCGGTGAAACTGAAAGAAAATGCAGAATCAGTAAATAAGCCTAACAGATTTGCTAAGAACATTCAGGTGTTGTTCCATTCAAACAATAATGGCCCAAATGAGACCGAAAGTATGGAATATTGGTAAGTGCTGCTACTCCACAAAGCAAAAACCAAGAGGTGATGGCTGGAAGGTTTAGACTTCATATAAATCCTCTGGCATTTGCTCTGGGCAACCCTACAGACCATCTTTGGCCTGCTGCCTGCTATAAAGGCAATACAGACTCTCCGTCCTGTCCAAGAGGAGAGCCCACATCCAAGCCTGCATCTCTGTGGTCTCTAACAACAGAGTCAAACTCTTTAAAATCTGCAAGGAGCTGGCCAATCCTTCTGCTGTCTCCACCTCTCTTGTTCCCTCCCACACCCTCTGTATGGCTCAGACTTCTCACTTCACCACTAAAACCCAGGATATCCTGTCCTCTTTCTCCTCTTCCTCTCCCTCTACCTCTCTCAGCCCCACTTTGGCCACCTCTCCCTCTCCTCCTCCCTTCTCATCTTTCTCTCCTACTGCACCTGATGAGGTTTCTATACAAGTCTGATCTGTGAAAGTGTTGTCCAACTATGTCCTCCCCTGCTCCTCCAGAACCATCAAGGAACACATTGCTCCTCCCTTGGCCGATTTCTACAATCACTCTTTTGCCTTTGGAGCGTTCCCCTCTCTCCTCAAGCACTCCCTTGTGCTCCCCTTCCTTAAAATGCCTTCGGTTGATCCTACACATCCGGTAATCTATTGCCTGATCTCTATCACTCCTTTCCTGGGCAAACTCCAGGAAAAGCTAGCCATCCCCCAGCTTACTCTCCACACTGAATCTGGTGGTTGTCTCCATGACAATCAGTCTGGCTCCAGAGCAGCCAGAGGCAAGTAAACTGCTCTCATGAACACCCTTGACCATTCCTCTGCTTTTGACAAGATCAATCATGCCATACTGATCAATTGACTCTGTGAGAACCCGGGAATCACGGATCAGGCCCTGGATGATTGTCCTCCTTCCTCCTGGACAAACCATCCTAGGTCCAACTTGGGTTCTTTATCTCCAACACCTCTCTTTCCACATGTGGCGTTCCCAAGGGTTCTAACCTCTCACCCTGGCTCTAAAGTGTCTATGTGGCCCCTTTGGCCCACCTTATCTCTACCTTCTCCTCTAATTTCCAGTGTTATACTGATGACACTCAGCTCTCTTTAAGACTCCCCTCAGACTATGATCCTCTCTCGCTCATTCCTATCTGCTTGTCCACAATTCAGGATTGGTGTGCCTCTAACGATCTCTGCCTTAATGCCAGTAAGACTGAGATCCTTCTCATTGGGACCCTGGTCGCGCTATACCTCTCTCAATCTGGATGCCCTCCTTTGGCCCTCTTCCTTCGCCTTCCTGTGAGGCAGTAAACCTTGGTGTTGCCTTCGACTCTACCAGCTGCACCTCCTCAAAGGTATTCTTCTTTTTCTCACTTTCCCCCAGAAGCTCACTGTCTCCAGAGCTCTGGTTCTGTCCAGGCTGGACTACTGCAACAGCCTCTTTCTCAATCTGCCCTCCTCTACCCTCCACCCTCTGCAACGTATCCAGAACAGGACTGCAAGACGTATCCTTGGCCTCAAGCCCAGGGACTGTATCTCTCCAGCACTGAAATCCCTCCACTGGCTCCCTGTGGCTGAAAGGATCAAGTTCAAGACCCTCTGTATCTAAGCCGTGATCTCCTGTAACAGCAACATGATGCCGCCGGGCTGCCTGTGCACTTTATAAATGTAACAATAAAATAAATAAATCATCCACAAGACTTTCTGGTGCTGAGGTGGGCACTACATCCAACTCTCTTCCAAAACACCTTCCTTCTCGAGGCATTCGTTCAGCCAACTCTAACTCTCTGAGCAGCAGACACTTCTCCAAGCAGTTAGTGGGGTGTGCATCTCGCTCCTCTGCAGGTGCCTTCCTCTGGAATGGCCTCCCTGCCCCTCTCAATCTTGAGCGGGACCACCTAAACTTCGGGAAGCAGCTCAAGACATTCCTTTTCGCCTCCGCTTTCTCTCTCTCGCTCTGTCCCCTGCTGACCTACCTGTCTCCTGCGCTGACTGGTGGCCTGGCTACTCTCAGTCTCACTGGATACTAGGACCCTCCATTACCAGTTGCCCCTCCTCTGCCTCCATGCCTACCGTGCACTTATGGTATGAAACTGTTACCATACAGTCCTCTGCATCCTTGCACTTACCTTGAACCTCTCTGCCCTGGCTGCACTTATTGAGCAATGCTGCCATTTTTACACTTTCCCTTTTCCTTGCACTTCTTCTCCCTACCTCACTGCACTTTGCGCTATCGCACTTGCACAATCTAAAGAACACAAGGCCTAGTAAGATTGTTATTTTGTCCTCCCTCTGTCTTCCCTCACATGTCTTGTCATGCCTAGAAACACTTGTGTACAAGCATGTTATACATGACTTATCATATCATATCATAATCTTTCTTCGCCTGCAAAGCCATTACAGAAAGGAGAAGGAGGATATAGAAATTGAGGCTAAGGTCACCT
The DNA here is from genome assembly GCF_040938575.1 of Ambystoma mexicanum. NCBI lineage: Eukaryota > Metazoa > Chordata > Amphibia > Caudata > Ambystomatidae > Ambystoma > Ambystoma mexicanum. The sequence continues at coordinate 1,547,437,066 of NC_090929.1, forward strand.
CGAGGGGGACGGATATGCCCAGACACGGGTTCCATGCCTCTTGGGCCTAGAAACCCAAACTACGCCTCACTGATGGGTCTCAATGAGGCTGCAACATTTTTGTGGATGCTTGTGGTCTCATGCAGAAAGAATATAACCAAGCAGTGTGGGCTGGACTTATTTGCTCATGTACGTTCCCCTTATGTAATAGTTTGCCAGGTGAAGAATGATGGTCTGGAGCAAGCTCAGAGCAATGCCAGAAATTAAGATTAATTCAAAACATACCAGCCATCACCCTTTTGGTTTGCTAAGTGCTGATACTCCAACATTCATTTTATCACAGGTCTGCTGAAAAGTAATAATAGTTTTCCTACCTCATGCCATTGTGCATTAAGCCTATTCAGGAAGAGATCCTATTTCCTTGCAGGTCAATCGCTTCCCTCTCTGCTGGGACTACTAGCCAATATAAACAACCTCTTCACAAGCATACATTTAAAAATAAATACTTTATACATGATACATCTTCCTGCTCAAATCAACCCATGTTAGCTTTTCAGTGTAAAAAGAATCCTCGTCTACTGTCTCTGACAAGGTTGCACTGGCCAATAGGGAAAATCAGAACATGGGCTGCTTTCTCTGGTATAAGCCTGTGTTCCAAGCAGACTGAGTGCTGGGGGCCAGCAGCCCCTTCTTTCCCTGCTCCTCCATCCCTTACCCTCTAATCCCTCATGCCTTATCACCTGTGTAGTTCATATGCAAGGATTAAGGGTGGATCAAATTTAAACAAAAACAAGAAACCTTACCTTGTTGTATGGTGCTGTGCTAAATTATTTTTTGTTGATGATGACAGAATGGTGACTCTGAAAATGGAGCTCACGTCACTCTTCAAGATTTTTAAGTTATACACCCCCGTTACTGACTGTGTCAGCCTGCCCCTGAGGGTTATATCACCTCATTATTCTCATGTACTTTTGACTTCCTCATTTCTCACTTCTTTTTATCCCTTCTGTTATGTAGTCATTAGTAGCCTCCGCACATTTTCATTCCAACTTTCCATACCGTTTTTTCCCTTTGCAATGCATCCCACTTATTAAGTTTGCCTCCACCTCCCTATCAATGTGTTTGTCATTTCCTTTATGCCCTACCCCATCTCCAATCTCCCTTCCCCAGACTTCCTTCCTCTCTCTGTTGCCCTCTCTGCACTCATGTTCCGTTCTTGGTTGTCTTCACTTTCCTGTTCCCCCTCTTCTCCTGAAATATCTGCTGGTCACTCATTCTCGTGCTCTCCTCCTCCATCTCTCTCCATCTCTCTCTCTCTCTCTCTCTCTCTCTCTCTCTCTCTCTCTCTCTCTCTTTCTCTCTCTCTCTATATATATATATATATATATATAAATATATATTTGTGATGTCATCTTTGATGTCCTGGGTGTTAGTCTTAGCAGTGCACGGGGTTGGCGTGAGTTACGGTTGCTTAGCTTACCATAACTGGTGAATTTCAGGGGGTTTTCCGTTTTACTTGGAACCATAACGTCCCTTTAACAAAGTTTTTTCACTGAAAAAAAAAAATATATATATGTATATATATATATCTTTCTCTCTCTAGAAATCACTCTCCCCATTACACAGTACCCTATCTTGATCTGTGCCCCATCTCTTGTTTTGGCTGTGCCATCTATGTGTCCTGCATCTGTCACTTTATGTGTGGCTTACACCTTTTGTCAACCAGATCTTTGTGTAACCATCTTACACTTGTCCCATTGTTGTATGCTCTTGCACACTTGCCCTCTGTCCATTTTTCTTTGTTCCCCATCCGGCTATCCCTGCCCATGGTATGCATATATTTGGAACAAACAAGTTTGAAGCAGAGATCCTGCTTCAAATAAAGCACTTGCTTGTCATTCATTTTGGGTGGGGCCCAAAACAATTTGGACAAGCCAATCCCCAGTGGGATCCACATAGCTAAGGTCCTGGTAAGAGATCCATTCCAAAAGTTGGACAGAGGCAAGGTGTCCATTTCCTTTTACCCTTTTAACATACAAGTGGGTAGTGTAAGGGTGTTGAAGATGAATGTTGACACAAAGTTGACATATTTGTGGTTAAAGACATTTATTATCGTAAAAGAAACCCTCACTAGCCCTCTCTCTAAAAGGGGTGTCCGTACTTCAAACTAAATCTCAAGGATCTGTAAGAATGTCCGTCCAAATGGAAATCCAAAATCCTGTGTCAGAACTTACTTCTATCCCTCTCCTTCAAGAAACACACAGCTAAGAAAACTCAAACAGCTTGGTATCAGCTCTGCCTCCTGTCAAGCCCTATCTCCCTCCATACAACTTTAGATCCACCGTTCAAGCACTGGTCGTATCCCAACTAGATGTGGGCAATGCCCTCTTCGAAGGCCTCTTGTCGTTCTCATTTTTGCTCCTGAGAATTGTCCTACACTTAGCCGAATGCCTCATCAATTGTCTCCGCATATACGAACACATTACCCCGGCCTTCATCGGCTTTCACTGGCTACCACAGCATGCCGGAATCACCTTCACATCTTGCTGCATCATCTATAAGGAAATCGCCCTCAAATCACCCAGCTACCACAAAGGTAAACTCAGCATCTCCGGCAGACAGCGCACCACCAGAAGCCAGGACTCGTGCAGACTTGAAATCAGCCCCTGCAAAAAGGAAAGAACCCAAAAACAATTCTTCTCTGCCTAAACCAAAAAGACTATTGAACTTCCTCCCCATCAGGTTCAGACCCGCCCTCATGTGCCCACAATTTAGAAAAGAACTCAAGACCCACCTCTTCAAGGAGTCTCTCCTCCTCAACATGTAGGGTCTCCCCCTGCGCCCTGCAGCTCCAATTGCAAACTGTTTGGCTATTTACCCATTTTTTTCTTTTAAATATGCTCTACAGTGCAACATTTTAACCCATTGTTTTAAAAAAGATTTCACAGGGGAAACCCCCACCAAACCACCATTGATTGGTTCGGGCTCCCTCATTGTGCTCAGTTGCTATGGTATTTTTGGGGAAAATAGTTATGCCCCTCCACTTAAAATATTCACCAGTCGCCACTGGCCCTCGGACTGGGTTGGGAACGGGATGGGGGAGCCAAGGGAATGTGGTGGGAGGAGGATGGGCGGGAACCATGGGATAGTGGTGGGAGCAGGTTGGAGAGAGTCTAGGGTTTGTGATGGGGTGGGGAGAGCCCAGGGACTGGGTAGGAGTTGGATGAGGGAGCCCAGCAACTGTGATGGGAGAAGGTGACGGCACTCAATACATACTGTCCATTTGGCATTTTTGGGGGGCCCAGCTTGCCCAAATTTTGCTCGGGGGGCCCAGGCCAAAAAAGTTTGAGATACACTGACCTAGACCATCATGCTGCCCCGTGCAACCTAACTCACTAGATATCACCCACTGCTCTCCTCCGTGCCACCCTGTACAGTTGTATCCCTCATCTGTATCTAACGCCCACTGTATATTTGCTCTGTAACCTGTGAAAAGTGCTCTGTTATGCATCTGTACTGTTCTATACCGCTGTTAAGCACTCCGTTGTGTATCTGTATTGTAGACCTCTGTAAAGATCTCCATTGCTTCTCAAAGCTAGGCCCACCCTCAATAAATACAATGATAATAATAATAATAATAATAATAATAATAATAATAATAATAATAATAATAATAATAATAGGCATAGTAAGCAGGGTTCACAATTACAACTAAACCCTGTCCATCATGGCAGGTATCATGCTGGCAAACAGCATGGACAATGGATCCCTACGGGATGGGGCATAAAACAAGAAGACCTCTTTGGGACCTCTTGAATTTGCGTCGCCATGAAAATCCATGGCGGTGCAAATGTTGGCACATTTGTATGGCAGAGAGAAAGGAAGGCGGTGGAGATGCAAATTTCGTTCTGCCCCACCTCTCTGCCATATGAATGATTGAAAATGTGGCATGGCATAAATGAAAGGCATAAAACCCTTACGCAAGGTTTTTGCAACTTTCATTCACATTATGCCACTTTGGAAAATGATCTCCAAAGGGGGAAATGCTGAAGAGGAGAAGGAGAGACCTTTGTTTTCTTTACATGGGGAAAGTAATGAAACACACTATTACACACTGAACAAACATTAAGATTGTGGTGAACAATACCTGGCTATAAAAACACACTATACACCAACAAACCCATAAAGGACAAAGACCAAACAGCTATGAATCCTCCAAACTGAAAACACTGCTGAAAAATCCCTCCAAACACCCTCATTTGTACTCCTTCGCTCACAGCCTATCAAGACCCACATAGGAACAGGAAGTGAGGTGGGCATTGTATTGAGGTTTGAACTTCCTTTAGGAGATTCTGGGGCTCTGATTGGCTGTATCAAGTCGGCGAATCATTGTGAAAGGGCTCTGCTTGGCTCCATGAATTTGACAAATAAACCATTGGTTTGACCCCAATTCCATAGCTTATGATTGGACAACAGATCATCCCATGAGACCCACTGGTTGATCAGGGAGTCATCTCATTCCAGTATTAGGGTGGAATATTTCCAAAAGGTTAGGGGGTGGGGGGTTAAGTTCCTACAGGCTTAAATATAAAGGGCCTGATTCACAGAAGCGTTTTACAATGGCATATCCAATTGGAAAATGCTATGTGAATCAGGCCCAAAGGCTGAATGCGAGTGTGAGTGTAGACAGAAGCCAGTAAAGACAATGACAGCTTAAAGTTCTACCCCTCCACACATCTAGCTCTAGGAGGTGGCTGAAGATGTGAACACATGCATACAAAGCTATCGCTCCACAACCCTCGCAATGCCCGGAGGCAATGTAAAGACATGTTGCCCTGAATCTTGGGATGGGGCAATGTTTAAGTTAAAAAGGGACATCAACACTTTTAGAGCCCATGGTGCTTTTGGGGATGGAGAGGATATACATCCTAATGTGCCGTCACATATTCAGGGTCTCAGCGTTGTCAAATGGAATAAAGGAATAAGGTAACCTGGCCCATATGTATGAGAGATTCAGAGTGCTGTGGCATGTGAAGGTAGAAAACTGCATAAGCGCATCCAAGGTTAGCTGTACATAGCTCCTTGAAGTCATAGCACTATGAAAATAAAAACATGTTGCATTAGCATTAAAATGTTACCACGTTTCATCTGAGCTAAGAACAATCCTGTGGAAATAATTAATGAAATAGATTCAGCTGAGCAAATTATACTTTTTGTCCACTGAATAAGTCTTGGAAACCACTAAAAAAAAATGAAATAAAATAATAATTATATATATATGTATATATATATTCAGTGAAAAAACTTTGTTAAAGGGACGTTATGGTTGAGTTGCGCTACTAAAAACCTATGAAATTCAGTGAACAAACTTTGTCAAAGGGACGTTATGGTTCCAAGTAAAACCGAAAAACCCTTGAAATTCGCCAGTTATGTTAAGCTAAGCAACCATAACTCCCGCCACCACCGTGCACTGCTAAGACTAACACCCAGGACATCAAAGATGACATCACAAATGTCATTGATGACATCACTGATGACATCACATGTGTATGTACTTTTCATGAAATATGTGTACAAGGGATTCTTATTATAATGTTGCGAAACAAGTGACAAGGATCATTGCAATACATATCATACCCTAATTAGTGCATTGAACGATGCATTGATATAAATAGCATTCTATTATGGGGTTCTATCTAGTATACTAAGCTACTCATACAGAAACGTAACATTATGTGCAGTGTACAAGATGAAGGTATAATATTCATAATGTTAATATGTTGAATAATGAAATTATAATTGTTTTCTTAATAGCTTTTTTGTGTACTGTGAAATATGTAATAAGTAGCTAATAAAACACATGTATTACATAATTGCATTACTATAGACAAAACACAAAGATACAAGAACACATACCAATATGGGTATATACAGGGAAAGTGAAGTTAGCAAAAAAGCACAAGTAGTAGCAGAAACAATTCATAATTTAACTGATTATTTTCAAGCAAATAAATGATTGCTCTGTTTCAAAGCTGCTATTTACCCTATGTGTATGTATCACTTGATGTGATTGGACCCTAAGGAAAGTAGTGTGAGTACAATGTATACAAATATGACCATATACAGGGAAAGTACAGGCATAAAAAAAAACAACAGAACTACCAGAAAGTGCTCATAAGTCTATTGATTATCTTTATGCACAAAAAGGATTGCTGTCTTTCAAGCTTGTGTCTTCCCGTATGTATATGTTTCATATGATGTGACTGGACTCTAAGGGAATTACTGTAAGAATCTACTTGAAGGATACATCTACAAATAAATTAAAATGTTTAGTTTCTGACTGTTACTGAAGACAACCATGTGGCCTAGATATGTCAGCAAAAGAAAAAAGAGTGAGCCAGACATGTGATGTCATCAGTGATGTCATCAATGACATTTGTGATGTCATCTTTGATGTCCTGGATGTTAGTCTTAGCAGTGCACGGTGGTGGCGCGAGTTGTGGTTCCTTAGCTTACCATAACTGGCGAATTTCGAGGGTTTTTCGGTTTTACTTGGAACCATAACGTCCCTTTGACAAAGTTTTTTCACTGAATTTCATAGGTTTTTAGTAGCGCAACTTAACCATAACGGCCCTGTAACATTTTTTTTAACTAAATTTTAAAGGTTTTTATTAGTGCAACGTCACCATAACATCCTTTTCAATAGATGAAGACCACTAACATCTTATGTCCTCAAAGTGGGAACGCCGGGTGGTAAAAAAAACAAAAACATTTTCCTTCCTACACCGGGACGCCGCAGGCGTCCCGGTGTAGGAAGGAAAATCTTTTAACAAGATGGCCACCATGGAAAGGGAAGGCGGGGTGTATAAAGAATACAACAGGGCATGAGCGGGGGGTGGGAGGGAACAGGGGAGACACATGGGCATGAGTGGGGGGTGAGAGGGAACAGGGTATAAATGGGGCATGAGCAGGGGGTGGGGGGAAAAGGAAGGAAACACGGGGCATGAGCGGTGGTGGGGGGAACACGAGAGAGACACGGGGCATCAGCGGGGGTGGGGCCAACAGGAGAGAGACACAGGGCAAGAGTGGGGGGCTACAGGGCACACACGGGACATGAGCGGGGGTGGGGGGGAAAGGAGAGAGACAAGGGGCATGAGCGGGGGGTGGGGGCAACACGAGGGAAACACTGGGCATGAGCGGGGGTAGGGTGAACACGAGGGAGACACGGGGCATGAGCGAGGGGTGGGGGGCAACAGGAGACAGACACAGGGCATGAGCGGGGGGTCGGGCCAACAGGAGAGAGACACGGGGCATTAGCGGGAGGTGGGGAGAACAGGAGACAGACACGGGTCATGAGCGGGGTGGTGGAGAGAACAGGAGACAGACATGGGGCATGAGCGGGGGGTGGGGGTCAACAGGAGACAGACACGGGGCATGAGCAGGGGGGTGGTGGGCAACAGGAGAGAGACACAGGGCATGAGCGTGGAGTGGGGGGTACAGGAGACAGACATGGGGCATGGGTGGGGGCAACAGGAGACAGACACGGGGCATGAGCGGGGGTGGGGAGAACAGGAGACAGACATGGGGCATGAGCGGGGGGGTGGGGGTCAACAGGAGACAGACAAGGGGCATGAGCAGGGGGGTGTTGGGCAACAGGAGAGAGACACGGGGCATGAGCGTGGAGTGGGGGGGTACAGGAGACAGACACGGGGCATGGGTGGGGGCAACAGGAGACAGACACGGGGCATGAGCAGGGGGGTGGTGGGCAACAGGAGAGAGACACAGGGCATGAGCGTGGAGTGGGGGGTACAGGAGACAGACATGGGGCATGGGTGGGGGCAACAGGAGACAGACACGGGGCATGAGCGGGGGTGGGGAGAACAGGAGACAGACATGGGGCATGAGCGGGGGGGTGGGGGTCAACAGGAGACAGACAAGGGGCATGAGCAGGGGGGTGTTGGGCAACAGGAGAGAGACACGGGGCATGAGCGTGGAGTGGGGGGGTACAGGAGACAGACACGGGGCATGGGTGGGGGCAACAGGAGACAGACACGGGGCATGAGCGGGGGGTGGGGGGAACAGGAGACAGACACGGGGCATGAGCGGGGGGTGGGGGAACAGGAGACAGACACGGGGCATGAGCGGGGGGTGGGGGGCAACAGGAGAGAGACACGGGCAAAGCGGGGGGTGGGGGGTACTGGAAACAGACATGGGGCATGAGCAGGGGGTGGGGGGCAACAGGAGAGAGACACGGGGCATTAGCGGGGGTGGGGGGGTACAGGAGACAGACACGGGGCATGAGCAGGGGGTGGGGGGCAACAGGAGAGAGACACGGGGCATGAGCGGGTGGGGGGAACAGGAGACAGACACGGGGCATGAGCGGGGGGGCAACAGGAGAGAGACACGGGGCATGAGCGGGTGGGGGAACAGGAGACAGACACGGGGCATGAGCGGGGGGTGGGGGGGTAAAGGAGACAGACAGGGCATAAGCGGGGGTGGGGGGCAACAGGAGAGAGACACGGGACATGAGCGGGGGTGGGGGGAACAGGAGACAGACACGGGGCATGAGCGGGGGGTGGGGGAACAACAGAGACAGACACGGAGCATGAGCGGAGGGTGGGGGGCAACAGGAGACAGACACGGGGCAGGAGCGGGGGGCAACAGGAGACAGACACGGGGCATGAGAGGGGGGTGGGGGGAACAGGAGACAGACACGGAGCATGAGCGGGGGGTGGGGAGAGCAGGAGACAGACACAGGGCATGAGCGGGGGTGGGGGCAACAGGAGACAGACACGGGGCATGAGCTGGGGGTGGGGGGCAACAGGAGAGACACGGGGCATGAGCGGGGGTGGGGGGAACAGGAGACAGACACGGGGAATGAGCGAGGGGTGGGGGAACAGGAAACAGACACGGGGCATGAGCAGGGGAGTGGGGGGAACAACAGACACGGGGCATGAACGGGGGTGGGGAGAACAGACACGGGGCATGAGCGGGGGTTGGGGGGGCAACAGGAGACAGGCATGAGTGGGGGTGGGTAGAACAGGAGACAGACACGGGGCATGAGTGGGTGGGGGAATCAGGAGTCAGACACGGGGCATGAGCGGGTGGGGGGAACAGGAGACAGACACGGGGCATAAGCAGGGGGTGGGGGTACATGAGACAGACACGGGGCATGAGCAGGGGGTGGGGGGCAACAGGAGAGAGACACGGGGCATGAGCGGGGGTAGGGGGAACAGGAGACAGACACGGGGCATGAGCAGGGGGTGGGGAGAACAGGAGACAGACACGGGGCATGAGCGAGGGGCAACAAGAGAGAGGCACGGGGCATGAGCGGGTGGGGGGAACAGGAGACAGACACGGGGTATGAGCGGGGGGTGGGGGAACAGGAGACAGACACGGGGCATGAGCGGGGGGTGGGGGGCAACAGGAGAGAGACACGGGCAAAGCGGGGGGTGGGGGGTACTGGAGACAGACACGGGGCATGAGCAGGGGGTGGGGGGCAACAGGAGAGAGACACGGGGCATTAGCGGGGGTGGGGGGGTACAGGAGACAGACACGGGGCATGAGCAGGGGGTGGGGGGCAACAGGAGAGAGACACGGGGCATGAGCGGGTGGGGGGAACAGGAGACAGACACGGGGCATGAGCGGGGGGGCAACAGGAGAGAGACACGGGGCATGAGCGGGTGGGGGGAACAGGAGACAGACACGGGGCATGAGCGGGGGGTGGGGGGGTAAAGGAGACAGACAGGGCATAAGCGGGGGTGGGGGGCAACAGGAGAGAGACACGGGACATGAGCGGTGGTGGGGGGAACAGGAGACAGACACGGGGCATGAGCGGGGGGTGGGGGAACAACAGAGACAGACACGGGGCATGAGCGGAGGGTGGGGGGCAACAGGAGACAGACACGGGGCAGGAGCGGGGGGCAACAGGAGACAGACACGGGGCATGAGAGGGGGGTGGGGGGAACAGGAGACAGACACGGAGCATGAGCGGGGGGTGGGGAGAGCAGGAGACAGACACAGGGCATGAGCGGGGGTGGGGGCAACAGGAGACAGACACGGGGCATGAGCTGGGGGTGGGGGGCAACAGGAGAGACACGGGGCATGAGCGGGGGTGGGGGGAACAGGAGACAGACACGGGGAATGAGCGAGGGGTGGGGGAACAGGAAACAGACACGGGGCATGAGCAGGGGAGTGGGGGGAACAACAGACACGGGGCATGAACGGGGGTGGGGAGAACAGACACGGGGCATGAGCGGGGGTTGGGGGGGCAACAGGAGACAGGCATGAGTGGGGGTGGGTAGAACAGGAGACAGACACGGGGCATGAGTGGGTGGGGGAATCAGGAGTCAGACACGGGGCATGAGCGGGTGGGGGGAACAGGAGACAGACACGGGGCATAAGCAGGGGGTGGGGGTACATGAGACAGACACGGGGCATGAGCAGGGGGTGGGGGGCAACAGGAGAGAGACACGGGGCATGAGCGGGGGTAGGGGGAACAGGAGACAGACACGGGGCATGAGTGGGGGGTGGGGGGAACAACAGAGACAGACACGGGGCATGAGCGGGGGGGGCAACAGGAGACAGACACGGGGCATGAGCAGGGGGTGGGGGGCAACAGGAGACAGACACGGGGCATGAGCAGGGGTGGGGGGCAACAGGAGACAAGCACGGAGCATGAGGGGGGGTGGGGGGAACAACAGAGACAGACACGGGGCATGAGCGGGCAGTGGGGGGCAACAGGAGACAGACACGGGGCATGAGCGGGGGTGGGGGGAACAGGAGACAGACACGGGGCATGAGCGGGGGGTGGGGGAACAACAGACACGGGGCATGAGCGGGGGTTGGGGAGAACAAACACGGGGCATGAGCAGGGGGTGGGGGGCAACAGGAGACAGACACGGGGCATGAGCGGGGGGTGGGAGGAACAGGAGAAGACAGACACGGGGCATGAGCAGGGGGTGGGGAGAACAGGAGACAGACACGGGGCATGAGCGAGGGGCAACAAGAGAGAGGCACGGGGCATGAGCGGGTGGGGGGAACAGGAGACCGACATGGGGCATGAGCGGGTGGGGGGAACAGGAGACAGACACGGGCATGAGCGTGGGGTGGGGGGCAACAGGAGATAGACACAGGGCATTAGCAGGGGGTGGGGGGAGAAACACACGGGGCATGAGCGGGGGGTGGGCGGGAGGGGGAGAGACACACACGGGGCGTGAGCGAGGGGTGGGCGGGAGGGGAAGAGACACACAGGGCATGAGCGGGGGGTGGGCGGGAGGCAGAGAGACACACGGGGCATGAACGGGGATGGTGGGAGGTCGAGAGACACACGGGGCATGAACGAGGGGTGGGGGGAGGGAGAGAGACACACGGGGCATGAGCGGGGGGTGGGGAGAGGGGGAGAGACACATGGGGCATGAGCGGGGGGTGGGCAGGAGGGGGAGAGACACACGGGGCATGAGCGGAGGGTGGGCGGGAGGGGGAGAGACACACGGGGCGTGGGCAGGAGGGGGAGAGACACACGGGGTAAGAGCGGGGGGTGGGCGGGATGGGGAGAGACACATGGGGCATGAGCAGGGGGTGGGCGGGAGTGGAAGAGACACACGGGGCATGAGCGGCGGGTGGGTGTGAGGGGGAGAGACACACGGGGCATGAGCGGGGGTGGGCGGGAGGGGGAGAGACACACGGGGCAGGAGCGGGGGTGGGGGTGAGGGAGAGAGACACACGGGGCATGAGCGGGGGTGGGGGGGAGGTTCAAGAGACACATGGGGCATGAGCGGGGGTGGGAGGGAGGTCGAGAGACACACGAGGCATGAGCGGGGGGTGTGGGGAAGGGGAGAGACATGGGGCATGAGCGGGGTTGGGGGGGAGGAAGAGAGACACACGGGGCATGAGCGGGGGTGGTGGGAAGGGGAGAGACACATGGGGCATGAGCGGGGGTTGGGCGGGAAGGGGAGAGACACAGGGCATGAGCGGGGGTGGGCAGGAGGAGGAAAGACACACGGGGCAAGAGCGGGGGTGGCGGGAGGGGGAGAGACACACGGGGCATGAGCGGGGGTGGGTGGGAGGATAGAGAGACACACAGGGCAAGAGCGGGGGTGCGTGGGAGGGAGAGAGACACATGGGGCATGAGCGTGGGGTGGGTGGGAGGGAGAGAGACACACAGGGCATGAGTGGGGGTGGGGGAAGGGGAGAGAGACACGGGGCATGAGCATGGGTGGAGGGGAGGGAGAGAGATACACGGGGCATGAGTGGGTGTGGAGGGGAGGGAGAGAGACACACGGGGCATGAGCGGGGGGGAGGGAGAGAGACACACGGGGCATGAGCGGGAGGGGGAGAGACACACGGGGCATGAGCGGGGGGTCGGCTGGAGGGAGAGAGACACACGTGGCATGAGTGGGTTGAGAGACACACGGGGCATGAGCGGGGTTGGGGGGAGGGAGAGACACACGGGGCATGAGTGGGGGTTGGGGGGAAGGGGAGAGAGACACACGGGGCATGAGCAGGGGGTGAGCGGGAGGGGGAGAGACACACGGGGCATGAGCGGGGGGAGGGGGGAGGGAGAGAGAGACACGGGGCATGAGCGGGGGTGGAGGGGAGGGAGAGAGACACACGAGGCATGAGCGCGGGTGGGGGGGAGAGAGACACACGGGGCATGAGCGGGGGTGGGGGGGAGAGGGACACACGGGGCATGAGAGGGGGAGAGACACACGGGGCATGAGCGGGGGGTGGGCGGGAGGGGGAGAGACACACGGGGCATAAGCGTAGAAAGACACATGGGGCATGAGCGGGGGTGGGGTGAGGGAGAGAGACACACGGGGCATGAGCGGGGGGTGCAGGGAAGGGGAGAGAGACACACGGGGCATGAGCGGGTGGTGGGGGGAGGGAGAGAGACACACGGGGCATGAGCGGGAGTGGGGGGGAGGGAGAGAGACACACGCGGCATGAGCGGGGGTGGGCGGGAGGGGGAGAGACACACGGGGCAGGAGCGGGGGTGGGGGGGAGGGAGAGAGACACACGGGGCATGAGCGGGGGTGGGGGGAGGTTCGAGAGACACATGGGGCATGAGCGGGGTTGGGAGGGAGGGAGAGAGACACACGAGGCATGAGCGGGGGGTGTGGGGAAGGGGAGAGACATGGGGCATGAGCGGGGTTGGGGGGGAGGAAGAGAGACACACGGGGCATGAGCGGGGGTGGTGGGAAGGGGAGAGACACATGGGGCATGAGCGGGGGTTGGGCGGGAGGGGGAGAGACACAGGGCATGAGCGGGGGTGGGCAGGAGGGGGAAAGACACACGGGGCAAGAGCGGGGGGTGTGGGGAAGGGGAGAGACATGGGGCATGAGCGGGGTTGGGGGGGAGGAAGAGAGACACACGGGGCATGAGCGGGGGTGGTGGGAAGGGAAGAGACACATGGGGCATGAGCGGGGGTTGGGCGGGAGGGGGAGAGACACAGGGCATGAGCGGGGGTGGGCAGGAGGGGGAAAGACACACGGGGCAAGAGCGGGGGTGGCGGGAGGGGGAGAGACACACGGGGCATGAGCGGGGGTGGGTGGGAGGGAGAGAGACACACAGGGAAAGAGTGGGGGTGCATGGGAGGGAGAGAGACACATGGGGCATGAGCGTGGGGTGGGTGGGAGGGAGAGAGACACACGGGGCATGAGTGGGGGTGGGGGAAGGGGAGAGAGACACGGGGCATGAGCAGGGGTGGAGGGGAGGGAGAGAGATACACGGGGCATGAGTGGGGGTGGAGGGGAGGGAGAGAGACACACGGGGCATGAGCGGGGGTGGGGGGGAGGGAGAGAGACACACGGGGCATGAGCGGGAGGGGGAGAGACACACGGGGCATGAGCGGGGGGTCGGCTGGAGTGGGAGAGACACACGTGGCATGAGTGGGTTGAGAGACACACGGGGCATGAGCGGGGGTGGGGGGAGGGAGAGAGACACACGGGGCATGAGTGGGGGGTGAGGGGAAGGGGAGAGAGACACACGGGGCATGAGCAGGGGATGGGCGGGAGGGGGAGAGACACACGGGGCATGAGCGTGGGTGGGGGGGAGGGAGAGAGAGACACGGGGCATGAGCAGGGGTGGGGGGAGAGAGACACACGGGGCATGAGCAGGGGTGGGGGGACGGAGAGAGACACACGGGGCATGAGAGGGGGAGAGACACACGGGGCATGAGCGGGGGGTGGGCGGGAGGGGGAGAGACACACGGGGCATAAGCGTGGAGAGACACATGGGGCATGAGCGGGGGTGGGGTGAGGGAGAGAGACACAGGGGGCATGAGCGGGGGGTGCGGGGAAGGGGAGAGAGACACACGGGGCATGAGCGGGGGGTGGGGGGAGGGAGAGAGACACACGGGGCATGAGCGGGAGTGGGGGGGAGGGAGAGAGACACACGGGGCATGAGCGGGAGTGGGGGGGAGGGAGAGAGACGCACGGTGCTCGTGTGCAGGCGGCAGATCCCGCTCCTCGGCCCTCTGCTGGCCACCCTGTGCCGATGGCGTGAGCGGGGGGCTGGAGGAACAGGGGAGATACAGAGCATGAGTGGGGTCAGGGGGGACAAGACGGACACACGGGGCATGAGCGGGGTTGGGAGGAACAGGAGACAGACACAAGACTTACTGTGCAGGCGGCGAGGAACAAAGATGGTGGGCGTCTCTGAAGCCAGACACACTGCACGCTTTCACCGAATCCAATGAGAGAGCACGTCAGATGTCCACGGACATCAAGCAAGCTGCTTGCCCAATCACTGTCCTGTCCGCGGAGCGAACAGGGAAGTGTGTCCGCGAAGCGAACACAGATATCACACATTTTTTTCACTTACATTTTTGGCATTTTTTTGAAAAACTACTGGACGGATTTACACCAAACAAAGCAAAGCACGCTTTCGGGACGAAGCCGCCGCTCCTGCCGCAAATTTGGTGTAAATCCATCCAGCGGTTTGGGCTGTAGGTGTGAGCAATGTTTTTTCCCATTATGTCTATTGGAAAAAAAAAAGTTTTGGGACCCCCCCTATAACTTTGCCCCTCCGGGACGAATCCTCACCAAACTTTGAAAAAAAAATCAGAGTGACCCAAATACTTTTTTTGCAAAGTTTGGTGAGGATTCGTCCAGGGAGAGTGAAGTTATAAGCCGCCCAAAAAGTGTTCTTCCTATGGAAACACCAACTTAACCATAACTACATGGCCACTACCGTGGCCATGTTATATATATATCCATATATATATATATATGTCCACTGCTTGACAATTATTCACTCTGTGCTTAGTAAGAATGCTGCTCTCATGAACCGAGAAATGAAAGAAACATGTCTGACCTCATGTTGATTGCGCTCTGGGGGACTACCCTTAAATATAGAGGATTACAATAGGAGACCACGCACTTTGCAATTCCCTTGGCTATCAACACAGAGAGTCAGAAATGACATTGTACACAGATCTTCTCTATCCTGCCCATGAACATGATCTTATTCGAGCAGTGACTGACACCTGGACAGGATCAGCCAAACGCGTCAGAATATCTGTTTGTATCAGCTGTTGTGCAGTTTCTCCTTATAACCGGATGTGCACTCGGAGCCAATTGCCAGTGACGACTGCTGCTGAGTGCGCGCCATTAGCACTGCGACTGCTGCGGTTATCGCAGCCCACCCTAGCAATTATGGCTCTAATTACCACAAATAATTAAAATAATTAACAACAAATATTCTCTGCACAATTTATTCAACCACTTACCATTTGAGGGAGAAGCGATTGAGCTGGGCTGGTGTCAAGATTCAATGACTGGCTGTGCAGATGTTGCAAGCACACATCAGGCAAATGTGTTCCCCCTGCCTTTGTTCCTTCCATGAGACATCTGCTTGGGTGTTCAAGCTCAGTGTGCGATGGCAGCACTTGAGGCTTAACGGTGTTTGGGGGCATTTTCTTCACACATATTAAATTTAATGGCTGGGGCAGGGAACAGATGTATGTTTGTCAGCGTCCACTTGTGATGTGCCGTTAGGATGCATATATGCATAGTGTAGTTATAGCCTGTAACAAGATATTTTGACTGCCAGATTGCATGCTTGCTGGTGTTTGTCCACAATTAACCATGGCCGGAAATGGCGAAGTTTATGTAGTTTGCCTGTCTATGAATAAAGTTTGGCATTACCTATACTGAAGAACAATCGTCAGAGGGCAGAAAGTAGCAGTAATAATGTGCCGTTAAAACCCTGTTCCAAGTGCTGGAAAAGGGGGTAATGGCCCGGCAGTCCAAGTTAATGGCCTGATCAAAGCAAGGACAGTTAACGAGAGCTCTGAACCGTTATCCTTGTTCACACCATTAGCACCATGGGTTACTAAAGAGGTAACACAGGGTGCTAAAAAAAAGTATTTTCAGTCCTTGAAGTGGACGCCTCGCAAATTCCGTTCAATTAATGAAGATACTGATCCAAAATGGGCACCATGGTTGTTGAAGGTGAGACTCCGCACGCTTCTGTTACCATTTCGTCCAGAAAAAGAAGGCAGGAAGCTGCTGTGGGGGTGGCACCAGACTTTACCACAACAATAAGGTAGTGGGACAGGGAGGAATTGGGAAATGAAAAGAAAGAGAAAAAAGAGAGGGGGGAGATATCAGCCCGCAGCGTGGGAAGCATCCTGTGGATTCTGTAGAAAGTGGCCTGAGATCAGAGATTTCAGCCCACGATCTGCAGTACCTGATTGGCTGCGCCCATAGCACCGGGTGCTAATAACGCTTGCATATAATTTTTTTAAAAGATTTATATTGCACTTGAAAGTAGTTGACTTAAGACTGGAGCATGCGCCAACTACTCACCTGTAGCTCTACCTTCATTACTTCCAAGGAAAATTAAGTCATCCTGCCAAGGGGGGACTGTTCATCAAGTCACAGTAAGTCCAAGCCATACATGCATGGATATCACAAATTAGCAGGTTACATTTTAAGAGTGGAGGCAGATGAAAACTCAAACAGGCATGGAGTACCCAAAGTAATCTTGTCAGAGAGCACTCACTCCACTTAATTGGATACTGTACTTACAGCACGAAATGGAGGAACACGAGTGGTCTCTAGAAATACATTGATAAGACTCAACAAAATTAGGTATGGAAGTCGGCCTAAAGATATCAGGACATGATAGATTATGGTAGGAAAACAATTTAAATGCAGTGCACTGATCGGTTATTCTAAAATTCAGGGTGAATTTCAGTAGCTTTGGTAAACCTTCGGGCAATGGGAGGTCACATGTTACACTACAGCCACATGGTTCAACAATTGCATTGTTGCCTTCCACTGATTCACGTTGGAAACGTAGTGGTGCTGCATCCGTTTGGCAGCGGTATCGGTTGCCATAGAGATTGTTTGCAGGCAGAGCACTTCCACGTCACGTGACGCGTTACGTGCATGCCAACAATGCACGTATGCGCTACCCCCTCCCACTAGGGGTTTAAATCTGGTTTTATTGAGGAGTTCAGTGCTGCTAATTGTGGCGTTTGTCATTACACTTTGACTCTTTCCTCCGAATTCCTTATCAGAAGAATTCCTTGTTTGTGTTGGTATCCCGACTCTGGCAATGTCCCTGGACTGCCTTCGTCCTTCTCTTGTGAACTCTGCTTACCTGGTCACCGATGCGGAACGTCCCTGGACTGCCTTTGTCCTTCTCTTGTGAACTCCGCTTGCCTGGTCTCCGATGCGGAACGTCCCTGGACTGCCTTCGTCCTTCTTTTGTGAACTCTGCTTACCTGGTTTCTGATGCAGAACATCCCTGGACTGCCTTTGTCCTTCTCTTGTGAACTCCACTTACCTGGTCTCTGACGCGGAACATCCCTAGACTGCTTCCGTCACTTTCTTACTTTATTCAAGTAAGTCCTACGGCTATTTATTTTTGTGCTCTATTCCATACGCACCACTATAGAGAGTTGTGTATCCCATCTAGGAATCAGCCTTCCTGCCTTATTATACATTAAGTCCATCTTCTACTTTCTAAGTAACTCTTGGGAACCCATATTTTTCTGAATGTTTATTCAACTCGGACCTGTATTTTGTGTATTCCAGTTCCTCTGTGCATTTCGAACGCTGTGCTGATATATGCACCAACCCGTGACTAGCGCATCCCGCATGCTGCCCGGGTTACAACCCCGTACTAACCTTCCTGTTTATTATTTTCTCCTTGTCGTTGCTTAGTACTGTCAATCTGGAATCCTCTAAACTCCAACTCAGTCCACCCTCAGGTTAGTGAGCAGCCTTAGCTATTTCTTCAAGAACTCACTCTGACCTCTTTTTGAGATTAACATAAGGTCAGAAATCTCCCTTGCAAGCCATAGCTACAATGCCATCGGGTATTCACAGGGCTGGGGTTTCTTGGTATGTATAGAACCAACTGAGAATTCTTGTTGTTAATCATTTCTATGATTTCTTGCAGCATTGGTTTGGCGGTGCGCATGTTCCCCACTCTTTTGTGCAATCAACTCCGCTGTCTGTCAACATCGGAATAGCAGAGAGGTGTATCGTAACGAAGAGTCCCTCTTAGAGGAAGCCTGAATCTTTGTATTCAGGAGTACTGGAGTACTGGAGATTGGTTGCCGTTTCATTTACTACACTTCCTTGCTGGGTCGCTAAGTCATGGCCCGAGCTGTCAAGTGTGGTGAGTAACAGAATTAGCAGCCTTGAGAATGTTGACAGAGCCGACAGATCCATTGCCGCAAATAATACAAATGGTCACTGAATTACGGTCAGAATTGATCAATGCTCAAGAAGCATTAAGTCAACGCAAGGATACTATCCAGGCACTGGTAACCAATCCAGAACCACATGGGACAGGAGCAGGAACTATGGCTTTGAGGTCTGGTTTTCCTTCACTGGCCCAGGAACCTGCTCCTGTGATGCTTACCACTCAGTTCCCATTGGCCACTCCAGAACGTTTCTTGGGGGATCCCGAACAATATCGGACATTTGTTAACCAATGTAAGTTGCACTTCCTGTGTCGTCCTGCCTTGTTTCCCACTTCTACCACTAAAGCAGCTTTTGTTCTATCCCATTTGAGGGGTATTGCTGCGGTTTGGGCCAATCCCCTGTTGGAATCCAACAACTATTTTCTTTATAACTTTGACGCCCTTCTTACTATGATGAGTAAGGTGTTCAATACTTGATGCACTAAACAATCTTCGGACTTGGAGCTGCTAAAACAAAGACAAGGGAATTCTTCTTTGCTTTCAAATCTGGCATGATTTAACCAACTGGCTGCAGAGATGGATTGGCTCGGGGAAAAGAAGACCACCGTTTTCTATCAAGGCCTTTCCGAGGAACTAAAGGACACCTTGTCCACAGTACCAATTGTACCTATGGCCTATGGGGAATTACTTGACTTAGTACTGCAAATTGACACCCGTAGGGCAGAAAGAAGGGGAGAGAAGAGGTCGCCCTTTCCAGCCTCTACAACCTCTGATACCACCGCCTCCCATCTACCACCCCTGGAGCCTATGGAGATCAGAGATGTTAGAGGTCTGTTGATGCCGGCTCAAAGGCAGTATCGTAGGGCTCACAACCTCTGTATGTATTGTGGCGCTCCAGATCACTTGTTACCTGAATGCCCCCCAAAAAAATAAAACAGAAGGCGGGAAATGCCAAATCCCGACAGTAGATGGAGTCCCTACGTCAGGAGGTTCACTATTGGACCAGACCTGTGCCTATTTGGTTGTTTCGCCTTCCTGTCATATTTTCTTCGGCCCAAGGGGTCTCTTGTAGGGCAGTCGCTATCATTGACTCCGACGGCACAGGCAATTATATTGACCAGTGTTTTGCTTCAGCCTCATTTTTTCCCTTGAAACGGAAGATCCAACCAGAGACGGTCAATGCAGTGGATGGATCGCTCCTTGTCTCTGGACTGGTTACACACCAAACGGTGCCGTTGGTCATGTCTGCAGAGGATGACCATTCTGAAGAAATATCCTTTGACGTAATCAAAGCCCCGGCCTATAAGGTCATTTTGGTTATGCCGTGGCTACAATATCACAACCATGCCATTGATTGGGCTACACATGCAGTCCAATTTCTTTCAGTGATATGCAACACACAATGGGCCTCATTACGAGGTTGGAGGTAGCCATGGAGCTGCCTCCAAAGCCCTACCGACTCCGCCCTGGTGAATGGAGCAATTACCGGTCCATTCCAAGGTTGGCGGGACCAGTAATTCCCCATTCACCAGGACCCTTCCCCATTCCCATTTGAGCCCTCATTGGGCTCAATGGGAATGCGAAAGGCGCTAATAATGGTACCGCAAATTGCGGTACCGTTATTAGCTCCCGAGTCCCTTTGCGGGTCCCGTCCTTAACGCCTGGAAAAAACAGGTGTTAAGGGAGGACCCGCATAGGGAACTTGTAGTAGGGCGGTAAGGGATTACTGGCACTGGTGCCCTTAACGGTGCCAGTAATCCCTTACCGCCCACCTCGTAATGAGGCCCAATGTGTACCTTTTAATGGCGTTACCCAGGTTAGTCCATCCAAAGCCCTGGTGGTTCATTCTTCCCATATCGGGGCGTTATCAGGTGCTTCTACCTTATCTATCCCTTCAGCATACACACATTTTCTGGACGTATTTGATAAAGGTATGGCGGAGACGTTGTCCCCGCATAGGATCTATGATTGCCCAATTGATTTGGTACCTAGTGCTAAAATCCCTGCAGGAAGAGTATATTTGCTTACTGTGAAAGAAGACACAGTGCTAAAAGACTATATCGATAAGGCTCTTGCAATGGGTTTCATCCGTATCTCCAAGTCTCCTTCAGCATCTCATTTTGTCCCTAAAAAAGAGGGTGACTTACACCCTTGTATAGACTATCGTGCACTGAATGCGGTTACCATAAAAAAACAGTACCTTCTTCCATTGTTATTGGTCCTTCTTGATAAATTAGGGTCCTCATAAGTGTTCACTAAACTTGACATCAGAGGTGCGTACAATTTGGTGCGCATACGAGACGGTGACAAGTGGAAAACAGCTTTCAAGACTCGTTACGGTTTATATGAATACTTAGTTATGCCCTTTGGGCTCTGCAATGTCCCGGATACTTTCCAGGCCTTCATGAATGACCTGTTCCATGACATCTTAGACCAATATGTCATAGTATATTTGGATGACATATTGATCTATTCTCGTACACTCGCAGAGCACATTCAACAGGTCAGAACTGTACTCCAGCGACTGCGTGAAAACAAGCTATTCATTAAGGCAGAGAAGTGTATATTTCACGTATCTCGGGTGGAATTCCTTGGGTACAACTTGCCAAACCACAGAGTATGCATGAGATCTGCTAAAGTAAAAGCGGTTCTAGAATGGCCGGTTCCTAAAACAATGAAAGCATTGAAATCATTCTTGGGATTCGCTAACTTCTATAGGCGCTTCGTTCATGGGTTCTCTGCAACTGCAGCACCTCTCACCTCATTGACAAGTGCTAAAGTTCCTTATCAGTGGACCCTTGAAGCACAGATCGCTTTCAACCTATTGAAGTCAGCTTTCACTACTCCACCAGTTCTGAAGCACCTGGATCCTGCTCAGCCGTTTTTTGTGGAAGCTGACACTAGCGGGTTCGCTATCAGTGCTATTCTGTCACAGGAGTGTCCTCAGTCTGGCGAGATTCATCCAATAGCCTTCTTTTCCCACAAGCTGACTGCATATGAAAGAAATATCACTGAAAGGGAGCTCCTGGCTATCAGAGAAGCTTTCTCTGAATGGAAACACCATTTCCTGGGTGCCCAGCATAGAGTAATTGTCTATGAGGATAATAGGAGTCTATTGGCTACCAAATCGATGAAATGTCTCACAGCCTGGCAAGCATGTTGGCATTTATTCCTTTCACAATATCGCTTTACCATCACCTACCATCTGGCCAAAGCTCAAGTGTCAGCTGATGCTTTATCCCGCCTTCATACGGAAGAGCATTCTTTGAGTACAAAACCATTGTCTCTACTGCCGGATGGGGTCATATGCAGTTGTACAGTGCAACCATCACTGTGCTTGCTCATTGAAGAATGGGTATCTATCCATCCTTTGGAGGTACCAGAACTCAATCTGGACCTTGTTTTGGGTTTACCATTTATCCAAGGGCGTATTTTCACGCCACCCGGACAGGCCCAAACTATAGCTCTCCAATGGGCCCATGATTCTGTCATTGAAGCACACCCAAGCCACCAGAAAATGCTAGAAGCATTACGTCATTATGGTTGGTGGACTAACATGTCACTGGATGTTTAGGATGACATAGCGTCCTGTGCAATATGTGCCCAGTGTAAATCATCCAAATCCAATCCTGTGGGCTTGTTGCATCCTTTGTCAATCCCATACAAGCCATGGCAAATGGTGTCTATGGATTTTTATTGTTGAACTACCAGAGACACATGGTTTCGATACCATATGGGTGGTCATTGACTACTTCACAAAATATGCCATCTTTGTACCCTGCTCCGGTTTGCCTTCTGCACCCAGTCTAGCCAAATTGTTCCAGGCCAATGTCTTCAAGCATTTTGGGTTGCCTTCTATTATAGTGTCAGATTGTGGAATGCAGTTTACCTCATGTTTCTGGAGAGCACTAACCAACTCACTTCGCATTGATGACAGATATTCCTCTTCTTATCATCCTCAGACAGATGCCCAAACCGAGAAGGCTAATGCTACTCTAGAACAGTATTTACGGTGTCTTTGCCTCCTATTCCAGCAAACCTAGTTTACGGCTCTGCCACAGGCTGAATTTGCGAACAATAACTCCCTACATTTATCCAGTGATGTTTCCCCATTTTTTGCATTATACGGGTTTCATCCCTGGTCCCTGCCACTCGACCCTTCTCTTCCGGGGTCCAATCTGGCGTCCCTGGCTTGCGTACGTGATTTGGATCAAATTTATCGTGACGTACTGAGCCGTCTACTCCAGGCGCAGGAGCATGCCACGAAAACTGCTGATGCCCATCGATCACCTGCTCCTGCATATCGGGTGGGCATGAAGGTATGGTTGTCTTTGCGCAACCTTAGGCTCGCTGGCAGGAGGATGCTACTACTGCGTATTGTGGGTCCTTATGTCATCTCTTCTGTTATAAACTCTGTTGCTGTCAGGTTGGTTCTTCCAAAGTCATGGCAGATTCATCCCATTTTTCATGTCTCTATGGTGAAGCCAGTTGTTCCTTTCACCCGTTTACTGTCCCATCCTTCACCAGTCTTGGTGGATGGAGAGGAGGAGTTTGAGGAGTCTCACATCCTGGATTGTAGGGTGTCCCGGGGATCCCTACTGTACTTGGTGGATTGGAAGGGCTTTGGTCCGTAGGACCGCACCTGGGAACCTTTGGCGAATCTACATTGCGCCGCTTTGTTACGGGCTTTCCATTCCGCCAGGAGGTTGCCATCGTCTTTGGGGGCGGATGCTGTTACACTTCGGCCACATGGTTCATCAATTGCTTCGTTGCCTTCCACTGTTTGCGCTTGAAACGTAGTGCTGCTGCATCCGTTTGGCAGTGGCATCGGTTGACATTGAGATTGTTTGTAGGCAGAGCACTTCCACATCACGTGACACATTACGTGCATACCAACAACGCATGTATGTGGAAGCCCTTCCCCCTAGCGGTTTAAATCTGGTGTTATTGAGGAGTTCACTGCTGCTAATTGTGGCGTTTGTCATTACACTTTGACTCTTTCCTCCGAAATCCATATCGGAAGAATTCCTTGTTTGCCTTGGTATCCTGACTCAGGCAACGTCCCTGGACTGCCTTTGTCCTTCTCTTGTGAACTCTGCTTACCTGACCTCCGATACGGAACGTCCCTGAACTACCTTTGTCCTTCTCTTGTGAAATCCTCTTACCTGGTCTCCGACGTGGAACATCCCTGGACTGCCTTCGACCTTCTCTTGTGAACTCTGCTTTCCTGGTCTCCGACGCAGAACATCCCTGGACTGCCTTTGAACTTCTCTTGTGAAATCCGCTTACCTGGTCTCCGATGCAGAATGTCCCTGGACTGCCTTTCTCCTTCTCTTGTGAACTCTGCTTACCTGGTCTCTGACGCAGAACGTCCATGGACTGCTTCCATCAATTTCTTACTGTATTCAAGTAAGTCTGACAGCTATTTACTTTTGTGTTCTATTCCATACGCACCACTATAGGGAGTTATGTATCTCTTCTAGGAATCAGCCTCATGCTGTATTATACGTTAAGTCCATCTTCTCCTTTCTAAGCAACTCTTGGGAACCCATATTTTTCTGACTGTTTATTCAACTCGGACCTGCATTTTGTTTATTCCAGTTCCTCTGTGCATTTCGAACGCTCTACTGATATATTCACCAACCCATGACTAGCACGTCCCTCGTGCCGCTTGGATTACAACCCCGTACTAACCTTCCTGTTTATTATTTTCTCCTTGTCGTTGCTTAGTACTGTCATTCTGGAATTCTCTAAACTCCAACTCAGTCCACCCTCAGGTTAGTGAGCATCCTAAGCTATTTCTTCAAGAACCTACTCCTATCTGTTGTCGAGATTAGAGTGTGGGTTTTCTGTTTCAGATCCTAACATAAGGTCAGAAATCTCCCTTCCAAGCCATAGCTACCTTGCCATCAGGTATTCACAGGGGTGGGGTTTCTTGGTATGTATAGAACCAACTGACAATTCTTGTTGTTAACCATTTCTATGATTTCTTGCAGCATTGGTTTGGCAGTGCGCATGATCCTTGCTCTTTTTTGCAATCAAATCCTCTGTCTGTCCACATCGGAATAGCAGAGAGGTGTATCGTAAAGAAGAGTCACTCTTAGAGGAAGCCTGAATCTTTGTATTCAGGAGTACTGGAGATTGGTTGCCGTTTCATTTACTACATTTCCTTGCTGGGTCCCTAACTCATCGCCACAAGCTGTCAAGTGTGGTGAGTAACATCACATTGGAATAATTATATGAACTAATTATACAACTGACACTAGTAAGCAACGGAAAGAAACTGCATCTTAAAGGAGATTGCTGGAAGGCTAGACCTGAGAGTCTAACAAGAATGGCAGAAGGGCGATATACAAGTATCCAAGCGGCACACTGCATTGAAATAACCAATTGAGTATGTGGGATACTAATGGGTTAAGTACCTTTGCTGAATTCATAATCATAAGAAATATCTTTCCTTTCATGTTGACACTTTATTTGTAACCTTTGGTATAAACAACTAAATATTCCTGCTAGAATTATTTTATACAGCATTACCTTCCCTGACCATCTTCACCATTTCTTGAATTCTTTACCATTTCTGTAAGTCAAAATAAATGTACTTCATTGCATTTTCAATGGTTTACAGCCTATTGCTCTCCAGATATTTTGGCTACAGCTCCCATGATCTCTTACCATTGACTACTCTGGCAATGGATGATGGCAGATGGCAGATGTAGTCAACAAAATCTCGAGAAACAAAGATTACAGACCAATTATTTTATTTATCAGAATTGCCCTTGATAGGATTACAAATCTATCATAGGAGTTTCAATTTGGTTTGGTAACATTTTTACTCAGCATCTTTCTTAAATATCTTTTCAAATGCTAATTTAGCCTCAGATGACACCATCAGTGATGTCATCGGTGTGGTGATACGCTGCACAACGGGGGTGGCTAGTTAGGTTGGACTTGCTCCAAATGTGACAGCTGAATTTCATTTACTGTGCATGAATTCATCGAAATCAGCTTTTAAAAGGGTACCAAGGTCTAGAATGTAGAATGGTTTATCAGGTCCAGGTATACCACCTGTGTCACTAAGGGCAATTCAAAATCTATACACCAATAATGAAGCGGAAATCAAGTGGAATGTAAACGGTAGCACAACCAGAGCTGTGGAGATCCAAATGGGGGGGTACAATAGGGTTGTGTTCACACCTCACACTGTTCTAGCTTTTTATTAGTGGTATTATTGAACACTTGTAGGGGTTTCCACCTGATGCACAGGCTTTGGCAGGTAGGAGGACCCCATCCGTATGTTTGTGGATGACACAGTACTTCTATCATTCACTGTGATGGGGCTAAAATCCCAAATTATTGCCTTTGCAGAATTTTGTCACATTAATGGGCTGTTGATCAATGTCCAGAAAACGAAAGTCTTGGACTTTAGAAGGAACAGGTCAAAGAAAAATGCCACGATCAGGCTGCAACTTAATGGAGTATTGAAAGAGCTGATCAATAATTATGAATATTTAGGCCTAAAGGTAAACGATGACTGCATGTGGAATGAAGAAACAGCAATGTCCGAGCTGAAATTGGCCACATAGTGGGGCTATTTCAAGATTTACAAGCGAGCAAGTCAATGGGACAGTAAGGGTCCCAATTGAAGCATATAAACTCCAAGCCAGGCAAGCGGCTCTGTGTGGAGCTGATTTGTGGGGAAGTGCTAATTGTAGCAGACTAACTATTATTGAGAATGCATTTGTCAAACGCATATTAGGTTTGCCCACTCGTGAACCCAATGTACCTATCTGTCTGTGTATGAATATCCAGAGAGTGAACTCGTTGTGCAAGTCTAAACCTGTTTACGTTTGGGTCCGGCTATGGACTGCACCTAGTCAGTCCAGATTTAGAGAAGGTGTGAAAGAGGTTCTGTCTCAAGAACGTGGCAATTTATTGCCCTGGTTTGTACATATCAACCAAGAGATCTCCAGTGCTGGAACATGCTTGAACGAAAGGACACCACCACCAACCATTCTGTCCAGAACTCGTTCTCAGTCAAAGTGAAAGGAGTAGTGTTGGAACTGATTAATAAACCCACCTTAATAAAAAATGTCGGCAGAAAAAATAAAAAAAAACGCTTGGCTTTCAGGACTGTTTGGATAATGTGCGTCCAGTACATCAAAGTGGGAAGGGGCATACTACAGCTGGTGCGTTTGCGCAATACATAGAACAGTACTATATCAGCTCTGTGCCCATTCTGCAGTGTTCGGATGGATACTTTTCTTCACTTCATGTTGATCTGTCCTCAATATTTGGACTTGAGGAAAAGATATTTGAAACCGTTCTTTCTTGAACAAACATTTACTACTGATCAAGCTATTACCCTGTGCTGCACATCAAAGGATAGCTTTGCCGTCCATTAAGTGGCAAATTATCTCCTCAGGGACTGGAGGAGGAAATTGGCAAAACTAAACAGGTGTTAGTCTGCTTCCTAAATGTTTTACGTTTTGTAACTCTGCATGAGTTTCATTGATATGTATTGTGCCTTAGACATTTGGCCTAGGGAAACATATGCTCTGATCCTGCTTCTTAGGTTTTCATCATGCTTAATAATTTTGTATGTATTTATTGGGCATTTGTATGGCGCCCATGCACAAGGGTTTCCAGGTTCCACAAGACAAGATGAGGAGAGGGGGCAACAAGGGAATCAGGAGTGTAAAAAAAAAAAAGATTACATTGGCCTTCCTACTGTGCAAGTGCTTGAGAAGGTGGTAAGTGCAGGGGGTGAGGAGGTAGAGGTAGAAATGCAGGAGTGGGGGCCTCCAGGGAAGGGGGCAGGGAAGTGCAGGGTGGGCCAAGGTGGTAAGTGCCTGGGGAAAGGAGGGGAAATGGAGGATGAGTGTGGTTGTGTGTGGTGGGCAGCATAGACCAAGTTGGGCTAGTAAAGGGAGCCAAAGGGAAAGTCAAAGGATGCTGGGGAGACTGGTGGGGGTTTGCTATGGCCCCTGCATAAACTCTGAAGGGACCCGTCACCAATCATAACATCAGAGGGAGAGTTAGCACGGGAGAGGGAGAGGGAAGGAAGAGGAGAAAAGCAAGGTCTTGAGAAGTTTCTGGAACTTTAGAAGATCTGGCTTAAGTCAGAGGGAGGAAGGGAGGAAGGGAGGAAGGGAGGCCGTTCCAGAGGGAGAAGCCAGCTGAGGAAAGGGATCTACCTCCCACTCTCTGCTGAAACGTATGACCTGCAGAGAGTTGGAGCCAGAGGACTAAAGGACTCTGGCAGGGAGGCAGTGGTCGAAACGAGCGGGAGCGGTCAGGAGCGGTGCTCCTCTACTTTTTTAAATTACGTTTTACAGCTCCTATACTTTTGTTTTAAAAAGAAACTGTTCTGGAATGGTTTCGTTTTAAAATGAAAGTATAGGAAGGAGTTTAAAGGTGCACTTTCAGCGCTCTCCACAGAACGTTCCCTTAAACAACAGGTGTAGGTGTTTGTAGGTTTGTATTGTGTGCAGGAGGGGGAGTGGAGATGGGATTTGTGGGGAGGGGAGGCAGGCCACCAGGGAACATAGTTCCACTACTACTTTTCGTACACTTCGACCAATGCCGAGAGGTATTTAGGGAGGGAAAGCTGTATGTAAAGAGGTCCCACGTCCCAGATGACCCCGTGGATGATGTACAGGATCTTGAATTTGATCCTTGCCGTCTTCACGAGCCAGTGAAGAGATTTTAGTGTTGGAGAGATGCAGTACCTGGGGTTGAGGCTGCTCTTATAAGCACTTCCACGTTATTCATTACATCTACTCTGGATGGTTGAACTGCTGGAGTTGGGAAACCATTGTCTGCTTATTTGCCCTATTTGATGCATCCATTAGTTCATAATTGTCTGCAATTTTCTAAACATTTGCACTTATGTAACATGGTCCTTCTATAATAAATTAAATGTGTAGCATATTCAGGTCCATCTGTTTGTAACCTTGATTTTACTAAATTATGAAGAATTTGACAATGTTTAAGATTGCTGTTGCCATTGTTGCTTTGTGTCTGTATTTACATATTTATCCCGCTGTTTTAATTTTCGGTTTGTTCTGTATGTACTATATGCTTCAGGTCTACATGCAGAAATATAGCTTTGTTGACTTGACTTGAGTTTCAGGGGTTTTGTTGTGTTAAATCTGATCATCTTTACTCTCTCTTTACCACATTTTTTTCACTGAATTTCAAAGGTTTTGTTGATATGTACTTTTCACATTAAATATGATCACCTTAACTCTCTCCTAACTAAAATTCTTTCACTGAATTTCAACGGTTTTGTTTTACTATAGCTTCTTCTTGCCACTGTACATGTTGAACCAATTGGTGTCTTCAGTACCCACCAGCCATGGCCTTTAGCCATTGCCATTTCCAATGCCCTTTGCCCCTGGCCACTGTACAAGTTGCACCAATAGGTTTCTTTGGGACACACTAGCCATGGGCTTTGGCCATGGCCAGTGGCCTCAGCTTTTAGCCGTGGCTACTGCACATGTTGCACCAATTGGTTTCTTCGGGCCCACTAGCCATAGCCTTCAGCCATGGCCAGTGTACAATATGTCCCAATAGGTTTCTTCAGGGCCCACTAGCCATGGCCTTTAGCCATGGCCATTTTCCACGCCCTTTGGCCATGGCCACAGTATATGTTGCACCAATAGATTTATTTGGGACCAACTAGCCATAGCCTTCGGCCATGGACACTGTACATATCACAACAATAGGTTTCTTTGGAGCCAACTAGCAATGACCTTTGGACGTGCATACTGTACATGCTGCACAAATAGGCTTCTTTGCGGCCCACTAGCCGTGTTGCACCAATAGGATTCATTAGTGCCCACTAGCCATGACCTTTGGCACAGAAACCCATTACCACTTGCCTAGGAGATGCAATCATTACAGGTGTGAAATTATTATTTGTCTCACTCTCTCCCAATTCCTGCAGGATTCCCTCTGATATTCACCTGATAATGGCCGTGAACTACACATACAGAGGCATTGAACTGCCCACAGGATTCCCCCAGCATTCACCCGATAACGCTTGGCTGTGGACACTGTACATGTAGCATCAATAGATTTCTTTGGGATCCACTAGCCATGACCTTTGTCCAAGGCCGGTGGCCTCGGCTTTTAGCTATGGCCACTGTACATGTTGCACCAATAGTTTTTTTTGGCGCATACTATCCATGGCCTTTGGCAATGGCGAGTGGCCTCAGCTTTTAATGGTGGCCACTGTATATGTTGAATCAACTGGTTTCTTTGGGCCCATTAGCCATGGTCTTCGGCCATGGACACTGTACATATCATACCAATAGGTTTCTTCTGAGCCTGCTAGCAATGTCCTTTGGCTGTTCATACTGTAAGTGTTGCACAAATAGGTTTCTTTGCAGCCCACTAGCCATGGTTCCTGGTCATGGTCAGTGGCCCTGTTACACCAATAGCCTTTTTTGGGGCCCTCTAGCCATGGCCTTTTGCCATCACCACTGTGCATGCTGCATCAATAGGTTTCATTGGGGCCAACTAGCACAGAGACCCACTACCACCTGCCTAGGAGATGTGATCACTGTAGGTGTAAATATTTTCTTTTCACAACTCTCCCCATTCTCGCAGGATTCCCCCGATATTCCCCACATAATGGAAGCAAACTACACATACAGCTGCATTGATCTACCCATGCCCACAGGATTCACCTGACATTCCACTGATAAATCGAAACAATCCCAAATTCTTCCCTGTCATCACAGGCACTAAACAAGTGCCCCCCTCCTCTTTCCATGGTCCTCCCACTATTCTCAAATGCTTTTCCCCCCTGGCTCTCTCCTGACCATTACCCCGTATCACGGTTTGATTCTTGAGACACATTTTCTTCTCCAATGTGGACTTGATTGAAATGCGAGCGCTGAATTTCACAGGTTTTGTTGCTTTAAATCTCATCACCTTAACTCTCTCTTAACAAATGGTTTTTCACTGAATTTCAAGGGGTTTGCTATCCCTTAGTTTCCTCAGGGCCCACCAGCCATTGCTTTCTGCCATGGTCACTGTACATGTTGTACCAATAGTTTTCTTTTGTGCCTACTAGCCATGACTTTCAGCCATGGCCAGTGGCCACCGCTGAACATGCTGCATGATTTTGTGAGGTCTCACTAACTATGGGCATCGGCTGTGGCATCTGTACGCGTTGCAACAATATCTTACTTTTGGGTCCACTAGCCATGGCCACTGGCCATGTCACACCATTCATTTGTTACACCCATTTCCCCCTGCCCAGTAGATGTAGACACTGCTGATGTTAAACCTTTTTTTTCTAACTCCTCATTCCCATGATAATTTCACAGTAATCATTTCCAATAACAGAAATTCCTGCAGTAGAATGGTGGTTTGCTGATTCCTGTGATAACGGAAAAAGTGTTCAGAATTAAAAAGTCTTCCACATCCTCACAGGCACACAACATGATCCCCCTTCTTTTGTCCAGGTCCCCTCACTCCACTCAATTTCTTTTTACCTCCCTAACCCTCTCCCATTACCCCCATCACTCATTGCCTCATGTGATGCACATTTCTTTTCTGAGCCCATCTTGTGGCATGCTGTAATCTTGTGAGATTAACACAGTCTTCCTCTGTTAAACTGAAACATTATTACATTTAGCAGGCTCCGCAATCCACCCCCAAGCCCCCAACATGTTGTCTTCTTTCCCACTCCGACCTCTAGCCTGATGTGATTGCTATTGCTATTTATATAGCACCAATGGACAGGCCATTGTTCAAAACAGTGTTCCCCTAAGAGTGACTACATGAACTGAAGAGTTGTGAGTTTCTTTCTGATGTTGAGAAAATTATTAGACTCTGTAAGGTCATGGGGGAGTTTGTTCCAAAATTTGGCCCAAATATGTCCAGTGGTTTTCATGTTGTGGCTGGGCTGTTCAAAAATGGTACATTTTCTATATGGGAAAGTGAATGGGAGTAGGCTAAAAACTGCATTTTTATAACATTTTCATTTTTTAACAAATTGTTTGCTAAATCTCCGGTTTTAGGGGTTCCTTGACAAACCTTTTTTTTTTTTAAAGCAACAAGACTGATATAAAGGTTATAGGCAGCAGGGGCACCCCATTCACTGTCAAGTTTAAAAAAAAATTATCCCCAATCCAGTTAAGAGAATTAAGTTAATGTTTTGTGCCCATACAGTCTCTTACGTGTGCCAAATTTGCCTAGTGGTTTTCACTGTCCGGCAGTCAAACAAACTGCATATATTCTCTATGGGAAAATGAACGGGAGTAGGCTGTAGGTACTATTTTTATGTTTTTTTTAATGACATTATTTAACAAATTGTTCCCAAATTCTCCAGCTTGAGTGGGGCCCTTGACAACATTTTTGTTTAGAAAATGTCATCCAAATACATCTAGCAAGTCAACGGTTACTAGCCTCGCTGAGCCTCTCTATTGAAAAGAACCCAGGCCAATATAAAGGTGTTAAGGGCTAATGGGCACTCCTGTCTCTGTTGAATATTTTAAAAACTACTGTATGGAATAACCAAAACCAGTCACTTTTTTCATGGGCCCTCTGCCCTGACAGGCACTTTCCTTCCCCCATCTCCCTTGCACTTCTCTTTAATGCACTTGCAGGGTTTGAATGTCACAAGGCCTAGTAAGATGGATTTGGTTGTGTCCTCCTTGTTCCCCCACCCTCTTGCTGCGCCTCAAAACACTTTGGGCCTCATTACGAGATTTGCAGTAATGGAAAAACGATGCCATTAAGGGAATACCGGCACTGCATACCGCTCCGGCCTATTACGAGTCGACAACCCAGTATCAGCGCCACCGCTGAGACCGTGCTCCTCCATACTGGCATGCGCACGGGCACGCGGCCCTTGGGGCCGGCAATACGGGGATGTCCCTAACAGGAGGACATCACAAGCCATGCGGACATGCATCTACCGGCATCCCGAATGCAGTAATAAGGGATACTGTGATGCCGGCATCACCGGCATTGCGGATCACCCACTAATAACAAGGTGCTGTGTTCCCAACTGCCACATGTCAAACCTCTAATAAAAAAACCTTCCCTCGACCCTCTCGATTCCAAAAACTACCGCCCCATCTCAAACACCAGGTTCCTTGCCAAACTCATTGACCGAACCGCCTACTCCCAATGCCTTTGTCGAAGCCAACAATCTCCTAGACCCTGCACAATCAGGTTTCAGAGCCCGACACAGAACAGAAACCACCCTAACCTCAATCTGGGATAACCTTAAAATCACGGCATACTCTGCGGGATGCGCCACATTAATCCTTCTTGACCTATCTGCCGCCTTCTACACAATCAATCACTCAATCCTCCTTGACCGTCTCCTCTCCCTAGGAATTTGTGGAACCGCTCACAAATGGATAGCTTAATTCCTCAAAGATAGGTACCAAATAACGCTGCTCTCCACCTATTCCTCCCAAGCCCGACCAGTCGACACAGGAATTCCACAAGGAGCATGCCTATCTGCCCTCCTGTTCAATCTCTACTTGATCACCCGCCCACCAATAATTTGTTCACACAACATCCTGTGTTACAACTACGCTGATGCCACTCAACTAATTCTAAAACTCCTGAACTCAAAACTCAACTGCCGACCTGAACTCGCCTCCTGCCTCCTCGATATAGAGCTCTGGATGACCCAAAGCCACCTCTTGTTAAACCCCTCCAAACCTGAAATCATGGTATGTGGCAACTCTGAACTTCTTCCACACCCACTAGTCTGGCCATCTGCCATGGGCAACTCACCGACTCCCTCTAACTCAGTAAAAAACCTTGGATGCACCCTTGACTCTGACCTAACACTCTCGCGCCAAGTCAACAACGTCTCAAAGTCCTGCCACTACCACCTTAAAACTCTTAGGCGCATCTTTCCATATCTCTCCTTTCCCAACAGACTCTCCGCGGTTCAATCAATTGTTATATCAAGACTGGACTACGCTAACCCCCTCTACCCCGGAGTCCACGCTTACCAACTGAATAAACTTCAAAGAGCACAAAACGCTGCCACCAAACTGCTACTAGTGCTCGGCCCGAGAGACCACATCTCGCCAGCCCTCAAAACTCTGCACTGGCTTCCAGTGGCCCGAAAAGTGTATTTCCATTGAAACCAGTTATTTTCGATGGACTGGTTTCAATGGAATGCACTTCTACATGTAAAATATAGGTTGTGGATGCTTTTGCATTCGACGGTTTGTATTCAATAGATTTGTTTGTCGATGCTATTTTTTCGACGTGAACACTATAAACCTTCCTATAGTACTATTAACTGGCACTTGTTCTGAGGAGGTGGACAATGTTGGCATTACATAGCATCTGATAGCACTGCCTTGTAAATAGTGGACCCTTATCTATAGGACACACTTTGCATTTGTAAATGCTTCTTTTCAACAGTACTTCACTAACACACACAGTGAATAGGTGAATTAGCTCCTATGTGAATTAGCAGGTGGATAATGTTGGCATTGCACGGCCATCTGAAAGTAGTGTATAGAGAGTGCCATATCTGTATAGATATTATAGATATGATCATTAAAAAGGTAGCACAAACACATATTTTTGAAAATTAAATAATACCGGTAGTACTACTTCTTAGATGATGATTTTGGATTGTAGATAATGGGCCTCATTACAACCCTGGCGTTGGACCTTGGTGCTATTAGCACCATGGTCCATGCAGGATTCCGCCATGGCGGATGGAGGATTTACCGCCCCATTCCAAGGTTGGTGGGGCGGTAAATCCCCATTCACCATGGCCCCTTCTCCATTCCCATTTTTGGCCGATAGGGCTCAATGGGAATGGGGAAGGTGCTAATTACGGCACCGTAAATTACTGTGCCGTAATTAGCACCAAGGTCCCTTAGCGGGTTGGACTTTAATGCCTGCAAAAAGCAGCCGTTAAAGTGTGAATCGGGCGTTAAGGGTTTAACGGCGCCACAGCCTTTTACGGCGCCGTTAACCCCTTAACGCCAGGGTTGTAATGAGGCCCATTGAATCTGAAAATAGAAATCTGTACACGTTGCAATGCACTTTGTAATAGGTGAGGCTATGAATCACAGCATAAATGCACTCTTGAAAGGTCCATCTGAATTGTTGTACTGCGGGGATTGGGTTACATACAGAGTTCAGGATGTGATTGGTGGATGAATGTGGGATTGTTCGAAAGGAGACAATAAGGGAGTGAGTGGTAGAGAGATAAAGCTAAAAGGTGTAGAAGGGCTGCTCTGTGTTTTGACATCTGTGACTGTTTGTGAATGTATCAAATATGCCATCTGGGCCCTTTCATCATTCCCTGCACGGAAAGGGGACTGAAGAGGTTGTGGGCTTCTCGGATGTCTGTGGACTATCGAGGAACAGTTAATCAAGCATTCTCTTTGTGGAGGAGGAGTTGAGCTGCAGCTAAGGACAGGGAAGGACATTTGTCATGTCTTGCTTGAATTTCTGAAAGCATGGAAATGAACAACAATTTGGAAGTTAGGCGATTTGTGGATTCATTGGGTGAAGATATATGCAGAGCAGCTTGGAATCTATTATTACCCATGTTTGAAGATATGGTGCCCTTGAAACATCCAGAAATGAGTGCAGTACATTTGGAGGGAATTATTTAGGATATGTAACTTTGCAGTTAGCACTGAAAAAAACAAACATTCAGAAGGCCACATGGAAGTATTTCCAGCAACAAAGATTATTTTGACACAAGTTGCTCAAGGGCAAATGTGGAAGAGATCAAACATGTTTGTGCACAAAATGAAAAAGCGAGACACAATGTCAATAAAGCTGTATGTGTATTTCTACAATATGTATGAATGGAATTTTTCACAATAAGAATATACAACATGATGTAGTGAATATTTTTCAAAAAGATGGAGTACATATAACCAATGTTGCAAATGAGATTATTCTTTCTAATATTGAGAATTCTTTGTAACCGAATATTATGTAGTAAAACATTTGTTAGTAGATACATTATATTAAAAAAAGTAAGGAAAACGGTCTCTTTTAAGAGCCAACATTATAATAAGAAAGAAAGCAGTAAAATGAAGTTAAAACCCATTTTTTCCCACTGAGTAGTCCGCAGACATATTCTTTGTCCACTGATCTAAACAGGACATAAAAGTAGATGGAGTGATAGTGTTGGGGGGTGTAATGTGAATGGGAAGTGTAAATTATTGTAGAGAAAAGTGGGAAATAAAAGTTCACCTTTTCTTCATCTGCAATATAGAAATGCTCCAGTATTTGCATTAGTGTAGGATGTAATCCTGATGAAAATGTTGACGAATCTTGTAGAGTCTAATAACTTAAAGCAGACATAAAGTAGATGGAGATTTCTATTTTTGAACCTTTATTTGGGGGTTGTGTTGTATTTTTTGTTTTTTGGGAATGGGGGGGGCAGAGGATTCAAACACTGTAAGCGCGGGACAAGATGACAGAGGAAGATGTAGTCCCTGCTGTCAAATCTAAGGTAGGGGCATTGTATGTGTGCTCCTTTATGGCAGCCTAAAAGGCACTATGAAATGTAACCTCCCTGCAGTGGACCACATCACAGTATGCTTAGAGGATTGCTGATATCGAAAGAAAGATTTCAACAGCCTCTTGTATGGCCTGCAAGGCAGCAGAAAGAATCCTCTACCCCACTGCGGTGGAATGAGTGGTGGCAGGAATCAGTTGAGGAAGAAGTAGTAGAGGAAGTAATTCTACTATGTGAGTAAGGAACTGCCTTCCTCAGGGCAGTTGAGTGGAATGTGTGGGTGTGGCAGCACATAGAGGTAGTGCCAATGGAGTAAGGCCCCTTTTGATCATGACTCAGTGTGGCTCCACACTCAGTCTAGCTTAAATGGGCAGACTGAGCTTTTGGCACTCCTTCCACGGTGGTGAAAAACTTCCACACCCACAACTCCGTCTGACCACCCAATGTAGTAGGCACCTCCTCTACTACTTCTTCCTCTTCCTCTTCATCCTGTAGCTTCCTGATGCAGGTCCTCCAAGTAGCAGTGGTGGTGGTGGCCCCTGGGGAGGAGTGATACCCATGACAGATGACATGTTTGTTCTATTTGATTTTCTGCTACAGCTCTCAAACAGAAGGTGATCTCTCCTGGTCTGCCAGATTGAGAATGACCAAAAGAAATGGGTGGGTCTCTTTGGAGTTACTGTCCACAGTCTTTTGTTCTGTCTGTGGACTATGGAGCTTAGAGAAGGTCTTGGAAAGTTGTGAAAATTCAAGTATCAACTAAGAATTGGAGTAGCAGTTTTGGAAGCCAAAAGTTTAAAATCCAAACTTCATAGATTGGCTGAAAATTGCATTTCAATATGTCCACAGAGCATGGACACCGGTCACGGAAGATCATTAGGGCGCACGGGCAAGCTCATGCAATGACATTCACGAGCATCCGCAACATCATCACATGTCTGCGAATGTCAGAGACAAAACAAGTACATAAAAAGTTGTAAAAAGTGCATAGGAACACTAAGGTCCTACTAACAGTTGTGGAAGGGTAAAGCTTCAACTCAAAACTTCTTAGATTGTCCAAAAATTGCACTTCAATATGTTCGTGGAGCATGGCGACCAGTCACTGACATGCAATTATGCTGCAAGCGCGCAGTCACATGATGATTTATTGGTGTGTCCACTGCGACGTCATGCTGCTCGTTGACTATAACGCAATCCATGATGTAATGTGAATGCAATGCGATGTTTCGCACCCAGCACTTCTGTTCCTGAACTAACTAAAACTGTGTCATGTGTTTATGGACATGACTGCTGATCGCAAACATTGTTGCATGCATTAACGTCACTTGGGGTGCCTAAGTAGGACCAGGACCACAGGCTACCATTTGTGAACTAATGAAAAGTCTGTGGATGGCGCTGCAGACTTGGCAGTACGTTTGTGAACATCGGACATCTGCATGACGTCACTATTAGGAAAGTCTGCAGACTTCAAAAGCTGTGTTTTTCATTCACACATATATACAGCATAATCACATTTGGTTCATTTGAGATAGGGTTGTGAAATAACAGTGGGAAAGAAAAATAGGGGAAATTGTGCGTGGTACATGTTCATGATTCAGTGCATAGAAATGTCATCCAAAAGTTGATTAGTGTAATTTTATGGGAAGGATTGGAGTGATTGTTTGGGAAAGGGTCACTGGAGCAGTGAAAATCAATATTGCATATAACACAATATTTTACATTGATTTCTTAGTTCAGTCATTTGTGTACATAATTTGATAAGGTGATTTTTAACAATTTCTATTTGTTGGTCGCTGTTTTGGAGTTTATATTCCAGAGGAATATATTTGTGTATTTCTTCTTGTTCTACATTGTGAAGTATAACATAGATGAGAAAGATGTATTTTAATAATGTATGTATAACTTGCATTATTTTATAGTGTTGTGATATATAAACATGTATTTACCATTAGTACATTCTTCAGCTGTTATATCTTCTTTGGGGAAGTATTCCTCCAGTCAGTCAAGTGTGCTTGCCATTTCTAAGAAAATATCAATGGCAGATTTTGTTAAAAAAAGGTGTTACACATGTATATTTATATAGTTAATGTTTATAATATAAGATAAGGTGATGTTTATTTACTAAGTTTTGAGTGATTGTTTTCCTGTATTGAAATGTTGTGCTTCAGAGCCTCGGTGCTGGTCAAGTGAATTGTTTACATAAGGTGCTGTGGGATGTTTTTACCCATGCATCCAAGCCCTACAATAAAACTGTGCAGTACTGGCATGTAAAACACCATGATGACAATCAATTTCCTTTCCCCAATCATGGGAGAGGGGAGAATTGGGCCAATGACAAGTAGAGAGGGGCAGGAATAGCTAGGCCCAGGCACACACCCATTTTCAAAACACATAAAAAGAGACTGCTGGGACAGGTAGAGGATTCAATTCCATTTGCTGCGGAGCATGCTGACCGACGACTTCACATCCAGAGATCCAGACTTCAAATCCATCAATCTCCAAAGACCAGAACTTTACTTCATAATTTAAAGCAAGGGCCTAAACCCACAAACTGAGAACTCTTCTCAGCAGGCCTCAGCATCCTCAAAATCATTTGCAAACTATTCCACAGCCGGGCGAGCTTTGAGTTTACTTTAAATCTGAAAAACTACCTTTATTTAATCGTCCGTATCGCTGAAACCGTTTGGGCGAGGAACGAGATTTAACTTTCCTAGAACCGACTTCCTACTCCTTATACTTTTTCCGCAATCACAATTTACGCACTCGCGTAATTTACAGCGATTTGCGATTTTGGCTCAATTTCTCCACTTGTCAAAATAGCAGCTCCATTCTTTCCTTTGTTAAAATCCGTTTGCAACCTGGTAATAACTCATAGAGCATTGCTAAAGTGAGCCTGAACTAATACCAACACGCATCTCCCACTAACCCTGAATCTCTAGAGGGAATTAAAATCAGTTGGCACATTTTCCCATCCATTGCCATCACATTTAAAAAGCATTTTGGGCCTGTGTTTCAAACTCCTACCTGTTTCCTCTAAGCTTGCTGGGGGGGAACTGAATTTCATATTGTATTTGATTGCATTCCTGAGAACTGTGTGCTCCTCTTTCCATCTCCTTCCATTTCTTACATTGCATAGGGGGGTGAGGGGTGAATTGCCAGAGAAAAAGTGATTATCTTATCTTTTGCTAAAATCATATCAAGTATTTCTGTACTGCATTGTATTCCTCATTGCGTTTCCCTTGAAACCCATTGTTGATCAACATCACATGTCTAAGTGTACTATCAGATATTAATTTATTATAAAAGTGTGATAGATATATATTGTTGAATTGTCCAAATAAACCTTTTAATTTGCAAAACAAACCTACTTCTTGGCTCAGTGGGGTCAGGGGGATTCTAAGAGGGGGGTGTTATACAAGGGTTGTCATCCAGAGTACTGAACTGAATATAAAAATACATCAATAAGGGTTTTCCTCAGCATCCCAGACTAGGCATTGACTTAGCTGTAGTGTTGATTTAATATCGCTTACAGTGCACAGTTATGTGCAGTATTTGGTATAATCTATAATGCTGTTTAATGATTTACCCATTCATTTGAATCGTGAATCGTGAACGTTATAATTGTAGTGTTGCTTTACATATAATTTGTGCATGAAAAGAGAAAGAGACTATATTCTGGAGTCAGTTATAATGTTGGGCTACATTGACGCCATCTATTCTCAGGTACACAGACATGTCATATAGTCTGCAGACATTCAAACTATTAAATAGCAGGGGAGAATGATTTTTAGATAGAAAGTTTAAAAAGAAAAATTATGAAGTTGCAGGAAATTAAGGTACACTGGTAAAAACCTATTAAATTCAGTAAAATAACTTTGTTAAAGGGATTTTATGGTGAAATTGCAAAAAAAACCTATGCAATTCCGTGAAAAACCTTTAGTTAAAAGGACGCTATAGTTGCAAACTAAAATTTTAAAAAATCAAGAAATTCACCAGTTATGGTGATCTATGCAACCCTTACTAACATCACTGCCATGCACTACTAAGACTAACACCCAGGAAATCAAAGACGTCATCAGAACATCACTGTAGACATCACATGGTATTACTACTCTGTAACAATGGAAATGGAAGCTCTCTATAAGGGGTCCTGCTTACAGTGTTAATACCAATTTATGAAAGGTAATTGGTAGGCCTTTTAATAAACTACTACAATGGGCCTCATTACAACCTTGGTGCTAAGTGCACCAACTTTACCACCATGGTGTAAACTCCGTTTACACCATGGTGGATGGCGGATTTACCGCCCCATTCCAAGGTGAGTGGGGCGGTAAATCCCCATTTCCCATTTTCCCTTCCCCATTCCCATTTTTGCCCCATAGGGCATAATGGGAGTGGGGAAGGCGCTAATTACGCCGCCGTAAATTACGGCGGCGTAATTAGCACCATGGCAGGTTAGCGCCATGGATTTTAACGCCTGCTAAAAGCAGGCGTTAAAATCAGAATCAGGCGTTAAGGGTTAACGGTGGCGTTAACCCTTAACGCCTGAGTTGTAATGAGGCCCAATGTGTTTATTTAAACAGAAGCTTTGTACTAATGCTTATTAAAACAGCAATGTAATAATACATAAACAGAGACAATGGCCGTAACATGAACCATAGACATAGAATACTCATAACCTACTGTTTGACAAGTAAAATTCTGAGTCCAAGCCTATCAGAATGTTCACTAGTGTTAAACTTGGAATGGACAGCTAGCTATACACACGTTACTACATACACCAAATAGATAATATGTAAAGCATCAACACATACACATTTGAGGCAGAGACAAGGAATCTTTTGTAAGGCAGAAACAAATGCAATCACCAGAAAATTATACTAAGATTAAAGTCCCTCATAAAGTATAAAAATTGCATTATTTGTCTGGGGTCTGCTGATTGCCCCATGCATATGCACCATGAGCTCAAGGGAAAGCCTATGGAAAGTAACTAAATATTATAATAGAAGGTTAACATCTACATATATTAGTATTGTTCTCATGTTTTCAATGCAATATCACCAGATGAAGCCCTCTGCTTAAAATTCTTACTATCACTAAAGGCAAATAATTTCCCATGATATGTGAGTTTATCAGTGACAACATCAAGGATGTCATGTCTGATGTCATCTTTGAGTTCCTGTGTTAACCTTAGTTCATGGCGGTGGCACTATTTAGGGTTGCATAGATTACCTTAACTGGTGAATTGATTGGGTTTTTCAATTTTACTTTGCAACCATAGCGTCCCTTCAACTAAATGTTTTCACTGATATATATATATATATCAGTGGAAAAAACGCTGTTGAAGGGACGTTATGGTTACGATGCAATAATAAAAACCTATAGAAATTCAATTAAAAAAAACGTTGTTAAAGGGACGTTATGGTTACAAGTAAAACAAAAACCCCAAGAAATGTGCCAGTTATGGTAATGTAAGCAACCATAACTCACACCACCACTGTGCGCTGCTAAGAATAATAACCCAGGACATCAAAGATGACATCACAAATGTCCCAATAATTGAGCATAATTTAAAAGACCACTTGCGGCAACGTGGCCTGATGAGACAGGCACCTTCCTCGCTTTGAAGGTAAGCAGGGTCAGTTGTGGTTTCTGCATGGATGAGAGACAGTCCACACTTCCAGATGCCGTGTGTTTCATTAGTTTTAAATATCTTTTAAAACACTAAGAAAACACACGGTATATGCATTTTTATATTTTTATGTATTAATGTCAGTCCTTGAAAGTATTGCACTTATAGATCATTATTTTGCCTTTTGCTGAGTTGCATTCTGGTATTTGTAGTTTCCCAGTCAAGATGTGGGGAATAATGCAACACTTGTACACATTGTGCTTAATATAGTTCGATAATGATGTATATATTTGAGTGACACCATGGAATGTGTACTTTTCAAGTTATCTTTATGAAGCTGAGCATTGTTGAAAGCCAGACATGTGGTTAGGGAGGGGAAATTAGAGGGTAAGTAAGGCATGAGCATTTGCCCACAAAGTGGCAAGAGAGTTTGCAATCCTGGACACTGGTGCAGTTATTCTCCCCTGATTGTGGCTGCTTTTCAAGGCAAAAGTAAAGGCATGTGGGTGTAGAGTGGCCATAAAACAAGAGGGTTGTAGCAAGCTGCATAACGAAAGTGTGTGGTCCATGGCAAATCATTAAACCTCACTGCACATTTCCTAAAAACATTGTGC
Source organism: Ambystoma mexicanum (assembly GCF_040938575.1). Classification (NCBI taxonomy): domain Eukaryota; kingdom Metazoa; phylum Chordata; class Amphibia; order Caudata; family Ambystomatidae; genus Ambystoma; species Ambystoma mexicanum. Next base: position 1,547,479,446 of record NC_090929.1, read on the forward strand.
GTTCTCAAAGTCTGCAATCTTTTATACATAACAATACTAATGTCAAAACAGGTCAAAATCAGTTTGTGATCGATGATTGTCTTTGCACGATGGGTTGCAAGTGCTTCAAAATATAGAATAGCCCACTATGATGTATACAAATAGCTCAGGTTTCATTCAGGCCTAGCATCTTGAAAATGTACTGTGCCGACCACAAATGCATCACAAAATGAGAAACTCAGTTACTATCCATTGTAAACTCTAATTTGCTCATCTTATTTGTACTCATACAATCGTTCACACACTTTCCCCAATCATATGAGGCTAATCTACAAGAAGTATGACAGGCTATTAGGCAAAAGGCATTCATTCACCTGAAATTCATTGATCGCCATAAACTGAAGATGCAAGTGGGCCTCTTAGTCCTGAGAACTGTAAACATGACCTAAATTAGCATACAAAATACCTTTAACATTAACATTAACATTAACATAACCTAAAATGTTAATTCCTTACATAAAGGTGTTGCAAAATAATATGTTAAACATCTTCGGTTTGATGTTGCAACGTGTCATTCATGAATCTCTGGTGTGTCCTCAGTTTATGAGGAAGGTGGTGGGGATGAGGGAGGAGAGCTGGAAGGTAATGCTCTGCCACTCATTTGCTCTGCTCAGCTCCAGTTTGCATGCATTACAAGCCTCTACTTAAGAACTGTAGGCCAGCTCCAGGTAGACAGCATTGAGTACACTGCTGATCACGTTCCCAGACCATGACACTCACTTGCTACTCTCACCACCTATTTAATCAGTCCTTCTTAGGTGTACTCATCAAAGGACGTGCAAAGACAAAGACCTCATCTGTTTGTACCTGTTCAGGCATCACAGGGCCAATGACCTGACACACTATCCTGCATTTCACCTATAAACTAATCGCTACTTTAGCTACTCAAAAAAAATAAAAAAGTATAACCATGTATGTCTTCCCTCCACTGCCCATCTCGACTCTTACTAGGATTTAAATGGCCACGAAGCAGGAAGATACCCAAGCGAACCTCATCAATATTGCCCTGGCTCCCAACCCAGTAAACATTTCTTTACTATTATCTGGCATTCAGTAGCCATAACCTCAGAGTACAATTTCAAAACCATTTCTGAAGTGAAAAAAGGTTTACTGGAAACTTTCCCTTTAAGATGGCAGAATCCATGAATTACCACTAAATAAGGAAAGGAACATTTGCCAACGTCATATAGATCATAGAGATGATAAAGATCAACTGCACTTCATCATAAGACTTGTCATAGTTAAGGCCACATTCAAACACTTCCACAAATCTGACACAAAAGGAGGCATTAATATGGGTCACAGAAAAGAGCTTGATATCCAACTTCAAAGCAGAAACACAGCTGCAATACTTTTCAAGGGTAGAGGTATGCTGATTGATGAAAGAAATTACTATTCACCCGCATTCATTTTACATCTTCCTAGGTATGTGCATTGGGTAACAACATATGTGATCACATAGCATGGAACCCAAGTAAGTTCCTGCCCTTCCAAAGCACACCATTTCCAGACAAACTACCAGATATGGTTGCTGTTTATTATTTATAGAATAGTAACAACATTTTGTTTTGTCTTCCACACAGGTTAGCCTGGTGCATACACTGGTGCTGAACATTACACTACCTATACTTTTCTACATAGAATGCAGTGATGAAATGTACTTTCAAATCTGCAACTGAATGTTAGACTCAATTTCACATATAGTGCTGGTGAGGAAACTGTTCATACCTGAGCTACGTAATGCAACTATTAGAAGAGTTCACATACTACAGCATACAAAAATGCCCCATGTAGAACTCTGCTCTTAGTGCCCGGGTATTGTGGGATGGTATTGAGCAGCTCATATAGCATAAATAAGATGAGCAAAGTAGAGTTTCACCAGGTGGGCACTGAGTTTGTCAGGTTGTGATATATCTGTGGTTGGCGCAGTACATTTTCTGGATGACAATCCTGCATGAAAAATGAGCTAATGTTATATGCCACAGTAACCATTCCTTGATAACACTTGCACGTATGAAGAGAATGATATGCATATACCATGTCATTTGCAAGGTCATGCTGATATAAAAAGAGGCAAGCACATTTGATATATTACTGCAGAAAAGCTGAAATTCAAACTATGAGGCCTTAGCAACTATGAATGTACCTTCTTCATTTTGCTTCATAATGCCCTGGCAAGCCCATGGGCCAGGAGGGGTCTTGGCTCGGGTCTCCAACAAACTTAGGCATCCTTTGCCTAGGCCCTCTCGGGGCCAGTCCTGGCGCCTTTGGTGCCAGGCTCATACTTTATAAAGACTTGTGTTTAGGGAATTACTTCATTTAAAGTGCTAGTCAACATGGAGGCATCCACATAGCTTGGCTCCTTGGAACCAAGCTATGCGGTATAGTGTTTTGGGTGTGGTAGCCTAGGAACTCCTTTACTTGGACTAGTTTCTTGAAGCTAGTTAAACCACACCCGACTTGGATAACACGCTTCCCGTTACTTTGCAATCCTGCAACGTGACGCTCATTGTGTTCAGCTGTACCCGCGAACCTCAGAAGAACAGCATCTATACAGAGACAAAAGGACATTGTTAGCAGCAACAGCTTACCTGTAATTTTCATCGCTAGCTGCCCACAGCTCCTGCGAACAGCATCCTAGGATCAGCGCATCTCCCGGACCGACGGATCTGCAAAAAGGAAGAAACAAGACATTTGACACTTTAACAACATAACGAATTGTGCCGAAAAGCTTACCTCGCAAGTCGCCCCTCGACCAGCATCGCCTCGGGATTTCATAAACCGGGTGAGCACCGCGATCTATGGGAAAGAAAAGACAACAGGTTAGCAAAGGCAAGGCATCATAGTGTTTTGCATAGCGCCTACTTACCGCATCATAGAGCTCTTTATACGCCATCATTTACCGACGAAACCCAATTCAGCCAATGCATCACATTGGACTTCCGCGCACCTAAGGAAGAGAAAGAGACATTTATTAAATCAAGAAAGGCATGCAAGAATAACAACAATATACAACAGCAATAATACCTACCTGAATGACTAAAAGCGGGCCGGCATCAGTGAAGTAACTAGATCGCATTCGCCCACAAAGGACAACGCACCCCTGCCAAGAAGGCAGGACGGCGAGCACACCTGTATAAACAAAAAGGTGAGGAGAGGTCCAGAGGGGCTGGGGGCATACAGGGTGGTGGGGGGCTGCTTATCCCATTTGCCCAGTCTTGAACATTGCCCACCTGTATTCAAGGCATAACTTCCCTGCTGGTCACACCTGGGAACCGCAGAGAAGGATACCAGAGTCCCTACGGCTGGGTGGCGTCCCCATGGATACCAGGTGAGTGTAACAAATTTCTCAAAAACCATTTACCTGGTATATTTTTGTTTGAAACTCCAAAAGAATTTAATAATACCTAGCAAACTGTAGTCATAACATCAGCGTACAAGTCCCAAACCACCTCTCATAAGAAGAAATGATCACTGCAAACTTACCACTTGAAATTAACTTTCCCAGTACGCTGTTAGAATACATACAGACATCTCTACAAATAAATAAAATAACATTAGCAAACATCATAACCAAGTTAGCATTCATGAGGTGGAATGCTTCTTAAGACTTCTCAAATGTAAAGTCACATTAAAGCACTTCCATAACTCTAACACAGTAGAAAGTCACTAATATAAGCTCTCAGGAAACAGCTTGATATACAACTACAATGCAAATAGACAGCTGCAATATTTTTCAAGGGTAGAGTTATACTGCTTGGTTGACGCGAGGGTGTCTTATGCACTACCATTTGTTTGTTTTGTTTGTTTTATTCGTATTTATATAGCGCACAACAGCCCGAGGACATTGTGGCACTTGTTACAGTACAAAGCTTAGTTACTTAGTTACATGGTCATTAGCAATATACATACAGGTTACAATATAGTTATATTACATTTGTGTTATATTACAATATATATGGCAGAATTGGAGGAGGCAGTCCTCCACTTGCTAGTTGAGGAGAGTGGCCTTGAGGTTGATGCGGAAGACAGAGATGGAAGTTTCAGCTCTAAGGGTGGCAGGGAGTGAGTTCCAGAGTTTCGGTGCAATATAGGAGAAGCCTAGACCTCCTGCTGTGGCTCTCTTTATGCGTGGTATGTGTAGCTGGTTGGTGTACTGAGCTCTGGTGGGGCGAGTGGATGTGGTCCTTGATATTGCTTCAGATAGGTATGTTGGAGCGGTTTTGTTGATGCATCTGTGAGTAATGGTGGGGATTTTCAGAGTAACACGGTCTTTGACCAGGAGCCACCAGGCTTCACGTCTGGCGTGGGATATATGGTCTCTTCTAGGGATGCTCATGGCGGCTCTGAGGGCATTGTTTTGTGTGGTTTTCAGTCTGTGAATGTTTTTGGCGGAGGTGCCAGCAAGGAGGGCGTTGCAATAATCAAGTTTGGCTCCTATAGTTGCTCTAGCTATGGCCAAGCGGTTGGGGGTGGATGAGTAGGGTTTAATGGCATTGATGAGTTTGGTGCAGAACGCTGATGCAGAGGCTATGGTGCTGACTTGTTTGTTCATCGATAGATTTGCATCAATGTGAACACCTAGAGTCTTGACAGAGGATGATATGGAGATGGTTGAGTTGTCTATGTTGAAGTCGTTGTATTGGGGGCTTAGTTTCGATAATGTGTTTGTCTGGCCCAGGATGAGAATTTCAGTCTTCTCCCCGTTTCACATCTTCCAATGTCAGTAATGTCATGAATGTCATTAGTGGTGTCATCTTTGATGTCCTGGGTGTTAATCTTAACAGTGCACCGTGGTAGTGTTAGTTATGGTTGCTTAGCTTACCATAAATGGAGAATTTCTGAGGTTTTTCAGTTTTACTTGTAACCATGAAATCCCTTTAACAAAGTTGTTTCATTGAATTTGACAGGTTTTTATTAGTGCAACTTAACCATAACGTCCCTTTTACAAAGTTGTTTCAGTGAATTTTATGGGTTTTTACCAGTGCTTGCTAATTTCCTACAACTTACTAATATCATACTTACTCCAATGTAGCAACATGTATGTCCAATTTACAAGGTTTCACCCTAAAACTCTGCCATTTCCAACCTTTTTGCATCATTTTGAAGACTTCCATACACTTTTTGCAACTTTCTCCACCGTTTTTGAGTTTGTCAATGTCTGCGAACATCTGCCATCATCGCAGACTTTCCAGACAGTCTCATGTAACCTTGTGCGCATAAGGCATGATGACGTGTCTGTGAACGCGTCCACACTTCAAGATCAGGTCCATTATTTGAGAAAAATTCTGGACCGCCTTTTCTACTGATCTAGGAACTATTAAGCTCAAAATGTACCCCTTGCACAGCTCCTACTCCTATTCCTACTTATTATCCATTAACACTCTAGTGCACAGCACAGAAGAAGATTAGCAAACATTGCAATACTTCCAAAGACAATGAAGAGGACAAAGAAGATGAGGTAGAGGAATTGCCTACCTTTAGCACCCAGAGAGAACCATGGATGTGGCAGTCCTTTTCTACTGTTGGGAATGTATCAAAGGCTAAAGCTACAAAAGTGAAATGCACTGAGTACAACGTTGTTCTCAGTGATGGACTACCTGGACAGTACTCCTATTGGACCACCTCCATGCGCTGCCACACCAAATCCAACCACTGCAATGCTCTCAGAAAGGCTGTTACTTTCTTAGTAAGTAGTAGGCTGTCTTCCTCCACCTCATCTTCCTCATCCAATACTGTAACCACACAGCCTGCTTCTGTGGGACACAGAATCTCACCAGCTACCTTGCAAGCTATAAAAGAGGCTGTTGATCCACATCTTTCGAAGACAACAGTCCTCTGTATATACTGCAACACACCACTCAGCGGGGGGGAGAAATGTCAAAGTCCTTTTGAAGCTGTAATCAAGGAGCATGAGAAACACTGCCCCCTATTTTAGATGTAACACACATGCAACATTTTCCTCTCTCCACCTGCCCCTCCATGTTACTGCTTGGTACCTCTTCCCTCATTTCTCTCCCTACCTTATGATCTAAGCTCTTCTGCAAAAAAAAAAATAAGGCTCCTTTAGGAAACACCTTTCACAGTAAAAAAAAAATAGAACAAATAAAATAATCTTATAGACTCCATCTACTTTACATTTCTCAGTAAAGTACATAGAGTCAATAAGATTTTCCAACATTTCCATTAGCGTTTTATGTTATGCTAATAGAAATAATGTGGTGTTCATACCCCGTTCTAGTTACTGAAACGTGAGATAATGGCCGGGCAGCCCTAGGTATCAGCCTAAGCAAAGTGAGGGTTGGTAACGAGGTCTCGGGACCATTATCCCCTGTTCCAGCCCCTGCAATGGAGGATGAAGGCCATTAGAATCCCAACAAAGCGGTAACACGGGAAGGAAAATCCTTTTCCAAGGTGGCCACTATGGAAAGGAATGACCAGGCTCCCTAAAGAGACCATCTTTCCTTTCCATGGCGGCCTGCAAAAGGCGAAGAGAGAACTCTTTGACCATATTAAGCTCCAATCTTTTACAAATCTTTCCCATCTACATTTCCCTCACTTATCCAAATAAAATTGTACACAATGCTCCTATAAATGTACATATGCATTGTGCAGTGAGAGAAGTGCATAAATAGAAGGGGTAGTATGGATGGGCAAGTGCTCATGAGAAGCCGGGAGGGAAATGCCAAGGTATGCCAAGGTGGGATGCCACTGGGTAACTACTGGAGCAGAGGATCCTCAAGTGTGGGATCCATCTTAACCAGAACATCCCCTTAACACCGATTTATTCTGTCAATGTTTCATGGTGTTACATCACAGTATATAAGTTTTTAATAATTCCTCTTTTCACATACATGAAAGAACTATAAAGCTCCTTTAAGAAACATATTTTTTGCAACACATACTTATGTCTGTTGTTATCAGCCAGGCATGCTGGGGATGGAAATCCATCCAGTATTTCTTTTTAAAACGACCAATTGGCCCAGACCCCGACGTGAGGTCAGCAGACATCGGACACACCTGCTTATTGGATGGTGAAAAGAGTGACCGGCGTCAGATTTTTGGAAATGCCCGCCATGTTGGATTCACGGACAAACACTGCTGTCCGCATACATCGGGATAAAAGCTTATTGAAAAACACAACATTGAACTTGTCAAACATATCAAATAATCTCTGAGGAGGTGAGGGGTGAAGAGGATGGCATGGGTCATGTCCTTAAAAAGGCAAAAAATTGGCGTTTTTCTTCCCCGATATCTGCAAACAGCCCGGGACAGTCCTGTGATGTCCACGAACATTTTAGATGTTCGGGGACATTTATGCTTTTTTGTGCATTACAAGGGTTGGTGAAAAGCAGTTTTTGGATGGCTTATAACCTTGGAACCACGCAGTGAAACTGCATGACATTTTGGTATTTCATTCTAGACGTGATTCTGAATGGTTTCTGAATGTGTTGTGCAGGTTTGCCAAGAGGGAACACAATTAGAGGGGGGGTCCTAAAATATTTTAAAGGCTTAAAATGTGGTGCCATTTGAAAAATCTGCACAAAAGTGTGAACAGAGATTTCAGACCTAGATATGAATGCTTTTGCAAAGTTTGGTGGGATTTTGTCAAGAGGGGGAAAAATTAGAGTGAGGGTCTCAACATTTTAGGTGGCTTATAACTTTGTAGCCTTTTGACGAATGTGGACAGAGGTTTTCAGAAAGATCATAGACCCAACCTTCAAGGGTTGGTCGAAGTCTGAATTGATTTTGTTAAGTGGGGGCTAAGTTATATGACATACATTTTGACTCTTTTCCAAAAATAAAAGGTGTGCAGATTTGCAGAAAACTTGTGTAGGGAGATTGGCAAGGATCTGAAAGCATGGTTTTTCAAATGTGTCCGTGTTTTAATTTTTGAAAAGTGTCATAAGACAGGTAAAGCAAATAGTGATATACTCTTGGTGACTGAGGTATAGGCTGTGGCCATGGTCTAACGCCATGACCTGGACAATCTGGCTACTGGCCATGACCACGAGGGACCATGACCATAAGGGACCAGCAATGGGGTTAAAATCTAACTAAAGCCACCTTAACTTTGCGCCCCCTGTGGCGCAGCCTATGACCACAATGATGACAGCGTGAGTCAACGCTTTGTGCCCAAGTTATTTTGGACATTGTGCAAATCCGTCCAGCGGTTGGGGCTGTGTGCTTTGGCAAAAATGTATCTTTTTTGTCTACGGGGAAATGAATGAAAGTAGGCCGCACTTTTTGACGCTTTAACATGTTTTTGATTTTTTACTGAATCTTGACGTAACTTTTCAGTCTGGTGGGGGCCTGGGGGGGCACAGACTTTTAATCACTGTCGAAATTTCAGCCAAATCCGTTACTCAAATCAAAATTTATTAACAATAGAATGTTGAGGGGTTTCTATGTGTCTCCATAACTATATATAATTATGGTGGGTTTAAAAAGGGTTTTTAAAAAACCTTCCACCTGAAACGTGAAAGCTTAATATTCCATTTGATCCAAGTCACACATTCAACAATGCCTCCTAGTAACCATCAGTGGAAGTACACTTCCAGTTCAAAGTTACATCAGCAAGCCATTGTCGGTATGCAAATTAGCTCAAATGCTAGATTTTTGCTCCAGAAAACTGCCTTTTTCTTACAGGGCAAGAATACTTTATACATAGGTTAATCAACCCAAGGCAGGCCTTCTCAAGACTGCAGAAAACTACATACCAGGTGGCACCCTTATTAGGGCTCATCAGTGTAGTCTAGCAGTCTTGTGTTGGAGCGTTGGGGCACATTTTACAAGCACCAGCGAAATTATGGTGGATTTAAAAAGGCTTGAAAAATGTGAAACATCTCAAGTGGAAGGTATTTTCTCAAGCCTTTTATAATACCTTGAAATAGACAATGCCCTGCATTATAGCCTGCATCAAGAGTTAGAATAGAGACAAGGGGGAACTTGTTAGAACCCACCTGTCAGCAAACATTGGCTTAGGATATCCCATGTACAACTGCTGCCACAGGTAATAACAGGCTACACCTTATAGAAGATCAAATGAGTGGAGGATCACAACTCAATGTAACATTATCTAATTAGATTAGCTGATGCGGACGGGAAGACTCTGCTGCCTACAGAGTAGTGAATCAATTATTCGAGTCATCAAATCCAAGACAGGTCACCATTAACATCCAACATATGTGTTCTGTCTTTTCATCTTTTGTCCCCTACCTTTATGTGACAAGTAATCAAGATTGTTCAAAAGACGACCGTGGAACCAAAATGTTGAAATACTCAACCTTTGTTTTTTAAGACTTATGCTATCTACACATCCCATCATGCCTTTTTCTCCTCCTTTATTCGTTCTGTTTAACTTTAGGAATTGGAGGAATTGTCTGAGCCAGTACATCCCATACGGAAGACAGAGATGCAAGATTATAACGTGGAATATTAATGGATTGAATAATCTTATACAATGCACACCATGTTGTTGTTTCTGAAAAAGAATACAGTGTGTATAGTGCTGGTTCAATAAACACATTGAGTCTATGCTAAGTCAGCTAAATTGAACAGGGAGCGGGTTGAGGTGGACTATCAAACCACCGACAAAATAAAATGTAGCAATGTTGGCAGTGAATTAAAGCCACTCTGAACAGATCAAGCCCAGAGGTAACATGGATGTTTACAGCTATGGAATGAATGTGTTGTCTGTAACCTTCATTAGTGTATGTGTACTGAGTATCACACTTGAAAACTCATTGCAGAATTTGGAAGAAAGCATTATCTGGAATGGTTGTAAGAATATAATTAGAGGAGCATATGCCCATACAGTACTCTTTTTTGCAACAGCATAACCAATGACAGAAGAAAAAAGTGGAAAACCAATTTCTTGGTAAATCGATGTCTGGGATGTCTACACCCAACAAGCAGAGGCTGTACCTTCTAGTGAGCATCAAATCTGTTATACTCCAGAAAGGATCTGCTTCTAATAGTGGATGACACATTGGCCCTCATTACGACCCTGGCGGAAAGCAACTGACCTGACCGCCATAGCGTAAATAGCGTTTCCGCCATGGCACGACAGAGTAAAGTGCGGCTAATTCTGACCCATCGGGCACGAGCAGTATGCCTTGGCGGAAGTGCAAAGTCCGCGATGGCGGAAATGTCCCCAAAACTCCCCTCACCGCCGTCGTACGGCGACCTAGGTGCAATACCGCCACCGGACATAGCGGTCACCGTAAAGAGCGGCAATCGGAAAATACGGTGACCGTAAATATACGGAAATGGAAGCAAAAACATGGTCCCGGAACGGGAAACAGCACGCCGTACACCTATAAAATCAGAACATTCACACAACCATTAAAAATACTACCCTGAGAGACATCCCAACCCGTCATCCACCCTAGTGAAACCAAAACAATGGGAAAAGTAGCGAAAAAAGCGTGCGACCGCAAGCGGCACGTCCACTTCTCACGTGAGGAACTCACGGTGCTCACAGAGACCCTCCAGGAGAATGCTGCCGTCGTCTTCTCGACGCAAATGACCAGGACGGCACTTGCGAACAAGAAGGCCATATGGGCCCTGGTGGCACAGCGGGTAAGTGCGGTGGGGACCGCACCCCGCAACCCACAGCAATGCAGAAAGCGATGGGACGACTTGCGGATACGCGTACGGAGCATACTATCCGCCAACTGTAACATTGCCACAGCTACCGGGGGAGGATCGGAATCACCCATCAAGCTGACCCCCTGGGAAGAAATCTGTGCCTCCACCATTGGAATGGAGACCATAGAGGGAGTCGGAGGGATGGAGAAAGGAGTGCAGACATCCGAAGAATCAGGTAGGTGGCCCAAATAAAACTATGCTAAAACCACAATGTTCTATCATGTGAAGTACCATGTGTCCACATAGTACAACAGAAACACATGTCCAGGAGAACGTCATTGGCCTGATAGCGGACATTAAAAGTCAAATTAAATAAATAAATATTTAAAATTCCTAAAAACACCCTCTACACGTGCAGCAGGCACCCCCTAACTGCAGGCTGCAATACAACTGCACCCTCAATCCACACAAAAATGAAACTACCTCCAAGGCCCTGACCCAAATCACCCTCAGGTACCACCCCAATGCATGTGATACATTGCCATTCCAATTTCCACAGACCCATTAATAACGCTCGCCCTCCTTTACTCCACCACAGGGTCCGATTCAAACGACGAGCTCCAGGACACCCCTACCAGCACACCTGCAAAGAGGGCCAAGACCAACGGCCAAAGACCCTCCACCTCAGCTGCACGCATCAAGACACGGCTGCAGCACAAATCAAGTGGCAGCACACAGGAGGGGACTTCAACAGGCACCCCAGCAGCCAGCATGGCCACAACACCACCACCACCACAGGCCCCCCCAATGGATGCCACAGAAGGCACTGCTTCTGGTGGCAGCAGCACCATAGGTGACACTGCATTAATGGCAGCATGCTCCGACACAGAAAACGGTGATGTCGATGTACGATCCATCCATGACCTGTCTCAATCCCCCTGTTTGTTTCATCCTGTACAACATGAGGATACCACGCAGGGGCACTCACAAGACGACGACTGGCCATCCCCCACAAGCCCTGTGTCAAGGCAACATGAGGTGATCAGCCCCTCTGTGACACCACCGCAAATGGCCATGGCCCAGCAGAGGCAACAGTCCCTCGACCAGGTGATCGAGCAACAGCAGCAACTGGCCACGCTCCTCAAGGAGCATGCTGATGAATGTGGGGGTACCAAGGCAGCCATAGAAACATGTACAGAGACACTAAGGGCAGAAATGGAGAGAAGCACCGAGAGCCTGAGATTACAAATGGAGAGAAGCACCGAGAGCCTGAGAGTACAAATGGAGAGAAGCACCGAGAGCCTGAGGGGGGAACTGCATGCGACGTCCAAAGACGTATGTGCTGAACTTGCCGCTGTGCGCCGTGTGCTCACTGAGCTCTCACAAACCCTTAGGGACATGCATGGACGTGAGCAGGCAGAGACATCATCCGTTGCAAGTTCCGTCCAGGGCAGCCCCCAACGTAGATCTGGGAGGAACCTGCGCTCCACAGGCAGGGGTGCCCCTGATACCCGGAGAGGGGGCTTGCAATAGCGTCTGCCCACTGACAATGAGCATCTTTGGACACTGGTGTTCGGGGGGGAGGTAGGAGGGTGGAGGGGGTGTGTTGGGCTTACTTGGGTGGCGGGTCGATGGGGTGTGTAACACAATTTCACATATGCTATAAACATTTCACAATCATCCAATGAGATGTGTGGACATTGATCTTTGTGTACGAGGCCATCATAGGCGTACAGTCCATATTGTGCATGTTCCAGACACACACAGTGCCACAACTCCCGTGTCCATGTATCAACCACCAGGCGTGAGTGCTAGAAGCATGAATCTATGATAATCTGACGAATTTCACGGCCCTCCTGTGCCTCGCAGACTCCTTGAGGTTCTGCCACATCCCCACCCACATCATGACCATATTCTGGTGCTTGCAGTTCTGCGTCAGGGGGCATGGGCACATTTCTACGTATGCACATGTTGTGTAGCATGACACATGCCATGACCATCTTAGCAACCTTCTCATGGCGGTACAGGAGTGCCCCGCCAGACCTGCTGAGGCAGCGGAAACGACCCTTCAGTAGGCCGAATGCCTGTTCTATGACTACACGGGTACGTGAGTGGGCATGGTTGTAGTCCTCCTCATGCTGGTCCTGTGGGTTCCGGAGTGGTGTAAGGAGCCATCTCTTCAGTGGATACCCGGCATCACCTGTATGTGGACAATAAAGGATGTTTGAGGAATGACATTGCTACGTAAGCACCCCCCCCCCCTTCCTGGCAGGTCATTGCCGCATCACATACCCCACATTATCATGCATGAAATGAGACTCACCGAGTAGCCAGGATCTGTTCCCTGCATGTCGCTCCATGTAGCGTGGTATTGTAGAGTTCCGTAAGACCATGGAATCATGGGTTGATCCAGGAAATCGGGCACAACAATGTGTAATGATCCTGTTTGAGTCACACACCATTTGTACATTAAGAGAATGATATTGTTTTCGGTTGCGGTACTGGGCCTCCATGGCATGTGGGACAACCAATTCCACATGGGTGCAGTCGATGGCACCAATGCAACCCGGTATGCCGGCTAGTGCATGGAATCCCACTTTTGTGTTTGTAATTTCCTGCTCCGAGCGTGGTAGAGAGATGTAGTCGTCTGCGTGCTTCAGGAGGGCATCGAGCACTTGCAATAGTGTCCGTGACAACAGTGGCTGTGAAATGCCATGCAACTGTCCGACTGTGTGCTGGTAGGTGCCTGTGGCCAGGAAGTGGAGTACAGACACCACCTTCAGTAGGGGTGGGATGGCGGTTGGGCTATCTATCATGCTGACAAGGTCAGCGTGTGTCATGTCCACAATGGCGGTTATGGTGTCCCGGTCCAAACGGTAGAGGGTGTGGATCTGCTCATCAGTGAGGTTGAACGGATGTGCTCGGAGGCGTGGGATTGCGGGCTGCCTGCGTGGTGGTAGTGGCTTTGCTGGTGGGCCTTGCTGGCCCTGCCTTGCCCTCCTCCTCCTCCTGCGTCTCCTCTGTGCGGCCGGTTGTTGTAGTAGTTGGTGTTCGTCTTCTTCTTGAAGTTGGAGTACTTGCAGTGCTATCAGGTCCCCCAGGGCCAACATCGCAAGTCCTGCCGGCAGCATTTTGGAGTGGGTGTGGTTGTGGGAGGGGGTTGGGTGTGCAATTTATGTGTTTCCAAGCTGTATAGCCTCCACCCGTGGTGATTCATTCCACCTGTGCAAGCTGCAATCCCCTTTGGGCGAGCACGTCCCGCACACAACGCTGCAAATCGACGCATGGCATCTTGCTATTACAATCATGTATTTCATCCCGATGGCAGTGAGATATCGCTTCATATGTTAATTCTGCTATGCTCCCATTGTTTCACATACTATATTTGCAGTCGGGAACAAACTTGTGAAGGGTCAGTGGAATGTAGTACTCGATTAACGGTGGACCCTCATGCAGCTCTGTACCGCGGTTCACCGACGGGCGGGGCGTCCCATTTGTGAGTGTAGCCAGTTGCCATTTTCACACACTGCCGCACTAAATGGATGGATTTGTGATTTCAAGCGGTCACAGATGCCTTTTCGACGTGATGTTGCAAATGAGGAATTCGAAGGACAGCGCTTTCGGTTTCCAGCTAGCGGCGAGGAGACGCCCACAGGTCTGACTGCAGATAGAAAGTTCTATTGTTTAATGTCCTTGGGACAGGGGCCATGCCGAGAATGCAATGATTGATATGAATAGTATGGGATGCGCAATAGCGTAGTGGAGGATAAGGCAGGACGTTCCCAAATACATGTTACTTCACAACACTAGAATTCCGGCCTGGAGCACAGTGGATTTTGCAGACTGCATTGAGCATTGTGAGTAAATAATCAGGCGTTTTTATACCGGGATGAGGGAATGATGTATGGATGCATGGACAGATGATTTAATAGAGAGTCTGCCATGTACATGGGTTTTTGGAATCTATCAACTTCCTCTGCGCTATGTGATGCAGGGCTGCCATAGTGGGACCATCGTCTATCTGCCCTTGTTGAACCCTCCCTGTCTCGACGCGCCTTCAAACACTTGTGTCTATGCACGTTACTAATCCCATCTAATGGATTCTGTTTTAACAGACGCATGCACACAAACACTCGTTTGTAATAGTGTTTTCACCTCGATTTATATAGTTATGATTCGCAAGTGATTATTGGGTGCGAATAATCCTTTTGAGTGGGCTAGCATGCATATGGCTGTGGATTTAGTGTGATCTTTGAAGTGAGTAATTCAAATGGAGTTCAGATGCCCATACTATTCTTTTTCATTTCATTTGGGTGACAGGTATCTCCTCCCCTTTTGCCGCTGCCATCTGTATGCCACTCCTGCAGATGGCTTTTACTCCCGACACCTGCTGCTTCGTGTTAATCAGTGGAGCACCATTACGATCTTATGGGATGATCGCCAATGGCCCACATGCCCTTACGTAGTACTAGTGGCTAGGAGCAACATTTCGAGCTTTCAGCTGGACTAGTGCCTACCTAATGGGATGGCCCTGCGGTTCTAGGCGCTTCCATGTTGCCTTTTTGAACGTGGATGTAGCCCCTGTGTACCATGGAGGAACAGGGCGTCACACAAGAAGAAGCTGGTCATTTATTGCGGATGCAGCCCACAATTATGAGATATGATTTGGAGTTCATGACCTAATAGCTGTATGGCCCGGGTGATTTTGTTGTGCATTAAATTTTGATTATGATATTGACCTTGTAGCGTTATTCTTTGCAAGTAATGTAGCATATTCCTATTTGTGGAGCGATGTATTGTGAGGAGATCTGCTTTGGGTTCGGCCTTCTGAGCATAGTTGCGTGGTACTGTACTGGGCGCGTTTGCCTACGAAGGCCAGTAAGGTCAGGGATAGGGGCTGCCATTATGACTGTTTTAATGATGTCATGCTCATGGGAGGGGGATTGGCTTTTGTGTAACAGATGCCGGTCGGCCAGGTGGATTGGTGGAATGATGTGATTTTCAGAATATGGCTGGTCACAGGTGCCTGTGTTTGCGTGCGTTTCTTGGAGGGTGACTGAGGTCATGTCCATTGGAATGGCTTCTGTATTCGTGCCATCTGTGCCCTGCTGCTCCCATTGGCCCCTCTTGAGATGTGCCTGGCTGCTCAGTCACTCTGCCAACTTGTGTGGTACATGCTTATGCTGCTGGTTGGTTTGTTTACTGGCAGGAGTACAGGGCTGGTGCAGTCTCACTCAGGATACTGCTTTGTATGTTGCCTTGCACTGGTGTCAAGCGATGGGGGGCCTGTTTTTGTTTGTCTCAGTTTTCAGTTCATGTTGCTGTACTTGGAGCTTCACATGCCTGTGCTGCATCAGTACGGCAATGGTGCCATGGCTAATATGGATGGCCACTCACAAGGCACTTGGAGCCCCTACATTCATTTGTTCGTTGGCATGCATGGGTGACTTGTACATTTGACTGGTTGCATTGTTTGACTTCATTGCACCTACGAGGAGTTGTGCAATGTGGCCAGGGAGTGGTGTACAGGCACTCAGTAGGGCCTTTTACGGTTGGTTTGCGATGCCGTACTTATCACCATGGCGGAATGGTACTTTCCGCCATGCTTGATGGCGTTAGGTACATGTCCGCTAGGGTCAGAATTCCCGTACCGTTGCGCCATGGTGGTGATTACGGTTTCGCAGTGCGCGCATGCGCGTACTTGGTGCAGTTAGCGTTGGCGTTCACTACGGTGTCGCTAATGGCATCGTACTTTACGGTGACGGGTCATAATCGCAACGGGCGGTATTCGATGGCGGTATTGCATTTCCGCCATCGTTTTTCGATTTCCGCCAGGGTCGTAATGAGGGCCATTAAGATTGATTGTGACTCGGACAATAGGACTGAACTCGGACAATGCATTATTAGATATTGCATAAACTTACAGATGACACAGCTAATACCTCCTCACTGTTACCTCAGTCTACTCATTTTTACAGGACCCAGTCATAGCTGAAAGGACTATGACTGAAATGTTACACTTTTTCTTGACATAAAGGGATGAGGAAAATGAAATATCAGAACTGCATATCAAACTTTCTAAACTAACAGCAAATGAAAAAAATGAAGGATTAAAATTAGAATTTAGAAGACAAATGTAAAAACAAAAGGGGGTTGGTGAGGCGCACTCTCCAGTTCCCAGTCAAATTTGACCTGATGCAAAAAGTAACTGGGCTAGATCCCAAAGAAAATTTAACAGGGTTGAATCCCAAAACAGTGAAAAAGTATTGACAGGGTTGGATCCCATCTGCTGTTCAGTTGCTCTGTTTTTGTTCTACTCGTAGCGCTTTCCTGTCACAAAAAATCATCAGGGAGGCTGTGCTGTTATGCAGGTGATTCAAATTAGTAGCTCTTATAGTCTCTAGGGATTCTGGTAGCTGTAGTTTTCACATGTTACCAATCAGGTGACCAGGAACCGACACCCCTCCTAGTGCACAAGTCTTTCCCAAATTTGGGGGAGGGGAGAAAACCATCAGTGTGGTTCTCTAAAGTGGGGCACAGTAACTCCGGTGCTGCAGCCTCTGGAGCCCGGGACTCCAACATTGTAAGAAACAAAAGGAGGATGGCAAGGCGCGCACTCCCATTCAAATTAGACCTGATGCAAAAAGTAACTGGATTAGATCCCAAAGACAATTTAATAATTATTAACAGGGTTGAATCACAAAACAGTTAAAAAGTATTAACAGAGTTGGATCCCATCTGCTGTTGAGTTTCTCTGTTTTTGGTTTCCTCCTAGCGCTTTCCTGTCACAAACAAACATCCGGGAGGCTCTGCTGATATGCAGGTGATTCCAATTAGTAGCTCTTATAGTCTCTAGGGATTCTGGTAGCTGTAGTTTTCACTTGTACCCATCAGTTGACCAGGAACCGACACCCCAACTAGTGCACAAGTCTTTTCCAAATTTGGGGGAGTCAAATGTAGTCGGACAAAAACAGAACTATTGGGAAGGGGTGAAACATGTTGCACAATGCTGATGTACAAACCAAAGACACCTGCCAAAACGGTATCCACACCATTAGGTACTCTTCAGCTTCTGTACCTGGAGACAACCTCTAAATCGACAAAGTACTCAACAGCCACCTCTTGCTGTACAGGTTTCTTTGAGAGAAAACTTTGTCAGATATCTGGCATGCCAGAGATACAAATGATATGTTATTCTATATGATATTTCTGAAACAGCTGCATCAATTAGAGCAAAGTGAAAGATAACATGAATTGGGTCTCAATAGGGGGAAATCTCTCAGCCCCATTATTGAGCAAGTACATTACTAATGTCTTGGACACCAGAAAGTTTCTCTGTGTTGAGCTATGAAAGAGCACCAGAACATTGTGATGCCCAAACCTAGATGAGATGTCTAAAACAGAGCAAACTAAAGAACACTCTTGCTGAAATTATCAAGAAGTGTTCTGGCTGTGTAAACATTATACAGATATTGGATGTTTTACATCAAATGAAATAGCAGACTAATGACCATTCCATGATCATACTAGACACAGAGAAGGCCTTAGGCAATGCCTGCTGGGACTGCTTGTTAGTGGTGATGCAGCTCAGGAACCTGGCTGAATAGTTCTACAATAATGTATGTTACAAGGAAGCAACAGCCGTTTGAGCGCAAGCAGGACTAACTTTCTAACAGAATATATCTTTAAAGGGGCACCAACCATGGTTGCCCCATCACTATTTATACTTGATACAGCATTGCAATCCCTTGCCATAGTAAACAGAAATAATGAGAGTATATATGGGTCAAGAAAAGGGATGTTGAGAGTATGTTTCATCTCTTTACAGATCATGTGTATCAAACACTGTTAAGCCCAGTGGAAAGTCTTGCCACCTTGCTTAATTTGATTAAACAATGTGGTTACCTGTCTGGATATTCCAACATGCTGTTAATCCTGATGATGGTGTGGAACAAGGACCATGTCAGAGTGTGTGCCTCAAGTGAGCAGCAAATGAGATTAAGTGGATATGGAAAGATGGTCAAATATGAACCTCAATACCATGGCCAGAATACATACTATAAAAGTGAATGTGCTCCACCTCACATTACATCTGGTCAACTCACTTTGGTTGGCAGTGAAATAAAACAAATACACAACATTGGAAAACTGATTAATGAAGTGTATATGGTCAGCCGAGGCAAATTCCCTTTCCCACTAGACACAATTAAATTAACCAGAAAAGGGGCTTTGCTTTATCACTGTCATAAGAGTACAATCAAAACTTCACACTGGCGAAGTCTGGCTACTCATATTGAAATTCCACTCCTCAGGAGGTTGTTCGGTGATTAATGGAGAGCCCTTTGGAAGAAACAAACTCACTGTTACAATTTTACAATGAGTTTAAACAAATCTAGGATTGGACGATACAGATTGAATGCAGTTCATGAAGAAAACACATCAATTTGTATGTGGATTATTGAGCACAACACCCAAATCTTATGCCACACGCTTTAGTTTGTGAGAGCTGACTGCTGAAAAAGGGTGTACTAGCCTGCGGCATCAGTAATAAGCTGCCAAAATAGCAATGCAGTACATGCTGATTTAAAGGAACACTGTGGTCTCATTTTGGGCCCCAAAAGAGAGAGATTGTCATACTCGAGTGTGGCACTGCTATTGCCAAATCATAAAGGCACTGCACTCATTCATCTCTGAAGTAATCACCAGAAATGTGCCTTCATCACGTGGATGAATGCTGTGTCCACCGGGGAACCTACTGGAGTGTTTTGGAAAAATAAATGTCGTATTTGAAAACAATAAATGCTGATGATTAGCACAGCTTGAATAGATAAATTAAAGATGATGACTGATTGTTGACCGAGGAGAAATGTTGTACAGAGATTAGATTTAGTGATTTTTAGCAATAAAATGATATGGGCAATTCTGTTTTCGAAAGTTAAATCTGCTAATCAGATCTCACTTTCACAATGATCCATGCCAAAAGGCATAATGCACACATGTACCTTTTTGGGAGCCTCTCCAGAGATATCCAGCAACTGTGCTGTAATGACAGGAGGCCAGGTTCTATGTGCATGTGCATTCCTGAACACAGCGGCTGGAACACAAAGTTACAATGGACATACATGACTTTTACCTGTCTTCACCTCCCGTCCAAAATGCCAGAATTGTGTAACCCAGACAGCCTGGTGGCAGTTATTAAAATATTAATATAAGCCATGCCTGTTTTTTTAAATGGTGGACACTGAGATTATACAATTATACAGCCACACGTATTTGGATGTCATATCATTGTCCGCTTAGTCAGCAGTCACCCATTCCTGGCAGATCTGGGTGTGAATTACCATTTGGTCATGGCGTACACACAACAACCATGTGGGTCTCAGCCCAGGAAGTCTTCTTTGATCCCCCTGAGGTGAATTGGTACCTTCTTCAGGGATCATTAACTCTCTCAGGGGAGGCCCCCATGGGAACCAGAGCTGCAAAGACAGTCCTGTTATGAAAACTACATTCTCACACAAGGGAGGCCTTTTGATGTAGGCAGACAGAGGAACAGAACAGAGTTAGAGCACCCCAGAAGAGAAGTTCAGATAACAGAGCATTCTCACAAACATGGTGGTTTCACTAGGGTCCAGAGCATTCCTGTCCTATCTCTCCCGTTCCTACAGACAATACACTCGGGGTATTATATCAGCAGGAAAAGGACGTTTTTACAGTAGCCTGGATCGGAAACATGATGACAGGTTTATTCTTTTCCAAACTATGTAGAATTATTCCTTTATAAGAGCAGGGACCCTCCCCCAGGTTCAATTATATTTGGACTTCAAGACAATAAGGGCTCACTTGGAACTCTGTTGGGGATACAGTCTATTCCACAGACTCCTGCGCCATAAAGGTAAAGGCAAAGTGCTCCAAGGCAGACAAGGGTGATTTTGCGTAACCATCACAAGGCATATGAGGCAATAGCAGCTGCAACTGAGAGGCTAGTGCCCAGGACTTAACCTTGCGCCCCCTGTTGCACAGCCTATGACCACAATGATGTCAACACTTTGTGCCGAAGTTATTTCGGACATGGTGCAAATCGGTCCAGCGGTTGGGGCTGTGCGCTTTGGCAAAAATGTATCTTTTTTGTCTACGGGAAATAAATGAAAGTAGGCCACACTTTTTGACGCTTTAATACATTTTTTAATTTTTTACTGAATCTTGATGTAACTTTTCAGTCTGGTGGGGGGTTAGGCAGGGAACAGACTTTTAATCAATGTCAAAATTTCAGCCAAATCCGTTACTCAAATCAAAAGTTATTAACAATAGAATTTTGAGGGGTTTCTATGTGTCTCCATAACTATATATAATTATGGTGGGTTTAAAAAGGTTTTTTAAAAAACCTTCCATCTGAAATGTGAAAGCTTAATATTCCATTTAATCCAAGTCACACATTCAACAGTGCCTCATAGTAACCATCACTGGAAGTACACTTCCAGTTCAAAGTTACACCAGCAAGCCATTGTCAGTATGCAAATTAGCTCAATGCAAGATTTTTGCTCCAGAAAACTGCCTTTTTCTTACAAGGCAAGGCTACTTTATACATAGATTAATCAACCCAAGGCAGGCCTTCTCAAGACTGCAGAAAACTACATACCAGATGGCACCCTTATTAGGGATCATCAGTGTACTCTAACAGTCTTGTGTTGGAGCGTTAAGGACACCTTACAAGCACCAGCGAAACTATGGTGGATTTAAAAAGGCTTGACAAATTTGGAACATCTCAAGTGGAAAGTATTTTCTCAAGCCTTTTATAATACCTTGAAATGGACAATGCCCTGCATTATAGCCTGCATCAAGAGTTAGAATAGACACAAGGGGGAACTTGTTAGAACCCACCTGTCAGCAAACATTGGTTGAGGATATCCCATGTACAACTGCTGCCACAGGTAACAACAGGCTACACCTTATAGAAGATCAAATGAGTGGAGGACCACAACTCAATGTAACATTATCTAATTAGATTAGCTGATGCGGACAGGAAGACTCTGCTGCCTACATAGTAGTGAATCAATTATTCCAGTCATCAAATCCAAGATAGGTCACCATTAACATCCAACATATGTGTGCTGCCTTTTCATCTTTTGTCCCCTACCTTTATGTGACAAGTAATCAAGATTGTTCAAAAGACGACCATGGAACCAAAATGTTGAAATACTCAACCTTTGCTTTTTAAGACATATGCTATCTACACATCCCATCATGCCTTTTTCTCCTCCTTTATTCGTTCTGTTTGACTTTAGGAATTAGAGGAATTGTCTTCAGCTGAGTGATTTCCTGAGCCAGTACATCCCATACCGAAGACAGAGATGCAAGATTATAACATGGAATATTAATGGATTGAATAATCTTATGTTATGCACACAATGTTGTTTCTGAAAAAGAATATGGTGTGTATAGTGCTTGTTAAATACACACATTGAGTCTATGCTATGTCAGCTAAATTGAACAGGGAGTGGGTTGAGGTGGACTATCAAACCACCAACAAAAGACAATGGGCCTCATTACAAGTGAGGCGGAACGGGTTAACGGGACCCGCTAAAGGAGGCGGACCCGTTAAACCCGTTCCGCCTCATTACAAGCTACCCTCGCGGGACCCTCTAAGTAATGCCTGGTCAAACCAGGCGTGCTTACCGGGTCCCGCGAGGGGAAGAGGGAGCAAACCACGGGCCACTCGTAATCGGCCCGTTGTTTGCTCCTTCCCCCATTTGCATTCAGCCCTAAGGGGGCTGAAATCGGAATGGGGAAGGTCTGGGCCCGGGTTCCTGGAGGGAGGAATTAACGGGCCCTCCGAACTCGGAATGGCCCGGTAATTCCACATTCTGGGAACCCGGACAATAGCGGCATGGCTACCGCCAAGATCGTAATGAGGCCCAATGTAGCAATGTTGGCAGTGAATGAAAGCCACTCTGAACAGATCAAGCCGAGAGGTAAGATGGATGCTTACAGTTAAGTAATGAATGTGTTGTCTGTAACCTTCATCAGCGTATGTGTACTGAGTACCACACTTGAGAACTCATTGCAGAATTTGGAAGAAAGCATTATCTGGAATGGTTGTAAGAATATAATTAGAGGAGCATATGCCCATACAGTACTCTTTTTTGCAACAGCATAACCAAGGACAGAAGAAAAAAGTGGAAAACCAATTTCTTGGTAAATCGATGTCTATGATGTCTACACCCAAAAAGCAGAGACTGTACCTTGTAGTGAGAATCATATCTTTTATACTCCGGAAAAGATCTGCTTATAATAGTGGATGACACATTGATATTGATTGTGACTCGCACAATAGGACTGAACTCGGACAATGCATTATTAGATATTGCATACACTTATTTATTTATTTATTTTTTTATTTTAATTGTAACAATTAGTTTATAAATAAACTTCAATTACAATAAGAAAAATCCAATTTTCACATAAATATACAACAAAACAAGAAGAAAAAAACAACCATACAACCAAAGCGAAACAGCATATTCTATGAATTCGCAGAAAGGAGAATAGATGAGTAAATGAATAAATGAATAAATGAATATTGCCAATATATTGCCAACATATTTCCGGTTAGAGCATATCCTCAGTCAAAATGTTTTCCACAAACTCACATACTGCACATGTGAGCGAAACATTTGGACCAGATAGGATCCAAAACCACCATCTGTCCATATCTTCATCAGCTGGGGCAAAAGGCCCAAGATAGCGAGTTCGTTGCTGTGATATGTTGGGACACTCAATGATCAGGTGTTTTACCGATTCAATTGAGTTTCCACAGAACCTACAGAGGTTATTCTCGATATTAGTAGTATTAGTTCTTCGTCGCCATTGGATCTCCTTAGTTGTAATAACATTCAACCGAAGTCTCATAAATTGATTGCGATGTTTTCTTGATGGAAATTTTGGAAGATATCTAGGTAATTGATCTAGACGGTTTATTAATGGCCCTAAGTCAAGCGATGAAGTCAGAAGATTTCTATGTTCTAAGTTTTGGATCCAGTTCCACTTTCTTAGTTTTTGTTTCGCGAGTTGGGGGGTTGCTATTAATGTTTCCCACTTTATATCTGCAGAGTCTAGAATATTTTTTTAGATCGCTGCACCACGATAACATGATACCGCAGGATTGCTGTTTGGTTGCATTTGCAAAGATTTGATAAGCCGGAGCCTGATCTGTCATTGACATTTTCTGTAACAAGGCCAGCGATTTCCAGACAACTATGTTGTACATTGATTCGATTCCAAGTTCATGTCTTATAGAAATCATTGAGGTGCCCTTTGGAAGTTTAAGGATGCGTCTCCAAAATAAGCCTTCAAGGGTCGGCCACAGATGATAGTCAAGATTCCAGCCGGCCTCGTCTCCAAAGGTGATTGAAGGGATCACCTTTTGAATATAGAAGGTTAGTACTGGTTTTAGGGTAAATTTCCCATATTCAGCATGAAGCTTAGCCCCTTGTAGCGCGAAGGTCAACATACGCTGTTTGAGATCAGACATCCAATCATGTTCTCTGATTGAGGTGTTAAAAATAATGCCTAGATACCGAACAGATGGTACAAGTTGTAGCTGTAATGCGTCGAGTTTCCATCTGAAGTTTTTAATTTGTCTTTTGGAGGAATTTCCAATCGCCATGATCTTGGTTTTCTCCACATTAATTTGTAGCGAGTTGTCACTCAAATAATTTTCAAGGGCTAATAAGAGTCTCTGAAGACCAATTGGGGTTTGGGACAATATCGTCTGCATAAATTGTCCAACTGATACTGTTACTGTCGATGTTTGGGGGGAAGCATCGAGTCTGAGAGAATGCATCAGATATATCAGCTATGAATAGTTTAAATAATAAGGCAGCAAGGGGGCATCCCTGTTTTACTCCCTTGTTCGTACTTATTCTTTCAGTGAGTTCACCAGCCTCATTAATTCGCACTCGGATTGATGTATCATTATGGAGGGCCATAATGGGGCACAATAATTCAAGCGGACACGACCAGGTAATCAGTTTTTTCCACAATTTTCTGCGGTCCAGAGAATCGAACGCTTGTTTCATGTCAATGAATGCGATATACAGGTTTTTGCCTTGATGAAGTGCTTTTAATTTCAATAGGTTCAGTATGGTTAGATTTACCTCAGTTCCCATGCCCTTTGTAAAACCTGATTGTCTTATATCAGAGTGTCCTGAGCTAATAGCCCACTTTGCCAGCTTCTGTTGTAAGAAGGACGCAAATATCTTACCCAAGATGTCTAAAAGAGCAATTGGGCGATAGTTCGCCGGATCGTCTCGGCAACCCTTTTTAAAAATAGGAACTATGATAGCCGAGTTCCAAGTTTCAGGAATTAGCTTTGTGATAGCTATCGCTTGGAATAGATGGTAGATAAAAGTTGTCCAATGCTCAATGTTGGCTTTTAGGGTGACATTGGAGAGGCCGTCAGGGCCAGCCGCTTGGGAGTTTTTTTAACCTTTTAATTGCAGATGTTATGTCCTCTCTTGTTTCGATTACATCCCAAGACTGGACCACTTTACACCTTTCGTCTGTGGGCCGGTTTACCGCAGTTCCAAAGACCTTGGCAAAATATATTTCCCAACTGGCCTTGGAAATACCATGATGCGTCTTTGCTTGATGGAATATTGCTTTGTGGTTTATGATATTCCAAAGGTCCTTTGTCTGATGACAAATGATGATCTTCAGGATAAGTTCTCCTCGTTCTTGATCTCTTATTGTTTTGAAACATTTCAACCAATTTCGGTACTTCACCTTTAGATGTTTCATTTGCACCATAGCATTGGTATCTAAGTTTTTCTTTAATTTCCTTAATTCACGTTGCAGTTGTTTTTTTTTAGAGATACCAATGGACTAAATTCATATTTATTTAAATATGAACATCTGTTTGAATGATTTGATTTTATTTGAAAGTCTACCAGCAAGGCAGTGTAATTTAATTTGTCATGTGGAGCTATTTCTTCAGAGGACATCATTTTGTTTAGATTTCTCAATTGCTTAGTGTTTATTTTTAGTCGATTTCCTCCTTGATTTACTTCGATCGGCTGGATGAAAAGCTCTTCATTTCGTGACGAAAATGCCCTTAGAGTTAATTCGAGCGGATAGTGATCACTCAGTTTTGACTTCAGGACCGTCAACTGGACGATGTCATGAGACATGGTTTTTGATGCCCAAACATAGTCAATAATGGTTCAATTTCCACCACGCTGCCATGTAAAGTTTGGGGGGCAATCTCCTTTTGTATGACCATTGAGCATATAACAGTTCCTAGCATTCATTGCTAATTGAAGTTGATAACCTCTACACGAGGTTTGTGGTTTTTGCTTAAATTTAATCGTTTTCAGGGCATCATCAAACCATGAAAAGTTCAAGTCACCGCATACAAGTACTTGTAGATCGGACAGCCATTCCATGGAATCGTCAATCAGTTTTGTTATCGATTGAATAAAATGACATAAGGAAATCATTGCTGTGTTGCAATAGATGTTAATGAGCAGAAGATGCTTGAGTGTTGAGCTTGGTCTACACCTGTTTTGAAGAATTGTTCCCTGGACGAACAAATTTGGAGAAAAAGAATGCAAAATCTCCCATCCGGAGGCATTATTTATCATGGTCAGGAGCCCAGAGAATGGTCGACCAAACTGGTTTTTCCCAGCTGGATTTAGAACGATGGAATACCCGTCTCTGTGCGGCGACTCCCTCAACCATGTTTCCTGGAGGCATAGAGCAAAACATTTTTCCAAAGATGGTTCAACATTTTCGAACAGATGCCGAAATCCTCTGGTGTTCCATGATAGAAGGACATTCACATCGTCCTTAATGTTTTGCGATAGCTAAGTCCTGTTCGAATGAATCTGTGAGGCATGATTGAAGACGGCATTTTGATGTCCGACTGATCTCTGCCTGATATTAAATTGTTGTCGTAAGACTTCACGGCGTTGTTCGTGAGTTTGCTCTCGATCGTGAGGCACATCATTGCCTCTTCTTTCTCTTTGTGGGTTTGTTTCTAATGTCAAATCGAAGCCATACGACAGTAGCTCGTCTTTTGCTGCAAGCAAGGCATTTTCAACTGCCTGAGAAGTGATATGCAGATAGACCATATCCAGCGAGTCTTCATTGATGTATTCCACAATGGTTATATCGTTGGACGTTATCGTTCTTAGAGTTGGAAAATTATCTAGTAATCGCATCACATTTCTACGGTTTAGGTTGACCTCGTTTGAGTCTGAGAAAATATTCTCAAGTCTTAATCTCCAGAGATTGTGTTCCTGTACAGATTTCACAGGTGCAGTTGCTATTGGATGACGTTGCTTTTGCTTTTCTCATTGTGCAGCTGTCATCCTGGGATTTAGCTTTGTAGTGAATAATTTTTTTTGATGTTGTGCAGCAGCCTTTTCGTGTTCTCGATTTTGGGATTGTGAGGCTGCACCAGAGGTGCTGGCATTTGCACGCGTGGGGGTCTTCTTTGTTTCAACATTTTTGGTTCTGAACGCCTGATGAATTTTTCCCGGACCTTGGGGGGGAATTAGAACAGGGCGAGAGATTTCGACTGCCTGTTCTGATTGCATCAATTCGACCGATTTATCTGAGTATATCGAAAGATCGCATAAGTCAGTGACACTTAGATCGGAATTCTTTGAACCAGAATCAGATTCGCATCTTCGTCTTTTATTTGGATTTGATGGTTCAGCTGCTTTTATTTTAGAGGCTTCTTTCGACACAAAATTTCTTGAGAGAACACCATCTCGCTCACCCTGATGAACATTTGACGGATTGCGAGAGAAAAGTCCCAGCTTTTGTGGTGTCGAAAGATTTCTCACAAACTGTTTCGTTTTTATTCAAGCGTTGCTCGTTTTAGTTTGCCGCTTATTTACTGTCAGTTTATTGGCAGCGGTTTTTGTGGATTTTGCACAAGGTTTGGATGGAAACGAAGGAACAAAGAGTTTTGCGGCTCCACTGAAAATGTCGAAGGTGTTTACAGGTCCTTTTGAGAGTGGTGCAGGAGGGTTTTGTGTAGTTTGAACTTCTTCCACAACAACCGCAGACAAGTTGGAATTTTGTGGTAATGCGTCTGTATTCGATTGTACTTTATTCGAATGAATGCGGTCAAGCTGGTCACCCAAAGGTGGTGCTACTTGTGGTTCCAACGACACGACAAATTCGGTGTTCGCGTTGTCGAGTTGCGGTGTGCCAGGACTCTTGTCCAAGACGGTGCTAGAATTAGGAATGTTATTTGGTCCGCCTTGATCTTCATTTCTTCTTAAGATGGTGTTTGATCTCTCTGCGCGGTGAGGGAGTCTCTCTTTCAATGGACCTTCAAATTCGATATTGTTCAGGGGGCGAGAGTGCCGACACCACTTCATTATTTCTAGGATCGCATCCATTTGGTCATTTTTGTCTGTGTGGTCCTTCATTGCGAGGTCTCCTAGTCGGTTTTGCCATTGAAATGAGATCTCCGCTTCACGTTCCACTCTAGTCATTAGATGAGTGTTATTTTCTTCCAATGATGAAACTTTGTTTAATAGATTGTGCAATAAAGCATTTTGGTCCTTTACAGAATCGTTTAATGTTTCAAAAAGTTTGATAACTGGAATCAAGGCTAAAGATGTGGCCGCCAGAACATTATTGTGTATCTGGATCCCAGCTGCAACAGATAGATTTTCTTTGTTGCAAGGAATTGACTCAGATTCAGAAATTGAAGGTTCATCATTTTTGCTAGAACTCCTTTCATTTCTTGGAGAATCGGAGGCTGCTTTGGAACTATGGTGAAAGCGCAGGTTTTCCATCGAGTCCTTTGAGGAACACGGTTGTGATTTTCTTGTCATAGGGGTGCCTATGTTACGGATACTTGGTACATCTTTTTGCTGAGGTGTGCTTGTGCAGGATTTAAACATGATATTTGACTTTTGAGTAATCTTCGCGTCTTTCTCACTGTTAATTGGTGACTTTACTTTAGTTGTTGGTATGGTTTGCGGAGCCGTCGAGAAGCTATGAATTAGTTTGTTTTTAACGGCTTGATAGTCCGCTGTCAGCCGCTCCGTCAGGCGCGCTTCTCGTCCCGCTAAATCCACTCCTTGACTTTTTTTATGAGTAGACATAAGCAGGGGAGGTAAAAGGGGTCGAGGTACTGTGGTTTCTGATTGACGTGAGAGTTCACGTCTTTGTAAATCCGATTCGAATGCAGGAGCCGTTGAAGCAGTGACAGTTCTACTGACTATAGAGTCACATGAGATATCATTATTTATAGGCGGAATGAAAGAAAAGTTTGTTTGAATTTCGGGCCCATTTGGTATCTTCAGGGCCAGTAGTTCTGTGTCTGTTACGTCAAACGGCGAAAGAAAGGAAGCAGTATCGATTTCAATCATCGCGTTTGATGCTCATTTACCATGTTTGACGTTGTGAGTGAGTCAGGTTCGGCCAAAACTGTGTGCGATTTCATGATGTTTTGGCACACGTTGTCTAGCTCATTAGAGTGAAGAACTTGTGTCGAGTTGTCGGCCAACACGACTTGATTGATTCTATTAGTTTCATCACCGTCTGCTACAGGCGGCAGGTGAGATTCAATGACGGAAACAACAACAAGTGGCGCAGTATTTTCAGACCACATACTTGCTGTGTTTACCGCGGCACTTTCAAGAATTAAGGTCTCGTCGTTGGACGTGAGGGTAGGTTGAGATTGCGCTATGTGAGTATGTACAACTTTCACGCCGACCACAGACACTGCAGCTTGGTTGACAGAGACAAGGGATGTTTTTGTTTCAAAGTTTACTTCAAGGTCGCTAGTGCTGTCAGCGTGAAGTTGTGTGGAACTGTGTGGAAGGCTTTCAACCACAGCTTGATCTAGGTAAGGGGGGGGCGAAGGGGGTGGAAGAGAAGCACAAGCTGTAATAAGGGGGAGGGAAGAGGAAGATGGGGTGGGTAGGGAAGAGGGAGGGAAAGGGAGAGGTGCGGTCACATTTGTAGAGGCGCTGGCACCAACAGCTGGCAGCACAGGTTCGGTTGAGTAGGAGAACGCACCACGATTCCGAGCATTTAATGTTGATTGGTGCGTCTGCGGACGAATGTCAGTTACCATGGTATCTCTTACCGGTGGTTATCAGACTCGAGTTGCAGCTCGGCGCGTCCTCAGCGATGTAGGCGGACTGGAGGCAGACTGGACTCTGCACCGGACTCCGCGCCGCGCTCTGCGCGCTGGAGGCGTTTTTAAACAGTAGCCCAGTGAAGAAAGAAAGAGGACTGAACACGTAGTGCAGCTCCTCACTGTAGCACAACACAACACAGCAAGGACTGGAGGCAGACTGGACTCTGCACCGGACTCCGCGCCGCGCTCCGCTCGCTGGAGGGGTTTTTAAACAGTTAGCCCAGTGAAGAAAGAAAGAGGACTGAACACGTAGTGCAGCTCCTCAATGTAGCACAACACAACACAGCAAGGACTGGAGGCAGACTGGACTCTGCACCGGACTCCGCGCCGCGCTCTGCGCGCTGGAGGGGTTTTTAAACAGTTAGCCCAGTGAAGAAAGAAAGAGGACTGAACACGTAGTGCAGCTCCTCAATGTGGCACAACACAACACAGCAAGGACTGGAGGCAGACTGGACTCTTATAGATGACAAAGCTAATACCTCCTCACTGTTACCTCACTCCACTCATTTTTACAGGACCAAGTCATAGCTGAAAGGACTATGACAGAAATGTTACACTTTATCTTGACATAAAGGGATGAGGAAAATGAAATATCAGAACTGCATATCAAACTTTCTAAACTAACAGCAAATGAAAAAAATGAAGGATTACAATTAGAACTTAGAAGACAAATGTAAGAAACAAAAGGGGGATGGAGAGGAGCTCACTCCAGTTCCCAGTCAAATTTGACCTGATACAAAAATTAACTGGGCTATATCCCAAAGACAATTTAACAGGGTTGAATCCCAAAACAGTGAAAAAGTATTAACAGGGTTGGATCCCATCTGCTGTTCATTTGCTCTGTTTTTGTTCTCCTAGCGCGTTCCTCTCACAAACAATCATCAGGGAGGCTGTGCTGGTATGCAGGTGATTCCAGTTAGTTGCTCTTATAGTCTCTAGGTATTCTGGTAGCTGTAGTTTTCACATGTACCCATTAGGTGCCCAGGAACCGACACCCCTCCTAGTGCACAAGTCTTTCCCAAATTTGGGGGAGGGGAGAAAACCATCAGTGTGGTTCTCTAAAGTGGGGCACAGAAACTCTGGTACTGCTGCCTCTGGAGCCCGGACTCCAACATTGTAAGAAACAAAAGGGGGATGGCCAGGCACGCACTCCCGTTCACAGTCAAATTAGACCTGATACAAAAAGTAACTGGGTTAGATCCCAAAGACAATTTAATAAGTATATAGGGTTGAATCCCAAAACAGTGAAAAAGTATTAACAGTGTCGGATCCCAGCTGCTGTTCAGTTGCTCTGTTTTTGGTCTCCTCCTAGCGCTTTCCTGTCACAAACAATCATCAGGGAGGCTGTGCTGGTATGCAG
Source organism: Ambystoma mexicanum (assembly GCF_040938575.1). NCBI lineage: Eukaryota > Metazoa > Chordata > Amphibia > Caudata > Ambystomatidae > Ambystoma > Ambystoma mexicanum. Next base: position 1,547,510,606 of record NC_090929.1, read on the forward strand.
GTGATTCCAATTAGTAGCTCTTATAGTCTCTAGGGATTCTGGTAGCTGTAGTTTTCACATGTACCCATCAGGTGCCCAGGAACCAACACCCCTCCTAGTGCACAAGTCTTTCCCAAATGTGGGGGAGTCAAATGTAATCGGACAAAACCGGAACTATTGGGAAGGGGTGAAACATTTTGCACAATGCTGGTGTACAAACCAAAGACACCTGCCAAAACGGTATCCACACAATTAGGTACTCTTCAGCTTCTGTACATGGAGACAACCTCTAAATCGACAAGGTACTCAACAGCCACCTCTTGCTGTACGGCTTTCCTTGAGAGAAAACTTTGTCAGATATCTGGCATGCTAGAGATACACATGATATGTTATTCTATATATTTCTGAAACAGCTTCATCAATTAGAGCAAAGTCAAAGATAACATGAATTGGGTCTCAATAGGGGGAAATCTCTTGGCCCCATTATTGAGCAAGTGCATTAGTAATGTCCTGGACACCAGAAAGTTTCTCTGAGTTGAGCTATGAAAGAGCACCAGAACATTGTGATGCCCATACCTAGATGAGATGTCTAAAACAGAGCAAACTAAAGAACACTCTTGCTGAAATTATCAAGAAGTGTTCTGGCTATGTAAACATTATACAGATATTAGATATTTTACATCAAATGAAATAGCAGACTAAAGACCATTCCATGATCATACTAGACACAGAGAAGGTCTTAGGCAATGTCTGCTGGGACTGCTTGTTAGCGGTGTTGCAGCTCAGGAACCTGGCTGAATAGTTCTACAATAATGTATGTCACAAGGAAGCAACAGCCCGGTTAAGCGCAAGCAGAACTAACTTTCTAACAGCATATATCTTTAAAGGGGCACCAACCATGGTTGCCCCATCACTATTTATACTTGATACAGCATTGGAATCCCTTGCTATAGTAAACAGAAATAATGAGAGTATATGTGGGTCAAGAAAAGGGATGTTGAGAGTATGTTTCATCTCTTTACAGATCATGTGTATCAAACACTGTTAAGCCCAGGGAAAGTCTTGCCACCTTGCGTAATTTGATTAAACAATGTGGTTAACTATCTGGCTATTGGAACAGATGTTCAAAGTCCAACATGATGTTAATCCTGATGGTGGTGTGGAACAAGGACCATGTCAGCGTGTGACTCAAGTGAGCAGTAAATGAGATTAAACACTTAGGCATTCTAATCTTAGACTAACAAAGAACCTCCTGTATTATAACATGAATAAACGTATCAGTGCTCTGGAAGTGGATATGGAAAGATGGTCAAATATGAACCTCAATACCATGGCCAGAATAAATACTATAAAAGTGAATGCGCTCCACCGCACATTACATCTGGTCGACTCACTTTGTTTGGCAGTGAAATAAAACAAATACACGACATTGGAAAACTGATTAATGAAGTGTATATGGTCAGCTGAGGCAAATTCCCTTTCCCACTAGACACAATTAAATTAACCAGAAAAGGGGCTTTGCTTTATCACTGTCATGAGAGTACCATCAAATCTTCACACTGGCGAAGTCTGGCTACTCCTATTGAAATTCCACTCCTCAGGAGGTTGTTCGGTGATTAATGGAGAGCCCTTTGGAAGAAACAAACTCACTGTTACAATGAGTTTAAATAAATCTAGGATTGGACGATACAGATTGAATGCAGTTCACCGGGCTTTAAGTGGGCCGGGGCCTGCCGGGGCAGGGCCCCGGCAGTCTCCAAAAGGTGGGACTGAGCCGGGGCCCTGCCGGGGCCCCCATCCCACCACACACAACATTGGCGGGATGCATTATCCCGTCGCGGCGGCAGCCGCGACGGGAGATGCACCTGCCATGAAGTCAGGCGATCTGACAGAAGTGGCAGCCAACCACAGCGATGCTGTGCCTGGCTGCCACTTTGTAAGTCATAGTAACTGCCTCTGGTGACCTCTCGCGCGAGGGGTCACCAGAGGCAGTTACTGTCCCTTTGTTTCCCCAGGTCGCCGAGGCGTCTTTAACCCTCGGCGAACCTGGGGATTCCTTGACATGTAGCGAGGTTTATGAAAGATGGCTTGAAAAGTACACAATTCAAGCCATCTTTTATAAAGCTTTGCCGACGGACAATTTGGTCAATAGTCAAAGCTTTATAAAAGATGGCTTGAATTGTGTACTTTCAAAGCCATCTTTTATAAAACCGAAATGTTTAAAAAAAAATGGCCTGAAAAGTAGGCAAACCGCAAGGTATGCACACACACATATATATGTATGTTATATATCTGTGTGCGTACCTTACTATGGTTTGTGTACTTTGCAAGCCATCTTTTCTAAACATAGTAAGGTACGCACACAGATATATAACATGCATATATATGTGTGTGCATACCTTACGATTTGCGTACGTTTTAGGCCACGCCCCCCACAAGCCACGCCCCCAAATGAGCCCCCCCCCCTCGATTTCTTACCCCACTTAAAGCCCTGGCAGCTCATGAAGAAAATACATCAATTTGTATGTGGACTATTGAGCACAACACCCATATCTGATGCCCCTCGCTTTAGTTTGTGAGAGCTGACTGCTGAAAAAGGGTGTACTAGCCTGCGGCCTCAGTAATAAGCTGCCAAAATAGCAATGCAGTACATGCTGATATAAAGGAACACTATGGTCTCATTTTGGGCCCTAAGAGAGAGATATTGTCATATTCGAGAGTGGCACTGCTATTGCCAAATCATAAAGGCACTGCACTCATTCATCTCTGAACTAATCACCAGAAATGTGCCTTCATAACGTGGATGAATGCTGTGTCCACTGGGGAACTACTGGAGTGTTTTGGAAAATTAAATGTCGTATTTGAAAACAATAAATGCTGATGATTAGCACAGCTTGAATAGATAAATTAAAGATGATGACTGATTGTTGACCCAGGAGAAATGTTGTACAGAGATTAGATTTAGTGATTTTTTGCAATAACATGATATGGGCAATTCTGTTTTCGAAAGTTAAATCTGCTAATCAGATCTCACTTTCACAATGACCCATGCCAAAAGGCACAATGCACACATGTACCTTTTTGGGAGCCTCTCCAGACATATCCAGCAACTGTGCTGTAATGACAGCAGGACAGGTTCTATGTGCATGTGCATTCCTGAACACAGCTGCTGGAACACAAAGTTACAATGGACATACATGACTTTTACCTGTCTTCACCTCTTGTCCAAAATGTCAGAATTGTGTAACCCAGACAGCCTGGTGGCAGTTATTAAAATATTAATATAAGCCATGCCTGTTTTTTAAATGGTGGACACTGAGATTATACAATTATACATCCACACGTATTTGGATGTCATGTTATTGTCAGCTTAGTCAGCAGTCACCCATTCCTGGCAGATCTGGGTGTGAATTACCATTTGGTCATGGCGTACACACAACAACCATGTGGGTCCCAGCCCAGGAAGTCTTCTTTGATCCCCCTGCGGTGAATTGATACCTTCTTCAGGGATCATTAACTCTCTCAGGGGAGGCCCCCATGGGAACCAGAGCTGCAAAAACAGTCCTGTTATGAAAACTACATTCTCACACAAGGGAGGCCTTTTGATGTAGGCATACAGAGAAACAGTACAGAGTTAGAGCACCCCAGAAGAGAAGTTCAGATTACAGAGGATTCTCACAAACATGGTGGTTTCACTAGGGTCCAGAGCATTCCTGTCCTATCTCTCCCGTTCCTACAGACAATACACTCGGGGTATTATATCAGCAGGACAAGGACCTTTTTACAGTAGCCTAGATCGGAAACGTGATGACAGGTTTATTCTTTTCCAAACGTATGTAGCATTGTTCCTTTATAAGAGGAGGGACCCTCCCCTAGGTTCAATTATATTTGGACTTCAAGACAATAAGGGCTCACTTGGAACTCTGTTGGGGATACAGTCTATTCCAAAGACTCCTGAGCCATAAAGGTAAAGGCAAAGTGCTCCTAGGCCGACAAGGGTGATTTTGCGTAACCATCACAAGGCATACGAGGCAATAGCAGCTGCAACTGAGAGGCTAGTACCCAGGACCCTTCTCACTTTAGTTAACAGAACCCTACAAATCCTCTGGATTCTGAAGGGCAGAAGGAAGGACTCACCTTGCCCCTAAGTCACTGGAAAAGTGACCCCTTGCTGTCCCTACATCTATAAGCCACTGTATGGACATTATGGCCATTTTCAAGACCATCAAAGTTGCTGCAAGGGAACAGCTGCTGGAATACTCTTAAACCTTGATGCATGACCAACTCAACATTGCCAAATCCCAGTTCATATGGATGCCATAGCTCAGCCAGAGATGCCAAATTCTCTTGCAAGACTACCTGCCTGTTTACCAGGTTCTTTGAGATCCAAGCCTTTGGTGCAGCAATATCACAGTGCTGTGTTGAGCCAGCCACGCCCACTTGCCTCTGAAGTACACAAGGCTGCCAAGTCAATCCTACCCCATAACCTGACATTGCCTGCAATCCCCAGTTTCTTTGACCCACAAAGCACCCCATCCTAGAAACACATCACAGCTGCTCTCTGACCTGAAGTGGTTTCAGTATCAAACGTGCCTGGACTTCCGATCCTACACTGAAAAGATTGCCTCAGTGCTTTTAAACCTCTACCTTTTGAGAGGCATGCTCATAAACGTTGACATTTTACTGCTGAAATATCTGCCTTAGCATACCCCTAGAATGTCCCTCTAGTCTAAAGGCCTGCACTTTTCTTTACCAGGGTTGCTGAGTAGTATTTCTCTTAGGTGTGCGCATGTTTGTTAGTTTAATTAATGATGCTATTTTTAATAGAACCTATGTTGGACATTCCCTTATTTTGGAAGAAGTGTACTAGTGTTGCTTGGATTGTTTCAATAACAGCTCATGACCCTCCTGAAGAGTATAGCCTGCCCATGCCCCATGTTATCAAAAGAAGCACAAGAGGTTTGCCTGTCAGACTGACGCTTGTTTAAATCCTTTGCTTGGGCCACTGCTGCGTTAGTGGTGGTTTGAGGCTGAATAGATACTTTAGCCACTATTCATCCCTGTGTTCCTGCAGAGCAGTAGTCATTTCATCACACTATCCAAGAATGGGGCATACTGAGTACGAAAAGTTGCTCCACAAAACTTCACTGATGCAAGCTCTTGCTTGATAGCAAGTGTTCGTGGTGTCGGACTCAAATACTGGCTGGTCTGATCAACATGCTATATTTTACAGTGCTCTTTCCAAGAAACTTTCCACGACAAGACTCATTATTCTTCGTAAAAATAAAGAGTAAGAGAAAGGAAAAGCATAAATCACATCAGAATTAACTCCTGGCTGACAGAGCTATATAACCTGGCAGCACTATCAATGTCAATTGTAATTGGTTATTTATAACGCACTTAATACCCAGAGGTTTCTAAGCATGGACCCGGGGATCGAACCTGATCTGCTCTGCATCGTCTTGCTTCCAAGGCGAGCACGTTGCCCCTGAGCTATCCTCCCGAGACGATTAATGATCTAGACTATCAAACCATTTGAAGGGAATTTAACCTTTTGTTTAATGCCATTTTAGGTTTCAACACAGGCCTTTGCTCACTTTGCCCAAGTCTCACATCACACCAATGTCTTTAAACTGTAGCAGACAGGTCACTTATTATACAATGAATGTTCCTGTTCCCCAGGTACGACCTTGCCCTTTTACTCGATTGCTCCATTTTCTGTCCTTCGCCCATCTATTCATAAATGGTTTGCTAACAATAAGAGAACACCGAGATAAGTTGCTCTGTGAAATATGTTTGGTCAATTTTAATTTGGACCTACTATATGTCCTTCTAGTGTTTATTATTTGAACAAGGTAAAATAGATTGGGAGAAAGAGTAACGGCACAACTATCAAGCAACTATCCCAACTATCAGGCAAAGGGTACCTTTTAAACAACGGAAGTAACACAATGGGAGAACAATTTGGAACTGCACAGGATAAAACACACACAGATTCAGAGAAAGATCAATCAGTAATAAAGCTTTAATAACACATGACATATTCCACAACCATATAACAGATGGAACGAAATGTAAATGAGTCATGAACAAGTGCAAATAATAATCATATTTACCATTCTAGTCCATAGTTCTGCCAATCTGACACACCCCACGCTTCTACAATGGGAAATCGGTGAAAAAAGACAAGATAAACCAGTTAACGTTGAACATATATTTTGCCATTAAAAAAGACATACAGTGACATTTTTTTTTTTTGGGCGGAGAGGGACATGGAGGCCTAAAAGCAAGGCATCATGCTTTTATGCCTTCATTTCCCTGCCCCCTTTTTATTGCTATGGCAATACAGAGTAGGGGCTCAGCGTGCAGGTAGGATTGACCCCATGCTGGTCTCCTTCGTCCTGTGAGTGCACTTAGTTTTATACAGGTGTAAAATGAATGGATTCCTATGGAATCTGTCTCAATTTGAAACTTACTGAATAGCAGGTGGATTCCGTAGGAGTCCATTAACAAATGATCATTCCTTCAGTAAAGCGACAGCAATTAACAAGACAGCGAGTAAATGAAAAGAGTAAAGTTGATTGATTGATTGATTGATTGATTGATTTAGATTTTGTATAGCGCCACGCCGCCCATTGGCCTCAGAGGGATTTAACATGACAAAACAAAGTATCACAACAACAAGGAAGTGGAAACCACACAGAGTCAGGGGGGAGCATGTCAATCTATTTATAATGATTAGTCAGGAGCTTTATAGAATAGTGTCTTAATGCCCTCTTGAAATCTGTGAGGGAGGTTTTTTGTTTTGTTTTGCCGGAGCTCAGGTGAGGGTTTATTCCATAAGGTCGGCGCCTGACAGTCAAACATGGTACCTTCAAAGGTTTCTAATTAAAATCTTGGCTGAAGTAGCTTTAAAGGATTGTGGGGTCGTAAACAACGACCAGTAACAAGAGTGGTAAGATGATTGGATAAATACTGTGGTGCCACTCCGTTTAAACATTTGAAGCTGATAGATCGAACGTTATGCGTGATCCGTTGTTTGACAGAGAGACAGTGCAGATATCTTCTGGCTTCTGTGATATGATCTTTTGTAGAAAGGGACAGACAGCTCTCACCTCCCCATTTGGAGTAACTTGCAAGCTCTGGATATTGGTGTTTGCTGTACCCAATAATAGACTCTTACAATAGTCAAGCTGTGAGTTCATCAAGGCAGAAGCAAGTAAAGAGCATTTTTTTTTTCTCGAGATATAGGGGCGAATATGGTGAAGTTTTGTGACATATCCACATGATGCACGAACCTGAGCTACATGTGATTTCATTGACAATTCTGCATCTAGAATAATGCCCAAGGTTTTTACCTTCTCGGATACGTTGATTTTATTCCCAGCTCTGAGAAAGCTTTCATATTCTGATGGCAATTTTCTAGGGGGGTCATTCCAACCATGGCGGTAGGGGGTTAACAGCAACGGTAAGGACCAGCCATCCTTAACCCATGGCCCATTATTAGCTCCTTCCCCATTCCAATTGAGCCTTATGGGGGCTCAAATGGGAATGGGGAATGGTTTTCTGAATGGGGACTTACCGGGTCCCCAAGGTTGGAATGACCCGTTAAGTCCCCATTCAGAGACCCGGGAATAGCACCATGGCTGCCTCCAAACTCGGAATCACCCCCTAGGTCTTTTAACCAAGGCTATATTCAGCAACTCAGTTTTGCCTGTATTAAGCGCTATAGAATTCATGTACATCCATTCTTGAATTGCTTCATATACCATATTGATAGATGGACACCAAGGTCATCAAGGAGTTTAAGAAAAGACATTGGGCCTCATTACACGGAAGGCGGTAGTCCAGGGTGCTATTAGCACCCTGGACCATGCCGGTAAAATACCGGCACCGCCTTGGCGGAAAGGGGATTTACCGCCCCATTCCAAGGTTGGAGGGGCGGTAAATCCCCTTTCCGCCATTGCCCTTCCCCATTCCCATTTCTGCCCCATAGGGCTCTATGGGACTGGGGAAGGCGCTAATTACGGCACCGCAATTTTGCAGTGCCGTAATTAGCTCCGAGGTCCCTTAGCGGGTTGGTATTTAACGCCTGCAAAAAGCAGGCGTTAAAACTCCAACCCGCTAAGGGACCTCGTAGTACGGCGGTAAGGGTTAACGGTCACCGTTGCCATTAACGGTGACCGTTAACCCTTACCGCCGTCCGTGTAATGAGGCCCATTGTGTAAATATTAACATGCAGTGGCGTAATACAGGATCCCTGAGGGACAACACAAGTAGTGCATGTAACTGAGGAGCTGGTGTTTTCCATTGCCATGCTAGCATTTTGGGGCCCTAAAAAGAAGCAATCCACTGGGTGGCACTGCTGGAACAATGGGTCTGTGTGCTTACGCTGGAGATCAACAACGGATGATCTACCAGGTCGAAAGTGGCAGACAAATCCAACAGCATCAGCAATGCTTGCTTCCCTTGATCTACAATACCCGCAATGTTAGACTCAAGATCTAACAGTGCTATCCTCATCCCGTATCCTGCTCTGAAACCTGATTGTCTGGGATTGAGGAGGTTATTATTCTCTATGAAGTGCCTTTGTTGAACATAGGTGACATAGTCCATGATTTTGAGCAGGAACGGTACGTTCATAATGGGTTGGTAATGTTTTGCATTATTAGGATCAAGATTATTTTTCTTAAGGACAGCAGTGGTCCATGCTTCCTTAAGCCTAATAGGAACAATAGCCGCTGTAAATGACAGATTAACCAATTTGGTAACCCATGAGGCAAGTATAACCATGCATGTCTTGAATAGGCTAGAGGGGCAGCTATCCCCAAGCAAGTGGTAGGCTTCATACCAGACACAATCTTTATCATTTGCGCTTCTGAACAGGGACTAAATTCAAAGACAGGCCGACTGGTCGCTCTCTCACTTCTAAGTCACGTTGGTCTACAGTTACGTGAGAATTAATCCTCTGTTAAGACAAATATCATTTTGTTTGGTATCAATAGTATGCTGACACCAATCAGTGTTTTTATTGCAAGAAGGGTTTGGTGGTGAGTTACCTCCAAATTCTTTCAGAATCAGAAAACGTTCACAAGAACTGGAATCAGACGATGCGATTCTGTTGTTAAAGCTTTTGGGTTTGCCATCAATAATTGTTTGTTTTAAATCAACTGCTGCTTGTTTATAAAAAGCCAATGTCTCAGGTGAAGGGGACTTTCGCCAGTCTCTTTCCGCTTTCCTTTTTAGACGCTGAGAAACTACAATGGTATTTCCAAACCATGCACTCTTAGTAGATTTGTTTTCCACTAACTTGCGCATTTTTGGTGCAATAGTGTCCATAATGTCACTGAGAGTATCCATAATGTGTTTAACTAGCTCATCCGACTTATGGAAGGTATTTGCATGGTGCAGTATGTTTTGTAACTGAGCACACATCATGGCAGGTGGCACCTTTTTTAAGTTGTGTTCCATCACATACATGTTATCCTTACTACTTTCTCTAGACGAGTTAGCCTTGTTTTATTCTTTCCTTTAACCCAACACCTTTCGATTGTTTAAAGTTACATGTAGCGGAACCAGAAGCACGTGGTGATTGGCATACAATTAGCATTTGATAGAAATAACCCCCAGAGATTACTTAAAACAATGCATATATGTAAAAAGTATATGGAACACCTAAAACGAGTGGTAACCCTTTCCACGAGAAGTACACAATGCATGCAGATTTAACTCAAACAATAACATCACTACTTTATGCCGGGTTACACATAAAAACTGTCAGACTACACTATATTTCAGACACAGTACATTTTAAAAAGGCAATTTTTAAGGGAAAATTGTGACTAATAACGCTAAAAAAGAAATTGTGTACTTTGAATTCCAGGCAACATTTGTATTATCAGAAAATATGGAAGAAACGAAAATACACAAACTTGTCAATTCAAGTTGTTGTAAAATGGAATAAATAACACTGATATAGAATATTTAAATGCTAATGTACTACAATTTAACATAAATTACTTTTTTGCTTGGCAGTTGTCCCCAAGTGAGATTACAATATAAATTGTGCATAAATGGCAAGTATTGCACAGAAGAAAAAAAACGAAAAAAAAACGTGTGTGTAATTTGGGATAATTTTGAGAGTACATGAGCAGTAAGCTTGTCAAGATTAGGTCAGAGGCACCCATCGGGACATGTCATTGATCAATGGAATTGCTATGATTCAGCATCAGGAAATAGACAGAAAAAAAGAATACTTGAAAGACTGCCAAAATGCTGTGAAAGGCACAGTAGGAACAACAAGTCTAAATGTATGGCGGTTCTTAAAAGCATTATAGAAGGAACACAGTGTTCCAGTAACCAAGAATGTAATACGGACTTTCGAAGCAAAAGACATATATACCAAAACAAAATCAAGGCTAAGGATGCTGTGAGTGACTTTGGGAAGTCTTAACTCCCTGCAAAGCATTGCCTTCAACGTCAAATGCTGAACACATTTCCAAAAAGGCTTCCCTTATATGATGAAATAGCAGCCCAATGTGAACCAGGAAAACAGGAAAAATAAACCTACTATACCAATAGTACCGATCGTTTGAGATAACGACCCATACCCGATTTATGGCCCATGGCATTGCCTCAGGCCATAAATTGGTAGCGGGCCATTATCCCGTGATAACGACCCCTCCCTCAGTCTAGGAGGCTATATTTTTTTACAATACCTCTGCTGGGACATTAATATTCTTGTGCTGGTCTGCAATAAGGCCTGGATTACGTACGATATGCTAATACCCATTACTACAACAGGCATCCCTTGTCATCCTACACCCAAAACGTCCATGTGAAGCACTGCACTTTTATGAGTGGCGTCACACTTGAAATCGCATTTATAGATGTGTCAGTGAGTTGACATATTGGCAAATCCAGTTAACGCTGATGCAGAATTCTGGCCCATGGCAATGTTTCACATTCATTGTGTCAGTGGCTCGATGTAGGGTCAAAACTCACTACAATCCTTCTCCTTCTTCATAGCTGTACATATATATATATATATATATTCTGGAGATCTCTCAACAAAGCGTTGGCATTGTGGAACTGAAAATCAGTAGTCAATACGAAAATATTTGAAGCAAAGTAGCTATTAGTTAGTACTGTGTCCAACTTCCTTTTGAATGACACAGGGGCATATTCACTTCAGCCATGGAAGATGTACCTGTTTATTTAGGATTCATCAAGGCTACTTTGATATGTTCTGGGAGGGTCTGGAATGAGGCTTTGCTTTATACCTTTTTCGACATAAACTTGTGCACCACCGGTTTTTAAGTATACACATTTTCTATTCAACGTTTTCATAGTGGTAGGGCCTCATCAGGTATTGGGCTGAGCAGCAAAAATGTGGCAGTAACACTATTACTGCTGCATTACTACTCTGCCCAATCCAGAGGTTGGGCGGAAAGCTGGAGATTTACCTCCAGCTCTAAGGTTGAGGTAAATCTCCAGCTTTCCAAATGTTTTTGGCGCTATCACAGCCGGCGCTATTACTGCCAGCGGCAACAGTGCCGAAAATAGCCATATAGTCCCATAGACCTTCAAAAAATGGGGAATTACTGCCTTACCATAGCGCTGGGTCCCAAGTAGCGGTAATGCTTTTTGCATTGGTGGTATCCCAGCGCAATTACCGCCGGGATGTGGCCAAGGCCCTGATCAGGCTCTTAATCATTGGGATCTCTGACACTGAGATTACATGGTAACAGCTCAGGAAGTCCCTTTCCTCTTGACCACCCAAGTATACCAAATATATCCAGTCTCCCAGATATGCCACAAGAATTCACGTCTGACCACCTTGGAGCTATCCCTTCCCTTGACATCCAGGTCAGCGTCTAATTCCTCTGCCTTGGGGAGGTCCTGCTCCTCTTCCAGGGCAGCAGCTATACCCTTTTTAGTAAAACATCAGGAGGCTCTCTAGGGCACTCTATCCGTGGATGCCTTGAGGGCCTTATCTCCTCAGTACCATAGGCAAGTCTGCCTCTTGCCTGCAAATGAGGCCTTGTGTCTCCTCTCTTCCTCTTAGCTAAGTTGGAGCGGAATATCTCCATAAACAACCTGCAATGGTGAGATTGGCAGAAGGACAACGTTAGGACAAGATCGACACACCACACACAGCCACATATATTAAATGAGCTAGCAGATTGCACGACTTACCTGCACACTGAACCTTTTGTCTCTGTCCTCGCCCATCACCTGCACACTCCCTACCCCATCTTAGTGAAGAGAGAAAATAGAGTCAAAGGCTACCCTGACCTAAGGCGTGACATAGGGTCACAAAAATAGATAGTAGATACTGGCTCGAAGGACAAAACACCTTTATATACAAAACAATTATCAAGGAAAGAGTTTAATTTACACTAACACAAAAAAGACATATTTACAAAAAGTGCTGTGGCACTGAGAATATGCATCATTGAGCACATTGTAATCTGCACATTTGCAATTGTTTTCAAATGTTTCAATTAATGAAAAGAGCTGGCAAAAAGCTGTATCACTGCTGATCTGTTCCCAGCAGTGATACAGCGTTTTGCCACGGGACAGAGCTCCGGACGCAGCAAAGCTCTTTTCATTAATTGAAACAGCTCCTGGCATCTGACTTTGTGCAGTTTGCTATCCAATCCTAAGCAATTTGCTGGAAATAAAGACCTCAACCTAGGCATCCACTTGCCTGAACATGATGGACGCGCTTCCCCAACATCGCCCCGACCACAATTAACTGTCCTGAAGACCGTTAGGTGCAACCTAGCAGCGCTGCTTCACTTCTTACAGCCACTGCAACATGCCATCAATATACCGAACCAGAAACACCAAGCTGTGTGTCGACAATATGACCGTATTGTGATCCTAATCAATACATGTAACAATCTATCACTCTGCTTACTAACCCACAAATGTGCAGATTACAATGTGCTCAATGATGCATATTCTCAGTGACACGGCACTTTTGTAAATATGTCTTTTTTGTGTTAATGTAAATAAAACGTTTTCCTTGATAATTGTTTTGTGTCTAAAGGTGTTTTGTCCTTCGTGCCAGTATCTACTTAGCTTGGCTGCATTTTTGTGACCCTATGTCACGTCTTAGGTCAGGGTAGCCTTTGACTCTATTTTCTCTCTTCCATTGTACTCACCCTCTAGAGTGAGGCCCCCTTTACAAAAAAGAGGGCATCGCCCACTTATCTCTCATCAACCATCATAGGGAGTGCCAGAGCAATAGACTGTTTCATATAGTTCACGCTTTGGCCATTCTAGGCAGGGTGCTGGTAAATTTTCATATGACTTCCATGGGGGACCTGGAAAACCGAATCCTGGTGCGGGCATCTTCACCTCTTAATCTCAACCCTCTTTGGGGGGAGTGGGTGAATGAGGCGTATGGCAGCGTCTTCAGTGCAATCTGAAAGCCAAGCTGTCAGTTCATGCTCTTGCAATGTAGAAGAAAAATCAGAAAGTGGCTCAGAGGTGGTGGGGCTATGGGTCCCGGAATGGGAGGGGTTAACATATGATATAATGTGATAAGTCATTTATAAGGCGACTGTTCACATGTTTCTACCACTGAAGCACCTACATCAGAAGTGTCTGTAAAGACTTTCAGTGAGGAGGTAGGAGAATCTCATTCTGAAGAAGGTTATTGTTAGGTAAGAATTAATGCAGTCTAACTGGTGGGGAACTACACAGGATTTATCACTTGGTATTAGGTAACCCACCTTTTAATATAGGCCTGTACTACACAAGTAGGTAGTGTGACTGAGCAGCCAGGTTTAGCTTAAGAGGGGTCATGTGAGCTGCAGAGCTGTACAATGAAATCAGTAAATACAGGCATCCAAGTAAACACTTACACACATAATGTTAGATAATAAATCAGTTATTTATTTATACACAGAGATATTTAAAGCATTCCTTAAAATCAGTCATTAGTTGTAACGCAATATCCCAAGTTAGGATTCAATTCAAAAAGTGAACAATAAATCAAGTGAGTGTTTCACTCATATGTTACACATGTTCGAGCACCCAGAGGGGACGTCAGTTGAGGTCAGTATAACACTCATTTTGAATCACCTTTGCAGTATTGAGTTATTAAAAGGAAAGAAAGGTTAGGGTTGGATCAGAACAGACTGATATTCTATAAAAACAGTTAGATTCTCCCAAAGGGATGCAGGCAGTCTATTATCCTAGCATTAAAGTGTTCAACATTTAAAACATGTAAGGGCACAAGCACTACCAAAGCCACTAGGTTCAGAAGGAGGCCTTTACGGAGCCAGGATAGACAAATTCAAGGGGCAAAGTGAAAGTATGGATGCTGTTCTTCTTAGAAACATGTTGTTAAATAGTCAGTGTTCAAAAAGAAATCACAGCAACTGAAGAGGAGTCACCTTCAAGAAAGCACATTCTGCAAGGCCAGCAAAGGCCAGTCCAAGTTAGTTGAGGTCAACTCAAAGTAGGGTAATATAGCACTCCCAGAGGGAGGAAGCACCACAAATAGCAAAAGAATACTAGACCCCAAGCTCTGCAGTGCCTTTAAACTGAAGAAGTAGTTCCAGCTGGATGCCTTCTGGATACAATGCAACAGTCCCTTGTTTCTGGTTCTTGGTCATGGTAACGAAAGTGAGGACAAATGGCAGGCTCCTGTGGCAGCACTTGAGAAAGGGACTCTGCAGCAATTGATTTATGATGCTGCAGTGGCTCTGTGTGGTTCTGCTGCCTTTTTCTCAGTGCCAAGGAAGAACAAAAAGCTCTAATCAGAAGTTCCCTGATCCCTCAGTCCTGGTGAGTCCTGGTCCTGGATTCACACTTCGGAAGCCAATACACTCACTGATGGTCAAGGTTCCCTCGGTATTGGGCTTCGCCTGCCTTGGAAAGTCACAGGTAGTCAGAGGTTGCAACAAAATAGAGTTTGTCATAAGGCTAGTTGGTCCCACAAGCCTAAAGGTGGTAGTTGTCAAATGTGGATCTTTTCTGTGGATTTGAAAATGGGGTCAGAAAAGCTACAAGTCTTCACCGGGCACTTTTTGCTCCAGGAGGGTGGTGCTGGTGTTTCCTGCCATCTTCTGCTTCAGATGTTGTCCTCCAGTGGATGACTCTGCTTCTAGTCCCAAACACCTATGCAAGTTCCTATTCATTCACAGCTGTAGGCTGACAATCACACAGCAGGATGGCTGTTGTTGGGTGTCCTGACCCACGTTTGAGCTATCATGCTGCAACATTTGGTGCTGTGGGCTTAGAAAATCCAAGATGGCCAAAAAGCCCACATGTGCGCCAGAATCTAGGAGAACCACGCAGTTTGTGCACACTAAAATGGTTGCCTAACTTGCCACCCACCGGTGCGAGCAGGATGGGCCGGGCTGCCATGAGTGAAATGTGTGCCAAAGGAAAAACCACACTTTAAAATCACCTTTTGTTTCTCTGAATGCCAACTCAAAATGCCTATTTTCAAACATTGCAACACATCCAAAAATCTCACTGAACACCAGCGGACATCTGGCAGAATGAAGTATGTGTGCATACTAAATCTGGGACGTTGAAGAGCCCCAAAACAATGTTCATAACAAGACTGGATGAGCTCTGCAGGTCTGCAGCAGCCTAACTGAAACTGGATTTAAAACTACCAAAAATCGTAAATGTTTAAATTAACTGAGTGACCTACTTTGAGTGTCACATAGTTTGTCACTGTTGAAATGTCATAGTTTTGAACTTAGAATCAGCATTCTAGCTGCATGTGTAAAAATTGTCTTGACTTAAACTGGGGAACAAAAAGTGACATTTTATCTGAAACCTGGCGTAATGAAACTGAATTCTGCCTGACATCTACCCCCACAGGAGTTAAAACCTGCTCAGCCATTCTTCCCCTTGCCAAAAGGAGTTGTCACCTCTCTGATTAGATTAGGGGTGGAGCAGCTACAGGGAGTTGAACAAAGGCCTGTCCTGGGCCCAGGCAGATGGTTTATTAGGGTAGTCGTAAATGGCTTCCTTTTGAACAATGGGCCTTCCAGGGCCCAGGCAGATGGTTTATTAGGGGGACCGTAAAATAGCTTCCTCTTGGCAGAAGCTGGGAGGGGCAGGGTCTCTGAGCTTGGCAGAAACTGGATAAACTGGTTTCTACACCATGTGACCTGAAAAGACACACCCCTGTTGGCCAGAATATGATTCTAAGAAAGATGTATAACTCATGGTGCGGACTTGTCAAAATTATTTAAATGATACCATAATTCTTGTGATTTTTCTGTGCACATTTTAAGACGCGTTGGGAATTTGTGTGATGCTCTGGGGCAATACCCCGCTATTTATTGACACCACATACTCTGTGTTTAAGCTAGCGACCTGGAAAGTTACTGAGATATGTGTGGGAGGGGGGTGTACATGTGCATAAATCTGGAGAAAAATCTGATTTTGCAAAACCCACTAAAAAGCACAAAATGTTGCCATTTTTGAACCCAAGCTCCTAGAAACGACAGAATTGGAACAGGGGCTACCATCAGTAAATGCATGATGTGTGTATGCAATGCCAAACAACTGTCTATCGGTGAAGTATGTATTTGGATCAGATATAGATTTGGGTGTAAAGGTGACAGGGGTGGGTTCACTGTATCATAAACAGACCTCATCATGATGACACTTCATTTCATTCCCCCAATCAAGGGGAAGAGGAGGAAGTGGCCAATGAGAAGTGGAGAGGGGTAGGGCCTAGAAAGCTAGCCTCTCCACACACTTTCAAAACACATAAAAGCAGACAGTCAGGACAGATAGAGACATTCAATTCCATTTGCTGCAACGCGCTCTGCCGGACCATACAACATCCAGAAGATACTAGATTTAACACTTAGACTTTAAACCTCCAAAGAACTTGATTCAGAACTCAAAGCAAGGGCCTAAACCCACATACTGAGAACTCTCCTCAGTGGGCCTCAGCATCTATCAAACCTAACAGCGGTGGCAGCATCCAGGAGCCGTGCAGATCAGTGCTGGGTCCAGAGAAAGCTGTGCAGAAAGATCCAAAAGCAGTGCTGTACCCAGAGAAAGCAGAGCAGTATCCAGAACCAGAGGCCAGAGATCCAGAGTGACCCAGACCGCTGTTAGCAGAACCAGAGAGCTGACCCAGATCACTGTGAAGTGCCGAGACCAGAACCGGAGTCCAGTCCAAAACCTGACCAGATCCGTGGCGAGGCCTAATTCAAAAATATATTGTGAGTACCTAGCAGAACTGTGCAGAACCAATCTCTTAGTTAAAATAATCTAATCCATTTTATTTAATCTAACCAGAACTGCCTCCTAACTGTCACCTGCCATTTACTAGCTGCAAGCTGTGACCTGTCGCATTGAACTTTTAAAATTTAAAATCCGAAAAACTACCTTTATTCAATCGTCCGTATCTCTGGAACCGTTTGGGCTAGAAACTTGGTTTAACTTTCCTCTGAAAGATTAGAATCTCAGCTTTTCAACAAGCTTAGCACTGACTTATACTTTCATCACGATTCTCGCAATCGCGAATTTTACCGCAATTTGCGATTTGGTTAAAAATCCAGCCACGTGTGAAAACAGCAGCTTCCTTGCTTTCCTTTGCGAAAAATTTGTTTAACCTGCTAGTTACTCCTAGATCCTTGCTAAAGTGAGCCTGAACTCATCCCAAGCATATTTCACTCACCCTGAACATCCTAAAGGGAATTAAAACATTTTCAGCATATTCCTCACTTCATTGCCAGCACATATAAAAGCATTTTGGGCCTGTGTTTCAAACTTCTGTAGTCTAAGCTTGCTGGGGTGAACTGAATTACATTTGATTGCATTTCTGAGAACTGTGTGCTTTCCTTCCATTTCCTTGCATTGCATAAAGGGGGGGAGTGGATTGCCAGAGAAAAGTGATTACATTGTGTTGTTGAAATCATATTGAGTATTTTCGGTATTGTATTTTCATTCCACATTGCATCCATTTGAGACCATAAAAGTATTGTTGCTATCGTATCCATCCTATAACCATTCATCATTGATTATAAAGAAGTGTGCTAGTGCCAGACTATCCATTATTGATTACTGCTCAGATTAAGTGTGATATTCAATTATTAATTTATTATAAAGTGTGATATATACATATATATATATATATATATATTGTTTAAATTATCAAATAAACCGTTTAAACTTGCAAAACAGAACTACTTCTTGGCTCAGTGGGGTCAGAGGGATTCCAAGAGAGGGGTGTTATATAGGGGTAGTCATCCAGAACTCATGAACTGGACATAAAGATATATCAATAAGGGTTTCCATTCAGTATCCCAGACTAGGCATTGACTTAGCTGTAGTGCTGGATTTAATCCTCTTACAAATTGGGGGCTCGAGCCGGACGTTTGGGTTAGATCTATCACTTGTGCAGATTAATACAGCATGCCAGCTGACCAGATACACATTTCCGGTCGGATCACCACGCTGTGTTACGCTGTAAAGCACTCCTCAAAGGAACGCTCTAAGGAAAAGGTCTGTTTTGCAAAAATAAAATACAAACTTCTGTAAGTCAGACAGAGACCAATCTCTAGAATGACGACCTTAGTAGACATGAAAATAGCCAGAGAGCACTTCTTACACAAGTTATTTGTGAGAGGTGAGTGGACTCACCAGGACCGCATGGTCCGGTTGCAGGCCATCACGCAACAGGTCACTGAAACAGGGTCAGATACATGGAGAGATCAGGGTCCCTTACATGTGGCCCTGAGTGAACTATACATGGCTCCTAAAGCTAAGGATGAACAAGACAAGATGGTTAGGATAGCGGCATACCTGTACCTATATATGGGAGACATGCAGGATAAATGTACTGAAAGCCAAGATCTGGCGAATAAGCGACAGATGGCGTTAGAAAAGGTCCAATCTGACCTGGTCTCTTCTGAGCAGAGGCTGCAGGGGAGCCAGGAGTCAGAAAATGATAGTAGGCAGTATATCATTAAAATAAAAGAGGACATGGATATACTGCAACAGGAAAAGACAGACCAGGATACCACAATTCTGGCTATGCAGAAGGAACGCCAAGACAGTTTGGACTCCCTACTGCAGAGCCAGAAAAAGCTGGAGCAACAGATCAATTTCAACAGGGCATGCACAGAGCAGGTAGCCACCCTGCAAATCCAACTAGACAGAGAGAAAGAGGAGAGCAATAAACTGATCCTGAAAGACCTGGATACCCAGGCAGAGTTTGATCAGGAGCGCCAGAAAGCTGGTGCCTTCCAAAGACAAAGGGACGACCTGGCGTCACAAATTCAAGCTCTTGATCAAGAAAGGGACACCTTAGGCCAGGAAGTCTGCCACTTAAGAAGAAAAATGGAAGAAAATCACCTGGCCCACCAGGGACTGGGTGACCTCCAAAAAGAACACCAGGACTTGCTAGAGCACACCAGGAGGATGGAGGAGGCTCTGGCAAGACAGGAGCAGGCCAGTAGGGAGGGGACTCAGGCGGTAACCTTCCTGCAGCAAAGACTGGCCCAGTACTCCAGGACCAATCAGGAGGCACAGAGAGAAAATAAGGCTCTCTGTCAGCACAATGATAGGCTCCAACAACAGGTAGCGATGCAGGAGCGACTGATAGAGTCTAGTAAGGCCTTAACTGAGGAACTGAAAGTGCAGGCTCTTGCATTGCAACAGGGAGCAGAGGCGGATAGAGACCAGGTTCGCTGGGAAAGGGAAACTCCTGAGCATAACCTCAGGAGCCCTAGTACCAGAGGCCTTTATCTCTCTCAGTCCCTGGACTCTGCCACCCCCATGTCCCCTGGCGCACATGAGCACCGGGCCACAGGGATGGCAAATTACTATCCAGCCAGAAGCATGGGGCTCATAGGCCAGTACCACCCAAGTATGGAGGGGCGGGCATCTGGGTATGGGCACCCAGGCACAGTGCAATTTAATGGGGAACCCCAGGAGAGTAGGCCCATTAAGGGCATCCTGAAAACCTCTGCCCAGTTAGGTCAGTGGGGGGGTACCCATCAAATCCTGGCAGCGAGGAGGGATCTGAAGACTCCTCTGAGCGGTACAGGACACAGGAGACCAGGTCCCCACATTCTGCCAGCCACTCCCAGGCTCGCAGAATCCGGGAAAACCTGGAAGATCAGACAGGAACCTCTGGGAGCAGTGCCTCTGAGACAGAGGATGAATGGACCAGGGTTACCCGAACCAAAAAGGCCAATAAGGCAAAAAGGGCCTTGCTTAAGGACCCATTGAAACAGATTAAGGCAATCAGGAGTGTCATCACGCCTTATCATAAGAACGCCAAGTACTCTGTTTGGGAACACTTGGAGCTCTATGAGCAAATGATGGAGACTTTTCATTTGAAGGACAGCCAAAGCTGTATCCAATATGTAAAGTGGACATTCTCCCCAGAGTACTCCAGTTTCTTTGCGGGGCTGGAGGACCAAAATCATTCAAGGTCGTCCACCTATAGGGCGGCCATATTAAAACATTTTTCTGTTCACATAAATCCCCAAGAGGCTCGCAAGGCAGCCTACAATTTGCAATGTGGGGAGGATCAGGCCCCACAAGAATTCGTGCAAGAACTGAAACGTGCCTTTGCGCAGACCACCAGAAGGGTGCACACAGACAGCAGAGAATTTGTCAATACATTTTTCCATGCCTTGCCCAAATACATCATGACCCAGCTAGTGAGAGATTTTCACGAGAAAAGATCTTTAGACTGGGTCATTGAACAGGCTACCCGGATCTATGAGGTGCAGAAGCCCATAGAAAATAAAAATAATTCACCCAAAAACCCCAAAACCAACAGCACCCCTGCTGCTGCCAAGGTGGCAGAGGTAAAGGTTGCCCCCGTTTTAGACTTGGAGATGGGGGGACCTAAAAACCTACCTGCACCTAATAATCCTAAACCCAGAAATCCCTCGGGCCAGTCACAGACACGGAGTCGAGGAGGTAGTCCCACAAATGGGGTCCCCCGCTCCCCTGACTATGTAACTCCCCGCTACAAGGGAAACCGACCAATCCTGGGTTATGTGTGGACTCCTCCAGCCCAAGGGGGGGGATCCAGCCAAGCACCTGACCCGGGGAACTTCCCTCCTAACTTCCCCCAGGAGGGCAGAAATTCTCTAAATCCTGGGCAGAACTTTTTCCCCAGGTATCCACCCAATTTCCAGCCCCAAAATCATCCATCCTTCTTTCCCCAATTCCCTGAGCCCAGATAACCTAATCCGGGAGAGGGGAGGCCAAGGGTGGAGGGGTACCAAAATCTTCCCAACCAGGGGTACTACCAGAGAAGGGATAGCTACCCTTCCCGGGATCAGCCCAGGGGAGAAAATAGAGCCCCGTATCAGCCTGAGCGGGTTTTACAACTTGAGCGCCAGGTCCAAAATATGGCACGGGATCTGGGTCACATGCTGAGGGCTCAACAGAACCCTCAGATGAGCATGCCACCACAGAATGCCCCAAACTCTGGACCTGGTGCTCCAGAACAATGACGGGGGCAGCACCCCGATAACACACCGGTTCCCAGGGAGGAGGCACAAGGGGAAGGGGGGTGTAAAGCCTTGGAGGAAGCTTCCTTCCCAACTTGTAAACAGCCCCTGGAAAACCAGGAACCGGAAACAAAATCTACTGCCCCTGAAAGCCCGCCTCCCATGGAGCAGAGGGGGGTAGGAGAAACAAAGGACCCAAACAGACCCACTTTGTGGAGGAGGTACAGGTCTTCCAATTTGAGGGAGAGGGATCCTCAGAAGATCCTGGGAAAAGGATCTTCTCCTTCAGAGATGGGGGAACTCCTCCCAAGGAAAAATGGGTCCCAAGGGATGTCAATTCAGACTGGGGAGATATGGAGACTGAGCTACTGCCGCCCATCATCTCATCCCAGAACCCACAATACCGAAATCCCCTGGTTCAAACCCATCCTGGTGACTGCCTCCAAAAAGGGGGGGGGCGGCCCAGAACCGGAACCAGGGGAACCCACAATGGCTCTGATCTCCAGTTGCCAACTTTTTCTTTCAGATTCCCAAGACTCTCCACAGAATTCTGCCCAAATCTCTTCTCTAGCAATGTCCAAAACCAGAAAGTTAGCCCACCAGTTGTCCAAAAATGTGCATTATCTGTGCCCCCTTGAGGAGAGGGAGGGAAGATACTATGCCCCGGTACAAGTACAGGGGCAGGGTACAATTTTGGCAATGGTGGACACTGGATCCCAAGCTACCCTTCTGTCCAAAAGGGCCTTTGAGGAACTAAACGCAGGAAGGGGGGAGAATTACCGAATTCCTCTCACCTCTCTTCCTGGACAACTGCAGAACTTTGACGGGAAGGAAATTTCCGTTGAGGGGACTGCAGACTTGGACATTAAAATTGGGCGACACAAGGTGAAACACCCGGTCATAGTAGTGACTCCAGAGGGCACCCCTTGTTTACTAGGGAATGACCTCCTGAGAAGGTTGTCACCCCTAATAGATTGTGTAAACAAGGTCCTCTGGACCCAGACTAGCCGACCAATAAAATTAAAACAGAGTGTCAACCATGTTAGTTTAAATGGCACCTGCCACATGGTTGAACAAAAATCTGACCAAGTACAATTTCACTTCCAGAACAATCAAATTCCAGTCGTGACAGTAATAGCAGTAGGACAACAGACTGGTGATGGGGGGTCCTCTCTATTTCTGAAAATCAACCTTCCTTCCAGTCTAAAGTGGTATTCCACGCTGGAAGGAAACACTCTGAAATTCTATACTAATCCACAATCAGAAACTCCCACTCCTATAGTCCAGAAAGATGTGAAATCTGCTCAGAGCCTAGCTGATATTCAGCAAATTGGAGAGCAGTTGTTCATCCATGTTCAGTTAAATGATGGAAAGGACTCTGTTCTCGCTCGAGTGTGCGTGAACAATGGTAAGAGCTTCATCAGCGAAGCCATGTTCCGCCAACTCCCAAAAGATCCAGCCATTCCCACATTCAAACTGATAGACAAATGGGAAATGGACCTGGAAGCTCCTAATTCCAAACATCTCCTGCCAAGCAGGTGTATGCTCAAAATCTCCATTGGCAACAAGAGCATAGTCATAATTGTTGGGTCGTGCGAGACGTCACTGCCACCTTTTACTTAGGCAGTGACATTCTCAATCGCTTTGCCATTAGTTTGGACCTAATAAACTTCAAAGCTTGGTCCCGATTAGCGGGTAATCCCATGGGCTTTGATGATCCAGAAAAAGCATTTAGGTCAGCTCAATTGCTACCTTATGCAGTTGAAATTCAGATTAAAGAGGAAGTCACCATCCCAGAAAGGACCCGACAATTCTCCCTGGAAGTGAAAGTTAAAAGAGGACAACATTTGAAAAACCCGGATGCTTACATACATCTAAACGCTTCTCTCCAACAGCAAGGGTTGGGGGTAAACCCAACTCCATTAGTCAACATAGAACATGACACCATTCCAATAGAGGTGGATAACAGCGACTTAAAGAGTATTACTCTAGCCGCAGGCACCATTATTGGAATGGCGATTGATGACCGACATTTTTCCATTGATTTAGGAAATGAACTGTTAGGACCAATCCCCAAGGACTGTTTTGACAGTGACAGTGATGACAGTACAACACCAGACAGGATTTTTACCCGGCATGGGGGGAACTTCCTGGTGTACACTTCCTGCCCTTATGGTAAGGAAGATGTGACTTGTGACTTCAGGAGGGATGACGTGATTTTCCAGGTACATGAGGGCTGCCTTTCCCACCTGAAGCCTCCAGTCCAAATCAGAACTCTGACCAGGGACTTCTCCACCCAGCTGGAGGAAGCCACTGAAATAGCCAAACCAGAAGTCTTTCCAGGCTTCAGGCAGATGGTGGAAGAGAGAGTCAACCTAGCTGATGCCTTTGTGACTCTGGAACAGAAGCAAAAGTTGAAACAAGTTTTCTTGGATTTCCAAGATCTCTTCGCGGTAGACTCATGTGACTGTGGTCGCACCGACATCCACACAACAACAATTCCCACGGACCCTGGAATGACTCCAGTGTTTGTGAAGCAATATCGTTTGCTTCTCGCATCCATGGAGTCCCTTACTGAAATAATTAAGAACCTGGAGTCCCGGGGAATAATCCGTCCAGTCCACAGCACGTTTAATAATCCGTTGCTGGGAATATTGAATCCAAACGGCCAGTGAAGACTCTGTGCCGACCTTAGGGAGCTCAACAAACGGGTCCATACTTCCCGATGGCCTCTGCCCTACATTGACCAAGGGCTGGCCCAGATCCAGGGGTCACAGGTATTCACTGCAATAGACCTGACCAATGGATACTGGACTGTGCCTGTCAGTAGGGAGGACCAATACAAGCTGGCTTTTACCTTTGGGGGCCAGCAGTACACATGGACCCGGACTCCCTTCTGATACCTCAACTCCGGCAATGAATTCAACATTTTCCTATACAAGGTCATGCCCGACCTGGGTGCAAGGGCTAACCTGGCTTATGTAGATGATGTCCTCATCAAAAGTTCATCTGTGGAGGAACACATAGCGGAGATCCGTTATGTTCTGACCCAGTTGAGGGCCGCCGGAGCAAAACTTTCCTTTCAGAAAGCACAGTGGTGTAGAACCCGTGTTAATTTCTTGGGGCATGAGATTACTCCTCAGGGTCTCTGTCCCCAGGAAAAGAAAGTGGAAGCACTTCAGAAACTGAAAGACCCCACCACTCTGCGGGAACTAAGGAGCCTCCTTGGACTGACTAATTACAGCAGAAAGTTCATTGAGGGCTACGCAGAGCACACCAGACCCCTGATTCATCTCCTGAAGGGGGGGGGTCAAATGGGAATGGGGTCCAGAACAAGCCGAGGCGGTAAAACATCTCAAAAGACGCCTCTCAAAGGCGCCTTGCCTAGCTTACCCTGTCAGAAACAAGGAGTTCTTCCTGGAGACGGGGTTCTCTAATACGTGCTTGACGGCAGTATTATACCAAAAGCATGACAAGGTCAATAAAGTAATCTCCTATGCGAGCAAAACTTTCTCTTCTGTGGAGGAAAAATTCAACGATTGTGAGAAGGCACTCCTGGCAACGGTGTGGGCATTGAAGAATTACCGCCCGTTTATCCAGGGGAACACATCATAGTGGAGACTCCACACCAGCCTCTGCAATATCTCCAAAGTGACAGAATGCGGGCCGGAAATGTGAGTAATTCCCGAATTACTTCCTGGATTCTGTCAATGCAAGGCTTTCTTGTGGAGGTCAGATATGGCCAAAACAAGAAGAGTCCCCTCGCGCAAGGTCTGGCTGACTTGCATGATTGTGCCAGAGAAAACTGTCTCGAGGACGAAAGTCTAAAAATCAAGGACAACATGGAGGCATACCTTAATTCCCCACACAAAGTCTTTGAAGAAGACAAGTGTGAGGGAATGCCCACTGTATATGTGGATGGATGCTCTTACCATGTTGACAATGACGGGGAGAAAGAACTGGTGGCTGGCGTAGGGAATGCATGGGTGAAGGAGTTTCCAGAACCCTCCGCTGGATACAAAATTGGTCACTGAAGTAGTCAGGTGGCAGAATTGATGGCTGTGCATCAAGCCATCCTCACTGCTGTCCAACATCAACTCCACGAACTGGTTGTAATCACAGATTCTGATTATGTACGGAACGGGTTCGTGGAGCACCTGGTTAATTGGAAAACCAGAGGCATGTTATGTGCTAACAACAAATCCTTGAAACATGGGAAGTTGATCCAAAACATTGATGATCTGGTCACATCGAATGGGATGACCATCTACTGGAAAAAGATCAAGGGTCATTCCAAAGTAGAGGGACCAGACAAAACTGGAAATGACTTAGCTGATCAGCTGGCCAAAACCGGGGCCATCCAAGGGGATCTAATTGAAATAGAGTCCCTGATGGGGGAAATCCAGGTCACTGCTATCACTAGGTCCCAGACAAATGCTCACAATGATCTTTCAACTGCCCAATGGAGCAAGGAGACCCCTGATGCTGATTTGATTACAGCTCAGAAGGGGGTTCCAATTATTGGTAAGTTTTACCAACACCTTGAGGACCCTGAGAACTTTACCCTGACGGATACCGATTACATTGGGAAAGAGGACCTAAGAGTGTTGATGAAATGTCCAAAAATGTTCCGAATCCAAGACCGTTTGCTGGTAAGGAAATCCAAAGATGGCCACGATCAGTGGGTGGTTCCTACCTCATTTTGAAAACTGATGTTAAGTCACGCCCATGATGCGGCCACCGCCGGTCATAGGGGGTTTCGCACAACACTGGAAATCTTAAGAGAGGTTGCATACTGGCCACACATGGGCCAGGACCTCAACCAATATTTGAAGGGTTGTCTTGTGTGTGCACAATTTCAGCCAACATCCCTCACACACCGGGCACCTCTCCAAAAGAGGGGAATGACACTCCCATGGTCAGATTTACAAATTGACTTTGTAGGCCCCGTGATTCGCTCCGTTAGGGGGAATAAGTACATGTTGACTGTGACATGCTTGTTTACCAAGTGGGTGGAATGTCTCCCAGCCCCAAACTGCAAGGCAGAAACGGCAGCTGCCTTGATGATTAACCACATCTTTTCCCGTTTTGGTCTACCTCAAAGAATTGAGTCAGACAGAGGTAGCCACTTCACCAGTGAAGTAATGACAAAGATGTGGGAGATACCGGGGGTCAAGAGAAAGCTACACATTGCTTACAGGCCAGCTTCTTCTGGAGCAGTGGAAAGCTACAACCGGACAATTGTGAGCATATTAAAGAAGTTTGTGGCAGATTCTGGGCCAAGTTGGGATATCCGATTACCTCTGGTCCTAATGGCCATCAGATCTACCCCTTCATCTGCAACCAAAATGTCACCATTCAAGTTGATGACTGGACGCAAGATGGTGCTTCCGCAGCATTTGCTCTACAGGACCCAAGAGCAGACACTAATAAATGCCTCCACAACTCATGAGTATGTGGAGAATTTAAGGAAACACCTTCAACATGCTTTTGCCTGTGCTCAGCGGAATCTAGAAAGATCACCTGAGAGTATGAAGACCCACTATGACCTGAAAACTTCCAGGAAGGAATATCAGGTGGGGGACCGGGTCTATTTATACAATTTCCAAAGGAACCAGGCCAAACAGCGAACATTTTTGCCTACATGGAAGGGACCCTTTGAGATTATAGACAAGATCTCCCCTGTGCCCTACAAGATCCGCATCCCCAAAGGTGGTTTGGCAGAGGGGGAAGAAAAGTGGGTCCACATTAACCAGTTGAAGTGTTGCCATCCCAGGCACACTCTGCAACAACTGGAGGAATCCTCTGGAATCCTAGGCGGTACTGTCTCAGATTAATTCAGTTCTAACTTAAAATATCCTACATATCGCCTATCAAATTCTGAGTTTCTCAATGTGGGTGTTTTCATTTTTGAATGCAAAAAGAAATGTGCATGTTCATATGTTTTGACTATAAATTTATATGCCACCCCACTATATCAATGGTGGGGGAAAAATGTCTATGAATAGGTATTGCCGCTCTTCCTTTGTCGTCGTAGGAGAAAGAAAACCTGGAGACTGGCCAAGGAGGATGATCCGGAGACTGGGAGGACGATCCGAGGGGCCCAGGATACCGCCCAATATTCCCAGCAGGACCGGCGAGGAGAACCGATCGATCAGTACCGGATGGAGGAAAAGATGCTGAACTGTGCCATTTGCAGAATTGGAAGAAGATTATGTGGACAGACCAGTGTGTGGGTCAAAACCCTTGTGCACCCGACTCCCCATCGACTCAAATTCAAAGGGCAGTCACGTGGGGGGGCTTTGTTGGGTGTCCTGACCCACGTTTGAGCTATCATGCTGCAACATTTGGTGCTGTGGGCTTAGAAAATCCAAGATGGCCAAAAAGCCCACATGTGCGCCAGAATCTAGGAGAACCACGCAGTTTGTGCACACTAAAATGGTTGCCTAACTTGCCACCCACCGGTGCGAGCAGGATGGGCCGGGGTGCCATGAGTGAAATGTGTGCCAAAGGAAAAACCGCACTTTAAAATTACCTTTTGTTTCTCTGAATGCCAGCTCAAAATGCCTATTTTCAAACATTGCAACACATCCAAAAATCTCACTGAACACCAGCGGACATCTGGCAGAATGAAGTATGTGTGCATACTAAATCTGGGAAGTTGAAGAGCCCCAAAACAATGTTCATAACAAGACTGGCTGAGCTCTGCAGGTCTGCAGCAGCCTAACTGAAACTGGATTTAAAACTACCAAAAATCGAAAATGTTTAAATTAACTGAGTGACTTACTTTGAGTGTCACATAGTTTGTCACTGTTGCAATGTCATAGTTTTGAACTTAGAATCAGCATTCTAGCTGCAAGTGTAAAAATTGTCTTGACTTAAACTGGGGAACAAAAAGTGACATTTTATCTGAAACCTGGCTTAATGAAACTGAATTCTGCCTGACATCTGCCCCCACAGGAGTTAAAACCTGCTCAGCCATTCTTCCCCTTGCCAAAAGGAGTTGTCACCTCTCTGATTAGATTAGGGGTGGAGCTGCTACAGGGAGTTGAACAAAGGCCTGTCCTGGGCCCAGGCAGATGGTTTATTAGGGTAGTCGTAAATGGCTTCCTTTTGAACAATGGGCCTTCCAGGGCCCAGGCAGATGGTTTATTAGGGGGACCGTAAAATAGCTTCCTCTTGGCAGAAGCTGGGAGGGGCAGGGTCTCTGAGCTTGGCAGAAACTGGATAAACTGGTTTCTACACCATGTGACCTGAAAAGACACACCCCTGTTGGTCAGAATATGATTCTAAGAACGATGTATAACTCATGGTGCGGACTTGTCAAAATTATTTAAATGATACCATAATTCTTGTGATTTTTCTGTGCACATTTTAAGACGCGTTGGGAATTTGTGTGATGCTCTGGGGCAAAACCCTGCTATTTATTGACACCACATACTCTGTGTTTAAGCTAGCGACCTGGAAAGTTACTGAGAATTGTGTGGGAGGGGGGTGTACATGTGCATAAATCTGGAGAAAAATCTGATGTTGCAAAACCCACTAAAAAGCACAAAATGTTGCCATTTTTGAACCCAAGCTCCTAGAAACGACAGAATTGGAACAGGGGCTACCATCAGTAAATGCATGATGTGTGTATGCAATGCCAAACAACTGTCTATCGGTGAAGTATGTATTTGGATCAGATATAGATTTGGGTGTAAAGGTGACAGGGGTGGGTTCACTGTATCATAAACAGACCTCATCATGATGACACTTCATTTCATTCCCCCAATCAAGGGGAAGAGGAGGAAGTGGCCAATGAGAAGTGGAGAGGGGTAGGGCCTAGAAAGCTAGCCTCTCCACCCACTTTCAAACACATAAAACCAGACAGTCAGGACAGATAGAGACATTAAATTCCATTTGCTGCAACGCGCTCTGCCGGACCATACAACATCCAGAAGATACCAGATTTAGCACTTAGACTTTAGAACTCCAAAGAACTTGATTCAGAACTCAAAGCAAGGGCCTAAACCCACAAACTGAGAACTCTCCTCAGTGGGCCTCAGCATCTAGCAAACCTAACAGCGGTGGCAGCATCCAGGAGCCGTGCAGATCAGTGCTGGGTCCAGAGAAAGCTGTGCAGAAAGATCCAGAAGCAGTGCTGTACCCAGAGAAAGCAGAGCAGTATCCAGAACCAGAGGCCAGAGATCCAGAGTGACCCAGACCGCTGTTAGCAGAACCAGAAAGCTGACCCAGATCACTGTGAAGTGTCGAGACCAGAACCGGAGTCCAGTCCAAAACCTGACCAGATCCGTGGCGAGGCCTAATTCAAAAATATATTGTGAGTACCTAGCAGAACCAGTTAAAATGATCTAATCCATCGAATCCAAACTATTTTAATCTAACCAGAACTGCCTCTTAACTGTCGCCTGTCATTTACTAGCTGCAAGCTGTGACCTGTCGCTTTGAACTTTTAAAATTTCAAATCCGAAAAACTACCTTTATTTAATCGTCCGTATCTCTGGAACCGTTTGGGCTAGGAACTTGGTTTAACTTTCCTCTGAAAGCTTAGAATCTCAGCTTTTCAACAAGCTTAGAACACGTGTGAAAACAGCAGCTTCCTTGCTTTCCTTTGCCAAAAATTCGTTTAACCTGCTAGTTACTCCTAGATCCTTGCTAAAGTGAGCCTGAACTCATCCCAAGTATATTTCACTCACCCTGAACCTCCTAAAGGGAATTAAAACCATTTTCAGCATATTCCTCACTTCATTGCCAGCACATGTAAAAGCATTTTGGGCCTGTGTTTCAAACTTCTGTAGTCTAAGCTTGCTGGGGTGAACTGAATTACATTTTATTGCATTTCTTAGAACTGTGTGCTTTCCTTCCATTTCCTTGCATTGCATAAAGGGGGGAGTGGATTGCCAGAGAAAAGTGATTACATTGTGTTGTTGAAATCATATTGAGTATTTTCGGTATTGTATTTTCATTCCACATTGCATCCATTTGAAACCATAAAAGTATTGTTGCTATCGTATCCATCCTATAACCACTCATCATTGATTATAAAGAAGTGTGCTAGTGCCGGACTATCCATTACCCCTCTGATCTGCTGGCCCAGGAATCAGATGCTGTGTAGTGTGACCCTGCATCCGTAACTGCCAAAGGTGGACCTACCAACACTGACATCCTTATAGAGGGTTCTACATCTGGTGCAGGTGGGTTGGACAGAAAAGAATCCCTGCCAGAAACACTTACCTGCAACGCCACATAAGTCTCATCATCTGATTCAGCACCTGAATAGAGGTCTGGGGAGGTACACCCAGAGACACCCCTGGACAGTATGGTCTGCAGTAACATTGGGTTTTCACCCACCACCACACCACATCCCCCACTGGTGCCCGGTCGTGCTTGAGATTCCTCCTGGGTCTGCACCATCTCCTCCACCTCAACAGCATCAAGTGCATGATCACCTGCAAAAACATGAAAGACAACAAATGGAAACAGGCATGAGCACCATAGCACACACATAGGCCGTGACAAGCCAGAGATCCAGTACATGATTTACACATGTCCCACATGACTATAACCCTGCCATTCATGCACTGTCAAAGAGTTGGAAGTGGAGTCAAAAAGGCAGACACTGGGGAGAGCAAGATGGAAAAGCAACACATTTGCAGCATGTTGGGTAGCACTGGCATCACACATCAGGCTGTGAGTGGCATGTCCAATACACATACATGACACATGCAACCACACAGTTGTCATGTAGCATAGCCACGGTAAATTACAAAACTACAGCAATATGTCAGTGAATGATTACTGTCACACTTCCTTGTCACATTGACATGATGCGAAGATTAATGCTGAATAGTGTTGCTAAATATGCATGTGCCGCACACTGAAACACATCCAGTGTCCAATAATACAGTCATAGTGGGCTAATCAATGGTTGGTCACTTTAACATTACAAGAAACATCTGTCATGTTCCACATGCAAACAGGCCCTAATAAAAAAATTCTGCAGCCCAATACTCCATCGGCATGAATAGTGTAATCATTAACATAACCAGGTAAAAATAGTGGCCCAGTGTGGGCTGTAAACAATGACCGAAGTATATCACATATGTTGCAATAGGGCAAAAAAATGTGTAGTAAAAATGGGAGAGTGGAAACAATCAGCCTGAATAAACACTTACAAAATCTGAACAATGTAGTTGAAAGATGACAGTTCAAGGTAAAGTGCACTAATGTGGGCCTAATTGGCAACTGTGGGCAGAAGGGATCAGTCATACCCAAATCCAAAGAATGTGAATGTATGGGAGGAAGCAAATGGGTGACGCATAACACTCAGGAGTACACACCCTCACCTGGCACTCAATCAGAACCCGTCACCCAAACAACATACACATGGATTACACACACACGCATGGGCACTCACCGGACAATGCGTCGTAATCAGGTAGATCTCCCACACCTTGGATCTGTTCCTCTGTGACGAAGGTCCTAGCAATAGACTCATGTTCAGTGAGTTTGTTGTCCTCTTGTGGAGACCCACCGCCAGTCACCAGAGTAGCGGCATGATTTGAGGCCAACTTGTTCTTTGCTCTGCGTTTCAGGTCATTCCACCGCTTGTAGCAATCATCAGCTGTGCGCCTCACAAATCCAAGGGCACTTATTCGGTCTGCGATGGTCTGCCAGTGTGCCCTACGTTGACCAGATGTGGTCTTGCACCCTGCAGTCACCAACATTTCGCGGCTATGTGCCGACACATAGCTCACAAGTGCATCAAGTTTGGGGTCATTAAAGCTAGGCTTCCTTGACGCGCCAGACTGTCTAGCAGTGTCTGGGGTCTCAGCCTGTAGTGCCAGAGCACCCTTCTTCCTCTTCTTCAAAGGTGGAGCAGAGCCTGAATGGCTTGCGCCGCTCTGGTCAGTAGGGGCAGAAGCGCAGGTGGACTCGGTACTGGGAGTGTGCGAATGCAAAATGACCATAGGTTTTGGTGCAGGCATTGGCTGAAGTGAGCTGTTGGCAGGGGCAACGTCAGTTTGATGGACCAGGACCAACACTGTCTCGGCTGGGAGACTCAGAGCTGGGGTGGATAAAGCTGCAGCTGCCCCTGCAGCCTTCCCACCCTGCCTAATTGGGGCAGCAGATGACATTGCTGCCCCAGACCCACTTGGCCTGGTGACACCAACTTGCACCGGCACACATGGCTTAGACTTGCTGACCTGGAAGTCAGCCTGGGAGTCATCCTGTGCCGGGTCAGGTGCCACAAAGGGCTGGTCCAACAAGGGCTGAGCTGGGATGGTGTCAGCCACGTTTCCCTCAACCATGGGGGGGGGCATGGGTGTCCCTGATTGGTCCTCCACATATGGGGCTCTAGTGGCACCCTGCAAATCATGGCCATGTCCCCTACCGTGCCCACCACGCCCACCTTTTGGAGGTCGGCCACCTTTGCCTCCCTTACCGCTTAGTCGCCTCCCAACCATGGCACTGATGTTGTTGTGCATATGGGAGTTTCAGTAAACAAATGTCCTGGACAATTGGGGGTGAAAGGGGTAGGGTACTAGATGGAATTCGTACCCTAGTGCTCTAGCAAGGCTGTCTGTGACCCCTGGGGGAAGATGACGGGTCACGCAACGCACAGGCACCCCAAAAACAAAAAGTACATGCAACCCTTCGTAGACCACGTGCCTGGAAAAATGAACCCGCACTACGCTGTGCCACCCAGAAACACAAAAACAAGCGTTTGCGTGTTACACACAGCCTACAATGACCTTTGAAGAGGTACGCGACACACGGGGCAAGCACAGTTGGTAAATGTGTGCGCGACTCACCGTCTGCCTGGAAAAAGAACATGAAAAAAACATGCGTATGCGCGTAGGCAACACACCCGCCAAAAGAAGAACTGTACACTGTCTGAGGAGACAGGACAAAAGAAGAAGTGAACGCTGTTTGAGGAAACAGGCCCAAAAAAAATAAAGAACGCTGTCAGAGGTAACAGGGAGTACGAACTTGAAACGCTGTTTAGTAATCGCGTGTGAACCGACAAGAAGTACAGAATTCACCCACTCGCTCTCCACGAAAAGCACGTACAAGGGAATGGGGTCCTACACGTACCTTTTAAAGTGGCCCACATGTACAGCGTCACTTACGCGTGTACGCGCTAAGGCCCTTTCCTCCAATTACACAAGCTGACACTCGGACGTGCAGTTTTTGGACGTGTACGATGAACATTCACCCGTGCTGATGGAAACGCCCACGCGCGCGAAGGCTCTTTCCTCGGATTACACGCATCCACACGTGGACGTGCAGTTTTTTCACGCATGTTGAATCACTATGCCCATGTCACGAGGGAAACGCCCGCGCGAGTCACGTCACAGAAGCGCTTACGCGCTAAGGGCCTTTGGTCCAATGAAACAGCGTACGTGTGCTGACGCACTTACGCGTGAAGGGCCTTTCCTCGAATTACACACTGACGTGCAAGATTTTCACGTGCCAAATCACTCCATATCAAGCTGGCCACGCAACAACACACGGAAGACCATGCTTCTGCCCCGAGCACGCTCCCACCTGCCATCTGCTGCTGCCTGACTGCCTGCTGCCCACGTGCCCTGATATTTGCCGCCTGCACGTCAGCCAGGGGTGCAGTTGCTGTGACCACCCCTGCTGGAACCGAAGACTCCCGACTGGGATACCATAGCTCCACAGCCCAGCCCCAGGACCCAGTTGCCCACCCACTCCTGCCTCTGGGGTTGCCATGTCAGGCACAGCACCATCTGGCACCACTGGCAACCCCCAGCCAGAGAGGCAGAGGGCCACCAGCTTCAGGGCCAGGGAAGTTGGTGTCCTGGTGGAGCAAGTCCTGGGGCAGTATGATGCCCTCTTTGGAAGTTTGCACGCCGACAATGAAGGACGGACCAGGATCTGGATGGACATCGTGACTGCCATCAACGCGGAGGGGGTGGCAGTCCACGATTTACAACATGTCAATAAGCGCTGGGAGGACTTCAGGTCCAGGACCCTCAACAAGGCCTGGCGCCTCTTGAAGGCAGCAGATGCCAAAGGGCGCCGGGGCCACCTGTCCGACCACCAAATGAGGGTCCTGGAACACATATGCCCAGCGCTCCACGTCCAGGTCCTTGAGAGCAGACCCGTCTGGAGTTGAGCGGTAAGTGTACTTGCATACTGATTGGACACTGTGCATGTGGTAATGTGCCAGTAGTGTGCAGGTTGCACATGTGTTTTCATAGGGCCATGTAGGGATGTGTATGAACAGGGGCGCGAGGCTGCCACATGTGAGTCCTCTTAGGTGTGAGACACATCAATGGGGTATGTGTTGGTAAGCATGCTGCGCAAATGCAGGTGAATGTACATCGGCATGGTTGTGGTGTCACACATGGATGGTGGTTCCTGCTGCATGTATCTGCACTGTGTACATGTGCATGTGTGTGTATTTGACAAGTGTGCAACTGTGATGCAACATGGATGCACGTGACACTGATATGTAGAAGGCTGAATGCCAGATGTGACATGTATGGTGATGGAATCACTGCGACAATTGGAGGAGATGTAGACATGCATGCAAGTGTGGTGGCGTGTGTGCATGTCTAGTGCACTCCCTGTGTTTCATGTGATGTCAGGCTCACCTTCGGCTGTTCATGCTGTTGTATGTGTATGGATGTTGCTGCCTGGTGCAATATTGCTGTGGAAATGCTCATGTGTGTGAGTTGAAATGACATGTGTGTCATGGAGTGTGATGCCATGTCTGAAGTTTGACACTGCCACTCATGTGCAACTGTTATGTGTGTATCAGTCCATTGTACAGTGCCCTGATGTCTGTGTTGTATCTCTCCCTGTCTGCAGCGTCAACTGATGAAGAGGGCGGAGAGGGTGCTGTGGAGCACAGCGGCAGGGATCGCACCACCAGCCGGAGACGCAGATTGTCATCTCGTCGGGAAGTGAGGAGTCTGGTGCCGCATCCCAGGCCGCAGCTGCCAAGGGTAGGTCCAAGAGGCAGAGGTTGGAGGTGGACTCCTCGGCAGCAGAAGGGGCAGCTGAGACCCCACAGGGTCCAACGGAGAAAGATGGCACGGAGTCATCCAGGTTGGTGGGGGGTTTGGTGGAGGAGGAGGCCGTGGAAGGGACACACACGGGGTCTGGAGGTGGGGATTCCACTGGTACTAGTGGTGCAGTGAAGGGGCAGGGACAAGAGGCAGCACAGGCAGCTGTGGAGGTGCCTGTGTGTAATCCTGTCCCTGATCCTGTCACTGCATCATCTGGCACCAGCAGGGATGCCTACGTCCAGACCCGTTTTCAGGGAGGGGGTGAGCACACAACAACTGGCCTTCCTCTCCCTGCGGAACGTGGCTATCCAGGACCGTGTTGAGCCTGTCCTGAGTGGGATAGCGTTGCATCAACAGGGCATGAGAGGCGACCTGAAGTCTTTTCGTGGAGAAACTGCACATCGTCTCGCATGCCTCTTTGACCTACTGGGAAGGGTCACCGGTGCTGGATTCCTACGTGTGCTGGACCTTCGTGCGACCCCCTCCTCACCTGAACCCCCTATGCGCCAGTCGTCCTCCATGCCATATTCTCACCCATGTATCACCTGGGTACCCTGTGGAGCTGCCCCTGACCCAGCGGCCAGGCTGGTGGAGGACACATCCCTGCCACAGTCGGGAGACGGACATTCAGCAGGGGTGGCCACAACGACAACTGCACCCCAGCCGGAGGAGGACATGCAGGCAGCAACAGCCAGGGTGCAGGCACAGCAGCAGCGACATGGTGGGAGCAATGAAGGCTTGGGGCCTTCAACATCGGAGGGGCAGGCATCGGCGTAGGGCAGGAGGACCGCAGATTTCAAGTGTCTTCCGTGTGGCAGCGGTTGGGCCACGGGCGGAAGAGGCACGGCTCACAATGGTCAGGGCGAAGAACTCCATGCAGAGGGCCCTGAGGCGGGCCGAGTGCCTCGAGGCAATTTGCAGGGAGTTGGAGGTGAACATGTCATCGTCCCTGCGAACCCTCGGTGCCATGGAAGAGGGCCGCCTCCAGGACATTGAGCGGGAGTTCGATGATGCGCTGGCCCGGGTCATCAAAAAGTGAGCCGTCGGACTAGCCCACTGCCATTGTAAATAGTTAGATAGTGTTAGGTTTCCTTTCTGTTTTTGTTTCTTTTGGGCCGCTTGGACAAGGCACCACATTTTTGTATATAGTTCTTTATTAGGTAGTGTTTTTGTAGGTTTCATTTCATTTGTTGGGCTCATGGACCCTGGATTGGTGATTTGTATATAGTTGAACAGTGGATGGTTCTCGTTTTTATTTTAATTTCACCATGGCGCAATGGATTTCATTTTTTTTTCACTTGGATTTGTTTTGTTGGACTGAGACTTTGGACACATTTTCATTTGGATTTCTTTGGATTCTGATTTCATATTTTTTATTCTTTTCCGGACATGCTGCATTTTATTTTTTATTCCCATTATTGAGTGTTTTTTTTTTTTTTCATTACATTCATGTTGTGTTCAATACATTTTTGTTTCATACTTCGATGTGTGGTATTCCCTCATTGGTTTCATGCATGTGTGTGTGTGACGGACATGTGTTCATGTACATACTTGCCATTTGGGTTGTATCATGTAATGGGCACTTCTCTGTGGGTGGATGCAATGCTTGGTTGTGTCTTTGGGCTGGGTGGCGTGGGGTGTGATGTGGGTGGCCATGAGGCCCATGATTGAGGATCGTCATGACGTGGGTTCTTGGGGACATGAGTGGGACATGAGTGGGGGCCTGCTGGCAAGTGCCCCTGACTGCTGGGGGGTGGGGGTGCTGGGGGACATGAGTGGGGGCCTGCTGGCAGGTGCCCCTCACTGCTGGGGGGTGGGGGTGCTGGGGACATGAGTGGGGGCCTGCTGGCAGGTACCCCTGACTGCAGGGGGATGGGGGTGCTGGGGGACATGTGTGGAGCATGAGTGGGGGCCTGCTGGAAGGTGCCCCAGACTGCTGGGGGATGGAGGTGCTGGGGGACATGTGTGGGACATGAGTGGGGGCCTGCTGGCAGGTTCCCCAGACTGCTGGGGAGTGGAGGTGCTGGGGGACATGAGTGGGTGCCTGCTGGCAGGTGCCCCTGACTGCTGGGGGGTGGGGGTGCTGAGGGACATGAGTGGGGGCCTGCTGGCAGGTGCCGCTGACTGCTGGGGGCTGGGGGTGCTGGGGGACATGAGTGGGGGCCTGCTGGCAGGTGCCCCTGACTGCTGGGGGGGTGGGGGTGCTGGGGGTCATGAATGGGGGCCTGCTGGCAGGTGCCCCTGACTGCTGGGGGGTGGGGGTGCTGGGGGACATGAGTGGGTGCCTGCTGGCAGGTGCCCTTGACTACTGGGGGGTGGGGGCCCTGGGGGACATGTGTGGGACATGAGTGGGGGCCTGCTGGCAGGTGCCCCTCACTGTTGGGGGTTGGGGTGCTGGGGGACATGTGTGGGACATGAATGGGGGCTTGCTGGCAGGTGCCCCTGACTGCTGGGGGGTGGGGGTGCTGGGGGGCATGTGTGGAACATGAGTGGGGGCTTCTGGCAGGTGCCCCTGACTGCTGCAAGGTGGGGGTGCTGGGGGACATGAGTGAGGGCCAGCTGGCAGGTGCCCCTGACTGCTGGGGGGCGAGGGGTGCTGGGGGACATGAGTGGGGGCCTGCTGGCAGGTTCCACTCACTGCTGGGGGGTGGGGGTGCTAGGGGACATGAGTGGGACATGAGTGGGGGCCTGCTGGCAGGTGCCCCTCACTGCTGGGGGGTGGGGGTGCTGGGGGACATGTGTGGGGGCCTGCTGGCAGGTGCCCCTGACTGCTGGGGGGTGGGGGTGCTGGGGGACATGTGTGGGACATGAGTGGGGGCCTGCTGGCAGGTGCCCCTGACTGCTGGGGGGTGGGGGTGCTGGGGGACATGTGTGGGACATGAGTGGGGGCCTGCTGGCAGGTGCCCCTTACTGCTGGGGTCTGGGGGTGCTGGGGAACATGTGTGGGACATGAGTGGGGGACTGCTGGCAGGTGCCCCTCACTGCTGGGGGGTGGGGGTGCTGGGGGACATGTGTGGGACATGAATGGGGGCCCACTGGCAGGTGCCCCTCACTGCTGGGAGGTGGGGGTGTTGGGGGACATGTGTGGGACATGAGTGGGGGCCTGCTGGCAGGTGCCCCTGACTGCTGGGGGGTGGGGGTGCTGGGGGACATGAGTGGGTGCCTGCTGGCAGGTACCCCTGACTACTGGGGGGTGGGGGTCCTGGGGGACATGTGTGGGACATGAGTGGGGGCCTGCTGGCAGGTGCCCCTCACTGCTGGGGGTTGGGGGTGCTGGGGGACATGTGTGGGACATGAATGGGGGCCTGCTGGCAGGTTCCCCTGACTGCTGGGGGGTAGGGGTGCTGGGGGACATGTGTGGGACATGAGTGGGGGCCTGCTGGCAGGTGCCCCTGACTGCTGGGGGGTGGGGTTGCTGGGGGACATGAGTGGGGGCCTGCTGGCAGGTGCACCTGACTGCTGGGAGGTGGGGTGCTGGGGGACATGAGTGGGGGCCAGCTGGCAGGTGCCCCTGACTGCTGGGGGGGGGGTGCTGGGGGAAATGAGTGGGGGCCTGCTGGCAGGTGCCCCTCACTGCTGGGGGGTGGGGGTGCTAGGGGACATGAGTGGGACATGAGTGGGGGCCTGCTGGCAGGTGCCCCTCACTGCTGGGGGGTGGGCATGCTGGGGGAAATGAGTGGGGGCCTGCTGGCAGGTGCCCCTCACTGCTGGGGGGTGGGGGTGCTGGGGGACATGAGTGGGGGCCTTCTGGCATGTGCCCCTGACTGCTGTGGGTGGGGGTGCTGGGGGACATGTGTGGGACATGAGTGGGGGCCTGCTGGCAGGTGCCCCTCACTGCTGGGGGGTGGGCGTGCTGGGGGAAATGAGTGGGGGCCTGCTGGCAGGTGCCCCTGACTGCTGGGGGGTGGGGGTGCTGGGGGACATGTGGAGGGTGTAGAGGGAATACCTGGGAGGACCCACACTGCCAATTCACATGTAGGACTCCCCGTGCACCCCCAAAATTCACGTACCCTGCTCTGACAGCAAAATCGCATGTGAAACTTCCCGCGAAGTCCAGTTATTCACATGCCCCACTCACACAGGGCCAATTGCGTGTGAAACTTCCCGCGCACCCCATGAATACACGTACCCCACTCGCACAGGGCATTTCGCGTGTGAAACTTCCCGTGACCCCCAGTTATACACGTACCCCACTCGCACAGGGCCAATCGCATGTGAAACTTCCCGCGCACCCCAGGAATACACGTACCCCACTCGCACAGGGCCTATTGCGTGTGAAACTTCCCGCGCACCCCAGGAATACACGTACCCCACTCGCACAGGGCATTTCGCGTGTGAAACTTCCCGCTCTCCCCCGAATTACACGTTCTCTGCTCCAAACGCGTGTGAAACTTCCCGCGCACCCCAGGAATACACGTACCCCACTTGCACAGGGCATTTTGCGTGTGAAAATTCCCGCGAACCCCAGTTATACATGTATCCCACTCGCACAGGGCCAATCACGTGTTAAACTTCCTGCGCACCCCAGTTATACACGTACCTCACTCGCACAGGGCCAATCGCGTGTGAAAATTCCCGCGCACCCCAGGAATACAGGTACCCCACTCACACAGGGCCTATCACGCGTGAAACTTCCCGCGCACCCCAGGAATACATGTAGCCCACTCGCACAGGGTATTTCGCATGTGAAACTTCCAGCAAACCCCAGTTATACACGTACCCCACTCGCACAGGGCCAATCGCGTGTGAAACTTCCCGCGCACCCCAGGAATACATGTACCCCACTCGCACAGGGCCTATCGCGTGTGAAACTTCCCGCGCACCCCAGGAATACACGTACCCCACTCGCACAGGGCATTTTGCATGTGAAACTTCCCGCGCTCCCCGAAATACACGTTCCCTGCTCCAAATCCATGTGAAAGTTCCCGCGCACCCCAGGAATACACGTACCCCACTCGCACAGGGCCTATCGCATGTGAAACTTCCTGTGCACCCCAGGAATACACGTACCCCACTCGCTAAGGGCATTTCGCGTGTGAAACTTCCCGCGCACCCCCGAAATACACGTTCCCCGCTCCAATCACATGTGAAACTTCTCACGCACCCCAGGAATACACCTACCCCACTCGCCCAGGACATTTCGCGTGTGAAACTTCCCACGAACCCATGTTATACACGTACCCCACTACAATCGCGTGTGACACTCCCCTTGCAGCAGGGTACGTGTATTTGGAGGGGTGAGCGGGGAGTTTTACAGGCGTTTTCGTGGTTGGGGCCTGTGCGCCATGTACAGGATTTGTGCGCTGTGCATGGCACACGGGGAGGTGTTGGGGGCGTAACTGGCGCTGCTGCAGGGTCGCTGCGCCACTCTGCGCCATGGCTGGTTTTGGAAGCTAAAATCCATGAATACGCTGTGCGCGGAAATGGATTTTAGCGCACGCAGCTGGCGCAGAAATTCGCAGGCGCACACTGTGCGCCAGCCGCGTGTGCGACTTGTGTGCTGAATTCTATGAATTACCCCCTTTATTACTTAACTTAGACGTGAGCAGGATCATGCATGAAGCATTTTATAAGCCTGCATAATAGTTTTTTTTTTGTCTAGAATTAGCACATTGCTACTTCCAGAGGTTCTGACACAAAAGACGCTGATGCAACATCCAACATCGAATTGTGAAAACGCTATGTTAAAGGGAGCCTATCGAGACCACCCGCTAAAGCTAAAGCTTTAAATCCAGTTCAAATGTATCTCCGCATCTGTGATTCTTTATCAGCCAGTTATCATCATTATAATCAAAACTCTCCCCTGATGATTTAATGAAAGACGATGTAGTTTTCACATGGTAAAGTTGTTTGTCTCTGGCTTGTTGTGCAGTAAATGCTGATCACTTTATGTCTGAAAAATATTACTTAATTGACCAGAAATCATGATATGTGGCATTACATGTGCTAAACACTCACTTAGCTGAACATTAGGGCCAGTTACCCAGTGATGCTACATGTTTAGTACTTTATTTGGTATTGAACACATGGTGTACCCCGGTATGATATGGTAATAGTTTTTTAGAGCACAACTAATCACCACGGAGGAGGCATCGAGGCACTAACAATATCAAACATACAACACGCCCATTGAGGCAAATATGCATGGCCCCTATTTCGGGAAAAGGGGAGAATTTAGTCTGTAATGAAACTCAATGTGACTCAACATCTCACAGAGGGAGGGGAGAAGGTTGTTCCATAATTTAGGAGCAACAAAACCTAAAGATGTGCTGCCCTATCACTGATATTTGATCTTTGGTATTACCAGCAGATTACCCGGCGTTACGATCGAGGGCTTTATGGACCTTACACAGTGTCTCAAATTCAATCCTACAGGCCACTGGTAACCAGTGCAACTCCTTAGGGGCTGTAGAGATATGGGCCTGTTTGTTTGTAGATGGAAAAGAAGGCATGCTGCCACATTCTGAATACGCTGTAAGATTGTTTTCTTTGAAAGAACCGAAGAGACGAAAGGCTATTCAAGGTATAGTTATCTGAACCTGCTGCTTTGCGTTGTGTTTAGATCATTTTCTCATCTTGAACTAACGTTAGTCATCGACCTGTACCTTGTTTTGCAATCAGACAGTTAGCCAGTTGCACTGCAGCTAGTACGATCAGAACTGCATTAACTATATTATTTTGTGTAATCAGGATACATTTTGCCTTTTATCGATGTATCACTGCAATGCTGAGAGATAAAGCACTCTCTTTCACGGAGGTTCCAAGATTAAAACTACAACTCCCAGCATTCCTATGTTTGCCTTAAGAAAGCAGATGCTTTGCACCTGGATGCGAAGGCAAGACATTCTGCAAGATGTCCTGTTGCTCTCCTTGAATGCTGTCCTGACTAACCTTATGGGTAAGTGCCCTTTCTACTCAGATTTTCGTCAAATGTTCTGTTCACAATAAGGTAGCCATCTGGCATATTACACCTAGACCCTTCTTGGTTATATTCGTCATCAGCCTTTAGGATGGGCTACCTTGAGAGCATTAATCTTCTACGCGCTGCACAAAAAGCTTGTCAGCTTGCTTTTGTTGACAGATACCTCCGTATGAGACTAGACCCTTTACCTACTGCTCTACCAGAACTACTGCTGCCCTACTCAGAAGTTTCCCCCAATGCTATTGCATCAATCCCCTCTTCGCAAGCAGAGGCAAATAACCAAAGTAAAATTCTACCTCCAATAAGTCAACCTTATGATGCTATATCACACTATCTCATCAATCGCACAAATGGCCTCCCTCCTTCAGCCTTATTACACAGACTTTGGAGGAAGTTGACACAAGCCTCACCAACTCCATGACCATTTGTCACTCAAGAGAGAATAGTACATTGCCAACTGGTTCGATGGACGTGGTCCCTAATACTTTAACCAGGAAACCTTTGCACAATAACGCCATAACCAATACTACTTTGAAGTGCACCTTACTGAACACCCGTTCTCTCATTAAATATGCACCTAATTTTCATGATCACATTGTGGATCATGATTTAGATCTCTTACTTCTTACTGAAACCTGTACAACAGAAACCAGTGGTCCTATAGTTACCCTAGCTACACCAGATGGATACACTACTCACTGTGTCAATCGCT
The DNA here is from genome assembly GCF_040938575.1 of Ambystoma mexicanum. Classification (NCBI taxonomy): domain Eukaryota; kingdom Metazoa; phylum Chordata; class Amphibia; order Caudata; family Ambystomatidae; genus Ambystoma; species Ambystoma mexicanum. The sequence goes on from NC_090929.1 coordinate 1,547,553,743, forward strand.
TTACAGGCCATGATGTTGGTGTTGCAATCATTGCCAAACAGAGCTTGGTTTATTTCAAGTACCCAGTTCCTGCACAGACTGTGAAATCCTTCACGTCAAAATTACTCCTACTAACCAAAGTTGCATCAACTTCGTTCTGGTATATCGTCCTCCAATCAGTATGCCCAACTTTAACGAAGATATTGGGCCTCATTACATGGAAGGCGGTAAGGCTTGTTGGGTGTCCTGACCCACGTTTAAGCTATCATGCCACAACATTTGGTGCTGTGGGCTTAGAAAATTCAAGATGGCGGAAAACCCACATGTGCGCCGAAATCCAGGAAAGCTGCGCAGTTTGTGCGCACACCAAAATGGTTGCCTCACTTGCCACCCACCAGTGCGAGAATGAAAGGCCGGGTTGCCATGAGGGAAATGGGTTGCCAAAGGAAAAACAGTAGCGCCGGTTAGCTTCAAAGCGCTTTAAAACCACCATTGGACTACCCGCACAGTAGTCTGAAACCATTGGGAATGGAAATGCTGATTGCCAAATGCAACCTAGAATTGTGGGGAATTCATTTCTTAAATCCCAAAAATGGGTGCAGTACCAGTACTCACCACTATCCAAAAGCCGGCATTTTAAAACCACTCTGTTTCCCTGAAGGCAAGTCAAAATGCCTATTTTCAAACATTGCAATATGTGCAAAATATTTACTGAACACCAGCAGACATTTGGCAGAATGGAGTTTTGTGTGCCTACAAAATCTGGGAAATGAAGATCATAAGACAAGGTTTATAACAAGACTGGCTGAGCTGTGGATTGCAGCAGTTTAAGTTGCACTGGATTTAAAGACACTAAAATCGAAAATGTTTAGATTAAATGAGTGACCTATGTTTGGTATCACATGCCTTTGTAACTGTTGAAATGTCATAGTTTTGCACTTAGAATCAGCATCCTAGCTGCATGTGTAAAATTGCAAGTTAAGTTAAAAAGCAACAAAAAACCTGCCAGTTAGCTGAAGGTCTGGCTTAAGGAACTTGATTTTGCTTGGCAGCTACCCCCATCAGGAGTGAAACTTGAGTCACCACTGTGTTCCCAGGCCAACCTTCCTTTTGCTGCCCACACTAAGGATATGCCATCTATCTGATAATTGAATTACCTGTGCTCTGCAGGAGAGTGAACAAAGCCCTCTTCACTCAGGCAAAGGTTTTTATTACGCAGTCGCAAAATGTAGCTTCCTCTTGGCAGGAGCTGGGAGGGGCACTGCCTGTGAGAGCAAGCTGGCTTGGCAGAACTGGATTAACCAGTATTTCTACCTTGTGCTGAGAGAAAACCACACCCCTTTGTAGCCAGAATATTGTTTAGAAAAAGATTAATAACTCATGGTGCGGACATGTGAAAATTTTATAAATGATACCATAATTCTTGTGATTTTTCTGCCCACAGTTTAAGAGGTTTTTAGAACCGGTGGTATGTACAGGGGGGTGTCAGCGGAAAAGTGGATATTACTCTAAATGTGTGCATGTTAAAAATCTGAAACTTCATCAGTTAATGTCCCTACTCCCTGCGCACATGTATGTAAAGTTGGGTCCATGTCAGAAATTGAAAAATCAGTTAAAAAGTCCATTATGTGCCATCTCTGAATGCAAGCTCCTAGAAAGAGCAGATTTGGACAGAGACATGGCTAAATTCAGCCACACCATGTATATGTAATTTCAAGCAACTGTGTAACTGTGAAATATGTCTTTTATTATCAAATATAGAATGTGTGCAATCTGACAAGGGAGTGCCCTCTTGGCAAGCCATAAAATGACATCACTCTGACTCACAGTTCATTCCCCAATCAAGGGGAGGAATGAAAGCTGGACCAATGACAAGTGAGAGGGGCAAGTCTAGTGATGCAACACACACACCCACTCTCAAAAACACATAAAAGCAGAGAGTCAGGACAGATAGGGACCTTCAATTCCATTTGCTGCAACGCACTCTGCCGGAAAAATCCATACTTACCTCCATCAATCTTCAAAGAGCCAACCCTTAGACTCCAAGATAAACAGAGACTTCAGAACCTTAACCAAAAAGGCCACTGCCAGCAAGAGTATTTGTCAGCAGGCCTCAAAATATTTTTGCAACTGAACTCTTCAGACAGCCGGGTGAGCCGTCTGAATTTTGCCAAGAACTTTTGCAAGAACCCGGTGACAGAGATATCCAAAGAGAAGGCAGGACCCGACCCAGAGAACCGGTGCCTAGCAGAGAGAAAGCAGTGCTGTACCCAGAGAGACCCAGACCAGACCGCTGTGAGCAGTTCCAGAGGCCAGGCGCTGTGAGCAGAACCCGGGAAGACCTGACCAGACTGTTGACCAGATCGTGACAAAGCCGCTTTCCGGTTCAAAATCTCTTGTGAGTACTCAGCAAAACTCAGAACACATCTCTTAGTTAAAATCATATAATTCAATCCATTTTTAATCTAAGTAGAACTGCAGCTTAGCAATTGTGTTATCCTGCCATCATTTTTAAAGCTGAAAAAGTGTTGCGTTTAAAATTTGCAAATCTGAAAAATGACCTTCACAAAATCGCTCATATCTCCGCAACCGTTTGTGCTAGAGACTTGCAATAACTTTTATTTGAAAGCTTAGAATCTTAGCTTTGAATCGCACCTAGAACCGCATTCCTACCCCTTATAGTTTTACCGTAATCGCGGAACACGCATCCGCGAATTTTGCCGCGATTTGCAAATTTCTTCACATGTAAAAAGACAGCAGTTTTGCCTTCCATTTGCCATAAATTCGTTTAACCTGCTAACTATCCCTGCATCATTGCTAGTGTGAGCCTGGACTAATATTAACTAGATACCACTCACCCTGAACCTCTGAAAGGGAATTAAAAGCAAATTTAGCATATTTCTCATCCATTGCTAGCACATATCTAAGCATTTGGGCCTGTGTTTTCAAAACTCCTATCTGTGTTTCAAACTTCTGTAGTCTAAGCTTGCTGGGGTGAACTGAATCACATTTTATTGCATTTCTGAGAACTGTGTGTTTTCCTTCCATTTCCTTGCCTTGCATCAAGGGGGGGAGGGGATTGCCAGAGAAAAGTGATTACATTGTTTTGTTGAAATCATATTGAGTATCTCTATACTGCATTTCATTCATTGAATATTGCATCCACCTGAGCTTACATAAAGCATTCTGTACCACCTTCTTCTTTTGTTCCTATTCACCTGTGTGCTACCTTATCCATTTCATGTCAACTCCTTATTGATTATAGAGAAGCGTGTTAGTGCCAGATTCTCTGTTGTTCATCTTTATCATATCAGATTAAGTGTGCTATTCAATTATTAATTTACTATAAAGCGTGATATATATATATTGTTTAAATTATCAAATAAACCTTTTAAACTTGCAAAACAGAACTACTTCTTGGCTCAGTGGGGTCAGGGGGATTCCAAGAGAGGGGTGTTATATAGGGGTAGTCATCCAGAACGCATGAACTGGACATAAAGATATATCAATAAGGGTTTTCATTCAGTATTCTAGACTAGGCGTTAACTTAGCTGTAGTGCTGAACTGAATCCTCTTACAGGGTTAATGGTCACCGGTAAGGGTACCGGTCACCGTTAACCCTTAACGCCTTACTACGAGGTCACTTTGCGGGACCCGACCTTAACGGCTGGTGTAGACCAGCCGTTAAAGTTGGGACCCGCAAAGGGACCATGGTGCTAATTACCGTACCGCAATTTGCGGTACCGTAATTAGCTCCTTCCCCATTCCCATTATGCCCTATGGGGCAAAAATGGGAATGGGGAAGGACCATGGAGAAAGGGGGAATTACCGCCCCGCCAACCTTGGAATGGGGTGGTAATTCCCCTTTGCTCCATGGTGGTACTAGTATGGTACCGGCGGCAACCATGTTGCTAATAGCACCATGGTTTACCGCCTACCGTGTAATGAGGCCCATTGTTTGTATCTTACATGATCAACAAGGTCAAATGTGTACAACACTACTGGCGGGGCACTGTAACTGTTGGTGCATGAACAATACTGATAAAGGGGCTATTGTCCTCGAAACTGTCCTGAACAATTTTGACTACCAAGTAGTCAATGATTCTCTGACTCATGACAAAGGCAACATTTTAGATTTGGTTGTGGCCAAGAATATTTGTATTTAAATTGTCAGCACTCAACTATGTATTTGATTCGATTATTATTCTATCACATTTCAAACCCAATTTCAACATCCATCTTTGAATAAGAAAAAGCCACTAAAACGGGTTTTAAAACGAAACTTTAAAAAAGTTACTATTGAAAACTTAGAAGAATGCCTGAATCTTATAATGAACACTACCACTGATCAAGACACCCCTACGACTATAGTAGATTAATTGCACTCTTCCTTCAATTTCATGCTGGACATAGGGCCTCATTATGAGAATGGAGGTAACCATGCCGCAAAAAGTGGTTACCTCAATTCTCGTAATGAGGCCCTATGCCTAGCATGGAATTGAAGAAAGTACAATTAGTCTACTGTGGAAGTACCGGGTACGGGTTCCCTGAATGGGGAAATATCGGGATATTCCGACCTTGGAGGGCCCGGTATTTCCCCATTCAGGGAACTCGGACCCGGTACATCCCCATTCCCATTGAGCCCCTATAGGGCTCAATGGGAATGGGGAGGATGCAAACGATGGGCTGGTTGAGGCAGTTGGGGGTTAACATTGCCGGCAGCTCTACCGGCCCCATTAACCCCCTACCGCCTTCCTCGTAATGAGGCCCATAGTGTCTCCAGCTTGAAGCAAACTAGTAAGAGAAAATGTTGGCTATCAAAAATGGTACACCCAAAGTTAAGCTGAATGAAAAAAGGTAAAAGACAAGCGTAGACAGGATGGCTAAAATGCCCTTCCCAGTCTACGAAATATTTGGAAAGCCTTAGACAAAGATTATGAATTTTCCATCTGTGGCGCAAAGAAGAGCTTTTTTAATAGACAAATAAGGGGAATATAAAAACAACACCAAAAAACTCTTTGAAATTGTTAAATATTTAGAGAAATCTAGCACTTCTTCCACCCTGGTGACACAGATGGACCAAGAATGCCTTAAGATTCAACTGGCTTTTGAAGCTGAAGTTGAAAAAGCTTGTGACAAGATTAAGCAGAAACTAAATAAACCCAATTGTGTTTTCCACTCCTCTCAATTTAGTGCAAAGAAGACATCTACTTTATTTTATTGTTCCCCTATCAACAATACAGACATGTATTTATTGTTTGCTTGTAGGGCAACAGGGAGGGGACAAGGGATGAGACAAGGGATGAGAAACAATTAAAATACGTATACGATATTAAACACAGTGGGGGTGGAAGATGAACCTACTATGCCTTGTGAGTGTTCAAAGCGTGCAAGTGCAGAAGGGAGAGGGAATGGGATAGGTGCTGAGGTGCTCATGGGTGAGCAACAGGTGACGAGCCTCCTTAGGTGGAGGGTGAGCCGAGGCAAGTGCTGAGGATAGACAGAAGCTGGTGCAATTCGGTGTGCAAGGTCAGCGCCCCAAGCATTCATAAGAGCCCTGAACACCAAACAAGCAACTGTATGATTAGGAGAGGAGAGGGGGAAGGAAGGAGGAGGTAAAGAGGAATGTCTAGAGTGTCTTCCGGAATTTAAGAAACTCCTGCTCAAGACGAAGAGGGAGGGGGAGCCTGTTCCAAAAGAAGGGAGCCAGCTGAGGAAAGCGATCAACCACCTTACCTCTGCTAGCCAAAATGCTTTGCACACAAGGAGTTGGTGCCAGAGGAGCACAGAGGTCTAGAGGAGGAACATTTAGTCATATTTAGTAAGAGTGAGTTGCAGATAGTGTGGTCCCCGGCCCCAGACAGCCTTGTGGATGATACAGAAGGATTTGAATTTAATCCATGAAGACTGTTTAGGGCAGGAGATATGCAGCCCTTGTGCTTGAGGCCAAGGATAGGTCTTGCTGCCCTATTACGGATTAGTTGGAGGGATCAATCCTAAACACGCTCCTCTCAATGTCCGGAAAAGGTGGTTGCCCCAAATCTCATTTTACAACACAAATAAATGTCTGTCCCATTCCTTGTCAGATTTGTGAACTCCTCATTCTCCAGGTTCCTGATTCAATCAAAAAGGTCACTGTTACACCTTTAATTAAAAAACCTAGTCTTGACCCTAAAGATCAAAATAACTTACGCCCTATTACAAACTGTAACTTTTAAAAAAAATTCCATTCCATCGCTCTTACAGTAGGTACACAACTCTTTTAGACCTTCAATGGCATATGCTCAACATCGCAAACAAAGGAAAAGTCGGCCTACTTATCATTTTGGACCTATCGGCAGCTTTCAACCTTCTAGATCAAAATGGTCTGCTTCACACTCTTAGTGACATTGGTCAATGCAGTGTAAACGCAATTGATTGGGTTCAGTCCTTCCTTTCGCATAGGACCTCTAAAGTTTGCTGGAGTGTTGCAACCTCTTTTTCGACTCCCATAGTATGTAGGTTTCCTCAGAGGGCCTACAATTCCCGTTTACTTTTCAATCTGTACATTAAACCACTTTGTGATCTCTTGGATGACATCAATGTGTATTTCACAAATAATGCCGACGACACACAGTTAGCTCTTGAATTGTCAGGAGACTATGACCTTGACTCTCTTTCTCTCCAATCCACTTACAACCACATTGAACATGGATGAGTTTACACTGGATGTGTCTCAACAGCAATAAAACCGAGTTGTTGACATTAGGTACTGCTCACGACTGCTCCAAACTTGATTCTAGATACTTGTCTTTTTCCACCAATGACTGTCACATTCACGTATCCAAGAAAGTTACAACAGTAGGCTTCCATCTCAACTATGCTTTAGATTCTGACTCCCATGTTAATCAGACTGTTAAAAACTGTACCTATTACCTGTGACTACTTAAGAATGAATGCCCTTTTCTTTCTGAATCCAACTGTTCTCTGTTGCTCGTGCTACCATTCTCTCCAGGTTGGACTATGGGAATGCCCTCTTAGTTGGTGCTCATAAAAAAACACACACAGACATTACAAGTAATATAAAACGATGCAGTGAGAATTGTCAAAGGCAAGTCTAGAAGAGATTATCTCTCAAAGCCATCAAGACCTCCACTGGCTATCCATCACTGCACGATTAAAATTTAAAGCAGCAATTCTTGTGCATAAGTCTCTATACAGCAACTCCCATTGTTACATTGAACATCTTGTGACCATGTATGAACCTTCTAGAACCCTGTGTTCCTCAACATTAGTTATGGTTAGTATACCAGACTATAAAACCTGCAAATAGTCTGGGAAGATCTTTTTCCATTCAAGCAGCAAAAATGTGGAATTCCCTTCCTGTGGACCTAAGATCGCAAAAAAGATTCAGACTTTTTTCATCGACAATTGAACATTTTCCCATTTCAATGAGTATCTTTTTCACCCCCATTGATTAACCTGGTTTTCGCTCACTGTCTTGTCTACTTCGTTGTCCTGAGTTTATGTTATCGCACCCTGATACCTGCAGGTTTCCGGTGCCCTATAAATAAATAAATAAATAAATAAATAAATAAATAAAACTAAAAAATGCATCACGTGAATCTGATCAGGAAAACTAAAGTAATCAAGGATCCATCTCAAGAATTTTAACTGAAAAAAGAAGCTGCTGGTAACATTGTTAATGTGGGTTGAGAAGAAAAGGTCAGAGTCTAACCAAATCCAAGGTTCCGGACAGATGAAACACGGGTGGGACTTGAGCTGAACGCGGTGGGCAGAAATGTAATTTATCTAAGTCTACCAAAAGTTGTAGGGTTAGATGTTTCCAGGGGCCGAGAAAGATTATGTTCACAAAGGAAGATCTCAGTTTTTTGTGAGTTAAGTAACGGTAGATTTAGCGACATTCATCGCCTAACTTGTTAATTGAATGCTTTGATACGTTCCATACAGTCTGGCTTAATTCCATCTAAGAAAATAACAAGTTGAGTGTCATCAGCATACATAAAGATAAGAAGTGCAACCGGGCAGAGTAATTAAGATCAGCCAAAGGTTTTATTTATCGGGTTAAAAAGACGCAGGCCAAAGATTGACCCTGCGGGTCACTAAAAGTATTGGATATTATGAAAGATTGGAAGCGCAGGTCATGAAATCAGATGGGTTGGCTCGGTCAAAAAAGATTTAACCCACTTCTGAGGGGTTCCCCTGAAGCCCATATTTTATAGGTGACCCAAAAGCATGTCGTTGTCTAGTTTTAATGCTGCGAACAGGTCCAATCGGATCAGGATTGCAGTGCCATGAGGGTCAACCCACATTTTTAAGTCATCCTGTGCTAGAGTGACTACTGACTTTGTGCTACGGGTGTAAGCTGCATGAAACCAATTGTTTTCCTCTGAAAATGTCTAAATTGTACTCCAATAACTTGCCAATGTAAGGCAGTTGAGAGATAGGGCAATATCTTTCTGGAAGGTGGGATACAAAGACATTGGGCCTCATTATGAGTCCGGCGGTAACCTGCTGTTTCTTCCAGCTCGGTTTTCGCCAGACTCGTATTACCATTCCGCCTCCGTGATTCCCGGAATTATCGGGGCATTACAACCCCGGTGACCCGGGAATTCCGGAGGCAGGATTTGGTAAATCCCCATTCCCATTGAGTCCCATAGGACTCAATGGGAATGGGGACCATGTAAACACCGGCACCATCTCGTGATGGTGCGGTGTTTCCACGTCCGCCTACAGGTGGGCGGTGTTAAACCCGCCAGGTCATACCTGGCGGGAATGACACCTCCACCTGCAGGACTCGAGATCACCTAGTATGGAAACAACGGTGGCGGCGGGTTTACCGCCACCGTTATTTCCATACTGAGTGACTTGTAATGTGGCCCATTTTCTTTTAATTAAAGGAACCACTACTGCTTTTTTCAAAGGGCAGTGTATGTCACCAGGGAGCAGAGATTGGATGATGATATTACAAATATCCATAGAGATACAACAACAAGCAAAACCTTTTTTTATAAGATGGGCTAGGCAAGGGTCAAAAAACGATCCAGATGGTCTTCGTTTAGCCATAAGGTGGATTGTAGACCTCTCTGACAGTTCCATACATGTGACAAAAAAACATTCTTAACCATAATGATGGAATTAGATGGAATAGGAGCATCAGGATCACAGGTTGTGGATGTATTTCCAGTTCTTCTCTGTTGGTCAAATTCTTGGACTCGAAAATGTCAGCCAACTCATCACAAAACCGTTGAGAAGATATACTATTTGGAGTGGCTACTTGTACTATACATAATTCTCATAATATTTTAAACATGTATACTAATACTATTAGTACTAGTAAGGAGACAATTGGTTGAGCACCTCTTTTAGATATTTTGATAACATTTTTTGACTCTAGATATTTGTCTCTAGTAATTGGTGTTTGAATTAGAATTTCTATGTTTCTGCCAGTAGCGTTCCAGGTGGTGAACTGTCTGTTTAGACATTCTTATCTACTCATTGTATCATGCATTAAATGTGGGAAACAAGGTCGTAACATTTTTCCCTTTAGATGGGGCAAGAGAGTCTCCTACCTTTTACATTTTGTGAAAAAAACAAGATAGCATGGCAAGGGGTTCAGATAGAGAAACCCCTCTTGCTAGACTAAGAAACGTCTTGATGAAAGCATCCTCTGTAATGTTTGTGCATTTGCAAATGCATTTTGCAGTTGAGCAGCATGATGCAGGAAATAAAGTTTGAACGGCAGTAATCTTAAAAGGGACCAAAGCATGGTCTGACCAAAGCAGAAATATTGGTCTATCAACTACTAAAGAGGCCATATTAGTAACAATACCATCTGACAAGTGATCAGCTGAATGTGTGGTAGATTGTACCTTTTGGTCAAGATCTATTTTATCCAGTATAGCAATCACGGATCCTGCATGTCCAAGAGGGGATTCCAACCAACAGTTTAGATCATCTAATACAAATAATTGCGAACATAGGGGCATCAACTGTGCAACTTCAATGCCAAGGTGCTCAATAAAAATAGCTATAGGACCAGGGGGGCGGAATATAACAACAACATTCAAAGACATTACGGTTCAATAAGCATTTTAAGTGTAAAACATCAGCCATACCTGGGATATTGAAAACTTATGTTAAAGGTCTTCTTAAACATAACGGCTACCTTCCCCCCTTTTTTGGATCCTATGTGATATGATGGCTGAATAATTCAGAGGTCATAAGTCTTTAAGGGTGCTCAAAGAGTGTTCTGAAAACCAAGTTTCGAGAAGGCACAGTAAATCCAATTTGTGGTCAATAATCAAATCATGTATAAGCATGCAGTAGTTAATAGCATATCTAACATCAATTATTGCTGCATAGATATAGTTGCTGTTTTGATAAGTGATCTGTCGTCTGGCTTTATTGCTCACGTAGCCTCCTTAATGTGATCATGAGTCTTAGATAGAACCGGTCTTGGTACACCAGAGCTATACACGTTTGTTTCTTCCTGTAGCCCTGTGCAGTAGTGGTGGATTTGAAGAGAAAAACATGTAACTGGTGCAGGTGTATGCACATGCTTTGTGGCACAGCTGGTGTCGTTCTTTCAAGAAGGGGTGAGTTATGGCAACATAGCGTTTAGTTCTGCAAAATAACGTTTTAGCACACAAAGTGCTGTCTACTTTACTGCAGATCAGCACTGACCAAATACTTTGAAGCATAGGAGGTGCTTCCTACTAGGTTAGATGTATGGGCTGGGCAGGAACATTGGAGTAAGTAGTGCGTAAGTGATTGCAGCTGAATGTGTGTTACCATAAGTTCAACTTCATTAATTTGTTGACTACCAAATGTGTTTTCGTATCTAAGATTACATACACAATCATATGTATATGTTCAATAGATGAAGACCACAGAATTGATGGTAAATGCTTCCCACTTAAATGATGACACCCTACTTACCTTTAAATGAACGAGTGTCCACTGCATGGCGTCTTACTGCTTATGTACTTGGTTCATGACTAGAATGTGAATGGAATTCCCATAAATATGTGTTATAGCAGGGATCTGCAGCCGTCCGCTCTCCATATGTTTGGGAATTTGACTCCCATGATCCCTCACCGTTGACTATGTTGGTAAAGGCTGATGGGAGTTGTAGTCAAAAACATCTGAAGTGTCAAAGGTTTCAGGCCGGTTGCCTCGCGCACCTGCGCCGCGCACCAAGTACAGGACAAGTACTGTTTGCTGTTGCTGCCTCGTCTCTTTATTCGTGACTTTTTTCATCCTGGACCTTTTCGGATTGTGCACGACGGAATTGCCCAACATCTCTGTCACGGCCTGGAGGACGTCTTTTAAGGGTGCACTAACGTGCCTGGCCTAAAGGTCTTTCCTGTTGTGGAGGCCACGCCCCCCATATCGTGTCACGCCCTGCAACCTGCGTCCTCAAGTACCGGTTGCCTCGCGCACCTGCGCCGCGCACCAAGTACAGGACAAGTACTGTTTGCTGTTGCTGCCTCGTCTCTTTATTCGTGACTTTTTTCATCCTGGACCTTTTCGGATTGTGCACGACGGAATTGCCCAACATCTCTGTCACGGCCTGGAGGACGTCTTTTAAGGGTGCACTAACGTGCCTGGCCTAAAGGTGACTGTTTACCTAATTAATGCTACACACAGAGGGCTCTCTGTGTTACTTGACAATTCGAGCATTGCACAACTGTGCCTTTCACAACTGTGCCCCTTTCAAATTGTGTGTTATAAGCAGTGTTGCTTTACGGCTTGTGCATGGCAGTTTTTTCCTTTGTGCTCCTTTACTAAAAATCGCCTTTTCTGCTTTCTTCTGCAAAGGTCTTTCCTGTTGTGGAGGCCACGCCCCCCATATCGTGTCACGCCCTGCAACCTGCGTCCTCAAGTACCGGTTGCCTCGCGCACCTGCGCCGCGCACCAAGTACAGGACAAGTACTGTTTGCTGTTCGCGGTGCGTGGCGCGGGGCCTCCGGATACTGGTTTCCTTGTTGACAAAGGAGAATTAGCTACTGTGTGGTGTAGGCTTTACAATGGTGGTTAGTCTGCGAAGCAGTAAGAGCCTCTCTGAAGGCAATTCTCACGCAGGGATGTATGTCTCTAATCCAGTGCTATTACATGACTCCGATATGGATTTAAATTCAATCGCAGCGATTGGTGAAGATGGTTTAAATGATATAAATAACATCCCGTATAGCCTGCAACCACTAGCAGTAGAACCTAATGATGATGAATGCAATCAATTACAATTTGGTATATCTAATGCTCCTCCTGCAGATGGTGAATCATTTAAAAAGCCCACCATTAGTAATACTGATGATATAGCAAATTCAGAGGAGCCAGTAGGGAATTTGGCAGCTACTAAGAAAGTCGTCAAAACTTATGTGGCATCTAATATTATTTCGGATGTTTCTTATCTGGGCCCCGCATTGATTGGCGAATGGGAGAAACGCTGCCGGATTTCAATGACACCGAACTCACCTGTTGTATTTTTGCCTTCGGAGGTTGAACGCATCTGTTTGCATAATATTCATGATGGGCCCTCTATCAATTCATCTGCGTGTATTGATCCTTACCATCATGAACATGCAAAGCGACCCTCCTGCAGCTCGCCTATATTTTGTAAAACCTCTACTGATCCAGGTCCCATTTCAGCCCCTAAACAAATGGTGAATGAGACCTTTGATGAAGATTTGTGCTACGAGTTAGGGGCACGATCATCACCAGTCAAACTTCAACAATCTAATCCCAAGGATCTAATTAAAGATGATGATCTAAGTAATTTTCCGGTGATTTCATCTCTCTTAAATCTTTTGGATAAGGGTCATGACTTAACTCACATGCAAATCAACTCCCTAAAAGAAATAGTGTTAACTCTCACTAATAAGGTTTCAAAAATTGAGGGCATGCTGATTTCGCAATCTTCTGTTCAATCAGAGAAACAGGCACTTATTGATGCATGCCTACTGAAAGCTTTGTCAATCAACAACCAAACGCGCATGAATCAATTTACACAAACTGATGATTCTCCTGTAACTGTGGCATTTGATTCACGCACGTATGCAAGAGCTGTAGTGGAAGGACCAAAGGAGGTATGCTCCTCTGTGACTTATGCTGGTTCTACTGCCTTAGTGGATGAAGTGAAACACAACTCTCGGATATTAGATGAGTTAGTTCGTTTACTAACAAGGCAAAATTTAGACTTAAAATTTGGTGGGGGACGTCTTGATGAGCATGCTGATGCTATTGGTTCTGTGTCAATTCCAAAAGAGAACACACCTAATAGCCCCTCTCCCCTGGTAAATGTCATAATTGAAGCCGAAGAAGAACAACGAAGAAACGAAACTATTCTCGCTGAAAATTTGGTAAAATTTAGTGAGAAGGGAGTCATAGTGAGTACTGAGTGTGAGGACTTTGATCCTGAAGGGTCACAGATACCTTTTATGTCACGCAAAATGAAGCGAGCACATATTAGGGCAATTAAAAGAGAAAATAAACTGAAAAAAAAGCTATCAACACTGGATGTAAAAAAAACGAGCCAGGCTGATAGCAAAAAAAATAAAAAAAACAAAAAGAGAGAGGCTATCGTCGCTGACTCGGATGAGTTGCAGTCCTCAAATCCAAACGAAGGCTCAGCAAACGTCTCGAAGATTGACTTGACTCAACTGAATGATGAATCAAAGTTAGTCCTAAATGTGGCTCCTGCAAATGCTTCCCATTCTAATTTAAAAAAAAACGAGAACCTCTGTAAAGCCATCTGTGGTAGAGTTGGGATTGGTTAATTCAGGGCAGATGGCACAAGGCAGGCTTTCGACTTTTTATCCTATCATTGAAAAAAAAACCACGGTTAAGGGTCAAATGAAGGATTCTGCTCCAGATAAGCTTACCGGGGCAGTTACTAAACAAAAAAAGGCCTGCGCTATGTTGACGGAAAAAAGTTCGGCAAGGAACACAGATAATCCCCGATCTGACGAGGAATCTGAAAATAACGACAACTGTCCAGAAAGCCAAATCGACTCAAATGATGTTGAGGGGGCATTTATAAATGCAGAAATGGATGTTACTGACACCAGAGAATCAGTTGAGAATAAGCCTCTGCCGCCAGGCAGTAATGATAAAGAAGAAATTAATTATGTATTTGAAAGAAATGTTAGATATTTTCTAGGCTGGTCTAGTGATCAGGCAATTAATGGAAAGCAAAGGTTGAACAGATCGTTTTTGTTTAATATCTTTAGAGAGTGCCCCAATCTAAGAACCCTCCGCATGGATGATATTGAGTGGCTAAGGCTAGCAAACCATAACAATCTCAGAATGATTTGTGCCCCACATTCGGCGATGATACTCCGGTTATTGTGGGACCATAGAGAAGACTTCAAATCCAGCGGGCTAACCCTACATTTATTTAGAACGATTGAAGAAGCTGAGATATTTCTGAATGAAATGTTAGAACCTGAGGTTGTGAGTGGTACTAATCGAGCAAACTCATCAGCTGGTTCCGAACATACTGTTGAATTAATTACAAAAATTTCTGAGCTGATGGCAACCACTTCGAATATTTCTTGGTTGGCTCCCCTTATGTCCTCCATTCTTGATTTTTCTAACAAGCAAAATAAACAATAGACAAATAATGTCACAGCTCAGAAGGTTCAGAATCTCAAAATATTATCTTGCAATTGTTGTGGGAAAAGTAACCTAGAGAAATGGTCATCCCATTTTGCTTCAATGGGTCCGCACACTATTATATTCTTACAAGAAACTATGTGTGTCGACAAATTGAATATTGAGGGTTATTCCAACTTCTGTGTACCTGCTGTGAGAGGTGTAATTGGTCGACCGCTTGGAGGTATTGGTATACTCATTAACAACAACATAAATCACATGTCAAAGGTTGTGTACGCAAAACACGGAGTGTTGGCAGTTGAGTCTATCCTTACAGGCGCAATGTCAAATATAATGCTATTGGTATGTGTGTACCACAACCCAGCCAATGTAGCGATTGAGGCTGCATTGGATAACATGGATGAGCTACTTGAGGAAGCCATGGTTAGAAACCCAAAATATACGATTGTAATTGGGGGCGACTTTAATGCTTTCTGTCTATCAACGTCATCTAAGTTACTTCACAAGTGCAAGTCTTCCTCGAGAGCTTCGGAATCTATGGGGAAGCGTTGGGTCTCATATCTTAAAGATTGGAATATCCAATTGCTGGAATTTCTTACTGGCGACCACAAAGGTACATGGAAGAGGGGGATCCACTCCACTTATATAGACTATTTTTTCGTCTCATCCGCATGCATGCCTTTGGTAAACAATGTTTTAATTCACAATCAAACTATGAGTGACCATTTTCCAAAAAGCACAAGTATTAGATGTGACCTGGCATCTTTAAATAAAGAAGCAGCGTTGGGATTGGTGACTCTCCATCGACCACAGAATTCTGTAGGCTGGTCTCCTAAAATGTGTAGAGAGCTTTCCTTTTTGGTTCATAGAGATGTGATTCGGGTTTATAACGGGGCTGAATTGTTTTTTGATGCATGTAGAAGAGAGGATTGGAACTCCTTCGTAATTAAAAAACATATTGACTATTTAGTCCAAAAAGTTCAATCACGTAACCCATCAGGTGAGAGTGGTTACAATTTGGAAATAGCAGCAATCAAGAGGGAAAAAAATCGATCTATTCGCGCTTTAAAGAAAAAAAATCTACAATCTTATCTGTTTCACTCCACAAAGATGGGTATCTTAAATGAACATAGGCATAAAATGGCATCTATAAAGTTTAATGCAAAACTATCGGCCAATCAGCAAATGATGAAGTATCTCATCACTCACGATACCAGGAACATATGGGCAATACTCAACAATAAAAAGGGGGCGTTGCTGAACGACTTTGCCTCCCCAATTGCTGCAAGTACATGGATCGACTATTTTAAATGCAAATATAGCTTGCCTGTCCAATTTAAGATACATAACTCTGGTATACTTGAGCAACATTGTAAGGATCTTATATTATTCTCTATGAATGAAATTGTTGAGGCCATCAATCTGCTCAATTATTCCAAAGCTGCCGGGCCTGATGGTCTACCTGCTTGTATTCTAAAAGATGACCCATATTTTTGGGGTGCGATTCTCTATACTAAATTTGTATATATTCTATCTACCAATCTCATCCCAAAATCTTGGCTTAACGCCATCATAATTCCTCTATACAAGAAAGGGAATCCAAATGTACCCTCGAATTTTAGACCAATTGCATTAATGGATGCCTCTGAAAAGGTTTTTTCTATAATTCTACTCCAACGGCTCCAAAGTTTCATTAGGAATAAGAATATATTCTCAAAGTTTCAAACAGGGTTTCGTAAGTACATGGGGACTTCGTTAAACGCTCTCATTATCTCCCACATATTTGCTCAAACCAAAATATCAGATTCTGGCACAGTCTATATGGCTGCACTTGATATGAGCAGTGCTTTTGACTCAGTCATAAGAGAGGTTTTATGGTCAAAACTCTTAAAACTTGGTTTTCCAAAAAGATTGATTCAACTGATTGCAATGCTACACAACCACACGACGTATCAAATTAGGGTAACCAGAGATGGCGCCTTAACTGCTCCTATAATGACTATGACAGGCGTCAAACAAGGCTGCAATATGGCTGCCACTTTATTTAATCTATACCTTTGTGATATGGATATGTTGTGGAATGAATCTGGTATGTTTCCTGTGAAACTAGGGGAACTGAAAATTTCATGGTTATGTTTTGCAGACGATAGCTTACTATTTGATCGCACTCCTAGTGGTCTACAGTTAAAATTGAATAGTTTTGCTAAATATGCAGCCTCTCACAATCTATCTCCCAATTCTTCAAAGTCACAAATAGTGGTTTTCCAGAATTTCAGGAAAATTAAATCGTACAAGTGGCAACTTAATGGCATTGATATCGAATGCGAAAACTCGATTCGTTATCTGGGGTATCCCCTAAATGTCCAGTACTCTCTCATATTTTGGCAGAAATACCTAAAAATGAAGGTTCGTCCACTTGTGTCGATGATGAAGGTCATGCTGAGAACAATCTGTGAATTTTCATTGCAACCATTGATTGATTTTTATTTATTGAAAGTGGAACCGATTCTCTTATATGGGTTAGATATATGTCTTCATGATGTCGGGGTCATATTGAATCAAATTCAGGGTAGTGTGTGGAAAAGTGTATTGGGGCTATCTACCTCAGTTCCCAATTCTATAATTAGGCACGAACTTGGTCTAGTATCTCTAGCAGCTAGATGGTTTGGCGAAAACTATCACGCTATGCTGATATTATGGCACCTCAAAAGTACTCTCTATATGTGGATGTACATGGGTTGGTTGTGCGGTCAAAATTAAAATCCATGTGTGCTTTTGTTAATCAAATGAATTCAATTCTCGTTGATTGTGATTGCACAATTACTGACCTAGTAATGAAACCTCCTAAAGTCAAAAGAAATCTTTTTGATCGGGACTGGTCAACCACTTTCGATTGTAACAATTCATATCGTCTGTATGCGGAATATGCCAAAAGGCCACGCAGGAGAGATATGAGATCGTCGTATTTGGCGTTATGTCCTTCAAGTAAGATACGGAGAGCATATTTAAGGTTTAAACTAAACCAATATCATACACTTGAAAGAATCTACATGTGGAGTATATATAAAGGTGCCTTTTCAACTCAACACTGTCGCTTTTGTGAATGTGACATTATTGAAACCATGAAACATCTTGTTATTGAATGCATTTTTTTTTAACAGGATAGGAAAAATTTATTGGGGAAATTTGCTCCGAAAGATTCTGATATCTCCAAAACATCATTATGGGACAGTTGTATGTATGGAGGGTCCTTGGTACTTGTCATTTCGCTAACTCGTTTGTTGAGTAAAATTGAAAATGCGTTCGAAAATGTAAATGTCTATTATAACCCCACAAGCTAAATCTGTGCATTTTAAGGTGTGTTTTATCAAAATCTTTGGTATGTCTTGCGCAGGCCAATCTTAATATGGGTATGAGAAGGTCGCGTGAAGTTACAAATCATAAAGCTACAATGTAATCTTCTGAATTAACAAATGCCAAATTTTAAGTTGCAAAAGAAACGGCTGATGATCTATCTGTCTGTCATCTGAAATTTTAATGAATAACTTATGAAATTTCGAAAGTTTTGTAAAAGTTTGCTTTTTGTAAAACTATAAACAAAACGTTAATAAAAAAAAAAAATAAAAAAAAAAAAAAAGGTTTCAGGCCCCTGTGTTAGAGCCATTAACATGTGCAACCATTTCCTGCCTCCTGATGAGGCTCTATTTATTCCAGTCCTTGTGGCAGACACTTCAATGTGTGATTCATTTGTATTGTGGAATACAGGTTCAAGCCATAATACATTTGTGCTCATTCAATATTTATAATGTTTTGTATAAAGCACGGAAAATGCGTTACGATTTTAATCTGGTAGGCGAAAATGCATTTTGCCACATTGCTATCTATAATTGTCTAGGCACCGACCAGGGGCCACAAGCCATTACAGTATTAGGACAGGTGCTCATGAAATGGCAACCTTTAGGATTACAAATGTAGGATTTAAAAGCCTATATTTCGAGTTTGGCCATGTTTCCTCTTTCAGGAGGTGTATCTCGTGGGAATGTAATGCGCTACATGTTCAAATGCAACCCCAAATTCTCCTTGAGGTATTTTTTTTTTAAAGTAAAATGACATTCATTTGGAGTTAATGTACTCCGCATCACAACTCTTTTTTTTAAATTATTATTTATTGTGCTTCGGCTTTACATTAAAACCTTTCGTAATTCATGTACTAGATCATTGTAACTAATGAATAATAAAACCATCAATGTACAACAATTAAAATCAATGTACAGCAATTAAAATCAATGTACAGCAATTAAAATCAATGTACAGCACTCTAATACAACTGCATTTCATTCTTGTTCAATTGGTGAATATTTCGTCTTACAAGTCTTTCATTTCAGCAACTTTAATTCTTCGAAAAATGTTATTGTCGCCAATTTTAGTAATAGATGACCGGTATTAATTATGAGGTTCCACATTTGCTTTTGGTCTAAGGTGCAGTATTCATTAAAACATGTATGGTAATATAATGTACGCAGATCTGACAGAATTTTACAATGTACCAGCAAATGTTCTAATGTTTCACTCTCGGTTAAAGAGTTGCAGAATCTGCATTTCATATTATACTCTCCATCTTTGTATCGTGCAGCCAGGACTGATCTGGTTGGCCATAAATGTAATCGTAGTCTCAATATTTTAGCTGATATTGCTGGTCCGGAAATTTTTGTAGATACATTTTGTTAGCTTAGCAATCCAATCATGGTCACAGAGTTTCCTCTTTGCTCGATCAGGGTTGGTTGTTAAGGTGGTTTCATCAATGTCAGCTTTTTCCATAATCTGCTTACAATGATATCTCCAGCAGTTAAAATATTTGTAGCTATTATTGTTCATGGTCATCGCAATGGTGGGAATCAGCGTGTTACCAAATGATTCTTTCATTAGATATTAATTGTATAATGATAGGGTGTTCCACCATACTTTGGCCCTGAGTGAAGTTAGACCTAGTCCATAACGTATAATGGTGATTGCGTAGCTACATGTCATGGATAACAAAGATTTCCAGAAGGTACCCTCTATGTAGTCCCAATCTGGTTGGGACTGAGGGAATTTGGATTGCACTACTTAGGTTGTTGTTGGTATAACTTTCTGCTTATAGTATATCAATACTGGGATGATCGAGAATTTACCATATTTGGCATGGATAATCTTGCCTTGTGAATTTAGTGATTGTATTTTTTGTTGT
The DNA here is from genome assembly GCF_040938575.1 of Ambystoma mexicanum. Lineage (NCBI taxonomy): Eukaryota > Metazoa > Chordata > Amphibia > Caudata > Ambystomatidae > Ambystoma > Ambystoma mexicanum. The sequence continues at coordinate 1,547,573,568 of NC_090929.1, forward strand.
ATGTACAGCTTATAAGGAGCATCTGATTTGTTGCTATTGATGTTTACTCCTAGATATTTATACTCTTCCATACTCAGCAGTTGTGAAATTCAGACACTTTGTAGATTCCCCTTTTGTATAGTTTCAGAATATTTGTTTTCTTCATGTTTATCTCAAGTGTATTTTCCAGAGCGTACCTCTGTGGGGCATGTAATTGTCTCTGAAGAGAAATGGAGGTTTGATCCCCAAGGACCAGGTCGTCCGCATATAAGAGTCATGCAATGGGATATGAGCACATGTTAGGAGGGAAGCATCTGGCAGTGTTTAGCTGTTCACCTATATCACTGATGTAAAAGTTAAATAGAGTGGCTGCGATAATTCATCCTTGCTTTAGGCCATGATGCGTCTGAATCCAGCTTGACTTTTATGGACGTGTTGTTATATAGCTGCTGTATTATATTTAAGATGTAATTCGGTCAATCAGCCTTTGATAGTTTTCCGCATAATTAGGTCGGTGATATTGAGTCAAACACCTGTTTGAAGTCAATGAAAGCTAGGAAGAGCAGTTGTTTTGTTTTTATCGCTTTCTCTTTTAATGCTGAGATTGTTAATAAATTAGTGGCTATTCCAACAACAGGGATGAAGCCAGCTTAATGAGGGTCCTTTCTCTGAGTTGTGTTCAACCATTTTTGCATGTCACTCAGCACTAGTCTGGCATATATTTTGTCTGGTGAATCTAGTAGTGCAAGAGGCCCATAATTTGAGGGATCTTTCCTATCACCTTAATGGGAACAAGAATGGATTGTCACCATGACAGATGTATAGTCCCAGTTTGGGCAATTCAGTGGCATATTATATTCAGAATGTCTGACCACTGCACTGGATGTGCTTTTAATGCTGCATTAGTTATACCATCAGGCCCCGGGGCACGTAAGGAGCTGAGTTTTTTTATTTGGTTCATAATATCAGATCTGTCAAATTTAAGGTCCTTTATATTGTTTCGTGACTTCAATCTCACATTTTCTCTGTCAGGATCAGCAAAGAGGATCATATAATGCTCTACCCATGTTTCTTTGCTTATTGCATTCAGCAATAATGATGGATTTGCATGTTTATTAGCAGCTTTTATCAAATGCTAGATCTGAGCATTTGATTAAGCCGATATCCCTTTGATCATGTTCTCATTATCACCCTGCATTTTTGCAGCTTCATGTTGCTTTATTAGAGGTTTATAAGCATTTTTTTTAAATTTAGAAGATAATGGGCCTCATTACACGGTAGGCGGTGGACCAAGGTGCTATTAGCACCTTGGTCCATGCCGGTAAAATACTGGCACCGCCTTGGAGGAAAGGGGAATTACCGCCCTATTCCAAGGTTGGCGGGGCGGTAATTCCCCCTTCCCCCATTGCCCTTCCCCATTCCCATTTTTGCCCCATAGGGCATAATGGGAATGGGGAAGGTGCTAATTACGGTACCGCAAATTGCGGTACCGTAATTAGCACCCTGGTTCCTTTGCGGGTTGGTTTTTAACGCCTGCTAAAAAGCAGGCGTTAAAGTACCAACCCGCAAAGGGACCTCGTAGTAAGGCGGTAAGGGTTAACGGTCACCGGTACCATTACCGGTGACCGTTAATCCTTACCGCATTCCGTGTAATGAGGCCCAATTTCTTTTTCTCTTCTATCGGGCTTGCTCTCAAGTTTTTTAATTCTCTTCTCGTTTTGGTTTTTAGTAGTTTGATTCCCAGATCATATATGTGCTTATGGGTTATTTGAACGCAAAGGCCCATTTGTGTTTTTTTTCTGTAACATCGCTAGAAAGTGATTATAAGAAGAGTCTTTCATTATCCGTCTCCCTTCTAGATTATGTGAGGCATCGTCAGACATCTTCTTTTGCAATTGTTTCAGTTTGGCTCTGGTCCAGTGTAGTTTAATTCTGCCATTGTACAGCAGCAATTTATTTTAATATTATTGTCTTATTGGACTTGTTCTTTTCTTACAGGTGATTGCCAATAGAATATGATCACTATCTTCAGAGGATATAACAGAACAAATATTCACCTGGTTGATGTCTTGCATTGATATAAAGACAACTATTATAGCTGTTGAATGATCTCTTTTCCAAGTTGGTTTAGGACGAATAGCGCCTTGGATGGTACAATTCAAATGGTTTCTTTCTTTCATTATGTTTAGCCATCTGTTGCTTTTTGATGATATTGATATGCTTTTCGACGAGAGGCATTGTATGTTTAGTTGGCAACGATTAGTATTGTAGAATAGTTTGGTTCCTTCTCTATGGTTTCTAACATAGAAATAACATGATATGATTTGATATGATAGGTTACTTAAAATGTGCTAATACCCAGAGGTTTCTAAGCGTGGAACCGGGAATCGAACCTGTGTTGCTCCGTGTCATCTTGCTTCCAAGGTGAGTATGTTGCCCCTGAGCTATCCTCCCGAGCCGAATGTTTAAGAAATTCATCATCGGATATGATGTCAGAGTTCCAATATAAAAATAAGATGACTGTTTGTGTGGGAAGTGAGTTGTTATAGTCTGGAAATTCTAGTTTCAACAGTTGGATGCATGGATGGGGATTTAACATAGAGTTTAGTTTGCCTCCAGCATCAATTCATATGGCTGATAGTAAGCCAGCCATAGGTCTACCTTTGATTTGTTTAATAGCTGGGACCCAAAATATTTCATAATCAGGTATAACTGGTTGAGAAGTTAAACAAGTTTCTTGCAATACGATGATGTCATATTTTTCTAAGGGAGGTTTGGATTTATATTTATTAAATGGCTGATTCCCCTGGTGTTCCAAACAGCTATTTTGAAAGGGCGGTTGATAAAAATGACTTAGCTCTAATAGCAGGCTTGATGGTTGGTAATTCTATTTGCATTTTTAAGCCATGACCATTTCGTTGTATGTGGGGGAGATTTGCTGATTTTGCAGAATACTTCATATTTTAAATTGCCTCTTGTTCCTTCACAATTTATGAGCAGTTCTTGTCCCCTATATTTTTTTTCATTGTGATCTTTTTCATCCTGTGTATGCTTGGGTTAATTTTTTTTGGTAGTTGTATATGCATGTTTAATATTTAAATCAAAGCCCTGCTCGGCTAAAAGATCTCCTGTGCTTCATAGTCTCTCTTTCACAATTTGTGATGGGATTATTAGTGTGGCAGTCTCCATTTTCTGTGTGTTGCTGATGTATATCACCTCAATGTCTTTCGTTTTGATTAGCTTTAAGTTGGGGATATATTGGAAGCAAGTTAATATTGTGGTCCTATTCGGTTAGGGATCATGCCTATCTCTTTCCATCACAGTTATGAAGAGATAGTCAGATCAATTTATATTAGTAAGATTGGATTTGCTTTTATTTCTTTGTCATTCTGGTTCTCTTTTCTGTGTATTCTCATCTCGTTTTGTTGAATTTTTACAATTTGATGGAGCGCTTTTTTCCATTGCGGATTACTTCTGAGGGCAACATGTTGTTGCTCTTCTCTTTACAGGTTCTCTTTTGTTCTAGTGTTAGAAAGTGTCTGTCATTTTGGTTCCCTTCATTTAGCCATATTCTGGTAGCTCCAAAGGATTGCTAATCCTCTTTGGTGTTATCCTTCATGCTGGTTACATTCTCGCAGATGGATTCTATGTCACTCTTTTGATGTACAGTCGTTATCGAGTATGTTGAGAGATTCATAATCTCGTTGTCTATTATGCCATCTTGATTTGCATGCAGTGGTTCAGACTGATTATTGGTATTTTAGTTGATCTCATTTACTTTCATATCATCTTCAAGGTTTCCTGTATTAGGGTTACAGTGTTTGATCCCATTGCTGCGTGTAGGCATCGTCAGAGAATTGATGTATTTTTTGGTTGTTCAGTTGTTAGATTTGTTTGTAATTCCTTGTTGTTTTTTTTGTTGGTTTTTTTGCCCAATGGACTTGGTTTTGGCGATTTTCTTTTTGTGTTTCTGTCAAGTAAAAACATTGAAGATCAAATATTTTGTAGGTTCAGTTTCAGCTACATCTCTTCTTGTTTCCTGACTATCTCGAATAGCGATCGCCACTTCAGCTCTCTCATCATCATTGAGTATAGGTATCGAATCTACATCTACAGCCGGTGTCAGCGATGTAGGTATGCTTGAAAGAGGCATGTTGCCAGCCAAAATTGGATCCTTATCACAACCGTTCTTTGCAATAGTGTTTCCTTGTTCATGGACTTCAGCTATCAGTTTGTCTATTTTCGCTGCAAGTTCTTTTATATCATCGGTTTGTACTTGGGAGTTTTTCTATAACGTTTCATGTAGTCTCGTCAAGCTATACAGCCCGTTGTTCATAGCAGATAGAGGGATCTCATACACAGGAATGGGCAATTGTCTTAAGCCAATTGATGGGCAGTGTGGGATTGATGAAGGATGTATCAGAAGCTGCTTTGGAGTTTGCAGTGCAGTGTGTATTATTCTGATATAATGTGGGAGAGTGTGACAGTGTAGATGTATGCAAAATTTGTTTCTTGCACCGTATGCAGTGGTTGTGGGACGCACAAAGGGACTCCCATCGGCACGACAACATGGGCTTCTTGATTGGTGAATTGGATTTGATGAGAAGCAACATCAGATTGAATTATTTCAATGATACTGATTCTAAAATCGTCAGTCTAATGGGGGCCTTCATTCATCTGAAAGTTAAGTGTGTTCCATTTTGTAATACAATTGCAGATTTATTATATATGTTTCTGGTGTATCATTGATTGATTGATATTTTATTTCTAACGCGCTCGTACACAAGTGTTTCAGAGCGTGACAAGGCAAGGGAGGGGAACAGGGGAGAACAAAATAGCGATCTTACTAGGCCCAGTGACATTGAGAACGCTCAAGTGCATGGGAGAGGGGGGAGGGGAAAAGTGCATGGACGGGGGAGAGGTGGAAAGTGCGAAGCAGAGGAGAAACAGATAAATAACAATAAATAAATAATAAAGGCAACAAACAGTGGTAATGCAGCCAGCACTTTGCAAGTGCTGGGTTTAAGGCAGCAGATAGGGTGGGTCTGATAAGTGCAGGAAGACAAAGTGGGGGCTGTACGGGTACAGATACAGACCCCAGTGCAAGGGGTGGCCCGGAGGCAGTGCGGGAGGGTGGCAGGTTGAGCAGGTACCTGGGCCCAAAGGACAGAGGGTGGCCAGGTGCACGGTGCCAAGAGAGAACAGATCAGCAGGGGAGAGGGGGAGCGAAGTCAGAAGAAAAGAGGAAGGTCTTGAGGATGCTTCCGGAACTGGAGATGGTTCGCTCAAGTTTTAGAGTGGCAGGGAGGCTGTTCCAGAGGGAGGCCCCAGCCGCAGACAGAGATCTACCCCCAGCTCATTTCTTAGAAAAACGACTGACCCTGAGTGAGTTGTAGGTAGAGGAGCGAAGAGCTCGAGAGGGGAGGTATTTGCGGAGGGATAGCTGAAGGTATTTTGGACCCAGTCCCCAGAAAGCCATGTGGACAATGCAGAGGGTTTTGAATGTAATCCTTGTATCTACTGGGAGCCAGTGGAGAGATTTCAGAGCTGGAGAGATAAGATCCCAGGGCTTGAGGCCAAGGACAAGTCTTGCAGTCCTGCTCTGGATTAGTTGCAGAGGGCGGAGAGTAGAGGCAGGTAGATTTAGAAAGAGGCTGTTACAGTAGTCCAAGCTAGAGAGAACCAAAGCTTGAGATACCATGAGCTTCTGGGGGAAGGAGAGGAAAGGCAGAGTACCTCTGAGGAGGTGCAGTCAGAAATGTGACTTTTTAGAGACCTCAGTGATGTGGGGGGAGAAGGAAAGGGTGGAGTCAAAGATGACCCCGAGGTTCTTAGCCTCGCAGGTGGGTTAGGAGGAGTGCCAAGGGAGGCCAGCCAGAGAGTGAGTGGAAAGGATGGTGAAGGTGTGCCGGTGAGGAGGATCTCCGTCTTGCTGGCATTCAGACAAAGATCATTGGCGGCACACCTATCTTGAATGGCAGTTAGGCAATCAGAGATGAGAGAGGGAGAGGAGGTGGCAGAGGGCAGCCTGAAAATGAGTTAAGTGACGTCAGCGTAGCACTGGAAATTTGAGCAGAAAATGGCAATGCAGTGGGTGAGAGTTGCCAGGTATTGGTTGAAAAGCCAGGGAGAGAGGTTAGACCCCTGGGGAATACCACAGGTAGAGAGGAAGATAGATGAAAGGAAGGACCCAAGTTGGACCTGGGAGGGTCGATCTGAGAGGAAGGAGGTCAGCCAGGCCAGAGCCTGATCAGTGATACCCAGGTTTTCACAGAAACGGTTGAGCAGGATGGTAGGGTTGACCGTGTCGAAGGCAGAAGAGAGATCGATGAGGATAGAGGGAATGTTAGAGTCAAGGTTGGAGAGCAGATCTTCACAGATGTTCAGGAGAGCAGTTTCCGTGCTTCTGGCAGCTCTGAAGCCAGACTGGTGGTCATGGAGACAGCCAACAGAATTGGAATGAAGGTTAAGCAGGTTTCAACCTCCGCAGGTTTGATTTTATTGTTTTCCATTGGTAATGGAAGGGTGCCACTTTGAGAGGGGCATGCCAAAATGTCTTCATCTGAAACAGTCTGGGCCTTCGTTTTTGTTTCCTTTGATAGATTTCCGCTCTTTTGTGCAGGCAATTTATAGGCACGAGGTGAAGTGGTGTCTATCATTGCTCTGTCGGACTCAGTGTGTATTTCCGACAAGGGCTGCCAGATTGATCTTCTTTTTGTGGTCAGTGATTTAAGTAACACAATTTTTGCATGTTTCATTTTTTGGGCAGATTTTGTTATGCTCTGTTCCATGATTGGTGGCACGGACTCATGACAGTGTAGCGGCATATTGCTCTTCAGAATATATACAGACATGATTTGGTAGTTTTTTTTTGTTTTTCCTCTTTTTTTTCCCATACACTCCTCCTCCTGTTCATTTACTATGAGTTTTTCCTGGATAAGGCAATCTCTGAGAGTAAGTTATTTAAGCCGGGAGCAAGAGGCTTTGGTTAGGGCTACACGCTGCTCTGTGGAACAGCAACACAGCACATGCCAGTGTAACGGCATATTGCTCTTTAGAATATATACAGACATGATTTGGTCGTTTTTTAATGTTTTTCCTCTTTTTTTTTCCTTACACTCCTCCTCCTGTTCATTTACTATGAGTTTTTCCTGGATAAGGCAATCTCTGAGAGTAAGTTATTTACAAAGCCCGGAGCAAGAGGCTTTGGTTAGGGCTGCACGCTGCTCTGTGGAACAGCGAAACAGCACTAGCCAAAGCACTGACCCGATGTGCGCACACGGTGAGCGTGGCCATTAGTTTATCTAGGGTTTCTGGATGTTTAGGGGTGCAGCTATGTCGATTCTGCACAAAAAGAAGTATAAACAAAGTCTCCGCTGATTTCCGCATAGTTGTTCAAAAAAGACAGTGGTTAATGACAGTTTGAATAGTAAAGATTGTACTGCTTTCCGGGACTTGAAGTGAATGAATGAATGCTCTCTCAGTCTCTGGATTCTAGTAATGGTAGCACTTGCACAATAGAAGAGAGGGACGGGGCTCAGAGAAACAGCACTCTCCAAAGCACTCTCCCGGTGTGCATGCATGATGCGCGCGGCCCATAGCTTATCTACGGCTTCTGTTTATGGACAGAACTATGCTGATTCCCTTTCTGGGACTTGAAATGAATGAATGAATGAATGCTCGCTGTCTCTGGATTCCAGTAACGGTAGCACATACACAATAGACTCGAGGGACAGGGCTCAGCGAAACAGCACTCTCCAAAGTACTCACCCGATTCACGCCAACTCTTTTCTGTTTACCCTCCAGGCTCTCAGTCACTGAGAGACAGCAGGAAGGTAGTTTCTGTGAAACTGAATAGGAATGTCTGTCTTTGCTCTATTGCACATATATTGCATTCCTTTTAAATGTTCTTTAAAACTTGCTGTCAGCCCTCCCCAATATTGTCAACAATAGGGGTAGAAAGCTTACGGTTGGTGTTGCACCTTGGAAATCATAACTTTGTGCCAATTCATCCCATAAGATATTGTTAGGAATTGCCATCCGGCAAGGGTGCAAAACACAGTTTTTTGTTATTTTTATTAACAAATAGAATGATGAGAGTAATTCTGTCTTCAAAATGGGTAATCAGCCAATCAGATTTCCATCTTCCGTCGACCCCATGCAAACGAATAGTGGCTGTGTGCCCTGCATATCAGTAGCTTGATAGTGATGTATAGGTGTTGGCTCAATTTTGAAACCCTTACATAATGGGATCTTTCTTCAGGGAAATGTCCTAGTGCTGGTTAATTCAAAATAATTATTTAGAGCATTCCAAAGTGACCTGTATTAAGCTTTTCCAGTATGACTCGAAAATACATCTGAAACATTTTATCAAATCAAGAAAAAGAAACTTCGCTGAACTGCTGAAGTCTACTTTGCTACTGCAAACATTCCCTCTACATTCCAAACACATTTAATAGAGCAATCAATCCCACGAGCAGCAGTTTCATTTTTTTCTGAAACAACTATACATATTTCTACACCAATAGTTCCAACCAATTGTAATCAAACTTCTTGTTAGCTTGTATGAAGGTGTAAAGAATTTGGAAACACTACCTTACATTGTTTTTGAGTCAAGTAAACGTCCTTGAAACGTTCTCTGTAGTGTTAATAGAAATTATAGCCTTTTTCAGGCAGGTTGGATGGAGGATGGAAAACATACACGTGATATATTGACCAGATTACCTGTAATAAACGAGATGCGGGATAATTTGCCATCCTGCATCTCTTTTATTCCAGGTAATCGGGACTCTGATGAAACTGAAACCTTTGCGGTGCAATCGTCACGTGAAATGATGGAGCTGTGGATGAGGGAGAGACGTGGGTTCAGGGAGAGTTGTTTTGTTATAGAATGGCAGAGCTGAACAGCATGGACCTCGAAATCTATCCTCAGTGAAGGGAAACAGCATGTAGAAAAGAGGATGTGTGATTAGCAGCAGTACCGGCAGTACGAAAATATTCTAGGCACCTTCAGAGGAGCACTGGGGGAGAGGGGGTTTGTGTTGACCATCAAACATCAAATGATGTGTGTGTCAGGATTGTTGGAGGAGGACCTGTCCTGGATTTTAGGACGGTGATCTTGGGTGATGATTCTGGATTGGATGGTGTCAGTTATGCCCTCAAGAAGTTCATTTTCCGCGCATTCATTGTGGCCAAGAGGCTGATTCTCCGTGGGTGGAAAGGGCGGGTCCCTCCTTCATTCGAGGAGTGGATCCAGGAAATGCATTGCCTGTCTAGGACTGAGAAGTTAATATATAAATTGAAAGGCAAATTGTCATCATACGAGAAGATCTGGAACGTATTTAATGACTTCTTTTAATTTAATTTTTTTTTCTTGTTTCTGTTCTTGCTTGTCGCTGATGTATTCTATGTATTGTATATATTGTAAATAAATAATTAAAAAAAAGATCAAATCAAATCCCACTGTGAAGGGAGGGGTGCACCAATGTTCCACTTTGCCTGCGGAGGTCTAAATCCTTGGACTGGCGCAGATGGAAATGGCCCAAAATGTCGGCCCCTTTACACCACGTATATATGTGAGGGGAGGTATGGGATGTAATAGTAATATGGGGGGCTGTGGGGTCTCTGTCTGTATATCTATGTGGTGTAAAGGGGGTTTAATAAAAAAAAAATAGATATTAATTGGCAGTTTCGGCCGTCGCAATTATGTGTGGTCGCAGTGATCACATAGATCCGCGCAGATGAGCAAGAGACAATTTCTTCCAATGCACATGCCATGTGTTTGCCTGTGCAATTTCAATTCACCACATTGCCTGCAATCTTGCAAACCTTAAAGGCCATCATGATTGTTGCTTAAACCCAGATAACGTACATGCTTGTACAAGGGCAAAACATTTCACGATCTGTCACTATGCTTGATTTCTTCTATGATGAAACAAAAACATTGTGCATCCATTTTGTAAATGGGAAAGATGGAACCATTTTCATAGGTGAATCAATCTGTTATTCCAACCTGTAATGCGCAGGCTGGGGTGTTGGAAGCTATTGAGGCCTGTGCGACTGTTGAAGAAAAGCGTCAATACAATACAAGTGAGGAGTCAAAGTAAGTGCAGTTATGAAAGATATTAATGATTTGTTATTTATGTATGTAACGATTATGCCTAAGCACTGTACATAGAACATATTTGTCATGCATCACCGTCAGCCCAACCGAAGTTGGTAATCATTTATCAACATCAGAAGGGTGAAGGGATGAGTTGTCCTGCCCGAGATTCGAACCGGCGACCTGCAGATCAAACATAGATCACAGCAGTGAGCACTCAACCTGCTGAGCTATCTTACTCAAAATATGAAGCACCTCTACTGTCATAAATCTCCAAAAGGATTATTTGCGAAGAAGTTACTATGGGTAACTCTGACTTACCCATGACTTGAACCACAAAAGAATGTTCTATGAAAAACTCTAACTTACTGGTGGTTTACTACGAGTAAATCAGGAATAAGTCATAGTTATTCAAAGTAAAAACATTTTGGGGAATCGAACAGCTCCCTCCTGCATTAAGTCAAATGCAACGAAACGTTACTGACATTGGGCCTCATTAGGACCCTGGCGGTAAGGGGTTTGCGCCAGCGTTAGCTGCGCCGACCCCTTACCGCCAACTACGAGTTCCCAGAGCGCCATGGTCACTTTTCCGCCCGCTTTTTGCGGGCGTAAAAATCCATGGCGCTATGGGACCTCGGTGTTAATTACGCCACCGTAGTGTACGGTGGCGTAATTAACACCTTCCCCACTCCCATTGAGCCCTATGGGGCCGAAATGGGAATGGGGAAGGGTAAATGGGTCAATGGGGACTTACCGCCCCGCCGACCTCGGAATGGGGCGGTAAGTCCGCCATCCGCCATGGCGTAAAGGGACTTTGCGCCATGGCGGAAAAGTCCGCCGATGGCGGAAAAAATCCGCCAGGGTCGTAATGAGGGCCATTATCTTTTTGGTAAATGGGTTTCAAAGGCCACAAATTCAACTGTCCCGAGATATCATGTCAACGAATTTGGCAGGATTGTACGAGAGAATGCACACGGCATTCACACTAACCATTGCTAAATGCTTAAGACCCATCCACTTGCTCATATTCTGAGGTGTTTCACAATCCCAGTTTGTGGCATGTGTTCTTTTTCTGAAACCAATGACACCGTTTCTCTTTCATGTCAGTGCTACAATGCTAATCCCTCAGCATCATAAAGCGCTTTTCTTGAGCTTGTACCTTCTTTCTTTTTTTGGATCCCATTTCATTATGTCAGGGTTCTATAGTATTTGCTTTTGTGTCCATACGATCATCACGGATGTGCAACTATATTGTGTCTAGCATCTAGATGAACCCAATAGCCACCTGTTGATCCGGATCTGAACTCAAGGATGGTGTTGCCGAGGAGCTGTTAAGTGCAGTCTTCGGAAAGTGTTCATACATGGCGGCACTTAGAGGGCAAGATTCCGCCAACACATTCACATCACAGTGAGATGTGCAATGTCACAATGAATTGTGCACATTATCCTGCATCTCATAGTATTGAGCGTTCTCAAAGGAACCACCCAAAGCGAAATATAGTGAAACATGTTGCACAAAGCTTGTGTAAAGAAATAGCACATCTGATATCGCATCTAACGTGATGTACACATTTCTGGTGAATCAGTTGATTTTGCAAGTTTTTAATACAAATGCGGTCACATGCATCACATGCATCAAATGCATGAGTGTCTGGCGGATGCATCAAAAACATGCATAATTAACCTCAAAATCATCCAGAAAGGATGACCAGCATGGCTAGGAAGGAGATATGGTCCATGTTCACCCGGGAAAGACAGATTGACCAATCACAAGCTGCCTTTCCTGGGCGCTATTGTGCATTCAACAACTGGTAAAAAAATGGCCTCTGCCATTAAAATAGAAAAGAGACTGTGGGCCTCATTACACGGAATGCGGTGGACCAAGGTGCTATTAGCACCTTGGTCCATGCCGGTAAAATACTGGCACCGCCTTGGTGGAAAGGGGAATTACCGCCCTATTCCAAGGTTGGTGGGGCGGTAATTCCCCCTTCCCCCATTTCCCTTCCCCATTCCCATTTTTGCCCCATAGGGCTCATTGGGAAAGGGGAAGGTGCTAATTACGGCACCGCAAATTCCGGTACCGTAATTAGCTCCCTGGTCCCTTTGCGGGTTGGTTTTTAACGCCTGCAAAAAGCAGGCGTTAAATTCCCTAACCCGCAAAGGGACCTCGTAGTAAGGCGGTAAGGTTTTACCGGTACCGGTAAAATACCGGTACCGGTAAACCCTTACCGCCGTCCGTGTAATGAGGCCCTATGTCCCTTTTCAGATGATAGCAGACATTTTGGAACTTTTTTCCATGAACTCTATCACCCACAAAGACACCTAGTCCCTTTCCATTTTGATGGTGGTGGGCATTAAACATTTTTACTTTTTTTTCTCTCAGATGGGAGATGAGCTTGCGCTGAGCTGACCTCTTGCCGGACCAAAAAAAAAAATATATATATACATATATCTGCACTCTGGCAAATCCCTGGTGCAAATAGCTTTCACTTCCCATCTGGGGCAGACATGGCATTTAACAGCCGGCAGCCTGAGCTGAGGCCCTCCTGTGTCGGGCTGGCGAGCTGTTAAACGCCATTTCCGGCCCAAACCAGGAAGTGAAAGTTGCATTGGGTCAAGAGAAGGATCTTATAGCCCCATACACTGGGGAACATGACAACATCCCTTGTCATCTCTATGGGAATTCCTCCAGTGATACCCTGAGAAATGCCCTGTTGAAGGAACTCAACACCATTATTAATGCACTGGGAATACTTAAGCACGCCTTGAAAAATGTCAAGAATCCTTGGAGGATATCAAAAGCTGCACAAAGCAAGAAGTTACAGAGCAATGATCGGCACAGGGCGAGACAGTCTCACAAACGATCCTTTGATCTGCATAGTAGGCAGAGGTTGGGATGCTTCTTAAAGTGGAGGTTATTGGCATCACAGAGTAGCCAGAACCAAGAGAGCCTCTACTAAACCCTTTGTATATTTGGTGTATGTTGCAAACATGTGCCTTGTGATGAATATGATGCTTTAAGCTTAGAAGCCAGAGTGAGTAGTTTCCATTCCACCCCACCAAAAGAATAGGCAGCCAAAATATGACCGGGTATTCCATTACTGTGTATATACAAGTGGCACCTTAGGATCTAATACACATTGGTCAATTGGCAGAGAGTGTTGCTGCTGTGATGATGTGTGCGTTCAAGGCATTTTCCCATATACACTGGAAACTAGCAAGATTGTACCCATAATAAAGAAGCCCACACACAAACCTAGATCTAGCAAACTACTGCCACAACATCCATCCACACTTCATTGGAATAGTCATTGAGAAGATGGTAAACATCCAAATACACAAAAGGATCGTCCGAAGCAACTTAGTGTAAGGATACCAGTCCAGCTTCCAACAAACATGCAGCACGGAAATAGTCACAATGCAAATAATCGATGAGGCATCGTCATGAATAAGGGTGAATCATGGCTCCTGCTCTTGTTTGACTGCTCTGGCCACTTTTGACACTGTTGACGAAAGAGTGCTGCTCAACACCCTGTCATTTTACATGGGATTACATTACATAGTCAATTGATGGTTTGACTCCAACTCAACAGCAGACACAACCAACAATGTCCAGTGATGTGCATAGTCTCAATCCATCCCCTTCCCTGTAATCCCAAACCTCTACTTGGAGGCATTGGTTGCCCTCTTGGCCAAATCTAAATTACAATTCACCAGTATACCAATGACTCACAGCTATACCTGAAGGTAAACTTCCTAAGCAATATTCACCAACTGATCCACTGTCTCTTAAAGCCTGGATCTCAAGTACATACTTTTTTTTTAACGTAATCCTACCAAAACAGAGTTCAGTCTCTTTGGGTGGTACACAAAACACACACACGATCAAAACTGATTGACACAGATGGATCTGGACAGCTTTTCCCCCTCACATGCCCTTAGTGCAAACTACCTCAGCTTCAGCTTGATTGAGACGTCTCTGTCAAATCGTACATCCCCAAGAAGACACACAAAGCATGGTATCAGCACTTATGCACTCATTTTAGCTCCTTCTTTCAGGCACTGGGACCCTCCCTCCTGGATCATGGCAACACTCTCGTGGCAGGTATCCTAACCACTATTCTGGCCCTTCTCAAAGCTGACCAGCATGTCGATGCACAACGCATTGTAGGACGGAAGACATCTGATAATGTTTCCCCTCTCTCAAGTAACTACATGTGTTAACCCTCCAAGTTTGATCCCCGTCAGGGTAGCCGGCATCAGCAACTTTGCATCGATTTGGGGAACAAATGGGTTGATTAAATGTTATGCTTTTGTATGTTATAGTATGTCAGATCCTCTTCAGTCTTCTCTTTCTGGTCCCGGTATAATTAGCTATTTTCTCGTTCCACTGTTTGATTTGTTTGATGTTTTATTTTATGGTTTCATTGGTCCTGTACTGTATGCTTTCTGTGATCCTAGATTTGATGTGATTTTGATCTTCTAATGAAAATGTTTTCTGGACCCAAATTTCATGAGTTTTCTGGCACAGTCGTATTTGCATTTTCTTCTCACAATGGTGGGATACTCACCATTGGGACTATTTAATGATAGAGATACCCCACGTGCAGTAGGAGAGGAAAAAAGATCAGGATCAGGAGTTTATACAAATCCAGGAGAACATGTGGCATGTGAAGGAAAGCCTTCTCAGAAAAGAAACCCAAGAGCAAAGCTGCACCATGATAAACAGATAAACCTAAGCATAACACTAACATAACATCAAGTATCAGTTTTATAATCACGTTTACATATACAATCATGTTAAAATGCATGTTGATACATATATATCCTGTGTGCAATGATCTTAAAATCTTAAAGTCACTGGGAAATGTCTTCCTCTATTTTGGCTAGCTTTTGGTAATTAGCTCCCATACGTGGAACGCTGCGTGGTTGAAGACCGACGATTTAGCAGCAAACAGCTCACTCCAGAACAAGTTCAAATTAGGGTTGCAGTGTTTTTTGTACGCTAGTTTATATTCTGCCTACAGTTCTTCGCATTGGGTTAGGAGATGTCTGGTCATCTCAAGGTGTCTCCCACATAGTCTGCATCTTCTTTGTTCTCGATGGATGCCCCTCCATGCACCCGTGATTTCGAGCACCTTAATGGTTTGTAGTCTTAATGACAGGATAAACCTGGGCATTCTTGGGTATCGCTTCCTTGTTAGGTAGTGGCAAGGGCTGCTTATGTCGAAGGCATGTTTGGTGTATTCTCTATATATGCTCAGAGTGCCAAGGTGTCAATGCAGAATCTATGTCGTTGGTCCTAGCCTTTTCAGGAATGTTAGACAAATTGTAGTCTAACCGAGTCTTTGGTGTTTGTGTTAGGCCAATTTTGTGCATATAGTGTTCAGTGTCCTGACCCACGTTTGAGCTACCATGCTGCAACATTTGGTGCTGTGGGCTTAGAAAATCCAAGATGGCCAAAAAGCCCACAAGTGCGCCAGAATCCAGGAGAACCACGAAGTTTGTGCGCACACCCAAAATGGTTACCTAACTTGCCACCCACCAGTGTAAAGAAAGATCTTTGTTAACAAAATCCACTGTTACTGATGTCAAAAAGTTGCTGAAATCGTGACTCATTGGACCACTTTAAAGATTCCACCCTTTTGTGGGGTTCCACATAACCATTTTACTGTAAGGAGCCCCATCAAAACAATGTTAAGCAAGGATTTACTACCATGTAAGAACCATTCCTGTTTGGAATGCATTAATCCAAAAAAAATCCCAAAAATGGTTGCATTACCAGTACTCACCACTATCAGAAAGCCGGCGTTTTAAAACCACCAGACTTTGTGTAAAACTGAATAAATGAACCCAAAGCAGGCCAAAGAAAGGCTTACTGAGAGGTGGATACAATGTAAAGTTATATTCTGAAGTGACTTGAATGTTCATAACAAGACTGGCTGAGCTCTGCCGGTCTGCAGCAGCCTAACTGAAACTGGATTTACAACTACCAAAAATCGAAAATGTTTAAATTAACTGAGTGACCTACTTTTGAGTGGCACATAGTTGTCACTGTTAAAATGTCATAGTTTTGAACTTAGAATCAGCATTCTAGCTGCATATGTAAACATTGTCTTGACTTAAACTGGGTAACTAAAAGTGACATTTTATCTGAAACCTGGCTTAATGAAACTGAATTCTGCCCACCAGCTACCCCCGACAGGAGTAGAGACTTGCACAACAGCTGTGTTCCCAGGCCTAGCTGCCTTTTGCTGTTCCCACCAAAAGGGATATGACACTTCTCTGATTGAATTACCAAGGGACTGCTAGAGACTAAACATAGGACCCAGGCAGAGGATTTATTGAAGTGGCCATAAATGGCTTCCTCTTGAACAATGGGCTTTCCAGGGCCCAGGCAGATGGTTTATTGCAGGGGTCATAAAAATGGCTTCCTCTTGGCAGAAACTGGGAGGGGGAGAAACTGGAGACAGAGGCTGAGCTTGAAGAAAGTGGAAAGACTGGTTTCTGTACCATGTGACCTGAAAAGACACACCCCTGTAGCCAGAATATGGTCTTAGAAAAAGATGAATAACTCATAGTACGGAGTTGTCATAATTATTTAAATGATACCATAATTCTTGTGATTTTTCTGCCCACATTTTAAGAGGTTTTTAGAACCGGTGGCATGATCTGGGGGCAAACTAGCAGTTAAGAGGGTATTACTTAAAATGTCTGCATGTGAAAAGTCTGATACTTCATCAATTAATGCCTGCATGCCTTGCACACATTTGGGTAAATTTGAGTAAGAATCTGATATTGGTAACCTAACCAAAAAGTGAAATATGTTGCCATTTCTCAATGCAAACTCTCAGGAAGAGCAGATTTGGACAGAGTATACCTCCTGTGATATGTGATGGGTGCATGTAATTTTAAACAAATGTGTACCTGTGCAAATATGTCTTTTGGGTCAAAATATAGATTGTGTGTAATTTGACAGGGGTGGGTTCTCTGTATCATAAACAGACCTCATCATGATGACACTTCATTTCATTCCCCCAATCAAGGGGAAGAGGAGGAAGTGGCCAATGACAAGTGGAGAGGGGTAGGGCCTAGGAAGCTAGCCTCTCCCCCCATTTTCAAAACACATAGAAGCAGACAGTCAGGACAGATAGAGACCTTCTATTCCATTTGCTGCGGGACGCTCTGCCGGGAAAATCCATACTTTACCTCCATCAACCTCCAGAGAGCCAACATAGAGACTTCAATCTATCCACCTTCAGAGACCAAGACTTTACTTCAGAATTTGTAGCAGAGAGGTCAACTACAAGCTAAATTCCTCTTTAGCAGGCCTCAGATCATTGCCATTATCACAGCCAGGCGAGTTGTTTGAATTCTTTGCAAGAACTCTTGCCATTTGCCAGAGAGCAGTGTTGTATCCAGAGAGAGACCAGCTGAACCGGAGACCGCTGTATCCGGACACACAGACCTGATATGATATGATATGATATGATATGGTATTTGTAACGCGCCTATACACAGGTGTTTCAAGGCTCCTGATCAGAACCAGAGACCCAGACCAGACCAGCAGAGTAGAGCTGACCCAGACGCTGTGCGCAGAGACCGTCCGTGGCGAGTGAAGAAAACCTGACCAGATCCGTGGCGAGGCCCATTCTATTTTCTAAATATATTGTGAGTACCTAGCAGAACTGTGCAGAACCAATCTCTTAGTTAAAATAATATAATTCAATCTATTTTAATCTAACCAGAACTGTCTCCTAACGGTCACCTGTCATTTGCAAAGCTGTCACCTGTCATTTCTAGTTGCTAGCTGTCACTTGTCACTTTGAATTTTAAAATTTCAAATCCGAAAAACAACCTTCAGAAAATCGTTCATAACTCCGTGACCGTTTGTCTTAGAGACTTGCAGTAACTTTCCTCTGAAAGCTGGGAATCTTGGCTTTCCTACGAACCTAGAACCGCATTCCTACCCCCTATATATTTGCGCAATCGCGAAAAACGCACTCGCGAATTTTACCTCGATTTGCAAATTTCTCCACGTGTGAAAACAGCAGCTTCCTTGCTTTCCTTGCTAAAAAATTGTTTGCCTCTTAAGAACCATCCCTGAATCATTGCTAGAGTGAGCCTGGACTAATATTAACTTGATAACACTCACCCTGAACCTCAAGAGGTAATTAAAAGCATTTTTAGCATATTTTTCACTTCATTGCCAGCACATATAAAAGCATTTTGGGCCTGTGTTTCACACTTCTGTAGTCTAAGCTTGCTGGGGTGAACTGAATTACATTTGATTGCATTTCTGAGAACTGTGTGCTTTCCTTCCATTTCCTTGCATTGCATAAAGGGGGGCGGGGATTGCCAGAGAAAAGTGATTACATTGTTTTGTTGAAATCATATTGAGTATTTTCTGTATTGCATTTTCATTCAACATTACATCCATCTGAACCTATATAAAGCATTCTCTACCACCTTATTCTTCTGTTCCTATTCACAAGTGTGCTAGTGCCAGACTATCCATTATTGATTACTGCTCAGATTCAGTGTGATATTCAATTATTAATTTATTATAAAGCGATATATATATATATATATATATATATATATATATATATATATATATATATTGTTTAAATTATCAAATAAACCTTTAAACTTGCAAAACAGAACTACTTCTTGGCTCAGTGGGGTCAGGGGGATTCCAAGAGAGGGGTGTTATATAGGGGTAGTCATCCAGAACGCATGAACTGGACATAAAGATATATCAATAAGGGTTTCCATTCAGTATCCCAGACTAGGCATTGACTTAGCTGTAATGTTGAATTGAATCCTCTTACAAATTGGGGGCTCGTCCGGGATGTTTGGGTTAGATCTACCATTTGTGCAGATTAATACAGCGTGCCAGCTGACCAGATACACATATCCGGTCAGATTACCACGCTGTGTTACGCTGTAAAGCACTCCTCAAACGAACGCTCTAAGGAAAAGGTCCGTTTTGCAAAAATAAAATACAAACTTCTGTAAGTCAGAAAGGAACTCAAATCTCTAGAATGACGACCTTAGTAGACATGAAAATAGCCAGAGAGCACTTCTTACACAAGTTATTTGTGAGAGGTGAGTGGACTCATCAGGACCAGACGGTCTGGTTGCAAGCAATCGCACCCCAGATCACGGAAACAGGGTCAGATACATGGAGAGACCAGGGTCCCTTACATGTGGCCCTGAGTGAACTATATATGTCCTCTAAGGCCAAGGATGAGCACAACAAGATTGCCAGGGTAGCGGCATATTTATATTTACATATGGGAGCCATGCAGGACAAATGTGCTGAAGGCCAAGATCTGGCGAGTAGGCAACTGCTGGCATTACAGAAGGCCCAATCTGATCTGGACTCTTCTGAGCAGAGGCTGCAGAGGAGCCAGGAGTCAGAAAATTATAGTAGGCAGTATATCATTAAAATAAAAGAGGACATGGATATACTTCAACAGGAAAAGGCTGACCAGGATACTAGACTTCTGGCCCTGCAGAAGGAGCACCAAGACAGTTTGGACTCCTTACTGCAGAGCCAGAAAAAGCTGGAGCAACAATTAGACTTTAACAGGGCATGCACGGAGCAGGTAGCCACCCTGCAAAGTCATCTAGATAGAGTGAAGACAGAGAGCAACAAGCTGATTTTGAAATACCTGGATACCCAGGCAGAGTTTGATGAAGAACGCCAGAAAGCTGGTGCCTTTCAAAGGCAGAGGGACGACCTGGCGGCACAAATGCAGGCTCTTAGCCAGGAAAGAGACGCCTTAGGCCAGGAAGTCTGCCATTTAAAAAGAAAAACAGAAGAAAATCACTTGGCCCTCCAGGGGCTGGGTGACCTCCAAAAAGAACGCCAGAACTTGTTAGAACACACCAGGAGGGTGGAGGATGCTCTGGCAAGAAAGGAGCAGGCCAATAGGGACACATCTCAGGAGGTAACCCTCCTGCAGCAAAGACTGGCCCAGTGCTCCAGGACCAATCAGGAGGCACAGAGAGAGAATGAGGCTCTCTGCCAGCACAATGATAGACTCCAACAACAGGTAGCGATGCAGGAGAGACTGATAGAGTCTAGTAAGGCCTTAACTGAGGAACTGAAGGCGCAGGCTCTTGCATTGCAACAGGGAGCAGGGGCGGATAGAGATGAGGTTCGCTGGGAAAGAGAAACTCCTGAGCATAACCCCAGGAGCCCTAGTACCAGAGGCCTTTATTTCTCTCAGTCCCTGGACTCTGCCACCCCCATGTCCCCTGGCGCACATGAGCACAGGGCCACAGGGATGGCAGATTACTATCCAGCCAGAAGCATGGGGCTCATAGGCCAGTACCACCCAGGAATGGAGGGGCGGGCATCCGGGTATGGGCACCCAAGCACAGTGCAATTTGATGGGGAACCCCAGGTGAGTAGGCCCATTAAGGGCATCCTGAAAACCTCTGCCCAGTTAGGTCAGTGGGGGGGGTACCCATCAAATCCTGGCAGCAAGGAGGGATCTGAAGACTCCTCTGAGCGGTACAGGACACAGGAGACCAGGGACCCACATTCTGCCAGCCATTCCCAGGCTCGCAGAATCTGGGAAAACCTGGAAGAACAGACGGGAACCTCTGGGAGCAGTGCCTCTGAGTCAGAAGATGAATGGACCAGGGTTACCCGGACCAAAAGGGCCAATAAGACAAAAAGGGTCTTGCTTAAGGACCCCTTAAAGCAGATTAAGGCAATCAGGAGCGTCATCACACCTTATCATAAGAACGCCAAGTATTCTGTTTGGGAGCACTTAGAGTTGTTTGAGCAAATGATGGAGACTTTCCATTTGAAGGACAGCCAAAGCTGTATTCAATATGTAAAGTGGACCTTCTCCCCGGAATACTCCAGTTTCTTTGCGGGGCTGGAGGACCAAAATCATTTAAGATGGTCCACCTATAAGGCGGCCATCTTGAAACATTTTTCTACTCATAGAAATCCTCAAGAGGCTCGCAAGGCAGCCTACAATTTACAATGTGGGGAGGATCAGGCCCCACAAGAATTTGTGCAGGAGTTAAAGCGTGCTTTTGCACAGACCACAAGAAGGGTGCGCACGGATAGCAGATAATTTCTTAATACGTTTTTCCATGCCTTGCCCAAATACATAATGACCCAGCTCGTGAGGGATTTTCACGAGAAAAGATCTTTAGACTGGGTCATTGAACAGGCGACCCGGATCTATGAGGTGCAGAAGCCAATAGAAAATAAAAATAATGTGCCCAAAAACCCCAAAGCCAACAACACCCCTGCTGCTGCCAAGGTGGCAGAGGTAAAGGTCACCCCTGTTTTAGAGTTGGAGATGGGGGGGCCTAAAAACCTACCTGCACCTAATAATGCTAGGCCCAGAAGGTCCTCGGGCCAGTCACAGACAGGGAGCCAGTGAGGCAGCCCCACGAATGGAGTCCCTCGCTCTCCTGATTATGTAAGCCCCTGTTACAAGGGAAACAGACCCATCCTGGGTTATGTGTGGACTCCTCCAGCCCAAGGGGGGGGATCCAGCCAAGCCCCTAACCCAGAGAACTTCCCTCCCAACTTCTCACAGGAGGGCAGAAACTCACCAAACCCTGGGCAGAACTTCTTCGCCAGGTATCCACCCAACTTCCAGCCCCAAAATCCTCCACCCTTCTTTCCCCAATTCCCTGAGCCCAGACAACCGAATCCGGGAGAGGGGAGGCCAAGGGTGGAAGGGTATCCAAATCTTCCCAACCAGGGGTACTACCAAAGAAGGGATAGCTACCCTTCCCGGGATCAGCCCAGGGGAGAACACAGGGCCCCGTATCAGCCTGAGCGGGTTTCCCAGTTAGAGCGCCAGGTTCAAAACATGGCACGGGATCTGGGTCACATACTGAGGGCTCAGCAGAACCCTCAGATCGGCATGCCGGCGCAGAACGCACCCAACTCTGGACCTGGTGCTCCAGAACAATGACGGGGCAGCACCCCGATAACTCACCGGTTCCCAGGGAGGAGGCACAAGGGAAGGGGGGTGTAAAGCCTTGGAGGAAGCTTCCTTCCTCACTTGTAAACAGCCCCTGGAAACCCAGGAACCGGAAACAAAATCTCCTGCCCCTGAAAGTCTGCCTCCTAATGGAGCAGAGGGGGGGTAGTAGAAACAAAAGACCCAAACAGACATGAAGGTATGCATCTACATATATGTATATTTTGTGCTCACACATGGCGCTAATATAGTTATGTTATATGTATAAATGAATGAAATATCTATTCTCATAACATGCTTACAGTCAGGCCTGAAAGAAGCCCAGCACTACACGAAATACTTGGCTGTGCAAATATGGTGGAGATGTCACGGCTGGGGGAAGAATCCGCTGACCCAGCGAAGGAAGGGTTGTTTTGTCTAAACGGGAAGGAGCATAAATCTAACTAAACTACTTGCAAAGCAGTTCTCTCACAAACAAAGGTCGGAAGAATGTAGATAACAGGAAACCATAATAACAGATGTGCAAGGGTCGTTCTAAAAGCTTATCTCAACTGGAAAGAAGCGGCTCGGAGCGGATATGTGCTACGTGCAACAATGTATAGCTATCTGACTGGAAGTGTATAAATAAAGCCACAATGTACAATGCGGAGCGGCACTTCGACGACTTGCTTTGCGAGACGTGCGAACTTGCAGCCCATTCGCGAATGCTTGTGTGATAATAAAGTAATTGTTTTCTTTCTCGGCTTTCTGTCTGAGTTTATAGGGTCCCCATTTACTGGTTATGGTGACGGCGAGAAATCGCACCCACAATTTTGGTGTCAGAGTGGGATACCAAGGAGCGACAGCCCTTCACTGGGTGAGGACCGCCGCGACGGAACCGGAGAAGGAATTGATCACGGGGCCCCACTGACTGAATCCGCACCATTGACTGCGACCGACGCGTCATCCTTGTTTGTCCGGCTCCGTCGACGACGGGACAGCAGGCTGTCGCCCTTCGGGGCCAGAACACTCTGGCGGGACCCTAGAAGATAAGTAAAAGTGGTTGTGCATGTGATGAGAATTGACGGTGGTAAGTCCGTCTATATCATGTTGATTAATGATTTAATTGATTGGACTATGTTCTAAGTAACAGTTGTTTTGAAAGGTCTGTCTGGTAAGTGACAGTTTGGATATACCGGTATAATGGGTCAGACGGCTTCCTTAGGAAAGGGTATAGGAAAAAGACACTATGCCCCTCTCGAAGGAACTCCGGCTTTTGATATGCTAATTAAACATGGATTGAATTCAACGTTGTTTTTGAAAGAATGGTCAGAATATACGAAAGATTCCATAGAACATAAGTGGCCAGATACAGGATCCTTTGATTTAGATCGGATTATTAAGGTAGAAATTGAATTAGCAAAACGGAGGGTTAGACCCGCCCAGTTTGAAGCCATCCGATTGTGGAGAGTAGAAGGAATGCGCAGGCGCAATGCATCAAATAAACAGAAGACAAAAGAGTTAAAACAAACAGTTAACCAGAAATTGCATGACTTAGATAAAAAGGAGAGAGATGAAAGGTTTGATCAGGTGGACAGACGCATGATGATTAAACATAGTGGAGGCATGTTTCCTGTCACGCCGGCGCCTCGGTACGAGGACATTGCACAGGGGTTAGAAGCAGAACAGACGACATCAGACTTGTTATTCCCGGGAGCCTCGGCTCCGCCGGCTGACAGTGTGGGAGTGGGGGTGGAATTCCCAATGAAATATGGAGATACAGAAAGGTACATGGGCCGGACAAGAACCGGACAAGTTAGCAAGTCAAGGGAAGATGAGCTATCAGACATAGTGAGTAATATCTACGGGTTAGAACTGGATGAGAATGTAAAAGAGCAATTAGGCCGATTACTACCGTCAGAGTTCAAGAAGGTAGGTCGGAAAATGTATGAACTGTTCGAGGCAACAAGAAAAGTGAGAGGCAGAACACAACCTGACTTTACTCCAGAGTATCAAGAAGCCGTGCATGTTCTAGATACGGTTTCTACCAATACTGAGTTGTGGGAATGTATGACCAAAATAATCAAAGAAATACAAGACGCCCAAAGAAGATGGCGTAGGGAACAGGAGGCAGATGAACGCATACAAAAGACCAGGCAGAACGAGATTAATGCTGCAGCCCCAGATGCCGCAAACTTAGTTTCTCGATTAACAAAAGAAATCCGGGATAAGACAACTGAAGCCCTTTCTAGGGAGGTGGAGAATTGTGGGTGGGCACTCCAGGTGGGGGTTATCACTGAACTCATAGAAAGTTTGGCGGACCTCGATGATGGTAGTAAAATCGTTTATGCCAATAGACGGAACAAAACTAAGTCTGATCTAGATAAGCGCCTTCATCCAACAAAGGAGGAGGGGACTGCAGACTTGGATATTAAAATTGGGCGACACAAGGTGGAACACCCGGTCATAGTAGTGACTCCAGAGGGCACCCTTGTTTACTAGGGAATGACCTCCTGAGAAGGTTGTCACCCCTAATAGATTGTGTAAACAAGGTCCTCTGGACCCAGACTAGCCGACCAATAAAATTAAAACAGAGTGTCAACCATGTTAGTTTAAACGGCACCTGCCACATGGTTGAACAAAAATCTGACCAAGTAGAATTTCACTTCCAGAATAGCCAAATTCCAGACGTGACAGTAATAGCAGTAGGACAACAGACTGGTGATGGGGGGTCCTCTCTATTTCTGAAAATCAACCTTCCTTCCAGTTTAAGGTGGTATTCCACACTGGAAGGAAACACCCTGAAATTCTTTACTAATCCACAATCAGAAACTCCGACTCCTATAGTCCAGAAAGATGTGAAATCAGCTCAGAGCCTGGCTGATATTCAGCAAATTGGAGAGCAGTTGTTCATCCCTGTTCAGTTAAATGATGGGAAGGACTCTGTTCTCGCTCGAGTGTGTGTGAACAACGGTAAGAGCTTCATCAGCGAAGCCATGTTCCGCCAACTCCCAAAAGATCCAGCCATTCCCACATTCAAACTGATAGACAAATGGGAAATGGACCTCGAAGCACCCAATTCCAAACATCTCCTGCCAAGCAGGTGTATGCTCAAAATCTCCATTGGCAACAAGAGCATAGTCCATAATTGTTGGGTCGTGCGAGACGTCACTGCCGCCTTTTACTTAGGCAGTGACATTCTCAATCGCTTTGCCATTAGTTTGGACCTAATAAACTTCAAAGCTTGGTCCCGATTAGCGGATAATCCCATGGGCTTTGATGTTTCAGAAAAAGCATTTAGGTCAGCTCAATTGCTACCTTATGCGGTTGAAATTCAGATTAAAGAGGAAGTCACCATCCCAGAAAGGACCCGACAATTCTCCCTGGGAGTGAAAGTTAAAAGAGGACAATAATTGAAAAACCCTGATGCTTATATCAATCTAAATGCTTCTCTCCAACAGCAAGGGTTAGGGGTAAACCCAACACCATTTGTCAACATAGAACATGACACCATTCCAATAGAGGTGGATAACAGCGACTTAAAGAGTATTACTCTAGCCGCAGGCACCATTATTGGAATGCCGATTGATGACCGACATTTCTCCATTGATTTAGGAAATTAACTGTTAGGACCAATCCCCAAGGACAACACCAGTTTTGACAGTGACAGTGAGGACAATACAACACCAGACAGGATTTTCACCCGTCATGGGGGGAACTTCCTGGTGTACATTTCTTGCCCTTATGGTAAGGAAGATGTGACTTGTGACTTCAGGAGGGATGAGGTGATTTTCCAGGTCCATGAGGGCTGCCTTTCCCACCTGAAGCCTCCAGTCCAAATCAGCACTCTGACCAGGGACTTCTCCACCCAGCTGGAGGAGGCCGCTGAGATAGCCAAACCAGAAGTCTTTCCAGGCTTCAGGCAGATGGTGGAAGAGAGAGTCAACCTAGCTGATGCCTGTGTGACTATGGAACAGAAGCAAAAGTTGAAACAAGTTTTCTTGGATTTCCAAGATCTCTTTGCGGTACACTCATATGACTGTGGTCGCACCGACATCTACACCACAACAATTCCCACGGACCCTGGAATGACTCCAGTGTTTGTGAAGCAATATCGCTTGCCTCTCGCATCCATGGAGTCCCTTACTGAAATAATTAAGAACCTTGAGTCCCGGGGAATAATCCGTCCAGTCCACAGCACTTTCAATAATCCAGTGCTGGGAATATTGAAGCCAAACGGCCAGTGGAGACTCTGTGCCGACCTTAGGGAGCTCAACAAATGGGTCCATACTTCCCGATGGCCTCTGCCCTACATTGACCAAGGGATGGCCCAGATTCAGGGGTCACAAGTATTCACAGCAATAGACCTGACCAATGGATACTGGACCGTGCCTGTCAGTAGGGAGGACCAATACAAACTGGCTTTTACTTTTGGGGGCCAGCAGTACACATGGACCCGGACTCCCTTCGGATACCTCAACTCCGGCAATGAATTCAACATTTTCCTACATAAGGCCATGCCCGACCTGGGTGGGAGGGGTAACCTGCTTATGTAGATGATGTCCTCATCAAAAGTTCCTCTGTGGAGGAACACATAGCGGAGATCCGTTATGTTCTGACACAGTTGAGGGCCGCCGGAGCAAAACTTTCCTTTCAGAAAGTACAGAGGTGTAGAACCCGTGTTAATTTCTTGGGGCATGCGATTACTCCTCAGGGTCTCTGTCCCCAAGAAAAGAAAGTGAAAGCACTCCAGAAACTGAAAGACCCCACAACTCTGCGGGAACTAAGGAGCCTCCTTGAACTGACTAATTACAGCAGAAAGTTCATTGAAGGCTACGCAGAGATCACTAGACCCCTGATTCATCTCTTGAAGGGGGGGTCAAGTGGGAATGGGGTCCAGAACAATCCGAGGCGGTAAGACAACTCAAAAGAAGCCTCTCACAAGCGCCTTGCCTAGCTTACCCTGTCAGAAACAAGGAGTTCTTCCTGGAGACAGGGTTCCCTAATACGTGCTTGACGGCAGTATTATACCAAAAGCATGACAAGGTCAATAAAGTAATCTCCTATGCAAGCAAAACTTTATCCTCTGTGGAGGAAAAATTCAACGATTGTGAGAAGGCACTCCTGGCAACGGTGTGGGCATTGACGAATTACGGCCCGTTTATCCAGGGGGAACACATCATAGTGGAGACTCCACACCAGCCTCTGCAATATCTCCAAAGTGACAGAATCCGGGCCGGAAATGTGAGTAATTCCCAAATTACTTCCTGGATTCTATCAATGCAAAGCTTTCCTGTGGATGTCAGATATGGCCAAAACAAGAAGAGTCCCCTCAAGCAAGGTCTGGCTGACTTGCATGATTGTGCCAGAGAAAACTGTCTCGAGGACGAAAGTCTAAAAATCAAGGACAACATGGAGGCATACCTTAATTCCCCACACAAAGTCTTTGAAGAAGACAAGTGTGAGGGAATGCCCACTGTCTATGTGGATGGATGCTCTTGCCATGTTGACAACGACGGGGAGAAAGAACTGGTGGCTGGCGTAGGGAATGCATGGGTGAAGGAGTTCCCAGAACCCTCCGCTGGATACAAAATTGGTCCCCGAAGTAGTCAGGTGGCAGAATTGATGGCTGTGCATCAGGCCATCCTCACTGCTGTCCAGCATCAACTCCACGACCTGGTCATAATCACAGATTCGGATTATGTACGGAACAGGTTCGTGGAGCACCTGGTCAACTGGGAAACCAGAGGCATGTTATGTGCTAATAACAAACCCCTGAAACATGGGAAGGTAATCCAAAACATTGATGATCTGGTCACATCCAATGAGATGACATTTCTACTGGAAAAAGATCAAGGGTCATTCCAAAGTAGAGGGACCAGACAAAACTGGAAATGACTTAGCTAATCAGCTGGCCAAAACCGGGGCCACCCAAGGGGATCTAATAGAAATAGAGTCCCTGTTGGGGGAAATCCAGGTCACTGCTATCACTAGGTCCCAGACAAATGCTCAAAATGTTCTTTCAACTGCACAATGGAGTAAGGAGACCCCTGATGCTGATTTAATTACAGTTCAGAAGGGGGATCCAATTATTGGTAAGTTTTACCAACACCTTGAGGACCCTGAGAACTTTCCCCTGACGGATACCGATTACATTGGGAAAGAGGACCTAAGAGTGTTGATGAAATGTCCAAAAATGTTCCGAATCCAAGACGGTTTGCTGGTAAGGAAATCCAAAGCTGGCCACGATCAGTGGGTGGTTCCTACCTCATTCCGAAGCCTGATGTTAAGTCACGCCCATGATGCGGCCACCGCTGGTCATAGGGGGTTTCACACAACACTGGAAATCTTAAGAGAGGTTGCATACTGGTGTCATGCTTGCGCCATGGGCGCATCCATTTACGCTCTATATGGACTATTTGCTTATCATTTATTAACAACAGACTCCAACAAACTACGTATACCACAATGCACCTGGCTACAAACATTGATTCCTGGCTGTTCCTATTTGTCATCAAAAGAACTACACCCCCCAGAAGCCCTAGGGACTTGCCCTGCTTCCACCAGCCTAGGAACAGAAAGGGAGGTGGCCGATTGCCTGCAGGTGCGCTTAGCCAGGTGCTACCAATTAGCCTGCCTCTGTGCTGGGCTAGGCAGTATATAAGGCTGCTGTCTGCAGTGGCTCAGCCTCTTGCATTGAGAGTCCTTCCTCCACCTTTCGCGTCTGTCTTCGGATCCTTGTATGCTGTTTACCCTCACTCCTGCTTTGACCCTGCCTTGCAGCTTGTTACACCCCGCTGCCTACAGCCCTAGCCTTTTGGGCTCCCTGCCTTGTTGCTTGCTCCACCCTGCTGCCTCCAGCCATAGCCTTCCAGGCTCCCTGCCTCTCAGCCCTGCTCCTCTGGGCTCTCCTCACTACAGCTGATCACGCTCTGCTGCCTTCCAGTCTCCGCCCTTGCCCTGCCGGGCTCTCCACATTGCAGCGGATCACACTCTGCTGTCTTCCAGCCTTCGCCCTTGCCCTGCCGGGCTCTCCACATTGCAGCGGATCACGCTCTGCTGTCTTCCAGCCTTCGCCCTTGCCCTGCCGGGCTCTCCACATTGCAGCGGATCACGCTCTGCTGCCTTCCAGCCTTCGCCCTTGCCCTGCCGGGCTCTCCACATTGCAGCTGATCACGCTCTGCTGCTTTCCAGCCTCAGCCCTTGTCTTCTGGGCTCCCTGCTCTGCAGCCTTCCTCACTCCGGCTGCCGTAGCCCTTGTCCTCTGGGCTCCCTGCTCTACAGCCTACCTTTCTCCGGCTGCCTACAGCCGTTGTCCTCTGGGCTTCCTACTTGCAGCTTATCACGCTCCGCTGCCTACCCCTACCTTTTTTCCCGCTGGGTCCTCGGCCTCGCAGCCCTCTACAGTCCTCTGCAACCTTCTACGTTCGGAGGCCCTGCCCCTCAAGGTTCACTCCTTACTGCCAGGCCCTTCTGGGGTCCTTGCCGTGCAATCTGCTTTACTCTGTTGCCCTAAGCCCTTTTCCTCTGAGATTTCTACCTTACAGTCCCACTCCTGTGGGCTTACTCATTGCCTTCCTGCTCCTCTAAGCTCTCCACCTACCCTTCTGTCCTCTGCCATCATATCCTGTTACTCGACTTTCCCTTCATATCCTTCTGCTAGTTTGCTATCATCTCCTTTCCTGGATCTGTCTGTTGTATCTTCTCTTGTACTGTTTGTAGACCCTTTTGTACAGAGCTTGTCTGCTGGTTCCCATCAGTCAACCTCTGCCCCTTCCCTTGTCTTGTTTCTACATCACAGACAACCATAGCTGCTGTTCCAAGTCATGAGCAAATAGCGTGGGCCTCTGTTATAGCAAACTGTGCAGAAGGCTAGAGTATTTCCAAGGTTCGTGGAATACTCTTTTCCTATATCTGCATACACCCCAAGAGGGTATTCATTCTGTATCCTTTCCTTTGCTACTCTTGCCTACTCTTCACTCCCTTTCCTTTCCGCTGTGTGTGTTCCTATCTGTCCACTTTATTTGGCACAACCACCCAAACCCTTTCTGGGTGTCCTGTGCCGCTCTTAATAGAGTGCCATCCTTGATAACTGGCCACACATGGGGCAGGACCTCGACCAATACTTGAAGGTTTGTCTTGTGTGTGCACAATTTCAGCCATCATCCCTCACACACCGTGCGCCTCTCCAAAAGAGGGGGATGACACTTCCATGGTCAGATTTGCAAATCGACTTTGTAGGCCCTGTAATCCGCTCGTCTAGAGGAAACAAGTACATGTTGACCGTTACATGCTTGTTTACCAAGTGGGTGGAATGTCTCCCAGCCCCTAATTGCAAGGCAGAAACAGCAGCTGCCCTGATGATTAACCACATCTGTTCCCGTTTTGGTCTACCTCAAAGGATTGAGTCAGACAGAGGTAGCCACTTCACCAGTGAAGTAATGACAAAGATGTGGGAGATACTGGGGGTTAAAAGGAAGCTACACATTGCTTACAGGCCAGCTTCTTCTAGAGCAGTAAAGAGATATAACCAAACTATTGTGAGCATCTTAAAAAAGTTTGTGGCAGATTTCTGGGCCAAGTTGGGATATCCGATTACCTCTGGTCCTAATGGCCATCAGATCTACCCCTTCATCTGCAACCAAAATGTCACCATTTGAGTTGATGACTGGACGCAAGATGGTGCTTCCCCAGCATTTGCTCTACAGAACCCAAGAGCAAACGTTGATAAATGCCTCCATAACTCATGAGTATGTGGAGAATTTAAGGAAACCCCTTCAGCATGCTTTTGCCTATGCTCAGCGGAATCTAGAAAGATCAGCCGAGAGCATGAAGACCCACTATGATTTAAAAACTACCCGAAAGGAATATAAGTTGGGTGATCGGGTCTATCTATACAATTTCCAAAGGAACCAGGCCAAACAGCAAAAATTCTTGCCTACATGGAAGGGACCGTTTCAAATTATAGACAAGATCTCCCCTGTTGCCTATAAGATCTGCATCCCCAAAGGCAGTCTGGCAGAAGGGGAAGACAAGTGGGTACATATAAATCAGCAAAAGTGTTGCCATCCCAGGCACACTCTGCAACAACTGGAGGAATCCACTGGAATCCCAGAGGGGGCCGCTCCAGAGTAATTCAGTTCCAACCCTAAAATATTCCACATATAGCATATAAAATTCTGTGATCCTTGTATATATATATATGTTCTTGTCTCCTTATTTAAAAAAGAAAATGTATATGTTCATATCTTCTTATTCATAAAATGCATATGTTCGCCACACCATTAATAGTGGTGAAGAAATGTCTACAAATAGGTATTGCCACTTTGCTTTATCATTCTAGGAGAGATGAAACCATGGAGACTGACCAAGGAGGACGACCGGGGACCGGGAGCAGAGACCCGAGGGGCCCGGGGTACCGCCCAATCCTCCCATCAGGACAAGCAATGAGAACTGATTGATCGACTGGAGGGAGGAAAAGATGCTGAACTGTGCCATCCATGGAATTGGAAGAAGAGGAGGCGAACATCCCAGATCTTACGAGTTCCATCAGCGAAAAGACAGAATGGCCATCGCAAGAGGCGGGGGCTTGTGGGATGTTTTTACCCATGCATCCAAGCCCTACCATAAAACTATGAAGTACTGGCATGGAAAACATCATGATGGCCAGAACTCCCCAGAGAGTGCACAGGGAAAACATGAAGAATAGGCTGCCACCCATGTTTGCCTTTGTTGTGAGCACAGGAGGGCACTGCCTAAAACCACCATTGGGCTACACACACAGTAGCCTGAAACCATTGGGAATGGCAATGCTGATTGCCAAAAAGCAACTCAGAACTGTGGGGAATTCATTTTCTTAATCCCAAAAATTGTTGCATTACCAGTACTCACCACTATCAGAAAGCCGGCGTTTTAAAACCACCAGACTTTTGTGTAAAACTGAACAAATGAAACAAAACCAGACCAAGGAAAGACTTGCTAAGAGGTGGATACAATGTAAAACTATATTCTGAAATGACTTGAAGGAAGTAATTATTTAATGTATAGGTAAAAATTGTCAGTTTGATTTGAATGTAGAAAACTGGGAACAAAAAGTGACATTTAGCTGAAACCTGGCTTAATGAAACTGAATTCTGCCTGACAACTACCCCCGACAGGAGATGAAACTGGATCAACAGCCACTCTTCCCAGGCCTAGCTGCATCCTGCTGCCCCTTGCCAAAAGGAGTTCACACCTCTCTGATTAGATTAGGGGTGGAGCACCTGGGAACTGGAAGGGACCGAACAATGCAACTTCCTTGACTCAGGCAAATGTTATATTGGGGGCGTCGTAAAATAGCTTCCTCTTGGGAGAAACTGGGGGGCAGCTGTGCCTCTGTGAACAAGCTGGCTTGGGGGAAGTGGATAAACCAGTTATTCCAACATGTGATGTGGGAAGCCACACCCCTTTTTGACCTGGGCATAATTTAAACAAAGATGGATAATTCATAGTACGGACTTGTCAGAATTATATAAGTAATACCATTATTCTTGTGATTTTTCGGTGCACATTTTAAGAGGCGTTAGGACCCTGTGGTGTATTCTGGGGGGTTGCTAGCAGAAAATAGGGTCTTATTCCAAATAGCTGCATGTTAAACATCTGACACTTCATCAATTAATGTCCATACTCCTTGCGCACATGTGTGTAATTTTGGGTAACTGCCCGATATTGCAAAACCAGTTAAAAAGCAAAAAATGTTGTCATTTTTTAATGCAAGCCCCCAGGAAGATCAGAGGCGGACAAGCATGGACCATAAGGAATATATAATGTGTACATGTAATTTCAAAAATTGTGTATCTGGGAAAGATGTATTTGAATCAAATATAGATTTGTGGGCAAACTGAGCAGGGGAGGATCCTCTGACCCATAACCAGACCTCATCATGATGACAATCCATTTCCTTCCCCCAATCATGGGAGAGGGGAGAATTGGGCCAATGACAAGTAGAGAGGGGCAGGCCAGGCACACACCCATTTTCAAAACACATAAAAAGAGACTGCTGGGACAGGTAGAGACATTCAATTCCATTTGCTGCGGAGCGTGCTGACCGACGACTTCACATCCAGAGATCCAGACTTCAAATCCACTGATCTCCAGAACCTGTAGCAGATATTAACTCCAGAATTTGTAGCAGAGAGGCCTGAATCCAAAAGCTGAATCCTCTTCAGCAGGCCTCAAAACCAACCAAACTATTCAACAGCCGGGCAAGCTGTTTGAATTTTTGCCAAGAATTTTTGCAAGAACCTGTAGCAGTATCCAGAAAGCAGTGCTGTATCCGGAACCCGAGAGAACCACAAACCAGACCGTTGTGAGCAGATCCGGTGCTTGACAGACCCAGAGAGCAGAGCTGACCCAGATAGCCGGGACTTCAGAACCACCCGCCGGAAGTCCCATCCAACCTGACCAGACCGTGACGAGACCTATTTCAAATTGATATTGTGAGTACCTAGCAGAACTTTGCAGAACCAAGCTCTTAGTTAAAATAATCTAATCCAAACTATTTTAACCTAAGTAGAACAGCCTCCTAGAAATCATGTCATCTGTCATTTTTAAAGCTGCACAACTGTCACCTGTCAATTCTGCAGCTGCAAGCTGTCACCTGTCATTTTGAGTTTACTTTAAATCCGAAAAACGACCTTTATTAAATTGTCCGTATCTCTGGAACCGTTTGGGCTAGGAACGCGATTTAACTTTCACCTGAAAGCTTAGAATCTAGGCTTTCCAAAGAATCTAGAACCAACTACTCCCTATACTTTTTCCGTAATCGCGAGACACGCGCTTGCGAAATTTACTGCGATTTGCGATTTGGCCCGATTTCTTCATCTGTAGAAATCAGCAGCTTTTTGCTTCACTTTGCTAAAATTTGTTTGCAATCTACTAATCATTCATAGAGTATTGTTAAAGTGAGCCTGAACTAATATAAAGTAGCCATCACCTACCCTGAACCTCTAGAGGGAATTAAAAGCAATTTTAGCACCTTTTCACTTCCTTGCAAACCACATTAAAGTAATTCGCCTGTGTTTAAAACTCATCCCTGTTTTCCCTAAGCTTGCTGGGAGAACTGGAACTGTGTATTGCATTATAAAGTGTGATTTGTTCGGATTCTTGAAGACTGTGTGCTCTCCTTCCATTTCTGGTATTGCATTGGGGGGGAGTGAATTGTCAAAAGAAAAAGTGATCATATTACCTTTTGCTAAAATCATAACAAGTTATTTCTGTACTGCATTTTATTCCACCTTGCGTTTCCTTGAACCATATAAAGCATTCTTTCCCACCTTGTTCTTCTGTTCCTGTTCATAGTTACCTCTTGCTGATTACTGCTCATATTCACAAGTGTAATAACCATTATCAATTTATTTATACAAGTGTTTACATTTTCAAATAAACCTTTTAATTTGCAAAACAAACCTACTTCTTGGCTCAGTGAGGTCGCTTACAAGTGTCTGTCAATTCCAGTTTCACCATGTTCGGACTCTCATGTTTGTTTGTAAATATAAAATCTATCCTGGTAGAAATTGTGCCATTTGTCCATGTCATATCTTTTACACTGTTCACTGGGAGGATAGGAGATAGATCAAATTCAGCCATTGTTCCCAACCATGCTTTGGCTCTCTGGTAGCCCTTCATCCAATAGCTTGGAGCACCCCCCATGTTTTCCCGTTAGGGTTGCCTTTTCCATGGATCAACAGTCGACATTGAAGTCCCCAGTGATTACCACTAGTCCTTCCTTATTAGTGGTTATCCATGCTCTCAGGGTTGCGACCAGTGTGCCTTTTATCTCTGAGGTCGTAGCCCCACCAGGAGGATCATATAAGGTAGCTACCAGGATGGGGGGGGGGCTCTCATTGGGATTAGCTATGGAGGCTGCTAGAAAGTTCATGTTTTGACATCCTTCCAGATATTCCACCAAGTTGAGCCAGGATTTGGCTCCTATACAGAGGCTCCCTTTGGTCTTCCTGGGTTCGGATGGTCAGCCAGTCTGTGTATTATCGTGTAGCCATCCAAAACCCAAGGCTCAACCAGCCAAGTTTTTTGCAAGCAAAAACAAGATATTTTGTTCAATAGCGTCAAGGTCTCAAAGTTTCTTAAGAAAGACCCATGCTCTCTAGAGTTCCATGATGCCAGAGTCATTCCTTGGTTAGGACCTAGTGATTTCTTTGTCACTCTACCGAAGGCTGGATCTCTTCCCATTAACCTTCCTGTCTTCTGACCTCTGTGGCTGGTGCCCGTTTGTCCAAGGGCTTCTTCTTTTGCACCTTTAGATTTAATTGGCGCTCGGCCGGAAAAAAAAACACCAAAATTTCAAATCCCAGTTGGTCTAGTGCCTCTTGATTTTTGCATATCCTGTCCACTACCATTGATGAACTACATGACATTATCACCCAGTTGTCAGTACAGTTGTCTCTGGTAGCTTTTGCGATGTCTTTGGTGGAAATCAATGCCAAATCAGGAACCATATGAAGCAGTTCCAACAGCCATTTCCTATTCAGGAAGGGACTTATTTGCTGTGGGGTTTCTTTCCACCAGCTTCAAATGTATCTGGTCCTTACACCAGAGTGGATCTTTTGTTTTATTCTCTTTAGGTGGGATTCTTACTTTGAGCTGGTTTACTCTCCCCTCCTCAGGTGGAGCTTGGGTCAGGGGGTTTGCTTTCCCGTTTGCCGACACGCCCTGCTAGGGAATAATTCTGTTCTGTCATCTTTGCAGTTCCATCAGCTTGTGATATTATGCCAGGCTTTTTTTTACATTCACAGTGAGCGTATCCATCTGGGTCTCCTGGACAGACATCCCCGTCACCTGTTTAGGGCCCTCATGCCCCTTATTCATCCTATTTGGTGTTTCTTCCGGTGGAGTGGATTGTGGATTACAAATCCAGCCATCCAATAGGCCAGTTGGTTGTATTTGTCTGTGCTCTTTGCATTGGGGCTTGTTTGACACCTTTTTATTGATTTTTGACTTTGTTGGACTCTTTTACTTTAGCTGATGGACTTTACCTCCATTCTCTGGAGTCATTTTTTGTGTTTTCACCGGGCATTTTCCAATACCAGCTGTTATCCATCGAAAATGTTCTTGGTGTGGAGTCAGGTGCATTCATGATGGACATTTCCACGCATAGGCCTTCTAGCATCCTGCTATCCGACTCAACCACTACAATGGCCTGGTCTGCGGGTGTATCTAGTTGTCTAAGGCATGAAGTAGAAATTTCGGGGGGATGGGCACCTGCTTATTCCCTTCTTCCCGTGTCGGAGCCTTCCAGCTTTTTAGTAGGAGGAACATTTCTGCCATGTCCTCCTTCACTGATTTTTACTCTGTTGCCATTTTTGCACATAGTTGGAATAGGGCTTCTAGCCAAGGCTCCAGTGCCTCAATTCCCCTAGACCAGTCTGGTGGAGGAGCCACTTCTCTTGTGCAATCATTTCCCCCGGCAGATTTTTCTCTGCACGCCATGCTGACCTCTTCGTCATCTGACTCTTCAGTGACTGTTTCAGCAGTCATCATAAAGTGTTCCAGGTCTGGGGTGGCTGATAGATTGGATGTCAGTAAGTTCTTGGATACCTGTTCTCCTGGCATTAAGGAGTCCCTTCTGGCTTCTTTACATCATTTTAATAAAGAGCCATTGTTGTCAATGGAGATAAGTGAGTCTTGGTCGGTCTCCCCTATGCTGGGCAGTGCCACTCCTGATGTTTTAACTGCTCTTCTTTGGTGCCAAAAAAGGATTTTATGTCTTTTTGCACGTTTAGTGGGAGCATGGCAATAGGGCACACACACGGGATTTCAACAGAGCAAGCTTTAGTTAGGGTGGGGCTTCTCCTCCTTTTTCCTCGGGTCTTCATGTTTTCAGGAATTAGCTTCTGGGAATATCTTTCTTCGCGTGGACTGCCGTGACCCAGTACCTTTTGTGTATCAGTGTTGTGGGGATTAATGAGATGTGCCTTCTGGTTCCAAATCACCTCTCTGGCCGGGATTAATCAGATGTGCCTTCCGGTTCCAAATCACCTCTCTGGCCGGGATTAATCAGATGTGCCTTCCGGTTCCAAATCACCTCTCTGGCCGGGATTAATCAGATGTGCCTTCCGGTTCCAAATCACCTCTCTGGTCGTTTATCACTACCACTCCTCCTCCCAAATGTCAGTCCACTTCCCAAGTGCGCTTCCTGACTGATTGTAGCGTGTATGGGAGTCTTATCTCATTTTTTTATTTTGTGAATATTGGCCCTAGTCTAGAGATGAGATCCCAGTTATGGACTGTGTGCAGGGACACGTTTAGATGTACTGCGGCAGTCCGAGACCCCCCGTGTCTCGTCGTGCAGATATCAATCTATCTGCTATTGTACCTTGTCCGGCTGTCTGCGCGTCCCACGTACTCCTAATGCTAGCACCTGAACGGTGAGGGAGGGGGCGGGGAGTAATTAGCAGAGCGTGACAAACCGGGCCAGCAGGGGGGCAATATGCAGGTGTGCAGCAACACCTACGTACCCTTACCTTCCCGCTTTCGAAATTTGGTTGTTTCTCTGCTCCACGGCACCTGCCTGGGCGGGAACTCAGGCTAATTTGACTCACCGGCTTTGTAAGCTACAGCTGCTCCTCCCCAGCTGCCACTCTCCGTATGGCTGCTCTGCTGGGCTCCTGAATTCACAGGCTCCGGGGAGCCTGGGTTCTCCTGCACTGGGGCTCCGGGGGTGCCTACAAGCAGGGTGCGGGCTTGCAGGGTGCTCACCGGTCACACAGCCTCGGAGTAGAGAGCAGCCACGGGTTTAGAGGAGAGTACCTCACTTTGCTTCGACTCAAGCAGCACTTCTGATCTCACCGGAAGTAGAACTGAATCAAGCAGAGGCCACTTCTGAGATTCAAAGCTAGTCTTGTATTCAGCATGCGCCATCGAGTAAAACAGATAACATACATCCATTGACATAAACATACATCAACAACTC
This sequence comes from Ambystoma mexicanum, assembly GCF_040938575.1. Lineage (NCBI taxonomy): Eukaryota > Metazoa > Chordata > Amphibia > Caudata > Ambystomatidae > Ambystoma > Ambystoma mexicanum. The sequence goes on from NC_090929.1 coordinate 1,547,611,570, forward strand.
AGTAGATACACAAGGATAGCCAGGTACATAGATAAAAAACAAAGGAAATCAGGTATAACCAGCACTGTGTTAAGACAAATCTTATGGTAAATGAATCCTATAAGACAGTTACGTTGGAACGGAACGAGACTCAATAAAACCGTTGAGGAGAGCAGTGCTTGCAGCCTCAAAATACAATTAAACAAAGGTATTCAGGTATAAAAATGTCATCTAAATGTGTGGTACAAACAAACCAATGTTTGCTCTAATGTGCTACCAGGGAGTGGGTTGTACTTAGAACTGCTCAGTTGCCCCCCAGTTTCAAGACATGGGCAATATATGTAACACGCACACCCAAAAACCACAAATGTATCTGGGCTCGTTTTTAGCAGATTCAGTGCTGATTCAGTATCCCAGACCCACAATTTCCGTAATTCTGGCCTCAGATACAATCGACTGAGATACAGGGATTTTTGGCACAATAACATAAAATGTAGCACTGATTCTTTAAGATTCTCACACATAGGACATTGGGCCGTGTTAGAGGCAAACCCATGTTTGGGTCACAACTGCCACCGGTAAAGTGCCAAGCCTTATGCGTAAATATAGCAACCGTTCAACTGCTGGTCGGAAATAATCCAAATAGGCTTTATGGCCAAAGGGTAAAAGCTCAAGATAATCTGGGCCTTTTTTTTGTTCCATGGTCATGTACAGTAATTCATCTTGTGTTTTGTTAACCAAAGCCGCTTTAATTCTTCTTTTGGCACCTACACATTGGCCTTCAGGCTTAGTCCACAGATCAGTTTCACTGGCTTCTTTCAAGACTTTTTTCAAATGACAGAGCCATGCTATGGAGCTCCCGCCATCTAGTGACATAAGTTGTATTAGTGCAGACCACAGATTTTCTCAGCCCTCTTGTGAGCACAGCTTTAGCCAGAATAGCAGGGGCTTAAGTTTGAACTGAATAACCACAGACACTATGTCAAGTTCAATAAACGTAAATGTGGAGGGAGCACTATTATGCAGCTTTTTAAAGAATTTCTGTTCACTTGAAATAACATCTTTGACATTAGCATGGCCCACAGTTCAACCCCATATAGGGCTGCAGGTAACGCTTGTTTTCCATAAAGATTCAGGGCGGGTGAAATGGATCCACCTTCGTGTTTGACATGGAAAGATTTTATGAACCCACTGAGGTTCTCCAGGGTGGTAAAAGAGTGTTTTACCTGTTCTACCCACCCACTCGTGTCTTGGAACCTTACACCAGGATAACCAAAACATTTAACTTGGGCCAATAGTTTTCCTTCCACCTTTAGCACCAGGGGAGTGTATTTTGCAAAACAGGGCCTGAAGACCAGGACTTTGGATTCTTCAATATTAAGATCTAATTGTAACTCGCCACATTTCCAGCTAAGTATTTCCAGAGCTTCCTCAGGCCTTGCGGAGTAGTGGACAAAAAAACTGCATCATCTGCATAAAATAATGCTGGATATTTGTTAGGGGACATTTTCGGACTGTCTTGGCACCCCATTACTAAAGCATCAATAACCTCCTGGACATAAAAATTAAGTAATAAAGGTGCCAGGGTACAGCCTTGCCTTACCCCCTTAGTAACCAGGAATTACTTTGTAGATTCCCCTCCCAGGCCATAATGAATAAAGGAGCTATTATCTGTGCACAATAAACCAATAGTTTCTATCAGGTTAGTGGGAACATTCCATCGAGCGAGAATGCTTCACAGTTTTTCCCCGGGATAGTGAGTCGAAAGCGGTTTTGAGATCCAGAAATACTGCATATAATGTTATCTTGTTTAATACAACGTATTTCTGAATCAACAAATACAGCAAGAAACATTGGTCTTGCGTACCCTTATTCTGCCTAAATCCTGCATAAAGGCCTGTAATAACATGGTTATTATCGGCCTAGTCCTGGTCAGACAAATTAGCAGACACCGGCACACATGGCTGAGACTGTGGAACTGCACAGATCTGGTGGACATGAAGAGTTGAGAAATGCTGCCACCAGTGCTCTGCTGTAATACAGCAGTTAAATGTTGCATATTCTCGTAATCCTTTGTCTGTAACCAATTTCCAGAATAGTACATTGTTTTTAGACTGTAAAGCATCAAAAAGGGCCCTCCATTTATCTGACACCTGCTCCTTTTTCTTCATTAATAATATTTTTTTGTACTCTAGCTATGCTTTCTGCAAAGCCTCTTTGTTCACTCCCTCCTTTACAGCAGCACAATCAATCATCTTTCTTTTGGCCTTAAGCCAGTCCTCACCGAACCATCCCTCTTTATAGGATGTTTTGGCTCTTATTTTGCCCGCATTCGAAGAAATGAAGGGAAGTATTTAAGTTTTCATAAGATTCTAGGATTAGCTTGTCGTTGGCCTGGCTACCGCAGATGTCTACAATATTACCCACTATTTCCTTGCAGAGTAAAGGTTAAAGCTCTTTTTCAAAAACGTTTGCCCATTTTAAGGTTTTGCCAGCGTGACCAATTATTACCAAGGGTAGTTTAAATGTGTACCAGGATCACCCAGATCTCCTAGGGCAGAGGAGATCATTCCTCTGAAGTGGAGTACCATTGGATAATGATCACTTTCTGTTCTATTTAAAACCTCAACATGAATTACCCCCACCCAATCAGCTGCTGAGATCTTTATGTAGCCTATTAAAGAGGACCCATTGTGCCCTGTAAACGTTTTCTTTGCAGATTGGTTCAACCATTACTTGCCCTTAGATTGATATTGGACAGGAGACAGGCAGATTCGATTGCAAGCTGATGTTTGTGCACTGGGGCTGCTACCTTTGCTTCTGGGATATCCCAGGCCAAGTCCTGATCCTCCCACAGTCCTGCTGCACTCCCAATGTCTCTAATTAAAGGTTCAGATCTCCTACCACTAAAGTCAGGTTGTCTTTACAACCAGACTCATGATCTAAATCTAAAATATTCTTAAGAGGGGTTAGGGTCTTCATTCCGTCAGGGTTAGAGGGCCTATTATAGATGTTTATTAAGAGAATTTCCTCCCCGTCTCCTGTGGTACTATTTAGAGATTGGAGGTCTCGAGTGTCCATATCAGTTTGTACCCCAGGAGTGCATCCACCCAAATGATCAAACCTCCACTGGGTCTGCCCTTTGTTTGTTTTTTATTGATGGAACAGAGTAGGTCTGAAACCATTGAAGTGAAACAGAATCTGTTTCCCATGTCTCCTGGAATACTATCACATTAAAGTATCTTACAAACAAGACCCACGTAGGGTCTATCTTCACTCTGTTCAATCCCGCTATGTTCCAGAACAAGAGTTTAATAGTCCCAAAGACTACTTTGCAGCAGTAACTTTCTACGCCCAGTCACTCAACATCTTCAAGATCACAGAATTAGTGAGTATGAATATTACACTTTGATGGTATTACACATTGTGATACTTGTGCTTGATAATTCTGCACCCCTTGATTTTTTGTTGTAATTAGTCCTCTAAAACATAAAAATTCTGATGATAGCAATTTATTCTTGTGACATTGGAATAGTAACATCTGTGCTCAATACTCAATAACCCCTCAACCAGATCCCAGGACCGCAAATACATTTTGATATGGTCCCATTGTGATTTTGATGTATTGCCCCAATGACAGGGCAAAATATCGTCCTGAACAACTGAAAGGCACCCCTTGATGTGCCTGATCCAATGTGAACATTTATTTTTCAAAATCTCTTGATCTTCATACTGGCCAGAGGTTATTTTTGGAACATTGGTCATCACCACAGTAAGGTGGTAATCGCTTGCCTCAGTATGGTCATTTGCTACAGTCGGTACACAAGTAAAGGGATTCCTATTGGCGCCAGATTGGAGCATGTCAGGGGAATACCCTTTCTTCTAGTGTGTGCCCAATGCAAAGGGAGTCTATGATCATGAACATGACTCATAAAAACCTGTGCCTGAATAGGGAGTCTATGATTGTGGTATGATATGGTATTTATGTGAACATGACTTGTAGAACCCCATGTTTGTATGTCAGGGGCCTTCCTCTAAGTAGGGTAAGTGAGCCTTGCTGGTCCCAGTGGGTTGCCCATGGAACTAGCCTGGCATAGATTATTAAACACTGGTTTCACTATCAGAGCCGTATTTACCATAGGGTTGCTCTGTTCCACAAGATTGTGTTTAATCTCCCTGATTTCCATATTCAGGGTATTTAGTAGATTGATCATACTGTCTACTTTAATAGCCAGGGTGTCGCTTGCTAATTTGGCCGTTGGTTCTGGATAGATAGTTGGACAGGAAGTATTGGAGCTGTGGTCAGAGACCAGAAAAAGATCCATCTGGGTGCCCACTGTGCACTGCAACGCCCGGGTTGTTTGTGTGATACCGGGACTGTTATCTTTCATTTCACTTTTAAATGGATCCTTCTTTTGCCCTGTGTTACTTGGGTGGATTTAGGTTCTCATAAAGTGCTATCGCTAATCTCAGGTATTCCTACTAAGGGCGGGGGGGCATACCGTGGGGAGATGTTAATCTCAGGAGTGGGACAAAGGCATTGCCTATTGGGATTGCCATTAGGCTTCGTATTCCACCATCTGAGATTACTCATCCCTTTCCGGACGAGAGACAACTAGACCCCCAACTTTTTACTACAGGAACTATGGAACTAATTTTGGGTATTGATATGATTACAAGTCCAAACTCACTAGGGCAGGGTGCTTTATTATATACTTCAATAATATCCACCCCTCAGATCCCAGGAGTGTGGAGGTATTTTTAATAGAAAAAAACATAGTTTTTACCACCCTCAGGAGATGCAACACTTCAAAGGAAGCCAACAGATCTACCTTTTTTGCCAGCCTTATTTGGAGACTGGAGGGATTCTGTTTGGAAGTTGGGTCAGAGTCACGGCATTCAATCAAATCTACATTCTCTGACATTACAATGCAGTTTGATCTCACATTCTAGGGGCCCTTTCCAACTGCACACAGTGAAGGGACATGCCCTTCTTCTGTTATTTTCATTTTGTCACTTCATTTTGAGTCATCAGCTACTTCGATAAATCCTGCAAAAAACCCTTAATTTCTGAAATTAAATGATTGACCTCACTGAGAGGTTCCAACATGTTGGATATTTTAATTCTTATTGCACCCTTTGCCATTGGATTCACAACAAACAAATCGGAGATATGGGGAAGGCTGAGAGATTCTCTGGGGCTACAGTATTACACAATGCCCAGTAATATCTGGGTACTTTACTGCAAACGACACTAGTTAGTGCAAACTTTAGAAGATTGTGCAAACTTTGTAGAATGTGCAAATTGTGCCTCAGTCGTATACAGTGTATCTACCAGTACAAAAAAAATCAGCGTAGCAGGAGCAGTTCAGTTAAGACTACAAATAATTTAGAAATACAAACACCAGGGCTAAAGCAAGGGCTAAAATCAAGCTCTGTTATATTCAATGTGCAAAAATAAGCATTCACTGATACAAGATAAAAGTTAAAATTAAAACAATTATTATGTACTACAGTAGAAGACAGTAAATAGCCCAGCCACGGGAGCAAGGAACACCTGACTGGCACAAGGGGCACACAGAGTCGGACTCCCTCCCCGTCCCCCCTTTGCTCCCCACAGCCTCGTAAAAATCATAGGGCTTCCTTTGCTTCCTTCGTCCCACTGGGGAACCACTGTGAAGGTATCCACTTGGACTTAAAGGAAAGAGAAAAAAGAAAACCTACTGCCCTTAAGTCCTTGGGAGATTAAGCGGTGCAATCGTGGCCCGAATGTAATGAGCTCATAAGATCCTTTCCTGCACACACCTTGTGGTGCCAACACCACCTTTTTTGCAGCACTGGGGTTTCCAGCAAGCACGATGCTCCACTTCCAACCTTTCTTTAAGTTCTAGATGTAGACATAGAGCAGTTAGAGCCATCAGAAACAATTTGGGAGGCAGGGAATGCCCAACAGCTTGAGGAACTGTCCTAGTCCGACTCTCCCTCCCTAGCCTTCACAAAGGTGAACTTAAGTACTCTTCTCGTTAGGAAGCAAACCCTAAAATGTATTCAAATGTAAATTCAATTTTAAATGGGAAAGTACAATACAGGGTGAGGAGATGTTTCCGAGTCCTTGCTTCCTCACTGAAAAGAAAGCCCTTGCTCCAATGATCAGTCTTTCCGGTGATATCAGCAATACCAGTAATGCAGTTTCAGGAAGATGCAGGGCGAGCACACTAAGATGGTGGGCCAAGGCTATTAAGGTTACTGCATGGCCATAACCAGGCAGCTTCACTGGTGTAGTGCAAACAAACTAAACGCACTAAGCATTAAATGGTACGTAGACCGGACAATAGGACAGAAGTGTTTTCAGTGTCTTTTCAGGCTGAGGTAACTTTATAGTCTAACGCTTACCCCAAATCAGCCTCGTTCAGTAGCCTGCTCGTCAGGCATCCTCATCACTCCTACGACCACCTGCATGGCATACATCACCACTGCAAACACTGCGTCCTTGCAGCAGGCTTTACCCTGTGTGCCGTGGCCAGTTGTTAAGAGGCTTAAGGGGCGTGGGTTAGTGGGCTCCTTGGCGGGACTCGCAAAATATCCTTGCTTTGCTGCAAACACCGCGCCAGTAAGGCTTGTCAGGCTCTGAAAATTCCTAGATGTGTGTCTACAGGTTATTAGAAGTATTCAAGAAAAACACAAGCAATGAAAAATATAAACAGCAAGGAGTAACATTATAAGACACATGCCTACGTTGAGGAAACCGAGATAGGTGTGCCTCACAGAGGGTAACAAATATAAAGTCAGTAATGATGATTACAGCTGAATACAGAATGACCAAAACATAGCAGCGCCTTGTTTTTTAAACCTTTAAGTACACAATAAAGGAGAAATGGTATTAAAAAAAAAGATCTTGCGAAAACTAAGTATTTTTCAGGATCAGGATGAAACACACAGTGAAACATAGATGCCACCGATACATACATCTGCCTACCTGCCATGTGTTTCTATGGTTAAAATGAACAATAAGAACAATGTTACAATGCAAATAAAACATGAGTAGAAATATTTAAAATTGCCACCTTCCCACCTGCCCTCACCTCTTCTTAGTTGAACATATATCCAAATCAGTGCCAGGTTATTGTACCTCCCTGTCAGCACTCTGGTGACCTATGGTAAAAGTACGTTCTTGGGAATGATGCTAAGACATATCCATGGTAGAAAGACGAGAAATAATAGAAGCCTCTGACTCATTGCTGGAGATATTAAAAAAGGCCACCCTTTAAAAATGCAATGGCATTGCCATAAGCACTGCTTTACAGAGTATGCTGGAAGGAAAGACAAATACAACAGTGATGCCTGGTTAGTATTGTTAGGAGTTGAAAAATGTCGGATCCATGACACATTGCCACCCTGAAAGGCTAAAAGCATGTTCAGCAATTCACAGTCATTCCTTCCCTACCTGACGCATGCAAACATCCTTCTTCCATGCAACTCCAACCTGTAGAACCTCATCCACATCTTACTCATCACAACTCACACTCCAACTACAAAACACACACACGCAGCCTCATTCTCATCAATGCTCACTCTGATTTTCAACCTGCACCATATATTTCTGACCTTGTCAACACTCATAACTTAGATAGACTCTTCAAAACAGAGGAAGGGCTCACCCCCACCTCCACACTCATCCCAGATGTCCTCAGCACTACAGGATAGAGCATTCAACACAAGGACCACTCAGGTGAGGCTGTAGGCGGGTTTGCAGTCATCTGCAAGGATGCTCATGGCACAAACAAGCCACTGTAAAGCCAGAGAGAATCTTCTTAAACTCTTCAACATCATGGATATCAATCAACTCGTCACGGATCCAACCCACCACAAAGGCAACGTTCTCAAAGTGGTGTTCACCTCATCCCCAACCATTGACATCTCACAGCTCTGTCTTCCACCATAGAACATTCAGATCAGTGTACTGTCACAAAGCAATCATGGCTCCAACAAGTCCAGACACTAACATTGTCTAACAGGTATCTATTGAGATTCTCTGACACAGGTTTACAAATCTAATCATTGATAGTAAAAAAAAAAAATACAACAAAAAGTAAATAAACATATTATCAATTGGGCATGTTATTCATTGCGGTGTGCTAAATTCCTAAGGGTTATCTGTAGACCAGCCTAACACATCAGGGTTTATTGGAGGAGAAAAGAAAAAGGTCCTTTGTCAATCACAGGTCGTGCACTTCCCAATGGATTGGCATGATAGAATAGATTAAGAGGGTATTCTGTAGAGGTTGGCTGTCACCAGATTCTAGACGTCTTCATCTGGAATGTTTATCATTATTCTCCTTTGGGGGATTCATTGGGTTCTCCATGTCACCTAAAGTCTCATTTCGAGATATAGCTTTCACACTTCTTATTTTCGTGACTGTCTTTAGATAGCTAGAGTGTGAGTGGATGAAAGTTCTCCTCCCAGGTTCTCTGCTCTGGACTGGTAATATCCTGATGGGTCTGTCCCAAACAATAAGTTCAAGCCAATCTCATGCAAAGCGTCCAGAGGAGTAGGGAGAAACAAGGCCACACTACTTTCCACTAGCTTTTTCTATGTTGCTTCCTCACCATGTGCTCATTGCTATGGGACCTTTGCTTCTTCCCTGCTGTTCATGCTATCGTGCTGCATGCTTCAACTGAATCTCCTCAATGCCTAAGCAAGACCTTGTTCCTCTACCCATCCAGGTGCCCCTTTGTCAGTCTCAGAGAGTGTCTCTTCAACACTGCCTCTTTGGTTTTCTCAGGGCACTCTCCATCTCCTCTTTCAAACTCCTGTTGTTCCTCATCACCTCTTATTACACCCGCCTTCTCCTTGTCAACTTTCTCCTGTAAACCCCCCGAAATTAACACCAGTCCCACACTGCCTTGATTTCTCTTTCACCTTTTATACTACATCCACTGTGTCATAATGAGCTGCATTTTGAGTATGGTCACTGTATTATATTTAGCAGAATTTATGACTACATCCACTGTGTCATATTTTGCTGCATTTGGACTATAGCCACTGTGTTATATTTAGGGGCATTGCTGAACCTGTGAACTGCGGTATTGTGAACCCTAGCTTCATTTTTGTGTATATCCAACACGATTAATTCAGACACATTTTTTAATGTAGCCACTTTTAGAATGTAGCCACACTCTGAATTCACCCCCTTCTAAATTTAGCTGCATCTACACTTCATGCTTTTCCATCCCTATCTACCTTTGTATTGGCTAAAATGCACACACGCATTCTAAACTCCTCTGACTAAATTTCACATATATGGACTTCAGTACCCCCTGGGCATTCAGCTACAGAACTTTGAGACCATTCACATGGGAAAAGACACTCTACAAATGAAAATTATATTACATTACATTGTATAGTACTAAGGCGCCAGTAATTGGCAAAATAATGAGAACAGTATATTCACAGGTGGGGATTTTGGTGTAGGGCATTTGAATTGACTTAGCGGGATCATGATGTCATTACCCCCAATTGAGAGCATCTCCACCGACTTCTGCCTTGCTAAGCCATGCACTGAGTGACAAAGTATGGGATCACAATCTTGAATTTACTTTCTTTTGGTTTCACCACACATAGAAGCGGTATGATGAGTAAATGAGATGTTACAGATCACTGTGATTGAGAGCTACTTTTTGACATATTAATTTGTATCACCTATAGTTCATTTTATCAACATATCACATGACCAATTTCCCCTGATCAATCTCCAGTACACTGCTAATGCTGCAGTGGGACACACAAGGCCTCATTAGGAGTATGGAGGCAGCCATGCCCTTAAAAGGGCATGGCTGCCTCCATACCGGGTTCCAGCTCTGGGTTCCTTCAATGAGGAATTACCGGGCCTTTCCAACCTTGGAGGACCCTGTAATTCCTTATTGAAAAAACCCATCCCCATTCCCATTTGACCCCCCCGTAGGGCTTAATGGGAATGGGGAGGGAGCTAATAACAGGCCCGTTATTAGCTCCTTGGTCCCCTTGCGGGACCCGCTAAGGACGTCTGGTCTGACCAGAAGTTCTGAGTGGGTCCCGCAAGGGAGCCTCCTAATAGGGCATCCCGTAATGAACAGTGCCAGTCCTGTACCGGCACCGTTCATTACGGGACCACTAGGGTCATAATGAGGCCTACTGTCTAATTGTTGCTATTAGGTTTATCTTTGTCACTCAATAGAGTTTGTAGCACCTTCACTGTCTAACACACACAAAGGTTTCATCATTCTCATGCACACATTGGTTCGACATACCTTATAGAAAGATCAAAGGTGGACAAGAGTTTGGAACATTCACCTGTGAAGCGAGCAACCCCAAGAACTTGGGGTTAGATCCGAGTCCCATATGAGCTAATATTACAAATTTCCCTACATTTTCTCTTATTTTTAATAAGTATTCAGCAGATGATTGTCAAGAATAAACTGGAGAAACATTCTAAGCTTAATGTCACTGCAAATAATAAATCCATTACATGATGGAAATGTGTCACCTTCTGTGATTCAGGTGTTCTTTAAAGGAATATTAGCTACTTTCTTAGTATGAACATTAGAGATATAGTAGGCATTTTCGAGCTAATGGTCTGTTGTATGCAAGGCAGCATTAGTCTTTGCGAACTGGCTCAGTGGTGCAAGTTTAATCCCGCCAGTGGCCAGTGCTAGCTGTTGTTTAATGGCAAACTCAGGCAATCTGATCCCTCTATCTACCAAAATGGGTCCACCATTGGTCAACATTGCCAACTTTGGCCCCCAAAAACACCAATGAATTTTCATTTGATTTCGTACAACTCTCTGTCAATGAAGGTGTTTATTTTGGGGAAGAACTCGGATCATCATAATAGTTCACAGTTGTCAGTTGCATCAATATAGAGCCAAAATATGCATTTTTACACTGACTTCTCCAGGAGATGTGACATCATTTTATGGTTTAATCAACTGCTGCAATTGGAGTATTTTCCAGTGGCTGTGTTTGTGGCTAATCATTGCCAACTCTCAAAACAAGAAGAACAGACTAGGTTTGTATTTGCCTGCCAACATCAGATGAAATTGTAGTATTAAGGTACATCAACATGTGTCAAGCCACTGCTCATTGCTCATCCCAACCCCACAGCCCACAGAATCCCTTTAGAAATCACCTTTATATTACACAGTCCTCAAGTCATCAAATGATTTCAAGAGGATCTTTATATCTGACCGGTTACACCTCTTTTTCAACATCAGACTGTAGGAATAGCTGGGAGCTATGAATAGCTCGGGGGCTGTGACTTACAGCTGTGTATTAGCTTAGTATGCACATGTAATGTTAGTGTGCACTTTACACAGAAACACAGAGATACAAACATCATAGTTGCAAATACAGCCGGCATGCGTGTCAATTTGGAAATGCATAGGGTCCAGGAACAGAGAGCATATTTGAAAAGTGTTTGTTATTTCAGGATGATATTTCATTTGACTGGCTTGCACTAAACCTAAATACTAATATAAATTAACATACAAACCCCTTCCCAGTAAGATGTAACATGTCTTTAATAACGATGAGTACAAATTGGTCTCTATGAGAATAACCTGAAAATTAATTTTGAAAATGCTCTTTTTAAATGAGGTTAAATGTGAAGTTGGAGCATTTGTGGCAAGCTGCGAATATAGAATGCTGCTCTGCTAAAAAACATCATTGCTGAATCAGGAAGCGAAGAAAAGAAATGTATCTTATTGCTGTCCAATAGTAAAACCACATGGGGTTCAGTGGTATGATCGGTCGATAGGAAAGTTTTCTTTTGAATGACAGCAGGAAATTATGAAAGGGACTGTGAGTGGGTGTTGCAGTCAGTCATTCAGAGACATCCTGAGAGAGACATCCTGGGATCTTTGAATGCCGAGACGGGCTGGCAGGCAGACTGGGACTCTAGTCGGAGTGACAGTGATTTGCAGCAAGCTGGCAGGCTGACAGACTCACGCTGAGGCGCTTATCGGCGCAACCGCGGTTTCCCTGCCAAATTGGGACAGAAGTATTGCCATCAGCTCTAGGTAATATAAGTCAAAGGTGAGGAAATTGCAGTGTGCCTGAAAAAGCAGTCAGATAGGGAAGTAGATTGTTTCATGTGCAATGTTTATCAATATTGTATGCGTAGGCGTTTTTAAATGTTCATGAAGACATTTGCACTGTTCTTCTTTTTCTATCTCACATTACGGTTCTTGCCAGTTTCCTCGTAGCCAAGGTCAGATGGTAAGATTGTGCACAGCTGGTTCAGTTAATGTGTGCGAACACCCTAATGGAAAGTGTTTTTCATTCTTATGTACATGTGGTTTGTATCGCATAATGCAATTGTCTGAATAGTTTTGAATTTTAAAATTACATAAAAACTTAGAGATTTGTAAACTAGCTGGTTGTGTTTTTATTACATGACTAAATTTCATTAGCACATAAACTGAGGTTCAACAGAGGATAGGCCTATTTTACCATAGGTGGTAATTCATTTTACCGCATGTGATAAAATTTGAAGTAGGTTTCTTTTACTAATAAATGTGTCTTAAGAGTGCCTGACATGTGTGTACAATTATCTGTTTATGATGTGACATATATTTTGCGCTTTGGCTTTCAGAGCATGCATCAGCACTGTACATACGGTGTTGAGACGTGGAAATACTGTTACATACTAAGTGTACCAAGTCCAGTGTCTGGTGCAGTCAGTAACCTTGGGAGAAATAGAACATCTGTTCAACTACATTCTGCAGAGAGTCTTACCCTGTATAAGGGGATCTACCAACACATTATCACCAAGGATACTATACCACAATAGATTACCACTATGTACCACCTTAATAAAGTACCACAGCGTTAGGTGTAACTTCTCCAGAAAATATATCTAACAGGACTCATCTACTCTTTGATTATGTGAGGGTCCCCTAATTTGTGTCAATCAGATCCAATCCCACTCCTTACATCATATGTTAGGGTGTAGGAGTAAGACACAGACACACAGACACAGTGGTGGCATGTTGATAGGCAATACTTTTATTAATAACAGAAATCGAGGGAGGGGTTAGAGGAAATATTAGCTTACCCTACCTCTAATAGGGGTTTCCCGGCCTCAACAAAACTAGCTAATGAAACTGTGCCAGACTGTCCAAAGTAAAGTTTGCCGCCCTTGGTCTGAATTCGAATCTTTCCCTCAGAAGATAAACTCACAATAAGTTGAACAGGGACATTTCTCTTGGCTGTCTTTCTAGAGCCCAGCTTTTTAGTTCAAAACAACATTTCCTAATAGGTGCAAAAAAGCAAGTAATGGTTCAACAAAGCTCATGGGGTTGATTCCCTTTCCCGGGAGTCTCTTCAACGTATCCGAAATTGTCTCTATGTCTTCAATGGTCAAGATAATTCCTTATCTTTAATTGGCAGACCTGACTTCCAAGCCTGGCAGCAAGGATGGATGGCCCAGGCACCTTTTTTAAGTTGTCTTAAAGGTTCCAGAACCTTTGAGCAGACCCGGGTCCCAGGTATTTGCGACAATGAAGATTAGCCTGGTTCTCTCTCCCAAGCTCTGCTGAGGTTCCCCAACCCTTTCTGAGCAGACCCGGGTCCCAGTTACTGTAGATTAGCCTGGTTCTCTCCCAGGTTGCGCTGTCTACCTCTCATTTTCTGTAGGTCCCAGATCATGTTCTCAGTAACACCCCCCCCCCCTTGGTCATAGTTCCTGCTCAATATTCTGATTCCCACTGCTCTCTCTCTCTGTCTTAACTTACATCTACAACCTTGGATTACTATCCTGCCAAGATCTCTGAGTGACAAATAAACTTGTAAGCTTTGTATTCCTCTTTATTACTGTTGGGGTGTATTTCCCCAGCATTGGACCCATGCCTCTTTGACTTGATTGCTGTCACTGTTCTATTTATCTGATATCTCTTCAAGCCACAGCCTTGGTTTACACCCCGGAATAGGTCTCTGAGTGTCACTTGTATATGCAAAGTTTGCATTTGTGTCTGTTCTTTCTTCAAGCCACAGCCTTGGTGTATTCCCCTGCCAAGCTCTGTGGGTACCAAATCTACATATAAAAGTGTATTCCTTTTGTTACTGTTTGAGATATTAATTCCCAATATATCCCAGAACTCCTTCACTTGATGTCTCTGCCCCTGTGAAGATTCCTTCTGTGCTTAGTTTTGGCCTTCTGCACCCTCTCCCCAACCCTGTGATTAGCCACCCTAGTATCTACAGGGATTTGGCTATCACCCTCTGGTTGTTTGCGGGTCTCCCAGTAGCTTTGGCTGCCCCTCTGGCTCACCCGGGCCTTGTACGGTCATCTGCGCTTCCCTTCTGTGGTTATGTGCTTGCTTCTCTCCCCCATTCCAGCCTCCATCACAGGCGGGTACCCTCCCCTTCTCTGGTCTGCCTTTTGCTTTGTGGGTCTTCTGGGAGTGCGCCTCTTCCCTGGACACCATCTGTTTCTCTGTTCTGCTGGTCTGCACGTACGTTGTCTGACTCCCTGGCCCATGCTGAGCATAAACTGAAGATTCTGTTTGTTCCCTTCCTTTCCCTCTGCGTTTAAATGACAGCTGATCAATAGAATCATCCAAAAGAATAGAGCACATGACCTCTTTCTCGTCCCAGTAGTTTCTACCTCGGATATGCTACAAAAACACATGGGGACATCAGGTTGTGTGGAGGGTTTTTGAGGAAATTGGGAGGGTCAAAGGGATTCTGTGTTCTCCCAGAATGGTGAAGACTCTCAATGGGTTCCTCCCTCCCCTTGATATCCTCCCACTGAGTACCACCCACAGGGGGGATATCAGGTAGCACCCTTACTTCCCTGGCCTCATGAGAAGGGGCTTCTCCATCTAAAGCAGTGACAATACCTCTAGATTCATCACATCACAGCTATCAGAAGATAAAGTCACTGTGACACTTGTTTGTTGTACTTAGACAATTTAAGATGTATTTAATTAATTCAATCTTCAAAACAAATATACAAATCAGAATCACTGATCTCATTTAAAGCACCATCTTGATACATCTTTTTATATAGGTGAGGAGCCTCCTTACCCTACTCTCATTGAGGGGTGGACCCACCTCAAATGGCAGCTCCCTTTTTCTAAGTCAAGTAATCAATGTAAAAGAGTATACCTACTTCTATTGAGTAGGTATTGTGAAGAAGGCACATTAAACACCCCTCCTATAGAGACGTGGTGGCCATTTGCTATGTTAGATACTACCTGGAGATGAGATACATCTCCCCAGGGCATCTTGAGGTCCTGTTTCATCAGCCCAACAGTTAAGGGGATCCAGCCTTATTCTATTGTTCAGGGGTGTAAGTAACCAGAGGAGATGAAGCCCAATTTCTCTCCCAGACTCCTGTAGCAGAAGGTACATCCACCTCTCAACCACCTCAATTTCTTTAATGCAGCATATGCCCTGTGTTCATACAATTCCATAGCACCCCAAGATATGTTGTAATTGGTACTTCCCAAAATCCCATTTGGAATTGGAATACCAGCTCAAGACTACAGTCCAATCTGAGTGGACCTCATTCATTCTTCACTTTCAGTCACCCTGGGACCCTCTTAGAGCAAGGTAGCAGTAACTTTGCATACTACATCAGCAAGACAAAGAGAAGAGTCCCAGAGAAAAGCTGAGGAGAGAGAGAGACACCAAAATAACAACTGTAGAAACCTTGTGACACACTTAGGAGAAAAGCAGCACAAAAACTCACCTTCTCATTTGCAAGCAGGAACAGGGGATGCCTGCAAGGGCATGCTTCCTGCAGTGCCTAACCCACATCCATATGCAGAGATCCACTTGACTGAAAAATGGTGGAGCAACCTTTTATGACTTTGTCCCCTGCTGCATGTGCTTCAATAATTCAAATTTCATACGTATAATAGGGGATTAGAATCCAAGGGAAACCCTGAAATATCCATGGTAACACTTAAGAACAGCATTTTAGAAAGGGTGAATAACTTATCAGGTCTTGTGATTCAAATGAACTGGGGCAGTAGCCCACTAAGGGAACAACTGAACAATCCTTCTCACTAAAAAAAGGGAGCCAAGCCCCCTGCAGGTGTGCCACAGACTGCTACCATCCTAAAGGCTAAGGATGCTAAGAAGCAGAAATTGGCAGATAGTATGAGGGGAAGTTTAAGGGAGAAATACGAGAAACTACTGAGTGCTATTGCTCAAACACTGGCAGAAACTAGTCACAGAGAAGAGAGGAGAAAAAACCTAACCCTGCTGCGGGCTATATCCCAGAAATCGGTAGAGCCAGAGCACCTGTGGCATACAAGTCATGCAATTACTGGGGACTACATTTCAGACATTGCAAAGACCAGAACTGGAGTAGTATAGGGAAACAAAGCCTTTACGTAGCTCGTGGCTATGTCTCAGATATTCAAATGAGGCCAGAATCATATAAAACCGGGAAAAGCCTAGCCCTAGTGGGTGTTCTATAAATAGTGTGCTATAATAACACATCATGCCAAAAGCGTTAAGCAGATGCGAGAGAATTCTTACTCGAAGGAGAGTGCCAAATATATCATCAACCCTAAAGAAGGGGGAAACTTTCTGTTAGCAGAGTGCCAAAATTAGGTTGTTATAATTACCTCAAGAGGTTATACCATCAGTAGAGGGTGACAGAAATTTAGCCATTCTTCTACACAAAATAAGCCCAAGTGTTGAGCAGGATTCTATATCCCTGAAATTGTAAGTCTGATCCAAGAAATGAAATTGGTACTATTCCTATAAGACTGATTATATCAAATAATCATTTTAGGCAGGGCTTTACACTATGTTGAATAGTGCCAACTTGACAAATTAAATCAAGAGTCTTCAATTTGCTATATTTGGAAATCCGTAGCTGATTTAGAACCATACACTTCATAGATTATCCCATCCTGTCAATGTTTTCTTAGATTGCTCTCAGCGAAAGATCCTATTTTGTTGTCAAAAGCTTTTGTTTTCATCAATGATTTGAATCCCAAACACATTCAAGAGAAAAATATTAAAAGATTTTGAAACTTACTTTTTTTCAAGTGCTGATTTGATATACACCACCCAGACACAACAAGATAGTCAGTAATCAAAGGGACTGGTAAGATCCTAACTCACATGTTTACCCATTACACAGTCAATTAATGCTAATAGGAGAATTTGCAAAGGTGTTCGACAGTTGTTTCCCTCTGCATGGCCAAAACCATTTTTCTTTTAAATGTATGTGTAACTTTACCTCTACTCTTATAATTTTAAAATTGTGATTCATTTTGCATGGTGCATGCTATTTCTAGTGGGTCTGTACAGTAACTCTTCCAAGCTCATGATTCTATTTCTGCCTTCACTCCATGAACATGAACCTACTGCCTGTAGCCTTGTGTCAAAAAGAAAATAACATGTTCTACAAATTTACTTATTATTATTATTATTATTATTATTATTATTATTATTATTATTATTACTACTATTATTAGTATTATTAGTATTATTGTTGTTTTGATTGTAGGCCATTTTATCTCACAACAGTTTGTTCAAATAAAGCACTGATGGAGAGATCTGAAACCAGGTGCCAATGGTACTTCCCTTGTTCTAAAGTGAAGGGTTTATTTCTACCTTCCAATGCTCTGGTTATAGAGCATGCTCATGTGTAAATACGTTTGAACACATTATGGCACCAACCTATGTTCTAGGGCCCATCTACAGCAACTATACTAAACACTTGATTGCATACTTGAATGTCTACTAATGTTGAATCCACATATTTTTAGGCTGTGATGGAGGAGTTTAAGAATAATGAGTGGGGAGCAGAAGTAGGTTGTGGTAAAGGCATTTCCATAGCAGCACATTGACTTTGAACAATGCCCTTGCATTGTCAAGCCACGTGGCAGGTGTTCACTTTGTTCCTCCCTTTTAGTGTCTGCCTGTAATGGGATCATAGTTTAATGTCTGCTGTTTTCTTTCATAATCATCTAATCAGTTGTCCTACAATAGCCCACATTTCAATCAAACACAGTGTTTTGTTTGTTGAACATTTTAGTGTGACCGTACTTCGTCGAGCACTAGCACAGATGTTCAAATCTAGCTTATCAGGCTGATTCATTTGAATTTTAAAGTCATGTTTTATACAACTGTTCATATTATCATTATTTTATTTTGGTAGGAGACCATTGAATATCATGTTTGATAACAACAGGTCATACATGAAAAGCATTGACAATTTCTGAACCCATTGTTTACTACAATTTACTAAAAGTATATCCCTTTTTCTACACTACCGATTATGCGGTCATGGAGAATCTAGAGTTACATATAAGGTTAAACATTGAAATTGATAAAATAAACAGCACACAAACTTCATCAAATTGCATCAATGAGGTTATGAATAAGGGAGAAGAACAGTACATTTCTACATGTTCTTCAAACTGTCCACAGTGTGAGAATGAATTGAAAAAGCAAAGTACTTGTAATAAATGCCCGGACTAATAAGGGAGAGCCTAGGGACGGATTGTAGGATGACATAACTAACATCAACATTCCTATGCCTGATGGGAACAGTTGCAGTGCAGGAGTCACATAAGGAGGGGAGTGACGGAAGAGGATGGAAGAGGTGAGGAGAGTAACAAAACAAGTGACAAACTATGGAAGGTCTACAAAGATTCAACATAGGGCTGGGGAGGCGGAGAAGACATAAAGAAGGGAAAGGGGGAAGAGATGACCTGTAATCAGTGGAGGAGGGACTAATGATCAAATAAGCTGTCCAAATAATACTGAAAATGGTGAAGGTGGGGCGTGGAAGGATTGAGTCAGAAGGTCAAATGTCTGCAAAGAACAAGCGCCTATGTATCACCATGGTCAATGGCAATTGGGCTAGTGGTTGAAAATGACAGCCAGTGTACAAGGAGGAGGCAAAAGGGGTGTGGAGAGGGAGAGGAAGGAGACAAGGGAGGAGGGGGCCAAGCTCAAAATTACCAATGTGGAGATGGTGAAAGAAAGCACTCATAGGGGGCAGAGTGAATCCTGCTGTTGAGGAGAGTAGGGGATGTGATGATGAAGGGGGTGAGACAGAGGGAAACAGACAGGGGTAGGGGAGACAGGGCGGTCTTCAAGTGACTGAGAAGGCATGTGGACAGGTCTAGACAGGGGCATCTTAGTTGCCTTTTGATAGTGGTGGCAGGCTCAATCATCCTGACTGGCCGGATTGTCACAAGGACAAAGTAAAAACAGTGGGAGGGGGGATCAGGTCCAGGACACAAACTGATAATTAAAATGACAAACAACGTAATCATAACTCAGATGTCACATCCAAACACCAGCCAGGGCTGGGAAATGGCCAAAGTGGTGGTAGCAAGGAATGGGTGGTTGTTGAAATGCGTGGTGACAGAGGTAACTCAGCGTGCAGCCTTCCTGTGGCATATCAAAATCACTGTGGGAAAACTGTCCCAATTGAACATTTTCAGCACATGAACCCCTCCCACCATCAGTGTGTAGTATGCAGACAAAGGGTGCATGGTAACCAGCTACAGCAGGAAGTGCATCAACATACACATTCAATACATAACAAACATCTCAAGCAACATGATGAAATGTACAGTCAGCTTAATACTCACCAAAGTCAACTGCAAACATGCATAGGAGAACCCATCTGGAATACTCACTAGGGGTGTACACACAAGTAGAACTGCAGGCTGGCCACAGATATGACGTCCCAATGCCCATGTGTGATATGCTCTTACACCGAGCCATCCTTGCAAGCCTGGAAAAGGGAAGCGGGAGTAGCGTGTGTGTCAGGACCCCAAGCAAAACGCATACACAAGACAAGACTGAATGGGCCCAGCAGGAACATAGAGTGGATGCCTTCCGATGCCACAAAGCACCACACTGTCACATTTACGCACAATAGACAAAATAAAAACAATAGCATTTGAAAGAAAACACAAATGTATTCAAATAATGTATTGAAAGAAATAAAATGAAAAGAGTAACAAATTAAACAAAAGCGAAATCAAAAAAAAGAAAACATGAAAAAAATTACAAATAATTTAAAAATAATAAAAAATAACCAAAATTATGATTCAAATGAATAATCAAATTGAAAATATAATATACTTACCAGAAACCATACAAATTTGAATAAAAATCAACAAAAAAAATCAGATTCTAAACTGCTGGAAAAAAGAAAAAAGAAATTTGCAGGAAAACAAAATCAAAAATGGCCATATATGACCCGGGGGGCGAGGGGAACACCCAGGAGGGGGGAGGTACAGGGTGCACCTCTACACCCACATGCGTAGATGTTGAGGTAAAAAACCTCGCTGGGCTCAGCGCCTGCATGGCCCGACCTATGTGGGAGATAGGTTGTCATCATCACACTCTGGATCTGATTCAGAAGGTGGAGATGGTGCAGTTGATTCACCACGCCTACCCATGCCTTGCCCCTCAACAGCAGCAAGTATGCGGGTCTGGTAAGCCAGGTCCTGGCGGGCATGAGACTGAGGCCAGCTTGCATCACCTCACGTGTCACACGTGTGTCCTCCTGCAGGGACTGATGTGTGAGACAGAGTTCAGCTTGCATGGCCTCACATGACAAACGGAGTGTGTTCCAGGTTGCACGGAGTTCAGCCAAGATGGTTCTTTGAAGCTGTTCAAACGTGTCTTCTGTCCGCCTACTCTGATCCATCATGAGGTCAGATAGAGTAGATCGGAGGGCTTGTTGTTCCACCCTCAGGGCCTCATGGTCTGCCTCTGCTTGAGCATCAAGTGCGGCACACAGCGTTGCCATTTCAGCCCGGCGCACCCTGTCATTCGCCGTCATGCCCAGCCTGAGTGAGCGGCACGTGGACTGCATAGCTGTCATAGCTGTCACCGGGTTCGGTGATATCTTCTTCCGACAATGTAGATTCCGAGATCTCCCCCTCCCCCGACTCCTCACCTTCTTCTTCCTTCCAAGAGCCCTTCTTTTCCTTTCTTCATGATCGCACCCAAAAGGGAGACCAAGGGCCCCTCCCCCGGGAACGACCAGGAGGGGAAAAAGCCCGTAGGCACAAAAAACCCCTGTGCAATCAGAGTGATCTTCAGAGGAGTGGAACCAGGAATCCTTGCAGGGTGTTGGCTGGTCGATGGGGTCGGGAGGTATCACGTGGAATTGTACCCTGCAGAAAACAGGCAGTCCAGTAAGCGCCCCGGGGAAATGGTACACGGAGGATCAATAAGGCAGAGGTATCCAAACAGCAGATGAGAAGCAATCCGGAATACAGGCTGAGGACTGGTACACGGGAAGACTATAGCACAGTGTCCAAAACGGTTGGCGAGAGCAATCCAATGGACAAACAGGGGTCAAGTACACAGGAGAAGTAGAGCAGAGCAAGAAGAAAGAAGGAAGCAGAAAGGCTGTTTAACGAACGAGCAGAAACACAGCCGAGAGGAAGGAAAGCGGTAAGAGTGAAGATGGGAAGGGGGAGGGTAAGCACAAGTTGGAAGGAGGACAAAGAAGGCGGGGAACAGAGTTAGCAAGGAAACGAGAAAAACATAGCAAGCAGCGGAAGAGCGGGGAGAAAAGGAAAGGGAGCCGGACTGGGCGCGAGGACCCAACCGGGGAAAAAGGTGAAGAACTACAGAGTGTAGTGACAGCCAGCAAGCAGTGCTAACGGGACAAAAACCGGAATCGTTGCGACGTGTCCGCGACCCGGAAGGGGCTGGTTAAAACTCTAGGTCACGGAACGCTCCAGCCAATGAAAACAGAAAGAAAGTGAAACCAGGGAAATGGGGCGTGGCTGTTCGTGGCTTGGGGAACGGGACTAAGATCCTTGTTGCCAGCAGCTCCACAGATGCCAGGAACTCAGCAGCATGACAGTAGCCCGCTGATGGAGCACCATTTGCCTAACAGAAGGGAGGATGGAATGGGCCACACTTTCCAGACCTTGAGCAATTATCTCAACTGTTCCCCCCTGTTGCTGTGCTATGTCAATCATGGAACGCTCCCTCTCACTTGACCCCGTTGCCACATGGCCACCGCGTTGCCAGACACCACACCTGCTGGGCCCAAGGAGACGTGGTCCTTGAGGGGTTGGAGACACCTGCGGCTGCAGGACTGCATCCCTCCATCAACCTGATGCCCCAGGAACATGGCCAACTGGTGTTGAGTGTGACTGTGCACCCGTAACCACCACAGGTGGACATTCCAACCTTTCCTGGCCCCCAACTGCAGGTGTCGCAGACAGAAGACCATCCAAAACAGGATCATCACCTTCAATATAAATAGAAAAACAAGAATACGCACCCCAGTACCACATACCACACACATAAAGGTCACAGCATTTACAGACAAATAATTAAATAGCCATGTCACAGGCAAAACAAACCACAACATGCATCCAGTAGCATTGCAAAGCAGGGTCATTCCGAACGCAGTAAAGGATGTGTGCAAAATGTGAATGCAACACATGTCTTGCATGTTGCACATCACCCGCATCACTCACAACTTCTAGAGGGCATACATGCAATCCAAATATGAGAGATGGTAACAAAGATTTGGCACCTAGCATAAGCATGTGTTACCACACAGAGAGACACAGCTAGAAATTTAACCAAACACACCATGATACATGTAACATGCATGTTCATGTGTAGCACTCCACTACTATCAACTATGCACAGTACATGTGTCATAGGAGGCATCTGTGCTAGTGCATTTCAAAACTGTGATGGGAGGGACATGGTGACATACATGTCAGGTCAACATCACACAGCACCAGCATGATTGCACATGTACACAAGTGGATCAGAACGCAAACAAGCAAAGGGAGGGGTACAAGGGAGAAAACGAAATCAAAACAACTATGACACTGGGCACAGTGACACACAGAACATGCTAGTGCATGGAGAAGGGATAAAGGGTTGAAGACCCAGGAAGGGGGAGAAGGGGAATGTGCAAAACAGAACAGACCAAAGAAGGCAAATTAAGTACAATGATAGAATGTCCATTCAAATAGTGGTAGTGCAGCCAGCAAGTGACAAGTATAAGATGATTTGGACAGGACAAATCTGATGAGTGCAGACAAACAGTGCTGGACTGCATGGGGATAAGCACTGGACCCATTCATATGGGAGGCCTGTAGGCAGTGCAGCAGGGAGGCAGGGTGAGCAGGTAACTGATCTGATGGATTGAGTGTGTGCAGGGGCACAATGCCAACAGAGGAAAGCTTTCAGCTGGGTAGAAGAGGGGCTAATGCAGGAGCAAGAAGGAAGGTGTTGAGGTGCTAGCAGAGGCAGACTTGCCTCAAGATTCAACGAGGCATGTTGGCACTTCAAAAGTGAGCTCCCAGCTGTATGCACAGATCTGCTCCTACCTCATTCATTATATTTCACGACTGAGCTTCAGGGAGTGTGGTGTAGAGGATGAAAGGACTCAAGGGGGGATGATTTGGTAGATGGATTGTGTAAGGTATCTCCTACCCACCCAAAGAAACCTTGTGCACAATGCAGAGGGTCTGAAATATTATCCTTGCATCCACTAGTAGCCAGTGAAGGGGTCACATAGCTGGAATGATGGGATCCCAGGGCTTGTGGTGAAGGACAAGTCTTGCAGTCCTGTACCGGATTACTGGTGGAGGGTGGAGGCCGGTTGATTAATGAATGAGACTGTCACAGTACCCCAACCTTGAATGAACCAGAGCTTGGCAGACTGAGAGAATGTAGGAGAATGTTAGGGAGGGCACAGTACCCTTGAGGTGGTGGAGCAATAAGTTAATCCATTCCAAGATACATCACAAATGTGTGTGTAAAAGGGATGTGTTGAGTCAAAGGTGACCCAGAGGTTCATGACCTTGCAGGTGGAGGCAGGAGGGGGGCCAAGTGGGGCTGGCCAGAGATTGATTGCAAAGGATGGAAAAGGTGCATCAATGAGGAGAATGTCAGTCTTGCTAGCAAACATACAGAGACTGTTGGTAGTACACCAAATGCAAATGGCAATGAGGCTATCTGAAATAAGGGAGGGACAAGAGGTGACCAAGGGCAGCCAGGAAATGAGTTGGTAGTCATCAGCATAGCACCAGAACTGAAATGATAATCCAGTAGTCAAGAGCTCCCAGGTTCTCTTTGTGATCTGAGGCCGACAGTTCAGACCCCTCGTGAACAACACAGGTTGAGAGGGAGATTGAGGATAGGTAAGAGGCAACTTGTAGCTGGTCGGTCACACATGCCAAACACACTTGTCATTGAGTTGCACGCATCAATACTCACCAGATGATGCATTGTAGTCCATCCTCTCTCCCACTCCGCAGATTTGTTCCTCCAGGATGAACTCTGAAGCGATCTCCTCATGGTGAGTGAGTTCATCCTCCTCTGATGGTGGCCCACCACCAGTCACCAGAGACATGGAGTAATTGGAGGTGCGCTTTTGCTTAGCACTGCGTTTGAGGTCATTCCAGCGCGTGTAGCTGTCCTGAGCTGTGCACACCTGGAATCCCATGGATGTCACACCATACGCAACACGCTGCCAGTGGACCCACCGCTGGTGATGTGTTGTATTGCACTGTCGGCCCACAAGCATATCGCGTTGGTGTTCTGACAAGTAGCCCACAAGGAAGTCCAGTTCCTGATTGCAGAAAGGCTTCTTCCTTGATATGCCGGAGGCCGGGGCCGTGTCTGGAGTCCCAGCCTCTTGTGCAGGAGCACACTTCCTCCTTTTCGATGGTGGTACTGACCCTGAGGAGGCAATGTGGCCCTGTTCAGTGGGGGCAGTGGCGCTAGTGGACTGGACCAATGCAGTGGGTGTTGGTATGAGGACAGAAGGTCTTGCTCGGGTCTGAGTCACTGCCAGGGTAGTGTTGGCTGCATCTGCACATGCAGTTACCACCACCCGGCTGCTTGGGGCAGCAGATATCAGTACTGCCCGAGATATGTGTGCCACAGTCACATCCACAGTGGACGCACATGAGCCCACCTTCCGGACAAGATGGAAATCGTCCTGGGTGTCCTCCTCACACAACGAAACATGCGCTGCCTGACTCAGAGCCCGGGTGGAGGTGTCCACAGCTGCACCTGCAGCTTCCACCACCGGTGGGCCTGTGACAGCAGAAGTAGATTGCTGTTGGGTGATATGGGCGTCAAGGTGAGATGGAACAGCTGCATCACCAGGAAACACAGGGGGTGGTGGCATGTCTGCACCAGCACATGGCTGTGCATCCTGCCCCAGAGGGGCACCCCTGCCTCTTCCAGCCCTGTAGCCAACCTGCCCACCCTGGACTCCCCGTCCTCCCTGGTCTCCGGGCCCACATGCCCGACCACATCCAGCCCTTGGAGGACAACCAACTTTGCCACCCTTAGCCTTTGGTGGCCTCCCAACCATTGCACCGATGGAAAATGGGCTATGGGAGGTTCAACCAACAATTGTCCTGGGCAATTGGCTAGAAGGTGGCAGGGTACTTGATGGTATGGGTACCCAAGTGCCCCTGTAAGGCTGTCTGTGACCCCTGGGGAGAAATGACGGGTCACGCAACGCTTAGGCAGCCCCCTGAAAAAAAAATCCAAAAAAAAAAAAAAATCAAAAGTTAAGATGAGATTATGCTCACTAAATTAGAAAAAATAAAATAAAATAAAAAAAATTGTGCACGCGACCCTGGTAGCCCACATGCATGAATATTACCTCCAGCAGTACGGTGTGGCACCCAGGAACACAAAAAACACGTATGCGTGGAACACGCGGGCTACAATGACCTCTAAATGGTACGCATGCACAGGAGGTACCACAGATGGTAAAAAGCGTATGCGACTCACCGTCTGCCTTGCATGGTTAAAAAAAAACACGCGCGCTTGTGCGCGTAGGCAACACCCCACCAAAAGAAGAGGTATGGGCTTCATACGCTGTGAAGTATTCATGTGTGATTCCAGCAGAGTAAACACATGTGTCACTCTCCATGGACAGCACGTGCAGTGTTTTGCTGGCCCGCGCTCACCTTTAACCCATGCATAGAGCAACACCTGCGCGCGTGACATCACAGACGCGCTTACGCGCCAAGGGCCTTTCCTTGAATTACACGCATTAACACGTGGACGTGCGTGCTGTTTTTTCACGTGGTGAATCACTATGCACCGGCCACAGGGAAAGGCCCGCACGTATAACGTCACGGTCGCGCCTACGCGCTTAGGGCCTTTCCTCGAATTATACGCTGATGGGCAGTTTTTTCATGTGCCAAATCACTCCGTATCAAGCTGGCCACGCAACAACCCACGGAAGACCACACTCTTGCCCAGAAGGCCATTTTCCTGCCCGCCAGAGCCTCGAGCACGCTCCCACCGGCCATCTGCTGCTGCCTGCCTGCCTACTGCCCACCTGCCCTGCTGTTTGGGGCCTGCATGTCAGCCATCTGCAGGGGTGCAGTTGCTGTGACCACCCCTGCTGGAACAGAAGATTCCCGACTGGAATACCATCGCTCCCCAGCCCAGCCCCAGGACCCAGTTGCCGACCAACACCTGCCTCGAGGGTTGCCATGTTGGACACAACACCATCTGGCACCAGTGGCAACCCCCCAGCAGAGAGGCAGAGGGCTACTAGCTTCAGTGCTAATGAAGTTGGTATCCTGGTGGAGCAAGTCCTGGGGCAGTATGATGCCCTCTTTGGAAGTGTGCGTGCCGACAATGAAGAACGGAAGATGATCTGGATGGACATTGTGACTGCCATCAACGTGGAGGGGGTGGCAGTCCACGACATTCAACACGTCGGGAAGCGCTGGGAGGACTTCGGTCCAGGACCCTCAACAAGGCCCAGCCACTCTTGAAGGCAGCGGATGCTGAGGGGTGCCGGGTCCGCCTAACCAACAACCAAATGAGGGTCCTGGAACATATACGCTCAGCTCTCCACCTACAGGTCCTTGTGAGGCAGACCTGTCTGGAGTCGAGCAGTAAGTGTACACGCGTACTGATTGGACGCAGTGCATGTTGAGGTGTGGCAGGAGTGTGCAGTTTGCACATATGTCTTTGTAGGGCCTTGTATGGATGTGTATGTACAGGATCATGAGCCTGCCGCATGTGAATCCTCTCATGTGTGAGACACATAGATGGTCTATGTGTTGGTAAGCATGCTGGCCAAATGCAGGTGTGGGTGCACACATTTTTAAATTTCTGTGTCTGTACTGTGGCATGGCTATGGTGTCACACATGGATGCTGCTTCCACCTGCATGTATCTGCACTATGTACATTTGCATGTGTGTGTATTTGACAAGTGTGCAACTGTGATACGCCATGGATGCATGTGACACTGACATGTAGGAGGCTGATTGCCAGATGTGACATGATGGCGATGTTATCAGTGCAACAGGTGGTGGAGATGTACAGATGCATGTCTGTCTGGTGGCGTGTGTGCATGTGTTCTGCACTCCCCGTGTTGCATGTGACGTCAGGCTCACCTTCGGCTGCTCATGCTGTTGTTTGTGTATGGATGGTGCTGCCTGGTGCAACATTCCTGTTTATACGCTCAGGTGGTTGAGTTTTAATGACATGTGTGTTGAGGAGTGTGATGGCATGTGTAAGGTTTGACACTGCCACTCATGTACAACTGTCATGTGTGTATCAGACCATTGTACAGTGCCCTGATGCCTGTATGCCTGTGTTCTATCTCTCCCTGTCTGCAGCGTCAACTGATGAAGAGGGCGGAGAAGCTGCTGTGGAGCAAAGCGGCAGGGATCGCACCGCCAGCCAGATTCAAGGCCCGGCCCTCCTCCCATGATGTCATCTCGTCGGGGAGTGAGGAGTCTGGTGCTGCGTCCGTGGCCGCAGCTGCCGAGGGTAGGTCCAAGAGGCGGAGGTTGGAGGTCTGATGGAGGAAGATGGCACAGAGTCATCCAGGTTGGTGGGGGGTTTGGTTGAGGAGGAGGCCGTGGAAGGGACACACAAATGGTCTGGAGGGGGGGATTGGGGGATTTCACTGGTGCTGGTGGTGCAGTCCAGGGGCAGGAACAGGAGGAAGCACAGGCTGGTGCGGAGGTGCCTGTGTGTAATCCTGTCCCCGATCCTGTGACTGCATCATCCCGCACCAGCTGGGATGCCTACGTCCAGATCCGTTCTCAGGGAGGGGATGAGCACACAACATCTGGCCTTCCTCTCCCTGCGGAAGTGGCAATCCGGGACTGGGTTGAGCCTGTCCTGGCTGGGGTGGTGTTGCGTCAACGGGGCATGCGAGTTGACCTGCAGTGTTTTCGTGAAGACACTGCACGTTATCTCAGATGCCTCTTTGACTGCGTCGACCTACTAGGACGGGTCACCAGTGTGTCAGAATTAAAATTATATCATGCCTTCTATTGTAATAAATATATTAATATTGGCCTACACCAAGCTGCTCGAAAGTCACTTGCGAGATCTGTGTTACAAGGTCCTGACCTTTAATCCATGTAGGCCGCCATTTTAGGTCAAACCGCCATTTTAGGATTTGTGTGGAAAAGTCACCCTGTGAGCTAAAATGGTGGACGATGTCAATGCAAAATACAACATGGCCGCCTTGACCTCTGTACATCGCTAATGTGTAATCTGCCTGCAGGCTACTTGTTGAGGTCATGAACTGAGACCTCGTCCTACGTTGACCTATGTGTACAAGGATTACTCGCGCAATGAAACCAATCCACGAGTATATATTATGATAATGTATTCTGTATTGAACAAAGACCATCTGTTTTACTACATTGTATTAATGTTTAAGAAGACCTGCAATACGAAACTTAGAATACACAGTAAATGCATACGCTTATTGTTACATGTAATAAAGAACAAACCAGTTAGATGCGGTTATTTGAGGTTCGGCAACGAACCCTAGAATTGGTGATGTATAAAGTAGAATATTAACCCGAAGAAGGGTTGCCCTTAGCGCTCACAAAAGGTTTAAAAAGCGAATGCATTCTAATGTACAGTCTGTCACTGAACACACTGAAACACGCTGGCGTTCGTTGTGTTGTACTGAGGGCCGATAGCTATCTGACTTTGCACTGTTTTGTAATTGTATTCGATAGAGAATAAAGTACTTTGTAAGTTCCTTTGTGACCTGTGTTTGGTGTATTTCCTTTTGGGGTACTCAGCCTCAATATTTTGTTTCTGTTTTCACAAGTGCTGGATTCCTCCATGTGCTGGACCTTGTACCAACCCCCTCCTCAACTGAACCCCCTATGCGACAGTCGTCCTCTGTGCATCTTCCGGCCCATGTATCACCTGGGCACCCTGTGGAGCTGCCTCTGAACCAGCGGCCAGGCTGGTGGAGGACACATCCCTGCCACAGTCGGGAGTTGGAGGTCCAGCAGGCGTGGTCACATCAACAACTGTACCCCAGCAGGAGGAGCACATGCAGGCCTTAAGAGGCAGGGCGCAGGCACAGCAGCAGCAGGCTCAAGGTTGGAGCAATGATGGCTCGGTCCATCAATATCAGAGGGGCAGGCATCGGCCGGAGGACCCTGGATTGGGAGTGTCTTCCATGTGGCAGCGGTTGGGCCAGCACATAGATGCGGAGCAGCAGCGGGCGGAAGAGGCATGGCTCACTATGGTGAGGGCGGAGAGCTCCATGGGCAGGGCGCTGTGGCAGGCCGAGTGCCTCGAAGCAATTCGCAGGGAGTTGGTTTTGGACATGGCGTTATCCCTGTGAAACCTCACGGCCATGCAACAGGCCCGCCTCCAGGACATAGAACAGGAGTTTGATGATGCCCTAGCCTGAGAAATCGGCAAGTGAGCCGTAGGACTTGCCCGCCGCCATTGTATATAGTTAGTTAGTGTTAGGTTTCATTTATGTTTTTATTTCATTTGGGGCGCTTGGACTATGCCCCACCTTTAAGTAGATACTTCTTTATTAGGTGGTCTTTTTTGTAGGTTTCATTTCAATAGTTGGGCTCATGGACCCTGGATTTGTTATTTGTATATAGTTGAACAGTGGATTTATCATCATTTTTTTTTATTTTACCCTGGAGCAATGGATTGTACTTATTTCTTTCCCTTTGGATTTGCTTTGTTGGACGGCGACTTTGGACACATTTTCATTTGGATTTATTTGGATTCTGATTTCATATATTCTTTTTCATTTTGGGACATGCTGCATTTTATTTCTTATTTCCATTATTGTGTGTTTTCATTTAACCCCTTCATTTTGTGTTCAATACATTTTTGTTTCATACTTCAATGTGTGGTATTCTCTCATTGGTTTCATGCATGTCACGATGTGGGTTTTCACATTCACTGGCACCCATTGTGAGTGTGTGACGGACATGTGTTGATGTACATACTTGCCATTTGGGTTGTGTCATGTAATGGGCTTTTCAATGTGGGGTGGATGGAATACTTGTTTGGGTCTTTGGACAGGGGTGGCGTGCGGTGGGATTTGGGTGGCCATAAGGCCCATGATTGTGGATCATGATGACGTGTTGGGGGGGACATGAGTCGGGGCCTGCTGGCAGGTGCCCCTCGCTGCTGAGTGGGTGAGGGAGTGCAGGGGGACATGAGTCGGGGCCTGCTGGCAGGTGCCCGTCACTGATGGGTGGGTGGGGGTGCAGGAGGACATGAGTCGGGGCCTGCTGGCAGGTGCCCATCATTGCTGAGTGGGTGGGGGTGCAGGGGGACATGAGTCGGGCCTGCTGGCAGGTGCCCGTCACTGCTGGGTGGGTGGGGGTGCCAGGGGACATGATTCGGGGCCTAGTGGCAGGTGCCCGTCATTGCTGGGTGGGTGGGGGTGCAGGGGGTCATGAGTCGGGGCCTGCTGGCAGGTGCTCCTCGCTGCTGGGTGGGTGAGGGGGTGCGGGGGGACATGAGTCGGGCCTGCTGGCTGGTGCCTGTCACTGCTGGCTGGGTAGGGGTCGAGGGGGACATGAGTCGGGGCCTGCTGGCAGGTGCCCATCACTGCTGGGTGGGTGGGGGTGCAGGGGGACATGAGTCAGGGCCTGCTGGCAGGTGCCCCTTGCTGCTGGGTGGATGAGGGGATGCAGGGGGACATGAGTCGAGCCTCCCAAATATGTTCACAACTGCATGGTGCCATGTGGGCTGCCTGCAGGGCATGGTGAGGGTTGTAGGTTAGTCCCCTGTGGTGTGGGCTGCCTGCAGGGCATGGGGAGGTGGGGAACCGCACACCCGGGAGGGCCCACATTGCCAAATCGCGTGTAAAACTCCCTGTGCACCCCCAAATACACATAGTACGCTCACACAGGGCCTATAGCGTGTGAAAATTCCCATGCACCCCCGAATACACGTACCCCGCTCGCACAGGGCCTCTCGCGTATGTAAGTTCCCGCGCACCCCCCAAATTTACATACCCCGCTCGCACAAGGCCTATCGCATGTGAAACTTCCTGCGCACCCCCCAAATACACGTAGGCACCCCATCCACCCTGGGCTTGCCCCAAAGGTAGCCCACACCACAGGGGGGTGATTTTTGTACGCGATTTACCTAGCATGAGCGGGTATGTGTATTCTGGTTCGTGAGCGGGGATTTTGCACGCAGTTTCATGGTTGGGGGGCTGTATGCTGGTCCACTGGCCTTTGCGCCATGTACTGGATTTGTGCGCTGTTCATGGCACACGGGGTGGGGGCGTAACTGGTACTGCTGCAGTGTTGCTGCGCCACTCTGCGCCACGGCTGGTTATGGATGTTGTAATCCATGAATACGCTGTGCTCTGATATGGGTTTTGGCGCACACGGCTAGCACAGACTGCCGCACGCGCACACTGTGTGGCAGCCACATGCACCACTTGTGCGCTGATTTCCGTGAATTACCCCCTTATTGTATTGAGATCCAAGTTACAAACCAACACCCATAATATAGTCATGCACAGCTATGAATACATAATAGTTTCAAAATCATGTATAGAAACATGAAAATAGTGCATTAGTATAATAACAACAAAGTGTAAGACATGTTGACGGACAGAATCAGATCAAATCTGATCAATAAAGTACTTTATAAAACTTGACATTAAAAAATATTTGTAGAATAAAGGGAGGGAGAAAAGCACATAATGGTGCTTACACAATTAGTACAATATATTGAGACATATAACTTGATCTGTTTTGAAAAAAACACGGTAACAATCAGCATATCCGGGATATACTTGAAGTTGATTAAGTGTTAATATTATTCAAATAGATAGTGAAGTCTCATGTTTGATAGAGAGAGAAGGAGAGAGGAGGTGTGCCAGCATTACATTTCTCCATTCTATTGAAATAACATATGTTATTCCACCATACTTTAATAGAATCCTTTGTACAGTCTTTCCAGTAAGATGGTATTAAATTATTGCAATAAGAATGAACAGATACAATATTTAAAAACATGACTCAAATTTCCCTATATTAATAGCAAGACTTCCCAATAGGATATTTGTTAGCATTAAAGGAATTTCTGTTTTGACAATACATTGAAGGTAATTCCATACCTGGGACCACAATCTTTTCAAAACGGAGTGTTCAAAGAACATATGTTTACAAGAACCAGTAGCCAAATGGCAAGAACAACACAAATCATCATTAAAGATCTTGGATTTAAATAATGTCAAAGGGGAAATAAGGACTATTTGAATAAAATAACAGAGTTTGGGTTAACATCGCAGAAACTGACACCATTTTATTCTTAGTCCAAATCATAGACCAATCTTCATCATCAAGCTGCGTTTCACAATTTTCTTCCCAAAGCAATTCAGATGATAACTTGACACTAGCATTTTTTTTTCTTTCAGAGTTTTAAAAAAATTGGGGGATTTAATGCAAATCAAGGGATTCCATGTAACATAATTTAATAGGGTCTAAAACCTGTTTATATATAGTTTTTATATTCATGGAATCCAGCAAGCATACACTACATTGAAATATTGATTACAAATAAAACCAGGAATAGAACATTTAGTTTTGAACTTTTCACAGGTGAGGATACCTCCTTTGTACTCCTTTGTTGAGCCATGTTTTCCAAAGAATAGGTCTATTGTTTATGGTTTTTATTACACCAAATGAAAGGGTATAAAGCTTTTGATAGTTCATCCATTTGCTGAAAAATAAAATCCCTCAATTAAGAAATAGTGAGATATATTATTTTGGAGAATCCCGCTCAAGATCTATTAAATATATACATGGTGTCTTTAATATCAAATAGTACCACTAGACATTGTTCTACCCTCATCCAATTGGGCACATTCACTTGCTCATTTGACAGAAACCAATGTTGAGACTGTTTTTAGAATAAATGCCTAATGATAATTCCTGAAGCCAGGCAATCCTACACCACCACGATAATATTAGTTTTTAAGCTTGCTATACGCAATTCTTTTCTTTTTCTCATTACCCCATAAGAAGTATCTTATTATTAGATTTAAAAAATGAATCAGGTAAAGGAATGTGAAGCATTTGTAGTTAATATAATACTACCAGAGTAGAAATCATATTAATGGCCTCTATTCTTCCACCATCAAGCCAAAATCAGCAGTGATCATGAGGCAACATAATCATGAAGTTTTGATTGAAGAATTGTGCATATTAATCCTAACTGTTTCAGAAAGCGAGGAAGCAATTGAAATTCCCAATTAATAGAGATTGTACTCCACATGTTTTTTTTATTGTGCATATTAGCCAAACCAAATGTTGACTTTTTACACAGAGTACAATATCTTAACAACACATAAAACTAAATTACAACATTTTTAAAGCAAAGAAAATAATTGTTCAATTGTTCAATAATTGTTCAAAACTTTACTAAGCTACCCCACAACAAATCCAACAAACAAAATCAAACAAACAATTGTAATTCAAGGAAAGAAAGAAAGAAAGAAAGAAAGAAAGAAAGAAAGAAAGAAAGAAAGAAAGAAAGAAAGAAAGAAAGAAAGAAAGAAAGAAAGAAAGAAAGAGAAGGGAGATGACAAAAGAACATTTACCAAAAGAAAATTTACCATACTCTCAAAAAAAAGAAAAGAAAATGTTTTCACCATATATACAGGAGAATGTAAAAAAACATGTAAGAAGTGGTAAGGGGAAAAAAACACAGGTGGCTCACCTCCCCAGTTTAAATGAGAACATGATCAACCAATTTTAGATCTTTCAAGAATGTGACCAATTCCATTGTCAAAAAGACCTTGTTACCTGAAATACTTTCCTCCCACATATCATTGTGGTCTAGCCATCTCTCCCTATCAAAGAACCTCTGCAGTCTCCTCTGTCTTACTTCCCTTAACCCAGAACAAGATAGCAAAAGATGTTTAGTTGTATGTTTGAAATTCATATCACAGTCCTGACATATATCAGACGGGAAGACAATCTTATCCCGGATATGAAGGATTTCCAAGGTCGGCAATACATTTAGTTTGAATCGAAAGAAATTCAACCTAGCCTTGGGATCAAGGAATTTGTGTAAATAGACTGGTAGCTGAGCTCCGGGTTTGAAATAGGCTGAAAAGTTCATAGAAAGCTTTGCTGTTTCATGACCCTTCAATTGTTCTGATACAGTCTCGTCCCTTAATAAATTCCTTAGATCTTAGAGGATTGGAATTCAAAGTGTCTATATCTGAGTCTGCTGAAGCAAGTATGTCGAAACATTTTGATTTTAGTTTTTTCAAAAAGTTATTGTCCCCCTTTGACAGGTGGATATGAACATCCACATACAGAGGGTCTGCTTGCAGGACATTGATTAGTCTAAATAACAAGACCCATCGCAATTCCATTGAAAATTTAAGGGATAACAAGCCCATCTCATAGTGAATAAATGCCGTAGGAATAGAATTTGGAAGATTCAAAACTCAAAAAGATTTGAATATTGCACTCCAAGCCAAACAACAGAGTCAATATGACCTTACCCACATAATCAAAGGAGTAAGTGAGAATTTACAATATTTGGAATAAATCTTGATCATGTCGGATCCCAGCTTTGTTTCTTCCAGATCTAAGGAGTTATTTAGGTCCAATTTAGTAGGACACAAAGTGATCTTAGAGCCAAGATATAGGAGTTCCCCTACCAAAGGGACAGCACTGGCACTAATTTCCCAAGAGAATGGCTTCATTTTAGTCAGAGGACGCTTAAAAATCATCACTCTTGATTTGTCTAGGTTAATTTTCAGACCAGTAACTGCTTCAAAGTCTCCCAGCACCATCATTAGCCTTTGTAGGATGATTCCTGTATAATCCAGAGCAATGATATCGTCTGCATAGACTAGCAATGACAACCTGGTCTATCTGATCTTAGGAATTGCCAACAGGAGAGTTGAAAAGCAATGAATTACATCAGATAAGTAAAGGTTAAATAAAAAGGGGGCCACTGAGCACCCTTTACGGACTCCTCTCTGAATCCATACCAACTGTGACAGGTTACCGGCACTAAATAATCTTATTCCTAAAGTGGAATTATGGTGCAATTCTAAAAGGATAGCCAATAAAGCATCCAGAATACCCCAGGTCTTCAATTTCTGCCACAAACTCACTCTATTTACAGTATCAAAGGGCTGGGATGAATCCACCCAGGCCCCATAGAGAGGTCTCCCCCTCTTAAGTGTACTTCCAGAGCTCAGGCAAGTGAGAATAAGATTGTTAAGGGACGGAAACCCGCCTGGAATTTAGAGAGAATCTCCTTAGCCTTGGCCCAATCTTCAAGATCTCTAAGGACTAGGCCAGCAAAAATGTTGCTGTCTGCGTCCAAAAGAGATATTGGTTGATAGTTGGCCACCGCTAGGCAATCGCCATGCTTAAAAATAGGAATTATAATGGAAGTTCTCCAAGAGTTAGGAATGGTAGATGTTCTAATGATGTTATCAAATAATGCCTTTATAATCCTAGACCAAAGATTTGGATTTGATTTTAAGATTGCATTGGAGAGTCCATTCGGCCCTGTGGCCTGTGATACTGATGATTTAATCATTAATAATTTGATCTCTTCTACAGAACTGGACAAGACCCAATTCCCAACAGATATATTGAACAACACATTATTCCCTGGTGAGCCATGGATCTTAGTAAAATGCTCAACCCAGGACTGCTCTTGTATAATGGATTCTTGTCCTTTCATATTTGTTTTATTAATCAGAGATCAAAAGTTACGAGAGTTTTTGAGACAGACTGTTTTTAACATTTTCTCTCCGTCTCGCTGTGCTCTGATTGACTGGTGTGATCTCATCAAATTCCTAAATTTGTTATTTATTTGGCTGGCTTCTAAAGAATATTGAGTTTTAGCCTTCTTTCTCTCTTTTTTCCTAGGATCTCCATATCAAAACAATGGGTATGAGAAGTTTTCTTTTTAGGAGACCCAATTAGAGGGGCGGGGGGCAGATTCCATAACTTTATAAAATGGTTCGGTTCAAGATGGTAAAGATACTCCTGCTCATTCCAAGCTGACG
The DNA here is from genome assembly GCF_040938575.1 of Ambystoma mexicanum. Taxonomy (NCBI): domain Eukaryota; kingdom Metazoa; phylum Chordata; class Amphibia; order Caudata; family Ambystomatidae; genus Ambystoma; species Ambystoma mexicanum. Next base: position 1,547,647,870 of record NC_090929.1, read on the forward strand.
TCAATGTATCTGGCCTGTCATTCAGATTCTCGCCCCCTGATAAAATTTAACCAGCCTATTACCAGCTCATTGGAGTAGAGCATCTGTTTCATGTCGGTAGTTTTCTGACTCAGAGGAATGCAAAATGAGGCAGTCAACATAGCATGGTCACTCCACTCTTCATCAATGATCTTAAAGCAACCAAAGTTTTCAAACAGACGCTGGGTTGCAAAAATATAGTCGATAGTCGAGTGAGACAAACCCCTTCTCCAAGTCAGGCCAACTCCAAAGCCAGACTCCACATGTCCATTAAAGGCCAACAGTCCCCATTCTTTCATAAATTCAAACCACACTCTACCATGCAATCTCCTTTGCTTTCTCTGAGCCAAAACTGACATATTATCCACCAAACAATATGAATTACGGTCTCCCATAATTATTATTTTATCTGTAGGGTATTGCATCCTAAAACCAATCAAAAGATCGCACAATTTCTGCACAAAGGGAATGATCGGGAACCGGGCAGGATTCCAGTAAACATTTACCATTAGCCAACCCCTGTCCCTTTTTGTGTCCTTCAAGACCGCTCTGACAATAATAATCCCTGAAATTTCATTAGCAAGAACGTAAGACCTCACAAAAATCGAATTTCTATAGAAAATGGCTAAACCTCCATTAAGGCGCCCCACTGCCCCCTTCATGGACAATTGGTGATAGGATGAGAAACCATCCATAAAGAAGGGCTTAGTTAGCCATGTTTCTTGAATGAAAATCAGATCATGCAAACCAAAAATGTATTATTTTGTCCCCTCAATGCACAGTAAATTAGGGTCCCTAGAGTTCCAAGACAGGGCTCTAACCATCACCGTGGTTAGAGATGCTGATCTGCAAGACCCAATTTGAGAAGGATCTGGGAGACAATCTCTTGCACCATGTACAATGCTGTTGCTGAAGATTTTGTTTCTTTCAGTTGCCTACCATCCAACCAGTTCTGGTCCAGATTTTGACTGCCAGAAATCTTTTCATTGGCCTAATTAGGCTGTGTTTCTGAAATGCTTAAACCCCTGTGAGACCACTCAAACAATGTCCATAGTATCTAATAGGTTATGAAGTGTTGCAACTGGATACTTCCAAAAAATAATATATCATCAGCATATGCAACTAGTTTAGATTCAGAGCTGCCACACTTAATATCTGGGTTATCAATGTTTATCCATGTTATTATTGGATCTCCATCTATTTGTACCTTTTCCTAAAGTTATTCAGTTCTAATTTTGGGATTACAGGATCATGGCCTGATATAACCAGACATTCTATACTGGAATCAGTTATTGCACCCGCCAAGGACTTGGCAAACCAAACATAGTCAATACATATTATGTGGGAGGGAGTGATGTGTGAAATCCAATTCTGTACGGTATGCAAGTCCCCAGGAGTAAGATACACCTACTATAAAAGTCCCCACATACTACTAAATCAGGGAGATATGATTGCATTACTTTTGTTTAAAGCAATCCAAAAATAGGCTCTGGGTTAGTGGGTTCATAAGCATTAATGATAGAAACACAATGTTAGAAATAACACATAATTTAGCTAAAACCCATCTACCTTCAGTTTCTGTTTCTTGATGTAAAAAATTGTAGTTCATGACTATTTTTATTAAGATTGCAACACCATTGTGTTTACCATCTGCCTGACTTGCAGGTGCATCCCCAATCCAAAGGTTTTTAATGTCATAGGCCCTCATTACGACCCTGGCGGAAAGGGGTTTACGCCGGCGTAAACCATGGCGCCCCTTTCTGCCTGAGTACGAGTTCCCGTAGCGCCATGGTGATTTTTACGCCTGCTTTTTGCAGGCGGAAAAATCCATGGCGCTACGGGACTTGTTGTTAATTATGCCACCGTAATTTACGGTGGCGTAATTAACGCCTTCCCCACTCCCATTATACCCTATGGGGCAAAAATGGGAATGGGGAAGGGTAAATGGGGATTGGGGACTTACCGCCCTGCCAAAGACGGAATGGGGCGGTAAGTCCGCCAACCACCATGGCGGAGTTGGCAGCTTAGCGCCATGGACCATGGTGCAAATTGCACCATGGTTCTCCGCCAGGGTCGTAATGAGGGCCATGGTGTGTTTTTTGCAAACAAGCGATGGTTGGCTTAAACCTGATAATATGGGCCAAAACCGTATGTCTCGTTATTGGATTATTTAGTGGTTTAACAGTCCATGTCATATTTTAAAGAAAAGAGGAAAATAATCTTTTTAATATACACTGCTTTAAACCCTGTATCCTAACAAGGGAGGCTGTAATATGCTTGATCATGTGCATACACCAATAATACACCATTCTTTCTTTGTCTGAAAAGAATTGAACACAATAGAAAAAAAAAAAACATTAATGAAAAGGGGAGGGAAAATTGCTAAAATTTGACATATGGGTTTTGATGGTCCAATACACTTATGCCTAAAAACCTGAGATAAAACCACCAAAAACCTAAAGGGGGGGAGAAGCAGAACAAATATAAAGACAATCAGAGTCATGAATGCAATGCAATCTTTTAAAGATGAGGTTGGGTGCATCCCATACAAGGTCAAAATAGCAGGCATTATCCCACTCCATATTATCAGCAAATGTAGAATTTCAGAGAGGTTCTAAAGTCTGATTAATTCTACAAAATGAAATAAGTCATGTAGGAGGAGGATGTTGATCCTGACTGTCATTTGAAGTATCCATTGTCTCCATCTTGCATGGTCTTCTCAAATGTTTACGGTAAGCTGGATCATCAAATGAGGGTGTCTTGCCATTAATCGTAACATTAGAAGTACATGGATGAACCAAAACATATCTTACATTTAATTGCTTGAGCACAGGGTGATAAGAAAGTAATTATTTTCTCAGTTGAGCTGGTGCTTTGGACACATTTTGTGAGATATACATTCTGTGACCATTCCATACCAAATGTTCTATTTCTTTTGCTTTCTTCGAAATTAGCTGGAGTTGTGTATATTCAAGAAGTAAAAGAATGATTGTCCTTGGAGTAGATCTCTTATGTGGGTCTGATTATTTTAAACCCAACTCTGTGTGTCCTTGGTATATTAAGGACAATAGAGGGGTGAATATTAAGAATACCAGGCAAAACATGTTTGCGAACAAGAGCAACATCATAACCTTCAGCTCCTTCTGGCATATCAAAAATGCATAGGATATTTCTATGATTGCTATTTTCCAAATCTTCATTATGCTTCTGAAGAACAAACATACAATTGTCCAGATAGAGAACTCGGTTGGCAACCTTCAGCTTCACCAACTCGTCTCTACACCTCCTCAATTCTATTGTCAACACTTGCCCGTCATCTAATTGTTAGATCTTAATGTTTGTAGTTTCCTTGAAGTGCTCAAATGATCTTATTTCTAACAAAATGGCTTCGATATTAGAATCCATCAATATTTGAGCAAGAGGGGGAGAGTAACTCTTTGACCTTTTTAAGTTAGATGTTGCCCTCACAGCAGCTTCTTTAGTTCCCAAGGTTTTTGTTGAGCTTTTTTGAGATGCCATAGTAGGTAATGTTCACTTTAAATGAATATCACCACTTCCTCAATATATGATTCCCACACGCAATCCAGTTGCGTCACAAAAAGAATATTAACTTAAATTGAAGAATGTTCACTCTGTAGCAACCTTACATTCCAAATAATGTATCACAGTGATATGTATTGAATTATTATTTACTCAAACTGATGGCTGTAAATAGCTAACAGTACCTTTTATTGTGCCAATCCTCTCCAATAGCTCCTGAAGTAAGGAGCAGCCAGTGCTATGAAGAAAGTGGATGCCTGTGTAGAGTGCTGTATCCAATTTACTTCACACTGCAAGTTGTTGACACAAGACATGACCAGTGTAGTCAACAATAGCACTACTTCAGCAACTCATGTATTTCATATACTATCGAGCTGCATCATAATAATCCACACAAATTCCTCATAATGGCAGTCATTTTCCAATTATAAAGCGTTGCTCCAGATGAAAGAAAGATATAAATCTGACGGCAAGGTTTTGTTTTTATTTCAGTAACTTAGACATTGACATTATCACATACGAAATGTATGCCACTGATATTCTCCAACTGGTGACTATACATATTTAATAGTCCGTTTAATTTTTTATATCATCCTCAGCAGCTCCTGTCATAAGGAAAACCAGTGTTGTGTGGAAAAGTGGCCTTCATGCATAGGACCGCATCCAACGTGTTATGCATTGCGATGTAGCTGAGAGGAAGACGCAACCTCAATTTTCATAGGACACCGCTGCGTTGGGACTCATAAGGAAATACAAAGAAGCAGCCAGTTAAGTATCCGTTACTGCCAAGTGGTCAATCTGATGTTCCAGGTAAGCCATAAAATGTGAAACATATAAACTGAAACCTCTATTTATTAAATATATGCACTGTGGAGCGGGAACACAAAGGCCCTCATTAGGACCCAGGCGTTAAGGGGTTTACGGCGCCGTAAACGGCGCCGACCCTTAACGCCTGATTCCAAGGTCCCTTTGCGGGATGGTGATTTTAACGCCTGCTTTTTGCAGGCGTTAAAACCCATGCCGCAAAGGGACCTTGATGCTAATTACGCCACCGTAATTAGTGCCTTTCCCCATTCCCATTATGCCCTATGGGGCAAAAATGGGAATGGGGAAGAGTAAAATGGGAAATGGGGATTTACCGCCCCACTCACCTTGGAATGGGGCGGTAAATCCGCCAACCACCATGGCGTAAACATTGTTTACGCCATGGTGGTAAGGGTACGACCCAGGCGGTAACTTACCGCCTGGGTCGTAATGAGGGCCAAAGTTCGCCTGACATTTTGCCTAAAGCCAGACCACACCCCGTTCTGCCTTTTTTAACATTCCCACTTCAGCTGTTTGTTCAACATGCACTCCTCTGGGCCTTGACATCCCTTGCTTTTCCATCCTGAGAACAATCCCTAATCCGGGTCTGCTTGATAGCATTTATCTGCTCTCCAACCCTGTTTTGCCTGGTACTTCTCTGCATGTACAAAGGACAGCTACATATTAGATATAAAAGCAACTGGGACATAGGTTTGTGACCTGGCTCGTCAATTGCAGTATTCAGAATTACACATTAGTTACAAGCACTGGAAACAATGGTAATTGTATTTAATTATTCTTGGTAAATAAAGTATGTTAATTAAACATTGTATGCAGAGTCTGCGGTTTTTGTGCGGACTATCTGGGCCCTGCTTGAACCTTCTTGTTGTTCTCACCTCACCCTTAGTGGACTCTGTCTCTGTGCATAGCAATTTAAGGGTGATGGGCCACTGAATACACAATTCTAGTTATGATACTGAGCCACTTATAAAAGTGATTTAGTCATAATACAGAAACAATCATCATACTGAGCCTCTGAGCTGTGTATAGTACTGAACTACTTGTAAAATGGAGGCACTGTTATGAAGCCACTGATAATACTGGGTGATTGATGATACTGATCACTCTGATAGTACATTGGCATTGAAGCTGTTGACCAACTGATACTACTATGATCCGTGTAATTCTGAGCTGCTGATATGCACTGTTCTGAATCAATATTGAAATTCAGACACTGAAGAGCAATATCCTGTAGCAGGTTGAACTATTCAAAAACAAGCATCGGGAAAGCCAATCCGTTTACAATGTTGTATCCCGGTGTTACAATAAAGCACAAATGCCGGAATAGTCCTGTTATAGTCGCCCTATGGCAAAAAATTACTTTGCATTTGCAAATGTTATCAACATTTGCTAAATGAAACCTCAAACGCCATAATAGAATCTTAATATTCCGAGTATGTATTTGTATACAAGGTATGGCTCCTCGTGTACAGGTGTTGCTAATCTACTCTAAATGTACCTACAAATTCTCCAAAACTGCCACAATATAACTGGTATAGTCATCATATCTAAGATCAAATTTATAATTGAGCTTTGCATTTCTTGAATGTTTTCTGATTGCTAATATGAGGCTTACTTATGCAATCCTTCCGCCAACAACACATATTACACTCTACAATTAGTCAAATGATAGCATCACTGAATGTTGCCCTACTTAATACAAGCTTTAAGCGTTGTCCAGGTTAAATAACTTTATTTTATCTCATGTATTCACTCCTTTGTGTTCTGCAACCCTGGTTAATTGTTGACCAAACCTTTGGAGCAGAGAAGTCCTGGACATGTTCTGATTTAGCCCATTCCTCATCAAAAGGTTGAGACGATCTACAGTACAGAGCTATCACTTTTAAATGTCATACTGATACTGTCAAAAGCTAAACTTTGAGTAAAAATCCCGCCACTTTGTGCTACAATCCAAAATAAAATATCGTTCTGTATGATAAACTAGTTTACCTTCAACATGTTTCACAATTATATTTTTAAATGGGCATCTCAACCGTCCATGATGGAGCCCTTGGAGCAGGAGTCGGCAACTTTTGGCTCTTCCAGATGTTTGAACTACAACTCCCAGCTGCCCTTACCAGGAAAGACAATGGTATGGGATCATGAACGCTGTAGTCAAAAACACCTGTACAAATGGTTCCATGTAATTTCCACAAAGTAAAAATTGACTCTGTGGAAATTACTTCGACAGTTTACATAAAAATGTATTTTTGTTTGTGGGTGCCCCCCAACTCCCTTCCTCTTTCACTACACCCTTACACCCAAACGCTGCCCTCTCCCTTTCATCCTTTAACCCACAAATAAATACATTTTGATGCAAACTGTCGAAGTAATTTCCACAAAGTAAATTAGCACAAAGTAATTTACTGGGTGAAAACAATGTGAGACTGTACAGATGCGTGTTGCAAACCCCTGTTTTGAGTGTTAGTATCCAATGTTTTTGACTTTAGTAGGATAAAGTTACAACAGTTATAACCAAAATGTAAGCCTGTATATAAGTCCTGCCGCTTCGACATACTAGGTGACAGTGTAGGGCACGGACAGGAGATGGGAAGCGCACATGTCTTTTCGTAAGATTGCTGCGTGACAATATGGGCAACAATATCCATTGAGGTCTTGGACTCCACATGTCCTTTTGAAAAGCGAGACTCTGGGGAGATCTTTCAATTGAATATCGTGGACAGCGGAGAGGTACTCTGCGCAGCCCCACCCCCCCGCCCCTTGGAGGAATAGAAGAGTGAAGGGTGGAACCGTATAGCTAATACGGAATGGTTACTAGTGCTATGTTGGCCAATTTTTGGAGTACCAGCCAGAGAAATATTGAAACTATGGGAATTGGCACGTGAAGATATACGTGAGAACCAGTATATAACAAACATTGAGTGCCCTGATGACAGCACCGACAGGATATACAATGGGGATTTAATCCTGTGTTTATTTTTAAGATTCATGTTGGTTCTAGAAACACATTCTTCAAGTGTTGGCACAGTTTCTTTTTCCTGTATGAATTAAGAAGGGTATCATTAATAACAGTAGAGGGTTAAATAGAGACACACCCTCCAGTTAGGCACAAAAAACGAATTGGAAATGTTTGCGTGTTTGCCATTTGTAGAATATGTACACACACTGATATGAGTTTTAGCGTGTGTTTTAAACATATTGTTGTGTTGTTTTAGAAAAATATATTGTAATGTGTGAAGTGTTTTTGATAAGTATTAAAATGTGTATTTTTGATAATTACATGGTTATTCACCCTTTTTTGGTTAAGGGGTGAACATGACTAGGGTTGCATGCATCCAGGATAACTCACTCTCAGCAGAAAGGGAAGGAAGCTGTTCTGTGGGATTCCTTAGAGCCTGTATATAAGGTAATTGACATTTTACAGTCGTTTCTAGCAACTAGGTGTAACAAATCAAAATAAATCAAGTTCAAATCAAATTTAAAAAATGAAATTAAAATAAAATATACATATTGTATAGAACAAATCTTGAGCACAATCAGTTTGTCTCACTTGATTGAATTAATTCTAAATGGTTAAAAGATTATATGATTGGAGAGTGTAATCCTAAAAGCAGATCCTATCAGTCACTCTCATGAGCTTATCATTAACCAATGTTTGACTCTATGGCCAACAACCTTTTTCTCTTGCTATAGTGTTAGGATTACTTACGTTTGTCTCTTTTCATGCCTCTCTATCATTGCCTCTTAATGTCATACCTCGGGACAATATTTTGCATGAGAAAAGTTGATATTCCATGTAGTGGTTGAATGTTTTCGTTAAATTCCCCTTTCCTTCATGTTCCCCCTCCAATTTGCTAAAAGCTAAAAGGTGGCCAACAATAGAAACAAGACCAATCTGTTCCAAAATATGGTTTAATGAACTTAACCAGTACAGATACCTATACTGATATGAGTGGAACAGGGACAACTCAGTCTGGATCAGGCCAAGCAGATGAAGCTCAGTCCGAATGTATTGGCACCGGCACAAGAGCACATAGATTTAGCCGTGACAGATGGAACAAAAGGTTAAAAAAAAATGTGCATGGCCGGTAGCATTGTCTGGCCCTCTGACATTGTTGTCTGGGGGAAGACAGAACATGTGTTTATCATACTCATCTGCTGATGTGGTAAGACACCTATGCAGTAGATGATACGTTTGCTCACATGATATCCCTCTAAGCGCAGTGTTAAATGCTGTGAGTCACAGCCATGAGACACAGCAGCCCAAAACATGTACAATAGGACCAGTGGTTTCAGGCTGCTTCTTGGGATGCCATGTCACTCTACCACTTTTAGACATTTAGATTTGTAAAATAAGCACAGTGAGTGAAAAACAAATATGTCCAAACAACAAAAGAAAAGCTAACAAACATATGCCCTCTGTGTTAAAGGTGATATTTGTCCTGTGTTTACAGAGAATTAAAGTGTGGCGTGTGTTAAATTATGTGGTTGCACAGGGGATCCTTGAAAGGTCTGCAAGGGGATATAAAGCCACTTGTGCATCTAGAAAATACTGCAAGGTCTCTGAATCAAGGTAATCACATCTCAGTCACACATGAAGGCATCAACACTGCTGCTGCGGATGCATTGGAAACAAGATGGTAATTTTGTGCCAGGGCTGAGGGATTGAGGTGGCATGAGGTGAGGACAACACTTATGGGCTATCTTGATGATCACTTAACCCTTGGCTGATAGGGACTGACTTACATATTTTCAGTGTTTTGCTAGGAATCTATTCACATAGTCTTCATAACATTTGGTTGCATTATGCAGATTTACTTTTAGGAGGATATTTCATTTGACAAGTATCCTCTGCAATTAAGCATTTCCCAGCAAATTACAACTTTCATAAGAAGGAGAGCAAGAGAATGTTATATCCCTCAGCAGCGCCTGTTTGATTTCACATAAGTGGGTCCAGGCATTCAATGGAACCCCTATGCACATCAGATGCTCAGAAAGGAGAGAACAAGTGAGCAAAAGAAGAGTACAAAATGGAAAAGGAGTACAAGAGGAGCAAGATATGAAGTTTGTGGTGAGGAGGGAAATTGAGAATGGAGTGCTTGAGAGAAAGAGACAAGCACCTTAGAGAGAGATAAACATATAGCAGAGCAGGTGGAAATAAGAGATGTGATCTCATTATTCACAAAAAGGGGTTACAAGTATAGGATTAAAAATGTTGACTAGGATTGGGAAAAGGAATTATCAGCGTGGCACGGTGGAGTAAAGGAGATGGAGAAGGACATAGTGGGGGGGGGGGTGAAATTCGACCAATATTTTGCTAAATTGACCAATACTTGCCTCTGAGAGTCAAGCCAGACACTGTGGAATAGATCTGCCTGGACTCACATCAATACTCAGTCTCCCTACCAATACTCCCAGAAAGCTCTTGGTGACTGTAGGTCCAGTTGTGGCCACATGTGTAGATCATGAAAGGGAAGTGAAAACAATAAAATCAAAAAGAAAAACATCATCATTATTCCTATTATTCCTATATTCCCTGGGTTGTATTTGGTTTCTACAGAGGAATATTTAAATTATGCCATGTTTTCATAAGTGGATTGGTCTTTGAATGTAGGTGTCTCAATCCTAGCGCTGTAGGGCTGTGTGTAATTGCCTTGAGCCAAATAGCAATTACACATGGTAATGATTGGATTATCTTAGTCATCAATACAGGCACAGAGGTAACTAAAGACATTTTCGACAAGTTAAAAGAATGTGAGGAAGACAAATGCAAATGACTGCTTTTAGAGCAGTTCTCAAAAAATGTCTGGAACAAATTGAGAATCCGATTTCTGAATTTACATCCTTCACCACAGCATACAGTATAAGATGCCTGAAAACGATTGTAATCATTTCCTTATGACTAGAACTTTTCCATACACCTCACAAAGAATGTAAACCAGACCCTCAATAAAGACCAGAAGAGAATCATAAAGCAAGGTTTAGAGGTACTGCTTATTGTACAGATAGTGGCACTACCCTGATTCAGTTCCTGGACCTGCAAACACTTCAGACATCTCTAGTAATTGACATGGACAGAGATGTATTAAGAGATGAGCGAGACAATACAACAGGGGAAAAAAGGGAAAAACAATCAAAGATTTTATTTAGGCCAAGGCAGAGGACAGGATGAATAACAGAATGACCAGGTGCAGGCAGCATTAGTAGTTAATATTTCCACTTATGCTGGGTCTCCTATTGAGCTTAAGGACTTGGTTTGTCTCCATTCATGAGTGTTCGAATGATGGGTTTTGAAGGACATTTGAGGCTCTGGAGAGGGAAAATAAATAACACCACTGTTGTAAATGTAAGCCCCAAAGAGCAGACGACAAGAGTAACACCAAAGAGTTTATAAAACCAGCAGACAATGGAGGGGGGATTGGGCTACTTAACACATCTGATTATGTAGCGAAATGCACTGGCCATCTTAATGATGAATCTAATTATGCATACCTAGATACTAACCCTTCTTAAGAACTGTCACAGATTATTCAAAATCATGTACAACAGAAAGTGGGTAGTGGTTTGCTTTCTGAACAACAGGCAGCCTTTCTTACACAATTATTGACTAGGATGGCAATCTTTGATTTCTTGCCAAAAAAGTATAAGAATCTTGACATCCCCAGAGAGGCCCACAGCCTTGGGGATTGGTTCTGTTTTACAACCGCTTTTAAGATTTGCAGACCCTTTTCTTAAACAACCTGTACCCAAAAAGAGATCCTATGTTCAGGACACAACTTACATCATAAATATGATAGATGGAATCCCGTTTTATATATCTAAGAATGTTCTAATTACTTGTGATTGTGAATCTCTATACATGTGTATCCAACAGGAAGAAGCAATAGAGACGTCTAGACACCATCTTGACATTTTTCATGAAGAACTCAGTTTAGAAATACATGATTTCATGCTAGGTGTTTGCAGATCACTCTTACAAGATTTGTATTTACTTTTAGATTTGAGAAATTATTGTGTCAACTGATAAACGGGTACTGTGATGGGGCAGTGGTGGCCCCCAGTGTGGCTGATCAATGTGTGGAAACATTTGAAGAATTCTGTTCTGGTTGTATGAAGAACCAATTATTTTCCACAATGTACAGCTGTGGAAACATTATAATGATGATGTCTTGGTAATTTGGGATGATTCCATTCCAGATGCACATGATTTTACGAATTGGTCGAATGCAATAATTCCTACATTGAAGCTTACTAGCCATGTGGATGTTAATTTAGTTACATTACTAGATATTAATATTTACACAGAAGATGTTTTTCTTAAGGTATTCCCTTATATAAATGTGATGGCAACAATCTCCCTTTTAAGCTGTCAGAGATTCCATCCCCTAGCCTTAAAGATAAATTACATTTAGTCATTTTTACTATTACATAGAAACAGTACAGAAAGAGATACTTTTGAGAGCCATGCTTCTATTCTTGCAAAAAACATTGACAGACATTACCCCAAATACCTGATTTGAAAGTGTCTGACATAGACATCCAACAACAATAGGGATGCACTTTTAGAATTTCAAGAATGCCAACCAATTCTGAAATGTTTATTTCTTTCTTTATTTATTTGTGTATTTAGTCATTTGTATAGCGCACAAAGCCCAGAGGCATCTAGGCGCTTTTAACTAAAGAATGTGGTTACAGAATGTTCTGGTAACAACAGATTACAATAGCTAAATACCAAGCATTCATAGGAGATAGATGGTACAGAATATAAATACTGGGAAAGTCTAGTCTCTTGTTGCGGGGAGCTACATCAGGCATGCATGCATGGGACATAATTGGTACAGAGTATACATACTGGGAAAGTCGTGCCTCTTGTTGCGAGGAGCTGCATCAGAATGCATATGTGGGACATTATTGGTACATAGTATACATACTGGGAAAGTCTTGCCTCTTGTTGCGGGGAGCTGCATCAGGAATGCATAAATGTGGCATAATTGAAATGGGGACAAATCATGTAAGTACATCACATTGTACAAAAGGCTGTGCCTCAGTGGAGACAAATCAGGTGAATACATTGCATTGCAAAAAAAAAACTGTGCCTCATGTTGCGGGGGGCTTAATCAAATAACAATGTAAATCGGGAAAGTCAGGAAAATTCAACGCAATGTAGAAGCCGCCCCTTGTGGTACCGGAGGCTTGATCAAGTAATCAGGGATACATCAGGTAAGTACCTCACATTGCAAAAGGATGCGCCTCATGTTGCAAGGGGCTGAATTAAATAACAATGTAAACTGGGACAGATAATGATGATTCTTGGTATATGTGAATACTTACTCTAACTTCTGAAAAAAGATTAAAAGGGTGATTTTGAAACTTTAAAAGAGTTTTCTTAAGAGGGTCCAGAGCCTTACAAAATCATTGGTTACATTCGAGCAGAGTTTGAATTTGAGGGATCATCTAGTACACACAAACCTTAAAATTGAAAAGCGAAAATGAGTTCCCATGATTACAGAATCCTGGGGTCTACCTTTCCCTAGTAGATACTATCCCTGTGGAATTGTATAGTGTGGAACCTAACAGGGAGAGTAGGCATTAGACTATCTACCATGTGAAACCAAGGTAATCTGGCACACTTTAATGGTAACCAAGTGATTTATGTGATCAAATGTCCATATATAGGCATGCCAATTGGGATGTATCCAAATTGAAGGAACTTAACTGGGTTCGGGCATCCCAGATTGGTCTTTTTCATATTGCATTGACGTATCCTGTGCTATCACCCGCCTAGACCTGCTTCCAGTTTTGTGGAAAGTATGGAGGAATATCTGTTTTCGGAAGCTCTTGGACATTCAAGCATTTTGATACTAAGTGATTTTACCAATTTTAACATATGTCCCATATTTACCCGGTCTAGTGTGTGATATATTAACCAGTCACGATGTTCGGTCATTGACTACATCCCCCTCTCATATACACGGGCATTGTCTGGACTATTGCGGGGAATGGAATGATCATGGCTAGCACACTGCCCACTTCCTGGTCTGATCATTTATCATATTTTCTCATTTAATTTAAGTATTTCTTTACTTTCAATTTAATTAAGGATGGAAAATCCTCTACTATATCCAAAGACCTGATTTTGAGACGTAATAAATATGAGGTTGCTAGGATTCCTGGAGCCGTGTTACTCTTTATGGATGAAAGCTGTGACATAAGGCCTCATATATTGTATCATTGATGACATCATTTTTCAATCTATTGTTAGAATGAGGCGTGGTAACTTCAGAGTTGACGTTTTCAATGTTTACTCACTTACTCAAAATGTCTACACAATTATCAGCATGTTGGTGGGTTACCATGGCCATCAGAAATATTGGAAAATTAGTTTCTCTTCAACTCATGTGGAGAATGCACACGTTTTGAAACCTTCCAGTCAGGGTTTTCGGCCCCTTGTCCAGAACAGAAAATGCTTGGATTTCAGTATGGAATGATATATTAAAAAACTCAGACAAAGGTGAGTTAACGCTGTTGATTATGTTAGATGGTTTGGCAATTATAAGAGGGGCTATAACTCATATGCAGATGACACACAGATGTATATGAAGATTCGCAAATCTGCTGAGTCACTACGTAATATGGTGTAGTGTACTACTGAACAAACAGGCCAGTGCTTATTCTGTTTGGGCTTAAACATCTCATAGGAGAATCCATACAGATTCCCACTGTCTATTTGATCTTCCTTTGACAACAAATGTTAAGAAGCTTGGATGTATCTGGCAGGCAAACTTATAATCTACAGTTGCTTCATCACACCCTACCATATATCACATTCACTGATCATGCCATGGTGGTTGGCTCTGTGGGTTAATTCTAGGTTGGACTATGAACATGGTTTGCTAACATGCATACCTCGCAACAACTTAATCGATTACAGACGGCTCAAAATACAGCACTGTCAGGTCCATTCTCCTAGCGGATGTGCTGCACACACAGAAACCCTGAGACACACATGCACCCCAGCTCATGTAGGCTCAGCAACTCCAGCACACATGGACTCAGCTGCAGAGGAACGACAGGCAGAAGGAGGAGTTCCAATATTCACCCTCACAAGCTGTACCTGGTCTTCACGCTCAACATTCAGATTCTGTGAGTCCTTTCACCTTGCTGCAATAGCTGCATCCATCCTACACCAGAAAAAGAGGAAGAGAGCAACAGTTAGAGGTCCTTCTCACCTGCGCGCCCTCACAACTGCTCTCAAGTTTCACAAACTCCTCCCTATGGTCACAACTACCTACAAGGATTGAGCTCTGTTCCACTCTACGCACCTTCAGCTCCCAACCCCTCTCGGACAAGCCAATCAGCCCACCAGACACACAGGGCACCCTACACCACCTTCAATCCCAACTAATGTGCACCCACTTAGTAAGAGGTCAACTTATCATTTAGAACTGCTTTTCCAAGGGGAGGCTCTGTTCTTCTGTTTTTGCCACTCAAACCTGCAAGCAAATGAAAGAAAAGAACACTAGTACCACGTGCGGAGTCCTGGCGTCCCTGCAAGCCAAAGTTAGGGATTACCAAAACTAACACTGTTTGCATTATTGAGTCCACACAAGTGGTGCAACTAGAGACCTATGGACTTGGAGCACCTTTGAAGAAACTGAGGACTGTGAAATTGCCTTACTATTTGAGCCCATAAAGAAGCAGTACTCCAGGGATCTGACGTAGGTGGTCTACCCTCAGTCTACAAAGTGTCATACAACTGGTTGGAGAAGCTTGTTTCCTCTCCTTCTCACACTCCAGGGAACTACAGAGGAAAGTGTTGGGTAGAACCCACCATATGTCGATATCTTGGTTTCTTGTCCACAGTGTCCAGAGGCCCATAACACCTGCACCCAGCAGTAGGACTATTAGAGACATCTGGGGAAAAGGGAGAAACATAAATCAAACCTCATACCCTTCACAGGGACTTCGAGTGTTTTATGTTACACAGATGACAGGAAACCCGGTAGAAGAGGTGGTGGGTCTGCAGTGGTAGTGTCATCTCCAGAAGGTAAGGTGGCGTGGCAAGCAGTCAAAATTATCTTTAGACCACCTAAAGCAGCATTGGTTTATGCATCCCGAATATCCATGCTCTGGCTTCAGTCAGGCAAAGGAAAGACTTTATAATCTTGCTCTTGGAATTCAAGTGTATAAATGGTCTGCCCCCCAATATCTAACTAAGAAAATAGCTCATTATCATCCAACCGATGTTCTTCATTCAGACAATCTGCATTTGTTATCCATCTTGACATCCCATTGCATTTCCAGAGGGAATGGATGATTTTCTGTGTATGGGTCTCGGCTTTGGAATTTACTACTGCTTTCTGTGCATACACCTAGTTCTCTTATGGTTTTTAGGAAAGCTTTGAAAATGTTTCTGTTCCAAAGATAGATGTTAGTTGAGCTATGTTGCTCTATTTTTTAGTCTGGTGATCACACTTAGGTATGGTTGGGTCCGCTGACCAGGCAATACAAATTCTTCAAAATCAAATCAACCTCTAGCAAAGGGAAAAGTGAGGATTTGCATTGGAGTGCATCATACCTAGATCAGGTTCCATCGTTGCACCCCTTTCTTCAAGTGGGGTATGACGACCCCTGACTTTACTTGTTCCATATTATCTCTTACGAGTGACAGAAATGGTTAGAGAAGACCCTTAAAACTGGAACAAAAGCTATTCAAGGCAAGGTTGCATGCAATCGGACTAAATTATGAAATCTTATAGCTGTGAATGTTTGAGTTTGTCAGTGAATAATTGCAACCGTGATTTAATTCTGAAGTGTCTTATGAAATGAATAGTCTTTGCTCCACTCACAGTGATATACGAGTTTGTTACATTACTGTTTCACCAGTATGGCTGTCATTAGGTCCATGTCTACGACCGCTTTCCATCTTGAGTTTGAGTGTAACAGTCTTGGTTACTCTTACAGGTGGTGGAGTTTAAAACCTGCATTTTGTCAGTTGACAAGTTTCACGGTGCCCGTTCAAATTCGACAGGTATCCTAGATTCCGCTTAGTTTCTACTCCATACGGAAGATTTAATAATTTGTAACTAATCCTGCATCTATATTAAATGTCATATGTTTTAACATACTAAAATCACGTTTATGACTATTTGTATATACAGTTATTTCCATTTCTTTCTGAACACACTAATCAGAACCTCTCCCATATGAGCTTCATCGATATACATGTGCGTGATGTGTCTTTGGATTGTGTTCTCTTATTAGAAGAAAATTCCCTGTCCCGTTTAGGTACATGTCTATTTTTGGAGAGAATTTGAAGTTGAACAGTACAAGATTAATATATGAACAATATATCCTTCTACGTGTTGGTCTTTTGGAACACTGTTTTTGGTACTGCTTAGGCGTCTGTTTTCTTCTACCCTCACACCATCACTCTCCACTTGTGATATTGCCCCTGAGGAAGATACCATACTAATATAAGGAAGCGAAGCGTGTCAGAATACAAAACATTCTGAGCATGTGTTGGATTTACTTGGAATCGTTTGCCCTTTTCTTGTCTCTAATGTTGATCCATGCATGTTTATTCATTCATTTGTATATGCGGTGTTATAATGTTGATATTTGTAATGTAAAAACTGCTTTAATAAAACATAACAGTTGTTTTTGTATATTTGATAGATTCTTGTATTTCATTCAAGTGAATAGTCGCTGATTTGCATTGATAGGAATGTATTTCCTTTATAACTGGAGTTCAAATATTAAGTTTCCTTGTTATTTTCAATCTGTATACACTCACTAGTGGATTTGTATTGTCCTGTGTGTTCCTGCAATGGTCCTGTGGATGATGGCCTGAATGCATGTCAGATTGGAGAAAACATGCTGAAACAAGCTCCCTGTGAGTTTGAACGATTTTGGATATTTTAACAATGGTTTCACTGATGGAGCAGAAAGCAGAGTGTCATTGCATAGTTTCCCAATCCTTGATGGAATTTAATGTTGATGTAATTATTGAACAAGGACGCCCTTTGTATTACTGCTTAATTTGTACAAAAGAACAACCCAGGGAGAATCAATATAGATTCATTGTAATGTTGACCAGCAGGCACGTGTGTGGCAGCAGCCTTAACAACTGGCAGGGGTTGTGAAAGGCATGACAACCCAGCAGTGATGGACTGGTCTGCAGCAAACTCTGATGATTTCCCAGTGGGCCTCTACAACATGGGCCACTAGTGGGAGTACCCTGGGTTTCTTCCCTTCTAATGCTCTCTCCCAGTCATGCCACTTGCTTCCTTCCATCTCCCCTCATCCTCCAAATCCGTTAGAAGGTATTTTTTCATCCTTTGTCATACCTAAATGTACATTAAAATCTAATATTTGGACCAATGTATCCAAATTGTCTTGGCTAGAGAACTCCCCAAACCCTACTTAGAGTCACTGGGCTTGCTCGCTTCATTCACTTGCACAGTGTAACATGACACCATTTTGAAAACTTTTTCCAAGGCCACTTTTGGTTCCTAGTTCACTCATGGAACCCAAGAACTGCCATGACTCTAATGCATGGCATGAAGGCTCTTATTATGCATCTATCTTTGCTTTTATTTTATAACATCAGCATGAAAAGAAAGACAACTACTGCTCCCAGGAACCCCCATGATCCTCTTTCTCAACCCTCCAATCCATGCAGTCCAAAGAAACCCCCCATTTTCTTTGCAAATCCTCTTTTCTTGCTGTTCCCTCAGATGAGTATATGAGCATTTTTCAATTACCTGTATTGATTTTTTTCTGTTTCCTTCTTGATGATAGCACACATTTGCACGCCATTAGATGTGGGTGTCTCTTTCTTGACATGCATGAACCCCGGGTGAGTAGCCCCCATGGCCGCAAGGTGGCACCAAGCCCGCCACATTGAGTCTCTCTGCAGCCACATTGCAGCGCCGAGCCCACTGGCACATCACAGCGCCCAACACGCTAGTGTGCTGGATGTGCCAGTGTACCAAATGCTGGATCCCTGGCTTTTTCTGTGGCAGGATCGGTTTTCCCCCGTTATCCTTCAATGTATTAAACTATTGCAGCCCCACGGTATATGAGGAAAGGACCAAGCATTCAGTTGTTGGGTCATAACAATTGGAATATAACTTACCAGCAGGTGACTTTTAGTATACATATGATCATTTTCCTACTGATTTGTTTTGTTTCTCTCACACCAGGAAACTGGGGAATATGGCCAGTAAGGACATCAAGGTGGCTATGCTTTCTGGGCCAAGTGAGACTGCATGGTCCTTTGAATTGGAGCAACAGATGGCCACCTTTATTAATCAAACGGTGGCCCATGCTTGTGGTTCTGCCAATAAAAAACTAATGATGGCCATGGCCCTGAGCTTTAAGAAGTCTGTGGGGCTGCTTTTGTGAAGGAGGGACTAGCAGAGCCACCTCACACTGAAGATACCTCACACTGAAGATAATTATGCTGTTGATGTGGGGGTTGTCCCGGCTCCCCGTCTCGGGAGGATAGCTCAGGGGCAACATGCTGACATTGGAAGCAAGACAACAGGAAGCAATGCAGTTTTGGTCCCTGTTCCACACGCTTAGAAACCTCTGGGTATTAAGCATGTTATACATAACATATCATATGGTAAAGAAGCACAGTAGCAACACATTGGGCCTCATTACAAGGTAGGCGGTCCAATAATAACTATACCGCTA
The DNA here is from genome assembly GCF_040938575.1 of Ambystoma mexicanum. Lineage (NCBI taxonomy): Eukaryota > Metazoa > Chordata > Amphibia > Caudata > Ambystomatidae > Ambystoma > Ambystoma mexicanum. The sequence goes on from NC_090929.1 coordinate 1,547,666,956, forward strand.
AGTGAATACCGGCATCGCATACCGGACAGGTGCATTACAACCTGCGATGTCAGTGCTACCGTCAACTGCAGGACCCTGCTATGACCGGGTAGCATGCACCCGGTATGGGCACGGGCACGCAGCAGCCATACCAGGAACACCGGCATGCCACAAGGAAGCGATCATTAGGAGCTGCATGGACCTGCACCTACCGGCGTCCAGATGCCAGTATGAATGGTCACCATGATGACGGCTATACCGGCATCGCAGGACAGGCGCAAATAGCAATCTGCTCTGTACCAAACTACCACATTTGCAGACAATCAGCACAGGTGGAGGCAATGGAGTCAGGCACAGCACAAAAAGAGCACACCCACACACCACACCCATTCAAAGTCCAAAATTATACCACTAGCAGTTACCATACAGGTGCTGGAGAACATGCCTGCACTGCTACGACTCCAGCAGGCTCTTAACCAGGGGATGCAGAGGAGGTGCAGGTGGAGAAGGAGGGTGAGACTGGGCCAGCACATACCACCAGTGCAGGCAGTGGTATCCCACAGGCAGCCACCAATCCCTCGCATAAGGACCAGTCAATTTGACTTAACATCTGAACAGATCCACACCCTGTACCACGTGGACAGGGACACAATATGCACAATTGTGGATCTCATTCACAATGGCCTGGCCAGCCTGATCAACATCCGTACCGCCATCCCCCTCTGCTGAAGATAGTGTCTGTGCGCCACTTCCTTGCCACAGGCACCTACCAGCACACAGTGTGGCAGCTGCATCGCATCTCACAACCATGTTTCTCATGTGTGCTCAATCAGGTGCTGGATGCACTCCTGAAACACGCAAGGCACCACACATTGCTACCACGGAATGCAGAGGAGGTGAATGCCCCCAAAATTGCATTCTATGCACTGGCAGGTATTGCAAACGTCACTGGTGCCATCGACTACACCCATGTGGAGCTGGTAGTCTGCCATGCCATGGAGGCAGTGTACCACAACTGGAAGCTCTACCACTCCCTGAATGTCCAGATGGTGTGTGATGCAGGCAAGCTAATAACACATTGCAGTGCCAGATTTCCGGCATCCACACATGAAGCAATGGTGCTGCACAACTCCACGCTTCCCTGCTACATGGAACAACACACTACACGATGTGCCTGGCTGCTGGGCAAGTTCAACCACAGGGACATGGGGGTTGTTGTTGGGGGGCACAAGCATACGTAACCTGTCTTCTGGCTGGGCCTTGGGGGTTGTTGTGTGGGGGGGGCACAAGCCTATGTATCCTGTCTGCTGGCTGGGCTATCGGGGTTGTTGTTGTGGGGGGGCACCGTCCTGGGTGCCAAACCCTGTGACCCATTCATCATGACGGGATGTGTGAGACTGACAATGGATGCAGACGTGCCATGTCTGCACAACCATGTGTAAATGGCAGCTACAAACACAGCACCCACCCTTGCACATGCACAAGGTACACCGAGGACATCACCGGCTGGGTTGTTATTTTGTCTTGTCAATACAAACGCTTCGATAATCTGGTAACATTGAAAAGGGGTGCTATTGACGATGAACCCTAAGCTAGTTAGTTTGGCAGATGAGCCCGCAACAGGGACTCAAGAAGTACGTTTTGGTGATGCGTCCATTGAAGAAATTGAATGTGTGTGTCCATATTTATTTCATTTGATAAGGCATTGACCTCTCTGAAAGGTTCTTGCAACCACAGGTCTCGCCCCTGGCTGGTCCGCCTAGAGGTTGTGCAGTTGGCAACCGCTGAACTGGCAGGCTCCCGTCAAATTGACTTACCACCAGGCAGGGTGTCGGCCATTTTATGGAACACAGTCAAATGGCCAGAGAGACAGACTCTATTTTTCCCCAGACAGGACAGCATGTTGCCTCTGTGCTATTAAACGAATGAAGACTATTGAATTCTAGGACTAATCAGAATTCCCGTTCCTTTTTGACCACACCAGCCAGGAAATTACCAAATTTTGGCAGAGTACCTCCAATAAGCTAATTATGCAGTTGCAGAGACGATGGCCTCTGAAGGATATTCTAAACTACTTAGTAATGGTGCATGGTTGGAGCATTCACTGCAAGGTGGAGCCGGTGCAGGGGCAGATGGATTCCAGTCGTGATGCACATTTGTGGTGTTGCTTCTCAGCCGTGCATGATCACGGCTGCAGACTTTTAAATGACAATAGTGTGCATGCAGTTGCACATTTCTGAAAAACACAGCTGATTTTTCAATATTATTTTAAATGGTTCAGAAAATAATAAGCTGCATCTTTACTAATATCTACAGAGGTTGTGTCTTTACTTTTTTATTGACATATGGAAAGTAAATAAATACCGGGTTTTGTTCTGAGAAGTTACCCCATTTCGATATCGCGGGTGTGACCTTTAATTGGATTTATTTCTGAACGTTTTGTTTACTACTTTTTAAATGGAAAGTATTGCAAAGAAATTGCATACAGACACAAAGAAACACTGCCGTCACAATAAAAAAGCGCGATTATAGAAATTATGCAATTTGCTGTGCGAGACAGCAATTAGAGTTTTTCTGTCACAGGGGAATCGCTGAGAACTATGAAACAAGTAGACGAGCGAAATAACAAAACACTCTATTTCGGAAACTCTCGTTACTGGAATAAAGAAAGGGGCGAAAGGGCCGGAAAGAGAAGCATAATTGCATCCATTTACTGAACTAAAACTGGTAAGCAACCTTCCTCTGCCCTAGCTTGTTTTAATAAAAACGAGTTTTGCGAGCAGTGACAATAGTACACATGCACACAATCCCTGAGATGGAGAAGAGTAGCCTAACAAAGCAACAGAAGCCGTCCTGTCATAAATTAAAAAGCTTGTGTCAGCTGACCAAAGGACGCCATAGAGGAATACATTCCTATAAATGAGAAATCAGGCAATTCTACAGACGAAAATCTAAAAGTCAAAACGAGCAACATCTATGTTTACGCAAATAACCACAACAAGTGAATATGCAGCAGGCAAGGTCATGTTTGGGTGAGGCAGTATGTTGAGGGATGGTGGGCGACGAGGGCAGGTGGTAAACAAACCTCCAATTGTACTAAAAACAAGGTGGTGAAATGTGTGAGGCAAACACGCATAGAACTGAGGTTAGAAATCCAACATTAACACACACAAATGCAAATGCAAGCATCATGTCTGACACAGAGCAGTGACAGAGGTAGGACCAATCCCAATTCTTTTCTCGATATGGGCGCACTTGTCAGTGACCTTCAGAGGGCAACCCATCCTTCCACAGTACAATGGTGTGACAAAAGGTAAATGAGAATGTTATTATTAGTAGTTGTAGTATTAGTAATATATATTGTCACTATTTAAATACTTGTATTTGTATTTGTATTTATTTGTGTTTTATATAGCACCTTAAGCCAAGGTGCTGTAAAGAGAACAGGGAACGGTACAATAAAATAAATAAGCAAAACAAATAATAAGAACACAACCAATCAAGCATTTTGCAAGAGGTGAGACTTCAAATGACTACAAAATAAAGAATAGACAGAGATAAGTAAGGGAGGGTGTTTAAGTGAAGGGGAGCTAAAAGAGTCAAAGTGCAAAAACGGGACTGCGCACAAGGGGGATGAGGTGCCACCAAGAAAAATTGAGAGGAGGAGCGGAGAGAACGAAAAGGGGTGCAGAAAGACACCAGAACAGAGAGATAGTCAGGGGCAAGACCATAGAGGCATTTGAAGACAAGGCATATGAAATTAAATTGAGTGTGAAAAAATAACCAGCTAGGAGCAGCAAGACAGGAAGAGATAGACTCTCAGAAAGGAAGGAGGCAAAGAAGATGAATAGAAGAGTTAAAAACAGATTGAAGAGGGGCAAGACGAGAAATTGGGAGCAAAAATATAGCACAGGAACAGTGAAAGAGTCAGGAAAAGATCAAAGAGGAAATCAAAAATCGTGAGGCTTGAAAAGTAAGAAATGGACAAGCTTTACGGATATTGTGTTGGTGAAAGCTGTAAGTGCAAAGTTAGAGAAATGTGATGAGAGAAGGAAAGATTAGAGTCGAGGTAGAGCCCAAGAATTTAGGCTGTAGACGATATTAGAAGCTGGCATGGGGGAAACAAACAAAGGAGGGGGACGAGGGGAATGGGTGTTAGGGGGGAAAAAGAGAGTATCTGTTTTCCCAGAATCAAGTGCAAGATAATGAGAAGGCATCGAAGATTTAATGGCCAGAAGTCAAGCAAAAGGAGTGTGGTGAATCTCAGAAGAAATAAAGGAACAGGAGAGAAATAATGGCAGCAAGAGGGGAAGTATAAAGAGAGAACAGAGAAGGGCCCAAGATGGACCCTTGCGGGATGCCATGGGCAAGCAAAAAAGATTTAGATGTTTTGCCAGTACATGACACAGAGAAAGTTCTTTTAGATAGACAAGATTGAAACCAGGATAGGGCAGAGCCTGTGAAACCAAAGGAAGAAAGAGACACCAGTAGAAGAGGGTGGTTGACAGTGTCGAACGTGGCAGACAGGTCCAAAAGAATAAGAAGAGATGAGTGTTTAGAATACCGTGCTGTCACAAGTCTCTCCCCTTCTCACCTGTTTTTGTTTTTTGCTTGAGACCTTCTTTGGTGACTTCTTTCGCACGGTCCGGGATTTGTATAGACCTGTGCGCTGGTCTTTGGATTCCAGCGTGTGGATGACAATCCAACTCCAGGATACGTTCAGATGTCCAGGATGGAGACCAGGAAGGAGCAATGTCCCAGCTTGGAGACAGGGAACGCCATGACCCGAGCGCGGGCGCAAATCCAGGAAGTTTGAATGTAAGTTTTGAGGAAAGGAAGGAAGGAAAGGGGATTCAAGGAACCGGGAAACAGGATGCAGATGAAAGCCCGAGCGAACTCCGGTAACACATGTCCAACTAGAGCAATCGGTAGCGTTGAGACGTGCAGAGCCGCGGGGGCATGTCTGTTTAGTAGAATGCAGAGCGTGGAGCACAAGGACTGGCAAACAGCATTCCGTGTCCGGCGGCCATGTTGGAAGGATTACTGCATTCAATCCCTTATGTGTCAGGGACCACGAAGTCCAGAAAGGACGTAGGCGACTGTTCATGACACCGTGCAGTACGGAGTGAGTCCAAAAGAGAAAGAAGAGCAGTTTCCATGGAGTGAAGAGGGTGAAAGCCATACTGGAATTGTGGGAGAATAGAAGAGTTAGAAACAAAAGTAGAGACTTGGGAATAGACCAACCATTCAAGCAATTTAGAGAAATAGGGGAGTAGGGAAATAGGAGGAACATTTAAAAAAATTAATGGATCGGCAGAAGTTTTTTTAGATATTGGAATAATGAAAGCATGTTTAAAAGACATAGGGAAAGTGGAAGTTTAGACACAGATATTGACGAAGCAGGTGAGGTAAGACACTAATGGAGGGAAGACTTTTAGAATGAGTGCAGATGGGATAGGATCAGTAGGAGAGGCAGTGGGATGAACCTTGGCCAATAGAAGAAAAGTGTCAGCATTGGAGATTGGTTGAAAACAAGAGATGGAGGTAGAAGAAGCAGGGGTAAAAGAAGGCATGACTTCAGGTGAAATTATAGGAACACTTTTATTTAAATCAATGCGAGCAGCTTCAACGTTGAATTCTGCAACGTTGAAGCAGCTGGCTTTGGTGTAAATGAAAGTGTTCCTATACACTGCACGGGTGTATATGAACACTTTCATTTACACCAAAGCCAGCAGCTTCAACGTTGTAGTATGCAACGTTGAAGCTGCTCGCTTTAAACAAAAGTGTTCATATATACCACACGGGTGTATATGAACACTTTCCTATACACCAAAGTAAGCAACTTCAACATCCTGCAATGTTGAAGCTGCTCACTTTGGTGTATACGAACTGTGATCTCTGCAGCATTTTTGTAAAATAACAAATATGTCGTTATTTTACAAAAATGCTGCCGAGATTGGATTGTTCCCGTAACACCTCAGAACAGGCGCAATCCACACAGAGCACTGTTGTGCTCAACTAGGAGGCCCAGGCCCACTTGAGAATAGTAGTGGAGCCTGGGTGTCCTCTTTTGGCGCAGTGAATCATGCTATTTGGCACCTTCACTGTGCCAAGTTGAGAATAGGCCCCTGAGTGTGTAAGAGATCAGAAAAGTAGAGACGTTTAGCACATAATAAAGAGTCATCATAGAGGCATCATAGAGAGCATGATAAGAACATTATGAGCTTTTCCTGGTGGGAAGATCGCCTGTGTCAATACTGCCAACATTGGAAAAAATATGACTGCTGCCATACAAGCTATAGGGAATGTGCTGAGCTGATGGAAATTGATTAAGAATTCTAAATAATGGATAAGAGTGAAAAGTGCAGTTATGCACTCCTATAGTGAGATCTAAAAACGACTCTGCCTTGCTTATAAGTAGACATTTCCTACACAAAAGTGTCTCAAACTTACTTGGAATCTGAGATAGATGTTTAATTAGAATTGTGAGTGTGAAATATTATTGATAGAACTGCTCATATAGTAAAATTAGAATCAACTATCGCCACAAATAATATATGGTTGCTGGCACATTTCCAATCATCTCATTGACCCATTCATAATATATGAGTATATTTGTTCTTATAAACAGCTCCAGACCATAGCCTATATATGTACATCTGAACCTGTTTTTATGACCTGTGGATGCAGTTTTAGTGCTCTAAGATACGTTCCTCTAAGAAAATATGATCTGTAATAAGGCCTCCAGTTGTTCTCTTGGCATGACAAATAGAACTGGTCTCTTTTTGTCACACAAATAGTTGTACTTTCCATTTTGCTAAGCTGAACTATTTTGTCAATTTCCATGAATCCAATGTGTGAAATGTTCTCACCAATATGCTCGTGTTGCCTTTGCTGCAAAATAGCGGATGGAGGTTTGTTATTTCTCTTATTCTCATACGTAGGTTATGCCTGTAATTCTGAGGTAGATCTTGTTACAGTTACATAAAACTGCATATGTGATTTAATTGTTGCTGCAGTTATCACATTTGTTACATCTGATTTCGTTGTCATCTACTGTTAAAAATAATGAATTGTGATTCATTGCATAGTCAAATACTGAGAAAGACTGACATTTGTAGAATCTCAATATGTTGCCTATAAACCAGGTTTTCTGCTTCCTTCTGGATTTCATACAGCTTGGATATAAGTATTGTTTGCTTTCTGAAATAACATTTTCTGTATCCACCTAGCATTATGAACTAGGATAATGTTTTAATACGTGCTAATTTCGCCTTAGTATCTTTGCCCATAGTACTTGGTAACAAATGAAACCTGTTATTATTGATTGGCTGCTTTGTTAATGTCATTGTTCTTAGATACTGGTAGTTTGGATTGCGACAGTTTGTCTATGTTATGTTTTGTCGTTTGCAGTGTCTCAATGCTTTAGCCTCTTTTCAAAAATGGATGGGTGGTCCACACACCGACTCGGGGATATGGCAGTGTGTTCTCGCCCTTTTCTCACCTGCTTGAGTCAATATTCCTGGATGCCAAATTGTCCACCCTGAACCCTTGTTATATCCCTGTTCCCTTATATTGATCCTTTGTGATCTTCTTCCCTCAAAGGGTACATTCCCCTATGACCTGTAAATCACTTGTTTGCATCCATACAATAGGTGTACACTAAATAAATACCCTAACGATATGGTTAATGGGTTGTTCTTGCATTGCATTTGGTTCACTAGTACTGCACTTTATTTTTGCTCAGGCAAATTAGGATAGATATTCAGCAAATTGGCAAACAACCACACATCAACATGTATTCATTTTGTGTGACCATCATTATGACCACCAGAACTTAGGTATTTTAACTTGGAAGTACATATTATTTTCAATGTATGATTCGGCATGTCATAAATTAACTATATTCCTCATATTTGGAACTAATGTTTCTTTCTAAGTCCACACACATTTACATATTTACCATAACTGGTGGTTCTGATCTATTCAAGATTAGTGCAACTATATTCTTTTGTGATTGCCTTCAAATAATGGACTTTTTTCTCATTGACCACACTAATCTATAGGACCAAGGTAATTTATTTACAAGTATTAAAGCAAATAAAGGAACACTCCTCAGTATATGACTCTGATTGAATGACTTGTCCCTCTTCTTTCAGTGCACTTACAGGCCTCATTGGAAGTTTGGTGGTATCCTTGCCGGTAAAACTGACAGGCTGCGCCAAACTGCTGAATATTTCCAGGGCCCGCGAATGGGCAATTAGCGGGGCATTCGTGCCCCACCGGACCCGTTAATTGCCCATTCGCGTGCGCCGGAAAAAAGATGCTCCCCATGCCCATTCGACCGCATAGGGCTGAATGGGGAGGTCGGATGAACAGTTCCGGTGCTTCTGACATGCAGTGCTCAGGGGAGCCGCTCTGCCCACCAGGTCGGACCTGGCAGGCAGAAAGACACCCACGAGCACAATTTCTAGTTTGCAGGTTCGGGAAATACGGTACCGGCAAGCTTACCGGTACCATAGTTCCCGGAACGGCAAGCTTATAATGAGGCCCAATGTTTAATATTCAGTAACATGTTACGTTCTTAGTCTGCCTTCAGTTATTACTTTAACGGTATCAACTAGTTGGGCTCTACCACTATGCATTAACTTGCAGGTTATAATTAATATGCATTATTTATTTATGCATGAAACACAGTCTTAATTTTTTATTTTTTATTTGACAAAATAATTGTATAAATGTGTTTATTTTTAATGTTGCTGTGTTAACTCAAATGGGGTTATGTTTTTAACTTTCTTATTGGTGCGGTGTGACCAAAAATAGGACACCTTTAACGAACATTTATGTTACATTGCCTTGAAAACCTATGTATACACAAAACACTGGCCAAGTGCCCCCAAACATGTTTTCCATCAGTTCCTTTTTTTCACAGGTATATTTATTAAAATACATGTTAACTGAATATTGTTTGATGTTATATATGTCTAACAGAATATTCGTTACCAATTGTGAATGTTCTTTACTGATTTAAATGTATGTGTATATATCAACATTTGTTTTAAGCTGATCAAACAGCCATACAATGGCCCTCATTAGGACCCTGGCGCTAAGGGGTTTGCGCCAGCGTTAGCTGCGCCGACCCCTTACCGCCAACTACGAGTTCCCATAGCGCCATGGTCATTTTTCCGCCCGCTTTTCGCGGGCGTAAAAATCCATGGCGCTATGGGACCTCGGTGTTAATTACGCCACCGTAGTGTACGGTGGCGTAATTAACACCTTCCCCACTCCCATTGAGCCCTATGGGGCCGAAATGGGAATGGGGAAGGGTAAATGGGTCAATGGGGACTTACCGCCCCGCCGACCTCGGAATGGGGCGGTAAGTCCGCCATCCGCCATGGCGTAAAGGGACTTTGCGCCATGGCGGAAAAGTCCGCCGATGGCGGAAAAAATCCGCCAGGGTCGTAATGAGGGCCAATGTCTTTAGTGAGTTTAAAAGCATGCACTTTTTTAAGAACATTGCAATCCTCTCTTAGTATTGTGGCTTATCATATTTTCATTGCAACCTCTTGTGAGTTGCAAAAGGAAAGGGGCAGGAACTAGAATTCCCATATTCTTGTGACTTGTGAAGCATTGCATGTTTACTAACTGCACATGGCATTACGTATCCAATTGCAAATTGCACGTAATCCACTTTCACTTTGCGTGCAGTTTTTACAAACTCCTGTGTGTGGTCTGGACAAACGCTCCCATGACTGCTGCATGCACCTCAAAAGTTTGTTTCCACAATTTAGCACCCTTTTTGCATTGTGAACATTGCCGCTTAAAATCATAGCTGTCATAATGCAGGATTCTTGGGAAAGTGATTAGAAACATGCTATGCCTGCAAATAGAGTGGTGCTTTGATTGAGACTGCTTTTGCATGCAATGCATGTGATGTAAGCAGTCATAAGACTCAAAGGGGTAGTTAATCCAGCTCCTTAAGGATGAGGCATACTGCAGTGTGCTGGGCAGCTTTCACATGGGCGAAGGTGGCATCTGAGATATCTGTAAGTAGGGTGTTGACATCATCCAGGTGGGAGATGATCATGGGTTGGACAACATTCTGGACTTCATGGTAGGAATGAAAAGCTTGACTTTGTGGAGGAGTGCATGCTGGTTCCAAGCTGCTTGGGTCTTCTGGAAGGTCTGTGCTTTGAATGAGAGAGGTCAATGTCAAGAGAAAAGCTACGAGTTTTAGCACTCAGTTAGAGTTGAGGCATGAATCCATCGAGTTTCACATCAGTGAGCCAATTCCTGACTTGGACTTGCTCGTGAGGTTTCCAACGAGAATTGATGTGGTCATTGCATGGTTGAGGTTCAAGTGCTGGCTTGAAATAACGGCTTGAATGTGGAATAGACCACTCTTGAGTCAATGGATTTCATTATGTCACTCATCTTTAAGTAAAGCTGTGTGTCATGTGTTAATTAGTGTATCTTGATGTCTGTTTTTGTCAGGTATTCCAACAGAGGTTCCATATAGATGTCGAATTTGACAGGTTACAGGATGGAGACTTGTGGATCTCTGCAGATTGCTGGGTGGTACTGGATGAGATGTTCTCAGTTGAAATGGAAAGATGCAAACCACTGAAGGACTGTTCCATGGAAGCCCATGCACATGGCGAGGATGTTGAGGCAGGCTTCACTATGAACAGTATGAAAGGCAGGAAAGAGTTTGAGGAAGCTAAGTATGCAGGGGTACACTTTGTCCAAAATGTGTAGTGCATCATTCATAATAAAGTAGTGGCTGTCTCTGTGCTGCATCTTTGCTCATATATAATTCATTAAAACACGATATATTGGGGTCATTATGGGTAACTGACATAGGATAGGTCGGTTGGAAGTTTTGAGAAATTATCCCTGGTCAAATTTTTCTTGAGTCTGAAATTGTTTGCTCCACTGCCTATTAGGTTAGCCAGTTGATTAGCATGGGGCTATAGGAAAAGCAGGACACTGGCAGATGATCCTGCCACCAGAAACGTTCCTTGTATTTGATCACAGTGATGTAATATATGAGCATGATGTCCAGCGTCCACCATTGTGGTAATTGTGGTAGCATATCTTGTGTGAAGAGGTATTCTGGCATTCCATACAGAGATTAAGATAATCAATTATAAGAAAATGTGTATAGTGCCTTGGAGATTGATCATGAGGTCCAAATATGTTCTAATGAATGCAGGATTGTATCCAGGGGAGTGGCAATCCATACAACAAGACATGCCTTTTGTTTGATTGGGTGTGCTTTGACCTCTTTTGTTCAGTCGTACACATTGAGATACAAATAGGGCCACAACAAATACAACTCAAAGTTGTAGGTATTTCTTGAAAAGGTAAGAAAGTCACATTTATTAACACAAATATGATTCACAATAAAGGTTCCAAGAGCAAATTACCAAAAGTAAAGAACAGTGTTACTTGACACAATTCAATAAACAAAGAATATGTCAAAGATACATGATAATATTTGCATTACATTCCACATCAATTACATCAACAGTTTAATTATTTTAAATTAACAATAAGAATTTAGACATTAGTCGCCTGCTCCTAATTTTCCTTAGTGAAACTATCTCGAAATCTGGGATAGGTAATCCCTAAATGAATGAACTCAAGGGTACTCCATCACTCTAATACTATACGTTTTGGGTATTACGTCCTTCTTCAGGTATTGATACCGCAGATACATTTCAACAGAAATAAATGTGTTTCAGTATGAATTGTTTTTACTAATTTTCAAAAGATAGATCAAACTTAACATAAATCATGATCCATAATACATTTAAATTTAACTAGATATAGAAAGGTTCTATTGACTAACCTGTTAAATATATTCCAACAATGTGAGCGAGCGTATTGTTCATTGATTGCCAGAACAATGTTCCACTCCTAAAAATTAAGAGTAGAAAAAAACAAAGAGTAAGGAGGTGTAACCATCTTGTATATGGGGTATCAGACTTACATATTTTGATCGTAAGTCCCCAGAGGCACTTCATGTTTGATCTGAGGTGGGACAAATCGCTCAAAAAGCATGGTGTCCCATTCAATAAACAGATCTACGAGAAGACTGGAGGATCAGAGAATTCAATTCCAATAATTAATGAGTGTGACTCACTGATAAAGTGAGTCATGACTTGTTGGACCAAGTAGTCATTGAAATCACATATTGATCTTCGTCTCAATGTTCACCCTTATTGCATTTCCACTTGCTGTAATTATAAGTGTATTGTGATCACTACCTGTTTGTATGCAATATATCTCAATCTCATAGGCATTATAACTATTCATACCTTTGTGTATCTCAATCACTTCCCAATCAGTCGGCAGCACAAAGTCTTAGGTGGGATTATTTGTTCCTCAGTAGCCCCACACATATTAAATTGGATTTGCCAGTTCGCAGGATTTTTCATTTGATTCCCTAAAGGAATGAACAGAAACATATGTTAATTTATCCTAATTCACCCAAAGCGTTCAGCCCTTTTGTCAATATATGAACTAAGGAGTTATGTAATGGCTTACCCGGATGAAGCAGCATTAGACTCGCTGTCCAGGAAAAAAAGTTGGAAAATTATTCAGAATCAAACGCTATACGGTAGCGTGTTTCCAAAGTTCCTCAATGCTGCACTATGAATTTAACCAAACGAAACCGTCACTAACCTCCGTGACTATACTATTCTTTAATTTCCGTTTAGACCAACAATAAACAAGGTAAAACCTATTAATCTACTTATGCGTGTATGCTATTCTTCCTCAATTAGCGAACGTCAACAAACGTTCCACTGCTTCTGTTCGTTCCGATATCGCGCACTGATCATACCAACTAGTTTCTGTTTATAACGACGAGACATATAGTTTGCATTGGGGCAGCCATTTTGGAATAAAAAATGGCCGTATAGTCGACTCCACGTTAAAGTGGTACTTCTCTAAGTTATTTAGAGGGGACATATTTCGATACCTATTAGTAATCGTTTGATGTTGATAATTCAAATCTCGAATATATATATATATATATATATATATATATATATATATATATATATATATATATATATATATATATATATATATATTTAATGTAGACAAACCTGCTGCTGCAGTTAAGTCGCATTAAAACAGGTTTCAGGATTATTCTTTGCAATTAACCAGTATTCTCAGTTGCCCTGTTAGTGAAAGCTTCCATGAGTATTTGCTAAAACTCCAATTAGTCAACAAAAATGCCGTATGTCACAATTTTGTCATATAGAATGTCTACAACAACTTAATTGTGTCTATCACAGTTATATAGGTACAAGGTAATCCCTAGAGATGCCATATACATTCTTAAACATCACAGTAATTATTGCTCACAGTTGTGCCACATTGTTAGGGGGCCATTGGTTTAACAAACATATGTTTCAATCATTAATCATAGGTAAAAAAAAAAACCTGAATGCATGTCATTGCAGTCACCAATACTTTTGATCACAAGTAACAAGATAAATCCCATTTGAGATTCTTTCCTCTGGGGTACATAGAGTCCAATCTCTCAATCCAAAATGTTTCCCTTTGTTGCAACAATCTAGGAAGGTTGCCACCTGTTCTTGGTAACAGAACATGTTCCAAAATAACAAACTGCAACTGTGCTACTGAATGAGTTGAGTCTATGAATTGTTGTACTACAGGGGACTTGACGTAACAAGTCTGTATGTACAATTTGTGCTCATCCCATCTCTGTTTTGCTTTTCTCACCTTGAGGTCCACATAATAGAGACCACAGGGACATTTTATCCCATGAATCACATTTTTTGTATCGCATGTTGAGGTGTGTCACAATGGGATCTTGTAGCCTGTGTGTGGATGATATATGTAGTTGTCTTTGATGATATTGTGACAACAATTACAATTGTTACAAGGTATAGTGCCTTCAAATGTGGTTAAGGGAACTTTAGTGCAACCAAAGTCTGATTTCATCAAGTGATCTTGTACTGATTTACTTTTGTTATACACAAAGAGGGGTGGGGTCAGGAAAAGATTTTTGTAACTTTGGGTCCAAAGATAAGGTCTCCCAGTTCTTCTTAATGATTTTCTTAGTAAGTTCACTTTGTTGTGAAAAAGTAGTGACATATACAAGTTCATCAGCTTTCGGTTTGATACTTGCTTTTAATACATCAAATCTTGGTATGTTCTTAACCTTTGTCATATCTTTCTGTATCCTGATTGGATCATATCCTCTCACGAGGAATTCTTTGGTGAGCTTGTTGGATTTTTTTGTCAAATTCATTCTCTTCTGACGCAATTCTCCTGTACCTCAACAGTTGACTCAATGGTATACTTTCTATAGTCTTTTTTGGTGTGAAAGCTGGATGGTAGGAGTATGCTGTTCCTATCAGTTTTCTTTGTGAAGACAGTATTTGTCACTTTATGTTGTTCCAAATAGACCAGTACGTCCAGGAATTCTGAAGATTTTCTGCTAATCTTATTTCTGAAGTGAATCCTTGGTGCTAGGGAGTTCATAATTTTTTTAAAAACTGCTTTAACTCTAATTCTGTTCCGGACCACGCTCCAAACAAGTCGTCAATGTATCTGACAAAAAATGTCAAATGATCACTCCAGATAGTGTTGCTCAACACTTTTGTTTCTTCCAGATATCTCATGTAGATGTTTGCATAGCCTGGGGCCAAAGCGGCCCCCATTGAAGTACCAGAGATTTGAATAAAGTATCGGTCTTCAAACATGAAAAAGTTATTATTGAGTAGGGTAAGTAATTTAATTATGAACAGTCCATTACTCCCTATTCTGTCTTGACTCTCCAGGAGTACCCATTCCATAGCCTCTATCCCAGATCAATTTGTAATGTTTGTGTACAGACTGGTGACGTCAATTGAGAAAAGAATGTCAACTTTGGGATTAAATTGAATTGTTTCCAATTTTGCCAAAAAGTGATTGCTATCTTTGACATAGGTAATACCCTTTTGTGCTAATGGTTGTATGATCTTGTCAATGTATTGGGCTAGCGGTTTCAACAAACTATTGGTTGCAGCTATTATAGGTCGCCCAGGAGGGTCTTGTAGATTCTTATGGATCTTTGGAAGTACATATATCACAGACATGATTGGATGAAAATTAATCAGAAAGGCTTTAGTTTTATAAGAAATAAACACCTCAGTTTCAGCTTCATCGAAGTTTTTCTTTGTAATCGACCTAAACTTGTTCTGTTGGGTCATTCGGTATCTCCAGATAGGTATCATTATCCATTAATTGTCTTTCTACCTCATTTTTATATTTCATTGTATCCAAGATAACCAAAGATCCGCTGTTATCGACAGGCTTGATGCTGTGACCTTTGTCACAATCTACAGGCCACCTGGCCAGGTTACTGTATTACTCTCTCAATGGGCTGACCATATTTCCTCTTTCCTTTCCTCTTCCTCCCAACGTATTCCCCTAGGCGATCTCAACATCCACCTTGACTCCCTAGACTCCTCTGGTATTTTTAATAAACTATGCAACTCTTTCCCTCGCCATTCTACCCTCAGGTCCGACTCACCTTGGATGTTCTCATGTCTTCAGACATCCCCCTATCTGATCCTCTCACTACTCCTCTCTTCTGGACTGACCACTTTCTTCTTTCTTCTCACTAGAAGCTTCCTGTCCCCTTGGCAAAGCCCCACCCAGCACTGCCACCTTCCTTTGCAGTCATTTGACCTATGAAGCGAGTGTCAGTTGCCGCCTTTGCCTCCACTTTCTCTCCCCATCTACTCCTGTGGCTGACACCCACCCTGACACAGCCCTTTGAGGATCCATCTGAAGCCTGCCACTAAGTACAATTCTTGATATGACTCTGATGTGGCTGCTCAGAAACAAAATTACAGAGTAGCTGAATGGAAGTGGGGAGCTTCGGGTGCACCCTCTGACATACTACCCTGGTGTCACGATCCAGGCTAACCCCAAGGCTCAAGGAAGGACCTGGGCCGAGAAACTGTCTGCCTGGCGCAGGCACAAGCTGTTTTCCTGTGTAGCCCCATCCAAGATGGCCCCCGGGACTAGACTAGTCAACATTATTCAACATGGCCTCTAGAGGGCCATTGTACAAGTTTCCATGGTGGTCTAGTGTGCTGGATGGGCCCAGGGCTATATAAACCCCACCCTGCGCCACACCCAGTGCTTAGCGTTTTCTCCGGCTGCCAGTGTGATGCTTGCCTGCTTCAGAGTTCCTTCGTTCTGCACTACGGGTCAAAATACCAGAAAATCCTGCTCTGCACTATGGGTCAAGACCAGCTCAACGCTGCACGAGACCAGCTCCACACTATGCGGTAACCTCTGGAAGCTACACGACGTGAGACAAGATCCATTGCAACTACTTACCGGATCACGTGTGGACCATGGACCTCTTCTGGCTCTGTTTCATCGTCATCTGTTGGAGTTATCAGCGCCTCTGCTCTCCGTGCACCCCGTACCTGAAAAAACACAAGACACGAGGGTAAGCAGAGAATAGTCTGCATTCTCAAACCGCCCACCACCCGCGCATCACTTACCTGGATAACTGTACTCAGAGAATTTGCTGCGAGCATCCACGCCGACCTTCTAGGCTTACCGCATCTGGGGAAGAAAGTAGAAAGATTGTTAGGAACTTGAACATTTAACCATTATTACGAAGAGTGCTTATATTAACATAAGGGTAACGCAAGGTGGTTTAAGGGGTGTCGTAGCAGGTCTGGACATTCCAGTGTCTCAGTGAAGCAACTGGCCATCCACCTACCTCAGTGAAGGAACTGGGGAGCAAATAAGGACAAGTGAAGGACTGGAAGTTAACCAATAGAACTGACCAGTACTGGTACAAGTCCAGTGAAGAAACTGGGTAGCACCACAAACTAGTGACATAAAACTAGAGAGACATTTGGTGCAAGACACCAGGAGGCGCAACATAGACACGTTCCAGAAACCAGTCTTCCAGACCACTCCTGCCTCTCTGACCACTGGGTGATTAAGCCTGCAGTGAGCAGAGGCGAGGGAGTGTTTTGGGTAACATCAGGAGGCATTCACAGACCAGACCTGCACTCGCCAACAGACCGGACCAGGCATTCCTGCAAGGCTCATAGGTATGCATTACACCTGGCACCTGCTTCATAGGCAATACAGACTCTTCATCTTCTCCAAGAAGAGGGTCCATATTCAAGCCTGCATCTCTGCGGCCTCTAACAAAGCAGCCAATCTGTCCAGAATCTGAAAGGAACTGGCCAATCCTACTTCTGTGTCTACCTCTTCTACTCCTTCTCGGGCCCCCTTCACTGCTCTGGCTTCTCATTTCACCACTAAAACCCACGACATTCTGTCTGCACTCTCCTCCTCTTCTCTTCTCTTTCCCTCTACTTCTCTCAGGCCCTGCTTTGCCAACCCCCTTCTCTCCTTCTCTCTTCCCTCTCTACTGTAACACCTGATGATGTGTCTAGACAAGTCCAGTCTATGAAAGTCTAATCCAAACAGGTGACCCCCTGCTCCTCCCTAACCATTAACAATATCATTGGTTCTCTTGCTCCACCTTGGCCGATTTCTGTAATCACTCCCTCACCACTGGATCTTTGCCCTCTCTTCTCAAGTACCCTCTTGTGTACCCCCTACTAAAAAAGCCTTCTGCCGACCCCTCTATTCTGGCAAACTACCGCCCAATCTCTATCACTCCTTACCTGGGCAAACCTCCACCAACTAAGCCCCCACACTGAATCTGTTGGTTGCCTCCAACAGATTCAGTTCAGATAAGCCAGAGGCATGGAAACTGCACTCTTGAACACCTGTGAAGACCTGCTCTCTAATCTTGACTCTAGCTCTCCCTCTGTCCTCAATCTCCTCAACCTTTCCTCTGCATTTGACACGGTCAACCACGACATCCTGATCACTCATCTCAGTGCGACCCCGGGCATTATGTATCAGGCACTGGAATGGCTGACCTCCTTCCTCTTGGACTGACATCACCAGGTTCAGCTTGGGTTCATTCTTTCCACTACCTCTCTCTCCACATGTGGTGTTCCCCAGGGCTTTATCCTCTCCCTCTGGCTCCTCAATGTCTACCTGTCCCCTTTGGACTTCCTGATCTCTACCTTTCCTCTAACTTACAGTGTTATGCGGATGACACACAGCTCTCTTTCAGGCTACCCTCAGCCTCCTCCACCTCGCTCATTCCTGACTGTCTATCCATTATTCAGGCATGGAGCGCCTCCAACGAGCTCTGCCTTAATGCCAGTAAGACTGACATCATTCTCATTGGGACCCCTGCTGCTTCTTTTCCTCTCTCACTCTGGCCGCCCTTCTTGGGCACTCTGGCCTCACACTCTTGTGAGCCTAAAACCTTGGGGTCATCTTCAACTTCACTCTCTCCTTCTCTCCTCACATCACATGCCTTGCCAAGAAGGCCTCTTTCCAGCTGCACCTCCTCTCCTTTTTTCACCTTCCCCCAGAGGCTCACTGTCTCCAGAGCACTGGTTCTCTCTGGGCTGGACTACAGCCTCTTTCTCAACCTGCCACACTCTACTCTACGTCCTCTTCAACTCATCCAGATCAGGACAGCAAGTCTTATACTTGGCCTCTAGTCCTGGGACTGCATCTTTCTGACCCTGAAATCCCTCCACTGGCTCTTGGAGGCTGCACGGATCAAGTTCAAGACCCTCTGCATTGTCCACAAGGCTTTCTTGGGCCCTCACTACCTTCAACTCTCTTTTCCTAAGTAACTTCCTCCTAGAGACTTCTGCTCATCTACTTCTAATTCTCTGAAGGTGAATCACTACTCCAAACAGAGAATGGGGGCTAGATCTCTCTCTCTTATGCTGGTGTCTCCCTCTGGAATGGCCTCCCTGCCTCTCTCCACTTTGAGCCGGAGCTCCTCAAGACCTTCCTTTTCTCCTCTTCATTCTCGCTCCCTCTCCACTGCTAACCTACCCTTGGTACTGCTCCATCTGCTGACTGGCTACTCAGTATCCTCTAAGTCATTCAGGATACCAGGTCCCCCCTGACCAGTCCCCATGCACTTGCCACCTGGTCACCCTGCACTTAAGCCTGGTTCCCTTGCACAACCTGGCTGGGATTTCCCACTGTAGTCACAGCCTTATTTGTACTTGACCTAGGGTCCTGCTGCTCTGGGTGCACTTCTCACGGTACCCCCATCCCCTGCAATTCTTGTTGAGCGCTTGCACGAACCAAGGCCTTGCATGATGTGCCTTGAAACACGTGTATAGGTGCATAATAAATAACAAATAAATCAGTAAATAAACATATCATTATAAGGTTTGAGAAAATATCTTTTCTATTTGTAACATTATACATTTCAATACATTTATTTGCATTGGAAGTTGGATACGCTGTAGCAGGTATGTTTCCAGGCCGTTCAGTTCTTCCAATTGTTCAACCTTCTGTATTTTTGTGCCAAACTACTGCCCGATATACTATGAGAACACAGCTTCTCATTTCCTCCCAATTAGCAGCTTAAGAAGACAGCTGATGCTTTTCATTTTAGAGGCATTTCACGTTAATTAATTTTATCTCAGATGCAGTGTCAGCAGAGATAGATGACTAGATGGCTTAAACTGTAGGCAAAGGGCAGGAGATTGCTTGACCTCTAAATTGGCTCTTTCTTTCGAGCTGAAGGCGACAGTAATGAAAAGTGTCCATACTGTGCAAGGCCTGAATGCGTGTGGCACTTCAATAAGTAATGCTAAACATAAAAAATAACAATGCATTACAATGACAATACAACAATAATAATTGGCTAGAATTATTTTCTATGTGGGACTACATTGTATGTACTTGTGGTTACATTATGTTCAGTGGCTTCTGTCTGCTAGACAGCAACAGGAAATTGACGCGCTATGTGACATGCACTGGTCTTCTCTGCCTTGCTCTTGCCAATTATTATCTGCTTGTTTACCCTTTCACAGACATTTGCAGCTGCAATCCTTGGTGCCAGTCAGGTGCAGTCCATCACAAGGTTGCAGATTCCCTGTGAAGATGCAGACAGAATGCTTATGATAACATCATGCTGCAGGAAGTTGTATGCATTGCAAAGATGCGTTGATGCTGAGTAGTTTGGTCCCCGACAGGTGAGGCCTGATTTGCAAAGATCACCAATTTCATATTTAAATCACTATTGTGTATGATGCGGCGTGGTTGCACCTCACTACTAAACGTGGGAGACAATTCCCTAAGCGTACATGTGTTACACTTGTCTTAAGCACGGGAGTGAATTTTGTTCTTTTTGAAGGTAAAGAGGGGCATTGAACCAGAGTTGCATGTCCGCCTCACCTTCCCCTCCACTTCCAAAGAGCACTTCATTTTACTCCAGCATTATATTCTAATGCTTATGTAAAAGCCAACGGATTCCTATGGAAACCTCCTCCTTTTTTACACCAGCAAAAAGCAGGCAGATTCCATAGGAATTCATTCAAAACACTATCGTCCATGCATAAATGGTAGTTGGTGTTTACTCAATTTGCTCTTCAAAGTTCAATGGTTAGTCGTAAAAGCAATTATTTCACCATTGTCTAGCAGTTCACGCCTTCCTTTTGCATTTTGCAGTGCAAATGACAAACATTTACACGAGGTGACATGTCTGCATGTAGGAATACATGTAATGGGTCGTGTCTGTGCAATTTCCTCATTGGAGGAACATGGATTCTGGGACGTATTCTAAGAACCAGTTTCTAGATATAAGAAACTTATGCTTGACAGAATTTATGCATGACATTCAGTAATTATGATGAAAATACATTGACACCTGATAACGTGGGATTACGGGCACAGTAGATTCATTTGTAATTCGGGGATAAATCCTTTTGTGAATTCATCATAATTCTCTAATACGTATGATTAGTTTTCCCACCATTAATTACCATCTATTCAGGGGGTTAGCATTGTGATTATGACCAGGGCTGCTCGTGGTGCGGCTTCACAAAAACTTTACTCTTACTTCCCTTAATTTTAACGTGGAAAGATTTGTTTGATTCTGAAAGGCTCTCCCACTGCTAATTATTTACTATGTCTTTCCCATACCCAGCAATCATCGGCCAGTATACTGATATTTCTCAACAAAATCATGTACTAAGGGATGAAACAATGCCTGTTTTATTAATAACTAGCAAATAGTGCCTGCAGAGGTCCTTTGGACAGTCATGTTGATAATCAATGATCCTGTAGGTTGCTGTTCTGAGTCGCTTATCGCTTAATGTGCTTCCTCTCTGCAGTAAAGTGCTCTGCAAATGGGTGCGTGAGGCTGGCTGACATACCCCTTAGCAGATGTGAAGGGGAGGCAAGAGTTGACATGCTGCAGCATACTGGGACCTTCTCTGTGCTCTGCCTGCCGCTTGCCTCATCCTGGAGTGGTGCAGTGCATTTTGTGGTGCGTCGCAGTGCAAATCTATTGTAATCAGTGTATCCTAGGCCTTTGAAACATGGTTAACAAGGATCTTTGAGTTTTCTTTCTCGCAATATGGATTTTCTGCCGATTTCAGGCAACTGTCTGATGTGTGAAGGGGCTGAAATCCATTGAAAGGGGTGGGGTGTCCAAATGCTGTGTAGCCAGTAATGTCCAGAGGGTCCTAACAGGTAACCGTGCAAAATGTGGTGCAGATTGGTGGAACGCTGTGGAATTGTAAAACAAACAAACAGATGTTCTGATTTATATATATCGAAATATTTTGATTGCCATAAAGTAACAAGTTGCACATGTTGCTCAAAATGCAATCAATAAGAATAGCTGTGTAGCTAATAGCAGGGATTATGCACACCAACTCCTTACTCGTGTCATCAGTGCATCCAGGAATGTATTACATGTTGGGTATGTAAGCCGCGTTTTACAGGGAATATCAGGAGACAAGTTAATCAAGTAAAGCAAATGAATACACATAGGCGAGGGACGCCTTCAGCCAACCATATGATTAAAAAAGTAAAAGAATGGAATTAGAATGTGCTAATGCATACAATGGTTGCGTACCATGTACTTATTACTGTAAAATTGCACTGGTGCTTCTCAGGGCACACATACATGGTTTTGCAGACTCCCCTATGAGTGTATAACAGAATGGCACTGCTTGAGCCCATTTGACTAAACGGGGGCAAAGAGATACAATGCAACTGAGAAGACCAATCAGGGATAGTCCTTATGCTATCCTGGAGATTAGGCTCCAGAAACAAGGTGACAGAGAAGGTACCTCTCTGTGGCCTTGCCCAAGGCCATAGATTTGTTTTTGCACTTGCATTCCTACATGTATTACAGCAGTGCCAGCATCTAGACCAACAGGGAAGGCTAAAACACAGAAATAGTGGAGGTATACTGTAGCCTAAAGACCTCAGCTTCTCCTCACTGATGATGCCCAGTGAGGGCAATACGATGTCTGGGGATGCATGTGGTATTGTGCAGAAGAGATGTGACCTAGCAGTTTGTGCTGGGATGCACCTTTTGAGGTGGGATCAAGCTTGATTGGCGTATTGGTATTTCCCTTTTCTGTAATGACTTGGCAGGTGAAGAGCGATGGTCTGGAGGGGTGCCCAGAGTGGTGCCAGAGGTTAAGATTAATTCTGATCCTTCCAACTGTCCACTCTTTTGTTTTGCTTTAGTCACCCTGATTGTGCCGCGGGTATGCTCAGACGTGAGACCCAAGCTACTCAACACTAATGACCATCCAAAGGAGCCGAAATATGTCCCGGAATGCTTGTGGTCTCATGCAGAATGGATATGACCTAGCAGTTCAGGCTAGATTGCTGCTTTTGGGATGGGACCAAGCATAATTTGCATATGTATGGTTGTTCCCCTTTCTGCAATTGCTTGGAAGGCGAAGAACAATGGTCTGGAGAGTTTCCCAGAGAAATGCCAAAAGTTAAGATTATTTCTAAACCTTCCAGCCATCACCTCTTTTGTTTTGCTTTAGTCACCCCAATTTGGACAGTTATGCCCAGATGTGGGTCCTGTGCCTGCTGGGCCTAGGGACCCAAGTTACTTCTCACTAATGATACCCAATGAGGATGAAACATGTCTGTGGATGCTTGTGGTCTCATGCTGAAGGCATGTGACCTAGCGTTTTGTGCTGGACTGACCGTTTTGGGGTGGGACCAATCCCTGGTTTGCATATGGTCTCTCCCCTTTCTGTAATAGCATGGCAGGCGAAGAACAATGGGCTGGAGGGTTGCTCAGAGCGATGCCAGAGGTTAAGATTAATTCTAAACCTAATAGCCATCAGCTCTTTTGTTTTGCCTTAATCACCCTAAGAGGAACAGTTGTGGCCAGATGTGGGTCCCATGTCTGCTGGGCCTAGAGACACAAGCTGCTCCTGACTGATGATGCCCAATGAAGCCAAAACATGTCTGTGGATGCTTGTGGTCTTGTGCAGAAGGGATGTAACCAAGCAGTTCGGGCTGGACGGCCCCTATTGGGGAGGCATTAAGTCTGATTTGCATATGGTCTTTCCCCTTTCTGTAATGGCTTGGCAGGCAAATAACAATGGCTGTGAGGGTTTCCCAGAGTGATGCCAGAGGTTAAGATTAATGCCAAACCTTCCAGCCATCACCTCTTTCGTATTGCTTTACATTCAACCCAAATACCCGATAGGATTAGCAGTGTCATGCAGGTATGGTGTGGTGCATATTTTCTAGGAGAGCCAAACAGTTAGTTGCCTACTAACACACAGCAGCCTGGAGGGACCACTCCATTCATTCTAGCCCTTATGGGAGAGAGGCAAGAAGCAATGATCAAGCCCACCCTTAACTGTCCTTGTTGGTGAGTGAGAAAAAAAGAGAGCAAGATCATGAAAGATACACCCAATTCCCCAAGTCATAATTTGTGCTTGGTTCCCATTTCAGAGACAATATTCCTGTGTGAAGCAATGCATTATGCAAACTGAGGCCCCTGATTGAAACAAAGACCGCCCTAGCTTTGTTGTGGAGCAACACATAAAATCCCTGAGAGGGTCAATTAGTTCATATTGTTGTGCACACACCAATTTAGATTGTGCACCCAGCTTCAGTCTGCAGCTGCTCGGACCATTACCTCACAATTCAGACCTTTCACATTTCACACTGCTGTGCAATGAAATGTCCCAGCATCTACACTTTGTGGAGTGGTTTATGATTTGGATATGTACATGTATAGTAATGAAAATGAATACATGAGGGTTACCTTATATTTGTATGCAAAACCAACCAAGGTTAAAGGCATTGTTAGGAAGATTTTTCATTTCTGTGCACATTTTGTCCCAACCTAGAGACCCCCAGCTCTTTTGCTGGAATTAGGATGTTGTAATGTTTCACTCGTGAATGAGTGGGACCTTTTTCTCACTTCCTCCTGTGTTTTTGCCTGACTAGGATTTTATGTTTTCACTGTTTTTGGAGTCTGACAAACTCCATAGGCATCTCCTTTTTGTATAGTGTCACACAGCACCCTTAGTGCAGTATCACTGAGAAGTCCTTTGGATTTCTCTTAAGGTTTAAATACTTTTTCTTGGGTGAACTACTGTTCTGTTCTCAAGAATAGTAAGGTGACATTTATTTTACTTACCTTTTTACTTTGTAGGTCCATCACACACCATTTTATGTGGAGTGCTGGGGGCTACACATTAGCCCTCCCCTTATCCTGCTCTACTTTCTCATGTAACATTTGTTGTTACCCTTACTGCTTTAAATGACTGGTGGCAGTGGTTTACTTTTTACTACCAGTTTGCATTTGTACCGGAGGCTAAACCCTCAGCTGCAATACAGCACTCATGAGCGACTATTTTGTCAAAAAGGCCCCTCTCCTTTCTTCACCATTTTCTGTTTGTGAGGTTTTTCACGGCTTTTACTCTGTAAGCTGAGATAGGTTTAAGCCCTTTGTGTGTTTTGCCTTTGGCGGGCTTCAGTGTGTCTGAAAGGACAGGAAGTGAGGGAGGGTCAGGAAAATCCCCTGTCCTTTGTCTCTAGATGTGCTTGAACAAAACCAGTCCTGATTGGCTGGCTGTCTGGCTGTCTAACTGGGAAGGACAGCCACCCTGCTGGGTGATTGACAGCCTAGGTTTGTGAACGAATGAGAACGAGCTAAAAGGTGAGGTTCTTGGGATTACAGGCAGTCCACCACTGACTGGACTGGTAACCCAGCTGCTTTTTGACCTAAGGGCGATAAGTGAATATACTTAGTATGGATTTGGTTCACGTCCCTACACCCAGCCTCCCTAACCTTCATGAATGGCAGAATCCCTGCTTGCAAGCTCCAACACCGGGTCCAGTTGCTTCACTGGGCTGCTGTGGTCCAGACCGGCTGTGACACACGAGTTTCCAGATGAGTAGCGTTGCTTCAGGATGAGTAGAGTCTCAGGGTGAGTCAATGGCCACTGCCATTGCAATTTTTTAATTGTGAGCGCTAGTTGCTTGCTGTATTGCTAGTTTGCAGTGTTTAAGCATGAGTGCTGGCTGCTTGCTATGTTGCTAGTTTGTTTTGAAGTTCAGCATTAGTACACAACGTGCAGCGGGGCACTGGAAATGCTGTGTGATATTGTATTGATGACTTGCTTTCCTCTCCTTGCAGGCTTGCATTGCATCCGGAATGCTGTCGGGAGGCTAATCAAGTCGGGTACTGCAGTTGGAGATAGCGGAGGTAAGCAAACTGGATTAGGGGACGGGCCGTGAGGCAAACTCAAGTGCTAACCTGTGATTTCTGTAATTCCCTTGTGCTGGTTCCTGAAGAGGCAAAGAGTGGACCGAGTCCAAACAGGTAAGGAATGTAGAACAGTGCTTCCTGTGATGGTGATGAACAGAGCAGGTCTCAGCTGGTAAGTAGATGCAGGCAGGAGCTATGATGGGCGTTCCCCCAACTTGGGACACGTTGTGCTGAAGTCAGATTATAAGCATTACACTGCTCGCGCTTGAGCAGGAAAAAAACGCTACGCACAGGGTGCGGCACAGGGCATGGTTTTATAGTCCTGGGCTGCACCCTGGAACACTAGGCCACCAGGGATAGCCTCAGCACAAACTACTTGGGGGCCCTCTTGAGTGCCATTGAATGGCCCGCTATGGTGGCGGCCATCTTGGAACAGTCTTTCCTACTTATTGCACTGTTGCCGGCGCCAGCCAGCCACTCTACCCACTCAAACCATGCCAATGTTATAGATGTGGGAAGAGTGACCCAATGCCCTGGTTGCTCTGGCAGGCCTGCCATGATGAGGGGACTTGCCTAGCCATGCACTGGGGATCATGACAAGTTATTACAAGGTTGTTAAGTCAAAGTATGGGAATTATGCCTGCAGCACCTACTAATAAAAATGATATGGAAGAGAATGATGAGGATGATAGTTTAGAGTTAAACTGGAACCTGCAAGAAGAGTCAGAAGGGGAGAGGAATCTCAAGGACCCAGCAATCAAATTCTACAACCTGCCTTTATGCCTCAGCTACTTTGTATCCTGACCACACAGGGTCGAAATCTAAGCCCAGAATACATAGCACTTGAAAGACTAAGGGTTTGAATTCCAAAAACATGAAGTACATTCTGAAAGCAAACATCAGGAGGTGAAATTCAGAGGCAGAGAAATGCAGCATAAAGCAGAAATAAAAAAAAAGATGTCCCTTGATTCTGCTTCCCTTTCATGGTTTTCTAGGTCTACTAGTCCCAAGAGGCCTTGGCTGCCCAAATTAGCTGTATGTGTGTATGATCCTAAACTTGATGTGTTGGATGGGTTGAATATGTTTATATACACCTATAGTTCACAAGAGATATGAGGGAATGATGTGATGGTATGGCTCATGTCTAGGCTCTCCCAGAATAGTTGTTATGCTGTTATGGAGTTGAGTGCAAATGACAGAATATAATATGAGTTTGTTAAGCATGCCTTAATATCCAGATTTGGGAAGACTCCTTCCCAGTACATTAAGAAGTTTAGGACCCTCAAAAAGGCTAATGGTACCCCTTGGCCTACCTGGGTATGTGAATGTTTGAGAAACTTAGATGGTTGGGTTACATAGTGAACTCCTTTGAAGGAATAAGAAACCTTTTTTTTACTTGAGAGAAGTGTTGTTTAATGAGTGCTCTCCTGGGCTGAAACAGCACTCGGCTGACTCTAAGGAAATTGATCCTAAGAAACTAGCACAAGCTGCCAAGTTATGGTTATCCAACAGGGTCACTCCTAAGGATTCTGTGGCTACTCACAAGAACGAAGAGGTAACACAGCACAAGGAAGAGGATAAATAATCGTGTAATTCCAATCCCCCAAAAGAAGGCCACAAACATAATAAGGGTATATCCCATGGGAAACCTGACAGGTCTTGTGAAGCCTCTGGTGCCAAATGAGAGGGAGTTCAACAGAAACCCCCATTCTCAAGAACACGTGGTACATGTTTTGTATGTGGGTCTGTAGATCATGTGAAAGGGGATCCCAGATGTAAGGGTAAACCTGCTTGGGTCCACACTGCCTCCTTAGCCTTCCTCCCTGAGGGAGAAGGACACATGGCTAGTGCACACTTTCACCTACTGGCTGAAGAACCCATTGGTGTTCAATACAGTGTATCTTTAGTGTCCTTCGGTTTGTAGGAACAGCTGAATGTGGATGTTGATACCACCTTCCCAGGTAATACCAAAGAATATTATAAGGACAGTGTACTTGTAGATGGTCAGGAGACTCCTGCCATCAGACACACTGGGGCAGGCAACCAATACAGTGGTTGATGAAAGCTTCTTCACACCTGAGGATGTAGCTAAGGCACCCAAAGGTCCCACTAAACTTGCTGGAGGCCATATCCAAATGGTTCCTATTTTGCCAGCTCTCATCCAGTGCAATACCATGACTGTTGGGATCCACGTTAGTGTACAGAATGAAGTGTCTGGGAAAGTCCTGTTGGGCAATGACTTGAACACTCCTGGAGTAGTCTCTAGTACCCCCAGGCCTCCCAGCAAAAAGAAACAGGAGCAAACAAGATTGGCCAGAGAGGCAACGTTAAGAGACTCTCAGTTTGAGGTCAAGAAGACATCCAACAACTCCAATCAACAGGAAGGCCACCCATTAACTTCTAAGAGGAAGAGAGAGACTAAGGAGACAACCAGGGTCTCTGGTAAGAAGAAATGTCTGAAACCAAAACCTGTTCACAAAACAAGGACATCTCCGAGGCACTGTCCCAGGTCAAACCTGTGACCTCTTGCCCAGCTGATGCTGAGTGGGAGGACCAACCAACTTAAGAGGAAACAGCTACTGGTGGCACAGAGCTGGAAGAAATCCTTCCATGCATTGGAGATCTGGATCCTAGAGGCCATCCTGAGTTGCAGACTTTACTTGCAGAAGGTGGGCCCTCTAGGGCAGACTTCAGCAGAGGACAAAGAGAGTGTCCCTCTCCAGAAGGTCTGCGACAACAGACAGCTTCCCATCTGCAATGGCAAGAGCCAGGCAAGCATAGGCTTTACTGGGAGGATGGACTCCTCTACAGTGAACCTACTGAGTCTACCTCAGGGGACTACATGAGACTGGTAGTACCTCAAGAGGTGAGGCTAATGTTCCTAAAGTTTGTACATGAGATCTCTCTGGCTGGCCACTTGAGTTTCAAGAGGACCAAAGAGAGGCTATGTCGGTACTTCTACTGGCCCAAGATGGGTGCAGATGTGGTTAGGTTTTGTAGGAGCTGCCAAACTTGCCAAGCTTCTGGCAAGAGTGGGTACAAGAATGTGGCACCTTTAGTGCCACTCCCTTTGTTGGGAGTCCCTTTTGAGAGGGAGGGGATTGACATTGTTGGTCCCCTAGACCCTCCAACTTCCTCAACCAACCGTTTTATATTGGTGGTGGTCGGCCATGCTACCAGATAGCCTGAGGCCATACCTATGAGAACTGTTACTGCTAAGGCAGTAGCTAATGCCCTCCTTGGTATTTTTACCTATGATGGGATACCTAAGTAGGTCATCTCTGACAGGGGATAACACTACGTGCAGACCATGTGAAAGAACTGTGGAGTGCTTACAAGTTATCAACAGCCTACCATCCTCAAACCAATGGGTTGGCGAAGAGGTTTAATCAGACAATGAAGAGCATGATAGGTGCCTTAGAAGAACCCCTTAGAAGAAAGTGGGACCTTCTACTGCCATGCCTTTCTCTTTGCCTCTAGCGAAGTCCCTCAAGCATGGGTTGATTTTAGCCCCTTTGAGCTTCTCTATGGTCATCAAGTCAGAGATCCTTTGGCCCTGATTAAAAAAGGGTTGGAGAGTGCTCTATCCCTACAGCCAGTGAGAGTCACTGACTATATGCTAGGCCACAGGAGGAAGATGGCACTGATGATGACAGAAGCATCAGAAAACCTGAAAGCTGGTCAAGCTCTGGTCAAGCATTGGTACAACCAGAAGACCAACATGGTGGAGTTTACTCCAGACCAGTTTGTTTTGGTTATGGTTCCCACAACGCAGAGGGCCTTACAGGGCAAATGGATAGGACCTTTCAAGGGTGTAGGCAACCTTGGAGAGGTCAATTATTTAGTGGACCTGGCAACCTCAGGGAGGACCTTAAGTTCTTTAACAGTAACCATCTGGAGGCATATGGAATATGTCTCAAAACCAGAACTAGGAGCTTTGCTTTTAGCTTCTGACCAAGAGAAGGGGGGGAGTGAACCTCTCCACGATCTCCTCAGGGGACATCCATCAGTGCAACATCTTCCGTGGAGCGAATCCATCCAGAAGCTCAAAAACACTCCTAAAGACAATACAGAAGCAGGAAATCCCAATCCAGAGTCCCCGATCCAGAGTCCAGGTCCAAGGGAGCAAGGAAAGTCTAACCAGCGATATTTGTTCTACATCAGTGCTGTTTGTGAGGTGCTGAAAACACAAAGACCCGCTGAATCTAAACAAATCCATAGCAGACAAAGTCCTCTCCTGAGTACTACCGCATGAGCCCACCAGATGTCCTCCCTCTTGTCCCTTGACTGAGGCACAGGAACAAGGGTCTGATTGGCCGTAGCAAGGCAGAATCCAGCTGGAACACTTTCTTCAAACCAGAGGTACTGTGGGGGCCTGGGTTACTTACCTTACTGCCATAAATTGTGCTTTCTCACTTGAGAAGTGAACTGGGTTACCTTTTCTGCACAGGCATTAACAGTCTTTGTTCCTCCAGTAATTTTATTGAACTATCTGACTTTGTGAAAGACGTTACCCAAGAAGTGCATCGGAACTATCGACATGGTCCAATTGACTTTGGCTTTCCTGTTCCTTAAAGGCACCCTTCTAATCTATTGAATTTGGCAGTGCTTATCCGCTCATAGGTTGTAATTTGTTAAACACTTTTACTGCTGGCAAGGCTTACCTAGATTTTATTAGAGGATTCAAAATGTCTGCACATTATAAGAAAGTATGTTCTAACCTTTCTGTTTCCCTAACCATTCCTTCCTGAAACCGAGAGTCTAAAAAGTATATCGATGTTTAAGATAACTAAAATACTATTCTTGTTTTTGAAGTCACTTCAGGGTGTAAGAGAAATGTATTAGCATGTCCACAGAGTATTCACCAACTTTATTGATTCTGTAAAGTGATTCCAAAGTTTGCTTGACTGTTACAAACAATTGCCTTTTTTAAAGAATTCTTCACTAAAACTGATGTATAAATAAATAATACTCCCACTGATGGATTATAGCTTTTGGCACCCTGTGATCTTGCCTGATGTGTTAATAGCAATAGCCATTTGCCAAATAAAAAACAATAAAAAAAGAAGAAACTACTAAAGATATGGATAAAAGGAGAAGGCAAGTAATATCAGTCCCTTCTCACTTTCCAAGGAGACAAGCGGTGAAGGGACAGGGATGGATGGGAGTGTATGTGGCGGCATGGTAAAGGAAAGTCTGCAGGCGTCTGTGGGGTAACTATTGTGGCACTGGCCTGTAGCAGCAGTTGCGGGGAAAGGAGGATGGAGTGGAGAAATGACATGGTCATTTGTTGACAAGGTGGTCGGGAATGCAGGAGGCTTAATGGAAATGAAGGCTTTGCCAGGCAGATCATGGGCTCTGCAAAGCAGAAAAATTACCACGAGGCAATGCCAAACTTTGAACCCTCTGATTGAGACTGAGATGCCATCTGATTTCTGGAGCTAGGTGCTAACATCCAGTGCAAAATACTGATCACTGAACTAAGTTGTATATTTCTGTGTGTTTGTTTGCATTTATCTTTGTGATCCAGAAACGTGCCCACTCACTCCAGGTGGTGATACTATCAGAGTTCTTAGAAACATCTTCATGCCCCAAGATAGGCAATGGTATGCCACTCTATTGCGCATGTTAGCAATATGTACTTGTTTTTCTCATTAAGCATCAACTGTGAGGAGGCTGTGGTTATCTTGAAATAAGGCACCTTTTGGTTCTGGCAAAAGCACAGGCCATAATTATTGAAGTGAGTCAAAATGGGGGTACGGGCAATCACATTCTCCTATGTTCAGCAGCTATCAATAAATCACTAACAGCTGAACATTGTATTATATCCCTCCTCAAGGCCACAGGCTGGAACTTCCAATCGTGTCCAAAAAGAAACCCCCCCAATGACGAGAAAATTGCAGTATGTAGCAACTTTCAATAATCTGTCTGGTACCAGATGAGTGCGTGCACTGTGTTCGGCTACGTGCAACAGGTTATGGACGTGTTCTGTCTCCCCCCTCTTCCAGGATGGCGACTTCCACACCACTCATTTTATATCCCTTGGGAAAGGAAACTGTTTTCAGAAGTCAACACTGTCCTTGGTGGTCTTTCGGATTAAATTGGACAACAGACGAAAGCCCTCAAGTGACTCTCCCACTCGTACGTACCGTACGAACTTATCCAGACCGGCAGACGCACCTAGATAGACGTTGACCTGCGTCACATCTGGATAGGATTGATTGAAGGATAACATGCCCACGCCTAGAAAAAACGTGAATGCTAGCATGTGGCACACTTGGAGTTGTGAACACCAGCCTGCGTGGCGTTCGGATGGAGATGTCAGTGTTAGCATGCCCACACCTGGACGGATCTCTAAACTCTGGCCTGCGCCGCATCTAGATAGAAGTATGAATGTTGGCATGACCACACCTGGATGGAGTCCTGGACACTTGCCTACGCCGCGTCTGGGTGGGAGTGTGGGTGCCGGCAGGTGCCACACTCGGACGGAACTGTGAATTTTAGCATGGTAAAGGTCAGGCAACCCACTAACCAATATAAGCTCATACTCTGCATACTTATCTCACTCAAAAAACTCACACAACATCTCTCGCACAACAAGTCGCACGTACTTCACAACGCTGCAACTACACATGAGCCGGAACAACAGCCCACGCGGACTGACTCCGATCCAATACCCGCACCAAACCTCAACACCCGGTGTATACTGAGTTGAAGCCGCCAACAGAACGCCACTCCTCTCACTATCCTACTCCCTTCTTCACCTTACTAACCCATCCCACCTTTATCCTTTACAGATCCGCCTGAGCGCCTGGGGACCAATTCCATTGGTGACGGTGCACGTTACAAATACCTTTAACATTTAACATTTAACATTTAACATTTAACACACAATCCTTTTTACCGTTGTCTTCCATAACAACCTTAACGTTGGGGCAGCTCACAGGCTTTCCCATAAGGATGGGGGCTGCTGTTGCCCGTCACTGCCCCACTCATTATGGGTGCAAGGTTCCTGCCCTCACGGGTTGGGGGTTTTCTCGCCTGTTGCCGTCTGGGCAGAGTTCGGAAACTGCAGCTGCCTGCCTGATGAGGGAGGGAGGGTGGATCCGCAGTCCGCTGCTGCGGTCGGGGCTCATCCCTGCGTGCACACCTATAGGGCCGCTAGGCACCTCCGTCAGGTGCAACAGGTGGCGGAGCGGCTCGCAGGTGGGACGATTGGCAATTATAATTAATAATATCTGTCCTCGGAGCACAGTACAGGCTTTGCCACACCCACTGGCGCTGGAACATTAGCATAAGAAGTACGTATTTGCCAATGGTCTATGTGAGCAGTGTAAAAGCCATTTCTGCATTGTTGGTGACTCCGTTGTAGTGGAAGAATGGCATACATTTCTGCGGTGGGTAAAGTTCAAAGAGGTTTGATGCATGATTTCTTCATTTTTGTATGCCTTTAAAGGCTTTAACCCACCCCGATGTCGTTGTTCTACCTTGCCCTTCACTCACTTTCCAGGCCCTTTAAGCACCTCTTGCATCTCTTGGTGCACGGTTACGCTAAGTTATACCTTATATGCATTCCAATGTACCTCTTTGCCATGTTGTGCATTAAAACAATCAACAATGTGAATTATTATGTCCTTGAATGTATGCCTTCCGCTCCTTTAATGCAAATTAAATGATCCCCGTGCCTCTTGGTGCACCTACGTGCCTTCCTTAGCTTTGAATGCAACCTCCATGCTTGATTTGCCTAACTTGGCCATTAATCAACCTCATATGCCATTGTATGACTTCCATGCCTTTTTAACACACCCTTTATACCTTTTATGCCCCTAATACACCTTGTACATATCGTATTACTTGTCATGCCTTTTAATGCACCTTTCAGCCTTTGTATGGTTTTCATGTCCGCAGTGCACCTTCCTCTTAATGTCGTTTGTTATGCAATGGTTGGTTACGGTCCTCCAGTAAGCAAGAACCGGCATTGTTGCACAACCAGGCTGACCAAGGGCCATACCGATGGCAGATGTACACTCTAAAAATGACATGTTACGTCAATATGATCAACTTGCAGTTCTCAGTTATAATTAGCATACTGCCTTGTGCTTGCCCCTCAAAATAGATGCTGCGGGCCAACAGTCCCTTTAGTGGCAGGGTGGGTCATTACGCCGCCTAAATTCTTGCGTTGACCTCTGTGATGATTTCCTCTTTTATTAATTCTTCACCCTGGTTGAGCTCCGGGAGTATCGGAAGAATCCCAGAAAACAATGGTAGTTTCAGCATTTGTGGTCTCGCCCAACATTATTTTACTCAGGGGCAAGGGGAGCGCTCAGCATAAAACATTTTAGACTGCTGCTTTAAACCACCAAGCAAACTGTGTTTCAAACACAAACTCAAGACCGCGAGTTACTCTGTAGTTCTCCTACCTGTTGGAATCCATAGAAGCCATTACGATGCCAATGGTATAGAATACACGTTGCAATCAATGGTGTGAGGCTGGGAGCAAAATATATTTCTCCGGCACTGCTCAGTCCTTCTCAATGCAAGCAGTGAGTAACCCTCATATTCATTGGCCTTATTGCATCCCTTTAAAATAATGTGTTAGTTTGGACTGTTAGATGGTGCTTGCACCACATGTAAGCCAAATCAATTGCATTAGAGTGCTGATAGGGAGAAATGGCATATGAGGAGGGAACACACAGCTTGTAGGGGTTGTTTGTTTATGTGCCCACTCATTGACTGCCCATGCCCATCCTAAACCTATTGCCATTGCCACTCAGTTCCTACCCCTCCCCGCCCCAAAACAACTCCTCATGGGAACTCTTTAAGTTTGCTTTATTCAAACCTTGCCATCAATGTTTGCACTTGAAGTGCCTGACAGTGTTTTTGAAAAGCAGTCTTTTGAGAGTTAATGACTTAATTGGTGCTCTATACCCAGTAGTAGTGTAATAACACTTTCTTAACCAGGTGTGTCTTCAGCCTGCCTTCAGCCACTGGATATGATGGTGGTGTGGGTAGTCTTTCCTCTGTGTCTAATGCTGCCTCCCTTCTGCCTTTGGACGGTGCAATCTTCTCATCTTTTGGAAAATCACTACTCGTCCTTTTATTTTTCCTCCATAACTTTCATGTTCATGTATCGCCCACTGGCTATTGTCTTTACTTTCTACAATGCTCTCATCATTCTCCTCTCTATTGTCCTTCCTTCTACTGTGCCTCTGTTACTTTTGGGTGACCTTAATCTCCATCTCTACTCCAATCATGCTACTGTCCCCCTCCTTGCTATTCTTCATTTGTATTCATTTCTGCCAGTTCCTACACCACCTTGCTACACATCAGGATCCTCTCATAATCTTATCTTCCCCACTATCCCTCTCTCTGCACCAGTCACTGCTCTCCCACTCTGCTGCTCTGATCACTCTCTTCTTTCCTTCTCCTTTTCTCTCCCACCCCCCTCTCTTCCCTCTTAAACCTCCTCCATTTTTGTCACTGTGACCTTCAACCCTTTGATAGTTCTTCCATTCCTTCAGTTAGTACCTCTACTCTCCCTTCCCTTGCTACTGTTTCTTCTCTCTGCAGCTGATTCTGCCTCCTCTCTTCTTTCTGATACTCTCTCTGACTCTCTGGACCTTCTTTATCCTTCTGTTGCTTTTACCCCATCTCCTAGGCCTTCCCAGCATTGGATGTCATCTTCTCCTCGGTCCATTTGCCACTTACTGTGACTGGCTGAGCGGCACTGGAGTAAGTATGGGGCAGCAAGTGACTTACCTCTTCTATCTTCTCTCCACTCTACCTACGACTCTCTGCTAAGTTACATTATTTCCACTGTCTCTTTACCTCACTTGCCTCTCAACTTCGTTGTCTTTTCCAAGAACTGAACCACATTCTTTCCTTGATCCCCCAATCCCTCCTCATCTTCTTCCTGCTCTGCATCTGACTTCGCTAATTATTTAACTTCTAAAATAAATCTCTCTACTTGGGTCTTCTATTCCCCCTACTTCCATTGCGACTTCTTGTCCCTCAAGCTGTTCTTCTTCCTCGATAATGTCCCATACCATTCTCTCTCTGAATTATAATTATAATTAATGATCTTCTTCCTTCTCCACTATTCCTGCCAGTTTACCCAACACTACTGTCCTATCTCACTGCTGTCTTCAACACTTTACTTTCTTGTTCTACAGTTCCTTACCATTTCAAGCATGCCTCAATCCTACCTATCTTGAAAAAAATCTATGCTCGACCCATCACTCCCTTTTAATTTCTACTCAATTTCTCTCCTTCACTTTCAAAGATTCTGGTGCGCATTGGCTGCTCCCAGGTTTCCTTGTTCATTAACATGCACTCTCTTCTACCTCCTTTCAGTCTGGTTTAAGGCCACACCATTCCATGGAAAGTGCCCTTTTGTCTGTCACCAACACACTTCTCACATCTTGCTATTCTAAACCCTCCTCTCTTCTTGTTTTTTTTTTAGATTTCTCTGGCACATTTGATACGGTTGAGCACACCATGTTTCTTTCTTCTCTTGCTGAACTTAATTTTTGTGAATCTGACCTTAAATGGTTTCATTCTTATCTCTTAGGATGCACTTTCTCAGTTTCTTGGGCTGGTCATTCTCCCTCTACTTTGCCCCTCTGATACGGTATCCTCCAAGGCTTGGTTCTTGGCTCTCTTCTTTTTTCTTGCTATACCTATTCTCTTGGCTCTATTATCTCATCTTTTTGCTTCACTTACTACTTCTACTTGGACAACCTGCACATCTTTCTATCTTTCACTGCTGTACTGATTCTATTCACTCTTCTGTGTCTCCCAGTCTTCTCGCCGTTCAGTCTTGTATATCATCCCACTATCTCCATCCTAATCCCTTTGTCTTCCTTCCCTGCTTCAACAATTCCCCTCCCTCTTCCAACTCCCTCATTTTCCTTTCCCTCTCTACCCTCTTTATCTCGACCTCAGCCCATAATCTTAGCATCATCTCTGATTCTTGACTTTCCTTTTTTACTCATAGTGCCTCTATCTCTCACTACTGCCGTTATACATTTTCCATACTCAAAAAGCGTATTGGTTCCTTCCTTTTTTCTCTGCTAAATTTCGTATATCTTCACTAGTTTTCTCCAGACTATTGTATTGATCTTCTCTCCTTGTTGTTCTCCCTGTGTCTTACCGTTCTCCCCTCTGCTCAATCTATCACTCATCAATTCGGGTACTTTATAATGTTAAGATCCCTCCCCTCGTTCCTTAACTTGCCGCTACTTTGCTGCTATTGTTGCAATATTTACAATAATTCTAAGTTTTAGTAGTCTGGGTATTGGGGGTTGAAAGGCCACTGTCGTAGAGCAACGGGCCATGGTGTATTCGATGGCATCTCAAGGCTGAGAAACATGCTGCTATCCCCTAGGTATCTACTTGAACGGGCAGAGGTCGTGCACAGGAAGCACATGGTCCTGCCGTCCCTCCTCATGCCTCCTGCACCCCCAAAACCAGGCTTGGAGCCTCTGTCCAGCCCAGAGGTTTGGAGTGGGAGACTGACAGCATCCCAACAGGCCTGAACCATCAGACTTTGTGAGGGGGGGTGGGTGGGATCTGGGAAACGCTGAGCTTCCTGCTCTCTGACAAGTTGGTCCCTGAAGCCGGTTTTTGATTGAGATAAGAGACACGTCCTTGAAGCACATCTGATAACTCCCGACCTTCTGACCCAGGCATTCCAACAGAAAAAAAAACAATAAGGAAGAGAGGTTCTGGAATGCCTGCTGCCTTGGGTGAAATATCTGCATGGCAAGAAGCAGAACGTATAACTCCCCCAGCCAGAGGTGCAAGGAAACCTACATTTCGGGCGCTTGGGTGGATGGGGGATTTGGGGGGTGCTAACCCTTCAAACATTGGGAGAGGCTAACTTCAGCAACAGTGGGGGAGGGTCAAACGTATTTTTGAGGGGGCATCAAAATTCTTTCCGCCATCTAATTCTAGAGAAGCTTCAATTTTACAAGCAGTTAACTCTCTCCTTTAAGTCTGAAAGCACCCACTTAGGGACTGCTTTGAGCAGTCCTCTGGCCCCCTACCCTTCCAATCACTCCCCTAGCATGGAAGGAGTAAACCCACGTCACGATCTTAATTGTTTACAAATGTATGAATTTGAATGCAGGTGCTAACAATAAAATGCTTTCCTAACTTCAAGCTCTGAAAATTACCGTATTCACTTAATTTTCCGGCTCTCCACTAGCCTGCTCGCTGTCCTGGTTCGATCATATGTTATTTCTTGTCTATTTATTGGCACCCTGATGCCCGTGGGCTGCAACGGCCTATATAAATAAATAAGTACAAAGGCAGGGCCTGAAGCCATTGCACCGCCCTTTAACGTCTGTGTCCTGTTGTGTGTGTTTTTCGGCCACGGCTCATTGATCAGCCAGGTCGCATCAACGTAGCCCAAAATGTCAGGGTGGTGTGTGGGGATGGGCGGGTGCTGAAGCCCAGTCAGCTCAATGGTGTTACGCCACTGCCCCCAGACCACGAGCTGCACGCCGCTAAATTAACTCCCCATCACACGGCTCTTATCAAAAAGAAAGTTTCAACATAGGGGGCTTTGCCTTCATTCTCTCTGCACTATCTGGCAACTGATCAAAGCTGTCAAACTCAGAATTACACTGGCCACGCCATCAACCCTGGTGCTTACTCCGGGTGCCCCTTTACAAATAGTTTTTACTGGATCCAGTTACTGACATATGGGTTTTTGGATATCAAAGACCTGTGTTCACATGTTTCTGGGATGCTGTGGTGTGCAGAGAGGTGTAGTTTACTTGTTTGATGTCTGCTGGGAGGAATATTACATTACTGGGTGCGAGTGGATTCCCGAGTCGCTGTGTAGTGTGAATGAGCACAGAATTTGACACTGTTAGCATGGAGAGGTTAGTGGAGGGCAGGACAGGCAATTTAGTGTCCCTCCTAAGTGTTGCTGCTTTCCCTATTTTGCCAACCTCTGAAGCCTGAAAGTAGATGCATGCAGGCGTGGTATGCGCCAACTTTGCACCAGACCTGCAGATGAACTTAACTGATCTGCTGTTAAATCTCTGTTAGTAGTTAAATGGTATCCACTACAGAATAATTACTCATTTTACTACAGCCGATATGATAGCTCAGTCAGTTGAGCGCTCGCTGCTGCGATGTGTGTGTGATCTGCAGGTTGCAGCTTCGAATCCCCAGTATTATGGGGCCAAGATTTTTTGGGCACTGGCACTTATTTTTTTTACAACTTAAGCACTGCCAATGCCCCATTGTTCCCTTGCCAAAGGCATATGCCTCTCAGTACTAAGTGATGCCCATGAATCTTTCCGCGCTCACTCTCATTGGCAGGTGTCCCTCGTGCTCGACTCGGGTCTCTCCCACAGAAAGCCCTGTACCACTGCATGGACTTCAGAGTGTTCTTGTCCATTACAAACAAAAACCTCCGATTTTGCTGAGCCTGAGGCATCAAACGGATGCGTGTTGTGCCCATGTGTGGCGTCTGTTGTGTGGTTCAGGGTGAAAGCCACCGTCATGGAACAGCTGTGTCAAAGCACTCAAATAAAGAGACGAGCAATGGCATTTTTTGTCTCTGTTTTTTTGTGATACTTTTAAGAGGGGGGGGGCGGGGCTTCATTTATCCTAGGGGTGACACGTCCACACCAATACTCAGCCCTACAGAAAAACGGCAAACCAGACACTTAAGATCCCTTATATCAGGCAAACACTGCCAACAACAACGTCGGGGTGAACAATACACATGGACACATTGGAAACCTCCCCTTGCTCCCATACCCAGCAGCTCCATGGATATATTACATTCAGTGGTAGTGGCAGAACAGTGCCACTGTACCTTACAATGCACCCATTAACAGGTCTACAGAGCGTCTGCAATCATATCTGTTTTAGAGCAAACGTTTATTTTTCTTCAACTAAAAATAACCCTATCGTGATACAGAATTACTTGGTTTACTATAAAAAACATACTCCCACTTCAAAATCGTATCTGGAGTCTTAACGCTACTGTACTAGAAAAGCAGTTTGGATATCACTTCGTAACTCTAAAGGTAATTTCAACCGGTTACCGCATTTTCACTGCGGCTATTTTAACCATGTTGCTGTCATTGCGGCCATTTTTGGCATTTAAAACAAGAAAATGCATATATGTGATGTGTGGCGGGGGTAGCGGATTGGTGGTGGTGGGTGACAGTGTGAGATGGTGGGAGTGGATTAGATGGGGATTGGAAGGAACTCGTTCATTTAAAAAGAAAAAAAAAGAAAAATGGAAAATCGGCAAGAACGGATGCAGTGAAAATACTACGGTTAAAATAGACGTGGGGAAAACACAGGACACCATTTACACGATTAAGATGAGCTGAGTTGAGATAATGATATCCATGTACTCGTAATTCCTCATATATGTGTATACATGTGCCGTATATATACCTGGAAATTACTTTAAAGCCACAGCAAAGTGTACAAGTTAGGATGTGCAAATATAACATGATTGTAATAGACATAGACATCTGTTTAATATGTCTAAGATTATACTGGTAAAGAATAATTCTTCCAAAAGAACATGAGTAATGTGTTCGCTCCAGTACATTAGCAAGCGCAGAAACAAGCTTAGCAAGAAAGAAATCACAATCCATTGGAAAGCGCAGGAAAGAAAACAACGCATTTATAGTAAAACTAAGGGACTAAATCACCAAGTCAAACAGCTCGAACCACTCTACAAAACACCTGCTGTGTTAATATAGC
Organism: Ambystoma mexicanum; assembly: GCF_040938575.1. Classification (NCBI taxonomy): domain Eukaryota; kingdom Metazoa; phylum Chordata; class Amphibia; order Caudata; family Ambystomatidae; genus Ambystoma; species Ambystoma mexicanum. The sequence continues at coordinate 1,547,707,298 of NC_090929.1, forward strand.
TTTCATCAGGGTGCGCTGGATGCACTGGTTATACATGACAGAGAAGACGACTGATACAAAGGCCCCTCTCTAATATGTATCTTCTTTAGCTCTTGCTGCAAGGAAAGCTCGAAAGCTGTGAAAATGCAGAAGCGCTCTCGTAAGTCAAGGATACACCCCCTGCGAAAACTCGTGAGATCCCTCATAAGTCAAGGCTGTACCCCCTTTGAAAACGTGGGTGCACCCTCGTAAGTGAAGGCTGCACCTCTGTGAAAATGCATGAGCTCCCTCATAAGTCAAGGCCACACCCCTGCAAAACGGCAAGTACACCCCCCTGCTCTGAAAGCACCCAAACTGCCACCATATACCCATACTGCACATCAACACATCAAGTCCAGACTCCATCCACCAGCCCCCCTCACCTCCCACATTACCCCAGGCAGCCCGCTCATCCAGACACCACCCACCAGCCCACCTCACCTCTTACACTACCCCAGGCAGTACCTTGACAGTAGACCCACTCCCCACACCGCCTTCACCTCCGACACTAGCCCAGGCAGCTCCCTCAAGTCCTCACAACACCCACCAGCCCCCCTCACCTCTGACACTCCACCAGGCAGCCCACTCAAGCCCAGATACCACCCTGCAGCCTGCCTCTGACACTACCCTAGGTAGCCCCCTCAAGTCCAGACACCGGCCTCACCTCCAACCCTACCCCAGGCAGCCCCCTCAAGTCCGGACACACCGCTCATCATCACCCCTCACCTCTGACACTACCCCAGGCATCACCCTAACAGTACACCCCCCTCCCCACTCCACCCTCACCTCTGACACCTCTGACACTACCACAGCCAGCCCCCTCAAGTCAAGACACTACCCACCAGCCTCCCCTCACCTCCGACACTACCCCAGGAAGCACCCTGAGACTACACCCCCTCCTCATCTGCCCTCACATCTGACGCTACCCCCAGACAGCCCCTAAAGTCCAGACACCACCCAGCAGCCTCCCTCACCTCCGACACTACCCTAGAGCACCCTGATAGTACAACCCCTCCCCGCACCAACTTCACCTCTGACACTACCGCAGGCAGCACCCTGAGAGTACATCCCCCTCCTCATACCACCGTCACCTCAGACCCTACCCCCAGGCAGCACTCTCAAGTTCAGACACCACCCACCAGCCGCCATCACCTCTCTCACTACCCCAGGTAGCCCCCTCAAGTCTAGACACTACCCACCAGACCTTAATCTGCAGAACCACAACCAGACAGCATTATATTGCACGAACAACACCATGGCCCCCCATCCACATGTGACAAGTGAATGCTATGCAAAGCGGTGTAGAGGAGGTCCGAGATAAAGCCTGCACTCCCATCGCCCATTTCGAAGTACCAGGAGCGTTCACACCAAAATATGTGATGTATGATGAGCAAATAAACGAGCAGAGAGCTGCAGTTGGGCTCTGCCCAGTGCCTATCAGGCAAACAACACCTGTCGAAATACTGATACCTACAAAACCATGGACAGTAAGATATCCATTGAGGAAACCCTACCAACAAATAAGACAAAATGAAAATAGCCTAAACACTGTCCCGAAAGAAACCCAAAAGGCCTTAATTGAAGATGAATTGTACATCACGAAGGCCCAGACAGACTTGCAGGTAGAAGATAAGACGACCCAAAGATGACACAGAGAAGAAATGTCATGAATAAGGATATTGTGAACCTAGAAGAAGAGACGATGTTGAATATAAAGAAGCTTAAGATGTAAAGCAGGATGAAGTCATTCAACCAGCTAACACCTGTACAGATGATTGAAACCACAAGAAAGCTAAGAAAACAGTGCAGCTTACTATCCTTAGTAGAAAATAGACAAGTGCCACCTATACATATTTACCTCAACGAAGCACATTATACAAGTGCAAGTCCACTTTACACAAAAGCAGAATCAACTCAGGTTATTAGAGGCCAAACTGGACAGGATTTGTATTCCAGCTAAAATGAGAAGAGATAGCTGAATCGAAACTCAGCAGATGCGACGTGAGCCAGGACGAGCCAAGGTCAGACTAATAGAAGGAGTGAACAGTAGCTTCGTGGAATCGAAACTTAAGAACAGAATAGCCTATCTCAGGAAGGTCGAGATAAGGAGGCATAGGCAGGTGGCAAGCCGAATAAGAACTAAATGCACAAATTGAGGGAAACTCATCAGATTCACGGCGTGAGTAGCAGGTGACCATCCGAGTGAGAAGCCGTCCAGACAGAGAATCATAACTTTTCCTGACAAGAAGACACAGTTTCGAGGCCGACCACAGCCAACTAATTGACACATAGCCACTAAAGTAATGATGGATTGAAGGAAGGCCGGGTGAATCTTGGAGCACCCTGCACCTGGCTGACCATTCTGCGTGCTGCTAAGTAAAGTGGAAATTTATGCATGGGGTTGAAGCCAACCCAAACACAATGGACCAAATAATCTAGGGTCCTATAGATAGCAGAACCAATGGGACGTCATGCTCTTAATGATGTCCACAATAGTAATGTTAGAAGGAACGGCTTAGACGCCCACCTGATAGTGTTTATCCAATCCTCTCACTCCGTTGCCATATAAAGATATAGTGCCTATTATAAAGTTACCTTTTCCTAACCAATGGAACTGCATGTTAACTTTTGAGTGTTACACGTTGATGATGACGATTTTTGAGTATAAATGTTACTGTTTGTATGAATTTTGAGGGAGTTGAAGCGAGACGGGCTATCGCATCACGGTTGATTTCCATGTTTCCCTGTTTTTTGTACTTGTCATTAATCATACTCCCCTTTGCCAAACCATTGTGTTGTCTTTATTGATTGGTGTTGGAGTAATATACCTGCACCCCCATCCATCTCAAATGTGCAGCTATCTCATCTTAAAGTACTGCAGAGCAAACCCCGACTCTATGGACCGGCCGGGGGTCTCCCCAGTACACTTGGTAGCAGAGATTTATGATTTATCAACCTATTTACCGTCGACATAAAGTAATTCTAGGTCTTTGGCAATATCACGAGTACTTTGTCATTTGGTTGAGTAGACCATGAAGCTCCCCGTAGACAATGGTAGCATAAAAAGACTGCAGAAAAGGCCTGAGGGACCCGTTTTCCCACGCATCCCCTCCCATTCCTAAGGGCAGCTGAGCAAGCGAAAAACTGAAGAAGGTTGTAACAAAGGCGGTGATCCCGAGGGTCCAGAGAGGAACCATGCAAACGGTGAGTGAAACAAAAATGTAATTCTTTGGCAAATAGCGCATGCCTTGGAACAAGTAACGGGAAAAGGTAACGGAAGGAGGCGGGAAGAAAACAAAATATAGTTAGAAATAGAGAAGACTGTATATATATAAGGGGATAATGACTCAAGAATATAGAAGTGAAAGGTTACCGGGCAGACACCCGAGAAATGAAAGGTTAACAGGGCAGACACCCGAGAAGTGAAAGGTTACCGGGGCAGACACCCGAGAAGTAAGAGGATACTGGGAGAGACACCCGAGAAGTGAGAGGATACGCCTTATTCCTACGCTTTAATATAGCGGCTAGAAGAAAGGTGTCCCACATAATGGGGAACGATTAGACTACCACAACGTTTAAAGATGTCATGAAAGGGGTACGCTTACAATCCATGAAGGGGTATTGATTAGAGGCAGAGATATCTGTGTCCAGCTGGTGTCTGTTTAGTCTGTCAAGCATCTGTCGTATATGTTTTTTGTTGTGACGTCATATGTCTAAAATTCTTTCTTTGAGAAAACGGATCCAAACTGTGTTCGATTTTACAGCTGAGATAAAATTGCATGTGAATTAATGTTTTTGAGTAAATTGGAAGATATAAAATTTTGTAGAACACTTGGATCAGAACATGTGATATTTGGTGCTCACTCATATTGTTAGAAGCTGTTTAAACCACACAAAAGCATTGACAAATGTTATATGAGAGGAAAGGGAACAGATTTAAGCATGGAAGACATAACTCCATTGGCACACTTATGCAAGCAGTTGCCAAAACACGTACCCAAGCTAAAGAAATATAGTACCGAGTGGGTTAAAGGTACCGCCCACAAGATGTTTATGCCATGGTCACAAAATGGGTCTTTATCTAAAGCCGTCTTATAACATATGACAACATATTTGCATGCCACATATACAGGCAAGAAGTTAGAAAAACGCCTTGCTGTTCTCGAGTTGTGGGAAAGGAGGAAGAGCCGCCAACAGATCGGATACTTAATGTATGCACAGAGGTGGTGTGACACCTACCGCGCCACCTGCCCCACTCGAAACAAAAGTTGAAGAAAGTAAGGATGAGGGATTATACCCACTGAGAGAACACAAAGCAACCACGGGGTATAGCAACCCCACAGATGAGTCACCTACACATAGTAGTGATGAGAATCAAGGGAAAGATAAAGACAAGAATATAACCTCCACAGTCCCAAGGGGAGACGCGATGATGAAAGAAAAGATCAGTCCCAGACACATGCATCTCTCGACAAAGAGAGAGAAGGGAAGAGATAGAAAGGAAGCAAAGACAGAAGTGATGAGATAGCATTCACAAAAGATGAATGGATGGGAGGACACATTTTATTGAAACTCGATGGCAAAGGTATTGATGATGTAAAACAGAAGGAGAAGTTAGGTGATACACAGAGGAAGGAGAAGGAAAGGGAGTAAGAAACGATAGGATGAGAAGAAAAGACAGACAAAGGTGAGAACAGCTACATAGTAAAGAGCAAGAAAAACAGCTCGATCGCAACCCAAGAGAAGCCTATGATCAAGACAGACAGAAACAGCAAAGGTTAGAAGAGCAAAGGGTATGTGAGAAAAGACTAAAAATGATGAGGAAATTCGAAGGGCAGATGAACATAGAAATGAAAAAAGAAAGGAAGAAGATAGGGTCAGAGAAGAGGCGAGGAAATGCAAGGAGTTCCGTAAGGACATAGAACGTAAGAGAAGACAGAGAGCCTAAGATCTTGAATATCTGGGGAGAGTAGTTAAAAAACCTGCTCCAGTTGTAGATTGGGAAGACATTGAAGAATTCTTTCCTGCGTATGATTCAGTACCAGGTACATCCTGGACAAATATTGACGATGATTTAGACACCAGAAGCATCGGAAAAACGATTGATTGAATATATGATGAAATGGGGCTAGAACAATTACCCCAAGGAGAGGGGGAAGACGAGTGCCTAGAGAGCACTCAGCTTTACTACACTGAGGATGTCACCCGAAGTAGTGGGAATAGGTAACTATCCCTAGATAGCTTAGAAATCAGTAGGAACCAAGACAATGCAAGAAGTTGCACAAATTGGGGACAGACAATGTCCGACTCCGAAAGGGAGTTGCGTGAGGAAAATGAGGGGGAGAGAAAAAGCGAAATGCGACTCCCAAAGGAGAAGGGAATAAGATGGTCAAACATTAGCGAGTCTGCACCGATGGCATCAGAGTCAGCCATGCAGCCTGACCGATATGAAAGAGTATCTCACGGTCAGAGGGGGGTGTCTTCGCCGCCCTATGTAGACAGACTAGGCATTGCCAGGAAGACGGCGATGCAGGAATATTACCCTGGCAACAGATCGGAGAACAATGAGAGAAGTCAGAGAGGGTTACACATTCCAAATTTCGTTGCTTGAGACAGGGGGAGTAAGGCTGCAATATATTCCATGGCCACACAAGGATCGAGAACATTTGAAAAATGATGACATTGGGAGCCGAAAAATGGATACATGAATTAGAAAAAATGACAGGAGGCAACACCCTAGCTGTAGGGGACATCAAAGGTCTACTCATCACCATACTTGGTGAGAGAGCAGACGATGTGTGGGCACGAGCAGGCTACCCTCGCTACCCTGGTGTAACCACAATTAATAACTTGCATGACGGAGCTCCAGTTAACAATTATAGAGCAGCAGTATGGACAGCGCTACGAGTACTTTACCCAGATACTTCGGAAGATCCGTTGATTTAGTATAGCAAAATAAAAATCGGGAGTCCAAGTGGTTTGTATGAAAGAACAGCCTTTAAAGTCCAAGGTTTAGTACAAGCAGCTGCTTGTAGTTGGCACAGTGAAACTGGGACTTGTTTGTGTTGCAGTGCTGCAAATCAAGATGTCATCCACATATTGCAGGATGACACTTTCTATCTTTCTATCTTTTTAGATAGCAACTGGGAAACTGGGACTTGTTTGTGTCGCGTTGTACTTACCTCAGTGGAATCATACTGGCAGTATATCCATACTACCCAGATACCTGCAGCCTTGACACTCTTTGTCCAATTTATACTTACAAGCGCTGTGGATCGTGACTTTTTCTGCCAATTTGTTCTTTCCTTGATTTGCAGCACCACAGAAGAGCAATGCAGATACAATTCTATTCAGTTCAGCTATTGACTATACTGGCTGAGAAAGGATACAAGGTTGACAAAGAAAAGCTACAATATTGTCAGCAAGAAGTGCTGTACATAGGCCAGCGGATCTCACATGAAGGAATAAAAGTGACCCCAGAAAGGGCTGAAGCCATATTGAACACGGCTAAGCCGCACACGATAAGGCAGATACAGAGCTTTCTAGGCCTATGCAACTATGTCAGGGTATGGGTCTTTGACTACAGCTCTTACACTAAGCCTTTACTTCAGGCACTGAAGAAGGACCAAGTGACTAAAGAAAAGATTGAATGGTCTGAGTCCATGGAAAAGGGGTTTGGCAAACTCAAAAGAGCTATTTGCATAGCACCAGTTCTAGGGATTCCTAATTATGCAGAGGAATTTTACCTGTTTTCGCACACAAATGACAGCGTTATGACGGCAGTGCTCACCCAAAGAATCTTGTAGAGGTACAAGCCTCTGGCATATTACAGTGGGAATCTGGACCGGGTGATGAGAGGCCACTTTCTGTGCAAAAAAAGTTTAGCTGCTGTAGCGTACACCATAGAAAAGGACACAACCATTTTAATGGGATGCTCCATGACATTGTATGTCGAGCACTCGCTATTTGCCATTCTACAGAAACCAAAGGGCACATTGACATATCAGAGAACTTCTGCTTATGAAGTGATCATATCAAATCCATTGATTAAAATAATTCGATATAAGAAACGAGCTATGTTCATAGCAGAGCCAGTCACTAAAGGAAACCCCATACATGACTGTGCAAAAAAGAATTCTATGATGAAATCCCCAGGGTGAAAGAAAATGCCTTGGCAGGAGGAGAGATTGTCTTTATTGACAGGTCTTCAAAGTGATGAGCAGAGGTACACAGGCATTGCTGTGATGAAGCACACAGCAAATGGATAGTTTGGAGTACTTCTTAGTGCACGAATACAATATCATTATTCAGCACAGGCTGCAGAATTATTGGCGCTGATACACACCATTGAAAATCACACAGACCAGGAAGTAAAAGTGTACAGTGACTCCGCCTACGTGACGTCAACAGTGCACGCAGTCTTAGCGTGCTGAAAAAGGAGGGGCTACCTCCGAGCGGACGGCACGCCAGTGCAGTATGCAGCCTTATTGGACAGGCTCATAAAAGCACTACAGCTCCCAGTGGGTTTAGCGGTCGTGAAATGCACTGCCCACACAAAGGGGACAGATGTTATCTCACGAGGAAATCACGCAGCAGACATGGAGGCCAAATGAATGGTATCCAAAGATGAGATTATCATGGAAGTGGAAGTCATCCCTATCAATGAAAGGATGATAGTGGCACGAAATACGCTTGAATGTTATAGCGATTTGGGGCAAACACAACTAACGGAACTCCAAGGGGAGGCACCGCAGGAAGAGAAGAACATGTGGAAATGTTGGGGGTGTTCTTTAAACCCCTCTGACAGCTTGTCGAGACAAGACAGCACTGGTAAACCAGTAATGCCTATAGCCCTATTAAAAATAGCACTGGAGCAGTTACATTACCTAGCGCATATGATAAAGGAGAATCTAGCAGCAACTCTCGTGGAAGACTGGTTCATATCGAATTTAGCTGAGCATGTTGCATTCTTTATGGTGAACTGCTTAATCTGACAGCAATTCACTGCTGGGCACACATTAAAAGTAATGAGAGGAGTAATCCCCAGGTCTAATGGGCCTTTCCAGCACTTGCACATCGATTACGTCGACAGGAATCAAGTATGTGATGGGTACAGATACTTAATTGTTGTGGTGTGTCCATTCTCTAGATGGATTGAGGCAGGTCCATGTACACACCCAAACTCTTCCTGTGCAGACACATTTTTAGTGAGGGAAGTTTTCCCCAGATAGGGAGTCTGCGGGGTCATGAGATCAGATAATGGCCCTCACTTTGTTAATGCAGTATTTGAACAGATTAACTTGTTGCTTGGTATAAAGCACACGTTCTCATCGGCGTATCATCCACATGGTAATGGGATCTGTGAGAAGCTCAACAGTTTGTTAAAGGAAAGGATTGCGAAGTTGAAGCTTACTCTAAAGAATGGATGGTTGCACTTCCTTCCACTGGCATTGTATGCTCTTCGGAACCAACCAGGCTGCGACCATCATCTTACGCCACACGAGATAGCCACAGGAAAAGAATTAGAACTCCCCTAACACCACAAGATAGAGCTAGATGTGATGCCTAGTCAACAGGAAAGGTTTTATCAATCTGAACTGCATGACATCTTGCCTTACTGTAATTTCAGACCAGCTGCAGCGATGATGAAAAGGGTGCAGTGCAGCACAGAAAACAGAAGGAGACACTACAATAGACCCGGTTCAAGGTCTACGTGTTCCACCCGTCTTCCCTGGCGACGCCGTCTTCGTGAAAATCCATACAAGGAAGAGGTGGGACGTGCCGAGATTCAATGGTCCTTTTATCGTAGAGGACTGCATTCCGTCCGCTGTGAAGCTACAGGGCAGGAGAGCATGGATTTTTCTTGGTGATATCAAACCCTACATCGCAGTAGGCCCCCTGCCTGCACCCCAATGAGAGGAATCGACGAGTGATGGGGAAGAATCACAGCACATGCAGACAAGATCCATGACGAGGAAGAAGTATGCATGACAAACAAAGTAAAGAAAAATAACTTTTAGCAAAGTTGTGGTTTCATTTGGACACTTCTTCTAAGCAAAAAGGGGATAAGGACATAAAAACGGACACTCTGTTCATCCTAGTTTCAGGGTGAAGAAGAAAATTGCGCATATAAGCCACAACATAATCTGTTGATTTGAACTTTGGACTGAGGCACATTTAAACCTTGATGAGAAAAAGACTATGCCAAATTTTGATTGAGGACACATACATTGGAAGAAAATACAGTACCCAGATTCCTTCCACACAGAAACCCTATTTGGACTCACTTATGGTGTCCCACAGTAGAGATAACACAAAGGACCTAGGCGCCTATTTCGACTTAGTACTAAGGTCATACCCGTCACTGGTAGGGAGGCTCACCAGTGTCACAGACCTTCTCCAAGATCCTGAAAACGAAACAAATAATAAGACAACCGCTTACTGTCATTGCTGAACAATTTATTATACTCCCTGAGTACAAAGAGAAGGAATCAAATGTTCCCAACACATGTGCAAATAGATGAGCTCATCAACACACTGTTCTTTTGCATAATCGAAGATTGTCCAACTCTCATTGGGAGAACAACAAACACACTCACATATCTTCGAGTTCCAGCAAATACAGAACATTTGAGCCATCTCTTGAATAAGATAATCATTCTGGTTGCACTCCATGCGACCGGAAAGTGCAGACATTGTTCACATCAAGGAAGGAACATATAATCCTGAATCTCAACAAAGACAGGACAGATGTCCCTGTCACCAGAAGACAGCAGGTTGGCACACAAGGTCCATTTTCACCTAGTCACTGACTTTCCAGAGCTAGTGGGGAGACCTATCGATGTTGACATCCTCACGTTCATCAGAGATCCAGCTAATGTCGCACACATGGGAATGCTACTGCATGGAATCATACTCCAAGTGGAACTTTCCAACCATCAGAGAGATTATATGAGGAGATTTTAAGAAAGCCTTCCACCGAGGGACAGATCGAGGAAGCAGCGTCAAGAGCTTCATTGCATTTGATATTTTCTGTCCTTACTCTTTGTATCTGACCAACATACACCATGTCCTCAGGATTGAAGCAAATCAAGGGGGTGGATTGGGAGCTCAACTATTTTGAACATGCACAGTAAAGAGGACTCATTGAAGTGTTATTTGTTTTGATTATTCCCATGGTGTAGCAAAGGAACTGCATCCTGAATGAAGAGACAATTCGTCGCCCGTGAGAGGAGGGACACTTGTGGAACACCTAACACTCATGAACACAGTACTCTAAAGACAATATTGGTCAAGGAAATAATAACAGTGACATTTTTGTCGAACGATTGAGATGGGGGCCCAGAACAGCAACCTGGTCCTTCCACAAGCAGAGAGGCACCCTCGCTTCTCTGGAAGGAAATGCTGTCACCTAACATATAGAACCATAATGTACTTATGCATCGTATTTATCATTATTTTACTGTAATTAACGATCAGAACTGCATTCTTTATTGGTGCAGGAAGCGTTCCAATTTCAGTACACCCACCTGATGATACACGCATGAAACCCACAAAAGCACCCATACCTTATATTGTCATTCCAGTCCCTAGGAGATCTGACGGTAGAGTAAATGAACTTAAAATGAACGTGATTAATAGTGAAATACACACACTTATGGTAACAAATGAGCAGGAAAGCCAGAGACAGGGTCGCCATGAAATGAATGAAGGAAAAACACTGACAATTATACGCACACAAACACAGAATACACACGAAACACACCTAGTATCAACGACCGCAGAACCACAAACGAAAGCAGAGGAGAAGACGAAGAGACCTGCACCAATGACCAGGATAACTGAGAATCCTCCAGCAAGAAAAAGCCATACAGCAGCACTCAGGGATGTAGTTATAGCGAACTACAGGAAAACCTTAAGAATCAAGAGAAGCATGCATGAAGACTACCTGGACAGCACAGCACATCTGGGAAACAACATTTGGTACCAACACATGAAAGAAGTATGAAGACGAAGTTCAGAAGGGGAATGCTGTGTATGTGAACTCCTACCATACAGCATGGGAAAGTCCAAGATCTTCGTGGCTGTAGAAATTGATGTCTAGACAGCACACTGTATGTCGCACGTAGCAATGTGCAAGACCAGAGGCCCGTTCATGGGAAGTGACGCCTCATTAATATGGGCAACTGAAACAGCTTATCCCGATGAAGATGATTATGTTCAGGACATTAAGACAAGAAATAGAGCTCATACTAGGAATCACATGATCAGGTACGAGAAACCTGAAGTTAAAGGAGCAGGAATAAGATGGGAAGTCAACCCGAGACTGAATGTCTAAGGGAAATCTCCAGAAGAGGTTCAAATTTGGAAACACAGAGGCCAAATGCAGATTTGGGGAACAGTACTTTCACCAAATGGATGGGAGCAAGGAGTAGTGATATGCCGAGCATGGATGGTCCTTGGAGCCTGCAAGGAAGCAATTGAGAACTCACAAAGACTGTGCAAACCAGTATGGCCAAAACTCGCAAAACTGCTGACATGGGTCGAAGACAGAGGAGGACCCTTGCAGATAGTGCCACTAGAAAACACGAAATTGTGCTTCAGGAACAATGGCACAAGAAAGATGGGAGAGAATCAGAACTGTGTACAAATGTTTGATGCTCCAGGAATGGATCACGGAACCGCAGTAATTATGGATCATTATTGGGCATGCAGACCCAAAGCATACATCAGACTGCCGAAAACTGGGGAGGCATATGCACAATAGTGAATGCCCATGTTCCAGCATTAGTGATCCCGAAAAGCGACCTGAACATTGACAGTTTCCCGAAAGCAGATGCTCACATGAGGAAGAGGGGATCTGTGTAACTGATAACTCGAATGAAGAGAGAAAACTACTTCTCTGATAAATCAGAAGAAGCATTTCATGAAAACCCATATGAACACAGGCTGTTCAGCCTCACCTCATCAGTGTTCACAACGATATTCATGCCAAGAATACAAGTTGGAGTGAATACTAAATGGTTGCAAATAACTAGAGGGGAATTGCTACAGACAATCAACACGACCATAAAAGGATTCAATGTGGTTAAGGAAGGGTTAAAAGCAATCCGACTGATGACTCTCCAACACAGATATGTCCTTGACATGATCACAGCTATGGATGGAGGAGTTTGTACAAAAATCGGAGAATCGTATTGCACATTTATACCTTCTCATGACAAAGAAAATGGGACTCTAACAGAAGCCATAGGAATGCTGACGAAGCTACAGAACCAGATGATTGACAAAACTGACGAAGTTGACGATGACAGCTGGTTTGGATCACTATTCTCCTGGGTCCCACATTGGATGATAGACATATTCAAGTTTATGGGAGCCCTGCTATTGATGATATTACTAGGATTTTGTGTCATCAAGATAATAATCTTGCAATGCCAGAAAACTGCGAAGAAAGCTTTAGGGATGAAGATCATGATTGATGTCAAGCCAGGATGGAAGCCTAGAGATCTAACTGATGATGAAAATAGAGACTTTGTGGAGGCCAGCGAGCATGCACCAGAAGGTACACAGTTTCTTTACTGCAGGAAACGCAGAATGTTCAGGGAAAATGGACAATGCCGATTAATGACATGGAATAAAGACGAACATGTAAAAACAGCAGGAAGCCTGAAAGGAGTAATACAAATATGGACTCCAAAGAGACACTTCTTCAAACCATCATGTACAAACCCAGAAGATGATGGAATGAACCCAGACGATGAAGCAAAGATCAATACAGAGAAACCAAGTAAGATGAATCCAATGGTGGAAGCAGAAGTGGTCGATGAATTGCCCAGATGGGGGAGTGTAGAGGCAGTCCCAGATAACGATGGCACTCCCATCGTCTATTTCGAAGTACCAGGAACGTTCACACCAAAATATGTGATGTATGGTGAGCAAATAAAACAGCAGAGAGCCGCAGTAAGGCTCTGCCCAGTGCCTATCAGGAGAACAACACCTGTCGAAATACTGATACCTAGAAAGCCATGGACAGTAAGGTATCCATTGAGAAAACCCTACCAACAAATAAGACAAAATGAAGATGGCCTAAACACTGTCCCAGAAAAAACCCAAAAGGCCTTAAATGAATATGAATGGTGACGTCACAAAGGCCCAGACAGACTTGCAGGTAGAAGATAAGATGACCCAAAGATGACACAAGAGACAAAATGTCATGAATAAGGATATCTTGAACCTAGAAGAAGAGACAATGTTGAAATATAAAGAAGCCAAAGATGTAAAGCAGGATGAAGTCATTCAACCAGCTAACGCCTGTACATATGCTTGAAACTGCTAGAAAGCTAAGAAAACAGTGTGGCTTTCTATGCTCAGTAGAGATAGACCGCGGCAAGCGCCACCTATACATATCTATGTCAACAAAGAGCATTATATAAGTGTGAGTCCACTTTACACAAAAGCAGAATCAACTCAGATTACTAGAGGCCAAACAGGACACGATTCGTACTCCAGCAAAAACGAGAAGAGATGGCTGAATCAAAACTCAGCAGAGGCAACGTGAGCCAGGAAGAGCCAAGGTCAGACCAATAGAAGGAGTGAACAGTAGCTTCGCGGAATCGAAACTTAAGAACATAATATCCTATCACAGGAAGGTCGAAATAAGGAGGCGTAGGCAGGTGGCAAGCTAAATAAGAACTACATTTCATGATTGTTCCCCTGGTGCACCAATTGGCACCCATCGTGGACTATTTGGGACTCATTTGTTTCTGTAATACTCCCTGGACAACACCTATTCATATTATTGTCTTTACTTTCCGTTTACAAGGCTTTGCAACTTTCTTATTTACTTTTACAAACTACATGTCCCATAATACACCTTGTGGCAGTTCCCATTTCCTGGCTATTCCTATGCTGCAGTTCTAGCACTACAATCCCCAGAAGCCTTAGAGAACAGTGCATCTTCCGCTTCCCCAGGACTAGAGAGGGCGGAGGCCAATTACATTTAGGTGTGCTGCTCGAAGTGCTGCTAATTAGCCTACTTCAGCACAGGGGAGGTCAGTATTTAAGCAGCTGCCTGCAGGAGCACAGGTCTATTGCATTGAGCCTTCTACCAGCCCTTTGTTGCCTTGTTCCTTGGAAATGTGCTGTGTCCTGCGATTTCCAGTTCCTGCTCTTGTTCCAGAGCCCTGTGCTTCCTGCCTTGCAGCACTGTTTCCCAGCCTTCTCTCCCCTGCCTTTTGCCTGCACCTCTGTGCTTCCCTTACTGCAGCCCTGCTTCCTTGTTTTCGGCCCTCTGTTCCCTGGCTACAGACCCCTTGCTCTCTTCCCTGTTTGCAGCCCTACGTTACCTGGCTACAGCCCCCTTGCTCTCTTCCTTGCCTGCAGCCCTCTGTTCATGATTCCTGTCTTTGACCTCCTTGAGTCTTCAGTCCTCCCCTTTGGTTATCCACTTCAGTTGTACTGTTTCCTTAATTTCTCTCTGCTAGCTTTCTCTTTTCTTTTCAGCCCTGAGTTACCATTATTGATTCCCGTGTACTGTTTCCCGGTCCCCGTTCCCTGGATTTAGATACTAGTTTTCTGCCCTTCCTTTCTTCCTGTTCTCAGTCCTGAACCTTGCTCTCTTTGACTTCCTTTTCCCTGGATATTTGTGTTCTTGTCTTCACTTGTGTTTTATGTAATTCCTATGTACAGAGTTTGGCTGCTGGATTTCCAGCAGGCAATCTCTGCCCCTTCTCTTGTCGCGTTTCAGTGTTGTACTTCCTTTCATTGTTTACTGTGTACTGGTTCCTGTGGTTCAGATACAGACACCCACTGCTGTTGCTCTGAGCAATGACCATTCAGAGTGGGCCCCTGTAATAGTAATCTGTTCAGAAGGCTGGAATTTCCCCAAGATCCATGGAACACTCTTTCCCCATTCTGCATACACCCCAAGAGGGAACCCAATGTGTTTGTTATCTTTGTATTCCCTGACCCTTTTTGTTCACAGCCTCTGCTGCCTATCCTTTCTTGTCTGAAGGACTCCATGTAATCCAGATTCTTGTGTGCCTTTCTCCATTTGGCTTAGTGGGCATGCCTCTACCCTCAGGCCCTTCCTGACACTAAATGCACAAATTGACATAACATAACATAACATAAAATAACATGAGAGCAGGCAGTGAGTGACTGCACATGCTGGTGGGTGTGTGAGCATGACATGGGCGTGACACAGCAATGAAAAATAAATGTGCAAGTGACGTGATCAGGCCACCCATACACTGTGAGCCCACCACAGCACCCAGAATTCCAAATACACACTACAGTCAATAGAGTGTGGGCACATAAACAATCACAACCATGTGCAAAGGGGACACATGAACAAGGGTTGTATACACAATCACAAGCATGTGCAAAGGGGACACATGAACAACAGTGGACCTGAAATGAAAACAATGTAAAAGTGTGCCAACGCACATGAACAGGGGGCATTCCATCCACCATCAGAGTCAAACAAAAAATGTGAAACATATCAACACAACACTGCAACTAAGCCCGGATGTACACCATCTCACACACCAGAACCTTCCTCCTCAACCACATTGACACACTGACACTAAACACACAGTGATACTGCACATGTAAAGGGAAATGAAAACCTCCAGTGCAGCCTCCAGTTGTCTGATGGCCTCAACCCCACATATCAGGCACATGTGCTTTTCTCCAACCGCAAAGATCACTGCAACAACATCACACACACAGGCACGCCACAAACACATGACGTGCAATGGAGAAATGCACTGGGTGAAATGTCAACAATAAAAGGTGCAGACACACAAATTAACAGCGTGAAGCGTGGAATGTAATCATATAGAACCTTTATTTAATTAACCTATACACGACAAAAACTGGGAGTGAAGGTCCAAGTAAGTCTGGGACAAATGAGGAAAAATTAAGTGAACCCTCTACCAAAGGAACTATATAGATGAAAAACAGGGAATCAGAGTAATTGAAGTCCAGGAAAAGAAAAACAACATAAATTAAACCTATACCTAAATAACTATATACAAAGGCAGCAGGCTAGTCCTCATCACCAATCTCTCTCAAACTGTCGACCAGGGCTGATTCACATGCAATGTCCTCCTCTCTCAGGTGGGTCTCCATTATTTCGTGGAGGGCTTGCAGGTTGGACAGCATCTGTCTTTTGGCATCCCGCACTTACCTGCAAGTGGCCTCCAGGATGGCAACCCGCCCCCTCGCCCAGCACAGTGCCACCTCAGCCCTGGCCACCATCACCAGCGCCTCCCATGTCCGCTGCCTCTCTGCCAGCAGCTGTCTCTCATAGTTGCAGAACACAATAAGATGGAGTTTAAAACCCCCACATGGCCCTCCTGCCCCAAAGTCACCACCTGCCTCATTGGTGTGGTTTGCCCTGCATCAGTCTGCCTCCTTGTAGTTGCCACCTTCTGCTCCTGTGCCCAGTGCACGCTCCGTCAGTACACCCTCCGACCTGATGAGAACGGTGACCACCTCAGCCGACGCACTTGGGACTCCCACCTCAGTGGGGATGTTAGCTCAACCAGATGGGTCATTGGGGGTGGGACTGGTGCACAGGAGGCAATACTGGTATATGGCCTGGAAGGCAACCTGGAGTACGACTGGCACACACAGGAGGAAGATGAGGGAGTGGTCGCAGCTGTGAACAGCCAATGGAGTCAACCAGGGAACGGGCCTGTTGCCAGCAGGGCCACAAGGAGGTACAGCTGATTGTGATGATGGGCAAGCATACCATGAGTAGCCTGCCCATCATCATGTATGACTGCAGTCCACCTCGTCAGGCCGGCAGCACCTGATCCCTGATGGACACATCAGCTGGCAAGCGGATGCTGGTCTGGGTGTAGGCATCCCAAAAGGCATCCATAGGTGCATCTAATGGCCCTGGGAAGGAATTTGCACAGGCACCTCCATGGTGGCCTGCACAGCCTCATGCCCCTTCGACAGGGTTGCAGCATGCACACCCACCTTGAAACACCCACGTGATGCCATGGGCCTGGATGCAACAGCCACCGCCTCTGTGTCCCCCTCTGTTAACCTGGAATTCTCTCAGGTTTCTTCCACCATTCATTGCCCCTGTGTGACATCATCCTGTCCCGCGGCTGCTGAGGAGCCCCTTGCCACCTTCACCTCCTTGGACCTACCCCCAGCATCCACGCCCAATGGTCCAGGCGCTACCTCAGCCACATCGCTCCCTGACTCCCTGAGGATGAGCTGTCATGGGGGAGTGGCTGGGCCTGTGCCTTTGTCCTTTGGAATGGTCCCTGAATCCATGCTCCACAGCACCTCTTACCCCCTATTCATCAGCAGTAGGAACTGCGGTAAAGGAGACACAGAACAGTAACATCAGTGTACTGCGTCAAAGCCTGGCATCAGCAACATTTACTGGAACATAAATTGTCCAAGGTACAACCTGCAACATCCACACTCACACACATGGACATGCAATTCACATCCAAAAAGAAACAACAACCTAGGCTCAATGACAACCACAGTCATTACACATCCACATGTAAACACGGCACAATGTGGGCAGTGCAAATATGCATACCAAGAGAACTGGCATGGCCCAATGGGAAAGTCAACGTGCCCTGGCTGCAACCTGATGAATTTCCATGGGAGACATTCCACAGGGGCACAGGGGTGGCCAGGGAGAAAACTGGTAGGATGGACATACAAGTAAAGCATGTAAGCACAGAGGTGCTGGGTCACTGCCATGGACACATTGTTGGCAAGACACACAATGGATTCCTGGCCACCATTATTCACGCATGATTGCACCACTCAAAGCATGGCCATGCCAACACCTGCTTGGGCATCACCTGCCATGAGGACTGCAATCCATGACAAACTCGCAGCCACATGGACACTGATCTACGAGAAGATGGATTCCTTTAGACAGACACTCTCAGAGGAACTCAATTCATTACGGGTGAGTGTGCATACAGACTCTGCAGCCATCCATAGGACATGCCTGGAGACGTTATCACCCTTGCTGTGCTGGTGCATTCAGCTCTGTCATGGCTGACTGTGGCCAGTGAAGAACAGGACTCGGCACTGCATGGTAGGTCTCCAACACCACAACCACCTGCAGTTCAACCACAGCATGGTGGTCCCAGCAAAGACTAGCCTCCTAGTCCACCATTGCTGTGAGGTCCATGAGCCCATGGAGGGGATTTATTTATTTGTTTTTTTCACACTCATGTGGATATTGACATGAACCACCCCCACCCACCTCCAAACTCCCTGTCCCGGGTGGACTTTTTAACATTTTTTTTTGGACATGATAGGTGTGGTCTTTTTTTTTTTTTTTTGGACCCTTGATTTGACATGGACACTTTTTTGTTGATTTTCAATACCCCAGGCCCGGATGGTGGCATGTGTTTTTGTTATGCCCTTTCCAAGGTGTACTCTTTTTCTTTTTTATTCCCCTTGACATGTGCAGGTGCCTTCTCAAAGGCATGTTGAATGTAGTTATGGACATGCAGCCATGCACAGTCATGTCAACTACCATGTCTGCCTTGATGTCAACAGAATGGGATGTGAAGGTGCCAATGTGCATATGGAATCTTGACACATATGTGCTGTTTGTGTGATTGTGAACTATGGCTGGTTAAATGCAATGTCCCATGTTCTTGCATGATCCTGATTTATCTGGTGACTGCACTCCATGGGAGGTCCCTTTCAATTCCCTAGTCCCCATGTCCTTTGCCAGGCATCCTTTCACATATTTGGAGGTACAGTTACCTATGGAGGTGATGAGGGAGTCAAATCATGCCAGCTCTGTCAGCAGGTAAGCATGTGTTCTGTCTCCCATGTTGTTTCTGAATTATTGGTCGCCATTGTTTTAGCATGCATGACACATTTTTACTTCTGGGTAATTCCTGAGTCACGGTAAATGTCTGTCCAGATGTGTGCCTGTCCGAATGCATGTGTGTGTATGTACAGCTTCACTTCTATGCACGTGTGTTGTTTTGGTAGATGCACTTGCACAATTGATGCAATTAATGGAAGTGATTGGACAGAACTTGTCAAACTTTTGCCAGTGGTAGTATTTCATTCATTCTGGATGTTAGTACTAATTTACGGCATGCATTCTCTGTGCATCTGCTCACTGACCGTAATGATGTTTCCTTACTGCTGCTCTTATACTGTCTTTGCCCCCATATAACCAGGCCAGGCAGGTGTACTCCCTGTTCACACTACTCTTTCACCTATGCCACTTCCAAATCCACTCCCTTGTCCACTTACATGACCTGCCCTACTCTGCCACTGTTCACATGTACCACACACGTTGATTGTTAGGTATGCTCATACTCCACTGCACCGCTTTTTGACGTAGCCCCTGGTGACACAATTCTGCCCATTTCTCTGCATTGACTCCACAGGACAGGTTTGTCACACTTCCCGCATGTAGGGTTGGACAGATATATGCATGTGTAACCCTGACAGAATGCTTCTGCGTTACCCAATGAGGTCACTTTTTGTACAGTGTTTGATTCTGTTGGTTATCTACACCGGGGTGTGTTGCATGTGTGTTAGTTTCCATTCCTTGTTCATCTCATTGTCATTGAGTGGACATTGTGTTTGCACATTGTGTGCCATTGCATGTGTAACATCTTCCACTCCCCACAGCTTGTCTTCCTCTGTTCTTCCTGTGTGAGTTGCGAGTGCACCCTGGTATCCATGCACACTTACTGGGACAGTCTGACTTAGGGTGTGTGGTCTGTTGGGGGTGAGTGAATAGCTGCATGTTGTCCACAGGTCCATTTGTAGTGGAGTCCAACAGGGGTGAATGTTGGTTGGTGTAGGGTATGAGTGTATGGTTGTAGACACTTCTCTGCAGGGATGTAGCGTACACAGGTCTTTTTCTGATGTGCATGCCATGGTGGGTGTTGCAGGTGGTTTGTCTGATTTAGAGCTGTTGGCCTTCCACATGTGCCCATTCTTTGCCAGTCTGCCCTTCTCCGTCATCCACTTTTGTCATTCATGGCCCACTACATGCAGTACTTTTCCATCTCTGTTTCTACCAGGCTCTCTGACAAGGCTGCTCCGGGCAAGGGTGTTCATGTCTCCATCGTCCCTGGACAACTTCTCTCTAACCTCACCCACTCTGATTGCAGGCATATCCATCCTCATCTTTGCTCTAGCTAGTCTCCTCCTTAAAGTACATTTCACCTGTCCCTCTCTCTCTCTCTCATGCTCCACTCCACCTCTAGGCAATTGTCACTCTGTGTCATGTCTCCCTCTTGCACTCTGTCATCCTTCAACACTGGGTGTTCCATGCCTATTTTCTTGTTCCCTAAATGAGTTGTCATGGATGTCCAGTATCTTTATGTTGTTGCAATGCATGTCTTTGCAATTTGAAAATGTATTTCCAGCTAGGATGCAATGGATGTAAGCCAGGTGGGTACCCTTTGTAGGTAAGTGAAGGCCACTCAGGGTGTCACTTATGTTGTGGTTTGTGGTAGAGAGTCTAGCACTGTGTGTTTTTTTTTTTTGTATTCAGGTGAACGGGTCCTACTTCAAGGGTGCATGTGACACATGGTGATGGTAGGCTGGTGCATCCATGCATGCAGTTTTCTCAAGACAATCAGGGTGGCCCTGGGTGCGGGTACATAGTTGTTAGGGGGGCTATCACTGTAGGGCCTTTGTTGGGGAGTTGTCATGAAGCTGTCAGGCCCGCTGTTTGTCTGCTCTGACACATGGTGATGGTATGGTTGTGGTGGTGAGTGCTTGATTGCACATTTCACATGTGTCTTGTCTGCTACATGGCATCCCATACAATGATTGTTCAATAGCCATGTCTACCCACGTAGGAAGTCCAATTATGGTCTTTCTTCCACTTTTGGGGGTGCTGTCCCGAGACAATTCCACACACATAACAGCATTGCTGGGCATTTGTGGGATGCCATGTTCTCCACAGACACCAGGCACACACCATTGTCCATGGGTTGTTGGTTGCCATGGTAAACATGTACCATG
The DNA here is from genome assembly GCF_040938575.1 of Ambystoma mexicanum. Classification (NCBI taxonomy): domain Eukaryota; kingdom Metazoa; phylum Chordata; class Amphibia; order Caudata; family Ambystomatidae; genus Ambystoma; species Ambystoma mexicanum. Next base: position 1,547,728,328 of record NC_090929.1, read on the forward strand.
CATGGTACACCATCACATTTCATGAGGCCTGTTTACAGCTCCTGAGTGCATCTCAATGCGCCCTTCAGTTTGAAGCACATTTGATCCAAATCAATCCAGTCCCGGTGAAGTTTGCCTTCACTTCTACTTTCCTGTTGCCTGCTCCCTTTTGAGTGTCTTTGTTCTTGTCCTCTGTTTCTCATTGCTTGCTCATGTCTGCTTGTGTTTTTCATGTCAGTTACCTCATTGCCCTGCCTTCCAGCTTGTCAGATGCCTCTGTGAAGTGCTGCCTTCTGCAAGATCCTGTCTTCTGTGTAATTGATGATATTTTTCAAAAACATCTTCTTGGACTTTGCACCATCGGCTCCCCTGCCAGTGTTTACTGCACTGCCCCAGTGTCACTTTAATGAGGGGATGGCATATTGTGGCATTGGGAGTACTTCGCAGGTGATCATGGGTTTCCATCCTCCCAGTAGTCTCTTTTTGGAGGTCCTCTCAGCATCATACTGACTGTGGCCAGATACAAGTTTTCAGAATGTCATGTTCAGCATGATAATGGGTATGTTTTACATGGTACTTCACTGCGTGGCACTGGGGGGTTAAGGCAGCCTAGGTGTTGTGGGCAGATACAATGTCACTGTGTGGGGTGTTCATATTGCATTGGCGTGAGGTGGAAGGATCTGGCTGCATGGGTGCTGGGATACATGATGATGGGTGGCTGGTGAGTTATTGTTTGCATTTGTTGTACGTCACTCATGGTGGCACATGTTGCTGTATGTTTGGGGGCTTGTATGTGTTGCCTGCCCTCACATTGTTTTGTCTTTCTCTACAGAGGCATTCTGCATGTCAATATGGTTGCTGCACTTTCAGGTGAAATGCAGCTGTATGCATGTACAGGAGACAGCACCAGAGTTTGGTGGTTTTGAGGCCGACAGAGGGGGACATACATGGATTACACAGTTCAGCTGGATAAGTTGAGATGTGCATATTTCTTGCAGTACCCTTAGATATTTCTCTATCTACATGACAGCTTTCATGTGACTGTGTATTGTGAGCATAGTTTTGTAGGGAATGGGTTAGCCACTCAACCTGTTTCTTGTTTTGAAACACGCATATTGGTTCCAGGGCTGTCCTCACATGTCTTTGTAGTTTGCATCCATGTTGTACTATGCCTTCCTACTTGTGGTCCCATGTGTGTAATTTGTGATTTGTGCTGTGTACTATTGGGTGTACTACATGGACATGTTGGTTCAAGTTACTATGACTGTGTTGGTTATTTGTGCATAGCTATACAGATTGGGGCATGATTAACAGAGCGTTTGCCTCTGGGATTTCTGCCATTATTTGATGCTTCTGCGAATCAGGCCCTTCGGGTGTATCAACCACTTTTGCTCACTTTCAAACTTGTTCATACTCAGAGGTAATTTTAATATGGGGTGTTAAGTCTCCCTATTCACAGTATACATGTAACATGTGGAATCTTGCGCCCATGCTTTCACGCTCACAGCAACACGGATAGGTTTCGGCCTGTAGTGCACGTAGCCCCACAGGTGTGCAATAGTTTTTTGAGTGACTGATTGGAATTAGCAAACATTGTCAGGTATCTTGACCCACGTTTGAACTATTATGCCACAACATTTGGTGCTGTGGGCTTAGAAAATCCAAGATGGCTGAAAAGCCCACATTTGCGCCAGAATCCAGGAAAACCGCGCAGTTTTGCGCACACCAAAATGGTCGCCTGACCTGCCACCCACCAGTGCGAGCGTGATGGGCTACACACAGAGCAAAAACCAGTGCAAAGAAAGATGGTTCTGTCAAAATCTGTTTTTATTAATGTCAAAAATTGCTAAGATCATGGGCACAAAACCACCAAAAGGATTCAACTTCTTGTTGGGTGTTCCACATCATTTACTGCAAGAATCCACACAAATACAGTATCAGCAAGAATCATATGCTATCAAGCTAAATCCCATTTTAAAGCTATTGATGTAAGGACAGCTTTCAAAAGTGGGTGCAGCACCGTTGCTCAGCACTGCCAGAAGCCGGCGTTTTAAAACCATACTATTTTTGAAAAGTCAACAATTTAACTCAAACTATGCCGAAGAAAGACTTGCTAAGGAGTTGAGACAATGTAAAACTAGATTCTGAAATGACTTGAAGGAAGCAAGCGTTTAATGGATGTATTAAAAATGTGGGTTATATTGTAAGAAAAGACAAATTGTAACATTGGTGGCAGAGTTAAAAAGTGGTGTTCCCACACTGGGATCAGACAGATTCCACACCTCCCCCCTGAACAAAATAAGCTTCCTTCTGCCCCAAGCCAAGAGATTGACAAGTTGGTGTGAAAAGGAACTGGGAGTGGCCCCCTGGACTGGGGCTCTGCTGGCAGAAAAAAAAGAGACAATGGATTCTTTCAGATGAATAGAATATGCTGATTTGGGTGTGACTTGTCAACAGCTGCTCTGGGAGAAACAGGCCATGTGACCATCTGACTCACCAAGCTTCTGGAGGCGGGGACAGACAGATATTCCCCCATGTGCTTTGGAACCTAAACCACACCCATCTGGGCCAGAGCATCATTTTAAAAAAGATGGATAATTCATAGTACGGAAGTGTCAAAATTACATAAATTATATCATGATTCCTGTGATTTTTCTGTACACATTTTAAGAGGTGTAAGGACTCTGTGGTATGTTCTGGGGGGTAGTAATGGAAAATAGGGTATTACTCCAAACGTCTATATGTTAAAAATCTGACACTTCATCATTTGATGCCCTTATTCCTTGCGCACACTTGTGTAAATTCTGGAAAAGTTTAGAGGTTGTGTTCTGGATGAAAAGGGCAGAATTCTGTCAGAAGTGGACACGCATCTTACAAAGACAGGGATCGGATGGTTTGGTGCTACAGAAAATATGTTAACTGGACATATAATATTAGAAACATTGTACATAGATAAATCTGCATTTGGATCAAAAATAGATTTGTGTGCAAAGTGACAAGGGGAGTGTTCTTTCTGTATGCCATAAAATTAATGCCTGATGACACTCCATTTCCTTCCCCCAATCAAGGGAGAGAGGACAACTTGGCCAATGATAAGTTGTGAGGGGCAGGCTTAGTTATGCCCACGCACACACCCATTTTCAAAAGACATAAAAGGAGTCATTGAGACCCAGGTAGGGAAATTCACTTTCCACTTCAAACTGATTTCTTGTGAAGCATTTTGCCGGACCAGACAATATCCAGAAGACTCCAGAACCAGGACTTAGAAAACCAGACTCCAGATTCCAGAACTTTGCAGCAGAGAGGCCTAGTCCAAAAGCGGAATCCTTTTCAGCATTCCTCAACATCTTTTTGCAACCTAACTAAACTCTTCAACAGCCGGGCTGTGCTGTTTGATTCTGGCTAGAACCCTGTGCCAGAACCCAGAAAGCAGTACTGTATCCAGAGAGACCCCGACCAGATCGCTGTGCAGTGCCAAGAACATTTGTCAGAACCAGAGATCCAGACCATCAAAGCAGAGCTGACGCAGATAGCTTTGACTTCAGAACCACCTGCCGGAAGTCCAGTCCCAACCTGACCAGATCTTGACGGCCTATTCCAAAAGTAGGAGTGAGTATCCAGCCAGAGCTGTGCAAACCAATCTCTTAGTTTAAAAATAATCTAATTCAAACCATTTCAACCTATTTAGAATTGCATAGAAATTTTGTGTCCATTCTGTGACTTTAAAGCTGTGAAAGTGTCTTTTGCCATTCTGAATCATTATTTAATTTCTGAAAATCTCTCTCCACAAAACCGTCCGTATCTTTTGAACCGCGTATGCTAGGAACAATATTTAACTTTCCTTTTAAAGATAAGATCCTCAGCTTTCGAAAGAGCCAAATAATGTGACTTTCTACTCCTTATAGTTTTTCCGTAATCACGCTTTACGCACTCGGAAAAAGTGCTGCGAATTGCAAATGTAGCTCAAACTTCTTCACCTGTCAAAAATAGCTGCTTTTGCTTTGCATTGCTGAAATTTGTTTTCAACCTTATAATCCCTCATGAATCATTGCTAGTGTTGACCTAAACTCATTCAAAGTAGCTGTCACCTACCCTGAATCTCCTATAGTGAATTAAAATAATTTTTAGCATATTTTCACTTCTTTGCAAATCACATTTAAAGTATTTTTGCCTGTGTTTTAAAATCATCCCTGTTGCTCTAAGCTTGCAAGGGAACTAGAATTTGAATTGCATGTGGATTGTATTCCTGAAAACTGTGTGTTCCCCTTCCATCTCCTTATATTGCATAGGGGGGAGTGAATTGTCAAAAGAAAAAGTGATCATATTATCTCCTGTTGAAACCATATCAGTTTATTCCTGCGCTGCATTCTTTTCCATCATTGAATTTCCTTGAACCCATAAAGTATTCTCTGCTACCTTATCCTTTCTATACCAACTCCTAAGTAATTCAAGAAGTGGGCTAGTGTAGAAATTATCCATTGTTGATCACTGTCATATTCATACGTGAAATATCAAATATTAATTTATTTATAAAAGTGTGATATATATTTTGTTTAATTTTTCAATAAATCTTTTAATTTGCAAAACAAACCTACTTCTTGGCTCAGTGAGGTCAGGGGGGTTCAAAGAGAGGGGCGTTATACAAGGGTTTATCATCCAGATCTATACTTGCCATAAAAATATATAATTAAGGGCTTCCTTGGAATTGAAGTTGCTTAACAACATGTTGCTTTTGATAGCCATGAATGACTCGGTGCTAAGAATTGAATGTTGCCAAGTTGATTCATTTTTCTGTTTTTATGTATTTTCTACTCCCAAATTTGCAAATTCTGAGTGGTATATTCCCATTTACCAGTCTTTTCTGGGGCTTGGTTTGTGCATGTTGTTTCCTGTCTATTGAACGCACACAATTTTGCCCTGCCAGGAACATCTTCTCAAGGTGTTGTTGTGGGCATGAAGAATAGCCCCCAATTCATCATTGAATGGCACCTCGGATCTGGATTTAGTGTGTGTGCTTGACAGGTGATGTTATTTATGTGAAGTATGATTGCCCAGCTAGGTGTGTGCAGCCTCTCCATGTGCGCTTTGGCCAACCATGGGCAAGGGTGGTGCCTGCTGGTGTGGGCGGTGACCCTCCTGCATTTCCACTTGTACACCACGCTGTGTGGTGACATTGGCTGTACAAATGCAGCCACTATGATTTCACATACTACCGGTGTTGTATATAGCAGCACTCCACTGGTCAACGGAACAGAAGTGTGACTTCAGTACTCCGAATGTGTGCTCCACTATTGCCCTAACGGCTACATGTGATGTATTGTATCTCACCTCAAGTGGTGTTGTAGGATTTCAGATTGGTGTCATAATGAATGTTGACAGCGGGTAGTCACTGTCCCCTGTGTATGTGTACATGGTTGTCATTGTCATTTATTGTTAGGGTCTATTGTTCAATGTGTCACATGCATGCATGTGCATGACCGTTAATACTCACTGATGAGCCATGCATTTCCATGTTTTCCAGATGCCAGTGCCCAGTGCAGTGGTGACTGTTGGAAGATGTAGATAACATATGTGCTGCCTGGGAAATTGGCATACACTTCCATGATGATTCCATCGGCATCAAACATTACCTGAATATATACGGGGTGCCAGTTCTGTCGAGTCTGGTAGATGTATTCCCTCATGTCTGCAGTCAATTGCACCTAGTAGATAGGGGAAGTGTGCTACTGCATACAATTCCTATATCACTGCCTGCCTTTCTGCCAGTGTTCAGGCCATGTATATGTGCCTGTGCGCACATGCACATGCTGTTATGCATGCCAATACCTGGTGTAGAAAGCGGTATTATGTGGCCTGCGATATCCCACCAACTATTGCAGTAATTCGCTGGAAGGACCCAGTTGTAATGAAAAGGAATTCAGTGAGCACTTTTTCTAGGGGATTAAGGAGCTGGGAGCAGATGGTGGGTGATGCCAAGCCATCTTCCCACTTACTGATGAGTTCTAGGATTATATGGGGGAGGGACCTCGACCTGGCATAAACCTGGTCATCTGGCATTCCAAACAGCGTGGTGCGTGCTGTGAAGATATAGGCCCTGGACATCCTCCTCCTCCTGCGTTGTCCGTGCACGATAGCTCCGACTATTGCTGGGTTCATCGTGGCTGTAGACATTGATTTGGTGTATATTGCATGCTTTATCCACATTGGTCAGTATGCACATTGAAGTGTATGCCTGCTATCAAGTGATCACAGGGTTTGAGTGTGCTTTTTTGCGACGTTTTGCATTGAAATCCATGAATACATTTGCATTTGCATTGTAATGGACGTGCGATTGATTAGCCATGGACAGTCCCTCAACATGCCCACATTTTCATGTGTTCTTTCTCATTCTGCATTTTCCACTCCCTATTTGGGTCGCTGCATAGGCCTGGCCCACACTCTGCTTGGAGTCTCACGCAAGGTGCTTGACCACTCACAGAGATGTGCCGGCCTGGCGCGATCTCCACAAAAGTCCCTGTAAAGTCCCACTCAGTCAATTCCATTAAGCGACAAAAAGGGTTTTGCACACCGAATGGCACGCAAAGTCCCAATTTTTCATGCAGAAAATTCCATGAATCGGGCCATATGACGTGTTGTGAAAACACATTTATTTTAAATGTCATGGTGAAATCAAAATATGCAAGCAGGATACAATTCATACAAATCTAATCTGTGCCTGATATTACGTTGGCGTAATTAACCATGTCCACAACGCCTTCGGGGGAAAGTCCATTGTGATGAGGTTGCTTTAACAGTAGCACAGGAAATACATAGTGACCGATACCTCATTCATATCTTTAGCGCACACACGTTAATTGACTCCTAACATAAGGTATAACAAGGCCGAGTTGGCAGTACCTAAACACCTGGGCAATTACGCAAGAATGAACAGCTGTTGATGTAAAAAATGCGCACTTCAGTCCACAGAGAGCATGGTCCCAATAAGGACTTTTGCAAGAGAAGTAACATCAGCGGGCCGTAGAAGCAATCGCATCTTAATAAGAAGATAAATGCATGCTTGTGTAGCGCTACCTACCAGGTGAGCATCATCACACAACAGAATTCAACATCTGGAGACTACCGAATGATGTTGTTCTGAACTACAAGTTACTGAACACATCCTTTGCAATTTTGTTTTGCTCGAGCACGTGGGCCTGTTTCACAAAGTGTTTTCAATCGGGTTTGTATCAGGCCCATCCTGTTCAGGGATTCAAAACAGTCGTTTTTTGAGAGTTTAGCATGTAAAGATGGGAAGTGTTTATAAATAAATAAACATGTTTAAGGTGTGATATGAGTATATATAATGTGCCTTATTATAAGATCCTCCAGGTGGCTTTTCAACAAACCTCAAAACAGCGCCCCTCCCAAAAAAGTAATTCACACATATTACGAAGGGAAACACGGTTTAGTGTCCCCAATGTAACATTATTATTATTATTATTATTATTATTATTATTATTATTATTATTATTATTATACCAGCAACATTATCATTATCATTATTATTAATAATAATTATAATGATTATGATAATAATAATAATAATAATAATAATAGTAATAATAATAATAATAATAATAATAATAATAATAATAATAATAATACATATTGTATCAATTCCCAGGAGGGATTAGGCAGGAATTGGTAGACTGCTAAAATCTGTACTATTGCCTCTACTGAACCATATATCCTTATAAGTATACCTATAATTAGCCCATCTATTATAGGAACTATGATAGCAACCCTGAAGTTATGGTTAAGTTGGTCAACCCATAGGAAAAGCAGTTGTTGCCAGAACTTAAGGGTATAGGGACATGAGAAGAACATGTGCTCATACGATGCAGGAGTGACTCCACATGTCCAACAATTATCATTGTTATTGATATTGGATAGAGATAGTTTGGCTGGTGTGATGAAAGCTCTGTGTATAAAGAAGAAAAAATGTTGGGAGTTATTTGCTGATGTTGAGATATATTTGATTCTAGAGAAGAGCTTAGACCATGTGTGATCGTTTAAAATGTATCCGAAGTCATCTTCCCATTTTTGGCGTATCGAGCACAACTTCAGGGATGATATGAGAATGTTGTAGAATGTTGAAGCCTTTGTGTCAGTGGGCATTGTAAGATGTATCAATCTTGAGGCATCAGGAGTCAGAATATCATTGGAGGAGCTGTGGAGAGCGTCAAAGCATGAATTAACTAATTCATTATAAAAGTTGTAATCTGTGTTGGGAATTGAGAATTGACATTTAAGCTGCTGAAAGGAAAGGATAGATGATTTATTTATGATTTGTTGTATAAATCTGATACCCTTTTTCTTCCAGGATTTTCTATTTAGGGTTTTATTCTTAATCAGTAACTTATTATTTCTCCATTGCGCCCGTTGTGCCCAAACAAAGAGGCAATGAACGCGGTGCACTGTTGTGCACTATGAGGACACCCAGGGCCCCCTTGAAAGTAGTGCTGGAGCCTGGGCGTCCTGATTTAGTGCAGTGATTTGTGCTCTTTAGCACACTCAATGCGCCAACTTGAGAATCGGGCCCTGGGGGTCCAATTTGGATCTCTACTGCTGTGAGCTGGATATCATGATCTCAGTTCTTTTGGCATTCAGGCACATTCCATTATTGGCCATCCACTTCTGGATAGTAGTATACACTTTTTTGATAAGCTCCACATCCTCAGTGTATTTACTGCTCGTCTCCATGCAGAGTTGCAAAAAGATTTTCAGAGCAAACAGCATTGGCTCAGTATCAGTTGTAGTGAGAGAGGTGATTGTGGAGGATACACCCGCACTGTGCTCCCCTAGGTCTCTATGTTCATTAAATAGGTCCAGGGTTGCCCTTAGGCTATCATTCAGCTGTGTGCCTGGCCCTTGTCCACAAGGGGCTCAGGTAGTTACTCTGTGTCCACAGTCGCCAACCTCTTTACTTCTCTCTCTAGTGAGTAACATAGATTAAGAAGCAAATTGTTATCAATGTTGGTCATTTTAGATATATTATTCATTCTATGTGTGCTATTGCCTGTTTGTAGTGTAAGGGCTCTATTTTCTGTGTGTGGTTTAGAAAAATATGTTGTAACTGTGACCCTTTGATTACTATTAGCCGCTTCTTGCATTTTGACGCATGTCTGTGTGCTGAAATAATGCATGTCCACTGTATTATTGTTGTACATGGCCCAATCTGAATACAAGGAGTGATTGTTGCTAGGTTATTTTTCGGCGGTAAGAAAATACTGTCAGGCCCAAATCTCCACAAAATACCCTACATATTTATGGTGCGTTGCAGGCCGGGAAAGTGATCATAGAGTACCTACTGGGCGTGGCAAGCGTGTCTCACACTGCCATTTGCACATTAAAGGGAACCCATTTTATAATAGCAGTGTGCCACTAAAAACGAATTTCAGAATGTCACAAAGGGAAACCACATTCTCAGACCTAGTGCAATATTTAGAGGCAAAGTTGTTTGCACATGGGACTAAGTCGTCGAACAGCACGCTAGAATGGCGTGAACGCATTCAGGGTGAGGTGCAGAAAGAAAAACTAGACAATATTTTTGCAGAAGGCAGCATAATTCAGGTCTGCCTTACAAGATTATTGAATGCAGCCGATAAAAGTGCAGAGAAAGACTTTAATACGGCTATGTGGCAAAATATGGTTTATTTTGAATAAGTCCCTGCGAATGCAGGAGAATGATACTCAGCTAATTAACAGGTTAAAGACTGAATTAGATGGGGCAAGTAAAAATCAGGAAATGTTAAGAGCAGAATTGGATGTATGCCAAAAAGACATGCAATTAAAATGCAGAGACTTTGATGCTCAGTTATCCAAAAGCAAGAAACTATTTGAGGATAGTGAGCAAGAATTGGTACACTTAAAAGCCTTGGTGGACCACATTAGACAGGATAAAGATGAGGTTGTTTCAGAAATGCAGATTTTACAAAAAGAACATTGTGAAAAAGAATGTGATCTCTAGAGTGCAGAACAAGAAATGATTAAAATGATTCAAGAAAGAGACAAGAGAAATAAAGAGTTCAATGAATGCCAAATGCAAATGTGCGACATGCAGGAGGTGATTAATAAGATGAGTGATGAAAACAACTATTTGCAAAATGAAGCAAACAGACTCCTTAAAAAGTGTAGGGACTTAGAACAGCAAATGTGCATTCCCAGGTCCCAGGAGAGGCGGCAGGGTACCACATTCAATGGAGTGGAGGTGAATTCTAGCTCTGCCCAAAGAGCTAGTGCTCCAGTGACTGGGCCGGTGACTGAACTTGGTTGCAGCGCCCTTGGGGGATTTGATACTCCCATTGGGGGCAGCCACCAATCTCATACACCTGAAAACAGGATTGAATCACAAAATAGTGCAATTCCATGCATTGCAACAAGTAGCCCCATAAAAATAATGAAATCCATTAAAGCCCTGATCAAACCAATTAAAAAGGGAGGTGAATGCTGCATTGAGGATCACTTAGAAGCGGTGCATGACATTTTTAAAGCACTCCAGATACCTAAGGAACAGTACAGGCAATATTTTCATTTAACTTTAGATGCCCCGACGGCCAGCATCATAAGGGGATTAAATGAACAGCAGAATATGACCTGGTTGGAGTTTGAAAAAGAAATTAGGCGTCATTTTTCTCCTTTTCAGTCATTGCAGGAGGCAAAGAAAGTGGCTTACACAATTACTGCTGGACCTAATACATCCCCTCGCCAATTTTTACAAGACTTAAAAAGAGCATTTTCTCGCTTTGATGTATCTTTTGACTCAAATTCCAATGAGTTTAAAACTGCATACTTCTATGGGCTACAGAAAGACATCATATCCCAATTGGTCCGTGAATTTGACCGTGACAAGTCCCTTGAATGGATTGTACATCAAAACACAAAACTATATGAGGTACTCTATTGTCAGGGTAGAGAAAGTGACAAAATGAAAGATACTAGACCTAAATCTAAAGAACCCTCAGCCACAGTAATGGAAATCAGGTCAGCCAAAATGTCCCTTGAGTCTGCTCAAAGCCAAAGTAAAAACAATGTGACACCTGAACAAAGGGGTAATCAACAAAGATCGCCATTTCCTGTACCAATGTTCCAATCACATGATCCTAGTAATAGAGAGAGCTACATCAGCCCTAGGTATTTAGGGGACAGACCCCGGGTAGGATATCGGCCTGATATGGCAGGTATGAACAATAACCAGAGACAAAATCAAGATCAAAGAAATGATGGTCCCTACCAGTCATTGGGGACACAGAGTAGGTTTGATCCCAACACCATGATATATGGTAATCAGGATAGGCCCCGATATGTGGATCGATTTACTGATAATGGAAATCAACATAGGGGCCAGTACCCACAATCTGAGAGACAGGACATGAGGCAAAACGTGAACTACAGTCCACGCCAGTACGATGATTCCCCACCAAGGGACTATAATCAAAGGATGGGTGCAACCCGCTCCCCTCCACAAATGAATCAAGAGTTCAGAAACCATCCCAACCGGTATCAATCACCTGAGAGGTATCAGAATAGATCCAATCAGGGGGAAAACAACCAATATCGACCTAGGCCACAGAAAGAGGATCCTAGAGAGATGGAAAGGTTCCAGTGCCTTGAGGCCCAAGTGAAAATGTTAGCTGAGCAAATAGGAAAGCTCTATACAGCGCAAAAACAACCTTCCAAAGAGGGGGCTGATGGCCATAGCAATGACCGGGGGGCTTCCGAAAAGTGACTAAGTACTCATGATAACTGCAGTGCCAAAATGACAGATTGCTCTGATATAATTTTGCATAACGACTCTGAGATGCCTAATGGATTAAAAATGAAAGTGCCAGTAAATGAACTTGTGACAGAAAGTGCAAATACTTCTAAAAAAGAGGTACGATTTAACCAGGAGCTAAATAAAACAGTAAAGATTTGCACAAATGAAAAAGAAACATTAGGAATTTCAAAAGAACAAAGGGACAGATTTAAGAAAAATGACTCATGCATGGGGAATACCAGTGAACAGGGAGTAAGTGGGGATGCAATAGCTCCTTCCCTGGGCAAGCAAAACAATGACCAAACACAGACAGAAAAAGGAAATACTCACAAGGAGGGTACAAGTCAATCACCTGAAGAATTCTTTGAGCCACATATTTTTGAAGAGGCTGAAAGGGCTGGTATCACACTAAATGATCACAAATGCACAGAATTAAAAAATGACAAATTGCTGAATGATGTTGTTACACATGTTCAGTTGGAGGATTGTAATGTGGTCTATGATGTTACCCAGATGGATGGGCGAACAGTGGCCACACTCCAAAAAACCTCTGATCATGGAGAAATGAATAAAATCTCTCGCGCAGAAATAGGTAAAAAGTAGGGAAAAATGTCTTTCCATTTACCAATGTGTTTAGCCAAAAGTGAAAAAGACCTGAGAAAGGTGAGCCCTGAAATCAGTAAGAATTCACATTTCTTATGTGTATTAGAGGAAGTTGAGGACAGATATTATGCACCCATCACTGTAGAAGAAAAATGCCACACCTTTGCTATGATTGACACTGGCGCACAGGCCACAATTATGTCCAAGGAGCTGGTAAAGAGTATCAATGAAGGGAGACCCCCACAGAGTCAGATCACAGTGAAGGAAAATCAAGGCCCAGTGCATAACTTTAGTGGGGAGGAGGTGCCCATCATAGGTGTAACTGAGGTTGACATAAAAATAGGAAAGCACAGAATGAAACAAGAGGTATTGATCACATCTATTTGTGAAATTCCATTTCTGATGGGGACAGATTGTCTGAAAAGATTGTCTCCTCTAATAGATGGGGTGAATGGAGTGCTGTGGTCCTTAACCAAAAAACCATTGAGGCCTAAGAAACTAAAATCACAAAACAGCAATATAAATGAATGTCACACCGTTGCCAAAACAAATGATGCTGTGGAGGTATATCTCCAGAATAGCTGCACACCTAGTGTCACTGTTATATTAATGTGTCAAGACAAAAAGCAGAGCGACAATGAAAAACTACCTGTACAAATATACTTGGACCCAAGGAAAAATTGGCAGACTGCCATAGATGAGCACGCATTACGTTTTCTTTTAAAAGAGAAAACATACAAACAGAATATTGCTCCTAAAACAGATTCAGAAAAACACATTACCACTCTGGCAGAAATACACATGGGAGATGAGCAACCATGGGTTCATGTTGGTATAAATGACTATTTTAAAACAATAAAAGCCACTTTAGCGCTTGAACATGAAAGGAGTTTCATTAATGAGAAATTGTTGCAAAAAATAATGGAAAGGGAAGAAATCCCGAGATTTAGGATTAAAAACCAATATGTTTCTGGATTGTACAGTCCAGACTTTGAAAACCGAATTGCAGGCAGATGCATGCTTAAAATTAGCATTGGGCAGAAAACAATTTACCATAATGTATGGATAGTGAGTGGAGCACAAAATGAATTTTACATGGGAAAAGACATCATGCACAGAATGTGTATGGTGTTAGATTTCCTTAATCAAAAAATATGGTCACGTCTAGGTGGTCCGGCACCTGAATTTGAAGACAAAAGAAGGGCTTATCATTGTGCACAACTGGTTCCTTATGCAATCGAATTACAAATGAGGAAAGATACTATTATTCCTGCATTTACAAAACAGTTTGCAATAACACTGAAATGCAAAAATGGACAGCAGATGAAAGGCTCTGATGCATTTGTATGCCTGAATGAATCCATAAAACAGCAAGGCCTGTATTATGAATACATTCCATTGGTAGACATTGGTGAAGGATCTGTAAAAATTATGGTAAATAATAAAGGTTGTCAGGATATTCATTTAGAGGAAAACTCCCCATTAGGAATGGCCATACAAAAATCACATTATACGGCAGATTTAAATAACATGGTGATTGGAAATATTCCTGAAAAGTATGTAGATGCCAAGGGTGAGTTACCAGAACACCTGGACTCTCAGCCCAAAGGAATATTTAAAATTCATTCTGTGTATCCTTATGATTCAAATGAGACAGTGTGCTGCCATCAAGAGGATTGCATAATATTTAATTTAAATGAAAATGAAACAGAAAATCAGCCCATTGAAGTGGAAGCTGATATGCCAAAATATTTAAAAGTGGCAGCTTTACAAAAAGACACAGCCACACAGTTAGAGGAAAGCGCCGAGATTCCCTTACCAGAAGATTTTCCAGAATTTTCCAAAATGGTAGAAGAACAGATCTCCTTAGCGAATGCGTGTGAAAGCAATGAAGAGAGGGACAATCTGAGGGAGATATTTATGGAGTTTAAGGATGTATTTGCAAAAGATGCTTATGATTGTGGTTTAACTGATTTACATGTGGCCACACTACCAGAAGGGTGTAGCAGAAATCCAGTGTGTGTACGCCAGTATAGACTACCGCTGGCATGTTTAGAATCATTAGCAGAGATTATTAAAAATTTGGAATCGCGGGGAATCATCAGGCCCATTCATAGCACATCCAATACACCTATTTTAGGTGTGTTAAAGCCAAATGGTCAATGGCGGCTGTGTGCGGACTTGAGAGAGTTAAATAAAAGAGTACCAGTATCTAGATGGCCACTGCCATTCATTGATCAGGGCCTATCTCAGATACATGGTTCAAATGTATTTACCACATTAGATCTCACCTCTGGATATTGGTGCGTGCCATTGGCAGAGGAGATACAACATTTATTTTCCTTTACATTTGACAGGACTCAATATGCCTGGCTTAGAGCTCCGTTCGGGTACATCAATAGTGGGAGTGAATTTGGCATATTTTTGAGAAAGGCCATGCCGGATGCAGCGGAAAGAGGAACAATAGTTTATGTGGACGATGTCCTGATAAAAAATGAAAGCCTGAAAAGCCATTTTGATGAAATAAGACATGTACTTGGCCAATTGCAGAAAGCAGGCGCCAAAGTATCTTTGCAAAAAGCACAATGGTGCAAGAAAAAAGTGAACTTTCTAGGGCATGAAGTGACTGAACATGGGCTAAATCCACAAAAGAAGAAAATAGAGGCCATACAAAGATTAAAAGATCCTAAAAATGTGAAAGGAGTAAAAGGTTTATTATGGATGACAGGCTATAACAGAAAGTTCATTGAAAATTATGCAGAAATCACTCAACCATTGACTAAACTGCTTAATCTGAATACTCCCTGGAAATGGGAAAAAGAGCAGTCTGATGCAGTGGCTAGATTAAAGGAATGTCTTGTAAAGGCACCATGTTTAGCATACCCCATAAAGGACAGGGATTTCTTTATAGAAATAGGTTTTTCTGAACATTGTATGTCAGCAGTGTTATCACAAAAACACGATTTGAATCACAAAACCATTGCATATGCAAGTAAGGCATTTTCCCAAGTTGAAATGAAATTTAATGAATGTGAAAAGGCCCTATTAACCACTGTGTGGGCGCTACAACATTTCCGCCCCATTGTTCAGGGAGAAAAGGTAATTATTGAAACAAATCATCAACCTTTGCAATTTTTAGAGAGTAAAAGAATTAGATAAGGTAATCAAGCGCAATCCAGAATCACTTCATGGACGCTGGCATTACAAGGTTTTCCCGTAGAAGTGAGATATGGACAAAATAAAAAGAACCCTATTGCTCAAGGGTTAGCTGACTTACATGACTGTGCAGCTAAACAAATACCAAATTAATTGGAAGTAGAAACTAGTTTGCAGGAATTTGAACAATCACCACACAAAGCTTTTGATGAAAAAACATGCAAGGATTTGCCAACTGTATATGTGGATGGTTGTGCTTTTCACATTGAAAATGACAGTAATAAACAGTTATTGGCAGAAATAGGAAATGTCTGGTTGAAATGTGAAGATGTCCCCAGTATAAGGATGAGGAATGGAGATAGGAGCAGTCAGGTGGCGGAATTGGCAGCCATTTATAAAGCAATTGCTACTGCAGTTGATAAAAAGTTCAGTGAAATTGTCCTGGTGACTGATTCTGACTATGCACGGAATAGCTTTGTGGAGTATTTGCCTGGTTGGAAAGCAAGAGGCATGGTTACATATAACAAAAAGCCACTTAAGCATGGAAAAATGATACAAGCCATAGACAAATTGGTGTCAGAGAATA
Organism: Ambystoma mexicanum; assembly: GCF_040938575.1. Classification (NCBI taxonomy): domain Eukaryota; kingdom Metazoa; phylum Chordata; class Amphibia; order Caudata; family Ambystomatidae; genus Ambystoma; species Ambystoma mexicanum. The sequence continues at coordinate 1,547,744,449 of NC_090929.1, forward strand.
AGTTAACAATATACTGGAGAAAAATTTGTGGGCATTTAAAAACACCAGGAGAGGATAAGGAGGGAAATGATAAGGCAGACCACCTGGCTAAGATTGGGGCTGTGATGGGAGAATTGCTACCTATTGATTATTTAATGGGTGAAATACAAATTGATGCAGTCACATGTTCTAAAGCACCAAAGGAGGTAGATCAACCGGTGGTGCAGTGGAGTCATGACACGCCAGACCAAGATTTGATTGAGGCACAAAAGAATGATCAAATTTTGGGAATCTATTATAATCATTTGATAGATCCCGAACAAAATCCTTTAACAGAAAATGATTGTATGGGAAAAGAAGAGTTGAGGGTGCTATTAAAGAACAAAACACGAATTAGATTACAGGATGGACTCATGATTAGAGAGTCCATAACAGGACAAATACAGTGGGTAGTACCCCTTTCATTCAGAGGACTAATGCTACACCATGCACATGATGCCATAACTGCAGGCCATAGAGGTTCACAAAAAACATTAGAAATACTAAAAGATTATGCTTACTGGCCACATATGTCCCAAGATGTGGAATTATATACTAGAGGATGTCTAGTATGCGCCCAATTTAAACCTGCTTCACCAATGCATAGAGCACCATTGATGAAAAGAGGCCTAACTCTCCCATGGTCAGATTTGCAAATAGACTATGTAGGTCCTTTAAAAAGGTCGAGCAGGGGACACCGTTATATTTTGAGTGTGGTATGTTTGATGTCGAAGTGAATTGAATGCATTCCTGCACCAGATTGTAGTGCGCAAACAGCAGCCACATTGCTGGTGAACCATGTGTTCTCAAGGTTTGGATTGCCACAAAGAATTGAGTCAGACAGAGGAAGTCATTTCACAAGTACTCTAATGAGTAAGGTATGGCAAATACTAGGTGTGAAAAGGAAACTACATATCACATATCGGGCGGCGTCTTCAGGTACAGTTGAAAGAAACAATAGGTCTGTTGTGGATATTTTAAATGTGTATGTAATACAATAAAGAGCAAGATGATACGTGTTGTTTACTTGCCTCCAACCCCCTCACACAAAATGATTTTGCCCGAAGTGCGGATGTATTGACCAACAAGTTGTTGGCCAAAGGCTATCCGCCTAGAGTTATAAGAAATGCCTCAAAAAGAGCTTACAATAACAATCGTGAGGCACTTTTGGAGAAAAGTAGTAGGCCAATTAAAAAGATTGGCACTGTATTTGTTAATACTTTCTCAAATGTGTCCTACAAAATCAAAAATATTGTGATGAAAACTTGGAAGAAAATATATCGTGGTAAAGAAGTGTTGCCTCCCCTAGTGGCTTTTAGAAAAAGCCAGAATTTACGAAATATTTTGATCAGAAATGATGTGACAGAAATGCAGATACCACAAGTTAGGCAAACTAGACTGTGGGGTTTGCCTGAAGTAAAAGGACATTTTCCATGTGGGAATTGCAGCATGTGTGGACAAACAAAAGAAACTAGATTATTGCAAATTCTACCTGATGTTAAGTGGGTCTTCACTGAAATGACGAATTGTAACACAGCTAATGTTGTATATTTGATCACCTGTCCATGTGGCCTACATTATGTGGGAAAAAGAAATAGGCAATGTAAAGTTCGAATGGTGGAACATCGCAGCTGTATCAAGAATCAAGTGATAACTGCCCCTCTTGTGAAACATTTTATTGAAAAGAAACATGGTTTCAATGACATCACATGGCTGATTTTGAAAAAGGTGCATGGAAATACCAAAATTGAAACAGATCAAAAATTATTGTATTTAGAGCAAAAAAAGCAATGTGCTAGGGCTCAATGAAAGCATTGATTGGCATTTGGTTAGCCAAATATAATTTTGGACATTGTGTGATGCATATACCATGTGGGCACCCAATTTTGGTAAACAATTTGGTTTTTAGTTCAATTGATGAAGCTAGTGCAATTTACATCTTTTTGATGCGCTGAGTGTCCACTAAACTCCTCTACACCAGTTGATCCTGGGTCTGTTCCAATATGGCCCCCTGGTTTTTGTACTCCTGATTAACTTCGAGAAGTTGAGTCCTTTTTTTGTGTTGCTGCACAACCATAGACGCTTTAACAGAGTCCTTTCTTTGTGTTGCTGCGCAACCATAGATGCTTTGAGATTGTGCAGCAGCCATGGCTCCTCTGAATCGAGTGCTGGCCGAGTATGTTTGAATGCTGCAAGTGGAGTGAATAAACTCCTCTGGGTGTATAGGTGAGCACGCTACCAGCTTTTCGCCTTTGGATGTGACTCTGTGCATGATATTGTCTCCATGTCGGGACACCTTTTGCATTATTTGGTGGTTGGGGCATTTTATTTTACACTTTTTTTTTTTTTTTTTTACACATGTTGTGTGGCTATCCATTTTCTGCGTTTCTTTGACGTTGTGGAGGTTGGACAGCATGGACGCTGAGTAGTTGTCTTTACACATTAGATAATGCATGGCCTCCTCACGTGTGTGAAATATAAGCACCCCCTTCTGTTTGCCCTCTAGTGCATGTTGACGGCATGTTGTTAGCTAAGGTTTTGGTAATGCCAGATAAATGGTGTTTACTGTTATGTTTCCATTGCTTTCCAGATTGACTCTGTATTATTGCTTGATCGTATGGATGTTTCCATTTCAACTTGTTCATTACTGAATTGTGAATTGCAGTCTTGATCCCTACATTTGTGGAGGTAATTTACTTTGTTATTTGGAGCCTTGATTTTATGTGCAATGGTATTGAAGCCAGTGTGATTTCTGGATATAACAGAGCATGTGGTCTCTGTTTATTGGTTTTGTCTTACTTAGGTGTGGCGATACTCTAGCGGACTGTGACGCTTTGTTGAAGTATTGATTTCTCATTTGGAGGGAAACCAGCAAATTTGTCATTCTGTGACGTGCTTTGAAGTTTCACCATTTAAAGGTAAATCTGCGGGTACCCTTTTGGGACCCTTGTGAGTGTGGCATAATCCCTGTGCCATGCCACCATTTACATTTTGTAGTACTTCCTTCTCTTTTTGGAACTCATTAGGTTTCTCCTTTCCTTTATTTTTACAGGCTTGGAGTTTGTTTTCCTTTTACCCTCTTGGGTGCCTAAATCTACCCTTTCAACACGGTGTGGAAGAGATTAGTGGATGCTTTTAAATTTATCCCCTGAAGAATGTTCGCCTGAACTGGCCAGTTAAGAACAGAAACATGTTGGGATTCTTGTTGTTTTAGTGACACATTGAGATTTTTTTGTGTGTTATGTGATATCTTTTGTGTCGTATAAATAAGTTATTTGATGTTTTACATTTGTTTTATATTTGTTTTTTAATGTTTAGTACACTGTGTTAGGTGAGGGTAGTGTTTTTTGTTTAAATTCAGTTTAAATTATTTTAATAATAAACTTGTTATAAATTTGTGTAAATCAGTTATAGCAGACGGTCCATTTTTTCAGGACTAGTGATGCTGGAAAACCTTATAGAGTTTTTGTGTGAGGGGGTTGGAGGCAAGTAAACAACACGTATCATCTTGCTCTTTATTGTATTACATATATCTATATCCCCATTGGTGGAGTAGGATGTTTTCATGTTAATAGGGATTCTTTATACCTATTTAAACATATTATATTAGTGGATATTTTAAAGAGATTTGTGGCAGAAGCAGGTTCCAGCTGGGATTTACGTTTACCGTTGGTTTTGATGGCAATCAGGTCAACTCCTGCCAAAGCAACAGGTGTTAGCCCCCATGAGGTCTTGACAGGTAGGAAAATGGTGTTACAACAACACCTACTATACAGAACACAGGAGCAGACACTTGTGAGTGCATCCACAGTTCATGAATATATTGATAAACTGAGGAGGCATTTGCAACATGCATTTGCTTTTGTGCAGAGAAATCTGGAAAGAGCTGCTGACAGTGCAAAATCTTATTATGACAAAAAGACATCAGTAAAGGAATACAGTGCAGGGGATCAGGTGTACAAGTTTCATTTTGGAAAAAGTAAACAGAAAAATTCTAAATTTCTAGCAGCCTGGCAGGGGCCATTTCGAATTATAGATAAGGTCTCTCCTGTAGTTTATAAAATTTTGAAAAATGAAGGTGAAACAGCAATAGAGCAGTTTGTCCATGTAAATCAATACCCTACAGCAGCTTATAACTTTGGCGCCGTTCGATGCATGCTCACCAAACTTTACATAATAAGTATATGGCCAACCCCAAATCAGTCTGCAAAGTTACGTGCAGTTTCTTCAAATGGGGCACAGTTGTAGGTGTTAGGCAGAAACATATGCAGTACCCTTTGGGAACATAACACACAATTAGGACTACAAGTGACAGTACAAATTCACCTTTGGTACAAGCCTGTACTACACCGTAAAGTGGTAGCGATAGCTGAGCAGCCAGACTTATCTCAAGAGTAAAGTGAGCTGTATCAGAAGTTACACAAAGACAACTTCCAAAATGATTAAAATCCAGATAGAAATAAATTGAAAAAAAAGTTGTTTGTGCCTAAAGCCCAAACTGCTGGACGGATTTGCGCCAAATATTCATGAGGAGCGGCGGCCTGGTCTCGAAAGGGTGCATTTGCAAATTTGGTGCAAATCTGTCCAGTAGAGTTTTTTAAATGGCCAATAGTAGGTCCCAAAAATGTTTTAATATTTGCGTCCGGTCCGCAGACTCATTTTCTGATTCATCGTCTGCGGACACCTCTGGGCCAATCAGGGAGCTGAGTGACATTCACAGACATCAAACATGCCCATTGATTGGTTATTGTAAAACGTGAGCTGTGTCAAACTTTTTGAAATGGTCACCATATTGGATTTGCGGCCCACAGCATTTGTCCGTGGACAGCGTGACAGAACAATCCTCTGGAAACTACATTTGGGCTGTTTTGTGGATAAACTTATCTGGGAAGGGTGAGGGCAGGGGAAAAATATTAAGATGGAGCCTTTGATATAAGTGAAAAACCGGCCATGTTGGTGTCGCCGAGTCTGTGGAAATTTTTCTGTCTGTGACCTCTGCCGACAGCTACCCGTGGCAAATTTGAGGTCTCCGGATGACTAGAATGTCCGCAGACTGTGTGTAAAACAGAGACAGGGTGAGTTATGTTTCATGATGGTGTAATGTGAGTGCTTGGAACATTGTTGAACTGTATTGTTGTGGCTGTGGCCAGTGTCCAGATACTTGGGTGAATGCCCCCAAGAATCTAGACACTGGCCATGGTCAAGTGGAGTCAGGTGTGCATGGTTAAGATGAACTGCAAGACAGCCTAGTGGTGTAATCTAGTATGCCACTTCCTGCCTCCCAATGTTATCCTAATGGGTAGTCCTTACTACTTTTGGTCGCCTCTTCCTTGCCGCAGTACTTGTTGGAAATGGGAAGAGAGAGATGGAATGGGATTGGAAGTATCCCATAAAAGCTGAGGGAGAGGGTTTTGATGTAAAATGGGAACAGGAAGGATACCATGTCTTGCCTTTAGGCATTCTCCTCCTAATCCCCTGTGACCCTTCACTCAGGTGATCATCCCTTGACCACCCCCAGGGTCAGGATCAAAAAGCGATGGCCCTACCCTGCTCACTTGAATGAAGGATCTCGGGGGAGGCGGTGGGAGAATACTGTCAGGTTTCTCACAATGGCCATGCTTAAAGCTAGTGAGCTTACATTTGTTTTGGTACTATCTGCATTGTACCTTAAAGGCATTATTATCACATATTGGCCATGTGAATATTTTTGAATGCTGGAGCAATTGTCTGAATTGCAAGAAGAGCATAATATTCCTTGATTAGCATTTTGCAGTAGCTGGTGAAATGGAATCAATTAAACATGTGGTATGTATACATACACAGATTGTTCATTAGATGTGCTCTTGTCAAACGTGATTGCAGAGATTGCATGAATTTTCCACGTGTATGCAATCTGCAAGATTTCATTCATAGGGATGTTTTTTTGTTTCTAGTACTTAGAGTAAGTACATTAGGAATTCTTGTGGATCCTCATGTGTGTTTATGGTGACTTTAGTCATCCCTATCCAGTGGTCCAATTCTTGACTTATTCCTGAGACACTGGAGGTGCTTTCAGGATTATTTGTGGCATTTCTATGACGGACAAACATTTGCAAACACAACTGGCCATTGAAGTAAATGTTCTCAACAATTGGTGGAAATTGGAAGAGAAGATTTACTCCAGTTGTGTTCCGGAATTTAAACAGACCAGTGAGTTTCCTTTTATGGGCCTGCAGCTGTTTTTGGCTGAGAAAGATGTGTCTCTGTATCTTTTGATGGACCTGCAGTTGATTTTTGGACCAGAGTTTTGTGTTTGTATCATTTGAAGGACCTGCAGTTGTTCTTTATTTATTGGGTGGATTGCAGGGTGATATATATCATCTATTTTTATTAGTTGTCTTTTTAAAGGTTTTTCCATTTTGAGTTACAGGGTACATATCTACATGGGGTTTACAATGCATTTAGTGTGTTGTAGTCTAGGATGCAAGGAATGTCAGCATTGACTTTGTTTGCATCAAAGTTATTAGGAATAGACCATTGAGTGTATATAGCATGAAAGTGCTACGTAACTCATACCTTCTTTAAAGACTGTGCCGGCAATGTCGATCACAGCATGGTCCAGAGTTAGACCTTGTGACTTGTGAATAGTGACAGTATATGCAAACGACATAGAGAATGTTCTCTGCGTAGATACATGTCTTTGAAAAGAAATAAACATGATATGGGTGGCCTATTCTTTTAACTTCTGCAAGTTTGTTAAAGTGGATGATGAGAGGCTGAATACTGTTCTCATGGATATGTTTGGAAGCCAACAACTGTAGCAATTTCTCCATTGACTAAACTATGTTCTACGTCAAGGTTATGTTTAAGAATTATTCTGCAGTTTATACACAGAGTTAAGTTTTCCTAAACCACCTCTGTTGAATATACACTTTTCTAAGCTATTTAGTTGTGCTGTTGCTGTTCACACATAGGGAGGGTCTTGCCATGCACTTCTAGTTTGTCTGTGCTGCTGATATGCACTTTGGTTTGCATGTCTTTATTCAACATTGTATCATTGAATTGGCTACAGCTTGCAAGTGTTGGCATTAAGCAGATGCATTTTAGATTTTATTGAGTTAATTGTTCCATGACATCAGGGGCAAATGACTTTTATCCATACATGTCATGGATTACTGTAGTTTATAAGGTGGATTTTGCATCTTAAGTAAGCGGACCAGTTCTAATGCTTTTTAAAATGCAAGCATAGATTAGATCTGCAGACTGAAATATGTTTTGAGTTATTTCCCTGTAGAGAAAATGTTGCCAATGCTGCCGAATGTATAACAGTATTCTTTGTGTCCTAATGTTTTGAATATGGGTTGGACTTTCACTTTTGTTAATTGTAGTAGGTCTCTGAAAATAATAATGTGCATGTTACATTTAAAGAAACAAGGGCAGAATACATTGTCAAGCCATTTCTCGCAGACCACACATCGAGAGTAGCAAAAGGTGATGTTGCTGCAGACCCAATCACAGTTCCATTGGGAGCCCCCCAAGGCTCTTGCCTGTCCCCGACACTCTACAACGCATACACTAAATTACTCTTCGCAGCACTTGATGCCATGGGAGTAATATAAACCAATTTTGCAGATGACACATACATTCTCATCCCCATCTCTGGCAATCTCAAACAGGGCACCATCACTATAAACAAAATCTTCTCCATCATCCAGAATTGGATGGCGACAAATAGTCTCTGCCTCAATGGAGAAAAAATAGAGTTACTGATAGTAGGATCCCCAGACCGACTAAGCAAACTACATCCACACTACACAGCCATAGTCATCGACGGTACACCAATAAATATCTCCAAACAAGTTAAAATCCTAGGGGTTTATTTAGATTCAAGTCTTACTGTGGACAAACACATTAGTGCACTGTCATCATCCACAGCCTACACAGCCAAACTCATCACACTAAGTAGGCCATTTCTCACACCTCAAAATTGCACCACCCTTGCATGAGCCCTCATACTGGCTAAAATCGACTATTGCAACATACTCCTACTACGGACTTAAAAAAAAAACTTGAACAAAAGGCAAATAATTCAGAACAAAGCCCTCCGAGCAGTACTATGCATAAAAAAAGAGACCACATTTCTCATCATAGGAGAGCTGCTCACTGGCTACCCATACAAGCTAGGATCTTACACAAAACCCTCACCATAGCACACAAATGTGTAACAGGCACAGCTCCAAGCTACCACAACCAATGCCTAACCCGCACATTCTCAACCAGAACACTTAGATCAAATACAGACACACACCTTTGCATCCCCTGATTTAAAAATCTAAGAACAGGCAACTCTAGCTTCCCAGTAGCAGCCCCCAGAATCTGGAATTCACTTCTAGCCGCTTTTGCCAAAGAGCCATCCCTCCCCAAATTCAAGAAATCCCTTAAAAGTTAGCTATTTAACAAATTCTAAAAACTTCAATGTCATCAGCATAACTAAAGTTGGATGTATAGCCTCTTTGCAAGAATGCAAATGTATACTACTGTACCCTACAGCTAAACACTGTCTGACACTGTAACTCCATGAAAATTAACTGTATAATTCACTAAGAAACAAAACTATATGTCCGTAATGTGCTAACAAATATGCTAATCCTTTATCACTGTATCCTACAGCGAAGCCCTGCTTAATTCTGTAGCAGTATATAAATGAACTGTAAAATGCTGTACAAATCTGTTTTGCCTACTAACATGCTAATCTGTAGCAACTAAGTATTAAGTAATCCTGTACACCTAAGCATCAAGTATTCTTGTAACCCACGTTGTGATACCCGAGGGTTTGGACGTATAACCAAATGAAATAAATAAAATAAATAAATGAATACAAATAAATTGCACTGTGTAAGTATGAAATATGTAGATATATGTTAAGTTAAAAAATAAAGTTGCCATATTTCAAAATGTCATTAATTATTCATACCAGTGACATTTATGATGTGATGTATGATGCAATTAGTGGTGTCGTCAGTGATGCCATCATTGTGGCCATACACTGCACAACAGTGGCCCCGTGGTTAACGCTGACTTGCTAGAAATTCGATTGCGAATTTCAGGGAGTTTGTTGCGTTAAATCTGATCACCTTAACTCTCTCTTAACCAAGGTTTTTTTTCACTGAATTTCAAAGGTTTTGTTGCAATGTATTTTCACGGTAAATCTGATCACCTTAACTCTCTCCTAACTAAAGTTTTTTTAACTAAATGTCAAGGGTTTTTTATACCATAGTTTCTTTGGGCCCACTAGCCATGGCCTTTGGTCATGGCCCATGGCCACAGCCGTTAGCTGTTGCCACAGTACATGTTGTACCAATAGGTTAATGTTGGACCCTCAGCACAGAGACACATTGCCCCCTGCCTAGGAGATGTGATCAGGCATCAAATTATCTTTTTGTACATTTCTTTATCTGCACATTCTCTCGAGATTCCCCTGATATTTCCTGATAATGCCAAAAAACTACACATACTGCATTATTGAACTAACCATGCACAGTGGATTTCCCCGAGATTCCCACCCTAATGCTTGAAAATCACAAACTATCCCCTATCCTCACAGGCATTAATCAAATGCCCCCTTCTCTTTCCATGATCCCCCAGTCCGCTCAATAGCTGTTTTCTTCCCTGGCCCTCTACTGGTCATTACTCTATATCACTGTTTAGTTCATGTGACACGAGGTGGAGTTGATTGAAATGTGAGGGCCGAATTTCAGGGGTTTTGTTGAGTTCAATCAGATCAGCTCAACTTTTTCTTAACAAATGTTTTATTCTCTGAATTTCAAGGGTTTTGCTATTCCTTAGTTTCCTCCGGGCCCACTAGCCATGGCCTTTAGCAGTGGAAACTGTATATGTGGTACCAATAGTTTTCTTTTGGGCCCAAAAAACATGGCCTTCAGCTATGGCCAGTGGCCATGGCCAAACATGTTGCAAAGTTTTTTGAGGTCTCAAAAGCTATGGCATTTGATCATTGCCTCTATACATGACGCACCAATATCTTTCTGTTGGCCCTACTAGCCATGGAAACTGGCAATGTCACACCATTAATGTGTTATAAAACACCCATTGCCCCGTGCTCATTGAATGTAGACAATGGGCCTCATTATGAGACCGGCGTTAGCCGTGCTGGTAAAACCACCATGGGTGCCACTGGAACCATTTTTTTCTGCCTCCCAGGAATGGCCAATTACCGGGGCATTACAGCACTGCCGGAACTGGTAATTGTCCATTGCCGAGCGCTGGAAAAAATTACTCCTTATTCCTATTTGATTCCCATTGGACTCAATGGGAATAGGGAGGCCATATGCACCATTCGTGAATGGTGCCGGTGCATCTGACATGGTCTCCTCGCGGGTGCCGGCCTGCCCGCCAGGTAAGATCTGGTGGGCAAAAAGGCACCCATGACCAGACCGCGTAGTTTGCCGGTCCGGTAACAACAGTACCGGCAATCTTACTGGTACTGTTGTTACTATACCGGCAAACTCATAATGAGGCACAATGTGGATGCTGAACCTTTTTTCTAACTCCTTATTCTCATGATAATTTCAAAGTAATCCTTTCCGATAACAAACATTCTTGCAGTACAGTGGTGGTTTGCCGATTCCTGCAATATATGGGAAAATTGCTCTGAATTAAAAGTGTTCCACCGCCTCAAAGGTACGCCACATGTGCCCAACTTAATTTTTCCAGGTCCCCTCACTCCCGGCACTCACTCCTCCATAACCCTTTCCCATTACCTCCATCACTCATTGATTTGTGTGACGCACAGCTCCTGCAAAAACGCCTGTGCCTCGGGTGTGCAGTGCTGGGTTGCCGCCAGAAAAGACTTCTACTGGCCTGCCTGCAGTTTTGCCTTTAGATCCTGAAGGCCCGAGTCATTCCTGGTGGCCTCAGCGATGTCTTTCAGTGACATACGGTTGGGGACAAACTCCCTCGTAATCAGTGAGATGAACGATTCCGCGTTAGTCCCTTCATCTTCTTGTGCCCCAGGGCAGATCACACATGCAGGATGGGGTGAAAGGTAGTCTGTGGGGTTGGCTGACCCACCTATGAACAGCAAGGTCACCCCGTACTCCTGCAGCTGAAGGAGCCAACTTTCCAAACGTATTGGCAGTCTTGGTGCCAACCATGACATTATTGGGACGAGTGGTTTGTGGTCGGTGTAGACTGTTACGGGGGTTATGCGGTGACCAAAGATGTAGAATTGAAAAAACTTGCATCCCTACAAGTTTGCTAGTGCTTCCCACTTGATCTGTGAGTAGTGGCACATATTCGACAGGGCCTTGCTGGCATAGTCCACTCCTCATCTTGCCCCCTGGTCGTCGACTTGCAGAAGCACTGCACCATGCCTGAAGGGGCTGGCGTAAATGACGACCTCTGTGGCGCGGCCCGGGGTGAAGTAGGCCAAGGCTGTGTCAGTGACTAAGGGTGCCTTCAACTCCCAAAATGCCTCATCTTCCGCCTGCCCCTAATGTCACTCCTGATCTCTTTTGGTGAGCTCCCATAGTGGATCTGTGATGATCACCAAGTCGGGTATGTACCACCTGCAAAAGTTCACAATCCCCTGGAGGCGCTGCACTGCCAAGGGCGACACTGGGGGCGATGCCATCTCAATGTCATTCACTTTCTTAGGTTTGGGGGACAACCCTTCGTTGTGGAATACAAAGCGTAAGAAGTCCACCTTGGGCTCCATGATCTTGAATTTGCATTTGTTGAGCAACAAGCCGTGACTGGCAAGATGTGCCGGGACTGCTTCCAGTCACAGAAGGTGTTCTTTGTGCGATTCTGAGAAGACAAGCACAGTGTCGCTCACATTCAGGATTCCAGGGAGCCCCACCAGAACAACCCTGATGGTGTGCTGAAATACTTCTGCTGTCGAGGACACCCCAAAGCTGCCTTTTGTACCTGAACAGCCCAATATGGGAAGAAAAGTTTGTGATGGGCCTGGAGCCCACATGCAGGGGCACCTGATGGTACCTGTTCATAGGTCAAGGGTGAAGTAGACCTTGGATCCTTGAAGATCAGCAAGAATATTCACTCCCTGCAGATGGCCCTGTTCAGTAGACGCTGGTCGACACATATTCTCACCTCATCCAGGGCTTTAGGCTTGGCTGTGACCATGATGGGGGACACCCATGGCGTGGGACTTCCACCCTTTCAATGATGTCTGCTTTCTCAAGCTTCTCCAGCTCCAGTTCCACTTATGAAGCGATATGTGGCGGTGTCGCAGGGCTACTGGCTGCACAGATGTGTTAATGTGAAGCCTCACCTCTTGGTTCTTGAGACAGCTGACCCCTTGGAATAGGTGCAGAAAACTTTCCAGAAGACACTCTGTATCACCTGCGTAAACCTGGATTGCAAACCGCACCAGACCCAAGTCCTCACCCATTGCACAGCTCAGCAGCATATCTTTTGCAATGGGAGTGACATAGAGTGTGGTCTCCATCGACCCGTTGTGGTGCAGCAATGAGGTGCGGATGGGGCCATCCAACGGTAGAGGCGATGAGCCCCCGTAGGTGAAGATCCGAATCATGGGGTGGTGCAACACCAGCGGTGGTGAAAACCTCTTGAACTATGCCGCTGGCATCACATTGTCTGATGCCCCTGTGTCAATGAGCACTGGCATGTCCATACCCAGCACAGATATCAGGCATTGTGGCTTGTGATGAGCACTCACGTTCTCAAAGCAGATTGCCGATATTCTATATTCAAAGAATGCTTCCCTGAAGTCTCCAGTGCCTTTCAGGAATGAGAGCGATGGCTCCTGGTCTGCCGCCAGTGCAGCGACTCTCCTTTGGTGTGGTCTGGGTGGGGTGGGTGGTGCTCGTGCAGCCTGCTGGCCAGGCCATTGCACTCAGCACATTCTTGCAAAGTGGTTGGGCTTGCTGCATTGCCCTTTGGCTTGGATGAGCCACTCACCATAACAGCATGCACCGTCTCCACCCATCCTGCCTTTGAAGTGTCACAGTCACGCAAGGTACGTAGCCAGTGATTCTGTCGGGTCCTGGTGTGCCTGTCTTAGCCTGAACCTCTCGTAGTCCTGATTGACCTTTGGCCTGAAGTAGGCCTGCAGTGCATTTTTTGCTTCTGCATATGAGTTGTCTCCTGGTCACAGGGACTTGAAGACCTGGTGTACCTCGCTTCCTGCCTAGAAGATGAGAATTGCCTTCATCTTCTGATCATCATCCTCCCCAGAGGTGAAAAAGAAAATCTCAAGCCTCTCAACCCACAGGATCCACTTGGGTCCTAACGTTGCTGGTGCTGTTCTGATGTCAAATTTAGGGACCAGGGCACCTGCAAAGCCCCTAGGTGTTCCTTACACCCTCTCTGCATTCCTGACCATGTCCCTGAGTGTGCTAGCCCCAGGGGTGCCCTGTGGCATGGATACCCCACTGTCTTCCCAATCCGTTTCCATGGTTGGTTGGATCACCGGAATCAAGTTGCACTGGGCGTGTCTTCACTGGCTGTGACGTCTTCTGGTAGCTGCACAAGCACACAGCGAGGGCCGCTAGCTACAGTGTCTGCAGCCCACTGTGTGGGTGACTGGTAGGGTTTTGGAGGGTAAGGAGCATGTTTGAGGGCTTTAGGGAGGCGGTGTGGATGTCTTGATGCTGCTGGCTCCACGTAGCCCGGGAGCTTGCCAGTTCTCAAGAGAAAAAAGTAAGGATTTTTGTTTTTCTCACATTTGTTTTTCTTCTGCTCCCCATTGTTGGGAGAGTGTCGCAGGCATCTTGTCAGTGGTGCTAACTGTGGCGCACTGAATATGAGCAGCGGCACCCTGTGGCGTGCACGCTGCGTGTGGCCTCTTTACAGCTCTGCAGCAGCGTGGAGCTGCTTGCTGCCTCGGCTTGCCCCATCAGGCCACCTGCTTGCATTCACCGCCTTCCCACTCTGCCGTGGAGCGCCAGGTCAGGCGGGGGTTTGGGCCTGATCCCGCCTCATCTCCAGTTGTTAGCGGGGTCCCCCCAGAGCCCAAGAACAACACACAGCCAGGTGTTGGGTGTTCCTTAGGAATCTCTGCCTGTGCATTGGCAGGCCCTCCCTTTATTACGATAAGCACGTGGGTCATCACCTGACCTATGTGATGGCCCACATTACAACACAGGGGAAACTACAGTGCACAAACCAAAAGTCACATTTGCAGACTACTTCCCATCCATTGCAAATAAGGCAAGAGGAATTCACCTAGCAGCCATATTTCCACTTGCTAAAACTGCAGTTCCAAGCCCGTTACTGAAAATGATTAATCATTCCAGAGCATCTGTTCCCCATTAGCAATTACATTTTCAAACCAGAAGACTTAGGGGCCAATTCATAGAATTCGGCGCACAAGTGGCGCACGCGGCTGGCGCACAGTGTGCGCGTGCGGTAGTCTGCGCCAGCCGCGTGCGCCGAAACACATTCAGGCGCAGAGCGTATTCATGGATTCCAACATCCACAACCAGCCGTGGCGCAGAGTGGCGCAGCGACCCTGCAGCAGCGTCAGTTACGCCCCCAAGAACGCCCCTTGCACAGGGAAAAGCCATCAAAATCCCAAAATCCCCAATCCAGCGCAAAGGGCAGCAGCAAACGCAGAGCGGGGAGCGTGTATTTCAGGGGTGTGCGGGTGTCCCCACACGCGATAGGCCTGGGTACGTGTATTACAGGGGTGCGCGAGAAATTCTACACGCGATTGGCCTGGGTACGTGGATTTCAGGGGTGCGCGAGAAAATCTACACGCGATTGGGCTGGGTACGTGGATTTCAGGGGTGCGCGAGAAATTCTACACGCGATTGGCCTGGGTACGTGGATTTCAGGGGTGCGCGAGAAAATCTACACGCGATTGGGCTGGGTACGTGGATTTCAGGGGTGCGCGAGAAATTCTACACGCGATTGGCCTGGGTACGTGGATTTCAGGGGTGCGCGAGAAAATCTACACGCGATTGGGCTGGGTATGTGGATTTCAGGGGTGCGCGAGAAATTCTACACGCGATTGGCCTGGGTACGTGGATTTCAGGGGTGCGCGAGAAAATCTACACGCGATTGGGCTGGGTACGTGGATTTCAGGGGTGCGCGAGAAAATCTACACGCGATTGGGCTGGGTACGTGGATTTCAGGGGTGCGCGAGAAAATCTACACGCGATTGGGCTGGGTACGTGGATTTCAGGGGTGCGCGAGAAATTCTACACGCGATTGGCCTGGGTACGTGGATTTCAGGGGTGCGCGAGAAATTCTACACGCGATTGGCCTGGGTACGTGGATTTCAGGGGTGCGCGAGAAATTCTACACGCGATTGGCCTGGGTACGTGGATTTCAGGGGTGCGCGAGAAAATCTACA
Source organism: Ambystoma mexicanum (assembly GCF_040938575.1). Lineage (NCBI taxonomy): Eukaryota > Metazoa > Chordata > Amphibia > Caudata > Ambystomatidae > Ambystoma > Ambystoma mexicanum. Next base: position 1,547,759,804 of record NC_090929.1, read on the forward strand.
CGCGATTGGCCTGGGTACGTGGATTTCAGGGGTGCGCGAGAAAATCTACACGCGATTGGCCTGGGTACGTGGATTTCAGGGGTGCGCGAGAAAATCTACACGCGATTGGGCTGGGTACGTGGATTTCAGGGGTGCGCGAGAAATCCTACACGCGATTGGGCCTGTGCGAGTGGGGCAGTGTATTACGTAGGTGTGCGGGAAGTTGAAGAGGTGAATTGCCAGTGTGTGTCCTCCCAGGTCTCCCCTCTACCCCCTCCACGACCTCTGCAGGCAGCCCACACCACAGGGGACTACCCTGCACCCCTGGTCATGTCCCGCAGGCAGCCCATCCACCATGGGCATGCCCCCCAGCCAAGCCACATGTCCCCTTGCACCCCCACCCCCCAGCAGGCCCCCACTCATGTCCCCCTGCACCCCCACCCCCCAGCAGTGCAGGGGCAGCCTCCACCAGGCCCCCACCCATGTCTCCCACCACCCCCACCCCCCAGTCACCAGGGGCAGCCTCCACCAGGCCCCCACCCATGTCTCCCACCACCCCCACCCCCCAGCAGTGCAGGGGCAGCCTCCACCAGGCCCCCACCCATGTCTCCCACCACCCCCTTCCCCCAGCAGTGCAGGGGCAGCCTCCACCAGGCCCCCACCCATGTCCAACCCATGTCTCCCAGCACCCCCACCCCCCAGCAGTGCAGGGGCAGCCTCCACCAGGCCCCCACCCATGTCTCCCAGCACCCCCACCCCCCAGTCACCAGGGGCAGCCTTCACCAGGCCCCCACCCATGTCTCCCAGCACCCCCACCCCCCAGCAGTGCAGGGGCAGCCTCCACCAGGCCCCCACCCATGTCCAACCCATGTCTCCCAGCACCCCCACCCCCCAGCAGTGCAGGGGCAGCCTCCACCAGGCCCCCACCCATGTCTCCCACCACCCCCACCCCCCAGTCACCAGGGGCAGCCTCCACCAGGCCCCCACCCATGTCTCCCACCACCCCCACGCCCCAGCAGTGCAGGGGCAGCCTCCACCAGGCCCCCACCCATGTCTCCCAGCACCCCCACCCCCCAGCAGTGCAGGGGCAGCCTCCACCAGGCCCCCACCCATGTCCAAACCATGTCTCCCAGCACCCCCACCCCCCAGCAGTGCAGGGGCAGCCTCCACCAGGCCCCCACCCATGTCTCCCAGCACCCCCACCCCCCCAGTCACCAGGGGCAGCCTCCACCAGGCCCCCACCCATGTCTCCCAGCACCCCCACCCCTCAGCAGTGCAGGGGCAGCCTCCACCAGGCCCCCACCCATGTCCAACCCATGTCTCCCAGCACCCCCACCCCCCAGCAGTGCAGGGGCAGCCTCCACCAGGCCCCCACCCATGTCCAACCCATGTCTCCCACCACCCCCACCCCCCAGCAGTGCAGGGGCAGCCTCCACCAGGCCCCCACCCATGTCTCCCACCACCCCCACCCCCCAGCAGTGCAGGGGCAGCCTCCACCAGGCCCCCACCCATGTCTCCCACAACCCCCACCCCCCAGCAGTGCAGGGGCAGCCTCCACCAGGCCCCCACCCATGTCTCCCACCACCCCCACCCCCCAGCAGTGCAGGGGCAGCCTCCACCAGGCCCCCACCCATGTCTCCCACCACCCCCACCCCCCAGCAGTGCAGGGGCAGCCTCCACCAGGCCCCCACCCATGTCTCCCACCACCCCCACCCCCCAGCAGTGCAGGGGCAGCCTCCACCAGGCCCCCACCCATGTCCCCCACCCCCCCACCCCCCAGCAGTGCAGGGGCAGCCTCCACCAGGCCCCCACCCATGTCTCCCACTACCCCCACCCCCCAGTCACCAGGGGCAGCCTCCACCAGGCCGCCACCCATGTCTCCCACCACCCCCACCCCCCAGCAGTGCAGGGGCAGCCTCCACCAGGCCCCCACCCATGTCTCCCACCCCCCCCACCCCCCAGCAGTGCAGGGGCAGCCTCCACCAGGCCCCCACCCATGTCTCCCACCACCCCCACCCCCCAGTCACCAGGGGCAGCCTCCACCAGGCCCCCACCCATGTCTCCCACCACCCCCACCCCCCAGCAGTGCAGGGGCAGCCTCCACCAGGCCCCCACCCATGTCTCCCACCCCCCCTCACCCCCCAGCAGTGCAGGGGCAGCCTCCACCAGGCCCCCACCCATGTCTCCCAGCACCCCCACCCCCCAGCAGTGCAGGGGCAGCCTCCACCAGGCCCCCACCCATGTCTCCCACCACCCACACCCCCCAGTCACCAGGGGCAGCCTCCACAAGGCCCCCACCCATGTCCAACTCATGTTCCCCACCCAACATGTCATCACAATCCAGAACCCTGGTCTCTATGGTCAGCCCCCAAATGCAAAACACCCACCCGAGTATTGCATCCACCCACTCATAATTTGCAATCACATCACAGAACACCAATTGCAAGTTCCGAAACAAACACATGTCCCTCACATACACCCAATGGGTGTCAGTGAATCTCAAAACACATAACATGAAATGCATGAAAACAATGAGATACCACACATTGAAGTTCAACAAAAAAATAATGTATTAAACGAAACATGAATAGAATCAAAAATGAAGAAACAGAAATGTGAATGTAAAAAAATGAAAAGAAGCATGTCCGTTCAAAATTAAAAAAAAAAATAAATATTGAAATCCAAAGTAATGTTGTACAAAGTCAATGTCCACAAAACAAAATCCAATGGGAAATAAAAATAAAAGCCATTGATCCATGGAGATTGTTAAAAAAGAACGTATGTACAAGTCTACAACTATGTACAATGCAAGAAGCCAGGGTCCATTATCCCAACAAAATAAAGGAAACCTATCTAACTACACTAACTAATAAAAAAAATATATACAAAAATGTGGCCAATGTCCAAAAGGTCCAAATGAAACAAAAACAAAAATGAAACCTAAGACTACCTACATAACTATGTACAAGGGCAGCGGGCTAGTTCCACGGCTCACTTCTGGATGTGCCGGGCCAGGGCATCATTGAACTCCTCCTCAATGTCCCGGAGGCGGTCCTCCTCCATGGCCCCGAGGGTCCGCAGGGCCGTCGACGTGTCCACCTCCAAACCCCTGCGGATTGCCTCGAGGCACTCGGCCCGCCTCAGGGCCCTCTGCATGGAGTTCTCCGCCCTGACCATTGAGAGCCGTGCCTCTTCCGCCCGCTGCCGCTCCGCATCTATGGCGTGGCCCAACCGCTGCCACACGGAAGACACTTTTTGTCCTGGGTCCTCCTGCCCTCCGGCCGATGCCTGCCCCTCCGATGTCGAAGGCCCCGAGCCTTCATGGCTCCCACCATGGTGCTGCTGCTGCTGTGCCTCTGCCCCTACACTGCCTCCTGCTGCCTGCACATCCTCCGCCGGCTGGGGTGCAGTCGTTGACGTGGCCACCCCTGCTGGACGTCCGACTCCCGACTGTGGCAGGGATGCCTCCTCCACCAGCCTGGCCGCACCGTCAGAGGCAGCTCCACAGGGCACCCAGGTGACTGATGGGTGGGAAGATGGCACAGAGTACGACTGGCGCGTAGGGGGTCCAGCTGAGGAGGGGGTCGTGGCAAGCCCCATCAGACGGAGGAATCCGGCCTGGGTGACCTGTCCCAGCAGGATGACGTGGTCAACGAGCCATTCGAGATGACGTGCAGTCTCTTCATGAAAAGACTGCAGGTCACCTCGCATGGCCCGTTGACGCAACGCCACACCAGCCAGGACAGGCTCAACCCGGGCCTGGATAGCCACGTCTGCAGGCAGAGGAAGGCCAGTTGACGTCAGCTCATCCCCTGCCTGAAAACTGGTCTGGACATAGGCATCCCTGCTGGTGCAAGATGATGCAGGGACAGGATCAGGGACAGGATTGCACACAGGCACCTCCGCGGCGGCCTGTGCTGCCTCCTGTCCCTGGTCCTGCACTGCACCACTAGCACCAGTGGGATCCCCACCCCCAGACCCCGTCTCTGGTGCTTGCACGGCCTCCTCCTCCACCAAACCCCCCACCAACCTGGATGACTCTGTGCCATCTTCCCCCGTTGGGCCCTGTGGGGTCCCAGCTGCCCCTTCTGCTGCCGAGGAGTCCAACTGCAACCTCCGCCTCTTGGACCTCCCCCCGGCAGCTGCGGCCTGGGACGCGGCACCGGACTCCTCACTCCCCGACGAGATGACAACATGGGAGGGGAGCCGGGCCTTGCGTCTCCGGCTGGCGGTGGGATCCCCGCTGCTGTGCTCCACAGCACCTTCTACGCCCTCTTCATCAGTTGACGCTGCAGACAGGGAGAAACAAAACACACGCATCAGGGCAATGTACAATGGACACATACACACATGACAGTTGTACATGAGTGGCATTGGCAAACCTCAGACATGTCATCACGATCCCCAACACACATGTCATTACAACTCGCACACACGAGCCATACCACAGCCATATCGCAACTGCCAACACCATCCATACACATACAACAGCATGAGCAGCCAAAGGTGAGCCAGACATCACATGCAACACAGGAAGTGCACCACACATGTACACACACCACCACACTTGCATGCATGTGTACACCTCTGGCAAGTGTCGCAGTGTTCAGACGGGCATCCATGTCACATCTGCCCATCAGGCTTCCACATACCGCTGTCACATGCATCCATGTTGCATCACTGTTGCACCCTTGTCAAATACACACACATGCACATGTACACAGCGCTGATACATGCAGCTGAAAACAACATACATGCGTGACATCACGGACATGTCTACTCACATACACATTCATACAAACTTGTGTGCCCACACAACTGCATTTGGCATGCAAGCCCACACACACAGGCACCATCCATGTCTCACACATTACAGCCCTCGCATGTGTCAGCCCCACAGACCTGTACACCCGCACCCATACTCGACCCCATACAAACAGATGTGCAACCTGCACACTACTGAACAATCACCACACGCACTGCTCACAATCAGGATGCATGTACACTCACCGCTCGACTCCAGACGGGTCTGCCTCTCAAGGACCTGGACGTGGAGCGCTGGGGATATGTGTTCCAGGACCCTCATCTGTTCCTCCGACAAGTGGCCCCGGCGCCCCTTGGCATCCGCTGCCTTCAAGAGGCGCCGGGCCTTGTTCAGGGTCCTGGACCTGAAGTCCTCCCAGCGCTTCTTGACATGTTGGAAGTCGCGGACTGCCACCCCCTCCGCGTTGATGGCAGTCACGATGTCAGTCCAGATCCGAGTCCGTCCTTCCTTGTCGGCGCGGGAACTTCCGAAGAGGGCATCATACTGCCCCAGGACTTGCTCCACCAGGACACCAACTTCGGTGGCACTGAAGCTGGTGCCCCTCTGCCTCTCTGGCCGGGGGTTGTCAGTGGTCACAGATGGAGTTTGCCCCGACATGACAACCCCAGAGGCAGGAGTGGGTGGGCAACTGGGTCCTGGGGCTGGGCTGTGGAGCGATGGAATCCCAGTCGGGAGTCTTTGGTTCCAGCAGGGGTGGTCACACCAACAGCACCCCTGGCTGATGTGCAGGCAGCAAATGGCAGGGCACGTGGGCAGCAGGCAGTCAGGCAGCAGCAGATGGCAGGTGGGAGCGTGCTCGGGGCTCTGGGGGGCAGTAGTTCGGCCTTCTGGGCAGGAGCGTGGTCTTCCGTGTGCTTACGCGTGGCCAGCTTGATACGGAGTGATTTGGCACGTGAAAATTCTGCACGTCAGCGTGTAATTCGAGGAAAGGCCCTTAGCGCGTAAGCGCGTCTGCACGCATACGCATTTTCATTGGACCAAAGGCCCTCAGCGCGTGAGCGCGTCTGTGACGTGACGTGCGAGGGAGTATCCCTCATTGCACGTGATGACAGAACACACGTGGATTTCAACCAATCGCTTGTGAAAGTTCACGGCACCCCGGAACACACGTACCCAGGCCAATGGCGTCACGTACCCAGGCCAATGGCGTGTGGAACTACCCGCGCACCCCGAAACACACGTACCAAGGCCAATGGCGTGTGGAACTACCCGCGCACCCCGAAACACACGTACCCAGGCCAATGGCATGTGGAACTACCCGCGCACCCCGAAACACACGTACCCAGGCCAATGGCGTGTGGAACTACCCGCGCACCCCGAAACACACGTACCCAGGCCAATCGCGTGTACGCTCGCTCCCCTCCGATCACACGCGATGACACCCGAATACGGGAAACCAAAGAGTCCGCCCACACGGAGGCGTCCCGCGCCCGCGCACAGCATAAAAGTGCGCGCAAACAACAAACGCGTATATACAGCGACGAAGAATGCCCCATTTGTTGCTGCACTGATTGTGGGACACCGCAGGAGGAGGAGAATAGCCAGGGCACGCATTTTTGCACCACGGACAAGCCTTTTTGGGATGCCTGATGACCAGGTCTACGGCAGGTATAGGTTTCCACCCCATATCATCCTAGACCTGGTCAGGGAGTGGGAAGATGACCTCACATCCCCCACCCTTTGCTCCCAAGAATTGAGCCCCTTGGAGAAGCTGCTCAATGTCTTGCATTTTTTGGCCACTGGGTCGTTTCAGCGGACCACTGCCATAGTGGGGGGGGTCTCACAGGCCACGCAGTCACGCTGCCTACACCAGGTACTGGCAATCATGACAGCGCGCCCCTCAGTCCGCAGGCACATATACATGCCCAGAACACCCGCAGAAAGGCAGGCCGTTGTCCTGGATTTTTTCAGGGTGGCACACTTCCCCAAAGTGCTCGGTGCCATAGATTGCACCCATGTGGCCCTACGTCCACCTAGGGCCACTGAGCACATCTACCGAAACCGCAAGCACTGGCATTCCATCAATGTACAGGTGGTATGCGATGCAAAGGGAATCATCACCTCTGTCTATGCAAACTACCCTGGCTCCACCCATGACAGTTTCATATACAGAATGTCCGCCCTGAGCCGGGCCCTGGAAGCTGGGCAGCATGGCGACACATGGCTCCTAGGTCAGTACAAATGCCCTTGCACATGCATGCAAGTCACACACAGACAAATATCCCAACCCTAATAATCTCAATTATTATCACCTCCCCAGGGGACAGTGCCTACCCTCTGAGCAACCACATGATGACGCCAATCCGGAACCCCACCACACCACCCCAGGTAAGATACAACGCCGCCCATATTGCAACCAGGGGCATAGTGGAGCGCACATTCGGAGTGCTCAAGTCACGTTTCCGCTCCCTTGACCGCTCTGGTGGGCAACTACTCTATGCACCACCAGTAGTGTGCAGGATCATTGTGGCAGCATGTGTCCTGCACAATGTTGCAACACGGCAGGGCGTCCCGGTGGACATGGTGGTGCCCCCACATCCCCAACCACAGGCACAGGCGCTGCCCATGGGAGGGGACAGGGCACGTGGCGAGGAAGCCCGGACCCAGCTTGTGGCCACATTTTTCACCTAAACTCCCACCCCTGCGGAGTGCACACAGGCCTGGCACATACCAGGTGACAATCGATGATGACAAAGTGACAGTCAACTGTCACAACCCTACCACCCTGAGATAGTTGCCATGGAAGTGCCACATCGTCTGCATCCCTAGCTACTTAAACACAAGCTATCCTGTGCAACCAAAATGCACACATATGACATGTGACATGACATGGGCCATACACAAGTATTCCAAGGCGCAATGAGGCGGGGGGGGCAAGGGAACACAGAGAACGGTACTACTAGGCCAGGTGTCATTGAGATTGTGCAAGTGCAGGGGTAGGGGGAAGGGAAAAGTGCAAGGGGAAGGGTGGGGGGAGTCCAGTACAGGGGAAGTAGGCCAAAAGAATAATACATAGGTCGCCTGGTGGCAACTGCAAAGATAAGTGCAGACAAGTGCTGGGAAGGGAGGGCTGTAGGGATAGAGAGACAGTACTGCAGTGCAGGGGTTGCCAGGGTGGCAGTGCAAGTGGACAGTGGCTGGGCCAGGGACCGAGGTTGGTGAGAGTGTCCCAGTAGCAGCTCCTGTGCAGTTCCAGTGAAGAATTCTGCAAGAGAGAGGCAGAGAGTAAGCAGAAGCAAAGAGGAAGGTCTTGAGGTGCTTCCAGAACTGGGGATGGTTCCCCTCAAGTTCAAGTCAGGCAGGAAGTCTGTTCCAGGGGGAGGGCCCTGCTGCGGAGAGAAACCTACCCCCAGCTAGTTGCTCTGAGAAGCGGATGACCTGGACATGCAAGGTGTGCATCACACACACCTGCAAAACAGGCCATGGCCATCACTGTCATGTCACTCAAACCCTCCCAAACATCAACATGACATGGCAAGCAAAACCCATACACTGACGCAGTAACAATAAGGTACACATTGCCATGTCCTAAATGTACAGTGGCATCGGACAATGATGCCTGACCCGGAATCAGATGAAATGACAGACCAACAAAATGTCCCAACCAAAATAAGTCGTTTCCAAATGCATTGCAACAGTCGTAGACGTAACATCACAATGAATGCCTGTCTATATGCACATTATGCATCACATCACACTGCTCGGCGCACAGCACAGTGAACAGCCATTGCGTGTGATGCACACCCTGAGCATCACATCTAAGTGACAGACTACATCAAACATCAAATTTGGCATGTACTGGGACCATAATCGGTCACAGAACATGTGCTGCCGGGACACAGTGGGCACCAGAAGGCAAACAGTGTACACGTGGATATGCAAGGGTGGGAGTACATGGAGTGCATCCGAGTGCAAGTGTGTGGTTCTGCAGGGACATGCACTCCACATATGCATGTGCACTCAAGTGACCATCAGTGTTCCCTACACATCACATGTGAACATCCACCATGTGTACACCCCAGCATGTCAAACCACAACTATCCCCTCGCACCTGAAAGGAAAACACAACACATGAACAGGCATTGATCAGCAGAACACAACATGTACATAGGACAACAACATTACAATGTCAGAGTTCCCATCACACTGCAGGGCAATGCAACTATCAACAACAACCCCCCCCCTCCCGCGCAAATGACCATGACCCGCTGAACAGCTGCACCTGGGTGATGGAGCCTCCAACCCTCATTTCCACCTGGCCACAGGATCACCTTTACCCTTCGTGTCCATCTCCCACCTTGTGTGTAAAAAGATGCCTGAACCCTCAGAATCCACACTCATTTCCAAAATCACAAAATCCAAGGCATAAAAACGAACCCAAACACCCTCCAGTAGATGACTTGACGTAGCAGTACCTCACAAACGCCAAGTACTACCACAATGATGCAACAACCAAGGTAGCACAGCAGAACAATGTCACGACAGGATGTGAGACATGTGTGGTACATGACATAGGATGATGCACCATGAATGGATGTGTACTGTCACAGGTCCCCTGTACAGGCGCGGGAGTCTCATGAAACAACCACCCACACCATGTCCCGGGTGCCTGCAAGGTCAAACTCACACAGGCCCCTGAGATCATGGTGGGGAATGAGGTTCAGGGATATGCAGTCGGGACAGGTGTAGACACACTGGATGACTGGAATGAGTGGCAGGTGAGGGGAGGAGGAATGACACATGAAACTAGGGAATGCACGAAAATGTACAACCTGCATGAACACATACACAATCCAAACAAACTTGGACATCATTGTCATGGCCTTCTGTAGTCCAGGCTCAGGAGTGGTACGAACCAACCACCCCCTCTAGGGTTTTGGCGCCTGCAAGTTCGGGGCTTACACAGGCATCCGCAACCCCAGTGGGGAAAGAGGGTCAGGGAACGTTGCTTGGATAGGCACGGGAAGCAGGAACACCGGGTAGAGGGTACAGGTTTCATAATTGCATAGGATCACGGGTGATTAGGGAAAAAAACATGCCAAATAGGACCACACATACATCTGTGCATCAGTACACTCCCCAGCAAGCCTATGCAGGGCAGTTTGTAAGGAAAACAACAAGACACTTAGCTCTGGTTTTGAGTGCTGGCCTCCTGCCTGCGCACTCTCAGGGCCGGTTACAGGAGCACTGCAATGCTGCAAAGAGAGACACAGTCAACAACCTGTATGTGCCAATTACACGAAAACACAACACAAAACATGCCCCATAGCAACAAACTACTCTACAAACAGACAATCAGTGCTCGATGCTTCGTACCCATATATAACATCACCCCTGTGACAGGTCATACACAGTCAATGCAGTAAGTCAGGCGCTGGTGGGTGCGTGGCTAATGGAACACCAATGTGTCACAATTCACACAATATGCAATGTTCCCTTGGTAAGCAGACAGACCCATATGGCAAGCCATGACTACAGAGCAAGTTGCGTACCACCATTACCAAAACAAAGTTGGCAGTGCATTTATCATGAAGTACGTGGAATAGACATGCACTGCACCCAAGTATGTCCCTTGCTGTATGTCCCTGTGAGCTGCCCCTTTCCATGTCTCGGAAGGCTACATGGTTGATACAAGTGCCTCAATGAACCTTGGTGTACCGCAGGGTATGTGCCACTGCCCCTGCATGTGTCCCAGACAACCCTACTATCAACAGCCATCAGTCCACAAACACATCTGAGCTGCATTGTGTGCTTCAACACCAATATTCGTCTAAGCTCACCCTCAGTGCTGTGACTAAGCCTGCATGTGCAACTCACCTGGTGCAAGCTTTGCTGTGTCGTGGCCCCCCTGTGATGCTCACCTTGCCTGGAGTTCCTTGGAACATGTCAGCAGTTCTAGGATGTGGGTCTGCAATCACTGTGGCTCTGCTCGTGCACACATGTGCATGTGGGCACCAACAAACGGGTCAGGAATTCCGTCGTCCAATGGGCCATGTCTGCTGGCAAAGGTGCTCTGGTGCCTCATCCCCCTGCATAAAGTGCATGAAACAAATGATTAATGCATCAAAGTGATCTGTGTGTGTCTCATCAGGCATCTCATTACTTGACCATGTCAGAGAGTCACATCACAAATCACACCATCAGTCCGTCTTTGACTTCCAAAGTGTGGAACACTATCTACGGCATGAATTGCAACAGGCACGTGTACAGGAAAGATATGAGACATAATACACAATGCATAGCAATCAATGTCCACATTAATCATGACACACCCCATCTAGCAAAAGCTGAACAGTGGACAATTACACCTAAATCATCCCCACTAGGGGTGTCAACATAAGTCACAAAGCACCAGACATGCCACAGATATGACAGTCCAAAGCCCTTGTGTAAAATTCTGTAACACCGAACCATCCTTGCGAGCCCATGGATAAGGGAGGCAGGAGTGGCATATGTGAGTCAAGGAACCCAAGCAGCAAACACATACACAAGACAACCATGAAGGGCCCAGCTGGAACAGACAGTGGATGCCTTCAAAAACCACAAGGCACCGCACTGTCACATGAAAGCACAATAGACTACAAATTTTAAACTAACTCAACTATTAACTAATTACACTAACTATGGAAAACCTACATTACCTATTTAAACTAACTATCAAACAGAAACTTAACTAACTAAACTAAAAGAAAAATCAAAAATGGCCACATACGACCCGGGGGGGAGGGGAGGCACCCAGGAGGGGGGAGGTACAGGGTGCTGCTCAACATCCACATGCGATGATGCTGAGCCAAAAAAAAATACCTCCATGGGCTCAACGCCTGCACAGCACGACCTATGTGGGAGATAGATGGTCGTCCGAGTCTGGCTCATCCTGGAAAGGAGGACGTGGCACAGTAGCCTGGCCACGCCTAGCCGCAGCTTGCCCCTCGTCGGCAGCAAGTCTGCCGGACAGGTGAGCCTGGTTCTGTGTGGCGATGTTACATAGGTCTGCATGCAGAACCTCACGTGCTACACGTGCTTCCTCTTGCAAGGTAGCACGTGTAACACGGAGTTCCTCCTGCAAGGCCTGGCTGGACAACCGCTGCACCTCCCGGCAAGCCTGTAGCTCAGCCGAGATGGTGCGCTCAAGCTGTGCAAACCTCTCCTCTGCCTGCTGCCTCTGGGACATCATAAGGACACCCAGAGTGGATCTGAGGGAGGCATACTCCTCCCTCAGGGCATCCATGTGCGCCTCTGCGTGAGCAGCAATTGCTTGACGCAGAGACGACATTTCAGCCTGGCGTGCCCTGTCTGAGGCCGCCATGCCCAGCCTGAGCGAGCGGGCCGTGGACCGTGCCGCCTGCTGCTGGAGAAGCACCTGCCTAGCAGGGGGGAGCACAGATCGGGCCACACGCTCCATGCTGTCAGCGATGTTCTCCATTGCTGCCCCCTGCCGTTCGGAATTGGCAGTCAGGTCTTGCTCCCACTCAGTATACAGCGGTTGCGCGCGGGGACCGCGTTGCCGGGCTTGACCCCTGCGGGACCCAAGGACCGGAGGTCCTCGCTGTGTTGGCACCGCCTGCGGCTGCACGACTACATGCCCCCGTCGATGTGATGTCCCAGGCACATCAGTGACTGGTGTGGAGGGTGACCCTGCGTCCCGATCCACCACGGGCGGAGGAACCAAGACTGTCTGATCCCTCAGTGCAGGTGTCGCAGACAGAGGAGTGTCCACATCAGAATCACTCACCCCTGACACATGGACTTGATGCTCATCCAACTCAACATGGACGTCAGAGTCGTCATCAAGGCTGGACTCATAGGCAGCCAGAGACAGGATGGACTGCAGCACTTGGGGGTTTTCGTGGCCTACCACCCCACGACCCCCACTAGTGCCGGGTTGATGTGGTCTTACTAACCCTGTGTCTGGCATGACAACACCATCCTCTGCATCCATTGCGTCATCACCTGAAAAATAGAGAGGAAAAGGTCACTACACATGTCAGAAGCACACAACACACACCGACAGCAAAGGCATCCGGCAGACATGTGACACACAACATATGACCTGGCATGCATGCTGGGTCTACTTTGAATAGCCACTGTGATCAGACCTGTTGAAAGGTGGCAGTTTGCATGGAAGTGGGTCTATGCAGTGCTGAAAATGTGTACGCCACTCACTACCTACATGTACAAGCACTACATGGTGTGTGCCAGGAAATGTGAAGGCAGTGCAATGTCAAATTCAGACATCACGTGCATTGTGTATTCAATGTGTACCATGTCTAGCAGCCAAGCACCCCTCCACCCCAGTACCAAAGCAGGGATGCCTAGCATGGTATCAAAAGGCTGCCCATACACCTGTGTATTGACAAGCAGTGTTGACTGGCATCAACAGCTTAATGTGAATCAAATTGCAACACTGCTAATGATGCTGGGACAGTGGGCAGGACACATGATGGAAGATCCGGAGGCCAGCCACGTGTGAAGAAGACACGACAAGAGTTGGACAGAGTCATTGGCCATTGAACAGGCTGAGGCCTGTGAGCCACACAGATTGTCATTGCCTAAACATGTGTGCAACGCAGGACTGAGCCACAGTTGACATGGGGAGGCCGATAATATGGCAGGCAATGTATGTAACCAAGGACTCATATTACAGTGATCATCCAGTCAAGGACACATAGGGCATGCGTGCAATGCACATGGAGCATGAATGGGCACTCATGTCCCTGCGGGACATCTGACCCATGCACAGTACAAGTGGGATACCCTGCATCGAGTACTAAGGCTGTACCACACGGCATATGTCTGGCAGTTTCTAAGCTGTTAGCATCTACACAGGACACATGAACAAGAAACTACACATTGGCAAGAATGTAGCAGACCAGTGCAAAGGTGGAACTGGGGTGCAGAGTGGCGGAGGAGGGGCAAGGGAGCATGCCCACATGGAGTCCCGCATGCAGGCAGAGGAGACATGCATGACGGTAGCATTGCATTACTTACACATCAGAACCATGTACACGTCACATGTAGCAGCAATCATGCACAACACATCCCACAAGTGAAACACACACGTCCTCAACAACTACGCATCAACACTCACTGGACTGGGCATCAAAGTCCAGCATCTCTCCCACACCTTCGACCAATTCTGGTGGTATGAACTCCGCAACAAGAGCCTCATGCGGAGTGAGTTCTTCCTCCTCTGGTGCAGGCCCACCGCCAGTCACCAGAGTCAAGTTGTAATTTGAGGCACGCTTAGCCTTAGTGCTGCGCTTGATGTCATTCCAGCGCTTTTTGCACTCCTGCGCCGTGCGCACCTCATGGCCGAATGAACTGACATGTTCCGCAACATGCTTCCAGTGGGTGTCACGTTGGGCAGCCGTAGTCTGACTATTGGCACCCACTAGCATGTCACGGCTGTGTCCCCGCACGTAGTCCACGAGGAAGTCCAGTTCCTGCTTACAGAAAGGCTTCTTCCTCGACGTGCAGGAGGTCGTGGCTTTGTGTGGGGTCCCAGCCTGTGCTGCAGGTGCAACCTTCCTCCTCTTGGACTGTGGCGCAGACCCTGGCTGGCTAATGCCGCCCTGACCAGTATGGCCAGTGGGTTCGGTGGATTGAGCCGAGGGAGTGGCAGGTGGAGGGATGACCAAAGGCCTGACTTGTGTCAGTGGCAGCTGGGTGCCCACTAATGGACCCTGCGCAGCAACATCAGCTGTGGCAGGGTCATTGACCGCAACGGTCCTGGTTGGCAGACTCACAACCGGGGTGCTGTTGGGTGCATCTGCCCCTGCACTTGCCAACACCCGGCTGTTCGGGGCAGCAGATGACATGACTGCCCCAGGGACACGTGTCTTGGTCTGAGCAGCCCGGCGTGCCCCTATGGTTTCCCCCCTGGCCTGTTGGAGATCTACCAAGGGCTCTTCTAGTGCCAACGCAGCCTGCGCTGGCAGACCCTGAGCCTGGGTGGCGGTGTCCACAGCTGCACCTGCAGCTACCGCTACCCTTGGGCCCGTGGCAGTCGATGGAACGGACTGCTGGGTCATACGGGTGCCAGTGCCAGATGCAGGAGCTGCATCCCCCAGAAACACAGGGGGTGGTGGCATGGCTGCACCAACACACGGCACAACATTGTGCTCAAGTGGCGCACCCCTGCCTCTTCCCCCTCTGTGGCTGCCCTGGACACCCTGCAGTCCCCCTACTCCCTGGTCACCACGGCCACGTCCCCGACCACGCCCGCCACGAGGAGTACGCCCAGCTGAGGCGCCCCTCACCTTTGGTGGCCTCCCAACCATGGCACAGATGTAATAGTGCTGGCACAGATGGAGTGGTGCCAATGGGAGGTGTACACCACAATTGTCCTGGGCAATTGGGGTGAAGGGGGTGGGAAGCAAGATGTTAACAGCCCCCCTGCACCTGCAAGGCTGTATGTGACCCCGGTGATGTGGTGACGGGTCACGCAACGCTCAGGCACCCCAAAACTCCAGTAAAACCGTGCACGCAACCCTGCAGCCTACGTGCGTGGATTTGACCTCCCGCAGTACGCGGTGGCACCCAGTAACACGAATAACGCCTACGCGTGGGACACGCAGGCTACGATGACATCGAAAATGGGTGCAATACACAGGGGCACCCGCAGTGGGAAAAGGAGCGTTTGCGACTCACCGTCTGACTAGCGCGATGCAGAAAAACACACGTAGCCAATACCCCCGCCAAAAGAAGAGATACGTCCTTGAGAGCTGTGAAACAACTGGAAGCAGCAACACACGTCGGTCTCCACGGAAGGCACGTACAGCGAACTGCTGGGCCCGCTCACCTTTAACCCGTGCTGAGGGAAACGCATGCGCGCGTCACGTCACATGCGGACGTGCAGTTTTTCATGCGCGATTACGCGCATTACACGCGGACGTGCAGTTTTTCACGCGCGATTACGCGCATTACACGCGGACGTGCAGTTTTCCACACGCGATTAGCCTGGGTACGTGTTTTTCCGGGTGTGCGGGTAGTTCCACACGCGATTAGCCTGGGTACGTGTGTTCCGGGGTGGCGTGAACTTTCACACGCGATTGGTTGAAATCCACGTGTGTTCTGTCATCACGTGCAATGAGGGATACACCCTCGCACGACACGTCACAGATGCGCTCACGCTCTGAGGGCCTTTGGTCCAATGAAAATGCGTATGCGTGCAGACGCGCTTACGCGCTACGGGCCTTTCCTCGAATTACACGCTGACGTGCAGATTTTTCACGTGCCAAATCACTCCGTATCAAGCTGGCCACGCGAATACACACAGAAGACCACGCTCCTGCCCAGAAGGCCGAATCACTGCCCCCCAGTGCCCCGAGCAGCCTCCCACATGCCATCTGCTGCTGCCTGCCTGCCTGCCTGCTGCCACCGTGCCCTGCCATTTGGTGCCTGCACATCAGCCATCTGCAGGGGTCCAGTTGCTGTGTCGACCCCTGCTGGAACAGTAGACTCCCGACTGGGATACCATCGCTCCACAGCCCAGCCCCAGGACCCAGTTGCCCACCCACGCCTGCCTCGGGGGTCGCCATGTCGGGGCAAGCACCATCTGAGACCAGTGGCGACCCCCAGCCAGAGAGGCAGAGGGCCACCAGCTTCAGTGAGAAGGAAGTTGGTGTCCTGGTGGAGCATGTCCTGGGGCATTATGATGCCCTCTTCGGAAGACCACGCGCCAACAAGGAAGGACGGGAGAGGATCTGGGACGATGTAGTGGTTGCCATCAACGCGGAGGGGGTGGCAACCCGCGACATCAAGCACATCAAGAAGCACTGGGAGGACTTGAGGTCCAGTACCCTCAATAAGGCAGGCGCCTCGCGGAGGGGGGCCGGGCACGCCTGAGTGACATCCAGATGAGGGTCCTGGAACGCGTAGACCCAGCGCTCCACGCCCAGATCCTTCGGAGGCAGACCCATCTGGAGTTGGCCGGTAAGTGGCCAAGCATTACTGTGTGAGACAGGGCATGTTGCAGTGTGCTGGTTGTCTGATACCTGTCTGTATGTGTGACATAGGCCAGGTACGTATGTGTGTGTGCAGGGACATCATGGTCAGGCATGTGAGTACAGTGATGTGTGAACCACATGGTTGGTGCATGTGTTCTATTGCAACATGGGGGGCTCTGTGTGGAATGGACACATGGAAGCATGGCAGTCTCTATTCCTGGACATGGGTGGGGGTGAGGGATGGGTGCTGGTCCCATGTACACGTATGGTGCCCATGTGTGTGTCTGAACTGCGTGTCTGTGACTTGTAACTGCCATGGATGCATGACACATGTCTGTGACAATGTTCAGATTCACTGATGCAGCCTAGTCATCCTTGTATCCACTGCTTCTGTGGTGTATGAGGCCAGATGGATGGAACTACGGTGAGGTGTGTGCATGTGATGGCAAGACCCATGATGCATGTGAGTTTAAAACCAACATTGTATGAATCATGAGTCCCTTGGTCATGTATGCCAATGTCCATGGCATGCGCCATGCCTGTTACTGTATGTGTTTTGCCTGCACTGACCCATGTGTTGTGGAGGGACATGATGGAAGTGATGTATGACAGTGCCACTCATCTGCTGTTGCTTCCTGTCTAGGGGACCATTGTACAGTACCCTGATGCTTGTGTTCTATGTCTCCCTCTACACAGTGGCAAGTGAAGAAGAGGGCGGAGAAGGCGCTGTGGAGCAGAGCGGCGGGGATGCCACCACGGCTGCAGCGGAAGGGGTGGGTGAGCCCCCACAGGGGCTTGCACCGGCGGAAGACGGCGTGGAGACATCCAGGTTGGTGGTTTCCACAGAGGGGGAGGAGGCCGCTACTGAGCCACACATGGGGCCTGGTGGGGGCATCCCCGCTGGTGCAAGTGGTGCAGTCCAGGGCCAGGGGCAGGAGGCAGCACAGGTCGCCGTGGAGGTGCCTGTGCATGTCACTGTCCCTGACACTGTGACTGCACCACCATGCACCAGCAGGGATGCCCCATCCCAGGCCCGTCCGCAGGTAGGGGAGATGTCCATGTCATCTGACACTCCTCTACCTGCGGACGAGGGGACCCCTGGCCGTGTGGAGAGGGTCCTGATTGGTGTCGCGTTGCGCACGGCTGGCATTCGTGATGAGGTGCATGCTTCCCGGGAGGAGCATGCACATCATCACGAAGAGCACCGTGCGTACGTGAACCATTTGGGAGCCGCCATGGTTGGGGGTTTCCTACATGTGTGTGGCCTTCTGGCGACCCTCTCCTCCTCTGTGCCAGTCGTGCTCCATGCCGTCTTCCGGCCCAGATGCCACCAGGGCCCCCTGTGGACCTGCCCCGACCAACGCAGCCAGCTCGGTGGGGACCCCATCCCTGCCACAGTCGGGAGTCGAAGGTCCAGCAGGGGTGGACACACCAGCAACTGTCCCCCTGCAGATGGAGGATGTGCCGGCATCATCTGGCAGGGCACGTGCACGACGGCATCGGTGGATTCCATCAGCCTGGATGCCGTCGTGCTGGCAGAGGCAGTGGCGTCGGAGGCAGCAGCAGGCTCGACGTGGGAGGCATCATGGCTCGGGGCCATCAAGATCAGAGGGGCAGGCATCGGCCGGAGGGCAGGAGAACCCTGGGATGGCAATGTCTTCCGTGTGGGAACAGTTGGTCCAGCGGATAGGTGCGGAGCGGCAGCGGGCGGAAGAGGAGCGGCTCACCATGGTCAGGGCGGAGTTCTCCATGCGTCGGGCGTTGAGGCGGGCTGAGTGCCTCGAGGAAGCTCGCAGGGAGTTTGAGGTGGACACGGGGTTGTCCCTGCGAGACCTCGGGGCCAGGACAGAGTCCCGCCTCCGGGACATCGACATGGAGTTCGAGGATGCCCTGGCCGGCAACATCACAGAGTGAGCCGCAGGACTTGCCCGCTGCCATTGTATATAGTTCTTTAGTTAGTTAGTGTTAGGTTTCCTTTATTTTTTACGTTTTTTTTGGACCGCTCGGACAATGGCCACTTTTCTGTATATATTTTTATTATTAGTTAGTAGTAGTAGGTTTAATTTATGGTGTTGGGCTCATGGACCCTGGGATATTCTTGTACATAGTTTGATGTTTGGAAAAAATGTGTTGGATTTATATTTGTGTTCACCATGAGGCAATGGTTTTTCCTTATTTTTCCCCCCATTATTTTGCTTTGGACTACATTAGTTTTTGGATTCCTTTGTTTTTTGATTTTTTCTATTAGTTCTCGGACATGGACCATTTGTTTTGTCATCCCCATTGTTGTGTGTTTTATTTCTTTACTTCATTTTCATCTTTAATACATATATTTATTACTTACATTTGTGGTATTTTCTCATTGGTTTCATGCATGTCATGATATGGGTTTTGACATTCACTTGCACCCATTGTGTATGTGTGTGTGAGGGACATGTGTTCATTTACATACTTGCCATTGGGGTTGTATCATGTAATTGCATCTACTATGTGGGTGGATGCAATCCTTGGCTGGGTGTTTGTGCTGGGTATGCTGCCCATTACTGCCATGATTGCGTTTCGTCAGGACCTGGGGGCAGGGGGACATGAGTGGGGGCCTCCTGGGGGGTGGGGGTGCAAGGGGACATGGTTAGGGGCCTGCTGGCAGGTGCCCCACAGTGCTGGGGGGTGGGGGTGCAAGGGGACATGAGTGGGGGCCTGCAGGGGGGTGGGGGTGCAAGGGGACATGGTTGGGGGCCTGCTGGCAGGTTCCCCACAGTGCTGGGGGGTGAGGGTGCAAGGGGACATGAGTGGGGGCCTGCTGGGGGTGCAAGGGGACATGAGTGGGACATGGTTGGGGGCCTGCTGGCAGTGCCCCACAGTGCTGGGGGGTGGGGGTGCAAGGGGACATGAGTGGGGGCCTGCTGGGGGGTGGGGGTGCAAGGGGACATGAGTGGGACATGGTTGGGGGCCTGCTGGCAGGTGCCCCACAGTGCTGGGGGGTGGGGGTGCAAGGGGACATGAGTGGGGGCCTGCAGGGGGGTGGGGGTGCAAGGGGACATGAGTGGGACATGGTTGGGGGCCTGCTGGCAGGTGCCCCACAGTGCTGGGGGGTGAGGGTGCAGGGGGACATGAGTGGGGGCCTGCTGGGGGGTGGGGGTGCAAGGGGACATGGTTGGGGGCCTGCTGGCAGGTGCCCCACAGTGCTGGGGGGTGGGGGTGCAAGGGGACATGAGTGGGGGCCTGCTGGGGGTGCAAGGGGACATGAGTGGGACATGGTTGGGGGCCTGCTGGCAGGTGCCCCACAGTGCTGGGGGGTGGGGGTGCAAGGGGACATGAGTGGGGGCCTGCTGGGGGGTGGGGGTGCAAGGGAACATGAGTGGGACATGGTTGGGGGCCTGCTGGCAGGTGCCCCACAGTGCTGGGGGGTGGGGGTGCAAGGGGACATGAGTGGGGGCCTGCAGGGGGGTGGGGGTGCAAGGGGACATGAGTGGGACATGGTTGGGGGCCTGCTGGCAGGTGCCCCACAGTGCTGGGGGGTGGGGGTTCAGGGGGACATGAGTGGGGGCCTGCTGAGGGGTGGGGGTGCAAGGGGACATGGTTGGGGGCCTGCTGGCAGGTGCCCCACAGTGCTGGGGGGTGGGGGTGCAAGGGGACATGAGTGGGGGCCTGCTGGGGGTGCAAGGGGACATGAGTGGGACATGGTTGGGGGCCTGCTGGCAGGTGCCCCACAGTGCTGGGGGGTGGGGGTGCAAGGGGACATGAGTGGGGGCCTGCTGGGGGGTGGGGGTGCAAGGGGACATGAGTGGGACATGGTTGGGGGCCTGCTGGCAGGTGCCCCAGAGTGCTGGGGGTGGGGGTGCAAGGGGACATGAGTGGGGGCCTGCAGGGGGGTGGGGGTGCAAGGGGACATGAGTGGGACATGGTTGGGGGCCTGCTGGCAGGTGCCCCACAGTGCTGGGGGGTGGGGGTGCAGGGGGACATGAGTGGGGGCCTGCTGGGGGGTGGGGGTGCAAGGGGACATGGTTGGGGGCCTGCTGGCAGGTGCCCCACAGTGCTGGGGGGTGGGGGTGCAAGGGGACATGAGTGGGGGCCTGCTGGGGGTGCAAGGGGACATGAGTGGGACATGGTTGGGGGCCTGCTGGCAGGTGCCCCACAGTGCTGGGGGGTGGGGGTGCAAGGGGACATGAGTGGGGGCCTGCAGGGGGGTGGGGGTGCAAGGGGACATGGTTGGGGGCCTGCTGGCAGGTGCCCCACAGTGCTGGGGGGTGGGGGTGCAAGGGGACATGAGTGGGGGCCTGCAGGGGGGTGGGGGTGCAAGGGGACATGGTTGGGGGCCTGCTGGCAGGTGCCCCACAGTGCTGGGGGGTGGGGGTGCAAGGGGACATGAGTGGGGGCCTGCTGGGGGGTGGGGGTGCAAGAGGACATGAGTGGGACATGGTTGGGGGCCTGCTGGCAGGTGCCCCACAGTGCTGGGGGGTGGGGGTGCAGGGGGACATGAGTGGGGGCCTGCAGGGGGGTGGGGGTGCAAGGGGACATGAGTGGGACATGGTTGGGGGCCTGCTGGCAGGTGCCCCACAGTGCTGGGGGGTGGGGGTGCAGGGGGACATGAGTGGGGGCCTGCAGGGGGGTGGGGGTGCAGGGGGACATGAGTGGGGGCCTGCAGGGGGGTGGGGGTGCAAGTGGACATGAGTGGGACATGGTTGGGGGCCTGCTGGCAGGTGCCCCACAGTGCTGGGGGGTGGGGGTGCAGGGGGACATGAGTGGGGGCCTGCAGGGGGGTGGGGGTGCAGGGGGACATGAGTGGGGGCCTGCAGGGGGGTGGGGGTGCAAGTGGACATGAGTGGGACATGGTTGGGGGCCTGCTGGCAGGTGCCCCACAGTGCTGGGGGGTGGGGGTGCAGGGGGACATGAGTGGGGGCCTGCTGGGGGGTGGGGGTGCAAGGGGACATGAGTGGGACATGGTTGGGGGCCTGCTGGCAGGTGCCCCACAGTGCTGGGGGGTGGGGGTGCAAGGGGACATGAGTGGGGGCCTGCTGGGGGGTGGGGGTGCAAGGGGACATGAGTGGGACATGGTTGGGGGCCTGCTGGCAGGTGCCCCACAGTGCTGGGGGGTGGGGGTGCAAGGGGACATGTGGCTTGGCTGGGGGGCATGCCCATGGTGGATGGGCTGCCTGCGGGACATGACAGGGGTGCAGGGTAGTCCCCTGTGGTGTGGGCTGCCTGCAGAGGTCGTGGAGGGGGTAGAGGGGAGACCTGGGAGGACCCACACTGGCAATTCACCTCTTCAACTTCCCGCACACCCACGTAATACACTGACCCACTCGCACAGGCCCAATCGCGTGTAGGATTTCTCGCGCACCCCTGTAATACACGTACCCAGGCCAATCGCGTGTAGATTTTCTCGCGCACCCCTGAAATCCACGTACCCAGGCCAATCGCGTGTAGAATTTCTCGCGCACCCCTGTAATACATGTACCCAGGCCAATCGCGTGTAGCATTTCTCGCGCACCCCTGAAATCCACGTTCCCAGGCCAATCGCGTGTAGATTTTCTCACGCACCCCTGAAATCCACGTACCCAGGCCAATCGCGTGTAGATTTTCTCGCGCACCCCTGTAATACATGTACCCAGGCCAATCGCGTGTAGCA
Source organism: Ambystoma mexicanum (assembly GCF_040938575.1). Classification (NCBI taxonomy): domain Eukaryota; kingdom Metazoa; phylum Chordata; class Amphibia; order Caudata; family Ambystomatidae; genus Ambystoma; species Ambystoma mexicanum. The sequence goes on from NC_090929.1 coordinate 1,547,782,185, forward strand.
TTTCTCGCGCACCCCTGAAATCCACGTACCCAGGCCAATCGCGTGTAGATTTTCTCGCGCACCCCTGTAATACACGTACCCAGGCCAATCATGTGTAGAATTTCTCGCGCACCCCTGGAATCCACGTAGCCAGGCCAATCGCGTGTAGATTTTCTCGCGCACCCCTGAAATCCACGTACCCAGGCCAATCGCGTGTAGATTTTCTCGCGCACCCCTGTAATACATGTACCCAGGCCAATCGCGTGTAGCATTTCTCGCGCACCCCTGAAATCCACGTACCCAGGCCAATCGCGTGTAGATTTTCTCGCGCACCCCTGAAATCCACGTACCCAGGCCAATCGCGTGTAGATTTTCTCGCGCACCCCTGTAATACATGTACCCAGGCCAATCGCGTGTAGCATTTCTCGCGCACCCCTGAAATCCACGTACCCAGGCCAATCGCGTGTAGATTTTCTCGCGCACCCCTGTAATACACGTACCCAGGCAAATCACATGTAGAATTTCTCGCACACCCCTGGAATCCACGTAGCCAGGCCAATCGCGTGTAGATTTTCTCGCGCACCCCTGTAATACACGTACCCAGGCCAATCACGTGTAGAATTTCTTGCGCACCACTGAAATCCACGTACCCCGCTCAATCGTGTATTTAACTTCCCGCGCGCCACTTTTTTGATGCGCTGGGACTCTACCGCCTGCCTTCGTGTGGCGGCCGTGTTTCAGCTTGTGCGTGTCTTTGGCTGTGCGTGGCTTTGCCCTATTCGATTCCATGAATACGTGTGGTTCGAGTGCGTGTGGGCGTTCCGTCTGCTTCCCTGCAGTACATCCCCAGTTACGCCCTTATTTTCGCGTGTTGTTCCCCATTCCGCGCGTTACGCCCCATGTCCCGCCCACTTTCTGGTGTGTGCGCTGAGGTTGTGCGCTTTCACTGTGCGCGTCGCGCACGCCTTTCGCGATGTTGCAGTGACTTGTGCGCCATGCACGGGTTTGGCGCACATCCCGCGGTGAACACGCGCAGGGACTTCCATGAATCGCACGCGTGCGTGTGCGCCTGTTTTTTTCCGCTTGCGCCTGCTTGCGCCTGCTTGCCATAGATTTTCGGCGCACGTTTGTTCCATGAATCGGCCCCTTAGACTTCAGAAATTCCAGAATATCCACACCCAAGGAATGCCTTAGAATCTACAGATGCATTAGACTTGCTATTCTTGTCCAAAAACACCACAGGCAAAAAAATAAAATAAAGTACTAACAAGTCACTCTCCTTTGATTATACTTAAACATCAGAAGCGCACCTCACCATAAGGTATCATGGTCTGATTAACATTTGATTTGCTACATCATCAATCTACCCCGTGCACCCAAGCAAGTTGGTCATCCTTCAAAACGGACTGTCATCAGATTGATCAAAACATTCAACCTACTGCAGAAAGGTGCAGAAAGTTCCTTTGGTCTGTACTGGAGCATGACCAAAAGACTACAACATGTCCACATTACACCCCTGCTTGAAAAGGAATCGCATGACCCAGAGAGTCTGAGCAAATGCATATTAATTGCAAGAACTTCACTAATAGCAGACAAACTACAATCATTTGGAGAGCTTTCAAAAACAGAAACACACAACATACAGGAAGCATGCCTGTGTCTTTCCATGACTTGTCAACACTTTTGGTGTCAGTGTTGGATGTCTCACTCTATATAGTGGATGACAGTTTCTGAGTGTAACTATCTGGAGGTTTGACTTGGTGGAGTATGACATCAGGATGCAACACATCAGGCTAGATGCTCGTGATACACAGATGCTTGATGACTCAAGAGGAAGATTGTGTACCTCCAAATGCACTCCTGGCCACGTTGAATGTCACCCATGTTATTCCAGCATTCCACATGACGATCAAATGGTGCATTTCAGTGAGTCCAGCAAAACAGTGTCAGAAATATAGACATCACAGTCATATCCATAACAGATCTAATGAATTTCATACTTAAACACAAAAATGTCTGCTTCCATGAAAAATATTTTCTTCAATGGACCATTATGGCCATGGGCACAAACATGGCATTTAATATGCAAACCAGTCCATGGCAGACCACAAGCAGTGTTATTTACAGCATTAACCCAGCAACCATTAACACGTAACTGTTGTAAACATGTCACATGTATAATTCACCATTATTCTCCTATGCCTGATACTATTTAACATGTAGCTAAACTCACAGATACACCCACTCTGCAACCAATTTAATGAACATGCTGCTGACACTCAGTTGTACAGTACAAGCAAGACCAATGTTTACATTTTAGAAGTTTGAAAGATGGACCAGTGAAAACAGTCTAGGATGGTCAGCTCCAAGACAGAGATTCTAGTTCATGCCACAAAACAACGGAATGCCCTCTATCCATTCTTTGTATTTCTCTGACCCATAATGAAACCATTAAGCAGTAGGTCATAAATGCAGGTTACTAACAGGATGCAGCCAACAGTTTATATACTCAGATAAACAATCCAGACCTATCACCATTCCACACATCCTAGCCTTCCATTCAAAAGGAACCCATCAGATTGTGGTAAGGGCACTGGTCATTACAAGACATAACTATGGCAATGCTCTATGTGCATAACTTCTAGACGTGTGAGTCCCGTAGGAGTCCCAGTCTGTACCAGTCAGTATGTCATTTTCTTTGGCAAAATGTAAAGGAGAAGGTGTTGGTGGCGACTGTGTGGACTTGTGGATACTGCAGCTTTAACTGAGACTCCTCCTTTAAAAACGGACTCCCGGTGTGCAGCGCTGTGTGTGAGTCCCATAGGAGTCCCAGTCTCCCCCAGCCCTCCACAAGTACCAACGAGGATCAAGTTCAATGGAGCCCACAGAGCCTAGTGGTGTTGGTAATCTTCTCCCCCACACCCGTCTGTATCAGCGGAAACAAGAAGATATCAGCGGGATGAAAGAGGATACACACATTGTCTCTGGTGGAAAAAAAATGGTGAGTGGCGTGCAAGTGCTCCACCCCCTCCACACCCCACTAGAGACAAATGTTTTTAATAATGTTTTTAACAATGTAGTTGAACTGAATGAAATTAATACAATGAGTCAGTCATGTCAGTCGCACTGTTTTGACATAACCGATGCAGAGCTTCCGGAGGTGGAGACTGGAGAGAATGAGAAGTACACTTTAGTGAGGTCCTCCAGTGCAATGTTTGAAGTACCCATTGACTTAAATGACTTTAAAAAAAAAAAACAAGAAAGATCCCTCATTTAAAACAAACCAATGACCTACCGACAGATCCTTGTTGCCTCGTCTCTGCGGTAGCAGGAAAAGAGCTTGGTACTTCAGAAGCCAACGGCTGATGCAAGAACATTGCTACTGGTAGACAAACCAGCCCAAGAGAAATGTCCACACACAAACGAGCAGCGAATTAGCTTTACTAATTAGGACAGTGAAGGACCGAATATATCGAACAAAACCTCAAAGGGGTGGGAGTCAAACCGTCGGAGGCGATGAACAATAGAGAGTGTGCTCAAAGTAACATCAATCAAGAGAAGACAAATAAAAGGCACTCACAATTGACGATTGCCATTCATCATCAAAGTGAAACCAGATCCGAAATCAAACTGATAGCAGTAACCTCAGCGACTGAAAGACGCACAAACACAGAAGCATGTGGTAGTATATCCACACTGGCGAGACTGATGTCTACTCCCCTGACAGGGTCGAAATCAAAAGTGGAACGAAAAATCGATTGCAGATGAACTTAAGGAGCATGACTGGTGTGTAAACTTCATAACTACAGTTAAACTGAATGATAATTACAAAAGGGATGAATACATCAATAATACTAAAACAGGAACATGCTTGAAGATAATCCTGATGTTAGAGGTGAGAAACTGAAAGAAGCGGACCAGGAAGATTCGTGCAAAAATAAGATCAGTATTAATAAACAGCAGGTCAAGGAAAACAAATTGAAAACAAATGAAACAGTGGACAAAAACGTCAACACTGCACATGCCAATGAGGCGTCCAACATACAAAAATTGGGAAGACAAGAAGGAACGAAAGTCGACGTGCGCCGAACAGAATTAGTCATAGAGTATCCTCGAAGAAAGTACCCAATGCAAGCAAACTGTCAACTGTAAAGTGAAACTAAGACCAATTATAAGAGAAAAAAAGTCCAAATGAGGACGGGATGTCAAATGACATAAAATCAGGAAACAACAAGAGTAAACATGTCCACATAGAGACCATATCAAGACCAACAACAAGCATAATCTCTCAATTGCAGCAGGTATACAAATTAATAATGTCATGGCTGCAGTGACAATTGCCATGGCTCCCTTTCAAATCTTTATGAAGTATTGAATGAAAATATGAAAGATAATACGACATTACTGGCTATGATACACACTAACGTGATATTCCTGGAGACGTTTGTAACGAAAGTGGAGGTACGGTTAAATGTGGAAGCGGGATCCTCACTGAATTGGCAGCGTCGTCTGTGGAATATTGCCAGTGGTGAACATGGGGAAAATGCAGCAATGATTGCTGCTCTTCTGGATTCAATGGAATTGAAGTACACCTTAGTCATAGACAAAGAAAAAGACTCAATAAAGAAGCTGGACAAATAAGTGGTACCAGAAACAACAGAACATCCAAACGAGTTAGAAAAACAAAACTGAAAAAAAAACATTCCAGAGGAGTGAACTGAGGCCTTGCCGAGCAATAGAGAGATGGAAAGAGTGCAGGAAAAGAGACATAGGGCCTCATTACGACCCAGGCGGTAAGTTACCGCCTGGGCCGTGACTTTACCACCATGGCGTAAACTATGTTTACGCCATGGTGGTTGGCGGACTTACCGCCCCATTCCGAGGTTGGCGGGGCGGTAAGTCCCCAATCCCCATTTACCCTTCCCCATTCCCATTTTTGCCCCATAGGGCATAATGGGAGTGGGGAAGGCGTTAATTACGCCACCGTAAATTACGGTGGCGTAATTAACTCCATGGTCCCTTAGCGCCATGGATTTTAACACCTGCTAAAAGCAGGTGTTAAATCCGCCATGGCGCTAAGGGACCTCGTACTCAGGCGGTAAGGGTCGGCGCTGTTTACGCCGCCGTAAAACCCTTACCACCTGAGTCGTAATGAGGCCCATAATCCTGAAGGGCCAAAGAATGACGAAGAGATGAACAGAGATGAAAGAGCACATAACTGTAACTGAAATGATGAATGCAGGGATGACGAAAATAGAATCATTACTGGGAAAATGCGCAACACACTTACAAAAGATCATGGCGTTGGAACCCAACAAGATCTCATAAGGTTCATAAACATCTTATCAATGAGGCATACACCAAGAAGGAAGCCAGTGAATGAATATCAGAATGGTCAAAGCAAAGAAAAAAAACAGGAAAACAAACCACACGAGAACAAAGTGCCATCCTCAAGACATTGAGAGTTTAAACAAATGACAAATGAAGCAAATGAGTTTAAACAATGACACATATCCAATATTTCAACAAACTAAGAAGAATGTTGACACAGAGGTTCGAATGGTCTCTGTTCATAACGCCAGAAAAATTCTCTGATAAATAAAATAACATTGAAACAGCAAAACCGGTTCAGCTGTGGAGTCTCTCAGACAGACTGCCTGTCTCATTACGACAAAGTGTTCGCAAGTACCTGAAAAGAATCAACAGCTCAAGTTTTTCATCCTCTTATGAAATGGACATTGGAAGTTGACTTCTTCTCTGTGAAAGATAGTGAGCTAAAGACTCTGGGTAAGTCTCTCGTAACCAGGACTAATGTCTGGCAGAGAGACTCCCAGGACCCCCCTTGTCAATTTGCATATTCAAGTAACCTTGGGTCTCACCCTAAGTTACTAGGGGAATCCAGACGTGGACCCCTTGCTCACTATTCTTAGAGAGGCACAACTCCTCCCTACTGATGAGATCCAACCAGCCCGAAACACGTGTCTGGGGATGCTGTTGGTACTCCTGTTCAGAGGAGAATTGCCTAACATTTCGGTGCTGGATTGCCCCAGGGCAGGACAAAGACTGATATGTTTGGGATATTTCTTCTCTGTGAAAGATAGTGAGCCAAAGACTCTGGGTAATCGTAACCAGGACTAATGTCTGGCAGAGAGACTCCCAGGACCCCCCTTGTCAATTTGCATATTAAGTAACCTTGGGTCTCACCCTAAATTACTAGGGGAATCCAGACATGGACCCTTTTCTCACTATTCTTAGAGAGGCACAGCTCCTCCCTACTGATGAGGTCCAACCAGACCGAAACACGTGTCTGGGGATGCTGTTGGTACTCTTGTTCAGAGGAGAATTGCCTAGCATTTTGGTGCTGGACTGCCCCAGGGCAGGACAAAGACTGATATGTTTGGGATATTTCTTCTCTGTGAAAGATAGTGAGCTAAAGATTCTGGGTATGTCTCTCGTAACCAGGACTAATGTCTGGCAGAGAGACTCCCAGGACCCCCCTTGTCAATTTCCATTGCATTACTAGACATGATAGGTAAAATCTGTTAATCTACTTTGCAAACACGGCTAACACAATGGGCAGACAGCGCCAAAATTACTGATCTGCGGCAATCAGGATTCATAAAGGGTATTGGGACTGATTTAAATCTATTCATACTATCACCGTTAAAAGTGGACACCATCAGGCTAAAGGATAAACTTTTCACAGCTTTCATCGACATGAAACAAGACTTTGATGGTGTAAACTGCCAAAAACTGTGGAAAGATTTTGTGCTTGGAACTGCCCTGAAGATCTCCTGTGGCCTATTGTGGCACTCCATCAGGATATAACAACCTGTGTAAGGCTTGATACAAAAGGATCTTTATCAGTGGTAGTTCATGTCAACACGGGCATAAAATGGAGGTGCCCCCTAGAAGCTACGCTGTTTAAATTGTATATAGCAGATCTCTCAGAAGCTTTTCAATCTACAAAACACTTGCCTCCAAAATTGAAAAAAAAGCGATCACATTTATTGCAAATGCAGATGACTTGTTAGTAATGGACCAGACCCAGATCGGCCTACAGCGCTTGTTAGACAAACTGCAAAGCCACATGAAGGAAACTTACTTGGTCATAAATAACACCAAAACAAAGATAATGTCCATTGGGCCAAAACATGGAGATAGGTGCAAATTGTACACGTGGAAAATTGACCAGGAAAAGCTGCAAATAGTAATTGCAACAATCTTCTTGGGTACAAATTCTAACACCTCCGTGGCTGGAAAGATGTGGCAAGAGGAACTATATCACAAAGCTACATTTTTAGCCTCCCAAGTTGCCATACTACATGCTCACTACAGGAAATTCTCATTGAAACCACTGAAACTATTCTACATGAGCAAAGTGATACTAACCTTGACATATGGTGGAGAGGCAGTGTTAAAGCTATTGCGGAATGTAAGAGGATTCAATTCAACACTACAGCTAAGTCAACGCCTAGTCTATAATACTGAATGAAAACCCTTATTATATCTTTATGTCCAGTTCATGCGTTCTGGATGACTACCCCTATATAACACCCCTCTGTTGGAATCCCCCTGACCCCACTGAGCCAAGAAGTAGTTCTGTTTTGCAAGTTAAAAGGTTTATTTGAAACTTTAAACAATATAGATATATATATCACACTTTATAATAAATTAATAATTGAATATCACACTTAATCTGATATCATAAAGATTAACAACGGAGAATCTGGCACTAGCACACTTCTTTATAATCAATGATGAGTGGTTATAGGATGGATAAGATAGCAACAATACTTTTATGGTTTCCAATGGATGCAAGGTGGAATGAAATGCAGTACAGAAAATACTCAATATGATTTCAACAAAACAATGTAATCACTTTTCTCTGGCAATCCCCTCCCCCCCTTGATGCAATGCAAGGAAATGGAAGGAAGCACACAGTTCTCAGAAATGCAATCAATGTAATTCAGTTCAATCCCCAGCAAGCTTAAAGAAAACAGATAGGAGTTTTGAAAACACAGGCCCAAATGCTTTTATATGTGCTAGCAATGGATGAGAAATATGCTGGAAATGCTTTTAATTCCCTTTCAGAGGTTCAGGGTGAGTGATAGCTACTCTCTATGAATTCAGGATCACCTTAACAATGCTTTAGTAGTAACTAGCAGGTAAACGAAGTTTTTGGCAAGGAAAAGCAAAACTGCTGTCTTTTTACACGTGAAGAAATTTCCAAATCGCGGCAAAATTCGCGCGTGCGTTTTCCGCGATTGCGGTAAATCTATAAGGGGTAGGAATGTGGTTCTTGGTGCGATTCAAAGCTTAGATTCTAAGCTTTCAAATGAAAGTTACTGCAAGTCTCTAGCACAAACGGTCGCGGAGATATGAGCGATTAAATAAAGGTCGTTTTTCAGATTTGAAATTTTAAAGTTCAAAAAGACACGTGCAGCTTGCAACTAGAAAATGACAAGTGACAGCTATGCAAATGACAGGTGACAGTTAGGAGACAGTTCTACTTAGATTAAGCTAGATTGAATTATATTATTTTAACTAGGAGATTGGTTCTGCACAGTTTTCTAGGTACTCACACTATATTCTTGAGTGAAATGGGCCTCACCATGGATCTGGTCAGGTTTTAAACTCGCCTCTGGTCTCTGCACTTCACAGTGATCTGGGTCAGCTCTCTCTGGTTCTCTGGTCTGGTCTCTAGTTCTGGATAGATTGAAGTCTCTAGTTTGGCTCTCTGGAGGTTTGATGGAGGTAAAGTATGGATTTTTCCGGCAGAGCTTCCAGCGGCAGATGGATTTGAAAGTCCTCTATCTGTCCTGTCTCTCTACTTTTATGTGTTTAGAATGTGGGTGTGTTCTTGCATCACTGACCCTACCTCTCTCTCAGCTTCTAATTGGTCAAATTTCCATTCCCCACTTGATTGGGGAATGAACTGTGAGTCAGAGGGATGTCATTTTATGGCTTGCAGATAGGACACTCCTCTGTCAGATTGCACACATTCTATATTTGATAATAAAAGACATATTTCACAGTTACACAGTTGCTTGAAATTACATATACATGGTGTGGCTGAATTTAGCCATGTCTCTGTCCAAATCTGTTGTTTCTAAGAGCTTGCATTCAGAAATGGCACATAATTGACTTTTTAACTGATTTTTCAATTTCTGACATTGACCCAACTTTACATACATGTGCGCAGGGAGTATGGACATTAACTGATGAAGTTTCAGATTTTTAACATGCATACATTTAGAGTAATATCCACTTTTCCGCTAACACCCCCCTGAACATACCACCGGTTCTAAAAACCTCTTAAACTGTGGGCAGAAAAATCACAAGAATTATGGTATAATTTATAAAATTTTCACATGTCCGCTCTATGAATGATCCATCTTTTTAAAGTTATGTTCTGGCTACAATGGGGTGTGGTTTCCTCTCAGCACAAGGTAGAAATACTGGTTTATCCAGTTCTGCCAAGCCAGCTTGCTCTCACAGGCAGTGCCCCTCCCAGCTTCTGCCAAGAGGAAGCTACATTTTACGACTGCTGTAATAAAACCTTTGCCTGAGTCAGAACAGGCTTTGTTCAGAGCTCCTGTAGAGCACAGGTAATTCAATTATCAGATAGATGGCATATCCTTAGTGTGAGCAGCAAAAGGGCAGCTAGGCCTGGGAACACAGCTGTGACTCAAGTTTCACTCCTGATGGGGTAGTTGCCAGGCAAATTGGAATCTCTTTAAGCTGTCATTTCTGTTCCCCAGTTTCTGCATTCATATAAAACTAAACATTTTCACATATGCAGCTAGAAGGCTGATTCTAAGTTTAAAACTATGACATTTAAACAATTGCAACCTATGTGACACTCAAAAGTAGGTCACTCAGTCAATCTAAACATTTAGATTTTTTTTAGTGTCTTTCAGTCCAAATTTACTTAAACTGCTGAAATCCACAGCGCAGCCAGTCTTGTTATAAACCTTCAAGTCACTTCAGAATATAACTTTACATTGGATCCACCTCTCAGTAAGTCTTTCTTTGGCCTGTTTTGGGTTCATTTATTCAGTTTTCTACAAAATCTGGTGGTTTTAAAACGCCGGCTTTTGGATAGTGGTGAGTACTGGTACTGCACCCCTTTTTGGGATTTAAGAAAATGAATTCCCAACAGTTATGGGTTTGCTTTTGGCAATCAGCATTGCCATTCCCAATGGTTTCAGACTACTGTGTGGGTAGTCCAATGGTGGTTTTAGGCAGTGTCCTTCTGTGCCCATAACATCGGCAAAAATGAGTGGCAGCCTATTCTTCATGCATTTCCCTGTGCATTTTCTGGGAAGCTCTGGCCATCATGAGGTTTTCCATGTCAGTACTGCACAGTTTTGAGGTAGGGCTCGGATGCATGGGTAAATACATCCCACAAGCCCCCCTCTTGCGATGGCCATTCTATTTCACGAATGGGACTCGCAAGACCTGGGATGTTTCCTCATCTTCTTCCAATAGATGGCACAGTTCAGCATCTTTTCCTCCATCCGGTACTGATCGATCGGTTCTCCTCGCCGGTCCTGGTGGGAATATTGGGCGGTACCCCGGGGCCCATTGGATCTTCGTTCCCGGTCTCCGGATCGTCCTCCTTGGCCCGTCTTCAGATTTTCTTTCTCCTAGGACGACAAAGGAAGAGCGGCAATACCTACTCATAGACGTTTTTCCACCACTGTTGAGATAGTGGGGCAGCATATGGATTTCATCATAACAAAACATTACATTCTTATTTTGAAAAAAAACCAGTATAACTAAGAGACAGTTTCATGCAAATCACAATATTTTAGAGACTAGATGTGGTATGTTTTATGGTTGGAACTGAATTAGTCTGAGACAGTACCCGCTAGGATTCCAGAGGATTCCTTCAGTTGTTGCAGAGTGTGCCTGGGATGGCAACATTTCAACTGGTTTATGTGGACCCACTTGTCTTCCCCCTCTGCCAAACCGCCTTTGGGGATGTGGATTTTGTAGGCCACAGGGGAGATTTTGTCGATGATCTCAAAGGGTCCCTTCCATGTAGGCAAAAATTTGCGCTGCTTTGCCTGGTTTCTTTGGAAGTTGTATAAATAGACCCGGTCCCCCACCTGATATTCCTTCCTGGAAGTCTTCAGGTCATAGTGGGTCTTCATGCTATCAGCCGATCTTTCTAGATTCCGCTGAGCGTAAGCAAAAGCATGTTGGAGGTGTTTCCTTAAATTCTCCACATACTCATGAGTAGTGGAGGCATTTATCAGTGTCTGCTCTTGGGTCCTATAGAGCAAATGCTGAGGAAGCACCATCTTGCGCCCAGTCATCAACTCAAATGGTGACATTTTGGTTGCAGATGAAGGGGTAGATCTGATGGCCATTAGGACCAGAGGTAATCGGATATCCCAACTTGGCCCAGAATCTGCCACAAACTTTTTTAAGATGCTCACAATTGTCCGGTTATATCTCTCTACTGCCCCAGAAGAAGCTGGTCTATAAGCAATATGCAGCTTTCTCTTGACCCCCAGTATCTCCCACATCTTTGTCATTACTTCACTGGTGAAGTGGCTACCTCTGTCTGACTCAATCCTTTGAGGTAGACCAAAACGGGAAAAGATGTGGTTAATCATCAAGGCAGCTGCAGTTTCTGCCTTGCAATTTGGGGCTGGGAGACATTCCACCCACTTGGTAAACAAGCATGTCACGGTCAACATGTACTTATTCCCCCTAGCCGAGCGAATCACAGGGCCTACAAAGTCGATTTGTAAATCTGACCATGGCAGTGTCATTCCCCTCTTTTGTAAAGGCGCCCGGTGCGTAAGGGATGATGGCTGAAATTGTGCACACACAAGACACCCCTTCAAGTATTGGTCGAGGTCCTGCCCCATGTGTGGCCAGTATGCAACCTCTCTTAAGATTGCCAATGTTGTGTGAAACCCTCTATGACCGGCAGTGGCCGCATCATGGGCGTGACTTAGCATCAGGCTTCGGAATGAGGTAGGAACCACCCACTGATCGTGGCCAGCTTTGGATTTCCTTACCAACAAACCGTCTTGGATCCGGAACATTTTTGGACATTTCATCAACACTCTTAGGTCCTCTTTCCCAATGTAATCGGTATCCGTCAGGGGAAAGTTCTCAGGGTCCTCAAGGTGCTGGTAAAATTTACCAATTATTGGATCCCCCTTCTGGGCAGTAATCAAATCAGCATCAGGGGTCTCCTTACTCCATTGTGCAATTGAAAGGTCGTTGTGAGCATTTGTCTGGGACCTAGTGATGGCAGTGAGCTGGATTTCCCCCAACAGGGACTCAATCTCAATTAGATCCCCTTGGATGGCCCCGGTTTTGGCCAGCTGATCAGCTAAGTCATTTCCAGTTTTGTCTGGTCCCTCTACTTTGGAATGACCCTTGATCTTTTTCCAATAGATGGTCATCTCATTCGATGTGACCAGATCATCAATGTTTTGGATCAACTTCCCATGTTTCAAGGGTTTGTTGTTAGCACATAACATGCCTCTGGTTTTCCAATTAACCAGGTGCTCCACGAATCCGTTCCGTACATAATCCGAATCTGTGATTATGACCAGTTCGTGGAGTTGATGCTGGACAGCAGTGAGGATGGCCTGATGCACAGCCATCAATTCTGCCACCTGACTACTTCGGGGACCAATTTTGTATCCAGTGGAGGGTTCTGGGGACTCATTCACCCATGCATTCCCTACGCCGGCCACCAGTTCTTTCTCCCCGTCGTTGTCAACATGGTAAGAGCATCCATCCACATACACAGTGGGCATTCCCTCACACTTGTCTTCTTCAAAGACTTTGTGGGGGGAATTAAGGTATGCCTCCATGTTGTCCTTTATTTTTAGACTTTCGTCCTCGAGACAGTTTTCTCTGGCACAATCATGCAAGTCAGCCAGACCTTGCGCGAGTGGACTTTTCTTGTTTTGGCCATATCTGACCTCCACAGGAAAGCCTTGCATTGACAGAATCCAGGAAGTAATTCGGGAATTACTCACATTTCCAGCCCGGATTCTGTCACTTTGGAGATATTGCAGAGGCTGGTGTGGAGTCTCCACTATGATGTGTTCCCCCTGGATAAACAGGCGGTAATTCTTCAATGCCCACACCGTTGCCAGGAGTGCCTTCTCACAATCGTTGAATTTTTCCTCCACAGAGGATAAAGTTTTGCTCGCATAGGAGATTACTTTATTGACCTTGTCATGCTTTTGGTATAATACGGCCGTCAAGCACGTATTAGAGAACCCTGTCTCCAGGAAGAACTCCTTGTTTCTGACAGGGTAAGCTAGGCAAGGCGCTTGTGAGAGGCTTCTCTTGAGTTGTCTTACTGCCTCGGATTGTTCTGGACCCCATTCCCACTTGACCCCCCCCTTCAGGAGATGAATCAGGGGTCTGGTGATCTCTGCGTAGCCCTCAATGAACTTTCTGCTGTAATTAGTCAGTCCAAGGAGGCTCCTTAGTTCCCGCAGAGTTGTGGGGTCTTTCAGTTTCTGAAGTGCTTCCACTTTCTTTTCCTGGGGACAGAGGCCCTGAGGAGTAATCTCATGCCCCAAGAAATTAACACGGGTTCTACACCACTGTGCTTTCTGAAAGGAAAGTTTTGCTCCGGCGGCCCTCAACTGTGTCAGAACATAACGGATCTCCGCTATGTGTTCCTCCACAGATGAACTTTTGATGAGGACATCATCTACATAAGCCAGGTTACCCCTCGCACCCAGGTCGGGCATGGCCTTATGTAGGAAAATGTTGAATTCATTGCCGGAGTTGAGGTATCCGAAGGGAGTCCGGGTCCATGTGTACTGCTGGCCCCCAAAGGTAAAAGCCAGTTTGTATTGGTCCTCCCTGCTGACAGGCACGGTCCAGTATCCATTGGTCAGGTCTATTGCAGTGAATACCTGTGACCCCTGAATCTGGGCCAGCCCTTGGTCAATGTAGGGCAGAGGCCATCGGGAAGTATGGACCCGTTTGTTGAGCTCCCTAAGGTCGGCGCAGAGTCTCCACTGGCCGTTTGGCTTCAATATTCCCAGCACCGGATTATTGAAGGTGCTGTGGACGGGACGGATTATTCCCCGGGACTCAAGGTTCTTAATTATTTCAGTAAGGGACTCCATGGATGCGAGAGGCAAACGATATTGCTTCACAAACACTGGAGTCATGCCAGGGTCCGTGGGGATTGTTGTTGTGTGGATGTCGGTGCGACCACAGTCATATGAGTCTACCGCAAAGAGATCTTGGAAATCCAAGAAAACTTGTTTCAACTTTTGCTTTTGTTCCAGAGTCACACAGGCATCAGCTAGGTTGACTCTCTCTTCCACCATCTGCCTGAAGCCTGGAAAGACTTCTGGTTTGGCTATCTCCGCGGCCTCCTCCAGCTGGGTGGAGAAGTCCCTGGTCAGAGTGCTGATTTGGACCGGAGGCTTCAGGTGGGAAAGGCAGCCTTCATGAACCTGGAAAATCACCTCATCCCTCCTGAATTCACAAGTCACATCTTCCTTACCATAAGGGCAGGAAGTGTACACCAGGAAGTTCCCCCCATGCCGGGTAAAAATCCTGTCTGGTGTTGTATTGTCCTCACTGTCACTGTCAAAACAGTCCTTGGGGATTGGTCCTAACAGTTCATTTCTAAGATCAATGGAGAAATGTCGGTCATCAACCGCCATTCCAATAATGGTGCCTGCGGCTAGAGTAATACTCTTTAAGTCGCTGTTATCCACCTCTATTGGAATGGTGTCATGTTCTATGTTGACTAATGGTGTTGGGTTTACCCCCAACCCTTGCTGTTGGAGAGAAGCATTTAGATGTATGTAAGCATCAGGGTTTTTCAACTCTTGTCCCCTTTTAACTTTCACTTCCAGGGAGAATTGTCGGGTCCTTTCTGGGATGGTGACTTCCTCTTTAACCTGAATTTCAACTGCATAAGGTAGCAATTGAGCTGACCTAAATGCTTTTTCTGGATCATCAAAGCCCATGGGATTATCCGCTAATCGGGACCAAGCTTTGAAGTTTATTAGGTCCAAACTAATGGCAAAGCGATTGAGAATGTCACTGCCTAAGTAAAAGGCGGCAGGGACGTCTCGCACGACCCAACAATTGTGGACTATGCTCTTGTTGCCAATGGAGATTTTGAGCATACACCTGCTTGGCAGGAGATGTTTGGAATTAGGTGCTTCCAGGTCCATTTCCCATTTGTCTATCAGTTTGAAGGTGGGAATGGCTGGATCTTTTGGGAGTTGGCGGAACATGGCTTCGCTGATGAAGCTCTTACCGTTGTTCACACACACTCGAGCGAGAACAGAGTCCTTCCCATCATTTAACTGAACAGGGATGAACAACTGCTCTCCAATTTGCTGAATATCAGCCAGGCTCTGAGCTGATTTCACATCTTTCTGGACTATAGGAGTGGGAGTTTCAGATTGTGGATTGGTATAGAATTTCAGAGTGTTTCCTTCCAGCGTGGAATACCACTTTAGACTGGAAGGAAGGTTGATTTTCAGAAATAGAGAGGACCCCCCATCACCAGTCTGTTGTCCTACTGCTATTACTGTCACGTCTGGAATCTGGTTGTTCTGGAAGTGAAATTCTACTTGGTCAGATTTTTGTTCAACCATGTGGCAGGTGCCGTTTAAACTAACATGGTTGACACTCTGTTTTAATTTTATTGGTCGGCTAGTCTGGGTCCAGAGGACCTTGTTTACGCAATCAATTAGGGGTGACAACCTTCTCAGGAGGTCATTCCCTAGTAAACAAGGGGTTTCCTCTGGAGTCACTACTATGACCGGGTGTTTCAACTTGTGTCGCCCGATCTTAATGTCCAAGTCTGCAGTCCCCTCAACGGGAATTTCCTTCCCGTCAAAGTTCTGCAGTTGTCCAGGAAGAGAGGTGAGAGGAATTTGGTAATTCTCTCCCCTTCCTGCATTCAGTTCGTCAAAGGCCCTTCTGGACAGAAGGGTAGCTTGAGATCCAGTGTCCACCAGTGCCGAGATTGTACCCTGCCCCTGTACTTGTACCGGGGCATAATATCTTCCCTCCTTCTCCTCGAGGGGGCACAGATAATGTACATTTTTGGACAACTGGTGGGCTAATTTTCTGGTTTTGGACATCGCGAGAGAAGAATTTTGGGCAGAATTCTGTGGAGAGCCTTGGGAATCTGAAAGAAAAATTTGGCAACTGGAGATCAGAGCCATTGTGGGTTCCCCTGGCTCCGGTTCTGGGCCGCCCCCCCCTTTTTGGAGGCAGTCACCAGGATGGGTTTGAACCAGGGGATTTTCTTGCTGTTGGTTCTGGGATGAGATGGTGGGCGGGGGTAGCTCAGTCTCCACATCTCCCCAGTCTGGATTTGCATCCCTAGGGACCTATTTTTCTTTGGGAGGAGTTCCCCCCTCTCTGAAGGAGAAGATCCTTTTCCCAGGATCCTCTGAGGATCCCTCTCCCTCAAATTGGAAGATCTGTACCTCCTCCTCAAACTGAGTCTGTTTGGGTCTTTTGTTTCTCCTACCCCCCCTCTGCTCCTTAGGAGGCAGACTTTCAGGGGCAAGAGATTTTGTTTCCGGTTCCTGGGTTTCCAGGGGCTGTTTACAAGTGAGGAAGGAAGCTTCCTCCAAGGCTTTACACCCCCCTTCCCTTGGTGCCTCCTCCCTGGGAACCGGTGAGTTATCGGGGTGCTGCCCCCGTCATTGTTCTGGAGCACCAGGTCCAGAGTTGGGTGCGTTCTGCGCCGGCACGCCCATCTGAGGGTTCTGCTGAGCCCTCAGTATGTGACCCAGGTCCCGCGCCATGTTTTGAACCTGGCGCTCTAACTGGGAAACCCGCTCAGGCTGATACGGGGCCCTGTTTTCTCCCCTGGGCTGATCCCGGGAAGGGTAGCTGTCCCTCCTCTGGTAATACCCCGGGTTGGGAAGATTTGGGTACCCCTCCACCCTTGGCCTCCCCTCTCCCGGATTCAGTGGTCTGGGCTCAGGGAATTGGGGAAAGAAGGATGGATGGTTTTGGGGCTGAAAGTCGGGTGGATATCTGGGGAAAAAGTTCTGCCCAGGGTTTGGTAAATTTCTGCCCTCCTGTGGGAAGTTTGGAGGGAAGTTCCCTGGGTTAGGTGCTTGGCTGGATCCCCCTCTTGGGCTGGAGGAGTCCACACATAACCCAGGATGGGTCGATTTCCCTTGTAACGGGGACTTACATAATCAGGAGAGCGAGGGACCCCATTTGTGGGGCTGCCTCCTTGGCTCCCTGTCTGTGACTGGCCCGAGGACCTTCTGGGCCTAGCATTATTAGGTGCAGGTAGGTTTTTAGGCCCCCCCATCTCCAAATCTAAAACGGGGGTGACCTTTACCTCTGCCACCTTGGCAGCAGCAGGTGTGGTGTTGGCTTTGGGGTTTTTCTGGGCATTACTTTTGCTATCTACCGGTTTCTGCACCTCATAGATCCGGGTAGCCTGTTCAATCACCCAGTCTAAAGATCTTTTCTCGTGAAAATCCCTCACGAGCTGGGTCATGATATATTTGGGCAAGGCATGGAAAAACGTATTTATAAATTCCCTGCTATCCGTGCGCACCCTTCTTGTGGTCTGTGCAAAAGCACGCTTTAACTCCTGCACAAATTCTTGTGGGGCCTGATCCTCCCCACATTGCAAATTGTAGGCTGCCTTGCGAGCCTCTTGAGGATTTCTGTGAACAGAAAAATGTTTCAAGATGGCCGCCTTATAGGTGGACCATCTTGAATGATTTTGGTCCTCCAGCCCCGCAAAGAAACTGGAGTATTCCGGGGAGAAGGTCCACTTTACATATTGAATACAGCTTTGGCTGTCCTTCAAATGGAAATTCTCCATCATTTGTTCAAACAACTCTAAGTGCTCCCAAACAGAATACTTAGCGTTCTTATGGTAAGGCGTGATGACGCTCCTGATCGCCTTAATCTGCTTTAAGGGGTCCTTAAGCAAGGCCCTTTTTGCCTTATTGGCCTTTTTGGTTCGGGTAACCCTTGTCCATTCATCCTCGGACTCAGAGGCACTGCTCCCAGAGGTTCCCGTCTGTTCTTCCAGGTTTTCCCGGATTCTGCGAGACTGGGAATGGCTGGCAGAATGTGGGGACCTGGTCTCCTGTGTCCTGCGCAGTTCAGAGGAGTCTTCAGATTCCTCCTTGCTGCCAGGATTTGCTGGGTACCCCCCCCACTGACCTAACTGGGCAGAGGTTTTCAGGATGCCCTTAATGGGCCTATTCTCCCGGGGTTCCCCACTGAATTGCACCATGCTTGGGTGCCCATACCCGGATGCCCGCCCCTCCATTCCTGGATGGTACTGGCCTATGAGCCCCATGCTTCTGGCTGGATAGTAATCTGCCATCCCTGTGGCCCTGTGCTCATGTGCGCCAGGGGACACGGGGGTGGCAGAGTCCAGGGACTGAGAGGTATGAGGGCCTCTGGTACTAGGGCTCCTGAGGTTATGCTCCGGAGTTTCCATTTCCCAGCGAACCTCATCTCTATCCGCCCCTGCTCCCTGTTGCAATGCAAGAGCCTGCATTTGTGCTTTCAGTTCCTCTGTTAAGGCCTTACTCGACTCTATCAGTCTCTCCTGCATCGCTACCTGTTGTTGGAGCCTATCATTGTGTTGACAGAGGGCCTCATTTTCCCTCTGTGCTTCCTGGTTGGTCCTGGAGAACTGGGCCAGTCTTTGCTGCAGGAGGTTTACCTCCTGAGTCCCATCCCTACCGGCCTGCTCCTTTCTTGCCAGAGCATCTTCCACCCTTCTGGTGTGCTCTACCAAGTTCTGGTTTTCTTTTTGGAGGTCACCCAGCCCCTGGAGGGCCAGGTGATTTTCTTCAATTTCCTTTTTTAAGTGGCAGACTTCCTGGCCTAAAGTGTCTCTTTCCTGACTGAGATCCTGCATTTGTGCCGCCAAGTCGTCCCTCTGCCTTTGGAAGGCACCAGCTTTCTGGCGCTCCTGATCAAACTCTGCCTGGGTATCCAGGTCTTTCAGAATCAGTTTATTGCTCTCCTCTTTCTCTCTATCTAGCTGGCTTTGCAGGGTGACTACCTGCTCCGCGCATGCCCTGTTGAAATTGATCTGTTGCTCCAACTTTTTCTGGTTCTGCAGTAAGGAGTCCAAACTGTCTTGGTGCTCCTTCTGCAGGGCCAGAAATCTGGTATCCTGGTCTGTCTTTTCCTGTTGTAGGATGCCCATATCCTCTTTTATTTTAATGATGCACTGCCTGCTGTCATTTTCTGACTCCTGGCTCCCCTGCAGCCTCTGCTCAGAAGAGACCAGGTCCGATTGGACCTTCTCTAACACCACCTGTTGCCTATTTGCCAGATTTTGGCTTTCAGCACATCTATCCTGCATGTCTCCCATATATAGGTACAGGTATGCTGCTATCCTGGCAATCTTATTGTGTTCCTCTTTGGCTTTAGGAGCCATATACAGTTCACTCAGGGCCACATGTAATGGACCCTGATCTCCCCATGAGTCTGACCCTGTTTCAGTGACCTGTCGCGTGATGGCCTGCAACCAGGCATCCTGGCCCTGCTCAACCCATTCACCTCTCACAAATAGTTTATGTAAGAAGTGCTCTCTGGCTATTTTCATATCTACCAAGGTCGTCATTCTAGAGATTGGTCTCTGTCCTGACTTACAGAAGTTAGTGTTTTATTTTTGCAGAACAGAACTTTTCTTGGAGTGTCCCTTTTGAGGAATGCTTCACAGCGTAATGCAGCGTGGTGATCCGACCGGATGTATGTATCCCGTCAGTTAGCACACTGTATTAAGCTGCACAAGTGGTAAATCTAACCCAACATCCCGGACGAGCCCCCAATTTGTAAGAGGATTCAATTCAACACTACAGCTAAGTCAACGCCTAGTCTATAATACTGAATGAAAACCCTTATTGATATATCTTTATGTCCAGTTCATGCGTTCTGGATGACTACCCCTATATAACACCCCTCTGTTGGAATCCCCCTGACCCCACTGAGCCAAGAAGTAGTTCTGTTTTGCAAGTTAAAAGGTTTATTTGAAACTTTAAACAATATAGATATATATATCACACTTTATAATAAATTAATAATTGAATATCACACTTAATCTGATATGATAAAGATTAACAACGGAGAATCTGTCACTAGCACACTTCTTTATAATCAATGATGAGTGGTTATAGGATGGATAAGATAGCAACAATACTTTTATGGTTTCCAATGAATGCAAGGTGGAATGAAATGCAGTACAGAAAATACTCAATATGATTTCAACAAAACAATGTAATCACTTTTCTCTGGCAATCCCCTCCCCCCCTTGATGCAATGCAAGGAAATGGAAGGAAGCACACAGTTCTCAGAAATGCAATCAATGTAATTCAGTTCAATCCCCAGCAAGCTTAAAGAAAACAGATAGGAGTTTTGAAAACACAGGCCCAAATGCTTTTATATGTGCTAGCAATGGATGAGAAATATGCTGGAAATGCTTTTAATTCCCTTTCAGAGGTTCAGGGTGAGTGATAGCTACTCTCTATGAATTCAGGATCACCTTAACAATGCTTTAGTAGTAACTAGCAGGTAAATGAAGTTTTTGGCAAGGAAAAGCAAAACTGCTGTCTTTTTACACGTGAAGAAATTTGCAAATCGTGGCAAAATTCGCGCGTGCGTTTTCCGCGATTGCGGTAAATCTATAAGGGGTAGGAATGTGCGATTCAAAGCTTAGATTCTAAGCTTTCAATGAAAGTTACTGCCAGTCTCTAGCCAGTCTCTAGCACAAACGGTCGCGGAGATATGAGCGATTAAATAAAGGTCGTTTTTCAGATTTGAAATTTTAAAGTTCAAAAAGACACGTGCAGCTTGCAACTAGAAAATGACAAGTGACAGCTATGCAAATGACAGGTGACAGTTAGGAGACAGTTCTAATTAGATTAAGCTAGATTGAATTATATTATTTTAACTAGGAGATTGGTTCTGCACAGTTTTCTAGGTACTCACACTATATTCTTGAGTGAAATGGGCCTCGCCATGGATCTGGTCAGGTTTTAAACTCGCCTCTGGTCTCTGCACTTCACAGTGATCTGGGTCAGCTCTCTCTGGTTCTCTGGTCTGGTCTCTAGTTCTGGATAGATTGAAGTCTCTAGTTTGGCTCTCTGGAGGTTTGATGGAGGTAAAGTATGGATTTTTCCGGCAGAGCTTCCAGCGGCAGATGGATTTGAAAGTCCTCTAACTGTCCTGTCTCTCTACTTTTATGTGTTTAGAATGTGGGTGTGTTCTTGCATCACTGACCCTACCTCTCTCTCAGCTTCTAATTGGTCAAATTTCCATTCCCCACTTGATTGGGGAATGAACTGTGAGTCAGAGGGATGTCATTTTATGGCTTGCAGATAGGACACTCCTCTGTCAGATTGCACACATTCTATATTTGATAATAAAAGACATATTTCACAGTTACACAGTTGCTTGAAATTACATATACATGGTGTGGCTGAATTTAGCCATGTCTCTGTCCAAATCTGTTGTTTCTAAGAGCTTGCATTCAGAAATGGCACATAATTGACTTTTTAACTGATTTTTCAATTTCTGACATTGACCCAACTTTACATACATGTGCGCAGGGAGTATGGACATTAACTGATGAAGTTTCAGATTTTTAACATGCATACATTTAGAGTAATATCCACTTTTCCGCTAACACCCCCCTGAACATACCACCGGTTCTAAAAACCTCTTAAACTGTGGGCAGAAAAATCACAAGAATTATGGTATAATTTATAAAATTTTCACATGTCCGCTCTATGAATGATCCATCTTTTTAAAGTTATGTTCTGGCTCCAAAGGGGTGTGGTTTCCTCTCAGCACAAGGTAGAAATACTGGTTTATCCAGTTCTGCCAAGCCAGCTTGCTCTCACAGGCAGTGCCCCTCCCAGCTTCTGCCAAGAGGAAGCTACATTTTACGACTGCTGTAATAAAACCTTTGCCTGAGTCAGAACAGGCTTTGTTCAGAGCTCCTGTAGAGCACAGGTAATTCAATTATCAGATAGATGGCATATCCTTAGTGTGAGCAGCAAAAGGGCAGCTAGGCCTGGGAACACAGCTGTGACTCAAGTTTCACTCCTGATGGGGGTAGTTGCCAGGCAAATTGGAATCTCTTTAAGCTGTCATTTCTGTTCCCCAGTTTCTGCATTCAAATAAAACTAAACATTTTCACATATGCAGCTAGAAGGCTGATTCTAAGTTTAAAACTATGACATTTAAACAATTGCAACCTATGTGACACTCAAAAGTAGGTCACTCAGTCAATCTAAACATTTAGATTTTTTTTAGTGTCTTTCAGTCCAAATTTACTTAAACTGCTGAAATCCACAGCGCAGCCAGTCTTGTTATAAACCTTCAAGTCACTTCAGAATATAACTTTACATTGGATCCACCTCTCAGTAAGTCTTTCTTTGGCCTGTTTTGGGTTCATTTATTCAGTTTTCTACAAAATCTGGTGGTTTTAAAACGCCGGCTTTTGGATAGTGGTGAGTACTGGTACTGCACCCCTTTTTGGGATTCAAGAAAATGAATTCCCAACAGTTATGGGTTTACTTTTGGCAATCAGCATTGCCATTCCCAATGGTTTCAGACTACTGTGTGGGTAGTCCAATGGTGGTTTTAGGCAGTGTCCTTCTGTGCCCATAACATCGGCAAAAATGAGTGGCAGCCTATTCTTCATGCATTTCCCTGTGCATTTTCTGGGAAGCTCTGGCCATCATGAGGTTTTCCATGTCAGTACTGCACAGTTTTGAGGTAGGGCTCGGATGCATGGGTAAATACATCCCACAGGAAGGTGTGGGAACTCTTGGAAGGTACATTTTGGAGAAAAAAAAAAAAACAATAGGAATTCCCAAAAGCCTACCCATCGTTGCACTTCGTGCAGAGCTTGGTATACAGTCTCTTCAGTCAATCATTTTGTGGAAAACTTTTGCCCTAATGCAAAAGCTGTCAGAAGATCACCCGGCGATGGGATGCACCTTTCATAAACCAAATGGGAAGGGTAAAGGTTCAAGGACTTTAAATGACTGGAAGGAAAAATGCTAGAAACTTCTACCTCATCTAGAATTGTCTCTAAAATAGCTAATTGAAAATCCTGAAAAAGTGAAAGAGAAAGTGAAAAGAAGTGACTGGATTAAAACCCTAGAAGCAAACACGTACATGACCTCACTAAGAAACACGGCTGCAAATCTTCACCAAAGAAACACACTATCCAGATATTTCCAAGTAAATCACATTGTGACAAACTTCTAAAGATATGACTGAACATTTATCCAACCAATGAGTATCTCCATAGAACAGGACGACGTGGAGAAAGTAATGGCCAATGTAGGTTCTGTCTAACTCAGGGGAGTTGCTAGGTCTGGAAAAGACCTGGGGCTACGCTGATGTCGGAACTGTTGGGACTCGGGGCTAGCTAGTCTTTTGGCTGTAGCTCCTGAGATTCTATCCGGGGCTACAACCAAAAGATCAGGGGCTATAGCCCCCTTAGCCCCCCCTAGCAACGCCCCTGGTCTAACTCATGGAAGTTTGGAAACAGTGAAACACCTAATGCTACATTGCCAGGGAATAACCAATGAAAGGACTAAATAATAAAAAAAATATTGAGTAAAGTGTCCTTAATCGAAGACAGTATTAACATGGACACTGAAAACGGCTAGACGATTGGTACAGTCTAGTATTATTGTAGAGAAATGTTGGAAAACGTGACATAATGTGAAATAATGTGAAACAAGGACTTCTTTCTTTGCTTTTAGATATGAGAATAAGTATGTTGATTGGAAAATCAATTGGAGGTCATTATGACAATAATGCGTGAAAAGTTTGCTAGTAAACTAAATGATGCATTTAAATAAAATGATTTAAAAAAAAAATCTTCCAGACTCCTGAATATAAATTCATCAACGAGTACAGAGTGCAGCAGCCAGACTTATGCTCAACAGCATCCCCCCAGATAAGGTGCTTAGACTGGCAAGTAGTATAACACAATCCTATGCCTAATCTATCAAATTCTTAATGTCACCTTTTAAAGTTGCCATGCACTCCGAATAGACAAATTCAAGAAACCCCATATTCTAAAATGGACAAACAAAAATCAAATGATTGTTCCCAGAACTAGATGCAAGCAAAGTGGGGACAAGGCATTCTCAGAGCTAACACCCTCCCACTAGAAAATACAAAGCTCGACAGACCTCACACAATTTAGAATTCCAATAACCATGTAAAGGACTACCCAGAAACAAGCCAGGGAAGATTTCGCTGTACTTTGCATTCCAGCCATGTCACGATTTCTACTTAAAAAAAAAGAAAGAAATATTTACTTGATTTAATTGTGTTTACAATTTTTACAAGAACATTTCTACTTCTCATAGCACCAAGAAGCATGTACATTCAGGTGTGTGGCATAAAGAGGTATGCACACTGTAGTAAATATAGTAATAGTGCCACCAGTGGTGTTAATTGGAGTGGGTACTGCTGTCACATCTAGTGCTAGTACTACTAAGAATAAGAATAATAAGACTAATAATACGAATGTGATTTAAATAATAGTTATACTGTTATTGCTTTATTATTATTATTATTATTATTATTATTATTATTATTATTATTATTATTATTGTTATTTTTATTATTAATAATAATAATTATTATAATTATTATTATTAATAATAATAATAATTATTAATAATAATAATAATAATAATAAATAACCAACTTATTATTATTATTATTATTATTATTATTATTATTATTATTATTAGTATTATTATTATAATACTAATAATAATAATAATAATAATACCTCAAAAGGTTCTGCCAAATAATATCAAAATTACAAATAAGAATACATTTTTTTTAGAAAATAAACAGAGTTAATACTAGCACCATGGGAACAACTTAAACGTCTCAATTTTTTACGAGTGGCAAATAGGTTAGAAGAGACCGTAACAGCATTGGAATTCACAACAACGTAACACAAAATCTAACGAACACAAAGTCCTGTCTCTTAAAATGGATTGAGCAGGACAGACCTTCAATTTCTGGACCTGTCAGCCCATTTCCAATGCTAAACATCAATAGCACTCAAGAAGCTGCACACGAACAGCAAGCTCAAAGTTTTCAGAGTTTATATATAGATTTTTCCATTCAATAGCTTTGCATAGATTAATAAACTCGCAGGCTCACTAGGTCGTCACGGTGGTTTTGCCTGACATAAATCAATTATTGTTTTTGGGAAGTAAAAACAAAACCTTCAGATTCAGATTTAAAACGGTAATGCAGGAAGGGTAACATTACAACTTTGCATAAAGTCGTGAACCAAAAGTTCGATGCAACTGGGCAGCGATCAACTGTCGTAAATATTATTTGTGGTGTGAATACATAAGTCATCAATTTAAATCAGTAGCGAACATTAGGTGACTCACGGCATATGAACCACACCCTGCAGGACTCATTGAACAATTATAGTGTTCTTAAAATATCTAGGAATTCCCATTGTGACTTTGCATGAGTCTGTATTAAGAAAACCGGATGTTGTGTACAGCTTAACAGGAAGTGTGGACAACTCTGGGTGTCTTGAAGGTCAATTCATCACCCTCTGCTAATGACTAGCAGGGGACACCACCACTGGTGAAAAAGTCGTTCACCAGTGGCAGATTTGACCAAATGAGGATAATGGAGATTGCACAGAAAAGCAAAAAACACTGACAATAAGAACACACTTGTATATGTGGTATTGCCAGAGTTTCTATCCAGGGGGTACATGTTACAGGCCCCTGGGAGACCAGTTTTTTGCAGTGGCAGTGCAACACATCTCAACATGTGAGAGGCACTAAGTAATTCAAGAGGCACTGAGTAGAAGTGAACAGTCGGCCATAAACTGCTTGATAGGTTTTTCTGCTTTTCTAGGGAGAGTGAAGTGTCTTTCTCTGACTATTGTACCCCTGTGTATTATTGGACAGCATAATGTTTTACTTGACACATTAGTGGTTAATAATATACCCTTATGGATGGAGGGAGGTGTCTCTTCTCCTCGGGCCATAACTTGGCGGCAGTTCATTATCCCAGGTGATAATGACCCCTGCCAAGGTCTATAAGGCTATTAGCACATAGTGACAATAGCAATACATGTTTTGGAGTTTTGGTGTGGAAATACAAAACGATGTGTTAACAGTAAGTACAGCAAATAGACAATCTAAGTTAGTAACTTTAAATGTTGTTTTATTTTTTAGTATAGAAATACATGGTTGTTTTAAAGTTAAGCATTTTAATTGCAACTTGGTTGAACTGGAACATGTTTAACATCAGCATGCATAAGGTGTCATGTAGAAAAAAATAGTTTTGCTAGAATTTATTTTATTTCATTTATTTATGTACAGGAGACAGAATGCTCTTTTGATCACAAAAGAACAAACAATATATAAGAACTCTGATTTGACGGGAAGCAGTGGCTTCTTACAATGGGGTGAATTTGAGGGATATTCTGACCAGGTTGTGAGGGGAGTAAATGGAAGAGTCAACCGGGGCAATGCATAAGTGGACATACAGGGTTTAAGGACAACTAACATTCGCCATTTGTAAGTCAAGGTAGGGGTACTGTCAGCTGTGTTCGGTATGTGACCATGATGGGTGAAGTGCTAGAGGAGGTGAGGGACGATTCAGGTTAGAGGCGAGGGAAATATGTTAGCTATCAGGCAGATGAGAAGTAGGCTAAGAGGGTAACTCAGAGGCGAGGATATAGGCTTTTAGTTTGGTTTTGAACAAATCTGTGTTGACTTTTTCATGATGTCCGGAGGAAGAGAATTCCATGCAAGTCTAGCAAGAAGAGAGAAACAGCAGGCATGAGAGGAGCCACAATGGCAGTCAAAGAAGCAGAGCAGAGATTAAGAGAGATTAAGAGAAGGCTTGTAGAGTTGGATAGAGGAGGATAGATACAGTGGTGGCTTATAGTGGATAGATTTGTAAACCAGGAGAAGACATTTAAATCTGGCCCTGTTTTTTTATCGCCTGTCACCCAGCCTGGTGACAGTACCAGGAAGTAGGTGTCAAGTGAGGGAGTTCAAAGATAGTATTGGCAGCAAAGTTAATGATATTGTTGAGAGAACAGTACGCATAGTTGGGGTACCAAAGAGGTTGCTGGCACAGTAGTGCAGTTTAAGGAAGACAAGAGTGGTTAAGAGATGCTTGGCAGTGTTGAAAGTAAGGAGGTGTCTGATTTGCCAAATGTTGCTTAATGTTTAGGAGGCTAAGGTGAGATTCTGTTCCAGTTTTGGAGATGAAAGCAGAGAAGGTGTGAGAAGGGTCATAGATGACACTAAGGATGCTAGCTTAATAAGAGTAGGGGAGAGTGTCAGGTAGGAACTGGATAGGCTGAGGAACAGATGAAAGAGAGCTTTTGGCAGGGAAGAAGAACACCTCTGTTTTGGAAGAGTTTAACATCAGAGAGTACAAAGCCATCCAATATGTAATGGCAGAGAGACAGTTGAAAATGTTGATAGAGAGATCAGAGGAAAGTTCAGGAAATAAGATGTGGGTGTCGTCTGCAAATAGTTGGTACGAGAACCCAAAGGATGAGATTGGTGCCCCAAGAGCAGAGATGTAGACTGAAATGAGGAGTAGACCGAAGAGAGAGCCTTGTGAAACACAAACCATTAGTGGAGTGAGTTGACAGGTGTTGTTCCAGGACACAGAAAATTGGCAAAGTAGCATTAAATCCAGGAAAGGGCTTGATCGTGAATCCCAAGAAGAAAGAGAGTATTAAAACAATCAGAGTGATAGTATCAAAGGCAGCAGACAGGTCAAGGAGAATTAGGGTAGAGGATAGGTTGGAGGGCTTAGCAGAAGCGATGAAGTTGGACACATTCATTGACTGACAGGAGTGGAAAACTGCTTGTATGAGGTCTCAAAGGTTGTGGATGTCTGAGAAATTGGTAAAATGGTTGAACAAAGCCCTTTCAAGCCCTTTATAGTAGTGCCCGGAAGGAGAGAAACAGTACAAAATGTAGCCGGTAGGTTTGGCTCAGCACCTTGCTTTTTTAGGAGAGGGACAACTATGGATTTACTATAAACAGAGGGAAAGCAAGCAGAGTCGTAGGACAGGTTGAAGAGTTCGTTGAGGTTAGAGGTCACTAAATGGGCAATAGGGTTGACTAGTTGAGGAGCAAGAGGGTCTGATGGGGCACAAGAGCCTGCATGGGTAGAGATAGCACCTCATCAGTTTTAATGTGACTAACATGGGGGATAGAGGCAGAGGATGATGGTAGAGTAGGTGGAGTGTACAATGTAGGAGGAGGGAGTGTGAGAAAGGTCAGAAAGCATCTAATTGTGGATGTTTTTGCAGCAAAGTATTCAGCTATTTCATTAGCTGTGACAGTAGTTTATAGCCATAGACTTAGGAGTAAGCAGTGAATTTAGGGTGCCCTGTGGTCAGCGAGGTTGGTTGCAGTGAGACTCAATGAGGGTTAGGAAGTATACCCTTTTCACTCTATCAAGAGAGGACTTGAGAGAGTTCAAGGCAGAGAGATAGAGTTGCAGGTCCAAAAGCGAGTGGGTACTCCTCCATTTGTGCAGCAGCTGACACATGTCTGTGCAGAGAGAATGTATGGGGAGACTCATGGTTGAGAATGCTGAGATGTATGGGTGAAAGTAAGGAGTGGGGAGTGAGAGGAAAATGCATTTATGTATTTTGTTCTTTGTTTATTTATTGTGCATTTATTATGCACTTATACAGCAAATACATTCACAAAGCACCCACAGGGCCACAGGGAGGGAACATGGGGTTGAAACAATAAGGGAGGGAACATGGGATTGAAATGATACAACAGAGGAGTATAAAGACAAAAGTACTATATATTGTTAGTGGTCATAACATGCAAGTGCAGGTGGAAGAGGGGAGTGTAGGTAGGTGCTGGCATGTCCACGCTCATGGGTGAGTGGTAAGTGCTATGAGGCATGGAGCCACATTAGGTAGGTAAGTGCACGCCTACAGGATGAAGGAAGGAGGGTCCTGAGGCAAGTTATGTGAGTAGGCAGTCACTGAGGCAGTTGGGTGTAGAAGGCCAGGACCCCTAGACACATAAGGGTGCTTGTCACAAATACAGGGCCTTGAAAGAGATTGGAAGCTCGAGAAGGCAATGTTGGTGGAAGAGGCCATGGGTGTGAAGGAGGAGAGTGATAACTCTAGGTTGGACAGAAAGGGGGATGACAGAAGGTTTACATTTCATTTTAGGAATTGGTGTAGAAAGTGGTGAGAAAAGATTAGAGGGTAGAAAGGAGATGGTGGTGGAAACAATTGAGTGATCCAATATGGATAGTGTGACAGTAGTATTAGTGGCTGAGAGAGAGGTGGAGATGAATTAAAGATCCAAAGAGTTGCACCCTTTGTGGGTAGGCAGTTTATGGATAGAGTGGAGAGTGCTGTCACTAAGAAAAGAATGAAGTTCAGATTTTTCAGAGGTGGTTGGAGCTGGTAATCTCCTAAGAGAATTAGGTGATGTTTAGTGGAAAGAGAATCCTGCCCAAGATCATCAAAGAATGGTGCAATGGGACCAGGAGGGCGACAGATGGAGATGAGGTGAACCGAGTGAGGCAGACCACTTATACGAAAGTGAAAGCATTTTCCAATGTGTTTATTAATGCAGTTGCCCAAGATCATCAAAGAATGGTGCAATGGGACTAGGAAGGCGATAGATGGAGATGATGTGAACCAAGTGAGCCAGAGCACTTATATGAATGTGAAAGCATTTTTCAATGTTTTTATTTTTCACTTTTGTTTGTTAATTATCATGTTGTAGCAAATAAAATGTCATCCCAGAGAAGAAGTGTTTTGTTGAAACAGAATCTTACCTGGAAAGTGTGTTGTTATTACCCTGTCTGCTTCTGAAAACCGAATGTTTAAAAATGCATTCAATATTAGTAGTTATTGACTTCACTCTAAACATTCTGATTGGCTCAGATTTCCGTGTGCTAATATATATTATATATCGAATATATCTTGAAAAAAAGAGATTACCAACAATAACTGTAACACCAATGGGCACAATCAGATTCCAGAGCAAATTTGTAGTGCAAAGTCAAGAAACTTCCCATAGGATCATCACTCAATTCAAGCCTAAACTATGAACTTGCTCGGTGGTCTACTCTTGTGAGCCACAGTCCTATCATATTATTGATGTGGGCTTTCACTGCTCAACAAGATGCTGCTAACAGAGTTTCCATTACTGCCTACTATGTGAGCAATTCTGTTATCGCATTGCTATGTATTAATAGGGATGAATGAAAGGCAGATATACATAGCTTGACGGACGTGTTTTCGTAGACTTCATAGACTACAGTTTAAATGGTGTTTGTTTGTGCACTTTTGGCTGCTATGAATTCGACCAGTGTATTTACTTACTTTGTAATGGGGAGTTCCCCCAAATACCTCCCTAAACCGTATTCTGCCTCCTTACCTCCACTTCCATACTCTCCTACACCCAAAAGCACATATAAAATCTTTGATCTTTGAAATTGTGTAAGATAGATAGATAGATAGATAGATAGATAGATAGATAAGTTCAGGGTGCCATGAGTGACTCTTTCCCAAATGGCACATGTTATTTGATAATGTAACTTTAGGCATCATCTTCATCCACACATTTCCAACACACTAGCTCCTATTAGAACTTGAGCTTCATAGAATGTGTTTCATGTGTACGTTCTATTTGCTGAAATCCCTGTTCAACGGATGCAATCTTCACCCACCCTTACATACCTTCTTCCCTTATTCCTTTTACCACCTCATCTAACCTCTTCACACTCTCTCTCTACTTCTTTCCTTTCTTCCTGGAAGTCGATACAGCCTTGGCTAGCACAAGGAACGCAATTTGGGGATTGTCATGGGAAGCAGCAGTGACCCATGATGACTCATTTATGACCTCTAGCACTGTCTCCGCGACCACTGTTGAAGGAATGCAGAGGCAGTGTTGAAAAAAATAAAGCAAATTCTTAGAACCCTCTATTTTTTTGTAAATAAACCTGTGAATTGTCACTTCCTCTAATGTGCTATTTTCACAATGGTGCAACTGGAGATTGGTGTTTGTGTATAAAGGCCAAACAGACTGGATGCCCAAGACACAGAGCTTCTTATTCAGAGTCAACTTGTTTGTTTTATGTTTCTCAGGCCTATCATTTTGTACAAGTTGTGATGTTACTGTCCCCCAGATTCTCCCATATTTAATATATGAATGATATCAAATGTGTATGTATAGCACTATATATCTGTCTCCTGATACCTCCTGCTTCTAAGCACTGTAAAAATAGTTATTACATTACTTAATGTATTAACCTGAAACAATGCAGGGAGGATTCATCCCTGTTGCAATATGAGCTTGGAAGATATGGTTTGGACCCAGAAAATCAATTCAAGGAAACAATAATGAGAGGCACAGGTTGTATGCAGCTGGGAGAGTCTGTCAGCTCAGTGGAACTGAAAACCTTTAACAGGTATATTATAAACACAACACACATTATCAGATTGTAATGGTTAGTACAATTCTAGTGACACAGTGCATACACCCTGCTTGAAATAATTAGTAGAAAAAGTGTAACTAACCCGATGTGGCAACAAACTTTTCCCATGGAACCTGTTATCTTGGCAACCCCCTCGTTCTCAGGACTTGTAACCACATAAGCTGTAACATACTTTTTGCAACTATATTAGTGTAACAGTTTGATTTCCACGTGTAACTAAAGCAGCACTCTTGGAGAACTAATTCTTCATATTTATGTCTGTTTCTAAGCCACCCTACCATGTATCCAGCAGTCATAATACTCGAAAGAGTGCAGTGAAACCACTGCCTGGTTTTAGTGTTCTGGCATCATCTCTATACAAGGTCCTTGCTCATATCAAAACAATTCCTGTTTAGTAATTATTGTGTTTGCCTGCTCTGTGCCAAGGACAGAAACTATTACTTTGTGGAATGGTCACATTTCCTGGGAACAGGTTCATGAGAAGGAACAGTCAGGGTCTAATTCTTCACACAATAGCTAATACATGTCCTGCCCCTTCACCACGAGCTACGGCATCATGGTTTTCTATGAAGAGAAGTAGGACTGCAGTTTAACTTTAGTAAATGGATTGGATGGTGTGAATAGGAAAACCTATAAACTAAATATCAGCAACCACATCATAAAGAAGCAGACAGCAGACCATATCCTCATAGTGTTTGACATTAGGCCTAATGTGACAGAATTGTATACTTGGTGGTGTTAAGATAGTAGTGAAATGCAAAAAGGGCCTGGTTCAGCAAAAACCGTGGTCAACTTGTCAGAGCTCCTCATCTGGATATAATTCTTTGAGCCTATACTTCCTGTTGCATTTGGTGTGTTGATCGTGCATCCCTATTTCTACATTACTGCCTTTAGTTTATTTATCAACTACTCTACATTTATCTCTAATCTTGTCAAAAGGATCAATTGAAGCCCACACCTTTCTAACATTTCTGTGAGCCCCTGGATACGCATCCAGACTGCATGTCAAGAAAAATCAATCCCCATCTCCTGCACAGTTGACATATGTCTCTGTATGATTCTCAATGTCATGTGGACAGTCAAAAAGTGTGCCAGATGGCCCAATTGGGATTTCTATTCTAACCATGCAACACCTGTCAGGCTTGAGGTAACCAGTACTCCCTGCTTTGTGTATCCATATCTTTCAAGAGAGGTATGTCTTTAATAGGTTGCAGTGTACGTGGCATCATTGGCACAACCTTTCAACTGTTTTCTCACAGCATCTTGTGATCAGATGACAGCGCCAAAAGAGGTGCCAAAGAGCACAAGTATTAAAACCAGCACCAGTATTATAAATGTAAAAGCAGTATTTATCCAGCAGGGTGACTAAGAACAAATCAATGTCAATAAGTAATTTATCGTGGCCCTGCCCTCCCTTTCCATGGTGGTGTGCAATTTATGTAAAGCATCTATTGGGTAAGTGTTCCATTGTCTTCATCATGTGGAGGTGTGTAGGTACAGTAGAATGTCCCTATCTTGGCACAAACGCCTCCTTCCATGGCATTGAGGAGGTCCAGCATGTACCTGTTGTGAAGAGCCACTATTTCAATTGTTCTAAGCTCCTCCTTGATGGTGTTTAGGCCCTTTTCAGTTTCATGGCAATCTATATGAGCTCCCACCTGGTGATCCGGAACCATTTTGCAATCGCTGATATTTGTATCCCTGGTACAAATATTGATGCAAAGAAAGTTTGTGCCTTGCTGAACAGTTGTTATTTGGCTGTTATCTCTTCTAATGTATTGCAGGATTCTTCTGATATGTAGTTGCCTCTGTGGTGATGCTGCAGGCCCAAGGACTGATGGGCCAGATGATGCATCTTTTGAACCAGTTTTGTCATGGGATGCTCACGGATGGCTGTAAGATTGGCGTCTCAGACCACCAGCATCACGGAATTCAGGGTTGCCAAACAACATACACCTACCCAGGACAGCGGTAACTGCAGATATGCCAGTCCCCTGCAGGTCCAATAGATGTCCATTGGGGCTGCAGAGCCAGCTTGGAAATTGGGGATTGCTAACAGTCTTGACACAGGGAGAATTCAAGAATATACATACTTCAATGGCTTGTACTGGTCAAGCCATGGCCAGCCTTTAACATACGTATTCCAAATACAAGGACATTTTCCAATAATTTCTGTTAGTATCTCTATAGGCAGTCATACATCTCTCCTGCGTTATATACAATCAGGTATTCAACCCATTAATCTTTGAAGAAAACTACTCCTTCCTTTTGTAACCTTGATCAGTCACACTGCAGCTGGCCCCTCCCTATACCCTTAGAATACTGTATAGTGTGTGGTTCTGTGAAAGCAACATAATCTTTCCTTTTTCCCCAAATTCAACTCCCCCCTTCCTGGAACCTTTAGTATCGTTTTGTTCATATTCACTTCCTTGGTCAATCCATTGATTTTCAATTAGGTGTCCTCATATAGAGAAGTGTCAGCTCCCATCCTATGTTTATTGAGTGTCCCTGGACCACAACTCACAAACTGCATAAGGCTAGGTGAACTAAACATTGTACTTCCATTGTTGTTCTTTCTTGTGTTAAAAACAATGTGGGCATGGCCATCGCATGGGGATAAATGAGCCAACAAAACAGGGCTCACTCAATGTCTCCTTTCTAATCACTCTCATATGTCTATATCACAAATTATTGTATGCATTGTGATGTACATCACTAGATCTATCTGCTGGAACATATGGGTTAGTGATACCCCTCATCACTCTGATACAGACACTACTATTTGCTGATCCTTCTTCAATATTATTGCCAATATACCTTTCTCTCTCAAGATTAAACTATATAATCTGGACCATGAGAGAGAGCGAGAGAGAGACAGAGAGAAAGAGAGGGAGAGAGAGAGAGAGAGAGAGAGAGAGAGAGAGAGAGAGAGAGAAGACAAAAGGGCAAAACAACAAATGACATACATCTTTTCTTCAAATCTTGATCTCCTTGCCCCTGATATGAATTTGTATCTTTGTGCCCAAATGGCTGCATTGTATTCATTAAATTTAAAACACTGATAACCCCTTTTCTCCATCCCCCCTAGTCCTGCTCCTGCTGATGTGTGGAGATGAGGTTACACGGGGAGCTGGTGTCTCTCCAGATGTCACTCAGGTGTTTCCACTCTTTGTAGCCAGCTACCTTGACAGTTATCAGCATGGTGTAGATCACTTTGTGGGGTTCAGTGAAGCTCAGTTCTTTCCATTTTTAGGCAAACTTTCTGATGAACACTCAATCATCTGGGAGGAGCTGTTGTTCTTTTTTCTGCTCTGACAAGTCCTCCTGTGATGGAGTGCTTTGTTGCTGGCGGGGCCCAATCGGGCAAGATATAAACCTGTTAGCTTTTGATTGAGTCCCTAATGTACCCCTGAACCGAATCCCCCATAACCTGTGCAGCTGTGTGGGAATCAGATGCTGTGCATGTGGGTGTGACAGGTGTCTTCTTCCAGTCACTATCTCATGGGGTGTTAAATGATGACCTAAGCCCGGTTGGTTTCTTGAAGCAGAGAGAGCCAAGGTTAGAGAATACAGCCAACTCTTCTTCAAGCTATCACAGAGCTTGCTGAGTCTTTGCTTTAGTGAACCATTGAGATGCTCTATTTTTCTGTTTGCCTGAGGGAGGTAAACCCCACTTATTCTGTGCTTTATTCCTAGTAATGATACCACTTCTTTAAAAAGATCATTGTCATTGACAAAATGGATTCCGTTATCAGATCTTATGATGTCACACTCTCCCACAGGAACCTTGCAGCACTCTTTGCATCAGGGTGGACATATGGCCCAGCCTCTATCCATTGTGAGAATGGACACACAACAATGAGGAGGTAACAATAATTATTACACCTATTAAACATGTCTGCATAATCTATGTGTAGGTGTTTGAAGGGCCCTTCAGGGCAAGACAATGAGGGTCCTCATCATACGTTGGGCAGTATCCCAGTGGTACATGTGCCGGGATACTGCCCAACAATGATAGTGTTACCACAACTCGGTCTGGCACAATTAGTGCAGGATCCCGAGCTGCAGGAGGTAGGAAGTGCCCATTCCCATTGAGTTCATTAGACCCAATGAGACATTTTGGGCACTATTACTCCAGTGCAATTTAAGCTGAGCTCATGTGCCACATATTGGCAGTAAATAAGCAGATTTACCTTCAGCTTAAAACTGGAGGTAAAACTGGGTGACTTTCTGCCCAACTCAGAGTTGGGCAGAGCGGTAATAGCGTT
Source organism: Ambystoma mexicanum (assembly GCF_040938575.1). Classification (NCBI taxonomy): domain Eukaryota; kingdom Metazoa; phylum Chordata; class Amphibia; order Caudata; family Ambystomatidae; genus Ambystoma; species Ambystoma mexicanum. The sequence goes on from NC_090929.1 coordinate 1,547,817,956, forward strand.
ACCACCACATTTTTACTACTCGGCCCAAATTATGATGAGGCCCCTCCGAGGTCTTTTGTGTGTATGTAGAACCCTCTCTCAGTCCATAACATTTGCTTGCTTGGGCTCCTGTGCTTGTAACTCAATGAGTTGATCAGGGGAAAGTACATTGTAGGGTACTGTCAGGGGTCAAGTCCTAAAAATTAAAGTGAGGGAACTCATCAACAAACACAATGGGATGTGACGTCGCCCGAAATTAGCATATCAAGGTGAAATATGAACATTCTATTAAATTGGCTTTGCATTACCACCCAAATTGCACGAATGGCATTTGCCTTTCATGAAATCAAAACACACACAAAACCAATAGAGAATATTTTCTTCCAACAGTGTTTTTGAAAACGTTAAAAGGTGTGCATGTTTCAAAATCCAAGAGCCAATACAAATGTTTTCCCTGCAACTTGCAGTACCGAAACGGGACATTTCACCATTAGTTGTTTATTTTTCATCAGGTTAAATAGTGCAGTTCTGAGTGTCCGGTCAGAAAAGCTGATGACTGCCCTTCGATCCGCGAGGTCGGGTTTAATTTGTAAATTCAAAGAGGACATTCAGGCCCTGATTCATGGATATTTTTGCCAACAAAAAAAACAGAATTTGTGTGCCATTCTGCCCGCAAATCCCCATTTGTTAAACAGGGATTTGCGGGCAGAATGGCGCACACATCCTGTGTTTTTCGGCGCAAATAATCCATGAATCAGGGCCTCAATGTTTCTGATTTTAGCTGGGGGACTGAGTACACCCTCTGAAAAAAGTGGGTGGACTCCGTCCCCCCGCGTGAACCCTCGACTTGAGCCCTGGGTACTATTATGTCTGCATGTTGTGAAAGCAGTACATTTGATGCTATCTCAAATGGATTTTCTAGATATGCAGCTTCTTTTGCTGTCAAATCTGCTCTGCATTTTCGCTCTGCTCTCGGGTCTGTGTTTGCTGTGTGAGCGGTGAATTTCACTACCGCTACTGCTGCAGGGAGGTGTGATGCATCTATCAGGTTGGCGAGTAATTCTGCATGCTATATCTGTGAGCCATCTGATTTGTTGAACCCCCATCTAGACATGCTCATGTGTACCGTAGATGTAGCATATGCTGAATCAGAATACATCATAATGAGGCACCCCTCCGAAAGTTGCAATGCTTTTATAAGTGCTACTAGTTCTGCTGTTTGTGCTGAGTAGTGTGGATGCAGTGGGACTCTGGCTTCCACATGGTACTCCCCAAAATCATGGCTCACTACCACTGCTGCCATGTGCCTACCGCCTGAGTACTGGTGAAGTGTCGATGAGCAATTTGCAAAGAGTATATTCCCTTCCTCAAGTGGGTCCTCACTTACACGCGGCATGTCATCCTTGGTGTCCTCATATGTGGCACATTCATTTACTATGCCATTCTATTTTACTGGTTCTTTGATGAATGCAGCTGGATTGACAGTGTGATATCTCACTACGTCTATGGAGGGGTTTGTCAAAATAACTTAATATCCTGATGCTCTTTTTGTCATGAGTGTGGATTTTGATTTTTCTAATATTGCAAAAACATCAAGCGCTATGTAGCGAGTCACTGGTCATCCCCTAGTGATGGTGGCTGATTTCTGTATGGCAAAAGCTGTGGCTGCTGGAGTCTACTCACATGAAAGTGTCACTGCATGACAGGGTCCAGTACACTACTGTAATAAGCCAGGGTCTCGTGCCCATTGATGTGTTCTGCATGATAGCTGCTATCATTACCTGACCCTTTGGATGTGAAAACAGATACAATTGTTTTTTATAATCCGTGAGGCTAGAACAGGAGTGTTACTGATTGTTTTTTTAATTTTTTTATTCCTGAAATGCTTTAGTCATTTGTTTCATCCAGACAATTGGCTCTCTAACATTCTGTGCTTCTTCAAGACCTTTCTGCAGTGGTTTGGTGTTCGACGAATAATCAAATATCCAAGCTCAACAGTAAATGCATAACACCATAAACAGCTGCAACTGCTTTATCCTGGTAGATCTGTGTGTGTTCTGTACTGCTGTGGCTCTCTCCTGCATTATTGTTCTCCCTGCTGATGATATTATCTGACCCAGGTATACTACTTCCTTTTGACAGTACGTTACCTCTCCTTGTCCACCTCAGAGCCTTTTCTGTCAATAACACTAGGCACTTCACTGAGTCATGTATGCACTGCTCCTCTGTGGTGCTGCACACTAAGAGGTTATCTACATATTGTATTACTGTGCTCTGTGTTTGTATGTTTCCTATCTCCATCTGTAACACTCTGTTGAAAATTCTCAAGGATTTGCAGTGCTCTTGAGGCAAATGAGTGTGTTTGAAATGTTGGCCTCTGTAGGTGAATGCGCTAAACGACTGGGAGTCAGGTTGTAGTGGGATAGCGAAAAATGCATTCTTAAGGTCAACCACAGAAAAGGAAGTTGCTTCTGTGGGGATATTGCAAAGGATGGTGGTGCGATTTGGCACCATTGTGAATTCTGCTTCTACAATGTTGTTCAAATCTGAACCATCCTCCAAGATGACCCTTTTGCTTTTTTTTAATTAAGTGCACAGCTGTGTTATATGGCAATTCTGATACCTGAATGACCCCTTGCTGCCACAAGGCTATTATGGTCAGGGAGATACCTTCTTCTGCTTCCTTTGACATAGGGTACTGTTTCACCTGGGGCTAGGACGGTGCCTGGCTTTAATCTAATGCGCATTGCTTCTATGCTCTTCAGTAGCCACACAACATGTTGGCTACTGGTCCACAAATGCAATGAAACAAGGTTGACAATTACACATCTAAAAAGAACCATTATAGAGGCCTGTGTGATCGATGCAACTTAGATACTGGTCTTATACCGCGCATATCTCTAATTCCATCTGTTACATTTGTCTATTCAATGACCATGAATAAATCACAGTCCCATATATAAGACTGGGGACAGAAGTGACCCTATAAATAACCGACCGATATTGACCATGAAGATATGCTAGAGCAGCATATGTAATGCCAGGAACAGCTAGTGATGTAGATTCTTCCACAGTCCTCTTAATTTGGGATGAGGGTACTCAAAACCTCCTCAAGTTCTTTTCTTTCTAGAACCCTGTTATCAGCTGCACAACAGTGTGTTTCCTCCTCCTGCTCATTACTTAATTCAAATGTCAAAATCACTGTATTGCTTAGCAACCAAGAACTTAGCAAAAGAAAAAAAGGAAAAAAGAAAAATAGCGTATTTGCACACAACACATGCTCTTAACTTACCATGCTCTCCGATTCCCCTTGATACTGTGTTCACCTCGAGCTGCCTGCTCTGCCCAGCCTGGCAGGCCCCCCTCTAGGGATCAGACATATGTTTAGACAAACAGCATCTGCTCATCTCTCCGCTGGTTGTGGACAGAAACTGCTCTCAGGGAAGGTGCACCCCAGTATATGGAGTGCGACAGGAGGACCCTTGGCTTCCCATCAGAGGGCTCAAGATAATGTGAGGTCTGCAAAAATGTGGTTTAGACCCAGAAAATCTATATTTTTAAAGGGAAATAAATGAGAGGCACAAGTTGCAATGAAACCAGCTTTAATGTATGCAAGTAAACAGCTCTGAGAGTCAGTCATCTCCGTTGAACTGAAAAACTGAAAAACTCTACCCACCCACATTGGGTTACAGAATTCAAAAAACACAAGAAGAACATACAAAACAAAATACCTGGTGCATTATAATTCCATCCTGCAAATTGGCTCCCACCTACATGAGAACCCAAACACAACATACATTATCACATTTTATTGGTTAGTAAAATCCTGGTGACGTAGTGAGGTCAGCCCGCTACATACGGCATGGTTGCATAATCAGCAGAAAAAAGTAAACTAATCCCCGGTGGCAAGAAACTTGAAACAGCTAGCTTCTCTTTCATGGAATCTGTTATCTTGGCAACCTCCTAGTTTTCAAGCCCTATAGCCCCAAAAACTATAACAACATTTTTACAATTATGTTAGTGTAACAGGTTGATGTCTTCGACAGACAGTCTTCCAGCAAGGACTGCATATCTCTTGAGAGCAGGTCGCCACTTGAGAAGTGTAACTCAAACACAGCCTTTGGAGTACTAATTCCTCATATCATATCATATATGTGTTTCTAAGCCACGCTACCATGCACCCCTAGTCCTAAGACTTGATAGAGGGCAGTAGAACAACGGCCCGGTTTTAGAGTTCTGGCATCATCTCCTAGTATTAACTAATTTTGGAATAAAGTGAAACCAAATCCAAGTTTCAATACCTTTTATTGGACTAACTGAAAACATTATGTTGACATTATAGATGCATAGATCTACTTTTGAAGTTCCATAAACCACCTTTAGAGTGAAAGCAAAAAATATAATGAGAGAATCCCGCAGTCGAAATTGCAATCTAAGGAGAGAGTCTCGATCTTACAGGAGTGAAAAAACACCTCAACTAGCTGCCACGAACAAGAGAGTAATGCATTGTGTCAAGCAATACATGAAAGGTTTATTGAAAACAATGAAAAACATCAGCAGGCCATCAGACACCAGAAAAGTTTACTATCACGACCCATGACCCAAAACCCCACTCTCATGGTCACATGCCAGGTAGGGTTAAGACTAAGGATTCACTTAGGGCTCCAAGGGCCTTGCACTATCCTCATGGAAATTCCTTCTGCACCATGGCACACACTTTCTCTTGACTTTATTACCGATTTGCCTCCCAGCCAAGGGTTCAATACCATTTTAGTAGTAGTAGACCTATTTTCAAAAATGGCACACTTTATCCCTTCCAAAGGACTCCCGGATGCATCCCATCTAGCAAAAGTGTTCCTGGAAAACACTATCAAACTGCATGGATTCCCTTCAGTCCTGGTCTCTGATCGAGGCAGCCAATTTGCATCTACCTTCTGGAAAAAGTGCTGCTCTATGGCTCGGCCTTCGGATGCCACTTCTTTCGCCCCTATTAACGATTTTCTCTTGCCGTGCGTCCATTTCTCTCACACACTACACAGCGGCATGACCATCAACATGCCGCTTCCCTTCTCTCCGATTCGAGTGCGTGATGATTTTCACTCCTGACTCTCGTAGCATTCTGTACTGTTCCCGCAGCAGGGAAACCAGTCAGAGACACTACCCGCGGGATTCTGTGCAGCAACGGCACTGTGAACACGAGACATTTCCCTTGTGCGCACGCGCAGTGACTTCGCGCTCGAACATGCTTGTTTGCAGCTCTCCTTCCCCGAAACAGCACAGGCACCATTCTGAGACGCCGGTCATTGTGCTGCCCGCCCTGACTGACTGCAGGTATGACCTACCACACCCGCACACGGCAAATTCAGCCACTCGCCGCACTCTCCCCCTTCTTGATTCGACAGGCTCCCCCACGGATACTTACCTGATCCTTACTTTTTCGTTCCAATTCATCCTACAGGGAGCTCCAGACGCTCCTTCTCCCCAGAGCCATCCAGTCATGATGCCTTCACTTCTGGACTGCTCTTGACACGGTCCCCCTCCTAATCCAGGTGGGACATCACCTACCAGCCTCAGGTTCTTTTTGCCCCCCCCCTTTTTTCCTACTCCCCAATGCACTTCCATGCATTTCTTAGCCTGCCTGTCCTGCGCCCATATCCATTTCCATTGATTCATGCTATTCTCCTTTCACCCCTTTGCCCTTCTCTCCCCCCCTCCTTCTTCCCTTGTTCTCTCTTTTTCTCTTGCATGCTTCACAGGTTCAACTCTTACGGACCTACCACCGACCCCGCTATCCACCCAGAGGGTCCGGCAAGATTAACCCACTAGCCGCCCGCCGGCATCCCGGCGATCCACTCTGCCTACGCCCACACATGCTACCTCTGCCCTTCCAACCACACTATGATGAAACCCTTCGGGTTCATGCGCTCCAACTGGACGTACGACCAGTGGTGAGTGGATTCTGCTACTGGAACCATTTCTAGGATTTGGTTTTAGCATTTAATGCTACACATTGACCCTGACCAGCTACTTGTAGCTGTTTTAACTGTACTATCTTATGCACTTTTTCTACCTTTTCTGTTTCTCTTAACACAGAGTTTCCTGACTTTCTTTGGCCCCAGAAAAAGGCTACCATCCATTCTGCCGAAACGTCATCAGCACTTCTTTTCGAAAGCAGTTTCGGGTTTCTATCCTGTGCTGCAATTTTCATTTCCTAAAATCAAACCCAGACGTAGACCAAATATGAGGTCAGACTTTAGCCGGGCATAGGAGACTGATTTCCAACGTCTCCTCCATCTGAACTTTTATCCTGTGTTTTCTACACTCATTGGCATGAAACATCTTTGCTCACAAACAAACTGTTAGTTAAAATGTACAAATGAATGCTTTACTTGCCATGCCTTTTACTTTGACTATTTATTTTCACATTGATGTCATAGTGAATGTTTAACTATGCTTCTGTGTTCCACAACGCACATTATAGATTGTCATATGTAAAAATGTACTAAAATGCTTTGCACAAAGAAAATAAGCACCAGCTAATCAATAAAAGCTGCAATTGTGTACAAAAGAATTGGAATTTTGTACATCAATACTACATTAGAGATATCTGTTTGACAGCAGCAACAATGCTGTTTCCCTTAACAGTTGCCCAAACTGCACGGGCATCCATAAGGGACTAAAACCAGTGTGCACGGAATTTACCCTACGCACCCCCAAGATCCATAGAGGGTTTGACAACCCCCCTTATTATAGCTATGGCTCAAATTGACATCCGACTATCCACCATCCATCACCCCCAAACGGATGGTCAAACAGAGAGGACCAACCAGACTCTCAAACAATACCTACGGTGCATGCTGCACCAAGTCGAAGGATCCTGGATAGCCCAATATGCTTCCAACAATTCATTGGATTCCAGTACTGGTCAAAAACCTTTCTACACCCTCTACGGCAGACATCCATGTACTTCCGAACTAGACAGCCCTCCCAGTCTAGAAATGTCGGCAGTAAAGATTCTTCATGCAAACATCACTCAGGCCTTTTAAAAGGCAATAAAACAGTTAATCCAAGCCAAAAACAAGCAAAAAAGGTTTTCTGACCAACATCGGAAAAAGGCCCCTGACTATCAGGTAGGAGACAAGGTTTGGCTAGCTGCAAAATATACACCTCTAAAAGGAACCCAGACTTTTCGTCCTCGCTATTTGGGACCTTATTCTGTTCAAGCCATCATAAATCCAGCAGCTGTTAAACTAGTATTACCAGCCAACATGCAAATTCACCCAGTATTCCACGTTTCACTTCTAAAACGAGTTAATCCAGCACCTGAACCCATTATGGTCCATGGAGAACCCGAATTTGAAGTGAAAGAAATCCTGGATTCCAAATATACCAGATCCAAACTATACTATCTAGTCGATTGGAAGGGTTACGGCCCTCAGGAAAGATCTTGGGAACCTAGTGAGAACATTCATGCACCACGTTTGATTAGACTATTTCATCAAAACTTTCCAACCAAACCTGGACCAGGCAGGAGAATCACCTTAGGAGGGGTTTTGGGGGGGAGTGCTATCACGACCCGTCACTCAAAACCCCACTGGCATGGTCACATGCCAGGTAGGGTTAAGACTCAGGGTTCACTTAGGGCCCCAATGGCCTTGTACTATCCTCATGGACTCTCCTGGAGTCAGTCCTGGCGCCTCTGGCGCCAGGCTCATGTTCAGATTGGTACACAGTCTTGAAGGGACTACTTTTCATTCGAGGCCTGCAGCCAATATGGAGACACCCACACAGCCTAGTTCCTAGAACCATACTGTGTGGGGCAGTGTTTTGGGTGTGGTAGCCCGGACTACTTTACCTGGACTACTTTACCAGAGGGCTATATAAACCACACCCAAGTTACAGAACATGCTTTGCGTTATTCTGCAGCCAGCAGCGTGATGCTCACTGTGTCCAGAGACCAGAATCCGGTGATCCTTGAACAGTGGACCTGCAGCGCAGACAAAAGAACATCATTAGCAGTCTCTGCTTACCTGCAGCTTCCAATCCACTAAGGATCCGTCTTCCTGCAGCTCACGGTCTTTGATCCAGTTGGCAGCATCACCGGGACATCATGCATGTACCAGAACGAAGCACCTGGAGGGAGAGAGAAAGAAGGGCAATGTTAAAACAGGTTACTCAAGGTATTTACGGCAGTAATCACGAGAACCTCACCTGGCTGGGAATTTCTTGGCCGGCTACGCTCTGGAAATCTTCACATGCCCAGAAAGACCATCGCGACCTGAAAAGGAATAAAGAACACAGGTTAGCAAAAGAAGACATTACCGCGCCGCACTTCGCGCTTAAACTAACATCCATAAGGCTCCTGCGTCCATCATCCAGGTAGGAGCCCAATCCAAGCTGCGCATCCACCTAACATCCGTGCACCTACGGGGGAATAAATAAGGAAAATATATTAATAGCAAGAAAGGAAAGCAAAGACATTTTAAGAATGCTTTAACCAGAATTACCTCCTTAAAGACACTTGAATGGGTTAGCACCAGTGAAGTTAACTCGGTCGCTCAAACCCGCAGAAAACTACGCGCCCCTGCACAGAAGGCAGGATGGAGGGCACGCGAGACATCACAACAAGGTGAGGAGTGGGCCATCAGCTCAAATCATTTACTCCCTGATATTGAGACATCAAATCCTATGTTTCACCAGAGAATAACCACTATGAAACGTTTGCTTTTGAAAACGTATCAGAGGCTGAGGTCCTCGAGGTTATTCATAGCCTAAAGCCTTCCTCATGTAAAGGGGACATTTGTCCTGCCAAACTTTTCAAGGACTTTACAGGGACATTGGCTCCCTGGGTTGTCCAATTTGTGAACTAGTCCTTTGATGAGGCATATGTTCCAGGAGACATAAAAGAAGCCTGTATCACTCCACTTATCAAAAAGGAGAATTTAGATCCTTCCGTCCCAGGCAATTTTAGGCCCATCACAAATGTGCCGTTCCTGCTCTAAATAATTGACAGGATTGCATACCAACATTATCAAAAATGTGTGGACATAATAACTTACTGGCCAGTGAACAATCTGGATTCCAATCAAAGCATAGCACAGAGACGGCCCTTTTGGATCTTCAGGTGAATATTGCTAATATCGAAAAAGGGAGCACTGCCTTACTTTTTCTGCTTTTGATCTCATAGATCATGACCTACTTGCAGAGAGACTAATAACAGCTGGTAGATGTTCCCCGTCAGCAGCCAAATGGTTCAAATCATTTCTGGGACCCAGAATCGCAGCAGTGGCAAAAGGGAATTTCATCTCACTTAAAACCTTGCTGACGTATGGTGTCACCCAAGGGTCATGTCTGTCCCCTCCGTTCTTTAATATTTTCTCAAAACTCTTGTGTACCATGCTGCAGGACCTGGGTGTCCGGTTTACTGACTATGCTGACTACACCCAACTGGTCTTTGTGCTGTCGGGAATCTATGAAAAGGATGCTCAAAGAGTTAAGGGGGTGTTCAGCGCCCTCCAAAAATGGATGGCAATGTATTCATTACTAGCTTAATGAAGAAAAAACAGAACTTTTAATAGTCGGCACCTCTCAAAAGTTACAAAAATTGGATGACCAATACAGGAGTTTCAGAATGAATAAAACAATATTATGGTATCAGATAATGTAAAAACTCTGGGAATCTACATGTACTCACTTCTCTCTTTTACGATACATACAACTTACCCAAAATCTACCTTTGCCTTCTATTCTAACTTACTGTGGCAAATTCGCCCATATTAGACTGAACAAAATCTCGCTGTGATAGCCGGTGCCATAATTAACTTGGAATTAGACTATTGTAATAGTCTATTGATGGGCACTTCTAAAAATAATATCTTAAGAATGCAGACAATACAGAATGGAGCGGTCAGGACTGTTTTTGGCTTGAGTCGATGCTCTAAGATTTCATCAGCGCGGCAGAAGCTACAATGTCTCCCGGTTGAGCAGAGGATCAAATTTAATGGTGCAGTTTTAGTTCGTAAATGCCTAGCGGGCATTGCACCGAATCATCTGGCTAGTGAGATAGAGAAAGCACCCATTAGAAGAGACCTTTGTTCAAATAACAATCATGACCTGTATCAACCATGCCAAACACTTAAAAGAGTAGGTGGCACAAATTTTATTTTCTAGGCACCGATGGTTTGGAATTCCATGCCGCTTACTGTTAAGAACAGTGGATCTTTCTCAGTGTTTATGAAACACCTTAAGACCCATCTGTTCGATGAAGGAACAATCTAGTGATTTAATGTGTTATCTCTTTTTCTCGCCGGGATATTAGATTCCAGTGTAGCTATGCTTTGTTGGTGATTGGAGTGGGGGTGACACTGGAGACTGGGTGGCACCATCCGGTATGGGCTATAGAGCTCAGACTAGGTTAAAGGATGGTCTCCAAAGATCATTGTCTATCATCAGCACAGGAAACTCCTAAATGGAACCCAAGCGGTGCAAGATTAGGGTTTATAAAAACCCAAAGAGAGAGTGGGACAGAATGCCATCTGCTGAATGTTTCAAATCCCTAGCATGTTTGATCTTTATTAATATGAAATGGTGCATGTAATTGTTTCTGAAAGGGGAGTCTACTAATCAGACTCCACTTTCATTAATCTCCATGCAAAAAGCATAGTGCATCCATGCACTTTAGCTGTACCAGTTCCTGACATCTGCAGCTCCTGCTCTCCAGTGGCACAGAGCAGGTTTAAAGTTGAAATGTGCACCCCCAACATATCCTGTGACCCAAAGTCATTGAAGCAAAAGCTAGCATTTTAACCTCTGCAGTAAAATGAAATAGTTCTGTATCAATTTGGTGGTGGTGTTATCTGTAAGAATAGGGCATACCCGATTATAGTATGAGGAATGATGAAGTACAACATGTTTAAAGCCACACTGATTTAATATCTTACAAGAGTAATCCATGTGAGCCCATGTCAGTGATGGCAAAGGTGATGTATATTCATGGCTAGTTTAGCTGTCTCAACTGTTCCCAGAGAGACAATAACGAAGATGCGGTCTTCCTCGCAAGGAAGGATAATATCACTATTAGGCATTAACCTGGCGATATCCTGGTTAACCTGTTCTAAAGGGAAACTCCCATGCTATTTGAAGTGAGCATTAATGGGAATGGGGTGGGGTAAAGTAGCCAAGAGAGGATGATGGACCTGAGAAGGGGTTCCACAATCTTCCTTTTCTGTTAAGGCTGTCTCCCTTCCTGTCCCCTCAGTTTCCTGCAGGACATGCACACTAGGTATGTAGTAATAATGAAATGGCCACGTGTTACAACAGGGGGGTTTAACCCTTACAACAGGCCAGCTATTGTTCATTCCTGTGTGAGTGACAATTTACCTTTACATGGAAAGTGCTTCCCACACCTTCCTTGATTCATCTGTAGACCTCTATTGCTAGTGTACTCCATTCCAAAATCCTCCAACAGTTGGGTAAGGTTAGAAGATGTCAATGGCAGAGGAGAGATCTGTCCCGTACCTAAAACTAGGAAAACGTGGGGGTGACTTCTGTATGGGCCATGACCTGCACATCTACTCGCTACACTGGAACCAGGCTCCATGCTGAAGGTGAAGGATTCCCTGTAGGTACCATCCAAGTTCCCAGGAGTGACAGTGCAGAACAAGGGGACTTACCTTATCTTGGAGATACTGGATTGGGACTCCCAGCATACATAAAATCCAAGAACAAATGGAATCCTGATTGCACAACTTTGAAAAGCATGTGAACAGTGTCTGGTGTCCTTTAAGGTGACAACGGGCAGTGTGTTGCTTTTGTCACTTCACAATTTCAAACTGCTCTTCTGAATCTTTGGACATGCAAGATGGTGATTTGCACCAGAAGCATGCTTTGCCACGTTGACTCGAAAACTGACTCACAGCTGGAAAAGCCTTTGACTCACTGATAGTTCCAAAACTGTGTGAAATCAACATGCACTTTACTTGTGAAAACTTCTCGAAGTCATCTAATCCCATGTAAACTCGACCCAGCAGCAAAACCATCTTGAACCAACTTGATCGCTGATCCAAACCAGTTAGACCCTTTTAACAGCACTGCATCGAACATGGACTCAAACCTTACAGAGCCCTTCTCCACCCACCATCTGTATCAACACATCTTGTTGCATCTCAAAGCCCAGTTTGACCACAAGAGAAGAACAGAGAAGCCTACTTCAATGCATTCGAACTACCCAAGATCAAAAACAAAGAACTATTAAGAGGCACTGTCTCTTGTTCCACTTTTTTGATTATAGTGATTTATTAGCACCCTTTTCAATCCTTCTCTTGAATGATATATTGTATCGTATTGTATCGTATTGTATTGTATTGTATTGTGTTGTAGTAGTCATTTATATATTGCATTTTTCAATGTGTATGACCTCAAAGCACTTTGTGGTAGGGACACCCTCCGGGAACGAAGTCCAGGTATGGGAAAGATCTAAAATGAGGTTTAAGAAGTATGTGTTTATTTGGCCTAGATTAGGACATAGGAGCGCTGGCTAGGCTCCACTAAGCAACCCAAGAGGTCAGGCATGTGGGTGGGTGCTAAGGGATGTCACGACAGAGCGCTAGTGCAGGAGACTCAATATGTATCCACGAGACCGAATTATGTTGTAGGTTGTCATGGTATTCTAATGGAAGATGTGCTGAGGCAAGTCTGGTGTTTCAGTGCGAAGCAGTTATGTGAACAAATAGACCAAATGTGTCATAGTCAGAGATGCAATCTAGAGTGCGTGGATAGATCGCTGTGCCTGTGGCAGATGTCCACCAAAGTGCTGCATGTAAACATAATTTAAGCTCAGATGGATATTATCTTTGAGGTTCTTGTGTCATCCGATCTTCTATGAAAAAGAAGAAGCCAGCTACCTTTGTAGAATGTTCTAGGCATTGTGGACACACTACCCCTAAGTCTACCAAGTGCAATAGGCTGGTTGTCCTAGAGCATCTTCTAGGTGGGACAGTCTACCATAGAAACTAGGCTAATGGGACTCACTGAGTGCAATTGGAAGTTTACCTTTATAGTCTTACTGCATATATTCTATGTGCTGCAAACGCTAACCAAAGCAGTCTGAAGTGTGATATATCAAGGATACCTGCATGTACCCACTGTGCGTTATAATGGCTAATTTAATGGTTATCCTTATTAAACGTTAGCATTGCAGCAATTTGTTGCCTCAACCAGCATGCTTAAGCACAGAGTGCCAAACATTATATATGCAACTGTTGTGCTCTTTCTTACAGTGATGGACGTTTTGCTTGGATTTTTAGATAGTTGCAGCATTTTTTATTGTTTGTTTAAACTTGCATAATTTTAAAGAACCTTGACTGGACCTCAGTATGAGGTTAGCGGCAACCCGCCGGTGCTGCTGGCGGGTTACCACCAACCCCGTAACACTGTTTCCAGTGCCTGATATCTCGGTGCCACCGGGATAGCACAAGAGGCAGCAGAATGGTAAGTGGTGTAAGCACTTGCACCATTTGCTAACAGTGCCGGTGCTTCAGTGAGAGACATGCCGGTAGGGGCCTGAAAACCTCGCAGGTCAGGCCTGCCATAGGATCCGTGCCCCTACCAGCATTCTCGTAGTATGGTGGGACCACCATAATTGGAATGATGCCCATGTTGTACTATTGCTGTTTGGGTTGCTACTGCTATCGCCACACACCTCACCTGAGACTATAGCATGCCCTTGGCACAAGTTACCACAAAAGGGAAATGTGGTATCCCCATCCAGCTATGTCTCTTTTGAAATTTGTGATTGGGATCACTGCTGGTGTAGCAGTAGTGTGGGATTGAGTAGGCAGTTTGGCAACTGCTCATCCCTGTACTCCTTCAGTTGTCAATTTGACATGAAGAGCGACCCATACATTCAAAAACACTAACACCAGAAAAAGTGATCTCAGGCCATAATTAAAGAAATACATCTGTTGGCTAAGAGACAAGGGGACTGTTTTTTGGGGGGCGGAGTGGGGCAAATCAAAAGAAGTGTCACCTAATTCATTAATTTCACCTCATCAGTACACTAAAAATGTATGATCCAGGTCAGGTGACAACCACATTGTTTCTCTACCAAGGGTTTGGTTGCTGCATAACCCTGACTGTTCCCCTTTACTTTAATCTGTAACCAACTATCTTTTCAAATACAGCAATGAGAGAAACCAATGTATGCCCATAATCCCATTCCACATGTATTGGATTTGCAGTGCCTCTTCATAGAAAACATCTAGAAATTGTACTGATCAACCCATATCCAACTCTGTTTGTCAATTGCAGAATGTGCAATTGATATTTACTACCTGTGAGTAATCGGAAACAATTGAGTCTCACTGTGACTGAGCTACAAAGTATACAGTGGTGGTTTGACATCAGAAGAATATCACACCTTTCCCTCTAGCATCACAGCTTTCCCTCATACTTGTGGAAGCTAAGAACACTGGTGCAGCCGACCAGTGACAGCTGTTAACAGCTGTGGCAAATGTCAGGAGTATATAGAATTCAAGATGAGAGTGGTTTCAAGTCCATAATCGATGGAGGTTCATCTCTATTCCTACATAAACAGCCGCTGGTCAATGCTGGTGTGGCTTTTAGAAGCAGGCAAGTTTAGGGTTTATAGAACAGAGATGAATGGTGTGTGAGAAGTGTTGAAAAGAGGGGACAGTAGGGTGGTGAAAGTGGTGCTATAGGATTGGAGAGCAAAGGGGGAAGGGGCATTACATGGCAGGAGGAGAGCTGAAAGACCTGGAGAGGGAAGAAGGGAGGAGAAAAGGTAGACAGTTCAAGAGCTAGTGAATAAACTCACAGAGGAGGAACACACGCAGAGGAAGAGGGCAGGCAGAAGTGGAGTGGAAAGACTTTGAGAGGGTAGCGGAAATGTGAGGTGAGAAGTTAAGAGGAGACTGAAAAGAGCCAGGGAAAGGGAGAAAAAGCTGAAAATAAGGAGGACAGGAGTAAACAAACGGGGAAAGATCAATACAGTGGAACAAGTAGTGGAGGAGGCAGACAGTGGAAAGACCTAAGGAGATAGGAGGAGGAGCAATGATAATGAGATGCAGTCACCATGGCCAGGGAGGCTGA
Organism: Ambystoma mexicanum; assembly: GCF_040938575.1. Classification (NCBI taxonomy): domain Eukaryota; kingdom Metazoa; phylum Chordata; class Amphibia; order Caudata; family Ambystomatidae; genus Ambystoma; species Ambystoma mexicanum. The sequence goes on from NC_090929.1 coordinate 1,547,833,043, forward strand.
ACTATCATTGTCCTCAATGTCGAAGAAGTTTAAAGAGAGGAAAAGGAATCAACATGGAGAAGATGTCGGACACATTATTGTGGGTTGTCTATGAGGAAAACATCGTAAGCAACAGAGTGAAATCTAAGGAGCATACATTGAAGAGGGATTCCAAGGTACACTGTGTAGATAAACCACAGCACCTGTTGCTGGCAGCCCACAATACAAAGTGCATGAACAGCCTTTGGTGGCTCACCCCAGAAGCTCCCATGGTCCATTGAGATTTAGCAAAGCCTGACACAGGTGTGGCACTGGTCAAAATTGTTTCCGACACTGAAGCTCCACAGGTGGTAAGCTCCAACTTAAAATGTAGAATCCTACCATAGTCAATAAGAGAACAGCATACATCAAGCCAATAAAGAACAGTGGGGGCACTTTAAACTTGGACTTAATGTGTATACTTTATTTTATTCCTCTTCAAACTTTTCTTTGGCAGGAACCTGCCATTTCAAACTTTATAATACACTAAAATTCAGCCTGTTCATTATTTTTCATGCTATTAATATTCTCATTCTCACCTTAATATATTTTGGTCTTCACTCATTCAACTTTTTTACTTGGCCTACCTCTCTTCTCATCTCCAAACTATTATTAACTTGACCATTTGACTTCTTTTTAATCCCTCTCTCCGTACTCATTTTACCTGATCTTGGAGTTATTCACTGTCTTTCTATTCCCTTTAGGTTCTCTTTCATGTATCTATGGATTTTGATCAAGTATATCCACAATATGGTCCATCTCTAATTCTATTCTCTAATTCCCATCTAGTCTTCTCTTCTTTCTTTCAATTCCTTCTCTCTAGTCTCAGTCTGGTATAATTCAGTGTGTGTCTTATGCCAAGCTCCCAAGTCTTTTGTCATGTTCTCAAAACTCAGCTAATGCCTTCCTTCTCACTCAGATTAGATAGATAGAAAGAAAGATATAAATATCTGCACATAGATAGATATGTGGTTAGAGGGGAGACTAGATATGTAGATAGATAGGTAAGCAAACTACAAGAAACAGAAATGTATTTAGAGAAGTGTAGTCCATCAGTATTTCCCTCTCTCCACATCCTCCAAAAAGTAGCTGTAAAAATGCATTCACAGGTGTTGATATTTGTGCCCCACAATCTCTATTTTGCCTCTTGTAAATAGTGTAAAGGTGCGGAAGTAAGGCTATATTTTTGGGTACAGACTTTTATTAATCAAGGATTGGAAAAATGCCTTTCTATCCCTGAAGGGGTTTCCCTACCTCAAAGAAAACTAGTGTAATTGTCAGGATGTCCAAAACTAAAAAGTCTGTCACTGTTGTGTCTCAAAACCTCCCTCTCTCCATAATAACTTAAAGCAACAGTGCGAGGATGATCTATTCTCAAAGTAAAATTGTTTGTGGTAGCTCAAACCAACAGAAAAGATCCCAGTCTCTCTGGTAATCAAAAGTGATGGCAAATAAACAATGTTCAGAGTGATGTATGGTATGCGTTTGCAAGATAATAGTCAGCATCTGTTATACATTTGTACCCGCAAAGGCGGCCAATGGAACTTTGTCCGAGGCAGTTGAAGAACTGCACACACTCCATGAGATCACACAAACGAGCACAGCAACACCTGACAAATGGCCCGATAATGTTTTATTCTGGGTTCCAATGTGGTTGTCTAATGTTTTTTAGATAACTGTCCCAATCCTTGTTATGGTACTCATCAGCTTGGGTGCATGTCAATCATGGCTAATAATTTGTAAGGGAAGCAGGACAGGGGGGACACATATGCTGCCTCTGTATGTTGATGGGGCAAGTGGTGCGACACCATGCATATGACACAAACAACCACAAACAGAAATGCCTTAATGTTGCTCTCCAGGATTGTTTACAACACCACCCTTGGATATAGACAACTATGAGGTACTCTGGGTAGATTGTTGGGTTAAGGTGGAGGCTTGTCTGAAATTGGATCGCTCGCCAGAAGAGGATGAGGCACAAGGGTGAAGCTTGCACAGGATAACCAGAATACGGCTACACAAGTGGAAAAAGCAGGAACCTGATGGCAAACAATGTGTTGATCAACAGATCAACAGATCGATCGAAAGGAGGAATGCTGTAAAGGACCAGGTACAGTGCTCTCAAGGGGAGCTCACGTACCAGTTACACATGTGACATGGTGATGTAGGTAGTGGTAGGTGATATCAGGTGTGGTAAAATCACTGCACTGGGCAGAGGTAGTATAGATATAGTTGTTAAGATACAGGTGCTGGTGCAGCATAGAAAGACACACAAGGGAATGGAAAAGTATGAGTGTAACTTGCTAAGGGATAGGCTAGCCGGTACAGTGTTGACATAAGGACATAAGGGGTGGGGGTGCAAAGGATCCTGTGGGTTATCAAGGTAGAGCGCTGTTTGAGCAATATGCAAATGGTAGAAATGCCATAAGTTTTTAGAAGCATGCCTGTCAGCAAGGCGTGAGGAGGGAGCTAGGGGGCTAGAGCAACGGGGTAGCGGTTATGGGGGCGTTTTCCAAAAAGCCAATCACCAGAGAGACATGTTGGTGTCCCTAGGGTGCAGCATTGTCAAGTGTCCTCGCTGATGTCATCATTGGTCAGACTTGGTGAGAAGGGTTTGCCTGTGCCACTCAATATGCCATATCCAATCAGTATGTACCATTTTTATGTTGGGCAGTGCCAACCAATGGCACACAAGTGTTTTTCGACTGAGCAGCACAATCCCATAATTGTGGGCTGGTGTGGGAAGCTTTGTGACGTCACAAGGGGTGTCTGTGATTTTGGTCCAAGGAATATTGTATCCAATAAGTGTCAACTAAGGTATAGCTCACCATAGGGATCTCACATAGTTACACCAATCAGCTCTTGTGACCTGTCCAAAAAGTCTCACTAAAATGGTTTATGAGTGCAGTGGGTGGCAGTCTGAAAGGTATCTCCCAGCTGTGTGGGTCCAATAAATCTGTGTTACTTCTTGCTTGGTGTATGTTCCTTTTTGATTACGTTTCCGTCCCAGGGATTCCTTTTTATTGGAGGTCCCCTAGCACAATATCTCAAACTCAGACATGGCTTATTTTTACAGTTTAACATGCCACCAAAACTGCATACTCGTATATTATTTCATTTTTGGAACAGGGGTGCATGTGTTAAATGGAGCCCCCTGCGCTGTAAAGGCTTTGCCTATGACTGCAGATGTCAAGGGGGCACCTATGGCTCGAACCATCTCTGTGCCACTGGTGGTCAGCAGGCCACCGTTTGTGAGATGGAACTACCTGTATCATTTTCATGACTTCCGTACTCTTGCCAGATGGCAATTACTCTCAATGAGCACAGTCCTTTTGCAGAAACTAAGTGAAAAGCATGGAAACAACCATAATCCAGTCACTCTTGCCCCATTAATCAAGTTAATAAACAGTATTTGGTGAATAATTTTTAGAAGAAGACAGGTGGTTTGTTTTGTTTCGCCTAAGTAATATCATCTTACCTGCCTTCATTGTGTAAGTGTGTAAACAACCGGTATCTCAGTTTCCAGAGGTTTCAAACTTATACCAATATTTCCTTTTTTGCACTGTTTTATTCTGCTGTGTCAGGCTGTTTGGGGCATCACTATGGCGTTAATATCACGTACCACGGGCTTCACCTGGGGTTAATGGCCCGGCAGACCGAGTTAACTACCCAAATGAAGCATTCCATTCAAAGTATCAAAATACTTTTCCAAGGTGGTCGTCCTGTTGGAAGAAGGCGGGGCTCCATACGGAGCCCCTCTTCCATTACCATGGTGGCCGGAAAAACAAGAAGCACTGAAGCTGCTGCCCACTGCCAAAATCTTGAAAGTGGGGTTGCGGAGGGGGTGTTCGGATTAAAAAAAAAAAAAAAGGAAAGGGTGGGTGGGTGGCTAGAAGATTGCAGAGCGGGGCGGGCAGGGGAGGTAGCCTGCGGGTTCCTCCGGGGGGGGTGTCAGGTGAAGACTTACAACTGCTTGACATATCCTTAGCCTTTAAATATGATGACTAGGAAGAGAATCAAAGTGATAGTCATACTGATGTCCAATATCTAATACGATTCTGCTCATCCCCGTCCTTAGAACAGGGGACTATATCAGGCTTTGGTACATTACAGCAAGCCCTGCTCCTGCTTATTCCAGTGCTCGCTCCAGTGCCTCTGCCCAGCCATGATGTGTATCTTCGACCAATGTGGCAAAACCTGGTTAGTATCAAACATGTGCCGGTAAGAGATCAGGTGATGTATACCGTCAGCCATGTGATGGCGCTGAGAAGTTTTGATAAATGGATAGGGCTTCGGCTCTACGTCTGTTTCCATGACACACTGGCCTCATACTGCTTTGGCAGAGAAGAGGAGGCTTATGACCCATTGTAAAGGCAAATACTGTTAAGTAATCCAAGGATTCCATATCACCTGCTTACTTACTCATGTTGCTTCCAAGTGCCTTGTGTATCCCTTGGTATGGGATGTTGCTTACAAAGGGGGCCTTCCAGGGGAACAGTTACACATGTTTTCCACTGTATCCAGTTGCAGCAGTGAAGGGTTTGAACACCGAACGTTACATATGTCCAAAGAAAGATAAACAAAGAACATTTTATTGGTTAAATACAAATATCATGTAAGAACCATACAACAATAAAATACAGCCTTACAGCCTGAAGGATGGGTTATCATGGCAGGACAATGACCTGCACCCAAATTATATTCGGAGTGAAAACAGAGGGCCATAATTTGGACACGGGTCCTTATCCCAAGCAAGAAGGCCCCCTCCATAAGTCTTCATTACTATAACAACTGACGCCATTAACCATGTGGTGGTTAAATTTAGACTTTATTTTAAAAGTGAGGGAAGTAAATAGCCAAAACTTGTGATTAATTAAAATCACATTTATTTAATAGTTTTGAAAAACAAGGTTGTGTTTCCATTTAAAAAAAAATTCAATTGCAGCAGTTTTTAAAAAGAAAATTCATTCCGTGTCTTGTGAACATTAAGTTTTTATGCAAAGCAAGTGGAAAGCATCGTTTCCGTGTTTTAACTTTCTCATTGAATGGGCAGTAAATCAAGCATCTCCCAGAGAGGAAGCGTTGAAGCAGTGGCAGATGTGTTCCCTGAAGGACAGGGCCACAGTCACGTTGTGCAGTGTGCATGGTGTGGCTGACAGAAACTTCTTGTCTCTTCGCTTGAGTGGAAACTGGTTGTTCTCCTGCTGAGGAGTGTATACAGGGAAACGCTGGTCCGAGAGTCCCTGTCTTCTGCTCCTGAATCCATTATGATTGGAATGTAGTCAATAGCAGTAGTTATTGACTGCATTCAGAGCATTCTGATTGGTTAAGCGTTGATCAATTATGGCATTCACATGGCAGTACACAGTTTCGGGATGCAATTAAATCAACTAGTATGTTCCGCTGAAATTCCATAGAAGTCCAATACCTACTAGTCCCGAAACTGGATAGAGTAAAACACATGTGTAACTGGTCAACTGGAATTTCTTCCAGAGTTGCTTCTTTTGTAGTATTTGAACAGATGGTTCATCATCTGTCAGCCATGTCCATACTTGTGAATGCGGGTGTAGCCTCTAAAGCTACATCTCACTTATCAGTGACTGTTCTCCCCAACTCTATTACTCTCCTCTGGAGTTCCCCCCTTCGGTGTTCCACCTACCCATACAACTCCCCTCTACCCTGCACCCTACGTTCAACCCCGTGGGCGTGTTCCCTTTGAACCACCCTCTTTTGCTTCCTATCTAGGTCTGTGTTTTAAAATTCCCGACCACACACACATTTAAAAACGAATACACAAGAATCCGTTCTGTTCGAGATAGCTGGCTTCCCATGTGGCTGTGCAACCAGCTCAGTGATGCCCAAAGCCTGCAAAGCACATCATGACTTGGTACCCGGGATGTAAAGGCTCAATGACCGTAAACCCTGGCATTGCCAAGGGCTGGTTACAATCTCAGAGCATTTCCATCGAATTGCCTAAAGACAAGCCACCAGTAGGTACACTCACTGCCTGACATCTAACATGCAGCAAATGTCTCTAAGTGTCCAGGGTGTTCAGTAACACGCTGAGTGTCTTGTATAGTAGTTTTACATATGTTTTTATTATTTTTGAATCTTTTCAGGGTACGTTTGGATGTCCCCGTGCGAAGGTGTATCACTAATCTAAGGTTCACTGGTTGGAGTGAGGGGTCCGCCTTCCGGAATTGCTCCTGCCGAGGTACTTTTATAATCAGCATTTCATAGGAGACTCCACAGTGCTCAGATGGATATTTCTGCAAAACGGTGAATTTAGCAACTGCGCCGCTGTTCGTGCGTCCCTTAAAGATGTAATGTAAGAATAAAAGGAGCGCCATTTTGTACTTTCCTTTTGAATTTCGTTGGTGTTTTTTTGTGTAAAAGCCTTTGATGCGAATACAACGCTTCTTCGGGTTGCTAAGAACTCCCACCTGCATCTTTTTGTGCTGCTGATGACTAACCTAATGGAAGCCACTCTGACGCTGATTTCAGTCAAGTTTGACAGGCGTTCAATGGCTCTGATTAAAGTCTCCTCTGGAATGTGTAGAAATCCGATGACCCACCTGCCTTGCAAGTTTCTTCGAGTAACGCCATGAGGTCCGTAAAAGCCATTTGGGGATTATTTTCCTGTCTTCTATTCCACCTACCTGCACACCTTGAGAAATAATGAAAGGGACCACGGGCCTAGCAAGATAAAGGAATGCATGGCAGACTACCATTTCAGATACAAGCATTCATCATTAAAAGATATATATGTATTCAGTGAAAAATACTTTTTTAAAGGGACTTTATGGTGAATTTGCACTAATGAAAACCTATGAAATTCAGTGAAAAAACGTTGTTAAAGGGACGTTAAGGTTACAAGTAAAAGATATGTCAGTGAACAAAAACAAGTGGTCTAGATGTGCCATGTCATCAGTGATGTCTTCAGTGACATTTGTGATGTCATCTTTCATGTCCTGGGTTAGTCTTAGCAGTGCATGGTGGTGATGCGAGTTATGGTTGCTTAGCTTACCATAGCCAGCGAATTTCTGGGGTATTTAGGTTTTACTTGTAACCATAAAGTCCCTTTAACAAAGCTTTTTCACTGAATTTCATGGGATTTTACCAGTGCAGCCTAATTTTCTACAACTTCCTAATACTATACTTGCCCTCAATATAGCAGAATTTTCGGCAGATGTAGAACATTTGAACTTAAAAATGTGCCATTTACCACCTCCTACCAACATTTTTAACACTCCTATAAACGTTTTGCAATTTTCTTTGTGTTTACCGATGTTCGCGAACGTCTGATGTCATTGCAGACTTTCAGGACAGAGTCACGTGACCATGTGCAGGGGAGACATGATGTTGTGTTTGTGAATGTGTCCACACTTTGCAAACGGGTCTGTCCTTTGGGAACAGTTTGAAACTGCATTTTTAGCTGATCTAGGAAGATTCACGCTGAAAATGTACCCTTGCACAGATCCTACACATATTCTTACTGATCATACGTTTGCAATCTAGGACACACACACGCATGCAAGCATATTAGTAGAACAGCTATTTGACTTAAAAAATGGCACCAGCTATTGCCATCTCTTCTCCCCAGGAGCCATCACCACCATCACCACCAGCTAGAGGGCCTACACAAGGGAAGAAGCACAGTCATGCAGAAAAAAAATCAAGAGGACTAGGAAGATGAAGTAGAAGCAATGGCTTCCTCTAGCACCCAGAAACAATTATGGGTGTGGTAGTTATTTACCACCATTGGGGGAGTACCAAAGGCTAAGGCTACCAACGTTAAATGCACTGAGTGCAACTCAGTCACGGACAACCTGGCCAGTACTCCTATGGGACCACTTTCATGCGTCGCCACATTAAATCCAACCACTGGGATGCTCTAAGAAAGGCTGTTCCTTTCTTAGGAAGTAATAAGCTGTCTTCCATTACTACTTCTGTCTCAACAAATACTACCACCACACAGGTTACTCCTGTGGGGCAGAAAACCCACCATCTACCAGGCAAGCCATAAAAGAAGCTGCTGATCCATATCTTTCCAAAACAACAGTACTGTGCATATAGTGCAACACACCACTTTACAGAGGGGCACAATTTCAAAGTGCTTTCGAGGATGTAATCAAGAAGCATGAGAAACACTGTCCCCTACCTTCAAATTTATGCACACCCAAAATCCTCCCCTGTCCACCTGCCTCTTTTTATCTGTGGTCGGTGTCCCTTCCCTTATTTCCCTCCCCCACCTTACTTCCTAACCTCTCCTGCAAAAAACAAATACAAAAAACACAAAATGAAAAAACACAAAGAAGGTTCCTTTAGGAACCACCTTTCACAGTTCAAAATAGAAGTAAAAAATAAATAAGCTTACAGAGTCCATCTAATTTACATTTTTCAATAAAGTAGTTGGACTCAATAAGATTTTCCAACAGTTCCAATAGCATCTTGTTCTGTGCTATGGGAGTAATGGACAAAGGTATACTAGAGAAAAAGAAAAAAAGCACAGAAACAATGTTCTGTCCTAAATACTTTACTCTAGCATACAACGGCCATAATTAATGGACCTTCATATTTACCCACAGTCTCCACAGTCCTCTTTCTAGACCAGGCATCATTGAAACACCCAGACAGCACATGCACACCATCGCACACGACAGCCCTTCTACCCTTTTCACTTTTATGTTTAAAACACTCCCTCATTCCTTGCTTTCGAACAGTCACAGATCCATCCACCATTGACTTCCAAAAACTCTACTTGCAACCCGATGAACACCAACTATGACTTAACAATGTTCTACAAATATTTTCCATCTGCATTTCCTTTACTTATTCTACACAGTACTGCTATAATTACACATATGCAATGTGCAGTAAAAGTGTATTGTTGAAAGGGGTAATAGGGATGAGCAAGTACCCATGGAAGGCCAGGAAGGTTGCAGATGGTTGCCAATGTGGGAGGCCACTACCTAACCACTTGGCCAGAAGAGGCCCAAGGGTGTGGAGATCAGCCTCCAGACAGTTTACCTGCAAGTGCAGTGCTGAGGGGGGACAGGAGGGGGGAAGTACTGGTCTCAACTTGGCATAGTTCTTTGATCCTATAAAGTTAATGAGGCACCAGGTCACCAGTGTTAGTGGCAGTGGGACACATTAGCAGAGAAATGAGAAAAGGAAAGATGAGGACAGAAGCAGAGTTTTGAACAGTTTCCAGAACTTTGGAAAATTTGACTCAAAGTCTAAAATGGGCAGAAACACTTTTCCAAAAAAGGCAACTTCTAAACAGGGAGATCTACCACCCCTCTCTGTCTGGAGAAGTGTTTCACAGACAATTGGACTTGAAGAAGCAGAAGGCTCTAGCAGGAGAGTATTGGAAATAGCATGATCCCAGACCCAAAAATGCCTTGTGGATGATGCAGATGGTCTTCATTTTTATCATTACAGCCACCAGAAGCCAATGTAGAAATTGTAGGGCTGCTGAGATATGATCCCTAGCCTTCAGGCCAAGCATAACTCTTGAAGCTGTGTTCTAGATTAGCTACAGGGTCCATACAGAAGAAAGGGGGATGTTGACGAAGAGGCTGTTACAGTAGTGAAGCCTAGAGAAGACCAAGGCTCTCGAAACATTCACCTTGTAAGGACATGTAAAGAAACATAGAATTCCTGCAAATAGGTAAAGCTCAAAATGGACCTTCTTCAAAAGGTCCACACTTTGAGGAGTCAAGGAAAGAGAGCAGTTAAAGATAACCCCAAAGTTTTTGGCCTCACATAATGGTGAGTATATAGAGCCCAACAACAGCAGCCAGAAAATAGGAAGGTAACAGGGCACAAGTGTCCCAATAACAAACATCTCTGTCTTACTGGCATTGACACAGAGATTGTCAGTCACACACCATGCCTGGATAGGAATAGACAATCAGGGTCGGAGAGAGAGATAAGAAAGTAGTAGAGGAAAATGTCAAGCAAAGTTATGTATCATCACCATAAAACTACAAATTAGGAGAGAAGGAGAATATGAGGTGAGCCAGAGAGACGACATCCATATGAAAGAGGCACCCAGACAGGATAGAACCATGGGAGACACTGCAGGTAGAAAGTGAGGTGGTGCAGGACAAACAGGCCAGTTGCAGCTGAAAAGGGCAATTAGTCAGGAAAGAGGTCAGCCAGTCCATTGGCCGGTCTTTGATTTCAAAGGTATTATGGAGACATTCAATAAAGATAGAATGGTTCACTGTGTCAAAGGCAGAGGACAGATCAATAACCCCTATCCTCAATTGTACTACAATCAAACATACCGTATAGACTTCAATTACATAATTACACCATGTTATAAATTTGGTATACTCCCCTTATGCTACCCATAATAACTATACAAATATTACTATAGTGCATGTGGCCAGTGGCCACAAACACCACAATACAATTAAACCATAGAACAAGTATGTACAACACACCTTCGAATAAAAAAGCTCACCCAGACGGTCACCCCTCCCACAATCCCAATAATGTCCAAGGGCACAAAAATTCATAGCACACCCACCACCACCTATACTGCTTTTTTCACCTAAAAAAGAGCTCTATATCAACTTTTCCACTCCCCACCCTTTCCAAGCCCTCTTTCATCCTCAAAATAACCCCAAATTAATTTTCCAGAATTCTTTTCCTCATCCCCAATAAGTAAATCAATTTAGGCATTTGTCCTTGCTGAGAGCAAAGCCCACTCTCCATATCACTATTTTTTTATGCTTACTTTTAGACACTTTGGTCAAACAAAACACAAGACAAATGTGCAAAAGCATGCTTTCAGATCCTTGCTGACTCCTCGCACAACTCCACTCCAACATTTCAAGCTGTAGCTGTATGCAGAATATTATTTCCAATTCACTCCTATGGCTTCGGCGAGATGCATTGCCCAGGCACTATAGTTATCTCACCATTTTCTGTATTTACATTTTAATACTTTAGAAAAAATAAAATACATGACAGATTTGCAAAACCATGCTTTGAGGTCCTTGCCAATGCTCCTCGCAAATGTTTGCTGCAATCGTATCCAGCACTTCAGGCTGTTTCTTAAGCAGAATTTCTTTTCACATTGCATCCTATCCCGATTTCAAAGAACTTTAAAACATAGGCGGTCCTTGGTGCCGATGCCCACTTTAATCCTGTTGCCAGTCCCTTATGGTGATGGCCAGTAACCAGATTGTCCAGGTCATTGCCTTTGGCAATAACCCAGACAGTCTGTTCACTGCCCATGTCCACATACTATGGGCCTCATTACGACCCTGGCGGAACGGGTTAAACGGCGCCGTAAAAGGCTGGGGCGCCGTTCAACCCGTTCCGCCACATTATGAGGTCCCCTCATGGGACACGTTAAGAACGCCTGGGAAAACCAGACGTGCATACCGTGTCCCGCGAGGGGAAGAGGGAGCAAACAACGGGCCATCTCGTAATGGCCCGTTGTTTACTCCCTCTCCCATTCCCATTCAGCCCTATGGGGGCTGAAATGGGAATGGGGATGAACCGTGTCCGTGTCCTCGAGTGAGGAATTACCGGGCCATCCGAACTCGGAATGGTCCAGTAAGTCCTTATTCCGAGGACACGGACACGGATGCGATTTTGCCGGCAGCCATGCCGCAAATTGCGGCATGGCTACTGGCATAACTTGTAATGAGGGCCTATGTCTCAGTCACAAAAGGTATATAATTATTTTTTGTACATACATTATGACACTTTTCAATAAATAAAATACAGACACATTTGCAAAACCATGCATTCAGGTCCTTGCCAATACTCCTTGTACGTGTCTGCTACACATTTGCACATGTTTATCAAAAGTGTCAAAATCTACATATATGAAATAGTCATATATTTTAGCCCCCACTTAACAAAATCCATTTAGACTCTCCACATACATTCAAGGTTGGGTCTATAACGTTTCCGAAAAGATTTGTGCAGATTCATCAAACAGCAACAAAGTTATAAGCCATCTAAAAATGTTCAAACCCCCACTCTAATTTTGTCCCCTCTTGACGAAATCCCAACAAACTGTGCAACAACATTCAAATCTGGGTCTAGAATCTTTTTGCAAACGCTTGTGCCCATTCAACAAACGGCACCACATTTCTAAGCTTTTTAAATATTTTGGGACCCCCACTCTAACTTTGTTCCTTCATGGCGAAACAGCAACAAACTTTGGAGAATCATTCAGGGTCAGGACCAAAATGATGATGCAAAATTTGTGAAGATTCATTGAGTTGCGCCAAATTTACAGGCCTTCCAAAAACTGCTTTTCACTAACCCTGCAATGCAGAAATGTGTATACATGCCCCCGAACATCTTAGATGTCCTCGGACATCACAGGACTGCCTCAGACAGCCAAAATATTTGCGGACTTCGGAGAGGGCAAAACATCAATTTTTTATGGCCATATCCGATCCCATCCTCATCACCTCTCGCCTCCCCAGAGATTGTTTCATAAGTTAACAAGTGCAATGTTGTCTTTTTACTGCGCTATACGTGGACACCGGCGTATGTCAGTGGATCCAAAATGGTGGCCGTTTCAGAAAATATGACATACCTCCCATTTTTTACTGACCAATCAGCGAGCACGTCCGATGTCTGTGGACCTGATGCCGCACACTAGGCCAATCGGAGGCCTGTCCGCGGACCAAACAGGGAAGTGTGTCTGTGGACCAAATCCAGATATCACTAATTTTTTTCAACCCACTTTTTGTCTGTTTTGAAAATAAAATACTGGACAGATTTGCACCATATTTACAAAAGCACAATTTTGGGACCAAGCTGCTGCTCCTGCTGCAAATTTGTTGAAAATCCATCCAGCGGTTTGAGCTGTAGGTGGAAGAAAAAATGCTTTTCCATTGCATCTCTGGGAAAAACAACACATTTTGGGATCACCCCTTTAAAGTGGCCCCCTGCACAAAAGTGCACCAAACTTGGCAGAATCATTTTGAGGGGGCAATAGACTTATTTGCAAAGTTTTGTGAGGATTCGTCCATGGGGGGACAAAGTTATAAGCATCCCAAAAAGTGCCCATTGTATGAGTTTAGTGACTTAACCATATTTACACGCCCGCTACCACAAGCTATGTAATATATAGTCTGTTCATCCCAGTTTTCTTAATTACTGTAAGGAACTCATGGTGGCAACAGTAAAGACAGACACAAGTGAATACATATATTTAAAACAAATTTTAATTGTGTTTTTGTTGCAAAGAACCTTTCATTTAATTACACATAATCATATTACACATGTGCAGCAACAGAACAAGCTGTTATCCAATCATCTCATTATATTAGGTCGATTAGTTTAAGTAGTTAGATTAATTCAAAATACATTTCATGAACCCATTCATTAAGTTTCATTCCTTTAAAACTAAAAAGTATCCATTAAAAAAAATATAATCTAATCTAATGAATTTCCTTAAATGTATCTTATAATTTTCCAAAAATATTGAAAGACGATTCATCATTCAACTAGGTTCAAATCTTTTGGCACATTTTAATTGGAGCCATATCATGATGTATGCTAAAAACCATAAGGGGATCTGTCTTGATATTATTTGGAACATGCATAAATGTACACAAGTATGTCATGTAAATATGACCAGCTTTTTACATTGCATCAAGACATGCCTGTTTGTCTCCAGAATATCTCTATTTTAACAGATTCTGCACCATCTGTTCTCTTTTGAGGTTCCTATCCTGAATCCTGTAGCTCAAAGTGTCGGAAGTTGATTGAAGCAGAATAGAAATAAGAATATGTTTAAGGCTGGAGCAAGAGCTAACACCAGATATCTTTGGGTATACAAGTAGGCAGTTTGGCAATTCACATAATCGCTATAAGCTTGTTACTTAGCTAAGTGTGAATGGTTACAAGACCAGTTCCACATTTTCAACTTTTTTGTGAATTGCATATTTAATTCGTACTGGCTTTCTTCCCAATCTGGGGAGCACCTTTTAATTAGCTGTTAATGTATCTCTGTAAAGTCCTGCAATAAGCAACCAGCCTTATCTTTCATGCATATGGCCAATATTGTTAATAATGGACACTGAAGTCCTTTCAGAGACTTGATGTACAGTAGACCATGGCACAGATGTAAACATCCCACCAATGAGGTTAGGCCTAACTCAAGCCTAATAGTCTCAATCGGTAAACCTGAGAGTCTTCTTGTTAAGGATTTTAAAGATGTGGCACACTCCAAACCAGGTCTCTTTCTACTGGCCATGGATGCAGCACACAATTAAAACTCTTAAGTTTATTCTATTCAGATTCAATTTTTGAGAAGGCAGCCAACCTGTCTGACACCCCCCTTAACGTACGCCCCGTGTCGCAATGGACTATGAACCAGGCCGGTGTGTAATAATGAAATATTTATTTATTTTTATTTTTGAATAAAAATCAAACACATTCAATATAGGGAAGCAATCACCAGTGTGCTAATAATTACACTGTAAATTTATAGGATACACTTAGTTTAACCTTCTAACATAAGATACACACTGCTCAAATGAATGAAATCAAGATCACTTTACGGGAAGTATTTTCAGATTGCGCCACAGTTAGGCATTCGCCCTGCAACACTCTCTCAAACCCCTGTTAACAAAATTTGGTGTGGGTGCGGTGAAGTAGCAAGGAGTCAGGTATACTAGGCAAAAATTGGAACGGAAATCCATTCTACCACCCTTGAATGGGAGGCCAAAATCGGATTGAGCTCCCTTGAAAAATGAGCAAAATGGCACTCAGAATTACTGAATGGTTATTTTACATGTGCGGTTGAATGAATAAGGCAATAATGTGTGTGGCTGTACTAACAAGACAAGAAAACTTACGAACTACAAGGCAGTGTACTAAACAACGAGCATACAGTAAGAAAAGCGACTTTGGAAGGAAAGAACAGTGCAGCAAGTATCACACATGGCAAAATTGCAATTGCTTTGTTTCAGGGGTTTAAAATAGCAAAATGGCTTGGAAAATGATCTAAACAACATAATCGGAAATTGGTTTAATGCTAAGGTAAAAAAGGCACATAACAGGTATGATATGAAAGTGAAAGGGTGACTCTGGGTTGTGACAGTATGGGATACTTTGTAGAAAAATTAAATTGGATTTTCTAATGAAAGCAGTTACACAGGCGACATCGGTTTTAAAAGGAAAATGACGGGTTCTACTGAAACAGTTTTTTAGTGGCTAGATTATTAAAGAAAGACACTGCCCGCGAAAAGGTTAATTTGCAATGCGTTGCAAATACCATATTTCACATGGAGCATACTATTCCAAACCTCAAGCTTGTATACAATGATGTTTAGGTCATCTGGCAATCTTAATTTCTATGGCAAATATTTCCCTTTTAAAATCTACAAATTGGTACACTCAAGCTTATCAATGATGGACTTATTTGCATTTAAGTTTCATAACTGTACCATGTACGATTTTCACAGAAATTTCATTTTACTGGCGTTTGCATCCCCCACATGCTAGGAAGATCCACATCTTCTTATTTTCATGGTGCAAAATTACATAAAAGCTGTAAAAATGTAACATTACTGCTTCTTTAGATTACTGACATAAATGTCCTTATATGAAAAGCCTTTTCAATCACATGGGCCGGCGTTGTTCCCAAAAGTGGGCCGTCCTTTCAACCGCCTAGCTAAATTTCATGCTCTGGTCAGCTTTGCCCAGAGGTTGCTATGACTCCATTTTGATCTTTGGCAGTTGAAGCTAAGGAGAGTTGTCAGAGGAATTCACACTTCAGTGACAAGGCTGTCCATTGTCCCAGGCTGCAGCAATGCCATTCCAGATGACGAGGCCGCCACATACCACACCTCTGGGCCTTTCATGTGGAAAAGTAACTTCCTTTCCCATGGGGCTGACACATTAGAAGTGCCTGCCTTTGCAAAGACTGGTTTGATAGCAATTCCTGGGCCTAGCCATGATGTTGAAGTACTTTTTGTGGGAAAAAACAAACTACAACAACTTATATTTTGGCAGCTTTTCTTCCCAACATATATAGTTTTGTTTCTGGGCATGTTACAGTATTATTTCCCTTTAGCTTGTACAATAGCAACTCCCTGCTTTGCAGAGCTGTGCAACACAGGTTAATTTTACTTACCCTGGTCAAACCCTGTGATTTTCCTTGCATCTCTATTCTGAACATTCCCATAGCCCTTGTCAATGTCTAATAGACAGGAATCTGATCAAAACAAGGGTTCTTTGAAGCTGGCATAAGCAAAGGGAGAGAGAGAGCTTCTTGCGAAGAGTTTTGCCTGTGTTACTTTGTTGCAAGAGTAAACACTTGCCATACGGCCTGAAATTAATTTCTCTGCTCTTTCACAGATTTTACTTGACACACAATGCCTTTCAGGGAGGAATTTCCCTCCTTTGATGGTGTTCATCCTGAAGATAGCTGGGCATGGATGTGTTTTACTGGAGCTAAACTGTGTAATGTTGAAAAGATGGAAATAGCATCAGTGCACAGTCATTTTTAACACAGAACATTTTCTCTTTCAGTTAGGAGTTGTGAGCTGGCAGCATAGCAGTGCTGAGCCAGGCTGCTTTAGAATTCTTCTTTTGGGTGCACCTGAAGAAAATACTGCAGCCATTCTTGGGGTGTTTTATGTTTCATCTCACCCCATATGCGCTCAGCAGAGCCAGCAAAGCCATTACTTTTGCAACTGCTAAAACACAGTTTTGTTGATGCAGGGGAATATGTGCTCAGCAGAGCCAGTGCAGCCATTCTTCTTGTAACTGCTGAAAATGCAGTTTGGTGGTGCAGAGGAGTTCTGCTGCACTGGTAAATGTACCCCACATTCTCCATATGTGACCTTCATGCCTCTTCAACCAAGTGATGTCTGTCATATAAGTAGTATCTAAGCCATAAATAAAAGCAGAGACAATACTCTGTCTATAATTTAGTGGTACTCCTTCAAGCCTATAACCAGTTTTTTTTGTTCTTTCCATGAAGGCCTTTATAGTTGCAGTGAGGACAGTCACGTTGTTGATTTTCGCCTTAGTCACATCTATATATTCACTGTTGCATCAAAGAGATATACCTAAGTACTTTTATGTACAAACTGGCACAATACTGTCAATTAAACCTGACAATTGTCTCTCCCTTTTGGCTTTAGTGCCCACCAGTATTAGCTTGGTTTTGTCATAATTAATAATAAGCCTGTTCTCTTCTAAGTATCTTTTTAGTTCCAGCAAAAGCCCTCCTCATCCCTACTAGAGTGTACTCAAGCGACACCAAATCATGGGCATATGATGTCCAGGGCACACGTGTCTCCCCAATTTATTGGGGAAAGTTTCTCATTTCTTCTAAAAGTGCTGGAAAATCAGCCAGATACATGTTGAAGAGCATGGGAGCTAGAACACATTCCTGCTTAGTATCCCTAAAAGTAGTGATCATGTTAGAGCAGGCTCCCATGATATCAAACCTGATCTGGACATGTGTCCTCATGGGATTGCCTCAGAATCGTCAACAGAGTCATAGGAATTTCCCATTTGTCAAGTTTTTCCCATTGGTGTGCTCTGTCTATTGTATCAAAAGCTGATATGAAATCAACAATTTAAAGATAAAAAGATACAATGGGGGCTGTTCTTTTCCTTTGTCTCTTTATCAAAGTACTGAGAAGTAGGACATTTTGGGTTGTTGCACTGCCTGATCTAAAACACGACTGAAATGGGCTTAATATTTTATTTCTAAAAGTATGATTGTGGCAAACATTTTTCCTGGAACATCTAATATTGGTTATAGGCAATAATTGGCTAGATCAGTCTGCTCATTTCACTTATATATGAGGATTAATATTGCCTGTCTCCAGGATCCAGGAATTTGGTCTTCCCTAAACACTTTCCTAACCAGGATCATTAGTATCAACCATCAAAGTTCTGTATTACTGGAAAGGTTGATGCTGGTGAGGCCATCTGGGCCAGGGGCTCTAGATTTAGTAAGGTTCTTAATCAGCAATTTGATATCTTCTTCATCAAACTGTACATGAAAATCAGTACGTAAAGCATTTTTTCTCTAAATGCTTGCATATCCTTGTCACCATACATCTTCGCCAAGTAGTTAACCCAGATCTTTTTTCTCATAGGGCTGGAGACTATACACGTCTTATAGATGTTTAATTTGTTTTAGGGTCTCCAGAAGATCTTTGTGTCACCCTTTCTAATGACTCCCAGCATGTTTACCACTCTGTGTTATTCAGCAATAGTCACCATATTTTCAGCCATTTTATGTATTTACATTTTTCTTTTTTTTTTTACAAGTCTCACAATTTGATTATGTTCCATGCCAGTATTCCTAATTACTGTAAGGAACTCATGGTGGCAACAGTAAAGTCAGACACAAGTGATCACAGTTCAACGGTGTTTATTAAACTGTATAAATCGGTGAGAAAATGCCTAATATAAACATAAATCTAAGATGGGAGCAAGCTATGACCATCAAATATTAATAAGGCGGTCCTAGTCGTGTCTTGTCAAATAAAAGGGCCTATACTAAAACATAAAATATCTGTAAAATACAATCTCAAATTATTGTCACTGAAATAATGGTCCCTACTGGGCTCCCAGTCCCAAACCCTGTTATTCTCGAATGGTATAGTGACTAATTCTGTTTTCAGCCTATCACAAATGAAATGGTGGTATTAGCCTTAAAAAATCTTAAATCCCACTGACCCTTGGATCTATGCCCTTAAAGATCATTCAGTCTCTCCCAGATAACTTTATCCCCCTTGTGTCTGAGGCTATACACCACTCATTTTCAAGTGGTCATATTTCTGAATCATTAAAACATGTAATGGTTATACCTTTGCAAAAAAAAAAAAAGACTCATCTTATTCGTTCTGAACCTTCCAGCTATCGGCCGATTTCTCTCTTGCCCATGTTGGCCAAAGTTATGGAGCTGATTGCTATCCCACAGCTCTCATATTTTCTCAGATAAAATTTTCATCTTCATTCGTACCATGCAGGATTTCGACCCATTAGACAAACAAAGTTTGTAGTGCAGATGTTGTGGTTGATGTGTTTGTGTTTAATTGCTGGTGGTATATAGGTGACATGTTTGGTATTGACTGAATGGATAGGTGTGTGATGGTGCCTGGCTTCACTTTTGTATTATTTATAGTGCTGAATCTTTTCACTATTGTGTTGCATCACCAGGGTGGGGTGCTATGCGTGATGTCTTACCAATCGTGTTGCTATTCCTATTTGTGCATTTCATTTGGGCATTAGTTTATGTTAGTATGCTATGTTAGGTGTTAAGTTATTTGAACTTCATGTACATCACTTCATCCTTTATGGGTTTCTGTATGAAAGGAGTGTACTGGCCAGCTGTGGTTTCTAAATATACTGGCCACTTGGATGCTTGAGAGGTTGTGGTCCGTTTGTGTGCGAGCTAAGGAATGGTGAGTATGTGACATATACATCTACGTCAGTATGGAATGTGGGTGTGTGGAGTGCTGATATTCCAGTAGTGGCGGTTGACAGTTGAGAGAGAGATATCAGTCTGGGTGGTGGATGCTGGCTTCTTGGGACAAGACCAACTTGTACTGGTGGACCCTGCGAGGTACATGGAAGAGAGAAAGGCAATACCTTGGTGCCATATCACTGAGTCTGTCCTTTCTGTCATCCCGCATACAGTCAAGTTATAACAAGATACTTTTGAATCAGAAACTTGGATTAAGAATGTTGTGCCTTCAAAATCAGCCAGAGAAAAGCACACATAGGCTGTACATTTCTAAGCCAACCCAAGCAGAAATACTATGAGTAACCTCCCTTTACACAATCTATCTTCAGCCTGCATTGATGGTAACCTCCCTTTACATCGATTTATGGTCAGCCTGCATCACTTGGTAACCTCCCTTTAAATCGATCTATGTTCAGCCTGCATTACTTGGTAACCTCCATTTACATGTATCTATCTTCAGCCTGCATTACTTGGTAGCCTCCCTTTACATGGATCTATCTTCAGCCCGCATTACTTGGTAACCTCCCTTTACATTGATCTATGTTCAGCCCGCATTACTTGGTAACCTCCCTTTACATCGATCTATGTTCAGCCAGCATTACTTGGTAACCTGCCTTTACATCAATCTATGTTCAGCCTGCATCACTTGGTAACCTCCCTTTACATTGATCTATGTTCAGCCTGCATCACCTGGTAACCTCCCTTTACATTGATTTTTATTTATTCAGCACCATTACTTGGTAACCTCCCTTTACATCAATCGACATTCATCCCACATTACTTGTACAGTGCTCTGTTGGTTCCTAGTTTGGTTTGTTCTATTTAGCCTCAAATAAAATATCAAACACAGCAGATACCTTCTGAGCATTCCATGTCTAATCTAACAGGTGCCAATGTATACATGTTTGTAAAAGATCTGAAAGCTGCCCTACATGCCCTTTTTTTGGAGGACATACAAAATATACTCACATAACCCACTTGCTCACAATCTCTCAATCTAACATGTGTAAAGAAAAAACAACCAGACAAATGAAATGGTTGCTTCAGCCTTAAAAAAACTTAAATCCCGCTAACCCTTGGATTTTATGCCCTTAAAGATCATTTAGTCACTCCCAGCTAACTTTATGCCCTTTGTGTCTGAGGCTATACGCCACTAATTTTCAAGTGGTCATATTTCTGAATCATTGAAACATGTAATGGTTAAACCTTTGCTAAAAAAACAAAAAAACAAATACCCATATTAATCGTTCTGTACTTTCCAGACATCGGCCGATTTCTCTGTTGCCCATTAGGGCCAAAGTTATGGAGCTGATTGTTACCCCACAGCTCTCATGTTTTCGCGAATCAAATTTTCATCTTCATTCCTACCATGCAGGATTTCCACTCCTTAGAGAAACGAAGCTTGTGATGATCTCGTTCCTCGACGATATGGCCATGCTTTGCGACCGCTGCAAGGTCAGAGTGCTTGTTTTGCTCAACCTCTCTAGGACCTTTGATAAAATTGATCATGCCATTGTTCTTGGATGGATGGAGGCAATGGGAATCACCAGACTACCTCTTACCTGTTTCCAGTCTTACTTGTCAGATCACACCCAAACAATTATTTGTTTCCATTTAAGTCAAATCCCACACCTGTGACATGTGGCGTCCCCCAGGGATCTTCCCTAACACCCATTTTTCTTAACATATATCTCTGCCCTCTTGCAGATTTGATCATGTCTCATGGCGTATGGTTGTATATCTACGATATTAATACCCAACTGGTTTTTCATCTCAATGCCCCTGATTGTGACCCTCCTGGGAAACATAGATCCTGCCTGGTTGATATTGGGGACTGGATGGTGAAAAACTGTTTGAGCTTAAATGCTGAAAAGACAGAGATCTTGATGGTCTGCACCCAGGCCGAGAGTATCCTGTAGAATGCAGATTTTTGGCCAGATTCATCAGGTTCATCATCCAAAGGCCTGTGTATCAGCTAAGAGCCTATGCATCAAACTTCAGTGGTCAGGATTTAGAGAGGCACAGATTGCTTCGATATGTAGCACTGGATTTCATAAACTCAAAGTTTTAAGAAAAGTGTTGCCTTTTATCCCTTCACATCTCTGTTCCCGAGTGATCACAGCTTCCATTATGGGATCACTCGATGATTGTAATAGGATTAATCTAGGACAGCCAAAGCTCTTATTGCACGGTCTTCAGATACTGCTGTTAAGGATTTTAAAGAGGCGTCACACTCCAGTCCAGGACTCTTGACACAGGCCAAGGATGCAGCGCGCAATTAAAACACTTTTAAATTCATGAATTTTAATTCAGCTTTGAGAAGGCAGCCAATCCATCTCACACCCCGCTTAACGTACACCCCGTGGCACAATGGACCATGAACCAGGCCGGTGTGTGATAATGAAATATGTATTTATTTTAATTTGTCATAAAAATCAAACACATTAAATATAGGGCAGTAATCACCAGTGTGTTATACTGTAAAATGATGGAACACACTTAGATTGACCTTTCAACATCTGATACACAATGCACCATTGAATAAAAGCAAAAAATTACTTTTTGGGTAGTATTTTCAGCTAGCACCACAGTTAGTATTTCCCCCTGCAACACTCCCTCAAACTGCTGTTAACTAAATTTAGTGTGGGTAGAATGGAGTAGCAATGAGTCAGGTATACTATGCAGCAAACAGAATGAAATCTGAATTTCTTCCCCTGAATGAAAGGCAAAATCGATTGAAAACCTTTGAAATTGAGCAAAATAGCACTCGCAATTACTAAACAGTTATTTTAAATGTGCGGTTAAATTAATAAAGCAAAAGTGAGTGTGGCTGTATCAAAGAAGTGAAAACACTAGCAAACTACAAGGCAATGTACTAACAATGGCCATACATTTCAGAAAATCGATTTGGAAGGAAAAACACAGTGCAGCAAAATCACACGTGAAGGAATTACATTTGCTTAGTTTCACGTGTTAAAAGTAGCAAACGCTTGGGAAATGGGTTAAAAAGACAAATTTGGAATGCGCTTTTGATGCTAAGATAGAAAAGCACATCACTGGCATAAAATTAAAGTGAAAGTGTAACTCTTGATGGATGACGGTATGAGATTCTTAAAGGGAAAGGAAACTCAGTTTTTAAACAGGAACAATTTCACGGGACAACTTGGTTTTTAAAAGTGAAAACCGTAGCATGGGGAAAATTGAATTCAAAAGAAAAATGACCAGTTCTACTAAAACTATATTTCCGTG
Organism: Ambystoma mexicanum; assembly: GCF_040938575.1. Classification (NCBI taxonomy): domain Eukaryota; kingdom Metazoa; phylum Chordata; class Amphibia; order Caudata; family Ambystomatidae; genus Ambystoma; species Ambystoma mexicanum. The sequence continues at coordinate 1,547,855,799 of NC_090929.1, forward strand.
ACTAGATTCTCAAAAAGAGAAAAACTGTATGTGAAAAGGGTTAAGCTGTAGTTTTATCCCCCTCATGCTGTGTCTCTTTATGTGGGAATGTATTCATTTATTCAAAATAGTACTAAAGAATTACACAATGGACTAAAATGATTAGTAAGAATGGCACTAACACATGGAGATTAAAGGACAGGATACAAAGAGGATTCTGACAATTGTAAGGATTTACCTGGATATTTATAGGATTTCTATGGGATTGGACTTAATACAAAGTAACAAATCAAGGGATGCAGTTTTTTGGTTACAGGGGAAGGTAATACTTACAACAAGTTCTTGAATGGGGTAGTTGGGACAGTGAACCAGGATTTTGGACAGTAAGGCAAGATCTGATCTCTGCGTAGTGGCGGGCTCTCCTAGAAGGGACAGCTGGGCCTAGTCTGGTGACTGGGGACAGCGAGGTACATCAGAAAGGCAAGGGTACCACAGCCTTTCCCCCTTCCTCCCTGAATTATAGGGATGTTAGTAGGGTTTTAATTCTGGATCAGTGGTTATGCCTGGATAGGGTCAGCTAGCTATGGCCTGGCTTCTGGAATCTTGCAAGGTGAATATGGAATGTCTGGAGCTCTGGATGGATGGGAGCTGGAAAAGTCAGAAGAGAGTCCATAGCTCCCAATGCCTCCCCCTTGACATCAGTTTTATGGTGTCTGCTTTATTATGTACATGGCCCTCCCACAGTTACTTTTGCTAAAATCAGTTATGACACAAAAATTGACCTTTTTACAATTGTTACGCTTTTGAAAACCACATAGACAAATTCCATATTTTACACCGAACATGCCATTACAACGCACACGTTTGTACAATGTTGGTTAGCCATTCTAATAAGCTTTTGCAATTTTTGGTGGGAACTGTTTCCTCTAAAAATCTACAAATAGCTGCACTGAAGCATATCAATGTGGGACATATTTGATTCTAACTTTCATAACCGTGTCATGTACAATTTTCGAAGAAATGTCACTTTTCTGGCGTTTTTTCGTCCCTGCATGCTAGAGAGGTCCACATCAACTTGTTTCAAAGGCACAAACATTACATGCAAACTGTTCACATTTCACATTACTGCATTTTCAAGTTGCAGAAATAAAAGTCTTAATAAGAAAAGACTTTTGAACCAGGTGGGCTGGCTTCGTCCCCAAAGGTGGGCAATCTTTCAACCCCCCAAGCCAAATGTCTCTGTCTGGCCCACTAGCACAGAGGTTGTCATGACTACTTCCTTGATCCTAGGCAGTTGCAGCTGAGGAGAGGTGTCAACAAGAATTCCCACATCAGTGATAGGGCTGCCCATTGTCCTTTGTCTGTAGAATGCCGGGCAGTCTGACAAAATTGTGAAATCCCCCACCTTGGCCTTTTCTGAGTTTGTGGAGAGAATGGAGGTCATTTCGAGTTTGGAGGTAACCATGGTGCTATTAGTGGGACCCGCTAAGGGACCTCGGAATGCGGCGGTAAGGGGTTAACAGCACCGGCATCCTTACAGGCACCATTAACCCCTTACCGCTGCACTCAGAATGAGGTCCAATGGGGTCATTAGCTGCCTCCAAAGTCATGTCCGGGTCCGGGTTCTCTGAATGGGGACCTACCAGGTCATTCCAACCTTGAAGGACCCAGTAAGTGCCATTCAGAAAACCCTTCCATATTCCCATTCGAGCCCCCATAGGCCTCAATGGGAATGGGGAGGGAGCTAATAACAGGCCCGTAAATTACAGGCCGTTATTAGCTCCCTGGTCCCTTAGCGGCTCCCACTAAGGACGGCTGGTTTTACCAGCAGGCCTTAGTGCGACCCGCTAAGGGACCTCGGAATGCGGTGGTAAGGGGTTAACGTCACCGGCATACTTACTTGTGCCGTTAACCCCTTACCGCCGCACTCGTAATGACCCCCAATGTCTTTCTTGCAAGATTGGTTTAACAGCAATTCCTGGGCCTAGCTAGGAGGATCTGTATTTGGGGGGAAAAATACAAGAGAGCACAATGTACACATTTTTGCAGCTTTTCTCCCCATAATGTACAATTGTCTTCCTGTGCGAGCAACAGTATAATTTCCCTTTTAACTTTCAAAGAACAGTTTTCTTATTTTACAAAAGCAGATTTCACATGTGTGTTTATTTCAGTTCATGTTGTGATTTCCAATGCGGCGCTGCAGCTCACATTTTCTTTGGGCATTTACTTTCTAACAAGCCTTTCATAGCTCAGGTCAATTTCTTCTATCCAGGAATATGGAAGCAAATGAGTTCTGTGAAACTGACACATAGCAAATGAGAGAGAAATCTTCTTTGAAGAATTTTGCATGTGTTACTTTGTTTTCAAAGCGAAATGCTAGGCGTGCAAATTGAAATGTTCTTCCTGCTTTTTAAAGACTTGAACAATGCTGTCCTACAGCGTCTATCTGATTCATGGCATTCAGATGCAAGACACAGGCAGGGCTGGGTTGCATAAAACAAATTCTGTGCTGTTTTAAAACGAAAAAGTCACCAGGGCAAAGTCATCCGAAATGCATGTCATTTTTCAAAGCAGCCCGTAACTTTGTCATTCAGGGAACTGAGGCCATGCAGGCCCGGTTTTGTTTCCAGTGTTGAAAGTGCCTGCCCCACAAGTGCCAGGGTAGGTTTCCATGATGGGCAAAGCTTTGGGATGTTTTAAAATAAAAGAGGACAATTGCAGTGCAGAGCCATTCTTGATTTACTTTCTTTTCTTTGAATGAAGAAACACAGTGCTGCCATGGTTTCTTGGTAACTGCTAAATGCAGTTTTGTTGTAGGGGGTCTGCCTTAGGCCTTCAAATACCCCACACTGCAGAACTTTGCAGCCCGTCTTGCACTGAACGCTCCTAGATTTTCTCATACTTCTCCCCTGCTCCATAAATTACAATGGCTTCCTGTCAAGCAACATATTGAGTTTAAGATTATGTCTATCGTCCACCGAGCTGTTCGGCACATGGGTCTTCTTTTTCTTGAACAGAAACTTTGTGGATATTTTCCTTCACAAGCTCTTCGTTCTGGATTACAGATCATGTTTACTGTTCCTAGATTTCATAGGACTTGTGAGGGTGGGCACTCCCTCTTTGTTTTGGCTCCAAAGCTATGGAACGCGTTGCCTTCTCTCCTCTGCGAGCTGTCTGACCATCTCTCTTTTTGTAAAGCCTTAAAGACATTTCTCTTTGCTTAGGCTCTGTGTAAGGGATTCCTTTTTCTCTACTAGTGGTCTTGTGTGTAGCAGTGCCCAGATGCCTTAAGGCCTTGGCCTTGCTCTTCATAAATCATTATACAATACAGCTCAATACAACCTACCCTTGCTCCTGCTACTCCTACTCTGCTGACTGGCTGCTAAGAGCCCCCTGAGTCTTACAGGGCACCAGCCTCCCCCATCCCCCCGGGCCAGTCCCCCTGCACTTGCTGCCTGGCCTACCTTGCACTTCCTTGCTGGGATTGCACCCTTTTTTTGCAGCCTCCCTCACACTTAATTTAAGAGCCTGCTGCCCTGGTTGCACTTCCCCCTTACACTTGGCATTGTGCACTTGCACGATCTGAATGTCATGAGGCCTAGTAAGATCGTTTGTCTTGTCTTTCCTTGTTCCCCGTCTTTGCCTTGTTGCACCTCGAAACACTTGTGTATAGGCGCATAATAAATAACAAATTGATCAATCAAAACCAATCAATAGACAAGCTTTCTGGTTCAACCTCGCTCTGTGAAGATTGTGATGAACGACACCTGCTATAGAACAGTTTCCTGGTTCAACTTTATTTTGTGGTCATTTTAATGAATGACAGCTATTATAGAGCAGTTTCCTGGTTCAACTTTATTTTGTGGAGATTGTAATGAATAATAACTGTTATAGACCAGTTTTCAGCATCAACTTCATTTTGTAGTGATTGTAAATCACACTTGTGATAGACCAATTTCCTGGTTCAACATTATTTTGCAGAGAGTGTGGTAAATGACACCTGTTGTAGACCAGCTTTCTGATTCAACCTTATTTTGTGAAGATTGTAGTTGATGACTTCTGTTAAAGACACAGGCACGTGTACTATAGCTCAGTGGCAACACCCTCGTCTTGGAAGCAAGACGACGCTCTTCTGTATTAAGTGTGTTATAAACATTTGTTTTATAATTATAACCAGCTTTCTGGTTCGACTTGGCAGTACCACATATTGTGTTGTGAAATACATGTTAACTGGGACTCGTTAGTTGCACAGGTGGGCTGTGCATTTGGATGGCCATTTATTGAACCTATTGAGAGTTGCTGTAATTAAGCGTTTGGCTGTTTGCATGTGTGAAGGGCAGTATGGTAAATTAGTGACCTGTGGGTTCTTTTTGTGTTGTGCTGCATGGAAGATGTAGGTGAGGGATCTACGGGTTCTTCCATGTTAGTGCATTAGGATGTAGTTTCTGGTTCTAAATTTATTGGTTTTTTTTAGAATATTGTTGGCTATCTGTGCATTTTTCTTTCAGTTCCTGCTGGGCAGATTCATGTTTTCGGGTCTTCCTAGACCCCAGGTTGCATTTTTTAGGAGGGGTCGGTGGTTCAGTGATATCAAAAGTGTTTTAGGCAGGGAACATCCTGCCAAGTAACAATTTTCTTCTGATGGCTTTTCCGGTAGTTAGTAAACTTTTGCCACATTCAGCTGGCCTATTGAAGGGTGTGTGTGCTTTGGCTGTGACTCGTTTGATTGCTGTTTGGGGTATTTGAGTGTAGTGTAGATGTTGTGGTCGATGTGTGTGAATTTTATTGCTGGTTGTATATATGTGTTTGGTATTGACTGAATGGCTAGGTGTGTGATGGTGCCTGGCTTCACTGTTCTATTATATATAGTGATGATTCTTTTCACTATTGTGTTGCATCACCAGGGTGGGGTGTTATGTGTGATGTCTTACCAATCGTGTTGCTGTTCCTAGTTCTGCATTTCTTTGGGCATCCGTTTATGTTAGTGTGCTATGTTAGGTGTTAAGTTCTTTGAACTTCATGTGGGTTTCTGTATGAAAGGAGTGTACTGGCCAGCTGTGGTTTTAAATGTGCCGGCCACTTGGATACTTGAGATTCTGTTGTCTGGTTGTTCCAGTAGTGACGGTTGACAGTTGGGAGAGAGTTATCAGTCTGGGTGGTGGATGCTGGCTTCTCGGGACAAGACCAACTTGCACTGGTGGTACCCTGCAAGGTCCAAGGAAGAGAGAAAGGTAATACCTTGGTGCCTTATCACTGAGTCCGTCCTTCCTGTCATCCCGAATGCAGTCAAGTTATAACAAGACACTTTTAAATCAGAAGTTTGGGTTAAGAATGGTGTGCCTTCAAAATCAGCCAGAGAAATGCACACACAGGCTGTGCATCTCTAAGCCAACCCAAGCAGAAATACAATGAGTAACCTCCCTTTTATATCGATCTATGTTCAGCCTGCATTGCTTGGTAACCTCCCTTCATATCGATCTATGTTTGCATTGCTTGGTAACTTCCCTTTATATCGATCCATGTTCAGCCTGCATTACTTGGTAAGCTCCCTTTGCATCAATTTATGCTCAGCCTGCATCACTTGGTAACCTCCCTTTACATCAATCTATGTTCAGCCCACATTACTCGGTAACCTCCCTTACATTGATCTAAGTTCAGCCTGCATTACTTGTACAGTGATCTGTTTGTTCCTAGTTTGGTTTGATCTATCATCAAATAAACTATCAAATACAGCACATCTCTTCAGAGCATTCCATGTCTAATCTGACAGTGTCCAATGTATACATGTTTGTAAAAGATCTGAAGGCTGGTCTATATTCCCTTTTTATGGAGGACATACAGAAAACACTCAGATATCCCACTTGCTCACATCACAATCTCTCAATCTAACCTGTGTAAAGAAAAAAACAATCAGACAAGAACAAAAAAACAACAAGCAATTGTGTTTTCATAGCTTGACCGTCTCCCAAGTTCAAATACAAAATGTTTTGAGTCAGCCAGATGTTACAAAATTCAGATTGCGAACAAAATAAATAAATAGACAGCTGCAGCATTCTGCAATGTAATCAATGCTATTTCTGCTAGGATACTTTGACGGATCAATGTCGTATGACTGCTTGTCAATACAGGTATATGTTTCATGAAGGTCAATTTATGCTGCATACCTATTCAACCCTTTTCTATTTCCTATGTTTCTGCCTCTTAAGTGGTGGCTCCCTAGATCTGGCTTTACTTTTTCTTTCCTGGGTAAACTCTTGGAAAAGCTGGCATCTCCCTGCTTAATCTACATACTGAATCTGTTGGTTGCCTCCATGACCACCGGTCTGGCATCAGAGCTGCCAGAAGCATGGAAATTGCTCTCCTGAACACCCATGAAGACTTTCCCTCCAATCTTGACTCTAATCTCCCTTCTGTCCTCATTTTCCTTGATCTATACTCTGCTTTTGACACAGTCAGCCATGCCATCTTGCTCAATCATCTGCGCGACAACCTTGGTATTACTGATTAGGTTCTGGCCTGGTTGACCTCCTTTATCACCGACTGAGCTTCTCAGGTCCAACTTGGGTCTTTCCTCTCTTCTATATCTCTCTCTGCTTGTGTTCCCTACGGGACTAACCTCTCTCCCTGGCTCTTCAACTACTACCTGACATCTCTTGTCTTGCCCGCTGCATACATTTTCATTGTTATTCGGATGACACTCAGCTCTCTTTCAGGCCCTCCTCAGCCACCTCTGCTTCTTCTCTCATACCAGACTGTCTGGCCGCAATTCAGTCTGCCACCATTGATCTCTGACTTAATGCCAGTAAGACTGAGATCCTCTTATTGGGACACCCGCTCCCTCTTTTCCCCTCTCTCTGTCTTGCTGCCCACTCTGGGCCCTCTTCCTGCTTCTTCCTCTGAGGCTAAGAACCTATTCTCACTTTCCCAAAGAAGCTCACTGTCTCCAGAGCTCTGGACCTCTCTAGGCTGGGCTATTGCAACAGCCTCTTTCTAAATCTTCCTGCATCTACTCTTAGACATTTACAACATATCCACAACAGGATGGTGAGACTTGTCCTTGGCCTCAAGCCAAGGGATCGTAACTCTCCAGCCTTGACATCTCTTCACTGGCTCCCCGTGCTGAAAGGATCAATGTCAAGACCCTCAACAAGGCTTTCTTGGGCCTGGGACCACTCTACCTCCAACTTTCTCTTACAAAACATCTTCGTTCTAGTGCTCTATGCTCATCCACTTCCAATTCTATGAGAGTCAGATGCTTCTCCAAGCAGACAGTTGGTGGCAGATCTAACTCCTTGGCTGGGGTCTCCCTCTGGAACAGCATCCATGCCTCTCTCAAACTTGAGCAGAACCATCTCCAGAAGAAATCAAGACCTTTCTTTTCGCTTCTTCTTTCTCTCTTCCTCTTCCCTGCTGATGCAAGAGACATTAAATAGAACGTAAAGCATCACAAGAGCTCAAGAAAGACTTACCAATCATAAGGAGAAGCATAGTCGCAGCTGGACTGGACTAATCCTTATCAGGGATCAGTGAAGGAACTTCATCCCATTCGACACACCCCTGCCAGAGGTAGCAGGACGGAGAGCTTATCTTCCATAATTCACAGGAGCAGTATCACCACGTACCACCACTCACAGCTTTTCTACTGAGGGAGGGGCCTGAAAGGGGTGATTCGAGTTCAGGGAGGTCTGCAACCATGCCCCAATGCCTCTGCAGAGACCAGGTGAGCGTAACAGAATGTGGAGCCTCTAATACTCTCTGCCTGGGCATTATCGAAACTTCAGAAACAGATCAGTTAGCCCTCATACTGGGGGAATTACGGGCTGAAGTACATGCTTCAAGACAGGAAACCAATGCATTATGGAGGGATCTTATTGTAACTCGAGAAAGAACTGACGAATTGGTAAGACAAATGCTGCAAGCACAAGCAGGACAGGTCCCACTGCCTGGAGTGACCCATTCTTCTCATTCTTCCACACCACAACTATCAACACTTGTTCAGGTGGTTCTTCCAGGAGCAGTGCCTCTAGCCCCTCCCCAATGCTTCATCGGTGACCCAAACAGGTTTGCTGTATTCATGAACCAATGTAGCCTTCATTTCTTGTGCAGAGCCTTTCCTAATGACCAAGCCAAAGTGGCGTTTGTACTCTCGTATTTAGGAGGTAGTGGGGCGGACTGATCCATGCCTTTGGTAAATCAAGAAGACCCTTTACTCTGGAACTTTGGGAAGTTGTTGTCACTCAGACAAGGGAGTCAAGATCTATTAAGCTATATTGCAACCTCCAATCGTCTCATAGCCCAGACCAACTAGCCAGAAGAGAAGAGGACTACACTCTTTTACCAAGGGTTATGTGGAGTATTTAAGGATGTGTTGGCACACGTGGTGAATCCCCCTGAATGGTGTGCTGATTACATAAACCTGATGGTGCAACTCAATCATAGGTTGCTAAATCGGAAAATGGATCGAGCTAGATCAGAGGGACGGTCTGTTTACATACGACCTCGTGAGAATCAGACTAAACCACATGAACAGTCTGAGCCAATGCAAGTTGGTGGATTACAAAGTCCCCTTACAAAAGCAGAAAGTGAAAAAAGACGACAACAACACCTTTGCTTATATTGTGGACAAGCATGTCACTTCCTCCGTGACTGCCGGTTGGGGCAACAGACAAAACTGATGAAGAAGAAGAACAGAACTGTGGAAATGCCAATGCCCGGCAAGTGTGGTGGTCCGCTTGTCGAGTATGAAAAAGGAATCCGTACAGACCTCACATCTAGTCCTTCCAGTGCTTTTGGTGAATCACAAGTAACCATCAAACATACATGCCTTGGAGGCATATATTGATTGTGGAGATGTGGGTATCTATGTTGACCAAGATTTGGCTCTCTGAATAGGCCTTCCTCTCTGACAGAAGCAGAAATTGGAAAACGTCACTGCTGTGGATGGTTCTCAGCTATCATCCAGCCCGGTGACACAATACACCGAGAAAGTCAAGCTTCTGTGTCAGGACGGGCATCAAGAGGACATTGCTTTTGATCGCATCAGTGCTCCTCAGTTCCAGATGATATTGGAAAAGCCCTGGCTGGAGACCTGCAAACCTAGGATCGACTGGCGAAAATGAGTTCTGACATTTCATCATGATTGTGCCGACACATGTTACAAAAAAGATGACACCAATCTGAAACCGAAGAAAGGAATTGTGTTGGGCCTCATCAGCTCCTTAACGCTTGAATACCAAGTGTTAGGCAGAATCATATGCAGTGCCCCTAGGGACCACTGCACACAATTAAGACTACAAGTGGTAATACAATTTCACCTTTGGTACAAGCCTGTACTACAGAGTAAAGTGGTATCAATGGCTGAGCAGCCAGACTTATCTCAAGAGCAAATGAGCAGTCGTAGAGATTACGCAAAGGACTACAATTACTGTGACTCAAACAAACACTGACTCAAGGTTTCTGGTTAAAAAAAAATATAAGTACATTTATTTTTAAACCATCTGTTCACAAATCACTTCACTTCTATTAAAATAAAATCACACTCTAAATATACTACACACAACCAATTCCACTTGTGCAGATCATTTCAAGGTAAGTACTTTTGGATTTGACAGACTGGTGTTGTTAAACAAAGACGTTACCGTGGGTTAATAAGCAATCATGTTTTAACAGTAATGACAGTTCGGTCCTACGAAAGAAAAGCGTACCCGCGGGAAGAAATGTAACCGAAGTCAAACACACTTAGCACATAGAATTAACACAAGAGAATAGGGGATAAAAATCATCGGCAATACTTTTGTCAAGGCAATAGGATCATAGGACGTGTTCTAAGAGGCAGATAAAGTCAATAGGCCAGCACCAGTGTCAAATGGAGCAGAGGCTCTGTTGTCGAGGATCACATGGTTAGAACAGTTCAAGATTAACATGCCAGGAGTACTGGATATTGTCAAAGGGAGGCAAAAGTTATAAGACAGAAGAAAGAAAGGACAAGCCTTCGGAAAGGAAAAGGATTCACCCCGATTCCTCAAGGTCGGATGTAGAGAACGACCAAATCGACACAGTACCTTATTCGTATGAAGAAACCTGGTGCTACGGCAGTTGTTTCTGGTAGTTAATGCAGACTCACGGTTCCTGAGGCTTCAGTCGTGGGGACAAGTTGGAGGACATCTGGAGCAATCTGCACTACCCAGGGATGAAACCGGCAGCATGCGAAGCAACAGTGAATAAAAGGTGCACTCCTTTAAAGCAGGAGAGGGCTCTTCTGATGGCTCTCCAGACCACTACAGCTCAGTGCAGTGATTTTGACCCAGAAGAGGATTCTCTGGCTGTAGAAGGTGAGCTGGTTGATCCCACCAGGCTCAAGGGAAGAAGACTCCGGACTGGATCTTCTCTGTCGTTGAAGGGTAGATAGCTCAGGACTCCAGCATGGCTTCACCGGGACTTGGGAGTTCCAGCAGCCGCCTTCTTCTCTGCTTCCCTTCAGTTCTTGCAGTTCCAGTGGTGACTCTGACTTCCAGCCCAAGAATCCTGCCTTTTATGCCAAATTCCTCCATTCACACAGCCTGGCTGTCAATCACACCGCAGGGGGTTGTCCAGCCAAGACAACCACTTTAGCCAATCGACACAAAGTGCAACATGGGCTTCCAAGGAGACCCTGTGCAGGGTTTGACTAAACCCCTCCCTTCCATTCAGCCCACCTAGACACCCAGACGCCAAAGTAGGGCTTCTTCGCAGAAGCCCGCCAAAGGATGGCGAACAAAGAAGGCAGACCTGGTTTGGCGCGAAAAGTAAAACACAAGAAGGACTTTAACAAAAAGAAATGGTGACTAAACCAGATCAGAGCCAAAATAAAATGTATTTGGTCAAGCGGGTTTATGTTCGAGGCTAATACAATTCCCTAAAACAGTACCACGTTTATTTACTATAAACGCGGTAGAAAAGTTAGGGTAGAGACCACTGCCACCAGCCAAATCTTAATGTTAAGGGATTGAAACAAGGCTCCAAGAGGAACAGACAAAAAGGGATAAGAGTTAACCCTTTCCAATACTCCATGTAAGATGGGGTGTACTGGGTCTGTAGTTAAAAGTGACTATATAAAGTTAATAGCAACTTTATCTGTTTCTGGGGGACAGTAGTCAGCGCCAGAAAAATGTCAGGGAGAAGTCTCCAAGACAACCCTGTGTTACTGCACTGAAGGTGCTGTGTAACACACACAAAAAGTGGGGCTCATGGAGTGGTGTGGCTCCGGAGCCCAAAATCACACAAACAGTAAAAATACAAACAGCAAAGACACTGTAAGAGTGGGAAAAAGGTTCACACTCTGACCAGGTGGAAAAAATAAACCCCAGAAATCCAACAAAGCTGCTGAGGGCCTCACTAGGTGAGGGAAATTAGCAATAAATTAGAATTCTCCCTAACACCAAGATTACCAGGATGTCTTCAAAAAAGAGCAAGCCAACTTTCAGCCCCCGCGCAGACCCTACGAATGTCAAATAGATCTTGTACCCGGAGTCCAGATCCCTTGCAACTGAATTTACTCTCTGACAGAACAGGAAAATCAGCATCTTAGAAAATACCTGGATCAGGGCCTGGCGAATGGTTTCATTCGCCCGTCCAAGTTACCTGCCTCCTCACCCTTAATCTTCGTGCCTAAAAAGGAGGGAGACTTAAGAACTTGCATTGAGCCATCAATCAGATCGCAGTAAAAAATCAATATCCTTTACCACTTATACCAGAGCTCCTGGACCAAGTGAAACATGCTCAAATCTACACAAAACTGGATTGAAGATGAGCATACCATCTTGTAAGAGTAAAAGAGGGAGACAAGTCGAAAACGGCCTTCCGTACGAAATACGGCCTCTTTGAATACCAGGTCATGCCCTTTGGGCTATGCAATGCCCCTGTGGCATTCCAATTCTTTGTGAATGATGTACTCTGTGAACTACTGGATATGTGTGCTCTTGGTTACATTGACGACATTCTTATCTACTCAAATTCCATGGAAGAACATGTAGGCCAGGTCCGGGAAGTCTTAGAGAAGGTTTGACAACACCAATTGTATGCCAAGTTGAAAAAATATTTTTTCCATGTAACCGAGGTCGAGTTTCTCAGTTTCATACTCACACCACAAGGCGTACATATGGATACATGAAAGGTGGATGCAATCCTCCAATGGCCCTCATCAACATCCACGAAAGGAGTGCAAAGCGTGCTTGAATTCCCCAACGTTTACCGTCGGTTTATACCTGGGTTTTCACAAATTGTACATCCAATTACCTCCTTGTTAAAGAAAAATCAAAGGTTCCATTGGTCGACAGAAGCTGAAGAAGCCTTCCAGAAGTTGAAACTAGTATTCACTACAGCACCAGTCCGTCTACACCCACGACCAGACCTACCTTACATAGTTGTCACAGATGCTTCAAAAATATCCATGGGAGCAGTGTTGTCACAACGAGACCCTGAAACAGGACAACCACACGCTTTGCATTCTGGTTTGCAAATTTTCAGCCCCTGAGTTGAACTACGCAATCGCAGATAAGGAATTACTGGTGATTAAAGCAGCATTCAAGGCCTGGAGACATTTCCTTCTTGGTGCGAGACATACGGTCACTGTCAACACGGACCACGGTAACTTGCCATATTTGAAAACCGCCAAAGTACAATCCTCGCGTCAACTTCATTGGACTCTCTTTTTCACGGAATATGATTTTATTATCACTTATAGACCTGGAGTACGCAATGGGAAAGCAGATGCTCTATCACGCATGATTGAAGAAAAAGAGGCTTTTACAGCATGCAACCCCATGGCCATAATTCCTGAGGAAAGGATTCAAACCAGAATAGCTGGATGACCAAAGAATCAGTTTGCAATCCCCGATGGATCAATCAACACAACAGGAATGGCTATTAAAAGGTGACCAGTACACCATCAAAGACAATCTACCGTATTTCCAAGGACGATTATATGTCTAAGACCAAGAACTGATAAAGCAAATTATCGCAAATTACCATGAATCATTAGTGGAAGGACACTCAGGAATAGCCAAAACTCAAACTAAGGTAAATAAAAACTACTGGTGACCAACCTGGCGAAAAGACATTGCCCAATTTATGGAAACCTGCGGTGTCTGTGCACAACACAAGTCTCAAAAATAGAACCCCGCTGGCTTACTACATCCCCTAATAGTACCGCCAGCACCTTGGCATGACCTGTCAATGGACTTCATCATGGATTTTCCACCCTAAAATGGATACAACACCATATTAGTTGTTGTGGATTTATTCTCCAAAATGGCCCATTTCATCCCTCTGCAGGGACTCCCAACTGTGTCAACTCTCACTTCCGTGTTCCTGTAGCAAATTGTTCGATTGCATGGGTTTTCATCAATATTAGTATCTGATCGCAGAACGCAATTTGTTTCTGCCCTTTGGAGAAAGTTTTGTACGATTGTCCAAAGCCATCACCCTCAAACTGATGGGCAAACTGAATGAACCAACCAACCTTTAGAGCAATATCTCAGGTGTATGTTGAAACAGTCCAAGGATTCTTGGAAAAATATACTCTGGATAGCTGAGTATGCATACAACAACTCAGTTCACACAAGCACAGGGCAATGTCCATTTTACACTGTGCACGAAAGACATCCAAGGACATCAGTATTTAATCCACCCAATACCCTAGAAAAGCCAGCCATAAAAAACTTGCATAAAACCATCACTCAGGTCCTTAAGGAGGCGACAAAGCATCTGACCGAGGCTAAGGAAAGACAAAAACTGTTTGCTGATTGACATCGGAAGGAAGCTCCCGCCTACCAGATTGGAGAAAAGGTGTGGTTAGCATCCAAGTATATTGCCCTGAAGTGGCCAATAGCTTTCCGCCCAAGATACCTGGGCCCCTATACTATAAAATCCATAATCAATCCTGTCACCATGAAATTGGAGTTACCATCTCACATGGACTCCAGGGTAGTTCGATCAAAATTGTATTACCTAATTGGAAAGGTTACGGACCTCAAGACCGAACTTGGCAACCCAGTGAACATGTCCATTCTCTGCATTTAATCAGACAGTTGCATCGCAATAATCCCATCAAACCAGGACCGGGAGGAGAACGACCTTTGAGACGGGCCTTGACGGGGACTGCTGTCATGGTCTTGAAGTCATGGGCACAGGCATGCAGGGGTCGCATGCACAGAAGACCTGGGTGGACACTGTCCTGGCGCCTTTGGCTCCAGGCTCATGAACAAAAGTAAACAAGAATATCCATTTAACACCAAAAAGCTTTTATTACGGACATGGCACTTCAGATGCATTAACCTTGAACATTCCATCCATTAAGCAGGATGCATTAACATTGAACATTCCATTCATTAATCAGCCCCAAGTGTATTCTTGGATGTGGCTGCTAATGGATTGCCTTTGCACATGCTCACTCTCTAGGAGTGGCAGGGTGTGGCTGGTAAACCAGCCATAATGGGCGTGCCCACGATCTCAGCTATATAAACTGCCCCTATCCTCAAGACAGACGCTTCACGTTATTCTGCACTTGCAAGCAGTGTAACGCTCACAGTCACCTGAGGTCAGACTTACCTTTGAAGATCCTGCTTTCTGGACATACTGCTTCCTTCCGGCATACTTACTAACTGGGGAAGCTGTTCTTACATGTATATCTCTTCGGCAAACCAAGTATTCATCTTTACACTTTCCGGAATCTGAAATCTTAATCTTGGCACCACAGAACGACATGCTCCATCGTCGACAGCAGCTCCTGCAAGGAAAAACAGAAGACAAGGGTAGACATCGAAAAAAACAGTCAGTTTAAGGTTGCGCTTGCTTCGCCATACTTTGCTCTTTTCCTTAAACTATCACTTACCTGCTGTCAAACATTGTGGTAGCGTCTCGCGTCTCACAGCTGCATTGAGGCAGCATTTCCATCTAAGGAACGGAAAGAGAAGAGAGAAATTATTGCGGCATAAATAGGAGCAACATATAAAGACATTAAACAGAACAAACAGCATCACAAAAGAGCTCAAGAAAGACTTACCAATCATAAGGAGAAGCACAGTCGCAGCTGGACTTGACTAATCCTTATCAAGGATCAGTGACGGAACTAGATCCCATTCAACGCGCCCCTGCTAGAGGTAGCAGGATGGAGAGCTTGCCTTCCATAATTCACAGGAGCAGTATCACCACGTACCACCGCTCACAGATTTTCTACTGAGGGAGAAGCCTGAAGGGGGTTATTCAAGTTCAGGGAGGGCTGCAATCGTACCCCAACACCTCCGCAGAGACCAGGTGAGCGTAACAACTGTCCCTCTCAGGTCTAATAGGGGCCCTTTCTCTCCACCACCTCTCTCTCTCTACATGAGGTGTTCCCCAGGGCTCCAACCTCTCACCCTCTACATTCTCCTCTGATTTACAGTGTTACGCAGAATACAGTAGGCTCTCCTTCAGGCTGCCCACAGCCTCCTCTGCTCTCTCTCGCTCATTCCTGACTGTCTACCTGCGATTCAGGAATGGTGCACCCTCAACGACCTCTGCCTTAATGCCAGCAAGACCGAGATCCTTCTCATGGGGACCCCTGCTCCCGCTTTCCCTTTTCACTCTGGCCATCTATGGGCCCTCTCACTGCACCTTCCTGTGAGGTAAAAAACCTTGGGGTCATCTTCGACTCCACTCTCTCCTTCTACCCTCACATCATGGACCTCTCTAAGAAGTCCCACTACCAGATGCACCTCCTCAAATGTATTCTTCCCTTTCTCACTGTCCCACAGAAGCTCAATGTCTTCAGAGTCCTGGTTCTCTCCAGGCTGGACTACTGCAACCTGCCTTCTTCTACTCTCCACCATCTGCAACTAATCCAGAACAGGACTGCGAGACTTGTCCTTGGACTCAAGCCAAGGTATCATATCTCTCCAGCCCTGAATGTTCAAGACCCTCTACATTGACCACAAGGTTTTCTGGGGCCCACACTACATACAACTCTCTCTTCATAAACATCATCCATCTCAAGCCCTTCGCTCAGCTACCTTCACCTCTTTGATGGTCAGCCGCTTCCCCATGCAGATAGTGGGAGGTAGATCTCTCTCCTCTGCAGGGCCCTCCCTCGGGAATGGCCTCCCTGCCCCTCTCAAAATTGAGCATGACCACCTTCGATTCCAGAAGCAGCTCAAATCCTTCCTTTCACTGCTGATTTCTCTCTTTCTCTCCCTTACTGACCCACCTGTCTGTTGTGTTGACTTGTCACCTGACTACCCTCAGAATCTCACGGGCACCATGCTCCTCTGTGACCTGCAAGCACCTGCACTGCCTTCGGGTCACCATGCACTGAGGGGCTGTATATGTGCCCTGGCTGAACTTCCCCCTTTCCCTCCCCCTGACACTTCTCCTCTCCTCCCCCTCCTCCCCCTGCACTTGCACAATCTGAATGACACAAGGCCTAGTAAGATCGTTTGTTAGTCCTCCCTCTGTCTCCCTAACTTGTCATGCCAAGAAACGCTTGTGTGCAGGGGTGCTCTAACAGACTCATCATATCATATCATACCATGTATGTGCGTGGCTATCACTATCTTTTACAGGTACAGCTTTACTTTTATTCCCCACTCATTGCTACTGCATCATCCTCCTGCCGCATTGCCCTCTATAACCTGCCTAGCTCCTGGGTGTGGATGAGGAGCCACATTATGTGGCATGGATTTTACCCTGTGGCAGTGTTCACTCTGTAGCATACATTGTGAAGGGCATTTAAAGTTAGAGGATATGACCTAAAAAGTCTTTGATGCTGGTGCCACTAGAATGGTGGATTCTTTTTTTAGTGGAAGAATCTAAAACATGGGCCAGGATTTGATCAGACCACAAACATGTCCTGGAGTTACTCTGACCTCAGTTAGGATCTCTTTCATCATGGAGAAAGAACCTGCATACATATGAGCTCTAGGTGAACCGAGAGACCTAGAGTGCAGGGGAAATATGCAAGAATTGCCCTAGTTCCCACCTTTACTATACTCCTAGGGAAGGGATGCAACCCAGAATATCTTTCTTAAATGAACCGAACAAAGCTTTTGCTAAATTAGGCTTGTGGTCTTTGCTTTGCACCGTTCAATGTCTATGGTTGTTTGCGAAAAGCTGTGCACATAGTTCCTTATACAAACTTTGCTATGACATTTTATTGAGTACACAGTCAAAAGTGTTAAATAAATTCACATCAGCTCACTGAGTTCTGGTGGCACCTCTCAGATGAGGCAGCCACTACATGCTGTGACCTTCGATGGAAAGTGTCCCAAGAAGAAACAGATAAGACCATAGCTCTCCTTCTTGCTGTCACTGAGTGGAAAGAGCTCATATTAAGAACCTTTCCCTCTATATTCCTGAACACAAGCACTGTAAGGACCCCAATTGAGTAGTAGTGCAAAACTGTCCCATGGTTCCCCTCTGACCAATGCACATCAGTGGCTTGTGGAATCAAAGCCCAGTGGGAGCCTTGAGGTGTCCTCTGCAGTCCAAATCCAAATGCTCAGCAAGTGATTCTCTTACTTAAGCATGTCCAAACAAGGGCTCAGAGGCAAGTGTCTGTTAGAGACAGACAAAAGCTGATTGAATTATGTGAGTTTTTGACCTATGTGTTTTCGAGCAAACGAGCAGAATATCATACATATTCATTTTTTGTTTAGATTTCTGTAAATAAATCAAATTGCCTGTCTCGTCATGCTCTGGGCTCCCATCAATATAGTACAAATCTAAGATAAACAAGGGAATGGGGAGGCAGTAGCCCAATCTCCAGCTGTAGGACACAATGGATTCCTCTAGGAAAACCAATCAGTGTGAACTCGCCTCATGCCAGCAACACCATGGACAAAATCAGAGAGACCAACCACTGATGGCCTAGGTGATTTGGTGATGAGAGTGTGTGCCATCACTTCTGGTTTGTGGCTTCACATTCTTTCTTGTTTTTTTCTTTTTTTCTTATTGCTTTATAGTTTCCAGTGAAACCTTTAATACAGTACAACATTTCCAACAAGTGATCATGCAAACTCCATCTATAACCGCTTGGGAGAACCTCTCCAGTCTATGCGATACAAACATCAGCAAAGAGAAGGCACTTTTCTCATTCATCAAAGATGCTAACTATCCCAAAAGTGGTTGAAGTGCTACCATATTTTTAGTGCTAAGGCCTTTTCAAGAATAAATCTGTAGAAATCAACCATTGCCAGAGTCAATGAGAATTAGCATATGATACCACCAGTCCTCAGCTGCTAATGTAGTGTATTTCCTAAAAACGTGGCCAAACAGTGGGTTCTTTATTCCTCAAAATAGGCAAACAGCAAAAAAAGATGCATAAGTTTTTCTTTTCTGGATTCTATCTTGCAGAATGTTGAAGCAGAACTCTTAAAGTTAGTGAGGTCTCGAACTGCCATAATCACCCCAGTTTTGTGGAGATTAAAACACATTTTCATTGAGGTTTCACAAATTCACGGATCTGGACACTTTAATAGGTATTGCTCAACTGTACCCCCTTTTTTTAGTATCAGCTACCAGGTCCTGGTGGAGATTTAAATGAGTAATATCCTCCACAGTTTTGCTCCAATCAAGATGAAGTAATGTTCTCTTGCTAAATGCCGGCAAATAAAAATAGGTCAGACAATTGGATTTCCAGTTCCGATATTAGGTTACAAACATTTCTACTCCCATGAGATAATTCAGGGATTAGTTCCATGTAAGAGTTCCTGTTGAATCCCAATAATCATTGGTACAGTAGGGGAGTTATGTCATCGGGCTAAAAAAGTCAGTTTCTTCCAATGTGTTGCCATCAACAATGAGCTCAGTCCCAGTTCTTTCCGTATTCACTGGATCGGAAAGGCGCTTGGAGGTCCCAGTACTTTTTTCCAGAATGTTCCTTCTAACAGGGGCCACCATTTATCTGGCATATCAACAAGGGATTCCGATCCATAAATTAGGGCAGAAGAGACTTTGGATTTGTAAAACTCTGTAAGTGGTGACAGTGAACATTTTCAGTATTTTCTTTTCAGGATTAAGGCCTAGCTCGACAGAATCCTGACCTTCTGTTTCAGAATATCCACTGCAGCCATTTCCACCAAGGTTTTTGACATTGTGTAATTCCCAAATACCTAAATGATTCAACCTTTTTGATTTCTTTGTTATTTAAGTACCATTTGAAATATGTTTTCCCCTCGCTTCCCTTTTTCAAAATCAAGATTTTTATTTGTTTATGTTTATTTATACCAGAATATCTCTGTAAGCCATTCAGTTGCCGCTGCAGACCAATCTCAGTATAATACAGAAGAACAAAGTTGTCTGCGTACAAGATATGGGACATTTCTGTTGCTCCTATACTCAGAATAAAACATCAAATCTAGGCCATATGGTCTCCAAGATCAGATATATAGAAATTATAAAGGGCTGGAGCCAAGGCGCAGCCCTGCTTAACTCCTCTCCAAGTTTGGATTTCCCCAATCAAGAGGCCCACAGTATTAAGCCTAATTCTAAAGGCCTAATATTTGAGTAGAGGCCCTTGATCTGTACCAATAGGTCAGTCGGACATTTGTTTTGCCAATTTAGACCACAGCCATGATCTATTTACACTGTCAAAGACTTTGGTGAAATCCTCAAAAGTCAAAAGTAGATTCCTATTCAGTGTAATAGCTTTGTCTTTAAGGAGAGAGATGACAAAAGCTAGTGGAGCCGTGCAGAGGCCCTTTACAAATCCTGCTTGATGTTTATCTTGTAGATTATTACTTTCTAGCAAACAAGTTACTCTTTTCATTAGCAGCGCTGCATACAGTTTGCCCATAACATCCGGAAGTGATATGGGCCTGTAATTTGAATGATCTGACCTTGTGCCTGATTTAAATATTGGAATTATAGGAGCAGTCTTCCAGTACTTCGGGATTTGTTTGTGTTTCAAGATGTATTGCAATACCGTATCCAGAACTATTGCCAAGTGCTCTCGGTTTTCTTTCATTAATTAGTTTGTGATCCCATCCGGGCCCTATTCTCTAGACAAGTTTGAGAGTTTTTATCATCCTCTTCAGATCATCTTGATCGTAGGGCATATGCCATTGGACCAGGCTTGTAGCTTCACAGGTTTTATCCAGGTCAAGATCTTCAAAAAGCTTTGTGTAAAAAGCCATCCAAGCGGTTTCAGATATACTGTTGGCTTGTAGGTTATGTTGTGATTGATTTGAACAATTTAATATGGCCCAAAATTGGGCTGAGTTTTTTCCCTTTAAGGCCATCATTATTTCTTCTGCGTCTTTTTGAAAAAGATAATTTGTGTACTGTTTGCACCAGCATCTATAGTTGACTTTAATGCGTTTGATCTCTCATATAGTTGATGCAGTTCGACACATCGGCATGGCTCTCAGTTCTTTTCTCATTGTATTACGCCTCTTTACTAAGGTCTGATCATGCATATGATTGTAAACCGTTTTTTGAGAAATTGCTTTTTTATCGTACTTCTGCCGGTACTGGGCCAAAAAGTTTGTATAGACTACCATCCCCAATGGTTTATTTAGTCCTGATTTGTCCATAAACTTAATTAAATTATGGGTCAATTGAATTACTTTCCTGGTATTCATTTTAAGATGATTGCCTTGGGATGAAACTTCCAATGAGACAGGTCCACTTAAAGTTAGAAGGAGTTGAAAGTTTAGCCAACTTTATGTTAACCAGTTATAATCACTTTTGTCTGTAGATGTAACTATCATGGATTTTATAAGCTTATTTAGGTCTGTAGAAACAAAAGTGTAGTCGATAATAGAGGACTCCGCTCCTCTTGTCCAAGTGGCATGACAATGAGCATTAGGTTTGAAATGGCCATTAGTCATGTGGAGGTCATGTTTTTTTGCAAAGTTGTGCCATAGATGAGTTTTTCCATTCAACTTTATCCTTTTCGAATCTACTTTGTTATCTAGAGACGTCAAGGTTGTATAGGACATATTAAAATCTCTGCACAGAATGAAAGAGGCATTATCATAGGAGTTGCCTAGATCCATTGCTTCATTTATCCATTCTAACATAATTCCAGTAGATATTAATCTGAGACAAATGGCTCTGGGAGGAAGAACCAATAATGTCCTTATTAAATGGCTTTCTACAGATTGGTTGTTGGACAAACGGTGACCAAATACGAATTTTGATAATTTCCAGACCAGATGTTACATTGATCAAGGTAAGGAGACCTGCTCTAGGTCTACCCACTCTGCTTCTTAGTGCTGGATTAAGTAGGACCAAGAAGCCATCCAAAGTTGGTTCCTCAGCGAGCCACATCTCCTGTAGGCAGATCACATCCAAGTCCCGCCAGGGCACAGCATCTTGATGCATAAAATGACTACAACCTCTTGTTTTCCAAGATACCAGAGAACACTCCTTTCCATTCTCATAATCCAACTTTCTTTGCTAATTTCTATTCTTCATGGCCAGGGTACCGGGCAGCCAGTTGCAGGCATCCTCTTCGTTCCCCTGCACCCTTGCTGATGTTTTGTTCCTAGAGGATTGATGGATATTGGGTGTCGAGTCACTATTGATAGTCAAGACCATATTGTGTGAAGTCTGCTAAATTATAGGTCCCAACAAATCAATTCTTCTGACATTCAAATTGGAGGGGACTCTATGCTCTTCATCAACCCTTAAAGTATTCAATTTGGACCTCGGCTCCTTGTACTTCGTCCTTTCTTGTATATGAGAAAAGGATACACCCCTAGACCCGTTTGTTTTTGAAGGTCGCTCCATGCTTTTATGCAAGTTCAGTAATATCAAACCCCAACAGTAGAAAACCCTGTGATTCCGCAAGTAGCACATTTTTGACTGCCACTGATTTCAGATGGATATGGATGAGATCCGCTCTTTCTTCTCTTCTGAATTCAATAATGCCATGGTCTTCTGTTTAAATATGTTGTAGGCAGGGAAAAGTTTGACATAGGGCAACCACATTCTTTCTATTTAGTATAAGTTCATCACCCTTATCAATTACTCTCTCGAGTCTAACACATCTCACATGGTACCTTGTAGGCGTTGTAGAAGAAGTTCAGGTATCTGGTTTTGCAGTATTCTTTCGTGCAACATGCTCATTGTGATGCTGGTGAGCATGGGTATCCATAGTACCACGCAGATGGGGTTGATCATAGTCTCTGTGTTTTGTTTGAGATTTGCCTATTTGAAAAATGATCTCTTTCCTTTATCAACCGCTTTCCAAAATTGATTTTTCATTGCTTTGGGCTTTCTTCATCCTCAGGCATATTGTGAGGTGATACCGGCTTAAGTTTGACACCAGTTGATGGAAATCTTGACTTGAAATTTGTCAATCAACCGGTTCCATTTTTCGGATAGAATGCGGAATGGAGATGGGCTTCCTGAAGGTGTCAGTTGAGGTGAGGCTTTTGAGGACAACACTTTATTTTCAGTTGGCTGAAGCATTCTGTCTTCTGATGGAGTTGCCATGGGCGGGTCTCCCCTTATTGGGAGATGCATATCATACTTGTCATTATCACAGGAGTAAGTTGATAGTTCCATTAAGTCACTGAACCCCTGTCCAACAGGTTTGCTAATTGATTTATTACTAGAGACTGTATAAGTCACAGGATTGGTTTCTCAAGACACTCTGGGCAAAATATTAGTAAACTTCGCTCTTGAGGCTCTACCCGAAGGTAGAGATTTTTTTCTGATTTTCTAGCATCAGGTCCACGGGCTCATATGAACGGTAGACGTAGGAGGGCAAAGTGATTTGCTAGTTTTTCCAAAAGTGGATGGATTCGATCAGGGTGTCCTGTTTCAATCTAAGAACTACAGGGACTCAGCTAATTACCCCCTAGCCTGGATCGAGGTTCATGCTATTGAATACGGGCTCTAGGGGATCTGTGGGAAGCAGCCAAGACATGGGAGGCCGACCCACCAGTTGCTTCTGCCCTTATCGAATTTTGTGACTTATTCAATGGAACTTCTGGAATTTGAGGTGATGGTAAGGTTTTATCATATACTACCTGAACCGTGATAGGAGGAAGTTCCAAAAACTCCTTCACTGTTGAAGGGCACCTCTGGGCCTGGGGGGTCAGAAGACGAGATTGATGGCCTAAGGTCTCTTTTGCGTAGATTAATTTAGTATGAAGCATTTCCAGTAGAGTAGTGTGGTCGGCCAAGTTTCATGTATGGCTTCATATAGCTTCATAAATGGAGCCATGGCTTTTGTTACCACCGACATCTCTTGTTTGCTTTGTTTCCCTGGTGTTGGAGCTAACCTAGGATGTACACAATTAGTATCCAGTGAATTGTCTGTGTTGTCCCTCAGAACAGTGTTTTGAGTATGTTGGGGATGTCCCAACCACCACCTTCAAATTCTGTTTGTAACATCTCCTCCTGTGGCCATCTTGGATTGGTGACATTACTTCCTGCAGCAATCTTGGATGAGTGACGTCACTTCCTGCAGCCATCTTGGATTCGTACATCACATCCTGCAGCCATCTTGTGTCAAACTAATCTCCATCTGTAGGCCACAAGAGACCCCTCTGGGAACAGCAATCAGGAAGAAATTGACTCATCTCTACAACACCATGAACAAAATCAGAGAGTCCAACCACTGATGAACTAGATGATCAGGCGATGTGAGTGTGCAACATCATTTCTGAACTCCCTTGGGACATCTATCAAGGGGCAACCCTGGCAAGGGTGGAACAGTCTAGGGTGAATACCAGACATGAATCAGCCTCTTTTCCTCTTCGCTGATGAGCCTGTGCTTTTGTCATCCCTCCTTCTGCACTGTGAGTACCACAAACTTGCTCATTACTGTGCTATCTCTCCGCTCTGTGGTACTCAGCTATTATACATTCATTTCTGCTGCTCTTCCTACTCCCTTCTCCCTACGCTTTCTTCAATCATGCTACAACATCCTCAATTCCTTTCCCTATCAGAAAACTCACTCCTCGAAAGTCCCACTATTTCATCTCCCGTGCACCTCCAACCTCCAACAAACTCAGGTGACGAGTTAACCA
Source organism: Ambystoma mexicanum (assembly GCF_040938575.1). Classification (NCBI taxonomy): domain Eukaryota; kingdom Metazoa; phylum Chordata; class Amphibia; order Caudata; family Ambystomatidae; genus Ambystoma; species Ambystoma mexicanum. The sequence goes on from NC_090929.1 coordinate 1,547,879,774, forward strand.
TACCTCCCCTACACCTGTCCACCTCATGTTTCTTCCTTTGATACTCACCTTCTCTACTTTTCTTTACAGAATCAACAGAACATTGCACACTGGAATGCTCAGTCTGTTCTCAATAAAACATCTTTTATTACTTATTACGTTCACTGCAGCTCTACTCCCCCAGAGCTCCATGCTATCACCGAAACCTGAATATCTCCATCTGACACTGCCACTCTGATGGCCCTATTTGACTCCAAACTATCCTTCATTCGCTCTCCTCATATGAGTGGCAGAGGTAGAGGCATCAGACTGCTACCCTTTTTATAATCTCAATGTCTCACAAATTTCCAATGTCATCTTTTTTCCAACCTCATTTAAATGTGCAATCTCTTCTATTGCTACACTAGATTCCCATAATCTCCATCTATTGCACTCCTGGTCCCACTGAACCATTATTTCACGAACTTGGGCAACTCTAATTAACTTTCCACTAAACATCATCTAATTCTCTTAGGTGTCGTTGAACTTTCACTACCAATCACTTCTCAAAAATCTGAACTTCAGTTTTTTCTTAGTGCCTACCTACCCAGACATGGGGATAACTCTTTGGATCTCTTATTCATTTTAGCCTCTCTTTCAGCCACAAATAATACTGTCACATTAGCCATATATATTCACTACACTGTCTCCTTTCCACCCTTTGTCCTCTCTTACCTCTCTTTAACTCTTTCCTCAGCTATTACTAAAAGTAAACTTAAACCTTCTGCCATTCCACCATTTATTCAGATATGCAGTTCTTACTTTTCTCCTTCACACCTGATGCCTCTCACACAAACACTGTCTTCTCCAGCTTCCAATCTCTACTCTATGACTCATTATCCTCTCCCCTTCCACTTCTAACTTTAAACCCTAAGTCTCACCATCCTTAACCATAGGTCACTCCATTCATTCACTGTCTTCGCACAGACGTACATCCGCTGCACTGCTAATGGAGGAATACCCACTCATATCAAGGCCTGAAACTCTGCCTCTCTGCCCTGAACTCTCCCAAGTTCTCCCTTTATAGAGCAAAAACGGCTAAAGACCCAATTGAATACCTTGCTCTAAAATAGTCCACAATTAGAGACTCTCTCCTGACCTTAATCACAGTCCCTGCTCCTACAACCTACACTCCACCTACTTTACCCTCACACTCTGCCTCTATCTACCACTTTAGTCACATTATACTGAAAAAGTGCTATCTCTACTGATGAAGGCTTACCCCTATGGTGCCCCATCAGACCCTCGTGCTCCTCAACTAGTCAAACCTATTGCCCCTTTAGTGGCCTCTCACCTCACTGAACTCTTCAACCTGTCCTTTGACACCACTTGCTTTCCCTCTATTTTCAAAACTGTGATGGTCATCCATCACCTAAAAAAGCAAGGCACTGACCCAAACCTACCAGCTAACTTTCATACTGTGCCTCACCCTCTGCCCTACACTAAAGTGCTGGAAAGGATTGTGTTCAACCATCTTACAAATTCCTTAGACATCTTCTACCATCGAGAACCCTACAAGCAGGTTTCTGCTCCTGTCACTCAACGGAAACTTCTCTCATGAATGTCTCCAACTTCATTGCCTCTGCTAAGTCCTCCAACCTGTCCTATATACTAATTCCCTTTGACCTGCCTACCGCCTTTGACACAGTTGATCACGCTGATCTATATAATATTCTCTCTTTTCCTGGGATTCGTGTTTGAGCCCTTGCCTGGAATGAATTCTACTTGGCACCCCATCAATTCTCTTTCTCCTGGAACAACAACACCTCTCAACTCACTTGTCTAACTGTCAGTGTTCCACACGGCTCTATCTTGGGCCCCGTCTCTTTACACTCTGCTCCTCTGCAATTGGTGCACTAATCTCTGCCTTTGGGTTTTTGTACCAAATCTTTGATGATGACACCCAAAACGTCTTCTTTTCCTGAACTCTCTTCTGTGGGATGTTTTTACCCATGCATCCAAGCCCTACCATAAAACTGTGCAGTACTGGCATAGAAAACATCATGATGGCCAGAACTCCCCAGAGAGTGCACAGGGAAAACATGAAGAATAGGCTGCCACCCATTTTTGCCTATGTTGTGAGCACAGGAGGGCACCGCCTAAACCCACCGTTGGGCTACACACACAGTAGCCTGAAACCATTGGGAATGGCAATGCTGATTGCCAAAAAGCAATTCAGAACTGTGGGGAATTCATTTTCTTAATCCCAAAAATGGATGCATTACCAGTACTCACCACTATCAGAAAGCCGGCGTTTTAAAACCACCAGACTTTTGTGTAAAACTGAACAAATGAAACAAAACCAGACCAAGGAAAGACTTGCTAAGAGGTGGGTACAATGTAAAACTATATTCTGAAATGACTTGTAGGAGGTAATTATTTAATGTATAGGTAAAAATTGTCAGTTTGATTTGAATGTAGAAAACTGGGAACAAAAAGTGACATTTAGCTGAAATCTGACTTAATGAAACTGAATTCTGCCTGACAACTACTCCCGACAGGAGTTGAAACTGGATCAACAGCCACTCCTCCCAGGCCTAGCTGCATCCTGATGCCCCTTGCCAAAAGGAGTTCACGTCTCTGATTAAATTAGGGGTGCAGCACCTGGGAACTGGAAGGGACAGAACAATGCAACTTCCTTGACTCAGGCAAATGTTACATTGGTGGTGTCGTAAAATAGCTTCCTCTTGGGAGAAACTGGGGGGCAGCTGTGCCTCTGTGAACAAGCTGGCTTGGGGGAAGTGGATAAACCAGTTATTTCACCCTGTGATGTGGGAAACCACACCCCTTTTTGACCAGAGCATAATTTTAAAAAGATAGATAACTCATAGTGCGGACTTGTCAGAATTATTTAAGTAATATCATTATTTTTGTGATTTCTCTGTGAACATTTTAAGAGGCGTTAGGATCCTGTGGTGTATTCTGGGGAGTTTCTAGCGGAAAATAGGGTCTCACTCCAAATGTATGCATGTTAAAAATCTGACACTTTATCATTTGTAACCCATATCCCTGGTGCACATTTGTGTAAAATCTGGAAAGGTTTAGAGGTCGTTATCTGGATGAAAAGGGGAGAATTCTGTCATCTGTCGTACAAAGACAGGGATCGGATGGTTTGGTGCTACAGAAAATATGTTAACTGGACCTATAATATTACAAAAATGGTACATAGATAAATATGTATTTGGGTCAGAAATAGATTTGTGTGCAATCTGACAAGGGGAGGTTCCTCTGACCATAAAACCTACAGCATCACTCTGACTCACATTTCCTTCCCCGAATCAAGGGAGGGAGGAGGAATTGGCCAATGATAAGTGAGAGGGGCAGGTTTAGTTATGACCAACGCACACACCCACTTTCCAAAACACATAAAAAGAGACTGCTGGGACAGGTAGAGAGATTCAATTCCATTTGCTGTGGAGCATGCTGACCGACAACTTCACATCCAGAGATCCAGACTTCAAATCCATCAATCTCCAGAACCTGTAGCAGAAATTAACTCCAGAATTTGTAGCAGAGAGGCTTGAATCCACCAGCTGAATCCTCTTCAGCAGGCCTCAAAACTAATGAAACTATTCAACAGCCGGACGAGCTGTTTGAAGTTTTGCTGAGAATTTTTGCAAGAACCTGTAGCAGTACCCAGAAAGCAGTGTTACATCCAGAATCCAGAGAGGCTAGACCAGCAGAGCAGAGCTGACCCAGATCGCTGTGAGCAGAACCGGTGCCTGATTGACCCGCCGAGCAGACAGAACCGCAGCCGGGCGTGTTGATCAGATCCGTGACGAGGCCTAGTTCAAATTTATATTGTGAGTACCTAGCAGAACTGTGCAGAACCAATCTCTTAGTTAAAATAATCTAATCCAAACTATTTTAACCTAAGTAGAACTGCCTCTTAGAAATCGTGTCATCTGTCATTTTTAAAGCTGCACAACTGTCACCTGTCAATTCTGCAGCTGCAAGCTGTCACCTGTCATTTTGAGTTTTACTTTAAATCCGAAAATCTACCTTTATTAAATCGTCCCTATCTCTTGAGCCGAAATTTAATCTAAGAATCTAAGCTTTCCAACAATCCTAGAACCGACTTCCTACTCCTTATACTTTTTCCGCAATCACGATTTACGCACTCGCGAAATTTACCGCGATTTGCGATTTTGGCTCAATTTCTCCACTTGTCAAAATAGCAGCTCCATTCTTTCTTTTGTTAAAATCCGTTGCAACTTGGTAATAACTCATAGAGCATTGCTAAAGTGAGCCTGAACTAATACCAACACGCAACTCCCACTCACCCTGAATCTCTAGAGGGAATTAAAATCAGTTGGCACATTTTCCCATCCATTGCCATCACATTTAAAAAGCATTTTGGGCCTGTGTTTCAAACTCCTACCTTTTTCCTCTAAGCTTGCTGGGGGGGAAATGAATTTCATATTGTATTTGATTGCATTCCTGAGAACTGTGTGCTCCTCTTTCCATCTCCTTCCATTTCTTACATTGCATAGGGGAGTGGGGTGAATTGCCAGAGAAAAAGTGATTATCTTATCTTTTGCTAAAATCATATCAAGTATTTCTGTACTGCATTTTATTCCTCATTGCTTTTCCCTTGAAATCATAAAAGTATTTTTGCTACTTTATCCATCCTATACTAACTCCTCATTGATTGTAAAGAAGTGTGCTAGTGCCAGATTACCCATTGTTGATCAACATCATATGTCTAAGTGTACTATCAGATATTAATTTATTATAAAGTGTGATGTATATATATTGTTTAAATTCTCAAATAAACCTTTTAATTTGCAAAACAAACCTACTTCTTGGCTCAGTGGGGTCAGGGGGATTTTAAGAGGGGGCTGTTATACAAGGGTGGTCATCCAGAGTACTGAACTAGACATAAAAATACATTAATAAGGTTTTTCCTCAGCATCCCAGACTAGGCATTGACTTGGCTGTAGTGTTGATTGAATATCGCTTACAAAAGTGGGGGCTCTGAGCCGGGACATTCTGGGTTAGATTTACCACTTGTGCAGATTAATACAGTGTGCCAACTGACCAGATACACATATCCGGTTAGATCACCACGCTGTTTTACACTATGAAAGCATCCCTCAAAGGAACGCTCTAAGGAAACGGTCTGTTTTGCAAAATAAAATACAAACTTTTGTAAGTCAGGAAGGAACTCAAATTCCAGAATGACGACCTTGGTAGATATGAAAATAGCCAGAGAGCACTTCTTACATAAGCTATTTGTGAGAGGTGAATTGGACTCATCAGGACCAAACGGTCTGGTTGCAGGCAATCGCGCAACAGGTCACTGAAACAGGGTCAGATATATGGGGAGATCAGGGTCCCCTACATGTGGCCCTGAGTGACCTATATATGGCCCCTAAAGCCAAAGATGAACATAATAAGATTGCCAGGATAGCGGCATATTTGTATCTATATATGGGAGCCATGCAGGACAAATGTGCTGAAGGCCAAGATCTGGCAAATAGGCAACAGATGGCGTTAGAGAAGGCCCAATCTGATCTGGACTCTTCTGAGCAGAGGCTGCTCAGGAGCCAGGAGTCAGAAAAGGACAGCAGACAGTACATCACTAAAATAAAGGAGGATATGGATGTGCTGCAACAGGAAAAGGCTGACCAGGATACCAGATTTCTGGCCTTGCAGAAGGAGTACCAAGAAGGTTTGGACTCCCTACTGCAGAGCCAGAAAAAGCTGGAACAACAGTTAGACTTCAATAGGGCATGTGCTGAGCAGGTAGTCACCCTGCAAAGCCACCTAGATAGGGAGAAGGCAGAGAGCAATAAACTGATTTTGAAAGACCTGGATACCCAGGCAAAGTTTGACCAGGAGCGCCAGAAAGCTGGTGCCTTCCAAAGGCAAAGGGACGACCTGGCGGCACAGATGCAGGCTCTTAGTCAGGAAAGGGATACCTTAGGCCAGGAAGTCTGCCACTTAAAAAGGAAAATGGAAGAAAATCACCTGGCCCTCCAGGGACTGGGTGACCTCCAAAAATAACACTAGAACTTGTTAGAGCACACCAGGAGGGTGGAGGATGCTCTGGCAAGAAAGGAGCAGGCCAATAGGGACACAGCTCAGGAGGTAACCCTCCTGCAGCAAAGACTGGCCCAGTACTCCAGGACCAATCAGGAGGCACAGAGAGAGAATGAGGCTCTCTGCCAGCACAATGATAGGCTCCAGCAACAGGTAGCGATGCAGGAGAGACTGATAGAGTCTAGTAAGGCCTTAACTGAGGAATTGAAAGCGCAGGCTCTTGCATTGCAACAGGAAGCAGGGGCGGATAGAGATGAGGTTTGCTGGGAAAGAGAAACTCCTGAGCATAACCTCAGGAGCCCTAGTACCAGAGGCCTTCATCTCTCCCAGTCCCTGGACTCTGCCACCCCCATGTCCCCTCACGCACATGAGCCCAGGGCAACGGAGATGGCAGATTACTATCCAGCTAGAAGTATGGGGCTCATAGGCCATTACCTACCAGGAATGGATGGGCGGGCATCCGGGTATGGGCACCCAAGCACAGTGCAATTTAGTGGGGAACCCCAGGAGAGTAGGCCCACTAAGGGCATCCTGAAAACCTCTGCCCAGTTAGGTCAGTGGGGGGGTACCCATCAAATCCTGTCAGCAAGGAGGGGTCTGAAGACTCCTCTGAGCATTACAGGACACAGGAGACCAGGTCCCCACATTCTGCCAGCCATTCCCAGGCTCGCAGAATCTGGGAAAACCTTGAAGATCAGACGGGCACCTCTGGGAGCAGCGCTTCTGAGTCGGAGGATGAATGGACCAGGATTACCCGAACCAAAAAGGCCAATAAGGCAAAAAGGGCCTTGCTTAAGGACCCGTTGAAAAAAATAAAGGCAATAAGGAGTGTCATCAGGCCTTACCATAAGAACGCCAAGTATTCTGTTTGGGAACACTTGGAGCTCTATGAGCAAATGATGGAAACTTTCCATTTGAAGGACAGCCAAAGCTGTATTCAATATGTAAAGTGGACCTTCTCACCAGAATACTCCAGTTTCTTTGCGGGGCTGGAGGATCAAAACCATTCAAGGTGGTCCACATAGAGGGCAGCCATCTTGAAACATTTTTCTGTGCACAGAAATCCTCAAGAGGCTCGCAAGGCAGCCTACAACTTGCAATGTGGGGAGGATCAGGCCCCACAAGAGTTTGTGCAAGAATTAAAGCGTGCTTTTGCGCAGACCACCAGAAGGGTGCGCGCGGATAGCAGAGAATTTATCAATACGTTTTTCCATGCCTTACCCAAATACATAATGACCCAGCTTGTGAGAGATTTTCATGAGAAAAGATCTTTAGACTGGGTCATTGAACAGGCTACCCGGATCTATGAGGTGCAGAAGGCTATCAAAAATAAAAATAACGCGCCAAAAAACCCCAAAACCAACAGCACCCCTGCTGTTGCCAAGGTGGCAGAGGTAAAGGTTGCCCCCGTTTTAGATTTGGAGATGGGGGGGCCTAAAAACCTGCCTGCACCAAATAATTCACAGCCCAGAAGGCCCTCGGGCCAGTCACAGACAGGGAGTTGAGGAGGTAGTCCCACAAATGGGGTTAACCCGCTCCCCTGACTATATAAATCCCCGCTACAAGGGAAACCGACCAATCCTGGGTTATGTGTGGACTCCTCCAGCCCAAGGGGGGGGATCCAGCCAAGCACCTAACCCAGGGAACTTCCCTCCCAACTTCCCACAGGAGGGCAGAAATTCTCCAAATCCTGGGCAGAACTTTTTCCCCAGGTATCCACCCAATTTCCAGCCCCAAAATCATCCATCCTTCTTTCCCCAATTCCCTGAGCCCAGACAACCTAATCCGGGAGAGGGGAGGCCAAGGGTGGAGGGGTACCAAAATCTTCCCAACCAGGGGTACTACCAGAGAAGGGATAGCTACCCTTCCCGGGATCAGCCCAGGGGAGAAAATAGAGCCCCGTATCAGCCTGAGCGGGTTTCACAACTTCAGCGCCAGGTCCAAAATATGGCACGGGATCTGGGTCACATACTGAGGGCTCAACAGAACCCTCAGATGAGCATGCCACCGCAGAATGCCCCAAACTCTGGACCTGGTGCTCCAGAACAATGACGGGGGCAGCACCCCGATAACCCACCGGTTCCCAGGGTGGAGGCACAAGGGGAAGGGGGGTGTAAAGCCTTGGAGGAAGCTTCCTTCCCAACTTGTAAACAGCCCCTGGAAAACCAGGAACCGGAAACAAAATCTCCTGCCCCTGAAAGCCTGCCTCCCAAGGAGCAGAGGGGGGGTAGGAGAAACAAAGTACCCAAACAGGCCCAGTTTGTGGCGGAGGTACAGATCTTCCAATTTGAGGGAGAGGGATCCTCAGAGGATCCTGGGGAAAGGATCTTCTCCTTTAGAGATGGGGGAACTCCTCCCAAGGAAAAATGGGTCCCAGGGATGCCAATTCAGACTGGGGAGATGTGGAGACTGAGCTACCGCCGCCCATCATCTCATCCCAGAACCGACAATACCAAAATCCCAAGGGTCAAACCCATCCTGATGACTGCCTCCAAAAAGGGGGGGGCGGCCCAGAACCCGAAACCATTTCCAGTTGCCAACTTTTTCTTTCAGATTCCCCAGGCTCTTCACAGAATTCTGCCCAAATCTCTGCGCTAGCAATGTCCAAAACCAGAAAGTTAGCCCACCAGTTGTCCAAAAATGTGCATTATCTGTGCCCCCTTGAGGAGAAGGAGGGAAGATACTATGCCCCGGTACAAGTACAGGGGCAGGGTACAATTTTGGCACTGGTGGACACTGGATCCCAAGCTACCCTTCTGTCCAAAAGGGCCTTTGAGGAACTAAATGCAGGAAGGGGGGAGAATTACCGAATTCCTCTCACCTCTCTTCCTGGACAACTGCAGAACTTTGACGGGAAGTAAATTCCCGTTGAGGGGACTGCAGACTTGGACATTAAAATGGGGCGACACAAGGTGAAACACCCAGTCATAGTAGTGACTCCAGAGGGCACCCTTTGTTTACTAGGGAATGACCTCCTGAGAAGGTTGTCACCCCTAATACATTGCGTAAACAAGGTCCTCTGGACCCAGATAAGCCGACCAATAAAATTAAAACAGAGTATCAACCATGTTAGTTTAAATGGCACCTGCCACATGGTTGAACAAAAATCTGACCAAGTAGAATTTCACTTCCAGAACAACCAAATTCCAGACGTGACAGTAATAGCAGTAGGACAACAGACTGGTGATGGGGGGTCCTCTCTATTTCTGAAAATCAACCTTCCTTCCAGTTTAAGGTGGTATTCCACACTGGAAGGAAACACCCTGAAATTCTTTACTAATCCACAATCAGAAACTCCCACTCCTATAGTCCAGAAAGATGTGAAATCAGCTCAGAGCCTGGCTGATATTCAGCAAATTGGAGAGCAGTTGTTCATCCCTGTTCAGTTAAATGATGGGAATGTATGAACAACGGTAAGAGCTACATCAGCGAAGCCATGTTCCGCCAACTCCCAAAAGATCCAGCCATTCCCACATTCAAACTGATAGACAAATGGGAAATCGACCTGGAAGCACCTACTTCCAAACATCTCCTGCCAAGCAGGTGTATGCTCAAAATCTCCATTGGCAACAAGAGCATAGTACATAATTGTTGGGTCGTGCGAGACGTCACTGCCGCCTTTTACTTAGGGAGTGACATTCTCAATCGCTTTGCCATTAGTTTGGACCTAATAAACTTCAAAGCTTGGTCCCGATTAGCGGATAACCCCATGGGATTTGATGATCCAGAGAAAGCATTTAGGTCAGCTCAATTGCTACCTTATGCAGTTGAAATTCAGATCAAAGAGGAAGTCACCATCCCAGAAAGGACCCGACAATTCTCCATGGAAGTGAAAGTTAAAAGAGGACAAAAATTGAAAAACCCTGATGCTTACATCCATCTAAATGCTTCTCTCCAACTGCAAGGGTTAGGGGTAAACCCAACACCATTAGTCAACATAGAACATGACACCATTCCAATAGATGTGGATAACAGCGACTTAAAGAGTATTACTCTAGCCTCAGGCACCATTATTGGAATGGCGATTGATGATCGACATTTCTCCATTGATTTAGGAAATGAACTGTTAGGACCAATCCCCAAGGACTGTTTTGACAGTGACAGTGAGGACAATACAACACCAGACAGGATTTTCACCCGGCATGGGGGGAACTTCCTGGTGTACACGTCTTGCCCTTATGGTAAGGAAGATGTGATTTGTGACTTCAGGAGGGATGAGGTGATTTTCCAGGTCCATGAGGGCTGCCTTTCCCACCTGAAGCCTCCAGTCCAAATCAGCACCCTGACCAGGGACTTCTCCACTCAGCTGGAGGAGGCCGCTGAGATAGCCAACCCAGAAGTCTTTCCAGACTTCAGGCAGATGGTGGAAGAGAGAGTCAACCTAGCTGATGCCTGTGTGACTCTAGAACAGAAGCAAAAGTTGAAACAAGTTTTCTTCGATTTTCAAGATCTCTTTGTGGTAGACTCATATGACTGTGGTCGCACTGACATCCACACCACAACAATTCCCACGGACCTTGGAATGACTCAAGTGTTTGTGAAGCAATATCGTTTGCCTCTCGCATCCATGGAGTCCCTTACTGAAATATTTAAGAACCTTGAGTCCCGGGGAATAATCCGTCCAGTACACAGCACCTTCAATAATCCGGTGCTGGGAATATTGAAGCCAAACGGCCAGTGGAGACTCTGCGCCGACCTTAGGGAGCTCAACAAATGGGTCCATACTTCCCGATGGCCTCTGCCCTACATTGACCAAGTGCTGGCCCAGATTCAGGGGTCACAGGTATTCACAACAATAGACCTGACCAATGGATACTGGACCGTGACTGTCAGTAGGGAGGACCAATACAAACTGGCTTTTACCTTTGGGGCCCAGCAGTACACATGGACCCGGACTCCCTTCAGATACCTCAACTCCGGCAATGAATTCAACATTTTCCTACATAAGGCCAGGCCCGACCTGGGTGCGAGGGGTAACCTGGTTTATGTAGATGATGTCCTCATCAAAAGTTCATCTGTGGAGGAACACATAGCGGAGATCTGTTATTTTCTGACACAGTTGAGGGCCGCCGGAGCAAAACTTTACTTTCAGAAAGCACAGTGGTGTAGAACCTGTGTTAATTTCTTGGGGCATAAGATTACTCCTCAGGGTCTCTTTCCCCAAGAAAAGAAAGTGGAAGCACTCCAGAAAATGAAAGACCCCACAACTATGCGGGAACTAAGGAGCCTCCTTGGACTGACTAATTACAGTAGAACATTCATTGAAGGCTACGCAGAGATCACTAGACCACTGATTCATCTCTTGAAGGGGGGGTCAAGTGGGAATGCGGTCCAGAACAATCCGAGGTGGTAAGACAACTCAAAAGAAGCCTCTCACAAGCGCCTTGCCGAGCTTACCCTTTCAGAAACAAAGAGTTCTTCCTGGAGACGGGGTTCTCTAATACATGCTTGATGGCAGTATTATACCAAAAGCAGGACAAGGTCAATAAAGTAATCTCCTATACAAGCAAAACTTTAACCTCTGTGGAGGAAAAATTCAACGATTGTGAGAAGGCACTCCTGGCAACGGTGTGGGCATTGAAGAATTACCGCCCATTTATCCAGGGGGAACACATCATAGTGGAGACTCCACACCAGCCTCTGCAATATCTCCAAAGTGACAGAATCCTGGCCGGAAATGTGAGTAATTCCCGAATCACTTCCAGGATTCTGTCAATGCAAGGCTTTCCTGTAGAGGTCAGATATGGCCAAAACAAGAAAAGCCCCTTCCGCAAGGTCTGGCTGACTTGCATGATTGTGCCAGGACGAAAGTCTAAAAATCAAGGACTACATGGAGGCATACCTTAATTCCCCACACAAAGTCTTTGAAGAAGATAAGTGTGAGGGAATGCCCACTGTCTATGTGGATGGATGCTCTTACCATGTTGACAACAACGGGAGAAAGAACGGGTGGCCGGCATAGGGAATGCATGGGTGAAGGAGTATCCAGAACCCTCAGCCTGATACAAAATTGGTCCCAGAAGTAGTCAGGTGGCAGAATTGATGGCTGTGCATCAGGGCATCCTCACTGCTGTCCAACGTCAACTCCACGAACTTGGTCATAATCACAGATTCGGATTATGTACGGAACGGGTTCGTGGAGCACCTGGTTAACTGGAAAACCGGAGGCATGTTATGTGCTAATAACAAACCCTTGAAACATGGGAAGTTAATTCAAAACATTGATGATCTGGTCACATCGAATGGGATGACCATCTACTGGAAAAAGATCAAGGGTCATTCCAAAGTAGAGGAACTAGACAAAACTTGAAATGACTTAGCTGATCAGCTGGCCAAAACCGGGGCCATCCAAGGGGATCTAATAGAAATAGAGTCCCTGTTGGGGGAAATCCAGGTCACTGCTATCACTAGGTCCCAGACAAATGCTCACACTGATCTTTCAACTGCACAATGGAGTAAGGAGACCCCTGATGCTGATTTAATTACAGCTCAGAAGGGGGATCCAATAATTGGTAAGTTTACCAACACCTTGAGGACCCTGAAAACTTTCCGCTGACGGATACCGATTACATTGGGAAAGAGGACCTAAGAGTGTTGATGAAATGTCCAAAAATGTTCAGAATCCAAGACGGTTTGTTGGTAAGGAAATCCCAAGCTGGCCATGATCAGTGGGTGGTTCCACCTCATTCCGAAGCCTGATGTTAAGTCACGCCCATGATGCGGCCACCGCCGGTCATAGGGGGTTTCACACAACACTGGAAATCTTAAGAGAGGTTGCATACTGGCCACACATGGGGCAGGACCTCAACCAATGCTCGAAGGGGTGTCTTGTGTGTGCACAATTTCAGCCATCATCCCTCACACACCGTGCGCCACTCCAAAAGAGGGGGATGACACTGCCATGGTCAGATTTGCAAATCGACTTTGTAGGCCCTGTGATTCGCTCGTCTAGAGGAAACAAGTACATGTTGACCGTTACATGCTTGTTTACCAAGTGGGTTGAATGTCTTCCGGCCCCAAATTGCAAGGCAGAAACAGCAGCTGCCCTGATGATTAACCACATCTTTTCCCGTTTTGGTCTACCTCAAAGGATTGAGTCAGACAGGGGTAGCCACTTCACAAGTGAAGTAATGACAAAGATGTGGGAGATACTGGGGGTTAAAAGGAAGCTAAACATTGCTTACAGGCCAGCTTCTTCTGGAGCAGTAGAGACATACAACCGAACCATTGTGAGCATCTTAAAAAGGTTTGTGGCAGATTCTGGGCCAAGTTGGGATATCCGATTACCTCTGGTCCTAATGCCCATCAGATCTACCCCTTCATCTGCAACTAAAATGTCACCATTTGAGTTGATCACTGGACGCAAGATGGTGCTTCCCCAGCATTTGCTCTACAGAACCCAAGAGCGAACGTTGATAAATGCCTCCACAACTCATGAGTATGTGGAGAATTTAAGGAAACATCTTCAGCATGCTTTTGCCTATGCTCAGCGGAATCTAGAAAAATCAGCCGAGAGCACGAAGACCCACTATGATTTAAAAACTACCCGAAAGGAATATAAGGTGGGTGATCGGGTCTATCTATACAATTTCCAAAGGAACCAGGCCAAACAGCGAAAATTCTTGCCTACATGGAAGGGACCGTTTGAAATTATAGACAAGATCTCCCCTGTTGCCTATAAGATCTGCATCCCCAAAGGCAGTCTGGGGGAAGGGGAAGACAAGTGGGTACATATAAATCAGCTAAAGTGTTACCATCCCAGGCACACTCTGCAACAACTGGAGGAATCCACTGGAATCCCAGAGGGGGCCGCTCCAGAGTAATTCAGTTCCAACCCTAAAATATTCCACATATAGCATATAAAATTCTGTGATCCTTGTATATATATATATATATATATATATGTTCTTGTCTCCTAATTTAAAAAAGAAAATGTATTTGTTCATATCTTCTGATTCATAAAATGTGTATGTTCGCCACACCATTAATAGTGGTGAAGAAATGTCTATGAATAGGTATTGCCGCTTTGCTTTATCATCCTAGGAGAGATGAAACCATGGAGACTGACCAAGGAGGACGACCGGGGACCGGGAGCAGAGACCCAAGGGGCCCGGGGTACCGCCCAATCCTCCCATCAGGACCAGCAAGGAGAACTGATTGATCGACTGGAGGGAGGAAAAGATGCTGAACTGTGCCATCCATGGAATTGGAAGAAGAGGAGGCGAACATCCCAGATCTTGCGAGTTCCATCAGCGAAAGGACAGAATGGCCTTCGCAAGAGGGGGGGCTTGTGGGATGTTTTTACCCATGCATCCAAGCCCTACCATAAAACTGTGCAGTACTGGCATGGAAAACATCATGAACTCCCCAGAACTCCCCAGAGAGTGCACAGGGAAAACATGAAGAATAGGCTGCCACCCATTTTTGCCTATGTTGTGAGCACAGGAGGGCACCCCCTAAACCCACCATTGGGCTACACACACAGTAGCCTGAAACCATTGGGAATGGCAATGCTGATTGCCAAAAAGCAATTCAGAACTGTGGGGAATTCATTTTCTTAATCCCAAAAATGGTTGCATTACCAGTACTCACCACTATCAGAAAGCCGGCGTTTTTCAAACCACCAGACTTTTGTGTAAAACTGAACAAATGAAACAAAACCAGACCAAAGAAAGACTTACTAAGAGGTGGATACAATGTAAAATATATTCTGAAATGACTTGAAGGAAGTAATTATTTAATGTATAGGTAAAAATTGTCAATTTGATTTGAATGTAGAAAACTGGGAACAAAAAGTGACATTTAGCTGAAACCTGGCTTAATGAAACTGAATTCTGCCTGACAACTACCCCCGACAGGAGTTGACACTGGATCAACAGCCACTCCTCCCAGGCCTAGCTGCATCCTGCTGCCCCTTGCCAAAAGGAGTTCACCTCTCTGATTAGATTAGGGGTGGAGCACCTGGGAACTGGAAGGGACAGAACAATGCAACTTCCTTTACTCAGGCAAATGTTATATTGGGGGCGTCGTAAAATAGCTTCCTCTTGGGAGAAAATGGGGGGCAGCTGTGCCTCTGTGAACAAGCTGGCTTGGGGGAAGTGGATAAACCAGTTATTCCACCCTGTGATGTGGGAAGCCACACCCCTTTTTGACCAGAGCATAATTTTAAAAAGATAGATAACTCATAGTGCGGACTTGTCAGAATTATATAAGTAATATCATTATTTTTGTGATTTTTCTGTGAACATTTTAAGAGGCGTTAGGACCCTGTGGTGTATTTTGGGGGGTTGCTAGCGGAAAATAGGGTCTCACTCCAAATGTATGCATGATAAAAATCTGACACTTTATCATCTGTAACCCATATCCCTGGTGCACATTTGTGTAAAATCTGCAAAGGTTTAGAGGTCGTTATATAGATGAAAATGGGAGAATTCTGTCATCAGTGGACACGACATTGTACAAAGACAGGGATCGGATGGTTTGGTGCTACAGAAAATATGTTAACTGGACCTATAATATTAGAAAAATGGTACATAGATAAATATGTATTTGGGTCAGACATAGATTTGTGTGCAATCTGACAAGGGGAGGTTCCTCTGACCATAAAACCTACAGCATCACTCTGACTCACATTTCCTTCCCCCAATCAAGGGAGAGAGGAGGAATTGGGCAATGATAAGTGAGAGGGGCAGGTTTAGTTATGACCAACACACACACCCACTTTCCAAAACACATAAAAAGAGACTGCTGGGACAGGTAGAGAGATTCAATTCCATTTGCTGCGGAGCATGCTGACCGACAACTTCACATCCAGAGATCCAGACTTCAAATCCATCAATCTCCAGAACCTGTAGCAGAAATTAACTCCAGAATTTGTAGCAGAGAGGCCTGAATCCACCAGCTGAATCCTCTTCAGCAGGCCTCAAAACTAACCAAACTATTCAACAGCCGGGCGAGCTGTTTGAAGTTTTGCTGAGAATTTTTGCCAGAACGTGTAGCAGTACCCAGAAAGCAGTGTTACATCCAGAATCCAGAGAGGCTAGACCAGATCGCTGTGAGCAGAACCGGTGCCTGATTGACCCGCCAAGCAGACAGAACCGCAGCCGGACGTGTTGACCAGATCCGTGACGAGGCCTAGTTCAAATTTATATTGTGAGTACCTAGCAGAACTGTGCCGAACCAATCTCTTAGTTAAAATAATCTAATCCAAACTATTTTAAGCTAAGTAGAACTGCCTCCAAGAAATCGTGTCATCTGTCATTTTTAAAGCTGCACAACTGTCACCTGTCAATTCTGCAGCTGCAAGCTGTCACCTGTCATTTTGAGTTTTACTTTAAATCCGAAAATCTACCTTTATTAAATCGTCCCTATCTCTTGAGCCGAAATTTAATCTAAGAATCTAAGCTTTCCAACAATCCTAGAACAGACTTCCTACTCCTTATACTTTTTCCGTAATCACGATTTACGCACTCGCGAAATTTACCGCGATTTGCGATTTTGGCTCAATTTCTCCACTTGTCAAAATAGCAGCTCCATTCTTTCTTTTGTTAAAATCCGTTGCAACTTGGTAATAACTCATAGAGCATTGCTAAAGTGATCCTGAACTAATACCAACACGCATCTCCCACTCACCCTGAATCTCTAGAGGGAATTAAAATCAGTTGGCACATTTTCCCATCCATTGCCATCATATTTAAAAAGCATTTTGGGCCTGTGTTTCAAACTCCTACCTGTTTCCTCTAAGCTTGCTGGGGGGGAACTGAATTTCGTATTGCATTTGATTGCATTCCTGAGAACTGTGTGCTCCTCTTTCCATCTCCTTCCATTTCTTCCATTGCATAGGGAAGGGGGGTGAATTGCCAGAGAAAAAGTGATTATCTTATCTTTTGCTAAAATCATATCAAGTATTTCTGTACTGCATTTTATTCCTCATTGCTTTTCCCTTGAAATCATAAAAGTATTTTTGCTACTTTATCCATCCTATACTAACTCCTCATTGATTGTAAAGAAGTGTGCTAGTGCCAGATTACCCATTGTTGATCAACATCATATGTCTAAGTGTACTATCAGATATTAATTTATTATAAAGTGTGATATACATATATATTGTTTAAATTCTCAAATAAACCTTTTAATTTGCAAAACAAACCTACTTCTTGGCTCAGTGGGGTCAGGGGGATTCTAAGTGGGGGCTTTTATACAAGGCTGGTCATCCAGAGTACTGAACTAGACATAAAAATACATTAATAAAGGTTTTCCTCAGCATCCCAGACTAGGCAATGACTTTGCTGTAATGTTGATTGAATATCGCTTACAAAAGTGGGGGCTCGGAGCCGGGACATTCTGGGTTAGATTTACCACTTGTGCAGATTAATACAGTGTGCTAACTGACCAGATACACATATCCGGTTAGATCACCACGCTGTTTTACACTGTGAAAGCATCCCTCAAAGGAACGCTCTAAGGAAACGGTCTGTTTTGCAAAATAAAATACAAACTTTTGTAAATCAGGAAGGAACTCAAATTCCAGAATGACGACCTTGGTAGATATGAAAATAGCCAGAGAGCACTTCTTACATAAGCTATTTGTGAGAGGTGAGTGGAGTCATCAGGACCAAACGGTCTGGTTGTAGGCAATCGCGCAACAGGTCACTGAAACAGGGTCAGATATATGGGGAGATCAGGGTCCCCTACATGTGGCCCTGAGTGAACTATATATGGCCCCTAAAGCCAAAGATGAACATAATAAGATTGTCAGGATAGCGGCATATTTGTATCTATATATGGGAGCCATGCAGGACAAATGTGCTGAAGGCCAAGATCTGGCAAATAGGCAACAGATGGCGTTAGAGAAGGCCCAATCTGATCTGGACTCTTCTGAGCAGAGGCTGCAGAAGATGGATGTACTGCAACAGGAAAAGGCTGACCAGGTACCAGATTTCTGGCCTTGCAGAAGGAGTACCAAGAAGGTTTGGACTCCCTACTGCAGAGCCAGAAAAAGCTGGAGCAACAGTTGGACTTCAATAGGGCATGTGCTGAGCAGGTAGTCACCCTGCAAAGCCACCTAGATAGGGAGAAGGCAGAGAGCAATAAACTGATTTTGAAAGACCTGGATACCCAGGCAGAGTTTGACCAGGAGCGCCAGAAAGCTGGTGCCTTCCAAAGGCAAAGGGACGACCTGGCGGCACAGATGCAGGCTCTTAGTCAGGAAAGGGATACCTTAGGCCAGGAAGTCTGCTACTTAAAAAGGAAAATGGAAGAAAATCACCTGGCCCTCCAGGGACTGGGTGACCTCCAAAAAGAACACTAGAACTTGTTAGAGCACACCAGGAGGGTGGAGGATGCTCTGGCAAGAAAGGAGCAGGCCAGTAGGGACACAGCTCAGGAGGTAACCCTCCTGCAGCAAAGACTGGCCCAGTACTCCAGGACCAATCAGGAGGCACAGAGAGAGAATGAGTCTCTCTGCCAGCACAATGATAGGCTCCAGCAACAGGTAGCGATGCAGGAGAGACTGATAGAGTCTAGTAAGGCCTTAACTGAGGAACTGAAAGCGCAGGCTCTTGCATTGCAACAGGAGCAGGGGCGGATAGAGATGAGGTTTGCTGGGAAAGAGAAACTCCTGAGCATAATCTCAGGAGCCCTAGTACCAGAGGCCTTCATCTCTCCCAGTCCCTGGACTCTGCCACCCCCATGTCCACTCACGCACATGAGCCCAGGGCCACAGAGATGGCAGATTACTATCCAGCTAGAAGTATGGGGCTCATTGGCCAGTACCTCCCAGGAATGGATGGGCGGGCATCTGGGTATGGGCACCCAAGCACAGTGCAATTTAGTGGGGAACCCCAGGAGAGTAGGCCCACTAAGGGCATCCTGAAAACCTCTGCCCAGTTAGGTCAGTGGGGGGGGTACCCATCAAATCCTGTCAGCAAGGAGGGGTCTGAAGACTCCTCTGAGCATTACAGGACACAGGAGACCAGGTCCCCACATTCTGCCAGCCATTCCCAGGCTCGCAGAATCCGGGAGAACCTGGAAGATCAGACGGCACCTCTGGGAGCAGCGCTTCTGAGTCGGAGGAAGAATGGACCAGGGTTACCCGAACCAAAAAGGCCAATAAGGCAAAAAGGGCCTTGCTTAAGGACCCATTGAAACAAATAAAGGCAATAAGGAGTGTCATCACGCCTTATCATAAGAACGCCAAGTATTCTGTTTGGGAACACTTGGAGCTCTATGAGCAAATGATGGAGACTTTCCATTTGAAGGACAGCCAAAGCTGTATTCAATATGTAAAGTGGACCTTCTCACCAGAATACTCCAGTTTCTTTGCGGGGCTGGAGGATCAAAACCATTCAAGGTGGTCCACATACAGGGCGACCATCTTGAAATATTTTTCTGTGCACAGAAATCCTCAAGAGGCTCACAAGGCAGCCTACAACTTGCAATGTGGGGAGGATCAGGCCCCACAAGAGTTTCTGCAAGAATTAAAGTGTGCTTTTGCGCAGACCACCAGAAGGGTGCGCGCGGATTTTCATGAGAAAAGATCTTTAGACTGGGTCATTGAACAGGCTACCCGGATCTATGAGGTGCAGAAGCCTATCGAAAATAAAAATGACGTGCCGAAAAACCCCAAAACCAACAGCACCCCTGCTGCTGCCAAGGTGGCAGAGGTAAAGGTTGCCCCCATTTTAGATTTGGAGATGGGGGGGCCTAAAAACCTGCCTGCACCAAATAATTCACAGCCCAGAAGGCCCTCGGGCCAGTCACAGACAGGGAGTCAAGGAGGTAGTCCCACAAATGGGGTCCCCCGCTTCGCTGACTATGTAAGTCCCCGGTACAAGGGAAACCGACCGATCCTGGGTTATGTGTGGACTCTTCCAGCCCAAGGGGGGGGATCCAGCCAAGCACCTAACCCAGGGAACTTCCCTCCCAACTTCCCACAGGAGGGCAGAAATTCTCCAAATCCTGGGCAGAACTTTTTCCCCAGGTATCCACCCAATTTCCAGCCCCAAAATCATCCATCCTTCTTTCCCCAATTCCCTGAGCCCAGACAACCTAATCCGGGAGAGGGGAGGCCAAGGGTGGAGGGGTACCAAAATCTTCCCAACCAGGGGTACTACCAGAGAAGGGATAGCTACCCTTCCTGGGATCAGCCCAGGGGAGAAAATAGAGCCCTGTATCAGCCTGAGCGGGTTTCACAACTTGAGCGCCAGGTCCAAAATATGGCACGGGATCTGGGTCACATACTGAGGGCTCAACAGAACCCTCAGATGAGCATGCCACCGCAGAATGCCCCAAACTCTGGACCTGGTGCTCCAGAACAATGACGGGGGCAGCACCCCGATGACCCACCGGTTCCCAGGGAGGAGGCACAAGGGGAAGGGGGTGTAAAACCTTGGAGGAAGCTTCCTTCCCAACTTGTAAACAGCCCCTGGAAAACCAGGAACCGGAAACAAAATCTCCTCCCCCTGAAAGCCTGCCTCCCAAGGAGCAGAGGGGGGGTAGGAGAAACAAAGTACCCAAACAGGCCCAGTTTGTGGAGGAGGTACAGATCTTCCAATTTGAGGGAGGCAGATCCTCAGAGGATCCTGGGGAAAGGATCTTCTCCTTTAGAGATAGGGGAACTCCTCCCAAGGAAAAATGGGTCCCCAGGGATGCCAATTCAGACTGGGGAGATGTGGAGACTGAGCTACCACCGCCCATCATCTCATCCCATACCCAACAATACCAAAATCCCAAGGGTCAAACCCATCCTGATGACTGCCTCCAAAAAGGGGGGGGGGGGCGGGCCAGAACCCAAAACCATTTCCAGTTGCCAACTTTTTATTTCAGATTCCCCAGGCTCTTCACAGAATTCTGCCCAAATCTCTGCGCTAGCAATGTCCAAAACCAGAAAGTTACCCCACCAGTTGTCCAAAAATGTGCATTATCTGTGCCCCCTTGAGGAGAAGGAGGGAAGATACTATGCCCCGGTACAAATACAGGGGCAGGGTACAATTTTGGCTCTGGTGGACACTGGATCCCAAGCTACCCTTCTGTCCAAAAGGGCCTTTGAGGAACTAAATGCAGGAAGGGGGGAGAATTACCGAATTCCTCTCACCTCTCTTCCTGGACAACTGTAGAACTTTGACGGGAAGGAAATTCCCGTTGAGGGGACTGCAGACTTGGACATTAAAATTGGGCGACACAAGGTGAAACACCCGGTCATAGGAGTGACTCCAGAGGGCACCCTTTGTTTACTAGGGAATGACCTCCTGAGAAGGTTGTCACCCCTAGTAGATTGCGTAAACAAGGTCCTCTGGACCCAGACTAGCCCAACAATAAAATTAAAACAGAGTGTCAACCATGTTAGTTTAAATGGCACCTGCCACATGGTTGAACAAAAATCTGACCAAGTAGAATTTCACTTCCAGAACAACCAAATTCCAGACGTGACAGTAATAGCAGTAGGACAACAGACTGGTGATGGGGAGTCCTCTCTATTTCTGAAAATCAACCTCCCTTCCAGTTTAAGGTTGTATTCCACACTGGAAGGAAACACCCTGAAATTCTTTACTAATCCACAATCAGAAACTCCCACTCCTATAGTCCAGAAAGATGTGAAATCAGCTCAGAGCCTGGCTGATATTCAGCAAACTGGAGAGCAGTTGTTCATCCCTGTTCAGTTATATGATGGGAAGGACTCTGTTCTCGCTCGAGTGTGTGTGAACAACGGTAAGAGCTTCATCAGCGAAGCCATGTTCCGCCAACTCCCAAAAGATCCAGCCATTCCCACATTTAAACTGATAGACAAATGGGAAATGGACCTGGAAGCACCTAATTCCAAACATCTCCTGCCAAGCAGGTGTATGCTCAAAATCTCCATTGGCAACAAGAGCATAGTACATAATTGTTGGGTCGTGCGAGACGTCACTGCCGCCTTTTACTTGAGCAGTGACATTCTCAATCGCTTTGCCATTAGTTTGGACCTAATAAACTTCAAAGCTTGGTCCCGATTAGCGGATAACCCCATGGGCTTTCATGATCCAGAGAAAGCATTTAGGTCAGCTCAATTGCTACCTTATGCAGTTGAAAATCAGATCAAAGAGGAAGTCACCATCCCAGAAAGGACCCGACAATTCTCCATGGAAGTGAAAGTTAAAAGAGGACAAAAATTGAAAAACACTGATGCTTATATCCATCTAAATGCTTCTCTCCAACAGCAAGGGTTAGGGGTAAACCCAACACCATTAGTCAACATAGAACATGGCACCATTCCACTAGAGGTGGATAATAGCGACTTAAAGAGTATTACTCTAGCCTCAGGCACCATTATTGGAATGGCGATTGATGACCGACATTTCTCCATTGATTTAGGAAATGAACTGTTAGGATAGATCCCCAAGGACTGTTTTGACAGTGACAGTGAGGACAATACAACACCAGACAGGATTTTCACCCGGCATGGGGGGAACTTCCTGGTGTACACGTCTTGCCCTTATGGTAAGGAAGATGTGACTTGTGACTTCAGGAGGGATGAGGTGATTTTCCAGGTCCATGAGGGCTGCCTTTCCCACCTGAAGCCTCCAGTCCAAATCAGCACTCTGACCAGCGACTTCTCCACTCAGCTGGAGGAGGCCGCTGAGATAGCCAAACCAGAAGTCTTTCCAGGCTTCAGGCAGATGGTGGAAGAGAGAGTCAACCTAGCTGATGCCTGTGTGACTCTGGAACAGAAGCAAAAGTTGAAACAAGTTTTCTTAGATTTTCAAGATCACTTTGTGGTAGACTCATATGACTGTGGTCGCACCGACATCCACACCACAACAATTCCCACGGACCCCGGAATGACTCAAGTGTTTGTGAAGCAATATCGTTGCCTCTCGCATCCATGGAGTCCCTTACTGAAATAATTAAGAACCTTGAGTCCCGGGGAATAATCCGTCCAGTACACAGCACCTTCAATAATCTGGTGCTCTGAATATTGAAGCCAAACAGTCAGTGGAGACTCTGCGCCGACTTTAGGGAGCTCAACAAATGGGTCCATACTTCCCGTTGGCCTCTGCCCTACATTGACCAAGGGCTGGCACAGATTCAGGGGTCACAGGTATTCACAGCAATAGACCTGACCAATGGATACTGGACCGTGACTGTCAGTAGGGAGGACCAATACAAACTGGCTTTTACCTTTGGGGGCCAGCAGTACACATGGACCCGGACTCCCTTCGGATACCTCAACTACGGCAATGAATTCAACATTTTCCTACATAAGGCCATGCCCGACCTGGGTGCGAGGGGTAACCTAGCTTATGTAGATGATGCCCTCATGAAAAGTTCATCTGTGGAGGAACACATAGCGGAGATCCGTTATGTTCTGACACAATTGAGGGCCGCCGGAGCAAAACTTTCCTTTCACAAAGCACAGTGGTGTAGAACCCGTGTTAATTTCTTGGGGCATGAGATTGCTCCTCAGGGTCTCTGTCCCCAAGAAAAGAAAGTGGAAGCACTCCAGAAACTGAAAGACCCCACAACTCTGCGGGAACTAAGGAGCATCCTTGGACTGACTAATTACAGCAGAAAGATCATTGAAGGCTACGCAGAGATCACTAGACCCCTGATTCATCTCTTGAAGGGGGGGTCAAGTGGGAATGGGGTCCAGAACAATCCGAGGCGGTAAGACAACTCAAAGGAAGCCTCTCACAAGCGCCTTGTCTAGCTTACCCTGTCAGAACCAAGGAGTTCTTCCTGGAGACGGGGTTCTCTAATACGCGCTTGACAGCAGTATTATACCAGAAGCAGGACAAGGTCAATAAAGTAATCTCCTATGCGAGCAAAACTTTATCCTCTGTGGAGGAAAAATTCAACGATTGTGAGAAGGCACTCCTGGCAACGGTGTGGGCATTGAAGAATTACCGCCCATTTATCCAGGGGGAACACATCATAGTGGAGACTCCACACCAGCCTCTGCAATATCTCCAAAGTGACAGAATCCGGGCCGGAAATGTGAGTAATTCCCGAATTACTTCCTGGATTCTGTCAATGCAAGGCTTTCCTGTAGAGGTCAGATATGGCCAAAACAAGAAGAGTCCCCTTGCGCAAGGTCTGGCTGACGTGCATGATTGTGCCAGAGAAAACTGTCTCGAGGACGAAAGTCTAAAAATCAAGGACAACATGGAGGCATACCTTAATTCCCCGCAAAAAGTCTTTGAAGAAGACAAGTGTGAGGGAATGCCCACTGTCTATGTGGATGGATGCTCTTACCATGTTGACAACAACGGGGAGAAAGAACTGGTGGCCGGCGTAGGGAATGCATGGGTGAAGGAGTATCCAAAACCCTCCACTGGATACAAAATTGGTCCCCGAAGTAGTCAGGTGGCAGAATTGATGGCTGTGCATCAGGCCATCCTCACTGCTGTCCAACATCAACTCCACAAACTGGTCATAATCACAGATCCGGATTATGTACGGAACGGGTTCGTGGAGCACCTGGTTAACTGGAAAACCAGAGACATGTTATGTGCTAATAACAAACCCTTGAAACATGGGAAGTTAATTCAAAACATTGATGATCTGGTCACATCGAATGGGATGACCATCTACTGGAAATAAATCAAGGGTCATTCCAAAGTAGAGGGACCAGACAAAACTGGAAATGACTTAGCTGATCAGCTGGCCAAAACTGCGGCCATCCAAGGGGATCTAATAGAAATAGAGTCCCTGTTGGGGGTAATCCAGGTCACTGCTATCAATAGGTCCCAGACAAATGCTCACAATGATCTTTCAACTGCACAATGGAGTAAGGCGACCCCTGATGCTGATTTAATTACAGCTCAGAAGGGGGATCCAATTATTGGTAAGTTAACCAACACCTTGAGGACCCTGAGAACTTTCCCCTGACGGATACCGATTACATTGGGAAAGAGGACCTAAGAGTGTTGATGAAATGTCCAAAAATGTTCCGAATCCAAGACAGTTTGTTGGTAAGGAAATCCCAAGCTGGCCATGATCAGTGGGTGGTTCCTACCTCATTTCGAAGCCTGATGTTAAGTCACACCCATGATGCGGCCACCGCCGGTCATAGGGGGTTTCACACAACACTGGAAATCTTAAGAGAGGTTGCATACTGGCCACACATGGGGCAGGACCTCGACCACTACTTGAAGGGGTGTCTTGTGTGTGCACAATTTCAGCCATCATCCCTCACACACCGTGCACCTTTCCAAAAGAGGGGGATGACACTGCCATGGTCAGATTTAAAAATCGGCTTTGTAGGCCCTGTGATTCGCTCGTCTAGAGGAAACAAGTATATGTTGACCATTACATGCTTGTTTACCAAATGGGTGGAATGTCTCCCGGCCCCAAATTGCAAGGCAGAAACACAGCTGCCCTGATGATTAACCACATCTTTTCCCGTTTTGATCTACCTCACAGGATTGAGTCAGACAGGGGTAGCCACTTCACAAGTGAAGTAATGACAAAGATGTGGGAGATACTGGGGGTTAAAAGGAAGCTACACATTGCTTACAGGCCAGCTTCTTCTGGAGCAGTAGAGACATACAACCGAACCATTGTGAGCATCTTAAAAAGTTTGTGGCAGATTCTGAGCCAAGTTGGGATATCCGATACCTCTGGTCCTAATGGCCATCAGATCTACCCCTTCATCTGCAACTAAAATGTCACCATTTGAGTTGATGACTGGATGCAAGATGGTGCTTCCCCAGCATTTGCTCTACAGAACCCAAGAGCAAACGTTGATAAATGCCTCCACAACTCATGAGTATGTGGAGAATTTAAGGAAACACCTTCAGCATGCTTTTGCCTATGCTCAGCGGAATCTAGGAAGATCAGCCGAGAGCACGAAGACCCACTATGATTTAAAAACTACCCAAAAGGAATATAAGGTGGGTGATCGGGTCTATCTATTCAATTTCCAAAGGAACCAGGCCAAACAGCGAAAATTCTTGCCTACATGGAAGGGACCGTTTGAAATTATAGACAAGATCTCCCCTGTTGCCTATAAGATCTGCATCCCCAAAGGCAGTCTGGCGGAAGGGGAAGACAAGTGGGTACATATAAATCAGCTAAAGTGTTGCCATCCCAGGCACACTCTGCAACAACTGGAGGAATCTACTTGAATCCCAGAGGGAGCCGCTCCAGAGTAATTCAGTTCCAATTAAACTAAAATATTCCACATATAGCATATACAATTCTGTGATCCTTGTATATATATATATATATGTTCTTGTCTCCTAATTTAAAAAAGAAAATGTATTTGTTCATATCTTCTGATTCATAAAATGTATATGTTCGCCACACCATTAATAGTGGTGAAGAAATGTCTATGAATAGGTATTGCCGCTTTGCTTTATCATCCTAGGAGAGATGAAACCATGGAGACTGACCAAGGAGGACGACCGGGGACCGGGAGCAGAGACGCGAGGGGCCCGGGGTACCGCCCAATCCTCCCATCAGGACCAGCAAGGAGAACTGATTGATCGACTGGAGGGAGGAAAAGATGCTGAACTGTGCCATCCATGGAATTGGAAGAAGAGGAGGCGAACATCCCAGATCTTGCGAATTCCATCAGCGAAAGAACAGAATGGCCATCGCAAGAGGGGGGGCTTTTGGGATGTTTTTACCCATGCATCCAAGCCCTACCATAAAACTGTGCAGTACTGGCATGGAAAACATCATGATGGCCAGGACTCCCCAGAGAGTGCACAGGGAAAACATGAAGAATAGGCTGCCACCCATTTTTGCCTATGTTGTGAGCACAGGAGGGCACCGCCTAAACCCACCATTGGGCTACACACACAGTAGCCTGAAACCATTGGGAATGGCAATGCTGATTGCCAAAAAGCAATTCAGAACTGTGGGGAATTCATTTTCTTAATCCCAAAAATGGTTGCATTACCAGTACTCACCACTATCAGAAAGCCGGCGTTTTAAAACCACCAGACTTTTGTGTAAAACTGAACAAATGAAACAAAACCAGACCAAGGAAAGACTTGCTAAGAGATGGATACAATGTAAAACTATATTCTGAAATGACTTGAAGGAAGTAATTATTTAATGTATAGGTAAAAATTGTCAGTTTGATTTGAATGTAGAAAACTGGGAACAAAAAGTGACATTTAGCTGAAACCTGGCTTAATGAAACTGAATTCTGCCTGACAACTACCCCCGACAGTAGTTGAAACTGGATCAACAGCCACTCCTCCCAGGCCTAGCTGCATCCTGCTGTACCTTGCCAAAAGGAGTTCACCTCTCTGATTAAATTAGGGGTGGAGCACCTGGGAACTGGAAGGGACAGAACAATGCAACTTCCTTGATTCAGGCAAATGTTATATTGGGGGCGTCGTAAAATAGCTTCCTCTTGGGAGAAACTGGGGGGCATCTGTGCCTATGTGAACAAGCTGGCTTGGGGGAAGTGGATAAACCAGTTATTCCACCCTGTGATGTGGGAAGCCACACCCCTTTTTGACCAGAGCATAATTTTAAAAAGATAGTTAACTCATAGTGCGGACTTGTCAGAATTATTTAAGTAATATCATTATTTTTGTGATTTTTCTGTGAACATTTTAAGAGGCGTTAGGACCCTGTGGTGTATTCTGGGGGGTTGCTAGCGGAAAATAGGGTCTCACTCCAAATGTATGCATCTTAAAAATCTGACACTTTATCATCTGTAACCCATATCCCTGGTGCACATTTGTCTAAAATCTGGAAAGGTTTAGAGGTCGTTATCTGGATGAAAAGGGGAGAATTCTGTCATCAGTTGACACGACATCTTACAAAGACAGGGATCGGATGGTTTTGTGCTACAGAAAATATGTTAACTGGACCTATAATATTAGAAAAATGGTACATAGATAAATATGTATTTGGGTCAGAAATAGATTTGTGTGCAATCTGACAAGGGGAGGTTCCTCTGACCATAAAACCTGCAGCATCACTCTGACTCACATTTCCTTCCCCCAATCAAGGGAGAGAGGAGGAATTGGCCAATGATAACTGAGAGGGGCAGGTTTAGTTATGACCAACGCACACACCCACTTTCCAAAACACATAAAAAGAGACTGCTGGGACAGGTAGAGAGATTCAATTCCATTTGCTGCGGAGCATGCTGACCGACAACTTCACATCCAGAGATCCAGACTTCAAATCCATCAATCTCCAGAACCTGTAGCAGAAATTAACTCCAGAATTTGTAGCAGAGAGGCCTGAATCCACCAGCTGAATCCTCTTCAGCAGGCCTCAAAACTAACCAAACTATTCAACAGCCGGGCGAGCTGTTTGAAGTTTTGCTGAGAAGTTTTGCAAGAACCTGTAGCAGTACCCAGAAAGCAGTGTTACATCCAGAATCCAGAGAGGCTAGACCAGCAGAGCAGAGCAGATCCAGATCGCTGTGAGCAGAACCGGTGCCTGATTGACCCGCCAAGCAGACAGAACCGCAGCCGGACGTGTTGACCAGATCCGTGACGAGGCCTAGTTCAAATTTATATTGTGAGTACCTAGCAGAACTGTGCAGAACCAATCTCTTAGTTAAAATAATCTAATCCAAACTATTTTAACCTAAGTAGAACTGCCTCCTAGAAATCGTGTCATCTGTCATTTTTAAAGCTGCACAACTGTCACCTGTCAAGTCTGCAGCTGCAAGCTGTCACCTGTCATTTTGAGTTTTACTTTAAATCCGAAAATCTACCTTTATTAAATCGTCCCTATCTCTTGAGCCGAAATTTAATCTAAGAATCTAAGCTTTCCAACAATCCTAGAACCGACTTCCTACTCCTTTTACTTTTTCCGCAATCACGATTTACGCACTTGCGAAATTTACCGCGATTTGCGATTTTGGCTCAATTTCTCCACTTGTCAAAATAGCAGCTCCATTCTTTCTTTTGTTAAAATCCATTGCAACTTGGTAATAACTCATAGAGCATTGCTAAAGTGAGCCTGAACTAATACCAACACGCATCTCCCACTCACCCTGAATCTCTAGAGGGAACTAAAATCAGTTGGCACATTTTCCCATCCATTGCCATCACATTTAAAAAGCATTTTGGGCCTGTGTTTCAAACTCCTACCTGTTTCCTCTAAGCTTGCTGGGGGGGAACTGAATTTCGTATTGCATTTGATTGCATTCCTGAGAACTGTGTGCTCCTCTTTCCATCTCCTTCCATTTCTTACATTGCATAGGGGGGGGGTGAATTGCCAGAGAAAAAGTGATTATCTTATCTTTTGCTAAAATCATATCAAGTATTTCTGTACTGAATTGTATTCTTCATTGCTTTTCCCTTGAAATCATAAAAGTATTTTTTCTACTTTATCCATCCTATACTAACTCCTCATTGATTGTAAAGAAGTGTGCTAGTGCCAGATTACCCATTGTTGATCAACATCATATGTCTAAGTGTACTATCAG
This sequence comes from Ambystoma mexicanum, assembly GCF_040938575.1. Taxonomy (NCBI): domain Eukaryota; kingdom Metazoa; phylum Chordata; class Amphibia; order Caudata; family Ambystomatidae; genus Ambystoma; species Ambystoma mexicanum. Next base: position 1,547,909,226 of record NC_090929.1, read on the forward strand.
ATATTAATTTATTATAAAGTGTGAGATATATATATATTGTTCAAATTCTCAAATAAACCTTTAATTTGCAAAAGAAACCTACTTCTTGGCTCAGTGGGGGCAGGGGGATTCTAAGAGGGAGGTGTTATACAAGGGTGGTCATCCAGAGTACTGAACTAGACATAAAAATACATTAATAAGGGTTTTCCTCAGCATCCCAGACTAGGAATTGACTTGGCTGTAGTGTTGATTGAATATCGGTTACACTTCTGATATCTCTATCACAATTTCCAACTGTCCTTCTGCCATTAAACATTGAATGGCTTTGTGGTAAGGGAGGTGAGAGTTGCACTAGGTCAGTCCATGCACCCACCTGTACCCAATTATGAATAAAGATACAAACTAAGAAATACTCAGTACACCATCAGTGAACCACTAAGGATCATGTAGCCATTTAGAGTAGACCTATAGCACAACTCAAGCAAGGCATAGAGTGAGTTACACTTATAGAAGTAGGAGGGTCCAGGATGCCCAGATAGGGTACACATGCAATAGACATGAAGAATACACACCAGACATGACGAACACTAACATGACTGAGAGAGAACAGAAGTGCCACCATTATGCAGACCAAAACAAGCAAGGGCTCAATTCTGATATACTGCAGCTAGACATAAAATTGCTTAACACACAGTTTCCAGGCCTCTTGAGGCTCAGACAGTAGCACAGCATCAAGGTCAGTGTGCCAAAGGAAGGTTTGCTTGAGAAACCGAAACCACAATCAACACGTTTCCAAAAGCACACAGTGTACAATTGTTAAGGTGAGTTACTTTCAACTGTTAGCAGTGCGAAAAACACACATCCTTGAATACCAGGTGCCGGAAGCCTTTTGTCTTTGTATGTTCTCCCAGCAGCTGTCTGCCTTCGAACAAAGCTGGATTTGTTCACGCACTTAGAGTTACTCTATTCTTGAGTTTATCTTTTTTATTGGTATTTGGCCATTTCTTAACAGCGTTTCACTTTCTGGGGTTAATCTCTTCCAAAACAGAGGTGCTGTCCTTCCCTGCCAAATACTGTCTCTCATCTCTTCCACTAGCTATCCATTTCCCACCTGACATTCTCCCCTAATATTCTTCATCTAGAAACTTTAGCCTTATATATATGACTCTTTTCATACCTTCTCTACTTTCATCTTTAAAACTGCAATGGTGGTTCACCTAAACCTCCTAAATATTAGGAAATTCAGGCACTGAATTCCTTTCAGCACCTCGAAGCATGACTTAAACGCTCTTGTCTTCCATAAACTGAACTTCTGTGCCAACATCCTCTTTGGTCTCCCAAATATGCTTTCTGTCCTCTCGACAAGATCATTAACTTCGAAACCAGGACTCTCTTTGAACTCTCTCACTTTATACCAAATTCCTCCAACTGTCACCGGACTGGATGGCTGATGATGCAAAACTGGACCAGATTTTCTTCTTCTGGTTCACAAATCTATCCATGGTAAGGCCCCGACATATCTATCCTCCTCTATCCAACTCTACAAGCCTTCTAGTAAACTCTGCTGTGTCGCCTCCACTACCCTTGTGTCACCTCACCGTCACTGTGTTCCTCTTGCTTCTGCTCTTTCTTCTTCGTCTACTTGGATGAAATGTTCTTCCTGTGATTATCCACGAAACAGTTTACAATGATTTGTTCAAACCAAACTGAAATCTTATCTTCTCACCTCTGAGTGACCTTCTTAACCTACCTTTCATCGACTTTCAAGCTAATATTTTCCCCTTGCCTCTAACATGCTTCTGTCCCTCACTTGCTCTGCCTCCACTCTAGCACTTCAGCCACCATGGTCACATCACTAATGCAGCTGGTTGTACCGACTACCTGTACTTACAAATGTCTAATGTTGATTGTCCTTAATATTTGTAAATCCACCCTTGATTTGACCCAGTTGACTGTTCCATTTACTCCCCTTCACAACCTGGTCAGAATGTCACTCAAACTCACACCATTTTAAGAAGCTCACTGCTTCTCATCAAATTTGATTTCTTATCTCTTGTACATTAATTTGTGATCAAAATAGCATTGTTCCTCCCTGTATATAAATAAAATATTCACCACGAGTAACATCAAATGTATATCACTTACTGGACAACAGGCTGATGTCATTTTCTTCCTACAAATTGGCAACCAGGTTAGATGCCATAGCTAAAGGTATTGCTCAGATAATGTGCTGCATCCACTGATATGAAAATGATGTTGAAACAAGCATTGGAAAAGTCAACAATTTCACTGGGTCAGTTGTAAATGTGTTGGGTAGCGTGCGGACAGAGGTTTGGGATCTGTGTGTGTTGGTGAAAGTATTTGTGGGCTTCATTGTGCATGGGTGGGAGGAGTCTGTGGGACTATTGGAGGGATGTTTGTGTAGAAGCAGCATGGATGGGTTAAGCAGAGTATATGTAGGGTGAACATATTGTGAGTTTGAGGCACTGGGCCTCATTACGAGGTTGGAGGTAGTCATGGCGACCTTTGCAGGACCGGTAGGTCCCCATTGAAAAAGCCATTCCCGATTCCCATTTCAGCCCCCATAGGGCTCAATGGGAAGGTGCTAATAACGGTACCGCAAATTGCGGCACCATTATTAGCTCTGAAGTCCCATAACGGGTCCCTTCCATAACATCTAGTAAAACCAGGCGTTAAGGAAGGGACCCGTTAAGGGACCTCGTAGTAGCGCGGTACGGGATTACCGGCACCGGTGCCCTTACCGGTGCTGGTAATCCCTTACCGCCCACCTCGTAATCAGGCCCACTGTGAGTTTTCGGGGCAGGATGTGTCATGGGTTGTAGTGTGTGGTGCATGGTTAGTATGTGTAGGCAGCCTGTTGTGTGGATAGGGTTTGGGAACACTGGGTGCATGTGTGGAAACCCTCTGTGGGGATCAATGGTTGTGAGGAGAGGGTGTGCATGTGGAAACAGTCTCCCTAGGATTGGGTCAGTGTGGTGAGTGTGTTTAAGTGTGTGGAGACGAGGATGTGTCGGCATGTTTTTGTGTGGGGGTAGTGTGCAGGGATTTGTAGAGGAAGTGTGCGTAGAGGCAGTGTTATTTTTTAGGAGCAGTGTGTTTTAGTGTGCACAGGGAGGTAGTGTGTGCTTGTGTGTGTGTGTGGAGGCAGTAAAAGTGTGTTGGGCAATGCATATGTGATGTTGGACAATGTGTTTGAGGGGAAGTCTGCATGATGGCAATGTCTGTGGAGGCAGTGTTTGTGGTGGGGCATTGTGGGGCGTGTGTCTCTTAAGGGCTTTGTGTAGGGGTAGGGGCAGTTTATGTTTGCATTGGTGTTCCTGGGGAGTTTCTGGGGCAGAGCATGTTTGTAAAAAGCATGTGTGGACAGTATGTAGGGGTATGTGTGTGTGAGGGGAGAGTGTACATGTGAGGGGATGGTATGTGTGTGGGTACATTGTGCGTGTATGGGTAGTGTGCATTGGCGCAATGCCCAATGGGAGAGGGTGGCCATGTACCGTGGGGAGATGTGGTGGTGGCAGTGTGTGGGTTCTGTCTTTTGGGCCAGTATGTGGGAGAGCATTGTGTTTTTGTGAGAGCAGTCAGTATGTGTTCTATAGGCACTGTTTGTGTTACTGGGAAGTGGGTGCATGTGTGCTTGGGCAATGGGCAAGTGTGTGTGTTTGGGTGATTTGTCTGTGGATGTGTGTGCTGGCAATGTGTGTGTGGGGGGAGTTGTGTGCAGTAGGCGATGTGTGTGTGGGGGAGTAGCATTGTGTGTTGCATCCTGACTGACAGTGTGTGTAGGGGAAGTGTCAGTGTTTGTGTATTTGTATTTGTATTTTATTTATTTGTATAGCACACCAGGCCCGAAGGCATCCGGGCGCGTATCTTAGAGCAACAACGAATAGCAGGTACAGTTAAAGGCACTGGTTGTAGTTGCGATTAGGCAAGATTACATTGGAGTACAGGCATGATGAAACTTACATTGGCATACAGGCAGCATACATGTACAGAGTGAGGCAATAAATAAAGTACATGGGGATGCAGTAGGCTGGTGGTAGTTGTCAATGAGTGAGAAGAGGAGTGTAGAGTAAAGTGGTGAGTAGCAGTTAGTCAAGTGTGGTAGATATCCAGAGTTTGGCCCTTTTTTGAATAATGATGGAGAAGATATGGTTCTGGTGGTAAGTGGAAGTAAGTTCCATAGTTTAGAGGCTAGAACTGGGAAACTTACACCACCGGCTTTCTGGAGTTTGTATCTGGGAATGGTTAGGCAATGTTTTTGGGCTGATCTGAGTGACCAGATGGGTGCATACTGTGAGAAACGAGAGGCTAGGTAGATGGGGGCCTGATTGTTTAAGCATTTGTGTGTAAGTGCAAGGGATGTCAGTGAAATTTCGTTGGGTAACTTAGAGCCAGTGCAGACTCTTCCTAGTTTCAGAGATGTGTGCAGATCTGGGGATGTTGAGGGCCGCTCTAATAGCATTATTTTGGGTGACCTGGAGTTTGTTGAGGTTACGGTGGTTAGTCCCTTGATATAGTGCGTTATGGTAATCAATTTCAGACATAACCAATGTCCTGGCCAGAGTAATGCAGTTCTGTGTAGAAAGGAAGGGGCGGCAGGCTGTAATAAGCTTGCATGTGTAAGCAGAGGCAGCAACAACCGCATTGGTTTGTCTATTGAGGGAGAGCGTGGAGTCAAGATAGATTCCTACCGTTTTGGTGTCTTTAGACACTTTGACTGAGTTGCCATCAATATCGAAGGATTTGAACAGTGGGTCGAGCTTGTTCAGTCTCTGTTCGGTACCCAGCATGAGGAGCTCTGTCTTGTCATCATTGAGACAGAGCTCATGTTGGGCCACCCATGCTTGGATGACTTGATAAATGTCATTCAAGACTTTGGGGTCAGTTGTGTAGTCACCAGTGATGGCAATGAGTATCTGGGTGTCATCGGCATAGTTGGTTTAGGTGACACCCAGATAATCAAGTACATCAAACAATGGTTTGGTAAAAACATTGTAAAGTGTTGGTGAAACACAAGAGCCCTGTGGCACTCCACACGGCACCGGGGTGGCATCTGCGGATGAGGTAGGTGAGAATACTCTCATGTGTCTGGTGTCTAGGATGGACCTGATCCAGTTGGTAGCTTTTTCTGAGAAGTGGGCAGCTGTGTTCAAGTGGCGGCAGAGGATTTGATGGTGGCCAAATCAAAGGCTGCCGATAGGTCAAGAAGTAGTAGGATGGCCAGTTTGCCATTGTCTTTTAGATCCTCAACTTGAGTTTTGAGATCTAGTAGGGCTGTTTTGGTCCCATGTTTAGGTCTAAACCCAGATTGTCTGGTACCAAGTAGTCTGGGCTACCAACTTTAGGATACATTCCTTGAGTACAAGTAGGGAGGCTCCCCAACACAACAAAAATGTGTTGCATCCCTTGAAGTATCAGTTGGGGTGAGTCTACTAGTAGCAGTACTAACCTTCTGTGTTTTGTTTTCTGATTATGCCTGAGTCTGCTACTTCTCACCGTGGGCATTCCGAAAAACCCTTTTTGATGTAACAGATAGTACTCGGCATCAGGCGTGTCTGGATCAGGCAACATATGCGCGTTATGGAGCTTGTAACAGAGTGGGTATGGTGGGGGGAGTTAAAGATATAGAAGTTGGAAATCTGCGGTGCAGCGTCCAGCGACGTGCCGCAGGTGCGGGCAGGGGCAGACAGGAAGGGGTCTTTGCTTAAGTGGGCCTTAGGCATGGTGGGCCGGCTTCTGCCTCTAACTTGCCTCGCGGCTTAAGGCAGTGGTATGGATGGTTGCTAGGCAATCACAGGCGATGCCGAATAAGCGTTATAAGGCGGCCATCTTAGGTAAAGGCGTGTAGCTGGAGAAGTCCTCGTGGGTCGGGTGAGTGAAGAGGACAAAAATTGCCAATCAGGCAGTGTGGCACTAATGGCCAGGCCACGGTGCCACAGTGCCCCTCTTTGCTGGCCCTGGATACTCAGGTAGACACGGATGCAGGGCCCGTGCGGCTGGGATCAGTTGGATTCCAGCTGCTCCTGCAGCACGGTGCGATGCTGGCACCAGGGAGCAGAGCAGAGCTGCTTTTGCAGGGCTCCTGCCCTGATGAGTAGTGGGCTGAGGGGCAGACAGGAAGGGCCCTTTGCCTAAGTGGGCCTTAGGTGTGGTGGGCCGGCTTCCACCTCCGGCTTGACTCGCCGCTTAAGGCAGTGGTATGGATGTTTGCTAGGCAACCACAGGTGACGCCGAATATGCTTTAGGCGTGCGGCCATTGCAGGTAAAGGTGTGTAGCTGGAGAAGTCCTCGTGGGTCGGGTGAGTGAGGAGGACAAACATTGCCAATCAGGTAGTGTGGCACTAATGCCCAGGCCACGGTGCCACAGTGCGCCTCTTTGCTGGCCCTGGATTCTCAGGTAGACACGGACGCAGGCCCCGTGCAGCGGTGATCAGTTGGATTCCAGCTCCAGTGTGGTCTTGCAGAGTGTGTGTTTGTAGAGAATGTGTGTGTGGTGACACTGTTTATAGACAAAGTGGTTGCCGTTGGGAAGTGTGTGGGTGCAGTGTATGTTAGGACAGTGTGTTTGCAGGATGCAGTGTGTGGGCGATGGCATGTGTGGTGGCAGTGAGTGCAGGGATTGCAGTATGTGCAAAGGGCTGAGGGCAATGTGTGGGCAATGTATGTGAGGGCAGTGGGGCAAGTCAGTGTGTGTTGGAGGCATTCGAGTGGTATTAGTGTGTGTGGGAAATTGTGTGTGGAAGGCAGTGTAGCTGGGCAGTGTGTGGGGGATGTGCGCATGTGAGATGACCGTGGAGGGGGCAGTGTGTGTGTGTGTGTGTGCGTGCACAAACAGTGTTTTCAGCAGTGTGTGTGTGTGTGTGTGTGAAAGAATGGCAGTGTGTTAGTGTAGCACAGTTTGCATTTGGTCGCTGTGTGTTTGTGTGTGAGTGGGCAGTGAATTTGAAGAGCAATGTAATTGTTTCTAGGCATTGACTGTGATAGGTGTGTGTGGAAAATCTGTGTTGGCACTGTTTGTGGGCATGCATGGTATGGCAGCACATGTGTGGAGGTTGTGTTTGTGCGGGAGTGGCAGTGTGAGTGGGTTGCTGATAGTGTGTTTGTGAGGAGCACTGTGTTTGTTTATGGGCACCATTTATGGTAGTGGTGTGTTTCAATGTATGTGTGGGGGTGAATGTGAAGTGTGTGGGTGTGTGTGTGAGAGAGAGCAGTGTGTGTGTGTGTGTGTGTGTGTGTGTGTGTGTGTGTGTGTGTGTGTGTGTGTACAAGAGTGATAGAGGAATGTGTGTGTGGGCAGCCATTGTAAGTGTCAGTATGTGAGAGGGGCAGTTTGTGTGGGGCAGTTGATGTGTCAAGGGGACAATGTGCTGGATGCGAATTTGGGAGCAGTGTTTATGCATGTGATAAACATGTCATGAGCTCATGCTTCCTATATCTCTGAATTCCACAGTCACCAGACATGCTAGAAAAGCTGTATCATTTTCGAAAAAAGTCCAAATATCTTAGCTCGAATAAACAGAGTAAATAGGTAAAATAATTAATGAAAGAACAATGCTTTGCTGAACAATGCCAGCTTCCATTTATGTGTCAATGTTTGATCACTGTGAGGTCATATTTCAGTTTCCTATTTCCCCATGTGTAAAATCATACAATTTAATAAAAGGCCAGGTGTATGTTTGTCCGATACAGTGATGTGCAGTAAAGACTGACCGCTTCATGTGTTGTCACCTCTAAAGGGAGCTCTTACCTTTGGATTCATCATGGCCTTACTGTGTGAATGAAAATCTACTGTATCTTCTGTCGTCTACTGATAACGTCCTATGACAATAAAAAAATGACACAAATAAAATATATACTTTAAAAAAACATATAAACAGAAATTCATTTGATTAAGCACTATTTCTCTAACACAATACATAACTTTTCCCCCATACAGAGGTCTTCCATAAATTCAAATATTTTCAGCATATCACTCCTCCACAATGCCTCCGAAGCGAATTTCAACACATGTAGATGCAGAAAACATTAAATGCTGAAGAAATGAAATCAGTGTAAACGTCAGACAAATATGACTGAGCAACAAAGGGCAAGTGAACGTGAAAACAATACTGCAAGCAAAAGGAAAAGATAGAGCCAATATGACAGCTCACGAAACAGCTCTCCAATGGGACATGCAATGATTACGCTCCACAGCCCGTAGAATAAATATGACAGATGCAGAGAGAGCCCTTGAAAGGGAAAACAGTTGTAAACGCAATATAAATGTTTGCGACAACATCACTGTTCAAGAAAAAGCTGCTAAACGGAAATGTAACAAAAACAATGATGGGAAAACTCCACCCATTGGCCTGTGTACATCAGCTTTTACACTAGTAGTTACATGAAACAGGATTGCCGATGAGCCCGTGAAACATGCAGTTCAGGGACAACACACAAAAGAGTCTGCAATGGGTGGGGTTTTGGGCAGCGAGGGTTGAGGATGGGGCGGGATGTCGAATAGACCTAAGCGTGGCCATGGACAATGACTGGAAAGATAAATAACAAATAACACCTGCAGACTATTTCCTTCCACATAAACCTTCTCCCTGATATGTGCTATTCCTATCTCAATAGTTTGGTCTTTAAAGGTGGCTAGTGATACCTAAAATGAGAAACGTGTTCCTGCAGGCATTCGTCACCACCCATTTCTGTTTTTAAATAATAATGAATTATGAACACATATTTCTCCTTCCTTAGTGCACCTGGGTACTGCCATCCCGTTTGCATTCTTCGTCACAGTCGCAAAATGGAAAATGAAAAAGGTGTATTGCGGTTCAGAAGCAGATATGTTGCTGGACACACAGGAAAGGTATATTTTCTTGCTGGTTAGCTTCACATATTTACCACATGAGTGCCTGTGCTTCTCCCCTGAACATGCATGTTGTCATTTTAGTAATACGTTGCAGGACGTGACCTTTCAGACCGATATTAGTGCGACCCTTGTTATTGACTAGTGTTGTGCTCAGGCCAGGGATCTGCAACCCGAGACTGTCCATATGTGTTGGACTTCCATTCCCAGGATCCCTCTGTATTGACTGTGCTGGACAGGGCTAATGGGAGTTGTGATGCAAAACACCTGAAAGGTTAAAGTGTGCAGATACCTGGCTGAGGCTCATGGGTTACTTCCCCGGATCAGCTGATGTGTATTATCATCGCATTAGCTTTAGGGATTTCTGGTCTAGGATCATCTTTACTCCTCAGAATTGGATCTTGTTTGATGTTGACTTCATTATGATGTAATCATTTTCAACAGGTTATGGCACCAATGTAGTTTTAGCCAATGTTACTGTCCAAATGTGGTTTGAAAGGCACAGGCCCTCATTACAACCCAGGCGTTAAGGGGTTAACGGCGCTGTAAAAGGTGGCGGCACTGTTAAACCCTTAACGCCTGATTACGAGGTCCCTTTGCGGGTTGGAGACTTTAACGCCTGCTTTTTGCAGGCGTTAAAAACCAACCCGCAAAGGGACCTTGGTGCAAAGTACGGTGCCGCAATTTGCAGCACCGTACTTCGCGCCTTCCCCATTCCCATTGAGCCCTATGGGGCAAAAATGGGAATGGGGAAGGGCCATGGCGTCATGGGGAATTACCGCCCCGCCAAGCTCGGAATGGGGCGGTAATTCCACATTCCGCCATGGCGGAGTCGGTAAGTTACCGGCATGGACCAATGTGCTATTAGCACCATGGTCCAACGCCAGGGTCGTAATGAGCGCCACAATTTCAAAAACGTGTTCCCAGACAATATGCCACCAGGCTCTACTCAAATAATCTGCTGTGAGAAAGTCACAAACTGCATGTCAGAATTTACGGTCCTTTTTTGGTGACTGAGTATATTTCATGTCTCTGTCCTTCTGTGAAATAGATCTTTGTTTAAACCAAATTAAATCTTTCGTGTTGGATTATTTTTTTTTTTTTTCTATTCTCGGATTGCGTGTCGGGTTTACAATTCAAAGTCTGTTCGTCATGGCTCCTGGCTGTTAACATGTCCCTGCCCAGTTAAATTACAGTGCCTGCTCTCAGCCAGTTACTGAAGCATGTGGTTTTGCAGGTAGCAGATTTAGCCAACAAAGTATAGCAGCAGTGTGAATCATAGCCTCCAGCTAGCCTTGAGAAAGCGCCTAGTGCTCACGGTCACACCGTCCAACTGATAGCGAGCACAGCCAGGCGACAAGCAACACACAGTCCACAACACCACCGACCTGGAAGGAGATCAACGCCATTCCCAATGTGTTTTCAACTAAATGATCTTTTGTTGTTTAAAATTCATCTGGCTAGAAAAACATGATAAGGAAAAAAATTCGTTCAAACTAATGACAACATCCAGGGTTGGATATGGACAATAAAAGGGCTGGGGCACTAAAAAGATCAAATGTGCCAGTGGTCAAGTGTTTAGGAAAAATATTTAATTGAAAGAACATTGAGCTAGTAACAGTGGACACAACTGCCATATATAAAGTGTGTCCAAACTGGCCCAACCTGGCCTCAACTCAGGCTTCGCTGACCTAGGTGACACCATCCCATGGATAATCCTCCTTAAAATCCTCCTAGATTTGATGACTATAGCCAACATCCATGTGTTGGGGGGTGTATAAGGCAAGGGACCCTCCTCCAGCCCGGGCCTCGGTGTGTCTGAGTTTAGTGAGAATCACACACCATTAGAAGAGTCTATTAGTCTTTAAATGCTCACTCTTGCATGCTACAGTGTATTACTTAAACAGAAGAAACAATTTGAGCTGGCGACGGATCTCAGAAACTGTCAGGAGGCACAATGATATGGTTCTGCTGAATATGTTTACATTCACCCAGTCACTATATGATCCCATAGCAGGCCCCCGATCAAACAAAACTATATTTTCAGGAAAGGCTGATTTTAGTAACTTTCCTGAGGGATATCAAATATGTTCTGCATTACCATAGGAGCAACATACTCGGCATACGCCAGAGGGGTTATTACGGGGATAGCACCACATGTCCCGTTCAAGTTGTTACAGTCTACCATAGAGCCAGATGGGAGGATGGTGCTAATGAGGATTAGTGGAAAACGGAGAGCTGAGTATTATTAACATGTATACCCCGAACCAAGATTCTACAGGCTATTTCAGGACTATGGACGTATGGAGGATGCACCACCCACAGGATAGGCACTATTCTCACTATTCAGCCCCACAAAACCTGCACACACGGCTAGACTATATATTTGCTGCACAGGAGTTGACGGAGGAACTACTGCGCTCAGAATACAAAACGAGAGTCCTCTGAGGCCACTCGCCACTGATTATAGCATGGCAATACTCGCCACCCCGAGCACGGGTCCTGACATGGAGGCTTAGGGCCGAAGCTCTGAAAGATGCAGTGTTCAGGGAGGACCTGAAGAAAGAAATTGTGGAATGTTTTGAACACAACACTGGGAGCGTAGAATCAGCTGGAACATTGTGGGAGGCATTTAAAGTAGTGGTGAGGGGAGCAGCAATATGTAAATCTAAAGGTCGACAAGGTGGAATAACGCAAGAGTTACACGAAGCAGAGAATAAACTAGAGACAATAATGTGTAAGGGTGGACATTCCCCTGAGGAGGCTGGAACCATAAGTCAATTACAACAGGATTGTAGGGAGTATTGGAGAGGTTATGCAACCTGAACTATAAAAAATACATGGAATGGCAGCACGCAGGGGGAGATAAACCGGGCGGGCTGCTAGCCTGGGTATATAAGAATGAGACACCCAGACAAACAATTAGAGCAGTAGGGGGATGGATGGACAAATACTGGATACCCAAGAAGGAGTTTTGGAGTTCTACCAGCAACTGTATAGGGATGTTGAAGAGGGTGAAGGGATTGAGGTGATGGAAACATTGAAGGATATTGGCCTTCCTTAACTGGGGGCAGCGGAGAGGGAGAACTTAGAGGTCCCAATTACGTTACAAGAATTGGAAGCAGTGATCAAGCTTTTACCTACTAGTAAGGCTCCAGGGGCGGATGGACTCCCTAGAGAGTTCCACAAAGCATACAAGGTGGAGTAGCTCCCACCGCTACTAGCAATGTTAAATGAAGCGTTGGATAGAGGACGCTGCCGGAATCTCTGAGGGAAGCAATCATCATCCAGCTTCTTAAGCATAATAAACCATGCATGGACTGCGGTTCATATAGACTGCTATCCATGCTTAATCAAGATAGCAAGATACTTACGGCAGTGCTGGCGAATAGGCTGAAACCGGTTATCAATAAACGTATACATCCAGATCAGACCAGGTATGTTCCGCTCAGAAGCATATCCAACAATCTTAGAAGGCTCCATCATGTCATAGAACAAACAGAAAAGGACCCACAGGAGGTGGAAATAATTTCATTAGATACAGTGAAGGCCTTTGAGTCCGTCAAATGGCCTTGCTTGAAGGCGGCCTTGAAGGAATATGGGGTCGGGCCCACGTACTTGAGATGGGTCCAACTACTGTACAGTACACCACTGGCTCGAGTTAGGACGGGAGCGATCATCTCAGAACGATGGCAACTCAGTAGGGGTACTAGACAGGGATGCCTGTGGTCCCTGATGCTGTTTATTCTAGCATTTAATTGTTGCCTTAAATATAACTCCAGGGTTTCTAGCAGGAAACCCTGGAGTTATATTTAAGGCAACAATATGGAGAGGTGGGGATCAGCACGAGGGGAGGGCAACACATGATATCAATGTATGCTGACAATATGCTGTTGTATTTGAGATATCCTGAGGAGAACCTACAATATATTCTGGAAGTAATGGGGTGATACGCGATGTTGTCTGGCATATCAGTGAACCCCAAGAAATCATGTATATTTCCCCAGGGTAAATATAACGGGATACCACAATCAGAACTGCCAGTATTACAAATACAATGGGAGACTGGGACCTTTAGATACATGGGGATTGATGCATATCACACTGTCGAGGCCGAATTATATGATATGATATGATATGATGTGATATGATGTGATATGATATGGTATTTCTGACGTGCCTATACACAGGTGTTTAAAGCCGTGACAAGGCCTGGAGGGGGAACAGACGGAGGACAGAAAACGATCCTACTAGGTCAGGTATCATTCAGATCGCGCAAGTGCATTGGAAGGGGGGGAGTGCAGTACAGGTAATAGATAATAACAATAAGTAAAAGTAATGGCCAGGTGTCATCAGGTGTCAAGTGCTGGTAGAGGGACTATAGGGATACAGAAACAGTCCCCAAGTGTGGGGTTTGCCAACTGGCAGTGCAGTGTGTGAGACTTGCGGGGGACAGACCTGGGCCCACGATCAGAGAGTGTCCACGTAACCAGTGCAGTTCGGGTTACAGCCAGGATGTCAACAGGGGAGAGGAGGAGAAAAAGCTGAAGCAAAGAGAAAGGTTTTGAGGTACTTCCAGAACCGGAGATGGTTCTCCTCAAGTTTAAGGGACACAGGGAGGCTGTTCCAGAGGGAGGCCCCAGCAGAAAAAAGAGATCTGCCACCAAATCTTTGCTTGGAGAAGTGCTTGACCCTGAGGGAGTTGGAGGCGGATGAGAGGAGAGCTCGAGAAGAAAGATATTTAGGAAGAGAGAGTTGAAGGTATTGGGGCCCCATGCCCCAGAAAGCCTTGTGGACAATGCATAGGGTTTTGAACTTAATCCTCGCAGCCACTGGGAGCCAGTGCAGAGATTTCAGTCCTGGGGATATCCGATCCCTGGGCTTGAGGCCAAGGACAAGTCTTGCAGTCCTGTTCTGAATGAGTTGCAAGGGGTGAAGAGTAGAGGCAAGAAGATTTAGAAAAAGGCTGTTGCAATAATCCAGCCTAGAGAGAACCAGAGCTCTGGAGACAGTGAGCTTCTGGGGGAAGGAGCGGAAAGGAAGAATACCTCTGAGGAGGTGCAGCTGGTAGTGTGACTTCTTAGAGATGTCAGAGATGTGAGGAGAGTGTGGAGTCGAAGATGACCACAAGGTTTTTAGCCTTGCAGGTGGGAGCAGGAAGAGGGCCAAGGGAAGCCGGCCCAAGAGCTAGAGGAAAGGAGGGAGCGGGTGTGCCTATAAGGAGAATCTCAGGGCCTCATTAGTGCTGGCGCTAATAGCCCTACCGCCAACCCCCCGGCACCATTATCACCGGATCCCCAGTTTGGCGGAAGGGTTATTGCCCATTCCCCATTGGGCCCATTCGGGAATTCTTCATTCCCCATTGGGACCAATGGGAAAAATGTGCGCTATTACCGCCAGCGGATTTCCCACCCGGTGGTAATCGCGCTGAAAATCGGCAATTTTGCGCAGATTTCCCCCCAGCTATGAGCTGGGGCGAAAGCCGCCAAAGCCATGATCTGGCAGACCCTTAAATGCGGCAGTAATAGTGCTTTAAGGGTTACCGCCAGACTCGTGATGAGGCCCTCAGTCTTACTGGCATTAAGGCAGAGGTTGTTGGCGGCACACCACTCCTGAATAGCAGACAGTCAGAGATGAGGGAGGGGGAAGAGGTGGCCGAAGGTAGCCTGAAAATGAGCTGGAATTAGACATACCACTTGTGACAGCTTAATACAGCGTTCTAACTGACGGGGTACATAAACCCTGTTGGGCTACCACACTGTGCTACACTGTGAAAAGCACCCTTCAATAGGAACACTCTAAGGAATTTGGTCTGTTTGCAAAAATAAAATAACTTCTGTAAATCAGAAAGGAAATTAATATTTCCGGAATGGCGACCCTAGTAGAAATTATTATGGCAAGGGAACACCTACTGCACAAATTATTTGTCAGGGGTGAATGGACAGAGCAGGATCAGAAAGTTTGGTTGCAGGACATTAAAGAACAGGGCGCTGCCACAGGATTAGACACATGGCAGGATCAGGGTCCATTACACATGGCACTGAGTGAACTGTGCATGGCCCCTAAGGTAAAAGAAGAGCAAAGTAAAATTGCCAGAATAGCGGCACATATGTACCTCCACATTGGAGCAATACAGGAGAAATATGCCGAAAACCTAGATCTGGCAAATAGGCGAGTGCTATCACTAGAAAAAGCCCAAACTGATCTGGACTCTGCAGAGCAAAGGCTACAAAAGAGCCTAGAATCAGAAAATGAAACCAGACAGTACCTGGGAAAAATAAAAGGAGATCTGGGTATCCTGCAGCAGAAGAGGGCAGAACAGGATACCAAAGTACTGGCGCTGCAGAAAGAGTGCCAAGAAAGTTGTAACTCTCTACTACAGAGCCAACAAAAGCTGGAACAGCAATTCCAATTTTAATAGGGCCTGCGCAGAGCAGGTATTCACCCTGCAAAACCGCCTGGACCAAGAAAAAGAAGAAAATAATAAATGAATCCTGAAAGACCTTGACACCCAGACAGAATTCAATGAAGAGCACCAGAAAGCTGGTGCACTCCAAAAACAAAGAGACAACCTTTCTGCACAGAGGGGTACTCTCATTCAGGAAAGGGACACCTTAGGCCAGGGAGTCAGTTATTTAAAAGCCAAAATGGAAGAAAATCACCTGGCCCTTCAGGGACTGGAAGAACTCCAAAAAGACCACGGAAAACTGTTAGAGCATGCCAGGAAAATGGAAGATGCTCTCGCAAAGAAGGACCAGGCCAGTAAAGACAGGACTCAGGAGGTTACTCTCCTGCAGCAAAAATGTGCCCAATATTCCACAATTACCCAGGAAGCACAGATAGACAATGAGGCTCTCTGTGAGAAAAATGACAAGCTCCACAGACAGGTAGCTATGCAGGAACAACTAATAGAGACTAGTAAAGCCTTCATAGAAGAACAAAAAGGTCAGGTTCTTGCATAGCAACAGGGAGCAGGGGCTGAGAGAGATGAGGTCCGCTGGGAAAGGGAAACACCTGAGCATAACCTCAGGAACCCTAGTACCAGAGGCTTTCATCTCTTCAACTCCATAGACTCTGCCACCCCCATATCCAATGGGTAACATGAGCCAAGGGCCACGGGGATGGCAGACTTCAATCCAATGAGGAATATGGGGCTCATAGATCAACACCTCCCAGAAATGGAAGGGCGGGCATCTGTGCATGGGTTCCCAAGTGCTAGGGCCATATTCTCTGATCAGGGGACTCCAATGAGGGGAGCGTCAGAGAAATGGATCCTCAAAAATATAATTTACCCAGAGATCAGATGGTAAAATTTAGTGGGGAACTCCATGAGAGTAGGCCCACTAAGGGCATCTTGAAAGCCTCTTCCCAGCGAGGACAGTGGGAGGAGCGGGGGTACTCAGCCAATCCTGGGAGCAAGGAAGAATCAGAAGACTCTTCTGAGCACCAATGGACTCAAGAAACTAGGCCCCCACATTCTGCCAGCCATTCCCAAGCTCGCAGAATCCGGGGAGCCTAGAAGACCAGACAGGCACCTCTGGTGGCAGTGCCTCTGAGTCAGAGGAGGAGTGGACCAGGGTGACCCGAACTAAGAAAGCCAACAAGGTCAAGAGAGCCTTGCTCAACAATCCCCTAAAACAAATAAAGGCCATTAGGAGCGTCATCACACCCGATTACAAGAATGCAAAATATTCGGTTTGAGCACCTTGAGCTATTTGAACAAATGATAGAAACTTTCCATTTGAAGGACAGCCAAAGCTGTATTCAATATGTAAAGTGGACATTTTCTCCTGAGTACTCCAGCTTCTTTGCGGGGCTGGATGATCAGAATCATTCCAGATGGTCCACCTATAGAGCGGCCATCCTGAAATATTTTTCTATTAACAGGAATCCTCAGGAGGCTCGCAAGGCAGCCTAGAACTTGCAATGTGGGGAAGACCAGGCTCCCCAAGAATGTGTTCAAGAGTTAAAACGCGCCTTTGCTCAGACCACTAGAAGGGTGTGCACCAACAGCAAAGAGTTTGTAAACTTTTTTCCATCCTCTCCCCAAGTATATCATGACCCAGCTAGTGAGGGACTTTCACGAGAAAAGATCACTACACTGGGTCATTGAACAAGCCACGCACATTTATGAGGTGCAAAAGCCAGGGGAAAATAAAAATAATCCCATAAGCCCCAAAACAACTAACACCCCTGCTGCTGCAAAAGTGGCAGAGGTGAAGGTTGCCCCCATTATAGATTTAGAGATGGGGGACCCTAAAAACCTGCCCACACAGAATCAAAACAACCCCAAACCCAGAAGGCCTTCGGGCTGATCACAAACATGGAGCCAGGGAGGCAACCCCACAAATGGGACCCCTAACTCCCCTGACTACAATCACCCATGCTGCAAGGGCAATAGACCCATCCTGGGTTATGTATGGACTCCTCCGGCCAAAGGGGGGGATCCAACCAGACAGCAGCTAACCCAGGGAACATCCCTCCTCACTTCCCCCAGGAGGGCAGTAATCCTCCAAATACTGGACCAAATTTCTTTCCAAGATACCAGCCAAACTTTAACCTCCAAAACAATCCATCCTTCTTTCCCCACTTTCCTGAGCCCAGACAGCCCAATCCGGGGGAGGGGAGGCCAAGGGTGGAGGGGTACCCAAACTTTCCTAACCCAGGGTATTTTTTGGGAGAAGGGATAGCTACCCTTCCCGGTATCAGGGCAGGGGAGACATGAGGACCCTGTACCTGCCAGAACGGGTGTCCCAACTAGAGCGCCACCTCCAAAACATGGCACAGGATCTGGGTCGCATGCTGAGGGCTCAACAGAACCCTCAGATGAGCATGGCGGTGCAGAATGCCTCAAATCCACGATCTGGTGCTCCAGAGCAATGACAGGGGAAGAACCCTGACAACCCACCGGTTCCCAGGGAGTAGGCACAAGGGGAAGTGTGCTGTAATGCCTTGGAGGAAGCATCCTTCCCCACTTGTAAAAAGCCCCTGGAAACCAAGGAACCAGAACCAAAATCTCCTGTCCCCGGAAGGGGGGAGAAATATCCAATTCCTCTCACCCCTCTTCCTGGATAACTTCAGAACTTTGACAGGAAGGAAATTCCCGTCAAGGGGACTGCGGATTTGGACATTAAAATTGGGCGACACAAGATGAAGCACCCGATCATAGTTGTGACTCCAGAGGGCAGCCCTTGTTCACTAGGGAATGACATCCTGCGTAGGTTGGACCCAGACTTAACAACCAAAAAAATTGAAAGAGTGTGTCAACCATGTTAGTTTAAATGGCACATGCCACATGGTTGAACAAACACCTGACCAAATAGAATTTCACTTCAAGAATAACAAAATCCCAGATGTGACAGTAATTGCAGTAGAACAAGTCTAAGGTAGCATTCCACACTGGAAGGAAACTATCTAGAATGATTTGCAAATTCACAATCAGAACATTCCACTCCTATAGTCCAGAAAAATGAGAAATCAGCTCAAAGCTTGGCTGATATTCAGAAAATTGGAGAGCAGTTGTTCATCCATATTCAGTTAAATGAAGGGAAGGACTCTGTTCTCGCCCGGGTGTGTGTGAACAACGGTAAGAGCTTCATCAGCGAAGCCATGTTCCGCAAACTCCCAAAAGATCCAGCCATTCCCACATTAAAACTGTTAGACAAATGGGAAATGGACCTGGAAACACCCAATTCCAAACACCTCCTTCCTAGCAGGTGTATGCTCAAAATGTCCATAGGCAACAAGAGCATAGTTCATAATTGTTGGGTCATGCGGGATGTCCCTGCCACATTTTACTTAGGCAGTGACATTCTCAATCGCTTTGCATTAGTTTGGACCTAATAATCTTCAAAGCCTGGTCCCGTTTACTGGGTAATCCCATGGACTTTGATGACCCAGAGAAAGCATTTAGGTAAGCTCAAGTGATGCCTTATGCAGTTGAAATTCATTGGAGAGTAAGTCACCATCCCAGAACGGACCCGACAATTCGTACTGGAAGTGAAAGTTAAAAGAGGACAGAAACTGAAAAACCCTGACACCTATGTTCATCTTAATGCCCATTTCCAACAGCAAGTGTTGGGGGTAAACCATTCCAATAGAGGTGGATAACAGCGACTTAAAGAGTATCGCTCTAGCCGCAGGCACCATTATTGGAATGGCGGTTGATGACCAACATTTTTCCATAGATTTAGGTAATGAACTATTAGGACCAATCCCCAAGGACTGTTTTGACAGTGATAGCGACAATGACACAACACCAGACAGGATCTTCACCCGGCATGGGGGAATTTCCTGGTGTACACTTCCTGCCCTTATGGTAAGGAAGATGTGACCTGTGACTTCAGGAGGGATGAGGTGATCTTCAAAGTCCGTGAGGACTGCCTTCCCCACCTGAAGCCACCAGTCCAAATCAGCACTTTGACCAGGGACTTCTCCGCCCAGCTGGAGAAGGCCGCTGAGATAGCAAAACCGGAAGTTTTTTCAGGCTTCAGGCAGATGGTTGAAGAGAGAGTCAACCTAACTGATACCTGTGAGACTCTGGAGCAAAAGCAACAATTGAAACAAGTTTTCTTAGATTTTCAAGATCTCTTTGCAGTGGACTCATATGACTGTGGTCGCAGTGACATCCACACAACAACAATTCCCATGGACCCTGGCATGACTCCAGTGTTTGTGAAGCAATATTGCTTGCCTCTCACATCAATAGAGTCCCTTGCTGAAATAATTAAGAACCTTGAATCCCGTGGAATAATTCATCCAGTCCGCAGCACCTTCAATAATCTGGTGCTGGGGATTTTGAAGTCAAACGGCCAGTGGAGACTCTGTGCGAACCTTAGGGAGCTCAACAAACGGGTCCACACTTCCCGGTGGCCTCTTCCCTACATTGACCAAGGTCTGGCCCAGATCCAGGGGTCACAGGTATTCACTGCAATAGACCTGACCAATGGGTACTGGACTGTACCTGTCAGTCGGGAGGACAATACAAGCTTGCTTTCACCTTCGGGGGGCAACAGTACACATGGACCCGGACTCCCTTCGGATACATCAGCTACGGCAATTAATTTAACATTTTGCTACACAAGACCATGCCCGACCATGGTAAAAGGGGTAACCTGGCCTATATAGATGATGTTTTAGTCAAAAGCTCAACTGTGGAGGAACACATAATGGAGATCTGTTATTTTCTGACACAGTTGAGGGCTGCCGGAGCAAAACTCTCCTTTCAAAAGGCACAGTGGTGCAGAACCCGTGTCAATTTCTCGGGGAATGAGATAACTCTTCAGGGTCTCTGTCCCCAGGAAAAGAAAGTGGAAGAACGCCAGAAATTAAACGACCCCACAACTCTGTGGGAACTAAGGAGCCTCCTTGGACTGACTAATTACAGCAGAAAGTTCATCGTGGACTATGCAGAGATCACAAAAACGCTGATCCATCTTTTGAAGGAGGGGTCAAGTGGGAGTGGTGTCCAGAACAAGCCGAGGCAGTAAGAGAACTGAAAAGAAGCCTCTCACAAGTGCCTTGCCTAGCTTACCCTGTCAAAAACAAGGAGTTCTTCTTGGAGACAGGTTTCTCAAATACATGCTTGACTGCAGTATTATATCAAAAGCATGACAAGGTCAATAAAGTAATCTCCTATGCGAGTAAGACTTTATCCTCTGTTCAAATTCAACGATTGTGAGAAGGCACTCCTGGCAACGGTGTGGGCATTGAAGAATTACTGCCCGTTTATCCAGAGGGAGCACATCATAGTGGAGACTCCACACCAGCCTCTGCAATATCTCCAAAGTGACAGAATCAAGGCCGGAAATGTCAGTAATTCCCAAATGACTTCCTGGATTCTGTCAATGCAAGGCTTTCCTGTGGAGGTCAGATATGGCCAAAACAAGAGTCCCCTCACGCAAGGTCTGGCTGACTTGCAAGATTGTGCCAGAGAAAACTGTCTCTAGTACAAAAGTCTTAAAATCAAGGACAACATGGAGGCATACCTTAATTCCCCACACAAAGTCTTTGAAGAAGACAAGTGTGAGGGAATGCTCACTGTCTATGTGGATGGGTGCTCCTACCATGTAGACAACAACGGGGAAAAAGACCTTGTGGCCGGCATAGGGAATGCATGTGTGAATGATGCCCCAGAAACCTCCGCTGGGTACAAAATCGGTCCACGAAGTTTTCAAGTGGTAGAGTTGATGGCTGTGCATCAAGCCATCCTCACTGCTGTCCGACACCAACTTCACAAACTGGTCATAATCTCAGATACGGAACGGGTTTGTGGAGCACCTGGTTAACTGGCAAACCAGAGGCATGCTATGTGCTAATAACAAAGCATTGAAACATGGGAAATTAATCCAAAATATTGATGATCTGGTCACCTCAAATGGGATGACCATCTACTGGAAAAAGATCAAGGGTCATTCTAAAGTAGAGGGACCAGACAAAACTGGAAATGACCTAGCAGATCAGCTGGCCAAAACCAGAGCCATCCAAGGGGATCTACTTGAGATTGAGTCCCTGTAGGGGGAAATCCAGGTCACTGCTATCACTAGGTCCCAGACAAATGCTTGCAATTAACTCTCAACTGCACAATGCAGTAAGGAGAACCCAGATGCTGATTTGATTACGGCTCAAAAAGGGGATTCAATAATTGGTATGTTTTATCAACACATTGAGGACCCTGAGATCTTTCCCCTGACGGATAAGGATTACATAGGGAAAGAGGACCTCAGAGTGTTGTTGAAATGTCCACAAATGTTCCGAATCCAAGACGGTTTATTGATAAGGAGATCCGTAGCTGGCCATGACCAGTGGGTGGTCCCTATCTCATTCCAAAGCCTGATGCTAAGTCACGCCCATGATGCGGCCACAGCAGGTCATAGGGGGTTTCATACAACACTAGAAATCTTGAGAGAGGTTGCATACTGGCCATACATGGGGCAGGACCTCGACCAATACTTGAATGGGTGTCTTGTGTGTGCGCAATTTCAGCCAATATCCCTCACACACCGTGCTACCCTCCAAAAGAGGGTGATGACACTGCCTTGGTCAGATTTAGAAGTCAATTTTATCGGCCCGTGATTCGCTCCTCATGGGGGAACAAGTACATGTTGACCGTGACATGCTTGTTCACTAAATAAGTGGAATGTCTCCCGGCCCCAAACTGCAAGGCAGAAACAGCAGCTGCCCTGATGTTCAACCACATCTTCTCGCATTTTGGACTACCCCAAAGGATGGAGTCAGACCGAGGTAGCCACTTCACTAGCAAAGTGATGACTTAGATGTGGGAGATACTTGGGGTCAAAAGGAAACTACACATTGCCTACCTGCCAGCCTCTAGTGGTGGATTTTAGAGATACAACAAGACAATTCTGAGCATATTAAAAAAGTTTGTGGCAGATTCTGGGCCAAGTTGGGACATTTGATTACCTCTTGTCCTGATGGCCATCAGATCTACCCCTTCTTCTGCAACTAAAATGTCACTGTTTGAGCTGATGACGGGACGAAGGATGGTGCTGTCCCAGCATCTGCTCTACAGAACCAAAGAGCAGACTTTGATAAATGCCTCCAAAACTCATGAGTATGTTGAAAATCTGAGAAAACACCTTCAACATGCTTTTTCCTATGCTCAGCGGAATCTAAAAAGATGTGCAGGCAGTATGAAGATCCACTATGACCTTAAGACAACTAGAAAAGAATACCACATAGGAGACTGGGTCTACTTGTACAATTTCCAAAGGAACCAGGCCAAACAGTGCACATTTCTTCCTAGCTGGCGGGGACCTTTTGAAATTGTAGACAGAATCTCACCAGTCGCCTACAAAATCTGTATACCCAAAGGCAGTTTGGAAGAAGGGGAAGATAAGTGGGTCCACATCAACCAGCTGAAGTGTTGCCATCCTCGGCACACTCTGCAGCAACTAGAGGATTCATCTGGAAACCCAGAGGGGGACATTCCATCTCCCTAGAAAATTCTGTCTGTAAAAAACATTCCATCTGTTATAATCAGTAATAATTGCAAACAGGAAAGAGTGTAAATTATATATCAAATGTATGCATTTGCCCCACTACATGAATAGTGGTGGGGAAATGTCTACAAATATGCTCTGTTTTGTCATCCTAGGACTGAAACCATGGATCATAAGCCCAAGGAGGACCACTCGGGGACCAGTAGGAAAGACCCAAGGGGCCCAGGGAATCGCTCAATACTCTCATCCGGAACCGGCGAGGAAAACCTGTCGATCCACCACTAATGGGAGAAGCAGACACATTTTTCCACTTGGACCAAACAGAAAAAATGACATCCCAATCTCCCGACTTCCCTTTAATTGGTGGTCAAAAGTCAAGTCGCAAGGAGGGGCTTTGTGGGATGTATTAACCCACTCTGCTCTGCCCTGTGACATCACAGTGTCCTGATGGTGCCAGGATCATCAAAATGGCCGCAAAACCTCTATGCGCGCCAAAACCTATGGAATTTGTCCCCTACAAAGAACGAAAAGATGGCTGCCAAATCCACCCAGCATGTTGTCAGTAGTGAAATGGAGACCTCACTTCTGAAACATGTAATTGGGCTGCCCAACTAGTGAAAATGGAGAACATATGAAAAGCAGTGCTTGCTGAAAGAAATCCAAAATCTTGCATTTTAAGTCTTTTCTTGGTTGCTGAAAATACAGAATGTTGGTCCCAAACACTCACAAGAAATCATTGTGAAACTGCAATATCCTGGAAAGCTGAAATAGTCACAAATACCTCTACACCCAGTTGTCTGCCTGTGAAATCTGTCAAAATATGGGTGTCGTACCAGCGGCCGCCTCTTTGAGAGATGTCAGTAGTTGCATCAGAAGTTAAAACGTGTGCAATTGAAATCAAATGTCTGGAAACTAAGTGACCTGTTATTAAGAGGAACCTAGGTTGAAACTATTTAAGTTCCATGGTTTAGAAGCTGGAATAAGAATTCTAGCTGCTTGTTTGAAAATTGCAAGTTTTGATGTAAACAAAGAAAAATGTAACAAAATGACATTTAAAGTAAGCCTGGCTCACAAAGCAACTTCCCCCACAGGGCAAGACACCTCCCTTCTGCTCTCTAAGACCAGGAACTCACATTCATGTGTTGATTAAGAGGGGAGGGACACTGGGGCTGCTCTGAGAAGAGCACAATGGGCTTCCTCTCAGGCATGGAGGTGCTAATCAGGAAGGATTGTAAAGGGCCTCTGCCAGAGGAAGGGGGCAGAGATTTCTTTGGAAGCTGCAAGAAGGAGAAGGAGGGGGGGACAGATAACTTTTGTTGATTCACAATGGACAGAAAGCATATTTCTAAAAGGTCTGATAATCGACGGTGGACATTTGTTAAAATGTGTAAACCCCCGAATTCTGAACCTAAATTTTTGCTGCACATTTTAAGAGGAGCCAGAACTCTGTCCAATGTTCTGGGACGTAACTGTAGAAATTGGGGTTTTATAGCAAATGTATTTATGTCAGAAGCATGAAACGTCATGCGCTTATGCCCAGATACAATGCGCACATGTGTACACATTTTTGGACAAACTAGATATTGTGTCCCAGACAAAAAGTGCGAAATTCTGTCAAATCCGGACCCAAGATCCTACCGCGATGGGGCTTGGAAGAGCCTTTGCTCCACAAAATATGTGATCCAGATATGTTATTGTTATAAAGTCAGCAAAATTGTAAATATGTGTTATACGAAGAATAGATTTCATGTTCAAAAGCCAAGGGGAGGATTCTCTGACTCATAAACCCACATCATCATGGTGACACCCTGTTTTCTCCTCCAATTAAGGGAGAGGGGAGATTCTAACCTACAGCCAACCAAGGGGACGCGCTTAGGATAATTCAGCATACACACCCCTTTATCAAATGCATAAATAGAGAAATCTGAGGACTTAGAAACACACACAGATCCACCCATCATCCCGATCTTGGCGAAGCACCCTAAAGGAGAACTATCCATATTCCAGATTCCAGACTTCAGAAACTTGGCAAGCAGAAAGGCTCATTGCATAGCTGAACCACTTTCAGCTTTGCCTTACCTTCCAGAACCCATCCCACAAACTTAAAGGGGAAACAAAAGAAGCTCTGCTGTACTGCTTACCTGCTAAATAATTATCTTCAGAACCAGAAGGGCAGATTAAACGCATTTTGTGCTGTGTCATGCTGTGCTGTGACCAGAGAGCCATTGCAGATCCAGTCCAGTCCTACCGTGCGGTGACCAGAACGCCTTGCTGATTGCAGACCCTGTCCACTCCGATGTGCCCAGCAGAATCCTAGAATCCCTGACCTGAATCCCTGATGGTTCTGTTCAAACCTATCTAGTGAGTATCCATAGATAGGACTGTGCCACTATCATATATACTGTCCATAGTCATCCCTATCCAAACCCATCCTATCTTATACTCAGAACTGCATTGTTAGAATTATTTTTGAACTGCCTGAACTCTCTATCTCATCCCTCTTGTTTCTTCTGTAATAATATTGTTAAAATTATCTTTGTGTGGATATATTGCATCTGAAGAAGGCAAGCGTCTCGGCTGGCAGTTGCCTTGATCAAGTAGCTGAGCTTTCGTGTAGCAATTGCTTCTTCGTAGTCCATCCCTAATGTAAAGAAATCCTGTTTGTTTTTTTAAAAAGCGTATCCTTGTTTTACAATTTGCCTCTTTCTGAAAAAGACAACCTCCACGAAAACGCCCATAACTTCTTTAATTTCCAGAGAACCCAAAACTGCATCTCAAATCCTTATAGTTCTCCCGCGATCGCGATTACCGCGCGTGGAAAAGTTTGCCACAAATTTTCGTTTGGGCAAAATCTATAATGTGTAAAATAGCTTTTCATTGCACCCGACCTCAAAATTAACTTTTCACATTGCTTATTACTCTCAAATCATTGCTAGTGTGTGTCTGCAACCATACAAAGTGGCTCCCATTGGAATTTATACAATTTCAGTGATTTAGCCCATTTTAGTGTTTTTACCCATTCCATTCAAAGCCAACTTTAAAACTACTTTGACAGTTTGCGAATCAGTTTTGTTTCTCTCTTGTGTTTGCTGGAGGGAATTGGGATTGATACATTTGCTTGAATTCTGCATTCCTGAAACCTGTTCTCTCTCCTCCTATCTCTTTATTATGCATATTGGGGGGGGGGGGGGGTTAAGGAGTGTGCAGGGGAAAATAGTAACCACACTGCTATTTGATTTGACTATACATCCAAAAGTATTATTTCTGTTGTATTGTTTTTGCACATTATTACACCTTATGATTAAAGAGATTTCTTAGTGTGAGATCACCCCATTGGTGATTATTGTATACCCATTAAAAATAGTGTGATTATATTGAAATACATAAATAAATATTTTAACTTTGCAAACCAGCCTGATTCCTGGCTCAGTGTGACCGGGGGATGGGGTGGCTCAAAGAGAGGGGCGTGATATAAGTGGTACATCGTTCAGAATGAAATAACTTTTAGACACAAATAAATAAATAAGGAGTTCAGTTGTGCATTAGACGCTATGCATTGATTTAGGTGAAGTGCTGGATTGAAATCACTTACACATATAGTGCCAAGCTAGTTCAAAAACCAATGGTAAGCATTACACAGAACATCCGTATCAGTTTGAGCATCTGAAAGATGTTTTACTGCAAACAGAAAAGTGGGGAGTGTGGCTGAGACCACATTCTGGTAGTGGGAGGGGAAGGAACATACAGCTTGGATCCGAAGACCTGAGACATGAGGCATAAAGCTGTTTGCAGACCACTGCACAATGGTAATAGCCAAAGTGAGCAAGGACCCACGCTTCTATCACAACACAGACATTACCAACCAGCACCGGCAACCACAAGGTCTTCATCCCTTCGGCACTCCTTCTGAATGCAAGTGGTGCTTCCTTTTTGGTAAATCATTGTGCCAGGCAGTGGTCAAAGTGCACGAAAAGAAGAAGAAGAAGTGGAACTATGCTCCCTGTAGTCCTGCCCCAGCTCCCCACCAACCCCATCGCCACACCACCGCCCACGCGCAACCCAAACCAGCGAACAAACACTTGATGTTTAAGGGAATGTTCAGTACAGTGCACTTTAGTGCAAGTTTCAACTACTTCCTACACTTTTATTTTAAAACTCAACCATTCCGTAACGGTTTCTTCTAAAAAATAAAAGTATAGGTGCAGTAACACGTAATACAAGTAGAGTAGCACTGCTCCTAACCACTCCCCACCACCTCGACCACTGGTGCCAGGGGAGTGCAAACCTGTTTACCAAGACAAACCACCTACACGGGATGCAGTGGTATTGAGGGGTTTCAACAAGCAGGTGTCAGGTAGAAAGACAAGGCATTAGCCAGGTAAAATTCAAAAATGTAATGAAGGTTATAGACTGTCAGACATGTGCAGGTATCTTGCAACTATTCTGATAAAATGCACTTGCTTTGATTTCGTTGACGTGTGACTTTGTAGCGTTAGTCCCACTTCCTTCTTCTTCATCTTAGTCACGCATGAGGCCGAGGTGCTTCTGCATCTTGGAGACAGACATCTGCAAGCCTTTGTTTACACAAATAAGTGTGGACGCTAAAGACAGTTTAAGTGTTCTGCCTCCCCCTATTTAACAATCCGGCCCTTCCCATCAACCTCGGGTTAGTCAATCCACGGTGAGGAGAGGGAAGTCACGACCACTGCTATTAATGGCAGAGGTGTAAAGCTTTGGTTATCTTTCGCCTGGTTCTGGCTTTTCGTTCTGTCTACCTAGCTGACTGTCTGTCATGCACACACGAGAAGAAAAGCGGGTGCATTGGAATGTGCAGCTTTATTGGAATCTACTGCACTGGGGGCCATTGTGATGGTGCACACCTGATAAACTCCGCGTTAGGATACTTTCCAGGTTAACTGTGCCTTCATGCGTAACTGAGTCTGACTGGGTCTGCATCTAGAGTTTTGTCATGCCCCACACTTGAATTGCCTGACATATGCAGTCCTTGTGGTGTATCAGACTGTGTTTGTTTATAATGCTTCTATTCCTCCTCACCAAAGAGCTTTACAAAATGAGTGAATTGGTACATTAGAAGAATCGATGCCAATCAGCAGGAAAAAGTAAGGAGAAACAAAAGAATACCATCAAGAAAGACATTGCATTCATGGTCTGTAACACAGTCAAAGTGATGTCGGGCAACATAATGAAAAAGTTGCAAGACAAGGCAGCCCCCAAAAAAAAACATTTGAAGGAAGTCAATTAAAACAGTGAAAACGTCCAGCTACATACTAAGGTGCAAGATGTTAAGACGGGGATGGGCTAAAATGTATTTATAACGTGTGCCCAAACCAGGGTTGGTCACCTCCACAACAAAGCACACAGAGAGACGATGGATCGATGGATCGGAGGCCAGAGCTAACAGGCTGCAACATCACCAGCGCAGTCATCCCCACAGGAAGCCCCGCAGCAGAGAAGCCACAGCCCCCAAACACTGGCCCTTTGAGAGGCAAGTACCAAAACGATGTTCTCTATACAATAGTGCTTATTTACTCAAACACCTTGATGTGTTGCTCTCCTTCTCTTTTGGGATAATCTCCTAAAGAAGTGCAGTATCATTGCATTTGGACGTCACACATTCTGGGTTCTGGTAAATCTCCCAAACGACATTCGAAGAAGATGGTGGATGAGTGATGTCACGCCTCTTTTCCCTCTAGCAGTCTGATTCAACACGTTCATTTCTGCAAACCCTGGGAGAAGACTCCCTCACAAATAAGGTAGGTTATCAGAGGCCTGAATAATGGTTGCTGGAGAAGACCATCACTTGATCTGACTATAAAGCTAATTCATCACTCCCTTCCCGATGTGACTACCATGACTGGTGTTCAAGAACAATTAGGGGATGATAAAACAACTAGTTCTGCCAGGGAATTAGATCTTCAGCCCCAGAGACATGAGTTTGCTTTTCTCTATGGGAAGTACAGTAACCTTCCTATTATGTAGGTTGTACATGGCCAACCTGAGGTTGCATTATAAGGGAGCTTTGTTTGGTCAGAGAGCTTGACAAACTTCAGAAGTTGGAAATGGGCACAGCGCATGCCTTTAAAAAGGTCCAGTTGCTCTCACTTCTGGCATGGAAACTGCCTTCGCGAACACCCGTGATGACCTGCTCTCAAATCTCTAGGCATGGAAACTTCTCTCCTGAACACCCATGATGACCTGCTCTCAAATCTCGACTCAACTCTCCTTCTGCCATTATTCTCCATGACCTATCCTCTGCCTTTGATATGGTCCATCATTTTATCCTCATAAATCATCTCGATCATACCCTTGGCATCACAGACCGGGCACTTGATTGGTTAACCTCTTTCCTTTCCAATCGGCCTTCCCAAGTTCAACTGGGCCCCTTTCTCTGCTCAAACTAACTCTCGACTTGTGGCACCATCAGGGCTCTATCCACTTGCTGTGGCCTTTCAACATTTACCTTGCCCCCTCTTTCCCATCTGAGCTCCACCTTCTCTCATCATATCCAGTGTTATGCTGATGACACACAGCTCTCCTGTAAGCTTCCCTGCTCTTCCTCCTCTCCTTCTTCTCTCGTTCCTGATTGTCTGATTGGAATTCAGGAATGGTGTGCTGCTAATGATCGTTTCCCAAACACCAGTAAGGCTGAGATCCTTCTCATTTGGATTCCTACTCCATCCTTTTCTCCTACACTCTGGCTGCCCTACATGGGCGCCCTCTCTCCACCCTGATGTGAGGCTGAAAACGTTGGTGTCATCTTTGACTCCTCCCTCTCATTCTCACCTCATATCGCTGACTTTTCCAAGAAGGCACCCTATCAGTGTCACCCTCCTTAAAGGCATTCTCCCTTTTCTCACCTTCCCCCAGAAACTCAATTTCTCTAGAACTCTGGGTATTTCAAGGCTTGACTACTGAAATGGCCACTTCCCTAATCTGCCTCTTTCTTTACTACACTCTTTTCAACTAAACCACAATAGGACTTCAAGACTTATCCTTGGCCTCAAGTCCACGGACCGCATCTCTCTAGCCCTGAAATCTCTCCACCTGCTCCCTGTGTCTGTTTGGATCAAATTCAAGACCCTCTGCATCATCCACAAGGCCTTCTGGGGCCTTTGACCCCGCTACAATCAACACTGTCTTCCTAAATACCTCCAGGATGGAGTCCTGCAGTCCTCTAGCTCCAACTCTCTGAAGATCAGATGGTTCTCCAAGCAGAATAGATATCTCTCTTTGACAGAAGCCTCCCTCTGGAAAAGCCTCCCTGCCCCTCTCAGCCTTGAGCCAGACCTCCTTAGGTTCTGGAAGCTTCTCAATACATTCCTTTTATCCACCTTCCTCACCCCCTTCCCTGCTAGTCCCATCCTGCCACTATGACTGGATGTCTGTTTCCCTTATTAGTCTTGCCGGGGTCAGGAACTCCTATGTCTAGTCTTCCCCTCTCACCTCTTCCAACCAGCACTTGCCCTCAGGCACCCTTCCGCACTAGCCTCCTAGATGGGTCCTCCACTGCCACTATTGACTCCTAGCCCCACTGGCACTGGCCCTCCCGGGCACCACTTAGCAATTACCCAGCCCTTGGGAATGCTCCCTCCAGCACTTCTCCCTCCTCCACCCTACCCTGTCCCCTCACCCCTGAACTTTATGATACTGCACTTGCACAATCCGAATGTTACAAGGCCTAGTAGGACTGTTATTGTTGTTTTCTCCTCTGCCCCTCCCCCTTTTTGTCTTGTGGTGCACCTGGAAACACTTTCTTTTGTATAGGTGCCATACAAATGCTCAATACATAAAATAAAATAAATAAATATTGAATGGCTGAGGCATCAACAGACAAGACTCTGGCTCACTTTCATGATGTGTACAACAAAACAAAGTTTAGGAGGTTGGTCTTGCTGACCTCAGGGGTTGTTGGTTCAGGAGTAAACACAGACAAAAACACTTTCTTGGGGCCATAGACCACAGTTGTTCTGTTTTCCTCGCAAACAAAGTGCCTTCCTCGTGACAAAACAAGCCCTCGCAAACTTTGAGGATATGTGTCCAGCACTATTTATTCACATCTTACAGCATCTTTCTTGGTTAATCACATTGTGACTATATATGAATTTGTAAAGGTATCTATTTTATATTTCAACTATATATATAATTGAAAGAATATTCCATTGTTTCAATTGTTCTTAGGAAACGAAAATACACTGTTTACATTGGAACATTTCTGACACATGTGGGCCTTTTCACAATTTTGAATATGCAGTACTAGGATGTCATTATTGAGGAAATGCATTGCTGCTCTAAACTTCAATGACATTTCTTGTTTGAAGATTCCGGTAACACACAGTGTGTCAGTGCAGCAAGGGAATGGTGTTTCATCAATGGAGAGTTCCATTTTGAACTGGGGCTTTCAGCATTTCCAGTTGTCAATTTAAACTTGGTTCAACCCAGTTCATGTGACAATTCCAAGGAATGTTGCTGGTGTGCAGGGGTCAAGTCCTAAAAATTGAAGTGGGGGGATTCATCAACAAATGCAAGGGAATACGATTGGTTTTGCATAACCACCCAAATTGCACAGGACGAATGGCATTTGCCTTTCATAAAAGCAATACACAAACAAAACAAAGAGAGGATATTTTCTTCTAATAGTGTTTTTGAAAACGATAAAAGATGTGCATGTTTTAAACTCCATGAAACAATCAAAATGTTTTCCCTGGGACTTGCAGTAACGAAATGAGACATTATACCTTTATTTTGTGTTAATTTTCATCACGTTATATAGTGCAGTGGTGCAGTGGTGTGGTTCGATCCCCGTTGTCGGCTTTAATGTATAAAATCTGTTTCATAATAGCTGGTAACCTGTTTCATAATAGCTGGTAAAAAACACACATCATGAATTAAGCAATGCATTTTCTGGCATACCTTCACTTTAAATTGGGGCAGTCCCGATGTCTTAATGATTCCTACACTCCACGCACTCTCCTTCCTTTGGTTTAGCCACATTGCCATTCTGCCATGCAGCTGATTCTGTCACCTGACCTTCTCTCCTCTCCTTAATTGCTGCTCCCCTCAATCTACTAATTAATAGTTGTGTTTCTCCTTTCCCCACTCGCTGTGAGTTCCCCTTCTGCTCCTCTGTTTCTTCCTCATTCTCCTGAACTCTTCATTCTACCGCTTATTTTCTTTCTTTCTCCCTCACCAATATTTGATCCACTCATCTCTCTCCCCTCCACTGTTCTCTTATCCCTCACTCCTTTTTCTCGTACCTCCACTCTGCTCTCCACCTTCACTGCTTTGTGTCCCTCCTCTACACCGCTTTCACCCCCTCTACTCTCATTTCTTTTTCCTTTGTCTCTTTCTCATTCTCTCGCCATCCAACCTCTTTTCCACACCGCTACATGCTGAACATCCACTCCTCCTCCTGTATTTCTACCTTCCACACTTCCTGGCAAGCATGACCACTTTTGACACCTGGCGGATCTCGGGCGGTGTGTGTTATGAGCATATGTGTGTTCAGCTGTGTATGAGTTGTGCGTGACCCATGTGATTGCCCAAGAGCTTCCGGAACTACAGAAGCTGCACCTGAGAACACATAGGTATTGACCCACAGTGTTGCTTTGCGGCCTGACATATGATAAGGAGGGAAACGGCCTGACATATGATAAGGAGGGAAATGATCTTGCGTTGACCAAATCCTGACATCTACTGCTCTATATCCTGCTCTACATGATTGCTTATCTATTGATTGTGGAAACGTGCACATGGTCTTTAAACCACTGGTTGAGCCATGCTCTTTAGCTTTTGTCTTTGCATACGGTCTTGCTCACAGACAATCTGAGGACACTTGGACTGGTGACTCCATAACCTGCAGGACCCCTGTTTGTTATTTTGTTATCTGTCGGCTTGTGTAGCATGCTTACATGCCTCTTTGCTATGTCACCAGGCTGATGAGATGCTAGTGTACCTCTATGCTGCTAGGTTTCTTGTGGGGCTAATATTGTGGACCAAAGAGACAAGGCAATGTGCCGCCGCCGATTGTGTACGAGGGATCAACCATATAGTTCTTCCAAGTCCAACATCACGTAGCGTGTAGTGGTCCATACCTCCCCCAGTCATTCCGGTCCCATCTCTCATTTCAAAACGGGCACTTTGTCCCTCCTGGCTTACTTCAACTTCAGAAAGAACACTTACTTGCGATTAGCATTATCGTTGAAACTGGATCTGAAGCACAGTTCAAGTAAAACTATGCCTTGGACTGCAAAGGAGCAATTGTAAACACAACTATGGCACACTTGCAAAAGATGTGTGTTGCTCTCTGGCCAGTGCACAGCTTCAATGGTACACAGGCCAGAGACAGGGGAACCAGAAAGACTATTCCACCACATGCCCATAAAATATATGTCACGGGAGGATAGCTCAGGGGCAACGTGCTCGCCATAAAAGCAACTCCGCACAAAACAACACAGGTTCGATTTCCGGGTCTGCGCTTAGTAACCTCTGGGTATTAAGCGCGTTATAAATAACCTCTCATATCGTAGTGTTTGCTGTAAAGGGTGCACTGCATCAATAATCTGGCCACAGAAACCCTTACCTATATTTATTGACTTATGACCTCAAATAAACTGTCTTCTGTTTTTCTTCTGTGAGTTTTAATTACATTCATTAATATTATAATATAGTACCATTGCAATGTAACCGTCCGTTACGTTATGTTAACACAGCACGGTGGGCTAATGGTCCTCCTGCAGACAGCTGCAGGTGACAATTCTCCTTGCAGGGGTGCAAGACTCAGCATTTCACTGTCCTAAAATTGATGAAATGAGTATCACTAAGTTAGGAAATAACCTATCATGCTGGTTTGAGAAACAATTACAATTGAGGTATGCAGAGCACAAATACGATGCATAATTGTTTCTTGCCACGAACGTAGGAGCAATTTTCCAACTCAATGGTCCTCACCGGCTTAAGCAGAGTAAAAGGGTGAGTCATTATTTCATGCGTTCAAGCCAGTAATGTATGTATTGCATCGAGATGTTTACAGCAGACTGCTTAGCCCATTGCGCTGCCCTACTAGAGAGTAATAAGAAGGAAAGTTACTTGCATGCAGCACTAACCTATCAAACATCACTTCCGATTTAGGAGCCAGATTACAGCAACTTTGCACTGGTGCAAGTGCAAAGTGTGCATGATATTAGCACTAGGGATACATTTGCCCTATCTTTAAAAACACTGAGACACATTAAAAAACCTTTGCACCTCGAAAGATGCAATTTGGCCTATCAAAAGCACCAGGGCAGAAATTGCCCTACTGGAAAAAAGATGCATTTTCACTACAAGTTTGCATCAGGGCAAAGTTTGCCCTGGTGCTAATACGAAATGGTATCAGCACTAGTGCAAACTTTGCCCTGATGCAAACATGCTTCAAATATGTATCTTTTTAGCACTAGGGCAATTTGTGCCCTGGTGCTTTTAATATGACAAACTCCACTTGTCGAGGTGCAATGGTATTTTAATGTGTCCCAGTGTTTTAAAAAATAGGCCAAACTTTGCCCTTGTGCTAATGCCGTGTTAACTTTGCACTGGCGCAACGTTTCTGTAATCAGGAGGGAGTCTAGTCAGTGTCTGGGTTTAAATACCTTCTCCAGGCACCTGTGTTCAACACCTATATTTCATGTTCACACGCGAGAAGGTAAACTCAGCTTTTCTCACTTCTGAAGGCAATGACATGAGGAAATTACTCCTAATATTGCACTTAGAGGAAAAATCGATTTCTAGTTTGCAAACTGCAAAACAAGAGTTGGCATGGGTCTTGCCACAGCAACCCCAGGTATTTCTCATCATGCGGAATTCTGAAGTGTGAAGCGCTGAGTGCTCCCTACCTGCAGTCATGCCTGGTGTCTGAAGCAGGGATGTTGCCCCACTGAGCTCTTTACTGAGCATGCGTGACCCGCAAAGCGACTCGAATTTCCTGTTGTGACTTTCGAATCAACTCACGGGTCTCCAAAGGCTTTTATCTTCCATGAATTAGGAATATTGAAGATATACTCGTGGGGATTTGTGGGCAGTTTCAATGATTTTGGAAGGCATCCAACTTCATTGAAAAGTCTTTGCAGGCCTGTGAGTCACTTTTTAAAAATTATTTGGGGCATGCATAGTTAATATTCCCAGGAGCAGGTAATGTACAGAGTCTCCGACTCCGGCAAGAGGAGGTCGTTTCTCTCTGTGATTTGGGATTTGTGATACTGTGGGATTTATTCAGCTGGGACCAGGGGCGTTGCTAAGGGGGGCTAAAGTGGCTATAGCCCATGATCTTTTGGTTGTAGCCTCGGATAGAATCTCAGGAGATACAGCCAAAAGACTAGCTAGCCCCGAGTCCCAACAGTTCCGACATCAGCGTAGCCCCGGGTCTTTTCCAGACCTAGCAACTCCCCTGGCTGGGATGGATATCCGTCGCCCTTTGTATCATGCCGTCATTCCGTGCATGTTTTCAAGGCTGGAACGCACTCTTCTTTATGTTTGATTTAGAAACGTTGTCTGTTCTTTTAAGGCGTGTCTGCTTTAGCCCAATCATCATTTTCACCCATCTGAGTGCACTCTGTCAATGTGTATTGTATGCCATGGAGCATTTAAAGCGCTTTTGATATAAGCACCTTACCAAAACAATGCTGTACAAAGAAAGTCAATAATAAATGATGAAGGATCAAGGAGACAGAAGATGATTCCGTCGAGGTTTAAAGATGAGAGACGCAGAGGAAATGGAACGTAAAGAAAGCGGCAGAAGGTTCTAGTGCTTGGGCGCCAGCAGAGAGAACAAGAGCGAAAAGGAGAGGAGGCGAAGGGAGGGCGAGGTACTGGCAAAGGGAAGAGAGGTTGAGAATGGAGAGCCCAAGGAGGAGATCAAAGTGAGACCAGAGAGAACCGATACAAGGTGATGGGTTTGAAGGGGGGGGGAAGAACATGTAAGCTGTTAAATACCAGTAAGAGAAAGTTACAGAGCAAACGAGGCACAGACCCTATACATAGTATATATATATATATATATGTCATATATATATATATATATGTCATCAATGACATTTGTGTTGTCATCTTTGATGTCCTGGGTGTTAGTCTTAGCAGTGCGCGGTGGTGGCGCGAGTTATGGTTGCTTAGCTTACCATAACTGGCGAATTTCAAGGGTTTTTCGGTTTTACTTGGAACCATAACGTCCCTTTGACAAAGTTTTTTCACTGAATTTCATAGGTTTTTAGTAGCGCAACTTAACCATAACGTCCCTGTAACATTTTTTTTTAACTAAATTTTAAAGGTTTTTATTTGTGCAACGTCACCATAACATCCTTTTCAATAGATGAAGACTACTAACATCTTATGTCCTAAAGTGGGAACGCCAGGTGGTAAAAAAATAAAAAGATGGCCACCATGGAAAGGGAAGATGGGGTGTATAAAGAACACAACAGGGCATGAGCGGGGGTGGGGGAGAACAGGGGAGACACATGGGCATGAGTGGGGGGTGAGAGGGAACAGGGTACAAACAGGGCATGAGCAGGGGGTGGGGGGAAAAGGAAGGGAACACGGTGGTGGGAGGAACACGAGGGAGACACAGGGCATGAGCAGCGGGTGGGGAGGAACATGAGGGAGACACAGGGTATGAGCGGGGGGTGGGGAGGAACACAAGGGAGACACGGGGCATGAGCGGGGGGGTACAGGGCACACACGGGACATGAGCAGGGGTGGGGGGAAAGGAGAGGGACAAGGGGCATGAGCGAGGGGTGGGGGGAACACGAGGGAGACACGGGGCATGAGCGGGGGGGTCGGGGGTAACACGGGGCATGAGCAGGGGGTGGGGGGAACACGAGGGAGACACGGGGCATGAGCGGGGGGTGGGGAACAACAGGAGAGAGACATGGGGCATGAGCGGGGGGTGGGGAGAACACAAGGGAGACACGGGGCATGAGCGGGGGGTGGGGGACAACAGGAGAGAGACACGGGGCATGAGCGGGGGGTGGGGAGAACAGGAGACAGACACGGGGCATGAGCAGGGTGGTGGGGAGAACAGGAGACAGACACGGGGCATGAGCGGGGGATGGGGGGAACAGGAGACAGATAGGGGGCATGAGCGGGGGTGGGGAGAACAGGAGACAGACACGGGGCATGAGCAGCGGGGTGGGGGCAACAGGAGACAGACACGGGGCATGAGTGGGGGGCAACAGGAGAGAGACACGGGGCATGAGCGCGGAGTGGGGGGGTACAGGAGACAGACACGGGGCATGGGTGGGGGCAAAAGAAGGCAGACACGGGGCATGATCGGGGGGCGGGGGGAACAGGAGACAGACACGGGGCATGAGCGGGGGGTGAGGGGAACAGAAGACAGACATGGGGCATGAGCGGGGGAGTGGGGGGCAACAGGAGAGAGACACGGGGCATGAGCGGGGGGTGGTGGGGTACATGAGACAGACATGGGGCATGAGCAGGGGTGGGGTGCAACAGGAGAGAGACACGGGGCATGAGTGGGGGGTGGGGGGTACTGAAGACAGACACGGGGAATGGCGGGGGGTGGGGGCAACAGGAGAGAGACACGGGACATGAGCGGGTGTGGGGAACAGGAGACAGACACAGGGCATGACGGGGGTGGGGGGGTACAGGAGACAGACACGGGGCACGAGCGGGGGGTGGGGGGTACAGGAGACAGACACGGGGCATGAGCAGGGGGTGGGGGGCAACAGGAGAGAGACACGATGTATAAGTGGGGGGTGGGGGGAACAGGAGACAGACACGGGGCATGAGCGGGGGGTGGGGGGAACAACAGAGACAGACACGGGGCGGGGGTGGGGGGCAACAGGAGACAGACACGGGGCATGAGCGGGGGGTGGGGGCAACAGGAGACAGACACGGGTCATGAGCGGGGGGTGGGGGCACCAGGAGACAGACACGGGGCATGAGCGGGGGGTGGGGGGCAACAAGATACAGACACGGGGCATAAGCGGGGGGTGGGAGGGAACAGGAGACAGACACGGAGCATGAGCGGGGGGTGGGGAGAACAGGAGACAGACACAGGGCATGAGCGGGGGGTAGGGGGCAAAAGGAGACAGACACAGGGCATGGGCGGGGGGTGGGGGGCAAAAGGAGAGACACGGGGCATGAGCGGGGGGTGGGGGGCAACAGGAGAGACACGGGGCATGAGCGGGGGTGGGGGGAACAGGAGACAGACACGGGGCATGAGCAAGGGGTGGGGGAACAGGAGACAGACACGGGGCATGAGCGGGGGGTGAGGGGAACAACAGACACCGGGCATGAGCGGGGGGTGGGGAGAACAGGAGACAGACACGGGGCATGAGCGGGTTGTGGGAGGAACAGGAGACAGACATGGGGCATGAGCGGGGGGTGGGGAGAACAAGAGACAGACACGGGCATGAGCAGGGGTTGGGGGGCAACAAGAGAGAGACACGGGGCATGAGCGGGTGGGGGAACAGGAGACAGACACGGGGCATGAGCGAGGGGTGGGGGGAACAGGAGACATACACGGGGCATGAGCGGGGGGCAACAGGAGATAGACACGGGGCATGAGCGGGGGGGTGGGGTGAACAGGATACAGACACAGGGCATGAGTGGGGGGTGGGGAGAACAGGAGACAGACACGGGGCATGAGCGGTGGGGGTCGGGGCAACAGGAGACAGACACGGCACATGAGGGGAACAGGAGACAGATACGGGGCATGAGCGGGGGGAACAGAAGACAGACACGGGGCATGAGCAGGGGGTGGGGGGAAGGGAAGAGAGCCACGGGGCATGAGCGGGGGTGGGGGGAGGGAGAGAGACACACGGGGCATGAGCGGGGGGTGGGCAGGAGGAAGAGACACACGGGGCATGAGCGGACGGTGGGCGGGAGGGAGAGACACACGGGGCATGAGCGGGGGGTGGGCGGGAGGGAGAAGGACACGCGGGGCATGAGCGGGGGTGGGGGGAGAGAGACACACGGGGCATGAGCGGGGGGTGAGGGAAGGGGAGAGAGACACACGGGGCATGAGCAGGGGGTGGGGGGAGGGAGAGAGACACACGGGGCATGAGCGGGGGGTGGGGGGAGGGAGAGAGACACACGGGGCATGAGCGGGGGGTAGGGGGGAGGGAGAGAGACACACAGGGCATGAGCGGGGGGTGAGGGGGAGGGAGAGACACACAGGGCATGAGCGGGAGGGGGAGAGACACACGGGGCATGAGCGGGGGGTGGGCGGGAAGGGG
This sequence comes from Ambystoma mexicanum, assembly GCF_040938575.1. Lineage (NCBI taxonomy): Eukaryota > Metazoa > Chordata > Amphibia > Caudata > Ambystomatidae > Ambystoma > Ambystoma mexicanum. Next base: position 1,547,948,279 of record NC_090929.1, read on the forward strand.
AGAGACACACGGGGCAGAGCGGGGGCGGGTGGGAGGCAAAAAGACACGGGGCAAGAGCAGGGGTGGGCTGGAGGGGGAAAGAGACACGGGGCAAGAGCGGGGTGGGCGGGAGGGGGAAAGAGACACGGGGCAAGAGCGGGGTTGGCGGGAGGGGGCAAGAGCGGGGTGGGCGGGAGGGGGAAAGAGACACAGGGCAAGAGCGGGGGTGGGCGGGAGGGGGAAAGAGACACGGTCAAGAGCGGGGGTGGGCGGGAGGGGGAAAGAGACACGGGGCAAGAGCGGGGGTGGGCAGAAGGGGGAAAGAGACACGGGGCAAGAGCGGGCGTGGGCGGGAGGGGGAAAGAGACACGGGGTAATAGCGGGGGTGGGCGGGAGGGGGAAAGAGACACGGGGCAAGAGCGGGGGTGGGCGGGAGGGGGAAAGAGACACGGGGCAAGAGCAGGGGTGGGCGGGAGGGGGAAAGAGACACGGGCAAGAGCGGGGGTGGGCGGGAGGGGGAAAGACACACGGGGCAAGAGCAGGGGTGGGGGGGAGCTAGAAAGACACACGGGGCAAGAGCGGGGGTGGGGGGGAGACAGACACACGGGGCAAGAGCGGGGGTGGGGGGTAGGGGGAGAGACACACTAGGCATGAGCGGGGGGTGGGGGGAAGGGGAGAGAGACATGTGGCATGAGCGGGGTGGAGGGGAGGGAGAGAGACACACAGGACATGAGCGGGGGTGGGGGGAGGGAGAGAGACACACGGGGCATGAGTGGGTGGTGGGCGGGAGGGGGAGAGTCACATGGGGCATGAGCGGGGGTGGGGGGGAGAGAGACACACGGGGCATGAGCGGGGGGTGGGGGGAAGGGGAGAGAGACACACGGGGCATGAGCGGGGGGTGGGCGGGAGGTGGAGAGACACACGGACATGAGCGGGGGGTGGACGGCGGGTGGGGAGTGACACCAGGACATGAGCGGGGGTGGGCAGTGGGTGGGGAGAGACACACGAACATGAGCGGGGGGTAGGGGGGAGGGAGAGAGACACACAGGGCATGAGCGGGGGGTGAGGGGGAGGGAGAGACACACAGGGCATGAGCGGGAGGGGGAGAGACACACGGGGCATGAGCGGGGGGTGGGCGGGAAGGGGAGAGACACACCGGGCATGAGCGGGGGCGGGTGGGAGGCAAAAAGACACGGGGCAAGAGCAGGGGTGGGCTGGAGGGGGAAAGAGACACGGGGCAAGAGCGGGGTGGGCGGGAGGGGGAAAGAGACACGGGGCAAGAGCGGGGTTGGCGGGAGGGGGCAAGAGCGGGGTGGGCGGAAGGGGGAAAGAGACACAGGGCAAGAGCGGGGGTGGGCGGGAGGGGGAAAGAGACACGGTCAAGAGCGGGGGTGGGCGGGAGGGGGAAAGAGACACAGGGCAAGAGCGGGGGTGGGCGGGAGGGGGAAAGAGACACGGGGCAAGAGCGGGGGTGGGCAGAAGGGGGAAAGAGACACGGGGCAAGAGCGGGCGTGGGCGGGAGGGGGAAAGAGACACGGGGTAAGAGCGGGGGTGGGCGGGAGGGGGAAAGAGACACGGGGCAAGAGCGGGGGTGGGCGGGAGGGGGAAAGAGACACGGGGCAAGAGCAGGGGTGGGCGGGAGGGGGAAAGAGACACGGGCAAGAGCGGGGGTGGGCGGGAGGGGGAAAGACACACGGGGCAAGAGCAGGGGTGGGGGGGAGCTAGAAAGACACACGGGGCAAGAGCGGGGGTGGGGGGGAGACAGACACACGGGGCAAGAGCGGGGGTGGGGGGTAGGGGGAGAGACACACTAGGCATGAGCGGGGGGTGGGGGGAAGGGGAGAGAGACATGTGGCATGAGCGGGGGTGGAGGGGAGGGAGAGAGACACACAGGACATGAGCGGGGGTGGGGGGAGGGAGAGAGACACACGGGGCATGAGTGGGTGGTGGGCGGGAGGGGGAGAGTCACATGGGGCATGAGCGGGGGTGGGGGGGAGAGAGACACACGGGGCATGAGCGGGGGGTGGGGGGAAGGGGAGAGAGACACACGGGGCATGAGCGGGGGGTGGGCGGGAGGTGGAGAGACACACGGACATGAGCGGGGGGTGGGCGGGAAGGGGAGAGACACACCGGGCATGAGCGGGGGCGGGTGGGAGGCAAAAAGACACGGGGCAAGAGCAGGGGTGGGCTGGAGGGGGAAAGAGACACGGGGCAAGAGCGGGGTGGGCGGGAGGGGGAAAGAGACACGGGGCAAGAGCGGGGTTGGCGGGAGGGGGCAAGAGCGGGGTGGGCGGAAGGGGGAAAGAGACACAGGGCAAGAGCGGGGGTGGGCGGGAGGGGGAAAGAGACACGGTCAAGAGCGGGGGTGGGCGGGAGGGGGAAAGAGACACAGGGCAAGAGCGGGGGTGGGCGGGAGGGGGAAAGAGACACGGGGCAAGAGCGGGGGTGGGCAGAAGGGGGAAAGAGACACGGGGCAAGAGCGGGCGTGGGCGGGAGGGGGAAAGAGACACGGGGTAAGAGCGGGGGTGGGCGGGAGGGGGAAAGAGACACGGGGCAAGAGCGGGGGTGGGCGGGAGGGGGAAAGAGACACGGGGCAAGAGCAGGGGTGGGCGGGAGGGGGAAAGAGACACGGGCAAGAGCGGGGGTGGGCGGGAGGGGGAAAGACACACGGGGCAAGAGCAGGGGTGGGGGGGAGCTAGAAAGACACACGGGGCAAGAGCGGGGGTGGGGGGGAGACAGACACACGGGGCAAGAGCGGGGGTGGGGGGTAGGGGGAGAGACACACTAGGCATGAGCGGGGGGTGGGGGGAAGGGGAGAGAGACATGTGGCATGAGCGGGGGTGGAGGGGAGGGAGAGAGACACACAGGACATGAGCGGGGGTGGGGGGAGGGAGAGAGACACACGGGGCATGAGTGGGTGGTGGGCGGGAGGGGGAGAGTCACATGGGGCATGAGCGGGGGTGGGGGGGAGAGAGACACACGGGGCATGAGCGGGGGGTGGGGGGAAGGGGAGAGAGACACACGGGGCATGAGCGGGGGGTGGGCGGGAGGTGGAGAGACACACGGACATGAGCGGGGGGTGGACGGCGGGTGGGGAGTGACACCAGGACATGAGCGGGGGTGGGCAGTGGGTGGGGAGAGACACACGAACATGAGCGGGGGGTAGGGGGGAGGGAGAGAGACACACAGGGCATGAGCGGGGGGTGAGGGGGAGGGAGAGACACACAGGGCATGAGCGGGAGGGGGAGAGACACACGGGGCATGAGCGGGGGGTGGGCGGGAAGGGGAGAGACACACCGGGCATGAGCGGGGGCGGGTGGGAGGCAAAAAGACACGGGGCAAGAGCAGGGGTGGGCTGGAGGGGGAAAGAGACACGGGGCAAGAGCGGGGTGGGCGGGAGGGGGAAAGAGACACGGGGCAAGAGCGGGGTTGGCGGGAGGGGGCAAGAGCGGGGTGGGCGGGAGGGGGAAAGAGACACAGGGCAAGAGCGGGGGTGGGCGGGAGGGGGAAAGAGACACGGTCAAGAGCGGGGGTGGGCGGGAGGGGGAAAGAGACACAGGGCAAGAGCGGGGGTGGGCGGGAGGGGGAAAGAGACACGGGGCAAGAGCGGGGGTGGGCAGAAGGGGGAAAGAGACACGGGGCAAGAGCGGGCGTGGGCGGGAGGGGGAAAGAGACACGGGGTAAGAGCGGGGGTGGGCGGGAGGGGGAAAGAGACACAGGGCAAGAGCGGGGGTGGGCGGGAGGGGGAAAGAGACACGGGGCAAGAGCGGGGGTGGGCAGAAGGGGGAAAGAGACACGGGGCAAGAGCGGGTGTGGGCGGGAGGGGGAAAGAGACACGGGGTAATAGCGGGGGTGGGCGGGAGGGGGAAAGAGACACGGGGCGGGAGCGGGGGTGGGCGGGAGGGGGAAAGAGACACGGGGCAAGAGCAGGGGTGGGCGGGAGGGGGAAAGAGACACGGGCAAGAGCGGGGGTGGGCGGGAGGGGGAAAGACACACGGGGCAAGAGCAGGGGTGGGGGGGAGCTAGAAAGACACACGGGGCAAGAGCGGGGGTGGGGGGGAGACAGACACACGGGGCAAGAGCGGGGGTGGGGGGTAGGGGGAGAGACACACTAGGCATGAGCGGGGGGTGGGGGGAAGGGGAGAGAGACATTTGGCATGAGCGGGGGTGGAGGGGAGGGAGAGAGACACACAGGACATGAGCGGGGGTGGGCGGGAGGGAGAAAGACACACGGACATGAGCGTGGGGTGGGCGGGAGGGAGAAAGACACACGGACATGAACGGGGGGTGGGTGGAAGGGAGAAAGACACACGGACATGAGCGGGGGGTGGGCGGGAGGGAGAAAGACACACGGACATGAGCGGGGGGTGGGAGGAACAGGAGACAGACACGGGCATGAGTGGGGGTGGGGGACTTACTGTGCAGGCGGGATACAAAGCCTCTGATGCGAGGAACAAAGATGGCGGGCGTCTCTGAAGCCAGACGCACAGCACGCTTTCACGCATCCAATGAGAGAGCACGTCAGATGTCCGCGGACATCACGCAAGCTGCTTGCGCAATCAGCGTGCTGTCCGCGGAGCGAACAGGGAAGTGTGTCCGCGAATTGAACACAGATATCACTAATTTTTTTCACTTACATTTTTATCATTTTTTTTAAAAACTACTGGACGGATTTACACCAAATAAAGCAAAGCACACTTTCGGGACCAAGCCGCCACTCCTGCTGCAAATTTGGTGTAAATCCGTCCAGCGGTTTGGGCTGTAGGCGTGAGCAAAGTTTTTTCCCATTATGTCTATGGGAAAAAAAAAAGTGTTGGGACCCCCCTATAACTTTTCCCCCCCTGGACGAATCCTCACCAAACTTTGCAAAAAAATTCAGAGTGACCCAAATACTTTTTTTGCAAAGTTTGGCGAGGATTCGTCCAGGGGGAGCGAAGTTATAAGCCGCCCAAAAAGTGCTCTTCCTATGGAAACAGCAACTTAACCATAACTACATGGCCACTACCGTTGAAAAACCCTTGAAATTCGCCAGTTATGGTAAGCTAAGCAACCATAACTCGCGCCACCACTGTGCACTGCTAGACTAACAGCCGGGACATCAAAGATGACATCACAAATGTCATTGATGACATCACTGATGACATCACATATCTGGCTCCCCCTTTTTTCCTTTACTGACATATCTAGGCCACATGGTTTTCTTCAGTAACAGTCAGGAATTAAACATTGAAAAGGTACTTTTTTTGTAGACTTATGCTTCAAGTATGTTGTTACAGTAATTCCCTTAGTGTCCAGTCAAATCATGTGATACATATGCATAGGGTAGGTAGCAGCTTTGAAACAGAGCAATCATTTCTCTGCATAAAGGTAATCAGTTAGGTTATGAACACTTTCTGCTACTACTGCTGCTTTTTCCTTACTTCAATTTCCTTGTATATACCCATATTTGTATGTGTTGTTGTCTCTTGTAAGTGGGTTTTATTACCTACTTATCACATGTTTCACAGTACGCAAAACTCTAATAAGAAAACAGTTATCATTTCACTATTCAACATGGCAAGATTATGAATATTGCACTTCCATCATGTATGCTGCACAAAATGCCTATGTTTCTAAATGAGTACCTTAGTATACTGGATAGAATTTCATAATAGAATGCTATTTATATCAATGCATTGCTTAATGCACTAATTAGCACTTGATATTTATTCCAATGATCCTTGACACTTTTTGGTCAACATTATAATAAGAATCCCTTCTACAGAGTTTTTATGAAAAGTAAATGCTCATGTGATGTCATCAGTGATGTCATCAATGACATTTGTGATGTCATCTTTGATGTCCTGGGTGTTAGTCTTAGCAGTGCACAGTGGTGGCAACTTAACCATAACTACACAGCCACTACCATGGCTGTGTAATATATATATAAATAAATCAAAAAATGTGAGATGAAATAAATTGAGCAATTAATCTGCCAATCCCAAAGTTTACTAAACATACACAGATGGTTTCTCTGATCTCCCACAAAGCGAAGATCAACATATTGGAGCAGGAAGACGATTACTTCCAGCAATCATACTTTCAGCCTTACTGATGGTGAATAAAGGAATTCTGAGGAAAAAAAAAGATGTTTACGCAGATCATTGTCTCTCCAATCAACTAGGCTATTGGAGAGAGTTGGGGTCCATAAAATACTGCATGCAAATTATCAGGACATAGGGCCAGGTTTCATCTCGAGAATATTAAAGGCTTGGAAGAAAGACCAATATATTTTTTAGAAGGTCAATATCATGGCAACAGATGAATTTGACGTTCAGCTTTTCATGCAACATCCAACAACTGTGAAAATTGAAATATGTGAGCAACTCAATAAATGTACAGAACACAAATACTTCTGATATTGTGACATGGATACATGTGATATATAACAAGCTTTTACAACTAAAACATTAGCTTAGGTGACACATGCCCAAATTGTGAGACGTCTCACAAGCGTTGGTTCAGCCTTACTAGTGCTGGACCGGGTGGTGAACTGCCAGCTAGACTAAGGGCCCTATTCATGGAATGTATTGCACGCTGCAAAGTTACTTTGCGCCAAAACACAGTGGAAAAAAACGTATTGTCATATTTTCGTATTTTCCCGATTCATAGATCGGACTTTGAGTGACTTTGCATGACTCTGCCCAGGTCAGTCACAACTTTACGTGATGCTGACCGCTTTACTTGACACACCGCGCAAAGTGTGGGATGGACCTGTGCAAGGAAACAAATAAGGGGGAGTACATGTATATTCCACATTTTCACCACAAAATGAGGAAGAACGTGAAATAATATGGGTGTGGTGAGGAACGCGCCACGGAAAGAAATTACATGCCCAGCCAAGTGCAAACCTAATCAAATTCATGAATTAAAATACGCAACTACACGTCAGGGAAAGTTGCACGCAAACCTCATGATCTTACTGTCACATGATATAAGAGGCAATGTAAAACGAGCAAAGGAACCAACGCAGAAAGGAAATGTATATAAAGCATGCAATGCACACAAATCGAATTTCGCTCTATCAGGATAAATTCAGCTATAGTGGAAGCAATCGTAGTTGTCCATGGAAATAGGAGGATGGCGAGGGACAGGATTTTCCACCCACGTACAACGCTCTTTGGAATGTCAGATAATGAGGTGTATGCAAGGTACATATTCCATCCCCATGTCATCCTAGACCTTATCAGGGAGTGAGAGGAAGACCTTCCTTCAGCCACCATCTGCTCCCACATATACATGCCACACACACCGCAGGCAAGTCAGAGAGTGTACCAGGAGTTTTATGATAAAGCACACTGCCCATGGGAGCCACTGATTGCACTCATGTCACTCTACAGCCCCCAACCCTGAGCGACAAGCACATTTTCCACAACCAGAAGCATTGGCATTCGATCAATGTCCACGTCATCTGTGACACAAAGAGTGTCATAATGCATGTCAATGCAAATTTCACTGGAAGCACACTTGACAGTTTAATTTACCACCAGTCACCACTATAACAGGCCCTGGCAACGGGAACATTTCGCACCACCTGGATTATCGGTGCGTATCAACTGTCGGGTACATGCATGCAGTCATGTGACACACTGAATAACAGACCATGAAAATCAATGCTAACAACAACCATTTACACATTTTCAGGGGACAGTGCCTACCCGCTTTCACAATTCCTACTCATACTATTCCAGAATCCTGCCACATCAGCCGAGGTAAGGCACAATGCAGCACACATAGCCACTAGGGGCATTGTGGAGTGTGCATTCGGGGTGCTCAAGTCACATTGCAGCTCCCTTGACCACTCTGGCAGTGTATTGCTATGTGCCCCACCAGTAGTATGCAAAAGCATTGCGGCAGCTTGTGTCCTGCACCATGTTGCCACATGGCATAACAGTAGAGATGCAGGAGGGACATCATCCTCTGTGACAGCCCCCACCCTTCTCCCTCATTCACATGACTACCAGCCCCTGTGGAGCACATACAGCACAGCCACATCCCTTGTTCAGAGTAATCACTGGCAGTGAATCAAACAAATTGCCACCAGATCACGTTATACATTCTGGACACAGAGGTTTGTCTGCCCTGGGTTGCAGGCACAAGGTGGGTCATTGATTGCAGGCAAACAAGGCATGTACACCCACCATCAGGTGTCACATGTGCCTTTGAATTACCCTTGGATGCAGGGGAGGGAAACGGACACCAATGGAGTAGGTGAAGGTCTGGGGAGTGGAAGTATAAGTGTGGGAGCTGATGTGACGGATGAAAACGTGTAAGAGGCAATGAGGTGACACAGTGAAGAATGTGCAGCTACAGAGCAAAGAGAAAGAGAGAGAGAGAGGGATAGAGTGAGAGAGAGAAGGTGGGATTTGGGGAGCAAGGGGGTTGGGGAGATGAGAGAAAGACAAGGGTGCTAGAGTGGGTGAGAGCTGAGAAAAGTGGGCAAAGAGAGGAAGACAGAGATAAACAGATTGAAAAGGAAGGCAGGGAGGCACACTGATGGAAAAATATTACAGGTTGGGGTGATGAAGGACAATATGGGATGAGGGTGAAGGGCAGACTTGGAAAGAAAGGCCACCTGCTAAAGGGGACTCCTCAGCTCCTCATCACCAAAACAACATGTTCAACACACCATGGCATGCAACCCAGAAAGATACCCATGTCCTCAAAGTCCACCAAATAAGGCTGTGCTACCCCCAAACCAGAATTCACACCACCCACCAACCCCCTGCTGTTAGATACCACCGTTAGTGGACTACTTGAAGAGGAAGTGTTAAGTATCGCCCCCACTCCAGTTGCCCTCCTCCCATTGCTGCCTAGTTACTTCACTGGCAAGAGTCCGACAGGTAAGTATAATGAGTCTTTTGAACAGTTCTCTAACTTCGTTCCTTTCATATTTGTATTGAACTGAGTTCTTTTTCTGTGTCTTTTAGGTGCCGCAACGTTTTCAGCGTGGATGCGGTTATGAAGAAGAAATGCGGTGAGTAAGCGCGGTATGTGGCACCTCTAAATGTTTCCACACTAACCTGGAGTATCTTTTCCCTCTTGCAGATGGATGAGAAGTTCCGGAGACAGAGTTCCCCCAGAGCGGCTGGGATTCAGGTAAGCGATTGAAGCTCGTAGCCTTTAAAAATAAGCGAAGATTTGCTGAATGCTTACTAATGCCTTTTTTCTGTTCTTTTCCCTTTTCCTTAGGAAGCTGCGTGCAAGGATGGGAATGACACTGACGAAGATGCCCGCAGAACAGAAGAAGCGATGAATGATGGGCAGAAGCGCCGCAAGGTAAGGCTGTTCCTAACGGTGTTCTTGTTCTTGCAGGAGCTGAGTGCAGAAGAAAGATGCAGGCCTACTGGAGACCGATCTGAACACGGTGAGTGTCACGCTGCAGGTGCAGAAAACACAAAGCATGTTTCTCAGCCTGGGCGTGGCTTAAATAGTCTCTGGGTATCCCAGGTGTCTCTGGGCTGAACCACACCCAAAAGACTAGACTGCACATGCAGTTCTGGGAACGAAATATGTGGGGGCATCCATCTTGTCCCCATCAAAGCACTAAAAGTCCAATCCCCAATGTTATCCTATGGGAGTGAGTGAGTCTGGTGCCACAAGTGCCAAGTCTGACTCCAAGTGGGTCTTTGGAGGGATGGAGAGGCCCTTGAGGGCCATGTAGGTTATTGTGGCCTGGCTCCAGCCTGACATCTTGGAGGGCTGGGGACATGAGGGGCAGGAATCATGACAGATACCATGGATAAGTGACATCTTGAGCCTAAGGTGAAGAAGTTGATGTCAATATGAAGAAACTTATGCCACATGCATGATGAAGATATTTAGATCATTTAAACATGTACAGATGCAAGTAACCACAAGAGGCAATGAAATTGTGTAGCTTGATTATGGTTAATAGTCAATAGATTGCGGCAAGCTCCCAACATTTACAAGTATATACCTAAAAAAAACACTTTATGTATGAATGAAAATCCACTACGTATATGAGCAGAATTGAGCAAAGGTTACAAAAGGCCTCTGATGGAGTATGTTGCAGCAAGAAAATCGAGAATTGAGACAGAGCAAAACTCAGGTAAGGATGACCATGGCAAGAAGCCAAGGTCGTATCTGTCTGGAATAGGCCGACATTGGATACAAATAAGGAGAAGAGAACAGAGGTTCCTGTTCAGAAAGGTCAAGTTAAGCTACTGACATCAGAAGACTGGTAGAATTAAATAAAATATACGAAAAGATACAGAGAAAGGCCGATTTCACGGTGTCCAGTCACATGACAAAGGCAGGCTGGAAGGAGACTTTCACACCTACGCATGGATGTCCGCCATGCCCATACTCATTAAAAGTTCTCAGAACACAGATCAGACTCAATGCCAAATTACAAAGAAGTAATTGACACATGACTACTAAGGTGATGATTGATTGTAGCATAATTGGTTGGAAGTTGGGGTGCAGACAAGCTTCTCTGCACCTGGATATTCTTTCTGCGTGCTGCTAGACGTAGGTTGAAAAGTATGAGTGGGGTTGGTGCCAACCCAATCTTAGTGGCCTATGTAACCTAGGGTCCTAAAGTGAGTAAAGCCAATGGGACGTCATACTTTTAGTGACGTTCATAGTGGCCATTTTGAAGGGAGGGCTTAGTTGCCCCACCTGACATTTATTATCCAATCCCCGCTCCCCGTTACCATATACAGACATAGTACCTATGTTAAGTTACCTTCCTATAACCAATCACTTTGCATGTTAGGTTTTTAAGATTGCCACGTAGAACGACGTTAGTACGTGTGCAGGTTGTACGTCAGTTATGATGAGCTTTTACTATAAATATTGTGCTTTTTTTAAAGTAAAGAGAACGAGAAGATTGAGTGGTTGCTGATGTTCATTGTACAACCCGTTTTATGAACTTGTCATTAAATCAGATTCACTTTGCCAAACTATTGAGTTGTCTTAATTATTTGATGCATGAGTATGATCTGCATCCCCATCTATCTCGACGGTACTGCTACTCATCTTAAAGTGCTGTTTAGAGATCATCCAGTTCAAAGTCATCACTCCCCAGCTGTTGCTTTCCCCTCAAACAGATTGCACACCCTGAACGAGCTATTCCCAGGAAGGGGTGGGGATCATAGGGTGTAGTGCAAACACTTGCTGGAACAACAGATGAACAGGAGCTGTTCGAAGGGGATGATATTCCAGATGCATGTACCACAATGGGCAGGCACATACAGTGCAGTCACTCACAGAGTTGGATTTGAACAACAACTTATGGAAACACAGATCAAGGAGTGCATTGAAGATGAGAGAACAAATCCAGAAAAACAATAATAAACAACTTGTGCCTTATATGGGGATCACAGGTAAAGGCTGTCAGGGGTCCACATGTACAAACCAGTACAAACGTAGATGGTCCGACTGTGCTAAACTGGTCCTCTGGTGTGCAAGGAGATATATGGACAGTGTGCTCTGACACCAGTGTGCAAGTGAGTTGATGTATACCCCTTGGCCAGGCACCCTGCTGGACTAAACAATCCAGACTCACAAAAACCAACACAGTCATGACATGCAGTGCAACACTCCCATGGGCCGAAACTACCCCCAGCAGTGCAATCTTGGCTGGGAAATTGCATGGGGTGTGGTCTATGTCCTGTCTGAGTGAAGGAAAGATCCATGTTTCTTGTGCCTTATGGAATTAAAGGTGGCCCATCACTTGGCCGATGCTGAGTGGAAAGTATTATCAGAGTGAGGGAGACATGACGGAGGAAGAGGCATGTTAAATTCAAGTTGAATGGAGGGAAGGGATCACTAGGAGCAGTGCAGAGCCTGATCTGAGTCATGTATAGTGTTGTCAGGCTGTTAGTCAGTGCTAGACGAAGTCAAGTCACATCTCGTGTAGGACCCAGTTGTTGATGCAAATGGCCATGAAGGTGGTGCATTGGACAATGGGAAGCCAGTGGAGCCCACAGAGTGCATTAGTCATGTGCACCCGGGGGTGAGTGCAAGGATGAGGCAAGCTGCATTGTTCAGGATCTGTTGTAGCTTACTGAGATGATAGGCAGGCCCATACACATAAAGGGAATAAGAGCAGACTAGATAGGAGCAGATAACTGCTATCACTGATGTGACTCTTTAAGGGAAGGATAATTCAAGGATATGGAGGCTTAGATGACAGGATCTACAAGCAGTGACCATGTAGTGACAGAATGTTCAGTCATAATCCATGGTGCATCACAGTTACCTCACTGAGATAGATGCTGTGGGAGTGTAGAAAAGGGAGCACAACCAGGGGGTGGCTTGGTGGATGAGTGCAGTGTCATTTCAAACATGATTCCACTCCCAACACTATACTTGAGGAGGTGGCTAGCTGCCAGGCAGTGGTTGTAAATCTGTGTGCTCCGAGGCAAGGTCACGATGGGCAGCAGCCAAGGTCTTGTTGATCTGTGAATGGATGTGTGTGTGATAGATACATGTAGCATGTAGCAGGACAGGTCATGTGAGCGGATGAGGGTGGTGCATGGGCTCAGGCACAGGCTGACAAATAGGGTGGACAGGGAGTACACCTGCAGGACCTGTAGGAGAAAAAGGGGGGGAGAAGGGTGGTAGGAAGAAGACTTGAGAAAGGTCATTGAGACCAAAGATGAACTATCAGAAGTCAGAGTCCATGATGTCCAGGGAGTCTGAGGAGGAGGATGCTGTCATTGAATGTGTCAAAGACTGTCAATGGTACAAGGGGAATGAGTGCACACAGAAGTCTGCGTCTTCTGTCCTCTGCAGAAGGGCAACCAGAAACCCAAAGCAAATCCATGGATGATCAAGGGGACATACACACACAGACGTGTGGATATACTCATCCCAAAAACACATGAACCATGAAAACCCTAAATGTGCCACTGCATGCCATTATTGTGGTGCACACTTAACCAGCCTTTAACATGATTGACAGTGCATAACCTTACCTGCCGGCAGAGCTGCCCTGATGTGATTTCTCATCACCTCCAGCAAACACTGTTCCTCCACATTTGTGAATGGAGGGCCAGTGTCTGGCAGAGAGCATGGGGACTAGAGAGGGGTGGGCCTCTCATGGTGTGCACTTACTGGATGAGTTAAGATCTCTGCAACAATATGGCACATTGGAATTCACCAGCGGTAGGAGTAATTCATGGAGAATGCATATATGAACATCAATGTTTAGTGTGATCTGCACCTTTATGTGTTATCCTGTTATAGTCAAATGAACCACGACAATTGACACCACTGATCATGGCTGCATGTCCAGTGCTTCACTCATAAAGGCCTTGAGAGGGCAACAACACATCTCTCAAAGTTCAAATGAGAAAAAGCTAAATCTGTCCATCCTGGACAGGGGTGAAAAAACACAAAATGTGTCCATACTATTCAGGCTTAATAAAAAAAGAACATTTTGGACATGGGGAACACATGTTCACACTGGAAATTGGGGAAGTCAACCCCCCCAAAAAATATGAATCCTCCATGTGCTCATGGAAATCAGGGGACAGGTGGTAGAGGGGGTGGTGGTGCATCCTGTACACACAGTACAAAGCCTGGTCTGCATTGGATAGGGCCAGCCATGATAAAGATGCATGCACTAGTATCCCAATAGCCGAGAGGTCTCAAAGAACTTCCTCCCGAGTGGCCACAGAGTCTGCATGTGCACTCACTTATGATGCATCATTTTGCTGGCATAGCGTCTGCCTTAAGGTGTCCATATCCTCATGGAGCTGGGACCTTGTAGACAGAGGTTCCTCATGCATTACTGAGCTCAAACTCTGCATCTCACAGTGATTGGAGTCTCTAGATGGCAACATCTCCTGCTTCAGGACTTCTTATGTGACACTGCATTTTTATGCAGGGAGTCCTGCAGAGACTTCAGATCAGCCTGTTAGCCCTGGAGGTTGGCCTACATGCCCAGTTTGTTGCAGATTCTTGAGGACCGCATCTCAGCATGCAGTGTCTTTGCCAGGCTGGCCAACAGTCGCTGCTGATGTTTATGAGAGGCCAGATGCCGTGTATACTGGGAATCTAGTGAGGAGATGTTCTCAGCCAGGTGATGCATGACCCCGTACATATCATGAAATATGTCACCATGTCAGATGGCTACACACAGCATCTGCTGCGCCCACTGCAACTCTCTGGCATACACACATCCACCACATGTGTGGGGTTGAAGGCGGTGGGATGCTGATGTCCAGGCCCGTTGCAGTGGGACCCCTCTCCTTGGCTGCATGTCTGCAACCTTCTAATGGACATCAGTCCCTGAACCTGATCCCAAATCAGGTGATGGTGATATTGCAGCCATAAGCAAAGTGGATGCAGTGCTTACAATTGAGCGGACCTTAGACTCCTGGCTCACTTCCTCAGACTCAACGGCCCCATAGGGACTGTACATTGAGGAACTCTCCCAGTCCCTCATCATGTCCTCCACATCTGATGCACTATTTGCACTATGGAGAGTCAGAGGAGTCGGAAACCCAACCGAGGATTCTCATAGTGTACGACACCCGGGCCTCCACTGGTGGTCTGTTGTATGACCACCACCCCTTCCTCCTGCACCTCTGCATAATCACCTGTAGGCAGACCGACAAATACATTGTAAGGCATGAGTACCTTGCCAAACATCTATTTGTGCATAACAATTCATAAAGACACAAAATGGCCAGACACACATACATCACACAATGTGACTGGGCACACTGTGAGCTGTACATCACAGATAAATGGCATTCGCTGACATGTGCATTTATGGCGGGGCATATCAGGCGGTGCAACATGGCATGGTTTGTGGGTTTGAGGGTACATATGTACACCTGGACATGAGTGGCAGTGATACTCTTACGTGGAAAGATGGAGGTTGGTGTATCATCAGTGATCCCATACCCAACTCTGACATTTACTTGTTGTAACATATGGAAGTGTGACCTGCAAATCTGATGAACCAAAATGTCATGAAGGCATTTGTGTTGCCATGATATCCCCAAACACCATTGCAACATTGCCCCCCGCAAGATACATGGCTGGTTACAGTCACATGCCTTAATGTGTGAGGAGACTATGATCTGGAACTGACAAAAGGCACACTTGCACGACCACTGCTCCATTGACACTCCATATGTGGAATGTACTACAAAGAGACAACTATTGGCCATCCACATGTTGTACTGTCGGGAAGATGGCCTCATGCGTTTATGCACAGACAGTGTTGCTTATGCATGTCCAACGGGCGCCAGGGCAGTTAATCAGTGACTGTGAAAACATACATACAATGCTGTGAAACTGCTTGAGTCATGATTGTCACACTCAATGGACGATACACATGCAAGACGCTGTCATTGTGTACAGTGACACATGTGTTGCATGCCATTGCCGCACGTACAAGCTGCACCATTTCCTGGTTCAGGCGGAGGTGGCGACTTCCGGGGGAGCAGAGCTCAAGGCTTACAGGGGTGGCAACAGGAAGGTTATGACCCAGCCAGCTGACTCTGAGTACACTGCCTTAAAATAAGTATGCATTCCTTTGTATCAAATAAAGGAGTGCACATTGAGAACAGAGCTACTGAAATGCTCTTGATACACACACCCTCCGGCCTGCACACCCCAACCCTCCCACACCTTGCCAGTGTCCAGTTCCTGCTCTTATTGTTGGCAGAGCCTTTAAAGTGGGGATAATTCATGACTGATGGATCATTTAACAAGCTTTTTATTTTAAAACCCAGGGATATGAACTGAACATGGGGCATGGGTTAGAAGGCCAGCACATAGCATCAGTCAGGTGACCAAATCAAATCATTTGAAAATTAACATGCCAAACAGAAAACAGCTTTAAACAATGTACTCCATTCCCATGGTTTGTTATTTCATGCACATAAACTTTACATTAATATCAATTCATAGCTACATATGGTGCATTCCTGAGAAGGTCAACTGTGATATTGTTGCCAAAGTGGTCTATTGGCTGCTTGGGGACATGTACTAAATGCATCTCCCCACCATCAATTTAGTCTCCATTTTATTGACTTTCCCACCACTGCCAAATGGCTCCTTAATTTGACTTTGCACCTTGATTAGGACATCAGGCAACATTGTGTCACTGTGCAGACCATAGTCCATGTACAATCAATGCTGTGATATGTGGGCAGCAATGATTAGTGCGCTGCCAAAGTTACCACCCTGTTTGTCAATGCGTCCCTTTCCTGCTCCTATATGTAATGACAATATATGACTGTTTCTGTCTGATTTGTCACATAAGTGCTGGCCCCAGGCCTACCAGCACCCTGTGTGAGATTTCTTGGGTGTGAACTCCCTGCTGTTCGCCCAGCACAATTCATGAATAGTCAGTGTCTCTGTACATTGTATGAGCTGGCAATGCATTTTACATGACATTGTCATGTAAAGTGTCAGTCATTGACTGTCTATTAGTGAGTGACTGAAAGCCATTGACTAACGCTTCACATGACAGTGTCATTTGAAGGGTGCTGCCAAAGTGACACTTTATATTGTGTCAACTGGCTGTGCCCTATATTTGCGATGGGCCTGTGTGACTGCACAACTTGATCGTCGCTTGAGCAGGCTTTCTGTGTCATTTTCCATACAACAGTGCACTGGGAATATTGACATATGCACCTTGAACAAGTGTGCCATACAGTTCCCACACCTAAACACATGAATCAGTCACAGAAGTTACCTCAAATTGAACCTCACTGGGCTAAACAGCCTTACTGCACCACAGCACCATTATATTCACTGGCTGCATGCCGCACCAATAAGAGATGCCAATACCAACTCTGTCAGATAAAGTATGGTCCTGCTCTTTTGGGCAGGAATAACCCCTGAAAGGTGCAGTGAGCTAAAACAACATGTTTGTAGACCCTCCTGGGTGAAAGAAATTCCATAGAACAGGGTATGTGACCCACATTCGTTCTCAATAGAGGGGCTCCCACACACCTTTGAACCTTTGTAAAACTTGGGGTTTCACCCTAAGCAACCCAGAATAATCCACGTGTGGACCCCCTGCTCACTGTGTCTTAGAGACTCTCAGTTTCACCTCAGTTATGAGGCCCGACTAGGCTGGAACTTGTGTCTTGGGTTGCTGATGTTATTGTTGCTCAGAGAAGATTTGCCTAGCATTTCAGTGCTGGACTGCCCTTGTAGGTGGGACAAAGACTGATATGCAAATGGATATTTCTCCTCTATGAAGAGGATTGCCTAATCTAAACGGAGAAAACTACTTGAATGACTGGAGGTGTATAGCCGGTTCATCAAATGGTACACATCAGCCTGTTCCCTTTTATCTTTTTTCGTTCTGTTCATATGAGGATGTAGTGTCCTGGGTCCTATTGTTTGTATAATACTTGTTGTTTGATCTGCACCTTTATGCCTGAGGGTTAATAGCACGCACTACAAATGTAATGTAATGTAATGTAATGAAGAGTGCAGTGACTTCAAATGCAGCTGTAGAACCTCCTCCTGAGTGGAAGAAATTCCATAGAACAGGGTATTTGACCCATGTTCGTTCTCAGTAGAGGGTCTCTCACAGTCCTTTGTAACAATGAATTAATATGTCTATATAAATATTTATGTTTAATGGTCAAATACAGTTGAATGTTAGGGTGGGTGTTGTGAACCGTGATGTGAGCACCAAGCCATGTGTCTGTCATGTATTCACTGAGTCACACATACAACCTTTCATTATGGACTGATGAATTGAATATAGAGCTCTCTGATTCAATTCCCAAATGCATGTTAATTTATGGAAAGCTGACAGAACAGTCATTGGTGCTATTCATCCTCTCTCCCTTTCTTATAGGGTTATCTTGAGACAGTGCAATAGGAGTGTACCAGACTGTCCACCTTGGAATGATGACTCTCTATCAGCAAATTATTCCTGTGGTTGGTCTATTGTCACCCCCTGTGATAAATTTTGTCAGGTCATTTGAACATAACCCCTGCAACACAGGGAAGTGGTCCATGGGCACCCAGACCCCGGCAGACTGGTCATACAAGTTTGTCAGTGCGGGCAGCTTGGAAATGCATTCTGGCAAGGTCTTCCCTAAGAGCATGTGACAGAATAAGCCTACACTTTAGCAGCAACAGCTGTGTTTCCACATCAGATATTGTTTGTAAAGTATTTGATGTACAATGCAAAGAGACTGGCTACATTAGTTTAGCAATGATTCATTGATATTGAGGATTTATTTTGTGTGACACAGAGGTGTGGCTTAGGAATGATGTGTGCCAGTGAGGGGGCTACATTATATATAGGGTTTTGCAGTGGGCACCAGTTGGCAAGAAACTGACATACATACAAGCAGTGGCACAACTGTGAAGGACTGTGAAGGACAGCTGCCAGTGATTTGTGTCACTTGTACCACTATGGATTCCTTTCCGGAGGCATACTGAAGATCACGCAGAGGGCCAGGTTAGGCTGTGAGACGCTTCTGTTCCCTGCCTAATTAGTACCGGATTTCCACAGCGCTTTGTCGCACACGACTGTACTGCCAACAACAGATGTGCTTTCGTAGCTCAGAGACGGCGACACTAACCTGAGTGAGCCATTCATAGGGCCTCATTACACGGACAGCGGTAACCATGGCGCTATTAGTGCCATAGTTGTCGCCGGTATTTTACCGAGTCCGCCTTGGTCAATTGGGGAATTACCGCCCCATTCCAAGGTTGGCGGGGCGGTAATTCCCCATTCACCAAGGCCCTTCCCCATTCCCATTTGAGCCCCCATAGGGCTCAATGGGAATGGGGAAGGAACAAATAACGGTTTCGCTATTAGCAGTACCGTTATTTTCCCCGATGTCCCTCAGCGGGTCCCTTCCTTAACGTGTGGTCTGGCCACACGTTAAGGACGGGACCCGCTTAGGGACCTCGTAGTATGGCGCTAAGGGATTACCGGCACCGGTGCCCTTGCAGTGCCGGTAATCCCTTAGCGCCATCCGTGTAATGAGGCCCATAGTGTTTTGACTTCGAAATTCCTGTCAAGGAGGCATCTTTAATAATTACTTTAGGGGCTGAATCTAAGACCAAATTTCCTGAAGAAGGTGGTCCTTATCTGTCTATACACCACCGAAACACCAACTTTGCCACGCCCTAGGAATAGGTGCATATGTACCTGTGACCAGAGGACGTGGCTACCCACGCTCACCAGCGGAAGGCGTATAACATAACTGAATGTATTTTCTTTATATTTGCAGATTTGATTACATATGTTTTCCTATTTGTGTAGATATTCGTAATGTATGAAGCCAACAAGTGGCTATATTTGTGTCCTCTTTTCTAAAATAAAAAAAATATATCTTTTCTTTACATACTTTTTGAATGTTGCATTATATGTGCTACTAACAATAGGCACAATTGAGTTTTGTTTGAAAAAAAAAAAAAAAAAAAAAAATTTCGGGAACATCCTTTGTTATATGTTAGTTTTGTGCTCCATTTTGTTCCCGAGGTATTGGAGATCCTCTTGGTTTATATTATAATATAGTGATTTGTACTGTGACACTAACATGTACCACTCATGGAAACCCCACAACCACCTTCCAGAATGCAGGTCATGTGACAGAAGTGTACACGGTAGCAAACATGCATTGGCCATGGATGACTTCCGACTGCAGCCAACTGTACTACAACATATTTATGGGCATGCCATCCATAATTGACTACACATATGATACACACAATTGAAACTTAGCAGATATGTCCACATAGGCGTCCATCCTCCCATGCCTTGCACCTGCTCACCGCTGATGAGCCCACTTGTGGCCTCCTCAAATTGAAAAGTTTTTCACAAGAAGCCATTTCATTAGCTCAAAAGGGTTGGATAAAAGCCTCACTATCTCTAACCTAACAAGTATTTTCCCTGACTATCGAAAATATTAAACAGTTAAACTCAACATACACTGACTAACTGTATATCCTTATAATCTGGGTCGGTAAATAGGTTATAGTATCGACTCCAAAGGGTCGAATGACAAAAGGGTTGAGTCAATTGGACCGAAAAAAAGGATCGACATTTTTTTAAATGTTTTATTTATTTTTAACACCAAGCCCCTGTTTTTGGTCTAAAAATACCTTTTTTAAGCTAAACTAGAGCAAAAAAAAAATATACATTTGATTTGTTTTTCGATCCTTTTGTTTTCGGTCGAATGCACTCTCACCTTTGGCATTCAATCCTTTTGTTTTCGAAACTTTGACTGGACACCATCTGGGTCGGCTTCCCTTCCCCAGATTCAAAGCATGATTTTAACTCAAACATCTAAAATAAGCAAGTCCTTTTTCTTAAGCCAAGGTAAGATCACAAAATTCCCGTTGCTCGAAAAGTCTTTCACTTGGACTTCAATTCAGTTAGATGACACATCTTTGTCTCTCCGCTGAAAACAAAGGTTCAACACAGCTCGTTCTTTTTAAGAAACAAAACACTTTTATACTTCTTCTGTATCAATAGGAAAGTTTTGTCAGGATTATTCCACAATAGTGCATGAAACACTTTAGTGGTCTTGCCACTTCTCCTTCTTCACAATCGTCAAACACCATACAATACTTCAATGATTTCCTCCTGGTCTGCTATCCTGCCTGATTACCATTAAATGCTTCCGGCTCTGGTTTAGTTGTATACCATGACTAAAAGCTCCAACTACTACAAGTACTTTGTGGTGGGTTTCAAACCTCTTAGGAATTAGTCTTTAACTTTCAAGAACATCACAATTCACAATATTTTCTGGGAATACATGAAACACATTGGTGATGTTTATTCCACTGTTGAATTTGGCACATGCAATGTAGGTTATTCGTCTCTCCATGATACTCTTGCATCCCTCCTCCCACACTTGTTTTCCCACTTTCACATCAGATAACTGCTGACAACATTTATTTAGCACACTTGCTCTTCTTTGGCTTTGGTAACACTTGTTGGTATCTGGTTGAACTATTGCCTCTTCCTCACTCTGGCAACCATGGTTACAATCCCTCTGTAACAGTGCTCTCTTATTGTTGAGCCAGTATGGTTTACATGCTGTTTGAAGTATTGCCCCCCCCTTTACTTTGGCAATGGTGGTATTAATTGACTAACTTCAGTGTTGCCCCTTCTTTACTTTGACAATGGGCTTTTTAGTTAGCCTGCATATGTATTGCCCCCTCCTTGTCTCGGCAATCATATTGGCTTAAATAGCAACAATTGTAACCTGTTCTTTGTTGTTTGTTTAACAAGGTCTGATTATGCCAGTATGACTTCCTTATTCAAGATCAGTATTCAAAAATGCTTTCAGTAGCCTTCCTTACATTAGTTCGATATTCAAAAGTGTTTTCAGTGGCCAGCAGTCAATCACAGAATGTACCGGGATTACGTGTCAATCGTAAACACACCGGTCTCTGCAAACGTGTCTGCTCAATCCACTGTTGCACTTCATTCTAATTCTGCTGCCACTGCCTTTCACACAGCAACCTGCTTCATGTTTCCTTCGGCCCGCGCCGACCAGGAAAAGTGTTTTCAGTGGCCAGCAATCGATCACAGAATGTACCAGGATTACCTGTCAATCGTAAACTCACCGGTCTCTGCAAATGCGTCTGCTCAATCCACTGTTGCACTTCATTCTACTTCTGCTGCTACTGCCTTTCACACAGCAACCTGCTTCATGTTTCCTTCGGCCCGCGCCGACCAGGAAAGCAGCTTCTCTTGATCCTAGCACACTCCACTGGTCACCAGCCAGTGCGACAGAATGCACAATTAGGAGAGCTTCTCTCTCCAGGGGGAAAACGTGTTGCCATGTTGCTTTGTGCTGCCCAGAGTCTGCATTAAAAGAGTTCAGGCTGTGAGACTCTCTCAGGACCGACATCTGTATTAATAATAGTGGAGGTTCGGGTGTCTCCCTTCTTCCTCCACTGCAACTGCTTGTGGCGACTTCTACAACTCCTCCTTGCTGTTTTTATGGCCTGCACCTGAGAGGGCCTTATATATAGAAAAGTCCCACTCAGGTGTGGGTCATTAGAACCACTAGACTGCATTTTGCAGTTTACAGCCTCTATGTTCACCTTCCTCGCCCCCATACTTTGTGCTTTCTGGGACTTTTAGTCCCCAATGTTCTGATTAAGTTTTCTATTAAGACTGAAGGGTCTCTAACGTAGTCAGTAAAGGGGTTCTCCCGGTTTCCCTGACCTGGTTTCCCCCCATTTGAGCCTCCCACAGAAGACCACACCTAGATTCAGGATCAGGAAGTGTCAGCCTTTCCCTGTCCACATCAGAAGGGTTTCAGGGTAGGGTCTTTGGGGAATCACCTCTGATTCAGCACAGAATGGAGTGAGCTCCTCCTCCTCTGATGCCCCCCCCTCCAGTGGCCTTAGCATAGGCCAGGTTGTCACTCAGCTTCAGCTTGGTCCTTGGAACAAGGTAGTTCATCTGCTTTTTACCCTCTTTAGCACTGCACTTCTCCGCACCAAAGGCGTTATTGAGGTGCGTGACTTCCTGCCACTTCTCTATTCGCTGGGTGGGAGTACAGGTGCTCTCCGCCAAGGCCTAAAGCTCAAAATGATGTTCCATCACATATGTCATGAGGATTACAAGCTCCTCATCATTGAAGCACTTCTTCCCCGCAGACCCTTATACTTCGCATGTGCCTGATCTTGGGGTGTGCCTCTTCCTGCTCTTCAGGGAATCCCCTCTTGATCTTAGCCACCTGTAGGCCTCCCACCATGTCCACATCCATGTGCCGGGTCACCTGTGGGCCTAGGCTAAGCACTTCCTCCTGGGGACAAGGCACATGTGTCCTCAACACGTTCCCGTCTTCTCCCTTTCCCTTTTGCAGCCTTTCCACTCATGGTGCAATCAAAATGATAAACACCCACAAAAATACCTCACACCAAAAAAAAAAAGAACAGCCTATGTGATGGACTACACAGATGAGTGATCCTGCAACGATTCAAGGCACCCCAAAACAAAAATAAATGTTACATGATATGCAGAGGCACCCCAAAAACCAAGAACATGCGTATGCAATTCTCAGTAAGCTTCCGAACAAGAAAAAAAGCAGTATACAATACACAGAGCAATAATATTCCAGGAAAATTCACATATCTGAGATTAGCTGACAAAACAACTGGCTCTCTACACATGAAAAAATACAATTGAAAACTGCATCGCTTGTTCACAAATCTTTGAATAATGCTGCACCTAGTTATCTCTCTGCGTGATTTCACAGAAGGTCGTCCACTACACCCACGAGACTAATTAACACTAACTGCCTCGCCATTCCCAGGTTTAAACTCTCCAAGGTGGGGGGCAGCAGCTTTCCTGTCAAAGCGGCCCAGCTTTGGAATTCCTTGCCGCTGTTCTCCGCGCGGAGCAATCTTACCAGAACTTTAGACACAACTACATTAGCTGGCTTTAGATCACAAACCATTAAGGTTGACC
Source organism: Ambystoma mexicanum (assembly GCF_040938575.1). NCBI lineage: Eukaryota > Metazoa > Chordata > Amphibia > Caudata > Ambystomatidae > Ambystoma > Ambystoma mexicanum. Next base: position 1,547,971,707 of record NC_090929.1, read on the forward strand.
ACCCTCTATCTTAAAATGACTTGCAACTGTTACGACCCTCACTGTTTTGTAATGTTATTTATTTTCTACCTTTTGCCTTTTGCCTGTCTTTGTGCCATATGTCCATGTATAATGTATTCCTGTAACTAAGCTGTGAACATCCTTGTAACCTCTGCGCCCTGATACCCCTAGGTCTGGCGTGCAATACAAATAAATAAACAAACAAACAAACAAAAATGCATATGCCTCCCAATAAAAATAAAAGATATGCAACCCCATGTTACGTGATGGCAATGGCTTGCGAAACACACCCAAGTGCATCTCAGCAATACTCAATCCTCCATCTTCCTACCTTCTCATGTGCAACCAGTGATGTGTATTGCACCCTTAAATATCCCTCTCACTGCCGTGTGCTGCTTAGGCATGCTGCGTGCAGCGGGTAGCACGTAAGTTACACACTGAGGCCCTTTTCTCTCATCTCCACGGTGCCTTGTGATTCTGATGCTACAGACCATCCCTTTTTTCCTGCCTCTGTAACCATATATTTTATTTGTCTGGCCCATCCTCCCCTCCATCAAGTGCCCCCCTCCCAGGTCGAGGCAGAGGGCTGCCAACTTCACCTCCAAGTAAGATGTCATCCTGGTGGATCAGGTCTCTTGACATAATTTGATGCCCTCTTCAACCCAGCAACTCAGCTCGGGTGTCATGATGCCTACCCCCGGAGCACCAGGTCAGACCCAGCACCCCCGGGAGCAGGCATCATGCCCCCGGGTAAAAGCCCAGCAGCCCCTTATAGGGGCTCTTTGGACTCTGTCCTGCGCCATTCGGGTGTGGCCAGGGAAGGATACTTACCTGGAACTACTTTGGGGGCTATTTAAGCCACTCCCAGACAGTAGCTCACGCTTCGCGTTGTTCTGCATCCAAGCAGCTGAACGCTCACCGTGTCTGCTCCTGCATCTGGTCTCCAGCCACGCCCGCCTCGATTCTGGAACACCTGTAAGGAAAGAAGAGAAGAGAAAGGTGAAAACCAAGAATTTTATCAAACTTCTTACCTGCATCCGGAGGCTTCACGCCAGCGTTCCTGAGAAAAGACTTTCATCAAAAAGCACTGCGTTGCTCGCTGCAGCGCCGCGCTTCACTCACCTGTCCTCGGGAGTTCTTCTGGCTCCACCGCGACTGTCTGCACCGGTCGCCACATCTCTGCGCCTAGGGGAGAGAAGAAGAGACAAAAGGTAGCAGAAGGAACATATGAGGAAAGCCTAATTTTCCGCCATAACACTTACCGGTCTTCTGTTGGTGGACCATTCCTCATTTTGGGTCGGCGCCGCTTCGTTGGCAGGTACCGCACCCCGGCCCCTATAGGGAAAGGACAAAAAGACATTACTGGAGGAATATAAAGACATTAAGAGGGATCGCCCCCATCGCTAACTCATCTGAGTTTACCATTGGCAATTCAATGCCTCAACGCATCGCCTTCATTCTGCACCTGAAATAAAGGACAGATCACAGGTTAGGAAGGCAATAGAAAAGGAGGCTCAACACTTGAACTTTTGTAATCTTCATACTTACGGCGTTCCGCTCGGAAAAGTCAAGTGGATTTTGCCAGCGCCATTCTGAAAACCAGTGAAGTAACTGGACAAACACGCGCCCCTGCACCAGAAGCAGGATGGAGAGTTCATCCTTTCAAACCATAAGTTGAGCTTCAACCGGGGATTTCGGAGGAAGTTAGAGAAGAACGAAGGGGGGAAGAGGGGAGCAATCACACTATTCTGCAGACTGTTAATCCCCTTTCTCATCTGCAGAAGGATATTCCTATGGGCCAGACAAGCAAGATTTGAAGGTCCTGTTTAGTCGGTGTTCCGAGTTCTGCGCATCACGCTCGAAGAGGCCACAGCAACCCAGACTAGACCAGCGCCTCTGTGGGAGTCAGGTGAGCGTTACATCGGGAAGGGTAGACATAAGAAGATTTGGGAGGACATTGCAGCTGCCATCAACGTGGAGGGGGACACAGACCTTTCCATTGACACCATGCAAAAGTGCTGGGATGATCTCAAGCAGTGGAGCCAGGAGAGGGCGGAGGCCACCCTTGATGCAAGTGCTACCATGGGGGTGCACCGTGCGGTTGGCCATTGGTTGTACCTCCTTCAGCTCCATGTCCTGGAGCCATTTTAGCCAGTACTCCACTCCCCGATGCTTCAGTGGCAGTCACTTCTAGACTGTGCTACTGACTACCCATGTGGTGCACTGCTCTACAGTTTACGTGTGTTCTGCATGTTTATGTATGATTGGAGGAACTCCCTCATGTATACAACACGTGTATTACACTTCTCTACACCAGAATGTAGCCTCATGTTGATGCTGTGTATGCATTCTTGCCAGACATCTGGTTATGTGGCCCAATTGCAAGTATGTGCATTGTTATTTTTTGATGAGTTGGCGCACTAGTGTGCATGCAATGTGAGTCGATTACAAAATGTACTCATATGGGTATAGAGGACAGATTGTGATGTGGTGGGCATGTGAGGGATATATACATGCACAAAAACTCAATGGGTCACACATTCAATATTGAACATTGCTTCATCCTCACTCAGCAGCTGAGACTGACACATGTGTATGTCTGTCTGGAAATGCCATGTCAGAGAATCAACCTCTCAGGGACCACAGTGTGTTCTGTCAGCCCAATTCATGAGGAATCAGAGATGACGTGTGATCCTGAAATGTGTTTGTTCTGGGGGCAACACCATAGGTGCTTGTGCCTCAGCAATGGGTGCCTGTATGTATCACATACTTACTGCTCAAACTGAGATGTGTGCATGTTGATACATGTAATTGGATGTAGAAGTGCCCAAGCATGTGACATCATCAACCACATACATGGCCATGATGTGCATGATCAATCCATGGCTGTCTCGAGAGGTCCTGCATGGGACTGTGTAGTTTTCCAACTATGGTCTGACCAGCAGTGCTCTCTGCTTTCCCGGCGAGGTCCCCCAGAACTGCAATGCTCGCATGCCTTTAGTGACTGCCACCCCTAAGATGGGACTGACTGCCTACCTCTCTACCCCTGTGTTTGGCCTCCCAGGGCCCTGCTGCAGGGTGACAGGGAGTGGTCCTTCCTAAGAGGCCAAGGCCATGGGCCGCATCTTCTCATTGTGGTACTTTGAATTATCTGTCATCCACTAATCATGACTGGTCATATGATGGTTGACATGGGGCATGCATGGTGTGTCCAGAGGGAGAACCAGCTCTGGAGGTCTGGGTTGCTGCAATCTGGAATGTACTCCTGTTTTGTTTACAAAACAACCACCTCTGTCACCCAGGGTGCAGCGTTTACACATAGGCATAGTTGCCTTCCTCAATCTTACAGATGACAGTGTGTAAGGGTAATGTATGCCCTCCACTTGGTACTTGCAGACACACCCAGGCTACGCACATCTGCAAGATTTTCCAGGGCCATGCCACACATAAAGTGCCAACTGAGCTTTTCCTACCGTAGATGCTCTTCTGTGTGTCCAATTTCATTTGCAGCCCTGCATGGTGCATGGCTGATGATACGTCCTCAGATGAGTTGCAACACAATGGCAGGGAATCCTGTCCATCTGGCTCTCTGCAATCCACAGGTTCATTTTGCACAATTGGTTCAACTTGTGTTGGACTGCTTGCCCAGCCATGGCTATTGAGACAGGCATCAACATCCCACCGTGTTGGGACAGTGTTGACTTGGGAGCATTCCCCTGTTAGGGAGAATTCTCATAAATGGCTGATTTCCCTTACCTAAGGAGTCCCCCAGCAGCTTTGCTGGATTTCTAGGGTTTATTTTTTTTCCACCTGGTAAGAGTGTGAGCCTTTTTTCCACTCTTACATGTGTTTTGCTGTGTGTATTTTCATTGTTTGTGTGATCTTAGGCACTGGAGCCTCAACTACTCCATGTGCACCACGTTTTGTGTGTGTTATATAGCACCTTCAGTGCAGTGACACAGGGTTGTCTTTGAGACTTCCCCCTGACTCAATTTTTCTGGGGCTGACTACTGTCCCCCCAGAAACAGGTAAAGTTGACATTAACTTTATATAGTCACTTTAATCACAGACCCAGTACACCCCATCTTACATGGAGTACTGGAAAGGGTTAACTCTTATTCTTTTTTGTCTGTGCCTCTTGGAGCCTTGTTTCGCTCCCTTAACTTTAAGACTTGGCTGGTGGAAGTGGTATCTACCCCAACTTTCCTACCACAATTATATTATATAAACGTGGTATTGTTCCAGGCTATTATAGTAGCCTCGAACATTAACCCGCTTGATCAAATACATTTTATTTTGGTTCCGGCTGGGTTTATTCACCATTTCTTTTTGTTAAAGTCTTTCTCGTGTTTTTCTCTGCGTGCCAAACCGGGGAGGATTCCTTTGTTCGCTGTCTTTTCGCAGGCTTCTGCACAGAAGCCCTCCTTAAGGCGCCTGATAGTCTAGGTAGGCAGGATGTGAGGGACGGATCTTCGGACCCCTGCCATGGGTTACCTTAGTAACCCAAGTCATACTCTTGTCTGATTGGCTAAGGGGACTGGCCTTGCCAGGCCAGCCACCCTGCTGTGTGATTGACGGCCTGGCTGTATGAATGGGAAAAACTGCATAAAAAGCAGCTCTCTGGGACTGGAAGAGCAGAGTCGCCACTGGAACGAAAGAACCAACAAGGAACTGGAAGAAGAGGACCCCTACAACGACTGAACTGCCCGGTGAAGCCCTGCTGCAGGTCCGAATCTCCAAATCCGACGACAGAGAAGATCCTCCAGGAAACTTCTTCCCTTGAGCTGGTGGGACCAACCAGTTTGCCCAAACTCCAAGCCAGGACCTCTCCTCTGGTCGAATTCACTGTACAGAGCTACAGTGGGCCAGATAGCCAGGAAGGTCGGACCCTGCTTGGGTTTTAAGGAGCACACCTTTTATTCGTTTTTTTTGCTCTGCTGCTGGTTTCTTCCCTGGGTGGCGCAGGACCCTCCAGTCTTCCTACTTCATGTCAGTCCAACAGTCACTTCAGGAACCGTGAGCCTGCAGGAACCACCAGGAACGTCCACCTCAGCTACAGCTCCCGCTCCGTTTTAAGGTATTGTGCAAATCCGGTTGTGCTTTTCGCTCAGCCGCGGTGATATTGTTTGTAATCTTTCTCCAATCCGACTGCTTGGCCTTCACTTCTCTTTGAACTAACTTTTCTACCATCCAACCTCGTCCGGAAACTGTGCCACAAACTTTACTGCAAACTACATTGAACCTATTATCTTGAGCAAAAGACTTTTGAACCATGGACATTGGCCCTAAGCCTTTTCTATCTGATTTTACTCTTGTAGTCTCCCTTGTTCAATTGCCATGCTTACTTACCTGTTGGTTTTGCCTCATTTCTAATAACGTTGTCTTTCCCTCCCTTTTAAATTGCTGGAGTGCCATTTTGCTCCCACTTCATTTTGTGAGCTTAACTTGTCTGGAATTTAAGGGAAGTGGTGTGATGAATTTATGATTGTGATTTTTGACTTGCTTAGAATAGCGAAATGTTATACAACTGTTGAGTAAATAAACATATATTCTTTTACTTAGAAACCTTGAGTCAGTGTTTGCCTGAATCATAGTAATTGCTGTCCTTTGTGTAACTATCTGTACTGCTCACTTACTCTTGAGATAAGTCTGGCTGCTCCGCTACTGCTACCACTATAACTGTGTAGTACAGGCTTGTAGCAAAGGTGAAATTGTACTGTCACTTGTAGTCTTAATTGTGTGTAGTGTTCCCAAAGGGTACTGCATATAATTCTGCCTAAAAGCCCCCTCTAGGGGGTCTCTCCCATCAAAGCAGTGCATAGGCAGAGCAGTGCAGAAGTGACAGAGCGGTCATGTGAGAGTACACGGATGGTGGGATGAGCACAGGGCCTGTCCAACTCACAGTGGCTGTGTGCCCACGAGAGCCATGCCCTTGTACCTCTCAAGTAGACTCTTTTGTCAAATGGCATCTAGGGTGATGACAGCTCCACAGGCTGGCAGACCACCCTTCCCCACACCGGCAGGGTTGGGCATGTGTAGCAGTCCCCTTCTCACAAGATTGGTGCTTGGGCCCAGGCTCTCCTCCCCTATCCAACAAGCCCCTTGACACATGAGTGACCAACAGGACACCGCACCCTGCAGCATTGGAATGTCCACTGACACCGAGGTCACACAGACAAGGACAAGGGTATGATGCCCATCCCAAGCCCAGCCACCTGGGCTACAGTCACATGGGTGCACATTCATGTCAGACATGGCGGAGTGCAAGGTTCATCCAAGTTACTTGAGTGGGTCATCATTACTTGTCCAGCAGTCCCTCTGTCACTTGAGGGGTGTGGGATGTACACAGTGCACAGTGTAACTTTTATATACAACAGGGACCACGCAGAATGTATCGTAATGTGTCCCACATCCCAGCAACTCTCAGGGGACACTAGCCATTTTGATGTAGCCAACCCCACAGACAGTGTCATGCCACTAGCAGTCACTGTCATGGTGTGGGTGGCTCCAGGATGGACCCGGGATGATGTCTGTATGGGTGGCCCAGTCTGATGGCGCCACATCCATCTGTTGCTTCAGCCAGTTCCTTCTGCCAGGCCCAACCGGCCAGGCCCAACCGGCCAGGCCCAACCGCACATGTTGCTGGCCTGGCCCACAAGCTGCACTGAGTCACCCCTGGCCCAGCTAGGGGCCACATTTGTTGACAGAAAAGCTCCAAGGACACCACTTGGTTTGTGCATTGTCATATGCAGAGTGTGTCTCCTTGTGTGATGGTCATGTGGAATGGGGGCGTGAGGGTCTACTTTGTGCTGGCGCCGGGGCATCAGAGCAGGCATGTTACTACAGGCATGTCTGCTGTGGGAGTCTCTAGGCAAGGCCAGCACTTGAAGGGCCAGGCAGGACACATGGTTTGCTAGGTGTCCCAGGGAGGTGCATATGGAGCTCCATAATGCAGTTGAGGTGCCCAGGACTCTATGGAGCATATTGCTCTGGAGCATCAATGGCATGGGTGCAGTTGTGCACATTGTGGTCCCACACTTCTGTTCCACTGTGTAAGCCATGGCTGTCAAGTTTCTCTGTCCCATGCATGACTCCTTTTGGTCGTCCTCTGTGTATCCTTTTCTGCACTGCATTTCTATGCGAGCGAACAAGGTGTTCTTGCGACCCATGCAATGGTGGTACTGAGACATGTGCATATGTGCAGTTTCCATGGACCTGCCTTCATGTCCGAATTGGGTCACTTTCACATTGGTGAAGTGATGTTTGATGATTTGTTTCTATGTGTATTTGGTCATGTGTATGTCTTATGATTGGGAATCATTGTTGTGTCTACACCCTTGGTTGTTCACTGTCTATATGGCTGCCTAAACATGCATGATTGCCACTTTCACCTCTAACTTCCAGTGTTACATGGATGACATGCAACTATCTTTCAGGCTACCCACTGCCGCGTCCTCCTCCTCGCTCATATCTGACTGTCCTCTATTCAGCAATGGTGTGCTGCAAACAACCTCTGCCTCCACACATGTAAGACTGAGATCGTTTGCATTGGGACCCCTGCCCCCGCTTTTCCACTTTCACTCTAGCTGGCCTCCCTTCGCCCTGCGCCTGCATGCAGCTGAGAGGCAAAAAACCTTGGGGTCATCTTCGACTCCGCTCTCGCCTTCTCCTCTCACATTTCTGACACCTCTAAAAAGTCTAACTACCAGCTACACCTCCTCTGAGGTACTCTTCCTTTTCTCACTTTCCCCCAGTGGCTCACTGTCTCCAGAGCCTTGGTTCTTTCTAGCCTGGATTATTTAACAGCCTTTTCCTCAACCTCCCTTCTTCTGCACTGTGCCTTCTACAACTCATCCAGAACTGAACCGCAAGACTTATACTTGACCTCATGCTCAGAGACCACATCGCTCTGGCCCTGAAATCTCTTCACTGGCTCCCCGCAGCTGCAAGGATAAAGTTCAAGACCCTCTGCATTGTCCACAAGGCTTTCTGGGGCCAGGGACCTACCTACCTGCCTACCTAAATGCTGTCCCTCAGCTCATCCACCTTCAACCTTGTGCAATTGAGCTGGTTCTCCAAGCAGAGATTTGGAGGGAGATCATTACCCTCAGCCAGTGCCTCCCTCTGGAATAGCCTCCCTGCTGCCCTCTGTCTTGAGCCTGACCTCCTTAAGATCCGGAATCGCCTCAAGACCGTCCTCTTCTTCTCTTCCTTTTCTCACCCTCTACCCTGCTAACCTAGCCCTCTGCTCTCTCCTTCTCTCCTTCCTCTTCCTTACAGCTTGCTGACTGGCTGCCTGGTGTACCTCAGAGTCTCACCGGTCCCAGGCATCTCCAAATGTCCTCTCTCACACTTGCCACAGAGCTCTACCCCCACCCACCTTCACTGCACTTAGAATAACCCAAAGGAGTGGCTCTCTCTGCACTTGCCCCAGTCTCTGCCGACTGGGTGCACTTGGACTGCCCCCTCCCTGTGACCTTCTATGCGCTTGCATGACCAAAATGCACCGTGCCTGATGATTGTCTGTCTGTTCTCCCTTGTCTTCTCCCCTAAATTACACTGGTAAAACTGCAGAATTGATGTCAGGCCTATTTGCTTTGTCTCAACTGCTAAATGAATTTTATGCACTTACTCTGCCTGTGCAGACTATTATCGTCTCAGAATTTCAAGGGCTCTGAGTGACTGTTGTTTTTCCCCTTGTTCCCACCCTCCTTGAGCGCTTTGAAACATTTCATGTGAACAGGAGCTATACAAATAAACAATACAATACACTTATGTCTCATTACTCATGTTGATTGCATGGGCATGTGTGTGGCAGTTGATGGTTGACTCATGCTGAATCCATGGTACTGTTAATTCTGTGTAGGTGACACATGCATTGTCACTGTTGACTGATCTCTATGTTCTTTGTCCCCTTTTCTGCAGTTGCTGCATGTGGTGAAGAGGGCAATAGCAGTGCTGTGGAGCAGAGGAGCAGAGAAACGTTCTCCAGACCCAGGCACAGACCACAGCCATACCAGATTGAGACCTCATCTTCAGAGAGGGATGTGGCATTGGGAGCACCAATTCCTTCGGGTCAAGCTGCTGAGGCTAAGTCTGAGGAGGTGGTTGCCGTGGGGGACTCCTCAGCAGAGGTGGGACAGGGTGCTGCCATAAAAGGGGCCAACCAGGGTGCAGTGTTCTCTCTGAGTTTCTGGGGTTATGGGGTGGATGTGGTGAAGTAGACCACTGCAGGCCAGCCCACAGGGATAGGTGGGTGTATCATACAGGGTGTTCAGACTACACCCCTGGCCAGAAACATAAGGATGTGCATTCCACTGTGTAGGTTTCTGCACAAACTCCCAACCATACGCTATCTGCTGCGACAGCGACCACTTCCAGTGATGCCTCCACCACACAAATCCCCCACTTGGGGCCAATGAGACCATCCAAGATGTAGTGCAGTCCTTTCTGGATGATATTGTCATGCGGACGGCAGCTTTTCGGGATGATGCACAGGTTACGCGCAAAGCTCTTCTACAGCATCATGAGCAGGTGTCCGTCTTCTCCTCCACCACTTCCTCCTCTGTCCCCCTGTTTACCTACAGTGCAGCTCCCAACATGGCCCCCTCATACCGATCCCACCATCTCCATAATCTGCATGTGCCTGTGTCCCTGGTTTAAGCTGAAACCCCTACATTGGCAGAATAGTTTATCACTGAGCCAGCCCAGGAGCCCACACAGGAACCAGCAATAGGAATGCAGCAGGCACTTGAGAGTAGTACAGGTACCGTACTCCCCCGACAACAGCTGTCATCTGGTTGGAGGGAGTCCAAAGCTAGGGCACTCACTCCCAGGCATCAGTAGATGGTGGCTGTGCTGAGGTGCATTCTGCAGGGCATTGCCACAGGGAGGAGGCAAAGTGGTGCCCAGGTGCGTGAACTGAGTCAGAATGTATCTGGCAAACTTTGTGTCAGTCAAAGGGTTAGGTCCGAGGTGGATGAGCAACGGGCAAGCGGGTGGGCAGCCATCCTGGGGGAGTCCTGCAGGGTGGTGGAGGAGGCGGATGGAGACTTATTGGACACTGTGCAAGTTCTCCAGGAAAATATAGAGTCCCATCTACAGTAATAGGAAGTTGTGGTTGAGATGGACCTGGTGGAAGCTCTGGCCGACATCCCATCGGACTAGCCCACTGCTATTGCACTTAGTTTATTAGTGTTTCATTGTTCAATTTTATTTGATTCCATCCTTGGACATTGTTCCCTTCCCATTGTTTATGTGTACATAATCTTAATACAAGTTGTAATGTCATTCATAACACACTTGTTGCAGTCTCTTTGTCCATGTGCACATGTCCCAGAGTGCATGGGTAGAAAGGCAGTCATGTGAGTTAGAGCCTCACTGTGGGTGTCACGTTGTCAATGTGATGAGTGCTGGGGATAATGTGTGCATACTCATTGTGTGTTATGGATTTGCATCCATGCTCAATGTGCATGGGTCAGCTCTTTTAGATGTTGGGAGTTAATGTGCTTTTGGATATCATATGTTTGACATGTTGGTCATGTGCATGTGTCACTTGAATGCTTATGTTCTTTGAAATACATGCAGGTTGTGATTTTTTGATACATGGGGCCTCATTACAATCTTGGCGGAATGGGTTAACGGGTGCCGCTAATGGATGCGGACCCGTTAAACCCATTCTGCCTGATTACGAGGTCCCCTTGCGGGACCTGGTAAGGACACCTGGTAAAACCAGTCGTCGTTGCCGGGTCCAGGGAGGGGACCAGGGAGCTAACAACGAGCCGGTCGTAATCGGCCCATTGTTAGCTCCCTACACCCATTCCCATTGAGCCCTATGGGGGCTCGAATGGGAATGGGGAAGGTCCGGGCCCGGGTTCCCTGAGGGAGGAATTACCGGGCCCTCCAAACTCGGAATGGCCCGGTAATTCTCCATTCAGGGAACCCAGACCCGGTTTTGGCGGCAGCCATGCCGCCAATAGCGGCATGGCTACCGCCAAAGCCGTAATGAGGCCTATGGTGTAGATGTGTGTCTGATAGCTGTATGGCATGTTTGCTTTTGAACCTTATTGGTGAATGTGTTGATGTGCGTTTGTTGATGTTCTGTGTTTTGTCAATGCTTGACAAGTTGTCATTCTTTTGATTGACTTGGACAAGTGCACATGCATTTCACATGTAGGCGTGGGGCCTTCAGACGGCTTGAGGTGGCAATTGCTATTTATCTGTTCCCATTGCCTGTGCAGGGTCATTGTGTGTTTAGTGTCAGGCGGTTGGTTTTGTTGGTGTTAAGTCTTTTGGTGTATGTGTGTAATGGTGTGCATACAGGGTTGGTTGTGTTAATTTGTGAGATATGTGATGTCTGTGCTTGTGCTCTCTCATTGTTGTTGTATTCTCATTTGTTCATGTGTCTTGCAACAAATTCCACTCTGTTAATTTGTGTATTGTGCCTGGTGAGGTATCACTAACCTCGGCACATTGGCTACTGGAGTTATTGTTTATTGTATGCTGCATTAATTTTCCACTCCACTGATGTTTCGGTGTTCCTTTGGCACTTGCTTGTCAATGTGGAAGTGCTGACACTTCTTTCACTGTTGTGTTTTTTTTTTCATTGTGGGTGTTCACTGTCAGTGGGCTGCACTCATCACATGTGCACTCAATGGGATATTGTGGTGTCCCTCCCAGAGTACAGCCACCCAGCCACCAACATCTGCAATCAGCCACTACCTGCTCTCAAATCATGCATCACCTCTGCCACTGGAATGCAATTGAGTCCCATGATTGATGGGCAGTCTAGCTGCACCAATTTAAAGTCTCCCTGAGTCGTACACTCTCTGACATGCTTCACATCACCCCAACAAAGGCCTGTTATGCTTTGGTTACTGGCATGGACTTTCCACCTCTACCTATCTACCTACTTTTGCACAGGCTGAAATGCACCCATGCATTGTTTATGATTAGACCCATTCTGGGTTCCTTGGACTTCTGTCCTGCAAGGGCATTCACTTACAATAAGTTGAGGCTATTGCAATGGCACAAAGACACTATGCATAGGCCACATTGCATTGCATTACCATGTCACATGTAAACTGAGCGGTCACAGTGTAGGTGGTGCAACGGTGTGCTATCTGGTTGATGTGCTGATGAGTGTGGCCCACCATGGAGTAATAGTAGAATTTCCAAGCCTGAATTCAACATCAGTGCTCCCAGTAGATCGTGCTGGAGGATGATATGTTGTAGATATACTTCATGGTTGTTGCAGGCCAGATGAGTTGAGGTACGGTTAAGATCCACATTGGACTGGTAACGGGGCACAATAGAAGGGAGCTGGCAGGGGGTCAGGTCAGATCTGGGTGGGAGTGGTGTAGGGACTTGAGGGGGCTCCCTGGGGGTCAGGCAGAGGTGAGTGTGGGTGGGGTCAGGACTTGAGGGGGCTGCCTGGGTGTTGTGGCAGAGGTCATGGGGTGAGGGCAGGGTAGTGCACTAGCATGGGGCTGACTAGGTGTTGTGGCAGAGGTCAGGGAGAGCGGAGAGGGGGTTGTACTAGCAGGAGGATGCCTGGGTGTTGTGGCAGAGGACAGGGGTGTATGGGGAGGGATGTGTACTAGCAGAGTGCTACCTCAGTGTTGTGTCAAAGGTCAGGGGGGAGTTCAGATGGGTGTACTAGCAGGGGGCTGCCTGGGGGTTGTGGCAGAGATCAGGGGGGCAATGGGAGGGGGTATACTAGCAGGGGGCTGCCTGGGGGTTGTGGCAGAGGTCAGGGGTGTGTGGGGAGGGGGTGTTCTAGCAGGGGGCTGACTGGGGGCTGTGGAAGAGGTCAGGGGATTTGGGGAAGTGGGGTATACTAGCAGGTGGCTAACTGGGGGTTGTGGCAGAGGTCGCGGTTGGTGTGTGGTGTCAGGACTTGAGGGGGCTTCTATGATTTAGGGGTGTAGGCCAACAGTTTAGTGCCTTAAAACGAGGGGTGACAGCCACAGTTTCTACGGGTTGCTGCCTTGAGTTATGGGGGGACAACATGCAGTTTATCTGGGGTGTTGCCTTGAGTTATGAGCTGACAGTCCTCCATTTCACTGGGGTGCTCTCTTGTGTTATGGGTTGATGGTCCGCAGTTTCGCCGGGATGCTGCCTTGAGTTAGGGAGAATGGGAAGCAGTTTCACTGGGGTGCTGATTTCAGTTATGGGCGACAGCATGCAGTTTCGCCAGGATGCTGCCTTGAGCCAAGGGGGACAGCAGGCAGTTTCGCCAGGATGCTGCCTTGAGCCACGGGGGACAACAGGCAGTTTCGCCAGGATGCTGCCTTGAGCCACGGGGGACAGCAGGCAGTTTTGCTGGGATGCTGCCTTGAGTCACGGGGGAAAGCAGGCAGTTTCGCCGGGGTGCTGGATGGTGGGGCAAATGTAGGCGAGGTCTGGGAATTGCCAGAAAAAAGAGACTGGAAACCTACTCATATTAGAAAAAGAGGAGCAGGTAATCAACCCTCTCCTGTCGCAAACCATCAGTATGGAGCAATATCCACCAACCATCTGCCTGGCTCTAATGCTCTTACAGTTTAGAAAAGCAGAGACGGCCTTACTGTTCAAAAAACTACCTCTGCCAGTACTGTAATCAAAAAGCGCCAACCGACATTAACATCCCCTTCTCACCCAACCCAAAACACCATAATATTTTGTAAATTCACTCTTACCATGTGCTGAACTCTGTTCATTTCACTCGTGAAAAACAATAAAAAACGGTTTACTCATACTAATTACCAATACAAATGTATATGTATGGTTCTTCTGGAGTGAATATTGTACACTCTATTTGATGCAAGAATGACGTCTAGGAAAAGATCATTTATGTTTCCCACTTGGAAAGAAAAAAAGCTGATCCCTATGTCAACTGCTTTGGGAGGGTAAGATGGAGCAATGATTTTTTTTAAGCACAATATGAGTGTGTGTATTGAACTTAATAGACATGCTCTTCTTGCTCAAGATATTACCTTTCCACCCTCATAACAGTGGCATGCGATTTTGTACATAGAGGTTTTCTGTAATAGAGCAAATGTACTTGCTTATCTGGAAAAACTCAAAGGAAGCCTAATATCAATGTGTGGCTACAGGAACTGGATTCAGAAAGAATTGCACTGCAGCAAATAAGAAAATGCCTATAGGCATCTTAGGTTTCTACCTGTTATCTGGCTTATGTGCTATAACTCTACCCAATCTGGAGATGACTTGAACACTCCTAAGATTCCCTTGAGTAAATCTGTGTGAATCACATGTGTACATATCCATCTCACAGATGCCTGAGCCATCACCACTCCTACCATCTGCAACCATCCGCTACTGTCTCTGGTTTTCTGCTTGAAAGTGGGTTGTCCCGGTGGAAATGTAACTTGACAATTCCATTTTAACTGGCTCAAAATCCGGACACATCAGGTTTTGTACCTATCCTGGACCGTGAGGAAGAAAGATTCCGTGGTGATATGAGTTCTCCCATGTGCACTGGACCAGCACCCCTCTCCTTGTCTGTTCATCTTATGATAGCACCATGCGAGCTCCCACATCCCATCCCCTGCATGCTCCTCTAGTTCTTGCTGTTCACCGTCCCCTCATTTTCTTGCTCATCATTTTATCTATGAGCAACCTGCCACTAGCTTTCTAGTGGTACAAAGTACTTTGTATCACTGGAAAAATACAGCTATTTAAAATGATATTAGCAAGTTAATTAAATGCACAATCATACCATTTATTTGGGAGGACTGTGTATTCTATGGAAAGTCGCTTGATCCTTTGGCATACAGATGTAAGGTATACTGATTGAAAAACATATTAAAAATATGATCCAAGTGTCACACAAGATACTGCGGGTAAAATACAGCAGCAGACTTACTGAGAAAAGACCACTTGTGTGACTGATATGTGGCCCACCGAGTCCCTGCGCTAAATCGGCTGTTTTTCCTCCAGCTTTTTTCTGGAGGTGAAAATCCCTGTTTTTGGCTGTATTACAGCCGGCTTTATTAGCCCGCAGTATTAGCACCAAAAATTCCCCATAGGATCCAATGGACCTAATCAGGAATGGGGATTTAACACGTGATCCGGTGGTAATACCACCAGGCCGGTCAGTGCTAGGGCTATTACAGTCGGAGGTATTACAGCCAGGAATACAGCCCAACTTGTGATGAGGCCCATTGTATTTATCACAATATTGAGTCAAGAGAAGCTTGGTGGTTATCAGTGTCCCCCAGGGGTTACATGTTACCATATAGTGACTTTGTCAGTCATAATATGATATTACTGGGGTATTGGAGAACTTGACATTTGACAGACAACATCTATTGGCTTTGCAGATGTGTGCTTCTCTTTGTTCCTCTCATGCTGTTGCTACCCCTGTGCCTTGTGTCTGGTTTTCAAGTAGAATAATTGGGAAGAGAAAATGAATAATGTCTCCTGGGAAGGTCATATTGTGGAATTGTCAGGCTGTTGGATAATAAAGCTTTATTAATGTACCATTAAGAACTCTCCAATATCATATGCATTGTATTTTCTTAGTAATTAGGCACAGTGATGACATTTAAACTGCACCACTGCTTCCATGATTTGCTTACACTATTGTTGTCGACTGTTCATATGTGTTTTCGTTTTTCTTGAATAAATACACATTTAAAAGGAGATTACATGAATAAACATCACATCATATAGATACAGCAAAGTTAACTTGTGGAATGCTGATTTGAGTATAGGGGAATGTCATAATATTAAGTAATGTTCTGCACACATGGATGATATTACATTAAATTCCCAATGGTGCAAGTGCAATTTTGCATGATATTATCTAGGGTGAAACTGTTGAAACTTTCCTAGTAAAAAAAAAGAAAAAAAACTAGTATACTTGCATTGTTTTTTCCTCTAGGAAAATATTTGCCCCAGTTCTCATAGGCACATGTTATAAGCACTAGGGTACACATTAGCAAATGCTAATATGGAATGGTATTAGCATTAGGGCTAACAGTGCACTGGTGCCAAAATCCATTGAAAATGCTCATGGACTGGACACTGTATGCTTAACAAACACTACAAAATCACATTTCCTATATGCTTGCAAAAAGGTTGCCTGTAAAAATGTCTATCAATACAACTAGATTGGAAGAGTTTGTTTAGTTATCAGAGTGTACTATTTACAGAGAACAGTAAAAGTGCTCGAACCCCTAAAATCTCAGGACATATAAATGAGACAGACGTCGGGGGCATTGCAGCAACCATTGAACTTTTTTTGGCGTAAAAATCTCAATATCAGGGGATCGAACACTTGAACTTTTAAAACCATCCAATGTATTGAATGATGCACTTTCCTTGCATGTCGCGATTGGACCTTATTTATTATAATCACGCTCCTGTAATGAAAGAATGTGGTTATTTTGGCTACATTTTAATGTTCTGCCCTGTGGGCCTGAATTACAAAAATGTTTTTAAAAGGGAAAGTCCCATTGAGCACATTTTTGTAAATCAGGTCTGACATATGAGGAAATAATGACCCATAATTTACTTTTCTGCCAATTTACATTGTAAAACTATGTACCAAGTGTACGAATGACAGCCTTTATCCAGAGCTGTCCGGCTAGATGTTATCTTCATGATACATTGGATGCCTCCGCAGATTTGAGGGAAACATTCTTTCTTCAGCATGATGTGAGAGGTAGGAGAAAAGTGATTTTATCTCTCTGATGTGATGTCATGGCTGTGTTACTTTCTTGTTAACATATTTTATGATCAGGCTGTATTAATGATTGCATTTATGAAGTGTCTATCCCAACAAATTGAAACATGTTGTATTCGTGGACTGTTTTGTGTTTGTATATGGTAAGACCAGGGGAGTTGCTAGGTCTGGAAAAGACCCGGGGCTAAGCTGATGTTGGAACTGTTGGGACTGGGGGCTAGCTAGTCTTTTGGCTGTAGCTCCTGAGATTCTATCCAGGGCTACAACCAAAAGATCAGCGGCTATAGCCCCCTTAGCCCTCCCCCCTAGCAACGCCCCTGGGTAAGACTATTTAGAGTTGTGCATAATTACCTGTGTCTCACGTGTCAGATATTTTGTCACCTTCAATTCTCTGAAATGTATGTCTCAAAAATATGTGACATCGCTGAGAAATCATTTCTGCCTAAAAAGGCATCTTACTAGTGTTTGATTAAAGAGTTCAACCAGATTGAGACCTCGCTGTAGATGCAGGGATCGATTCCAGCAATATTGGGCATATTTAGATCAATCTCTCACAAAATTGCTTAGCTTTTTTTGTTCTTCCATTCCTCATGTTTTAACACAGTCATTTTCTCTGCACCAAATCTAAATTAACATGTGAAATGGAATTAAAATTGATAGCCCCCATGTTTGGGTACATTAATCTCTCATGGATTTGTGGAAACTATGATTTCCAGAGGGCCATTCTTGGTGGTTTTCAGTCCCAAAGGACACAATATATTACATCTGTGTCTACAAGTGATGGTGCCATTGACAACAAGCAGTTGATTATCAGTGCAGCCCTTATTGTGATTAGGTTCACTCTGTCTCATAACACAAGATTACGTTTAGAGTTAATTTAAGTTAAGATCTATGATGCGGTTTACGTCAGCACACCGAAACTCTAGCAATCCCAAATTGTGTGGCACAATAATGTTGTGGTAACATGTCTATGGTGACATTTCTAGAATAGAAAGACTGGAGACCGTTTGCAAAACCAAAAATGTTTCACTTTTGTGTGTGACAAAAGAATCTTTCTTGTTATATTCACATTCCGTTGTGTCTGAACACCCCCTCCAAATGTATCAGCGCAGCTCGTGTGAATATATTTGTTTACAGTAGTCACTTTGCTTTGTCGTTTTTTAGTTAGTTGAGCCCTTAAGAAAGAATTGAAATCCCAAATTTGGAATGGATTATTACTCAATGGAAGAGGATGTGGAGGAATAGGAAGTAGGAGGACTTCTTAGAGAACAAGGACATCAATGTCCTAGACTTGTAGAAACATGGTGTGCCCCCTATCCTTGAAGGGGGGTAGGCCATGCTTCCAGTTACCCATAGCTATAATTGTTGTTGCCTGAGATGGAACATCATTGTGGGACTCCTCAAGCAGAAGAGAGGAGGCAGGACTGATACAGTTAGATGTGTCAATGGCATGGGAGGAGGAGACTGGGGTGGCAGTGTCATTGGAGGTGCAACACTGGTGCAGAGATCTCGTGTGTTGTGACAGGGATGGAGCTACAATGTTGTGAAAAGCAAGATATCATGTTAAATTCAGATATTATACACGACTTGCTGGGCATTGTTGCTCAATATATGTCATAGAGCTGGGCGGGAACCTCAGCAGGAAAAGGGAGTGGAAGAAATGTGTGACACCGCAGATATAGGCAATGAGGCCCAGAGGCCTACAGGCTTGCAGCGCTCACTAAAAACTGAATAATAAAACTAACTATAATAATAATAATAATAATAAAGATGCGTGCAGATGGGGGTGGTATACGGGACTATGTTGCAAATGAGAGAGGCAACATATGTGGTTCACTGTAGATGTTTAGAGAGGTGGATGAGGCTGGACCCTCTGCAGCTATGCCTAGCCATGAAGATGGGACAAAGCAGGCACATGTATCCCTTGTCACGTTTTAGGCAGGTCATAGGACATTCGGGCCAATGCCAGTGTCCAACATGTCATTGGTAAAAGAATGTTTTAGCAAAAGAGACTGAAAAACTGAGCGCATGCAGACTGAAAGGCAACTACTTAAGAGGCTATTCAAGCAGGTTATACCAAGTAAGTTTTGTGCATTGGCAACCGCAGCATTACTAAAACACATTCAATGATGGCATGATCAGACCAATCCTTCAGAGCATGCCTCAACTTCCACAGATACCCCTTCTACAGCACCCCAAATTGGTGGGAATTTCAAAGAAGAAATGTCTACATGTTCCTAATGGAAGGATATATCTGCTAATGGCCGGACACTCTGGCCGAACAACATTCCTTCCCCAGGCACTTTAAGTCTGCTCAAAAACACTGCCCTCTCAAAAATGGTCAATTACACCATCCCCCAGCAGATCCGTTTTCCCACTACACTCACCACCACCATAACATGTTCGTGATAGTAAAATTGTAGGTGTGACATTATTTTTGCGGTCATGAAGAAACCATTTGATGGTGCATGGAGGCACTTACGGCTCTGTTGTCAGATGACCTTCGGTTGGGTGCACCCGGATGCCATGGAAGTGGAGGATGTTGAGAAGAAGAACATGTTCCAGAACCATTTTACCACCTTCTTGGTGACTGGATAAGAGGATAGGATAAGGGCAGCATGAAGCAATGACTGCCCTTGGGGTAATGGTACTGCCAGGATAGTTCATTCATGTCTCTGTGTTGTGCCAGCATCGATTTAAATTGTTTAAAAGGGTCAGAATTTGAAATATTTTCAAAAGCCTCTTTCAGAGCCTATTGTTTTATGGATAATACGCACCACTGTCTTCAGAGTCGAAACATGAGTAAACCATGTTGAAAAAGACCTGAGAGGATACATCTGAGATATAGAAGCTAATCTGGAGTCCACTGAATGTACCATATGTCACTGAATCTTTTATTTGCTGGTCGCAGCACATTGTTTCAGCACCATTTTAATAGCATGCCAAGCAACAAATCCAATTATTTACATTCTACCTGGTTGAATTTATGTGCAGTTTTCATCTGTAGCACACACAATTCTAGCAGTAAAGAAAGGACCCAAAGGGTAATAACAGAAATTCATTGGGCCTCATTACGATACTGGTGGCAGTCGTGTCGATAAAACAGGCACGGCTGCCGGTGGTATCTTTTTTTTCTGGCGCCCAGGAATGGGCAATTACCGGGTCATTACGGCCCCACCTGACCAGGTAACCCATTCCTGGGCATCAGAAAAATATGCTCCCTATTCCCATTGAGCCCCACATGGGGAGGTCGTATGCACTGGCACCATTCTTGAATGGTACCGGTGCATCCGACATGCTCTGCTCGCGGGGGCTGGTAGGGCCCCGCAAGCAGAACTCGTAGTTTGCCAGTCCGGTCCGTTGTTACCGGACCGGCAAACTTATAACGAGGCCCATTCTCTTTAAGAATATACTTTTGCCCCATTTTTATAAAAGAAGCTTCAAAGACTCTCTGCCTAATTATCACCTGTGTTTCAGTGCTGGGTGCAGGGTCGGACTGGGACAAGAAATAGGCCCGGACACCCAAAAAAAAGTGGCCCACCCCTCGCCTCAAAAAAGTGGCCCACCACTCGCCTCACGACCCTTGACCTCTGATGACATTACCGGAAGTGATGTAATTTGACCCCACCCGAAAGTAACATCCTGGGAAACGATGAAACATGACCTTTCACCTCTTGACAAAACAGGAATTGGCGTCAAATAGCATTGTTCCTAAGTACACCACGAAAAATATGGTTATGATTTCACTAATGTGAGCTACATTTCAAACAAGAATGGATCACTATATGTATCATTAATATCTGTATTTATAGATCCATATTGTCAAATTACTGTAAATGCAAGCAGACGACCAAGGCCAAATGATAATATGTTATTGTATAGCACTTACGCTTAAGCTCTTTTTAATAGAACAAATATGCATACAATATCACCCAGCCTGTGTTGGTACTCATTTATCGACCCAAGAAGGATGAAAGGCTGAGATGGCCTTGCTGGGATTCGAACCTGCAGATCCCTGGCCCCTTTGCCAACTTTGCAATGAACCTTTGGTGACTAACTAACCAAACCCACTGTACCATAAATGCGTTTCTGTCCGGCTGCACTCTTTCGTTATAACCCACAACCGTGAAATCTGTGCGCTTCCCAGCATTTATTGCTTCTCTCAATACCGAGACTGGGCAAAATATTTCTAAAACATAAAAAGGAAATGCTGCCGGTTTAAAGGTCCCCCTGGCGGAAGATATACTGTAAACTGTTCGTGTCCACACCAACAGCTAATCCAATCCTTTGCACGCCGCATTCAAAACATACTCCCCCAACAATTCATAAAATAATGCCCTTTCATAACTCTCATGCCCCTTCTGAATTGCACCCAACAGCATGGTCTTCAATTGGCACTTCAGTAATTCTTGCTCCTATCAAAGTGCCAAGGACGAGTATGCTCGTCCTTTTTGCATAGACTTGCATAATAGCCTGGCACTTAAGGCCCTGCCAAAAGTAAACTACGCTTCTCCTAATGCAAAATTAATCCACACTCGCTATCTTTATAAACAACTGCCGGACCTGCTTCTTTGTCAGCTGTAAAAGCTCCCCCAGCCATAGAGGTTATGTCACTCGCCACCATTTTCCTTGCACCAAAGCGCCACAAATTAAAATTGTGATCTGTTACTATACCCGTTTGTTACCAAACCAATTTGAGTACATATAGCGCAAACATGTCCTGACAGACAGTGCAATGCGTGTTATAATACCCAGCTATGCCTAAGCACCCAGTACCCTGGAAAATCTGTTTGTCCAGATAATTTACCCTTCACGCTCTCTCGAGTGCAACTATACATACAACGTGCGTGGGAGCACTACACCATCAACAGACCACGACACAAGCAAGCAGTAAAGAAAAGCACTACTGGAATCTGACAGAGCAGGCACAAACAAGGCTCTGACAATGGAAAAAGACAGCGGCGCAGAAGTGTGCATAGAAGATTAGTCAGCACCACAAACCCAACAAAATTAGGGCCGCCCACGGATAGAGCCCCCTCTCTGCTGACAAACGTTTATAGGCGTGTAACATTGTCAAATATAAACGCCCCTCATAGCCAGTAACATAATAACAGTAGGAACTGAACTAGGATTGTCCCTAGCGTGGGGCTCTTGCTATTAAGGACAAGAGTGCATGCTTTTAACATGTAACCCGTATATTTACTTTCCCTTTCCTTGATACATAATCAAGAAAAACGTTTTCCTCTCAGAAACATATTTTCAGATTGCGTTGAGGTCCCTCAAAAGAGAACACACATTTGCAATAACATTGCCTTATTCGGTCATCTTTGGATGAGATGTCCTTGTGCAAATGGAACAAAGGATACATTCCTCGCAACCTCTACCTGCTTTATCCAGCCAACAAGGGCACGAAAGCCCCAATACACACACTGCAGTGTGTGTACCGGTCAGCAAGAGGAACTGTAGCCACTCCATCCGCCGTACCAACAGGCAAATACAGAACATCACTCACACTCTATGGAAAGAGCACATGGTGCTCCAACCGGTCCGCGCTTAACCAGCAGCAAAACGGTAATTTACTGTGCAAAACGAACGTTGAAGGCCCCATTACTTTCACAAAAACATTCCTGTCCGGTTTGTGTATTTGCAAGCACAGACTATGGCAGTCCATTGCTGCAGCCACCTAGGCGTAAGGGATATTCATCTCACTTAGGGGCGGCTGCCATAAGGTTTGGCCCTTGCAATTCATGTTGGAACAAGACAAAATGCCCGGGCAATTGTGTCATCCAATGCACTGTTGCAGCGGCAGCTAATGTAAATGTCTAGTATAGCAGCGGTCTCTTGGCTCTACACATGAGTGCAGGCATTACCAGAAGTTGGGCTTTGGTACCTTTGGGATGCACATAAAAGAAAAGTAGGAGTGAGTTACATTTTGAAACTGCAAGCGCTCAACCCGCTGAGCTATCTTTTCCAGCACTGCCCACCTGGTCCCTCAGCAAACCCTACCATGGCGATGCACTAAAGCATAATCTCACACTCAATGAACCATACTGAATCCGTACGTTAACAAAAACCCTGCCATTTACAACGTGTCTGTTCTAGTAAATGACCATTAGCTAACCACGGCCGCACAAGAAAAAAGGGCAGCATTTATGATATGGCATTTACAATGCGCTTATACACAAGTGTTTCAAGGCGCAATTTAATGGAGTTTAGCTAGCCAGCAGCTGCACCAAGAAAAGACAGGCTTGGTGTACCTCATATTATATTTTTAGAACCCAACCTTACTGATATTGCCCAGCGCTGAGCTGAGGCCTGCTCACAGTCTTCCAGCAGTCCCTCCATCGTAGTCACCACTTCCTTCCTTGGAGTCCAAATCTGCTCTCAGTTAGCATATGCTGGGGTATGGTGGCCGCACCGTGACCCAGCCCATTATGCTCGTGGGACATCCACATTGCGCACGTGATTGGCTGCCTCAGCCTGTTGCTACAGCAACACAGCCACACAGCCCCCCTGGACCTGCCCCGAGACGACGGAGCTCAAGTCAGGAGTCAGGCAGGCTGCAGCCACGGGCCAGCCCCTCCCCCCACCCCAGGTAGCTTGCACGCCTGCAAAAGCAAACATGGACTGGACTCGAGGCTCACAAGCTCAGCCTCAGCTCACAAGACTGACCCACCCCCACCCCACCATTTGTTGTTGTTCTTGAGGGAGCCGGAGCAGGGGTAGGGCGGGGCTGCCTGCCTCCTGGCTGGCGCCACGGAGGTGACACTTCCAGCACGGCCTCTATTGTGTTGCATTCATTCATAAAAGCAAAGTAAACACTTAGAAACTAAGTGTTTACTTTCTTTGATGAATGTGCAGTGTACATGCATGAATACATCCATCTGCGTGCCACTGCGCAGCGACGGCATGGCAGGCAACATCATTTATAAAATAAAACCGGCCCCAGAAGTGGCATATGAAACCGGCCCAGCCATTCCCAGGCCATAGTATTTCGGCCACGGGCCGATCGGCCGACGGGCCAATCCGCCCCTGCCTGGGTGTACCATTGTGGTGCTCAATTTTGCATGCTTTCAGCTGCAATATAGCAGGTACGGAAATCCCCACACATCTTCATGTTTTCAGCTTTCCTTCAACATGTATAACCTCCCATAAAGTCCATGGTAGAATCTGACCTGTACACAGTTTCTCTCTCTCTTGATTGCCGTGATTGTACACACCTACAAAACAGCCAGGGCACACATGCTAATGTCATATCGTGCTATTACTAACCATTAATGATGCAATCAGTAAATAAAGATATAGCATATGGATGGTATTCGCACTTGGCCATCATTATATGTGGACATATTATTTAGTGTTTGCATGTTCACTAGAACATCATTAGCTATGGCCGGTTCACTAGGCCCGCCGGAGTACTTGTGAATCTGATAAAGCAGGCTGGGTGTGTGCCCTCGTTTGAATTGCTGAAAAGGTTTACACGGCCTTGTGAGCAGGATCAGTTTGGGTCGAAAAGATCACATATTGCTATAATGGTACCGTGATAGGATGCAGTCTTTTGTCCAGAAGGCCCCGAAATTGTACCTGTCTTGTAGTGCCGTCACCTTGATCTTTATTAACATTGGCTTCTCCAGAGGTACCAGGAGCCAGTATGCAGTTCGAACATGAGGGTGCAGCACTGGTATTAGCCATAGAGGTGACCTCCCTGCCCCTTCACTGCAAAGTTTGCACATACATTTGCTGACGCATTTTGCATCTCCTTGTCTGTGCATTAATGGGACACACAGCCATATCTGGCTTATCCACTGATACGTCTGCTGCTGACACTTCAGGGTCAGAATTAATATTAGCCAAGACTTGATGTGATGTGGCTGCATCATGCTTTGCTCTCAGCGACCTGACAGCATCATGCACTAGTATGTGTTGAGGGAACTCATTCAAATAACGCAGTGACACAGGGCTATCCAGAAGAGCATCTTCAGTAGATAGTGGTATGATAATGCCAGTGACATATCGTTGTTGCCTCTGCATATTGTGGGAATCTGGATACCAACCAAGTATATCATCTACAACCCCAACAAGTACCCTTTTAAGATCAGGCTGTTCTTCAGCCATGTTAGTACAGAAGGCAAACAAAGCCTCTACCGTAGAGGCAACTGCATTTAATGTTGAAGAAGCAAGGGCTAAATTCTTGTTCTTAGCAAATCGAGTCGCGTTAACATCCTCGCTATCACTTGCGCTCTCAGAGGACTCGGAATCAGCAACCCTTTTTTGTAAGTCAGGGCTTGCAGACAGATCCATGCCCATAATTTGATCATAAGAAACAGATGAACTCATCTGAGCACCAACGCTCCCCCATTGAGTTTCTCTGCAAGCCCAAGCAAAGGTTAGGCAACAAATGATTGTCTATTGTAAGAGACCTTGATACCATATTTTCTAGATGGGTTCCTGGACAATTTTTACAAGATTGCGGGTTATGCATATTATCTCCCCCAGGATTATCAGCATTTACTGACTTGGAGAAAAAAAAAAAACAGTAATCTTAGGTTGCATTTCAGCTATAGAGTTATATTTGTCCTTTTTAGAGCAGGGGGTGCCATCCACTACATCATTTAGAGTGAAAGGGCTACAAGTCTGTTTACCCACTCATAGCCTTCTGCTACGTAGGACGGGTCTGCGCTGTTTTGATCACTTCATATGTGCACTGTTGCCTTAATGGCATTAATCAATACAGAAACTCACCATCTCTTATTGAGAATGCGGCAGGTTACACTCTTGCACAGGGTCAGGGGCAGACAAGGACCGAATGCTGACAGGTCCTTGATAGCAAACTCTGCCGGCAGACAGGAACCTTCTCACACCGGAACACCAGAACACTTCACCGCACTTTGCCATGCTCCCCTTCTAGCTGACGTATTTTAAGCTTCTGGTCTCGCTTCTAGCTGACGTATTTTAAGATTTTGGCCTTAAAGGCGCCACACACTCCTTCAGTTTCAAACGTCCAGAGGGGAAAATAAGTGTTTTGTCAGCTGAGACTCCAGAGCACCAGTAACTCTATAAAACCTCACTGCACTTCCCCAAACTTCGCTTCTAGCTGACTTATTTGAAGCTTCAGGCCTTTAAGTGGCCGCACACTTCTTCAGTTCCAAACGTTTAGAGGGTGAAATTAGCGTGTTGTCAGTAAAGACTCCAGAGCACCAGAACCTTTCACTACACTTTGCAGGTAGATCTTCACATTAATTGATGAACTGAAAAAACAAGTTTAAAATGGAGCTGGTCAATTTTGAGATATTCAAGTTTTAATATGTATCTACACATGTGCAGAACGTATGTGCTTTTTTATGCAAACTATGTATGCATACAAGATGTACATTTCGTACATGTACATTATTGTATCGATGAAAACACACATGAAAGTGAGGGCTGATCATACACATACTTTTTGTTGAGTGCCTTCTCAGATGTTTCTGATTTGAACAGTAACAGCACATTATTTGATAGCCTCATCTTCAGTATATTCACAGGTGTTTCTCTCCTCCAGAAATGATGTACTTTGGGGTGTTATTTTTCTACCTTCTCCTGGAGTACCTGCACATGTGTTAATTTATGAAAGAGGAAGTTTGGCAGTAAGCATTATTTATTACAATAATTCAGAGGGGATACTTTCAAGCAAAGGTGTGTGTTAGCTAAAGTGACACATCAGTGTGTCTTGTGTTCCTTTACATGTGCCCTGGATTGTGGTTGTGCCTTCACTGCCCTGCCGCATAGGAGCTTCAGGGCAAGAGTAATAGCTGGACTGTCCAAGGCACTGTTCCTACTACTTTTGGGGTACATGCTCCTTCCCAGAGCTAAGGAAAAGAATAGACCCAGCCATGCTTCTCTCCGGAGGTTTTCTGTCCCCGGCAGCCAATTGAGCGCTATAAGATTGGGACTGGTTCTTTGCGCTGGTGGAGTGCATTCACTTCTGGCACTGCTGTCATCTGAATTCTTGTCTTGACAAGGAGCACTGTCAGCGCAAGCACTGCTGGCGCATCCCCAGGATGTGTCTTTACGCAAGGCGGAAAGGTGACTGGGCGACCAGGTGACAGAAAGCGTCCACTAGTTGTATTGTGTAGTCTTCGGCTCACCCCTTCACCACAATTATTCTATCCAACTGTGTTATTTCCCTTTGGGAGATGGCTTGTTTTTTGGCTTGCAGGTTTCATTAAGTTTCTTGACCTTCATCTGTTCTGTATTAATGACCATCAATTCATTTTCCTTCTGCTTGGGATTGCTTTGATATTGTTTATCTGTGCTGTGTTCTGTTGTTTAATGTCATCATTTCATTAAGTGTCTTGGCCTAAGACGTTATCGCGAAACATTTGCATTAGCTAGCCCTAAACAAACATACGTTGGAGGAATAATAGATGATGGGAAAACGTACTGAATGCCCTTATAATCTTTACTCAGGAGGTCCACAGCCCCTCCTGCAGCGGGTTCCCTCTCCTAAACATATGCTCAACATAACACAAGCATAGACATCACCAGAATGTATCATAGTAACTCGAGTGTCCTATGAAAGGCAGGATCCTCCTCTGCTGTGCAGATGCCTGCGAACAAGTCAGGGACGTCATGTGGAGGTCACCAGAGGTCGCAAGTGCAACCTCTGATGTCTCCCTTGCGACCTCTGTGGTCTCCTTTGCAACCTCTAAAAAAGAAAAGAAAAATATATATATATATATATTTTTTTTTTGCAATGCAAGCTCCTGGGCTGTGGCCAGCATCATGTGGCTCTTTAATTCTGGAGTGGCTGGCTTTCTTGTTCAGGCCCCTTAAAAAAAGAAGAAAAATAAGAACATGAGGGCCACACGTCTAACACTTTCAGCACTGAACCTAAATAAGAAAGAATAGGAATGCCAAAAAATGTGTCTTTCTGGAATTCTATACAATAATTGCTAGACTCATTAAAGGTTTATTTCAGGCACACTTCAGGGGGTGAGTCACTGATTTAGTCTGTTCTCAAACGCCTCAACTCAGCCTTTCATCCTTCTGTGGTCGATAAATGGGTACCAGCACAGGTTGGGTGATATTGGGTGTATATTTCTTCTATGTAAAGGGCTTAAGCTTAAGTGCTATATAATAACACATCATTATCATTTGGTCATGCACGTCTGCTTGCAATCACAGTAATTTGGTAATATGGGCCTATACACATGATTATAACGATACATATGGCGATACATATGGCGATCCATTCAGGTATGAAATGTACATCACATTATAGTGATATCGTAACCAGATTTTTCGTAGTGTACAATGCTATGTTGTCACTTCTTGTTTTGTCAACGGGTGAAAGGTCGTGTTCCATCGCTTCCTGCAATATCACTTTGGGGTGGGGTCAAATGACATCACTTCCCGTGATGTCATCAGGGGGTCAAGGGTGGTGTGATGTCACTTCCACTACCCCTGGCATTTTGGTGAATTGACGTCCCTGGAACATGTACAGAAAGCAAATGCTTTAAAGGATAGTTCCGGGACTTTTTTTTTATTGTCCCTACGGGTCGGCCATGTGTTTGTAAGCATAAATCGGTAGATCGTAGGAAACTTTCCTATGGACCTTACCCGACTTTTCGCCCATTATCGCACTCGAAATCAGCCTCCATTTTGTGATAATCCTATCATTCCGCCGCATCGACCTGGCTCACCTGCTTTTGCGGCACTAAATCAAATCCCCCGCCCCTGAAACAGACTTTATCAAAACATTCATATTCCCCGCCTCTATCCGTGACGTGACTGAGCTGCGTAGGCAAACGCGCCCAGGCGTCTTCTACGCGACTCCACACAGACCCCGGAAATCAACACAGATCAGCTCACAATACAGCGCACCACAATTCGGAATATGAAACTGTACTTTGAAATCAAACCGCAAGATTGTAAATGTGGTAAAGTACATTTATTTGACATCAAATGTTTAGAGAATATTCAGCGATTTGCATTTTTATTTGCTCATGTTCCAAAAAGTTCGTATTGAGGAACGCGATGGTCCTTTGCTGTACACAGGGTCTTAGAGCATCTCACAATACAGCACCACAATTCGGAATGTGAAACCGTGGTTTAAAAGCAAACGGCAAGATTGTACATTTGGCAAAGTACGTTTATTGGACATCAAATGTTTAGAGAATATTCAGCGATTTGCATTTTTCTTTGCTCTCGATCCAAATTAGTTCGTCTTGAGGGAAGCGATGTTCGTGTGCAGTACACAGGGTGTTGGTTTACGATAAAAATAAGCTCTTCTGTCGCACTGATAATCGCATGGCTGTTCCAACAACGAGGCACTAGGCCACCACAACGGTAGGTATGTTGCATCTAACCGTTAGTACCGCGTAAGGGCATACTTGTACTTGGCGATCGTCCCATAAAATGGTCAGGGTGGTAACGTTGTTCACGCGGAGAAGCAACTGGCGGCTGTAGAAGCCGTCCGCCGGTGTCTGGTACTCGTGACACAGACAGTAGTGAATGATGTACCTAAAAACATAAAAAATGAAATTAGTCTCACCATCAGATCCTTATTAAAATTATTCATTTCATAGCGAGGACAGCGCTACTGGGTGTACACAAGTGTTTAAAGGCGTGGCGAGGCATGGAGGGGGGGGGAGTGGAGTACAAGGTAAGTAGCATAAAATAATAAATAAATAGGGCCAGCTGGTGGCAAGTGCAAGGTAAGTGCAGAACAAGTGCTGGGAAGGGGGGGCTGTAGGATACTGAGACAGTCCCCCAGTGCAGGGGTTGACAGGGAGGCAGTGCAGGTGGAGAGTGGAAGGGCCCAGGACCGAGGTCGCAGACAGTGGACCAATTGTAGCAGGGGAGAGGGAGAGAGAAAGCAGAAGCAAAGAGGAAGGTTTTGAGGTGCTTCAGTAAAAGCAGATGTTTCTCCTCCAGATAGTGCGCGGTAGAAAACACTATGCCACATAGAACGAACAAGTACAACTGAACCCGTCTTTAAAGCCACTGTATAGTAATGAAATTGCGGTATAAACTCATCAAAAGTTACTTACATTATATTTGCATTTTCCATTGTGTCTCTGTGTAGGGCAGACCCGAAACACCACTCCTTCTTTGCCGACGTTACTTCTTCTAATGAACGTGGCTCATCGTTTCGTTTCTGAAATTTTATTCATTATCTTTTCTTAGTCTTTCAGGATGGTCCCGGCCTGTCAAGGTCAAATCACAATAGAACCTTATATTGGGTCGTGGGCCGTTCCGCCACCCGAGCAAAACATCAAAGCAGCTGACCTTCACTTTGAGCGAGCACACATTTCTAGTTAGCTCCAGTTAGTGTAAGGGCATCTTGTCTGCGTGCCTTTTTTTTTATTGTCCCTATGGGTCGGCCATGTGTTTGTAATACGGAAACATTCTATAATTTTTGTAAAAATGATTTATATTACTGTTTGGTTTAATTGCAATGGGCCTGCAACATGAGGAGACTCGAGAGAACAGACAATCGAATTACAATCATTTAAACCGTGATGTGTATTTCTCAATGAGCTCTGCTTTAGGTGGACATGGAACAGAGGCAATGTTGGGTGGCAATGCAGTTGTCCCCTGCATAGGTTCGTTCACCACTCCATGTATGTGCCTATCGAGGACATCTACGATAAGTCTCTCAATAAACTCATATTGCATATCCTCAAACACTGGTTTGATCACCCATTGTTTACTTCTTTTAGTGAAGGCCTTATTGTAGCGAAGCGTCCCTAAAGTTCCGGTCGTCCTACTTTGTTGACGGCCAACATTATGGTTATGTGCCAAGACCGCTAGAAGAGTCCGATTTATCATGCCTTCCATGCCAAAATGCAATCTTTTGGGCCTGTACTTTAGGCACATATTGTGGAACACCTCCAAATCTCCTGTGTGGCAGAATTCCGTGAGTCCCCTCAAATCTCTTGTTATAGTTTTATCAAATACAATCTTTTCAATGGCCTTGTGAGTGGGTGATGAAGGAATCAACCACTTCTTCTTCAGTGCCTCCTCTGTGGACAAATGGCCATGTTCACATTTGTGGAAATGCTCATTTGTCGACCATCGATGTACGTTGCTACAGTGCAACATTACTGACCGCCATTTTTCCAGTAGAATTTCCAACGACCCTTCACATGTTTTTGAGCTCCACCAAAGATGGTTGCTGATTGACTTGGACCACTGTGAAATACCTTGCATATCTTTTTTTTTTCCTGCAGCCGACAATTTTTTATTGATTGATTTTGCAAGATGCCAAACGTCAAATTGGTGATTTATATTTTTGTACTGTTCTCTCATTGTCTTGGCAATTGAAACGTGTCTGTCCGTGGCTATCAGGTCGATCACCATTCCCCGCGATTGTAGTTCTTGCAATGATGCTACAAAGCCAACTTTCTCCATGGCCACTGAGGATGTACTTTGTGACACCTGCACGACCACCGAACTCACAATTTTCTTACTTTCCATGTCCTGAAAGTGGTAGGTGCAGTACTTGGCTGAAAATCCTGTACTGTCGCATTGTCCATCACCGGCTAGCCTGAAGCGTTTGCCCGCGAATGTACTTTCCATTGACATTTTTTCCATTCTCCAAGCTTCGCTGATGGCTGGAAATAGATAATCGGTTTGGTATTTGTAGAACTGACTTTTCGCAATGAAATGGATTCCCACAAACTGAAAGAAATACTGTAACTTTTTAAAACTTGAACCACTAAAAAGTGCGGCCGCTGCACAAAGTAGATTGCCTGCTGGCAGTTGCCCCAGCATGGGTTGTGCAGACCATGCGAACGGATGATATTGTGTACAGGTGGCATGTATTTTAAGGTTAGTGCCTCGAATTGCACGAGTCACATTAATCAATGGCTCCCCACATACTTCCCCACCAACCCAATGCCCACATTTCATCATCATAATAATATCCATCAAACAGCTATCGAATACAATGAATTTGGCCTCTTTCCTTATACTGTCACTCTGCATCCCAGCTGGTTCGGCCTGTAACGTTGAGGACATGTCACTCGCATGAAAGGTACAATCTCTGATATCGTCTTCCGCTATGCTGAGTGATATTGATGGTGTTTCATTGTCGTCCACTTCATTCTCTTCCATTGCAACATCTGTTCCTTGTCCGGAGATGGGAGAAAAAAACAATGTCTTCAACTTTCGCGTGCTCTTATTTTTTGCGGGTGTGGATTCTGTGAATTGATCTACGACTGCATCCAAACTACCAGGAGGACATTCACTATCAATGGCTGGTGGTGGTATAGCTCCGTTGTCAATCACTTCATATTCTTCCCATTGGCACGATGCATCTCCAGTCTCAAGTCCCTGCCAAAAGGTTTGACAAGCAACATCTCTCGTTCGCTTCACTGTCTGTGTAGATCTAGTTCTTACACCCACTCGCAACTAGAGGACAGATTAGAAAAGGGATGTTCAGTTTAAACACAACTTACAGTATTGAACTATTGACAGTGAAAGACAACATAATATAGTGAACAGGACACTAACCTTCTTTTGCTTTCTTTTCTTTGAAACTTTCTTTCCTCGAACTTCAACATCTGGACGCTGTTGCTCCGACTCGTGTGTGCATGTCTCCACTTCCTCTCGCGCTGCAACGACTATACTTTCATGATAAGCACATCCATCACTCACTGAGGCTCCATCGACTCGCTGAAACATAGAACTTTCATTAGTATGTATAATAATATTGAAAACACAAAATGTACTTGGGGACCAATACCCATACGTACATCTCAATAGCAAAACACGAATGAACGCATTGTGTAGAACATTCAAACGACAATAGTTCACGCATTGTTGATCTAGTTAGATTGAACTGTCAAGATCCATACCTCGGGCTCCGCATAGACTTCCATTGATGATATTATTGAAGATGACGCTTCAGCAACTCCCTGAAACACAGTAATTGCATTAGTATGGTTTTCTATTTTGTTTAAAAGAACATAAACTTTCTGCAGGCGTCAACGGCTCATCTAAATAGACCTGCACAAATGATCAGTTGTCTAAAATAAATAATGGATATCCAAATATGATTCGATTTGCTCCATCGTTGGAAGTGTCACCACCCAGAGATCTGCATCAACTACTAGGGGTGATGTTCTTGTTGAAGAAGCTCCGTCAGCTCCCTGAAACATAGTACTTGCGTTAATAAAGAAGGAAGTATAGCGGATGTAATCACGTCATTTGATCTCGCATGATTGATCTGTCAGTATCCATACCTCGAAATGCATAAGAACATCAAGGGACGCTGTAACTGCGGTGCACACTTCTGCAAGCTGTTGCGCCGACCCGTAACTGCATGCTCCCCCTTCCTCTTGGACTAATGCTCCATCGACTCCCTGAAACATAGGACTTTCATTAGTAATGAACACAATATTGAAAAAAGAAGACACATAGGAGGGCGACGACAGAAGGACATACCAATGGCTAAAAACGAAAGAAACATTGTGTGTAACAATCACGCTACAAGAATGCAAGATCTGATGATCTCCATCGATGGAACTGTCCGGAAACGTACCTCGAGCATCTGAGTGACATCTACGGTTGTCGTCAATGCGTTGGACTCCTCAGCATCTCCCTGAAAGACAGTACTTGCATTATTTTGGATAACAATAATTATAACTGAAAACAAAGACTAGAGGACGAGTACTGTGGTGTACCATTAGGTAAAATAATTACACGATCAATTAAAACTATTGATTTACATGCCTAAAACAAGTCAGTGTCAGAATAGCTAAGTAAGATTACCCGATAGGCGCTTGAAGTGGCTGATGACTGCAATAACGACACGGATGGAGAATCTTCAGCCTTCATATTGAGTGGATACATAAATGGGGAAATTATTGTTAGCTAATGCTACACACTACCGCAATGCCGAGAGATAAATACGTAAACTTGACTCACCAGTGGAGGGATGTGGACGAATAGAGTGAGAATAGCGGTTGAGAGCAATTTTCGCCTCGCTCGCGGTGTTTTCGTCCTTATTAGCAATGATGTGGAGTACATGTCTGGGCTAAAGTGCCTGCTGCAGATGCGGTATCGATCACCCCTCTTGTCCGCAAAGACTTCTAGGACTCTACTTTCTATCTCAGAGGCTGGATATCCACAATATCGGACCCATTCTCTTATCTGATCTATTGTCTTAGGGAAAACATGCATTATAGTACCTTCAGATTTGTTATGGGTCTTCGAAGGGCAACCGCCAATGGAACAGGCAGGCATTATGGAAAGTTCTGAAAAGTAAAGATCAACAATTCTCTATGAATACCAATGTGTTAAAACATTAAATGACACATAAAAGGTTCAATGCAAGGTCCGTTTTGGTTCTTGGAACTATACACGTTATTCACATGCGGATAAGTATTTCAATAACTTTCAAAAAATAGAAAAAGTAATTTGACTAAACTCAGAACATGTGACTAGTTCCTTGCATGTACTGTCGTGAACGAAAAGAAAACATGGATGCAATTTGATGACTACTAGCAAATAGATATAAATTAAAAAATTGGACGCAAAATGATTATGGTACATGGACTTACCTTGACGAACAAACAGTTAGATGCAGGGATCAGAGTAGTTTCTTGTCGTAGAACAGGGAGCAGTTCACAGGTTGCAAACTGACGAGTTTGCTCAAAGTGGTCACGGAAGTTCACAGAGACGAAGAGCAGATAACCAGCACCTTCACGGGTTGACTAGCAAAGCGCAAAGAAGTTCTCATTAGAAATATGAAGTGGGTTATAAAGAATTCGAAACAGGGGTGTGTTTGTGAATGAATGACGTGTATATGTCGTGGCATTATGCGGTCTGCAGGGGGCCGTCCAGCGTGAGGGGGGATGCTTGGCAGGAGACACGGGGTCTGTAGGTAGACATGGGAACAACAACCCATGCTCTATAGACCACTTTGAAGTGTACATGGTCTTTGGCACCTCTTGGCCTTTATCGCTCCCTGACAGCTCCACTTGCCAGCACAAGTACCCCGGTGCGAACTGCCTTTGATAGGGCGGGGGGTGGATCGGGGCGGTGGTCGTGCAGACAAGACACAGGAAGACTCGTGAATGGAGACACACTTATGTGGATTGCAGGGGGCCGTCCAGCGTGAGGGGGGATGCTTGGCAGGAGACACGGGGTCTGTAGGTAGACATGGGAACAACAACCCATGCTCTATAGACCACTTTGAAGTGTACATGGTCTTTGGCACCTCTTGGCCTTTATCGCTCCCTGACAGCTCCACTTGCCAGCACAAGTACCCCGGTGCGAACTGCCTTTGATAGGGCGGGGGGTGGATCGGGGCGGTGGTCGTGCAGACAAGACCAGTTTGCCGCAGGGCCTCACCAAGGAGAGGCCATCTAACTGAATGTAAGAGGATGGCTGCAGGATCTACTACATGGAATGCAGGGGGGTGAGTTCATAAATACCTCACCCTCCCAGGAGAATATACACTAGATTCATTTAAAAAATCAAAACAACCATTGTTAAAATATATGTTGGGCTTTATTTTAGATTTTAATTAAACATAAATAATAAACATTACACATTGTAAAGTTGAGGTTGCAGCACATCGAGGGAAAATCCGCGGTATTGTCCACTGTCACTGGGGAAATGTTGTCTAATGGCAAGTACCGCACAGGCAGGTATTACTCTCCGAACGCGGTGTCCGAGCCTCCCGTGAAGCCACCAAGTGAAGCAACGATAGGCCACCAGCCTGTACCACCTGTGAAAAAAAAAGATGCAAACTGTATTAAACTGACCAAACTTTCTTATCAATGTCGATTCAGGTAACACATGTCATTTTTCTTAGAAAAAAATTATATCTAGAAAATGCACTATATGGAACAAATTTACATGCGTTCGAATGATATGTAAATGTAATTTTATATGTGGGAGACGACCATGAAATAGTGGTGGCATCACTGACATCACAAACAGAGTATACTTACTCGTTACTCGGATTACGCGGACGAACAGTGCCGCGAAGTTCGTGCATAAGCACCATCATCATCCTCAACACGGTCCGTGAGAGGCAGGCTTCCCTGAACTCTGGCAGCTCGGTGATGCATTGCGGACTTTGCTCGCCTTCCTGCAGACTTTGCTCGCTTTCCGAAATGTAGGCCAAGCACCCGGAATTTTCACGGCAGCAGCAGTTCTCCTCCTCAGTTGGCATTAGCTCGCACCGATTGCACGTGCACCAGGTGGAGACGCCGTCCATGCGACATGGTCCAGGCTCTTCATCCGTTGACTGGTCCTCCCAACTGCCGTCCGAATCCCCATCGTTTTCGCGTGCTTGACTTTCCAGTAGTTCTTCCTCGGTGTACTCGGGCTCGTACATATACGGCATTATTGTGGCCATTGTGCGGTAAAGATAGTAAAATAATTTACAGAGATGGTACAGGTGTTCACACGGGCTACAAGCGGCGAAGGTAGCTGACCAGAGCACTGAAACGAGTCACAGAATACTCAAAGTAACACAGAGAGAGGAATGGAATCGAAAATCTGCTGCTGTGTGTTGTGAAACGGTCTGTTTATACTTATTGGGGAAAGAGGCGTCCTGCCATTTCCATGGCAACACGTCAATAGCTGAGGCGCAGCGATTGTTGACACGAGACGTGCTTGAAATGGGCAGTACGCGTCTGCTGATGTCAGGCTCAGGGGCGGGGGATTTGATTTAGTGCCGCAAAGGCAGGTGAGCCAGGTCGATGCGGCGGAATGATAGGATTATCACAAAATGGAGGCTGATTTCGAGTGCGATAATGGGCGAAAAGTCGGGTAAGGTCCATAGGAAAGTTTCCTACGATCTACCGATTTATGCTTACAAACACATGGCCGACCCGTAGGGACAATAAAAAAAAAGTCCCGGAACTATCCTTTAAGGGGGGCTTTGTTGTGTTGTATGGTTCGTAACTTAAAAATCAATAAAAACAGTTTTAAAAAAAAGCAAATGCTGTAAATGTAAGAGGACAGTCTGGTTTCTTAAAGCAGTGGTTTCAATGCAAATGTGATCACACTTTGGAAAATACACCTCACATGAGTTGGGAAAGCAACCACACTCTAATCAGTCACAAGTCTGTAACAGTAAGGATGTACATGTGCAGGCCCTAGAACTCACACTGCCACAGGGGAGGGTCCATTAACACGTAGAATAACATCCTAGGAAGGAGAAGTGTAAGCATTTGGAGAAGGTTGCAGCTAGAGTTTAATGAGGGCTGGTGGTTCAGCAGGTAACTGTGAAGTGAGTTGAGCGCGAAAGACCTTAACAACTGGAATAGTATTGAGCCCAGAGGAGGGGGTGGGGTGCAAAGAGAGAGAAATGACGCATTGGTGGGAGGGAGACATCACGAGGTGGAAGGGGGCCAACGTCAGTAGGTGGCTGGAGAGATAAGGCAGTGGA
The DNA here is from genome assembly GCF_040938575.1 of Ambystoma mexicanum. Lineage (NCBI taxonomy): Eukaryota > Metazoa > Chordata > Amphibia > Caudata > Ambystomatidae > Ambystoma > Ambystoma mexicanum. Next base: position 1,548,008,798 of record NC_090929.1, read on the forward strand.
GAGACATCAGGGAGTGGAAGAAGGGAAACATAAGGAGGTGGTTGGGGAAATATATCAGAAGGTGAATGGAGGGAGTCATCGTGTAGTAGTAGGAGAGACATCTGGTATTGACTTGAACAAAACAATAAGGAGTAGAAGGGGTATCAAAACTAAGAGGTAGCAAGGTGGTAGTTAGGGACAGATGGAACAAACAAAAGGACACATAATGCCCAAGGCAAGGCATAGGGGACCAAGCCCATAGTGAGAGGGGGACTGAGTACACGGCATGGTATCCAGAAGTGTCAGGATCAGAAGAGAAGTAGGAAGGTGTTGCAGACAGCACGTGTGTATGAATATATCGCACCCAAAATATGCCAGCCAATCTGGGAAGCAATGGACCAATGTACAAACGGGGAGTACGCGGGAGTTGCAAGTAGATTGCAGGACTATCAGAGACGATGGGATGTGTAGGGAGGAGCAGGGCAAGGGGGAACTCCAGAGGGGGAAAATGGGTTACAGTGTGGTGACCAGAGAATGGCAAGATGTTCTTGCGAGTGTAGCAGTTTCTGGTCCTTCTTGAATTGCAGGATGCAGGGGGTCAGTCATATTTGCATTAGAGACTGTTAGAGTCAGGGTGCATAGAAGTAAAATTACTATTTCCTGTTTTTCCTTTTTACACTTCTTTGTTACCAGCCTGGCAATGCTGTGGCTAAAGGTAGTAGAGTGGTGGTTGGTTGTATCTGCTTTGTAGGTGATTTATGCAATCTTGCACTTGATATGTGCTTGAAGGAGTAGCTGTGTAGCCCCTTGGGGATAGGGTTGATGTGGTTGAATTGTGTTAGACCTCTGATGAGGACACTGTCAGGAGTGCATACGTTGCATCTGGGTGCTCTGTGAGTAGGTTGCTAACACCATTTAAATAACTGTTCTGAACTTCAGGTAACAAATGAAAGACGTGACTTTGCAGAGTAGCACAAGCTGGTACTAAACTGCGTTGGTGTTATTAGCAGCAATTGTTTTTCAATGAAAGGTCAGCGTTCAGAGCGAAGACAAGTGATTTTGCACTGAGTGACACACACGCCATGAATCCATCGATCTTCTTGTCAGTCAGCCAATTTTCGACTTGGGCACATGCTTGGACGTGTTTCCAATAGGAATACATTTGTTCTGTGCAGGATGAACTCCAGGTAGGTGTTTAGCATGAGTGGCAGATAGTGCTTGAGTCAATGTATGTCGTCAATGTAATTGACCTTTATTTATTGCAGTGCTCTATCTGCACCATAATGTATCTTGATGTTGGTGTTGACGGTTGAAGTTGACATGTGAAAAGATAAAGCCATGTGGAACTCCCCAGCTTTCTTCTCAGCTGTGGGAACTGATTGGACTCATCTGGAGGACTTGCTCACTTTTGGAGAGGTTTAAGTCTAATCACTGGAGAAACGTTCCATTGATGCTCATAGGAGGGCTATTGAAGGCAGCCGAGAGATTGTAGATGACAAGTAAGCAATGGTCCCCGTTGTCCATGATGTGTGGAGCATCCTGCACAACTTGGATGGTGGTGCTCTCTATGCTGCATGATGATGAGACTCTGGATTGGTAATACTTTAGGAGATTGGGCTGAGTGATACTTTCATGCAAATGGGTGTCGATAGTCTTCTGAAACAAAGAAAGGGTATATGGTATTGCATTGATTCATCACCAACAGTTTAAATAAAAATATAATCTAAATATATGGGGGGGTTGGAAGGTGTTACAAGATGTGGGGAGGGGGTTGAGGTAGGGTGTATAATATAGGGAAGGGTGCCTGGGGGTGGGGGAGGGGTGTATATAATATAAAATAAATTGATGAGTTACTTCGAAATAATTTTGTAGAAAATCCATATTTAGAAAAATCTTATGTTGATGTAGGGACGTAGAACCCAGGTTGATGCTTGATAGGACAACCATGCAGAACGGCAAAATAGCTGCACTGGGCAATTGCATCCAGATATCTTGCAGACTTAAGTATTCAGAAAGAACAATTATATAAGAGACTATTTTACTAACTGAGAGAGAATGACGGAATTATAAATGATATTATGATCATTCCCTACCGATGAACCAAAAGAGTTAAAGAAATTGAAATCCTCCTGAAGATCCACTGCACAAGGTGATGAAACTCGTGTAGAGGCACAAAAGAGGAGATTCAATGAGGACATTTAGAAACCAATTCTATTTTTGGAGATACAATTTGAACAAATTGGGGTGGAAAACACTGGTATTTCATAAACAATAAGATAACAAAGAAGCTGATTGTTATTTTGGAAGATGTTGACCAGATAAACCTGTTTTTAAAAGCTAAAGTTGACAACACATTCAATTTGTTACCAAATTGTTTAAAGACTTTTGTCGACTGGCACACTCAAACAAACAACTGCAATACCATTTTCTATGATTGGGCAATAGTTGGCAAGGACATCTTGGTCAAGTGTGGTTTTCTTCAGTAGGGGAGGATCTTTCTGGTTTTCGGTGCATGTGGATAGGTGCCTTTTTGAGGGACGCCTTGATGAAGGTGTGAAGTTTAGCAAGTACTTGATTTTTGATGACCTTAAGGATGGATGAGGGGAAAATGTCATTCCAGAACCATGTAAATGGGTGATGGTAAGGCTCAGTCATGCACTTCTGTGGAAATTGGGGCCCAGAAACCTGGCTGTCTCTCTCTGCCACTGAAAGAGAAAGGCTAGCTATATCTGGGACTTGTGATAGAGACACTGTAACTTGACCTATCATCTAGAAGAAGCCAGCCCCAGGTCTTTTGCAGAAGGAAACACATGAGTGATGGGAGTTCACCCCAAAATCTGATGAACTGTAAAATGACACCCTTGGTGGCACAACTATTGACAACTGTCCTGCCAGTGTTGTTTGAGTTTAATCTGAGGCGAAGAATTGTGTGTTAATAAAAAAAACATTTGTTACCCAGGATGTTGTAATGACTCTTTATGGACCATTTTCAACTTTGGCAGTGTCCAAGTGTGTTTGTTACACTTGTGAAATATCTGTCTTTGTGTCCCGTCCTCATTCCACTTGCAGGTGTCCTTTGTGAGCAAGGGGACCTCTTTGCATTTACTGGTGGCGGAAGGAAGCGACTAAGAAGTCTGACATTGGTAATGGTAGTGGTAAAATGTGGTATTTATTTGATCCAGCATGACATTTGACTTAACTTTCCATTTGATTCTAATCTATGGGGCTGCCCTCAGGGAGGAACTCTAGCGGATCATTCCAGGAGTAATGTAACTGGCTCTGGCTGATTATTGATTCTTGTTATTTAATCCTTAAATTAGCATATTTTGCAGAACCAAGTGGCTTTCTATATTGATGGGCAGCATGTACAGTGGAGTTTATAGTGACCAAGAATGAATATATACAGGAGTGTGTCATTCTCCATGGCTACTCATATAGGATACTTACCCCTGGCCAACATACTGTGACCTGGACTTTGTAAACAACAGCCTTGGCCACTTCCACAGTAATTTAGTCCTGGATTGCCACATTGTGATCAGAATTTTCCAGACCACTGAGGTTTGCTCCAATTTTTGAGCATGGCAAAAACAAATTGCCCTATTCAAACTGTTCAGCAAACAGTCATGAATTACGCAGGCATTGCCAGTTGCTAGGAGACATCTGATACCATTACAATGGCCATTTTCCGGTTCAAACTGCAGAGAGTGACTCTATCACGACAGTCTCCTCTATCTATTGCCCTTTTCTATGTTTGAGGCAGATGACTTCTATGTCCACAACCAATGTGACTCACCAGGAAATGCAGACAGCAACATCTCGGCACTCATTTCATACACAATTAGATGTTATGAACATTCCACGTATGAAGGTAAACCGCCTCTTTACTCCCTACAGGTAGGGTGGGGGTTTAGACATTACAATACTTCTGCCCCAATCCATTTACTGGGGTGACTACGCCTCTCACGTAGTTAGACACAATGTTTCGATTGAGTCTTGCAGAATCAATCAGCACTGAAGTGATAACCTAATGCTGTACAGAGTGATGTGTCATTTCACTGACAGCAGCACAGGAGAATGGGGATTATTTCTGTAATTAATCTAAGACCACCCCAATTTAATTTGATAAGTATGTCTAGTTTCTATAAAAACATGTCATGTGATTTTATACTCTGTTCCAACACACTGAGGGTGGTTTGTTCTTGTTGTAGGTATGGTCCTTTTTCTGTTTGGCAACTGGCGTGATTTCTTTGAGAAACAGCATGGCAGCAGTAAGTATCCCACAGGCAGTTTGCGCTGGATGCATATTATGATTATTATGCTGGAAAAACATCACTCCCCAAATACATTGATTTGACTATGTGTCTCTTATATTTGCAGGACCTTTTGGGAGCTGCTGTGTGGACAAACAGATTCTTTCTTTGCCAAATACATTTTACATTTTTTCAGTCTTGAGGAAAACCTTCCCCCATTATTCTGCTGTGGTTTTTGGTTGACACTAGTTCAGGGTCTATCTTTAAGGACCACGCAAGAGCTAACTTTTAGAATACTTACAAATTACAGGTCTCTTCTAGTAGACTATGGTTGCTTGGCTACTTTCTGCCAAATAATCAAGATATGGGAATTCATATCAAAAGCTTGTTAAATCAATTTAGGCTAGATTTAGCAATTGACTTTTTGGAAAAATTGATTCATCCAGCTTTTGCTTCTTCTTTTTCTTTCTCTTACTGTGATTGTTTATATTGTCTACTGACTGGCTTTACCTTCTCAAACAGTGTACAAGGTGGGTGCCAGTCAATATCATTGTTCATTTGTCTAGCATTGTGGAATACAATTGTTTATCAGTAAATGTATATGTATATGTATGTATATGTTTTAGGTTGATGTATTTTAGGGCGTGTCTCATTGTTTAGGAAGAATATATAATAAAGAATACATTTGTGTAAAAATGTTGTTGAGTAATTTTTGCCTACCCTAGACACACTTCACATGTTACAGATATGTGTGGCACGTTGATTTTTAATTATTTCAGGAAACATGAAGCGGCTGGATCTGCTGTAACCTCAGAAAGCACCAAAACATGTTTGATTTAGAAGGGGTTCAGTTTTTCCAAAATATCCACCGCTCAGCTTTCCATTTCTAATGTGAAAAGATTTCTGCACAGTGGTAATACCATCATTTTAGGTGGAATCATAATTAGGTAATTCTGCCGCGCATTTTTGGGAGGAATTACCATGACCACTTTACTCCCAATAGAGCTCTCAGTAACAGTAAATCCACCAAAAGATTGCACATTTAGGGCATGGTAAGTCATTTCTCCAGGGAAAAGGCTGATTTGGCCACTGCCCTGGGCTCATATTTGGTTTTCAATCCAAAGGACACATTGGCAGTAATGGTAATTCTATCTGGAGGAATTTCAACAATATTTACTGCCAAACTAATGAAACACGTTATTTATTTACCTCCATTATATTATTTCTGAACAATATTGTTACGCTCACCTGTGGGGCACGGTTGGAGCCCTCCCTGGACTTGGCTGCCCTGGAGCAGCCTTTACCCCCAGCTGCTGTAGTGTGGACTGCTCTGGTTGCTGGCAATGCCCTTGGGAGAAGGTAAGAGGCAGTGAGAATGCTGTGGTTGAATTGCGATCCCCCTAGAATCCTTCGTTCCAGAATGAGATGAGCATGTGTTTTCCCATATGGTCTCACCTGTTATTATTGAAGGATGAGCTCTCCGTCCTGCTTCTCATCAGCAGGGGTGCCGTTGATGGACCTAGTTGCTTCACTGTTCTGTGTGTGTGGCAGCCCAGACCGGCTGTGACCAATCCACTTGGTAGGTAAGTGTTCGTAACTATGATTATTGTCCGTATCCTTTGCAATGTCTTTTCCCAATGATTATCCTCCATAATTCTTGTAATGTCTTTTCTCTCCCCAATAGGTGTAAAGATGGCCACGCTGTGTCGTGGTGTTGGAAGCGGCTCCAAATGGTGCCAGAGGGGAATTAAGCGGTCCCCACTCGAAGGTAAGTAGGGTTTTAAGGTTATACGTGTGGCTTATGTGTTGCACGGCCAAGCGTAAGATGTTTATGCAGTTTCTAACCTGAGTGTTCCTTTTCTCTTGCAGGGATGGCCTGGTGGCATCTGATGGAGAGCGGCGATCCGAGGACCTGTCGGCGGGTGCCAGATGGATGGATCCGTGAGGATGCTGGAACAGGTGAGATGCAGAGTTGGTATCAGGTAATCTGCGCTTCGAGCGATGATATGGCTGGAGTCAGGTAAGATGTGCACTGAAGATGCAAAGTTGGAATCAGGTAAACTGCGCTCCGAGCGATGGTATGGCTGGAGTCAGGTAGGTGCGTGCTGAAGGAGATGTTCCAGAACCTGATGAGGAGCGTGCTGAGCTGGAAACAGGTAAGAGAGCTTCAGACGGCGGTAAGCGTTACGCTGCACACAGCAGACTAACACAAAGTGCCTCCATGCGGGTGGGGCTGGCTTAAATATCCTGGCCCCAGCCACTCCCCTTGTGGCCATGACAAATAATGTTTTTTTCAATATGATATCTGTTATGAATTACTGCAATATTTGTATTCAACCTGATTTTTATTTTATTGCTACTCTGTATTCCTTTTGTCTGTATGGCATTTTTTATGAATCAGTAGAATGTTTTTATTTACTTTGATTATTATGAATTCTGATCAATACTTTTATCACTTTGGTATTTGTCTTGAATTACTACAAACTGTTTTCAATCAACTATATTATTATTATGTGTGATCTATTTTAATTAATTATTGTTGCTACTGTGGTATTTATCATGAATTATGACAATAATTTGATTTCCCATTATTAGTATTATTAGTATTATTAGTATTTCGGATCAATAGAATTTGTCTTACTGTGGTCGTTTTTATGAATTACAATAAGTATTACCTTGAATTATGAATATATGGTCACATTGATACCTTTATGAAATATTTAATTCATTAACTGTAATTATTATTATTATTATTATTATTATTATTATTATTATTATTATTATTATTATTATTATTATTATTATTGCTGTATAATAATATAATAATTTGTCATTATATATTTCATCAATTCTTATATACTTTAGTCACTGTGATTAGTATATTTGTTATAAATATACTAATAAATAGTATGTTTTTGTCACAGTATTTAGTATGTGCCACTGTGGTATTTTGGAATGTTGATTATTATTTTTTCTTAACATTATTATTTGTATTATTTTTATTGCTCATAGTTTGTCTCCCTAAATGATCAAGTGTATGGCCAGATGTGAGTCCTTTGCTTGCTGCACCATCGAAAACCAATTTTAATCTCAGCAATGACAAAACGTTGGGTTGCGTGTGTGTCCATGCAGAGGGGATTTTTTTCCTATTGGTGCAGACAGGCTAAAAACCAGTGGTATGGTAAGTTTCCAGATTCAACCAAATCTTCCACCCACCACGTTTGCTGGTTACAATAGTATTCCTTGTCACTGTGCCATTTTCCCATGAAATACTACAATTGAATATATTAATATTGAATATTACTTCAGATCTATTATATGCGTTTTTGTTACTGTACTATTTTAATGAATTATGATTTTTCTAAAATGAATGGTTCACTTGTTGCATGTGGACTGGCATGGCACTAGTTACAAATTGTAAGGAAGGATGGCACTGGCACTGGCATGGGAAAGTGGCACACAATTATGCAGTTCTTGCTATATTAAAAGTGAGAAAGAAGAGGAAAATGTCCTGCGAATCAGCCAATTAATGTAAAAGTAAAAATGTTGCACAGTGTTCAGTTGGATTCACAGATTTACATGCATATTATGTAGCAGATTTATAAACAACTTTAATTACATATGAACAATGTATGTGTCATATTTTTCTTTCTTTATTTATTTGTATAGAGCCGGGATCCCTAGGGCATCAGGGCGCACAAAAACACAAGAACACAATATAAAGATAGGATTCAGCAACCAGGTGCCCCATAAACGGGGTGCAATTCATTACATCAGAGGGGGGGAAAAGGTGTTACCTAAAAAGAAAGGTTTTCAATGTTGGCCGAAACGTTTTCATGATTGTGTCCAGGCGTAACGAGATGGGCAGAGAGTTCCAAAACCATGCTGCTAACATAGGAAAAGCTTTCCCCAATCCCTTTGCCCTTCTGACCTTAATGGTGTTAAGAAGTCCGGTGTTAGATGAGCGTAGAATATATTGGCTTCTGTAATAAAAGGTTTGATGTTCTTTAATAGCCTCAGATGGTAGTTACAGTTTCTAGAGAGGTAACTTCCTTGTGTCTCGGCACTAAGAGCGGAATCAAGAAAGACGCCAAGAGTCTTAACTTTTCCGGTCACAGGATTAATACAATTCTTGATAGTAAAGCAAGTGTACTGCTTCCCAAGTTTGGCTCTAGCCTGCAAACTTCCGAACAGCAGTAGTTGAGTTTTCGCTCAGTTTAAACAGAGCCAGTTTTCCGTCATTCAGCATTCGATGGTGCTGTAAATGGAATTCAAGTTAGCAGAGTCCATGTCATGATTCCCACTGATTTCCAGGATCAGTTGGGTGTCATCTGCATAATTTGTAAAGAAGAATTCCTCAAATTCTAAACGACTGGAAAGGGCTCTATTGTACAGATTGACAAGTGCTGGCGATACACAGGCCCCCTGTGGAACACCACAGAGGATGGGGTCGGATTTAGAAGAGGCACTTTCCCAGCACACTATATATTTTCTGTGAGATACAAATTATTGAATCCAACTGGCGGACTGAGGGGAACAATGCCCAATGTCTTTCAAAGTATAAAGCAGACGATTATGATCAAGTAGATCGAAGGCCACTGACAGATCAAGGAGGGCCCAGAGTCTGCATTTCCCCTGGTCCATGAACTCGAGCATATTGGTCTGTAGATCAAGTAATGCTGTCTCAGTACTATGATCAGCTCTAAACCATGATTGTTTCTTGTGGAAAATGGGGAATGATTCAAGTAAGTCCTGCAGTTGGTTGGTTGCCACTTTATCCAACACTTCCAAAAGCAAGTTACAGTCGGGGCTTACATTTGTTGTGTCTTTAGGGTCTAATCCAGCTTTCTTTACCAAGGGGATGATAGAGACAACTTTCATTAATTCAGGAATGGAGTTGTGATCAAAAGAGGAGTTCACCAATCTAGTGAGGATCGGACTAAAGATATTGTTGTTGGCCGGCACTAGTTTTGCAGGAATTGTGTTTTCTCAAGAGGATGTGGGATGCATTGAGGTCATGATCGTGTCCATCTATTGATTAGTCATGTGATTGAGAGAGAATTTAGGTTTTGACTCCTGTTGTATTGAAAGCAGGAGAGCCTGTGTCTCAGCAACAGGGCCGTTAATTATCTCTAGCTCTTGTTTAATGTTGTCATAAGCTACTTTCAGTTTGTCGGCAAAGGCCTGTTTAACATCATTGCAGACCTGGTTGGTGGGGTTGAAGCTTTGCGCCAGGGCTCTGGGACTCTCTAGGGGCCTCATTACGAGAATGGAGGTAGCCATGGAGCTACTAGCTCCATGGCTACCTCCGTTCTGGGCTCCATTACCGGGTTCCTGCAATGGGGATTTACTGGGTTACTCCGAGATAGGAGGACCCGGTAAGTCCTCCATGCAGGAACCCATCCCCATTCCCATTTGAGCCCCCATAGGGCTCAATGGGAATGGGGAGGGAGGTAGTAATGGGCAGAGTACAACTTGCCCGTTATTGCCTCCCTCTTCCCCTCGCGGGATGCGGAAAGCACGCCTCGCTTTACCAGGCATGCGATCCGTGACCCGCGATGGGAAGCTTGTAATCAGCGCTCCCGGAATGAAGGGGGCCAGTGATGTACCGGCCCCCTTCATTCCGGGAGCACCACCCTTATAATGAGGCCCTAGGAGTTTTAACAGTTATTTGTTGATATTTCTTCGTTGAAATTATTTCTTGCTGAGATTATGTTACGTTTATAAACAAGCTCCAGTGACTTCCTTTTCAGCATTGAAAGATCAGAGGTATACCATATTTGTTTCTGGTTGGAATTTTCCCTAACCAATTTTTTCTTAAAAGGGACTACTCTGTCCAACATATTTGTCAGGAATTTATTGTAAGTCTCCAACAGAAACTCAGGGGGATTGCAGTTGCATGTGGTAGACATAATATCTTGAGTTCTTTGGATATGAGGTTTTTTGTTTTTTTAAAGACTAAGGCTTTTTTGGGATATCCTTTAGTTGACATATGAAGTTAATTATGCAGTGGTTAGGCCATATGGATGTGGTGGTGTTAGTAACTTCCACGTTTACATTTCTCGAGATCACCCAGTCCAGGATGTGGCCGGAGATAGCAGTATTCTCCACCTTAAAATCGATCTCTTTGAGTGTTTCTTTCAAAGCTTCCTTATTCCTGGGATTGTGTAGCCATCGGTTCACATCCCCCACTAACAAGGTGGAGCAATTAGAGCCTTCAGTTGTTTTTAACACCTGAATTAAGTACTCATTAAAATTAACCATCACCTCCAGGGGCACGTAAACTACATTAAGATTGAAGCAGCTACAAGGGGGTGGTGAGATTTTCAATTGATGGATCTCATATTTATCACATTTACTGTGACTTTAATAGAACTGGAATTGTTTTTTAACAATGACTCCTACTCCGCCCCCTTGGTCCTGGGCCCAGTTTTTGCATATTATAAAATATCCCTCAGGAATTGCCATGTTGATCGTAGGGCAGCTTGCTTCTGTCAGCCATGTTTCGGTAAGGCATAGTGTGTATATATCGTGGAGCATGAGCTCATCATGAATCTCTTATGCATGTTTACTTAGTGACCTGGTGTTGAGTAATGGTATTTTGATATCTCAGCCATCAGTCAAGTTATTAGTATGTTTTGTAATTAACGAAAAGCCTGATGAGGGATTTCTTCCTTTAACAGGTTCAGGACTGATTTGGAGCGTCATGCCTACGTGTGGCGGTAGCTCCGGAGATACTGATTCTAACTTGGTCAGACCATTTATACATGTTATATTGATCTAGGAGGGTTCTAATGGCTTAGGTTCAGTGTTTAATACTGTATCAGCACACATATTTATGGGTGACTCAGAGGTGAGATCTGCTTCCAGGCTCAGAAACGTATTGATGATAGCCAATCGTGCTGCTTTTTGCACGGCTAGGAGTAGGTTTATTTCTGTTGGATAACCCATAGTTTGGTGATAGTGTGTGCTGAAGCTTAGTTCTCAATCCTCCTCCCACTGTAGTGATCCAATAGTCAGCTTTGTTCCAAGAGGCTAGGCAGCATTGGAATGCACAGGGGATGCACAATGAAAAGGTACAGAATGCAGACAGTCTTCAGGTGTCTAGGTTACAACTAATACGTAGAAAAGCAAAAACCAGCTGACAGAGAACACTTACACATTCTGGAGATGCAAGCCACCATTGCCAGATGATGACTGGATTGGCAATTAAGGGCCAGCGATTCAGCGCCTGACGTATCAGTAAATGCAGCCCATGGGTGCCTGGGAGTTGTAGTTCCAAACACAGCACACTGCTCTGAGATGTTAAAGTCAAAAGAAGAACGAGAGTGCTTTATCTCTCTGCTCCTAAGTAGTGCAGGCTGAAAGCAGGTTACACTCAATCACAGTGGCAGCAACATTAGAGACTGATCGAGCATGTAACTTCCTAAAGGTGTAAATGCAGTTTGTACACACATACAAAGGAAAGTAATACCATTCTTAACAAACAACTGCTGCAAAGGCAAGTACGTATATGCACTGCATGCATATAGTGCATGCATACTTTTAAATAATGTTTCTCTTCCATGCAGGTTCACTAATAAATCAATCAAAAGAGTCAATTTCCTGATCACAACAACAAGTTGGAGTAGGAAAGTGACCACCACGAAGAGAAGTAACAGAGTGACTCCGTCTGAGATCAAATCATCTCTATGCTTCAGAAAACTGAAGTAGCCAATATCGGAGTACCTGGTGCATTTGCTGTTACTGGAACTGGTAGTGAACAAGGAAATGCTGCTGACTGTAAAACGATATTCTCTATTGATGAACAGTCACAGGAGGTGAAGCCAGCACTGGAAAAGGGGCCCAGATGTGATAACAGTCAAGGAATTTCCTTCGGAAGGTGGTGGGAATTGTGCTGAAAGAAAAGAAAAAGCCAAAGTCAACCGTTCTTCACCATTGCCATTTTCAGGTGTTGATGATTATGATTCCAGTGACCCACTCTGGTCCTCTACAGGTCGTGTCAAAAGGAAGATTCAATAATCAATTATGCACTTTACAAATTACTATAAAATTGTCGAGAAACAATAGAAGCAGAGCACAAAGCAAAGAGTGCCTCTGGCACCCCTCAGTCCCATTTTTTGTCCAAGAAAAGATATTAAGCCATAGTAGGACAAATCATCCAAGTAAGAGCACATTGGAAGCAGTATTAAGAGATTTAACAACCCTGGGGGCCAAGGATCCTCTATGCAGTCCACTACACACTCCATCGCTAAACACAGAAGCTACGTGGGTAGGTCAGAATCAGAAGACAAACAAGGATGCATGATTTCTGTGTTTCTTTAAAATGATCACCTCAAACCAAAATGACTCATTTGTACCTAAACATATAAGGACAAATGCATACTCTATAAAAGGAACAAGTAAAAGGTGTGCTCATCAGGATGTCAGGATGTCTAAACATAAATGCAGTCTACAGTCCATACATCTATTCTAACCTAGCTTCTTTCCCTACTTCACAGGAAAAAGAAATAACAAACAACAAAGTCATACTTTTGGGAACTGGCCATTTAAAGGTTAGGCTGCTGGCTACTTACCCCAACCTTGTGTCTCTTTACCATAGGCCCTTGTCTCTCTTTACAACTGTAAGGATGCAATTCGTATCATGCTGGAGTGCTGTCCCGGGATTCCAGCAGGGCATCTTTACTTCTCTTCAGAATATAGATCACTCTCACTCTTGCTCCCCACTCTTTATAGAATTTTATCTTTCTTGCTTCCTATTTTGAGGTCTTTTTAGTCTCTGGGGATCCATTGTTTCTGACCCACTCTGGGTTTCTTTCCATCGTTCAAGACTCTCGGGCATTCCTCCTTCTCACTCCCCACTCTGGGGTTTCTTCCTTCTTTCCCCAGTCTGTGGCTTTCTTCTTCCTGTCTCCCCATTTGGGGGCTTTTCCATTCTCTCCCCACTCTGGGGTTTGTTTCTTTGTCTCTCCCCGCTCTGGGGATTCTCTATTCTCTGCCCATGCTGGATCTTCTTCTTTCTCTATCCTCAGTCTGAGGCGTCTCTCTTTCATGCCATGCCACCCACATCCTGGTACAGTGGAGTCATTGCGTACCTTCTTCTGATAAGCAGTGCTCCTCGAGAGGATTGTAGAATCCACCCGGATCTCCTCTCATTACGGAGCCACTTACCTGACTCCTAAACTGGAATCCACGTCAGTTGTTGCATATTCCTCTCTCCTACTCACACGCATCAGGGATCTGAAGGCAGTTTCTCTTTCGGCCTTTACCTCAGCTCTCCAAGGTACTTGGATCTCGTTCTCGTGGTTGCTCCAGACTATTCCAGCTACACATCCGCAATGCCTGCCTGCACTCTTGAAGTGCGCACCAAAGGCTGGGATGTCACATCTAGCATTCTCTCTCTCTGACCGGACACACTCCCTCGGGGCACTCTGGCACAGTTGATTCTGCATGCTTCACGCAGACTCTCTCCTGAGTGCTTCTTTGAAAGATGCTCCCCTAGAGGGCCGGTTTACATGTCTTTTTACTGTCTTAAAGGGAGATCAGGCTCAGAATGGGTCACAAGATGAGATAGTCACTATTAAAGCAATCATAGAATTATCAAACATCCTAATCCCTACAAACAACATAAGGGTATTAGTGTCTGGGGCTGAAGAATGGTGAAACATGCCCCTCTCTGGGGTTTTCCTGTCCCCTAAGGGAATTGAATCCTGCATACCTTTTCACCCAGGTTGTGTTAAAACTAGAAAATGTGATGGGTGGAAGGTTTTGAATTAATCTGAATTAATCTGAACCACTGGCACCGCTCTGGGCAACCTTCCACACCACGTTTTTTTAAGCCCATCTGCACCATTGTAAAAGGGGTCCAACTATATGCAAATCAGCCAGGTACTGCCACCAATGGGATCAGTCCTGCCCAAACTGCTAGGCCAGGTCCACTCTGCACAGAAACACAAGCAACCCCAGGCATGTTTCGGCCTTGTTGGGACTAACCATTGAGATGCAGCTTGGTTCCTTATAGCACGGCGAGCAAGGGACCCACGTCTGGTCATACACACTCCCTTCCTCTTGCCATCCGTTCTTCCCCCTCCTTCCCTTCATTCCGCACTTCCCTGAAATCTCTTCTTCTCCATCCTCCTCCTTGAATCCCCTACCCCCTTCTACTTCCCCCTTCTTCTCTCTTTCCCTGACTCTCTCCCTCCCCTCCTCTACCCCTCTTTTCCACACTCCCTTTCCCCCTCTTGCCCTCCTCCTCCTTCACTCCACCCCCAACCTGTCCCTTCTCCCTTTCCCCTCCCCTTTAATTTAGAGTTAATTGCTCTTTCCATTGTTTTGTTGTTTGATTGATTCATATTGTTATGCTTCAACAGTTTATCGTTCATGTTGTATGTATCATGTTGTTCTTTGTACAGCGCTTTGGCGTAAGGCGCTTTATAAATCAACAAAATACAATACAATACAATACATAGAGAGACAAACTAAAAGCCAAAAAAGTGATGGCAGAAAGATTTTGAATTAATCTGAAACACTGGCATTGCGATGGGCAACCTTCCACATCATTGTTATTTAGCCTGTCTGCACCATTGCAAAAGGGGTCCAGCCATATGCAGAACTGCATACACCATTCACTTTTGGAAATTGTGAGCCCCACAAAGAAAAGGAAGAGATGCCAAGTGATTAACATTTCATCCACTGTTGCATTTATGTCACTGTCTACTTATTTAAGGGTTACTTGAAAGGCCACATGTACTGTTAATTTCTTAGTGCCACTGTAGAGTGCCACTCAAACTCTCTGTATAATGGGGCCCACATTTGCATATGCCGTGGACATCAAAGTGGCCTTTGGGTTTGGAGATAGAGGAGATGACACTAAAACATCATGCACACTTGGTCTTCTGAGACCGAGTCAGATGTTCATTGTAAACATTCTCACATAATTCCATGAGCAAAATATGCACGTTGATGATGAAATGTATTATAATGTTTTATCAGCATAAAGAGATTAGACTCAATGGTTGTAAGTGACTGCACCATTGTAAAGGGGCCAAAACATATAATTGGTGCTTACAAAGTTGTGAATAGCAAATATAAGAATTCCTTTGAGGCAAGAGAGTATATTCATTTTCACAATTCAGTGCCACCATGTCAAGAGCACATTAAAGTGCCAGAAGAAAGGAGGCATGTAGAGGAGTTTTATCCCACTGCCATAAGGGCAGAAGGGGGAGTAATGCTTGAGTTTGTATATACATATGTGCTTGGAGAAAAGAGCAGAGATGCAGGATGTGTGCTGTCCGGGTTCTCTGTCACTACATACATCCATTGATGATGGGCAGAGTATAACAGTTATGTTGATTATGAGGATGGTGATAATGATGACCATGGTAAGAATTATAACACATTGAGGTCATGGCACCCACAAGGGATGGTTTGGGAAACCAGTAATTCAGAAAAGGAAAAGAAAGTTGATAATGCCAGTTTACAGACATACCATGGAAGGACAAAGGGCAACTTTGTACACAATGTAACAAATGTAGCCTCTCAGATGTGAAAGTGTGTTTGGCAGTCAAATCACCAACCTTGCCACCTCCACCACAACCAGCACATTTTCAGCTAGAAGATGACAGGATGTAATAAAGTGACTTCTGCCCTGCAGGAGTACAAGGATAAGTAGAGTTTGAAGGGCCTACTCAGCCTTCACACTCCCACAAACCAAGAGGCAGCCCAATCATAACAGTACAATCAGCACAGTAAGGAGATATATGTCATTCACCTTTTGTGGTAACCTGAGCCGAGGCAAGGCTATATTCTCAAGAGGGGTGTGAATGTGGTTCACAGGTAACGCAAACAGCAAAGTGTAACAGCTCAAAATAAAGACATGTTCAATCAAGGTCCTGTTAAAAATACAAGCAATATTACTACGCACTTTAATTAACTAGAAAACATTACAAAAACATACCGCTGTAGAAATAATATGGAATATGCAAAATATCAAAATGCAGCACTCTGGGTAATGAGACAGGCTGATAAAACAATGGTTATGTGTTTGAGCTGCAACACGTGATTAATTAATGTGACCTAGACAGTATCTAGGGCCAAAAATGGACCAGTGGGGCAGCTATCAGGCAATAATATCTTCTGCAGTGTCTTGGTCATTCGCCAATGGCTAACCAGGCTTCTCAGTGCTGTTTTGGGGTTTGAGTCAGTGTGAGATGCAATTGTTGTGGTGGTCTAGAAGTAAGCAGATGTCGTGGATGTCATCATGGTCAAGGTTTGGCAGTCGAGATTGGCCAGTCAAGGTTTGACTGAAGGTAAGCTTGAGATGGGATGCTAAGGTGAATTGGTTCAATGGAAGGGTGCGCTTCATAAAGAATACCAGTGTCAGTTCAGTCATCCACTGGAAGAACAATGAAGAGGCTGGTTGTTTGAATGGAGGTTACAAGCAATGCAAGTGCAGAGGAGCTTCTATATTTGAACCGAGGCAACAACGTACTTCAGCTGGTGCAATGAGATGTCAAACTGGTTTAAATCGGTGGAACTGCAGTAAGAATGTCGTAGAGTACCAATGATAGCTCTGGATGATGATGTTGACATGAACTGTGTCAAACAAACTCAAATCATAGCTCACTGCGGTGTGACCGGGAATGGCAGGAATCCTGGTTGTCTAAGACAAGATGGGGCCTCTTCTCTGTATCCCAATCACGGATGAGCCTGGCACACACCTTCAGGAGCAGTAGTGTGGCTGGCAGAGATGCAGTTCTTGATCCAGCAGCATATTTACACCCAATGGTCCATGAGGACGGTTAAGGAAATGAGCTTGCCTCTGCATTTTTAACAGCTGCCTTCACCTCACACTGGAGGGGTTTGGAAAGGACTGCTCTCCCAACAGGGTCAACAAATATTCTTCAAAGTTTGAAGTCCAGAGATGATTGAAAGAAGTCGTGGGAGAGGGCAAATGTATACAGTAGATTGGACAAAAGCAAGCCTGCTGTCAGGGTCCAATTTATTTCATTGGGACACGATTTGAGGAGCCAGAAATGAGACTCGAAAACAAGGGAATCCTAGTTTTGGTCAAAGACTTTTATTAAAATAAAAGGGGGTTGTAAAATGCTCTCTGCCCCTCCACTCTAGGTGTTTCCCTACCAAAAACCCAAACTAAGAGTCTGTCAATGTTGACATGAACTCAGACTAATTTAAGACAGCTTTTCATGTCTCATACAACCTGTAGTCATAAAAGGTGTTCTTTACACAGACGCAACACTTTAACATAGAATTTAATGATACATACGACAGACAAGTGCAACACATGACAGACAAGTGTTCGTAAGTTCTGCAGATCAGCCAATGACTAGGAAAACTGTCAGCAAGCAGCTTTTTTGACCTCACACAAATAAGTGTTATCTGATAGCAGCCTTTTAACCTCACACAGTTATGTGTTATCTGATAAGGAGTCAAGAACGGGAAATTGAGAGATGTGAATATAAGCATATTTAACATTTGCAAAGTCAAGGCCCATAGGGTACAATGGGAAGCACTTGGTAACAAGTGAGAAAGTTATCCCTTGATAACAGACAGCTGGCTAAGATATCCTGCAGAAGTATATGATGCTGTGATGTTGCAGAACTTCACAAAATGCTATAGATTACAGTGAAGGCATTTACTATCGGATGCAGAGATCTCACTTTGATATGAACAAAACATCTAACGTAGGTTCACAAAGGAGTTCTACCTCAAACAAATAAAGTGACATGCTTGCTTTCTCACTGTTGCAAACAGCGGATATGACAAACCAACATGTGCAGGGCTGCTTTGTTACGTGGTAGATATATAGCCCACCCCAAAATGATAAAATGAGAAGAGAAGGGAGAGCAGCAGACTTCTGAGGCTGAGGAGGAGTGCAGAGCAGCAGCAGCATTCAAGCGAGACAGCCAGTCCCAGCTAAGCAGAACTTGTTAACACCAGAAGGAGCTGTTTCATTTGAAGCACCTCCGCTCTAAATTTGAGTGACAGGTGGATGCTTGCTGGGTGCATGGAGACTGAAGGCATATAGTGTAGCGTAGCTTAATAAGAGATAAAGGTTACCTATGTGTTTAAACTAAGCCACTACTTGTTCTATTACTTTTACATTCAACCATGCTCTTTGCCGACATGGCAATCTTGTTCATGGGTGTGATGTTATATTATGTTATATCTGCTTTTGTTTTAGTTTGTTTAATGAGAATAAGAAATTCGGAAGATAGAGGGTCATATTAAAATGCATTAACATGATAACACCTGGGTCAAGTGTATAATTCTGAGTAATGCGTCAGAGTGGTATCTGATTGAGTATAACAACTTTACAGTTCCTGACTGTATATGTTTAATTATGTTAATGAGCAAATTAACCTAGTATACCTTCATTTTAGCACTGAGAGACATCCTAGGGTGAGTATTGACATGATCGACTGATGACCAGGGGTCTGTTTTCACAGCCTCAAACGAAGTAGAGATCAGAGGCTCATTGTCATGCTTAATCAAAGGCAATCAAGATAATGTCAGAAAGTCCAAAGCAAAACAGTCCTGTGTCCATAGTACTATTCTGGCCCTCACACTCCAACAAAATAAACTCTAAGATTAAAAGGGAAATGTCTTTAGTGTTAAGTGGTTCATAAATATTCAAAGGAAAATTGTGTAACTTAAAAACAGACCTTCCAGAAGGAAAGAGTAGCTTTTTCCAGAGGGTGGTTCCCTTCCCACGGATGTCTCTTCCCTCTATAGTGCATTCAAATATATCAGCTCCTTAAATGTTTCTTAATCCATAATGCAACTGTTGCACAAAATGAACTTGGATTCTTAATTGTTATCCTCTTAGGATATCTGGTGTACTCTCCTGCCAGGTGTTCACTTCTTGTTTCCTTGGTTTCACACATACTTTGGTGGTCCTGATATATTCTTCTTGGGAGCCCTTTTGCTGTTCAATGTGTCTTTGCCTGGTGTATTTTCCTACCAGGGCTTTTCCATGTGAATACTCTTGCACGTAACCACTCTTGCACTTGCCTGGTATACTCTCCTGCCAGGACTTTCTTTAGCACATTTGTAATTGCCTGGTATATTATCCTGTCAGTGCTTTCCTTACACTCTTGTAATTGCCTGGCATACTCTTTTTCCAGGGCTTTCTTCAACACACTTGCAATTGCCCTGGTATACTATCCTGCCAGGGCTTTCTTTACAATCTTGTAATTGCCTGGCATGCCTTCCTCTTCCCACAGTCAGCGGGGGGCAGTTATTTGGCTTCTCTCCGTGCTTTGCTGCCTTCGTTCCCGACAGGGCTTTCTTTTCCCATGTGCTTTGCACACTCCTTCAAATGTAATATTATGTTGAGTCTACTTATTTTTAGCACAGTACATGCCTGGTACACTTTCCTGCCAGGGCTTTTCTTCAATGTGTAGCGCATACACCTGCAAAATGTAAAGTCTCATACTTTGCGTTCACTTTCCTTTTTAAAAGGGAACTCACTGGCTCTTGCTGGCGTTCTTTCCTCTTCCCACAGTCAGCCAGAGGTGGTCAGTTGGCTTCTCTCCTTGCTTCACTGCCTTCGTTCCTCGGGACAAACTCCGCACAGTTCCTGCTGGGCTCTTCTGATTTCCATTCAGCTTCAGCAAGGACAACACCTCTGCTCTGCACCTGCAAATATGAAGGAGCCCTGTGGTGGCTTCTGGCATTCTCACAGAGTGTCTGGTCTCGCTGTAAGCTTCCTGCTTCTGTATTCATGTGCTGGATGGCTACACAACTGCCTTTGTAGCTCCACAGGCTCTCTGTGCATCCAGAGAGAAGCTGCTTTCTCCATCCAGCAGCATGCTATTATCTGCTGCGGGTGTGATTTAAATCTCCCAGCTACAGGACTGTGCTCACAACAACTAGAGTGCACCCTGCACTCTTATTTTTTTTTCTTCTCTGCATTGCTGAGCTCCTCTTCCTTGTCCCACTACTCTTGCATTTATGGGAATGGAAGTCCATTATTGATGTTGAATCTGTTTAAGTGTCTTTAGAAGTGTTTCAAGGCAAGTTAGCTCATCAAGATTGGGTTTTCCTGAGCCATATCTGTCTCGTTTCCCTAATAGAAAATGGTGCACCTTTTCATGCAGTTCAGGCTTAATGTATTACAAACCAGAGAGATTATGGAGGTTCGGGGAAATCTGCTGTGAGCTTCGGTGCTCTGCAAACACTGCAAAATTGTGGGCATTATCGAAAATGTAAGACACCTTCTTTTGGAATGCCCATCATTAACTACTTCGAGAATCAAATATTTCTGAAAATGTGTTTGTAACCATGAGAGAGTTAATCCTGACGTACTATGGTCACATAGCTTGTAATGAACAAAGGTTGTAATAAACAAATGTAATAAATAAATAAATAAATAAATAAATAAAGATGTACATAATTGTATATATTTGCTCAAGTTAGCTGTTTGAATTTTTTTTTTTACAATTTTTATGAAGCTGTCTGTAACCTTGCCCTGATACCCCGGGGTTTTGGCGTGTAACAAATATAATAAATAAATGGTAATACGGTGGGCCTCCAGCTTGCTATTGTAAGATTCTTAGTGGAAAAATGTGGCATTGCAAATATATAACGGTTTACGACCATTTGGATTCTTGAGGGAACCCCTTTTAGAATCAAATGTGAAATTGCTTATAGATAGTACCCCTCAGATAATGTATATGCTAGTTGGGGGACACCATGAAATAATTAAAAATCTTGACACTGAATTTGCTCCTATAGACCTTGTTAGTGATATAAGTAAGACAATAGAAGGTATAAGAATTAAGAACAATGGCAGATTGTGGTCCTTACCCGCTGGAGGTTGTCGGTAAATTAGTCAGATTCTTTTGGAAGAATTATGTGTACACCTTTGTGAAATGTTTCCTTTAAGACCCTTTAAGACCCTATTATTACAATACATTTATTTTGGTCTTCTTATTTATGTTTTAGGAAAGCACAAAATGGATGCAACTTTGTGGATTTTAGCATTTTTTTTATTCTGAAATTGGCATTACTAGTTATCATTAATTTTAGTGGAAAGAGATGTAATTATTTTTGTATTTTATTTGATGTACTTTATTTTTCTTTTTGGAGGTTCTTATTATGTTGTAATGTTTTATCATGTTGTAATACCTTTTTGTAAAGGTTTTTTTTCTTAAAAACAAAAACAAATAATAAATAATAATAAGTTAGCTCATCATGATGTGTAAGTAAAGTCTGAGAAGTCGTTTTAATGAGTTGTTCAGGGTAAGTGAAGTCTTGATGGTTCACAAACGGGTCTTATTGGATGGTTTTCCGTACTCTTTCTAGGTGAATGAGGAGAGAATTACCAATATGGATGGGGTGTCCTCAAAGAAAGAGGAGGGATGCCATGTCTCATCCAATGGCGTTCTGCTAGTCCACCAGAGGCTGCTCCCCCATGTGATCCTCCCTCATATAGCCACACCCAGGTTCAGGATCAGGTTCACTTGGGGAGAGGACACTGCCAGGAAAGTTGTGATGACGCCATTGGATTCATCACAAAGTGTACTTTGCCTTCTGACATCACACCAATAGTGTTTTGTGGAAGGGACAGGAATGTGTAATCTTCCTCCTTCTATAATTACCTCCCTCTAGCTACACTAACCCTGCCCATTCCCTTCTCAATAGAATTAAAGGCCTTTTGGTATGCAGCATGCTGGTGTGAGGCACTCCTTTTGTGATGGGTGCGCCTTTTAATTCCTTTTCCCATGATAGGCTTCCTGTGGAGTGGGTGTCTCTCTGCGGAGTGTGTTACCTACCCTCACAAAGGAACAAAGAGAGGCGAGCCCCTAATTCTACAGTCCTGCTTGCAGCAGCAACAAGAGCCTGTATGGGCCAAAGGCACATCACTCTTCCACTGCTGAACTGGCATCACAGTACTGGCACATGTGTGATATCACATTGATGTGGCTTGGATTACT
Source organism: Ambystoma mexicanum (assembly GCF_040938575.1). Taxonomy (NCBI): domain Eukaryota; kingdom Metazoa; phylum Chordata; class Amphibia; order Caudata; family Ambystomatidae; genus Ambystoma; species Ambystoma mexicanum. The sequence continues at coordinate 1,548,030,987 of NC_090929.1, forward strand.
ATGTATCTTTTTTTTATCAAAAGAAGGGACATATACAAACTTGTTGACACAACATGTTACTCACAGAAATCTGAACACTGACCCATACAGCCACTCAGCAAATGTGGGCTGTGTGAAATCTAATCAATAACGTGTACCAATAATTTAAAATATCATTTTAATTCATTTGCTAAATAGCACAAGTATCAAAAAACATTCTTTTAAAAAAAATACATTTCCACCACATAAAAATTATACAATATTTAAAAAGTGGTGATTCTACCACACACAGTCAAGTTATACAATTACTTGAAAAACACTATACAGTAGCAACTCAATTCCTCTTGCTTCCTACAGTATATAAAAAAATTAGCCCGACTTATATAAGTTTCTGTCCTTGATGTTACCTTTAACTGGACATTCTTCAGGGGCAAAAAATTGTCTTGTGCTTCCTGTAGACTTTTCTCTATGTTCCCGGTTCCTATAACTGTGGGTACATACAAACATAAACACATTACTACATGGGCATAATTGGTTAATTTACTTAACCTAGCCAACCCTAATCACCATTAGGATGCATCAAGGATATATTTCATAATATACTAGTGCTTCAAACTTAAAACAATAAATGTTGTTCAAGTTCATTTGACAATTACAATTTTTGTCCTTCACTTTAACAGTGGTTTGGAGAATAAGACAATACCTTACCCCGTTCTCTAATGTCATTATAAAATTCGTCATGCTATCTTGTGCATAGTCTAACCAACAATCTCACTCATCATTTCTATTGCCCCGGGGAGGACAACAAAGAATCTTTCAGAATAGTGCCTCACCTCGGTACCCATAGCATTTTCTCTCTTTCCTGGGAAAGGTTTAATGAATCTTTTAAGCCCGCCACGAGGCAATGCATTCACAATGCAGATTTAGTATGGGATCTAATGGAGACAGAACAATCTATAAGTTTATAGAGTTTCCAAAAAGAGGAGATCAAAAATGGGCAGGGGAGTAAATCTACTGCACACACTGAGGTCAGAATTCTTACCTTCGAGTCACTAGTCTGTAAAGTATTAGTAATATCTAGGATCTGTAGTCTTAAATACAAACTCCCAATCCCTGGTTACTAGTCCACTCAATGGACAGGATAAGGCGTATTTCCTACAATAAAACAGAGCCACCTATCAATATTCGAGTAAGAACAGTTTTGCTGCTAAGTAACCATCCTCTAGAGACCCTAGCTTACCTCTCACATGAGTATCTCTGTCCCGTCTACAGGCTGCTTCTCCGTGCTCCTGACACACTCGAAAAGCGAGCCTTGAAAAGCTCACAACGCGCGTTGCGGTCGCGCGCAGACCGATGACGTCATTGCGTACAGCGTGACGCGATGACATCACGGGAAAAAGCGTCGTTGTCAAGGCAATGTGCAATGTATCAACTAAACTTCAATCTCCTTGCCAGACAAGCGACCGGGAAGAAAATAACTTCCCCACTATACCCATTGTGTACTATAGATATGTTTGACACCACCAAGATGGTAGAAATGATATGGGAGCCTACACTAAACATCCGTGTAGTTGACAAATGTTGATCATTACACTGTTCCTCGAGTGCATTAATTATCCCAATCCATGTCTCTAGCCCCTCTATGTTTCCTCTACATTCGTGGGGGAGGACTGGAAAAAGGGGATATCTCCATATATGTAAAGGCACTATAATGCATACCCTCCACACACGCGGGAGTGTAAAACCATTATGTATATGTAGAGCCTCTCTAATATACATTGGTTATATATCACAGTCAAAACTACCTCAAAATTCTATATAGGCTGAACTCAAACCAGATAATGCAATAAAAGTTTTATTTATTGGATTACTATGTAAAATGCTCACTACCATAACCTAAATGTAGGCATGGCTTATATGTACAGTTTAGTGTGCCAAAAGGACACCATTTCATAGTTATGTTCTTTTTGGATCAGAGGTGCATGCATATCCCAAATGCTGCTTCTGCGGTGCAGACTTGGCTGTGACTGCAGATGTAAAATAGTGACATGTGTCCTCTGAACCAGCTCTGTGTCACTGGTGGAGCATGCACTGCAGATCAGACTACTAATCCAGCAGGGCACTGGTGTGGACTATGCTTTTTTCATGAATATTATGATATCAGAATCTGATAAGTACATTACCCATTCTGAGCTGGAATGATCCACATCATTGTATTGGTTAATACAAATCAAAATATTCCAGGGCTTCTCCCCCTTGTCAGATGGCAACTACTCACCTAGGGGGACATGTGATGCATCTCTTTTAATGCACCTTCATACCTTGCACAGAGACACAACAGCGACACTCCCATGAGGGCCCTATGGGCTCAGAGACACTGCTTCATCGTACCAAGATTCAACTGCAAAAGAGCAGGGGGATCTAGCTTCCCGATGCACACTGCCACCCTTTGAAACAACCTCCCATACGTGCTGAACCCTCCTTCCACCTGTTCATAGACATGCCCAGGACGGCGGAAACTGCACATAGACCAGACCCGCGCAGATCCAGTAGATGTCCATTAGGCTGCGGTGCCAGTATGGAGGTCGGCATCTTTAACATTGCTAGCATTGCTGCGCCTTCAGCCCCCAAGTCATAACAGTGGGCAATGAATGCTTAAGGTAATTCCCCTCTCACCTGGCATCGGTGGTCATGGTTGGCGTCGTGATAGAGAAGGGGCTTGGAGGCAGCCAAAACTCAGTAATGGATTTGCATGGATGCACAATACAACAATAACAATGGATCAAAACAGGCTACTGTGCAGTGTTTATTCTGAGAAGCTGTTGCTCCTATAGTACAGTATTTCCACATACAGAGAATACAATATTAAATGTTAATAGCCACTAAGGTAGGTATAATAGCCAACAGGGCTGTAGAACAGAACGCATGTGAAAGATAAGAGTACAGGGCTGCTCCCACTGGTAGATTTAGCAGCATTGCATAGCAGAAGATGCTACAGCTCACTGGCACTTCTGTGTGTACCCTTTCATGCCACCCAGCATAATTCATGAATTGCTACACCCATGCAACCTTTGGCCACTGCAGATGCTCTGGACTCAACTCCCACCCGTTCTATCCAGCATTGTCAAAGGCAAGGGATCATGGGTATCTCCGAAACATCATGAGAGGGGCACGTTGAAGAACGCCATCTTCTTTAGTCGTTGGTGTTTATTAAAGAAAAGTACATCCATCAGGTGATGGCTTGAATTCCTGGTTGTGTCCATTTTTGGAATCGTGTGATTCCTCTGTGTGGAATAAAGTATATTTCCTGCATTTCATTTTTATTTTTGGAATTCATCAAAACAAAAGCATCCAATTAAATTAACCAAGCCCAAGCACAACTGTCTCCTTAAGTTCCAAAGACGGGTATGCTTGTACTTTTTGCATACACTTACACTTGGCACTTAAGGGGTTAAAGAGGTGAGAGGCAAATCCAGTTTATTGCCAACCGAGGCAGATGCTTTTGCCACTTGACAACCATTGCCGCGATGAAACGAAAAGAAGCCTAGATGAGATTTGGTCCAAAGCCACAGATCGCAACGCACTCCGCTTTGGCAAACACCTTCACCTGGACAGCCCAGTTTCCAGCTAAGGTCACACTGTGGAGAGAGTGGGAAGGTGCTGTTAGTGTCTCCTACCAAATATAGCTGACAGGAAAAATAAATCAAGGAAATGTCAGGTGAACAGCGATATTGGCAGTGTGCATCAGCCAATGTGGCAACCATTGAAGACAGGTGCTCGGTGTCAGACACGGCAGAAAAGTCTCCTGACGCATGCGTGCACGGTTGCCTCTTCTGTGTCATGGCAAACATCCACATCGCACATTCTTTCATTCTTTCATTCTTTCATTTCCATGATTGCACATTCAGACTGGCCTAATGGACTTTCCCTGCAACATGTGCATGAGTTATGGAGAGGTTTGGTGTGAGACAGCCTTTCGCATGAATCCCGAGTTTATGCGGCTTTCCTGCCCATGAAGCCGAGCCAAATGCATGGGTTCTGCAATACCACTCGTTGTTCCCCTTTTGCAGTTTAGCATGAATTGTGCGGACGCCTTTGGATACATCTCTGCTCTTGGCGAATGGCATACTTTTTCCATGAAAGTAATGAACATAATCCATACCACAAAACAAGCACAATTTATGCGAGCAGATGTACATTATGCACGTCACCATTTACACGTTTATTGTGGTAACTTTGTGAACTAGCCCACTTATGCTGATGTAACCTAGAAACACACACTGAGAATTAAATTAACAAAATACACGTGTATTAAAATGTCAGCATCCAGCAGTTTGTGATCACCAGTAACTGCTGAGAGAGTGCACTTACATGACAAGTTACCACTGAGAATTCTGAAAAGTAGAATTGCTATGCACAGTACCTGAATAGATTCATGCTGGTCTTCTCAGAAAAAGGTGGCATTTCAATACATTAGAATACATTTATAAAACTGCACAAAAACAAGCACTGCAAGACCCATTAAGGTATATATATAGCTCACGCAATAATTAATGCATCACACCCCCCTCTGTAATGCATGTTTTTCTTTGTGTGCACATTTCGAGCCCATTTTCTGTACTCAGTTATCTTCTGTACATACTGCATGTGTGTATTGTCCTTAGGTTTAATCCACTCACACTGTATGTGCATGTGTGGTTGCATTTAAGCATCCATATTCTGGAGTTACAATATAGTTACAGGTGACAAAGTGCAGAGATGAAATGATGGGAAAAGGGACAGAAAGATTGGAACAGGTGGGTAAGCGCCTGCAAAAGACAGGGATGTCATTTCACCAAAATGCCTGGGGTAGTGGAAGTGACATCACACGACCTTTGCCTCTGATGACATCACAGGAAGTGATGTTATGTGACCCTACCCCAACGTGACATCACGGGAAGTGATTGAACACAACATATCACCCCTTTACAAAACAGGAAGTGGCATCACATAGCATTGATCCTAGGTAAACTACGATAAATATGGTTACGATATCACTATAATGTGATATACATTTCATACAAGAATGCATCACCATTGTATCGTTAATATCAGTGTGTCTAGGCCCATGTTTACAAATTGCTGTGAATGCAAGCAGACGTCCAAGACCAAATGACAATGATGTGTTGTTATATAGCACTAACGCTTAAGCCCTTTAAGTTTGTCCTCCACCCAACTGATCCTTCATAGTGAACTCGGTGGTTGCTTCCATGACCATCAATCTGTATTCCCGGCATCCAGAGACACAGAAACTGCTCTCCTGAACACCCGTTAAGACTTGCTTGCAAATCTTGACTCTAACTGTCCTGCTGCTCTTATTCTGCTCGATCTCTCCTCTGCCTTTTGTGGGATGTTCTTACCCATGCAGCCAAGCCCTACCATAAAACTGTGCAGTACTGGCATTGAAAACATCATGATGGCCAGAACTCCCCAGAGAGTGCACAGGGAAAACATGAAGAATAGGCTGCCACCCATTTTTGCCTATGTTGTGAGCGGTGTCCAGTCATAATATCGAATACAATATTTTCGAAAGTCAAAATGTCGAAAATATTTATTCGAAAATAAAAATGTCGAATTACAAAAATGTCGAATTTTTTTCATTTTTTTTTCGAATTAATGTTTAAATAAATAATTAATTAATAATAGTTTATTAAACATAATTGTTTTAAATAATTAAAGGTATATCCGTGGTGGGTGGGGGGGATGGGGAGGAGGGGGGGGTTGGGGTAGGGGTTTGGGATGGGGTTTTTTAATAATTAATTATTTAATTAATGTTTTATTAAATATATTTTTTTAAAATTAAAGGTATATCCATGGGGGGTGTTGGGAGGGGATGGGGAGGAGGGGGGGGGGGTTGGGGTAGGGGTTTGGGATGGGGGGGTTGGGGGGACCCCCCCATAAAAAACATTAGTTTTTGTGACATTTTACATAGTTGTTTTAACATTGGTTTTTCGATTTTTTTTTCGACATTTTATTTTTGAATTAATGACTTTTTCTATTATATGTATGTGTTTTCGACATTTTTGCATTCGACATTTTTGTTTCGACATTTTTGTAATTCGAAATTATGTTTTCGATATTATGACTATAAACCGTTGTGAGCACAGGAGGGCACTGCCTAAAACCACCATTGGGCTACACACACAGTAGCCTGAAACCATTGGGATTGGCAATGCTGATTGCCAAAAGCAACCCAGAATTGTGGGGAATTCATTTTATTAATGTCAAAAGGGATGCAATACTGGTGCTCACCACTATCAGAAAGCCGGCATTTTAAAACCACCAGAATTTTGTGTAAAACTGAACAATTGAACCCAAACCAGGCCAAGGAAAGACTTGCTAAGAGGTGGATACAACATAAAACTATATTCTGAAATGACTTGAAGTAAGTAATTATTTAATGTATATATAGAAAATAGCTGGGGATGTCAGCAGCTTAAGGGAAATTGGATTTGAAACCACTAAAATTGAAATGTTTAAATTAAATGAGTGACCTACTTTTGAGTGTAACATAGTTTGCAACTGTTGAAATGTCATAGTTTTGAACTTAGAATCAGCATTCTAGCTGCATGTGCGAAAATTGTAAGTTGAATTTGAATGTAGAAAACTGGGAACCAAAGTGACATTTAGCTGAATTCTGCCTGACAACTACCCCCGACAGGAGTTGAACTGGCTCAACAACTCTTCCCAGGCCTGGCTGCATCCTGCTGCCCCCACCAAAAGGAGGTGACACCTCTCTGATTGAATTAGGGGAGTGGTACCTGGGGACTACAGGAAACTAATCAAAGCCCTGTCCTGGACTCAGGCAAATGTTATATTGGGGGGGGTCGTAAAATGGCTTCCTCTTGGGAGAAACTGGGAGAGGCAGTGCCTGTGAGAGCCAGCTGAGCTTGGGGGAAGTCGATAAACCAGTTATTCCACCATGTGATGCGGGAAACCACACCCCTTTGGGCCAGAGCATATTTTAAAAAAAAGATGGATAATTCATAGTACGGACTTGTCAGAATTATATAAGCAATATCATTATTCTTGTGATTTTTCTGTGCACGTTTTAAGAGGTGTTAGGACCCTGTGGTGTATTCTGGGGGGTTGCTAGCAGAAAATAGGGTCTTACTCCAAATGTCTGCATGTTAAAAATCTGACACTTCATCAATTAATGTCCATACTCCTTGCGCACATTTGTGTAATTTTTGGTAAATGTCCGATATTGGTAAACCGACCAAAAAACGCAAAATGTGGTCATTTCTGAATCCCAGCTCGCAGGAACATGGGGCTTGAACAGAGACCTGTCTTAATTCATCTGTAATATGTACATGTAATGTCAACCACTTGTGTATCTGGGAAATATGTATTTGAATCAAATATAGATTTGTGGACAAATTGACCAGGGGAGGATCCTCTGACCCAAAAACAGACCTCATCATGATGACAATCCATTTCCTTCCCCCAATCATGGGAGAGGGGAGAATTGGGCCAATGACAAGTAGAGAGGGGCAGGCTCAGTTATGCCACGCAGACACCCACTTTCTAAACACATAAAAGCAGACAGTGCAGGACAGGTAGGGACATTCACTTTCCACTTTCTTGCGGGACGCTTTGCCGGGAGACTTCAGACTTCACATCCAGAGATCCAGACTTCAAATCCATCAATCTCCAGAACCTGTAGCAGAAATTAAGAATTTGTAGCAGAGAGGCCTGAATCCACAAGCTGAATCCTCTTCAGCAGGCCTCAAAACCAACCAAGCTATTCAACAGCCGGGCAAGCTCTTTGAATTTTTTGCCAAGAACTTTTGCAAGAACCTGTAGCAGTATCCACAAAGCAGTGCTGTATCCGGAACCAGAGAGAACCACAAACCAGACCGTTTTGAGCAGAACCGGTGCTTGACAGACCCAGAGAGCAGAGCTGACCCAGATAGCCGGGACTTCAGAACCACCCGCCGGAAGTCCCGTCCAACCTGACCAGACCTTGACGGCTTATTTCAAAAATATAGTCTGAGTACTCACTGTGCCAAAACCAATCTCTTAGTTTAAAATAATCTAATCCAAACTATTTTAGCCTATTAGAACTGCCTCCTAGAATCGTGTCATTCTGTCATTCTTAAAGCTGAAAACTGTCACCTGTCATTTTAAATTTTTAAATTTCAAATCTGAAAAACTACCTTCACAAAATAGTCCGTATCTCCGGAACCGTTTGTGCTAGGAGCGAAATGTAACTTTTATCTTAAAGCTAAGATTCTAGACTTTCCAACGAACCTAGAACTTGCTACTCTTTATAGGGCCACGTAATTACGCTCGACGCACGCGATTAGATTTGCCGCGATTTGACATTTTGCACAATTTCAGCCACGTGTAAAAATCAGCAGCTCCTTGCTTTCCTTTGCAAAAATTCGTTTTAACCTGCTAGTTACTCATAGAGCATTGCTAAAGTGAGGCTGAACTAATATAAACTAGATATCACCCACCCTGAACCTCTAGAGGGAATTAAAAGCCTTTTTAGCATATTTTTCACTTAATTGCAACCACATCAAAGTATCTTGCCTGTGTTAAAACTCATACCTGTTTTCCTCTAAGCTTGCTAGGGGGGAACTGAATTATTTTTGATGTCATTCCTGAGAACTGTGTGTCTTCTTTCCATCTCCTTATATTGCATAAGGGGGGGGGGTGAATTGTCAAGGAAAAGTGATTACATTGTCTTTTGTTGAAGCCATATCAAGTTATTTTCTGTGCTGCATTTCATTCATCATTGCGTTTCCTTGAACCATATAAAGCATTCTTTCCCACCTCATTCTTCTATTCCTATTCATAAGTAACCAAGAACTGTGCTACTGTAGGATTACCTCTTGCTGATTACTGCTCATATTCACAAGTGTACTATCCATTATCAATTTATTTATAGAAGTGTGATATATATATATATATATATATATATATATATATATATATATATATATTGTTTAATTTTTCAAATAAACCTTTTAAATTTGCAAAACAAGCCTACTTCTTGGCTCAGTGGGGTCAAGGGGGATTCTAAGAGAGGGGTGTTATACAAGGGTTCATCATCCAGATTATAACTTGCCATAAAAATACATAAATAAGGGCTTCCCTTGGGCATCCCAGACAAGGCACTGACTTAGTGGGATTGCTTGATTGGAGTCACTTACACTTTGACATGGTCAAACATTCCATTCTCATATAATGGCTCAGTGAAACCCTTGGCATCGTGAATTGGGCACTGGACTGGCTGACTTCTTTTCCTCACTAACTGCCCCTGCCAGTTGCAGCTGGACCCTTACTCTCTCTCCCTATGGTATAGCCCAGGGCACTATTCCATCACCAATATCTTTTTTGCCCCTCTTGCTCACTTGATCTCCTCCTTCTCTCCTCATTTCCAGTGTTACACTGATGACACACAGCTTACCTTCAAACTTCCCTCTACTAGCTCCTCTTCCCTCATTCCTGATTGTCTGACCGCTATCCAGGCATGTTGTGCGTCTAACAACCTCTGGCTTAATGCACTTAAGACAGATATCCTTCGTATTGGGACACCTGAATCCTGTTTCCCTTCTACCCTCTGGCCCTCCTACTTGGCCACTCTTCCTCCACCTTACCCTTCAGGCCGAAACCTTGGGGTCATCTTTAACTCCTCCCACTCCGTCACCCCTCACATCTTGGACCTTTCCAAGAAGACAAACTTCCAGCTTCACTTCCTTACAGGCATTCTCCCTTTCCTCACCTTTCCCCAGCTCAATTTTTCCAGAGTTCTGGTCCTCTCTAGGCTGGACCATTGCAACAGCCTCTTTCACAATCTCCCTCTTTCCGCCCTACACCCCCTTCAGCTAATCCAGAATAGGGCTGCAAGGCTTATCCTTAGCCTCAAGCTCAGGTACCATATCTCTCCAGCCCCAAAATCTCTCCACTGGATCCTGGTGGCCGCAAGGATCAACTTTAAGAACTTCTGCATCACCCACAAGGCTGTCTGGGGCCTGGGACCACGCTACCTTCAACCTTCTCTCCCTGCAAGCGCCCTCTGCTCCTCTAACTCCAACTCTCTGAACGTCAAACGCTTCTCTAAGCATAGAGTTGGGGGCAAGTCTCTCTCTTCGGCTGGTGCCTCTTTTGGAATCCACTTCACGACACGTGGTCTATTCCGCCTCACTGCTTAGTTGCATAGCAACGAGCCGAGGGCATTACCAGATCCTTTTGATTAAGGCAGACACACGCCGGTGCTGCCTCCACAGCACTCAGAGAATACGAACCAGTGAGAAAATGGAAACTCACGTCCCTCAACACCAGCCCACCCCTCTGGTTTCAGAGACGCCCCACCAGGTAATGTTTTGCGCATACACATTTTCAGCACGCACATTTATCGTCCTCCGGTCACAGACAAGGAACAGGACATTGAACCCGAGACATCCCTGCAGCCCAACTAACAAGGGCATTTATTACCCTTTGTTGTTTGTTCATGCAGGCTCCTCTGCATTTTATGCAAATCCAGAGTCACGAACACGGCGCAGACTAGGAACTCGCCCATCCATATTTACTAGGAGCAGCACTGGACCACGGACCCGTTCATGGTGTACAGCACACCAGGCAACCCACGGTAGGAAAGATTTATTTTCACCTCAGCTCTTTTCATTATAAATGGAGGATACATGACACTCATCACTGTCTCTTTGCAGGGACACCTATCACACACTCCAGTCCCAGCCCAATCCCAGGATTCAGTCCTGGGACACGTAGTGCTTTGTCCACCCGTTTCTGGTCACAGCGGCTTCACAGGCACTGGCATGCAGCACCAGTCTTGAGGCTTCCAAGTTTGGCTCCCCTCTGACGGTAAGAAAACCATTTCTACCTGAGTAGGGGTTACTTGCTCCATATGTACAACTTACCCACAACCACAAACATTCATGCTTTCAACTTTGGTTTTATGCATGCATAGCAGCACTATGTCATGAACAATCACTCTAGCTATTCACCCTTTTTCTGTTTTCCTCATAGGGTACTCAGCCCTGACGAAGGTGGCTTTAAAAATGTTTTTCTGAACCACCAAAACACAGACTCCAGCAAGGGGGACCCCTGGTTTGGCAGACAACCGGTGGTCCGCATGGACTAGCAGAATTTCCCTACATACTTGGGTATCAAGGGATTTAATGTTTTTTGTTTGACTAGTCAGTTCCACATCCCTTGCACGCGTACTATTCTTATTCGTTCAATTTTTAAACTAAGACTGGGGATTTTGTTCATCACTGTGTTTGAGACACTTTAACCAGCATCAATATGCATTTAGCACAATGGACTGCATATTAGAGAATTGTGTATATATGTGATACATGAATTACATTAAGAGTGTCAACAGTATACATTTTGTCTTTGTTTCAGCTTTGTCTGCATAGTTTTTCAACGTTGTTTTACAAATGTATTGTTTATTGTGGAAATATTGAACAACAGTTATAACAATCTTTTACCCAACATATGTCATGACATGCGTGTTGTTTTATTGAAAAAATCATCTACCGAATAAGGTAACCAGAGTCTGACTTAGTCCAGGCCCGATAAGAGGTACTTCACCTACACAACATAATTCCTTGGTTGCTAGTACAAGTTGTTCAGCAGCACTTTTTCTTCTTTGGCATATTCTTTCAGTGTACCCAGCTGCCAGTCCTAAACAGGGCATCCCAACTCCCATTTTTTGTAAGGCCTCTTTTGGAACAGCCTCCCTGCCCCACTCAGACTTGAGCCGTACCTCCTTAAATTCTGGAAACATCTCACAACTCTGATTTTCTCTACTTCTTTCCCGCTTCCCCTCCCCTGCTAAACCCCCAGTGACGCTTAGACTGACAGCCAGGACCTTCATAAATCTCACCAGTACCTGGAGCATACCCAGTCAACACCAGCACCCTCCACCACCCAGGACTGCCCTTGTGGGCCCCCTCTTGGGCAGCTGTGCTTCCCACCTGTGGGATTCCCCACCTTACAAATAACCAGCGTGCCTCCTCTGGCATCCTCAGCACTTCCCTCCCGGGTTCTCACTAGCACTTGCCATTCCTTGCTCGATACCCCCTTTCCCATGCCCCTCCCCCTGGCACTTCTCTTCTCAGCACTTGTACGTCCAAATGCTACAATGCCTGGTAGCACCACGATTCTATACTTTCTGTTTTTATTATGTTTTTTTCCCTCTACTGTTCCCTTTCCCATATTGCCTTGTGGCACCTTGAAACACTATTTTGTTGTGCGGGAGCCTAACAAATGCTCAATACATAAATAAATACATAAATAGAAAAGATATACATACAATATCACCCAACCTGTGTTGGTACTCATTTATCAACCTCAGAAGGATGAAAGGCTGAGTTGAGGTGTTTAAGAACAGACTAAATCAGTGACTCACCCCTTGAAGTGTGCCAGAAATACACCTTAAATGACTCTAGCAATTAGTGTATAGAATTCCAGAAAGAAAAATGATTTGTTATTCCTATTCTTTCTTATATAGGGTCACTGCTGAATGTGTTACTTGCTGAACCCCCTGTTTTTTTAAGAGTCCTGAACAAGAAAGCCAGCCACTTCAGAAACAAAGTGGCACCTTGCGCTGGTCACATTTTTTGCCATCTTCTTTTTTTTAGGGGTAGCGAGGGAGACCTCGGGGATCACAGCTGCGAACCCTGTTGGCCCTCAAATGATGTCCCGGGCAAAAGATCAGATAAGTATGCATGCCATCGCTTGTGGTAGTTGATGCAACAGTTATTATCACGTTATCACACTCAACTATTTATCCTGAGTGTATTGTTTGTAGTCGGGTGTTCCAAGCATTTTGTTTGTGCTTTTGTCAGTTGTGCGTAAGATGTGCGTGCATTTTTTGGTGATGTGTGTGTGTAGGTATGTATGCATAGCTATTAATAGCTTTATGTTCAAGCATACACTGAACATATTGTCCATGTATATCTACTTACAGCGCATATTGTATTTGTGTCTTGCATATTGTTTGAGTGTATTGACCTTCTAAGCATATTGTCTGGGCCAGTCATTGTCTGTACGCATTGCATTTACCTATTGTGCATACTTATATTATGAGTGTATAGTATGTATATAGGTGTATCCTGAAACTATGTATATAGGTGTATCCTGAAACTTTAGTTTGTAGCTGTCAGTGTGTTTTACAAGCAGATACTTTGTGATTGTGTGTTTATGTGTTGCTTAACTGTGAGAGTGTTAATGCATATTTATTCAAAACATTTATAATGATTCATGTAATTATTTGTGCCGAAAAACTGAGATTTTTGCGCCATTCTGCCCGCAAATCCCCATTTGCTAAACAGGGATTTGCTGGCAGAATGGTGCACAAATCCCCGTTTTTCGGCGCAAATAATTCCATGAATCAGCACGATTTTGTTTGTGGTATGCACATTCTAAATATATTGAGTGAGATTCTCAAATAATTGTGCAAATGAAAATAGTGCAGGGAATGTGCTCTCATTTGTGTATTTTTAGAAATTCTCAGGTCACCTTATTCACAATGCTGACCTGAGTTTTATGCGGAGGAATTGCGCAGTGAGGCAAAGATGCACTGCACCGGCCCCTTGCATACATACGTGTCGGGAGCACCCTCCTCACACTCATGTAATGCAGACTCCCAGCAACTATGTGGTTGCTCCGAGGGCATTTAAAAGAGAGAGGCCCACAAAGGGCCCCTTTTCTGTGAAATGATCAGATAAGTAAAGCATTGTCATCCCTGTTTGAGGGTTGGAAATACTAGTCTAACATCCACGGCTTAACCCACGGCTCTCACGCGTCAAAAACAATCCATGACAGGGTCAGAAATGACCCTGCCATGATTTGAACATCCCACTGCGTCTCTTTCAAAATGTGCAAGGGGATGACCATCATTACAGGGCATTTGAAATCGCATCCCATTTGCGAATCCGGGATGCGCTGTCAAATGCCATGAAACACCCGTGTATTTGCACAAATGATCAAGGGAGAAAAAGGGCATGTGAATGAGCGCTTCTAAGATCTAAGAGGCAGTCATTCAGATGCCCTTTAAGAATTGGGTGGTACTTTTTTAGTGGAAGTGAAGAGATGCGCTGTGCAAGTGAGGGCAGGCAGTTCAAGCTGACTGACAAACTTCTTAAAGCCTCAGTTTTAATGGCCACTCCGATTATACATTGTATGTTATACCTGTAGGTTTGAAGTGTAAGTGACTCCAATCAAGCAATCCCACTAAGTCAGTGCCTTGTCTGGGATGCCCAAGGGAAGCCCTTATTTATGTATTTTTATATCCAGTTCATTTACTCTGGATGACAACCCTTATATAACAACCCTCTCTCAGAATCCCCCCGACCCCGCTGAGCCAAGAAGTAGGTTTGTTTTGCAAATTTAAAAGGTTTATTTGAAAAATTAAACAATATATATATATATATATCACACTTCTATAAATAAATTGATAATGGATAGTACACTTGTGAATGTGAGCAGTAATCAGCAAGAAGTAATCCTATAGTAGCACAGTTCTTGGTTACTTATGAATAGGGACAGAAGAATAAGGTGGGAAAGAATGCTTTATATGGTTCAAGGAAACGCAATGATGAATGAAATGCAGTACAGAAAATAACTTGATATGGCTTCAACAAAAGACAATGTAATCACTTTTCCTTGACAATTCACTCCCCCCCTTTATGCAATATAAGGAGATGGAAAGCAGAGCACACAGTTCTCAGGAATGCAGTCAAATACAATACGAAATTCAGTTCCCCCCAGCAAGCTTTGAGGAAAACAGGTAGAAGTTTGAAACACAGGCCCAAAATGCATTGAATGTGATGACAATGAAGTGAGAAATGTGCTAAAAATGCTTTTAATTCCCTCTAGAAGGTTCTGGGTGAGTGAGAGATACTTTGTATTAGTTCAGGATCACTTTAGCAATGCTCTATGAATGATTGTCAGGTTGCAAACGGATTTCAGCAAAGGAAAGCGAGGACAAATCTTTTTACACGTGGCTGAAAATAAGCAAAAATGTCAAATCGCTGCAAATTTAGTCTCGTGTGTCGAGCGCAATTAAGGAGGAAGTATAAGGAGTTGGTTCTAGGCTCGTTGGAAAGCCTAGAATCTTAGCTTTAAGATGACAGTTAAAACTCGCTCCTAGCACAACGGTTCAGGAGATACGGCCGATTTAGTAAAGGTAGTTTTTACGATTTGAAATTTTAAAGCTCAGAATGACAGATGACAGTTTTCAGTTTTAAAAATGACAGAATTACACGATTTTAGGAGGCAGTTCTAATAGGCCAAAATAGTTTGGATTAGATTATTTTAAACTAAGAGATTGGTTTTGCACAGTGAGTACTCACACTATATTTTTGACATAAGCCGTCATGGTCTGGTCAGGTTGGATGGGACTTCCGGCGGGTGGTTCTGAAGACCCGGCTATCTGGGTCAGCTCTGCTCTCTGGGTCTGTCAAGCACCGGTTCTGCTCACAACGGTCTGGTTTGTGGTTCTCTCTGGTTCCGGATACAGCACTGCCTTCTGGATACTGCTACAGGTTCTTGCAAAAGTTCTTGGCAAAGATTTCAAACAGCTTGCCCGGCTGTTGAATAGTTTGGTTGGTTTTGAGGCCTGCTGAAGAGGATTCAGCTTGTGGATTCAGGCCTCTCTGCTACAAATTCTGGAGTTCATTTCTGGTCTCTGGAGATTGATGGATTTGAAGTCTGGATCTCTGGATGTGAAGTCTGAAGTCTCCCGGCAAAGCGTCCCACATGAAAGTGGAAAGTGAATGGCTCTACCTGGGTTTCAATGTTTCTTTTATGTGTTTTGAAAATGGGTGTGTGCCTGGGCCTAGCTAAGCCTGCCCCTCTCACTTATCATTGGCCAAGCTTTCCTCTCTCCCTTGATTGGGGGAAAGAAATGGAGTGTCAGAGTGATGCTGTGGTTTTATGGTCAGAGGAACCTCGCCTTGTCAAATTGCACACAAATCTATTTCTGACCCAAATACATCTTTATCTATGTACCATTTTTCTAATATTATAGGTCCAGTTAACATATTTTTTGTAGCACCAAACCATCCGATACCTGTCTTTGTACGATGTTGTGTCTACTGATGAGAGAATTTGCCCCTTTTCATCCAGATAACGACCTCTAAACCTTTCCAGATTTTACACAAATGTGCACCAGGGATATGGGTTTCAGATGATAAAGTGTCAGATCTTTAACATGCATACATTTGGAGTAACAACCCTTTTTTCCGCTACTATCCCCAAGAACATACCACATGGTCCTAACACCTCTTAAAATGTGCTCAGAAAAATCACAAAAATGATGATGTTATTTATATAATTTTGACAAGTCCGCAATGTGAATTATCCATCTTTTTAAAATCATGCTCTAGCCCCAAAGGGGTATGGTTTTCCAAAGCACATGGTGGAATTTCTGGTTTATCCACTTCCCCCAAGCTCCGCTGGCTCTCACAGGCACTGCCCCTCCCAGTTTCTCCCAAGAGGAAGTCATTTTACGACCCCCCCAATATAACATTTGCCTGAGTCCAGGACAGGACTTTGTTCACCTTCCTGCAGTCCCCAATGCTCCTCCCCTTTTCCAATCAGAGAGGTGTCATCTCCTTTTGGCAGGGGCAGCAGGATGCAGCTAGGCCTGGGAAGAGTGGCTGATCAGGTTTCTCCTGCGGGGGTAGTTGTCAGGCAGAATTCAGCTAAATGTCACTTTAGTTTCCAGTTTTCTACATTCAAATCCAACTTACAATTTTTGCACATGCAGCTAGAATGCTGATTCTAAGTTCAAAACTATGACATCTAAACAATTGCAACCTATGTGACACTCACAAGTAGATCACTCATTTATTCTAAACATTTCGATTTTAGTGGCTTTAAACACAAAGGCCCTCATTACGACCCTGGCGGAAAGTAACAGACCCGACTGCCATAGCGTAAATAGCGTTTCCGCCATTGCACGATGGAGTAAAGTGCGGCCAATTATGACCCATCGGGCACGAGCATTACGCCATGGCGGAAGTGCAAAGTCCGCGATGGCGGAAATGTCCCCAAAACGCCCCTCTCCGCCGTCGTACGGCGCCCTAGGTGCAATTCCGCCACCCATCATAGCGGTCACCGTAATGAGCGCCAATCGCAAAATACGGTGACCGTAAATATACGGAAACGGAAGTAAAAACATGGGGCCGGAACGGGAAACAGCACGCCGCACACCTATAAAATCAGAATCCCAACACAACCATTAAAAATCCGACCCTGAGACACATCCCAACCCGACAGCCACCCTAGTTAAAACAAACAAAATGGGAAAAGTAGCAAAGAAAGCGTGCGACCGCAAGCGGCAGGTCCACTTCTCCCATGAGGAACTCACCGTGCTCACAGAGACCCTCCAGGAGAATGCTGCCGTCGTCTTCTCGACGCAAATGACCAGGACGGCACTTGCGAACAAGAAGGCCACATGGGCCCTGGTGGCACAGCGGGTAAGTGCGGTGGGGACCGCACCCCGCAACCCACAGCAATGCAGAAAGCGATGGGATGACTTGCGGATACGCGTACGGAGCATACTATCAGCCAACCGTAACATTGCCACAGCTACCGGGGGAGGATCGGAATCACCCATCAAGTTGACCCCCTTGGAAGAAATCTGTGCCTCCACCATTGGAATGGAGAGCATAGAGGGAGTCGGAGGGATGGAGAAAGGAGTGCAGACATCCGAAGAATCAGTTAGGTGGGCCAAATAAAACAATGCTAAATCCACAATGTCCAATCATGTGAAGTACCTTGTGGCCACATAGTGCAACAGAAACACATGTCCAGGAGAACGGCCACATACATTGGCCTGATAGCGCACTTTAAAAGTCACATTAAATACATAAATAATTAAAAATCCTAAAAACACCCTCTACACGTGCAGCATGCACACCCTAACTGCAGGCTGCAAAACAACTGCATCCTCAATCCACACAGAAATGAAACCACCTCCAAGGCCCTGACCCAAATCACCCTCAGGTACCACCCCAATGCATGTGATACATTGCCATTCCAATTTCCACAGACCCATAAATAATGCTCGCCCTCCTTTACTCCACCACAGGGTCCGAGTCAAACGACGAGCTGCAGGACACCCCTACCAGCACACCTGCAAAGAGGGCCAAGACCAACGGCCAAAGACCCTCCACCTCAGCTGCACGGATCAAGACACGGCAGCAGCCCAAATCAAGTGGCAGCACACAGGAGGGGACTTCAACAGGCACCCCAGCAGCCAGCATGCCCACACCAGCAGCACCACAGGTCCCCCCAATGGATGCCACAGAAGGCACTGCTTCTGATGGCAGCAGCACCATAGGTGACACTGCATTGATGCCAGCATGCTCCGACACAGACAACGGTGCTGTCGATGTAGGACCCATCCATGACCTGTCTCAATCCCCCTGTTTGTTTCATCCCCTACACCATGAGGATACCACGCAGGGGCACCCACAAGACGACGACTGGCCATCCCCCACAAGCCCTGTGGCAAGGCAACATGAGGTGATCAGCCCCTCTGTGACACCACCGCAAATGGCCATGGCACAGCAGAGGCAACAGTCCCTCGACCAGGTGATCGTGCAACAGCAGCAACTGGCCACGCTCCTCAAGGACCATGCTGATGAATGTGGGGGTACTAAGGCAGCCATAGAAACATCTACTGAGACACTTAGGGCACAAATGGAGAGAAGCACCGAGAGCCTGAGGGTACAAATGGAGAGAAGCACCGAGAGCCTGAGGGGGGAACTGCATGCGACGTCCAAAGGCATATGTGCTGAACTTGCCGCTGTGCGCCGTGTGCTCACTGAGCTCTCACAAACCCTTAGGGACATGCATGGACGTGAGCAGGCAGAGACATCATCCGTTGCAAGTTCCGTCCAGGGCAGCCCCCAACGTAGATCTGGGAGGAACCTGCGCTCCACAGGCAGGGGTGCCCCTGATACCCGGAGAGGGGGCTTGCAATAGCGTCTGCCCACTGACAATGAGCATCTTTGGACACTGGTGTTCGGGGGGGAGGTAGGAGGGTGGAGGGGGGGTGTTGGGCTTACTTGGGTGGCGGGTCGATGGGGTGTGTAACATAACTTCACATATGCTATAAACATGTCATAATCATCCAATGAGACGTGTGGACATTGATCTTTGTGTGCGAGGCCTTTATAGGCGTACAGTCCACATTGTGCATGTTCCAGACACACACAGTGCCACAAGTCCCGTGTCCATGTATCAGCCACCAGGCGTGAGTGCTAGAAGCATGAATTTATGATACTCTGACGAATTTCACTGGCCTCCTGTGCCTCGCGGACTCCCTGAGGTGCTGCCACATCCCCAGCCTCATCATGACCATCTTCAGGTGCGTGCAGTTCTGCGTCAGGGGGCATGGGCACATTTCTACGTACGCACATGTTGTGTAGCATGACACATGCCATGACTATCTTTGCAACCTTCTCATGGCGGTACAGGAGTGCCCCGCCAGACCTGCTGAGGCAGCGGAAACGAGCCTTCAGTAGGCCGAATGCCTGTTCTATGACTACACAGGTACGTGAGTGGGCATGGTTGTAGTCCTCCTCATGCTGGTCCTGTGGGTTCCGGAGTGGTGTAAGGAGCCATCTCTTCAGTGGATACCCGGCATCACCTGTATGTGGACAAGAAAGGATGTTTGTGGAATGACATTGCTACGTACGCATCCCCCCCCTTCCTGCCAGGTCATTGCCGCATCACATACCCCACATTATCATGCATGGAATGAGACTCACCGAGTAGCCAGGATCTGTTCCCTGCGTGTCGCTCCATGTAGCGTGGTATTGTAGAGTTCCTCAAGACCATAGAATCATGGGTTGATCCAGGAAATCGGGCACAACAATGTGTAAAGATCCTGTTGGAGTCACACACCATCTGTACATTAAGAGAATGATATTGCTTCTGGTTGCGGTACTGGGCCTCCATGGCATGTGGGACAACCAATTCCACATGGGTGCAGTCGATGGCACCAATGCAACCCGGTATGCCGGCCAGTGCATGGAATCCAACTTTTGTGTTTGTAATCTCCTGCTCCGAGCGTGGTAAAGAGATGTAGTCGTCTGCGTGCTTCAGGAGGGCATCGAGCACTTGCAATAGTGTCCGTGAGAACAGTGGCTGTGAAATGCCAAGCAACTGTCCGACTGTGTGCTGGTAGGTGCCTGTGGCCAGGAAGTGGAGTACAGACACCACCTTCAGTAGGGGTGGGATGGCGGTTGGGCTATCTATCATGCTGACAAGGTCAGCGTGTGTCATGTCCACAATGGAGATTATGGTGTCCCGGTCCAAACGGTAGAGGGTGTGGATCTGCTCATCAGTGAGGTTGAACGGATGAGCTCGGAGGCGTGGGATTGCGGGCTGCCTGCCTGGTGGTAGTGGCTGTGCTGGTGGGCCTTGCTGGCCCTGCCTTGCCCTCCTCCTCCTCCTGCGTCTCCTTTGTGCGGCCGGTTGTTGTAGTAGTTGGTGTTCGTCTTCTTCTTGAAGTTGGAGTACTTGCAGTGCTATCAGGTCCCCCAGGCCCAACATCGCTAGTCTTGCCGGTAGCATTTTGGAGTGGGTGTGGTTGTGGGAGGGGGTTGGGTGTGCAATTTATGTGTTTTCAGGCTGTATAGCCTCCACCTGTGGTGATTCATTCCACCTGTGCCAGCTGCAATCCCCTTTGGGCGAGCACTGTACCGAGGTTCACCGACGGACGGGGCGTCCCATTTGTGAGTGAAGCCAGTTGCCATTTTCACACACTGCCGCACTACATGGATGATTTTGTGATTTCGAGCGCCCACGGATGCCTTTTCGACGTGATGTTGCAAATGAGGAATTCGAAGGACAGCGTTTTCGGTTTTCAGCTAGCGGCGAGGAGACGCCCACAGGTCTGACTGCAAATATAACATTCTATTGTTTAATGTCCTTGGGACAGGGGCCATGGCGAGAATGCAATGATTGATATGAATAGTATGGGATGCGCAATAGCGTAGTGGACGATAAGGCAGGACGTTCCCAAATACATGTTACTTCACATCACTAGAATTCCGGGCTGGAGCACAGTGGATTTTGCAGGCTGCATTACGCACAGACTCAATGGAGATTTCAAATGTAATGTGAGTTAATAATCATGCGTTTTTATACCGGGATGAGGGAATGATGTATGGATGCATGGACAGATGATTTAATAGAGAGTTTGCCATGTACATGGCTTTTTGGTATCTATCCCCTTCCCCTGCGCTATGTGATGCAGAGCTGCCATAGTGGGACCATCGTCTATCTGCCCTTGTTGAACCCTCCCTGTCTCGACGCGCCTTCCAACACTTGTGTCTATGCACGTTACTAATCCCATCTCATGGATTCTGTTTTAACAGACGCATGCACACAAACACTCGTTTGTAATAGTGTTTTCACCTCGATTTATATTGTTATGATTGGCAAGTGATTCATGGGTGGAAATAATCCTTTTGAGTGGGCTAGCATGCATATGGCTGTAGATTTGGTGTGATCATTGAAGTGAGTGATTCAAATGAAGTTCTGATGGCCATACTATTGTTTTTCATTTCATTTGGGTGACAGGTATCTCCTCCCCTTTTGCCGCTGCCATCTGTATGCCACTCCTGCAGATGGCTTTTACTCCCGACACCTGCTGCTTCGAGTTCATCAGTGGAGCACCATTACGATCTTATGGGACGATCGCCAATGGGCCACATGCCCTTACGCAGTACTAGTGGCTAGGAGCAACATATCTACCTTTCAGCTGGACTAGTGCCTACCTAATGGGGCGGGCCTGCGGTTCTAGGCGCTTCCATGTTGCCTTTTTGGACGTGAATGTAGCCCCTGTGTACCATGAAGGAACAGGGCGTCACACAAGGAGTAGCTGGTCATTTATTGCGGATGCAGCCCACAGTAATGTAGATGTTTTGGGGTTCATGACCAGCTGTATGGGCTTGGTGAATTTGATGTGCATTAAAATTTTAGTCTGATGTTTACCGTGTAGCGTTATTCTTTGGAAGTAATGTAGCATATTCCTATTTGTGGAGCGATGTATTGTGAGTAGATCTGCATTGGGTTCCGGCTTCTGAGTATAGTTGCGTGGTACTGTACTGGCCGCGTTTGCCTACGAAGCCCAGTGAGGTCAGGGATAGGGGCTGCCATCATGACTGTTTTAATGATGTCATGCTTAGGGGCGGGGGTTTAGCTTTTGTGTAACAGATGCCGGTCAGCCAGGTGGATTGGTGGAATGATGTGATTATCAGATAATGGCTGGTCACAGGTGCCTGTGTTTGCGTGCGTTTCTTGGAGGGAGACTGAGGTCATGTCCATTGGAATAGCTTCTGTATTCGTGCCATCTGTGCCCTGCAGCTCCCATTGGCCCCTCTTGAGATGAGCCTGGCTGCTCAGTCACTCTGCCAACTTGTGTGGTACATGCTTATGCTGATGGTTGGTTTGTTTACTGGCATGTGTACAGGGCTGGTGCAGTCTCCCTAAGGATGCTGCTTTGAATGTTGCCTTACACTGGTGTCAGGCGATGGGGGCCTGTTGTTGTTTTGTCTCATCTTTCAGTTCATTTTGCTGTACTTGAACCTTCGCATGCCTGTGCTGCATCAGTACGGCAATGGTGACATGCCAAATATGGATGGCCACTCACAAGGCACTTGGAGCCCCTACATTCATTTGTTCGTTGGCATGCGTGGGTGACTTGTGCATTTCACTGGTTGCATTTTACTTCATTGCACCTACGAGGTGTTGTGCAATGTGGCCAGGGAGTGGTGTACAGGCACTCAGTTGGGCCATTTACGGTTGGTTCACGATGCCGTATTTCTCGCCATGGCGGATTGGTACTTTCCGCCATGCTTGATGGCGTAATGTAAATGTCCGCTAGGGTCAGCATTCGCGTACCGTTGCGCCATGGTGGTAATTACGGTTTTGCATGGCGCGCGTGCGCGTACTTGGTGCAGTTAGCGTTGGCGTTCACTACGGTGTCGCTAATGGCATCGTACTTTACGGTGACGGGTTTTAGTCGCAACGAGCGGTATTCGATGGCGGTATTGCATTTCCGCCATCGTTTTTCGATTTCCGCCAGGGTCGTAATGAGGGCCAAATTCACTTAAGCTGCTGACATCCCCAGCTATTTTTTATATATACATTAAATAATTACTTCCTTCAAGTCATTTCTGAATATAGTTTTACATTGTATCCATCTCTTAGCAAGTCTTTCCTTGGCCTGGTTTGGGTTCATTTGTTCAGTTTTACACAAAAGTCTGGTGGTTTTAAAACGCCAGCTTTCTGATAATGGTGAGCACCAGTATTGCATCAATTTTTGACATTAAGAAAATTAATTCCCCACAGTTCTGGGTTGCTTTTGGCAATCAGCATTGCCATTCCCAATGGTTTCAGGCTACTGTGTGTGTAGCCCAATGGTGGTGTTAGGCAGTGACCTCCTGTGCTTACAACATAGGCAAAAATGGGTGGCAGCCTATTCTTCATGTTTTCCCTGTGCACTCTCTGGGGAGTTCTGGCCATCATGATGTTTTCAATGCCCGTAATGCACAGTTTTATGCTAGGGCTTGGATGCATGGGTAAAAACATCCCACAGAAGCAATTTCACAGCAAATACCTCCATGAGAATACACAAGTTTAGGCCAAGGCATCAAGAACAAACCAAGGGGAGGACCTGCTACAATATAAAATGGACATCCCAGGAAGGGGACATGTATACATTTTCAAAATAATGTGGCTGGAGTGTGTAGTGGGTTGGCATATCAGATAGGCAGTGGGGGGATAGTAGGGAGAGAGCCTGCTAGGAGACAAGGAGGCTGCAGACATACAGGGCAGAGTAGCTATTAAGATGTATATGTATTCCATGTGTTATATTTATTGAACCACACAGAGCAATAAGGGCGGCGTTCACAATAGTCAGAGTTCTGGTGATCAAAGATACTGGAACCAGGTACACCATTGAGAGAGATATATAATTAGTTATATATTCTGTATTGCAAGGGGTATGAATTAGGTCATTGAGTAGACCGTTATAAACTAAGTACATTTCTCTAACATTTAGGTAAACCCTGTAAGAATTGGTGCACACATGGTAAATCCGTCAATGAATGTATTAAGGACATGGCACTTTCATAAACATGTGTAGCCCTGATGAATGTCTGGTAGATAAACGCCTAGGTAACAGAAAGATGTACACGTAGGGCAATAGTATGAGTATAGATAAAATGTTGACCAGTGCAGTCTCTACTCACATTCCCAGATAAAGATTGAAATTGATTTGTGAATCTTGTGGACGAATATGCCTGTATGTTACACTAGATGTGCAATAGGATACTGAGATTCTATGAGTGTGCACTGTATTCTAGTTTTTAACATACCTGCCCCTGCAGTGATCATCAAACGTTGGCAAACGCACCTGTTCAGACTTGTGACACAATCAGAAAACCCATAAAACCTCTAAAAAGCTTAAATATAAGCAGTCTTAGAGCCCTAATTGTAGAAGTATTTGCCTAGCATAAGGAAAAGTTCTGCAGAAACTGTGCAATATCATGACTTGGGTGGAGCTTTCACAATGCCTTCTGCACACCTCAAATTTGCTTCACTAACCATGGTAAAACAAGACATGTCCAAGCTGATTTTTTTACTGCAAATCCCATTATACAGTGGGGTAGGATTTCAGGAGTGAATTGGGGGATTCAAATATAATGATTGACAGACTTGTCTCAGCTCATTCTGCATCAGTGTCTTACCTTAATGCCAAGAAGTGAGATGACAAGCAATTTGGTTGGTGACCTGCATCTTAATCCACATAACCTTCTCCAGGACCAGACAAACAAGAGGGCTGCTGGTATCCCATGACCTTAGCATCCCCTAATAGTAAATTGAAAAATATGTTCACAAAATATTGTACATGTTCTTCAATTCTGACTTGCATTGTATCTCTTTACCAGGTCAGCATACCAACTCCACATAATGATGTCACTGTACAGTGGACACACCACAATCTATATCTGCAACACTCATTTTTACAGTAATGGGGGCACATCCCCCCAGGACACTACATATCTAATTGCTCCCGCCACAATACTGCTAATTTCTGAACCACAACACCTACTCCCTTGCTTTCTGCATGGGTTACTATTCCAGCATTAGGAAATAATGTCTGGACAGCAGCACCCTTGTCTCTTCTAGCACCTCAGAAACACCCCAAATATTTTAATATATCTTAACCACAAGCCGCTAGAACTCATTTAATTTCTGACACAGGAGCACACATAGAACTCTGCCAGTGTACCACACACTGAAAGGTAGAGTCCTGAGCTAATCCAACACTGACATAAATTAACAGTTCCAATGCATTTCAATTTAGACATATAGCATATTGGTGATGTCAGTACTGCAAAGTTAAAACAGCATTTCGGAGACAGCACATGTGTCTGTGAATGTCTACCACCCTGCACGTCTAAACCAATGACTGCTCAGGCACATACATTGTCACTGGCTTTGTAAATAGTGCTATTTGTCAGATTCCTTCCACTTTTGCACGATTCAGCACAAAATAATAGCTGTTTTTGTTACCCAATGTAAAGGTATTGTAAAGGTAAAGGTACTGAATGCACCGACCCTGGAAGGAGCAAGGGATAAGTTAGCCCACGCAGTAATAACATTTGCAATTTCTATTATCTGAGGTGTGTGATTTACCTGTAGGGCACCCTACGTTATTTATACTCCTTCTGTAACAGTACCCGAATATGAAACTAGCAGGTGAGATTGCAAATCTTAATTTATGAATTTATTTATTTATTTGTGTATAATCAGAAAAGAATGATTTTTACAAGAAAGAGTAATTTCATTTGAAGTTCAAGGATTTGTTTCCAAATTTTCTAAGTTGCTAGATAAGATCCTGTAGACTGAAAACAGTAACTTGTAGCAGCAGATAAGAGACGTGACGAGTTACAATCACTAACACATTTCCATAGAGTTTGTTGCCTAGTGGAGAAGAGTGACTGATTGTTCGTTGCCAACTGACGGCCGGAGTACCGTAGCCGGTAGGAGCCCGTTGGCATTGATTTTTAACAAAGGCTGCCTCCATTAATTTAGCCGTCACTACCGCCCAACAAGATTTTTCCCCAGAGATCAGGCGTCACCACCATGTGTCTTCTTCTATTAGAATGGAGTCAACCCATAGGGGAGCCAAGAAAGCTGTACAATCTTGAATTAGGGAAGGACAATTTAACAGGAGGTGACGAACTGTCTCAGTGGATTCTGGGATTTTGCATAATCTGCAAATTGTGATGGTGGAAAGGCTTCTTATCCCCAGAATTCCTCTGGTATGGAGCAGATTAAGTCGTGCTCTTAGAAATGTACACCGAAGTTTTTTGTCCGGAAATTTGGTGCAATACGGCAGAGCAGATTTCGTTTTGTTGTACGTGGGTGGAAGATGTTTTAAAAGCTTGATCGCTGTTGCTTGTTCGGTGGTGGCAATCCAGTCTTGGAATTTCAATTTTTCCGTTACTCTTTGGGGATTAGTGATAAGGTCGTCTGTTGAGCATACTAGTTCTTCCAATTTACTTTTTTGGTGGTGTATCCAATTCTGTGTGACCTTGCAGCTCGTTGAAGCTACTTCCTGACCGATGATGTTAAAGATAGGCAGGCCATCTTTGATTAGGGTCTTCCTGAAGAGGGGCAGTGAGGCCACACTGACCGTGGCGTTTAGAGATAGAAGCCTCAGCTCTCGTCTGACAGCCGCAATAGGAATAGAATTCGGAAGGCCTAGAAGGGTTTCCCAAATGTATCCCTCTAGTTTCTGCCAAAATCCATGTGGCATGGTGATCGTGGCGTCCATGGCGTAGGTTAGAGCGGGGACCATTTTTCCCTTATAAAAGTTGATAGCCGGGATCAGCGAAAATTTACCAAACATTTTGTCGATCGTTCTTAGTTGGGATGTCAAATGTTTGGTTTTGGCCCAAAGATGTTGTTGCATTTTTGTCTCTTGAGGTGTCCCATCGATGATAACTCCCAGGTATTTGAAGTGAGGGACCACTTCAATTCTGACTTTGTTCACTGACCAGGGAAAGGCGTTTATTTGGTGTTGACGGTTTTTGGAAAAGATCATGATTTTAGTTTTTGTCTGATTTATTTGGAGATTGTTGATGTTCATATATTCTGCCAGGTTGTCTAACTGACGTTGTAGGCTGATAGGCGTCTGATCAAGGAGAATCATATCATCGGCGTAAAGAAGACGGGACAAGTCAGTATTACCAAGCTTTGGAGGAAAGCTTCGCACATTGGTTTCCGAGTCTTTAAAGTCCCCCATAAAGGCGACGAAAAGTGCGGGTGCCAGCGGGCAGCCTTGTTTGACTCCTCTATGCGCTTGAATTTCCTTGGAGAGGGAGCCTTGTCTGTTCAGCCGTACACTGAGTGTGGTATTTGTATGCAGAGCTATTATAGGGTTTAGAACAGTATCCGGGCATCTCCATTGTTTCAGCTTTTCCCAAAGTCGCGATCTGTCGACTTTGTCGAACGCCTGCGAGAGGTCGATGAACGCAGCATAGACTGTCGGGGCACCCTGTTTTATTTTAGCCTTTAGGATGCTGAGTATGAAGATGTTTACTATAGTGCTACTGTTCTTCTTAAAGCCTAGTTGAAAAGGGTCGCTGCATGGGGCCGTTTTCACCCAGCGTTGGAAGTGGTCCAAAAGGAGGGATGCAAACAGTTTGCCCATAATGTCCAGTAAAGCTATTGGGCGGTAGTTGCCTGGGTCTTCCCTACTTCCTTTCTTGAAGATAGGAATGATTGTAGATTTGCACCACGATAATGGGATCTTCCTGGAGGCTCCACAATGTTCAAACAGGATGCCGATGAAAGTAGACCATTCGTTGGGATGTTTTTTTAAATCAATATTGGTCAGGCCATCAGGGCCCGGAGCTCTAGATGTTTTTAGCTTTTGGATGGCCAAGGTTATGTCAGCTGTTACTGACAGATCAATCCAAGTGACTTGAGTGGTCTCCAAACAGGGGTTCGAGGATGGTGTCGGGCAGGAAAAAAGATCGGTGAAGAAGACAACCCAGGCTTGTTCCGTAACTGAATTGATCAGGTTTGTAGCTGTAGGGCCTTGGGAATTGTTTATCAGGGACCAGAAGTCGGCTGTTTTTTTTGTCGAAAGAACTCTCAGCATCGTTTCTGCATCGTGCTGGTATAGTGCTACCCGGCGGGAGCTGATCCATGATTTATAGATATTGTGTTCACTTTTCCACGAGTCCCATGAGGCCATGGTATTATCTGCCTTAGAACTGCGTTTTCGCAAATCTTAATATTGATTGTATAACTATCATGCATTTTGACATGATTTTTAACACGTAGTTAAAACAAATATTGTATGTGCTGTAACTAAGTAAGCACTGCTGTAGCACTGCTGTAACAGCACCATGATGCCCCAAGGCCTGTTTGTGCCATTTATAAATTCAAATAAAAAAATAAAATAAAATGGATGTGGAAGATTTCACTGGGTTATATACAATTTGAACTAAAATATAAGTTGTTCATTTATCTCAAAGAGATATATATATACCTTTAATTTAGTCTTCCCTTTTCTGTTTACTAATTGAGACTTCTCTCTATTGAACCAATAACATCCCACGGTAAACACACCTGTCACAAAGCCCCACCTCTCATTTTATACACAACCTTTACATGTAATTAACGGGGTAAGTCATGGAATAAGTGTGCGCCGAAATGTGTGGCGCAAGCGTGAAAAAGCCAGAGCATGCATGCGTTTCGCACGCAATCGATTCATGGAAGGCTCTGCGCGTGGCTTTCACGGGAACTGTGCCAAATCAGGCTTATCTTATATGTCATAGCGACTTTCCAAACGCTGTGCATAACACGCACTAGCAGACACACCTAAAAAGCGGGCGCAACAGGTGGAATGGGGAACAACGTGTGAAAATGTGGGCATAACGGGAAAGTACTGCGGGGAAATACATGCAAACCCTACTCGCTTGCTAACAACACGTATTCATGGAATCGAATAGGGAAAACACGCGCACGACAAAAGACACGCACACGCCTAAATATGTCCGCCACACGAAAACTGGCAGAAGCGCCCCCGCGCAGTATAAAAGTGCACGCAAACAACAAACAAGCATATACAGCTACAATGAATGTCCCATTTCTCACAGCAGTGATCGTGGGACACCGCAGGAGAAGGAGAATAGCCAGGCCCTGCATTATTTTGCCCAGGACCAGCCATTTTGGGATGCCTGATGACCAGGTCTAAGTCAGGTATAGGTTTCCACCTCATATCATCCTAGACTTGGTCACTGAGTGGGAGAATGACCTCACATCACCCACATTGTGCTCCCAAGCACTGAGCCCCTTGGAAAAGGTGCTCAATGTCCTGCATTTTTTGGCCACTGGGTCATTTCAGCGGACAACTGCCATAGTCGCGGTATCACACAGCCCACACAGTCACACTGCATACACCAGGTGTTGGCAATCATGACTACATGCCACTCAGTCCGCAGGCACATATACATGCCCAGAACACCCGCAGAAAGGCATCCCGTGGTCCAGGACCTCTACAGGGTGGCACACTTCCCCAAAATGCTCGGTGCCATAGATTGCAACCATGTGGCCCTACGTCCACCTAGGGCCACTGAGAACATCTACCGCAACCGCAAGTACTGGCATTCCATCAACGTGCAGGTTGTATGCGATGCCAAGGGAATCATCACCTCTGTCTATGCAAACTATCTTGGGTCCACCCATGACATTTTCATATACATAATGTCTGCCCTGAGCCGGGACCTGGAACCTGGGAAGCATGGAAACACATGGCTCATTGGTGAGTACAAATGCCTGTGCACATGCATGCATGTCACTCACAGACAAATACACCAAGCCAACTAATGACAACCATTATCACCTCCCCAGGACCCAGTTGCCCATGCACACCTGCCTCGGAGATTGCCATGTCGGACATGAAACCATCTGCCAATAGTGGCAACCCCCTGGCAGAGAGGCAGAGGGCTGCCAGCTTCAGTGCAAATGAAGTTGGCATCCTGGTGGAGCAAGTCCTGGGGCATTATGATTCCCTCTTCACACCATCACGTGCCGACAACGAAGGACGGAGCAGGATCTAGGAGGACATCGTGGGTGCCATCAAGGCGGAGGGGGTGGCACCCCGTGGCTTGAAATACGTCCTGAAGCGCTCGGAGGACTACAAGTCCAGGACCCTCAAGAAGCCTGGTGCCTCTTGGACGCAAACGATGCAGTGGGGCACCGGGGCCAGTTTACCATCCAGCAGATGAGGGTCCTCGAGCACATTCGCCCAGTGCTTCACCATCAGGTCCTCGAGATGCAGACCCATCTGGAGGTGAGCAGTAAGGCCCATGTATTCTCGTGCAACACAGTGCATGTTACAGTGTGGGAGGAGTTTGCACATGGATGGTGAATGTGTTGTAATGCATAATGCGCAGCAGCTTGTCAGAATGTACACATGTTTGCATGTATGTGTCCGAACTTGGCCATGTTTGGGGTATGAGACATGGATGCTGCTGTCACCGTCATGGTCATGCATGGTGTACATGTGCGTATATATCTGAGTAGTGTGTGTCTGACTGGGAAACGCCATGGATGCATGACACATGTCCATGACGATGTGTGGATTCACTGATGCAGCCTACTTCTCCATGATTCCACTGGGTTGGGAGGTAGACATGGCCAGATGCATGACTGTCCATTGGTGTGTGTGCAAGTGATCCGTATGTCCCATGATGTATGTGAGGTTCAGCGTCCCATCGGATGTTCCAACGGTGCCTTGGACATGGATGCAAATTTCTGTTGCATGTGCCATGCCTGTTTCTGCATGTGTGGTGCTTGCACTGTCCCATGTGTTGTGGAGGGTGATGATGGAATTGACGTTTGACAGTGCCACTCATGTGCAATTGCTTTGTGCTAGGAGACTATTGTTCAGTACCCTGATGCTTGTGTTCAATCTCTCCCTGTCTACATTTGCGACTGAGGAAGAGGGATGAGATGGCACTGTGGAGCAGAGCTGCGGGATGCCTCCACCAGGCGGAGACACATGGCCCAGTCACCCTCCCAGAACATTTCATCTTCGGGGAGCGAGGGGAATGGTGCTGCGTCGAAGGCCGGGCCCGCCGAGGGGATGCCTAAGAGGCAGAGGTTGGAAGTGGACTCCTTGGCAATGGTAGTGGCAGGTGAGGCCACACAAGGGCTGTCCACAGCAGAACACGGTGCGGAGGAATACAGGTTGGTGGTCGGTGAGGAGGAGGCGGTCGCATCAGACCCACACATGGGGCCTGGTGGGGGTTGGTCCCACTGGTGCAAGTGGTGCAGTCCAGGGGCAGGGATAGAAGGCAGCACAGGTTGCCGCAGAGGGGCCTGTGCATGTTCCTGTCCCTGATACTGAGACTGCATCACCATGCTCCAGCAGGGATGCCCCGTCCCAGGCCCTTCCGCAGGTAGGGGGGAGGCCCACGTCAACTGGCACTCCTCTCCCTGCGGACCTGGTGATCCGTGACAGGGTTGAGCCCATCCTAATCGGTATCGCGTTGCGCACACGTGAACTTTGTGATGATGTGCGTGCTTCCTGGGGGGACCACACACGTTATCACAAACAGATGTGTGCCAACGTGAGCCAGCTGGGAGGGTTCATGGTCAGGGTGTAGGGAGGTCCCCTGTGGTGTGGGCTGCCTGTGGCCCATGGTCAGGGGTTTAGGGGGTCCTCTGTGGTGTGGGCTGCCTGCGGGCCATGGTCAGGGGTGTAGGGGGGTCCCCTGTGGTGTGGGCTGCCTCCAGGGCATGGCCTGGGGTGAAGGGAGGTCCCCTGTGGTGTGGGCTGCCTGCAGGGCGTGCATTTGGCTCCTCACCACGTGGTGCGCAAATCAGGGGGTACACGAGTTCCAGCCAAATCGCATGTAAAACTTCTTGTGCATCCCTCGGAATACGCGTACCCCGCATGTGCCAGCCAAATTGCATATAAAAATTCCTTGTGCACCCCTCGGAATAGGCGTATCGGTATTCTGAGGGGTGCACGAGGAGTTTTACATGCAATTTGGCTGGCGCAAGCGGGTTACGCAAGCGTTTGTAGCGCAATTTCATTGTTGGGGGGCTGTATGATGGTCCACTCGCCTTTGTGCCATATTGTGGATTTGTGCGACTGTTTTTGCCACAAGGGGCAGTGTTAGGGGCGTAACTGGCGCTGCTGGATGATCGCTGTGCCACGGCTGGATATGGATGGGGAAATCCATGAATACGCGATATGTGGAAATGGGATTTAGCACACATGGCTGGGTCACGCTAGCGCTCACTCCCTCTCTGCGCCAGCCGCGTGCGCTACTTCTGCATGGAAATCTATGAATTACCCCCTTAGTGTTTCTCTTCATACTCTGCCTGCTGCCCCCATTTAAATGATTAATGGGAGTTGTAAGACTCCACACCCATGTATGGAACAGGTGATGAGGAGCTGTTGATAGGTGCTTCAAATCATGGACGTGATGCAGTGCACCTACACTCAATTACTAAAGCACTTTTGTTTAGGACCCCCTCTTCCTGCACATGACTGCCAGGTACATCACAGATGAAGGCACACCCAAGCTATGACAAAGCAGTGGTCAGTTGGGGATCGTCAGGGGTCGTAGCCCCTGATGATGCCCAAGCGACCCCTGGTCAAGGAATGCAGTGGCGGTATACAACCAAAAATAAAGCAAGCCTTCAGAGTCCTCTTTATTTAGTTATTGTAATTAATGTGTTTTACTTGAAAAGGTGTAGCTGGAGATTAGCGTTTGTTCACATAGGCCATGCAGTCTGGAAGCCACAGGCCCAGAGCTGCTTAGATTCAACTTGATTGATTATGTGGCCTATCATTTTTGGCTAAAATACTCCATGCTTTAATGATACTGTGGCCTAGATTTCCCTGTATCGAGGTCAAGTAGTTGGTATTATACATGCTATGTATAGTGCTTTATGTGAGAAGCAGGAGGAATCTGGAACCAAAGCGCTTAATTTATCAACCTCAGAAGGACGAAAGGCTGGTTCAGCCCAGCTGAAATATAGAAACTGCAGGCTGGCACATGTCAAAGTTAAGCTTTTAACTCACTGAGCAATCAGATTGTAACACATTATGTGGTTTAATGAACTGTGCAGTTGAAAAGAATGTGTTTTAACCATATCATGCATTCACACGAAGTGCATTCCGAAATCCATAAATTCCAGTCCATAGTTCAGGAAACCTTGGCCCCAGTCCATAAATACCATTTCACCCTCCTCCCCTGCATGGAAAACATGGGTGAAACATAACGAGAACTGTCCCATGAGAACTCGCCTCTCCCCTGCAAAGGAAAACATGGATTACACCATTACGTGAACTGTCTCAAGTCCATACCCGTCCATAGTTCAGGAAACTTTCGCCCTCCCCTGCAAGGAAAACATGGTGAAACACATTACAAAAAAACAAATATGCAAGGTAACCAAAATCACGAAACATTTCCCTTCTGCAATGCATACATTACATTAAATATCAAGAATTGTTAAGTAATTAAGAAACACACTGGGTAAGTGTGTTCTGGTCTTCTGTTGTATGCTAATGCATGTGCATGCATGATGTGGCATGTTAGGGTTAACTGTTTTTATGGACTTTTGTAGAATGCATTTCCTGTGAGTGCAGGATATGGTTATGTGCATTCGAGGGGTTTGCAATTGGGTGGTGCTGGTAGTTGTGGCCTGGGGCCATGGTGTGAGGGTGTCGCATCGGTGGAGGCGGGTGCGATCGGAAGTGGCCTGGAGCCATGCAGAAGTTTATAGTGCTTTAGTAGAAGAGTTCCGTGGTTGTTGTTAGTTCCCCTGTGGGGGACCAGTTTAGATTCTCTACTTCCCTTTTTGGCCATCTCGGGATTCGGATTGTGCCTGTTGTCGGTCATGGATGCCGGGTGGGTCCATGGATCTGGGTTAGTACTCCAGCGTGGCAGGCTGGAGGCCCTGGGGGGCAGCCTGGGGCAGAAGGAGTAATGTGCATAGAAGGGTTGGTTGGTTAGTGTTAGATTTAGGATATGTCAGGTGTGGCAGGCCTGAGCCCCGAGGGGCAGCTCAGGGCCTGGTGGTAGTTCCTTTTGTTGTTGTGCTCTTGAGGGTTTTAGGTCCTGTGGATGCCGGTAAGGGGTTCCTTATCTAACTGGTGTTGTTGGGGGTTACCATTCCGCTTAGGTTGTGCATTGCTTGGTTTAGGTCTGTTGTATGTGTGGGTTGTATCACCTGGGTACGATTATACGTTATGGATGGTTCATTCTCTGTGTAATCACTAAGGAGTGGTCTTTTTGCAGTTTCCTAACCCGTGCTTATGCCGTGTGTAGCTGTAGTATGTAGTTTGTGTTCTCATTATGGTTGAGTGTGCAACATGGTGGCCACGTGTTGTACATTTGAAGGGTTGTTTTCAAATAAACTATCAGGGGAGAAGTGTAGTAACTAGTGATACCTTATCTCGTGCTGGTTCACGTGAGTTCTAGTGTTAGAGTGTTGGTGTGGGGAATGACGTGTGTGGAGTTCGGGGCTT
Organism: Ambystoma mexicanum; assembly: GCF_040938575.1. Lineage (NCBI taxonomy): Eukaryota > Metazoa > Chordata > Amphibia > Caudata > Ambystomatidae > Ambystoma > Ambystoma mexicanum. The sequence continues at coordinate 1,548,065,587 of NC_090929.1, forward strand.
GACGGTTGGGGGAATTGCCTGCCGGGTGGGACTACCAGTGTCTCTTCATGTGTCCTTATCCTATCAACAGTGGGACGTGACATAAGAGATAATAAAGACACATTGCAATGGTAAAAAAAAAATTTTAAAAAAAGAAAAAATTGTTTTTAGGATATCTCCCCGCCACCCTCTTCTGTCCCCTTCAATGCTTTTTAAAACAAAATATAATGCTAATATTATGTTTACTGGGGGCAATAACATTTTCCTCATGGTTTAAGAACTGTAAAAATACATGTTACACAAATGAGAAATGTAATCCACAAAGCCAACCAATGCATTACCAATTGCTGCCATAAAAACATGTACGCAGAAATAGCTGGTTCAATAACACTGTTGGCATCTATGTGTGATTTTTAGGTCTCAGTTTTGAATCCTAGGTCTACTCAACATTTCATCCTTCTGACGTCGACAAATGAGTATTGTTTTCGGTTTAAAATTGTATTTAAAATTCTTGGGGCGAAAATGCTATTTAAGTGAAGGATTACCATAAATGCCTAATTGTTGGCATCATTATATTTAATTGTAGGCCCACAATAATATCATAGGCTTACATCAGTGTATCACTTAAAAGTGTGTATTTGTTTCCTTGAGATACCTGCGCATCTTACTTATTTATACTGACATATCTGAAGTTGAATGCATTATTACTGTCTGAGACCCCATCCCCATAATACATTTAGGGCCTGATACATCGAATTTTCAGCATGCAAAACTCCTTTCAGCGATTCATGGGGAGGACTTTGTGAGTATTTCTGGGACTTTGAGTGGGTCCATCATGTCTTTGCCTACAGTTGAGCTCAGTGACATTACCAGACATTTGAGGATGCACTTGGCATATTAAAGAAGAAATATAAAGTTGTACGTTCCGTATGTTGACAGTACCTTGGCTGTAAAGGATATAACAGGCATGAGATGCCAGTGCCTTCAAATAAAAGCTACATTTGCAATACTGTATTATGGCAGCAACTGGGAATGTTGGGCTTGACCTGGCAATTGGTTACTTAACCGGACATGTACAGCTATAATTGATATACAATGGCAGTAAATGGCGATATGATGCTGTAGTGGAACATGCATGGCAGTGTCTGTGGCCTATGTTGGTTCCACTGTGTCTCCCCCTGTCATAACATCACCTCCTCTATTGCATAACAAGACAGCAAAACGTCTTTGGTATCTAAAAAAGTGTCACGTCTTCTTTGTGCTCTTTGGTATTTTATGAAATGTAACGCCTATTTATCTTTTTTAAAACCCATCGGTCACCTAGATTAGTGTCATGTGATGTCATCGGGGTCAAAGGTCACATAGCATCACTTTCTCTGTGTGATGTCACTTCCCTTACCACAGGCCTTTTTGTGAATTGACATCCATGCTCTTCGAAATTCAGAGGCCTTTCATCTCCTCAGTTGTCTAAGCTTTTTAGGCATCAGTAAATTGCCCAGGCCACAAAGCATGCCCAGGAGATTGTGGCCTTCATGTTCTGCCATCTGCATGGACTGTACAAGATCAGGCTTATTCAATGCATTCATGGAGTCTATGGGCCTGATTTATGAAGCATTTTTCATGAGGATTACCTTGGATGGAAAGGCAGGCTTATCTCCTCTAAAGGTCGCTAATCGCTGGTTAGTTGAAACTCAGCCAAAATACAATTATTACCCAATGATAAAAGAAGTGTCCAGTCAAGTTTGTATAAAAATACCTACTTTATTATAACACAACTCGTAATCTAACAATAGTACGAAATTCAACCCACCCTGTAAAGTAATGCAGAGAACAGACAGTTCTAAGGAACAGGGATGCACTCTGGACACTGACGAGAGGGTGGTTCATATGGTCAATAACCACAATAGTTGGTAAGGGTTTCTTGGCTTCAGCAAAAGGGGAAAAAGATCTTAAAATGCCTCTAGCGGCCTTCCGGGAAGGACATGGGGCACAAAACCACAATGTACCTTTTGGTGTTGATGTTCTAGGTGCTTGATAGGGTTGAGTCGGCTTCAGGGCACTTAACAGGATTCTCTGACAGAGTCTGAGATGGGAGTCCGCTGCCGGTATTAGGCAGTAAGATGGTTAAGTAAGTGGAGCTGGAGGAATAGCTGCAGGCTGGCCTACACGGTGGCTCTGGGTTAGGAATCATTGTCTCAGTGCTGTTTGGCAGTTCTGAAGCACTGATCGAGATGTCTCAGGTTTCTTTAAGCAACTGCGGCTTGACAGCAGTCAACGTTGCAGTCAGTTGAGGATCGAGGAACCCAACTGGCCTGGGAATATCCTTTAAGGCAGCCGGCGATAGATGCTTGTCGATGCACTACTCCCAGCTTCTTTGTTGGGCTTGAGTCATGATGAGCCAAAGCTCGGGAGTGTGTTGCAGGCAGTTGCCTTGATTTCAGGCTTAGTGACCTCCTGGTACTCCCTATCCAGGAAGCTTGATGCAGAGCCTAGCAGGGCATGCCGTTTGCTGGCTGGGAACTGCTTCAGTAGTGGCTGAATGGTTCTCTGAGTTCTTTTCTCCCTATGTTCTCTGGGAGAAGTTAAGGGGAGGGATCGTGCCTCCATCTTCGGATGCACCGGCCTTCCTTCAGTAGCAGAAGCTGTAAGGCAGACTGAACCTTCAGCCCAGGTCAATGTATGAGTTCTTTGTTTGGCTTCTGGTGACTTTAGATGATCTGCTTAAAGAAAGGCTCTGTCCATCTTTAAAAGTCAAGTGGGCCACAGTGATTGGTATAGGCTTACAAAACCAATCCTGGGGTTCAGGCCATCAATCTTCTGTATGTGTGAGGTCAGAACCAGAGTGCTTTGCAACAGGAAAGGTAAACAGTTGAAAACAGGAACACGGTGTGGTCCAGAACAAATATTGGCAAACCCTTCTCTCAACAGAAAAAGCTCTGGGCTCACTCCCTTGGGCTACTTAGTCCCACCCACCTCGTGTCCATTGTGTGCAAAGAGTTAATGGTCCTCCCTGTGTGGTTCCTGTTAAAGTGGCAGGTCTGCCTTGAAGGTGCTGAGAGACCAAACTCTCTGGCTCCTGCAAACCACATGTTCATACCTTATGAATGTGGTCCCGCTAGATGGGGTGGCCTACTGCAACAAAAGATCCAGACATAACAGTTCACTGCCATCAATTCTGAGAGGCAGGAACTGGCTTCAGGTTGACACAGTTAAATATGAAAGGTTGTTGGGTTTCCTGTCTCCTTTATTATTCTCTGCAGCCAGGCCCCATGTGGGACTGTTTGAAGTACCCCCTCTTGGTATGATAATCACTGCCACCAGCTGAGGGCCTAACTAAAGAGCAGGGCAGTTCCATGGAGACTTTGTAAGTTATTCAGGCTTACCATCGCAGGGGAAACGTTGGACTTCCCCTTCATGATGATGACATTGTGCAATCCTTGGCTGTCACTTTCCAAATAAATATTACAGGGGCGGACTGTGCCTATAGGCATTGTCCAGCCCAGAGTACACATGTCTGGTTTAAGCATTCGAGGTGTCAATGATGTCGTGGCTGTGCAAAGTAACATTTCTTAGTGGCTAAAAAGTAATTTATTTATTTTGGAAGTTGTTTAAATGCCTACATTAATGCTTAAAATGTCCGCTGAAGGAGCAGCTGTTTATTTTCAAAGTAAGCTTCCCAGTACCAAAGTGCTACATTTTTTATTGGAATAAATGCAGAAAAGCACTAGTTGCAACACATTGGGCATCATTCCGAGTAGGGCAGTAAGGGTTAACGGTCACCGGTAAGGAGACCGGTGCCGTTAAACCCTTACCGCCCTACTACGAGTTCCGTTTGCGGGTCCCTCCTTAATGCCTGCTTTTAGCAGGCGTTAAGGACGGGACACACAAAGAGACTCCAGGGTCAATAACGGTACCGTCATTTATGGTACCGTTATTGCCGCCTTCCCCCTTCCCATTGAGCCCTGGGCTCAAATGGGAATGGGCAATGGCCCTGGTGAATGGGGAATTACCGGTCCCTCGGAATGGATGGGTAATTACTCCATTCACCAGGCCGGAGTTTGGACGAGTTCGGAGGCAGCCATGCCGAGCTGCGTGGTTACCTCCAAACTCAGAATGAGGCCCATTGTTTTAAAAAAAGCAAACATATGGATAAACAAAGATAAAACGGCAACAAAATAAATATGGATGAATACAGATGGAAAACATAAATACCATAAAAACGGGAGCCTTAAATATTATTCAGGCATAATGTCCTAATTTTAATTACAGTTAAAGGGGTGGGAATCTATGCACCTATGGCCTGTTTTAGTTCTCTTTTTTTGTATCCTAGGAGGTAGTCAGGGCTCTAACAATGTGCTTTAGATGTCAGTGACAAATTCTTCAGATCTCTTATGTGTACATTGTGTTCCACCATTAACCTATTAATGTTGATGCATTATTATTGCATAAACTGTCATTTATTCCTCTAATATAAGAATTCTAATTTTGTATCATTTTGTTTGCCTTATTGCTTTTTTCATGTATGGGATATCGTTGTATTTCATTGGCTTGTCCGTCCTCTGAGGGTATTGTCCATTATGTTCCTATATTGTTAAAAGACTTTGTCTTCTTTGTGGATATTATTTTTCCTTGCCACAGATCATGTTTGGTTTGTTGGTTTGTCCTAGATGTAGTTCTCTGTAATCTTACTCTGCCTCTTTTCTTGGTTGAAGATGATGCTTGGGATTCACTATTTCAAGCTCTATCCCTGCCCAATGAGAAGTAGGTTATCAGCTGTGAGGGGACCTGGGTGGTAACAACACTAACTTGAAGATGTGTGAAAACGTGTTGTCTGATTTCTTCAATAGGGTTAATGTTGCATTGTACTGAGTTGTTGCCAATTCGGTATTTGTTGACGGCCATCTTCTTGATGTTTGCTGTTGAGTCGTGGAATATGATTCTTTCCCTCCTGTGTATCAATGAGGCTGGGCTCTTTGTTATGGCATAATATATTATGCACCTCTAAAAGAAATAACTGCAGTGGGTAAGCCTTTTTTATGATATTGGTAAATACCTGCTATGGAGATTTCATGGTGTTGCTGGAGACACGTTTTCTTTATGTTACATTTCTTCATGTTGGTGGTGATCAAGGCCAGGAGTACTATTTCAAAGCAGTTCTCTGAAATGTTATTAGCATGAATTCCAATATTCCATAGTCTGTAAGATATTCTGATAAATTGGGTATTTCACAATCGGTGGGAGCAGGATTTCTGTCACAAGTTTGGATATGATTATAAGTCTTTCATGTTTTAAGCGTGTACGAAGGAAGGGCATGATTGTGAATCCTCTCTTGGGGTGCGAAGCTCACTCAGAGTGTGCTTATGATTTGCTCCATCATATTGTGAGAAATAGGGATGATGGATGCAGAGGCGGAGGAGACACATCAAATCTGGGGGGGACAGGGGACACAATGGGAACTTTGCGTTTTTTTATTTATTGTATTTTAGTCAAAGAACTCGACTTTTCACAAAATTCAAATAAACATAGTAGTGTAAGCGGTTTCAACCCAGCACTCCACCTAAGTCAATGCTTAGTATGGGATGCCCGATGGAAAACCTTATTTATATATTTTTATGTCTAAGGTTCTTTTATTTCTGGATGATGTACCCTTATATAACACCCCTCTCTTTGAATCCCGCCGGTCTCACTGAACCAAGAAGGAGGTTTGTTTTGCAAAGTTAAAAGATTTATTTGAAAAATTGAACAATATATATATATATCACACTTTTATATATATGAATAATATCTGAATATCACACTTATGAATATTTATGCAATGATCAGCAATGGGTAATATTAGATATCAACAACCTTTTTAATCAATTAGGAGTAGGAATAGGAAGAATAATGTAGCAGAGGATAAGGAAATGCAATGATAGGAAATAATGCAACATAGAAATAAACTTGATATGACTTCAATCAAAGACAATGTGATCACTCTTTCCCCCTGTTATTACTCAATCCCCCCAGTATGCAAAGAGATGGAATAGGGGCACACAGGTTTCAGGAATAACAATCAAGAATTGCAGTTTCAACCAAGCAAGCTTAGAGAGAAAAGTAATGATTTTAAACAGGTCAGCTGTTTTTAAATGTGGGTTGAATTGAATGGGAAAAATGCTACAAATGTTTGTTGAAGGATTAGCAGATAGAAAACGAAATTCAGAAGTTGCAAGCAGGAAATAGCTATTTTACATGGAGTGAAATTGAGCCAAATACAAAATCGCGGCTACTTTTCTGCGCGCGACAAATGCGATTACGGGAAAACTATAAGGAGTTGGAATGCGGTTCTTAGTTTGCTTGAAAGCTGATGTTAGCTTCAAAATGACATTTAAATTTCATTCCTAGCATGTAAAGTTCAGTAGTTACAGAGGTTTTAGTAAAGGTTGATTTTTCTCAAAAAGGGTCAAGATTTTACAAATTGGATTGCGCTTTTGAAGATTTACAAACAAGAATGGTCTTATACTAAGGGACTATGAAGATGCAAGATACCCAACAGCCAGCCACCAGAGCAGCGGCACCTCCGCTCCGACTTTTGTCCGCCAGGACACTTGACTTTCTTCAGAAAATATATTTAGCGCAAGGATGATTTATCGCTACAGTTATCACAAGACTATATAATGAAAAGGATTCAGGATGGACCCAAGATTCTATAATGCAGTTCTGTATAGGTTGAAATGGATTGAATAGGATTACTTTAAACTAAGAAATGACTATGCACAGTTCTATACTAAATACTCACTACTATGGCTCTGGAATGGAATGGGCCCGTCAAAGATCTGGTCAAGGGTTTGGCTGGGATTCGCTCGCCATCGGACAGGTCTCAGGCACTTGGTTCTGCTCTCAGCAAGGCACTCTGGTCTGCACGGCCTCTTGGACTGCATCTGACGGGTTCTGGGTTACAGCACTGCTCTACCGGTTTGGATCTCTGGTTTCTAGCACAGGTTCTTGGCTAGAAGCAGCAAAACAGCTCAGCCAGGCTGTTGGATTTTGTGGTGCCCCTTGAACGTTTGGGGTTAGAATCAGGTTGCAAAAGATTCTAAAGGCCAGCTGAGAAGGGTTCAGCTTTTTGGATTGGCCTTTCTGCTTCAGAGTTCTGGAGTCTGGATTCTGGTTCTGGAGTCTAGATCTAGGTTCTGGAGTCTGGATCTTCCTGCAGGGTGCTTCGCCCGTGGATCAGTTGAAGAGTGAATGTGTGTCTTTTCTGGGTCCTCAAAAGTCCCTATTTATCCATCTTCCAAAGGGGTGGGGAGACTGATTATACAATGCCCAACCCTCTAAGTATCTGATAGGTCAGAGAATTAACCCTCTCCTGATTTGAGAAGGGAACAGTGTGTCATGATGTGTCATGATGTGTCAGAGTGACATGGTGTTTAGGGTCCAGAAAAAATCCCTTCCCTTTGTTGTTACCCAGAAATTCTAATTTTCCTACAAAACATATTTCCAATGTCACAAACTTGTTGATAATGCATATTTTTATATTACTGATTACTTAAGGTACGCTTCTGTCAAAGTCTCATTTTCCTACGAGTTTTGGTTCACAAATGACAGTTTTTCACGCTTTTGGTTAGTTACACATTTTCGGATCTGTACAATGTTTTTACACATACATGCACATACCGTCTGGGCATACTTCTGTAAATGTTCATCTTCATAGCATAATCACAATAGCTACAATATTACAATGTTTGTGGTTCAGTCTCAGAACATCACACAGATTCCAGATTAGTTTTAAACTGTGAGCAATCTTTTTAATTTTAATAACCTATACATCCCATATTTTTACCAGTTAAGTACAATTTGCTATAAGTCTTTTTCTTAAACATATAGTTTCTTCAATTTCAAATCCACATTTTTAGTCTGGCCCACCTCCAAGGCTTGGCTGAGCCAGAGAGTCACATGGGCTTGTCTTCCTGGGTAGTTGGTGTCAGTCACACCCGAATTAGCATTTTCATTCAGCTCAAGGGAGTCCTTTGTCTTCACTCAGAGCAACATGCCAGAGTGCTCCTCCCATTTCCTTTCACACTTGTCTGTCGGATACTCAGAAGAGCACAGGGGAAAATATTCCTTTGTTTAGGGAGAAGGTGTGGAATGTGTTTAAAGCTCAGTGTGGGAAACCTCTTGGAGTTTAGCTGAATCAGGTTACCTTATGGTCAATTGTGACATTGTTTCTTGTGAAAAATTACAGTTACAAATTTAAAATAAGCAAACATATCTTCAATTCCAGCCTTTTTCAACATGAAAATCAATGTGTGGCACCCTATGTTGCATTTGATGGAGGTCCCTTCATTTCCCACACTTAGCTTTTGAGACACAAGTTTCACATGGCAGATTTAGAGATTGCCATTGTCTGACAGAGGCGAGTAACGGTATTGCACCCATTTTTCACATATTTCTTTCCATCAACCATCTTCAAAAGTGGATTTTGTTCTGATAACATATACTTCTGCTGACATCATATTTATGTGGATTCTTGAAGTAGAATGATGTTCAGCACCCAACAAGGAGGTTGGATCTTTTGGGTGGTTTGTGAGCCATGATTTTGCAAGTCATTTTGCAGTCGTTTTGCTCTGTGGGCAGCCAATGGTGGGTTTTGGCAGTGGTCTCCTGTGTTACCACTGACATAGGCAAAAGTGGATGGCGGCCTATTTTTCAGATATTTCCTGCGCACTTCAGGGTGATGTTTAGCGAGCAGAATGCTCTCCGGCGGCCATTTCTGATGTTCCTGATGCAAGCAATGCACAGTAATGTTGCAGAGCTTGGACTAGTGGTGTAAAAACATCCCACAGTAGGAGGTATTGATTACATATATCATCACTGTATGAATGAAGAGAAAAGAAAACACAAGAAAATTAAGAAAAAGAAAAGCAGTTCAGAGTATAAAAATCCTTCAATTTGGCATCTCACTTCAGAAGGCTTAGTTCACGTAAACATGTTACCACTTCCCAGGTCAAAAGGGTTCATGGCCTGAGCATATCTGGTCCCAAAAAGATTGAGTTTCCACCTACCATTCCTTGTCCACAAATCTCACAAACTTTACAACCCTCTTAACAGGGACTTTGCTGCAGACACAAACCACAGAGTAAAAGGATCTGCCAATTATATTGTAGTGAGTGATGATCATGAGCATTTTTTCAAAAATCCATAGCCCCTACAGGAGTGCTTTAATCTAATGTCTAATGTAAATATTGGAGAGGTGGCTTAAGACAGACACCCAATGTTACAACATGTTTTTAAATCAAGCCGCTCGTGCTCTAAGGATGGCTTAGTGAATACCAGAGTCCATTAACAGCATGTTCTGCAGTTAGTATCAAACTATTGGGGTAGGACTGAAGGCATCCCTCACCTGGCACAGTGCCTATTGGGTGTGGCACCAGTTCATGCAGAAGCATTAAGTTAAAAAGCCCTCACTCCTGTATAGCGGAGCAAGGCATGCAGCGGGCTGTTGGAGCGAGAGCTCTGTGTGCCTTCGGTGACAGCCCAACCCAGAAAGCCAGTGCAGTGTGTGACAACGGTTCACAGTTTGTGACTAAGGAGGTAGAAAGGTAGCTTGGACAATGTTGTATAAAACACAGGAGGACAGCGCTGTACCTCCCCAAAGTAATGGGTGGTGGAAAGTGTTAACAATCGCTGCCTGATGGATGTGGTGCAAATGGCGATCCATGAAAGAGTGAGTTGATTGTGCCAATCTCCACACAAGTTCATGAGAGTCTGGGATTTATGGTTGCTGGGAGAGGAGACTGAGTCTTGCCATGCAGGGGCTTTTTTTGATGCATACAGCGTGGAACCTTCAGAGGTGGTCAAAGTGCATTTGAAACATTGCTCAAATATGTGTATAAATAGGAGGTGAGTATTTTGTTATTGCTTGTGATCATATGGCTCCTTCATTCCAAGTCCTTCCTAGAAGGGTGTCAAATGTATTGTCTCAACCTTATAGGGTATTCTATGTCCACAAAATGACAAAAGGCTGTGCTCTCACATAAAAATAAGTTCCCTTCCTCTTTGAGGTGCCTGAGCACCACCAAACCACAGTGGTTGAACCACTGCAGCTAGTTTTAAATCTCGGCTCCTGTGCTAGTGGGCTCAATCCAACCAAAACACATGGTCCAGGATAATGCAATTTCCACACACGTGAGCAGAAGGAATCAGCCCACCCATTAGCCAAAACCTGCATTAGCATCACGTAAAGTAGGGCTGCAAGGGCTACCCATATAAAGGAACTGCCCTGTTGATACTCAGGTTCCCCAATACCTGCATCCCCATCCCATAATATGTAAAGCTTCTTTTCTTATAAGGATTTTTTTGCAGATGTTTATTCTACCGTCAATAACTTATTTTTGAAGTGCCACGTCTAAGTACGTGCATCTTACTTTCACTAATAGAGTGCATGTACTCACACAATATCTTCTTCTATTGATTTTATCCTAATTGATTTGAAAATAAAACAAGCATTGGCAATGCCAACAGTTTGGGCTTTTACGTCGGCAAAGTCACTTGTGGCGCGAGTACCTGGGAATCTAACAGCAGTGCTTGGCAAATGCCTAATACTTCTTCACAAGCCAAAACTGCTGGCTTTGCCAATGTTTGTTTTTACCAGGACTTCAGTGAATGACACACATAGTGCTTATAAATCAAGTTGCTGAGCATGAACCTGGTTACGACATTTTAATTACACTAATAGAGCATTAGCAGCCGCAATATCTATTTCTCAGCTGTGTGCCTACAATCTGTGGGAGCTGGTGTAGGCAGGTGTAGGATCGGGTAGGCTGTTGAGGCCAGCATGTTTTCGCAGCATTCTGGGACGTGCTGCGGCTGAATGGGACAAAACTTCAACTGAGTAAGCAGTCATTAAAGAAGCTGAAGACCCTGGGTTCCGGACTGGTGAGGCTCCATGAGGCTGAGTGGAATTTATAATTAAGGTCGCTTTCGATACTTCTCTATTTGGAGCGCATGTGCAGTTGCTTCACCGAGATATTTTAAGAGAAGGCATCAGGATATGTGAATAAGGGACAGGAGCTACTGACTTATTATCTCACTGACCTCTGACAGACAGCAGCTTCTAGCTGCTATATTGTTAACAGCAAGGCCTAATAGGACTGTCATTGGTGTTTTATTCCCTGTCCTCACCCCCTTTTATGTCTTGTGGCACCTTGAAACACTATCTGTCTAGGCGCCCCTTAAGTCCCAAGGATGAGTATGCTTGTCCTTTTTGCATAGACTTGCATATAATAGCCTGGCAGTTAATGGGTATACCCAATACATAAATAAATAAATAAATAAATAGATATGTTCTCATGACACCATGAACCCAGCAAAGCATTGGATTAGTGATGCACAAATGTAGGTGCTGAAAAGGCTCTGTTGTAAACACACCAATGCAAGTGTTGTGCTGCGAAGGAGCTTTCAATAAATACAAAGTTGAAATGTTGTGGCAAAGGTTTCCGATGATTACTTCATGTAATCGGAGAATATCGAAAAATGATAAACTGGTGATTTGATCTGGTTTTCATGCTGACACTGGGGCGAAAGAAGAGTATGCGTTGCCACTACTGCTCTCTGCACTTGGAAAAGCTGCCTGTGTGAAGCGCGTCCTCTTCCCCAACATGCTTTGGTTGTTCCCAAATCACTTTTCTATCATGTTAATGGCTTTAGCATATACTGATATACAGCCTAATCTTCAGTAGGGGTTGGTGGTGTGCCATCTGGCAGTCTTTGGGTTAAAATTCCATACCAAACTGTGTAGTTTCTCACAGCTATGCCATAGGCTCCAAGGGATAGCTAGTTTACCTGGATGTAGCAGAAACATTGGTGGGGTTGTGCCATTTTGCATTGATAGTCATTAGAGAGATTTGTGTCAGCATGGAAGTGTCGATCCCGACTCGTCGGCAATGTCATGTAAAGACACATTTTTGGGCGCGATTCATGGTATTCTTTGTACGGTTGAAAGTGACTTTTTTAAAAAAAGAATATTTGTTTGGTTCAAATGAAACTGTTACAAAAATTATTTACAATTAAAACAGAAAAGGGAGATGTATCCCAAAAAGATGTACACACATATATTAGCCCATTAAAAAAAAAAAAAAAAATGTTCTCCCTTCCTTCTTCTTTCCCATTTCACTGCATTTTCAGTCAGACAAAATCATTACATTTCAATTATTCAATTATTAAAAAAAGAATTTAATCATGTTTAGGCATTAAAAAAGAATACACACTCTATTTACACAAGTATCATTCAAAAAGGAGCTATATTTTACAACATAAACAAACATCCCTCTGTCCGGTATCCCTTAGATCATAATTTTAAAAATGTTGCTTATAACATTAGGCCAGATTACCATGTTGTACAGGCATTTACAAAGTACATATCAGAATGTTTTCCTGAAGAACAGTCGGTCCCAAAATTGAAAGTGACTTTGCAAGTTTGTACTGCAGAAAAGTGACTTTGCACTGGCACAAATGACTTTGCACTGACTTTGCACGCCAAAAATGCACTTTACACAGTTCCATGAATCAAGGTTTGTGTTGGCAGTGCAAAGTCACTTTTCAGGAGTGCAAAGCCTGTAGAAGTATTTTTACATGCTGCATGCAACTCTAGACAGTGGCAGAGACACAGTGCACAACACAGACATATTCTGGGGGGGGGAGGCGGATAAATGCCATTATACCACCCCCACTTAAAATTGTGGGGGGGATTTGTCCACCCTGTCCTCCCCATGTCCTACGCCCATGGATGGATTAGAGTATCTCCTAAATGCTGTGGTGGATTTGGGTTTCACACGGCAGTACATGTTGGACGCACTAAAATAGAAATGGGTTTTAATTGCGATGTGAAAATGTCTGGCCATTCCCCAACATTAATTACAAGTTGAAGGAGAAATCGTTGGTAAATGCTCTGCTGTGTTTAAAGATTCCTTTAGGGACCAAGCCACTTTCAAAAACATGTATTTGCGTTCTTATGGGAGTTTGGAACATTGCAGTTTTGTAACTAGGAATTCTACTTTTATTAGTTTAGTATGATAGTGAGCACTTGCTTCAAGTGCAAATATATGTGGGATCTAACATCTGTTACAATTTGAGAGTAGCACATCTCAATTTTTTTCCCCAGCTTCCTTTGTGCGGAGCGAAGAGAATGCTCTATTTTCTAAATGATTGTAATACAGATTATTAATTACTGCATGTTCAGGGTATGGGACGATTAATATTTCCTTTAATATGTGCAGGACCAGAAACACCTATGCTGGCTAAGAGTTTACAAGTTAGCAGAAGATCATCACCATTTGCATGTTTTTATTTGTAAAACAGGTATTGCAATTCCAGTCAAAATACAGGCATTTACATGAAGGGTGTTTGTACAGCAATAGTACACAGATTAGAAAAAGGTAGAGAGCCAGTTAATGAGGATGTGAACAAAGTTGACCTTATAACATATACAACAAATAGGTGCCTGACAAAGATAACATTAATATAGGGGCAAGTGCTTCCAACAAAAGAAGAGTAGTGTATAAACATGCAGATTTACATTATTACACAGGATGGGATGATGCTGTCAGGTTGGGTGGTTATTGCGAGCTCCCTATTTGGCGAGTAAGTGAATTATAAGTAAAGAAGGTTTGAAAAAATCCATAGTCAGTAGACTTTCATTGTGATGGGCAGTGGGTTCCAATAGAGGAGAGCGGGTAGGGAGAAAGAGCGTAAGTTAGATGAGGAATGGGGTGCATGGATAGTGAGCTTGAGTGCAGAGAAGGAGTAGAGATACAATCAGACAGTTCGGAAGGAGGAAGACCATCGACAACTTCGTAGAGTGGGAGAAATAACTTGAAAAGGCGGTTAGTTGTGCATCGAGAGCAAACCAGCATATTGATGGCAGTTAGAGGTGGGGAAGTTTATGCCTAGGCTTAAGAGAGTGTGATTACCAAATTAGAGGACTTTGTCTCAAAAGAAGTAGTAGAAAGGCATAAGCAGTAGTCAGTTTTTTCAATAGTTTTTGTAGAGTTAGGAGTAAGAAATTGAAGCATTTTATGACCATTGAGAAACTTAATAAGAGCGACAGAAATGGTGATAGTGATACATTGGTGCAGTCAGTGGTCGCTATCAAAGAGGACCCTCACTGTGCAAGCATTTGGCAAGGGAGCAAGATGTTCAGGTGGGAAGGATATAGCAAAGGGGAGAGGAGTATGGCATTGAAAGATGTGAGAAAGGCTGCAACTGTTTACGAAGAGTACAACATGTTCCATGCAAATCAAATAGGTCACCTAAAATAATCAATTAATATGACTGAATAGATGGGCTGCTAACAAGTAGGCCAGGCTACCTTAAGATGAAGGACCACTGTGAATCAGGAGATCTCATGAAATAATAAAATGTCAAATACTAAGACAATGGCTAGGATGAATGCTATGCCTGTGACTGGATGTCCATACCAGTTCAATACATTTTGCAATGGGAACAGTATTTAAGATAACCTTAAACTATCTTCAGATGGCCTGGCCCAAACCTCATCCTGGGAAGCAGGTGACTGTGAGTGGCACTAGTTTAACCAAGACATAGAAGAGTGTTGGATTCAACTCTTTGCCCGTGTTAAAGAGCTACACAGAACAATTACTCAGATAAACAGTAGCTGAATGAAATGCCAGATGCACTTCATTGGCAGCTACTCCTAGCATCAGCAGCATCTTGTCATGGAAGGGCATAGACAGGCTTGCCTTTTCTAAGATTATGATGTGCCACTAGCTTGCTGTATTCCTGCATTCATTTACAAGTCTGACAGTCTGACCACACAAAGGTGAGGAGTTGGGTAATGTGTTGGGTACTGGTAAGGCACAGTAGAATCTTTAGTAAACTGCCTCATGACATGTTCACGGTTTGAATCTCAAGCAGATGTTAAACCGTTAAAAACAATATTATTATAAATTGATTTGGAGCAGTTTGACTTCAGGCTTCACACTGTGGGGAGAGGGATTTGACTAAGACATGGTTCGAAAGCTCTCTACTGGTTCAATTTGAATACAGCTTTCATGAAAAGGCACATTGATGTGTTACTAGTTCAATGTTCTTTTGCTATGACATGACAGACTAGATGCACATCCTTCTACTATGATCTCTTCTGAGGGTGAAATCCATTATCTCTATGATTGCCTGCTGGGATGCTTGAATGGTCTTTTTTTGAACCATTGGAATTTGTTAATTGAAACAGTCTTGAGTTGGTTTGACATATTAAGGGAAGGAGGAACTAAATGACAAACTGTTTCCAGTTCCCTGTTGTAACCTTTGGGGGGGGGCTGAGAGAGGGGGATAGAGGAACACTATACAGACACAGGGAGAAGGAGCTGGGTGTCTGGTGTCCTTTGTTGTGCCTCCAAAAACAGTTTTTTTAAATTTTATTTTATTATTGGTTTAGCTGATTACTCAACTGTACAATATTATAATTACACATGTTTACAAAAACTGTTTATTAAAACATTAAGACAAGAGAGGGGATTGGGAGAGCTGGAGGGGAAGGGACAGAGAGAAAATTATATCTTAAGAGGGGGTGCTTTCCGCAACTACTCCTAGCTAGACATCAGGACACATCCAGGAACAGTAGCAGCAGTCTCTGCCTCAAGCTGCTCAGGGACAGCAGCCACCAACAAAAATACTTGTGCTCTGGCAACCAGGAGTCGCATGGATGTACGGTCTCTCCATGTGTGCTCCAGCCCGAGGTCCCTGCAGAGTGGGTTGAGCTCCCACTATTGGTCCCCCCCCCCCGAATGAGTTGACGGATTGCGGTGGTGGAAGGTACCCACCTCACAAACAGAGAAAACACTAACAAAATCAGATGAGATTTCGGTGAGCAAGCTGCATTTTTTGAGGTGCCACCCGGCTCCGGTGTAATTGTTGGTCCAGTGTCTGTCTCAGTGGGTCCGGAGAGGTGGCGCTGCTGGCACTCGAAGAGGAATGAAGAGTATTGCAGCATCCGGCTGTACCTGGTCCTTAAACCACGGTATTTGAGGAAGGCAGGACCCGTTGGCCAATACCTGGGTGGAAAGCATCACAACTACAGAGGTTCGCAGTCCCAGTGTGCAGAGGCCTGTGACTTTGCCACCGAGCCACACACAGTGCCCCCTCCCCTGCCGGAACAGTCTTGGAATTCAGAGGCCCAGTGAGTAGTCCACATGAGCCCGGATGAACCGACCAGTGAACGTAGAAGCTCCTAGGACTGCGAAACGCACGCCTGATCACCCCGACCTACCAAGACAAGTTGCTGGCTGGCCCGGTCGGGCTCAGCTGAAGCATTGAGTCAGTTGACTGCGGGAGGATTGCAGCAGTAGAACATGGCTGGCGAGCGCAGACGCCCACGAGGAATACAAGGTACTAGCACAGCGACTCGAATCTGATGTCCCTGCCGCCGCCCCCAGGCTAGCATAATCCACAGCGTGGTGCTCCTTGATGGTGCCTGGATCACGCTAAGGTGTGCTGGCAAGCCTGATCCAACGGGGATAAGTGAGTGAAAGCCTGCAAACTTCTTACACATTCTCGATCTATGGAACCGAATATAGCAGAGACCTAAACGAAAGGCTCTCGCGATCCGGACTGCTACCGGTTACACGAGGAACTGGTACCCACATCGGGGCACTAATCAGATGCAACAGACCTCATTCATCCGGACTCTAGGGAGAGTCAAAGAATCTTACCACAAGCACACCAGAGGTTCTCCATCTGCTCCTGCTCTCTTGAAGGGAAGTTGAGACGCCCAACCCCTCTGTTAAGGTGCGCAAGAAGAAATGAATGATAGACTCCTCTGATTCTTTGTTACTGCTGTGTTATGATTCAGAGGGAAAACACAGATGAGGGAGCAAAAACTAAGGGTCGAAAGTGTGTTTCACACTGTTAAGGGGTCATCTCACCTGTGCCTGGAATCATTCTGAAGCCACCTCCAGCAAGTACAGATCGCGTGCCCGAGATAAGGTAGACCTGAGGTGCCCATTACATTGCACCCAGTGGGGGACATTGTTGTGGACCACAAGACTGCACACTCCCATACAGCCTACAGTCCACTGCTTGGCTCTTCCCCTCGACCTTGCAACTGTCTCAACACTCTAGTATACAGGTGAACAATATAAGAGTGGGTGCTTGGCCGACCAAAAAGAGACATTTCTTCCCATGAAGTGCGTGGTGGAGCCTGTTATACAATATTGAGAGGTACAGGTGGTGGAATGTTGCACGGTGGTGCGAAGCTAAGCCCCTGACGAAGTGGGTGCACTCCAGGCATGTTTGCTAAAGAAGGGAATCTGCAACTGACGGCGAACAACAGAGGGTTGGGCTCCTACTTTGTAGGGTGAATGCCCTCCTCAACATCAAGCTCCCCTGAAACTCGCAGGGTCACACCCACGCTCATGATATGCTGCTCACAGAAAGATGCATTGCCTTGATGTAGACCATTGTGGACCACAACCCAAGCCAATAGAACACTTGAACAATAGGTGGCCCTTTCCATCCTGAGGGCGTGCCATGTCTAGACTGTGAGGCACTTCTACTATTGCGGAACTAGCACATACTTCTGAGAGGAATCGGCCCCCACACTGGGGACGTGTACCCCCTTTTTTCACCTGGGGAAGTCGGAAATCCTTTGTAGCTCTGCACAAGACTCCAGGGTAAGCACAATTAGTACCAAAAGCACCTCTGTGAGTGGTCTTGAGCTGCACATACATGAACGTCAGGGAGAAGTTTGCACCATATAGATTCTCCCTCTCGCGCCCGTAGCCCGACTCCTAACCGGACCCCATGATGGCAAACTCAGGGGCGCAGACGGCCACAACTAAAGCTTATGTAGCTGACCTCTTGAGTGAAATAAAGAGCATGAGAGCTGACATAGGTGCAAGGGTGGACAAAATAACACTGCGGGTAGATAAGATAGAAGAAATGATCGAACAGGTGGAATATAATCAGACCTCTCTTACCACGTTGGAATACCAAATGGACCATAGAATTGTGAACATTGAAGCTAGGGAAGAAGAAACGCGGATGAGAATGGATGATTTGGAAAATTGAGAAAGACGCAATAATATCTGCATTTTTGGTATTCCAGAGAGGGAAGGGGAAACTGAACCAGACCTAAAGAGAACCCTCCACGCGCTCATGAAACTCTAGTTCAAGTATGATTCCATTGACAAACCCAAGCTGGACCGAATACATAGGGCCGGCGATACTGCAGGAAAACCCCAAAATGGTCCTGGCGAGATTCCATAATTACGCTGACAAGACCAGGGTTCTAGAAAAGACCAAGCGCAGTGCACAGATACCCCTGGAAACTGCAAGAATCTCGAATTTTCAGGACTTGTCGTCTCTCACGTTGGCCATAAATGGCTGAATGACAAAGGAGTTCGATATCGGTGGGGTTATCCCTTCTCTCTGATCTTTGAATGGGAAGGAAGCATGGTCAAATTGAAAACAGAGAAAGACATTCAAGACTGTACAACCGACCTGCTAGGAAACCAGGATGGAGACACAAGCCAAGGTGAAAGGAGCGAAGACAACTGGGATTGGCGCATCAAGGGCCTGAGGCGAAGGTGAATTCCGAGCTCTAGGAAGTTCAGGAGGATGAATGTGTCCCCGGAAGCAGAAGGGTAACTCTATAATAACCTATGTACTGTGTTGAATATTTTTGGTAAGCGCACAAGTAGTGGGAGGGGAATGGCACCGAGCACTTAACCCAATGTTGGTGGTTGAAAGGCGCTCAGGCATGATCGTGAGCGACACCGTGACTCTACTCGACTGCATGAAAAGGTTCAAAGAGGGGCGGTGGGGGGGGGGCCGAAAAAGGGGGCTCAATGGTTATTTGATTGTTTTAGATAGGGACCAGGGTGGATCTGGTTTGCACTGGTGTTCTGATTCTAGCTAGTAGAAGTTACTCAAGCTGGTTCGGACGCTGTTAGGAGTTTGGGGAGGAGAGGAGGGGATTGGGATTAGGGGTGAATATACAGTGTCACGCAAGTATGCGATGAGTGGTCTTTTCGAGCATTCGAATGAAGCAGATTTGATAGAATCCATCAAGTGTATGAAACAAGTCTTAGACAGGTAATGGCAGTGATTTCCGGTATGTCAGTGAGCGCTCTTAATAGAATCTGCACACTGAATGTCAAGGGACTCAATTCCCCTACAAAAAGGTCCATGGTGCACAGAGAATTTAGGAGTTTGGGATAGACATACTTTTCTTGCAACAGACCAAGAAGACTCGAGGTGAAGAACGTAGAGTTATACAGCCCACGGAGGGGTTCGAATTTTGGGGGTCTGGCCCACTGAATAAAGCGGGAATAGGGATACTGGTTAAGAAGTGGATGGATCTAACGGTATCAAAGGTATGGATGGACGTGGAAGGGAGAACACTGATGCTGGAGGGCACTATGAGAGGCCAGAAGGTGACGCTGGCTACGATGTATGTCCCGAATGTGAGACAAGCAGGCTTCCTACAACGTACAATATCGAAAATAATGCTTGAAGCTGTAGGCCGTGCGATAATTGGAGACATAGGCAAACAGCAAATCCTGATATGTCTGAAACCCCTGATGCAGAGTTGAATGGCGGTAGCAGAGATGATGCAAACATATAGGCTACGAGGCATATGACGGGCCCTACACCCAGATTCCCCGGGCTCTACCTTTTTCTCTGCACCTCGCGGCACATACACGCAAATTGATTACATATATATTTCTGAGGATCTGGTAGACATGGCGGCCGCTCAGAAATCAAGCTCATCACTTGCTCAGACCATGATATGGTCTCGGTTGGGCTTGACTTCGGAGCCCTACCGCGAAGAGGAAATAAGTGGCATTGTAATGAGTTTTTGTGGAAAGACCCCGTCTTTTGAGCAGAAATGGTGAGTCAAATATGTTATGTTATGTTATGTTACTTTGCATTTATATAGCGCCTTATGTACCATTGGTATAGTCTCAAGGCGCTGGTAGGTTGAACGCCCTCGGGAACCAGTTCAAGTCAGTAGAGAGAGTAGAGAGAGTCAAAAGTGCGTGTGAGCACCAGATATGTGTGCAGCTGGTGTGGTATTCAGCTGCTTCATAGCAGTAGGTGTGGTGGTCAAGAGATCAAGAGTATGTGTTAGTTCTGGTAGGTTTTATCCAGACCAATTCTGGCTGCGTTAGGCCTGAAGAGAACGCCTGGCTGGAGAGTGTGAAACCAGCAGTGCTTGGTTAGAGTGATGTGGGGTATGAGGCAGATGTTAGTATGAGAACAGCTATACCGAATGGTGTCATAGTATCTCTGTGTTCTAGTTGAATGGTGGTGTAAGGAAGAGAGTAAGCATGGTGATGTGATATGATGGTTTACATGCTCTTTCAAATGTTACGTGCACTCCTACCCGTTCCATGAACGTCGTACACTTCTATGAGGCTGCAGTCAGTTCTGTGCACTCCAGTCTGCTCCGTGCACTCCAGTCCGCTTCATGCACTCCAGCCCGCTCCGTGCACTCCAGCCCGCTCCATGCACTCCAGTCCGCTCCATGGACTCCAGTCCGCTCCATGCATTCAAGTCCGCTCCATGCACTCCGGTCCGCCCCATGCACTCCAGTCCGCCCCATGTACTCCAGTCCGCTCCATGCACCCCAGTCCGCTCCATGCACTCCAGTCCGCTCCATGCACTGCAGTCGGTTTCACGCATTCCAGTCCATTCCATGCACTTGGATCTGTTCCATGTACTCCGATCATTTCCATGAATTCTAAGTTGTTTTTTGCACCCCATCCACATGTTTCACCCGTATCTTCCACATATTTCACCCGTACCTTCACGTATTACACCTTCCACATATTTCACCCGTACCTTTCACGTAATACACCAGTAGCTTCTACATACTTCATCCGTTCCGTCCACATACATCCCCATTCCATCCACATATGTCCCCATTCCATCCACATATGTCTCGATTCCCTCCACATACGTCCCCTGTTCCATCCCCATATGTCCCCTGTTCCATCCACATACTTCACCCGCTCCATCCGCTCTACACACTCGTCTGCTCTATGCACTCGTCCGCTCCACGCACTCGCCCGCTCTACCCCTTGTCCACTCAAGGCACTTGTCTGCTCAAGGCACTCGTCCGCTCAAGGCAGTTGTCGGCTCCATGCATTTATCCGCTCCATGCATTCTTGTGCACTAGTTGTTCTTGCGCACTAGTCCGTTCTTGCATGCTCCTCCGTTCTTCTGCACTCCTCTGTTCTTGCTCACTCCTCCGTTCTTGCGCACTTGTCCGCTCTGCGCACACGTCTGCTCTGCGCACCCATCCGCTCTGTGCACCCATCCACTCTACGCATTCATTTGCTCTTATATACTCATCCGCTCTTACACACTTGTCTGCTCTACACAGTCATCCGTTCTACATATTTGTCCGCTATATACAGTCATCCGCTCTACACAGTCATCCGCTCTAAACCATCGTCCGCTCTAAACTGTTGTCTGCTCTACACAGTCGTTCGCTCTATGCACTCGTCCTTACCATGCACTCATCTGCTTTATGTACTCATCTGCCCCACACAGTCCTTCGCTCTATGCACTCATCCGCTCTATACACTCATCCGCTATATACACTCATGGGTTCTACACATTCATCTGCTCTGTGCACTCCTGCACTCTACGCACTCCAGCCTCTTACGCACTCATCTGTTCTACACGCTCATCCGCTCAATACAGTCATCGGCTCTACACACTTGTCCTTTCTACATGCTTGTCCGCTCTATGCATCCATTCGCTCTAAGCACCCTTCCATTCTATGCTCTACGCATTCGTTCATTCTACACACTCATCCATTCTACACACTCATCCGCTCTACGCACTCATCCGCTCTGCACACTCATCCGCTCCATGCACTCATCCGCTCTACGCACTCATCCGCTCTAAGCACCCTTCCGTTCTATGCTCTATGCATTTGTCCGCTATACACACTCATCCGCTCTACACATCCATCCATTCTACGCACTCATCCGTTCTACACATTCATCCGCTCTACATACTTATCCGCTCTACACACTCATCCGCTCTACGCACTCATCCGCTCTACACACTCTTCCACTCTATGCACTCATCCGTGTTACACCCTCATCAGCTCTATACATTCATCCGCTCTAAGCACCCTTCCGTTCTACGCTCTACACACTCATCCGCTCTACACACTCATCTGCTCTACACACTCATCCACTCTACACACTCATCCGCTCTACACACTCATCGGCTCTACGCATTCATCCACTCAGCGCGCTCATCCGTTCCACGCGATTCATCCATTCTACTGATTTCATACAGTCCACTCACTTCGTTCATTCATCATGCATAATCGGTTCAGGCCACGCCACTTGGCATACGTACTGGATCCGTTCCATGCTTTCTATCTCTTTCATGTACTACATCCGTCTCATGTACTTGAACTGTCTATTCTGTACTTTCATTTATGCCGTGCATTCATATATTCCATGCCATCTGTCTGTGTACTCATCAGTCTCCAGTATTCGTCTTTCCAACCTCCTCACTTTATTCATTTCACCCATTTTGTTCATTTTGACCATTGCAATCATTACATCCATTTCATTAATTTAGGCCGCATTACTGTTTTCGTACAATTTATTCTTTTTATCCACTTCACTGCTTTGATCTACTTTACTCATTCAATTCTGTTTGACCTTTTAGTTTACATTAGCGGTTATTAGTTGTCGATTTCTCGCTTGGATCTGGATGTTAAATTGTTATTGTCTTGTTGTTATTCAAGATCTAGTAGTTTGTTGAGATGATGTCATTGAGATGTTGTTATTCAGGTTGAGTTAGTTTGAGTACAGGGTTGGTTTTAGGGGAAGTTTTCAGTAATTTGTGGAAAGACATTAGATCTTCAGTTAGGTGGATGTAGGGTGGGAGTGCGTTCCACAGCGTGGGGGCCAAGGCTGAGAATGATGATCTGCCTAACCTGACTGAGTTTGTTTTAGGTATGACTAGGAGTCTGGCTGAGCTTGATCTTAGAGTATGTGGGGGGTGATAGGGTTTCAGCTTGTCTTGAAGATATTGAGGTCCGGTTTTATGCAGTGCCCGGTGAGAAATGCATAAGGTTTTGAAGGTCATCCTTTGGGCTACCGGGAGCCAGTGCAGGGTTTTGAGGGCTGGGGAGATGTGGTCTCTCGGGCTGAGCGCTAGTAGCAGTTTGGCTGCAGCGTTTTGTGCTCATTCTAGTTTATTCAGTTGGTAAGCATGGACTCCGAGGTAGAGGGGGTTAGCATAGTCCAGTCTTGATTGACAATTGATTGGACCACGGAGAGTCTGTTGGGAAAGAAGAGGTATGGAAAGATGCGCCTAAGAGTTTTAAGGTGGTAGTGGCAGGACTTTGAGACATTGTTGACTTGGTGCAAGACTGTTAGGTCAGAGTCAAGGGTGCATCCAAGGTTTTTTACTGAATTAGAGGGAGTCAGTGAATTGCCCATGGCAGATGGCCAGGGTAGTGGGTGTGGAAGAAGCTCGGAGTTGCCACATACCATGATTTCGGTTTGGATGGGTTTAGCAAGAGGTGGTTTCTAGTCATCCAGAGCTCTATGTCGAGGAGGTAGGAAACGAGGTCAGGTTGGCAGTTGGGTTTTGCGTTCAGGAGATCTAGAATTAGTTGAGTGTCATCAGCATAGTTGTAACATAGGATGTTGTGTGAACAAATTATCGGTGGAAGGATGATTAAGTAGAGATTGAACAGGAGGGCAGCCAGGCATGCACCTTGTGGAACTCCCGTGTCGACCGGTCAGGATTGGGAGGAATAGGTGGAGAAATGCGTTATTTGGTACCCATCTTTGAGGAAAAAACATATCCATTTGAGAACAGTTCCACGAATTCCTAGGGAGTGGAGGCGGTCAAGGAGGATTGAGTGATTGATTGTGTTGAAGGTGGCGGATAGGTCGAGAAAGATTAGTGCGGCACATCCCGTGGAGTCTGCCATGATTTTAAGGTCATCCCAGATTGAAGTTAGGGTGGTTTCAGTTCTGTGTCGGGCTCTGAAACCTGATTGTGTGGGGTCTAGGAGATTGTTGGCTTTGACAAAGGCATTTAGTTGGGAGTAGGCGGTTCGGTCAATGAGTTTGGCAAAGAACCTGGTGTTTGAGATGGGGTGGTAGTTTTTGGGCTTGAGAGGGTCGAGGGAAGTTTTTTTTTATTAGAGGTTTGAGATGAACCGTTTTGAATGCAGCGGAAAAATACCCAAGGAAAGGTAATCATTTATGATGGATCTTGTGTGTTCTCCTGCGCAGGTGGAGGCAAAATAGAGGAATACCTCAAGGTGAATGACATGGGGGAGATCTCGACAAAAGTGGTGTGGGAAGCGGGGAAAGCGACCTGGTGAGGGGTGTTGATTATAGAGGGTGCTAATAGGAAACTGGGAAGGACCTTGATTGAAAACAAACTAGGAAAGAAATACCATGCTTAGATTGGTTGCTGTGATGACCACCGAGGGAAGGACGGAGAGGATTGCTCTAGCTTGATGGAAAGGGGACGAGCTCTGCCTTCTTGAAGAAGCGCAGGTTGTGAGGAAACTTTAGCTACTAAAACAAAAATACTATGAAAAAGGCAACAAGGCTAACGCTTTATTAGCAGCCAGACTGAGAGGGCAGACGGAAGAAAGATGGGTTGCAACTATTGATGAAGGGGGGGAAATCCCCAGACCCCACAAGGTGGGCATATCCCGGAGTCATTCACACGATTTTACCAACACATATATGAATCCGAATCCACGCATGGTAGGACAGAAATAGATGCCTGTTTAGCTGGGGTACAGATATCTGGTTTGACTATTGCGGAGGCGGGCACAGTGGACACCCCAAGCACAGCGGAAGAGGTTGAAAGCGCAGTGTGGAGGCTACCACTTCGGAAGGCTCCTGGGAACGATGGTTATACAGCATGCGTCTACAAAACTTTCCTATCCCCCTCCTCTCCTTCTTGGCTAAGCTGTTTAACGACATATTGGAGATAGGTGTAGCACCGGACTAGAAGTACCGAAGCATTGATCTTTGTCATTCCTAAGGAAGGAAGAGATCCCAAACATTGTGGATCATACCGCCCAATATCTCTACTTAATGTTGACACAAAGATTTGTACGAGCATTTTGGAAGCTCGGCTAGAGACGTATATGAATTGGCTCATACACCCAGACCAGGTGGGATTCATCTTGGGAAGGCAGGGATCCGACACCATGCAAAAACCCTGCACCTGATACACAAATCCAAGTCAATGGCGGGTGACCCAGTTCTCCTGTCTGTGGATTCGGAAAAGGCATTTGACAGGGTAGAATGGGGATTCCTAGAGGCTGTATTGGCCAAGATTTATAAAGGGAGTGAAGGTGATATACACATCTCCTAAGGCCTCTGTGTCCGTGAACTCTGACTATTTGAGGTGGTTCACTCTGGGTAGGGGAACTAGGCAGGGCTGCCCGCCCTCGTCTATACTATTCACCTTGTCGCTGGAACCACTTGCAATAGAAATCAGAGTTGACCCACAGGTTGAAGGGATGGCGGTGGGGGGAAAGAATTTAAGATTGCGTTATATGCCGATGACATGCTCTTGCATATCACGAACCCGCTGACATCAATTCCCAGAGCGATACAATTGATAGAACGCTATGGATTCTTCTCTGGATTTAAAATACATAAAAACAAGTCTGTCCTGTTTCCCCTAGGTGAACCCACGCAGAGTGACAAGGAGAGGTATGCTGTCCTTGGCCTCACTGTTGGAGATGTCACTTTGAGATATTTGGGGATAGACATGGTGAGACTTCTTGAAGACCTATATGAAGCCAACTTCCCCCGCCTGTTTGAGAAATTCCAGTCTTGTCCCACCAAGTGGCGGACACTTACAATTTCATGGATGGGGAGGGTAAATGCAATTAAGATGGTGTGTCTTGCGCGATTTCTCTACCCCTTCCAGATGCTCCCAATAAAGACACCAAAATCGTTCTTTGGGGAGTTGAAGAGGGCCATGTTGAGGTTCTCATGGCAGGGGAGAAAAACCAAGAATTGCATATGAGGTATTGAAACTGCCCAAAGAACAGCGGGGAGTAGGCCTACCCGACTGGATACGGCGGCACCCAATAATAGGCACAATCTGGGAAATCTGGAAGGAAGACTCGGACATGCGAGGTATCACAATATGGCCGTCCCCTCTGAGCCATATGTGGGCAGCGAGTATCTGAGAGGAAATCCCAGACCATGGGAGATTTCAAACTTGGTTCAAAGCGGGCCTTGAGAGGGTCGGTCAACTCTGGGAGGGTCGAAAATTCATTGCAATCACTGATCTTGAAAATGCGCTAGGTATAGGAAAGTTATCCATATTTCATTTTCTCCAACTCAATGACATAATGATGAGAGAATTGTGGACGGAGAAAATACAAACAGAGCTCACTCCCTTCGAAGTACTTCTTAATACCCTCACAGGCACTAGATGTTTGATCTCAACTATTTATAGAACCCTGATAGATGCTGGAAAGCGATTTACAACCAGACTCAGGCAGAGATGGGAAACGGATTTGAGTACAGAAATTGATCCTGTTCTATGGTCTAAGATGTGTAAGGGCACCTTTAGAGTACTTATTGCTTCCCAGTACAAGTTGCATGCTGCCAGACTCCTACAATATGACCCTAGTAGACTGTCCGAGATGTTTCAAGCAATGAGTCTCCGATGCTGGCATCAATGTGGTCAAAGTGCCAATTATTGGCACATGTGGTGGGGGTGCCCTAGAGTGAGAGTTTTCTGGGATGAAGTTCCGGGTTGGATTAAAGAGGTAGAGGGGATTCAGCATGAGGTGACACCTCTGCTGGTGCTGTTTGGGCAACAAAAAAAATGAAGATGTGTATGAGAAGGTCAAAGGGCTAACTGGCCCCTTACCTCTAGCAGCACAGACATGCATAGTGATAACGTGGAAGGCTGATAGGACCCCGAGCAAGAAGGAATGGGTAAACATTTCCACTAACATGTGTGTGATGGAGAAAATTACTGCGGGTCTACATGGGAAATCCACCCAATACGAAGTCTTATGGAAAGACTTCATCAATACATATGCCACCAGCCCCTGAACAAAACACCTATCTCCAGTCCACAGTGAGGAAATAAAACATTTTAGAGCAAGAGACCAAGACAATGTGGACTGAAAATCTAGACAGGAGCAATACATAGAGATTGTTCTTTTGGAAGCACTCCCAGACTCTTATTGTTCACTGCTCATCAGCCTTTAGTATGGTTTAGAACACACATCTGGATATGCATGCTAATCTTGTGAATAAAAGACCTGATAGGTGAACTCTTGTGATTAAACCACTGTTTTAGGGGGGAAGTGGGAGAGTGAGGGAAACATTTGTTGTGAGTTAAACACATTAGGGTCTGAGTGGGGAAGAGTAGACACCTATATATAACTGCATATGGTATGTTATCAAATCAATAAAAACGAATAAAAAAAAATACTTGTGCTCATCAGGACAGCTCTGGAAAACTCCAGGCATCAGTGGGCATGGGTCAGCAAAGGAAGTCTGGCTCCGGACTACGGAGATATTATTCTACTACTGCTC
Organism: Ambystoma mexicanum; assembly: GCF_040938575.1. Taxonomy (NCBI): domain Eukaryota; kingdom Metazoa; phylum Chordata; class Amphibia; order Caudata; family Ambystomatidae; genus Ambystoma; species Ambystoma mexicanum. Next base: position 1,548,093,153 of record NC_090929.1, read on the forward strand.
GGTGGCACCTCCCCTGCCCCACCAAAAGGGCTGTCAAGGTGTTGTGCAAGTAACATCAAGTCCACAAGGAAAGGACGTGCATGCTTACTTTATTTCTGATACACCACTCCAAGAAGCAGTCCAGAAGTTAGGGGATTACATAATCTGCCCAGAGAAGTAAAGGCAGAAGCAGGCATGTGCATTCTTTTTCTGAGAGACCCCAAAGCTGTGCAGCGGGAACACCTGAACTTTGTTTCAGGTAGGGAACCATACATTCAATCCAGTTATATAAAAGTGAAGATGCATATATATATTCCTATTCTGGGAGACCACAGAACAAGTGCGGCCGGAACACGTGGCCTTAGTTTCACATCGGGAACCATATTTTAAGCCCCCAAAGGAAAGGTCAGAAAACATGCATGCATAATAATTTCTGGGACACCAGCATTTAGGGAACTGCATATTTGGTGCAAGGAAGTAGCGGCGGAAACATGCACATGCTTTTGTTTCCTGGGAGACCACAAAGATGGGTAGCCAGAAAAGCTGACATTTTTGTGGGCCACATCAAATCACATCCGAGCAAAGGGTGAGACTTACACATACAGGTTTTCTGAGGCATTAGGAAATATATTAAAAATGAATAAACTGAAAACAGAAAACAGAAACAAAAGCCTCAAATGCAGCTGGTAACAGCAAACAAATGCTGTTGACAACAAAGTAAAGTGGGATATTAGATATTTTAGCAACACATCACTGTCATAATGAAATAAAATCCAGCTGAAAGCCCACATAATGATGAAATATGCCCATAAAATACTTTATAAAGAAAATAATCTGCTGGATAAGATAGCAGCAACATGCTGTAAAGAGTGGCACTGACAGGCAGTACAATACAACTATGTTCTGAAATAAAAATCATTCAATCACATAAATACATTATCATTTCTAAAGTGGATGTGGCGTGAAATAAAGGGGTGGGTAAGCTGTTGGGTGACAGACAACGGTATGGTGGTAACACTTTACTGGTTCAAAATGCAACGGCAGGTAGTCAACATCAGGATACTCGGGATACTGGTCTCGGAGTCACTTATAGAGCCATCTTTTTCACTACCACTTGCACCAAGAAACACCCAGGCTCCACTTTTTTGAGTCAGACATGTAGGAACAGCAGTGGGTGACCCCCTCATCGTTGTCATGGAAGCTGCTCTGTCATCTGTGGGTATATGGCTTCCCGTAACCAGCAAAAATGAAGTCCTGGTTCATTTTTTAAAAAGTAAATTGTTCTACAGGCAGCACAGATAGTTTCCTCCTATGCTCTGAGACAACAGCCCACGCTGCATAAAAAAAATAAAAAAAACTCTCTTCAACTGCCCCCTTGCGGGCAGGCAGGTTGATGTTCTCGGCGCAACTCTCATTTCTGCTGCATGTGATACGGACCCCTGCTGTTCGAGGATGGTAATGAAGTTTCTAGTAGCTAGGCCTCAGTATTGTTGCAGCTAATGGTCTGCTGACTAGTCTTGTTGATGCGGTACTGCTATTCAACTGGTCAGAGCCAGTGAGAAGGGTGTCCTGCAGCATTTCCTGTGCATGGGCTAAGTCTGCACTGGTCATGGAGCTTTCAATGCGCATCAGTGATGTTGTGGCCATTGGCGCAGGCAATCTAGACGTTCCTGGTGGTGATGGCAAACTTAGGAGTTCTTTTAGCTCATTGCAAATGCTGCAGCAATTGAAAGTGCCACCTCCTTTTGATAGTTGTTGTAAATCCTTCTGTCCTGATGCAGGGTTACTACTAAAAGCAGCAATTTTCACCGTGAAACATGGGTCTGAAAATGAAGCTAGCAGGCACTCGATGTTACATTTCATTCCCACAAGGTAGCAAGCAGGTCTCTCTCATCAGTCCTGCCAATTTGTCATCATCGGCCAAGTCACAGGCCTTGTCAATGTTGAAAGCTTTAAATTCAAAGAGGTATACCAGAGGGAGAAACTCACCGAGTGATGCAGTCTGACAGCTTAACCCCTTGGTTGCCTCCTCAAAAGGTTGCAGCACAGAGCAGACATTGGAGAGCAAATGCCACTATTTTGGTGTTAAGAAAACCACATTTTTTGCTGTGGTTGTTGCAGCAGTGTGATATGGCATTGTACTGAAACAGTAGTCTCTCCCATATGTGCAAAGTGGAGTTCCAACAAGTGGCCACTGAGTTATTTAGGGTATTCTGTGGCAACTTGTGGTGCAGCTTTTATTTGCGCTGGGCATGTTTCACATGGTACGCCCTGCTGAAATGGGTTCTGATCCTCTGTGCCGCTGCAAGCATTTCCTTTACAGGTTGACACCAGGTAGTGGGGTATAGAGGGCGGTTAGTTTACCTTTGTTTAGTAAAAAAAAAAAAAAAAAAAAAAGATATAATAATTATAACATTGCTATTTATATACTGTTGGGGAAGGGTTTATTTTTGGGGGTGCCGTAAATAAGACACCCCCCGGGACTTACCGCAGCTCGGTGCCCGCGTCGTGGGGAGTGGTTTTTTGGTGTCGGATCGAGGGCGTGGGAGTGCGGGGGGAAGTTGATAAGAGCATCCGTGCTCCGTTCGCTCGCCGGCGGGGGGCGGGGGTTTTTTGGAAGCACTAGGCTTCCTCGAATAGGTATCCGCTCGGGAGCGGGTGGGGAAAATAGCAGCTGTCTTTTAATACGGGATACGAAGTCCCGTGTTGTTGCAAGCAGGGAGAGGGGGACGTTGTGTGCGGTGTCTGTCGAAGGACAGAGGGGGCAGAGCACGCCCATTTAAAGGGGCCTCGGCTATTTTGTGGTCCTGAGGTGCGGTGGCGCTCACTAGCTGCCAGGGGGCAGTGTGTCAAAGAAGAAAATAGTCCCGGTTATTGGTTAGGCGGATTTTTGTGGGATTTTTTGCTCTAGAGGGGGCACTTAGCTCCTGGGCAGGGGGCTACAAGGGTTAGGGCAGTATTTTTGGGGGGTATTTAGTGGGGCAAATTAAAAAAAAAAAAATAATAATAATAATAATAATAAGGTTGAGTTAGAAATTATCTTTTCAAATTTTTAAGATTTCCACGGGTAGTTCGGCTCGGGGGCTTAGTTTTGGCTAGGTCATTTTTCAAGGGGTATATATATATATTTGTGGTGCACAAACAATTTATTAGTAAGTGCACGATGGTGGGCCAAGGTGCCAAAAGGAAAGGGTTGGTTGATGCCAAGGCTCTTAAGGAGGCCTTGGCAATAATTAGTAGGGCATCTAGGGCCCAATTGGAAGGGGCAATTGGGGAGGTCACTGGGGGAGAAGGCACTGGGGAGGGTGAGATAAGTGGGGGGAGGCCGCAGCGCAGAGCGGCGGCAGACGGTGCGTTGGCGGCGGTGGTAGCGTGCACCCCTACAGCAGGGAGAGGGGAGATTTGGGAATCCAGGGGCAGGAAGATGAGGAGGGAGATAGACAAGAGGGCGGATGGGGGTTTAAGGAGGTCGGGGGAGCAGCCAGGGAGGGAGGAAGGGTATGATAGCTCTAGGGAAGAGGGGAACGCTCGAGAGGGTAGGGACCTAGGGAACACCAGTGGGGGCAGGGGTGGGGCGCAGGCAGGGGTGGCAGTGCAGAGGGGAAGAGGGGGTAAATACCTGCAGAAGAGCGCAGGTGGGAAAAGGAGGGAGAGGTCCCCGTCAATTGAGGAGGGTGGGGCGGGGCGCGGAACGGCCCCCCCGGATAGGAGGAGTGGGGGTGGAGGGCGCTGCGCAGCCCCCGCTGTACAGATGGAGGTTGAGGGTTTCGGTACGGCCCCTCCTCGGCCAACGCTAGGTGAGCCTAGAGGGCGCAGCACAGCCCCTAGCAGCGAGGATTTCAGGGTGGAGGTCGGAACGCCTCGCCCAAGAGAAGAGGACCAGGCAGAGGTTCCCACAACCCCGCCGAGAAGACGTCAGGGGAGTGGCGGGGCGGACGCCCCGGGCTCGCAAGAAGATCAGCAAATCATCTCGGGCAGGAGCTCGCATCCTCAATGGTATTTAAGGGGTGATGAAGTTGGTTGGGAGGAATATGGGGGGCAATGGGAATTTGAAGATTACAGGGCGGAAAGGGAAAGGGTGGAGGAGAGAAGAAGTTCAAGGTGGGATAGGGAAAGGGAAATACGGGGGGTTGGGGTGAAAGGGGTCAAGGGAATATTTGGAGGGGTGATTGTGCTGACATGTTGTGTCCCCGCAGCAGGAGCCCTCTAAGAATGGAGAGGAGGAGCACCGGTGTGGATGCCAGGCCGCAGGTGGCAGGCGTTGAAAGAGGTGAGCGGGAAAGGGAATGGTCATCTGCATGGCAGAGAGGGGTTGCAAATAGGTGGTTGGGGGATGACCGGGGTGGTTTTCAAGGTGTGATGAAGGAGGTTGGGGTGCAGGCCATTGGAGCCGAAGGGATTGAGAAAAACATTTGCTCAGTGGAGGTCCAAACGGACAAAGTGGCGGAGCCATTGGGGCTCGAGGTGCAGGCGGGTAAAGATAAGGAAGTGGAAGTAAAAGGAAAGGAGAAGAAATGGCCATACATGGGGATAACAAAACCATTGGGGGCACATTTGATGGCGGCGACCAGGGAGAAGATACAGGCAGGTGAATTTGTAGATGTCTTCAAATTGCTACATAGGGAGGTAAGAGCGAAAGAGGGGTCTAAGGAGGAAGAGAGGGAACTGGCTTCACGCCCGAGGGTCCCGGTGACCATAGAGAATTGGACGTCGGCGTTTATCATTTATGCCAGCGTGTATTGCGAAAAATTCCCGGAGCGTTGCGTGGCCCTGCTTAAATATATGGACGTAATAAGGAAGGCTTTTACGAGCTTTGGAGGCTTTGCCTGGGTAAGGTATGATGAGGAATTTAGAGCGAGAATGGCAGAGGATAGTCAGGCAGTCTGGGGGGAGATAGATATGGATCTTTGGCTGCAATGGATGGCCCCAACGAGGCCTGCCCCGACTTTACATACGGCGAGTGGGCTGCCAGTGCCTTTCCGGCCCTTTCTTGGTCGCCCCGCCCATGAGGGGGCGGGGGGAGGAGGCAGGGGCCAGTCCTCAGCAGCGTGTTGGGGGTACAATAAGGATAGCTGCGCAAGAGCCATGTGCAGGTTCAAGCACGAGTGTAGTAAGTGCGGGGGAAAACACCCTCTCATGCAGTGTTTCCAACAAGGAGACAGGGGGAGGGGAAGAGGTGCAGGAAAAGGGGTTGGGGGGAAAGGCTTTTACTCCAATTAAAGTGGGGGTGTTGGAAAAATGGTTGCAATTTTATCCGGATAGGGAAGGGGCTAAGATTTTGAGTGAGGGTTTCAGGCAGGGGTTCAGATTAGGTTACCAGGGTCCAAGGGTACGGCGGTGGGCGGAAAATTTGAAGTCGGCGAGAGAGAATGAGTAGGTGGTAAGGCAAAAATTGGGCAAGGAAATAGCGGCTGGAAGGATGGTGGGTCCATTTGATGACGTACCAGGTGACTTAGTTATATCTCCGTTGGGGGTGGTGCCCAAGAAAGCCCCGGGGGAGTTCAGACTGATTCATCATTTGTCATGGCCGGAGGGTATGTCGGTTAATGATTTCATTGCCCCGGAAGAATGTGGGGTTGTGTATGCAAGTGTAGACCAGGCGGTTGAGCTAGTAAGGAAGGAAGGGCGAGGGGCCTTCATGGCCAAGTGCGATATCAAGGCGGCGTTTAGATTATTGCCAGTGCACCCAGAGGATTTTTGGTTGTTAGGTTTGCAGTTTGAGGACCGTATTTACATAGACAAAGCATTGCCTATGGGGTGCGCAATTTCTTGTGCGTTGTTTGAGCGATTTAGCTCTTTTTTACAGTGGGTCTTCTCATTCAGCTCAGGGTGGGAGAGTGTGTTGCACTATTTGGATGACTTTCTGTTCATTAGCGGGGCAAACAGGGAGGAGGATTGCAAAGGAATGTTAAAGTTGTTTCAAGACTTGATGGAGGAGCTGGGGGTACCATTAGCCGAAGATAAAACAGAAGGGCCGGCAGTGGTGTTAACATTCCTGGGAATTGAGTTGGATTCAGTGGCCATGACCTCACGCTTGCCGCACGACAAGGTGAGCAAATTGGTGGTACTGCTGGAAAAAGCGGTGGGGGCCAAGAAAATGATGCTGGTGGAGATGCAGAGTTTGGTTGGGCATCTGAATTTTGCTTGTAAGGTGGTGGCCCCGGGGAGGACGTTTTGCAGGAACATGGCGAGGGCCATGACGGGAGCGAAGTGCCCACATCACAGGATAAGAGTATCGGGGGCAGTGAGGGAGAATTGCAGGATTTGGTTGCGTTTTTTGGAGAGTTTCAATGGAACGTCAATGTGGTTGCAGGGAGACCCAGTGACATGGGAAGTTCAGATTCTCTCGGATGCAGCAGGGTCGGTGGTTTTGGAGTGTTTTGGGGGGGAAAATGGTGTGCCGAAAAGTGGCCAGAGGAATGGTTGAAGGAAGGGAGGAGCATAGCATTCCTTGAATTTTTTCCATTACTAGTAGCATTGGAGTTGTGGGGGAAGGAGTTACGAAATAAGAAGGTGAATTTCAATGTAGACAACGAATGTGTGGTCCATGTGGTGAACAGGCAGTCAGCGAGGGATCAGAGGGTGGCAAGGCTGATGAGAGAGTTTGTCTTGCGTTGCATGGATTGGAATGTGGTGTTTAAGGCAACACATGTGCCAGGGAAGGATACGGGCATCGCTGATGCATTATCTCATTTTCAATGGCAGAGATTCTGTGGATTGGCTCCAGAGGCAGATCAGGAGGGGCAGCAGATTCCGGAGGAGCTGTGGAAGATAGGAAGCTGAGAGCGCTTGCACTGGTGGAGAGTTCATTGGCCGCGGCCTCTAAGAAGTCATACCGGAGGGCCTAGGAGGATTTTATTAAAGGAGGAGCTTGTAGTTGGAGGGGTAGATGGGATGCGGAAGAGCGGAGGAGGGACGATGTTATGAATTTCCTGCTGAGGTGCATGGACAGAGGCTGGTCAAGGGCAACGATTACAGGAAGGCTAGCGGGGATTTACTTTTACGGAAAATGGTTCTGGGGTTTTCAACCAAGTGGGGGTGAGATGGCGAGTAGGATGTTGGAAGGATGGGCAAGGGAGAGTAAGAGGGACAAGGATAAGAGGAGGCCGATATCGGCTGAATTGCTGCAGAGGTTGATTGAGGTTTTGGGGGAGTTTGCTGGTCGGTATGGGAAGGGGAACTGTTTGCGGCTTGTTTTACATGGTTATTTTTTGGGGCCTTCAGGGTTTCTGAGTTGGTCGGGGGACAAGGAGGGGTAGGGGGGCTGCAGTGGGAAGATGTGCAAATTACAGAGGAAGGTTTAGACATCAAGATTAAAAGGTCCAAGACGGATCAGAAGGGGAGGGGCGCTCGGGTCATGCTGGGTCGAGGGAGCGAGGCTCTATGCCCAGTTCAGGCGGGTAAGGTTTGGAAGGAGCGCTGTGGGGTTAACTCAGGTTTGGTTTTTCAGCATTCGGATGGATCGCCGGTTACAGCGGCACAGGTGCTGGGGGTATTGCGTAAGGCGTTGGGCAGGGTAGGGGAAAAGGGGGAGGAGTTTGGGACTCATTCTTTTAGGATGGGCGCAGCATCTGAGGGTAGCAGGCTGGGTTTTTCGGAAGAAAAGGTAAAAAGCTTGGGGCGTTGGAGGTCGGGAAAATACAAGAGTTACGTTAGGGACATTGGGAAAGGGGATTGTTGAAGAAGATGGGGGAGGACCTGGGGGGCAAGTTGTGTTGTTTTGTAATAAGTTGATTTGTAAGTAATTTGTGGTAATTTCTGTTTCAGATGCTGCGCAAAGAAAGGGGGAGTTGGCGCAAGTGTGGATTGTTGGACATCCAATCGTGAAGTGGTCTGGAAAAGAGGCGGAAAAAAGGGTGTTTGGAAGGCAATTGGGGTGCAGTTATAAGGAAGTAGTGGTGAGGTGGCACGGTTTGGGGGGCCTGCGCTGGGATCAGCTGCTGCCCATATTGGCAGGGATGAGGGAACGCTATGGAGTTCCTCGGGTGGTGATGCTGCATGCTGGGGAGAGTGACCTGGTTAGGGACACGGGGGTGGCTCTGCTGAGAAAAATGAAGAGGGATTTAGGGTGGATTAGGGATATGTGGGCTCGAGCGGTGGTGGTGTGGACTAAGTTGTTGCCGAGAAGAGTGTGGAGGGGAGCAAGAAATGAGGGAGCAATAGAACGGGCCAGGAAGGGGATAAACAGGGAAATGGAGAAATTTTGTACGTCAGTGGCGGTGAGGGTCATGGACCATAAAGAAATAACATATGAGGGGTTTCTTATCTTTAGAGAGGATGGGGTACACTTGTCCAGGTATGGGAATAGTTACTACCTGGCGGACTTGGCTTCTTGGCTGGGAGACTGGGTGAAAAGTTTGAGGTAAAAATGGGCGGGGGGGGGGTTGGGGCAGAAAGAACTCCTCGGGGGAGGGTTTTTCTGGTGCCGGGGGCATGGCCCCTTTTGATGTGGGGGGAGGGAAGCACAATGGGGGAATGACACGTGAAAGGAGGGGGTGGCGCTGTTTGCACAAGCAGGTCACCCCGGGGGATCAGGTATTGAGCCTGGAGGGGCATGGCCCCTGGGGAGAAAGCGGGTCGCCTGGAAAAAGGGGCAAGGCTACGGTAGGATCCAAGGGATCATTAGGGAGGAAATTTGGTTATTTAATTATTTAATTGTTGGGGGGAAAATGAAAGCGTTTAAGTTATTTAATTGATTGTTCAAATAGCTATTTAGCTTGTTAGGCCATGGAGCCAGTTAAGCGTTTTGATTGTAAGCTTCGACCTGTCATATTAAAGCGACCTTTTCCACTTTTAAAATGAGTCTGGGTTTTTGTGCAGTAAGCCAAAAAGCCCAGCTACAAATAACGAGGCCTTGGCACTTTGCCTGTACCTTCTTTAGCATCTCCCTGATATAATTTCCCCTCTGGCTTCTGCCCTAAAATGTGTCCGTGCAAATGGTGGCCTGGTGCCTGAAAAGCATCCTTTGCTTCCTGGCATTATTATGGTAAGCCCCTTGCCTGTTAGATAATAAAAAGGCTGGCCATTGCACAGTGATGGCCAGGTAGTCACTGCTCTGACCACTGGCCTACATATCCATAGTAAAATGTATTTGTGGACACTTGGATTTCTGAAATACCTGTTGCACTGTGAACATAGCATGGTTGTCTAATTGGGTCATTGCCTTGCATGAGAAGAAACTGAAGCTGGGAATTTCTCAGCAGTGATTGCTATTTCCAAAAGCTGGCAGAAGCCAGGATTCTCAACGAAAGTGTATGGCAAGAGGTCTCATACCAACATAATGCAAAATATGCATTTAGCAGGTGCTGTCAATCATGTGACCTGTCATATTTTTGGTCATGCCACAATGCTTCCACAGCACTGGCCTGATGCAATGAGGTGTTGCTGGTATGGTTCACTAGAATGTTAGGAATCAGGCTTGATGTTACTCTCCCAAGCAAAGTAGTAATGGTGGTATTTGGGGGGAGGGGTAATTTTGTGGACTTGTGCTGTTATGCTGATTCCCATTGGGTGTACCTCAGGCTTTGGAGATCTTCACCTTTCTGGTCATGGTGCCACATTAAATGAGTCTCCAAAGATGTGGTGCTGAAGCTGGTCCATGCCTTTACTCGGCACACAGATTTAAGGCAAAATCTACAAGAGACCAGATTCATTACCCCTTTGTGTTGTTGTGTTGTGCAAAGTAAAGCCACCATTTGTATTTTGTGGTGGGCTGAAACTCAGGCTGGGTTTTTCTGAATTCAGTGCTGGCGGTGTCAATCTTAAGAGTGGTTGTGGTTATGGTGCCTTTTTAGGTGGTACATGCTCCGTTACACGCTCAGTCCTGTGAGTGGAAGTCTGTTTTTTAATGAAATTTCACAAAGGTTGGGGTTGTGTGTCTGTTACATCTGATGGATACGAATCTTTGGTATGATTATCATCATTAATTTCATTAAAATCATATTTATTTATGGCAGACTTCAGTGAATGGGAGCTGAGGAGGCAGAGACCGGGACATTTCAATTTCAACATGCTCAGCACCCTGCAATTGTGGATGGAATTGAAAGTGCCAACTCCTCTGGAAGTCTGGTTGCACAATCACGGTGCTCCAATTCGTGTACATATGCTTGTACAGCATGCACGTCAGAATGGGGTGGAATGTGTGATAAACTTCAATTGGCCTTGTGATACTCTGGCAGCTGTGTGTAAATAAACCATGAGCAGCAGTCTCCGCCAGCCTCTAGATAGTGTCTCTCCTTATAATTTGTCTGCACCTGCAGACTTCTCCCAATGACACGATGGACGGTCACTAGTCAATATCACCTGCTACTCTGCAACATTCTGCCACCCCATGTCTCACATCACTGTCTCCACACAAGAGCACAAACTGCCTAAGGTATTGTATGCTCTTCCCTATACTATCACATATTTTAGAAAGAGGAAAGCAGCTAAATGGCAGTGCAGAAACGTGCTCTAAATAGCGGTCCTGTGTAAATCACGCACTCATTTATTTTTCCAGTCTCTCTTAACCAAATTAAACCAAAACAAATCGTTCTTTCTGACCTGAACATGATTCAATTGCAAACATGTAGTACACGTTTATGTTGGGTAAAATAATGGATTGCTATGGATTCAGTACTTTTCCAGACACAGAGGGCTTTCTCTGTTGTGTCTGAAAGCAACGGTCCAGAGAGGAAGTATAGAGCCTATGACATAACTTCCATTGAACACAAAAATCATGGAATTCATTGGTGATAGTGTATGATATGATAAGTCATTTTTAACGTACCTGTAGAGAAAATAATATAGTCATCTTCCACACGTTTCAACGCTCAATTGTTTCTAAAGGTTCGAGTTTGGCTCCATTTGGTTGCCCACCTAGAGAGGACTTCTATGCAGTCAGCGCGTTCACACTTTTAATTTCAAACTTTCATAAGTTCAACTATGTTTCGAACCACTTGATATTTGGGTGGTTCAAAGTTCAAGCAAAGATTTTCGCCCAGGCTTAGTAATGAGAATGACAGAGTGTTTACAAATAAACTGGGGGAAATAAAGTTTTAGAAAAGACTCTTAAACTTGACTTTGACAAAATAAACATGTCTACAAACACTTCATAGCTGTGGTACTCTTGTTGTAATTTTCAAGTTAAATTCGGAAACAAAAGACATCTGGGTTGTCCACATTAAAAGGAACGCTTTGTGCAAAATAAAGCCTTATTAGTAAAGCTAACTCTAATAGAATGACCCGCTCGGCCTATAGCAATCTGCTCATCACCCCTAGGTACAGAAGACAGAAAGCAGGAGGCTCAAGCCTCCCTGCGATAGCTCCCAAACTGCGGAATGCCCTCCCCTCTCAACTCAGAAACGACACTTCCTTCTGGTCATTTAGAAAAAAAAAATACCAAACCTTCTCTTTAGAACCGATCACTTTCAATAGTCACCCAATCTCTTAGATCAACCACACATGCCCTCCATGTAAAAATAAATCAATGTACAAATGTGTAAATGTTAATGTGTAAATGTATAAATGTGCAAATATGCCCATGTGTACATTTGTAACACATCTGTAACAAATCTGTAACTTGTAAGTCTTGTAAACCTGTAACCATATTCTTAAGCAAATCTTAGCGCCTAGTTGCCTTTGTGCACTAAATAAATAAATAAATAAATAAATAAATGCAGTTACAACAACACAATCATTCTCGAGATACTTAACCTCTATTTTGACGTGTCAACAATAAACATATTTTATATTAAAAAAAATATTCACGATGTATTTGTAAATCTACAGCTTTGTGATAGGCACCTGTGCGTTGAGATCAATTCAAACACAGCTCGATAGCACCTGGTATATGTGTGTTGTTGTCAATCATCCAAGTACCTGGCCACAGCTTTCAGAAAAGATTGTTCAAAAATATATATATATTTTTTCAAATATCTGTATAGTGGGTGTGCATTCACATGCAGGGGCTACATTAACCAAAAGAGCACACCACATGAGAAAAAGTTATGCATGAACCTGCATCTTCTTCAGTTAATAAACCTCTGAACCATACGACCTATAACTGCTTTAATGGCAGACCCAATTTGCCGTATTCTGTTCATAGAGTACATTAGCGTGAACATCCCTATCATAGCACACTTTGTAAGAACAGTAGCTCGCTGGGGGAGTAGAGTTACTTCAGCTTGCCAGTGCATTCGCTTTTCTATTATTAGGTGCAGTGATGCTAATATAGCGAAGAAAAACCTTTTAGACGTTCCCAGAGCACTTTAGAGAAGATATACGATTTTCTTGCCTCTTTCTCCTTCTTTAAGTTTGGACGCAGACGTCATAGGAATAACTATGAAAATAGTCTGAATAACTCGCTGCAATTATCGCCGAGTCTAAAGTACTTTATATAGCGCTCATTTTGAAGTAGTTTCCTGTACATTGCACGGAGGGTTTGGCATCCATACTATTTTCACCGGATGCTGTCCTCTCAGGGCACATTTGAATTCTTTCTCATGAGGGTATAGGAGTATGACAGAAATCCCGGTGATCATGGCTTTTCAATGTCACAGTTACACTCTTTGCACAAAGGTTATCCAAGTGCCTGTGACATGTGCATTCATACCGTGAGATATGCGAAAAGCTGATACAAGCTGGGAACCCAGAGGAATCCAATGCATTTATGTCAGAATGAAAATCACATGTGGGTGTGAACACAGATGTATATGTAATTTGTATTGTGGAGCAAAAGAGGGAGGCACATTCATACCTCTGATCTGTACCCCACTCGGCAATACAAAGCATTGACATTGGCCCGTAAAACATATACTCAAGTTACATACGCACGTTATTATCGTCTGTTTCATAGAAACTGAGCCATTAAGTGTTTGCCCTACCCCAGCATACGTGTAAGCTAAGATTCTTGGTTGATTTTAGATCCGTATAGAAATATCTGCAAGTTACAAAGATCATATATGATGGCAGTTCAAGCAACATGTATACATAGCTAAGCACAGCAGATAGTTATTAATTGCAGAACACGACTTTAGAGATTTGGATCATTAAGCTAGGAACTAGGATTTGGTTCTGAGTTGCAGAATCTCAGTTTCCCCTTAAGAGAGAGGTGCTTTGACAATATAGAATGTTTCAGATCTAATCTAATTGGAGGAAGGAGATTATTAAATTTGGATCTCGATTCTTTCAAAATGTTGGTACATAAAAGGAGAAGGCTTATCCGTTTCTTTACAGATTGCTATGAAACGTAGCCGCAACCTGATGCTGCATACTATAAACACAGCAGCCAGGCTCGCTGAAAAACTCAAACAGGACTTGGATATTTTGGACTGTACTTTCTCTAACAACACATGATGGCTGAAGCTGTAAACTAATTAGAAGCTATAGTGCCTGTTTTGCTTGGAAACGCTGGCTGGAGATTGGAAGCTGTTCCTGACAGACGCCAGTCGAATGCTATTTTTCTCTCCCGAATAATGCAAAGGAAAGCAAGATTTTTGTGAAGCCACGCCCCTCGCCAGGGACTTTCTCCATTTAACCAACGTGATCCGTGCACCCGTGCGCGCCCACACAGAATGCAACAGATGCGCGCACACACAGAGTGCAACAGAGTGACTGTTGTGCCTGGAAACACTGGCTGGAGATTGCAAGCTGATCCTGACAGACGCCAGTCGAATGCTGTATTTCTCTCCGGAATGATGCAAAGGAAAGCAAGATTGTTGTGAAGCCACGCCCCCTCGCCAGGCAAGTTCTCCATTTAACCAACGTGTGCACACACAGAGTGCAACAGAGTGCCTGTTGTGCCTGGAAACACTGGCTGGAGATTGCAAGCTGTTCCTGAAAGACGCCAGTGGAATGCTGCATTTCTCTCCGAATTATATTTTGTGTACGAGGACTAAATAGAGGCAAAGGACATTAGATTTACTATAATACACTATACATATTCATTGCACATCTTTTACATCTTTAGCTGCAAAGGAAAGTAACATTGTTGTGAAGCCACGCCCCCTCGCCAAGGCCTTTCTACATTTGACCAATGGGCTGCGCGCATACACGCGCCTGCACATGGAGTGTGACAGAGTGCCTGTTAGCCTATTGGTCAGGGGGCGTGGCTCGTGGTGTGTAATAACTGTGTTACATAAATCAAATGTTAATAAATCTTCAGGTAAATGCCTAAGGGATAAGGGTCTTCGTAATTCAATAGATGAAAGTCGGGTGGAGGATGAAGTCCCGGATACCTCAGTCTCAGAGACCCCAAACTAACAGAGCCACAAAGTGTGAATACCTAGAGGGCCCTAACAGATTATCTGAAGCTTTGAAAAATAAGAGGGATATGGGGAGGACTGATCTGCACCTAAAATCTATTGAGTCTGCGGTAAACAATATATTTGATATATTTAAAAATCATGCAGCCCTTCCGAGAACTGTTACTCCAACATCAGTAGGTCCCACTGCTCTGAGGGAGAAGGCGGAGGTAATCCCCCAAGGGTTTCTGGTGCCTGGAAAATAATTATGTTTTGTTCCTTTTAGGGTTCTTCCAGGTAATAATGGCCCATTCAAGGGAAAATCAAAAATGTTTTCATTAAGTTTGCATTGTGAACCTCAAGGCAGTGTGACTGAGTTCAGCTACATAACAATTAAGGGTGACCTGCCAGTTAAGGGAAGAGGAAATCAACTTTTACCAAGCATCATAGTGTCACATACCTCATCAGATAATGTTGGTCCCTTCTCTGAGAGAGTTTGTCAGTCACACAAGGGCATGGATGAAGAATCAGTAAGACAGTTAATTGACAGTGTGTTACGACAAAAGAGCCTAACTCTTGATGGAGGCAGTGTAAGAGGATTCAATTCAACACTACAGCTAAGTCAATGCCTAGTCTGGGATACTGAATGGAAACCCTTATTGATATATCTTTACGTCCAGTTCATGAGTTCTGGATGACTACCCCTATATAACACCCCTCTCTTGGAATCCCCCTGACCCCACTGAGCCAAGAAGTAGTTGTGTTTTGCAAGTTTAAAAGGTTTATTTGATAATTTAAACAATATATATATATATATATATATATATATATCACACTTTATAATAAATTAATAATTGAATATCACACTTAATCTGAGCAGTAATCAATAATGGATAGTCCGGCACTAGCACACTTCTTTATAATCAATGATGAGTGGTTATAGGATGGATACGATAGCAACAATACTTTTATGGTTTCAAATGGATGCAATGTGGAATGAAATGCAGTACAGAAAATAACTTGATAGGATTTCAGCAAAAGACAATGTAATCACTTTCTTGGACAATTCACCCCCCCCTTAATGCAATGTAAGGAGATGAATAGAATGGGACTCAGTTCTTAGGAATGCAATCAAATAGAATTCAGTTCAATTCCCCCCCAGCAGCTTATACAACAGATAGGAGTTTTGAAACACAGACCCAAGTGCTTTGAATATGATGACAATGCAGTGAGAAACATGCTGAAAATGCTTTAATTCCCTTCAGGAGGTTCAGGGTGAGTGGTATCTAGTTAATATTAGTCCAGGCTCACTCTAGCAATGATTCAGGGATTGTTCTTAAGAGGCAAACGAAATTTAATAGTTCAGGCAAAAGCAGCTATCTTTTTTACAAGTAAAGAAATCGGGCCAAATCGCAAATCGTGGCAAAATTCGCGGGTGCGAGAATCGTGATTACGGAGAAAGTATAAGGAGTAGGTTCTAGGCTCGTTGGAAAGCTGATATTCTAAGCTTTCAGAGGAAAGTTAAACCAAGTTCCTAGCCCGAACGGTTACAGAGTTATGAACGATTTTGTGAAGGTTGTTTTTCGGATTTGAAATGTTAAAAGTTCAAAGCGACAGGTTACAGCTTGCAGCTAGAAAATGACAAGTGACAGCTATGCGGCTGCAGAATTGACAAGTGACAGTTAGGAGGCAGTTCTACTTAGATTAAAATAGTTTGGATTAGATTATTTTAACTAAGAGATTGGTTCTGCACAGTTCTGCTAGGTACTCACAATATATTTAGAAATAGGCCTCGCCACGGATCTGGTCAGGTTTTGGACTGGACTCCGGTTCTGGTCTCGGCACTTCACAGTGATCTGGGTCAGCTCTCTGGTTCTGCGAACAGCGGTCTGGGTCAGCTCTGCTCTGCTGGTCTAGTCTCTCTGGATTCTGGATACTGCTCTGCTTTCTAGGTACTGCTACAGGTTCTGGAGATTGATGGATTTGAAGTCTGGATCTCTGGATGTGAAGTCGTCGATCAGCATGCTCCACAGCAAATGGAATTGAATGTCCTCTCTAGCTTCCAGTGGCTCTTTTTATGTCTTTTGAAAGCCCCTCTTTCAACTTGTCATTGGCCCAATTCTCCCCTCTCCCATGATTGGGGAAGGAACTGTGAGTCAGAGTGATGCTGTAGGTTTTATGGGTCAGAGGATCCTCCCCTGGTCAGTTTGCCCACAAATCTATATTTGATCAAAATACACATTTCTCAAATACATAGTGGTTTGTCATTGCATGTACATATTACCTATCACATGAGGTAGTCTCTGTCCCAAATCTGCTCTTCCTGAGGGCTTGCATTCAGAAACGGCAACATTTTCGATTTTAGTGGGTTCTGCAACCTTGGTTCTTCATTAAAAATTATACACATATACACGGCCTGTCCATACATACTCCAGTAAATTCCCATGCCTCTAGCTTAAACACAGAGTCTGTAGTATCCATAAATAGCGGGGTTTTGCCCCAGAACATCACACAAATTCCCAACGCGTCTTAAAACGTGCACAGAAAATTCACAAGAATTATGGTATCATTTAAATAATTTTGACAAGTCCACACTGTGAGTTATACATCTTTCTTAGAATCATATTCTGGCCAACAGGGGTGTGTCTTTTCAGGTCACATGGTGTAGAAACCAGTTTATCCAGTTTCTGCCAAGCTCAGAGACCCTGCCCCTCCCAGCTTCTGCCAAGAGGAAGCTATTTTACGGCCACCCTAATAAACCATCTGCCTGGGCCCAGGACAGGCCTTTGTTCAACTCCCTGTAGCTGCTCCACCTCTAATCTAATCAGAGAGGTGACAACTCCTTTTGGCAAGGGAAGAGTGGCTGAGCAGGTTTTAACTCCTGTGGGGGTAGATGTCAGGCAGAATTCAGTTTCATTAAGCCAGGTTTCAGATAAAATGTCACTTTTTGTTCACCAGTTTAAGTCAAGACAATTTTTACATATGCAGCTAGAATGCTGATTCTAAGTTCAAAACTATGACATTTTAACAGTTACAACTATGTGACACTCAAAAGTAGGTCACTCAGTTAATTTAAACATTTTCGATTTTTGGTAGTTTTAAATCCAGTTTCAGTTAGGCTGCTGCAGACCTGCAGAGCTCAGCCAGTCTTGTTATGAACATTGTTTTGGGGCTCTTCAACTTCCCAGATTTAGTATGCACACATACTTCATTCTGCCAGATGTCCGCTGGTGTTCAGTGAGATTTTTGGATATGTTGCAATGTTTGAAAATAGGCATTTTGAGCTGGCATTCAGGGAAACAAAAGGTGATTTTAAAGTGTGGTTTTTCCTTTGGCACACATTTCACTCATGGCACCCCAGCCCACCCTGCTCGCACTGGTGGGTGGCAAGTTAGGCAACCATTTTAGTGTGCACAAACTGCGTGGTTCTCCTAGATTCTGGCGCACATGTGGGCTTTTTGACCATCTTGGATTTTCTAAGCCCACAGCACCAAATGTTGCAGCATGATAGCTCAAACGTGGGTCAGCACACCCAACAGCAGGAATCAACAGGAAGTTCATTCCTGGGGATTGCATGTGACGAGTAACAACCCCAGATGTGACATTTCTATACAAGGACCAACTGAAAAGAAAACAGACCATTCTAATGACGATACTTTGATGAAATCTGGGGACTATGCTGTAACCAGTAATCGGTTACAAGAGAGAAAGTGTTCCTTTGAGATAGGTAATTGTTTTAGAGATCCAGTGTTTCCAGAAGATCGCAGTCTCATCATGAATTACTTATTTGAGGAGGGCAGGCCTTATTCTCTCAACAGATATTAACTCTATTTTCCTATATACCGGAATTAAACCTAATCTCTTCTGCTGATATTAAGCTGATAGATTTCATTCACCAATATAGGTATGATTATGTCAGATTAATCATACCCTCCCCTCTGGTTCGCTCTTTGTTATTAAAGGAGGTGGGCTCTCTACAGAAATGTGGTTTTGACATTACCATTTTCCACCCTCCTAATCCTACTAATAAGAATTTGAAGCAACATGCATATTCCTCTGTAGAGGTGGGGTCAAGCCAAGAGGTGGATCTTCTGATGGATTTGTTAAAAAAATAACAGAAGTCCAAGATTGGAGATGGTTGGCTATTTCTCTTCATGAATCTATTGCCCAATTAAAAACATTAACTCAACCACTTTAGCTTACCCGGCAATCTCTGACTATTATCATGAATTCAAGGGGTAATTCGCATTTGGTCTCGAATGAAAAGTTAATATATGAGTTAGTGCAGTTTGACTTTAGATTATTGCAAGAGACCTGGGCTAGTGGGAACTTAGTTTGGGATGGTTTTGATGTGTTCTGTCTGCATGCTAGCTGTGGTTTTAGGGGGCGCCCTAACGGGGGACTACTTCTGGCATGCAGACAGGGAGCTACAATTCATAAAGTTTCTGATTGGCAAATCATAATCTCCTTTCGGATTGTTACTTTTTGCATCGATTTCCCTGTGGGGGTCAACGGATTTGATGATAATAAATGTTTATTGGAACATATTAAATCTTGCAGACAGTCAGTTGGAAATAGCCCTGGATAATTTGAGTAGGTTGATCGACGAATGTCTCTATGAAAAAGCAAGGAAGGCTTATCATATTAGTGGGTGACTTTAATGCCAATTGTAATCAGGAATCCACTAGTATTGCAGAGTCACTGGCCTCTCTGGGTAAGTCTGACTCTCAAAATGGGAGCAAATCATGTTGGGGCGCTCTATGGCTTACCTTGGCCTGGAGCTGGTAATTAACAACTTGCCCATCTGGCATGCCAGTGGTACCTCGTCTGTAATTGATTATATCTTAATTTCCCAACAATTGGCTGCTAGTCTGGCCGAATTTGAGTTGCGTTCTTCAATATGCAAGGATCATTGTATGCTTGTTGTGAACTTAAATGGCACACTGGAATGGAACTTCAGGTAGCCTACTGTGAGGGTACTGAAATTAATGTTAGAGGGAACAGAGTTAATTGGACTCCTTATAGGACCCAAATGTTCATGGGAATAATGTTACACGATTATAACTCAATTACCCTGGAAAAAGAAAATAATCAATTACTCAGTGGAACATTTTCCTGGCTATTTGAGGCATAAGAGGAATACATTGACAAAACATAATCACGGACCTGCTGTGTTGGTTCCAGAACATAAAGCTCAGCTACGAAAAGAAGTAAGAATCCTACTCAGACAGGGAGGCGAAACACAGCTATTAAAATCTAAGATTAAACATACAAGACAGCTGTATACAAATTTAATGATACACCATAGGTCCTTTTTACATCAGAGAGACAGTGAAAACATGTTAGCATCACTGAAATGTTACAACTCTCATAACTTCTGATCCTTTGTGAACAGTACAGAAGTCATTCAAGTACAGCCGGTGACAAACCCAATCTCTGAGAAAGTTTGGGCTGAGTATTTTGAAAATGTGTATAAAGTATTGCATACAGGACATTGTCCATCGTCGTACACTATGTACGAATGGTGTCTAGATATGACTGTAGAAAACATTTCAAGATATATCTTTAATTCAAAGGTTTCTAAAACACCAGGACCTGATAATCTATTGTATGCTATTCTAAAACAGAATGTTCCCCTTTCATCAACAATATTGAACATCCTCTTTTCCGATGTCATCAGGATTAAGAAAATGCCTTCAACCTGGACTTTACCGTATGTACTGCCAATTTTCAAAAAAGGAAGTCACATCTGTCCCATGAACTATAGGCACACAGCTTTACCAGACGTGGATTCTAAAATCGTCACGCCTATATTTCTGGAGCACATACAGGTATGGATTGATGAGAATAACATTCTGGATTAGAGGCAAATAGGTTTTAGAAAAAAGGTGGGTACTGATTGTGGTGGCCGTTTTTTAACGTAGCTACAGAGGAAAGCCTGGTCTAAGGATGCCTTACCTGTATATGTTGCTTCTTTGGATTTGTCGATGGCAGTCGACATGGTTGACCGAGCTATCCTGTGGCAAATTCTGTCGGCATTGGGAATATCAAAGGGTTTAAAATTCAGATGGTCTAATGTCTAAGGACATTGTTAAACAAAACAGACTTAGACAGGGGTACATCTAAGCACCTACACTGTTCAATTTATATGTCTCGGGCGCTCGTAAAGCGTTAGAACATAGTGGCTTAGTAACACTGAAATTAGGCTCCACAAGACTAAAATGGATAGCATACAGGGATGATTTTCTCCTGCTGGATTGTACAAGAATTGGCTTGCAGAATTTAATAACAGTATTTGGAACTTTTGTTGCTGAACATAAATTGAAAATCATTCCATTAAAAACAGTCATCCTTCATCGTGGTAAGGGCAGTAAGAGTAGGGCTAAACACAGGGGGATATGTGAAGATAAAATCAAAACAAAACAGAATGTACTTCACTACCTTGGATATTGCATATCGAGTACTTCTGCTAACATTTTATCCCAAAATTGTTTAACATTTAAGGCTATTGCAGCATCGAGGCAGCTATGCTTAATTGAATGTAAATTTGGGAAATGCACTATGATACTTTGTAGCGAGTTGTACCGCCTTAAGGTGTTGCCACGACTGTCATATGGAACTGTCATATGGATTGGAATTGTTTCCACTCGACTTAATACACTATCTAAAAGTTGTGGAGGGTATTGTTTGGGGGTTGCTTTGTTCTATATTCCTAAATGCGTACATATGGAGCTAATTCGTTATGAATTGGGACTGCAGTCCCTGAAAAGTTGTATGCAATGGAAAAGATTATCGCTATTGTGAAAATGCATCACATGAAACAAGGAAGGGCTGTATTCTAGGCTTGGTGAAAACATTTCTGAGGTTTTTATGGTAGAACTCAGAAGGGATGCTAAATCTGTTTTGCAGAATTTGGGATCATCTAAACAAATACTGACCCAGAATCCAAATAAGATTAAGATGTTAATTAGAGCTAATGACTGGTGAGAGAATAAGACAGCGATTTTGAATACAAAACATCAAAATTATACTTTTTAAATGGTATCCAGAACCAGAGAAATACATAGATAATACCCCAAAAGATACTTCAGAATAGCACTATGATTTACTGTTTCAATGTTATGAGAACAAAGGAGATTGTAAATATTCGCAGGCCAATTCATGGAATAATTAGCGCGGCGCAAGTGGGCATAAACGTGCGAATCGCAGTGGAATAGCGAAAATCGCAGTGAACGTGCGAAAATCGCACGAAAAGCAGCGCACGTCGATTCATGGAAGGCCGTGCGCGAGAAAACCAGCGGATGTGCGATAAAAAGTGCGCGGCGCACGTTAGCGCACAGGCCATCTAACAGCGTGCGCCAGGTCACAGCGAAAATCGCACAGGCCACAGCGAAAATCGCACATAGCGCGGCGCACGCAATAAAAGTAGGCGGAACACGGGCGTAACACTCGGAATGGGGAACAACTTGCCAAAACGTGGGCGTCACGGGGGAAGTACAGGGCACAAGTGCGCGGAACGCCCACACGCTCGCCTACAACACGTATTCATGGAATAGAATAGGGGAAAAAAGCGCACGCTCAAACCAGCGCACAGGCACAAACACGACCGCCACAAGAAAGGAGGCGGTAGCGTCTCTGCGGCTGTAAGAAATGTGCGCCAAAAGGTGCGCCAACAAATAGCACCTATATACTGCCATGATGAATGTCCCATACTGTGGCCCTCCAGGAAAAATGACGTGCAAAGGGGTACCCACAAACACGGACACCCGCTGACAAAAAATACGTGTGCATGTATACCGGGGTGCGCGGGAAGTGTCACACGCGATTTGCAGGGTACGTGCATCACAGGGGTTCGCGTGAAGTTATTCACGCGATCGGGCCTGGGGGAGCGGGCTACGTGTATTACAGGGGTTCGCGTGAAGTTCCACACGCGATCGGGCCTGGGGGAGCGGGCTTCGTGTATTACAGGGGTTCGCGTGAAGTTCCTCACGCGATCGGGCCTGGGGGAGCGGGCTACGTGTATAACAGGGGTTCGCGTGAAGTTCCTCACGCGATCGGGCCTGGGGGAGCGGGCTACGTGTATTACAGGGGTTCGCGTGAAGTTCCTCACGCGATCGGGCCTGGGGGAGCGTGCTTCGTGTATTACAGGGGTTCGCGTGAAGTTCCACACGCGATCGGGCCTGGGGGAGCGTGCTACGTATATTTCAGGGGTTCGCGTGAAGTTTCACACGCGAATAGCCTGGGCGCGTGAATTTGAGGGGTGCGCGGGAAGTTCCTCACGCGATCGGGCCTGGGGGAGCGGGCTACGTGTATTACAGGGGTTCGCGGGAAGTTCCACACGCGAATAGCCTGGGCGCGTGTATTTCAGGGGTGCGCGGGAAGTCCCACACGCGAACAGCCTGGGCGCGTGAATTTGAGGGGTGCGCGGGAAGTTCCACACGCGAATAGCCTGGGCGCGTGTATTTCAGGGGTTCGCGGGAAGTTCCACACGCGAATAGCCTGGGCGCGTGTATTTCAGGGGTTCGCGGGAAGTTCCACACGCGAATAGCCTGGGCGCGTGTATTTCAGGGGTGCGCAGGAAGTTCCACACGCGAATAGCCTGGGCGCGTGAATTTGAGGGGTGCGCGGGAAGTTCCTCACGCGATCGGGCCTGGGGGAGCGGGCTACGTGTATTACAGGGGTTCGCGTGAAGTTCCTCACGTGATCGGGCCTGGGGGAGCGTGCTTCGTGTATTACAGGGGTTCGCGTGAAGTTCCACACGCGATCGGGCCTGGGGGAGCGTGCTACGTATATTTCAGGGGTTCGCGTGAAGTTTCACACGCGAATAGCCTGGGCGCGTGAATTTGAGGGGTGCGCGGGAAGTTCCTCACGCGATCGGGCCTGGGGGAGCGGGCTACGTGTATTACAGGGGTTCGCGGGAAGTTCCACACGCGAATAGCCTGGGCGCGTTTATTTCAGGGGTGCGCGGGAAGTCCCACACGCGAACAGCCTGGGCGCGTGAATTTGAAGGGTGCGCGGGAAGTTCCACACGCGAATAGCCTGGGCGCGTGTATTTCAGGGGTTCGCGGGAAGTTCCACACGCGAATAGCCTGGGCGCGTGTATTTCAGGGGTTCGCGGGAAGTTCCACACGCGAATAGCCTGGGCGCGTGTATTTCAGGGGTGCGCGGGAAGTTCCACACGCGAATAGCCTGGGCGCGTGAATTTGAGGGGTGCGCGGGAAGTTCCTCACGCGATCGGGCCTGGGGGAGCGGGCTTCGTGTATTACAGGGGTTCGCGTGAAGTTCCACACGCGATCGGGCCTGGGGGAGCGTGCTACGTATATTTCAGGGGTTCGCGTGAAGTTTCACACGCGAATAGCCTGGGCGCGTGAATTTGAGGGGTGCGCGGGAAGTTCCTCACGCGATCGGGCCTGGGGGAGCGGGCTACGTGTATTACAGGGGTTCGCGGGAAGTTCCACACGCGAATAGCCTGGGCGCGTGTATTTCAGGGGTGCGCGGGAAGTTCCACACGCGAATAGCCTGGGCGCGTGTATTTCAGGGGTGCGCGGGAAGTGCCACACGCGAATAGCCTGGGCGCGTGTATTTCAGGGGTGCGCGGGAAGTTCCACACGCGAATAGCCTGGGCGCGTGAATTTGAGGGGTGCGCGGGAAGTTCCACACGCGAATAGCCTGGGCGCGTGTATTTCAGGGGTTTGCGGGAAGTTCCACACGCGAATAGCCTGGGCGCGTGTATTTCAGGGGTTCGCGGGAAGTTCCACACGCGAATAGCCTGGGCGCGTGTATTTCAGGGGTGCGCGGGAAGTTCCACACGCGAATAGCCTGGGCGCGTGTATTTCAGGGGTGCGCGGGAAGTTCCACACGCGAATAGCCTGGGCGCGTGTATTTCAGGGGTGCGCGGGAAGTTCCACACGCGAATAGCCTGGGCGCGTGAATTTGAGGGGTGCGCGGGAAGTTCCACACGCGAATAGCCTGGGCGCGTGTATTTCAGGGGTGCGCGGGAAGTTCCACATGTGATTTGACAGTGTGGCTCCTCCCAGGTGTACCCTGTACACCCTCCACGGCCCCTGCAGGCAGCCCACACCACAGGGGACTACCCTGCATCCCTGGTCATGTCCCGCAGGCAGCCCACCCAACATGGGCATGCCCCCCAGCAAAGGCACATGTCTCCTTGAACTAATGAACACCAACACATGTCCCCTTGCACCCCCACCCCCCAGCACTGTGGGGCACCTGCCAGCAGGCCCCCACCCATGTCCAACTCATGTCTCCCACCACCCCCAAACCCCAGCCACCAGGGTCACCCTCCACCAGGGCCCCACTCATGTCTCCCACCACCCCCACCCCCCAGCACTGTGGGGCACCTGCCAGCAGGCCCCCACCCATGTCCAACTCATGTCTCCCACCACCCCCAAACCCCAGCCACCAGGGTCACCCTCCACCAGGGCCCCACTCATGTCTCCCACCACCCCCACCCCCCAGCACTGTGGGGCACCTGCCAGCAGGCCCCCACCCATGTCCAACTCATGTCTCCCACCACCCCCAAACCCCAGCCACCAGGGTCACCCTCCACCAGGGCCCCACTCATGTCTCCCACCACCCCCACCCCCCAGCACTGTGGGGCACCTGCCAGCAGGCCCCCACCCATGTCCAACTCATGTCTCCCACCACCCCCAAACCCCAGCCACCAGGGTCACCCTCCACCAGGGCCCCACTCATGTCTCCCACCACCCCCACCCCCCAGCACCGTGGGGCACCTGCCAGCAGGCCCCCACCCATGTCCAACTCATGTCTCCCACCACCCCCAAACCCCAGCCACCAGGGTCACCCTCCACCAGGGCCCCACTCATGTCTCCCACCACCCCCACCCCCCAGCACTGTGGGGCACCTGCCAGCAGGCCCCCACCCATGTCCAACTCATGTCTCCCACCACCCCCAAACCCCAGCCACCAGGGTCACCCTCCACCAGGGCCCCACTCATGTCTCCCACCACCCCCACCCCCCAGCACTGTGGGGCACCTGCCAGCAGGCCCCCACCCATGTCCAACTCATGTTCCCCACCCCCCCACCCCCCAGCAGTGCAGGGGCACCCTCCACCAGGCCCCCACCCATGTCTCCCACCCCACAGCAGTGCAGGGGCACCCTCCACCAGGCCCCCACCCATGTCTGCCACCCTCCCACCCCCCAGCAGTGCAGGGGCACCCTCCACCAGGCCCCACCCATGTCTCCCACCACCCCCACCCCCCAGCAGTGCAGGGGCACCTGCCAGCAGGCCCCCACCCATGTCTCCCACCCCCCCACCCCCTAGCACTGTGGGGCACCTGCCAGCAGGCCCCCACCCATGTCCAACTCATGTCTCTCACCACCCCCACCCCCCAGCACTGTGGGGCACCTGCCAGCAGGCCCCCACCCATGTCCAATCCATGCCCCCCTGCACCTGGGTCCCAACATTCCCCAATCATGTCCGTAATGCCCATCCTCCCCTGCCAAAAGGCCCAACCAACTATCACACCCACCCACATATCAAAGCCAATTACATGTTACACCCCCAATGTAAATAATGCAATTTAACACATGTCTGTCACACACAATGGCTGCAAGTGAATGACAAAACACCCAACATGACATGCCTGAAAGCAATGAGATGATACGACACATTGAAGATTAAAAAAATAATATGTATTGAACAGCAAATAAGAAAAAACACAAAGCAAATCAAACAAAACAAGATGAATGTCCAAGAAAAAATCATGAAAAATTAAAATAAGCCAATCAAGAAGATAATCCTGGGTCCATGAGCCCTACCAAATTAAACCTAACTGACTACTAACTAAAAAGGGAACTATATACAAAAAAGTGGTGCATTGTCCAATCGCAACCCAAAAAAAATTCAAAAAAACAAAGGAAACCTAACCCTAACTATACAACTATATACAAAGGCAGCGGGCTATTCGGACGGCTCACTGGTTGTCGTCATGGGCCAGGGCATCCTCGAACTCCTGGTCAATGGCTTGGAGGCGGGCATGTTCCCTGGCCCCGAGGTCCCGCAGGGATAACGCAGTGTCAAGCTCAAACTCCCTGCGAAGACCCTCGAGGCACTCAGCCCGCCTCAGCGCCCTCCGCATGGAGTCCTCCGCCCTGACCATCGTGAGCCGTTCCTCCTCTGCCCGCTGCCGCTCCGCACCTATCCGCTGGCACAACCTCTCCCACACGGAAGCCACTCCCATTCCAGGGTTCTCCTGCCCTCCGGCCGATGCCTGCACCCCTGATGTTGATGGCCCCGAGCCATGATGCCTCCCACGTTGAGCCTGCTGCTGCCTCCGACGCAACTGCCTGTGCCAGCACGACGGCATCCAGGCTGATGGAAACCACTGACGCCGTCGTGCACGTGCCCTGCCCGATGATGCCGTCACATCCTCCATCTGCTGGGGTCCAGTTGCTCTGGTGTCCACCCCTGCTGGATCTCTGACTCCCGACTGTGGCAGGGATGGGATCCCCACCGAGCTGGCTGCATTGGTCGGGGCAGGTCCACAGGGGGCCCTGGTGGCATCTGGGCTGGAAGACGGCAAGGAGAACGACTGGTGGATAGCCTGCACAGAGGAGGAGAGGGCCGCCACATTGGCCAACACATGCAGGAAACCCCCGAACATGGCCGATCCCAATTGGGCCACGTCGGCACGGTGCACTTCGTGATGACGTGCGTGCTCCTCCCGGGAAGCACGCACGGCATCACGAATCGCAGCCGTGCGCAACGCGACCCCAATCAGGACCTTCTCCGCACGGCCAGGGGTTCCCACGTCCGCAGGTGGAGGGGAGTCAGGTGACATGGACATCCCCTCTACCTGCGGACAGGCCTGGGACGGGGCATCCCTGCTGGTGCATGGTGGTGCACTCACAGGGTCAGGGACAGCGACATGCACAGGCCCCTCCACGGTGACCTGTGCTGCCTCCTGCCCCTGGCCCTGGACTGCACCACTTGCACCAGCAGGGATGCCCCCACCAGGCCCCATGTGTGCCCCAGTGGCGGCCTCCTCCTCCTCTGTGCAAACCACCAACCTGGATGGCTCCTCACTGTCTCCCACCGTAGCAGGCCCCTGTGGGGGCTCACCCACCCCTTCCGCTGCAGCCGTGGGGGCATCCCCGCCGCCTTGCTCCACAGCGCCGTCTCCGCCCTCTTCTTCACTAGCCGCTGCGTAGAGGGAGACAAAGAACACAAGCATCAGTGCACTGTACAATGGTCCCCTAGACAGGAAGCAATAGCAGATGAGCACCACTGTCAAAGTACACTTCCATCATGTCCCTCCACAACACATGGGCCAGTCCAGGCAAAACACACACAGTAACAGGCATGGTGCATGCCATGGACATTTCCATGCATGTCCAATGGACTCTTGAAACATTCAATGATATGTAACTCACATGCATCATGCCTCATGCCCATCACATGCACACACATCACCTCAGTCACATCCATCTGGCCCCAAACACACCAAACACAGCGGATACAAGGGTAATTTTGCTGCTTTACTGAATCTCTGCATTGTCACACACATGTGTCATGCATCCATGGCATGCACAAGTCACAGACACGCAGGTCAGGCACACAGACATGGCTACCATATATGTACCTGGCATCAGCACCCATCCCTCACCCCCACCCATGTTCAGGTACAGAGACTGGCATGCTCTCATGTTCATAATCTGATTAGGGCTCCCCATGCGGCATATCAACACATGCAACAACCATGTGCATCACACATCACTGGTCGCACATGCATTACCATGATGTCCCTGCACACATACATGCATACATGGGCTATGGCACACATACAGGCAAGTATCATAGAACCAGCACACCGCAACATGCCCTGTCTCACACAGTAATGCATGGACACTTACCGCTCAACTCCAGACGGGCCTCCCTCTCAAGGATCTGGGCGTGGAGCGCTGGGCGTACGCGTTCCAGGACCCTCATCTGGATGGTACTCATGCGGCCCCGGCCCCCCTCCACGAGGCGCCGGGCCTTCACAAGGGTCCTGGACCTCAAGTCCTCCCAGCGCTTCTTGATCTTCAGGACGTCGCGGGTTGCCACCCCCTCCGCGTTGATGGCAACCACACAGTCGGCCCAGATCCTCTGCCGTCCTTCCTTGCTGGCGCGGGACGATCCAAAGAGGGCATCATACTGCCCCAGGACATGCTCCACCAGGACACCAACTTCGGTGACAGTGAAGCTGGTGCCCCTCTGCCCCTCTGGCCTGGGGTTGCCACTGGTGCCAGATGTGGAAGTGCCCGACATGGCAACCCCAGAGGCAGGTGTGGGTGGGCAACTGGGTCCTGGGGCTGGGCTGTGGAGCGATGTAATACCAGTCGGGAGTCTTCAGTTCCAGCAGGGGTGGACACAGCAACTGGACCCCTGCAGATGGCTGATGTGCAGGCACCAAATGGCAGGGCACGGTGGCAGCAGGCAGGCAGGCAGCAGCAGATGGCACGTGGGAGGCTGCTCGGGGCACTGGGGGGGCAGTAACTCGGCCTTCTGGGCAGGAGCGTGGGCTTCCGTGTGTTTTCGCGTGGCCAGCTTGATACGGAGTGATTTGGCACGTGAAAATCCTGCACGTCAGCGTGAAATCCGAGGAAAGGCCCTTAGCGCGTAAGCGCGTCAGCACGCATACGCGATTCTATTGGACCAGAGTCCCTCAGCGCGTAAGCGCGTCTGTGACGTGACCCGCACGGGTGTTCCCCACTCAGGACGTGATGACGGGGCACACGTGGAGATACTGCACGTCAGAGTGTCATCGCGTGTAATTGGACAAAAGTGCGCGTACACGCGATTGGCCTATGTACGTGTATTTAATGGGTGCGCGGCCACTTACACACGCAAGTACGTCAGCGAACCTGTATCCCGTGGTGCGTGTGAATTTCCACACGCTATTGGACTGGGAACAGGATTCCAGGGCTGCGCGGGTCACACGCTGTATCCCGTGGTGCGTGTGAATTTCCACACGCTATTGGACTGGGAACAGGATTCCAGGGCTGCGCGGGTCACACGCTGTATCCCGTGGTGCGTGTGAATTTCCACACGCTATTGGACTGGGAACAGGATTCCAGGGCTGCGCGGGTCACACGCTGTATCCCGTGGTGCGTGTGAATTTCCACACGCTATTGGACTGGGAACAGGATTCCAGGGCTGCGCGGGTCACACGCTGTATCCCGTGGTGCGTGTGAATTTCCACACGCTATTGGACTGGGAACAGGATTCCAGGGCTGCGCGGGTCACACGCTCGCCTAGAACACGCGCTAAGCATAAATTGCGGACTTTAACAATAACAAGCTCAGACGCCAGGATGAACATACCGTTCCTAGCAGCAGTGGCAGTGGGCTACCAAAGGAGGAGGAGGAGGATAGTCAGGGCCAGAATATTCACACCCAGAACCAGCCTTTTCGGGATGCCTGATGACCAGGTGTATGGGAGGTACAGGTTTCCACCACACATCATACTGGACCTGGTGACTGAGTGGGAGGATGACCTCACATCACCCACCCTGTGCTCCCAAGCACTCAGCCCCCTGGAGAAGGTCCTCAATGTACTGCACTTCTTAGCCACTGGATCATTTCAGCGGACAAGTGCCATAGTGGGTGGGGTGTCACAGGCCACCCAGTCACGCTGCCTACACCAGGTCTTGAACATCATGACTGCACGCCCATCAGTCCGCAGGCACATATACCTGCCCAGAACACCTGCAGAAAGGCATGCTGCCGCCCTGGATTTTTACGCAGTGGCACGATTCCCCAAAGTGCTAGGTGCCATCGACTGCACCCATGTGGCTCTACGTCCCCCCAGGGCATCTGAGCACATCTATAGGAACCGCAAGCACTGGCATTCCATCAACGTGCAGGTAGCATGTAATGCCAAGGGAATCATCACCTCAGTATATGCCAACTATCCCGGCTCCACCCACGACAGCTTCATTTACCGAATGTCCACCCTAAGCCGGGACCTAGAAGCTGGGCGGCATGGCGATACATGGCTGCTTGGTGAGTATGTATGCCACTGCACATGCATGCATGTTGGATACTGAGCAAGGTCACAACCTCACCAATGATACCAATCCCCACCTCCACAGGGGACAGTGCCTACCCTCTCAGCCCCCACATGATGACGCCAATTCGGAACCCCACCACGCCACCCCAGGTAAGATTTAACACAGCCCACATTACAACCAGGGGCATAGTGGAGCGCACATTCGGAGTGCTGAAGTCACGCTTTCGCTCCCTTGACCGTTCTGGCGGGCAGCTGTTATACGCTCCCCCAGTAGTGTGCAGGATCATAGTGGCAGCATGTGTCCTGCACAACGTTGCAACACGCCGGGGCCTGGCCGTGGACATGGTGGTGGCCCCACATCCCCAACCACATGCACAGCCGCTGCGCATGGGAGGGGAAAGGGCACGGGGGGAGGCAGCCCGTACACAGCTAGTGGCTAATTACTTCACATAGAAATCACACCCCTGTGGAGTGCACACTGCCCTGGCACATTCCATCTGACAATCAATGATGACTCAACCTGACACTGATCCTGAATGTGTGGAGAATGAACCGGGAATTCCATGTCAGCCTGAGATTGTTCACCTGGAAGTGTCACAATGTGTGCATCCCTACCCACACAGACACCACCAATGCAGTTTTGTGAAGTTACACATTGAAGCAGCTAAAATGAATACCCACTTGCAAAATGCAACAAGAGGACAGTGCCATGTCAGCCAACCCAACCCCAGCACTGCCACACGACACACCGTGCCATGTC
Organism: Ambystoma mexicanum; assembly: GCF_040938575.1. NCBI lineage: Eukaryota > Metazoa > Chordata > Amphibia > Caudata > Ambystomatidae > Ambystoma > Ambystoma mexicanum. The sequence continues at coordinate 1,548,124,150 of NC_090929.1, forward strand.
ATGCTAATTGCAGGTAAACAAAGTAATCCCCACAACATGACATCACTCTCACTATGTACAGTGGCACTATTAGAAACCTGCAACACCTGAAATGCTCACAGCAATGCCGGACCAACAACATACTTGAGCACGTAGTACCATTAACATGACATCAAAAATGTAACATATTAGTAGTCTCACCACCTGGAAATGCCTGCACTCCCACCACTACCAACTGTGCAGTGTTGGCGCCATGTAGAGTTGTAGGTGCACTGCTGCCAACATGGTCCCCATCGCCAGACTAGAGGTCCTTGTGTGGACTTGAGGAAGGGACCTGCAAATTGGGAGGTAGACACAGAAGAAGAGTTACACATCAATGCAACATGCAGTGTACAACACAACAGCAATATGCACTAGGAATGTATACACAGTATTGACTACAGACTGGCCACACAGCTCATGGGAGTCCAACGTCACTGTGTAATTCACTGTCACTTGGGCACACCCTTTGCAAGCCCATGGAAACGGGAAGCAGGAGGGGTGTGTGTGACTCAAACCCAAGCATCTGAACCAAATACATTACAAGCCTGCATGTGCCCAGCCACAATGCAGCGTATGCCCACAGGAACCACGGAAGCCAACAGATCGGAGCCAACAGATCGGAGCCAACAGATCGGAGCCAACAGATCGGAGCCAACAGATCGGAGCCAACAGATCGGAGCCAACAGATCGGAGCCAACAGATCGGAGCCAACAGATCCTCCCAAAAAAATTGGGAATAAAAGAAATCAAAATCAAAATAAAAATAAGAAACAATCAAAAATGGCCATTGATGGGCCCGGGGGGGTTGGGGAGGCCACCCAGGAGGTCCGAGGACAGGATGCACACCAGAACCCACCTGCGTGGATCCTGGGAAAATAAAACACCTCCATGGGCTCATGGCCCACACGGCTACCCTATTGTGGGAGTGTCACTGCTGTCGCTATTATCACCCTGTGCAGCTGCATCCGGAGGTGGTTGCACTATGGGAGGCAGCCCACGCAAGGCCCTAGTCTGCTCCTCCATGGCTGCAAGCATGCGGGTGTGGTAGGTCTGGTTCTGGAGGATGAGTGTGCGGAGGTCCCCATGCAACAACTCACGGGATGCCCGGACCTCCGCCCTCGTTGCCTGCATCTCAGCTGAGAGCGTACGGGTGAGACGCTCCAGCTGCTGTTCTGTCCTTTGGTGTGTTGAAGCCTCAAGCTCAACAAGAGTCGTCCTGAGGTGTAGGAGCTCCTGCCTCAGGGCTTCCCTGTGGCCCTGGGACTCAATGGAGATGGCCTCCTGCAGAGTCGCCAGTGCCGCCCGCCTGTCCCTGTTGGACCCCAACATGTCCTCCCTGTGTGACTGGCAGATGGAGTCAGTTGCCTGCTCTAGTCGCTCCATCAGCCTTTCTGGGGGGACAATGGAAGTGGCCACCCTATCCATGGCCTGAGCCATCATCTCGGATGATGCAGCCTGTTGGGTAGCCATACCGTAAATGGATTGCTCCCATGCGGTATTGCCAGGTGGCGTACGGCCACCACGTCGGCGGGCACCACACCTGTCTGGGGCAAGGCGAACTGCGCCTTGCTGTGCCGGCACTGCCTGAGGCTGCAGGACTGCATTCCCCCTCTGATCTGCTGGCCCAGGAACAGGATCAGATGTCGCGGAGTGTGACCCTGCATCCGTAACCACCGAAGGCGTAGCTGCCAACACTGACATCCCCATGGAGGGTACTGACCCTGGTGCAGGTGGGTGAGACAGAACAGAATCCCTCCCTGGAACACTCACCTGCGACGGCACGTAGGTCTCATCCGAATCAACACCTGAGTACAGCTCGGGGGAGGTGCAGCCAGAGACACCCCTTGAGAGCACGACCTGCAGCACTTGTGGGTTCTCCCCCACCACCACACCACGTCCCTCACTGGTGGTTGGTCGGCCCTGGGACACCTCCTGGGTCTGCACCATCTCCACAACCCCAGCAGTATCAGGTGCGTCTTCCCCTGCAAAGACATGAAAACAAAGTAATGGAAACAGGCATTAGCACCATGGCACACATTGAGGGCTGAGAAGCAAGAGAACCAGTACTTGATTGACATGTCCCACATGACTAAAACCCTCCCATGCATGCACCCACACTGCGTATGAAGTGCAGGCAAACGGCACACACTGATGACACCAAGATGGAAGATGAACAAATTTTCTGCATGCTGCCTGGCAGTGGCATCACACATTGGCCTGTGATTGGCAGGTGAAACACACATGCCATCACACAGATGGCATGTACCATTGCTATTGAGTGAAGATGGAGAGGAGGGCAGCACCTATTCATTCAGTCCAGTTCCCGCATGTAATAGCTTTTCTGATTCTAACAGGTCAGATTTTCACCTGGAGCTGCCAGTCTGTAATGGTCAAATTGCACAGGGACATGTGTGTACAAATGATATCCAGGTAACAAAGTCACTCCCCTTTACCATACCCATGTCAGACATGTGACTAGTGGACAGCGACATGCCTAGTGAAAGTGGTGGAATGCAAACAAACTGACTGAATGAACAGTGAAAAATAAGCAAATCTGTTGTGTCAAGGTGACACTTCAAGGGCAACTGGCGTGCAGTTGTGCTAGATGTCTACTGTTGGCAGAAGGGATACTGCTATGGCCAAATGCAGCTGCGCAGGAAGTATTGCATGAAGCACATGGCTGACCCATACGACTGAGGCGCACACACTCTCTCCTGCCACCCAAACAGAAGCCCTCACACACACACCATGCACATGTATGACACACACATGCATGTGCACTCACCGGACAATGCCTCGTAATCAGCCAGATCTCCCACGCCTTGGATCTGTTCCTCCGTGACGTAGGTCCCAGCGACTGACTCATGTGGAGTGAGTTCCATGTCTACTACTGGAGACCCACCTCCAGTCACTAGAGTTGCGGCATGACTTGAGGCCAGCTTACTCTTTGCCCTGCGCTTTAGGTCATTCCAGCGCTTATAGCAATCATTGGCTGTGCGCCTCACGATTCCAAGGGCACTTACGATGTCCGCAACGGTCTGCCAGTGTGCCTGGCGTTGTGCAGGTGTGGTCTTGGATCCTGCAACAATGACCATCTCGTTGTCATGTCCGGACACATACTCGACAAGTGCATTCAGTTCGTCATCCGTGAAGCTGGGCTTCCTGGACGGGCCGGACTGTGTAGCCGTGTCTGGGGCATCAGCCTGTGCCGGACGAGCACTCTTCCTCTTCCGCTTGGAAGGTGGTGGTGATCCTGAGTGTCCTGCGCCGCTCTGGACACTAGGGGCAGGAGCCCTGGTGGACTCTGTATCAGGAGTGTGGGATTGCACACTCAGCATGGGAGTTGGTGCAGGCATTGGCTCTAGTGTGATGGTGTCAGGGGGAATGTCAGCAGCATGGACTAGGACCGACACTGTCCTGGCTGGGTGTGTGAGGGCTGGGGTGGATGGAGCCGCAGCTGCCCCTGCAGCCACTCCGCCCTGCCTCCTTGGTGCAGCAGATGACCTTGCTGCCCCAGATCCACGTGGCATGATGGCATCAACGTGCACCAGCGCACGTGTCGTAGCCCTGCTGACCTGGAAGTCAGCCATGGAGTCAGCCAGGTCTGGTGCCACAATGGGCTGGTCCAACAAGGGCTGAGCATGGATGGTGTCAGCCACTTCAGCCTCAACGGGAGGGGGGGAGGGGGGGAGGGGGGGGGGATGATGGGTGCCCTTGACTGGTCCTCCACACATGGGGGGACAGGCTCACCCTGCAAGTTACGACCACGTCCCCTACCGGATCCACCACGGCCACCACTTGTGGCTCTTCCACCTTTGCCACCCTTACGGAATCCTCGCCTCCCAGCCATGGCACTGATATTAATGTGCGTATGGGAGTGGCTGTAGACAATTGTCCTGGGCAATTGGGGGTCAAAGGGGTTGGGTACCAGATGGTAATTGTACCCTAGTGCTCTAGCACGGCTGATTGTAACCCCTGGGGAAAGATGACGGGTCACGCAACGCACAGGAGGCCCAAAAAAGGGAGATGACGTGCACGCAACCCCTCTTAGACCACGTGTGCAGAAAGAAAAACCTGCACTACGCTGTGGCACCCAGTAACACAAGAATGAACGTATGCGTGTCACACGCAGCCTAGAATGACCTCTGAAGGGGTAGGCAACACACGGGGCAAGCACAGAAGTTGGATACGTGCGTGACTCACCGTCTGCCAGGTAAAAGAGCGTGAAGAATGAGCGCGTTTGGCTGGCTAAACCCCCGCCAAAAGAAGATGTGTACGCTGTCTGAGAAGACAGGACAACAGTAGAAGGGGACACTGTTTGAGGGAACAGGCCCAGGTAAACCAGTAATAGAGAAAAAAGAGAAAAAGCTGTCAGAGGTAACAGGGAATACGAACTGGAAACGCTGTGAAGTAAATCGCGTGTGAAACGACAAGAAGTACAGATTTCACCCACTCGCTCTCCACGAAAAGCACGTACAAGGAAATGGTGTTCTACATGTACCTTATATACAGGCCCACACGTACAGCGTCACTTACGCGGCGTGTACGTTCACCAATCACACGCTTTGTCACTCCTGCGTGTAGATCCATTTTCACCAATCACACGCTTTGTCACTTCTACGTGTACATCCATTTTCACCAATCACACGCTTTGACACTGGGACGTGTCACGCAACAATTTCCTGCACGTGCAGGTGACTATAGGCGCGCATATGCTGTTGACGGGTTTACGCGCTAAGGGCCTTTGCTGACGTGTGGGATTTCACTACCTATCAGGCTGTCCACGCGTTCACACACGAGAGACCACGCTCCTGGCCAGGAGGCGAAATTACTGCCCCCCCAGAGCCCTGAGCACGCTCCCACCTGCCATCTGCTGCTGCCTGACTGCCTGCTGGCCACGTGCCCCACAGTGCTGGTGGGTGGGGGTGTTGGGAGACATGGGTGGGGGCCTGGTGGAGGGTGCCCCTGCACTGGTGGGGGTGGTGGGAGACATGGGTGGGGGCTTGGTGGAGAGTGCCCCTGGTGGCGGGGGGTGGTGGGAGACATGGGTGGGGGCCTGGTGGAGGCTGCCCCTGGTGGCGGGAGGGTGGGGGTGGTGGGAGACATGAGTGGGGGCCTGGTGGAGGCTGCCCCTGCACTGCTGGGGGGGTGGGGGTGCAGGGGGACATGAGCAGGTGTGCAGGGTAGTCCCCTGTTTTGTAGGCTGCCTACAGGGGCCGTGGAGGGTGTACAGGGAACACCTGTGAGGACCCACCCAGCCTAATCGCGTGTTAAACTTCCCGCGTACCCCTGTAATACACGTACCCTGGCTAATCGCGTGTATAACTTCCCGCGTACCCCTGTAATACACGTACCCTGGCCAATCGCGTGTTAAACTTCCCGCGTACCCCTGTAATACACGTACCCTGGCTAATCGCGTGTATAACTTCCCGCGTACCCCTGTAATACACGTACCCTGGCCAATCGCGTGTTAAACTTCCCGCGTACCCCTGTAATACACGTACCCTGGCTAATCGCGTGTATAACTTCCCGCGTACCCCTGTAATACACGTACCCTGGCCAATCGCGTGTTAAACTTCCCGCGTACCCCTGTAATACACGTACCCTGGCCAATCGCGTGTTAAACTTCCCGCGTACCCCTGTAATACACGTACCCTGGCTAATTGCGTGTTGAACTTCCCGCGTACCCCTGTAATACACTTACCCTGGCTAATCGCGTGTTAAACTTCCCGCGTACCCCTGTAATACACGTACCCTGGCTAATTGCGTGTTGAACTTCCCGCGTACCCCTGTAATACACTTACCCTGGCTAATCGCGTGTTAAACTTCCCGCGTACCCCTGTAATACACGTACCCTGGCCAATCGCGTGTTAAACTTCCCGCGTACCCATGTAATACACGTACCCTGGCTAATCGCGTGTATGACTTCACGTGTACCCCTGTAATACACTTACCCTGGCTAATCGCGTGTTAAACTTCCCGCGTACCCCTGTAATACACGTACCCTGGCTAATCGCGTGTATAACTTCCCGCGTACCCCTGTAATACACGTACCCTGGCCAATCGCGTGTTAAACTTCCCGCGTACCCCTGTAATACACGTACCCTGGCCAATCGCGTGTTAAACTTCCCGCGTACCCCTGTAATACACGTACCCTGGCTAATTGCGTGTTGAACTTCCCGCGTACCCCTGTAATACACTTACCCTGGCTAATCGCGTGTTAAACTTCCCGCGTACCCCTGTAATACACGTACCCTGGCCAATCGCGTGTTAAACTTCCCGCGTACCCATGTAATACACGTACCCTGGCTAATCGCGTGTATGACTTCACGTGTACCCCTGTAATACACTTACCCTGGCTAATCGCGTGTTAAACTTCCCGCGTACCCCTGTAATGCACGTACCCTGGCCAATCGCGTGTTAAACTTCCCGCGTACCCCTGTAATACACGTACCCTGGCTAATCGCGTGTATGACTTCACGTGTACCCCTGATATGCACGTTACCCGCTTTGCGTTCCTTGTTTGGCTGCCCTGTAAACTGGTCCAGAGTTAGCGCAGCCCTTTGCGATGATTTAGCGATTTTGCTGGCTTTTCCTTGCGCGAGGGCGTTCTTGGGGGCGTTACTGGCGCTGCTGCAGGGTCGCTGCGATACTCTGCGCCACGGCTGGTTTGGGAGCATGAAATCCATGAATACGCTGTGCGCGGAAATCGGTTTTATCGCACGTGCCTGGCGCAGTCAATCGCACGCGGACACTCTGCGCCAGCCGCTTGCGACACTTTTCTGGGAAATTCTATGAATTACCCTGTCAATATCCTTGTCTGAGAAGTTGAAAATATTGTCGATTTTGTCGATTAACTGGTGAGGAGGAGACGTTATTGCATTTAATGCTTGTATGTCCTACTTTGCTACCACAAAGAATACTTTACTTTTCAGATTTTGTGAATAACATCAATCAAGTATATAGAGAGGAATTATGGCTTCACATGTTTCATGGAGACTCAATTGTATTAAAAATCAGCTTAATTGCTTGTAAACAATGTTTGTAGTATAACATGAAAAGGATTTTAGTTAGGAAATTGATTAATGAACTGTCTTGTTACTTTTGTTAAGGAGTTTTTAATGTATCACACTGTATTTTAGTTTTATATTTTATGTGAAAAACTTAATTTGAGTGATTAGTTCTCTTAATCATTTTTGTAAGTAATGTTGAATTCCTGATTATTTGAATATGAATTGTATGGGTTTTTTTGTAAAAGATTAAATTAACCAAAACAACAAAGTACAAAAAAAATATAATAATAAGGACATTGATGTGTTTAAGAAATTTAATTTAAGGATGAAATTGACTAAACTCAAAAAGTATATTTCACAATACACCAAATTTAAGACATATACTGACCTACGTTTGGGCTAAAGGCCACTGCCCTTCAGTTACAGCATTTTCACGCACTAACGTTTTTCAAAACAACATACATTGCAATGTAAAGACCCACACCCACTGCAACAGTGTTCACATGCTGTACATGATCCTATGCTCCTGTGAAAAAGCCTATATTGGCATGAAAACTCACAAGGTATCTATTAGAATTGGACAGCACAAGCCCAGAATCCGGAATGGAACCCTGACAGCACTGTTGGTGCACCACTATATGTCAAGCAGCCACATGGATTCAGACATCTGATGAATGGTGGTACACTGGATAAGACCATATACTATTGATTACAACACTTCCAATCACCTATTTTGGCTGGAAACAATTTGGATATTTTGCCTTAAAACCCACCTTTCTGGATTGAATGATGACCTGCACTGGGCGTTTCTGCTATAAACCTTGACAAGCGGTGGTACACATGCATAGGCCATTCTTCAAACATCCCATGTGTTGCCTTTCTATTTTCAATGATATGCCATTGCCACTGGTATTCTTTAAGTGGCACAATTCCAGCATTTGATGAATATCCTCTTTCCCTCCTCCCTTCCCCCTCTTTTTATTTTTTCACTTTCCCGCTCCCCCTGCCTCTGCTTTCCCCTTCTCCCCCCTTTTGCTTTGCAATCATTTGTGCATGTTGTGGATTCTGCTTCCACACCAGTCCAAAATGGCAACTGGTTTAGCAGTTCTTGTATTGATTGCCTTGTGCCACATAACACCACTTTTGGAATTTGGTTCAATACAACATGTCTAGGGTCCTTGTCATGTTCATGCCAATCCTTTGAGAGGACTAATCTTGTGTCTAGAATTGAGATGTGTTGAATGCCTGCAAGTGGTCCTAGATAAGTGAAGTGCTTTTCACTTTCTGCTGGTAGTGGTGTTGCTTCTGTCGAGGTGTGCTTGGCCTGTAAGGATATTTGGCATGTTACATCACAGAGTACAGCACTACTGCACAGGTAGCATTTTTTTTTTGATGCAGCACCACCACATGGGTGTGGTGCATTGCTATATGTGTTGCCAGATTAACATGGACATATAAGTAATTACAGGCTATTCAATCAAAAACGATTTTTACATATAAGATGCAAATCTATTTTTACAGTTAAAAGCACACATGTGCACATTCAAAATGCACACTATTTTTCACCTGAAATGCCTATGTTGCAAGAGACGCATTTGAAAATTAATAACTAACCTTATTAATTACTAACCTGACTAATAAAACTTCATTTAACATAACCCAGTAATAAAAATGTGTCTCCTCTGCAGAATTAGGCCTGCTCTGAAAGTGAACTTTTAAACGCACGTTCATTTTTTTTTCTCTGCTGCTCTGTCCACATAACTACAGGAAGCAAAGAGCTTGAAGGAACAGGAAATCAGTTTGTTACAATTTTTACTGTAGAAATGAGCCATTGTGTAGTGAGGGAGGAGATGACATGATTGATTCTGATTGGAGCAGCGTCATAGCAAGTATCATGCTAGAGGCTGTGATTAGAGTTTTGCTGGGGAAGCTTGAGGAGAGGGGGAGATCAATCGAGATCTTGCAGAGCTGGGAGAAGGACCTGTTTCCTGGCTGAAGCATTCCTGCTGCAAAAGCTGAGAATTCCAGGCAATAACCCCGGTTTGAGAACGGCAGACGCTTGTTTTCACTGGGGTTAATCTTCAAGGGAGCCAAATTCAGAAAGAGAATAGCTGGAGAAAACTCATGCTGAACAGATAAGGTAATTACAGAAGCGTGTGGGAGCTGTGCGAAAGAGTGCGAAATGGTTCAGTCAGTGTATTCGAGGGAGTCCCAGTCCCTTATCAGCATATTTAATGTTACCAATTGAATATATTCTCGCAGCTCTCTGTTCATTTTATCACAAATAATGTTGTACCATTTCATTTATTTCTGTAAAAAAAGGTTAAACTGTGTTTAAAAGAAATTTCTATAATACAAAAATATCTGAAAACAGATAGCTAGTGTGTATTATTTCTCTCTTTCATTTTGCATGGGAAAAGGTTTAAACGTGGGTAGATTTTTAAACAGTGCAATTGTCATTTTAAAACAGATGTGTGCATGATTCTATTCAGTATGGACAGTTGTGAGTGACTGTTTGTAGTATAGCTTGTTGGAGGTACATGAGCCAACGGGAAGATAGACTCTCTGGACATAGTTCCATACCGTATATAAGGTAGTGGAAATTACCACAAAAATACCACAATAGCCCTTGGTGGCACACAACACTACCACTGAAAATGTGGTATCTCTAAAATGTAGGCCTGAGGTCTCTCTAGTGATCAAGAACAATCTAGATAAAAAATAAGGGATTTTGGATATTGGGGCCACAAATAAACCAACCACTATACCAACCAACCACGCAAATTATCGCACACATTATCTAAATAGGTCTGAATTCTGAAATAATGCAATGTATTATTGTTATGTGTGACCCAATATGAATACAGAGAGTGATTATTGCTAAAAGTATTTTGGCGGTAAGAAAATACCGCAAAGCCCCAAATATCCACAAAATACCCAACAGGCCCCAGACTGATTAATTATGTTTTTGCTTGAAGCCCCAGTTGGGACTGAAGTTAGTTTGTACCCCTTCCATTCGCTCACCATGCAACATGCGCCCCGCAATAGAGGCCAGATTTTCCTCTTTTGTAGCACGTTGACCAACTCAGCTTACAAATATACCTAGCACCTTCTGTGCTGGTTGGTTAGTTTTTCAGGACATTTATGCCCCTTTTACAGACTTGCATTGGTGGAGAGGACTCAGAACACGATATGGAAGGCATTGACTTTCTATCCAGGTGATGTGTTTTACTATGAAAGAGATTGAAATGCACTAAAATTTCAAGGATGGTATGTGTTGTTTTTACATTTTAGCATTTATATTGATGTGTTTATTTTGTTTGTGAACATTGTCTTTGCTTGCGGGTTGGTTTTAAAAGTGGTTATTGTCCACTTTGTAGGTTGTTTAGATTCGCTTTCCTGTCCGAAAACTCTTGCTGCCCTGAAGAAGGCTGGCCCACTGTTTATGTTGATGGGCAGTTAGCAGCCAAAACTTGCGTTGACCTTTATCCAGGAACATCTTTCCCAGTCAAGAACTGCCCTTTTCTGCTCCTTGTGTAATTCATGTGAACAAATAAGCACTGTTTGCTTATATGTCACACAACTGTGCATGTGAGTTATTCCGGTGTGCACACCTTGATTTTATTATAGGTACAGGGGTTGATAGGATAGTACAGCTTTGGAAATATACATGGGATAGATACCCTTTGTCGTTTTGCTTATTTGCTTTAATGTTTCACAACATTTGGTTTGATGTATTTTTAAGTTTGACTCTGAGTACTATGCACAGTGTTGGCACAATTCAGGTAGGTGCGTGCAGTGAGGGGTTTGTTTTTGTTCTGTTTGTATGCAGTATTACCTCATATGTCTTATAGTGTACAATGTGTTATGATTGTATATATGTTTTTTTTTGCCACATTTTCCCTTAGTCTCCATATTTTGAAAAATATTAATTTAATTGATCCCTTTGTACTCTGCAAATACAGCCTGATTACCTAACTCACTTTAACTCTCAGTATTGAGGATTCTCACACAAAACTGGCAGCAATCCCCCCCACTTGTTATTTTTTCTTATTTGACTGCACTTGGGTTGCTGTTTTATGAAGCTGTTTTATGAATAATGTTGGTGGGTGACCTCCTCCTTCTGTTGTAATAACGTGCACAACCTGTGGCTGCTGAGGTCTTTTAGAACTAATTGCGAACTAATCAAACTAATTGTTTGCATTGTGTTTGAAGCATTACCAACCAAGCTAATATAATTGGAAACGTGTCACAGTATCATTAATGTTCTTGTGGTTCCCTCCTCCATGTCTGAGTCTGATACGCTCAGCTTCACTGAAGCACAGATTGTTCAAGCCACCAAAGGTCCATCCTTTTTTGACAATGTGCTAAGCACGTCTGAATCAGAGCGCACCATAATGGCAGATTGCTTAATGTCTCTCAAAATAAAAAGCTATCAAGACAGCACTCAATGGCCACCTTTTGGTGAAGTATCTGAAGTCAAATATTCAACAATGGGGTCTGCAAATCCAAACAGCTCCTGTGTTCTTACAGGATAATGAAGACAACAACATTTTTTTTTTCACAGATTGCTATGAAACATAGCCGCAACCTGTTTCTGCATACTATCAAAACAGTAGCCAGGCTCGCTGAAAAACTCATACAGGAGTTGAATATTTTGGACTGTGCTTTCTCTACCAACACAGCAATAGCTGATGCTGTTAACAAACTAAAATCTATTAATAAGGAATTGAGTTTAATAAGAAGTGTAATTTTAATTTAAAGAAGAAATTGAGTAAGCTCATGTCATCTTTGATGTTCTGGGTGCCAATTTTTGCAGGCGCATTTCTTTAGTTTTTCGATTCTACTTGTAACAATAATGTCCCTTTTACAAAAAAGTTCACTGAATTTGATAGGTTTTTGTTAGTGTAACTTAATAATAGCATCCCTTCAACAAAGCTTTTTCACAGAATCATTATTATAGGTATCACCCATGGTTTAGATCTACTTTTTCACATTTGACCACATTTTATGGGGTTGTTTTTTAGTCAAAAATGCAACCCCCCATCCCCCTCTATTCCCTTACCCCACACCATGTATATATTTAAAAAATGTGACCGAATTCTGACCCCAAACATTTTTATTTTTTAAATGCGGTCCAAAGTAAAAGGTCAAACGTTTTTTGAACAATTAGGCTGATACCAGCACCCATCTGAAATCGTGGATGACTAGATCAATCTCTGCAGGATAATCCTTGTGATAATATTTTGCTGTAGAGTACACTCAATGTGATGCATAATTTTCAACTTGTAAATATGAATGTGTTATGTACTTTGTACTTACAGAAGACTTTTAGTGCATGTAATGCATTTTTTAAAATTGTGTGGAAATGGCTACAATAATCATACTATGTAATAAAATGACAGATGTATGTTTGTCCGAAGCCCTGCCCGCTTAACCTGTTATCACTGCTAGATGGCGCTGTTGACTTAAGTATACATAGCCAGATGCATGTTTTTTCCGAAGCTGTCCTGCATGCTTTGCCTGTCATCCCCGCAAGACAATAATACTTCAAGTTCATCTCCCAGGCGAACAAAATGTGTATTTCATTGTATAACCGCTAGACAGAGCTAATGCCTTATGCTCACAACAACAAGCCTTCAGGTTCATTTTCCAGGCAAGCAACATTTGTATTTCAACAATGATAGCATACAATTAGCTGCAGGGATACCACTGTAACAGCATACCTCAAGTTGTACACATTAAGAAAATATGTACATTAAAAAAAATATAAACAGATAAGCACTATTTCTCTAACAAAATACATTACTTTTTTTAATGTACTTATGTATTATGTAAGTATTAATTATAAAATGTCTTGCCATGTATTATTCTATCAATAATATTCTTCATGTACATTTTAAACATTTGACTTCAATTTACTTTATCTTATGATCTCATGTCTACTTCACATCATGCTGCACATGAACTGTATTACTATGAAATCCCACAGCATTATATATTTGAGCCCAAAACCCATAAGTAGAATCCAAGACAAGGAGGAGCAGATACAACAATTGGCTGAATGTACTATGTTAAACTTTCAATGGATTCTGTAACATTTTGTTTGAGGTAATAGGTCAAGATTCTTAACAAAATAAATATTTTTCTATTAACATAAATGACGTTAAAATACACCACATCATATGTTTACACTCTGAAAATGTCTTCCTTTACGCACATTAACCTGTGTACACAGGCATCTCCACTATTACTAAATAATTGAGTAATTGTATGTTTTAATGCTGTAATATGTGCTCTTTCAAATGTGTATGTTATTTGAGCTTTCCAGTGAAATTATTTGAAATGAAGGAATCTTTTTGAGGCTAGTGTCAGGAAAATATTTTTATCATTGTGAAAATGCAAGGTAGAGATTTCAAAAGTTATATGTTTCCAGAGGTCTTTTTGAAGAAGGCATGAGTTCCAAGGATGAATGTACTTTTTTTGTACAACACTCGTGGAGATATTAGTCTACTGTTGATTGTATGTGAACATATTTAGACAGATTTCCAGAGTCGGTATGTAACATTGGTAATAACATGCCATGGTCAATTTGCAGTATATGGCAATAGCAGGCTTCACCTCCACATGTGATGGCTATGACTCTGGATAGCCAATCTATTTATGTAAAGGCAGAACCTTCTCAAATATGACTGCACGCATAATGATGGAATCTTGGAATGGGGTATGACCTAGATATGTGGTGGTGGTACAGGTTCAGATGAGAAAATAACTGACCATTTGGTAGCAGAAGATGGCCATATCAGTTGATAGATACTGAAATGGTGGGGGCAAATGCATGTATCAGTCCATGTTCATCTTATGATGGCAGTACAGGACAAATAAGTGCAAACCTTGCCCATGATTGCAGTACATAGCAATTTCCAGACAACCCTATGCCTATTGTGGCTTTACCCGGGCACAAACCCTCAGCCTAGTTGTATGGTGATAATAATAATAATAAGAAGAAGAAGAAGAAGAAGAAGAAGAAGAAGAAGAAGAAGAAGAAGAAGAAGAAGAAGAAGAAGAAGAAGAAGAAGAAGAAGAAGAAGAAGAAGAAGAAGAAGAAGAAGAAGAAGAAAAATCATCTGAAAAGTGGTCCTGCATAGCAACCTTCTGCTATTTTGTGGCCTTGTTGTGTCTTGAACCTCTATGAAATGAGGGTTTGAGGGGGTTCCAACTTATGGTTTTAATGGGTGTAGTTTGGAAGAACCCAAACCCTGATTGCTGCTTGGAATCTAAGGGTTTAGTATTGACACTTGGGAATGAGGTTCTTTGGAAGGGAGAGCCCAAGATGAGATCAATTGAAGTGCACTGGGTTAAAATTGCTCTAGCTTAGTAGGTGAGCTTTGCCTTACTTCCATTAATGTTGATATAGTAATTGATAGAGCTGAGGAGACATGTGGTAGGGATTTCTGTTTTGTGGTTTACGGCGGTGGGAGATTTTAGAGTGGAGTCCATTAAGCAGTGGGAAGAGGAAAATAGACAAACAACGGATATATGTAGTGTGCAAAACCTTTGGGATCCATCCAGGCGTGGGTTAGTTGTCACCTACCAGGAAACTGATTAGGGTGGGCTGTTAGATGTTTCTGTTATTATCCATTTGATTCCATTTCAATTTTGTTGAGTCACAACTGAATGAGTCAATTTTTGAATAGTCTTTTGTGGACGACTTGCATGTGAGTTCTTGGTAGGTGCATACAATTTTAGGGGTGCCTTACACTAGGTTGAAATTGTAGCAAGTAGGTGTAAAGTTGTATCAGGTTTCAGTGTGCTGATCTCATGCACTGCTAGTTGAATAGCCAGGTTTGTAACTTTTTTCTGATTGTCATGTGGTCTTCTTCTGTGTGGAGGTTTCTTGGCAGCAGGTTCCAGATTTTATTTAGAGGAAAGAGAAGGAAGATCCTTTATGCCTTTTAAAGTTGAAGCTTAGTACTGTTAGTAATGCATGATTGCTGAATTGGAACACTCGCAAATGTTGGTAGTTGATGAATTTCTTTGGCATGCATTCAAGGCCTTTACCTTGAAAGTCATGATGGGTGATACATAAAGTGTATTCTCTATTTGATCGGGGCCCGTAGAGTGTATGTTCGGCTGGGGTTATGCATTTGAATCATTCAGTTAGAGGGAACATTCTGCTTGCCACGTTCTACACTCCTTCTTCTATACTGACTAGATAACCCGAGATTCCAACGTAGTGGCCTTTGACTTAGTCAAGTCTTGAGAGTACAAGAACATGGAATGCAATGGCCTTTGTGTGAAGTTAAGGAAGGTCACAATGATTTAGAAACGATAATACTAGAAGACACATCTCTGTCTGATGGCTTGGATCTGAGATTCCAGAGAATGTTAAACATCTGGAATGAGTCTGAGGTTTCTGACATTTATTGTGGACAGGAGGTAGGTACCTATTTAACATTTGTCCACATGAGTATTGTGGGGTTTATTGACATTAAGCAAGGGATCATAGAAGTTCACTAAGGATTTCTTTCACTTTCACGCAGATGAAATGGCAAGAGCTATTATGCCCCTTACTGTATTCTACCCATTATATTGTCCTAGCGAAGGTGATGAGCTGAGGCAGCCCTGCCATAGTAATTTGAATTTGGTAAGTGAGCAGTGCAAGCTGGCCTCACATTGAGTGTCACACGTAATATGATAGCAGTCCATTAAATTGCCACATGAGTTGGCATATTGTCCCTTAATTCTGTACCTCGATCTATGATGCCAGTTGCTCATCATGAGATGTTTTGTTCCCGTGATGACAGTGCATGCGCCCTCACCCACATGGGGCACTTCAATTCTGAATCCCTTCTCGGTTTTTGCCTGCTGCTTCTACTGTAACCTGTCCATTCTAAACCCTGAACCCCTATTGAGATATACTCATGAGGCTCTGCCCTTTAAAGTTCAAATATATTCCTTCTCCATGTACCAGTTCTCCACCCTGTGATTCCGCTGTGCCATTAACAAAGCATGTCCTGTGTTACATAAAGACCTAAAGTATGTTTTTTGTGTTTGCTAGTATTTTTTGTTTCTGGCTGAAAGTTGGTAAAGACAAAGGTACCCAAAATAATCTTAAACTGAGAATTCTTTGTTTTTGTATAGCTACATGATTGTGACTTGATGTTTCATTTTGTTTAAAATGCTAGGTTTTGCTGATCATGGTATGTAAGCAAATGGCTCATCCTGAGGAGTAAACCTCATTAGGATCTCTGAAGGACTTATGATTTCATTGTTACTTTTCTTGTAAACACATAGAAGGTTTAAGGAGACTTCACGTTAGGAGGAAGTCTTGAATCACATGGTGCGAGAGTTACAGGCAGAAATTAGTTAGTGGTATTCTTTTGATGTTGTTCTTTTCTTTGACACTGTTTTTCACTGAAGTTGTATGCTGTTGGCCCTATAAATCTGTCTCCTACTGACAGTGTGTTAGATTTTATCCCAATTTCCTAAAGTGCTGGGTCTTTAGGATTTTAGCGGGATCCGGATTCAGGTGACCTCTGTAGAGGAGCAAAGACCTGTCCCCTGACACACAGTAATGGTCCCTATGTGCTCCTTTTTATCACACATAGATCACACAGATCACCCAGATCACACATCAGCAACAATGGATTCAAATCTGCAGTGTTTTAAAGCAACGGTTCATTCTACCACACCACAAGAACGACACCGTAGTGAAGAGGACAATGAAACATCGTACGAATTGTGGTGTTTATTTCGGTTAGTTCAAGTTTATTCGATAGTGCAGCTATCATAAACAGACCATAAGACACAATAAGAAAAAACCACAACAAATTTGTTAAAATGCATTCCCTAAACTTCACATACAGCAAAGCAATTTTGCCAGGAAGCATGTTTTTCAGCATTTCACACATTCAATAAGAAATTGCTATTAGAATAAATAAAGTGATAACAGTAACTTATTAAAAGATACAATTATTAAGGCTCAGATATTAAACTGATTTTTCTCAATCCTGCAAGAGACCTTCAATATACTTTCCCCTAGACACAGCTCTTTTCATGAACAAATGCAGTGCCCAAGAAATAGCTCTGTCTTGTATCGACAGGCAATACAGATAGACCATTGTAAACTGCCTATATCCTCTGTCTCTTAACACTTGTATTATAGTTCTATTCCTTATGCAGTTACAGGCTGAGCAGAGGACGAGAAAGTGGGCCAAAGTTTCCACCGCTATTGAGCAAAAGTGCCCCCCATCACCATCAAGCCCAACCCCCTTAAAGATACAGACAACTGAGTTCAGCTTAACAATATTAAATCTCATTAGCACTAGATTTCTGCACTGTGCAGAATATGGGCTCCATTCCAAGTAGGCTTCCAGCCTGTTAGGGGGTGAGATTAACACATGCACCCTATTTGCAGTTTTACCCCTATCAATTGCTTCTCTGGTGTCTTTTAGCCAATTAATTAGCAGGATTAATTAGCAGGGCCTTCACCTTCCCTCTGGGGTATGTTTCTATTAACTCCAGCCTCTCATACCAATGGGAGGAATTAATAGACTTTAAAATGTTTTTCATGCAGGATATCCATTGTATTTTTCTGGCCCCCCAATGTAAAATGCCAGAGATCAGTTCTCTTGAGAGGGAGGCTTGAGGAATGATCCAGGTAGATATCCAACACATGGGGACAGCCATTGTGCACTGATCCTCAATGTGACCTAACCCGAGCTCATTATGTACCATCAATATTGGGGCACTCTGGGGTAAGGTTAGAAGCCTTTTAACAAATGTATTTTCAATAGTTTTGAGTGTTTAGGCTGACTCAAACCCCCACATTTCAGACCCATATACTTCAATTGAGAGGGGCTTAGCTTTGTAGACATTGATCAGCTGCAGGATAGGTTGGGCATTTATGGAATTTAAAAAAAATTAAGTACTGCATGTGCAGCCTGGGCCATTTTAGCTGTTTGATGCTCTATATGGGCTGTGCTGCCCCCCTCCATTTTGAAACCAATCCCAGGATAGTCAAAGACTTTCAATATTGTCTAATGGAGCTCCATTTACTCTATGAATGTAAGAATGATGACAGTCTTTTCCCATTGCCTTTGTCCAATATTTTTTAACATTCACTACTCAGTTTCTCCTAGTCATAAAGTCCACATAGGTATCTAATCAAATCTGTAATGGCGTAGGTGTCCTGGCCATGAGTACAACATTATCTGCACATGGGAGGGTTCATTTTGGACCCCCTTCTGCATAACTATGTAGTCCCTCAGGGATCCTCATTTATTTTATATCTGCATCCTCCTATAGACATTTTGAGGAGACATAAAGTGCCTTTCTATTCCTAAAATGATTAAACACATGTGTTCATCAAAATTGGTAAAGTGGATGAGTCAGTTTCAAACAATACTTAGATTAAGTCATTGGCTGATAGCCCACCAACTGGCTTCCACTCAACGTAAAAAAAAACAGAAGTTGCACTGTTTGGACCAAAACATCTTCTTGACCCAATGAGGTATCCCCACCCACCTTGTTTTCTGGGTTCAGAATTGGCATTTGATACTAAAGTGAGCAGCCTCAGCTATATCTGGCAGGAGGACCTGAGCAGTTTAGCTCTGGTGGGTGCCGAAGTACAGTCTGTGTTTTACAGTCTGCGTCTTTTGAGAAAAACACTCCTGCTTGTCTCTGCGGATGACCATGAAGTGGTGGTGGGAGACCTGGTGAACTTGATATCACACTTGCACTTGGCAAAGGGGGTCATTAAATTCATACATTGATTACTTTTTCATTTCTTCCAAGTTGCTTTGCTTGGTTGATCCAGTAGTAGAAAGTAGTAGAAAATCTGAAACAGAGTGACCACATGGCCATCATGTTAAGGGTTAATATATCGTTGCAGTCTCATCCGAAAAATCAAATTCTAGCACTAATTGACATAGATAGGCCATTCATTTCTGTTCGGTGGAACCTGAAGCTGTGCAGAGAACTCACCTACAGAGTTAGAAAGGATTAATATACAACTTTTAAACTTAGTTGTTTGGGCATGAACTCCCAACAAATGGACAATTGGAACACGTCCGTGATCAAATTCCACTTAAATAGGATTGCAAATCTAGTATCTAACAAACAGCAGACACACAATCACCCTTTCAATACAGAAGTTGCTTGCCTAAAACGTGACAAGAACTCTAGATTCAGAGCACTTTGCCAGGCTCAGAGTACAAAAGTCTAAAAATTCACATACAAGATACAAAAATAAAATCAAAATACTGAAACATCAGCTTCATTTAACAGAGAATCAGAAAATGTTCACTCATCTTTGCAAAGGTAACACTGGGAATGTATGGGCAGTGCTGAGAGGAGCAATGCTCAGTGTATCTGGTAATTTAAACTCTTCCATTTCTGCTGATCGTTGGAATTCCTTCATACAACAAAAATGTCAGTTACCTCAAAAGTACCGTAATTGTCAATTTGATGTGTCAAAGTTAACATCTTTAGAGCATTTATGATTTTCCATTGGAGACGTCCAACATTGGATGACTCAAATGTTCCAAAGCAGCGGGACTGGACAGCATACCTTCTTGCATATTAAAGGCTGATCTCGATGTTTGGCCTTCTATTCTGCAAAATAAGTTTGATCACATTCTTCGCTTTAATAAAAATCCAAACTTGTGGTTTACTGCTATCATAATTTCAATCTGCAAGAAGGGTGACCCTAACGATCCCGCCAATTATTGTCCCATCACCCTTATGGACGCCTCCGCTAAGGTATTTGCAATACTCATCCTCAAACATCTTGAGGATTATATTTTCTCTCATGACACTTTGTCTAGATCTCAGGTAGGTATTTGTAAAGCTATGGGAACTTCTCTGACTGCTACCATTATTGCACATACGTTGGCAAAGTCTAAGCAAATTGACTCGGGACCCATTTACATGGTGGCACTAGATATGACAGCAGCCTTTGGCTGTGTGATTAGAAATATCCTGTGGGAAAAATGATCAGCCTAGGATTTCCCCCCTTCTTGGTTTGTCTTGTAGTAAAGTTACATCACAACACTAGCTTCCAAATTCGCAACAACCAAGAAGGAGCTCTTACCCCCCATTCCAACATTTACTGGGGTTAAGCAGGGTTGTCATCTTGCATCAACATTGTTTAAATTGTATTTATGTGACCTTGAGGAGCTCTGGAAGGGGGATTGCATGTACGCAGAAAGGCTCAGCAGACTTCATCTGCACTGGATGGGGATTGATGATTACCTTATTTTTCTCGACAAGACCCCATTTGGTCTCCAAAACTAACTGAACACATTCTCCTTGTATGCTTCTAAGCATAATTTACAGACTATTCCTGCAAAGTCCAGAATCATGATCTTCGCAAACAGAAAGAAAATAAGAACATTTCAGTTGAAAATGTTAGGCATGAAAATGCAGCGCTCATACTCTCTATGTTACCTTAGTTATATCATATCTGACATATATTCTTTGAACTCTTGGACCTCGAAGTTGAATTTAAAGACGAGGCCGTTGCTATCTCAAATGAAGATTGTGTTCAGGAAGTATAACAAATTCCGTCTGATTCCTGTCAATGATTTTTTGAAAGTGGAACCTATCCTATTGTATGGATTAGATACCTGTCTACTGGACATAAATCTAATTCTTGACAGACTCCAAGGGATGATGTGGAAACAGACTCTAGATTTAGCCCTCGCATTACCAAATCCAATTGTACGTCATGAATTGGGACTATGATCTCTTTCTGCTCTTAAACTATCTAACTACTGAAAAATGCTAGTTGCCCCATGGAATTAACTTAACCAGACCTTGAATGGGTTGCTTAAGGATTCCAAATTACCATCTCTTGTACATTTTGAAGACAAGATGAAACATCTTCCGACTTGCATAAATGTTTATGCTGTAGACCTAGAAATAGGCTTGCCGATTGTCAAAAAGAACCTGTATGAACTTGACTGGTTTACAACCATCGAGACCAATAACAGTTACAAAACATACACAGAATACACATTCTTCCTGAGAAAAAGAACACCCATAGCCCTGTATTTACATTTTAAATTCAACCAATTCTCCACATACAAGCGGCCACACCACTTGCAGGACCAGATTGGTTTAACTTCAAAAGGCTCGTGCCGATTCTGTCTAAGGTTGTGTGGGCTGGAAACACTAAACATCTAGTTTTTTATTGTGCCAACTTTGATGACAGAGCAGGTTTACTAGGCATCCATAAGACTGAGCCCAACACCTTTGCTAGGCAACTATTCTGGGCTCGATGCTTATGGGGGGATAATATTGCATGGATAATAGCTCTAACAAAAAGATTGTATAGGATTGAGGAATAACTGTACATTACTAACACTATATCAATGTAATGATTGTGTGTATCTCTCAACTGTTATGTTTTACCATGCATCATCCTGACACTGAGGGAGCTCTTGTTCAGGCAACTATTGATTGATATTGAATTTAACCTTACAGTTAAGAAATGTAAGTTAATGGCTTGATGTATGTTTTTAAGCACTTGATAAACTAAAAAGTTGGATTTTAGTATAATTGTATGTACCATAGTTCTTAGGTATTGTTATGAATTGCAATAATTGCACAATTGTGAATTTTAAGTTGCTGACAATATTTTTTATTAAATTGCATTGAAAATGTTTGCACAGTAGCTAGTTTTGTACATAAATCAAGCCTATAGTAAAACTCTATTACACCAATGTTGGTACTTGTATCTTTTAACTTTGCAGATGTATGAAAATGTAAATGTATGATAACAATGTACTATATACACAGTGTATGTGTTTGCAACCATTTCTAAAGGTTTTATGTTTTAACCAAGTACAAATAAAAAAATAAACAACTCCCAACTTGATAACTGCAATGGCCTCCTTGCAGGTATTCCATCCAAGCAATACCAACGGTGGCAAAGAGTGCAACATGCTGCAGTGAGACTGGTATTCAGAATAAGGAAATCCTCTCCCATTTCAGTCTCAGTGTAAAAGAGTTGACTTTGAAGACCATTGTCTAATTTTTAAATGTTTAAATGACCTCACTCCCTCATATTTATCAAATAAAATCTGCAGATATTTGCCCCCACGGCAACTGTGCTCAGGGGATACATTGCTGTTAGTAGTTCCATCCTCTGTGTGCTTTTCTCGGGGCGATCAAAGATTTGGAGTGTATGGTCCCACATTTTGGAACAGGTTGCCAGTTGAAATCCAGGCCTTGAAATAATTCCTGCCCTTTTTGTTAAGCCTTAAAAAACACCTATTTAAGTAACTGACTGGTGGTCACACTACGCTAAATCGACCTTCAGGTCACATCTTTTACTGCTGAGTCTGCTAATCCGTGGTTGCCTTTAGCGATCTACTGTTTCCATTGGCACACAAATACAGTTTAGTTTGCCCAGTGAATGTTGCAAATAATTAAAATCAAATCAAATCATATGCTCAAAGAGGAACTCTTCTTCTGCCCAACTGGGAAAGGCAAGAGTGGCCAGTTCCAACGTTGCATGTAACTCATTTATATATCATTTATCAATATTGGGGCCAGAACACAGCCCTGCTCATGTTGACTTAAAGGGTTGGGTACAGGAGCCCCACATCCTGTATCTGACAACACAATATATGTCTTAATATACCAATCGTATCACTTTCAATAGCCCCACCCGGGTACCAGTTTAACACCAACTGCTCTCTATCCACCAGATCAAAAGCAGTTGAAATATCTATAAATGCTGAATGCATTGGTGAGTCTGACAGTGTTACATATTTTTCTATCAGTGACACAAGGTTAAGTGCCTGGTTGAAAGTTTCAAGACCCTCAAGGAATGCCAATTGACAATCTCCAAGAATGTTCTGAGTATTTACCCAACTCACAATGTGTTCCTGTATTACACTGCCCATTATCTTTGAGACTGTGTGCAGTAAAGCAATTGGGCGATACTAGCCAGGCATCGATTTGCCTCTCTTCTTGTATTGCATTGAAAAGGTTGCAAAGTATTGGGGCCCACGGATTTATGTTGGATCGATATGGATATACTGCGATAAGGCACTTGTGTGTTGTTAGATTTTTGCCTTTTAATCACCTTTGTTATATCGAGGCCAATTGAAAACGGCCCTCTCAAGGGACACTGTACTGACTAAAATCAACTTGTGTCTCTCCCTTTCTCCTGTCATCAGATGAGTCGTTATTGAAGATGGCAGAGATGTCAGCCTGCACATTTGGGGAGGATAGCTCAGGGGCCACGCATTTGTCTTGGAAGCAAGACAAGGTAGCGCATTTGAATTCCGATGTTATAAAAGAACATTTATAATTATAATTGGTCTCTATCACTGAGATTGGCAACCTGTGGTCAAAAACCTTTCCACCACCTCCAATAAATCCTCCCATACTTTAAACGCTATGTCCCTTTTTGCTTTTGACAGATCTTATATTCTGCTCTTTTCCTATTTTCCAAATCACTGTTTTGCGGGCTTTGTGTATCATCTAGATGTATCCTAGCATCTTTACAGTCTTTGTTGTACCGGCCTTGGGTGGGTTTGGTCACAGGAGATGCACCCTTTTTCTACAGACTGGCAGCAATATTTGTACACATCTTTCTGAAAACAGACATCATACTGTCTGGGTTTGGTCTCTCTTTTAAACACTGCAGTAATAGGGGAGAGACTACCTTAATGTCCTGCTAACAAAAAGTGGGTTGAGGCAATTCATTCTCATCTAATCCATTGACTATCAGATTTCAGTTCACCCTTTGCTAAAACTGGCCCAGGATGTGCTTCATGGCTGCACAATAGGGTCAGTAATAAGGGGCTATGGTCATTCTCGTTTCCCTTATATATCACCATATCTTCTATCAATGTCCAATGTTAAAGTATGATGATTATGCAATGTTCATTTGAGATCAATGAAAGTACCAAAGTCCATCCTACCCATCCTGCCCATCTTATGTTTCATCAATTTTGAAACCTGCTGAAAAAAAGTACAGCTACCTGTCAATATACCCTACAAATCACTCACAATGAATACTATTGTAAACTACATTGCATAGGGAACACTTTTCTGTAAATACATCTCTGTCCTTCATAAGTGCTTTCACAGGAGGTAATTCCGATTGTTGTTACTTGAGGACACCCAAGATGACAACCAAGAGTTTAGTGCTGGCATCACCATGACCACCATTGTCTCTTCATCAGCAGCTATGACCAGAGATGGGTGCTCATTGGCACCCATGATCACCTTGGAATACTCATGGGGATGGCAATCTAGCACTTCCACCGGCTCCACTGTCTTTCCATCTACTCCTATAAAATCCCTTTGGTGCTGAAGGGGTGGCCATGTATCCCAATACTCATGGAGCACCCAAAACCACTTTTGATTCCCATAGACAACCACAACCAGCTAAAAAGTCCCAACCAATCTTGCACTGCTGCTTTCTCAGAATCATAAAGTTGCTATGAAACCTCTATATGTATTGTAGAGTTGCAGCAGTCTAACAGCATCATTGAGATACAACTTCTGTGCAAATCTATACACAGTGAAAAATTGAGTTGTAAAGGGATGTTGTGATGTGAGATAAAAAAACGGTACAATAGAAATGTTCACTGTGGCACCTGAATATTAATAACAAATAAAACATGCCACCTAACTACGGATTGGGATTGTATGGCATGTGGTGTTTAATGACTGCCAGAATTACATACTTGAAAAGCCGGGTCAGGCCTCTGATTTTGAAATACATTTTTCTAATGGGAAAAGACATGCTGACATGTACATCCCAGCCCAAACCTTAACACAGCAAAAGGGCCTGGTCAATGAACATATGTGTCTTGCTGAAGATGACACAAGGAACAGTGTATTAAGGAAAGTGTGTGTCATTCTGCAGTTGAAACGTGAAATATGCTAATCAGTATAAGCAGGCTGAGAGATAAATGCAGCATTTCCATTGAAACTTCCGCCCATCAAAATGTTGTGCACTATGTCAACTCAGAGCACAAAGTGGGCCTTGCTCACAAAATAAAAATAAAAAACTATGAAAGAAACTTGCATTTCTCGTTGACTGAAAATCACTTTTCAGTTCAGAAATGGACATCATGTAAATAAAAATGCATTTGTGAGTGATCAAAATGAACAGCAGCCCTTTTATTTTCAGTTTGCCACATTGATAAAAAAAAGGGCTGGAGGAAAGAATCTATGATTCTTGGGAGGAAAGCGAGAGAATGATCCTCCAATGGAAAAGTTAGCACTAATACATTTGCACCTTCTAATTGTAATAAATAGAGGTATGGCTTATACATTAAAAATAGGCAAGGACAAAAGCTCACAAAAAAAATATCTGTGATGGTGAGCTGCAAAAATCTCCCAAGACGTGCCCTTCATTCACCTGGGGGTATCCTGAGACAGCTGCCTGACATCATGGGTGGAGAGGCCTTAACATTGAGAGGCCTTAAACATTGCCTGGGAGAGAGAAACTGCAGGACACCAACAGCTGACGAGGCCCTGACCCTTAAGGAAAGCTCGATCAGGGAGGAAAGCTGGTGACAATATCTGACTGAAATGAACTGACCATGAGCTGTCCAAAGAAGAGCATGGAAGTCTTCTCCGAGAGCCCCTACAGACATCCCATGTAAGTAGAGCTGATCCATTTGAAACCAAGTGTTTCAGGAATCTGCCTGCCTTATTTTTGTCCCTTTATGGTGAGTAGGGGGTAATTGTGTAGAGCCTTAGCATATTTGATTGTATATTAATTTAATTGACTCCCAAATACATTGAATCAGGGGGAACTTGGAAGAGTTCAAAAAGTTTACCCTCCCTCCTAGCAGGAATAATGTTATAGTCATATAAAGTAATTGGGGTGTACTGGACACAGATAAAACACAATTTGTAATGTCAACATTCCCAAACCTTTGCTTTAAAACAAAAAGGTGTTTGTTACATTCCCAACTGTTAAAAAACAAAAAGATCTGTGTCCCTAAAATTAAATTCCCAACTGATAACCATTCCCAAAACTTGCTTTTAAATTAAAGGTATACTAAAACAAAAATACCAAATGCCACCACTCCTGAAGGCACACTCATATACGCTCACGCCCCAAAAAATACAAACCGCTAGGGAAAAACAGGCAAGAGATTTCTTGCAAGGATAGCAAGTTTTAATCGTACAAAATTTAAGGGTACAAGCAAAGGACTCTGCTGCTCGAGAACATTCTGGCTTCAAGTGATACAAACATGAGCTTATAAGGCATCACTGCATCATCACCATATAGTACAAATCTGTGTGGCTATTTGGTGAGACCCTATACATTGGCCTGCTCCATAGGGGATTCCAGGCTGTGATTGGTTCCAATCTTGCTGTCTGTCTTCTCTCACATGGGATCAGCTGTGCTCATCTCTCCAGGGACTGAAGGTCTGGCCCTTCACATGTTGCAATTACAGAGTTACTATTTCAAGATAATACTACCTAATCACTATGGCATGCACCTGGAAAATGTGGGGATTTGCAGAGGGGGAGGAATACGATCATGTTGACCCACACATTCTTTGCCCGGTTCATATCGCACTCTCTGCACCCAAGGTTTCCACCCTCGTTTTGAACTATAATTTATTCCTCCTTGCACCTCGCGGTCCAAAGGAGGTATTTATGGAATAAGGTGAAATGGTTGTGTTTGTTTAGATCTTTTATTAACATTGGTTTTATGGGTGGTAGTCTGAGGTCATCCACTATTGCGGAATTCAGGGGTCCTTGGACTGGGTCAGTGGTGGGTGCCATTATTCCTGGTGGGCTGGGTGGGAGTTGGATGTCTGCTGTTGGCTTGGCTGTGATGAATATGCGCCGTGAGGAGTCTGTTGCTGTCTCATGGCCTTGCAGGCTGCATTCCTCTCTGGGACAACAAGTAATTGCAACGGTTGAAGAATAAAGGGAAGTTTCTATGGGAATTGGCAGCACAGGTTTATCTGCCCTCAGCGTTTGGGCCTGTTCAGTTTCTCCGGTGCCTCTGCATTTACTGCGCAGCCATGCAGGACTGAATGTGTCTACCATAACTATAAAAATTGCATCTCTTTATATGCACAAACTAAGTCTATGCATCTATAATTCCCACAATATTGTGTTTGTACCTGGTTTCTTAGCACAGCCCTCTCTCCCCGATACATCACATGTCTATCTATGGGACTCGCCTCACTCTGAAGCGCCTAGTGGGGTGGGAAAGGCTAATTTCCTTCCCAACATTCTCCTCTTTCATTACTTCTACAATAAATTCCTCCACATACTTGTGCTCATTTTCCCTCTTCACTGCAGCTTCATATGATGGTGTCCCCCCTAATTGCATCCCCATACTACATATATTTTGCATGCTTTCTCACACTTTCTCATACTCTTTGGGAGTACATGTCATATAGATACATCCCCCATCCCCTGCTAAATCTGCCCATACTTCCTTTCAGGGTCTGGTAGGGGGGTTATCATGTGGTACAGTATGTACACTGTATCTCAATAGGGTATGGGGACCATGAAGGGGATGGGTTGATCAGTTTGTATTTCTATCTCCTTTCTGCTATGAGGTACTTTTGAAATGCCAATTGAAACCATCATCAGTGTGCTATTAGGCACTGCTTTGGCACAACATTGGAGGCCCAGCTGGCAGGTGCTAAAAAAGACCAGGACAAACATGATGACAGGTACCAGCATCTTCACCAGTGCTCCCAGGAGGGATGGGGCCCAGCTGAATGCCATTGTATGCCAGTGCTCCTCTTGAATGCCAACTTCCTTTTTCATTTTTAACCCTAAGCCGTGCACAGCAGCTATGACGTGTGACAAGGACCCATTTTCAGCATCTTCAGAAGGCACTACCGATCTTTTTGCAAATGCCTCCTTCCATCGCCATCAGCATATCCAAGAAGTAGTGCTTTTGCATTGTCATCAGTCTCATGTGGCGCGTCTCAACGCTTATGATGTTGAACCCCTACTCATTGTCATTTTCCAACTGGACCAATTCCCAGCGCATGATCTGCAGCCATTTAGCATTGGCTGGTGCTTGTACGTCAGCTAGCAAAAATGATGCAAAGAAAGGATCTGCTGACCTAAACAACTTGTATTCTTTGGGTATTTCTTCAAGCAGTGCTAATGAGTCTTTGGATAGACAGTTTGATGTTGTCTTTTTTCTGCTCAATTTGTCATATTGGTTCTTCCCAGAAAGGATGCAACATTCGGGTGGTAGCAGTGGGTTTTGTTCTTCAATCATTGGAGACACTGTTAGTGCTTCATCAGGCATTGGCACACCTTTCAGGAGTTCTTCTGGGACTACAAGAATAGCCCGTCCATGATGGTGGGAGGTGCAAATATGCTTGTTGGCCACACAACTAGTAGTAGTCCATCAGTGCTGCCGTGCCCCTCTTCAGATCTGGAATCAACAATGTTCTGTTGAATCGCTCATTGTAGCCGACAAAGGCAGTTCCTTCGCTGTGGAAGCACAGTTCATAGCTCTACTCTCGGTGCACTTTCACTAGCTGCTCTAATTGCTGCAATCCATGTCAATTTTGTGACGTGCTCTGTCCATATTTTTGCACATGTTCCACATCATTTTTTTCGTATCTAAGGAGGCTTTCAGCCCGGCAACTGAGCAGCATTTCTTGACACTTGTTGTTTACAAATTGTGCTCCTTTAATCACAAAATATGGCTGTTTTAAGCAATTGATGTTTGTTGGGTTGTTCTTGCACTTGAGGGTATCTTGATCGACAAGCTATAGCTGCACGCTGTGTGCCTGGAAGGTTCCTTTTAGCTTACATAACGCAAGATGAACCAAGCATTGTGCCTTTATAATTATGACTTCTTGTGGTACTAAAACTTTGGGTGCCCCTGATGCGTGTGGTATCAATGAGCATACCTAGTAACTGCTATTGGTCATTCGTCTTCCGATTGCACTCATGTCAGAATAGCAACTATTTGAGTGCTCTGGATGATAAATATCTTCGATAGCATGCAAGCCTAGGCCATGGTATGCATCGCATTTGGTCATTCGTGCTTGTCTTTTCATTATATCATGGCATGATATTGAAGTGGGAGAATGGAAGAACAGGCCCCCCCTTCCCCTCTCGCGCTTGGCCTAGAGGATCACGGCCTAGGCACCCGCCACGAGAGGAGTTTGCCTATCTACCAGACGACCAAATACCCTGGTACAGGAACATATGGATGTGCCCACCTACCTGCCCAGCAGCCCGCCCTGCCCATGCCGGCACCTGCGGCATGGATCAACTCGACTAAACCTACACGTCGTTAGAGATGCCATGATGACCTAGCCAACGGTCAGCACACCTGTGCACACATGCACACCGGACACTCCCACACCAATCCACACGAAGAACATACTCAGTGCTATGACATAGGCGACAGACATACCCACGGACGTGCATCTTTATTATTTTCCACATAGGCTCTCAAAATGCAGAAACGCAAGACGCATAATGAATTTATCTAAAAAGGCTTGCTCACGTTTCTTCTAAGAACCATGTACCGTAATAAAGAATATAACGGAGACACGATACTGAGGATAGAGCAATATGATAGCGTAACCTAAAGAGCTCTGCATCAAACGGTTCCACCTATGCACCAGGCCCAAGTAGGCCGCAAGCAAAAGTTTCCATGAACATTGAATGAGCGAGAGCTCGGTTGCTGACCCTGCAGAATGAGCCCGGCGAAAGCACACCGCCAAGGGCACGATGTTGCAATCTCGCACGCTGCAAGCCGACGCCAAGGTCGCACCTGCAAGATAAACCAGGCACACAGTGGGAAAAACAATATTAATTGTGCTGAATTCGGCCTCAAACACGGTCCCACCTCACGTGACAAAGCCAAACCTGACAGGATGCCAAGCCCAGGAGGAAGGAGACGCCTGAATCCCACATTTCAAGACACAGGCAGATACAATTAAAAGACTCATTGGACATCTGCAGCAGTGGGAGTAGTCGACTTCCCAACATATGAATAAATCCTCACATTGTTTACACCTACCCATAGTAAAAACATTGTTGCAAATGACAGGTGCACCGCGAGCTGGGAACAGCGATAGTCCCAGACTGGGAGGCTCGCGAGTGGACCAATCAGAACATGGGGCTCTTATCATTGATGCCATTAACATTGACCAATCCTCAGAGGTCTTCATGTAACAATTTTCATGTATCAAATTGAAGGGACAGCCCAAGTATATCACCTGACTAACCCTCAACCACTAATACCGTTCTCTATATGTATGCTATACTAACCCTACCACTTGAGTAACCAATCCAGAGTGGAAATAGGTTTTTTGCTAAACTTTGTAAGATGACGCAAGTAGCGCGTCATACTAAGGTAAAAAGGGCCTGCGAGCCTCACGATTGTGTGTGTGTCAGGACGGACGCGTACGATCCTTGACCCATCCCTGCCGTTTTGTCTAATAAACAGCAGAGTCACCTTGCTTCTTGCGTGTGTCTCATACTCTATCTCTTTTGGGATATACGGGAGGAGTTGGGGCCTCCCTGCCCGGAGGTCTACGGACGGCTCGGCCAACCCCGGCGGAATTTCCCCCTGACAAGTTGGAGGCACTGCTGAGATCTGTTTAAGATCTGTTTTTTATTTTTATTTTTTTTCCAGGTACTCCCGTTGCGAGGAGGCCCGGCGGCGCGGCCCCCTCTGCCGTTGCCCCCTTCTGAGGACTACAGGACCATCGCGGAACTGCGAGAAGACCGGACAGCGCAATCCGGATATTGGCCTTCGGGAGCCGGTTGAGAAGTATCCCGCCCGCGGTTGGCGAGTGTCCAGACGTGGTCCAGACGAGGGGAGGTGGCGAGCCGCTTGGAGGGGTGCACGCAGTCGAGCGGCCCCGCATCAAGAGAACTTGGTGAGCATGCCACGCACAACAAGCAACGTGAAATTGTGAGGGAGGGGGGAGGAATTAAAAACGGGAGGTGGGAGGTGTTGCACAGGTGCGCGGCGAAGGTTTGACAATTTAGTGTTGGCAATGAAATGAACGGTAGCCGAACGAGTGCGAGAGCAGTCGGCTACGTTGCGCGAGAGAGGGGGGTGGAGCACGAAAACATCACGTGCGGCCGCTCGTAGACACTGATTGGCCTAGGTCGCGACTATGTGTAAGGGTGTGTGTGTGGTTTCCTACGATTTGGCATTTATTGATCAATGAGTAGATGAGGATCCCTATTGTTCGAGCAAGAAACTCGATAGGTAGATGACGTTTCCCTGTCGGCGGTAGCTAGTTAGTTGCCCAATACGGAAGATAATTGGCTGGTTAAGCCCTCCTGTCGAGGGGCGTATCACACGCGAGGCGACGCATAGTGCGCAGTCCGATTATATTATTGATTACCTTGTTCCATGGGTGACAGGAAGACAGCTGTGAGGTTAACTGGGGTAGATTACAAGTGTATTTTGGACTTAAAGAATATATGAAGAACTTACCAGTAGCTCGAAGAGATCGGTGATGTCACCAGTAGGACTTTCATAGGATATCCCGAGCACAAGGAATCTTTCTTTCTGAGAGTGGTGGGGAAGAGAACTGTGGTAAGGGAGTGGAAACGGAGATAAAAGGTAATGAGTTGATCGGGGAAAGGCGAAACGGGGAGCGTGGCTGCGCACGGAGAACGCCGGCCACGGCGAGTGTAGAAGAAGGAGGAGGAGCAAATGAAAATAGGCGACTGTATAAGAATGTCACAAGGGGTACGCAGCCGCAGGGGGCTACGTGCGCCTCGGCCGCAGGGGGCCGTAAGGGTGTTGTGTAAAGGAAGAAAGAAAGAAGAAAATATACAAATGTAAATACTATATTTTAATAATTTTCCTTAGCGGACTATCGCAAGTCCCCAAATTTACGGGGCCAGGTAAAGGTATAAGGCTGTGTATTGTAAGTGTTAGCAAGATAATAGCTACCAAATAGGGGAAGGATAACAAGTGGAGCACTACTATGTCACACGGGACAGGATCGGGAGGGTGGGGGAACACCCTCACTACCCCACTACAACACATATGTACCACACTGTCACCCCATAGGGAGAAACTGATCAAGTATAGCATAGAATGGACACAGGGGACGGACAACAAAATGATAACACCATGGCCGCCTAATGGTAGCTTCGATCCATATACCCAACATTCACTATTAAAACATCTGCATAATACATACAAAGGGAAGAAGTTGACAAACCACGTGGAGGTGTTTAACTTATGGAGGATGTTCCAAGGGACCCGACCAGGACCAAATGGAATGTTCACTGTGGGGGAAATACCGGAAGAAAAAGAGATTAAGGAGGAAGGAGAGAATGGGAAAAAGGGGAGTGAAGACCCAAAGAACACGGGGAACGGACAAGAGGGAGGAGAAAAGAATAATAACTCAAAAGAAAATGAAATAAAACAGAGCAATGATATACCCCTAGCAAAGGTAGTGAAAACAGAGGGAGGGGGGTTGTACCCTTTAAGAGAATTAGGAGAAATAGAAAGAGGACAGTTAAGGGTGGCTGAGGGGTACTCGAACCCGGCATACAGCCCGCCACCATATGTGGCTCATAGGAAGATGCCAGCAGGGGAGGGGAGGACTGGAGAAGAGCAAACTGTGGAAATAGGACATGATGAGTGGGTAGCTGCGCAGATACTATTAAAATTACGAGGTTCATTAACAGGAGAAGAGAAGGAGGTAGTAAGGAAAATAGACGAGGATAATACCAGGGAGAGTGGAATGAGAGGGGAAGAGCTGTTACGACAAAACGAAGAGATTTTGGAGGAACGACTAGCAGAGTTAAGGGATGAACAGAATGAACTGATCAAACAGCTCGAGAGGGAGGAAAGAGAGAGAGCGAGGGGAAGGAAAGAAGGTAAGAATGAATTGGAAAAAATAAGGGAACGAACTGAGGAGCAAAGGAGAGAAGCTGAAAGGGTAAAAGCAGCAGCAGAAAGGGTATCAAGAGCAGTGCTACGAGAGAGGAAAAGGGAAGAAGAAGAGAAAGAAAAAGAAATGGCAATGTGGAAGAAGAGATTACTATCAGAAACGACTAAGAAATACGAAGAAGGGAGGGTGATAGAGAGTATATTATAAAGGGAGAGGGTGAGATGGGAAAGGAAGAAAGAGGATGAAAGGATATTGGAAAAGGTGAGTAGCGCAGTAATGGAGGAATTAAAAAGGAAAAGGGAGGAAATTGGTAGAGAGATGGAGGAGAGAAATGAAGGGGAAAGAGAAGATATGAGGAGGGAGAGTGAAGTAAGGGGGTATGTGTATAGAGACGCAGAAGTAGCAACAACATCAGCGCAAAGGGGAACGGTTGGTAAAGGAGAAAAGGGAGAACCGGACCTAATAGACTTAAAAACAGTAACAATCAAGGGGAAAAAGACAGAGTGGGGGCTGCCGTTTGTGAATGACTTTTGTAGTGAGGAAGAAGAAGGAATGGAGAAGGAAGGAAGAAACAGTGAAAGGGAAAGTCTAGATAAACTATACACCACCCGGACCAATACAGACTCACCATGGATCTGTAGGAGAAAGGATGAATTAGAGAGAAGTGAGGAGGAAGAGCAAGGGATAGCGGAAAGACAGACACATGAAGCCACACCGTCACCATCACACCCTCTCCCATCCTACCCCACATGCTCAACCACCTCACGCTCATTACGTACAATCAAACTTGCTCCCTTCACAAACGAATTGACACCCTATGCAGGTGGTCTTAGAGACCTCCCTAGACGCAGGCAGGAAGGACGAATACACATGCCCACATTAAATACAGGAAATGATGGAAGAAGGGGAAAAGATGGAGAAGAAAGAGTTATGAGTAGGGGAAATACAGACGAAATTGACGATGTAGGAGAGAGGGAAGAAGAGGAGGGGTGTGAGGACTCGATTTTATGGAACCCAAGGGATAAAACGAGACACAACTTAATGCCACTTCTGGAGAGGGGAGGGGTTAGACCACAGTACGTCCCTTGGAAGCATACAGACAAAGAAAATATAAAATGCAGGCTCCCATCATTAAGTGGAGGTGCGGGTAAATGGATATATGAAATGGAAAAACACACCGCAGGACAGAAACTGGCAGTGGGAGATGTAAAGGGCCTTCTAATATCGATATTAGGGGATGCAGCGGATGACATTTGGAAGAGAGCGGGATTCCCTGGGGTAACAATAGCAAACACATCGCACGATGGGGCACCATTCGCAAACTGCAGACATGCACTATGGCAGGCACTGAGAGTACAGTACCCAGACACATCAGACATAGGAGCAATTACCTCACGCAAGATGCGTGAGAACGAAGATCCTGTTGATTATATCCAGGAAATCCAAGAGAAGTGGCGCATGGAAACTAGAGAACAATGGGACAAAACACCAGCAATATTTTATCATATACTAGTACAAGGGCTCCCAGAAGGAGTTCAGAAACAACTGAAGAAAGTAGTGGGAATGGAAGCAAAAGCATGGCCAGAAATACAACTGACAATAGTGCATCATTGCAGGACATGGCAAGGAAAAATGAAACAAAAGGAAGAGGACAGGAAAACGGAAGAGGCTAAACTAGTACAGAAAAAACTTACTAAATACACAATGGAAGGGGCACTAATAACTACACTTACAACAATGACCCAAAGCCCCACACAAGTAGTGGCTGCACAAGATCCCTCCCAAATACCACCTTCACAGACTATACCACAACAGGTGCCGCCACTCCAACCATACACAACCAACATGGGAGGAGGATACTCAATGCCAGGAGCTGGGTATTATAATTACAACAGGGGAAGAGGAGGAATTATGAGAGGGAGAGGATACGGATATAACACACAACAGCAGGTGGGAGGACTTAGATATTCCTACCCCACCGGACAACCAGTATACCAGGACAACACAGGAAGCTTTCCATGGCAGAGTAGGGAACCACCGGTGTGTTGGAGTTGTGGATTAGTAGGGCACATGTCACGCACGTGTAGAGTAAGACCAGGAACACCATCATGGAGCGAACAGGGACAACCAAGGCCCACACAGGAACAGCAGGGCATACAGCAACAGCAGACGTTGCAACAGGGAAATGAACAGCAACAACTAATAACACAACAACAGCCACAGACATATTCACTGCCACAACAAAAGGTAGCGATAACACAACAACCCCAAGCACAACAAACACAACTGGGTAGGGTGACGGTCCTGGGACACAACCCTTACACAGGAAATGGTCAATCGTTGTACCCTCAATAGGACAGCCCACAGACGGCCTTGGTGTGTCCCATCCTGTCAGTAACACCTAATAGTGCGGAGGAACCACGCATAGAGGTAACGATAGGTGACAAAAAATTATCATTCCTTGTTGACACCGGGGCGACCCGGTCTTGCATAAGGGAAGGTACATTTAAGATGTCGGGCGAAGCCATGAACACCCAAGGATTCTCTGGGGCTAGAGGGTTGGTTCCCTTTACTGATAACATTCCCTTATCTATAGGAGATTATGACATGTCAGTCCCACTTTTATATTATAGTGCCTCACCAGTAAATATACTGGGGAGAGACATCATGAACAGGTTGAATATGACGATCTCCTTTGCGGAGGATGGCATAATTTGCTCTACTCCAGGAATTAACATGCTCACAGCACGACAGATTATGCAAGCATACTGCAGACAGACAGCGATTAGGGCTGAGCCAGTAGATGGTGAACTATTCCAGTACGGGACAGACATGGCATTTGCATGGATGCCAGGGATAGAGGGAAAGACATGGAGGAGGCCAGGTGCCTATTTGTTCAGACCAGAAACACCAGCCCATGAACCAGAAGGAAAGGTGGTTCCAGTGGACATTGAGAGCATTATAGCAACAGCTGATTACATTGCGGTACATGCCCAAGACAGAGAAGGAAGAGCATGGAGGGCAGTGATAGCACTAGCAGAAGGATGTAGACTCACCCAGGTGTCAGATGAGGAGCTGTTCTCAGAAGAAAAGGAGGAAGGTGAAATGGTGT
The DNA here is from genome assembly GCF_040938575.1 of Ambystoma mexicanum. Classification (NCBI taxonomy): domain Eukaryota; kingdom Metazoa; phylum Chordata; class Amphibia; order Caudata; family Ambystomatidae; genus Ambystoma; species Ambystoma mexicanum. The sequence goes on from NC_090929.1 coordinate 1,548,160,163, forward strand.
TTATGATGAGTGTGGAAATATGGCTAAAAGTGGCGTACAAACAAGTGGCACAGAAAATTGCAATGGCACTTGAGGCACCCACATCCACCCCAGTTCCCTTCTTTGAGGAGGATATGACAAAAGTACCCACATCATTATGGACTACCGGCCCCTATGACGTGGGGTGCATAAAAAGTATAGGGGGAGTAAGGATAAAATTGAAGAAAGGTGCAATACTCCCCAGAGTGAAACAGTACCCACTATCTAAAGAGGCAGATGAGGGCATATATGAAACCATAACGGCCCTTATAAATAATGGCATATTGGTCCCCTCAGAATCACCATGTAACACGGCTGTATAGCCAGTGCGCAAGGCTAGAGGGGGGTCTTGGCGCTTCATACAGGATCTCAGGCCCTTGAACAACATAGTAGAAGCAGAATACCCTATAGCCGCAAACCCGGCCACAATATTGTGTGGCATTCCAGCAGGAGCATCACGATTTACAGTGATCGACCTTAAAAATGCTTTTTTCTCAATACCATTGCACCCAGACTCACAAGATTTGACAAGCTTTACTTACAGAAACACAAAGTGGAAACACACCAGATTGCCACAAGGGTACTGCGAATCACCCTCAATATTCAACAGAGTAATACAGATGGATTTGGGTAATATTGAAGTGGAAAGCACAGTGTTGCAGTATGTCGACGACATAATAATTTGCAGTACAAATGAAAGAACATGCAGAGAGGACACATTAAAGATGCTGACAATACTGGCTGAAAAAGGTTACAAGGTAGACATGGAAAAGTTACAGTACTGTCAAGAACAGGTACTTTACATTGGTCAGCTGATATCCCAACATGGAAGAAAGATTGCACCACAAAGAGCACAGGCCATTTCAAAAACGCCAGTACCACAAACAGTGAGGGAACTGCAGCAGTTCCTGGGTCTGTGCAACTACTGTAGAGCATGGGTATTTGATTATAGCTCATACATAGGACCCCTGCTTGAGGCGTTAAAGGAAGCCAATAAAGGGGAGAAAAAGTTGGGGTGGACAATGGAAATGAAAGAGGCTTTTGATGAACTGAAAGATGCGATATCAACTGCTCCGGTACTGGCAACCCCAGACTATGAGCGACAATTCTTTATATTTTCACATTGCGACTCAGCAGTAATGAAAGCAGTATTGGCTCAAAAAACAAGCATGGGCTACAAACCAGTAGCATTTTACAGCGGCCACTTAGACCCTGTGATGTTAGGTCATTTCCCTTGCGAACAAGGTCTCGCCGCAGCTGCTTTTGCGGTAGAGAAAGCATCAGCAATCACCATGGGGTGCCCGACTACACTGTTTGTGGAACATGCACTATTTGCAATATTGAATAAACCTAAGTCCACCCTAACCACGCAAAGGGCATCAGGTTATGAGATCATCTTATCCAGAGCTGAACTATCAATTGTTAGATGTAGCACGGTCAACCCTGCAAGGTTCCTAGCAGAAGTACTTGAGGAAGGAGATTATGCACACGATTGTACGCAAATCACTGAAATGTACTCATGTACTAGAAAGATTGAAGAGAACGCACTAGAGGGAGGTGAGCTCCTGTTCATTGATGGGTCATCAACTATCGATCAAAGGGATGGTATAAGGAGGACTGGGGCAGCAGTGGTAAAAATGATGGAGGTACCGGTGTGTGTGGCAATGAAATGTGTACAACTACCACAGCATTATTCCGCTCAAGCAGCAGAACTAATTGCACTAATCTTGGCGTTGAAGGAAAGCTTTGACAAACGAGTGACCATATATTCCGATAGCGCATATGTTACGTCCACTGTCCACTCAGGGCTGTCGAAATGGAGAAGAAGAGGGTTTAGGAGAGCTGATGGCACTCCAGTGCAACATGCCCTCCTATTGGCTGAACTAATTGAAGCAATAAATGACCCCCAAGAATTAGCTTTGGTCAAATGCACCGCAAACACCAATGGTGAAGACTACATTTCAAAAGGGAATGCAGCAGCAGACGCACATGCGAAGTATGCTGCATATTTTGGTGAGATATGGAACCCCCCAGAGTCAGAGAGAGGGAGAGGGAGGGGAATGGCTAAGGAGATGTTGATAAGAGAAGGGTACACCCATCTCCCAGCCACACAGATAATGGAGCTACAAGCGGCTGCACCAATGGCAGAAAAAGAATTATGGGTAAAAAGAGGATGCACAATGTCACCAACTGACGCACTATGGCGCCAGGGTGACACTGGAAAGATTGTAATACCACTGGCACTATTGAACACCGCCCTGAGCCAACTACACCACCCAGCCCACACAGGCAAGGAAGTAATTGCAGCACGAATTAGGGAAGACTGGTTCTGCCCTGAGTTAAATTCTCATGTGTCAAATTTTATCAGCAATTGTCTCACATGTCAACAGTTTACGGCCGGTCACACTCTGAAGGTGATAAGAGGTACTATACCCCGGCCAGAGGGACCCTTCCGACATCTCCATATTGACTATGTTGATATGATCAACGTATGTCAAGGAAATAGGTATATGATTGTAGTAGTATGCCCATTCTCGAGGTGGATTGAAGCAGGGCCCTGTTCACATCCAGATGCATTTAGAGCAGCTAAATTCCTAGTGAGGGAGGTCTTCCCCAGGTGGGGAGTGTGCGAGGTACTGCGGTCAGATAATGGCCCACATTTCGCAAACGAAATGTTCCAGCACATCACATCCTTACTGAACATCAAGCATAAATTTGCATCTGCATACCACCCACAGGCCAACGGTATATGTGAACGCCTGAATGGCCTATTAAAGGAGGCAATTGCAAAAATACAGCAAACAACAAAGAAGAGTTGGTTGTATTGCCTTCCACTAGCCCTATTTGAGCTAAGGAATAGACCAGGTTCCGACCACCACCTCACCCCTCACGAGGTGGTTACCGGACGTCAAATGCGCCTTCCCCTAACGCCAACATCAAGAGCATTTACCGATCACGAGAGTACTGCAAATGTCCTTGGTGATGAAATGTACCAATATGTGTCTTCTTTGATTACTAGTGTAGTGTTTGTGTCTCAACAGCTCGAGCGCACGCGGGGCGGGTCTAACAGCGATCAACAAAAAGACGCGGATAAAGAATTGGAAAAGGAAAGACTGTGCAAAGTTGCTAAAGGTGACCACGTACTACTTCGCAATTTCAACAGAAAGTGGAACAGCCCACGCTTCACTGGCCCCCATCTGGTAGAGGAGGTATCAACGAGAGCAGTAAAGCTACAGGACAAACGTGCCTGGAATCACCTACACGACGTAAAGATCTACAAACTCCAGACCCGCCCCAGCGCCACCGACAGGGCCACTGGAAGAACAACAACAGCGTCACCAACGGAGGAAGAGACTTCTACTACAACTAACGGCCTAAGTGTCCCCATACACTGCCACCCCTCAGATTCCCCAGAGACAACTACTAGAAAAGAAAGGGGTGATCCCCATATCGCCCACCCCATGGTTACACGATTAAAGAGTAAAGAGACTTCCGCCAGTTGAGCTCCAAACCGTCTGCCCATTGACCCCCTACCCATTGTAGTAATAACTGAACTGAAGGACATTGTCTTGCACATATACACATGTAAACACCTGAATGTTCTCTTTCTTTTCTCTCGCACATGCAGGTACAGCGTATTATTGTACTATTAAGAAAGTAGATAACTAACCAATTCACTGCCCAGGAGTAGATGGTACCCTCAGGCGATAATTACCTGGAAGAATTGTCACACCAATTTGTATATGAAATAAAAAGGCCAACGTACCTGAAAAGAAGGAGGGTATGTGTCTACTACACAGCATTCCTCTTGGCCATAGAACATTCAATGCCCCACCTCCAACCATACTTGCCTGCCCTAAAAGATAGATCGCTTAGATTGGCGTGGGAACAGCTCTTCGCCTGGGCACTGAATGACTACTTGATAGGGAGAGCTTAAAAACAACAACTAACATTAATAACGAGCATATTAAGAATTTTCAGGCGGGCAACTGTAACGTCGCAAGAATAAGCTGCCAGACTGCAGCAAGGTAAGAGCAAAATGCCGGTGAAATTAGCATTTGTAATAAAATTGATGGGGATTTTAATGACCACCGGATTCTTGGCTGCCTCTGTATGGCAGTACAGCTATGCTATCAATATTATTGCTGTACCCAAACCTAATACACCCCCACCCCCAGCTGCAACAGGTGTTACGTCAGGTGGTACTAGTAAAATCCCACACAAGGAAAATAGAGTTAAACGCAGCACATACTCAGATAATAAAGGTATTGATGATTACATACAAGATTCAGCACACATCTCAAACAACATATGGTACCAACACATGACCCACATAGGTAAGCAGACAACAGAAGACAGCTGCTACGTTTGCTCATTAATCCCATACGCCATGAGCGCTTCTCGAACATTTGTTGCCACGGAGATAGATGAAAAAATAGCACGATGTATAATATACCTGGCACTGTTCCAGACGAAAGGAAGATTTCAAGGGACAGTGGTGCAACTGGTGTGGAAAACACGAGATACATATCCATATGAAAACAACTTCCTCAAGACTTATTTGAGTTACCACAAGAGCAGTTTACATGCTGAAGGATTCAGATACATAACAAGTGGTCCTGAAAAAGGAGAAACAATGAAAGAAACACTACAGTACCTACCATGTGATTGGTACGCCACTGAAGTCCCTGGTAAGAACGGATGTTGGGAAAGACCACTGGTGATAATAACAGGGAAGGTGTACATGAACAACAAATGGGACATAGGAGTGGTTGGTAGCAACATGGTAACAAGAGAAAATATTTCAACTATTGATGGACACAACCATAGATGTTGGATGACTTGGGTCAAGTACGTATCCATGCTCACGTGGATGGAGAAGGATGAAGACCCAATAACAATACTGCCGCTAACTGCGCCTAAGGTATGCTACCAACATAAAGGGGAGGTGGACGTAGGATACAACACCAACTGTGAAAGCGTGATGGAGCTACCTGAGGGGGGAGCAGGAACAGCAGTAGTAATGGAGCATTACTGGGCCTGTGGAGAAAAAGCATACCACACACTGCCCCCTCTGTGGAATGGTATATGCACAATAGTGCACGTTAATGTACCATCACTAGTGGTACCCCAGAAACATGTCAATATGGCGAACTTCCCCAAAATGGATGAAGGGAACAAAAGGAAGAAGAGATCTGTACAACCTCAGAAGGAGCCAGAGAGCAAAACTGACGGCAATAATACTGTCCTGAATAGAAAGAAAAGACAAGGAGAACCTCTGACAGGAAATTACCTATGGGGAAGGTCGGAAACAGCACTCACTTCAATTCCACCAGAGCACAGACTATTCAGCAGAGCAGCAATGTTCTTCTCCTCAATAATACATCCAGGACTACAGGCTTACGCAAACGCAAAATGGCTCCAGATAACTCGATGGGAACTAATGATGACTATTAATTCTACGGTAAATGGATTCAACGCAATAAAAGAGGAACTGCGAGCTGTGAGGATGGTAGCACTTCAGAACAGATATGTACTGGACCTCCTCACAGCAATGGAAGGAGGAGTTTGCGCTAAGATAGGACAATCATGCTGCACATTCATCCCTGCCAACGATACTGACAATGGTACACTGACAGAAGCAGTTTTACAATTGGCCCAGATGCACTAAAAAATGATGGATGAAAGTAAAGGTGTGAAAAAGGATGAGAGCTGGTTTTCAATATTATGGTCATGGATGCCATCTTGGCTGTCAGATGGACTGAAAATTATAGTTGGATGTACTATTTTGGCTGTAGCTACACTGATCATAATAAGATTTTGGAAGGCCCGGAAGGCACGCACCACAGACGAGATGATCGAAATGGTTGGTATGCACCTCTTGATGCCAACAGATGACGGCCAACACACAGGCACAATCATAAAAGAGAGAGAGAAGTTGCGCAACCAGATCATCACCAACCACCTGGACCCACCATCTGTGAAGCTCGAAAACCCAAGAAACCCAAGGAGCTACATAGGGAAATGGGTATACTGCACTCCTGGAGGAACCTGTGCATATATGTATTGGTCATTTGAAGACCATGTTAACCACTATGGACATTTGGGAGGAAAAACTAAAATATGGAGAGTAAGAGGAGATAAAGAAAAGGATATGTTTGTGGTCGACAAGTCGACCAGAGGGGGGACTGAAGTGGGAGAATGGAAGAACAGGCTCCCGCCCTTCCCCTCTCGCGCTTGGCCTAGAGGATCACGGCCTAGGCACCCGCCACGAGAGGAGTTTGCCTATCTACCAAACGACCAAATATTCTGGTACAGGAACATACGGATGTGCCCACCTACCTGCCCAGCAGCCCGCCCTGCCCATGCCGACACCTGCGGCATGGAGCAACTCGACTAAACCTACACGTCTTTAGAGATGCCATGACGACCTAGCCAACGGTCAGCACACCTGTGCACACATGCACACCGGACACTCCCACACCAATCCACACGAAGAACATACTCAGTGCTATGACATAGGCGACAGACATACCCACGGACATGCATCTTTATTATTTTCCACATAGGCTCTCAAAATGCAGAAACGCAAGACGCATAATGAACTTATCTAAAAAGGCTTGCTCACGCTTCTTCTAAGAACCATGTACCATAATAAAGAATATAACGGAGACACGATACTGAGGATAGAGCAATATGATACCGTAACCTAAAGAGCTCTGCATCAAACGGTTCCACCTATGCACCAGGCCCAAGTAGACCGCAAGCAAAAGTTTCCATGAACATTGAATGAGCGACAGCTCGGTTGCTGACCCTGCAGAATGAGCCCGGCGAAAGCACACCGCCAAGGGCACGATGTTGCAATCTCGCACGCTGCAAGCCGACGCCAAGGTCGCACCTGCAAGATAAACCAGGCACACAGTGGGAAAAACAATATTAATTGTGCTGAATTCGGCCTCAAACACGGTCCCACCTCACGTAACAAAGCCAAACCTGACAGGATGCCAAGCCCAGGAGGAAGGAGACGCCTGAATCCCACGTTTCAAGACACAGGCAGATACAATTAAAAGACTCATTGGACATCTGCAGCAGTGGGAGTAGTCGACCTCCCAACATATGAATAAATCCTCACATTGTTTACACCTACCCATAGTAAAAACATTGTTGCAAATGACAGGTGCACCGCGAGCTGGGAACAGCGATAGTCCCAGACTGGGAGGCTCGCGAGTGGACCAATCAGAACATGGGGCTCTTATCATTGACGCCATTAACATTGACCAATCCTCAGAGGTCTTCATGTAACAATTTTCATGTATCAAATTGAAGGGACAGCCCAAGTATATCACCTGACTAACCCTCAACCACTAATACCGTTCTCTATATGTATGCTATACTAACCCTACCACTCGAGTAACCAATCCAGAGTGGAAATAGGTTTTTTGCTAAACTTTGTAAGATGACGCAAGTAGCGCGTCATACTAAGGTAAAAAGGGCCTGCGAGCCCCACGATTGTGTGTGTGTCAGGACGGACGCGTACGATCCTTGACCCATCCCTGCCGTTTTGTCTAATAAACAGCAGAGTCACCTTGCGTGGGGCTCGCAGGCCCTTTTTACCTTAGCGTGACGTGCTACTTGCGTCACCTTAGCAAAATTAACAAAAAACCTATCGCCACTCTGGATTGGTTCCCCGAGTGGTAGGGTTAGTATAGCATACATTTAGAAGACTTGGTTATTGGTTAAGGGTCAGTCAGGTGGTATACTTGGGTTGTCCCTTCAGTTTGATACATAATAATTGTTACATGAAGACCCCTGAGGATTGGTCAATGTTAATGGCGTCAGTGATAAGGGTCCCATGTTCTGATTGGTTCACCCGCGAGCCCCCCAGTCTGGGACCATCGCTGTTCCCAGCTCGCGGTGCACCTGTCATTTGCAACAATGTTTCACTATGGGTGTGTGCAGACAATGTGAGGACTTATTCATAAGCAGGAAGGCCGACTACTCCCACCATCGCAGATGTCTGTTGAGTCGCTTAATTGTATCTGCCTGTGTCTTGAGACGGGGGGATCCAGACGCCTTCTTCCTCCTGGGCTTGGCACCCTATCAAGTTCGGCTTGGTCACGTGAGGTGGGGACCGTGGTTGAGGCAGAATTCTGCACAATTAATATTACATTTCTCACTGTGTGCCTGGCTTATCTTGCAGGTGCGACCTTGGCGTCGGCTTGCGGAATGAGAGTTTGCAACGTTGTGCCCTTGACTGTCTGCTTTCGCTGGGCTCATTCTGCAGGGTCAGCAACCGAACCCTTGCTCATTCAATGTTCATGAAAGCTTTTGCTTGCGGCCTACTTGGGCCTGGTGCATAGGAGGAACCATTTAATGTAGGGTGCTGTAGGTTATGGTATCATATTGCTCTATCCTCAGTATCGTGTCTTCGTTATATTCCTCATTATGGTACATGGTTTTAGAAGAAGCGTGAGCAAGCCTTTTTAGATGAATTCTTTATGCGTCTTGCGTTTCTGCATTTGAAAAGCCTATGTTGAAAATAATAAAGATGCACGTCCGTGGGTGTGTCCGTCGCCTACGTCATAGCACTGAGTATGTTCTTCGTATGAATTGATGTGGGAGTGTCCGGTTTGTCTGTTGCACGAGTGTGCTGACCGTTAGCTAGGTCGTCATGGCATCTCTAACGATGTGTTGATTTGGTGCTAGATGGTTTAGTCGAGTTCATCCATGCCGCAGGTGTCGGCATGTGCAGGGCAGGCTGGTGGGCATGTGGGTGGGCATGCGAGTGGGCACATCCGTATGTTCTTGTACCAGGGTATTTGGTCGTCTGGGAGATGGGCAAACTCCTCTAGTGGTGGGTGTCTGGGCCATGATCCTCTAGGCCATGGTTGAGAGGGGATTGGTGGGAGCCTTTTGGTCGCTTTTCCCACTTCAGTCCCCCCTCTGGTCGACTTGTCAACCACAAACATATTCTTTTCCTTATCTCCTCTTACTCTCCATATTTTAGTTACTCCTCCCAAATGTCCATAGTGGTTGACATGGTCTTCAAATGACCAGTACATATATACACAGGTTCCTCCAGGTGTGCAGTATACCCATTTCCCTATGTAGCTCCTTGGGTTTCTTGGGTTCTCGAGCTTCACAGATGGTGGGTCCAAGTGATTAGTGATGATCTGGTTGCGCAACCTCTCTCTCTCTTTTATTATGGTGCCTGCGTGTTGGCCGTCATCTACTGGCTTCAAGGGGTGCATACCGACCATTTCGATCATCTCATCTGTGGTGCGTGCCTTTCGGGCCTTCCAAAACCTTATTAAGATAATTGCAGCTTCAGCCAAAATAATGCATCCAACTATGATCTTCAGCCCGTCTGACAGCCAAGATGGCATCCATGACCATAGCATCGAAAACCAGCTCTCGTCCTTTTTTACACCTTTACTTTCGTCCATCATTTTGGAGTGCATCTGGGCCAATTGTGATACTGCTTCTGTGAGTGTACCATTGTCAGCATTGTTAGCAGGAATGAATGTGCAGCATGATTGTCCTATCTTTGCGCAAACTCCTCCTTCCATTGCTGTGAGGAGGTCCAGTACATATCTGTTCTGTAGTGCAACCATTCTCACTGCTCGCAATTCCTCTTTTATTGCGTTGAATCCATTTACTCTAGAGTTAATTGTCATCATTAGTTCCCACCTAGTTATCTGGAGCCATTTTGCGTTTGCGTAGGCCTGCAGTCCAGGATGTATAATTGAGGAGAAGAACATAGCTGCTCTGCTGAATAGTCTGTGTTCCGGCGGGATTGAGGTGAGTGCTGTTTCCGACCTTCCCCACAGGTAATTTCCTGTCAGAGGTTCTCCTTGTCTTTTCCTTCTGTTCAGGACAGTGTTGTTGCCGTTGCGTCGGTTCTCTGGCCCTTTGCGAGGCTGTGCAGATCTCTTCTTCCTTTTGTTCCCTTCATCCATTTTGGGGAAGTTTGCCATATTCACATGTTTCTGAGGCACCACTAGTGATGGTACATTAACGTGTACTATTGTGCATACACCATTCCACAGAGGGGGCAGTGTGTGGTACGCCTTGTCTCCACAGGCCCAGTAATGGTCCATTACTACTGCTGTTCCTGCTCCCCCCTCAGGTAGCTCTGTCACACTTGCACAGTTGGTGTTGTATCCTACGTCTACTTCTCCTTTGTGTTGGTAGCATATCTTAGGTGCAGTCATCGGCAGTATCGTTGGGTCCTCATCCTTCTCTATCCATGTTAGCATGGGTACGTACTTGACCAAAGTCATCCAACATCTGTTGTTATGCTCTGCAATAGTTGTAGTATCTTCTCTCGTTACCATGTTGCTGCCAACCACTCCTATGTCCCATTTGTCACCCAGGTACACCTTTCCTGTTATTGTCTTTCCCAACATCCTTGTTTACCAGCAGCTTCAGTGGCGTACCAATCACATGGTAGGTACTGTAGTGTAACTTTCTTCGTTTCTCCTTTTTCAGGGCCGCTTGTTATGTATCTGAATGCTTCGGCATGTAAACTGGTCTTGTGGTAGCTCAAATAACTCTTAAGGAAGTTATTTTCGTACGGGTATGTGTCACGTGATTTCCATACCAGGTGTACCGTGTTCCCTTGAAATCTCCCTTTTGTTTGGAACAGTGCCAGGTATATTATACATCGTGCTGTTTTTTCATCTATTTCCGTGGCGACAAAAGTTCGGGATGCACTCATGGCGTATGGGATCAATGAGCAGACGTAGCAACCGTCTTCTGTTGTTTGTTTACCTATTTTGGTCTTGTGTTGGTACCACATGTTGTTAGAGACGTGTGCTGAATTTTGTATGTAGTTGTCAATATCTTTATTCTCTGAGTATGTACTGTGTTTAACTCTATTACCCTTGTGTGGAATTTCACTAGTACCACCTGACGTAACACCTGTTGCAGCTGGGGGTATATTAGGTTTGGGAACAGCAAAAATATTGATAGCATAGTTGTACCACCATCCAGAGGCAGCCACATACCCAGTGATCATCAAAATCCCTATCATCTTTATTACAGAGGCTAGTTTCACCGGCATTTTGCTCTTACCTTGCTGCAGTCCGGCAGCTAATTCTTGCGACGTTAAAGTTGCCCGCCTGAAAATTCTCAATATGCTTGTTATTAGTGTTAGTTGTTGTTTTCAAGCTCTCCCTATCAAGTAGTCGTTCAGTGCCCAGGCGAAGAGCTGTTCCCACGCCAATCTAAGCGATCTATCTCTTAGGACAGGCAAGTATGGCTGGATGTGGGGCATTGATTGCTCTATGGCCAAGAGGAGAGCTGTGTAGTAGACACGTACCCTCCTTCTTTTCAGGTGCTTTGGCCTTTTTATGTAATAGACAAATTGGTGCGATAATTATTCAGGGTAGTTATTGTCCGAGGGAATCATCTACTCCTTCTGGGCAGTGAACTGTGTTAGTTATCTGCTTTCTTAACAGTACAATAATACACCATACCTGCATGTGCGAGAGAAAAAAAAAGAGAACATTCACGTGTTTACATGTGTATGTGCAAAACAATGTCCTTCAGTTAGGTTATTATTGCAGTGGGTAGGGGGTCAATGGGCAGAGGGTTTGGGGTTCAACTGGTAGATGCCTCTTTACTCTTTGAATGTGTGACCATGGGGTGGGCGGTATGGTAGTTACCCCTCTTTATTTCGGTAGTTGTCTCTGGGGAATCAGGGGGGTGGCAGGGTATGGGGACACTTTGGCCGTTAGTTGCGGTAGAAGTCCCTTCCTCCGTTGGCGATGCTGTTGCTGCTCTTCCAATGGCCCTGTCGGTGACGCTAGGGCGGGTCTGGAGTTTGCAGATCTTTACGTCGTGAAGGTGATTCCAGGCATGTTTGTCCTGTAGCTTTACTGCTCTCGTTGATACCTCCTCTACCAGGTGGGGGCCAGTGAAGCGTGGGCTGTTCCACTTTCTGTTGAAATTGCGGAGTAGTACGTCGTCGCCTTTGGCAATTTTGCACAGTTTTCTCTTTTCCAATTCTTCATCCGCGTCTTTTTGTTGATCACTCTTAGACCCGCCCCGCGTGCGCACGAGCTGTTGAGACACAAACACCACACTAGTAATCAAAGAAGACACATATTGGTACATTTCATCACCAAGGACATTTGCAGTGCTTTCATGGTCGGTAAATGCTCTTGATGTTGGCGTCAGAGGAAGGCGCATTTGGCGTCCGGTCACCACCTCGTGAGGAGTGAGGTGGTGGTCGGAGCCTGGTCTATTCCTTAACTCAAATAGGTCTAGCGGAAGGCAATACAGCCAACTCTTCTTTGTTGTTTGCTGTATTTTTGCAATTGTCTCTTTTAATAGGCCATTCAGGCGTTCGCATACACCGTTGGCCTGCGGGTGATATGCACATACAAATTTATGCTTGATGTTCAGTAAGGACGTGATATGCTGGAACATTTCATTGGCGAAATGCGGCCCGTTGTCTGACCGCAATATTTCGCACACTCCCCACCTGGGAAAGACCTCCCTTACTAGGAATTTAGCTGCTCGGAATGCATCTGGGTGTGAGCAGGGCACTGCCTCGATCCACCTAGAGAATTGGCACGCAACTACAATCATATACCTATTTCCTTGACATACGTTGATCATATCAACATAGTCAATATGGATGTGTCGGAAGGGTCCCTCTGGCCGGGGTATAGTACCTTTTATCACCTTCAGCGTGTGACCTGCCGTGAACTGTTGACATGTGAGGCAATTGCTGACAAAATTTGACACATGGGAATTTAACTCGGGGCAGAACCAATCTTCCCTAATTCGTGCTGCGATTACTTCCTTGCCTGTGTGGGCTGGGTGGTGTAGTTGGCTCAGGGCGATGTTCAATAGTGCCAGTGGCATTACCATTTTTCCAGTGCTACCCTGGCGCCATAGTGCGTCAGTTGGTGACATTGTACATCCTCTTTTTACCCATATTTCTTTTTCTGCCATGGGTGCAGCCGCTTGTAGCTCCATTATCTGTGTGGCTGGGAGATGGTGTACCCTTCTCTTACTAATAGCTCCTTAGCTATTCCCCTCCCTCTCCCTCTCTCTGGCTCTGGGGGGTTCCATACCTCGCCAAAATATGCAGCATACTTCGCGTGTGCATCTGCTGCTGCATTCCCTTTTGAAATATGATCTTCTCCATTAGTGTGTGCGGTGCATTTTACCAAGGCTAATTCTTGGGGGTCATTAATTACTTCAATTAGTTCAGCTAATAAGAGGGCATGTTGCACTGGGGTGCCGTCAGCTCTCCTAAACCCTCTTCTCCTCCACTTGGACAACCCGGAATGGACAGTAGATGTGACATATGCACTGTCGGAATATATGGTCACTCGCTTGTCAAAACTTTCCTTCAACGCCAAGATCAGTGCGACCAATTCCGCTGCTTGGGCAGAGTAATGCTGTGGTAATTGTACGCACTTCATCGCCACACACACCGGCGCCTCTGTCATTTTCACCACTGCTGCCCCAGTTCTCCTAATCCCGTCACTTTGGTCAATCGTTGATGACCCATCAATGAACAAGAGATCACCTCCCTCTAGTGCATTCTCTTCAACCCTTCTGGTGCATGAATACATTTCAGTAATCTTTGTACAATCGTGTGCATAGTCTCCTTACTCAATTGCCTCAGCTATAAACCTTGCAGGGTTGACTGTGCTGCATCTAACAATTGATAATTCAGCTCTAGATAATATAATCTCATAACCTGACGCCCTTTGCGTTGTTAGTGTGGACTTAGGCTTGTTCAATATTGCAAATAGCGCATGTTCCACAAACAGTGTGGTTGGGCACCCCATGGTGATTGCTGATGCTTTCTCTACCGCAAAGGCAGCTGCGGCGAGACCTTGTTCGCAAGGGAAATGACCTAGCATCACAGGATCTAAGTGACCGCTGTAAAACGCTACTGGTTTGTAGCCCATGCTTGTTTTTTGAGCCAACACTGCTTTCATCACTGTTGAGTCGCAATGTGAAAATATGAAAAATTGTCGTTCATAATCTGGGGTGGCCAGTACTGGAGCGGTTGATATTGCATCTTTCAGTTCATCAAAAGCCTCTTTCATTTCCATTGTCCACCCCAACTTTTTCTCCCCTTTGTTAGCTTCTTTTAACCCCTCGAGGAGAGGTCCTATGTATGAGCTGTAATCAAACACCCATGCTCTGCAGTAGTTGCACAGGCCAAGGAACTGCTGTAGTTCTCTCACTGTTTGTGGCAATGGTGTTTTTAAAATTGCCTGTGCTCTTTGTGGTGCAATCTGTCTTCCATATTGGGATATGAGCTGTCCAATGTAAAGTACTTGTTCCTGACAGTATTGTAGCTTTTCCTTGTCTACCTTGTAACCTTTTTCAGCTAGTATTGTCAACATCTTTAATGAGTCCTGTCTGCATCTTTTTTCGCTTGTGCTGCAAATTATTATGTCATCAACATACTGCAACACTGTGCTTTCCACTTGAATGTTACCCAAGTCCATCTGTATTACTCTGTTAAAAATTGAGGATGACTCGCAGTACCCTTGTGGCAATCTGGTGTGTTTCCACTTTGCATTTCTGTAAGTGAAGCTTGTCAGATCTTGTGAGTCTGGGTTCAGTGGTATTGAGAAAATGGCATTTTTAAGGTCTATTACTGTAAAACGTGACGCCTCTGCCGGAATGCCGCACAATATTGTGGCCGGGTTTGCTGCTATTGGGTATACTGCTTCCACTATATTGTTCAAGGGCCTGAGGTCCTGTATGAAGCGCCAAGATCCACCTTTAGCCTTGTGCACTGGGTATACAGCTGTGTTGCATGGGGATTCTGATGGGACCAATATGCCATTATTTATAAGGGCCGTTATTGTTTCACATATGCCCTCATCTGCCTCTTTTGATAGTGGGTACTGTTTTACTCTGGGGAGTATTGCACCCTTTTTCAGTTTTATTCTTACCCCCCCTATGCTTTTTATGCACCCCACGTCATAGGGGCTAGTAGTCCATAGTGATGTGGGTACTTTTGCCATGTCTTCCTCAAAAAAGGGAACCGGAGTGGACGTGGGTGCCTCAAGTGCCATTGCAATTTTCTGTGCCACTTGTTTGTATGTCACCCTTAACCATATTTCCACACTCATCATAAATACCATTTCACCTTCTTCCTTTTCACCTGAGAAGAGCTCCTCATCTAACACCTGGGTAAGTCTACATCCCTCTGCTAGTGCTATCACTGCCCTCCACGCTCTTCCTTCTCTGTCTTGGGCATGCACTGCAATGTAATCAGCGGTTGCTATGATGCTCTCTATGTCCACCGAAATCACCTTTCCTTCTGGTTCGTTAGCTGGCGTTTCTGGTCTAAACAAGTAGGCAGCTGGCCTCCTCCAGATCTTTCCCTCTATCCCTGGCATCCATGCAAATGACATGTCTGTCCGGTACTGGAAAAGTTCACCATCTACTGGCTCAGCCCTAATCACTGTCTGTCCACAGTATGCCTGCATGATCTGTCGCGCCGTGAGCATGTTAATTCCTGGAGTGGAGCAAATTATGCCGTCCTCCGCAAAGGAGATCGTCATATTCAACCTGCTCATTATGTCCCTCCCCATTATATTTACTGGTGAGGCCCTGGAATATAAAAGTGGGACTGACATGTCAAAATCCCCTATTGATAAGGGAATGTTATCAGTAAAGGGAACCAACCCCCTAGCCCCAGAGAATCCTTGGGTGTTCATGGCTTCACCTGACATCTTAAGTTTACCTTCCCTTATGCAAGACCGGGTCGCCCCGGTGTCGACAAGGAATGATAATTTTTTGTCACCTATCGTTACCTCTATGCGTGGTTCCTCCGCACTATTAGGTGTTACCGACAGGATGGGACACACCAAGGTCGTCTGTGGGCTGTCCTATTGGGGGTATAATGATTGACCACTTCCCGTGTAAGGGTTGTGTCCCAGCACTGTCACCCTACCCAGTTGTGTTTGCTGTAGTTGGGTATTGGTCGAGGTTATGTTATGGTCTTGAACTTGTGTAGGTGGCTGTACTTGCTGTGCTAGGGGTTGTTGTGTAATCGCTACCTGTTGTTGAGGCGGTAGGTATGTCCGTGGCTGTTGTTGTGTTACTAGTTGTTGCTGTCCATTTGCCTGTTGCAATGTCTGCTGTTGCTGGATGCCCTGCTGTTCCTGCGGGAGCTCTTGTTGTCCCTGTTCATTCCACAACATTGTGCCTGGTCTCACTCTACACGTACGCGACATGTGGCCCACCAATCCACAAATCCAACACACCGGTGGTTCCCTGTTCTGCCATGGAAAGCTTCCTATGTTGTCCTGATATGTTGGGTACCCGGTGGGGTAGGAATTCCTAAGGTCCCCCACCTGTTGTTGTGTGTTAAATCCGTATCCTCTCCCTCTCATTACTCCTCCCCTTCCCCGGTTGTAATTATAATACCCAGCTCCTGGCGTTGTGTATCCTCCTCCCATGTTAGTCGTGCATGGTTGGGGTGGCGGCATCTGTTGTGTTACAATCTGCGATGATTGTATTTGGGTGGGGTCTTGTGCAGCCACTACCTGTGTGGGGCTTTGAGTTATTGTGGCAGGTGTAGTTATTAGTGCGCCTTCCATCGTGTATTTAGTGAGTTTCTTCTGTACTAGTTTAGCCTCTTCCGTTTTCCTATCCTCTTCCTTTTTTTTCATTTTTTCTTGCCATGTCCTGCAATGATGCACTATAGTCAGTTGTATTTCTGGCCATGCTTTTGCTTCCATCCCCACTACTTTCTTCAATTGTTTCTGCACTGCTTCTGGGAGCCCCTGTACTAGTATATGATAGAATATTGCTGGTGTTTTGTCCCATTGTTCTCTAGTTTCCATACGCCACTTCTCTTGAATTTCCTGGATATAATCAACAGGATCTTCGTTCTCACGCATCTTGCGCGAGGTAATAGCTCCTATGTCTGATGTGTCCGGATACTGTACCCTCAGTGCCTGCCATAATGCATGTCTGCAGTTTGCGAATGGTGCCCCATCGTGAGATGTGTTTGTTATTGTTACCCCGGGGAAGCCTGCTCTCTTCCAGATGTCATCCGCAGCATCACCTAATATTGATATGAGAAGGCCCTTTACATCTCCCACTGCCAACTTCTGTCCTGCGGTGTGTTTTTCCATTTCTTATATCCATTTACCTGCACCTCCACTTAATGATGTGAGTCTGCATTTTATATTTTCCTTGTCTGCATGCTTCCAAGGGACATATTGTGTTCTAACCCCTCCCCTCTCTAGAAGAGGCATTAAGTTGTGTCCCGTTTTACCCCCTGGGTTCCACAAAATCGAGTCCTCACACCCCTCCTCTTCTTCCTTCTCTTCTACATCGTCAGCTTCGTCCATATTTCTCCTGCTCTCCACTCTTTCTCCTCCACCACTTCCCCTTCTTTCATCATTTCCTTTATTTATTGTGGGCGTGTGTATCCGTTCTCCCTGTCTGCGTCCAGGAAGGTCTCTAAGCCTTCCTGCATAGGGTGTCAGTTCTCTTGTGAAGGGCGCTAGTTTAGATGGGCATGTTGCACGTAATGAGCGTGGGGTGGTGGAGCATGCATGACGGGACGGTGACGGCGTGGCTTCACGTGTCTGCCCCTCCGGCATTCCATGCTCCTCCTCCTCACTTCTCTGCAGTTCTTCCTTTCTCCTGCAGATCCATGGTGAGTCTTTATTTGTCCGGGTGGTGTATAGTTTATCTAGGCTTTCCCTTTCACTGTTTCTTCCTTCCTTCCCCATTTCTTCCTCTTCCTCACTACAAAAGTCATTCATAAATGGCAACCCCCAAACTGTCTTTTTCCCCCCAATCGTTACTGTTTTTAAGTCTATTAGGTCCGTTCCTCAATTTTCTTCTTTACTACTCGCTCCTCTTTGTGCCGATGTTGTTGCTACTTCTGTGCCTCTATATACCTGCCTCCTTACTTCACTCTCCCCCCTCCTATCTTCTCTTACTCCTTCTTCTCTCTCCGCTATTCCCCTACCAATTTCCTCTCTTTTCTTTTTTAATTCTTCCATTACTTCACAACTCATTTTTTCTAATATCTTTTCATCTTCTTTCTTCCTTTCCCATCTCTCCCTCTCCCTTTCTATTATACTCTCTATCATCCTCCCTTCTTCGTATTTCCTTGTCGTTTCTGACAGTAATCTCTTCTTCCATATTGCCATTTCTTTTTCTTTCTCCTCTTCCTCTTGTTTCCTGTCGCGCAGTACTGCTCTCGATACCCTTTCTGCCGCTGCCTTTAGCCTTTCGGCTTCTCTCCTTTGCTCCTCAGTTCGTTCTCTCATTTTACCCAACTCATTCTTACCTTCTTTCCTTTCCCGTGCTCTCTCTCTTTCCCCCCTCTCGAGCTGCTTAATCAGTGCATTCTGTTCATCCCTTAATTCTGCTAATCGTTCCTTCAAAGTCTCTTCCTTTTTCCTTAACGGCTCTTCCCCCTTTCTTTTCCCCTCTTCCCCTTCCATTTCACTCTCCCTGGCATTATCCTCATCCATTTTCCTCGCCACCTCCTTCTCTTCTCCTGTTAATGAACCTCGTAATGTTAATAGTATCTGTGCAGCTACCCACTCGTCATTTCCTATGTCCGTAGCCTGCTCTTCTTCGGTCCTCCCCTCCCCTGCTATCATCTTCCCATGAGTTGACCCTGTTGTACTAGTCCGCTCCCCTCCCGTGTGGCCACCTGTAGCTGTATATGGAGGCGGGCTGTATGCTGGGTTCGAGTACCCCTCAGCCACCCTTAATGGTTCTCTTGCTATTTCTCCTAGTTCTCTTAAAGGGTACAACCCCCCTCCCTCTGTTTTCACTACCTTCGCTAGAGGTATATCGTCACTCTGTTCCTTTTTTATTTCATTTTCGGTGTAGTCGTCACTCTTTTCTCCTCCCTCTTGTCCTCTCCCCGTGTTCTGTGTTCCTTCACTTCCCTTTTCCCCACGCTCTCTCTCCTCCTTAATCTCCTTCTCTCCAGTTGTTTCCCCTACAATGAACATTCCGTGTGGTACTGGTCGGGACCCCTGGAACATCCTCCACAAGTTGAACACATCCATGTGGTGCGTTAACTTCTTCCCCTTGTATGTATTGTGCAGATAGTTTAATAGTGAGTGTTGGGTATATGGATCGAAGCTATCATTAGGCGGCCATGGTGTCGTCATTTTGTTGTCCGTCCCCTGTGTCCATTCTATGCTGTACTTGATCAATTTCTCTCTATGGGGTGATAGTGTTTTACATATGTGTTGTAGCGGGGTTGTGAGGGTGTTCCCCCACCCCCCGATCCTGTCCCGTATGACATAGTAGCGCCCCACTTGTTACCCTTCCCCTATTTGGTAGTGGTTACCTCACTAGCAGTTTACAATATACAACCTTGTACCTTTACCTGGCCCCGTAAGTTTGGGGACTTGCGATAGTCCGCTAAGGAAAAATTAGTAAAATATAATATTTACATTTGTATATTCTTTTCTTTAGTTTCTTCCTTTATACAACACCCTTACGGCCCCCTGCGGCTGGGGCGCACGCAGCCCCCTGCGGCTGCGTGCCCCTTGTGACGTTCTTATACCGCCGTCCTATTTTCACTTGCTCCTCCTCCCTCCTCTGCACTTGCCGTGGCCGGCGTTCTCCGTGCGCAGCCACGTACCTCCTTTCGCCTTCCCCCGATCAACTCATTACCGTGTACCTCCGTTTCCACGCCCTCAACACAGCTCTCCTCCCCGCCACTCAAAAATGAAAGATGCCTGGTTCTCGAGATGTCCTATGTAAGCCCTGCTGGTGACGTCACCGATCTCTTCAGACTACTGATAAGTTCTGCATATATTCTTTAAGTCCAAAATACACTCGCAATCTACCCCCGTTAACCCCACAGCTGTCTTCCTGTCACTCCTGGAACAAGGTAATCAATAATATAATCGGACTGCGCATGCTGCGTCGCCTTGCGTGTGATACGCCCCTCGACAGGAGGGCTTAACCAGCCAATTATCTTCCGTCTTAGGCAACCAGCTAGCTACCGCCTACAGGGAAACGTCATCTATCTATCGAGTTTCCTGCTCGAACAATAGGGATCCTCATCTACTCATTGATCAATAATTGCCAAATCGTAGGAAACCACACACACACACCCTTACACGTGGTCGCGACCTAGGCCAATCAGTTTCTATGAGCGGCCGCACGTGATGTTTTCGTGCTCCGCCCCCTTTTCTCCCGTAACGTAGCGGACTGCTCTCGCACTCGTCCGGCTACCATTCATTTCATTGCCAACACTAAATTATCAAACCTTCACCGCGCACCTGTGCAACACCTCCCGCCTCCCGTAGTCAATTCCTCCCCCCTCCCTCACAATTTCACATTGCTTGTTGGGCGTGGCATACTCACCAAGTTCTCTTGATGCGGGGCCGCTCGACTGCGTGCACCCCTCCAAGCGGCTCGCCACCTCCCCTCGTCTGGACTACGTCTGGACACTCGCCAACCGCGGGCGGGATACTTCTCAACCGGCTCCCGAGGGCCACTATCCGGATTGCGCTGTACGGTCTTCTCGCAGTTCCGCGATGGTCCTGTAGTCCTCAAAAGGGGGCAGCGGCAGAGGGGGCCGCGCCGCCGGGCCTCCTCGGAACGGGAGTACTTGGAAAAATAAAAATAAAAGCGGACCTTAAACAGATCTCAGCAGTGCCTCCAACTTGTCGGGGGGAAATTCTCCCGGGGCCGGCTGGGCCGTCCGCGGACCTCCGGGCAGGGAGGCCCCAACTCCTCCCGTATATACCAAAAAGATAGAGTATGAGACACACGCAAGAAGCAAGGTGTTTCTGCTGTTTATTAAACAAACAGCAGGGATGGCCAAGGATCGTATGCGTCCGTCCTGACACTCTCTCCGCAGCGTGGGGCTCGCAGGCCCTTTTTACCTTAGCGTGACGCGCTACTTGCGTCACCTTAGCAAAATTAACAAAAAACCTATCGCCACTCTGGATTGGTTCCCCGAGTGGTAGGGTTAGTATAGCATACATATAGAAGACTTGGTTATTGGTTAAGGGTCAGTCAGGTGGTATACTTGGGTTGTCCCTTCAGTTTGATACATAATAATTGTTACATGAAGACCCCTGAGGATTGGTCAATGTTAATGGCGTCAGTGATAAGGGTCCCATGTTCTGATTGGTTCACCCGCGAGCCCCCCAGTCTGGGACCATCGCTGTTCCCAGCTCGCGGTGCACCTGTCATTTGCAACAATGTTTCACTATGGGTGTGTGCAGACAATGTGAGGACTTATTCATAAGCAGGAAGGCCGACTACTCCCACCGTCGCAGATGTCTGTTGAGTCGCTTAATTGTATCTGCCTGTGTCTTGAGACGGGGGGATCCAGACGCCTTCTTCCTCCTGGGCTTGGCACCCTATCAAGTTCGGCTTGGTCACGTGAGGTGGGGACCGTGGTTGAGGCAGAATTCTGCACAATTAATATTACATTTCTCACTGTGTGCCTGGCTTATCTTGCAGGTGCGACCTTGGCGTCGGCTTGCGGAATGAGAGTTTGCAGCGTTGTGCCCTTGACTGTCTGCTTTCGCTGGGCTCATTCTGCAGGGTCAGCAACCGAACCCTTGTTCATTCAATGTTCATGAAAGCTTTTGCTTGCGGCCTACTTGGGCCTGGTGCATAGGAGGAACCATTTAATGTAGGGTGCTGTAGGTTATGGTATCATATTGCTCTATCCTCAGTATCGTGTCTTCGTTATATTCCTCATTATGGTACATGGTTTTAGAAGAAGCGTGAGCAAGCCTTTTTAGATGAATTCTTTATGCGTCTTGCGTTTCTGCATTTGAAAAGCCTATGTTGAAAATAATAAAGATGCACGTCCGTGGGTGTGTCCGTCGCCTACGTCATAGCACTGAGTATGTTCTTCGTGTGAATTGATGTGGGAGTGTCCGGTGTGTATGTTGCACGAGTGTGCTGACCGTTAGCTAGGTCGTCATGGCATCTCTAACGATGTGTTGATTTGGTGCTAGATGGTTTAGTCGAGTTCATCCATGCCGCAGGTGTCGGCATGTGCAGGGCAGGCTGGTGGGCATGCGGGTGGCCATGCGAGTGGGTACATCCTTATGTTCTTGTACCAGGGTATTTGGTCGTCTGGGAGATGGGCAAACTCCTCTCGTGGCGGGTGTCTGGGCCGTGATCCTCTAGGCCATGGTTGAGAGGGGATTGATGGGAGCCTTTTGGTCACTTTTCCCACTTCACACCTTTACTGCGAGAGGGGTGGACAACACTTCATAAGGCCCATGGAATCTAGGATTTTTCCACTGGCGCATGATATGATATGAAATGATAAGGCATTTATAACGTGCCTATACACAAGTGTTTCAACCTCCTTGCATACACTATCTCCCCCAGCAACAATGGTTTTGTGGGCGTGGTGTCTGGAGTATGTTGATCTACAGTGCTTTGAGTACCGTCTGGGCAAGGTGGTGTGATTTGTCCTGAGCCGCATTTTTTCACACGTGTTAGATTATTTATGTATTCTTTGAACTTTTCGCCCAGAACTGCTGTAGATCTAGGGGCATCTGATGCCCTCCTGATTGGGGAGATGGGTTTGTACATGCGCCTGCCCATTACAATTTTGTGTGGTGAGAGGTGGTGGTCATTACTTGGCTTAGTTCGTAAATCGAACAGGGCCAGGGGCAAGCAATGCATCCAGGTCTTTTTTAGAGTGGTTCAAAGTTTGGAAAGCTTGCTTGGGGGTGGTTAATTAAGCACATGCAGTGTTTGATGCCAAGTAGTGCAGTCATTTCTTTTAAGAGCTTGTTAAAAAAGTGTGTGCCATCATCAGACCTCAAAACATTGCACATCACCCAATGGGGAAAAATCTCATGGACCAGAAATTTTGATGCACATTTGCCATCTTGGTGGGCACAAGGGCCAGCCTCAACTCACCATGATAAGGGGCACACCACTGCAATGAGATATCGCACTCCGTTACATCTCTCACTCCTGTCCGCATAGTCACTATGGAGCTTGCGGAATGGCCTGATGGGTCAGGGCAAGGTGCCTTGTGACATGCAGAGAGTAATTCTAGTGCTGAACAATTGTTGTGCAGTGTATGACCATGGTTGAGAGGTGTTCCTGGAAGTTTGGTATGAACTAGTCTTCCTGGATGTCTGCTGCAATGTGTTGTTTTGAACTGTGAGAGTAGTAGTGCAATTGCTCAAATGATGTCTGCAGTAGTTCAATGGGCATTACTGCCTTGCTAGTGCATTGCTAGCTCCATAAGAGATCAGTATCTGTAAGGTGTGGGATCGTATATAGTATGTGCGCTATTGACTACTCTTATGGTAGTTTAACAATAGGATATTATGATCCAAATCAATAACACTGCAAAAATGGTTGGCTGCAGAAACAACCTCCGACAGAGCTTCCCACAAGGCTCTGTATTGGGTACTTGATATAAAAGAAAACTGGGAAGGTCAACAAATCCTGCGCTCAAACCCTTTGAGTTATAAAGTCCAAGAAATAGGCATTGATGCCAAGATCATTAATGAGATAACAGTTCAAAAGTTGCAGAAATTCTTTTTAATATGTGGAACAGCCGACACGTGTTTCGACCCCTGGTCGTTTTCAAGGCAGCAATTGATTCAAAAAGGTCGATGATTATTGTTGTCGAAAAATTACTTCGCAAAGTTGAAAAGCTGATATTCGTCAATTATGTAGGTCTTCTGTTTTTAAGGCCTGGATTATTGGAAAACCAAAATATTAGTCATGGACCAGTCTGTTTTGCTTCAGCGGCCAAATGGTATGTGGCTTAATATATACCCGTAACAAAATCACAGCTTTCAATAGCTTCACGCCTTCAATATGTTTCTCAATTTTTTCTTAAAGATTAAGGGATTATTCCCGTGTGAACCGCTTCCTTTCAAGACACACGTCCTGTCTGAAAGGAAGCGGTTCCCTCTTTATCCTCAAACATCATCCAGAGGTTCAATATTTCCCATCTGTTTTATAACTGTTTCCCTTTGTCCCTTTGTACTTTTATGTCAGAAAAATGTACATGTGTTCTAGCATAATCTTTGCAAAGAAACCCTGCTCTGGCCATAAGCGGGGCACCCCCCCACCTCCAGTCTCAGTCACCCACTGGTTGTATTACTTCTTGATCCTGACACAGTACAACAACAGGGCCTTACACAAGTAATCTATGGGCACTTCTCCCCCCATGATCGCATCCTATGTGTGTTTGCTAGGAGCGCTACGCCTGTGCTAATACGCCACGAAGTTATACAGATGTTGTCAAAACCACAGTTACATTTTCCCCCCTCCTCTTTGTTCACACAAAAAATATAATTTTTCTTACCCCACCCCCTGCTTCACTTTTCGGTCTCCTTACTTGCACAAACCACACTCGCCTCACATGCACGCAAACCACACAATGCCCCTCCTGGCCCTCCTCCATACCCAATAAAAATGCATGAATACAATAAAATAACAATCACTACTATACCCAAGTTCTCGATGTATATGGAGCTCCTATGTATTTCCTATTTTCTTCTTCATTAAACAATGTTTGTGGTGCCACCTTCCCCCCTCACTCAGGGAGACTCCCTATCTTCCTGTTTTCTTTGCCCTATTATTCTCCTTAAAAATTTAATAAAAACAAAAAACAAAACAAACCACAGGCATACCACACTCCCAATTTCAATCTCTGTGTGTTCATACTGTTCACACTTCCCCATACATCTGTCCCCTACTTGTTATCCCTTGCAAGGCTATACTCATGTCCGCCTATTCGCCTGAACTCCTCCATTCCTGGAGTTCCAACACCGGCCTGCACCTCCCCTTGTGGCCGCACCCTGCTCCAAAGAGCAGGCATGATTTTGCAAAGATGGCTCCCTCACCGCCACTGGCAAGTACATGTTTTGGGGCTGGTCGCTGCAGGTGGGTGCATCCTTTCCAGAGATTTTGCCTGGATACCTCTGTAGGAATGGCGGGCGCTGGGATCTCGTTGGGGTCCCAAAATGAAGGCATGCCCATGGAAGCTCATGCCAGAAAAAATACAACCCGCTAGGATAAAAAGGGCAAGATATGTCTTGCAATGATAACAAGTTTTAATTGGACAACAAGTAAGGGTGCAAGCAAAGAACTCGAGAGCGTTCTGGCTTCAAGTGATACAGACATGAGCTTATAAGGCATCACTACATCATCACCATATAGTAATACTCTGTGTGGCTGCTTGGTGAGACCCTATACATGGGGTTGCTTCAAAAGGGATGCTGGGCTGTGATTGGTTCCAGTCTCGCCAGTCTGTCTTCCCTCACTTGGGGTTGGCTGGGCTCATCTCTCCAGGGACTGAAGGTCAGGCGCTTCACATTTTGCTATTACAGATTTACTATTGCAAGATAATACTACTAAATCATTATTCTATGCACCTGTGAAACTTGGGGAATGGCACAGGGGGAGGAACACGATCATGCAGACCCACACATGCTTTGCTCGGTTCATAACGCACACTAAACACCCAAGGCTTCCACCCTCCTTTAAACTATAATGTATTTCTCCCTGTACCTCAAGTGGCACAGCGAGTAGAGCGCTCGCTTTGACATTGGTGGAGAGTCTGCTAACGCAGGTTCGAATCCAGGCGGGGCCAAACTCAGCCTTTCATCCTTCCGAGGTCGATAAAGGAGCACCACACACCGTGGGTAATAATAAGCAGCGCTCAGATACCTGAGGGTTTGTAGCACTATATAAATGCCAAAATATATATTATATATATATATATACATATATATATATATATATAGTCCAAAAGGTGGTGTATTTATGGAATAAGGTGAAATGGTCATGTTCTTTTATGACCATTGGTTTTATGGGTGGTAGTCTCAAGTCAACCACTATTGCAGAATTCCTAGATTCTTGGACTGGGTCAGTGGTGGGTGCCATTACTCCTGGTGGGCTCTGTGCAGGTTGGAGGTCTGCTTTTGGCCTGGCTGTGAGGAATTTGTGCTGCAAGGAGCCTGGTAATGTCTCATGGCCTTGCAGGGTGCATTCCTCTCTGGGATAACAAGTAATTGCAACAGTTGAGGAACAAAGTTTCTATGGGAATTAGCCGTGCGGGTTGATCTGTTTCAGCCTGTTCAGGTTTCTCTCGCGGGCCTATGTTTATCACACAGACATACAGGACTGAATGTGTCTACCATAACTATAAAAATGACTTCTCTTTACATGTGCGCACTAAGTCTATGCATCCATAATTTGTTTCTATGTCATTTCATGGCCAGTCATTTTTACTACGTTATTTTTACGAATACATTTTGCTGAAATAAGTCATCAACATTTTTATTTTTTATTTTTTGGGGGTCCCCTCCCCGAAACCCTCTTCCTCCACCTATTTTTAACTATTCCCGACACCCCCAATCCCTTATCTGCCCCCCCAAAAATGTTGATAAATTATTTCAGCATAGTGTACTCGTAAAAAAAAACTGTTGTCAAATGACTGTCAATGAAAGAACGCTATACCTATAATTCCTGCAATATTGTGTTTGTGCTGGGTTTCTTAGCACAGGCCTCTACCCCTGGTCCATAACATGTCTATCTATGGCACTCGCCTCACTCTAAAGCGCCTAGGGGTGTGCGAAAGGCGCATTTCCTTCCCAACACTCCTGAAACATTGTATTTAAACAGAGGTGTGCCTTTGGCCCAAAATGAAAGTCTTAAACTGTCCCAGCACCGAAGACCTGTTCTTTGAACAGAGGGCATTGCATTTTTACAAATGCATGGGTTTTGGTGCTGGTGGGAGAGGCGTTTTTCAAAATGAAACTGGTGTAATTTCCTATGAACAATATGCACTATCTCCTGAGAATGTTTAAGTGACCCTGCTAGCATAACAATGTTACATTGTTTTGAGGTGAAAAAGAACCACATGTACAATGTGTAAACTATTCTCATGTCAAAACTGTGCTTTGTTCTCACTCTAAACTTTATCAAGTACTATATGCCTGTTACTATATGCCTGTTTTGTAATTGAAGTTTTGTTGTCTGCCGCAGAGAAGGTGGCATGCGTAATCAAGTAAAGTCATTATTCATTGAGCTTATAATTTAAATAAATATACATTCTTTCTATTATCCCAACCTGGTTCTTGGCTCATTGTCAGCACAGGGGGAGATTTACTTGGCTCTATATGAGTCTTCAATAGGGCTAGCGTTAAAAACAAATACAAATTATCATGGGGCTTGTTGATTGGTGGGAAGGAACTCCCCACGTTAAGGGTGGTTTCTCTATATATTGTTTCAAATTGGGGGTTTGCCCAGGATCTAGCTTATTATTTTTGACTCATTACAAGTGCATTGGGGACAGGATATTCATTTTGGTGTAACTGAATTGAAATTGAAGTAGATAAAAGGTCACTGTGCCATATTAAATTACCACCAGAACTTGACCCCAGGATTCCAGGAAAGTGTATACGTGTGTTAAAATAAGATTGTGCAGAGTATCAATGCAAAAAGGAGATTGATTAGAATTGATTTTTGATTTGTCATTTTGTGTGGAAATCAAGCAGGAGCAGGGTGAGTTTTCCCATGCTCAAAGAAAGTGTTACAAAGTTGCAAAAAGCCATATTAAAAATGAGTACTGTTGAAGTGAATAATGGAAGGAAACATCTCCTGGCTAAGGTTTTCATTTGAGGAGAATGGAGTGAGGACAAAGCAGGGAGCTGGCAAACTGGAATGCTCAAGGAGGTTACCTTAGTGAGCGCTGACATGTGATTTGAAGGTGGAGTATTGCATCACGCATTAACAGAATTTTACATGATACAATATATTCGGAATAAGCAGATTCAAACGGCTCAACTCACAGCTCATTTATATTTCCATGTGCAATTGCTTGAAGAGAGATTGCAACATAAAGAGGCTGATGTGATAAATCAGTATGACCAATTTCAGAATACGCTGAAAACACAGCAGCAAGCCAGTGCTGAGAGAGAAAGAGAGTTTGCTATGCTGCATGATACATTACAGAGAATGCAGAAACTGTAAGACACCTTCCAGGCCAACTGAATTATCAGACTGTTCACAATAGAGCTTTTCAAAAAAGGTAGCAGACACCCCTCTCCAGAAAGAACATGGCATAATAACCTGTTCTGTGGCTCTTTCCCACTTTGAGAGTCTGCAGCCATTGCTTTTGCTCACTGTACATTTCACAGATGGGAAATATTAATTTGCACATAAGTCTTTGTCACGTCCACATGGGCAGTCCAGCACCAAAATGCTATGGCAATTCCCTTCTGAACAAGAGTAAAATCAGCAGCGCTATACACGTGTTTCAGCCTTGTTGGGCCTCATCAGTGAGGTGGAGCTGTGCCTCTGTGAGCACAGTGAGCAGGGGGTCCACCCCTGGGTTCCCTCAGGTAACTCAGGGTGACCAACCCCAAGTTCCTTGAAAATAAGCTAAAGTGTGGCTGTGGACTCTCGAGTGGGTACCTTTCCGAAAGAACAGGTCAATGGGTCGTGTTTGTTCTCGCAGAGGTGCACGTATGACTAAATTTGGATTGCTCACAATAGGGCGTTGGTGGATGGGTAAGATAGTCATGGTGGCAACAGTAAAGACAGACACAAGTGATCACAGTTCGAGAGTGTTTATTAAACTGCAAATGCAGGATGGAAAAATGCCTAACCTAAACCTAAATCTAAGATGGGAGCAAGCATCAAATGAAAAATAAGGCAGTCCTTGTGGCCTCTTGTCAAAATAAAAAAGGCCAATACTAAAAAAAAAATATTGCCAAATCCTTACAACCAATTACAGAAAGAGTGTGGCATAGAGATTTCACT
This sequence comes from Ambystoma mexicanum, assembly GCF_040938575.1. Lineage (NCBI taxonomy): Eukaryota > Metazoa > Chordata > Amphibia > Caudata > Ambystomatidae > Ambystoma > Ambystoma mexicanum. The sequence goes on from NC_090929.1 coordinate 1,548,188,954, forward strand.
AAAGAAAGAAGTCTTCCATATAATAAGTCAGGATGTGATTGCCAGGGTTCTCCCTTCTTCAGTTTTGAACACGGGACAAGGTGGGTCGCTTGAGCACAGCACACACTCAAGCATTCCTGGCACGAGTCGACAATTCCGTACCAGCTACCAGGTCCTCCGATGGTTAAGTCTCTTTTCAATAAAAGTCTCTTGCCTTCTTGGGCCTGATGTTTTCAACAAAACAAAAAAAAAAAAGTTCCATCTTAAGTGATGAATTTCCACCTCCTGGATCTCCCTCTGCCGGGTCAGATCCAAATGCCAAGGGGGACAGTCCACTTCCCCTGGTCTTACAAACCTTCTTGTAGTCACAATCTTAATGTCTTTTCAACCAATTCACTGTGGACATCCCTCCGCCGAGTTCACTCTGATCAACATAATGTTCATGGGACTTCAGACTTCGTCCCTTCTTGTTAGCATCCCTGCGCCAGGTTGACTCTTGCCAATTTGCAATGAACTGTTTACTACTTTTACTATGCAGGATTCATTTCCCTTATTTTCCCAATCATATGTTGGTCAAAGACTTTCGAATGTACAGAGGATTTTACAAGACCCCTGTATGACCACTTTGACCCCTTTTGCCTTTTCCTAAGGCCTTCTGGTTTTCACAGTCTCTACCATTGGGTAATCACCCAGAGTTTCCTACTTGAGCACCCATGTTGTGCCGGACTTCTCTGGAGCTGATTTTCCCCCTTTTTCATCAATAGTCAACCTTCCCTTACAGGAAGCCAAGAAGCAGAAATAGCCATGCCTGAGATAGAAAATACCATCTATCAATATAAACAATCTCAAGATGACTTGTCAATGCCAAAATCACAGTTAAATGATGCAGAATGCACCATGTATCTAGAAGTGACTAAATAAATTGAACATGGTTTTAAACATAAAACTAAACCTCTGCTCCTGTATTTAAGTAGTGAAGCTGGTTCTGGAAAAAGCATTCTTAATTAAAATAATCAGCACATTTCTACAACTCTTAGCACACAACCTTTTGTCTGTTGTAACAGGCCCCACAGGTTTAGTTGCCTACAACATAGGAGGTGCAACTTTACAACAACTACTGTTCCTTCCAGTAGAACACCAAAAGAAATTAGAATTCTACAAATTAGCAGCTGAAGCTTCTACTGAAGTACTCAGAATTCTGAAACAAATGAAAGTGTTCCAAATAGATGAAGTAAGCATGGTTTCCAACCTCATGTTGGCTTTAATTCACCTCAAAATGCAAGAATCCCCAGAAACCATCTAGGAAGAGCAGTTTGGAGGAAAACACGTTATTGTTTTCGGAGACCTCCTACAGTTAACACCAGTAAAATGTCAACTTATTTTCAAAACATTAGGAAACAAACAAAGCCGCAACACACTCGGCAGCATAGGAAATGTAAATCTCTGGCAACATTTTCAGTACAGATAACTAACTCAAAACATGTGTCAGTTTGCAGTCCTCACCTATGCTGATATTTTAAAAAGCATTAGAACTGGTCTACTTACCATATACGCACAATCCATGCTAAATAGTAGGCTAATCCATGAGCTATATGGGCGAAACCCATCTGCTCCTGATGTCATGCAACAATTAACTCAACAAATATAAACTGCATCTCCTTAATGCCAACCCTTGCAAGCTGTAGTCAATTCAATGAGACAAAGTTTAAAACAAAGAAATGCAACCCATACTACATATCAGCTCCACAGACATACTAGAAGTGCATGGCATGACACTCCCTACGTGTCAAAAAGCACCACTAAATTGCTGTGAAAAAATGTATCTCTAACACAGCGGGATTGGAGAAAATATTCACTTTGTGTCTAAACTGCAAAGTAATTCTAAAATGCCGCTTGACATAGAACAAGGTTTAGTCAATGGAGCAATTGGTACAGTTGTTGGCTTCCTAACATATTCACATGACAACAACATTCAGTTTGTAAAAAAATTGGCCGTACATTAGCATGTTTCCTTCTTTTCAAAGACATGTATCTATGCAGAGAACAATTCTCTTTGTCACTTGCATATGCTCTCATTATTCACAAATTGCAGGGTCTAACCTTAGATCACACATTGATTGACATTGGCAGCAAAGTCTTTAAAGAAGGTATGAGTTAGTAGCACTTTCAAATCTCTGTACACTCATTGGTCTATTCCTAGTAAACTTTGATGCAAACAAATAAATGCTGACATTGCTTGCATCCTAGAATTCAACAGGCTATGTGGACTGTACACCCCCCATATAGATATGTACCATGTACCTCAAAAGGGAAAACCTTTAAAAAGAAAACTAATAAAAACAGAACCTATATCAGATCTCCCAAGAATACCACTAAAGAAACATGACCAACTGCTTCCCCATCAAATAATACAAACACAAAACTGTGTAGTACAACCTCAACTGCATTTCCATCAGAAGACAGAGACACATATCTCTTCTCAAAAATTGACTGCATGCCAATCAAAGGATGCAGAGGCACAACTCTCGGGTCCATTTCAATTGCACAACAGAACTGGAGTAAATCTCTACGCAAATGTAACAAGTGGGAGTGGGCAGCACCCGTGTCCACTTTTTTCACCTAGGAAAACAGCTCCATATCACCTTTATTCCACCAACCGTGCTCGCCGCAGACACTGAAAGATGCTCGCAGATCCAACATGGCGACAGTTTAAAAAATCGGACTCACCTCAAGCTTTCTGCCTTCCAATCAGTGTGCACCAATGATGTCTGGGGATATAACGTCACCCTCTAATTGGCCCGCAGGCCTGTCCGCAGAGCAAATAGGGAAGTGAGCCTGCAGACCGAAGCCAGATATCACCCAAAACATTGTACCTACTTGTTGCCAATTTTAAAAAGAAATACTGGATGGATTTACACAAAATTTACAAAAGCATGCTTTTCTCGACCAAGCCGCCGTTTTGGCACAGTTTTGGTGAAAATCCATCCAGCAGATTGGGCTCTAGGTGTGTCCAACATTTGTTTCCCATTGTGTCTATGAGGAAAACCATGCATTTTGTGACCCGCCTATAACTTTTCCACTACTGGATGACACCTCACCAAACTTCGCAGAATCAATCCAAGATGGTGACATAGCTTGTATTGCAAGGTTTGATGAGGATTCATCCGGGGGGCAAAGATATAAGCTGCCCAAAAAGTGCTCTTCCTATGGGTTAAGCAACTTAACCATAATTACACAATTACACAGCTGATACTGCAGGGCGTGTAATTTTTTCTATTATCCGGCTGCACATGAGTCGTCAATAGGGCTAGCGCTAAAAAATGAAATTAATTATTGTGTGTGGGGCTCCTTGATTGGGGGATGCTTCCTAGGTTAAGGGTGGCCTCTCTCTCTCTCTCTCTCTCTCTCTCTCTCTCTATATATATATATATATATATATATATATATACATATATATATATATATACTCAGTGAAAAAACTTTGTTAAAGGGACGTTATGGTTCCAAGTAAAACCGAAAAACCCTTGAAATTCGCCAGTTATGATAAGCTAAGCAACCATAACTCGCGCCACCACCGTGCACTGCTAACACTAACACCCAGGACATCAAAGATGACATCACAAATGTTATTGATGACATCACTGATGACATCACAGGTCTGGCTCACTATTTTTTCTTTTGCTGACATATCTAGGCCACATGATTTTCTTCAGTAACAGTCAGAAACTAAGAATTTTATTTTATTTGTAGACATATCCTTCTAGTAGGTTCTTACAGTAATTCCCTTAGAGTACAGTCACATCATATGAAACATATACATATGGGAAAACACAAGCTTGAAAGACAGCAATCCTTTTTGTGCATAAAGATAATCACTAGACTTATGAGCACTTTCTGATAGTTCTGTTGTTTTTTTTTATGGCTGTACTTTCCCTGTATATGGTCATATTTGTACACATTGTACTCACACTACTTTCCTTAGAGTCCAATTACATCAAGTGATACATATACATAGGGTAAAAAGCAGCTTTGAAACAGAGCAATCATTTATTTGCATGAAACTAATCAGTTAAGTTATGAATTGTTTCTGCTACTACTTGTGCTGTTTTGCTAACTTCACTTTCCCTGTATATACCCATAATGGTATGTGTTCTTGTGTCTTTGTGTTTTGTCTATAGTAATGCAATTATGTAATACATGGGTTTTATTAGCTACTTATTATATGTTTCACAGTACACAAAAATCTATTAAGAAAACAATTATCATTTCATTATTCAACATATTAACTTTACGAATATCATACCTTCACCTTGTACACTGCACACAATGTTATGTTTCTGTATGAGTAGCTTAGTATACTAGATAGAACCCCATAATAGGATGCTATTTATATCAATGCATCGTTCAATGCACTTATTAGGGTATATTTCTTGCAATGATTCTTGACACTTTTTTCGCAACATAATAAGAATCCCTTCTACACATATTTCATGAGAAGTACATACACATGTGATGTCATCAGTGATGTCATCAATGACATTTGTGATGTCATCTTTGATGTCCTGGGTGTTAGTCTTAGCAGTGCACGGTGGTGGCGCGAGTTATGGTTGCTTAGCTTACCATAACTGGCGAATTTCAAGGGTTTTTCGGTTTTACTTGGAACCATAACATCCCTTTAACAAAGTTTTTTCACTGAATTTCATAGGTTTTTAGTAGCGCAACTTAACCATAACGTCCCTTTAACAAAGTTTTTTTCACTGAATTTCATAGGTTTTTAGTAGCGCAACTTAACCATAACGTCCCTTTAACAAAGTTTTTTCACTGAATTTCATAGTTTTTTAGTAGCACAACTTAACAATAATGACTTTGACTTTATATACATGTAATATGGAACTGACTAGATCTCTTCTTATGAACTTGATGTCCGCGAACTTATTTAATGTTTGCTGACATGTTCGGAGAACAGTACCACTACCTAAAAACTGTGGGGGGGAGGGGTGGTGGGGTATGTTTGATTGTTATTTCATAATATAGGAACATTTAACAAATTCAAAAAGCAGCACACAAGCACATTATATATAGTAATACATAAGAAATGTAACCCATATATGTAACAAACTAACCATTCATGTAAATACAATATGTTCTGAAATGGAATATACCACAAGAACATAAATTGGCTTCCAACATAATTACCTCACAGACACAACAGAACTGAGAACAAGACCAGACCCACTGAATACATAGGACTTATCTTACCAGAAATAGTGAGTGTACTTCATTTTACCCATATATTTATAAACTTTCTGTATTAGATTAAAAAATATATTATCTTTTTTTTTTTTCTCACAGAAATGTCTAGTACTCTGGAATGGCTAGAGGACAATTTCCCACATGAAGAAATGTCACAAGATAGTGAAACTAATGGTAAACACTGTATAATATAAACCATTTAAATATTATTTTTTGTATACATGTAACATATATATATATTTTTTTGTACAGAGCATAACAAAATAGAAACTACCTCTGAAGAAGCTGTTATGGAAAACACGCTTGTTAACATAAAAGAAAAAATGGATTTACTGTTGACCAATTTTAATAATTTGAAAACTTTTGTTGAAGATCATTTTAAAATAAAAACGTCATACCATTGCCCCACATGTACTTGTCCCTCCTCACCATATCCCAGTCAATTATCCCCAAACCCTCTCCATAATCCAAAACGTTTTGATGAGATTTCCATCCCTTCTTCACCTAATACCAATCATGTTGAAACCCCAAATTCTCCTGTTTTTGTTTCTGTTTCTGCCTCACCTTCTCTGTCATAAATTATTAATATATGTTAAATAAAGTTTAATTTTTATATTGTATTGTGAATAGTTTCCGTTTTTTTTTTAAAAAAACAATAAAAGTGTCTGCGGACAGTGCGAGTGTTCTGAAATGTTCGTACATAAACGAAAATGGAGGTGTCCTGAAGAACACCACACCTGTTCGTACTGTTCGCTAGCAAGTTGAAACTGTTCTAAGAACACACGTGGTGTCCTGAAATGTTCGTAAAGAAACAAAAATTAAAGTGTTCTAAAGAACACTATATCTGTCCGTAATGTTCGCTATCAACTTAAAACTGTCCTAAGAACACAATTGGTGTCCTGAAATGTTCATAAATAAACAAAAATGATGTGTCCTGAACAACAGTACAACTGTTCGTAGTGTTCGCTACCCAATTGAAACTGTTCTAAGAACACAATTGGTGTCCTGAAATGTTCGTACATAAACTAAATTACACGTGTCCTGAAGAACACTATATCTGTCCTTACTGTTCGCTACCAAGTTTAAACTGTTCTAAGAACACACGCGGTGTCCTGAAATGTTCGTTTCATGTGTGACGCACTTTTAACTACTTCAGAACCCAAACAGTGTCCGTAGGACATCAATGCGCATGCGCTAACCAATCTCTGTGCACTTGGTGTCCTGCGGACAGGCGCTTCCTTCGCAGACTAGTTCGCAAACAGATCATATGACCGCGCCCACGCTCATCGTGTGTCCTGAAATGCGGACACTGTTCGTGTCCCCGAACAATTTAAAAGTACATTTTCAGTTAATCCATAATATTTTCCAATAAAATCTCACCATGCCACAAGTCCCACATAGCAATCTTGAGTTTCTATATACCTTTTGAAACTTTCCGGTCCTTTTTTGTGTTCGATCTGTCCGCGCACAGAGCGCATGTCCGCGGACCGCGCACAAGCACCCCTATAAAAGACCACGCCCAAGAGCTTATTCCCATTGTGTTTCTGGCTATTCTTCAGAACACAGTGATTTTTGCTGCCACCTGCAGACTACACCATCATCGAGATGGCATCCTTGGCTGCTGAACTGCCACTTGGTGCTGCACCTGCTTCAGCACCACCACCACCCCCTCCACCACCACCACCTCCCCAAGGGCCTGAAGAGGGGAACAGGACTGAGGATGCGGAGGAGGAAGAAGAGGATGATGAGAATGAGGTAGAGGAAATCCCTACTACCCGCACTAGGCGTGAGTCTTGGGTGTGGCGGTTATTTACCATTCATGGGAATGGTCCTAAGGCTCATGCGAACCATGTTACCTGCAATGAGTGCAAAATGATAGTCAGTCGCGGGAAGCACGGTAACTACAGCTTTGGGACCACTACTATGAAGCGACACCTCAGGTCATTTCACTCTGGGGCTATTCGCAGGGTTGTACCTTGCGAAGAACGTAGCAGGTTGATTTCCTCTACTTCATCCTCTGTTTCTGATCCTGTCACCACAAAGACCACCTCTGTGGGACAGCGTCTTTCTCAACCTGCCTCACAGGCCATACAGAATGCTGATGACCCTTACCTTTCGAGGGTCACAGTTGTATGTATGTACTGTGACACAGTACTCTGCAGGGGGAGCAACTTCGGAGTGCTTTTGAGACTATCGTCTCAGAGCACGAGAAGACCTGCTCACTACCCAAATAAAACCCACTCTACATCTTCCTCTCTCAGCTCGCCCTTTCTTATCCCTGTGGTTGGTGTCCCCCCCTTTACCCTCTTTTACCCTCCTCTCCTAGTGTGTCGTGTCTGAAAAACCAAAAAAAATACAAAATTACAAAAGTCAAAAAAAAATAAGGCTCTTTTCAGAGCCGCCTTTCCCAGTTAAAAAATAGAAGTGGAAATAAATGAAGCAGGGCTCTTTGTATTTTTTAGAAGTCCGCGGACAGTTCGCAAACATTAAAAAAATTGGGTTGCTACTCCATCACAAACATTGTAATTTTCTCTGGAAAGAAGTGGTGGCTCTGAAAAGAGCCTTTGGGTGGTGTTTGTAACTCAAAAATTGTAAATGCTTAACATCTACTTCAAAATCGTTGTAATTCCAAAAAAGGTTGCAATGCATTTTGTACATTTCTCAGAAAAATCTGATTGCCAGCATAAGTAAGATGGTCTCCATCTCTGCGAAAAATGTATGTACTACAAAACATAATATTTTCATTGTGAAAAGAAGACATGCCAAAATCTCTTAGAAAGCCACAAACAGCCTTATTAACATTGTGCCTTGCTTTTTCCATTTGTGAACCAAATGAAGAAGAACAAAGCCACATTTGTCTCTGCGCAATCCGTGAAAATATCACTTGAGAATTAGGAAACATGTCCATAACCTTCCTCAGTCCTTCTTTCATAGCAAATTGCAAAAAAATTCCAGTCACATGTCCTAAACTGTTCCCTCCACAATGAATTACAATTATGTCTGGATGTTGCTCTGTCTCCAAAGTAGCACAGAGAGGTAGCAAGTCCAACCACTTCATTCCACGTACTCCATGCCAGTGTACTTCCACATGTGGGAATCCAAGATCTACAGCTACTCCACAGCTTTCTGCATGCACCTTCAACCAATGTATCCACGAATCTCCTAAAATCCAAACAATCTGTTTTCTGAAACACACAGCCATAGATATCTTTTGTTCTCTCAGCAAAAAGAGTATCTGAGAAAATCTCTCCTAGCACAACACACCCACCAAACTTTCCTGACCAATCCCTTTCAGTGCTTATTCTCATTTGCATGACTTCTGAACCCAAAAATCCCTGGATGTAACTCCCGATGTCCGCGAACTACCGCCATGTCCGCGGACATATCGTAACATGAACAGCCTTTCTACCATTTCCACTACACTCTCTCTGCCATTCCCTCATTGGATGTACTTCAAAAATCACATGACCATGCACCAATCACATTCAAGACCTCTACATCTAACTGCATCATCATAGATCAGCACTGCAAATGTACTCTGAATCTCTCTGAGTACAAGTGTCATATCATTGGCAAGCAGCATCTACCAGAAATACTGTTCAAGTCTTCAAGATTTCTACTTGCAGCTCCATGCATATCCATATGCATGAACACAAACTTCAGGTATGCATATTTTCTGTATAGTAGATGACATAGCTCTCAACCATTTTTGTTTTACAGGCGGGTGAAATCACCCGATTTTGTTTTTGGCGGGTGAGACGCCGATTGGAATGAATGGGCGTGCAGGAGGCTTGGCGGGTGAGTCTGCCCTTTACAAGGCGTGTGACACCCGCCAAAAGCGTGTGAGTTGAGAGCTATGGTAGATGAACACATTTTCAAACAGACTTTTACCTTGTAAAATCTGTAAAATGAATTTACTGTACTTTTTTCAATTTCCTAAAATCAACTACCACTTATAAACCTTTATACTTTTTACTTTCTTTATACACACACACTCAAATCATGTTAAACTAACATTTTTTAAATGAAATATATAGACTACATATATTCAAACAAAATTGCATGAAAACACAATCTATGTTTAAACCTTTATAAAAATACTTATACAAGTTCATATTTTTTGTTTTTATTTATTTATTTACTTAATTACTTTAAATTAGACATGACATTGAGGCGCTATTACCTAGAACAGTTTACTTACAGAAATAGTGGTATTCACTAATATATTATACATTTCACAAGACATAGTAAAGATATTTTTTTTTTGCTACAGTTAGTCATTCAATACAATTTGTTCATTAAGAACATATCATATGTACTGAACTGATGCAATGTATCTTATGTAAATAAATGAGTTTAATGGTTTTACAGAAGGCACTGAGGATTTCAATTAAAAAAATCAATATCTAAATTAAAAACAGTGCTATATACTAACAAAGTTACTAATTTGAAGCTTTTACAATTGCAGTGAAGACCAGTTTCCTGAAAAGAAGCAGCCGAATTCGAAGAATAAAGAAAAACTAAGAAGTTACCTGTTAATTTTAAAAAAAAGTAAGTAAAATATCACCATAATATTTATATTATTAATCAAATATACTATAACATTAATACGAGCTATTTCGGTTTCTTGAAATAGAGATTTTGTACCATTTTGTCAAAAAATGTCCATGTCTTAAACAGTGATTTATAGCCAGAATGGCCCACAAATTTCTATTTTTGGACATAAAAATTAGCCAACTGAACCACTACAATTTTCACATTATAGAACAAACAACTGTTTTAATTGTATACATTAGATTTACTATTTGTACTTTTCCACACCAATAGCTTACTTTTTTTTGTCATCTGAACCCCAGTTTAGTAACACATAAATTCAAGAATACCTATCCCTACTAGTTTTAGTTCCCAATGCACAATCATACACCATTACATACATCTTTATCATCTTACTCAAACACTCATGCACACAGCACACCTACATTCCAGAACACCCCAACCCATATCTTCTTTATTTTTTTCAACAGACCCTAAAGAATGCCTACCAAAAGACAACTCTGTAGAAAGCAACGCAAAATTAGAGCAAATGAAAATAAAGGTGCCCAACATAAGCATCCATCTCTAGTAGAATTTGTAAAAAAAGTTGAAACAAAAGAGCTAATACAATCATTTAGTGAAACACAAGAAGTTTCAAGTACAACAACTTCGCTTCCTCTATCAAAATGTAAAACAAACCAAAACACAATTAACAGAAAATCAGCTATCAGTACAGATAAAACTACTTATTCAAATTTTAATATAGTGCAAAGTAAGCATACCAAGAAAAGTATTTTAGCCAAAATATACCGTCACAAAGTCCTTCAAAATCTTATAAAAACAGGAGAGAAATCAGGTTCAAAGCTTAAAACCTATCGTAGGAAATTAATTTTAGAAGCATTGTAGGACAGTGCAATTTTTCTCAAAAGAAATGTATTTATTTTACTGTTAAACAAAATGAAACCACTAACAAAACTAATAACTAAATTACAAAAAAGACTTCTCAATAAGCGAAATGTCAACAGAAAGAACTTCTTAAGTATCTGCGGAGGTGAATGGAATCACACTACGAGCACAGAACCATATTTTAATGAAGAAGCATACAAAAAAAGCAAACGAATACAATTGCCATAAATAGCAGTGGTCGAGGTTATGAAAAAGTGAATAATACCATAATGGAACAAGAAGTACTCCTTACAAAAATATGCCCTGAAAACTTAGAATTTCCCCTCCATTCAACTGAATCAGAACGTCTAGTGTACAAATGGCCATGCACGTCAATGTGTAACATTCCCAAACAATGTTTCAAATCTTAACACCAATTCCTCAATAAATATGTAAAAAGCAAAGACAAAATCAAAATTAAATTACTACAAAATATAGATACCTGTCCAGTCGCAAGTACACAGGACTACAAGGACATTCATTGGCCTGCATTACAGGACCTACTTGTAAAACCACTTTCCATGATATCAAAAGGATATCAACACATCATTCAACTATAAGAAATCTAGTCTATAAACTGTACTATGCTAAAAGTCCTGCTTTAGCACTAGCAAAGTTAAATAACATCCTTCTACATGGTACAGCAAAAGACCTACTTGAAGAAATTCACTATATCCAGAAAAAATATTTTGGAAGTGAAAGCCATTTACAGAATGAAATAGCTTTAAACCAATTAAGCAACAATTCTACACATGGCAACCTTTTGCTAAACACATACAAAAAAGAAATACTAAAATTTAAAAGTACATCAGCTGAAGTACCAAACCATGTATGTGTATGTTGCCGTAGAATTTTTTATAAAAGTAACACAAAAACTGTGGACCTATCATACAAAATAGAAGACAATGAAGGTTGTAAATGGTTTGAATTAGCTCTCTACCTTCTAGCAGAAAACAAATATGAAATAACTGAGCCCTTAATACTTTGCAGTTACTGCACTACAAAAACTTGACAACAACCAAACTTCTTCACGTTCTATCACAAATAATTTTGAATTATACCCAGTACCAAATCCTCTACAACAACTTAATTTATATGAGCGCATCATATTTCAAACAGTACACCCATTTCAAGCAATAATCCGCCTTCAACCAAAAACAGCAAAATTACCTCCCTCTGAATTGGTAAAAGGCATTCGTGGAAAAGTAGTTTATTTACCATTAAATCTAAAAGAAAATGTGCATACCCTAGGAGTTCAACGTCCAATGCAGCAATCTTTAATTATATTAGTAAATGGAGTACCTACAAAAGACAAAAAAATATGGCAACAGCTGGTAGATTTATATAAAGTTAGACAAGCCTTCCAATATCTTAAAGAGAATAATGAATATTACAAAGAAATTAATATTGAAGAAAACCTGAAAGATACAACTGAAATAATTCAAGAAACAAAAGAAGGTGGTCAATTTGAGCTACTAGATCCTGCTACAATATCAAATACTTTAGACCATTATACAATTCATCCTTTGCACTGTAATGACACCATACAAGATGTACTAGAAACTTACCAAATGCGTCAAACAAAAGGATCGCCAATCAGTATATGGGAAAAAAGTATAGACGCACGTCCTTTTCCTCTACTCTTTCCTACTGGCAAAGGAGGAAGGTATGATGATAGACCTATTCAAATATCAGCTTCAGAATACCACTCATTACGGATGTATTCTGAAGATCCCAGATTTAGACAAAATGTGGAATACATATTCCACCTACTCTTTGAAAGTGAACTAGCAACTTTATGTTACGGAGTTGCACACATATTAAAATCAGGATCACACTTTCAAAATATGACAGCTACACAATTATTAGAGAAAGTGCAACAAAAGGATGAGGTTTTACAATCGAATATTACAAATCTATTAGCAAATATGTGTGGTACTAAAGAGTACTGGTTTCGACGTCATGGAGATGTACGTTGTATGATCAGAAACCTTGGCCCACCCACTTGGTTTGTTACATTAAGTTGTGCAGAATATGCATGGGAAGATTTACATGATTTCCTACGCATATCAAATAAAAACAAAACAAACATAGATATTCTAACACCTGGAGAACTTTGTTCTTTGGATCCTGTTAATGTTTCAAGATATTTTCACCATCGCTTCATTGCTATGCTACATTTTATTTGTAATAAAACTGTTCCTCCCCTTGGAGAAGTGCAACACTTCTTTTGGAGAAAAGAATACCAAGCCAGAGGAGCACCACATATCCACATGCTTTTATGGATTAAAGATGCTCCTAAATTTGGTCAAGACAGTGATGCCACTGTTTTACAGTTTATTGAAAAATATGTCACTTGTGAAATTCCATCAGAAGCCACAAATAGTGATCTTCGTACACAAATTTTACAATTTCAAATACACAAATGTGGAAAATATTGTCGTCGCAAATACAAAAACAAAGGCAAATACTACACCAAATGCCGATTTGGTTTCCCTAGACCAGTTACAAATACAGGTCAAGTAAACAACCTCATGTCTTCAGTTAGACATAGTGTTAAAGGTAAGTCACCTAAAAATACATATTACATAAAAAGAAAAGAAGAAGAAAAATATATCAATGATTATAATGCAATCATTGCCCACTTATGAAATGCAAACATAGATGTGCAGTACATTGCAGACAATTCTACTGCAGTTGCACGATATGTCACAGCATACTTAACTAAAGCAGAAAAGACAGAGCTCCAAGACCTCTGTAATGACCTGTCATCAGATAAAACAGTATCTCAGAAATTATACAGCTTGGGCATAAAAATGCTCACCCATAGAGAATGTGGATCTTGTGAAGCAGCTGATCGTTTAACTGTTACTTCATTGTATGGTAAATCTGAAAATATAGTATGGCTAAGTCTTGGTCCAGCTAAATCTAGAAAAAGAGTTCTAAAATCATATGAAGATATAGAAACAATAGCCAAACATGATCCCAACAGCCAAGACATTTTAAAAAACAATTTATTGGACACATACCACCCAAACAGAAGTAATACTTTGGAAAACATGTGTCTATACCAAATAGCCCAAAACTACACATACAAAAATAATATGAAACCTGATGAAAAAAAAGGTAAATATAGAGTGACAGACTGTGAAGGCAGCTTAGTTAAACTCACTAAACCAAATTTAATTAATCATATCAAATTGTCATTGAAGACTCCTCAACATAAAGAAGTATATTACATGTCCCTGCTACAACTCTTCAAACCATGGAGAAAAGAAGAACAATTACTAGATAACTATGACTCATATGAGGATGCTTTCAAAGCAGATGAAAGCACTATAACTGATGTAAACTTTACACAGTACAAAACAATGTTGCACAATGAACAGCAACATGAAGAAGAACTCCATGCCCAACTAGATAAGGATACTCCTGACAGTAGTCAACCTTCTGTAACAGGAAGCCAAGAACCACTGGGAGAACCACTAATAACAAATGAGGCAGAATTAGCTATGATAGAAGTAGAAAACACCATGTGTCAGTATGAAGATAAGGAAGACTTAACTATACTACAATCAAAACTAAACAATGAGCAAAGTAGCATTTTTCAAGAAGTAACAAAACGAATTGCACATGGTGTAAAACATGAAAATAAAGAATGTTCTTGCCATAATTATAAACCTATACTACAGTACGTCAGTGGTGAAGCTGGTTCTGGCAAAACATTCCTAATCAAAATCATTAGTAAGTTCCTTCAACAATTGACAAACAACAAACTGTCAGCTGTTGTCACTGCCCCCACAGGTTTAGCTGCCTACAACATAAGTGGTGTTACATTACACCGATTACTACTATTACCAGTATAACACCAGAACAAATTAGACTATTACAAACTTGCTGCAGAAGCTGCAATGGAATTACGCAGAGAATTGAAACAAATGAAAATGCTACTAATAGATGAAGTGTATTCATAAAAAACCCTTGGCTTGGAAGGTTTGGTCTAAACTGGCGACATCCGATAGTGGTAAGAAACTGAATGTCATAAATGAAAGTAGTCCAATAAGTCCTTAAAGTCGCGTCCCACCAAGTCGGGGGTTTAGCCAAGTACAAGACCCCTTGCTGAATAGTGTGAAGTATAGGTGACCTGGGAGGAGACTGCGCCTGATTCTTGCACACGAGACTTATTTTTTTAATTTTATATTTTTTATTTTTTATTTTTCAGAAAAAATTGCCCTTAACGTTGATCAACGTTAAGGGCAATTTTTTCTGAAAAATAAAAAATAAAAAATATAAAATTAAAAAAATAAGTCTCGTGTGCAAGAATCAGGCGCAGTCTCCTCCCAGGTCACCTATACTTCACACTAATAGATGAAGTGAGCATGGTCTCCAACCTGATGTTAGCTTTGATTTTCCTCAGATTACAAGAAGTGCTCAAAACAGACTATGAAGAGCTCTTTGCAGGAAAACACATTATTGTTTTTGGAGATCTGCTTCAATTAACACCAGTAAAAGGTGAACCTATTTTTAAAACATTAGGGCACAAACTCTGCCGTAAAACTGAGAATTAACAGAAAACATGCACCAATCTGCAGATCTAACTTATGCCAACATTTTAAAAAGTTTGAGAGTTGGTATACTTTCTAAAGAAGCAGAAGCAACATTGAAAACCCGGCACATTAATGCACTTTATGGCGATAATGCATGTGCTACAGATGTTAAGGAACAATTAGCCCACAAAAATGTCAATTGTATGGCCTTAATGCCAACTCTTGCAAGCTGTCTCAAATTCAATGAAATAATGTTAAGTAAAGAAATGCAACCAATAATGGAAATTAGCGCCACAGACAAACTAGATGTACATGGTATGACACTACCCATGTGTGACCAAGCCACAACAAGATTAAATAATTTAGAAAAATCAATCTCAAACACAGCAGGCTTAGAAAAGATGTTAAAATTATCCTTAAATTGCAGAGTAATGCTTAAACGTAACCTTGACATGGACCAAGGACTGGTTAATGGAGCACTGGGTACAGTTGTTGGCTTTCAAACATACCCACGTGACAACAAAATTCAGTTTGTCAATATAAGCTTTGACAAACTTTCAGAAGTAAAAAGGATAGGACGCTCAACAGCTAGATTCCTTCTGTTCAAAGATATGTATGTACGCAGAGAACAATTTTCTCTAACTCTTGCATACACAGTCACGATTCATAAATCACAAGGTCTTACCCTAGACAAAGCAATGATAGATATTGGTAACACAGTCTTTAAAGAAGGCATGAGCTACGTAGCACTATCACGCTTATGTACACTTGACGGTCTATTTCTAATCAACTTTGATGCAAGTAAAGTAAACGCTGATATTCCTTGCATTTTAGAATATAATAGACTTCACTCACTATACACTCCCCATCTAAACACATATTCTGTTCCACAAAAACTAAAACGTTGTAAAAGAAAACTAAATCAAACAGAAATGCAACAGGACGTCACTGCAAATCCTCCAAAGAGAGTAAAAGAAACTAATACTTCATCAAGTACCACAAACAAAAAGAATCAATTAGAGAAAGTAAACCAGGTACTTCTTTAAAGAAGGAAGACAAACTCCAAAAAAAGCAGTTAAATACAGAACTACCTGGACCATTTAAATTCTCAAATATAGTTGGTGTAAGTTGCTATGCAAATGTAGCAATGAATATTCTATTTCAATTACCACCAATTGTTGACAACATTTACTTACACAGTACAAACCCATTGTGTTTGCAAATGTTAGTACTTCACAGAAATGCAGCAAACAATCCTGACAACACATATAGTGTTTTTGGAATAAGACGACAATTGGACTACTGTGCTGGAATGGTGAAATTCACTATAAACTCACAGGAAGATCCACAAGAATTTCTAATGTACTTACTTCAAGTACTGGAAAACAAAAACATACCTATAAATGAAATCTTTCAGATTTCATACATGTGGAAACATACATGCACTCTCTGCAACAATGTGACACAAGAAGAAATCCCCAATGAACGCTTCATATATATATATCAATACCAAATTGTGAATCCATTCCATTTCAGCAACTTGTACAAAATGCAAACCATGGTACATTATGCTCTACCTGCAATTCAGATAATCGCTCCACGTTAGTAATACAAACACATAGTAAATACGTAATACTAATGCTTCTACGTTACAATGCAGATGGTACCGAAAACAACTGCAAGCTGACTGGATTCACACATGGTCAAATATCACTTGGTAAGAAAACCTTCACAACAATAGGTATAATCTACCACGCAGGAGCCACAACCAATTCAGGGCACTACACTGCATATATAAAAAAGAAATGTGGATGGTTTGAATGTAATGATAGTACCATTACTCTAAAGCAGAGATTACCAGCAAATCTTACAAACGCTTATTTGATGTTCTTAAAACCAAAATGTGATAAATAAACTGTATTTAAACCTTTAAATAAATTTGTGTTAAAAAAATATAAACTGTTAGAATACTCCAAAAGCTATCTAACTGCTCAAAGATTCTACAACAACTAATCAGATAAATGAATACCACTAAATTAGTTCAAAGAATACACAGTTAGAATACGCCAATTGGTATCTAACTGTCCCAAAATTATAAATTTGTGTTAAAATAATATAAACTGTTAGAATACTCCGAAAGCTATCTAACAGCTCAAAGATTCTACAACAACTAATCAGATAAATGAATACCACTAAATTAGGCCAAAAAATACACAGTTAGAATACGCCAATTGGTATCTAACTGTCCCAAAATTTAACAATATCCAAATAGATAAATCAAAACCACTAAACTATATTAAAAAAATAGACAGTTAGAATACACCAATTGGTATCTAACTGCTCCAAAATTTTATAATATCAAATAAATGAAGAATCTGTTACTGCTCCAAAAAAATACAACAAAGCAAAGTATAAAGCATTAGCCAGAAACAACAAGTGAACACTGAAAACAAACAAACAAATAACCTGTAGCATAACAGAAAAAGGTTTTTTTTTTAATCCAACATGGATTTTTTTTTCTCCCACAGACCCAATGATTTTAGCAACAAATACAGAAACTGAGCAAATTGCACAGTACTCTGATTTGTACTCTACTAAATATGAGGGTCGAAAAAAAATAAAAATATATTGCTTATGCAATGTAATAAGTCATTACAAAATACTAATACTAACATGCTATTTTCTTTTATCACAGAAATGAAGAAGAAAAACATGGACTCCCATTACTAGACCAAACAGTAAGTATACAATAATAAGGACAACCATAGCAGCATTTCACATCCATAGTATCTAATACCTTTGTTCCTTATACATTTGTTTTTCACCCAAAGTTATAAGGAAATATGAATGTGATATGCTGCGGTGGTTGTTGCCAGGGCATACAATCTTAGGTGCATGGCCAAATGGCCATGCACCCAAGACTCTATGCCTTGGCAACAACCACTGCAGCATATCACATCCATAGAGTCAAACATTTCAACTATGATCTATGGGAAACTTTTAATGTCCGCGAACAATGTGAGTGCTCTTAGAACACTTTGAACTTGCCAGCGAACAATACGGACACCGTTTTCAGGACACCCCCTACGAACATTTCAGAACAACGCAATAGTTCTTAGAACACTTTCAACTTAACAACGAACAATACGGACAGCGTCCTAAGGACACCCCCTACGAACATTCCAGGACACCGGGACTGTTCTTAGAAGCGTCTTCAGAAGACCACCATCTTGTGCATTTGCGAACATTTCAGGACACCGCGAGTGTTCTTAGGACACATTCAACTTGACAAAGAACAATACGGACAGCGTCCTCAGGACACCTCCTACGAACACTCCCCGGACACCGTGAGTGTTCTTAGAAGTGTCTTCAGAACACCCCCATTTTGTTTTTTTGCGAACATTTCAGGACACCGCGAGTGTTCTTAGGACACATTCAACTTGACAGAGAACAATACGGACAGCGTCCTCAGGACAGCCCCTACGAACACTCCCCAGACACCGCAAGTGTTCTTAGAAGCGTCTTCAGAACACCACCATCTTGTTTATTTGCGAACATTTCAGTACACCGCGAGTGTTCTTAGGACACATTCAACTTGACATGGAACAATACGGACAGCGTCCTCAGGACACCCCCTACGAACACTGCCCGGACACCGCGAGTGTTCTTAGAAGCGTCTTCAGAACACCCCCATTTTGTTTATTTGCGAACATTTCAGGACACCGCGAGTGTACTTAGGACACATTCAACTTGACAGAGAACAATACGGACAGCGTCCTCAGGACACCCCCTACGAACACTCCCCGGACACCCCGAGTGTTCTTAGAAGCGTCTTCAGAACACCCCCATTTTGTTTATTTGCGAACATTTCAGGACACCGCGAGTGTTCTTAGAACACATTCAACTTGACAGAGAACAATACGGACAGCGTCCTCAGAACACCCCCTACAAACATTTCAGGACACCGGGAGTGTTCTCAAAAACGTCTTCAGAACACCCCCATTTTGTTTATTTGCAAACATTTCAGGACACCGCGCGTGTTCTTAGAACACATTCAACTTGACAGAGAACAATACGGACAGCGTCCTCAGGACACCCCCTACGAACACTCCCCGGACACCTCAAGTGTTCTTAGAACAGTTTCACTTTGCTTGCGAACAAAACGGACACATATTGACTCCTTAGAACACCCCCTAGTCAGTTTATTTAGAACATTTCAGAACACCCGTGATAGCCGCAAACAAATTGAACACAAAAAGAATGTCTAACACATAAAAAACACAACTTTCAACCTATCTCATACACTCCCACCCTCCCCAAACACTCCTACACACCAACACACTCTACAAAATACACATTTTGAACAAAGTTTCACGGCGCTGTCCGGGGACGTCCGCGAACCCAAGATGGCAGGCGCTACCGAAAAATCTGACGCGCTTCACGCTCCACGCCGTCCAATCAGCGAACACTTTGCATGTCCGCGAACATCACACAAGACGATTGGCCAATCAGGACACTTTCTGTGGAGCGAACAGGGAAGTGTGTCCGCAAACCGAACACAGATATCACTAATTATTTTTGACCTACTTTTTGGTCATTTTAAAAAAAACTACTGGACGGATTTTCACCAAATTTGCAAAAGCACGCTTTCGGGACCAAGCCGCTGCTCCTGGTCCAAATTTGGTGGAAATCCGTCCAGCGGTTTGGGCTGTAGGCGCGAGCAAAATTTTTTTCCCATTCACTCTATGGAGAGTGAGTATAATGTATACAAATATGAGCATATAGAAGGAAGGTGGAGTAATACAAATAAAACTATGAGAAAGTGCTGATAACCATAATGATTATCTTCATGCACAGAAAGGATTGCTCTCTTTCAAGCCTGTATCTTCCGCTATGTATATGTGTCATATGATGTGACTGGGCCCTAAGTCTACAAATATAGTACCTTTTCAATTTTTACTTCCTGACTGTTACTGAAGAAAACTATGTGGCTTCGATATGTCAGTAAAGGATAAAAAGGGAGAGCCAGCCATGTGATGTCATCAGTGATGTCATCAATGACATTTGTGATGTCATCTTTGATGTCCTGGGTGTTAGTGTTAGCAGTACACGGTGGCGCAAGTTATGGTTGCTTATGTTACCATAACTGCCGAATTTCAGGAGTTTTTCGGTTTTACTTTGAGCCATAACGTCCCTTTAACAAAGTTTTTTCACTGAATTTCATAGGTTTTTAGTAGCTCAACTTAACCATAACGTCCCTTTAACAAAGTTTTTTCACTGGATTTCATAGGTTTTAGTGCACAACTTAACCATAATATCCCTGACTTCATATACATGTAACATAGAACATACTAACCCCCTCGTAGTGATTTTCATGTCCGCGGACTACCGCCATGTCCGCGGACACATCGAAAATCTGAGCGTGGTGAATGTAAATTTAAATAGTGTGCCCCATTTCCCCTTTAAAGTTAGCTCTGAAAAGAGCCATTTCTTTTTTTTTTTTTACAGATGCTTGACAGACACCTGTTATTTTGTATTTTTTTTCTTGGTTTTTTTTCTTACTTTACTCCTAAAATCTTCACATAACCTTCTCCAAAGCAACCCTTACATTCCAAAATAGAAAGGCATTTCCTGTAAAAGATGAAGAAATGCCATCTTCTTTAAAATTAACAGCATTACTGGCATCAATATTCTCATTGTTACAGAAGAACATACCAGCTCTAAGCATGAAGGCACACATGCCTCGGTTGATGACACACCTAGCAATATTTTGCTGAGGACAAAAAACTGAACTATTGTCCCATATTGCCCTAGGTAGTAATCCAGAAAAAATTACTTTTGCATTTGGAAGGATCTTCATTACTGCTTGAACGAAGCATTCCAAATCAGCCAACAAAGTAGGGGCACTGACGTTGCCCAAATGGAAAGCACCATAGTGCAAAACTACCATATGCGGACTGTTCATCGTGGCCATATCCTCACAAACTTCCCTGTACATTGCAATCAGGCACACTGCTCCACACCACCTCCACTCCTTCCACATCAAAGTTCTTAGCAACATGCCTGCATTCAGCGTACTGCTGTAAACCATGCACAAACATATCTCCGAGCACCAACACCCTGACTTTCTCCACTTCTGCCATCTTCACCACACACAGTCTCTTTCAACACAAATCCACAACCTCGACATCTGATTGGCTGATCCGTACACTCTTCTTTCCATGTTGGATTTCCTGGAAAAACCCGGATGTAGCACGCCCTGTTCACGAACAGCCGCGGTGTCCGCGGACGGCGTCCACTTTAATCTCTGTGCCATTCCCTCATTGCATACAGCTAAGCAATCACACAATACGAATAACGTCCTCAGAACAACCCCATTTTGTGAATTTTCGAACATTTCAGGACAATTATTATTTCATTATTCAACATATTAACATTACACATATTATACTTTCATCTTGTACTCTGCACACAATGCTATGTTTCTCCATTAGTAGCTCAGTATACTAGATAGAATCCCATAATACAATGCTATTTATATCAATGCATCGTTCAAAGCACTAATAACGGTATGATATTCATTGCAATATCCTTGACACTTTTTTCGCAACATTATAATAAAAATCCCTAGTACACAAATTCCATGAAAAGTACACACACACGATGTGTCATCAGTGATTTCATCAATGACATTTGCGATGTCATCTTTGATGTCCTGGGTGTTAGTCTTAGCAGTGCACGGTGGTGGCGCCAGTTATTTTTCAAAGCTTACCATAACTTGCGATTTTCAGGGGTCTTTCGGCTGTACTTAGAACCATAACGTCCTTTAAACAAACTTTTTTTAATATCACGCAAACAATATACAAACATGGCGTGCAAAAACCAACTTCTACAGATGGCTTTACACAGAATGTTGCAAAGTAAGAATTTATGCTCGTTCACAGTGAAGGTCAGCTGCTTCCACAACTTCTACAGATGGCTTTACACAGAATGTTGCAAAGTAAGAATTTATGCTCGTTCACAGTGAAGGTCAGCTGCTTCCATTTTTTTCTCGGGCCCCGGAGAGGCTCACGAAGCGGACTATAAGGTTGTATTGTGTTTTGACCTTGACAGACAGAGATTGTGATGAAAGACTTCTCTTGAAGGAGTGTTGCTAAAACGTAAGAGAAGATAAAGATAACATTTCTGAAACAAAACCACTTTTATATATTATATCACTATGCGAAAGATCGTTGGCACACGCTGAGTCGTATTTTGGGACTGCACCACTCGTAGACAATGGAAATTGCAATTGTACTGTAAGTAACCCTTTAGATTACTTTATACCAAATATAATTACAATAGCGTAGCATTAAAGACCGCTCAAGTTGAACTTGTTCGTTGAAAGTGGCATAATGTTTTCTACCGCGCACTATCACCGCCGAATTGATCCCCTGTCGTTTAGAGGGCTCTGAAAAAGGCAGACGACACAGGGTGGGTTAATAGAAATAATTTAACCGGTCTATAGGCAGTCAAGTGCTCTACTCGCTGTGCCACTTCACTGTAGCATGTCAAGTGGCACAGCGAGTACAGCGCTCGCTTTGACATCCGTGCACAGCTTGCTAACATAAGTTTGAATCCCGGAAAGGCCAAACTCAGCCTTTCTTCCTTCCGTGGTCGATAAATGAGCACCACACACCGTTGTTAATAATAAGCACCGCTTAGATACCTCACGGTTCTTAGCGCTATATGAATGGGAAAATATTATTATTTTATTATTAACATACTCTGTTGCACTATCTTCGATAGCAAATATTTTCACGCCCTAATGAATAAAATGATGATTTTTAATGAAGATCGGCTGGTGAGACTAATTTATGTTTTTTAAAACAGGTATGTGGCTCCATTTTGCCTATGTCATGATTTACAGACTCCAGCGGATGGGGTCTTCAACTGCCAGGTGCAGGTCCAAATATGCAACTTCATGACCCTCACCATTTTATGGGACAATCGCCAAGGACCAATATGCCCTTACGCAGTACTAGCGGCTACAAACAACATACCAACCAAGAGGGTGGTCTAATGGCTCGTTGTTGGAGCAACCTTCCGATTATCAGAGCGACCATTTACTGCTTTTATCATAAACCAACAGCCTATCTACCGCAAAGGAACAACACGTGGCTCCAAATAAACGTTTGCTGATCGACAGCAGAGACAATAGCAAATCGCTGAATATTCACTAAACCTTTCATGTGAAATAAATGTACTTTACCAAATGTACAATCCTGCTGTTTACTTTTAAACCACAGTTTCATATTCCGAATTGTGGTGCACTGAGTTGTAAGCTGATCTAAAACTCTCTGTACCGCAAAGGAACATCGCGTGTCTCAACATGAACTTTTGCGGATCGACAACAAAGACAAATGCAAATTGCTGAATATTCTCTAAACATTTGATGTCAAATAAATGTACTTTACAACATTTACAATCTTGCTGTTTGCTTTTAAATCACAGTTTCATATTCCGAATTGTGGCGCGCTGTGTTGTGACATAATGTGTGTTGTCTTCCGGGTTCTGTGTAAAATCGCGTAGTACTGGAGACGACTGGGCGCGTTTGATTACGCACCCTGTAACGTCACGGAGAGAGGCGGGGAATATGAATGCTTTGATAGTATCAGGCTTAGGGGCGGGAGATATGATTTAGTGTCGCAAAAGCAGGTCAGCCAGGTCAATAGCGCCAGTCATAGGATTATCACATAATGTCGGCGCACACCAGCCGGATTTATCATTTCTTTAGTGGACAAAAAGTCGGTTGACGCCCCTAGGAAATTGTACTATTAATGGACAAAAGGAGTGTTCTTAAAACACTTTCACCCTGACAACGAACAATACAAACAACGTTCTCAGAACACCCCTATTTTGTGTAATTGCAACCATTTCGGGACACTGCGAGTGTTCTTAGAACACATTCAACTAGACAGATTACAATACGGACAGCGTCCTGAGGACACCCCCAGTTTCTGTATTTACGAACAATTAAGTACACCGCGAGTGTTCATAGCTCATTTTTACCTTCCTTGCGAACAAAAATGACACATACTCCGTCCTCTAAACACCCCACCATTTAGTTTATTTACAAAATGTCAGAACAGCCGTGTTCTCCGCGGACAAATCGAACGCAACAAAAACGTCTAGCACATAAAAAAACAAAACATTGAACCTATCTCATACTCCCCCACCCTCCCCAAACACTCTTACACACCAACACACGGCACTAAATACAATTTTTTATCCACGTTTCACTGCGCTGTACGCCGTCGACTGCGAATACAAGATGGCGGGCGCCACAGAAAATCTGACGAGCTCCACGCCCCTCGCCGTCCAATCAGCAAACACGTTGCATGTCTGCGGACATGACGCAAGGCCATGGGCCAATCGGGGTGCTGTCCGCAGAGCGAACAGGGAAGTCCGTCCACGAAGCGAACACAGATATCACTAATTTTGTTGCCTTACATTTTGGTCATTTTTAAAAAAACTACTGGACAGATTTACACCAAATTTACAAAAGCACGCTTTTGGGACCAGGCCGCCGCTCCTGCCGCAAATTTAGTGTAAATCCGTCCAGCGGTTCGGGCTGTAGCCGTGCGCAAAGTTTTTTTCCATTCAGTCTATGGGAAAAAAAAAGTTTTGGGACCCCCCCTATAACTTTTCCCCCCCTGGACGAATCCTCACCAAACTTTGCAAAATAATTCAGAGTGACCCAACTACTTTTTTAGCAAAGTTTGGTGAGGATCCGTCCAGGGAGAGCGAAGTTATAAGCCGCCCAAAAAGTGCTCTTCCTATGGAAACAGCAACTTAACCATAACTACATGGCCACTAACGTGGCCATGTAAAATATATATCGTTGTAGGCATATTTGCAGAAAAAATCCATTGGGTAAATAACACATATTTATGATGTACTTCAACACTCTGGGGCTCCTTCTCAAAGTCAACCAGAGAATAAATAAAGGTGTAAAAGACCGGAGTAAAGATGTTAAGTCTGTCTTAGCACCTCCAATTTCTCTCCAGCGAAATGTCATGGTTTTTGAAGGTGGAAGGGGCAGCGGCGCGGAAGTAATATTTCAGTCTCTCTTTTCCCCTCTGCCTTCTAACACTACTTATTTTTATGCAAGCATGCCATTTTCATGCTGGTGTACACCTATGGATTCCCATGGAATCCTCTTGTTTTTAACACCACCAAAAGTAGGCATATTCCAGAAGGCTAGAACTGCACATTGGACATTCCATAAACATGTCCTGCCATGCATAAATGGCACACTGCATTCATTAATTTTGCATTAATGGCACGCTGCATTCACTCATTTTGAACAGTGGGTTGTCACTCTTTTACACCTCTCTTTTGCACCCCACTGAGCAAATGACAAAATGTGCCCATAAATCCAAAGGTAAGTCATACCCTTTGGTGATTTGATTTAATTTTGTAAATTAGTTCCATCGCATTTATTAATAAGTATGGGAACATGGTCTGATGTCTTTTAAAGCTATAGTACTGAAAGCGGGCTGCATTATATTTGAAAA
This sequence comes from Ambystoma mexicanum, assembly GCF_040938575.1. Lineage (NCBI taxonomy): Eukaryota > Metazoa > Chordata > Amphibia > Caudata > Ambystomatidae > Ambystoma > Ambystoma mexicanum. Next base: position 1,548,214,770 of record NC_090929.1, read on the forward strand.
TGACCAGTAGCACAAAGAATGGTCTTTTAACAGCAGTGCATCAGGAAATGTCCAGGGAAAACCAACTCACTGTGTACAACTAAAAGGCAGATGATTAAATGATTTGCCGAAATAGGTTGGCAATTGAGGAGAGGGAGTGATTCAAATGAGGCACAGAGGGTATTAGGAAAATGTATAGATCTCTCAGACTAGTTGGAGAACTATGACCATCTCCAGGAGCTAAAACGTTATCAGTTTGTGCAGAATAGACTGTATCATTTTAAGAAGCCCCAGAGATATTTGAATCTGTGCCCAGCGGCAAGACTCAGATGCTTAATTCTATTACTTAGATTAGAGCAACTACCTTCATTAATGGTTACTGGGAGAAGTGATAAGATCGCTATGGAACTACGACTATGCCGTTTGTGTAAAGAGCAAGATCAGTTGGAGACAGCTAAATATCTCCTGACAGAATGCCATGAAATGGAGAGTGTAATTAACCTTCTCCTGGGCAAGCATGCTCACAACTACAAGTATATTAAGGAGGATCTTTTCTGGCTCCACTGTGTCAATTTTAACAGCATGCGCCTGCTGACTGCATTATATAACATCTGGCTGAAGGTTGAAGTCAGCCTGGGTATAACAGTATAAGAAGCTGATAAAGAAAATGTGTTTAACCGATCTGCTAGAAAACAAAGTAATTATCACTTCTGACCTGGGAAGGTCACCACACAATGTAAAAGATGTGCCATTGAAAGTTTCTAATTTTCTTTTGACTAAATGATTAAGAGTGCAGCCTGAGCCATGTATCCTATATTGAGGAAGCAGGGATTTTAGTCCTATGTCTGTTCTCTGTAGGCGTTATGGCTTTGATTGAGAGAGTAATAACATGTTTAATGTAAGTTGGAAGTGTCACTGTATCTCTATGAAATTATGTTTTTTTTTCTATTGTATATTCTGATTTAATTATTTATAATACGTTTTTAATATGCTATTTCTAAACATGCTTGTGTAAGGTTTCAATGTAAACTAAATCACAATAAAAATACTATTATTATTAATAAGTATATCGTATTTCAAATATCACGTTTTTATAGACCCCAGCATTCTCAAGGCGTGGTCCTTTGTCGCTGTGGTACTATTTAAAAAAAAAGTCCCACAAACATGCTGTGAAAAACCAGGCCGTCAGAAAGGGAGCAAGAGAGGGGAGGGTGCATCTCACAGCAGCACTCCTACTCTGAGAAATATTATTAACTCTTCCCTCCCAGCATTTCAGAGCACGCGTCGAATCCAGGCAGCAGAACTTGATGAAAGTTTACTCAGGCCTGCTTTCCTCATATAGATTTCATACCGGGTATTATGCTGGCTCCGGAATGTAATAAAAGCCAACAGCCAAGTCGTGCAGTCTCTCTGCTGAAGCGCTAACGCGATTTCATAATTCTAGTATGCTAATGAGCTAATTGTTTTGCTGTAATGAAATAGTTTAATGTAGCATCAATAACCAATGCTGATTCAAACCAGCAGCTTGCTCAATGTGCTGGGGCACAGACACGAAAGCAATCTTATGTTCCACAAATGAGCAATCTCGCTTCAGGCGCAGCCAAAGCGGCCAGTTGTTTATTGCATCCGGAAAGCGTTAATGGATTCGGGCCTCCTACTTGCTGAAACTGGTAGCCATAATCCACATGCTAGGGCTGTTTTTCTTCTCAATTGCATGCCCAGCACATCCTGAAAGGGCAGTCGGCCACAAGGACTAACATTAATTTACTGCTTCTCATAAAACGTCCCGTCGATTTTCTGTTTGAAAACATGTATAATTGGATGCTTTCAATAAACAGCCTATGCCACTCGTTCGGTCCCGAATGGGTTGAGAGATGGTCTGGCGATTGCATTTGGCAAACAATAAAAGAAGCAAGAGATGGCATTGAAACAAAGCCTACAATATTATTGACGTCAATCTGCAAAAATGAGCAAATGGCGCTGGAGCAGTGGAGAGAATGTGTTTAGGACATGCTTCAGAATGTAGATGATACATTCTGTGCCAAGGCAGTTTCAGACCTTTCGCAGACGAAATGACTGCATGTCCTCTGCACACAAGGAGTCGAGCTCTGTTTTTTTTTTAATTGTATTGTTTTACTAAACAATGCTTTTTGGAGTTGCAGTTGATTATCTTCAATTGAATATATTGGACGTCACCACCTGGCACCCATGATGGCACAGGGTTGTCTCGTTACCCACCCATATGGCAATGGATTATGACAGGGGGTTACAACCTGCGGCTCTTCACATATTTTTACTATGATTGGCAATATCCCCTCACCATTAAATATACTTGCTGTTCTTGAAGGGAATTGCAGTCCAAACATCTGGATGGCCATACGTTGCAAACCCCTCTTTTAGGGTCAAGTAGCTGCTCAGTTAGAGATCACGTCAGCGTGTGTCAGCATCTGCGCAAAGATATTACCCTCTAAGCATTGGTCAGCTTTACTAAGTCCTCTTTTGGGATAGAACGAGGGGCCTGCAAATTTAGGCTCTCCACACATGTTTAAATACAACTCCTATCAACCCTGGCCATAATAGTCAATGGCGAGGAACCATGGGAGGTGTAATTAAAAACATCTAAAGTGCTCCAGGTTGCATACCACTTACATAATCCTTGCCATTGCCGAGGGATTATAGAAGAAAGAGGTAACCTTTAGTGTTGTCTGGTAGCACGTTAAATCCTGTATATTGATTCATGGAATAGACTGTGCAGCATTTTTTTTAACTACGCAGGGACTTCGTGCAGACTTAGCATGTCACTGCGAGAGGCAGAGTGTCTTGCGCGAGACACCCCACAGAGTGTGGGTGTGGCTTGCACACAGGGCAGGGTAGAGGGCAGAACAGGCAAAAAGTGGATGTTACGATAGACGGCCTGTAGGCAGTCCATTGCACACCCACTTTTGCGTGGAATAATGCATATTCATGGATCTGAGAGTGCAACCTCTTGGTGGGGAAATGGCCATGCAAGGCCCTCATACTATCCGCCACCCGAAGGCAGGCATACAGACTCTTGAGCATAGGATTCACAGCGCAGAGGTAAGATTGGGTGTCGTATTTAGGGGTGCATCTATGCAGCCGCGGTTCTGATCTGACTTATGGCTGCGTGAATACAGTGTAGCGGGGTGCAGGAACAGTTTGCGGGGGTTCGCATGCAGATTTTACGAGTTTTACCTGAGTTATGATTAATTGTAAGCATGTTGTCATGGCCCAGGTAACCGTTACAGGGGGCACGTGCAGTGTCACTGAGATGCAGACCTGTATGTGGGGGACCCATGTACTGTTTGAACGGTGCATGTATTTATGCCCAGAGGAGCACGCACAGGTAGCTGTTCTGTTTGTTTTTACTTTGCGTGGGGCGTGTCAGGGGCTTTCCGGCTATGACTTGCGTATACAGTTACTTTGTGCAAATATTTCCATGAATACACGGAACGTGCAGAATGAGTTCTGCACGCAGGCTTGCGCAGTGTCATTCTTGGCATGCAGCCTTTGCAGGATAAATGTGCACTTTTCCATGAAGCAGCCCCTTAATGTATTATATCCGTACTGTGCAAAAGTTTTGCAGGCAGATTCATGGAATTAAAGTACGCCGAAAATGGCAGCGCAAGCGTGCAAATCGCAGCGCAAGCGTGAAAATCGCTACACAAGCGTGCCAAAGCCACGCACATCGATTCATGGAAGTCAGTGCACGTGTAAATCCTGGGATGTGCGCTAAAATCGTGGGTGGCGCACGCGGGCGCAAACGTCATCAAACGGCATGCATTACGCGCACAGCGAAAGCGCACATAGCGCAGCGCACACAACAAAAGTGGGCGGAACACGGGGTGTAACACGCGGAATGGGGAACAACGCGTGAAAATGTGGGCATTACGGGGGAAGTACAGGAGGTAAATGCTTGCAACGCCCACACGCGTGCCTACAACACGTATTCATGGAATCCAACAGGGGATACGCGTGTGCCAAAAGAGACGCGCTAATCCGGAAACACGTACGCCAGCAGGAAGTAGGCGTACGCGGCCCCGCCTAGCATAAAATGGTGCACAAACAACAAACAAGCTCAGACGCTACGATGAATATACCGTTCCTCGCAGCAGTGGTCTTGGGCCACCGCAGGAGGAGGAGGATAGCCAGGCCCTGAATTTTTACACCCAGCACCAGTCTTTTTGGGATTCCTGATGACCAGGTGTATGGGAGGTACAGGTTTCCACCACACATAATACTCGACCTGGTGAGTGAGTGGGAGGATGACCTCACATCACCCACCCTGTGCTCCCAAGCACTGAGCCCCTTGGAAAAGGTGCTCAATGTACTGCACTTCTTGGCCACAGGTTCATTTCAGTGGACAAGTGCCATAGTGGGGGGGGGTGTCACAGGCCATGCAGTCACGCTGCCTACACCTGGTGTTGGCCATCATGACTGCACGCTCCTCAGTCTGCAGGCACATATACATGCCCAAAACACCTGCAGAAAGGCAGGCTGCCGTCCAGGACTTTTATGGGGTGGCACACTTCCCCAAAGTGCTAGGTGCCATTGATTGCACCCATGTGGCTCTACGTCCTCCCAGGGCAACTGAGCACATTTATAGAAACCGCAAGCACTGGCATTCCATCAACGTGCAGATAGCATGTGATGCCAAGGGAATCATCACCTCAGTATATGCCAACTATCCAGGGTCCACCCATGATAGTTTCATTTTCAGAATGTCACCCCTAAACCGGGACCTAGAAACTGGGTGGCATGGCGATACATGGCTGCTTGGTGAGTATAAATGCCTCTGCACATGCATGCATGTCAGATACTGAGTAATGTGACAACCCCACTAATGATACCCATCATCACCTCCCCAGGGGACAGTGCCTACCCTCTGAGCACCCACATGATGACGCCAGTTCGGAACCCCACCACACCACCTGAGGTAAGATACAACACAGCCCATTTTGCAACCCGGGGCATTGTGAAGCACACATTCGGAGTGCTCAAGTCATGCTTTCGCTCCCTTGACCCCTCTGGTGGGCAGCTGCTATACGCGCCCCCAGTAGTGTGCAGGATCATAGTGGCAGCATGTGTCCTGCACAACGTTGCTACCCGCTGGGGCCTGCCGGTGGACATGGTGGTGCCCCCACATCCCAAACCACATGCACGGCCACTGCGCATGGGAGGTGAAAGGGCACGTGGTGAGGCAGCCCGTACCCAGCTGGTGGCTAATTACTTCACATAAAATCCTACCCCTGTGGAGTGCACACAGCCCTGGCACATATCAGCTGACAATCAATGATGATGACATAAGGGACAGTCAACTGTCACAACCACACCAGCCTGAGATTGGTCAACTGGAAGTGTTGCATTGTGTGCATCCCGACCTACGTAAAGACAACCAATGCTGTGTCACAAAAAGACACATATTCATGCAGCATGAATGCCTACCCCCTTGCGAAATACCACATGAAAATAGTGCCATGTCACCCAACCTCTTCCCATCTCAGCTACCCAACACACCATGGCATGTCATGCAATGTGAAAGCAACCAAATGAATGCACAACCCATGACACAATTGTCACAAAGTGCACTGTCCCAAATGTAAACAGGCCACAGACAATATGCTCCCTGTAATCAATAAGAAACAGCACACATGAACAAATACTTACCAGCAACACAGAACAGCAACACAGGATGAAACAGTGTCAAAATATGACAGTAAAAAATCAAATTAGTTCAAGTCTCACAACCTCACTAAGTCAGCACATCGACCCCTTCCAACTGCAGAGTGTTGCTGTCAGGCAAATGTGTCAGTGTACTGCATACAACATGAACTGCATCTGCAAAGGAGACGGCCTTGTGAAGACATGAAGAAGACACATGTGAATAAGGAAAAAGACATCGATGCACAAGCACATATCAATACACCATGCAGTGTTAAATCCCACTAGGGATGTCCACACAGTTTTGACTACAGACTGCCCACACAGCTCATGGGAGCCCAATGTCACTGTGTAAGTTACTGTCACTTGGTTACACCCTTTGCAAGCCCATGGAAAGGGGAAGCAGGAGGGGTGTGTGTGTCAGGAACCCAAGCATCTAACCCAAAGACAGGACAAGCCTGCATGTGCCCAGCTGGAATACACAGTGGATGCCCACGGGAGCCACACAAGGCAACACACTGTAAAAAAAAAAATAATAATAATAAAAAAAAAAAAAAAAATTAAAAAAAAATGGCCATGTGAGGACCGGGGGGGAGGCCACCCAGGAGGTTCGAGGACAGGGTGCACCCCAATACCCACATGCGTGGATGTTGAGAAAAAGAAATACCTCCATGGGCTCATGGCCTGCACGTCTACGCTATTGTGTGAGAACTGCTGTCGCTCTCTTCACCCTCTGCTGCTACATCAGGAGGTGGTCGTGCCATGGGAGGCAGCCCACGCAAAGCCCTGGTATGGTCCTCCATGGCAGCAAGCATGCGGGCGTGGAAGGTTTCGTTCTGGAGGATGATGGTACGGAGATCCCCATGCAGCACCTCACGGGTAGCCCACATTTCTACCTGCATGGCCTCGCGTGATGCCCGGATCTCCGCACGGGTTGCCTGGAGCTCTGCTGAGAGTGAACTTGTGAGCTGCTCCAGCTGCTGTTCTGACCTCAAGTTCACCCAGAGTCTCCCTGAGGAAATGGAGTTGTAACCTCATGGCTTCCCTTTGGCCCTGTGACTCTACAGATATGGCTTCACGCAGAGTCTCCAGTGCCGTCCGTCGGTCCCTGTTGCACGCCAACATGTCCTCCCTGTGTGATTGGCAAATGGAGTCTGTTGCCTGCTGTTGGAGCTCCATCTGCCTTTCAGGGGGAGAATGGAAGTGGCCACCCTATCCATTGCCTGAGCCATCATTTCAACCGATGCTCCCTGTTGTCCTTCTATACTGTACATGGAGTTTTCCCATACAGTATTGCCTGGTGGCGCACGGCCACCGAGTCGGCGGGCACCACACCTGTTTGGGGCAAGGCGATCTGCACCTTGCTGTGCTGTCTGAGGCTATAGGACTGCATTCCCCCTCTGATCTGCTGGCCCAGGAAGAGGATCAGATGTTGTGGAGTGTGACCCTGCATCAGTAACCGCCAAAGGCAGAGTTACCAACACTGACATCTCCATAGAGGGGCCTACCCCCGGTGCAGGTTGGTTGGACAGAACAGCATCCCTCCCAGAAACACTCACCTGCGACGGCACATATGTCTCACTGTCCGAATCAGCACCTGACCCATAGAGATCTGCGGAGGTGTAACCAGAGACACCCATGGACAGTATGGTCTGCAGGAGGATTGGGTTTTCACCCACCAACACCCCATGTCCTCCACTGGTGCCCGGTTATGGCTGAGATTCCTCCTGGGTCTGCACCATCTCCTCTACCTCAACAGCATCAAGTGCGTCATCACCTGCATAAACATGAAAGACATCAAATGGAAACAGGCATGAGCACCATAGCACACACATAGGCCTGACAAGCCAGAGATCCAGTACATGAATAACACATGTCCCACATGACTATAACCCTGCCATGCATGCACTGTCAATGAGTTGGAAGGGGAGGCAAAAAGCAGACACTGAGGACTCCAAGATGGAAAAGCAACACATTTGCTGCATGCTGGATAGCACTGGTATCACACATTAGCCTGTGAGTGGCATGTCCAATACACATACATGACGCATGCCAGCACACAGATGGCATGTAGCATTGCCATGGTACTTTTGACAAGTACAGCCATATGTTAGTGAATGAGTACTGTCACCCATCCATGTGAGATGGACATGATGAGATGAAACAATCAAAATAGTGTGACAAAATATGCATGTGCCACACACTGCAACACATCCAGTTAACAATTATACAGTGATGGCAGGCAGATGGATACATCAATGGTTGGTCACTTCAACATGACAGGAAACAACAGTCATGTTCCACATTCAAACAGGCCCCAAAAATTAATGTGAGCAGGCCACTACTCGATCAGCCTGAATGGTCAAATCATTCCATTAACAAGGTAAAACATGTGGGCCATTGTGGGGTGTAATCTATGACAGAAGCATGTCACATATGTGGCATTAGGGCAGAAAAATGTGTTGCAAAAATGGGAGGATTGAAACAATCAGGCAGAACAAACACTGAAAACTTTGAACAATGTTGTTGCAAGATAACAGTTCAAGGGCAACTGCAGTAATGTGGTGCTAATTGGCTACTGTGGTCAGAAGGGATACTGTCATACCCAAATCCAAGGCCGGTGAATGGTTTGGAGGAAGCACATGGGAGACCCATGCCACTCAGGAGTACACACCCTCACCTGGCACTCAATCAGAACACATCACCCAAGCAACATACACATGGATAACACACACATGCATGGGCACTCACCGGACAATGCTTCATAATCTGGTAGGTCTCCCACGCATTGGATCTGTTCCTCTGTGACGAAGGTTCCAGCAACAAACTCATGTTCAGTGAGTTGGTCGTCCTCTGATGGAGACCCACCGCCAGTCACCAGAGAAGAGGCATTATTGGAAGCCAGCTTGTTCTTTGTTCTGCATTTCAGGTCATTCCACCGCTTGTAGCAATCATCAACTGTGCGCCTTACAAATCCAAGGGCACTAATGTGGTCTGTGATGGTCTGCCAGTGGGCTCTACATTGAGCAGGCTTAGTCTTGCAGCCTGCAGTCACCACCATTTTGTGGCTATGTGCCAACACATAGGCCACAAGTGCATCAAGTTCGGCGTCATTGAAGCTAGGCTTCCTTGACGTGCCGTAGTGTGTAGCCGTGTCTGGGGTCTCAGCCTGTAGTGCAAGAGCACCCTTCTTCTTCTTCTTGAAAGGTGGTGCGGATCCTGAGTGGCTTACGACACTCTGGTTAGTAGGGGCAGAAGTGCAGGTGGACTGGGTACTTGAAGTTTGCTAATGCAAAATGACCAAAGGTCTTGGTGCAGGCATTGGCTGCAGGGTGATGTTGGCAGGGCCAACGTCGGTTTGATGGACCTGGACCGACACTGTCCCGGCTGGGAGACTCGGAGCTGGGGTGGATTGAGCTGCAGCTGCCCCGGCAGCCTCCTCACCCTGGCTACTTGGGACAGCAGATGACATTGCTGCCCCAGATCCAAGTGGCCTGGTGACAGCAACTTTCACCGCCACACGTGGCTTAGACTTGGTGACCTGGAAGTCAGCCTGGGAGTCATCCTGTGCCGGTTCAGTTGACAAAATGGGCCGGTCCAACAAGGGCTGAGCTGGGATGGTGTCAGCTACATTTCCCACAACCATGGGGGGGGTATAGGTGGCCCCGATTGGTTCTCCACATACTGGGCTCTAGGGGCACCCTGCAAATCCTGGCCACGTCCCCTACCGCGCCCACCACGCCCACCTCTTACTGCTTGGTCGCCTCCCAACCATGGCACTGATGTTGTTGTGCGTATGGGAGTTGCAGTAAACAATTGTCCTGGGCAATTGGGTTCAAAGGGGTAGGGTACTAGATGGAATTTGTATCCTAGTGCTCTAGCAAGGCTGTCTGTGACCCCTGGGGGAAGATGACGGGTCACGCAACGCACAGACACCCCAAAAACAAAATTACACATGCACGCAACCCCTGATAGACCATGTGCATGGAAAAAAGAACCCGTACTACGCTGTGGCACCCAGAAACACAAAAATAAGCGTACGCGTGTTACACACTGCCTACAATGACCTCTGAAGGGGTATGCGACACACGGGGGCACCCACAGTTGGAAAATACGTGTGCGACTCACCGTCTGCCTTGAAAAAGAACGTGAAAAAGACGCATGTGTGCGCGTTGGCAAAACCCCCGCCAAAAGAAGAAAAGAACGCAGTCTGAGGAAACAGGGAGTACGAACTGGAAATGTTGTGAAGTAATCGCGTGTGAACCAACAAGAAGTACAAGAATCACCCGCTCGCTCTCCACAAAAAGCACGTACAAGGAAATGGCGTCCTACACGTATCTTTTAAGCCTGCGCACATGTGCAACGTCACAGACGCGCATACGCGCTAAGGCCCTTTCCTCCAATGGCACGCTGACGTGCATTATTCTCACATGCTTATTCACAATGTACCCGTGTTGTGGGAAATGCCCGTGCACGTAACGTCACAGACGCGCTTACACGCTAAGGGCCTTTCCTCAGATTTCACGCTGACGTGCAATTTTTTCACGTGCCAAATCACTCTGTATCAAGCTGGCCACACAACAACACACGGAAGACCACGCTCCTGCCCTGAAGGCCGAATTACTGCCCCCCAGACCCCAAGCACACTCCCACCTGCCATCTGCTGCTGCCTGCCTGCTGGCCACGTGCCCTGCTATTTGGCGCCTGCACGTCAGACATCTGCAGGGGTCCAGTTGCTGTGACCACCCCTGCTGGAACAGTAGACTCCCGACTGGTGTACCATCTTGCTCCACAACCCAGCCCCAGGACCAAGTTGCCCACCCACACCTGCCTCGGGGGTTGCCATGTCGGACACAACACCATCTGGCACCACTGGCAACCCCCAGTCAGGGAGGCAGAGGGCTACCAGCTTCACTGCTGCAGAAGTTGGTATCCTGGTTGAGCAAGTCCTGGGGCATTATGATGCCCTCTTTGGAAGTTCACGCGCCGACAATGAAGGACGGAAGAGGATCTGGACGGACATCGTGGCTGCCATCAACGTGGAGGAGGTGTCAGCCCGCGACTTGCAACACGTCCGGAAGCGCTGGGAGGACTTCAGGTCCAGGACCCGCAGCAAGGCCCGGCATCTCCTGAAGGCAAAGCATGGGGAGGGGTGCCGGGTCCGCCTTACCAGAATGCAGATGAGGGTCCTAGAACGTATAGGCCAAGCGCTCCACCTCCAGGTCCTTGGGAGGCAGACCCATCCAGAGTCGAGCGGTAAGTGTGCATGCATACTGATTGAATGTTGTGCATGTTGAGGTGTGGCAGGTATGTGCAGTTTGCACATATGTCTTTGAAGGACCATGTATGTATGTGCATGTACAGGGACATGAGCCTGCCGCATGAGACTCCAGTCATGTGTGAGGCACATCAACGGTGTATGTGTACGAAAGCATTAGGGACAAATGCATGTTGGGATGCACACATGTTTACATATCTGTGTATGTACCATGGCATGGTTGGGGTGTGACACATGGATGTGGGTTCCACCTTCATGTACATGCATGGTGTACATGTGTTTGTCAGGGTATTTGACATGTGTGCCACTGTGATACACCATGGATGCATGTGACACTGACATGTAGGAGGCTGATTGGCAGATGTGAAATGGATGCCGGGATTGCACTGCAACAGGTGGTGTAGATGTGCAGATGCATGTACGTCTGGTGGCGTGTGTGCATGTGTTTGCCAATCCCTGTGTTGCCTGTGATGTCAGGCTAACCTTCAGATGGTCATGGTGTTGTATGTGTATGGATGGTGCTGGCTGCTGCAACATTCCAGGTCACTTGCGCGTGAGTGGTGATAGAGATGATATGTGTTTTGGGGAGTGTGAGGCCATGTGTGAAGGTTGAGACTGCCACTCATCTGCAACTGTCATGTGTGTATCAGACCATTGTACAGTGCCCTGATGCCTGTGATCTGTCTCTCCCTGTCTGCAGTGTCAACTCATGAAGAGGGCAGAGACAGTGCTGTGGAGCACACAGGCAGGGATCCCACCCCCCAGCCGGAGAGGCAAGGCCCAGCTCCCCTCCCAGGTTTCCATCTCGTCGGGGAGTGAGGAGTCTGGTGCCGCCTCCGAGGCGGCAGCTGCCGGGGGTAGGTCCAAGAGGCGGAGGTCAGAGGTGGACTCCTCGGCAGCAGAAGGGGCAGCTGAGACCGCACAGGGCCCTACGGAGGAAGATGGCATGGAGTCATTCAGGTTGGTGGGGGGTTTGGTTGAGGGGGAGGCCGTGGAATTCACACACATGGGGCCTGGAGGGGGGATTTCACTGGTGCCAGTGGTGCAGTCCAGGGGCAGGGACAGGAGGCAGCAAGGGCCGCCACGGATGTGCCTGTGTGTAATCCTGTTCCCGATCCTGTGACTGCATCATCCGGCACCAGCAGGGATGCCTTCGTCCAGACCCGTTTTCAGGGAGGGGATAGCCACACAACAACTGGGCTTCCTCTCCCTGTGGACATGGCAATCCAGGACCGGATTGAGCCTGTCCTGGGTGGGGTGGCGTTGCATGTTCGTGACATTCGGGATGACGTGCGGTGTTCTCGCGAGGACAATGCACGTCATTTCAAATGTCTCGAAGACCGTGTCAACCTACTGGGCAGGGTCACCAGTGCTGGGTTCCTCCATGTGCTGGAGCTTCTGCCGACCCCCTCCTCAACTGAACTCCCTATGCGCCAGTCGCCCTCCATGCCATCTTCCTGCCCAAGTGTCACCCGGGCACCCTGTGGAGCTGTCCCTGACCCAGAGGCCAGGCTGGTGGAGGACACATCCCTGCCACAGTCGGGAGTCGGAGGTCCAGCAGGGGTGGCCACCCAAACAACTGGACCCCAGGAGGTTGCTGACATGTAGGCATGCAGGGCACATGGACAGCAGCAGCAGGCTCTAGGTGGGAGCGATGATGTCTCGGGGCCAACAATATCAGAGGGGCAGGCATCGGACAGAGGGCAGGAGGACCCTGGATTGCAAGTGTCTTCCGTGTGGCAGCGGTTGGGCCAGGCCATAGATGCGGAGCGGGGGCAGGCAGAAGAGGCACGGCTCACAATGGTCAGGGCGGAAAACTCCATGCGGAGGGAACTGAGGCGGGCCGAGTTCCTCGAGCAAATTTGCAGGGAGTTGGAGTTCAACATGGCATCGTCCCTGCGAAACCTCGGGGCCATTGAAGAGGCCCGCCTCCAGGACATAGACCAGGAGTTCGATGATGCCCTGGCACGGGAAATTGGGAAGTGAACCGTCGGACTAGCCTTTCTCCATTGTATATAGTTTGTAGTGTTAGGTTTCATTTTCATTTTCAATTATTTTGGGGTGATTGGACTATGCAACAGAAGCTAAAGACCAAGTAGCAATACTAGGTCACACAGCCACTCTCTTTGGGGCCCAATCTGGGTACATAGTTATTCAAAGTTCAAAGCGATATGAATAGGTATCCAAAATGTATAATGCTTAGTCAATAAAATATAGATGAGTCTGTTTTATGGTTGAGTATCCAAAGTGATTATTTATCCAAAAGAAGTTCAAAACAAGAACAGAAAATTTAACTAATGAATTCTTAGTGAGGGAGCAATTGCCACAATCCATACATAATTCAGACTGAAATATGCCAATGCATTTCGGAAATCATTTCCTTCTTCAGGGCAAGTCTAGTCCTCAAAGTGGACATGTACAAACACATTAACATCATAATAAGCACATTTGTTGTAAAAAATAAAAAGAAGAAAAAGAAATTGTAGCATACCGATCAGAAGTATTTTCAATGGATGGTGAATAGAAAAGACAAAATAAGAATACCCCATAAGTGATATGAAATGTCAATCAATAGCAACAAAAAGGCAATGTAGTTTAATTTTACCTTATTGGTGTGACAAGTGGTATAGAACCAAGCGTGTCTGTCCACAGGGATGGGCCAACAGCAATGTCGTAGACAGCAGATGTAAATAATGTTCGTAACAAATCTTTAAGCATGTAGGGCGTGCAGATACTCCTGTGTGTGGCTATACTGCAGTAACACAGACTGCCGTGTTAAGCCGTTGCCGGGACAACGGTACTTTTGTGGCACACGTAGCAACTTGAATCTAGTAGTCAAAAGAAAAGAGGATCAAATCAGATACCTCATTCTATACTGGCATGCGAGTGGATGCAATAGGATAGGAGCGGTGTGTTGAGCATGAATCAAATACCTTTAATCACAAGGAGAGTGCAAATCCTCCTACGTGTGGCTTCACTGCAGTAACTCAGACTGCCGCGTTGAACCGTTGCTAAGATACAGGTTCATTTGTAACACATGTGACCGCTTCGCATCTGTGAGTGGTCATGAGATGAGTTATGTGGCAGGTCTAGTCTGCGGAGATGAAGACATAAAATATTTATGTGGTATTCTCTATCTATGTCCACAATTGTGATAACAAAAAATAGGAAAGAGCAAAAAGTAATAAAAATGGTAGAAATACTCCATGTTTGAAGCGCAAGTAAAGGCAGCCACAAGGGGAAATTCCTAAACTCCATGCGAACACAAATGCATATCATGTGAGCAAGTACATAAATACAGATATAAACAGCAGACAAGTATCGAAATCAACCTCATGTGCTAAAAATGATCAAGGTCCAGCCTCGTCGCGGAAGGTGACACCCTTGCGTGGCACCTTGGGTCCCAGACAGCGTCCGGGACATGCGGCAAGGCTCATTTGGGTGACACAAAGCGAAGTTTCTAACTAGAACAAATAGTACGAATTCTCGGAACATGTAGTAAAATACAGAATACTGGAGGCACAAACAGTAATGTATCTCAAATGTATCAGTGATAGTTAATTTCTTCGTTCAAACCATTCGGAACCAGACTGCAGAGTTTGTCGATCCAAAATGTCTCCCTGCGGTTAAGCGCAGGCCCAAATCCTCATGGGAATTGTTCTTGGTCAGAACTTCAAGGATCAAAAACTTGATTTGTGAAAGGTTATGATTGTTCGAGGCCCAATGGCGGGCCACAGCTGAATTAGTGTTGGAGTTGCGGATACAAGACCGGTGTTCGTTCCACTGTGTCTTCACCGCTCTGGTTGACTGACCCACGTAGTATTTCCCACATGGGCATTTGATGCCGTATATGATGTTCGTACTGTCACATGTACCGAATGTCTTGAGAAGAATCTTCTTACCTGTTCGTGGATGAAAAATAACATTGCCTTTGATAACTGAGTTGCAATTAATGCAGTGTAAACAGGGAAAAGTACCAGTACGCTGTGTGATCAATTTCTTCAAGGGTGGTCTTGTATGTACCAGTTCATCCCTGAGGTTCCTACTTCTTTGATAGGCGAAAACAGGTGGCTCATTGAATAGATTTTGTACTCTTGTATCATTCTTAAAAATGCTCCAATGTTTCTTGATGGTTTTCTTGATTTTATTACTCTGAATGGAGAATTTAGATACATAAACTGGTGATTTTAGCTCCCTTGCTGGTTTCTTCGGAGCAGATAGTAGAGCTTTGCGTTCTAGGGAGCTAACCCTTTCAACCGCAGAATCTGATTCTTCTTGGTGGTATCCTCGTTTCGAAAACTTCTCCTTCAGAGCCAATTGTTAATTGGATTTCACCATGGAGCAATGGAATTTTATTATTCCGTTTTCCTTTGGTGGACAGGGAGTTTGGACCATTTTTCAACAGGAATTCTTTGGATCGGATCTACATTTCCTTTTTGATTTTTTTGGACATGCATTTCATTTAATTACATTGTTTTGTTCATAATACATTTTTATATTTTAATTCCATTCATTGGGTTCATGCATGTCAAAATGTGTGTTTACACAATCTATGGCAAACAGTGTGTGTGTGTGACGGAAATGTGTTGATGTACATGGTTGACTTTTGATTTGTGTCCTGACAAAGGCATGTCGATGTGGGGTGGATTGGTGAAATAATTGCATGTCAAGACTGGGGGCGTGCTGTGGTATTTTGGTGCACATGAGGGCCATGATTGTGCAGCTTCCTGTCGTGTTGCAAGGGGACATGAGTCGGGGCCTGACCCTCAATGCTGGGTGGATGGGGGTCCTGGGGGACATGAGTTGGGGCCTGAACCTCAATGCTGGGTGGATGGGGGTGCTGGGGGACATGAGTCGGGGCCTGCTGGCAGGTCCCCCTCACTGCTGGGTGGATGGGTGTGCTGGGGGACATGAGTCGGGGCCTGCTGGCAGGTGCCCCTCACTGCTGGGTGGATGGGGGTGCTGGGGTACATGAGTCAGTGCTCACTTGTGTGTGGTGACATGTGGGCTGGCTGGGGGGCTTCGCCAGGGTGGATGGGCTGCCTGTGGGGAATGGCCATGGGTGCAGTGTGTACCCCTGTGTTGGGGTCTGCCTGCAGGCCCTGGGGAGGGGGGAGAGGGCACACCTGGGAGGACACACACTGTCAATTCGTTGGGACACACCCGTAATACACGTACCACCCGCTCGTACAGGGCCAATCGCATGTTAAAATTTGCTCGCACCCCCGAAATACAAGTTCCCCGCTCACACAAGGCCAATCGCGTGTGAAAGTTCCCGCGCACCCCCGAAATACACGTACCCCGCTCGCACAGGGCCAATCGCATGTGAAAGTTCCCGCGCACCCCCAAAATAACGTACCCTGCTCACACTAGGGCAATCGCGTGTGAAAGTTCCCGCGCACCCCCGAAATACACGTACCCCGCTCACACAGGGCCAATCGCATGTGAGAATTCCCGCACTTCCCCGAAATACACGTACCCCGCTCGCACAGGGCCAATCGCATGTGACAGTTCCCACGCACCCCCGAAATACACGTACCCTGCTCGTACAAGGCCAATCTCGTGTGAAAGTACCCGCATACCCCCCAAATACACATACCCCGCTCACACATGGCCAATCGCGTGTGAAAGTTTGCACGCACCCCAGAAATACACGTACCCCGCTCGCACATGGCCAATCACGTGTGAGAATTCCCGCGCACCCCCAAAATACATGTACCCCGCTTGCACAGGGCCAATCGCGTGTGAAAGTTCCCGTGCACCCCCGAAATACACGTACCCCACTCGCACGAGTCCAATCACATGTGAAAGTTCCCGCGCACCCCCAAAATACACGTACCCCCGCTCGCACAAGCCCAATCGCGTGTGAAAGTTCCAGCGCACTCCAGAAATACACGTACCCCGCTCGCACAAGGCCAATCGCGTGTGAAAGTTCCCGCGCACCCCAGAAATACACGTACCCCACTCACACAGGGCCAATCGCGTGTGAGAATTCCCGTGCACCCTCGAAATACACGTACCCCGCTCGCACAGGGCCAATCGTGTGTGAAAGTTCCCGTGCACCCCCGAAATACACGTACCCCGCTCGCACAAGTCCAATCACGTGTGAAAGTTCCCGCGCACCCCCAAAATACACATACCCCACTCGCACAAGGCCATTCGCATGTGAAAGTTCCTGCGCACCCCCGAAATACACGTACCCCGCTTGCACAAGTCCAATCGCGTGTGAAAATTCCTGCGCACCCCAGAAATACACGTACCCCGCTCGCACAGGGCCAATCGTGTGTGAGAATTCCCGCACACCCCTGAAATACACTTACCCCGCTTTCCCAGGGCCAATCGCGTATGAAAGTTCCGGCGCACCCTGAAAATACACGTACCCCCACTCGCACAAGGGCATTCGCGTGTGAAAGTTCCCACACACCCCAGAAATACACATACCCTGCTCGCACAAGCCCAATCGTGTGCTAAAGTTCCTGCGCACCCCAGAAATACACGTACCCCGCTCGCACAAGGCCAATCGTGTGTGGAAGTTCCACCGCACCCCCGAAATACACGTACCCCGCTCGTACAAGACCAATCGCGTGGGAAAGTTCCCGCGCACCGCAGAAATACATGTAACCCGCTTGCACAGGGCCAATTGCATGTGAAAGTTCCCGCACACCCCCGAAATACATGTATCCCGCTCGCACAAGTCCATTCACATGTGAAAGTTCCCGCGCACCCCAGAAATACAGGTATCCCGCACAGGGCCAATCGCGTGTGAGAATTCCTGCGCACCCCGAAATACATGTACCCCGCTTGCACAGGGCCAATCGCGTGTGAAAGTTCCTGCGCACCCCCAAAATACACGTACCCCACTCACACAAGGCCAATTGCATGTGAAAGTTCCCGCGCACCCCCGAAATACACGTACCCCGCTCGCACAAGCCCAATCGCGTGTGAGAATTCCCACGCACCCCCGAAATACACGTACCCCACTCGCACAAGGCCAATCGCGTGTGAAAGTTCCTGTGCACCCCCAAAATACACGTACCCTGCTCGCACAAGCCCAATCGCATGTGAAAGTTCCCACGCACCCCAGAAATACACGTAGCCCGCTCGCACAAGCCCAATCGTGTGCGAAAGTTCCCGCGCACACCCGAAATACACGTACCCCGCTCGCACAGGGCCAAGCGCGTGTGAAAGTTCCTGCGCACCCCCGAAATACACGTACCCCGCTCGCACAAGCCCAATCGCATGTGAAAGTTCACGCACACCCCAGAAATACACATACCCCGCTCGCACAAGCCCAATCGCGTGTGAAAGTTCCTGCGCACCCCCAAAATACACGTATCCCGCTCGCACAAGGCCAATCGCGTGTGAAAGTTCCCACGCACCCTAGAAACACACGTACCCGGCTCGCACAGGGCCAACCGCATGTGAGAATTTCCGCACACCCCCGAAATACACATACCCCGCTCACACAAGGCCAATTGCGTGTGAAAGTTCCCGCGCACCCCCGAAATACACGTACCCCGCTCGCACAAGGCCAATCACGTCTGAAAGTATCCGTGCACCCCAGAAATACATGTACCCCAGTCGCACAAGGCCAATCGCATGTGAAAGTTCCCACGCAGCAGGGTACGTTTATTCGGAGGGGTGCGCAGGGATTTTTACAGACGTTTTCGTGGTTGGGGGCTGTATGCTGGTCCACTGGCATGTGCGCCATGTACGGGAATTGTGTGCTGTTCATGGCGCACGGGGAAGGGTTGGGGGCATAACTGGCGGTGCTGCAGGGTCGCTGCGCTACTCTACACCACGGCTGGTTATGGATTTTGAAATCCATGAATACACTGTGTGCGGAAATGGATTTTGGCGCACGCGGCTGTGCTGAATTCTATGAATTACCCCCTTGGTCTGTAGAGTGAATTGTATCCCTACAAAATAAAACTGTGTACCTCACCTTTGGTATACTTAATAATAAAACCACATATGCTCCAATTGACAATTATGTCTCGGTGGGCTTTTTAGACTATGTTTCATTGCCAACCATAAACCGTTAAGTGAGATTTGGTTAGTTTTGTTGATATCTGCAGAATCTACATGTATCTTCCATAGATAACATTAATCCAATTCATCTTTATTTTGGCTCAAAGCCATAAAAGCAGTACACAAATGCAGTGCAATAGGATAAGCTGCAACTCATTTCCATAAACTAAATCATCAAATATAGATACAATATTAGTACCAAATATAATAAGCTGAGTCGCAAATTCATTCATAGGTTCAGAATAAATTTAAAAAAGTAGCATTCACCCTGAGAGGAGAGCACGCTCACAACCTCTGGTGAAATCCATAGTTTTACCACTCCCTCAAACTATACAGTCTAGGAGCAATTTCAATTTTCTTTGACGATTTTTATTCTGAGCAGCCAGGCCCTATGGATATTACGTGCTACAGAGAATACGATGTATTGCACTCGTGAATGTCTGCAGTATTTAAGTGCTTCAAGAGTCAACCAAATTCTTGCTGCTTTAAACAAAGGTCTCAAGTAACAGCGACTTAAATCCTGTAGTTTTGGGGAAAAAAAACCAAAAAGTGAATAATAGTTCCCATTCCCTTTTCACAGATGTGGCAAATCCCCAGGTTCCCTTGCTTCCATGACTTAAAGTGACCCCCGCCTAAATCTGATATACAGGGATCTCTCATAAGGTGAATAAATATAGTCCAAATACAAGACAAAGCCAGGAGTTAATTTCTCCTTCACATAATCCGGCCCCAAAGAGAGTTTACTTGCAGCTTGTGCCACCAATTCCTTTCTCCTCAAAGATTTGATCTTAGCTAATGCATTTTTTCCAATGTTGTCGGGGGAATTTTAACACTCAGTGATGTTTAGTTCAGTCAGTTTTCTCTCAACATGAGAGACCCGCAGGAGTTACTTCTCCACATCCAAAATCATAAGGTGCTTCAGTGCACTATGGTACTTGCCCAGATGCTCAGTGTTACATAATCTGAGCCAATAAAAAACAAGTTTTAGTGCAAGTAAGTTACCAATTGGGCTTATATCCAATTCCATATGTAATAGAGCAGTCACAGAACTTGATGGCAACAAAAGTACGTTGTTAAGGAAACCTTTTCAATTTTTTTGAGGACCTTTTGGGAACCGTATCCCCAAATTACAGCACCAAAGCTTGAGGCTCCGATAGCCTGCCTTCTATAAAGATGAAGGGTATACGAAATCACCCTGCTACCATGCCTTCTTTCAAACGATTGTGTAGCACCAGAACATTTTCTGAGATTAGAGCAGGTTTTGTCCAGCTGCAGGATCCATCCACCATTTTCATGAAATCGAAAACCTAAGTAATCATAAAATAGTGTCTGTTCTAATATACATTCATTAACAGAGATATTCAAAGTACTATGTTTAGTGAACTGAGGTTTAAAGACCATCATCTTTGTTTTTTAATTATTTAGCTGTAACTCCAGTTCCTTACATGTATTGAGAAATGATTTCAAGTTTGCTTTCGAACCGAGCATTGAGGTAGATAAGAACATTTAATAAAACAAGCGTATTGTTTATTTATAACACGCTTAATACCAGCGAGTGGTTCCTAAGTGCGTGATCAGGTTTCGAACCTGTGTGAACTTCAAATGGGGATGATAGATTTTAGAATACAGAAGTTGAATTGCACATAACAATTTGGACAGTACGCCCCTTTTCCTCATAATGTCCCAAAGAATATCCCTAGAAACGCTATCAAATGTGGTCTGTTGATCCACACATACTGCATAAAATGTCATCTTAATAATAAGGTATATTTCTGGATTAATACATAAGGCTAAACCCTTGATCAATTGTGTTCTTTTTGCTTGACAAAGCCTGCCTGGAGGTCACTAAAAATATCATTTTCGTCTGCCAAACACGAAGTTGAGAAAAAACAGTTTTTAAAAAATGTTTGCCCGCACTGTCTAGTAGGGAGATTAGACGATAGTTGGCCGGTGTATCCTCCCCCTTTTTTTTATAGATTGGGACAATAGTGGCATCACACCAGGAGGCAGGAACAATGTCCTTCTCCATGAAAGCATTACACATTCTGCATAGGACTGGGCTCCAGATCCCACTTTTGTCCTTGTAAACATCACCAGGGATTTGGTGCAGGGAATGGTGCCATTCCTTTGGCTCTCAATTGCCCTCTATATTAAAGTAGAGACTCTCCCTCCTATACTCTGGCTTTGAGGGTGGAGCTAATATGACAGTACAAATAGCATCAACTGGTCAATCATATCGTTTTTGAAAATGTTGTCTCTACCCTTCTCACGTGATACAACATTGGCACTTTGACTACGCATTAACCTCATCACCTACTATCAGTTTCCAAAAGGAAACATAATCTCCATTTTCGTGTGCCCGAAAAAAAGTGCTTCCCATCTCAAGGAGGCAAATCGTTTTTTTTTCCTTTGCCAGCAAGGCCTTGTAATAAGATTTTAGCAGCCGAAGTTGAAATGTATCCAATATCCATATTGTGTTTACACTCTGCACTATCTTGCATTTCGCAGTCTTGCAGTCTTTGTCATACCATTTGGCCTTAATAATAGCATGCTTTTTAACTTCGATCACAGGACTTGTTGCAAAAGGGGTCAGGTCCTCTAAACGACTGTTACATTTATTTATTGTTTTTTGTTTCTGAACATTTTCTGCACAGTTAATTTTAAGGTTGGCTAGGATCACTTCATTTACAGCATGCTTTAAATCCTGTTCAATAACCCTGGACCATCTTACACACGTTTGCAAATTACCCACTAAGTTGATACCTTCAACCCTGGTTGCGGCCTGTGATGGAAAAGTAGTAGGTGTATTAATCTGCACAGCAGCAAACAAAGGGTTATGGTCACTTTCATCTCTTTCAAGGATCATAAAATTGTTCACTCTATGCCAGTCTTTTGCTGTTATCAGGATGTAGTCAATTAAGCTCATTCCATTATACCTCTTGAAAGTTGGTCCACCAGTTGGTCATCAAGAAAACGAGTTTTGCAAGACTTCAATTCTAAATTATGGAAAATGCGGGCCATATCAATTGCATACTGGCGAATCGTCTTCAGATGCAAGACGTGCACAGTAGGGATGTCCTAAGCAGTGTTAGATCACCAGCCATTATGACACAGGTCTTTGAAGAGTTAAACATTTATCTCCAAGGATGTGTGGGAAATTTGAAAAGTTTTGATTTTGTTCAAGCTGTTTCTTATAAAAAAAAAACTTAAAAAAAACTGTGACATATATGACTTCATACGCTAATTTGGGGCAGAGATCAGTCGGGAAAAGATGGAAAGGAAATAGTGGGATGATGCTGGTTAAGGAGGATGGTAAGTGGAAACCAAGCACTATGCACATGGAAATATTATCCAGGTAAGACAGCACATTCAACCAGTCAGCACAAGATCTCAGTATGTTGATGCACCTTTTAAAGAGATATATTTTTGAAAACAAAAAGTCACAGGGCCTCATTACACGGTAGGCGGAGAACCATGGTGCTATTAGAGCCATGGTTCATGCCGGTAAAATACCGGCACCGCCTTGGTGGAAAGGGGAATTACCGCCCCTTTACAAGGTTGGCGGGGCGGTAATTCCCCCTTCCACCATTGCCCTTCCCCATTCCCATTTTTGCCCCATAGGGCATAATGGGAATCGGGAAGGCGCTATTTAAGGTACCGCAAATTGCGGTACCGTAATTAGCTCCCTGGGTCCCTTTTAGGGTTGGTTTTTAACGCCGCAAAAAGCAGGCGTTAAATTCTCCAACCCGCAAAGGGACCTCGTAGTAAGGCGGTAAGGATTTACCAGTACCGGTAAAATACCGGTACCGGTAAACCCTTACCGCCTACCGTGTAATGAGGCCCACAGTTTTTAATATGGGAAGGAGTAACTCAGGCTTTCATCCTTCTGAGGATGCACAAGAAAATACAGTTCAGTTCAAGTGGGAAATATTGGGATTTCACAGCAGATATTCAGAATGAATCACATTTCAAACATGCCTGGATCTGCTTTTCATCATTCAGACGTTTCTAAAATAAGGACAACTGAGCTTTAAATACCACAGTAAAAGGAGTAAATGACAGACATATACCTAACAAAGGTCCACCGAGCTCGGCAGTGTCAGTCACATATATAGTGTTCATTTCACTCTGTCTATTTTTTCTAAGGGTATTTAGATAAAAAAAGCATTGACTTTTTTAGTTTGGCAATAAAGAGAGTGCATGACTGGCAAATAATCAAAGAACTGTGAACAGGGATTGGGAGGCAATCAACACTTTTTCCTGGGAAATAGAACTCAATTGGCCTAATCGCATGTGGTGCGGGAAAGAATGGCTGGAAAATCACGGTATTATATTTAACATAACTTTACCAACAGTTTTACATAGTAATACATTCCAACTTTGGTTTTAAAGTATGTGATTTACTTCTAGTACATTAGAGGAAAACATTATTGGAAGACATCCAGATATGATGCCAGCGAAAAGCCAACAGGATTGATTTACAAAAAAGGTTTTACAGTGGCTTGGAAAGGTTCCCTCTTTAAATTATTTACAGTTACCAGCAAGGTATAAAAATATAAAGCGGGAATATTTACAAAACTAGAGAACTCGTCTGAAGATTCAATGAAGAACTTGTGCTGAATGTCTTAATCGAATTCCGTACCCATATAAAAGCTGTCTATTCAGATATCCAGTTACATTTGTTTATAAAAAAGACCACCGTCAAACTGTTCATGACACCATACCCGCCCAAATATTTATCTCGAGGATCAAATGCAAAAGCTGCCCACTGCACTCAGTTTTCCCAGTCTGTCACTGAGAAGAACATCCTGAAGATATATCATCTCCGAATTCAAGGTGAACCCAAAGAGAGCTCTCCATGCCCCTTCAGCTTTATTAAAGAACATATCAAGCCTTCCATCACCTTCCAGGGGCATAAACATAGATGAAATGCTTATATTAACCAGGGCAATAATGTAATGCTGTGCCACAGGATACATTGCCACCACGGCCCAAAAAAGAAGAACTAGGGACACATATAAAGGACCTGTTATGTCAAGGAGTGAATCACAGCCCAAGATCCTGTACCGCCAGGTGCAATGACTCATCAGGCGTAAGATGATGAAGTCGCATCTTGAAGCATTGTGGGGCCCATGGGCACAGATACACGTCAGGTCCCTCTGAACCACATCAGCTAAGGAGTTCAGGATTCATGGTCACTCCACCCCACCCGCCCCATGTCACAATCACAGCATACGTGTTCCCTTAAAGTCCCCCTAGCCCATTCAAACGTGCATGGTTTGAATACGTTCTACATACGCCATAGACCCCAAAGATAGAGCTTGGCTGCATGAGACAGACTGGAAGCAACGAAAAAGGTAAACATATACGCATGAATCAGGTGTTAAGGATTATATGTTACCAGTAAGTTGCCGATATGGCAACATAGGCAGTAATTAGAAGAACGCCATGGCTTTCAAGTGGTTTTGCCATTAGTGAATACAGAAACAGATGACTTTGTGATGTGCGGTACATCAATGGTTTCCATTGTGCAAAGAAGAATCACTAAAGTAACTTTAATAATGAGGGAATCTTTTTTTAAGAGAATACCTTTTGGACTAAGTCACTGTGAGGGTCTGACAATGTTGAAACAGTGAGAGACAGGAAATATCTGCAGGTAAAACACGAGTTGCCAGGATAACACACTTTGGCTGATATGTGAAGGTGGGATTTCAGCCCTTTTGGGAATTGCTACACTTGTCCTATGTGTTTCACAATTCTTGTCATGCAGCAACTTGCAACTAATTATTAATCCTAGACTTTCCTGAACAAAAACAATGCCCTATTTTGCAGACCCGAAGTATGAAGTACACACATCACATAATAATCTATATATATATATATATATATATATATATATATATATATATATATATATATATATATATATATATATATATATATATTATGTTGGTGTTTCCATAGGAAGAGCACTTTTTGGGTGGCTTATAACTTTGCTCCCCTTGGACGAATCCTCACCAAACATTTGTGATGTCATCTTTGATGTCCTGGGTGTTAGTGTTAGCAGTGCACGGTGGCGCGAGTTATGGTTGCTTATGTTACCATAACTGCCGAATTTCAGGGGTTTTTCAGTTTTACTTTGAACCATAACGTCCCTTTAACAAAGTTTTTTCACTGAATTTCATAGGTTTTTAGTAGCGCAACTTAACCATAACGTCCCTTTAACAACGTTTTTTTACTGATATATATATATATATACATATTCCCCAAGATAAGGCAAGAAAGCCTTCACTGTATGGAGCTGCACTCCCAACACTATGGAATGGCACCAATCCATGGCTGCAATTTGCCGAAAAATGAGGTTTCAGGAACTCTGAAATAACCGCACTTGCAAATAATTGCAAAAGTAGAAAAAAAGTTTTATTTTAACATATCATGGCGTATAAAAACAAAGGCTTCCCAAGAAGTAAGAGTCTGGCTGATGCGTTTCGCCACACTCCTGTGGCTTGTTCACAGTTGCTCCTCCCAGTCATTGGAGCCCAAATTTAAACACTCTACAACAAATACAAAATAGTGAAAAGGTGATTTACTGGCTATTTGCAAATGCAGGTGGCCATTTTGGAACGGGTTCAATTTACTTATAATGCATACCATG
Organism: Ambystoma mexicanum; assembly: GCF_040938575.1. Lineage (NCBI taxonomy): Eukaryota > Metazoa > Chordata > Amphibia > Caudata > Ambystomatidae > Ambystoma > Ambystoma mexicanum. The sequence continues at coordinate 1,548,240,392 of NC_090929.1, forward strand.
GGTATAAAAGCTGAAGTGAAACTGCATGCATGATTAAGTGCAAATGTTATCTAAAAATGCTAATTATATCCATAGTGGAATCTCAACCATGCACATATCGAGACCAAATACTGTTTGAGCATTCGCATTCATTTAGCCAACATAAGAAAAATTAATGCACAGTGCACGATAAAAACAGACATACGTTTTCACAAAAAATACATTCCTATGAAATAGAATACAGTAAATTGCTAGTGCCTTACTTAAAAATAGTAATCATATTCATGGTCTTTGTAAACAGTGAGATTGATACTCTATGATATTGCTGATTAATCAGGGTATCATAGATTTTAAAACAATATGTCTGTGCACCCTTATTTTGCAACTTCATTGCCCGAATGGGAATACAAATAACATTAATTTATATTATCAAACCTTTCCCAACTTCATTGCCCGAATGGGAATACAAATAACATTAATTTATATTATCAAACCTTTCCCAATCCTAAAATAGTAGGTATTGATTTGGCCAATGCAGAATAAGGTGCTTATACCCGGGATTTAGACAGTATGGCAATTGTGGATGTTGCGAAGACCTATCTAACTGTGTCCCGATACACACATGATGGAAGAAACCGTTGATCATATTTCCTGACAGGTATGCATCTTGTATTAGTAAAATGAAAAATAGAACACAAGGTCTTATTTTCTAATATCAATGTAAGTCACATACAAATAAAAAAGTGAAAAGAAGAAAAGGGTGTATAAAAAAGGAACATGAAACCCTTGCCAAAAAAAGGTGTATGAGAGAAGGATAGATTCAAGACTATGAAAGAATCAGAAGATAAAAATCAATAGAAACGAAGATTAGTGTGAGGATCAAAAGACAAATATACATGTTATTGTTCCAAAAAAGCAAGCATGAGATGTCAAAATGACAAAGCAAAACTGAATAAGTAGTAGAAAGGCACTGTCATATAAAAGAGAATAGGTAAACTATCTAAACACCCAGAAACGTGTATAATTCCTCATCTATATTGTGTCCTTTCGGATATTTACTTTCAAAATCAATAATATATTTCGTCTCTTCTTGTCTCAATTGTTTTTCACTGTCACCTCCTCTTGGGCCAGTGTCAACCTTAAAGATACCAAAAAAAGTTAGAGTCTTGGGATCGCATCATGGAACTCGGAAAATGTTTAGCCTTGGGGTATGCATGGTCCTTGTGGTGATGGCACGAATATGCTGCAAAGTCTGCACCTTTAGCTTACATTGTGTGCTGCCCACATACCACTTGAGGCAGGGGCATGTCAAAACCTCAGCTCACAACTGATTTTACCCCTAATTTGCATGGGTGTTTTGAGAATGGGGTGAGTGTAGTTGTTACAATTAAAAGCATATTTACAAAATTAGCATTTTCTGCACTTAAAAAAGACATCACATCCCTCTGAGAGCCAGTTACTGCCTTTTTTGGTGTGGTGAGAAACCATGTAACTATGTATTACAAGATCTTTGATAGATGTGCTCTTTCGGAAAGTTAAATCTGGATGTTTGCATTTTACCCAAATCATTATCTACCTTCAGAACTTTCCAGTATGTGTTGTTGATGTTATGTATCTTTGATAAGTGGCTTCTGAAAGTTAAAATTAGTCTGATAGTACTTTCTTCTGTGCTCTCCTTAAGAGCAGATTTAGATATCATCAACAAGTCCTGTCTTTTCATTTCCCGGACTTTAAGATACGATCTTTCAATAACTTTTTTAGGGTACCTTGATGTAAGAAATTTTGGGCTGTGACTTGGCATGCTGTGTCGAAATATACAATATGACTACAGTTTCTTCTTATGCGAATAAATTCACCGTATGGAATGGACCATAAAAGACTCTTGGGATGGGCACTGTTTGCATGCAACGGGACATTTGCACCAGTGATTTTTCTATGAAGTTCACACCCCAATTTTTGGTAAACAATTTTGATTTTTACGTCAAGAAACACACTATCATGCACACTATTTTGTTCAGTGAATTGTAAATTCAGTTTGTTAATATTAAGGAATTTTACAAATTCTTGCCATGATTGTGCGGTACCATTCCAAATGATGAATAGATTGTCGATATAGCATAGCCATAGTATTATCTTATCAGTGAAAATGTAATTTTCTTCTGTCCATACAATTGATTTTTCACAGTTACCCATCATGAGATTAGCATACAAGGTGCAAACATTACTCCCATGGCGGTACCCTGGGTTTGACGAAATAACTCATTGTTGAAAAAAAAGAAATTATTCTCTAAGCAAAGTCTTAGCATTTCTAGGATCATTGTAGTGTGTTCAAGATAGCTAAGAGATCTGGTTTTCAGAAAAACATCACAAGCCCTTATGCCATCCTCATGTTGTATTGACGTGTAGAGAGACACCACATTCATGGTGGCCAACAAATATGTTGGTTCCCAGGGTAATTCATCAATTTTACATAGAAAATCAGTGGGGTCTCTTACGTATGAGGGTAGCATCAAGACATAGGTGCAGAGGACTTCGTCCACAAATCTGGACATATTCTCAAGGAGTGAGCCACATATTGTCACTATAGGTCTCCCTGGAGGTCTAGTGGGGTTCTTAAGGACTTTGGGGAGGAAATATATGGTTGGAATGACTGAGTGTTTGGTAAAAAGGAAGTTAACCATTTCCTCCTCCAAGATGCCCATGTTTTGCCATTTTATTAGGAAGTCCCAAACTTTATTTTCCATTTCTTGGATGGGATTTTTTGCAAGTCCTTCATAGCATTTGAGATCATTAAGCTGCCTGTACGCTTCTTTCACATAGTCTTGTTTGTTCATTATAACAATATTGCAACCTTTATCCGCTGGTTTCACTATATACTTGTCCATTTTGCAGAGGTTAGACAGGACCCTTTGTTGTTTCCACGGAAGATTACTTTTAGTGTGTTTTTTATTGTTATTTCTCCTTTCTTGTTTGAAGTCATCAATTACAACATTCGAGAATGCTTCAATGTTCATATTTTGAGCACTTAAAGGATTAAACTTAGATTTGCATTTAAGTTTACATTTGGATGGCCAGTCTGTGCAAATTCCTAATGTTTCTAAACTATTAGTCTCTAATATTGTAGATGCATCTTCCAAAGTATTATCACTTTCCTGATGTAATGTGACTACGGTGGTTAGAGTATCCATATCGGCAATTGTAATGTCTGTATGACCTTCCAGCGTTGTTTTGTTTTTCTTTTTGTATTTATTGGTTGCAAAGAACTTTTTCAAGCGTAGTTTTCGTACAAAGCTATCCAGATCCAGTCTTCTCTGCACGTAATCGTAACCAGCCAGTGGACAAAAGTTTAAACCCAGCTTCAAAACCTTAGTCTCTTCCGGGGTCAGGACATGGTCAGAAAGATTGATAATTTTTTGATCATTAAGGCATAGCCTAATATCTTCATTCATTTGCCAGAGAGCAATGATCTTGGCGTAGGGTTGTTGTTTGAACTTGTTGCCCATCTGCCCCCTCCTAGTGGTTTTCTTGCTCCTTTTCCTCGTCCTCTTGTTGCGGCTGTGGATCCTTTGGCCTTCTTGTTGCTTGATCGACCATCTTGGCATAGCAGCCTCATCTCCTCTAAGAAATTGAGGCGCACTGTAGGTTCATGTTCTTCATTTTCCGTGATGTCTGGTTCGGAAGTGGAGGCTGTTGATTCTTGGTTAGCTTCTTTCTCTAACCCTGATAGAACCACTGTTTCCTTTGCCTTTTGTCTCATCTCGTTGAAACGATGTGCAAAAGTATACACTCGACCTTGTTCATTATCCCCTTTGTCTTGTAGGAACTTGCGTTGTTTCCTCATTTTAATGTCTTCTTCATATGTTTTGAGGTCATTATTGATGTTAATTTGTAGCTCTTTCCCTTCTTCGCTCTCCTTAACGTTCTTCAGTTTTTCTTCAAGCTCCCCTATTTTTTCGAGGATTTTGGTGCAATCAGGTGTTAGAGCATTGGTCTGATGCATCTCCCCACTCACTCAGCATGACAGGATCTTGCTCCTCAAATGATGGTATTGTGAGGATTCTCAAACCTTGTGGAATTCTCCCCACATCTAAATAGTTATGTAGGGAATGTTCTTCCCACCACTTGCTTGTTTCTTTTTTTCGTAATTTTTCCAATTCTTTTAACATGGTAATTTCATTATTTTCTTTTGTCTTTTCTGTTACTGCTATCTCTCTTTCTTTAAAAGCTGACAGGGTTTCATTGAACAAGCTTGCTGCCTGTTCCCTTCTAGCAGCCTCTATACTTGCTTGGGAAGCCATAGATTGTATTTAGGTAAATGCGTGATCAAGTTCATGAAGAATTTAAAATATAGGATATGGTGGTGAGTCCAGAAAAACACACGCAAATGCGTGCAGTGGTCACTAAATTTGCACAAGAGAAATTACTGTGCAGTAAGGCGAGATAAGAAGGAAGGCACACTGTTGCGGCACCCAAGCCGCAAGCTTTTCAACAATACAGTGCAAATTGGAAGCACATATCCCCGCAGTGTTTTCCGACCACGTCCTCCTACGCTGCCAGTCTCCACCTTCTCGGGTGGCAGGCTTCCAATGCACCGCATGTTGTGGATGTCAATAAAGGAAGTCCTTAGTGTGCACTCCTCGCTGCTACCAGGAAGCGTTATACGCCGCGCAGTGTTTCAAACATCCAAAACGCTTCTGAGTGCGTTAACAAAGAAATGCTCGCCGGTGCTGATCCACGCTGCAATGTCTTCAGCGCGAATATATTTTCTCAAGATAAGGCAAGAAAGCCTTCACTGTATAGTGCTGCACTCCCAACACTCCGGAATGGCACCAATCCACGGCTGCATGCAATTTGCCAAAAAATGAGGCTTCAGGAACTCTGAAATAACCGCACTTACAAATATATGCAAAAGTAGAAAAAAGTTTTATTTTAACATATTATGGCGGTTAAAAACAAAGGCTTCCCAAGAAGTAAGAGCCTGGCTGACGCATTTCGCCACACTCCTGTGGCTTGTTCACAGGTGCTCCTCCCAGTCATTGGAGCCCAAATTTAAACACTCTATAACAAATACAAAACAGTGTAAAGGTGACTTACTGGCTATTTGCAAACGCAGGTGGCCATTTTGGAACGGGTTCAATTTACTTATAATGCATACCATGGGTATAAATGCTGAAGTGAAACTTCATGCATGATTAAGTGCAAATGTTATCTGAAAATGCTAATTATATCCATAGTGGAATCTCAACCCTGCACATATTGAGACCAAATACTATTTGAGCATTTGCATTCATTTAGCCAACATAAGAAAAATTCATGCACAGTGCACGATAAAAACAGACATAAGTTTTCACAAAGAATGTATTCCTATGAAATAGAATACAGTAAAGTGCTAGTGCCTTACTTAAAAATAGTAATCATTCATGGTCTTTGTAAACAATGAGAATGATACTCTATAATATTGCCGATTAATCAAGGTTTCATAGATTTTAAAACAATATGTCTGTGCACCCTTATTTTGCAACTTCATTGCCTGAATGGGATTACAATTAACATTAATTTATATTATCAAACCTTTCCCAATCGTAAATGTAGTAGGTAGTGGCCGTGTAGTTGTGGTTAAGTTGCTAATCCCATAGGAAGAGCAATTTTTGGTTGGCTTATAACTTCGTTCCCCCTGGACGAATCCTCACCAGACTTTGCAAATAAAGTATATGGCCCACTCTGCAAAGTTTGGTGAAGTTTGGTCCGGGGGGGCAAAGTTATAGGGGGGGGGGTCCTAAAATGTATTTTTTTCCCATACAGCCAAACCGCTGGATGTATTTTCACCAAATTTGCGGCAGGAGCAGCGGCTTAGACCTGTAAGTGTGCGTTTGTAAATTTGTTGAAAATCCATCCAGTATTTTTTTTTAAAAATGACCAACAAGTAGGTCACAAAAAATGTGTGATATTTATGTCTGGTCCGCGGACACACTGCCCTGTTCCTTCCGCGGACAGTGTCCTGATTGGCTAATCGGTTTGTGTCATGTCCGCGGACATGCGACGTGTCCGCTGATTGTATGGTGAAGAGCGTGAGTGCGTCAGATTTTTGGGAGCGCCCTCCATCTTGTATCCGCGGACATCCACGGACAGCGCGGTGACAAATGGTGGAGAAATACAATTTTGTCAAGTGTGTTGGCATGTAAGACTGTTTGGGGAGGGTGGGGGAGTAAGGGATGGGTCAAATATTGTATCCATTTAGGTGGCAGGCACCCCTGTTGTGTTTGTTGTGTCCGTGGACAGCCGCGCTGTCCTCAATGTCCGCAATCGGCCCAGATGGGGGTGTCCTAAGGACACTATACCTGTCCGTACTGTTTGCAGGCAAGTTGAAACTGTTCTAAGAACGCACACGGTGTCTGGGAAGTCCGTAATTAAATGAAAATAGAGGTGTCCTAAGGACACTATATCTGTCCGTACTGTTCGCAGGCAAGTTGAAACTGTTCTAAGAACACACACGGTTTCCAGGATGTCCGTAATTAAACGAAAATGGAGGTGTCCCAAGGACACTATACCTGTCCGTACTGTTCGCATGCAAGTTGAAACTGTTCTAAGAACACACACGGTATCCGGGATGTCCGTAATTGGGCAAGCGGGGGTGTCCTGAGGACACTATTCCTGTCTACTGTTCGCAGGCAAGTTGAAACTGTTCTAAGAACACACAAGGTGTCCCGGATGTCCGTAATTAAACAAAAATGGAGGTGTCCTAAGGACACTATACCTGTCCGTACTGTTCGCAGGCAAGTTGAAACTGTTCTAAGAACACACATGGTGTCCATGATGTCTGTAATTAAACGAAAATGGAGGTGTCCCAAGGAAACTATACCTGTCCGTACTGTTCGCAGGCAAGTTGAAACTGTTTTAAGAACACACACGGTGTCTGTGGACATACAAATTGCCCAAATGACATAGTTAAAATGTTTGGGGGGCGCTGTTGAGCGCGATACAAGATGGCCGCCTAGAGCGCGAGCTCCGTCCCGACGAATATCCTTTACAAAACGATCCTAACTTGGAGCTCACCGCAGATGATTTTGAAGAGTGGAGGCTGCAGCGGAACAATCCTGCACACAACGGCAGAAATCCGGAAGAAAAACGCTATTGTAGGACGGAAACAGAGCGCATGCAACTGTTGGCGGTGGGAGTTGGGAACGCTGGCCGCCTCTCAGATCCACGCGGATAGTGGAAGCGACCGCAGACGCTCTAGCCAGCAGACCATAGAGGTCCGGCGATCCGACATCGACAAGCGAATGAACCAAAGACCACTTGCCACAAGCTGAGGCGACCAACGTGTCTGTGGAGGGAAGAATAGCAGTGAAGGTGCGACAGGAACGGGTGAGAAATGTAGATGGCGCAGTAACCCAAGCGACACGTACCGAACTCGCCATTAAGCTACGTATTGTGAGTGCTTCAGGTTGAGACTGCTGGCCCTGGCCACGAGGACAGCACTGATGCCTGATAAAACGACGAAAGGAGCGGGGGCTAGGAAAAGGGGCCCAATGGACTCGTTCACCAACAGCCAAGGGACGGAGTCGATGGCAGAAACATCCGCCGCCCCTAATATCGGACCTGAAGCTGTAAGTGAGGTCGACAAGTTAACCACGATTGTACAAAATGGCTTCCTCGCGATAAACGTGAAACTGGACGATATTGTCTCAACTATTGGGTCATTGAAGGCAAGAGTGGATAAAGAAAGCTCCAGAATAACAGTAGCCGAAGGCAGAATCAGTAACAACGAGGACACTATTGCAGGCCATGCTCGTGACATAACGCAACTAAAAAACGACTTTCTCCGAATACAATCTAAATGCAAGGATCTTGAATCTCGCTCAAGAAGAAACAACAGAAGAATTGTTTGGGTATCCGAAATATTCGGCAAGGGAGCTATGGAACAACAAGTAGAAGATCTCCTACAGACCCTATTCGGATCTGGAACTTTTTCGGAACACTTTCTGATAGAAAGGGCACATCGCACACTGGCCCCGACACCAAAACCAGGGGCGCCACCCCGCACGATCATAGCGCACCTCCTAAATTACAGGGACAGAGATACGATTCTTAAAAAAGCCCGTGAGCAAGGTATGCTACATTATGAGGAGAACCGTATCCACATATACCCGGATTTCTCGGCAGGCGTTCAGCCCAACTGACGATCCTACGAACCGGTGAAAAAACTTTTACGAGCACGTCAGGTCCAGTATGCATTAATATTCCCTGCCAAAATGCATATTCAGCACGGAGGAAGAGCACACTTTTTTGAGAATCCTGCGGCTGCAATGGCCTATATCGAGTCACATATACCTCTTCTCCCAGTAGGCCGGGGCCCGGATCAAAATGGCGGACCCCGCCCCGAGGCGGACCGATGATACCCTGAGGCAGGGGGAATCAAAGAAAGTGCCTACCACAGAAACGAAACAGGAATATGACAAAATAAGCGGTGATGCGCCACAGGAAAACGTGGAAGTCGGACTGCGGGCCCGAGCGGGCGGCCACACAGTGACAACATGGCAACCCCAGGAGATCTCCAACAGTTTGTAAGGTTAAATCATCCAGTTGGGGAGGATGATGGGGGTGGGGGGCTGGGGGGAAAGGGAGAAAATTGACCTTTTGTTGAAAAGTTGAAAAGTTGTTTTGTTGAAGGTCAAACAGATAATTGCGCCATGCACGTTGTACGGAATTTGGATAACACTGTAATAGTGAGCAGATACGATGGCAGATGGCACTGACAATGGCAAGGGGATGAAAATCAGACTGCTGTCATGGAACGTCAGGGGGCTGAACAAACCCTCCAAAACTAGGAAAATATGAACTTACATTAATAGACACTCACCCCATATAGTCATGTTACAGGAGACACATACACAGGGCCCCGGCAACACAAGTATACTTGCCGCATGGGGCAAGCAAAGATACCACACAGAATATTCCACTCAGGCACGAGGAGTCATAACTATACTACATCCATCACTGGGATTCCAGACCAAAGGACATACAGAAGACCCTCTGGGGAGATATGCACTGATCTGGGGAGAGGTTGCAGGGAAATCGATCACATTGGTTAACACCTATGGCCCCAATATAGATGACCCAGACTTTTATCTCAATATACTGGAATTACTGATTACACTAGATACTACCAGTACCAGTAATACTAGACCCAAATCTAAACAGATCCTCCAGAGCCAAGCGGGTGCGGTCTAAAGCATCTATAATCCTAGATCAGGTTATGCCACAGCTGATGCTCCGAGATGCCTGGAGGGCGCTGCATCCGGATGCGAAGGAGTGCACATACTATTCGAGCATACATGACTCGGAATCTCGTATAGACTATTGGTGGGTGTCGGAAGACATGTTGGGAGGGTTAGAAAGCTGTGAAATATACCCACGAACATTATCTTACCACTCCCCAATATCCCTGGACCTGATGTTTGGGGATATCCCAAAATCTCAGAAAAGATGGAGAATGCCCACACACATACTCAAAGACCCCAATGTCGCGGAGGTACTACATATAGAAATGGAGGAATTCTTTAACAACAATATGGGAACAGTGGATAAATATTCAACATTATGGGAGGCTTTTAGGGTCTGGGTTAGGGGAACTCTGATCTCCAAATCCTCTGGGCTGCTTAAAGCGGTGAGACAGGAATTAACTGAAACAGAAACATGGCTTCGGCAATTAGAGAATTCTTATAGCAAGACCCGAAATAAGGATACGTTAGCTTACATAAATCATCTCCTAAAGGAATTTAATAAACTGGCCATGAGAGAACTGCAATACATAGCAGCCCCAGCCAGGGCACGTAGATACGGGGAGGGGAACAAGGCGGGAAAAGCTCTGGCCAACATCATCAGGGCGGATCGCCAACACACACCGATAACATGTATTGAAAGCACGGAGAGTGGAATGGTGACCGGGGGCAGATCCATTAATCTTGAATTCCAGAAATTTTACCATAAACTGTATTCAAACACAGACGAGAAAACCGTACCGGAAATACAGGCATACTTGAATGACCTGGAATTCCCGACCCTACCACCAGACACAAGACTGGCCCTTGATAGCCCAATCACGGAGGAAGAAATCATAGAAGCCATAAAAGCATTGCATTCGGGAAAGGCCCCGGGATCTGATGGGCTCGGGGTGGAACTATACAAAGAATGTGAAAAGGAACTTGCCCCAATTTTGTTAAAAGTATGGGAGGAAGCGCTGGAACTTGGGGAGCTCCCTGAATCCATGCGAGAAACTGTAATAACAGTCTTACTGAAGCCCCGCCGTCCCCCACAGGATATGTCATCGTACAGACCATTATCACTCATTAACGTCAACGCTAAAATTTTCACCAAAGTCCTGGCAAATAGACTACTACCAAGCATGCCGTCACTGATTCACCCAGATCAGAACGGATTCATCCCTACAAGATCCACTGCGTTCAATTTGCGCAGACTATTTGCAATAATGGCGCAGATCGACCCAGAGGCTCAAGCTGTGGCGGTGTCACTGGACGCCGAGAAAGCATTTGATTCGGTGTCCTGGGTGTACCTATTTCAAGTACTGGGAAGATTTGGAATGGGTCCCAATTTCATCAGCTATGTTAAATTACTGTACAATAAAACCGGGGCGAGGGTCCTTACAAACCCGGTGATCTCTGAACTCTTTGCACTGGGCAGAGGTACCAGGCAGGGGTGTCCATTCTCACCAATATTGTTTGCACTGACTATTGAACCAATGGCCATAATGATTAGGCTAAAACACGGGGATAAAGGAATAAGAATGTCTGGCCCACCCCAATCGATTTCTCTATATGCGGATGATACTTTATTATACCTTAGGAACCCTGAGACCAATCTGGCACCTGTAATACAAGATATAAATGAATTCGCTAAATACTCGGGATATAAAATAAATAACGAAAAATCCGAAATACTAACACTGACCCTCAAACCACATGCCCGGGATCCACGGGAAACCTTAAGTGGGCAACCGGACACATCCGATATTTAGGCGTGCTAGTGTCCCGAGACAAAAACACACTCTTTGCAGACAACTATGAAACGATAATACAAACGTTGAAGACAAAATTGCAAACATGGGCCAAGCTACCCATATCCCTGAATGGCAGGGTTGTGATCCTTAAAATGGTCGTGCTCCCTAAGTTATTATATTTATTCACTAATATACCAATCTGGCCAGGCAAAACCTTCTTTGAAAAAATAAGATCAATGGTGGTCTCCTTTGTGTGGAACGGGAAAACCCCTAGAATGAAATGGGAAAAACTCACTGAACCTTATTGTAAAGGGGGGCTAGCCGCGCCGGATTTCGAGCTATACTATCTTGCAGCGCAGGCGCAGTACGCAAAGCATTGGTATGACCCCGAGGATAGATCGCCCCATATATGGCTTGAGAAGTTTGCAGCACATCCCATAGACCTCCGTTCTATAATATTTTATTCTCAATACAAAGATCCCTGTCCCTTCGATCCAGTCAGGACCACGGTACGTGCATGGAAGGCATTACATAAAAAAACTGAAGATAGATACCCCATATGACCCAGATGTACCCCTTTGGAAATACCCCGGCATACCACCCACATTGGATAAGACGATACAAAGACACTGGGACCCAGACAGGGAAATCCGAATGCGGGACATGTTACCAAATGGCAGATTTGCAACGCTCGAGGAACTCAGGGAGGCGTTAGGAGGGGGACCTACCAAAATACTTGAATACCATAGGATGAAATCTACATTCAATGCACGCTGGCCACTCTTCCCGGAGGAGCCACCATCCCATCCTTGCATACAAGCCGCCACATCTGGTACAGGGCTGGGAGTTTCTAAACTTTATGCACTGGTACAACTACACACACCCACCACAAACCAGGTAAAAGCCAAATGGGAGGAAGACCTGAACTTGAATATCCCAGAAGAAAAATAGGCGCAATATTGTATGCTTACCAAAGCTGTATCCATGAACGCAGGGCTCAGACTTATTCAGTTCAAGATCTTAAATAGACTGCACTACACTCCTGCAAAGATGGCCAAGTTCTCAACGACCCACTCGGGGGACTGCCCTAAATGCAAAGCCAGCCAAGCGGGAGCATATCACATGTATTGGGAATGCCCCCCATTTGCTACGTTCTGGAGAGAGGTGGCGGGAATACTTGAAGACATTACACAAGTCCCTGCGGACATGCAACCACCGAAATACTTGTTCGGAGATATAGGCAAACAAGGTGAAAAGATCAGACGACTATTCAATGTAGCTTGTGCTGTGGCCAAACGGTGTATACTGAGATGTTGGACAAGTACCTCTCCGCCAAAAACTGAACATTTTATTTGTGATCTGGCCTATATATACTTGAATGTGAGGAGCAATACACCATGACTGTGACAACGAGATGTCGCCCCAAGGACATATGGGCCCCATTCAGAATGTACCTATGTGAAATGGCCTCTGATGAGGAACTGCCTGTGTAAATTGTTTTTATGATCTCTGATCTATGCCTTTAACAAATATTGTATTGTATGTAACAGCGTATGCGGGTGCAATGAGTTTAATCTGTGTTGACCTTCAGTAACAATAAAAAGAGTTTTAAAGAAACGTGTTTGATTCTATGGGTGTGATCTGCTGTGTTGTGGCTAGGGCCTAGAGTCTTGGGTGCATGTGGTGGTTGTGGTCAGGGCATAGAGTCTTGGGTGCATGGCCGAAGGTCATGCACCCAAGACCAAAGTTCAAGACCAAAGTTATAAGTACCAAAGTTATAAGCTAGCATGGGTGTGATATGTTGCACTGGTTGTGGTCAGGGCCTACCCAAGACCGAAGTTATAAGTACCGAAGTTATAAGCTACCATGGGTGTGATATGTTGCAGTGGTTGTGGCCAGGGCCTACCCAAGACCAAAATTATAAGTACTGAAGTTATAAGCTACCATGGGTGTGATATGCTACGGTGGTTGTGGTCAGGTCCTAGAGTCTTGGGTGCATGGGCCATGCACCCAACACCGAAGTTATATGCACTGTTTACATATATTCTTTGTCAATTTCTGTGAGATAAGATCATGTACGTATTGGTAGTTTGTAAGGACTTATAGCATTGTACAATAGACATTGTTCATTCATTTTGGCCCTCATATTTAGTAGATTACAAACCAGTGTACTGTGCTATTTGCTCAGTTTCTGTGTTTGTTTTTCAAATCATTGGGTCTGTGAAAAAAAAATAATCCATGTCGGATTAAAGAAAACCTTTTTTTTGTTATGCTACAGTCTGTTTGTTTGTTTTCAGAGTTCACTTGTTGTTTCGGGCTAATGTTCTATCTCTTTGCTTGTTGTATATTTCTGGAGCAGGTACATACCTGTTGGCGTATTCTAACTGTCTATTTTTTGTTATAATTTTGTGGTATTTATTTATCTGTTTGGTTGATGCAAAATCTTGGGGCAGTTAGATACCTGTTGGCGTTTTCTAACTGTTTATTTCTTGTAATAATTTAGTGGTAATCATTTATCTGTTTGGTTGTTGTAGAATCTTGGGGCAGTTAGATACCTGTTGCCGTATTGAAATAGTTTATAGTTTTTTTAATTGAAGTTTTGTTAATGTTTAAGTACAGATTAGTTATAAAATGTTGGTTTTAAGAAGATTAAATAAGCGTTTGTAAGATTTCCTGGTAATCTCTGCTTTAGAGTAATGGTACTATCATTACATTCAAATCATCCACATTTCTTTTTAATATATGCAGTGTAGTGACCTGCATTGGTTGTGGCTCCTGTGTGGTAGATTATACCTACTGTTGTGAAGATTTTCTTAACAAGTGATACTTGACCATGTGTGAATCCAGTCAGCTTGCAGTTCTTTTTGGTACCATCTGCATTGTAACGTAGAAGCATTAGTATTATGTATTTACTATGTGTTTGTATTAGTAAGGTGGAGCGATTATCTGAATTGCAGGTAGTATATAATCTACCATGGTTTGCATTTTGTACAAGTTGCTGAAATGGGACAGATTCACAATTAGGTATGGAAACATACTTGAAGCGCTAATTAGGGATTTGTTCCTGTGTCACATTGTTGCAGAGAGTGCATGTATGTTTCCACATGTATGAAATCTGGAAAATGTAATTCATAGGTATGTTTTGGTTCTCAAGTACTTGTAGTAAGTACTTTAGAAATTCTTGTGGATCTTCTTGTGAGTTTGTAGTGAATTTCACCACTCCAGCACAGTAGTCCAATTATTTTCTTATTCCATGAACACTAAGGTCCTCATTACGAGTCCGGCGGTAACCAAGGTGGTAAAACCACCTAGTTACCGCCGGACTCGTATTACCATTCCGCCTCCATGATTCCCGGAATTACTGGGCCATTACAACCCCGGTGACCCGGGAATTCCGGAGGCGGAATGGTTTAAATCCCCATTCCCATTGAGTCTGAAAGGACTCAATGGGAATGGGGATCATGGAAACACTGCACCATCTCGTGATGGTGACGGTGTTTCCTCGTCCGCCTGCAGGCAGGCGGTGTTAAACCCACCAGGTCAGACCTGCCGGGATTGAAGCCTCCGCCTTCAGGAGTCATGATCACCCGAAATGGAAACAACGGTGGCGGCGGGTTTACCGCCGCCGTTATTTCCATACCGGGTGAGTTGTAATGAGGCATTATATGTGTTGTCAGGATTGTTTGTTGCGTTTCTATGAAGTACTAACATTTGCAAAAACAGTTGGTCTGTACTGTGCAAGTAAATGTTGTCAACAATTGGTGGTAATTGAAATAGAATCTCCATTGCTACATTTGCGTAGCAACTTACACCAGTTATATTTGAAAATTTGAATGGACCAAATAGGTCTGTGTCCAAGTCATTTTTTCTGAGTGTTTGTTGCTTCTTTGAAGAAGTACCTGAGTTACTTTGAGTAATAGGTTCTTCTTTGGTTGTGGTAATTGATGAGGTATTAACTTCCTGTTGTCTCTTTGGAGGATTTGCAGTGAGATCCTGTTGCATTTCTGTTTTAATTATTTTTCTTTTACAACGTTTTCTTTTTTGTGGAACAGGATATGTTTTTAGATGGGGGTGTATAGTGAACTTAGTCTATTGTATTCTAAAATGCAAGGAATATCAGCGTTTACTTTGCTTGCATCAACGTTGATTAAAAATAGATCATCAAATGTACGTAAGCGTGATAGTGCTACGTAGCTCATGCCTTCTTTAAGGACTGTGTTATCAATATCTATCAATGCTTTGTCTAGGGTAAGACCATGTGATTTAAGAATGGTGACTGTGTATGCTAGACTTAGAGAAAATTGTTCTCTGCGTACATACATGTCTTTGAAGAGAAGGAATCGAGCTGTTGAGCGCCCTATCCTTTTTACTTCTGAAAGTTTGTCAAAGAGAATATTGACAAACTGAATGTTGTTGTCATGTGGGTATGTTTGAAAGCCAACAACTGTACCCAATGCTCCAATAACTAGTCCTTGGTCCACGTCAAGGATACGTTTAAGCATTACTCTACAGTTTAAGGATAATTTTAATATTTTTTCCAAACCAGCTGTGTTGGAGATAGAATTTTCTAAGGTATTTAGTCTTGTTGACAAATCGGTAGTGTCATACCATGTACGTCCAGTTTGTCTGTTAAGGAAATTTCAATTATTGGTTGCATTTCTGTTTTCAACATTATTTCATTGAATTTGGAGCAGCTTGCAAGAGTTGGCATTAAGGCCATACAATTGACATTTGTGTGCGCTAATAGTTCCATAACATCAGTAGCACATGAGTTATGTCCATAAAGTGCATGGATGTGCCGGGTTTTTAATATTGCTTGTGCTTCTTGAGATAGTACACCAACTCGAATATTTTTTTAAATGTTGGCGTAGGTGAGGTCTGCAGACTGTCGCATGTTTTCTGTTAATTCTGTGTATTAGAAATGTTGCCAAAGGTTGACATTTCCTATGCTGAGAACAGTTTCCGACAGAGCTTGTGTCCTAAGGTTTTTAAAATTGGTTCACCTTTCACTGGTGTCAATTAAAGAAGATCTCGGAAAACAATAATGTGTTTTCCTCCAAAGAGCTCTTCATAGTTTGTTTTAAGTACTTCTTGTAATCTGAGGTGAATCAAAGCAAACATTAGGTTGGAGACCATGTTCACTTCATCTATTAGTAGCATTTTCATTTGTTTTAACACTCTGCGTAGTTCCATTGCAGCTTCTGTAGAAAGTTTGTATTATTCTAATTTGTTTTGGTGTTCTACTGGCAGGAGTAGTAATCGTGTAACGTGACACCGCCTATGTTGTAGGCAGCTAAACCTGTAGGGGCAGTTACAACAGCTGACAGTTTGTTGTTTGTCAATTGTTGAAGGAACTTGCTGATGATTTTGATTAAGAATGTTTTGCCTGAACCAGCTTCACCACTGACGTATAATAGTATAGGTTTGTAATTTTGGCAGGTACATTCTTTATTTTCATGTTGTACACCAGGTGCAATTTCTTTTGTTAGTTTCTTGAAAAATGCTACGCTGCTCATTGTTTAGTTTTGATTTAGTGTACTTAAGTCTTCTTTATCTTCATACTGACACATGGTGTTTTCTACTTCTGTCATAGCTAATTCTGCCTCATTTGCTATTAGTGACTGTCCCAGTGGTTCTTGGCTTCCTGTTACAGAAGGTTGACTACTGTCAGGAGTGTCCTTATCTAGTTGGGCCTGGAGTTCTTCTTCGTGTTGCTGTTCATTGTGCAACATTGTTTTGTACTGTGTAAAGTTTACATGGGTGATAGTGCTTTCATTTGCTTTGAAAGCGTCTTCATAGGAGTCATAGTTATCTATTATTTCTTCTTCTTTACTCCATGGTTTAAAGAGTTGTAGCAGGGACATGCAATATAGTTCTTTATGTTGAGGAGTTTTTAATGACAATTTGATATGATTAATTAAACTTGGTTTGGTAAGTTTTACTAAGCTGCCTTCACAATTTGTCACTCTGTATCTACCTTTTTTTCATTAGGTTTTATATTATGTTTGTATCTGAAGTTTTGGGCTATGTGGTATAGACACATGGTTTCGAAAGTGGTACTTCTCTTTGGGTAGTATGGGTCTAGTAAATTGTTTTTCAAAATATCTTGGCTGTTGGGATCATTTTTGGCTATTGTTTCTATGTTGTCCTATGATTTGAGAACTCTTTTTCTAGATTTAGCAGGACCGAGACTTAGCGATACTTTATTTTCATATTGTCCATACAAAGCAGTACCGGTTAAACGATCTGCAGCTTCATAGCAGCCACATTCTCTATGAGAGAGCATTTTATGCCCAAGCTGTACAATTTCTGAGACAATGTTTTGTCTGATGACAGGTCTTTCCAGAGGTCTTGAAGCTCTGTTCTTTCTTCTTTGGTTAAGTAGGCTGTAACATATTGTGCAACTGCAGTGGAATTGTCTGAAATGTACTGCACATCTATGTTTGTATTCCACAATAGGGCAATGATTGCTTTGTAATCATTGATATATTTTGCTTCTTCCGTCTTTTTATGTAATATGTATTTTAGGTGATTTACCTTTAACACTATGTCTAACTGAAGACATGAAGTTGTTCACTTCACCTGTTTCTGTAACACGTCTAGGGAAACGAAACAGCATTTGGTGTAGTATTTCCCTTTGTTTTTGTATTTGTTACAGCAATATTTGCCACATTTGTGTCTTTGAAATTGTACAATTTGTGCATGAAGATCACTATTTGTTGCTTCTAATGGAATTTCACAAGTGACATATTTTTCGATAAACTGTAAATTTATGAGCATCTTTAATCCATAAAAGCATGTGGATATGAGGTGCTTCTCTGGCTTGATATTCTTTTCTACAAAAGAAGTCCTGCACTTCTCTGAGGGGAGGAACAGTTTTATTACAAATAAAGTGTACCATAGCAATGCAGCGATGATGGAAATATCTTGAAACATTAACAGGATCTAGAGAGCAAAGTTCTCCAAGTGTTAGTATATCTATGTTTGTTTTGTTTTGTTTGATATGCATAGGAAATCATGTAGATCTTCCCATGCATATTCTGCACAACTTAATGTAACAAACCAAGTGGGTGGGCCAAAGTTTCTTATCATACAACTTACATGTCTGTGACATCAGTACCAGTAAACTTTCGTACCATGCATGTTTGCTAACAGATTTGTAATGGTTGATTGTAAAACTTCATCTTTTTCTTGCACTTTCTGTAGTAATTGCATAGCTGACATATTTAGAAAGTGAGTTAATGATTTTAATGTGTGTGCAACTCAGTAACATGGAGTTGCTAGTTCACTTTTAAAGAGTAGCTGGAATATGTATTCCACATTTTGTCTAAATCTGGGATCTTCAGATTACATTCGTAATGAGCAGTATTCTGATGCTGTTATCTGAGTGGGTCTATCATCGTACCTTCCTCCTTTGCCAATAGGAAAGAGTAGAGGAAAAGCATGTGCTTCTATACTTTTTTCCCATATGCTGATTGGTGATCCTTTCATTTGTCAAATTTGGTATGTTTCTAGTGCATTTTCTGTGGTGTCATCAGAGTGTAATGGATGAATTGTATAATGGTATAAATATTGGATACTGTAGCAGGAGCTAGAAGTTCCAAATGGCCAGTTTCTGGTGACTCTTGAATTATTTCAGTTGTTTCCTTTAAGTTTTCTTCAATATTTATTTCTTTGTAGTATTCATTATTGTCTTTTAGATATTGCAAGGCTTGTCTAACTTTATGTAAGTCTACCAGTTGTTGCCACAATTTTTTGTCTTTTCTAGGTACACCATTTACTAAGACAATTAACGGGGTAATTCATAGAATTCAACGCACAAGGGGCACAGCGGCTGGCGCACAGTGTGCGCGTGCGACTTACTGCACCAGCCACGTGCGCTAAAATCCATTTCCGCGCACAGTGTATTCATGGATTTTGACATCCAAAACCAGCTGTGGCAAAGAGTGGCGCATTGACCCTGGAGCAGCACCAGTTACGCCCCCAACCCCTCCCCGTGCGCCATGTACTGCGCACAAATCCTGTACATGGCGCACAGACTCACAATCTCAAAAACGCCTGTAAAACTTGCCGCGCATCCCTCCGAATACACGTACCCTGAGCGCGGGTAGTCTCACACGCGATTGGCCCTGTGCAAGCGGGGTACGTGTATTACTGGGGTTCGCGGGAATGGCCCTGTGCGAGCGGGGTAAGTGTATTACTGGGGTTCGTGGGAAGTGTCACACGCGATTGGCCCTGTGCGAGCGGGGTACGTGTATTACTGGGCTTCACGGGAAGTTTCACACGCAATTGGCACTATGCGAGCGGGGTATGTGTATTACTGGGCTTCGCAGGAAGTTTCACATGCGATTGGCCCTGTGCGAGCCGGGTACGTTTATTGCTGGGGTTCGCGGGAAGTTTCACACGTGATTGGCCCTGTGCGAGCGGGGTACGTGTATTACTGGGGTTCGCGGGAAGTTTCACACGCGATTGGCCCTATGCGAGCGGGGTACATGTATTACTGGGGTTCCCGGGAAGTCTCACACGCGATTGGCCCTGTGCGAGCAGGGTACGTGTATTACTGGGGTTCGCGGGAATGGCCCTGTGCGAGCGGGGTACGTTTATTACTGGGGTTCGAGGGAAGTGTCACACGCGATTGGACCTGTGCGAGCGGGGTACGTGTATTAATGGGCTTCGCGGGAAGTTTCACACGCGATTGGCACTATGCGAGTGGGGTACATGTATTACTGGGGTTCGAGGGAAGTGTCACACGCGATTGGCCCTGTGTGAGCGGGGTATGTGTATTACTGGGCTTCGCAGGAAGTTTCACATGCGATTGGCCCTGTGCGAGCGGGGTACGTGTGTTACTGGGCTTCGCGGGAAGTTTCACACGCGATTGGCCCTGTGCGAGTGGGGTACATGTATTACTGGGGTTTGTGGGAAGTTTCACACGCGATTGGCCCTGTGCGAGCGGGGTACATGTATTACAGGGGTTCGTGGGAAGTGCAAGCGGGATACATGTATTACTGGGCTTTGCGGAAAGTTACACACGCGATTGGCCCTATGCGAGCGGGGTAGATGTATTACTGGGGTCCGCGGGAAGTGTCACACGCGATTGGCCCTGTGTGAGCGGGGTATGTGTATTACTGGGCTTCGCAGGAAGTTTCACATGCGATTGGCCCTGTGCGAGCCGGGTACGTTTATTGCTGGGGTTCGCGGGAAGTTTCACACGTGATTAGCCCTGTGCGAGCGGGGTACGTGTATTACTGGGGTTTGCGGGAAGTTTCACACGCGATTGGCCCTATGCGAGCGGGGTACATGTATTACTGGGGTTCCCGGGAAGTGTCACAC
Source organism: Ambystoma mexicanum (assembly GCF_040938575.1). Taxonomy (NCBI): domain Eukaryota; kingdom Metazoa; phylum Chordata; class Amphibia; order Caudata; family Ambystomatidae; genus Ambystoma; species Ambystoma mexicanum. Next base: position 1,548,260,718 of record NC_090929.1, read on the forward strand.
GCGATGGCCCTGTGTGAGTGGGGTACGTGTATTACTGGGCTTCGCAGGAAGTTTCACATGTGATTGGCCCTGTGCGAGCCGGGTACGTTTATTGCTGGGGTTCGCGGGAAGTTTCACACGTGATTGGCCCTGTGCGAGCGGGGTACGTGTATTACTGGGGTTCGCTGGAAGTTCCACACGCGATTGGCCCTGTGCGAGTGGGGTAACTGTCTTACTGGGGTTCGCGGGAAGTGTCACACACGATTGGCCCTATGAGAGATGGGTACGTGTATTACTGGGCTTCGCGGGAAGTTTCACATGCGATTGGCCCTGTGCGAGCAGGGTACATGTGTTACTGGGCTTCGCTGGAAGTTTTACACGCGATTGGTCCTGTGAGATCGGGGTACGTGTATTACTGGGGTTTGCGGGAACTTTCACACGCGATTGGCCCTGTGTGAGCAGGGTACCTGTATTACTAGGGTTCGCGAGAAGTGTCACACGCGATTGGCCCTGTGCGAGTGGGGTACGTGTATTACTGGGGTTCGCGGGAAGTTTCACACGTGATTGGACCTGTGTGAGCGGGGTACGTGTATTACTGGGGTTCATGGGAAGTGTCACACGCGATTGGTCCTGTGCGAGCGGGGTACGTGTATTTCTGGTGTGCACGTGAAGTTTCACACGCAATTTTGCTGTTAGAGCAGGGTACGTGAATTTCAGGGGTGCGCGTGAAGTTTCACACGCGATTTTGCTGTCAGAGCGGGGTACGTGTATCCAGTGTGGTGCGCGGGGAGTCCTACACATGAATTGGCAGTGTGGGTCCTCCCAGGTGTCCCCTCTACACCCTCCACGGCCCCTGCAGGTAGCCCACACCACAGGGGACTACCCTGCACCCCTGGTCATGTCCCGCAGGCAGCCCATCCACCATGGGCATGCCCCCCAGCCAAGCCACATGTCACGTTGCAATATAATCACCAACTCATGTCCCCCAGCACCCCCACCCCCCAGCAGGCCCCCACTCATGTTCCCCTGCACCCCCACCCCCCTGCAGTGAGGGGCATCTTCCAGCAGGCCCCCACTCATGTCCCACTCATGTCCCCCAGCACCCCCACCCCCCACCAGTGAGGGGCACCTGCCAGAAGGCCCCCACTCATGTCCCAATCATGTCCCCCAGCACCCTCACCTAACAGCAGTGAGGAGCACCTGCCAGCAGGCCCCCACTCATGTCCTCTGCACCCCCACCCCCCATCAGTGAGGGGCACCTGGCAGCAGTCCCCCGCTCATGTCCCCCTGCACCCCCACCCCCCCAGCATTGAGGGGCACCTGCCAGTAAGCCCCCACTCATGTCCCCCTGCACCTCACCCCCCAGCAGTGAGGGGCACCTGCCAACAGGCCCCCATTCATGTCCCCCAGTACCCCTACCCCCCAGCTGTGAGGGGCACCTGCCAGCAGGCCCACACTCATATCCCCCTGCACCCACACCCCCCAGCAGTGAGGGGCACCTGCCAGCAGGCCCCCACTCATGTCCCACTCATATCTCCCTGCACCCCCACCCCTCAGCAGTGAGGGGCACCTGCCAGCAGGCCCCCACTCAAGGCCCACTCATATCCCCCTGCACCCCCACCCCCCAACAGTGAGGGCACCTTCCAGCAGGCCCCCACTCATGTCCCCCTGTGCCCCCACCCCCCAGCAGTGAGGGGCACCTGCCAGCAGGCCCCCACTCATGTCCCACTCATGTCCCCCAGCTCCCCCACCCCCCAGCAGTGAGGGCACCTGCCAGCAGGCCCCCACTGATGTCCCCCTGCACCCACACCACTCAGCAGTGAGGGGCACCTGCCAGCAGAGCCCCACTCATGTCCCTCTGCACCCACACCCCCCAGCAGTTAGGGGCACCTGCCAGCAGGCCTCCACTCATGTCCCCCAGTACCCCCACCCCCCAGCAGTGAGGGGCACCTGCCAGCAAGCCCCCTCTCATGTACCCCAGCACCCCCACCCCCCAGCAGTGAGGGGCACCTGCCAGCAGCCCCCACTCATGTCCCCCTGCACCCCCACCGCCCAGCAGTGAGGGGCACCTGCCAGCAGGCCCCCACTCATGTCCCCCTGCACCCCCACTCCCCAGCAGTGAGGGGCTCCTGCCAGCAGGCCTCCACTCATGTCCCCCAGCACCCCCACCCCCTAGCAGTGAGGGGCACCTGCCAGCAGGCCCCTACTCATGTCCCCCAGCACCCCCACCCCCAGCAGTGAGGGGCACCTGCCAGCAGGCCCCCACTCATGTCCCACTCATGTCCCCCTGCACCCCCACCCCAAGCAGTGAGGGACACCTGCCAGTAGGCCCCCACTCATGTCCCCCTGCACCCCCACCCCCCATCAGTGAGCGGCACCTGCCAGCAGGCCCCCATTCATGTTGCCCAGCAACCCCACCCCCAGCAGTGAGGGGCACCTGCCAGCAGGCTCCCACTCATGCCCCACTCATGTCCCCCAGCACCCCCACCCCCCATCAGTGAGGGGCACCTGCCAGCAGGCCCCCACTCGTGTCCCACTCATGTCCCCCAGCACCCTCACCCCCCAGCAGTGAGAGGCACCTGCCACAGGCCCCCAATCATTTCCCCCCAACATGTCAACATCACCCATAATCATGGCCCTCATGGCCACCATAATCCCACGGCACGCCACCCCTGCCCAAATAACCAACCAAGCATAACGTACACCCCACATTGAAATGCACATTACATGAAACAACCCAAATGGCATGCATGTACATCAACACATTTCCATCACACACACACAATGGGTGCCAGTGAATGTGAAAACCCACATTGTGACATGCATGAAACCAATGAGAGAATACCACACATTGAAGTATGGGAACAAATTTATTGAACAAAAAATGTGGTGAAAGAAAATCAAAAACAAAACAATGGACATAAGGAAAACAATGCAGAATGTCACATAATGATAAAAAAAGGAAATCAGAATCCAAAATATATGAAATCAAAAATGTATCCAAAGTCTCCTTCCAACAAAGCAAATCCAAACAGAAATGAAAAAGTAAAATCCATTGCTCCATGGAAAAATCAAAAAAGAAAATGCCGACAAATCCGCACTCCAACTATTTACAAGGATGAAATCCTGGGTCCATGAGCCCAACTGTCCAAATGAAACCTACAAAAATACACTAACTAATGAAGAACTATATACAAAAATGTGGGTTATTGTCCAAGCACCCAAAAAAAAACATTAAAACCAAAATGAAACCTAACACTAACTAACTAACTATTTACAATGGCAGCGGGCTAGTCCGACTGCTCACTTTTGGCTGTCCCAGGCCAGGGCATCATCGAACTCCTGCTTTATGTCCTGGAGTCGTTCCTCTTCCATGGCCCTGAGTGTTCGCAGGGGCGATGACATGTTGGCCTCCAACTCCCTGTGAATTGCCTCGAGGCACTCGGCCCGCCTCAGTGCCCTCCGCATGGAGTTCTCCGCCCTGACCATTGTGAGCGTGCCTCTTCCGCCCGATGCCACTCCGCATGTATGGCGTGGCCCAACCGCTGCCACACGGAACACACTTCCAATCCTGGGTCCTCCTGCCCTCTGGCCGATGCCTGCCCCTCCAATGTTGAAGGCCCTGAGCCTTCATTGCTCCTACCGTGTTGATGATGCTGCTGTGCCTGTGCCTGCGCCCTGGCTCTTGCTGCCTTCACGTCCTCCTCCGGATTGGGTGCAGTTGTCGTGGTGGCCACCCCTCCTGGACGTCTGACTCCCGACTGTGGCAGGGATGTGTCCTCCACCAGCCTGACCGCTGGGTCAGTGGCAGCTCCACAGGGTACCCAGGGGATACATGGGTGGGAAGATGGCATGGAGGACGACTGGCGCGTAGGAGGTTCAGGTGAGGAGGAGCTCACAAGAAGGTCCAGCACATGGAGGAATCCAGCACTGGCGACCTGTCCCAGTAGGTCAATGCAGTCAGAGAGGCATCCGAGATGACGGGCAGTGTCTTCACGAAAACACTGTAGGTCACCTTGCATGCCCCGTTGACGCAACGCTATCCCAGCCAGGACAGGCTCAACACGGTCCCGGATAGCTACGTCGGCAGGCCAGTTGTTGTGCACCCATCCCCTCCTTGGAAACGGGCCTGGACGTAGGCATCCCTGCTGGTGCTGAATGATGCAGTTACAGGATCAGGGACCGTATTACACACAGGCACCTCCGCCGCGTCCTGTGCTGCCTCCTGTCCCTGCCCCTGCACTGCACCACTGGCACCAGTGGAATCCCCACCTCCAGACCCTGTGTGTGTCCCTTCCACAGCCTCCTCCTCCACCAAACCCCCCACCAACCTGGATGACTCCATGCCATCTTCCTCCGCTGGACCCTGAGAGGTCTCAACTGCCCCTTCTGCTGCGAGGAGTCCATCTCCAGCCTCTGCCTCTTGGACCTACCCTCGGCAGCTGCGGCCTGGGATGCGGCAACAGACTCCTCACTCCCCGAAGAGATGACAATCTGGGAGGGGAGCTGGGCCTTGCGTCTCCGGCTGGTGGTGCGATCCCTGCCGCTTTGCTCCATAGCACCCTCTCCGCCCTCTTCATCAGTTGACGCCGCAGATAGGGAAAGATAGAACACAGGCATCAGGGCACTGTACAATGGACTGATACACACATGACAGTTGTACATGAGTGGCAGTGTCAAACTTCAGACATGGCATCACACTCCCTAACACACATGTCATTTCTACTCACACACATGAGCAATTCCACAGCAATATTGCACCAGGCAGCACCATCCATACACATACAACAACATCAGCATCCGAAGGTGAGCCTGACGTCACATGAACCACAGGGAGTACACAACACATGCACATAAACCAACACACTTACATGCATATGTGCATGTCCACCAACTGTCAGATTGATGAGATCGCCATCCATGTCACATCTGGCATTCAGCCTTCTACATGTCAGTGTCACATGCATCCATGTTGCATCACAGTTGCACACTTGTCAAATACACACACATGCACATGTACACAGTGCAGATACATGCAGCTGGAACCAACATCCATGTGTGACACCACAACCATGCCAATGTACATACACAGTATTTCAAACATGTGTGCTCCCACATCTGCATTTGGCTGGCATGCTTACCCACACATACCCCATCCATGTGTCTCACACATGAGAGGACTTGCATGTGTCAGCCTCACGCCCCTGTACATACACATCAATACATGGCCCTACAAAAACACATGCGCAACCTGCACACTACTGGCACACCATGACACGCACAACATCCAATCAGTATGCATGTACACTTACCGCTCGACTCCAGACGGGTCTGCCTCTCAAGGACCTGGATGTGGAGCGCTGGGCATATGTGTTGCAGGACCCCCATTTGGTGGTCATACCGGTGGCCCCAGTGCCCCTTGTCATCCGCTGCCATCAAGAGGCGCTGGGCCTTGTCAAGGGTCCTGGACTTGAAGTCCCCCTCCTCGTTGATGGCAGTCACGATGTCCATCAAGATCCTGGTCCGTCCTTCATAGTCGGCGCAAGAACTTCCAAAGAGGGCATCATACTGCCCCAAGTCTTGCTCCACCAGGACACCAACTTCCCTGGCACTGAAGCTGGTGGCCCTCTGCCTCTCTGGCTGGGGGTTGCCAGTGGTGCCAGATGATGGTGTGCCCGAAATGGCAACCCCAGAGGCAGGTGTGGGTGGGCAACTGGGTCCTGCGGCTGGGCTGTGGAGCGATGGTATCCCAGTTGGGAGTCTTCAGTTCCAGCAGGGGTGGTCACAACAACTGCACCCCTGCAGATGGATGATGTGCAGGCAGCAAATAGCAGGGCATGTGGGCAGCAGGCAGGCAGGCAGCAGCAGATGGCAGGTGGGAGCATGCTCGGAGGTCTAGGGGGCAGTAATTCGGCTTTCTGGGCAGGAGCGTGGTCTTCCGTGTGTTGTTGCGTGGCCAGCTTGATACAGAGTGATTTGGAATGTGAAAATCTTGCACGTCAGCATGTAATTTGAGGAAAGGCTCTTAGCACGTAAGCGCGTCAGCACACGTACGCGGTTTCATTGGACCAAAGGCCCTTAGCGCGCAAGCGCGTCTGTGACGTGACGCGCGCAGGTTTTTCCCTCGTGATGTGGCCATAGTGGCTCATGGTGCATGAAAAAACTGCACGTCCGCGTGTGAATGCGTGTAATGCAGGGCCTACGCATCTGTGACGTGACGCGCTTGGGCGTTTCCCTCGTGACGTGGGCATAGTGGCTCATGGCGCATGAAAAAACTGCACGTCTGTGTGTGCATGCATGTAATCCGAGGAAAGGGCCTCCCTGTCTGTGACGTGACACGCGCGGGCGTTTCCATCAACACGGGTGCATGTTCATTGTAAACATCCAAAAACTGCACGTCCGAGTGTCAGTTCGTGTAATTGGAGGATAGGGCCTTAGCGCGTACACGCGTAAGTGACGTTGTATGTATGGGCCGCTTTAAAAGATACGCGTAGAACCCCATTTCCTTGTACGTGCTTTTCGTGGAGAGCGAGTGGGTGAATTCTGTACTTCTTGTCGGTTCACACGCGATTACTTCACAGCGTTTCAAGTCCGTACTCCCTGTTACCTCTGACAGCATTCATTTTTTTTGTTGGGCATGTTTCCTCAAACAGCGTTCACTTCTTCTTTTGTCCTGTCTCCTCAGACAGGGTACAATTCTTCTTTTGGCGGGGGTGTTTGCCAACGCGCACATGCGTGTTTTTTTCACTTTCTTTTTCCAGGCAGATTGTTTAGATCATCCCATTTTTCATATGCTTTTTTCATCACTAATGCCACATATGTGACATGCTTCTGTCATTGTTTACATCCCACATTGTGCCACATTTGTTACCTGGTGATGTGAATGATTAGACCACTCAGGGCGAGAGAGTATTGGCCTGCTGAAATTTATTTTTAGGGCCTGTTTGCATGTGGAACATGATAGTTGTTTCCTGTCATGTTGAAGTGACCAACCATTTATGTGTACATCTGCCTACAATCACTGTATTATGGTACACTGGATGTGTTTCAGTGTGAGCCACATGCATATTTTGCAACACTATACTGCATTAATCTTCTCATCATGTCCATGTGACATGGATGAGTGACAGTACTCATTCACTGACATATCGCTGTAGTTGTCTAATTTACCATGGCTATGCTACATGACATCTGTGTGCTGGCATGTGTCAGGTATATGTATTGGACATGCCACTCACAGGCTGATGTGTGATGCCAGTGATACACAACATGCTGCGAATGTGTTGCTTTTCCATCTTGGTGTCCTCCTTGTCTGCCTTTTTGACTCGCCTTCACACTCATTTACAGTGCATGAATGCCAGGGTTATAGTCATGTGGGACATGCGTAAACCATGTTCAGGATCTCTGTCTTGTCAGGCCTATGTGTGTGCTATGGTGCTCATGCCTGTTTCCATTTGTTCTATTTCATGTTTTTGCAGGTGATGACGCACTTGATGCTGGTGAGGTTCAGGAGATGGTGCAGCAGAACCAGGAGGATTCTCAGCCATGACCAAGCACCAGTGGGGGATGTGGTGTGGTGGTGGGTGAAAACACTTTGGTACTGCAGACCATACTGTTGAGGGGTGTCTCTGGGTGCAGCTCCCCAGACCTCTATTCAGGTGCTGAGTCGGATGATGAGACTTATGTGCTGTCGCAGGTGAATGCTTCTGGCAGGGATTCTGTTCTGTCCAACCCACCTTCACCAGGGGTAGAACCCTCTATGGGGATGACAGTGTTGGTGGGTCCGCCTTTGGTGGTTACGGATGCAGGGTCCCACTCCACAGCATCTAATCCTGTTCCTGGGCCAGCAGATCAGAGGGGGAATGCAGTCCTGCAGCCTCAGGCAATGCCAGCACAGCAAGGTGCAGATCGCCTTGCCCCAAACAGGTGTGGACCTGCAGACTCTGTTGCCATGCGCCACAAGGCAATACTGTATGGGTAAACTCCATGTAGGGTATGGCAACCCAACAGGCAGCATCAGTAGAAATGATGACCAAGGCAATGGAGTGGGTGGCCACTTCCATTATCCCCCCTGAAAGGCAGATGGAGCAACAACAGCAGGCAACAGACTCCATTTGCAAATCACACAGGGAAGACATGTTGGCGTCCAACAGGGACCGACGGGCGGCACTGTAGACTCTGCGCGAATCCATATCAATAGAGTCACAGGGCCACAGGGAAGCCCTGAGGGTAGAACTCCATAACCTCAGGCAGAGTCTGCTTGAACTTGAGGCTTCCCAAAATGTTAGGGCAGAACAGCAGCTGGAGCAGCTCACACAGTTCGCTCTCAGCTGAGCTGCAGACAACACGTGAGGAGATCCGGGCATCATTCGAGGCCAGGCATGCAGAAGTGCAGGCAACCCGTGAGGTGCTGCATGGGGATCTCCGCACTTTAATCCTCCAGAATCAGACCTTCCAGGCCTGCATGCTTGCTGCCATGAGGACCATACCAGGGCTTTGCGTGGGCTGCCTCCCATAGTGCCACCACCTCCTGATGCAGCAGCAGAGGGTGAAGAGAGCGACAGCAGTTCTCCCACAATGGCTTAGCCATGCAGGCCATGAGCCCATGGAGGTATCTTTTTTTTTCCCGCAACATCCACGCAGGTGGGTGTTGGTGTGCACCCTGTCCTCGAACCTCCTTTTTTTTTTACAGTGTGTTGCCTTGTGTGGCTCCCATGGGCATCCACTGTATTCCGGCTGGGCGCATGCAGGCTTGTCCTGCGTTTAGGTTAGATGCTTGGGTTCATGACACACACACCCCTCCTGCTTCCCGTTTCCATAGGCTTTCAAAGGGTGTGACCAAGTGACAGTGCCTTACACAGTGACATTGGGCTCCCATGAGCTGTGTGGCAGTCTGTAGTCAATACTGTGTGGACATCCCTAGTGGGTATTGTTGTTGTATTGTACACTGCATGGTGTATTGATATGTGCTTGTGCATCCATGTCTTCATCCTAATTTGCAGGTTCCTTCCTCATGTCTTCACAAGGCTGTCCCCTTTGCAGATGGAGTTCATGTTGTATGCAGTACACTGACACATTTGTGTGGCAGCAACACTCTGGAGTTGGAAGGGGTCGATGTGCTGGCTTATTGAGGTTGTATGACTTACATTACTTTGAGTTTGTACTGTCATATTTTGGTGATGTTTCATGCTGTGTTGCTGTAGTGTGTTGCTGGTAAGTATTTGGTCATGTGTGCTGTTTGTTATTGATTACTGGGAGCAGATTGTCTCTGGGCAGTTTCCATTTGGGACAATGCACTTTGTGACACTTGTGTCATATGTTGTGCATTGCTTTGTTTGCTTTCACATTGCAGGACATGCCAATGTGTGTTGGGTGGCTGAGATGGGGAGGGGTTGGGGGACATGGCACTATTTTCATGTTGCATTTTGCAAGGGGCTAGTCATTCATGCAGCATAAATGTGTGTCTTTTTGTGACACAGCATTGGTTGTCTTTCAGTAGATAGGAATGCACACAATGTAACACTTCCAGGCGCCCAATCCCAGGCTGGTATGGTTGTGACAGTTGACTGTCCCTTATGTCATCATCATTGATTGTCAGCTGGTATGTGCCATGGCTGTGTGCACTCCACAGGGGTGTGATTTTAGTTGAAGTAATTAGCCACCAGCTGCGTACGGGCTGCCTCACCACGTGCCCTTTCCCCTCTCATGCGCAGCGGGCATGCATGTGGTTGGGGATGTGGGGGCACCACCATGTCCACCGGCAGGCGCCGGCGGGTTGCAACGTTGTGCAGGACACATGCTGCCACTATGATCCTGCACACTACTGGGGGTGCGTATAGCAGCTGCCCACCAGAGCGGTCATGGGAGCGAAAGCGTGACTTGAGCACTCCGAATGTGCGCTCCACTATGCCCCGGGTTGCAATATGGGCTGTGTTGTATCTTACCTCGGGTGGTGTGGTGGGGTTCCGAATTGGCGTCATCATGTGGGTGCTCAGAGGGTAGGCACTGTCCCCTGGGGAGGTGATGATGGGTATCATTAGTGAGGTTGTGACATTACTCAGTATCTGACATGCATGCATGTGCAGAGGCGTTTATACTTACCAAGCAGCCATGTATCGCCATGCCGCCCAGCTTCTAGGTCCCGGTTTAGGGGTAACATTCTGTAAATGTGTCATGGGTGGACCCTGGATAGTTGGCATATATTGAGGTGGTGATTCCCTTGGCATCACATACTACCTGCATGTTGATGGAATGCCAGTGCTTGCGGTTTCTATAGATGTGTTCAGTTGCCCTGGGAGGACGTAGAGCCACATGGGTGCAATCAATGGCAACTAGCACTTTGGGGAAGTGTGCCACCCCGTAAAAATCCTGGACGTGTGCAAACGAAATCAAATTATCGAGGCTGAGTACCCCAAAAGGAAATACACCGAACACGGGTTACAAAGGAACATACAAAGTACTATATTTTATACTGAATCCGGTTACAAAAACAGAGCAAAATCAGGTATCTATCGGCCCTCAGTACAACACAACGAACTCCAGCATGGTTCAATGTGATCAGTGAGAGACTCTATACATTAGAATGCATTAGCTTTTTATACACTTTGTGGGCACGATGTCCAGCCCCACTTCGGGTTAATATTCCATTTAATACATCACCAAACTAGGGTTAGTGCCAAGTCTCGAACAACCGCATATAACTGGTTTGCCTTTAATACATGTATCAACAAGCCTATGCAATAACTGTGTGATCTGGGATTTTCCATGCTAGTCTTCTTAAACATTAATACAATGCGGTTAAACAAGTGTTCTATGTTCAGTATTTGAATACATTGTTTTTATAGTATACTTGTGGATTAGTTTCTTTACACGAGTAATCCCTTACACACAAGTCAACGAAGCATAAGGTCTCAGTTCACGACCTCAACAAGTGGCCTGCAGGCAAGTTACATATTAGCTATGTACAGAGGTCAAGACGGCCATGTTGTATTTTGGAATGACATTGTTCACCATTTTAACTCACAGGGTGACCTTTACAAAGCAAATCCTAAAATGGCGGATGAACCTAAAATGGCATCTTACATTGATTTTAAGGTCAGGACCTTGCAATACGGATTTTTTCGCAAGCGACTTTCGAGCAGCTTGGCGTAGGCCAATATACATATATTTATTGCAATAAGAGGCAGATATAATTTCCTTTTTGACAGACGGCAGCCTGCCTTTCTGCAGGTGTTCTGGGCAGGTATATGTCCCTGCGGACTGAAGAGCATGCAGTCATGATGGCCAACACCTGGTGTAGGCAGCGTGACTGCGTGGCCTGTGACACTGCCCCCACTATGGCACTTGTCTGCTGAAATGACCAGTGGCCAAGAAGTGCAGTGCATTGAGCACCTTTTCCAAGGGGCTCAGTGCTTGGGAGCACAGGGTGGATGAGGTCATCCTCCCACTCACTCACCAGGTCGAGTATTATGTGAGGTGGAAACCTGTACCTCCCATACACCTGGTCATCAGGCATCCCAAAAAGGCTGGTCCTGGGTGTAAAAATTATTTGCCTGACTATCCTCCTCCTCCTGCAGTGTCCCACGACCACTGCTGCGAGGAATGGTATGTTCATCGTAGCGTCTGAGCTTGTTTGTTGTTAGCGTGCACTTTTATGCTGCGCAGGGCTGCGTACGCCTGCTTCCTGCTGGCGTACGTGTTTCCGGATTAGCGCGTCTTTTTTGGCGCACTCGTTTCCCCTGTTCGATTCCATGAATACATGTTGTGTTGTAGGCGCGCGTGTGGGCATTCCGCACATTTAACTCCTGTACTTCCCCCGTAACGCCCACATTTTCACGCGTTGTTCCCCATTCCGCGTGTCACGCCCCGTGTTCCACCCACTTTTGTTGTGTGTGCCGCGCTATGTGCATGTTCGCTGTGCACGTAGCGCACGCTGTTTGATGATGTGTGCGCCCGTGTGCGCCGCGCAGGATTTTAGCACACATCCTAGGATTTACATGCACACGGACTTCCGCTTGTGCTGCAATTTTCGCACTTGCGCTGTGATTCGCACGCTTTCGCACGCATGCACAGAGATTTACGGCGCACATTAATTCCATGAATCGGCCAGAAAGACTGAATTGAGAAAAGCCAAATATGAATTGAATAAACGTATCTCCTCGCAAATTGATTATGCTCTTTTCAGAACGAAAATTAAGTATTTTGAAAATGGAGAAAAAGCAGGGAAGTAGTTGGCGCACAGATTAAAGGTAGCCGAAAGTAATCGCTTCATTAGTGCAATTGAGTGTCAAAATAATATAATTTAAACTCAACAAAAAGGGATAAACAAGTTGTTTTGTGGTAAACTCTATGCATCTGAGCTGACACGTGACATGGCTGAGATTGATTAATTTCTTAATTCATATGAGGTGTCTTGTTTGTCAGAAGATCAAGCAGCTAGCCTTGAAGGACAATTCACAATTGAGGATGTATGATTTGCTATTTCAAAACTTTCCATGGGTAAATCTCCCGGAACAGATGGCCTACCTGGCGAATTTTATAAAATGTTTCCTGATTCAGCCTTGCAGCTTTTATGTGATGTATACAAAAATGCTTTTGAAACTGGCCTGTTACCCGAATCAATGTGCCATGCTTTAATAACAAAAAAGATAAATCCGCCACAAGATGTGAGAACTACAGACCGATAAGTCTGATTAATTGTGACTGCAAAATGTTGGCAAAAATGTTGGCGGTACGATTGGAAAAAGTAATAACAACCCTTGTTCATGAGAACCAGGTTGGTTTTGTTACTGGAATTTGTTGTCAATTGAAAAAGGACATACTCAGACAGTAGCCAATGCTGGACGCTAAGAAGGTATTTGATGGTGTAGAGTGGACCTTCTTATTTTCAATCCTGAAGAGAATGAAATTTGGTCAGAACTTCCAACAATGGGTGCATTTATTGTACAATAACCCATCTGTGAGTGTTCTCACAAATGCCCTCATCACTGATAAATTCACACTTCATAGAGGTACAAGTCAGGGCAGCCCGCTCTCACCTCTGTTGTTCATCTTGTCTATGGAACCACTAGCAATATGCTTGAGAGCTGATGTCCATCTAAAACCCAAAATTGGTTGCGATCATAACAATTTGATCTGGTTATACGTAGATGATCTTCTGATTGCCCTTCAAGAACCGGCTAACTGCATACCTCACTTGATGAGTGATATTCAACAGTTTCCAGAAGTTTCGGGCTATAAAATCAAATGGGGTAAATGTTCCCATCAACAATCTGTGTCAACAAGTTACTTGCACCCAATTTCAGTTCAGATGGTGTGTGGAGAAAATGAAATATCTGGGCATATGGATTAGTGCTGAGGTGATGAAATTACCAACGATAAACTTTGGATTGCTCCGCCCCAAGCTAAAATCAAACTTAGAAAGATGGGATCTCTTGAAACTGACTATGAGGGGGAAAATAAATGGTATAAAGATTAATCTAGAACCTCAGATACATTATATTTTGTCAATGTAAGCAGTCAGGATACCGGGGACCTTTTTTAAAGAACTAGACAATGTTATGCAAAGGAAGGGATGAATTTACTGAAATTTAGTGACTACCATCTATCTTTTGTACACGTCATCTATGTAAGATCATTGATTCTGTTAACGAACAACCACACAATTTGGTGTGGGTGTGTGGCACAGTGTCCCAACTGGATCCTGAAGCTCTGTTGACCACTAAAAAAAGTTAATCCAAAGAGACAAACCCCTTGACCAGTTTCTTACAGGATTACTGGTTTGAACTGTTCAAGCGTATGGATGTGGATCCTTACCGGCACTTGAATGCCTCTATTTGGCTCAACCCTGCCTTGAAATGTCAGGGGAAAAGTTTTTTGGGTTGGAATGATTCCTGGTGGGTATAAAGTACATCCATGATCTTATAGAAGGGGGAAACTGGATCTCATACACACAACTTTGCCAATCTCATAACATGGTGGATTGTACATTCACTGAATACAGAAAACTGAAAATTATTGTGTCAAATTGTCTTGAAGTGTCTCAACTGCAAACTCAAAATGTTGTCTGGTTGGCACTACAAACATGTTCAAGTGCTTTTCATCCAGCAGCCACGATGTACAGATTCTTGAAGGCTTGCCAAAAAGGGGATCCAGGGATGCCAGTTGTCTGGGCAGAAGAGCTAGGAGAAGACATTGATGCAAAATGTTGGCAACGTTGCTGCGAGAATACCCACTTGATGAATTTGGACTGGGGCCTTAGGGCCTCGCAAACACACATTCTCTTTAGATCCTACTGGACACCATCTAAGTTATTTAGGAGGCAACTCTTGGAGGATGATCGCTGCTGGAAGTGCAAAAGTGCAAGTGGCTCCCTCAGTCACTTGTTGTGGTTTTGCCTGAAAACAAAACATTTTTTGGGAATATGTATGTGAGAGATGAGGATTGGTTTTGAACTGTACAGTCCCTCTATCTGGCTCCCTTCTGATTTTAGGCGACATATCCCAGTTAGATGACTCTACCTTTGAAAAGAAAACTTGGTTGCTCCGGGCGTGTATGATCGCCAAAAGGATGATACTGAGAATGTGGAAGTCAACCAGCCGCTTTGACATTGACGAGTGGGTGGAAGAACTACTCACTATTTCCACTCATGAGAAGGACATTTACAAGAATACAGGAGATGTTGAGAAATTTTGGGAAATTTGAGGAAGTTTCCTTGAGGTCTCTGGTTGATGTATGCCTATTGTCTCGGCTGCAATGTCTATGAAATGTTAATTATATTGCAAACATGGTTCATTCTTTCAATTCTTTGATTTATTATATGATGCTTTATCAACAGATAGCAATGTATAATGAAGTAGTTATGTTTTGGTTCTTTACCTTAAATCTATTGTTATTTTCTCTCTTTCTTTTTCTTTCTCTTTTTTCTTTATTTCTAACTTTTTTTTCTTGATCTTGATGTAGCTCAATATGTTATAGTGTTTGTTAACATTTATTAGATGCTTTTAGGTTCTTACTTGTTCATGTCATCTGTTCAATTGTTGATTTATTTTGAGTGTTCGAAAAATACAAATTTTAATTAGAAAATGTTGGTAACTGAATTAGGATATAGTTGAGATTTGTGGCTTCCATTGGTACTAATGGCTATCAGGTTGACACCCACTACATCGACAATTCTCGGTCACCATGAAATATTGACCGGAAGAAAAATGGTTTTGCCACAATACTTACACTGCAGAACAAATGAACAGGTGCTTATTAATGCGTCCACAATTCATGAAAATGTGGAAGAATTGAGAAAGCACTTACAATATCATTTCCATTTGCCCAGCGAAATTTGGAAAAAGCAGCTGATGGTGCAAATACCTATTATGATAGGAAGGCATCTGTGAGAGAATATGAAATAGGAGACCAGATATGCAAGTTTCATTTCAGGAAGAGTAAGCGTACACATTCTAAATTCCTTGCATAATGGCAAGTTCCATATATAAATGTAGATAAGGTTTCACCTGTGGTCTAGAGAATTGCTAAAAATGAGGGAGAATTAAGAGTGGAACAGTCACGCGCCACCACTGTGCTCTGCTAAGACTAACTCCCATGACATCAAAGATGACATCACAAATGTCATTGATAATATCACTGATGCCATCACATCTCTGGCTCCCTCTTATTTTGTTCAGTGACATATCTAGGCCAGGTGGTTTTCTTGACAGCCAGTCAGGAAGTAAAAATTCAAAAGGTTCTACATTTGTAGTATGTACCCTTCTGATAAGTTCTTAGACTGCATTCCTTACTGTTTAGTCACATCATATGATACATATACATAGGGGAAGAAGCAAGAGTGAAACACAGTAATCATTTCTGTGCATGAAGATAAGCAGTTAGGTCATGAACACTTTTGGGTGATATTTCTGCTTTTTTGCTTACATTACTTTTCCATTATATGCTCATGTTTCTATATGTTGTGGTCTGTTTATGTTGTCTGTGTAGTAATACAATTCATTAGTAAGTAAAGCATTGTTACCTACTTATTACATGTTTCACAGTATGCAAAACTCTGAAAGGAAAGCATTCTCTATGGTGCATGCTACAGAGAATGCCAATGTTTCTACATGAGTAGGGTTATGTAGTGGAAAGAACTCTGTAATGCAATGGTGTTTATAGCAGTACATTTTTTAATGAACTATGCACTCATCATAGTTCTTCCAATGAACTGTGATAGTTTTATGGCAACATTATAATAGCAATCCCTTGTGGAGTCGTTTCATGAACACTACAAGCACATGTGATGTCATCAGTGATGTCATCAATGACATTTGTGATATCATCTTTGATGTCATGGGTATTAGTCTTAGCAGAGCACAGTGGTGTCGTGAGTTATGGTTGCTTAGCTTACCATAACTGCCGAATTTGTGGGGTTTTGGGGTTTTATGTGTACCCATAATATGGATAGGTAGTTGGTAGTGCAAAGTAAGTATAGCGCCCCTTTAACAAAGTTTTTGCATTGAATGTGCTAGGTTTTTCTTAGGGCAACCGAACCATAATGTGGCGAGCACAGCATTTCTTCACTGAATTTGATAGGTTTTTAGTAGCGCAAATTAACCATAATGTCCCTTTAACAACGGTTTTTCACTGAATTTCATAGGTTTTTACGAGGATACCCTTAGTTTGTATAGATCGGCCATACAGCATAGCAAATGGATGTCAGAATGCCTATGGGCACATTAACCATGGACTGTGCATCTGTTCGTGGATAGCGGCTAGCAATCAAACTGCTGGAAAAGGCAGGGGATCTCTTACATAGTGGTACCCTTCAGCAAACACAAGGAACATATACAAAGAGCACCATTTGCATGAATTGCAAGGAAAACTAGTGTAGGTCTGAAAAGTGTGTACTTGTGAAACTAACAGAGCAAAGGCATAGGGTAAACACCATGATGCAATGCACCAATAAGGGAAATAACGTTTGCATCGAACAATATTACGACACTGCTGCTTTACATAGGAACGAACAAGGAAATGGCAGAGTATGCACTACAAATTATTGAGAGCAGAATGTCACTACAACGCGGTAGGTACACTGAAGTTTCTTCTATAATTACACAGCGTGTGCAGTGTACAATAGTGGAAAACCATGAGGTTTTCTTTTCTACGTAGCAATACAAAGCACCTTGGAAAGGTTGTAAGAGAATTTCCCTCATAACAAAGTGAATAACGATAGTAACCCCATTGGTACGCAGCACAATCTGAAAATTGAGACAGTTAATATGTATGGCTTCATATACACCTAACAGATATTTTTATCTTTAACATGTCATACTGGAAATTAAATGAATGTACCATAAGTGGCGCCTCTTCCTCAACAGTATTTGGCCACAGGAAAGGAGGGAAACTCTGTAAATAAGTCTAGACAGGCTGGACGCCAAAATTGAACAATTGCTAAACAATAGCCACCTTAAAAGATTTTGTGCAAGGACATAATATGGGAAAAATGAAATACCACTGCCCCACCTGCACATGTACCCCTTCACTCCCCAGCCCACCATCTCCAACAAAATCCATGTGAGCAGAGATGTTACGATGAGACCTCAATCCTTGCCTCCCCTCATGAAGACCTTGTAGAAATCCCCAATTCCCCTATATATGCATCAGTTTCTGGTACCCCCCCTTTTTTAATAGTGTCTATGTATATCAGAAATTAAAGGTGTATATGTAAAGTGTTGCTGAGTGTGTGGGTGGCTTTTCCTTTTATTTTAAAATTCATTATGAGTCTGTGGCGCACAGTACTGTCCGGGATGGAGAGAGTTAAGCAAAATGGAGGTTTCGTACAGACACTGCACCTGCCCGACGAATGCACAATCACAATGCACGTATCTGTAGGACATCAGTACCGGCCGCATGTGTGCATTTTGTGATGCATCCTTAATTAGTTGTGGGGGTGCATGTCTGTCCGTCCCACAGCTATGTGCATGCATACGTCATCCTCTGTGTCCTGGTAACACTGCCCCTGACCAGCATGGTAGGAAAAAGTTGTGATGTACTTTCAGTACTTCGAGGCATCCACCCATGTCCTACGGACAGCTGTGCACATGAACATTGCACTTGCTGTAGCCTACAAACAACAAGCTTGTGCAAAAATGGTTGCCGGACATGTGTCGCACTTTTAATGAGTCCGGGGAGGCCAACCCTGTTTGTAGGGCATCTATGCACATGCGCGCAAAGTATTCCGCCCCATACGATCCTGCAAACAGCCGTCGCAGTGGAGAACATTTGCAACATCGCTATGTGACCACATACATGCTGCGCATGGACCCTTATTTGCCAGACACGATTGGGGCCCCTGGAGATCAGAAAAGTACTGTTTTCTGCAATGTAGGAGTGTTATTGTGAAAGTACACACTTACAAATGTCTCACACTGTGCATTGTGCATGTAACAATTATTTTGAACGATTAAGGCCAGCATTCTTGTTCCAAGTGCTCCACAGGAGTCCTACAAAAATCCATATGCCAGAGGTGCTCCGCAGTCTGTTTGTGGGCTTGCAGAGTAGAGTGCCACATTGCTTCATGCTGGAATTGCTTTCTCATCAATTCTGCTGTGCTATATTACCTTTGCAACTAATGGCAACCATGACTGCTGGTCAGCAGCACCCACACCCTAACCCTCACCACCACCACCTTCTTCTGAAGGGCCTGGAGCACATCCACAATGCCTGCAGGCAATGTGAGTGCTGGGTGTGGAAACTGTTTACCAGCATAGGAGATGTGTTGAAATGTGCAAACCTGGTGAGATGCACTCAGTCGCTGAAAACCTGGCTTGTACAGTTAAGGCACCATCGCAATGTGATGATATCTCAAAGTGAACCAGAAGGAAGCAGTTCCGACGGCAGTGCCGTCGAACAAGGCAGTATGTTACTTTCTTCTACAGCATCCTCTGCATCTGCTCCTGCCACCACCAGGGACGCTCCTGTGGGGTATTGGATACCTAAAGCAGCCTTGCAGGCCATATGCACCACAGCAGATCCTTACCTTTCAAAGGTCATTGTATTGTGCATGTACTGTGATGGGCTACTCTGCAGGGGGGACCAACTGCAAAGTGTTTTCGAGGAGTCAGTCCGGGAGCATGAGAATGAGTGTCACCTACCTAAATGAGGGCCACCCAATATCTTCCTCTCTCATCACATGCCCTATCCTATCCCGATGGTTGGTGTTCCTTTCCCTACCCTCCCATTCCTTCCTTTTCTTCTGTGTTGTGTGTTACAAGACAAATAAAGATACAAAACAACCAAAAAAGAAAAAAAAAAGTTTAAAAAAGGCTCTTTTTAGAACCACCTTTCACAGTTCAAAAGTAGCATTGCCAATTAAAGGATACAGACCGACGCGCAGCGGGTAAGCTCTGCAGATTGTGCAATGAATAATGGGAGTGGTAGCTCAGTCAAAAACAGTGCAGTCATTTCTGAGAGAAAGTGCTGGCTCTAAAAAGAGGCATTTTGTGGTGTTTCATTGTGTTTCAATGGGTCAAAATGAACAACACCTACTAGAAAAATGCTGGTTGTACTTGAAAAAAGGGCAGCAATGCATTTTTCCTATTTCGCAAAGAAAGCTGATTGCCAGCATTAGTAAGATGAACTCCATCTGTGGGGAAAAAGGGTTGTGCTACTAAACATAATGTTTGCATTGTGGAAGTAGAACATGCCAACATCTCAATAAAAGGCACAAACAGCCTTCTTTACATTGCACCTCGCTTTTTCCATTTGTGAACCAAAGCAAGGAGAATGCAGCCACATGTGTGTTGGCGCAATGTGAGAAAACAATTACTCAGGAGTTCGGAAACATACCCATGAGCTAGCCAAGTGCCTCCTTCATTGCAAATTTCAGAGAAATTCCAGTAACATGTCCTAAACTGTTCCTTCCAAAATTAAGAATAAGAATGGCTGGGTGATTGAGCGTCACCAAAGTGGCACAAAGAGGAACCAAAATCATCCACTTCATTGCATGTACTCCATACCAGTGCACATGCACATGATAGAATCCAAAATGTGCAGCCACTCCACAGTGTTTTCCATGCACTTTCAACACATGTATCTTGGAGTCCCCCAAAATCCTTAAACACTGCCTCCTGACTCACACAAGTATAAGCATAGGCTTCTGCATTCCTCTCTACAAACAGACCTTCTGCCACAGTCTCAAACTGTCTGCTTACACACCACACCCAGCAACCTTATTGACCAATCTGTTAGCCTCCACAGTCCCATTTCCATGCCTGCCACCCTCAAAAGCCCCGGATGTGGCACATACGATCCTTCAAATACTGCAGTGTCCACTGACTTATCGTGCTGTGTACGGGAGTGGGGGTACAGATTTCTATCAGGGTAGGGGATTTCGTCTTTAGTGGTGGCTCTAAAAGAGCCTCTTTTATTTTGTAGGTGCTTGCAAACAAACACCTTTTTTGGGCAGGTGTTTTCTTTTCTTCTCCTCCTTACATTCCTAGAGGATCCTCTTCAAAGAATTCTGTAGATTGTAAAATAATACACCATTTCCAATGGTGGGCAACTAAAGGCCATTTGCATGGAAAAAGTACCCATGTTTAGAATTAAGGATGTCATTGTCACAGTAGAACATCCCAGCAGTGCACAAAAAAGCAGACAGGCTTCTCTTTATAAGACCCCTTCCGACCTCTGGCTGTGGACAAATTACACTTGGATAGTCCCATTCTTTTCTTGGTGGTATGCCAGAGAGAAGCACCTTGGCAGTGGGAAAAATCCACTTGACTGCTTTCAGGAACTTCTTCAGCTGATGCAGCAAATGTGCACAAGACATGTAACCCAAATGCAGGGCTCCATAATGCACCACAACAACATGAACAGTAGTGAAAGTGGCCATATTTCTGCAAAGTGAAATCACAGCTCCAAAACTACACTCACGCATACTGCAGCACAAAGCCTCTACTCCTTCCAAATCAACATTTTCAGCAGTGCCTCTTTCCAGGGCCTACCTGTGCAAATCCTGCACAAAGGCATCACCCACGATCAACACTGTGCGTTTCTCCATCTCTGCCAGCCTCACTACACAGAGCAATGAAAACAATGATTACCACCCCTTCCTGTGAAGCACGCCCTCAACACCTGATTGGACACTACCCACAGCCCCATTTTCATGCCCAGCATGCTCACAAGTACAGGCTGTGGCACGTGCACTTCCCCAACTACTGTGAGGACTGTGCTCTAGAAAAGCAGGGGCAGTGCTTCCACTACTCTTTTTCTAATACTACCTCATTGGGTACTGTTAAGTCGTCACACACAAATCCACCAATGAGATCCAAGACCTCTACATCTAACAATATCATTTCTGTGAAACACTCCATATGTACCGTTATTATCACGATACATGTCCCTGACCGCCTCAGGTATAACTCCCCCCTGGCAGCAATGGGGCTAAAGCCCTTTACAATGGCCCCAACGGCCTTAAAACTTCATCAGAAACATACATGGAGTCAGTCCTGGTGCCTTTGGTGCCAGGCTCATTATCAGGAATAAAGTAATACCAGATTTGGACCTTAATCCAACATGGAGGCCTATTACACAGCTCAGTTCTTAAGAACCAAGCGATGTGGTCTAGTGTTTTGGGTATGGCTGGACCTGGCACTACTTTGCCTGGGCTATTTAAACCACACCCAAACAGCAGAACACGCTTTGTGTTATTCTGCACTCCTGCAGCGTAACACTCACTGTGTCCAGCTCCTGCTCATCTGCTACTCCAGTGGCCTGATCCTGAAGCCCTAGACCCGGATTCCATTAATAACCTGGAAGAAAAAGAACAGCATTACCAAGCAAGAACACTTACCTGTGAAGTAATAAGCCTTGAATCCATCCTGCGCATCGCTTACCTCACCCATCTCTGGAGTTCGCCTCAACCTGCAAAGGTAAAGAAACAAGGACAGCATTAATAACAATTCTTACCTGGACAAGCAGCGAGTCCTGGCAGCACCCTGCACTTCTCTTACCTCGCCCATTTCCGGGTTTCACCGCAAGCCGCAAGGGAGAAGGAACAAGGTCAGCATTAACAAAGCACTTACCTGGGCAAGCAGCGCTTCGATCACTCATCACACCAGAACATCACCGCAACCTGTACAAAAAAGAGAAGAAAACACAGGTTAGCAATTAACACCAATAAACAGCGCAGCGCTCTGTGCATCAATAACTCACCGTGGTCTTCTCCATTGGCGTGGCAACTCCGAGATCGCAACCATCCCTGTGAAAACAAAAGAGACATTGTTAGGGAACAGCGTAGTGGAGCAAGACGCTGAGAAGACAGAGAAAATGGAGGGAAAGAAAGAGACAGAATAAAGACAGAGAAGACAGTATAACTCACCTGGAAGACAGCAAGCAGAGTCAGAGTCACAGCCGGTCTGGACTAGGTCCACGGAACGCCCGCAATAACCACACGCCCCTGCACAGAGACACAGGATGGAGAGTTCAACGCACAAAAACATAAGGTGCTACCCAACGTCTGGCACATAACCAAGCAGAGAGCACTCCGCGATAGCGCTTAGACCTCCATCCAGTATCATGTGGTGCCCCCTTGGATACCAGGTGAGCGTAACAGTCATCCACTCAGAGTACAACTCTTGTGTGATTGTAAAACACCTCCAGTAGAAAGTTCTGTGAAACTATGCAAGATTTCTGCACCCAGATTCATCCACATCGGCATCCATCGCCACAAAGTACAGGCATCAATATATTTTATCCAGTACTTTTGAAACTCTGTTATAAGTGCCTCTAAGCAGGTTACCTGCCACTAGACTTCCATAACGTACTCAAGAAGCATATGGTCATTGCACCCATCACCTAACATCAAATGCCAGTTAAAATGGTATGGGCATTGAAAGTTTTCATTTACCCATCTCAGCCATTGCAATATCCAGACAGTTATTCTCTTCTTTGCTTCCGACAATTGTACGCCTTTTTTTTCCACACTAACACATCTCCTATACATCATAAAATTGTTGCTGCAAAGGAGCACCAAATGCATCCTACCAACCTAAACCAAGTACATACATTGCATGCATATGAACAGAGTGCCTGACACTTACCTTGCACACTTCACAGAATGTAACATTACTTAGAAAAGCAAAAACATGTATCTGTGCATTGACAACAATACCAATCGTGAATGTGGATAAATAAAACCAACAAGTGAAATAATTGCTCTACTCATGTAGGAAGCATATATGGGGAGAAAAGGTAATGGAAATTCACACACAAAAACAAGTTCCTTTCAAAGCTGTATACCTTTCCAAACCGTTTTCTCACCCTTCTACAACTAGGACTAATCCATTTGCAAAGTGAATACTCCTACACCAGTGCACACACTTGCTAAACAGCATGTCATACGGCACACTTACAGGTGAGCCACTTACCCCCTTACCAACAATGCTGATGCTCCCAAGTCCCAATTCATGTACAAAGTCATTCAATTACACACACTAAGTCTTCATGCCAACACATCCCCCTACCCTTTTAAGTAATGTGTTCTCCAAATGCACTCAGTATGCTATTAACAAACATATGTTCTTATTATCGTCCTGAAAGCCAGTGGTGTGTCCACTTAATCAACCCAGAGTAAGCCTACTCACAACAGCCAACAAAGTAAGTGCAATATAATTGTGGAGTTTCACCTCTTACTGGGTCAGTGCACTGTTCTTGCATTTCAGGTTAACAATTGCATCAACCCACTAGTGTTTGCGTCATTGTTACTCATTGCAACTCAACAGAACCTCACTTTGTGTTAGCATGTCACCATCATTATATTAACTCCCACATAGCAATATAGCGTTCCCACCTCACACTAACACACCATTACACAATTGCACACCTTTATCTATATTCCAACCCTCAGATGCATCCATTCATGCAAAGATGCACACAAATACATCACAAAATGTGCACACCCACACTGTCCTTTTTTCTGCAACAGCGGCTGGAGAATGCCTAGCAAAAAGGAACACTATAGAAAACAATGCAGAAATAGATCAGCTGTACCTGAAAACATAGAAAGTAGCCATCCACCTCTAGGAGATTTTGTACTGAAAGTTAAATGGGAACAGTTAATGCAGTCACTAACGAAAACTAAAGCATCTACCAGTATGGAGAATGTAATTCCTCTCTCAAAATGTAGACATGAAAGAAAGGTAGTAAAAAAGAGTGCAACTGTCACTAGAGCATGTACAAATACTAATGTCACCACAATGAAGCCATTCAAAAAAGTTATTTTACAAGAAATGTTCCTCCACACAGTTCTTTACCCTAACACTTAGCCCTTAAACCTTACTGCAGAACAGTAATCCTGGAAGCTCTTATAGACAGTGCAATGCTCTAGAAATGAAGAATATTTCTATTAGTTGTAAACAAAAGGAAATCACTGTCAAAATTAATTTGTAAACTACAAGCACTATGTCAAAACAGACGCAATATCAGCATAGATAGCTTTGGCAACAGCCGTACAGGTGAGTAGAGTCACACCACCAGCACACAGCCATAGTTCAATGAAGAATCATAGAAAAAAGAGCTAAGGAACCAAATTACCATACATAGCACTGTACAAGGGTATGAAAAGGGAGACAAGGAGACAAAAGCTTAATGGAACAACAAAAAACACTGCTTCCACAAATATCCCCATCACACTTACATGCCAAAGTAGATGGTACCGAACCAATATGGCCCATCCACCCACTACTCTGGCTCCACTCTTGACCTAATATTTATCTCAACCTTCTCCTCCTCCCCTGTTTCTTCCCTCCCCAACTATCTTTCTGACCATGCTCTACTTTCCTTCTCTCTCTCTCTCCACCTCTCCCTCTGCCCTCTCGACCCTCTTTCTCCATTTCTTTCTCTAGACGGGATCTCTGTAACTTTAACACTTCTCTTTTCCTTGACTCCTGCTCTTCCTCCCTCTCCTCTCTCTCTGACTTCTCTTTCTCTCTGCTGATGAAGCTTTATCTTCTCTGTCCTCCTCTATCTCTTCTAGTCTCGATCAACTTCACCGCCCTTCCTCCCTCCACCCTCTCAACCCTGGCTATCTCCTTATCTTCTGTCTATGCGTCGCCTCCACTGTCAACGCTGGCTCAAACTCCGCTCTCATTCTAATCAATCCTCCTATTTCTCCTATCATTCTCTCGATGACTCCTGCATTAGCCTTGCTAAATGTACCTACTACTCTAACCTTCTCCAATCCTAAGCCTCCCATCCTCGTCGTATATTTCAGACATTATATTGTCTTCTTTCCTCTCCTTCTCCTGACCTCTCCGCTACTTCTCTCCTCTCCCCTTCTGATTTTGCTGACTTTTTCTCTTCTAAAATACTCTCTCTTCACCAAAACATTATTTCCTCCCCTTCTTACTCCCCTCCTCCCCTTCAATCTCCTCCCCTTCTTTTTACCTTCTTTTTACCTGTCTGACTTCTGTCCTGTCACTCCTTCTGAAATCTCCCTCATCCTGTCCAAAACTCACCCTATTGCTGCCCCTTTTGATCCCCTCCCCACCCCACTGATTCCTAAAATCTACCCTCTCTTCGTTCCCTACCATAACTCCTTCTTCAATGTCTGCCTCTCCACTGCCACCTTCCCTTCTGCCTTCAAACATTCTACTATCATTCCTATTTTGAAGATACCCACTGCTAACCCCCTCATTGCTTCCAACTTCTGTCCAATCTCAATTCTACCATTCCTTTCTAAGCTTCTTGAACAGTTAGTCTACTCTCAAATCTCTACCTTTGTAACCAATTTCTCTCTTCTCCCCCCTCTCAATCTGGTTTCTGCCCTAAACACTCTACTGAAACTGCCCTCACCTATGTTCTCAACTTCCTCCTTACTGCTCGCTTCTCTAAGCAATCCTTGTCCTTCTTGACCTCTCTGAGGCCTTTGATACCGTTGATCACCCCTTACTTCTTAACACTCTTTCTTCCTTTGGTATCAGTGGCTCTGTCCTCAACTGACTATCCTCCTACCTTTCCAAGCAATCTTTTGCTGTCTCCTGGGGTGGTCATACTTCTTCCACTCTGGACTTCGGTGTTCCCCAAGGCTCTGTACTTGGCCCTTTCATTTTCTCACTCTACACTTCTCTTCTCGCCCCCATTATCTCCTCTTTTGGCATATCTCATCATTTCTATGCAGATGACACTCAGCAATTTCTTTCCTTCTCCTCTTTCACCCCCAAACTCCACCATAATATGTCTTCCTGTCTTACTGCTATTAAAAACTGGATGTCTTCCCACTTCTTTCCCTCAACTCTGAAAAAACTGAAGTCTTATTCTTCCCCTCCAACATGCTTCCTCCTCACTCTCCCCTCCTTTTATTTTCTTTCCTCCTACTAACCTCCCTATCTCTGCCTCTGCTCTCAACCATGGCCTCCACCTTGACTCTACCCTCTCCCTTTCCCATCATATTTCTCTTACCTCTCGCGCTTGCCGCTTTCACCTATTCAATGTTTGCAAAATCAGCTCCTCTCCCACCTTCCATGCTAGTAAAATCCTAATATCTTCCCTCATTTTCTCCCAACTTTTCTACTTTTCTTCTCTCCTCTTTGGAGTCCCTGCCTCTCACCTTGCTCCCCTCAAATCCCTTTACCACTTTGTCATCCGTACCCTCTGTCTTCTTGCACCTTTTGATTCCATTTCCTCCTCCCTTTCTTTTCTTGGTTGGCTTCCCTTTCACTCCCAACTTAAATTTTACTTCCTCTGCCTAGTTTTTAAATTTCTTCATGGGCTAGCTCCTCCTTACTACCTCTCTCCTTTCTTACTACTCTCCTTCTCGCTCCCTCAGATCCGCTTATCTCTTCCTACTCACAGTACCTCCTTCCCCTTGTGCTTCCTCTCGTTTCTGTTCCTTTCAGCTACTAGCCCCCCATCACTGGAACTCTTTACCTCTGTCCATTCGTTCCATTTCCTCTTACCCCTCTTTCTGTGCCTTGATATATTTCCTTCTTCACCCCCCTACCCTAACTCCTCTCCTTCTCCTATTATTTCCCTCCTTGTCTCTACCCTCCTTCCTACTTACCCTCGTCTTCCCTTTCTTTCTCATCCCTCCTTCCCTCCTCATGTTATCTCTGTATTCTTCCCCCGCTCTGACCTCCCTTTCTACTTCCCTTTCTTCTTCCTCTTATCTATTCCTCCTTTAGAACTGGTCAATTGATCTACATACTGTTTTTGATGGTTTGTTTCATGCCTTTGTAACTTTATGCTTCTTGTTTACTATGTATTCTTGTTGTTGTATTGTAAAGCGCTTTGGCGTAAAGAGCTATATAAACCTATGGCCCTGAACGTCAATGTGTAACAGTCACCACACCTCTATCAAGTCATTCCAGCAGTTCCTTGACCACTATGTGAAAGGCAACAAGAAAGTAAAAAGTAAAATACTACAAACTATGAACTCCTGTCCAGTGTGCAAATACACAGGAGTACAAGGACGTGTGTTAACGTGTATTTCTGGACCTGCTTGCAAAAGTACCTTGAACCATTTTAAAATGTTAGCACCACACCATCTCGTTTACAAAGTGTAGTAAGCAAAATGTACTCAGACACAAAGCTGCCTCTTCCATTTAAATTGTCTAATACAAGTGGTGTAAATTACTGTGCAAATGTAGCAATCAATGATGTATTACAAATGCCACCAAGTGTTGAAAACATTTATGTAAACGGCTCAGACCAGTTGTGTTTACAAATGATAGACCTGCACACAAATGCTGCAAACAATCCTAGAAAACATTACAGAGTGTCAGGAATAAAACAGAAATTGCACTACTGTTCTAGAATGGTAAATGCATGTTAAACAGACTAGGAGAGCCACATGAAGTTGTAATGTAGTTAGTAAAAGTATTGGAAATCAAAAACATACCCACAAATGAAATCTTTAAGACTTCCTACATGTGGAAACATACATGCACTCTGTGCAATCATGTAATTCAGGAACAAAACAAGTGCTTAACGAATGCTTACCAAATGCTTTCTCTATATATACCTATAACTAACTTGTTTCCTTTCCATTTTAGCAAGTGGTACAAAATGCAAAGCATAGCATATTGTGTAGGCCTTGCAATTCCGATAATTGTTCCACTTTACATATACAATCACATAGGCAATACATAATATGAATGATTTCAACATACAATGCAGATGGAAAAAAAAAACAAGTGCAACCTTACAACCTTCACACACTGACAGGTATCACTTGCCAACAAAACCTTCCCACCAATGGCCATCATCTAACACAGGTGACACAACCAGTTCAGGTCACTATACTACATACATTGGAAAGTACTTACAATCTTTGAATGAGTTGTAAAGTAATGTGTTTCCGTTCATGAACGAGAGGGCCAACAATCTCCTTGCCAAAAGGCACTAAAGTGCGTAAGGTGGCCATGGCACCCACGTATGCACAGCCATCACACACACAGTCTGCCAACATAAACCATTGATTTGTAAGACACTGCACATATAAATAGTAGATAGGGCCCCTAAATGTACATTTATATATGTTGCAGTTGTACATTCATTCCACCATGTGTAAAGAAGTAGCATGTCTCCATGTATGGAAAAATAAGTTCTTCTTAACTGCAACTATATGTGGGTGGCTGTGTACATTGTCCATAATTTAAATGTATGATGCCGAGCAATTCCTTTCATGTCGCAATAGCTTTCTGCACTTCCTAAACAAAGGGTGTCTTCAGGGGCTAACCATAGCAGATGCAAGTATTGGCATGTTGCTACCCAATGTGGAACAAGTGCTATAACCTACACCATATGGAAGTGAATGCATGACAGCTCACTTCTCATGCTCTACCAAGTGTAAACTGTTGTTCACAACCATTGTATCTCCTTGCCAAAAGGCACTAAAGAGCATAAGGTGGCTATGCCACCCACTTATGCGCAGCCATCGCACACACAGTCTGCCAACATTCACTGTTGATTTGTAAGACACTGCACATATAAATAGTATATAGGGCCTGTAAATGAACATTTATATATTGTGTCAGCTGTACATTAATTGCACCATGTGTAAGGTAGTAGCATTTCTCCATGTAGATAAATGTAAGTTCTATGTAACTGCAACTATATGTGGGTGGCTGTGTACCGACACCATATGGAAGTGTACGCATGACAGCTCACTTCTAATGCTCTACCAAGTGTAAAATGTCCTTCACAACCATTGTATCTCCTTGCCTTTGGCCATGCACCCAAGAGCCTAGGCCTTGGCCACACCCACCACAGCATAATGCAGCCATGAATGCAAGCATGTGGCCAGGTACCAGAACCCACATACGTAACACAGCCACCGGCAGCCCTACCCAAACCCAACAACTTAATACAGCCATGCATGCAAACATGAAACCATTTACCAGAATCCACACACATAACATAGTCTCCAGCACCCCTACCCACTTCCATTAACATACCATTTTACTAATTCCAACCAAACCACAAAATCTTCACAACATTGCCCCTGCTCCCAACACTATTAGCTACAGAAGAACCAATACATCATAATACAGTTCATGCTCATTAATCTGCACAATGGCCACACCCAAACCAAAATAAATCCTATACACTTCTATACACACAGTATTTCAACAGTTCACCCAGTGGACACACATCAGGACTGTTGACTCTATCATCGCCAGCCATGCACCCAAAACTGGAGGACCTGTTAACAATCACCACACCCATGCAACCAACAATGTGTACAATGCTGACAAACCACACACACAAGGCAACAATGTGAAACCTACTTGCAACCAGTGGACATACTTTTTGGTGCAAGGTCTCAAGCCATGCATACAAGGTGTTACAAGCTTACCACACACAACACAGCATGCTACACCCTATACAAAAATGCTCATGTCATGTGCTATCCACTCGCCATATACAATTGAGCCTGCCAGTAGTCAACACAGAAAGAGGTCACCTCAGGACCTATTGTGTCGTAACCAAGGCTACCTGCATTCACCACACAAGGTACTCACCTGAGTAGGTACCTGCGAATTGGCACAGTACACATGGAAAATGCTGCCACACCACCTAATAAAATGTATCTAATGAACCACTTCTCACTCCCCCACCCTTTTCATCCCCTCTTCCCACCACCAGATGCTGCAAAGCATGTTTTTCAGCCACTTTCGGCGCCGCTTATCCTCGGATACAACATGGCAGCATTAACCAAAATTATGATGCACATTACACTTCCCTCCAGCCAACCACCGGGCACATCCAATGTCTGCCGACATTACGCCACACTCCAGCCCAATCAGACCTTTGACCACAGAGCAAAAAGGGAAATGGGACTGCGGACCGGAGCCAGATATCACTAATCTTTTGAGATGCACATTTTACCTGTTTTATAAAAAGGTATAGAATGGATTATCCCCAAATTTAGAAAAGCACGCTTTGAGGGCCAAGCCGCCAATCCTGCCGTAAATTTGATGAAAATCCATCCAATGGATTGGGCTGTACGTGTGCACAAAGTTTTTTCCATTCAGTCTATGGAAAAAAAAATGTGGGACCCCCCTATAAGTTTCGCCTCCCTGGAGGAAACATTACCAAACTTCCCAAAAGAATTCAGAGCAGCCCATATACTTTCTTTGCAAAGTTTGATGTGGATTTGTCCAGGGGGTGTGAAGTTATAACCCTCCCAAAAAGTGGTCTTCCAATGGGTTGAGCAATTTAGCCATAACTACACGCTGCTACCATGGGCCGTGTAATATATATATATTCAGTGAAAAAACTTTGTTAAAGGGACATTATGGTTAAGTTGTGCTACTAAAAACCTATGAAATTCAGTAAAAAAAACTTTGTTAATAGTAGTATCAACTCTCCATTCCACTGAACCAATACGTCCAGTCTACACATGGCCATGCACATCAATGTGTAACATAGGCAAAGCTTTTTCACATCTTTACACCACTTCCTCAATCAGTATGTGAAAGGCAAAGACAAAATGAAAAATAAAACTATTACAAACTATGGACTCCTGTCCTCTGTGAAAATACACAAGACTGCAAGGACATCCATTAGCCTGCATTTCTAGACCTATTTGCAAAAGCACCTTCCACAAAATCAAAATGATAGGAACACACCATTCACCTGTAAGCAATCTCGTTAATAAACTCTACTATGCCAAAAGTCATGCTTTAACACTGTCCAATTTAAATAACATTCTTCTACACAGCCAAAGAACTACTTGAAAAAATAGACCACATCCAGAAAAAAATATTTTGAAATTGAAAGCCACTTACAAAATTCAATATCTTTAGAACAAACTAGCAACAACTTTACTGATGGCAACCTTCTACCACACACATACAAAAAAGAAATATTAAAGTTTAAAAACACATCAGCTGAAGTACCAAACCATGTGTGTGTGTGTGTTGCCACAGTACTTTTTATAAGAACAACAGCTGTATACATAATGTACAAAATAGAAGACAATGAAGATTCCAACTGGTTCCAATTAGCTCTCTATCTTGTAGCAAAATTACTAACACTTTAATACTTTGCAGTTACTGCACTTCAAAACTTGACAATAACCAAATAACTTCACGTGCTATCACTGGTAACTTGGAATTATTCCCACTACCAAAACCACTGCAACAACTTATTTTGTATGTGAGCATCATAATTCAAACAGTGCACTAATTTCAAGCAATAATATGCCTTCAACCAAAAACTGCAAAAATACCTCCCACTGAATTACTGAAAGGCATTTCTGGCAAAGTAGTTTATTTGCCATTAGATCTAAAAGAAAATGTACACAATCTGGGAGTGCAACATCCAATAGATCAAAATTTGATTATCCTAGTAAATGGCGTACCTACAAAAGACAAAATAAATTGGTAGCAACTAGTAGACTTACATAAAGTTAGAGAAGCCCTGCAATATCTAAAAAAACAATGAATACTACAAAGAAATAAACATCGAAGAAAACCTGACGGAAACCACCGAAATAATTCAAGACTTGTCAGGAACTGGCCTAATTCAACGGCTAGATCCTACTACAGAATCCAATATTTTGGACCATTATACAATTCGCCCATTGCACTCTGAAAAAAACATACATGATGCACTGGAAACTTACCAAATGCGACAAGCCAAAGGATCTCCAATCGGCCTATGGGAAAAAAGTGTACAAGCGGGAGCTTTTCCTCTACTCTTTCCTACTGGAAAAGGAGGAAGGTACGATGAAAGACCCACACAAATAAAAGCATCAGAATACCGCTTTTTATGGATGTATTCTGAAGACCTCAGATTCAGACAAAACATGGAATACTTAGTTTATCTTCTCTTTGAAAGTGGACTAGCGACTCTAGGCTACGAAGTTGCACACATATTGAAATCAGGTACCAATTTTCAAAATATGTCAGCTAAGCAATTACTACAAAAAGTGAAAGAAAAGATGAAGTTTTACAATCAAACATTACAAATCTTTTAGCAAACATGCATGGTACAAAAGAATACTGCTTCTGAAATCATGCAGATGTACACTGTATGATAAGAAACCTTGGCCCACCCACTTGGTTTGTGACATTAAGTTGTGCAGAAAATGCTTGGGAAGATTTGCACAATTTCCTACGCATAGCAAACAAAAATAAAACAAATATAGATATGAAAATACCAGGAGAACTCTGTTCTCTAGATCCTGTAAATGTAGCAAGATATTTCCAATGTTGCTTCATTGTTATGCTACAGTACATTTGTAATAAAGCAATGCCTCCCCTCGGAGAAGTACAATACTTCTTTTGGAGAAAAGAATACCAAGCTAGAGGAGCACCAAACATTCACATGCTTTTTTGGATGAAAGATGCTCCAGAATTAGGCCAGGACAGTGATGCCACTGTTTTACAGTTCATTCAGAAATATGTCACTTGTGAAATCAATTCACAAATTACACATAGTGACCTACATGCACAGATTTTACAATTTAAAAGACAAAAGTGTGGAAAGTATTGTAGTCGCAAATATAAAAACAAAGGGAAGTACTAAACCAAGTGCCACTTTGCTTCCCCTAGACCAGTTTCCACAACAGGTCAAGTGAACAACTTCATGTCTTCAGTTAGACACAGTGTCAAATGTAAATCACCTAAGAATACATATTGCATTAAAAGAACAGAAGGATCAAAATATATCAATGGTTACAAGGCAATCATTGCCCTCCTATGGAATGCAAATATAGATGTGCAATGCATTGCAGACAATTCCACTGCAGTCCCACAATATGTTACAGCCTACTTAACCAACACAGAAAAAACTGAGCTCAAATACCTCTTCGAATGATATATCATCTGACAGAACACTGTCAAAACAATTGTACAGTTTAGGCATAAAAATGTTCTCCGATAGAGAATAGGGCTGCTGCAAAGCCACAGAACATTTAACCGGTACTGCCTTGTATGGGAAATCGGAAAAAATATTATGGCTAAGCCTTGGTCCTGATAAATCCAGAAAAAGAGTTCTCAAATTATATGAAGACATTGGGCCTCATTCCGAGATTGGTGGTAGCCATGGCACTCTTTGTGCCATGGCTGCCTCCAATACCGGGTCCGGCACCGGTCTTGTTCAATGGGGACTTACCGGTGCATGCCGACCCTGGAGGGACCAGTAAGTCCCCATTGAACAAACCATTCCTGTTTGAGCCCCTATAGGGCGCAATGGGAATGGGGAGGGCACTAATTATGGGCTCATGACTAGCAAGCCTGTTATTAGTGCCCTGGTCCCTTAGCGGGACCCGTAAGGGACGTGTGGTCAGACCACACATTCCTTACCGTTCCCACTAAGGGACCTCCCCTTAGCGGGACCCGTAAGGGACGTGTGGTTAGACCACATGTTCCTTACGGTTCCCGCTAAGGGACCTCAGAATTGGGTGGTAAGGGATTACCGGCACCGGTCTCCTTACCGGTGCCGGTAATCTCATACCGCCGAACTCATACTGACCCCCATAGAAACAATAGCCAAAAATGATCCCAACAGCCAAGACATTTTGAAAAGCAACTTACTAGACACATACTACCCAAACAGGAGTACCACTTTGGAAACCATGTGTTTATACTACGTAGCCCAAAACTTCACATACACAAATAATATTAAACCAGATGAGAAGAAAGGTAGATAGAGAGTCAAAAATTGTGAAGCCAGCCTAGTGAAACTTACCAAACAAAGCTTAATTAATCATATGAAATTGTAATTAAAAACTCCTCAACATAAAGAACTGTATTACATGTCCCTACTACAACTTTTTAAACCATGGAGAAAAGAAGAACATTTACTTGATACCCATGAATCCTATGAAGATGTTTTCAAAGCAAATGAAAACACTATAACAGATGGAAACTTTACACAGTACAAAACAATGTTACACAATGAACAGCAACAAGAAGAAGATCTTCAGGTGCAACTAAATGTAGACACTCCTGACAGCAGTTAACCTTCTGTAACAGGAAGTCAAGAACCACTTGGACAGTGACTAATAGCAAATGAGGCTGAATTAGTCACGACTGAAGTCGAAAACACCATGTGTCAGTATGACCAATCTGCAGAAGACTTTGCTCTACTGAAATCACAACTATACAATGAGCAGCGTAGCATTTTCCTAGAAATAACAAAACAAATTGAACATGTTATGCAGCATGAATCTAAAAATTGTACCTATAAAGACTACAAACCTATACTGCTATCCGTCAGTGGTGAAGCTGGTTCAGGCAAAACATTCTTAATCAAAATCATCAGCAAGTTCCTCCAACAATTGACAAACAACAAACTGTCAGCTGTTGTAACTGCCCCCACATATTTAGCCTCCAACAACATAGGCGGTGTCACTTTACACTGATTACTACTCCTTCCAGTAGAAAACCAAAACAAATTAGACTACTGCAAACTTTCTCCAGAAGCTACAATGGAAATACACAGAGTTTGAAAATGAAAATGCTGCTAATCGATGAGGTGAGCATGGTTTCCAACCTAATGTTAGCCTTGATTCACCTCAGATTACAAGACATACTGAAAACATACAACAAAGAACTCTTTGGAAGAAAACACATTATGGTTTTTGGAGATCTCCTTCAATTAACACCTGTTAAAGGTGAAGCTATTTTTAAAACCTTAGGGCACAAACTATGCTGTAAATCTCTTGGCAGCATAGGAAATGTCAACCTTTGGCAACATTTCCAATATAAATAATTAACTGAAAACATGTGTCAGTCTGCAGACCTCCCATACGCCAACATTTTTAAAAGTATTAGAATTAGCGTACTCTCAAGAAGCACAATCTATATTAAATACCAGGCACATCCATGCACTCTATGGCCTTAACTAATGTGCTGCTGATGTCATGGAAGAATTAGCACACACAAATGTAAACTGTATGTCCTTGATGCCAACTCTTGCAAGCTGTGCTCAATTCAATAAAACAATATTGAAAAAATAAATGCCACCAGTAGTTGAAACTTGCTCCACAGACAAACTGGACATGCATGGTATGACACTACCCATGTGTGAACAAGCCACAGCACAACTAAATACCTTAGGAAACTCTCTCTCTAACACAGCTGGTTTGGAGAAAATATTAAAATTATCTTTAAACAGTAGAGTAATGCTTAAATGCAACCTTGACGTGGAGCAAGCACTGGTTAATGGAGCTCTTGGTACAGTTGTTGGCTTTCAAACATACCCACGTGACAACAACATTCAGTTTGTCAATATTCACATTGATAAACTGTCAGAAGTTAAAAGGATAGGATGCTCAAAAGCCCGATTCCTTCTTTTCAAAGACATATATGTACGCAGAGAACAATTTTCTCTAGCATACGCAGTCACCATTTATAAATCACAAGGTCTTATCCTAGATAAAGCATTGATCGATATTGGTAGCACAGTGTTTAAAGAAGGTAGGAGCTATGCAGCACTATCACGCTTACGTACACTTGATGGACTATTTCTAGTCAACTATGATGCAAGTAAAGTAAACGCTGATATTCCTTGCATTTTAGAATACAATAGACTGCATGCACTCTATGCTCCCATCTCAAAAACTATCCTCTTCCTCAAAAATTAAAAGTTTGTAAAAGAAAACTACTTCAGACTCAAATTATGCAGGCTCTCACAGCAATAATTCTAAAGAAATTAAAATAAGCTAATACTTCATCAATGACCACAGCCAAAGAAGGATCTAGTGCACAAAAAAACAACTACCTCTTCAAAGAAACAACGTGCACTTTGAACGAATAACTTAGACACAGAACTGTCTTGTCCATTCAAGTTTTCAAATACAACTGTTGTAAATTGCTATGCAAATGTAGCAATCATTATTCTATTCCAATTGCCACCAATTGTTAAAAACATATACTTGAACGGGGCAGACCAATTGTGTTTGCAAATGTTAGTCCTTCACAGAAATGCAACCAACAATCCTGACAACACTTAGGGCCTCATTACAAGAAGTGCTGAATAGTTTTACGATGCTGGTAATGGTGCCGGCGCCATTAAACCCACTCCGCACTATTACGAGGTTTTTCCAGACGTCCATAGCGGGTTCCTCGAGGAAACCAGGGAGCTAACAAAGGGCCCGTAATTGACGGGCCTGTTGTTAGCTCCTCCCCATTCCCATTGAGCCCTATGGGGTCTTCAATGGGAATGGGGAAGGACCGGGCCGGGTTCCCTGAAGGAGGAATTACCTGGCCCTCCAAACTCGGAATGGCCCGGTAATTCCCCATTCAGCGAACCCGGACAAGATTTTGGAGGCAGCCATGGCGCTAACAGCACCATGGCTGCCTCTAAAGCCGTAATGAGGCCCTCCCTTAGTACTTTAGTATTTCTGGAATAAGGCAGGAATTGGACTACTGTGCTGGAATGGTGAAATTGACTATAAACACATAAGACGATCCAAAAGAATTTCTAATGTACTTACTGCAAGTACTGCAAAACAAAAACATACCTATAAATGAAATCTTCCAGATTTAATACATGTGGAAACATACATGCACTCTCTGCAGCCATGTGGCACAGGAACAAGTCCCTAATGAACGCTTTGTGTATGTATTCATACCTACTGCGAATCCATTGCGTTTCAGCAAAATGCAAACCATGGCAGATTATGTACTAACTGCAATTCCGATAATCGGTCCACCATACAAATAAAGTCACATAGTGAATATGTAATAGTAATACTATGACGTTACAATAGAGATTGTACCAAAAACAACTGTGAGCTGACTGGATTCACACATGGACAAGTATCAGTTGGTAAGAAAACCTTCACAACAGTAAGTATAATCTACCACACAGGAACCACAACCAATGCAGGTCACTACACTGCATACATAATGAAGAACTGTGGATGGTTCGAATGTAATAATACTACCATTACTCTAAAGCAGAGATTACCAGCAAATCTTGTAAACGCTTACTTAATATTCTTAAAACCAAAATGTAATCACTAATCTGAGTATGAACATCAACAAAATCTCCTCAATAAACTTTATATTCATAAACTACTACAAGGAAACATCAATGTGCATTTTTCTGAGGAAACCCTGCAGCACTTATTACGTATAAAAATACCCTCAACATCTTCAACACTATCAACATTTAGAATACACCAACAGGTATCTAACTACCCCAAGATTCTGCAACAACCAAACAGATAAATTAATACTGCTAAGATGCAACAAGAAATAAACAGTTAGAATACACCAACAGGTATCTAACTGCCCCAAAATTCTGCAACAAGGAAACAGATAAATGAATACTATTAAAACGCAACAAGAAATAAACAATTAGAATATGCCAACTGGTATCTAATTGCAACAATACTACCAGCACTTCCAAACCAAAAAACCATACACCTATTCAATTCCTTCTATTGAAATCAACCACAGAAAGATATTGTACCATAATGTAGAAAGGTTTTTTAAGCCAGCTTTTTTTTTTTCCCACAGACCCTCTGATTTTAATGAACAAACATAGGAAATCAGCAAATTGCACAGTACACTGGTTTCAACCATAGTACTTGTAAATTACTAACTATGAGGGTTAATAAAGTACAGAAATGTCTACTATGCAATGTTATAACTGATTACAAACTACCTACACTAACATGAGTGATCTTTTCTTTTATCACAGAGATTGAAGAAACAATGTCTGCTCCACTTACCCATGTCATGAAAAAACTGCAAACAACTGCAACAAAGCAAACAGTAAGTATATAATGATTGGACTAACAAACATCACAGATTAACACCCCCATTCAA
Organism: Ambystoma mexicanum; assembly: GCF_040938575.1. Taxonomy (NCBI): domain Eukaryota; kingdom Metazoa; phylum Chordata; class Amphibia; order Caudata; family Ambystomatidae; genus Ambystoma; species Ambystoma mexicanum. Next base: position 1,548,298,976 of record NC_090929.1, read on the forward strand.
GCAAACACCTAACCATAGACCACAATCCAAAATGTTTCCTTGCATGGGTATCTTATGCTGTAGTGGTTGTGGCCAAACCCTACAGTCTTGACTGCATGGCCTGGCCACAACTTCACATACAGCCTCAACAAAGCAAACAGTAAGTATATAATGATTGGACTCACAAACACCACAACATAACACACCCATGCAAACAAACACCTCACCAATAAATACAACCCAAAATGCCTAGAGTCTTGAGTACCAACATTCTGAACACAATCCAACAAACCACTAGCACACATCATGTCACTATCCTACAAACACTATTACACTACTGCCAATTACTACACCATTTTTGAAAACATATCCCCTAAGCAGCCCACATACCACAATCAAAATGTTTGCTTGCATGGGTGTGTTATGCTGCTGTGGTTGTGGCCAGGGCCTCAAGTCTTAGGTTCATGGCATTTGGCTTTGTGATGTGGGGAGTGAGGTTAAAGTTCCATAGATTTTAGAATGCAGCATTCAATGATTTTACTTGAATTTAAAGTTTCATTTAGTTTCAATGTTAAAATGTCAATGATTTCAAAGATTCATTATTTTTAGCATGTGGGATGCGGTTGGTTTTCACCTCAAAGTTCAACCTATAGTGGTTTTAAAGTTTAATTGATTTCTGAATTCAAAATATAATAGTTCAGCTTATAGGAAGAGTTTTCATTAAGTTTTGTATTCAATAAAGGTGGGTTGCATTCATGACACACTTTTATTTCAACTGGTTGTTTAATAATGAGAGTTTTCATTCAGTTAGGTAGTCAGTAAAGGTTGGTTGCATTCATAAAACACGTCTAGTTCAACCTGTTGTTTAATAATGCTTCATTGTGCTTTAATTGTAGAGCCCATCCCCCAAGAGACTTTCAAAATCGTGTTTCATTCAGCACGCGACCACTCCGATACAAAGTATTCTGGGTAATTCATTAAACAACAATGGTTTATATGGGAGACCTTCAACAACATGTTTCCTCAAACATGCGACCACTCTGATACAAACTATTCCTTCAGCATGAAAGAGTTCAAGGGCTTGTGCACTAGGCTTCTTACTTGTTAGAAACTCACGGGTCATGTTTGCAGCTTTCCGCAGCAGCATGATCGCACAGCCTTCTGCGTGTTATGTCAGGGCCAAACTCCTGCCACTCAGGCACTCCTGTGGCAAGCTCCTGCCACAGGGGAGCAAGCACCTTGACCAAAAGGAAAAGGGACAGCCTCTCCACACGGCTCCCTTCACAGTGTTTGGTGTATTCTATGGAGCCACAGCTCCTGCACCATGCTTCTATAGATCGCTTCTCTCTGCAGACCTCAGGGTCTCGGCATGTTTTCCAACCAAAGTTCCATGCTTCTTACATTGGCCTTCTTTCTGCTGCTCCTGTCGCCTTCTTTGCTGGTGGGCTGGTCTCTTTTTATACACCTGCTGCCCATTGACAGACTGTAGGTGTGGGGGTACAATCAGCCCTGCCTGACCACAATTAAAGGGACATGCCTGACCTTCATTGCTCTTAACAGACATATTCCTCGTCCCCGTACTAGAGTGGTTAAAGAGTGTAGCCTTCATTGATCTTAGTTGCTACGTCTTCGTCCCAGTACTGTAAGCGATATTCAATAAACACTACAGCTAAGTCAATGCCTAGTCTGGGATGCTGAGGAAAACCCTTATTGATGTATTTTTATATCCAGTTCAGTACTCTGGATGACAACCCTTGTATAACACCCCCCTCTTAGAATCCCCCTGACCCCACTGAGCCAAGAAGTAGGTTTGTTTTGCAAATTTAAAAGGTTTATTTGGGCAATTCAACAATATATATATATATATATATATATATATATATATATATATATATATATATATATATATATATCACACTTCTATAAATAAATTGATAATGGATATTACACTTGTGAATATGAGCAGTAGTCAGCAAGAGGTAACTTTTTCTTTTGACAATTCACTCCCCCCCTATGCAATACAAGAAATGGAAAGAGAGCACACAGTCTTCAAGAATCCCAACAAATCACACTTCATAATGCAATACACAGTTCCAGTTCTCCCAGCAAGCTTAGGGAAAACAGGGATGAGTTTTAAACACAGGCGAACTACTTTAATGTGGTTTGCAAGGAAGTGAAAAGGTGCTAAAATTGCTTTTAATTCCCTCTAGAGGTTCAGGGTAGGTGATGGCTACTTTATATTAGTTCAGGCTCACTTTAACAATACTCTATGAATGATTAGCAGATTGCAAACGAATTTTAGCAAAGAGAAGCAAAAAGCTGCTGATTTCTTCAGATGAAGAAATCGGGCCAAATTGCAAATCGCGGTAAATTTCGCGAGTGTGTATCTCGCGATTACGGAAAAAGTCGGTTCTAGGTTCGTTGGAAAGCCTAGATTCTAAGCTTTCAGATGAAAGTTAAATCTCGTTCCTAGCACAAACGGTTCCGGAGATACGGATGATTTAATAAAGGTAGATTTTCGGATTTAAGTAAAACTCAAAATGACAGGTGACAGCTTGCAGCTGCAGAATTGACAGGTGACAGTTGTGCAGCTTTAAAAATGACAGATGACACGATTTCTAGGAGGCTGTTTTAATTAGGTTAAAATAGCTTGAATTAGATTATTTTAACGAAGAGATTGGGTTCTGCACAGTTCTGGCGGATACTCACTCCTAATTTTGAAATGAATGGGCCTCGTCACGGATCTGGTCAACTGGACTGGACTTCGGTTCTCTCTGCTCGGCAGGTCAATCAGGCACCGGTTCTGCTCACAGCGGTCTGGATCTCTGGTTCTGCTCACAGCGGTCTGGGTCAGCTCTCTGGATACAGCGGCCTGTGGTTCTCTGGATCTCTGGTCTGGTCTCTGGCAATTGTTCTTGCCAAAACAATTCAGACAGCTCGCCCGGCTTTGGAATAGTTTGCAGATGATTTTAAGGATGCTGAGGCCTGCTGAGAAGAGTTATCATTTTGTGGGTTTAGGCCCTTGCTTTAAGTTCTGAAGTAAAGTTCTGGTCTTTGGAGATTGATGGATGTGAAGTCTGGAGTCTCCCGGCAGAGCGTCCCGCAGAAAATGGAATTGAATGTCTCTACCTGTCCCAGCAGTCTCTTTTTATGTGTTTTAAAAAGTGGGTGGAGAGGCTAGCATCCCTAAGCCTGCCCCTCTCTTGATTTGATAGGTCAATAGATTCTTTGGTCCCTGATTTGGGAAGGGATAGTGTGTCAGAGTGATGTCATTTTTATGACCTGCAGAAATGACACTCCCCTGGTCAATGTGCACACAAATCTATTCCTGAACCAAATACATATTTCCCAGGTACACAGTTGTTTGACGTCACATACACACATCATATATTACTAAAGATAGTCCCTGTCCCGACTCTGGCGTTCCTAGGAGCTTGCATTAAAAAATGGCAACTTGTTTTCGATTTTAGTGGGTTTTGCAAAATGGGATTTTCATCAAAAATTATACAAAGGTACATTTCCCTTCCACATATATCCCAGTAACTTTCCATGTCTCTATCTTAAACACATTGTCTACAATAATCATAATTAGCGGGGTTTTGCCCCAGAACATGGTACAAATTGGAGTTTGGACTCAAATCGGGAGGGCATTTTTCAAACTAAGACTCTCAAAGTTGTACATTCCTGTCATTTGGTTACAATAAATTATCACTGTTTCTATAAAATATATATTTGTTGCAATTCAACTCCCCCAAGTGTTTGGGTCCGCCTCCAGGAGTCTGGGTGGGTCAGTGATCACATGTCTCTCCTTGCTGGCAGAGGGCTGTTGACAGGAAACACTCAAAATTAACATACCCCATTCAACAGAAAGAGCCTTTTGTGTGGGCTCCAGCAGGCTGCCTGGAAGTCTCTCCTCAATCAATCAACAGGGTCATGTGATATCCTGCTTCCTGGTGTGGAATCTCTGAGGTGTTAAGGTTTCCCAGCCTCTTGGCCTCCGGGAACAGCAGGTGGCTAAGATTTCCAATTAACCAACAAGCTTTGAAGTCCCTGCCCCTCTTGCAACTCCTAAATACAGTTTCCCTGTCAGAGTTTAGACCGCTAGCGCCACCTTGGGGAATTTGTTGGTACTGCATCCATTTTTGAGTTGTCTTGATTTACTGCATTTCAATAGAGTGGTCTTTTGCTTGATAGTATAGGACCCTTGCTTAACATTGTTTTGATGGCATCCTTACAGTAGAGTGGTGATGTGGAACCCCCAACAAGAAGGTTGTATCTTTGGAGTGGTCTCGTGCCAACTGCGCAGTTCTCCTATTCTGGCGTGAATGTGGGCGGCGATAGCTCATCCCCACATCCACCCAGTCTATTGATTTAGTTTGTTCTGGGATAGAATAATGGGCGGCGACAGCTCATCCCCACATCTACCCAGTCTATTGATTCAACATGGGTCAAAACCCTTGACAGTACTGTCAGGTGTTACATGTGGGGAAACAAGGGGAGCTGACTTACAGTAACCTATAAAAGTGGGGAGGGTTTGGGCTGGTCATCAGTAGGAAAAGGGGAATACCATCTCTCGCCCAAGTGCTCCCCACTCCTAGTCCCCAAGGACCCTGCAGGTGATCCTCCCTCGCTTCTCCGCCCCCAGGGTCGGGGATCCATAGAGATGGCCAATTCCTGGCCATCTCTGCAGAGGATCCAAGGGGGTTTAGGAGTGAGAATGCCCTCCGGTTTCTCACACCTTCCAAACTTCTCTGTGTTAAATGTATTGGAAGAGGACACGCAGTCCTTCTTGATTGGAGCTGGTGATTTGCCAAAGTCTGCTGCAAACAAGGCATCATTCAACAAAAGGCAGGAACCAGCTGCTTCCAGTTCAGATGCAATTCCCTGGAAGCACTTTTTTGATGAAGTTGCAAACTGGCATGGAGGTAGTTTAGAGATTGTATGGCTATTTTCACAAATGCTGCTGGCTTGACAGACCACATCGTACACTAGTATCATAGTGGATCCTCATCCCTACCTGTGTGAGTTTCCTCAGTTAGATAAACATCCATCAACTGTACAGCTGAAAGTCCACTGTATGTTCATGTAGACCAAGAGTTCTTAAGTCAGTGAGACCTGTGTTCAACTAACTCTCCTGCGATTCTGCACTGCATACATTGGCCTAGAATAAAATAATAATGATGTATCTGCCCCTTGAACTTTTGCTTTAATTCCCTCTCCACCCACATTCAATCCTCGAGCCCTTCCTTATTTTGAAGTAATGTGTTTACACATTATCAGGGATCACAGCATCATGCCTCTAAAACCCCCAGAAGAATAGAGGCAATGGAATGTCCTTGCACCTTAATCACAGGACACTCTAATCAGAGAGTCTAACTATTTCACAACTCCCGATGAGTAACAGAACCGCCATCAGATCAGAAAAAAGCAGCTGAAAGTCTACCGTGAGTGCATTAAAACAAACAAATACATAACCCAGCATTATTGAGCAACTTGGGACATTTTAAAAGTTGCATCACGAATTGTCTTTTTTGTATTAAAAATCAGCCTTGTCTATGGCAGTGCACAGAAAAGAGTCAAGTACATTTTTAATTAAATGCGGTTGTGAATACTGATACCTACATGCTATAAAGAGGCCACAGCCATCTGTTTCACTCTGCTCCACTATTGTTATGGCTTTTCCTTATTGCATTACTATCCCATCTAGGTGACATATAGTTATCCTTACCTGCCTCGTGAAAAGTCTCCTTATTTGTGCTTGTCAAATTAAAAATGAATCAATGGTGTGTGTTATGCTCTCTGGTCCAGTGGCTAAGTACTGAAGTGTAACAAAACTTCCAGACATCAAAACTTTTTGGCGTTAGCTATGACAAATAGTCAGAATAAAATGTGGAAGAAACATGATCATTACTCGAGAATCACAAAGCAAGTCTATTATTTTAGGTTTTAGTTATTTAAATCATTCCACTGACACGTCTCCCTACCATTAACATCGCCTTAAAGCAACTCTCGCCGATTTCCAATGGAATTACTGTGCTGCTTTCATGAAATGTGTTAGAGTGTTCACATACATTTTCAGGGAAAATGATACTGTGTGATCATGTAGGAAAAATATGCATTCAAGTCTCAGACCTTAAACCCATAGCATACAAACTACACAGGACAACAGCCTATTTGGCATAGGTCATCGTGGTATAGCCAACAATGGTCTAATGTGTAGTATTGATGTCTGGGGGATTTGGGAAAAGTTTATTTGTTCTGAAACACAACGTTCAGAAAAAGAATATGCAAGGTAATAATCATATGAAACAATTATTCTGGTTTTAACCCACTGTAAATTAGATGAGAAACAATAGTCTGATGTTGGCAATTGTCTGAAATTGCAGCTGTAGTAGAAAAAGTAAAAAAACGGTTGTGCAATGTTCTATTGAGCGATTGCTCAGCTCCTGTTAATTTCACCGAACTGTAATCTCCTTACACAAATTGCAAAATTATCAGCAGTCCATCCTTTGTGGCAGAAATGCAGCGTGTACCTTATGAATCGCCCACCCCAAATGGCCGAGTTTCTGCCCCCTTACGCCAAAGCCAGTGGACTACTTTGTTGGGCAAATCAAGGACACTTCATAAGTGGATAGCTCATGACTAAAATCTCAGGTCTCAGACATGAGGGCAGCTTGCACTGCACAAGTTTGAATCGTGCAGCAGGGCTGTCTTAACCTTTCATACTTCCAAGATTGTTTAATCAAGTACCATGAAATAGGGAAATAATATAACCTGTTATTACAAAGTTTAGAAGATGGAGTAATCTGGCATGGAGTGTTGTATCAGCAAAAAGGTGTTGGGAGGCTTCTTGGCATTCATCTGGGCAACCCTCCAGACATTGTTTTTCATCTGCTAGGCCTTTTCAGAAGACCATATGCAAGTCAGGTAAGGTCCCGCCTCAAAAGGGGCAGTCCAGACCGAACTGACTGATCACATCTCTTCTGCACGAGACCACAAGCAACCTCAGACATGTTTCAGCTTCATTCGGCATCATCGGTGAGGTGTAGCTTGGGTCTCTAGGCCCAGCAGACGGGGTCCCACGTCTGGGCATACAGGTGCCACTCAGCGTGACTAAAGCAAATCAAAAGAGATGATGTTTAGTCTTAACCTCTCACATTACTCTGGCCAACACTCAAGACTATCGTTCTCCTGCCAAGCCATTGCAGAAAGGGGAAAGACCATATGCAAATCAGCCTTGGTCCGAATACAAAGACATGAAAAAGTATCATTATTACACACCCATCATTGCTTTCTGCCTTCCTGCACATGCTCTGAATCACAGTGCCTAGTTGTGATGTTCCTTCATTCATTGCTGCTGAATCTCTAAAGGCTAAGAATGTTTGTTTTCTTTTCACAGACTTGTTTATGTTAATGTTAAAGGATAATTGTACCATGCACTATCACCACTGGAGTGGTCCCCTGGTTCTCTGGTGGCTCTGAAAAAGGGAGGGATGGCGGTGAGTTAGCGGGAATAACCTGGAAAAGTTCAAGAGAGCAGTGATGTGCTGTTTGCAGCCTTAGCCCCGAATTCTGTTGGCTGAGCATTAGGTGTTTTAAGGTTGGTAGTCGTTGTATGCTGTTGTGCGAGTCTATGTGTGGTTTGTTTTGTTGTTGCAGTGTAGGGAAGTTTGTGCAGATTTTTGTGTTTTAGGGTTGTGGTTGTGTTTGGTTGGAGTTTGAGAGGTGTATGCAGAGGGGTGAAATTGTTAGTGGATTGGTTAATTGGCATTGCTGTCTGGAAGCGAGACACTAAACTTCCGTATTCTCTCCAGGTGGGGTGCGTGAGCATCTTTGTGTCTCCTTCCAGATCTGGGGCTGTCCTACACTCACAGTCCCTTTCACACATGGCATCCGCTCACATTCATAACCTTGCCCAAGTTGGGTACTGGTGTCCTACGTGACACCTGTCTGTATGCGGGGCATGCAGGCATTTGTGCGTCCCTTCAAATCTAGCCCAGAGAGCATTCCCAATCCAGTCGGTGCGCGGCATCAGTCAGCCAATGTTACTCCATCCATATGTGGCAGCTGGTCGGCATTCATCTTATTCAGTTGCTCATGCATGCTACCGCTCCCAGCCCCTTCGAAACGTGGCAAATGTCAATGCTTGCAATTACGTGCATGGGTGACGCCTGCCTTCATTCACAACTCCATTCGGTCAATGCCCATGCCAATATCCACAACTTAGTTCAAGTGTGGCAAGTGCCAACGTTCACACAACTCTACACAAGTATGATATCTGGTAGCAATTCTGGAGCAGGTGAGGCTGTTGGCTGGAATTGGCTAAGGATGCTGATTTCTGTCCTCATGGGTGTCTCGTGTGTCCTATTTGACTTAGCATCATCTCTCTTGTTGTAGTAAGAGTTTCTTTATTCGGTTCTGGCTGTTGTCAGTGTCGTCCTAAATTTGTCATCCTTTTCTTTGTGTTTCCCATTCGGTTGTTTCACTTTTTCAGTTTCAATCTGTGATGTTGAAGAGACAGGCTTTGAGTCATTTTCTGAATTGTAGGTGGTCTTTGGTGTTTCTTATTTCTTTCGGGATGTTTTTCCAGGTTTGTGCGGCTAAGTGGGAAAATGAGGAGCCCCCAAGTATTTTCCTAAGGTATGGTTTTGGTTCCAGGCAGATTTCGTTGCTTCATCTGAGGAATCTCAGTGGCTTGTAGATTGTTATTTTCTTTTGTAGGAATTCAGCTGCTTGTCTACTGATGGCCCTGTGTGTTATGCAATGTTTGACTGGGAGCCAATCCAGTGTTTTTAGGGCTGGAGTGATGTGGTCTCTTCTGGATCATTTGAGGAGCAGTCTGGCTGCTGTATTTTGGATCCATTGTAGTTTCTTCAGAATGTGTTCTGGTATCCCGAGATAGAAGCTGTTTGCATATTCGATTCTTGACATGAGGGTGACGATTGTTAGTGTTTTGTGGGTGAAGGAGGGTGAAGGAGAGGAAAGGTATGATTTGTCTTGCTGTTTGAAGGAGGAAGAAGCATTTCTTGATTATGGCATGTATTTGTGTTTCTAAGATTAGGGTGTTGTCCATAAGGGCTCCCATATTTTTTGCTACCTTAGATGGTGTCGGTGCAGTTCCCATTTCCATTGGCCATGGAATGTAGGTGTTCTCTTGGTTTTTGGAGATAATCATGATTTCTGTCTTTCCTGGGTTGATTTTCAAGTTGTTGGCATTCATCCAGTTAAAGACTGCTTTTAGACACCCAATTAGGGTTCAGTGATCGACTTGAGTGTCTTCAATTTTGTAGATTATTTGAGTGTCATCTGCGTAGTTGTAGCATGTAATTTTGTATTTTTTGAAGATTTTGATTACTGGAGTCTGGTAGATGTTGAAGTACAGTAGTGATAGTGAGGACCTTTGTGGTACTCCACAGTCGTTAACTCGTGGGGTGGATTTCAAGGGTTTTATCCATACGGTTTCTGTTCTGTCTGTTGGGAATTATTTAATCCAGAGTAGTGCCATGTCCGTTATGCTTATGTCTTCTAGTCTTTTGGTTAGGGTGTCATGGCTAACTGTGTCAAAGGCTGTGCAGAGGTCAAGCAGAATCAGGGCTGAGGTAGTGTTGGAGTACGCGTTTGTTTTCAGGTCGTCCCAGATGGATAGTAGTGCTGTTTCTGTTCCTCTTTCGGGTCTGAAGCTGACTTGTGATTGGTCTAGCAGGTGGTGTTTTTCTACGTGTTCTTGGGTTAATTTGTATGCGTAGGTTTCAAGGAGTTTTGCTGGGTAGGGAATGTTTCAAATCAGCCTCTAATTGGAGATTGTCCAAAGGTCGAAACACCCCACCTGAGACAAACCACAGCCTCCCAGAGCAGCAAAGCAAAACTGACCCCACCAACAACCACAACCCTCTAGACCCAGCACACACCACCCTACAATAGGGCTTGGGAGTGGCCACCCAGCATCTCCTCGTCCAGTTTACCCTTTCCTCACTGAATGGCGAGCGGCAGCAGTATTGCCCTAACCACTGTGGTGTGCATCCACCGCGGGCTGTGCCCACAGCCGCAGCAAAGCACCCAAGGGTGCCATCCCCATCAATACAGCCCTGGTCATTTCCTGTCACTTCCCTGTGGAAAGGTCCCTCCCGAGACTTACTCTGTGCACCAAACCAGGCTCGCCCCCCCATCTTGCCCTGCCCCCGGTGGAATCCACGAGTGAAGCCCACCCCTGGCTCCAGGCCATCTAGGGTAGGCAGGAAGTGAGGGAGATGCCCGAAACTCCCTATGCCCAGTCCCCCAGGAGACCCACACGCACTCCGCAGTGACCGGCCAGCCTACCAGTCTTATGTAAAAAAAGGCAGTGTAATGTATTGATACAATAATCAAGAGGGAATCATTAGGCATCATCAATAAACTAGGATCTAAAGCAAAGATGCAGCATTGGAAGCAAAGAAAGATAACATATAGTCCTATATAGGCCCACTCCCCGTCTGACACGTTCAAAACCAATAAATGAGACACACTCCAATGGGGAATGAGACTAAGAGAACAGGCTGCGAGAGTTAAGTTTTGTTTATATAAAATTGGCATCCAGAGAACTCTGCTGCCCGAGAGTCCTCTGGCAAACATTGTAGTTACATGACAATATAAAGTAAAACAGCGTCATAGATGACGCAACTAACATAGGGTACTAGATCAGTGCAGGATTGGATAGATAATATGGATACATAGGTCCATGGAGGCACTGCTTCATCCGGATTGGTTGCCCAGTTGGCGGGAGGGTGAACATTACGTGGTCCGGCTGCCAGCGTCCAGGAGGGGTGAGGGTCAGGTCGCGATGTGGCAGGGCGAGCCCTAACTATGCTAACGTGAGATACTACCATTAGACATGCACTAAATAATAGTCAATACAGCTTGTTTGAGTACATCATCATAGATCTATAAATCGTGCACATATAATCACAACATTATTCATTGGGGCTTATATGAAGTACCGGGCTTAGGATTCAGGTCAATAAGATAACATTGCCTGTGGGGTTGGTCAAGATGCATCAAAGAGGCTATAAGGCATTCTGACATTTGTTAGTTCTATGGTGCAATATACTGTGACAGAGGTCTGGTGTTAGTTGGGGCCACACTGGGGTGGGATTTACAATGAGGTCATGCGTCTGGTATATCAAGGGGGTACCTTGCAAGGACACAGGGTCGTAGTGGCAGTAATTTCTCAACAGTGTGGGTAAGAGGGCATGGGCAGGTTTGTGGAGATGGATGAGCTACAGGGCATGGTTTGAACCAGTTAACACAAAGGACAATGATCTCAGAGGAAGAGTGAGATGTTGCATTGGTATATTTGTTGCAATTATCTCTGGCTCAGCCCTGAGAACAGAGCTGCAAAGCTTTCAAGTACAGAGAGAAAAGGTTGGGGCCATGAGCGCGGTGTGCGTGGCGCTGCAGAGGGGAGAGAAGCCTTTTCGTATTATCGCAGTAAGGCCTAGTCCAAAGATGGAGTCGAGGGTATACAAAATGTAAGCCAAGTGTCCCGCACAATAACCTTGCCTCTGACATTGCCAATGAAACTGCTAGTGTGCATGCGAGCAAATGGAAGCGTCCACCATTATTGTATGAACATGTGGTTTACATCGTGCTGAATGTATGCGGGGGGCCTAAATGACCCCTCACTCCCACACAGTCCGTACCCAAATATTACCTATATATGACAGTATACGTAAGATCAATGAGGTCTCAGAAATGCAAACTTTGCCATAAGTCCTCAATGCATATAATACAATATCCAATACTAAACATGTCAACACATTTACCAGAACAGGACAGAGGGAAACACCATAAGGAAGGTGTAGGTGTACCCCCGGGAGTAACCTGCTGCATGGCTGAATCGTATCTACATGTAGCCGTGGAAATCATTTGGGGTTGGCCAGGGTTAGCAAGTGCAACCCCTGAGGTCACAGCTGCTACCCCTGGCCTCTCCTCTGCCACCTGCCCTGCAGTGGTGGACTGGTCCCTCAGCCACATACAATTTACTTTGAGGACACACTTTTACATCCACACACGTGCATTTGTTTAAACTTGATCTTTTTTCTCTCTGATGTTGTGGGGGCTGGGCTGCTCTGCTCTCTCTCAACTCGCTGGCAGCAAACATCTGGGCATAGCCCAACCTGATAAATGTTCACTACTTGAGCGTGACATGATTTAATTTATTTTTAAACACACTGGTTACAGATCGCGTGACCGCAGGAGTTGAACCTGGTTTGCAGCGTTGTCTTAATTTAAAGACAAACGCATTGCCCCTGAGCTATCCTCCCAGACCCTGGTTTGGCCTCTCTCTTAACTATGCTGTTGGAGGAGGCGAGCACAATCACAAGCAAGGGAGGGAGCGAGGTGGCATGCAAGGTTTAGACATGCAAGCGGGCAGGTGTTCTCTCATCTCGGATAAGTAGCCATGTTACATTACACTTTGTAGAAGGTATTCTCTATAATGTAAAAGGTAGGATTTAGACATAACTGGGAGATGGAGAAATTGGATTCAATACAGCGATTGTGTGTGACAGAAAGGACTTAAAGGGGGCCCTGTGAAATGAATACATGCACCATGAAAGATGCTGAATTTATTAGGATTAGGGTCGGGAGGCTGCCTCAGCACAAAGTTTTAACTTACTATTCAAATCATGCATATGGATTAATTTGATATGTATTTGATGTTTTTCCTAGTAATACTAATTTGTTTGAATTAACATAATTCAACCAGGCACTACACAGTTGCTGCAGACAGGGTTTCCCACCGTAGGCAATGGGGCCCCAAACATCATTTCGAAATGGGCCCCCATGCATCTACAGCCAGCCCAAAATGCTGTGATAAAATTAACACTATCCGATTTTAATTGGGTAGAATACTGAAATCTGTTTGTGGAGTGAGTGAAACAGCAAATACGTTCCTTGACCAATTTGGCCCTCGAGGGCATCCATAGAAAAGTGACATAATTGAACGTGGTTGTACCCCATGTCTTGCTCCACTAAAGAGTGCTTTTAATTTGGCTCTTGGTAAGAGAGCGGGAGGACAGGAGGTGGGTTTAGCTCTCTGCTGTCAAAAGTAAATCAGAGGAAGAATCTATATTTGACACAAAAAGGCTATCACGTGTTGCCAATATTTAAAAATCCCAGCGCTGCATATTAGGGAGGTGCGTCCATAAGTGCCAGTGTTGAGGTGTCCATGTGTGGGAGTAAGCTGCTACTGCTGTGGCTGAGCGCCAATCCACATATACACTGAGGACTGCGGTAAAAGGCATATACAGCAGTTTGAGTTTGCGGGTGTCCCTTGACGCCGCTCCCCCAGTCCAGCATTACTCTACTTTCCCCATGCATCACTAATCTCAGATGGTTTGTACTTTGCCTGGACGTGCTTAAGAAATGTTCAAATGGTAGGTGATGGGTTGCTTTTCTGGCACTGTGGGTTGTGGGTGCTCCCCAGGTGGCACTCAAGAGTGGACCACATATGAAAAAAGTAGTTTAATTTCCCATGCCCACCAGGCCCTATATAGATCCTCTGCTGATCTTATCACTGACACAACCCACAGTATATGTGGCAATGCATTTACACCTGGGATGACTTATGTAGATTTGACAATATAGCACTGCTTACTGTTCTTAGCCAGCAAGCCCTTCGTGTGTGTGCACTAAAGTTTCCAAATTGCCTCTGCTTTGCAACCCAATATATCTTCTCATTATGACAGTCGACATGTTCTTTAACCGTGAGCTTGAAGGTTACTTAATGTCTTTTATGCAGCTTAATATAGATTGCAGGTCTGGTTAAGGGCACCGGAAGGTGCGCGCTAAGCATATAGGCAGAAATAGTAGAGTGTGTAGGTGGTGCAGCGCCATGCATGGAGTTAGCGGCACGTGTGGACATGGTGATGGGACACCAGCCCTCAATCATGGCACTCGCAACAATGGGCCATGGATCAACCTTACAGGGCTACCCAGGAAGTGCTAACCAACATTAATCTTCTGGAGGTGACCATTGGGTGCCCCGGGGCAGAAGGAAGGACGCCCACCACGTTTACTATGGCAGCACCAAACCTATAATTTTTTTTATTAGTGTGCCTTAAATCCTTTTTCCATGAGCAGTAACAATAACATCTTTTTGGAGGTGACCTAGGCTTCAGAAGGTTACCTCGTATAACATATCCCTTTCCAATGCATAGCTCTCCTCATCTTGTATTGCAGTATCAGTGCCCCACCCTCTTTCTGCCCCTTACTGGGTGGCAATGGAGTCAAAGTTTCACGTGTCAATATGTCCTCAGTCACAGAAAAGATCATTTAAACTGTCTGAACCGTGAGGTGTTATTATTAGCAATTTGAGAACTTTGAGTAAACTTTGTCAAAAAACCAACACTCAAATCATTATGGGTCTGTTGGGTGCTGCATTTCTAACCTCTCAAGTGGGTGGGAATGTCATTTATCGGGGCCTTAGTTGATCAAATCCTTATGGTGTAGACAGAGAAGCTAAGAATGTCTGTGGACTAGGGTACGACGTCCTTTCATCATCTGCCTGTTCACCCCCAGGCTTTTTAACGTGCACATTCCATCTAATGTGCTCATCAACATTTTTATGGGGGGTGGGAGAGGGCAGATAAGGGTTTGGGTGGGTGGGCAATAGCAAAAAATAAGTGTGGGAGGTGGGGGGTACCCCACAAAAAAAAAAAAAAACCTGAGCACATTCGATGGAACGTGCACCTTAAAAAGCCTGGGGATAAACAGGCAGGCGATGAAATGACATGGAACCTGGACTAGTTTATCAACACTCATGGTCGGGTAGTGTATCCTAGGATGTTATTACATAGCAAGTGTCTGGTAATAGCATGCCATGCTTCTGGTTTGCTTTGTGATGAGTGGGTCATGTTTCTGCTCCTCGATCAATGCAGAAACTTTAACCTCTCATAGATTTTCTCTCAGACACGATGCAAATGTCATACTAAGATGGCCCAAATCATGCACTTGCATTGATAGCCAGATAATCGTGCCCTGTTCAGTCAAAATGACTTGGTACTACCAGGTGGCCCTACAATCGAAAGCATCTATGTTGTGCATGTAGCACCTAAAAGGTTATATTTATCCTGGATAGATAAATGAACACTGGCATTTATTGTGTTCCTGAAAGCACCATATTCCACAAAGCATTCAAATAGGATTTGTAGTGTTTGAGCTTTTGGCGAGCATGCGGATCACTTTGACTGATGTGAGGTTGTGGGCATCCACCAAAAGGCCCTGTGTGACCTCAACACACAATGCAGCATTTGTGTTGCATGTGGCGGCATAGAAAAGTCTGCACTTGCTGCAACGAATGGACAGTAAAGGTCTTCACTATTTTACGTGAATACAATTAACTTTACTTCTCCATATTAACTTTGTGAGATTTTTGCTGTTTGGGGCAAAAAAACACTGTTTACGAGATGACTTCTTGTCCAGAAGGCACTTGGCAGGCACTGGATGTCTGCGCTTTGAGATTTAGCCCTCTTCAAGATGCTCTGTCTGTTTACAATTTAGCCAGAGTGATGTACAATAATCCAGGTTGTTCTATTGGGCATCTGCTTACATTCACAGCAAGGTGCTTATATGGGCCTATACACACTGATATTAACGCTACATAGGGTGATCCATTTCATATTACAGTGATATTGTAACCATATTGTTCTTAGTTTGCTGAGAAACAATGCTATGTAATGCCACTTCCTGTTTTGTCAAGTTGAAAGGTTGAGTGTCATCACTTCCTGTGAGGTCTCTTAGGGACAGGTTCAATGGACATAACATCTTGTGATGCCATCACAGGTCAATGGTCATGTCATGATACTTCCGCTACCCCTGGCATTTTGGCAAAATGACATCCCTGCATCTGACTCTAAGTCCAGGCATTCACAGAAGGTGTCTTCCAGGTTTGTCATACCTTAAATATGTCTTTCTTCGGTATTGTTAAGCCCTCATTATTCAAACACGGCATGCCCTCTGTGAAAGATGCATTACAACATTCCAATGTGTGCGCAACCTCTAGTTGGGGTTCGATATATATTCTTTCCTGTGATCATAGCTACAGTTCATGTGGCCAGATGTTCTTGGACCTATCACGATTCCACAACATACAATATGATTGTCTTGCCCTCCAAACCATGCCTTTTCAAGGAGTCCAGTAATGATGCATTTGTGGTTGTGTTGCTGTTTAAGTCTGAATAAGATCAAACCTGCTATAATTACTGTAATTTTCAAATCATTCCCAGGCAGGAAGGACACCAATACCCAATTATATTCAGTCTTACAGTGTGCCAGCTGTCAACATGTTCATGTTGTATTTATACATTTTACGAAAGTGGTTATTGAATGTGTGGTGTTCCATGAAATGCCCACATACGTCTGGTGTAGCAGACCTCTCAGGCTGTTATACATCACAAATTATGTAGTGTCACTGCTGGCATTCAACTTGTTTAAAATATATGTTTGCACGTCTGTGAATACTGAAGAGGTCAGATTGAAGGCTGCGTGTCTGCTTCCTCTACTCCTTAAGTGTAACCCTTCCACTTGACCACAAGGATTTCTTGAACGCAGAATTGAATCCCACCCCTACTACTCTGTCTAAAGATGAAAGGGGGAGGCGGGTGTAGAACATCCAAAGGATGGAGATGACAGACTCACGGAAATGCTTATTAAAGTTATAGCAGACACTGCAGCATTATGCTCAAATATTCAGTTCAGATGAGAAGCAACAGCCAATTGCAATGCGTATTGACTCTCTATAGGGCAGGGTACCGTTTTGACTCACCAGATTCGGGAACCTCTAGAAAATGAAAAGAATCACTCTAAAGGGAGCTCAGCAGGAACATATCTTATGCAGCAATAATATTTCTATTTCCGGAAAATGTAGAAAAACGCAAGCCTGTAGATATTCTTTGGAGAGCACTAACGAAAATGCTGCACGTGGGGCCTTAAAGCAGGAACAGGCTGGAGAGTGGGATAAGAGGGCAGTTGCCAACCAGACTGGCAGGGTTGTTGCTCTCGGGGCCTCCACGGTGCTTGAGAGATATACAAACAAATGTAAACATGTAGATCGTGGCCCAATGCATAGTGGGCTTGGGGACTGAATCAGAGGCCAATAAATTGCACATCATGACCTCTTGCCAAAAGTGGCCAGTCCGCCCTTGCCAGGAAGACCGTTAAACATTGAAAGTGATTACAGATTCTTGCATTTCAGAACCTATACTCAGCAAAAGCCTCACCATGGAAACAGAAAGTTATTAAGATTATCAGTTAAGGACATTATTTTAAGAAAGTCCAGGGGATGTAGTTCCCTGGACTTTCTTAAAATAATGTCCTTAACTGAAAATCTTAACCTACTTCTGAACAAATGTTTTGAGGGACAGATGAATACATCATCCATAGCTAATGCACCGCCCCCGGCCGAATATCAAAAAGGTGAGAGGCGTTACTCACTAAGGCAGCCGTATCATCCATATCATAGACAGGTAGAGCAAGATACGGACTCGATCTAAGCTAAAGATGGCATGAATAAACATATCTACAATGAAGCAACACATGTTCATGCAATAGACAGGAAGCAAATATACACTCAGCATGAAGAAAAGGAACACTAGGTCAAATATGCATTTATAGATGAAGAATATCAACATTGCATCCATAAGACATGAAGAATACTATCATAAGTAATATATAGGGTGAATGCAACATGAACAATACGCACATGTAGCCGACTAACATGGAATGCAACTTGAATACGCAGCCATCTTTTCCAAAATGGAAGCCACAGTATGCTTCTAAGTAAATTAAAGATCTCAAAGCTTCACGAGGAATATAAATGCCGAAATTACAATAAAAGAGATTCACAAAGAGCTCAGACAGTGGCTATGCAGACCAAGCCAAGATTACTGAGAAATTAGGGAGGGTCTGAATGCTGCTGTAAAGTCACGAGGAAATGATTCTCAGAACACAAGAAGAATACTCCTGCTATAGTTAAAAGTTTAGCAGAACAACAACTGGCCATTGTAAGTCAGCTGCAGAATAATTATAAGCCCAAAGACTGCTTACGGAATGGATCAAGAGAGTCTCCAGTGGTAGAGAAAATAACACTCACACTAATATTAGCTAAAATCCCAATAAATGCAGGGTGAAATCATTTCAAACAAGGTGTCATCACATGTGACCCATATTTGAAGAACGCTGCCTATTAATTAGCAACGGACACAGATAGGGCACGTGCCTTACTCCTTACTCATATTCTCAGACACAAGACACCATTAAAGGTCAACTACAGAGGAATCTCCCTGGCTCATGGTCTAGGAATAAGGGAGAGTATATATTTTGGGTTATATTTTTTAATTGAAAGGAAAGCAGTCCGCGGACCTCTCTCCCTATACTTCTGTCTGGGTCATGTATTGAAGAGCTGTCAATTGTACAAGGTTGGTCAGTAGAATGCCAACCAATCAACTGATGCTAAATAACCCTGTACATATTGAGCCAACCAACAGTGTGTAGAGAGATGATGTGTAATTACTATTATCAATTTAGAAGTGGTCTCAGCCAAGCCATTAGATTGTGATTATCCAACTAGAGGTTTAACTTATATACAATGTATATGTAGTCAATCCCCTCAACCAATCCCTTTACCCCATAGTTTTCGGTAAATCAAATGAAAATGCAACATCATTCATTATGATTGTTCGCCTTAATGCATGTTGTTTTATATGGAATTTCTGAGAGCGACAATCTTTTTGCCTGTATGCTGTCCCCGCTTTCTTTAGAATATAGACAAAGATGGGTTTTGCCTTTCACTTTGTCTACTTTGATTTTTGATTTCTGTTTTTCTGGCTCTTGATCCTCGGCATACATTTTGGGTTTTCCAGACCATTGTTACAAATTATTTGTATGGGTGGACATCTTGGCAAATGTAAAAATGTTTGACATGCCAATCCTTCCCAGAAATCTATCCTACTTTCAAATACAGTAGGCAGGATTTTTATGGCTTAAGTTAATATCAGAACTATTTATATTCGATATAAAAATATTTAAGGAACAGTAGTAAAACAAGCTTAGAGTGACATTTTTTGTTTTAATGACAGCTGTTTAATTCTACTTTCCTTGATTTAATAGAAATATTTTTGGGGACATTTCTTCTAACAATATCTGAAGTTCACTTAAAAAAGGCTCTTTCTTTCTTTAACTCCAAGAGCACAATTGCTTCTCCTAGTGTTGCCTAGCATGATCTGTTTTAAGTATCCTTATATTTAAGAAATTCATTTGAGAAGATAAAAGGACAGGTGATAACATATTAATTGTAGTGTCTATGTTCCAAAAGGAAACAGACTCAAACTTACTAGAACATATTTCAAAATTGCCTCTTGACCAAATACATTGACATTGCTTACTAGCAGAATTAACACTTCAACATCCTGCAAAGACATCTATTTGTGAATAAATCATATTTTGCCTAAAGGTACAGGATAAACATGCATGATGGCTCACTGGATTTCTTATGACAGACACGTTTGCAAAACAAGTTGTTAATGCACTAGCTGTCGAAGAAAACTCCATTTATGAGTTTGTTGTTTTATTAATAGGTCATCTACATAGGCTACATTCTCTCTTTCTACAAGGAAATCCATGGTTGTATGTGGAAATATATTACATTGTTTTCCATTACTTATGCACTCAAATGGGGTATGAGGCCACCACACTTAAAAACAGATTTATATTGCTGTTCTCAGAGTGCCGAGATAATTTTGATATCCATTAGTGAAATTGAGAACAGAATATACTTTCGAATGTTGGATTGGTCCCTGACAGATATGAAGGAAAGGCAACCTTAACATGTCAACACATGTTCTGTTCCCTTAGTTTAGTCTCCATTGTCCACTGCATTTTAATATTTCTAAAACTGAGTTTCGGAAGGTACTATGAATCAGAAGAATGATCCCACAGGATTCCACATGTTTAGTTATCTATGTAAGTGATTCCATAGATTGCAATGCAATCTGTACTGTTGTACAAATACTGGTGCTAATATCAAGGTATTTACTGGTAAATCAAACCACTGTTTCATAATCCAGAGTATCATTCGTAATCTCCTTCACTCTGTACGTACACCATCAAATTCCCACTTGTTGAATATAGAGATACTCTGGTTGGCTACCATCTGTGGTATTACAACAGTCTTCAGGTATTTGACCAATTATGGGATTTGTTAAGTCCATTGGACATCTTTTAAATCACCCGCCATTGCAAGAGAGGTGCCTTGAGAGAAAATGACGATTTGGTGATAATTATTGTCAACTAATATTTAAATGGTTTCATATTTGAAATCTAAAAAAGGGGTTGGATGTAGAGAAAGTCAATATTGCTGAAGAATATAATTAAAATTGATAAAGGTTTCTGCATTAAAGAAATAATGTTTAATCCTTATTGGAACGGCACATTTTAAGGTATTATGAAGAATAGTAGTTTCCCCATTGATTTGAATTTCAGCATAAGTTAGCAATTGGGCTGATTGAAATGCCTTCTCAAGATCATTGAAAGCCATTGGGATTCCCCCAATTCTGGAATAATCCAAATAAATTGCTAATCAATGAAGTACATCATTATCAACATAACAATTTGAAATAAAATGACATCTGATGCAGCAATTTTCATTTGTTGTGTTGGTTGCAATTGTGATCTTTAACATACACTTGCTAGTAATTAGGTGTTTTGAATCCATCATATCAAGAAACGATTCAAATATATCAAACAGATTAAATGGGGGAATCATCTCACTGTTATCTAATTGTCTAAGTGTTTTTTTTTTTTTCTGAAGAAACTTAACTCTTCAGTTAAACCTTTGGAGAATTGTAAACCTACCACCCTTAATTTGAATGGGGATGGATATGAGCCCCATTTTACTTTCAAAGCTAGCTAGAAGGCATTTTATTTCCTGACTAATCCACTGGATGGGCTAGTCCAGAGTTGAGAACCATTCATTATTTGATTGACAAATTATTTTTGAAGCTTCATTAAAAGTCACTTCACTATCATATTGTTCCTTCATAGATATATTAGTTATGCCCTGGACTTGAGTATTTTGGGAATAACTTTCCACTTGATCCGGATGCTCTTAAATTAGATAGTGCCATTAAATGTTACATAATTGGAATTTCTTTTTAAATTCATTGGACAACAAGTCTGGGTTCAGAGGACCTGGTTTACACATTCTATCAAATATTACAGCTTTCTAACAAAATTGCTCCCATATAAAAAGGGTTGTTGTCACCTATTTTGATTTCTACTTCAGTATCTCCATCCACTGCAAGCTCCTTTCCATCAAAGCTATGTAATTCTGCAATGAGGGTCTTCAAAGTAAGGCCGTGAGATGACCCTCTACCTTGGTTCAAATTGCTGAATGCTTCTGGAGAAAGCACGTTCACCTGACGACCTGTATATATGAGAGCCGATAGGTCAAACTGTCTATAAACTTGGGTAGACACAAATATCCTCTGATCTTCCGTTTTGAACTTACCCAGAAAGTATTAGTGCACAGTTTTGAATGTAGCTTTGTTTTGTTTCTTTATTAAGCAATTGGCGTGTACAAGCACCTTTTGTTAAATTAATTAACCAGAAAAAATCCATATATCACAATCCATCATAAATACACTGCCTCAATACCAACTTAAAAAAAAAAACATAAAATGACATAATCAATTTCTTTAAAAATATAATCACTGCTGAGGAGAGTCGACACATTGTGCCTCATTACAAGTATGGCGGTAAGGCAACAACGGCGCCGGTATCGCTACCAGCACCGTGCCCACTGTACCGCCATACTACGAGTTCTGCTCACGGGTGCCCTTGCAGCCACCAGGTCTGACGTGGTGGACGTTGTGATGCGGGAAATTCATCGGGGGGACAGGGCCTCCGTATCCTTCTCCTTTACTTCTTTTTATTGTGTGTTCTTTCATGTTTTCAGCACAGGAGTTCATGTGGGACTCCTGGCGGTGCAGCTATCTCTCTTTTGGTTTGGTGAACAGACCCATGGGATACCCTTATGGCACCCATGGATAGGGGTGCCACCCTGTGCCCATAGTGTATGTTTTTGGGCACCTGTTTGTGGCCCACAGAGCAGGGTACGGGCTGGTGGCAGCTCCGTGCTGAAATGACTGGTGCCCTGAGCGTCCTCCATTTTGGGATGCCCAGGCCCTGTCATTGGAATCGGTAGATTCCGGATTGAGCAAAAATGGCCGCCGTGGCCTTTTACCTTCCATCACCTGTTACCTTAATCTTCCCGAAGTCCCGGAAACCCTGCCTCTGTCCCTTCCCCCTGACTGGCTTTTGGGTGGAAGTTCCGTGTATGGTAGTGTGGGGAAGTACCGACGAGACTGGCTGGAGCCTTCTCAACAACCGAATGTTGGTGTACGCCTGTGGGTGGGACCTGGGTGAATGGAGTGTTTGACGAATATGCATTCTATGTTGTGGCGTCTAGTATCTGGTGGTTGACACAATGGTTGAGACCGCCCTGCCCGAAACCGGTATGAATGCAGCTTGGAGTGTTGAATGGCTCAGTACTCAAAACACATAACTTGTTGTGAGTGTCTGGAGAGAAGTGAATGGCCTGAATGCCCCATGTGTCTGATTGGCTGCCTGCCTGCCTGCATGAATGACCGTAGTCATTATTGGATGCTTGAGTGTGACCCAGCAGAATGAATGGGAGATCAACAGTATATCTGGGGACCTCTCACTGCTAGGAATCGTGTTCAGAAGCTGAAGTCCACTACAACGAGTAACTGGAGTAACTGAAGCTTGCCCCTGAAGCCCTGCTGGACAAGAAGAATTGCTGTTGCTCTCCTTCGCAATCTGAAAGCGGCTGTGCTTCAAGAGCTGACCCAGAGAGGAACTGATAAGGCGCCCTCTTCTCGAGCTACGAGGGATCGGACCCGGCTGCGAGTTTGGAGGTAGCCTTGCCGGTTTTACCGGGAAGGCTACCTCCAACTTCCTAATGAGGTCCATTGACCGCTAAACAAAATCGCGCACATTGTGTCTGGGTATTTATCCAATCTTGCAGCCATATTTTCTTCTTTCTAATGTTTGAGGTTTCATGCACTTGAACTTGAGCTGCCACCATGTGGGTATTGTAGGAAATGTTATATGATAAAGAATATGTGCTGTACATGCAATGTGATGTGTAGTGTAGTACATGGATTACTAACACAAATTACTAACATGGATCACTGACAATGGGGGTGACTGTAGCATTAGAAAGTGAAAGGGGGTGACTTTGCGGTCCTAACAGCCAATATAGCTAATACAAGGGTGGTTGGTGTGGGCTACATTTTGTAAGCCACAAACTCAGTGTGCACTAACAAAGAAGTAGGTGCATGAACAACACGCTGGCTGATCCTTGCACATTTCAGAATAAGAAATAAGAGCTGACACCAGTCCTTGCAAGGCAGAGTGTGTGCAGTGAAGCTGCTTAAAAAGGGCCTTGAAAATAAATGTTCATTGTTCTGAGCGGAAAAGAGGAAGGAAGAAAAAGTTACATTATTGCTCGGTGTGCGGAATACTGTCCAAAGGATGCTCAGGCCTGAAATTGAAAATTACACTTGAGGGAGTCAGAAGGTGCTGGGGTATTGTGAAAGGTTCTGTTCTGGAGAATGATGAAAATGGAAGTGACTTCATGGAGTGCCAGCTGATGTCACAGAGGCTGGAAAATCTGGAAGCCATGTTTCATTGTTTCATTTGTCGCTGGGGTACCAAGCGACTGATGAAGTAGCCTGTTCTCTAAATTTTCTAATTGGAGTTTGTTTTTAATTTGTATGCAGAAAGGGCCACAAACTGACAATATTACTGTCTCACACAACCACAATCTCACAATACCACAGTCTAATTATCACATTCCAGCCATTAACACAACCTTAGCTTAGGACAGGGGTATGCACAAGAATTGAAACTATATCTGTAATACATTTGCTTTCATAGTAAAAGTGCCAGCTCGTGTGTCTCTGGTTAAAGGGCATCCCCTATGTTTGAGCTGCTGTGCTGATCCTAATATTGTAATTTTCCTTCCAATGCCAAATATTTTTCTTGTATTTTACATATGCCCAGTGCACATGTATTACTCATGTTGCTATGCTCATCACTATAACAAATGAGATAGTTTGTTTGTCTACATTTTTTCTCTGATTAATGAATATAAAGGTGCCTGAGGGCATAAGTGTGAAAGTGTGTGGCGTGGCCCATTCAGAAATGTGGACAAGGTTTTGCCTGTAGTGTGCAGAATAATGACAAAGGAAGGTGCTATGGCGCTGGGACAGTTTTTCATTGTGAATAAAATTAAACCATTTCACCCGAAACATGAACTGCAAGGATTGAAACAGACTGGGGAATCCAGAATGGAATGATGAGTTAAATGGCCACATCAAAAGTAAGGTAAGTAAGTCAGTTTGCTGTGGTCCACAATGGGAGTAAGATTATTCATTGTGACAAGTAAGTAGATAAATTTGTTCTGGTGTGTCTGAAGGAATGAGTGAAAAGTAAAGGTTATATGTGTGAGTAGGAGGTGTACAAGTGTGTAAAAGAAGTAGAAGAATGAGATACATAAACATATATATGAATGAATAAGGAAGAGAACATTTTAAGAGAATTCTAGGGAACTGTAGAGGAAACGAGGAAACGAGAAAACCCAAAAGGAAAAAGTATAATTGTTTGGTGCTTAACCTATCTGTCTCTCTTCTGGTTGGAACATTTAATTTTTTTTCCTCCAAAAAGGGGTCCTTGGAGCCAGATGTCCAGGGAGGAGGCCTTGGCGTGGAGCAAGGTGGAGTCCCTGGGACCAAAAGAGAAGTCCGAAAGGTGGAAGCATGCTGACAGGCACAAAAGTGAAATTCAGATGACCGCACAGAGGTCCACATGACATAGGAAGAAGAATCAAATTGTTTTGTTTAAAAATATGCTAATGATAACATGCTTATTTACCTGGACCCGTGCTACAACAGAAAATGGTCAGGTTCTGATCAAGCCGGGGCCAGCATCACGAAATGTAAAGGAGGATGCCCCAGGATTCATATTAGGTAATAGAAGACTTTTACATCAGAATATATATACAAATGTAGATCTGGATAAAATTCTGGAAAAAAGTTTCAATTTGACAGAAAAGAAGTCTGCTCAAGTGAGTCAATGGGTTCATATATGCAGAGATGGGGCTCAAAGGATGGTAAAAGACATTTTAATGCAGCTGTAAAATATATGTTTGAACACACCAAATGGCAGGAGAAGAAGGGGGCGCAAATTGGCAAGGTTATTTGATAGCAACTATTGTTGTCACAATAACAGGCACCATTGTGGGGGCAACTGTGTCAACAGCAAATGCAGTGTCATTCAACACATTAGGAGACAATGCCCGAGAATTAGGCAAGATTGGCAAATAATTCAGCAAAGACTGGACAAGGTTAGGTTGGAACAGAAACAACTGGTTCAGTATGTAAATCAAACTATTGCTACTTTGAACAATCCATCAACGCTGTTAGAGAATGGCATTAATGTGATGGTTAAACAAGATGGAGGATATTCTACATTTTGCGAATCCAATGGAGATGATGCTTACTAACTTTGTACTGGAGGTTCAAGATGGAGTATCCCAATTGATTTCAGGTCATATTCTATCTGATATCATCTGACATTTGATCGTACTGGTGACACGGGGGGAGATTGAAACAATGCAGGATAGTAATTGCATTTGAAATGGGAAGTGTGATTCCCTATATATAGATGTAGAACAGATGGAGATTGTTTTTTTTCTTGAGTATTCCCTATATTACCCCAGAATTAAAATATCAGACCAAGATAATGCATGATGTGAGTTTTGGGCAAAATTACAAATATGTAAGAATCATGACTCTTGAAATGGTGGCATTTCAGACATGGGAGATGGGTCTGTACCTTGTTCCAAAGTCAGATACTTGTGTAAAGTTCAAACAAAATTACATATGCCCGGGGAACTCATTCTTACCTGATGTGACAAATGCGTTATGTGGGTTGCAAGCAGATCAGAGTGTCACAGAGGCGTTGGCAGTGCCTATAAGTAATCATAAATCTGAAGAATTGTCACATGCCAAATTGGTTAAAGACAGGTGTCTGGTCAGTACATGGTCAGTGAGTTA
This sequence comes from Ambystoma mexicanum, assembly GCF_040938575.1. Taxonomy (NCBI): domain Eukaryota; kingdom Metazoa; phylum Chordata; class Amphibia; order Caudata; family Ambystomatidae; genus Ambystoma; species Ambystoma mexicanum. Next base: position 1,548,325,129 of record NC_090929.1, read on the forward strand.
TACAATCACACACTTCAATCATGGTTAATTTGTTGTCATACCAATGCAATACAATGAAAACATGCTGGAAAAATCTGATAATTCCAGCACCAGCCTTTTCTGGACCGGCAAAGCAGAAGTCTGCCGGTAAGGGCACTGATCTACCGGCAGGCCTGACCTGCTAGTAGCTAAGTCCCCTACTAGCAGAAATATGACAGAATCACTGGCACCAGTTCTACCAGTGGCAATGATTCTGGCAATCCCATCCCAGGGAATCCTCTTGTAACTCCATAGGAATGGGAATAAACCATCACTTTGCCACCCGTAATATCCCGGTAATACCGTGATATATGGGGAAGGAGACAGTAAGGCGGGCTTGAAGGTAACCCGCTGGAATTACCGGCAGGTTACCGGCAAATCCGTAATGACGCTCAATATATTTTTTCGTGACAATGCCTAAGGATACTGTGATAACAGTTGGTGGTCTAACATTGTTTCATGTCGATGGTTATCTATGAGAAGACATACATTTCCCATGGATCCATATACAGAATATCTCCTGAAACATAAGTAGGTACACATCAAATTGAATATACAAAAGCATAATATCACAGTGAGTAAGCTGGGTTTAACGGCACGTGGCAGAGTGCAATGAACAGAAGGGGGTTTGATAATCATGGGGGTGTCTCTAATTGCCATCCTGATATGGTTATTGCACCTTACAATAACATGATACATCTGTTCAATGGAGTTGGCAGCAGTAAACAATGGGGCACATGATTTCTAGTCCAACAGTTTTTTCTGCCGAGTACCGAGTTCAGTGTCCTCAGCAGAAAGGAAGGTAATGTATGAAGGGCTATGTGCTAAAGAATATGTGCTGCACATGCTGTGTGCTGTGTAGTGCAATACATGGATTACCACCATGGATCACTAACAAAGGGGGTGACTGTAGCATTAGGAACTGAAAGGTGCTGACTTTGGGGTATCAACAGCTAATATAGGGGTGGTTTGTGTGTGCTAGATTTCTAGGCCACAGACTCTGTGTGCACTAACAAAGCAGTAGGTGCACAAAATAAATGCTAGCTGATCATTGCCAGTTTCAGAAATAATGATAAATTAAAAGCAGAGAAAAGTCATTTCAAGGCACAGTGTGTGCAGTTTAGCTGAGGAAAAAGGTGCCTTTAAAAAAATGCACATTGTTCTGAGTGGAAAAGTGGAAGGAAGAAAAAGTTACATTATTTTTTGGTGTGACAAATACTGTCCAACACTCGTTTAGGCCTGAACTGGAAAATTATATATGAGGGAGTCAGAAGGTTCTGGGGTATTATTATGGAAATAGGCTCTGAGACTGCGGGCCATTACTGCATAAGGTAATGTCACCAGGGCCCTTAGTTACAGGTCCAAGTGTAGCAAGGGCCTTAACCAAGGCCCCAGGGGCATTACCTCATGTGGTAATGGGCCGCAGTCGAGGGGCTTATTTCGATGAATACCCCGACCCGTTACACCAGGGTACTAATTTTTTTTTTTCATCTGCAAGACTTATTGCGTTTTATGGCGATAAAAAAAAGTAAAAAAAGAAAATTCCCACCATGGAAGGGGAGACGGGACTACACATAGTCCCGTCTCCCCTTCCATGTTGGCCATTCAAGTAAATAAAAAAAAAGGAAAACAGAAAAAATGGCCACCATGGAACAGGGAGACGGTACTACATGTGGACCCTTCTCCCTTTCCATGGTGGCCTGACAGAAAAAAAGAACAACGAAGACTGGCGCAAGGGCCGCGCGGTCATGTGCAGGCCTACCGTGAGGTAAGGCTCGCAAATGCATCAAACAGTGCGTTTATTTGATTGAAAATGACCTGCGCCGGATACTAATGAAGATTCTCTTCTGGCATGTGATGAAAATGGAAGTGACTTCATGGAGGGATGGTGGCAGCTGATGTCACAGAGGCTTGAAAATGGAAAAGGGAATGTATAGGCATATAGCATAAGAGACAGGTCTACCCAAAAGGCTTAAAAGGGCATGAAAGGCAGAAGCCGTGGTCAGTTGTTTTTGCTCTGGGAGCTGTTTTCCTGGGTCCTGCTGCTTGGGAGTATTCCTAGAGAGAGAGAGAGAGAGAAAAAGAGAGAGAGAAGGCTAGTGTTTTCTGTGCTGTGCTGTTTTTTTTGCTGAGCCTATGCGAGTATCCTAAATTTGGAGGAAGGTGGGTGAATGCAGCTGAAGGGAGTTCTGAAGGACATGTCGAGTCAAGGGCAGTGCTGCCAGATGAGCTGATCGTTCTTAGCGGCTAAAGGCCCTAGCCTATTGTAGGTATAAATAGGGCAAAAACCACTCAATCATTCAATCAATCGTTAAGGGCCCCTTTCTGAAGGGTTTCAAGCGGGCACAGAAAGGCACATCTTCATTTTCTGCTGTACTGGGGTTTTTTATTTTTGTTTTTTGTTTCTTTTTAATGCAGAAGTGGCCCCAATATTACAATACCACAATCTCACAATCTAGTGATCATGATCCTGCCACTAAAGCAGGCTAAGGGCAGGGGGGGTAAACAGAAATATCAGCTGTATCTATAATGCATTTGCTTTCATAGCTTAAGTGCCAACTAGGTGTCCCTGTTTAAAGGGAATCGCTGATGTTTGAGGTGCTGTGAGGTGATCTACAAATAACAGTACATTCATTTTCCCTCCAAGGCCAAGGGTTTTTCTTGTATTTTGCATATTCTCAGTGCAAATGTATCACTAACGTTGCTATGCTCTTAACTATATATTGTTTGTCTATATATTTTCTCTGATGAATGAGTGTAAAGGTGCATGAGGGTATAATTGTGAAAGTGTGTGTTGATGTTTATTATGTCTGCTTTTTATTGTGTAGCCTGTCCTATTTTTAGTGTTACAAGAACATGGTGTGTATCTGGCTTAGTACAAAGCCTGCTGGTGTATAGCCAAAGAGCCTGTAACATGACCAGACTCTGGCATCAGAGAGGTGTCAGGGATGTATATAACACATTCTTACTCAAACTCAAGTTCAGGTGGATTGTTTAAAGACTCTGTGGAAATAAAAATACATTCGGAAATCACAAATTGAACAAAGACTTCCCTCTGCTCCATATTTTCCAGGTCACTACCCATGTTTGTAGTGCAGTCCCTGGAAAGATCTGAAGATGAAAGAATAATCTCTTGTTTGTCTTTCAATCACACATCTTTTATTTCCTCTTTTTGGGTCTCGTTTCGAGGGGCTTCTTTGTTAATCACATTATTTTATTTTAAATTATTTGTCACACTTCTGTTAAGTTTGATTTGGTTTTATTTTTGGTGGCAGTTATCCATCTCTGAAAAAGAAAACTCCTGGTTTCATCTCCACTCATCCTCTTCTTTCAAAGATGTGAAAATCAGGTCATTGGCCCTCATTACAAGGTGGGCGCAAAGGGATACCGGGCACCGTTGAGGACATCGGTGCCGGTAATCCCTTTGCGCCCTATTCCGAGTTCCCTTAGCGGGTCCCTTCCTTAACGCCTGGTTTTACCAGGCGTTATGGACAGGGCCCGTTAAGGAACTTCAGAGCTAATAACGGTACCGCAGTTTGCCGTACCATTGTTAGCGCCTTCTCATTGAGCCCTATGGGGGCTGAAATGGGAATGGGGAATGGCTTTTTCAATGGGGACTTACCGGTCCCGCAAAGGTCAGAATAGACCGGTAATTCCCCATTGAACCAGGGCGGACTCGGTACCGGTATTGGAGCTATTAGCGCCATGACTACCTACAACCTCGGAATGAGGCCAATTGTCTTCATTAAACTTCAGTTTCTTGTTTCTTATTTGATTTTATCTTAAGGAGTACATAGTGGTCACTATTGGTGTTTGCCCATCTTTCAGCAAACTGGGGTAATTTCATGACAATAAAAAAAGCTTCCTCTAAGGTTTGTTATGTGCTTCCTACTACATACCCTTTTTTTGTCTCTCCTTTGTATATATTTTTATCTGTGATCTGTCATCCTGTCATTGTCTACACTGACTTTCTGATTCAGTTTGTATGGTATTTCTAGGAGCATTATAATTTAAATGTCCCTTTTTGAATCCAATCATATCATCAATGCTCTCAGTAAATTGTTTTACCTGTTGCTTCAACTGATAACATCTTTTCTCCACCCTCTTGAGTGTGGAATGGTCTTTGTCCATATTTCTGTTCCTTCATTGGAATGCAATGTTCTATTCCGGGTAGTAATTCTGGCATTAAATACATTGCAGAAGTAGTGCTTGGCCCCCACTCCCCTTGGTACTTGGTAGTAGTCTTGGTAATTGGTTCTAAGAGGAGGTGATTGGTTTCTTTTCCATGAGAGGTTCTGGTTTGGATTTCCTTGGAAAATAAATCCTGGCTTCTTCCTATTTCTCTCTGGTAAAGGAGTATATTATAGCCAATGATAGGGCTAGGACCATGGTATCAGGGACACATATAAGCCTCTGGTTTTGTTGGATCAGTATGTTCCATTCCAGGTGGAGCACTATACTTTTTGCCTTGGAAAGAGGGTCTTATCTGCCTGTTGATATCTTTTTTTTTTAAACATCTTTTTATTGAGGTAGTGGCAGGTACACAACTCGCTCCAACAACATAACAAGAATATCATACAATGGCACATTTTGCATTTTCACAGGTGATACATATTCACATAGGGTCTTCATTGTCTGACGGCAGTTCACATAGGTATGTCCTGAGCGGGCCTCAGATGTCCTTCGGTCGGTTCATTCTCGACTGAGTCAGTACATATTGTTCCTCATTCTCATTCACATATGTCAATTCTCGTAGAAAGGTGTTCATGCTCGGAGGTGTAGGGCTTTTCCAAGCCTGGAGGATACATTTTTTAGCAACTGCGCAAGAAACATTAAAGAGTCTTCTAGTTCTCTCAGAGCACTTCCCAATATCACCAAACAGGTATTTTTGTGGAGACAGGAATGGGGACATTTGTGTGATTTCCACCAGCAACTCAGCCACCCTCCCCCAGAACCGCTGCAGCTCAGGGCAGTCCCAATACATGTGGAAGGACCCTGCTTGTGGGGTGCCGCACTTAGGGCATTCGCTCGAGGAGTCCGGCATAAACCTCGCCACTGTGGCCGGCGTATAGTGCAGCCTGTTAATAATTTTAAATGGTTTCTGGTGCAGTCCTGCATTGCGCGAAACTTTTTTAGTGAGTGAACAATACTTTACCCATTTCTCATCAGGAATAGGCATCTGCAAATCTGTTTCCCATTTTACGTTCACATTGTTGGTTGTGGGGGTGTGGGCATGCACCGATGCATATAATTTGGAGATTCCCAGACCCCCCTGAGTTGTGATCAATTGTAAACATGGGTGTGAAAGTGGCTCATCAGGAAATAGGGGCCATCTAGCCTGGAATGCTGATCTCATTCGGTAATACTGGAGTGTCCAAAGCGGTCCTCTCCCCAGTGCCCTTAAAATATCTGTTAGGCTAACAAATTTCCCCTCTATGAACATGTCCTCCACCACCATTTCCCCATTAGGGTCCCATGCTTCCTGCATGTCCGTATCAACGTGGGAGGAATGCCGGGAAAGTTTCACAAGGGAATTTGAGGGTTATAAGGTTTTTCAATTTTAAGTCTCTGACATATTGCCCCCCAAGCCCGGACAGTGCAGCTCGCCGGATCATATTCACACATGTCTCTATGTCGTGGGTCGAAAATAATTGATATCACATCAGAGGGTGCAACTGCGTGTGTCTCTACCCATGCTTGAGGTGCTTCTTCTGCCGTCTCATACCAATATCTCGTGAATTGCGCCTGTGCAACTAGATAATAAAGTTCAAAGTCCGTGGCAGCTATGCCTCCGGAACTATATGGTTCCACTATTTTCTCCCATCCCATTCTAGCAGTCTTCCCGTTCCAGAGAAATGTGGTCACCATTGATCGCAGCCTGGAGAAGAATTGCCTGCCTGGCCATATCGGGATATTCACAAACAGATATAGTAGCTTAGTAAGGGCGGTCATTTTTATCCTGCCATGGGTGAGATTCTATCCTGCCATGCAGTGAGATAGGGAGATGCCTCCATATCGCTAGTTTCGCATTAATTGACTGTAGCGCCCCTTCGTAGTTGTCGGTAAATAAAGATTGTCTCCTCCTGGAGACAAGAACGCCTAAATATCTAAAATATCCCTCCGACCATTTAAGGCCATCCGTCATTTCCGGGCATTTAGTACAAGGTGTGAGTGGGGAAATTTCTGATTTAGAGTTGTTCACGGTGTAACCAGAGTAATCAGCAAATTCATGTATATCTGCCATTATGGCCGCAAGGTTTTTGTCGGGTTCACAGATATATAACAGCGTGTCATGCGCATAAAGTGAGATCAGCTGATTGGAGCCTTTCATGACTATGCCTTTATCTTTATGTCACAATCTAACTGCAGCAGCCATGGGCTCTATTGTTAGAGCAAATAGGATTGGCGAAAACGGGCACCCCTGTCTTGTGCCCCTCCCCAGTTCGAACATGTCGGACATGGTTCTGTTAGTACAGACTCTAGCTCCGGGCTTTGAATAGAGCAGACGGACATATCTGATAAAATTGGGTCCCACCCCGAACGCCTCCAACACCGAGAAGAGGTACTCCCATGAGACCGAGTCAAATGCTTTCTCGGCGTCGAGGGACACCGCGACCGCCTGCCTGCCCGGATCAATTTGTGCCATGATCCCAAACAGCCTGCAGAGGTTCAACGCAGTAGACCTCTTGGGAATAAACCCTTTTGGTCCGGGTGGACCAGTTCTGGAACTATGGGTAACATACGATTGGCCATGACCTTCGCGAACATTTTTGCATCGGTATTTATGAGCGAGAGGGGTCTGTAAGAGGACATATCCTGGGGTGGGTGTCTGGGCTTGAGAAGCACTGTAACAATAGTTTCCTCATTGTAGGGGGCAATATGTGCTGTTCAGGGTACTCCTCCCAAGTTCTGAGTGGAATAGGGGCCAGTTCCTCATGGAACTCCTTATAGAATTCAGCCCCCAGTCCATCAGAACCCGGGGCTTTACCCGACGTGAGATCCTTGATCGCTTCAGTGATCTCTTCTATTGTGACAGGTAGCTCCAAAGCCAATCTATTTTCGTCTGGGAGCGTCGGAAGACCCAGTGAGGCCATCTATTCTTTTATCTCAGTGGGGGTTTTCCGGTCTCTATTCGCATACAGTGTTTTGTAGATTTCAACAAATTCATCATTATTACCTTTATGACTTGTGACAATTACAGTTGGAGCTGTTTGAATAGCGGCTATCGGGGCATTATTTGTTTAATTCCTAATCAAGTTGGCCAGCATTTTTCCCCCCTTATTCCCCTCTCCATAGCAACGCGCCCGCATGGGGGCCGTGATGTGTCGTACCTCCCTCGTGGCTAAATTGTCAAAGTTCCTAAGGAGTTTATGAATTCCAGCAAGGGTGTCTCTATCATGAGTGCGGCTGTATACCTTCTCCAGCTCTTTCTGTTCCCGTTCCACCACCTTGAGGTCCCGTCGCACCCCCTTCAAGAGTCCCATTGATTTGGACATAAGGATCCCTCTAACCCAAACTTTGAAGGTTTCCCAAACTGTGGATATCCAATCTATCGTCCCCAGGTTGTCTACAAAGAAGTTGGTTATCTCCTCATGTAGTGTCTCGGCCATGTTTGCATCTCCCAGCAATCCCCCCGGTATTCTCCACCTTCTAGCCTGTCTGGGAACATACTGGAACACGAGGCTCAGTAAGACCGGAGAGTGATCGGACAGTGTGCGGGGGAGGATCGTGCAGAGTCGCAGCGTATTCGAGATTTCCGAGGATATGAACCAGTAGTCTATATGCAATTCACTGTCATGCACGGATGAGTAGTATGTATATTGCCTATTATCCGGGTGCAACACCCACCAAGCGTCTATCAGTGACAACTGCGGAAGGAGTTGGTTCAGGGTTACCGCCGTTTTCGTGGGCGACTTCACCACATTAGTTGACCTATCCAACATGCGGTCGAGTGCAACATTAAAATCGCCGCCCCATACCGAGAAGAGGTACTCCCATGAGACCGAGTCAAATGCTTTCTCGGCGTCGAGGGACACCGCGACCGCCTGCCTGCTTGGGTCAATTTGTGCCATGATCCCAAACAGCCTGCGGAGGTTCAACGCAGTAGACCTCTTGGGAATAAACCCTTTTGGTCCGGGTGGACCAGTGCTGGAACTATGGGTAACATACGATTGGCCATGACCTTCGCGAACATTTTTGCGTTGGTATTTATGAGCGAGAGGGGTCTGTAAGAGGACATATGCAGGGGTGGGCGTCTGGGCTTGAGAAGCACTGTAACAATAGCTTCCCTCATTGTAGGGGGCAATATGTGCTGTTCAAGGGCCTCCTCCCAAGTTCTGAGTAGAATAGGGGCCAGTTCCTCATGGAACTCCTTATAGAATTCAGCCCCCAGTCCATCAGAACCCGGGGCTTTAACCGACGTGAGATCCTTGATCACTTCAGTGATCTCTTCTATTGTGACAGGTAGCTCCAAAGCCAATCTATTTGTGTCTGGGAGCGTCGGAAGACCCAGTGAGGCCATCTATTCTTTTATCTCAGTGGGGGTTTTCCGGTCTCTATTCGCATACAGGGTTTTGTAGATTTCAACAAATTCATCATTAATACCTTTATCGCTTGTGACCATTACAGTCGGAGCTGTTTGAATAGCGGCTATCGGGGCATTATTTATTTCATTCCTAATCAAGTTGGCCAGCATTTTTCCCGCCTTATTCCCCTCTCCGTAGCGACGCGACCGCATGGGGGCCGCGATGTATCGTACCTCCCTCGTGGCTAAATTGTCAAAGTTCCTAAGGAGTTTATGAATTCCAGCAAGGGTGTCTCTATCATGAGTGCAGCTGTATACCTCCTCCAGCTCTTTCTGTTCCCGTTCCACCACCTCGAGGTCCCGTCGCACCCCCTTCAAGAGTTCTGTTGATTTGGACATAAGGATCCCTCTAACCCAAACTTTGAAGGTTTCCCAAACCGTGGATATCCGATCTACCGTCCCCAGGTTGTCTACAAAGAAGTTGGTTATCTCCTCATGTAGTGTCTCGGCCACGTTTGCATCTCCCAGCAATCCCCCCGGCATTCTCCACCTTCTAGCCTGTCTGGGAACATACTGGAACACGAGGCTCAGTAAAACCGGAGAGTGATCAGACAGTGTGCGGGGGAGGATCGTGCAGAGTCGCAGCTTATTCGAGATGTCCGAGGATATGAACCAGTAGTCTATACGCGATTCACTGTCATGCACGGATGAGTAGTATGTATATTGCCTATTATCCGGGTGCAACACCCACCAAGCGTCTATCAGTGACAACTGCGGAAGGAGTTGGTTCAGGGTTACCGCCGTTTTCGTGGGCGCCTTCACCACATTAGTTGACCTATCCAACATGTGGTCGAGTGCAACATTAAAATTGCCACCCCATATAATAGTTGTTGTGTCGTGCTTGTTAAGAGTGTCGAATATTTTCAGATAGAAATCTGGGTCATCTATGTTAGGGCCATAGGTGTTAACCAGGGTTACTTGTCTGCCGGCCATTTCCCCCCACACCAACACATATCTTCCTATTGGATCTGCCTCGTGTCCCTCAGTACGGAATCCCAACGCAGGATGTATGAGTGTTATGACCCCCCTGGATTGTGAGGAATATTCGGTATAATAACGTAGATTGCCCCATTTAGCCATTATGCTTTGGTTAACCGCTCCCTGAGCGTGCGTCTCCTGGAGCATTAGGATCTGAGGACCATGCCTGGTGACACAGTTCCCTACCTTCCTGGCTTTCATCGGGTTGTTTAGCCCCCGGACATTCAAGACAATAAAGTTGCCTTCACCCTGTCACCCGTTACCCCATACATAGAATCCAAGCCGTGCCATTGCTTCCACCATACCTTGTGTTTACCTGATGTGGGCGCATCGTGCACCCGCCAGACCTGATTTCAACCAACCTGGAACTGAAATTAAACCAATCCACACCCCAGGTCCCTAACATGCCCTGGCAGCAATAACATTCTGTAACTTCCCGATTTCCCCAACCCCACCCTCCACCCACATCATCCGCTCCAACTTGACGATGTACCCTTAAACCTTTTAGGAACTTTCCTGTGGGTGCCACATTGTCGTGACAGGGCCACCAGAGCGGGCTCACGACAAGCTTTGAAGGTTACTCAGAGCCCCCCAGCGGGAGCAGAATTCTGTTACACATCAACAAAGCAGCAACAGAGGATATGTGCGCAACCAGGTTCAGTCAACAGGGCCCCGGTCTGCCCCTCCCAGAGGTGATCTTCTGTTCTGGTCCAGCCCACAGCCTCTAGGTGGTAGGGGTATAGTTGCTTCCACATACGCCAGAGCGGCGGCCGGGGTCTCAAAAAAGTGTGCTCTTCCTCCATACTGGATTCGCATTTTGGCCGGGAATATTAGCGCATATGGGACCTGACGTGCCCTCAGTAGCCGCTTGACCGGCTCATTTGATCGCCTGCTAGCCTGTACTCCCGCAGCAAAGTCCGGATAAACATGTATGCGGTTCTCCTCATATTGTAGTGTCCCAATTTCTCTAGCCTTTCTAAGTATTGTATCTCTGTCTCTGTAATTCAACAGTCTGGGAATGATGGTGCACGGCGGGGCTCCGGGTTTTGGCACGGGGGCCAGAGTGCGATGTGCTCGCTCAACCAGGAATTGGCTCGAAAAGGATTCTGTCCCAAAAAGAGTCTTAAGAAGGTTTTCCACTTGCAGTTCCATTACGCCTTTCCCGTACGTTTCAGAAACCCCCACAATCCGAATGTTGTTCCTTCGGGATCTGGATTCTAGGTTCTCGCAATTACTTTGCAACGCGTTCATGCCTGCTTTAAGCTGCGCTATGTCGCAATCGTGTCGCGCAATGGTGTCTTCGTTTGTACCAATTCTGTCTTCAGCCTCAGTGATTCTGAGGCTCCCCTTGTCGACTCTGGTTTTCAGTGCTCCTATAGTGTTGACAATGTCATCTAGCTTCACATTTAGGGATAGGAAGCCATTCTGCACTATCGTGGTAAGGCGATCAACCCTGTTGCCGCTGTCCACACCAGGTTCAGCCGCTGATGTTGTTGACAGATCTGGTTCGTGGCCGACTGCCTGGCTACTGGTGAACGAGTCCATCGGGCCTTTCTTTTTCCCAGTCGCCCCCTCTGACGCTTTTTCCTGTTTCCTCGTATTACCCATGTCCGCCACACCAGCCGGGTCACCACCACGGCCCGACGGGGGCAATGGATCCTGAGGGACTTTACCGCGGGGGCAGGCCGCCCGTGCCGCATAGGATATTATTTGTCAAGTGGGCTTGTTCAGGCTGGGGTACCACAAAAATAGTGTTTCATGGAGCCATCAATGTCCAGGCACCAGTGGTAACTTGTCAATTCGCCCACTTACAATGGACTGTGTCCTCCCACGTAGAAAGGAGCTGCACCCCAACCGCTGAATGCCACACAACTCACCGTCTCAGTGGAACCGCGCCCTGCGCCATCTCTGCCGCCAACTTGCAGCAAATATAGTACGCGTGGCGCATCCCGGCTACAGGCCAGAAAAAGGAGTCGCTCCTTTGGTCATGGCTCAGGTGGGGGGGGGGATATCATGCCGTCCGATGACGGCCCGCTTCCCAGCACCCACCGCGTCGTGGCAGGGAGCTCCAGCTCTCGCCCAACAGGATCGCCTCAATAACTGCGAAGGCAGGGCCCCACCAGGCTCCCCCGGTCACACCTCGCCGCCGGTCCGGAGCAGGACCCACGAGCCAGCAACACTCGCCCACACAGCCACGTGTACGGGACCCAGGGGGAGCCACCTCAGTCAATCCGCAGTGCCCAGGGGTCCAGCTCCGCGACCGTGGCACAGCAGCTCCACCTCTCTATGCCTCTCTGGCCAGAGCGTCAGCGGCGCAGGGCACAGATCAGCCGGACGTCCTTCGTGGCTCACTCCTGGGCCTTCTCCTGCTCACCCTGCTAAAGCTGACATCTCCGAGAGTTTTAGTCCGCCGCTCTCAGGATTTCAGTCGGGTGTGGACTGGGTCAAGGTGCACCCTCTGCTCTACTCCGCTATCCGCTGGTGGCTCCGAAATAGGATTCAAATATAATTCGGGTTTCTGTCGGGCCGGAACTCTCATTTCAGGCGGCCATCTTGGTCGTGCGCAACAGCGGCCCCTGCCTGTTGATATCTTTAACAGCAGTGTAAGTGTTTGCCCCCCTCTATCTCTAAGTTCAGTGGAGGGTTACTCGTCAGCTCCGATACCTTAATGGCAGCTGATATAGGTGTCTGTTTATTTTAATTATTATTTGTTGGGTTCTGACCTCTCAGTTCTTTGTAGCTTAGTTTATAATCCATTCTAGTGATCTTGAATCATAAGAATCACTAGGAAGGGTGCGGATGAAAGTAGTTTTAAAGGTGAAACATCAGTGTCGACATGTTGAGAAATTTGGACATGTAAACTCGTGTGTTGTTGAGCAAATCCCTAAGCAATAAATGAAGGGCTGCCTTAAGGGCTTCTCAGGTGTTACTATGTATTAAAATGGCTGCCTGTTAAGAGTTCTTTTTACAATGATGTTGGTCTGCAAGTGTGGTAAATAAACTAGAAAACACATGGGAAAAAGTCACTTTTATGTATTCAATATTGTTTGGTTAATTTTCAGTACACATGATGACATCTGTTGCCAGTATCATAAATGTTCCCAAACAGAATGTTCTTTATTAGCTGTCATAACACTTTCTATGGCCATAATATGTTTGATTGGACCTTTCACAAAATGTGCTTGCAGATTTCTTTTTCTCTGCCTTCTTACTTGAGTGTATTTCCCTTGTCAGAGGGGGAGAAACTACTTGAATCCCCCTACCGGCTTACATATATACTTTCCTGGTCTTAATGAGTGAAGGGCAGATTCCATTCTGTTTGATTTAAGGAGCCCTCTTGTTTTGATGTTCTCCATTGCTCTGAATCACAGAGGGCACATTTCTACTGAAGTATCATGTAATATTGTGTTTCTACCTGTTGCTTCTCATGTATGGGGTTCTGGGTTTCAATCATAGTCTCTAGTGTAGAAAGTGGTTTTTAGTTTTCAGAGTGCTGTTTCTGTGTTGCATTCCTTGGTGATCAAGCTTAACCAGATGGGTTAAACAGTCTTTCTGTTGGAGGATATGTTGCAAGGTTGGTTCTATCAACTGTTTTCTATTCATTCCTTCACTGATTTACTTTTTTGATAGTACTCGCATTTCCTCTCCTGTCCCCACATTACATGCTAATTTCACAACTGACCCATCTTCTCCCCTGAAGGTGTAAATATTCTTCTCAAAATGATAGGGAACCCAGCTCCTCTTGTCTTTGTCAGTGTGTTTGAAAAGAGGAAATGTTGTGTGTGGCAGCCGCTATTTCTTAAAATTGAACAGATTCTCCAGATCCACTAGTATTCCTCAGGGAAGATCTAGGAAGCAGAGAGATGGTCTCAGGAATATGAGGGAATCCCCCTTCTTCCATTAAGCCTATTAGTCTCTGAGCTTCTGGTTCAGAACTCAAATTGTCTTTATTTCTTTTCTTAATTTAGCATTATTAACCATTTCAGTTATAATCTAGTGTTCACCTTTCACTGGTTGTTTTCGAAATTCAATCAGACTGGCCTGACTGGAAACAAATGATTTAACTTTGGATGTCAGTAATTCATGTGTGCTTTGTAACCCTTATTGTAAGGAATCTTTGTCTTTCTCACTCTCCTTGTTTAGAAACTGCCAGATAGCTGACTGTCTCTTCAATTGTTCTATGTGCAACATTGTACTATCACCGATCATCTATTTCTTAGATAGTAGTGTCTTGTTCTTGGGCTAATTGGGTTCTCTGCTGTTTATTTATATTGTGTGTAAGCAGATCACATTCAGGATGCAATTCCACACCTTTTTGTGGTGAGCTTTGCATACATTGCCAGATTATCTTTGAACTGCAGTTGTGTTTCTATGTCATATGCTAAAGAAGTATTTTAAGTGGTGTGGTTATTTCATTTTCACTTACATTTTGTACGTGTCTGTGTGTAGGACTATGAGTGTCATTAATATTCAAAATATTCTTTGTCTGTGTTTATTTTTGATTGGGACCTGGTTGTTGCAGGGTCTCTTTGAGTTGCTTCATTTCTTGTTCTTTCGGATCACTAATTTAATATTATATAATTATATTTATTTTGCCAGTCTCTGTGATTATGGTCAGGCAATTATCCATTTCAGCTACTAAGTCAGGGACGTCATTTGGTGGTATCCAGGGGGTGTAGCTGCAACCCCTGTGGTCTCCCTTGCTACCCCTGTGGTTTCTCTTGCTACCTCTAAAAGAAAAAGTGTAACACTTTGAGCGATGACCATAAATAAGAAGGAATAGGAATAACAAATAATTTGTCTTTCTGGAGTGCTGTTAAATAATTGCTAGACTCATTAAAATATTATTTCAGGCACACTCCAAGGGGTGAGCCACTAATTTAGTCTGTTAGTAAACACCTTAAATTAACAATGCAGACAAACATTTCCAAAAAGCATTTAGAGTGGAATAAGCATCAATTTTGGACTATGTAGTTTGCTTTTTGCAAGTTGCAGTTATAGCATGTTGTTTTTCTGCAGTTGTCTCTGTTACGATATTCACAAGACATTCCATTTCAGTGTCCTCGGTCACTTGACAAAATCCTTGTGCCTAAAAGAGCTTGTGTACAGTGTAGAAATGTTTGACTATGGCTCATAAAGTGGCCCTTGATTTAATCGTGCCACAATTAGCGCTTTGTTTTAATGTGTCTATCTTTCCTATCTCCCTGGTATGTTGTTCAGGTTGTCTGTTTGATTGTATGAGGTAACGTGTGCCCAGCGTTTGGGATGCCGTGCGAGTGTGCTTCTTTCTCTGCGCTACTCAAAATTCTTTAATACACAGTTATGTACCCTCCCAATGGTATGTATTGTGCCAACCTCTGAAGCCTGAAAAATAGATTAACACAGACTTCACATGTAGCCAACTTTGCACCAGGCCTGCTGTTAAACATGTCATTTACCAGTTTAATGGTATCCACTACAGAGTGTAATTTTCTTTCTGACTTTGAGAACAGTCAAACATTAAATTGCTCATTTTACTATAGCTGGTGAGATAGCTATAGCTGATAAGATAGCTCAGTGGGTTGAGCGCTCGCTGCTGCAATGTGAGTGTGATCTGCAGGTTGCTTGTTCAAATCTCGGCAAAGGCCAACTAAACCTTTTGTCCTTCTGAGGTCAATAAATGATTATCATCACCCAACTTGTGTTGTATGTATATTTGTTCTATATAAAGCGCTTAACCGTAAATTCTATATAATAGCACATCATTATCATTTGGACTTGGAGATCTGCTTGCATTCACAGTCATTTGTTAATATGGGCATATACACACTGATATTAATCATACATATGGTGATACATTCTTGTATGAAATGTATATGAAATTGCACTGATATCGCAACCATATTTTTCGTAGTTACATAGGAACAATGCTATGTGATGTCACTTCCTGTTTTGTCAAGGGGTGTACTAAGTCCTCCACCAAACTGAGATAGAAAAGCGATCATCTGAGAGGTTCCAAAGCCTGAGTCCCTCTTCGTTGTTAGTGGAAGTTATGTACTTTAGGGTAATGACTATTCTAATGGACTCTGTTCTAAAAATGTGTTTTTGTTGCTTTTTTGCTTGGCAAAGCGTTGGCGTAAGGGTATGTGAAGGCAGTTGAGAGGCAAAATGCAAAGGTGTATTTGAGGCTAAGGTGAGGCATATGGAAGGCGAATGGACTTGAGAGGCAAAGGTGAAGGCAGGTAGCATTCCACAGGTTTCCAAATTGTTGCTACGTAAAGAGGAGCGACAGACATTTCTGTAACTCTCTTACAAATAGTGCTATAGGAATACGACCACATCAGTGTTGATTGAAAGTTGGTCTCCCATCATGCGGCTTTGGAAACTCGACCCACACAATGCAGTGCGCTAAAAAAGGGCTGCCCAATGTAATTGAAGCAACAGTGTCGACCTGGAAAGGAAAAGGAGAAGATGTGCTCATCCCCTGCATTTGAAGCAGTCCAACAGACATACAATTCAGTTTCAAATGCCTATAGTTCCCGGTCAGGCTGTCATTCGGTATCACAATCAACAAGGCACAGGGCCAGTCAATCAACTGCACTGGAGTCACTCGAGTGTGTTCCCCGAATCAGTTGTATATCTTTGCTACAACTGGAAAAACAATACATGTTGTTTATAAACAAGTCTTACAATGAACATCTACTTTGGAAATATTTAACTTTAGGTCCATAGTTGTTAACACTGTCGGCATCATGTCACCCATCATGCTGCTCAGGAATCTCAATGTTGTTCTCACATACAGCTATACATTTCAGAATTTGTTTTTAAGAAGAACATCACATTGTATTGTGTTGTCTTTATAAGAAGACATTTAAAAAATATGAAATTATTAAAACAATGGAGTGCATTTTTCTTTTTACCTTTTTTGTGGAGCCTTCTGAAATTTCTAACAAATTGTATCTATGAGAAAATGAAATCCCAGGCAACAATGGTATATAAGATAGTAATCAAATAAACAACCTACTTGAATTATATTTTTCACTTGTAAATCCCAATATTTTATAAACCATAACTACACAAAATTGCAAAGGAATTCTCTTTCTTTTGTTACATCTATCTTTCCTTGATGAGAATATCCATCAAGAGACCATCCATAAAACAATGACACTTCACACACATCTGTTATCTTGGGCTCAATCTGTGCTGCACAATGGATTGCAGTGGCATTGTAATGTCCACTTTCTGCATGAGCCGCCACACCGCTAATGATGTCTATCTTTCGAAAATATCTACATTTCTAACACTTGATTCATTTTACAGAGACATTTCCCTGGTCTGACACAGAGACAAAACAACCTGAGGAACTGGGGAAAAAAGCAGGTTCTTTTTCATAAAAAATATTCTTTTTTAATTTAATAAATTACCAAGTTATAGGTGGTCCCCTAAACTAGTATGCTGAAAAGTCACCCACAATGTTTCACATACATTCATGCAGCAATAGTCAATATGCAAGTAATGGAAGGGCCCCTTCGGTCATGGTAATGTGGCTTTGATTATTTTCAATGTGTTCCCTACCAAACACTTCTGGCATGTCAAACAGTTCCCCATAATTTCAACCACCAATTCAGGGAGCCTCGGGACAAACCAACTTTCATTTATTTCTGCCTCCACGTTTTCCTTGGACATATGGACGGGAAAGTTTAGTTGCTTCAATGCTACAACCAACACTTTCCTGGGCATTACTTGTTTCCCTGTGCAATTCTGTCTCCACACAAAGTTGGTAGGAGAGAGAGAGGACACCCATCTGTATCTGTTTATTCTTTGTTCCTGGGGCTCTTCCCTCTGTAGGTCAATTATCTGTACAATCGGTAATGCATTAAAATGCTCTGTTTCCTCAGAACCCTCATTCCTTTTTTCTCCTGCAATCATCATGGGTTCCCTTCCCTATGCACCTGGGTACAACCTAGTGGTCCTTTCGGTCATGTACGCTGTCCTTTTTGGCTGCTTTGTCAGCCATGTTGTTTCCTTGTGTTATGAAGTTTTGTCTTGTGGGCAGTACACTTTTTTATGGCTACCTCCACTGGGATTTGGAATCGCTAAATCAGCTGCATCAGTAGCTCTTCATGTTCCACTCGGTACGGATCACTCCCCCTTCTTTGACACCGGGCCAACCCTGAGTGCGTGGTGGATGTAATGTAAACCGAGTCTAAGAAAATGTTAGCCACATGCCCATCGACAGGTGTAATCCACTAATTAGGGCAACTAGCTCTGCCGCTGGTGCTGAATATTGTGATGGCAACCGCATTCAGATGGTAGCATGGAATTCCCTATGCATGTGGCTTAACCCTTCAGTACCAGTGTGCCTGTGTCCTGTGCTAGAATCTATACTTGAGGACCTGTCAATGAAAAATATGTCTCCTTCACGATTTCTTCTTCTTTAACCTGGATGTTCTCCTCCATCCTGTCCATATATGATGCACAGTCATGGACATATTCTCCTGGTGTGGCTGGCTCTGCTCTGAAGGTGGCTGGGTTTACCACACGACACGAGACAACCTCAATGGCCACATTTGTCTGTAAAATCTCATAACCCGAAGCCTTCTGTGTGGTCAGAGTAGATGTTGATGTTTTCAATATGGCTGAAAGTAAGTGTTCGATGTACAATACTACGGGCCACCCCATTGTAATCGTTGCTGCCATTTCTATAGCAAATGTTGCAGCTGAAAGCACTTGCTTGCAGGGGAAATTACCCTGCATCAATGGGTCCAGAGACTGCTGGCCTAGGTCAGAGGCGTGTGTCCTATGCCTTCTTCTGTATGAGGACTTCTATATCATCACTGAGCAGTCTGAATGGGAGAACAGATAACACTTTTCCTGGTAATTAGGGGTTGCCAACACTGGCGCATGGACCAGTGCCTTTTTAAGTTTGGCAAAATTCTTGTTAGTCTCTGGGGTCCATTTTATGGGACCCTTAACCTTCTAAGCTTCTTTGAATGCCTGGTGGAGAGGCCTGGTGAATGTGGAGTAGTCGAACACCCATGCTCTGCAATAATTGCACAACCCTAGGAAATGCTGCAATTCTTTCACTGTGCAGCGCAGTGCGGCCCTGTGTATTGCCTCAACTCGTTCCAGTGTTATCTTCTGCCATCTGTTGATATTATCTGTCCCAGGTATACCACTTCTTCCAACCAGTACTGCACCTTTTCCTTGTCCACCTTATACCCTTTGTCTGCCAAACATGTTAAGAGAAGGATAGAATCCACCCTGCACTGTTCTTCTGTCTCACTGCAGACCAATAGATCATCCACATACTGTATGACAGTGCTTGGTATTTGCAAGTTGCTCAAATCCATTTGGATCACCTTTTTGAATATACTGGGGGGCTTTGCAGTACCCCTATAGGTAAATGCTGTGGTACCTGTAATTGGGGTGTAATGGAATGGAGAAAAGGCTATTCTTGAGGTCAATTACCATGAAATATGTTGTGTTCAATGGGATGTTGTACAGTATCGTGGCCGGGTTTGTCATGAGTGGGAACACAACCTCTGCCACATTGTTTAGGGGACAGAGATCCTGTACTAATCTCCACAACCCTCCCTTTGCTTTCTTGATGGGGTATATGGCCATATTCCATGGGGAAGTGGAAGTCTGTATGATGCCTTGTTGCAATAATGCAAAACATGTGGCGTATACGCCCTTGTGTGCTTCAGGGTACAGTGGGTACTGCTTTGCTCTGGGGAACAATGCTCCCTCTTTTAATGCTATTCTAACCACTCCTGCTCCACAATGTAACAAGGAACTTATTTAAATCCTCCTGTGTGCAGATAGCCTGTTCTTTCACCATCCATATTAATTGTGGTACTAGTCTTCTATTTCTCGTATGGGCCATGGGATGTGCAGTTGGAACACTTCTTCCCCCTCTTCCTCTTCCTCCCCATCCACAAAAAGCTGTACTTCAGTCACATCTGTTATTGTCAGTGTGGGATCATTACAGAGTACTGTACGCCATTCTAGGTCATCCTCATCTGTCCCAGCATAATATCACCATGTCTTGTCAGATAATCACTTCTTCTAGATGAAACAATATTTGTGTGCCTGGGACAACTTTCATGTCACACTGGAGCATGAACAGAAATTCTGAAGCACGTCGAAAAGCTTTCCCTTTTATTCCTGGCACCCACCCAAGAAGTATTTGATCCCAATGTAGGAATAGCTCGGGGTACATGGGTTGTCCTTGCAATGTTCTGTGAGTATATATTACTTGTATGATGGCTTCCACCCTGGCAGGGTACGTGGCAGGAGTTAAGCACACCATGGTTCCATTTAGCTTGCTCAGTAGGTCCCTTCATAGTATGTTTATGGGGATATGCTTTGAGTACAGGAGGGGCGTTTCAATGTGTTGTGTGCCTATCGTTAAAGGTACATATTTTGTTACTGAAACCGTGACAATTTCCCCAGACGTCTCCATTACTTCAACAGAGGGAACCTACCATCCTTTTTACAAGACTTGATGGCCCCTGAATCTATCAGGAAAGAAAACTCTTTTGGTCCTATCTTTACTGCTACCTCAGGTTCCTCTTTGTGGTCTTCAGTTACTGCTAGGACTGGACACACAAATGTATACAAAAGGAGAGGTGTAGTCCTGGCTGTGATAGTCTAAGCTAATTGCAACTTATTTAATGCAAATAGAATCTATTGTGTATTACCTACCCAATGGTGGCAATATTTGTACGTATCCAGGGGTACATGAAAATGATAATACACATGCACTTGACTTTTACTAAGGGGAGGTACAGTTTTTATTAAGTTGCTGCCCTCCTCCACTTCAACTTTTGTTTTATGAAAATACAAATTCAGTATACAAGGATGCAATCATTCTGCACAATTGACAATCATAAATGAATAGAAACTGTATGGCGAACATAAAGCAAAATCAAACCAATTGATGCATGAATATGCTGCAAAGTGACAATTATAGAGATACACACAAAAATTAAAAATGCTTCTAATACATACTGCTCTCCTCATTGTTCAACATGGTATAAAATCAAGTTTGAGCATGTTTTATAACAAAATGGAGCTAACATAACTTGTTATTCCTTTGAAAAGATGACCTAGTATAGGTCTAACATAGCCAGGCTGAAGGGTGACCAAAATAATGGATCGATGTCACTGAAAAAAATCCAAAGGTAAATTATTATAAGGACCAAACAACACTGGTAGGTGAATTGGCCCCAGGACTTGTCGGCTTTCAGTGGGTCACAGCCTTCTTCATGGAGCCAAGGTAAGGTGTCCCCTGTAAAGAGTAAAGGGGAGCTGTGGTTACTAAACCAAGTGTAGAAAAGTAAAGACTTTTGTAGAGCGCAGTGGTTAAAATGCCATGTACCAAAATATGTATACACAGAGGGGAAAGGACACGATAGATTAAAAAACACTAGTTTTCTCATATTGATGGTCATATACTGACCTTTCACAGGACTGGGTCCTAGGTGGTAGCCAGATGGCTACATATGTTTGAGATCTGGAGGGACCCTAATCAGGGTCCAGGTGAATACATCTCAAAGCCTTTAGCTGGATAGAAGGCAAAGAGAAGCTCAAATGAGTGGATTTCCCCTAGCTTAGTAAAAGAGGTCACAAACATATTGGAATAGATGGCATCATATATGTGGAGAAACCAAGATGTACCTTTGTAAAAAAGAAGAAATCCAATTGTCGAAATCTGAGGGTCCCTTATGCTTAGGGAGCAGGAATTTTCATGCTGGTAATGACAAGCATCGGACAGCTGAGCAGTGTTAGATGAATCTAAATAATACAAAACCATTGTAAGGTGTTGTTTGAGCGCTCAGTGCGATTGCTTGATACGAGTGAAAATACGACTAAAAATATGAAAGGCAACCGCAGGCTGCCAGAGGCGCATGGTTTACCTGCAGGCTTCAGTGTTCACAAGCCGGTGAAAAGGACGTCAGTCCGGGAGCAGAGAGCAACGCAGACTGGAGCTGTTTACCAGGATGTCAAGTGCACATGTGCAGTACTCGCGCGCATGCGTAATTAGAAAGGAGTCATGGCAACGTAATGCTAGCACAGCATACACGTCACCAATGACTCGAGCCTCCCGATTACTGCAGAGGCTGTTTCAAGGAGGAAAAAGCACAATCGAGCTGGCCTGTGCAGCAATAACCACAGGTTGCCGTGGGAGAGATAGCCATCGATGTGTGGATGAATGACACAGGAACTACTCCCATGGCAAAAAAGTGAGGGAGAGCACGAAATACTGAAGGAAGATGCGTGATTGGTTCGAGCGCGTCTGGAGAGGGTCAGTAGAACATCTAATGGAGCTGAAGGAGTGTGCACTGTGCACAAGGCTAATGTGAGAACATGGGGGGGCGGTAGAACATCTCATGGAGCAAAAGGAGTGTGCTGTGCGCACATGGCTAAAGTGAGAACATTCGATACTGCTTTACTGGAATCAAAAAGTGTGTACAAAACAGAGATGTAGGCCTTAGTTTGCACTAGTAAGGATGCAGTTATAATCGGCTGGGGCTCAGTGCATAAGGACATGCCGATGTAACTAGGGGGGGGCTCAGTAAAAATGGCCCTAGGGTTGTGCCTCATTCAAGCCAGAGGATGTGGATTGGAGTTTATACATCCACCATGATTCTTTGAAATTCAAGGAATTTGTAATGTTGCTGGTATTGTACACTTTGTCTACCACCCACCAGATGAAATTGTCTGGGTCATGTTGGAATTCAAGAATGTGTGGTACCAATGGTGACGAGAGGGTTTTACAACGAATTCTGGACCCGTGTTCACCAGTTCTTTTGTGTACTAGTCTCGATGTTTGCCCCACATATCTCAGCCCACAAGGGCATTCTATAATGTAGATCAAGTTGCATGATTTGCAATTTGGAAAATGTCGTAGTTTCCACTCCTTGCTGCCTATGTAAAAGGAGTTCATTTTTTTTTGGTCAGTCTGCATACTGTACAATTCCCACAGGGATGATGGCCATTGATTTCTCTAAGATTCCACAGAGTAGATCTGGTATTATTTTTGCTCATCCTAGCATGGGTGGGCATATCCTTCAGATTTTTGGATCTCTTCAATGCCATTCTTGGCATGGGCTCCTGAGGCAAGCTGATCTGTATGAGTGGCCAGAATGTTCTTATTAATCCTTTAAGTTTGGTAGTACTGGGCCCAAATGTAGTCACACAAGCCATGGTGTTTTCTTTCTCGGTATTCTGGATTTTGGGTGAAAGTAGTTCTTCTCTTGGTGTAAATCTAGCCCTCTTCTGGGTGTCTTTGAGCAGTTTTCTGGGGTAGCCTCTTGCTTTCAACTTATCTTCCAGAGCTGACGCATTCTTTTTAAATTCTGAGATATATGTGCAGTTCCGGCGTACTCTTAAAAACTGCCCATATGGGAGGTTGTTTCTCAGATTACGTGGGTGATTGCTTTTGTAATGGAGCACTGTGTTGCAGTCGGTCTCTTTTTTAAACATGGTGCATTCTAATTTGTTGTTTTTAGGTCTGATGGTCAGATCCAGAAAATTGATACCCATGTTGCTGCTGTTAATCGTGAATTTAATCTCTTCTGTGCGATTGTTGATCCAGTTGAAAAAATCAGTGAGGATGTGATTCTCTCCTTTCCAGATGTAGATAATGTCATCGATATATCTGTGCCATAGCACAATATTATCAAGAAAAGGATTGCATGTGTTGAGTACATGGTTGTATTTGTATTCTGCCATGAAGATCACAGCCATATTCAGGGCAAATGCCGCCCCCATTGCTGTGCCATGGATCTGTAGGTAAAAGGTCTCCTCAAATTGAAAAAAGTTGTTGTGAGTGCTAGTTCCAACAGTTTAACTATAAAGTTGGTGGGAACTCTTGTTTGTATCATATGATATGTAAAATGGTGTCTGATACATTCCACCGCTGAATCTTGAGGACTCTCTTATTGTGATGTTATGTTTTTGCTCAGAATAGGAAAGTATTCCCTCCCAGAACAGCTACTCCTGTGCAGTGTGGTACCACATTCTGGCCCAGTAATGTACCATCCCCTTGTGTCTGTGCAGGTGATTTTAATATACTCAGGGGTGTCATTGGTACCCCTACCCTTCCTGCTTGGGCAAAAAGGTGCACCTGCGAGGGCCGAGGTGGCACATCCTGTGTTTGTATCTGTTGGGGCTGCACCTGCGGTTGTTGGAACCACTGGGGCTGCACTTGCTGTATGAGTGGACGCTGCTGTTGTGCTAGTTGCTATGCTTGTGCTTGCTGCCCAAATGGCAAATGCCCATGAAATGTCCCTGGTTACCACATATAAGACATAGCACAATAAACCTAAATACTGCACCTCGATACCCATCCCCTCGGCCCCTTTGTGAATACCCTCTCCCTTGTGGATAATATCCCATGGGCGGGTACATCCCTCCGTGTGAATAACAGGCTGCTGTATGTTAAGATGGATTTCTGAACTCTGAACTGTTGGGCATAGGTTCAGAAGGCCAGTCTTGTTTCTTGGAACAGAGTAACCTTCTGGACAAGTCAGACCAATCACTTTTAGCATTGGTGGTGGTCAAGACTAGGTCTGAGGAGGGGTGAGGCGATCAAAAGCCCACAATGAGCACACACAGTAAATCAAACCACACATCACTCTCAGTCAGGTGCATATCAAACATATATATATACATGTATTAAAGTCCTTTTAAGTCAAACACAAAGTAACTATTCAGCAGTGATAACAAAACCAACACAACCTGCAAAGAAAGGAGTCACACAGTGCGAATATCATTTAGGCAGTCCTTCACAATTCAAACTAAGATGCAGTCCAGTCCCTAAGATGAGTGGAGCCTTGAGCTCAAAAGTACTTTGGTGCTGGTGCACGGGTTAAGTCAAAATGAGTCACTTCAAGGGGTTGTAGTGAAGGTGGGTCAGGCAGTGAAGAATAAGTTCCCACTATTTGAGGAAGGTCTCCCCAAGAGAGCAGGACAGGATCCAACAATTGGGAATAGATCGGTTGCACAGACTACCTCAGTAAAAACCCTCAGTCGACACTCGTGCGTAAAAATGGATGGATGCACCAGGGGCCACCGGTAAGGGTTGCAAGTATTTAACGACACTTGGCACACTACTGTTTTTTCATTGAAAAGAGGAGGAGACTGTTTAAAAAAACAGCCCGCAATGAGTTTGATGAGGTTTTTGCAGTTGAGGCAGTCTGGGCAGGAAGGCACGGAAGGCTTATACTGTGGGAAGTGACGTCCAGGGAGAGATAACCAATGCGCAATCACACCAGAAAGGAAGATCCACGTGGACACTGAAAGTATGTCTATGCTGGACAACAGATTGACTCCGGCACGGCAGCAATGACTACCCTAACACAAGTCGAGGTGAGCCAAAGGGAGGCAGATTCTAACATTGCAGCAGCAGCTTGTATATGCACACAGGACACGAATACAGCAATGCGTAATGATGTTGCCAACCCAGGAAAACCTAAACACAGCGATCATACTACTCGGCACACCATAGTGCACACAGAGGGAAAACTCGCCATTAGTTGGGCTTAATGCTGAACCCGAAATCGGGTCTGAGGAGCACATGGATAGAGGAAAAAGTGCAGAGGCTTTTAGCGCTGGCACCGAACAATTTTCTCCTCTATCTGTGAGAAGTGAATTGGAGAAGTTTTTTTGTGCTGGCGGTACTGTGATATCATCTATTGCTGAACAGGGTGTAAGGAGCAGCGCGAAAACAGATTTTGAGAGGACGGCATCTCACACAACTGCACCAAAAAATGTCTTACACTGGGATTATTTCCCAGCACTGCTAGTTGGTGCCAACAAGGTGCCAAAAGAGGGGGTTACCTCTACAAGAAGGCGGGAGATGAGTCTAACATTGAAGAAGCGCAGCAGTTGATGAAGAATTGCACCCTTCTCCAATCAGAACGGAACATATGGAAACCCATGGGGTTAACTAGTAAGGATAACCTCATTGGGCAAAGTTTTTTCTACCAGGATCCATCATTGATATCTACACCACCTAAGTCTGTAAAAAGCAATGAGTCTTGTGAGATCCCTGACCAATTACTATTGGAAATCCCCCTAGTAGCACAAGTGTGTGGCGGCCCCATAAGAAATCAGACTAGCGATTTGCTAAACTCAAACCCACGAAAGTTCTACTCAAAAGATATAACCAACCAAACCCAGCCTCCTAATCACACAGTACAGCAGGAGTTTTGGGGGGTTTGACAGCAAAACAGAAAAATCTGGCAGTGTTCAGCAAATCTCTGCCAGGAACTACAGGTTGAATAAACCAAAATGGACTACATAAAAGAGGGAGAATGGACCCACGGGAAGATTCTGTTGTAGGGTGGGGCGGATAAAACACACTCAATTCCCACCCAAACAGAGAACGAGGGCCAGACCTACAACCAAGCAAAATTGCAAGTGGAGAATAACAGAGACATGGATTTTACAACTACTGCAACTCTAACATCAATAATGGCCCTGTTCATGAAATTGTGTGAACAAATGGAGGACCAGCTCAAGGACCAAACTACAATGCTGGCAATGCTACATTCTAAGATGGTGTGTGGATGGCATTGTTAAAGGAATTCAGAACAACTTAGAACACAGCACATCGAAAGTCACCAGTCTATTACATACTATACTTGACCTTATCATCAAGGAGAAGCAAAATAGGAGAGCATCAAGTGCAAAAACAAAGAAATCTTCAAGCAGTTAACGCAGAAGATTCAGTTGAGATGAGGTGAAAGATGAGAGCGATACAACAGATCTGTTGGATCTATCAACCTATTCTGTATCTGACCAAGCCTCCGATGATGATAATGAACTTGAGGAGTCTGACCAACATGCTGATGAAATAAATTCACCAGATCATGACGTATCCATGACAAAGCGATAAATAGCAATGGGACACCAAGGAGGACAATATGGTGATAGATTGATAGAATGAGTGACACAGCAAAGAAATTCCGGTGTGAGTTGGCACAATGATGAGATGGTAATTCCTAAGAAGGATAAAACTGATTACTTAGGGTGACAAACATTGGCCACTTCTGAAATATAAATGAAAATTTACCAGATTTGGAGATCAATCCACGAATGATAAATGCTATAGAAGAGACAGACAGAAAGGGAATTTCAAAACTTCATGGCCAAGTTCATCATCCCTTCGTCTAACACTCTAAAAACAACTAAAGAAAGAGGAATAAGGTTGGACCGGGAGTGAAGTAAAGCGAATAGGCGGAGACACAATGAAGAACAAAATGATTATTCAGTGACCTCCCCTGAGAATGAGGGAAAACTCCACATAGAACAAGAATTAGAATATAGAATCTATCTTTTGAAATCACCAAAACTGAGAACAAGAACAAGTAATGGAGTGAATGACAAGGGAAACCATCACATTAAAAATCATCATGATAGAATTGACCAGTGCAAGAATTCAAGAAGATCTAACCCAAACTTCCAAGATGGTTTATTATTTGGAAAGAATGTTGCTTGTAGATGATGGTTTGATATTGAACAGAGCCAATGTTATAAGAATATTTCATCATGCCGCAAGCATAAGACGCCTGGCATCGGATGACTTGGTCATAGTGGAGTTTCTTGAGGAAGAAAGAACGGATAAAATTGTTCTCTATGCATCGACACCCGAAGAAAGGATGGATAAAATTGTTCTCTATTCCTGGACATCCCTGATCAGACAATTGCTAAAAGATGGAGGGCTTTGACATAACTGAACAGAGACTTCAAAAAAGAGAATCCAAAATAACATTGC
This sequence comes from Ambystoma mexicanum, assembly GCF_040938575.1. NCBI lineage: Eukaryota > Metazoa > Chordata > Amphibia > Caudata > Ambystomatidae > Ambystoma > Ambystoma mexicanum. Next base: position 1,548,352,479 of record NC_090929.1, read on the forward strand.
CAAGACCAAGAAGGATCCCTCAACAACTCGGTCCATGCGGGTATGAAAGGGCTGAGGCCAAAGAAAGGGATGTGAATCGATTCAGATCTCCCAGACACAATGTTTGAGGGTATGATGAGGGACCGACAGATCAACCTAAATACACAAAATCAAAGGAAAATGAGGGAACTGACGCAAACTGGAAATGGTTGGCGGGTCTATTGGCCATTAAATTCAAGTCCAAATAATGTCATGACCCGCTAGAGAATAAAACCCTGACACTGGCAAACTGGAACACCAGGGCTTTCTCCCACTTGTTTGCCTTAGGGGACTTGAACATTGCGAACCACAACATTATATGCCTCCAGGAGACATGGCTGCGAGAGCCACCCATCTTGGAGGGTTACATGGTTTATCCAAATGCATCCTCAAAAGGCCCTAAAGGAAGACCAATGTCGGGCATGATGATAGCAATCATGCATCAGCTTTAGTTTGTACTTTTGAATGAATTATTACCTAATTCATACATCCAGTTACTGGTCGGCAGGATAAGTGTAGGCACAGAAAGGGTTGAGAAAACCCTAATCCTGATCAATTTATATTGGAATCCTGCAAACAGGGATTGCTGCAATTTCACAAACCAGGTGGCAAGCTGGATTTGTAAAAGGTATTGGACCACCTCTTAACATCTTTATCTTAAATAATCTGAAAAATCTTTTTTGTATTTATAGATCTAACGCAGGCTTTCAACACAGTCTCATGTCCGAAACAATGGAACAAGCTTGGACAGTGGGCTTGTCCCAATTAACTTTTGGCACCAATAAAGACCTTTATTCAGAGACCACCGTTAAAGTGAGGATGAAAGGCTGGCACTCGAGTTGTTCAACTTGCTCAGATCCAACATAAACCAAGCATTTGAAGACATTCAATGCTTTCCACCGAAATGTGCTAACAAGGGGGTAGGACGATTATTATATGCTGTTGATGTCGTCCTGGTGGATCAAACCATGGTTGGCCTTCAAAGGCAATTAGACACCTTAAAAATGTATGTAAAGTAAAATGGACTTTTAATAGACCCCAAAAAATCAAGGATAATGTTTTTTGGTGGAGCTTTGGGAGATGGACGGAAGGTTCCTGCTGGGAGAGAAAATACTGGTAGTGAAGACATTTACCTACCCTGGAGTTTGCTTCAATACTAGCAAAAGCGACGCTTCAAGACTAGAATCCCTGAGAAGGAAAGCAAAGAGCTTGGCGGAAAAAGGTATAATCCTGCTTCGAAGATTCTGCAGCTTCTCAATGTTCCCCCTGATTTCTTTTTATAGGATGAAGGCGACCCCCATCCTAATATACAGAGCAGAAACTTCTTTCATTTTCAGGGCTGAAAACTTGCAAAAAGTTTGAAGGCATCTTTTGGAAGAAAGTACTTCACCTGCCAAAAAGAACTCCAATTCAGGCTATTCAGATTGAACTGGGTCTAACATCACTAAAGGCAACAGTAACTTGGAAATCTCTTTCACTCTTTAGGAAGTGTATTGAAGAACAGCCAAAAGGAGGTTTTGTGGCATTAAAAAAGGCCTTGGCGGGACAACGGAAACTACCCTCTTAGAATGGAAAATTATCTGCCAAGCTATAATAGCTGACTTGGGCAAATCTGAAGAAACATTGCTACATAAACCTGACAAGGTTAAAAATAATTGTATATGCGAGATTGGATTCTCACACAGGATGAAAGACAACGATAGACATTATTTGGAAGAGCCCTGCAAGAATCGATATCCTTAAACTCCTTACCAAAATACCTACAACTTTCCCCGAACTGGTATCACAGAGAACAGTTCTTGAGATTTTTTTGAATTTATTTCCCATCAGAGAAATATTGAGGGCTAGACAAGATCACTCAGGATCTGTAACATGTAGATTATGTCAACTAGAATCTACGACTGAGTCCCTAAAGCACCTTGTAATGAACTGTCTTGTGACACAAGATTTGAGAATGAAACTCCTGAAAGAAATAATAATCAAGTATGGCCCAAGATCTGTGGATGATTGGTGGCAAATACTTGTGGAGGGAGACAGAGTTGCAATAACTTTGGCACTTACTAAACTGCTTATTTTAATATTCAAGAGGATTGATGCTAATGCCGTATGAGCAGCTGGTAAAGTCTGCTGAGGGACATTTTTTAAATGCAAGCTATTGGATTTATTTACATTACTGAGACTTCAGATGTAAATATTGAAAATGGCAAAAATATTTTGCTGTAATGTTTCCCATATAAAGCCAAATAAATAAAATATATATGGTATAACAAAGTTATGCATTCATCCTACAGTTTCTGGGTTTCTAGTGACCAAAGGTCCTGTACCTGTTGTATATACTCTGCATGGTCCTTCTATCTTTGTCTTCCCCCTCAGGTTGTGGAGGATTGTGAACCAGTTTATGCTTGGTTCCACCTTGTCTCTCCTTTCCTCCTCTGCTTTCAACCCCTTCCCCTTTCTTTATCCACTGTCCATAGTTTGTCATACTATTTGCTGCCCCCCCTCTTCTGTTCTTCGTCAGACACAACAATGTTGTCATCCCACATTTCAATCTCCTCTTCCATCCTCGAACGCCTCATTATACAATTTAAATGCTATCTTTCCTGATGCCCACCCTCATCCTTCTTCGGTGTCCCCCCGTTCCTTTTCCTTCCTCCACACCTTCTTCTATATTAGCCTCTCTTCATCATTTAACAATGTGCCCACTTATTGCCCCATGCTCTTTTCTATGTCTGCCGAGTATGTTCTGTCTCCGTTGTTCTGTATCTTCCCATATCTGCTCCCCCTGCTGCTCTTTTTCCCCTTTTCCCCGTTCTCCTATATCTGGGTACACACGCCATGGGTTGGTATCCCCTATGGCAGGTTTTAAGGCTGGGTACGCCTGGTACAAAGGGGGTGGGCACCAGACTGTTCTGTTGAATCATTTTTTGCACTGTCCTGGTTAGCAGGCTCTTCTGTTTTCTCTTCATAGAGCTTCCAAAGCCCTAACATATTTTGTCTGCTCTAGACTCTTTGTACTTTCTTAACAGGTAGGAGAACATGAGTTCTATAATCTTACTATCAAACATTAGCTCATGGAAACGCTGTCCTGCAGTGTCCTGGGCCGACTGAAAATTACATTTTAATACTTTAATATTTTATCATGATATTGGGGCAACTTATTACTTACATGATCCAGGGCACTGTCCCAAAAATCCATTACTCCCCCTCTATTTATGTGTCCCATCCTGTATGTGCTGAAACTTCCTATCCCCTTGTGCCCTTGTAACCCCTCCTCTAATTTTTTTAAACCACCCTTATCCCCATTGCACTTACCTCTCCACATACGTGTCTTGTCTCTCCTTACGCCCTATTCACAGGCACGGCCCTCTCCACGGGCCTGCCCACTAACACCTACCACACACACCGGCCTTTTAATCAGACCTGCCACTCACTCACTTTTAGTAGCCCACTGGCCCTCTCAACAGGCCCACATTTCCCTATGTTGGTGTATGAACGCCAGACAATGCCCCTTCTTTGGGCTGGTGTCTGTCACTACTGTGGCAAGTGCACATTTACATACACATTCCTTTTTGTGTCGACCCTACTAAACCTCAAAAATGTACAACGTACATTCCTACATTCTCTATTCTACTGTGAGCTTTACTCCGACACTCGACAAATGAAAAAGAAACACCCCTCTTCCCCAATGATGCAACTATACAATTGCCTGCACTAAGCGCGACTCAAACGGGGTCCGCCACCTTTTACGTATTCTTTTGCTCTAGCGCAGAGGTGCCTGCCACACATCCACTCCGTATCAGATGGATGGAACTAAAATCTCCTACCACTATGGCTGATCAGCCTCCCTCCTTGAGGATGTGTGGATCTGTCCTAAACACCATATAAGAAACTCCCTCCCCCCTCCATGGGCATGCAACCACAATATTGCACTTTAATTCAAGGGTACACTCACATGTCCTAGAGATCCTAGAGCCCTCCTGGCACTGAGCCTTCTTTGCTGGCTCACTCCTCCACCTGAGTGTGGTGCTTGGGATCAGGCACCAGACAGACCTTTGTGAGCTCGGCATCTGCAGGACCTCCTCAGTGGTGCGTGTGAGACTGGTCTGGGGTTGCTGGACCCAGGCCCCCAGGATGGCGGCCAGAATACCCTCAGCTGGGCGAAGAAACTGAGTATCTTGCTGGGTCCTCCCGAATATGTCAGGGGTCCTCTCAGACAGGTACGGAATGCAACATCAAAAGTAATCTGAAAAGGAGCATACACCAAGGAAGAAGTAATGCTGTTTATTACAGCTGGGCAAGCACAAATCAAACAGAACAGTGCAATAGAACTGGTTGATAGGAGCTGACAAAACTGCCCACTGCAGCCAAATCTTGTATACCCCTACATATTATTTGCATACTTAGAAACAGTTGCAACCATTGTTGCAAAATATTAGACACTAACTGGTGGGACTTTGTCAGTCCCTTATAACTGAACATAGGTTTATCCAAAATTATTGGAGCAAACAGTCCTGACCCCTTTGTTTATTTCCACCAATATGACATCACATACCATTCCGTTCCACCCCAGAAGTAACTTTTTTATTAGCAATACGTAAATGTGCTGACCTCCAGAACTTTATTAACCTGATGGTGGTCAGCACACATGAGAAACACAAGACACCCTGAGCTTGGGGAAGGGAGACATTCACTTGGCATCCGACTAATAAGGTGCTTCGCGGACATCAGCAAGGACAGAAAACACTGTTGCATCTCTGGGACAACAAAACTCATCTGCTAATTGACTCCCAAACATGTTGCCTTGGTGAACTTTATGAATGAGGGTGGCACAGGATTTACTCACCCCCCCTCCCGCCCGCCAAATTAGGACTTACATATGAAGAATAAGAACAATTTGGTGGGGCATCTCCATGAGTCCTACTATATTTCAATTGTCTTTCTAAAAGACCTTCAGTCATTTTAATGATTGTACTGTCACAACTCCAAACATATCTATGCAGTAACACTGACATCTTCTGCAATTAGATCTAAGTATAATGATTTTCTTTGAGAGTACAAACCTATTACACACCAATGTTTCTGAAAGCAGGTTTAAAGATCACCATTCATAATCAAAGCACATTTATGTTATATTACCATTACTATTTCTTCCATGAAATAATTACAGGAACTGGTGTCTACCCCTAACTCTCCCACAGATGCTGATTGAGTAAACCTTCTATGATATTCACATTTGAACTGTTTAAATACCTTTCATAAACATTCATTCATCGCCATCATCATTCTATTTTGGGAAAAATATCCAATAAAATTACTGACACAAAATAAAGAATGTATCTCTGGCAGCTCGCCATGCATCCACTCTCTTAATAGGGACATAAGAGTTGAGAGCTACACAATTGCGGCTAAGATAATTTACTGAAAACAGTACACTTTAAGTTCCCACAAGTTGGAGAACAGAACACAGTCAAGCCTGGAAGAAGACCTTGTGGTTGAAACACATGTCGGCTGTTTTCACATTCATTAAAACATTCCATTCATCTAAACTTAACGTGTATGTGCAGCGTGGTTGTGAATCCGCTGTATCCAAAACTTCAAAGAGTCCCATGCTTGTCAGCACAACTCAACTGCCACATCATCATTGTATTGATTGCTATATGAAATTAATACCGAATGCAAGGGCTTTTGCATAATACCTAGCATGTTCTTTTTAAGTGCCCATTCTATGTGGCTAGAAATGTTGACCACACAAGGAAACTAGGTCTACCTAAGGCACTCCTCATTCCCGGTTAGTCCCATCTAGGAAACAGCTGCAGGCGAGGTAGCATAATGAGAGACACTTCTTTGGTTGTTGAAACTAACACATGCTGTTGATGATTCCCCAGAGCACTAAGTTGGGACCACAAAAGCTTCACACTCCCACCTGAAGCTTTGTACCTCCAATTAAGAAGTCACCCATATTAAAATTGCAAGGTAAGGTGATTGAATGAATATGTCTATATCTTCACCTATTGAGCACAGACTGCTAGTACTCTGGACCATAGGACAGCCTTACAATAGCACATTTCCTTCACACTCAGAGATCTTTCATCTCAAAATTGTCAAATGTAATTGTCAGGAACAATGGCTTCACGATTACTTTCCAATCATTGGGCCTCATTCCGATGTTGGTGGTAGTCATGGCGCTATTTGCGCCATGACTGCCACCAATAACAGTACCGTGTCCGGTTTGGTGCAATGGGGACTTACTAGTCTAGTCAGACCTTGGCGGGACCGGTAAGTCTCCATTCACCAAACCATTGCCCATTCCCATTTGAGCCCCCAGAGGGCTCAAATGGGAATGAGGAGGGCGCAAATAACGCGCCGGCGTATGCCAAGCCCGTTATTTGCGCCCAGGTCCCTTAACGAGTCCCGTCCTTAACACCTGGTCAGACCAGGCGTTAAGGAAGGGACCCGCTAAGGGACCTCGTAGTATGACGGTAAGGAATTATCCGGAATGAGGCCCATTGTCTTGGACATTAAACATACTGGGACATGTAATAATGATGCCTCAACAAGGTTGACCATGCACCTCAAAAAGCAAGAGCAGACGTACAAACTCTTACAAAAAAAAGAGTAGCTATTATTCAAAGAGCAATTTAGTGAAGATGTGTGTGTTCCTGTGACGAAAGAAAGTGCAGGGAAAACAACGGAATTGTGCTACTACTTGTAAAAGCTCAAAACAAGTCCTGGCAGAGGAGGAGGTGTTTAATGATGGAGAGAACATCATTCACAAAGTTGGCACCTTGGAAGGACTGGTACCAACACCAAAAAAAACAAAAACAAAGAAAAACAGACTGTATCATTGTAGAGACATGACAATGGCTTACTTTAACATATGCAATAATGATTAAGCACATCTCCCAAAAAGTGGTATATGTTTAATATATTTGTTACATTTTATAGTGCTTAAACAGTCCATGTTAATAAAATATAAGGACAAATGTTAGGAATATTAGGACACATATTACAACGAATAAAGAAAAGCAGTGATGTTAGATTTCTAGCAATGCCAGGAGTTTCCCATATCAAGCATTAAAGATAATGGGGGTCATTACGAGTGAGGCGGTAAGAGGTTAACGGCGCCGGTAATGTGCCGTAGCCGTCAACCCCTTACCGCCTCATTACGAGTCTGCTCCCAGGAACTCGCTAAGGACGCCTGGTTTTACCAGGCGCCCTTAGCGGGTCCCGCGAGCAGACCAGGGTGCTAACAACAGGCTTGTTATTAACGGGCCCATTATTAGCACCCTCCCCATTCCCATTCGAGCCCTATGAGGGCTCGAATGGGAATGGGGATGGTTTCCTTGAATGAGGAATTACCGGGCCCTCCAAAGTTGGAATGGGCCGGTAATTCCTCATTCAAGGAACCCGGACCCGGTACATGGTAAGGGGGTAGCCATGCCACTAATAGCGGCATGGTTACCTCCTACCTTGTAATGACCCCCAATATCTCCACAGCAATTTCAATCTCCATCTCTCAACTACACGTATATCCTCTCCTTGCTTCTTCTTTTTCAGCCTGATGATCTCATACAATATACCTCTTGCCCTTTACATATCTCTGGTTCCTTGCTTGATTTAATATTTTCCTGAACCTCTCCCCCTTCTCCCATCTCTGCATCTCCTTTCTAATCCTCTGATGATACTCTCCCTAGCATTCCTCTTTCTTTTCCTACTGCCCTTTCTTCTCTTTCTCTTCCTTCCCATCTCTATCTACAGTTGCTGTAGTCTAAAAAAATGTCAATGCTCCTTCCTTCCTCTTGTCTCTATCTATATACTTACCCCCTTCCTTCCTTCTCACTCATACACTCAACAATGCCTTAATTTCTCTTAATTCTTCACTTACCTCTATTCTTGATTCTTCCTAGCATCTTCTTCCTTCATCACCCTCGCACACATCTTCACGGCCTTGGCTGTTGTCACAAATTCGCTCCTTGCGCTCTTTTTTGCGTCATGCCGAGCACTGCGGGAGGAAATGTGAATCTTCCTCTGATCATTTTCTACTCTCATAACTTCATTTCTCCTATGATTCTGTGATGGTCCAAATTGGGCACACACCACATCACACACTGCCCACTGTCCACCGAAATGTGAACGTAAACATAAGATAAGGGAGTTAAAATAAATTAATGGTTTTAGGCCCTTTTTTTGCTCTGAGTGTTTTCAAGAAGGATGAACACAAACACCAGTAGAATAGGGACAACTTAGAATAGAAACACAAGTAGAATACATTTAGTTGCAACACAATTGTTAGTTGTTCCACATTGAGCGAGTTAGGTTGCAGCATATCCTGAGAAGATCACTGAGAAACATAGTGTGCTGAATACACTGAGAAGATTACTAAGAAATACATACATGAAGAAACAGTATTCTGATTAACTATAAATGTAGCATTGAGCAGGGGATTTGACATTTTGAAGCAAAGGCCTCATATGAAATTGCAAAATGTGTTATCTTAGAGCTGCTGTGCCGCAGTGCTGAGATTTGACCAACATCACGAGAAGCCCTTTCTCGCCTGAAGGTATGAGGCAGCCAAGGTTACAGTGGAAGGGAATACAAGATATTGCTTGAGGAAGCGCCAAAACGATTTTGGGGGTCCTTATGAGTTTGCCAGTATCCCGTTGGTAAGTCTGGTGGGATACTGGCAAATGGTATTACTGTTTCTGCTGCCTGATATCCCGATATTACAGGTGGCAGGAATACTGGTAATTCCCCATTACATGGAGTCCCATAGGACTACATGGGGGAATTGCCAGTATTTCTAGCACCAGTGGCTGGAGGTACGTCGGGTAACCCTCACTAGCAAACTTGTAGTTTTTCGGTCCGGAAAAGTGTGGGTAAATGTTATCACCAGTCCTTTCTTTCCCGACCAGCAAACTTAAAAGGAGCCCTGTTGTGCCCATGACACAAGAGCAGATATGTAGCCATTATTTCTGGTCTAAAGGATAAATGAATCAACACAGAAGTTTTGATTTCCAGGCACATGGTGCCTCAAGAAGAAATATTGTCACAAACACTAAACTAAGTTGTGCACACAGTGCACCCTATGGTTAATGATTACCACCACACCCTGTACTAAATGCAGTAAAATTGAAGAAAATATCCTCAGCAGACAGAGCCCATAAAGACTGTTATTCATCCCATGACTCAATAAAAAGATTATGCACCTGCATCAGCAGCGAGTATTGAGACACCAGCTGCTAAGTGGAACATTCCAGGTTTGTGAAACTATCTGGGACAAATGGGGCCCTGGCATGGGAGTAAAGATGGGAGTATATTGTAGTTGTTGGAAGCAGGGGTTTGACCTCTCTATTCCCTGTCAGTAAATCAAATAATAATTGGACTGTCTAAGAAAGTTTCAACATTCAAGGCCACCTTAAGAGGTGCCTGCGATAGCAGTCAAGTATTCTTATCACTATCAGCATGTAGTGTGCCAACCAACCAAATTGTGTGCTAGTGATGTGATTGTAATGATGTCTATAGTTGGAGGATTGGAGCTGGGTGGGATTGCAGATAATGGATAAACCAATGGTAGACTCCACTGTTGAGGTATTTTGATTAGTGTAGCCAATTATTGTTTGACATGTGACATGTATTATTTTTTGTAACTAGACAAATCTTGCAGTTTCTTGCCTTATAAACTTCAGTGCAATGTGGGCTTATTGAGTTTTGTTGCATCTTGTTTGACTCCAGGCCAACACTTTGTAAATAAAGTGAATAAAGCTGGATTTTCTTGCACCTGGCACACTGCTTATTTTTGTTAATAGACTGGTTCTGTGTCCATTAATACAATTCTATCCTCATAGCGGCACAACAATGTTACTTCTCACACCTTATCCAATTTTATTCCCCTCATCCTCATAAATTTGTGAACTGTTTACTGTATACTCCTGCCCCTGACACTGCCCTCTCTTCACCCCTCTCCACCTCTGACATTGCCTATTATGTCACTAAAAATGATCTTCAACTTGTCAGGAAGGGGCTATGGGTAAAGGCGTGCTCACTAAGCCAAAGGGAGAAAGGACATACAAGAAGCTGAAATATAAGGAGTCCTGTAGACAAGAAAGGATAGGCAACAGAAGCTGTGAACAATAAAAGGGGCAGGGAATACAAAGATACAAACAAGCTGGGTTCCCTTTTGGGGTGTATGCAGAAATGGGAAAGAGTGTTCCACGGACCTTTGGAAACTCCAGCCTTCTGCACAGATTGCTATAACAGGGGCCCACTCTGAATGCTCATGGCTGGGACCAACAGAGGTGGGTGTCTGTACTTGAACCCTAAGGCACAAACAAGGTAACAGTACTCACCAGAGAGAAGCCTGTATGGGTCCAGCAGGAACCAAACAATGTGCTGATTTTGTTAGCAGTTCCCAAACATGTGCTGACTTTTTCATATGACAGGCTGACATGAAAAGTTCACCATCAGTTTGAAAGAAATGGGCTTTCTTATAATGAGCCCAATTACGATAGGAGCATTTAGCCACTTTAATTGCCTTATCCCTATCTTTCAAAGGCAATTTACGTAATTGTCGCAGCTCTCTTTTATCGACAGTTTTCCTCTGTTGTAGAACGAGATCAAAGCCATGAATATGAGTGTTAGAGAGTCTGTTAGTGCACGGTAAAATGTTCCTAAATGTATCTAGCACATCAACATATGATTCAAAACCATTCAACCTTTGATCATTCAAGATGGAAACATTCAGTGATATTAACTTATCCTTTGACCATCTAAACCGATTTTTTTTGCATTATTGACCACTAACAATTGTTTGGACCATTTCTGTAATTTGACGATTCTCTGGTCTGAGATAGTCCAATGCACTGATAACAAATGATGATCACTTTTGGTTTGTTTAACTATTACAATATAGTCAATCGTGGACATGGAATCACCTCTCTCCCCCGTATCATTTGGTGGGATATCACCCTGAATGGCTCCATTGGCCATTCTAAGATTTAGTTCTTTTGCAAACCTAATCCATCTCAGACATTCTCGACTAGCTTTCTTGTTGCCTGTCTGGATACACGTGAGGTTTAAGTCACCCACCACCAAGATACCAGAAATGTTATCATTCTTTGCAATTGTTTCAAATACGGTAGACAAAGCACGATAAAAGGCATTCTGTGATCCCAGCTGGGTTACGGTATAGGTTGATTTACGCATAAATGTGCGAGGCATGAGTGATTTTAACTAGTTGCATAAAATTGTTTGGTGACATCCAGGCAGAAATTTGAAATCCCCTGCTATATTCCACCGCTACCAGCAAGCCTGAAGTAGGTCTGCCTTTTCCTGATGTTACGGCTGGTAGCAAAATGAGATCATGATCATCCCATACAGGGTTTTGTAACATCCAAGTTTCCTGTAATGCCACAATATCAACACAATTCAACTGATCATTTAGTGCCCACTTTAGATGCAGAAAGCCTCTTGTATTACAATTTGCCAGTGAGATTTCCTCTCTTTTCTCGCTAGTTAGTGGTTACAATTGGATTTTAGAAGGCAAAACCTGCTGCAAGCTGTTCTCTCTAGTGCAAAACGGTCATGAGTAGTCTGGCTCAGGCAGTGGTGCAGATTTAGCCAAACTTTTGGCAGCCAGATTGTGATTTTGACGATCTGGATCTAAGGCCAGCAAGAAGCCCATATTAACGAGTTTCATTTTTGCCTTTCATAGGATGTTACGACCCAACCCTGATTTAATCCATGGTCGTACTATTGAAACATTTCTCTCACATAAAAATTCAATTTGGTCAAAATCACTCGAGGAAAGATCTTCTAACGCATGAATGTCTCCAAAAATGTTTAGGACTCTCGAGCGATAAAGATCATATTTCTGGAAGGGACCATCACGGCACTTCAGAATCAGTGTGTGGAAGGAGTCAAACCTGTTCTTGTTGGTATTTCTCTGGTTGTTAGAGCTAGCTTTGAGGTTTAAATTAACAGTGGCTCTCATCGTTGGAGCATCTTTGACGGTTGGACCACGGATGCTATTGTTATCCTCAGGTACTGGGCATTTTTTTGAACAAGAAGTCAAGGCTTTGTTATTTACATAACCTGCATAAGGCAATTGTGCGCCATCTTTCTACAAAGGTCGTGAATTATCATTCAACGGAATAGCCCCCGGCAATGCCTCAGTTATTCTTCGGAGTAGATAAGCATCCACCACAGATTTTAATGTTGCCATGCGTTCCTCAAACCCCAAATCGTGAACAGGTACAGAGGCAGGGTGATTATCTAAGCCCAATGTAACCGCCCGAGCCGGGATAATTGGATTAGCATCAGCAGAGATAGATTTTTTCTGTGGATGAGACTCAGATAATTTGTTTTCAAGCAATTCTACAAGCTCATCTAGGGGTTCATACCCCATTGAAGGAGCAAGAGCAGGAGGCTCATGTCTTTTTACAGGACAAATTGGAGAGGCCGTCTACATTGGCTCCTTGGCCACAGCTGGCGTATTGGCCACCACATAGGGAGTACTCACTTTTTCTGACTGCTTAGACAGGTGTATAACACTGCCTACTTGGGTTATTTCAGCCGGGCGATTATTTGCTCATGCAAGTATTTTTTACTAGTTTTGTTAGCCTTCCCAACAGATAACGATTTATGTGTTGATGCTTTTGTTTTTTTCAATACCACTGTTTTTCGGCCTTTTTTATGAATCGGCTGAGAGACCTTTTCACAATGATTAACTTGAAAAGGATTATTATGCACCATTCTCATAGACGAATCAACACTAACCCATGAGTCATTCTTCTTGTCATCTGTTTCTTCCACGCACTCTACAGGTCGAATGATCCTTGGAAACATGGGCAAAACTGACGTCAAGGGCTCAAGAGGAAGTGAGTTAATAGATGTATAATTAGTCTCTAGAACTGTGAGTCTCTGCATCATATTCATAATCATGTCTGCTTTCGAGGGGTCATGCGATATGCATTTCATCCATTCACCAATTTGGTCTATTTTTGCAGATTGGAGAGAGATCCTGCTGTCCATGGCTTCTAAGAGCTTGTAGAGACTCACTATAGTTGTATTAACTGCCCCTAAGGTGATTTCTATGAGCCCTAGGTTGCCAAATGCATCACCAGTTTTACCAGTTGACAGGCAACGCCGAGGGGTGGGCTGTATATAGGACTCATCAACTGCCTGTCTAGTTGAGTCCATAGAACACGAAAGATGATAATCAGTAACATTAGAGCGCCTGGAACTTTCAAGATCTCCAATACTTGCATGCAGTGATATGGCACCCATAGGAGAGCCACTCACACTTTCATCAGCAACTTCCACAATACACTCCGCTGTGGCACCCATAGGAGAGCCACTCACACTTTCATCCGCGACTTCCACAGCACACTCAGAATTAGCCACTACTTCAGCACCTGTCAAGGTTTCCTCTTGAACTATAGAGAAGGTTCTCTTATGCTGTATAATTTTCAGAGGAGACTGTGGAATGGTCAAAATAGTTTGACCAGATATGATGGTCCTGGGATTCATCACTTTACGGTCGATGTTATTGGCAATTGAGCTCCCAGTTGGAATTATATGGGACAAGGAAGGATCAAGTTGTGGATCAGCAAGCTCTGTTTGCAGAGCGACTTGACCAGTAACCGGCATTTGACTTTTTTTCGTAAAAATTGCAAATATTTTGATTGTGTAGTGGAGATTGGGTCACTGGGGTAAGGGTTATGCTTTTCTTTGAGGTTCGTGTGGCACGTTTAATTTTGTCACAAGATTTTATCAGTGAACCACTGACAGGAGTCCCGCACAGATAGTTTGCAACAGAAACTTGATCCGGTGTGATAGGCATGCCAGATTTTAGAGTGTAAACAACTTGTGCCATTTTGACCTGCTAAACCAAAGCCCCGAACCTCTACACAAATACATAAACTGAAGTCTTTGTTCTTAAATAATGAATCGCGTGAATATAGTTCTTATACTCACGAAAAGGTATCCGCACAATAAACAAAAGAAATCACAAAATAGCAGTGCACCAACAATTGATAAATGCGAGATGAAAAGAGTACATTCAGATGTACACAACCTGAAACTGCCAGGAAAAGCGGCAATTTGTTACTAACCGACCCCTTCTCTTGAAGAGAAAAGAGGCAAGCCCCACCGAGTCACTGCGTCGATGCGTCTAAGCGGCCAAGTGGGACTTCTACGGGACTTGCTTCAATGCACACCCGTGATGCGCACGGGCGTCTGTTTAAATAGGCGGGGCAGGTATTACGTGCAGAAAGCCTAAACAAAACAAAAACAATGGGCCTCATTACACTGTAGGCGGTAAGGGTTTACTGGTACCGGTAAGGGCATTGGTACCAGTAAACCCTTATCGCCTTACTACAAGGTCCTTTTGTTGGACCCAACCTTAACGGCTGGTGTAGACCAGCCGTTAAAGTTGGGACCCGCAAAGGGACCTTGGTGCTAATTACGGTACCGCAATTTGCCGTACCGCAATTAGCCCCTTCCCCATTCCCATGGAGCCCTATTTATATACCTTTTGGGCAATGTGATACAATGAAAGTAAATATCCAAAATGCTGCAAGTCTTCAATGAAGCAGAACCTCCGGCCAAGCGGGACTTCTACGGGACTTGCTTCAATGCACATGCACGATGCGCGCGGGCGTCTGTTTAAATAGGCGGGGCACATATTACATGCAGAAAGCCGTCTGGGCGATGTGGTACAATGAAAGTAAATTTCCAAAACGCTGCAAGTCTTCAATGAAGCAGGACCTCGGGCCAAGCGGGACTTCCACGGGACTTGCTTCGATGCGCGCGCACGATGGATATACAGCATTGTAGCCAGGCAAAAAGGTTCAGGTTGAAGAAAACCTGTTAGTGAGCTACCTCATGGTAGTAGAGTGAAGCGTGTCCCATGGACAGTGTACACATTGTTTTAGTTATGTCAGATACATTTAGATACCCACATATAGCAACTCCGAAATAGCAACAATTGTATTAATGTTGTGGTTGCAGCGGTTATATATAGGGTAGCAGTATAGGCCCGGTGTTTAGTTCTTGTATCATTAATATGTATTGATGTGTGATATAAGAAGCAGCCAAAGGTAGGGTAGTGTGGTAAAAGTGAGGTAAGTGTGTTAAAAGTGACAGAAGTACGCCACTTTGGTTGTTAAGATCTAGCACATGATGAACAGATGAGAAAACAGGCCTTGGTGTGGAGCTGAAGCTCAGCTAGTTCTGCTCCAAAAACAGATGCCTTTTTCCATTCCCCAGGAAAGAAGCCAAGGTCAGAAGAACCCATGGCACACAGATAAGCACTAATAATATCCAGCTGCAGGACCTGTTTGTGATGGCAATGGAATGTCAGTTTGAAGGACAAATTAATGAGAATAGGGTACAAGGTTGTGTGATGCCAACATGAAGATGCCAGGTGAGGATTTAGAACACAGCCTTCACCCCGGGGGACAGACACCCCATGTGAATTATACCTAGACACACAATTTAAGGAAACAAATCCTCCAAATTCTCAAACACGGTACCCTGGTTACGTCATCCCTGGGCACCTGGAGTTGGGAGGAGGTAAGAGAGGAGACGTGTTTGGAACGTCTTGTGATTCAGGACAGAAGGAGCAGATTTGGTAGCAATACATTTACTACAAGGTCGGGGATGCAGCTTGTGTGTGCCATTGTGTTTGGGTTAATGAGGAAGTCTATTGTCTCATCAAAAGCAGGGTTGGCCCATCCAAGTTTCTTTGATCACGTCTGGCACAGGAGGGTACCAAATGTACAACCTATTGATAAGAACCCACCAATCACACATTTGGGTTTGGCAGCAATGATGTAGGAGACCATGTTTCTAGTGGAATGGGGGTAGTGTAGAAGTGGCCAATCGATCAAGGGACTATAGGGGAGATTAACATGGTCTATAGGTGTTAGCCAATGCGGGTGGTTGAACATTATTATGCATCATATTGTTAATTTTGTTCTGCTTTATATGGTGTAACATCTTGAAATAGCACAAGCAATTTGTCAGTTCAGTTCTACGTGACCGCCTGACACCCTTTTTGCATTTAATAAACCCAGCTTTCCCTTGCAAAGAGGTGCATTATATTGGTTGTTTGGATTGTTTTTAGCCTACAGTTTTTGGACTACCACCCTTTCAATTTAGTGACCTCGACATGATCCCAGATTCTCTGTGAGGTCGGTGTGTCTCAGCCGCTCATCTGCGGTGCAGCACCCATTTACAGTGACTAGTCCCCTGTGCATGATTTCAAGAGAGGTTCACAGGTGCTGTGTTGCCAGAAGCCCAGTCTGCTCTCTGGAGCAGGTCGTTGCTCCCAGAGTGTGCAGGCCATTGACAGGACCCCTTATCGGAGGAACTCGGGAGAATACACCTTTGCGAGAGAAGACACTAGAGGGGAGAGTGGGTATGTGTGGAGTGATTTGGTGATGAATGGATGGAGTGTGCAAAGCCACGTGTTAATGTATACTGCCTCATCATGAGTTTGGCAGTTACCCTTAAATGTGGCAGTAACGCTATTACTGCTGCATTTAAGGTTCCACCAAATCACAGGCTTGGCGGATTTACCCCCAGTTATGAGCTGGGGGCAAATCTGCCACAATTTTGCTGATTTTCGGTGCTATTACTGCCGGCAGTAATACCGACGGTGGTAATAGCGCTGAACATTCCCCATTGAGCACAATGGGGAATGGGAAATTCCTGAATGGGCCCAATGGGGAATGGGGACTTACGTTCTGCCAAACCCGTGATCCGGCGCTAATAGCACCAGGGGTTTGGTGGTAGGGCTAATAGCCCCAGCGGTAATACCACTGGGGTTAGCGCCCAACTCGTGATGAGGCCCATGGTGTTTTTTACAAGGTGATGTCACAGTATATATCACAAGGTAAAGGATGAAGAAAGAGTAAACATGAACTTCTCAGATTGTGGAGGAAAGGCAGAGCTGCAGAATAAAATGAGAGGTGAAGTCCAATGTATGGAGCACTTGGGATCCCTCCCCTTGGCACAAGGAAGTGCGAGGAGGTTAAATCCCTCTTCCTGAGGAAAAGGGAAAGAGGAACAAACTACACAATTTGTAAATAAGTATGATAATGTTGTGGAGGTCCATTATATTGAGGACCTGGGATCCCTTTGCCTGGTAGAAGGGGGTGTAAGAAGGTAAATGTCTGCATCTCAAAGTGGAGATTTAGGAACGCTTTAAAGCATTGTGTATATATTTTTGCTTTTATTGATATGTGGTTTAAGGTGTTATTGAATTGTTGTGATGTGAAATAGTGGTTGTTGAATTGTGGGGAAGGTGGTGTGGGGTATTAGTGGGTGACAAGGGATGGGAGGAGCAACAAGAAGGGTGGATAGTAGCAGGAGGAGACGGTGGATCGATCCTGCAGGATTGGTGTTTAAAAGGTGAAATAGTGTTGCGAGATTAGGCCCGGATATAATGTTACTTCCCTGACCCCACGCAAGTATTTGTGTACAGCATTTCTGCTGTACCGGGAAAAAAGAATAAAATACCATAACAAGTGGGTGGTTGATTTGAAGGGAATGTATAAGGGCTGGCTGAAAGAAGGAACAAAGAATAGAGAGGTCCTGCGTCATATGCATACTTATTTGGCTGAGAAATATAAGGTGAAGAAGGTGAGGAATATTAAAGGCATTCTTGAACTTTGGAGAATGGTGGAGGATATGGAAGATGTCCCTGAGGATTCAAAGAAGAGAGAAGTACTTATACAAGCACCTTGTGTTACTCCTATATCTAGCATGCCTCCGGTGCCATGTGAACAACCCACACCTTTTGCAGAACCTACAACCCCCAGGGCCCAGACACCCTCACAGGGGTGTTTTCCCATGCAAGCAGCTGAATGATATATCAACCCCAAGTGTGTGCCCCATACAATCTTGCCACCACGGCTCACCAACCTATGCGAATGTCCTGCAGCCTCCAGCGGTGAGTCCATGTGCAACCAATCAGTGATGGAGACAGACAATAGGACAGAAAGATTTAGAAACGGTGCTTCAAAGGACAGAAAAGGAGCTTGATTGAGTAGCGCAAGGGCGGAAAAAAGGGTGAAGAGCGCTGATAGGCACTGACGAATCGCGAGCGGGACATTTTCTGTTTGGAATAGACAGTACTGTGATTGGAGATGTGCATGTTCAAAATAGTTATAATCCATCCTGCTGATTTGTAGAACAAGGGATTGCCGTGCTCCAAACCTCTCCAACCACTGTTTTCTGCAGTCAGCATGGACCAGGAAATGCCGGCAGCATGTAAGTAATCCATTTTGTTCA
Source organism: Ambystoma mexicanum (assembly GCF_040938575.1). Classification (NCBI taxonomy): domain Eukaryota; kingdom Metazoa; phylum Chordata; class Amphibia; order Caudata; family Ambystomatidae; genus Ambystoma; species Ambystoma mexicanum. Next base: position 1,548,370,794 of record NC_090929.1, read on the forward strand.
TTGTTCAGTGTTATAGACATAAGTGTCTTTTGCATTGGAAAAATAATGAAGGGCCTATAATTTGATGCATGCCTCCTACTTAGGTGCCACTCGGCCGCAATATCACTGATTTACCTGGAAAAGCTAATTCACTTCGAGCACCGAATTGGCAGATTGCTCATGCAGGAAGTGTGTGGGCAACTATGACATCATCTCCTTTGGCAGTTCAAATCAATCCAACTAATATTTGAACTGTTTTCTGTGAGCTTTTTCCAATCCCTGGGCCTGTGCGGAGAGGGTCTCACAAACCCCTGTGCATTATGAAAAAAAAGTTTCCGTTTTGCTTTGTGCGCCACCTTTTCCCTTATTCGCATATGTAGCAGGGTCATTACACACATCCTTTTAGCATATAGCAACACGCAATTTAACCTGACAAAGTACATTTGTTTCTTCAATTTAGAGCTCCTGACACCCATGCATTCATTATGGATATGGTCGTGTTAATACTTCTAGTGGTAACTGATCATTATTGGCAGTAGTGAAATACCACTAATTATAGTGTTACTTCTAGCTCTAGGGCGAAATAGATTACTGACCATAATAACTATATCACCAATGGCTTTCAGCACTATAGAGCCAAGTACTGCTCAGCGATGGTTAAAGTGTACACAGTGAAGGCAGTGACACTAACCCGGAATGATTCTGATCTAAAAAAACAGGGGGTGCTGCTGGAGCTCTACTGAACCAAGGGTTACAAACGAGCCACAGCCATGCTTCAGTGCATAAAGCAGTGCCTAGGAGGCAGTCCCTGCAGACTCCAGGAGCGAGAATGAGAAGCATACCATCTTTATTATCCCTGGGCTTTTGCCTATCTTGTACTTTGCTGCATGCGGGGCCTGATGTACAAAAGCGTTTTTCAATGGGAAAATCCCTTTGAAAAACGGTTTGTAAATCAGGCCCGTGGACTCTTGGGGGCCGATTCATGGAACAAACGTGCGCCGAAAATCTTCGCGCAAGCAGGCGCAAGCAGGCGCAAGCAGGTGCAAGCGGAGAAAAACAGGCGCACGCGCACGCGTGCGATTCATGGAAGTCCCTGCACGTTTTTACCTCAGGATGTGCGCCAAACCCGTGCATGGCGCACACGTCACTGCAACATCCCGAAAGAGGTGCGCGACGCGCACAGTGAAAGCGCACAACCTCGGCGCATACACTAGAAAGTGGGCGGAACACGGGGCGTAACGCGCGGAATGGGGAACAACTCGCGAAAACAAGGGCGTAACTGGGGATGTACTGCAGGGAAGCAGACGGAACGCCCACACGCACCCGAACCACACGTATTCATGGAATCGAATAGGGCAAAGCCACGCACAGCGAAAGACACGCACAAGCCGATACACGTCCGCCACATGAAGGCAGGCGGTAGCGTCCCTGCGCATTACAAAAGTGGCAACATACAGCAATTGTGCGAGCGGGGCACGTGTATTTCGGGGGTTCGCGTGAACTTCTTCACGCGATTGGGCCTGGGGGAGCGGGCTACGCGTATTTCGGGGGCATGCGGGAAGTGACACACGATTGAGCGGGGTACGTGTATTTCGGGGGTGCGCGGGAAGTTACACACACAATTGAGCGGGGTACGTGTATTTCGGGGGTGCGCGGGAAGTTACACACGCAATTCCATCAGGGTACGTGTATTACAGGTGTGCGCGATATCAACAGGGTACGTGTATTACAGGGGTGCGCGGGGAGCAGCACACGTGAATTGCACGTGTGGGTCCTCCCAGGTGTTCCCTCTACACCCTCCACGGCCCCTGCAGGTGGCTCACACCACAGGGGCCTACCCAGCACATGTCATGCAGGCACCCCACCCACCATGCCCACCAGCCAACCCACATGTCAACTTGCACTACTCCCCCCAACGCATGTCCCCCTGCACCCCAGCCACCAGGGGCAGCCTCCACCAGGCCCCCACCCATGTCTCCCACCACCCCCACCCCCCAGTCACCAGGGGCACCTGCCAGCAGGCCCCCACCCATGTCTCCCACCACCCCCGCCCCCCAGCCACCAGGGGCAGCATCCACCAGGCCCACACCCATGTCGCACACCACCCCCACCCCCCAGCAGTCCAGGGGCAGCCTCCACCAGGCCCCCCCCCATGTCCAACTCATGTTCCCCACCACCCCCAACCCCCAGCACTGTGGGGCACCTGCCAGCAGGCCCCCACCCATGTCCAACTCATGTTCCCCACCACCCCCACCCCCCAGCACTGTGGGGCACCTGCCAGCAGGCCCCCACCCATGTCCAACTCATGTTCCCCACCACCCCCACCCACCAGCACTGTGGGGCACCTGCCAGCAGGCCCCCACCCATGTCCAACTCATGTTCCCCACCACCCCCACCCCCCAGCAGTGCAGGGGCAGCCTCCACCAGGCCCCCCCATGTCTCCCACCACCCCCACCCCCCAGCAGTGCAGGGGCACCCACCACCAGGCCCCCACCCATGTCTCCCACCACCCCCACCCCCCAGCCACCAGGGGCAGCATCCACCAGGCCCCCACCCATGTCTCACACCACCCCCACCCCCCAGCAGTGCAGGGGCAGCCTCCACCAGCCCCCCCCCATGTCCAACTCATGTTCCCCACCACCCCCACCCCCCAGCACTGTGGGGCACCTGCCAGCAGGCCCCCACCCATGTCCAACTCATGTTCCCCACCACCCCCACCCCCCAGCACTGTGGGGCACCTGCCAGCATGCCCCCACCCATGTCCAACTCATGTTCCCCACCACCCCCACCCACCAGCACTGTGGGGCACCTGCCAGCAGGCCCCCACCCATGTCCAACTCATGTTCCCCACCACCCCCACCCCCCAGCAGTGCAGGGGCAGCCTCCACCAGGCCCCCCCATGTCTCCCACCACCCCCACCCCCCAGCAGTGCAGGGGCACCCACCACCAGGCCCCCACCCATGTCTCCCACCACCCCCACCCCCCAGCCACCAGGGGCAGCATCCACCAGGCCCACACCCATGTCTCCCACCACCCCCACCCCCCAGCACTGTGGGGCACCTGCCAGCAGGCCCCCACCCATGTCCAACTCATGTTCCCCACCACCCCCACCCCCCAGCACTGTGGGGCACCTGCCAGCAGGCCCCCACCCATGTCCAACTCATGTTCCCCACCACCCCCACCCCCCAGCACTGTGGGGCACCTGCCGGAAGGCCCCCACCCATGTCCAACTCATGTTCCCCACCACCCCCACCCACCAGCACTAGGGGGCACCTGCCAGCAGGCCCCCACCCATGTCCAACTCATGTTCCCCACCACCCCCACCCCCCAGCAGTGCAGGGGCAGCCTCCACCAGGCCCCCCCATGTCTCCCACCACCCCCACCCCCCAGCAGTGCAGGGGCACCCACCACCAGGCCCCCACCCATGTCTCCCACCACCCCCACCCCCCAGCCACCAGGGGCAGCATCCACCAGGCCCACACCCATGTCTCACACCACCCCCACCCCCCAGCAGTGCAGGGGCAGCCTCCACCAGGCCCCCCCCATGTCCAACTCATGTTCCCCACCACCCCCACCCCCCAGCACTGTGGGGCACCTGCCAGCAGGCCCCCACCCATGTCCAACTCATGTTCCCCACCACCCCCACCCCCCAGCACTGTGGGGCACCTACCAGCAGGCCCCCACCCATGTCCAACTCATTTTCCCCACCACCCCCACCCACCAGCACTGTGGGGCACCTGCCAGCAGGCCCCCAACCATGTCCAACTCATGTTCCCCACCACCCCCACCCCCCAGCAGTGCAGGGGCAGCCTCCACCAGCCCCCCCCATGTCTCCCACCACCCCCACCCCCCAGCAGTGCAGGGGCACCCACCACCAGGCCCCCACCCATGTCTCCCACCACCCCCACCCCCCAGCCACCAGGGGCAGCATCCACCAGGCCCACACCCATGTCTCCCACCACCCCCACCCCCCAGCACTGTGGGGCACCTGCCAGCAGGCCCCTACCCATGTCCAACTCATGTTCCCCACCACCCCCACCCCCCAGCACTGTGGGGCACCTGCCAGCAGGCCCCCACCCATGTCCAACTCATGTTCCCCACCACCCCCACCAACCAGCACTGTGGGGCACCTGCCAGCAGGCCCCCACCCATGTCCAACTTATGTTCCCCACCACCCCCACACCCCAGCAGTGCAGCGGCAGCCTCCACCAGGCCCCCCCATGTCTCCCACCACCCCCACCCCCCAGCAGTGCAGGGGCACCCACCACCAGGCCCCCACCCATATTTCCCACCACCCCCACCCCCCAGCCACCAGGGGCAGCATCCACCAGGCCCACACCCATGTCTCACACCACCCCCACCCCCCAGCAGTGCAGGGGCAGCCTCCACTAGGTCCCCCCCATGTCCAACTCATGTTCCCCACCAGCCCCACCCCCCAGCACTGTGGGGCGCCTGCCAGCAGGCCCCCACCCATGTCCAACTCATGTTCCCCACCACCCCCACCCACCAGCACTGTGGGGCACCTGCCAGCAGGCCCCCACCCATGTCCAACTCATGTTCCCCACTACCCCCACCCCTCCAGCAGTGCAGGGGCAGCCTCCACCAGGCCCCCCCATGTCTCCCACCACCCCACCCCCCAGCAGTGCAGGGGCACCCACCACCAGGCCCCCACCCATGGCTCCCACCACCCCCACCCCCCAGCCACCAGGGGCAGCATCCACCAGGCCCCCACCCATGTGCAACTCATTTTCCCCAGCCAACATGTCATCACAATCTAGATCCCTGGTCCCTATGGTCAGCCTCCAAATGCAAAACACCCACCCGAGTATTGCATCCACCCACTCATAATTTGCAATTACATCACAGAACACCAATTGCAAGTTCCGAAACAAACACATTTCCCTCACATACACCCAATGGGTGTCAGTGAATCTCAAAACACATATCATGAAATGCATGAAACCAATGAGATACCACACATTGAAGTTCACCAAAAAAATGTATTAAAGGAAACATCAATAGAATAAAAAAAGAAGAAACAGAAACGTGAATGTACAAAAATGAAAAGAAGCATGTCCGTCAAAAAAAGCAAAACCAAAAATAAAAATCCAAAGTAATGTCCAAAGTCGATGTCCACAAAACAAAATCCAGTGGGAAATGAAAAAGAAAGCCTTTGCTCCATGGTCAAAAATAGAAAAATAAAATACAATCCAACTGTCAACTATGTACATGGGAACAATCCAGGGTCCAGTATCCCAACAAAATAAAGGAAACCTATCTAACTACACTAACTAATAAAAAAAACTATATACAAAAATGTGGCCAATGTCCGAAAGGTCCAAATAAAATAAAAACAAAAATGAAACCTAACACTACCTAGAAACTATGTACAAGGGCAGCGGCCTAGTTTCACGGCTCACTTGTGGATGTTACGGGCCAGGGCATCATCGAACTCCTCCTCAATGTCCCGGAGGCGGTCCTCCTCCATGGCCCCGAGGGTCCGCAGGGCCGTCGCCGTATCCACCTCCAAACCCCTGCGGATTGCCTCGAGGCACTCGGCCCGCCTCAGGGCCCTCCGCATGGAGTTCTCCGCCCTGACCATTGTGAGCCGTGCCTCTTCCGCCCGCTGCCGCTCCGCATCTATGGCGTGGCCCAACCGCTGCCACACGGAAGACACTCTCTGTCCTGGGTCCTCCTGCCCTCCGGCCGATGCCTGCCCCTCCGATGTCGAAGGCCCCGAGCCTTCATGGCTCCCACCATGTTGCTGCTGCTGCTCTGCCTCTGCCCGTCCACTGCCTCCTGCTGCCTGCACATCCTCCGCCGGCTGGGGTGAAGTCGTAGATGTGGCCACCCCTGCTGGACGTCCGACTCCAGACTGTGGCAGGGATGCCTCCTCCACCAGCCTGGCCGCACCGTCAGAGGCAGCACCACAGGGCACCCAGGTGACTGATGGGTGGGAAGATGGCACAGACGACGACAGGCGCGTAGGGGGTCCAGTTGAGGAGGGGGTCGGAGCAAGCCCCATCAAACGGAGGAATCCGGCCTGGGTGACCTGTCCCAGCAGGCTGACGTGGTCAACGAGCCATTCGAGATGACGTGCAGTCTCTCTGTGAAAAGACTGCAGGTCACCTCGCATGGCCCGTTGACGCCACACCAGCCAGGACAGGCTCAACCCGGACCTGGATAGCCACGTCCGCAGGCAGAGGAAGGCCAGTTGACGTCAGCTCATCCCCTGCCTGAAAACGGGTCTGGACGTAGGCATCCCTGCTGGTGCAAGATGATGCAGGGACAGGATTGCACACAGGCACCTCCGCGGCGGCCTGTGCTGCCTCCTGTCCCTGGTCCTGCACTGCACCACTAGCACCAGTGGGATCCCCACCTCCAGACCCCGTCTCTGGTGCTTGCACGGCCTCCTCCTCCACCAAAGCTCCCACCAACCTGGATGACTCCGTGCCATCTTCCCCTGTTGGGCCCTGTGGGGTCCCAGCTGCCCCTTCTGCTGCCGAGGATTCCAACTCCAACCTCCGCCTCTTGGACCTCCCCCCGGCAGCTGCGGCCTGGGACGCGGCACCGGACTCCTCACTCCCCGACGAGATGACAACACGGGAGGGGAGCCGGGCCTTGCGTCTCCGGCTGGCGGTGGGATCCCCGCCGCTGTGCTCCACAGCACCTTCTCCGCCCTCTTCATCAGTTGACGCTGCAGACAGGGAGAAACAAAACACAGGCATCAGGGCACTGTACAATGGACACATACACACATGACAGTTGCACATGAGTGGCATTGGCAAACCTCAGACATGTCATCACAATCCCCAACACACATGTCATTACAACTCGCACACATGAGCCATACAACAGCCATATCGCAACTGCCACCACCATCCATACACATACAACAGCATGAGCAGCCAAAGGTGAGCCAGACATCACATGCAACACAGGAAGTGCACCACACATGTACACACACCACCACACTTGCATGCATGTGTACACCTCTGCCAAGTGTCACACTGTTCAGACGGGCATCCATGTCACATCTGCCAATCAGGCTTCCACATACCGCTATCACATGCATCCATGTCGCATCACTGTTGCACCCTTGTCAAATACACACACATGCACATGTACACAGTGCTGATACATGCAGCCGAAAACAACATACATGCGTGACATCACGGACATGTCTACTTACATACACATTCATCCAAACATGTGTGCCCACACAACTGCATTTGGCATGCAAGCCTACACACACAAGCACCATCCATGTCTCACACATTACAGCCCTCGCATGTGTCAGCCCCACGGCCCTGTACACCCGCACCCATACTCGACCCCATACAAACAGATGTGCAACCTGCACACTACCGAATAATCACCACATGCACTGCTCACAATCAGGATGCATGTACACTCACCGCTCGACTCCAGACGGGTCTGCTTCTCTAGGACCTGGACGTGGAGCGCTGGGGATATGCGTTTAGAGGACCCTCATCTGTTCTTCCGACAAGTGGCCCCGGCGCCCCTTGGCATCTGCTGCCTTCAAGAGGCGCCGGGCCTTGTTCAGGGTCCTGGACCTGAAGTCCTCCCAGCGTTTCCTGACATGTTGTAAGTCGCGGACTGCCACCCCCACGCGTTGATGGCCGTCACGATGTCAGTCCAGATCCGAGTCCGTCCTTCCTTGTCGGCGCGGGAACTTCCGAAGAGGGCATCATACTGCCCCAGGACTTGTTCCACCAGGACACCAACTTCGGTGGCACTGAAGCTGGTGCCCCTCTGCCTCTCTGGCCTGGAGTTGTCAGTGGTCACAGATGGTGTTTGCCCCGACATGACAACCCCAGAGGCAGGAGTGGGTGGGCAACTGGGTCCTGGGGCTGGGCTGTGGAGCGATGGAATCCCAGTCGGGAGTCTTCGGTTCCAGCAGGGGTGGTCACAGCAACAGCACCCCTGGCTGATGTGCAGGCAGCAAATGGCAGTGCACGTGGGCAGCAGGCAGTCAGGCAGCAGCAGATGGCAGGTGGGAGCGTGCTCGGGGCTCTGGGTGGCAGTAGTTCGGCCTTCTGGGCAGGAGCGTGGTCTTCCGTGTGCATACGCGTGGCCAGCTTGATACGGAGTGATTTGGCACGTGAAAAATCTGCACGTCAGCGTGTAATTCGAGGAAAGGCCCTTAGCGCGTAAGCATACGCATTTTCATTGGACAGAAGGCCCCTCAAGCGCAAACGCCCCTGTGACGTGACGCGTACAGACGTGCATGCGCATTTCAGCGCGCGTGAAAAACTGCACGTCCGCGTGTAATACGAGGAAAGGGCCATGCGCGTATGCACGGCGGCACGCATATGCGATTTCATTGGACCAAAGGCCCTTAGCGCGTGAGCGCGTCTGTGACGTGACGCGCGCAGGTGTTTCCCTCATTGCACGTGATGACAGAACACACATGGATTTCCACCAATCGCGTGTGAAAGTTCCCGGCACCCCGGAACACACGTACCCAGGCTAATCGCGTGTGGAACTTCCCGCGCACCCCGAAACACACGTACCCAGGCCAGTTGTGTGTACGCACACTCCCCTCCGATCACACGCGATGAAACACGGAACTACACGGAACGCCCACACGCACGCCAACAACCCGTATTCATGGATTCGAATACGGGAAACACGCGCACGGCAAAAGACGTGCACAGGCGTCAACGCGTCTGCCACACGAAGGCAGGCGGAAGCGTCCCCGCGCACAGCATAAAAGTGCGCGCAAACAACAAACGCGTATATACAGCTACGATGAATGCCCCATTTGTCGCTGCACTGATCGTGGGACACCGCAGGAGGAGGAGAATAGCCAGGGCACGCATTTTCGCACCACGGACAAGCCTTTTTGGGATGCCTGACAACCAGGTCTATGGCAGGTATAGGTTTCCACCCCATGTCATCCTAGACCTGGTCAGGGAGTGGGAAGATGACCTCACATCCCCCACCCTTTGCTCCCAAGCATTGAGCCCCTTGGAGAAGCTGCTCAATGTCCTGCATTTTTTGGCCACTGGGTCATTTCAGCGGACCACTGCCATAGTGGGGGGGGTCTCACAGGCCACGCAGTCACGCTGCCTACACCAGGTACTGGCAATCATGACAGCGCGCCCCTCAGTCCGCAGGCACATATACACGCCCAGAACACCCGCAGAAAGGCAGGCTGTTGTCCTGGATTTTTTCAGGATGGCACACTTCCCCAAAGTGCTCGGTGCCATAGATTGCACTCATGTGGCCCTACGTCCACCTAGGGCCATTGAGCACATCTACCGAAACCGCAAGCACTGGCATTCCATCAATGTACAGGTGGTATGTGATGCAAAGGGAATCATCACCTCTGTCTATGCAAACTACCCTGGCTCCACCCATGACAGTTTCATATACAGAATGTCCACCCTGAGCCGGGCCCTGGAAGCTGGGCAGCATGGAGACACATGGCTCCTAGGTCAGTACAAATGCCCTTGCACATGCATGCAAGTCACACACAGACAAATATCCAAACCCTAATAATCTCAACTATTATCATCTCCCCAGGGGACAGTGCCTACCCTCTGAGCAACCACATGATGACGCCAATCCGGAACCCCACCAAACCACCCCAGGTAAGATACAACGCTGCCCATATTGCAACCAGGGGCATAGTGGAGCGCACATTCGGAGTGCTCAAGTCACGTTTCCGCTCCCTTGACCGCTCTGGTGGGCAACTACTCTATGCACCACCAGTAGTGTGCAGGATCATTGTGGCAGCATGTGTCCTGCACAATGTTGCAACACGGCAGGGCGTCCCGGTGGACATGGTGGTGCCCCCACATCCCCAACCAGAGGCGCTGCCCATGGGAGGGGACAGGGCACGTGGCGAGGAAGCCCGGACCCAGCTTGTGGCCACATTTTTCACCTAAACTCCCACCCCTGCGGAGTGCACACAGGCCTGGCACATACCAGGTGACAATCGATGATGACAAAGAGACAGTCAACTGTCACAACCTTACCACCCTGAGATAGTTGCCATGGAAGTGCCACATCGTCTGCATCCCTAGCTACTTAAACACAAGCTATCCTGTGTGACCAAAAGGCACACATATGACATGATATGGGCCATACACAAGTATTCCAACGCGCAATGAGGCAGGGAGGGGGGAACAAGAGAACACAGAGAACGGTACTACTAGGCCAGGTGTCATTGGGATCATATAAGTGCAGGGCTAGGGGGAATGGGAAAAGTGCAAGGGGAAGGGTGGGGGGGAGTCCAGTACAGGGGAAGTAGCCCAAAAAAATAATACATAGGTCGCCTGGTGGCAACTACAAAGGTAAGTGCAGACAAGTGCTGGGAAGGGAGGGCTGTAGGGATAGAGAGACAGTACTGCAGTGCAGGGGTTGCCAGGGAGGCAGTGCAAGTGGAGAGTGGCTGGGCCAGGGACCGAGGTCGGTGAGAGTGGCCCAGTTGCAGCTCCTGTGCAGTTCCAGTGGAGAATTCTGCAAGGGAGAGGCAGACAGTAAGCAGGAGCAAAGAGGAAGGTCTTGAGGTGCTTCCAGAACTGGAGATGATTCCCCTCAAGTTCAAGCCAGGCCGGAAGTCTGTTCCAGGGGGAGGGCCCTGCTGCGGAGAGAAATCTACCCCCAGCTAGTTGCTCTGAGAAGTGGATGACACGGACATGCAAGGTGTGCATCACACACACCTGCAAACCAGGCCATGGCCATCACTGTCATGTCACTCAAACCCTCCCAAACATCAACATGACATGGCACGCAATACCCATACACCAATGCAGTAACGATAAGGTACACATTGCCATGTCCTAAATGCACAGTGGCATCGGACACTGCTGCCTGACCCGGAATCAGATGAAATGACAGACCAACAACCTCACACCCAAAATAAGTCATTTCCAAATGCATTACAACAGTTGTAGACGTAACATCACAATGAATGCCTGTCTACATGCACATTATGCATTGCAAAATCAACACTGCAGCTCATGTGTGCAGTGTCCTACTCCTGCATCACACTGCTCAGCGCACAGCACAGTGAACAGCCATTGTGTGTGATGCACACCCTGAGCATCACATCTAAGTGACAGACCACGTCAAACATCAAATTAGGCATGTACTGGATCCATGATCGGTCACAGAACATGTGCTGCCGGGACACAGTGGGCACCAGAAGGCAAACAGTGTACAAGTGTATATGCAAGGGTGGGAGTACATGTAGTGCATCAGAGTGCAAGTGTGTGGTTCTGCAAGGACATGCACTCAACATATGCATGTGCACTCAAGTGACCATCAGTGTTCCCTACACATCACATGTGAACATCCACCATGTGTACACCCCAGCATGTCAAACCACAACTATCCCCTCGCACCTGAAAGGAACACACAACACATGAACAGGCATTGATCAGCAGAACACAACATGTACATGGGATACCACCATTACTATGTCAGAGTTCCCATCACACTGCAGGGCAAGGTAACTATCAACAACAACCCCCCCCCTCCCTCACAAATGACCATGACCCACTGAACAACTGCACCTGGGTCATGGAGCCTCCAAACCTCAATTCCACCTGGCCACAGGATCACCTTTCCCCTTCGTCACCATCTCCCACCTTGTGTGTAAAAAGATGCCTGAGCCCTCAGAATCCACACTCATTTCCGAAATCACAAAATCCAAGGCAAAAAAACGAACCCAAACACCCTCCAGTAGATGACTTGACGTAGCAGTACCTCACAAAGTCCAAGTACTACCACAATGATGCAACAACCAAGGTAGCACAGCAAAACAATGTCAAGACAGGATGTGAGACATGTGTGGTACATGACATAGGATGATGCACCATGAGTGGATGTGTACTGTCAGAGGTCCCCTGTACAGGCGCGGGAGTGTCACGAAACAACCACCCCCCCCCATGTCCCGGGTGCCTGCAAGGTCAAACTCACACAGGCCCCTGAGACCCTGGTGGGGAAGGAGGTTCAGGGATATGCAGTCGGGACAGGTGTTGACACACTGGATGACTGGAATGAGCGGCAGGAGAGGGGAGGAGGAATGACACATGAAACTAGGGAATGCACGAAAATGTACAACCTGCATGAACACATACACAATCCAAACAGACTTGGACATCATTGTCATGGCCTTCTGTAGTCCAGGCTCAGGAGTGGTACGAACCAACCACCCCCTCTAGGGTTTGGCGCCTGCAAGTTCGGGGCTTACACAGGCATCCGCAACCCAAGTGGGGAAAGAGGGTCAGGGAACGTTGCTTGGATAGGCACGGGAAGCAGGAACACCGGGTAGAGGGTACAGGTTTCAAAATTGCATAGGATCACGGGTGATTAGGGAGAAAAAAACATATCAAATTGAACCACACATACATCCATGCATCAGTACACTCCCCAGCAAGCCTATGCAGAGCAGTTTGAAAGAAAAACAACAAGACACTTAGCTCTGGTTTTGAGTGCTGGCCTCCTGCCTGCGCACTCTCAGGTCCGGTTACAGAAGCACTGCAATGCTGCAAAGAGAGACACAGTCAACAACCTGTACGTGCCAATTGCACAAAAACACAACACCAAACATGCCCCATAGCAACAGACTACTCTACAAACAGACAATCTGTGGTTGATGCTTTGTACCCATATATAACATCACCCCTGTGACGATTCATACACAGTCAATGCAGTAAGGCAGCCGCTGCTGGGTGCGTGGCAAATGGAACACCAATGTGTCACAATTCACACAACATGCAATGTTCCCTGGGTAAGCAGACAGACCCATATAGCAAGCCATGACTACAGAGCAAGTTGCATACCACCATGACCGAAACAAAGTTGGCAGTGCATTTATCATGAAGTACGTGGAAAAGACATGCACTGCACCCGAGTATGTCCCTTGCTGCATGTCCCTGTGAGCTGGCCCTTTCCATGTCTCGGAAGGCTACATGGTTGATACAAGTGCCTCAATGGACCTTGGTGTACCGGAGGGTATGTGTCACTGCCCCTGCATGTGTCCCAGACAACCCTACTTTCAGCAGCCATCAGTCCACAAACACATCTGAGCTGCATTGTGTGCTTCAACACCAATATTCGTCTAAACTCACCCTCAGTGCTGTGACTAAGCCTGCATGTGCAACTCGCCTGGTGCAAGCTTTGCTGTGTCGTGTCCCCCTGTGATGCTTACCTTGCCTGGAGTTCCTTGGAACATGTCAGCAGTTCTAGGATGTGGGTCTGCAATCACTGTGCCTCTGCTTCGCCACACATGTGCATGTGGGCACCAACAAACGGGTCCAGAATTCCGTCGTCCAATGGGACATGTCTGCTAGCAAAGGTGCTCTGGAGGCTCATCCCCCTGCAGAAAGGGCATGAAACACATGATTAATGCTTCAAAGTCATCTGTGTGTGTCTCATCAGGCATCTCATTACTTGACGATGTCAGAGAGTCACATCACAAATCACACCATCGGTCCGTCTTTCACCTCCAAAGTGTGGAACACTATCTACAGCATGAATTGCAACAAGCACAGGAAAGATAAGAAACATACTACACAATGCATAGCAATCAATGTCCACATTAATCATGACACACCCCATCTAGCAAAAGCTGAACAGTGGACAATGACACCTAAATCATCCCCACTAGGGGTGTCAACACAAGTCACACAGCACCAGACATGCCACAGATATGACAGTCCAATGCCCTTGTGTAAAATTCTGTAACACCGAACCATCCTTGCGAGCCCATGGATAAGGGAGGCAGGAGTGGCATATGTGAGTCAAGGAACCCAAGCAGCAAACACATACACAAGACAACCATGAAGGGCCCAGCTGGAACAGACAGTGGATGCCTTCAAAAGCCACAAAGCACCACACCGTCACATGAAACCACAATAGACTAGCAATTGTAAACTAAATCAACTATTAACTAATTACACTAACTATGGAAAACCTACATTACCTATTTAAACTAACTATCAACCAGAAACTTAACTAACTAAACTAAAAGAAAAATCAAAAATGGCCACATACGACCCGGGGGGGAGGGGAGGCACCCAGGAGGGGGGAGGTACAGGGTGCTGCTCAACATCGACATGCGATGATGCTGAGCCAAAAACAAATCCTCCATGGGCTCAACGCCTGCACAGCACGACCTATGTGGGAGATAGATGGTCGTCCGAGTCTGGCTCATCCTGGAAAGGAGGACGTGGCACAGTAGCTTGGCCACGCCTAGCCGCAGCTTGCCCCTCGTCGGCATCAAGTCTGCCGGACGGGTGAGCCTGGTTCTGTGTGGCGATGTGACGTAGGTCTGCATGCAGAACCTCCCGTGATACACGTGCTTCCTCTTGCAAGGTAGCACGTGTAACACGGAGTTCCTCCTGCAAGGCCTGGCTGGACAACCGCTGCACCTCCCGGCAAGCCTGTAGCTCAGCCGAGATGGTACGCTCAAGCCTCTCCTCTGCCTGCTGCCTCTGGGACATCATAAGCTCACCCAGAGTGGATCTGAGGGAAGCATACTCCTCCCTCAAGGCATCCATGTGCGCCTCTGCGTGAGCAGCAATTGCCTGATTCAGAGATGACATTTCAGCCTGGCGTGCCCTGTCTGAGGCCGCCATGCCCAGCCTGAGCGAGCGGGCCGTGGACTGTGCCGCCTGCTGCTGGAGAAGCACCTGCCTAGCAGTGGGGAGCACAGATCGGGCCACACGCTCCATGCTCTCAGCGATGTTCTCCATTGCTGCCCCCTGCCGTTCGGAATTGGCAGTCATGTCTTGCTCCAACTCAGTATACAGCGGTTGCGCGCGGCGACCGCGTTGCCGGGCTTGACCCCTGCGTGACCCAAGGACCGGGGGTCCTCGCTGTGTTGGCACCGCCTGCGGCTGCACGACTACATGGCCCCGTCGACGTGATGTCCCAGGCACATCAGTGACTGGTGTGGAGGGTGACCCTGCGTCCCGATCCACCACGGGCGGAGGAACCAAGACTGTCTGATCCCTCAGTGCAGGGGTCGCAGACAGAGGAGTGTCCACATCAGAATCACTCACCCCTGACACATGGACTTGATGGTCATCCAACTCAACATGGACGTCAGAGTCGTCATCAAGGCTGGACTCATAGGCAGCCAGAGACAACATGGACTGCAGCACTTGGGGGTTTTCGTGGCCTACCACCCCACGACCACCACAAGTGCCGGGTTGATGTGGCGTTACCAACCCTGTGTCTGGCATGACAACACCATCCTCTGCCTCCATTGCGTCATCACCTGAAAAATAGAGAGGAAAAGGTCAATACACATGTCAGAAGCACACGACACACACACACACCGACAGCAAAGGCATCAGGCAGACATGTGACACACAACATATGACCTGGCATGCATGCTGGGTCTACTTTGAATAGCTTCTGTGATCAGACCTGTTGAAAGGTGGCCGTTTCCATGGAAGTGGGTCTATGCAGTGCAGAAAATGTGTACGCCACTCACTACCTACATGTACAAGCACTACATGGTGTGTGCCAGGAAATGTGAAGGCAGTGCAATGTCAAAATCAGACATCACGTGCATTGTGCATTCAATGTGTACCATGCCTAGAAGCCAAGCACCCCTCCACCCCAGTACCAAAGCAGGGATGCCTAGCATGGTATCAAAAGGCTGACCATACACCTGTGTATTGACAGGCAGTGTTGACTGGCATCAACAGCTTCATGTGATTCAAATTACAACACTGCAAATGATGCTGGGACAGTGGGCAGGACACATGATGGAAACCCCGGAGGCCACCCACGTGTGAAGAAGACACAACAAGAGTTGGACAGAGTCATTGGCCATTGAACAGGCTGAGGCACATAGATTATCAGAGCCTAAACATGTGTGCAACGCAGGACTGAGGCACAGTTGACATGGGAAGGCTGATGAGATGGCAGGCAATGTATATAACCAAGGACTTATATTACAGTGATCATCCAGTCAAGGACACATAGGGGCATGCGTGCAATGCACATGGAGCATGAATGGGCACTCATGTCCCTGCGGGACATCTGACCCATGCACAGTACAAGTGAGATACCCTGCATCGAGTACTAAGGCTGTACCACATGGCATATGTCTGGCAGATTCCATGCTGGAAGTTAGCATCTACACAGGACACATGGAGTCCCGCATGCAGGCAGAGGAGACATGCATGACGGTAGCATTGCATTACTTACACATCAGAACCATGTACACATCACATGTAGCAGCAATCATGCACAACACATCCCACAAGTGAAACACACACGTCCTCAACAAACACACATCAACACTCACTGGACTGGGCATCAAAGTCCAGCTTCACTCCCACTCTTTCGACCAATTCAGGTGGTATGAACTCCGCAACGAGAGCCTCATGCGGAGTGAGTTCTTCCTCCTCTGGTGCAGGCCCACCGCCAGTCACCAGAGTCAAGTTGTAATTTGAGGCACGCTTGGCCTTAGTGCTGCGCTTGATGTCATTCCAACGCTTTTTGCACTCATGGCCGAATGAACTGATATGTTCCGCAACATGCTTCCAGTGGGTGTCACGTTGGGCAGCCGTGGTCTGACTATTGGCACCCACTAGCATGTCACGGCTGTGGCCCCGCACGTAGTCCACGAGGAAGTCCAGTTCCTGCTTACAGAAAGGCTTCTTCCTCGACGTGCAGGAGGTCGTGGCTGTGTGTGGGGTCCCAGCCTGTGCTGCAGGTGCAACCTTCCTCCTCTTGGACTGTGGCGCAGACCCTGGCTGGCTAATGCCGCCCTGACCAGCATGGCCAGTGGGTTCGGTGGATTGAGCCAAGGGAGTGGCAGGTGGAGGGATGACCAGAGGCCTGACTTGCGTCAGTGGCAGCTGGGTGCCCACTAATGGACCCTGCGCAGCAACATCAGCTGTGGCAGGGTGGTTGGCCGCAACGGTCCTGGTTGGCAGACTCACAACCGGGGTGCTGTTGGGTGCATCTGCCCCTGCACTTGCCAACACCCGGCTGTTCGGGGCAGCAGATGACATGACTGCCCCAGGGACACGTGTCTTGGTCTGAGCAGCCCGGCCTGCCCCTATGGTTTCCCCCCTGGCCTGTTGGAGATCTACCAAGGGCTCTTCAAGTGCCAACGCAGCCTGCGCTGGCAGACCCTGAGCCTGGGTGGCGGTGTCCACAGCTGCACCTGCAGCTATCACCACCCTTGGGCCTGTGGCAGTCGATGGAACGGACTGCTGGGTCATATGGGTGCCAGTGCCAGATGCAGGAGCTGCATCCCCCGGAACCACAGGGGGTGGTGGCATGGCTGCACCGACACATGGCACAACATTGTGCTCAAGTGGCGCACCCCTGCCTCTTCCCCCTCTGTGGCTGCCCTGGACACCCTGGAGTCCCCCTACTCCCTGATCACCACGGCCACGTCCCCGACCACGCCCGCCACGAGGAGTACGCCCAGCTGAGGTGCCCCTCACCTGTGGTGGCCTCCCAACCATGGCACAGATGTAGTAGTGCTGGCACAGATGGAGTGGTGCCAATGGGAGGTGTACACCACAATTGACCTTGGCAATTGGGGTGAAGGGGGTGGGAAGCAAGATGTTAACAGCCCCCCTGCACCTGCAAGGCTGTATGTGACCCCGGTGATGTGGTGACGGGTCACGCAATGCTCAGGCACCCCAAAACTGCAGTAAAACCGTGCACGCAACCCTGCAGCCTACGTGCGTGGATTCAACCTCCCGCAGTACGCGGTGGCACCCAGTAACACGAATAACGCGTACGCGTGGGACACGCAGGCTACTATGACATCGAAAATGGGTGCGATACACAGGGGCACCCGCAGTGGGAAAAAGAGCGTGTGTGACTCACCGTCTGACTAGCGATGCAGAAAAACACGCATAGCCAATACCCCCGCCAAAAGAAGAGATACGTCCTTGATAGCTGTGAAGTTGTGATGGCGCGCAAAACAACAGGAAGCAGCAACACACTTCGGTCTCCATGAAAGGCACGTACAGCGAACTGCTGAGCCCGCTCACTTTTAACCCGTGCTGAGGGAAATGCACGCGCACGTCACGTCACTTATGTGCATAGGCCCTTTCCTCGTATTACACGCGGACGTGCAGTTTCCACGCGCGCTTACGCGCATGGCCCTTTCCTCGTATTACACGCGGACGTGCAGTTTTTCACGCGCGCTGAAATGCGCATGCACGTCTGTACTCGTCACGTCACAGGGGCGCTTGCGCTTGAGGGGCCTTCTGTCCAATGAAAATGCGTATGCGTGCAGACGCGCTTACGCGCTAAGGGCCTTTCCTCGAATTACACGCTGACGTGCAGATTTTTCACGTGCCAAATCACTCCGTATCAAGCTGGCCACGCGTATGCACACGGAAGACCACGCTCCTGCCCAGAAGGCCGAACTACTGCTCCCCAGAGCCCCGAGCACGCTCCCACCTGCCATCTGCTGCTGCCTGACTGCCTGCTGCCCACGTGCACTGCCATTTGCTGCCTGCACATCAGCCAGGGGTGCTGTTGCTGTGACCACCCCTGCTGGAACCGAAGACTCCCGACTGGGATTCCATCGCTCCACAGCCCAGCCCCAGGACCCAGTTGCCCACCCACTCCTGCCTCTGGGGTTGTCATGTCGGGGCAAACACCATCTGTGACCACTGACAACCCCCGGCCAGAGAGGCAGAGGGGCACCAGCTTCAGTGCCACCGAAGTTGGTGTCCTGGTGGAGCAAGTCCTGGGGCAGTATGATGCCCTCTTCAGAAGTTCCCGCGCCGACAAGGAAGGACGGACTCGGATCTGGACTGACATTGTGACTGCCATCAACGCGGAGGGGGTGGCAGTCCGCGACTTACAACATGTCAGGAAGCGCTGGGAGGACTTTAGGTCCAGGACCCTGAACAAGGCCCGGCGCCTCTTGAAGGCAGCGGATGCCAAGGGGCGCCGGGGCCACTTGTCGGAAGAACAGATGAGGGTCCTGGAACGCATATCCCCAGCGCTCCACGTCCAGGTCCTAGAGAAGCAGACCCGTCTGGAGTCGAGTGGTGAGTGTACATTCATCCTGATTGTGAGCAGTGCGTGTGGTGATTATTCGGTAGTGTGCAGGTTGCACATCTGTTTGTATGGGGTCGAGTATGGGTGCGGGTGTACAGGGCCGTGGGGCTGACACATGCGAGGGCTGTAATGTGTGAGACATGGATGGTGCTTGTGTGTGTAGGCTTGCATGCCAAATGCAGTTGTGTGGGCACACATGTTTGGATGAATGTGTATGTAAGTAGACATGTCCGTGATGTCACGCATGTATGTTGTTTTCGGCTGCATTTATCAGCACTGTGTACATGTGCATGTGTGTGTATTTGACAAGGGTGCAACAGTGATGCAACATGGATGCATGTGACAGCGGTATGTGGAAGCCTGATTTGCAGATGTGACATGGATGCCCGTCTGAACAGTGCGACACTTGGCAGAGGTGTACACATGCATGCAAGTGTGGTGGTGTGTGTACATGTGTGGTGCACTTCCTGTGTTGCATGTGATGTCTGGCTCACCTTTGGCTGCTCATGCTGTTGTATGTGTATGGATGGTGGTGGCAGTTGCGATATGGCTGTGGTATGGCTCATGTGTGCGAGTTGTAATGACATGTGTGTTGGGGATTGTGATGACATGTCTGAGGTTTGCCAATGCCACTCATGTGCAACTGTCATGTGTGCATGTGTCCATTGTACAGTGCCCTGATACCTGTGTTTTGTTTCTCCTTGTCTGCAGCGTCAACTGATGAAGAGGGTGGAGAAGGTGCTGTGGAGCACAGCGGCGGGGATCCCACCGCCAGCCGGAGACGCAAGGCCCGGCTCCCCTCCCGTGTTGTCATCTCGTCGGGGAGTGAGGAGTCCGGTGCCGTGTCCCAGGCCGCAGCTGCCGGGGGGAGGTCCAAGAGGCGGAGGTTGGAGTTGGACTCCTCGGCAGCAGAAGGGGCAGCTGGGACCCCACAGGGCCCAACAGGGGAAGATGGCACGGAGTCATCCAGGTTGGTGGGGGGTTTGGTGGAGGAGGAGGCCGTGCAAGCAACAGAGACAGGGTCTGGAGGTGGGGATCCCACTGGTGCTAGTGGTGCAGTGCAGGACCAGGGACAGGAGGCAGCACAGGCCGCCGCGGAGGTGCCTGTGTGCAATCCTGTCCCGATCCTGTCCCTGCATCATCTTGCACCAGCAGGGATGCCTACGTCCAGACCCGTTTTCAGGCAGGGGATGAGCTGACGTCAACTGGCCTTCCTCTGCCTGTGGACGTGGCTATCCAGGTCCGGGTTGAGCCTGTTCTGGCTGGTGTGGCATTGCGTCAACGGGCCATGCGAGGTGACCTGCAGTCTTTGCATGGAGAGACTGCACGTCATCTCGAATGGCTCGTTGACCACGTCACCCAGACCGGATTCCTCCGTCTGATGGGGCTTGCTCTGACCCCCTCCTCAACTGGACCCCCTACGCGCCAGTCATCCTCTGTGCCATCTTCCCACCCATCAGTCACCTGGGTGCCCTGTGGAGCTGCCTCTGACAGTGCGGCCAGGCTGGTGGAGGAGGCATCCCTGCCACAGTCGGAAGTCGGACGTCCAGCAGGGGTGGCCACATCAACAACTGCACCCCAGTCGGCGGAGGATGTGCAGGCAGCAGGAGGCAGTGCACGGGCAGAGGCACAGCAGCAGCAGCAACGTGGTGGGAGCCATGAAGGCTCGGGGCCTTCAACATCGGAGGGGCAGGCATCGGCAGGAGGGCAAGTTGACCCAGGACGGGGTGTGTCTTCTGTGTGGCAGCGGTTGGGCCAGCAGATAGGTGCGGAGCAGTGGCGGGCGGAAGAGGCGCGGCTCACAATGTTCAGGGCGGAGAACTCCATGCAGAGGGCCCTGAGGCAGGCCGAGTGCCTTGAGGCAATCCGCAGGGGGTTGGAGGAGGACACGGCGTCGTCCCTGCGTTCCCTCGGGGCCATGGAACAGGACCGCCTCCGGGACATCGAACAGGAGTTCGATGATGCCATGGCCCGGAACACCACGGAGTGAGCCGCTGGACTTGCCTGCTGCCTTTGTATATAGTTCTTTAGTTTTAGGTTTTCTTTGTTTGTTCTTATGATTTGGAGTCGACGGACACTGCTCCACTTTTTTTATATACTTGCATTTTAGTTAGGGTTTTTTGTAGGTTTCCTTTGTTCAGTTGGTCTCATGGACCCTTGGAAGTTTTGTACATAGTTCTTCATTGGATTGATTTTATTTTTCATTTGACTTTGGACAACATTTTTTTGGATTAGGATTTGGTGTTTTTATTTTTTTAAATGGACATGCAGCTTATCTTTTTTTCATTGCCATTGTAGTTTGTTTCATTTCTTTTGCATTTTTATTTTAATACAATTTTGTTTTCATACTTCACTGTGTGGTATCATCTCATTGGTTTCATGCATGTCATGTTGGGTGTTTTCCCATTCAATTGCAACCATTGTGTGTGACGGACATGGGTTCATTTGCTTTATGAACATTGGGGGTGTAACATGTAATTTCCATTTCCATGTGGGTGAATGGGTTACTTGGTAGGCTTTTTGGCTGTGGAGGCTGACCATAACGCACATGATTGGGGATTGTGAGGACCTGGTGGAGGCTGCCCATGGTGGCTGGGGGGTGGGGGTGATAGGGGACATGAGTGGGGGCCTAGTGGGGGCTGGCCATGGTGGCTGGGGGGGTGGGGGTGGTGGGAGACATGGGTGGGGGCCTGGTGGAGGCTGCCCCTGGTGACTGGGGGGTGGGGGTGGTGGGAGACATGGGTGGGGGCCTGGTGGTTGGTGCCCCTGGTGGCTGGGGGGTGGGGGTGGTGGGAGACATGGGTGGGGGCCTGGTGGTGGGTGCCCCTGCACTGCTGGGGGGTGGGGATGCTGGGAGACATGGGTGGGGGCCTGGTGGAGGCTGCCCCTGGTGGCTGGGGGGTGGGGGTGGTGGGAGACATGGGTGGGGGCCTGGTGGAGGCTGCCCCTGGTGACTGGGGGGATGGGGGTGGTGGGAGACATGGGTGGGGGCCCGGTGGAGGCTGGCCCTGGGGTTTGGCCGGTGGGGGTGGTGGGAGACATGGGTGGGGGCCTGGTGGAGGCTTCCCCTGCACTGCTGGGGGGTGGGGGTGGTGGGAGACATAGGTGGGGCCTGCTGGCAGGTGCCCCACAGTGCTGGGGGTTGGGGGTGCAGGGGTACATGAGTTGCACATGTGTGAGGGCCTGCTGGAAGCTGCCCCACAGTGCTGGGGGGTGGGGGTGCTGATAGACATGGGTGGGGGCCTGGTGGAGGCTGCCCCTGGTGGCTGGGGGGTGGGGGTGCTGGGAGACATGGGTGGGGGCCTGGTGGTGGGTGCCCCTGCACTGCTGTGGGGTGTGGGTGCTGGGAGACATGGGTGGGGGTCTGGTGGAGGCTGCCCCTGGTAGGCTGGGGGGTGGGGGTGGTGGGAGACATGGGTGGGGGCCTGGTGGAGGCTGCCCCTGGTGACTGGGGGATGGGGGTGGTGGGAGACATGGGTGGGGGCCTGGTGGTTGGTGCCCCTGGTGGCTGGGGGTGCAGGGGGACATGCGTTGGTGGGCAGTAGTGCAAGTTGACATGTGGGTTGGCTGGGGGGCATGGCCATGGTGGATGGGGTGCCTGCAGGACATGTGCAGGGTAGGCCCCTGTGGTGTGAGCCACCTGCAGGTGCCGTGGAGGGTGTAGAGGGAACACCTGGGAGGGCCCACACGTGCAATTCACGTGTGGTGCTCCCCGCGCACCCCTGTAATACACGTACCCTGATGGAATCACATGTCGAACTTCCCCCGCACCCCGAAATACACGTACCCTGATGGAATCGCGTGTGGAACTTCCCGCGCACTCCTGGAATACACGTACCCTGCTGAAATCGTGTGTGGAACTTCCCCTGCACCCTGAAATACACGTACCCTGATGGAATCGCGTGTGGAACTTCCCGCGCACCCCTGGAATACACGTACCCTGCTGAAATCGCGTGTGGAACTTCCCCTGCACCCTGAAATACAAGTACCCTGATGGAATCGTGTGTGGAACTTCCCGCGCACCCCTGGAATACACGTACCCTGCTGAAATCGCGTTTGGAACTTCCCCTGCACCCTGAAATACACGTACCCTGATGGAATCACGTGTGGAACTTCCCGCGCACCCCTGGAATACACGTACCCTGCTGAAATCGCGTGTGCAACTTCCCCTGCACCCTGAAATACACGTACCCTGATGGAATCGCGTGTGGAACTTCCCACGCACCCCTGAGATACGCGTACCCTGCTCGCACGGGCCCAATCACGTGTGGAAATTCCCGCGCACCCCTGAAATACACGTACCCTGCTGGAATCGCGTGTGTAACTTCCCCTCACCCTGAAATACACGTACCCTGCTGATATCGCATGTGGAACTTCACGCGCACCCCGAAATACACGTACCCTGATGGAATCGCGTGTGGAACTTCCCGCGCACCACTGAGATATGCGTACCCTGCTCGCACGGGCCCAATCGCGTGTGGAAATTCCTGCGCACCTCTGAAATACACGTACCATGATGAAATCGTGTGTGTAACTCCACCTGCACCCTGAAATACACGTACCCTGATGGAATCGTGTGTGGTACTTCCCGCGCACCCCTGGAATACACATACCCTGCTGATATCGCGTGTGGAACTTCACGCGCACCCCGAAATACACGTACCCTGATGGAATCGCGTGTGGAACTTCACGCGCACCCCGAAATACACGTACCCTGAAGGAATCGCGTGTGGAACTTCCTGCGCACCCCTGAGATACGCGTACCCTGCTCGCACGGGCCCAATCGCGTGTGGAAATTCCCGCGCACCCCTGAAATACACGTACCCTGCTGGAATCGCGTGTGTAACTTCCCCTGCACCCTGTAATACACGTACCCTACTGATATCGCGTGTGGAACTTCACGCGCACCCCGAAATACACGTACCCTGATGGAATCGTGTGTGGAACTTCACGCGCACCCCGAAATACACATACCCTGATGGAATCGCGTGTGGAACTTCCCGCGCACCCCTGAGATACGCGTACCCTGGTCGCACGGGCCCAATCGCGTGTGGAAATTCCCGCACACCCCTGAAATACACGTACCATGATGAAATCGCGTGTGGAACTTCCCGCGCACCCCTGAAATACGCGTACCCTGCTCGCACGGGGCCAATCACGTGAGGTACTTCCCGCGCACCCCAGTGATACACCTAGCCCGCTTGCTGTGCTGGTACAGGGTTAGCGCAGCCCTTTGCGCTGGATTGGGTATATTGATGGCTTTTCCCTGCGCGAGAGGCGTTCTTGGGGGCGTAACTGGCGCTGCTGCAGGGTCGCTGCGCCACTGTGCGCCACGGCTGGTTTTGGTGGCTGGAATCCATGAATACGCTGTGCGCGGAAATGTATTTTGGCGCACGCGGCTGGCGCAGGGATTCGCACGCGCACACTGTGCGCCAGCCGCGTGCGCCACTTGTGCGCTGAATTCTATGAATTACCCCCTTGCTGTTTCTGCACGGGGCATTATTTCGATCATTGGGCAAGCAGTTTTGGAGTGGCTGTTGGCCAGGAGTCAGCAGCATCTGCTTGTATGTACTGCTGTGATGTAAGCAGGCAGTGACACCATTGGTTTGTTTGGTCAGTCTACTACTCCACTGTAGTTTCTGCAAAGACCAGGGCTGTTTTAACTTTCCAGTAACCTTGTTTGAAGGAGCCAAGTGTATCTCGTAAATAGAAATCTGCACTTGAACTCTTTTTGAACTGTGTCTCTTTATTTTATCTGGCTACATCCCCCACGTGTAGCTGCTTCTTATACTTTTGATTTACAAAGCTACAGATGAACTGAATTAGGTATTGCACGATCGGACCGAAAAAAAAAAGGTCCAACCTTACAATACGACTGAAAAATGCTACCACCAAAGGTTCGAACACCAAAAGTTCGAACCTTTGGTGGTAGCATTGCAGGCAAGTAAAAAAAAGACTGCAGGGGCTGCGTGAAATAGTTACTGATTTTGTGCGGCCGGAAAGTTCACATGAGAAAAGTGGGAACTACCAAAAGTTTGCACCTTTCTCATGCGAACACACTTACATACTACGGGGCCTGCAGGGGTGTCCCCTGCAACACCCACTCACTATACTTTACAGTACTGTCATGTGAACTGTCCGGCAGTGGCAAAATGACAAATTACTGTAAAGTATAGTGAGCTGGGTGTTGCGGGGGACACCCCCACAGCACATCTCCCCAGGGCTGTAAGTGCGCTATACAAATGCAAATAAATAAATACACACGCAAAAAAAAAAAAAAAAACTGGGGGTTGCCGGGATGTCCCCTGCAACACCCACTCACTATACTTTACAGTAATTTGTCATTTTGCCACGGCCGGAAAGTTCACATGACAGTACTGTAAAGTATAGTGAGTGGGTGTTGCGGGAGACACCCCTGCAGCCACCGTAGTATGTAAGTTTTGGTACTTTCCACTTTTCTCATGTGAACTTTCCGGATGCGGCAAAATCAGTAACTATTTCACGTATACATATAACATCATAAAAGAACCAAAACTTGTATACACTTATTCAAATATAAGACCAACATTGAAATATATGTCTTAATTATACAAAAATAAATCACATCTTAATGATAATTGTCTACCTTTTTTCAGTTTTAAGTTGTGTATCCTTCTGCTCTGGCCATTTGCAATTTTCTCCTCGGTCATCTGGTTTTGAGCCAATATTTCTCTTCTGAACTGTCAGACCAAGGTCTAGGAAGGGTGGACAGACAGTGGATGCCCTTCTCTGCCAATATTTGTTTTATCTATTTACTTTTTGGTTTACAATTTGAATTAAAACCCATTGAGACACAGGGGAAAGTCATCTATTTTAGAGTTTCGTTTTATTTAAATTTTTATGAATTCAGTCATTGTCAAAATGGAATAATTTTCTTTAATCTATGTGCAGTTGTAATACATTTCCCTTAGTGACATCTGGTGTTTTGGTGCTTTAAAGAAGATATATGGGTAGAGGTGGTATTTCCCGTAATTCCTTTTTTATCCTGCCATTAGTGAATGTAACTGCATTTTTAGACCTTGCACACAGCCACAGCGTACGATTAGTTTATGTCAAACTTTAATGTATGCTTAACCTTACCATATGTCTCATGTATTTTATGAATTAAGTCGATTCATGGAGCAAACGTGCGCCGAAAATCCTAGCGCAAGCAGGCGCAAGGTAGCGCAAGCGCGAGAAACGCAGCACATGCGCACGTGTGCGATTCAAGGAAGACGCTGCGCGTGTTTCCCGCTGTCCGCACGCCCAATCCTGCCATGGTGTGCGCAGGCACACACGGCGTGCGCTACGCGCACAGCAAATGCGCACATAGCGCGGCGCACACAACCAAAGTGGGCGGAACAGTGGGCGTAACACACGGAATGGGGAATAACGCGTGAAAAAGAAGGCGTAACTGGGGAAGTACTGCACGGAACTACACGGAACGCCCACACGCACGCCAACAACCGTATTCATGGATTCGAATACGGGAAACTCGCGCACGGCAAAAGACACACACAGGTGTCAACACGTCCGCCACACGAAGGCAGGCGGAAGCGTCCCCGCGCACAGTATAAAAGTGTGCGCGAACAACAAACACGTATATACAGCTACGATGAATGCCCCATTTGTCGCAGCACTGATCGTGGGACACCCCAGGAGGAGGAGAATAGCCAGGGCACGCATTTTCACACCACGGACAAGCCTTTTTGGGATGCCTGACGACCAGGTCTACGGCAGGTATAGGTTTCCACCCCACATCATACTAGACCTGGTCAGGGAGTGGGAAGATGACCTTACATCCCCCACCCTTTGCTCCCAAGCATTGAGCCCCTTGGAGAAGCTGCTCAATGTCCTGCATTTTTTGGCCACTGGGTCATTTCAGCGGACTACTGCCATAGTGAGGGGGTTCTCACAGGCCACGCAGTCACGCTGCCTACACCAGGTACTGGCAATCATGACAGCGCGCCCCTCAGTCCGCAGGCACATATACATGCCCAGAACACCCACAGAAAGGCAGGCTGTTGTCCTGGATTTTTTCAGGGTGGCACACTTCCCCAAAGTGCTTGGTGCCATAGATTGCACCCATGTGGCCCTACGTCCACCTAGGGCCACTGAGCACATCTACCGAAACCGCAAGCACTGGCATTCCATCAATGTACAGGTGGTATGCGATGCAAAGGGGATCATCACCTCTGTCTATGCAAACTACCCTGGCTCCACCCATGACAGTTTCATATACAGAATGTCCGCCCTGAGCCGGGGCCCTGGAAGCTGGGCAGCATGGCGACACCTGGCTCCTAGGTGAGTACAAATGCCCTTGCACATGCATGCATGTCACACACACACACACAAATAAACAAACCCCAATAATCACAACCATTTACAACTCCCCAGGGGACAGTGCCTACCCTCTGAGCAACCACATGATGACGCCAATCTGGAACGCCACCACACCACCCCAGGTAAGATACAACGCCGCCCATATTGCAACCAGGGCCATAGTGGAGCGCACATTCGGAGTGCTCAAGTCACGTATCCGCTCCCTTGACCGCTCTGGCAGGCAGCTACTCTATGCACCATCAGTAGTGTCCAGGATCATTGTGGCAGCATGTGTCCTACACAATGTTGCAACACGGCAGGGCGTCCCGGTGGACATGGTGGTGCCCCCACATCCCCAACCACAGGCACAGGCGCTACCCATGGGAGGGGACAGGGCACGTGGCGAGGAAGCCCGGACCCAGCTTGTGGCCACATTTTTCACCTAAACTCCCACCCCTGTGGAGTGCACACAGGACTGGCACATACCAGGTGACAATCGATGATGACAAAGAGACAGTCAACTGTCACAACCCTACGACCCTGAGATAGTTGCCATGGAAGTGCCACATTGTCTGCATTCCTAGCTACTTAAACACAAAGTATCCTGTGTGACCAAAAGGCACACTTATGACATGACATATTTCAAGGTGCGATGAGGCAGGGAGGGGGGAACAAGGGAAGACAGACAATGGTACTACTAGGCCAGGTGTCATTTAGATTGTGCAAGTGCAGGGGTTGGGGGAAGGGAAAAGTGCAAGGGGAAGGGGAGGGGGGGAGTGCAGTACAGGGTAAGTAGACCAAAAAACAAATACATAGGCCAGCTGGTGGCAACTGCAAAGGTAAGTGCAGACAAGTGCTGGGAAGGGGGGGCTGTAGGGATAGAGAGACAGTCCCGCAGTGCAGGGGTTGCCAGGGAGGAAGTGCAAGTGGAGAGTGGCTGGACCAGGGACCGAGGTCGGTGAGAGTGGCCCAATGCAGTTCCAGTGAAGGAAGAATTTAGCAAGGGAGAGGCAGAGAGAAAGCAGAAGCAAAGAGGAAGAAGGTCTTGAGGTGCTTCCCGAACCGGAGATGGTTCTCCTCAAGTTCCAGTGAGGCAGGAAGGCTGTTTCAGAGGGAGGGCCCTGCCGCGGAGAGAGATCTACCCCCAGCTAGTTGCTTTGAGAAGCGGATGACCCTGACATGCAAGGTGTGAATCACACACACCTGCAAGACAGGCCATGGCCATCACTGTTATGTCACTCATACCCTCCCAAACCACAACATGACATGGCAAGCAATACCCATACACCAACACAGTAACAATAAGGTACACATTGCCATGTCCAAAATGTACAGTGGCATCAGACAATGATGCCTGACCTGGAATCAGATGAATTGACTGACCAACAATCTCCCACCCAAAATAAATCATTTCCAAATGCATTACAAGAGTTGTAGACGTAACATAACAATGAATGCCTGTCTACATGCACATTGTGCATTGCAAAATCAACACTGCAGTTTCTGTGTGCTGTGTCCTACTCCTGCAACACACTGCCCAGCGCACAGCACAGTGAACAGCCATTGTGTGTGATGCACACCCTGAGCATCACATCTAAGCGACAGACCACATCAAAAAGCAAATTAGGCATGTACTGGATCCATAATTGGTCACAGAACATGTGCTGCAGGGACACAGTGGGCACCAGAAAGCAAACAGTGTACACGTGTATATGCAAGGGTGGGAGTACATGTAGTGCATCAAAGTGCAAGTGTGTGGTTCTGCAAGGACATGCACTCAACATATGCATGTGCACGCAAGTGACCATCAGTGTTCCCTACACATCACATGTGAACATCCACCATGTGTACACCCCAGCATGTCAAACCACAACTATCCCCTCGCACCTGAAAGGAACACACAACACATGAACAGGCATTGATCAGCAGAACACAACATGTACATAGGATACCACCATTACGATGTCAGGGTTCCCATCACACTGCAGGGCAAGGCAACTATCAACAACAACCCCCCCCTCCCTCACAAATTACCATGACCCACTGAACAACTGCACCTGGGTCATGGAGCCTTCAACCCTCAATTCCACCTGGCCACAGGATCACCTTTCCCCTTCGTCACCATCTCCCACCTTGTGTGTAAAAAGGTGCCTGCACCCTCAGAATCCACACTCATTTCCAAAATCACAAAATCCAAGCCAGAACAACAAACCAGAACACCCTCCAGTAGATGACTTGACGTAGCAGTACCTCACAAAGGCCAAGTACCACCACAATGATGCAACAACCAAGGTAGCACAGTAAAACAATGTCACAACAGGATGTGAACCATGTGTGGTACATAACATAGAATGATGCACCATGAACGGATGTGTACTGTCGCAGGTCCCGTGTACATTGCATAGGATTCCGGGTGATTATGGGGAAAAAAAGATACCAAATTGAATTACACATTCATCCATGCATTAGTGCACCCCCCAGCAAGCCTATGTAGAGCAGTTTGAAAGAAAAACAACAAGACACTTAGCTCTGGTTTTGAGTGCTGGCCTCCTGCCTGCGCACTCTCAGGTCCGGTTACAAGAACACTGCAATTCTGCAAAGAGAGCCACAGTCAACAACCTGTACGTGCCAATTACACAAAAAACACACCACCAAACATGCCCCATAGCAACAAACTACTCTACAAACAGACAATCTGGTGTAGATGCTTCGTACCCATATATAACATTACCCCTGTGATGGGTCATACACAGTCAATGCAGTAAGTCAGACGCCGGTGGGTGCGTGGCAAATGGAACACCAATGTGTCACAATTCACACAACATGCAATGTTCCCTGGGTAAGCAGACATACCCATATAGCAAGCCATGACTTCAGAGCAAGTTGTGTACCACCATGACCGAAACAAAGTTGGCAGTGCATTTATCAAAATGTACATGGAAATGAAATGCACTGCACCCGAGTATGTCCCTTGCTGAATGTCCCTGTGAGCTGCCCCTTTCCATGTCTCGGAAGGCTACATGGTTGATACAAGTGCCTCAATGGACCTTGGTGTACCGGAGGGTATGTGCAACTGCCCCTGCAGGTGTCCCAGACAACCTTACAATCAACAGCCATCAGTCCACCAACACATCTGAGCTGCATTGTGTGCTTCAACACCAATATTCGTCCAAGCTCACCCTCAGTGCTGTGACTAAGCCTGCATGTGCAACTCGCCTGGTGCAAGCTTTGCTGTGTTGTGGCCCCCCTGTGATGCTCACCTTGCCTGGAGTTCCTTGGAAGACGTCAGCAGTTCTAGGATGTAGGTCTGCAATCCCTGTGCCTCTGGTTATGCACACATGTGCATGTGGGCACCAACAAACGTGTCCAGAATTCCGACGTCCAATGGGCCATGTCTGCTAGCAAAGGTGCTCTGGAGGCTCATCCCCCTGCAGAAAGGGCATGAAACACATGATTAATGCTTCAAAGTCATCTGTGTGTGTCTCTTCAGGCATCTCATTACTTGACCATGTCAGAGAGTCACATCAGAAATCAGACCATCAGTCCGTCTTTCACATCCAAAGTGTGGAACACTATCTACGGCATGAATTGCAACAAGCACGTGTACAGTAAAGATAAGAAACATACTACACAATGCATATCAATGAATGTACACATTAATCATGAAACACCCCATCTAGCAAAAGCTGAACAGTGGACAAAAACACCAAAATCATCCCCACTAGGGGTGAAAACACAAGTCACACAGCACCAGACATGCCACAGATATGAAAGTCCAAAGCCCTTGTGTAAAAGGTTGTGACATGGAACCATCCTTGCGAGCCCATGGATAAGGGAGGCATGAGTGGCATATGTGAGTCAAGGACCCCAAGCAGCAAACACATACACAAGACAAGCCTGAAGGGCCCAGCTGGAACAGACAGTGGATGCCTTCAAAAGCCACAAAGCACTGCACCGTCACATGAAAGCACAATAGACAAGCAATTTTAAACTATATTAACTAATTACACTAACTATGGAAAACCTACATTACCTAATTAAACTAACTATCAAACAGAAACTAAACTAACTAAACTAAAAGAAAATCAAAAATGGCCACATACAACCCGGAGGGGAGGGGAGGCACCCAGGAGGGGGGAGGTACAGGGTGCTGCTCAACATCCACATGCGATGATGCTGAGCCAAAAAAAAACCCTCCATGGGCTCAACGCCTGCACAGCCCGACCTATGTGGGAGATAGATGGTCGTCCGAGTCTGGCTCATCCTGGAAAGGAGGACGTGGCACATTAGCCTGGCCGCACCGAGCAGCAGATTGCCCCTCGTCAGCAGCAAGTCTGCCGGACGGGTGAGCCTGGTTCTGTGTGGCAATGTGACTTAGGTCTGCATGCAGAACCTCACGTGATACACGTGCTTCCTCTTGCAAGGTAGCACGTGTAACATGGAGTTCCTCCTGCAAGGCCTGGCTGGACAACCGCTGCACCTCCTGGCAAGCCTGTAGCTCAGCCGAGATGGTACGCTCAAGCTGTGCAAACCTCTCCTCTGCCCACTGCCTCTGGGACATCATAAGGACACCCAGAGTGGATTTGAGGGAAGCATACTCCTCCCTCAGGGCATCCATGTACGCCTCTGCGTGAGCAGCAATTGCTTGATGCAGAGACGACATTCCAGCCTGGCGTGCCCTGTCTGAGGCCGCCATGCCCAGCCTGAGTGAGCGGGCCGTGGACCGTGCCGCCTGCTGCTGGAGAAGCACCTGCCTAGCAGGGGGGAGCACAGATCGGGCCACACGCTCCATGCTCTCAGCGATGTTCTCCATTGCTGCCCCCTGCCGTTCGGAATTGGCAGTCATGTCTTGCTCCCACTCAGTATACTGCGGTTGCGCGCGGCAACCGCGTTGCCGGGCTTGACCCCTGCGGGACCCAAGGAACGGGGGTCCTCGCTGTGTTGGCACCGCCCGCGGCTGCACGACTACATGCCCCCGTCGACGTGATGTCCCAGGCACATCAGTGACTGGTGTGGAGGGTGACCCTGCGTCCCGATCCATCATGGGCAGAGGAATCAAGACTGTCTGATCCCTCAGTGCAGGTGTCGCGGACAGAGGAGTGTCCACATCAGAATCACTCACCCCTGACACATGGACTTGATGCTCATCCAACTCAACATGGACGTCAGAGTCGTCATCAAGGCTGGACTCATAGGCAGCCAGAGACAAGATGGACTGTAGCACTTGGGGGTTTTCGTGGCCTACCAACCCAAGACCCCCACTAGTGCCGGGTTGATGTAGTGGTAACAACCCTGTGTCTGGCATGACAACACCATCCTCCGCCTCCATTGCGTCATCACCTGAAAAATAGAGAGACAAAAGGTCACTACACATGTCAGAAGCACACAACACACACACACCGACAGCAAACGCATCAGGCAGACATGTGACACACAACATATAACCTGGCATGCATGCTGGGTCAACTTTGAATTGCTTCTGTGATCAGACCTGTTGAAAGGTGGCAGTTTCCATGGAAGTGGGTCTATGTAGTGCAGAAAATGTGTACACCACTCACTACCTACATGTACAAGGACTCCATGGTGTGTGCCAGGAAATGCGAAGGCAGTGCAATGTCAAATTCAGACATCACGTGCATTGTGCATTCAATGTGTACCATATCTAGAAGCCAAGCACCTCTCCACCCCAGTACCAAAGCAGGGATGCCTAGCATGGTATCAAAAGGCTGACCATACACCTGTGTATTGACAGGCAGTGTTGACTGGCATCAACAGCTTAATGTGATTCAAGTGACAACACTGCAAATGATGCTGGGACAGTAAGCAGGACACATGATGAAAACCCCTGATGCCGCCCATGTGTGAAGAAGACACAACAACAGTTGGACAGAGTCATTGGCCATTGAACAGGCTGAGGCCTGTGAGCCACACAGATTGTCAGACCCTAAACATGTGTGCAACGCAGGACTGAGCCACAGTTGACATGGGAAGGCGGATGAGATGCCAGGCAATGTATGTAACCAAGGACTTGTATTACAGTGATCATCCAGTCAAGGACACATAGGGGCATGCGTGCAATGCACATGGAGCATGAATGGGCACTCATGTCCCTGCGGGACATCTGACCTATGTACAGTACAAGTGAGATACCCTGCATCAAGTACTAAGGATGTACCACACGGCATATGTCTGGCAGATTCTACGCTGGAAGTTAGCATCTACACAGGATGCATGAACAAGAAAGTACACATTGGCAAGATTGGTGCAGACCAGTGCAAAGGTGGAACTGGGGTGCAGAGTGGCAGAGGAGGGGCAAGGGAGCATGCCTACATGGAGTCCCCGCATGCAGGCAGAGGAGACATGCATCACGGAAGCATTGCATTACTTACACATCAGAACAATGTACACGTCACATGTAGTGGCAATCATGCACAACACATCCCACAAGTGAAACACACACGTCCTCAACAAACACGCATCAACACTCACTGGACTGGGCATCAAAGTCCAGCATCTCTCCCACTCCTTCGACCAATTCAGGTTGTATGAACTACGAGCGAGTGCCTCATGCGGAGTGAGCACTTCCTCCTCTGGTGCAGGCCCACCGCCAGTCACCAGAGTCAAGTTGTAATTAGAGGCACGCTTAGCCTTAGTGCTGCGTTTGATGTCATTCCAACGCTTTTTGCACTCTGTTGCACTCTGTTCCGCAACATGCTTCCAGTGGGTGTCACGTTGGGCATCCGCAGTCTGACTATTGGCACCCACTAGCATGTCACGGCTGTGGCCCCGCATGTAGTCCACGAGGAAGTTCAGTTCCTGCTTGCAGAAAGGTTTCTTCCTCGACGTGCAGGAGGTCGTGGCTGTGTGTGGGGTCCCAGTCTGTGCTGCAAGTGCAACCTTCCTCCTCTTCGACTGTGGCGCAGACCCTGGCTGGCTAATGCCGCCCTGACCAGTATGGCCAGTGGGTTCGGTGGATTGAGCCGAGGGAGTGGCAGGTGGAGGGACGACCAAAGGCCTGACTTGTGTCAGTGGCAGCTGGGTGCCCTCTAATGGACCCTGCGCAGCAACATCAGCTGTGGCAGGGTCATTGACCGCAACAGTCCTGGTTGGCAGACTCACAACCGGGGTGTTGTTGGGTGCATCTGCCCCTGCACTTGCCAACACCCGGCTGTTCGGGGCACCAGATGACATGACTGCCCCAGGGACACGTGTCTTGGTCTGAGCAGCCCGGCCTGCCCCTATGGTTGCCCTCCTGGCCTGTTGGAGATCTACCAAGGGCTCCTCAAGTGCCAATGCAGCCTGCGCTGGCAGACCCTGAGCCTGGGTGGCAGTGTCCACAGCTGCACCTGCAGCTACCACTACCCTTGGGCCCGTGGCAGTCGATGTAACAGACTGCCGGGTCACACGGGCGCCAGTGCCAGATGCAGAAGCTGCATCCCCCGGAACCACAGGGGCTGGTGGTATGACTGCACCGACACATGGCACAACATTGTGCTCAAGTGGCGCATCCCTGCCTCTTCCCCCTCTGTGGCCGCCCTGGACACCCTGGAGTCCCCCTACTCCCTGGTCACCACAGCCACTTGCCCGACCATGCCCGCCACGAGGAGGACGCCCAGCTGAGGCGCCCCTCACCTTTGGTGGCCTCCCAACCATGGCACAGATGTAGTAGTGCCGGCACAGATGGAGTGGTGCCAATGGGAGGTGTACACCACAATTGACCTGGGCAATTGGGGTGAAGGGGGTGGGAAGCAAGATGTTAACAGCCCCCCTGCACCTGCAAGGCTGTATGTTACCCCTGTGATGTAGTGACGGGTCACGCAACGCTCCGGCACCCCAAAACTGCAGTAAAACCGTGCACACAACCCTGCAGCATAAGTGCTTGGATTCAACCTCCCTCAGTACGCGGTGGCACCCAGTAACACGAATAACGCGTAGGCGTGGGACACGCAGGCTACTACGACATTGAAAATGGGTGCGATACAGAGGGGCACCCGCAGTGGGAAAAAGAGCGTGTGCGACTCACCGTCTGACTAGCGCGATGCAGAAAAACACGCGTAGCCAATACCCCCGCCAAAAGAAGAGATACGTCCTTGATAGCTGTGAAGTTGTGATGGCGCGCGAAACAACAGGAAGCAACAACACACGTCGGTCTCCACGAAAGGCACATACAGCGAACTGCTGGACCCGCTCACCTTTAACCCGTGCTGAGGGAAACGCCCGCGCGCATCACGTCACTTACACGCATGGCCCCTTTCCTCGGATTACACGTGGACGTGCAGTTTTTCACGCGCACTGAAATGCCCATGCACGCCTGCGCGCGTCACATCACAGGGGCGCTTGCGCTTGAGGGGCCTTCTGTCCAATGAAATTGCGTATGCGTGCAGACGCGCTTACGCGCTAAGGGCCTTTCCTCAAATTACACGCTGACGTGCAGAATTTTCACGTGCCAAATCACTCCGTATCAAGCTGGCCACGCGTAAGCACACGGAAGATCACCCTCCTGCCCAGAAGGCCGAATTACTGCCCCCCAGAGCCCCGAGCACGCTCCCACCTGCCATCTGCTGCTGCCTGACTGCCTGCTGCCCACGTGCCCTGCCATTTGCTGCCTGCACATCAGCCAGGGGTGCTGTTGCTGTGACCACCCCTGCTGGAACCGAAGACTCCTGACTGGGACTGGGATTCCATCGCTCCACAGCCCAGCCCCAGGACCCAGTTGCCCATCCACTCCTGCCTCTGGGGTTGTCATGTCGGGCACTGCAACATCTGTCACCACTGACAACCCCCGGCCAGAGAGGCAGAGGGGCACCATCTTCACTGCCACCGAAGTTGGTGTCCTGGTGGAGCAAGTCCTGGGGCAGTATGATGCCCTCTTCGGAAGTGTGCGCGCCAACAAGGAAGGACGGACTCGGATCTGGACGGACATCGTGACTGCCATCAACGCGGAGGGGGTGGCAGTCCGCGACTTCCAACATGTCAAGAAGCGCTGGGAGGACTTCAGGTCAAGGACCCTGAACAAGGCCTGGTGCCTCTTGAAGGCAGCGGATGCTAAGGGGCGCCGGGGCCACTTGTCGGAAGATCAGATGAGGGTCCTGGAACGCATATCCCCAGCGCTCCACGTCCAGGTCATTGAGAGGCAGACCCGTCTGGAGACGAGCGCTAAGTGTACATGCATCCTGATTGTGAGCTGTGCGTGTGGTGATGTTTCAGTAGTGTGCAGGTTGCACATCTGTTTGTATGGGGTCGAGTATGTGTGGGGGTGTACAGGGCTGCCAGGCTAACACATGCGAGGGCTGTAATATGTGAGACATGGATGGTGCTTGTGTGTGTAGGCTTGCATGCCAAATGCAGTTGTGTGGGCACACATGTTTGGATGAATGTGAATGTAAGTAGACACGTTCGTGATGTCACGCTTGTATGTTGTTTTCAGCACTGTGTACATGTGCATTTGTGTGTATTTGACAAGGGTGCAAAAGTGATGCAACATGGATGCATGTGACAGCGGGATGTGGAAGCCTGATTGGCAGATGTGACATGGATGCCCATCTGAACACTGTGACACTTGGCAGAGGTGTACACATGCATGCAAGTGTGATGGTGTGTGTACATGTGTAGTGCACTTCCTGTGTTGCATGTGATGTCTGGCTCAGCTTTGCCTGCTCATGCTGTTGTATGTGTATGGATGGTGCTGGCTGTTGCAATATGGCTGTGGTATGGCTCATGTGTGCGAGTTGAAATGACATGTGTGTTGGGGATTGTGATGGCATGTCTGAGGTTTGCCAATGCCACTCATGTACAACTGCCATGTGTGTATGTGTCCATTGTACAGTGCCCTGATGCCTGTGTTTTATTTCTCCCTGTCTGCAGCGTCAACTGATGAAGAGGGCGGAGAAGGTGCTGTGGAGCACAGCAGCGGGGATCCCACCGCCAGCCGGAGACGCAAGGCCCGGCTCCCCTCCCAGGTTGTGATCTCATCGGGGAGTGAGGAGTCCGGTGCCGCGTCCCAGGCCGCAGCTGCCGGGGGAGGTCCAAGAGGCGGAGGTTGGAGTTGGACTTCTCGGCAGCAGAAAGGGCAGCTGGGACCCCACAGGGCCCAACGGGGGAAGATGGCACAGAGTCATCCAGGTTGGTGGGGGGTTTGGTGGAGGAGGAGGCTGTGCAAGCAACAGAGACGGGGTCTGGAGGTGGGGATTCCACTGGTGCTAGTGGTGCAGTGCAGGACCAGGGACAGGAGGCAGCACAGGCCGCTGCGGAGGTGCCTGTGTGCAATCCTGTCCCTGATCCTGTCCCTGCATCATCTTCCACCAGCAGGGATGCCTACGTCCAGACCCGTTTTCAGGCAGGGGATGAGCTCACGACAACTGCCCTTCCTCTGCCTGCGGATGTGGCTATCTGGGTCCGGGTTGAGCCTGTCCTGACTGGTGTGGTGTTGCGTCAACGGGCCATGCGAGGTGACCTGCAGTCTTTTCATGAGGAGACTGCACGTCATCTCGAATGGCTTGTTGACCGTGTCGGCCTACTGGGACAGGTCACCTAGGCCTGTTTCCTCCGTTTGATGGGGCTTGCTACGACCCCCTCCTCAACTGAACCCCCTATGCGCCAGTCGTCCTCCATGCCATCTTCCCACCCATCAGTCACCTGGGTGCCCTGTGGAGCTGCCTCTGACGGTGCGGCCAGGCTGGTGGAGGAGGCATCCCTGCCACAGTCGGGAGTCGGACGTCCAGCAGGGGTGGCCACATCAACGACTGCACCCCAGCCAGCGGAGGATGTGCAGGCAGCAGGAGGCAGTGCACGGGCAGAGGCACAGCAGCAGCACAACGTGGTGGGAGCCATGAAAGCTCGGGGCCTTCGACATCGGAGGGGCAGGCATCGGCCGGAGAGCAGGAGGACCCAGGACAGAGAGTGTCTTCCGTGTGGCAGCGGTTGGGCCACGCCATAGATGCAGAGCGGCAGCGGGCGGAAGAGGCACGGCTCACGATGGTCAGGGCGGAGAACTCCATGCGGAGGGCCCTGAGGCGGGCCGAGTGCCTCGAGGCAATCCGCAGGGGGTTGGAGGTGGACACGTCGACGGCCCTGCGGACCCTCAGGGCCATGGAGGAGGACCGCCTCCGGGACATTGAGCAGGAGTTCGATGATGCCCTGGGCGGAGACATCCAAAAGTGAGCCGTCGGACTAGCCCGCTGCCCTTGTACATAGTTCTGTAGTTAGTGTTAGGTTTCCTTTGGTTTTGCATTTTTTTTGGACCTTTTGGACAATGGGCCACATTTTTGTATATAGTTTTTTTTTAGGTAGTGTTATTAGATAGGTTTCATTTCTTCTGTTGGGATCATGGACCCTGGCTTGTTCATCTGTACATAGTTGACTGTTGGACTTTCTTTTTTTTTTTACAATTTACCCATGGAGCAATGGCTTTCAATTATAATTTTCCATTGGAATTTCTTTTGTGGACTGTGACTTTGGACACCATTCCTTTGGATTATGATTTTTGGTTTTGCATTTTTTCACGGACATGCTTCTTTTTATTTTTTTACATTCCCATTTCTGTTTGTTTATTTTTGATTCAATTTATGTTTCCTTTAATACATATTTTTTGTTCAAACTTCAATCATCTCATTGGTTTCATGCATATCATGATATGGGTTTTGAGATTCACTGACACCCATTGGGTGTATGTGAGGGACATGTGTTTGTTTCCAAACTTGCAATTGGGGTTCTATCATGTTATTGCCATTTCTAAGTGGGTGGGTGGATGCAATACTCGGGTGGGTGTTTTGCATTTGGAGGCTGACCATAGGGACCAGGGATCTAGATTGTGATGACATGTTGGCTGGGGAACATGAGTTGGGGCCTGTTGGAGGGTGCACCACAGTGCTGGGGGGTGGGGGTGATGGGAGACATGAGTGGGGGCCTGGTGGAGGGTGCACCACAGTGCTGGGGGGTGGGGGTGCAGGGGAACATGAATTGGACATGAGTGGGGGCCTGGTGGAGGGTGCACCACAGTGCTGGGGGGTGGGGGTGCAGGGGAACATGAGTTGGGGCCTGGTGGAGGGTGCACCACAGTGCTGGGGGGTGGGGGTGATGGGAGACATGAGTGGGGGCCTGGTGGGGAGTGCACCACAGTGCTGGGGGGTGGGGGTGCAAGGGAACATGAGTTGTGGCCTGGTGGAGGGTGCACCACAGTGCTGGGGGGTGGGGGTGATGGGAGACATGAGTGGGGGCCTGGTGGAGGGTGCACCACAGTGCTGGGGGTGGGGGTGCAGGGGGACATGAGTTGGACATGAGTGGGGGCCTACTGGCAGGTGCCCCACAGTGCTGGGGGGTGGGGGTGCAGGGGAACATGAGTTGGGGCCTGGTGGAGGGTGCACCACAGTGCTGGGAGGTGGGGGTGATGGGAGACGTGAGTGGGGGCCTGGTGAAGGGTGCACCACAGTGCAGGGGGGTGGGGGTGCAGGCGGACATGAGTTGGACATGAGTGGGGGCCTACTGGCAGGTGCCCCACAGTGCTGGGGGGTGGGGGTGCAGGGGAACATGAGTTGGGGCCTGGTGGAGGGTGCCCCACAGTGCTGGGTGGTGGGGGTGCAGGGGAACATAAGTTGGGGCCTGGTGGAGGGTGCACCACAGTGCTGGGGGGTGGGGTGATGGGAGACATGAGTGGGTTCCTGGTGGAGGGTGCACCACAGTGCTGGGGGGTGGGGGTGCAGGGGGACATGAGTTGGACATGAGTGGGGGCCTGCTGGCAGGTGCCCCACAGTGCTGGGGGGTGGGGGTGCAGGGGAACATGAGTTGGGGCCTGGTGGAGGGTGCCCCACAGTGCTGGGGGGTGGGGGTGCAGGGGGACATGAGTTGGACATGAGTGGGGGCCTGCTGGCAGGTGCCCCACAGTGCTGGAGTGTGGGGGTGCAGGGGAACATGAGTTGGACATGAGTGGGGGCCTGGTGGAGGGTGCCCCACAGTGCTGGGGGGTGGGGGTGCAGGGGAACATGAGTGGGAGCCTGGTGGTGGGTGCACCACAGTGCTGGGGGATGGAGGTGCAGGGTAACATGAGTTGGACATGAGTGGGGGCCTGGTGGAGGGTGCACCACAGTGCTGGGGGGTGGGGGTGCAGGGGAACATGAGTTGGGGCCTGCTGGCAGGTGCCCCACAGTGCTGGGGGGTGGGGGTGATGGGAGACATGAGTGGGGGCCTGGTGGAGGGAGCACCACAGTGCTGGGGGGTGGGGGTGATGGGAGACATGAGTGGGGGCCTGGTGGAGGGTGCACCACAGTGCTGGGGGTGGGGGTGCAGGGGGACATGAGTTGGACATGAGTGGGGGCCTGCTGGCAGGTGCCCCACAGTGCTGGGGTGTGGGGGTGCAGGGGAACATGAGTTGGACATGAGTGGGGGCCTGGTGGAGGGTGCCCCACAGTGCTGGGGGGTGGGGGTGCAGGGGAACATGAGTGGGAGCCTGGTGGTGGGTGCACCACAGTGCTGGGGGGTGGGGGTGCAGGGGAACATGAGTTGGACATGAGTGGGGGCCTGGTGGAGGGTGCACCACAGTGCTGGGGGTGGGGGTGCAGGGGAACATGAGTTGGGGCCTGCTGGCAGGTGCCCCACAGTGCTGGGGGGTGGGGGTGATGGGAGACATGAGTCAGGGCCTGGTGGAGGGTGCACCACAGTGCTGGGGGGGTGATGGGAGACATGGGTGGGGGCCTGGTGGAGGGTGCACCACAGTGCTGGGGGGTGGGGGTGCAGGGGGACATGAGTTGGACATGAGTGGGGGCCTGCTGGCAGGTGCCCCACAGTGCTGGGGGGTGGGGGTTCAGGGGAACATGAGTTGGGGCCTGGTGGAGGGTGCACCACAGTGCTGGAGGCTGGGGGTGCAGGGAGACATGAGTTGGACATGAGTGGGGGCCTGCTGGCAGGTGCCCCACAGTGCTGGGGGGTGGGGGTGATTGGAGACATGAGTGGGGGCCTGTGGAGGGTACACCACAGTGCTGGGGGGTGGGGATGATGGGAGACATGAGTGGGGGCCTGGTGGAGGGTGCACCACAGTGCTGGGGGGTGGGGGTGCAGTGGGACATGAGTTGGACATGAGTGGGGGCCTGCTGGCAGGTGCCCCACAGTGCTGGGGGGTGGGGGTGCAGGGGAACATGAGTTGGACATGAGTGGGGGCCTGGTGGAGGGTGCACCACAGTGCTGGGGGTGGGGGTGCAGGGGAACATGAGTTGGGGCCTGGTGGAGGGTGCACCA
Organism: Ambystoma mexicanum; assembly: GCF_040938575.1. NCBI lineage: Eukaryota > Metazoa > Chordata > Amphibia > Caudata > Ambystomatidae > Ambystoma > Ambystoma mexicanum. The sequence goes on from NC_090929.1 coordinate 1,548,412,377, forward strand.
CAGTGCTGGGGGGTGGGTGTGCAGGGGGACATGAGTTGGACATGAGTGGGGGCCTGCTGGCAGGTGCCCCACAGTGCTGGGGGGTGGGGGTGCAGGGGGACATGAGTTGGACATGAGTGGGGGCCTGCTGGCAGGTGCACCACAGTGCTGGGGGGTGGGGGTGCAGGGGAACATGAGTGGGGGCCTGGTGGAGGGTGCACCACAGTGCTGGGGGATGGGGGTGCAGGGGGACATGAGTTGGACATGAGTGGGGGCCTGCTGGCAGGTGCCCCACAGTGCTGGGGGGTGGGGGTGCAGGGGAACAAGAGTTGGGGCCTGGTGGAGGGTGCACCACAGTGCTGGGGGGTGGGGGTGATGGGAGACATGAGTGGGAGCCTGGTGGAGGGTGCACCACGGTGCTGGGGGGTGGGGGTGCAGGGGGACATGAGTTGGACATGAGTGGGGGCCTGCTGGCAGGTGCCCCACAGTGCTGGGGGGTGGGGGTGCAGGGGAACATGAGTGGGAGCCTGGTGGAGGGTGCACCACAGTGCTGGGGGGTGGGGGTGCAGGGGAACATGAGTTGGGCATGAGTGGGGGCCTGGTGGAGGGTGCACCACAGTGCTGGGGGGTGGGGGGCAGGGGGACATGAGTTGGACATGAGTGGGGGCCTGTTGGCAGGTGCACCACAGTGCTGGGGGGTGGGGGTGCAGGGGAACATGAGTGGGGGCCTGGTGGAGGGTGCACCACAGTGCGGGGGTGGGGTGCAGGGGGACATGAGTTGGACATGAGTGGGGGCCTGATATCGCGTGTGAAACTTCCTGCGCACCCCGAAATACACGTACCCAGGACATTTGCGTGTGGAACTTCCCGTGCACCCCTGATATACACGTACCCTGCTGAATTCACGTGTGAAACTTCCCACGCACCCCTGATGTACACGTACCCTGATGGAATCACGTGTGGAACTTCCAGCGCACCCCTGAAATACACGTACCCTGCTGGAATGACGTGAGGTACTTCCCACGCACCCCAGTGATACACGTAGCCCGCTTGCTGTGCTGGTACAGGGTTAGCGCAGCCCTTTGCGCTGGATTGGGTATTTTGATGGCTTTTCCATGCGCAAGGGGCGTTCTTGGGGGTGTAACTGGTGCTGCTGCAGGGTCGCTGCGCCACTGTGAGCCACGGCTGGTTTTGGTGGCTGGAATCCATGAATACGCTGTGCGCGGAAATGTATTTTGGCGCACGCGGATGGCGCAGGGATTCGCACGCGCACACTGTGCCCAGCCGCGTGCGCCACTTGTGCGCTGAATTCTATGAATTACCCCGAATAAGTTTAAATAGATAACTTACAAACTCCATTTATGAAGAAATTGAAGGCTAACTTGAAACGCTCCCCGCCAATGACCACAAAACGACTTACACATACAATGGCCCTAATTAATAAGGCAAATGCCATGATTTCAGAATTTGAAAATCTACTGTCTGATCTGGATGAAAACAAGAAGCTGAATTATGAGACTAAGAGACAATTGCAAGTATCCAAGAAACATCTGGTGCAATGCACCATAAAGTTTACAGCCAAGGGAAGTCCCATCAAAGACCCTAAACCTGGTCTGGTATTAAAGATTAATCCCAGGCCCCAATCAGTCCATAGTAACATTCTCTCTAACATAGCTACCGTTTTTGCTAAATATTTGACACAATGTGGACAAGGATGGCAGATATGAATTTGCAATCCCATCAGAAATACACATTTGCAAAGGTATTAATTACATGTTTGAAGTTGGACAACCATAACGTGGGTCAGTAAAAGATTCATACCGACCAGAACATATTTCTGAAGAGGGGGCAAACAATTGTGGTTGAAGAAAATAGTCTACTGCAGAGAAACTGACACCAAGAGACAATAGGTTGACTGGGCCAAGAGTTACAGATCACTATTCTTCCATTAAATCTATTGCATAGTTTTCATTGTATCAACAGCCACTGGCAACCTTAGGGTGCGACTTTCCATCTCAATATCAAATACAGTTATCTTGCATAAACCCTCTACCTTGGGGTTGAAAGAAAAATATAAGACTGGCAAGCACCCAGAAATAAGAAAGTAGGGCGATATACTTTAGGCTGGCATAAGGTTCTTCATATTTCACATATTTCAAGCAACCTAAAAATCTGGAAAGAATCATGATTATGGTGGAGCACTACAGTTATAGCATTCACAGGGCTTCATATCCTACATTTCCAATAACAGTTCATGAGACCCTGAGCTCTTAAGCTATCACAGAGCGCATTGGAAAGTGACCCTCAACAGTGCTTACACCAGAGGTTTCAATTAGAATTGAATTCCCACAAACACATACATCATGTGCTATAGGCCTATTCAAAGTGGTGTGTCGTTTAGACATGTTTTCTCAAAATAAACCACTAAATATGTATGGGGTCTGGGATTTGTTTCACATCTCTAGAAAATTAACACAATTCCTCAGAACATTTATATACACTTTGGTTCTGTCTCTCTCAGATTCAAGGAGGGAGTCAGCTGGCACAAGGATCTTTTTCCTCTCTGGGCCCCTACTCTATGATATGCCTCCCAAGACGCTCTCAGTCTGGGCACTCTGTCCTGTTCTATTATCCTTTCTACAATCAGTACCCTGGATAATGCCTTGGATTCAATCTAGTCTGCCTTCACCCAGATACAATCTAATCTGCCATCACCAACAGCAATGCTTTCTTCTATCAATCCATTTGGTTGCCAGTTTTTAGTTGGTTAGCTCTAACTTCTAAAGCTGCTGTCCTATAATAATAATTAGGCTTTTATATAGCGCTACAAACCCTCAGGTATCTGAGCGCTGCTTATTATTACCCACGGTGTGTGGTGCTCATTTATCGACCTCGGAAGGATGAAAGGCTGAGTTTGGCCCCGCCGGGATTCGAACCTGCGTTAACAGGCTCTGCACGGGTGTCAAAGCGGGCGCTCTACTCGCTGTGCCACTTGACCTATCCCAGCTCCCATTGGATGATCAGTCAAATTGATAGATTATTCTAGTGATGTCCATCATGGGCTGCCCAAAGGGTATGGCAAAGTCTATTGCACCACACTCCCTTTCATTATGGTTTTATATTGTAATTAAATAATACTAGTGGTTATAAATCTACTTTTTTAGTTTCCTCACAGGTTTATAAAAGATCTGAAGAAGTGTTCCTCTTTAATGTGATTACTTTGGACTATGTAATGTTAACAATGTCAGAGTTGTAACCTTCACCCATTCATGGAAGCAATTTTGATTATTGGTTTATTTTTTGCTTCAGCTCATCATTCCTGTCAAATCAAAACATTTGATATATTTCTAGAACCTTCTAATTGTGAGTTATTATAGTATTTGTGACTCTCATTGTTAAAACGTAATGCTATGGTTGTAATAAAATACATGTGTTTTTCTCTCAACCATTTCCCGTGTCAAGCACTTAGGTTTTCCTGAAGTGGCAAGTGAGATCTACAAATTCCAAATATATCTGTCCTGAAAATTACTTGTCTAAAGCTCAGCTCCTTCCCTATCCACCACAAAAGTGTAAGATAAGTTGACAAGTGCTAGTAAAAAATGTTCTCGTCTGCAGCTGGTTTGCTCATGAATTCTCTCATGTTTGAAAACATAATACATGACCCCCCTGTTTCACTAGATTCAAACAGATACTGCAATTGAAGGTCCTTGATTTATTAGTGGCATTATCATGTCAACCTAATGTCAGGTCTGGTTTTAAAATAGTCAGGATGAATACTGGTGAATGAGTGACTTAAGTTAAAAGAATATGTAGATGCATTTTTAAAGTGTATTGTCTGAGTTAATAATGGATAGATGCTCTCTGCCTACACTTGTTCACAAAATAATGTATTCTCAATTCTATAAATTACTTCTGAAGCCAGATCATGTATTGTCAAAACAAAAGCACCCTGTTTTATGACTTTCTAGGGAACACACCCTTTAACCACCATTTTCAACAAAGTTGATGTATTACCTTGTATTACCTTGTTTCTGAAATAGACGAAATCGGAGAAATGATATGAAACAAAGTATACATGTATTATTGTACAATGCCTTTTTCTTATGTGGACGTTTTACATTGAATAACACCATTTCTGTTTTTCATCTATCAAACGCCAGTTTTCATTGTTAACAAAAAATACATTTTAAGTACACAGAACAACCTCTTTACATTAATTAAGCCAACATGTCCCCAAATTAATTTTGGGGTAGACAGGTCATGACAATGGATCCATTTTACCTACACCCTTTCATCAAATGTTGACATTTTCGTGACTTTACTAATGCCATAATAACTTTACAGGACCCAATGCCCACACAGATTCCTACAATTAACTATCTTATAACACTAAATCCTCTCCTTGCCAGGGCAGATTGGAGCTCTACTCTAGATAGGCAAGATAAGCATTAGAGAGGCATAGACAGCAAACAATAATAATAAAAGTGCACAGGAGGAGGGTGACCACCCGCAAATCCCAGAATGCATTGGTTTTAATTACCAAACTTCCAAAACTGAATAGTGGGGCAAAGAGCTGAAACATTAGTAAAGAAACATGTAATTTGAGAATACATTAATGTAAGCATGAATTTGAAATTCACCATATGGGAGTACTTGTGATTTCATCTGCCTTATATTGGTAAATGCTTAGCTTGATGGAGGTACCCGTTTATATAATTTAGAACACTTTTGACCAATTGGTTTGCTGCACAACTCATGCAAGTCCGTCCTCCCAGAAATTGAATGATTAGTTTTGCCTGCAGTGGACATTTTGCTTCAGGAGAAACAAAGAGAACAGCCACCAAACCCCAAAAGCCTCTGCTTCAGAATTCAGAGTTCTTGTAGGTTTTATACATTATAGATGAAGTTGATTGATGAGCAGATGGCAATCATGGGAACGCCCTTCCGTTTCATTTATCACAGCATAGTGCCAGTGGGCCAGGGAACATTTTTATTATATTCTGGAACATCAACAGGTTGGTGAAGAGTTTAGAAGATAAGGATTGGAAGACTTGAATTAATGATAATTACATTATTTTCAATAAACATGGGTATTTAAAGGCATTTTGATGATAGGGTTTAGGATTGGCGGACTAATTATTTTGGTATAAATTGATTTAAATGTTAAGATAACTTGATTGATCTATGGTAGATGTGATTTGTTGTTGCTGTATAGGTGGATTTCCCTGCAAAACTTGTATGATTCTGATCAATAAATGCATAAATAAATTGAAATCAAGACGACTTGAAGTTACATAGGTTCGATCCCTGGGTCATCCCTCAGAAACCTCTGGGTATTAAATACATTATAAATAACCAATTATAAAATTATAGAAAGGACACAATGAAGACAATGCTTTTTTTTAATCAATTCTGCGTTATTGGGACAGAATGCATGAACCTACAAAAAAGGATTGATTTGTCACAGTTCATTAATTAAATCTTCAATTTGAACCTATTCCAGGAGAATGACAGGCTTCACTTTTCAAACAGTGCAGATCTGTGTTAAAATGCAGTTCTGCAGGCCTGTAATGGCAGGGTGCATAGGCATACCCCAGCAAGTCTAACACATAAAAAAGGAGACACATGTATCTTAAAAGATTATCTACTAATTAGGGTGAGCAAATAGGCTAGAGTAGAAAGCGTGTGCATCTTACCTAGGACCTACAATGATCATAACCTAAGCTTGCAGCTGTTCAAGCAAAAGAAAGAAAGTGAATACTACCCAGCTTTTTATATTCAGCAATTGGCATCAAATTAAGTGGGCATCATTTAATATGAACACATGTCTTACAAATGTTTTGAGGATGACTCTCCAATCTTAGAAACAGTATTCTATTTCAAACACAGTGTTTGACCATTCAAATGTAAAGCCTGATGTTATTTGGGGTAATTAAAGTTGGGTGTAAAACCTTAAGTGATGAAAGCCAATGCCAAAATAAAATGTGTATTCCTTAAGAAAGCCTCTTGGTGTGATTCAGTTTGCAGGGAACTGATCAGTAAATGTATTGTAAGAGAGGAAGGGTCCTTTGGGCCCCCCTACATTCCGGGTGAGGTGTACGTTATGTTCATCCAATGGTTGGAGAAGTTCCCTTGTCTGAGCACCAGTGACCGATACGAAGACACCACTAAATGACACCTATCCAATTCACCTTGCAGGACCCCAGGGACTCCATTTTGTATTAACCACAACTCCATCTTTTCACTAGGCCGCACATGAAACTCCCAGAGGCAAGCCTGCATCTATCCCCTGTCCAGTGCAGCGCACATCCGGCCCAACAACCCCCACCTCCTCCCCACTGCCTTCGTTGTGGCTGTCCTGTTCTCACGAAAGCTTGGGCATGAATTGTTGCAAGCTGACACAGTATCTCTCCAGTTCCTCTGAGATAACTGCCCTGTGTGTGACAGGGCCAGAGCCTGGCTCATGGAAACCATCCATCTCCACAAACCTGCCCCTGCTCCATCAACCCCCATTGTTAAGAGTTACTGTCTACACACATTTTAAAACCCCTAATCCCTTTGATGTAGCAGGGGTGAACCCCTGCCCATGGGCCACCCATGATTGCCCCCACATAACTAATCCTGAGCACACATATATTTTCCATGTACTAACAAATTCCGACACCCCTGTTTTCTCCTCGAGGCACCTGATAAATGTGCCCCAAAAGTAGATGCCAAGATAAGGCACCTGGACCACCGCACCCTTGGCCCCCTCTGCTCCAGGTCAAGAATGATTATCTATTGCTACAATTTATAGACAGCAATGTGTTATTAGGAGTCTTGTGTGTCCTATTAAATCTTGCATGCTCATGATTACTGTGAAGTTTAGCTTAGTTAGAATTACAACTGTGTGGACAACGCTCGACCCTTCACCCCTCCCTGATGAGCCCAGCTGCCCCACGTGCCTCAAGAAGCAACAAGTTCAACCCCAGCCAATCCAGCAGCAGCACTACTACACATTATATAATGTCTTCTTTAACTAAATCAATGAAATGTATTTGAGTAACCCGTATAGCACACATCATAGATGACGTGTTGTTGACTTATAATGTGAAGTTTCTGTATTATGGGCAAAGCGCTAATGGAGTAGCAGAGTCCTCTGCATGCCCCATTTTTTCTTTATATTAAGAATACCTTTTACTCACTCGAAATCTCTACTGGCCTCATTCCCTACTGGGGTATGTCCATTGGTGTCCATTTATTCTGTTGTTTTACTATAATTGGGGGGAATGACCACTGTCTTTTGTTGACCCCGACGCCATAGCGTTCTATCGTTCTTTGATACAAAAAGTCACCCAGCCACAGCGGAGAGATCCGGGGCTCCCCCATTAAGGCTGGACACTTACGGCAACTGGTACCCTTAAGAAACGCATACACTACTGAGAAGGTTCCACGGGACCCGGCTTTTTGCGAATACCCAGCCCTACCGTTCTCAAGAGCCGTGTTTGGCTCTTGATTGTGGGGCGGCACCCAGATTGTGGATAGACCGGGCACGGAGGCTCTCGGATCAATACGTACACGTGAGTATCGATTGCGATAGACTATAAAGGAAGGGTAAAGGAAAAGGGATTGGAGTAAGAGTGAGGGATTTAAGGGATACTTGGTGGGTGTGAGGCTCGGTGGGATCTTCCTTGACTGTTCTTTTCTGCATATGGCCATTAGGATATTATAAGAGGTGATGAAATAAAAGGAGATATGCGATCCTAGCTCCGAAAGGGGGTGGAAGGCGGCGCTGCATAGTACTATCTCGAATAGTATAGGAGTTTAAATAGTGAAAACATAAATAATTGGGAGTCTTGTATAAGGAGAAGGCTCAGACAATGTTAGTTGTTCTCTTTCTTTGTTATTTATCTTTCAGAATGAGTCTCTATAGGTTGGTCCAAAAGGGGCAGGGAAGGGTGAAAAAGGGAAATAGAAGTAAGGGGGAAACTCTGGGATCGGGGAAAGGGTGGTAGGGGGTAGGAATGTAGGGTTTATGTTTTATGTTTGGTGTAAGTAAAGTATGTCAATGTGTCACGTTTAATGTTCTATGGTGTATAGTATTGCAAATTGTCTGGTACATTAAGAAAAAGTATTGTTGAAAGGTTGCAAACGTTTTTTTTTTGTTGAACATGGTGTATAAGGTACTATAAGAAGAAATATTTTAGATTGAGCACACCTCGACACACGCACCCAATAGTGAGGAGAAAAACACATGATGGGGGCAGATACACAATTCATGCATATATGCCAACACCTCCCTGTGTATAGCGAGAAAATAAAAAAAAATATCGTGAGCAATGGCGGAAATAAAAGGGGATGGGACATCCCAAACATGGCCAGAAGCAGGGTCATTTGATAAGACAATATTGGACCTTGTAGCCACATACTTATTTGTATTTGTATTTGTATTTATTTTGTTTATATAGCGCTTTACTCCAAAACGCTGAACATTTAAACAACTTGATACATAAAACATTATAACAGTAGAAGCAAATTACAATTATCAAACAGTCCAACAAGAAGAGCAATTAAACTGGAGGGAAGAGGGAGAGCAGTGCAGTAGAACTGAGAGGGAGAGGGAGGGGTGAGGAGGAGAAGGGGGAGGGAAACGGAAGGGGAAGAGGAGGGAGAGTGGGGTGCAGGGAGAGGGGAGGAAGATGATCAAGGGGAAAGATGAAGGAAGGAGGGGTAGCAAGAAGGGGGAGGGGTTTAATGGCGGGGAATGGAGAAGGAGAGCTTTAAGGGATGTGCAGAAAGAGGAGAAGGAAGGAATAGAGCGGGTTGAGAGAGGTAAGGAGTTCCAGTGCAGGGGGGCAAGGAGCAGGAAGGAGCGGAAGCGGGCGGTGGCACAAGGGGATGGAGGAATGGTGAGAAGGGAGTGGTCAGCAAAACGAAGGGAGCGGGAGGGAGTGTAGAAAGAGAGGAGGGAGGCGAGATAAGGGGGAGAAAGACCATGGAGAGATTTAAAGACTAAGCAGAGGAAGTGAAATTTAAGTTGGGAGTGAAAGGGGACCCAGCCAAGGGAGGAAAGGGAAGCAGAGATGGAGTCACGGGAGGTAAGGAGACAGAGGGTAGGGACGGCAGAATGGTAGATAGAATTGAGGGGGGGCAAGATGGGAAATAGGTAGTCCAAAGAAAAAGGAGGAGCAGTAGAAGAGGCGAGAGAAGATAAGGGAGGAGTTTAAAAGTTTAGTAGCATGGAAAGTTAGAGAGGGGCGGACTTTGCGAATATTAAAGAGGTGGTAGCGACAGGCACGAGAGGTGAGAGAGATATGGTGGGAAAAAAAGAGAGAGGAGTCAAAGTGAATTCCTAAATTGCGAGCGTGGGGAGAGATAGGGAGATTAGTAGGAGGAAAGTTAATGAAAGGTGGAGGAGAGGGAGGGGGAAGAGAATTGGAATTAGAATTGGAATATTTATCCATTAAATATAAGAGTAAGCAACTCCAAAATAGGAGAGAAGTGCAAGATTTGTGGAGACTTTTCGAGGAAGTGCTACCAAATAACAAGGACCAGGGAGGAGGGAGGAGAAGAGAAAGAGTAGGGGAAAGAACCCAAAAAACTGTACCCATTACTAAAGACGCCCACTGAGGGAAACAGTGAACCCATATGTGTGCCCAAGCCAAGTGCTCCCCCCACAGCGGCAGCATCACCTCCTCCCCCTTATTATCCTAAGGGCTTGTACAGGCCAACTTATGCACCACCAGTGAATTTAGGGTGTTTAACGCAAGACTTGGAAAGTCAGATAAATATGACCCAGGGTGAACTAAGATGGTTAAGAGAAATAAGCGAAAGAAGTCAACTCTTACCGGGGGCGAACAAACCCCGCCACCCCCAACACCAAATACTCCAGCAGACACAGCGGAAGATGAATGGAAGTCGGGGGACTTCCTATTCTGCATAGATAACACCCTTGTTAAGGTAATACGGGTAGTGAGGGGAGAAGAGCAGGTGAGTACTGGACCAGAAAGTGTGACACCAGAGAGGGAAGAAGAATGCTGGAGTGATCTGGATGAGTATGAGTAAGGAGCAAGCGCAAGAGTGGTGTCCTTACCCAGGGGGACAATACCAAGTTTTGAGGGGGTAGAGGAAGGATGGCACATCAGGAGACTAAGAAGTAGAATTGGGAGAATGGCCCTAGCCAAGAAAAAAGAATGGCCCTAGCCAAGAAAAAAGAGTAAGGAGAAAGGGAAGTTGAATTTACAGATGCCACTAATACACAAGGGGGCAGGCAGGCCTCACTATGTTCCGTGGGCACAGATGGACAAGGCCAATATATTGAAGACATTGCCCCCGCTATCAAGGGGGCTATCAAGGGGGCATGAGTAAATGGATATATGCTTTTGAGAAAAAAACAGCAGGTGTTCCAGTAGCAATTGGTGACCTTAAAGGTTTGTTGGTATTAGGCTAACAGAGTGTGGGTGAAGGCCGGTTTCCCTGGGGTGACATTGGATTGTGACCGCCATGATGGGGCGTTATTTAACAATGTATGGGCACAGGTGTGGGATGCACTGAGGAGCACATTCCCAGACATGCCCGACTTACAATCAGTGATGCAATGCACAATGGGGTAGGACGAAGACGCTGTAACTTACATTCTTCAGTTGCAGGATATGAGGAGGGCAGAGACGAGCACAGCTTGGGACCAATCCACCTCCCTCTTTTACTTCATAATTAAGAGAGGCCTCCCGAAAGAAGTACAGAAGGCAATTGATATAATTTGTGGGATAGAAGCCAAAGGTTGGCCAGAAATACAGAGCATTATAGTATATCTCTGTAGGAGGGTCAAAGAAAGGGAGAAGGAAATAGCGCAGAAAAGATTGGCAGACGAAGCAAAGCTTGTGCATACAAAATTGGTGAAGGTTGCAGCAGTAGCTGCCGCCCTCCCCACCGAACAGCAGGGAGATGGGGAGGAGGGGCCAATAGCAATACAAATGAGAATGGCAGCCACCTGGATAGCAAAACGGACAAGAGCAATGGGCTGGAGAGAAGAAATATGGAGGTCCCCTATGGTGTGGAAGGGCTGGAAGAAGAGGACGAGGTGAGTACCAAGGACAAAGGAGGGTATGAAGGCCAAGGACCCCGAGGAGGAGGGCAAGGAATATGTTGGTCATGTTGTACACAAAAACAAATTGACCCCCATTGCACACAAGAGCAGAGAGCACCACCACAAGGTACACAGCAGTGATTAATTCTACAGCAGCACATGGTAAACACATGAGGCAACCCATTCATTACCAAGGCAAATGGCGAGCCAGCACCATTCAGAGGAGCAGAAGTGGTGCGGGACACCATTTTCATCTACCCAAAGACAACTAGACACCCAGAATAGGACAGCCCGCAGAGAGCACTTGCATGTCCAATCCTATCGACAATCTTAAGTCCAGACGAAGAACCACTGGTGGGGGCAGAGATACAAAACAAGCATTTAATCTTCATGGTGTATTCAGGGGCAAACAAATTCTGTCTAAATGCATGCAGGCTGGTTTCCACTCTCAGACAAAAAGTTGGAAAGAAAGGAATTTTCTGGGGCAGTGGTCACGGTTCCGTACACTAATGATTTGGATGTAACAGTGGAGGGAAAGCCGGTGTGATCACCCCTATTGAACCACGAAGACTAGCCAATAAATTTACGAGGGAGGGACCTCCTCAGTAAGCTTAACATGACCATCTGCTTCACAGAAAGGGGAATAGTGTGCTCTACACCAAGTATATGTGTCATGATAGCAATGTTACTAATTAACACAATTGCCAATGAAATAAGGGTTTGGGGAGTGCCAACTGACCCAGACATGTTCGTACAAGGGATACAAGTGTTGGCAAAATCAGTGCCTGAAATAACACGATAAGACCTACCGACTTTGTGTTTCCCCCAGTGGCTGCCCCTGAGGTGGTACCGGGGTCGATACTGTCCCTAGAATTACATGGTGTGAAAGTATCCACTCAAGAGATAGTGGTGATAGGATTGGACACACACAGATGTGAATGGAGAACAGAGATCACAATATAGCGCTGCGTGTCCTATCAGTTGAGGAATTATTCACGGACAGTGACACTGATGGGGAGATTATAATGGAGATTTGTATTCCTTGGGACATAATGATTAAAAATAGACAAGTGACCAACCCCCTCATGGCCATTGTCAGTGCAGTCCCAACAGTTTTTGACAAAGAGATGCAACAGGTGCCAGCCACATTATGGGCAACCAATCCCCATGACGTAGGGCTCCTGCAAGAAGTAACATTGGTTAAAATAAAGCTCAAACCTGGTGCAGTGTTTCCCTGAGTAAAACAGTACCCCCTGTCAAGAGAAGCAAAGGAGGGAATAAAAGAGACCATACACGCCCTACTAGAACAGTGGATAATTGTGCCATCAAATTCACCTTGCAATACAGCAATTTACCCAATTAAAAAAGCGACGGGCGTGGCTTGGAGGTTGATACAGGACCTATGCCCACTTAATGACGTCATACAAAAAGAATTTCCACTTGTCCCAAACCCAGCATCAATTCTGTGCAGCATACCAAAATCAGCAACTTGTTTCACAGTGATAGATTCGAAAATTGATTTTTCTCAGTACCACTGGACCCAGAATCACAGTACTTGACTGCATTTACCCTGGGGGGAAAAAGATATGAGCATTGCAGATTGTCTCAGAAATATTGTGAAAGCCCTAGCATTTTTAATAGAATACAACATGAAGACCTTGGCAACATTGACACAAAGAGCACAATAATACACTATGTAGATGACCTTTTATTATGCGGGGAAAACGAGGCACAGTGCAGGACAGACAATAACATTTTACATTTATTGTGCTACAAGGGATACAAGGTGGACAGACAAAAATTACAGTACTGCCTAAAGAAGTGCTGTATTTGGGACTGCTGATATCAAAAGATGGTAAATGATTACCCCCAGACAGGGCAGCGGCAGTATGCGCACACCTATGAGACCCCACACAGTGAAAGACATGCAAAAGTTTCTTGCCATGTGTAATTATTGCCAGGCATGGATACTAGATTATGCAGCATACACTAGACCCTAGCTACAAGCGCTAGAGGAAGCACAGAAAGAGAGTTCAGGGATTGTATGGACCCCAGAAATGAACACAGCTTTTGATACATTAAAAGGGCTCATCTCTATGCCATCAGTCCTAGCAACCCCTGATTATGACCACAAGTTCTTTCTATTTTCACACTGTGATGGAACACTCAGAAAACGTCTCTAGGACACAAGCCCCTAGCCTACTACAGTGGCACACTTGACGCTGTAATGCAAAGTCATTTCGCATACGAACAGGCTCTTGCAGCTGCCGTGTTCACCATTGAAAAGAGCGCCACCATTATAACATGATGTTCAGTAACTTTATTTGTTGAGCCCTCCTTGTTTGCCATTCTTGACAAATCCAAGTCCACACTGACGACAGAGAGGGACACAGCATATGAGATCATATTGTCTAGCTACAACATACACATAGTGTATGCAAAACAGTGAACCCAGCAACATTTATCACAGAAGCATGCACAGTGGAGGACATACAAAACCATGATTGTGCCACATATGAAGGGGAAGGTGACGACATAGCCAAAGCAAATGCAAATACCCTAGAGGAGGGGGAAGTGTATTTTGTAGATGGCTCAGCATCAGTTTTTCCAGAAACAGGAGAAAAGCATGTAGGAGCAGCGGTAGTACGGGGGGAGGAGAGGTTTCAGAAGAGCAGATGGGTCCCCCGTGCAACATGCAGAACTCTTGAAAGAAATAATAGAAGCATTAGCAGAACCCTCTGTAGTGGCCCTAGTGAAGTGACAAGCATATCATAATAATAATGATGTCATCTAATTGGGAAACGTGGCAGCAGATGCCGCCGCAAAAGAAGCAGCATATTTTGACAAAGGTTTAAAAGGAGAATTCATACTAAAACAAATGTGGAAGAGGAAAGAGAAACAGGGTATAACTCAATGTCAATATCACAGAAAATTGACCTGCAAAAAAGAGCAACAATTGAGGAACAAGAATTATGGGTCAAAAGAGGATGCACACAGTCAGCTACAGACCTCCTTTGGCACCAGAATTGGACAGGGAAAGAGGTAATGCCCTTAGAACTTTTACAAATAGCATTCCAACAACTGCATTTCCGAGCACATACTGCAAAACAACACATAGCTGCAGACATACAAGAAGACTGGTTTGTCCCGGGATTACAGAAGCATGTGGCAAAATTAACAATAGAATGCACAACGTGCCAAACGTATGATTCAGGAATGGTTCTAAGAATGTTGAGAGGGACCCTGCCCTGCCCCATAGGACCCTTCCGTGAACTGCACATTCATTATGCGGACATGGGAGAAAGGTGCAATGGAGCAAGATCTCATTGTGATGGTCTGCCCTTTTTCATATTGGGTGGAGGTAGGACCCACCAAGATGCGAAATGTGCTGCAAAATGTTTAGTGACAGAGGTATTCCCACAATAGGGAATTTGTGACGTCATACATTCCGACTACAGAACACACTTTGTAAATTACTTGTTTAAGGCAGTAACATCCTTATTGGGCATCAAACACAAATTGTGCTTGATTTATCACCCACAAGTAAATGAGATTGTAGAGAAAATAACCTGCCTTCTTAAAAGTAGATTGTCCAAATTGTGTGACACCCTAAAGAAAAACTGGGTGTATTGCTTACCCCTAGCATTATTCCAGCTGGGAACACAGCCAAGCAAAGACCACCACCTGTCTCTGCACAAGATAGTGACAGGAAGATGCATACACACTCCAATATCTCCAATTAGGAAAGCATCAGATGCTCACAAACAGCCACGATATTAGGGGAGGAGTTTCAGGAATATTTAACAAAGCTGACAAAAGCAGTAAGAAGCATAGCAAAACAGATTGCACCACCCTTTACACAAGAAAATGAATCTGATACTGTCACAGCCGCAGCAGACAGCCCCAATACACAACTAATGCCTGGGGAGATGGTGTACGTGCACATTTTTGTAAGGTGATGGAATGCTCCAAGATTTCACGGTCCATATGAAGTAGTATATTGTAAAACCAACAGCTGTGAAGGTGAAGGGCCTGAAACACTGGATACATCTCTTGGACATACGAAAAGCACACAATAGTGTGATAGCTCAAGTGGAGCAGCAGGATGAGCAAGAAATGGCTGCACCCTGAGTTAACTGAAGTACACCTACAATAGGTATGCCACTGGCTAAAGGGTAGCAAGATAGAAGAAGGACTTAAAATGACAAAAAGAGAAATAATGAATATGATTACAAGCATTGTAAAGTAAAATATGTATATAAGCAATAGGAGAAATATTAGTAGTACTAGAGCCTAATCCTCTGAGTGTGGCTTATGTTTTGTAACTGTGGTATTTTCAACAATGTTTGTGTGCCTTGGGGCCTCATTACGACCCAGGCGGTAAGTTACCGCCTGGGCCGTGACTTTACCACTATGGTGTAAACTACGTTTACGCCATGGTGGTTGGCGGATTTACCGCCCCATTCCAACCTTGGCGGGGCGGTAAATCCCCATTTTCCCATTTACCCTTCCCCATTCCCATTTTGCCCCATAGGGCATAATGGGAGTGGGGAAGGCGTTAATTACGCCACCGTAAATTACGGTGGCGTAATTAACTCCATGGTCCCTTAGCGCCATGGATTTTAACACCTGCTAAAAGCAGGTGTTAAAACCTCCATGGCGCTAAGGGACCTCGTACTCAGGCGGTAAGGGTCGGCGCTGTTTACGCCGCCGTAAAACCCTTACCGCCTGAGTCGTAATGAGGCCCTTGGTCTTTACTGGCAATATCTTTCATTTCTATTGGCATAAAAGACGGGGGAGGGAGTGAAAATGATACAAGAAGGTACCCACCTAGGGTGGGATTGTTTTAAACTAATTTCGGCCCACACTGTATCCACAAACCTTACTACCCCATAAAAACAAAACTATCAGACTCCCATTTGTTCAATAGTAATTGAAACTCCTGATCATTAATTTAACATGTAGGATATTAACACTCCTAACCCCAATGCAGTAATGACGCCACATGTTAATGTCCATACAACCTCACAACCTACCTCAAGTGGTGATTACTTGGATCATGAAACACAGACCTCCACCCCATTACCTGACACAATGTATTGGCAGCTGAGAAATGAAAGAGGTGTAAAGGCAGTGACTGGCATATTCCCCATTCGGTATCAAAAGTTACTAAAAGCCCAAACTGGTCCAGGGGGGAACGGAGCAGGAAAAGGGGGGTGGGGCGGAAAAGGTATGATGCATATCACGGCCTGGGTTTAGATGCGGTGGAAGACTCACGCCACCGAGATCAGTGAAACAAATGGTATGCAGACAAGCAGACATGAGCACAACGGCAAAACAAGCAACTAATGAGAGTTGCTATGTGTGCTCCTTAATTCCGGATGCCTCTGGGACCCCTGAGGTTGTGTTACCACAAGAAGCACCCATTGCTGAGGCACAGTGTCTTATTCATCTTGCACTGTGTAGAATTAGAATCATCTACCAAGGGCACACTATTTCATTACAATTACTGCAAAATGAAAAAACCTGCAACAGCAAGCCACATTTTTGTTATCAAAGGGACAATGTTCACAGAAAATAGGTGGCAAGAAGAGCAAGTAATGTGCAAAGCAGAAGCCTTGAGAGGATTGTCGGATGAAAAATTACAATTTATCAAAGAAACGTGCATTCCAATTTGGTCCCAGCACATCGCCAAACTAACATGGGTAACAGCTCTTGAAAAGCCAATCAAGATCCAACGTATAATACAATACAAACTTTGCTTTCATGGTGAAGGGAAGGTGCCCCTGGGTGCAAACAAACACTGCAACAAGAGACTCATTTTGCCCGACATGAAGACAGAAACAGCAGCTCTAATGGAAGCTTACTGGATGTGCGGCAAACAGCTGTACTTGTACCTCCCGCCGTCATGGAGAGGTACGTGTGCCTGGCAATGCTGCACTCGGCCCTAATGGTAATTCCTGAAAGCCATATCAAAGGGGAGAGGGCGCCGGCAGAGATGTCCCAAGCACCCCAGTCAACAACCGAAGAACCCCAAACATATTGTTTGTTTGTTTGTTTGTTTGTTTGTTTGTTTTATTTATAGCGGGCGCCAGACCCAGAGGTATGCGTGCGCGTGTTCAAGAATACTTTAAGCTTATAGGTTACAGTTACACACAGTTACACATTCCAAGTAATTACATGATGCATTGACAGCAAAAGGATGACAGGATACATGGTTATATACACAGGTATTTGTACACAGAGATGTATACACAGTATACATTGAAAGTTAAAAGAGCATGTCAGTGTGCGTTCAGTTGCAGGTTAACAGATGGGTCAGGCGTGAGTAGTCCTAGTGTCGGTAAGTTATAGGTCGTTTTCTTTGAGCCATTTAATACAGTTGAGTCTGAAGTGTGGATAGGACTGGTCAGACCTTAAGGAAGATGGGAGGGAGTTCCACAACTGGGCCGCTTTGACCGGGAAGCTGTTGCCTCCGGCTGTGTTCAATTTAAATGGGGGTACAACTAGCTGGTTGGTGTATGCTTCTCTGGTGGGTCTATTAGAAGTTCTTCTTTTGAATCTTTCTGTTAGGTATTTGGGGGCAAAGTCATTGATACTTTTGAATGTTAGTGATACTGTTTTAAGTTTAATTTTGTCATCCGTAGTGAGCCAGTTAGATTGTCTTCTGATATCTGATATATGTTTTCTTCTTGGGATTCCAAGTGCGGCTCTAAGGGCATTGTTCAGCAAGGTTTGGATTTTTTGTAGCATATGTATATTAGACCCTATGTATACTGTGTTGCAATAGTCCAATTTAGATAATACCAGAGCTCTTGATAGGGTGGAGCAGCTGGTAGTGGACAAGTATGGTTTAGCTGCTCTAATCAGCTTACAGGTGTATGCGCTGCTAGAGGCCATCGCACTCACGTGCTTTGTTAGGGAAAGCAAGAGTCGAGGTAAAAACCTAATGTTTTTACCTCTTCTGCTATTTTGATGGTGTTGCCATCTATAACAAATGATGAATAGTCCTTGTTCAGTCTATTGATATTTTGTGTGTTCCCCAGTATGATGAGTTCCGTTTTGTCATCATTCAGGCATAGACCATGACGGGCCATCCATGCCTGGATGATGAGGTATATCTTGGTTACCAAGGCCAAATCCTGTTCGTAATCCCTCGAAAGTGGGATGAGAATCTGAGTGTCATCTGCATAGTTTGTGTAGGTGACACTCCGAAGGTCCAGATCATCGAACAGGGGCTTCGTAAAAATGTTATGCATGGTCAGAGAGACACAGGATCCCTAGGGAATGCCACATGTGATGGGTACTGGGTCAGCTGCTCCAGAGTTAGAGAAAACCCTCATGGTTCTGCCACTTAAGAACGACTTGATCCATGCAATGGCATGTGTGGAGAAGTGGGCCGCAGCTTCCAGGTGGGTACAGAGCACATCATGGTCCACCAGGTCAAATGCCGCTCAGAGATCCAATAGGAGGAGTAGGGCAGTTTTTCCAAAATCTCTCAGCTCATCGTCTTCGGTTTTGAAATCGAGAAGCGCAGTTTCGGTACTATGTTGACGTCTGAAGCCTGATTGTCTGGTACCTAATAGTTGATGCAGCTCCAGATATTTTTGGATCTGTAGGTAAGCCACTTTGTCTAGTATTTTAGCAGGAATGGTACCGTAGTGATTGGTTGTAGTTGGTCGGGATGGAGGGGTCCAGGGTTTGCTTTTTAAGAAAGGGGAGGACCCATGATTGTTTAAGGTGTGTTACGCTCACCTGGTTCCCACAGGGGCATCGATCGGACCCGGACAGCTGCGGTCTCCACCAACGTGATGCGTAGTGAAGAGATGACAGTCTGGACTGGGCTGCTTAATCTTGTCTGCTGGACTCGTAGAAGTATTCTCCTGCAAGTGGAGAAAGGGATTTAGCCACCCATGGACTTTAGTTATGGCCCCCCCCAACTGTTCTTGTTCTCCCCACTAATCACCTCCGATATCCCCTCTTGGTAGCCTCACCTTATGTTTTTAAATGATGAGCTCTCCATCTTGCATGGCATGCAGGGGCGCTTAGATACCAGTTACTTCACTGGTTTGAAGGTAATGGAGGAGTTCTGGAGGAATATTGACTCCAGTGTCTATAAAGTTCAAAGAGTTCAATATGTCCGATGTTCACTCTTGTTCCATTCCCTCGTAGCTGGGTCCAAAAGAATATTGCCTGGAGGCAGCTGATGGCGTTCAGGTAAGAGTCTGTATTACCAAACACTGTCGGGTAAAAGTTGCATGAGTTTAACTTGCTGTTTTCTCTTCTTTTATCGGTGCGGCATAGAAAGATGCAGCAAATTAAAGGATAATACCTCCGGTGGTAAAGCAGGTAACCCTATGGTGCCAAAGAGATTGTCTTTGTCGGTTTTCTCGGCTCGCCCTGTTATTCCTTTTGTTTTGCCCCCAGGGGCTGGGTTTCGACGAAGAAAATGATGGAGGCAGCGCCGAGTTGAAAGATGCGGTGGACTGGTGAGTATAACGTGGCGCTGCTGCTGGCGAAGCGATGCGTGCTGAAATAATGTCCTTTCCAGGCTCGGAGATGTGCTGGGTCCGGAATCAGGTAAAGAATGTCCGTGATCTAACTTCTTCTCCTTTCTTTTCCTTTTTTCTAGGAGCTCTGGATTCGAGGCGGCCGTAGCAGAAGACTGGATGCTGACTTTCAGACACGGTGAGCGTTATGCTGCTGGATGCAGAATAACACGAAGCATGAGCTGCTGTTCGGGCGTGGTTTAAATAGCCTGCAAAGTAATCCCAGGTAAGAAGATCCCCAGAACCACACCCGAGTAAAAAATAGTCCCTGTGATAAAATAGTCCCATCCAGGCCTCACGTTGGCTTGGACTCATTTGCAGCATGGTCTGCATAAGGTAAGTAAAGTCTATGAGCCTGGCACCTATGGTTCCAGGACTGATTTCTATGATGAGCCTGGCGCCTAAGGTGCCAGGACTGAATCCAAACAGCCCCCAGCCGGGGCTGTTGGGGTTTTAATGAGTATCTGGATGCCTGCTCCCGGGGCTGATGGATTCGATCCGGATGCCCGGGGGTAGGCATCATGACAGCTTGTCTGGTATCGTGCCTGATACAAAGGAAGCATTGATACGTTTGGAAATAAATGGGGATAGGTCTCTGGCCACGTCTTTTATCAGTTGTGCAGGGCATATGTCACCTCGACAGTTGGTTGGTTTGAGCGAAAGTATTATTTTTTCAATCTCTAAAATGATTACTTTGTTGAAGTTGAATTTATGTTCTGGTTTGGTAGAGGTCGGTGGTTTACCATTTTGATTGGTTGACGGAGGAATATTTTGTTTCTTATTCTCAATTTTGGTTTGGAGTGTGTATGATGTGTTGTCGGAAGAACAGCTGCAAGACCGGATGTCACGAAAATGGAGGGCATCAAATTACATTTCCACAGAATCTTCCGAACTCTTGGCACAAATCCCTAACAAATACAAGCTGTTCAACTCAGCAGAAACATTCTTTGCCTCACTTATACCAAGCATCCAGGCTCAAGCGAATGCCAAATGGCTACAGATTGTTAGCTGGGAGCTGATCCAGTTGGCCAACAACACTGAAGAAGGGTTCAACATCAATGAAGTGCAACTTAGAGCCCTGCGGTTGATCACAATGCAAAACAGGTATGTGCTGGACCTGCTCACAGCAATGGACGGTGGTGTTTGCTGAAAACTCGGGAGTGCATGTTGCACATTCGTGCCTTCTGCCGATGCGGATAATGGGACACTGTCACATGTGATAGCAGCAGTACACATTCTCTGTGAAAGGATGAAGGAAGAGGGTGGCGTGCAGCCAAGCACATGGTTCAACAAACTGTTTGAGTCGGTCCCATCATGACTAGGGATGGCCATGAATCTCCTGATACCCATCATCATCTTTTTTCTGCTGATTTTTTGTGTGTGCCAGGTAGGAATCAGATGCTGTGCAACGTCCATTCCTAACAGTGCAATGATGATGGTGACAATGGTCAACCCAGCAAAGGTACTTCAGGTTGCATGAGATGCCCAAGTACAAACCGGAGATAGCCCAAAACCAAAATATCGAATGACTGCATTGTGCAACACTGGAGACAGGGTAGATAACCTCTATCACGCCACGAGCAAAGAACCCTATGAATTAGAATTGTATGAGGAAGTATGTGTAGATCTAGCAGGAGATGCTGGTTGCATTTATATGACCTGTACTCCAGATGAATATGCACAGAGAGGTCAGAGTCTTAGATCTGTGTGCAGGGCTTTGATGCCAATAAAGGGAAACCCCAGCCTGGAATGAAGCAGTGGCTGAGGCAGAAGAACAGAAACGTTTGAAAGCCTTAAGTCTTAGCTTCTTCATTACTTTAGTAACAAAAGGGGGGGATGTAAGGGAGGAAGGGTTGTTTGGGCCCCCCTACATTCCTAGTGAGGTGTACTTTATATGCATAGAATGGTTGGAGAAGTTCCCTTGTCTGAGCCCCAATGATGGGTGCGAGGAAGCCACTGAATGACATCTATCCAATGCACCTTGCACAACCCCAGGGACTCCATTTTGTATTAACCACAACTCCATCTTTTGACTAGGCCGCACACGAAACTCCCAGAGGCAAGCCTGCATCTCTCCCCTGTCCGGTGCAGCGCACATCCGGCCAAACAACCCCCACCTCCTCCCCACTGCCTGCTTTGTGGCTGTCCTGTGCTCACGAAAGCTTGGGTGCGAATTGTTGCAAGCCGACACTGTATCTTTCCTCTTCCTCTGAGATCACTTCCCTGTGTGTAACCGGGCCAGAGCCTGGCTCATGGAAACCATCCATCTCCATAAACCTGCCCCTGCTCCAACAACCCCCATCGTTAAGAGTTACTATCTACATGACCTTAAAATCCCTCGTTCCTTTGATGTAGCAAAGGTGAGACCCCTGTCCATGAGCCACCCTTGATTGCCACCATATAACTAATCCTGAGCAAACATATATTCTCCATGTACTAACAAATTCCGACACCCCTGTTTTATCAATGAGGCACCTGATAAATGTGCCCCAAAAGTACACACCAAGATAAGGCACCTGGACCACTGCACCCCTGTCCCCTTCTGCTCCAAGTCAAGAATGTATATCTATTGCTACAATTTATAGAAGACAATGTGCTATGAGCAGTCTTGTGTGTTCTATTAAATCTTGCATGCCCATGATTACTGTGAAGTTTAGCTTAGTTAGAATTACAACTGTATGGACACCGCTCGACCCTTTGCCCTGCTCTGATGAGCCCAGCTGCCCCACATCCTGCAAGAAGCAACAAGTTCAACCCCAGCCAATCCAGCAGCAGCACTACTAGAGTCCTCTGCGTGCCCCATTTTATCTTTATATAAAGAATACCTTTTGCTCACTCGCAATCTCTCCTGGTCTCATTCCCTACTGTGTCCATTGGTATTCATTTATTCTGTTGTTTTACCGTAATTGTGGGGAATGACCACTTTCAGTATCACACTTGTTAAAAGCATTAATGGTAGAACAATGAACTGATTTGTGGCTATCTAACTGGAGAATACGGCTTTAATTGAACACAATTTAATAAAAGCCATGCTTGCTGAGAATAAATGGGATCTCAAATGACTGCAGTAGTCAGGAAGAACTCCAAGGATTTTTGAAATTTGAGCTCTACCTACTTGATCATAGGGAGCCCTGTGATGAATTGGATTTTGCTCTGCAGGAGTACAGGGTTGAGTAGGGGTAAACTGGGCCCCTCAGCCCTGACACTTCTACAAACCAAAACACAACACTATTGTAAAGGTAAAATAGGGACAATGAAGAGTCATTTATTTCATTTATTTATTTTGACATTTATAGAGCGCACCTAACCCGGAAGGTTGCATTTAGGTGGTGGTTTCAGTAGTTACATGTTGCAGTAGGTTACAGTTTATGGTTGCAGTTAAAGTATGTTGTATGCATGACATAGTAGTTGTGGTTGGTTACAGGTACAGGTAAATTGCAGGTACAGAGTTTTGACAATAGCAGTATGATTGCAGTTCCTCTAGATATCTTTGGAAAAGAGACAGATTTTGAGGCCTTTCAGGAAGGCCCAGAGGGAAGGATCTGATCTAAGTGCTAAGGGCAGGGATATCCATTGTTTGGCCACAACTACAAGGAAGCTGCTTCCTCTAGCTTTTTGGTGCCTGTATCTAGAGATGGCTAGAAGGCACATGTGGTACAGATTGTGTGGGTCTGTTGAATTGGGACTTGGAGATTTGTCTAGCTAGATAGATCGGGCGATGTTTGATAGGCATTTGTGGGGCAGGGATAAAGTTTTGAATGTGATGCGTTCCCGGAACGGGAGTCAGTGGATATTTTGTCCAGCTGATGAGATGTGATATTTTTTAGGGATGTTGAGTGCAGCTCTTACAGCATTGTTCTGGATGATTTGCAATTTGTCAATATTGCGCAAATTGGATCCTACAAAGAGGGAGTTACAATAGTCAATCCCAGACAGTATGAGGGCTCTGGCAAGTTTGATACAGTTGTCAGTGGTCACGAATGGCCTGCAGTCATTAATCAGTTTGGCGGTGTAAACTGGGGCCGATGCGATTGCGTTTACCTGCCTCGTTAGGGAGAGGGACGAGTCTAGATATACTCTTAAGTTTTTTACCTCTTTGGCTACAGTGTTTTCAGTGTTTTCCGTCAATGGTAAGGGATTTATAATTCTGATAGGTTGTTCAGCAGAGTTTGTTTGCCAATGAGGAGTAGTTCCATTTTCTTGTCATGTATGCAGGGCTTGTGTTGCGCCATCCAGTCTTGGATGGTTTGGTATATTTCACTCAGCACATTGAAGTCAATGTCATATTTGCCAGTGATGGGTAGGAGCATGGTTGTTGGAGTGTCTTCCTCGTAGTTAGTGTATGTGACACTGAGTCTGTCTAGGAGGTCGAGGAGTGGCTTGGTGAAGATGTTGTAGAGTGTTGGTGAGATACAGGAGCCTTGGAGCACTCCACAGGTAAATGCAACTGCGGGGGGGTGCAGCTGCTGTTGAGAACACTCTCATTGTGCGGTTGGACAAGAAAGACTCGATCCTCTTCATGGCTTTGGCCGAGAAGTGGGCAGCTAGGGCGAGGTGTTGGCATAGTATATTGTGATTTACCATATCAAAGGCTGCTGAAAGGTTGAGTAGGAGGAGGATGGCCAAGTTACCCTTGTCTTTCATCTCATCCATTTGGATTTTGGGGGCGTAAGCCCAACTGGCGCAGGCCAAAGAGGTTGTGAGTTTCCAAGTATTTTTGAATTTGAAAATAGGAGGAAGGGTACCGTTGTGATAGAGCGGCAGTTAGTGGGGACGTTGGGGTGCAGTGTAGCCTTTTTGAGAAGTGGGAGTACGCATGCTTCTTTAAGGTTTTCTGATACTTTGCCAAATGAGAAGGATTTATTAATAAGGGCCGTGATGAAGGGGGCAAGCTTTTCAGCAAAGTTTTTTATGAGAGAGGCTGGGCAGATGGCTCCTTAACATCTCAAGGGTTTTTGGTCTTTGATGAATTGGTAGTTTCAATGGTAGTTACAGGAGTGAATTCGAACCTGGGCATGGGGCTAGAAGGTGTGGGTTGCTGGTTGGCGGTATGGTCATCTGTACCTGATGTACCTCCTCGCCTTTTATGGTAACGTGGGCTGCACCAGTCAACACGGTATCACAGTTCAAAATAAAGGAAATGCCCAACCAATGTTCTATGAAAATATATATATAAATTATTCAAACACTTCATCTACACATAGAACAATAGAAAATATTGTACAAAAACCCACCCTGAAGGAACAACAGAGAGGATGACTGGAGAAAGTAGTACTCTTACTATTGTTCTACAGGTGGTAGGTAAAGTGCTAACAACAAAAATGAAATCTTGATGAAAACAGCAGCATTCGCGATCAAACCAGTGTTTAGGGTCCAAGTGGACCAAGGGGTAGTTCACAGTCAACAGTGCCTGGATTTGGTTCTTGATGGGATGACAATTCGGGCAGATCAGGCTCAGTTTCGGCATTATGGATCGTTTGGACCCAAAAAAAATTGGGGGTCAAGTAGGGATCATGATGGGTGCTCTGTGCAGCAGAACAGCAGCTCTGCCAGGCTGTGTTGGCCTTTAGACACCGGGAGGGGTCAATGATTGACGCTCCAGTGGTTCATGAGGGTGGGCTACGGTGGTCAAATTGGTAGTCTTAGGTGCGTCAATGTGCAATCGAAGAGATGGCAGTTCAAGGGCTAGCTGGGCC
Source organism: Ambystoma mexicanum (assembly GCF_040938575.1). Taxonomy (NCBI): domain Eukaryota; kingdom Metazoa; phylum Chordata; class Amphibia; order Caudata; family Ambystomatidae; genus Ambystoma; species Ambystoma mexicanum. Next base: position 1,548,437,666 of record NC_090929.1, read on the forward strand.
GAGCCATTGTTGTACCCCCCGGTCAGAGGCTATGCGTGACTGTCCAGTGATTCGGGGTTCAGGTCCTGGAATTGAGAAATCACTTTGGGACTAGCAGGTGATGAGGTTTAGCTAGGACACAACGCAGTGTTGAGCTGGTTTAAAGGGCAAACAATATTTGATGTGGTGGAGGTGAGCAGCAACCAGCACTTGTAACTTTGCTGTTGTTCTAGGTGCGGTGAACACCGAGATACCGGTTTGGTGCTGTAGAACAGGGATCTTTGCTGGTCTGGGCCTTCAGTTGTTGTGATGCCCACTCAGGGGGACTCGAGGATAGGATAGTTCTGTTCAGGGTCTGCTCTTCCTGCTTCAGGAAATTGTGGTGCAGAGTGGCAGGTCCTGGTCCACAGCAAAGGTTCACACGCAATGTTCCATGGGAGTGGATAGGGAGTATATCTTGCTTCTGCCTTGGACATTTCTCGTTTTTCACCTCAGGCTGTGGGCTGTGGAAAGTACAACGTCTCCATTAGTTCTGAGCCAATCTTCTGTGTCTTGAGAGGATCTGAAGAAGGGTGGAAGATCCCTTGTTTTACAGGCACAAGGAATCAGGTGATTGGACTAGCACTAGCCTGCCTTAGTAGTCTAATCGCTGCATTTGAAGAGATTAGACTTTGCCCTTTTTTTCCATCAAGTTTGGTACATAGACAGTATCACAACCACTAATACAGACCAGAAAAGACAAAGTATTCCCCAGTTCCCCAGCCTCCCTGGACCAATACCCTTGTTACTACCTCCCCCCTCACTATCAGCACCCTCCCCTCCTCTACTTTGTGTTACCCCCACCCATTTATCTAGCTTCTGTGTCTCTACACATGTCACCTCCCCCTTCGATTACTGATCTCCTCGTCCCCTGTCTAAGTACTGACACTCTCCTCTTCCCCATCCCACAAAGTCTTTGTATGCTTTTCTGGACATCCTCTATTCCTATGTACCAGCTGGTTGCAACCCTTTACAGAATCTATTCGCATCTGCCATGCCAGCCACTATAGTCAGGGCTTCTGGTCCCATCTAGGGCTCGTTTGGTTAATATGCATGCTATGTTTAGGAATATTCTAGCCTATCTGTCCACCTCCATGTCCATCCATATTCCCAGCAGTGCACTTCTAGGATCCAGCTGTGCTGGTCTCTACAGTACCCCTTCCACCTCCCTTTGCACTTGTTCCCAATATCTTCTAATCTCCAGACATTCCCAAACCATGTGGAAGAACATTCCTCTGTTTGTAGTACATGTAGGGCCTATATCGTCCACCCCTCTCCCCATCTCCCCATCTTTCGCAGTCTCACCTTAGAGTAGAAGAGTCTATGTAGGTAATTACATTGTATCCGTCTCACCCTGGCCACTATTGCCACCACACTTGGGTGCTGCTGTGATAACCTCCACTCCTACTCATCCATGCCCCCACATACCTCTCCCATCTCCATTTCAAGTACTCCAGCTGTCTCGTAGAGTGCAGTGCCAATGCTCAACATAGGTTCCATACCTGTTTTGCTTTAATCTTCCCCTCTAATACATTTTATTCCAGTAGGGAGGTCTGCAAGATTTCATCCACCCACCTAGTATGTGGTGCCAGGGTATGACTAAATTGTATATATATCTAATAATAATAATAATAATAATAATAATAATAATAATAATAATAATAATAATAATAATAATAATATTTTATTTGTGAAGCACGAAGACTTGCCCCATAGGCACAGGAGCACCTTGAAGACAAACAACAAATAACAAAAAAGTGCATCAGATCAGGCAAGAAATTAGTAAACGAGGTTGGTTGGGTGATCCAGGAACATTGTGAAAATAGAACTCTTTTCAGTGCACGCTAAAACAATCAAGTGAGGCACAGTCCCTTAGGTACATGCAACAGTCCAACATTATTTACAATCTGCTACATGTGTCAAATTGGATAACCCCTGATTAAAATGTTTACAAGTGCTCAAAAAGAAATGAAAATGACTGTCCCCACATCCTACCAACACACATTGGCCCTCATTACAACACCTGCGCTAAACCATGGCGCTATTAGCACCATGGTTAGTGCCGGTGTTGTAACGAGTCCGCCATGGTGAAATGGGGAAATACCGCCCCATTCCAAGGTTGGCGGGGCGGTATTTCCCCATTTCCCCATGGCCCTTCCCCATTCCCATTTTTGCCCCATAGGGCTCAATGGGAATGGGGAAGGCAGCAATTACGGTACCGCAAATTGCCGTACAGTAATTGCCTGCGAGGTCCCTGTGCGGGTCCCTACTTTAACGGCTGGTCCAGACCAGTTGTTAAAGTCGGGTCCCGCAAAGGGACCTCGTAGTAAGGCGCTAAGTGGTTAACGGCGCCGCAGCCTTTTACGGCACTGTTAACTACTTAGCGCCAGGGTCGTAATGAGGCCCATTCTCTGTTACTTTGGGAGCACCAATTATCTAGTTTGATCCTACAGAGGATTATTAAATCAGAGGTTCTAATGGACCCAGGCCCAGTCTGTTGATGTAACCAGTGCAAACCTTTATTTCAGACCTGATAGATCTCTCCACATTTGTAATAACAAAATTTCTGTGATCCATGGCCAGACCACTCAGATTATCATCATCAATCACAGTCATATCTAATTTGACCACACATGCTCTTTTCGGGAGACCAGTTGTTATATTAGGGTTACAGAGTAGGGTGAATGGGTATTGGCTCTTGATTACACTCTCCCAATTTGGGTGTCGATATTGGTGCTAAAATTTGTGTTATCTCTCCTGTCACTCCAGGCACAGTAGATACAGTCATAGAAGGATCACAAATATTGACCACAAGGTTCCCACTACTGTCCTTCAGACGATGAGCTGAATAAGCATCAGTTAAATCCGTCTGACATACCATGTCCTTTCCATGAACTTCATTAGAGTCAGTGTGGCAGTCTATATGCTTGCAATGTTCTTGAAAGGGCTGAGCGCAGTTATCTACTCTAGCTGTCAGAAATTGTTGTGCACACATTTCAATAAACTTCACCCAGAGACAGAAGTCAGACATTTTTTCACACAATTAAGTTCACAAACGATATTCATTTTAAGTTGAAACCATATGTCTGCACTAATATGTGCATAGTCATCCATTTGCTCATCCAGTGATTCCAGCGCATCCTAGGTTGGTCACGGTAGGGACTTAGGGTAGTCTATCAACCAAACCCCTTTAAAGAAGAACAATTAGATATGGGCCTAGCTAGATTAAGACCGATGATACTTCCATTCTCAGTGCCAGGGCATATTGCAGTCCAATGGCCATTTCACCAGAAGAACGCTTATAATTTGCCATACGAATAGAGGCATTCAAGTTCAAAATCCCATCCCCCAAAGCAGGGATCAAGGAAAATCCAGACATGCTCTCAGCACTCTCAGCCCCATTATCATCAGAATCATCTCTTCTTGGTTTATGCAGTGTTCACTTCTCTGGGCGCTTAGCGCCATTACCTCGGCTAGACAATTATCATAGGTAGTTAAATATGCAGATGTACTTTAATTACATGATGATCTTTTTTCTTGGAAGACAGACCAAATGTGGTCTACACAAAATGTAACAAATACATCTGTATTTACAGATGGTATCAAGACACATACCCACCCAGTGACATCTGATGGGCTACATTACCCACCAGTGATTTTCCATTGCTACACGGACTACGGGTATGACAAGACGCATGCAAAGTGTGAGTCTATAGAATGAAGGGAAGCATGTGGATCACTTTAGACATCACAAGTGACTGCAGAGGTGAAGACCAGTGAAGCACTCTGTACCCCTACTTAGGCACTAATCAAACACTCTGTGGGTGTATATTGATAACCCCTTTCTCCCCCCCTCCCCGGCATGAATTAGGTGCTATGATAAGGACAGCCAGTGCATGGCTTTTAGCCATTGCACCATCATTAAGTGAGACAGTACAAGTAATATGCACATGAGTAACCTGCAGTCAGATTGATTGTGTGACACCACAGGGGGTATACTTACCCCTTGTCTCTCTACCTTGTGTTTCCCCATAGGAAGCAGAGGTGTCACCCGGATCACCACGTTGATCCACGGAAGGAGTTACTCTTTTTGTAAAAGTACGAATGGTCCTGAGAAAGATGATCTCAACCACCTCGATCATCAAAACTGGTCGCCCCAACCAGGCATGAGTGATCTCATGCACAAGACGATGTACAACTAAAAAGCATATGGACACGTCCAAAACAGTTGTTTTTTAGCACTAGAAAGCTGTTGTACCCTCTAGTCTTCACTGCTCTCCTAGTAGAGCCTATTAACGTCTCCATTAGAATAAGGTCTGAGTAGCCTGGACCACCTCCAGAAACTGGTGATTAAAACACAGATAATCAAAGATGAGAGGATATGTCCTAGTCACTCAGATAAAGACATAATCATATGGTATTCTGTCTTTTCAAAAAGCCATATTAGTGACCTTTATTTAATATTATAAAAGTGTGTGTATGCTGTATAGGGAGATCCTCTCTGCTATCCCTTTTAGATCGGCGGTGCAGCATCTGCTACCTAGGGAGAGATCCATATAGATAGGGGCAGGGTGTTCTTCCCAGTAGGGACAGCCCTTATGTGTGTTGTACCAATTTTCCAAGAGTTTTGACTAGTCTAATATTGAATTTTGTTTTCTCCAATACCGTTCTTATGTGTTACACTGCTCAAAAGCCCCTGCATTGAGGAATGTTTTGAGTCCATCATTCATGCAACCTATGCATTGACCGATAAGTTGGTTCCACCACAATTTGGTTGGATTGTTTAAATATGCGAATTGCAGTATGTTCCAGTATGCCTTAGAATGGAAAAGTTTGATAATCAACATTGATGTAGAATTGAAAATAACTGAATTTATCAATTGTTAAAGCAAATATGTTGTGTGCGCAACTGTTTTTTTTATGTGGCCTCACATATCTAGGAAGTACAATACGTGAACTCAGGATTAGACTCTGTGAACATGTGAATACCCTACACAAGGAAAACATTAAACTACCTTTGGCAGAACTTTGGAAGGTGCATCACCAAATGGATGATAAGGCAAAATTAAGATTTCTGGGACTAAAGAGCCTATTGATTAACCGCAAGGGTGGGGTCAGACAGAAAGAACTAAGAAAACTGGAGGCCTTATTGATTTGCCAACTTAGAATGGTTTTAAAAGGATTGAATTCAGTCACAGAAATTGGGGTCTTTTTGAAATAATTTTTTTGTTTGTTGATATTAAATATTCGCAACACAAGAGATTAAATGCTTACTTTTGTTGAGACTTCCACTGACAATATTTTGAATCAAATTGGATCCTTCCACTTTGGAATATATTTTGTACTAAGGTAATGTGCCTTTTTTATTTGTGATATATGATGGAGATCGCTGACATGTCCTGTCTTGAAATTATTTGAGATCCAAAATGATTCCTCTTTTTGAAAATGGTTTCTTCCATTTTGTAACATACATTGTACTTGTTTTATGTGTAATGTAGTGTGCCTTTCTCAATTGATCTTCAAATAGAGACATTCGCTATTTGATAGTGTGTGCTTAAATATGGGCTGGATATTTAGTGAATAGGGGCATCTTTTACTTTTTGGAGTAGAAGTTACTGGGTTTCAAAGAGCTAATTGTTCATGTTACCAGGTCAAACACTCCTGTCTACAAGAAAATGTTGTTATTGTGTCAGCAATATCTCTAAATAGAGAGATTTGCTAATTAATTACACATGCACAAATATGGGCTGTATATATATTCAGCAGTGAAATGTTTTTCTTTCTGGAGTATAAGTGAATGTGTTTCTAATAGCTAATTGTTATTGTTAGTCGGCCATTTGGTTGAAAACCTCAATTGGGGGCGTGCATACCCTGTGGCATGCTCCTCTTTATGCTGTGACTATCAAAGTTCGAACAAGTGTAGAAAGCATACTGGTTGACTTACCATTTGGTCGGTAAGCTATCTAGAGATGCAGATGTCAGACATTTGAAATAGGTTTTAGGCATCAAATAGGGCGCTCGGTAGTGAGCATGTTTACATATCATAATTAGGGGCATGTACAATGTATGACATTTCTGGTGATCCTGTTATAAAAGGGGACGTTTTCAAAATGGCACCCTTGCAGCACACAGAACGCAGTGAGAAATGAATGAGGAAACACTAACAGGTAACGGCCCTGATTAAGTCTTTGTATGTTTGACACAGCGGAAGTACAAGTCTTTTCAGGATAATATGGAATTATTAATAACTTCAAAGTAATTGAGTGGGACTTAGTGTAAGATTTTGTTTCTCATTCGTTCCCACAGCCACATTCCTTGACCACATTGGTTTAGGACCGATATGTGACATAAGGTAACATATCTTGGATCTCATTTACGCTTCCAGGAATATTAACAGGAATCGAATAAGACTTAGTTAGAGTGTTTGCTAGACATATTGTAAGCTGTATGCTATAAATACCCTCCAAGGGGTGGTATCATACACATGAAACATGTATTGGATCTATTTTATGTTTCCAGGATTGGTGATTGCCAAGTGCTGTTAAGACTATTTGGAGTCAGTAAATTATTTGGACTGTGGGTGCAAAGTGATTTTGGTAAGGTATTCCTTGCTGTTGGCGCAAAGATGGGATTAGTGACTTACTAGAGCTTTAACAGTATTTATATGATGCTTATCTGGATTTTCTTCTATTCCAGAATGAGAACTTTGACAATTTGGAAACATTTGATGAATAGTGGTCTACACCTGAGAATACACAGTGTGAAGTATTAGGTGAGCACCTATTCCAGTTAAGTTTTGGATTAGGTATGGCATACAGTGTTAGGTTGGAAAGTATCCCATGGGGAACATTTTAAAACTCTTCACTTTACATCAACAATTTCACTAATGCAATATTATGCTATCTTGCTGGTGGCATTGTTGGTGGATCTCCCAACTGCACTTAATCACAAGATTCACAAGAACCAGTTCAAAAACAACCCTTTTTTTTAGCAAAGTAATTATTAATTGTAAACAATTTATGGTGGAGGACATTTACAATGGAAATATTTGCATACTTTATGACCAAACTTTTATTTGTATCTAATTCTGTAATTGTTTCTCGTTTGTGTGTTCTGTATTGTCTGTATTATTTAATCTTATGATTACTATATACCCTTCCCGCTCTTCACAACGTTGTGACACATCAATGGTATGTCAATTTTTCATACAATTTTTATTTATATTTTATTGTTTTACCACTTAGTTTAAGGGTCAAAACATCTGTCGACAAAGTTCACCCATTATTTGAAGATTGAGAATTAAGACATTTTCTTTATTGATATTGCCTAAACTGTTACTTATTCATTATTAATGTGTTTACCTAATTTAGAACACGGCGGTTGCGCAAAAAGGGGCACAAACTCATGTAGCTTTGTTTAAAAAAACATTTGAATGGCACAAACAATATTTGAAAGGCTGTAGTGAACCTGATGGAGGGACGCCCAAGTTGCATGTGGGATCCGTGCCCGGCTGAGGGACATCCAAGGGGCGAAGAGCAATCGCCCAAGGTACAAGAGTACTTAAGGAAACTTTTTGTTTGTTTGTTTGTTGTTGTGAAGCAGCAGGTCTTCTAAGGAAAAAGACTATCAGGAAAGAGACTTAGCCTCTGAAGTGTGTGATATCATTGAAACTAAACTGTGAACCTCATGCTGAAATAGCCAAACATGGGAAAGGGAGACCCAGCCATACCATCCTGACTTATCATTTGGTGAACATATCCTTCTTTTCTGTTGAACATTATCCCACACCCTTTTTGTAATTTAGTGGTAAGAATGGCAATAGGATTTTTAGTCTAGGCCCTTTTTATTATTTGAAGGTCGTAGCTAGCTCCCACCTTAGATTTAGGTTTAGATTTGGCATTTACATCACACATAATAAAGTTCAATAAACACCCTTGAACTGTGATCACTTGTGTCTGTCTTTACTGTTGCCACAATGTGTTCCTTCCACAGAGCTCCTAGACCCGTTCTTAGTTGATCTGGCAACTGTTTACAACTTTCCAAGGCCTATTTTCTACTCGGTAGTCCGTGGACAGTCGCGTGTCCCTCGAACGGCTCTTCTGAAGGGACCCACCAATTACTTTTCCTCATTCTAGATCTGGCTATCCAGGAGAGAGCACCAAGAGAAGACCTACTTTGCAGATGTTTTGAAAACCTGCTCCATTGGCACCTGTCATGGCCATTCCTCCTCCACAGCCTCCACCATCACCACCACAACAACCAATTGGAGAGCTTGGATAGGAGAACAGGCACAGGGATGCAGAGAGGAAGAGCAAGTTGAGGTAGAGAAAGTGCCTACCTCCAGTGCCCAAAGTGAGTCCTGAGTATGGCAGTTTTTTACCACCGTTTGGGGTGTACTAAAGGCTCTGGCAGCCAGGGTGAGATGCAAAGAGCACAGGGTTGTGTTTCTACTTTTCTTTCTGTTGTTCCTTCTTGTTTACTTCATCTACAAAAAAATAATTGAATCTATATTTTGTGTGTTCATAAAAACTGCTTCAATCGTATTGGACAAGTTAGTCAGATGCACTTCATCTCTTTGAAAAAATTTCACAATATCATATTTGATATTTTTATCAACAAAAGATGTCATGCCAACATCCTGCAAAAAAGCGAATACAACTTTGGTCACATTGCGCCTTGATTTTGAAATGAGTGTACAAAAAAAGTTTAAACGCACTCTTATTTGTCTTTGAGCTATGTGTGAAAAAAACAATCTTTCCACGTGGGAACAGTCCCATAAACTTTGCAAATGTATCCTTCATTATAAACTGCAATGAAATTCCAGTCACATATCCGAAAATGTTGTCTCCACAGTGAACAAAAATAATGTCTGGATGCTTGAAAGTAACAATATTCTCACAAAACGGGAGAGTTTGCCCACTTCATTCCTCAAACTACATGCCAGAAAATGTCACATTTTTGAAATACAAGATTTACAGATATTTCACGCTGCTCACGACAATGGACCCAAGAATCACCCACAATCCAGACAGTCTACTTCCTCAAACGCATAGCCATCTTCACAGCACGCAAGAAAGATAACTCTTGCTTCCCAGTCTTCCTGTACACCACGCCCAGGAAACCTGATTGGCTGGTACCCAGATGTCAGTGGACATCCATGATGTTCCGCGGTGGGCCTAGTCCCCTTTCCATGCCAGGCAGCCTTGAAAGACCCAGATGGCAAGTGCAGTGTCCACGGACTACCGTGGTGACCGTGGAAACCGTTGCACAGGGTAGCCCTTTTAACCTTTCTACTTTCATGTTTGTAGCATTCCCTCATTAGCTTCTTTCAGACAGTCACACATCCACCAACAACATCCTAAAAAATCTACACCTATCTGTCATCTCAGTTAAAAATTTCATCTTTACTCTTAAACTCTCGGAGTACATGTCTTATGTTACTCACAACGATCTGCATCAAAAACTACCATACAAATCTTCAAGATTTCTATTTGCAGATTCAACAACATCTGATTGCAACAAGACATAGTACAGGCATGGTTATATTTATTAAAGTATTTGTTAAACCATTTTACAAATGTATGTATACAAGGTTCCTGCCACTTACCCTGTAATAAGCCTCTCAAAAAGCATATTCTCTTTTTTAACCACTGTAACAAATGCCATGTATTGTAGTATTCTCCACCTGCTCACATGAAGTGGCAGTTACTTACGATGCTATGCGTTTAAAAATGTTTCTTTTTAGGAGCATTGGCATGACAGTTAAAAAAGACATATAAGGAAAAACAGATTGAAACAATTTGTACAACATTGTTAAAGGGCACTTGGTGGAAGCAAGTACATGTTGGCAGTATATTCATACTGGCCAGCATGACCCATTCCAATCTATAAGTGCTTATCAAAACTTGTTTTTTTTCTCTGCTTTCTGTTACTTGTCACTTCCCCCATTACATTCTCCCATTACACAACTCGGACTAAAAGTCCCAGAATACAAAAAAAAAAAACAGGACTGGACTGTACGGTTCCAAAGAATGACATTTATGTGAAATGGAAAATAGAAAATGCTGTGTATTTAAAAATGTTTCTTTTAAGGAGCATTTTCATTAAAGTTAAATGTATGAAGAAATGTATAACAGAACTGTGTGCAACTTCTCTATAAAAAAAAGAAAAAGCTAATGCAAAAGATGTGTACAACGTTTCTAAATACCACTTAGTGTATGGAAGTTTAATAAATTGGCAGTGCATGCATACTTGCTAACATAACCTGTTCAAATCTATAGGTGCTTATCCAATCCTAGTTTTTTCTCTGCATTCTGGGATTTGTCATGCACATTTTCTAATGAAAAAATGCAACTACAACTCCCACAATACTAAGACAGCAGACTTAATAACCACATATATATTGGAATGAATCATATTGGCAAGTAAACATGTACTGCCAACATATAAAACTTCGACACAAGTGCCACTTAAAAATCTTCTCCACACCTTTTCCATCTGCTTGTCATTTCTTTTAACAAAATGTTACACACAGTGCTGCTATAAATGTGCATATGCATTTTTTTACTGTCATGAAATTGCTAATTTTTTTGTCCATTTTTAATTTCACGCAGATGTCACACTTTCAAACCTCACTCGTTACATCCCTTACACTGCCACCATTCTCCCCCGGCTCACACTTGTCTAAACAGCCAAAGTATCTATATACATCACTTCACTTTACTTATACATTACTATTCTTTCCCAACCTCTACTATAAGACACAGAAACTGCAGCTACAATAATGCACCATTGCATTACCACTAGGCACAGTATCCCTATTCTTTAAAAACACTGCAACACATTACAAATACATAGCACCACAAACACTTCACTTCTTTCCTTAAAATCAGCAGCATTACATTAACCTAGACATGCACCTTTTGCTCACACTCATTTGTGCCCTTTTCCTTCTAGTGTCCCAAACAGCACTACTCACACTCCAATTGTTCTAAATCATAGTTAACATACTTTAATACACAACCCATAACACAACTTTATTAACTATTTTTCCCAACAACTCATCCTACCTTCATAATTAACAATCTATGTTACTAGATGTAATTGACCATTACCACATATACCCACTAACATTCTTTTACAATTACAGAAAAGAGGATTGCCAAACAAAGTTACCAAAAAAGAACACTCTTCACATTCTACAAAGTAAGTACATTAATATAGCATGGATATATTTCTAATTGTTACAGTGTACTTTCACTATATATTAGCTGTACGGCAAAATCACCTGCAGTACCCTTGGGAACACTGCAGGCAATTAGGACTACAAGTGTAAGCACAATTTCACCTTTGGCACAAGCCTGTACTACACAGTAAAGTGGTAGCAATGACTGAGCAGCCAGACTTATCTCAAGAGTTTAAGTGAGCAGTAGAACAAGTTACACAAATAACCAGCAAATACAGTGATTCAAATATACACTTACTCAAGGTTTCTTGGTAAAAGAATATACATGTATTTACTCAGTCAGTTAAAAAACATTACACTAGCATAAGCAGCTCAATATCACACACTAATAAACAATAATTACACAACCGGTAAGTAAATGAACAGGTTTAGCTCCCCTGAAGTGGACGCAAAATGGCACTTCAGATACTTAATAAAGGGGTAAAAAGACAAGGTTATAAGAATAGACAGCCCAAATACATTCATAGGCAGGCCAAAGGGGGTTCAGTTAAATACAACCAGCAATGATTCTCAATAGGCCTGGGGCAAAGTCAATGGTTCAGAGTCTTTTGTATAGGATAGCACAGTTCTGGTAGATATTGGTTATGTGTTTGCCACGGAGATTAGAAGAATTTGGCTAGGCAAAAGTTTGACAAATGTTAAGGGAAGGACAAGCCTTCGTAGTGGAGGAAAGTTTCACACACTTTCTCGATGGCCGAAAAGATTTCCGGACCGCGTTTGCACAGTTCCTTGTTAATGACGAAGAGCTGTAGCTGAGGCAGTTGTTCCTGGCAGTTCGAGCAGATCTCGCTGTTCCTGTGCTTCAGTCATGGGGACAAGAAGGAGGACATCAGGAGGTTCCTGCACTGCCCAGGGATGAGGCAAAAAGTGTTAGCAAGACGTCTGTTTAAGGTGCGAGTGCCTTAAAGTCCACGAGCTGGTTTCCTTCCCTATGGCTATCTGGTTTTCAACAGCACTCTGATGAGAATTCGACCAGATGGGGACGGTGTCCAGGTGGCTTGCGAGTTGGTTGTTCCCACCAACTCAAGGGAAGAAGTTAACCTTGATGGGCTTCTCTGTCGAGGGAGTTCCAGCCAATTCGAACCTGCAGCAGGGCTTCACCAGTCGTCCAGGAGTTGCAGCAGTCCTCTTCCTTCAGCTCGTCTTCTGTTCTTTCATTCCAGTGGTCGACTCTGCTTTCCAAGTCACAGAGACCTGCTTTTAAATAGTTTTCCCCCATTCATTCCAGCCTGGCTGTCACTCACACAGCAGGGTGGCTGTCCTTGTCAGACAGCCAGCAGGCCAATAACACCATTCAGGTCTCCTAGGAGACAAAGCACAGGGAGTTTCGGGCACCTCCCTCACATCCTGTCCACCCCAGACACTCTGGCGCCACAGGAGGGTTTCAGAACTGAAGCCCGTCAAAGGCCAACAAACAAAGGGACCAAACCTGGTTTGGCGTGCAGAGACCAACACAAGAAGGACCTGTCCTAGAGAAAATGGCGAAAAAAGATGAACAGAGTCGTTTTTTACAAATAGGTCTTGGGCGCCATATTGAAAAACATGACTGACTCGATTTTTAGCTACTATTGTTAGCGGTCTGGAAAAATCATGGTAGTTTGATCTAAACCACTGCCACCAGCATTTAAAGTAGGAAGGGTAACATTTTACTGTTACATGAGTGTTTTGACTCAGGGGAAGCTAGTGTGTGCTGGGTCAGTAAATGTAAACAGACTAGTAAAGTCAATTTAACTTTACAGGCTCTGGGAGGCAGTAGTCAGTCCCAGTGAAGATATTTAAACCGTGGGAAGTCTGAAAGACAACCCTGTGCCACTGCACTGAAGGTGCTGTGTGACACACAGACAAATGATAATGCATATGGAGTTGTTTTAAAACTCCAAAACCAAAGATCACAAAAGTAAAACACACATCAAAATACATGAAAGAGTGGGAAAAAAGGCTCACACTCTTTCCAGGTAAAAAAAACAAACTCTTAGAAATCCAGCAAAGTTGCTGGGGGTCTCAAAAGGTAAGGGAAATTAGCACATATTGAGAATTCTCCCTAACATTAGCCTAGTGAATTATTTTCAAATCAACATTTATTTCACTCTTACTCATTATATTGCATCATTCACACTCTTTCTATTCCCATCTAAACACCACCCTTATAACACTGTTTTCATCAAAACATGATAATGTCCCTACTCATTCAATCACAGCACAACTCCCTTACTCGCTATCCCAGGCCAATCACACCAGTACAAGCTCTTAGGGCCTCATTAGGAGTCTGGCAGTATCCTGGCAATAATACCACCGGGATACCACCAGCACAAATAGTGTTACTGCTACTCGGTCTGGGGCAATTAGTGCCGTATCATGAGTAGCAGTTGGGCGGTTATTACCCATTCCCATTGTGTCCATTGGACCCAATGGGTTTGGGGGCACTGTTACCACTGGTGGTAATTGCACAGGCGGTAATAGCACCTGAAAATGGGTGTTAAGTGGACATTTTTACCTCCAGCTTTTTGCTAGAGGTAAAACTCTAACTTACTGCCCAACCCATAATATGGCCAGCCCTTAAATGCGGTGATAATAGTGTTACCGCCACATTAAAGGTCTACTGCCCAATCCATGATGAGGCCCTCACTCTTACAACCTTCCCACCCACACCTATCATCCCACTACACAATCACACAGCACTCTACAATCACACCCACACCCCCATGCACAGCACATACATATACATTCCACAACTTTCAAACCCAAACTTTCTTTTTTCCAACAGACAGAACAGAATGCCTACTAAAAAGCAACTCCAAAGAAAACAAAGCCAAAATAGAGCAGATAAGAACACAAGCAAGCCATATAGTCATTCACCTCTAAAACAATGTATAGAAAACATTAAAACAAAATAGCTAGTAACGTTACTCAACAAAAAGAAAACAGCCACCACTAAAAAGAATAAGGGCGATCTTGCAAAAAATAAATGTGGACCAAAATGTAAAAACAAAAGCTCACCTACTAATGAACCTAACACTATATCTACCAATGTTAACGTAGCCACAGTAAAGCATTACAAAAAATACATTTTTCAAAAAAAAAGTCAGAGTAGAGTTCTCCACAATCTTATAAAGCTGAAAAGTCACAATCTACACATAAAAACTACTCTGAAAGACTAATCCTCGAAGCTCTAATTGACAGTGCAATTATATTAAAGAGAACATTATTTATATTGACTTTAAATAGAAAAAACCACTAACTAGATTAATCAATACATTACAAAATGTTCTTCTAACCATGTGCAATTTCAATATACATACCTTTTCAAACATGTGTGAAGGTGAATGGATTCACACAAGCAGCACATGGCCATATTTAATGAAGAGGCTTATAAACAAGAACAACTAAAAAAAACAATTGCCGTAGACAGTAATGGCCGAGGGTATGAAAATGTAGGAGGCACCATTTTGGCAAAAGTAACACTTATGGAAAATAAATCCCCAGTAAACTTTCAACCAAATGTTCCCTTTGCCCAAACAAACTGCCCAGTGTACAAATGGACATGCAGCTCAATGTGTAACGTACGCCAACAATCCTTCAATTCTTTACAACACTTTCTCAATCCCTATGTGAAACTAAAGGACATAAGTAGAACTTTCCAAACCATGGCCATGTGTCAAGTGCACAGCCACACTGAACTGTGAGGACATTAATTAGCCTGCATTTCAGGAACTACGTGCAAAAGCACCTTCCACCACATCAAAATGTTAGCAACACACTATTCCGTTATAAGGAATCTTGTGCATAGAATATACTATGCAAAAAGTCCTGCTCTAATACTGCAAAATTAAATAGCATTCTCCTACACGGAACACACAAAGAACTCCTTCCAGAAATAGAGTACATCCAAAGTAAATATTTTGGAACTGAACACCAACCTCTTAACAAGAACATACAAACAATAAATACATCCACTGAAAAACCAGACCAAGTATATGTCTGTTGTTGCAGAACTTTTTATAAAAATAGCACACAATGATCAGATATAGTGTACAAAATAGAGGACAATGAGGAATCCCAATGGTTCCAATTAGCTTTATATCTAACAGCAGAACATAAATACAAAATAACTGACCCCTCAATAGTTTGCATGTACTGCAATACAAAGCTTGACAATAACCAAATGCCATCACATGCTTCACTAATAACTTCCGACTTCCAAAGGCTGTTAGGCAAAATTATATGCAGTTCCCTTTGGGAACACCACACCCAATTAGGACTACAAGTGACAGTACAAATTCACCTTTGGTACAAGCCTGTACTACACAGTAAATTGGGAGCGATGGCTGAGCAGCCAGACATATCTCAAGAGTAAAGTGAGCAGCATCAATAATTACACAAAGGACAGCAATTACTATGATTCAAACAAACACTGACTCAAGGTTTCCGAGTAAAATAATAGACATTTATTTATTTACACATCAGTAATTAAACATTTCACTATTATCAAGCAGAAGAAAAATCATGTTACCAATACACTACACGACAACCAATAGATTCTGGACAAGTTAGGCTCAAAATGAAGTGTGAGCAAAATGGCACTTCAGCAATTTAAAAGGGAGGGAAAGACAAAGTTAGACAGAAATTGAGCAGCACCAACAAGTAAGTAAGCAGGGCAATCTAGAAAAAGGAACTGCAGTGATGAAATCAAATTAAAGGGGCCTGGCCCAAAGTCAATGGACCAAAATCTTTGCAGAGGATCACACAGTTCAGAGTAGTTCACGGTTAAGTCTTTGCCAAGAGTTCAGAATGAAGTTGGTCGGATGAAAAGTTACTTTAAAGAATGGAGAAGGACAAGCCCTTGGATTGGCAAAAGATTTCACACACTTTCACCGCGGCTGGAAGAAATGAACAACCGGGTTAGCACCTTACCTTTAAAGCAGAAGAATGCTGTAGCTGAGACAGATGTTCCTGGCAGGTCCTGCAGGCTCATGGTTCCTGAAGCGACTGTTGGACTGATGAGAAGGAGGAAGACTGGAGGGTCCTGCACCTCCCAGGGAAGAAACCAGCAGCAGAGCTAAGCGACAAATAAAAGGTGCGCTCCTTATAACGCAAGCAGGGTCTGTTCCTCCTGGCTATCCGGTTCACTGTAGCTCTGTATAGCAAATTCGACCAGAGAAGGGAGGCCTGGCGAGCAGCTTGGTGAACTGGTTGTTCCCACCAGCTCAAGGGGAGAGGATTCCTTGCAGATCTTCCCTGCCATCGAAGCTTGAAGATTCGGACCCACAGCAGGGCTTCACCGGGAGGGTCAGTCATGGTAGAGGTCCTCTTCTGTCAGCTTCTCCTTGGCTCTCTCGATCCAGTGGCGACTCTGCCTTTTCAGACCCAGAGACCTGCTTTTTATGCAGTTTCTCCCATTCACACAGCCTGGCTGTCAATCACACAGCAGGATGGCTGTCCCGCTGGGACAGTCACCACAGCCAATCATATCGGAGTGCGACATGGGTCTCCAAGGAGACCCTGTGCATGGAGTCCTAAACCCCTCCCTCACATCCTGTCCCCCTCAGACATACAGGCGCCTAAGAAGGGCTTCCGTGCAGAAGCCCATGAAAGGACGGCGAACAAAGGAACCACACACAGGAACACAGAGTAAAACATGAGAAAGGCTTTTACAAAAAAAAAATGGTGAATAAACCCATCTGGAACTGTACAAAAATTTATATGGTCCAGCGGGTTTAAGTTTGAGGCTACCAAGATAGCCTAAAACAATGCCAGGGCTATTTAAGATAACCGTGGTAGGAAAAAATAGGCTATTTACCACTGCCACCAGCCAAACCTTAATGAAAAGGAAATGAAACAATGTTCCAAGAGAAACAGACAACAAGGGGTAAGTATTAACCCTTTCCAGAACTCTTTGTAGATAGTTTGTACTGTTTCTGTGAGTTTTAAAAGAGAGACTAATAAAGTCAATGGGAACTTTACATGTTCTGAGAGACAGTATTCAGTCTCAGAAAATGGAATCGGAGTTGGGAAGTCTGAAAAAGACAACCCTGTGTCACTGCACTGAAGGTGCTGGGTAACACACAGTAAAAAGATGATGCCTATGGAGTAGGTGAGGCCCAGAGTCTATGAACACAAGAAAATGTTAAACTCACACAGCAAAAGACATGTAAGAGTGGGGAAAAAAGGCTCACACTCTTACCAGGTGAACAAAATAAATCCTAGAAATCCAGCAAAGCTGCTGAGGGACTCAGTAGGTAAGGGAAATTAGCCATTTAGGAGAATTCTCCCTAACAAATTCTCTCCAACAACTTAACTTGTTTGAGAGCATTGTAATACACAACAGTACACCCATTGCAAGCTAGAATACACCTTCAACCGAAAACGCCCACATTGCCTCCATCTGAGTTACTAAAAGACCACCGTGGTAAAGTGATATATTTGCCATTAGATCTTAAAGAAAATATAGAAACTCTAGGAGTACAACAGCCAATACATCAATCTTTGATTGTACTAGTTAATGGTGTACCAACAAAAGACAAAAAAGATGGCAACAACTATTCAACTTAAACAAAGTTAGACAAGTCCTACAATATCTGAAAGAAAACAGTGAATACTACAAATATATAATCACAGAAGAAAACTTAGATCCTGTTACTGCAGTCAACATTTTAGACTAGTATACAAGTTGCCTGCTACACTCCAAAGACACCATTGAAGATTAATTAGAAACATATCAAATGCGTCAAGCCAAAGGATCCCCAATGAGCATATGGGGAAAAAAAAAGTACAGATGCATGTTCTTCCTCTACTCTTTCCTACAGAAAAAGGAGGAACATATGATGAAAGATCCACACATATTAGTGCATCATAATATCAATTTTTGCCAGACAGCCAGCAGGCCAAACACCCCAGAGTGCATTCAGGTCTCCTAGGAGACAAAGCACAGGGAGTTTCAGGCACCTATTCAGACAAAAGATATAATACATTTTCCACCTCCTGTTCGAAAGTGAACTAGCAAATCTACATTATGGAGTTGTACACACATTAAAACAGACTTACATTTTTTAAACATGTGCGCTACACAACTGCTTCAAAAGATAAAAGGCAAAGATGTAGTTTTGCAGTTAAGTATCTCAATTCTCTTGGCAAACATGTGTGGTACAAATAATATTTGTTACGCAGTCACATAGTTTGCTAAGTTACCTCGGACCTCCCACATGGTTTGCTACTTTAAGTTGTGAAGAATATCCATGGGATAACTTGCACAACTTCTTACGCACTGCAAACTAAAATAAAGAGGTACTAGAAATGAAAACACCAGGAGAACTCTGTGCTCTTGACCCTGTCAATTTATAAAGGTACTTTCACCACCGCTTCATTGTCATGCTGCACTTCATCTGCAATAAAACTACACCTCCACTCAGAGAAGTGCAATACTTCTTTTGGGGAAGAGAATATAATACAAAGGAGGATATATCATGGACAACGTGTTCGCCTTGGAAGCAAGACGACGCAATGCAACACAGCTTCGATCCCCGGGTCCATGCTTAGTAACCTCTGGGTTTTAAGTGTGTTATAAAAAACCAATTACAATTGCAATATTGTGGATAAAAGATGCTCCAAAATTTGGCCATGACAGTGATGCCACTGTTTTACAGTTGTGATTGAAAAATACATTTGCTGTGACATCCCTTCAGAAACTGCAAATAGTGACCAACGTGCACAAATCGTACGCTTCCAAAAACATAAGTGTGGCAAATACTGCACAAATAAATATAAAAACAAAGGTAAATGCTGTACCAAATGTCACTTCGGCTTCCGTTGACCAGTTTGCATACAAGGACAAATAACTAGCTTCATGTCTTCTGTTAGACACAGTACACATCCTCTAAAAACATATACATCATTATAAGAGACGAAGTATCCAAGCACATCAATGATTACAATGCAAACAGTGCATGCTTGTGGAATGCAAATAGATGAATACAATACATTACAGACAACTCCTCTGCAGTGGCAAGATATGTCACAACCTGTCTCACCAAAGCTGAGAAAAGCAAACTAAAGACCTCTGGGATGACATATCATCTGACAAAACACTGTCACAAAAATTGTACAGCTTTGGTGTAAAAATGCTCTAGCATAGAGAAAGCAGGTGCTGCGAAGCTGCAGACCGTTTAACAGGTACAGCCTTATATGGCAAATCTAACCTTGTTTCATCTTCATCCCAAAAAAAGAGTACTAAAAACCTTCCATAAGATAGAGAAACAAAAGTCACAAATTATCCCAACAGCCAGGACATTTAAAAAAAAATGTAATTGACACATACTACCCAAACAGAAGTAATGATTTGGAAAACATGTGCCTGTACAACATAGCCCAAAACTACTCCTACAAAAACCATGTCACAACAGGTGAGACAACTGGCAAATGTTCTCAACTTGTGAAGGAAGCCTATTAAAACGTACAAAACCCAGCCTAATTAATCATATAAATGTATCATTTAAATCTCCACAACGTAGAGAACTTTATTACATGGTCCCATTGCTACTGTTTAAACCTTGGAGAAAAGAAGAAATATTAGGTGACAATGACTCATTTGAAGCTGAATTAAAAGGAAATGAAAGCAGTATAACAAATGTCAATTGCAAACAATACAAAGAAATGTTGGACAATGAACTCCAACAAGAAGAAAACATTGAAGCTCTACAAAATAAATACAGTCCTGAGGTTTGTCAACCTTCCCTTACAGGAAGCCAATAACCACTTGGAGAACCACTCAATTTAAATGAAGCAGAAATAGCCATGACTGAGGTAGAAAATGTATCAATTAATATAATTGGAAGAAGACTTGGCAGTGCTTAAATCACAGCTAGATGATCAACAACTCACCATTTATCTAGAAGTTACTTAAGAAATTGAACATGGTTTTAAACATGAAACTAATAGTTGTAGCTGTACAAATTATAAACCTCTGCTCTTGTATGTAAGTGGTGAAGCCGGTACTGGCAACACTTTTAAATAATCAACACATTTCGACAAAACTTAAACAACAACCTTTCAGGTGTTCTAACAGCCCACACAGGTTTAGCTGCCTGCACCATAGCATGTGTAACTTTACACCGACTACTGCTCCTCCCAGTAGAACACCAAAACAAATTATAATATTACAAATTATCAACAGACGCTGCTACTGAAGCATGCACAATTCTGAAACAAGTTAAAGTGCTCCTGATAGATGAAGTAAACACCGTTACCAAACTCATGATGGCTTTAATTCATCTCAGAATGAAAGAAGTCCTAAGAACGAACCACAAAGGACTGTTTGGAGGAACACTATTGTTTTCCGAGACCTCCTACAGTTAGCAGTAATAGGTCAACCTATTTTGAAAAAATTAGGACAAAATAACGTAACACACTGGGCAGCTTTGGAAATGTAAATCCCTGACAACATTTTTGCTATATAGAACTAACTCAAAACATGTCTGTCAGTCTGAAGATCTCATCTAAGATAACATTTTAAAAAGCATTAGAGCTGGACTGCTTCCAAAGATGCAAAATACATCTTAAATACTAGACTAATCCATGAGTTATATAGGCAAAGCACATCTGCTCCTGGTGTAATGGAATAATTAACTCAACAAAATATAATATTGCATATCCTTAATGCCAACCCTTGCAAGCTGTAGTCAATTCAACGATACAATGTTGACAAACGAAATGCAACCATACTGCATATCAGCTCTACAGACAAATTAGAAGTGCATGGCATGAGACTTCCTATGTGTCAACAAGCAACAGCATGACTAGATAGCTTAGAAAACTCTATCTCTAACACAGCTGGATTAGAAAAAGGTATTATCTCTGGGTCTAAACTTCAAAGTAATTCTAAAACCTAACATTGACGTTGTAAAAGGTTTAGTCAATGGAGCAATTGGTACAGTTGTGGGCTTCCAAGCATATCACCATGACAACATTCAGTTTGTCAACCTCCACTTGGACAAACTTGCAGAAGTTAAAGAAATAGGCTGCACATTAGCATGTTTCCTTCTTTTCAAACACATATACGTACGTACGCAGAGAATAATTATCTGTATCTCCTGCAAATGCTGTCACTATTTACAAATCGCACAGTCTAATGCTAGATCACGCATAGATTGACATGGCAGTACAGTATTCAAAGAAGCTATGAATTATCTAGCAATTTTTGTGACTATGAACACTTAATGGTCTATTTCTAATTACCTTTGAGGCAATCAAAGTCAACACCTGACATTCTTTGCATTCTAGAATATAACCAGTTATGTACCCTTTGCACCACCCATCTAGATATGTACCCTGTACCTCAAAGAATAAAACATTTAAAAAGAAAACTAATACAAACAGAACCCTATAACAGATCTCCCAACAATACTGCTAAAGAAACAAAGACGGACTGCTGCTGCATCAAATAATACAACCACAAAACTGTCTAGTAGAAAATCAACTGCACCATCAATAGAATACTTACAGAGAAATGTCTCTTCTCAAAACTGCAGGCCCATCAAAGGATGCAGAGGCACAACTCTCTGGTCCATTTAAATTCAACAACACAACTCGAGTAAATTTCTATGCAAATGTATCAATCAATCATCTTTTCCAATTGCCACCAATTGTTCACAACATTTACATAAACGGCTTGGACCAGTTGTGTTTGCAAATGCTTGTCCTTCATAGAAATGCCACACATAATCCTGACAGCTCTTACAGTTTCTAATGTATAAGGCAAACATTGGACTACTGTACAGGAATGGTAAAATTCACCAAAAACACACAGGAAGATCCACAATAATTCTTAATTTACTTAATACAAGCACTACAAAACAAAAACATGCCTATAAATTAAATCTTACATATGTCATACACGTGGAAACATACATGAACTCTCTGCATCCATATTTCAAAAGAGCACATCCCTACTGAACGATTGGTGTATGCATCCACATCAAATTCTGAATCTATTGTATTTCACCAACTTCTGCACAATGCAAATCAGAGCATATTATGCCCTTTTTGTAATTCAGAAAATCGTTCCAACATATAAATAAACTCACATGGCCAATATGTAATACTAATGCTTCTAAGGTACAATGCAAATGGTACCAAAACAACTGTAAGCTTACTAGCTTCACAAATGGCCAAGTATCTCTTTGCAAGAAAACCTTCACAACAGTGGGCATAATCTACCACACTGGTGCTACAACCACTTCAGGCCACTGTACTGGATATGTAAAAGAAAAAGTGGTTGGTTTGAATGTAACAACACTTCTGTTACTCTAAAACATAGGCTGCCAGTAAATCTAAAAAATGCCTTCTTAACTTTACACCGACTACATACAGCAAATAGGCCTGACAGTGATTCTGCATTTTTTTCAGGTGCACATTAATGAGTGAAGACAAGGAAGCAAAGACAGAACAATCTTCATTCAGGGCTCTATACAGATTGTGCAAGTGTAGGAGGGTGAGGGGGGGGCAGGGGTCCAAGTGCGCCCAGTCAGTAGAGACTGGTGAAGTGCAGAGAGCCAAGCTCTACAAGGTTTTTTTTATTACAAGTGCAGTAGGGTGTAGGACATTTGCAGCAAGTGCAGAAGGACTGGCATGGGTGCCTGGGACCTGTGAGACTCTGAGGTACACCATGCAACCATTCAATAAGCTGTGTGGAAGGAGGGAGAGAGGAAGAACGGAGAACTAGGATATCTGGGCAGGGTGAGAGAGAAGGAAGAGGAGAAGAAGAAGGTCTTGAGGAGTTTCCAGAATTTAAGAATGTCAGGCTCAAGACGTAGAGTGGCAGGGAGGCTGTTCCAGAGGGAGGCACCTACTGAGGAAAGGGATCTCCCTCCAAATCTCTGCTTAAAGAATCGGCTCACTCGCAGAAGGTGGAGGTAGATGAGCAGAGGGTTTCAGATGGACAGTATTTAGGAAGGCATTGTTGAAGGTAAGTAGGTCCCAGGCCCCAGAAAGCCCTGTGAACAATACAGAGGGTCTTGAATTTGATGCTTGCAGCCACGGGGATCCAATGAAGGGATTTCAGCACTGGAGAGATGTGGTCCCTGGGCTTGAGGCCAAGGATACGTCCTGCAGTTCTGTTTGCAAAGGACACAGGGCGGAAGCAGGGAGGTTGAGTAAGTGGCTGTTGCAGTAGTCCAGCCTGGAGAGAGTCAGGGCTATGGAGACGGTGAGCCGCTGAGGGAAAGTGAGAAAAGGTAGAGTGCCTCTAAGGCGGTGTAGTTGATACTTAGGGGTAATTCATAGAAATGAGCGCATAAGTGGCGCACGCGGCTGGCGCACAGAGTGCGCGTGTGGCAGTCTGCGCCAGCCGTGTGCGCCAAAACCCATTTTGGCGCACAGCATATTCATGGATTATAACATCTCTAAGCAGCCGTGGCACAGAGCAGCGCAGCGACCCTGCAGCAGCGCCAGTTACACCCCCAACCCACCCCGTGCACGCACAAATCCAGTACATGGCACAAAGGCCAGTGTACCAGCATACAGCCCCCCAACCACGAACACGCGTGTAAAACTCCCCACGCACACCCCACAATACATGTACCCCGCTCGCGCTAGGCCAATTGCGTGTAAAACTCCCAGCGCACCCCTCGGAATACACGTACCCCGCTTGCGCTAGGCCAATCACGTGTAAAAATGGCTGCGCACCCCTCGGAATACACGTACCCCGCTCGCGCTAGGCCTGTCGCGTGTAAAACTCCCTGTCCACCCCTCGGAATACACGTACCTCGCTCACGCTAGGCCAATCGCGTGTAAAACTCCCTGCGCACCCCTCGGAATACACGTACCCCGCTCGCGCTAGGCCAATCGCGTGTAAACTCCCCATGCACCCCTCGGAATACACGTACCCCGCTCGCACTAGGCCAATCACATGTAAAAAGTGGATAAAGTCACCCCGTGGAGTGAGCTGACTGCGGGGCATACCCAGTGTGGATGTGCTGCCTGTGGGGCATACCCAGGGGTGAAGGGCTACCTGCGGGGTATGCGGCGGGTGGATGGGCTGCCTGCGGGGTATGGGGAGGGTGGATGGGCTGCCTGCGGGCCATGGCCAGGGGAGAAGGGCTGCCTGCAGCATATGGGGAGGGTGGATGGGCTGGCTGCCGGCCCTGGCCAGGGGAGAAGGGCTGCCTGCGGGGTATGGGGAGGGTGGATGCGCTGCCTGCGGGGTATGGGGAGGGTGGATGGGCTGCCTGCGGAGCATGGGGAGGGTGGATGGGCTGCCTGCATGTATTCTGGGGATGCGCATGTAGTTTCACACGGGGAGGCGGGTACATGTATTCCGAGGGGTGCAACAACGGGAATTGCCAGTGTCAGTCCTCCCAGGTGTGCCCTCTCCCCCCTCCCCAGGACCTGCTGGCAGCCCACAACACAGGGGACTAACCTGCACCCCTGGCCATGCCCTGCAGGCAGCCTATCCACCCTGGCCATGCCCCCCAGCCAGCCCACATGTCACCATGCACAAGTGAGCACTGACACATGTCCCCCTGCACCTCCACCCACCCTGCAGTGACAGGCACCTACCAGTAGGCCCCGACTCATGCCCCCCCAACACGTCATCATGATCCACAATCATGGCCCTCATGGCCTCCCAAATCCCACTGCATGCCACCCTGCCCAAAGAACCAACCAATATTACATCCACCCCACATTGAAATGCCCATTACATGATACAACCCAAATGGTATGTATGTACATCAACACATGTCCGTCACACATACACAATGGGTGCCAGTGAATGTGAAAACCCACATCGTGAAATGCATGAAACCAATGAGAGAATACCACACATTGAAGTATGAAACAAAAATGAAGGGAATTCAATCAAAACACACCATAATGTAAATAATAAATAAAATGCAGCATGTCCCAAAAAGAAAACAATACATAAAATGAGAATCCAAATAAATCCAAATGAAAATGTGTCCAAAGTCTCCGTCCAACAAAGCAAATCTAAAGGGAAAGAAATAAGTAAAAACCATTGCTCCATGGTGAAAAAAATAAAAATATGAAGAAGATAAATCCACTGTTCAACTATATACAAATAACAAATCCAGGGTCCATGAGCCCAACGAGATAAATGAAGCCTACAAAAAAACCTACCTAATTAATAACTATATACAAAAATGTGGGGCATAGTCCATGCACCCCAAATGAAAGAAAAAAGAAAGGAAACTTTACACTAATGAACTATATACAATGGCGGCGGGCAAGTCCAACGGCTCACTTGTTGATGTCATGGGCAAGGGCATCATCGAACTCCTGTTCAATGTTTTGGAGGCGGGCCTGTTCTCTGGCCCGAGGTCTCGCAGGGATAACGCCAGGACCACCTCCAACTCCCTGCGAATACCCTCGAAGGCACTCAGCCCGCCTCAGCGCCCTGCGCATGGAGTTCTCCCCCCTGACCATTGTGAGCCGTGCCTCCTACGCCCGCTGCCGCTCCGCACCTATCCGCTGGCCCAACCACTGCCACACGGAAGACACTCCCATTCCAGGGTCCTCCTGCCCTCCAGTCGATGCCTGACCCTCCGATGTAGATGGCCCCGAGCTATGATGCCTCCCACGTTGAGCCTGCTGCTGCCTCCGACGCAACTGCCTCTGCCAGCATGACGGCATCCAGGCTGATGGAATCCATCGGCGCCGTCGTGCACGTGCCCTGTCCGATGATGCCAGCACATCCTGCATCTGCTGGTGTCCAGTTGCTGGGGTGTCCACCCCTGCTGGACCTCCGACTCCCGACTGTGGCAGGGATGGGATCTCCACCGAGCTGGCTGTGTTGGTCAGGGCAGGTCCACAGGGGGCCCTGGTGGCATCTGGGCTGGAAGAAAGCATGGAGAACGACTGGCGCATAGTCTCCACAGAGGAGGAGAGGGCCGCCAGAGTGGCCGACACATGTACAAAACCCCTGACCATGGCCCCTCCCAACTGGGCCACGTTGGCACGCATCTCTTCGTGATGATGTGCGTGCTCCCCCCAGGAAGCACGCAAGTCATCACAAGTGTCACACGTGCGCAACGCGACACCAATCAGGACGGTCTCCATATGGTCAGGGGTCCCCTCGTCCACAGGTAGAGGAGTGTCAGATGACATGGACCTCCTCCCTACCTGCAGACGGGCCTGGGATGGGGCATCCCTGCTGGTGCATGGTGGTGCAGTCACAGTGTCATGGACAGTGACATGCACAGGCCCCTCCACGGCGACCTGTGCTGCCTCCTGCCCCTGGACCGCACCACTTACACCAGTGGTACGACGCCCACCGCGCCCCATGTGCGGCTCAGTAGCGGCCTCCTCCTCCTCTGTGGAAGCCACCAACCTGGATGGCTCCACACCATCTTCCGCCGTTGCAAGCCCCTGTGGGGCTCACCCACCCCTTCCGCTGCAGCCGTAGTGGCAGACGCGGCACCAGTCCCCTCGCTCCCGAACGATGGTAATTCCTGGGAGGGTTACTGGGCATTGCGTCGCCGGCCAGTGGAGGCATCCACGCCGATTTGCTCCACAGCGCCGCCTCTGTCCTCTTCTTCACTTGCCGCTGTGTAGAGGGAGACATAGAACACAAGCATCAGGGTACAATACAATAGTCCCCTAGACAGGAAGCAATAGCAGATGAGTGGCACTGCCAAACATCACTTCCATCATGTCCCTCCACTACACATGGGTCAGTGCAGGCAACACACATGCAGAAACAGGCATGGTGCATGCAAAGAACATTTGCATACATGTCCAAGGAACTCTTGAAACATACAATGGTGGTTTGAAACTCACATGCATCATGAGTCATGCCTATCACATGCACACACTTCACCGTAGTTTCATCCATCTGGCCTCGTACACCCCAGACACAGTGGATACAAAGATGACTAGGCTGCATCAGTGAATCTGAATATTGTCACGGACATGTGTCATGCATCCATGCTGTTTACAAGTCACACACACGCAAGTCAGACACAAAGACATGTACACCATACATGTCCATGACAGCAGCACCCATCTCTCACACCCCATCCATGTCCAATAACAGAGACAGGCATGCATTCATGTGTGCATTCCGCATGCTGCTCCCCATGTTGCATTGTAACTCATGCACATCCATGTGGTTCACGCATGACTGGACTCACATGCGGCACCATGATGTCCCTGCGCACACACATCCATACATGGCCTATGTCACACATACAGGCAAGTAGCTGACTACCAGCACACTGCAACATGGCCTGTTTCACACAGAAATGCATGGCCACTTACTGCTCGACTCCAGACGGGCCTGCATCCTGAGGATCTGGTGGCAAAGCACTGGGCGAATGCGCTCCAGGACCCTCATCTGCAGGTTGGTAAGCTGGCCCCGGCACCCCACTGCATCCTCTGCCTCTAAGAGGCGCCGGGCCTTCTTGAGGGTCCTGGACTTGTAGTCCTCCCAGCGCTTCTGGAAGTGTTTGAAGTCGCGGGGTGCCACCCCCTTTGCGTTGATGGCACCCACTATGTCCGTCCAGATCCTCCTCCGTCCTTCCTTGTCGGCGCACAATGGTGTGAAGAGGGCATCATACTGCTCCAGGACTCGCTCCACCAGGATGCCAACCTCTTCGGAAATGAAGCTGGCAGCCCTCTGCCTCTCTGGCTGGGGGTTGCCACTGGTGCCGGAAGGTGTTGTGTCGGACATGGCAACCCCCGAGGCAGGTGTGGGTGGGCAACTGGGTCTTGGGGCTTGGCTGTGGAGTGATGGAACACCAGTTGGGAGTCTTCTGTTCCAGCAGGGGTGGTCACTGCAACTGGACCCCTGCAGATGGCAGATGTGCAGGCACCAAATGGCAGGGCACGGGAGCAGCAGGCAGGCAGGCAGCAGCAGATGGCTCGTGGGAGGCTTCTCGGGGCTCTGGGGGTCATAGGAAATGGCCTTCTGGGCAGGAGCGTGGTCTTCCGTGTGTTGTCGCGTGGCCAGCTTGATATGGAGTGACTTGGCACGTGATAAAAAGTGCACGTCAGCGTGTAATTCGAGGAAAGGCCCTTAGCGCGTAAGCGCATCTGTGACGTAACACGCACGGCTTTTCCCTGGCACGGGTTGAGGGTCCCACGTGGGTTTCCATCGCTCTGTATGTGCTTTTCGTGGAAAGCGGTGCGTGTATTTTCCAGGCGTTGGGGTTCACACGTGATTACTTCACAGCGCGTGGGTGTTGGCTCTGCGCTATTCTTCTACACGCAAGGCTGACGGTGAGTCGCACACACTATTTTTCCCTCTGCGATTGTCCCTGTTTGTCGCGTACCCCTTTTCTTCCAGCCATACTAGCCTGCGTGTTGATTGCATATGTATTTTTGGGGTTCCTGGCTGCCACAGTGTACTGAGTGTGTTTTTTTACACGCACGTGGGCTACAGGGGTCGCTTATCTGTTTTTGTTAATTTTATGGGATGCTTGTGGGGTGTGTGACACGTCAATTCTCCTCGGGAGCCACAAAATGGGACATTCATGTAGCTGTATGTACGTGTTTGTTGTTTGCGCATACTTTTGTAATGCGCAGGGACGCTACCGCCTGCCTTCGTGTGGCGGCTGTGTTTAGGCCTGTGCGTGTATTTTGCTGTGCGCGGCTTTCCCATGAACAATTCCATGAATACATGTTGTTCGTGTGCGTGTAGGCGTTCCGTGTATTTCCCTGCAGTACTTCCCAGTTACGCCTTCTTTTTCACGCGTTGTTCCCCATTCCGCGCGTTATGCTCCGTGTTCCGCCCACTTTTTGGTGTGTGCGCTAAAGTTGTGTGCTTTCGATGTGCGCGTCGCGCACAGCGTTCAGGATGTTGCAATGACGTGTGCACCCTTGTACGCCATGCACGGGTTTAGCGCACATCCCGAGGTAAACACGCGCAGGGACTTCCATGAATCACACGCGTGCATGTGCACGCACGTGCGCCTGTTTTTTCACGCTTGCGCCAGCTTGCACCAAGATTTTCCGCGCACGTTTGTTCGATGAATCGGTCCCTAAGACTTTTTTTAAATGTCAGAAATGCGAGAGGAGAGAGTGGAGTAGGCGCAGGGCCAAAGGAGGCAGGCCAGAGTGTGAGGGGGATAATAGTACAGAGTATAATAAACAGTATAATAAACAGTTAGAATATGCCAACTGGTATCTAATTACATCTGGCATACTACAATCATACTTTTAAAACCCAAAACAGTTAGAATATGTCAACAGGTATCTAACTACTTCTAAAATTCCCTTCATTACAATACACCTCAAATATGCCATCACAGTTATTCTTAATGCAAAACTCCTTTGAAAGTCCAATACAGTTAGAATACGCCAACAGGTATCTAACTACTTTAAATATTCCCTTAATTACAACACACTTCAAACAAAAATACTTTCTCAATTACACTCACACAATTAGAATATATATTTTTTAATCTACCTAACATAGTACTGTTCATCGGGGTCAAAAAAGTACATCTATATGTGAAATTGTATGCAATTAAAGATTTTAAACTATCCTGCTTAACGTATTACACTGTGCTTTTTCACAAAAAAAGAACCAGAGATGTATTACTGTATGCAACTAAGTAACCCCACCAAGTATATTCCTATGTGTTATCTTCACAAAGAAGCAAAAACATATTTCATAAGCACTATCCTCAATTGTATTACAATCATAAATACCATATACACCTCAATTGTATCATTCCACCATATTACAAATACTGTATACTCACCCTGTTGTACCTATATTTACTATACACATATTACTGTAGTAAGTGTGGCCAAAGACCAGACCCAGATATCACTAATGTATTTTACCTACTTTTTGCCCATTGTTTAAAAAAACTATTGCACAGATTTACACCAAATTTTTAACAGCATGCTTTCATGACCAAACCTCCCGGTGCAAATTTGGTGAAAATCCATCCAGCGGTTTGAGCAGTAAGCACCAGCAAGCATTTTCTTCCATTGCGTCTATGAGAATTTCCATACATCTTTGGACGCCCTATTCCCCCCCACTGAACGAAACCACACCAAACTTTGCAAAATGATTCTGAGGGACGCCTATAAGCTATTGTTGCAAAGCTTGGTGAGGATTTGTCAAACGGGACCAAAGTTATAAGCCACCCAAAAAGTGATCTTTCTATGAGTTCAGCAACTTAACGATAACTACAGAGCCGCTACAGCAGGCCCTGTAATATGCACACGTTTTAGAAATACTCTGGTACTTGAAAACACTTAGCTCTGATTATGACTTCCATGCAAACTCTGGCTTCTAACTTAAAGTTTTATTTTCTTCTTTTCTCTGCTTGTCTTCGGGAGCTTCAAAGGATGTGGCCTCTCCTGGGCGAAACCTGGATGAAAGGCAATTTATATGTTGGAGGTAGACCCTTGTGAGGATGTCTACCCAAAATGAGTTCAGATAAACAGTGTAGGAAATAAGTGTCATCAAATATGCATAATTGTTGGGAAAAAAGTGCCACATTTACTTGACAAATATTTTGAAGAAATGCTTCTAACATGCATAATGTGTGGATACTTGTGGTAATGTGTTTATTGTCAATGTGAAATTAATCGTTGTTTGTTTTCACCCTAACTTTCACCTTCATTTGTCTGTGCCTTAAAGCATGAGCACTTTTTTTCTAGTTATTGGCACTTGTTATGTAAATACTTTTAAGTAACAGCTGAACTGTACCAGGCCAGAGGTCCTATGTGTATAGAACTAGGATAAGGAACTTTTTTGGTCACACGTGTGTTATGTGCCATGGTATGCTTTGCAAATGGTGAGAACAAGTATAGTTTGTGTGTGGAACTTTTTGAGATTATTAATCTATGTTTTTAGAAATGGAATCGAAATTGAGTTATCATCATTTCAGTAATAGAAAATTATTCAAAGTCAGGGACTTAGTGCATTTACGTCAGGAGTCTTGTTATATAGTGTTTATGACTAGTCCCCAGCTCCTGTGGTTTAGGATGAGCCCCTTGAGTTATGCGTTTAGAATCTCTTGACAGATTCCAAATTGACTCTCACTGCCTGTCACTGCCTTCAGCCAATCACTTGCTAAAAGAGAGTTCTCCATATTGCCATGGGACACTGCTGGGTTCCTGCATCAGCTATTGTTAAAGAAAAATGAAACCATCGACTCACTGACACACAATCACAATAAAATATCCCTTACCCCCAAGCATTTGCATTCACTTCCTAACTTCCTCCTACATTATGTCTCATTGGTCTGTAACTTTTTATCGCTCATCAACTTAGATGAAAAAATACTGAAAGCAGTATGGTATGAACACCTGGGTTCAGTTGCTGCATACGTATTGGATAATGAGAAAATAGGGATTTCCTTGGTCGCGGTAATGTTCAAGCAGCATTATGCATCTCCTAGACAACACTTGCTTAGCTTTAATTCATTTATTTCTTTGTATCTCTTTTGATTTAAAACGCTCACTGACCCAAAGCCATTGAGTCACTGTAAAACCAGGTCATCAACATGATTCATTTTAAAACTTAATAGTGAAGGAAGCAGACATTTCTCAACAGGCACAGCAATGCACAACCTAGGAGCAGGAGCCAACAATGCTTGGTTTGCATATTTAGGGCCTGACTTTAAAAAAAAGTTTTTCTATGAGAAAGTCCCATTAAATAAAAATGTTTTGCAAATCAGGCAGGCTGTGTTTTTGCATTTTGGAATTTCAAGCCTCTTCAATTTTTTACTCCTGGTTTCTACTCTTGGCCCTCTGGAAATAATAGATGTTTCTGCCAGTTAGGTTGGAGTTTCGATGGCCTTATATACTAAGCAACAAAGCTGAATCTGAAGGGGAAGACAACGGGCCTCATTTACAAAGCATTTTTTTCCTTCAAATTCAGCTTTATTGGTGTTTATGCAATTTTTTTTTTTTGTTTGGTTTATTATAAACCTTTACAAAACGCAAACCACGTTTAAAAGAGTTTCTACAACAAACATAGTAAAAACAAATATTTCATACAATAATTTTACCAACATAGAGAAAATCATGTAAAATAAAATAACAGAGTTCCACAACCTAACCTAGAAAAAAGTTTCTATTTGAATGTGACTGCCTTAACTCAAATCACAAACATTTCTCAAGAATGAGGTTACCTGAATATTCAGTCTGATCGAGTTTTCATGAAGCATTCTATACCAAATAAATTCTCTATTTACATCATGTGTTGAACAAACAAATCGAGCAAAGTACCTAATCCTTTGCAACTTGAGTCCAGGACATACCAACAGAATATTTTGCAGAGATTCCAATTCACCCATTTTTTTGCAAAATCTACACCAAGTCCATTCAAATGAGTTACAGTTTTTTATGCATTTAATTTAATTAGTTTGAACAACATTAAATCTGAAACGCATGTAGTCATTGCGCAGACGCTTATTTGGATATTTCATCAAATACCCTTCAATAGCCGGAAACCATTTCCATGTGGAGCATGCAGATTTATATAGTTTCGAATCTAAGATTTTTTACTTGGTTTTCTGCTAATCAAAGCTCATAAGGCCTTTCATTTTATACAGTTCATTACAAAACGATGTAACAGACATACCCAACTCAACCAAACAATTCATGGTCTCCACATGGAGAGTATGCATGAATGGGTTGGTTGATTAGTTATAGGAACAGGCATATACCGTTTCATCGTTCCCCATTTTAATTTTTTTCCAAAGACACATTCTTTTCCAGGTGGCATAAGTGGAAAGAGATTGTAAACCAAATTCATATTTTATCAATGCCAGGGGAATGCACTTAGGCAGAAAGAATAACACTGACCTCCATATATTGCCTTGTATACAGTACAAGTACTCATACAGCCCGTTGGATACGAGTTCCAGACCATACGTGAGATGAGGTATGATTTTTTTAACATAGAACTCCCTTATTGATATCATTGAAAATGTTCCATATTTGGTCTCAATAGCACGCATTTGCCTAATATCAATTTCCGATTTTAATTTGAGCTGTATTTTTACCATGGAGATGGAGTCAACCGTGGAGAAGTGGTAACCTAAGTACTTAAACACAGCTTGGGCTTTGATCGTTTTGTCTCCACAATACCAAGGAAAATTATTTTCTCTCTTGTTTGGTCGACCAAAGCAGACAATCACCATCTTAGATGGATTAACTTTAAGATGGAGCATAGAAATAAACGTTTCAAATGCTTTTAAATGTCTTTGCAGACCTATTTTAGTGTTATCCATAAAGAGAAATTCGTCTGTGTAGGCCATCCAAGATATACACATGTTGTTCAACTAGGGGCACACTGTCAAGAACCGAGGCTTCCTTCCCCAACTCCTCACCTGATTCTTCTGGGAAGGATTCTTTAGGGTTGGCCTCTGGCTTCTTCTGATCCCTTCTCCTTGAGGGAGTCTTGTCCTTTGGAGTCCGGACCTTCTTATCGTGTAGGTAGGGTCTGGCCCCTCCGGAGGCCACCTTGGCAAAGATGTGACTCTGACCTCGGGATTCCCAGAGGGCCAGTTCTAATTTCCAGGGAAAAAGCACGAATGCAGAAAAAACTCTGTTTCCGAATGGGCTCAGATGGGGGACCGTCGGTTCCTCTCAATCGACAAAGAAGGCGTTGTTTACTCCAAACCAAAAAGGAATGCTGGTTGAATAGATGTCTGATTCCACAATTGTCCAGACTGTAGGGAGTATAAATGGAAGAGAACACCAGAAGTTCTCCAAATTGAATGCTGAGAAGAGTAAAGGATATAAGGAGAAAAGGCAACACCACGTGATAAGTTACAGAAGATGGATATAAATAGGATTAGGACGAAAAGAATATCCTGAGCAGGTTGTGAAAGGCTGACTGAAAGGAATAGAAATGTATACGGATGTAGTCCAATAAAGCAAGAGCTAAAGGTTCCCAGGGAGTAGTCTGAGCAACAGGGACCCAACCAGTGAAAGGCAAGGCAGCGCTGATAGAAGTATGAAATACCGGCGCCTACAATTCAAAATGAAATATTAGAGGAAAGGCAGAGTAGCGAATGGAACGGGAGCTAAGAAAGACAAACCAAGGGCAAAGGCACAGAACCAGGCGGCGCCGAGACACCGTGAGTAGAAGGAAGAAGAAGATAAGGCAGAGAGCAAAACAGAACAAACAGACAAAAAGAGGCACGGCAGCAAGAAGGAGGGAGACTAAGGTAGGATTCAAGGCGGTCAGTAAGTTTGCTGTAGGCATGGAAGGATCCACAGAAGAAACTCCAACACACGAACCGAGCGTTGACAAACAGATACAACGCACCGGCTTGTGGGAGGAGCCAGCCTCTTAAAGGTACGGCGGCCATCTTGGGTGAGGACTGGAGCGCGCGCTGATCATAGCCTCCAGCGCTTCCACAATCTCCAGTTCCTGACACACACCAAGCCTTTGCTACTTAATGCTATATTTGCACCACTCACATATAAATTAAATATTGTGGGGGCCAGCATAAATCCCTGTCGAAGGCCATTGGGAATGATAAGTTCCTTAGAGAGGAGGCCCTCAGAGTTTAGTCTGACCTTCAGCCTAGTATCAGTATACAGGGCAATAAGGATATCGAGAAGATGTGGCGGTATTTCAAGATCTTTTAACCGTAGCCATAGCAGTTTCCTATCTACCAGATCAAAAGCAGAGCTCAGATCCATAGAGGCAACAAAGAGGGGTCTTTTACCTAGTTTCATAGAAGTGGCAATTAAAGATGTTAATATTAGTCCCCACAGTCGGTACCAATGTTTTTTTTTAAGCCGATTTGTTTGGGATCTAAGATATGTTTTTCCATGATCCATTTTTGTAGGTCTAGTAGGACAAGGGAGCCAAATAATTTAGATTCTGGGTCTGCCATGGCTATAGGCCTGTAACTGGACAGACAAGAGCCTTTTTTGAAGACTGGAATCACAATTGAGACTCTCCAAGATTCAGGAATACATTTATGAAGTAAGATGTTTGTGTATAACACATATAGGACATTAGCCCAGATGGTTGGGTAAAGTTTCAATAGTTTATTTGACAAATTATTAGGGCCAGGGGCACCCGAGTTTTTTTATTTTTTAATAAGAGCAGCAATATCTCCACAGTAAAAATGTCAGTGTCCATTTAGGGCTGCCTAAGACATTAACAGTTTCAATAATATTATTGTTAATGTATAACTTTGCAAAGTGGCCCAGCCATGTCTCTTCATTGATTACATTCATAGCAAAGTCCTTCTGTGGTCTTTCCAATTCATTGAGTAGATTACAAAAGTTTGTACAGTTGTGACCACGCAAAGATTTTACCATTGCTTCCCCATCACATTGAGAACGAATTCCTCTATAGTGGATTAACCAGTTTTTACACCTTTGTTTGATTTTCTTTTTCTCAATCAGTGCGTCAGAGAATGTTAAACCTGATTTTTTAAAATGTCTAAGTTCTTTCCAATAGGCACTCTTACGATCATGAACAGCAATATCTGTAAGATGATAATTATGGATATGGGGTCTAGGATTCTTAGATGAGAGTTTAAGCAGCTTATTTATAGAAAATGTGATGTAATAGGTAAAGTTTAAAGCTGAATAACACTCCACACGTTGGAGATATGTCATGGTTTAGTAGTCTTTGACCATAGTGGCAGTGAATTAAACATTTAGCCCATGGCACCATTTTATTCTGTTGCCCTGTGGGTTAATCTACAAACCATGGGTATATGTAGAAGATGTAGGTCTTAGATAGCTAACTGTGATTTCAATGCTGAGAAAACAATGATTGCTACAGCCAGAATCCTTAATTTCAAATTTACACATGGCTTTTGACAAACCAACTGAAAGAAAGATATAGTCAATAATTGATTCGAAACCTCTGGCCTTCCACGTATCGTGGTCATTGTACAAAAGATCCAAACCCCAGTATTAGGCAAAATGAGTCCTCATTCTCCCCTGAATACTGGACTTTCCTCCCATTCTGAAATCAGCTCCTAGGTTGGCCAAGGCCACATCCCGAAATAAACAATAGCAATTGGCATTCATGTCTCCCGCAATTATGAGTGCCCATCCTGATTCGTTTGTAGCCAAAATTCAATTGTCCAACCCAAGCTCAATAATTCCTTCTCAAGCTGAGGATCAGTCAATTCGTTAGGGTTCCAATATACATAAACGATCAATACAGAGAAACACTCAGGTGTCACCCCCAACTGGAAGGATGCCGCAAGAAAATGATGAGAAAAGCGCCATTTCCCCGTTTTTATAACACCAGTAGACTGTTTAGCGGCTATGATCATACCCCCCTTAGGCCGGCCCTTGTTTGTGGCATGTGCACAAGTAGAAATAACACTGAAGCCTTCTCAACACAATGGATCTCTAGACCATGTTTCCTGTATGAGGATAAAATCAAACTCAGCCAAATAACACATAAGTATCTCATTGTGCATGAGATTAAGACAGCCTCTCGAGTTCCAACTCACAAACTTTAAAGTGTTACAGGAGCTAGAGGGGCTTTCCCAACTGTTTGAGTGTATCAATAGATTCCACCTCCAATCCTGTTTATTCAGATCAAAATCCGACTTTGAAGTCGCTTTAGCAAAATTTTGATCATGATGACCCTCATTATGTTTCACCGACCTTGAAAGCGAAGCTTGGTCTGGTGGTTTATATTCATATATATCAAAACCACAAATTTGCAGTAGTTCAGCTTCCTTTATAAGTAACGCCCTCACCAAAGGAGAAATTATGACAAGACATACACGGTCATACCAGAATCTATGAATACAATCTACCAGCTGAATGTCAGCTGAAGAGATTAAACTAAGCTCAGGGATAACTGACAAGAGAGACAAAATATATGGTATATTCAAAGATATCTGTCCCTTTTTGTTTAAAAGCACTTTAAGAATTACCCCTGGTAACTCTGGGTTAGCCGGCTGTCTCAAGACAGGGTCCTGATGACTTAAGGCCCTTTGATCATTACCACAATCCAAATCATTATAATTTTGTTGTGGAACTCCATTACAAAAATCTTCAGGTATATTCCCTATTTTAATGTCCGGGATAGTATCATGTATCTTAGTTAGGGGTGGTAAGGCTGTCGAAACACGTCTGGACTCTATAGGGAGATTGTCCCTGAGCACCTTAAGGATAAGTTGACGTAATTCGATTTCCTTCTTGTCGCAATCAGCGAGCTCTAGCCCAGTATTTGCCTCATAGACAACCTTAGGGGAGGGGACTGCGGTGGCGAGGGTAACATTAGGTCTTTGATCCAAATCCTTAGATTTATTTGATTGTGTCATACCTTCACTTGTTTTCCAATCTGAGTTGCCCAAGCCCGTATTCACAGTAATTACATCATTTTTATCCCATTGATCCCCTGATCTATTTACCAAAGTCAGTCAGTTTCTTTACTGTATTAGTGCTGGTTTCCCCAGAGCCACCTTGGGAATTCCGTCCGCATACAACATTTTGGCTGGTGAACTCACTGTTGTTTCCTAACAATGGTGTAGTTTTAAAAATGTCAAACATAGCTTCTCATTTCTTTTTCATGACATCACAAAGAGCATCTTCCCCCTCAGCAAATTTACCTTTTGGGGATAAATCAATACACATTTTAGGGACAGCGAGATTGTCCTGGGTAGTTAGGATAGTCTTTGACAGTGCTCCTTTAATTACAGGAGCAGGAGTTACATCCTCCACATCTTGTATTGTAGGTTTCAGATCCAGATCTCTCATATATTTCCTAGATTATTTTTTAGGCGCCTCATTAATATTTTTTTCCTTTTTTTTGCCAATTTTTGTCCCTGTCGTTTAGATATCTTTACCTCAAAATCATCCTTTGCCATCAACTTAGAAATGACATGCCCTTCATTGGCATCGATATGTTCATCATCATGCCGACCTTTGGTCCCAACATCATCTTGTATGGATAACCCCCTATCTGAATCCTGTGATGAGGGAATAGTAATTATCTCATCCCTCAATAGGAAATTATCCAAACGAGGGTTCACTCTATCCACATCAATTCTCATAATGGGGACGATGTTAATGCTCTCAGCCTTCAGAACCAGGGCAAAGGATTCACTTATTTTCAGTGGTAATTTACCAAATTCAGACACTAGGCTCGTTATAGCAGCTGTTTGTTTTCTCAATTCAGATAGAAGAAGCCTGTTAAAAATGCTCATCATAGCTGTAAAATCTGAACCCACTTCAAACTGAACAGAATCCTTCGAATTCCCAATGCTATAAGCAGCTGAGTTCTTCTCATCCAATGGAAGGGAAAGTGGAAAGTCTGATAGATGTTCATAACTAAAACTGCTTGCTTTAAATACATCAGGTACAACAGGGGGACCTTCCTTATCAGAGATTATTTTTTCTTTAGCTTTCGCTAGATCAGGTGATTCATGTTCAACAAAGAGAGGTTGTGATGGATCTATTTGATCATCAATTGTTTTGCAATCTAGTGAGCATTCTTGCGCACATTGTAACAAGACCTCTTCCTCATCATTAGTGTCAGGTAGCGGAAGGGCAGCTGCACTCGCAAGACTAGCGCGCCTCGTACTAACAGCATTAAAGAAATCAGCACCAGCGTCTTTTCTCATCGCTGGAAGTTTGTTTTTCCTCATATTTAATTAAGAGGAATGAGTATGACCACTCAGATAGCACAATAGACACAAAAAAAGTAAAAAATACCAATTTACTACTGCGGAATCTTAAGTCACACCGCCCCTGACCCCCGCCAGCCGAACAGTCCAACAGTGTGCACTTACATGCACTCTGGATGCACGTGCTAGATGCGTGTGCACCAGTTTGTTAAGAAAACACTGGGCCAATGGACTGCGGGAGGGGCGGGTGACAAGGCGGATCTGTAAGGGATAGAAAAAAGATTTGTTGGTATTTGAATATTGAATGAGGCGCGAGCGCCAATGACAGGCGTGCCTTGGACAGAGGTGCGCGAGCCCACTTAACAGCAGGCGCACACCTTAAGCAGGGGTCCGCGAGCCCCAGACACAATATAATTACTTGAATCGTTGCTAGTAGAGAAGTTGTGGGCTTCAAAGCCTTGTGCTTCTCCTTGCCGAATGGTGCTCGCAGGATGAAGGAGCAGGGCAAACAGTCAACGTTGCACAAAATCAGAGGAGCAGAAGTCAGAGTCTCCAGCCCAACAGCGTGCATTTACGTGCACTTCTGGATGCGTGTCCCGGATGCGCGTGCACCGGTTTGTTAAGAAAACGCTGGGACAATGGGCTGCCGGAGGGGCGGGTCACAAGGCGGATTTGAATCGTTGCTAGTAGAGAAGTCGTGGGTTTCGAAGCTTTCGTGCTACTCCTTGCCGACTGGTGCTTGCAGGATGAAGGAACAGGGCAAACAGTCAACGTTGCACAAAATCAGTGGAGCAGAAGGCAGGGTCAACAGCCCAACAGCGTGCACTTCCGGATGCGATACAAATGCAATTACAATCCAATGCAGAATTCCTACAGACATTACCACATTATACGACACCAAGCAAGTTTTCAACATTTTCTCCCATCCCAACAAACTGTTTAAACCCCCCTTCCCCTCCATAACCCCAACTGTTCACTGGTGGCTACAGGGCAGTCGCATCCTCCATCCATCCAGATCATTAGGACCTGTCCTTTTCTGGTGCATCCTGTGGATTTATGGTCTCAGTGGTGGCAAACCACTTTCGATAATCAGGTCAATGACATTTTGAAAAACAGGTGTAAGGTGATCATATCCCTGAACTACAGCTACCAGCCCAACTGCCGACTGATGAGTAGAATTGAGCTGGGACATAGTATCCAGAAGAGCAGATAGC
This sequence comes from Ambystoma mexicanum, assembly GCF_040938575.1. Lineage (NCBI taxonomy): Eukaryota > Metazoa > Chordata > Amphibia > Caudata > Ambystomatidae > Ambystoma > Ambystoma mexicanum. The sequence goes on from NC_090929.1 coordinate 1,548,477,688, forward strand.
AAAGAATTCCCGCCCCCCAGTCTGGAAATAACCAGAGATTGGACTGTGGTTCGGAAATCAGAAGTAGTTTACAAAGGTTCAATCCATCTCAATAATGAAAGAGTAAAAACAAGATTGGAATATTTTGTTAACATGATGGTGGAAAGTCAAAGATGAATCAGGAAAGAAGCCCAAGGAATGAACAGAGGAGACCAACGTCAGTGGCGTTCCCAAAGAGGACAGAGCATTCTGAAGTGGAGGTGGGGGTAGGAGAAAAGAAAAAAACGTTATATTTCAGGAAGCTTATCTTTAACGAAAATAAAGACATACAGTCAGATCACTATTGAATTCAGGCAGGTCAATAGTCTTGATGCTAAAACGTGTTTTTATGAAGTTACCTGGGACTGAATGTTTCATGTCTTGTGAAATTAGTGAGCTTCTGAAACACATTCAGATCATTGTCTGTGGTTCCCATTGGGGGAAAAAACACACACACACACATTAGTGTAGTGCTCTTGGCACCATTTAAATGTCTACAAAGGAGCAGCACATTAGTGTTCATTGTTCTCTTTCCATTTGAGTACAGCCCTTAAACCATTAGCTGCAGCAATAACACATTTCCAGGCAGTCACAGCCTTCTTATGAGGGATTTGCAATCAAAACTCTTCTTTTTGCAAACGACATGTTGACATGTTTTTCGTCCACAACATCAGGACAGCCAAAAGTTGCAGACCCCTGACAAGATCAAGACTGTCTCCATATTAGCGACTGCCTTCTCATATATATATTTGACCAGGAATCGAACATCTGGCTACGTTCATGTCCCCCCCCCTTCTCTAGGTCTATATCTCCAGAATAAAAAAAAAACAATATTACTTGGTGTCTAGCATCTGTCATTCTCTCAGAAAACCATCTTGTTTGCTGTACTCAGCAGATGAGACACACAGTCAGTTGGTGTTTAAATACAGCAAGAGCTCAGGTTAAATTGTAGGATATATAATATTCCTCTTGGAAACATGTCCAATGCCATGGATCTCAGGCTGGCATCTGACTTGGGAATTTCCCTCCACATGGAAAGTACTTGAAAATAGTAAATTGCTACATGACCCAAGTCATGGAGTTATCAAATCAGAATCCTTGAAATGATTATATTGATTGCGGAAGTAATATCTCCATGTCCTCTGTTTCAGGCCTATACATATATCTCCTCTTCTCTTTTCTCCGTCCCCCCCTTTTCTTTTCTTCTTTTCACACATAATATGCCAAATCACTGTAAGCACATAAATGGGTGGAGTCTAGTTTTCTCCAATGACCCTCACATTATTGGCATACAAGACAGAAACCCCTAATGGTTCTAGAGTGTAAACAATAAGTTATTGATCTCACATCTAAAGGGAATCCCCCTGCTACAGTCACACGTACAATTAAAGAAGATGCACCAATAGCAATGTCCATTCATTGGAGTCCACTTTGTACACTATAAGGTTGATTCACAGAGCATTTTCCAATGGGATTGGGTCATTATAAAACAGCCGGTAAGATAGCTCAGCGGGTTGAGCGCTCGCTGCTGCGATCTGAGCATGATCTGCAGGTTGCAGGTTCAAATTCCGTCAAAGCCAACTCAGCCTTTCATCCTTCTGAGGTCGATAAATGTGTACCAATTTCGTTTGGGTGATATTGTATGTAAATATGTGCTCTGTAAAGCGCTTTGGATTAAGGCGCTATATAAATAACATATCATTATAAAAGGCTTTTGTGAACCAGGCCCTATGCCTAGCGGCCTACAAAGGGAATGACTTCAAGAATGGCACTACGACATAAGGTGGGGTTCATCTACCCTTCAGAATGCCCTGCAGACATGTGCAATTATAGACTACACCCAGGAAGATCCCCCTAAAGGCACACTGGGTATTTCAAGGAACAGATAAGTGGAGCATGGACCAGTGTTACTGTTTTAGGTGCACAAGTTGACAGAGAGAGACCAAGGACAGACACCGTGAATGTGGATGCAGAAATGTCCCCCCACTTGTGGAAGAGTTCTGGCATTTCTTCAAACTGATGTGCCAGTCACTGCCACCGTCATTTGCAGAAATGCCAATACTGTGAATGCACCCATGTTTTCCAACTGCTATTTCTGAATTGAAAATATAGCTTTCTGTTGCCCCTTGAAAATGAAAGCTCCATCTTGACTTTCTAACACACGTCCAATGTAATCCCCCATCACCTTGGCTATGCTATCTCTTGGTCAGAATTCGAGTTTGCTGAAGGCAGAAACACGTCTGGGGTTGCGCGTGATTCCAGGCAGAGGGGGCGCGGCCTATCAGTTCGGGCTGACTGCTCCCGTTGGTGGCAGTTCCAGACCGGTTTGTATTTTTGTGGCCCCCTTTTGAAATGGTACAGCAGAGCTAAAACATGGATCTGTGGAAGGTTTGCGCTGAACATTTCTGGTGCTTAGTTTAATTCAAAACACTTGAACAGGAGAAAAATTGTAGCGGTCTGTTTGGGGTCTTTGTGCAAAGGCGCTGATTGGAAGAACACTAAACATATTATTGTTGCATACGGTGAGCTAAGTTGGTTTGGTCTGTGGAATTACCGCCAGTGCAGTGTCACAATTCTCCCCCCTCGATCTCATTAAAAAGAATATTGAAAGCTATTCCATATCATACCGAGTATAAAGTGAACTCTCCTATGGTTTGCCATAATAAATGGTTTTACAATCACGGCCTGGGAACCCAGAAAGTGGCCACGTGTCAAAGGCCGTTCATTGATGGATAATTGATGTCCATTAATGCAGCACCTGCAACATCAAATGCTGCTCTGACTGCAAAATGCAAAAAAAAAAAAAAAAATGTCAGTGTCTGTCACTCCAAATAACAAATGATTTTAATAAAAATGAAAGCATGCACTTGCTCATAAATGATTGAAAGCAAACATGCACGGCATCAAACTGCAGTTTAGATTGAACCATAAATAAAAAAGGGTAACCACCTCCTTAACGTTATAAATATCAGCCTGGGGACAGAATGCAAAAGTATGTGCTTTGCACAATAATATTTCAATTCAACTCAATAATGGAAAAAAAAATAGCTATTAAAATAAATGACTAATGACACATCCATGAAACATTAATCAAGTCAGGATATTCAGCCTGGTATAATATTTGCATCCCAGAAAGACAGGTGTTTTTCTAAATCATTCTGCTTGTATTTCGATGTTCAGATCATGAACCAAATAAGTGGGTCATGAAAAACCATGGATTATCCAGCGTAGTAGGCAGAACACTCAGGACGCCCAAAGTCCAAAGCCAAGGCAACCCCGCTTTTAAAATAGGAAAATAGTAACTCTGCAAATGTGAGAAGTGTTTTTCTAATTGCCTTCAAGTTATTTGCCCATCCTATTCTGTACCTCTCGGTTCCACTGCTTTCGCCGTTGTTGTATATGCTAGCAGAACATCATTTACTGAACACAGTGCTCTAACAGATATTTGCGCCTGTGTTTAAAGAAGATGTGTTTGTACGTGTGGCAGGGTCGTGAAGCGGTGAGCGTCTATGTCGTGTTTTACTAGTAACAGACTATCAGATAGTGTGAATTCAGGCCGTGTAGTGTGTGTAAAGTGTGTGTTGTCCGCGTTTCTCCCCTTGTCCCTGCCCTATCGTATTGACACGAACGTCTATGGGTCATGTGACTGTACTCGGAAGGAGGTATCTGGTGCACTGGCCTGCTGATGCTTCCTTGTCTTCAGAGCACAGACATTCTATTCTCAGAAAGGGCCCGCATTCAATCAAAGATGACCCCCGTTCTCCAGCTTCTGAAGAACATGTCCCGGAAAAATAGAGCTCATTTTCGGATGGGGACAGAACTGCCCATTGGTTAAAATCGTTCCTCACACCAACATCCTATTTGGAAAGTCAAGTCACAGGGCCTCATTACACGGTAGGCGGTAAGGGTTTACCGGTACCGGTATTTTACCAGTACTGGTAAATCCTTACCGCCTTACTACGAGGTCCCTTTGCGGGTTGGGGAATTTAACGCCTGCTTTTTGCAGGCATTAAAAACCAAGCCGCAAAGGGACCCAGGGAGCTAAATACGGTACTGCAATTTGCGGTACCGTAATTAGCGCCTTCCCCATTCCCATTATGCCCTATGGGGCAAAAATGGGAATGGGGAAGGGCAATGGTGGAAGGGGGAATTACCGCCCCGCCAACCTTGGAATGGGGCGGTAATTCCCCTTCCCACCAAGGCGGTACCGGTAAATTACCGGCATGAACCATGGCGCTAATAGCGCTATTGTTTACCGCCTACCGTGTAATGAGGCCCACAGTGTACCTACCGCCTTATGCATCAAAAATGCAGTTTGAAGCAAAATAGCCAATAGAATAAATAGCATACCTTGGGCAAAAAATGGCAATGCTCTAAAGAAAGGCCCGTAGAAGTCCGGAGAGGGTGAAAAGTGTGGACACTGATACGTTTGGGTCTGGCGCGCATAATAAATATTAAACAAACATACCAAAAGGGAATGATTTCAAAGTACACATGTGTGTTGAAATGATTACAGAGTGTTTTCTCAAATTGCACAACTCTCAACATCAGGTGGCATAAGTGTCCCTGACATTTCATTGGTGGTTCAACATGGACATCCCATTGTAACGTATTGGACTTTAGTCATGATTGGAAGGGTTGTCAGTGAGTTTATTATTATAATTATACAGAAAGTGTGAAAAGCTAGTTTCTCTAATGATCACTATTCTTTCCAGCAGTAATCGACTGTATTGTCTGTTTTATGATTTGTAGAGGCGAGTCAGGATGATCAATCGTTTGGAAGAACTGAACACTGGAAAGCCCATGGAATCACCTGAATGTTATGACAGCAACATTCCCCATTCTGAATTGTGCCTAAAGAAACCACACTCTGCCCTGCTCTTCCCCACCAAAGTGCCATGGAAGAACAGGGGGGGATGTGGGGTGCATTCAAAGGACCCAAACTGAAGTCCCTTTCACACGAAAAGCAGGATTTTTCAATACTGACACAAAAAACAGCTTTGTATGTGTGATTGCAAATGAAAACTGAAGGGCCATGTGAAAAGGCCTACCTGTCAATACTCAACGAAAAGCAGCATTTTAATTCACAAAGCAAAAGGAAAAATCAAAGGTTCCTTTCACATGAAAAACAAAATTATTAAACACTGTCGCAAAACAGCTAGGCATGTGTATTTGAAGTTCAAATGTGAACATTGTACCACTGCTGACAGGAAAAATGTCAGGGAAAAAGACAAAAGTAATGTATGTTATGTTTTGCATACAAAATAGCAGTGACATTTGAAAAGCCACTTTTTCCATGGGAAAGTTCTGTAGGCCATAGGCAAACCCTTTTGATGGCTGTTGGACACATGTCACAAGGAACTTCAACACTGGAAGGCTGGCATCCTAGTGTTTACAACTGCAATACAATGTCCGTTGCTCTGGAAGGTGTGGAAAGCCATGTGTTCTTTAGACTGGCTGATTCTGCAGGACCATTTCCCCTCACAGACAGTAGGTGTGAAGAGGGGAGCTGTGAAGACAATTCAATGAGGGGAACCTGAAACTCCATTTTAAAACAGGTAACCTACTTCAAAGAGACTGAAAAAGAAAACACTCTGGTTACAGGCAAGCCATGTGAAACCATATGGTATGAAGGCAGGAGAATTGCCATTTGTCCCACATGAAGATTTACTATTAATTGAAAAGTACTATTATCATTTAGACCCTTTTCCCAGCAACCATTAGGTGGATATTCTTCATTTATGTACCATTTTTTAGGTAATTATGCAGGTGATTTTGGAGATATAAAATTCATCCACCTGCGACTCAGGGAACTGTAATGGCCATCTAAGATGTGCTTCTGGCTGATCTGAAAATGTTCCATATGTGAAAGTTGGTGAAAGGGGGGAGGGTAAAATTAGAAATACGGGTAATAAATTACACATTTAAACTATTATGCTTTTTTTAACGGAAATAGCATACAATTGCCACATGGCGATGCAACAAGGTGTGGACCCGGCTGTTATCTTATTTAATGCCCCATGATTGCTGAATTAGAAATAAATATGTATATTATGTAATTTATTAGTAAAATGATGAAGCTTTGCCACATAACTAGTTTTTTGACAAAGAACAAATGGGGCTTGTAAATTAAGATGCCAAATGTCTGCTCCAGACTCTTAAACACATCCGTAAAGAGGGGCTGGTGAGGGGAGGAAAGAGAAGGGTAACTGTCCAATCCTAGTTGTGAGAACTCTGGCAGGGGACTGATTGTAAAAATGGTGATGTCATTGCTGCTATATAAGGTGGACTGCACTAGGAGGAAGAGACAGAGCTGCTGAAATGTCCCATCAAAAGAGTTCTGCTGCTATGTACAATCAGACAGCTCCCACAAAACACCAGAGGAGATTGCTGAGAGTGCATCTGGGATGAGCTGTATATTGCTAGCAGGGCCTAAATGCTGACTGGGTCCAATGGTGGAGAGTGGGAATCCATCCTTGAGAGTAGAGTGACCAGGCCCCTGCCCTATATTCCCAGTGGGTCCGGACATGCAGCTTGCTGTCCTGACCTTTAAAGAGAGGCTTTCTATGTAAGTAGAACTGAGCCCTGGGAAACAGAAAGGTGGAGGAATCTGCTGGCCTTAAATCTGTTCCCTTTTTAGTGGGCAGGGGTGCACAACTTTCCAGATGCTTGGCCTATTCAACTAAAAAGATTAATTTAAATAATTCTCTATTTAGTGCAACATACCGGGTGATTTGTGTTAAAATTTGAAATTGACAAAGCTCACTTCCCAGGGTGCGCTGAAAAACTATAGCCTATAATTTAATTTGATAATCCCGTTTGTCCTGTTGACCCTGACTTCTTTAAGGAATAAGGGTGTATCTGTGCTTAAATCATTCCAATTATTTTGTCAAACTTTCCCCTAACACAAGCCTTTTAGTGGAGGAGAGTGCAAAATATAGGATTCCCCAAATCATCCCCATTTTTCTGTCTGCCTTCCGCAACACAGGCCAAAGTAGGAAGGGTCTGAAAAACAAAACACTAAATCACCCTGTGTTTATTTTAAACCAAAAGTGTGGGTGAAATCATAATTGCTGTATGTATTTGTAGCAATTTTGAAACCCTACTGCTAGTTTTTTTTTTCTTTTAAACCCACAGGTAAATTGAAATTGCACGGCAATACATTCATAATTGTTTTGGTTAATCAGTTAAATTATCTCTTGCTGTTTTTGTAGAAAGTAAAGAATTGTGACGTGTGTTTTTTATGACTAATTTGTGTAATTGATTTGAGTAACGAGAAGTAAATGATAAGCCACAAAGGAGGTGGTGTGTGTAGTTCAGTGTGGTTTCTATTCCTTTCACTTTAAACAAATACAAATATATTTCCTGTACAGCGGCCTGATTCTTGGCTCATTGGTAGCTCAAGGGGCGGGATCCAAGGGGCAGGATATGGGTCTGAATTAGGGCTGAATAATGATGGGTGACACCTTGAGTGGGGAGGGAAGGAACTCCCTGTGTTGAGAGTGGCTTCTGATATAATATGACAAGTCATTTAAAATGCACCTATACACAAGTGTTTCTAAGCACGAAATACTTTTATACAAAACTGTGCATGCTGACATGGAACCTGCTTTGCATGAACAAATGCAGATTGTTACATTTATTGATAAATCTACTGCAGCTGTTAATAAGAGTGTCATAGCTTGTGCTTTCAACCTTCAGAGTGAGATTAATATGTACAAAACTATTTTCAAAACCTGCCTTGAGAATAATTTAAAATGATGCAATTCATTGCCAATGTTACTGAACACCATTTGTGTGCCCTTACACTTGTGAAAAATACAGAACCTGTTTTCTCGTTGCATGCAGATTAAAACTCTTTAGTCAGTCCTCTACATTGTAGCGATATATTGAGAGAACACCCTTAACGCAATGAGCTCCCCCCAATCAAGCTGCCACAGAACAGATAATTTATTTTAGTTCAGCTAGCCCTATCTAGGCCTCATATAGAGCTACATAGATACCTCCCCCTTTGCCAACAATGAGCCACGAACGAGGCTGGGGTATAGAAAGAATATATATATATATATTTAAATTATAGGTTCCATGAATATTTCCGCCAAATAGTTAGACACTCAACCTTCTCTATGGCACAAAACACAGTTTCAATACAAAACACTTGTTCTCCTTTTTGTCTCAGGTATAGGGAACACAATCCAAATAAACAGGTCAAAACTCTTGTCCCATGAACCTCTTTGGTGTCAAAATTAAATCAAACCTTGAAACATTACTAACTCCTAATCATTCACATTTCTTGATAAGGGTTTAGTTTGAAAACAAATGCACAGTTTCGGTTTTCAAAGCAATTTCACATGCAGCACTTGGTATGTGTTATTTGCCTGCACACTTGAAAATGGTAGCAGTTTTAAAATCACACAAACTTTTGAGAATACTTTTGATTGATAGAACCCTTCTTCCATTTTTACCCAAAAACAATACAAAATCTTTCTGCTATCAGGGTCACTTACTCGCTCTCATTGAAGAGTGTGCATTCTTCAATGGATAATTACACTTGATTTCACTTGGCAGAGCACTTCTTTTCCCATCACGAAAACCCAAGTTTCAGTTATATTCAGCATCCCTCGGTTTAAAGGCTAGTTCTGGGAAACGGTGACAGGAATTACATTTTTGGACAAGAACACCCCCTTTCTTTAGAGAAGTCTGTGAATGACCGGAAAAAGTGATGTATACAATTACTTTAAATTACTAAAACTTAAGTACCCACTTGGAAAGAGGGCAGAGGTTTCAAACTCCCCTGAGCTCCCCCTGCATCAATATATATGGTGTTCATTAAATTATTATTTCTACACAGTTGTCCCCCATCCACTATTAAGGGAAACTATAAAGACAGGCAGATACCCCCATAGACTTGGTTTCATTTGGATTAATCTACTTACATTGGAAACATCTGTGTTTTGCACTCAGGAAAGGCACCAGCAGCACTCCTCTTTTAGGATAACACTTGGTTCTGGTTAGGCACTTCATCCAAAGATAGTCACCAGCATCCTCATTTGGCTCTCCGTAATCGTAGGGTCATGTCAGCTTTTAGGTTTTCCCAGTTGCTGTCTCCCAGGTAAAATAATCCTGCAGCAATTTTCAGTCGCTTCCAGATAAATCAAGGCAGCTGTGTCAGGATTCACCCAGATGGATTATAGGCACATCTCCTTCAAGATTTTTAGGCCGCTCTCCCTTTCCCCAGAAGAGCGAGGGCTTTATACCCTATAAAATACACTTCAGAATATTAAAATGAGAAGGTGCAATTATTGTTTCTGACTTTTCATTGGGGGTTTATCTGTTTTTCCTTCCCCCAAGGTCGAACCCCTCTCCTGCCGATAGACTCTGGGAGCTCTGAAGTTGAATTGATGTGACAGAGGTACACACCTACTATCATTTACATGTTTTACTTGTCAGTTTTTTCACTCAAAAAGTCACCACATGATGAAAATTGTCAGTTTACAAATAAACACAAAAATACCAAGGTATTGATGTTCCCCTAATAATGACAGATCTATGAAAATAATTTCTGTTTCTGCAAAACATTGAACATGCAAACTGCATTTTTTGGCCTTCACGCCAAAAATTATGAATGTTTAATGTTTTACTCATTAATCTAATTTAATGGGTTACTAGCTTGCCAACGCTCAAAATCAGAACTTTTTCAAGGGAAGCTAGAAATACATCTTTGATTATAACTTGAGTCCAAAAACATTAAGGGGGTAATTCATAGAATTCAGCGCACAAGTGGCGCACGCGGCTAGCGCACAGTGTGCGCGTGCGAATCCCTGCACCAGCCGCGTGCGCTAAAATCCATTTCCGCGCACAGCGTATTCATGGATTCCAGCCACCAAAACCAGCCGTGGCGCACAGTGGTGCAGCGACCCTGCAGCAGCGCCAGTTACGCCTCCAAGAATGCCTCTCGCGCAGGGAAAAGCCATCAATATACCCAATCCAGCGCAAAGGTCTGCGCTAACCCTGTACCAGCACAGCAAGCGGGCTACGTGTATCACTGGGGTGCGCGGGAAGTACCTCACGCGATTGGCCCCGTGCGAGCAGGTTCACGCATATTTCAGGGGTGCGCGGGAAGTTCCACACGCGATTTCATCATGGTACGTGTATTTCAGGGGTGCGCGGGAATTTCCACACGCGATTGGGCCCGTGCGAGCAGGGTACGCGTATCTCAGGGGTGCGCGGGAAGTTCCACACGCGATTCCATCAGGGTACGTGTATTTCCGGGTGCGCGAGAAGTTCCACACGCGATATCAGCAGGGTACGTGTATTTCAGGGTGCAGGGGAAGTTACACACGCGATTTCCGCAGGGTACGTGTATTTCAGGGTGCAGGGGAAGTTACACACGTGATTTCCGCAGGGTACGTGTATTTCAGGGTGCAGGGGAAGTTACACACGCGATTTCCGCAGGGTACGTGTATTTCAGGGGTGCGCGTGAAGTTCCACATGCGATATCAGCAGGGTACGTGTATTTCAGGGTGCAGGGGAAGTTACACACGCGATTCCAGCAGGGTACGTGTATTTCAGGGGTGTGCAGGAATTTCCACACGCGATTGGGCCCGTGCGAGCAGGGTACGCGTATCTCAGGGGTGCGCGGGAAGTTCCACACGCGATTCCATCAGGGTACGTGTATTTTGGGGTGTGGGGGAAGTTTCACACGCGAAATCAGCAGGGTACGTGTATTCCAGGGGTGCGCGGGAAGTTCCACATGTGATTCCATCAGGGTACGTGTATTTCAGGGTGCAGGGGAAGTTACACACGCGATTTCAGCAGGGTACGTGTATTTCAGGGGTGCGCGGGAATTTCCACATGCGATTGGGCCCGTGCGAGCAGGGTACGCGTATCTCAGGGGTGCGCGGGAAGTTCCACACGCGATTCCATCAGGGTACGTGTATTTCGGGGTGCGCGTGAAGTTCCACACGCGATATCAGCAGGGTACTTGTATTTCAGGGTGCAGGGGAAGTTACACACGCGATTTCCGCAGGGTACGTGTATTTCAGGGGTGCACGTGAAGTTCCACACGCGATATCAGCAGGGTACGTGTATTTCAGGGAGCAGGGGAAGTTACACACGCGATTCCAGCAGGGTACGTGTATTTCAGGGATGCGCGGGAATTTCCACACGCGATTGGGCCAGTGCGAGCAGGGTACGCGTATCTCAGGGGTGCGCGGGAAGTTCCACACGCGATTCTATCAGGGTACGTGTATTTCAGGGTGCGGGGGAAGTTTCACACGTGAAATCAGCAGGGTACGTGTATTCCAGGGGTGCGCGGGAAGTTCCACACGCGATTCCATCAGGGTACGTGTATTTCAGGGTGCAGGGGAAGTTACACACGCAATTTCAACAGGGTACGTGTATTTCAGGGGTGCGCGTGAATTTCCACACGCGATTGGGCCCGTGCGAGCAGGGTACGCGTATCTCAGGGGTGCGCGGGAAGTTCCACACGCGATTCCATCAGGGTACGTGTATTTCGGGGTGTGCGTGAAGTTCGACACGCGATATCAGCAGGGTACTTGTATTTCAGGGTGCAGGGGAAGTTACACACGTGACTTCCGCAGGGTACGTGCTTTTCAGGGGTGCGCGTGAAGTTCCACACGCGATATCAGCAGGGTACGTGTATTTCAGGGTGCAGGGGAAGTTACACACGTGACTTCCGCAGTGTACGTGTTTTTCAGGGGTGCGCGTGAAGTTCCACACGCGATATCAGCAGGGTACGTGTATTTCAGGGTGCAGGGGAAGTTACACACGCAAAATCAGCAGGGTACGTGTATTCCAGGGGTGCGCGGGAAGTTCCACACGCGATTCCATCAGGGTACGTGTATTTCGGGGTGCGGGGGAAGTTTGACACGTGATTCCATCAGGGTACGTGTATTACAGGGGTGCGCGGGGAGCACCACACGTGAATTGCACGTGTGGGCCCTCCCAGGTGTTCCCTCTACACCCTCCACGGCCCCTGCAGGTGGCTCACACCACAGGGGCCTACCCTGCACATGTCCTGCAGGCACCCCATCCACCATGGCCATGCCCCCCAGCCAACCCACATGTCAACTTGCACTACTGCCCACCAACGCATGTCCCCCTGCACCCCCAGCCACCAGGGGCACCCTCCACAGGCCCCCACCCATGTCTCCCACCACCCCCAGCAGTGCAGGGGCACCTTCCACCAGGCCCCCACCCATGTCTACCACCACCCCCACCCCCCAGCAGTGCAGGGGCACCCACCACCAGGCCCCCACCCATGTCTCCCACCACCCCCACCCCCCAGCCACCAGGGGCAGCCTCCACCAGGCCCCCACCCATGTCTCCCAGCACCCCCACCCCCCAGCACTGTGGGGCACCTGCCAGCAGGCTCCCACCCATGTGCAACTCATGTACCCCTGCACCCCCACCCCCCAGCACTGTGGGGCACCTGCCAGCAGGCCCCCACCCATGTCCAACTCATGTTCCCCACCACCCCAACCCCCCAGCACTGTGGGGCACCTGCCAGCAGGCCCCCACTCATGTCCAACTCATGTACCCCTGCACCCCCACCCCCCAGCACTGTGGGGCACCTGCCACCAGGCCCCCACCCATGTCTCCCACCACCCCCACGCCCCAGCAGTGCAGGGGCACCCTCCACCAGGCCCTCACCCATGTCCCATCCATGCCCCCCTGCACCTGGGTCCCACCAATCCCCAATCATGTCCGTAATGGCCATCCTCCCCTGCCAAAAGGCCCAACCAACTATCACATCCACCCACATATCAAAGGCAATTACATGTTACACACCCAATGTAAATAATGCAAATGAACACATGTCTGTCACACACAATGGCTGCAAGTGAATGTTAAAACACCCAACATGACATGCATGAAAGCAATGAGATGATACGACACATTGAAGGATGAAAATATAAATGTATTTAAAATCAACTTGAATGGAAATGAAATGAGAAAAACCACAAAGCAAAACAACCAAAAGAAGATGAATGTCCATGAAAAAAATCAAAAACACACAGCACAATCAAAATAAATGGTGTCCAAAGTCACAGTCAGAAAAGAAATCCAAGGGTAAATGATAAACAAAAACCATTGCTCCATGGCGATGAAAAAACTCCATAAAAAAGAAAAATCCATTGAAGAACTATTTACAAGATAATCCCAGGTCCATGAGCCCAACCAAATGAAACCTAACTATGACAACTAACTAAAAACTGAACTACATACAAAAACGTGGCGCATTGTCCAATCGCAACCAAATGAAAAAAAAAACAAAGGAAACCTAACACTAACTATATAACTATATACAAAGGCGGTGGGCAAGTCCAGCGGCTCACTCCGTGGTGTTCTGGGCCAGGGCATCATCGAACTCCTGTTCGATGTTCCGGAGGCGGTCCTGTTCCATGGCCCCGAGGGTCCGCAGGGACGACGCCGTCTCCTCCTCCAACCCCCTGCGGATTGCCCCGAGGCACTCGGCCCGCCTCAGGGCCCTCCGCATGGAGTTCTCCGCCCTGACCATTGTGAGCCGCGCCTCTTCCGCCCGCCGCCGCTCCGCACCTATCTGCTGGCCCAACCGCTGCCACACAGAAGACACACCCCGTCCTGGGTCCACCTGCCCTCCGGCCGATGCCTGCCCCTCCGATGTTGAAGGCCCCGAGCCTTCATGGCTCCACCACGTTGCTGCTGCTGCTGTGCCTCTGCCCGTGCACTGCCTCCTGCTGCCTGCACATCCTCCGCCGGCTGGGGTGCAGTTGTTGATGTGGCCACCCCTGCTGGATGTCCGACTCCCGACTGTGGCAGGGATGCCTCCTCCACCAGCCTGGCCACACCGTCAGAGGCAGCTCCACAGGGCACCCAGGTGACTGATGGGTGGGAAGATGGCACAGAGGACGACTGGTGCGTAGGGGGTCCAATTGAGGAGGGGGTCGGAGCAAGCCCCATCAGACGGAGGAATCCGGCCTGGGTGACCTGTCCCAGCAGGCTGACGTGGTCAACGAGCCATTCGAGATGACGTGCAGTCTCTTCATGAAAAGACTGCAGGTCACCTCGCATGGCCCGTTGACGCAACGCCACACCAGCCAGGACAGGCTCAACCTGGACCTGGATAGCCACGTCCGCAGGCAGAGGAAGGCCAGTTGACGTGAGCTCATCCCCTGCCTGAAAACGGGTCTGGACGTAGGCATCCCTGCTGGTGCAAGATGATGCAGGGACAGGATCGGGGACAGGATTGCACACAGGCACCTCCGCGGCGGCCTGTGCTGCCTCCTGTCCCTGGTCCTGCACTGCATCACTAGCACCAGTGGGATCCCCACCTCCAGACCCCGTCTCTGGTGCTTGCACGGCCTCCTCCTCCACCAAACCCCCCACCAACCTGGATGACTCCGTGCCATCTTCCCCTGTTGGGCCCTGTGGGGTCCCAGCTGCCCCTTCTGCTGCCAAGGAGTCCAACTCCAACCTCCGCCTCTTGGACCTCCTCCCGGCAGCTGCGGCCTGGGACGCGGCACCGGACTCCTCACTCCCCGACGAGATGACAAGCTGGGAGGGGAGCCGGGCCTTGCGTCTCTGGCTGGCGGTGGGATCCCCGCCGCTGTGCTCCACAGCACCTTCTCCGCCCTCTTCATCAGTTGACGCTGCAGACAGGGAGAAACAAAACACAGGCATCAGGGCACTGTACAATGGACACATACACACATGACAGTTGTACATGAGTGGCATTGGCAAACCTCAGACATGTCATCACAATCCCCAACACACATGTCATTACAACTCGCACACATTAGCCATACCACAGCCATATCGCAACTGCCACCACCATCCATACACATACAACAGCATGAGCAGCCAAAGGTGAGCCAGACATCACATGCAACACAGGAAGTGCACCACACATGTACACACACCACCATACTTGCATGCATGTGTACACCTCTGCCAAGTGTCGCACTGTTCAGACGGGCATCCATGTCACATCTGCCAATCAGGCTTCCACATACCGCTGTCACATGCATCCATGTTGCATCACTGTTGCACCCTTGTCAAATACACACACATGCACATGTACACAGTGCTGATACATGCAGCCGAAAACAACATACATGCGTGACATCACGGACATGTCTACTTACATACACATTCATCCAAACATGTGTGCCCACACAACTGCATTTGGCATGCAAGCCTACACACACAAGCACCATCCATGTCTCACACATTACAGCCCTCGCATGTGTCAGCCCCACGGCCCTGTACACCCCCACCCATACTCGACCCCATACAAACAGATGTGCAACCTGCACACTACTGAATAATCACCACACACACTGCTCACAATCAGGATGCATGTACACTCACCGCTCGACTCCAGACGGGTCTGCTTCTCAAGGACCTGGACGTGGAGCGCTGGGGATATGCGTTCCAGGACCCTCATCTGTTCTTCCGACAAGTGGCCCCGGCGCCCCTTGGCATCCGCTGCCTTCAAGAGGCGCCGGGCCTTGTTCAGGGTCCTGGACCTGAAGTCCTCCAGCGCTTCCTGACATGTTGTAAGTCGCGGACTGCCACCCCCTCCGCGTTGATGGCAGTCACGATGTCAGTCCAGATCCAAGTCCGTCCTTCCTTGTTGGCGCGGGAACTTCCGAAGAGGGCATATACTGCCCCAGGACTTGCTCCACCAGGACACCAACTTCGGTGGCACTGAAGCTGGTGCCCCTCTGCCTCTCTGGCCGGGGGTTGTCAGTGGTCACAGATGGTGTTTGCCCCGACATGACAACCCCAGAGGCAGGAGTGGGTGGGCAACTGGGTCCTGGGGCTGGGCTGTGGAGCGATGGAATCCCAGTCGGGAGTCTTCGGTTCCAGGAGGGGTGGTCACAGCAACAGCACCCCTGGCTGATGTGCAGGCAGCAAATGGCAGTGCACGTGGGCAGCAGGCAGTCAGGCAGCAGCAGATGGCAGGTGGGAGCGTGCTCGGGCCTCTGGGGGGCAGTAGTTCGGCCTTCTGGGCAGGAGCATGGTCTTCCGTGTGCTTACGCGTGGCCAGCTTGATACGGAGTGAT
Source organism: Ambystoma mexicanum (assembly GCF_040938575.1). Lineage (NCBI taxonomy): Eukaryota > Metazoa > Chordata > Amphibia > Caudata > Ambystomatidae > Ambystoma > Ambystoma mexicanum. Next base: position 1,548,493,779 of record NC_090929.1, read on the forward strand.
TTGGCACGTGAAAAATCTGCACGTCAGCGTGTAATTCGAGGAAAGGCCCTTAGCGCGTAAGCGCGTCTGCACGCATATGCATTTTCATTGGACAGAAGGCCCCTCAAGCACGCGTACAGACGTGCATGGGCATTTCAGCGTGCGTGAAAAACTGCACGTCCGTGTGTAATACGAGGAAAGGGCCATGCGCGTAAGCGCGCGTGGAAACTGCACGTCCACGTGTAATACGAGGAAAGGGCCCATGCACGTAAGCGCGTGTGGAAACTGCACGTCCGCGTGTAATACGAGGAAAGGGCCCATGCGCGTAAGTGACGTGACGCGCGCGTGCGTTTCCCTCAGCACGGGTTAAAGGTGAGCGGGCCCAGCAAGTCGCTGTACGTGCCTTTCGTGGAGACCGACGTGTGTTGCTGCTTCCTGTTGTTTCGCGCACCATCACAACTTCACAGCTATCAAGGACGTATCTCTTCTTTTGGCAGGGGTATTGGCTACGCGTATTTTTCTGCATCGCGCTAGTCAGACGGTGAGTCGCACACGCTCTTTTTCCCACTGCGGGTGCCCCTGTGTATCGCACCCATTTTCGATGTCATAGTAGCCTGCGTGTCCCACGCGTACGCGTTATTCGTGTTACTGGGTGCCACCGCATACTGCGGGAGGTTGAATCCACGCACGTAGGCTGCAGGGTTGCGTGCACGGTTTTACTGCAGTTTTGGGGTGCCTGAGCGTTGCGTGACCCGTCACCACATCACCGGGGTCACATACAGCCTTGCAGGTGCAGGGGGGCTGTTAACATCTTGCTTCCCACCCCCTTCACCCCAATTGCCCAGGTCAATTGTGGTGTACACCTCCCATTGGCACCACTCCATCTGTGCCAGCACTACTACATCTGTGCCATGGTTGGGAGGCCACCAAAGGTGAGGGGCGCCTCAGCTGGGCGTACTCCTCGTGGCGGGCGTGGTCGGGGACGTGGCCGTGGTGACCAGGGAGTAGGGGGACTCCAGGGTGTCCAGGGCAGCCACAGAGGGGGAAGAGGCAGGGGTGCGCCACTTGAGCACATTGTTGTGCCATGTGTCGGTGCAGCCATGCCACCACCCCCTGTGGTTCCGGGGGATGCAGCTCCTGCATCTGGCACTGGCACCCATATGACCCGGCAGTCTGTTCCATCGACTGCCACGGGCCCAAGGGTAGTGGTAGCTGCAGGTGCAGCTGTGGACACCGCCACCCAGGCTCAGGGTCTGCCAGCGCAGGCTGCGTTGGCACTTGAAGAGCCCTTGGTAGATCTCCAACAGGCCAGGGGGGAAACCATAGGGGCAGGCCGGGCTGCTCATACCAAGACACGTGTCCCTGGGGCAGTCATGTCATCTGCTGCCCCGAACAGCCGGGTGTTGGCAAGTGCAGGGGCAGATGCACCCAACAGCACCCCGGTTGTGAGTCTGCCAACCAGGACCGTTGCGGCCAACGACCCTGCCACAGCTGATGTTGCTGCGCAGGGTCCATTAGTGGGCACCCAGCTGCCACTGACACAAGTCAGGCCTTTGGTCATCCCTCCACCTGCCACTCCCTTGGCTCAATCCACCGAACCCACTGGCCATACTGGTCAGGGCGGCATTAGCCAGCCAGGGTCTGCGCCACAGTCCAAGAGGAGGAAGGTTACACCTGCAGCAGAGGCTGGGACCCCACACACAGCCACGACCTCCTGCACGTCGAGGAAGAAGCCTTTCTGTAAGCAGGAACTGGACTTCCTCGTGGACTACGTGCGGGGCCACAGCCGTGACATGCTAGTGGGTGCCAATAGTCAGACCACGTCTGCCCAACGTGACACCCACTGGAAGCATGTTGCGGAACATGTCAGTTCATTCGGCCATGAGGTGCGCACGGCGCAGGAGTGCAAAAAGCGTTGGAATGACATCAAGCACAGCACTAAGGCCAAGCGTGCCTCAAATTACAACTTGACTCTGGTGACTGGCGGTGGGCCTGCACCAGAGGAGGAAGAACTCACTCCGCATGAGGTTCTCGTTGCGGAGTTCATACCACCTGAATTGGTCGAAGGAGTGGGAGAGAAGCTGGACTTTGATGCCCAGTCCAGTGAGTGTTGATGCGTGTTTGTTGAGGACGTGTGTGTTTCACTTGTGGGATGTGTTGTGCATGATTGCTGCTACATGTGACGTGTACATGGTTCTGATGTGTAAGTAATGCAATGCTACCGTCATGCATTTCTCCTCTGCCTGCATGCGGGACTCCATGTAGGCATGCTCCCTTGCCCCTCTTCCGCCACTCTGCACCCCAGTTCCACCTTTGCACTGGTCTGCTTCAATCTTGCCAATGTGTACTTTCTTTTTCATGTGTCCTGGGTAGATGATAAATTCCAGCGTAGAATCTGCCAGACATATGCCGTGTGGTACAGCCTTAGTACTCGATGCAGGGTATCTCACTTGTACTGTGCATGGGTCAGATGTCCCGCAGGGACATGAGTGCCCATTCATGCTCCATGTGCATTGCACGCATGCCCCTATGTGTCCTTGACTGGATGATCACTGTAATATAAGTCCTTGGTTACATACATTGCCTGCCATCTCATCAGCCTTCCCATGTCAACTGTGGCTCAGTCCTGCGTTGCACACATGTTTAGGCTCTGACAATCTGTGTGGCTCACAGGCCTCAGCCTGTTCAATGGCCAATGACTCTGTCCAACTCTTGTTGTGTCTTCTTCACACGTGGGCGGCCTCCGGAGTTTCCATCATGTGTCCTGCCCACTGTCCCAGCATCATTTGCAGTGTTGTAATTTGAATCACAATAAGCTGTTGATGCCAGTCAACACTGCCATTCAATACACAGGTGTATGGTCAGCCTTTTGATACCATGCTAGGCATCCCTGCTTTGGTACTGGGGTGGAGGGGTGCTTGGCTTCTAGACATGGTACACATTGAATGCACAATGCACGTGATGTCTGAATTTGGCATTGAACTGCCTTCACATTTCCTGGCACACACCATGTAGTGCTTGTACATGTAGGTAGTGAGTGGCGTACACATTTTCTGCACTGCATAGACCCACTTCCATGGAAACTGCCACCTTTCAACAGGTCTGATCACAGAAGCTATTCAAAGTATACCCAGCATGCATGCCAGGTCATATGTTGTGTGTCACATGTCTGCCGGATGCCTTTGCTGTCGGTGTGTGTGTGTGTCGTGTGCTTCTGACATGTGTATTGACCTTTTTCTCTCTATTTTTCAGGTGATGACGCAATGGAGGCAGAGGATGGTGTTGTCATGCCAGACACAGGGTTGGTAACGCCACATCAATCCGGCACTAGTGGGGGTCGTGGGGTGGTAGGCCACGAAAACCCCCAAGTGCTGCAGTCCATCTTGTCTCTGGCTGCCTATGAGTCCAGCCTTGATGACGACTCTGACGTCCATGTTGAGTTGGATGAGCATCAAGTCCATGTGTCAGGGGTGAGTGATTCTGATATGGACACTCCTCTGTCTGCAACACCTGCACTGAGGGATCAGACAGTCTTGGTTCCTCCGCCCGTGGTGGATCGGGACGCAGGGTCACCCTCCACACCAGTCACTGATGTGCCTGGGACATCACGTCGACGGGGGCATGTAGTCGTGCAGCCGCAGGCGGTGCCAGCACAGCGAGGACCCCCGGTCCTTGGGTCCCGCAGGGGTCAAGCCCGGCAACGCGGTCGCCGCACGCAACCGCTGTATACTGAGTGGGAGCAAGACATGACTGCCAATTCCGAACGGCAGGAGGCAGCAATGGAGAACATCGCTGAGAGCATGGAGCGTGTGGCCCAATCTGTGCTCCCCACTGCTAGGCAGGTGCTTCTCCAGCAGCAGGCGGCGCGGTCCACGGCCCGCTCGCTCAGGCTGGGCATGGCGGCCTCAGACAGGGCAAGCCAGGCTGAAATGTCGTCTCTGCGTCAAGCAATTGCTGCTCATGCAGAGGCGCACATGGATGCCCTGAGGGAGGAGTATGCTTCCCTCAGATCCACTCTGGGTGTCCTTATGATGTCCCAGAGGCAGCAGGCAGAGGAGAGGTTTGCACAGCTTGAGCGTACCATCTCGGCTGAGCTACAGGCTTGCCGGGAGGTGCAGTGGTTGTCCAGCCAGGCCTTGCAGGAGGAACTCCATGTTACACGTGCTACCTTGCAAGAGGAAGCACGTGTATCACGGGAGGTTCTGCATGCAGACCTACGTCACATCGCCACACAGAACCAGGCTCACCCGTCCGGCAGACTTGCCGCCGACGAGGGGCAAGCTGCGGCTAGGTGTGGCCAGGCTACTGTGCCACGTCCTCCTTTCCAGGATGAGCCAGACTCGGACGACCATCTATCTCCCACATAGGTCGTGCTGTGCAGGCGTTGAGCCATGGAGGATTTTTTTTTGGCTCAGCATCATCGCATGTGGATGTTGAGCAGCACCCTGTACCTCCCCCCTCCTGGGTGCCTCCCCTCCCCCCCGGGTCGTATGTGGCCATTTTTGATTTTTCTTTTAGTTTAGTTAGTTAAGTTTCTGTTTGATAGTTAGTTTAAATAGGTAATGTAGGTTTTCCATAGTGTAATTAGTTAATAGTTGATTTAGTTTAAAATTGCTAGTCTATTGTGCTTTCATGTGATGGTGCGGTGCTTTGTGGCTTTTGAAGGCATCCACTGTCTGTTCCAGCTGGGCCCTTCATGGTTGTCTTGTGTATGTGTTTGCTGCTTGGGTTCCTTGACTCACATATGCCACTCCTGCCTCCCTTATCCATGAGCTCGCAAGGATGGTTCGGTGTTACAGCATTTTACACAAGGGCTTTGGACTGTCATATCTGTGGCATGTCTGGTGCTGTGTGACTTGTGTTGACACCCCGGGTGGGGATGATTTAGGTGTCATTGTCCACTGTTCAGCTTTTGCTAGATGGGGTGTGTCATGATTAATGTGGACATTGATTGCTATGCATTGTGTAGTATGCTTCATATCTTTCCTGTACATGTGCTTGTTGCAATTCATGCTGTAGATAGTGTTCCACACTTTGGAGGTGAAAGACTGATGGTGTGATTTGTGATGTGACTCTCTGACATGGTCAAGTAATGAGATGCTGATGAGACACACACAGATGACTTTGAAGCATTAATCATGTGTTTCATGCCCTTTCTGCAGGGGGATGAGCCTCCAGAGCACCTTTGCCAGCAGACATGGCCCATTGGACGACGGAATTCTGGACCCGTTTGTTGGTGCCCACATGCACATGTGTGCAGAAGCAGAGGCACAGTGATTGCAGACCCACATCCTAGAACTGCTGACATGTTCCAAGGAACTCCAGGCAAGGTGAGCATCACAGGGGGGCCACGACACAGCAAAGCTTGCACCAGGCGAGTTGCACATGCAGGCTTAGTCACAGCACTGAGGGTGAGCTTAGACGAATATTGGTTTTGAAGCACACAATGCAGCTCAGATGTGTTTGTGGGCTGATGGCTGCTGATAGTAGGGTTGTCTGGGACACATGCAGGGGCAGTGGCACATACCCTCCGGTACACCAAGGTCCATTGAGCCACTTGTATCAACCATGTAGCCTTCCGAGACATGGAAAGGGGCAGCTCACAGGGACATACAGCAAGGGGCATACTCGGGTGCAGTGCATGTCTTTTCCACGTACTTCATGATAAATGCACTGCCAACTTTGTTTCGGTCATGGTGGTACGCAACTTGCTCTGTAGTCATGGCTTGCTATATGGGTCTGTCTGCTTACCCAGGGAACATTGCATGTTGTGTGAATTGTGACACATTGGTGTTCCATTTGCCATGCACCCAGCAGCGGCTGCCTTACTGCATTGACTGTGTATGACCCGTCACAGGGGTGATGTTATATATGGGTACGAAGCATCAACCACAGATTGTCTGTTTGTAGAGTAGTCTGTTGCTATGGGGCATGTTTGGTGTTGTGTTTTTGTGCAATTGGCACATACAGGTTGTTGACTGTGTCTCTCTTTGCAGCATTGCAGTGCTCCTGTAACCGGACCTGAGAGTGCGCAGGCAGGAGGCCAGCACTCACAACCAGAGCTAAGTGTCTTGTTGTTTTTCTTACGAACTGCTCTGCATAGGCTTGCTGGGGAGTGTACTGATGCATGGATGTATGTGTGGTTCAATTTGGTATGTTTTTTTCTCCCTAATCACCCGTGATCCTATGCAATTTTGAAACCTGTACCCTCTACCCGGTGTTCCTGCTTCCCGTGCCTATCCAAGCAACGTTCCCTGACCCTCTTTCCCCACTGGGGTTGCGGATGCCTGTGTAAGCCCCGAACTTGCAGGCGCCAAAACCCTAGAGGGGGTGGTTGGTTCGTACCACTCCTGAGCCTGGACTACAGAAGGCCATGACAATGATGTCCAAGTTTGTTTGGATTGTGTATGTGTTCATGCAGGTTGTACATTTTCGTGCATTCCCTAGTTTCATGTGTCATTCCTCCTCCCCTCTCCTGCCGCTCATTCCAGTCATCCAGTGTGTCAACACCTGTCCCGACTGCATATCCCTGAACCTCATTCCCCACCAGGGTCTCAGGGGCCCGTGTGAGTTTGACCTTGCAGGCACCCGGGACATGGTGGGGGTGGTTGTTTCGTGACACTCCCGCGCCTGTACAGGGGACCTGTGACAGTACACATCCATTCATGGTGCATCATCCTATGTCATGTACCACACATGTCTCACATCCTGTCGTGACATTGTTTTGCTGTGCTACCTTGGTTGTTGCATCATTGTGGTAGTACTTGGCCTTTGTGAGGTACTGCTACGTCAAGTCATCTACTGGAGGGTGTTCGGGTTCGTTTTTATGCCTTCGATTTTGTGATTTTGGAAATGAGTGTGGATTCTGAGGGTTCAGGCATCTTTTTACACACAAGGTGGGAGATGGTGACGAAGGGTAAAGGTGATCCTGTGGCCAGGTGGAATTGAGGTTTGGAGGCTCCATGAGCCAGGTGCAGTTGTTCAGTGGGTCATGTTCATTTGTGAGGGAGGGGGGGGGGTTGTTGTTGATAGTTGCCTTGCCCTGCAGTGTGATGGGAACTCTGACATAGTAATGGTGGTATCCTATGTACATGTTGTGTTCTGCTGATCAATGCCTTTTCATGTGTTGTGTTTTCCTTTCAGGTGCGAGGGGATAGTTGTGGTTTGACATGCTGGGATGTACACATGGTGGATGTTCACATGTGATGTGTAGGGAACACTGATGGTCACTTGAGTGCACATGAATATGTGGAGTGCATGTCCTTGCAGAACCACACACTTGCACTCTGATGCACTACAGGTACTCCCACCCTTGCATATCCACGTGTACACTGTTTGCCTTCTGGTGCCCACTGTGTCCCGGCAGCACATGTTCTGTGACCGATCATGGATCCAGTACATGCCTAATTTGATGTTTGACGTGGTCTGTCACTTAGATGTGATGCTCAGGGTGTGCATCACACACAATGGCTGTTCACTGTGCTGTGCGCTGAGCAGTGTGATGCAGGAGTAGGACACTGCACACATGAGCTGCAGTGTTGATTTTGCAATGCATAATGTGCATGTAGACAGGCATTCATTGTGATGTTACGTCTACGACTGTTGTAATGCATTTGGAAATGACTTATTTTGGGTGGGAGGTTGTTGGTCTGTTATTTCATCTGATTCCGGGTCAGGCAGCAGTGTCCGATGCCACTGTGCATTTAGGACATGGCAATGTGTACCTTATCGTTACTGCATTGGTGTATGGGTATTGCGTGCCATGTCATGTTGATGTTTGGGAGGGTTTGAGTGACATGACAGTGATGGCCATGGCCTGGTTTGCAGGTGTGTGTGATGCACACCTTGCATGTCCGTGTCATCCGCTTCTCAGAGCAACTAGCTGGGGGTAGATTTCTCTCCGCAGCAGGGCCCTCCCCTTGGAACAGACTTCCGGCCTGACTTGAACTTGAGGGGAACCATCTCCAGTTCTGGAAGCACCTCAAGACCTTCCTCTTTGCTTCTGCTTACTGTCTGCCTCTCCCTTGCAGAATTCTCCACTGGAACTGCACAGGAGCTGCAACTGGGCCACTCTCACCGACCTCGGTCCCTGGCCCAGCCACTCTCCACTTGCACTGCCTCCCTGGCAACCCCTGCACTGCAGTACTGTCTCTCTATCCCTACAGCCCTCCCTTCCCAGCACTTGTCTGCACTTACCTTTGTAGTTGCCACCAGGCGACCTATGTATTATTTTTTTGGGCTACTTCCCCTGTACTGGACTCCCCCCCACCATTCCCCTTGCACTTTTCCCATTCCCCCTACCCCTGCACTTGCACGATCCCAATGACACCTGGCCTAGTAGTACCATTCTCTGTGTTCCCTTGTTCCCCCCTCCCTGCCTCATTGCGCCTTGGAATACTTGTGAATGGCCCATATCATGTCATATGTCATATATGTGCCTTTTGGTCACACAGGATAGCTTGTGTTTTAGTAGCTAGGGATGCAGACGATGTGGCACTTCCATGGCAACTTTCTCAGGGTGGTAGGGTTGTGACAGTTAACTGTCTCTTTGTCATCATCGATTGTCACCTGGTATGTGCCAGGCCTGTGTGCACTCCGCAGGGGTGGGAGTTTAGGTGCAAAATGTGGCCACAAGCTGGGTCCGGGCTTCCTCGCCACGTGCCCTGTCCCCTCCCATGAGCAGCGCCTGTGGTTGGGGATGTGGGGGCACCACCATGTCCACCGGGACGTCCTGCCGTGTTGCAACATTGTGCAGGACACATGCTGCCACAATGATCCTGCACACTACTGGTGGTGCATAGAGTAGTTGCCCACCAGAGCGGTCAAGGGAGCGGAAACGTGACTTGAGCACTCTGAATGTGCGCTCCACTATGCCCCTGGTTGCAATATGGGCGGCGTTGTATCTTACCTGGGGTGGTGTGGTGGGGTTCCGGATTGGCGTCATCATGTGGTTGCTCAGAGGGTAGGCACTGTCCCCTGGGGAGGTGATAATAGTTGAGATTATTAGGGTTTGGATATTTGTCTGTGTGTGACTTGCATGCATGTGCAAGGGCATTTGTACTGACCTAGGAGCCATGTGTCGCCATGCTGCCCAGCTTCCAGGGCCCGGCTCAGGGCGGACATTCTGTATATGAAACTGTCATGGGTGGAGCCAGGGTAGTTTGCATAGACAGAGGTGATGATTCCCTTTGCATTACATACCACCTGTACATTGATGGAATGCCAGTGCTTGTGGTTTCAGTAGATGTGCTCAATGGCCCTAGGTGGACGTAGGGCCACATGGGTGCAATCTATGGCACCGAGCACTTTGGGGAAGTGTGTCACCCTGAAAAAATCCAGGACAACAGCCTGCCTTTCTGCGGGTGTTCTGGGCATGTATATGTGCCTGCGGACTGAGGGGCGCGCTGTCATGATTGCCAGTACCTGGTGTAGGCAGCGTGACTGCGTGGCCTGTGAGACCCCCCCCACTATGGCAGTGGTCCGCTGAAATGACCCAGTGTCCAAAAAATGCAGGACATTGAGCAGCTTCTCCAAGGGGCTCAATGCTTGGGAGCAAAGGGTGGCGGATGTGAGGTCATCTTCCCACTCCCTGACCAGGTCTAGGATGATATGGTGTGGAAACCCATACCTGCCATAGACCTGGTCGTCAGGCATCCCAAAAAGGCTTGTCCGTGGTGCGAAAATGCGTGCCCTGGCTATTCTCCTCCTCCTGCGGTGTCCCACGATCAGTGCAGCGAAAAATGGGGCATTCATCGTAGCTGTATATACGCGTTTGTTGTTTGCGCGCACTTTTATGCTGTGCGCGGGGACGCTTCCGCCTGCCTTCGTGTGGCAGACGCGTTGACGCCTGTGCACGTCTTTTGCTGTGCGCGGATTTCCCGTATTCGGATACGGTCCGAGTGTCATCGCGTGTGATCGGAGGGGAGTGAGCGTACACGCAAATGGCCTGGGTACGTGTGTTTCGGGGTGCGCGGGAAGTTCCACACGCGATTAGCCTGGGTACGTGTGTTCCGGGGTGCCGGGAACTTTCACACGCGATTGGTGGAAATCCACGTGTGTTCTGTCATCACGTGCAATGAGGGAAACACCTGCGCGCGTCACGTCACAGTCGCGCTCACGCGCTAAGGGCCTTTGGTCCAATGAAATCGCATATGCGTGCTGCCGTGCATACGCGCTAAGGGCCTTTCCTCGTATTACACGCGGACGTGCAGTTTTCCACGCGCGCTTACGCGCATGGGCCCTTTCCTCATATTACACGCGGACGTGCAGTTTTTCACGCGCGCTTACGCGCTAAGGGCCTTTCCTCGAATTACACGCTGACGTGCAGATTTTGCACATGCCAAATCACTCCGTATCAAGCTGGCCACGCATAAGCACACGGAAGACAACGCTCCTGCCCAGAAGGCCGAACTACTGCCCCCCAGAGCCCCGAGCACGCTCCCACCAGCCATCTGCTGCTGCCTGACTGCCTGCTGCCCACGTGCACTGCCATTTGCTGCCTGCACATCAGCCAGGGGTGCTGTTGCTGTGACCACCCCTGCTGGAACCGAAGACTCCCGACTGGCATTCCATTGCTCCACAGCCCAGCCCCAGGACCCAGTTGCCCACCCACTCCTGCCTCTGGGGTTGTCATGTCGGGGCAAACACCATCTGTGACCACTGACAACCCCCGGCCAGAGAGGCAGAGGGGCACCAGCTTCAGTGCCACAGAAGTTTGTGTCCTGGTGGAGCAAGTCCTGGGGCAGTATGATGCCCTCTTAGGAAGTTCCCGCGCCGACAAGGAAGGACGGACTCGGATCTGGACTGACATCGTGACTGCCATCAACACGGAGGGGGTGGCAGTCCGCGACTTACAACATGTCAGGAAGCGCTGGGAGGACTTCAGGTCCAGGACCCTGAACAAGGCCCGGCGCCTCTTGAAGGCAGCGGATGCCAAGGGGCGCCGGGGCCACTTGTCGGAAGAACAGATGAGGGTCCTGGAACGCATATCCCCAGCGCTCCACGTCCAGGTCCTTGAGAAGCAGACCCGTCTGGAGTCGAGCGGTGAGTGTACATGCATCCTGATTGTGAGCAGTGCGTGTGGTGATTATTCAGTAGTGTGCAGGTTGCAAATCTGTTTGTATGGGGTCGAGTATGGGTGGGGGTGTACAGGGCCGTGGTGCTGACACATGCGAGGGCTGTAATGTGTGAGACATGGATGGTGCTTGTGTGTGTAGGCTTGCATGCCAAATGCAGTTGTGTGGGCACACATGTTTGGATGAATGTGTATGTAAGTAGACATGTCCGTGATGTCACGCATGTATGTTGTTTTCGGCTGCATGTATCAGCACTGTGTACATGTGCATGTGTGTGTATTTGACAAGGGTGCAACAGTGATGCAACATGGATGCATGTGACAGCGGTATGTGGAAGCCTGATTGGCAGATGTGACATGGATGCCCGTCTGAACAGTGCGACACTTGGCAGAGGTGTACACATGCATGCAAGTGTGGTGGTGTGTGTACATGTGTGGTGCACTTCCTGTGTTGCATGTGATGTCTGGCTCACCTTTGGCTGCTCATGCTGTTGTATGTGTATGGATGGTGGTGGCAGTTGCGATATGGCTGTGGTATGGCTAATATGTGCGAGTTGTAATGACATGTGTGTTGGGGATTGTGATGACATGTCTGAGGTTTGCCAATGCCACTCATGTACAACTGTCATGTGTGTATGTGTCCATTGTACAGTGCCCTGATGCCTGTGTTTTGTTTCTCCCTGTCTGCAGCGTCAACTGATGAAGAGGGCGGAGAAGGTGCTGTGGAGCACAGCGGCGGGGATCCCACCGCCAGCCGGAGACGCAAGGCCCGGCTCCCCTCCCAGGTTGTCATCTCGTCGGGGAGTGAGGAGTCCGGTGCCGCATCCCAGGCCGCAGCTGCCGGGGAGAGGTCCAAGAGGCAGAGGTTGGAGTTGGACTCCTCGGCAGCAGAAGGGGCAGCTGGGACCCCACAGGGCCCAACAGGGGAAGATGGCACCGAGTCATCCAGGTTGGTGGGGGGTTTGGTGGAGGAGGAGGCCGTGCAAGCACCAGAGACGGGGTCTGGAGGTGGGGATCCCACTGGTGCTAGTGGTGCAGTGCAGGACCAGGGACAGGAGGCAGCACAGGCCGCAGCGGAGGTGCCTGTGTGCAATCCTGTCCCTGATCCGGTCCCTGCATCATCTTGCACCAGCAGGGATGCCTACGTCCAGACCCGTTTTCAGGCAGGGGATGAGCTCACGTCAACTGACCTTCCTCTGCCTGCGGACGTGGCTATCCATGTCCGGGTTGAGCCTGTCCTGGCTGGTGTGGCGTTGCACCAACGGGCCATGCGAGGTGGCCTGCAGTCTTTTCATGGAGAGACTGCACGTCATCTCGAATGGCTCGTTGACCACGTCAGCCTGCTGGGACAGGTCACCCAGGCCGGATTCCTCCGTCTGATGGGGCTTGCTCCGACCCCCTCCTCAACTGGACCCCCTACGCGCCAGTCGTCCTCTGTGCCATCTTCCCAACCATCAGTCACCTGGGTGCCCTGTGGAGCTGCCTCTGACGGTGCGGCCAGGCTGGTGGAGGAGGCATCCCTACCACAGTCGGGAGTCGGACGTCCAGCAGGGGTGGCCACATCAACAACTGCACCCCAGCCGGCGGAGGATGTGCAGGCAGCAGGAGGCAGTGCACGGGCAGAGGCACAGCAGCAGCAGCAACGTGGTGGGAGCCATGAAGGCTCAGGGCCTTCAACATCGGAGGGGCAGGCATCGGCCGGAGGGCAGGTGGACCCAGGACGGGGTGTGTCTTCTGTGTGGCAGCGGTTGGGCCAGCAGATAGGTGCGGAGCGGCGGCGGGCGGAAGAGGCGCGGCTCACAATGGTCAGGGCGGAGAACTCCATGCGGAGGGCCCTGAGGCGGGCCGAGTGCCTTGAGGCAATCCACAGGGGGTTGGAGGAGGAGACGGCGTCGTCCCTGCGGACCCTCGGGGCCATGGAAGAGGACCGCCTCCGGGACATCGAACAGGAGTTCGATGATGCCCTAGCCCAGAACACCACGGAGTGAGCCGCTGGACTTGCCCGCCGCCTTTGTATATAGTAATATAGTTAGTGTTAGGTTTCCTTTGTTTTTTTTTTATTTGGTTGCGATTGGACAATGCGCCACGTTTTTGTATATAGTTTATTTTATTAGTTAGTGTAGTTAGATAGGTTTCCTTTATTTTGTTGGGATAATGGACCCTGGATTATTCCCATGTACATAGTTGACAGTTGGATTGTATTTTTTTTTCTATTTTTAACCATGGAGCAATGGCTTTCTTTTTTATTTCCCATTGGATTTTGTTTTGTGGACATTGACTTTGGACATTACTTTGGATTTTTTTTTTGGTTTTGCTTTTTTTGACGGACATGCTTCTTTTCATTTTTGTAAATTCACGTTTCTGTTTCTTCATTTTTTATTCTATTGATGTTTCCTTTAATACATATTATTTTTGGTGAACTTCAATGTGTGGTATCTCATTGGTTTCATGCATTTCATGATATGTCTTTTGAGATTCACTGACACCCATTGGGTGTATGTGAGGGAAATGTGTTTGTTTCGGAACTTGCAATTGGTGTTCTGTGATGTAATTGCAAATTATGAGTGGGTGGATGCAATACTCGGGTGGGTGTTTTGCATTTGGAGGCTGACCATAGGGACCAGGGATCTAGATTGTGATGACATGTTGGCTGGGGAACATGAGTTGCACATGGGTGGGGGCCTGCTGGCAGGTGCCCCACAGTGCTGGGGGTTGGGGGTGGTGTGAGACATGGGTGGGACCTGCTGGAGGCTGTCCCTGCACTGCTGGGGGTGGGGGTGGTGGGAGACATGGGTGGGGGCCTGGTGGTGGCTGCCACTGCACTGCTGGGGGGGTGGGGGTGGTGGGAGACATGGGTGGGGGCCTGGTGGAGGCTGCCCCTGGTGGCTGGGGGGTGGGGGTGGTGTGGAACATGAGTTGGACATGGGTGGGGGCCTGCTGGCAGGTGCCCCACAGTGCCGGGGGGTGGGGGTGGTGGGGAACATGAGTTGGACATGGGTGGGGGCCTGAAGGCAGGTGCCCCTGGTGACTGGGGGGTGGGGGTGGTGGGAGACATGGGTGGGGGCCTGGTGGAGGCTGCCCCTTGTGACTGGGGGGGTGGGGGTGGTGGGAGACATGGGTGGGGGCCTGGTGGAGGCTGCCCCTGGTGACTGGAGGGGTGGGGGTGGTGGGAGACATGGGTGGGGGCCTGGTGGAGGCTGTCCCTGGTGGCTGGGGGGTGGGGGTGGTGTGAGACATGGGTGGGGGCCTGGTGGAGGCTGCCCCTTCACTGCTGAGGGGTGGGGGTGGTGTGAGACATGGGTGGGGGCCTGGTGGAGGCTGCCCCTGCACTGCTGGGGGGTGGGGGTGGTGGGAGACATGGGTGGGGGCCTGGTGGTGGCTGCCCCCGCACTGCTGGGAGGGTGGGGGTGGTGGGAGACATGGGTGGGGGCCTGGTGGAGGCTGCCCCTGGTGACTGGGGGGGTGGGGGTGGTGGGAGACATGGGTGGGGGCCTGGTGGAGGCTGCCCCTGGTGACTGGGGGGGTGGGGGTGGTGGGAGACATGGGTGGGGGCCTGGTGGAGGCTGCCCCTGTTGACTGGGGGGGTGGGGGTGGTGGGAGACATGGGTGGGGGCTGGTGGAGGCTGCCCCTGATGACTGGGGGGGTGGGGGTGGTGGGAGACATGGGTGGGGGCCTGGTGGAGGCTGCCCCTGGTGACTGGGGGGGTGGGGGTGGTGGGAGACATGGGTGGGGGCCTGGTGGAGGCTGCCCCTGGTGGCTGGGGGGTGGGGGTGGTGTGAGACATGGGTGGGGGCCTGGTGGAGGCTGCCCCTGGTGGCTGGGGGGTGGGGGTGGTATGAGACACGGGTGGGGGCCTGGTGGAGGCTGCCCCTGCACTGCTGGGGGGTGGGGGTGGTGGGAGACATGGGTGGGGGCCTGGTGGTGGCTGCCCCTGCACTGCTGGGGGGAGTGGGGGTGGTGGGAGACATGGGTGGGGGCCTGGTGGAGGCTGCCCCTGGTGGCTGGGGGGTGGGGGTGGTGGGGAACATGAGTTGGACATGGGTGGGGGCCTGCTGGCAGGTGCCCCACAGTGCTGGGGGGTGGGGGTGGTGGGGAACATGAGTTGGACATGGGTGGGGGCCTGCTGGCAGGTGCCCCTGGTGACTGGGGGGTGGGGGTGGTGGGAGACATGAGTGGGGGCCTGGTGGAGGCTGCCCCTGGTGGCTGGGGGATGGGGTGGTGGTAGACATGGGTGGGGGCCTGGTGGAGGCTGCCCCTGCACTGCTGGGGGGTGGGGGTGGTGGGAGACATGGGTGGGGGCCTGGTGGAGGCTGCCCCTAGTGGCTGGGGGGTGGGGGTGGTGGGAGACATGGGTGGGGGCCTGGTGGAGGCTGCCCCTGCACTGCTGGGGGGTGAGGGTGGTGGGAGACATGGGTGGGGGCCTGGTGGTGGGTGCCCCTGCACTGCTGGGGGGTGGGGGTGGTGGGAGACATGGGTGGGGGCCTGGTGGAGGCTGCCCCTGGTGACTGGGGGGGTGGGGGTGGTTTGGGACATGGGTGGGGGCCTGGTGGAGGCTGCCCCTGGTGACTGGGGGGGTGGGGGTGGTGTGAGACATGGGTGGGGGCCTGGTGGAGGCTGCCCCTGCACTGCTGGGGGGTGGGGGTGGTGTGAGACATGGGTGGGGGCCTGGTGGAGGCTGCCCCTGCACTTCTGGGGGGTGGGGGTGGTGGGAGACATGGGTGGGGGCCTGGTGGAGGCTGCCCCTGCACTGCTGGGGGGTGGGGGTGGTGGGAGACATGGGTGGGGGCCTGGTGGAGGGTGCCCCTGGTGGCTGGGGGTGCAGGGGGACATGCGTTGGTGGGCAGTAGTGCAAGTTGACATGTGGGTTGGCTGGTGGGCATGGCCATGGTGGATGGGGTGCCTGCATGACATGTGTTGGGTAGGCCCCTGTGGTGTGGGCCACCTGCAGGGGCTGTGGAGGGTGTAGAGGGAACACCTGGGAGGACCCACACATGCAATTCACGTGTGCTGCTCCCCGCGCACCCCTGTAATACATGTACCCTGATGATATCGCGTGTGGAACTTCCCGCCCACCCCTGTAATACACGTACCCTGATGGAATTGCGTGTGGAACTTCCCGCTGCACCCCTGGAATACACGTACCCTGCTGATGTTGCGTGGGATACTTCCCCCGCACCCCGAAATACACGTACCCTGATGGAATTGCGTGTGGAACTTCCCACGCACCACCGAAATACACGTACCCCGCTCAATCGCGTGTGTAACTACCCGCGCACCCCCGAATACACGTATCCCGCTCAATCGCGTGTGTAACTTCCCGCGCACCCCCGAAATACACGTACCCCGCTCAATCGCGTGTGTAACTTCCCACGCACCCCCGAAATACACGTACCTCGCTCAATCGCGTGTGTGACTTCCCGCGCACCTCCGAAATACACATACCCCGCTCAATCGCGTATTTAACTTCCCGCGCACCCCCGGTATACACATACCCCGCTCAATCGCGTGTGTAACTTCCCGCGCACCCCCGAAATACACGTACCCCGCTCGATCGTGTGTGTTGCTTCCCGCGCACCCCCGCAATACATGTAGCCCGCTCCCCCAGGCCCAATCGCGTGAAAAAGTTCACGCGAACCCCTGGAATACACGTAGCCCGCTCCCCCAGGCCCGATCGCGTGAAAAACTTCACGCGAACCCCTGAAATACACGTAGCCCGCTCCCCCAGGCCCGATTGTGTGAAAAACTTTACGCGAACCCCTGAAATACACGTAGCCCGCTCCCCCAGGCCCGATCGCGTGAAAAAGTTCACGCGAACTCCTGGAATACACGTAGCCCGCCCCCCCAGGCCCGATCGCGTGAAAAAGTTCATGCGAACCCCTGAAATACACGTAGCCCGCTCCCCCAGGCCCGATCACGCGAACCCATGTGCTGTATGTTGCCACTTTTTTAATGCGCAGGGATGCTACCGCCTGCCTTCGTGTTGCGGACGTGTTTCGGCTTGTGCGTGTCTTTGGCTGTGCGTGGCTTTGCCCTATTCGATTCCATGAATACATGTGGTTCGAGTGCGTGTGGGCGTTTCGTCTGCTTCCCTGCAGTACATTCCCAGTTACGCCCTTATTTTCGCGCGTTGTTCCCCATTCCGCGCGTTACGCCCGTGTCCCGCCCACTTTCTGGTGTATGCGCCGAGGTTTTGCGCTTTCACTGTGCGCGTCGCGCACGCCTTTCGGGATGTTGCAGTGACTTGTGCGCCATGCACGGGTTTGGCACACATCCCGGGGTGTACACGCGCAGGGACTTCCATGAATCGCACGCATGCGCATGCGCCTGTTTTTTTCTGCTTGCGCCTGCTTGCGCGAAGATTTTCGGCGTGTTTGTTCCATGAATCGGCCCCTAAATATAGATACCATTGATATCAACATGACGGGCTCAGTACAAGCTTTAAAATGACATTTTATTGTGAGTATCATCGTTCAAATGTTACTGGGTAAAATTTAATTTCTGATGTCAGCCTATGCCCCCATATTTATACATAGATTTTCTACTGACCATCAACAACTTGAGGCTGCGGTAAATTCATTAGCCTTTGTTCTCTTAGGGCTAATGTAGGCTGAAGAGATGTTATCTCTCTGAGCAGATGGTTCTCTGAATCTGGTGACACTCTTAATGAAAGGTTAGCCCCACAGTAAGGCCAGGGATAGTGCCCACAATTTGTCATTTCAACTTCACTAAATAGCAGTCTCTGTTTATCCAGAACACCATAAATTCCTGTCACGCAGAAGCCAAGCCCTTCTGCTCAAGCTTCAAAGCAACAGTCTATTTGAGGGACCGGAGAGCATATCATGGGGGAGGGTAGCTTAGAATCTCAGTGTTGAAGTAAGCACCAAAATTCGGTACTTTGCATGTCACTATCTCTTTCTTTAGACATGAGGCTGTCCTATTATTTTT
Source organism: Ambystoma mexicanum (assembly GCF_040938575.1). Classification (NCBI taxonomy): domain Eukaryota; kingdom Metazoa; phylum Chordata; class Amphibia; order Caudata; family Ambystomatidae; genus Ambystoma; species Ambystoma mexicanum. The sequence continues at coordinate 1,548,511,778 of NC_090929.1, forward strand.
CACATGTTTGCACATGACTGTTCATTTTATCATTGTAATATGTTCATTCTTAGCAACAATTTTCCCCATTCCAAAAGGCACATGACTTTACATTTAACCCAACGTCAGTTTCTGTGTTGAAATGTGGGCCTTAATCACATGAAAATAAAGATACTAACATAGTTTTTAATTTTGCATGTAAGGCCCAATGTTCAGGGTGCACACCATTTTGATGTATGGCAGTTTCAATGGAATATTCCACTTTTTGTCTCTGAGCCAACAATGTAATGTGCCTTTCCCTTCTACAAATTTATTTTACTTTTCAGCATATTCTGCAGAGGGACATGTATTTGAATTTGCTAGGCACCTTGGCTGTGTTAAGGTTTTAAGGCTGGCGTGTCATTCTCCCAGTATGCCTTTTCCAAAAGAACAATGTATTTTGCATTAGAGGCCTAACCTTGCCTTTCAGTTCATATAATTCTGCGGTTGTCATTAAACCCCACATATTCCCCCCTGCACCACCTCTTTTATCCTGATTACTCATGGGAAAGAGTGGGGTTTTCAAGAAAAGTCCTTTTTCCTTAGAACACGTTCTGCTAATGTTCCTTCCTTATTGAGTTAGTGTCATGATCCATGCCCCTGACCCCCTCAGGTATAACAGCCCCCTGGCATAAGTGGGGCAAAAGCCCTTCACACTGGCCCCGAGGGCCTTAAAACTCCATCAGAAACATACACGGAGTCAGTCCTGGCACCTTTGGCACCAGGCTCATTATCAGGAATAAAGCAATACCAGTTTTCGACCTTAATCCAACATGGAGGCCTGTTACACAGCTCAGTTCTTTAGAACCAAGCCATGCGGTCTAGTGTTTTGGGTGTGGCTGGGCCTGGAACTACTTTGCCTGGAACTACTTTACCTGGGCTATTTAAACCACAGCAGAACACACTTCGCGTTATTCTGCACTCCTGCCGTGTAACGCTCACCTTGTACAGCTCCTGCTCATCTGATTCTCCGGAGGCCCGATCCTGAAGCCATAGATCCGGATTCCATTAATACCTGGAAGAACAAGAACAGCATTGGCGAGCAATAACACTTACCTGTGAAGTAACCAGTCTTGAATCCATCCTGCGCTTCGCTTACCTCACCCATCTCCGGAGTTCGCAGCAACCTGCAAAGGTAAAGAAACAAGGACAGCATTAATTACAATTCTTACCTGGGCAAGCAGCGAGTCCTGGCAGCACCATGCGCTAATCTTACCCCATCTCCGGGTTTCACCTCAACCTGCAAGGGAGAAGGAACAAGGCCAGCAGTAACAAAGCACTTACCTGGGCAAGCAGCGCTTTGATCGCTCATCACTCTAGAAAATCACTGCATTGCAACCTGTACAAAGAAGGGAAGAGAACACAGGTTATCAATTAACACCAATAAACAGCACAGCGCTCCATGCATCAATAGCTCACTGTGGTCTTTGCCATCAGCGCGGCAACTGCGAGATCACAACCATCCCTGTGAAAACAAAAGAGACATTTTTAGGGAACAGTTTAGTGGAGCAAGATGCCGATAAAACCTAGAAAACAGAGGGGAAGAAAGAGAGAGAATAAAGACATTATAACTCACCTGGAAGACAGCAAGCAGAGTCAGAGTCACAGCCAGTCTGGACCCAACATAAGGGCACACGGACCAGTGAAGCAACTAGGTCCACGGAACGTCCGCACCAACCACACACCCCTGTACAGAGACGCAGGACGGAGAGTTGAACACACAAAAACCTAAGGCGCTGCCCCACGTCTGGCACATAACCAGGCCGAGAGAGGTCCGGGACAGCGCTTAGACCTCCATCCAGTATCATGTCGCGCCCCCGTGGATACCAGATGAGCATAACAGTTAGGAGATCTGACCTCCACCTCCATTTTTTTGGCATTCCAGGGTATGGTCATGAAACCCCTATGTCTCTTTTGTTTCCTTTCCTGAGCCCCTGGGGTCCTCCCTGTTAGGGAGAATTTTCATTCTATGGCTAATTTCCCTTACCTAGTGAGTCCCTCAGCAGCTTTGCTGGATTTCTGGAGTTTATTTTTTCCGCTTGGTAAGAGTGTGAGCTTTTCCACCACTCTTACCTGTGTTTTGCCATGTGTATTTCATCTGTTTTTGTGATTGTGGACTCTGGAGTACAACACTTCAGTAGCCCCACACTTTTGTGTGTTAGACAGCACCTTCAGTGCAGTGACACAGGGTTGTCGTTTGAACTTCCCACCAACTCCATTTCTGGGGCTGACTACTTTCCCACAGAAAAGGGTAAAGTTGCCATAAACTTTACACAGTCATTTAACCACAGATCCAGTACACCCCATCTTATATGGAGTATTGGAAAGGGTTAATTCTTAGCCATTTCTATCTGTACCTCTTGGAGCATTGTTTCGCTCCCTTAACATTAAGACTTGGCTGGTGGCAGTGGTATCTACCTTAATTTTCCTACCGCGATTATATTACATAACGTGGTATTGTTTTAGGCTATTTTAGTAAACTTTAAACCCGCTAGCCCAAATAATTTTTTATTTCAGATTCATTTGGGTTTAATTGCCTTTTCCTTTTGATAACATCCTCCTTGGGTCTTTCTTTGCGTGGCAAACCAGGTTTTCCTCCTTTGTTCGCCAACCTTTGGCGGGCTTCTGACCAGAAGCCCTCCTTTGGCATCTGGATGTCTACGTGGGCTGCATGTGAGGGAGGGGTGTAGTCACCACCTGCACAGGCTCTCCTTGGAGACCCAAGTTGTACTTTGTATTGATTGGCTGAGGTGGTTGTCTGGGCTGGACAAACCCCCTGCTGAGTGATTGACAGCCAGGCTGTGTGAATGGGGGATTTTGGCATAACAGGCAGGACTCTTGAGCTAGAAGGTAGAGTCGCCTCTGGAACTACAAGGAACCAAAGAGAAGCAGAGAAGAAGATGGCTGCTGCAGCCCTGAGTCCCGGTGAAGCCCTGCTGCAGTCCTGAGCTATCTACCCCTTTAACGACTAAGAGAAGATCCAGTCCGGAGTCTTCTTCCCTTGAGCCTGGTGGGATCAACCATCTCTTCTTTTCTTCAGTTAGAGAATCCTCTCCTGGGTCGAAATCACTGCTGTGCTGTAGTGGTCCAGATAGCCATCAGAAGAGCCCTCTCCTGATTTAAAGGAGCGCACCTTTTATTCATTGTTGTCTTTCTCGCTGCTGCTGGCCTCCTCCCTGGGTAGTGCAGATCGCTCCAGACATCCTCCTTCTTGTCCCCATGACTGAAGCTGCAGGAACCGTGAGTCTGCAGGAGCTACCAGGAACAACTGCCGTGGCACCAGCTTTTCTCCAACAGAATAAGGTACTGTGCACACTTGGTCTTTCTCTTCGTCTGACCAGCCGGAATCGGTGTGAACCCTTTTCCTCCACGAAGATTTGTTCTTTCCTTCTTATAACTTTTCCTTCCATTTGACAATCTTTACGAACTCTTGGCATCTCAAATCTCGAACAGTTCAACGTGTGATCCTCGGCATCTGAGCATCTGCTCCATTGATACTGGCGCAGGCCTATTGACTTTAATCTGTATCTTTGAACTTGTCCTCGAGTCTCCTTGCCTTGAAAAAGTATTGCCTTTGATTTTTACTCACTTTTCCCTTGTTTTAAATTTTTAAGTACAAAGGGGCCCTCATTCCGAGGTTGGTGCTAGTCATGGCGCAATTAGCGCCATGACTAGCACCAATACCGGTACCACCACCGACTTGGTGGTATGGGGACTTACCGGTCCAGTCCGACATTGGCGGGACCGGTAAATCCCCATTTGTAAAGCCATTCCCCATTCCCATTTGCGCCCCCATAGGGCTCAATGGGAAGGGGGAAGGCGTCAATAAGGCGTCAAAAATTGCAGTACCATTATTGACCCCTGTATCCCTTTGCGGGTCCCGTCCTTAACGTCTAGTAAAACCAGGCGTTAAGGGAAGGACCCGCAAAGGGACCGCGGAATAGGGCGCAAAGGGATTACCGGCACCGGTGTCATTACCCTTTTCACCATCACCACACTGGTAAAATGACTTCCATGGTCCGATTTTGCAGGAGACCGAAATGAGAGAAGATGTGGTTGATTTATTTATAAAGCACCAAAACTAGAGGGTATCAATGTTATGAGACCAGTTACATACAAAAACATAAGAAACAGGAGGTACGTTGCAGGTCCATTTCAACACACGTAAAGTAATTTAAGTAGATTACTTAGTCATGTACACAAGCTTACGATGGAGCCCTGGAGTAAGGGTTCCAGGGAACAGTAAGAAGAAAGTTAGATGGAAGAATTGTGTAATTTAGGCAAAGAAACACGTTTTTTGGCCTTGACGAAAGGCCAGTATGATTCTTCTGCTTGTAGGGTGGGAGGGAGGGCATTCCAGTGGTACGCAGCCAATGCAGGGAAGCTAGAACCTCCTCTGCTGGCTCTTTTGAATATCAGTGTAGGAAGACGATGAGCGTGGATAGACCTTAGCGGTCTGATTGACATGGTTTGCACAATTGTTTGAGACAGGTATGTGAGTGAGGGAGAGTGTTCTGAAGATAATTATTTTGCAAATTGGGAGCCCGTGATACTCCTTTCTAGCTGCTGAGATGGGATCTCTTTTCAGGATGTTGAGCAATGCACGTAGGGCACTGTTTTGGATTACCTGCATTTTGTTAATTTCTGTTTCGTAGTCCCTGCTAAGAGGACATTGCAGTAGTCCAATCTTGCCCCAATGACTACTCAGGCAATGGTAAGGCAGCTGGAAGGTGTAAAGAATTGTATGGTTGCATTGATGAGTTTGGCTGTGTAGGCAGCTGAAGAGGCGATCACATTCACTTGTCTGGTGAGGGAGAGGGATGCGTACATGTGGACGCCCAGCGTTTTTACAGATAGTGAGACGGGGATGTGAATACCATCTATCGCGAAGGCTATGAATTGGTCATTGAGCTTCTTGAGCATGGCTGATGACCCCAACAATATGCTCTCCATCTAGGAATAGGTAATTTGTGGCCATCCATGCATGGATTGTTGAGTATATTTTGTTGATGGTGATGCAATCTACATCATACATGCCTAACAAGGGAAGGAGGAGTTGGGTGTCATCGGCATAGTTGCTGTAAAATATGCCGATGGAGTCCATGACACCCAACTTCTCCTTCCCTTGTTAGGCAAGTATGACATAGATTGCATCACCATCAACAAAATATACTCAACAAAGAGGGGTTTGGTGAAAATTTTGCAGAGGGAGGGGAAGACTCAGGAACCTTGTGGGACACCAAACAGAATAGGGATTGGCGGGTGGTGGCCAGGTTTAAGAACACTCTTGTGGATCTTCCTTACAGGAAGGAGGCTAACCACATTGAGGCTTAAAAGGAGAAGTTGGCAGTGGCCATAAAGTGGTGGCACAGACATTTATGGTCCACCAGGTCAAATGGCAGTAGGAGGGCTAGCTTGACTTTGTCTCTGAATGAGTCCAGGTGGTTGTTAGCAATACAGATTCTGTACTGTCGCCTGACAGGAAGCCTGATTGATGCATCCTAGGATGTGGTTGGATTCTAGGAAGGATTGTATTTGATTGTAGGCTGGCCTATCCAAACTCTTTAGCAGGAAGGGGACCATTGTGATGGGGTAGTAGTTATTAGGTGCTGATGGATCAAGCAAAGGTTCTTTTAGTAAGGAGAGACCCCAAGATTCTTTTAGGCTGGCCAGGATCTGGCTTGAAGACGAGGAAGCAATAATGAATCTAGTGTTGAATGGGACTAGGGCTTCCGAACAGTTGTTGATGAGGTTAGCTGGGCAGATGTCCCATTTACAGCTTGAAGGTTTGAGTTTTCTCAGTATGTTGGCGGTTTCTACTTCCGACACTTCTCCAAAGTGGAAGGAAGGTGTATTTGGAGTTTAGAAGAAGGGAAGTGTGGGTAGGTGTGGTGATAAAAGCTTGGTTCCTTTCTATTTTCTGTGGTAGGGATGTTATTTTAGCATTCTGGATATTTATGCACCAAGTCTCATTGTTCGTGATAGTGATAGTGATAGTATTGTAAGCTGTCGGTTTGGCTGGAATGATTGCCTGTTTATATTCTTTGGCAATTGTGTTGAATGAGGCTTTCGCATATTCTGTTGTGGCCAGGGGTGTTGGTAAGTCTGGCAAAGATCTAGAACTACGTCAATGTCAGGACTGTTGGGACTCGGGCCTAGATAGCCTTTTGGTTGTAGCTCCTGAGCTTTAATCCTGGGCAACAACCAAAGGACCCCAGCTATGGCCCTCTCAGTTCCCCCCCTAGCAACGCCTCTGGTTGTGGCCATTATCCAAATGACTTCAGCTTGTCTTTTTCTCAGAAACATGGCCTGTAGGTCAGGGGTAAACCAAGAGTTTTGGCCAACTTGTTTGGCCCTCCGGTGAGTTAGTGGAGCCACCATGATTACTGCCTTGGTGAAGGTGTTCAAGTAGATATCTGCAGGATATTTAGGTCTGCTGAGTCTAAGCTCTCCAGTAAGAGCGGTGTGAGATCGGGGGAGCTAGCATCTTTGGGTATTTTCTGGGTGCTGCAGAACAGGTTAGGGGGTATGGCCGGAGGGGCGGGTGACTGCTATTTAAGGGGTGGGAAAGTGACAGTCAAGATATAATGATCTGACCATGGGCAAGGGGTATTAGAGGTGATCGATATCTGTCTCTGCAGATCGGCTATCCAGTCCAAGTTTCTACCCTTATTGTGGGTTGGGGCTGAGACACAATGTTTGAAGCCGAGGTCAGAGCGAGTGTTAGGGACAGCTGCGGTGGGGGTGTCCAGGGAGTGATTAAGGCCTATATTTAGGTCACAGAGGTATAGTTCTCAAGGTTGGCTTCATGATTACTGCAGCAGCTGGTGCTGCCTTACAACTTAGGGAAGGAAGACATTCCACCCACTTTAAAAAAAAGCATGTTACAGTCAACCGTAATTGTTTCTGCTAGAGGAGCAAATCACTGGCCCGATGAAATCGACTTGCAAATCTGACCAAGACAGTGTCATTCCACTTTTCTGTAGGCGAGCTCTGTGTGCGAGTGAACTGGGTTAAATTTGAACACACAAGTAACACTCCTATAAATACATGTCAAGGTGCTTGCCCATGTGGGGCTAGAATGCAACAGTGTGCAACATTTCCAATGTCTTATGAAATACCCTATAACCGGCAGTGGCCATGTCTTGTGTCAAATGAAAGCTTTGGATTGAGGTAGGATTTCACCCAGCAGGGATTTCATATATATATGAAATCCCCCTGCAGAGCTCTAGTTTTGGCCAACTGGTCAGACAGGTCAGTCACAGTCTTATGAGGACCCTCTATATTGGAATTATGGGCATCAAATCATCAATCAACTTGATCAGTTTGCCATATTTTAAGGGTTTGTTGTTGGCACAAAGCATGCCTCTGTTCTTCCAGTTAATAAGGTGTTCCACAAACCAATTCCTGACAAAATCAGAGTCAGTCATTATGACCAGTGTTTTGAGTTGGTGATGTATTGCAGTGAAGAAGGCTTGATAAAAGGTCATCAACTCTGCCACCTCACTACTTGGGCATCCTTTTTTGTTACCAGCAGAGGGCTCTGGGGTATCATTCACCTAGGCATTCCCAATGCCAGGCAAGTTAAGTGCGCCTCCATATTTTTTTTGGTCATTAGACTTTTGTCCTTGAGACAGATTTCTTGCGCACAATCATGTAAGACACCCAATCCTTGTGCTATAGGACTCTTCTTGTTTTGGCCATATCTGACCTCCACAGAAAAGTCTTGCCTGAACAGAATCCAGGAAGTAATTCTGGAATTACATACATTCCCCGCCCGGATTCTGACACTTTATGAGTATTACAGGGGTTGGTGAGGAATCTCTAGGATGCTGTGCTCCTCCTGGATAAACGTACAATAGTTTTTCAATGCCCATACTGTTGCAAGGAGTGCCTTTTCACAGTCATTACATTTTTCCTCCACAATGTAAAATGATTTGCTCGCAAACAAGATCACTTTGTTAACCTTGTCGTGCTTTAGGTACAACACTGCTGTTGGGCAGGTACCTGAGAACCCCGCCTCTAAGAAGAACTCCTTATTCTTGATGGGGTAAGCCAAACAAAGAGCTTGGAAAGGGTTCTTTTCAATTGTTTAACTGTCTCAGATTGTTCCAGATCCCACTCCAACTTGAATCAGGCCTTTAATAAATGGACCAAAGGTTGATGACCTCTGCGTAGTCTTCAATAAACATTTGACTATAATTAGTGAGTCCAAGAAGGCTTAATTCTCGCAGAGTTGCAGGGTCTTTCAATTTCAATAATGCTTTCACCTTCTTCGCCTGCGGATTGAGATCCTCAGGGGTGATTTCAAGCCCTATGAATTTCACTCAGGTCTTACACCACTGCGCTTTCTGAAAGGACAGTTTCTCTCTGGCTTTCTGTAGCTGGGTCACACATAGCAGGTTTCTACAATATGTTCCTCCATAGTTGACCTTTTGACAGGAACATCATCTACATAGGCCACGTTTCCCCTTTTGCCCAAATCGGGCAGACCTTATGCAGAAAGATGTTGAACTCATTGCCAGAGTTTATGTATACAAAGGGGTTTTGGTTTCATGTGTATTGCTGCCCCCAAAAGGTAAACGCAAGCTTGTATTCATCTTCCTTATTCATGGTTACTATCCAGTAGCAGTTGGTCAAATCAATGGCTGTGTACACTTTTGACCCTTGGATCTTTGCCATCCCTTGATCGATGTAGGGAAGTGGACATCTTGACATGTGGACCCGTTCAACTCCCTTCAGGTCTGCACATAGTCTCCATTGGCCTTTTGGATTTAGTATCCCCAGTACTGGGTTATTAAATCTACTTTGGATCAGACGACACATGATCCCATTCTTGGTTCTTAATGATCTCTGAGTGGCTCTGGGGACACAAGAGGTAACTGGTATTGTTTCACAAATACTGGATCCATCTCTGGGTCTGGGGGTATGGTGGTTGAATGAATAGATGTTCATTCACAGTCACATGAGTCCACCGAAAAGATATCCTGGAAGTCCAGGAATACCTGTTTCTGCTTTTGTCTTTGCTCCTCGGTCTCACAGGCATCAGCGAGATTGAGCTGTTCTTCATCCATCTGCTTGAAACCTGGAAATATGTCAGGATTGAGAATTTAAGTCGTACCCTCCAGCTGGGTGGAGAAATCTCTTCTTAGGTTAACCTGGAAAGGAGGTTCCATGGATTTGAGGTAGTTGTCATTCACTCTAAATATCACCTCATCCTTCCTGATGTCACAGGTCACCTATTCCACATCTAAGTGCAGGAAGAGTACACAGAGAAATTTCCCCCATGAATGGTAAAAATCTTTTTTGGAGGAATACCGTCACTGGTGTGGAAACAGTGGTTTGGATATGGTCTGCTGATTTCATTACCTAAATCAATAGACAAATGTTGGGCAACGCCATTCCAATACATGTGTTTGTGACCAAAGTGGTACTTTGATGTTCGCTGTTATGCACCAGTATTCAAATGGTGTTCTGTTCTAGGTCGACTAGAGGTGTTGGATTTAAATACAAACCTTGTTGCTGGAGATGGGAATTCAAATTTATATAGGTGCCCTGATGTTTGAGGTTCTGTCCTTGCTTAATTTTGAGGGGAATCGTGAATTGTTGCACCTTTCCTGGGATGGTAACCTCTTCTAGCACATGAACTTCAACCGCATGAGGTAGCAGCTGAGCAGACTGAAAGACTTTTTCAATTTTGTTGAACCCCAGGTGGTTACTTCCCCAGTCGGGACCTGGATTTATTCTTAACTAGATCCAAAATGATTGTGAATGGGTTGAGAGTTTCACTACCTGAATAAGGTTCTATGTCATTTCATCGCCTGCAATTTCATCCCCTGGCATTTTAACGTGTACATTCTAATAAAAACGGTCATAATTTTTCTTTTTTTGGGGGGTTACCCCCCAACTCGCCTACTCCACTTATTTTTAGCTAAGGCCTTCTGGGGTCTGGGGCCGAAACACCTTCAACTCTCTCTTCCTAAATACCTTCTTTCTTGAGCTCTTCGCTCATCTGCCTCCAACTCCCTCAGGGTCAGTCGCTTCTCCAAGCAAAGAGTTGGTGGCAGATCACTCTCTTCGTCAGGGGCCTCTCTCTGGAACAGCCTTCCTGCCTCACTGAAACTCGAGGAGAACCACCTCTGGTTCCAGAAACACCTCAAAACCTTCCTCTTGGCTTCTGCTTTCTCTCCTCCCCTCCCTTGCTGAACTCCTGCACTGCACTGGTTACCTGGCCACCCTTCTGATCTCTGTCCCAGGCCCTGTCAACTGCCCACCTGCACTTTCTCCCTGGCAACCTCTGCACTTGGGGACTGTTTTCTGTATCCCTTCAGTCCCCTTTCCAGCAATTTGTCTGCACTTCCTTGCACTTGCCTGTTTTTTTATGTATTTTATTTATCTTATTTATTCCACTTCCCATGTACTGCACTTTCCCCCTTTCCTTTCCCCCCTGAACTCTTCCTTTCCCCCCTTCCCATGCACTTGCGCGATCTGAATGACACCTGGCCTAGTAAGATCGTTGTCTGTCCTCCCTTTGTTCCCCCCTTGCCTCGTCGCGCCTTGAAACACTTGTGTATAGGCACGTTATAAATGACATATCATATCACATCATATATCATATCATATCATATCATATTCCCTACCCCCAAACCCTTATCTGCCCTTTCCCACCCCCACTTAAACAATTGATCAGCATATTTGTTGTAAAAATGTTAAAATGTCAGGGGATGAAATTGCAGGCGATGAAAGGACATTGTACCCTAAATAAAAGGTGGAAGGGACAATTCTTGCGACCCAGCAATTATGTTCTATGCTTTTGTTGCCAATTGACATTTTTTAGCATACACCTTCTAGGCAGGAAAGTTTTGGGGTTTTTAGAACCACTTCCCATTTATCAATCAATTTAAAGGGGTCTGAACTTTTGGGAGTTTCCTGAATAATCCTTCGTTGATTAAGCTTTTTCCATTGTTCAGGCATAATCTGGCGAGCACCGGCTCTTACCCCTCATTCATCTGAATGGGGAAAAACAACTGTTTGCCATTTTTCTGAATGCCCATCAAGACTTAGAGCTGCTTCTTCATTGTCTTTCTTCATGGGAATCAATGTTTCTTCTGACTTTGGAATGGTGTAAAAAATGTCAGCGTGTTCCCTTCCAGTGCCGAATGCCACTTAAACCTGGGAGGAAGGTTGATTTTCAAGGATGGAGAAGGGTTCTCCTAACGAGATGATGAGATGACAGTGATGTCTGGAACCTGATTATTCTTGAAATTAAACTCCAATTTCTCAGAATGTTGGTCATTTAAATGGCAGGTACTATTCAAGCTTACATAATTGGAACTCATATTTAGTTTTTTACGTCGGTTACTCTGGGTCCAGAGGACTTTGTTTACACAGTCAATCAGAGGTGATAACCTACGCAGGAGATCGTTCCCCAGTAAACAAGTTGTGCCCGCTGGCTTCACGACTATGATATGATATGATATGGCATTTATAACACGCATGTTCACAAGTGTTTCTAGGTGCCACAAGACAAGGAGGGGGAAACAGAGGGAGGACAAAGCAATGATGTTACTAGGCCTTGTGTCATTCAGCTCGCTCAAGCGCAGGGAAAGGGAAGGGGAGAAGTGCCAAAAGAGGGCGGGGGCTGGAGAAGTGCAGGTAATCAAAAGTGCAGTCAGCGGGTGTCTCAGTACAGGTATACAGAAAGTGCAGCCAACAAGTGGCTCCTAAGTGCAACAGAGAGGGACTGTAGGGTTACAGAGACAGACTACAACTGCTGGGTGTGCCAAAAGGCAGTGTGAGGAGTAACCGGGCAGGCAGGGACCTGGGCCTAAGTTCAGAGGGTGGCAGGTGACCAGTGCGTGGAACAGATGGGTCATCAGCGGGGGAGTGAATGAGAGAAAGTGGAAATGAAAAGGAAGGTCTTGAGTTACTTCTGGAACTGAAGATGGTTCTGCTCAAGTTTGTGAGAGGCATGGAGGCTGTTCCAGAGGGAGGCCCCAGCCGAAGAAAGAGATCTACCCTCATCTCTATGCTTGGAAAAGCGACTGACCCTTAGAGAGTTGGCGGTGGATGAGCAGGGAGCTCAAGATGGACGATGCCTAGGTAGAGAGATTTGGAGGTAGTGCTGGCCCAGGCCCTAGAAAGCCTTGTGGACAATGCAGAGGGCCTTGTACTTGATCCTTACCACCGCTCAGGGCCAATGGAGAGATTTCAGTGCTAGAGATAAACTATCCCTGGGCTTTAGCCAAGGACAAGTCTTGCAATCCTGTTCTGGATAAGTTGTAATGGACTGAGAGTAGAGGCAAGAAGATTTAGAAAGAGGTTGTTTCAGTAGTCCAGCATTAGTGCCAGAGCTCTGGAGACAGTGAGCTTATGGCGGGAAGTTGTCAAAAGAGAAATCAAATTGTGCCACCTATTGCAATAAATATATGAATATTGGCCTACGCCAAGCTGCTCAGATGTCGCTTGCAAAGGAATCCGTGTTGCAAGGTCCTGACCTTAAATCAATTTAAGCCGCCATTTTAGGTCAAACCGCCATTTTAGTATTTGCTGTGTAAAAGTCACCCTGTGAGTTAAAATGGTGGACAATGTCATTCTAGAATACAACATGGCTGTCTTGACCTCTGTACATAGCTAATATGTAATTTGCCTGCAGGTCACGTGTTGAGGTTGTGAACTGAGACCTTGTCCTTCGTTGACCTGTGTGTAGAAGGATTACTCATGCAATGAAACTAATCCACGAACATATGTTGAAACAATGTATTCAAATACTGAACGTAGAACATCTCTTTAACTACATTGTATTAATGTTTGAGAAGGCATGCATGGAAAATCTTAGAATACACAGTTATTGCATAGGCTTGTTGATACGTGTATTAAAGGCAAACCAGTTATATGCGGTTGTTCGAGACTTGGCACGAACCCTACATCGGTGATGTATTAAGTGGAATAATAACCCGAAGTGGGGCTGGACATCGTGCCCACCAAGTGTATAAAAAGCGAATGCATTCTAATGTACAAAGCCTCTCACTGAACACACTGAAGCACGCTGGAGTTCGTTGTGTTGTACTGAGGGCTGATAGCTATCTAACTTTTCTGTTTTTGTAACTGGATTCAGTATAAAATAAAGCACTTTGTATGTTCCTTTGTAACCCATGTTCGGTGTATTTCCTTTTGGGGTACTCAGCCTCGATATTTTGATTTTGTTTTCACAAAGTGAGGAAAGGAAGAATACCTCTGAGGAGGTGCAGCTGATAGTTTGACTTCTTGGAGATGTTGGAAATGTGAGGAGAGAAGGAGAGGGTGGAGTCGAAAATTACGCCAATATTTTTTGATTCAAAGGTAGGAGCAGGAAGAGGACCCACGGCAGCCAGAGAGAGAGATAGGAAAGGACAGAGCTGGTGTTCCGACAAGGATGATCTCTATCTTACTGGCATTAAGGCAGTGATCATTGGTGGCACACCACTCCTGAATTGCAGACAGACAGACAGTCAGGAATGAGAGAAAGAGAGGCGGCCAAGGGGAGCCTAAAAGAGAGCTGGGTGTCATCCGCATAACACTGAAAGTTGGAGTAGAGAGCAGAAATGTGGTTGGTGTGGTGAACCAGGTATTGGGAGAACAGCCAGGAAGAGAGGTTAGACCCCAGGGGAATACCACAGATAGAGAGAGAGATAGAAGGGAGGAAGGGCCCTAGATGGACCTGAGAGGGTTGATCAGTGAGAGAGGTCATCCAGGTTTGGGCCTGATAAGTAATACCCAGGTTATCACCGAGACACCTGTGCAGGATGGCATGGTGACCAAGTTGAAAGCAGAAGAAAGATGAAGGAGAATGAGGACAGAAGGAAGGTTGGAGTCAAGGTTGGAGGGCAGGTCTTCACGGATATTCAGGAGAGCAGTTTCTGTGATTCTGGCTGCTCTGCAATCAGACTGTTGGTCATGGATATAAGCAACAGATTCAGTATGAAGGTTAAGCTGGGAGATGGCCATCTTTTCCAAGAGTTTGCCTAGGAATGGAGTGATAGAGATCGGGCGATAGTTAGCCAGAGAGGAGGGATCAGCAGATGGCTTCTTAGGGAGTGGATGCACAAAGGAGTACTTCAGGGGGAGGGGAAAGTTCCAGAGGCAAAAAAGAGTGATCGCAGAAATTTGCCAGGGCTGGAGCAAGGGTGTCGATGTGGTCTTTGATGGTGCTGGAAGAACGGGGAAGAACCTGTTTTAATTAGACTTTCATTGATTGGACTTGTCTAGATACATAGTCTGGGTTGAACAAGGGAAATTAAGAGAAAGGAGGAGAGGAGGCCACATGCAGGCCAGGCGAGGAGGAGGAGGTGGACGAAGAGAGGGTGGACACAATGTCCTGGCCTTTAGTGAAGAAATAAGATGCCACGGCCGTGCAGAGGGCCTGGGAGGGAGAGGTAGAGACTGCAGCAGGGTTGGCCAGCTCCTTGCAGATTTTGAAGAGGTTGGCCGAATTGTAAGATGCAGAAGAGACACAGGTTTGAATTTGTGCTCTCTTCTTGGGGAGGACAGGGAGTCTGTGCTGCCTTAGGAGCAGGCAGCAGGCCAGTTTGTCAGAGGGTGCACCTGGGGCCCTCCACTTCCTCTCAGCCACCCTACACTTGCTTTTGAGGATAACAAGGTCAGGGTTGTACCAAGAGTTGCACTTGGATTTGGGCTTCAAGTGGATCCTCATGATAGGGGCAAGAGCCTCAGAGATAGAAAGAAGGAGGTTAGAAAGGGCTGTGTTAGGATTTGAGTCAGCCAAAGGTGCAAAAGGAGGAGAGAAAGAAGCAGAGAAAGCCTCTGCTGACACACGCTTCAAGGGTCAGATGACCGATAAGGTAAGTGACCGTGCTGGAGTTGGAGAGGCAGAGGTCTGAAGAGATCATAACATCCAGAGTGTGCCCTGCAGAGTGAGTCCGGCAAGAGGGTAGAATAGAGGTTTGCGAAAGATTCCTGCAGAAGGACAAGAAGCATCCAAGTGAATGTTAAGGTCTCTGTTTAGGAGAAGTTGAGAGGTAGAGGCGAGGAGGGAGGAGGAGAGATCCCCCCACTCAAAGAGTAAGGCGGCTACCTGGCCAGGCGGTCAGTAGATAGTGGCCACAGTGAGAGAAAGGCCAGGAGAGAGAGAGTGAGAGCCTGCAGATCGGGCATTCAAAAGAAGAGTAGTCATGCATAGGAATGATAAAAGCATGGATACACTATGGGAAGATCAAGGCCACGCCCCCACCGGGGCGGTGGGTTCTTGGTGCAGAGAGGATCTTGTAGCCATCAGGAAGGAGAGCATCAAAGTTTGTGACAGAGTTGGCCATGAACCACGTCTCGGTCAGACCGAGGACATCCAGATCGAGTTCTTCCAGGAGATGGCATATGTCAGAGGCGTGTTTCAGATACATGCCACAGTTAAAAATAACTGAAATCAATTTGAATTAATTTCACTTGTTGCAGTGTGGATATCATTATGTTATCAGAGGAGTGTTTGACATCTGGATGTCAGTCACCGGATGTTTTAACCAAGGTCGCCTAATTTTGATTTGCAGATCTACAGTCCCTTTAATGGGAATGTCATTCCCATCAACATTTTGGTGTTGTCTGGGAAGAGGTATGAACAGAATTTGGTGACCATTCCCCTTCCTGAGTTTAGTTGGTCAAAGGCATGCACAGGACGGTGGCTTGGGATGCAGTATCTACCAGTGTTTATAATTCACACTGACCCTGCACATTGACCGGGCATAACATCTGCCTTCTTTCTCCTCAAGAGTGCAAAGAAAGTTTGAATTATTTGCCAGCTCAGCAGTCATTTTCTTGACATTGAACTCTGTGATCGTAGGTGATTTTTTGTGATGGAGATCGGGAATCTGTAAGAAACATTTTACATTTGGAAATGTGTGGTGTTGGAGAATCCTCTTTCACCCCTGATTATTTGCTGTCTGCCTTAATCTATAGACAGTTCCCAGAACCCGTTTGGGGGAGGATACCTCTTAAAATTTGGTATTATCTTATTCCTATTTTTGGGTTCTAAGAATATCTTGATCTGGGTCTGTATCCATACTTACCCTGTCCAACTCAGGGTCTTTAGGGACCCAATTGTCATTGGGAGGGATCCCCCATTCCTGGACGAGAAGGTTTGCTTACCTCAATCCTCCAGGGACTCTTCTCCTTCAAATGGGATTGTTTTGTCTTCACCCACAAAGCAGGATTTTCTTTGACTTCTCCTGCTTACCCTCTAATCTTTGGGTTCTAACTTCGTAGGGTAGAATTGTCACTTTCAAGCTTCCATCTGGTTCGAGAAAGGAACTTCCCTCTATGGCTTGGCACTCCCCTCCACCTGGGCCCCCTCTTGCAGAACCTGTGCCTTGTCAGACGTTTCCTCCTGTCATTTTCCCCCGGGGCATCAGGCCTGGGTGTTGGGGAATTCTGGGATGCAGGGTTAGGTTGGAGGTTTGACTGAGCCCTCAGTTTGCACCCCAGGTTGTTGTCAGTTGATGGACCTGTTTCTCCAGTGGTGAAACCTTTTCTGGGTGGTAGGGAGGTCTTGATTTATACCTTTGCTGCTCAAAAAAGGGTAACTGTCCCTTTTCCCAGAGTAGTTCAGGTACAGGAAATTTACCCCATCATTTTCCATCCTGATTCTCCCTTCTCCCTGGTTCAGCGCTCTATTGTCTTGGAACCAGGGAGTTCTGATTGTGAAGTTTCCGATTGAAGAAGTTCCGGTTAGACGGTGGAGTGGTACTTCTCTCCTGAGGGAAGTTTAGAGGGACGTTTCCCTGGGGAAGTATCTGCCTGGTTGGGCCCACACCTTTGTGTCAGCGGAGTGTACACATGCCCCAGGATTGGTTTGGTACCCTTCTAACTAAGGCTTACATAGGTGGCAGGGTAAGCGGGATCATTGTTCTGGACTCCTGCTGGACTACCGTTTGATTGGGCCAGTGCAAGGGGTCCCCTCTACCTTTCAGTATGCTTGTTGGCAGGAGGAGTATTGTTAGCCCCACACCCATCTCCAGTTCCAAAGGAGGGGTAGTTCTCAACACCACCACCTTTGCATTGGCATGTGTACTAGAGGGTTTTGGGATGATTTTATTTTTGGGAGCTTGTGGACCTCATATATACTAGTGGCTTGCTCAATTACCCAATCCAGTGTTCTGCACTCATGAAAATCACACACTAATTGAGTATTTATATATTTGGGAGAGCATGGAAATATGTGGACACAAATTCCCTACTATTTGTTTTCACCTGTGTGGAGGTCTGCACAAATGCATGTTTTAATTCCTGCACACAATCCCTAGGTGCCTGATCTTCCCTACATTGCAAACTATATGCAGCCCTACGTGCCTCTTGTGGATTGCTATGTGTGGAAAAATGTTTCACAAACGCTGTCTTATGGGTGGACCATTTACAATGATCCTGGTCCTCCAGTCCTGCCAAGAAACTGGAATAATCAGGAGAGAATGTCCATTTGGCAATTTCTATGCAATTTACATCATTTCTGATCTCAAATAAGAACATAATTTGCTCATAAAGTTCTAAGTGATCCCTCACGAATATTTGGAATTCTTATGTTATGCTGTTAGGAAGCTCTTTATGGCCTTGATCTGTCTGAGTGGGTCCTTAACAAAACCTTTTCTCTATTTCGCTGCCTTTCTTTTTCTCTTTCTGACTCAAAGCTGCTATTTGGACTCCATTCCCTGTCCTCTACGTGCTACCTATTTCTGCAAGATTGGGAATACCGCACAGACTCTTAGGATCTGACTGCTCTCGCCTGGGCCACTGTGAATTCTCAGGGTCACTTTCCCTGTTATCACTTTTTGACCCTGCATAAAACACAGTTCCTTCATCTCTCTTCCATGTAGTCTGGGGGAATTTCCCCATCCCCCTGAATGTATGGAGGTTTTTAGTATGCCCTTCCTAGGCTGATGCTCTGGCTTTTCTCATCCAGTGAAGCAGGACAAGTTGGTCTCTTTGTAATCTCATCTTCTGCAAATCTAACTCTCTGATTTGGTCTCCCAGCACACACCGGTCCGGGCCCATTCTATTATGTGTGGTAGAGATGAATACTCATCAATGTCAGACAAGGACTGGCCTTCTGGATCAGTTTGGCTAGGCCTGGGTAAGTCCAGCTGCCTCACGTTTCCTTGTTCTCTATAAGTGGTATGGGTGAGGTCAGTTCCATTTGTACATGGGAGGTTGTGGATAACTGGCATGAGGTTCCTGATGGGAGGGGCATCTCCCTTGATCAGAGAGCCCTATCCCATACCCTGATGGTTTGGGTGCCTCATGGCCTGTTTATATTTGGGTTCCTGTCTGGCCCTGTCCAAATGGGCTGAGTGAGCCTAACATCATGCATGCTCACATCACCATCACTGCGGAGTAAAGACCCTTTACAACACTCAGGTGCTGATATGCACTGCAACACCATGATCAGGTTTATCCATTCTATAATGGCTGCCGCCCACACAGATAAGCTGGAATATGACAAGCACACCTTGATTCAAAGAATATATATTTTTTCAAAACACAAAGTTAGATGGTATTCAGGATAAGTATTGTGAATGAAGGGTGCACAGGAGAAAAAAGTGACCCTGGAATAGGTAGTCACACTCAACAATGCAACATCCTAGTTTGATTTTGGTCTCCCACTGACTTTCACATCATTGAATTGTAAGTACTATCCCTGATGCCAAACTGTTCCGATGTGATCATAACGACAGCACACACGCACAAGCGGGCTACCCCTCACTTCCTGACTTCATGTCTCCTAACAGGATACATACCACTAAATCACTGCCGACCTAGTTGCAGTGTGCATCTGTACGATGATGTAGTAATGTTACATCTGTACCTTGATATGACAATACATTCCCTCTAATTAGGCTCCATTACACGGTACAGTCATCATATGGTTCCCACCTACGTACAGAAGAAGATTTCACAATGGAGACAAGCATATGTTAGGTGAGTTCACTGGCATTGGTACCGTACCAGTATCCCATATTCTCTACTTTCCATTTAATGCATTTGATGACCTTAGCTCCACTGTATCTTACAGATCTCCTTGAATCCACATACTTGAAGATATATACAGTGCCAATGAAGCTGTAAACTTACCAACAACCTACTAACTAAACTTGTTATCAAGGTAGGCACGAACGTTGATGCCTTCTTATAGCAGTAGAATTATCACTACAGTCATAACATTAAAACACTCTTATCATATTTTCGATCACAACTAGCCTTATTGAATACCAAACAGGTACCTTATCGATGGGACTTTGATATAGAATACTATTTACTAGAATGGATTTGACTAGCTGAAGTATGAGAGATGTATTTAAAGGTTACAAAGATTATACATAGAATGTAGATAAATACTGTATAGAACTTTGTGAGGCCTTTGTTGCTGATACACTTTCATATATTTGTTTATAGAACTGAGAAACACAGAATTGAAATGTTTGTAACCAGACAAAGCAACAAACGTAGCTCTTGGTAAAGAGATGGATATCTCGAACGCGTAGAGCTCATATTTTGATTTGTTTAATCATTGATTTGACTTCCAATTGTTCACCAATGTATTTTGTTATAAATTGATAGATTGTCACTAAATAAAATACTGACCAGGCTCAGTATAATCAAGAAAAATCCTCTGTACTTACATAATCGTTACTATGTATTAACTATGTATTAACTATATTAGTTTATATTAGTTTATCCCAAACGTTTTTGACTAAAGTTATACACAGTTTGACAGGTGTACATGGGACGGGGGTGTCCTTGACTTTTGGAAACTTATTGTTGCCATTGACACCATCACAGAGCCTGCAGCTTTGTTTTCAATCCTTGATGCTGTTTGCTGGGCCTTCTGATTGGCCACTCCTGTCTACATCTGAGGCCATGTCCTCATGCCGGCAGGCAGAGTTGGCTCAGCACAAAGGCCTCTCACTAAGGCCAGCCTTGGTTCCTGTCTGGCCCTGTATGGCCATGGTGGCCCCACAGTGCCACATTTCATTGCCTTGCCCATATAACGACCTATCCGCATATCTGCAAGAACGAGAATATCAATGATGCTGCTGAATATCAGAATCACTGTATCCATTGGTGCCCAGCCGCTCCATTCATGCTTCACCAGGTAAGACAATATCTGCTATTACTGTCAATCCCTTCCCCGCTTGCTATCTCATTCCTCCTAGCCCTTCTCTGACCTGTGATGGATGCAGATGCCCATCTTAAACTTGCTTCTGTTGTCTTCTTTGGCCTCCTGGTGCATTCTATTCTCTGCACCTACATAGTCTGCTCACCAAGGCAAACAAATTGACTTTCCCCGGATAAAATCAATCTATGACTAAACTCCTCTACCAATACTATGCATAAATGTTGTGGCCCCTAGCTACTCTGGGTGTGGCTTCACCAGCAAGTTAGGTCATGTCCCTCCTTACTTCATGACTTCTGTGAGAAACCTGAGGGCGGTTTCACATGTAAATCCCAGGGATTCTTTGTTCAGGTGGCCAGGGCACGACCATCACATTTGGAACCAGACCCTGGGGGTGGACCAGTGCAGAAGGATCATCTGGACAGGGAGTGCTTAGGGACTGTTGGAGGAATGCCATCAGATTAGACGCTGTATCCCCCCCTTTTGTCCGACACACTCCTACAATATCCCCTCTGTCTTTGCAGGATATTGTCAGCAGAATCCTGTCGCACCCGAACTCTTTAACTTAGAAAAGGGAAAGAGAAACACCATTGGAAATCAAACCATCTTTTGACCCTTAAAATTAACCTAGTTCCACCTCGTCTAAATCCAGAGGACATTTAATACATCCCTCCTTTTCTGACATGTCTGTACACAAGCTATCTACCGTCACAACAAACTAGGAAACTACAACTCCCATAATTCCCTTACCCACTGAGTTACCCATGTACTACAACTAGAAAGAATACCTCTAATAATATGCAGTAGCCCTGCCCCACTGAGACCAAGCAGGGTCAATCGCTGAATGGCAATCTTAAAAGAAAATTTTTCCATTACAACTCCCCCTCCCCAATTTTGAAAATCACTAAGAAGAACAGGAGATGACTGAGAAGAATAAAGATTACTCAAAACCACACTGAGAGACAGAATAGAGACTGCCCCATGCTAATACTGAACTGTCCCACAAATAGCGTCAAGCAAGGACAGGGAGGCCCAGCCCAGAACTCACACCTGCAGGCTGGTAAAGAAACACAGGTGTATAAAAGGTGGAGTTAATGGCAGAACAGGGAGCAGCAGTTTGGAGAACTCAAGGTAGGCTCCGTTGCTGAGTCCAGCAGAGGATCCCTTCTCAATCCCAGCCCCATTTGCTACTTGGGGCAAGGAAAAGCAAGACACTGGAACACTGACCCGGTGTGGCTGCACGATTGCAGCCTGGAGAGAGAGACAAAAATCAAGGAGAGCTGTTTGCAGCAGGCCAGATACAGGCCAGTGCTGTTTTCCCTGGGTGGATGTTGATCGCCAGGGAGGCAGAGGGGCAGTTGATGAGACCCTGACCTCAGATCTGAGAGTGGCAAGTCTTTTCGAGAGAGGAATTGCGTGGTCGGTGAGTTTCTGAGTGAGAGGAAACCTGACACGCATGTGAGGCTGAAGCGGGAGCTTGTCAGAAATATATTAATTTTTCGTGTGAGGATGAAATCCACTATTTAACCTTAAGGAAATGTGCATTATGAGACATGTAGTGGATATACAACCCAAAGACATCTGGACCTTGCCTATAACTTGTGAACTGTGGACAGATGCTACAGAGTAACATAGTGGTCCAGTACAGTGAAAGTGCCCAATCGAAAGTCGCTGTTTAGATGAACATTGAAGACTGTGTGAAACTGCGAATCGAAGGGATTGGAAGTTTAGTGGAATGAAACCACTACCAGTGTTGTGATTGCGAGGTCCATGCCCAGCTGAGGGAGACCTACGTGGAATCAGGTGCTTGTTTTTCAAAGAGGCTGAGGGCGAGCCCGACTGAGGGAGACCGACAGGAACTTTTAAATCCCTTGTGAAAGGTCCAAGCCTGACTGAGGGAGACCTGTAAACGAACATTGTATTTAAAAGGATGAGCCCGACCAATGGAGACCTAAACAAGAACATTGTGTTTAAATGGTCTGAGCCTGACTGAGGGAGACCTATTGAGACTTTGGGCCTCATTCCGAGTGCGGTGGTAAGGGGTTAACGGCACTGGTAAGGATGCTGGTGCCGTTAACCCCCTACTGCCGCATTCCGAGGTCCCTTAGAGGCTCCCTCTAAGGGCGGCTGGTTTTACCAGTCGCCCTTAGCGGGAGCCGGTAAGGGACCAAGGAGCTAATAACGGGCCCGCTATTTGCAGGCTCGTTATTAGCTCCTTCCCCATTGCCATTGAGCCCTATGGGGGCTCGAATGGGAATGGGGAATAGTTTTCGGAATGGGGACTTACCGGGTCCGCAAAAGTCGGAATGTCCCGGTAAATCCCCATTCCAACACCATAGACCCGGACACAGGTTTGGCGGCAGCCATGGTGCTATTAGCACCATGGCTGCCTCCAAACTCGTAATGACCCCCTTTGTGTTTAAAAAGGGTCCGAGCCAGATCGAGGGAGACCCAGTATGAACTGTGAACATGAGCCTTGAAAACTTTGAGATCCTAAAGAAAAGGAACTTTGTTTTTTGTGTGCCCAGGCATTCTGCGAATGGGAGACTTTATTTTGGAAAGAGACTTTGGCTTATCTCCCAAACTGCATCCTCGAGTCGAAGAAGCCAGAGAGTCTTTCAAAGCCAGAGTGTTCCAACTTGTCCCATGCTGAACACGTGGGGAAGGGAACCCCACTGTTCAGTCATCCCGATACACACTTTCTTGAACACTGTGTTCTTTTGCATACACCTTTTTCCCAAACGCATTTGTTATAGCATAAGGATGGGCACGTTGTTATTTAGTACAGGCCATTTGGATTTGACAAGACACTACTAGGACTGTGTTATGTATTATTTGATGGTCAAGCTTGCTCCCATCCTTAGATGTAGGGATAGATAGGTGTTCTACCACTCCATTTTTGCTAAATAAACACCCTTGAACTATGCCTTGTTTGTGTCTATCTTCATTCATGATACCACGCCTTCCTTACACTTGTCACACTCTCATTGAAAATGCCTGAACCATTGCCTGATTCTTCCCTTTCCTTGCCTGCTTTGATCACGCACACCAGTTGGGCATCGATCTGACTCCAGCAAGTGGGGGGGTTGTACTGCTTGTTTTCAAAGGTTTGTTTGCACATGTCACTCCCTATTGTATATTCCAGCTCACATTCCATTTCTTAAGCAGCCCCCTCCACCATGAGGTGAGATTTTACCTGAATGTGCATGCATTTGAATGTTGCCTACTATGTTGTCCACTTGCACACCAGATGTAGCCACCCCACACCATGAGGTGAGCCTTTATCTGAATGTGCATGCATTTAATGTTGTCTATGTCCACTTGCACAGCAGATGTAGCCCCCTGTACCATGAGGTGAAGCTTTACCTGAATGTTAATGCATTTGAATGTTGTCTACTATTTCCACTTGCACACCTGATGTACCCACCCGCACCATGAGATCGCTTTACCTGATTGGGTCTGCATTTGAATGTTGTCTACTATGGACACTTGAACACCAGACATAACCCCCTGGATCATAAGGTGAGGGTTTTTTTACACAAAAAAGTGGAAAACATACCTGATAACTATATGGTGCAACACACTCAGCATTCAAACAGGATTAGAGAAGAAAACGAATGGTGTTCCACTGGTTATAAATCGGTCCTGGAAAGCGGGACATGATCAGCAATACAGGACAGAGTGATTATCCAACTATCCATGCCTATCGGTGGACTACCCTTCGGCTGCGCTGGTGTGCAGCCTATCTAAAAGTGAATAGAAGAAGATGAAATCAGCTTTTTTTCTCTCCTGGTCTTCTTGTTCTCCAGTGGAACACAGGCTCACTGCTTATGAATCACTTTATTCTCAATGCCTCAAACCTGTATACATTGTTGGGTATTTTGTATAGATCTGGGGCCTAGCGGTATTTTCTTACCGCCAAAATGAAAATAATTCAGTAATAATCACTCTTTGCATTCAGATTAGATTTGGTATGTAGTACTATAGTATACATACATTATTTCAGCACACTGATACATTTAGTGGTATACATTATGTTGGTATGCGTTATTGGTGATATTTATGGGTGAGCATAAATCCTTTGTTTTATATATCCATTTGTTTTATATATCCAGAACCCCTTATTTTTGTTTAGTTTGTTCGTGTGATCACTAGAGAGACCTCAGGCTTGCATTTCAGAAACACATTTCCAATTGGAGTGCCACCATGGGCTGTTCTCACTGATTTACGACAGCAAGCTATATGTGGTATTTACCACCAACGTATTTACGTTTGGTGAGCTATGTCCAGGGCCTCTCTTTCTGCCGACTCATAGACCTTCGACAGCAGGCTATTTCATTTTGTTATTATTATGTTCCATTCAGAAAACACACACACTCATACACTGAATGGATTCATGCACACAGCTACCGCCATGTCTTATCTTTTAGTAACTTTTAAAAATGACAATTGCACTGTGCAAAGATCTTCCCATATTACCAGTGTTATAATGATAGATGCACAAAGGACAAGATAAAAATGAAACACACTTCCCGCCTGCTTTCAGATATTTTTTTTTGTATTATAAAACTTGCATTTCAACATGAGCTTACTCTTTTTTTTACAGAAATAAATGGAAAACTCACAGTAACAACATTATCTGTAACAAAAAGAAAAGAGAGTGGCGAGGAACAAGAATTCAATTTGCAACATTAAACATGTGGTTAAAACACAGGAATCTCCTCTCCTACTCTGACTGAATATTTTCGCACACATACACACAGCCCCCACACTTCAGCGAGATAATTACCAGGCTTGTTCAGCATGTAACTTCTTTGGCTGGTCGCCTTCTGGAGGGGTTCACCCAGCAAGGACAAGCATTTGCTGTCACTCAAACTGGGACTTGTTGACTGGAAATCCCAGTCTCTGTAGCAGTATTGAATCTGCTTTAGGAATCAGGCATCCCCAGCTATCAACCCGGTCCTTCTACGAGCTGTGTCAAGATGTCCTCTCCCTAGCTCCCTCCCCAAGATTCTACAGGAAACCTCTCATTTCAGCCCCCATGGTAAAATGCACCCAATAGAAATCCCTCATGTCCTATCCTTCTTCTTTACACAATGGCTCACTTTTACAGTCGCAACTGTAACAAAACCGATTTCCTGCTATTCGAATCCTTGCTTCCTGCAAATACTTTGGACAGATGACAAAAAAGCAAGAAGAAAAAAAAATCTGCACACAGTCTGAAATGAGTTTCAGCCTGCCTCATTTTGCAGTGGAGAACACATTATATTATTAAGAATTTAAAATCATGTTAGTACTGTTAATTATATTAGTTCATTAATCTTCAAATGTGTCTCTTGCAACATAGGCATTACAGATGAAAAGAAAAAAAAATGTGTGCATTTTGAATATGAAAAATAAAATGCGCTTTTAAATGAGAAAATGGTTTGTTTTTAACCTGTGTAGCCTGTCTTCATTTACATATCCATATGTTGCACTGGCAACCCATAGCTTGAAGCAATTACAACAAAACCATGCAGTGGCGCTGCATAAAAAAAAATCTCAAAAACACATGTCTTGCTGTACCACATTATAGCAATGCACCAAACCCATGCAGTGGTGCTGCATGAAGAAAATGCTATACATTGATCCTGTGTAGTGGCGCTGTACTCCAAAAACACACCAAACAATCCTACATATCCGCTCCTTTTTTTGAGAATTGGGCTAATCTGAGCCACAATTGGAAAAAATCCAACTTTTCTCCTTTTCTTCTTTCAAAATGTAACAATCCAATACAATTAACATTCTTGTTGTGAAGATGAAAATTGAAAAATCACTGTTCAATCCTTAGAATATTAAAATTTCATTAGTCCATCAGTTCTTATAATATTTTTTACATTTATTTAATGGACGTGTCCATAGTCCAGTGTCTTATTTTTTTGTACCCTAGTTCAATCACAAAATAATAAAATAAAACAAATAACTAAAACAAATAATTAACACAACAAATTAAAATAATTAATTAAAATAATAAATATATGGAACTCCATACGCCAGGATGCTTGTCTGCCTCCGATATGTCCCGACCAGCAATGTTACATCATTTGGTTCATTCAGATACTCCTCCATCTTGGCACTCTTGGATCTTTTTCCATAGAAGTCATCCCTTTTGGCATTCCGGTTATTTTTTGTTCACCTCCACCCAGAGGTAGGTATCATCATCTTTATCCAGGGACTCCAGGACTCCATCGTCTCCCGTGACCTCCGGTACAAACATGTTAATATTCTAAATCAAAATAGAAAAGAAACAGATTAAGTATATAGCACAATACTAATTTCACCCTTTTGCCAAAATAAAACACGCTTTGTAAAATATTTCGCCCTTTTTCTTTCACCTTCTGAAATTAAGCACAGGTTATAGAGAACCAGCATACATTAAACAACATTCAATATTTAATGCATTTTCATTCTGCACACCTACCATGAGCTTCCATTATTTTTTATTTACTTTTTATATTATCTATATTTTATATATATATACATATATTACAGTGTTTATGTACCATTAAAACCATCTTGTTTTTTAACTTCTCTGTCACTGCCTCCTGACTAGACATATTCACTCCACCTTTTTATGTTCAAGGGACTTTATCTGTTTCTATATGCTCAAGCTGCTTGATCTCGTGTCTGGGATGGCATGGCTTAATCTGATTTACGTGCACAAATTGCTCTATTGTTGTTTCACCTTCAGTCTTTAAAATTTTATAAACTACAGGAGAAACCTTATCTATAATTCGAAATGGCCCCTGCCAGGCTTCTAGAAATTTAGAATTTTTCTGTTTACTTTTTCCAAAATAAAACGTATACACCTGATCCCCTACACTGTATTCTCTCACTGATGTTCTTTTATCGTAGTATGACTTCGCACTGTCAGCAGCTCTTTCTAGATTTCTCTGCACAAAAGCAAATGCATGTGGAAATGCTTCCTCAATTCATCAATGTACTCATGAACTGTGGATGCACTCACAAGTGTCTGCTCATGTGTTCTCTATAGTAGGTGTTGTGGTAACACCATTTTCCTACCTGTTAAGACCTCATGTGGACTAATACCTGTTGCTTTGGCAGGAGTTGATCTGATTGCCATCACAACCAACAGTAAACATAAATCCCAGCTGGAACCTGCTTCTGTCACAAATTTCTTTAATATGTCCACAACAGACCTATTGCTCCGGTCAACTCCACCTGAAGAGGCTGCCCGATATGCGATATGTAGTTTCCTTTTCACACCCAGTATTTGCCATACCTTACTCATAAGCGTACTTGTGAAATGACTTCCTCTGTCTGACTCAATTCTTTGTAGCAACCCAAACCTTGAGAACACATGGTTCACCAGCAATGTGGCTGCTGTTTGCGCACTACAATCTGGTGCAGGAATACATTCAATCCACTTCGACATCAAACATATCACACTTAAAATATAACGGTTTCTTCTGCTCGACCTTTTTAAAGGGCCTACATAGTCTATTTGCAAATCTGCCCATGGAAGAGTTAGGCCTCTTTTCATCAATGGGGCTCTATGCATTGGTGAAGCAGGTTTAAATTGGGTGCATACTAGACATCCCCTAGTATATAATTCCACATCTTGAGACATATGTGGCCACTAAGCATAATCATTTACTATTTCCAATGTTTTTTGTGAACCTCTGTGGTCTGCAGTTATTGCATCATGTGCTTGTTGTAGCATTAGCCCTCTGAATGAAAGGGGTACCACCCACTGTATTTGTCCTTTTATGGACGCTCTAATCATGAGTCCATCCTGCAGTCTAACTCGTTTTTTATTCTTTAATAGCACCCTCAACTCTTCTTTTCCCATACAATCATTTTCTGTTGAAGGGTTTTGTTCAGGATCTATTAAATGATTATAATAGATTCCCAAAATTCGATCATTCTTTTGTGCCTCAATCAAATCTTGGTCTGGCATATCATGACCCCACTGTACCACTGGTTGATCTACCTCCTTTGGTGCTTTAGAACGTGTTACTGCATCAATTTGTATTTCACCCAGTAAATCATCTATAGGTAGCAATTCTCCCATCACAGCCCCAATTTTAGCCAGGTGGTCTGCCTTATTATTTCCCTCCTTATCCCCTCCGGGTGTTTTTAAATACCCACAAATGTTTTCTCCAGTATATTGTCAAATCATTTTCTGACACAAATTTGTCTATGGCTTGTATCATTTTTCCATGTTTAAGTGGCTTTTTGTTGTATGTAACCATGCTTTGTGTGGTGATTGTTCAAATTCCTGCAAACTAGGTTCCACTTCCATTTCGTTTGATACTTGTTCAGCTGCACAGTCATGTAAGTCAGCTAACCCTTGAGCAATTGGGCTCTTTTTATTTTGTCCATATCTCACTTCTACAGGAAAACCTTGTAATGCCAGTGTCCATGAAGTGATTCTGGACTGCGCTAGATAACCTGACCTAATTCTTTTACTCTCTAAAAACTGCAAAGGTTGATGATTTGTTTCAATAATCAACTTTTCTCCCTGAACAATAGGGCGGAAATGTTATAGCGCCCACACAGTGGTTAATAGGGCCTTTTCACATTCATTGAATTTCATTTCAACTTGGGAAAATTATTAACTTGCATATGCAATGGTTTTGTGATTCACATCATGTTTTTGTGATAACACTGCTGACATACAATGTTCAGAGAACCCTATTTCTATAAAGAAATCCCTACCCTTTATGGGATATGCTAAACATGGTGCCTTTACAAGACATTCCTTCAATTTAGCTACTGCCCCAGACTGCTCTTTTTCCCATATCCAGGGTGTATTCAGTTTAAGCAGTTTAGTCAATGGTTGAGTGACTTCTGCATAATTTTCAATGAACTTTCTGTTATAGCCTGTCATCCCTAATAAACTTTTTACCCCTTTCACATTTTTAGGGTCCTTTAGTTTTTGTATGGCCTCTATTCTCTTCTTTTGTGGATTTAGCCCATGTTCAGTCACTTCATGGCCTAGAAAGTTCACTTTTTTTCTTGCACCATTGTGCTTTTTGTAAAGACACTTTGGCGCCTGCTTTCTGCAATTGGCCAAGCACATGTCTTATTTCATCAAAATGGCTTTTCAGGCTTTTATTTTTTATCAGGACATCATCCACATAAACTATGGTTCCTCTTTCCGCTGCATCTGGCATGGCCTTTCTCAAAAATATGCCAAATTCACTCCCACTATTGATGTACCCGAACGGAGCTCTAAGCCAGGCGTATTGAGTCCTGTCAAATGTAAAGGAAAATTAATTCTGTATCTCCTCTGCCAATGGTACGCACCAATATCCAGAGGTGAGATCTAATGTGGTGAACACTTTTGAACCATGTACCTGAGCTAGGCCCTGATCAATGAATGGCAGTGTCCATCTGGATACTGGCACTCTTTTATTTAACTCCCTCAAGTCTGCACATAGCTGCCATTGACCATTTGGCTTTAACACACCTAAAATAGGTGTATTGGATGTGCTATGAATGGGCCTGATGATTCCCCGAGCTTCCAAATTCTTTATAATCTCTGCTAATGATTCTAAACATGCCAGCGGTAGTCTATACTGGCGTACAAATACTGGACTTCTGCTACACCCTTCCGGAAGTGTGGCCACATGTAAATCAGTTACACCGCAATCATAAGCATCTTTTGCAAATACATCTTTAAATTCCATAAATAACTTTCTCAGTTCGTTCCTATCCTCATCGTTGTCACACGCATCCGCTAAGGAGATCTGCTCTTCTACCATTTTGGAAAATTCTGGAAAATCTTCTGGTAAGGGAATCTCGGCGCTTTCCTCTAACTGTGTGGCTGTGTCTTTTTGTAAAGCTGCCACTTTTAAATATTTTGGCATATCAGCTTCCACTTCAATAGGCTGATTTTCTGTTTCATTTTCATTTAAATTAAATATTATGCAATCCTCTTGATGGCAGCACACTGTCTCATTTGAATCATAAGGATACACAGAATGCATTTTAAATATTCCTTTGGGCTGAGAGTCCAGGTGTTCTGCAACTCACTCTTGGCATCTACATACTTTTCAGGGATATTTCCAATCACCATGTTATTTAAATCTGCCGTATAATGTGATTTTTGTATGGCCATTCCTAATGGAGAGTTTTCCTCTAAATGAATATCCTGACAACGTTTATTATTTACCATAATTTTTACAGATCCTTCACCAATATCTACCAATGGAATGTATTCATAATCCAGGCCTTGCTGTTTTATGGATTCATTCAGGCATACAAATGCATCAGATTCTTTCATCTGCTGTCCATTTTTGCATTTCAGTTTTATTGCAAACTGTTTTGTAAATGCAGGAATAATAGTATCTTTCCTCATTTGTAATTCGATTGCATAAGGAACCAGTTGTGCACAATGATAAGCCCTTCTTTTGTCTTCAAATTCAGGTGCCGGCCCACCTAGGCGTGACCCAATTTTTTGATTAAGGAAATCTAACACCATACACATTCTGTGCATGATGTCATTGCCCATGTAAAAGTCATTTTGTGCTCCACTCACTATCCATACATTATGGTAAATTGTTTTCTGCCCAATGCTAATTTTAAGCATGCATCTGCCTGCAATTTGGTTTTCAAAGTCTGGACTGTCCAACCCAGAAACATATTGGTTTTTAATCCTAAATTTCAGGATCTCTTCCGTCTCCATTATCTTTTGCAACAATTTCTCATTAATGAAGCTCCTCTCCTCTTCAAGCGCTAAAGTGGCTTTTATTGTTTTAAAACAGTCATTTATACCAACATGAACCCATGGTTGCTCATCTTCCATGTGTATTTCAGCAAGAGTGGTAATGTGTTTTTCTGAATCTGTTTTAGGAGCAATATTCTGTTTGATTGTTTTCTCTTTTAAATAAAAACGTAATGTGTGCTCATCTATGGCAGTCTGCCAATTTTTCCTTGGGTCCAAGTATATTTGTACAGGTAGTTTTTCATTGTCGCTCTGCATTTTGTCTTGACACATTAATATAACCGCGACACTAGGTATGCAACTATTCTGGAGATATACCTCCACAGCATCATTGGTTTTGGCAACGGTGTGACATTCATTTATGTTGCTGTTTTGTGATTTTAGTTTCTTAGGTCTCAATGTTTTTTTGGTTAAGGACCACAGCACTCCATTCACCCCATCTATGAGAGGAGACAATCTTTTCAGGCAATCTGTCCCCATCAGAAATGGAATTTCACAATTAGATGTGATCAATACCTCTTGTTTCATTCTGTGCTTTCCTATTTTTATGTCAACCTCAGTTACACCTATGATGGGCACCTCTTCCCCATTAAAGTTATGCACTGGACCTTGATTTTCCTTCACTGTGATCTGATTCTGTGGGGGTCTCCCTTCATTGATACTCTTTACCAGCTCCTTGGACATAATTGTGGCCTGTGCGCCAGTGTCAATCATAGCAAATGTTTGGCATTTTTCTTCTACAGCGATGGGTGCATAATATCTGTCCTCAACTTCCTCTAATACACATAAGAAGTGTGAATTCTTACAGATTTCATGGCTCACCTTTCCCAGGCCTTTTTCACTTTTGGTTAAGCACATTGGTAAATGGAAAGACATTTTTCCTTCCATTTTACCCATTTCTGCGCGAGAGACTTTATTCATTTCTCCATGTTCAGAGGTTTTTTGGAGTGTGGCCACTGTTCGCCCACCCATCTGGGATCATCAGGGACCACATTACAACTTTCCAACTGAACATGTGTAACAACATCATTTAGTAATTTGTCATTGTTTAATTCTGTGCATTTGTGATCATTTACAGGCCGATTCATGGAATAATTAGCGCGGCGCAAGTGGGCAAAAACGTGCGAATCGCAGTGGAATAGCGAAAATCGCAGTGCAAGTGCGAAAATCGCACGAAAACCAGCGCACGTCGATTCATGGAAGTCCGTGCGCGAGAAAACCAGCGGATGTGCGATAAAAAGTGCGCCGCGCACGTTGGCGCACAGGCCATCTAACAGCGTGCGCCAGGTCACAGCGAAAATCGCACAGGCCACAGCGAAATTCGCACATAGCGCGGCGCACCCAACAAAAGTAGGCTGAACACGGGCGTAACACTCGGAATGGGGAACAACTTGCAAAAACGTGGGCGTCACGGGGGAAGTACAGGGCACAAGTGCGCGGAACGCCCACACGCTCGCCTACAACACGTATTCATGGAATAGAATAGGGCAAAAAAGCGCACGCTCAAACCAGCGCACAGGCACAAACACGACCGCCACAAGAAAGCAGGCGGTAGCGTCTCTGCGGCTGTAAGAAATGTGCGCCAAAAGGTGCGCCAACAAATAGCACTCATATACTGCCATGGGACAAATGACGTGCAAAGGGGTACCCACAAACACGGACACGCTGACAAAAAATACGTGTGCGTGTATACCGGGGTGCGCGGGAAGTCTCACACGCGATTTGGCCGGGTACGTGGATTTCAGGGGTGCGCGGGAAGGTCCACACGCGATTCCATCAGGGTAGGTGTATTCCAGGGGTGCGCGGGAAGTTCCACACGCCATTCCATCAGGGTACGTGTATTTCAGGGGTGCGCGGGAAGTCCCACACGCGATTACAGCAGGGTACGTGTATTTCAGGGGTGCGCGGGAAGTTCCACTCGCGAATAGCCTGGGCGCGTGTATTTCAGGGGTGCGCGGGAATTTCCACACGCGAATAGCCTGGGCGCGTGTATTTCAGGGGTGCGCGGGAAGTCCCACACGCGATTACAGCAGGGTACGTGTATTTCAGGGGTGCGCGGGAAGTTCCACACGCGAATAGCCTGGGTGCGTGTATTTCAGGGGTGCGCAGGAAGTTCCACACGCGAATAGCCTGGGCGCGTGTATTTCAGGGGTGCACGGGAAGTTCCACACGCGATTACAGCAGGGTACATGTATTTCAGGGGTGCGCGGGAATTTCCACACGCGAATAGCCTGGGCGCGTGTATTTCAGGGGTGCGCGGGAATCATCACACGCGATTTGGCTTGGTACGTGTATTACAGGGGTGCGTGGGAAGTAACACACTCGATTAGGCTGGGTGGGTCCTCACAGGTGTTCCCTGTACACCCTCGACGGCCCCTGCAGGCAGCCCACAAAACAGGGGACTACCCTGCACACCTGCTCATGTCTCCCACCACCCCCACCCCCCCAGTCACCAGGGGCAGCCTCCACCAGGCCCCCACTCATGTCTCCCACCACCCCCACCCCCCACCATCCAGGGGCAGCCTCCACCAGACCCCCACTCATGTCTCCCACCACCCCCACCCCCCACCATCCAGGGGCAGCCTCCACCAGGCCCCCACTCATGTCTCCCACCACCCCCACCCCCCACCATCCAGGGGCAGCCTCCACCAGGCCCCCACTCATGTCTCCCACCACCCCCACCCCCCACCATCTAGGGGCACCCTCCACCAGGCCCCCACTCATGTCTCCCACCACCCCCACCCCCCACCATCCAGGGGCACCCTCCACCAGGCCCCCACTCATGTCTTACTCCACCCCCACCCCCCTGCCACCATGGGCACCCTCCACCAGGCCCCCACTCATGTCTCCCACCACCCCCACCCCCCCAGTCACCAGAGGCAGCCTCCACCAGGCCCCCACTCATGTCTCCCACCACCCCCACCCCCCTGCCACCATGGGCACCCTCCACCAGGCCCCCACTCATGTCTCCCACCACCCCCACCCCCCACCATCCAGGGGCACCCTCCACCAGGCCCCCATCCATGTCTCCCACCACCCCCACCCCCCCGCCACCAGGGGCACCCTCCACCAGGCCCCCATCAATGTCTCCCACCACCCCCACCCCCCCGCCACCATGGGCACCCTCCACCAGGCCCCCACTCATGTCTCCCACCACCCCCACCCCCTCCAGTCACCAGGGGCAGCCTCCACCAGGCCCCCACTCATGTCTCCCACCACCCCCACCCCCCACCATCAAGGGGCAGCCTCCACCAGGCCCCCACTCATGTCTCCCACCACCCCCACCCCCCACCATCCAGGGGCACCCTCCACCAGGCCCCCACTCATGTCTCCCACCACCCCCACCCCCCCAGTCACCAGAGGCAGCCTCCACCAGGCCCCCACTCATGTCTCCCACCACCCCCACCCCCCACCATCCAGGGGCACCCTCCACCAGGCCCCCATCCATGTCTCCCACCACCCCCACCCCCCCGCCACCAGGGGCACCCTCCACCAGGCCCCCATCCATGTCTCCCACCACCCCCACCCCCCCGCCATCATGCACACCCTCCACCAGGCCCCCACTCATGTCTCCCACCACCCCCACCCCCCCAGTCACCAGGGGCAGCCTCCACCAGGCCCCCACTCATGTCTCCCACCACCCCCACCCCCCACCATCCAGGGGCAGCCTCCACCAGGCCCCCACTCATGTCTCCCACCACCCCCACCCCCCACCATCTAGGGGCACCCTCCACCAGGCCCCCACTCATGTCTCCCACCACCCCCACCCCCCCAGTCACCAGGGGCAGCCTCCACCAGGCCCCCACTCATGTCTCCCACCACCCCCACCCCCCACCATCCAGGGGCACCCTCCACCAGGCCCCAATCCATGTCTCCCACCACCCCCACCCCCCCGCCACCAGGGGCACCCTCCACCAGGCCCCCATCCATGTCTCCCACCACCCCCACCCCCCCAGTCACCAGGGGCAGCCTCCACCAGGCCCCCACTCATGTCTCCCACCACCCCCACCCCCCACCATCCAGGGGCAGCCTCCACCAGGCCCCCACTCATGTCTCCCACCACCCCCACCCCCCACCATCCAGGGGCAGCCTCCACCAGGCCCCCACTCATGTCTCCCACCACCCCCACCCCCCACCATCCAGGGGCAGCCTCCACCAGGCCCCCACTCATGTCTCCCACCACCCCCACCCCCCACCATCCAGGGGCACCCTCCACCAGGCCCCCACTCATGTCTCCCACCAACCCCACCCCCCTGCCACCATGGGCACCCTCCACCAGGCCCCCACTCATGTCTCCCACCACCCCCACCCCCCCAGTCACCAGGGGCACCCTCCACCAGGCCCCCATCCATGTCTCCCACCACCCCCACCCCCCCGCCACCAGGGGCACCCTCCACCAGGCCCCCATCCATGTCTCCCACCACCCCCACCCCCCCGCCACCAGGGGCACCCTCCACCAGGCCCCCATCCATGTCTCCCACCAGCCCCACCCCCCCGCCACCAGGGGCACCCTCCACCAGGCCCCAATCCATGTCTCCCACCACCCCCACCCCCCCGCCACCAGGGGCACCCTCCACCAGGCCCCCACCCATGTCACCCACCACCCCCACCCCCCAGCAGTGCAGGGGCACCCTCCACCAGGCACCCACACATGTCCCCCTGCCCCCAGGTCCTGACGATACTCAATCATGGCAGTAATGGGCAGCATACCCAGCACAAACACCCAGGCAAGGATTGCATCCACCCACATAGTGAATGCAATTACATGATACAACTCCAATGGCAAGTATGTAAATGAACACATGTCCGTCACACACACATACACAATGGGTGCAAGTGAATGTCAAAACCCATATCATGACATGTATGAAACCAATGAGAAAATACCACAAGTGAAAGTAAAAAAAACATGTATTAAAGATGAAAAATAAGTAAACAAATCAAACACACAACAATGGGGATAACAAAATAAAAGGTCCATGTCCGAGAACAAATGTAAAAAAATATAAAAAATAGGAATCCAAAAACAAATGTAATCCAAAGCAATATCATGTGGAAGGAAAATAATGAAAAACCATTTCCTCATGGTGAACACAATAATTAATAAAAGAAATGTTCATGCAAAAAGCAAACTATATACACGAAAATTCCAGGGTCCATGAGCCCAACACCATAAATGAAACCTACTACTACCTAATCAAAAAAATATATACAAAAAAGTGGCCATTGTCCGAGCGGTCCAAAAAAATAAAAATTAATAAAGGAAACCTAACACTAACTAACTAAATAACTATATACAAAGGCAGCGGGCAAGTCCTGCGGCTCACTCGGTGATGTTGCTGGCCAGGGCATCATCGAACTCCATGTCGATGTCCTGGAGGCGGGACTCTGTCCTGGCCCCGAGGTCTCGCAGGGATAACCCCATGTCCAGCTCAAACTCCCTGCGAGCTTCCTCGAGGCACTCAGCCCGCCTCAACGCCCGACGCATGGAGAACTCCGCCCTGACCATGGTGAGCCGCTCCTCTTCCGCCCGCTGCCGCTCCGCACCTATCCGATGGACCAACTGCTCCCACACGGAAGACACCACCATCCCAGGGTTGCCCTGCCCTCCGGCCGATGCCTGCCCCTCTGATCTTGATGGCCCCGAGCCATGATGCCTCCCACGTCGAGCCCGCTGCTGCCTCCGACGCCACTGCCTCTGCCAGCACAACGGCATCCAGGCTGATGGAAACCACCGACGCCGTCGTGCACGTGCCCTGCCCGATGATGCTGTCACATCCTCCATCTCCTGGGGTCCAGTTGCTGTGTTGTCCACCCCTGCTGGACCTCCGACTCCCGACTGTGGCAGGGATGGGATCCCCACCGAGCTGGCTGCATTGGTCAGGGTAGGTCCACAGGGGGCCCTGGTGGCATCTGGGCTGGAAGACGGCAAGGAAAACGACTGGTGAATAGCCTGCACAGAGGAGGAGAGGGCCGCCAGATTGGCCAACACATGCAGGAAACCCCCGAACATGGCCGATCCCAATTGGGCCACGTCGGCACGGTGCACTTCGTGATGACGTGCGTGCTCCTCCCGGGAAGCACGCACGGCATCACGAATCACAGCCGTGCGCATCGCGACCCCAATCAGGACCTTCTCCACACGGCCAGGGGTCCCCTCGTCCGCAGGTGGAGGGGAGTCAGGTGACATGGACATCCCCTCTACCTGCGGACGGGCCTGGGACGGGGCATCCCTGCTGGTGCATGGTGGTGCACTCACAGGGTCAGGGACAGTGACATGCACAGGCCCCTCCACGGTGACCTGTGCTGCCTCCTGCCCCTGGCCCTGGACTGCACCACTTGCACCAGCAGGGATGCCCCCACCAGGCCCCATGTGCGCCCCAGTGGCGGCCTCCTCCTCCTCTGTGCAAACCACCAACCTGGATGGCTCCTCACCGTCTCCCACCGTAGCAGGCCCCTGTGGGGGCTCACCCACCCCTTCCGCTGCAGCCGTGGGGGCATACCCGCCGCCTTGCTCCACAGCGCCGTCTCCGCCCTCTTCTTCACTAGCCGCTGCGTAGAGGGAGACAAAGAACACAAGCATCAGGGTACTGTACATTGGTCCCCTAGACAGGAAGCAATAGCAGATGAGCACCACTGTCAAAGTACACTTCCATCATGTCCCTCCACAACACATGGGTCAGTCCAGGCAAAACACACACAGTCACAGGCATGGTGCATGCCATGGACATGTCCATGCATGTCCAATGGACTCTTGAAACATACAATGATATGTAACTCACATGCATCATGGGTCATGCCTATCACATGCACACACTTCACCTCAGTCACATCCATCTGGCCCCATACACCCCAAACACAGCAGATACAAGGGTAATTTGGCTGCTTCAGTGAATCTGTGCATTGTCACACACATGTGACATGCATCCATGGCATGCACAAGTCACAGACACGCAGGTCAGGCACACAGACATGGCTAACATATATGTACCTGGCATCAGCACCCATCCCTCACCCCCACCCATGTCCAGGTACAGAGACTGGCATGCTCTCATGGTCATAATCTGCATAGGGCTCCCCATGTGGCATTTAAACACATGCTACAACCATGTGGCTCACACATCACTGGTCGCACATGCATTACCATGATGTCCCTGCACACATACATGCATACATGGCCTATGGCACACATACAGGCAAGTATCATAGAACCAGCACACCGTAACATGCCCTGTCTCACACAGTAATGCTCGGACACTTACCGCTCAACTCCAGACGGGTCTCCCTCTCAAGGATCTGGGCATGGAGCGCTAGGCGTACGCGTTCCAGGACCCTCAACTGGATGGAACTCATGTGGCCCCGGCCCCCCTCCACGAGGCACCCGGCCTTCACAAGGGTCCTGGAACTCAAGTCCTCCCAGCGCTTCTTGATCTTCTGGACGTTGCGGGTTGCAACCCCCTCCGCGTTGATGGCAACCACACAGTCGGTCCAGATCCTCTCCCGTCCTTCCTTGCTGGCGCGGGACGATCCAAAGAGGGCATCATACTGCCCCAGGACATGCTCCACCAGGACACCAACTTCGGTGGCAGTGAAGCTGGTGCCCCTCTGCCCCTCTGGCCTGGGGTTGCCACTGGTGCCAGATGTGGAAGTGCCCGACATGGCAACCCCAGAGGCAGGTGTGGGTGGGCAACTGGGTCCTGGGGCTGGGCTGTGGAGCGATGTAATCCCAGTCGGGAGTCTTCAGTTCCAGCAGGGGTGGACACAGCAACTGGACCCCTGCAGATGGCTGATGTGCAGGCACCAAATGGCAGGGCACGGTGGCAGCAGGCAGGCAGGCAGGCAGGCAGCAGCAGATGGCACGTGGGAGGCTGCTCGGGGCACTGGGGGCAGTAACTCGGCCTTCTGGGCAGGAGCGTGGTCTTCCGTGTGTTTTCGCGTGGCCAGCTTGATACGGAGTGATTTGGCACGTGAAAATCCTGCACGTCAGCATGAAATCCGAGGAAAGGCCCTTAGCGCGTAAGCGCGTCAGCACGCATACGCGATTCTATTGGACCAGAGTACCTCAGCGCGTAAGCGCGTCTGTGACGTGACCCGCACGGGTGTTCCCCACTCAGCACGTGATGACGGAGCACACGTGGAAATACTGCACGTCAGCGTGTAATTGGACAAAAGTGCGCGTACACGCGATTGGCCTATGTACGTGTATTTCATGGGTGCGCGGGCACTTACACACGCAAGTACGTCAGCTCACCTGTATCCCGTGGTGCGTGGGAATTTCCACACGCTATTGGACTGGGAACAGGATTCCAGGGGTGCGCGGGTCACACGCTCGCCTAGAACACGCGCAAAGCAAAAATTTGCGCACTTTAACAATAACAAGCTCAGACGCCAGGATGAACATACCGTTCCTAGCAGCAGTGGCAGTGGGCTACCAAAGGAGGAGGAGGAGGATAGTCAGGGCCAGAATATTCACACCCAGAACCAGCCTTTTCGGGATGCCTGATGACCAGGTGTATGGGAGGTACAGGTTTCCACCACACATAATACTGGACCTGGTGCGTGAGTGGGAGGATGACCTCACATCACCCACCCTGTGCTCCCAAGCACTCAGCCCCCTGGAGAAGGTCCTCAATGTACTGCACTTCTTAGCCACTGGATCAATTCAGCGGACAAGTGCCATAGTGGGTGGGGTGTCACAGGCCACCCAGTCACGCTGCCTACACCAGGTCTTGAACATCATCACTGCACGCCCATCAGTCCGCAGGCACATATACCTGCCCAGAACACCTGCAGAAAGGCATGCTGCCGCCCTGGATTTTTACGGTGTGGCACGATTCCCCAAAGTGCTAGGTGCCATCGACTGCACCCATGTGGCTCTACGTCCCCCCCGGGCATCTGAGCACATCTATAGGAACCGCAAGCACTGGCATTCCATCAACGTGCAGGTAGCATGTAATGCCAAGGGAATCATCACCTCAGTATATGCCAACTATCCCGGGTCCACCCACGACAGCTTCATTTACCGAATGTCCACCCTAAGCCGGGACCTAGAAGCTGGGCGGCATGGCGATACATGGCTGCTTGGTGAGTATGTATGCCACTGCACATGCATGCATATGTTGGATACTGAGCAAGGTCACAACCCCACCAATGATACCAATCACCACCTCCACAGGGGACAGTGCCTACCCTCTCAGCCCCCACATGATGACGCCAATTCGGAACCCCACCACGCCACCCGAGGTAAGATATAACATAGCCCACATTACGACCCGGGGCATAGTGGAGCGCACATTCGGAGTGCTAAAGTCACGCTTTCGCTCGCTTGACCGTTCTGGCGGCCAGCTGTTATACGCTCCCCCAATAGTGTGCAGGATCATAGTGGCAGCATGTGTCCTGCACAACGTTGCAACATGCCGGGGCCTGGCCGTGGACATGGTGGTGGCCCCACATCCCCAACCACATGCACAGCCGCTGCGCATGGGAGGGGATAGGGCACGGGGGGAGGCAGCCCGTACACAGCTAGTGGCTAATTACTTCACATAGAAATCACACCCCTGTGGAGTGCACACTGCCCTGGCACATTCCATCTGACAATCAATGATGACTCAACCTGACACTGATCCTGAATGTCTGGAGAATGAACCGTGAATACCATATCAGCCTGAGATTGTTCACCTGGAAGTGTCACAATGTGTGCATCCCTACCCACACAGACACCACCAATGCAGTTTTGTGGAGTTACACATTCAAGCAGCTAAAAAGAATACCCACTTGCAAAATGCAACAAGAGGACAGTGCCATGTCAGCCAACCCAACCCCAGCACCGCCACACGACACACCGTGCCATGTCATGCTATTTGCAGGTAAACAAAGTAATCCCCACAACATGACACTAGTGTCACTATGTACAGTGTCCCTATTAGAAACCTGCAACACCTGAAATGCTCACAGCGATGCCGGACCAACAACATACTTGAGCACGTACTACCATTAACATGACATCACAAATGTTACATATTAGTAGTCTCACCACCTGGAAATGCCTGCACTCCCACCACTACCAACTGTGCAGTGTTGGCGCCATGTAGAGTTGTAGGTGCACTGCTGCCAACATGGACCCCATCTCCAGACTAGAGGTCCTTGTGTAGACATGAGGAAGGGACCTGCAAATTGGGAGGTAGACACAGAAGATGAGTTACACATCAATGCAACATGCAGTGTACAACACAGCAGCAATATGCACTAGGAATGTATACACAGTATTGACTACAGACTGCCCACACAGCTCATGGGAGTCCAACGTCACTGTGTAATTCACTGTCACTTGGGCACACCCTTTGCAAGCCCATGGAAACGGGAAGCAGGAGGGGTGTGTGTGACTCAAACCCAAGCATCTGAATCAAATACATTACAAGCCTGCATGTGCCCAGCCACAATGCAGCGTATGCCCACAGGAACCACGGAAGCCAACAAATCGTCCCAAAAAAATAGGGAATAAAATAAATAAAAATAAAAATAAGAAACAATCACAAATGGCCATTGATGGGCCCGGGGGGTTTGGGGAGGCCACCCAGGAGGTCCGAGGACAGGATGCACACCAGAACCCACCTGCGTGGATCCTGGGAAAATAAAACACCTCCATGGGCTCATGGCCCACACGGCTACCCTATTGTGGGAGTATCACTGCTGTCGCTATTATCACCCTGTGCAGCTGCATCCGGAGGTGGTTGCACTATGGGAGGCAGCCCACGCAAGGCCCTAGTCTGCTCCTCCATGGCTGCAAGCATGCGGGTGTGGTAGGTCTGGTTCTGGAGGATGAGTGTGCGGAGGTCCCCATGCAACAACTCACGGGATGCCCGGACCTCCGCCCTCGTTGCCTGCATCTCAGCTGAGAGCGTACGGGTGAGACGCTCGAGCTGCTGTTCTGTCCTTTGGTGTGTTGAAGCCTCAAGCTCAACAAGAGTCGTCCTGAGGTGAAGGAGCTCCTGCCTCAGGGCTTCCCTGTGGCCCTGGGTCTCAATGGAGATGGCCTCCTGCAGAGTCGCCAGTGCCGCCCGCCTGTCCCTGTTGGACCCCAACATGTCCTCCCTGTGTGACTGGCAGATGGAGTCGGTTGCCTGCTCTAGTCGCTCCATCAGCCTTTCTGGGGGGACAATGGAAGTGGCCACCCTATCCATGGCCTGAGCCATCATCTCGGATGATGCAGCCTGTTGGGTTGCCATACCGTAAATGGATTGCTCCCATGCGGTATTGCCAGGTGGCGTACGGCCACCACGTCGGCGGGCACCACACCTGTCTGGGGCAAGGCGAACTGCGCCTTGCTGTGCCGGCACTGCCTGAGGCTGCAGGACTGCATTCCCCCTCTGATCTGCTGGCCCAGGAACAGGATCAGATGTCGCGGAGTGTGACCCTGCATCCGTAACCACCAAAGGCGTAGCTGCCAACACTGACATCCCCATGGAGGGTTCTGACCCTGGTGCAGGTGGGTGAGACAGAACAGAATCCCTCCCTGGAACACTCACCTGCGACGGCACGTAGGTCTCATCCGAATCAACACCTGAGTACAGCTCGGGGGAGGTGCAGCCAGAGACACCCCTTGAGAGCACGACCTGCAGCACTTGTGGGTTCTCCCCCACCACCACACCACGTCCCTCACTGGTGGTTGGTCGGCCCTCGGACCCCTCCTGGGTCTGCACCATCTCCACAACCCCAGCAGTATCAGGTGCGTCTTCCCCTGCAAAGACATGAAAACAAAGAAATGGAAACAGGCATTAGCACCATGGCACACAATGAGGGCTGAGAAGCAAGAGAACCAGTACTTGATTGACACATGTCCCACATGACTAAAACCCTCCCATGCATGCACCCTCACTGCGTATGAAGTGCAGGCAAATGGCACACACTGATGACACCAAGATGGAAGATGAACACATTTTCTGCATGCTGCCTGGCAGTGGCATCACACATTGGCCTGTGATTGCCAGGTGAAACACACATGCCATCACACAGATGGCATGTACCATTGCTATTGAGTGAAGATGGAGAGGAGGGCAGCACCTATTCATTCAGTCCAGTTCCCGCATGTAATTGCTTTTCTAATTCTAACAGGTCAGATTTTTCACCTGGAGCTGCCAGTCTGAAATGGTCCAATTGCACAGGGACATGTGTGTACAAATGATATCCAGGTAACAAAGTCACTCCACTTTACCATAGCCATGTCAGACATGTGACTAGTGGACAGCGACATGGCTAGTAAAAGTGGGGGAATGCAAACAATCTGACTGAATGAACAGTGAAAAATAAGCAACAATGTTGTGGCAAGGTGACACTTCAAGGGCAACTGGCGTGCAGTTGGGCTAGATGTCTACTGTTGGAAGAAGGGATACTGCTATGGCCAAATGCAGCTGCACAGGAAGTTTTGCATGAAGCACATGGCTGACCCATACGACTCAGGCGCACACACTCTCACCTGGCACACAAACAGAAGCCCTCACACACACACCATGCACATGGATGACACACACATGCATGTGCACTCACCGGACAATGCCTCGTAATCAGCCAGATCTCCCACGCCTTGGATCTGTTCCTCCGTGACGTAGGTCCCAGCGACTGACTCATGTGGAGTGAGTTCCATGTCTACTACTGGAGACCCACCTCCAGTCACTAGAGTTGTGGCATGACTTGAGGCCAGCTTACTCTTTGCCCTGCGCTTTAGGTCATTCCAGCGCTTATAGCAATCATTGGCTGTGCGCCTCACGATTCCAAGGGCACTTATGATGTCGCAACGGTCTGCCAGTGTGCCTGGCGTTGTGCAGGTGTGGTCTTGGATCCTGCAACAATGACCATCTCGTTGTCACGTCCGGACACATACTTGACAAGTGCATTCAGTTCGTCATCCGTGAAGCTGGGCTTCCTGGACGGGCCGGACTGTGTAGCCGTGTCTGGGGCAATAGCCTGTGCCGGACGAGCACTCTTCCTCTTCCGCTTGGAAGGTGGTGGTGATCCTGGGTGTCCTGCGCCGCTCTGGACACTAGGGGCAGGAGCCCTGGTGGACTCTGTATCAGGAGTGTGGGATTGCACACTCAGCATGGG
Organism: Ambystoma mexicanum; assembly: GCF_040938575.1. NCBI lineage: Eukaryota > Metazoa > Chordata > Amphibia > Caudata > Ambystomatidae > Ambystoma > Ambystoma mexicanum. The sequence goes on from NC_090929.1 coordinate 1,548,555,775, forward strand.
AGTTGGTGCAGGCATTGGCTCTAGTGTGATGGTGTCAGGGGGAATGTCAGCAGCATGGACTAGGACCGACACTGTCCTAGCTGGGTGTGTGAGGGCTGGGGTGGATGGAGCCGCATCTGCCCCTGCAGCCTCTCCGCCCTGCCTCCTTGGTGCAGCAGATGACCTTGCTGCCCCAGATCCACGTGGCATGATGGCATCAACGTGCACCAGTGCACGTGTCGTAGCCCTGCTGACCTGGAAGTCAACCATGGAGTCAGCCAGGTCTGGTGCCACAATGGGCTGGTCCAACAAGGGCTGAGCATGGATGGTGTCAGCCACATCAGCCTCAACGGGAGGGGGAGAGGGGGGGATTATGGGTGCCCGTGACTGGTCCTCCACACATGGGGGGACAGGCTCACCCTGCAAGTTACGACCACGTCCCCTACCGGATCCACCACGGCCACCACTTGTGGCTCTTCCACCTTTGCCACCCTTACGGAATCCTCGCCTCCCAGCCATGGCACTGATGTTAATGTGCGTATGGGAGTGGATGTAGACTATTGTCCTGGGCAATTGGGGGTCAAAGGGGTTGGGTACCAGATGGTAATTGTACCCTAGTGCTCTAGCAAGGCTGAATGTAACCCCTGGGGAAAGATGACGGGTCACGCAACGCACAGGAGGCCCAAAAAAGGGAGATGACGTGCACGCAACCCCTCCTAGACCACGTGTGCAGAAAGAAAAACCTGCACTACGCTGTGGCACCCAGTAACACAAGAATTAACGTATGTGTGTCACACGCAGCCTAGAATGACCTCTGAAGGGGTAGGCTACACACGGGGCAAGCACAGATGTTAGATACGTGCGTGACTCACCGTCTGCCAGGTAAAAGAGCGTGAAAAATGAGCGCGTTTGGTTGGCAACACCCCCGCCAAAAGAAGATATGTACGCTGTCTGAGGAGACAGGACAACAGTAGAAGGGAACACTGTTTGAGGGAACAGGCTCAGGTAAACCAGTACAAGAGAAAAAATAGAAAAAGCTGTCAGAGGTAACAGGGAGTACGAACTTGAAACGCCGTGAAGTAAATCGCGTGTGAAACGACAAGAAGTACAGAATTCACCCACTCGCTCTCCACGAAAAGCAGTACAAGGAATTGGTATTCTACACATACCTTATATGCAGGCCCACACGTACAGCGTCACTTACGCGGCGTGTACGTGCTAGGCCCATTCCCACCAATTACACGCTTTGTCACTTCTGCGTGTAGGTCCATTTGCATCAATTACACGCTTTGTCACTTCTGCGTGTATGTCCATTTGCACCAATTACACGCTTTGACACTTCTGCGTGTAGGTCCATTTGCACCAATTACACGCTTTGACACTTCTGCGTGTAGGGCTATTTCCACCAATAACACGCTTTGACACTCGGACGTGTCACGCAACTTTTTCCTACGCGTGCACGTGACTTCATAGACGCACATACGCGTTTACGCGCTAAGGGCCTTTCATCGATTTACACGCAGACGTGTGGGATTTTCACGTGCAAAATCACTCACTACGTATCAAGCTGTCCAGGCGTTCACACACGAAAGACCACGCTCCTGCCCAGGAGGCCAAATTACTGCCCCCCAGAGCCCTGAGCACGCTCCCACCTGCCATCTGCTGCTGCCTGACTGCCTGCTGCCCACGTGCCCTGCCATTTGCTGCCTGCACATCAGCCAGGGGTGCTGTTGCTGTGACCACCCCTGCTGGAACCAAAGGCTCCCGACTGCTTTTCCGTCGCCCCACAGCCCAGCCCCAGGACCCAGTTGCCCACCCACTCCTGCCTCTAGGGTTGCCATGTCGGGCACTACCACATCTGGCACCAGTGGCAACCCCCGGCCAAGGAGGCAGAGGGGCACCAGCTTCAGTGCCAGGGAAGTTGGTGTCCTGGTGGAGGGTGCCCCTGGTGGCGGGGGGGTGGGGGTGGTGGGAGACATGAGTGGGGGCCTGGTGGAGGCTGCCCCTGCACTGCTGGGGGGTGGGAGTGATAGGGGACATGGGTGGGGGCCTAGTGGAGGGTGCCCCTGCACTGCTGGGGGGGTGGGGGTGGTGGGAGACATGAGTGGGGGCCTGGTGGAGGGTGCCCCTGGTGGCGGGGGGGTGGGGGTGGTGGGAGACATGGATGGGGGCCTGGTGGAGGGTGCCCCTGGTGGCGGGGGGGTGGGGGTGATAGGGGACATGAGTGGGGGCCTGGTGGAGGGTGCCCCTGCACTGCTGGGGGGTGGGGGTGATAGGGGACATGGGTGGGGGCCTGGTGGAGGGTGCCCCTGGATGGTGGGGGGTGGGGTTGGTGGGAGACATGGATGGGGGCCTGGTGGAGGGTGCCCCTGCACTACTGGGGGGTGGGGGTGGTGGGAGACATGGATGGGGGCCTGGTGGAGGGTGCCCCTGGTGGCGGGGGAGTGGGGGTGATAGGGGACATGAGTGGGGGCCTGGTGGAGGCTGCCCCTGGTAACTGGGGGGGTGGGGGTGGTGGGAGACATGAGTGGGGGCCTGGTGGAGGCTGCCCCTGCACTGCTGGGGGGTGGGGGTGATAGGGGACATGGGTGGGGGCCTGGTGGAGGTTGCCCCTGCACTGCTGGGGGGTGGGGGTGGTGGGAGACATGGATGGGGGCCTGGTGGAGGGTGCCCCTGGTGACTGGGGGGGTGGGGGTGGTGGGAGACATGAGTGGGGGCCTGGTGGAGGGTGCCCCTGGTGGCGGGGGGGTGGGGGTGGTGGGAGACATGGATGGGGGCCTGGTGGAGGGTGCCCCTGGTGGCGGGGGGGTGGGGGTGATAGGGGACATGAGTGGGGGCCTGGTGGAGGGTGCCCCTGCACTGCTGGGGGGTGGGGGTGATAGGGGACATGGGTGGGGGCCTAGTGGAGGGTGCCCCTGGATGGTGGGGGGTGGGGGTGGTGGGAGACATGGATGGGGGCCTGGTGGAGGGTGCCCCTGCACTGCTGGGGGGTGGGGGTGGTGGGAGACATGGATGGGGGCCTCGTGGAGGGTGCCCCTGGTGGCGGGGGGTGGGGGTGATAGGGGACATGAGTGGGGGCCTGGTGGAGGCTGCCCCTGGTGACTGGGGGGGTGGGGGTGGTGGGAGACATGAGTGGGGGCCTGGTGGAGGCTGCCCCTGCACTGCTGGGGGGTGGGGGTGATAGGGGACATGGGTGGGGGCCTGGTGGAGGGTGCCCTTGCACTGCTGGGGGGTGGGGGTGGTGGGAGACATGGATGGGGGCCTGGTGGAGGGTGCCCCTGGTGACTGGGGGGGTGGGGGTGGTGGGAGACATGAGTGGGGGCCTGGTGGAGGGTGCCCCTGGTGGCGGGGGGGTGGGGGTGGTGGGAGACATGGATGGGGGCCTGGTGGAGGGTGCCCCTGGTGGCGGGGGGGTGGGGGTGATAGGGGACATGAGTGGGGGCCTGGTGGAGGGTGCCCCTGCACTGCTGGGGGGTGGGGGTGATAGGGGACATGGGTGGGGGCCTGGTGGAGGGTGCCCCTGGATGGTGGGGGGTGGGGGTGGTGGGAGACATGGATGGGGGCCTGGTGGAGGGTGCCCCTGGTGGCGGGGGGGTGGGGGTGATAGGGGACATGAGTGGGGGCCTGGTGGAGGCTGCCCCTGGTGACTGGGGGGGTGGGGGTGGTGGGAGACATGAGTGGGGGCCTGGTGGAGGCTGCCCCTGCACTGCTGGGGGGTGGGGTGATAGGGGACATGGGTGGGGGCCTGGTGGAGGGTGCCCCTGCACTGCTGGGGGGTGGGGGTGGTGGGAGACATGGATGGGGGCCTGGTGGAGGGTGCCCCTGGTGACTGGGGGGGTGGGGATGGTGGGAGACATGAGTGGGGGCCTGGTGGAGGGTGCCCCTGGTGGCGGGGGGGTGGGGGTGGTGGGAGACATGGATGGGGGCCTGGTGGAGGGTGCCCCTGGTGTCGGGGGGGTGGGGGTGATAGGGGACATGAGTGGGGGCCTGGTGGAGGGTGCCCCTGCACTGCTGGGGGGTGGGAGTGATAGGGGACATGGGTGGGGGCCTGGTGGAGGGTGCCCCTGGATGGTGGGGGGTGGGGGTGGTGGGAGACATGGATGGGGGCCTGGTGGAGGGTGCCCCTGCACTGCTAGGGGGTGGGGGTGGTGGGAGACATGGATGGGGGCCTGGTGGAGGGTGCCCCTGTTGGCGGGGGGATGGGGGTGATAGGGGACATGAGTGGGGGCCTGGTGGAGGCTGCCCCTGGTGACTGGGGGGGTGGGGGTGGTGGGAGACATGAGTGGGGGCCTGGTGGAGGCTGCCCCTGCACTGCTGGGGGGTGGGGGTGATAGGGGACATGGGTGGGGGCCTGGTGGAGGGTGCCCCTGCACTGCTGGGGGGTGGGGGTGGGGGGAGACATGGATGGGGGCCTGGTGGAGGGTGCCCCCGGTGACTGGGGGGGTGGGGGTGGTGGGAGACATGAGTGGGGGCCTGGTGGAGGGTGCCCCTGGTGGCAGGGGGGTAGGGGTGGTGGGAGACATGGATGGGGGCCTGGTGGAGGGTGCCCCTGGTGGCGGGGGGGTGGGGGTGATAGGGGACATGAGTGGGGGCCTGGTGGAGGGTGCCCCTGCACTGCTTGGGGGTGGGGGTGATAGGGGACATGGGTGGGGGCCTGGTGGAGGGTGCCCCTGGATGGTGGGGGGTAGGGGTGGTGGGAGACATAGATGGGGTCCTGGTGGAGGGTGCCCCTGCACTGCTGGGGGGTGGGGGTGGTGGGAGACATGGATGGGGGCCTGGTGGAGGGTGCCCCTGGTGGCGGGGGGGTGGGGGTGATAGGGGACATGAGTGGGGGCCTAGTGGAGGCTGCCCCTGCACTGCTGGGGGGTGGGGGTGATAGGGGACATGAGTGGGGGCCTGGTGGAGGGTGCCCCTGGTGGCGGGGGGTGGGGGTGATAGGGGACATGAGTGGGGGCCTGGTGGAGGTTGCCCCTGCACTGCTGGGGGGTGGGGGTGGTGGGAGACATGGATGGGGGCCTGGTGGAGGGTGCCCCTGGTGACTGGGGGGGTGGGGGTGGTGGGAGACATGAGTGGGGGCCTGGTGGAGGTTGCCCCTGGTGGCGGGGGGGTGGGGGTGGTGGGAGACATGGATGGGGGCCTGGTGGAGGGTGCCCCTGGTGGCGGGGGGGGGTGGGGGTGATAGGGGACATGATTGGGGGCCTGGTGGAGGGTGCCCCTGCACTGCTGGGGGGTGGGGGTGATAGGGGACATGGGTGGGGGCCTGGTGGAGGGTGCCCCTGGATGGTGGGGGGTGGTGGTGATAGGGGACATGGGTGGGGGCCTGGTGGAGGCTGCCCCTGCACTGCTGGGGGGTGGGGGTGATAGGGGATATGAGTGGGGGCCTGGTGGAGGGTGCCCCTGCACTGCTGGGGGGTGGGGGTGCAGGGGGACATGAGCAGGTGTGCAGGGTAGTCCCCTGTTTTGTGGGCTGCCTGCAGGGGCCATGGAGGGTGTACAGGGAACACCTGTGAGGACCCACCCAGCCTAATTGCGTGTGATAATTCCCGCACACCCCTGTAATACACGTACCTGGCCAAATCGCATGTGAGAATTCCCGCGCACCCCTGTAATACACGTACCCAGCCAAATCGCGTGTGATAATTCCCACGTACCCCTGTAATACACGTACACTGGCCAATCGCGTGTAGAACTTCCCACGCACCCCTGTAATACAAGTACCCAGCCAAATCGCGTGTGATAATTCCCACGTACCCCTGTAATACACGTACCCTGGCCAATCGCGTGTAGAACTTCCCACGCACCCCTGTAATACACGTACCAGGCCAAATCGCGTGTGATAATTCCCGCGCACCCCTGTAATACACGTACCCAGCCGAATCGCGTGTAGAACTTCCCGTGTACCCCTGTAATACGCGTACCCAGCCAAATCGCGTGTGATAATTCCTGCGTACCCCTGTGATACACGTGCCCTGGCTAATCGCGTGTAAAACTTCACGCGTACCCCTGTAATACACGTACCCTGGCTAATCGCGTGTATAACTTCACGCGTACCCCTGATATGCACGTTACCCGCTTTGCGTTCCTTGTTTGGCAGCCCTGTAGACTGGTCCAGGGTTAGCGCAGCCCTTTGCGATGATTTAGCGATTTTGATGGCTTTTCCTTGCGCAAGGGCGTTCTTGGGGGCGTTACTGGCGCTGCTGCAGGGTCGCTGCGATACTCTGCGCCACGGCTGGTTTGGGAGCCTAAAATCCATGAATACGCTGTGCGCGGAAATCGGTTTTGGCGCACGTGCCTGGCGCAGTCAATCGCACGCGGACACTCTGCGCCAGCCGCTTGCGACACTTTTCTGCGAAATTCTATGAATTACCCTGTTAGTGTTTTACCAGCCCTTTCAACTTCTTCAAAAATATGTGGCTCAAAGAATTCTTCAGGTGATTGATTTGTACCCTCCTTTTGAGTATTTCCTTTTTCAGTCTGTGTTTGTTCACCATTTTGACTGTCCAGGGAAGGATCTATAGCATCCCCACTTACTCCCTGTTCACTGGTATTCCCCATGCATCAGTCATTTTTCTCAAATCTGTCTCTTTGTTCTCTTGGAGTTTCAGGATTTCTTATTTCATTTGTACAAATCTCCAATGTTTGATTTAGCTCTAGGTTAAACCGTACCTCTCTTTTAGAATTATTTGCACTTTCTATTACATGTTCATTCATTGGTGCTTTCACTTTTACATCATTAGGCATCTCAGAGTCATTATGCAAAATTACCATTAGGGCAATCTGTCTTTTCGGCGCTGTAGGTATCATGAGTACTTAGTCACTTTTCAGAAGAAGACCCCCGGTCATTGCTATGGCCATCAGCCCCCTCTTTGGATGGTTGTTTTTGCACTGTATAAAGCTTCCCTATTTGCTCAGCTAACATTTTCACTTGGGCCTCGAGGCACTGGAACCTTTCCATCTCTCTAAAATCCTCTTTATGTGGCCTAGGTTGATATTGGTTGTTTTCCCCCTGATTGGATCTATTCTGATACCTTTCAGGTGAGTGATTTCTATTGGGATGGTTCCTGAACTCTTTATTCATTTGTGGAGGGGAGTGGGGTGCACCCATCCTTTGGTTGTAGTCCCCTGGTGGGGAATCATTGTACTGACGTGGAGTATAATTCATGTTCTGTCTCATGTCCTGTCTCTCATGTTGTGGATACTGACCCCTATGTTGATTCCCATTATCAGCAAATCGATCCACATGTCGGGGTCTATCCTGATTACCACATATCATGGTGTTGGGATAAAATCTGCTCTGTGTCCCCAATGTCTGGTAGGGACCATCATTTCTTTGATCTTGATTTTGTCTTTGGTTATTATTCATACCTGACATATCAGGTCTATCCCCTAAATACCTAGGGCTGATGTAGCTCTCCCTATTACTAGGATCATGTGATTGGAACAATGGTGCAGAGTGTGATGACCTTTATTGATTAACCCTTTGTTCAGGTGCCGAATTATTTTTGCCTGGACTTTGAGCAGACTCAAGGGACATTTTGGCTGACCTGATTTCCATCGCTGAGGGTTCTTTAGATTTAGGTCTAATATCTTTCATTTTATCACTTTCTCTACCCTGACAATAGAGTACCTCATATAGTTTTGTGCTTTGATGTACAATCCATTCAAGGGACTTGTCACGGTCAAATTCACGGACCAATTCTGATATGATGTCTTTCTGTAGCCCATAGAAGTAGGCAGTTTTATACTCATTGGAATTGTGGTCAAAAGATACATCAAAGCGAGAAAATGCCCTTTTTAAGTCCTGTAAAAATTGGCGAGGGGATGTGTTAGGCCCAGCAGTGATTGTGTAAGCGACTTTCTTTGCCTCCTGCAATGATTGAAAAGGAGAAAAATGACGCCTAATTTCTTTTTCAAACTCCACCCATGTCATATTCTGATGTTCATTTAATCCCCTTATGATGCTGGCCGTCGGGGCATCTAAAGTTAAATGAAAATATTGTCTGTACTGTTCCTTAGGTATCTGGAGGGCTTTAGAAATGTCATGAACCGCTTCTAAGTGATCCTCAATGCAGCATTCACCTCCCTTTTTAAATGGTTTGATCAGAGCTTTAATGGATTTCATTATCTTTATGGGGCTACTTGTTGCAATGCATGGAATTGCATCACTTTGTGATTCAATCTTGGTTCCAGGTGTATGGGATGGGTGGTGGCCCCCAATGGGAGTATCAAATCCCCCAAGGGCGCTGCAACCAAGTTCAGTCACCGGCCCAGTCACTGGAGCACTAGCTCTTTGGGCAGAACTAGAATTTACCTCCACTCCATTCAATGTAGTACCCTGCCGCCTCTCCTGGGACCTGGGAATGCACATTTGTTGTTGTAAGTCTTAGCACTTTTTAAGGAGCCTGCGTGCTTCATTTTGCAGATAGTTGTTTTCATCACTCATTTTATTTATTACCTCCTGCATGTCACACATTTGCATTTGGCATTCATTGAATTCTTTGTTTCTCTTGTCTTTTTCTTGAATCATTTTAACCATTTCTTGCTCTGTACCTTGTAGATCACTTTCTTTTTCAAAATTTTATTTTTGTAAAATCTGCATTTCTGAAACAATCTCATCTTTATCCTGTCTAATGTGGTCCACTAAGGTTTTTAAGTGTACCAATTCTTGCTCACTGTCCTCAAATTGTTTCTTGCTTGTGGACATACATCCAATTCTGCTCTTAACATCTCCTCTTTTTTGCTTGCCCCATCTAAATCAGTCTTTAACCTGTTAATTAGCTGGTTATCATTTTCTTGCATTTGCAGGGACCTATTCAAAATAAACCAGATCTTGGCGCATAGCCGTATTAAACAGTCTTTCTCTGCAGTTTTATCGGCTGCATTCAATAACCTTGTAAGGCAGACCTGAATTATGATGCCTTCTGCAGAAATATTGTCTAGTTTTTCTTTCTGCACCTCACCCTGAATGCGGTCATGCCATTCTAAGGTACTGTTCGATGACCACATCCCATGTGCAAACAACTTTCCCTCTAAATATTGCACTAGGTCTGAGAATGTGGTTTCCCTTTGTGACATTCTGAAATTCGGTTTTTAGTAACACACTGTTATTATAAAATGGGTTCCCTTAATGTACAGATGGCAGTGTGAGACACACTTGCCACGCCCAGTAGGTGCTCTGTGATCACTTTCCCGGCCTGCAACGCACCATAAATATGTTGGGTATTTTTTATAGATCTGGGGCCTAGCAGTATTTTCTTACCGCCAAAATGAAAATAATTCAGTAATAATCACTCTTTACATTCAGATTAGATTTGGTATATAGTACTATAGTATACATACATTATTTCAGCACACTGATACATTTAGTGGTATACATTATGTTGGTATGCGTTATTGGTGGTATTCATGGGTGAGCATAAATCCTTTGTTTTATATATGTGACCACAATATCCAGAACCCATTATTTTTGTTTAGTTTGTTCGTGTGATCACTAGAGAGACCTCAGGCTTGCATTTCAGAAACACCACATTTCCAATTAGAGTGCCACCATGGGCTGTTCTCACTGACTTATCTACGACAGCAAGCTATATGTGGTATTTATCACCAACTTATTTACGTTTGGTGAGCTATGTCCAGGGCCTCTCTTTCTGCCGACTCATAGACCTTCGGCAGCAGGCTATTTCATTTTGTTATTATTATGTTCCATTCAGAAAACACACACACTCATACACTGAATGGATTCATGCACACTGCTAACACCATGTCTGTAACGCTCACCTGATTCCCGCAGAGGCGCCGGTCTTGATTGGGTGAATGCCGTATCTTCAAAGGTGATGTGTAACACACGGTTGGCTCTTTGGGCTGGACCTCTGTGCACTGTATGTCTGACTCGAAGAGTAAGATGTCTGCAGATAGAAAATATGGGATTAATGAACTGGGGTTATTGGGTGCCTCTCTCCTCTTCCCTTTCTCTTCTCCTGTAGAACCCCAAAGGTTAACACCCTCACCTTAGGTTAGTGAACGCCAAGCTCTCCATCTGCCTCGGGGCAGGGTGCCGTAACCAGTTTCTTCACTGGATAAGGGTGCAGGCCTCTTGACCTCAGAGGACTGCTGTCCGTCGTTAACTGCACGAACGGTAAGTTCTGGGCACTTCAAATGTCTTAAAAGTCTTTTGTAATGATATCTCTTGTTTTGCAGGGTTCCGGCGATGGCGGATGGCGGGCTGATGAGAGTTGAGGATCGAACCCGCGAGAGGAATAGAAGCGCCTGGAAGCACGTAAGTAAGCGCTTGTAGCCTGCTTCACGATGCGCACTAACTGTCCCTTTTATCTTGCAGGTACAAGTTCGGAGCTTTAGAGAAGCTGAAGGGTGCTGGAATACCCACTGGATTCGGCGTGGGAAGGAGTAATGGCACGTGAGTAATAAAGTTGCCCAATGTCTTTAAACGCACCTTCTTTTGTCTTTCAGATGCGGGATGCAGCGCCGAAGGCCTCCGGAGCGTGCGAAGAGCTGGTAAGCTTTTGTCTTTCAGATGCCGGAATGCAGTGCAAAGACCTCCGGAGCATGCGAAGAGTAGGTAAGCCTTTGTCTTTCAGATGCCGGAATGCAGCGCGAGGCGTTGGTGACAGCCGATGGACCAGGTAAGAGATGCGCTGCCACTAAAGACCGTAGTGCTAACCTGTTCTTTCTTTGTCTTTACAGGTGCTGCTGAAGACTGGATTCCAGGATGGTAAGCCTTTGTTCCCTTAGGCCCAGGATCAGAAGCAGAAGACACGATGAGCGTTCTGCTGCAGAGAATGCAGAATAACGCAAAGCAAGATTCATCCATCGGGTGTGGTTTAAATAGCCTCCTGTAGTGCTTAGGTGTCTCCTTCCACAGCCACGCCTAAGAAAAGAGTTCCTGCTTTCCAGAAGAGTTCCAGTGTTCTGAACCTAGGGAGTGGCTCCTGCCCCACCCAACAGGAAAAGTAGTCCCAAACAGAAGAGGATCAGGGGTTCAACTGGCAGGTAAGTAAGCAGCATGGTCTGCTGCAGGTAAGTCCACCCAAGCATTATGAGCCCGGCGCTTCCAGCGCTGGGACTGGGCATCTTTATGAGCCTGGTGCCACTGGCGCCAGGACAGGGTCCAAAAGGTCCCAATTGGGACTGGCTGGCACTCGGAACTGGGGTTATGGGTCTGCTTCCAAGGGAGACGGGCAAGTCCTGATCTTTTGGAAGCAGAGATCATGACAATGTCTTATCTTTTAGTAACTTTTAAAAATGACAATTGCACTGTGCAAAGATCTTCCCATATTACCAGTGTTATAATGATAGATGCACAAAGGACAAGATAAAAATGAAACACACTTCCCGCCTGCTTTCAGATAATTTTTTTTGTATTATAATACTTGCATTTCAACACGAGCTTACTCTTTTTTTTACAGAAATATATGGAAAACTCACAGTAACAACATTATCTGTAACAAAATAAAAAGAGAGTGGCGAGGAACAAGAATTCAATTTGCAACATTAAACATGTGGTTAAAACACAGGAATCTCCTCTCCTACTCTGACAGAATATTTTCGCACACATACACACAGCCCCCACACTTCAGAGAGATAATTACCAGGCTTGTTCAGCATGCAACTTCTTTGGCTGGTCGCCTTCTGGAGGGGTTCACCAGCAAGGACAAGCATTTGCTGTCACTCAAACTGGGACTTGTTGACTGGAAATCCCAGTCTCTGTAGCAGTATTGAATCTGCTTTAGGAATCAGGCATCCCCAGCTATCAACCCAGTCCTTCTACGAGCTGTGTCAAGAGGTCCTCTCCCTAGCTCCCTCCCCGAGATTCTACAGGAAACCTCTCATTTCAGCCCCCAGGGTGATGTGCACCCAATAGAAATCCCTAATGTCCTATCCTCCTTCTTTACACAATGGCTCACTTTTACAGTCGCAACTGTAACAAAACTGATTTCCTGCTATTCGAATCCTTGCTTCCTGCAAATACTATGGACAGAGCACAGAAAAGCAAGAAGAAAAAAAAATCTGCACACAGTCTGAAATTAGTTTCAGCCTGCCTCATTTTGCAGTGGAGAACACATTATATTATTAAGAAGTTAGAATCATGTTAGTACGGTTAATTATATTAGTTCATTAACCTTCAAATGTGTCTCTTGCGACATAGGCATTTCAGAGAAAAGAAAAAAAAAATGTGTGCATTTTGAATATGAAAAATAAAATGCGCTTTTAAATGAGAAAATGGTTTGTTTTAACCTGTGTAGCCTGTCGTCATTTACATATCCATATGTTGCACTGGAAACACATAGCTTGAAGCAATTACATCAAACCCATGCAGTGGCGCAGCATAAAAAAAAAAAGCTCAATAACACATGTCTTGATGTTCCACATTATAGCAATGCACCAAACCCATGCAGTGGTGCTGCATGAAGAAAATGCTATACATTGATCCTGTGTAGTGGCGCTGTACTCCAAAAACACACCAAACAATCCTGCAACATCAATTGCATAAAAGGCTGTGTAATGCCAACAAGACTTGCAGCAAATAACTGCTTTATTGGCCAATAGTCTATGCAGCCTTTTATTCCAAAAAACAAACTTAAACAAATGTGAAAGCTCATCGTCTGATCAGTAATGGACACACCACCTTTGCCAGTTTACCTGTAATGAGGTGTAAACTGCCCCTATGGTTATGTGTCCTGGTACCCTCACTACAGTTTATGTTTTCTACCGGTTTCAGTGATTCACATTACTTAACCCACTTTCTTCAAGACGGTTTCATTTTAAAAGTGATATGCTCACTTGTCTTCTGTTTTGGCGTGTATGTGCATAGTTCCTTACTGCATATCAATTTTCTTACTGTTTTTCAGACTGCAACCGTGACCCTAGAAAGAAATCTTTTAAAGGGGTCACGGTGTTGTTGCACATTTAATTCAATTACTCAGGGAAGTTGACAAGATAATTGCAACTCCTGTGTACTATACATTTGATTCAACATAAACATTTCTGAAGAGTTACTTGAAATTGCTGGATGTGGATCATTCAACTATCAATGATTGTTAAGTCACAATGATAGTATATCCAATTTGGCTGACTTGAGTTGCTATGCAGTGGTCCGAAATTAAAAGTATACTTTTGTATAGCTTCAAGTCTCTCACATGGCTCTTAGTTAATCATCTAGCCACATTTTATGTCATGGGAGAGGAAGAGAGGAGAGAAGATCATAATTTTCAGTCATTGATTGTGTTTATGCAACTCGTTCTCCCAGATGATGATAATAATAATAATAATTTAGCATTTATATAGCGCAACGAACCCTCAGGTATCTGAGCGCTGCTTATTATTACCCACGGTGTGTGGTGCTCATTTATCGACCTCAGAAGGATGAAAGGCTGAGATTGGCCCTGCCAGGATTCGAACCTGCATCAGCAGGCTTTGCCCGGATGTCAAAGCGGGCGCTCTACTCACTGTGCTATCAGACCGGCATATGATTATCTAACTATATTGTTTTCAGGCACGATGTACAAGTTGTGCTAACTACGGGTAGAGCTGCTTGGTGCTCCTGTTGTGGTCCCGTGTGATTGAGATCTTGCGTATCATCAGAGTCATTCAGGCAACAGGAGTGGTCTCGTCCAAGAGACCCATATCTTTGAGATTGTGTAGAAACACTGCCGGTGGCGTCTCCTCTGTTGATGCAGCCGCAGTGGAGGTACGTCAATTAGGTGAGCAGTGCATCTTGGCGGGAAGGGCAGGCAGGACAGACAGTGTTTGCTGTTTCAGTATGCTATACTAAAGTGCAGTAAAACAGTTATCATGGCCTCCCAAAGGGGTGGGGGCAGTGTATACTGTGGCTTCACTTGCAAGACGGTTGACCCCTGCAATAGTGAGCAGCTGGACAATGGATGCTCATAGTCAGATGTACATTTATGTTTGTCCAATTAAATGTCAATCCTGTGCTCTAGTGTACTGCATGCCATCCCTGGTTCAATCCGGGCCTCATTACACGGACGGCGGTAAGGGTTAACGGTCACCGTTAATGGCAACGGTGACCGTTAACCCTTACCGCCGTACTACGAGGTCCCTTTGCGGGTTGGAGGAATTAACGCCTGCTTCTTGCAGGCGTTAAGTACCAACCCGCTAAGGGACCTCGGAGCTAATTACGGCACCGCAAAATTGCGGTGCCGTAATTAGCGCCTTCCCCATTCCCATAGAGCCCTATGGGGCAGAAATGGGAATGGGGAAGGGCAATGGCGGAAAGGGGATTTACCGCCCCTCCAACCTTGGAATGGGGCGGTAAATCCCCTTTCCGCCAAGGCGGTGCCGGTAATTTACCGGCATGGTCCAGGGTGCTAATAGCACCCTGGATTACCGCCTTCCGTGTAATGAGGCCCAATGTCATCAACCTAATTCCTTCAAATACTCCATTCGGGGTTGTTAGGTAGAACCATATGCAATACCCTTTGGGAACACCACATACAATTAAGACTACAAGTGCAAGTACAAATTCACCTTTGGTACAAGCCTGTACTACACAGTAAATTGGTAGCGATGGCTGAGCAGCCAGACTTATCTCAAGAGTAAAGTGAGCAGTACAAGAAGTTACACAAAGGACAACAATTACTATGATTCAAGTAAACACTTATTCAAGGTTTCTGAGTAAAGGAATATACATTTATTTATACCATCAGTTATAAAACAGTTCACTATTATAAAGAAGCAGCCTTAATACACTACAACAACACATCTATTCTGGACAAGTTAAGCTCAAAATGAAGTGTGAGCAAAATGGCACTGCAGCAATTTAAATGGGGAGGAGAGACAAGGTTATTCAGAATCATCAGCACCAACACGTTATAGTCAGGGCAATCTAGAAAAGGCTACTACAACTAGGATTCAAGTCAATAGGCCTGGTCCAATGTAAATGGTTCAGAGTCTTTGCAGGTTAAGTCTTTGCCAAGAGTTCAAAACGAAGTTGGTCGGAAGAAAAGTTATTCAAAGGAGAAGAGAAGGAAAAGCATTCGGAGAGGTGAAAAATTTCAAGCGCCTTCACCGCGGTCGGTCTGGACAAACAACCGGATTTGCACAGTACCTTACATGCAGAAGAATGCTGTAGCTGAGGCAGTTGTTCCTGGCAGTTCCTGCAGGCTAACGGTTCCTGAAGCTTCAGTCATGGTGACAAGAAGGAGGATGGCTGGAGGGCCCTGCACTGCCCAGGGAAGAAGCCAGCAGCAGAGCAAAACGTCGAATAAAAAGGAGCGCTCCCTAAAACCCAAACAGGTTCCGTTCCTCCTGGTTATCCAGTTCACTGCAGCGATGCACAGCAAATTCAACCAGGAGAGGAAGGCCGGAGTTTGGTGTTTGGCAAGCTGGTTGGTCCCGCCATGCTCAAGGGAAGAATATTCCTTGCAGATTTTCTCTGTCGTCGAAGTTTCGGGCGATTCGGACCTGCAGAAGGGCTTCACTGGGATATCCAGTAGATGCAGCGGTCGTCTTCCTTCAGCTTCTCTTCGGTTCTCTCTATCCAGTGGCAACTCTGCCTTCCAGTCCCAGAGACTGGTGTTTTATGCACCAAATTCCCCATTCACACAGCCTGGCTGTCAATCACACAGCACGGTGGCTGTCCTATCTGTCCTAGCAGGACAGTCACCTAGCCAATCAAACTAGAGTGTGACTTGGGTCTCCAAGGAGACCCTGTGCAGGGGGCTTCAAACCCCTCCCTCACATCTTGTCCACCCAGACACTCAGCACCTAAGGAGGGCTTCAAGCCCGCCAAAGGACGGTGAACAAAGGAACCAAACCTGGTGTGGCACACAGAGTAAAACACGAGAAAGACCTTTACAAAAAGAAATGGTGAATAAACCCGACCGGAACCAAATACAAATAAAAGGGGTCCAGCGGGTTAGAGTTTGAGGCTACCACCATAGCCTCTAACAGTACCAAGGCTATTTTCATAGCTTGTGGTAGAACAGAAATGGTGGATACCACTGCTACCAGCCAAATCTTAGAGAAAGGGGAACATCCAAATGTCCCATGAGAATTAGACAAAAAGGGATAACTATGAAACCTTCCAGTACTCTATTGGAAGATAGGGTGTACTGGGTCAGTAACTTTAAAAAGATTAGTAAAGGCAATGGCAACTTTACATGTTCTGGGAGACAGTAGTCAGTCCCAGAAAATGGAGTTTAAAGTGGGAAGTCTGAAAAGACAACACTGTGTCACTGCACTAAAGGTTCTGTGTGACACACAGTAAAAAGATGATACCTATGGAGTGTGTGAGACTCCATAGTCCATGAGCAAAAACATTTACAACACACAGCAAAACACATGCAAGCATGGGAAAAAAGGCTCACACTCTTACCAGGTGAAAAATGTAAACCCTAGAAATCCAGCAAAGCTGCTGAGGGACTCAACAGGTAAGGGAAATTAGCCATTCTGGAGAATTCTCCCTAACTGGGGTATTGCACATTATGGCATGGAGGCTGTTGGTTGTCTTTTTTGCATACCATTGACATACATTATCTGTATGTACACTGCGTGTACAGTCATGTCAGCATACCTGTGGCATATCAATGGATCAGTCTGTTAGAGAACCCCTAGTTTGTGCCATACTATAGTTTATTTTAAGCCTAATTGGTCTGTTCTTAACTGAAATATAACTTGTTCTCCCTCTCAGCATTAAGGCCTTTATGTCTCCACCTCTCCATGGACAGATTACCTACTCAATGATTGTCGATCGTAACATTTTTTGTGATGTGGTGGTGTTGTTCTTCCACAGGTCTCTTGTCCTGTTATAGGGTTAGGTCCCTTGAGATGTTAAGTGCTCTTTTTCTGGCATGCTTAATCAATTTTTTAGGGTATATCCTTTCTCTGAGAGGTGACTCATCAGGGATAGTGCCTGTGTGTCAGTCTGTGATTTCAGAGCAGTTTCATCTGTATCTCAGGAATTGCCTGAATGGTAGATTGTCCCATAGATTCCTTGGCTGAAATCTGGTGTATTCCAGGAGAAAATTCCTATCTGTGATTTTCCAGTATACAGTGGTGGCAATCTTTCCATTATGGGCTCTAATTTCCACATCCAGAAAATTGATTGATTGTTTGCTCAATGTACAGGAGAGGTTGAGATACCTGTTACTCGAATTCAGCCACTCTATATATTCCTCAAATACTGTTTGGTTGCCAGTGAATAAGATAAGTATACCATCTATCTACCAAGTCGATAAGGTGATCTGTTCTCTGAAGGGATATCCTTGTCCATAGATACGTCTTTTCTTGAAGTCTGTTACGTATAGGTTGGCTAGAGAAGGCGCAAAAGTCACCTCTGTAGCCGTACCCAGGCATTGTTGATAACAATCTGCTTTGTGCATGAAGAAATTCTGAGTCAGGGCTATTTCAGTCAGTTGGAGAATGAACATCTGTGGAATTTCTATGGCAGGTACTTGTTCTTCGAGCACCTTATCAATAATTATTTGTGTCTCCATTAGGGGGATGTTCGTGTATTGTGATTCTATGTCAAGGGTTGCTAGGATCAGGATATAAGGGTCGAAAGTCAGTGCTTTTACCATGTTTAAGACTCTGGTGGTGTCTTTCAGATGTGAGCGCATTTTTGGGAATTTCTGGTTTCAGACAAAAAAAATGTGAGAGGGGCTCTAGAATGGAGTTAATTCCTGCCAAAATGTGTCAGCCCGTTGGCAAAGAATTACCTTTATGGATCTTCAGAAGGGCATAGAAAGCAGGAATTATCGGATGTTTTGGGCAGAGAAAATCTGCTTATTTTTGGCTAATGACCTCCATCACAACTCCCAAGCAGCTCCTTGAAAATACACCCCCCTCACAATACCCCCTTGACGTCCACCAGAACCCCCCTAAAGTCCTGCCACTGCCCCTCACCCCTTGGACATTCACAACATCCCCCAGGCATTCACCTCTAGTCCTGACACCACTCCTCACAATCCCAGGGGCGTAGGAGACACATAAAATCTGGGGGGGACAGGGGACATCTTGGGGACTTTGCTTTATTTATTTAGTTAGTTATTGTGTTGTAGTCAAAGAACTCGACTTTTCAAAAAATTAGAATTAAAATAGCAGTACGTATTAAATTACAAATATCGCTGTATAAAACAGGAGACAAGAAGAAAAGAAAACAGAAGAAAATTAAAGGATGCAGCATCAATGAACATGTCTTTGTATGTTGTATTTCTGGATTTTTAATCTGACTATGACCTCATGGTAAGAGAGAGGAAATAACAATCACTTTCAGTGGGCCACAGTTAGGACGCCAGCTCGCTAAGAGGCAGATCACCTGTAAGTGGACTCCTGCCAAATATAGGAGTTGAAGCCCTTTCTGCCAACTGCAAGTTGCTACTTTTTTTGTGTGGGGCAAGGAGACGTGTGTGTCTCTTAGAATGGAAAGATGGGGGTTTCAAACAAAGAGGAAATCTGTTTGTACCTCTGAGTAAGCCCTGTTATGGGAGTAGAAGGACCGGGTGTGTGATGTTGCTGCTTTGACTGTCCTCCGGGGGGAAGCTCCAGCAAACAAGGAGGATGAGCGATCGCAAGCCCACCCCCTTATAAGCACTCCCCAGGTCCGCTGCCGGATGTGTCGGACCCGGGGGATGCCTATTAGGTGGGTTGTATGTGGACCCAGGGGGGTGGCCAGAGGGGCAGCCCGCTATGTGGGCTGCCCCTCTAGCATCCCTGCGAGGGCAGGGCCAGCCTCTCATGATGAGTCTGGTCCCGCTTATTCCATCTCATGTTGGATTCAGAGCCACGCCTTCCTTTGCCTTTGTTATTCAGAATGCAGAGCTCAACTCTGTTCCTTTCTCATTTAACATTTGCTACAAAGCCTGATCTATTTGATTCTCTCATATGTTACTAGGACGGCAGAGCATGGGTCCTCTGCCCTGTTACATTATTCAAAGAGCCCCTCTGGACTTTCTTTGCCTCTCCCTTGTCTCACTGCTTGCTTGCTTAATACATACCTCCTTGCTTGAACACTCAACATATTCTCCCTAACACAGCAAAGGCAGTTGCAGTCTTTCTTAACTTCTATTTGTTCCGTGTCTTGAATTGGCCTCTTATTTCCACTTTTCTGTCTGAAAGGGAAAGGCATTTGCCAGTCACTGCCATGATGGTTCTACCTGGCTATAAGAGGGCAACAGCTAGCCAATATTGAAAGAACATGGACATATTATGCCAGAGGCTGGCAACTGCCTTCCTAATGCCTACACAAGAGACACAAATCTTGTCTTTGTTTCTAACACTAATTCAGTGGATGAAGAAACGCGAGAGCACACATATTGCTTATAAAGGAAGGGCATGATGTCTCACTTGGTTAAGACATTTTGATCACACCGGGAGCTAATTTCCAGCTGCGATTAGCTTTTAGACTTTTGGCTTTAAATACATTTAGTATCACCTGGAAAGCACAGAGTTTGCTCAACAAGGTTCCTGGAGCACAAGGGGTACCCTCCTCGTAGGCATGGATGTTTGGAGGGCATTCTTGCCCTGTTTTGGGGCCTGGCCCCGACAGCCATGATGGGGGGAGGGGCGTATATATTTTGGTTGTACGTACCCTTTGAGGGTGGGCAGACATTGCCTCCTGCTTTAGCCCACTAACAGCTCTGCTTTCCAACTTTATAACACATACCTGTCAGGTGGCATGTAACTCAATGATACTAATGTTATCTGCCTCAGAAGTCTGGAATCCTTAGCCACATCAACTAGGGTATAGGCTTGCCACCTCAGACTTACCCATGTCTGAGTCGACATCTGTCGCCCTGTGGGGAAGTCACACACAGAAAGAGCAGAGGACAGTGCCCTTGTGGGTTTTTCACACTTCTTCCTCGGGGTGGGCACAATTCACTCCGCAGAGAAAGTGGCACATGCTGGGCAACATTCTCCCACTTTGACTATGTCACCCAAAGAGCGAAATTGGCCATTTGAAATACCTCTGTTGACTTATTATTGCGCAATCCACACTGATGGGTTTCAGCACCTGCATAACGCGAGATGGCAATTAAGGACATTTGCCAACGCACTCAAGAAGCACAGGACACCCTCTTGCCAGCGACATGTCATGCTCACTCATTCTGATCATTAATTGGCATTTATCTGGGGTCATGTTAAATGTATTTATTTATTACATGTGTAGCATCAAGCAAAACCTCCAAGCATCAAGGCGCAAAGTAAACTGCATGCAGTGGACTGCTTCCATTGGCGCACGTTTTTACTTTTCTGCCACAAAATTGAAGATTTTAGAGTAAAAGGCAAGTGAAATCACATTGCTTTTCCACTTTGGAAGAGTGTAAATACTTCACACAAATAACGATTGCTGGCGGAATTGACAATGGCTTCCTCTGGCCTCCACCCGCTTTTACCAGGTTTTATTTCCAAGCAGATCCCAGAGGAATCCCTTTCCTTATTTCCAGCATGAGAGTCCATGCTGGCAGTAAGGCCACATTTGTCTGGTGGAGCGGGAAATACAGGGGGTCCTGGTGTGTCCACTTGGCTCCCGAACTCCACCCAGAAAATGCACGAAAATCTGGCCAAATAGAAAAAGCGACAGTAATAAAGCTGAATGCATTCACTCTGCCTATTATCCGACCAGAAGATTAAGCCAGGTGCTGAACACAGGTGTTACATATTCCTGTGCATAATCTGCATTTGGAGAATTAACTAACTGAGCTACCTTACAAATGATATCTCCTCTGGGGCTTTACCGTCTGTGTCCCTTAACTGCCATGAGTTTTTCCCCCCCAGTGCCAAGGCCTTTTTTTGGTGATTTCGGTATGTCGTCATTCAATCCCTTGTAACTTCTTTGTTACATGAGATATCTCGGCCAAAGTTGGCCCCTTTTTTCCCACATGTAGGCGGTCGTAACGCCACCCAGGAATCCTAGTTTGCTGTAGGGGGGTGAGAGAAAATAACCAAAAAGGAGAACATTTGTTTTTTTTCCCGGAAATCCCAATAAAATGTTGTACAAAAAAGCCTGTGGTGTTTTCCTTGTAAGAGCTAGGAACAAAGCCAGGCTTTCAAGAACAGATTCAGTGGAAACCAAAATAACATATTTTTATATGCTAATCAGCCGTTTTGTGAGAGGCAAGCGATTTTGGCGAGGACGGAATGGAATAAAAGTGTAAGAAAGCTGAATGGGAAGCCAGCAAGGCATACATTTCTGGAAAGTAGACAATGGGCCTCATTACACGGGTGGCAGTAATGGTTAACGGTCACCGTTAATGGTAACGGTGACCGTTAAACATTGCCGCCTTCCTACGAGGTCCCTTAGCGGGTTGGTGCTTTAACGCCTGCTTTTGCAATTTTTGATTGTAGTGTTTTTACTTTATTTGCAAGCGCATTTTGGATATTGGTACACCATTGCTTGTCTTTGGGTAAGTTGTCAGGTGGTGATATGGGGGATTTGAGTTCTCGCAAGATTTCAAATAGTTCCTTTGTATTGGAGCATGCTTTTGAAATTCGGTCATTAGAGACTTCTTTTTTAGCTTGGATGATTGCAATCTTATAATTCGTAGCGCACAGTTTGAGTTTAAGTTTATTTTCAGCTGTAGGGGAGTGTTGCCATACAGTTTCAAGCTTCCTTTTTTCCAGTCTCACTTCTTTTAGATATGGGGTTTACCAATTATTAAGGTAGGATTGTTGTTTACTTTTACAGTTTTTCAGTGGGGCGATGGTTTCCATGGCTATGGCCATAGTGTGGTTGTATATTTTAACCATGGTGTCTGGGTCAGAATCAAATGGCAAGGCATTGATGGTTGGGAGGAGCAGAGGTAGGATATTGTCTGGTGTGATGTTTTTTCTGGATCTAGTAGGAACAGATGGTGCCATTGTTTTTTTTCAATTCTGGACATCTTGTTAAGTGTTAAGTAGAAATTGATGAGGAAGTGGTTAGTCCAAGGCTGGGGTGTAATTTTAGAGATAGTAGTGGGGCGGTTGGAAGTGGCTACCCAGTCTAGTATTCTCCCTTTGTTGTGGGTGGGGGTTAGGACTTTTTGGGTGAGGCCATGCCCTTCAAGCATGGTAGCGATGGCTTGCGCTTGTTTGTCATTTGGGTCGTTAAGACCTAGGTTAAGGTCGCCAAGGATCATTGTCTGGGATGACTTTTTTGTGTTGCCCGCTAAGAGGCGGGATAATTCCTCTTTGAAAAGGCCTAAGGGCCCTGGTGGCCTGTAAATGAGATAAATTGTTAGGGTTTGGCATGGGGATATTGGTAATTTAGGGGCCAGGAGTTCACAGGATTTTAAGGTGGGCAGTGTTGTTAACCTTACATTCAGGTTGGATTTGGCAATGATGGCTAAGCCACCAACTCTGGCGTTAGGGCGGTCTAGTCTTACTAGTTGGTACTCTTTGGGTATTGCTAGGGAGAGGGCTGGACCTGCTGCGTCATGTAGCCAGGTTTCTGTGACTGCTAGGAGGTCAAGGTATCTCTCCAGCCCTGAAATATCTCCATTGGCTCCCAGTGGATGCAAGGATTACATTCAACATTCTCTGCATTGTCCACACGGCTTTCTGGTGCCTGGTTCCAAAATAGCTTCAGCTATCCCTCCCATCTCAAGCTCTTCGCTCCTCTACCTCTAACTCCTTCAGGGTCAGTCGTTTTTCAAAGAAACGAGCCGGGGGTAGATCTCCGTTCTTGACTGAGGCTTCCCTCTGGAACAGCCTCCCTGCCACTCTGAAACTTGAGGAGAACCATCTCTGGTTCCAGAAGCACCTCAAGACCTTCCTCTTTGCTTCTGCCTTTGCCCCACCTCTCCCCTGCTGATCTGTTCTCTCTCGGCACTGTGCACTTGGCCTACCCTCTGTCTTCCGGGGCCAGGTACATGCTCACCCACCCGCACTGCCTCCGGGCCACCCCCTCTACTGGGCTCTGTATCTGTACCCATACAGTGCCCCCTTTTTCTTCCTGCATTTATCAGACATACCCTGTCTGCTGCCTTAAACCCAGCACTTGCCACTTGTTGGCTGCACTACCAGTGATTGTTGCCTTTATTATTTATTTATTTTTTATTATTTATCTGGTTTTCATTCGCTCCACACTTTCCACTTCCCCCCTTCAATTAACTTTTCCCCTTTCCCTCTGCCATGCAGTTGTGCATTCTCAATGTCACTGGTCCTAGTAAGATCGTTGTTTTTGTTCTCCCTTCTTCTCCTCCCTTGCCTTGTCGTACTCTCAAACAATTGTGTACGAGCACGATACAAATAGAATATCAATATTAATATCAATATCAATGCACACACACATGTGCATGCCCATGCAATCAGCATGACTACTGAAACACGAGTGTAGGGACAATGATGACTCACAGTCATGACACACGCACATGTCAACCCAGTATATTGTCAAGTGGCCACAGACACATTTCGGAAAACATGCAATGCCACTATACCAATGCCACAGTGACACACATTTGCCACGCAGCCAAGGCAATGGGAAGTGCACCTTGGCACCTGTACACCCAATTAGTTAGCAACATGCATCCCTGACAGCTTGACCTGTAAGAATGCAACATGTACTGGCACACATTTCTGAGGAACAAGCGCTTTTGCTGTTTGCCCCAGCACACACATATGGCATGATCACACATAAACACAGGCTCACATGAAGTGGGAAAGCTTATGCTTTGTCAGAGCTACTGTTGGTCTTATAGCGGTGGCCATTTTGTGTACTGCCGACGTGGCAGTGTGAGCAGAGGACCCTCGGCTGATGTGGATAGTGCGTCATTGGGTGCTCGCAAAGTATGAAAAATTAATGTAGCTGTATGTACGGGCAGTAGAGGAATTATCTTCTCCTGTTTACATGATAATGAGTGGGTTGGCATGGCAACTGCACATGTATTGTTAGGGATAGTCTACATACCAAAAAGGGGGTGGACTGACTAGAAACCCCATAGTGGTTTCCTCTCTGGCAATTCCCACGGCCAATCCGGTTGCGCGAAAAGTAACTCAGGACCAAAAAACAGTCATCAAGGCAACCGGACGCCACAGTGCATTCGTGGCTGCAGTATGTATTAGTGGGACTCCATTTTTTTTGTTGTACTGGTTAGAAACAAATACAGTAGCCAACTGGAATGGCTCTGTATGTGGTCCAGCCGGCGTGTTGATGCGCTAAATAGCTGGATTCCAATGTTGCAGCAGCTGCTACATGAATGGAATGGAATCCCTATGTGTGGTGGTACTGGTATCTGCCAAAGACATGTGCAGATATTAGTCCTGCTTGAGTGTGGAATAAGGAAAAAATCGATCTGGATCAACTGATGTTATGATTGACATCCTTGACAGTACGCCTCGAGAGCATATCATTGGTTGGCGCATGGCTCAGTACTAATGGTGGGCTGTTACCATTAGTGCGAGGGGCAGATGCAATTGAGTCTATATATGCTACGGTGTAGATCCATTTAAGTCTATGGGCCTCATTCCGAGTATGGCGTTAAGGGATAGCGGCCACCGCTAACGAGAGCGGTGGCGGTAATCCCTTACCGCCATACTCCGAGTTCCCTTAGCGCCATGGTGCTTTTAACACCTGCTTTTAGCAGGCGTTAAATACCATGGCGCTAAGGGACCTTGATGTTAATTACGCCACCGTAATTTACGGTGGCGTAATTGACGCCTTCCCCACTCCCATTATGCCCTATGGGGCAAGAATGGGAATGGGGAAGGATAAATGGGGATTGGGGAATTACCGCCCCGCCAACCTTGGAATGGGGCGGTAATTCCGCCAACCACCAAGGCGCTGCCGGTCCGGGTACGGCGTCAACCAAGGCGTTAATAGCGCCATTGGTTAGCGCCGTACTCGGAATGAGGCCCTATGGGCCTCATTACGAGGTGGGTGGTAAGGGATTACCGGCATCGGTAAGGGCACTGGTGCCGGTAATCCCTTAACGCCCTACTCCGAGTTCCCTTTGCGGGTCCTTCCCTAACGCCTGGTTTTACCAGGCATTAAGGACGGGACCCGCAGAGGGATACCGGGGTCAATAATGGTACCGCAATTTGCGGTACCATTATTGCCGCCTTCCCCCTTTCCATTGAGCCCTATGGGGGCTCAAATGGGAATGGGGAATGGCTCTGGTGAATGGAGAATTACTGGTCCCTCCGACCTCGGAATGGACCAGTAATTGCTCCATCCACCAGACCGGAGTCGGTACGATTTTGGAGGCAGCCATGGCGCTAATGGCGCCATGGCTACCTCCAACCTCGTAATGAGGTGTTAAGGACTGAATGTCAAATGAGGACCTGTGTGGAGTCTTAGTCCTCCCTAATTATAATTCATTAGAATTTGGTATCATTTCCTCCAATCTTTTCCTCCACCTACACGTGTTTAAACTCATCACAAGTGCCTCCAAGTTCTTTCCAGCTAATGTAATCCTTGATTTTGTTGAATGGAATTATAGTTGACCATTCACAATCTATAAATTGCCTCTTGTCTAGGCCCTCCTGCGTCTTCATCAGAGCGTCATTCTTAAGAGAACAAAGTCAGCATGTCACTCTACAAATACGTTGTCTCTGCTAAAAGACAACTTGCTTTCCACTTCTTGGAAATCATTCTACACAAGTGTATTATGGAAATGGGGCCTCATTACGACCTGGGCGCTAACTACCGGTCATTACCGGCATGGAGCAACTACTGTGTCCGTGCTGGCAATAGACAGCTAAAAGCGGCCTATAACGAGTACGCGGGCACAAGCTTTGCGCCATGCCGGTAATGACCCCACTGCCATGCCGTAAAAGGGTGAAAAATCTCTCTTTCCGGCATCGTACGAAGTGCTAATAGCTCCACCAGCATCAAAGCCATCGGCATTAGCGGTGACCGCTAATAGCGGTCACCTCTAATAGCGGTAAGTGCTACTAGCAGTCACCGCTAATAAGCAGAACCGGAAGTAGTGTCATTGCACAGGAAAGCACACGGCGGCCATCTTTAAAAACACAATCCATTACCATCCACCACAACCAGGAGCCATCTGACCCCCAGAACTCTACCACACCTCCACCACTACCTGCTGCATCTCACCATGCTGAAAGCTGTTAAAAAAAGCACAGATCGCCTGCGCAAGGAGCGCTTCTCCCGAGAGGAGTTGACCATGCTGGTGGAGATGCTGCAGGAACATGCAGATGTTGTCTTCTCCTCCGACATGTCCCGCTCTGCAGTGCAGCGCAAGAAACAGATATGGGAGGAGGTTGCCCAGAAAGTAAGTGCCGTTGGCACCCCACCCCGCACTCCCAAAGACAATCTGCTATGCCACCGCAACCTGGGGATGGCGACAGGCGGAGGTGCGGACTCCCCCATCAAGTTGCAACCTTGGGAGGAGATCTGCGCCAGCACCATAGGGACAGAGGTAATTGAGGGAGTGGAGGACATGGAGCGAGGAGCCCCGTCATCGGCCGATGCAGGTAGGTGTCCCAAATGTAACAATGTTAATACCAACACGGTGATGTCCACCTGAACTGACAGTGCAATGATGTAGAGCAGGGTCCACCAGACACATATCTACAAGACTGCCTACAGCATCATCTTGTCCACATGCATAATGCATCCCATATGTGTTTCAACCCAGACGTTCCATGCATCACCCACCCAAAAGCCAAGCGACCCATATGTCACTCCCACAATGTTAATCAACTGCCATTCCATATGAATGCAGCCACCCCAATGCATGCTAGATGCCTGTAGACCCATCAATAACCCTGTCCCTCTATTGGTCCCCCACAGGCACGCATACAGACAGCGGTGACGAGGACACTAGGGAGGTTGATGCCACACCACAAAAGAAGGCCAGGGGCGAGGAGGGAGAACACCGCCCCTCGACTTCAAGGGGTAGAAGCCAACCTGCACCACTGCGGAAGGCCAAGAAAACCCCAGAGGCCACAGCACCAATGTGCACTACGGCCCCCACAACAGCACCCACACCAGCCACCAGCAACCAGGAGTCAGTGGCAGAAGGCACTGCATTGGCTGCCGGCAGGACAGTGGGTGAGACAGCTGCCACAGCAGCCGTGTCGGACGATGAGGCAGAGGTTCAGCTGCATGGCGCAACTACCACCACAGGCCCCCTGCATTCATCACAACTCTCCCCATGCAGCTTGCACAACAGCAGCATGCACAGGCAGTCTCCTGGTGATTCATGGCCCGCAAGTTCCAGCCCATGCCAACTGTGCATGAGGAACAAAGCATGTTGGAAACCCCTCACACATCCACCACAGATCCAACCAGCCAAGAGGGTATCAGGGCTATTCAGAAGCACCAGGAGGAGCTGACAGGGCTGTTGACACAGCATATAACGGAATGTGGCCGGGCAAGGGATGACGCTAGGGAATTTGCTGCATCCCTGAAAACAGCAATCGAGACCACCTCGAAGGACATTTGTGCCGAATTGGCAGCAGTGCGGCAGGTCCTCTCCGAAATGGTGGCAGCAATGCAGGACATGCGCCCACCACAGTTGCCAGAACAACCTGGGACATCTTCCAATGCAAGCTCAACCAGGACCAGCCCTGTGCGTAGGTCTGGCCGGAACCTGCGCAGATCGGACAGGGGTGCACCTGGCGCTGGAAGAGGGGGAGGGCTGTAGGTACAGCCAGGCATACTGGTGCCATGTGGACTACTGGTGCACATTACTGCACACCATGTGTGGGGAAGTCAAGGGGGAGGGGGGAGAGGGTGTGTGGGGGAGTTGAGAGGGGAGGGAGAGAGGGTGTGTAGGGGTTTGAGGGGGGAGGAAGGAGAGAGTGTGTGGGGGAGTTGAGGGGGGAGGTGGGAGAGGGTGTGTGGGGTGGATGGCTTGTGCTCTTTGTTATATTTCTTTAATACACCGGTTGGGAAATCATAATTCACATGTGCGGACATTGCTTATTGTGTACGTGTGCTTTATTGGTGAACAGTCTACAGTGCCCATGTCCTTCACACACCCAGTGCCCTGAGTGCCACTTCCATGTCACACTCCCCATCCATGTGTGCTAGAAAAATGTATGATCAGAGTCTGACGCGTGGCACGTTCCTCCTGTGCATCGCTGCCTCCCTGAAGTGCAGCCCGATCTCCACCCTCCTCATCCTCATCGTCAGTTGGTTGCAGTTCAGTGTCAGGGGGCAGAGGCACATTCCGTCTGATGCACATATTGTGTAGCATGACACATGCCATGACGATCTTGGCCACCTTCTCATGGCCGTACAGGAGTGCCCCACCAGACCTGCTGAGGCAGCGAAACCGTGCCTTCAAGAGGCCAAATGTCTGCTCAATCACCACACGGGTATGTGTATGTGTACGATTGTAGTCCTCCTCGTGCCTGTTCTGTGGGTTCCGGGCTGGGGTAAGGAGCCACCTCTTCAAGGGATAGCCTGCATCACGTGCATGTGGGCAACAATGTATATGTGTAAGTCATTACATCATATGGGACCTGTATCAATGACACCATAGCATGCATTTATTTCCTGATTGCAACCACATTTCCATGCATGAGTGGAGACACACGATGTGACTGCTATGTGTGTATTCCTCTTATGGACAGGTGTGCTTGCCATCGTCTAGTGGGCGCAGGTGGGTCCTGTTCCTTGTGAGTGCTCATGCACTGTGTTAGTCCACGCCGGTTGTTTCCATGATCTGGCTGATGTGCAGTCATTTGTATGCTTTCATCCTGTCACCGTTGATGTCAGCCTCATGATGATCTCACTATGCACAACAAATGGTGACATGCAGTTTTGTTGGACCTCTGTGTCAGTGTAGTGGTGTATTAATGTATTTGGCCCTCATGTGACTCCTTTGTACGCAGTAATGGAGGACTGTCCTTGCTGTAGATGGTATTTGGTGCTGTGTATTGGCCAAACTAATTGCTTGTAGCTGCATTGTGTTGCTGGGGATACAGTCTGATTGAGTACAGTGCACATGTAGATGGCTATGGAATGGTTGTGACACTGCATCATTTAAATGGTAGGGTAGCTTACAACTTGCATTATGTGGTCAGGTGTCAGGTCCGGTCTGGCCTGCTTTGGGGTATGACCATGGTCCATTCTCTCAGGCACTCGCAGCCAGGTGAAGTATGCATCCCCCCCCCATCTCAGCCAGGTGAAGTATGCCTTTCCCCCCCATCTCAGCCAGGTGAAGTATGCACCCCCCCTTCTCAGCCAGGTGAAGTATGCATCTCCCCCCCATCTCAGCCAGGTGAAGTATGCATCCCCCCCCATCTCAGCCAGGTGAAGTATGCATCTCCCCCCCATCTCAGCCAGGTGAAGTATGCATCCCCCCCATCTCAGCCAGGTGAAGTATGCATCTCTCCCCCCCATCTCAGCCAGGTGAAGTATGCATCTCTCCCCCAATCACCTACTCACATCGCATTTCTATGAGCCTAACTTGCAACTTACCAAGAAGCCAGGATCTCTGCCCGGCATGTCGCTCCATGTAGCCTGGTATCGTGGAGTTCCGCAGGACCATTGAATCATGGGTTGATCCGGGGAATCGGGCACAACAATTTGTGATGATCTTGTTTGAATCACATACCATTTGCATGTTGATGGAGTGGTATAATTTACGGTTGCGGTACGCTACCTCCATGGCATGTGGGACCACCAATTCCACATGGGTGCAGTCGATGGCGGCAATGCAACCAGGGATGCCGGCCAGTGAATGGAAACCAACTTTGGTGTTTGAGATCTCCTGGGCAGTCCATGGTAAATAAATGTGGTCGCCTGTGTGCTTCAGGAGGGCATCAAGCACTCGGTTCAGCGTACGTGAGAATAATGGTTGTGATATGCCATGCATGTGCACCACTGTGTGCTGGTAGGTGCCTGTGGCCAGGAAGTGGAGCACAGACACTACCTTCAGTAGGGGTGGGATGGCAGTGCGTGTTTCAATCAGGTTGACATTGTCGTCATGTATCATGTCCACAAAGGTGGTGATGGTGTCCCGGTCCAGACGGTACAGGGTGTGGATCTGCTCAGGGGTTAGGTTGTATGGATTGGCTCTGATGTGAGGGATTGGGGGCTGCCTGTGTGGTATCCCTGGCTGCACTGGTGGGGCATGCTGGGCCTGCCTAACCCTCATTCTCCTCCTGCGTCTCCTCTGTGCTGCCTGTTGTTGTTGTTGTTGTTTTTGTAGCTGGAGTTCCCCTGCAATCATGTCCTCCAGCCCCAGCATTGCTAGTAGTATGGGAATCATTTTGGTGTGTGACTGGGTGTGGGAAGGGGTGGGGTGTGCTCCTTTTGTGCTGGCCCAGTCTATATTTCCTCCACTTGTGCTGATTGTGTGCACCTGTGGCAGTTGGGAACACTGCACATGGCCGTTTACAGGTGGTCTGCAATGCTGGTATTCGCTCCATGCCGGTAAGGTACTTTTCGGCCTTCAGTAGGCCATTATTTGCATGGCCGTCTGACTTGTGATGTCCTCCTGTTTACGCCATGCCGGTATTGCCGACATGAAGGGTCGTGTGCCAGCGCCCGTGCCGCTATTAGAGGCACCGTTAATTATGGTGCCGCTAATAGCAGATTGGCGGGTCATGATCGTCCGGAGTGGTAAGCGATGCTGGTAATCCTTTACCGGCATCGTTGTTCCCTTACCGCCCAGGTCGTAACGAGGCCAATGGGGCTTCATTACGAGGTTGGAGGTAACCATGGCGCTATTAGCGCCATGGCTGCCTCCAAAAACCTTACCGACTCCGCCCTGGTGAATGGAGCTATTACCGGCCCATTCGAAAGTTGGCGGGACCGGTAATTCCCCATTCATCAGTGCCCTTCCCCATTCCCATTTGAGCCCCCATAGGGCTCAATGGGAATGGGGAAGGCGCTAATAACGGTACCGCAAATTGCAGTACCATTATTAGCTCCAGAGTCCCTTTGCGGGTCCCGTCCTTAATGCCTCGAAAAAACAGGCGTTAAGGGAGGACCCGCAAAGGGAACTCGTAGTAGGGAGGTAAGGGATTACCGGCACCTTGTAATGAGGCCCATGGTGTTTTAGAAGTGCACGGAAAACCTCCGGCCAGTGGTCGAAGTGGGCGGGAACGGTTGGGAGTGGTGCTCCTCTACTTATCTGTTTCTTAGGTTTACTGTTCCTATACTTTTATTTTCAATAGAAAACGTTCTGGTATGGTTTAGTTTTAAAATAAAAGTGTAGGAAGAAGTTGAAATATGCACTTCTGTACACTGCACTGAACAAATAGCAGGTGTGTTTGTTTGGGGGTTTGAATTGCGCGAAGGAGGGGGTGTGACAATGTGGGGAGCTGGGGCAGCTCAGCAGAGAGCGTGTGTCCACTACTTCTTTTCGTACACTTCGACCGCTGCCTCCGGCATTAACATACATCTTTCAAACATTGGCGGCCGTGCAATTCTGCACGTTTGCTCAACCACCTCTGTATTCTCCGTACTTCAATACGGAGCACATACGGAGCACGAGCTTATATGTATGTTTATGATGGGTTTTATTTTGGACGATACTAACCTGGAAGCAATAGAAGGCTGCACAAAAAAAGGGGAATACAGTAGTAGGGTGCAGTAATATGGATACATGTGGCACTATTTGTGCAATGAGCAGTGCCATATGTGCTCTGCCACTCACTTCTATGTTCACCAAACAAAGACACCATTGGCTCGGCAGGATAGCTCAGGGGCAATATTCACCTTGAAAGCAAGACAATACGGAGCAACACAAGTTGGATCCCCGGGTCTGTGCTTAGAAACGTCTGGGTATTATAAAAAACCAATTACAATTACAAACTGCGCTTTTCTCATGTTATATCATTGACAAAAAAAGATTAACATTTAGTTTTGACAAAAGATTAACTGCTAGTATTGTCTCCTTTTTTCCTTCCCCACCTCTCCCTTATTGTTCTATGCACTTGTACTGTCTGTTATGATATGATAGTTTCTTTCTCACATTCGGAAGTTATCTGTATTTTCCCATGCTCCCTTCCCCCTTGAAGTGCTTTGAAACACATTGTGTATAGGCGCTATACAAATAAACAATCAATCAATCAACATTATGCTCAATTTTGAGTAGGCCGTACCTTGCAATCCTCCTGCAGTAACTGATGTGACGATTTACAACAGACCTATTTGCAGTCTGGTAGCGCACACACGAGATAACCATTCGTTTTCTCTGCAGTCTTAATTATTTGAAGGACTCCTTTGATTTGCTTACAGGCCCTTTTACTCTGGGCAAACAGTAAAGGGCATTTTATGAAGCATCCATCAGAAGAGGAGGCTGTCAAGACCATCAGGGAGACTCTGCCACAGGCGATGGAAACCAATCACCAGAGCAATGCGTGTAGCAGGCAAGGATTTCCTTGTAAGCCAGTGTGTAGGAAGCAGGAAGCACTTATCATTATTCATCTCATAGTGGAGATGCTCGCATCAGAATATGTGATGTTCACACAGAGAATACATTTGCTAAATGTAATTACTTATCTTAGACGGAGAGGAAGCAGCGTAATGTGTGTTATGTTGTTCACATTCAGAATATGTTCACACAGAGATTATGTGCACACAGCAGCATGTTAAGTTTTAAGAACAGTGATTAAATGTTTTTGTTTTCTTTATGCAAATCATTTGTTGCAAAACCTTTGGACTGCTAAAAGTGCAGTTATCTGTAGGGCAAACAGTAGGGCTTCAACTTCTTCAAAATGCAGCAGCCAGAGCTATTTAGCATCCTCCGTTCGGTTCTCATATGTCTCCTCTATTGAGACAGCTTCATTGGTTGCCGGTGGAGAAACATATTCTCTTTAAGGCCATGTGTATTGTCCATCGTGCGTTCTATGGATCAGGGGCGGAGTACTTGCAGGTTAAGTTCCTGCGCTATGTTGCTGCTCGTTGTCTCCGTTCTCAGGCTACTCTCCAAGTGTTGGTGCCTCGTGTCAGACTGTCTTGCATGGGCGGTCGCGACATGGCGGTGGCTGCCGCTAAGGCGTGGAACACTCTGCCCCCTTCTCTCCGTGCAACAGCTGACCACATTGGATTTCAGCAGTCTTTGAAAACCTTTTTATTCTAATTCCTTGCAGGAAACTTTATATCTCTGCTTCTAGCGCCAAGGTGCCCTCAGGCGTATGTGCGCTTAATAAATATATGTAACATAACATAACAAACATTTCACTATGGCAGCAGGGCAATATTTGCCCTCTTCCTAGTCCTTTGCCCTGATGCAAAAAAGACTTGAAAGAATATGATTTTTCAATAGGGGAATTTAGCACAAATAGTGTTTGCTCTGATGCAGTCATATAGGCCACCCGTGAGCATTTCCTCTAACTGAACAGCACAATGGAAAACAATATGCTTACTAAGGACTTACTGATGCAGATTCCAGAGGAGTGCAAAAGTCAGGATGCAATTGTACCATCCCAATCGTTGAAAGAGTTTTAGGCTGGAGAAATTGTATTAGCATCCCCAGCTCGTCAGGTTGTGTCAGCATTTTGCCATTTGGATTGGCAGTGCAGCGCATGCATTTTTTTGTAGTTAGCTTTAAACACACATAGGGCCTCATTATGACTTGTGCGGAATGGGTTTAACGGCACTGGTAATGGTGCCGGCACAGTTAAACCCATTCTGCACAATTACGAGGTCCCCTTGCGGGACCCGCTCTGGACCTCTGGTTTTTCCAGACGTCCACAGCGGGTCCCGCGAGGGGTCCAGGGAACTAACAACGGACCCTTTGTAATGGCCCAGTTGTTAGCTCCCTCCCCATTCCCATTTGAGCCCTATGAGGGCTCGAATGGGAATGGAGAAGGACCGGGCCCCGGGTTTGCTGAAGGAGGAAATACCGGGCCCTCCATACTCGGAGTGGCCCGGTATTTCTCCATTCAGGGGACCCGGACATGATTTTGGAGGCAGCCATGCCCTTATTAAGGGCATGGCTACCTCCACAGTCGTAATGAGGCCCATAGATAGCATCGCTCCACGTTGGAGCACATTATATGATGAACGGAGGAGCAGCATTATCAACAAGGTTGCTTAGTATGTATAGGGGAGGGAACAAGATGTTTAAGGGCTTTTTGCAGTAAGCAGTAGGGAAATATGTTGTGTCTTCTTTGTAGATAGGGGCATTTAAAGTGTGCCGTTTATATTGCATAGGAGTATAGAGCAAAGTAGGGTACATTTTAGTGCAATAATATAAAGGCTGCTCACTATGTTAGCAAGAGTTCAGCCATGTTGAATTAGGCCACGTTGGAGGTTTTAGCTTGTTTATCTAGAGTATCAGGCTGCAGTTTGGACCTTGGGATTTGTTTATTTAATTTGACAATATTTTGCCTTCCTCCAGTGCTGTTGCCAAGGTCTTTGAAAACAGGGAAGCGCCATGTAGATAAGGGTGCTAAACCGAGCCATGTACAGAAGGTGAGAACGGATTGCATTAGAATTAGTATAATTCTTAACGATTAGATTAGGGCAGCCGCTGTGAAGAACAAATATTACTGAGAACAAGGCATATGGTCTATGCATTTACAAAGCAGGGAAATAGGCTGGAGTTATACTGCCCCCATTGCAGAGAAGTGAGACAATTGCAACGGCTGCAGACACACGGAATAGAGCAAACACATCTGAGAAATTAATCCCCAAAAGTGGTGTCTTAACTGTGCTTTTCATAATGATACCAGGTTTCCAGGAGAGATAGTGAATATGTGCCAGGAATGATACCTGTTTCAAAATGGGAGTTACAAGAGGTATTTCCAACAGGTGCAGCTGCAAGGCAAAAGGAGCCCTTCGGGAGTGCCAAATTGTCTGTGCTCATGAGGAAGCCATTGCATGATCATGAGGTGTTGAGTTCTCCCTCCACATCTAGTGCCTGATTAGTTCCTGCCAAGGGTGTGCACATTTCTCCTCCGTGGGAGTTTTCACCAAACCTTTCACAGTATTATTTGCTGACTGAACAAGTTATGTTATTCTTAGGGGGCTGTACTTAGACAACCCTGAATGTGTTATTAACCAACACGATCGTTAAACGGAGGTGATGTCCAGAGTTCTGTATAGAGGCTAGCCAATTGGGAGCATGGGAATATGTTGTATTTGATATGTATTGCTTATGTTAATATTGTGGTTTTCCGCTATAATAATTGTAACTTGCATGGGCATGTTGAGGGAGTTATTAGTTTTCGGTTCTGGAGAGCTGACTGATGCTCCTGGCTGTGATGCATGTAATAAAACTTTTTTATTTTTGCAAACATGCACTCCTTTTTGACAATTTGGATTACCTTTTATCATTCAGGTTTTGGGTCTTTCGTACAAATGTGGTGACAGCGTTGTAATCGCCAGTACCACCCAAAATGCCGAAGGTTCCTTTGCTGCACTTTCCGGGTTGCAGTGCTTATCTGGAGTGACCAGCACATGTGCCCACCAAGAGGGGTTTGCAGGTGCTGATTTTCCCTAAGGCTTCCCAGATCACTGACGCAGGGCACTGCGCCCAGCTGTGCAGACCGTTGAGTGGGGAGCAGCAACAGAGGACTTTAGAGCACACTTCAGAAAGCGAGGGCATTCTTGCTGGAAAACAGGGGGGTGAATGGCTTTGATTTTTTGTAAAATTGTGAAAGCGGTTTTATTAGTAGTGAGTTGGAAAGCTTCCTCTGTGAGGAAAGATGATGTCATAAGTAGTAATAGAGATGAAGAATTGATGTGGGATATCAGTAGGGCATGAGGAGGGTTGTTTCCTTATCTTGAGAGTAAGGAGTCAGAGGAATGGTCTATAGCATTGTGTAAATAATTGTGTTTTCATTATTGATTATGTATTGAGTGGATAGACAAGTGTGTGGCTTGGGACACTGGTAGCAAATTGTGAGGGCACAGGTTTTTGTAGTAGTTGTGAGTGGTAGAGGTTTAGGAGGTATTATTTTAATTTGTGTTGGGTGGGGGTGAACGGGTTTTGTTAGCAGGTTGTAGTTTTAGGGTAAAACGTTGCTGGATCAGCATCCATGAGATTCTGGTTCAAATAAGGTTGAAGTGGAGAAGGAGTATGGGTACTCCACTAGAGTGTGTCACTCGTTCCAAGACTATATGGAGAAGATCCTGAAGTACCACCAAGAATGGATTCAGGGGACTGGAGGCAGAATTTTTAAGTCTTGGACAGAGGAAGGCAGAAATGGTAAGGTGATACTGGAACAAATCCACACTTATTTGGCATTAACATACAAAGGGAAGAAGCTGAAGACTAGGAGGAGTATCCTCAAATTGTTGAAGATGTTTGCAGATTTAGAGAATACCCTTGATGACAGTGCAGTGAGAACCAATCAGACACATCACATACACCTGCAGTCACACCCACTGCACTGTCCCCATTATGGATGCTTTCTCGCACAACCCACTAAAGCAGGGTGTTGCATCTCTAAAGGCCTTTGTTCTCAGTAAGAAGGGTAGGGGTGGGATTTTGATAGGCAGGAGGGCTCTGGTCTGTCCCCCTCTCTCTTTCCTGTCCCCTCCACTTCCTATGGAGAAAAACACTTTGGGAGTGACATCAATAGGGCAAAGTCTGCTCCACCCCAAAGCATGATTGGACAAATTAGGCATGCTAGCCTTAGTCAAATCATCTGAAGACTTAGACCCATTCAGCAGATTCGCTCAGTTCATCTCGAATCCTTTAAGGCTGCAGAATTTCACTGAACTTCCTTCCTCTACCATTCCCAGGGCACATCAGGAGAAACCCCTGCTGTGGATGAGGACCTACCACTCTGAACTGGAATCTTCTAATGTAGAAGTGGAGACCATGAACTGGAATCCTCGTATATTCGAGTCTCCCTGAAAATGCCTTACAGAAACCAGAGGACTAGACAAGCCAAAGCACACTGGTAACCGCACCGAACAAGACGCTCCATGTTCACTGCACCTGGAACAAGTGGGAAATCACCAGCCTTTGTTGCTGTGTTCCTCCACCAATGAAATATTTACTTGCACCTTCAACTAACTTCACACAGCATAGTGTTCCTGGCAAAGCTCATCACATGGTAGGCCCCAAGCAACTGCTCAATGCCAGGATCTGAACCAAATTACTGGAGAGTCACTCACCAACTCTAACCATGTGTACAACCATGGCTCAGCCCAGCTAGCCCTTGAATGGCTGCCTCATTGATCACACCTCAACACATTGAAGTTCACCACTTGAACCCTCCCAGCGTCTAAAGCCTGACTCAGCCTGGCCAACACCAAAAACCTTTCTGGAACTGCTAGACCTGCATCTATAAATAGCTGTCATTCTACCGCACAGAGCACATGCATTCGCTTGTAATTGACGCCCACTTGCTGCCGGGGTCTCCACGATCCTACTTGCACGAACATCACCTGATCAGCTCACATCACTGTTTGACACCGGGTCTGACTGTGTCTACCCACCAGGAATTTAATCCAGGTAATGTGTATGCTGAACTGCCGCGTGGCTCCACTTGGACTCTAAAGACTGATTAGGTCGAAATCACTCCTCTTTTCTAGCAAGATATCCTTTTATGGGAGTAACTTATTTATCGCCCATGGCACTATGCTCATAGGGCTACTTTCTTTAGGCTGACACATCTTCTCTGTCCTTTTACTTTGGGTGTGTTTTTGTACAGTGTATCTATTCATTCTACATGCAGATGATGAGCTTTAATCAAAGTGTTTATATTTTAATTAAACTTGATAGGACATTCCCTTTATTTTGAACTGTGATACTTTGTTGTTTGGGTCACTATTGGCTCACCTTCAGTCACCTCTAAAGAGTATAGCCTTCACTCTGCTCATGTTACCACAAAAGTCGAAGGAGGTATACCTCTTAGCTGCCATGTGTTACCTTCATGATTGTGTTGTGTTTTGGTTTGAAGAATTGTGAGGACTGGATAGGCCATTTTACTCCTACCCATCTCCTAGCCCTATTTCTCATGCACCTTTTCAGCATCCCTCCCACCGGGCTGGTGCAGTGGTCTCCCAATGGTCACCAGACCATTGCACGCCACATTCATCCCTGGGTTGCTGTGCTTTGGCAATGCCCCTAGGGCATCTTGCAGTGCAAAACCTTGACAGACTCTACCTCCTGGAAGAAAGGAGAGCAGCCCTGGAGGAATGAAAACAGCAGGCGGTCGAGGCCCTAGCAGAGAAAAAGGAAAGGGACTTCATGATGCTATGCAAAATGGATCTTGAGCCCCAGAAAGAGGCCAAAAAGACTTCCAGTGGAGAAGGAAATATCTCCAAGTGTGGCTAACAAGCCTTATCGCCTGCATCCCAAGGACTTAGTCCAGCTGTATGAGGAGGGGGAGGACATCTTTGACTGGTTTGAAAAGATGCATTTAGCTTTCTGCCTCCAGGGGGTGGAAGAGGAGTTGTGGGGTGCAGCCCTTTTGAGCCGTCTACCAATGGTTGGAACTGATGTAAACTGATTACTCAGTTGACTCCTGAAGAGAGGCTGATCTATTCCAAGAAGAAGTCCACAATCCTCAGGAAGTTTTGCAAGAACCCAGAGCAATACTGCAAGAGCTTTAGAGAGCTCACCAAAAAGGGGAGTCAAACCTTCAACAAAGCATTTACACATCAATCCTTGAAATATCTGACGGGTTAGGTCACAGATAACAAAGCTGACACATTTGCGGGCATGTATATTCTGATTGCATGTGCGAGCATTCCGAAAAAAATGTGAGATGGAGTTACAGCTGCATCGATGGACAAGAGTACACACAGACCTTTGGGAGCTTGTCAAGGCAGCCGCTGACCGATTTGTGGCCACTCGTGTCCAGAAGAAGGCCATGGCTGTTGCATCCAAACGAGGGGGCGAGAGAGCTCAAAGGAGTAAATTCAATGAGGATAAGGACAATGGTCCCTCCTGCTAAGATAAGGCCCCAAAAACCAGAGGGGAAATTCCAGTCACCTTCATCGTCTGCTCCATCTGAAAGTAGAAGTGAGGGCAGCCTTAGCACTGGGGCACCTACATTCACAGCCATTTCAGGATGCTGTGCCGCCCCCCTCCCCTTCACATCTTTCACTTCAGGAGTTGTCTCAATACACGATTTTCTCACCATCACCGGCCTGTTGCCAATGCTTGGATTTGACCTCAGGCCTCAGTGGAAGCCCCAAGGATGTGCTGGGTGTACTGGAAGAATTATCTCCTCTACAGTGACCCCAAGACTTTTGAGGTGAAAGCCACCTGCCGTTTGGTGGTTCCCCAGTGCCAAAGAAGGGTCCCTCTGGAATGGGCTCATGAAATCCCATTGGTATATCCTCTCACAATGACAAAGACCGCCGACAGGCTATCTGCCAACTTCTAATGGACACCGATGAGGGCAAAGATAAAAGAAATTGTACAGTCCTGCCACACTTGCCAACCATCTGGCAAATCTGGTGGAATCACCAAAGCCCCCATAATTCTTCTACACCTGGTTGGGGTGGCCTTTCAAGAGGATAGGTATGTACATTGTGGGTTCTTTGGATCCACAAAACCCCTCTGAAAATGGTATATCTTGGTCATGGTTGACCATTCCACCCGGTAGCTTGAGGCTGTCCTCCCGAGAAGCATCAAATCCCCTGTGGTTCAAAAAGATCCCATCAGGATATTCTCTCATGTGTGGTTCCTAAGAACTCAACTCTGACAGGTGACCCAACTTCATATCAGCATATAAAGTCAATGTGGAATGAATGTGGAGTAACTTACAAGTTCTCCTCAGCCTTTCATCCACAAATAAACGGGCCTGTGGAACAGTTCAACATGACCCTCAAAGGCATGATAGGCAGCTCAGGAGAAATTGGGATATTCTCCTGACATACTTCCTGTTCTCTTAGTGGGAGCTTCCACAGAACAGTGTTGGCTTAATTCGTCCCGAAAAGCTCATGTTTGGCCATCCCAATAGGGTGACACTATGTTTGGTGCGGGAATGATGGGAGAGCAATCTCCGGACTTCTTCCCACGACATAGTGGACCATGTGCTTGGTTTTCAATCCATGATAGCTAAGTACAGGAAATAAAACACCCAGAACATGAAGGCATGCTAGGAGCTCACGAAGCACTGGCATGACCAGAAAGCACCATGATAAAGTACACACCGGATCAGATGGTCTGGATCATGGAAACTGTCAAGCCTAGTGCCCTGCAGGACAAGTGAACTGGGCCCTATGGGGTGCTGGAAAATATCAATGAGGTGAACTACCTCATTGATACGAAGACCCTGAGGCAAATGCATCAGGTCTTACATGTCAACCGACTTAAACCCCATTAGAACTGGTATGACTTAGTGATGTCTCTGGTCACAGAAGAAGAGACTCTGGAGGAAACTGATCCCCTCCCCAAATTGTTGCATACAGAGCCCACTAACAGTCTCTCGAGTGAGTGCAGATCACTCCAGATCTCACCGAACAGCAAAGGCAGGACTGGCAGCAGCTGCTGGAGCAGTCACCCAAACTGTTAACACTTACTCCCGGGAAGATTGATTGGTGTGTCCTTGATATTGACAATGGAATCAGTAAACCAGTGAAGCGTAGAATTCACTGGTTGTTCGACAAGCCCAAGACACCATTAAGGAGGATGTCTCCAAGATGTTTACCTTGGGGGTGATTGAGCCCCCTGTATCCCCTGGGTTATCCCAGTACTGCTGGTCCCTTAAAAGTCCAGTAGCAGAACAACAGAGGTCCACTATTATTATTAACGGAGGGTTTGCAAGCACAGCTTGGACTAGCCCTTGATTGCTGTCTCATCAATTGTCATTAATTGATCCTCGACAACACCAAGGATAACCACTTAAACAACCCTCACCCACCGTCTCGAATGGCTGGATCATCACTCATTGCCCCTTCCCAGTGGTTACAGGCCAACTTGGCCTGGGAAGCCGCAAAAAGTTGCTAGGACTATACAACCTGCATCTTTGAAGAGCTGCTGTTCTACTACACAGAGCACCTGCATTTTCCCCTTACTCAACACTAGCTCACTGCCGGGGCCTCAATGATCCTATGTGCTGGAACGCAGCCTGATCAGCTGGAATCCACATTTGACCCTGGGTCTGACTGCATCAGCCCACCAAGATTGTATCCAGGTACTGTTGGCTCTGAGCTGCCCCCTCAGTCCACTTAGACCCTAGAGATTGGTTAGGTCATGATTGCTCCTGTTTTCTAACAAGATATCCTTTGTTAATGCATTAGCTTATTTACTACCCCTGAAACTATGCTTAGAGTGTTACTTTCTCAGACTGACAATGATTCTCTGTCCTTCTCTGTCATTCTTCTGGGTTGTGTTTTTGTACATTATATCTATTTGTTCTGAATGCAAATGGTGTGTTTAGACTGTGATACAGTGTTGTCATGGATCACTACTGGTTTCCCTTGACACCCTACTTAAGAGCATAGCCTTCTCTCAGCCCACATTAACACAAAAGACAAACAAGGTATATCTCTTTACTGTCTCTGTTTTACCTTTATGATTGAATTGTTTTGGTTTGTAGAAACATGAGCACTGAGTGGACATTTTATACCTACTTATACTTGTACTCTTGTGGAGCAGAATCCAATTTGTCACATATAGTGTCTTTGTTTATTCAATAGTCATCATAGATACATTCAGGGTGTACCCTCCTGGGCTTTGTTTTGTACCAGATGGGAGAGTGTGCATGTAATATGGACACTAGTTTCTTGAGCCAGGAATGGTTCTGTTTTCAAGTGCATCTGTGTGCCTTTGACTTTGCCATTGATGGGGCAATTCTTTCTTTAGTTATACTTGAGGGGGCACAGTTGTCTGTGCTTTTTTGAGGGAGAGGTGGAGATACTCTGATGGACATGGATCCTAGTTTTATGGGAGGACTAACAAGGTACTATAATAATCTAGGAGTGAACACTGAAAATAGAAAACTCTAAAATAGTATTCTATTTGGTTTGTTTGCAGAACTATGAAGAGAATGGATGGGTCTTAATATATTGGACTGTCCAGCTTATGTTCGCAGAGTTCTCGTTTATCAGCTGGATAGAATGTGTGCATCATATTAGAGATCTCTATGTAAATAGTGTGGGATATATTGACCCACTCAATGACATTGCCTTACATCACTGAGCTATGTGCAAGACAAAGTAACCTAGCTGTGCTGGCTCCTGTTCACAAAGGACCTCAAAACTGCTTTTGCCAGCAAAAACAGAAAAATGCCTGCACCATTTTGCCTCACACACTTCGGGCAAAATTGAAATGGAAAGCCTGTCATTGCCGAAAAAGCCAAAATCCCATCCAAACCATTTTCATCCTTTCAAAATGCTGCTTTGACACCAATTTCATCTGTCATTCTGAAACCACTGTGAGTAAAAGGCCCAGTTAAAACCAACTCACAGAGAAATCATAAGCAACTACATTGTCACTTGCACGGGAAACACGTGTTTATTTCTTGACAAAATGTATCCAGGTGCAGCATTTCAAAGACACTTTTTACCCACTGAGCCAGGTCAAGGAGAACTGTATCTATACTTTAGATAAGAGTCCTGCTGCAAGGAAATGACTACAGCTGCCAGGACAGTGGCAATCTGAGGAGCTGCAAACCAAATTAAAGTAAGAAATTAAACAGTTTAAAACACATAGGCTGGAGTTGCAAGCTCTCAGAAACCTGTAATTCTAGTTGCCAGCTGTTAAACTCCTCCTAGTAAGGGAGATACACCCTAAATCCAGGAAACTTAGGTGCGAAGTACCAGCTTGGAAAACTTTGAATGGGATAGGACAATGACAGTTCAAATGCTCATCAGATATATGTCTTTGCTCCAGGCTGGGCCAATAGCAGTCCTGGGACACTCACCTGTCAAGAGTGAAGGACAATAAAACCTTCAATTAAGAGAGAGGCCCCCATCCTGCTTGGAAGAAAGTGCCAGTTGATGTTAGCTGGAACGAAAAAAATGACAGACAATGACTCCCATTTATCTTAAGACTATTTTAGAAAGAATTTTAAAAAGACTTATACCTCAGCTGTCAAAATTGGTAAACATGTGGAATTTTCACAGCATAAAAGTGGAATTGTGGGCTGTGTTTGAAAACTTGGTAGAATGTCGTGGCACATTCTGGACAGAAACTGTGATATATGTTGTATTACCAAATAGGCATCCATGGTGCAAATGTCAAATGTTGTACATACATCCCTGGGGACAATTCGCATCTGTGTATAAAATTGGGGAATTGTGGGCCAAATCTTTAGTGTGTAAAATTACCAAAATGTGTCAGACAGGCGAAACAAGGTTGCACAGCCTGGAGGTTTGGACTAAACTGTGCTGCACAAAATATGTAACCTGTGTATCTGATTTACTAAGAGGTGGCAACTGCATAAATATCTGTTTTTGGCAAAATCAGATTTTCAGTAAAGGAAATGTGGGAGTTTCTAGATACAGTAAAAATCACCTCATAAACATGACATCACTTTTCTTATATCCAATGAATTGTGAGTAGGGCGGAGATTATGCCCTTGCCCAATCCTATTGTTAGGGGCGTGGGTAGTGAATCCTGACCCTTCCATATACTGTAATGATGCCATCTTGTATTATAAATAAGGGTCCCTGACCAGCACTCAAGGCACACTGATTCCTGATTCCTACGCCGGCATCCTGTTCCTGTCTGTTCCTGTCTTCATCTTGTATCTATCCATCTAAACTCCAGATCCCAATCACAAGGCCAAGCAATTGCTGATCCTGCTTCAGCTAGGACTCAATTCTAAAATAATCTGCATAACCAAGGGTAGCGCTGTGGTGTTTTGGGGAAGCATCCTGAATTTACCTGGCTTGCTGCCACTCAGTGTTATCCTGCTATCCTACTATCCCGATGCCCTATAGGATCCAGTAACCAGAACTACGAGTGAAGAAGAATTATCCTTTGGTATCCAGTCCCTGCCCAGCTGGCTATGCCCCGCTGAGTTTGTCCGGCTGCCCTGTGTTAGACCAGATTCGTGTGGTGACCCAGAGCGTTGACTGTCCAAAATCCAAACTAAAAGTGGACTGTGAGTATCAATAGGAACCATAGAAATATAGTAAACCTTGACTTGCATTGTTCCATCCAAATCTCTAAGTCATCCAATCCTTATCCTGATAACTGTAATATTGTCACAATCATTCTTGAAACCCTTCCTTTGATTCCTTGCGCTAGTGCTAACTTCTTTAATAATTTTGTCAAGTGAAATCCTAAACCCTTAGTCCTCCCTCAGGTAATCGGACTGGGTCCGCCAGGGCCGGCGCAGAGGTGCTACGGTTGATTCAGCAGATCAACTCCAGTGCTTACTATGTCTCAATCTGGTCGCCTAGCCCAAATTCCGTAGTGTAGAGTAAAACTGTCCTTCTCAAAATTGATTTCTGTTCCTTTTTCGCACCTTTATTTTCTAAAAACGCACCTCACAAGATCTTGCATAACTCCCTCAATTTAACAGTTAGAGACCACATTTCACTTTCATATTGTACCTAGGATCCATATCTACCATCCAACCCATCCAGATTCACAATATTTCACCAGTTCTTATTAAAAATCGTTTTGGTAAATTCAGGTGGGATTTGCAAAAGTGTCTAATTTTACAACGTGTCATTTTGGTTATAAATGGTTTTCAATCTTCCATTCAATTTCAAATTGTATGCTTTTGCTCAATCCATTGCTTGCAATTGCTAATATCTTTCTAGTGTTGGTCCAGTAAAGAATTGTTTTTTTTTCAAGATTTTTAGACA
Source organism: Ambystoma mexicanum (assembly GCF_040938575.1). Classification (NCBI taxonomy): domain Eukaryota; kingdom Metazoa; phylum Chordata; class Amphibia; order Caudata; family Ambystomatidae; genus Ambystoma; species Ambystoma mexicanum. The sequence continues at coordinate 1,548,600,317 of NC_090929.1, forward strand.
CATTCATTGTTTATCCATCCATTTCTGAATGTCATTTTAGCATTGCCAGGGTTTAAATCTGTTTTTCTCTCTCTTGTTTGGGGAGGGAAAGTCAGATTTCTATTTGGTTTCTTATTTCTGATTTCTATTTGGTTTCTTAATTGTCATTCCTGATTACCTGCTGATTCTGTTTATCCACTTAAGAATTGATTATTTGTGGGTTGCGGGAACGTTGCAGGGGGAAATTCTAATTCCAGTGGTATCTAACCTAAAATTCAAAAATATCTCTATTCCCTGGTGTTTTGTAGTTGTGTTAATAGAAAGTTAAACTAAGTGCATTGCTTACATTCATATTTTTCTTATCACCCCATTGTTGATAGCTTCCCCATATATTAAAGAGTGTGTGATTTTCTTGAATTTCTAAATAAATAGATAAATATTACCATTCCCTACCAGCCTGGTTCCTGGTCAATTGTGCCCCAGGGTATTTGAAAAGGGCGTGTGATATGAGTGGTGTATCTCTGAAATATTGAACCTATATATAACAAAATAAGCATTTCAGTTGTGCGCTGCATACTAGGCTGAGACCAGGGTGTATCGCCTGATTGAAATCCTTAACAAATTTGGGGGCCTGAGTCCAGGGATTGAGTTTGGTTACCACCCATGACAGTCTAACACAGCAGACTAACCTGCAGAGTAGTAATACTTTGTGTGGTGGGAATACTGTGCTACACTGTACATGCACCTCCCAAAACAAATACTCCAAAACCAGGCCTGTCTGTAAAAGTAAAATTAATTCAACCCCAAAATAATTAATAAAGAAAGAACATCTCCAAAATTGCTGTTCCAGTAGAAATCAGTATTTCTAGTGAGCACCCCCTGCACAAGCTCTTTGTCAGGGGTGAATGGCCATAAAAGGATGAACATGTCTGGCTGCAGGAAATCACATACAGATCACTGCCATGAACCTGGATACATGGCAGGACAATGGCCTATTACACCAAGCTCTGAGTGAATTAGACATGGCCCCAATAATTAAAGAGGAGCAAAGCAAAATTGCCAAAATTGTGGCCTACCTATACCTCCACATAGGAGTAATACGGGAAAAGCATGTTGAAGATACAGTTCTGGCACAGAATCAGATTGAATTATTAGAGAAAATCCAGACTGATCTAGACTCGGCAGAACAAAGACTACAGAAGAGCCAAGAATTGGAGGCAGAATCTAGAGATGATGTCACCAAATTAAAAGAGGATTTGGACTTCCTAGAGCACAAGAATGCAGATCAAGACACCCAATTACAGGCATTGAAAGAGGATTGTAATAAAAGGGTTGACTCTCTGCAAGAGAGTCAAAACAAGCTGGCACAAACATTACATTTTAATAGAGCCTGCGCAGAGCAGACAGTTATCCTACAAGACAGATAGACAAGTTGAATGAGGAAAATAATACATTCATTGTGAAAGACCTCCACTCTCAAGAGGAATTTGATCAGGAGCGCCAGAAATTCCATACTATAAAAAAACAAAGAGATGGCCTGGCGGAGCAGAGGGGCACCCTAAATCAAGAGAAAGATGCCCTAGGCCAGGAATTAAGCGAGTTACAAACCCAGTTACAGGAAAGTAAGTTGGCCCTCCAGGAGTAAAAAGAACTAGGAACTGAGCATGGGAAGCTAATGGAGCATTACAAAAGTGGCAACATACAGCAATTGGGCCTGTGCGAGCGGGGCACGTGTATTTCGGGGTGCGCGGGAAGTTACACACGTGATTGAGCGGGGTACGTGTATTTCGGGGGTGCGCGGGAACTTACACATGCGATTGAGCGGGGTACGTGTATTTCGGGGGTGCGCGGGAAGTTACACACGCCATTGAGTGGGGTACGTGTATTTCGGGGGTGTGCGGGAAGTTACACATGCGATTGAGCAGGGTACGTGTATTTCGGGGTTGCGCGGGAAGTTACACACACGATTGAGCGGGGTACGTGCATATCAGGGGTGCGCGGAAAGTATCACATTCTAATTCCAGTGGTATCTTTCCTAAAATTCAAAAATATCTCTATTCCCTGGTGTTTTGTAGTTGTGTTAATAGAAAGTTAAACTAAGTGCATTGCTTACATTCATATTTTTCTTATCACCCCATTGTTAATAGCTTCCCCATATATTAAAGAGTGTGTGATTTTCTTGAATTTCTAAATAAATAGATAAATATTACCATTCCCTACCAGCCTGGTTCCTGGTCAATTGTGACCCGGGGTATTTGAAAAGGGCGTGTGATATGAGTGGTGTATCTCTGAAATATTGAACCTATATATAACAAAATAAGCATTTCAGTTGTGCGCTGCATACTAGGCTGAGACCAGGGTGTATCACCTGATTGAAATCCTTAACAAATTTGGGGGCCTGAGTCCGGGGAATGAGTTTGGTTACCACCCATGACAGTCTAACACAGCAGACTAACCTGCAGAGTAGTAATACTTTGTGTGGTGGGAATACTGTGCTACAATGTACATGCACCTCCCAAAACAAATACTCCAAAACCAGGCCTGTCTGTAAAAGTAAAATTAATTCAACCCCAAAATAATTAATAAAGAAAGAACATCTCCAAAATGGCTGTTCCAGTAGAAATCAGTATTTCTAGGGAGCACCCCCTGCACAAGCTCTTTGTCAGGGGTGAATGGCCATAAAAGGATGAAAATGTCTGGCTGCAGGAAATCACATACAGATCACTGCCATGAACCTGGATACATGGCAGGACAATGGCCTATTACACCAAGCTCTGAGTGAATTAGACATGGCCCCAATAATTAAAGAGGAGCAAAGCAAAATTGCCAAAATTGTGGCCTACCTATACCTCCACATAGGAGTAATACGGGAAAAGCATGTTGAAGATACAGTTCTGGCACAGAATCAGATTGAATTATTAGAGAAAATCCAGACTGATCTAGACTCGGCAGAACAAAGACTACAGAAGAGCCAAGAATTGGAGGCAGAATCTAGAGATGATGTCACCAAATTAAAAGAGGATTTGGACTTCCTAGAGCACAAGAATGCAGATCAAGACACCCAATTACAGGCATTGAAAGAGGATTGTAATAAAAGGGTTGACTCTCTGCAAGAGAGTCAACACAAGCTGGCACAAACATTACATTTTAATAGAGCCTGCGCAGAGCAGACAGTTATCCTACAAGACAGATAGACAAGTTGAATGAGGAAAATAATACATTCATTGTGAAAGACCTCCACTCTCAAGAGGAATTTGATCAGGAGCGCCAGAAATTCCATACTATAAAAAAACAAAGAGATGGCCTGGCGGAGCAGAGGGGCACCCTAAATCAAGAGAAAGATGCCCTAGGCCAGGAATTAAGCGAGTTACAAACCGAGTTACAGGAAAGTAAGTTGGCCCTCCAGGAGTAAAAAGAACTAGGAACTGAGCATGGGAAGCTAATGGAGCATTACAAAAGTGGCAACATACAGCAATTGGGCCTGTGCGAGCGGGGCACGTGTATTTCGGGGTGCGCGGGAAGTTACACACGCAATTGAGCGGGGTACGTGTATTTCGGGGGTGCGCGGGAACTTACACATGCGATTGAGCGGGGTACGTGTATTTCAGGGGTGCGCGGGAAGTTACACACGCCATTGAGTGGGGTACGTGTATTTCGGGGGTGTGCGGGAAGTTACACATGCGATTGAGCAGGGTACGTGTATTTCGGGGTTGCGCGGGAAGTTACACACACGATTGAGCGGGGTACGTGCATATCAGGGGTGCGCAGAAAGTATCACACGCGATTCCATCAGGGTACGTGTATTACAGGGGTGCGCGGGAAGTTCCACACGCGATTGAGTGAGGTACGTGTATTTTGAGGTTGCGCGGGAAGTTACACACGCGATTGAGCGGGGTATGTGTATTTCGGGGGTGCGTGGGAAGTCACACACGCGATTGAGCGGGGTACATGTATTTCCGGGGTACGTGGGAAGTTACACACGCTAATGTCCAGGCTACGTGTATTTCGGGGTGCGCGGGAAGTTTCACACGCGATTCCATCAGGGTACGTGTATTACAGGGGTGCGCGGGGAGCACCACACGTGAATTGCACGTGTGGGTCCTCCCAGGTGTTCCCTCTACACCCTCCACGGCCCCTGCAGGTGGCTCACACCACAGGGGCCTACCCTGCACATGTCCTGCAGGCACCCCATCCACCATGGCCATGCCCTCCAGCAAACCCAAATGTCAACTTGCACTACTGCCCACCAACACATGTCCCCCTGCACCCCCAGCCACCAGGGGCACCCTCCACCAGGCCCCCACCCATGTCTCCCACCACCCCCCAGCACTGTGGGGCACCCTCCAGCAGGCCCCCACCCATGTCTCCCACCACCCCCACCCCCCAGCACTGTGGGGCACCCTCCACCAGGCCCCCACCCATGTCCAACTCATGTCCCCACCACCCCCACCCCCCAGCACTGTGGGGCACCTGCCAGCAGGCCCCCACCCATGCCCAACTCATGTTCCCCAACACCCCCAACCCCCAGCACTGTGGTGCACCCTCCACCAGGCCCCCACCCATGTCCAACTCATGTCTCCCACCACCCCCACCCCACAGCAGTGCAGGGGCACCCTCCACCAGGCCCCCACCCATGTCTCCCACCACCCCCACCCACCAGCACTGTGGGGCACCTGCCAGCAGGCCCCAACCCATGTCCAACTCATGTTCCCCACCACCCCCATCCCCCAGCACTGTGGGGCACCTGCCAGCAGGCCCCCACCCATATCCAACTCATGTCTCCCACCACCCCCACCCCCCAGCACTGTGGGGCACCTGCCAGCAGGCCCCCACCCATGTCTCCCACCACCCCCACCCCCCAGCAGTGCAGGGGCACCCTCCACCAGGCCCCCACTCATGTCTTCCACCACCCCCACCCCCCAGCAGTGCAGGGGCACCCTCCACCAGGCCCCCACCCATGTCTCCCACCACCCCACCCCCCAGCACTGTGGGGCACCTGCCAGCAGGCCCCCACCCATGTCTCCCACCACCCCCACACCCCAGCACTGTGGGGCACCCTCCACCAGGCCCCCACCCATGTCTCCCACCACCCCCACCCCCCAGCAGTGCAGGGGCACCCTCCACCAGGCCCCCACCCATGTCCAACTCATGTCCCCACCACCCCCACCCCCCAGCACTTTGGGGCACCTGCCAGCAGGCCCCCACCCATGTCCAACTCATGTTCCCCACCACCCCCACCCCCAGCACTGTGGGGCACCTGCCAGCAGGCCCCCGCCCATGTCCAACTCATGTCTCCCACCACCCCCACCCCCCAGCACTGTGGGGCACCTGCCAGCAGGCCCCCACCCATGTCCAACTCATGTCTCCCACCACCCCCACCCCACAGCAGTGCAGGGGCACCCTCCACCAGGCCCCCACCCATGTCTCCCACCACCCCCACCCCCCAGCAGTGCAGGGGCACCCTCCACCAGGCCCCCACCCATGTCTCCCACCACCCCCACCCCCCAGCACTGTGGGGCACCTGCCAGCAGGCCCCAACTTATGTTCCCCAGCCAACATGTCATCACAATCTAGATCCCTGGTCCCTATGGTCAGCCTCCAAATGCAAAACAGCCATCTGAGTATTGCATCCACCCACTCTGAAATGGCAATTACATGACAGAACACCAATTGCAAGTTTCAAAACAAACACATGTCCCTCACATACACCCAATGGGTGTCAGTGAATCTCAAAACCCATATCATGATATGCATGAAACCAATGAGATGATACTACACATTGAAGTTCGATAAAAAAATATGTATTAAAGGAAACATAAATAGATTCAAAAATAAAGAAACAGAAATGGGAATGTACAGAAATGAAAAGAAGCATGTCCGTGAAAAAAAGCAAAAGCAAAAATCATAATCCAAAGTAATGGTGTCCAAAGTCACTGTCCACAAAAGAAAATCCTATGGGAAATAATAATTGAAAGCCATTGCTCCATGGGTAAATTGTGAAAGTGAAATAAAATCCAACAGTGAACTATGTACAAGCCAGGGTCCATTGTCCCAACCACAGAAATGAAACCTATCTAACAACACTAACTAATAAAATAAACTATATACAAAAATGTGGCCAATGTCCAAAAGGTCCAAAAAAAATAAAAAAACAAAGGAAACCTAACACTAACTACAAAACTATTTACATGGGCAGCTGGCTAGTCCAACGGCTCACTGGATGTTGTCATGGGCCAGGGCATCATCAAACTCCTGTTCAATGGCTTGGAGGCGGGCATGTTCCCTGGCCCTGCGGTCTTGCAGGGATAAAGCAGTGTCCAGCTCCAACTCCCTGCGAAGACCCTCGAGGCACGCATGGAGTTCTCCGCCATGACCATTGTGAGCCGTTCCTCCTCTGCCCGCTGCCGCTCCGCACCTATCTGCTGGCCCAACAGCTCCCACACGGAAGCCACTCCCATTCCAGGGTTCTCCTGCCCCCCGTCCAATGCCTGCACCCCTGATGTTAATGGCCCCGAGCCATGATGCCTCCCACGTCGAGCCTGTCGCTGCCTCCGACGCAACTGCCTGTGCCAGCACGATGGCATCCAGGCTGATGGAATCCACCGACGCCGTCATGCACGTGCCCTGCCCGATGATGCCGTCACATCCTCCATCTGCTGGGGTCCAGTTGCTGGTGTGTCCACCCCTGCTGGACCTCCGACTCCCGACTGTGGCAGGGATGGGATCCCCACCGAGCCGGCTGCATTGGTCGGGGCAGGTCCACAGGGGGCCCTGGTGGCATCTGGGCCGGAAGACGGCATGGAGAACGACTGGTGCATAGTCTCCACAGAGGAGGAGAGGGTCGCCAGATTGGCCGACACATGTAGGAAACCCCCGACCATGGCCGATCCCAGCTGGGCCACGTCGGCACGGTGCTCTCTGTGATGACGTGCATGCTCCTCCCGGGAAGCACGCACCTCATCATGAATTGCACCTGTGCACAACGCGACACCAATCAGGACCTTCTCCATACGGCCAGGGGTCCCCTCGTCCGCAGGTGGAGGGGAGTCAGATGACATGGACATCCCCCCTACCTGCGGATGGGCCTGGGATGGGGCATCCCTGCTGGTGCATGGTGGTGCAGTCACAGTGTCAGGGACAATGACATACACAGGCCCCTCCACTGTGACCTGTGCTGCCTCCTGCCCCTGCCCCTGGACTGCACCACTTGCACCAGCAGGGATGCCCCCACCAGGCCCCATGTGCGCCTCAGTAGCGGCCTCCTCCTCCTCTGTGGAAACCACCAACCTGGATGGCTCCACCCTGTCTTCCGCCGTTGCAAGCCCCTGTGGGGGCTCACCCACCCCTTCCGCTGCAGCCATGGGGGCTTCCCCGCCGCTTTGCTCCACAGAGCCGTCTCCGCCCTCTTCTTCACGTGGTGCTGTGTAGAGGGAGACATAGAACACAAGCATCAGGGTACTGTACAATGGTCCCCTAGACAGGAAGCAATAGCAGATGAGTGGAACTGTCAAAGATCACTTCCATCATGTCCCTCCACAACACATGGATCAGTGCAGGTAAAACACATGCGGTAACAGGCATGGCGCATGCTATGGACATTAGCATACATGTCCAAGGGATTCCTGGAACATACAATGTTGTTTTGGAACTCACATGCATCATGGGCCATGCCTATCACATGCACACACTTCACCCTAGTTCCATCCATCTGGCCTTGTACACCACAGACACAGTGGATACAAGGATGACTAGGCTGCATCAGTGAACCTGAACATTGCGACAGACATGTGTCATGCATCCCTGGCATTCACAAGTTCCAGACACACAGGTCAGATACACAGACATTGACAGCATACATGTACATGGCATCAGCACCCATCCCTCACCCCCACCCATGTCCAGGAACAGAGACTGGCATGCTTTCATGTGGCCATTCCACATAGGGCAACCCATGTTGCATTTGAACACATGCACCAACCGTGTGGTTCACAAATTACTGGTCTCACATGCATGACGTCCCTGCACACACACATGCATACATGGCCTATGTCACACATACAGGCAAGTATCAGACAACCAGCACACTGCGACATGCCCTGTCTCACACAGCAATGCTTGGCCACTTACCGCTCAACTCCAGACGAGTCTGCCTCTCAAGGACCTGGGCGTGGAGCGCTGGGCCTACGCGTTCCAGGACCCTCATCTGGATGGGACTCATGCGGCCCCGGCCCCCTTCCACGAGGCGCCGGGCCTTCAAGAGGATCCTGGACCTGCAGTCATCCCAGCGCTTCTTGACATGTTGGTAGTTGCGAACTGCCACCCCCTCCGCGTTGATGGCAGTCACGATGTCCGTCCAGATCTGAGTCCGTCCTTCCTTGTTGGCGCGCTTACTTCCGAAGAGGGCATCATACTGCCCCAGGACTTGCTCCACCAGGACACCAACTTCGGTGGCAGTGAAGCTGGTGCCCCTCTGCCTCTCTGGCTGGGGGTTCTCAGTGGTGCCAGATGTTTCAGTGCCCGACATGGCAACCCCAGAGGCAGGAGTGGGTGGGCAACTGGGTCCTGGGGCTGGGCTGTGGAGCGATGGTATCCCAGTCGGGAGTCTTCTGTTCCAGCAGGGGTGGACACAGCAAATGGACCCCTGCAGATGGCTGATATGCAGGCACCAAATGGCAGGGCACGGTGGCAGCAGGCAGGCAGCAGCAGATGGCTCGTGGGAGGCTGCTCGGGGCTCTGGGGGGCAGTAATTCGGCCTTTTGGGCAGGAGCGTGGTCTTCTGCGTGGCCAGCTTGATAGGGAGTGAATTGGCACGTGAAAATCCTGCATGTCTGCGTGTAATTTGAGGAAAGGCCCTTAGCGCGTATGCACGTCAGCACGCATATGCGATTTCATTGGACCAAAGGCCCTTAGCGCGTGAGCGTGTCTGTGACGTAACGCACGCGGGTGTTTCCCTCATTGCACGTGATGGCGCACCCCTGTAATACACCTACCCTGATGGAATTGCGTGTGATACTTTCCGCGCACCCCTGATATGCACGTACCCTGCTGATATTGCGTGTGAAACTTCCCGCGCACCCCGAAATACACGTAGCCAGGACATTCGCGTGTGGAACTTCCCACGCACCCCTGATTTACACGTACCCTGCTGAATTCACATGTGAAAATTCCTGCACACCCCTGATGTACATGTACCCTGATGGAATCGCGTGTGGAACTTCAAGCGCACCCCTGTAATACACGTACCCTGCTGAAATCGCGTGTGAAACTTCCCACGCACCCCGAAATACACGTAGCCAGGACATTTGCATGTGGAACTTTCCGCGCATCCCTGATATACATGTACCCTGCTGACTTCGCGTGTGAAACTTCCCACGCACCCCAAGATACACATAGCCAGGAGATTCACGTGTGTAACTTCCCGCGCACCCCTGATATATATGTACCCTGCTGACTTTGCGTGTGAAACTTCCCACGCACCCCAAGATACACGTAGCCTGGAGATTTGCTTGTGTAACTTCCCACGCACCCCGAAATACACGTAGCCAGGAGATTTGCGTGGGGAACTTCCCGCGCACCCCGAAATACACATAGCCAGGACATTCGCGTGTGGAACTTCCCGCCCACCCCTGGAATACATGTACCCTGCTGATATTGATTGTGAAACTTCCAGCGCACCCCGAAATACACGTAGCCAGGACATTCGCGTGTGGAACTTCCCGCGCACCCCTGATATACACGTACCCTGCTGAATTCACGTGTGAAAATTCCGCGCACCCCTGATGTACACGTACCCTGATGGAATCGCGTTTGGAACTTCAAGCGCACCCCTGTAATACACGTACCCTGCTGAAATTGCGTGTGGAACTTCCTGCGCACCCCTGAAATACACGTACCCTGCTGAAATCGCGTGTGGAACTTCCCGTGCACCCCTGAAATACAAGTACCCTGATGGAATCACGTGTGAAACTTCCTGCGCACCCCTGAAATGCACGTACCCAGCTGAAATGACGTGAGGTACTTCCCGTGCACCCCAGTGAAACACGTAGCCCGCTTGCTGTGCTGGTACAGGGTTAGCGCAGCCCTTTGCGCTGGATTGGGGATTTTGATGGCTTTTCCCTGCGCAAGAGGAGTTCTTGGGGGCGTAACTGGCGCTGCTGCAGGGTTGCTGCGCCACTATGCGCCACGGTTGGTTTTGGTAGCTGGAATCCATGAATGCGCTGTGCGCGGAAATGGGTTTTGGCGCAGGCGGCTGGCGCAGGGATTCACACGCACACACTGTGCACCAGCCGCGTGCGCCACTTGTGCGCTGAATTCTATGAATTACCCCCATGTATTAGTATGAAGATAAAGAAGACTTAACTATACTACAATCAAAGCTAAACAATGAGCAACGTAGCATTTTTCAAGAAGTAACAAAAGAAATTGCACATGGTGTATGACATGAAAACAAAGAATGCATCTGTCAAAATTACAAACCTATACTATTGTATGTCAGTGGTGAAGCTGGTTCTGGCAAAACATTGCAAATCAAAATCATCAGTAAGTTCATTCAACAATTGACAAACAACAAACTGTCAGCTGTTGTCACTGCCCCCACAGGTTTAGCTGCCTACAACATAGGTGGTGTCACTTTACACCGATTACTACTCCTGCTAGTAGAACACCAAAACAAATTAGATTATTACAAACTTTCTGCAGAAGCTGCAATGGAACTACACAGAGTATTGAAACAAATGAAAATGCTACTAATAGATGAAGTGAGCATGGTGTCCAACCTAATGGTGGCTTTGATTCACCTCAGATTACAAGAAGTACTCAAAACAAACTATGAAGAGCTCTTTGCAGGAAAACACATTATTGTTTTCTGAGATCTTCTTCAATTGACACCAGTAAAAGGTGAGCCTATTTTTAAAACATTAGGACACAAACTCTGCCGTAAAATTGTTGGCAGCATAGGAATTGTCAACCTTTGGCAACATTTCCAATACAGAGAATTAACAGAAAACATGCGGCAATCTGCAGATCTCACTTATGCCAACATCTTAAAAAGTATCAGAGTTGGTATGCTTTCTAAAGAAGCAGAAGCAATATTGAAAACCCGGCACATTCATGCGCTTTATGGTGATAATGCATGTGCTACAGATGTTATGGAACATTTAGCCCACAAAAATGTCAATTGTATGGCCTTAATGCCAACTCTTGCAAGTTGTTTCAAATTCAATGAAATAATGTTAAGTAAAGAAATGCAACCAATAATGGAAATTAGCGCCACAGACAAACTAGATGTACATGGAATGACACTACCCATGTGTGACCAAGCCACAACAAGACTAAATAGTTTAGAAAAATCAATCTCAAACAGAGCAGGCTTGGAAAAGATATTAAAATTATCCTTAAATTGCAGAGTAATGCTGAAATGTAACCTTGGGTACAGTTGTTGGCTTTCAAACATACCCATGTGACAACAAAATTCAGTTTGTCAATATTCTTTTTGAAAACTTTCAGAAGTAAAAAGAATAGGACGCTCAACAGCTCGATTCCTTCTCTCCAAAGACATGTATGTACGCAGAGAACAATTTTCTCTAACTCTAGCATACGCAGTCACCGTTCATTAATCACAAGGTCTTACCCTAGACAAAGCAATGACATACATTGGTAACACACTCTGTAAAGAAGGCATGAGCTACGTCGCACTATCACGCTTACGTACACTTGACGGTCTATTTCTAATCAACTTTGATGCAAGTAAAATAAACGCTGATATTCTTTGCATTTTAGAATACAATAGACTTCGTTCACTATACACTCCCCATCTAAACAAATATTCTGTTCCACAAAAAGTAAAACATTATAAAGGAAAAATAAATCAAACAGAAAAGCAACAGGATGTCACTGCAAATCCTCGAAAGAGAGTAAAAGAAAGTAATACTTCATCAAGTGCCACAAGCAAAAAAGAATCAATTAGGGAAAGTAAACTAGGTACTTCTTCAAAGAAGGAAGACAAACTCCAAAAAAAGCAGTCAGATACAGAACTACCTGGTCCATTTAAACTCTCAAATATAGTTGGTGTAAGTTGCTACGCAAATGTAGCAATGAATATTCTATTTCAATTGCCACCAATTGTTGAGAATATTTACTTACACAGTACAGACTCATTGTGTTTGCAAATGTTAGTACTTCTCAGAAACGCAGCAAACAATCCTGACAACACGTATAGTGTTTATGGAATAAGACAACAATTGGACTACTATGCTGGAATGGTGAAATTCACTATAAACTCACAGGAAGATCCACATGAATTTCTAATATACTTACTATTAGTACTGGAAAACAAAAACATTCCTATAAATGAAATCTTCCAGATTTCATACGTGTGGAAACATACATGCACTCTCTGCAACAATGTGACACAAGAACAAATCCCCAATGAACGCTTTGTGTATATATCAATTCCTAATTGTGAATCCGTTCCATTTCAGCAACTTGTACAAAATGCAAACCATGGTAGATTATGTTCGACCTGCAATTCAGATAATCGCTCCATGTTAGTAATACAAACACATAGTAAATACGTAATACTAATGCTTCTACGTTACAATGCAGATGGTACCAAAAACAACTGCAAGCTGACTGGATTCACACATGGTCAAATATCACTTGGTAGGAAAACCTTCACAACAATAGGTATAATCTACCACACAGGAGCCACAACCAATTCAGGGCACTACACTGCATATATAAAAAAGAAATGTGGATGGTTTCAATGTAATGATAGTACCATTACTCTAAAGCAGAGATTACCAGCAAATCTTACAAATGCTTATTTAATGTTCTTAAAACCAAAATTTGATAACTAAACTGTACTTAAACCTTAAGTACATTTGTAGTAAAAAAATATAAACTGTCACAATGTTCCAAAAGCTATCTAACTGCCCAAAGATGCTACAACAACTAATCAGATAAATTAATACCACTCAAATAGATAAAAAAAACAGACAGTTAGAATACACCAATTGGTATCTAACTGTCCCAAAATTTAGAAATATCCAAACAGATAAATCAATACCACAAAATTATATAAAAAAATAAACAGTTAGAATACGCCTACTGGTATCTAAGTGCTCCAAAACTTTACAATATCCAAAAAAATACCTAATATCTTACTGCTCCCAAAAACTGGAACAATCCAATGTATAAAGCATTAGCCAGAAACAACAAGTAAACACTGAAAACAAATAAACTGTAGCATAACACAAAAAGTTTTTTTTTAATCCAACATGGATTTTTTTCTCCCACAGACCCAATGATTTTAGTAACTAACACAGAAACTGAGCAAATTGCACAGTAATCTGGTTTGTCATCTACTAAATATGAGGGTCAAAAAAAAGAAGAAAATGTTTATTGTACAATGTAATAAGTCTTTATAAAATACTAATACTAACATGCTATTTTCTTTTATCACAGAAATGAACAAGAAAAACATGGACTCCCGTTACTAAACCAAATAGTAAGTATAACATGATAAATACAACCATCGCAGCATACCACACCCATTCTGGCTTATAACAATGTTCCTTATAAATTTGTTTTTGACCCAAAGTTATAAACCACTTTGAGTGTGATATGCTGCGGTGCTTGTGGCCAGAGCATAGACTCTTGGGTGCATGGCATATGAGTGTGATATGCTGCGGTGGTTGTGGCCAGGGCATAGAGTCTTGGAGAACCTAGTACAATAGGTGTGTACCATACCATATTTAGGAAAAGACGTGCATCTATTATACCCAATTCATTTATGAACATAAATTATTCTTTGCTCCCAATAACCTATGTTTTTAAGTTTAGTTTTAAAAGGTTGTCAGTTGAAACAATCCAACCCTTTAAAAACCAATATAATTCATAAATCTGTGACCCCCAGCATAACGTCGTCTAAGACTGTACACTGAGCTGGCAGAGCCGACCTTTGTAAAAGCTTTAGACAGACGTTTACATGGGACATTTTATTTGTGCAAATAGGGATACCTTCTAAATTCATGTGATCATTTCAGTGCTAAGTCTTATTTAACAATCTGAACCATAATGTAGAAGGATAAATATGCGAACAATCATAAAAAATGACCTTCTCATTTGTTAAGTCAGCCAAGTTGCAGGCTCAGAGAAGCTTCTTAATGTTTGCAAAGGTTGGTCGAAGTTTAGTAAATGTACTGACATGTGCATTTGTACCCAATTGGGACAATCCTAAAATCCACATAAGCAAATTGATAGTCACCCTCTACGGGTTTTTTTATTAAAAAACAAGTATATTGTTTAGATTGTTCTTGAGAATTAACACATCTTATCAATTTAGTTATATGAAAGCTGATCTATAAAATATTTCCACAGAATAGGCACATATTGTATTAAGGTTGTGCTGTGAGCCTATCGACATTATTTTCAAAATAACATTGCCACCCATGATAGCTAACCACAGACTAGATAGAGGCCATTCCTTGTCTGGCTGGAACATGTGACAAATCTTCAAAGGCCTTTTGTAAGACTGACATATATATAAATTAAAACGATAGAGAGGTAAAATCCACCCATTTCTTTTACGTATCTTTTCGTAATGGCCAATGAAATATCACGCTCAAATCTTCCTCAAACCAGATTCATGGTCTTACCATGAAGCAGCACGAGTGATTTTAATACAGGTTGTGGAGGTAACTTTTTACAACAGTTTCCACCATAACCAGAGGAGCGCTGGAGCCCATCCTGCCTCATCTGATCCCGGAGGGTGACTTTTGGAGAAGTCCAACACGACGGCATCTGTGCCTTGAGAGAAATCCTTGCTGCAGTACTCCTGACTCCCCAAAAGCTAATTTGCAGGCTGGAGTCCCCGCGTGGGACATGCACATACTGCCCAGCTGACCTGTGTGCTCTAATTTGCAGAGCACTGAAATCATTTGTTCCATATCATATGCGGCGTGCAAACAAGAAAATGGCCACCGCGTCTTTGGTTATATGTTGCCAAGTAACCGGCCGATACCTCTGATTGGCCACAACACTGCATTTACCTGGCCTGATCTCACCGGAAAGTGCAAACCAGTTTCCTTCTAAGGCACTCCTTAGGGCTGTCTGTGCCTGTCCGAGCCGAACGAGCCCATAGGACGTGGAATTTTGTCCCATTATATTCTTCACACCCTACCCACGAATCAAAAAATTGTCACAGAGTAAGGCTATCTTTTGTACTTCAAACCCATTTCATCTTCAAACATTGCCCAAATGATTCAAAAAAAGGTAGCAGGCTCTCCTCTCCAGAAAGAACATGGCATGATAACCTGTTCTGAGTTGAGAGTTTGCAGCAGACGCTTTTTGCTCACTGTACCTTTCACAGATGGGAAATATCCATTTGTATATCAGTCTTTGTCCTGCCCACATGGGCAGTTGGGCACCGAAATGCTATATGATGATATGATATGATAAGGTATTTGTAACGCGCCTATACACAGGTGTTTCAAGGCGCGACGAGGCAGGGAGGGGAGGAACAAGGGGAGACAAAACAAACGATCCTACTAGGCCAGGTGACATTCAGATCGCGCAGGGGTGGGGGAGGGGGGAAAAAGTGCAAGGGGAAGGGGAGGGGGGGAAGTGCAGTAAAGGTAAGTGGCGTAAAGTAATAAATAAAAAAGGGCCAGCTAGTGGCAAGTGCAAGGTAAGTGCAGAACAAGTGCTGGGGGAGGGGGGGCTGTAGGGATACAGAGACAGTCCCGTAGTGCAGAGGGGTTCCAGGGGATCAGTGACTGGGACCAGGACCGAAGGCAGTTTAGAGTGGTCCAGTTGCAGGATCAGTGCAGTTTAGTGAAGAATTAATTAGCTGTTCAGCAGGGGAGAGGGAGAGAGAAAGCAGAAGCAAAGAGGAAGGTTTTGAGGTGCTTCCGGAACCGGAGGTGGTTCTCCTTAAGTTTCAGGGAGGCAGGAAGGCTGTTCCAGAGGGAGGCCCCTGCCGCGGAGAGAGATCTACCCCCAGCTCGTTGCTTCGAGAAGCGGCTGACCATGAGGGAGTTGGAGGCGGATGAGCGAAGGGCTCGGGGAGGAAGATATTTGGGAAGAGAGAGTTGAAGGTATTTAGGACCCAGGCCCCAGAAGGCCTTGTGGACAATGCAGAGGGTTTTGAACTTTATCCTCGCAGCCACTGGGAGCCAGTGTAGAGATTTCAGTCCTGGAGAGATACGGTCCCTGGGCTTGAGGCCAAGGACAAGTCTCGCAGTTCTGTTCTGGATGAGTTGCAGAGGGCGGAGAGTGGAGGCAGGCAGATTAAGATAGAGGCTGTTACAGTAATCCAGCTTCGAGAGAACCAGGGCTCGGGAGACAGTGAGCTTCTGGGGGAAGGAGAGGAAGGGAAGAATACCTCTGAGGAGGTGCAGCTGGTAGTGTGACCTCTTGGCGACGTCAGAAATATGAGGAGAGAAGGAGAGTGTGGAGTCGAAGATGACCCCAAGGTTTTTTGCCTTACAGGTAGGAGCAGGGAGGGGGCCAAGGGAGGCAGGCCAGAGAGCTGCAGGGAAGGAGGGAGTGGGAGTACCGATGAGTAGAATCTCAGTCTTACTTGCATTAAGGCAGAGGTCATTGGCGGCACACCATTCTTGGATAGCAGACAGACAGTCAGAGATGAGGGAAGGAGAGGGGGAGGCTGAGGGTAGCCTGAAAATGAGCTGGGTATCATCCGCATAGCACTGGAAATTAGGGCAGAGAGCGGCGATGCGGTGGGCAAGGAGAGCCAGATACTGGTTGAACAGCCAGGGAGAGAGATTAGATCCCTGGGGGACACCACAGGTGGAGAAAAAGATGTCGGAGAGGAAGGACCCCAGTTGGACCTGGGAGGGTCGATTTGAAAGGAAAGAGGTCAGCCACGCCAGAGCCTGACCAGTGATACCCAGGTTTTCCCGGAGACGGTTGAGCAGGATGGCATGGTTGACAGTGTCAAAGGCAGAGGAGAGATCGAGCAGAATGAGAACACACGGAGTGTTGGAATCGAGGTTCAGGAGCAGGTCTTCACAGATGTTCAGAAGAGCAGTTTCCGTGCTTCCGGCAGCTCTGAAGCCAGATTGATGGTCATGAAGACTACCAACAGATTCAGCATGGAGGTTAAGCTGGGAGATGGCCAGTTTCTCCAGGAGCTTGCCCAGGAAGGGAGTGATGGAGATAGGGCGATAGTTAGCTGGGCAGGAGGGGTCGGAAGAGGGTTTCTTGAGAAGAGGGTGCACAAGGGAGTGCTTGAGGGGGGAAGGGAAGACTCCAGAGGCGAAGGAGTGGTTGCAAAAGTCAGCCAGGGCAGGAGCCAGGGAGTCGATGTGGTCCTTGATAGTTTTGGAGGAACAGGGGTGAACCTGTTTAGACGAGACTTTCATTGATCGGACTTGTCTGGAAACCTCGTCAGCAGAGAAGGGTGGAAAGGCAGAGAAAGAGGGAGGTGGGTTGACCGCAGAAGGGCCAGAGGAAGAGCCGGGTAGGGAGGGAGGGAGGTGAGAGGAGGAGAGCGAGGACAGGATGTCCTGAGTTTTAGAGATGAAGTGAGAGGCCAGTGTAGTGCAGAGGGCCTGGGAGGGGACAGGAGAGGTAGAGACTGCAACAGGGTTGGCCAGCTCCTTGCAGATTTTAAAGAGTTTGGTGGAGTTGTTTGATGCCGCAGAGATGCGGGCTTGGATAAGGGCTCTCTTCTTGGTGAGAACGGAGAGCGGGTACTGCCTTTGAAGCAGACGGCAGGCCAGTTTGTCAGAGGATGAACATGAAGCACGCCATTTCCTCTCAGCAACCCTGCACTTGCGTTTTAGGGTGACGAGATCCGAGTCATACCAGGAGTTACATTTGGCTTTGGGCTTTGGGCTTCAGGCGGATTCTCATGACGGGGGCAAGGATATCAAGAGTAGCAGATAAAGCAGAGTGGAGCATGGAGAGGGCTGTGTCAGGGTGGGAGTCAGCCGAAGGGGCAGGGGGGGAGAGAAGGTAGCAGCAAAAGCCAAAACTGACACACGCTTCATGGGTCGGATGACCGAGAAGGTGGGTGGCAGTGAAGAGGGTGGCTTTGCCTGAGGGGTAGGGAGGGTGAGGTGGGAGGATAGGAGAAAGTGATCACTCCAGGAGAGAGGAGTGGAGAGAGGGACGGAGAGGGGAAGGTCAGAAGAGATCAGAGCATCAAGAGTGTGCCCAGCAGAGTGAGTAGGCCCAGACGGGAGAATAGAGAGTGAGAGAGAGTCGCAGATGTCACGAAAGAGACAAGTGGGGGGACTGGAGGCATCAAGGTGGATGTTGAAGTCGCCAAGAAGGAGGAGTTGAGTGGTTGAGGACAGGAGTGAGGAGGAGAGGTCAGCCCACTCAGAGAGGAAGGAGGAAATTTGACCAGGTGGCCGATAGATAGTAGCCACGGTAAGGGAATGGCTAGGAGAGAGAGAGAGTCGGCAGACAAGACATTCAAAAGAGGAGTAGGTCTGAGTGGGAGTGACAGTGGCAGGAATCCACTCAGGGAAGATAAGGGCAACACCACCCCCTGCACGGTTAGGCCTGGGCATGGAGAGGATCTTGTAACCGTCAGGTAGGAGTGTGTCAAAGCTGGTGGCAGAGCAGGCTGTGAACCAAGTCTCAGTGAGACAGAGGACGTCGAGGTCCAGTTCCTCAAGAAGGTGACAGATATCGGAGGAGTGCTTGATGGCAGAGCGAGTGTTTAGAGTGGCAATGTGGAGAAGGCTGCCATCCTTGAAGAACTTCCGGGGAGGGGTACAGATCAGAGGTACGCCCTGCGGAGGTATTGAGGAAGGAGGTGAAGAAGGAGCACGAGAGGGGGCAGGGAGGGAGGGTAGAGGCAAGGTAGCCAAGGATAGAGGAGGGGGGACAGCAGGAGAGGGGAGGAAGTTGATGAGGTGTGGGAAGCGTCTATCGAAGAGGTGAAGGTTGGCCTGGGGGCCTTGGACCAAGATCGTCCCATTAGCGTAGACATTAATGATGTCCTTAGAGGAGCGGAAGGGGGCCAATAGGACATCCCAACGGGTGCCACCATTAATGGGAGAGGAGGAGAAAGGAGAGAGCACAGAGACCATATGAAGGGTGCATAGGTTGGGCAAAGGCACGAAAAAGAGGATGTCAGTGAGAGTTTCCTTAGAGCAGGCATTAGTGTAGGTGTCAGCGATAGGGAGGCCTGGGTTGGAGACCAGGATGTCCTTTTTAAACTTTTTCCTACCAGATTTAGTGAGGAGAGCAGGATAGTCGATGGAGAAGCAGTTAGAGAAGATAGGTGAGACAGAGAGCACCATGGAGTAGGAGGGAGGGGGGGGAGACAGACGAAACGAGAGCACGCAGATAGGAAGTGAGCGGCAAGCACACGTTACCACAATTAGAGCAAACAAACAGTAAAGCGTATTAGGTACCGGGCCACCTAAGTTTGAGAATCCTGCGAGGGGAGAAATAGCACCATAGTTTACCTCAACTGTGTGTACAGTGAGGCAAGGCCCCGTGTGCGGATGTAACCAGGAGTGGAGGGGTGGGCCGGGGAGCAGGAACAGGTGGAACTGGCGACTGGCGTCCCCTGCGGACACCTGCAGACACACAGGGAGCCGCACTATAGGAGTCGCCCTTGGCCTGGGGCCCTTAGCCGCGGGGGCTGCCGGGCAGAGGGCTGCCCAGGAGGGGGGAGGTTATAGGCAGAGGGAGAGGAAGGGGGGGGTGTGGGCGGGCAGGGAGGCGGGGAGGGAGAGGAAGAACCAGGAAGTGGGAGGGGGAGCAGGAGCAGGCCCAAACAACGCGCTAGGAGCGCGACTACAATTTAAACAAAAAATAAAATTTTACAACTCACGGAGGCCCAGGCAGGGCTACCAAGGCCTGCAGTACCCCTCAGGCCACCGGCGACCGCTCTCCGCGCTCAGCTGGAGAAAAAAAGCGAGCGGGGGAACGGCCGTCGAGTAGGCCAGAGGGGAGGCAGGCAACAGCCAATCAGAGGGGGGGTGGGCGGGCAGGGAGGCGGGGAGGGAGAGGAAGAACCAGGAAGTGGGAGGGGGAGCAGGAGCAGGCCCAAACAACGCACTAGGAGCACGACTACAATTTAAACAAAAAATAAAATTTTACAACTCACGGAGGCCCAGGCAGGGCTACCAAGGCCTGCAGTACCCCTCAGGCCACCGGCGACCGCTCTCCGCGCTCAGCTGGAGAAAAGAAGCGAGCGGGGGAACGGCCGTCAAGTAGGCCAGAGCGGAGGCAGGCAACAGCCAATCAGAGGGGGGGGTGGGCGGGCAGAGAGGCGGGGAGGGAGAGGAAGAACCAGGAAGTGGGAGGGGGAGCAGGAGCAGGCCCAAACAACGCGCTAGGAGCGCGACTACAATTTAAACAAAAAATAACATTTTACAACTCACGGAGGCCCAGGCAGGGCTACCAAGGCCTGCAGTACCCCTCAGGCCACCGGCGACCGCTCTCCGCGCTCAGCTGGAGAAAAGAAGCGAGCGGGGGAACGGCCGTCGAGTAGGCCAGAGGGGAGGCAGGTAACAGCCAATCAGAGGGGGGGGTGGGCGGGCAGGGAGGCGGGGAGGGAGAGGAATAACCAGGAAGTGGGAGGGGGAGCAGGAGCAGGCCCAAACAACGCACTAGGAGCGCGACTACAATTTAAACAAAAAATAAAATTTTACAACTCACGGAGGCCCAGGCAGGTCTACCAAGGCCTGCAGTACCCCTCAGGCCACCGGCGACCGCTCTCCGCGCTCAGCTTGTCCTCTCTGAACAAGAGTACCAACAGCAACCCAATACACGTGTTTTAGCCTTGTTGGGCCTCATCAGCGAGGTGAAGCTCTGCCTCTCTGAGCACAGTGAGCAGGGAATCCACGTCTGGTTGCCCCCAGGTAACTCAGGGTGACCAAATGAGTTCGTCCGAAAAATCCCACTGTGAGCCTTCCTACAAGTATACTGCGAGGAGGCTTATGACTACCACATACCTCTGGCATACAATCTTCCACCGCTGAACCGGGCCTGATGATATCGACCCACCACCTGTGTTAAACTATCTTGTACAGTCATATAAATAATGTATCGCATAGACCCGATCTCAGTATAACCACAACGGCTGCTCTCTGCCTCATAGCCGTTTGAGCTTCATAAAGTGCAATTACCTGACATCCTTACTGTGCTAACATCGCACAGCCTTACAACTGCTATAACGTAGAATAGAATCAAAAACTTTTCCTCTTATTGCTGCCCGATGCTCTGCACTCTGATGCATGCCGAGAACATCACAGTCTGTAACAGATGAGCATCTAAGCACCCTACATGTTCCCCCTTTGATTAATTAATCACTATATTATAGTCTTGCGTGTACCTAACTAAATACAACTCCGATTTCCATATAACGGACTCGACAGTCTACATATTAGCCGCACCTACTGCTATTCTTTCACATGTATTTACAATAATATGTACATTTACACAGACCTTTTTTTTACCATTTTCAGGTTGTTTCCCAGCCAAATTACACGCCCCATAGCACCGCCAAAGCCCCCGGACATGACTATTTGCACTTAGGATTGGGCTGCCACTACACTAAGGGGGTAATTCATAGAATTCAGTGCACATCCATAAGCAGCCATGGCGCAGAGTGGCGCAGCGACCCTGCAGCAGCGCCAGTTACGCCCCAACCCCGTCCGGTGCGCCAAAAACATCCCACAAATCCAGTACATGGCACAAAGGTCAGTGGACCAGCATACAGCCACCCAATCACTAAAAAGCATGTAAAACCTCCCGCGCACGCCCCTGAATACACGTACCCCACTCGCGCCAAGCCCATCGCGTGTAAAACTCCCCGTGCACCCCTCGGAAAACATGTACCCCACTTGCGCTAGTCCAATAGCATGTAAAACTCCCCACGCACGCCCCAGAATACACGTACCCGCTCGCGCCAGGCCCATCGCCTGTAAAACTCCACGCGCACCCCTCGGAAAACACGTACCCCACTCGCGCTAGGCCAATAGCGTGTAAAACTCCCCACGTATGCCCCAGAATACACGTACCCCGCTCAGGGCAGGCCCATCGCGTGTAAAACTCCCTGCACACCCCTCGGAATACACGTACCCGGCTCGCGCTAGCGAAAACGCATGTAAAACTCCCCGCGCACCCCACGGAATACAGGTACCCCACTATCGCCAGCGAAAACACGTGGAAAAAGGCTCCCCTGTGGAGTGGACTGCCTGCGGGGTATGCCCAGGGTGAAGGGCTGCCTCTGGAGCATGCTCAGGGTGGATGGGCTGCCTGCAGGGTATGCCCAGGGTGAAGGGCTGCTTGCAGAGCATGCCCAGGGTGGATGGGGTACGTGTATTCCGAGGGGTGCGTGTGAAGTGTACACGCTATTGGCCTAGCGCGAGCGGGGTAAGTGTATTCCGAGGGGTGCGTGTGAAGTTTACACGCTATTGGCCTAGCGCGAGCGGGGTACGTGTATTCCGAGGGGTGCGCGGGGAGTTTTACACACCATTTGGCAGTGTGGGCCCTCCCTGGAGTGCCCCTCCCACCCTCCCCATGTCCTGCAGGCAGCACACACCACAGGGGAACACCCTACACCCCTGGGCATGCCCCGCAGGCAGCCCATGAACCCAGACCATGACCCGCAGGCAGCCCATGATGCCAGACCATGACCCGCTGGCAGCCCATGACCCAAGACCATGACCCGCAGGCAGTCCAAATGGCACCATGTACTTGGGAGCCCCGACACATGTCCTACACCCCACCCCAGTGACAGGCACCTGCCAGCAGGCCCCCACTCATGTCATCTACCCCTCCCCCAGTGATGGGCACCTGCCAGCAGGCAACGACTCATGTCCCCCACCCCACCCCCAGTGACGGGCACCTGCCAGCAGGCCCCGACTAATGTCCCCGACCCAACACATCATCACAATCCAGACCCATGGTCCTTATGGCCACCTAAATCCCACCCCACGCCACCCCAGTCCAAACACCTAACCCAGCATTCATCCACTCCAAATAGAAATCCCCATGTCATGATAGATACCAAATAACCAGTATGCGCATGAGTACAAGTCCGTCAGACCCACACAATGGCGACACATGACTGAGAAAACCCACATTGTCACATGCACAAAACCAATGAGAGAAGTGTGAGAGAACGGATCTCAACGACCGGTGGGGGGTGTCTGTACTTCCGCTCCCTATATGGTGGAGGGGAGGCACATGAGACCCCAGCCAAGATTCTCTATTCGGTAGCAATGGTCGAGCAATCAAGGCCTAGCTCCTCAGGAGGTGATGCAGGCTGGTTCTTAAGTACAGTGTATCCCCAAAGCCCCCACAAAGGAATATCCACACTCTGTATTGGTTAGAAAACAGTCTTTATATAATCAAAAGTTAAGGTTAGGTACATTTATCATGATAACTCACTTTGTACTCTGGCAAAATCTACAATGACAAATATTTACAATCCTAAAGTGGTACCACCCTAGATCTCATTGAAGTGCATGAACAATACTGTACAATGTCACACAGACCAATAGAGTGAAACCAGCAATAGAGAGAGGAGAGAAAATAAGATGGTTGAGCAATAGGCAGAATACTGGCCCCTACCACTGGGCGCAGTTCTGTGTGGAGATCCCCCCACCTGGGCAACCTGTAAGGAAAGATATAGCACCAGCCCAGTCCATATATTGCTCTGTAAGTCTTAGTCTCTCCTATAATGTTTTACCCCCCCAATGTACCTGGTGGAGTCGAGCTCCTCGAAGGCGTCGACAAACGTCGAGGGACTCGCTGTTCGTCGAAGGGGAATCGACGGCCCTTCTTGAATGCCTTCCCTTTCAAGCGGGAGGCACGGGGCGTCGAACGTCCGTCGACAAACGAGGTAGAACGATGTCGAAGAGGCGGCAGCTTCGTCCGAGCGGTGCTCGTCGGCGTCGAGACGTCGGCGTCCTGCAAGGCGGAGGTGTGCGGGGCACCTCAATGACAATAGTTCTGGACAGCAAAGATTGTAGAGACGGAAACCCAGCAAGGGCGTCGAATCGTCCAAGTCTTTGAGGTCGTTGGGTGGCGGGAAACCCACCGGCAGGTTACTCCTCGGCGCGTTGGTCGTCCTCGACTTTCTCCGGCAGGATAAGCGGTCGACGAAGCGGTCGAGAGAGTCCTTCGTGTGAATGTTCTTAGGCAAAGGAGCGGACGGCTCCGGTCGTCGGCAGCACGGCGTCAAGTGGTTCCCACGGCTGGGCAACACAACTTCGACGGGCCTCCAGCGGTTTCACAAACCTGCGAACCCTGGTCGACGGCAATGGACTTCGACGGCGTCGATGTCCGGGTGCTTCACTTCGATCTCCTCGGCGGTCCCGTCTCGGGTCGACAACCTTTCAGGGGTCTGTCTTCCAGGGCGCTTCGGCGAAGATGGAGCGATGCTCGATGGTCCCTCAGAGCACCGGAAGAGGGCGCCTTACCAGGTCCTCTCTCGGGTCAGCCCTCGACGATCTCGTCAGCCTTCAGATCGGTCGAAGCAAATGCCACAGCAAGTCTTCTTCTTCCAGCTGGACGTCGAGGATCAGCAGTTCCAGTTACTCGTAGAGTGGAGACTCAGCTCCCTGGCTGCTTCAGGAGCACAATGGTCGCTTCTCAACCAAAGGTCCCTTCTGAACGCTGAACACCTTTCCAGTGGTGAGAGGTCCCCAGATATACTATCCTCACTCTCATCCACGCTGCTGGCACACACTCAGCAGCCAATCATACTGCAGGGCATTCATGCAGTCAGTCAGCCAATCAGGCACACAGTGCATTCAGGCCACACTCCTCCCTTCCAGACACTCACAACAAGAAATGTGGATTGGGACAAGTACCCAGCCATTCAACACTACACACTGCATTCAGGCCAGTTTCGGGCAGGGCTGTCTCAGTCTTTGTCTCTCATGCCAGAAACCAGACAACCACAACAAGAAGTGTATATTGGTCACACACTCCATTCACCCAGGTCCCACCCACAGGAGGTACCCACAACATACAGTCACTGGGAAGGCTCCAGCCAGTCTAGCTGGGCCTTCACAACAATACCATACATGGAACTTCCACCCAACATCCAGTCAGGGGGAAGGGACAGAGACAGGGCTTCCCAGGACTTTGGGAAAACAGGATAACAGGCCATAGAAAGCAAGAGGCCACAGGGGCCATCTTGTTTCCTATCAGGAATCAACAGATCCCAATGGCAGGGCCGGGGTATCCCAAAATGGAGGACACCCGGAGCACCTGTCAAATTCAGCACGGAGCTGCCACCAGCCCATACCCTGCTCTGGGGTTCACCAAACCAAAAGAGAGAGCTGCACTGCCAGGAGTCCCACATGGACTCCGGGGCAGAAAACATAACAGAACACACGGTAAAAACAGAAAAAGGACAAGGATTCAGAGGCCCTGTCCCTCAGATGCATTTCCAGCATCACAAGAAGTCCACACAAATGATGCAAAAAATGAAAATGTATTTTATAAAAAAAAATGATTGAATGAAACGAAATCACACAAGAATGAACTGAAAATTAAAATGAAAATATTAATGGTGAAATGTAAAAAATGCAAAGAAAAATGCCTCCAAGGTGTCCGTCCATCGCACCAAATACAAAGTCAAATTAAATACAAAACCATTCCTTCATGGAAAAAAAGATTATTGTAAAATCAGGTCCACAACTTTATACAATGTAAAATGAAAGGGTCCATGTGCCCAACAATCCAAATGAAAACTAAGAAAAAACCTGCCTAATGAAGAACTATTAACAAAAAGGTGGGGCATAGTCCATGAGCCCCAAAGGAAAAAAAAACAAAGGAAACCTACAACTACATAACTATTTACAAATGCGGCGGCCTAGTCCCATGGCTCACTGTTCGATGTTCCGGCCAACGGCATCATCGAACTCCATGTCGATGTTCCGGAGACGGGCCTGTTCCCTGGACTCGAGGTCTCGCAGGGATGCAGCTATGGAATCCCTCAAATCCCTGCAAGTTTCCACGTGGCCCTCCACCTGCCTCAAAGCCCGGTGCATGGAGTTCTCTGCCCTGACCATCCTGAGCCGTGCCCGCCGCCTCTCCACATCTATCTGCTGGCCCAACTGCTGCCACACGGAAGACACTCCCAGTCTGGGGTCCTCCTGCCCCTCGGCCGATGCCTGCCCCTCTGATGTTGATGGCCCCGAGCCATGATGCCTCCCACGCTGAGCCTGCCGCTGCCTCTGACGCAACTGCCTCTACCAGCACGACGGCATCCGGGCTGATGGAACCCACCAGCGCCGTTGTGCACGTGCCCTGCCTGATGATGCCGGCACATCCTCCATCTGCTGGGGTCCAGTTGCTGGGGTGTCTACCCCTGCTGGATCTCCGACTCGCGACTGTGGCAGGGATGGGAACTCCACTGAGCTGGCTGCGTTGGTCTAGGCAGGTCAACAGGGGGCCCTGGTGGCATCTGGGCTGGAAGACGGGATGGAGAACAACTGGTGCATAGTCTGCACAGATGAGGAGCGGGCCGCCAGAGTTCCTGACATATGTAGGAAACCCCCGACCATGGCCCCTCCCAACTGGGCCACGTTGCCAAGCAGCTCTTCGTGATGACATGCGTGGTCCCCCCAGGAAACATGCATGTCATCACAAATGTCGCGCGTGCGCAACGCAACACTAATCAGGACGGACTCCATATCGTCACGGGTCCCCTTGTCCGCAGGTAGAGGAGTGCCAGATGATGTGGACCTCCCCCCGTCCTGCGGACGGGCCTGGGATGGGGCATCCCTGCTGGTGCATGGTGGTGTAGTCACAGTATCAGGGACAGTGACATGCACAGGCCCCTCCACGGCGACCTGTGCTGCCTCATGCCCCTGCCACTGGACTGCACCACTTGCACCAGTGGTACCACCCCCACCAGGCCCCACGTGCGGCTCAGTAGCGGCCTCCTCCTCCTCTGTGCACACCACCAACCTGGATGTTTCCATACCGTCTTCCGCCGTTGCAAGCCCCTGTGGGGGCTCACCCACGCCTTCCACTGCAGCCGTTGTGGCAGACACAGCACCAGTCCCCTCGCTCCCGGATGATGGTATTTCCTGAGAGGGTGACTGGGCCTTGCGTCCCCGGCCGGTGGAGGCGTCCCCGCTGCTTTGCTCCACAGCACCGTCTCTGCTCTCTTCTTCACTCGCAGCTGTGTAGAGGGAGGCATAGAACACAAACATCAGGGTACTGTACGATAGTCCCCCTAGACAGGAAGCAATAGCACATGAGTAGCTCTGTCAAACATCACTTCCATCAGGTCCCTCCACAACACATGGGTCAGTGCAGGCAACACACATGCAGAAACAGGCATGGCGCTTGCAATGAACATTTGCATCCATGTCCAAGGAACTGTTGAAACACACATTAGTGGGCTGAAACTCACATGCATCATGGGTCATACTGATCACATGCACACACATTACCGTAGTTTCATGCATCTGGCCTTGTACACCCCAGACACAGTGGACACAAGGATGACTAGGCTGCATCAGTGAATCAACACATTGTCACGGACATGTGTCATGCATTGATGGCATTCACAAGTCACACACACGCTACTCAGACACACAGACATGTGCACCACACATGTGGTTCACACATGACTGGACTCACATGCTGCACCATCATGTCCCTGCAAACACACATCCATACATGGCCCATGTCACACATACAGGCAAGCAGCTAACTAACTACCAGCACACTGCAACATGCTCTGTTTCACACAGCAATGCATGGCCACTTACCGCTCGACTCCAGACGGGCCTGCATCCTGAGGATCTGGTGGTGAAGCAATGGCGAATGCGCTCCAGGACCCTCATCTGCTGGTTGGTAAACCGGCCCCGGCGTCCCACTGCATCCTCTGCGTCTAAGAGGCGCTGGGCGTTCTTGAGGGTCCTGGACTTGTAGTCCTCCCAGCATTTCCGGACGTGTTCAATGTTGCGGGGTGCCACCCCCTCTGCGTTGATGGACCCACTATGTCTGTCCAGATCCTCCTGCGTCCTTCCTTATCGGCGTGCGATGGTGTGAAGAGTGCATCTTATTGCCCCAGGACTTGCTCCACCAGGATGCCAACTTCATTGGAAGTGAAGCTGGCAGCCCTCTGCCTCTCAGCGGGGAGGTTGCCACTGGTGCCAGATGGTGCTGTGTCGGACATGGCAACCCCCAAGGCAGGTATGGGTGGGCAACTGGGTCCTGGGGCTGGGCTGTGGAGTGTTGGAATACCAGTATGGAGTCCTCTGTTCCAGCAGGGTTGGTCACAACAACTGGACCCCTGGAGATGGCAGATGTGCAGGCACCAAATGGCAGGGCACAGTGACAGCAGGCAGGCAAGCTGCAGCAGATGGCTCGTGTGAGTCTGCTCAGGACTCTGAGTAGGCAGTAATTCGGCCTTCTGGGCAGGAGCGTGGTCTTCCGAGTGTTGTGGCATGGCAAGCTTGATACGGAGTGAATAGGCACGTGAAAAAACTGCACGGTAGCGTGTAATTCGAGGAAAGGCCCTTAGCACGTAAGCGCATCTGTGACATGACATGCGCAGGTGTTCCCCATGGCACGGTTGGCGATCCCACATGGGTTTACATCGCTCTGTATGTACTTTTTGTGGGAAGCGGTGCGTGTCTTTTCCAGATGTTGGGGTTCACATGGATTACTTCACAGCGGGTGGTTGTTGGCTACGCGTTCTTCTTCTACACGCAAGGCAGACGGTGACTCGCACACGCTATTTTTCCCACTGCGGGTGTCCATGTTTGTTGCGTACCCCTTTTTTTACGGGCATACTAGCTTGCGTGTTGATAGCATATGTATTTTTTGTGTTCCTGGCTGCCACAGTGTACTGCATGTGTTTTTCTTTTACACACACGTGGGCAACAGGGGTCGCTTATCTCTTTTTCTTGCTTTTCTGGGATGTATGTGCGTTGCATGACACGTCATTTCTCCTAGGGGGGGCACAGAATGCGACATTCATTGTAGCTGTATTTACGTGTTTTTTGTTTGCGCACACTTTTGTAATGCGCAGGGACGCTACCGCCTGCCTTCGTGTGGCGGACGTGTTTAAGCCTGTGTGTGTGTTTGGCCATGCATGGGTTTCCCCTATTCGATTCCATGTATACGTGTGGTTCGCGTGCGTGTGGGCGTTCCGCGTGCTTCCCAGCAGTGCATCCCCAATTACGCCCTTATTTTCACGCGTTGTTCCCCATTCCACGTGTTACGCCCCGTGTTCCGCCCCCTTTTTAGTGTGTGCACTAACATTGTGCGCTTTCCCTGTGCGCCTTGCGCACGGCATTCTGGATGTTGCAATGACGTGTGCGCTCATGTGCACCACGCACGGATTTCGCACACATCCCGCGGGAAACACAAGCAGGCACTTTTTCACGCTTGCGCCGGCTTGTGCCAAGGTTTTTGGTGCACCTTTTTTCCATGAATTGGCCCCTAAATGTATGCCCCATAGCATTGCAATCAGCCTAATACGCCCGCAATTTCACTGCTATTTACATACTATGCCCGTGCACATGGGTTTGTAATATGTTGCAAAGTAAATTGTAATAACAAATGCCTGTAACTTGCCCTCACCACTCTGACTTGTAATTATGTATGCCTTTTTGATGTATGACAATGCCTTACTCTGCACTGCCTTGTATATTATCATCATGTTAAGTGCTACCACCACCCAGCCTAAATCCCTTCTGGCCATCACCCACAAGCCTAGAGATACACCCACCATGTCCAATCACCCTCTTACCGACTGTGGTATCAAACCTACCATTTTCCTCCCAACTTTGACTATTACTGGCACAATCAAGCCCACTCCTTTCCCTCCACCACTGAATCCAATGCATATCACATCTACCGTTAAAAATTTACCTCAGCCCTTTGTTATGAAAGTATGCCATTACTACAAGAGGTCTTCGGGTTTGTTACAGGACTGTAGTCACAGTAATCCCAACTCTAGCTTACTCCACCTACTACTAAATGCCTTTGCCCAACCATAGTTAGAAATGCCAGGCATGGTACTAGACTGGGAAAAGATTACAAACTACCTCCTGCCACCCTAGCCACAGACAATCCCTCACATAGCCTTATAAAAGCCCCAGAAAACAACCCCAAAATGCTTGCTAAAACGAAACCAACTTTGAGTACCCCGAACCCTCTTGTCAATAGCAAGAGCCCTGTCATCATCCATGGAGCTCTGATCAATGCCAGATCCTTGGTAGCCCATGCAGTTGAGATTGCTGACCTAATAATTGAAAAAAAATGGGACTTCCTCGCAATCACAGAGACCTGGCTGCATGCCGCAGCAGGCCAATCCTTACTTATAGCTACACCAGATGACTATACAGTGATTAGATCCCATAGAGAATCGTCTAAAGGTGGCGGCAGCGCCTTTATCGCCAAAGCCTCACTAGGACTCAGAACTGTCCCACATGACCCCATAACATCATGTGAATCACTGACAATCAAGCTCCCACTTACCTCCTCACGTACCATAACAATTCATTTGATCTATAGACCCCCAGGAACCATAGGTTACTTCGAAGGAGACATCAATACCCTGCTCTCAAACAACACAAAGCCTGCATCGTAGTCCTCATACTAAGTGACTTCAATCTAGGATTTAATGACCCCAGAGACTAATTTGCATGTACTATGGCCCACTATCTATCTGAGCTGGGCCTCATTCAGAGAGCCCTCTCACCTACACATGAAAAAGGATGCACCCTAGATTGGGTAGCAGACCTCAACTGTACAACTAATATAACCTCCATCGAACCACAATCCTGGACTGACCACTTCTTACTGACATTTCACCTGTAAGATTGCACACTGCCCACTAGAGAGATATCAATTGCTCCACCTACTCCAACTAGGAATAAGAAAAACATCACGTTAAATAAAATGGGACACCTACAACAATAGGATAGACAAAGCAAGTTCTAGTACTAGAGAACTATTTACCATTATAAGAGAACTTGAATCACTCCCCCACCGACAACTGCATTAAAGATCAAAAATGGTGCACCAAAATCCAAGCTGCATTTGCAAATAAAATCACTATGCTCCAAAACAAAATAGCCGCCAAAAAACTAAACTTGCCTCCTCAAGGGAACATTGGGAATCAGTGCCCACTTACCCCCAAGCCTGCCGAACGTTTCAAATTCACCCCAGTGTCTCCCTAAGAAGTGCAAAAAATTATAACCACACTCAAACCTTCCAACTATCAAGGTGATGCCTGTCCAGCTTCCCTCATAAAAGAAGCAACGAGTGTACTCGCCCACTTCATCACCTCACTGATCAATGTCTCCTTCCATACAGGTACTTATTATTATTTAAGCACCTTTTATAGCGGTACACTCCTCAACAGAAGCAACAGCATGCATCCACTCCTTTTTAAACAATAAATCGATGAGTCGTCTCTGCCACAGCTGCAGCCACAGCCGACCCTATCCCAATTTCTTGCAGAGTTCCCTAAGGATCTTGTGTATCGAAAACCATGTACAATGCGTTCACCAAACCACTGTTTTATGATCTGGACCATATGGGTTTCACCTACACTAATTACCCAGATCCTCATATCTCTGACTAGCGACTATGACAAAGACCTTACCTTTATAAATAAAATCTTCATCATCATTCAGGCCTGGATGGCCACTCACGGTATCTGCCTGAATGATGAGAAGACTAAGCTTCACCTCTTAGCCACTTTTATTAACATGAATAAACTGAGGGACCAATACCGCTCCTTCAGCATCGATGGAATCAATATTAAAGTTGATAAAGAGGTCAAAACTTTGGGTTGTTACCTAGACTCATCCCTCAACATGAGCAAACAGGTTATTGCAACTGCCTCTGCGACAGCATATACATTCAAGCTCATATACTCTTGCAAACCCTTACTATCTGTGAAGAGCTGTACCACCTTAGCCAGATCCCTAGTATTATCAAACTCCAGATGCTACAGAATAATGCACTCAGGACCACCTTGAGCATACCTTGCAGACAACACATATTTGCCACTAGACGTGACAACAACTGGCTCTCCTGAAGCGGGAAAATGGGACAATGCCTTCCCCCGATTCTCGTCCAGTCCATGGCCTATGACGTCACAACCTAAACACCCACGGTGGGAGGAGTTTGACCTGCTCACTGCCACCCCGCATGTCAAGATCCACGGTTGCCATGCCCCACACACCCAGGCAAGCTGCGCATCATCCCAGCCTCGGGATGGGACCACGGGTGGAGCTGACACCCACCAAATGGACCAACTCAATTGGACATCACCCACAAATATCGCCATCATTAGAGATGCCATGACGACATAGCCAGTGGACAATAACACACATGCCACCAAGCACATGGATCAGACACACACCAATCCACACGAAGAACATACTCAGTGCTATGACGTAGAGGACCACTCGCACTCACATATGCATTGTTGTTATTTTTCAGCTAGGCCAACTACAGCACCGCAGAAACGCAAGATGCCAGAAGAGTTTGTGTATATGCTTTCAGGTGCTTCCTTGCTAATAAAACCATGAAGATGTAGCCCTGTATATGGACTAATGCATAAGAACCCATGTCGCCCCTCGTAACCGCTGTATTATGGACTGTATACCGCCACCCATGAGCTAGGTCAAAGTAGGCCGCAAACCAGAGTCCCCAGACCAGAGCAGCTCAGACGAAGCTGCAAGATGCTGATCATGCAGAACTAATCCTGACGAGAGCCCCACAGCCAAGGCCATGAAGTTGCAACTTACACGCCGCTCTTCCTGCGCCAAGGTTACACCTGCTACTGCTAAATGCTCCTCAGAGCTGAATTACAAATCAAATACCCATAATTCTGCTCCAGCCACGGTCTCCCAACATGTGACCAGGCCGACCTGATACAATGCCAAGCCCCAAAGACCAGAGAAGCTCTGGGGTCTCACGTCTGGGAGACAGACTGCAACAACAAAGTGACAAGTTGGACACCGACAGTGATGGGAAAGGGACACCCAATAGCCAGTTGTCAGACCTGTCCTTTGTCCGCCACTGACACATAGTCATACATTGTTGCCAGCACCAGGTACACCGCACGCTGGGATCAGCAATGGTCCCAAGCATGGGGGCTCATGCGTGAACCAATCAGAATACGAGGGGCTAACCACTGACGCCACTATAGTTTAGCCAATCACTCATTTTTCCCCTTGTAACAATTCTCATGCAGCAACTATTAGGGATGACCCAAGCGTACCACCTGACCCCTTCTCTACCAATAACCTTTTCTTCTATAAGGGTCCATACTGACCCTACCACTTGGGGAGCCAACCTGAGATAGCATTATGTTTAGGGGCTAGTTTTCCCAGGTGATGCATGTAGTCACGTCATCCGGATTGAAAAAGGGCCTGCGAGCCCACCACAAATTAGACGTTTTCATGGGTACCTGTGACCGGAGAACCTGTCCCTGTCTGTTTTGTGCAATAAACAGCAGTAACTCTTTGCTCTTGCATGTGCCTCATACTCCTTTGGGACGCAGGAGAAGTTGGCTCCTCCCCAACCCCAGAGGTCCGCGGACGGCCCTGTCGACCTCCGAGAAATTACCCCGAAAAGTTGGAGGCACTGCTGAGATGGTGAGATAGACCACAACAAGGCCGCTTTCGTCAAGGTGGCCCGGCAACGCGGCCCTCTCTGCCGTTGCCCCCTTTGGAGGACTGCAGGGCCATTGCGGAACCGCGAGATGACCAGACAGCGCAATCCGGAAATTGGCCTTCGGGAGCTGACTTCAGAAGTATCCCGCCCGCCGTTGCCGAGTGTCCAGACGTGGTGCAGACGAGGGGAGGTGGCAAGCTGATTGAGAGGGCTGCCCGCAGCCAAGCGGCACCAGCAGGCCGGAGCCCGATGTGAGTATGGCACATGCAACCAGCAGTGTAATGTTGTGCAGGTGGTGGGAGGCATTGTAACTAGGGTGGCGGGTGGTTTTTGCAGTGTGTTAAGAAAAGATTTTGGTCATTGAGCGGCGATCAATGTGTAAGGTGTAGTGGGGATCGGAACAAAGGCCGTCCCCTCTAGTGTTACAGAGCAAGCTGGGTGGGGCTTCGAGCACCCATGTGTGACTGGCGAATCACGCTGATTGGTCTAGATCGCGGCCAGCTGTATAAGGGGGTGTGGCATTCCTATGAGTTGGTGTTGTAGATCAATGAATTATGAGGATTCCTATTGATTGAGTGCTTTAGCTCGGTGAATAGATGATGTATTCCCACAGGAGTTAGCTAGAGTCTCTCTCATATTATGGAAGATAGTTGGCTGGTTAAGTTCCCCTAGTGAGGGAGCATATCTTAGGCGAGGCGACACAGCGGGTGCAGTCCAATTGTAATAACAAAGTGATTAATGAATACTCTACTTCAGGCGTGGTGGGAAGACAGATGTGGGGATTGTGGGGAATAACATTGTAAAAACTAGCATGCATTTTTCGTGGTAATTGTACGTACTGGTAACTCATTGCAGTAGTTGGTAACGTCACCCATAGGGCTTGTATAGGATACCGTGGTCTTCTTCAAGCGTGATCAGAGCAGAGACACGCGATAAAGGAGGGGTGAAGGGGGAGAGGTGGCTGTGCACGGAGAACGCCAGCACGTCATCGATCAAAGGGGTCACACTGAGAGGCGGTGCGACAAGTGGGAGGGGTAAGATAAGGCCATACACTGCGCAGGCGGTGAGGCCAGAGAGGAAGGAGGAGGAGTTAGAAGTACATTGCAGGTGCGCCGAGTAGCAGCAGCACTGGAAAGGCGAGGCGGCTCAAGCATGATGCACGGGGCGCGAAACCGCAGGGGGCTTTGCGCGCCATGGGTCAAAGGGGGCCCTAGCTCCGAAAGGAGGAGTGTAAAGGAAGGTGATAGTGTTGCAAAGAATTCCCAGACCCCCCCTTTGTTTGCATACATTAACTTTGGGTTTCACCCTAAGTTAACAGGGCAATCCAGACGTGGACCCCTTGCTTACTGTTCTTAGAGAGGCAACAGTTTCACCTCACTGATGATGCCCAACAAGGCTGGAACACGTGTATGGGGTTACTGATGGTACTCTTGTTCAGAGGAGAATTGCCTAGCATTTTGGCGCTGGACTGCCCCTGGGCAGGACAAAGGCTGATATGCGGGGAAATTTCTTCTCTGTGAAAAGGACAGTGAGCTAAAGACTTGGTAGAGTCTCTCCCAGGGGTTATTCACCCAAGAACAGGTCATTGGGCTGTGTTCGTGCTGGTAGAGAGATTCCCAGACCTCCCTTTGTTTGCGATAGTGTTGTAAAGACCAAGAGGGTGGTGGCGCCCAGCATGAAAGTGTTGTAATAATAACCTTGCGTTTCATTACAGCATAGAGTCGGAAGTCCCAAACTACTGGGCCAGGTAACGGCGGTATTGAAAAATTGAAAATTTCAAAATGTCTATGTATTACGGGGCAGCGGCAGGATACAGAGCCAGCACCTTAACTACACCACTCCAGCATATCTGCACAACACTAACACCGCAGAGAGATAAAATAGTAAAGTACAGTGTTGAATGGAATCAAAGGACGGATAACAGAATTAGGATACGATGGCCGCCCAACGGCAGCTTTGACATGTCCACTCAACATTCATTGCTAGCATATTTACATAACACACAAAAAGGGGAAGAAGTTAGCGAGCCACCTAGAAGTTTTCGATCTCTGGAGAATGTTTCAGGGATATGTACCCGGTGTGCCAGGGACGTTAAGCGTGCAGGAGTTAAAAAAGGAGAAGGTGAGCGAGGAGGGCAGGTGCAGCGCACCCCAAGCTCCTCCCAGCGTTGGGGAGAGTGAGGAAGAGGCAGAAGGATCATACCCAGTTGCGGAGATACAAAAGGAAAGTGAGGGAGGGACACCCACAATTAAAGAGGTGAAGAAAGAAACAGAAGGGCTGTATCCAATAAGGGAATTGAGAGAAGCGACACAATCACAGTTAACAGCCAATGAAGGGTATTTGAACCCTACATACAGCCCACCGCCATACACACCAGCAGACAACTACCAAAAGGGGCAGGATGCGGGGACTGCAGCAGACACAAAATTGGCACAGGTGAGCTCTGGGAGCATAAGAAAGGCACAAATAGACTTGGCAAGTATAGGGCCAGACGAATGGACAGCAGCGCAGGTGTTACTGAAACTTTGGGGGACGCTAACAGGAGAAGAGGAAGAAGCGGTACACAGGATAGGTAAGGAGGAGATAGGACACACACAGGGAGGGTGCGAGGTAAGCACAAGGAAAGAGGGAAGCATGACAAGGGAAGAAGAGACAGTGTTGCGGCAAAATTAGCAGAACTGAGGGAGGCGCGGAATGTGTTGATTAGACAGCTTGAGCAGGAGGAGCAGGAGAGAAAGGTGAAGAGGAAAGAAGGTAAGGAGGATCGAGCGGGGCTAAACCAGCAAGAGGACGAAAGAAGGAAACGGGAAGAGGACCGCATAAGGGGGATTGAAGAAAGAGTAACACACATGGCGCATCGGGAGATCAGGAGGAAAGAAGAGGAATGAGAAGAGAACGACAGGGAGAGGACACTATGGAAGAGGAAGATTTTATCAGAGAGCACACAGAAGTACGAGGAAGGGAGAATAATAGAGTATATTGGCAAAGGAGGGTGGGATATAGAACAACAAGGATAGAGACACAAGGATATTAGAACAGGTAAGTGACGTGATAATGAACAAACTTTGCAGGGCAAGAACGGGGTTAGAGGATGAAGGAAACAAACAAAGTAATACAGGGCTAAGAGGAACAAGCCAATCACATGGGGCTAAGACACATACATGTGACAATAAGGAGGTAACGATGACACAAGTACAGGGAGACACAGAGAAGATAGGTGAGTCCTCAGACATGGATATAGAAATTATAACAGTGGGGGGAAAACATCAAAGCACAAAATTGACATTCTCAGATGGGTTTTGCAGTGAGTAGGAAGAGGGATCTTGCGGACGACGGAGTGATGGAAGTGGGGAGGGGCTAAGTAAAATATACATAACACACACAGACTGTGGGTCGTCATGGGAGTGTAAGACACAAGAAGAAGGAAAGACAGGAAGGGAGGGCAAAAGACAACAAAGAGAAGGGACACAATGACCACTGACACCACCAGCACAGCACACACCATATGTTAATAGGCTCAGAGACCTACCAGGACGCAAAATGGAGGGATCAGCCACCCCACACAACAAGGATCAGATGGGTCAGCGGAGAGGACATAAAGGC
The DNA here is from genome assembly GCF_040938575.1 of Ambystoma mexicanum. Lineage (NCBI taxonomy): Eukaryota > Metazoa > Chordata > Amphibia > Caudata > Ambystomatidae > Ambystoma > Ambystoma mexicanum. Next base: position 1,548,637,514 of record NC_090929.1, read on the forward strand.
ATAGGAGATACTCGGCTTACACAACACATCACTGACTTTCTTGACAAATTTTGTAGCATGGAAGAGGAGAGCGAATACACGCACACATCACCACACCGATACACACCAGGGGAGGTAAAAGAATACACACAAATGCCATTACTAGAAAAAGGAGGGGCAAGGCCACAATATGTCCCATGGAAACATGCAGAAAAGGAAGACATTAAGGGGCCAATTCATGGAACAAACGTCCGCCGAAAAAAGTGGCGCAGGCTGGTGCAACCATCGCAAGCGTGAAAAAGGAAGCGCACGTGCATGCGTACGATCCATGGAAGTCCGTGCGCATTTTTTTTCTCGGGGTGTGCGTGGCTCACACGGGCACACACATCATTGGAACATCCCGAACCCCGTGCGCGACGCACACAGGGAAAGCGCACAACGTCCGCGCACACACCAAAAATGGGGCGGGACACAAGGCATAACATGCGGAATGGGGAACAACGCGTGAAAAAGAAGCCATAACTGGGGAAGTACTGCAGGGAAATACATAGAACGCCCACACACACGCGAACAACCCATATTCATGGATTTGAATACAGGAAACCTGCGCACGGCAAAACACATCTGCCACACGAAGCATCCCCGCACACAGTATAAAAGTGCGCGCAAACAACAAACACGTATATACAGCTACGATGACTGCCCATTTGTCACAGCACTGATCGTGGGACACCGCAGGAGGAGGAGAATAGCCAGGGCCCGCATTTTTTTCCCCAGACCAGCCTTTTTGGGATGCCTGACGACCACCTCTATGGGAGGTATAGGTTTTCACCTCGTATCATCCTAGACCTCATCAGGGAGTTGGAAGATGACCTTACATCCCCCACCCTGTGCTCCCAAGCATTGAGCCCCTTGGAGAAGGTGCTCAATGTCCTGCATTTTTTGGCCACTGGGACATTTCAGTGGACTACTGCCATAGTGGGTGGGGTCTCACAGGCCATGCAGTCACGCTGCCTACACCAGGTGTTGGCAATCATCACTGCACGCCCCTCAGTCCGCAGGCACATATACATGCCCATAACACCCGCAGAAAGGCAGGCCATGGTCCAGGACTTTTACAGGGTGGCACACGTCCCCAAAGTGCTTTGTGTCATAGATTGCTCCCATGTGGCCCTACGTCCACCTAGGGCTACTGAGCACATCTATCGAAACCGCAAGCACTGGCATTCCATCAACATGCAGGTTGTATGCGATGCTAAAGGAATCATCACCTCTGTCTATGCAAACTACCCTGGCTCCACCCATGACAGTTTCATATACAGAATGTCTGCCATGAGCCGGGCCCTGGAAGCTGGACAGCATGGTGACACATGGCTCCTAGGTGAGTGCAGATGCCTGTGCACATGCATGCACGTCACACACAGACAAATACCCAAACCCTAATAATCTCAACTATTATCACCTCCACAGGGGACAGTGCCTACCCTCTGAGCAACCACATGATGACACCAATCCGGAACCCCACCACACCACCCCAGGTAAGATACAACGATGCCCATATTGAAACCAGGGGCATAGTGGAGCGCACATTCGGAGTGCTCAAGTCACGCTTCCGCTCCCTTGACCGCTCTGGTGGGCAGCTACTATATGCACCTCCAGTAGTGTGCAGGATCATTGTGGCAGCATGTGTCCTGCACAATGTTACAACATGGCGGGAGGTACCGGTGGACATGGTGATGCCCCCACATCCACAACCACAGGCACAGGCGCTTCCCATGGGAGGGGACAGGGCACGTGGCGAGGCAGCCGCACCCAGCTTGTGGCCAAACTCTCACCTCTGTGGAGTGCACACAGTCCTGGACCATACCAGGTGACAATCGATGATGACAAAGAGACAGTCAACTGTCACAACCTTACCACCCTGAGAATGTTGCCACGGAAGTGCTACATTGTGTGCATCCCTAGCTACTTAAACATAACCAATCCTGTGTGACCAAAAGGAACACATGCAAGCTGTGTATCACACACCCCTGCAAAACAGTCCATCACAATCCCTGGTATGTCACCCAAACCCTCCCAAACCACATCACCCTTGTTTGCACACCATGACATTGCATGCAATAGCAAAAGGCCAAACCATGACCAATAACATACAAAGTGACATGTCATACATGAAAAATGGCATGAGACAATGATGTCAGACATGGAATCAGATGAAATGACTGACCAACAACCTCCCACACATACAAAGTCTGACACAAATGCTTTCCAACAGTCATAGCATGAACACAACACTGAATGCCCATTCACATGCACATTGGGCATGGCAAAATCCTGACGCCCGAACCTGTGTGCTGTGTGTGTCTCCTGCAACACACTGCTCAGCACACAGCACTTTGATCAGCCATAGTGTTGCAGATACACCTTGAGCATCACATGAAAAAGACCAATGAAATCTACCACCAAATGACGAATGCACAGGGCACCCAAGTGGAAATAGATCATGTGCTGCATGGCCACCGCGGGCCTGAGAATGCAATCTGTGTGCACTCGTGGCCATGGAAGGGTGGATGTATGCGTGGTGGATCATTGTGCGACTGTGTGTGTCATTAGGGACATGCACTCAATAAATGCATGTGAAATCAAGTGACCCTCAGTGCCCTATACACACCACATGTGAACACTGCCCATGTGAACACCCCAGCATGTCAAACCACACCAATCCCCTGACACCTGAAAAGTAAAGGCAACACAGGCATTGAGCAGCACAACACATCATGTACATAGTACCCCACAATTACAATGTCAAAGTGCCCAAAACACTGTAGGCCAAGCCAACTGTCCAACAACAAAAGTCCCTCCCTTACACATCACCGTGACCTTCTGAACAACTGTCTCTGGGGTATGTAGCCTTCTTTCTTCAAGTGTACCTGGCTACAGGATCACCCTACCCCTTGGTCTCCATGTTCCAGCTTGCATGTAAATAGGGTCCAGCCCCCTCAGAGCCCACCTTGACTGGCAAAAATACCAAATCGCAGAGAACTCCAAGTAGGCAAACCCATAAAGCAGGGAAAAAGGCTGTAAGCACCAAAAAACCCTGTAAGAGTCTCCAGTAGATGACTTGAAGTAGCAGGAAATGTCAAAGCACATGTACAAGCACAATGATAGAACAACCAAGGTAGCACAGTTGAACAATGGTCCAACAGGATGGGTACCATTTACGTACATTACATACAATAATGATGCAACAACTGATCGGTAGTGTCACCGCTCCGGTGTCCAGGCGCAGGAGTAGCACAAACCAACCACCCCCTCAGTGGTCTGGGTGCCTGCAAGGTCAAACTAACATAGGCCTCTGAGACCCCAGGGGGGAAGGAGGGTCAGGGATATGTTGTATGGACAGGCATTGTTATTCAGGATAACCGGAAAGAGGGGCAGGAGAGTGGATGTGGATTTGCAAGGGAAAGTGGCAAAATATAACTATTAGGTAAAACACATATTCAATTACAGCAAACATGTTCATCATGCACATTGTACCAAATCAGTCAAATGCAAGCCAAAGAGACACTTATCTATGGGGTGAGTGCTGGCTTCCTGCCTGCGCACTCTCAGGTCCGGTAACCGGAGCACTTCAATGCTGCAAAGAGAGCGTGAATTGCTAATCTGAATGTGTGTTTAAAACACACACACACAACTCCATCCATGCCCCAAAGTAAGTGACTTCTCCACAAACAAACACCCCTTTCTGCTGCCATGTACCCATACGTTAGCTTGGCCCACCAATGGCACATACACTGTCATTGAAGTAAGGCCGGCGCATGTGGCCGCACGGGAAATGGAAGACCAATGGGTAAATAATCAGACATGATACAATGGTCCCTGGGTGAGCTGCTAGACGAGTATAGCAAGGTGCAACTTCAGTACAAGTTGTGTTCTGGCCGCCGCTGATTCACACAGGTAGTGCACGTGGCAATTTGCACATGCAAATGACATGCACTCACCACAAGTCTGAGCCTCGCTGGTCGTCCCTGTGCACTGTATCAGTTCCTGGCTAGGAACGCTACTACCCTAATTACTCTGTTTCAATGGAGCAGGGGGGTACTTGAGGATATGTTTGATGGCCCCTGTGTGTGCCCCTGACTTCTTGCAAAGGCACTTGCCATGTGGCCCTCAACAAATGTCAACTGTACTGTGTGCTTCTCCAACAATGCCTGGCAAAGCTCCCCAGTACAGGTGCTACTTAGCATCCATGTGCAAGTGGCCTGGTGGAATGTAGACTGCAGCATGGGCCCTTGTGTTGCTCACCTTGCCATGAGCTCCTGGAAACAGGTCTGCTTCTGTCGGACGTCTGAGCACAAGCCATGTGCATCTGCTTGTGCACACATCCACACGTCTGCACCAACGAACGTGGCCAGTTTCCTGGATGACTGGTCCCTGTGTCTGCTGCCAAAGGTAGTCTGGAGGCTCATCTTCCTGCAGAAAGGGCATTATAATGGCCATAGGGCTGAAAACTTGCCTGTGTGTGTGTCTACATGCTGGTTGTCACAGGGCCAGGTTACAGAGCTACATCCAAACTCCTCCCACTATCAGTGTCACTTTGACAGGCCAAGGGTGCAGGCTACTGTCTACAGCATGAGGTGCATCAAGCACATATACAGGCAAGAAAATGACATACTTCACAATCCACATCAATTAATGGATAAAACAATCACGTACCCAAATTCATAACAGACATTGGGTGGATGAAATGCAACCAATCCCCACTAGGGGTGTTAACACAAGTAGTACAGCAGCAGACAAGCCACAGTCATGAGGCAAGTCCAAAGCCCTTGTGTAATATTTTGTTACACTGAACCATCCTAGCGATCCCATGTATAAGGGAAGCAGGAGTGGCCTATGTGAGTCAGGACCCCAAGCTGCAAACACATACGCAAGACAAGCTTGAAGGGCTCATCTGGAACAGACAGTGGATGCTTTCAAAAGCCACAAAGCACCACACCGTCACATGAAAGCACAATAGACAAACAATATTAAACTATATTAACTAATTAAACTAACAATGAACAACCTACATAACCTAATTAAAATTACTATCAAATAGTTGATATTAACTAACTAAACTAAAATCAAAAATCAAAAATGGCCACATACGACCCGGGGGGGCACTCAGGAGGGGGGAGGTCCAGGGTGCACCTCAACACCCACATGCGATGATGTTGAGGCAAAAAAGAAAAACCTCCATGGGCTCAACGCCTGCACAGCGTGACCTGTGTGGGAGATATTTTCTTCGCCCGAGTCTGCCTCATCCAGAATGGGAGGACGTGGGCCAGGAGCTTGACCACGCCTAGGTGCAGCTTGCCCATCATCGGTAGAAAGTCTGCCGGACAGGTGAGCCTGATTCTGTGCGGCAATGACAAGCATGTCTGCATGCAGAACCTCCTGTGATACAGGTGCTTCCTCTTGCAAGGTAACACGTGTAATACAGAGTTCTTCCTGTGTGGTCTGGCTGGACAACTGATGCACCTCCCGGCAAGCACGTAGCTCAGCCGAGATGGTACGCTCAAGCTGCTCAAACCTCTCCTCCGACTGCACCCTCTGGGACGTCAAGAGGGCACCAAGAGTTAATCTGGGGGACTGATACTCAGCCCGCAGGGCCTCCATGTGTGCCTCTGCGTGAGCAGAAATTGCTTGACAAAGATAAATATTTCAGGCTGGCGTGCCCCGTCAGAGGCCGCCATGCCCAGCCTGAGTGAGCGGGCCATGGACTGCGCCGCCTGCCGCTGGAGAAGCACCTGCCTAGCAGGGGGAGCACGGATTGGGCCACACGTTCCATGCTCACCGCGATGTTATCAAGTGCTGCCCCCTGACGTTCTGAATTGGCAGTCATGTCTTGCTCCCACTCAGTATACCTCGATGTAGCGCGGCCACCGCATTGCTGGGCTTGACACCTGCGGGTCCCAAGAAACGGGCGTCCTCGCTGGGTTGGCACCGCCCGCGGCTGCACGACTATATACCGCTGTCTATGTGATGCCCTAGGCACATCAGAGACTGGTGTGGAGGGTGTCCCTGCGTCCCAATCGACCACAGGCGGAGGTCCCACCACTGTCTGGCCCCTCAGTGCAGGTGTCGCGGTAAGAGGCGTCTCCACATCAGAATCACTCACCCCTGACGTATGGACCTGATGCACATCCAACTCAACATGGTCGTCAGAGTGGATATCTGGGCTGGACTCATTGCCAGCCAAAGACAAGATGGACTGCAGCACACGTGGGTGCTCATGGTCTACCACCCCACGACCCCCACTTGTGCCGGATTGTGGCTGTGATAACAACCCTGTGCCTGGCATGACAACACCATCCTCTGCCTCCATTGCGTCATCATCTGAAGAGTGGAGAGAAGAAAACATTAGTACACATGTTAGGAGCACATAACACAGTCACACATGGACATCACCCAGACAGCCAACACATGAAGCAGACATGTCACACACAAAAGAGAACCTGCCATGCATGCCTGGTCAATTTGACATTGCATCAGTGAGTACGCATGTAGAACTGTGTTACATGGCTCAGAAGTGGGTTTATGCAGTGCAGAACAAGTGTGCGTTACTCACTAGCTACATGACTTCATGATTTGTATCAAAACACGTGAAGGCAGTGCATCGGCAAGTTCAGGCATCACATGGCTACATGCAACTTCCCCCCCCAAGTGAAAATCCAGGGATGCCTTGCATGGTAGCAAAAGGGTGACCAGAGACCTGTGTATTGGCAGCCAGTGTTGACTAGCATCACTGGCATCATCTGAGTCAACTGACAACACAGCAGATGATGATGGGACAGTAAGCAGGACACATGACGAACCCTCATTAGTACACCCATGTGTGCAAAACACACTACACCAGTTGGACAGAGTCAGTGGGCCTGAAACTGGGGGAGGACTGTGCCCCACACAGACTGTGACACCATAAACATGTTTGTGATGCAGGACTGAGCCAAAGTGGCCATGGGATGGATGGTGGAATGCCATGAAATGTAGGTCACCCTGGACACGTACTACAATGATCATCCAGTCAAGGACACATAGGAGGACGCATGGAATGCACATGGAGCATGAATGGGCAATCAGGTCCCTGCGGAGCATCTGCCATCTGCACAGTCCAAGTGAGACACCCTGCATGAAGGGCAGAGGATGTACCCCACTAAATGTGTCCTGCAGGTTGGCTGGTGGCAGTTAGCATGTTAACAGGAGGCTTGAACAGGCCATTGCAGTACCGCAAAATGATGCACAACAGTGCAATGGTGAGATTGCGGTACAGGGGGGGTGGAGGGGCAAGGGAGCATGCCTATGTGGAGTACCTGCATGCAGGCAGGGGACACATGCACGTCACTCATGCAATGACATAGTCCCAGTGCTGAGAGGAAGGACAACACAGGCTACATGCAGAAGGCCAAGTGAGCTGGAACATGGGCCCTAGGGGCATCCGGGTGACTAGCATGTGCATATGGTGCAAGCGTGGTGATGAGGACAGTCCCTGTCTGCTCAACATGTCCACCATCTTGCACAGCAGGCACGCATCAGTGAAGCATTGCATAACTTGCACATGAAAACGGTTCTAGGGCAAATGTTCGAATGCAAAGGATCAAATGACCAAAGGGTTGATTTTTTGGCCCAATAGTTTCTGGTTTCCCCCCACAACCCCAGTTACTGTAGCAAAAACCACTTTTATTTTTAACTATACAAAAAGCATTAACCATATATATATGATTTATGACAAATTTGACCCTTTTGTCTTAGGTCCAATTACCCTGACCCTTGCATCATTCAATCCTATTGGTGTAGAATCTTCCACAGGACACCCCTGAGAATCATGTACACATGACATGTAGTGGCAGTCATGCCCAACACATGACAAAAGTAAAACAACCATGGCCTCGGCAAACACACAGCAACACTCACTGGACTGGGCATCAAAGTCCTGCATCTCTCCCACTCCTTCGAGCAATTGTGGTGGTATGAACTCCGCTATGAGTGACTCGTGCGGAGTGAGGTCTACCTCTTCAGGTGCCGGACCACTGCCAGTCACCAGAGTCATGTTGTAATTTGAGGCACGCTTCGCCTTAGTGCTGCGTTTGAGGTCATTCCAACGCTTTTTGCACTCTTGGGCTGTGCGCGCCTCATGGCCGAATGCCCACACATCTTCCGCAACTTGCTTCCAGTGGGTATCACGATGGGCAGCCGTAGTCTGACAATTCGGCCCCACTAGCATGTCATGGTTGTGGTCCCGCACATACGGCTGTGGTCCCCCACATAGTCCATGAGGCAGTCTAGTTCCTGATTCCAGAAAGGCTTCTTCGTCAACGTGCAGGAGGCCGTAGCTGTGTCTGGGGTCCCAGCCTGTACTGCAGGTGCAACCTTCCTCCTCTTGGACGCTGGTCTGGACCCTGGCTGGCAAAGGCCGTCCTGATCAGTATGGTAAACAAAAGGGAGGGCCCTATGTATTGGGAAGGTCAAAGGAAGGGCATCAAAATGCTGCTATTCAGAAGGAGGACTGACCTACCCGAACGGACAGTTACACACACTATTTCTTTATGTGTGATTGCTTTCAAATAGATGAGGCTCGTGTCTAGTTAGCCTCCAAGAACAATAAATGTGAAACCCACGTGCTCTGGATATACAATTAGTTCTATATCTCTGGCTACCCCAAATAATCCAATGTTACTGATCTGGAGCAGAAGAACAATGATTCAGGTGGACTACTGCTGTGACTTAATAGACATGTTTAATTTTGTTAATTCTTATAGCATTGCAAAATTTCTCTCAAAGAAAGGTACTAAACAGGTTACACTCACCAAAACCATTCTGAACATGTGTAGCTGGATGTGCAATCTTTCCAGCACAAAAGTAAAAGTAAAACAAGGAGACAAAGGAAAAAAACCCACACGTCCTAGTTGTGTGTGGTGTAATAGTTTAAGTGATTCACTTACATGAATAGTGTGTGTAACTATCCATTCGGGAAGGTCAGTCCTCCTTCTGTATAGCAGCCCTGATCAGTATGGGCAGTGGCACTGGTGGAATGAGCCCAGGGAGTGGCAGGTGGAACATGGAGTGAGGCCCTGACTTGCATCAGTGGCAGCTGGGTGCCCTGGAATGGACCCTGCACAGCAACATCCGCTGGGCCAGGGTCATTGACCGGGACTGTCCTGGTTGGTAGACTCACAACTGGGGTCGTGCTGGCTGCATCTGCCCCTGCAGTTGCCGACAACCGGCTGGTCGGGCTAGCAGATGGAATTACTGCCCCAGGGACATGTGCCTTGGTCTGGGCAGCCCTGCGTGCACCTACGATGTGCATCCTGAACACCTGAAAATCTTCCAGGGACTCCACAAGTGCCAACGCAGCCTGCGCTGGCAGACCCTGAGCCTGGGTGGTGATGTCCACAGCTGCACCTGCAGCTACCACTACCCTTGGGCCCGTGGCAGTCCATGAAACAGACTGCCGGGTCACATGGGCACCAGTACCAGATGCAAGAAGTGCATCTTGTGGAGCCACAGGGGGTGGTGGCATGACTGCACCAACATGTGGCACAACATCGTCCCGAGCTGGCACACCCCTGCCTCTTCCCCGTCTGCAGCCACCCTGGACACCCTGGAGTCCCCTTACTCCCTGGTCACCCCGGCCATGTCCCTGACCATGCCTGCCATGAGAATTATGCCCAGCTGAGGCACCCATCACCTGTGGTGGCCTCCCAACCATGGCACAGATGGAGTAGTGCCAGCCCAGATGGAGAAGTGCCAATGGGAGGTGTACACGACAATTGTCCTGAGCAATTGGGGTGAAGGGGGTGGGACACAAGATGTTTTAAGCACCCCTGCACCTGCAAGGCTGTATGTAACCCCGGTGATGAAGTGACGGGTCACAAAATGCTCAGGCACCCCAAAACTGCAGTAAAACCGTGCATGCACCCTGGTAGCCCACGTGTGTGGAATTAACCTCCCGCAGTACGCGGTGGCACCCAGGGACATGAAAAACATGTACGTGTGTGACACGCAGGCTACTATGACCTCGAAAATGGGTACGCGATACACAGGGGCACCCGCAGTGAGAAAAACAGTGTGCGCGACACACTGTCAGACTAACGTGATAATGAAAAACACGCGTAGCCAATACCCCCAGCGAAGAGATACATCATTGATTGCTGTGAAGTTGTGATGGTGCGTGAAACAACATGAAGTAGCAACACACACGTGGGTCTCCACGAAAGGCACGTACAGCGAACTGCCGGGAGCCGCTCACCTTTAACCCGTACTGAGGGAAACGCCCGCGCGCGTCACATCACTTACGCGCATAGGCCCTTTCCTCAAATTACACACATTAACATGCGGACGTGCAGTTTTTTCACGTGCTGAATCACTATGCACACGTCACGAGGGAAACGCCGGCACGCGTAACGTCACAGATGCGCTTACGCGCTAAAGTCCATTCCTCGATTTACACGCTGACGTGCACTTTTTTCACGTGCCAAATCACTCCGTATCAAGCTGGCCACGCGGAAACATACGGAAGACCACGCTCTTGCCCAAAAGGCCATTTTCCTGCCCCCCAGAGCCCCAAGCACTCTCCCACCTGCCCTGCTATTTGCTGCCTGCACGTCAGCCATCTGCAGAGGTGCAGTTGCTGTGTCCACCCCTGCTGGAACTGAAGACTGCCAACTGGAATATCATCACTAGACAGCCCAGCCCCAGGACCCAGTTGCCCACCCACACCTGTCTCTGGGGTTGCCATGTCGGACACAACATCATCTGGCACCACTGGCAACCCGCAGCCATAGAGGCAGAGGGCCACCAGCTTCAGTGCCAGTGAAGTTGGTGTCCTGGTGGAGCAAGTCCTGGGGCAGCATGATGCCCTCTTTGGAAGTTCACGCACAGACAATGAAGGACGGAAGAGGATCTGGATGGACTTCGTGACTGCCATCAATGAGGAGGGGGTGGCAGTCCACGAGATTAAACACGTCCGGAAGCGCTCAGAGGACTTCAGGTCCAGGAACCTCAACAAGGCCCGGCACCTCTTGAAGGCAACGGACGCCAAGGGGTGCCGGATCCACCTGACCAACAACCAAATGAGGGTCCTGGAACGCATATGCCCAGCGCTCCAGGTCCAGGTCCTTGAGAGGCAGACCCGTCTGGAGTCGAGTGGTAAGTGTACATGCATACTGATTGGACGCTGTTTGTGTTGTGGTGTGCCAGGAGTGTGCCAGGAGTGTGCAGGTTGCACATATATCTTTGTTGGGACATGTATGGATGCGTATGTACAGGGACGTGAACCTGCCACATGTGATTCCTCTCATGTGTGAGACACATCGATGGTGTATGTGTTGGTAAGCATGCTGTGCAAATGTATGTGTGGGTGCACACATGTAATAAATCATGTGTATGTACTGTGGCATGGTTGTGGTGTCACACATGGATGCTGGTTCCTGCTGAATGTATCTGCACTATGTACATGTGCATGTGTGTGTATTTGACAAGTGTGCAACTGTGATGCAACATGGATGCATGTGACACTGACACGTAGAAGGCTGAATGCCAGATGTGACATGGATGGCGATATCATCACTGCGACAGTTGGTGGAGATGTACACATGCATGTGAGTCTGGTGGCGTGTGTGCATGTGTTCTGCACTCCCCATGTTGCATGTGATATCAGGCGCACCTTTGGCTGCTCGTGATGTTGTTTGTGTATGGATGGTGCTGCCTGGTGCAATATTCCTGTTGATTTGCTCATGTGTTTCAGTTTAAATGACATGTGTGTTGGGGAGTGTGATGCCATGTCTGAAGATTGACACTGCCACTCATGTACAACTGTCATGTGTGTATCAGTCCATTGTACAGTGCCCTGATGCCTGTATTCTATCTCTCCCTCTCTGTAGCGTCAACTGATGAAGAGGGCGGAGAGGGTGCTGTGGAGCAAAGCGGCAGGGATCGCACCACCAGCCGGAGATGCAAAGCCCAACTCCCCTCCCAGGTTGCCATCTCGTCGGGGAGTGAGGAGTCTGGTACCGCATCCCAGGCTGCAGCTGCCGAGGGTAGGTCCAAGAGGCGGAGGTTGGAGGTGGACTCCTCGGCAGCAGAAGTGGCAGCTGAGACCCCACAGGGTCCGACGGACGAAGATGGCACATAGTCATCCAGGTTGGTGGGGATTTTAGTGGAGGAGGAGGCCATGGAAGGGACACACACGGGGTCTGGAGGTGGGGATTCCACTGGTGCTAGTGGTGCAGTTCAGGGGCAGGGACAGGAGGCAGCACAGCCGCTGCAGAGGTGCCTGTGTGTAATCCTGTCCCCGATCCTGTGACTGCATCATCCTGCACCAGCTGGGATGCCTACATCCAGACCCGTTTTCAGGGAGCGGATGAGCGCACAACAACTGGCCTTCCTCTCCCTGGGGACATGGCAATCCGGGACCGGGTTGAGCCTGTCCTGGCTGGGATAGCATTGCATCAACGGGGCATGCGAGGTGTCCTGCAGTGTTTTCGTGAAGACACTGCAGGTCAGCTTGGGTGCCTTGTTGACCGCGTTGGCCTACTGGGATGGGTCACCAAGGCTGGATTCCTCCGTATGCTAGACTTTCTTCCGACCCCCTCCTCACCTGAACCCCCTATGCGCCAGTCGTCCTCCATGCCATCATCCCACCCATGTATCACCTGGGTACCCTGTGGAGCTGTCTCTGACCCAGCGGCCAGGCTGGTGGCGGACACATCCCTGCCACAGTCGGGAGTCGGACGTCCAGCAGGGGTGGCCACCACAACAACTGCACCCCAGCCAGAGGAGGACGTGCAAGCAGCAAGAGCCAGGGCACAGGCACAGCAGCAGCAGCAACAAGGTGGGAGCGATGATGGCTCGGGGCCATCAACATCCGAGTGGCAGGCATCGGCCAGAGGGCAGGAGGACCCAGGATTGGGAGTGTCTTCCGTGTGGCAGTGGTTGGGCCAGGCCAATAGTGCGGAGCAGCGGCGGGCGGAAGAGGCATGGCTCACAATGGTCAGGGTGGAGAACTCCATGCAGAGGGTGCTGAGGCGGGCCGAGTGCCTCGAGGCAATTCGCAGGAAGTTGGAGTTGAGCATTGCATCGTCCCTGCGAACCCTCGGGACCATGGATGAGGACCGCCTCCAGGACATAGAGCAGGAGTTCGATAATGCCCTGGCCCAGGAAATTGGAAAGTGAGCTGTCGGACTAGCCCGCCGCCATTGTATATCATTTTTAGTGTTAGGTTTCATTTTCGTTTTACTTTATTTTGGGGTGATTGGACTATGCCCCACACTTTTGTATTTAGTTATTTCTTAGGTAGTTTCTTTGATAGGTTTCATTTCTTTCGTTAGGCTCATGGACCCTTTGAACATTCATTGTACATAGTTGTACATTGGATTTGTGAGAACTTATTATTTTTTTATTCACCATGGATCAATTGATTTTACATTTTACGTTTCCTTTGGATTTGCTTTGGTGGACGGAGAGTTTGGATGATATTTCTTTTGGATTTCTTTGGATTGGTTCTACATTTCATTTTAGTATGTTTTGGACATGCATTTCATTTCATGTTTGACATTATTTTATGCTTTAATTTTATTACATTCATTTTGGTCATAATACATTTTCATATTTTACTTCCATGTGTGGAATTCACTCATTGGGTTCATACATGTTAAAATGTGGGTTTACACACTCAATGGCACCCAGTGTGTGTGTGTGTGACGGACATGTGTTGATGTACATAGTTGACTTTTGGTTTGTGTCATGAGGTAGTCATGTCAGTGTGGGGTGATTGGGAAAGTCATTACATCTCAAGACTGGGGTGGCATGCTGTGGTATTTTGGTGGACATGAGGGCCATGATTGTGCATCGTTATGACATGTTGGGGGGGAAATAAGTCATGGCCTGCTGGCAGGTGCCGGTCATTGCTGGGGGGGACAGGGGGGCATGAGTCGGGGCCTGCTGGCAGGTGCCCATCACTGCTGGGGGGTGAAGGGGGACATGAGTCGGGGCCTGCTGGCAGGTCCCTGTCACATTTGGGTGGGGGGTGCAGGGAAAAATGAGTCAGGGCTAGCTGGCTGGTGCCAGTCACTGCCGGGGGGGCAGAGGGACATGAGTCGGGCCTGCTGGCAGGTGCCGTCACTGCTGGGGGGAGGGGGTGCAGGGGGCCATGAGTCGGTGCTCACTTGTGCATGGTGACAAGTGGGCTGGCTGGGGGGCATGGCCAGGGTGGATGGGCTGCCTGCGGGGCATGGCCAGGGGTGCAGGGTAGACCCCTGTGGTGTGGGCTGCCTGCAAGCTCTGGGAAGGGTGGTGAGGGCTCACCTGGGAGGACACACACTGCCAATTCCCATTGGAGCACCCCAGTCTTACAAGTACCCCGCTCGCACAAGGCCTATCGCGTGTGAGACGCCCCGCGAACCCCAGTAATACATGTACCAGCTCGCCCAAGGCCTATCCCATGTGAAACTCCCCGCGAACCCTAGTAATACACGTACCCCGCTCGTCCAAGGCTTATCGCTTGTGAAACTCCCCTCGAATCCCAGTAATACAAGTACCCCGCTTGCACAGGGCCTATCGCGTGTGATTCTCCCTGCGCACCCCCGAAATAACGTACCCCGCTTGCACAATGCCTATCACGTGTGATTCTCCCCGTGCACACCTGAAATACATGTACCCCGCTCGCACAATGCCTATTGTGTGTGATTCTCCACACACACCCCCAAAATACACGTACCCCGCTGACACAATGCCTATCACGTATGAATCTCCCCGCGCACCCCCGAAATACACGTACCCCGCTCACACAGGGCCGATCTCATGTGATTCTCCCCGCACACCCCCCAAAACACGTACCCCGCTCTTATAGGGCCTATCGCGTGTGATTGTCCCCGTGCACCCCCGAAATACACATACCCCGCTCGCACAGGGCCTATCGCTTGTGATTCTCCCCGCGCACCCCCGAAATACACGTACCCTGCTCACACAGGGCCTATTGCGTGTGATTCTCCCCACATACTCCCGAAATACACGTACCCCACTCGCACAATGTCTATCGCGTGTGATTCTCCCCGCGCACCCCCGAAATACACGTATCCTGCTCCCACAATGCCTATCGCGTGTGATTCTCCCTGCGCACCCCCAAAATACACATACCCCGCTCCCACAGGGCAGATAGCATGTGATTCTCCACGTGCACCCCCAAAATACACGTACCCCGCTCGCACAGGGCCTATCGCATGTGATTCTCCCTGCGCACCCCTGAAATACACGTACCCCACTCGCACAATGCCTATTGTGTGTGATTCTCCCCGCACACTACCGAAATACGCGTACCGCGCTCGCACAGGGCCTATCACGTGTGATTCTCCCCACGCACCCCCAAAATACATGTACCCTGCACGCACAATGCCTATCGCGTGTGAAACTCCCCACGAACCCCAGTAATACAAGTACCCCGCTTGCACAGGGCCTATCACATCTGATTCTCCATGCGCACCCCTGAAATACACATACCCCACTCGTACAGGGCCGATCGCGTGTGATTCTCCCTGCGCACCCCCGAAATACACGTACCCCACCCGCACAGGGCCTATCGCGTGTGATTC
Organism: Ambystoma mexicanum; assembly: GCF_040938575.1. Classification (NCBI taxonomy): domain Eukaryota; kingdom Metazoa; phylum Chordata; class Amphibia; order Caudata; family Ambystomatidae; genus Ambystoma; species Ambystoma mexicanum. The sequence goes on from NC_090929.1 coordinate 1,548,653,122, forward strand.
TCCCCGCGCACCCCCAAAATACACGTACCCCGCTCGCACAATGCCTATCGCTTGTGATTCTCCCTGCGCACCCCCAAAATACACGTACCCCGATCACACAGGGCTGATCGCGTATCATTCTTCGCGTGCACCCCCAAAATACATGTACCCTGCTCGCACAGGGCCTATCACGTGTGATTATTCCTGCGCACCCCCAAAATGCACGTACCCCGCTCGCACAATGCCTATCGGTGTGATTCTGCCCGCGCACCCCTGAAATAAACGTTCTTCATTTCATTTTAGTATGTTTTGGACATGCATTTCATTTCATGTTTGACATTATTTTATGCTTTCATTTTATTACATTCATTTTGTTCATAATACATTTTCATATTTTACTTCCATGTGTGGAATTCACTCATTGGGTTCATGCATGTCAAAATGTGGGTTTACACACTCAATGGCACCCAGTGTGTGTGTGTGTGTGGGTGTGACGGACATGTATTTATGTACATAGTTGACTTTTGGTTTGTGTTATGAGGTAGTCATGTCAGTGTGGGGTGGATTGGGAAAAGTCATTGCATCTCAAGACTGGGGTGGCGTGCTGTGGGATTTTGGTGGACATGAGGGCTATGATTGTGCATCTTTATGACATGTTGGGGGAAAAATGAGTCGTGGCCTGCTGGCAGGTGCCGGTCATTGCTGGGGGGGCAGGGGGACATGAGTCGGGGCCTGCTGGCAGGTGCCCGTCACTGCTGGGTGGGCGGGTGCAGGGGAAAATGAGTCAGGGCCAGCTGGCAGGTGCCCGTCACTGCCGGGGGGGGCAGAGGGACATGAGTCGGGCCTGCTGGCATGTGCCGTCATTGCTGGGGGGAGAGGGTGAGGGGGCCATGAGTCGGTGCTCACTTGTGCATGGTGACAAGTGGGCTGGCTGGGGGGCATGGCCAGGGTTGATGGGCTGCCTGCAGGGCATGGCCAGGGGTGCAGGGTAGTCCCCTGTGGTGTGGGCTGCCTGCAAGCCCTGGGGAGGGTGGTGAGGACTCACCTGGGAGGACACACACTGCCAATTCCCGTTGGAGTACCCCAGTCTTACAAGTACCCCGCTCGCACAAGGCCTATCGCATGTGAGAAGCCCCGCGAACACCAGTAATACACGTACCAGCTCGCCCAAGGCCTATCCCATGTGAAACTCCCCACGAACCCCAGTAATACACATACCCCGCTCGCCCAAGGCTTATCGCGTTTGAAACTCCCCTCGAACCCCAGTAATACAAGTACCCTGGTTGCACAGGGCGTATCGCATGTGATTCTCCCTGCGCACCCCCGAAATACACGTACCCCGCTTGCACAGTGCCTATCGCGTGTGATTCTCCCCGCGCACCCCTGAAATACACATACCCCACTCGCACAATGCCTTTCGCGTGTTATTCTCCCCGCGCACCCCAAAATACACGTACCCCGATCGCACAGGGCTGATCACGTGTCATTCTCCCCGCTTCCACCCCCGAAATACATATACCCCGCTCGCACAATGCCTATCGCGTGTGATTCTTCCCACGCACCCCCGAAATACATGTACCCCAATCGCACAATGCCTATCGTGTGTGATTCTCCCCGCGCCCCCGAAATACATGTACCCCGCACGCACAGGGCCGATCGAGTGTGATTCTCTGCGTGCACCCCCAAAATACACCTACCCCACTCGCACAGGGTCTATCACGTGTGATTCTCCCCGCGCACCCCCGAAATACACGTACCCTGCACGCACAATGCCTATCGCGTGTGAAACTGCCCACGAACCCCAGTAATACAAGTACCCCACTCGCACAGGGACTATCACATGTGATTCTCCAGGCGCAACCCTGAAATACACATATCCCGCTCGCACAGGGCCGATCGATTGTGATTCTCCCTGCGCACCTCCAAAATACACGTACACCGCTTACACAATGCCTATTGCTTGTGATTCTCCCTGCGCACCCCCGAAATACACGAACCCCGATCGCACAGGGCTGATCGCGTAACATTCTCCCCGCGGACCGCGAAATACATGTACCCCACTCACACAGGGCCTATCACGTGTGATTATCCCTGCGCACCCCCGAAATAAACATACCCCGTTCACACAATGCCTATCGCATTTGATTATCCACGCGCACCCCCGAAATCCAAGTACCCTGCTCGCAGAGGGCCTATTGCGTGTGATTCTCCCTGCTTCCATCCCCAAAATACATGTACCCCGTTCGCACAATGCCTATCGCGTGTGATACTTCCCATGCACCCCCGAAATACACGTACCCCGCTCGCACAATGCCTATCGTGTGTGATTCTCCACGCGCACCCATGAAATACACGTACCCTGCACGCACAGGGCCAATCGCATGTGATTCGCCGCGCGCACCCCCAAAATGCACATACCCCGCTCGCACAGGGCCTATCGCGTGTGATTCTCCCCACGCACCCCTGAAATACATGTACCCTGCTCGCACAATGCCTATCGTGTGTGATTCCACCCTCACACCACTGAAATACACGTACCCCACTCGCACAGGGCCTATTGCATGTGATTCTCCCCTCGCACCCCCGAAATACACGTACCCCACATGCACAATGCCTTTCGCATGTGATACTCCCCGCAAACCCCAGAAATACAAGTACCTCGCTCGCACAAGGCCTATCACATGTGATTCTCCATGCGCACCCCTGAAATACACATACCCGGCTCGCACAGTGCCGATCGCTTGTGATTCTCCCTGTGCACCCCCGAAATACACATACCCCGCTCGCACAGGGCCGATCACATGTGATTCTCCCCGCGCACCCCCAAAATACACATACCCCGCTCGCACAGGGCCTATCAAGTGTGATTCTCCCTGCTCACCCCTGAAATACACATACCCCGCTCGCACAATGCCTTTCGCATGTGATTCTCCCCGCGCACCCCAAAATACACGTACCCCGATCGCACAGGGCTGATCACGTGTCATTCTCCCCGCTTCCACCCCCGAAATACATATACCCCGCTCGCACAATGCCTATCGCGTGTGATTCTTCCCACGCACCCCCGAAATACATGTACCCCGATCGCACAATGCCTATCGTGTGTGATTCTCCCCGCGCCCCCGAAATACATGTACCCCGCACGCACAGGGCCGATCGAGTGTGATTCTCTGCGTGCACCCCCAAAATACACCTACCCCACTCGCACAGGGTCTATCACGTGTGATTCTCCCCGCGCACCCCCGAAATACACGTACCCTGCACGCACAATGCCTATCGCGTGTGAAACTGCCCACGAACCCCAGTAATACAAGTACCCCATTCGCACAGGGACTATCACATGTGATTCTCCAGGCGCAACCCTGAAATACACATATCCCGCTCGCACAGGGCCGATCGATTGTGATTCTCCCTGCGCACCTCCAAAATACACGTACACCGCTTACACAATGCCTATTGCTTGTGATTCTCCCTGCGCACCCCCGAAATACACGAACCCCGATCGCACAGGGCTGATCGCGTATCATTCTCCCCGCGGACCACCGAAATACATGTACCCCACTCGCACAGGGCCTATCACGTGTGGTTATCTCTGCGCACCCCTGAAATAAACATACCCCACTTGCACAATGCCTATCGCATTTGATTCTCCACACGCACCCCCGAAATCCATGTGCCCTGCTCACAGAGGGCCTATTGCGTGTGATTCTCCCCGCTTCCATCCCCAAAATACACGTAACACGCTTGCACAATGCCTATCGCTTGTGATTCTCCCTGCGCACCCCCGAAATACACGAACCCCGATCGCACAGGGCTGATCGCGTAACATTCTCCCCGCGGACCGCGAAATACATGTACCCCACTCACACAGGGCCTATCACGTGTGATTATCCCTGCGCACCCCGAAATAAACATACCCCGTTCACACAATGCCTATCGCATTTGATTATCCACGCGCACCCCCGAAATCCAAGTACCCTGCTCGCAGAGGGCCTATTGCGTGTGATTCTCCCTGCTTCCATCCCCAAAATACATGTACCCCGTTCGCACAATGCCTATCGCGTGTGATACTTCCCATGCACCCCCGAAATACACGTACCCCGCTCGCACAATGCCTATCGTGTGTGATTCTCCACGCGCACCCATGAAATACACGTACCCTGCACGCACAGGGCCAATCGCATGTGATTCGCCGTGCGCACCCCCAAAATGCACATACCCCGCTCGCACAGGGCCTATCGCGTGTGATTCTCCCCACGCACCCCTGAAATACATGTACCCTGCTCGCACAATGCCTATCGTGTGTGATTCCACCCTCACACCACTGAAATACACGTACCCCACTCGCACAGGGCCTATTGCATGTGATTCTCCCCTCGCACCCCCGAAATACACGTACCCCACATGCACAATGCCTTTCGCATGTGATACTCCCCGCAAACCCCAGAAATACAAGTACCCCACTCGCACAGGGCCGATCGCATGTGATTCTCCCCACGCACTCCTGAAATATACGTAGCCCGCTAGTACAGGGCCGATCACGTATGATTCTCCCCACACACCCCCGAAATACATGTACCCCGCCCGCACAGGGCCTATCAAGTGTGATTCTCCCAGCGCACCCCCAAAATACATGTACCCCGCTCGCATAGGGCCGATCTCATGTGATTCTCCCTGCACACCCCCGAAACACACGTACCCCACTCACACAGGGCCTATCGCGTGTGATTCACCCCGTGCACCCCCGAAATACACATACCCCACTCGTACAGTGCCTATCGCATGTTATTCACCCCGCGCAGCCCCGAAATACACGTACCCAGCTCGCACAGGGCCTATCGCGTGTGATTCTCCCCACGTACCACCGAAATACACCTACCCCACCACATCGATGGTGTATGTGTTGGTAAGCATGCTGTGCAAATGTATGTGTGGGTGCACACATGTAATAAATCATGTGTATGTACTGTGGCATGGTTGTGGTGTCACACATGGATGCTGGTTCCTGCTGAATGTATCTGCACTATGTACATGTGCATGTGTGTGTATTTGACAAGTGTGCAACTGTGATGCAACATGGATGCATGTGACACTGACACGTAGAAGGCTGAATGCCAGATGTGACATGGATGGCGATATCATCACTGCGACAGTTGGTGGAGATGTACACATGCATGTGAGTCTGGTGGCGTGTGTGCATGTGTTCTGCACTCCCCATGTTGCATGTGATATCAGGCGCACCTTTGGCTGCTCGTGATGTTGTTTGTGTATGGATGGTGCTGCCTGGTGCAATATTCCTGTTGATTTGCACATGTGTTTCAGTTTAAATGACATGTGTGTTGGGGAGTGTGATGCCATGTCTGAAGATTGACACTGCCACTCATGTACAACTGTCATGTGTGTATCAGTCCATTGTACAGTGCCCTGATGCCTGTATTCTATCTCTCCCTCTCTGTAGCGTCAACTGATGAAGAGGGCGGAGAGGGTGCTGTGGAGCAAAGCGGCAGGGATCGCACCACCAGCCGGAGATGCAAAGCCCAACTCCCCTCCCAGGTTGCCATCTCGTCGGGGAGTGAGGAGTCTGGTACCGCATCCCAGGCTGCAGCTGCCGAGGGTAGGTCCAAGAGGCGGAGGTTGGAGGTGGACTCCTCGGCAGCAGAAGTGGCAGCTGAGATCCCACAGGGTCCGACGGACGAAGATGGCACATAGTCATCCAGGTTGGTGGGGATTTTAGTGGAGGAGGAGGCCATGGAAGGGACACACACGGGGTCTGGAGGTGGGGATTCCACTGGTGCTAGTGGTGCAGTTCAGGGGCAGGGACAGGAGGCAGCACAGCCGCTGCAGAGGTGCCTGTGTGTAATCCTGTCCCCGATCCTGTGACTGCATCATCCTGCACCAGCTGGGATGCCTACATCCAGACCCGTTTTCAGGGAGCGGATGAGCGCACAACAACTGGCCTTCCTCTCCCTGGGGACATGGCAATCCGGGACCGGGTTGAGCCTGTCCTGGCTGGGATAGCATTGCATCAACGGGGCATGCGAGGTGTCCTGCAGTGTTTTCGTGAAGACACTGCAGGTCAGCTTGGGTGCCTTGTTGACCGCGTTGGCCTACTGGGATGGGTCACCAAGGCTGGATTCCTCCGTATGCTAGACTTTCTTCCGACCCCCTCCTCACCTGAACCCCCTATGCGCCAGTCGTCCTCCATGCCATCATCCCACCCATGTATCACCTGGGTACCCTGTGGAGCTGTCTCTGACCCAGCGGCCAGGCTGGTGGCGGACACATCCCTGCCACAGTCGGGAGTCGGACGTCCAGCAGGGGTGGCCACCACAACAACTGCACCCCAGCCAGAGGAGGACGTGCAGGCAGCAAGAGCCAGGGCACAGGCACAGCAGCAGCAGCAACAAGGTGGGAGCGATGATGGCTCGGGGCCATCAACATCCGAGTGGCAGGCATCGGCCAGAGGGCAGGAGGACCCAGGATTGGGAGTGTCTTCCGTGTGGCAGTGGTTGGGCCAGGCCAATAGTGCGGAGCAGCGGCGGGCGGAAGAGGCATGGCTCACAATGGTCAGGGTGGAGAACTCCATGCAGAGGGTGCTGAGGCGGGCCGAGTGCCTCGAGGCAATTCGCAGGAAGTTGGAGTTGAGCATTGCATCGTCCCTGCGAACCCTCGGGACCATGGATGAGGACCGCCTCCAGGACATAGAGCAGGAGTTCGATAATGCCCTGGCCCAGGAAATTGGAAAGTGAGCTGTCGGACTAGCCCGCCGCCATTGTATATCATTTTTAGTGTTAGGTTTCATTTTCGTTTTACTTTATTTTGGGGTGATTGGACTATGCCCCACACTTTTGTATTTAGTTATTTCTTAGGTAGTTTCTTTGATAGGTTTCATTTCTTTCGTTAGGCTCATGGACCCTTTGAACATTCATTGTACATAGTTGTACATTGGATTTGTGAGAACTTATTATTTTTTTATTCACCATGGATCAATTGATTTTACATTTTACGTTTCCTTTGGATTTGCTTTGGTGGACGGAGAGTTTGGATGATATTTCTTTTGGATTTCTTTGGATTGGTTCTACATTTCATTTTAGTATGTTTTGGACATGCATTTCATTTCATGTTTGACATTATTTTATGCTTTAATTTTATTACATTCATTTTGGTCATAATACATTTTCATATTTTACTTCCATGTGTGGAATTCACTCATTGGGTTCATACATGTTAAAATGTGGGTTTACACACTCAATGGCACCCAGTGTGTGTGTGTGTGACGGACATGTGTTGATGTACATAGTTGACTTTTGGTTTGTGTCATGAGGTAGTCATGTCAGTGTGGGGTGATTGGGAAAGTCATTACATCTCAAGACTGGGGTGGCATGCTGTGGTATTTTGGTGGACATGAGGGCCATGATTGTGCATCGTTATGACATGTTGGGGGGGAAATAAGTCATGGCCTGCTGGCAGGTGCCGGTCATTGCTGGGGGGGACAGGGGGGCATGAGTCGGGGCCTGCTGGCAGGTGCCCATCACTGCTGGGGGGTGAAGGGGGACATGAGTCGGGGCCTGCTGGCAGGTCCCTGTCACATTTGGGTGGGGGGTGCAGGGAAAAATGAGTCAGGGCTAGCTGGCTGGTGCCAGTCACTGCCGGGGGGGCAGAGGGACATGAGTCGGGCCTGCTGGCAGGTGCCGTCACTGCTGGGGGGAGGGGGTGCAGGGGGCCATGAGTCGGTGCTCACTTGTGCATGGTGACAAGTGGGCTGGCTGGGGGGCATGGCCAGGGTGGATGGGCTGCCTGCGGGGCATGGCCAGGGGTGCAGGGTAGACCCCTGTGGTGTGGGCTGCCTGCAAGCTTTGGGAAGGGTGGTGAGGGCTCACCTGGGAGGACACACACTGCCAATTCCCATTGGAGCACCCCAGTCTTACAAGTACCCCGCTCGCACAAGGCCTATCGCGTGTGAGACGCCCCGCGAACCCCAGTAATACATGTACCAGCTCGCCCAAGGCCTATCCCATGTGAAACTCCCCGCGAACCCTAGTAATACACGTACCCCGCTCGTCCAAGGCTTATCGCTTGTGAAACTCCCCTCGAATCCCAGTAATACAAGTACCCCGCTTGCACAGGGCCTATCGCGTGTGATTCTCCCTGCGCACCCCCGAAATAACGTACCCCGCTTGCACAATGCCTATCACGTGTGATTCTCCCCGTGCACACCTGAAATACATGTACCCCGCTCGCACAATGCCTATTGTGTGTGATTCTCCACACACACCCCCAAAATACACGTACCCCGCTGACACAATGCCTATCACGTATGAATCTCCCCGCGCACCCCCGAAATACACGTACCCCGCTCACACAGGGCCGATCTCATGTGATTCTCCCCGCACACCCCCCAAAACACGTACCCCGCTCTTATAGGGCCTATCGCGTGTGATTGTCCCCGTGCACCCCCGAAATACACATACCCCGCTCGCACAGGGCCTATCGCTTGTGATTCTCCCCGCGCACCCCCGAAATACACGTACCCTGCTCACACAGGGCCTATTGCGTGTGATTCTCCCCACATACTCCCGAAATACACGTACCCCACTCGCACAATGTCTATCGCGTGTGATTCTCCCCGCGCACCCCCGAAATACACGTATCCTGCTCCCACAATGCCTATCGCGTGTGATTCTCCCTGCGCACCCCCAAAATACACATACCCCGCTCCCACAGGGCAGATAGCATGTGATTCTCCACGTGCACCCCCAAAATACACGTACCCCGCTCGCACAGGGCCTATCGCATGTGATTCTCCCTGCGCACCCCTGAAATACACGTACCCCACTCGCACAATGCCTATTGTGTGTGATTCTCCCCGCACACCACCGAAATACACGTACCGCACTCGCACAGGGCCTATCGCGTGTGATTCTCCCCACGCACCCCCAAAATACATGTACCCTGCACGCACAATGCCTATCGCGTGTGAAACTCCCCACGAACCCCAGTAATACAAGTACCCCGCTTGCACAGGGCCTATCACATCTGATTCTCCATGCGCACTCCTGAAATACACATACCCCACTCGTACAGGGCCGATCGCGTGTGATTCTCCCTGCGCACCCCCGAAATACACGTACCCCACCCGCACAGGGCCTATCGCGTGTGATTCTCCCCGCGCACCCCCAAAATACACGTACCCCGCTCGCACAATGCCTATCGCTTGTGATTCTCCCTGCGCACCCCCAAAATACACGTACCCCGATCACACAGGGCTGATCGCGTATCATTCTTCGCGTGCACCCCCAAAATACATGTACCCTGCTCGCACAGGGCCTATCACGTGTGATTATTCCTGCGCACCCCCAAAATGCACGTACCCCGCTCGCACAATGCCTATCGGTGTGATTCTGCCCGCGCACCCCTGAAATAAACGTTCTTCATTTCATTTTAGTATGTTTTGGACATGCATTTCATTTCATGTTTGACATTATTTTATGCTTTCATTTTATTACATTCATTTTGTTCATAATACATTTTCATATTTTACTTCCATGTGTGGAATTCACTCATTGGGTTCATGCATGTCAAAATGTGGGTTTACACACTCAATGGCACCCAGTGTGTGTGTGTGTGTGTGGGTGTGACGGACATGTATTTATGTACATAGTTGACTTTTGGTTTGTGTTATGAGGTAGTCATGTCAGTGTGGGGTGGATTGGGAAAAGTCATTGCATCTCAAGACTGGGGTGGCGTGCTGTGGGATTTTGGTGGACATGAGGGCTATGATTGTGCATCTTTATGACATGTTGGGGGAAAAATGAGTCGTGGCCTGCTGGCAGGTGCCGGTCATTGCTGGGGGGGCAGGGGGACATGAGTCGGGGCCTGCTGGCAGGTGCCCGTCACTGCTGGGTGGGCGGGTGCAGGGGAAAATGAGTCAGGGCCAGCTGGCAGGTGCCCGTCACTGCCGGGGGGGGCAGAGGGACATGAGTCGGGCCTGCTGGCATGTGCCGTCATTGCTGGGGGGAGGGGGTGAGGGGGCCATGAGTCGGTGCTCACTTGTGCATGGTGACAAGTGGGCTGGCTGGGGGGCATGGCCAGGGTTGATGGGCTGCCTGCAGGGCATGGCCAGGGGTGCAGGGTAGTCCCCTGTGGTGTGGGCTGCCTGCAAGCCCTGGGGAGGGTGGTGAGGACTCACCTGGGAGGACACACACTGCCAATTCCCGTTGGAGTACCCCAGTCTTACAAGTACCCCGCTCGCACAAGGCCTATCGCATGTGAGAAGCCCCGCGAACACCAGTAATACACGTACCAGCTCGCCCAAGGCCTATCCCATGTGAAACTCCCCACGAACCCCAGTAATACACATACCCCGCTCGCCCAAGGCTTATCGCGTTTGAAACTCCCCTCGAACCCCAGTAATACAAGTACCCTGGTTGCACAGGGCGTATCGCATGTGATTCTCCCTGCGCACCCCCGAAATACACGTACCCCGCTTGCACAGTGCCTATCGCGTGTGATTCTCCCCGCGCACCCCTGAAATACACATACCCCACTCGCACAATGCCTTTCGCGTGTTATTCTCCCCGCGCACCCCAAAATACACGTACCCCGATCGCACAGGGCTGATCACGTGTCATTCTCCCCGCTTCCACCCCCGAAATACATATACCCCGCTCGCACAATGCCTATCGCGTGTGATTCTTCCCACGCACCCCCGAAATACATGTACCCCAATCGCACAATGCCTATCGTGTGTGATTCTCCCCGCGCCCCCGAAATACATGTACCCCGCACGCACAGGGCCGATCGAGTGTGATTCTCTGCGTGCACCCCCAAAATACACCTACCCCACTCGCACAGGGTCTATCACGTGTGATTCTCCCCGCGCACCCCCGAAATACACGTACCCTGCACGCACAATGCCTATCGCGTGTGAAACTGCCCACGAACCCCAGTAATACAAGTACCCCACTCGCACAGGGACTATCACATGTGATTCTCCAGGCGCAACCCTGAAATACACATATCCCGCTCGCACAGGGCCGATCGATTGTGATTCTCCCTGCGCACCTCCAAAATACACGTACACCGCTTACACAATGCCTATTGCTTGTGATTCTCCCTGCGCACCCCCGAAATACACGAACCCCGATCGCACAGGGCTGATCGCGTAACATTCTCCCCGCGGACCGCGAAATACATGTACCCCACTCACACAGGGCCTATCACGTGTGATTATCCCTGCGCACCCCCGAAATAAACATACCCCGTTCACACAATGCCTATCGCATTTGATTATCCACGCGCACCCCCGAAATCCAAGTACCCTGCTCGCAGAGGGCCTATTGCGTGTGATTCTCCCTGCTTCCATCCCCAAAATACATGTACCCCGTTCGCACAATGCCTATCGCGTGTGATACTTCCCATGCACCCCCGAAATACACGTACCCCGCTCGCACAATGCCTATCGTGTGTGATTCTCCACGCGCACCCATGAAATACACGTACCCTGCACGCACAGGGCCAATCGCATGTGATTCGCCGCGCGCACCCCCAAAATGCACATACCCCGCTCGCACAGGGCCTATCGCGTGTGATTCTCCCCACGCACCCCTGAAATACATGTACCCTGCTCGCACAATGCCTATCGTGTGTGATTCCACCCTCACACCACTGAAATACACGTACCCCACTCGCACAGGGCCTATTGCATGTGATTCTCCCCTCGCACCCCCGAAATACACGTACCCCACATGCACAATGCCTTTCGCATGTGATACTCCCCGCAAACCCCAGAAATACAAGTACCTCGCTCGCACAAGGCCTATCACATGTGATTCTCCATGCGCACCCCTGAAATACACATACCCGGCTCGCACAGTGCCGATCGCTTGTGATTCTCCCTGTGCACCCCCGAAATACACATACCCCGCTCGCACAGGGCCGATCACATGTGATTCTCCCCGCGCACCCCCAAAATACACATACCCCGCTCGCACAGGGCCTATCAAGTGTGATTCTCCCTGCTCACCCCTGAAATACACATACCCCGCTCGCACAATGCCTTTCGCATGTGATTCTCCCCGCGCACCCCAAAATACACGTACCCCGATCGCACAGGGCTGATCACGTGTCATTCTCCCCGCTTAAACCCCCGAAATACATATACCCCGCTCGCACAATGCCTATCGCGTGTGATTCTTCCCACGCACCCCCGAAATACATGTACCCCGATCGCACAATGCCTATCGTGTGTGATTCTCCCCGCGCCCCCGAAATACATGTACCCCGCACGCACAGGGCCGATCGAGTGTGATTCTCTGCGTGCACCCCCAAAATACACCTACCCCACTCGCACAGGGTCTATCACGTGTGATTCTCCCCGCGCACCCCCGAAATACACGTACCCTGCACGCACAATGCCTATCGCGTGTGAAACTGCCCACGAACCCCAGTAATACAAGTACCCCATTCGCACAGGGACTATCACATGTGATTCTCCAGGCGCAACCCTGAAATACACATATCCCGCTCGCACAGGGCCGATCGATTGTGATTCTCCCTGCGCACCTCCAAAATACACGTACACCGCTTACACAATGCCTATTGCTTGTGATTCTCCCTGCGCACCCCCGAAATACACGAACCCCGATCGCACAGGGCTGATCACGTATCATTCTCCCCGCGGACCACCGAAATACATGTACCCCACTCGCACAGGGCCTATCACGTGTGGTTATCTCTGCGCACCCCTGAAATAAACATACCCCACTTGCACAATGCCTATCGCATTTGATTCTCCACACGCACCCCCGAAATCCATGTGCCCTGCTCACAGAGGGCCTATTGCGTGTGATTCTCCCCGCTTCCATCCCCAAAATACACGTAACACGCTTGCACAATGCCTATCGCTTGTGATTCTCCCTGCGCACCCCCGAAATACACGAACCCCGATCGCACAGGGCTGATCGCGTAACATTCTCCCCGCGGACCGCGAAATACATGTACCCCACTCACACAGGGCCTATCACGTGTGATTATCCCTGCGCACCCCGAAATAAACATACCCCGTTCACACAATGCCTATCGCATTTGATTATCCACGCGCACCCCCGAAATCCAAGTACCCTGCTCGCAGAGGGCCTATTGCGTGTGATTCTCCCTGCTTCCATCCCCAAAATACATGTACCCCGTTCGCACAATGCCTATCGCGTGTGATACTTCCCATGCACCCCCGAAATACACGTACCCCGCTCGCACAATGCCTATCGTGTGTGATTCTCCACGCGCACCCATGAAATACACGTACCCTGCACGCACAGGGCCAATCGCATGTGATTCGCCGTGCGCACCCCCAAAATGCACATACCCCGCTCGCACAGGGCCTATCGCGTGTGATTCTCCCCACGCACCCCTGAAATACATGTACCCTGCTCGCACAATGCCTATCGTGTGTGATTCCACCCTCACACCACTGAAATACACGTACCCCACTCGCACAGGGCCTATTGCATGTGATTCTCCCCTCGCACCCCCGAAATACACGTACCCCACATGCACAATGCCTTTCGCATGTGATACTCCCCGCAAACCCCAGAAATACAAGTACCCCACTCGCACAGGGCCGATCGCATGTGATTCTCCCCACGCACTCCTGAAATATACGCAGCCCGCTAGTACAGGGCCGATCACGTATGATTCTCCCCACACACCCCCGAAATACATGTACCCCGCCCGCACAGGGCCTATCAAGTGTGATTCTCCCAGCGCACCCCCAAAATACATGTACCCCGCTCGCATAGGGCCGATCTCATGTGATTCTCCCTGCACACCCCCGAAACACACGTACCCCACTCACACAGGGCCTATCGCGTGTGATTCACCCCGTGCACCCCCGAAATACACATACCCCACTCGTACAGTGCCTATCGCATGTTATTCACCCCGCGCAGCCCCGAAATACACGTACCCAGCTCGCACAGGGCCTATCGCGTGTGATTCTCCCCACGTACCACCGAAATACACCTACCCCACTCGCACAATGCCTATCGCGTGTGATTCTCCCCACGCACCCCGAAATACATGTACCCCGGTCGCACAGGGCCGATCACATGTGATTCTCCATGCACACCCCCAAAATACACGTACCCCGCTAGCACAGGGCCTATCGCGTGTGATTCTCCCCACGTACCACCGAAATACACGTACCCCACTCGCACAATGCCTATTGTGTATGATTCTCCCCACACACCACCGAAATACACGTACCCCACTCGCACAGGGCCTATTGCGTGTGATTCTCCCCGCACACCTCCGAAATACACGTACCCCACTCGCACAGGGCCTATCACATGTGATTCTCCCCGCGCACCCCTGAAATACACATACCCCACTCTCACAGGGGCGATCACTTGTGATTCTCCCTGCGCACCCCCGAAATTCATGTACCCCGCTCGCACAGGGCCGATCGCGTGTGATTCTCCCTGCGCACCCCCGAAATACACGTACCCTGCTCGCACAGGGCATATCACGTGTGATTCTCCCTGCACACCCCTGAAATACACATACCCCGCTTGCACAATGCCTTTCGTGTGTGATTCTCCCCACGCATCCCGGAATACACGTGACCCGATCGCACAGGGCTGATAGCATGTGTTTCTCTGTGCTTCCACACCTGAAATACATATACCCTGCTCGCACAATGCCTATCGCGTGTGATTCTCTGTGCGCACCCCCAAAATACACGTACCCCGCTCGCACAGGGCCGATCGCGTGTGATTCTCCCCGCGCACCCCGAAATACACGTACCCTGCTCGCACAATGCCTATCGTGTGTGATTCCACCCTCATCCCACTGAAATACACGTACCTCGCTCGCACAATGCCTATCGCGTGTGATTCTCCCCGCGCTCCCCGAAATACACATACCCCGATCGCACAGGGCCGATCGCGTGTGATTCTCCCCACACCCCCCCTGAAATACATGTACCCGCTCGCACAGGGCCTATCACGTGTGTTTCTCCCTGCGCACCCCTGAAATACACATACCCCGCTCGCACAATGCCTATCGCATTTGATTCTCCCCACACACCCCCAAAATCCATGTACCCTGCTCACACAGGGTCTATCGCGAGTTATTCTCCCTGCTTCCAACCCGAAATACATGTACCCCGCTCGCACAATGCCTATCGCGTGTGATTCTCCCCACGCACCCCCGAAATACATGTACCCCGCACGCACAGGGCCGATCCCGTGTGATTCTCTGCGCGCACCCACAAAATACACATACCCCGCTCGCACACGTGTGATTCTCCCCACACACCCCCGAAATACACGTACCCCACTCGCACAATGCCTATCGCCTGTGATTCCACCCTCACCCCATCCGAAATACATGTACCCCACTTGCACAGGGCCTAATGCGTGTGATTCTCCCTGCACACCCCTGAAATACACATACCCCGCTCGCACAATGCCTATCGCGTTGGATTCTCCACGCACACCCCCAAAATCCATGTACCCCACTCGCACAGGGCCTATCGCGTGTGATTCTCCCCTCGCACCCCCGAAATACACGTACCCGGCTCGCACAATGTCTATCACGTGTGATTCCACCCTCACCCCACCGAAATACACGTACCCCGCTCGCACAGGGCCAATCGCGTATGATTCACCATGCACACCTCCCAAAATATACGTACCCCGCTCGCACAGGGCCTATCGCGTGTGATTCTCCCCGCGCACCCCTGAAATACATGTACCCCACTCGCACAATGCCTATCGTGTGTGATTCTCCCCGCACACCACCAAAATACACGTACCCCACCCGCACAGGGCCTATCGCGTGTAATTCTCCCCACACACCCCAAAATACACGTACCCTGCATGCAAAATGCCTATCGTGTGTGAAACTCCCCACGAACCCCAGTAATACAAGTACCCCGCTCGCACAGGGCCTATCACATGTGATTCTCCCCACGCACCCCTGAAATACAAATACCCCGCTCACACAGGGCCGAACGCTTGTGATTCTCCCTGCGCACCCCCGAAATATACGTACCCCGCTCACACACGGCTGATCGCGTGTGATTCTCCCTGCGCACCCCCAAACTACACATAGCCCGCCCGCACAGGGCCTATCACGTGTGATTCTCCTTGCGCACCCCCAAAATACATGTACCCCACTCGCACAATGCCTTTTGCGTGTGATTCTCCCCACGCACCCCGAAATACACGTACCCCGATTGCACAGGGCTGATCGTATGTGATTCTCCCTGCGCACCCCCGAAATACACGTACCCCGCTCGCACAGGGCCTATCACGTGTGATTCTCCCTGCGCACCCCTGAAATACACATACCCCGCTCGCACAATGCCTATCGCGTTTGATTCTCCACGCGCACCCCCAAAATACACGTACCCCGCTCGCACAATGCCTTTTGCGTGTGATTCTCCCCGCGCACCCCGATATACACGTACCCTGATCGCAAAGGTCCGATCGCGTGTGATTCTCCCTGCGCACCCACAAAATACACGTACCCCGCTCGCACAGGGCCTATCACGTGTGATTCTCCATGCGAAACCCCAAAATCCATGTACCCCGCACGCACAGGGCCAATCGCGTGTGATTCTCCCCGCTTCCACCCCCGAAATACATGTACCCCCCATGCACAGGGCCGATCCCGTGTGATTCTCTGCGCGCACCCACAAAATGCACGTACCCCGCTCGCACAGGGCCTATCACGTGTGATTCTCCCCACACACCCCCGAAATACACGTACCCCGCTCGCACAATGCCTATCGTGTGTGGTTCCACTCTCACCCCATCCGAAATACACGTACCCCACTCGCACAGGGCCTAGCGCGTGTGATTCTCCCCGCGCACCCCTGAAATACACATACCCCACTCGCTCAATGCCTATCGTGTGTGATTGTCCCCGCACACCCCCAAAATACACGTTCCCCGCTCGCATAATGCCTTTTGCGTTTGATTCTCCACGCGCACCCCAAAATACACAAACCCCAATCGCACAGGGCCGATCGCGTGTGATTCTCCCCGTGCACCCCCGAAATACATGTACCCCGCTCGCACAGGGCCTATCGCATGTGATTCTCCCTGATTCCACCCCGAAATACATGTACCCCGCTCACACAATGCCTATCGCGTGTGATTCTCCCCGCGCACCCCCGAAATACATGTACCCCGCACGCACAGGGCCGATCCCATGTGATTCTCTGCGCGCACCCACAAAATACACGTACCCCGCTCGCACAGGCCTATCACGTGTGATTCTCCCCTCACACCCCCGAAATACACGTACCCCACTCGCACAATGTCTGTCGCCTGTGATTCCACCCTCACCCCAATCCGAAATACACGTACCCCACTCGCACAGGGCCTATTGTATGTGATTCACCCTGCACACCCCTGAAATACACATACCCCGCTCGCACAATGCCTATCGCGTTGGATTCTCCACGCGCACCCCCAAAAATCAATGTACCCCACTCGCACAGGGCCTATCGCGTGTGATTCTCCCCACTTCCACCCCCGAAATAAATGTACCCCGCTCGCTCAATGCCTATCGAGTGTGATTCTCCCCACGCACCCCCGAAATACACGTACCCCGCTCGCACAGGGCCAATCGCGTGTGATTCACCATGCACACCTCCCAAAATACATGTACCCCGCTCGCACAGGGCCTATCGCGTGTGATTCTCCCAGCGCACCCCTGAAATACACGTACCACACTCGCACAATGCCTATCGTGTGTGATTCTCCCCACACACCCCCGAAATATACGTACCCCGCTCACACAGGGCCTATCGCGTGTGAAACTCCCCACGAACCCCAGTAATACAAGTACCCCGCTCGCACAGGGCCTATCACATGTGATTCTCCTCACGCACCCCTGAAATACACATACCCCGCTCGCACAGGGCCGATCGCTTGTGATTCTCCCTGCGCACCCCCGACATATACGTACCCCGCTCACACAGGGCCGATCGCGTGTGATTCTCCCTGCGCACCCCCAAAATACACATAGCCCGCCCGCACAGGGCCTATCGCGTGTGATTCTCCCTGTGCACCCCCAAAATACATGTACCCCGCTCGCAAAATGCCTTTTGCGTGTGATTCTCCCCGCGCACCCCGAAATACACGTACCCCGATCGCACAGGGCTGATCGCATGTGATTCTCCCCGCGCACCCCCGAAATACACATACCCCGCTCGCACAGGGCCTATCACGTGTGATTCTCCCTGTGCACCCCTGAAATACACATACCCCTCTCGCACAATGCCTATTGCGTTTGATTCTCCCCACAAACCCCCAAAATCCATGTACCCCGCTCACACAGGGCCTATCGCGTGTGATTCTCCCTGCTTCCACCCCGAAATACATGTACCCCGCTCGCACAATGCCTATCGCGTGTGATTCTCCCCGCGCACCCCCGAAATACATGTACCCCGCATGTACAGGGCCGATCCCGTGTGATTCTCTGCGCGCACCCACAAAATACACGTACCCCGCTCGCACAGGCCTATCACGTGTGATTCTCCCCACACACCCCCGAAATACACGTACCCACTCGCACAATGCCTATCGCCTGTGATTCCACCCTCATCCCATCCGAAATACATGTACCCCACTCGCACAGGGCCTAATGCGTGTGATTCTCCCTGCACACCCCTGAAATACACATACCCCGCTCGCACAATGCCTATCGCGTTGGATTCTCCACGCACACCCCCAAAATCCATGTACCCCACTCGCACAGGGCCTATCGCGTGTGATTCTCCCGGCGCACCCCCGAAATACACGTACCCGGCTCGCACAATGTCTATCACGTATGATTCCACCCTTACCCCACCGAAATACACGTACCCCTCTCGTACAGGGCCAATCGCGTGAGATTCACCATGCACACCTCCCAAAATACACGTACCCCGCTCGCACAGTGCCTATCGCGTGTGATTCTCCCCGCGCACCCCTGAAATACACGTACCCCACTCGCACAATGCCTATCGTGTGCAATTCTCCCCGGACACCACCAAAATACACGTACCCCACCCGCACAGGGCCTATCGCGTGTGATTCTCCCCACACACACCCGAAATACACGTACCCTGCACGCAAAATGCCTATCGCGTGTGAAACTCCCCACGAACCCCAGTAATACAAGTACCCCGCTCGCACAGGGCCTATCACATGCGATTCTCCCCACGCACCCCTGAAATACACATACCCCGCTCGCACAGGGCCGATCGCTTGTGATTCTCCCTGTGCACCCTCGAAATACACATAGCCTGCCCGCACAGGGCCTATCGCGTGTGATTATCCCTGCGCACCCCCAAAATACATGTACCCCGCTTGCACAATGCCTTTTGCGTGTGATTCTCCCCGCGCACCCCTTAATACACGTATCCCGATCGCACAGGGCTGATCGCATGTGATTCTCCCCGCGCACCCCCGAAATACACGTACCCCGCTCGCACAGGGCCTATCACGTGTGATTCTCCCTGCGCACCCCTGAAATACACATACCCCGCTCGGACAATGCCTATCGCGTTTGATTCTCCACGCGCACCCCTGAAATACACATACCCCGCTCGCACAATGCATTTTGCGTGTGATTCTCCCTGTGCACCCTGAAATACACGTACCCTGATCGCACAGGTCTGATCGCGTGTGATTCTCCCCGCGGACCCCCAAAATACACGTACCCCGCTCACACAGGGCCTATCACGTGTTATTCTCCCTGCGCACCCCTGAAATACACATACCCCGCTCGCACAATGCCTATCGCGTTTGATTCTCCATGCGAAACCCTAAAATCCATGTACCCCGCACGCACAGGGCCAATCGCGTGTGATTCTCCCCGCTTTCACCCCCGAAATACATGTACCCCGCTCGCACAATGCCTATCGCGTGTGATTCTCCCCGCACACCACCAAAATACACGTACCCCGCTTGCACAATGCCTATCGTGTGTGATTCTCCCCGCGCACCCCCAAAATACATGTACCCCGCACGCACAGGGCCAATCCTGTGTGATTCTCAACGCGCACCCACAAAATACACGTACCCCGCTCGCACAGGGCCTATCACGTGTGATTCTCCCCACACACCCCCAAAATACATGTACCCCACTCGCACAATGCCTATCGCGTGTGGTTCCAACCTCATCCCATCCGAAATACACGTACCCCACTCGCACAGGGCCTAGCGCGTGTGATTCTGCCCGCGCACCCCTGAAATACACGTACCCCACTCGCACAATGCCTATCGTGTGTGATTCTCCCCACACACTCCCAAAATACACGTACCCCGCTCGCATATTGCCTTTTGCGTGTGATTCTCCCCGCGCACCCCAAAATACACATACCCCGATCGCACAGGGCCGATCGCGTGTGATTCTCCCCGCGCACCCCCGAAATACATGTACCCCGCTCGCACAGGGCCTATCACGTGTGATTCTCCCTGCGCACCCCTGAAATACACATACCCCTCTCGCACAATGCCTATCGTGTTTGATTCTCCCCACACACCCCCAAAATCCATGTACCCCGCTCACACAGGGCCGATCCCGTGTGATTCTCTGCGTGCACCCACAAAATACACGTACCCCGCTCGCACCGGCCTATCACGTGTGATTCTCCCCACACACCCCCGAAATACACGTACCCCACTCGCACAATGCCTGTCGCCTGTGATTCCACCCTCACCCCATCCGAAATACACGTACCCCACTCGCACAGGGCCTATTGCATGTGATTCTCCCTGCACACCCCTGAAATACACATACCCCGCTCGCACAACGCCTATCGCGTTGGATTCTCCACGCGCACCCCCAAAATCCATGTACCCCACTCGCACAGGGCCTATTGCGTGTGATTCTCCCCACGCACCCCCGAAATACACTTACCCCGCTCGCACAGGGCCAATCGCGTGTGATTCACCATGCACACCTCCCAAAATACATGTACCCCACTCGCACAGGGCCTATCGCGTGTGATTCTCCCAGGGCACCCCTGAAATACACGTACCCCACTCGCACAATGCCTATCGTGTGTGATTCTCCGCGCACACCACCAAAATACACGTACCCCACCCGCACAGGGCCTATCGAGTGTGATTCTCCCCACACACCCCCGAAATACACGTACCCTGCATGCAAAACGCCTATCGCGTGTGAAACTCCCCACGAACCCCAGTAATACAAGTACCTCACTCGCACAGGGCCTATCACAAGTGATTCTCCCCACGCACCCCTGAAATACACATACCCTCCTCACACAGGGCCGATCGCTTGTGATTCTCCCTGCGCACCCCCGAAAAACATGTACCCCGCTCACACAGGGCCGATCGCGTGTGATTCTCCCTGCGCACCCCCAAAATACACATAGCCCGTCCGCACATGGCCTATCGCGTGTGATTCTCCCTGCGCACCCCCAAAATACATGTACCCCGCTCGCACAATGCCTTTTGCATGTGATTCTCCCCGCGCACCCCGAAATACACGTACCCTGATCGCACAGGGCCAATCACGTGTGATTCTACCCGCGCATCACCAAAATACACGTACCCCGCTCGCACAGGGCCTATCACGTGTGATTCTCCCTGCGCACCCCTGAAATACACATACCCCGCTCGCACAATGCCTATCGCGTTTGATTCTCCATGCGCACCCCCAAAATACATGTACCCCGCTCGCACAATGCCTTTTGCATGTGATTCTCCCCGCGCACCCCGAAATACACGTACCCCGATCGCACAGGGCTGATGGCATGTGATTCTCCCCGCGCACCCCCGAAATACACGTACCCCGCTCGCACAGGGCCTATCACGTGTGATTCTCCCTGCGCACCCCTGAAATACACATACCCCGCTCGCACAATGCCTATCGCATTTGATTCTCCACGCGCACCCCCGAAATACATGTACCACGCTCACACAATGCCTTTTGCGTGTGATTCTCCCCGCGCACCACGAAATACAGGTACCCTGATCGCACAGGGCCGATCGTGTGTGATTCTCCCCGCACACCCCCAAAACACACGTACCCCGCTCGCACAGGGCCTATCACGTGTGATTCTTTATGCGCACCCTTGAAATACACATACCCCGCTCGCACAATGCCTATCGCGTTTGATTCTCCATGCGCACCCCCAAAATCCATGTACCCCGCTCGCACAGGGCCAATCGCATGTGATTCTCCCCGCTTCCACCCCCGAAATACATGTACCCCGCTCGCACAATGCCTATTGCGTGTGATTCTCCCCGCGCACCACCAAAATACACGTACCCCGATCGCACAGGGCTGATCGCATGTGATTCTCCCAGCGCACCCCCGAAATACACATACCCCGCTCGCATAGGGCCTATCACGTGTGATTCTCCCTGCGCACCCCTGAAATACACATACCCCGCTCGCACAATGCCTATCGCATTTGATTCTCCACGCGCACCCCCGAAATATACGTACCCCGCTCACACAGGGCCGATCGCATGTGATTCTCCCTGCGCACCCCCAAAATACACATAGCCCGCCCGCACAGGGCCTATCGCGTGTGATTCTCCCTGCGCACCCCCAAAATACATGTACCCCGCTCGCACAATGCCTTTTGCATGTGATTCTCCCCGCGCACCCCGAAATACACGTACCCCGATCGCACAGGGCTGATCGCATGTGATTCTCCCTGCGCACCCCCGAAATACACGTACCCCGCTCGCACAGGGCCTATCACGTGTGATTCTCCCTGCGCACCCCTGAAATACACATACCCCGCTCGCACAATGCCTATCGCATTTGATTCTCCACGCGCACCCCCGAAATATATGTACCCCGCTCACACAGGGCCGATCGCATGTGATTCTCCCTGCGCACCCCCAAAATACACATAGCCCGCCCGCACAGGGCCTATCGCGTGTGATTCTCCCTGCGCACCCCCAAAATACATGTACCCCGCTCGCACAATGCCTTTTGCATGTGATTCTCCCCGCGCACCCCGAAATACACGTACCCCGATCGCACAGGGCTGATCGCATTTGATTCTCCACGCGCACCCCCAAAATACATGTACCCCGCTCGCACAATGCCTTTTGCGTGTGATTCTCCCCACGCACCCCGAAATACAGGTACCCTGATCGCAGAGGGCCGATCGCGTGTGATTCTCCCCGCGCACCCCCAAAATACACGTACCCCGCTCGCACAGGGCCTATCACGTGTGATTCTCCCTGCGAACCCCTGAAATACACATACCCCGCTCGCACAATGCCTATCGCGTTTGATTCTCCATGCGCACCCCCAAAATCCATGTACCCCGCTCGCACAAGGCCAATCGCATGTGATTCTCCCCGCTTCCACCCCCGAAATACATGTACCCCACTCGCACAATGCCTATTGCGTGTGATTCTCCCCGTGCACCACCAAAATACATGTACCCCGCTTGAACAATGCCTATCGTGTGTGATTCTCCCCGCGCACCCCGAAATACACATACCCCGATCGCACAGGGCCGATCGCGTGTGATTCTCCCCGCGCACCCCCGAAATACATGTACCCCGCTCGCACAGGGCCTATCACGTGTGATTCTCCCTGCGCACCCCTGAAATACACATACCCCTCTCGCACAATGCCTATCGTGTTTGATTCTCCCCACACACCCCCAAAATCCATGTACCCCGCTCACACAGGGCCGATCCCGTGTGATTCTCTGCGTGCACCCACAAAATACACGTACCCCGCTCGCACCGGCCTATCACGTGTGATTCTCCCCACACACCCCCGAAATACA
The DNA here is from genome assembly GCF_040938575.1 of Ambystoma mexicanum. NCBI lineage: Eukaryota > Metazoa > Chordata > Amphibia > Caudata > Ambystomatidae > Ambystoma > Ambystoma mexicanum. The sequence goes on from NC_090929.1 coordinate 1,548,676,892, forward strand.
CGTACCCCACTCGCACAATGCCTGTCGCCTGTGATTCCACCCTCACCCCATCCGAAATACACGTACCCCACTCGCACAGGGCCTATTGCATGTGATTCTCCCTGCACACCCCTGAAATACACATACCCCGCTCGCACAACGCCTATCGCGTTGGATTCTCCACGCGCACCCCCAAAATCCATGTACCCCACTCGCACAGGGCCTATTGCGTGTGATTCTCCCCACGCACCCCCGAAATACACTTACCCCGCTCGCACAGGGCCAATCGCGTGTGATTCACCATGCACACCTCCCAAAATACATGTACCCCACTCGCACAGGGCCTATCGCGTGTGATTCTCCCAGGGCACCCCTGAAATACACGTACCCCACTCGCACAATGCCTATCGTGTGTGATTCTCCGCGCACACCACCAAAATACACGTACCCCACCCGCACAGGGCCTATCGAGTGTGATTCTCCCCACACACCCCCGAAATACACGTACCCTGCATGCAAAACGCCTATCGCGTGTGAAACTCCCCACGAACCCCAGTAATACAAGTACCCCACTCGCACAGGGCCTATCACAAGTGATTCTCCCCACGCACCCCTGAAATACACATACCCTCCTCACACAGGGCCGATCGCTTGTGATTCTCCCTGCGCACCCCCGAAAAACATGTACCCCGCTCACACAGGGCCGATCGCGTGTGATTCTCCCTGCGCACCCCCAAAATACACATAGCCCGTCCGCACATGGCCTATCGCGTGTGATTCTCCCTGCGCACCCCCAAAATACATGTACCCCGCTCGCACAATGCCTTTTGCATGTGATTCTCCCCGCGCACCCCGAAATACACGTACCCTGATCGCACAGGGCCAATCACGTGTGATTCTACCCGCGCATCACCAAAATACACGTACCCCGCTCGCACAGGGCCTATCACGTGTGATTCTCCCTGCGCACCCCTGAAATACACATACCCCGCTCGCACAATGCCTATCGCGTTTGATTCTCCATGCGCACCCCCAAAATACATGTACCCCGCTCGCACAATGCCTTTTGCATGTGATTCTCCCCGCGCACCCCGAAATACACGTACCCCGATCGCACAGGGCTGATGGCATGTGATTCTCCCCGCGCACCCCCGAAATACACGTACCCCGCTCGCACAGGGCCTATCACGTGTGATTCTCCCTGCGCACCCCTGAAATACACATACCCCGCTCGCACAATGCCTATCGCATTTGATTCTCCACGCGCACCCCCGAAATACATGTACCACGCTCACACAATGCCTTTTGCGTGTGATTCTCCCCGCGCACCACGAAATACAGGTACCCTGATCGCACAGGGCCGATCGTGTGTGATTCTCCCCGCACACCCCCAAAACACACGTACCCCGCTCGCACAGGGCCTATCACGTGTGATTCTTTATGCGCACCCTTGAAATACACATACCCCGCTCGCACAATGCCTATCGCGTTTGATTCTCCATGCGCACCCCCAAAATCCATGTACCCCGCTCGCACAGGGCCAATCGCATGTGATTCTCCCCGCTTCCACCCCCGAAATACATGTACCCCGCTCGCACAATGCCTATTGCGTGTGATTCTCCCCGCGCACCACCAAAATACACGTACCCCGATCGCACAGGGCTGATCGCATGTGATTCTCCCAGCGCACCCCCGAAATACACATACCCCGCTCGCATAGGGCCTATCACGTGTGATTCTCCCTGCGCACCCCTGAAATACACATACCCCGCTCGCACAATGCCTATCGCATTTGATTCTCCACGCGCACCCCCGAAATATACGTACCCCGCTCACACAGGGCCGATCGCATGTGATTCTCCCTGCGCACCCCCAAAATACACATAGCCCGCCCGCACAGGGCCTATCGCGTGTGATTCTCCCTGCGCACCCCCAAAATACATGTACCCCGCTCGCACAATGCCTTTTGCATGTGATTCTCCCCGCGCACCCCGAAATACACGTACCCCGATCGCACAGGGCTGATCGCATGTGATTCTCCCTGCGCACCCCCGAAATACACGTACCCCGCTCGCACAGGGCCTATCACGTGTGATTCTCCCTGCGCACCCCTGAAATACACATACCCCGCTCGCACAATGCCTATCGCATTTGATTCTCCACGCGCACCCCCGAAATATATGTACCCCGCTCGCACAATGCCTTTTGCATGTGATTCTCCCCGCGCACCCCGAAATACACGTACCCCGATCGCACAGGGCTGATCGCATTTGATTCTCCACGCGCACCCCCAAAATACATGTACCCCGCTCGCACAATGCCTTTTGCGTGTGATTCTCCCCACGCACCCCGAAATACAGGTACCCTGATCGCAGAGGGCCGATCGCGTGTGATTCTCCCCGCGCACCCCCAAAATACACGTACCCCGCTCGCACAGGGCCTATCACGTGTGATTCTCCCTGCGAACCCCTGAAATACACATACCCCGCTCGCACAATGCCTATCGCGTTTGATTCTCCATGCGCACCCCCAAAATCCATGTACCCCGCTCGCACAAGGCCAATCGCATGTGATTCTCCCCGCTTCCACCCCCGAAATACATGTACCCCACTCGCACAATGCCTATTGCGTGTGATTCTCCCCGTGCACCACCAAAATACATGTACCCCGCTTGAACAATGCCTATCGTGTGTGATTCTCCCCGCGCACCCCGAAATACACGTACCCCGATCGCACAGGGCTGATCGCATGTGATTCTCCCCGCGCACCCCCGAAATACACGTACCCCGGTCGCACAGGGCCTATCACGTGTGATTCTCCCTGCGCACCCCTGAAATACACATACCCCGCTCGCACAATGCCTATCGCATTTGATTCTCCACGCGCACCCCCGAAATACATGTACCACGCTCACACAATGCCTTTTGCGTGTGATTCTCCCCGCGCACCACGAAATACAGGTACCCTGATCGCACAGGGCCGATCGTGTGTGATTCTCCCCGCGCACCCCCAAAACACACGTACCCCGCTCGCACAGGGCCTATCACGTGTGATTCTTCCTGCGCACCCCTGAAATACACATACCCCGCTCGCACAATGCCTATCGCGTTTGATTCTCCATGCGCACCCCCAAAATCCATGTACCACGCTCACACAATGCCTTTTGCGTGTGATTCTCCCCGCGCACCACGAAATACAGGTACCCTGATCGCACAGGGCCGATCGTGTGTGATTCTCCCCGCGCACCCCCAAAACACACGTACCCCGCTCGCACAGGGCCTATCACGTGTGATTCTTCCTGCGCACCCCTTAAATACACATACCCCGCTCGCACAATGCCTATCGCGTTTGATTCTCCATGCGCACCCCCAAAATCCATGTACCCCGCTCGCACAGGGCCAATCGCATGTGATTCTCCCCGCTTCCACCCCCGAAATACATGTACCCCGCTCGCACAATGCCTATTGCGTGTGATTCTCCCCGCGCACCACCAAAATACACGTACCCCGATCGCACAGGGCTGATCGCATGTGATTCTCCCCGCGCACCCCCGAAATACACATACCCCGCTCGCATAGGGCCTATCACGTGTGATTCTCCCTGCGCACCCCTGAAATACACAAACCCCGCTCGCACAATGCCTATCGCATTTGATTCTCCACGCGCACCCCCGAAAATATACGTACCCCGCTCACACAGGGCCGATCGCATGTGATTCTCCCTGCGCACCCCCAAAATACACATAGCCCGCCCGCACAGGGCCTATCGCGTGTGATTCTCCCTGCGCACCCCCAAAATACATGTACCCCGCTCGCACAATGCCTTTTGCATGTGATTCTCCCCGCGCACCCCGAAATACACGTACCCCGATCGCAGAGGGCTGATCGCATTTGATTCTCCACGCGCACCCCCAAAATACATGTACCCCGCTCGCACAATGCCTTTTGCGTTTGATTCTCCCCACGCACCCCGAAATACAGGTACCCTGATCGCACAGGGCCGATCGCGTGTGATTCTCCCCGCGCACCCCCAAAATACACGTACCCCGCTCGCACAGGGCCTATCACGTGTGATTCTCCCTGCGAACCCCTGAAATACACATACCCCGCTCGCACAATGCCTATCGCGTTTGATTCTCCATGCGCACCCCCAAAATCCATGTACCCCGCTCGCACAAGGCCAATCGCATGTGATTCTCCCCGCTTCCACCCCCGAAATACATGTACCCCACTCGCACAATGCCTATTGCGTGTGATTCTCCCCGTGCACCACCAAAATACATGTACCCCGCTTGAACAATGCCTATCGTGTGTGATTCTCCCCGCGCACCCCCAAAATACATGTACCCCGCACGCACAGGGCCGATCCCGTGTCATTCTCTGCGTGCACCCACAAAATATATGTACCCCGCTCGCACAGGGCCTATCACGTGTGATTCTCCCCACACCCCCCCGAAATACACGTAACCCGCTCGCACAATGCCTATCACGTGTGGTTCCACCCTCACCCCATCCGAAATACACGTACCCCACTCGCACAGGGCCTAGCGCGTGTGATTCTCTCTGCACACCCCTGAAATACACATACCCCACTCGCACAATGCCTATCGTGTGTGATTCTCCCCGCACACCACCGAAATACACATACCCCACTCGCACAGGGCCTATCGTGTGTGATTCTCCCCGCGCACCCCCGAAATACACGTACCCTGCACGCACAATGCCTATCGTGTGTGAAACGCCCCATGAACACCTTTAATACAAGTACCCCGCTCGCACAGGGCCTATCACGTGTGATTCTCCCTGCGAACCCCTGAAATACACATACCCCGCTCGCACAATGCCTATCGCGTTTGATTCTCCATGCGCACCCCCAAAATCCATGTACCCCGCTCGCACAAGGCCAATCGCATGTGATTCTCCCCGCTTCCACCCCCGAAATACATGTACCCCACTCGCACAATGCCTATTGCGTGTGATTCTCCCCGTGCACCACCAAAATACATGTACCCCGCTTGAACAATGCCTATCGTGTGTGATTCTCCCCGCGCACCCCCAAAATACATGTACCCCGCACGCACAGGGCCGATCCCGTGTCATTCTCTGCGTGCACCCACAAAATATATGTACCCCGCTCGCACAGGGCCTATCACGTGTGATTCTCCCCACACCCCCCCGAAATACACGTAACCCGCTCGCACAATGCCTATCACGTGTGGTTCCACCCTCACCCCATCCGAAATACACGTACCCCACTCGCACAGGGCCTAGCGCGTGTGATTCTCTCTGCACACCCCTGAAATACACATACCCCACTCGCACAATGCCTATCGTGTGTGATTCTCCCCGCACACCACCGAAATACACATACCCCACTCGCACAGGGCCTATCGTGTGTGATTCTCCCCGCGCACCCCCGAAATACACGTACCCTGCACGCACAATGCCTATCGTGTGTGAAACGCCCCATGAACACCTTTAATACAAGTACCCCGCTCGCACAGGGCCTATCACATGTGATTCTCCCCACGCATCCCTTAAATACACATACCCTCCTCACACAGGGCCGATCGCTTGTGATTCTCCCTGCGCACCCCCGAAATACATGTACCCCGCTCACACAGGGCCGATCGCGTGTGATTCTCCCTGCGCACCCCCAAAATACACATAGCCCGCCCGCACAGGGCCTATCGCGTGTGATTCTCCCTGCGGACCCCCAAAATACATGTACCCCGCTCGCACAATGCCTTTTGCATGTGATTCTCCCCGCGCACCCCGAAATACACGTACCCCGATCGCACAGGGCTGATCGCATGTGATTCTCCCCGCGCACCCCCGAAATACACGTACCCCGCTCGCACAGGGCCTATCACGTGTGATTCTCCCTGCGCACCCCTGAAATACCATACCCCGCTCGCACAATGCCTATCGCGTTTGATTCTCCACGCGCACCCCCAAAATACACATACCCCGCTCTCACAATGCCTTTTGCGTTTGATTCTCCACGCGCACCCCCAAAATACCCATCCCCCGCTCGCACAATGCCTTTTGCGTGTGATTCTCCCCGCGCACCCCGAAATACACGTACCCTGATCGCACAGGGCCAATCACGTGTGATTCTACCCGCGCATCACCAAAATACACGTATCCCGCTCGCACAATGCCTATCACGTGTGGTTCCACCCTCACCCCATCCGAAATACACGTACCCCACTCGCACAGGGCCTATCGCGTGTGATTCTCCCCGCGCACCCCTGAAATACACATACCCCACTCGCACAATGCCTTTCGTGTGTGATTCTCCCCGCACACCACCGAATTACACGTACCCCACTCGCACAGGGCCTATCGTGTGTGATTCTCCCCGCGCACCCCCGACATACACATACCCTGCACGCACAATGCCTATCGTGTGTGAAACTCCCCATGAACCACTGTAATACAAGTACCCCGCTCGCACAGGGCCTATCACATGTGATTCTCCCCGCGCATACCTTAAATACACATACCCTGCTCGCACAGGGCCGATCACTTGTGATTCTCCCTGCGCACCCCCAAAATACATGTACCCCGCTCACACAGGGCCGATCGCGTGTGTTTCTCCCTGCGCACTCCCAAAATACACATAGCCCACCCGCACAGGGCCTATCACGTGTGATTCTCCCTGCGCACCCCTGAAATACACATACCCCGCTCGCACAATGCCTATCGCGTTTGATTCTCCATGCGTACCCCCAAAATACACGTACCCCGCTCGCACAATGCCTTTTGCGTGTGATTCTTCCCACGCACCCCGAAATACACGTACCCCGATCGCACAGGGCTGATCGCGTGTGATGCTCCCTGCGCACCCCCGAAATACATGTACCCTGCTCGCACAGGGCCTATCACGTGTGATTCTCCCTGCGCACCCCTGAAATACACATACCCAGCTCGCACAATGCCTATCGCGTTTGATTCTCTACGCGCACCCCCAAAATCCATGTACGCCGCTCGCACAGGGCCTATCGTGTGTGATTCTCCCCACGCTCCCCCAAAATACATGTACCCCGCACGCACAGGGCCAATCCCGTGTGATTCTCTGCGCACACCCACAAAATACACATACCCCGCTCGCACAGGGCCTATCACATGTGATTCTCCCTGCGCACCCCTGAAATACACATACCCCGCTTGCACAATGCCTATCGCGTTTGATTCTCCCCACACACCCCCAAAATCCATGTACCCCGCTCACACAGGGCCTATCGCGTGTGATTCTCCCTGCTTCCACCCCGAAATACATGTACCCCGCTCGCACAATGACTATCGCGTGTGATTCTCCCCGCGCACCCCCGAAATACATGTACCCCGCACGCACAGGGCCGATCCCGTGTGATTCTCTGCGCGCACCCACAAAATACACGTACCCCGCTCGCACAGACCTATCACGTGTGATTCTCCCCACACACCCCTGAAATACACGTAACCCACTCGCACAATGCCTATCGCCTGTGATTCCACCCTCACCCTATCCGAAATACATGTACCCCACTCGCACAGGGCCTATTGCGTGTGATTCTCCCTGCACACCCAAGAAATAAACATACCCCGCTCGCACAATGCCTGTCGCGTTGGATTCTCCACGCACACCCCCAAAATCCATGTACCCCACTCGCACAGGGCCTATCGCCTGTGATTCTCCCCACTTCCACCCCCAAAATAAAAGTACCCCGCTCGCAAAATGCCTATTGCGTGTGATTCTCCCTGCGCACCCCCGAAATATACGTACCCGGCTCGCACAATGTCTATCACGTGTGATTCCACCCTCACCCCACCGAAATACACGTACCCCACTCGCACAGGGCCTATTGTGTGTGATTCTCCCCGCGCACCCCCGAAATACACGTACCCCACATGCACAATGCCTATCGCGTGTGATTCTCCCCACGCACCCCTGAAATACACGTACCCCGCTCGCACAATGCCTATTGCGTGTGATTCTCCCCGCGCACCACCAAAATACACGTACCCCGATCGCACAGGGCTGATCGCATGTGATTCTCCCCGCGCACCCCCGAAATACACATACCCTGCCCGCACAGGGCCTATCGCGTGTGATTCTCCCTGCGCACCCCCAAAATACATGTACCCCGCTCGCACAATGCCTTTTGCATGTGATTCTCCCCGCGCACCCCGAAATACACGTACCCCGATCGCACAGGGCTGATCGCATGTGATTCTCCCTGCGCACCCCCGAAATACACGTACCCCGCTCGCACAGGGCCTATCACGTGTGATTCTCCCTGCGCACCCCTGAAATACACATACCCCGCTCGCACAATGCCTATCGCATTTGATTCTCCACGCACACCCCCGAAATATACGTACCCCGCTCACACAGGGCCGATCGCATGTGATTCTCCCTGCGCACCCCCAAAATACACAGAGCCCACCCGCACAGGGCCTATCGCGTGTGATTCTCCCTGCGCACCCCCAAAATACATGTACCCCGCTCGCACAATGCCTTTTGCATGTGATTCTCCCCGCGCACCCCGAAATACACGTCCCCCGATCGCACAGGGCTGATCGCATTTGATTCTCCAAGCGCACCCCCAAAATACATGTACCCCGCTCGCACAATGCCTTTTGCGTGTGATTCTCCCCACGCACCCCGAAATACAGGTACCCTGACCGCACAGGGCCGATCGCGTGTGATTCTCCCCGCGCACCCCCAAAATACACGTATCCCGCTCGCACAGGGCCTATCACGTGTGATTCTCCCTGCGAACCCCTGAAATACACATACCCCGCTCGCACAATGCCTATCGCGTTTGATTCTCCATGCGCACCCCCAAAATCCATGTACCCCGCTCGCACAACGCCAATCGCATGTGATTCTCCCCGCTTCCACCCCCGAAATACATGAACCCCACTCGCACAATGCCTATTGCGTGTGATTCTCCCCGTGCACCACCAAAATACATGTACCCCGCTTGCACAATGCCTATCGTGTGTGATTCTCCCCGCGCACCCCCAAAATACATGTACCCCGCACGCACAGGGCCGATCCCGTGTCATTCTCTGCGTGCACCCACAAAATATATGTACCCCGCTCGCACAGGGCCTATCACGTGTGATTCTCCCCACACACCCCCGAAATACACGTAACCCGCTCGCACAATGCCTATCACGTGTGGTTCCACCCTCACCCCATCCGAAATACACGTACCCCACTCGCACAGGGCCTAGCGCGTGTGATTCTCTCTGCACACCCCTGAAATACACATACCCCACTCGCACAATGCCTATCGTGTGTGATTCTCCCCGCACACCACCGAAATACACATAGCCCACTCGCACAGGGCCTATCGTGTGTGATTCTCCCCGCGCACCCCCGAAATACACGTACCCTGCACGCACAATGCCTATCGTGTGTGAAACGCCCCATGAACACCTTTAATACAAGTACCCCGCTCGCACAGGGCCTATCACATGTGATTCTCCCCACGCATCCCTTAAATACACATACCCTCCTCACACAGGGCCGATCGCTTGTGATTCTCCCTGCGCACTCCCGAAATACATGTACCCCGCTCACATAGGGCCGATCGCGTGTGATTCTCCCTGCGCACCCCCAAAATACACATAGCCCGCCCGCACAGGGCCTATCGCGTGTGATTCTCCCTGCGGACCCCCAAAATACATGTACCCCGCTCGCACAATGCCTTTTGCATGTGATTCTCCCCGCGCACCCCGAAATACACGTACCCCGATCGCACAGGGCTGATCGCATGTGATTCTCCCCGCGCACCCCCGAAATACACGTACCCCGCTCGCACAGGGCCTATCACGTGTGATTCTCCCTGCGCACCCCTGAAATACCATACCCCGCTCGCACAATGCCTATCGCGTTTGATTCTCCACGCGCACCCCCAAAATACACATACCCCGCTCGCACAATGCCTTTTGCGTTTGATTCTCCACGCGCACCCCCAAAATACACATACCCCGCTCGCACAATGCCTTTTGCATGTGATTCTCCCCGCGCACCCCGAAATACACGTACCCTGATCGCACAGGGCCAATCACGTGTGATTCTACCCGCGCATCACCAAAATACACGTACCCCGCTCGCACAATGCCTATCACGTGTGGTTCCACCCTCACCCCATCCGAAATACACGTACCCCACTCGCACAGGGCCTAGCGCGTGTGATTCTCCCCGCGCACCCCTGAAATACACATACCCCACTCGCACAATGCCTTTCGTGTGTGATTCTCCCCGCACACCACCGAATTACACGTACCCCACTCGCACAGGGCCTATCGTGTGTGATTCTCCCCACGCACCCCCGAAATACACGTACCCTGCACGCACAATGCCTATCGTGTGTGAAACTCCCCATGAACCCCTGTAATACAAGTACCCCGCTCGCACAGGGCCTATCACATGTGATTCTCCCCGCGCATACCTTAAATACACATACCCTGCTCGCACAGGGCCGATCACTTGTGATTCTCCCTGCGCACCCCCAAAATACATGTACCCCGCTCACACAGGGCCGATCGCATGTGTTTCTCCCTGCGCACTCCCAAAATACACATAGCCCACCCGCACAGGGCCTATCGCGTGTGATTCTCCCTGCGCACCCCTGAAATACACATACCCCGCTCGCACAATGCCTATCGCGTTTGATTCTCCATGCGTACCCCCAAAATACACGTACCCCGCTCGCACAATGCCTTTTGCGTGTGATTCTTCCCACGCACCCCGAAATACACGTACCCCGATCGCACAGGGCTGAACGCGTGTGATGCTCCCTGCGCACCCCCGAAATACATGTACCCCGCTCGCACAGGGCCTATCACGTGTGATTCTCCCTGCGCACCCCTGAAATACACATACCCAGCTCGCACAATGCCTATCGCGTTTGATTCTCTACGCGCACCCCCAAAATCCATGTACGCTTCTCGCACAGGGCCTATCGTGTGTGATTCTCCCCACGCTCCCCCAAAATACATGTACCCCGCACGCACAGGGCCAATCCCGTGTGATTCTCTGCGCACACCCACAAAATACACGTACCCCGCTCGCACAGGGCCTATCACATGTGATTCTCCCTGCGCACCCCTGAAATACACATACCCCACTTGCACAATGCCTATCGCGTTTGATTCTCCCCACACACCCCCAAAATCCATGTACCCCGCTCACACAGGGCCTATCGCGTGTGATTCTCCCTGCTTCCACCCCGAAATACATGTACCCCGCTCGCACAATGACTATCGCGTGTGATTCTCCCCGCCCACCCCCGAAATACATGTACCCCGCACGCACAGGGCCGATCCCGTGTGATTCTCTGCGCGCACCCACAAAATACACGTACCCCGCTCGCACAGTCCTATCACGTGTGATTCTCCCCACACACCCCTGAAATACACGTAACCCACTCGCACAATGCCTATCGCCTGTGATTCCACCCTCACCCCATCCGAAATACACGTACCCCACTCGCACAGGGCCTATTGCGTGTGATTCTCCCTGCACACCCAAGAAATAAACATACCCCGCTCGCACAATGCCTGTCGCGTTGGATTCTCCACGCACACCCCCAAAATCCATGTACCCCACTCGCACAGGGCCTATCGCCTGTGATTCTCCCCACTTCCACCCCCAAAATAAAAGTACCCCGCTCGCAAAATGCCTATCGCGTGTGATTCTGCCTGCGCACCCCCGAAATATACGTACCCGGCTCGCACAATGTCTATCACGTGTGATTCCACCCTCACCCCACCGAAATACACGTACCCCACTCGCACAGGGCCTATTGTGTGTGATTCTCCCCGCGCACCCCCGAAATACACGTACCCCACATGCACAATGCCTATCGCGTGTGATTCTCCCCACGCACCCCTGAAATACATGTACCCTGCTCGCACAGGGCCAATCGCGTGTGATTCACCATGCACATCTCCCAAAATACACGTCCCCGCTCGCACAGGGCCTATCGCGTGTGATTCTCCCCAGCACCCCTGAAATACACATACCCCACTCGCACAATGCATATCATGTGTGATTGATTCTCCCCACACACCACCGAAATACACGTACCCCACCCGCACAGGGCCTATCGCGTGTGATTCTCCCCGCGCACCCCCGAAATACATGTAGCCCGCACGCACAGGGCCGATCCCGTGTGATTCTCTGCACGCACCCACAAAATACACGTACCCCGCTCGCACAGGCCTATCACGTGTGATTCTCCCCACACACCCCCGAAATACACGTACCCCACTCGCACAATGCCTTTCGCCTGTGATTCCACCCTCACCCCATCCGAAATACCGTACCCCACTCGCATAGGGACTATTGCATGTGATTCTCCCTGCACACCCCTGAAATACACATACCCCGCTCGCACAATGCCTATCGCGTTGGATTCTCCACGCGCACCCCCAAAATCCATGTACCCCACTCGCACAGGGCCTATCGCGTGTGATTCTCCCCACTTCCACCCCTGAAATAAATGTACCCCGCTCGCACAATGCCTATTGCGCGTGATTCTCCCCGCGCACCCCCGAAATACACGTACCCAGCTCGCACAATGCCTATCGCGTGTGATTCTCCCCACGCACCCCCGAAATACACGTACCCCGCTCACACAGGGCCTATCACATGTGATTCTCCTCACGCACCCCTGAAATACACATACCCCGCTCGCACAGGGCCGATCGCTTGTGATTCTCCCTGCGCACCCCCGACATATACGTACCCCGCTCACACAGGGCCGATCGCGTGTGATTCTCCCTGCGCACCCCCAAAATACACATAGCCCGCCCGCACAGGGCCTATCGCGTGTGATTCTCCCTGCGCACCCCCAAAATACATGTACCCCGCTCGCACAATGCCTTTTGCGTGTGATTCTCCCCGCGCACCCCGAAATACACGTACCCCGATCGCACAGGGCTGATCGCATGTGATTCTCCCCGCGCACCCCCGAAATACACATACCCCGCTCGCACAGGGCCTATCACGTGTGATTCTCCCTGCGCACCCCTGAAATACACATACCCCGCTCGCACAATGCCTATTGCGTTTGATTCTCCCCACAAACCCCCAAAATCCATGTACCCCGCTCACACAGGGCCTATCGCGTGTGATTCTCCCTGCTTCCACCCCGAAATACATGTACCCCGCTCGCACAATGCCTATCGCGTGTGATTCTCCCCGCGCACCCCCGAAATACATGTACCCCGCATGCACAGGGCCGATCCCGTGTGATTCTCTGCGCGCACCCACAAAATACACGTACCCCGCTCGCACAGGCCTATCACGTGTGATTCTCCCCAAACACCCCCGAAATACACGTACCCACTCGCACAATGCCTATCGCCTGTGATTCCACCCTCACCCCATCCGAAATACATGCCCCACTCGCACAGGGCCTAATGCGTGTGATTCTCCCTGCACACCCCTGAAATATACATACCCCGCTCGCACAATGCCTATCGCGTTGGATTCTCCACGCACACCCCCAAAATCCATGTACCCCACTCGCACAGGGCCTATCGCGTGTGATTCTCCCGGCGCACCCCCGAAATACACGTACCCGGCTCGCACAATGTCTATCACCTATGATTCCACCCTCACCCCACCGAAATACACGTACCCCTCTCGTACAGGGCCAATCGCGTGAGATTCACCATGCACACCTCCCAAAATACACGTACCCCGCTCGCACAGGGCCTATCGCGTGTGATTCTCCCCGCGCACCCCTGAAATACACGTACCCCACTCGCACAATGCCTATCGTGTGCAATTCTCCCCGGACACCACCAAAATACACGTACCCCACCCGCACAGGGCCTATCGCGTGTGATTCTCCCCACACACACCCAAAATACACGTACCCTGCACGCAAAATGCCTATCGCGTGTGAAACTCCCCACGAACCCCAGTAATACAAGTACCCCGCTCGCACAGGGCCTATCACATGCGATTCGCCCCACGCACCCCTGAAATACACATACCCCGCTCGCACAGGGCCGATCGCTTGTGATTCTCCCTGTGCACCCTCGAAATACACATAGCCTGCCCGCACAGGGCCTATCGCGTGTGATTATCCCTGCGCACCCCCAAAATACATGTACCCCGCTCGCACAATGCCTTTTGCGTGTGATTCTCCCTGCGCACCCCGAAATACACGTACCCCGATCGCACAGGGCCAATCACGTGTGATTCTACCCGCGCATCACCAAAATACACGTACCCCGCTCGCACAGGGCCTATCACGTGTGATTCTCCCTGCGCACCCCTGAAATACACATACCCCGCTCGCACAATGCCTATCGCGTTTGATTCTCCATGCGCACCCCCAAAATACATGTACCCCGCTCGCACAATGCCTTTTGCATGTGATTCTCCCCGCGCACCCCGAAATACACGTACCCCGATCGCACAGGGCTGATCGCATGTGATTCTCCCCGCGCACCCCCGAAATACACGTACCCCGCTCGCACAGGGCCTATCACGTGTGATTCTCCCTGCGCACCCCTGAAATACACATACCCCGCTCGCACAATGCCTATCGCATTTGATTCTCCACGCGCACCCCCGAAATACATGTACCACGCTCACACAATGCCTTTTGCGTGTGATTCTCCCCGCGCACCACGAAATACAGGTACCCTGATCGCACAGGGCCGATCGTGTGTGATTCTCCCCGCGCACCCCCAAAACACACGTACCCCGCTTGCACAGGGCCTATCACGTGTGATTCTCCCTGCGCACCCCTGAAATACACATACCCCGCTCGCACAATGCCTATCGCGTTTGATTCTCCATGCGCACCCCAAAATCCATGTACCCCGCTCGCACAGGGCCAATCGCATGTGATTCTCCCCGCTTCCACCCCCGAAATACATGTACCCCGCTCGCACAATGCCTATTGCGTGTGATTCTCCCCGCGCACCACATAAAATACACGTACCCCGATCGCACAGGGCTGATCGCATGTGATTCTCCCCGCGCACCCCCGAAATACACATACCCCGCTCGCATAGGGCCTATCACGTGTGATTCTCCCTGCGCACCCCTGAAATACACATACCCCCCTCGCACAATGCCTATCGCATTTGATTCTCCACGCGCACCCCCGAAATATACGTACCCCGCTCACACAGGGCCGATCGCGTGTGATTCTCCCTGCGCACCCCCAAAATACATGTACCCCGCTCGCACAATGCCTTTTGCATGTGATTCTCCCCGCGCACCCCGAAATACACGTACCCCGATCGCACAGGGCTGATCGCATGTGATTATCCCTGCGCACCCCCGAAATACACGTACCCCGCTCGCACAGGGCCTATCACGTGTGATTCTCCCTGCGCACCCCTGAAATACACATACCCCGCTCGCACAATGCCTATCGCATTTGATTCTCCATGCACACCCCCAAAATACATGTACCCCGCTCGCACAATGCCTTTTGCGTGTGATTCTCCCCGCGCACCCCGAAATACAGGTACCCTGATGGCACAGGGCCGATCGCGTGTGATTCTCCCCGTGCACCCCCAAAATACACATACCCCGCTCGCACAGGGCCTATCACGTGTGATTCTCCCTGCGAACCCCTGAAATACACATACCCCGCTCGCACAATGCCTATCGCGTTTGATTCTCCATGCGCACCCCCAAAATCCATGTACCCCGCTCGCACAAGGCCAATCGCATGTGATTCTCCCCGCTTCCACCCCCGAAATACATGTACCCCACTCGCACAATGCCTATTGCGTGTGATTCTCCCCGTGCACCACCAAAATACATGTACCCCGCTTGCACAATGCCTATCGTGTGTGATTCTCCCCGCGCACCCCCAAAATACATGTACCCCGCACGCACAGGGCCGATCCCGTGTCATTCTCTGTGTGCACCCACAAAATATATGTACCCCGCTCGCACAGGGCCTATCACGTGTGATTCTCCCCACACACCCCCGAAATACACGTAACCCGCTCGCACAATGCCTATCACGTGTGCTTCCACCCTCACCCCATCCGAAATACACGTACCCCACTCGCACAGGGCCTAGCGCGTGTGATTCTCTCTGCACACCCCTGAAATACACATACCCCACTCGCACAATGCCTATCGTGTGTGATTCTCCCCGCACACCACCGAAATACACATACCCCACTCGCACAGGGCCTATCGTGTGTGATTCTCCCCGCGCACCCCCGAAATACACGTACCCTGCACGCACAATGCCTATCGTGTGTGAAACGCCCCATGAACACCTTTAATACAAGTATCCCGCTCGCACAGGGCCTATCACATGTGATTCTCCCCACGCATCCCTTAAATACACATACCCTCCTCACACACGGCCGATCGCTTGTGATTCTCCCTGCGCACCCCCGAAATACATGTACCCGGCTCACACAGGGCCGATCGCGTGTGATTCTCCCTGTGCACCCCCAAAATACACATAGCCCGCCCGCACAGGGCCTATCGCGTGTGATTCTCCCTGCGGACCCCCAAAATACATGTACCCCGCTCGCACAATGCCTTTTGCATGTGATTCTCCCCGCGCACCCCGAAATACACGTACCCCGATCGCACAGGGCTGATCGCATGTGATTCTCCCCGCGCACCCCCGAAATACACGTACCCCGCTCGCACAGGGCCTATCACGTGTGATTCTCCCTGCGCACCCCTGAAATACCATACCCCGCTCGCACAATGCCTTTTGCGTTTGATTCTCCACGGGCACCCCCAAAATAAAACATACCCCGCTCGCACAATGCCTTTTGCGTGTGATTCTCCCCGCGCACCCCGAAATACACGTACCCTGATCGCACAGGGCCAATCACGTGTGATTCTACCCGCGCATCACCAAAATACACGTACCCCGCTCGCACAATGCCTATCACGTGTGGTTCCACCCTCACCCCATCCGAAATACACGTACCCCACTCGCACAGGGCCTAGCGCGTGTGATTCTCCCCGCGCACCCCTGAAATACACATACCCCACTCGCACAATGCCTTTCGTGTGTGATTCTCCCCGCACACCACCGAATTACACGTACCCCACTCGCTCAGGGCCTATCGTGTGTGATTCTCCCCGCGCACCCCCGAAATACACGTACCCTGCACGCACAATGCCTATCGTGTGTGAAACTCCCCATGAACCCCTGTAATACAAGTACCCCGCTCGCACAGGGCCTATCACATGTGATTCTCCCCGCGCATACCTTAAATACACATACCCTGCTCGCACAGGGCCGATCACTTGTGATTCTCCCTGCGCACCCCCAAAATACATGTACCCCGCTCACACAGGGCCGATCGCGTGTGTTTCTCCCTGCGCACTCCCAAAATACACATAGCCCACCCGCACAGGGCCTATCGCGTGTGATTCTCCCTGCGCACCCCTGAAATACACATACCCCGCTCGCACAATGCCTATCGCGTTTGATTCTCCACGCGTACCCCCAAAATACACGTACCCCGCTCGCACAATGCCTTTTGCGTGTGATTCTTCCCACGCACCCCGAAATACACGTACCCCGATCGCACAGGGCTGATCGCGTGTGATGCTCCCTGCGCACCCCCGAAATACATGTACCCCGCTCGCACAGGGCCTATCACGTGTGATTCTCCCTGCGCACCCCTGAAATACACATACCCAGCTCGCACAATGCCTATCGCGTTTGATTCTCTACGCGCACCCCCAAAATCCATGTACGCCGCTCGCACAGGGCCTATCGTGTGTGATTCTCCCCACGCTCCCCCAAAATACATGTACCCCGCACGCACAGGGCCAATCCCGTGTGATTCTCTGCGCACACCCACAAAATACACGTACCCCGCTCGCACAGGGCCTATCACATGTTTTTCTCCCTGCGCACCCCTGAAATACACATACCCCGCTTGCACAATGCCTATCGCGTTTGATTCTCCCCACACACCCCCAAAATCCATGTACCCCGCTCACACAGGGCCTATCGCGTGTGATTCTCCCTGCTTCCACCCCGAAATACATGTACCCCGCACGCACAGGGCCGATCCCGTGTGATTCTCTGCGCGCACCCACAAAATACACGTACCCCGCTCGCACAGACCTATCACGTGTGATTCTCCCCACACACCCCTGAAATACACGTAACCCACTCGCACAATGCCTATCGCCTGTGATTCCACCCTCACCCCATCCGAAATACACGTACCCCACTCGCACAGGGCCTATTGCGTGTGATTCTCCCTGCACACCCAAGAAATAAACATACCCCGCTCGCAAAATGCCTGTCGCGTTGGATTCTCCACGCACACCCCCAAAATCCATGTACCCCACTCGCACAGGGCCTATCGCCTGTGATTCTCCCCACTTCCACCCCCAAAATAAAAGTACCCCGCTCGCAAAATGCCTATCGCGTGTGATTCTCCCTGCGCACCCCCGAAATATACGTACCCGGCTCGCACAATGTCTATCACGTGTGATTCCACCCTCACCCCACCGAAATACACGTACCCCACTCGCACAGGGCCTATTGTGTGTGATTCTCCCCACGCACCCCCGAAATACACGTACCCCACATGCACAATGCCTATCGCGTGTGATTCTCCCCACGCACCCCTGAAATACACGTACCCTGCTCGCACAGGGCCAATCGCGTGTGATTCACCATGCACATCACCCAAAATACACGTACCCCGCTCGCACAGGGCCTATCGCGTGTGATTCTCCCCGCGCACCCCTGAAATACACATACCCCACTCGCACAATGCATATCATGTGTGATTGATTCTCCCCACACACCACCGAAATACACGTACCCCACCCGCACAGGGCCTATCGCGTGTGATTCTCCCCGCGCACCCCCGAAATACATGTACCCCGCACGCACAGGGCCGATCCCGTGTGATTCTCTGCACGCACCCACAAAATACACGTACCCCGCTCGCACAGGCCTATCACGTGTGATTCTCCCCACACACCCCCGAAATACACGTACCCCACCCGCACAATGCCTTTCGCCTGTGATTCCACCCTCACCCCATCCGAAATACCGTACCCCACTCGCATAGGGACTATTGCATGTGATTCTCCCTGCACACCCCTGAAATACACATACCCCGCTCGCACAATGCCTATCGCGTTGGATTCTCCACGCGCACCCCCAAAATCCATGTACCCCACTCGCACAGGGCCTATCGCGTGTGATTCTCCCCACTTCCACCCCTGAAATAAATGTACCCCGCTCGCACAATGCCGATTGCGCGTGATTCTCCCCGCGCACCCCCGAAATACACGTACCCAGCTCGCACAATGCCTATCGCGTGTGATTCTCCCCACACACCCCCGAAATACACGTACCCCGCTCACACAGGGCCAATCGCGTGTGATTCACCATGCACACCTCCCAAAATACATGTACCCCGCTCGCACAGGGCATATCGCGTGTGATTCTCCCAGCGCACCCCTGAAATACACGTACCCCACTCGCACAATGCCTATCGTGTGTGATTCTCCCCGCACACCACCAAAATACACGTACCCCATCCGCACAGGGCCTATCAAGTGTGATTCTCCCCACACACCCCCGAAATACACGTACCCTGCATGCAAAATGCCTATCGCGTGTGAAACTCCCCACGAACCCCAGTAATACAAGTACCCCGCTCGCACAGGGCCTATCACAAGTGATTCTCCCCACGCACCCCTGAAATACACATACCCTGCTCGCACAGGGCCGATCGCTTGTGATTCTCCCTGCGCACCCCCGAAATATACGTACCCCGCTCACACAGGGCCGATCGCGTGTGATTCTCCCTGCGCACCCCCAAAATACACATAGTCTGCCTGCACAGGGCCTATCGCGTGTGATTCTCCCTGCGCACCCCCAAAATACACGTACCCCACCCGCACAGGGCCTATCGAGTGTGATTCTCCCCACACACCCCGAAATACACGTACCCTGCATGCAAAATGCCTATCGCGTGTGAAACTCCCCACGAACCCCAGTAATACAAGTACCCCGCTCGCACAGGGCCTATCACAAGAGATTCTCCCCACGCACCCCTGAAATACACATACCCCGCTCGCACAATGCCTTTTGCATGTGATTCTCCCCGCGCACCCCGAAATACACGTACCCCGATCGCACAGGGCTGATCGCATGTGATTCTCCCCGCGCACCCCCGAAATACACGTACCCCGCCCGCACAGGGCCTATCACGTGTGATTCTCCCTGCGCACCCCTGAAATACACATACCCCGCTCGCACAATGCCTATCGCATTTGATTCTCCACGCGCACCCCCAAAATACATGTACCCCGCTCGCACAATGCCTTTTGCATGTGATTCTCCCCGCGCACCCCGAAATACAGGTACCCTGATCGCACAGGGCCGATCGCGTGTGATTCTCCCCGCGCACCCCCAAAATACACGTACCCCGCTCGCACAGGGCCTATCACATGTGATTCTCCCTGCGCACCCCTGAAATACACATACCCCGCTCGCACAATGCCTATCGCGTTTGATTCTCCATGCGCACCCCCAAAATCCATGTACCCCGCTCGCACAGGGCCAATCGCATGTGATTCTCCCCGCTTCCACCCCCGAAATACATGTACCCCGCTCGCACAATGCCTATTGCGTGTGATTCTCCCCGCGCACCACCAAAATACATATACCCCGCTTGCACAATGCCTATCGTGTGTGATTCTCCCCGCGCACCCCCAAAATACATGTACCCCGCACGCACAGGGCCGATCCCGTGTCATTCTCTGCGTGCACCCACAAAATATATGTACCCCGCTCGCACAGGGCCTATCACGTGTGATTCTCCCCACACACCCCCGAAATACACGTAACCCGCTCGCACAATGCCTATCACGTGTGGTTCCACCCTCACCCCATCCGAAATACACGTACCCCACTCGCACAGGGCCTAGCGCGTGTGATTCTCCCCGCGCACCCCTGAAATACACATACCCCACTCGCACAATGCCTATCGTGTGTGATTCTCCCCGCGCACCCCCGAAATACACGTACCCTGCACGCACAATGCCTATCATGTGTGAAACTCCCCATGAACCCCTTTAATACAAGTACCCCGCTCGCACAGGGCCTATCACATGTGATTCTCCCGACGCATCCCTTAAATACACATACCCTCCTCGCACAGGGCCGATCGCTTGTGATTCTCCCTGCGCACCCCCGAAATACATGTACCCCGCTCACACAGGGCCGATCGCGTGTGATTCTCCCTGCGCACCCCCAAAATACACATAGCACGCCCGCACAGGGCCTATCGCGTGTGATTCTCCCTGCGCATCCCCAAAATACATGTACCCCGCTCGCACAATGCCTTTTGCATGTGATTCTCCCCGCGCACCCCGAAATACACGTACCCCGATCGCACAGGGCTGATCGCATGTGATTCTCCCCGCGCACCCCCAAAATACACGTACCCCGCTCGCACAGGGCCTATCACGTGTGATTCTCCCTGCGCACCCCTGAAATACCATACCCCGCTCGCACAATGCCTATCGCGTTTGATTCTCCACGCGCACCCCCAAAATACACATACCCCGCTCGCACAATGCCTTTTGCGTTTGATTCTCCACGCGCACCCCCAAAATACACATACCCCGCTCGCACAATGCCTTTTGCGTGTGATTCTCCCCGTGCACCCCGAAATACACGTACCCTGATCGCACAGGGCCGATCACGTGTGATTCTCCCCGCGCACCCCCAAAATACACGTACCCCGCTCGCACAGGGCCTATCACGTGTGATTCTCCCTGCGCACCCCTGAAATACACATACCCCGCTCGCACAATGCCTATCGCGTTTGATTCTCCATGCGCACCCCCAAAATCCATGTACCCCGCTCGCACAGGGCCAATCGCGTGTGATTCTCCCCGCTTCCACCCCTGAAATACATGTACCCCGCTCGCACAATGCCTATCACGTGTGGTTCCACCCTCACCCCATCCGAAATACACGTACCCCACTCGCACAGGGCCTAGCGCGTGTGATTCTCCCCGCGCACCCCTGAAATACACATACCCCACTCGCACAATGCCTATCGTGTGTGATTCTCCCCGCGCACCCCCGAAATACACGTACCCTGCACGCACAATCCCTATCATGTGTGAAACTCCCCATGAACCCCTTTAATACAAGTACCCCGCTCGCACAGGGCCTATCACATGTGATTCTCCCGACGCATCCCTTAAATACACATACCCTCCTCGCACAGGGCCGATCGCTTGTGATTCTCCCTGCGCACCCCCGAAATACATGTACCCCGCTCACACAGGGCCGATCGCGTGTGATTCTCTGCGCGCACCCACAAAATACACGTACCCCGCTCGCACAGTCCTATCACGTGTGATTCTCCCCACACACCCCTGAAATACACGTAACCCACTCGCACAATGCCTATCGCCTGTGATTCCACCCTCACCCCATCCGAAATACACGTACCCCACTCGCACAGGGCCTATTGCGTGTGATTCTCCCTGCACACCCAAGAAATAAACATACCCCGCTCGCACAATGCCTGTCGCGTTGGATTCTCCACGCACACCCCCAAAATCCATGTACCCCACTCGCACAGGGCCTATCGCCTGTGATTCTCCCCACTTCCACCCCCAAAATAAAAGTACCCCGCTCGCAAAATGCCTATCGCGTGTGATTCTGCCTGCGCACCCCCGAAATATACGTACCCGGCTCGCACAATGTCTATCACGTGTGATTCCACCCTCACCCCACCGAAATACATGTACCCCACTCGCACAGGGCCTATTGTGTGTGATTCTCCCCGCGCACCCCCGAAATACACGTACCCCACATGCACAATGCCTATCGCGTGTGATTCTCCCCACGCACCCCTGAAATACATGTACCCTGCTCGCACAGGGCCAATCGCGTGTGATTCACCATGCACATCTCCCAAAATACACGTCC
Organism: Ambystoma mexicanum; assembly: GCF_040938575.1. NCBI lineage: Eukaryota > Metazoa > Chordata > Amphibia > Caudata > Ambystomatidae > Ambystoma > Ambystoma mexicanum. The sequence goes on from NC_090929.1 coordinate 1,548,699,834, forward strand.
CCGCTCGCACAGGGCCTATCGCGTGTGATTCTCCCCAGCACCCCTGAAATACACATACCCCACTCGCACAATGCATATCATGTGTGATTGATTCTCCCCACACACCACCGAAATACACGTACCCCACCCGCACAGGGCCTATCGCGTGTGATTCTCCCCGCGCACCCCCGAAATACATGTAGCCCGCACGCACAGGGCCGATCCCGTGTGATTCTCTGCACGCACCCACAAAATACACGTACCCCGCTCGCACAGGCCTATCACGTGTGATTCTCCCCACACACCCCCGAAATACACGTACCCCACTCGCACAATGCCTTTCGCCTGTGATTCCACCCTCACCCCATCCGAAATACCGTACCCCACTCGCATAGGGACTATTGCATGTGATTCTCCCTGCACACCCCTGAAATACATATACCCCGCTCGCACAATGCCTATCGCGTTGGATTCTCCACGCGCACCCCCAAAATCCATGTACCCCACTCGCACAGGGCCTATCGCGTGTGATTCTCCCCACTTCCACCCCTGAAATAAATGTACCCCGCTCGCACAATGCCTATTGCGCGTGATTCTCCCCGCGCACCCCCGAAATACACGTACCCAGCTCGCACAATGCCTATCGCGTGTGATTCTCCCCACGCACCCCCGAAATACACGTACCCCGCTCACACAGGGCCTATCACATGTGATTCTCCTCACGCACCCCTGAAATACACATACCCCGCTCGCACAGGGCCGATCGCTTGTGATTCTCCCTGCGCACCCCCGACATATACGTACCCCGCTCACACAGGGCCGATCGCGTGTGATTCTCCCTGCGCACCCCCAAAATACACATAGCCCGCCCGCACAGGGCCTATCGCGTGTGATTCTCCCTGTGCACCCCCAAAATACATGTACCCCGCTCGCACAATGCCTTTTGCGTGTGATTCTCCCCGCGCACCCCGAAATACACGTACCCCGATCGCACAGGGCTGATCGCATGTGATTCTCCCCGCGCACCCCCGAAATACACATACCCCGCTCGCACAGGGCCTATCACGTGTGATTCTCCCTGCGCACCCCTGAAATACACATACCCCGCTCGCACAATGCCTATTGCGTTTGATTCTCCCCACAAACCCCCAAAATCCATGTACCCCGCTCACACAGGGCCTATCGCGTGTGATTCTCCCTGCTTCCACCCCGAAATACATGTACCCCGCTCGCACAATGCCTATCGCGTGTGATTCTCCCCGCGCACCCCCGAAATACATGTACCCCGCATGCACAGGGCCGATCCCGTGTGATTCTCTGCGCGCACCCACAAAATACACGTACCCCGCTCGCACAGGCCTATCACGTGTGATTCTCCCCAAACACCCCCGAAATACACGTACCCACTCGCACAATGCCTATCGCCTGTGATTCCACCCTCACCCCATCCGAAATACATGCCCCACTCGCACAGGGCCTAATGCGTGTGATTCTCCCTGCAGACCCCTGAAATATACATACCCCGCTCGCACAATGCCTATCGCGTTGGATTCTCCACGCACACCCCCAAAATCCATGTACCCCACTCGCACAGGGCCTATCGCGTGTGATTCTCCCGGCGCACCCCCGAAATACACGTACCCGGCTCGCACAATGTCTATCACCTATGATTCCACCCTCACCCCACCGAAATACACGTACCCCTCTCGTACAGGGCCAATCGCGTGAGATTCACCATGCACACCTCCCAAAATACACGTACCCCGCTCGCACAGGGCCTATCGCGTGTGATTCTCCCCGCGCACCCCTGAAATACACGTACCCCACTCGCACAATGCCTATCGTGTGCAATTCTCCCCGGACACCACCAAAATACACGTACCCCACCCGCACAGGGCCTATCGCGTGTGATTCTCCCCACACACACCCAAAATACACGTACCCTGCACGCAAAATGCCTATCGCGTGTGAAACTCCCCACGAACCCCAGTAATACAAGTACCCCGCTCGCACAGGGCCTATCACATGCGATTCGCCCCACGCACCCCTGAAATACACATACCCCGCTCGCACAGGGCCGATCGCTTGTGATTCTCCCTGTGCACCCTCGAAATACACATAGCCTGCCCGCACAGGGCCTATCGCGTGTGATTATCCCTGCGCACCCCCAAAATACATGTACCCCGCTCGCACAATGCCTATCGCATTGCATGTGATTCTCCCCGCGCACACCGAAATACACGTACCCCGATCGCACAGGGCTGATCGCATGTGATTCTCCCCGCGCACCCCCGAAATACACGTACCCCGCTCGCACAGGGCCTATCACGTGTGATTCTCCCTGCGCACCCCTGAAATACACATACCCCGCTCGCACAATGCCTATCGCATTTGATTCTCCACGCGCACCCCCGAAATACATGTACCACGCTCACACAATGCCTTTTGCGTGTGATTCTCCCCGCGCACCACGAAATACAGGTACCCCGCTCGCACAGGGCCTATCACGTGTGATTCTCCCTGCGCACCCCTGAAATACACATACCCCGCTCGCACAATGCCTATCGCGTTTGATTCTCCATGCGCACCCCAAAATCCATGTACCCCGCTCGCACAGGGCCAATCGCATGTGATTCTCCCCGCTTCCACCCCCGAAATACATGTACCCCGCTCGCACAATGCCTATTGCGTGTGATTCTCCCCGCGCACCACATAAAATACACGTACCCCGATCGCACAGGGCTGATCGCATGTGATTCTCCCCGCGCACCCCCGAAATACACATACCCCGCTCGCATAGGGCCTATCACGTGTGATTCTCCCTGCGCACCCCTGAAATACACATACCCCCCTCGCACAATGCCTATCGCATTTGATTCTCCACGCGCACCCCCGAAATATACGTACCCCGCTCACACAGGGCCGATCGCATGTGATTCTCCCTGCGCACCCCCAAAATACACATAGCCCGCCCGCACAGGGCCTATCGCGTGTGATTCTCCCTGCGTACCCCCAAAATACATGTACCCCGCTCGCACAATGCCTTTTGCATGTGATTCTCCCCGCGCACCCCGAAATACACGTACCCCGATCGCACAGGGCTGATCGCATGTGATTATCCCTGCGCACCCCCGAAATACACGTACCCCGCTCGCACAGGGCCTATCACGTGTGATTCTCCCTGCGCACCCCTGAAATACACATACCCCGCTCGCACAATGCCTATCGCATTTGATTCTCCATGCACACCCCCAAAATACATGTACCCCGCTCGCACAATGCCTTTTGCGTGTGATTCTCCCCGCGCACCCCGAAATACAGGTACCCTGATGGCACAGGGCCGATCGCGTGTGATTCTCCCCGTGCACCCCCAAAATACACATACCCCGCTCGCACAGGGCCTATCACGTGTGATTCTCCCTGCGAACCCCTGAAATACACATACCCCGCTCGCACAATGCCTATCGCGTTTGATTCTCCATGCGCACCCCCAAAATCCATGTACCCCGCTCGCACAAGGCCAATCGCATGTGATTCTCCCCGCTTCCACCCCCGAAATACATGTACCCCACTCGCACAATGCCTATTGCGTGTGATTCTCCCCGTGCACCACCAAAATACATGTACCCCGCTTGCACAATGCCTATCGTGTGTGATTCTCCCCGCGCACCCCCAAAATACATGTACCCCGCACGCACAGGGCCGATCCCGTGTCATTCTCTGTGTGCACCCACAAAATATATGTACCCCGCTCGCACAGGGCCTATCACGTGTGATTCTCCCCACACACCCCCGAAATACACGTAACCCGCTCGCACAATGCCTATCACGTGTGCTTCCACCCTCACCCCATCCGAAATACACGTACCCCACTCGCACAGGGCCTAGCGCGTGTGATTCTCTCTGCACACCCCTGAAATACACATACCCCACTCGCACAATGCCTATCGTGTGTGATTCTCCCCGCACACCACCGAAATACACATACCCCACTCGCACAGGGCCTATCGTGTGTGATTCTCCCCGCGCACCCCCGAAATACACGTACCCTGCACGCACAATGCCTATCGTGTGTGAAACGCCCCATGAACACCTTTAATACAAGTACCCCGCTCGCACAGGGCCTATCACATGTGATTCTCCCCACGCATCCCTTAAATACACATACCCTCCTCACACAGGGCCGATCGCTTGTGATTCTCCCTGCGCACCCCCGAAATACATGTACCCGGCTCACACAGGGCCGATCGCGTGTGATTCTCCCTGTGCACCCCCAAAATACACATAGCCCGCCCGCACAGGGCCTATCGCGTGTGATTCTCCCTGCGGACCCCCAAAATACATGTACCCCGCTCGCACAATGCCTTTTGCATGTGATTCTCCCCGCGCACCCCGAAATACACGTACCCCGATCGCACAGGGCTGATCGCATGTGATTCTCCCCGCGCACCCCCGAAATACACGTACCCCGCTCGCACAGGGCCTATCACGTGTGATTCTCCCTGCGCACCCCTGAAATACCATACCCCGCTCGCACAATGCCTTTTGCGTTTGATTCTCCACGCGCACCCCCAAAATAAAACATACCCCACTCGCACAATGCCTTTTGCGTGTGATTCTCCCCGCGCACCCCGAAATACACGTACCCTGATCGCACAGGGCCAATCACGTGTGATTCTACCCGCGCATCACCAAAATACACGTACCCCGCTCGCACAATGCCTATCACGTGTGGTTCCACCCTCACCCCATCCGAAATACACGTACCCCACTCGCACAGGGCCTAGCGCGTGTGATTCTCCCCGCGCACCCCTGAAATACACATACCCCACTCGCACAATGCCTTTCGTGTGTGATTCTCCCCGCACACCACCGAATTACACGTACCCCACTCGCTCAGGGCCTATCGTGTGTGATTCTCCCCGCGCACCCCCGAAATACACGTACCCTGCACGCACAATGCCTATCGTGTGTGAAACTCCCCATGAACCCCTGTAATACAAGTACCCCGCTCGCACAGGGCCTATCACATGTGATTCTCCCCGCGCATACCTTAAATACACATACCCTGCTCGCACAGGGCCGATCACTTGTGATTCTCCCTGCGCACCCCCAAAATACATGTACCCCGCTCACACAGGGCCGATCGCGTGTGTTTCTCCCTGCGCACTCCCAAAATACACATAGCCCACCCGCACAGGGCCTATCGCGTGTGATTCTCCCTGCGCACCCCTGAAATACACATACCCCGCTCGCACAATGCCTATCGCGTTTGATTCTCCACGCGTACCCCCAAAATACACGTACCCCGCTCGCACAATGCCTTTTGCGTGTGATTCTTCCCACGCACCCCGAAATACACGTACCCCGATCGCACAGGGCTGATCGCGTGTGATGCTCCCTGCGCACCCCCGAAATACATGTACCCCGCTCGCACAGGGCCTATCACGTGTGATTCTCCCTGCGCACCCCTGAAATACACATACCCAGCTCGCACAATGCCTATCGCGTTTGATTCTCTACGCGCACCCCCAAAATCCATGTACGCCGCTCGCACAGGGCCTATCGTGTGTGATTCTCCCCACGCTCCCCCAAAATACATGTACCCCGCACGCACAGGGCCAATCCCGTGTGATTCTCTGCGCACACCCACAAAATACACGTACCCCGCTCGCACAGGGCCTATCACATGTTTTCCTCCCTGCGCACCCCTGAAATACACATACCCCGCTTGCACAATGCCTATCGCGTTTGATTCTCCCCACACACCCCCAAAATCCATGTACCCCGCTCACACAGGGCCTATCGCGTGTGATTCTCCCTGCTTCCACCCCGAAATACATGTACCCCGCACGCACAGGGCCGATCCCGTGTGATTCTCTGCGCGCACCCACAAAATACACGTACCCCGCTCGCACAGACCTATCACGTGTGATTCTCCCCACACACCCCTGAAATACACATAACCCACTCGCACAATGCCTATCGCCTGTGATTCCACCCTCACCCCATCCGAAATACACGTACCCCACTCGCACAGGGCCTATTGCGTGTGATTCTCCCTGCACACCCAAGAAATAAACATACCCCGCTCGCAAAATGCCTGTCGCGTTGGATTCTCCACGCACACCCCCAAAATCCATGTACCCCACTCGCACAGGGCCTATCGCCTGTGATTCTCCCCACTTCCACCCCCAAAATAAAAGTACCCCGCTCGCAAAATGCCTATCGCGTGTGATTCTCCCTGCGCACCCCCGAAATATACGTACCCGGCTCGCACAATGTCTATCACGTGTGATTCCACCCTCACCCCACCGAAATACACGTACCCCACTCGCACAGGGCCTATTGTGTGTGATTCTCCCCACGCACCCCCGAAATACACGTACCCCACATGCACAATGCCTATCGCGTGTGATTCTCCCCACGCACCCCTGAAATACACGTACCCTGCTCGCACAGGGCCAATCGCGTGTGATTCACCATGCACATCACCCAAAATACACGTACCCCGCTCGCACAGGGCCTATCGCGTGTGATTCTCCCCGCGCACCCCTGAAATACACATACCCCACTCGCACAATGCATATCATGTGTGATTGATTCTCCCCACACACCACCGAAATACACGTACCCCACCCGCACAGGGCCTATCGCGTGTGATTCTCCCCGCGCACCCCCGAAATACATGTACCCCGCACGTACAGGGCCGATCCCGTGTGATTCTCTGCACGCACCCACAAAATACACGTACCCCACTCGCACAGGCCTATCACGTGTGATTCTCCCCACACACCCCCGAAATACACGTACCCCACTCGCACAATGCCTTTCGCCTGTGATTCCACCCTCACCCCATCCGAAATACCGTACCCCACTCGCATAGGGACTATTGCATGTGATTCTCCCTGCACACCCCTGAAATACACATACCCCACTCGCACAATGCCTATCGCGTTGGATTCTCCACGCGCACCCCCAAAATCCATGTACCCCACTCGCACAGGGCCTATCGCGTGTGATTCTCCCCACTTCCACCCCTGAAATAAATGTACCCCGCTCGCACAATGCCGATTGCGCGTGATTCTCCCCGCGCACCCCCGAAATACACGTACCCAGCTCGCACAATGCCTATCGCGTGTGATTCTCCCCACACACCCCCGAAATACACGTACCCCGCTCACACAGGGCCAATCGCGTGTGATTCACCATGCACACCTCCCAAAATACATGTACCCCGCTCGCACAGGGCATATCGCGTGTGATTCTCCCAGCGCACCCCTGAAATACACGTACCCCACTCGCACAATGCCTATCGTGTGTGATTCTCCCCGCACACCACCAAAATACACGTACCCCATCCGCACAGGGCCTATCAAGTGTGATTCTCCCCACACACCCCCGAAATACACGTACCCTGCATGCAAAATGCCTATCGCGTGTGAAACTCCCCACGAACCCCAGTAATACAAGTACCCCGCTCGCACAGGGCCTATCACAAGTGATTCTCCCCACGCACCCCTGAAATACACATACCCTGCTCGCACAGGGCCGATCGCTTGTGATTCTCCCTGCGCACCGCCGAAATATACGTACCCCGCTCACACAGGGCCGATCGCGTGTGATTCTCCCTGCGCACCCCCAAAATACACATAGTCTGCCTGCACAGGGCCTATCGCGTGTGATTCTCCCTGCGCACCCCCAAAATACACGTACCCCACGCGCACAGGGCCTATCGAGTGTGATTCTCCCCACACACCCCGAAATACACGTACCCTGCATGCAAAATGCCTATCGCGTGTGAAACTCCCCACGAACCCCAGTAATACAAGTACCCCGCTCGCACAGGGCCTATCACAAGAGATTCTCCCCACGCACCCCTGAAATACACATACCCCGCTCGCACAATGCCTTTTGCATGTGATTCTCCCCGCGCACCCCGAAATACACGTACCCCGATCGCACAGGGCTGATCGCATGTGATTCTCCCCGCGCACCCCCGAAATACACGTACCCCGCCCGCAAAGGGCCTATCACGTGTGATTCTCCCTGCGCACCCCTGAAATACACATACCCCGCTCGCACAATGCCTATCGCATTTGATTCTCCACGCGCACCCCCAAAATACATGTACCCCGCTCGCACAATGCCTTTTGCATGTGATTCTCCCCGCGCACCCCGAAATACAGGTACCCTGATCGCACAGGGCCGATCGCGTGTGATTCTCCCCGCGCACCCCCAAAATACACGTACCCCGCTCGCACAGGGCCTATCACATGTGATTCTCCCTGCGCACCCCTGAAATACACATACCCCGCTCGCACAATGCCTATCGCGTTTGATTCTCCATGCGCACCCCCAAAATCCATGTACCCCGCTCGCACAGGGCCAATCGCATGTGATTCTCCCCGCTTCCACCCCCGAAATACATGTACCCCGCTCGCACAATGCCTATTGCGTGTGATTCTCCCCGCGCACCACCAAAATACATATACCCCGCTTGCACAATGCCTATCGTGTGTGATTCTCCCCGCGCACCCCCAAAATACATGTACCCCGCACGCACAGGGCCGATCCCGTGTCATTCTCTGCGTGCACCCACAAAATATATGTACCCCGCTCGCACAGGGCCTATCACGTGTGATTCTCCCCACACACCCCCGAAATACACGTAACCCGCTCGCACAATGCCTATCACGTGTGGTTCCACCCTCACCCCATCCGAAATACACGTACCCCACTCGCAAAGGGCCTAGCGCGTGTGATTCTCCCCGCGCACCCCTGAAATACACATACCCCACTCGCACAATGCCTATCGTGTGTGATTCTCCCCGCGCACCCCCGAAATACACGTACCCTGCACGCACAATGCCTATCATGTGTGAAACTCCCCATGAACCCCTTTAATACAAGTACCCCGCTCGCACAGGGCCTATCACATGTGATTCTCCCGACGCATCCCTTAAATACACATACCCTCCTCGCACAGGGCCGATCGCTTGTGATTCTCCCTGCGCACCCCCGAAATACATGTACCCCGCTCACACAGGGCCGATCGCGTGTGATTCTCCCTGCGCACCCCCAAAATACACATAGCACGCCCGCACAGGGCCTATCGCGTGTGATTCTCCCTGCGCATCCCCAAAATACATGTACCCCGCTCGCACAATGCCTTTTGCATGTGATTCTCCCCGCGCACCCCGAAATACACGTACCCCGATCGCACAGGGCTGATCGCATGTGATTCTCCCCGCGCACCCCCAAAATACACGTACCCCGCTCGCACAGGGCCTATCACGTGTGATTCTCCCTGCGCACCCCTGAAATACCATACCCCGCTCGCACAATGCCTATCGCGTTTGATTCTCCACGCGCACCCCCAAAATACACATACCCCGCTCGCACAATGCCTTTTGCGTTTGATTCTCCACGCGCACCCCCAAAATACACATACCCCGCTCGCACAATGCCTTTTGCGTGTGATTCTCCCCGTGCACCCCGAAATACACGTACCCTGATCGCACAGGGCCGATCACGTGTGATTCTCCCCGCGCACCCCCAAAATACACGTACCCCGCTCGCACAGGGCCTATCACGTGTGATTCTCCCTGCGCACCCCTGAAATACACATACCCCGCTCGCACAATGCCTATCGCGTTTGATTCTCCATGCGCACCCCCAAAATCCATGTACCCCGCTCGCACAGGGCCAATCGCGTGTGATTCTCCCCGCTTCCACCCCTGAAATACATGTACCCCGCTCGCACAATGCCTATCACGTGTGGTTCCACCCTCACCCCATCCGAAATACACGTACCCCACTCGCACAGGGCCTAGCGCGTGTGATTCTCCCCGCGCACCCCTGAAATACACATACCCCACTCGCACAATGCCTATCGTGTGTGATTCTCCCCGCGCACCCCCGAAATACACGTACCCTGCACGCACAATGCCTATCATGTGTGAAACTCCCCATGAACCCCTTTAATACAAGTACCCCGCTCGCACAGGGCCTATCACATGTGATTCTCCCGACGCATCCCTTAAATACACATACCCTCCTCGCACAGGGCCGATCGCTTGTGATTCTCCCTGCGCACCCCCGAAATACATGTACCCCGCTCACACAGGGCCGATCGCGTGTGATTCTCCCTGCGCACCCCCAAAATACACATAGCACGCCGGCACAGGGCCTATCGCGTGTGATTCTCCCTGCGCATCCCCAAAATACATGTACCCCGCTCGCACAATGCCTTTTGCATGTGATTCTCCCCGCGCACCCCGAAATACACGTACCCCGATCGCACAGGGCTGATCGCATGTGATTCTCCCCGCGCACCCCCAAAATACACGTACCCCGCTCGCACAGGGCCTATCACGTGTGATTCTCCCTGCGCACCCCTGAAATACCATACCCCGCTCGCACAATGCCTATCGCGTTTGATTCTCCACGCGCACCCCCAAAATACACATACCCCGCTCGCACAATGCCTTTTGCGTTTGATTCTCCACGCGCACCCCCAAAATACACATACCCCGCTCGCACAATGCCTTTTGCGTGTGATTCTCCCCGTGCACCCCGAAATACACGTACCCTGATCGCACAGGGCCGATCACGTGTGATTCTCCCCGCGCACCCCCAAAATACACGTACCCCGCTCGCACAGGGCCTATCACGTGTGATTCTCCCTGCGCACCCCTGAAATACACATACCCCGCTCGCACAATGCCTATCGCGTTTGATTCTCCATGCGCACCCCCAAAATCCATGTCCCCCGCTCGCACAGGGCCAATCGCATGTGATTCTCCCCGCTTCCACCCCTGAAATACATGTACCCCGCTCGCACAATGCCTATCGCGTGTGATTCTCCCGGCGCACCACCAAAATACACGAACCCCGCTTGCACAATGCCTATCGTGTGTGATGCTCCCCGCGCACCCCCAAAATTCATGTACCCCGCATGCACAGGGCCGATCCCGTGTGATTCTCTGCGTGCACCCACAAAATACACGTACCTCGCTCGCACAGGGCCTATCACGTGTGATTCTCACCACACACCCCCGAAATACACGTACCCCGCTCGCACAATGCCTATCACGTGTGGTTCACCCTCACCCCATCCGAAATACACGTACCCCACTCGCACAGGGCCTAGCGCGTGTGATTCTTCCCGCGCACCCCTGAAATACACATACCCCACTCGCACAATGCCTATCGTGTGTGATTCTCCCCGCACACCACCGAAAAAAACGTACCCCACTCGCACAGGGCCTATCGTGTGTGATTCTCCCCGCGCACCCCCGAAATACACGTACCCTGCACGCACAATGCATATCGTGTGTGAAACTCCCCATGAACCCCTGTAATACAAGTACCCCACTCGCACAGGGCCTATCACATGTGATTCTCCCCGCGCATCCCTTAAATACACATACCCTGCTCGCACAGGGCCGATCGCTTGTGATTCTCCCTGCGCACCCCCAAAATACATGTACCCCGCTCACACAGGGCCGATCGCGTGTGTTTCTCCCTGCGCACTCCCAAAATACACATAGCCCACCTGCACAGGGCCTATCGCGTGTGATTCTCCCAGCGCACCCCTGAAATACACGTACCACACTCGCACAATGCCTATCGTGTGTGATTCTCCCCACACACCCCCGAAATATACGTACCCCGCTCACACAGGGCCTATCGCGTGTGAAACTCCCCACGAACCCCAGTAATACAAGTACCCCACTCACACAGGGCCTATCACATGTGATTCTCCTCACGCACCCCTGAAATACACATACCCCGCTCGCACAGGGCCGATCGCTTGTGATTCTCCCTGCGCACCCCCGACATATACGTACCCCGCTCACACAGGGCCGATCGCGTGTGATTCTCCCTGCGCACCCCCAAAATACACATAGCCCGCCCGCACAGGGCCTATCGCGTGTGATTCTCCCTGCGCACCCCCAAAATACATGTACCCCGCTCGCACAATGCCTTTTGCGTGTGATTCTCCCCGCGCACCCCGAAATACACGTACCCCGATCGCACAGGGCTGATCGCATGTGATTCTCCCCGCGCACCCCCGAAATACACATACCCCGCTCGCACAGGGCCTATCACGTGTGATTCTCCCTGCGCACCCCTGAAATACACATACCCCGCTCGCACAATGCCTATTGCGTTTGATTCTCCCCACAAACCCCCAAAATCCATGTACCCCGCTCACACAGGGCCTATCGCGTGTGATTCTCCCTGCTTCCACCCCGAAATACATGTACCCCGCTCGCACAATGCCTATCGCGTGTGATTCTCCCCGCGCACCCCCGAAATACATGTACCCCGCATGCACAGGGCCGATCCCGTGTGATTCTCTGCGCGCACCCACAAAATACACGTACCCCGCTCGCACAGGCCTATCACCTGTGATTCTCCCCACACACCCCCGAAATACACGTACCCACTCGCACAATGCCTATCGCCTGTGATTCCACCCTCACCCCATCCGAAATACATGTACCCCACTCGCACAGGGCCTAATGCGTGTGATTCTCCCTGCACACCCCTGAAATACACATACCCCGCTCGCACAATGCCTATCGCGTTGGATTCTCCACGCACACCCCCAAAATCCATGTACCCCACTCGCACAGGGCCTATCGCGTGTGATTCTCCCGGCGCACCCCCGATATACACGTACCCGGCTCGCACAATGTCTATCACCTATGATTCCACCCTCACCCCACCGAAATACACGTACCCCTCTCGTACAGGGCCAATCGCGTGAGATTCACCATGCACACCTCCCAAAATACACGTACCCCGCTCGCACAGGGCCTATCGCGTGTGATTCTCCCCGCGCACCCCTGAAATACACGTACCCCACTCGCACAATGCCTATCGTGTGCAATTCTCCCCGGACACCACCAAAATACACGTACCCCACCCGCACAGGGCCTATCGCGTGTGATTCTCCCCACACACACCCAAAATACACGTACCCTGCACGCAAAATGCCTATCGCGTGTGAAACTCCCCACGAACCCCAGTAATACAAGTACCCCGCTCGCACAGGGCCTATCACATGCGATTCGCCCCACGCACCCCTGAAATACACATACCCCGCTCGCACAGGGCCGATCGCTTGTGATTCTCCCTGTGCACCCTCGAAATACACATAGCCTGCCCGCACAGGGCCTATCGCGTGTGATTATCCCTGCGCACCCCCAAAATACATGTACCCCGCTCGCACAATGCCTTTTGCGTGTGATTCTCCCCGCGCACCCCGAAATACACGTACCCCGATCGCACAGGGCTGATCGCATGTGATTCTCCCCGCGCACCCCCGAAATACACGTACCCCGCTCGCACAGGGCCTATCACGTGTGATTCTCCCTGCGCACCCCTGAAATACACATACCCCGCTCGCACAATGCCTATCGCGTTTGATTCTCCACGCGCACCCCTGAAATACACATACCCCGCTCGCACAATGCATTTTGCGTGTGATTCTCCCTGTGCACCCTGAAATACACGTACCCTGATCACACAGGTCTGATCGCATGTGATTCTCCCCGCGGACCCCCAAAATACACGTACCCCGCTCACACAGGGCCTATCACGTGTTATTCTCCCTGCGCACCCCTGAAATACACATACCCCGCTCGCACAATGCCTATCGCGTTTGATTCTCCATGCGAAACCCTAAAATCCATGTACCCCGCACGCACAGGGCCAATCGCGTGTGATTCTCCCCGCTTTCACCCCCGAAATACATGTACCCCGCTCGCACAATGCCTATCGCGTGTGATTCTCCCCGCACACCACCAAAATACACGTACCCCGCTTGAACAATGCCTATCGTGTGTGATTCTTCCCGCGCACCCCCAAAATACATGTACCCCGCACGCACAGGGCCGATCCTGTGTGATTCTCAACGCGCACCCACAAAATACACGTACCCCGCTCGCACAGGGCCTATCACGTGTGATTCTCCCCACACCCCCCAAAATACACGTACCCCACTCGCACAATGCCTATCGCATGTGGTTCCACCCTCATCCCATCCGAAATACACGTACCCCACTCGCACAGGGCCTAGCGCGTGTGATTCAGCCCGCGCACCCCTGAAATACATGTACCCCACTCGCACAATGCCTATCGTGTGTGATTCTCCCCACACACTCCCAAAATACACGTACCCCGCTCGCATATTGCCTTTTGCGTGTGATTCTCCCCGCGCACCCCAAAATACACATACCCCGCTCGCACTGGGCCTATCACGTGTGATTCTCCCTGCGCACCCCTGAAATACACATACCCCTCTCGCACAATGCCTATCGCGTTTGATTCTCCCCACACACCCCCAAAATCCATGTACCCCGCTCACACAGGGCCTATCGCGTGTGATTCTCCCTGCTTCCACCCCGAAATACATGTACCCCGCTCGCACAATGCCTATCGCGTGTGATTCTCCCCTCGCACCCCCGAAATACATGTACCCCGCACGCACAGGGCCGATCCCGTGTGATTCTCTGCGTGCACCCACAAAATACACGTACCCCGCTCGCACAGGCCTATCACGTGTGATTCTCCCCACACACCCCCGAAATACACGTACCCCACTCGCACAATGCCTGTCGCCTGTGATTCCACCCTCACCCCATCCGAAATACACGTACCCCACTCGCACAGGGCCTATTGCATGTGATTCTCCCTGCACACCCCTGAAATACACATACCCCGCTCGCACAACGCCTATCACGTTGGATTCTCCACGCGCACCCCCAAAATCCATGTACCCCACTCGCACAGGGCCTATTGCGTGTGATTCTCCCCACGCACCCCCGAAATACACGTACCCCGCTCGCACAGGGCCAATCGCGTGTGATTCACCATGCACACCTCCCAAAATACATGTACCCCGCTCGCACAGGGCCTATCGCGTGTGATTCTCCCAGGGCACCCCTGAAATACACGTACCCCACTCGCACAATGCCTATCGTGTGTGATTCTCCGCGCACACCACCAAAATACACGTACCCCACCCGCACAGGGCCTATCGAGTGTGATTCTCCCCACACACCCCCGAAATACACGTACCCTGCATGCAAAATGCCTATCGCGTGTGAAACTCCCCACGAACCCCAGTAATACAAGTACCCCACTCGCACAGGGCCTATCACAAGTGATTCTCCCCACGCACCCCTGAAATACACATACCCTCCTCACACAGGGCCGATCGCTTGTGATTCTCCCTGCGCACCCCCGAAATACATGTACCCCGCTCACACAGGGCCGATCGCGTGTGATTCTCCCTGCGCACCCCCAAAATACACATAGCCCGTCCGCACATGGCCTATCGCGTGTGATTCTCCCTGCGCACCCCCAAAATACATGTACCCCGCTCGCACAATGCCTTTTGCATGTGATTCTCCCCGCGCACCCCGAAATACACGTACCCCGATCGCACAGGGCTGATCGCATGTGATTCTCCCCGCGCACCCCCGAAATACACGTACCCCGCTCGCACAGGGCCTATCACGTGTGATTCTCCGTGCGCACCCCTTAAATACCATACCCCGCTCGCACAATGCCTATCGCGTTTGATTCTCCACACGCACCCCCAAAATACACATACCCCGCTCGCACAATGCCTTTTGCGTTTGATTCTCCACGCGCACCCCCAAAATACACATACTCCGCTCGCACAATGCCTTTTGCGTGTGATTCTCCCCGCGCACCCCGAAATACACGTACCCTGAACGCACAGGGCCAATCACGTGTGATTCTACCCGCGCATCACCAAAATACACGTACCCCGCTCGCACAGGGCCTATCACGTGTGATTCTCCCTGCGCACCCCTGAAATACACATACCCCGCTCGCACAATGCCTATCGCGTTTGATTCTCCATGCGCACCCCCAAAATACATGTACCCCGCTCGCACAATGCCTTTTGCATGTGATTCTCCCCGCGCACCCCGAAATACACGTACCCCGATCGCACAGGGCTGATCGCATGTGATTCTCCCCGCGCACCCCCGAAATACACGTACCCCGCTCGCACAGGGCCTATCACGTGTGATTCTCCCTGCGCACCCCTGAAATACACATACCCCGCTCGCACAATGCCTATCGCATTTGATTCTCCACGCGCACCCCCGAAATACATGTACCCCGCTCGCACAGGGCCAATCGCATGTGATTCTCCCCGCTTCCACCCCCGAAATACATGTACCCCGCTCGCACAATGCCTATTGCGTGTGATTCTCCCCGCGCACCACCAAAATACACGTACCCCGATCGCACAGGGCTGATCGCATGTGATTCTCCCCGCGCACCCCCGAAATACACATACCCCACTCGCATAGGGCCTATCACGTGTGATTCTCCCTGCGCACCCCTGAAATACACATACCCCGCTCGCACAATGCCTATCGCATTTGATTCTCCACGCGCACCCCCGAAATATACGTACCCCGCTCACACAGGGCCGATCGCATGTGATTCTCCCTGCGCACCCCCAAAATACACATAGCCCGCCCGCACAGGGCCTATCGCGTGTGATTCTCCCTGCGCACCCCCAAAATACATGTACCCCGCTCGCACAATGCCTTTTGCATGTGATTCTCCCCGCGCACCCCGAAATACACGTACCCCGATCGCACAGGGCTGATCGCATGTGATTCTCCCTGCGCACCCCCGAAATACACGTACCCCGCTCGCACAGGGCCTATCACGTGTGATTCTCCCTGCGCACCCCTGAAATGCACATACCCCGCTCGCACAATGCCTATCGCATTTGATTCTCCACGCGCACCCCCAAAATCCATGTACCCCGCTCGCACAAGGCCAATCGCATGTGATTCTCCCCGCTTCCACCCCCGAAATACATGTACCCCACTCGCACAATGCCTATTGCGTGTGATTCTCCCCGTGCACCACCAAAATACATGTACCCCGCTTGCACAATGCCTTTTGCGTGTGATTCTCCCCGCGCACCCCGAAATACAGGTACCCTGATGGCACAGGGCCGATCGCGTGTGATTCTCCCCGTGCACCCCCAAAATACACATACCCCGCTCGCACAGGGCCTATCACGTGTGATTCTCCCTGCGAACCCCTGAAATACACATACCCCGCTCGCACAATGCCTATCGCGTTTGATTCTCCATGCGCACCCCCAAAATCCATGTACCCCGCTCGCACAAGGCCAATCGCATGTGATTCTCCCCGCTTCCACCCCCGAAATACATGTACCCCACTCGCACAATGCCTATTGCGTGTGATTCTCCCCGTGCACCACCAAAATACATGTACCCCGCTTGCACAATGCCTATCGTGTGTGATTCTCCCCGCGCACCCCCAAAATACATGTACCCCGCACGCACAGGGCCGATCCCGTGTCATTCTCTGTGTGCACCCACAAAATATATGTACCCCGCTCGCACAGGGCCTATCACGTGTGATTCTCCCCACACACCCCCGAAATACACGTAACCCGCTCGCACAATGCCTATCACGTGTGCTTCCACCCTCACCCCATCCGAAATACACGTACCCCACTCGCACAGGGCCTAGCGCGTGTGATTCTCTCTGCACACCCCTGAAATACACATACCCCACTCGCACAATGCCTATCGTGTGTGATTCTCCCCGCACACCACCGAAATACACATACCCCACTCGCACAGGGCCTATCGTGTGTGATTCTCCCCGCGCACCCCCGAAATACACGTACCCTGCACGCACAATGCCTATCGTGTGTGAAACGCCCCATGAACACCTTTAATACAAGTACCCCGCTCGCACAGGGCCTATCACATGTGATTCTCCCCACGCATCCCTTAAATACACATACCCTCCTCACACAGGGCCGATCGCTTGTGATTCTCCCTGCGCACCCCCGAAATACATGTACCCGGCTCACACAGGGCCGATCGCGTGTGATTCTCCCTGCGCACCCCCAAAATACACATAGCCCGCCCGCACAGGGCCTATCGCGTGTGATTCTCCCTGCGGACCCCCAAAATACATGTACCCCGCTCGCACAATGCCTTTTGCATGTGATTCTCCCCGCGCACCCCGAAATACACGTACCCCGATCGCACAGGGCTGATCGCATGTGATTCTCCCCGCGCACCCCCGAAATACACGTACCCCGCTCGCACAGGGCCTATCACGTGTGATTCTCCCTGCGCACCCCTGAAATACCATACCCCGCTCGCACAATGCCTATCGCGTTTGATTCTCCACGCGCACCCCCAAAATACACATACCCCGCTCGCACAATGCCTTTTGCGTTTGATTCTCCACGCGCACCCCCAAAATAAAACATACCCCGCTCGCACAATGCCTTTTGCGTGTGATTCTCCCCGCGCACCCCGAAATACACGTACCCTGATCGCACAGGGCCAATCACGTGTGATTCTACACGCGCATCACCAAAATACACGTACCCCGCTCGCACAATGCCTATCACGTGTGGTTCCACCCTCACCCCATCCGAAATACACGTACCCCACTCGCACAGGGCCTAGCGCGTGTGATTCTCCCCGCGCACCCCTGAAATACACATACCCCACTCGCACAATGCCTTTCGTGTGTGATTCTCCCCGCACACCACCGAATTACACGTACCCCACTCGCACAGGGCCTATCGTGTGTGATTCTCCCCGCGCACCCCCGAAATACACGTACCCTGCACGCACAATGCCTATCGTGTGTGATACTCCCCATGAACCCCTGTAATACAAGTACCCGGCTCGCACAGGGCCTATCACATGTGATTCTCCCCGCGCATACCTTAAATACACATACCCTGCTCGCACAGGGCCGATCACTTGTGATTCTCCCTGCGCACCCCCAAAATACATGTACCCCGCTCACACAGGGCCGATCGCGTGTGTTTCTCCCTACGCACTCCCAAAATACACATAGCCCACCAGCACAGGGCCTATCGCGTGTGATTCTCCCTGCGCACCCCTGAAATACACATACCCCGCTCGCACAATGCCTATCGCGTTTGATTCTCCACGCGTACCCCCAAAATACACGTACCCCGCTCGCACAATGCCTTTTGCGTGTGATTCTTCCCACGCACCCCGAAATACACGTACCCCGATCGCACAGGGCTGATCGCGTGTGATGCTCCCTGCGCACCCCCGAAATACATGTACCCCGCTCGCACAGGGCCTATCACGTGTGATTCTCCCTGCGCACCCCTGAAATACACATACCCAGCTCGCACAATGCCTATCGCGTTTGATTCTCTACGCGCACCCCCAAAATCCATGTACGCCGCTCGCACAGGGCCTATCGTGTGTGATTCTCCCCACGCTCCCCCAAAATACATGTACCCCGCACGCACAGGGCCAATCCCGTGTGATTCTCTGCGCACACCCACAAAATACACGTACCCCGCTCGCACAGGGCCTATCACAAGTGATTCTCCCTGCGCACCCCTGAAATACACATACCCCGCTTGCACAATGCCTATCGCGTTTGATTCTCCCCACGCACCCCCAAAATCCATGTACCCCGCTCACACAGGGCCTATCGCGTGTGATTCTCCCTGCTTCCACCCCGAAATACATGTACCCCGCACGCACAGGGCCGATCCCGTGTGATTCTCTGCGCGCACCCACAAAATACACGTACCCCGCTCGCACAGACCTATCACGTGTGATTCTCCCCACACACCCCTGAAATACACGTAACCCACTCGCACAATGCCTATCGCCTGTGATTCCACCCTCACCACATCCGAAATACACGTACCCCACTCGCACAGGGCCTATTGCGTGTGATTCTCCCTGCACACCCAAGAAATAAACATACCCCGCTCGCACAATGCCTGTCGCGTTGGATTCTCCACGCACACCCCCAAAATCCATGTACCCCACTCGCACAGGGCCTATCGCCTGTGATTCTACCCACTTCCACCCCCAAAATAAAAGTACCCCGCTCGCAAAATGCCTATCGCGTGTGATTCTCCCTGCCGCACCCCCGAAATATACGTACCCGGCTCGCACAATGTCTATCACGTGTGATTCCACCCTCACCCCACCGAAATACACGTACCCCACTCGCACAGGGCCTATTGTGTGTGATTCTCCCCACGCACCCCCGAAATACACGTACCCCACATGCACAATGCCTATCGCGTGTGATTCTCCCCACGCACCCCTGAAATACACGTACCCTGCTCGCACAGGGCCAATCGCGTGTGATTCACCATGCACATCACCCAAAATACACGTACCCCGGTCGCACAGGGCCTATCGCGTGTGATTCTCCCCGCGCACCCCTGAAATACACATACCCCACTCGCACAATGCATATCATGTGTGATTGATTCTCCCCACACACCACCGAAATACACGTACCCCACCCGCACAGGGCCTATCGCGTGTGATTCTCCCCGCGCACCCCAGAAATACATGTACCCCGCACGCACAGGGCCGATCCCGTGTGATTCTCTGCACGCACCCACAAAATACACGTACCCCGCTCGCACAGGCCTATCACGTGTGATTCTCCCCACACACCCCCGAAATACACGTACCCCACTCGCACAATGCCTTTCGCCTGTGATTCCACCCTCACCCCATCCGAAATACCGTACCCCACTCGCATAGGGACTATTGCATGTGATTCTCCCTGCACACCCCTGAAATACACATACCCCGCTCGCACAATGCCTATCGCGTTGGATTCTCCACGCGCACCCCCAAAATCCATGTACCCCACTCGCACAGGGCCTATCGCGTGTGATTCTCCCCACTTCCACCCCTGAAATAAATGTACCCCGCTCGCACAATGCCTATTGCGCGTGATTCTCCCCGCGCACCCCCGAAATACACGTACCCAGCTCGCACAATGCCTATCGCGTGTGATTCTCCCCACGCACCCCCGAAATACACGTACCCCGCTCACACAGGGCCAATCGCGTGTGATTCACCATGCACACCTCCCAAAATACATGTACCCCGCTCGCACAGGGCCTATCGCGTGTGATTCTCCCAGCGCACCCCTGAAATACACGTACCCCACTCGCACAATGCCTATCGTGTGTGATTCTCCCCGCACACCACCAAAATACACGTACCCCACCCGCACAGGGCCTATCGAGTGTGATTCTCCCCACACACCCCCGAAATACACGTACCCTGCATGCAAAATGCCTATCGCGTGTGAAACTCCCCACGAACCCCAGTAATACAAGTACCCCGCTCGCACAGGGCCTATCACAAGTGATTCTCCCCACGCACCCCTGAAATACACATACCCTGCTCGCACAGGGCCGATCGCTTGTGATTCTCCCTGCGCACCCCCGAAATATACGTACCCCGCTCACACAGGGCCGATCGCGTGTGATTCTCCCTGCGCACCCCCAAAATACACATAGTCTGCCTGCACAGGGCCTATCGCGTGTGATTCTCCCTGCGCACCCCCAAAATACACGTACCCCGCCCGCACAGGGCCTATCACGTGTGATTCTCCCTGCGCACCCCTGAAATACACATACCCCGCTCGCACAATGCCTATCGCATTTGATTCTCCACGCGCACCCCCAAAATACATGTACCCCGCTCGCACAATGCCTTTTGCATGTGATTCTCCCCGCGCACCCCGAAATACAGGTACCCTGATCGCACAGGGCCGATCGCGTGTGATTCTCCCCGCGCACCCCCAAAATACACGTACCCCGCTCGCACAGGGCCTATCACATGTGATTCTCCCTGCGCACCCCTGAAATACACATACCCCGCTCGCACAATGCCTATCGCGTTTGATTCTCCATGCGCACCCCCAAAATCCATGTACCCCGCTCGCACAGGGCCAATCGCATGTGATTCTCCCCGCTTCCACCCCCGAAATACATGTACCCCGCTCGCACAATGCCTATTGCGTGTGATTCTCCCCGCGCACCACCAAAATACATGTACCCCGCTTGCACAATGCCTATCGTGTGTGATTCTCCCCGCGCACCCCCAAAATACATGTACCCCGCACGCACAGGGCCGATCCTGTGTCATTCTCTGCGTGCACCCACAAAATATATGTACCCCGCTCGCACAGGGCCTATCACGTGTGATTCTCCCCACACACCCCCGAAATACACGTAACCCGCTCGCACAATGCCTATCACGTGTGGTTCCACCCTCACCCCATCCGAAATACACGTACCCCACTCGCACAGGGCCTAGCGCGTGTGATTCTCCCCGCGCACCCCTGAAATACACATACCCCACTCGCACAATGCCTATCGTGTGTGATTCTCCCCGCGCACCCCCGAAATACACGTACCCTGCACGCACAATGCCTATCATGTGTGAAACTCCCCATGAACCCCTTTAATACAAGTACCCCGCTCGCACAGGGCCTATCACATGTGATTCTACCGACGCATCCCTTAAATACACATACCCTCCTCGCACAGGGCCGATCGCTTGTGATTCTCCCTGCGCACTCCCGAAATACATGTACCCCGCTCACACAGGGCCGATCGCGTGTGATTCTCCCTGCGCACCCCCAAAATACACATAGCACGCCCGCACAGGGCCTATCGCGTGTGATTCTCCCTGCGCATCCCCAAAATACATGTACCCCGCTCGCACAATGCCTTTTGCATGTGATTCTCCCCGCGCACCCCGAAATACACGTACCCCGATCGCACAGGGCTGATCGCATGTGATTCTCCCCGCGCACCCCCAAAATACACGTACCCCGCTCGCACAGGGCCTATCACGTGTGATTCTCCCTGCGCACCCCTGAAATACCATACCCCGCTCGCACAATGCCTATCGCGTTTGATTCTCCACGCGCACCCCCAAAATACACATACCCCGCTCGCACAATGCCTTTTGCGTTTGATTCTCCACGCGCACCCCCAAAATACACATACCCCGCTCGCACAATGCCTTTTGCGTGTGATTCTCCCCGTGCACCCCGAAATACACGTACCCTGATCGCACAGGGCCGATCACGTGTGATTCTCCCCGCGCACCCCCAAAATACACGTACCCCGCTCGCACAGGGCCTATCACGTGTGATTCTCCCTGCGCACCCCTGAAATACACATACCCCGCTCGCACAATGCCTATCGCGTTTGATTCTCCATGCGCACCCCCAAAATCCATGTCCCCCGCTCGCACAGGGCCAATCGCATGTGATTCTCCCCGCTTCCACCCCTGAAATACATGTACCCCGCTCGCACAATGCCTATCGCGTGTGATTCTCCCGGCGCACCACCAAAATACACGAACCCCGCTTGCACAATGCCTATCGTGTGTGATGCTCCCCGCGCACCCCCAAAATTCATGTACCCCGCATGCACAGGGCCGATCCTGTGTGATTCTCTGCGTGCACCCACAAAATACACGTACCTCGCTCGCACAGGGCCTATCACGTGTGATTCTCACCACACACCCCCGAAATACACGTACCCCGCTCGCACAATGCCTATCACGTGTGGTTCACCCTCACCCCATCCGAAATACACGTACCCCACTCGCACAGGGCCTAGCGCGTGTGATTCTTCCCGCGCACCCCTGAAATACACATACCCCACTCGCACAATGCCTATCGTGTGTGATTCTCCCCGCACACCACCGAAATAAACGTACCCCACTCGCACAGGGCCTATCGTGTGTGATTCTCCCCGCGCACCCCCGAAATACACGTAACCTGCACGCACAATGCATATCGTGTGTGAAACTCCCCATGAACCCCTGTAATACAAGTACCCCACTCGCACAGGGCCTATCACATGTGATTCTCCCCGCGCATCCCTTAAATACACATACCCTGCTCGCACAGGGCCGATCGCTTGTGATTCTCCCTGCGCACCCCCAAAATACATGTACCCCGCTCACACAGGGCCGATCGCGTGTGTTTCTCACTGCGCACTCCCAAAATACACATAGCCCACCTGCACAGGGCCTATCGCGTGTGATTCTCCCTGCGCACCCCTGAAATACACAAACCCCTCTCGCACAATGCCTATCGTGTTTGATTCTCCACGCGTACCCCCAAAATACACGTACCCCGTTCGCACAATGCCTTTTGCGTGTGATTCTTCCCGCGCACCCCGAAATACACGTACCCCGATCGCACAGGGCTGATCGCGTGTGATGCTCCCCGCGCACCCCCGAAATACATGTACCCCGCTCGCACAGGGCCTATCACGTGTGATTCTCCCTGCGCACCCCTGAAATACACATACCCAGCTCGCACAATGCCTATCGCGTTTGATTCTCTATGCGCACCCCCAAAATCCATGTACCCCGCTCGCACAGGGCATATCGTGTGTGATTCTCCCTAGGCTCCCCCAAAATACATGTACCGCGCACGCACAGGGCCAATCCCGGGTGATTCTCTGCGCACACCCACAAAATACACGTACCCCGCTCGCACAGGGCCTATCACGTGTGATTCTCCCTGCGCACCCCTGAAATACACATACCCCGCTTGCACAATGCCTTTCGCGTTTGATTCTCCCCACACACCCCCAAAATCCATGTATCCCGCTCACACGGCCTATCGCGTGTGATTCTCCCTGCTTCCAGCCCGAAATACATGTACCCCGCTCGCACAATGACTATCGCGTGTGATTCTCCCCACGCACCCCCGAAATACATGTACCCCGCATGCACAGGGCCGATCCCGTGTGATTCTCTGCGTGCACCCACAAAATACACGTACCCCGCTTGCACAGGCCTATCACGTGTGATTCCACCCTCACCCCATCCGAAATACACGTACCCCACTCGCACAGGGCCTATTGCGTGTGATTCTGCCTGCACACCCCTGAAATAAACATACCCCGCTCGCACAATGCCTATCGCGTTGGATTCTCCACGCACACCCCAAAATCCATGTACCCCACTCGCACAGGGCCTATCGCCTGTGATTCTCCCCACTTCCACCCCCGAAATAAATGTACCCCGCTCGCACTATGCCTATCGGGTGTGATTCTCCCCGCGCACCCCCGAAATACACGTACCCGGCTCTCACAATGTCTGTCACGTGTGATTCCACCCTCACCCTACCGAAATACACGTACCCCACTCGCACAGAGCCTATTGCGTGTGATTCTCCCCGCGCACCCCCGAAATACACGTACCCCGCATGCACAATGCCTATCGCGTGTGATTCTCCCCACGCACCCCTGAAATACACGTATCCTGCTCTTACAGGGCCAATCGCGTGTGATTCACCATGCACATCTCCCAAAATACACGTACCCCGCTCGCACAGGGCCTATCACGTGTGATTCTCCCCGCGCACCCCTGAAATACACATACCCCACTCGCACAATGCCTATCGTGTGTGATTCTCCCCACACACCAACAAAATACACGTACCCCACCCGCACAGGGCCTATCGCGTGTGATACTCCCCGCGCACCCCCAAAATACATGTACCCCGCACGCACAGGGCCGATCCCATGTGATTCTCTGCGCGCACCCACAAAATACATGTACCCCGCTCGCACAGGCCTATCACGTGTGATTCTACCCACACACCCCCGAAATACACGTACCCCACTCGCACAATGCCTGTCGCCTGTGATTCCACGCTCACCCCATCCGAAATACACGTACCCCACTCGCATTAGCCTATTGCGTGTGATTCTCCCTGTACACCCCTGAAATACACAAACCCCGCTCGCACAATGCCTGTCGCGTTGGATTCTCAACACGCACCCCCAAAATCCATGTACCCCACTCGCACAGGGCCTATCGCGTGTGATTCTCCCCACTTCCACCCCCGAAATAAATGTACCCCGCTCGCACAATGCCTATCGCGTGTGATTCTCCCCGCGCACCCCTGAAATACACGTACCCAGCACGCACAATGCCTATCGCGTGTGATTCTCCCCACGCACCCCGAAATACACGTACCCTGATCGCACAGGGCCGATCACGTGTGATTCTCCCCGCGCACCCCCAAAATACACGTACCCCGCTCGCACAGGGCCTATCACGTGTGATTCTCCCTGCGCACCCCTGAAATACACATACCCCGCTCGCACAATGCCTATCGCGTTTGATTCTCCATGCGCACCCCCAAAATCCATGTACCCCGCTTGCACAGGGCCAATCGCGTGTGATTCTCCCCGCTTCCACCCCTGAAATACATGTACCCCGCTCGCACAATGCCTATCGCGTGTGATTCTCCCCGCGCACCACCAAAATACACGAACCCCGCTTGCACAATGCCTATCGTGTGTGATGCTCCCCGCGCACCCCCAAAATTCATGTACCCCGCATGCACAGGGCCGATCCCGTGTGATTCTCTGCGTGCACCCACAAAATACACGTACCTCGCTCGCACAGGGCCTATCACGTGTGATTCTCACCACACACCCCCGAAATACACGTACCCCGCTCGCACAATGCCTATCACGTGTGGTTCACCCTCACCCCATCCGAAATACACGTACCCCACTCGCACAGGGCCTAGCGCGTGTGATTCTTCCCGCGCACCCCTGAAATACACATACCCCACTCGCACAATGCCTATCGTGTGTGATTCTCCCCGCACACCACCGAAATAAACGTACCCCACTCGCACAGGGCCTATCGTGTGTGATTCTCCCCGCGCACCCCCGAAATACACGTAACCTGCACGCACAATGCATATCGTGTGTGAAACTCCCCATGAACCCCTGTAATACAAGTACCCCACTCGCACAGGGCCTATCACATGTGATTCTCCCCGCGCATCCCTTAAATACACATACCCTGCTCGCACAGGGCCGATCGCTTGTGATTCTCCCTGCGCACCCCCAAAATACATGTACCCCGCTCACACAGGGCCGATCGCGTGTGTTTCTCACTGCGCACTCCCAAAATACACATAGCCCACCTGCACAGGGCCTATCGCGTGTGATTCTCCCTGCGCACCCCTGAAATACACAAACCCCTCTCGCACAATGCCTATCGTGTTTGATTCTCCACGCGTACCCCCAAAATACACGTACCCCGTTCGCACAATGCCTTTTGCGTGTGATTCTTCCCGCGCACCCCGAAATACACGTACCCCGATCGCACAGGGCTGATCGCGTGTGATGCTCCCCGCGCACCCCCGAAATACATGTACCCCGCTCGCACAGGGCCTATCACGTGTGATTCTCCCTGCGCACCCCTGAAATACACATACCCAGCTCGCACAATGCCTATCGCGTTTGATTCTCTATGCGCACCCCCAAAATCCATGTACCCCGCTCGCACAGGGCATATCGTGTGTGATTCTCCCTAGGCTCCCCCAAAATACATGTACCGCGCACGCACAGGGCCAATCCCGGGTGATTCTCTGCGCACACCCACAAAATACACGTACCCCGCTCGCACAGGGCCTATCACGTGTGATTCTCCCTGCGCACCCCTGAAATACACATACCCCGCTTGCACAATGCCTTTCGCGTTTGATTCTCCCCACACACCCCCAAAATCCATGTACCCCGCTCACACGGCCTATCGCGTGTGATTCTCCCTGCTTCCAGCCCGAAATACATGTACCCCGCTCGCACAATGA
This sequence comes from Ambystoma mexicanum, assembly GCF_040938575.1. Lineage (NCBI taxonomy): Eukaryota > Metazoa > Chordata > Amphibia > Caudata > Ambystomatidae > Ambystoma > Ambystoma mexicanum. The sequence continues at coordinate 1,548,727,356 of NC_090929.1, forward strand.
CTATCGCGTGTGATTCTCCCCACGCACCCCCGAAATACATGTACCCCGCATGCACAGGGCCGATCCCGTGTGATTCTCTGCGTGCACCCACAAAATACACGTACCCCGCTTGCACAGGCCTATCACGTGTGATTCCACCCTCACCCCATCCGAAATACACGTACCCCACTCGCACAGGGCCTATTGCGTGTGATTCTGCCTGCACACCCCTGAAATAAACATACCCCGCTCGCACAATGCCTATCGCGTTGGATTCTCCACGCACACCCCAAAATCCATGTACCCCACTCGCACAGGGCCTATCGCCTGTGATTCTCCCCACTTCCACCCCCGAAATAAATGTACCCCGCTCGCACTATGCCTATCGGGTGTGATTCTCCCCGCGCACCCCCGAAATACACGTACCCGGCTCTCACAATGTCTGTCACGTGTGATTCCACCCTCACCCTACCGAAATACACGTACCCCACTCGCACAGAGCCTATTGCGTGTGATTCTCCCCGCGCACCCCCGAAATACACGTACCCCGCATGCACAATGCCTATCGCGTGTGATTCTCCCCACGCACCCCTGAAATACACGTATCCTGCTCTTACAGGGCCAATCGCGTGTGATTCACCATGCACATCTCCCAAAATACACGTACCCCGCTCGCACAGGGCCTATCACGTGTGATTCTCCCCGCGCACCCCTGAAATACACATACCCCACTCGCACAATGCCTATCGTGTGTGATTCTCCCCACACACCAACAAAATACACGTACCCCACCCGCACAGGGCCTATCGCGTGTGATACTCCCCGCGCACCCCCAAAATACATGTACCCCGCACGCACAGGGCCGATCCCATGTGATTCTCTGCGCGCACCCACAAAATACATGTACCCCGCTCGCACAGGCCTATCACGTGTGATTCTACCCACACACCCCCGAAATACACGTACCCCACTCGCACAATGCCTGTCGCCTGTGATTCCACGCTCACCCCATCCGAAATACACGTACCCCACTCGCATTAGCCTATTGCGTGTGATTCTCCCTGTACACCCCTGAAATACACAAACCCCGCTCGCACAATGCCTGTCGCGTTGGATTCTCAACACGCACCCCCAAAATCCATGTACCCCACTCGCACAGGGCCTATCGCGTGTGATTCTCCCCACTTCCACCCCCGAAATAAATGTACCCCGCTCGCACAATGCCTATCGCGTGTGATTCTCCCCGCGCACCCCTGAAATACACGTACCCAGCACGCACAATGCCTATCGCGTGTGATTCTCCCCACGCACCCCCGAAATACATGTACCCCACTCGCACAGGGCCAATCGCATGTGATTCACCATGCACACCTCCCAAAATACATGTACCCCGCTCGCACAGGGCCTATCGCGTGTGATTCTCCCCACACACCCCCGAAATACACGTACCCTGCACGCAAAATGCCTATCTCATGGGAAACTCCCCACAAACCCCAGTAATACAAGTGCCCTGCTCGCACAGGGCCTATCACATGTGATTCTCCCCACGCACCCCTGAAATACACATACCCCGCACGCACAGGGCCGATCGCTTGTGATTCTCCCTGCGCACCCCCGAAATATATGTACCCCGCTCACACAGGGCCGATCGCGTGTGATTCCCCCTGCGCACCCCCAAAATACATGTACCCCGCTCGCACAATGCCTTTTGCATGTGATTCTCCCCGCGCACCCCGAAATACACGTACCCCGATCGCACAGGGCTGATCGCATGTGATTCTCCCCACGCACCCCCAAAATACACAAACCCCGCTCGCACAGGGCCTATCACGTGTGATTCTCCCGGCGCACCCCTGAAATACACATATCCCGCTCGCACAAAGCCTATCGCGTTTGATTCTCCACGCGCACCCCCAAAATACACGTACCCCGCTCGCACAATGCCTTTTGCGTGTGATTCTCCCCGCGCACCCCAAAAAACACGTACCCTGATCGCACAATGCCGATCGCGTGTGATTCTCCCCGCGCACCCCCAAAATACACGTACCCCGCTCGCACAATGACTATCGCGTGTGATTCTCTCCGCGCACCCCCGAAATACATGTACCCCGCACGCACAGGGCCGATCCCGTGTGATTCTCTGCACGCACCCACAAAATACATGTACCCTGCTCGCACAGGCCTATCACGTGTGATTCTCCCCACACACCCCCGAAATACACGTACCCCACTCGCACAATGCCTGTCGCCTGTGATTCCACCCTCACCCCAACCGAAATACACGTACCCCACTCGCATAGGGCCTATTGCATGTGATTCTCCCTGCACACCCCTGAAATACACATACCCCGCTCGCACAATGCCTATCGCGTTGGATTCTCCACGCGCACCCCCAAAATCCATGTACCCCACTCGCACAAGGCCTATCGCGTGTGATTCTCCCCACTTCCACCCCCGAAATAAATGTACCCCGCTCGCACAATGCCTATCGCGTGTGATTCTCCCCGCGCACCCCCGAAATACGCGTACACAGCTCGCACAATGCCTATCGCGTGTGATTCTCCCCACGCACCCCCGAAATACACGTACCCCGCTCACACAGGGCCAATCGTGTGTGATTCACCATGCACACCTCCCAAAATACATGTACCCCGCTCGCACAGGGCCTATCCCGTGTGATTCTCCCCGCATACCCCTGATATACACGTACCCCACTCGCACAATGCCTATCGTGTGTGATTCTCACCGCACACCACCAAAGTACACGTACCACACCCGCACAGGGCCTATCGCTTGTGATTCTCCCCACACACCCCCGAAATACACGTACCCTGCACGCTAAATGCCTATTGCGTGGGAAACTCCCCACGAACCCCAGTAATACAAGTGCCCTGCTCGCACAGGGCCTATCACATGTGATTCTCCCCACGCACCCCTGAAATACACATGCCCCGCTCGCACAGGGTCGATCGCTTGTGATTCTCCCTGCGCACCCCCGAAATATATGTAACCCGCTCACACAGGGCCGATCGCGTGTGATTCTCCCTGCGCACCCCCAAAATACACTTAGCCTGCCCGCACAGGGCCTATCGCGTGTGATTCTCTCTGCGCTCCCCCAAAATACATGTACCCCACTCGCACAATGCCTTTTGCGTGTGATTCTCCCTGCGCACCCCGAAATACACGTACCCCGATCGCACAGGGCTGATCGCATGTGATTCTCCCCGTGCACCCCCGAAATACACGTACCCCGCTCGCACAGGGCCTATCACGTGTGATTGTCCCTGCGCACCCCTGAAATACACATACCCCGCTCGCACAATGCCTATCGCGTTTGATTCTCCACGCGCACCCCCAAAATACACGTACCCAGCTCGCACAATGCCTTTTGCATGTGATTCTCCCCGCGCACCCCGAAAAACACATACCCTGATCGCATAGGGCCGATCGCGTGTGATTCTCCCCGCGCACCCCCAAAATACACGTACCCCGCTCGCACAGGGCCTATCACGTTTGATTCTCCCTGAGCACCCCTGAAATACACATACCCCGCTCGCACAATGCCTATCGCGTTTGATTCTCCATGCGCACCCCCAAAATCCATGTACCCCGCTCGCACAGGGCCAATCGCGTGTGATTCTCCCCGCTTCCACCCACAAAATACACGTACCTCGCTCGCACAGGGCCTATCACGTGTGATTCTCACCACACACCCCCGAAATACACGTACCCCGCTCGCACAATGCCTATCACGTGTGGTTCCACTCTCACCCCATCCGAAATACACGTACCCCACTCGCACAGGGCCTAGCGCGTGTGATTCTTCCCGCGCACCCCTGAAATACACATACCCCACTCGCAAAATGCCTATCGTGTGTGATTCTCCCCGCACACCACCGAAATAAACGTACCCCACTCGCACAGGGCCTATCGTGTGTGATTCTCCCCGCGCACCCCCGAAATACACGTACCCTGCACGCACAATGCCTATCGTGTGTGAAACTCCCCATGAACCCCTGTAATACAAGTACCCCGCTCGCACACGGCCTATCACATGTGATTCTCCCCGCGCATCCCTTAAATACACATACCCTGCTCGCACAGGGCCGATCGCTTGTGATTCTCCCTGCGCATCCCCAAAATACATGTACCCCGCTCACACAGGGCCGATCGCGTGTGTTTCTCCCTGCGCACTCCCAAAATACACATAGCCCACCCGCACAGGGCCTATCGCGTGTGATTCTCCCTGCGCACCCCTGAAATACACATACCCCGCTCGCACAATGCCTATCGTGTTTGATTCTCCACGCGTACCCCCAAAATACACGTACCCTGCTCGCACAATGCCTTTTGCGTGTGATTCTTCCCGCGCACCCCGAAATACACGTACCCCGATCGCACAGGGCTGATCGCGTGTGATGCTCCCCGCGCACCCCCGAAATACATGTACCCCGCTCGCACAGGGCCTATCACGTGTGATTCTCCCTGCGCACCCCTGAAATACACATACCCAGCTCGCACAATGCCTATCGCGTTTGATTCTCCATGCGCACCCGCAAAATCCATGTACCCCGCTCGCACAGGGCCTATCGCGTGTGATTCTCCCTGCTTCCACCCCTGAAATACATGTACCCCGCTCGCACAGTGCCTATTGTGTGTGATTCTCCCCACGCACCCCCGAAATACACGTACCCCGCTCGCACAATGCCTATCGTGTGTGATTCTCTCCACGCACCCCCGAAATACATGTACCCCGCACACACAGGGCCGATCCCGTGTGATTCTCTGCGCACACCCACAAAATACACGTACCCCACTCGCACAATGCCTGTCGCCTGTGATTCCACCCTCACCCCATCCGAAATACACGTACCCCACTCGCATAGGGCCTATTGCGTGTGATTCTCCCTGCACACCCCTGAAATACACAAACCCCGCTCGCACAATGCCTTTCGCGTTGGATTCTCCACACGCACCCCCAAAATCCATGTACCCCACTCGCACAGGGCCTATCGCGTGTGATTCTCCCCACTTCCACCCCCAAAATAAATGTACCCCGCTCGCACAATGCCTATCGCGTGTGATTCTCCCCACGCACCCCTGAAATACACGTACCCAGCTCGCACAATGCCTATCGCGTGTGATTCTCCCCACGCACCCCAGAAATACACGTACCACGCTCGCACAGGGCCAATCGCATGTGATTCACCATGCACGCCTCCCAAAATACATGTACCCCGCTCGCACAGGGCCTATCACGTGTGATTCTCCCCGCGCACCCCTGATATACACGTACCCCACTCGCACAATGCCTATCGTGTGTGATTCTCCCCGCACACCACCAAAAGACACAAACCCCACCCTCACAGGGCCTATCGCGTGTGATTCTCCCCACACACCCCCGAAATACACGTACCCTGCACGCAAAATGCCTATCGCGTGGGAAACTCCCCACGAACCCCAGTAATACAAGTGCCCTGCTCGCACAGGGCCTATCACATGTGATTCTCCCCACGCACCCCTGAAATACACATACCCGCTCGCACAGGGCCGATCGCTTGTGATTCTCCCTTTGCACCCCCGAAATATATGTACCCCGCTCAGACAGGGCCGATCGCGTGTGATTCCCCCTGCGCACCCCCAAAATACATGTACCCCGCTCGCACAATGCCTTTTGCATGTGATTCTCCCCGCGCACCCCGAAATACACGTACCCCGATCGCACAGGGCTGATCGCATGTGATTCTCCCCACGCACTCCCAAAATACACATACCCCGCTCGCACAATGCCTTTTGCGTGTGATTCTCCCCACGCTCCCCAAAAAACATGTACCCTGATCGCACAGGGCCGATCGCGTGTGATTCTCCCCGCGCACCCCCAAAATACACGTACCCCGCTCGCACAATGACTATCGCGTGTGATTCTCCCCGCGCACCCCCGAAAGACATGTACCCCGCACGCACAGGGCCGATCCCGTGTGATTCTCTGCGCGCACGCACATAATACACGTACCCCGCTCGCACAGGCCTATCACGTGTGATTCTCCCCACAAACCCCTGAAATACACGTAACCCATTCGCACAATGCCTATCGCCTGTGATTCCACCCTCACCCCATCCGAAATACACGTACCCCACTCGCACAGGGCCTATTGCGTGTGATTCTCCCTGCACACCCCTGAAATACACATACCCGCTCGCACAATGCCTATCGGGTTGGATTCTCCACGCGCACCCCCAAAATCCATGTACCCCACTCGCACAGGGCCTATCGTGTGTGATTCTCCCCACTTCCACCCCCGAAATAAATGTACCCCGCTCGCACAATGCCTATCGCGTGTGATTCTCCCCGCGCACCCCCGAAATACACGTACCCAGCTCGCACAATGCCTATCGCGTGTGATTCTCCCCATGCACCCCCGAAATACACTTACCCCACTCGCACAGGGCCAATCGCATGTGATTCACCATGCACACATCCCAAAATACATGTACCCCGCTCGCACAGCGCCTATCTCGTGTTATTCTCCCAGTGCACCCCTGATATACATGTATCCCACTCGCACAATGCCTATCGTGTGTGATTCTCCCCGCACACCACCAAAATACACGTACCCCACCCGCACAGGGCCTATCGCGTGTGATTCTCCCCACACACCCCCGAAATACACGTACCCTGCACGCAAAATACCTATCGCGTGGGAAACTCCCAACGAACCCCAGTAATACAAGTGCCCTGCTCGCACAGGGCCTATCACATGTGATTCTCCCCACGCACCCCTGAAATACACATACCCCGCTCGCACAGGGCCGATCGCTTGTGATTCTCCCTGCGCACCCCCGAAATATATGTACCCCGCTCACACAGGGCCGATCGCGTGTGATTCTCCCTGCGCACCCCCAAAATACATGTACCCCGCTCGCACAATGCCTTTTGCGTGTGATTCTCCCCGCGCACACCGAAATACACATACCCCGATCGCACAGGGCTGATCGCATGTGATTCTCCCCACGCACCCCCGAAATACACGTACCCCGCTCGCACAGGGCCTATCACGTGTGATTCTCCCAGCGCACCCCTGAAATACACATACCCCGCTCGCACAATGCCTATCGCGTTTGATTCTCCACGCGCACCCCCAAAATACACGTACCCCGCTCGCACAATGCCTTTTGCGTGTGATTCTCCCCGCGCACCCCGAAAAACACGTACCCTGATCTCACAGGGCCGATCGCGTGTGATTCTCCCCGCGCACCCCCAAAATACACGTACCCCGCTCGCACAATGCCTATCGCGTTTGATTCTCCATGCGCACCCCTGAAATACACATACCCCGCTCGCACAATGCCTATCGCGTTTGATTCTCCATGCGGACCCGCAAAATCCATGTACCCCGGTCGCACAGGGCCAATCGCATGTGATTCTCCCCGCTTCCACCCCCGAAATACATGTACCCCGTTCGCACAATGCCTATCGCGTGTGATTCTCCCCGCGCACCACCAAAATACACATACCCCGCTTGCACAATGCCTATCGTGTGTGATTCTCCCCGCGCACCCCCAAAATACATGTACCCCGCACGCACATGGCCGATCCCGTGTGATTCTCTGCGTGCACCCACAAAATACACGTACCCCGCTCGCTCAGGGCCTATCACGTGTGATTCTCCCCACACACCCCCGAAATACACGTACCCCGCTCGCACAATGCCTATCACGTGTGGTTCCACCCTCACCCCATCCGAAATACACGTACCCCACTCGCACAGTGCCTAGCGCGTGTGATTCTCCCCGCGCACCCCTGAAATACACATACCCCACTCGCACAGGGCCTATCGTGTGTGATTCTCCCCGCGCACCCCCGAAATACACGTACCCTGCACGCACAATGCCTATCGTGTGTGAAACTCCCCATGAACCCCTGTAATACACGTACCCCGCTCGCACAGGGCCTATCACATGTGATTCTCCCCGCGCACCCCTTAAATACACATACCCTGCTCGCACAGGGCCTATCGAGTGTGATTCTCCCTGCGCACCCCTGAAATACATGTACCCCGATCGCACAATGCCTATCGTGTGATTCTCCCCACGCACCCCCGAAATACACGTACCCCGCTCGCACAATGCCTATCTTGTGTGATTCTCCCCACGCACCCCCAAAATACATGTACCCCGCACGCATAGGGCCGATCCCGTGTGATTCTCTGCGCACACCCACAAAATACACGTACCCTTCTCGCACAGGGCCTATCACGTGTGATTTTCCATGCGCACCCCTGAAATACACATACCCCGCTCGCACAATGCCTATCGCGTTTGATTCTCCCCACACACCACCAAAATCCATGTACCCCGCTCACACAGGGCCTATCGCATGTGATTCTCCCTGCTTCCACCCCGAAATACATGTACCCCGCTCGCACAATGCCTATCGCGTGTGATTCTCCCTACGCACCCCTGAAATACATGTACCCCGCATGCACAGGGCCGATCCCGTGTGATTCTCTGCGCGCACCCACAAAATACACGTACCCCGCTTGCACAGGCCTATCACGTGTGATTCTCCCCACTTACCACCAAAATACACGTACCCCACTCGCACAATGCCTATCGCCTGTGATTCCACCCTCACCCCATCCGAAATACACGTACCCCACTCGCACAGGGCCTATTGCGTGTGATTCTCCCTGCACACCCCTGAAATACACATACCCCGCTCGCACAATGCCTATTGCGTTGGATTCTCCAAGCACACCCCCAAAATCCATGTACCCCACTCGCACAGGGCCTATCGCGTGTGATTCTCCCCACTTCCACCCCGGAAATAAATGTACCACGCTCGCACAATGCCTATCGCGTATGATTCTCCCTGCGCACCCCCGAAATACACGTACCCGGCTCGCACAATGTCTATCACGTGTGATTCCACCCTCACCCCACCGAAATACACGTACCCCACTCGCACAGGGCCTATTGCGTGTGATTCTCCCCGCGTAGCCCCGAAATACACGTACCCCGCATGGACAATGCCTATCGCGTGTGAATCTCCCCATGCACTCCCGAAATACACGTACCCTGCTCACACAGGGCCAATCGCGTGTGATTCACCATGCACACCTCCCAAAATACACGTACCCCGCTCGCACAGGGCCTATCGCGTGTGATTCTCCCCGCGTACCCCTGAAATACATGTACCCCACTCACACAATGCCTATCGTGTGTGATTCTCCCCGCACACCACCAAAATACACGTACCCCACCCGCACAGGGCCTATCGGTTGTGATTCTCCCCACACACCCCCGAAATACACGTACCCTGCATGCAAAATGCCTATCGCGTGTGAAACTCCCCACGAACCCCAGTAATACAAGTACCCCACTCGCACAGGGCTTTTCACATGTGATATTCCCCACGCACCCCTGAAATACACATACCCCGCTCGCACAGGGCCGATTGCTTGCGATTCTCCCTGCGCACCCCCGAAATATACGTACCCCGCTCACACAGGGCCGATCGCGTGTGATTCTCCCTGCGCACCCCCAAAATACACATAGCCCGCCCGCACAGGGCCTATTGTGTGTGATTCTCCCTGCGCACCCCTAAAATACATGTACCCCACTCGCACAATGCCTTTTGCGTGTGATTCTCCCTGCGCACCCCGAAATACACGTACCCCAATCGCACAGGGCTGATCGCATGTGATTCTCCCCGCGCACCCCCGAAATACACGTACCCCGCTCGCACAGGGCCTATCACGTGTGATTCTCCCTGCGCACCCCTGAAATACACATTCCCCGCTCACACAATGCCTATCGCGTTTGATTCTCCATGCGCACCCCCAAAATACACGTACCTCGCTCGCACAATGCCTTTTGCGTGTGATTCTCCCCGCACACCCCGAAATACACGTACCCTGATCCCACAGGGCTGATCGCGTGTGATTCTCCCTGCGCACCCCCAAAATACACGTACCCCGCTCGCACAGTGCCTATCACGTGTGATTCTCCCTGCGCACCCCTGAAATACACATACCCCGCTCGCACAATGCCTATCGCATTTGATTCTCCATGCACACCCCCAAAATCCATGTACCCCACTCACACAGGGCCAATCGCGTGTGATTCTCCCCGCTTCCAACCCCAAAATACATGTACCGCGCTCGCACAATGCCTATCGCGTGTGATTCTCCCTGCGCACCACCAAAATACACATACCCCGCTTGCACAATGCCTATCGTGTGTGATTCTCCCCGCGCACCCCCAAAATACATGTACCCCGCATGCACAGGGCCGATCCCGTGTGATTCTCTGTGTGCACCCACAAAATACACGTACCCCGCTCGCACAGGGAATATCACGTGTGATTCTCCCCACACACCCCCGAAATACACGTACCCCGCTCGCACAATGACTATCACGTGTGGTTCCACCCTCACCCCATCTGAAATACATGTACCCCACTCGCACAGGGCCTAGCGCGTGTGATTCTCCCCGCGCACCCCTGAAATACACGTACCCCACTCGCACAATGCCTATCGTGTGTGATTCTCCCCGCACACCACCGAAAAACACGTACCCCACTCGCACAGGGCCTATCGTGTGTGATTCTCCCTGCGCACCCCCGAAATACAAATACCCTGCACGCACAATGCCTATCGTGTGTGAAACTCCCCATGAACCCCAGTAATACAAGTACCCCGCTCGCACAGGGCCTATCACATGTGATCCTCCCCGCGCACCCCTTAAATACACATACCCTGCTTGCACAGGGCCGATCGCTTGTGATTCTCCCTGCGCAATCCCGAAATACATGTACCCCGCTCACACAGGGCCGATCGCGTGTGATTCTCCCTGCGCACTCCCAAGATACACATAGCCCACCCGCACAGGGCCTATCGCGTGTGATTCTCCCTGCGTACCCCTGAAATACACATACCCCGCTCGCACAATGCCTATCGCGTTTGATTCTCCACGCGTACCCCCAAAATACACGTACCCCGCTCGCACAATGCCTTTTGCGTGTGATTCTTCCCGCGCACCCCGAAATACATGTACCCCGATCGCACAGGGCTGATCGCGTGTGATTCTCCCCGCGCACCCCCAAAATACACGTACCCCGCTCGCACAGGGCCTATCACGTGTGATTCTCCCTGCGCACCCCTGAAATACACATACCCAGCTCGCACAATGCCTATCGCGTTTGATTCTCCACGCGCACCCCCAAAATCCATGTACCCCGCTCGCACAGGTCCTATCGAGTGTGATTCTCCCCGCTTCCACCCCCTCAAATACATGTACCCCACTCGCACAATGCCTATCGCGTGTGATTCTCCCCACGCACCCCCAAAATACACGTACCCCGCTCGCACAATGCCTATCGTGTGTGATTCTCCCCACGCACCCCCGAAATACATGTACCCCGCACGCACAGGGCCGATCCCGTGTGATTCTCTGCGCACACCCACAAAATACATGTACCCCGCTCGCACAGGGCCTATCACGTGTGATTCTACCCACACACCCCCGAAATACACGTACCCCGCTAGCACAATGCCTATCGTGTGTGATTCCAACCTCACCCCATCCGAAATACATGTAGCCCACTCGCACAGGGCCTATTGTGTGTGATTCTCCCCATGCACCCCCGAAATACACGTACCCCGCATGCACAATGCCTATCGCATATGAAACTCGCCGCGAACCCCAGTAATACAAGTACCCCGCTCGCGCAGAGCCTATTGCATGTGATTCTCCATGTGCACCCCTGAAATACATGTACCCCATTCACACAGGGCCGATCGCGTGTGATTCTCCCTGCGCACTCCCGAAATATATGTACCCTGCTCGCACAGGGCCGATCACATGTGATTCTCCCCGCGCACCCCCGAAATACATGTACCCCGCCCACACAGGGCCAATCAAGTGTGATTCTCCCCACGCACCCCCGAAATACACATACCCCGCTCGCACAGGGCCTATCGTGTTTGATTCTCCCCGTGCACCCCCGAAATACATGTACCCCGCACGCACAATGCCTATCGCATGTGAAACTCACCGCGAATCCCATTACGAAATACAGTAATACAAGTACCTCGCTTGCACAGGCTCTATCACATGTGATTCTCCATGCGCACCCCTAAAATACATGTACCCCGCTCTCACAGGGCCAATCAAGTGTGATTCTCCCCACGCACCCCCGAAATACACATACCCCGCTCGCACAGGGCCTATCGCGTTTGATTCTCCCCGTGCACCCCCGAAATACATTTACCCCGCACGCACAATGCATATCGCATGTGAAACTCACCGCGAATCCCATTACGAAATACAGTAATACAAGTACCTCGCTTGCACAGGCTCTATCGCGTGTGATTCTCCCTGCGCACCCCTGAAATACACGTACCCCGCTTGCACAATGCCTATCACTTGTGATTCTCCCCGCGCACCCCCAAAATACACGTACCCCACTCGCACAATGCCTATCGCGTATGATTTTCCCTGCGCACCCCCGAAATACACGTACCCCGCTCACACAGGGCCGATCGCATGTGATTCTCCCCGCGCACCCCCGAAATACACATACCCCGCTTGCACAGGGCCTATCGTGTGTGATTCTCCACGCGCACCCCCGAAATACACGTACTCCACTCGCACAATGCCTATCGTGTGTGATTCTCCCTGCGCACCCCGGAAATACATGTACCCTGCTCGCACAGTGCCGATTGCATGTGATTCTCCCTGCGCACCCCCGAAATACACGTAGCCCGCTCGCACAATGCCTATCGCGTGTGATTCTCCCCGTGCTCCCCCGAAATACATGTAACCCGCTCGCACAGGGCCTATCGCGTGCGATTCTCCCTTCACACCCCGAAATACACGTACCCCGCTCGCACAGGCCTATCACGTGTGATTCTCCCCACACACCCCCGAAATACACGTACCCCACTCGCACAATGCCTTTCGCCTGTGATTCCACCCTCACCCCATCCGAAATACCGTACCCCACTCGCATAGGGACTATTGCATGTGATTCTCCCTGCACACCCCTGAAATACACGTAGCCCGCTCGCACAATGCCTATCGCGTGTGATTCTCCCCGTGCTCCCCCGAAATACATGTAACCCGCTCGCACAGGGCCTATCACGTGTGATTCTCCCCACACACCCCCGAAATACACGTACCCCACTCGCACAATGCCTTTCGCCTGTGATTCCACCCTCACCCCATCCGAAATACCGTACCCCACTCGCATAGGGACTATTGCATGTGATTCTCCCTGCACACCCCTGAAATACACATACCCCGCTCGCACAATGCCTATCGCGTTGGATTCTCCACGCGCACCCCCAAAATCCATGTACCCCACTCGCACAGGGCCTATCGCGTGTGATTCTCCCCACTTCCACCCCTGAAATAAATGTACCCCGCTCGCACAATGCCTATTGCGCGTGATTCTCCCCGCGCACCCCCGAAATACACGTACCCAGCTCGCACAATGCCTATCGCGTGTGATTCTCCCCACGCACCCCCAAAATACACGTACCCCGCTCACACAGGGCCAATCGCGTGTGATTCACCATGCACACCTCCCAAAATACATGTACCCCGCTCGCACAGGGCCTATCGCGTGTGATTCTCCCAGCGCACCCCTGAAATACACGTACCCCACTCGCACAATGCCTATCGTGTGTGATTCTCCCCGCACACCACCAAAATACACGTACCCCACCCGCACAGGGCCTATCGAGTGTGATTCTCCCCACACACCCACGAAATACACGTACCCTGCATGCAAAATGCCTATCGCGTGTGAAACTCCCCACGAACCCCAGTAATACAAGTACCCCGCTCGCACAGGGCCTATCACAAGTGATTCTCCCCACGCACCCCTGAAATACACATACCCTGCTCGCACAGGGCCGATCGCTTGTGATTCTCCCTGCGCACCCCCGAAATATACGTACCCCGCTCACACAGGGCCGATCGCGTGTGATTCTCCCTGCGCACCCCCAAAATACACATAGTCTGCCTGCACAGGGCCTATCGCGTGTGATTCTCCCTGCGCACCCCCAAAATACACGTACCCCGCCCGCACAGGGCCTATCACGTGTGATTCTCCCTGCGCACCCCTGAAATACACATACCCCGCTCGCACAATGCCTATCGCATTTGATTCTCCACGCGCACCCCCAAAATACATGTACCCCGCTCGCACAATGCCTTTTGCATGTGATTCTCCCCGCGCACCCCGAAATACAGGTACCCTGATCGCACAGGGCCGATCGCGTGTGATTCTCCCCGCGCACCCCCAAAATACACGTACCCCGCTCGCACAGGGCCTATCACATGTGATTCTCCCTGCGCACCCCTGAAATACACATACCCCGCTCGCACAATGCCTATCGCGTTTGATTCTCCATGCGCACCCCCAAAATCCATGTACCCCGCTCGCACAGGGCCAATCGCATGTGATTCTCCCCGCTTCCACCCCCGAAATACATGTACCCCGCTCGCACAATGCCTATTGCGTGTGATTCTCCCCGCGCACCACCAAAATACATGTACCCCGCTTGCACAATGCCTATCGTGTGTGATTCTCCCCGCGCACCCCCAAAATACATGTACCCCGCACGCACAGGGCCGATCCCGTGTCATTCTCTGCGTGCACCCACAAAATATATGTACCCCGCTCGCACAGGGCCTATCACGTGTGATTCTCCCCACACACCCCCGAAATACACGTAACCCGCTCGCACAATGCCTATCACGTGTGGTTCCACCCTCACCCCATCCGAAATACACGTACCCCACTCGCACAGGGCCTAGCGCGTGTGATTCTCCCCGCGCACCCCTGAAATACACATACCCCACTCGCACAATGCCTATCGTGTGTGATTCTCCCCGCGCACCCCCGAAATACACGTACCCTGCACGCACAATGCCTATCATGTGTGAAACTCCCCATGAACCCCTTTAATACAAGTACCCCGCTCGCACAGGGCCTATCACATGTGATTCTCCCGACGCATCCCTTAAATACACATACCCTCCTCGCACAGGGCCGATCGCTTGTGATTCTCCCTGCGCACCCCCGAAATACATGTACCCCGCTCACACAGGGCCGATCGCGTGTGATTCTCCCTGCGCACCCCCAAAATACACATAGCACGCCCGCACAGGGCCTATCGCGTGTGATTCTCCCTGCGCATCCCCAAAATACATGTACCCCGCTCGCACAATGCCTTTTGCATGTGATTCTCCCCGCGCACCCCGAAATACACGTACCCCGATCGCACAGGGCTGATCGCATGTGATTCTCCCCGCGCACCCCCAAAATACACGTACCCCGCTCGCACAGGGCCTATCACGTGTGATTCTCCCTGCGCACCCCTGAAATACCATACCCCGCTCGCACAATGCCTATCGCGTTTGATTCTCCACGCGCACCCCCAAAATACACATACCCCGCTCGCACAATGCCTTTTGCGTTTGATTCTCCACGCGCACCCCCAAAATACACATACCCCGCTCGCACAATGCCTTTTGCGTGTGATTCTCCCCGTGCACCCCGAAATACACGTACCCTGATCGCACAGGGCCGATCACGTGTGATTCTCCCCGCGCACCCCCAAAATACACGTACCCCGCTCGCACAGGGCCTATCACGTGTGATTCTCCCTGCGCACCCCTGAAATACACATACCCCGCTCGCACAATGCCTATCGCGTTTGATTCTCCATGCGCACCCCCAAAATCCATGTACCCCGCTTGCACAGGGCCAATCGCGTGTGATTCTCCCCGCTTCCACCCCTGAAATACATGTACCCCGCTCGCACAATGCCTATCGCGTGTGATTCTCCCCGCGCACCACCAAAATACACGAACCCCGCTTGCACAATGCCTATCGTGTGTGATGCTCCCCGCGCACCCCCAAAATTCATGTACCCCGCATGCACAGGGCCGATCCCGTGTGATTCTCTGCGTGCACCCACAAAATACACGTACCTCGCTCGCACAGGGCCTATCACATGTGATTCTCACCACACACCCCCGAAATACACGTACCCCGCTCGCACAATGCCTATCACGTGTGGTTCACCCTCACCCCATCCGAAATACACGTACCCCACTCGCACAGGGCCTAGCGCGTGTGATTCTTCCCGCGCACCCCTGAAATACACATACCCCACTCGCACAATGCCTATCGTGTGTGATTCTCCCCGCACACCACCGAAAAAAACGTACCCCACTCGCACAGGGCCTATCGTGTGTGATTCTCCCCGCGCACCCCCGAAATACACGTAACCTGCACGCACAATGCATATCGTGTGTGAAACTCCCCATGAACCCCTGTAATACAAGTACCCCACTCGCACAGGGCCTATCACATGTGATTCTCCCCGCGCATCCCTTAAATACACATACCCTGCTCGCACAGGGCCGATCGCTTGTGATTCTCCCTGCGCACCCCCAAAATACATGTACCCCGCTCACACAGGGCCGATCGCGTGTGTTTCTCCCTGCGCACTCCCAAAATACACATAGCCCACCTGCACAGGGCCTATCGCGTGTGATTCTCCCTGCGCACCCCTGAAATACACAAACCCCTCTCGCACAATGCCTATCGTGTTTGATTCTCCACGCGTACCCCCAAAATACACGTACCCCGTTCGCACAATGCCTTTTGCGTGTGATTCTTCCCGCGCACCCCGAAATACACGTACCCCGATCGCACAGGGCTGATCGCGTGTGATGCTCCCCGCGCACCCCCGAAATACATGTACCCCGCTCGCACAGGGCCTATCACGTGTGATTCTCCCTGCGCACCCCTGAAATACACATACCCAGCTCGCACAATGCCTATCGCGTTTGATTCTCTATGCGCACCCCCAAAATCCATGTACCCCGCTCGCACAGGGCATATCGTGTGTGATTCTCCGTAGGCTCCCCCAAAATACATGTACCGCGCACGCACAGGGCCAATCCCGGGTGATTCTCTGCGCACACCCACAAAATACACGTACCCCGCTCGCACAGGGCCTATCACGTGTGATTCTCCCTGCGCACCCCTGAATTACACATACCCCGCTTGCACAATGCCTTTCGCGTTTGATTCTCCCCACACACCCCCAAAATCCATGTACCCCGCTCACACGGCCTATCGCGTGTGATTCTCCCTGCTTCCAGCCCGAAATACATGTACCCCGCTCGCACAATGACTATCGCGTGTGATTCTCCCCACGCACCCCCGAAATACATGTACCCCGCATGCACAGGGCCGATCCCGTGTGATTCTCTGCGTGCAGCCACAAAATACACGTACCCCGCTTGCACAGGCCTATCACGTGTGATTCCACCCTCACCCCATCCGAAATACACGTACCCCACTCGCACAGGGCCTATTGCGTGTGATTCTGCCTGCACACCCCTGAAATAAACATACCCCGCTCGCACAATGCCTATCGCGTTGGATTCTCCACGCACACCCCAAAATCCATGTACCCCACTCGCACAGGGCCTATCGCCTGTGATTCTCCCCACTTCCACCCCCGAAATAAATGTACCCCGCTCGCACTATGCCTATCGGGTGTGATTCTCCCCGCGCACCCCCGAAATACACGTACCCGGCTCTCACAATGTCTGTCACGTGTGATTCCACCCTCACCCTACCGAAATACACGTACCCCACTCGCACAGAGCCTATTGCGTGTGATTCTCCCCGCGCACCCCCGAAATACACGTACCCCGCATGCACAATGCCTATCGCGTGTGATTCTCCCCACGCACCCCTGAAATACACGTATCCTGCTCTTACAGGGCCAATCGCGTGTGATTCACCATGCACATCTCCCAAAATACACGTACCCCGCTCGCACAGGGCCTATCACGTGTGATTCTCCCCGCGCACCCCTGAAATACACATACCCCACTCGCACAATGCCTATCGTGTGTGATTCTCCCCACACACCAACAAAATACACGTACCCCACCCGCACAGGGCCTATCGCGTGTGATACTCCCCGCGCACCCCCAAAATACATGTACCCCGCACGCACAGGGCCGATCCCATGTGATTCTTTGCGCGCACCCACAAAATACATGTACCCCGCTCGCACAGGCCTATCACGTGTGATTCTACCCACACACCCCCGAAATACACGTACCCCACTCGCACAATGCCTGTCGCCTGTGATTCCACACTCACCACATCCGAAATACACGTACCCCACTCGCATAGGGCCTATTGCGTGTGATTCTCCCTGTACACCCCTGAAATACACAAACCCCGCTCGCACAATGCCTGTCGCGTTGGATTCTCAACACGCACCCCCAAAATCCATGTACCCCACTCGCACAGGGCCTATCGCGTGTGATTCTCCCCACTTCCACCCCCGAAATAAATGTACCCCGCTCGCACAATGCCTATCGCGTGTGATTCTCCCCGCGCACCCCTGAAATACACGTACCCAGCACGCACAATGCCTATCGCGTGTGATTCTCCCCGCGCACCCCCGAAATACATGTACCCCACTCGCACAGGGCCAATCGCATGTGATTCACCATGCACACCTCCCAAAATACATGTACCCCGCTCGCACAGGGCCTATCGCGTGTGATTCTCCCAACACACCCCCGAAATACACGTACCCTGCACGCAAAATGCCTATCTCATGGGAAACTCCCCACAAACCCCAGTAATACAAGTGCCCTGCTCGCACAGGGCCTATCACATGTGATTCTCCCCACGCACCCCTGAAATACACATACCCCGCACGCACAGGGCCGATCGCTTGTGATTCTCCCTGCGCACCCCCGAAATATATGTACCCCGCTCACACAGGGCCGATCACGTGTGATTCCCCCTGCGCACCCCCAAAATACATGTACCCCGCTCGCACAATGCCTTTTGCATGTGATTCTCCCCGCGCACCCCGAAATACACGTACCCCGATCGCACAGGGCTGATCGCATGTGATTCTCCCCATGCACCCCCAAAATACACAAACCCCGCTCGCACAGGGCCTATCACGTGTGATTCTCCCGGCGCACCCCTGAAATACACATATCCCGCTCGCACAAAGCCTATCGCGTTTGATTCTCCACGCGCACCCCCAAAATACACGTACCCCGCTCGCACAATGCCTTTTGCGTGTGATTCTCCCCGCGCACCCCAAAAAACACGTACCCTGATCGCACAATGCCGATCGCGTGTGATTCTCCCCGCGCACCCCCAAAATACACGTACCCCGCTCGCACAATGACTATCGCGTGTGATTCTCCCCGCGCACCCCCGAAATACATGTACCCCGCACGCACAGGGCCGATCCCGTGTGATTCTCTGCACGCACCCACAAAATACATGTACCCTGCTCGCACAGGCCTATCACGTGTGATTCTCCCCACACACCCCCGAAATACACGTACCCCACTCGCACAATGCCTGTCGCCTGTGATTCCACCCTCACCCCATCCGAAATACACGTACCCCACTCGCATAGGGGCTATTGCATGTGATTCTCCCTGCACACCCCTGAAATACACATACCCCGCTCGCACAATGCCTATCGCGTTGGATTCTCCACGCGCACCCCCAAAATCCATGTACCCCACTCGCACAAGGCCTATCGCGTGTGATTCTCCCCACTTCCACCCCCGAAATAAATGTACCCCGCTCGCACAATGCCTATCGCGTGTGATTCTCCCCGCGCACCCCCGAAATACGCGTACACAGCTCGCACAATGCCTATCGCGTGTGATTCTCCCCACGCACCCCCGAAATACACGTACCCCGCTCACACAGGGCCAATCGTGTGTGATTCACCATGCACACCTCCCAAAATACATGTACCCCGCTCGCACAGGGCCTATCCCGTGTGATTCTCCCCGCATACCCCTGATATACACGTACCCCACTCGCACAATGCCTATCGTGTGTGATTCTCACCGCACACCACCAAAGTACACGTACCACACCCGCACAGGGCCTATCGCTTGTGATTCTCCCCACACACCCCCGAAATACACGTACCCTGCACGCTAAATGCCTATTGCGTGGGAAACTCCCCACGAACCCCAGTAATACAAGTGCCCTGCTCGCACAGGGCCTATCACATGTGATTCTCCCCACGCACCCCTGAAATACACATGCCCCGCTCGCACAGGGTCGATCGCTTGTGATTCTCCCTGCGCACCCCCGAAATATATGTAACCCGCTCACACAGGGCCGATCGCGTGTGATTCTCCCTGCGCACCCCCAAAATACACTTAGCCTGCCCGCACAGGGCCTATCGCGTGTGATTCTCTCTGCGCTCCCCCAAAATACATGTACCCCACTCGCACAATGCCTTTTGCGTGTGATTCTCCCTGCGCACCCCGAAATACACGTACCCCGATCGCACAGGGCTGATCGCATGTGATTCTCCCCGTGCACCCCCGAAATACACGTACCCCGCTCGCACAGGGCCTATCACGTGTGATTGTCCCTGCGCACCCCTGAAATACACATACCCCGCTCGCACAATGCCTATCGCGTTTGATTCTCCACGCGCACCCCCAAAATACACGTACCCAGCTCGCACAATGCCTTTTGCATGTGATTCTCCCCGCGCACCCCGAAAAACACACACCC
The DNA here is from genome assembly GCF_040938575.1 of Ambystoma mexicanum. Taxonomy (NCBI): domain Eukaryota; kingdom Metazoa; phylum Chordata; class Amphibia; order Caudata; family Ambystomatidae; genus Ambystoma; species Ambystoma mexicanum. Next base: position 1,548,747,967 of record NC_090929.1, read on the forward strand.
TGATCGCATAGGGCCGATCGCGTGTGATTCTCCCCGCGCACCCCCAAAATACACGTACCCCGCTCGCACAGGGCCTATCACGTTTGATTCTCCCTGAGCACCCCTGAAATACACATACCCCGCTCGCACAATGCCTATCGCGTTTGATTCTCCATGCGCACCCCCAAAATCCATGTACCCCGCTCGCACAGGGCCAATCGCGTGTGATTCTCCCCGCTTCCACCCACAAAATACACGTACCTCGCTCGCACAGGGCCTATCACGTGTGATTCTCACCACACACCCCCGAAATACACGTACCCCGCTCGCACAATGCGTATCACGTGTGGTTCCACTCTCACCCCATCCGAAATACACGTACCCCACTCGCACAGGGCCTAGCGCGTGTGATTCTTCCCGCGCACCCCTGAAATACACATACCCCACTCGCAAAATGCCTATCGTGTGTGATTCTCCCCGCACACCACCGAAATAAACGTACCCCACTCGCACAGGGCCTATCATGTGTGATTCTCCCCGCGCACCCCCGAAATACACGTACCCTGCACGCACAATGCCTATCGTGTGTGAAACTCCCCATGAACCCCTGTAATACAAGTACCCCGCTCGCACACGGCCTATCACATGTGATTCTCCCCGCGCATCCCTTAAATACACATACCCTGCTCGCACAGGGCCGATCGCTTGTGATTCTCCCTGCGCATCCCCAAAATACATGTACCCCGCTCACACAGGGCCGATCGCGTGTGTTTCTCCCTGCGCACTCCCAAAATACACATAGCCCACCCGCACAGGGCCTATCGCGTGTGATTCTCCCTGCGCACCCCTGAAATACACATACCCCGCTCGCACAATGCCTATCGTGTTTGATTCTCCACGCGTACCCCCAAAATACACGTACCCCGCTCGCACAATGCCTTTTGCGTGTGATTCTTCCCGCGCACCCCGAAATACACGTACCCCGATCGCACAGGGCTGATCGCGTGTGATGCTCCCCGCGCACCCCCGAAATACATGTACCCCGCTCGCACAGGGCCTATCACGTGTGATTCTCCCTGCGCACCCCTGAAATACACATACCCAGCTCGCACAATGCCTATCGCGTTTGATTCTCCATGCGCACCCGCAAAATCCATGTACCCCGCTCGCACAGGGCCTATCGCGTGTGATTCTCCCTGCTTCCACCCCTGAAATACATGTACCCCGCTCGCACAGTGCCTATTGTGTGTGATTCTCCCCACGCACCCCCGAAATACACGTACCCCGCTCGCACAATGCCTATCGTGTGTGATTCTCTCCACGCACCCCCGAAATACATGTACCCCGCACACACAGGGCCGATCCCGTGTGATTCTCTGCGCACACCCACAAAATACACGTACCCCACTCGCACAATGCCTGTCGCCTGTGATTCCACCCTCACCCCATCCGAAATACACGTACCCCACTCGCATAGGGCCTATTGCGTGTGATTCTCCCTGCACACCCCTGAAATACACAAACCCCGCTCGCACAATGCCTTTCGCGTTGGATTCTCCACACGCACCCCCAAAATCCATGTACCCCACTCGCACAGGGCCTATCGCGTGTGATTCTCCCCACTTCCACCCCCAAAATAAATGTACCCCGCTCGCACAATGCCTATCGCGTGTGATTCTCCCCACGCACCCCTGAAATACACGTACCCAGCTCGCACAATGCCTATCGCGTGTGATTCTCCCCACGCACCCCAGAAATACACGTACCACGCTCGCACAGGGCCAATCGCATGTGATTCACCATGCACGCCTCCCAAAATACATGTACCCCGCTCGCACAGGGCCTATCACGTGTGATTCTCCCCGCGCACCCCTGATATACACGTACCCCACTCGCACAATGCCTATCGTGTGTGATTCTCCCCGCACACCACCAAAAGACACAAACCCCACCCTCACAGGGCCTATCGCGTGTGATTCTCCCCACACACCCCCGAAATACACGTACCCTGCACGCAAAATGCCTATCGCGTGGGAAACTCCCCACGAACCCCAGTAATACAAGTGCCCTGCTCGCACAGGGCCTATCACATGTGATTCTCCCCACGCACCCCTGAAATACACATACCCGCTCGCACAGGGCCGATCGCTTGTGATTCTCCCTGTGCACCCCCGAAATATATGTACCCCGCTCAGACAGGGCCGATCGCGTGTGATTCCCCCTGCGCACCCCCAAAATACATGTACCCCGCTCGCACAATGCCTTTTGCATGTGATTCTCCCCGCGCACCCCGAAATACACGTACCCCGATCGCACAGGGCTGATCGCATGTGATTCTCCCCACGCATTCCCAAAATACACATACCCCGCTCGCACAATGCCTATCGCGTTTGATTCTCCACGCGCACCCCCAAAATACACGTACCCCGCTCGCACAATGCCTTTTGCGTGTGATTCTCCCCACGCTCCCCAAAAAACACGTACCCTGATCGCACAGGGCCGATCGCGTGTGATTCTCCCCGCGCACCCCCAAAATACACGTACCCCGCTCGCACAATGACTATCGCGTGTGATTCTCCCCGCGCACCCCCGAAAGACATGTACCCCGCACGCACAGGGCCGATCCCGTGTGATTCTCTGCGCGCACGCACATAATACACGTACCCCTCTCGCACAGGCCTATCACGTGTGATTCTCCCCACAAACCCCTGAAATACACGTAACCCATTCGCACAATGCCTATCGCCTGTGATTCCACCCTCACCCCATCCGAAATACACGTACCCCACTCGCACAGGGCCTATTGCGTGTGATTCTCCCTGCACACCCCTGAAATACACATACCCGCTCGCACAATGCCTATCGGGTTGGATTCTCCACGCGCACCCCCAAAATCCATGTACCCCACTCGCACAGGGCCTATCGTGTGTGATTCTCCCCACTTCCACCCCCGAAATAAATGTACCCCGCTCGCACAATGCCTATCGCGTGTGATTCTCCCCGCGCACCCCCGAAATACACGTACCCAGCTCGCACAATGCCTATCGCGTGTGATTCTCCCCATGCACCCCCGAAATACACTTACCCCACTCGCACAGGGCCAATCGCATGTGATTCACCATGCACACATCCCAAAATACATGTACCCCGCTCGCACAGCGCCTATCTCGTGTTATTCTCCCAGCGCACCCCTGATATACATGTATCCCACTCGCACAATGCCTATCGTGTGTGATTCTCCCCGCACACCACCAAAATACACGTACCCCACCCGCACAGGGCCTATCGCGTGTGATTCTCCCCACACACCCCCGAAATACACGTACCCTGCACGCAAAATACCTATCGCGTGGGAAACTCCCAACGAACCCCAGTAATACAAGTGCCCTGCTCGCACAGGGCCTATCACATGTGATTCTCCCCACGCACCCCTGAAATACACATACCCCGCTCGCACAGGGCCGATCGCTTGTGATTCTCCCTGCGCACCCCCGAAATATATGTACCCCGCTCACACAGGGCCGATCGCGTGTGATTCTCCCTGCGCACCCCCAAAATACATGTACCCCGCTCGCACAATGCCTTTTGCGTGTGATTCTCCCCGCGCACACCGAAATACACATACCCCGATCGCACAGGGCTGATCGCATGTGATTCTCCCCGCGCACCCCCGAAATACACGTACCCCGCTCGCACAGGGCCTATCACGTGTGATTCTCCCAGCGCACCCCTGAAATACACATACCCCGCTCGCACAATGCCTATCGCGTTTGATTCTCCACACGCACCCCCAAAATACACGTACCCCGCTCGCACAATGCCTTTTGCGTGTGATTCTCCCCGCGCACCCCGAAAAACACGTACCCTGATCTCACAGGGCCGATCGCGTGTGATTCTCCCCGCGCACCCCCAAAATACACGTACCCCGCTCGCACAATGCCTATCGCGTTTGATTCTCCATGCGCACCCCTGAAATACACATACCCCGCTCGCACAATGCCTATCGCGTTTGATTCTCCATGCGGACCCGCAAAATCCATGTACCCCACTCGCACAGGGCCAATCGCATGTGATTCTCCCCGCTTCCACCCCCGAAATACATGTACCCCGTTCGCACAATGCCTATCGCGTGTGATTCTCCCCGCGCACCACCAAAATACACATACCCCGCTTGCACAATGCCTATCGTGTGTGATTCTCCCCGCGCACCCCCAAAATACATGTACCCCGCACGCACATGGCCGATCCCGTGTGATTCTCTGCGTGCACCCACAAAATACACGTACCCCGCTCGCACAATGCCTATCACGTGTGGTTCCACCCTCACCCCATCCGAAATACACGTACCCCACTCGCACAGTGCCTAGCGCGTGTGATTCTCCCCGCGCACCCCTGAAATACACATACCCCACTCGCACAGGGCCTATCGTGTGTGATTCTCCCCGCGCACCCCCGAAATACACGTACCCTGCACGCACAATGCCTATCGTGTGTGAAACTCCCCATGAACCCCTGTAATACACGTACCCCGCTCGCACAGGGCCTATCACATGTGATTCTCCCCGCGCACCCCTTAAATACACATACCCTGCTCGCACAGGGCCTATCGAGTGTGATTCTCCCTGCGCACCCCTGAAATACATGTACCCCGATCGCACAATGCCTATCGTGTGATTCTCCCCACGCACCCCCGAAATACACGTACCCCGCTCGCACAATGCCTATCTTGTGTGATTCTCCCCACGCACCCCCAAAATACATGTACCCCGCACGCATAGGGCCGATCCCGTGTGATTCTCTGCGCACACCCACAAAATACACGTACCCTTCTCGCACAGGGCCTATCACGTGTGATTTTCCCTGCGCACCCCTGAAATACACATACCCCGCTCGCACAATGCCTATCGCGTTTGATTCTCCCCACACACCACCAAAATCCATGTACCCCGCTCACACAGGGCCTATCGCATGTGATTCTCCCTGCTTCCACCCCGAAATACATGTACCCCGCTCGCACAATGCCTATCGCGTGTGATTCTCCCTACGCACCCCTGAAATACATGTACCCCGCATGCACAGGGCCGATCCCGTGTGATTCTCTGCGCGCACCCACAAAATACACGTACCCCGCTTGCACAGGCCTATCACGTGTGATTCTCCCCACTTACCACCAAAATACACGTACCCCACTCGCACAATGCCTATCGCCTGTGATTCCACCCTCACCCCATCCGAAATACACGTACCCCACTCGCACAGGGCCTATTGCGTGTGATTCTCCCTGCACACCCCTGAAATACACATACCCCGCTCGCACAATGCCTATTGCGTTGGATTCTCCAAGCACACCCCCAAAATCCATGTACCCCACTCGCACAGGGCCTATCGCGTGTGATTCTCCCCACTTCCACCCCGGAAATAAATGTACCACGCTCGCACAATGCCTATCGCGTATGATTCTCCCTGCGCACCCCCGAAATACACGTACCCGGCTCGCACAATGTCTATCACGTGTGATTCCACCCTCACCCCACCGAAATACACGTACCCCACTCGCACAGGGCCTATTGCGTGTGATTCTCCCCGCGCAGCCCCGAAATACACGTACCCCGCATGGACAATGCCTTTCGCGTGTGAATCTCCCCATGCACTCCCGAAATACACGTACCCTGCTCACACAGGGCCAATCGCGTGTGATTCACCATGCACACCTCCCAAAATACACGTACCCCGCTCGCACAGGGCCTATCGCGTGTGATTCTCCCCGCGTACCCCTGAAATACATGTACCCCACTCACACAATGCCTATCGTGTGTGATTCTCCCCGCACACCACCAAAATACACGTACCCCACCCGCACAGGGCCTATCGGTTGTGATTCTCCCCACACACCCCCGAAATACACGTACCCTGCATGCAAAATGCCTATCGCGTGTGAAACTCCCCACGAACCCCAGTAATACAAGTACCCCACTCGCACAGGGCTTTTCACATGTGATATTCCCCACGCACCCCTGAAATACACATACCCCGCTCGCACAGGGCCGATTGCTTGCGATTCTCCCTGCGCACCCCCGAAATATACGTACCCCACTCACACAGGGCCGATCGCGTGTGATTCTCCCTGCGCACCCCCAAAATACACATAGCCCGCCCGCACAGGGCCTATTGTGTGTGATTCTCCCTGCGCACCCCTAAAATACATGTACCCCACTCGCACAATGCCTTTTGCGTGTGATTCTCCCTGCGCACCCCGAAATACACGTACCCCAATTGCACAGGGCTGATCGCATGTGATTCTCCCCGCGCACCCCCGAAATACACGTACCCCGCTCGCACAGGGCCTATCACGTGTGATTCTCCCTGCGCACCCCTGAAATACACATTCCCCGCTCACACAATGCCTATCGCGTTTGATTCTCCATGCGCACCCCCAAAATACACGTACCTCGCTCGCACAATGCCTTTTGCGTGTGATTCTCCCCGCACACCCCGAAATACACGTACCCTGATCCCACAGGGCTGATCGCGTGTGATTCTCCCTGCGCACCCCCAAAATACACGTACCCCGCTCGCACAGTGCCTATCACGTGTGATTCTCCCTGCGCACCCCTGAAATACACATACCCCGCTCGCACAATGCCTATCGCATTTGATTCTCCATGCACACCCCCAAAATCCATGTACCCCACTCACACAGGGCCAATCGCGTGTGATTCTCCCCGCTTCCAACCCCAAAATACATGTACCCCGCAGGCACAGGGCCGATCCCGTGTGATTCTCTGTGTGCACCCACAAAATACACGTACCCCGCTCGCACAGGGCCTATCACGTGTGATTCTCCCTGCGCACTCCCAAGATACACATAGCCCACCCGCACAGGGCATATCGCGTGTGATTCTCCCTGCGTACCCCTGAAATACACATACCCCGCTTGCACAATGCCTATCGCTTTTGATTCTCCACGCGTACCCCCAAAATACACGTACCCCGCTCGCACAATGCCTTTTGCGTGTGATTCTTCCCGCGCACCCCGAAATACATGTACCCCGATCGCACAGGGCTGATCGCGTGTGATTCTCCCCGCGCACCCCCAAAATACACGTACCCCGCCCGCACAGGGCCTATCACGTGTGATTCTCCCTGCGCACCCCTGAAATACACATACCCAGCTCGCACAATGCCTATCGCGTTTGATTCTCCACGCGCACCCCCAAAATCCATGTACCCCGCTCGCACAGGGCCTATCGAGTGTGATTCTCCCCGCTTCCACCCCCTCAAATACATGTACCCCACTCGCACAATGCCTATCGCGTGTGATTCTCCCCACGCACCCCCGAAATACATGTACCCCGCACGCACAGGGCCGATCCCGTGTGATTCTCTGCGCACACCCACAAAATACATGTACCCCGCTCGCACAGGGCCTATCACGTGTGATTCTACCCACACACCCCCGAAATACACGTACCCCGCTAGCACAATGCCTATCGTGTGTGATTCCAACCTCACCCCATCCGAAATACACGTAGCCCACTCGCACAGGGCCTATTGTGTGTGATTCTCCCCATGCACCCCCGAAATACACGTACCCCGCATGCACAATGCCTATCGCATATGAAACTCGCCGCGAACCCCAGTAATACAAGTACCCCGCTCGCGCAGAGCCTATTGCATGTGATTCTCCATGTGCACCCCTGAAATACATGTACCCCATTCACACAGGGCCGATCGCGTGTGATTCTCCCTGCGCACTCCCGAAATATATGTACCCTGCTCGCACAGGGCCGATCACATGTGATTCTCCCCGCGCACCCCCGAAATACATGTACCCCGCCCACACAGGGCCAATCAAGTGTGATTCTCCCCACGCACCCCCGAAATACACATACCCCGCTCGCACAGGGCCTATCGTGTTTGATTCTCCCCGTGCACCCCCGAAATACATGTACCCCGCACGCACAATGCCTATCGCATGTGAAACTCACCGCGAATCCCATTACGAAATACAGTAATACAAGTACCTCGCTTGCACAGGCTCTATCACATGTGATTCTCCATGCGCACCCCTAAAATACATGTACCCCGCTCTCACAGGGCCAATCAAGTGTGATTCTCCCCACGCACCCCCGAAATACACATACCCCGCTCGCACAGGGCCTATCGCGTTTGATTCTCCCCGTGCACCCCCGAAATACATGTACCCCGCACGCACAATGCCTATCGCATGTGAAACTCACCGCGAATCCCATTACGAAATACAGTAATACAAGTACCTCGCTTGCACAGGCTCTATCGCGTGTGATTCTCCCTGCGCACCCCTGAAATACACGTACCCCGCTTGCACAATGCCTATCACTTGTGATTCTCCCCGCGCACCCCCAAAATACACGTACCCCACTCGCACAATGCCTATCGCGTATGATTTTCCCTGCGCACCCCCGAAATACACGTACCCCGCTCACACAGGGCCGATCGCATGTGATTCTCCCCGCGCACCCCCGAAATACACATACCCCGCTTGCACAGGGCCTATCGTGTGTGATTCTCCACGCGCACCCCCGAAATACACGTACTCCGCTCGCACAATGCCTATCGTGTGTGATTCTCCCTGCGCACCCCGGAAATACATGTACCCTGCTCGCACAGTGCCGATTGCATGTGATTCTCCCTGCGCACCCCCGAAATACACGTAGCCCGCTCGCACAATGCCTATCGCGTGTGATTCTCCCCGTGCTCCCCCGAAATACATGTAACCCGCTCGCACAGGGCCTATCGCGTGCGATTCTCCCTTCACACCCCGAAATACACGTACCCCGCTCGCACAATGCCTTTTGCGTGTGATTCTCCCCACGCACCTACAAAATACACATGCCCCGCTCGCACATGGCCGATCACATGTGAGTCTCCGCGCGCACCCCCGAAATACACGTACCCCACTCGCACAGGGCCTATCGCTTATGATTCTCCCCGCGCACCCCCAAAATACACGTACCCCGCTCGCACAATGCCTATCACGTGTGATTTTCCCTGCGCACCCCTGAAATACACGTACCACATTCGCACAGGGCCTATCCCGTTTGATTCTCCCCACGCACCCCCGAAATACACGTACCCTGCACGCACAATGCATATCGCATGTGATTCTCCCCGTGCACCCCCGAAATGCACGTACCCCGCTCGCACAATGCCTATCATGTGTGATTCTCCCTGCTCACCCCCGAAATACACATACCCCGCTCGCACAGGGCCTATCGCGTGTGATTCTCCCCCTGCTCGGGGTACGTGTATACGGAGGGGTGCGCAGGGAGTTTTACAGACATTTTCCTGGTTGGGGGGCTGTATGCTGGTCCACTGGCCTGTGCGCCATGTACGGGATTTGTGCGCTGTTCATGGCACACGGGGAGGGTTTGGTAGCATAACTGGCATTGCTGCAGGGTCGCTGCACCACTCTGCACCACGGCTGGTTATGGATGTTAAAATCCATGAATATGCTGTGCGCGGAAATCGATTTTGGCGCACACGGCTGGTGCAGACTGCCGCACGCACACACTGTGCGCCAGCCGCGTGCGCCCCTTGTGCACTGAATTCTATGAATTACTCCCTAAATGTAGACTACCATCCCTGACTGGAGGGGTGGGGAAATGGATATATGAAATGGAAAAACAAACTGCAGGACAAAAGCTAGCAGTGGGCAATGTCAAGGGGTTGTTAATTTCCATATTGGGTGACGCAGCAAATGACATTTGGAAGAGGGCGGGATGCCCAGGGGTGACAATCAGTGGCACGTCGCATGATGGTACGCCTTTTGCAAACTGTAGACATGCACTATGGCAGGCGCTGAGGGTCCAATATCCAGACACTTCAGACATAGGGGCAATAACGACACGCAAAATGCATGAGAATGAGGACCCTGTTGATTACATCCAGTGGCGCCTGGAAACGAGGGAACCATGGGACAAAACACTAGCAATATTTTACAACATACTGATACAGGGGCTCCCACAACCAGTACAAAGGCAGTTAAAAAATTGGTAGAGATGGAAGCAAAAGAATGGCCAGAGATACAGCTAACAATAGTACACCATTGTAGGCCATGGCAAGAAAAGATGAAACAGAAAGAGGAAGACAGAAAGGCAAAGGAGGCAAAACTGGTCCAGAAGAAACTGTCAAAATATGCCATGGAAGGTCCGCTAATAACAAGCCCTTCCCAAGTGACAGCAGTACCAGCCACAAAAACACCAGCCACTACACAGCAACAGCAACAACTAGCAGCACCACCACAGCAAGCACAGATTACAACACAGCAACTGCCACCACCTCCTCCATACACATCCCAACACACATACGCTCCTCCGATGGGGAGTGGATACATGCAAGTAGGAAACGGCTACACAAACAACAACAGGGAGAGGGGTGAGTTAGCAAGAGGGAGGGGATTTGGACCAGCAGCACAGCAAGGGGGAGGGTTCTGAGGGTACAACCAATATGGACAGCAGGGGTACTCAGAAAACACTGGCGGATACCCGTGGCAAGCACGAGAGCCGCCAACGTGCTGGACATGTGGGCTATAAGGAACGTATCATGCACATGCAAGGCAAGACCAGCACAAGCAAGATGGGGAGAGCAAGGGCAAAAGGATTACAATGGGGGACAACACTACTATCAATAGCCACAGCAACAACAAATGACAGAAACACAAGCGCAACAAGAAGTGCCACCACAACAGCAGCAGAAAACATACACAACGACCCCTGCACTACAAAGGCCGTACCAACCGGCACAGCAACAAGCACAACAGCAAATGGCGACAGCACAACAACAACACATCCAGACAGTACAACAACTCACACAAATACAGGACTATAAACAACTACCCACAGAAACGCCAATACAACAGACACAACTGGGAAAGGTGATGATACTGGGTCAAAACCAGTACACAGGGAACAGACAATCACTATACCACCAATAGGACAGCCCACAGACGCCCTTGTTGTGAACCATCCTGTCAGTAACACCTAACCCTGCGGAGTAACCACGCATAAAAGTGGCGATTTGTGACCAAAAATTTTCATTCTTAGTCGATACAGGGGCCACTAGATCCTGAATCAGGGAAGGGAAGTTCAACGTGTCAGGCGAGGCCATGCACACTCAAGGATTCTCTGGGGCTCGAGGGCTGGTTCCTTTTACTGATAACATCTCCTTATCTGTCCGAGATCGCCACCTATCTCTACCACTGTTATACTCCAAACAATCACTAGTAAATATACTTGGGAGAGACATCATGAGCAGAAGGAACATGATTATATCCTTCACTGACAAGGGAATAGTATGCTCCACACCAAGGATACACATGCTCACCGCACGATACATCCTCCAGTCTTACTGTGGCAAAACAGTGGCAAGGGCAGAACCAGTGGATGGGGACCTCTTCCAATATGGAAAAGAAATGGCAGTAGCATGGTTACCAGGAATTGAGGGCAAGGTGTGGAGGAGAGCAGCAGCATAACTTTTCAGGCCGGAAACGCACACTAGTGAGGATGAAGGGGCAATAATATCAGTGGACATCAAGAGTATTGTAGCAACCAGATACTACATTGCAGTTCACACCCAGGATGGGGAAGGGAAAGCATGGAGAGCAGTAATAGCATTAGCTGAAGGATGCAGGCTGACGCAAGTGACAGATGAGGAGGTGTTCCCAGACGAAGTAGGAGATGGGGTCATGGTGTTCCAGATAAACGTCTATGTTTGGTTGAGGGTGACCTACAAGGAGGTGGCACAGAAAAAGGCAATGGCACTAGAAGCACCCATCCCTACCCAAGTACCATTCTACGAGGAAGACTTAGCAGCTGTACACGCCTCTCTATGGACTACTACTCCCTATGACTTGGGTTGCATAAAAAGCATCGGAGGAATACAAGGGTGGAGCTGTGCCTCTCTAAGAAGAGTGAGCAAGGGGTCCAAGTCTGGATTCCCCTAGTAACTAAGGGTGAGACCCAAAGTTACTTAAAAATGCAAATTAACAAGGGGGGTCCTGGGAGTCCTTCTGCCAGGCATTAGTCCTGGTTACGAGAGACTTACCCAGAGTCTTTAGCTCACTATCTTTCACAGAGAAGAAATATCCCAAACATATGAGTATTTGTCCTGCCCTGAGGCACTCCAGCACCGAAGTGCTAGACAATTCTCCTCTGAACAAGAGTACTAACAGCAACCCCAGACAAGTGTTTTGGTCTGGTTGGACCTCATCAGTAGGGTGGAGCTGTGCCTCTCTAAGAAAAGTGAGCAAGGGGTCCAGGTCTGGATTCCCCCAGTAATTTAGGGTGAGACCCAAAGTTACTTAAAAATGCAAATTAACAAGGGGGGTCCTGGGAGTGCCTCTGCCATGCATTACTCCTGGTTGCGAGAGACTTACCCAGAGTCTTTAGCTCACTATATTTCACAGAGAAGAAACATCCCAAGCATATCGGTCCTTAACCTGCCCTGGGGCCGTCCAGCCCAAAATGCTAGGCAATTCTCCTCTGAACAAGAGTACCAACAGCAACCCCAGACACGTGTTTCGGTCGGGTTGGAGCTCATCAGTAGGGTGGAGTTGTGCCTCTATAAGAATAGGGAGCAAGGGGTCCATGTCTGGATTCCCCTAATAACTTAGGGTGACAGCCAAAGTTACTTAAAAATGCAAACTAACAAGGGGGGGTCCTGGGAGTCCCTCTGCCAGTCATTAGTCCTGGTTATGAGAGACTCACCCAGAGTCTTTAGCTCACTATCTTTCACAGAGAAGAAATATCCCAAACATATCGATCGTTGTCCTGCCCTGGGGCAGTCCAGCCCCGAAATGCTTGGCAATTCTCCTCTGAACAATAGTACCAACAGCAACCCAATACACATGTTTTGGTCTGGTTGGACCTCATCAGTAGGGTGGAGCTGTGCCTCTATAAGAATAGTGAGCAAGGTGTCCACGTCTGGATTCCCCTAGTAACTTAGGGTGAGACCCAAAGTTACTTAAAAATGCAAATTAACAAGGGGGTCCTGGGAGTCCTTCTGCCAGGCATTAGTCCTGGTTATGAGAGACTTCCCAGAGTCTTTAGCTCAATATCTTTCACAGAGAAGAATTATCCCAAACATATTCTTCTTTGTCCTGCCCTGGGGCAGTCCAGCACCAACATGCTAGGCAATTCACCTCTGAACAAGAGTACCAACATCAACACCAGACACGTGTTTTGGTTTGGTTGGACCTCATCAGTAGGGTGGAGATGTGCCTCTCTAAGAAGAGTGAGCAGGTGGTCCTCACATGGATTCCCCTAGTAACTTAGGGTAAGACCCAAAGTTACATAAAAATGCAAATTAACAAGGGGGGTCCTGGGAGTCCCTCTGCCAGGCATTAGTCCTAGTTACGAGAGACTTACCCAGAGTCTTTAGCTCACTATCTTTCACAGAGAAGAAATATCCCATACATATCAGTCTTTGTCCTGCCCTGGGGCATTCCAGCACTGAAATGCTAGGCAATTCTCCTCTGAACAAGAGTACCAACAGCAACCCCAGACACGTGTTTCAGTCTGGTTGGACCTCATCAGTAGGGAGGAGCTGTGCCTCTCTAAACATAGTGAGCAAGGGTTTCACGTCTGGATTCCTCTAGTAACTTAGGGTGAGAGCCAGAGTTACTTAAAAATGCAAATTAACAAGGGGGGTCCTGGGAGTGCCTCTGCCAGGCATTAGTCCTGGTTACGAGAGACTTACTGTCAACGATGGCACTCTGTCAAGGGTGGCACCAGGCACCCAGGTAGGTTTTGGGTGGCTATGCTGATGTAAGGTGACAGATAAGCACAGACAGCAGGAAGATCAACAAGAAAGAAGAATAGGTAACAGTAGCCGTGATCAAAAAGGGGCAGAGAATACAAAGGTACAAAAAACTGGATTCCCTCTTGGGGTGTATGCAGAAAATGGGAAAGAGTGTTCCACGGTCCTTTGGAAACTCCAGCCTTCTGCTCAGATTGCTATTACAGGAGCCCACTCTGTATGCTCATGGCTGGGAACAACAGCTGTGGGTGTCTGTACAGATACAGTATAACTAAAATGGAAAACCTAAGGGAGGACAAGAAGACTCAAGAAAGATAAGGACAGGGATCAAGAACAGGGGGTTGCAAACAAGGAAGAGAGTAAGGTAGCAGTAGTCAGGAAACAGGGGGGGCTGCAAACAAGGATGCAGGGCTGGAGTAACAGATGGCACAAGGTGCAGGCAAACTGTGGAGGACTGCAGAGGACTGTAGTATGCTGCAATGCAGGGAGTCCAGAGGAGCAGGACAGAGAGCTGTAGTAGGCTGCGAACAGAGAGCCCAGAGGAGCAGGGCAGCAAGGAGCAAGCCCAGATGAGCAGGGCAGCAAGGCAGGGAGCCCAGAGTACCAGGGCTGAAGGCAGAGGAGTGTAGCAAGCTGCAAGGCAGGGAGCCCAGAGGAGCAGGGCAGTGAGGCAGGGAGCCCAGAGGACTAGGGCAGCGAGGCAGGGAGCCCAGAGGACTAGGGCTGAAGGCAGCAGAGTGTAGCAGGCTGCAAGGCAGGGAGCCCAGAGGAGCAGGGATGAAGGCAGCAGAGTGTAGCAGGCTGCAAGGCAGGGAGCCCAGAGGAGTAGGGCTGCAAGGCAGGGAGCCCAGAGGACTAGGGCTGAAGGTAACGGAGTGTAGCAGGCTGCAAGGCAGGGAGCCCAGAGGAGTAGGGCTGAAGGCAGTGGAGTGTAGCAGCAGACTGCAAGGCAGGGAGCCCAGAGGAGCAGGTCAGCGAGGCAGGGAGCCCAGAGGACTAGGGCTGAAGGCAGCAGAGTGTAGCAGGCTGTGAGGCATGGAGCCCAGAGGAGCAGGGCAGCAAGACAGGGAGCCCAGAGGAGTAGGGCTAAAGGCAGTGGAGTGTAGCAGCAGATTGCAAGGCAGGGAGCCCAGAGGAGCAGGGCAGCGAGGTAGGGAGTCCAGAGGAGCAGGGCAGCGAGGCACTCCATCAGAAGCAGGATAATACGGCAACAGGAATAGCATACAAATCGTGGCTCAAAGCAAAAAGGTGCTGTGAGAACTCTTAATGCAAGAGACTGGGCTCCTGCAGGCAGCTGCTTAAATACAGCCCTTCCCTGTACTGAGGCAGGCTGATTGGCAGCACCTGGAGCAGCACACCTGAAGGTAATCTGCCACCTCCCTCTCTGGTCCTGAGAAGGTGGAAGCAACACTGATCGCTAGGGCTTCTGGGGATTGTGGTTGCAATAATGATGAATGGGAATAGCCAGGAATTGATAACTGTAGCAAGGTGCATTATGGTACATGTAGTTAGCTGAAATAAATAAGAACGTACCAAAGTCGTACAAATGGAAATTAAGGACCAAAGTGTGAATAGGGGTTGATCAAAGAGTATTATGAAGATAAATGAGTTCAAAATAATCCATGATGGTTGCCAATGTGTGCGCCAGTGGCACAGGCATGACACTTACCCAGAGACTTTAGCTTACCACCTTTCACAGAGAAGAAATATCCCAGACATGTCAGTCTTTGTCCTGCCCTGGGGCAGTCCAGCATCGAAATGCTAGTCAATTCTCCTCTGAACAAGAGTACCAACAGCAACACCAGACACGTGTTTCGGTCTGGTTGGACCTCATCAGTAGGGTGGAGCTGTTCCTCTCTAAGAATAGTGAGCAAGGGGTCCACGTCTGGATTCACCTAGTAACTTAGTGTGAGACCCAAAGTTACTTAAAAATGCAAATTAACAAGGGGGGTCCTGGGAGTCCCTCTGCCAGGCATTAGTCCTTGTTATGAGAGACTTACCCAGAGTCTTTAGCTCACTATTTTTCACAGAGAGGAAATATCCCAAACATATCGGTCTTTGTCCTGCCCTGGGGCAGTCCAGCACCGAAATGCAATGCAATTCTCCTCTGAACAAGAGTAGCAACAGCAACCCCAGACAAGTGTTTCGGTCTGTTGGACCTCATCAGTAGGATGGAGCTGTGCCTTACTAAGAATAGTGAGCAAGGGGTCCACGTCTGGGTTCCCCTAGTAACTTAGGGTGAGAACCGAAGTTACTTAAAAATGAAAATTAACAAAGGGGTTCCTGGGTGTCCTTCTGACAGGCATTAGTCCTGGTTACGAGAGACTTACCCAGAGTCTTTAGCTCAATATCTTTCACAGAGAAGAAATATCCCAAACATATCAGTCTTTGTCAGGGTGCAGTGGTATTGAGAAAAATGCATTTTTGAAGTTGAACACTGTGAATCGTGACACCTCTGCTGGTATTAAGCACAGTATGGTGGCTGGGTTAGATGCTATCGGGTACACTGCTTCCACAGTGTGGTTAAGAGGCCTCAAATCTTGTATGAAATGCCAAGACCCTTGCTTTGCCTTGCGCACAGGATATGCACATAAAAAGAGCGTCCTGGGAGAATCTCTGCCAGAGATGAGTCCTGTTTACAAGAGCCTTTCCCAGAGTCTTTAGCTCACTTTCACAGAGGAGAAATATCCCAAACGTATCAGTCTTTGTCCTGCCCTGGGACGGTCCAGCACCGAAATGCTAGGCAAGTCTCCTCTAAACAAGAGTACCGACAGCAACCTTAGCAACTACTGTAGAGCATGGGTCTTTGCTTACAGCTGAAACATAGGACCACTGCTAGAGGCCCTCAGGGAGGCACAGAGGGGGGAAAGGAAGTTGGGGTAGACAATAGAAATGACAGATGCATTCAATGAGCTCAAATACGCCATTTCAATCGCACAAGTACTAGGTACCCCTAATTATGAAGAGGAATTATACATCTTCTCACATTGTGATAGTGTAGTAATGAAAACAGTGCTAACACAAAAGACAAGCATGAGACACAAACCAGTGGCATTTTACAGTGGCCATTTGGATCCTATAATGATGGCACACTTCCCGTGCGAACAGAGCCTAGTTGCAACAGCATTTGCAGTAGAAAAATCCTCCTCAATCACCATGGGATGCTCCACCATACTGATCTTGGAACACGCCCTCTTTGCAATTTTAAACAAGCCAAAATCCACACGGACTACCCAAAGAGCAACAGGGTACGAGATTATCCTGTCTAGACATGAGCTGAAAATAGTAAGGTGCAGTAATGTCAATCCAGCACAATTTATAGCAGAGGAAGTGGAAAATGGAGAGTATGCACATGATGTGCACATGCGATTGAATTCTACTCATATACCAGAAAAGTAGACGAGAATGCCCTAGAGGGGGTTGAGATAATGTACATAGATGGGTCATCAACAATTGATCAAAGTGATGGAATAAGAAGGACATGAGCAGCAGTAGTGCGATTGAGGGAAGACTGAACTTGCGTGCCAGTAAAATGTGTCAAAGTACCCCAGCACTATTCAGCGCAAGGAGCAGAACTAGTAGCGCTTATTCTGGTCTTAGAGGAAAGCAATGAGAAATGAGTAACTATATACTCTGACAATGCATATGTTACGTCAACAGTACATTCAGGATTAATAAAGTGGCAAAGAAGAGGATTCAGAAGAGCAGATGTACTCCTGAACAACATGCTCTCCTACTGGGTGAACTAATAGAAGTAATAAATTACCCAGCAGAGGTAGCCCTGGTGAAGTGTCAGGCACACACTAATGGTGACAATCCAATATCAAGAGGTAACAAAACAGCAGACGCACATGCAAAATATGCTGCATACTTTGGTGAGACATGGAACCTCCCACAAAAACAAAAAGATAAGGGGGGTAAGACAGATGTTAATGAAGGATGGGTACACACACATCCCAGAAACACCGATTATGGAACTGCAGGCATCGCCACCAATGGCAGAAAATGAACTATGGGTCAAAAAAGGGTGCACCATGTCCCCCACAGATGCACTATGGTGACAGAACAATACAGGGAAAGTTGTGATGCCCCTGGCCCTACTGAAAACAGCTCTGGCCCAACTACACCATCCCACACACACAGGGAAAGAAGTAATTGCAGCACACATAAAAGAATCATGGTTCTGCCCCAAGCTAAAGTCACACATTGCAAATTACATTAGCAATTGCCTCACATGTCAGCAATACATGGCCGGTCACATGCTGCAAGTGATCAAAGGTACAATACCACGGCCTGAAGGACCGTTTTTACACCTACACATTGACTAGGTTGACATGATCAACGTATGTCAAGGTTACAGATACATGAGTGTAGTAGTGTGCCCATTTTCAAGGTGGATCGAGGCCGGTCTGTGCTCTCAAGTAGACACATTCAGAGCAGCTAACTTATTGGTAAGGGAGGTACTCCCAAGGTGGGGAGTTTGCAAAGTACTGAGGTCAGACAATGGTCCTCACTTTGCAAATGAATTATTCCAACACATAACTGCCCTCCTAGGAATAAAGCATAGGTTTGCCTGTGCGTATCACCCACAAGCTAATGGCATCTGTGAACACCTCAACGGTCTCCTAAAAGAGGAAATAACAAAGATCCAGCAAACAACCAAAAAGAGTTGGCTGTACTGCCTCCCCCGGCCCTGTTTGAGTTAATAAATTGACTAGGTTCGGACCACCACCTCACACCCCATGAGGTGGTCACCGGGCGCCAATTGCACCTCCCACTCACACCACCATCAAGGGCAATGAGTGATTGTAATAATACAAGTATTGTTTTTGGTGAAGAAATGCACGAGTATGTCTCTTCCTTGGTTACTAGTGCCGCTTTCATCTCTCAACAGATCCAATGGACACAGGACGGGTCAAAGAACAACCAACAGGGAGACGCAACCAACGAGGAACAGGAACTGGCTGCACAGTGGACAGTAAAAGAAGGAGATGAAGTTCTCCTAAAGAACTATCAGAGAAAGTGGAACACCCCTAGATTCACAGTGCCCCATATAGTGCAGAAAGTGGCCCCTAGAGCTGTAAACCTCCATGACAAGGATGTGTGGACACACATTCATGACATGAAGCCCTACAAAGCCTCAGCGAAGGGGCCAACTCTTGAGCAACAACAACTGACAACAACGACACAGCACAGGTGCCAGGTACCCCAAAAGACGCAAACGGTAAGCCACCCATAGCCCACCCCATGATCATGAGATCCCAGACAAAATAAATAAGTTTAGCTAAAATTAACACTCACCAGCCACCAGTTAAAGAAGAACATTGTCAAAGGAATCTGCAATATACACCACACTGTATAAACACGTGCATGTTCTCTTCTCTTTTTGTCTCACACATGCAGGTATTGCACATTGTTATTGTATATGTTAGTGGATGACGAAGAATATACGCCACTGTCCAGGGGCAAATGTTGCCCACAGACGATATCCCAGAAGCTTTGTCACACCAATTTGTATATATGATAAAAAGGCCAAAATACCTAAGACCACGGAGAATACGCATGTATTATAATGCATTTCTCATGCTAATAGTACGCACGTTTCCACACCTCCACGCAGCATTACCTGTCTTAAGAGATAGGACGGTAAGGAAAGCGTGGGGAGAGCTTTTCGCCTAGGCATTGAACAACAACAACAGATGTACGAAGGGAACAAAAGGAAGAAGAGATCACTGACGATGATAGGAAGCAAGTCACAGAGTGACACTGCACACTTATCCAGAGTAAAAAGACAAGGAGAACCACTCACAGGAAATTACCTGGGGGGACAGTCAGAAACAGCCCTGAGCGACATTCCACCGGAACACAGGCTATTTAGCAGAGCAGCAATGTTCTTTTCCTCCATCATACATCCAGGTGTACAGGCGTATGAAATACAAAATGGCTACAAATAATAAGATGGGAGCTAATGAGGATGATTAACTCCACAGTTAACGGATTCAACGTGATAAAGGAAGAATTAAGAGTGATCACAATGGTGGCCCTGCAGAACTGATATGTGCTGGACCTTCTGACGGCAATGGAAGGAGGTGTTTGTGCAAAAATTGGAAATTCATGTTGCACGTTCATTCCTGCAAACAACGAGGATAACGGTACGTTATCTACAGCAGTATCACAGCTGGCCAAGATGCACGCCAAGATGGAAGAGGAAGCAAAGGAAGTGAAGAAGGATGTTAGCTGGTTTTCATACATTTGGTCCTGGATGCTATCATGGCTCTCAGATGGCCTCAAGGTTGTGGCAGGATCTGTGATTCTGGGAATGGCTTCTCTGATGGGGATAAAGCTATGGATGACAAGATCGAAGTACACTGCTGAGGAAATGATTGGCATGCACGTCCTAATGCCAGCTGAAGATGACAAACACACAGACGTCATCATCAAGGAATATGAACGACTACGCCAACAAATAGTAGAAGCTGACTTGTAACCACCATCCATTAAAGTTGAGAATCCAAGAAACCTGAAAAGCTATCGGTTTATTGCAAGCCCGGTGGTGGATGTGTATATATGTACGGATCATTTGAAGACCATGTGGACTGGTACGGACACTTGGCAGGAATAACGAGGGTATGGAGAGTACGAGGAGATAAGAGAGTGGATCATTTTGTGGTCGACAAGTCGACCAGAGGGGGCACTGAAGAGGGAAATGGGACGATCCCTTCCCCCGATTCTCGTCCAGACAATGGCCTATTTCATCACGACCTAAACACCCACGGCGGGAGGAGTTTGACCCGCTCACTGCCGCCCCGGACGTCAAGATCCACCGTGGCCACGCCACGCACACCCAGGCAAGCTGCGCATCATCCCAACCTCGGGCTGGTACCTCGGGTGGAGCTGACACCGACCATATGGACCAACTCGATTGGACATCACCCACAAATATCACCATCATTAGAGATGCCATGAAGACATAGCCAGCGGACAAGAACACACGTGCCACCAAGCACATGGATCAGACACACACCAATCCACACAAAGAACATACTCAGTGCTATGACGTAGAGGACCACTCACACTCACATATTCATCATTGTTATTTTTCACATAGGCCGACAACAGCACCGCAGAAACGCAAGACGCCAGAAGAGCTTGTGTATATGGTTGCAGACGCTTCTTTGCTACTAAAACCATGAAGATGTAGCCCTGTATATGGACTAATGCATAAGAACCCATGTTGCCCCTCGCGACCCCCGTATTATGGACCGTATACCGCCACCCATGAGCTAGGCCAAAGTAGGCCGCAAACCAGAGTCCACAGGCCATATCATCTCAGACGAAGCTACAAGAAGCTGATCATGCAGAACAAACCCTGATGAGAGCCCCGCAGCCAAGGCAACAAAGTTGCAACTTACATGCTGCGCTTCCCGCGCTAAGGTTACACCTGCTACTGCTAAACGCTCCTCAGAGCCGAAATACAAATCAAATACCCGTAATTCTCCTCCAGCCACGGTCTCCCAACACATGACCAGGCCGACCTGATACGATGATAAGCCACAAGGACCCAAGAAGTTCTGGGGTCTCACGTCTGGGACACAGACTACAACAACGAAGTGACAAGTTGGACACTGACAGCGATTTGAAATGGACACCCTACAGCCAGTAGTCAGACCTGTCCTTTGTCTGCCACTGACACATAGTCATACATTGTTGCCAGCACCAGGTACACCGCGAGTTGGGAACAGCGATGGTCCCAGGCTTCGGGGCTCATGGATGAACCAATCAGAATACGAGGGGCTAATCACTGACGCGACTATAGTTTAGCCAATCACAAATTTTCCCCTTGTAACAATTCTCATGTAGCAACTATTAGGGATGACCCAAGCGTACCACCTGACCCCTTCTCTACCAATAACCTTTTCTTCTATAAGGGTCCATACTGACCCTACCACTCGGGGAGCCAACCCGAGATAGCGTTAGGTTTAGGGGCTAGGTTTCCCAGGTGACGCATGTAGTCGTGTCATCCGGCTAGAAAAAGAGCCTGCAAGCCCACCCCAAATGAAACGTTTTCCTGGGTACCTGTGATCCAAGAACCTGTCCCTGTCTGTTTTGTGCAATAAACAGCTGTAACTCTTTGTCTTGTGTGTGTCTCATACTCCTTTGGGACGTGGGAGGAGTTGGGGCCTCCCCAACCCTGGAGGTCCGCAGATGGCCCTGCCGACCCCTGGGAAATTACCCCAACACTCCATTAACGAGAGAATGCAGCTTAATACAGCATCCTTGAGTCATAAAAGCCTCAATAATGCAGCCGCTCAATACCTCATGGAAAAATGGATGAAAAATCACCACCTCCGACTTACTAGGTCATCAAATTCCAACTGACTGCAAGTGCCCAGGTACACACTGAAAAAAGCAGGTGGCAGCAGCTTCCTAGTTATGGCAGCTCAACTCTGGAACTCCCTACCTACCACACTAAGAGCAGGCCAATCCTTCTGTAAATTTAGGAAAGACATGAAAAGCTGGTTGATCTCAAATGATGCACCCTACTAGTCTTCTTTAACCCGCTTCAAACTGAACTATGCATTACAAAGCTGCATAGTTCATATTACCTGCAACAAGCAACAGTGTGTTCGAGCGTTACCTGCGTAACTGTATATTTCCCTGTACCCGTTGTATTCCTGTATATATTTATTGCGTGTAACTAAGACACGGCATATTCTTGTAATGCGACCAGAGACCATCGGGTAAATATAAACAAACAAACAAACAAACCCTGAATATAAATCTACGGGGTGTGGAGAATGGGTAATGTCGGATCCTGGTTAGATGCAGAATGCTTTTTCACTGACTTGCAAGCCAGTGAATACAATACCTGTTTACCATCATATGAAATTGATGTGTGAGCCTGTTTTCTCCAGAACCGCTGTGTGCGGTGCTTTGCACTTGGTATGGTATGGTATGAAATGTTCAGATTATTTTAATATGTAGGGTGTTATGCAGCACACTTGTCAAGGACGCCTAGGCGCTGTCCACACTACTGGAATGTACAATAATGCAAACAAATTAAACTTAGCTCCACTTGTTTCTAAGGTCTGATATCTTTTTCGTTTTTTATACATTCATAACTAAAAAGTAAGGGTGTAATAAATACTTGAAATTTGCTAATGCTGATGGAATGTTTAAAATGCAGTTCTCGGGAGCGACATCAGTATGTAAAGTGTACATTGTATGCTATGTTATCCTCCCCGGTCTTGCTATAGTACAATGTTTGGCATTTAAATGGCCTCGGGTTGCTTTCTCTCCATGAAGTAAAATGTAGGCCTAAGAGTGAGTTAGCGTGGGCAGAGGAGAGATTGTTATTGCATCAGCTCTGCATGGGAAGCTGGGTGCTCACTGTGCTGCTATACTTTGAGGTGGCAAGAGTAGGTGACAGAGAGCAGGAGCCATCTGCACCTATGGTTTGGCTCTGCTCAACCAGTAAGGAAAGGGGAACACATATTATTGGTCACACGATGACATGTGCGGTGAGATTATTAAATGAAACTTTCAGGGCCCCTCATCGGTATTGATGAATTAATTTTAACATGACATTTTTATATTGATAATCTGAAAATAGATTCAGGTGAAATGGGGACATCACCAACAGGTGCCCTATAAGAACAAGAAAAATAGCACATGGTCTAGCCTCTCAAATTCCTGAAGTTAAAATAGACTGCATGTGTGGCGAGTCAAACTTCATTAATATGTGCGCCAACCACAATATGCATCGTATCAATGTGCTTTGCACCAAGTCACTTTGTCACAATCATAATGTATCTTAAAACAATAACGCAACCCCCTCCTCTAAATTCCTTGCTCACAGGACCATGTCAATTCAACCACATTATCCTCCCCTTCAAGGAGTTGCACTGGCTACCCTTTAAAGCATGCATCATATTCAAGACAGACTGTATTACCTAAAACCAGTCACAAACAAAACAACCTGGCCAATAAACTCACAATCGCCTGAGGACAAAACAACACCAGAAGCCACAAAAACACCAAAGTTGGAACAAATGAAAGAGGGAAAATATTGGAAACAGGCCTTTTACACACCTATTATCTGGAGAAAAAAAAGTTAGCAATGCAAATAAGACTTCCCCCCTCAATCGTACACTTCAGGAAATATTAGAGAAACCTCAATTTAAAGAACATTTCGACAATCACTGATCACTCCATTCGAGCCTACTTTTCCATACCAGGAGCTTATTCCCTTACTAACAGTAGCCATTCCACAGACTACTGCTACCCCCCTGCTTTATTCCCTATGTACAACCCTCTGAGGCTTTTGATCTAGATTTCCATACATACATGCATACATACAAACATACATATAAGATGATTTGTTTGGGTTTACAGTGGGCTTGGATAACCTCTGTGTAGTGAGTGACTTCGAAACGTATGGTGGCTTCTGCTCTTTATTATTACTGGACAACTGCGAATGCAATAAGCAGTGAAACCTTTGGCTGAGTTCAAGGATATGAATCGTTCTCTATCTAACATGCATTTGACACATGTACACTTCCTGTCGAAATGGTGTGAACACCCTCCTCTCTGTGCATGATAGTGTGAACAGATGGTATCACTGATGTACATTCTTTGTGTCTGCTTAGGTGTCAGGTTCTTGCAATGGCAATGGAAACAGTTTGTAAACCGTATACAAGGTATGTTGTACTGATCCTGTTGATGGTAATGTGTATGAGCGTTATGCTTGTTGGCCAGTGATTGCCATTGAGGTTACCTCACCTTGTCTTGTAAATACAAATCACACTTTAGTAAGATAAAGGTTCATTAATAAGGGGGTATTTGCTTCATGAGAGCAGTATTACAGACATCTCTGTTATAAGTGACTGCAACTTTTCCAGGGCTTCAACAGAATATCTATCTTTCACTTCTTGAGATCATGGCCATTGTGGTGGTCTTTAGTATTCTGTCTTTCAAATCAAAGAAGGTATATGCATGGAGAGACTCTTCCACATTTGGCTCTTCGTGTGCTGAGTTTCTAGGGCAAATCAATTCCTCCACCTTTTGTTTGCACTCTTCACCAGAATCATGACATGTTTCTAGAAAACATGCCCAAAGCCTGGTTTGTCCAATTCGAACCACCTAACTTTGTAATCAGGTACGCTCAACCCCACAGTCCACATATTGGGCCCTAGTGGCTGGTTAAGTCCCTTGTGCACCCTTTCCAGCAAGACATATCCTCTTGAACACATTGTTGCATTAAAGTGGTATCCAGTGATTTTTATCAAAAACATTTACAGAGAGTCATTTTTTTATTAAACTATGTCACTGATAAAATACTGAATTTTAAATTATATATATATGGGGTGTGGAGTAAGAGGTTAAAGTGGGTGGTGAGGGTGTTGGGAATAAAAATCATACGGCAACTGGGGGTATTGGGGAATCCTGCAAAAATAATATTTTTCTTGGTATAGTTTCAGTGAAAAATGCTTCTCTGTAAAAGTTTTCGAAAAAAACACATAGAACCATTAAAGTATATATTTTTATAAAACCTTTATAAGAAATTATTTTATTTTGGAACTTTTATACTTTTGCCTTTTGGGTTGCTACTGTCTCACATTCACACCCCTTCTTAGAGTATAGCCTTCCCTCAGCCCAGGTTTCTGCAAAAGGCGAAGGAGGCATATATACTGCCAGGGGCTATTTAACGAGACTGGGATCACTGTTAGTTTGTTCAAGTGTGGGGGTAGAGTAGGCGGTGTGGCCACTACTCACCCTTGTAACGCAGCAGAGCAGAGGTATTTTTGTCTGTTACTTGAGGGCAGGGTTTCTACTTCAACGAAAAGAAGTGCCTGGCACTTTATTGGCAGGGCTTCAACTATCTGTCATTCACATCTTCAAATCAAGGCCTTTTTTGCAATTTTTATTCTGTCTTGCCAACCGAAGAGAGCATATGCATATGCACGGACGAGGAGGATGGCACGGGGGAAAAGCGTCTGTCTTGGCAGCAAAAACATGCCAACCAACATAGGTTTGAATTCCGGATTTGACATTTAGAGACTGCTCTCCCGTATTAAACACATTATTAAAGATTAATTAATGAATTGATTTTGCATGGAAACACTCATCCACACTTGGCTCTTGGTCTTCTGAGTTTCTAGGACACATCATTACCTCTATCAGTCCTTCAAAGTTTTCACCAGAAAATAATTTCTTACTAGTTTGTTGATATTTTGCTTGTCTTCTGACAATGTGAAATGCCTTAACTGCTGTTGCACTGGCAAAGTGCAGGCATTACATCAGTTATCTATTGTCATGATGGGCTAGACTGATTTTGCCCCAGCAAGCAATGTGGACTAATGATATCAAAAATCCCTACTTTGCATTTTAAGATATGATCATCTGCATATTCCCCTGCACGTATATTAAAAGGCGAGTGTGCCACTGGAAGTAATGGAATAAGGGACTCATTACTGTCAACAAGTTGAAATCTGTTTTAGTATACAACTGTGAGGCTGCAACTAAGCAACATACTTGGTGCAGGGGACCAAATCATGATAAAACTCATCATTTCAATGACATGTTCTAAGGAATATGTTTTTACCAGACCAAAGTCTGTGTTTGAGTATCTGGTTTGCTTTGTATAATCAATCCAGTGTTGGCTTCCACCGAACATGTATTTATTCAAGTGAAGTGTTATGCAGACAATACACAACTCTTTTACAAACTTCCTGCTGGTCCTCTTGCACCTCCCATCATCCCTGACTGCCTGTCTGCTATCCAGGCCTGGTGCACTTCTAATGATCTCTGCCTCAATTCCAGAAAAACAGAGATCCTTCCCATTGGAACCCCTGATCCTGTCTTCTTCCCTTCACCCCACCCTTCCTCCATGGGCGTTCTCCCATCTCTGTCTACTGAAGCTACAAACCTTGCAGTCATATTCGACTTCTTTCTCACTTTCTTTCCTCACACTCAAGGCTTTGCTAAGAAGTCCCACTTCCATCTCTTCCTTCTCAAAGGAATTCTATTTCTCACTTTACCAGAGAAGGTCAATTTTACCTGAGCGTTGGTTTTCTCTAGGCTTAACTATTGCAATAGCCACCTCCTGAATCTTCCTTCTTCAACTCTGCGACCCCTCCAGCTAAACCAGTATAGTTCAGCAAGATTAATCCTTGGCCTCAAGCCCATGGACTGCATCTCTCCTGCCCTAAAATGTCTTCACTGGCTCCCGGTGGCTTCACATATTAAATTCAAATCCCTCTGTTTCATCCACAAGGCTGTCTGGGGCCAGGGTCCACACTATATGCAACTCTCTCTGACCAAATATTCTCCCTCTAGACCTGTGTAAAGCGTTTCGTTAAACAATGGGCAGGGTGTTGATCCCTTTCCTCAGCTGGCTCCCTTCTATGGAACACCCTCCCCCTCCCTCTGCGTTTTGAGTAGGACTTCCTTAAGATTTGGAAACTCCTCAAGACTTTCATGTTTACCTCCTCCTCCCCCCCTTCTCTCCTCTGCTAATCTCAGTTGCTTGATTGGTGTCCAGGGCCCTTATGCATCCGTGGGGCCCTGACACCAAATCACCCCCAGCTTCTGTCCACCCTCAGCACTTGCTTTGGCACATCCTCTGTCCTGGAGGCTCGTACGTACCATATCTTGCACTTCATCTGTTACTCACCCATGACCATGGGCAACCCAGCATCTACCCCCACTGTGCGCTCCCTTCTGCACTTGCACGTTCTGAATACTCACGGGGCATAGTAGGTTGGCCCTTTTTTTGCCTTCCTCTGTATTAAATATTTGTATGTATTTTAATCTGTCTCATTACCATGTACCCTCCCTGTTGCCCTGACGCTTGGAAACATAATGTCCTTTCTGTATGAGCGCCTAACACGCGATCAATAAATAAATGAATACAGGTGAGTCTATTAGTCAAAGCTAGACAAAGTGGAGCCCTACTGCAAAAATATGGGTTTTACTGTTGCTAGGCTTATTTCACCCATCTGGTCATTTATTTATTGACACCAGACTATTAGGATGCTTTGAGGCAACATGATGGCAAGGTCTGTGCGAAATGGTTCGGATATAAAGCAAAAAAGCCCTAACATTGGGAATGTTTGCTGAATCGTTGGGATATTATAAGCAGTTCTGGCAAAGTGTTTCGGCTGATTCATGCCAGAAATGAGTAAAAAGGGCATGTGGGTAAATAGTTTGATCTCAAGGTGACCCTAAGACTAGAGTAGTTGAGGCGCAGGGCTTCAGCTGAGGGAGAGGAAGTAAATAAACTCAATAACTCAATTGAGTTGAGGCAAGGTAGACATGTGAAGTAGGATTTAGTTGAGGAACAGTTAGAGCATTTACATTAGATTGAGATGAGGGAGAGGAAGACATTAAAGTAGGCTAGGCCAATATTTCATTAAAACCGTCAATAATACATTGCAGTGAACACTTGCATGGCATAAACACATGAGATATGGATTTTCAGTTTGAGGATTTGATCATCACAGTATTTTTTGGAGACACGTAGGCAATGCATTCAGTGTGGTAAATCAGTGTTCCATCATAGGGGGCATAACAGATGCTGTTTGCTTCTCATTTTCGGAATTAATCTTAGAGCATACATTCATTATGATTCTCAGAATTCATTTTAGTCCAGGCAAAGCATTCATTGACGTTGGCTGTAACTTTATATATGTCCTTATTGTGGCCAGATCAACTACTAGTTGCAGAGAAGCAGCATTATAATTCTGGGCAGGCAGGAGGCGATAACATCCAGTGGCTGCAAATGCTTGTGCCATATTTCAGTGGCTACACCACATATTTGTTCAAGTTGTAAAGGTATGAATAACAAGTTTTAGAATTGTTTTCGGTGAACGTAACTCTCTACATGCCGTGGTTGTATATAAGAAGTGTTATACTTCTTGGCAGGCGGGAGTAGTTTATATTCAGTGGGTGTAAGTGACTATGGACCTTTTGACAGGTTTGGTGGTATTCTGGTGGTAAATCCGCCAGAAAACTGCCAAACAGATTTACCGTTACTGCAACTTGGTCCTGCAAAATGACCAGCTGATCACATGTGGGGGTTTACAGTGTTAGTCCCCATTTAGGACACTATGGGGATTTGGGAAGAATTACCGCTGGCAGTGATTCTGCTGATTTTTCTGACTTTTGGCGGTAAGGGCAGGGATGTAATTTGGGGGTTGACAGGGGTCGCAACTGCAATCCCTGTGGTCACCTTTGCAACCCCTAAAAAAAGACAAAAAACGATTTTTTTTTGTTGTCATTTTGAACACATTTCTTTCTAACAAACCAAAGCTCCAGGTTCTGTGGCCAGCACCATGTTGCTCTTTCTTTCTGGAGAGGCTGGGTTTCTTGTTCAAGCCTCTTAAAAAAGAAAAAAAAAACAGGTGATTCCACAAATGTAACAGTGATCCTAAATAAGAAAAATAGGAATCGTAAATAATGCGTCTTTCTGAAATTCTTAACAATAATTGCTAGACTCTTTAAAGGTTCATTTTAGGCGCATTTCAGGGGTTGAGTCACTGATTTAGTCTGTTCTTAAACACCTCAAATTCACAATGCAGGCAAAATGTCCAAAAAGCATTTAGAGTAAATAAGCATCTGTTTCAGACTATGTATTTTGCTTTTTCACAGGTTGCAGTTATAGCATGTTTTTGTTCTGCTGTTGCCTCTGTTATGATCATCACAAGACATTCCATCTTGGTGTCCTCGGTCCCTTGACAAAATCCTTATGCCTAAAATCTTGTGTACAGTGTAGCAATGTTTGACCATAGCACATAGTGACCTCTGGTTTAAGTGTGCCACAATTAATGCTTAATTGTAATGTCTCTAACTTTCCTATCTCCCTGGCATGCTGTTCAGGATGTTTGTTTGTATGTATGAGGTAATGAGTGACCAGAATACGGGATGCCGTGTGATTGTGCTGCTTTCCATGTGCTTCTCTAAATTCTTCAATACACAGTTATTAACCCTCCCAATGGTATGTATTTTGCCAACCTCTGAAGCCTGAAAAGTAGATCCCCTAAGCTTGACATATGGCCAAATTTGCACCAGACCTGCAAATGAACTAGCCTCCTGTTCACAGTTACCAGTATCCACTGCAGAGTGTAATTTGCTTTCTGACTTTGATAACATTCAGGCATGTAATTGCTAATTTTACTGTAGCTGGTAAGATAGCTTAGCTGCAATATGTGTCTGATCTGCAGGTATGAATCCCAGCCAGGCCAACTCAGCCTTTCATACTTCTGAGGTCGATACATGAGTAGCAACACAGGTTGAGTGATAGTGTATGTTTATTTGTTCTATATAGAACGCTTAAGCGTAAGTGCTAAATAATAACACATCATTATCATTTTGCCTTGGGCTTCTGCTTGCATTCACAGCAATATGGAAATATGGGCCTTGTAAGCAATATTCAATCAACACCACAGCTAAGTCAATGCCTAGCCTGGGATGCTGAGGAAAACCCTTATTGATGTATTTTTATATCCAGTTCAGTACTCTGGATGACAACCCATGTATAACACCCCCCTCTTAGAATCCCCCTGACCCCACTGAGCCAAGAAGTAGGTTTGTTTTGCAAATTAAAAGGTTTATTTGAAAATTTAAACAATATATATATATCACACTTTATAATGAATTAATATCTGATAATACACTTAGACATATGATGTTGATCAACAATGGGTAATCTGGCACTAGCACACTTCTTTACAATCAATGAGGAGTTAGTATAGGATGGATAAAGTAGCAAAAATACTTTTATGGTTTCAAGGGAAAAGCAATGAGGAATAAAATGCAATACAGAAATACTTGATATAATTTTAGCAAAAGATAAGATAATCACTTTCTCTCTGGCAATTCACCACCCCTCCCCTATGCAATGTAAGAAATGGAAGGAGATGGAAGGAGGAGCACACAGTTCTCAGGAATGCAATCAAATACAATACGAAATTCAGTTCCCCCCCAGCAAGCTTAGAGGAAACAGGTAGGAGTTTGAAACACAGGCCCAAATGCTTTTTAAATGTGATGGCAATGGATGGGAAAATGTGACAACTGATTTTAATTCCCTCTAGAGATTCAGGGTGAGTGGGAGATGCGTATTGGTATTAGTTAAGGCTCACTTTAGCAATGCTCTATGAGTTATTACCAAGTTGCAAACAGATTTTAACAAAAGGAAGAATGGAGCTGCCATTTTGACAAGTGGAGAAATTGAGCCAAAATAGCAAATCGCGGTAAATTTCACAAGTGCGTAAATCATGATTGCAGAAAAAGTATAAGGAGTAGGAAGTCGGTTCTAGGTTCGTTGGAAAGCTTAGATTCTAAGCTTTCAGAGGAAAAATAAATCTCGTTCCCAGACAGTTTCAGAGATACGGACGATTAAATAAAGGTAGTTTTTCAGATTTAAAGTAAACTCAAAATGACAGGTGACAGCTTGCAGCTGCAGAATTGACAGGTGACAGTTGTGCAGCTTTAAAAATGACAGATGACACGATTTCTAGGAGGCAGTTCTACTTAGGTTAAAATAGTTTGGTTTAGATTATTTTAACTAAGAGATTGGTTCTGCACAGTTCTGCTAGGTACTCACAATATAAATTTGAACTAGGCCTCGTCACGGATCTGGTCAACACGTCCGGCTGCGGTTCTGTCTGCTCAGCGGGTCAATCAGGCACCGGTTCTGCTCACAGCGATCTGGGTCAGCTCTGCTCTGCTGGTCTAGCCTCTCTGGATTCTGGATGTAACACTGCTTTCTGGGTACTGCTACAGGTTCTTGCAAAAATTCTCGGCAAAACTTCAAACAGCTCGCTGTTGAATAGTTTGGTTAGTTTTGAGGCCTGCTGAAGAGGATTCAGCTGGTGGATTCAGGCCTCTCTGCTACAAATTCTGGAGTTAATTTCTGCTACAGGTTCTGGAGATTGATGGATTTGAAGTCTGGATCTCTGGATGTGAAGTCGGCGGTCAGCATGCTCCGCAGCAAATGGAATTGAATGTCTCTACCTGTCCCAGCAGTCTCTTTTTATGTGTTTTGAAAATGGGTGTGTGCCTGGTCATAACTACACCTGCCCCTCTCACTTATCATTGGCCAATTCCTCCTCTCTCCCTTGATTGGGGGAAGGAAATGTGAGTCAGAGTGATGCTGTAGGTTTTATGGTCAGAGGAACCTCCCCTTGTCAGATTGCACACACATCTATTTCTGACCCAAATACATATTTATCTATGTACCATTTTTCTAATATTATAGGTCCAGTTAACATATTTTCTGTAGCACCAAACCATCCGATCCCTGTCTTTGTACGATGTTGTGTCCACTGATGACAGAATTCTCCCCTTTTCATCCAGATAACCACCGCTAAACCTTTCCAGAATTTTAACATGCATACATTTGGAGTGAGACCCTATTTTCCGCTAGCAACCCCCCAGAATACACCACAGCGTCCTAACGCCTCTTAAAATGTTCACAGAAAAATCACAAAAATAATGATATTACTTATATAATTCTGACAAGTCCGCACTATGAGCTATCTATCTTTTTAAAATTATGCTCTGGTCAAAAAGGGGTGTGGCTTCCCACATCACAGTGGGAATAACTGTTTATCCACTTCCCCCAAGCCAGCTTGTTCACAGAGGCACAGCTGCCCCCCAGTTTCTCCCAAGAGGAAGCTATTTTATGACGCCCCCAATATAACGTTTGCCTGAGTCCAGGACAGGCCTTTGTTCAACTCCCTGTAGTCCCAAGCTGCTCCACCCCTAATCTAATAAGAGAGGTGTTAACTCCTTTTGGCCAGGGGCAGAGTGGCTGAGCATCCAGTTTCAACTCCTGTTGGGGGTAGTTGTCAGGCAGAATCCAGTTTCATTAAGCCAGGTTTCAGCTAAATGTCACTTTTTGTTCCCAGTTTTCTACATTCAAATCAAACTGACAATTTTTACCTATACATTAAATAATGACTTCCTTCAAGTCATTTCAGAATATAGTTTTACATTGTATTCACCTCTTAGCAAATCTTTCCTTGGTCTGGTTTTGTTTCATTTGTTCAGTTTTACAAAAAAGTCTGGTGGTTTTAAAACGCCGGCTTTCTGATAGTGGTGAGTACTGGTAATGCAACCATTTTTGGGATTAAGAAAATGAATTCCCCACAGTTCTGAATTGCTTTTTGGCAATCAGCATTGCCATTCCCAATGGTTTCAGGCTACTGTGTGTGTAGCCCAATGGTGGTTTTAGGCAGTGCCCTCCTGTGCTCACAACATAGGCAAAAATGGGTGGCAGCCTATTCTTCATGTTTTCCCTGTGCTCTCTCTGGGGAGTTCTGGCCATCATGATGTTTTCCATGCCAGTACTGCACAGTTTTATTGTAGGGCTTGGATGCATGGGTAAAAACATCCCACAAGCCCCCCCTCTTGCGATGGCCATTCTGTCCTTTCGCTGATGGAACTCGCAAGATCTGGGATGTTCGCCTCCTCTTCTTCCAATTCCATGGATGGCACAGTTCAGCATCTTTTCCTCCCTCCAGTCGATCAATCAGTTCTCCTTGCTGGTCCTGATGGGAGGATTGGGCGGTACCCCGGGCCCCTAGGGTCTCTGCTCCCGGTCCCCAGTCGTCCTCTTTGGCCAGTCTCCAGGTTTTCTTTCTCCTAGGACGACAAAGGAAAGTGGCAATACCTATTCTTAGACATTTCTTCACCACTATTAATGGTGTGGCGAACATATACATTTTATGAATCAGAAGATATGAACATATCCATTTTCTTTTTTAAATTAGGAGACAAGAACATATATATATATATATATACAAGGATCACAGAATTTTATATGCTATATGTGAAATATTTTAGGGTTGGAGCTGAATTACTCTGGAGCGGCCCCCTCTGGGATTCCAGTGGATTCCTCCAGTTGTTGCAGAGTGTGCCTGGGATGGCAACACTTTATCTGATTTATATGTACCCACTTGTCTTCCCCTTCCGCCAAACTGCCTTTGGGGATGCGGATCTTGTAGGCCACAGGGGAGATCTTGTCTATAATTTCAAACGGTCCCTTCCATGTAGGCAAGAATTTTCGCTGTTTGGCCTGGTTCCTTTGGAAATTGTATAGATAGACCCGATCACCCACCTTATATTCCTTTCGGGTCGTTTTTAAATCATAATGGGTCTTCATGCTCTCGGCTGATCTTTCTAGATTCTGCTGAGCATAGGCAAAAGCAAGTTGAAGGTGTTTCCTTAAATTCTCCACATACTCATGAGTTGTGGAGGCATTTATCAGTGTCTGCTCTTGGGTCCTGTAGAGCAAATGCTGGGGAAGCACCATCTTGCGCCCCGTCATCAACTCAAATGGTGACATTTTGGTTGCATATGAAGGGGTAGATCTGATGGCCATTAGGACCAGAGGTAATCGGATATCCCAACTTGGCCCAGAATCTGCCACAAACTTTTTTAATATGCTCACAATGGTTCGGTTGTATCTCTCCACTGCTCCAGAAGAAGCTGGCCTGTAAGCAATATGTAACTTCCTTTTGACCCCCAGTATCTCCCACATTTTTGTCATTACTTCACTGGTGAAGTGGCTACCCCTGTCTGACTCAATCCTTTGAGGTAGACCAAAACGGGAAAAGATGTGGTTAATCATCAGGGCAGCTGCTGTTTCTGCCTTGCAATTTGGGGCCGGGAGACATTCCACCCACTTGGTAAACAAGCATGTAATGGTCAACATGTACTTGTTTCCTCTAGACGAGCGAATCACAGGGCCTACAAAGTCAATTTGCAAATCTGACCATGGCAGTGTCATCCCCCTCTTTTGGAGAGGTGCACGGTGTGTGAGGGATGATGGCTGAAATTGTGCACACACATGACACCCCTTCAAGTATTGGTCGAGGTCCTGCCCCATGTGTGGCCAGTATGCAACCTCTCTTAAGATTTCCAGTGTTGTGTGAAACCCCCTATGACCGGCGGTGGCCGCGTCATGGGCGTGACTTAACAACAGGCTTCAGAATGAGGTAGGGACCACCCACTGATCATGGCCAGCTTGGGATTTCCTTACCAACAAACCGTCTTGGATCTGGAACATCTTTGGACATTTCATCAACACTCTAAGGTCCTCTTTCCCAATGTAATCGGTATCCGTCAAGGGAAAGTTCTCAGGGTCCTCAATGTGTTGGTAAAACTTATCAATTATTGGATCCCCCTTCTGAGCTGTAATTAAATCAGCACCAGGGGTCTCCTTACTCCATTGTGCAATTGAAAGATCATTGTGAGCATTTGTCTAGGACCTAGTGATAGCAGTGACCTGGATTTCCCCCAACAGGGACTCAATCTCAATTAGATCCCCTTGGATGGCCCCGGTATTGGCCAGCTGATCAGCTAAGTCATTTCCAGTTTTGTCTGGTCCCTCTACTTTGTAATGACCCTTGACCTTTTTCCAATAGATGGTCATCCCATTCGAGGTGACCAGATCATCAATGTTTTGAATTAACTTCCCATGTTTCAAGGGTTTGTTATTAGCACATAACATGCCTCTGGTTTTCCAGTTGACCAGGTGCTCCACTAACCCGTTCCGCACATAATCTGAATCTGTGATTATGACCAGTTCGTGAAGTTGATGCTGGACAGCACTGAGGATGGCCTGATGCACAGCCATCAATTCTGCCACCTGACTACTTCGGGGACCAATTTTGTATCCAGCGGAGGGTTCTGGGAACTCCTTCACCCATGCATTCCCTACGCCAGCCACCAGTTCTTTCTCCCCGTCGTTGTCAACATGGTAAGAGCATCCATCCACATAGACAGTGGGCATTTCCTCACACTTATCTTCTTCAAAGACTTTGTGTGGGGAATTAAGGTATGCCTCCATGTTGTCCTTGATTTTTAGACTTTCGTCCTCGAGACAGTTTTCTCTGGCACAATCATGCAAGTCAGCCAGACCTTGCGCAAGGGGACTCTTCTTGTTTTGGCCATATCTGAGCTCTACAGGAAAGCCTTGCATTGACAGAATCCAGGAAGTAATTCGGGAATTACTCACATTTCCGGCCCGGATTCTGTCACTTAGAAGATATTGCAGAGGCTGGTGTGGAGTCTCCACTATGATGTGTTCCCCCTGGATAAACGGGCGGTAATTCTTCAATGCCCACACCGTTGCCAGGAGTGCCATCTCACAATCGTTGAATTTTTCCTCCACAGAGGATAAAGTTTTGCTCGCATAGGAGATTATTTTATTGACCTTGTCATGTTTTTGGTATAATACTGCCGTCAAGCACGTATTAGAGAACCCCGTCTCCAGGAAGAACTCCTTGTTTCTGACAGGGTAAGCCAGGCAAGGCGCTTGTGAGAGGCTTCTCTTGAGTTGTCTTACTGCCTTGGATTGTTCTGGACCCCATTCCCACTTGACCCCCCCCTTCAAGAGATGAATCAGGGGTCTAGTGATCTCTGCATAGCCTTCAATGAACTTTCTGCTGTAATTAGTCAGTCCAAGAAGGCTCCTTAGTTCCCGCAGAGTTGTGGGGTCTTTCAGTTTCTGGAGTGCTTCCACTTTCTTTTCTTGGGGGCAGAGACCCTGAGGAGTAATCTCATGCCCTAAGAAATTAACACGGGTTCTACACCACTGTGCTTTCTGAAAGGAATGTTTTGCTCCGGCGGCCCTCAACTGTGTCAGAACATAACGGATCTCCGCTATGTGTTCCTCCACAGATGAACTTTTGATGAGGACATCATCTACATAAGCCAGGTTACCCCTCGCACCCAGGTCGGGCATGGCCTTATGTAGGAAAATGTTGAATTCATTGCCGGAGTTGAGGTATCCGAAGGAAGTCCGGGTCCATGTGTACTGCTGGCCCCCAAAGGTAAAAGCCAGTTTGTATTGGTCCTCCCTACTGACAGGCATGGTCCAGTATCCATTGGTCAGGTCTATTGCTGTGAATACCTGTGACCCCTGAATCTGGGCCAGCCCTTCGTCAATGTAGGGCAGAGGCCATCGGGAAGTATGGACCCGTTTATTGAGCTCCCTAAGGTCGGCGCAGAGTCTCCACTGGCCGTTTGGCTTCAATATTCCCAGCACCGGATTATTGAAGGTGCTGTGTACTGGACGGATTATTCCCCGGGACTCAAGGTTCTTAATTATTTCAGTAAGGGACTCCATTGATGCGAGAGGCAAACGATATTGCTTCACAAACACTGGAGTCATTCCAGGGTCCGTGGGAATTGTTGTGGTGTGGATGTCTGCGCGACCACAGTCATATGTGTCTACCTCAAAGAGATCTTGGAAATCCAAGAAAACTTGTTTCAACTTTTGCTTCTGTTCCAGAGTCACGCAGGCATCAGCTAGGTTGACTCTCTCTTCCACCATCTGCCTGAAGCCTGGAAAGACTTCTGGTTTGGCTATCTCAGTGGCCTCCTCCCGCTGGGTGGAGAAGTCCCTGGTCAGAGTGCTGATTTGGACTGGAGGCTTCAGGTGGGAAAGGCAGCCCTCATGGACCTGGAAAATCACCTCATCCCTCCTGAAGTCACAAGTCACATCTTCCTTACCATAAGGTCAAGAAGTGTACACCAGGAAGTTCCCCCCATGCCGGGTGAAAATCCTGTCTGGTGTTGTGTTGTCCTCACTGTCACTGTCAAAACAGTCCTTGGGGATTGGTCCTAACAGTTCATTTCCTAAATCAATGGAGAAATGTCGGTCATCAACCGCCATTCCAATATTGGTGCCTGCGGCTAGAGTAATACTCTTTAAGTCGCTGTTATCCACCTCTATTGGAATGGTGTCATGTTCTATGTTGACTAATGGAGTTCGGTTTACCCCCAATCCTTGCTGTTGGAGAGAAGCATTTAGATGTATATAAGCATCAGGGTTTTTCAATTTTTGTCCTCTTTTAACTTTCACTTCCAGGGAGAATTGTCGGGTCCTTTCTGGGATGGTGACTTCCTCTTTGAGCTGAATTTCAACTGCATAAGGTAGCAATTGAACTGACCTAAATGCTTTTTCCGGATCATCAAAGCCCATGGTATTATCTGCTAATCGGGACCAAGCTTTGAAGTTTATTAGGTCCAAACTAATGGCAAAGCGATTGAGAATGTCACTGCCTAAGTAAAAGGCGGCAGTGACGTCTCGCACGACCCAACAATTATGGACTATGCTCTTGTTGCCAATGGAGATTTTGAGCATACACCTGCTTGGCAGGAGATGTTTGGAATTAGGTGCTTCCAGGTCCATTTCCCATTTGTCTGTCAGTTTGAATGTGGGAATGGCTGGATCTTTTGGGAGTTGGCGGAACATGGCTTCGCTGATGAAGCTCTTACCGTTGTTCACACACACTCGAGCGAGAACAGAGTCCTTCCCATTATTTAACTGAACAGGGATGAACAACTGCTCTCCAGTTTGCTGAATATCAGCCAGGCTCTGAGCTGATTTCACATCTTTCTGAACTATTGGGGTGGGAATGTCTAGTTGTGGATTGGTAAAGAATTCCAGAGTGTTTCCTTCCAGTGTGGAATACCACCTTAAACTGGAAGGAAGGTTGATTTTCAGAAATAGAGAGGACCCCCTTTCACCAGTCCGTTGTCCTACTGCTATTACTGTCACATCTGGAATCTGGCTATTCTGGAAGTGAAATTCTACTTGGTCAGATTTTTGTTCAACCATGTGGCAGGTGCCATTTAAACTAACATGGTTGACACTCTGTTTTAATTTTATTGGTCGGCTAGTCTGGGTCCAGAGGACCTTGTTTACGCAATCTATTAGGGGTGACAACCTTCTCAGGAGGTCATTCCCTAGTAAACAAAGGGTGGCCTCTGGAGTCACTACTATGACCGGGTGTTTCACCTTGTGTCGCCCAATTTTGATGTCCAAATCTGCAGTCCCCTTGACAGGAATTTCCTTCCCGTCAAAGTTCTGCAGTTGTCCAGGAAGAGAGGTGAGAGGAATTCGGTAATTCTCTCCCCTTCCTGCATTTAGTTCCTCAAAGGCCCTTTTGCCAGAAGGGTAGCTTGGTATCCAGTGTCCACCAGTGTCAAAATTGTACCCTGCCCCTGTACTTGTACCGGGGCATAGTATCTTCCCTCCTTCTCCTCAAGGGGGCACAGATAATGCACATTTTTGGACAACTGGTGGGCTAACTTTCTGGTTTTGGACATTGCTAGCAAAGAGATTTGGGCAGAATTCTGTGGAGAGCCTTGGAAATCTGAAAGAAAAAGTTGGCAACTGGAGATCAGAGCCATTGTGGGTTCCCCTGGTTCCGGTTCTGGGCCGCCCCACCCTTTTTGGAGGCAGTCATCAGGATGGGTTTAACCCTTGGGATTTCGGTATTGTGGGTTCAGGGATGAGATGATGGGCGGCGGTAGCTCAGTCTCCACATCTCCCCAGTCTGAATTGGCGTCCCTTGGGACCCATTTTTCCCAGGGTGGAGTTCCCCCATCTCTAAAGGAGAAGATCCTTTCCCCAGGATCTTCTGAGGATCCCTCTCCCTCAAATTGGAAGACCTGTACCTCCTCCACAAAGTGGGTCTGTTTGGGTCTTTTGTTTCTCCAACCCCCCCTCTGCTCCTTGGGAGGCAGGCTTTCAGGGGCAGGAGATTTTGTTTCCGTTTCCTGGTTTCCCAGGGGCTGTTCGCAAGTTGGGAAGGAAGCTTCCTCCAAGGCTTTACACCCCCCTTCCCCTTGTGCCTCCTCCCTGGGAACCGGTGGGTTATCGGGATGCTGCCCCGTCATTGTTCTGGAGCACCAGGTCCAGAGTTTGGGGCATTCTGTGGTGGCATGCTCATCTGAGGGTTCGGTTGAGTCCTCAGTATGTGACCCAGATCCCGTGCCATATTTTGGACCTGGCGCTCAAGTTGTGAAACCCGCTCAGGCTCATACGGGGCTCTATTTTCTCCCCTGGGCTGATCCCGGGAAGGGTAGCTATCCCTTCTCTGGTAGTACCCCTGGTTGGGAAGATTTTGGTACCCCTCCACCCTTGGCCTCCCCTCTCCCGGATTAGGTTGTCTGGGCTCAGGGAATTGGGGAAAGAAGGATGGATGATTTTGGGGCTGGAAATTGGGTGGATACCTGGGGAAAAAGTTCTGCCCAGGTTTTGGTGAATTTCTGCCCTCCTGGGGGAAGTTAGGAGGGAAGTTCCCCGGGTCAGGTGCTTGGCTGGATCCCCCCCTTGGGCTGGAGGAGTTCACACATAACCCATCATTGGTTATTTTCCCTTGTAGCGGGGACTTACATAGTCAGGGGGCGGGCGACCCCATTTGTGGGACTACCTCCTCGACTCCCTGTCTGTGACTGGCCCGAGGGCCTTCTGGGCTGTGAATTATTTGGTGCAGGCAGGTTTTTAGGCCCCCCATCTCCAAATCTAAAACGGGAGCATCCTTTACCTCTGCCACCTTGGCAGCAGCAGGGGTGCTGTTGGTTTTGGGGTTTTCCGGCGCATTATTTTTATTTTCGATAGGCTTCTGCACCTTATAGATCCGGGTAGCCTGTTCAATGACCCAGTCTAAAGATCTTTTCTCATGAAAATCTCTCACGAGCTGGGTCATTATGTATTTGGGTAAGGCATGGAAAAACGTATTGATACATTCTCTGCTATCCGTGCGCACCCTTCTGGTGGTCTGCGCAATAGCACGCTTTAATTCTTGCACAAACTCTTGTGGGGCCTGATCCTCCCCACATTGCAAATTGTAGGCTGCCTTGCGAGCCTCTTGAGGATTTCTGTGCACAGAAATTTTTTTCAAGATGGCCGCCCTGTACGTGGACCACCTTGAATGGATTTGATCCTCCAGCCCCGCAAAGAAACTGGAGAGAAGGTCCACTTTACATATTGAATACAGCTTTGGCTGTCCTTCAAATGGAAAGTCTCCATCATTTGCTCATAGAGCTCCAAGTGTTCCCAAACAGAATACTTGGCGTTCTTATGATAAGGCGTGATGACACTCCTTATTGCCTTTATTTGTTTCAATGGGTCCTTAAGCAAGGCCCTTTTTGCCTTATTGGCCTTTTTGGTTCGGGTAACCCTGGTCAATTCATCCTCCGACCCAGAAGCGTTGCTCCCGGAGGTGCCCGTCTGATCTTACAGGTTTTCCCGGATTCTGCGAGCCTGGGAATGGCTGGCAGAATGTGGGGACCTGGTCTCCTGTGTCCTGTAATGCTCAGAGGAGTCTTCAGACCCCTCCTTGCTGCCAGGATTTGATGGGTACCCCCCACTGACCTAACTGGGCAGAGGTTTTCAGGATGCCCTTAATGGGCCTACTCTCCTGGGGTTCCCCACTAAATTGCAATGTGCTTGCGTGCCCATACCCGGATGCCCGCCCATCCATTCCTGGGAGGTACTGGCCTATGAACCCCATACTTCTAGCTGGATAGTAATCTGCCATCTCCGTGGCCCTGGGCTCATGTGCGCGAGGGGACATGGGGGTGGCAGAGTCCAGGGACTGGGAGAGATGAAGGCCTCTGGTACCAGGGCTCCTGAGGTTATGCTCAGGCGTTTCCCTTTCCCAGCGCACCTCGTCTCTATCAGCCCCTGCTCCCTGTTGCAATGCAAGAGCCTGCGCTTTCAGTTCCTCAGTTAAGGCCTTACTAGACTTATC
Organism: Ambystoma mexicanum; assembly: GCF_040938575.1. Lineage (NCBI taxonomy): Eukaryota > Metazoa > Chordata > Amphibia > Caudata > Ambystomatidae > Ambystoma > Ambystoma mexicanum. The sequence goes on from NC_090929.1 coordinate 1,548,789,300, forward strand.
ATTCTCTCCTGCATCGCTACCTGTTGCTGGAGCCTATCATTGTGCTGACAGAGAGCCTCATTTTCTCTCTGTGCCTCCTGATTGGTCCTGGAGTACTGGGCCAGTCTCTGCTGCAGGAGGGTTACCTCCTGAGCTGTGTCCCTATTGGCCTGCTCCTTTCTTGCTAGAGCATCCCTCACCCTCCTGGTGTGCTCTAACAAGTTCTGGTGTTCTTTTTGGAGGTCACCAAGTCCCTGGAGGGCCAGGTGATTTTCTTCCATTTTCCTTTTTAAGTGGCAGACTTCCTGGCCTAAGCTATCCCTTTCCTGACTAAGAGCCTGCATCTGTGCCGCCAGGTCGTCCCTTTGCCTTTGGAAGGCACCAGCTTTCTGGCGCTCCTGGTCAAACTCTGCCTGGGTATCCAGGTCTTTCAAAATCAGTTTATTGCTCTCTGCCTTCTCCCTATTTAGGTGGCTTTGCAGGGTGACTACGTGCTCGGCACATGCCCTATTGAAATCTAATTGTTGCTCCAGCTTTTTCTGGCTCTGCAGTAGGGAGTCCAAACCTTCTTGGTACTCCTTCTGCAAGGCCAGAAATCTGGTATCCTGTCCGCCTTTTCCTGTTGTAGCACATCCATATCCTCCTTTATTTTAGTGATGTACTGTCTGTTATCATTTTCTGACACCTGGCTCCTGAGCATCCTCCGCTCAGAAGAGTCCAGATCAGATTGGGCTTTCTCTAACGCCATCTGTTGCCTATTTGCCAGATCTTGGCCTTCAGCACATTTGTCCTGCATGGCTCCCATATATAGATACAAATATGCCGCTATCCTGGCAATCTTATTATGTTCATCTTTGGCTTTAGGGGCCATGTAGGGGGACCCTGATCTCCCCATATATCTGACCCTGTTTCAGTGACCTGTTGCGCGATTGCCTGCAACCAGACCGTTTGGTCCTGATGAATCCACTCACCTCTCACAAATAGCTTATGCAAGAAGTGCTCTCTGGCTATTTTCATATCTACCAAGGTCGTCATTCTGGAATTTGAGTTCCTTCCTGACTTACAGAAGTTTGTATTTTATTTTTCAAAACAGACCGTTTCCTTAAAGCGTTCCTTTGAGGGATGCTTTCACAGTGTAAAACAGCGTGGTGATCTAACCGGATATGTGTATCTGGTCAGTTGGCACACTGTATTAATCTGCACAAGTGGTAAATCTAACCCAGAATATCCCGGCTCCTAGCCCCTACTTTTGTAAGCGATATTCAATCAACACTACAGCTAAGTCAATGCCTAGTCTGGGATGCTGAGGAAAACCCTTATTGATGTATTTTTATATCCAGTTCAGTACTCTGGATGACAACCCTTGTATAACACTCCCCTCTTAGAATCCCCCTGACCCCACTGAGCCAAGAAGTAGGTTTGTTTTGCAAATTAAAAGGTTTATTTGAAAATTTAAACAATATATATATATATATCACACTTTATAATAAATTAATATCTGATAATACACTTAGACATATGATGTTGATCAACAATGGGTAATCTGGCACTAGCACACTTCTTTACAATCAATGAGGAGTTAGTATAGGATGGATAAAGTAGCAAAAATACTTTTATGGTTTCAAGGGAAAAGCAATGAGGAATAAAATGCAGTACAGAAATACTTGATATAATTTTAGCAAAAGATAAGATAATCACTTTCTCTCTGGCAATTCACCCCCCTCCCCTATGCAATGTAAGAAATGGAAGGAGATGGAAGGAGGAGCACACAGTTCTCAGGAATGCAATCAAATACAATACGAAATTCAGTTCCCCCCCAGCAAGCTTAGAGGAAACAGGTAGGAGTTTGAAACACAGGCCCAAATGCTTTTTAAAAGTGATGGCATGGCAATGGATGGGAAAATGTGACAAATGATTTTAATTCCCTCTAGAGATTCAGGGTGAGTGGGAGATGCGTGTTGGTATTAGTTCAGGCTCACTTTCGCAATGCTCTATGAGTTATTAACAAGTTGCAAACGGATTTTAACAAAAGAAAGAATGGAGCTGCTATTTTGACAAGTGGAGAAATTTAGCCAAAATCGCAAATCGCGGTAAATTTCGTGAGTGCGTAAATCGTGATTGCGGAAAAAGTATAAGGAGTAGGAAGTTCTAGGTTCTAGGTTCGTCTAGGTTCGTTGGAAAGCCTAGATTCTAAGCTTTCAGAGGAAAGATAAATCTTGTTCCCAGCCCAAACGGTTTCAGAGATACGGACGATTAAATAAAGGTAGTTTGTCGGATTTAAAGTAAACTCAAAATGACAGTTGACAGCTTGCAGCTGCAGAATTGACAGGTGACAGTTGTGCAGCTTTAAAAATGACAGATGACACAATTTCTAGGAGGCAGTTCTACTTAGGTTAAAATAGTTTGGATTAGATTATTTTAACTAAGAGATTGGTTCTGCACAGTTCTGCTAGGTACTCACAATATAAATTTGAACTAGGCCTCGTCACGGATCTGGTCAACACGTCTGGCTGCGGTCCTGTCTGCTCGGCGGGTCAATCAGGCACCGGTTCTGCTCACAGCGATCTGGGTCAGCTCTGCTCTGCTGGTCTAGCCTCTCTGGATTCTGGATGTAACACTGCTTTCTGGGTACTGCTACAGGTTCTTGCAAAAATTCTCGGCAAAACTTCAAACAGCTCGCCCGGCTGTTGAATAGTTTGGTTAGTTTTGAGGCCTGCTGAAGAGGATTCAGCTGGTGGATTCAGGCCTCTCTGCTACAAATTCTGGAGTTAATTTCTGCTACAGGTTCTGGAGATTGATGGATTTGAAGTCTGGATCTCTGGATGTGAAGTCGTCGGTCAGCATGCTCCGCAGCAAATGGAATTGAATGTACCATTTTTCTAATATTATAGGTCCAGTTAACATATTTTCTGTAGCACCAAACCATCCGATCCCTGTCTTTGTACGATGTTGTGTCCACTGATGACAGAATTCTCCCCTTTTCATCCAGATAACGACCTCTAAACCTTTCCAGATTTTACACAAATGTGCACCAGGGATATGGGTTAAAGATGATAAAGTGTCAGATTTTTAACATGCATACATTTGGAGTGAGACCCTATTTTCCGCTAGCAATCCCCCAGAATACACCAGAGGGTCCTAACGCCTCTTAAAATGTTCACAGAAAAATCACAAAAATAATGATATTACTTATATAATTCTGAAAAGTCCGCACTATGAGCTATCTATCTTTTTAAAATTATGCTCTTGTCAAAAAGGGGTGTGGCTTCCCACATCACAGGGTGGAATAACTGGTTTATCCACTTCCCCCAAGCCAGCTTGTTCACAGAGGCACAGCTGGCCCCCAGTTTCTCCCAAGAGGAAGCTATTTTACGACGCCCCCAATATAACATTTGCCTGAGTCCAGGACAGGCCTTTGTTCAACTCCCTGTAGTCCCCAGCTGCTCCACCCCTAATCTAATCAGAGAGGTGTTAACTCCTTTTGGCCAGGGGCAGAGTGGCTGAGCATCCAGTTCAACTCCTGTCGGGGGTAGTTGTCAGGCAGAATTCAGTTTTATTAAGCCAGGTCTCAGCTAAATGTCACTTTTTGTTCCCAGTTTTCTACATTCAAATCAAACTGACAATTTTTACCTATACATTAAATAATTACTTCCTTCAAGTTATTTCAGAATATAGTTTTGCAGTTCAGTAAAAATTTGTTCAGTTTTACACAAAAGTCTGGTGGTTTTAAAACGCCGGCTTTCTGATAGTGGTGAGTACTGGTAATGCAACCATTTTTGGGATTAAGAAAATGAATTCCCCACAGTTCTGAATTGCTTTTTGGCAATCAGCATTGCCATTCCCAATGGTTTCAGGCTACTGTGTGTGTAGCCCAATGGTGGTTTTAGGCGGTGCCCTCCTGTGCTCACAACATAGGCAAAAATGGGTGGCAGCCTATTCTTCATGTTTTCCCTGTGCACTCTCTGGGGAGTTCTGGCCATCATGATGTTTTCCATGCCAGTACTGCACAGCCTATACACACTGATATTAACGATACATGTGGGGATCCATTCTTGTATGAAATGTGTATCATATTGCATTGATATCATAACCATATTTTTCTTAGTGTGCTTAGGAACAATATGTGATGTCAGTTCCTGTTTTGTCAAGGGGTGAAAGGTTCTGTGTCATTGCTTCCCGTGATGTCACTTCGGGGTGGGGTCAAACGGCATCACTTGTGATGTCATCAGGGGTCTAGGGTCATGTGATGTTCCTTCTGCTACTCCTAGCATTTTGGTGAAATTACATCCCTGGCTAAGGTGGCGGAACTGCCTCCTCAATCTCACCGCCAAACCTATAGTACGGCGGAGCGGTAATGCAGTGTTAACAGAGTTACCTCCGTTTTATCACAATTTATACCGCAACGCAATACTTGTTATGAGGCCCTCTGTAATTTTACTAATACAGAGGATAGGGTCAAGGTTATAGAGCAAACTGCATGACAAAAATTCACGGGATATTTTTTGCCTTCATGAGAAGAAGACCACCGCAGAATTGTTTTTAGGCAGGCAGGATATAACATTCAATGGTTGTAATCAGTGCAGCATTTTTAGTGACCAGACCGAAGTTTGCATTTGGTGGCTGTAAAAGAACTGCAATGTGCCATATATTTGTGACTAGGGAGAAATTGGAGTACTAACTTGTCTCAAGCACATAAAGATAGCAGCAGGAGAGGATGGCATAGAGAGAAGGTTCATCCAACTGTTTCTAGAGCAGTGGTGGAGTGGGAGTTACAGAGTGAATCTACTAATGAGTTGGTATTTGCAAGTGCAGATGTGTAGGGCGTTAAATATGTCTGGTCTCCTTTACCACCTCCCACATCCACCGAGGAGGAGTCTGAGGATGATTATGATAATGACCAGGAAATTAGTCAGACTGCAGCACATGATTTTGAAAAGAAGTGTTGCAGATGAGGCGAAGGATCATGCCACAGTTTCAAACATAGGCATGCATAACAAAGCTAATGTTCCAACGTTTTACAGGATATTTCAAAGACAACTTGTCAAATTTAAAGTGCACAATGTCAGAGTGTGGCAGCCATAGCAGAAACACCATCCCAGCCGCCACTGGCACCTCTGAGGTCAGATTATAAAGGCACAATACATCTTATTGCTCGATGTAGACAGTCCAAAGTAAAGAAATGCATCCTACATTAAGACAAAGACTGACAGTATCTCACCACCGCAATACTAATTGCGAGTCTAGGACCATTTTCTATACCATATTTTTGCCACGTTTCACAGTGTCAAGAACCTGAACCATTCAATGAGCGATGAGGACCCCTCTTAACCTGGGACAGGAGGCCTTACAGGCTGTTTGCCAGAGCTGGTACTGCTCCAGAAGCAGTATAAAAGGGGTTGGAGCTCCCAGTTCCCTCCTTATGTGCCTGGTTGCTCGCAGGAAGTACAACTTTCAATATGTGGTATTCTCCTTTCTATTTTTTTCAAGCCCCTCTGCATTAAACCAGATGCTATGTGACCCACTCAAGAGAGAGACACTCCCAGTTACCAGAAATTGCAGTGGTGAATGAGAAACTATCCAACGTACAAAAAAGAAAGACATTAAAGAGCAAAAGCTATGAAGCACCCAGCTTAATGTGCAGCGCCAGGACCAGTGCATCGCCACAGCATATGAGGGACTCTAAAATCAGCATCTGGCAGACATCATGAAGCCTCAGCGGATCCGCTTTGGACAAAGGGCAAGACTAAATGGACATTTTATGCATTTTTCCCTCTACAACCCAGCCCCTCGAGAAAAGTCATTTAGAGATTGGCACTCAGGAGCTGGTCAGTGCTCCCGTCAATATCAGGAGGATGAGATGGCTACGACCAAGAACAAAAAGTATATATGGAGGCAGCTGAATGTGGGTTGTTCGGGTGAGGTCAAGGATGAGGAGGCAGACCTCAAAACTAAGTAGTGTAAGATCAGATGAACTTAGCATTGATTAGGTTAGCAAAGACAGTGTTGAAGTTGAGGTATTCTTTGGTGAAAGGAAATGGTACTTGGGTATGAGAGTGTGTGTATGGTAAGTTGGGTGGTAAGCTAGGTGAGACTGGGTGGGAGATTTGGGGAGTTGTTGAGACACAATGAGAAGGTCATTAGGAGAGTGAAAGGAGAGTGGATGTGAGAGAAGTAGGAGTGGAACATGGTAAAGAGTGGAATGCAGTGGAGAGTAGTGGGAGTTGTGGATAATGGGAAGTAGGCGAGGTCGATAATACTGAAGAGTAGAGTGGTTTGGAGAGCAGTGGAGAGCAGAGTTTACAGCAGAAATAAAGAGTAGACATGAGGAGGATTAACATCAGAGGGACAGATGAAAGAAAAAGGGAGCATAAATAGAGAGTGGAGGAATGGAAAAGGAGAGTAGGAGGAAGAGTAAGGAAGGAAGGAACATTGGGGTTAGGACTACAAGAGTGTGAGAGGGATAAGAGTGGTGAGTGAGACCTTGGCTAAAAGGCAACATTATCCTGTTTTGAATACCATCATCATTTTGGTCAGACACCAGGCTACAACCCACCTCAAAGACTCTGGATGGAGTAAGATAGATAATGTTGTTGTCTTCAGGCCCTTTCTTATAGCAAGGAAGATTGAAGTTAATAGGGGTTACCAACCTCTAATGGATATCTTGGGGATTAAGGAAGTATGGGCAAGGATGGAGGAAGCCCACAGGGACCTGATGGAGTCAGACAGAAGGTATGAGAAATTACCATCTAATAAGGTTGTAGAAGCCCTGACTTTTTGTTTTTATTTAGTAATAAAAGGATGCAGGTAATTCCAGCTCAAAAAGGGTGTCCTGCCAACCATATACTCCTTTCGGAAACACAGTGTCAAAAACATAGTGTACACCTGTGCCCAGCTGGATCCGTACCCTGATCTGTAGTGCCTTCTCTTCAGTGGCACAGCACAGGTTTAGGGGTAACAGATACCCTCTTGAAAGCTGCAGTGCTTTTCATGTTTCTGAACACAGATCCTCTGTTCCCAAAATTATAAAACTATGAGAGTTCCTATTCTGGTGGCACATTAAACTTCAAAGGAAACCATACCGGAGTTTATGGTCTGGTGGCTAGCATCTTTCATCACTAACAAAGTGAGATCAAATTGATATTGCACATGTGGTAGTGCTGTTAGCCTAACTCAGCTATAGAACAGTTTTGGGTATTCCCCACAACCAGGGTATCTATACGACTCCCAGCAAGACTCTAGTCCTAGTGTTTGATCCTTTGTGAGGTTTTGTAGCACCCTCTCCAGTGAGACAGTCACTCAACAGAACTCTGTCCTGGGAAGAGGACTCAAAGGGTACAAACTTCACAAAAGGACACGCCTTACACCAGTGTGCTACATACCAAACGGGCCTTTGATACTATTGAAAAGGGAAGAGGCAGCGTTATTGTAGACAGCGGGAGCTCAAGCCAGCACAAGGAAGGATACACTATCTTGTTTTCTCTCTGTAGCTCCCTTCCTTTCTGCCCCCTTCACTTCCTTTAACACAAAGCACTGTGCATGTGCGGTCAAAAAGCAAAGTCTACTTTTTCCACGAATATAGATTGGATCCTTGAATCAAACTTGATTTTGTCCAATCTTTTGTAGACCTTTTCCCTTAAAAGAACAACACTCCCAGTGCTTCTTTGAATCATCTCTAGATTCAAACCTCTGAAGAAGATTCCTGTTGTGAGATCAGTCATTTCCAAAGTCCTACAGTTGTGAGATGAAGATGTGCAATCTAAGGCAGTGGCAAGCTCTGGAGGATAGCTCAAAGGCAATGTGCTTGCCTTGGAAGCAAGACGACACAGAGCAACACAGGTTCAATCCCCAGGTCTACGCTTAGAAACCTCTGGGTATTGAGTGTGTTATAAATAACCTATCATGTCATATCACTAACCTTCCCCAGAACGCATTGGGATTGTCTTGTTGCTGGAGCAAGACCTGCCTCTCTGCCAGCCACACTGGTGCCCAAACCCTTGCCATACTAAAGGACTCCTGCAGTTATGTGCCAGCCTCTCCCTGATTTGGGAGCCCGATGAAAAGGACTACTCTTGCCCCTGAGACTGTACAATGGGACTCCCAGCACCTGAGAGGCATGACAGCCATGATTCCTGCAGTTCGATTCTCAAACTGCTTCTTTCTGTGAGGGCTGAAAAGCCACGTGGAAGGGATGTCGCTTTGTGTTTTTGAGGCCCTTTCTTGGCAGGAGGATGAGAGCCTGTGCTTATCCCCTCCTTGGATTTTCTTTTATCAATTGTGTTTTATTATCTGGCTTTGATGTGGTTGCCTGAGCCTTTTCTGGACTTCAGTGCTCATGTACCAGCGAGCAGCCTTGTCAAGCTCCCCTGGGTCTGTGATACTCTTGTGAACTAAATGCTGGTGTAGTTCCATGTAGATCCTTCCTGGTCCTCCCATTCTAGTCAGAGGGTTTGATGGCCTCACCCGATGCCAACTGGCTATGATGGAGTTTTTCTGGAGGATTGAGCCCTCCCAGCTCGATGTTGCTGTCAAGGGCGCAATTCCAACGGACTGTCTACTGGGGAATGACAAGCCTGATGCCAAAATTATTGCCCCAATCACAATATCTACCTATCATTGGCATCTAGTCCGGTATGCAATTTCTTTGACCACCTCTCCCAACTAATTGACTCTGTCTCTCCTGATCACCTCATTGTCATTGGTGACTTTGATCTCCACCCTCTCCCTGCTGCTGTATCCACTGACTTTAGCTTTCTTCTCCTTAACCACTCACTCTCTCTCTTCTGTCATCTCTCTGGCCAAATTCAAATGAAAACTCTCTCAACTGTAATCTCCTCTACTCTCAGCTTTCCACCTCGAATATCTCCACGGCTCATTTTCCCACCAATGACTCTATCGCCTTTGACTCAATCTCCACTCCTGCTGTGCAAGTTTCCATCCTCCAAACTCCCAGACTACCTCTCTGACCAACACAACTCTCCCTCATCCTATTCTGAACTCAACTTTCCATCCACTAAAGAAGCCTTCACTGACTTTAACACTGGTCTCTAAGCTCTCTTCTCCTCTCACTGCCCTCTAAACACATTTAGTCATATATCTGTCCCTCCACGCCTTGGATTATACCCTCTCATCAGCACCCTGAAAACAACAATGCCGAAAAATATTTGCACTTTGCGAGGTCAAGACACTCCAAATGTCCAACTCCCCCTAACTGCTCTTCAAGACTACTGCAATGCTCTTGACTCTGCCAAATGTAACTTATCTCTCTCTCTCTCTTTCTATTTGTTTCTCTCGCTCTCTAATTTCATCTCAATCCTCCCAACCCAGTCACCTCCAAAAATCCCCTAACTGAACTCTGAAACTCTCTTCCATCTCCTCCACTTTTTCTGCAAATGATCTTGCTTTCTACTTCGCTTAAACAATCTCTACCATTTGCATTACCCTGGCTACTTACTGTCTATCCTCTCCTTCTGCTCACTTTTCCCCCCACTCCTACTACTATGTCTGCCTTTATACCCACTTACCATGATGAGACTCTTGCCTTTCTCCTCATCGCTAACCCTTCCTGTACATCCACTTACCCACTATGCCCACACAGTGTTGTTCCACATATTACTTCCTTGTCAATTCCTGTCTTTATAATACTACTTTCCCCTATCCTATAAGACAGGTACTTCAATCCCTCTTCTTAAGAAACATGGTCTCCATCCTAACTGTCCTGCCACATTTTGTCCTGTCTCTTTTCTACTACACTATTCCAGAATCCTAGAGTGAGTAGTATTCAATTGACTCACTGAGTTCCTTGATACTCACAACCTCTGGGATCTGGTTTCCGTCCTCTGCATACTACCACCACAGCTCTCCTCAATGTCATCAAAATCACCAACTCTGCATATCATGCGGACCATTGATCTATTGTTATTCTTCTCAATCTCTCTGCATTCAATACTGTCAACCACTCTGACCTTCGCACTACACTATCTCTCCATAGCATCAGATATGAGGCCTGTGCTTCGTTTTCTTCATATCTTGCCCCACACCCTTTCAGGTTTCATGAAACAGCCTTATCTACCCACTGTCCCTCTCCTTATGGTTGGAGTCCCCTAAGGGGCTGTCCTTGGTCCACTTCTCTTAACTCTCTACTTCAGCTCTTTGCACCCTGATCTCTTCTTCTCTTATCCACTCTTCACTGAAGACACTCAGACATTCTTCTCCTTTCCCTCTGTAACTGTTGAACTGCTCATGTTCAACTCCACTAAGACTGACGTTATCTACTTCCCAGTCAAGCTAGCCATTCCTCTCTCCCTCTGCTTCTCTTCTCTCCCGACTACCTCCAATACTCTACTTCCACTTGTAACCTTGCCATCATCTTTGACCCATCTCATAACTTTTCACCCTTTGTCTCCAAATCTGCCACTGCAGCCAGACTTAACCTAATCAATATAAGAAAAATCCATCATCGTCTCCCTTTTAATACTGCTTAGCATTTAATCTCTTGCTTAGTTCTTTTCAGAAATGACTATTGTGTCAGTCTCAACTACAGCCTTTCCTTTCCGGTCCACACAACTTTCAACCTTTCTCACTTCACCTCTGCTTCTTCTGCACATCACTAGATTGGCTGGATATCTATGAAACAAAGAGTTAAGTATAAACTTCTTCTCATCATCTACAAAACTATCCATGGATGTGTCCCACCTTGCCTATCTGTTAATCTCACTCCCTACTCTCCCCTTTACTCATTAATATCACTCACTGCTCACCTCCTTGCCACTTCACTCTACCTTTCCTCACTCTGGAAGGCTCTTCCTCTCCCTCTCCGTACTCTGCTCATAGCTATTTCCAACCTCAAAGCTCTTCCCCTTTCTGAATAACCTATTTCCCTGCACTATATGATATACATCACCCTACTTCCATCTTTCCCTACCCTAATGGACAACCCTGCAGCACTTTTCCATCACCCCTCCATCGTTAATTTAGCACTTCCTCCACTATACCATTATTATGGTATTCTGTCCTGTCCCCATCCCTTGTTTATGTTTCTACCTTTGCCTGCAACATCAGGTCTTCAAAACACAGTCTCCCACCCCATTGTCAACTTTAAATCTAGTAAACATTTTGGTGCCAAAGATGCATTGCTTTTCAGTAATTTCTATAAATAAATAAATAAATACAAAATCTAGAGCCAAAACAACAGCCTGTGCAGCAAACCTTGCGGCAATGGGCCCAGGAGCACTTCCAGCTGGAGATGCTGATAGACTGGCACCACTGGCGTTGCCTAGTCCAGATCTCTAGCCCAAAAGGTGTCTTAACAAAACAGTTAGAGCCTAGTGATCATTGAGGTGTCTACTTCAGTGGCACCTGACCTATATCCCAGGGTTCATAACCTGTGGTGGAGGATACAGTAGTTTCAAAGCTCAGGGGCCTGCCAGAACCGAGTGACTTGCCCTTAGCTGGAGGTCCCAGCCAGGCTGGATATTTGCCAAGCACAGTATGACTTTCCTATACTTGCAGATCTCAACTATGTGAGCAGGTAGAGAAACAGGCTTACTGGAAAGCCCCTGTGATGTTCAAGGTGTACTGAAATGTTGGTGCCCTGTGCAATGAGATCAGGTATTCAGTAGCAGGGGTTGTTAGTGACTCAATATCACAGGAGGTTCCCACCAGACTTGGCTCATCACTTGGCAGTTTATGAGGTCTTGTCAAACTTGCCAAGCAACCATTATGTTTGGCAGGACACCAAAGGCGTCCGTAATTGCACTACCATTGGTTGGGCAGACTTTCGAGAGAATTTGAATGGGCATTTTGGGTTCTTTTCATCCTCAGTCCTCCTCAGGGAACCATTACATCTTGGTTGAGGCAGACCATGCCACCCGGTACCCAGAGGCTGTAGTCTTCAGAAGCATAACAGGGTTGCAAAGGCTTTGACAGGGATATTCTCCCATTTGGGATTCCCTACAGAAGTTATTTCTGACAGGGGATCCACTTCATATATTTGTATATGAAGGCTATGTGGGATTAATGTGCTGTTACCTATAGGTTATCCACAGCCTTTTACCCCCAGACCATTGGGCTTCCTGAACAGTTCCACAAGAATATAAAAGGCATGATGGGTGGCGTGGAAGAGCACATGAGGAGGACATTGGATATTCCACTGCCATGCCTTCTGTTTGAATACCGGTAGGTGCCTAAGAGCAGTGTGGGGTTCAGTCCCTTTCAGCTTCATTTTGAAGATTTTGAGATGGGTCGGCAATTCTCAAACTCCTTTCCACGACCTGGCAGATTATGTAATTATTCTATAATCCAAGATGAGCAAGTACAAAGAACAGAGCACGAAAAATCAGGCCACCATGGAGCTCATAAAGCAGTGGTATGCAAGAAAAGCCATTGTGACAGAATATACTCAAGGATAGATGGTCTGGGTAATGGAGCCAATCAAACTGAGGGCCCTTCATGACAAGAGTACTTGAAAAGATCAATGAGGTTAGTTACCTCAATGAACCAAAGACTCAAAGGCAGATGCACAGGGGCTTTCATGTAAACTGGCTGAAGCCTCACTACAGCTAGGATTACTGGTTGATGTTGCATGTGACAGATGATGAGACTGCAGAGGAGATAGATACATACCCAGACTTGTTACATGAAGAATCCAATTATTTGTTCCTGGAGAGAGCCCACATCTCTGCAGAATTAAGCAAGAAGCAATTGCAGGACTGACAAAAAATGCTCTGCATGTATGAATGTCTGCTATAACTGACTCCAGGTAAAATTGATTGGTGCATCCTTGACTTTGACACTGGAGACAGAAAGCCGGTGAAGAGCAAGATTCAACAGATGTCTGATAAGACAAAGGACACCATGAACGAGAAGGTCTCTGAGATAATTAATGTATGTGTACTGGTACTTTCACACATCCCATGTGCTAGCCCTATGGTACTGAGCGCTCAAATGTCCAGCTGTGGGAAGACTGACATCTGCTTTTGAGTGGACTACAGAAGCCTCAATTCTGTCATCAAGACAGTTGCACATTCCTTAACTAGGACAGGCAAGCTCATTGGCGGATTAATGTGCTGCCAAATTCATGTGTGCCTTTGACCTCATGGCAGGGTAGTGGCAGGTCATCCTAACTGACAAAGGAACAGAGATGACAGTATTGTCCAGCCCAGAAGTGCACTACTAGTTTCGTTTGAGGGTCATTGGATCAAAGTATGCCCCCAGCACCTTCGGAAGGATGGTGATGGTCCTAATACTTTATCTTTTCCCATCTAGTTGGCATTGCTGTCTTTAGCCAAACATGGGAAGATCATCTATCCCATGTGAAACAGGTGCTTCAAGCAACGCAGAAGGACGGATTGACTTTCAAGGCCTGATAGCTCACGTTATTGTTTGAGTTGGGCGGTATTCTGACTGGGATACTACCCTAACTTTATTTGCGTTACCGCCCACCCATCCAATGGCATTACCGCTAGATCATGGGTTGGGCGGTAAATGTTATTTCCCATTCCCCACTGGGTCCATTGGTGGTAACAAGGTTTAAGGGTCCACCCAATCATGAGTATGGCATGTTTATGCCCCGCTCAGAGCTGGCCTAAACATGCCGGGAAAATGATGATTTTTTTTTTTACTGCACGGTAATACCGCTGGCGGTAATGGCACCTAAAATGATAATTTTTCCAGCATGTTTACCCCAGCTCTGAGCTGTGGATAAACATGCCATACTCATGATTGGGCGGATCCTTAAACCCTGTTACCACTGCATTTAAGGGCTACTGCCCAACTCGTGGTGAGGCCCTTGATGTTTAACATATTCTGTGGTCTTTCTATAGCAGCATATTTTTGTTGTGTTTTCTATTCAGATATTATTGAACATGATGTGGTTACTTAAAGTATATATTATAGGGCGGCGATAGCTGCCCTATAGTTAAGGTGAATCAGAGACACATAGGAACCGCTCAAATATCTATCGTTAATATCTCTGAAATTTCAGTGATTAAACGTCTGCGGGCCCCCCTGATGGAAAAGTTTTGTAAAGATTCAATAAAAAATAAAAAAATGTATTAAGTGTCAAACATTTTTTTTCTCCAAAAGTGCAGCCTACTTCCCATTTCTTTTTCCCATAGACAAAAAAGGTAAATTGTTGCCAAAGTGCACAGCCCAAACCGCTGAACGGATTTGGACCAGCTTTGAAACAATTTGGGCACGAAGCGTTGACAATGCATGGTTTGAGGTTATTCTGTGCAGTAGTTATTTAAATATTTGACGGAGAAGCGAGTGGCCCCTTCCCCCAAAAAATAGAGATATCTCCCATGTGTATTGCAGGATCATGGATTTCAGAAGTGAAACAACCATCATCTTGTTTTTCTCTGGATGCGAGAGATATTTGCGGCTATAACCGAGGTTATTAGAAAATGAAATGCAGTAAAAAGCTATAGGCAGGTCAAAATGCATACAAATGTCATTAGGGTTGAGGTGGGGTGATGGCTAGAGGGCACTGAGTGAATTGTGGGAGTTGGAAGGGGAACAGGGACTCCTTTCATGATTAATGTTGGCCTAAGCCTAGTGCTCTACGAGGAAAACCCTGTTGCAAGGGTCCGATTTTGGATCGACTTCACCGCCATTTTAAGATTCATCTGCCATTTTGATTTCTTTTCGTATGATTCTCTGTTCTAAAATGGTGGACTGTGTTGTCAACTTGCAACCAAGCCTCCCGACATTGAGTTCTGTTAATGTTTAGGTTGTCCGAGAGCTGACTGTTTAGACTAGGTAAAGAGACCTTGCGGTCCATATGAACTGTCATCTGAGTATTGTCTGCGCATATAAGACTCATCCTTGTATAAACATTGGAACAACGTAAAGTAAACCTCAAGCGTAGACACAGGCTGAACTGCATTGTGTTGGAATATAGACTAAGGCTTACCGTGGGAGCCGAGAATATACACCACCATTGTGCCTTCATGGAAATGCAAACTCATGTAATCCTTTGCATATTATTGTATAGGCTGTATGTGAACTAGGCACAAAATCTAGACCACAGATTATTAACATGAAGAGGGGCTGGACAATATCATTCGAAATTGTATAAAAGTACAAATGTTTAGACGTCCAGCACTCTCTCACCTCTCTTTGTCAGGCTGGTATACGTTGCGGGGTGTTAAGAGCCAGATAGCTATCTTTGTTTCTTTGTAAACTGTGCAGAATACAAGATCTGTGAATCTTTTCAGCTTGTGATTGGTGTATTTAATTTGTGGTACTCAGCCTCGATATTTCTTTGCTCTTACAGATGGCGCCCGAATAGGGACCCTCAAGATTGATGCCACCTCATTGAAGAGTTGACGCGGCTATCGGACCGGGATCAGACGGTGAGAAAGGGGGCCCCTTCTTGGATGAGAAGCGACACCTCAACAGTACTGCACCACCCGATCCCTGGACGTTGAGCACGCGGTCCGAGACGGCATCTTGACGAGGGTGCATATATCGAGGCGGGCAGTTTTGCCGAAATCACAAAGCACGAGGGTCCTTTGTTTTCCTTAGTAATCCGATCAGACCTCCCTTAGTCCTTTGTATCAGGTGAGTTGTGCCCCGATTCTTAAGTATCCTGATATTCGATTTGGAGCATTGTTCTCGCGAGTAGAATTATTGACCAGGTAACACCAGTAATCTGACATGCCTGGGAAATGGTTTGCCTGTTTCAGGGTGTTATTCCTCAGAGACAGACAATCTTTGGAATTTGGCCATCCGGCACCAGAGGAGGGGTCGCCGGCATGAACTATGTACTGTAAGTAAGGCATTGGTAGTATAGTGTTTAACAATATTTAGCACAGACAAACTAGACAAGCTTCGAACTTCAGTGGCCAATCAATGGTAGCTTTGATATCTCTCGTATAGAATATTTAGAATCTATATTGTTAAAGAAGAAAGCTAGACCTGCAGCATTTGATATATTACAAATGTGGAAAAAAGAAGCTATGCAGCAGCTTAAAAGTAGAGAGAAACATGCACGCCGACATATGTCAAACACAGAGAAAGCGTTATTGTATGATCAGCAAAAAACGCCAGAGTCAGTTAGAAACATGGATAGGGCTTTTCAACTTGGTATACAGAAAATGTATCCTTCTAAAGATTTCCATGCATCAGATAATTAATAATAATAATTATTAATTTGCTATTTATATAGCGCTACAAACCCTCAGGTATCTGAGCGCTGCTTATTATTACCCACGGTGTGTGGTGCTCATTTATCGACCTTGGAAGGACGAAAGGCTGAGTTTGGCCCCGCCGGGATTCGAACCTTTGTTAGCAGGCTCTGCACAAATGTCAAAGTGAGCACACTTCTTGCTGTGCCACTTGACCGGCTTGATGAATTGATTGATAAGCTTTTAAATGAACGGAGGCCTGATGCTACTGCACCTCCACCATATGTACCGATTCCTGTTGCCTTACCTCTTCCTGCTATCGTTCCACCTCCCAGAGTAATTCCTACTACTCCTGTTATTTCTTCTACTGTTCCTCCGCTGCCAGCTTTGCTCCGGTTCCTATTATTGTTCCTCCACCTATACCTCCATCTCTTCCCGCTGTTGTGCTTCCGGTAGATTTGTCTTCGACGCCAGTAATGGCATCTTCATTACCTATTATACAAGATTTGCCTACATTCTCTCTTCCAAGTGGTTCTGTTCCGCTTGTAGCTGATAAGGGTGCTGAATCAAAAATTGTAACTTGTAATACAGTTTCTAAAGAAAAAAGCAAGACTTAACTGCATGGGCTAGACAGTGCATGGAGAAAGGTGAACAATCAGATGTTTTTGCTACACTCTCTAATCTAGATAGTTTTCCTGAGAAAAATGTTTTTATTGAAGGGATGGGAATCCATTTATCTGTAATGTGGAACAGACTGAATAATGTAGATATCCCACAAGGGTTAAGGGATCTGAATGTTTTAGCATATTCAAGAGATACTGCGGAGAAAGTATATGAGCACGTCGAGAGGGTATTTCAGTTAGAAGGAAGTTGGAAAGGTTTCGGAATGATGAAATAGATGGTGATAGTTTGAATGCTATTTTTGTACAGAAACATTATGTTCCACAAGGTAACGTGCCGTTGGGTCCTGTACATAAGAACCAATGTGCCTATTGCAGACAAGAGGGTCATTGGCGAGCACAATTCCCGATCCTCCAGCAGAGGTTGAATAACTCATATGGTGTCATGGGTACAACCCAGAGGCCACCCTGGGGTAGGGGGTCTTGGTAGAAGTCAGTTCGCTCAGAATTCTCAGTCTTTTTCGCAAAATAACCAGCAATCTAATATAGATAGCAAAAATATTTTCGATAACCCTTCTACTGCCTATCTTTCTGAGGATCTTCCCCTTGATGATATATAGTTCCGTTAGGACAGCCCGAAGCAGGGTCTGGAACCAATGCCTTTTGCCATTAATCAGAAAGGTCCCTACGTTGAGATGATAGTGGGAAATAGGAAACATCTATTTTGATAGATACGGGAGCACAGAGGTGTTCCATTGATCATTCACGGGTTCCAGACATTCCACTGTCAGGGCAGACTAATGTTTCTGTAGGGTTTTCTGGTAAACCAGTGGTTAGTATGGTTCCTTTGCCGGTACCGATTTCACTGGGTCCATTCACTGATCACTGTCCGTTTTTTTTTACAACAAACTGTGGAGCAAATTTGTTGGGGTTGAATCTGTTGAAGGAATTAAGTGCAGTAATTCATTGATCTTCGGATAGAGTGTGTTTGACGATTTCCCCACAGCAATTTTCTATCACTCAGTTTTTGACTAGACCTTTGCCACCGGAATTTAGTGACGTTCTGGAGTGTGAATGGGCAATTGATGACAATGATGTTGGTATTTTACAAATTGAGACTGTTAAAATCGTTTTGAAACCTGGAGTTAAGTTGCCACAAATTCCACAATATAAGATTTCGGTTGATGGTGAGCAAGCTTTGAAGAGTATAGTTTCTGATTTTGTACATCGTGGGGTAATTGAAGAAATTGCAGGAAGTTTGCGCAATAGTCCGATTTTACCAGTGTATAAGAAAGGGGATAATGCAATTCCTTTTCGGTTTATTATCGATTTACGTGCTATCAGTAAGATTGTTGCTCCACAATTTCCAATTGTGCCTGATGTAATGACGATATTGACGATGATTCCAGCTTCTGCAACACATTTTAGCGTTGTGGATCTTAAGAATGACTTCTTTAGCATTCCTATACACGAGGATAGCAGATACTTGTTCACGTTCACTCTAGGGGGACGCTCGTTTACATTCACCCGTGCGCCACAAGGGTACACGGAAAGTCTGAGCATTTACAGTAGGCTTTGAAAGAACAGCTCAACACACTTGAGTTGCCTACTACTTGTATATTGCTTCAATATGTCGACAATCTTCTTTTGGCTGCAGATTCAGAAAGTGCTTGTAAAGAAGGCACTGTGTTATTGATTATTCATCTAGCAAAACATGGACATAAAGCTTCATTGAAAAAGTTTCAATATTGTCGACAGGAGGTCCCCTTTTTAGGCTATCTCCTGTCAAAGGAGGGAAGAAGATTGACACCTGAGCGAAATAAAATCATTTCTAGCATGTCTGTCCCAAATACACAGAAGGAAGTCAGAGCCTTGATAGGATTGGCTTCTTACTGTAGACAGTGGATCCCAAACTTCTCACTAGTGATCAAACCAATGTTGGCTTTGAGAAAGAAGGGCATTTCTTTGCCATTGCCGTGGAACTTGGAACACCAGAAAACTTTTGATTTGCTAAAGACTGCACTGTATTCAGCACCGGTTTTGGGCACACCAAATTATGCAAAGGCCTTCGAGTTGTATGTGCATGAACGTGATGGATGTGCTTTGGCTGTGTTAATGCGGGAACATGGGGGGAAGAATAGGCCATGCGGTTACTTCTCCTCCACCCTTGATCCTGTTTCATGCGCTTTGCCAAGATGTCTGAGAGCTGTTGCTGCTGCTGCTGCGTCTCTAAAACAGAGCAAGGGTATGGTCTTAGGCCATGCTTTAACCTTGTTGGTACCTCACTCTGTAGATGTTCTATTAAACAGAACGCAAACACATCTTACTTCCACACGATTAACGAGATACGAATTGATCTTTTTTGCACCCCATATCCAAATTAAAAGATGTTGTGTATTAAATCCAGCTGATGTGTTACCTCTTCCGCAAGATATTGCTTGCAGTGACAATACGTCATACGACTGCCTTTATACCACAGAACAAGAAAATAAAGGCAGGAATGATTTGAAAGATACACCTCTGAACGAGACATGAGGGGAGCTGTTTTGCGATGGCTCTTGTGTCAAACTTCCGAATGGTACATCCACTGCTTCTTATGCCATCACTACACTAAGCACGATTGTGGAAACCAAGAGAATTTCGCATAACTCCGCGCAGGCCGCAGAGATTATTGCATTGACTCGAGCTTGCGAACTTTCCGAAGGGCTAGGAGTGAATTTATATACTGGCAGTCAGTATGCCTTTGGGGTGGTTCACAACTTCCAAAGACTTTGGGTAGAACAAGGTTTCTTGACCTCACATGGAACACAGATTCAATATGGCACCTTGATAGTTCAGCTACTCTCAGCGCTTGCACTTCCCACTCAGTTAGCGATTATGTGCGGCACATCAGAAAATCATAGATGATGTAGGAAAATGGAACGCTTTTGCTGACCAGACAGCCAAACAGACTGCTACTGATCTCTATTCAGAAAAGTATACTACAAGGGAAGCCACAAATGTCTGTACTTTAGATGAAGGAATTGATTCCATAAGAAATATCCAAGCCGATGCCACTCTATAAGAAACCAAACAATGGACTGAGGGCTTGCCGAGGTTGGATGATGATGGGTGTTGGGTGAATAACTCAGAGGGAAAATGGATGTTGCCAGACGCGTATGTTACTATGATGGTTTCAATGGCTCATGGTCTCACTCACATATGTGCTAGGAAAATTTGTAAAATGTTAGAAACTGTCTGGGTAAATGTTAACATCCCGAAAAACTGCTGAGCGTTTTGTCCAGAGTTGTTGTAACGCTCACCTGGTTCCCACAGAGGCGCGGCGTCGAAGGCGCAGAACTCTGAAGATGGACAGGAAGGGCCCCTCTATTCTGGCTTCCCTGGCTTGTTGGATACCCTCCTGTGCGTGAAAAGGGAGTATTACCAACTGTGGAACAATGCTCAAGCCTCCCACTCCCTTCCAACCCTCCACGATACCTCCTCCACGATTCCCCGTGAAGCCTCACCTTAGGGTTTGGAAGGATGAGCTCTCCATCCTGCTTCTGATGCAGGGGCGCGTTGAAACCCAGTTACTTCACTGGATTGAGGATTGATGGGAGTTCAGGTAAGCTTGACTGTTCAGGTAAGGCGCTGTAAAAGTTCTGTTCAAAAGTTCAAGCTTAATAATAATGTTCGTTGTCTAATTGCAGCAAGCGCTAATGCTTATGTCTTTTTCCCCTTAGGGGCCGGGGTTCGGAGTGCCGGAGATATGGCGCCGACCCGAAGTGAAACAGTTCTGGATGAGCGCTCAGGTAATGTCTTTGCATTCGCTCATTCAATGTCTTTGTCTTTTTTCCCCATAGGGGCCGGGGTCCGGAGATGCCAGGAAGCGGCAGGACCCGAAATGCAGTGGGAATAATCCAACAGGTAAGACTTAAAAGGAAACTGAGCTTTCCTTATTCCTTTTCTCCCTCTCACCTTTGTTCTTGTCTTATTTCCTCTAGGCACCGGGGCGTAGCTGAATTCCGAAGATCGCTGCTGAAGATGGAAGCGCCTTGCAAAGGTGAGTAAAATGCAGCGCTGCAGCGATCGAAACAAAATGCCTTTAAAATGATGTCTTCCTTTTCAGGGCCGTTGGAGAAATGACTCTGGGATGCAGATTTAGCAGGTAAGGGCTTTTCTTCTCCTATTCTCTTCCTTTCTCCCCTTGCAGGTGTTCCAGGGTGCTGGCAGGCGTGGCTGAAGTCAGGATGCAGGAGCTGACACGGTGAGCGTCCAGCTGCTAGGTGCAGAACAACGCGAAGCACGTGTGGCTGTTCGGGTGGGGTTTAAATAGCCTTGGAAGAAGTTCCTGGTATGTATCCTTCCACCAATCAGGTATGTATCCTTCCCTGACCACACCCGGGTGGTGAAGTAGTCCTACAGGTAAAGTAGTCCCTTTCAGGCCTCAAGAGGGCCTGGATGAAGCAGCAAGGTCTGCATCAGGTAAGTGTGCACCCAAGCACTTAAACACATATCCTCTTCTATGAGCCTGGCGCCTAAGGTGCCAGGACTGGGGTCTGCTATGAGCCTGGCGCCTAAGGCACCAGGACTGAGTCCAAAGGGCCCCGACTTGGGCCCGCTGAGACTTCCCTGGGGAAAATGATGTCTGCCTCTGGGGTTGCTGGGCCCGGCCTGGCTCCTTGGAGGTAGGCATCATGACAGTACCCCCCCTCAAGGCCCCTCCCAAGGTCTTTTCCTCCGGGGGTTTTGGTTTGTGCGGGAATCTTCGATGGAATCGTTGAATTAATCATGGTGCGTGAACATAGTTACTGGGTTCCCAAGATCTTTCCTGAGGTCCATATCCTTTCCAATCAACAAGATAGAAGAGTTTCGACTTAACTATCTTGGAATCTAAAATGTCTTTCACTTCGAATTCTAATTCTCCATCAATTTGGACAGGGCCTGGGGGCTCAGACAGTCTGGTTCCAGGTTGTACTGGTTTTAGAAGAGATGCGTGAAAAACGGGATGAATCCGCATGTTGGATGGTAAATCGAGTTTAAAGGCCACTGGGTTGATAATAGCTTTGATGGGCTAAGGCCCAATGAATCTGGGATTAAAAGTTCGCTGACCCTTGAGGGGTAGATGTTTAGTTGCTAGCCATACCTGATCTCCTACTTGGTAAGGAGGAGTTTTACTTCGGTGCAAATCAGCGTTTTCTTGATACTTTTTCTTGGCTTGCTGTAAGTGGGTTGTAGCTTCTTTGAAGGCTTGGGTTATTGTGGAATGTAGGTGATTTACTGCAGGCATCTCCAGGGTCAGAGGAGGATCTAGGTCAGAGGTCCGAGGATGGTGACCATACAGGGTATAAAAAGGAGTCTGTCCGGTTCCAGAATGCACTGAATTGTTGTATGCATATTCTGCAATCCAAAGGATGTCTTTCCAATTTAACTCGGATTGGTGTAACATGCACCGCAGATATTGCTCGAGAGTCTGATTGGTTCTCTCGGTTTGTCCGTCGGTCTGGGGGTGGTGGCTGGTGGATAACCGCACGTCTATTTGTGCTAGTTGGCAACATTTCTTCCAAAAGTGGGAGATAAATTGACTTCCACGGTCTGAGACTAATATGGAAGGGAAACCATGTAACCGCACTATATTTTCCATAAATTCCTTGGCCAAGGTGGAAGCTGACGGCAATCCTTTTAAAGGGATAAAATGGGCCATTTTGGAGAATAGATCCACTATTACGAGAATCGTGTTGTAACCACCACAAGGAGGCAGGTCAGTTATAAAGTCCATTGACAAGGTGTGCCAAGGTGCTGGTGGAATGTCCAAAGGTTGAAGTAGGCCGGCTGGACTTTTCTTTTGACTCTTATTTTGGGCACAGATTCCGCAAGACAACACAAATGACTTTATGTCTTTTCTCCAAGAAGGGCACCAGAAGTGGCGTTTGATCTTTTCTTCTGTTTTCGCAATACCGGGGTGTCCTTCCATTAATGATTCATGATGACGGGTAATGACAAGTTCCTGCAATTCTTTACTTGGCAGAAATAACCGCTCTTGGAAGTAGGGTAAATCATCCTTAACGGTATAGTGAGGACCCTTTTGACTCCATTCCAGTAAGGCAGAAGAGTCAAAAAGCTGTTTTACTTGAGCCTGGATGTCCTCAATGGTTTGCAATGAAGTCAAGCCCAGAATTCTTTGTTCCGGTATGATTGGCACAGGTTCTAAACTCGAATTGGGTTCTTCCATGCCTATCCGGGATAAGGCATCTGCCTTACCATTCTTGCAGCCAGGGCGATAGGTAATTACAAAATCAAATTCCGCAAAGAATAAAGCCCATCGGAGTTGTCGCGAAGATTGAGCTTTGGCCGTCTTTAAATACTGCAAATTTCTGTGGTCCGTAATTACAGTGATGGTGTGTCTTGCACCGAGAAGATAGTGACGCCAAGCCTTGAAAGCTGATTTAATAGCCAGTAGTTCTTTGTCGGTAATTGCGTAATTGAGTTCAGGTGGAGAGAATTTTCTGGACCAAAAGGCTACAGGGTGTAGTTGGTTAGTTTCTGGGTCTCTTTGCGACAGGACAGCTCCCATGGCCGAACTGGATGCATCGGTTTCCACGATGTAAGGGAGATCTGGGCGCGGGTGCTTCAATACAGGTGCAGAGGTGAATTTGGTTTTCAGGTCCTGAAAGGCTTGTTCAGCCTCAAGAATCCATTCAAAGCGTTTATTTTTCTTTAGGAGAGCTGTGATGGGTTGAACAGTTCGAAAAAAAATTCCGGGATGAACCTTCGATAGAAATTGGCAAAGCCAAGCATGCTTTGCACTCCCTTCACAGAGCTAGGAGATGGCCATTTGAGAATGGCGTCCACTTTCCGCGAGTCCATTCGGATTCCTTGAGGTGTCAGGATGAATCCGAGAAACTCCACTTCTGTGGTATGAAAAACGCATTTTTCGAGCTTGGCAAATAATTTGTGCTGGCGCAATTTCTCAAGAACTGCCCTAACATGGTTTCTGTGATCAGATTCTGAGGAGGAATACACCAGGATGTCGTCAATATAAACGATGACACAAACATCGATAAGTTCCCGAAGAACATCATTCATGAAGTACTGAAAGGCGGCAGGTGCGTTGCACAAACCGAAGGGCATTACTTGATATTCGAAGAGCCCAAATTTGGTGCGGAATGCAGTCTTCCACTAGTCGCCCTCTTTTATACGTACCAGGTGGTAAGCTCCTCGGAGATCTAGCTTGGTGTACACACGAGCATATTTTACTTGGTCGATAAGCTCAGGTATCAGGGGCAAAGGGTAACGATTCTTAATCGTTATCTGATTTAGGGCGCGGTAGTCAATACAGGCCCTAAGGTCTCCTTCCTTTTTAGGTACGAAGAACAAAGCGGAAGAGACTGGTGACTTTGATGGGCGAATGAAGCCATTGGCCAGGTATTGATCCAAATACTGGCGCAAATGCAGGTTCTCAGGTTCAGTAAGAGCATAAATCCTACTACAAGGTAGTTGTGCATTGGGTATCAAGTCGATTTGGCAATCGTAAGATCGATGGGGAGGTAAGGTGTTAGCCTGCTCTTTCTGAAAAACGTCTTGGAATTCTTGGTATTCAGATGGTAGCTGTACAGGGGTGGAAGTTACAGAGGCTAGACCCATAGCTGGATTCCTTGGGTAACAGGTTGGTTCACAATCAGGAAAAGTTATCTTCTTTGCTCGCCAGTCTATTCTCGGATTATGTGTTTCTAACCAAGGGATACCAAGAAGTACTTGAAATTGTGGGGCCTTGATCACATCAAACACGATTGCTTCCCGATGTCCGTCCTGACCCACCAGAGTGATTTCAACTGTGGAATGCGTTACAGGCCCTGAGGCTATTTCGGTTCCATCAACTGTAGTAATTACATCTTCGGTTACTTTCGGGCGGAGAGGAAGCTTAATCCTGGAAGCCAATTCACGGTCTATGTAATTTCCAATAGCTCCACTGTCTATGTATGCTTTTATAGCATGCAACTGCTGAGGCTGTTTTGGGTTCACAAGCACCATTGGCATGACAAAATGCGAGGTCAAAGAGTTTGTTTTCAAGCTCGGCAAGCGGACCCCTACGCTTGTCGGGCTAGGTCGTTTCCCGAACCAGGTGTCAATAACTCGTTATCAGTGGCTCCAACCACCTTCTTGGGTGGTTTAACTGGACAACTTTGAAGAAAGTGACCGGAAGATCCGCAATACAGACAAAGTTGCATTTGTCGCCTTCTCTCTCGTTCCTTCTGCGTTAATGGTCCTTTAACACTGCCAATTTGCATAGGTTCGGAAACGTCAGTACTCTTGGAGTTAACGTGGGTCTTGATAGGTAGTCTGGTTTCATACTTGAGCCGATTTGCTTTTCTATTTTGAAGTCTGTGATCAAGTTGAACCACTAAGTCTATGTAGTCTGCGCAGGCCTGGGGTGGATCTACTATCTGAGCTATAACATCTTTAAGCTCTCCGCGCAGGCCTCGATGAAACAATGTGATCCTTTTATTTTCAGGCCATCCGGTTTCCACAACTAGTCTATTAAAGGTGGCGATATAGGACAAAAGATCCTGATTACCTTGTCGTAAGGATAGCAGTTCGTTGTCAAGGGCCTGTCCCTGCGAGTGTCGAGCGAACAATCTTTCCATGCTGGCCTGGAAGCCCTGGAAATCCCGGAGAATGGGATCATCCTGATTTACCAATGGAATAGACCAATCTGCAGCACAGCCACTGAGGTAAGATAGTACAAAGGCTACTTTCGTCTTGTCGTTGGGGAAGGCCCCGGGCCTGCATAAAAAGTGTAAACGGCATTGGTTCATAAAAACGGCATATTTCTTGGGATCCCCCGCAAAACGTTCCGGCGGGGCCAAAGGCATGTGTCCAGGTAGATTGATTTGTACCGGGTTATTCGAACCCATTGTTGTAGAAATATCTCCGGAAACAGGTAAAGGAGTGTGCTCTGCCTGGCCCTGCAATAACCTTTTGGCCAGATCATCAGTTCTTTCCTTGGATAGGATTAGTTCCCTTCTGAGAGCATTAGTCTCCTGGCGGGCTGAGTGCACTTCTGCCCGTAATTCCCCTAAAAGATGGGCCAGCTGATCTGTCTCGGAAGTCTCCATAGCGCCCAGGTGGGAAATTGTGGTAAGGCTTCGCGTTCTGTAACGCTCACCTGGTTCCCACGGAGGCGCGGCATCGAAGGCGCTGAACTCTGAAGATGGACAGGAAGGGCCCCTCTATTCTGGCTTCCCTGGCTCGTTGGATACCCTCCTGTGCGTGAAAAGGGAGTATTACCAACTGTGGAACAATGCTCAAGCCTCCCACTCCCTTCCAACCCTCCACGATACCTCCTCCACGATTCCCCGTGAAGCCTCACCTTAGGGTTTGGAAGGATGAGCTCTCCATCCTGCTTCTGATGCAGGGGCGCGTTGAAACCCAGTTACTTCACTGGATTGAGGATTGATGGGAGTTCAGGTAAGCTTGACTGTTCAGGTAAGGCGCTGTAAAAGTTCTGTTCAAAAGTTCAAGCTTAATAATAATGTTCGTTGTCTAATTGCAGCAAGCGCTAATGCTTATGTCTTTTTCCCCTTAGGGGCCGGGGTTCGGAGTGCCGGAGATATGGTGCCGACCCGAAGTGAAACAGTTCTGGATGAGCGCTCAGGTAATGTCTTTGCATTCGCTTATTCAATGTCTTTGTCTTTTTTCCCCATAGGGGCCGGGGTCCGGAGATGCCAGGAAGCGGCAGGACCCGAAATGCAGTGGGAATAATCCAACAGGTAAGACTTAAAAGGAAACTGAGCTTTCCTTATTCCTTTTCTCCCTCTCACCTTTGTTCTTGTCTTTTTTCCTCTAGGCACCGGGGCGTAGCTGAATCCGGAAGATCGCTGCTGAAGATGGAAGCGCCTTGCAAAGGTGAGTAAAATGCAGCGCTGCAGCGATCGAAACAAAATGCCTTTAAAATGATGTCTTCCTTTTCAGGGCCGTTGGAGAAATGACTCCGGGATGCAGATTTAGCAGGTAAGGGCTTTTCTTCTCCTATTCTCTTCCTTTCTCCCCTTGCAGGTGTTCCAGGGTGCTGACAGGGGTGGCTGAAGTCAGGATGCAGGAGCTGACACGGTGAGCGTCCAGCTGCTAGGTGCAGAACAACGCGAAGCACGTGTGGCTGTTCGGGTGTGGTTTAAATAGCCTTGGAAGAAGTTCCTGGTATGTATCCTTCCACCAATCAGGTATGTATCCTTCCCCGACCACACCCGGGTGGTGAAGTAATCCTACAGATAAAGTAGTCCCATTCAGGCCTCAAGAAGCAGCAAGGTCTGCATCAGGTAAGTGTGCACCCAAGCACTTAAACACACATCCTCTTCTATGAGCCTGGCGCCTAAGGCGCCAGGACTGGGGTCCGCTATGAGCCTGGCGCCTAAGGCGCCAGGACTGAGTCCAAAGAGCCCCGACTTGGGCCCGCTGAGACTTCCCTGGGGAAAATGATGTCTGCCTCTGGGGTTGCTGGGCCCGGCCTGGCTCCTTGGAGGTAGGCATCATGACAGTTGTATGATCTGTTTACAGCACAATGTGGGGAAGGGTACATCGACACCAAGGGGTAGTTGTGGTACACCTTCTGCCCCTTTCGAGGTAATTCACTTTGACTTTATTGAAATGGAGCGCTGTAACAATTTTAAGTACGTTTTGGTAGTTATTTGTGCTTTTAGTAAATGGGTTAAAGCCTTCCCTGTGAAAGATGCCACAGCAATGACAACGGCGAAAACCATGCTTAAGGAATATTTTCCTAGGTTTGGTTTGCCGAGGGTCATCTGGTCAGATAATGGTCCACATTTTATCAATGCTGTTATTCTGTAAGTATGCGTTGGATTACAGATCGATAAATGGTTCCATTCGGCTAGACATGCTCAAAGTGCTGGACTTGTAGAGCGCCACAATGGTATTTTAAGAATAAAATCGCCACGGTTTGCGCCGGCACCAATTTGAAATGGCCGGACACTTCACCTATAGCTCTTCTTTCAATGCGCACGACCCCACAGACTAGGACTGGGCTCTCCCCTTATTAAATAATTATGGGGAGGCCAGCTAACATTTGGAATCTGCCTAAACCTACATATTTAAGAGATGTGGAGCACTTACTTCTTTCTGAGTATTGTGAATGGTTAACTCAAAATCTGTATTTGATTTATAACAATTGCGAGAAGCCCTCCCAGTTAAATACGAGGGGCCAGGACACAGAATTCGACCCAGTGACTGGGTGCTCACAAAGTCGTTTGAGAGAGCATCCAGTTGGAGGGGCATTTTCAGGTCCTATTGGCCACACAGACTGCCGTACGAATAGCCAGTAAGAGACACTGGATACCCGCGATGCATGTCAAGAGGATACCTTTCCCTTTGCCACACGACAGAGAAGACAAGGAGAAACTTACTTGCTCTGTTCCCAAAGATCGATCAGCATTGAACAGCATTGAACAGCACTGAGGGTGTTTCAGAGACACATCCTGAGCCCGCGGGGCCTGGGGAAATTGCTGCTTTGTCTACATACTCTTCTACAGATCCTGTTGCACCTTTGTCCGGTTTTGTTGCCAATTCATCACTTCAATCAGGAAGCAACGACGCACTGTTCACAGATCACACGGTACAGGAGTCGTAAGGTACAATCTGCGTCCACGAAGCTAGACTTACTGCACAGCTCGGCTGTGCCAACAGGGGAACAACTACAGAGCTTGTCCTTTGCCACGCCTTTTGCATTTGAAGAAAATTAGGTGGCCGGGGATAGGGAAAGACTAAGAAAATGCGTGATCCGGAGATCACCCGCAAACGGACTACAAAGTTTTTCACAGGAATCTTTTAAAAAAAAAAGAGCTTCAAGGAACAATCCCTATTCTTGCAGAACAAACAAGCGGCTGTGTGACCAATACAGACATTGGCCGATCAAATACATGGTCCGTGAGGACGTATTGTTTTCTCATAATTGTATTAACCAGTTTCACTGTATTGATTGCTTTCGGATTTTGGTATATGGAAAAAGTGCACCCAAACATTCTTGCCTACTGAGAATGTTCCTACTATGTCTACACCTTTCGCGCACCTGCACACTTTATCTCCTAGGAACTCCCAACATAGACAGAGCTATCATAACAATAAATTACTGTTAATAATGAATGCAACTCATGCGATTTTGAATAGGACTAATTGCTGGGTATGCTCTCACTTACCGCAACATGGAGAAAAAGTGTTGGGCTGGTATATTCATCCTTTGGCTTTAACTACTGCATGGTATGTTTCTTTAAGGGCACTGTTCTTTGGCTGATGGAATGATAGCATCTCAGGGAATTTTGACGGGACGAATTGAATGAGTTTGAAATACGAGTCCTAATGCCTCTGGGATGCTCACTCTTGACAAATAGGAGCAAGCTTAATGTAGCTTCTATTAGGCATTCTGATAGACTGTCCAGACCTTTCCAATCACTTATTTCTTTCAAGATGGCTCCAGTAGGCAACAGGGATGCTATGCCACCTTCTTATACTGTTAATCATAGCCCCAACTCTGTTTCTTTCTGCATACAAAGGAATGGTACTCATTCAATGGGCGATTTCGAGGGTTGCACCAATGTTGCAAACTTGACCACTGAGAACAGACCTTTGTATGCAGGCGAACCTGTTTACTTTGTGGTAATGAGGCTTTTCCATGGCTACCCAGGGATTCTGCTACCAGGGGTCCATGTTGCCAGTACCACTGAAATCTCTAGGGCTCATCCAAGGCGGGACGAGAATGGTGATACTCCTTCACAAGTTCTAGGTGATGTAGCAAAATCTTTTGTACCATTTTAGGGGTAGATTATGAATTCCGTGGATATCAGGAGACTAGCAAGAGTACTGGAGAGAACCATCAACCGCACCACTGACATACTCTATAACATGACTCTAGAACAAAAGGCAATTAGATGAGTGGCACTGCAAAACTGGATGGTATTAGACGTCATCTTGGCTGAGCGTGGTGGAGTATGCAAATTGGTGGGGTCCGCTTGTTGTGTTTTCCGACCAGATTCCTCCCGACCATAGTTAAGGCAATACAAAATCTGCATGTCCAGAAGTTCAGAAGTGCACTTTTTTCGGTCTTATTGGTAATCCTTGGCATTTTGCTGTTTTGTTGTTGTTGCATACAATGTCTTCCTGCCATGTGTTCAATGCTAGGGGGATGTTGCACGCAAACGGTAGTAGCACTAGCACCAAAAGTACATACGCCTGAGAAAATGACTAATGTATTTGTAATGAAAGATATCACTGAGAAAGACTTAATGGCGATTGATATATCTGATGAAAATGATTCAGGATGCATGGATATTGAAACGTGGAGTTATGAGTAAAATGACTATATCTAGTAAAGCGCTTGGCTTAGGCCAAAAGGAGGGTTTGTGAAACGGTGAATATAAAGTGCCTCCTTTTATGATTAATATTGGCCTAAGCCTAGTGCTCTACAAGGAAAACCGCGTTGCAAGGTTCCGATTTTGGATCGACTTCGCCGCCATTTTAAGATTCATCCGCCATTTTGATTTCTGTTTGTACGATTCTCTGTTCTAATATGGTGGACTGTGTTTTCAACTTGCAAC
Source organism: Ambystoma mexicanum (assembly GCF_040938575.1). Lineage (NCBI taxonomy): Eukaryota > Metazoa > Chordata > Amphibia > Caudata > Ambystomatidae > Ambystoma > Ambystoma mexicanum. The sequence goes on from NC_090929.1 coordinate 1,548,819,606, forward strand.
CAATCCTCCCGACCTTTGAGTTCTGTTAATGTTTAGGTTGTCTGAGAGCTGACTGTTTAGACTAGGTAAAGAGACCTTGTGCTCCATATGAATTGTCATCTGAGTATTGTCTGCGCATATAAGACTCATCCTTGTATAAACGTTGGAACAATGTAAAGTAAACCTCAAGCGTAGACACAGGCCAAAATTATTGTGTTGGAATATAGACTAAGGCTTACCACGGGATTTGAGAATATATGAAATGATATCATAAGTTATTTATAACATGCTTTTACCCAGAGGTTTCTAAGCGTGGACCCGGGGATCAAACCTGTGGTGCTCCGTGTCGTCTTGCTTCCAAGGCGAGCACGTTGCCCCTGAGCTATCCTCCCATGAAGGCACCAGCATTGTGCCTTCATGGAAATGCAAACTCATGTAATCCTTTGCATATTATTGTATAAGCTGTATGTGAACTAGGCACAAACTTTATACCATAGATTATTAACATGAATAGGGGCTGAACAATATTATTCGAAATTGTATAAAACTATGAATGTTTAGACGTCCAGCACTCTCATACCTCTCTTTGTCAGGCTGGTATACGTTGCGGGGTGTTGATAGCCAGATAGCTATCTGTGTTTCTTTGTAAACTGTGCAGAATAAAAGATCTGTGAATCTTTTCAACCCGTGATTGGTGTATTTCATTTGTGGTACTCAGCCTCGATATTACTTTGCTCTTACAACATCTGAAAGCAAACTTTGTCACAGAACTAGCATGTGTTTTGAGGTGAAAGGGAGAGGGCACGGGAGGTGATGACGCCATCTGAGGAGTGGAGGCAGCTGGCACAGATGAGCGGGGCACTTGGTGATGGCAGGGAAGCATTTTATTTGGGTTGTTTTGCCGATATTCACTACTATATCCGAGGCTACAAAGGACTACAGATACCCGCGGGTAAGAATAGTTCTTTATTCGTGGCTATATTATTGGGGGTGTCTGTGTTTCATTTATTTTCAAAAGTTATTTGTATAGGTATAGTGACGTTGGGGGTGAAAAATCACTGGACATGGCCAAAGGCCATGATCAGTAACCTGGTGGGTATTAGAGAGTCTTTTTTTTATTTTGGATGTGTTTTCAGACTTTTGAACATGTGAGACTTTGGAGAAAAATAGAAGAACATTTTTTGACAAAATCAATATAAAAAAGAAATAATTGTAGTCTAGTTTTAGATGTGCCATAAAATGTGTTTTACATTGTATATTTTCACTTCTGGTGTTATATTTTATGGCTGTGAAATGTTTGCCTATCTAGTTTTTGTTATGTACTTTTTATGCTTTCTTATTTTTCAGTTACTTTACGTAAGTACCTGAGTAGTGTTGTACTGTATTGATCATTTAATTTGGGTAGATTGTAGTCTAAAACTTGAAGTCAGTCCCCCTTTTAACCAACGTTTTGTAACCAGGGTTATGGTAAAAGTCAATGAACTGTAGCCATGGGTATAATAAAAAATAAATGTTTACTTATTATTTATTGTATTTGTTTCTTTATATATGATGAGTTGTCCTTATAAGGACTGTTTTGATGTAGTGTCGAACTTTAGCATATCAGGAGTACCCTTTTGAAGGTATGAAGGAACACTGCATTTCCTTCATCAGTTATTCGTGCTCCGTCATGGCTAAAGAAATTGGCCATGCTGAACTATATGCAATTGTTCGAAATCCATAATTGATTGAGGTCTGTCATGAATGTTGAACATGCTTTATTAACAATTTTCCATATTTATCTACTGTACCATAAAAATATGGTGGTCATCTCCATTTTTGTCCTTTCTTGAGATTGGAAAAGATAAAGATGGTGTGAGAAAATATGTCCATTAGTTTTCCCATTTCTTGTTTTATCATTAAAGTAAGGGACACCCCTCGTACCTTCCTCAAGTCATAGCCTCCACAATGAATTTGTATGACATCTGGGTGCCCTCTATGTCTCAGACTTAAACATTTTGCAAAGACTTGGAACCAACACATTATCTACATTCCAAACCATTTAATTGTAAAATCTCTCAAACCTACATCCAGGTTAATATTTAGTTTCTCACAAAAAGCCAGCAACCAAAACAGCCAACTGTCTCCAATCAGACACACAGGGCCTCATTACGACCCTGGCGGTATGTGGTTAATGGTGCCGGTAGAGCTGCCGGTGCTGTTACCCCATACCGCCTCATTACGAGGTCTGCTCAGGGGATCCGCTCAGGACGCCTGGTTTTACCAGATGTCCTGAGCGGGTCCCGCGAGCGGCCCAGCATGCTAACAATGGGCCGTCATTAACAGGCCCATTATTAGAATGCTCCCCATTCCCATTGAACCCTATGGGGCTCAAATGGAAATTATGATGTAACGGGTCCGGGTTCCTTGAATGGGGAAATACCTGGCCCTCCTAGGTCGGAATGGTCCAGTATTTCCCCATTCAGGGAACCCGGACCCGAGTTTGGGGTTAGCCATGGCCTTGGCTACCTCCAAACTCGTTATGAGGCCCACAGTTTTCAAATGAGCCATGATATCTGTAGTATTTTTTGTTTCCAGGAAAATGATTCCTAGTTTGAATTTCTAGTAGTTTGTATAAGCAGTGTTTGTATGATGTATGTGTGGTGTAGTTTCTAATTGGCTGATGGTGCTGTTGATATTATCTGCAGCTATAAAGCAGCCGCTCAACGCATGGCATTGCTATTCGTGGGTAGTTACCCACAACCCCCGACAGTGGCTATATTCGAGCAAATGACATGTTGTGTGTTTGTAAACTTTTGGTAGCCACGCCTATTTGAAATTTTGGATGGGGTGGCATCTTATATGAATTTAATGGGGGATTGTAAGAAACCTGGGGAGTGGAGGAAGGCTATGAGGAGTGGAGGGGGGCTGGTAGGCATGTTGGGAACAGTTTTTGGAGTTTGGTGGAGTGCAAATGCAATTTTTAATCCATAGTTTTTGCAGTTAGCTGCGGTTATCAGAAAACTTCTTGTGGGGCTTTTTGTCTAACCACATCTATGAAAAGCATGTGCGTAGGCACATCATTAATAATCTGCACTTTATTTGTTGTGGTTGGAACCACAGGTATATTTAAACTCACACCTATAAATATACATTTTCAATGTAATAATCATATTTTTATGTGAATGATACAGTACGGAATGGTATTTGTGTGTGTTATTTTATGTACTAAGTTGTTCACTTATTTGATTTTAAGATTTCAAGGCCACTTTAGGTTGATTTGGGGCTTGCAGACAAATGTGCATGTAGCCACGGATACAAACGGAGATCAGTAACTGTGTCGAATAGCTGCGGCTATGAAAGATGCAAGGTGGAGAAAAATAGATTTCTGTCAGTTTCATTGCTTTTTATTGGTTATTGTTACTTTTTGTTTGTGTAGCTGATGGTTGTGGGGAAAATACGTCATCTCTTTTAGTAGTTTTATTGGTGTATAGTTCTCTTTTTTGGTATTAATTTTGGAAAGTATAAAATTCACCATTTACTGCAGTTTTATCCTTTTGATTGCAGAACTCTCCCTGCGTACATGCTAGGAGTGTGGGTGATGTGAAAGTAAGTGATATTAAATGTTTATATGTTTAAAGGTCAATTTGCAGTGTTGTGGGTGTTAGTTATAGTAGTTACTGCTAGTAGATGGTGTTCATTATCATTTGTTTCATCTGCTCTGATTGTGTGGCAAGTATGTTTTATGTCTTTTTTAACTTTCACTAACATGGACCTACAACATTAGATTTAGCAATCACTGGCATTTATATGTAGGCATTTAGTTTTGTATTCATGTTCGTGATGTTGGAGGTGTATTTGATTGTATTTGTTGTCATTGTTTTGTGATTTCTGCTGTGCAGTAATATTAGCTGTTTTGAGCTTGCTGTGAGGTTGTACAATTGATGCTGTTTTGTAAATTCATTTTTGTCATTTCCTATTTTTTTATTTTGTTGTAAATATGATGTGTACAATATGAAATGTCATTATGAACTTGTCATGTGTGTAGGGTGCCAAACAAAGGACACACAGAGATTTGATAAGAAGTATGGAAATGACATTTGTTAGGTTATTAGTGTTAATATGTTGACACAGAAACGTTTGTATTGTCTACCTATTATTTGAAACATAGGTATGACTATACTCTATAAAGATTAATACTCAAAATAATGTTACAGTGCTGTCATGTCTTCATTTATTTATTTGTAAAACGGAAGACATAGTTAGGTTATATTTCTTGGTTTCCTGGACAAGGTTACATAAGGTAATCTTTACATTTGTAATCATGTAGTATGAAGAAATGTTTGCATAGTATTGTAATATCTGTATGTTGTAGGGAAGTGCCTTTATCACTGTACAAACTATGGATGTTGTGGGCAATACTCTTTTTCAAATTTGCTGATGCAAAAACTAGTTTGTATTGACCTAAATGTTAAATAGTTAAGATAACAGAAGATTGTTTTTTTTTCTCCGAGATTCAATTTTTTACTCTATAGCATGTTTAATGAAAACAACTTGTTAATAATTGTGAACTTGGAATACAATCAGTATTCCTTTAGTATCATTGTAAAAAAAAATTGTATTCATTTTGTTATCATGAACACCAGAAACCACTTGGTGGTGATAGTATGCTGAATAAATGGCCTTTAACATTAATATTAAGTACATTTTCTTTTCTTTCAGAGTTGGTAATTTTGAAGAAGGAGGCTAACAGGCTAACAAAGAGTTGTATATTTGTTTAATAATATTATTTCTAGCCACAGCTACAATATTAGACAATCAATCTGTGGATTTTTCTTGTGTTGCTAAAGTGAGTTACGACTTGAGTACCTTTATTTGTGGCTAAACTATTTCCCCTGTTAACCGCGGCTACAGACAATAATTGGGAATTTTGAGTACTGAAACTGTTTAAAATAAATTACAAAAGATATTTTAATATATTTTTGCAGTCTGTGTTCAGTTTGATATATTCTTGTAATGTAAAAGGTGACCCAAAAAAGGGCCATTTTGGGGGATGAAAAGAGGGGGGGGAATAGGGGAGGAAAACAAATAAAGATGAAACATATAACAAAGGGAATTAAAATAAAAAGAAACATTTATAAGTATTTTATTTGTATTTAATTTAGAAAAAACATGGGGAATATTGACACTTAAAAAAAAAAAAAACTAAGGATGACAGGTAATCTGGTGTTGGGCAATTAACTTCTGCCATTCCTTATATGTGGCATCTTCCTTGACTACCCATTTACAGCATTTTTTATACATGACTTTCATCATGGTTAGATTGAGGTTGATAAGAGAGGTGTTTGTGTAGTGGATACCACTGCTGATGTAGAGGCCTCATTTTTAGTCGGAGTTGTTGATCCGCTGGTGGTTGGAGGTTCTGCGAGTGGTGGTGATCCCCTTCTTTCGAGGGAATGGGCCCCATACATTTTTATTTTATGGTGTTAGTGTGCTTTTTGATGTTCATCATCCATCTCATCCCAATGGACTCTCACTAGAGGGTTGATCATTATTGTTGTTCCTAGGCTTTGAGATGGAAGATCAGAAGGCTCACCGCATAGAGGCTTATTACCAATGGTGCAGAGTATCTCCTCCACCTCTTTTCTGTAGTAGTGTTCCTTCACTTTGAAGAAGCGCCAACTGTCAGATGTTTTTTTCATTCCTGTGTGCTTCTTCCTTGGTGGTGATGGAGTGTTGACCCAAATGATGATGTCTTCACAACTCATGCTCTCCAGATCAGACATGTTGGAATATCTTAGTAGGAAGGAAAAAGTAAAATTTTCAAAAAGACATGACAAAAAAGACAATGCTGCAAAAAATAAAACACATAATAAAACAAATGTAAAAAGTAAAACAGAAAATACACAAACGGAACAAATCACAGTACAAAGGGAAATAGAATTAGGGGAAACGTGGGTAAAAAGAATCAGGAATTTAAGGGGTAAAGTGCCAAAAGTGCTTGCAGTTACTGAGAAACCATTTCAATAGCAAGTACAAAAAGCAATGATAAATGTGAACTTCATTTTTGTGGGTGTGGTTATTATTCGCGTATACATACTGCAGCGACATCTGATTGGACAGTCTTTTACGGGTGGATGTCATCAAATGGCGTGGGCGTAGCTGCATCAACATCTCACAATGTCTGATTGGTTCGTTCGTTTACGCGCATAAAGGTCACGTGTAGACTCGGAGCTGCAACGTGTGATTTCATTGGTTGATGGATTATGCATGAATATGTGTGTTGGACTGTCTTGGAGAGTTGATATATTCTTGAAGCCATCTGCGACACATGACATATGATTATACAACGTGTACAGGACAGGACATCTATACAGATGAACTCTATTGCAGGCCCCTAACCAACCGCCAATCACCATACCACCTCAATTCTGTACTGCCAACCCACAATATAATACTGCTTTTTTTCTCTAAGTCTAGTTACTGAGCACTGTGGTGTTTAATGAAAAGATATAGCAGCCATTAGTGTGTGTGCTACACTGTTTTGTTCCTGCTACTTTATAGCCACACATAAAGCGTGCCACTTTCCAACAGAGCACACAGTAGTTTTTTATTTCAATTCTCCATTTGAATCAAGAGAACACATAACTTCAACCCCAGGCTATCTAAGACAACAAGATAGCAAATTCACAGGTCTAATCAAGAGTGATGCTCAAGCAGTCCAGGTAATCTATCTTTTGTGTAATATCATCTCACATTCTTTTCACAATCTTGTTTTTTTGGCATCTACTTTATTTGGGATTGGCAATATTGACATTAAATTGAGTGGTGGCGTTATGCATTTTGCACACATTCCCAATGTGTGAAATACATGTTTGTCTATTTTCCATCCGTGAAAGTATATTGAATATTGCAGGGGCCCTATTTCAAGTTAGCACAGTTGCACATGCATGGATGACATCTGCAAACACAGTGAGAGCAAGAGGAATATAATTAATTGGATTAATACCATATTAGGATTTTATGAATGTGTTGTGTGAGGTTGGCATCATGGAAGGAGACACAGACAACAGATTAAAAGTAATGAAAATACCTTTATTAACTTAAACGTCAGGATGGGCTAAAGTCTAACTTGCCCTATGCTAAGGTGGGATTTCCCTACCTAGTGAAACTAAGAATAGTCTGTGTCAGCAAGTTCAACATAAATGTATGTCTGTGTCCAAAAATGCATGTTTGCCCTCACAACTAAGATCAGAACAATGTGTAGGGATGTCGACCATAAATGAAACAATGTTCCAAAAGTAAAGTTCTGATCTATTTCCAGCTGAAGATTATTCTTCAGCTTCTCCTCCTTAAATAACAAAAGGTTCATCACTATGTTCAAATGACCTTCAAGTCAATGCAGTTTCTTGGCAGCAAGTCTCAGGGTTCCCTTCCAAAAAAGTTCAATATGAAAAGATGTGAAAAAAGGAAATATCATGAAGCTTTGTCTTTGAATTAAGTTGCAACAATTATTCACAGCTCAGGATTTCCTTCCCCAATCCTTATTTGCACCAATAATCATGTTCCACTTGACACAATAGTAGGTTTCCTTGTTAGCATAGAATGGTCCTCTGGTCTTGGTGCAGTTGTCAGACCACACGGTCAACCTATTACAGGTCACACAACCAAGAACCTTGAAGTCTCTTTTAGCAGTTCAATATTCAACATATTGTAATTCTCTGGTCCTGGCGCAGTTGTCAGATCACACGCTCCATCCCATTACGTGTCACACAACTAGCAATTCTTCAGACTTCACATCAACTCTGCAGTCAGAGTCCTTCATTTGATTCAGTTTCCTTTTTTCTTTCAGTACATGATTAAGCATTAGCAGGTACGCTATTTTCATTCAGTTTGTTATTCAAGATTAGCAGATTTGCTGCTTTTATTTATTTTGGTATTCAGTTTGAGCCGTTCTGTTGTTTCCATTAAATTTGGTATTCAGTTTTAGCAGTTTTGGTGTTTTCATTCAATTTGGTATTTAATATTAGCAATGTGTTGTTTTTATTCAATTTGGTATTCAATATTAGCAGTTAATGCGTTTTGTTCAATTTGGTAATCAATATTAGCAGTTTATACTTTCCGCGCCACTTGCCATTCACTGCTTCATTTAACTTCACTGTTCCACTTGTAACGCAAGTATGTATTCCCTCAGTGCTGCTTGCAACCTGCAGAGCCAGCCTGGAGCACCCAGGTCTCTGGGTAACTTCCCAGCACTCACCGGTTGTAAGCATGTTCCTCCGGCGGTCTTCTCTGGCTACTGCTTCAGTTTCTGCAAGCCCCGCATGAGGACAGGAGTTCAGTTGGCATAGGTGGCGTTGATGCCTCTGCGAGGCTGGGTACAGAGTCCTTGCCATTTGTGCCTTGCTGCAGTTCCTTTCGCACCCACTTCATACCAGAGGCTTCCTTCCGCATAAGAGAGGCTTCCCTTGGTTTGGGGATGTCGGCCGGAGACTCGTCTCGTCCTCGTCCACCACAGCTGCCTCTGCATTTCCTGGAGTTTGCAACAATCTCTATCCAAGTTCCTCAAGTCTCCATCTCTCACTCCTTCATGGCTTTGCCTTTTATACACTTGTGGTCCTTCAAAAGGCTGCAGGTGTAATCCATCAGTCAATTCTGCCTGACTCTGATTAAAAGGCCATGGCTGACCTTGTTAACTTTCCTGCATCTTTTTCGTTCGCAGCACCTAAGTGTTGAAAGTGAATGGTGTTCATTACTCACAGTTGCTTCTTCTGCATCTCAGTACTATAGTGGAGAGAGTGTGTGGTATTCATTAATCTTAGCTGTCTCTTCCTCGTCTCAGTACCATCAGGTGTCCCAATAGGTGAAAGAATTGAAGCTGGCCTACAACAACCCATAGAGGTTGGGGGACAGCTACATTGGTTGACATTAGGATAAGTAGGATACTATGGGGGTCATTACGAGGTTGGAGGTAGCCATGGCTCAGTACCGGGTCTGGGTTCCCTGAATGGGGAATTACCGGGCCATTCCAACCTTGGAGGACCCAGTATTTCCCCATTCAGGGAACCCGTCCCCATTTCCATTTGAGCCCCCATAGCTCAAATGGGAATGGGGACCATGCTAACAACGGGCCTGTTAATAACTGGCCCGTTGTTAGCATGCTGGTCCTTTAGTGGCTCCTACTAAGGGCGTCTGGTAAAACCAGCTGCCCTTAGCGGGACCCGCTAAAGGACCTTGTAATGTGGCGGTAAGGGTTTAACAGCACCGGCTCCTTTACAGGCGCCATTAACCCCTTACCTCCAACCTCGTAATGACCCCCTATGTCTCACCTGAAGGTATCCCACTCTCAATCCCCATGGACCCTCCACCTAGGTGAATCTTCCACAGTTGTCCACCCTCAGCGTCAGGATCCAAAAGTGATGGCCTTTTCCTGGCCACCTGCATAGAGGATCCAAGGGTAGAAGGAGTGCAAATTTGCACGTATGATCACAGGCCGATAAATGATCCATTAATTCGATTCCAGCCTAGAGTAAGTCGTATTAACTCCATTTAATGCCTTCATGTCGTATGCAACTGTTTTTAGTTTCCTTTTCAAATCTCAAGGCAGTGGTGCCACTAAGAGCTTCTACAAATAGCTGTGACCCTTTCATGCACTTGGAAAACCCATACCACAATATTTGGTTACTATCCATTTGGATTCCTTCTGCAAGAGCAATCTCTCCATCTGCCCCTTTCTTACTATCATGCCCACTGCCTGGTCAGTCACCTAAAAGAGTATGGGGTGGTGCCAGAGGATGTGCCGACCCATGACACCCTCCACGGTTGTGGGTTTCAGCTTCGCAGGTTGATGGCAAATTTAAAATACAGGCAGTGTTGGCCAGAATGAAACATCAGTGCATTTCTCCTTGCTGACGCAAAATGACCACACCCATATTGTTAACACCACCACCATTAAAATACTGATATGGTGATGGTGCTGGTAGTGCAGACAATGGCCTGTAGTAAGCAGGGAGGGCAGAGGTGCTTGGACAGCCTGAGAGGACAAGGCACAGAGATATCCATGTGCCAGAGTGCTTTTCTATGGCTGTGCTTGGAGACCAAACAACACCTTGTCCTGTAACCTCAGTTATAGCCATTTTATTTTATTTTACATTTATAAAGCACGCACACAGCCCGCAGGCATCGAGGCGCCATGCCCAGGTCATGCATAAAGTGGCATGTTTGAACCATAGCCCAGCCTTGTGTCAAATTATTTTATAATTAGTGAAATGCAAGCCACAATATCAGCCTTAGCAATGTTAAATTGAATTACATCAGTGTTCTTACGCGAGAAACTGGGACCAGTGCCAGTGACCTTGTAGCTGGAACATGTGTGTTGGACTGTCTCGAACAAAGCCGTTCACTTTTCTCTACTGGGGTGAGCACCAAGTGTCTCTGATAAATAGTAAACAAGCAATAGCAATATGAAGGAACTACAAAAGCCTGGAAAGACTGCAAACCTCCCTCAACAGCTTTAAGCTGCTGTCAGATAGGCATGAGCTAAGCAGACCTTGGATAGTTTACACAAGCTTGATGCTGTTAGTAGATACATTTGTTTGGACAGATTTAGGTTGTTGGATGACTAAGCAGACCCTGGATAGTTTACACAAACTGGATCCTGTTTACTGATACTTTTTGTTTGGGAAACTTTAAGTTGCTGAATGAGCTAAACTGACGCTGCTTAGTTGACAAAAGCTGAATGCTTTTTGCAGATACCATTGCTATGGAGACAGCTTTGGGCTGTTTTAGACATTAACAGTGGAAGCCCAGTTAGCATAAATAAGACAGACTTTAAGCACTGCTTGCAGTTGTTCGGCGGAGGAGTTGGCAGGACGACAAACAAAGGGGCAGAAGAATGGCTGGAGGAGGGAGAAGCAGAAGCCTTCCAGTAGGGAGGGGTCAAGTCATTCCTTTTTTACTTTATGGATTCTAAAGCCATTAAGATACATGTGTGGCTGTTTTGAGGCATTTTGGGTCCCAACAGTACTCTTTGTATTGACGTTTGAGCAGAACTTTGATTTTAATTGCAGTGTATAGTGAAACATCTTGCTTTTATCCCACATGGTAAATCAGCTCACCACCTACGAGCAGAGCTCTTTCTTATTTGCCTATATGATGCCACCCTTAATCACAATTGACATTTAATTATTTTTGAAGTATGTTTTCCTATTTTTTATGCTTTTTTGATGGTGCTCTGATAGGAGACTTTTGATATGCTTTGCCAATTTGTTGGCAATTTATTGGGAATTTTCCTGGATTGTGTAACGTGCTTCAAGCTTCCAATCTTCTCCAGCTCTCATCGTCCTACCTTCTACAGTTAGTGAGTATGAGATCTGTTTTACCCTTCATTGATATCACATTGAGAAAGGTATTGAGGTATTAATTGAGGCAGATGCCTATGACGTTGCCAATCATGATTTGGCAAGGCAGAAGCTTCTATGAAGATTGCCTAGCAAGATTAGTGAGGTCACCTAGCACAACCATGTAAGCCAGGTAGTAGGTTTTTAAGGTGACTATAATATCTTGGAGAAGGTTGATCAGTCTGAACAGAGATATATGCATTGACAATGATTTCAGCCTTTTCATTTGCTATATTTTGCATTTTAAGTGTGCTGTATGTAGTGACAATAATAATAGCAATGTTTCTTTATGACCTGTTTCTCATAATTAAATGATTTACCTGTTTACATGAGTGCATAAGAAGCATTACTGCGTGTTCTGTGAGAAGTGTTTGAACATAAAATTAAAGAATAGGGTATTTATTTAAATATGTTGTGTATTGATATGTTATACACGTCTTGTAATACACACCAAATATTACTGGAGGGTGAGAGCAGTGTACTATCAATCCAAATATATGTGACATTGGTAAAACCCTCCTGGGTAGATGAGATTAGCTGCCTACTGCAATGGTTGTTGTATACTCTCTTTACTGATACACAGTGAAAGGTGTGTGCTTTTCCCTATCCCTACTCCCACCACTGCTCCTGCTGGGGAGTGGGGTATTGGGCAATCCCCTGGGGTGGAGGGGAGGCTCTGCGGGTAGCAGTGGTACAATTCACATCAACCTACCTAATCACACCCAATGAAGACAAAACATGTCTGTTTCCTGCAGGTGGGTTGCCATCTTGAAGTTAGGGTTTGACTGCCCCTATTTGGGATGATAAAGCCTGATTTCCACAAGGTATTTACCATTCTGTAAAGGAAATGTAGGCTGAAAATGGTTTTATGGAAGGTTGTTGCTGGTGGTCAAATGCAGAATGGATGTGAGCTAGCAGTTTATTCTGCACTGCATCATTTTTAGGGAGGACCAGGACTGTTTACATTTGTGCACCCCCCCTTACCAATGCCATGGTGCATTGGCAAATAGTGGGCTGGAAGGTGGCTGGTGTTTGAATAAAAACATTTTTAAATAAATTCCTTCCATCACTCCTCAGTGTTGCAAAAACACCCAGCATTGGATGGGTATGCTTAGGTGTGGGTTCTAAGCATACTGTGCCCAGAAACCAAGCCTATTCCTACCGGATATGCCCCATGATGCTAGAACATGTGTGATGTTGCTTGTGACCTCATGTAGAAGGGATCTGACCTAGCCGTTTGGGCTGGACTGCCTCTTTGGTGTGGGGAAAAGTTGATTTGCCTATGGTCTTTCCCCTTTTGTATTGACATGGCAGGCTGTAATATTGTGGTCTGGTAGGTGTCCAAGTGCAATACCAGTAGTCTTTTATTTATTCAAAAGGTTCAGGCATTAAACTTCAGTGCTGAGGCAGTATGCAGGGAGGGCAAGTGTGAGTGGGCAGGCTCAGAAGTTGGGACACTGAGTCCTGCTTGTGCTAATATGTCTGGGGATGACAGATGTGTCCACTTGTGAGGACACTAACTCCTTAGAATCCACACAAATAAATCCTGTACCTTGTTTACCCCCTCTGCAAGACCAAGGAGATAGGAAGAGGCTTTCCCTTTTTCTAATCCTGAGACATCTCCTCCAGTTCCACCATTGTTTCATCCACCTTTTGCTATTCTATCTCCTCTGCACCACTGCCTTGGCCCTCTTCATTTCTGCCTCCAGGTGGTGAACTCTGTGCAGCCTCTCCATCTAACTCAAGTATTTCTGGAACTACAGTGTGCTTCCAATGTATTTATATAAGTATTTATGTTCTGTTGTACCAAGATATGTCCACCACCCCTTGAATCAGGAGTCCTTTCACCAGCCCTCTCTCCTTCACTTCCCCATCCAACTTCTCCTACAGCTCCAGTGGTAAGCCTTCTGTTGTCATCAACCTGTCTCCTCTACCACCTTGCACTTTGTCAGGGTTAACCCTCCATAGCTTCAACCCAGCCTCTTTCCCTCTTCTTGGGCTGCTTCCCCAATGACTTTCACATTTCAGACAACGCCTGCCATAGCTGTGGGTGACTGGCACTTAGAGCCGTGAGTAATGTGGAGCAAACGTGTTCGCTGGTTCACAGAAACATCCACTTTTCTGGAGATTTATGTATGGAAATTTAAGGGAAGAAACATTTGGGAATTAGGCTACTTCAATAGAGGGATGGCTCCATCCAACCCACACAGGGGCTTATAACATGCTCCACTGTTAACTTGTGCCTGGAAGCAATTGGAGGGCAGTGGGGTACGTTAGACCTGTGTCTATTTCCAGTGTTTTTGTGATGTAATAAAACAGTTAAATGACTCTTGGATTGATGTGGGGTTGTGGGTGAAAAATGTATAGGAGTGGGACTGTAATAAAGCATGGTCGTTCATTTAGTAGTTGTAAGGGATTGTTTTTAACATCAGACAATTCTTGAAAAATATGACAGGCTGTAGAACGGTTGCCTCTGAAACTTTTTGCAAAGTTCCTCTAATCCTTCAAATAAATAGCAAAACAACAACAGAGACAAATTCTTACACCCATTCAACTTCAAGGAAGATTGCATTTTATTTAAATAATGGTTGAATGACTTACTTTATTGTACTGTATTGTAAGAACATCAGGAAACAGCACTGTGCCTAGTTAATGACACATATTTCACACTAAAAATGTAAGGTGGGTTTACTAGATTATTATACAATGCACACTATCCCTATATCTTATTCAGCCACAATCACAAATATAATATGATTGCATTTGAAAAATGTATGCATCATTTCACAAAAATATCAAATATACGAATGCACGAAAATAAATGAGCACACCATTAGTTATATGTTCTAATTATTTCGTGACAAATGTGAGAATATAAATAGAACACCATGTTTGAAAAGTTCATGCCTTCTGTACTATATTCTTTAATTTTGTCATATTCATAATGTTATTACAGTATTCACAATTTAACTATTTCTGACATATGTGAACATGGATTTCTGTCAGATTCTAAATGTTACTAAATGTCATTGGTGTTGAAATTTGAAGAGTGATGCAAATGTAGAGATATTGGGCCTCATTCCGAGATTGGAGGAAGTCATGGCGGTATTTGCACCATGACTGCCTCCAATAACGGGTCCGGCACCGGTATGGTTCAATGGGGACTAGTCCGACCTTTGCGGGACCGGTAAGTCCCCATTGAAAAAGCTGTTCCCCCTTCCCATTGAGCCCCCAGAGGGCTCAATGGGAATGGGTAAGGTGCCTATAACGGTACCGCAAATTGCGTTACCGTTATTAGCTGTGAAGTCCCTTAACGGGTCCCGTCCATAATGCCTGGTCAGACCAGGCGTTAAAGGAGGGACACCCTAAGGGAACTCGCAGTAGGGCGGTAAGGGATTACCGGAACCAGTCTCCTTACCGGTGCCTGGTATCCCTTACGGCCCTACTCAGAATGAGGCCCATTGCCATTTTAACCATCCATCTTTTTTTTTAACATGATTTTTTCACTGACAGCAGATGTAGATACAAATAAATGTAATGTCGTATATTTTGGATACAGAGTGGAGTAACTTTCCTGAAAAAGCTGGGGGGACATGACATCTAAATGAAAGGGACCCCTGCCAAATGAGTAGGACAAAATGCTATTCCACAAAGTTTGGGGGGGGGGGCAAATACCTGTGCCCCCGCCCAAAATGATGCAAATGTGGATACATCAGAAAAACATTCTTTTGAAAGTTTGTACAGCTTCCAGATTGCCAAAAGGCTTAGTTCAAGCTGACCATCACCTTTTTTTGCACAATAGCAGTACTTATTTACACAGGTGTTTTCCTCTTCTGTATTGGCAAGTTGCTGACATCAATTGCCAGTGACTATAATCGATAAATAGCTGTCAACAAAATACGTTTTCGTTGTTTCATTTTTACTCTGCTTGGCAAGGTATGGCCAGATGTTAATTCCCATGCTTTCTCTGGCGTGGTGCCAAGGTACACCTCACTAAAAATGCTCAATGAGCCCACAACATGACTGGTGTTGCTTTTGATCTTGTGATCAAAGGGTGTGACCTGGCAGTTCATACCAGGCTGTCCCTTTTGGTGGGGAGATGGGTGAAGGGATTTAAATACTTGTTTCATCATGTAATGGCTCAGATGGGATAAAACATTATTGAAGGAAATGGGAGCCATTACAGTCAGTTGCCAGTGAAGATGATTGATTGTGAGCTTACACAAATCACCTTTAGATAGTAGTAAACAATAAAATGTACCCGTTTTTTGTGGATTATGTATCTACTTTTAAACATGTCTGAATCAGTCTCCTACGATTTCCATCAACAGAAAGGTGCAGGAATTATTTCTTTAGATGGTGCCCTCAGGGCATTCAATATTTGGGGATTTTGTTGGCACCAACTCCAGTGGCACTCTACGTGGAGAATGATGTAGCGGCTCTGGAACAGCTGGAGCATAAGGTGGAGGCGTGGATACTTCTTCCTATTTTGCAGGCCTCACAATATCTTTGGCCAAGATGGTGGTCTTCCCGAAACCCTTATATATGTTTAATAACGTACGCATTTCTCACCCTGACAGCTTCTGGATGAGGTTGAGAAGTCTGATGGTGCGATTGGTATGGGCGGGCAGACAGGCCAGGGTATCCTATGATGTACTAACCCAGCCATATGAGAAAGGGAGCCTGACATGGATGCATACTACCTCACAGCACAAATGTAATACTCTGTATGGTGGTGGTCTCCCTCCTCAGAACTTCCACATATACTGTTGGAAAAGGAGACCACTCACCCGAGTGATTTGAGGGGACTGCTGTGGGGCAGCTCGGAGATGGGGTGAGCTCTGAGATTGAGCTGGTGGAAGTCATGGAGAGGGGTTGGGGTCATTTGAAGTGTTTGGTTGAGTTAGGTTTACTTTATTTGACTGTGTGCTCCATGGATAGAGTGCATGGGTAGCAAACACTTAAAAAAAAAAGAAATCTGAATTTACTTTGGGGACATGATTCAGGATGGTAAATTTGTTATCTGGGATACCCTTAAAATCCGGACAGATTGCACAGCGGTGACCATGTTTTTATACTTAAGACTGCAGGAGGAATTTAATGCAAAATGGTCGACCTATCCAGATGCTCCTCATGTCTCCATAATAGTGCAGTTCATCACTGAACCACCAAGCTGCACTCGGCTTGTATCCTCTCTATAGAAGATGTAGAAACACTTGTGTACAGGCACGTTATAAATGACATATCCTATCATATCTAGATTAGTAAACAGCAGAAGGTGGTTAAACAGCATAGTTTCATGGCCAAGTGGGAGAGGGCACTTTCGGAAACGCAGTGGAAAATGGTATGTATGCAGTCTCATAACCTGTCTTTAAATTTCCGTTTCGTGTCATTCACTCAAAATTCCTACTCCAAGTGTATTATTCCCCTGCACGGTTGCATACGTATTATCCTGACAGATCCTCTCAATGTCCCATGACATGGCCGATTTCCTACATGTAGTATGGAACTACCCACATATTTGCCTACTGTGGGACAGGGTAGATGAAGCCACAGCCCAGATGTTACATAATCAGATATAACATCGTCCTGAGCTGTGGTTACTGTCCTTGGTGGAAGTGGGTTTCCACGCTGAGAAGAGGCTATTAGGCATGGCATCTACTGTGGCATGAACACTGATTGCTAGGGCCTAGGGTGAGCACAGGGCACAATGCTTTCAGGAATAGCTGAACCTCTTCAATGGATGTGCGAGAAGAGAGACAGTATGCTGTATCCCTGGCAGGCTGGACAAGGCCATAGGACTATTGGGGCCCTCTCATAGCCTATATTTCTCAGGATACCAAAAACTCAGAGGCGTCCTCCCCACTAGCTAGAGATATGACTGATTTCGGCTAGATGCTGGATGCCTTCCCTATGTGTTAGAGTGGAGACCGATTGGAAGACTATGCAGCTAGCCGGGGTGAGAGGTCTCTGTGTTAGACGGGGTCTGTATATTGAGATGCATTGGGTCTAGTGGGAGGAGGCAGGTGCAGGCGGGGGATGGTTGTGTGTGTGCTCTTCCTGAGGGTATGACTTTTATGGTCTGACTGTTAAGTGCTGCCTTTGTGTTTGTGGGGGTTATACTGGGGGTGGGTTTGTTTGGGGTTGATGTTTATTAACTTGTGTACTATGGAAAACAATAAAGAGTGTTTAAAAAACAACAGACAGGTACAGGGTAGTCAGTCAAATTGACAAAATCAATATACCTTACTATTTAACTACTTTTCTTTTGAAAGTCTTTTGGAATTCAATAATTGGGAATCATAAAAATGAATTTATGTGTAAAGATGTATTTTACTTTTAAATTATAGACTTCAATGTTTTTTTTCCTATACTATAATTATCATAACTCAGCCCAAACAGTATGTAAATAAGCAAAGAACTTCGGAGAGAAGGTTTTGCTTAAGTTAGATCACAGAAGTACAACGACAATTTTAAACTACAGGGATATCATTACTGAGCCCAGACACAAGCCACGCATCCATATGCTGCAGTATTATGGTTTTAATGTGCTATGATCATTCATAGTCTCCTGCTCATACAGTCCCAACCCACAATTCTGGGCAGGGAACAGGCAGTGTTATGAAAACAAATGTATTTCAAGAAAATGTAATTCAAATGCAAACGAAGGTCGCCTGCAGATTTATGCTAGGGAAGTCACCAACATGTTATATTCTCATAAATAATAGGTCAACAAAATGAAATTGTACCTGCCTACATGTATCTCACTATGTTTCACACAAAATAATTCATTTCCATAACCAATTCTATGTATTTATAAAGTTCTAAAGATTACTTTAACTGCTCGAAAACAGCTTCACCGAATATGCAAGGTTACATTAGCAAATGCATCAACAACTTGTTTTTACCCCTCCACTCAAACACGCACTTTACAATGTTAGATCACTGATAATACTTTCAATGTTGTGCAGAGGCTTTGTAAGTTGTGTGTGCAATTTTCTCTAAACATGGGTGTGCAACTTTTAATCTCCATATGTGTGTAACATTCTCCTAACATGGTGCACTGTTCAATCTACATATGTGTGTGCAACTTTCAATCTACTTAGGTTAATGTGCCTTTCTATCTACAGGTTTTGGGCTGGAGATACAATATTCTCCATTAAAAGGTACAATGCTTAGGCAGCCTTGCACATTCAAATCCCATATAGGCCTACCTGTACCATTCAGGATAATGGATTGGATGGGTTTTACTCTTTGAATGATTTTCTGTGAATATAATTAATTATTTGAGCAAATTTCTGATATGCAGGTATCTCTTTAATGACTAGGCTCCCACCAGTGGCAATTATAAAATAATCTTTGTTAGGCGATAAAGTTTCATAATAATAATAATAATAATAATAATAATAATAATAATAATAATAATAATAATAATAATAATAATTTAGCATTTATATAGCGCTATGAACCCTCAGGTATCTGAGCGCTGCTGCGTCAGCAGGCTCTGCACAGATGTCATAGTGAGCGCTCTACTTGCTGTGCTATTGGAATGGCATGATTATGATTATGATTTTGTTGCCTGAATTATTGAGTATGCCGGTGGAACACATGGGGCCTCATTATGACCCTGGCGCTCCCGTAATGAACGTTACCGGCACCGTTCATTACGAGATTCCCTATTACGAGGTCCCCTTTTGGGACCTGCTATGGGCGTCTGGTCAGACCAGACGTCTTTTGCGGGTCCCGCAAGGGCACCAGGGAGCTAATAACGAGCCCGTTGTTAACAGGCCTGTTATTAGCTCCCTCCCCATTCCCACTGAGCCCTATGGGGGCTGAAATGGGAATGGGGATGAATTCATTCAATGAGGAATTACCGGGTCCTCCAAGGTTGGAATGGCCCGGTAATTCCTCATTGAAGGAACCTGGACCTGGAACCCGGTCTGAGGCAGCCATGCCCTTATTAAAGGCATGGCTACCTCCATACTCATAATGAGGCCCATGGATTCTATTTTAAATGGTGATTAATTTTGCAGAAAAACAATGCATTTAAATATGCACTGGCACATATCAATTGCAAAATGCACTTGATGTTGGAAATATAATCTAACTTGTACTTTCAAAAATAGAACGTAGTGCCTTTTTATTTTACACTGCCCCTGTGTCCCTGCTAAAGTTACCAACCCCTTTAGCTCCCAGATCATCTTATTCCTTGGATGCACAACACTATAAGCAGATTCTGGATCCTCCAACATCAAGGCCCTTTTAGCTGCTGCCACCAGGCTGATATAGGCTGCCTTATGGTCGCCTAGAGACCACTGTAATATTGCGTAGTGCCTTATGGTCGCCTAGAGACCACTGTAATACTGTGTAGTGCCTTATGGTCGCCTAGAGACCACTGTAATACTGTGTATTGCCTTATGGTCACCCAGAGACCATCGTAATTTTGTGTAGTGCCTTATGGTCGCCCAGAGACCATTGTATTACTGTGTAGTGCCTTATGGTCACCCAGCGACCACTGTGATACTGTGTAGTGCCTTATGGTCGCCTAGAGACCATTGTATTACTGTGTAGTGCCTTATGGTCGCCCAGAGACCTTTGTGATATTATGTAGCGCCTTATGGTCGCCCAGAGACCATTGTATTACTGTGTAGTGCCTTATGGTCACCCAGCGACCACTGTGATACTGTGTAGTGCCTTATGGTCGCCCAGAGACCTTTGTGATATTATGTAGCGCCTTATGGTCGCCCAGAGACCATTGTATTACTGTGTAGTGCCTTATGGTCACCCAGCGACCACTGTGATACTGTGTAGTGCCTTATGGTCGCCCAGAGACCATTGTGTTGTAAACCACCTACCCACCAAACCAAGTACTAGCTACGCACAATGTCCAGCCTACTAAGCTTCTACTGCATCATGGCTATTGCTACACTTCCTGCTACCAGCAAGCTGGGCAGCTACACAGAGACCCCACTACACTCACATGCACCTCTATTACATATATCACCAGATATTATGACTAACACGTATGCATATACTGACTCCAAACACCAAGCTCTGCCAGAACCTCTAGCTTACACTTCCAAGCCTAGCTCCACCCGCGATAGAAATAGCAAACTACGCGCTAGACTTAACAAACTCCATGATACACCCAGACGACTCCTCCTTCTTACAAATTCTGATATGAAACACCAAATTGGCAATACAGGCTACGCCTCCAACCGCACCCGAGCTTCAACGCTCACCCAAATACCTGTGCCCAAGACTAAATCCAGTGCTAAAAACACTCCTAATCCTACACTTACCAAAGAGGAAACTAAGGACCATTCCTATAAAGGAGCACTTCTCAATGCCAGGTCACTAGTTGCACATGCCCTTGAGATAGCTGATCTAATCACTGAGAATAACCTGGACTTCATTGCTATAACTGAAACCTGGCTACACCAGGCAGCAGGCCCATCACTTATGTTAGCCATACCTGACGGCTACACTATATGCAGACAAGACCGAGAGGGCACCCGCGGAGGCGGAATTGCCATTATCTCTAAATCAAGCCTCTCACTAAGACTAGCCCCTGCACTAACGCTACAATCCTGTGAAGCCCTCACTGCTAAACTCCTTATAAATAATAATCAATCCCTAACTATTCACCTAATCTATAGACCTCCAGGCCCGCTTGGGACCTTCGAAGAGGATCTACACAAGTTACTAACCCTCAATGCTAAAACCACCTCTCAATTGCTGGTATTAGGGGATTTTAACTTAGGATTTAACGACAAAACAGATGTGCATGCCGCGACCATCGCCCAAGCTATTAATTCCCTAGGCTTCTCCCAAAAAGTCAACAACCCTACCCATACGAAAGGTAGAATATTAGACTGGATCGCTGACTCTAACTGTACTACAGTCATCTCCTCTATCTCGGCTTTATCATGGTCTGACCACTCATTAGTGTCCTTTGACCTCCTAACCTCCCAACCATCCGCTACAGTCGTCCCCATGGCACCTTCATGCCCCACAAGAAACAAAAAGATTATGACAATAGATAATGTCATACCTGCTATTCTTCCAACCTTAAACGCCTTGCCTGACAATCTAGACCCCGGCACTTTAGTTCACGAGTATAACAAAATTATGACTGATACCTTGGACAAAATTGCCCCACTTAAAATGCGCACAAGTAAACCCAAAGCCCATCTAAATAAATGGTTCACGCCCGAACTCAAGGCCTTACGCCTCACCAAGAGAAAATATGAATCCAACTGGAAAATATGTGCAACTGCTGAGAACAAGGCTAACCTAATATCTATCTCCCGTCAATACAAAAACGCAGTCTGTCTGGCTAAGAAAAACTCATACAACGATCGTATCGCCAATTCTAAATCAAGCATGAAGGAACTCTTCTCCATCCTAAAGGAACTTGAGTCACCTATTGCCATACCAGACACTTGCACTAAAGATCAGACCTGGTGTTCTGACATACAATATGCTCTATCTAATAAAATCACTACCCTCCAAAACATAATTCAACTGAAAAAAGACTCGCTTAAACTCCATACACTGTCACCACCTAAGGCGATCCACATGCCTCAACATACCAAATTTTCCTTCACCAAAACTTCCACACTTGAGATTGAAAAAATTATCCTCACCCTCAAACCATCCAACTGCAAAGGTGACATCTGCCCAGCACAGCTAATAAAAGACGCTGCCAGAGACCTATCACCATTTATCTCCAAACTGGTCAATGCATCCTTCTCTATAGGCATCATCCCAGCTAATCTAAAACAATCCTGGGTGCTCCCGTTGCTTAAAAAGCAAACTCTAGATCCTCTTATCCCCACCAATTACCGCCCAATCACTACAGTTCCGTTTCTGCTAAAGATCCTGGACAAAGTGGCCTATATACAGATTCAAAACTACCTTGAACTGCACAAACTACTAGGAACTAGACAATCTGGCTTCCGCCCACTACAGGGAACGGAAACAGCCCTGATTGACTTAAAGGCCCAAATAGACGAACTGAGAGATCAGGGCAAGACAGCCCTCCTCCTCCTACTAGATCTCTCAGCTGCGTTTGATCTTGTGGACCACAAAGTCCTCTGCAAACACCTGGACGTTGCCGCTCACTTCTCCACCCAAGCCATCAGTTGGATAGAATCCTTTCTAAGTGAGAGAACTATGAGAGTCTTTTCCCCTTCGGCAGCAGCTGACCCTATACCTATTACTTGTGGAGTCCCTCAGGGATCCTGCGTCTCTCCGACCCTCTACAATATATTCACCAAACCTCTGTTCGACGATCTGGACAATCTCGGTATCACCTACACTAACTATGCAGATGATACACAGATTCTCTTCCCACTTTCTGGGGATCACAGCAGGGATGGGGAGTTGGTGAATAGAGTGTATCTCATCATTCAGGCATGGATGGCCACTCACGGTCTTTGCCTGAATGATGATAAGACAGAGTTGATCATTCTGGGCACACAAGCTAATATTAACAAATTGGGCCCGGATTACTCAGCCTTCAGCATAGACGGAAATGCCATTAAAGTCTCGAGGGAAGTAAAAACACTTGGTTTCTATCTCGACTCTACCCTGTCCTTCACTAAACAGGTAAACTCCCTAGCCTCCACTACTGCCTACACTTGTAAATTGATCAGAGCAGGCAAGCCCTTCCTGTCCAATACCAGCTGCCTAATCCTGGCTAGAGCCTTAATTCTTTCCCGACTAGACTACTGTAATGCCCTATACAGTAGCGCCAATAAAGCCACTACCCTAAGACTTCAAATTCTACAAAATAATGCTCTCAGAGCTGCATTAGGAATAAAAAAGAGGGAGCATATCTCCTCGACTAGGCGGCAACATAAATGGCTCTCTACGGAGAATAAAATCCAGCTGAAAATGATCTCATTAACCCATAAGGCCTTAAATAATGCAGCTCCCAGCTACTTAATGGACAAAATAAAAAGAAAAACTTCTAATAGACCCATGAGAATCGCCAATTCCAATTGTTTGGCAGTACCTAGATTCAGACTCGCCAAAATTGGTGGCGCCTGCTTCCCTGTGAAAGCTGCTAACCTGTGGAACGCCCTGCCACCTAACCTAAGAGCTGACCAACCCTTCCCCCATTTCAGAAGGAACCTTATCAAACACATTATCGCCAACAACGACTTAACACCCGAACACTCACAAGTGTAGTCCGACCCAATGCACCCTGACGTGACATCAACCTTTATGCTTATTACCGCAAATCCTGTATGTTGCTAACTGTACATTCATGTAAATACGGCAAATCTTTATCTGTACATTCTTGTAATTTGTGCAATATGGTGTAATATTGTAAATTCATTTATATAACATTGTAACATTGTAAGCTTCGCATATACTTGTTGCTGCGCCCGGTAACCTAAGGGTCTGGTGCGCAATATAAATAAATAAACAAACAAACAAACAAACAAACATGGACTGTTCAACTCCTTCTGAATAGGAGCATCCTCTGCAGCCTCGATAGAAAACTAGCATGCCAATAGTTGTCGTTCTCCCCAGCTAGCCCTCTCCTTCCCATAATATCCATAATAATCTCTGTTCAAGGTATTTTTTCTGATCACAACCCCTCCCCTAATCTTGTGACTGAGTGCCATGGGTCATTCTCTCCTTGTCTTGTGACTGGCAAGTTGGGGCTAGCCACTCTAGTCTTGTAAATGCACAAAAAGATCTGTGAGCCCTATACCGAGGACAAACACATCCAATTAACCTGTTCTATGAGAAGGTGTCTACTCGGAGGGTCTACAACCACGTTTTAGCTCACTGCACCTTTCACAGAGAAAAAAATATCCATTTGCATATCAGTCTTTGTCCCACCCACAAGGGAAGTCCAGCACTGAAATGCTAGGCAATTCTCCACTGAACAAGAGTACCTACAGCAACCCCAGACACATGTTTTGGCCTAGACAGTCTTCAGCAGTGAGGTGAAGCTGTGCCTCTCTAAGCACAGCGAGCAAGTGGTCCATCTCTGGATTACCCTGGGTAATTTAGGCTGAAACCCTACGTTCCAAAAAATGCACAAAAAGAGCTGGGTTCCCCTCTACCGAGGAGGAACACAGCCAATCAACCTGTTCTATCGGAAGGTGCCCACTTGGGATGGTCTACAACCATGTTTTAGCTCAATTTACCTTTCACAGAGGAGAAATATCCATTTGCATATCAGTCTTTGACCCAACCACAAGGGCAGTCCAGCACCAAAATATTAGGAAATTGTCCTCTGAGCAAGAGTACCAACAGCAACCACAGACACGTGTTTCACCCTCATCAGGTATCCTCAGTGAGGTGAAGCTGTGCCTCTCTAAGCACCGTGAGCAAGGGGTCCACGTCGGGATTACCCTGCGTAACGTAGGGTAAAACCCAACGTTCCTAAAAATGAACAAAAGGATGTGAGAACCCCTCTACTGAGGACAACACGTCCAATGAACTGGATCTATGGGAAGGTGCTCACTCTGGAGGGTCCACAACCACTTTTCAGCTCACTGTACCTTTCACAGATGAAAAAATATACATTTGCATATCAGTCTTTGTCCCACCCACAAGGGGAGTCCAGCACCGAAATGCTAGGCAATTCTCCTATGAACAAGAGTACCAACAGCAACCCCAGACACGTGTTTTGTCCTAGTCAGCCTTCACCAGTGAGGTGAAGCTGTGCCTCTCTAAGCACAGTGAGCAAGTGATCCATGTCTGGATTACCCTTGGTAATTTAGGGTGGAACCCAAAGTTCCTACAAATGCACAACAAGATCTGGCAGGTCCTCTACTGAGGATGAACACAGCCAATTAACCTGTTCTATGTGGAGGTGCCCACTTGGGACGGTCCACAACCAGGTTTTAGCTCAATTTACCTTTCACAGAGGAGAAATATCCATTTGCATATCAGTCTTTGACCCACCCACAAGGGCAGTCCAGCACCGAAATATTAGGAAATTGTCCTCTGAGCAAGAGTACTAACAGCAACCACAGACACGTGTTTCACCCTCATCAGGCATCCTCATTGAGGTGAAGCTGTGCCTCTCTAAGCAACGTGAGCAAGGGTTCCACGTCGGGATTACCCTGAGTAACGTAGGGTAAAACCCAAAGTTCCTGAAAATGAACAAAAGGATGTGAGAACCCCTCTACCGAGGACAACACGTCCAATGAACTGGATCTATGGGAAGGTGCTCACTCTGGAGGGTCCACAACCACTTTTCAGCTCACTGTACCTTTCACAGATGAAAAAATATACATTTGCATATCAGTCTTTGTCCCACCCACAAGGGGAGTCCAGCACCGAAATGCTAGGCAATTCTCCTATGAACAAGAGTACCAACAGCAACCTCAGACACGTGTTTTGTCTTAGTCATCCTTCATCAGTGAGGTGAAGCTGTGCCTCTCTAAGCACAGTGTGCAAGTGGTCCATGTCTGGATTACCCTGGGTAGGTTAGGGTGGAATCCAAAGTTCCTACAAATGCACAACACAATCTGGCAGGTCCTCTACTGAGGATGAGCACGGTCAATTAACCTGTTCTATGGGAAGGTGCCCACTTTGGGGGGGGTCTACAACCACGTGTTAGCTCACTGTATCTGTCACAAAGGAGAAATATTCATTTGCATAACATCTTTGTCCCACCTACAAGGGCAGTCCATCAAAGAAATACTAGACAACTCTCCTCTGAACAAGAATACCAACAGCAATCCCAGACACATGTTTTTCGGCCTAGTCTGGCCTCATCAGTGTGTTGAATTTGCGCCTCTCCAAGCACAGTGAGCAAGGGGTCCACATCTGGATTGTCCAGGGTAACTTAGGGTGAAACCAAAAGTTCCAAAAAATTCACAAAATGCTCTGGGAGCCCCTCTACCGAGGACCAACACGGCCAATGAACCTGTTCTATGGGAAGGTGCCCAGTCGAGAGATCTACAACAATGTTTTAGCTCACTGTACCTTTAACAGAGGAGAAATAACCATTTGCATATCAATCGTTACCCCCCCCCCCCCAAAAGGACAGTCCAGCACTGAAATGCTGGGCAATTCTCTGAACAAGAGTAAAACAGCAACCCAAGACACATATTTCGGCCTCATTAGGCCTCATCAGTGAGGTGAACCTGTGCCTTTCTAAGCACAGTGAGTAAAGAGTCCACGTCTGGATTACTCTGGGCAACCTAGTGTGAATCCCAAAGTTCCTGAAAATGACAAAAAGATCTGGGAGCCCCTCGACCAAGGAGTAATACAGCCAATAACCTGTTATATGGGAGGGTTCCCACTCGCCAGGGTCTACAACCACGGTTCACCTCACTGTACCTTTCACAGAGGAGAAATTACCATTTGCATATCAGTCTTTGTCCCACCAACAAGGGCAGTCCAACAACGAAATGCTAGGCAATTCGCCTCTGAACAATAATTCCAACAGTAACCCCAGACATGTGTTTT
The DNA here is from genome assembly GCF_040938575.1 of Ambystoma mexicanum. Taxonomy (NCBI): domain Eukaryota; kingdom Metazoa; phylum Chordata; class Amphibia; order Caudata; family Ambystomatidae; genus Ambystoma; species Ambystoma mexicanum. The sequence goes on from NC_090929.1 coordinate 1,548,846,413, forward strand.
GGCCTAGTTGTGGCGCATCAGTGAGGTGACACTGTGCCTCTCTATGCACAGTGACCAATGGTTCCACTTCTGGATTACCCTGGGTAGCTTCGGATGAAACCCAAAGTTCCAAAAAATCCACAAAAATATCTGGGATACCCTCTATCGAGGATGAACACAGCCAATAGACCTGTTTTTGGGAAGGGGCCCACTCGGGAGCGTCTACCACCATGCTTTAGCTCACTGTACCTTTCAAGAAGGAGAAATATCCATTAGAATATTAGTCTTTGTCACACCCACAAGTGCAGTCCAGCACCGAAATGCTAGGTAATGCTTCTCTGAACAAGAGTACCAACAAGTATTGTCACTTGAAAAGGGTGAGAGTTACGTAACTCCTTGTGTTATGGATAAGCATTTTGTTTATGTATTATAGCTGAGATATGAATGTGCTCGTTTATTAAAATGAAGAGCATTAAAATCTATAGAAAATTAAAGGTGCTACGAAAACCCTGTTAGATGCATAATTCTGGAGATATTATTTTTATGATTTTCATAATGTGTAGCATTATAAACTAGGCTCATTTGTATCATTTTTTTTTAAGTACAAATCACAATTTGTCTCAGTTTCAAAGGACTATAACATTATATATTTGAATCTATTGCACCTTTTGGTATAAATGCAACACGTGGAACATTTCGTGCAGCTTGACAGGACATGTATGTTAAATAAATGCCACTTTTGGCCACTGGACTTCAATTGTGCTACAATGTAGACATGCTTTTTTAACTGGTGTAGGAAGCTTAAAATACGATTTTCTCTAGGGGTAAGCAAGGTATTGTTCACAGCCTAAAAAACTGGATGAAAAGGGCTTGAGACAAGCACATCTTATTGTGGAGTCATCTTTTGGTATGAGTTTTATGACACATTACTTTGGTAGCGGCTTACTAATCCAAGTTGAACCCAGTTTGCATGTCATCAACAAAGTTTCAATCTGATGAGAACACATGGTTATTCAAAGTAATGGAACTGCACAAGGAGTTTCCTTTCTTCATTTATGAAATGCATGTTCTCTTGACAGTATTTATTTGACTTTACCACTGGAAAGAACAAAGCACATTTTAAAATTCCAGATGCATTTCCTCTACACATGGAATCAGCAATATATCAACATGTTGAGAAATCGATTTATTTTTAAGCAACAGAGCAGAAAATAAGTGTTCAGGGGGCCAGGATAAGTTCCTTGGTTGGCAATCACATGCCAGATACTTGGGGCTTATCACTTTTACTTTTGGCAAAGTTTAATTTCCAGGTCGATCTCTTCATGACCTTGGCATCACTAACCCAATGTCTGGACACAATGTACTTGAAGAGCTTTAGAAATGGTTACAGTTTATGGAGTTCTCTATGACTTTGTTGAAAAATGTCTCTTGGGTGCATACGTGATTATTCAAATCTTGCAGGTGACTCTTTACTATCATGTAATGAGGAGGAGGTGGAAATCAGGCGTAACATAAACTTGATTTAGCAATGCCTCTCTCTCTCGCTCTATACCGAAGCAACCACCATGTTACAGTTTACTCCAGACAAATAACACTTGACTACACAATTCCGCAAAGATGCACTCACAAAACAGTGCAACCGGGAAGCGATTATTTCAAGCAGTCAAGGAAACAAACAAAAAAAGAATGTTTGAATCTTTACGAGTTAAAATGGTATTACTGACAATATTTTATATATTTGGGGAAACATTGGCAATTAAATGTTCAGAAATACTCTAAATATCACTATGCAAGTTCTTAAGGTCTTCCTATGGTGCACTAAAAATCCTCTTTTGTTTGTAAAGTGACTATGAGTTTCTATATATCTGCACTCATTGAAGACCCAAATGTCATAATGCCTTTTATTTTCTGAAATGCATTTCAGGTTATTTCCAATTTCAATGTACAGATTATAATAATGGACATTGAGAAGCTCTCTTTCTGGAATAACGGTGCCGGCATTCACCTATTATTAAGCATCTGAATAAGTCAAATAACATGTCTGAGTTGTGTGTGTTTTGTTGCGGTATTGTGCCAAAATGATTTTAAAAAATTTGATGAATTGGTACAGTATTAGCAATGATGACAATAAAAATAAAGGACTGAAATGAAGAATAACAGACAAGAGAAAACTATTAAGATATAAATTATATAATAATCCTGAAAAAAAACGATTTAATATGAATGTCTTTCAAAAACAGACCAAAATAATGTGCAGAGCAAAACAGACCTCCCAAACCCCTCATAAAATCAGAAAATATGGGGAGGAGACACATTTCATATCAATTTGGAGCAAGCCGGGTTCTTATATACCAGAGAGGCCCCTGTGGAAAGTTGAAGAACTTACATAGGTGGCATGGGAACGGAAAAAGTGCTCCAGACCACTTTCAACATGAAGTCAACAAGACTCCTCAATTTAAAAAAAAAGGATCCAAGATTACTCCCAGAGGCCGGATTTTATTCCCAGAGACCAGCCAGATGTATTTGATGCTAGTTGTGCATTGTTCTCTGTGTGTTGTACAGGGCCGCAGACATCGAAACACCAACTACACCTTTGCCACAGAGTACAGTCCCCTAGTGTTCTAAGATACCTGCTGCTGGAGATTCTAGTTCTTGGTGTTTGGGAAGCACTCTTTGCACTTGCTCAGACTCATTAGCTCATTTGACCTTTGCACCTGTGTCTAGCATTTAAAGAGGAAGAAGGTCCCACTGTCCAAAGCCTAGGCCCAAAGCAGCATCACCATAACTATGGGCAACCATTTCTGTCATGCTAGAAAATGAACTATGCTAGGGAATGTGTTGTCTACTATGCCTCCATTGATGTAACAGGCTATGCTTTCTTTTGTTTGGTGTTTAAAAAGTGCAGCATCTACCATTCACATATCATCCGGATGCAAACAGCAAGTGCTGTAATGTGAGGTTACCAGCCTAAATGTGAGATAATGTGGCATGAGGTGAGGTAAATGATGGCGAGATAAAGTGTTGGGCATACAGTGAACTGGGGTGATATGGTGAGCATGTATAGTCAGAATTGGGCAATAAAAAATGCTAATTGATTGATGGTGTTTGATGTGATGCGAGGTGGGGCATGCATTGACAAGATGAAGTATTATATATGATGTGATGACGAGTGATGTGACAAAAGGGTCTAATATGTGACATGGTGGGAAATGTTGCATTATAGAACGGTGGGGTAGAATGGGGGGTAGTCTCGTTTGATAAAATGTGATATTCCATAATGTGGGTTGATGGGCATGATCTGGCATGATGGGGTGTGGTTTGACTTTTCCAAGGTGGTATGCAATAGCCTTGTTGTAACTTGGTGGAAAATGCAATGATATACTGAATCAGATTGATGGTGGTTGTGTAACATGAAGGGATGTTTGATGTTGCGTAGCATTTTATGAGTTGATGGGGCATGGTGTAAGCTGATGAGGTGGGACGTGATGCTGCAATTTAAAATATGCTGAGGCTTGTTGTGAAGCCCTGGAAAGCGGTGGAAAAAGATCAGGTATGGCATGAATGAAAGGTGCATTGTGTAAAGGAAAGGTGCATTGTGGAACATAATGGAGTATGGTATGAAGGGGTGTAGTGTTATGCCGGTGTTTGCGGTGTGATGTGAATGGACCTGGTGAGGAGTGAATATGAATAATCTGGTGTGATGTAATGGGTCAAAATCAATATAGCTTGCACCAGTAACATGGAAATGGAGCAAAGTGATGCATCATGGTACAATGTGATGGCGTGGGTTGGGCAGTGTAACAGGGCATGTGGTGTGATTTTTTGGAGTGTGGTATATGATGTGATGACCTGTGTTCTTGTTGTTGGTGTGCACGTATGCTGAGGGGGAAGAATTGTACTGTGGGCATGTGTAATAGGTTGTAAAATGAGGTTGGGGTTTGTGATTTGTGTGTGATCTCAGTGTGCACAGGATGGTGTAAGTATGTTAAAGATATGAATACATTAGAATGTTCTGCATAGATCGGCTAGTGAAAACATGGTTGAATTGTATTTCTTTAAGCAGTTTAGTGATGAGTTCACAAGAACAGCACAGTTATAATATAATAATATGTCTGTTCATTTCGTGATTGCATATTTGAATTTCTTATGATGCATGTCTACTACAGTTTGCACATGCAAGCTCATAGGAGTAGTCAGAGATAAGATTGAAGAAGAATGTGTTATAAGATTGGTATGACTGAGCATGTGAAACACTGAATGATACATGCTGGACAAGTATGTCTGAGGAGACAGAGGAGAGCAGACCAGGCAATAGTATGGATATAGCAGGCACTTGATGTATGTCCATTCCAGGGTTCATAGTATGTGGCTTTCTAATTTTCAGGTGGGTGGACGCTGGGGACTGGCTCTCTGGATACTGACAGGACTTTGCCAACCTGGAACTTTCATACGATTTTGCTAAGATAACAACATGATATTTTAATTTGCTCCACAAAGATTCCAGCCAGGAATGTGTCACTGGTGGTGTCCAGATATGACTCATCCAAACCAAGAAATAACATTGTTTAATGCAATTTAAGATTTAATGTGTGTGCATACCTACATGTTCCTTAAATCTGCCACATAGTTATTTGCAAACAATCTCTCCCTCCCTAGATATGATACTTCACTTTGTGGTAAATAGAAAGACATGCCTCTATAATGGGGCAGTCACATGACACTGAAAGCAATGGTAATCATTGGATGGCCATTAATATTAAGCCTCGGCATCATGCGGCACATAGTCCTACATATGTAATGTCCTACTATATTACTGAATCATTTAGTATGCCTTGCAGCTGTAATAAATAATGTTGATATCTCTAGCTCCAGCATAATTGGAGGGACCAAGAGCATTACCAATATGAAAAGACATTAATACCGCCCATTCCCAAGACCACATTCATTGAGATATTCAAGTAATGTTTTGTCGTGGACACTTGACATATTGGCTGACTCATCATAAATCCTTTGCCATGATACAAGGACTATTGGGCCTCATTAGGAGGCTGGCGGTAGTGTGGCTGTAGTACAGGCACGGCTGCCACCGGTATCCATTTTTTTATTTCCGGCACCCGTGAATGGGTAATTACCGGGTCATGCCAAGTTTGGCGGACCCTGTAATTGCTCATTTGCAGATGACGGTAATAAGGGACTCCCAATCCCCATTCGGCCCCATAGGGCTCAATGGGAATGGGGAGGGTGGTAGAACCGGTACCGGTAATAACGGTACCGGTATTACCATCTAGTTCTGCTCGCGGGTGCCAGTACGCCAGGTGGCTGCAAGGGCACCCTCGAGCAGAACTCGTAGTATGGTGGTATGGTAACAACAGTGCCGGTAGCGATACTGGCGCTGTTGTTGCCTTACCGCCATACTCGTAATGAGGCCCATTGTCTCGTTGAGTGACTGAAGACCAGACAGAAAAAAAGATACGTTTGAAGGATATTTACGAGTCAGACATCACTTAACCTCCTGGATTTCTTTGTCCCAGTGGTTCTGTCCATTCGACTGGGGGTTACATGATGTCTGTCCATCTATCAAGTTGCCTAGAATAGGCTGATAATTTGCCGACTAATCAAATAGGTTTCACAGATCCTTGATTATTATTTTGATTATAAAAATGTATTAGGATGCACATTGAAATTGTTAGGTTGCCCCCTATCCAGTTGAATAACATTTCTGAAAATGTTGGGGGGTTGGGGAGAGCATGACAACTAACTGAAAGGGTCCCATGCCAAATGAACGGGGCGACATGGTGTGCCACAAAGGTTGGGGGGACAAACACCCTTGTCCCCCCTAAAATAAAGCCCATGCCCCTATCCCATCTTAACAACTGCATCCATTGTATACATTCCTCCTCTTTACAGCAGTGTGATTGTGCTACAAGAGCAGGTACACATTAAAACAAGCAACAATGTTGCATGTTGTACTACTGCAGTATAGGAACACTTGACTGTTGTTAGAGCTCAGGATGCTATCTCTGGAGTTTAACATTCTGTACGTACCTCTATGATCCAATTTAAGCAAAATCCTCTGCCTGGTGAAGGCAACCTCTGAAGTGCTTTGCCTATTTACATAATGTTTGGCCTGAATTATGATTATAGTATGAGAATAACATACTGAAGTGAAAAATGGCACTGATAACCACAGTGAGGTCGATGCTGACAGTAATTCACTCTCAAGTCAAACAGATTGGCGCAGTTAGGCAGTTGGCCTTCCACAGGCAAATGAGAACAAAGCAGTAGCTTAAAGACACGAGTCTGGTGTAAGTGTGGTGCCTTAGAGCCAGGCTACATTCATCTCTCAAGAGTGCAGGGACTTCGTTGTAAAAATTAAGTTGGTGATAATATGTTGTGCTTAACCCAAGGCACAAAGCTGGATATATACACTGGTCACTGGATTTGAAACCGATCCAATAACTGCAGACACCAATTTGCTAAATTAATTAAAAAACATGGGTTCTTTAGAGCCTGGAAGGGGCGCATATCTTGATTGCACGTCTATGAATTTGTGAACTCTCCAAGGCGTCTGCTTTTGATAATTTCTTGCAGGTGGTTAAAGGAAAGAGTGCAGAATGTCACAGAATATGTGTGATTCTTCGTACTTATGTGAGGGCCTTACAATGTTTCAAGTATCTTGTCTACCCATATATTTATTTTATCTAATCACCTACTGGTATGCCTGCTAATGAGTAAGGCACATTGTGATGTAAGCACGTCTATTATGTTTTATCTTTTCTTTTTTGACTGTTTATTAAAGAGAAGACTTCCTTTCAATATTGTGCAACATATCTGGATTTTTCTCAAGTGACCTCCTGAATGACTGTATGAATGTTCAATTTAAAGATTGACTGAATGAAAGGTCATTGAATGAATGACTATCAAGTTACATTATTTACATCATTTCTAGTCAGACTTTGTTAGGCAACGATTATTGATCTGTATAGGGGGTATTTGGCTCTTCTAATTAATGGAGTGTTCTCTCTTCCTTTCTCTCTTGAACAAGTAAACTATTTTTCTAAATAAAATACATCATTGGGCAGCTAGAAGAGATATGGAAAGCACCGCCAGCCACTCAATGTTAGAGATGGACATTTCAAAGCATCGTCCATTGAATCTCCATTTGGACCTTTGTTATAGTGCTGCATAGGGCGTCTTCACTTCCGAGGTGAGGCGGTTGATTGGCGGCTTCCTTTTGGAAGGCTAACTCCTTGGATCAGGGCGCAATGAATCAGCTTTTCTTCCCATGATAAAGCAACACAGTGCAATGAATACATCAATGGTTTGCGTCAGGGGACGAGTAAAGTTCATATTGGGCGATGGCGGCTTAACCTGCAGCATATCCTTAATTAAAAATGTGGTGCTGTTATTGTTTTCCCCTGTTCTTATTACATTCCAAATATCTCTCCAATGCCTTTGGGTTTGTTTAACCTAAAACAACAAAAATACAGAGGTGTGTTTTAATGGAACTTAACACAGAAGCAAGAGCAATTATGACGAGTATTAGTACACAGGCATACATTGCACGACGCCAATACGCATTCAATCAGTATGTTGCCTTCCGCGAGTATTTGTGTTGTTCACAAGTGCACCCTCAGGCGGAATGTTGGTGCTGATAACCATTACTAGTGATACTGGAAACTGGCTAGCTATACTACCAAATGCAGCAGAACAATGATTATAGGATATGTGAACTGCGTGCACATTGCACATCTTTTGAGATACAAGTACGATTTGAATGATGCCCACATTCACAATTCACCTGGTAAATAAGCAGGATGTTTTGGCTTCGGGAAGCAAGGAATTTGCTTTACAAATCATAGGGGAAAGACAGGTGAGAGAAGCAAGATACAAGGGAGCAGGGATCTAACATTGGGAGAGAGGAAGGATGGGCAATTTGGTAGCAAGGTATCCGCATGCAAACAGAGGGGGAGATAGAGGGAGGGGGTAGATCACCAAGTCTCAGATTGGGTTTTGACTGGAGAGTGGGTGGATTTTGGTATTAAGGAGGATCCATTCCTTGAAGAGGAAGAATTTTGGTTTACATCGTAGGATGAGTAAAGTTGCTATCGGGTGATGAAGGCTTCATATGCAGAATATCCTTAATAACATATGTGCTGCTGTTTTGTTTTCTCATGAGCATTTTCACAAAATTCTAAGCATAATTGCAGTGGCTTTTTTGTATAGCATAACATAAAATAACAGGGAAGCTTTACTGGAATTATGCGCAGAATTAGCACTAATACATACATTGCAGGGTGGAGAAAAACAACATTGAAATATGTCGTTTGCCTAGGTGTTTTTGTAGATCACAGATGCACCTCTGCAGGACATTTTGTGCTGATGATAATTACTGGATACCTACACTTTATTTCAACAAACACTTGACCAATCATTCCAATCAGTGAGCAGATATGCATGCCATGATCAGAAAGGTATACATTAGCGGCACGCTGTGGGTTTGTGTCAAGTGCAGAAGTAACATAATTATATGAAATGTGACCTGCATGCACAGGTCACATCTTTTGAAATATAAGTATGATTTTAAAGATGGACACCTTCACAAATCACCTTGTAAATGAGCTGGAAGGTTTGACATTTCACGCGTCGACCTCTACATAGTGATCCTTGGGTAGTACTTTCCACCTTAAGTTAATTTGTATTCTCAGGAATAAAGCTGGGAAAGATTTTATGTTGAATTTTGAAGTCATGTGGATCATTTAGTAAGAAAACAGAACCCTGGTGTGTGTAAGTCATGTTTAATTGAGGGGCATTTTAAATCGTTTTGTGTCTGATTTTATATTGACTTCTCACAATTAGACTTTCCAGTTCATAGAGCACAACAGCAAGAACTGATTTTGTAAGAACGATCAAGAGCCAGTGCCAATTACCTTAGAAATAATGCCAGTGGTAAATCACTTCCCAGTGAGGTTATTGTTCTGCCTTTATTGTCAGTAATGCAATAATGCAGTAATGCCGATGGTCTGAAAATCCTGCAGGAATTTAAGTTATCAAATCATCGTAAATGTCACTAATTATCATATAATTGATTCTTGCTGTTCTGTTGCTTTTAGGACACTGCATTGGTGCTATCTCTTAACTTCAAATTCCTGATTCCCAACAAACTCCCTTACTATTCATTGGATTCCGTCACTTCTCCCCAGTGGGGAACCCTTCCCTATGAGGCTACCCAATATTCCCTCCAAGGGTGGTTATACATGGGAGGACCGCATAAGGAGAGACTCCCGTCCCTTTCCTTTACAGAACTCTCTCATAATCTCTTAAAGGACATCCCTACAAACTCTCACCCTTCTAAGGTATCAGCTCTTCAAGTCCCTATTTGTTACTATGAGGATGACCCATTCATACCTACACTTTCTAGTACTAGTGAGAAGAGGAAGAAATAAAACTATACAAAGAATGATTGTTGGTTGGCCGCCAACCATACTGAAATGAAGAAGAGGGAAGAGGGGTAGAGATGAACCTGCAAAGACAAACAAAAAAGTTTGCGTTTATGCTGGCGAGGGACCATAGGGACTTGAATAAAAGACAGAAATGACGAACCTTCAATGTAGAAGGAGCCAGAGGGATTAAAATGCCAAGCAGCAGTGAAGCCAGCAGTGAGAGCCCGGGACAACGATGACTGGGACGGAGAGTGGCCCATCCCAACCATACGAGTAACGGGGAGGCAGCTGCCAACCTGGACCAACAAAGAGTTTCAGGCAGTGGCGTGACCATTGGAATTGTGGAACAATCTGCAAGACCCAGAGGAATTAAAGAGACTTAAGGACTATTGGGTGGGTCAGGAGAAGGGAGTCATTCTCCTGCCCTGGAGCCCTTTGTTCAATCAGAAACAAAGTCAAAGATTGAAAACACTGAACCAGTTTACCAGTAGAAAGAAATCATTCTCATGGTATTTTGTCTTCTACAGATACTGAACTATTTTGTAACTTGGTGGTCAGGTTAGAGTAGGTTTTGGACAGAGGATGAAGACTCTTTCTTGTGACCCTCACCCTGAGGACAAATACCCAAGTTATCTTAGAATATGTAGGGATAACCCTGTACATATAGGGTAAGTTAGCCCCTTTTTGCTGATTAGTTAATACACTAGATTGTAATAATGCCACCTCTTTGGCTAACTCCTCACTCCACCTCACCACACTATGCATTTATAGAAGCAATCTCCCCTTCTCTTAGGCATCTTCATACTATTCTGGTGGGTATTTTCATCTGGTCTTACCCAAACTCTAGCCTTGTACTCCTCTCTACATTTCATCCACCTTCCAATACTGGGCACCAACCACAAAATGCATCCTGGTAACATTTGGATTTATTGGAATTCATATAGCACTTTTGCCAAAGAGCTGTACAAACAAAGTAAAGAAAAGTTACACTAATTTTGAAAATGAATTGTATTAAATCAACAGAGTTTAAGAAAGGAAGACATTCATTTTGTGATAACACATGGGTCTTCGAATGAGTATGATACATGTACAAAGTAGAATAGGAACACACAGGATGGGGCAAGCAAAGATAATGAACGGAAACAAGAGGCAGGAGGTGGTTTAGGAACTAAAAGTAGATATATTGATTGGTAGCAAAGAGAGTGGGAAGGAGCGCTTTACTAACTGTTATCCAGGACTCCAGGTGATCCAGTGGTTCCATGATGACACGTTCACTCTCTGGTCAGGTCACCAACAAGTGAGGAAGAGCGCCCCTCTCAGCTGGCCAAAATTATGAATTTGAAACCCTCCCAACACCACAACCTCTAATTAAAGTGGTGTCAGTATTGTGCATGCACCTAAAGGGGTGGCACAGATTCAGTAGCTGGTGAGGCGGGTGAGAAACAAAACAGGGCTGGACAACTATGTCAGGTAAAGGTAGGTTAGCAATAGGGAACATTGAGGAGCCAGAGGGTAAGGAGCAGGGAACCAACAAAGACACGGCCTGTGAGGCACAGGGACAATAGACAATGAATAACAGGGCAGAGGTAGAGCCAGGTAGGGAGGAACGAGAAAGGAACAGTTGCAGCATTGCCTGAAATGTAAGGAGATGATTTCAATGTGCCAAGCAGCCCACCCTTTTTGACTTTACACCAGCAGTCCTTAGACAGAGGCTGCCACTTTTGTTGTCATTGCCACAGGCAATGACCCATGCTCTTTATAATACTCATGTGTAGAAACCAGCAGCTGGTCCCCTGCACCTGGACAAAGCGCTCAACATGGCAGCCCCTCTGATGGGGTTGCAGTGACTGAGCAGTATCTGGGGAGCAGTTGCTTATCAACAAGCTGCCAATTTGGGTAAACACTCCAGCTGTGGTTGAGCATGCTCCACAGCAGGTGACTGAAGCAAGGGGGAGCTGTGGTAAATGGCCCCTCCCAAGGCCATACAGGGCACAAGGCTTCCAGAGAAAGTGGCACACCAGAGCAGGAGGATGGACATGTGAAGTGGGTTCCCAGGAACAATTGCAGACAGCATAGCCTTCCCAGGACAGCTGTTTGAGGAGGTGATCCCTCCGGATGCAGGAATCACAGATGCAGTCGGCCTTCTATTCCGGTACCAAAAACCAAAACAGTGCTGGGACAAGACAGAGTACGAGAAACTGATCCAGATGACACAGCTTGAACAAGGACATGAAAAAAACAGGATGCACTTGCAAGAAAGTAGGCAGCAGAAAGCAGAACCCCCCCTTGTGAAATGCGACCACAAGGCCAATACTCAAGCCCACATTCTGGGTAAATTCTGCACCGGCAAGTCACAAGTCAATAGTCACCCCCCTGATATGCTGGTTCCAGACCCAGTTTCTAATCCACTGCTCTTTTCATGACATCTTGTGATGAATGTGACTTCACAGTGATCTGGCAGTGCATGTCCTGGAGATGATACTGCCATAATCGTGTCCGCCCATATGGATGTCATAGGCAATAGTTCTGGGTGAAAGCTGTAAGTGCAAATGCACAGACTGAGCTTCCCATCCATGTAGAAAGAGTTGGCGTAAGCCACCACAGGAGATGATGGGTAAGATTTCCGATCAGATTGCTAGACATTGTTATAATGTCTCAGGTACTGTTCCACTCTTAGATTGGTTTGCTCAGTTAGCCCATTTGTTTGAGGGTGGTCTCAGAATTGAAAGCCATACAGGTCCTCAAAAGCTGGCATAGGAATGTCCTAAACTGGTATGTGAACTGGGAACCACATATGGACACTATTTTCTCCAGAAGCCCATGCAGGCAGATTATTTAATTGGAGATGAAAACAACCCTATATCCAGACGACCTGGCCAACTACTGGCCCATTTTGAACCTCGAGTTTATTGGAAAAATTGAGGAAACAGTAGGGCTGTGCCCCGAAGTGTAACATACAGACAGCCACCATCCAGTTGGGGGATGATGCTCTCTAAATCATGGATAAGGGTCACTCTTGCCTCCTCGTCCTCCTTGACATCTCGGCTGCATTTGACACCATCGACGACTGCATCCTTCTGCCTTTCCTTGCTGACAGTATGGGATTCTCTGGCACTGTGCTGAATTGGTTGACCTCTTATCTCTCAGGCCAGGCTAACCCTTCACATTCTAAATGACTCAAGTTCTCTTGCATAGTCACCCAAGGCTCCCTCTTCACCCCAATCCGTATTACCCTTCACATGGAGCCTCTGGGCACTCTCCTCAAGAATCCCAATATAGTTATCCATCAATACACAGACAATACTCAGTTGTACAGGAGAGTAAAGAGCATCCAAGACATAAGGTGCTCATTACGAGTTTGGAGGTAGCCATGGCGCTATTATCGCCATGGCTGCCTCCAAACCCGGGTCTGGGTCCGGTCTTACTGAATGGGGACTTACCGGGTCATTCCGACCTTGGGGACCCAGTAAGTCCCCATTCAGTAAACCATCCCCCATTCCTATTTGAGCCCCCATAGGGCTCAATTGGAATGGGGAAGGCACTAATTGTGGGCCCGTTATTAGCACCAAGGTCCCTTAACGGGTCCCGTAAAGAACAGCTGGTCCACCAGACGTTCCTGCTGTGACCCGCTAAGGGACCTCGAAATAGGGCTGTAAGGGTTTACCGGCACCGGCATCCTTACCGGTGCCCATAAACCCTTACCGCCCAACTCATAATGACATAATTTGTTCCTGTGATTACCTAGCCATCATCCAGGCATAGATGTCGACTGACTACCTCAAACTTAATCCATCCAAGACTGAATTCATCCTCATCAGTCCGCCCGCTAAAAAACAACTTGTTTGATGATATGCACCTAGAAAGATAGTCTCAGCAGAATCCTTAGGTTTCACTATTGACAGCAATCTGTCCTTTCAGAGACACATGGGGGGTTATTACGAGTTTGGAGGTAAATAACTGTCCTTACCGGCGTGGCACAAATATTGTGTTCATGTAGTCAAGAGCCCACTAATAGTGGGCTATTATGACTTTGTGGGCATGAGCTTTGCGCCATGCCGGTAAGGGCATTACCGCCATGCCGTTAAAGGCACGAAAAATGCTCTTAGCGGCATCATGCATAGCGCAGATTGCACTACCGGCATGAACCAATGCGGCATTAGCGGTCACCACTAATAGCGGTCACCGCTATTAGCAGTGACCGCTAATAACGGTCACCGTAAAAAAGTGGAACTGGAAGTAGCGTCATCGTACAGGAACGGGAAGGAGTACGGTGGCCATCTTTAAAAACACAATCCATAGCCATCCTCAGCACACAGCACCTGTGGGACACTGCTGTTTGTGGAAACTCATCCTCCAACACACCACAATGCCAAAGGCTATTAAGAAGGGTGCCTCCCGCCAGCGCAAGAAGCGCTTCAATGAAGATGAGTTGGAGATGCTAGCTTGGACCCTGCAGGAACATGCTGACATCGTGTTCGCCCAGAGCATGAAGAGGGAGGCCATCATTCAGAAAAAAGAGATCTGGGCACTTGTGGCGCAGAAAGTGAGCACAGTTGGGAACACCCGACGCACCATCAAAGACTGCAGGAAGCGGTGGGACGGGCTGCGAGTACGGAACATACTCTCTGCCAACAGGAACCAGGCAATGGCAACAGGTAAAAGAGCCAGCTCCCCCATCAGGCTGTCCCGATGGGAGGACAACTGTGCCAGCTTGATTGGCATTGAGGGCATAGAAGGTGTCTGAGATATGGAGTTTGGTCCTACAACATTGGCGGATGGAGGTGAGTGTCCTACGAAAACACTGTAATGCAGAGTCTGATGAAAGTCAACCAATATGTCTGACCAAAGAGGCAAGCCAAGGCCCAAGACACACACACTCCCAGCAAAGTTGTCGGACGCATCACAGACACATGCAGATGCCTGCAGCAAGGCAATGCCAAACCTGACACATACCACACAAAATGTAAATGCCATAAGTCACACTGCATGCTGGCCCCAACAAATATGCATGTCACATACCATAGGTCTTGCCCAACATGAGTGACCCTGACGTATGCCTGCCTCACCCACCCCTGTATCAAACAACATGATCATCCAAACACAAATGCCTATTATCCTCGATTGTGTGGATGATCAATTGTACAAATGTATGTATGATGCCTATCAAAACATCACTCATGCCGTCCCTCTCTTCGACCCCCAAAGGCTCAGACCATGACAGCGATGCCCATGACTCAACCCCACAGCAAACCACACCCCGGAAGAGGGCCCGGGATGAGGCCAACTGGCCTTCAATCTCGAAGGGCCAACCCAAGGGCCGCCGTGCACCACCATCAAAAACACCTCAGGTTGCCAGGGCGCCAGTGCTGCCAAGGGCCGTTCAGGCGGAAGCGCCAACACCTGTTGCACAACCACAGGAAACAGCCGAGGCTCCACACTCGGCAGAGTCCAGTCTGGCTGGGAGGTGGCAGCCTCAGCACCCGAGGCTGAGGTGGAGGCACTGGAAGTTCTATGGGTGCCCATGGAGGACGATTCCTCAGAAGTGGCCTGCCCGCCCAATCCACTGCCATCCCCCCAAATCACTCATTTGAGTCAGACCACGGCACCACCCTGGATCAGTCTGGGGGGGAGTTAATTCAAGGGGCCATTAGTCCCATAGTGGAGAGCATGAGGCCGAACATGACACCCAGGTACCGTCCACCTCCACAGGTGCACCCGCAGGGCTGCAGCATTCTGAGCAGCTGACTGCCCTTGTGCAGCAGTTCGTGGAGGACAACGCCCAGGCAAGCCAGGAGTGGCGAGAAAACATTGCTTCTCTAGGCAAGACAATCACAGACAACACTGCCTCCATGGCCAAGATATTTGCGGAGAATACTAGCCACCTGTGCGAGGAGGTATCCGCCCTGCGGCAGGTACTCAGCCGCATCGCCGATGCCATGGAGTCAGTACGTCCGGCAACCCAGTTTGAGGAGGAGGCCACACCATCCTCATCAAGCTCTACCCAGACTAGCCCACTCCGTCGGTCGTTGCGCACCCTGCGCCGGTGAGACATGCCACCACCAGGTCCAGAGAGTGCAAAAAAATAGTCTGGCCGGCCTGATGAAGGCATTAGAGACTTCTTGGGACATGTGTGGGGGAGTTGTGGGGGGAGGTGGAGGGGCGTGCGGATGTGTGGGGGAGTTGCGGGGGGAGGGGGTTGAGGGTATGTGGGGGAGTTGTGGGGGGAGGGGAAGGTGGCTGAAGGTGTGTTGGGGAGTTGTGGGGGGAGGCAGAGGGGGTGAGGGCGGTGGAGGGTTATTACACTATCGTTCTCATTGTTAATTGCAATAAATCTGTTGTGTCAAAAGCAAGGCCTGAGTGGACATTCATCATTGTGCACATGTCAATTATTCATATACAGTGCATAGTGTGCATGTACCCCCACACCCAGTGCCCTCTGTCAAACTATCATGTCACCCTCTGCAGCCATGTGTGTCAGTAATATTGTGCAATCACTGACTGACCCACTGCACGTTCCTCTTGTGCATAGGCACCGCAATGATGTGCTGCCACTTCTTCTTCATCCCCTTCATCATCACCAGGTGGTTGCAGTCCAATGTAAGGGGGCAGGGGCACGTTGTGTCGGATACATATGTCGTACAACATGACACATGCCATGATCATTTTGGCCACCTTCTCATGCCTCTAGGGGAGTGCCCCACCCGAGGGGCTAAGGGGCTAATGCAGCAAAATCATACACTTAACAGGCCAGAGATCTTCTGAATGACCACACGGGTACGGGCATGGGATCGATAGTAGTCCTCCTCGTGCCTGTTATGTGGGTTTTCGGGCAGTGGTGTATGTCAGTCGATTCATGATGGACAGCTGTACTAGCCACACATGCCGGCAGATTATCATTGGCCACATGCACATGTCCCTTGTTGTATGCACAACATTTTTATGCACTCAATGTGTCCTTTGACATGCAATAATGGTATGGGTTTCATCTTCAAGATGATACATGGTGTGCTCTGCCGTCTTGTTGCTCATGCATTGTGTACACATACAGCTGTGTGCGAATCCATTTAGTGATGTGTAGCATTCTGTAGGATTTTCTGATGGGGAGCGTTGGCAATGTTAGGCATTCACCGCTGATTTTTCCCATGGTGACATGCAGCATTCCTGTGGTTGATCTGGGATATGGGGCACAACAATGTGTGATGATCTTGCTGGCGTCGCATACAAACTGCACCTTGTTGGAGTGGTATTGCTTGCAATTGCGGTACACCACCTCCATGGCATGCTGGGCCACCAACTCCATGTGGGTGCAGTCAAGGGCACCTATACAATTTGGCATGCTTACCAGTGCATCGAGGCCAACTTTGTTTCAAGGATCTCCTGGGGAGTCTGTGTTAGGGATATGTATTCCGTTGTGTGCTTGGGGAGGGCATCCAGCACTTGCTTCAGGATGCAAGTAAATAAGGGTTGTGATATGCCATGCATGTGCCCCACTGTGTGCTGGTAGGTTCCTGTGGCAAGGAAGTGGAGCATCAACACTACATTCAGTAGAGGGGGGATGGCGGTGCGTCTTTCAATGAGGCTGACAATGTTGTTGTGTATCATGTCCATGATGGTGTTGATGGTGTCCCGGTCCAGACGGTACAGGGTGTGGTTCTGCTCTGGGTTTGGGTTGAAAAGACTGGCTCTGATGTGTGGGATTGGGGGCTGCCTGCATGGTTACGCTTGCTGCACTGGTGGGGCATGCAGGGCCTGTCTCACCCTCCTTCTCCTGCTGCGTCTCCTCTGTGGTGCCTGCTGTTTCTGTTGGTCTTGTTGCTGGTGTTGCAATGCAAGCATGTCCTCCAGCTCAGATTTTGATGCTACTATTGTATTGATCTTGGTGTGGAAAGGGGTGTGGTGTGTTGGTGTGCTCCTTTTCTACAGGCCCAGACTCCATTGCCTCCACCTGTGCTGATGGTTTGCAACTGTGGCAGTTGGGAACACTGCACATAGCATTTTACGGTTGGTCCGCGATGCTGGTATTTATGGCATTCCGGTATCCACTTTTAGCACCTTCATAATGCTGGTATTTGCATATCCGCCTGATTTGTGATGTCCTCCAGTTTACGGCACGCCGGTATTGCTGACATGAAGGGTTGCGTACCCGCTCCCAGGCCGCTATTAGTGGCACCGTTATTTATGGTGCTGCTAATAGCGGGTTGGCAGGTTGGAATAGCCCGGAGTGGTAAGCGATGCCAGTAATCCTTTACCGGCATCGTTTTTCCCTTTCCTCCAACCTTGGAATGACCCCCATAGCCAAGAAGGCCCAAATAGCATGGCTCAGAATCTCTACCCTTTGAAAAATCAAACCCTTCATCCCGCCGTAGAATGTCCAGACTGTAGTGTAGGCCCTTGTGGTCTCTCACATTGATTGGGGAAATGCTCTCCTGACAGGGCTCCCGGCTGCTCATTTGGCTCCCTCAAACCTAAAATCAGTCCACCATGCTGATGGAGCATGGAAATGTGACCTAATTATCCCAATCCACTTGAACTACATTGGTTTCCACTCCAAGCCAGATGTATCATCTAGAAAGCAGTCACAAGTAGCACACCAGCGTACCTGGAGGATATGATCCACATTTCTTGTGGCACATGCTCCTTGCGCAGCAAATCAGCCAACCGGCTTCAATCACCACCTGTCCACAAAGAGAGGACCTGCAAACAATCCTTCTCTTGTCATGCACCCATCCTCTGGAACTCTATCCCTGTGTCGTCTCAGCATGCCCCCAAAATTTTCCAATTTTGCGAATCTCTGAAAATATAGCTCTTTCAGCAACACCAGACCAAGGACGAATTCCAATGCATGCACATACTGACGCACAGACCTCACAGCACTTTTCTACTGTTAAAAGATGCCAGTCCAAATGCTGGCTACCGACAGTCTGAACAGCACTCTAATACTCTTAAGCTAGGTCTGCACTTTAAACAACAAAATAAAAAGAAAAAAAAAAGAAACAATCCACCATTTCCTTGAGCATGGGTAACCCGACAAATTGAAAAAAGTTAGTCAATTTGGTTTAACTGTCTATTACAACCTCTATACAAGTACATCCCTCTGAGGGTGGCACGTCCACAATAAAATCCATCACAATGGTGTGCCAGGGTTCATAGCATTATCTCCTGAGGTTGAAACAGCCCAACTGACCCCTTAGGTTCTGTCCGGTCGCTTACGTATTTGTCAACATCAATATTCAGCTCTGGCCACCAGATTTTACCTGAGGATTATTTCCTTGGTAGCCTGCACCTTCTGATGTCCTGCAAGTTGTGAATCATGGAAATTAGCTAGAATTAGAATCCTCAATTCATGGTTCGGTATACACAGATGGTCTTATTACCAGGCGATTATAACAAACAAGGTCAGGCTGGGTCTACACATGTGTCATGCTGTAGCTGGTCCATTAAAGCTATTACAGCTACCAGGAAATGCCTGGTAGGAGACGAGATCACACCTCAAGTGTCTGTTGCCTGTTTATTGCAGAGAGAGTGCATTCACTGTCTTGTTCCTAGTCCCAGGAATATATGTGATATCGAAGCTGCATTGAATATAGAAGAACATCCACCCCAACTGTCGGCCATTCAGATATTGGCTGGCTCCCAGGTACTGCAGGAGGTCAGTACAAACTTCCACTCAGAACTGTCCCTCCTATGTGAGTTCTGACACCATTCCTCAAATGTTTCCTTTATCGTCAGTACCTCTTTTTCAATTATCAGGTATTTGCATTCAAAGGAAGACAATTTCCTAGAAAAGAAGGCGAAGGGATGTTCGTGCTTGGTAGTTGTGCTCCATAGTAAAAGTACAGGCTAAATTGCTTGGTGCTCAGAAGCATCATTTTCCATGATACTTCTGAAAACCACGATCTTCCGCTCCGAATGGGATGAAAACGACTGATGCGAGAAAGGCAGAGTATCAACAGTAAGACAGACACAAGTGACCACAGTTCAAGGGTGCTTATTGAACTTCAAAAAGGTTGTGATGAATGCCTGCCTAATCCTAAATCTACAGATGGGAGAAAACTACAACCATCAATTAGTGGAGTCTTGTCAAAATAAAAAGGCCTATACTTAAAAATAGTGTGGGGTAGTGTTAATGAAAGGGAAAGAAGTGTTCACAAAATTATATGTCAGGATGTTCAGGTCATTGACCTCCCTTCCCCACGTTTTCAGCACTAGACAATGTAGTTTACTTGACAAAAGCACACACTCTGGCTTTTTTGGCATGAGCGTACAGTTTAATTGCCAGCATTAGGGCCTTATGTGCCCAAGTTTCTTTATTCATCTAATTCTCTTGATTCAGAGAGCCTGATTTATCACACTAAAAAGCAAAGTTATTTTTCGTTCTCAAGTATTACATTTTGGATGATTCACTCTTCACCCTGGATCCCTCTCAGCTGGGCTCAGGTACCTTTTTAGAATGCTTGTTACTTTGGATCACCCTCTTCAGGTCTCAGATCCCCCTTTGCAATGTTCAGAGAATTTTATTTTTTGTGTTACTCACGGTCACCCTGGATGCCCCCCAGCCAGGGTCAGGTCATTCCTCTTATACAATTTGTCTCCCACAGCCGTGCTCGGACCAATTTCAGTTTGTATCAACTATCAAAGACTTTTGAATTTGCACAGCTTGACCCATTGCAGGATCAATTTGATCTCAAACTTCCCTTCTCACAACCAGTGGGATACCTAACTGAGACCTTTGAATGAGCACCCATGTGGTGCCGGACCACTCTGTCTATGGTATTTTACTTGGCTTCCAAAGTTCAATCACTCCTCTGGGTTTTAATTATATCTGTGTTGCTCGTCACCTACGTTTCACACACTGTTCGCTTTTGATTTATCCATACAATGTTGCCGCTTACAACCTTGGTTCTTTCACAGGCTGGACTGGTATCAGTCTCTGGCTGTGCTATCTTTACTGGCGCTGCTTTGTTGTAGGAGCCAAGGACAGTGCCATGGCAGCAAATGCTTTTCCCTGCCTTGGTTATCGACACGGGAGAGCCCAGGGTACCTCCCATACACCACACAGGTTTCTTCCGCTTTAGTCCCAGGTCTTAGGTTTCTTGTTTTCCAAAGTTCATGAAAGTAACAGTCTGAAAAGGTCAAGGGCACTTTCCTCCTTGCTACCCTTTCTGGTATGGCCGTCTTTTTCATACACTAAACTGCCATCTTGGAACTTCTGCTTATTTATGTGCTTTGCCTTACTCGACGTGTGCTTTTGTGCTCCACTTTTATCCGTGTGGGGAAGTGTGATGGAAGTCAGGTGTGTGTAATGATCCCGTAATTGCCTTACCTTGCCTGCCCATTGTATTGGGACATGTCAGCTATACGGCTCTCGTGTTAGTCTTTTTTCGCTCAGGGTGAGCTGTCCATGAGAAAGTGTTTGTGTCGGGAAAGGGAGGGGGGTTGAGTTCCTAAGTATCCTGCCTGGTAGGATGGGGAAAAGGTGTTACATGAAGGGGATACTACATCTCACCATCCGGTGTCCCTCTCCC
Organism: Ambystoma mexicanum; assembly: GCF_040938575.1. NCBI lineage: Eukaryota > Metazoa > Chordata > Amphibia > Caudata > Ambystomatidae > Ambystoma > Ambystoma mexicanum. The sequence continues at coordinate 1,548,867,360 of NC_090929.1, forward strand.
ACTCCTCTCATACAGGTGATCGTCACGCACTGGTCAACCACCAGGAATTGGATCAAAAAGAAATGGCTGTGTCCTGTCCTCCTGCGTGATAGATTCCCAGGGACTAGTGGATGAGACACCTTCAGGTTTCTTACAACCATGAAACAAACAAATACACAGAAAAGGAGTCCATTAAAAAAAACGTCGGAAAGAACACACCCTACATGAACCGATACTAAGCAAAGGGACCAACCCCATCAACACAATACACCACGCCAAACCAGATAAAAAACAGCAAGAGAAACAAGCCTTAAAAGAGAGGAATGCAACCACTAAAGTACTCCAGGAAACCCCTATTTGAATAACCTGATACTATACTCCTACTGCCATTTAACCTACCCGCATATGCCTTATCCAGCATACACACTATTTGTGTAAATCAGCCGCTCTTACACTTAGAATGTATGTGCAGGTTAGCTGTTTTCAACATCCAGTCTAATAGTATAGCTAAGCCTTATGCCCATTGCTGCACCCTGAAACAGACACTATTTAACTGGTCATCATGCTGTGCCAATTGAGAAGGATTAATCGGGGTTGGAAATTTATCAACCTAATATACCGATGGGAGGAGGAATAGTAATACACCCAAATGTATATACTTCGAGTGGAAATGTGTAGCAGCGGTTTGGAGGGCGAGGGATGGGAGAGGTGTCTCACTTGGAAGGGAGGTTGGAGACTAGAAGTGCATCTCACCTTGACAGAGTGCTGAAAGTGGAAAGCATCATAAGGGATGGACGAACAGGGGGAGATGTATCATACTTTAATAGACTGACAAGGGTTTGAAATGTGTTGCACATAACGTACTGGTCTCGGGGGCAGAAAACGTGGTGCACACCGATTGAGTGCAGAGGACAAGGAGCACATCCCTCCTGGTGGAATTTGTGGGGGTGGTAATTGCTCCACACTAGAATGAATGACAGGGGAGGGATATGGGTTGCATTTAGTCAGAATATCAGTGGTAGGAAATGTATTTCCACTAACAAACCATACTGAACTCTCACGCCTCTGCATATGCTTTCTCAAACTCTGAACTAAACACATCCATACATCTACAGCAAGACAGACTGCACACCCTTCACAACACCCTGACAAGGAAACAAACCATACATAATCTCAACTCAACACCACATGACGCCTACCAACCGAAAACTCACCCACGCTCAGTGAACTGAATCTGCCAACAGCACATCCCAGCTCTCTTGCTCTTCTCCCACTCAATTCGACAAACAAACCCTGCCACCTTTCTTCCATTGCATATCCGCCAGATCACCAAGAAACAATGCACATGGCAAAAGTGTGTGGTACAAGGACATTTAACATAACATAACATAACATAAAAGCCTGGTAACTCTCTGTGTGTTGCAATATTGGGGCAGCCTTGAATACTTAAGTGCGGGAAAAGCTGTTGCTTCTAATTCTTCATTTGCAACTCCTGATTTGTGCATAGCAGGCTTGTGATGTCTGAGGTCAGTTTGGCACAGCTGTCGATAAACAGACGGTAATAGTTGGTGAATCCCAAGAGGCGCTCAATGGATTTCTGGTCTTTTGTTGATATCCATTTCTGAATGATATCCAATTCCTTCCTTTTCTTGACAGTCAGTGACAATCAGTCAGTTCCCATTGTGCAGCGGAAGATCTGTCAACTTATGTTTCTTACAGTTAAAGGACTGATGGGGAGGCTGAGGGATTTCCTCCAGTTCTTGAAATACGTCTTGAAAGGAAATGTATTCACTAGGAAGAGTAACATAGACATTGGCCCTCATTACGACCCTGGCGGAAATCGACTGACCGGAGCGCCACAGCGTAAATAGCGTTTCCGCCATTGCACGAAGGAGCAAAGTGCGGCCCATTCCGACCCATCGGGCACGAGCACCACGGCATGGCGGAAGTGCAAAGTCCGCGATGGCGGAAATGACCCCAAAACGGCCCACACCGCCGCCGTACGGCGCCCCAGGTGCAATACCGCCACCCCTCTTAGCGGTCACCGCAGTGTGCGCCTACCGGAAAGTACGGTGGCCGGAAATATACGGAAACGGAAGTTAAAACACGGGCCCGGAACGGGAAACATCCCGGCGTACACCTATAAATACACTAAAACCACACAACCACCAAAAACACTACCCTGAGACACACCCCACCCCGTCAACCACCCTAGCGAAACCAAGAAAAATGGGAAAAGTAGCGAAGAAAGCGTGCGACCGCAAGCGGCAGGTCCACTTCTCCCGTGAGGAACTGCTAACAGAGACCCTCCAGGAGAATGCTGCCGTGGTCTTCTCCACGCAAATGACCAGGACGGCACTTGCAAACAAGAAGGCCATATGGGCTCTGGTGGCACAGCGGGTAAGTGCGGTGGGGACCGCACCCCGCACCCCACAGCAATGCCGCAAGCGATGGGACGACCTGCGGATACGCGTCCGCAGCATACTCTCTGCCAACCGCAACATTGCCACAGCCACCGGGGGAGGTCCTGAATCACCCATCAAGTTGACCCCCTGGGAAGAAATCTGTGCCTCCACCATCGGAATGGAGAGCATTGAGGGAGTCGGAGGGATGGAGAAAGGAGTGCAGACATCCGAAGATTCAGGTAGGTGGGCCAGATAAAACAATCCACACAGTCCATCCATGTGAAGTACCATGCGTCCACATAGTGCAACAGAAACACATGTCCAGGAGAACGTCCACACACATCGGCCTGATAGCGCACGTTAAAAACCACAATAAATACATAAATAATTAAAAACCCCTAAAACACGCACTACACGTGCAGCAGGCACACCCTAACTGCAGGCTGCCAAACAACTGCACCCTCACTCCACACACAAATCAAAGCACCTCCAAGGCCCCGACCCAAAACACCCTCAGGTACCACCCCAAAGCATGTGATACAATGCCATTCCAATTCCCACAGACCCATCAATAACCCTCGCTCTCCTTTACTCCACCACAGGGTCCGATCCAAACGACGAGCAACAGGACACCCCTACCAGCACACCTGCAAAGAGGGCCAAGACCAACGGCCAGAGACCCTCCACCTCAGCTGCACGCATCAAGACACGGCAGCAGCACAAATCAGATGGCAGCACACAGGAGGGAACATCAACAGGCACCCCAGCAGCCAGCATGCCCACAACACCACCACCACAGGTCCCCCCAATGGATGCCACAGAAGGCACTGCCTCTGGTGGCAGCAGCACCATAGGTGACACCCCATTGATGGCAGCATGCTCGGACACAGAAAACGGGGATGCCGAAGTCAGATCCATCCATGACCTGTCCCAATCCCCCTGTCTGTCCCATCCCGTACAACATGAGGATACCACGCAGGGGCACCCACAAGACGACGACTGGCCATCCCCCCCAAGCCCTGTGGGAAGGCAACATGAGGTCAACAGCCCCTCTGCGACACCCCCGCAAATGGCCATGGCCCAGCAGAGGCAACAGTCCCTCGACCAGTTGATCGAACAACAGCAGCAACTGGCCACACTCCTCAAGGACCATGCCGATGAATGTGGGGGCACCAAGGCAGACATAGAAACATCAACTGAGACACTTAGGGCAGAAATGGAGAGAGGCACAGAGACGCTAAGGTCACAAATTGAGAGAAGCACCGAGAGCCTGAGGGGGGAACTGCATGCGACGTCCAAAGACGTATGTGCCGAACTTGCCGCAGTGCGCCGTGTGCTCACTGAGCTCTCGCAAACCCTTAGGGACATGCATGGACGTGAGCAGGCAGACACATCATCCGTTGCAAGTTCCGTCCAGGGCAGCCCCCAACGTAGATCTGGGAGGACCCGGCGCTCAACAGGCAGGGGTGCCCCTGATACCCGCAGAGGGGGCATGCAATAGCGACAGCCCACTGACAATGAGCATCTTTGGACACTGGTGTTCGGGGGGGAGGTAGGAGGGTGGAGGGGGTGTGTTGGGCTCACTTGGGTGGCGGGTCGATAGGGTGTACAACATGATATCACATATGCCATAAACAGTGCACGGTCAACCAATGAGATGTGTGGACATTGATCTTTGTGTACTAGGCCATCATAGGCGTACAGTCCATTTTGTGCATGTTCCAGACACACACAGTGCCACGTGTCCCGTGTCCATGTATCAGTCACCAGGCATGAGTGCTAGAAGCATACATCAATGAGATGCTGACGAATGTCACGGGCCTCCGGTGCCTCGCAGACTCCTTGAGGTGCTGCCACATCCCCACCCTCATCATGACCATCATCCGGTGCTTGCAGTTCTGCGTCAGGGGGCATGGGCACATTTCTACGTACGCACATGTTGTGGAGCATGACACATGCCATCACCATCTTTGCAACCTTCTCATGGCGGTACAGGAGTGCCCCGCCAGACCTGCTGAGGCAGCGGAAACGGCCCTTCAGTAGGCCGAATGCCTGCTCAATGACTACACGGGTACGTGAGTGGGCATGGTTGTAGTCCTCCTCATGCTGGTCCCGTGGGTTCCGGACTGGTGTGAGGAGCCATCTCTTCAGTGGATACCCAGCATCACCTGTATGTGGACGAGAAACGTAGGATGTGGAATGCCATTGCTACGTACGCACACCCCCCCCCTTCCTGCCAGGTCATTGCCAAATCACATACCCCACATAATCATGCATGCAATGAGACTCACCGAGTAGCCAGGATCTGTTCCCTGCGTGTCGCTCCATGTAGCGTGGTATGGTAGAGTTCCTCAAGACCATGGAATCATGGGTTGATCTAGGGAATCGGGCACAACAATGCGTAAAGATCCTGTTGGAGTCACACACCATTAGTACATTCAGGGAATGAAATTGTTTTCGGTTGCGGTACTGGGCCTCCATGGCATGTGGCACGACCAATTCAACATGGGTGCAGTCGATGGCACCAATGCAACCCGGTATGCCGGCAAGTGCATGGAATCCCACTTTTGTGTTGGTTATTTCCTGCTCCGAGCGTGGTAGGGAGATGTAGTCGTCTGCGTGCTGCAGGAGGGCATCGAGCACTTGGAATAGTGTCCGTGAGAACAGTGGCTGAGAAATGCCATGCAACTGTCCGACTGTGTGCTGGTAGGTGCCTGTGGCCAGGAGGTGGAGTACAGACACCACCTTCAGTAGGGGTGGGATGGCGGTTGGGCTATCTATCATGCTGACTAGGTCAGCCTGTGTCATGTCCACAATGGCGGCTATGGTGTCCCGGTCCAGACGGTAGAGGGTGTGGATCTGCTCATCAGTGAGGTTGAACGGATGTGCTCGGAGGCGTGGGATTGCGGGCTGCCTGCGTGGTGGTAGTGGCTGTGCTGCTGGGCCTTGCTGGCCCTGCCTTGGCCTCCTCCTCCTCCTGCGTCTCCTCCGTGCGGCTGGTTGTAGTTGTTGTTCGTCTTCTTCTTGGAGTCGGAGCACTTGCAGTGCTATCAGGTCCCCCAGGGCCAACATCGCGAGTCCTGCCGGTAGCATTTCGCTGTGGTTGTGGGAGGAGACTGGCTGTGCAATTTATGTGTTTTCAGGCTGTATGGCCTCCACCTGTGGTGATTGATTCCACCTGTGCAAACTGCTCTCCCCTTTGGCCGAGCACGTCCCGCGCACAACGCTGCAATTCGGGGAATGGTATCTTGCTATTGCAATCATGTATTTGTACCCGATGGGCGTGTAAGATTGGTTGATATGTTCATTCTGCTGTGGTCCCATTGTTTCCCATACTATCTGTGCAGTCGCGAACGGACTTGTGAAGGGTCAGTGGAACGTAGTACTCGAGTAACGGTGGGCCCTCATGCATCACTGTACCGAGTTGCAACGACGGGCGGGGCGTCCCATTTGTGGGTGAAGGCAGTTGCCATTTTCACACACAGCCGCACTCGATGGAATAATTAGTGATTTCAAACGGCCACAGATGCCTTTTCGACGTGATGTTGCAAATGAGGAATTCGAAGGGCGGCGCTTTCGGTTTCCAGCTAGCGGCGAGGAGATGCCCACAGGTCTGACTGCAAATATAACGTTCTATTGTTCTATGTCCTTGAGACAGGGCCCATGGCGAGGGAGCAATGATTGATATGAATAGTTTGGGATGCGCAATAGCTACGTGGGCGATGAGGCCGGCCATTCCCAAATACATGTTACTTCACAACACTGGATTTACGGGCTGGGGCACTGTGGATTTAGCAGGCTGCATTACGCACAGACTCAATGGACGTTTCTAATGTCATGTGAGTAATTATTCAGGCGTTTTGATCCCGGGATGAGGGAATGATGGATGGATGCATGGGCAGGTGATTTGATGCAGAGTTTGCCATGTACAGGGCTTCTTGGGATCTATCCGCCTCCCCTACGCTATGTGATGCAGGGCTGCCATAGTGGGACCATCGTCTATCTGGCCTTGTTGAGCCCTCCCTGTCTCGACGCGCCCTCAGACACTTGTGTCCATGCACGTTAACATTCCCATCTGATGGATTCTGTTTTGGCAGACGCATGCACAGGTACACTCGTTCGTGATGGTGTTTACACCGAGGTATAGATGGTTATGAGTCGCAAGTGGCTTTGGGGTGGTGATGATCCTTTGGAGTGGGCTAGCATGCATATGGCTGTGGATTTCGTGTGCTCATTGGAGTGAGTTGTTGGAATGTAGTTCTGATGGCCATTCTGTTCTTGTTCTTTTCTTTTGGTTGACAGGTATCTCCTCCCCTTTTGCCACTGCCATCTGTATGCCACACCTGCAGATGGATTTTACTCCCGACACCTGCTGCTTCGTGTTAATCGGTGGAGCAGCATTACGATCTTATGGGACGATCGCCAGTGGCCCACATGCCCTTACGCAGTACTGGTGGCTCGGAGCAACATTTCGGCCTTTCAGCTGGACTAGTGCCTCCCCATTGGGACGGCCCTGCGGTTGTGTGCGCTTCCTTGTTGCCTTTTCGTACGTGATTGTGGCTCTGGGTACCATGATGGGACAGGGCGTCACACAAGTAGTGGCTGGTCATTTCTTGCGGATGCAGCCCACAATGGTGAAATGTGTTTTGGAGTTCATGGCCTGATGGCTGTATGGGCTTGGTGATTTTGTTGTGCATTAAATTTCTATTCTGATTTGGCCTGTGTAGCGTTTTTCTTTGCAAGTGATGTGGCATGTGCCTATTTGTGGGGCGATGTATTGTGAGGAGATCTGCATTGGGTTCCTGCTTCGGGGTTTAGTTGCGTGGTACTGTGCTGGGCGCGTTTGCCTACTGAGCCCGTGAGGTCAGGGATGGGGGCTGCCTATATGACAGTTTGGATGTTGTCATGCTCAGGGGCGGGGGATTGGGTTTTGTGTAACAGATGGCGGTCAGCCAGGTGGACTGGTGGAATGATGTGATTTTCGGAATGTTGCTGGGCACAGGTGCCTGTGTTTGCGTGCGTTTCTTGGTGGGGGACTGTGGTCATGTCCATTGGGATGGCTTCTGTATTCGTGCCATCTGTGCCCTGCAGCTCCCATTGGCCCCTCTTGTGTTGCTTTTGTTCGTTGGCATGCATGGGTGCTTTGTACATTTCAATGGTTGCATTGTGACTTCATTGCACCTACAGGGAGTTGTACTTTGTGGGCAGGGAGCGGTGTACTGGCACTCAGTGGGGCCGTTTACGGTTGATTCGCGATGCCGTACTTCTCGCCATGGCGGAATGGTCCATTCCGCCATGCCTGATGGCGTTAGGTACATGTCCGCTAGGGTCGGAATTGGCGTACCGTTGCACCATGGTGGTGTTTGCGGTTTGGCATGGAGCGCGCGCGCGTGCTTAGTGCAGTTAGCGTTGGCGTTCACTACGGTGTCGCTAATGGCTTCGTACTTTGCGGTGACGGGTCATAGTCGCACCGAGCGCTATTCGATGGCGGTATTGCATTTCCGCCATCGTTTTCCCCTTTCCGCCAGGGTCGTAATGAGGGCCATTGACTAAACGTGGCTGGGCAGAGGGTCCATGGACTCCTGGGACAAATAGTGTGTGTTCTTCCTTGTCATTACAACACTTGTCAGTGCACAGCTCGGAACAAAATATCAGCACTTGCATCCTTCCGTTAATACTGTGTTCTGTGTGCCAAACCCAGCACAACTGGGTATGATAGTGTCTGGATCATATCAAAGGGCAACGATTCCAGGTGTTGGTTAATGGACATCTGCATGGAGATTGTAGAGTGTACAATGGTTCCAGATGCCAATGGGGTTTCGTTGATGACCAGGATATGAGCTGCTTGTTTATTCACCTTTACCAGGATGTTTTGTTGTAACACTAAATCATGGTTCACGTAAATCCCAGATGCCCCGCAATCAAGAAGGGCCAGAACAGAAATATTCCTCTTGTTATGCCATACCAAATGGATGTATCTATTTATTTTGCATTTGTAGAAAAGTATGCTTAACCCTGGGGCAACCTGGCACCAACCCTCGGGCAACTTGACTTTTGCGGGCAAACAAAACTGTAGGTGAAATGGGGATCCAATTGTTACAGGAAGATCTTCTACTGTTAAACGAGAGCATGTTAACTCCTTCCCTTCCATTAACTGACCCACCAGTGTTCTGCCAGCCGAGCAGGATCAACTGGGCGATTTCTGAAGAAATTACCAGTTCTCCTGCAATCCATGCAAAGATGATTGATCATGTGACTGCAGCATTCTGCTCCTGCAAGCAGACTCCGTATGGACCCAACCTGTTGAGGCTCAGGTGAAGATTTCCCAGCTGGTTGTTAAAATACCGGAAAAGCGGTGTTAGATGCACTGCGGGACTCGAAACAATCGCTTATTGAACGTTCTGCCAGTCTTTCCATCAGGCAGTGATCAATGCAGATATTCTGGTATATGAGATCTTGTAGGGAAGCAACTTCCGGATGTGGACCTGTTCATCCTTATATTCGTCCCTCAAGCATGACTGGACAAAGTGCACTGGGTAATTCTGGGTCATGGGACTCTGTGGCCACTTGATTAATTCGCCCTATGTCAGCCATCACGCTCTGATTCCCCTGTTTCATATAATTTAGCTGATTCTGGATGGAAGCTGCTTTGTTGAGGGATTATTTAAAGTCTTTGAACAAGGCTTTTTGAAATTGTCCACTAATCATATGTGAGCCAAAACATGGGGGCAGGCCAGACCATTGCCAGTTAAATGACTTAGGATATTCCCAGTCTTGGCCTTGTCGCTAACGAAGTGATTAGAGCAGAACATAAGGTACATGATACAGTGGTTGCAGAATTCAATTAACTTGCAGGGATCCTCATCATATCTCATGACCCTAGATTGCCCTACTGCGCTTTCTGTGAGGGCTACTGATGTGGATGCTGACAATGTTTCCATGAGGTTAGCATTTCATTTTTTAAGTTCAGTAACGGAGGACCCTCAGCTCATCACGCATGTCCTGCAGGGCATGCATCTTATCAGACACTGAATTGAGGACCCTGCAATGCTACTCCCCATTCTTCATTTTAGTAACTTCTATCCAGGACTAGAGTTGAACCCTTGTCTCCATGATGATGCATTAACCATTTGGTCATGTCCACAATCAGTGGGGTATGGATTCCCTTTCCTCTGCTCAAAATTTGACCAGGAGGGACAGAACCCCTCCCAACACAAGAAATAATGGTGCCACCCCTGACTAATTTGGTTTCAGGACAGTGCACACACTGTCAGGGTTGGCACACCACCAGTAGCTAGTAAGGCCAACTTGGTCAGGTAAAGGTGGGGGAGAAATAGGAAACACTGAGGAGCCACAAGGTAAGGAGGATGGAACCAACAAAGAAGTGGAAGAAGAGGAACAAAGACCAAAGGCAAGGAACAACAAGGCTGAGGAAGACCAAGTCAGACAGGAACAAGAAAGGAACAAGGCAGCCTCACCTCAAGCGGAAGAAAAGAATTGCGACATGATGAGCAGCTCAGAACTTCTGTCTTTATGCCATCCGGTATCACACACAGGCCTGGTGCGAAAAATAATACAAAGAGGAATGCAATTGTATTCATCCTGACAACATCATAAAAGCGAATCATCAGCCAATTATCATACCAGTTAAACATTGGAATAGGAAGCAGAGAGAAACAATTCTGCAAATCTTGTTTTTCAAATGATGAGGGCCGGCCAATTACCAGCCACATCTCATACCAATTAAACAGTGAAATAGGAAGCAGAGAGAACACATTCTGTAAATCTTATTTCTTTAAATGACTAGGGCTGGAAATTAGATGATATTAGATGTGAACAAAATTCTAATTCCTCTTGAAGATCCACAAGTGTCTGGTGAACCACACGAACTAAGAACTGAGAGGACTAAGAACTGTTAAAAACAATGTAATCAATCTGGTGCACCAAGATCCAATTAACTTTGAGATACAAAAATATTATCAACACAAAGCACAAACACTGCCTGAATTTAAAAGTGTTTGATGAACTGATCACAATTCTATAAAATCATTGTGCATCATTACAAATTGTGACTTTCCAGAGAAAAACTAAGTCTGTTGGTTTACGACTAAAACAACTTTCAATGTGTATATTGAAATGTAAAAATATTAAGGATTTAATTCTGCACAACAATATCAAACATTATATCACAACTTCAATTATTTGTGTTTTTTAAATATCTTGAGAACTAAAATTGGGATTTGATAAAATACTATCCAGGTGAAGAGTCAACTGACAATTATAACAAATACAATATATTAAAGCAATATGCCCCGAGCGGCTGGGGCATTACTGACTCAGGTAATGACCCGGAGCCCATAGTTGTAGGCCTGAGTCGGTAATACGCCGCCGTGAGGGGCATATAGCTATTAGTAACCCAGCCCGCAAGAACTGCATGACCGTGGTACTAAAAGCTTTTTTTTGTCCCGAAACGCTGCAGTGTTTCGGTTGAAAAAAAGACAAAGAAAATGGCCACCGGGAAAGGAAAAACAGAATCTGTTTTCCCTTTCCATGGCGACCATCGGGAGTGGACGCAATTTGAACAGAAGTGTTACCAACGCGTCCACTCCCGAAAAAAAAAGAAGGTAAGAGGGGTTGGGAGGGCAGAAGGGCGGGGAAGGGTAAAAAAAAATACTGCGGTCTCAGGTGGTGGACGATGGAAGCCTCCAGCCATGTGGAGGCTCGGAGTGGGAATGGCCCCCCTCTGAGTCTCCACATGCCTGGAGGCTGCCATCTTCCCCCACCGGGGACCAAGGGATAGAAGGTAAGTGGGGTGGGGAGGGCAGGAAGGTGGGAGGAGGGAGGAAAGGGGGAAAAACAAAAATAAAAGCCTTACCTGAGTCCCCGGTGGGGGCAAAGGCAGCCTCTCAGCCATGGGGAGGCTCGGAGCAGGGATGGCCCCACTTCGAGCCTCCTCATTGGCTGAGGGGTTGCCACGCCCCCGGCGAGGACAAGGCAGCAGGAATCCCGGGCGAGAATCAAAGGATTCTCGGCCAGATAATGCCTCGACGAGGGCCAATCAGAATGGCTCTTTCATTCTGATAGTGCCCTCGCCGGGTACTAAATATGTATATTCACTGACAAAAAACATTGTTAAAGGCATGTTATGGTTAAGTTGCACTAGTAAAAACCTATTGAATTCCCTGACAAAAAACATTGCTAAAGGGACGTTATGGGAAAGTTGCACTACTAAAAAGCTATGACATTCACTGATAAAAAATATTGTTAAAGGGACTATTGCCCTAAGAAAAACCTAACAAATTCAGTGCAACAAGTACTTGAAAGGAACATTACCCTTACTTTGCACTAATAACAATCTATCCATATTATGGTTACAACTAAAACAAACAAAAAAAACAGAAATTCACCAGTTATGGTAACTTAAGCAACCATAACACGCGCCACCACTGTGCACTGCTAAAACCAACACCCATGACATCAAACATGACATCACAAATGTTTAAAACTCTGTTATAAGTGCCACAGTCTCATTTCCATGGCCATCAGCAAAATCCCCAGATGTGGATTTTGTGCTGCGTGTGGGTATGGGGGATTAAATTGCAACCAGGGTAGGGGAGTTTATTTTTAGTAGCAGCTCTGAAAACACCTTTTTTCAGTTTCTATTTGATTTTGTGTGTTCTTGTGCTCACATTGTTACAGGAAACTCTTCAACACATCCTGTAGATGGGCACACAAAACAGCATTACCAATGGGTGACAACGAAATGACATTTACATGGAAAAACTCTGCATTTCCACAACTAATGAGGCCATTGTTGCAGAAAAACATCCCACGAGCGGATACAAAATCACACATGCTTCTGTTGATGAGACACCTTCCAACCTCTGGCTCGGAACAACATACATTAGCATTGTTCCATACTCTTCTTGGTGTTATGGATTAGAAAAGCACCTGGGCAGTGGGAAAACGTATCTTTTCTACATTCAGCAACCTCTTCAGTCGACGGAGCAAACCTAAACTAGCCACATAACCCAAATGCATGCCCCGTAGTGCACAACGACAACATCAACACGTGCCAAAGTGGCCAGGCCTCTGCAAAGTGCATGCATATCGTCAATATTGTGGTCATAGACAACACTTCACAATGAGTACACTCCTTCCAAACCGAAATGGCCATCAAAGCATCTTTCCAGGGCATACCTGTGTAGATCTATCACAAAGGCATCAACCAAAGTCAACACAATGCGTTTCTCCATGTCAGTCAGCTTCACTACGCAGAGTAATGTAAAACAGTATGACCACTCCTTCCTGTGAACCACACCCTCAGTACCTGTTTGACTAATACCCACAGTCCCATTTCCATTGGCCAGCATGGTGAGAAGGGCAGAATGTGGCATGTGTGCTTCCTAAAGTACCACGAGGGCCGCACACCAGTAAAGCAGGAGCAGTCCTTCTTCCCTCTCCACTATTTTTTGTCCACCACTACCTTATTGGCTATGGGTAAATAGTCACCCACGCACCCACCAATGCCATCCAAGACGTTTGCATCTAACACAGTCAGTTATGCACAACACTTCATATGTACCGTTAAAAATTCAGCCTGCAAGTGTCCTGCAAAGCATGTCCAGTAGAAAGTTCAGTAAAAGATTGCAAGATGTGGACATTCACATTCATCCACATGAGCACCCATCACCACAACATTCAGGTATGAATACTTTTTTTGCAGTATTTTTCCAACTCTGTTATTAGTGCTTCTGCGCACGGTATCTGCCACTGAGCGTCCATTACATTCTTAAAAAGCATACTGTTTTTTCTTCCATCCCCTACCATCAACTGGCACTTCAATGGTATGTGCTTGTAACCTTTTCATTTACTCATGTCATACATTGTGATATCGAAACAGGAACTCTATTCTTTCTTTCTGACAATGCTACAAATTGTTTTGCCCACTAACCCATTTCCTACATAAATGGTAAACATATGGCACCTAAACCAGCACTGAATGTATCTTACCAACCTAAAGCAAGTTCCCAAAAAGTCAGTGTCTGCACAGCTGTCGTTCTCTCTAGGCTGGACTATTGACTCTTTTAAAATCTTTATAAACTGCCCACTTCGACTCACTGCCTTCTGCAATGCATCCAGAAGAGGACTGCGCAACTTATCCTTGGCCTCAAGCCCAGGGATCGTATCTCTCCTGGACTGAAATGTCTGTAATAGCTCCCAGTGGCTGCGAGGAATAAGATGAAAACCCACTGCATTATGAACAAGGCCTTCTGGGCCCTGGGACCTCAATACCTTCAACTCTCACTTCCTATATAACTCCTTGCTCGAGTTCTTCCCTCATCCTCCTCCAACTGCCTCAGGTCAGTCCCTTCTGCAAGCAACCAGTTGGTGGTAGATCTCTTCTTTCGGCTTGGGCCTCCCTCTGCCACAGCCTCCCTACATTTCTGACACTTGAGGAGAACCATCACTGGTTCCGTAAGCAACTCAAAGCCTTTCTCTTTGCGTCTGCTTTTTCTCCTTTTCTCCCCGGCTGACTTCCTGGCTGAAACTGATTCTGCACTGGTTACCTGGCCACTCTCTGATGTTGGGCCCAGGCCACCACCCCCCCAGTCACACCCCTGCACTGCCTTTCTGGAAAACCCCATGTTTTTTGGTATCCCTAACAGTGCCACCACCACCTGATGTCTGCACTTATTCTTGCACATGGAACAATCTGGCCTTATTTTTACTTATTGTCATTTGTTCTTCTTCCCATGTACTGCAATTTCCCCTACCCATGCAGTTGGGCGAGCTGAGTGACAATGGCCTCGTAGGTTCGTTGTCTCTGTCTCCCCTCTGTACCCCGTCCCTTGCCTCGTCACACTTTGCAAAACCTGTGTATAGGCACATTATAAATGTCATATCATACAATTTCACATCGAAGGATATCATTCACACATTGCATTCATGACAAAAGGATGCCACTAACCTTGTACAATTCACAGTTTTTTTTTTCCTGCAGAACCCCTCTTACAACAAACTTTTCAAAAATGATTGCACAAAAAAAGCACTGAATGCACATTACCAACTTGTACATACATTGTGTGCATTCAAACAGGATGCCTGCCCCTTACCTTGCAGACTTCCACAATAGGTTTCTGCACTTCTTTGTACAAAGAGACCTTCTGACACAGTTTATGCGTGCACACCGCAACCACAAACCTTATTGAGCAATTCCATACCTCCACAGTCCCATTTCCATGGCTCCTATCCTGCAAATGGCCGGATGTGGCCTTTGAAATCCTGAGACTACTGCAGAATCAGCAAAGTTATCATGCTACGAGGGGGTGGGAGTCTGAAATGGGGTAGGGGATTGGGTCATTAGTGCTCCATCTGAAGTTTTTTCTATGCGCTTGCAAAAAACTTTTTCAATTTTTCTCTTTCTATGAGTTTCCATTTGCTTCCCCTCCTTCAATTTTTACTGATTTATGGTCAACGCTTCTTGCACAGTATAAAAGAAAATAGTTTTGCCAATGACATTCAAAGAAATGTCATTTGCGTGGAAGCAGTCTATATTTTGCAACTTCATGCTCTCATAGTGGGTGGGGAACATCCCATAAGTGCACATAAATGCAGACATGCTTCTGTTTATAAGACACCTTCCAAGCTCTTGCTGGGGACAAACGACCTTTGCACTGGGAAAAATCTGCATCACTGCATTCATCAACTTCTTCAGGTGACGGAACAAACGTCCACACGATATGTAACCCAAATGTAAACCCAAATGTAGACCTCCATAATGCACCACGACAACTTGAACAGTAACAGTAGATGCCACATATCTGCAAAGGTGAACCATCCCGCCAAAACTGCATGCATAGAGACTGGCCCACAAAGCGTCCATTCCTTCCAAACCAAAATTAGCAGCTATTCCTCTTTGCATGGTATCACCCATGATTTGCACTGTACATCTCTCCATCTCTACCAACGTCATTACACAGAGAGTATTGGGAAAAAGTAGTACCACCCCTTCCTGTGAACCACACCCTTGAAACCTGATTCCATAATCCCCACAGTTCCATTTGCATACCCAGCATGCTCAGAATTGTACGATGTGGCAGTATTGGGAAATAGTAGTACCACTGCTTCCTGTGAACTACACCCTTGACACCTGATTCCATAATCCCCACAGTTCCATTTGCATACCCAGCATGCTCAGAATCGCTGTATGTGGCACGTGCACTTTCCCAGCTACAGTAAGGACTACACCCTAGTAAATCAGGGACAGTCCTTCTCCCCTCCCCACAGTTCTTCTTCCAGCACTCCCTCACTAGTACTGTGAAATATACACACACGCATGCAGCAATAACAGCTAAGAACTCTGAATTCAGCACTATAATTTCTGTACAGCACTCCATATTTACCGTTGAACACACCGAGTACACGCCCGTGTGCTTCCAAAGCACCTTCAGTACAAAGTTCTGGAAAAGAATCTGCAATTTCAGCATCCAAAATCATCCAGAGTGGCACCCTTCATGCCTTCAACCATGCACTCAAGAATCTTCTGGTTACTCACACCCAGCACAACATAATGGAGCAATGCATGTGAATATGTGGACATAAATCACAATTTACAAATGTAACATAGCCAGTGGCACTTCTACCCAACCCCAGTACCATAACACAGTGATGCATGGAAACATGTAACAGGTAGCAGATTCAACAAACATACCACTGCCTCTGCCACCCCTACCCACTTCCATTAACAAAGTATTGTGTGACTGGCAACCCAAGCACACAATCTTCAGAACATTTGGACTACTCCCAGGAAGCTACACAAACCAAATTATCCATGCACACAGAAGATTCACTTCAACCCTACCCTCTTCTACACTGACAGTGTTCCAACACTGCATCTAGTGGGCACACTGCAGGACTTTTTACTGCACAATCTCCAGCCATAGACCAAAATCCGTAGGATGTTCTAACAATGACCGCACCCATGGAAAAAACAATATAAGCATGTCAGCACACTTCTGGTGCACTATGAAGAGTAAAATGTGCTCCACAACCATTTTGTAAAAGTGACCACCCTCTGAGAGATGCAGTCAAAACCTTATTGCTGAGGGGGATATGGTGAAGGTCTTGGCTTTTGGGTGCATGGCCTAGGGGTGTATACACAGGTCGGACATGGGACTGCCCACAGATAGAATGGAAGTCCAATGCCACTTTGTAAGTTACCTTTACACGCTGAACTCCTTGCAAGCCCATGGAAAGGGGAAGCAGGAGTGGCATATGTGTCTGGACCCTAAGGCACAAACAAGGAGGGTACCAACATGAGGCAAGCCTGCATTGGTCCAACTGGTATCTAAAGTGGATGCCATTGGCTGCCACACAAAGCAACACACTGTCTCATAAATGAGGGGTCCGGGCGGGGGCACCCAGGAGGGAGGAGGTGCAGGGTGCAGGTCAACCCCCACATGTATGGATGTAAAAAAAAACCTCCATGGATTAATGGGTCGCACGGCTAACAGGATTGGGAGACCTGTCGCTGCTGTCGCCACCCTTGGGTGTTGCATCAGAATGTGGTAATGATAAGGGAGGATCACCACACCTATAGCCCTGGTCCGGTCCTCCATGGCAGTGGCCATGCGGGACTGAGATGCTTAAATCTGCAACATGGTGGCTCGGAGGTCTCCATGTAACACATCATGGCATACACACAGTTCCTCCGTGATGGTACGAGTCATCATTTGCATCTGCTGTTTAGACTGTCTACTGCTGGATGCCTTGAGTGCAGTCAGTGTAATCCTGAGGGATTTATACTCTGGCCTCAGGGCTTCTCTGTGGGCCCGATCCTCTGCAGCCATGTCTGCGCACAGAGCCCTCAGTTCTGCTTGTCAGCTCCTGTTGCTGGCCACCATGTTCAGACTGTTTGAGTGGCATGTGGACCGCAATGCCTGCTGCTGGTGCTCCACCTGTCTTGCTGGGGGTATCATGGAATTGCCACTCTATCGATGCCCTGAGCCAATGTATCATATGAAGCAGCCTGTTGTAGTGCAACAGCATACATGGACTGCTCCCACACAGTATCACCAGCTAAAACACAGCCACCGTGGTGGCGAACCCCACGCCTGCCTGGGACAGGGGTACTTGGCTCTTGATGTGATTATGCCATCTGTGGCTGCAGGACTACATCCCTCCTTGATCAGCTGCCCCAGGAACTGGAGTCAATACAGTGGAGCGAGACCCTGTAACCGTAACCATCACAGACAGATGTACCGACACTGACTGGTACTGTGATGGGTTGTCCCCCCCTCCAGACGTTTGGGATGCAAAAGCACCCACAGTCGATACACTCACCCGCGACAGCACAGAGGTTTCCATATCCGTTTCACCACCAGAGCCAAAGGCTTCCTCAGAGTTTGACTCAGACTGAGTCAGGGCCAGGATGGCCTGTAGCACCAGTGAATCTTCATGGGCTACCACACCACGTCCTCCACTGGTGGTTGGTTGTGGCTCAGTATCCTGCTCCTCCTCCACCCCCTCCTCTGCATCCAGTGCCTCGTCACCTGCACATGGACAACATGATACATGAAGAGCCATGTAAATAGCATAGGTCACACACATAGGCATCACAATGTCGCCATGCAACACATCAACCTGCCATGTCATAAACTCCTGCACGTACGCAGTGTCAATGCCAGTGAAGGGTAGCATGAAGCCATGGACGTATGTGGAAGGTCTAAATACAACATATAGTGCATGGTGCATAGCACCTGTTACACACATGAGCACCTGACTGGCATAGTTCATACTCCAACATCACAGATGCAAAGACACATATGCCACGTAACATAGCCATGCCTGAACTGTAATACTGCATGACATTGAAATTGCTGACTACTGTCCCAGAGCCATGTACAATGAAAGTGACATGACATGTAAATCACAATCTCAATACACACAAGTGTCACACAGTGCTACGATGCAAGGGTGGTTGAAAAGAGTGAAGCCAGGCACACCCATCCCATGTGGACAGGGCACATTGACATCATGCAAGTGAATAGGCATGGTGAAGGTGAGACCTGGGGTTGGAAGCTGGAGTGGGCAGTGCAGTACATGGGAATGGCATGCCAATGAAATACAAGTACATACTCAGCAATGAAAATGCAGCAGGCTGGTGGAAGTGTATGTGCAGACATCAGGTGTCAACTGCTGCTAGAGGGTTGTACGAATACAGGAAACAGCCACCAAGTGTGGGGGATGGTAGCGAGGCAGTGTATGGATACAACTGGTGGCTCAGAGGGCTGTGTCGGAGATCAGAGTGTGGGCAGGTGACTAGTGCATTCTCTCAGACATCCAGGACTCCAGCATGGGAGATGAGGTAGAGAAAACACAACGCACGAGGAAGCATCAGAAGAGCCTCCAGACCCGGAGAAGGTCCACCACCAGTACCATTGAGGCAGGGAGGCCGTAACAGAGGGAGGCCACAGCCAAAGACCACCAAATAATTACTATGAGTGGTAACTGACCCTGAGGGAGTAGGAACGGGATGATGAAAGACCATGAGTAGGAAGCAAATTGGGAAGGTGGAGTTGAAGGAACTGCGGCACCAGGACCAATACGGCCCTGTGGCCAATGCACAGCGATTGGAAATGAACAGTCATAGCCACTGGGAGCCAGTGCCATCATCACAGTCCTATGGAGATACAATGCCTCGCACCAAGACAAAAGGACAATCCCCACAGTCCAGGTTAGAATGAGTTGCAGAGGGAAGAGTGTAGAGGCACTGTAATTTTGGTAGAGGCTGTTGCAGTACCCCATCATAGCTATGACCAGTCCTCTGGAGACAGTGAGCTACTGGGCAAATGAGAGGAAAAGAAGAATACCCCTGAGGAGATGCAGCTGGCAGGGTGACCTCTCAGAGACATCAGAGATGTGCGGAGAGAAGGCAAGTGTTGAGAGCCAGATTGTCACAGGCTATCCGCCATCACAGGTTGGAGCAGGAAGAGGGCCAAGGGAGCCTGGACAGAGTGACATGGAAGGAGTGAGCAGGTGTGGTGATGGGGTTTGTCACAGTGTGTAGCACATTGTGCATATGCAGTCTGCAGGTCAACAAGAACGTGTCAGTCCACCATGACATGGTTCACCCATTGCAGTCATGCAAATGCAGCCAGAACTGCCAGACAATCATCACACTTCATCCAAGCAACATACACATGTCCTGGACACACACAAATCACCACTGACCAGACATTTCCTCATAAATTGGCAGGTCTCCCACACCCTGGATCTGCTCCACATCAATCATAGCACCTATGATCTCCTCATGTGGAGTGAGTTCTTCGTCCTCTCGTGGTGACCCACCTCCAGTCACCAGAGTAGAGGTGTAGTTGGCACCCATCTTATGTTTGGCTCAGCGCCAGAGGTCATACCAATGCTTCATTGCATCAGAAGCTGAGCGCCTCTCATGGCCCAAGGCGTTAATACGATCAGCGACACACTGCCAGTGGGCCATATGCTGGGCAGGCGTATGTGTGCTCTCCGCCCGCACAAGCATGTCGTCTTTATGATCCTGCACGTAGTCCCCAAGGACCTGGAGCTCCTCATCACTAAAGGTCCTCTTCCACAATGTGTGGGTCTCCTGTGCCATGCCTTGGGACTGAGTTTGTTTGCCTACTGCACGCTTTGCCTTCTTGCAAGGTTGTGCAGACTCCGATTGGCTGGTACCACTTGGGTCAGTAGCGGATGAAGCACTGGTGGCATGGGCTATGGCATCACACACTGATGGTGTGACAGTAGGTGCCCTTGCCAGTGGCTGTACCTGGGTGCTGGTGCCCAGCATGTCCCTTCCCCTTCGATGCACGGATAGCATTTGCGCCTGCGTCTCCGTCTACCTTAGTAGGGAGCAACACAAGCCTTGCTGGGTGACCCGGAGGCTGGGTGGTGAGGTCTGCAGCTGCCCCTGCAGCTACCTGACCCTGGTGGGTGTGTACAGCAGGTGACACTGCTGCATCTGGACCACGGGTGCCGGTGCCAGGACGCTGCACAGAATATTCCTTCCCCTTCAATGTACAGATAGCATCGGCCCCTGCCTCTCCATGGACCGGGTGACCTGGAGGTTGGATGGTGAGGTCTGCAGCTGCCCCTGCAGTATCCTGACCCTGTTGGGTGGGGGGCATAAGTCTCCCGGCATGGGCCTGTACACCTATGCCACCTCGGCCACCTCGGCCACATATGCCACATCTGCCACCTCGCACACCTCTGTCACCTTGGCCACCTCTGCCAACTCACATACCTCTGCCACCTCTGGCACCTCTGGCACCTCGGCCACCTCTGCCAATCGGCCACCTTTGCCTCCCTTCCCACTTGCTGCCCTCCCAGTCATGGCACTGATGGATTGGTGCAATGGGAGGTACAGTATCGATTGTCCTGGGCAATTTGAGTGAGGGTCCAGTGTACGTGATGCCAAATGTACCAGTGTGCCCCAGCAAGGCTCGATGTAACCCCTGGGGAAAATATAACTGGGCCGCGTAACGCAAATATGAAAAATATGTTTACACGACCCTTCGGCAGCCCACGTGCAAAGGAAAAACCTAACGCAGTACGCTGTGGCACCCACCAACACAAGAAATACATATGCGAAGGACACGTAAGCTACAGTGATGTTAAATAAGGGTTTACGTGACACACAGGGGCACCCACAGAATGCAAAATGCGTATGCAACTCACCGTCAGCCTCAAAAGTACACATGCGTGTGCGTGGAGGCAATCACCCACCAAAACAATAGGCTTGCACGCGGTGAAGAGATTGTATGGAAATTAAGTTCACAAATCCATCCGCTATGACTCGGCAAGCGTGTGATGCTCTCCTACGCACTACTTTATCCCGATCCTCAACGCCACCGCCAAAGTTCAGCACATGTCATGTAAATTACATGCTTAGAGCCCTTCCTCTGATTTCACACTTACGCGATGTTTCCGCATGTGCAGAGTCACTCTGTCTCGGGTGGCCACGTGAGTAACACAGAAGACCCACGCTCCTGCATATCAGCAAATGTACCTGCCTCCAAGTGCCCCGACCTGCCTCCTACAAGCCATCTGTCCACAATCGCTGGGAGGACTTCAAAGCCAGGACCCGCAACAAGGCCTGGTGCTTCCTCAAGGCTGGCATGGACCAAGAGGGGTGCCGGTTGACCACTGACAACAAGCGGGTTCTGCAGCGGTTCTACCCGGCGCTGTACGCCCAGGTCAGTGATTTGGAACTCTGTCTGTAGTCCACTGGTAAGTGTCCATGTGTACTTGTCCACCATAGTGCATGTGCGTAGTGATGCATGGTTGGAGTGTGCACCTTGGCTTTATGTCTGGTATGTCTCTTGTGTCTCTCAGATGTATGTGTGCATGTCTCAGAGAGTGCTGCATGTGACTCCATTCAATTATGTATGACAACAACAGTGTTTGTGTAGCAATGTGTGATGCGCAGCAGCATGTAATGATGTGCACATGGTTGATTTCATGTGTCTGGACTAGGCCATGTTAGAGGTGTCACACATGTCTGCTTTTGGCAACATCATGGACATGCATGGTGCATATGTGCATGTGTCTGAAGAGTGAGTGCTTGACTGGCCAACACTCCGTGATGTATGTCACTTGAGCATTAGATTGTGTGATTGACACATGCTGCCAAATTGACCTCAAGTGCACGCTGATGTGACATCTCTATGGCCTACATCATGACTGTCAGCTGATGAGTGTGAATGAGATGTGTATGTCCCATGATGCATGTGAGGCAAATGCACAATTTTGAGGTGCTGACAGTGCTTTGTCCAAGGATATGATTGTCTGTTGAGAATGCCAGACATGATTGTGCATGTGTGTTAATTGCACTAACATTTGTGTTGTGGACGGCGATGATGGTTGTGACCTTTGACAGTGCCACTCATGTGCATTTGATTTGTGCAAAACAGACATATGTTCAGTACCCTGATGTTTGTGTTCTGTGTCTCCCTATCCACAGCGACGATGGAAGAAGAGGGTGGAGAAGGCACTGTGGAGCAAGGCAGCAGAGATGCCTCCACCAGGCACAAACGCAAGGTCCAGTCACACTCCCAGGAAATGTCATCTTCGGGGAGTGAGGGAACTTGTGCTGCGTCCGAGGCAACAGCCGCAGCTGCTGAGGGGAGGCCCAAGAGGGTGAAGTTGGTTGTGGGCTCCTCGGCAGTGGGAGGGACAGGAGAGGTAGCACAGGGGCAATCTGATGCAGAAGACAGTGGGCATACAGGTTGGCAGAGGTGGAGGTGGAGGAGGAGGCTGCATCACCCTAGCTCATGGGGCCCAGCGGGGATCTCATATAGCATGCTGTGATTCAGTTTGACATACACATTTGTGATGTGAATGTTGGGATATGGTTGTAGTATGCAATTGCATGTGATCAGCTGGGACACAGAAGCTTGTGGGCCATGTGTGTGCTTTTGTTGTTGTTTGGGTATATTTGCTGAGGAGGAGGTTAGGGGTGGGGTCACTACACAGCAAGCAAGTTCATGTAAACACGATCATTGGAGTGAACATGTATCACTTTGTCAGCATCCATCATGCAGGTGGTGTTCAGTATGCAGGGCCTGCCTGCAGGTTGCCGTCACAGGTGTTGGGGGGGACCATGAGGCAGAGCCTCCCTTCAGGTTGCCGTCAAGTTGGGGGACCATGAGGTGGGGCCTGCCTGCAGGTTGCCGTCACGGGTGATGGGGGGTCTCCTGTGGTGTGAGCTTCCTGCGGGGTTTGGTCACAGGTAATGGGGGTTACGGGGGCATGTGGTGTGGGCTGCCTGTGGGTGTGGTCACAGGTGATAGGGCTGGGGAGCCATATGGTGTGGGCTGTCTGCAGGGTATGGTCACAAGTGAGGGGGCCGGGGATCCATGTGGTGTGGGCTGCCTGTGGGGTGTGGCCACAGGTGATGGGGACTCAGGGGTCCCATGTGGAGTGGGCTGCCTGCTGGGTGTGGTCACCGGTATTGGGGGGTCCCATATGGTGTGGGCTGCCTGCGGGGTGGTCACAGGTGATGGGGGCTGGAGGGGGTCCCATGTGGTGTGGGCTGCCTGTGGGGTGTGGTCATAGGTGATGGGGCCTGGTGGGGCCATGTGGTGTGAGCTGCCTGTGGGGTGTGGCCACAGGTGATGGGAGCTCAGGGGTCCGATGTGGAGTGGGCTGCCTGCTGGGTGTGGTCACCGGTTTTGGGGGGATCCCATATGGTGTGGGCTGCCTGCGGGGTGTGGTCACAGGTGATGGGGGCAGGAGGGATCCCATGTGGTTTGGGCTGTCTACACAGTGATGGGCCGGTCCCATGTGGTGTGGGCTGCATGCAGGGTGTGGTCACGGGTGATGGGGGTTCCATGTGGTGTGGGCTGCCTGCGGGATGTGGTCACGGGTGATAGAGTCCCATGTGATGTGGGCTGCCTGCGTGGTGTGGTCTCAGGTGATGGGGATCAGGGGCTATGAGGTGTGGGCTGCCTCCAGGGTGTGGTCACAGGTGATGGGGGATGGGGGTGTCCCATGTGGTGTGGGCTGCCTGCGGGCTTTGGTCATGGGTGATGGGGGCTGGGGTGTGGCTGTCCCATCAGGAGGGGTCAGCTTCAAGTGGATTTGTGCATGAATTGCGGGGTACGCGCGGGAGTTCCCATGCAATTTGGCTGTAGTGCGTCCGGGGTACGTGCTGAGTTTCCACACGATTTGGCTGGGGTGCATCTGAGATACCCACTGAGTTTCCTCGTCGCTTGGCTGGGGCACATCCAGGGTATGCACATAGTTTCCACGCGATTTGGTTGGTGTACATCCGGGATACGTGGTGAGTTTCCACGCAATTTGGCTGGGGTGCGTCCAGGGTGTGCGCTGAGTTTCCATGCGACTTAGCTGTGGTGCATCTGGGGTATGTGCTGAGTTTCCACACAACTTGGCTGGGATGAGTCTGGGGTATGTGCAGAGTTTCCATGTGATTTGGTTGGTGTGCATCCGGGGTACGTGGTGAGTTTCCACACAATTTGGCTGGGGTGCATCTGGGGTATGTGCAGAGTGTCCACGTGATTTGTTTGGTGTGCATCCGGGGTACGTGCAGAGTTTCCACGTGGTTTGGCTGAGGTGCATCCGGGGTTTGCGCTGAGTTTCCATGTGACTTGGCTGGGGCGCGTCCGGGGTATGCTCTGAGTTTCCACGGGATCTGGTTGGGGTGTGACCGGGGTACGCGCTAAACTTCCATGTGATTTGGCTGGGGTGTGTCCAGGGTATTCACTGAGTTCCCACACGATTTGGCTGGGGTGAGTTTGGGCTACGCACTGAGTTTCCACGTGACTTGGCTGGGGTGCATCAGGGTTAGGAGAAGAGTTTCCCTGCGATTTGGCTGGGGTGCATCTGGGGTATGTGCAGAGTTTCCATGCAATTTGGCTTGGTGCCTCCAGGGTACACACAGAGTTTCCATGTGACTTGGCTGGGGCACGTCCAGTGTATGCACAGAGTTTCCACACAATTTGGTTTGTGTGCATCCGGGGTAGGAGCAGAGTTTACACGAGATTTGGCTGGGGTGTCTTTGGGGTACGCGCTGAGTGTCCACGTGACTTGGCTGTGGTGCGTCTGGGGTAAGCACAGAGTTTCCATGCGATTTGGCTGGGGGACGTCCGGGGTACACGCTGATTTCCCACGCAATTTGGCTGGGGTGCATCTGGGGTACATGCTGATTTAACACGTTACTTGGCTGCAGTGCGTCTGGGGTACATGCAGAGTTTCCACACAATTTGGCTGTGGTACATCCGGGTACGTTCTGAGTTTTCATGTAATGTGGCTGGGTTTCGTCCGGGGTACGCACTGAATTTCGCACCACTAGGCTGGTGTGAGTCTGGGGTACACGCAGAGTTTCCACGCGATTTGGCTGGGGTGTGTCCGGGGTACACGCTGACTTCTCTCACGATTACTCCATCCGCACTCCTGCCAAAACACGTGGAAACTCAGCCTATACCCAGGACGTACCCCAGCCAAGTCGCATCCGCACTGAGTTTTCACACGCTTTGGATGGGGGTCCTGTATGCTGGACAAGGGATGGCGAAGGTGCTTGTACCATGTTTTGCATTTGCCTAGCTTTTAAATGCACGTGGGGGCGTGTTGGGAGCGTTACTGGCGCTGCTTGGTGTTCCTTGCTCCACGGCTAGTGAGGACTTGGGAAATCCATGAATATGTGTGCCGTGCAATTGTTTCTTTCTCAGCACGCAGCGCTTGCACCTTTTCTGCGCTAGATTCTATGAATCGGGGCCTGAGTAATGACTTTAAGGAACTTTTAAATTACGTTTAAATGATGTCTGATTGCACCTGTCCCCCTTCTCCCCAGCAATCGTCCCCACCAATTCCCAACATTTAAATGAAAGACGCTTTGAGGAAACTTCACCCCTTCCTCCCCTGATCATTACAGTAGAGAAATTCTATATGATTCCATTTATGTTTCCCATTCCAATACCCCATCCCTTTCATACATGCATGTATTTGTTATACTATATATATCTTGTATATTGCCTGTCATATATATTTTTTAAACCCCAATTAATATTCCGTGGACCACATGACTGTCCTGGGCTTCTGTTTAAAAAATGGGGGTGACTGCGGACATTGCGCCGTGTCTGGACATGTCCGTTCTTGCATGATGCACTTCTAATTAGTCCGAGGATGGCACACCTATTGTACAGACAGTCGCAAGCATGCGCCCTGTACCTCCTGCCCAATGGGTCTCTTCAGATGGCCGTCGATGCAGCAGACGTCCCTGGACATCATCATGTGACCGCACCTGTGCGGCATGATGGCCTGACCCCGAACAGTGTCTTTTCTCTGTGGACAGTTTAAAAATGCATTTCCCTCTAATCTACAGTGTATAAAGTAGAACGTCTACCCTTCCATTACTCGTAGACCCATTCTTAGTTGATCTGGTACATTTTTACATCTTTTCAAGGCCTATTTTAGACTCGGTATTCAACGGAAAGTCGTGTGGTGCGCGGAAGGCTCCTCCGATGGGACCCATCCATTACCTTCAGTCATTCTCAATCTGGCAGGTCAGGAGAGAGCACCTGCTTTGAAGAGCTCTTTAGCAGAGCAGCAATTTTGTGCAAATGGCATTACTCATTGACATCCCTCCACCCCAGCCACCACCGCCACCACCTCCATCACCATCTTGTGGGCTTAGAAAGAGGATCAGGTGCAGGGATTTAGAAGAGGATGAGGAGGAAGATGAAGATGAGGTAGAGGAAGTGCCTACCTCCAGTACAACAGAGTGAGTCCTGGATGTGTCGGTTTTTTGCCACCCTTGGTGAGTGTACCAAAGGCTTGGGCAACCAAGGTTAGATGCACTGGGTGAAAATGTGTACTCAGTCGCAGAAAACCAGGACTGTACGGGACCACGTCCATGTGCCACAGGTGCCACAGGTGCCACAGGTTGACGGTTGACGTTCTCTAACCCATCTTCCTGGCCAACTCATTTCACCACACAAACATACAGAACGCTGTTGAACCACACCTTTCGAGGATCACAGTATTATGTATGTACTGCAATGCACCAATCTGCAGGGGGGAGCAGTTTTGTAGTGCCTCTGGGGAAACGGTAAATGAGCATGGGACATACTGCTCCCACATTAAATTTAAGGCCCGCCCAACTTCTTCCTCTTTCCATCTCCCCCTCCGTCTCTGTGGTTGGTGACCCGTCCCTCCCATCTCTCCCTTCCACCCCACCTTACCTTGCCTCTCCTGAAAGATTAAAAATGTAAAAAAAATACAAAATCTCAAAAATGCAAATAAAAAACTTCATTTAGCAGCCACCTTTCACAGTTAAAAGAATTAAAAAAAACTCCCAGGCCCAATTAAAACCTCTGTTGTCCGCAGACAGCGTGGTAATCTGCAGACACCAGGAAAATTCCAGGCATGCGGTCAGAGAATTAAAATAAATTCAATTGTTTCTCTCACAAAAATGGTAGCTTAAAAGAACCTTGTTTTGTCTTTTTTACTTTTATATATTTTTTTAATTATGTTGTTTATGTACTAAATTAACAACAATTATACAATACAAAACACAATAATTTTTTGGAACTTGCACAGAAGTGCTTATCATTTTTGTGCATAGTTTTCATTTTTGTTTAATGCAACTTCTAAAGAGTACTTGAATCCATATTTTATGTGTTTTCAGAAACTGCTTCAATGCATTTTGAACGTTTTCAAGAACAATCTGATTGGCTACATCAATTAGATGCACTCCATTCCTCTGAAATATGTTTCAAAACATTTACAGAACATTTTTAAATGGCACTTGGTATGTGGAAGTATAATATGTTGGCAGTACATGCATGCTTGCTAACATAATCCATCCCAATCTGTAGGAGCTTATCCAGTCCTGTTGTTTTCTCAGCAATCTGGAACTTGTAGTCCAAGTTTTTTAAAGGGAAAAGCAGAGCTACAAGTTCCAGAACACAAACAAAAATCTACCACTGCATAAGAACCTACAGATTGGAAAAGATCATGATGGCAAGTATGCATGTACTGCCAACATATTCAACTTCAACAAACCAAGTGCCACTTAAAAATGGTCTGCAAATCTTTCCCATCTGCTTTTATTTTCCTTTACAAAAAAGTTGCACGCATAGCTCCTGTAAATGTACATATGCATTTCTTAACTTTCATGAAAACGGTCTTACAAAGAAACATTTTTAAACGGTCAGCACTTTCCATTTCTCATTCAATATTTCCAAACAACTCCTCCTACCTTCATAAATAAAAACCTTGCTTACTAAACATACTTCCCCATGAACACATATAACCACTAGCTGTCTTACAATTACAGGAAAGAAGTATAATGTCCCTACCTATTCAATCACACCACCACTCCCTTTCTCACTAACCCAAGCCCATCACACCTCTATCAACTACAACTCTTACAACCTTCCCAAACACACCTATTATGCCACTTCACAATCAGACAGAACTCTATTCATCTCTATGATCACACCTACATACCCATGCACAATACATGCATATACATTCCACAACATTCAAAGGCAAACTTTCTTTTTTTCTCAACAGACACATCAAAATGCCTATTAAAAAGCATTAAACTCCTTAGAAAAAAGTAAAAAGCAGATGTGAATACAAGCATGCCATACATTCATCTACCTCTAAAACAATGCATAGAAAACATTAAAACAAAAGAACTAGCATCCTCACACAACAAAATGAAACCAGCCATCACTACACAAGGTAAGGCCCCTGTCACAAAAACCAAACGTATAAAAAGATGTACAAACAAAAGCAGACCTACTAATGACCCTAACACCATATCTACCTATGTTTACATAGCCATTGTAAAACAATCCAAAACATAAGATTTACAAACAATGCTCCACCACAGAGTCCTTTACAATCTTTTAAAAACAACAGAAAATTCATGATCTACCCTTAAAAACAACCACAGGAGACGAATCATTGAAGTTCTATTTGACAGAGCATTTCTACTAAAGAGAACATTATTTATATTGATTTTAAACAGAATAAAATCACTTACTAAATGAACGAATACATTACAAAAGGTACTTCTAAACATGCGCAGTGTCAACATAGATACCTTCTGTGCAGGCGATGGGATTCACACAAGCAGACCAAACCATAGTTCAATGAAGAGGCTTATAAATAAGAACAAAAATAAATATTGCCATAGACAGTAATGGCTGAGGGTATGAAATGGTAGGAGGCACCGTTATGGCAAACAAAACCCTTATAAAAAAATAAAAAAACATCCACAATAAACTTTAAACCAACTGCAGCTCAATGTGTTACATTCTCCAACAATCCTTTAAATCTTTATGACAATTCCTCATTCACAATGTGATACTAATAGAAAAAAGTAAAATGAAACTTTATAGACCATGGACTCTTGCCCAGTGCACAGCCACACTGGACTTTGAGGACATTCATTTGCCTGCATTTTAGGAACTACTTGCAACACATCATTCAGCTATACTGAATCTTGTGCATAGACTATACTATGCAAAATGCCCTCAGAACTGCAAAATGTATACAACACTCTCCTATATGGAACAGCCAAAGAACTTCTACAAGAAATAGAGCACATTCTAAGTAAATACTTTGGACCTAAAATTGGCTTAGAATATTCAGTCAGTAACTTCAGAAAAAATTGGTGAAAACCTCACAAACATCAACCCCCTAACAAAACACATACAAAAAAGAAATATCTAATTTTTACAGCACATCTACTGAAATACCTGACCAAGTATCTGTCTGTTGTCGCAGAACATTTTATAAAAACAACACAGAAATAGTAGATATACCCTACAAAATAGAGGACAACTAGGAATCCCAATGGATCCAATTAGCTTTATATCGAACAGGAACAAATAAATACATAACAACTGACCCCTCATCAGTTTGCACGTTCTGCAGCACAAAGCTTGACAATAACCAAATGCCACCATGCGGTATCACTAATAACTCAGACATATTCCCGCTGCCAAAGGCTCTATAACAACATAACTTTTATGAGAGCATCAAAATCCAAACAGTACACCCATTTCAAACTATACTATGCCCACAACCAAACACAGCCAAATTGCTTCCATCTGAGTTACTAAAGGGCATATGTGGCAAAGTAGTATATTTCCAATTAAATCTTAAAGAAAATGTGGAAACTTTAGGAGTACAATGGCCAATAAATCAATTTTTGATTAAACTAGTTAATGGTGTACCAACAAAAGACAAAACAAATTGGCAACAACTAGTTGACTTGAACAAAGTTAGACAACCCCTACAATATCTGAAAGAAAACAATGAATACTACAAAGATATAAACATAGAGGAACACTTAAAAGAAACCACCCAAATAAGTCAAGATTCACCAGCAACTGACCAATTTGAATGTGTAAATCCTGTTACTGCAGCTAACATTTTAGACGGAACACTCGAAAGACACCATAACATATGCATTAGAAACATATCAAATGCTTCAAGCCAAAGGCTCTCCAATGAGCATATAGGAGAAAATTGTAGAAGCACATTCTTGTCATCTACTGTTTCCTACAGGAAAAGGAGGAAGATATGATGAAAGGTCCACACAAATTAGTGCATCAGAATATCACTCTTTATGAATGTATTCTGAAGACCCCAGATTTAGACGAAATGTAGAATACATTGTCCACCTTCTGTTTGAAAGTGAACTAGCAACTCTACGTTATGGAGTTGCACACACATTCAAAACATGCTCTCATTTTTCAAATATATCTGCTACCCAACTGCTTCAAAAGATTAAAGAAAAAGATGAAGTTTTGCAGTTGAGTATCACAAATACTTTGGCAAACATTCACGGTACAAAAGAATACTCATTCCGATGTTACACTGATGTACGTTGTATGCTATGGAACCTATGCCCACACACATGGTTTGTTACTTTAGGTTGTGAAGAATATGCATGGTATGACATGCATGTCTTCTTATGCACTGCAAACCAAAATAAAGAGGGAATAGATATACAAACACCAGGAGAACTCTGTTTTCTTGACTCTGTTGATGTACCAAGTTACTTTCACCATCACGTCATTGCCATGCTGCACTTCATCTGCAATAAAAATTCCCCTCCACTCAGAGAAGTGGAACACTTATTTTGGAGAAAAGAATATCAATCCAGAGGAGCACCACACATCCACATACATTTGTGGATAAAAGATGCTACCAAATTTGGCCATTCCAGTGATGCCACCATTTTACTATTTATTCCAAAATTCATTAACTGTGACATCCCTTCAGAAACCACAGAGAGTAACCTATGTACATAAAACCTACCCTTCCAAAAATATAAGTGTGGCAAATACTGTTCACAACAATATAAAAACAAAGGGAAATACTATGCCAAATGTCTCTTGGTTCCCCTAGACCAGTTTCCATAACAGGACAAGTAAATAGCATAACATCTTCTGGTACACACAGTGTAATGGGAAATTCCCTAAAAATACATACAACATTAAAAGGAATGAAGCATCCAAGTACATCAATAATTGCCCCCATGTGGAATGCAAATATAGACATCCAATACATTGCAGACAGTTCCACTGAAGTTGCAAGATATGTCACAGCCTATTTCATCCAGGCTAAGAAAAAAGAGCGAAAAGAACATCTGGTGAAACACTGTCACAAATATTATACAGCTTCCGTATAAAAATGCTCTCCCATAGAGACTGCAGGTGCTATGAAGCTGCAGAATGTTTAACAGGAACCACCTTACATGGCAAATCTGAACACATTGTCTGGCTAAATTGGTCCAACTTCATCCTAGGAAAATAGTACTAAAATCCTACCAAGAGATAGATATAACAGCCACAAATGTTCCTAACAGCCAGGGCATTTTAAAAAAAACAATATAATTGACACATACTAGTTTGGAAAATGTATCTATACGACATAGCCAAGAACTACTCCAACAAAAGTAATGTCACACCAGTTGAGACAACTGATAATTATTCAGTCTCAAATTGTAAAGGAAGCTTAGTAAAACCTATGAAACCCAGCCTAATTAATTGAAAAAGTTATCAATCAAATATCTGCAACAGAGAGTACTTTATTACATGGCCCTACTAAAACTTTTAAATCCTTGTAGAAAAGAAGAATTATTAGCTGACCATGACTCATTTAAAGCTGCATTAAAAGGAAATGAAAGCAGTATACACAATTTCAATTTCGAACAACTCAAACAAATGTTGGACAGTGAACATTCACAAGAGGAAGAAATGTAAGCTACACTAGATAGAGACACTCCTGAGGGCCGTCAAACTTCCCTTACAGGAAGCCAATCACCACTTGGAGAACTACTCATTCTAAATGAAGCAGAAATAGCCATAACTGAGATAGAAAATATAATGTATCAACTCAAACAGTCTGAAGAAGACTTGTCAGTGCTCACATCACAGATAAATGATGAACAACTCACTTTTTATCTAGAAGTCACTGAAGAAATTGAACAGGGTCTTAAACATGAAACTAAAACTTGCAGCTTAAACAATTATAGACCTCTGCACCTGTGTGTAAGTGGTGAAGTTAGTGCTGGTAAAACATTCTTAATTAAAATAATCAGCACATTTCTACAAGACTAAATAAACAACAACCTTTCAGCTGTTGTAACAACACCGACAGGTTTAGCAGCCTCAAACATAGGAGGTGTATCTTTACACCGACTACTGCTCCTCCCAGTAGAAAACCAAAACAAATGTGAATACTACAAATTATCAGCAGAAACTGCTTCTGAAGTATGCAGAATTTGGAAACAAATGATAGTAAGCATGGTGTCCAATCTCATTTTGGCTTTAATTCATCTCAGATAACCGACTACAAAGAACTGTTTGAAGGAAAACATGTCATTGTTTTCGGGGACGTCCTACAGTTAACACCAGTAAAATGTGAACCTATTTAAAAACATTGGGACACAAACAATGCTGTAACACACTAGACAGCATTAGAAATGTACATCTCTGGCAACATTTTTGCTACAGAGAACTAACTCAAAACATGTGCTTGTCAGCAGATCTCACCTATGCTAACCTATTAAAAAGCATTCAAAATAGTCGTCTTACTAACGATGCTAACTCTATCTTAGAAAACTAGACCAATCCATGAACTATATTGTCAAAACACATCTGCCCCTGATGTCATGGAACAATTAACTCAACAACATTAACAATGCATGTCCTTAATGCCAACCCTTGCAAGCTGTAGTTAATTCAACTAAAAAATGTTGAAAACAGAAATGCAACCGATAGTGCATATCAATTCCACAGACAGACTTGAAGTGCTCAGCATGACACGCCCTATGTGTCAACAAGCAACAGCACACATAAATAGCTTTAAAAAACTGCAGCGTAATCCTAAAATATAACCTTGACATAGAACAAGGTTTAGTCAAGGGAGCAATTGGTACAGTTGGTGGCTTCCAAACATATCCACATGAGAACAGCATTCAATTTGTCAACATCCACTTTGACAAACTTGCAGAAGTTAAGAAAATAGGCAGCACAATAGCATGATTCCTTCTTTTCAGAGACCTGTACATACGCAGAGATACATTCTCTCTATCCTTATATATGCTGTCACTATTCACAAATCGCAAGGTCTAACCCTACATCATGTATTGATTGACATCTGTAGAGATGGTATGAGTTATGTAGCACTTTCACGTTTGCGTACACTCAATTCTCTATTCTTAGTTAACTTTGATGCAAACAAAGTCAATTCTGACATTCCTTGCATCCCAGAATACAACAGGCTATGTGCACTATGCATCCGCCAATGCCATTGTCAATCAATGCTTGGTCTAGGGTTAGACATTGTGATTTGTGAATAGTGACAGCATATGCAAGAGATAGAGAACATTGTTCTCTGCATATGTATATGTCTTTGATAAGTAAGAAATGTGTTGTGCAGGCAAATCTTTTTTACTTCTGTACATTTGTCAATGTGGATGTTGACAAACTGAATGTTGTTGTCATGTGGATATTTTTGGAAGCCAACAACTGTTCCAATTGCTCCATTGACTAAACCTTGTTAGAAGTCAAGGTTATGTTTTAGAATGAATCTGCAGTTTAGACACAAAGTCAATGTTTCCTCCAATCCAGCTGTGTTGGTGATACATTTTTCTAAGCTATTTAGTCGTGCTGTGCTGTTGCTTTTTGAAACATAGAAAGTGTCATGCTGTTCACGTCTAGTTTGTCTGTGGAGCTGATATGTAGTATGGGTTGCATTTCTGTTTTCAACATTGTCTCATTGAATTGACTGCAGCTTGCAAGGGTTGGCATTAAGGACATGCATTTTAGATTTTGTTGAATTAGTTTTTCAATGACATCAAGAGCAGATATCTTTCATCCATATAGCTCATGGGTTAGTCTACTATTTAAGATGGATTTTGCATCCACAGTAAGCAGACCAGTTGTAATGCTTTTTAAAATGTTAGGATAGGTGAGGCTGGAGACTGACGCATGTTTTGAGTTAGCTCTCTGTAGTGAACATGTTTCCAGATATTTACATTTCCAATGATGGCGAGCAAATTGCAACACTGTTTGTCTCCTAATGTTTTGAAAATAGGTTGACCTTTTACTGGTGTTAACTGTACGAGGTCACCTAAAACAATATCATGATTTCATCCACACAGTCCTTCGTAGTTGGTTTTTAGGACTTTCTTGCATTCGGAAATGAATTAAAGCCAACATGAGGCTGGAATCCATGCCCATTTCATCTATCAGGAGAACTTTTATCTTGTTTCAAAATGCTACGTACTTCAGTATCAGTTTCTGTTGATAATTTGTAGTATTCTTATTTATTTTGCTGTTCTACGAGGAGGAACAGCTAAACCTGTCAAACAGCTAAAAGGATGTTGTTTGTTAAATTTTGTACAAATGTCCTGATAATTTTAATTAAGAATGCTTTACCAGAACCAGATTCACCACTTACATACAAGTACAGAGGTTTATAATTTTTGCAGCTACCGGTTTTATTTTCATGTCTAAAACCATGTTCAATTTCTTGAATGACTTCTAGACAAATGGTGAGTTGTTCATCATTTATCTGTGATTTGAGCACTGACAAGTCTTCCTCGGATTTTCTATTTTGATACATGATATTTTATACCTTGGTTATGGCTATTTCTGCTTCATTTAGCATGAGTGGTTCTCAAATTGGTTCTTGGCTTTGTGTAAGGGAAGGTTCTCTGCCCTCAGGAGTGTCTTTATCTGGTTGAGCTTCAATTTCTTCCTCTTGTTGGAGTTCATTGTCCAACATGTCTTTGTATTGTTTGAAATTGTCATTTGTTATACTGCTCCCATTTGCTTTGAACATAGCTTCAAATGAGTCACAGTCACCTAATAATTATGTTTCTTCTCTACAAGGTTTAAAAGGTTGGAGTAGGGCCATGGAATACAGTTCTTTATGTTGTGGAACTTTACATTTATATTTATTTATTTATTTATTTATTTATTTAGCACACAAAACACAGAGGTATCTAGGTGCTTATGATGAAGAGATTGGTTAAAGGGCTTCTGGTTACAGACAGGAAGTACAGGAATTGATTACATCATAGAGAAACTTAAGAGATCATTACAACACAAACAGAAGTGCAAGAGAATTCAGAGTGACCAGATTCATGAAGCCTACCCCATGTTGCAGGGCGACTGGCACAGAGATGCAAAAGTCAATTTGGTGTGCACATTTATGAAGCCTAATCCCATGTTGCAGGGCAGCTGGCACAGAGATGCAATAGTCAATTTGGTGTGCACATTCATGAAGCCTAACCCCTTGTTGCATGGTGGCTGTCAAAGGGATGTAAAAGTGAATTTGGTGGGCACATTCATGAAGCCTAACCCCATGTTGCAGGGTGGCTGACACAGAGATGCATAAGTCAATTTGTTGAGCACATTCATGAAGCCTAACCCCACGTTTCAGGGCGGCTAACACAGAGATGCATAAGTCAATTTAGTGAGCACTTTCATGAGGTCTACCCGCATGTTCGAGTGCAGCTGCCACAGAGATGCAACAGTCAATTAGGTGGGCACATTCATGAAGCCTTACCCCATGTTGCATGAAAGCTGACACAGAGATGCATAAGTCAATTAGGTGGGCACATTCATGAAGCCTAACCCCATGTTGCAGGGCAGCTGACACAGAGATGCATAGATCAATTAGGTGAACACATTCATGAAGCCTAACCTCATGTTGCAGGGTGGCTGTCACAGAGATGCGTAAGTCAATTAGGTGGGCACATTCATGAAGCCTAACCTCACGCTGCAGGGCGGCTGGCACAAAGATGCATAAGTCAATTAGGTGGGCACATTCATGAAGTCTAACCCCATGTTGCAGGGTTTCTGACACATAGATACCTAAGTCATTTAGGTGGGCACATTCATGAAGCCTAACCCCATGTTGCAAAGCGGCTGACGCATAGATGCATAAGTCAATTTGGTGGGCACATTCATGAAGCCTAACCCCATGTTTCAGGACGGCTGGCACAGAGAAGCGGGGTACCAGGTCAAATGGTGCATTCAGCTATATGTCGACTCACATGGGAATGTCCGGATAGTGGACAGGGAGCAGACAGAGGCCTTAGGGGTGGGCCTTGTGAGAGGGGCCAGCATGCCTGCCATATTTCTGATAGGCTGCATAAGAGTGATGGCTCATCCAATCGGACCACAGTGTGTTAGGTACAAGGCACTCCAGTGCTAGTTATGGGGGCCGCCATCTTTGAATGGCTGGATCGGTGAACAAAGAGATGAGGGCATACAAGATTGGTCAAAACGGGAATTCTTGACAATGATTCAAGCTTTCCTTTTACAAAGAAA
Organism: Ambystoma mexicanum; assembly: GCF_040938575.1. Classification (NCBI taxonomy): domain Eukaryota; kingdom Metazoa; phylum Chordata; class Amphibia; order Caudata; family Ambystomatidae; genus Ambystoma; species Ambystoma mexicanum. Next base: position 1,548,904,117 of record NC_090929.1, read on the forward strand.
GCTGCGCACAACCCTGCGTGTAAATAAATGATTTTCTGATCAAATGGTGGTGCAAATGTGCATGTGCAATCAAAGCCCACAGCGGCATACCTCAGATCCATGAATGGTGTGAAGGCCTCAGAAGGTCTCCTGATGTAGAGGGAGAGACACTGTCTCCGCCCGCAGCTGCTACATTGCAAATAACATTACAAATGATTAATTAGACTGAGTTTTATGAGTGCTTCCTTCACAAGTTGAGACAGTTGTCTCATTTGGTGTGACATTGTTTTTGTAGGTGTAGTTTTGGGCAATGTTGTACAGACATGTTTTCTAAAGCAGTACTTCTGTTTGGGTAGTATGTGTCAATTAAATTGTTTTTTAAAATGCTGTGACTGTTGGGATCATTTGTGACTATGTTTTCTATCACTTTGTAGGATTTTGGTACTCTTTTTCATGAAAAAGCTGGACTAAGGTTCAGCCAGACAACGTTTTCATATTTGCCATACATGGGTGTACCTGTTAAACGGTCTGCAGCCCCACAGAGCATTTGTATAACAAAGCTGTACAATTTTTGTGATAGTGTTTTGTCAGATTATATGTCATCGCAGATGTCTTTTAGCTCTGTTTTCTCAGCTTTGGTGAGATAGGCTGTGACATATCTTGCAACTGCAATGGAATTGTCTGCAATGGATTGTATGGCTATGTTTGCAGTCCACAAGATGGCAATGAGTGCATTGTAATCATTGATTTATTTGGATGTTTCGTCCTTTTTAATTTTGCATGTGTTTTTAGGGGATTTTCCGTTTATGCTGTGTCTAACAGAAGACATGAAACTATTCACTTGTCCTTTTGTGCAAATTGGTCTGGGGAAGCCAAAACGACATTTGGTATATTATTTCCCTTTGTTTTTGTATCTATGCCGGCAGTATTTGCCACACTTACGTTTTTGGAAGTGCAAGATTTCTGTATGTAACTCTGTGGTTTCTGTCACATGTAATCTATTTTAAATAAACTTTAAAACAGTGGTGTCACTATCATGGCCAAATTTAGGAGCATCTTTAATCCACAAAAGCATGCAGATGTGTGGTGCTCCTCTGGATTGATATTCTTTTCTCCAAAAGAATTAGTGCACTTATTCGAGCAGAAGTGTAGTTTTATTGCCGATAAAGTGCATTGTGGCAATGAAGTGATGGTGAAAGTACCTTGATACATTGACATGGTCAAGAGAGCAGAGTTCTCCTGGTGTTTTTATATCTATTCCGTCTTTGTTTTGGTTTGCAGTGCATAAGAAGTTAAGCAAGTCATCCCATGTGTACTCTGCACAATATAAAGTAACAAACCATGTGGGTCAGCCTAGGTTCCTTAGCATACAATGTACATCAGCGTGATGTCGGAAACAGTATTCTTTTGTACCACACTTGTTTTCCAAGTGATTTCTGATACTTGACTGCTAAACTTCATCTTTGTCTTTTATTTTTTAAGTAGTTGGCAAGCGGACCTATTTAGACATGTACAGCCTGTTTTTAATGTGTGTGCAACTCCATAACATAGAGTTGCTAGTTCACTTTCAAAGAGGAGGTGGAAAATGTACTCAACATTTTGTCTGAATCTGGGGTCTTCAGAATAAATTATTAAAGAGCGATATTCTGATGCACTAATTTGCGTGGACCTGTCATCATATTTTCCTCCTTTTCCAGTGGGAAAGAGTCGAGGAATAGAATGTGCTTTTACAATTTTTTCCTATATGCTCATTGGGGATCCTTTGGCTTGATGCATTTGATATGTTTATAATGCATCATCAATGGTGTCTTTGGCATGCAGTGGGTGAATTGTATACTGATCTAAAATGTTGGCTACAGTAACAGGATCTACACATTGAAATGTGGCCTGTTGTTGGTGATTCTTAAAGTATTTGAGTGGTTTCCCTTATGCTTTCCTCTATGTTTATATGTTTCTAGTATTCATTGTTTTCCTTTAGATATTGTAGGACTTGTCTAACTTTGTTTAAGTCGACTAGTTGTTGCCAAATTAGTTTGTCTTGTGTTGGTATGCCATTAACTAGTACAATCAATGATTGATGTATTGGTCTCTGTACTCCTAGAGTGTCTAAATTATTTTTAGATCCAATGGCAAATATACTACTTTGCCACGTATGCCCTTTAGTAACTCAAATGAAGACAATTTGGCTAACTTTGTTTGAAGGCATATTATAGCTTGAACAGGTTGTACTGTTTGGATTATCATGCTCCCATACATGTAAAGTTGTTGGGGAGCTTTTGAAAGTTATTAGTGATAGCACGTAATGGCATTTGGTTATTGTCAAGCTTTGTGCGCAGTACGTGCAAACTTTGGAGCTATTATGTATTTAGTTTCTGCTGTTAGATATAAAGCTAATTGGAACCATTGGTATACCACTTTGTCCTCTATTTTGTAGGCTATATCTAATATTGTTGTGCTCTATTTGTGAAAGGTTCTGTGACAACAGACACATACTTGCAGATGTGTTTTGAAACTTAGCTATTTCTTTTGTGTATGTTTTTGTTAGGACGTTGGTGTTCATGAGGTTTTTTGGAATTTTTTCTGAAGTTACAGAATTTTCTAAGTCAACTTCATTTCCAAAGTATTTACTTGTGATATGCTCTATATCTTGAATCAGTTCTTTGGCTGTTCCATTTAGGAGAATGATATTTAAATTAGCAGTTCTAGAGCAGGACTTTTTGAATATTTTGTATAGCAGAATGGTGTGTTGCTAACTTTTTGCTTTGGTGTAATGTGCTTTTGCAAGCAGTTACTGAAATGCAGGCTAATAATGTCCTCGTAGACCAGTGTGGCTGCGCACTGGACAGGAGTTCATGGTTTATAAAGTTTTCATTCTACGTTTGTCTTTTAGTTTCACATAGTGATTGAGGAATTCTCATAAAGATTGGATTGTTAGCTTAGGTTAAACATTGAGCTGTATTTCCATTTGAACACTGAATAGTTTGTTTTGGGTGAAAGGAGCATTTGGTTGAAAGTTTGTTGGGGATGTTATTTCTTTAAGGGTTTCTTTTGCCATAATGGTGTATTTTACCATTTCATACGCTGCATCATTATTGTCTATGGCTATTGTTTTTTGTCGTTCTTGTTTATAATCTTCTTCTTTTAAATATGGTTTTGTGCTGTGCAAACATAATTTTGTAAAGGTTTTTATAATGGCACTGCACATGTTTAGAAGTACTTTTAATACATTATTCAATAATTTAGATAGTTGTTTCATTCTGTTTAAAATCAATATTAGTAGAAAAGTACTGTCAATTAGAGTTTTGAGGATTAGTCTCCTGTGGTAACTTCATTAGTAGGACTTCTTTTCTTTGTACATTTCATTTTACGTTTAGTTTTTGGCAAGAGGGGCCTTACCTTGGTACATTCATTTACTTACTTTGTAGGATGTGAAGGGGCTTCTTTTTTCAGTTCATGTCTCTGGCAATGTGTCATGGCCATTGAGCAAGGGCCCAGGCCTCCTCACCCTCAGGGTCCAAATGGACTCTGCCTCTGGCACCAGGCTCATAGAAAAGTGTGCTTTGCACACTCTGTGCCTAAGGCACGTGCATCAGGGCAGGGCAGGGCCATAATACATCATTGGGAGGCACTTGTAAGAATCCCTGGGAGAGGCAAGGTGGAGCCACAAGGCGGGGCCAAAGGAGGGGCAAGAACCAGCCTATTTAAGGCCAGCCCAACCACATGACCCTGCTTCGCATTATTCTGCTTTGCAGCGTGACACTTACTGCTCTTCCTCAGGTCGGTTCCTGTTACTCCACCTCTGAAGACCATCTTACCTGAAGCCTGCAACTCCATTGCGGAAGACGCAACTTACCAGATTTCAGCCGATCCATCACTGAAGGCACATCTTACCTTATTCCAGACTCTCCATAGCTGAAGGCGCACCTTGCCTGATTTCAGCCAAACGATCGATGAAAGTGCGTCTTACCTTAACCCAGCCTCTCCATCGCTGAAGGCGCACCTTACCTGATTCCAACCACTCCATTGCTGTGCATGCACCCTTTCAGCTTTCCATCGCCATCAGAGTCAGAGCCTTTCCTCACCTGATCTGGACATCCAGCGACTCGAGAGCTCCTCTTCTTTTCTTCATCTTCACGGTATCTTCATCTGGGGCCGCAGAACAGCATTTGAGCATCCAGACTCTGCTCCATGCCGCCAGACCGCTCCTACAAGGTAAAAAGAACACAACAGGTTAGAAATCATATAAGAAACAAACACTTGGCCGCTCCATACCTGAGTTTAGAACTCCATTATAACGGCCAATGTACCTGCTGATTTGAGAGCTCCATCATCCTCAAGGGAATCCCCGGAACCACTCCTCGATTCCTATCTACCATCTTCACACCTATTGGGAAGAGAAGAGACATTGCAAGAATTATTATTATTTTACAATCAAGGCAAAAGACTCACTGGCAAAGACATTATGATAAACAAACAATAATCATAACAAAAGACTTACCTTCCAAGTGGATTGGTCACAGCCGGTCTGGACCGCCACTTCCTCGGGCCAGTGAAGCAACTAGGTCCACTCTACGCGCCCCTGCTGAAGGAAGCAGGACGAAAAGCTCAGCATTCCAAAACAACAGGTGAGCTTGCATGGGAAAACTCTTGTGCACTACATTTTGTCACAAAGGGTCGAGGGAATGTGCGACGCACCCACGCCATTCGCATTGCCATCTTCTCCCAGGGGCAATACCAGCATCCAGAACAGCATACACCGCAGCAGCTGGGGAAGATAGCCAATACAGGGGAGCCAAGTCGAGGGCGGGCTCCAACGGTGCCCCAACGCCCCCGAAGAGACCAGGTGAGCGTAACACAATGTGCATCTTTCCTGTAATTGTAAAAAAAAAAGGTTTATGGGGATATGTGATTATGGCGAAGTAGTTTTAGAAAGCAAGGTTGTTATTTATGAAGGTAGGAGTAGTTGTTGGGAAAAACAGTTAATGAAATTGCTGGACTTTTGAAAATGTTTGTTTTCAGGAGCATTTTCAGGAAAGTTAAGAAATGCATATGCGCATTTATAGAATCTCTGTGTCTAATGTTTTGTAAAAGAGAAGAACAGTTGATGGAAAAGATTTGTGGTGCACTTTTAATGGCAGTTGGTGTGTGGAAGTTTAATATGTGAGGAGCATATGCATACTTGCCAACACGATGCATTCTAATCCATCAGTGTTTATGTAGTTGTACATTTTTTGTTTGTGTTCTGGGATTCATAGTTCCACTTTTCCAATTTTAAAGTTGGAGTGCAAGTTCCAGATTGTAAAGAAAAAATGTGCACTGCATAAGCAGCTAAAGATTGGAATGGGTTATGTTAGGACGTATACATGCACTGCCAATATATTAAACTGACACACACTGAGTGCACATTAAAATGGTTGACACATCTTATTTTATCTGTTTTAACTTTCTTTTACGAAAAATGTGATACAGTGGTGCTATAAATGCACATATGCATTGTTTTACTTTCATCTAAATGCTTTAAAAAAGAAATATTTTGAAATGTACAACATTGTATACGTTTATTTGATATATGTCAGAGTTTCGAATGTTGAAGTTCAGCCCTTTTTTTTTCTTAGCATTCTGGGACTTGTAGTTTGAGTTTTATAATGTGAGCAGGTGCTAAATGCTATAATGAATGGCCTTTCCTAGAGTGGTTAAACAAGAGAATATGTTTATTGAGAAACTTATTACAGGGTAGGTATCAGGAACCCTCTCTCTCTCTCTCTCTCTCTCTCTCTCTCTCTCTCTCTCTCTCTCTCTCTCTCTCATATATATATATATATATATATATATATATATATATATATATATATATATATATATATATATATATACATATATATATATATACACTTATTCCATGAAAAAACTTTGTTAAGGGGACGCTATGGTTAAGTTGCACTAATAAAAACCTATGAAATTCAATGAAAAAACGTTGTTAAAGGAACGTTATGGTTACAAGTAAAACCAAAAACCCCCTGAAATTCCCCAGTTTTGGTAAGCTAAGCAACCATAACACATGCCACCACCATGAACTTCTAAGAGTAACACCCAGGACATCAAAGATGGCATCAATCATTCCTTTTGGTTTCAATTATATTTGCATCGCTTCTCACATACCTCTCATGCACTGTTCTCTTTTGATTTCTTCACACAATGTTGCCACTTGCAACCTTGCAACCTTGGTTATTTCACAGGATGGTCTGGTGTCAGTCTCTCCGGCTCTCCAGCTGTGCTGTCTTTACTGGTTTTGCTTTGTTGCAGGAGCCAAGAACAATACCACAGCGGCAAATTCTCCACACTGCCTTGGTTATTGCCATGGGAGATCCCCGTGTTCCTCAGACACACCATGCAGGTTCCTTCAGCTTTAGTCCCAGATCTTAGGTTTCTTGTTTTCCAAGGTTCATGAAAGCAACAGTCTGAAAAGGTCAAGGGCACTTCCTGCCTTGCAACCCTTTCTGGTCTCATCATCTTTCTTCTCGTAAGTATTAAGCTGCCATCTTGGAACTCCTGCTTCCCCATATGCTTTGTCTTGCTCAGAGTGTGCTTTCGTGCTCAGCCTTTTACGTTTGTAGGGAAATGTGATGGAAGTCTGGTGTGCGTAATGATCCATAATTGCCTGACCAAGCCTTACAATTGTATTGGGACATGTCAACCCTGTTGTTAGTACATTTTCACTCATGGTGAGCTGTCCATGAGAAAGTGTTTGTGTCAGAAAAGGGAGGGAGGTTGAGTTCCTAAATATCCTACATGTTAGGATGGGCAAAGTATGTTACAGAGAAGGGGATACCTAATCTCACCATCCAGTGTCCCACTCCCCGAAGACTCCTCATCCAGGTGATCCTCTTGCACTGGTCCACCCCCGGGAATTCGATCCAAAAGTGATGGCTTTGTCCTGGCCACCTGGATGACAGATCCGCGTGGACTAGTGGGTGAGACACCTTCAATTTTCTCACAACAATAAATGCTAATAATGGAGAAATAAATACAATGCACTTACTATTTAGTCGGAATTTGTTCTCCAATAAGCACCTGGTGTTTGTCAATCTGTTTGAGGAGTTCAACTGAGGAGATCAAATGAAGTGTACAGTTATGGTTTCTGATTGGTGCATTGCATTAAAATGTGTGCTAAATGAACAAAATATGTAGTATTTTTGCAGTAATTGTTAGTACAAAAAGTTATATTTGTGTGTTGTAAACATTAGTAATGATTTTATGTACATGTGTTTGTTGGTTGATGGGTACAACATTTTGGTTTTCCCCTATGATTCTGGACTTTGTGAATGCCGTCTGACGTCTGCAGACTACGTCACTGTCCGTGGACCCCATATGTGTCACACTGGGAGTGCGTATAATATAAGTAACTTGTAGCAGATTAAGGGTACACTGGTAAAAACTCATGAAATTCACAGAAAAAAAATGTTAAAGGGACGTTATGGTTAAGTTGCACTAATAAAAACCAATGAAATTCACTGAAACAATGGTGTTAAAAAGATGTCATGGCAACATCATGTAGAAAAGCACACCCAGCTTTATTGACATTGCACATTGCTTTTTCCATTTGCAGACAAATTAAATTCGAGCACATCCACATTTGTCTCTGAGCAATGCGGCAAAAAATAATTTGCCATTTGGAAACATTTCCATCAACTTTCCAAACGTATCCTTCATTTCACATTGCAAAGAAATCCTGGTAACGTACCCCAACCTGATCCCTCCACAATGAACAGCAATAATGTCTGGATGTTTTAAGTGATCCATATTCTTACAAAACACAGGCCACTTCATTCCTCGTACTCCATACGATGACACTTCAAATGAATGAAATCCAAGATTTTCAGCCACTCCACAGCGCTCAGCATACATCTTCAGCAAATAGATCCAAGAGTCCCCCAAAATCCATACACACTGCCTCCTCAAAGACATAGCCATAGCCATTTTCACTGCTCTCAAAACTCCAGCAAATAAAACTCCTGCTACCCTCACTTCCTGTACACCACACTCAGGAAACCTGATTGATTTATCCCCTGATGTCCGCAGGCATCCATGACGGTCCGCGGTCTCTGTAGTCCACTTTCCATGCCAGGCAACCTCAAAAGACCCAGATGTGGCATTTGCCGTCTGTGGACCACCATGCATCAGCAGACCCCACAACACAGGGGCAGCCCTTTTACCCTTTCCACTTTCTTGTTCTCAAAACTCACTCAATGGCTGCTTTCAATGAGTCACACATCAATCCACCAATCACATCCACAAACTCTACACCTAACCCTGTCATCTCAGTTCAACACTTCAAATGTACATGTAAACTCTGAGAGTACATATATCCTGTAAATCACAGCCATCTACATGAAAAAGTACTATGAAACTCTCCAACATTTCTATTTCCAGATTCAGCATATGCATCTAACAATACATAGCACAGGTATGGTTTATACTTTGTCCAAGTATTTTCTGTAATCATGTTTTTATGTTTTACAAACATATATATATATATATATATATATATATATATATATATATATATATATTACACAGCCACGATAGTGGCTGTGTAGTTATGGTTAAGTTGCTGTTTCCATAGGAAGAGCACTTTTTGGGCGGCTTATAACTCTGCTCCCCCTGGACGAATCCTCACCAAACTTTGCAAAAAAAGTATATGGCCCACTCTGAGGTTTGGTTCAGGGGGGGGAAAAGTTATAGGGGGGGTCCCAAAACTTCTTTTTTTCCCATGGACTGAATGGGGGGAAAACTTTGCGCACGCCTACAGTCCAAATCGCTGGACGGATTTTCACCGAATTTGAGGCAGAAGCAGGAGCTTGGTCCTGAAAGCATGCTTTTGTAAATTTGGTCACAATCCGTCCAGTAGTTTCCTTTAAAATGACCAAAAAGTATGTCTAAAAAAATGTGTGATATCTATGTTCGCTCGTCGGTCACACTTCCCTGTTCGCTCCGCGGACAAGATAACGATTGGCTAATCGGCAGCGTCATGTCCGCAGACATGTGACGCATTCACTAAATGGACGCGAAGTGCGTGAAGTGCGTCAGATTGTACCGATGCGCCCGCCATCTTCCATCTATGTTTTAGTGTCTGCGGACATTGCTGCTAAAATATATAAAAAAACTAAACATTGCACTTGTTAAACTTAGCAAATACTGTCTCGGAAGGTGAGGGTTGATGGGGCCGTCCCAAAACTTCCTTTTTTCCCCATAGACTGAATGGGGGAAAAACTTTGCACATGCCTATAGCCCAAACCGCTGGACGGATTTGCACCAACTTTGCGGCAGGAGCCTGAGCTTGGTCCCGAAAGCGTGCTTTTGTAAATTTGGTCACAATCCGTCCAGTAGGTTCCTTTAAAACGACCAGAAAGTATGTCTAAAAAAATTAGTGATATCTATGTCCGTCCGTGGTCACACTTCCCTGTTCGCTCCACGGACAAGATAACGATTGGCTAATCGGCAGCGGCATGTTCGTGGACATGTGACGCGTTCACTAATTGGACGGTGAAGAGCGTGAAGTGCGTGATTGTTCCGATGCGCCCACCATCTTTCATCCATGTTTTTGTGTCTGTGGACATCACCACTAAAACATATAAAAAAACTTAACACTGCACTTATTAAACTTAGCAAATACTGTCTCGGAAGGTGAGGGTTGATGGGGCCATCCCAAAACTTCCTTTTTTCCCCATAGACTGAATGGGGGAAAAACTTTGCACATGCCTATAGCCCAAACCGCTGGACGGATTTGCACCAACTTTGCGGCAGGAGCCTGAGCTTGGTCCCGAAAGCGTGCTTTTGTAAATTTGGTCAAAATCCGTCCAGTAGTTTCCTTTAAAACGACCAGAAAGTAAGTCTAAAAAAATTAGTGATATCTATGTCCGTCCGTGGTCACACTTCCCTGTTCGCTCCACGGACAAGATAACGATTGGCTAATCGGCAGCGGCATGTTCGTGGACATGTGATGCGTTCACTAATTGGACGGTGAAGAGCGTGAAGTGCGTGATTGTTCCGATGCGCCCGCCATCTTTCATCCATGTTTTTGTGTCTGTGGACATCACCGCTAAAACATATAAAAAAACTTAACACTGCACTTGTTAAACTTAGCAAATACTGTCTCGGAAGGTGAGGGTTGATGGGGGGGGTCCCAAAACTTCTTTTTTTCCCCATAGACTGAATGGGGGAAAAACTTTGCGCACGCCTGTAGCCCAAACCGCTGGACACATTTTCACCAAATTTGCGGCAGGAGCCGGAGTTTGGTCCCGAAAGCGTTATTTTGTAAATTTGGTCACAATCCATTTAGTAGTTTCCTTTAAAACGACCAAAAAGTATGTCTAAAAAAAATTGTGATATCTATGTCCTCTCTGTGGTCACACTTCCCTGTTCGCTCCACGGACACGATAATGATTGGCTAATCGGCATCGGCATGTCCGCGGACATGTGACGCGTTGACTATTTGGACGGTGAAGAGCGTGAAGTGCGTGATTGTTCCGATGCACCCGCCATCTTTCATCCATGTTTTGGTGTCTGCGGACATCGCCGCTAAAACACATAAAAAAAAAAAACTAAACATTGCACTTATTAAACTTAGCAAATACTGTCTCGGAAGGTGAGGGTTGATGAGGCTGGGATGGGATGTGGCGGCAGGAAGAAAAAAAATGGTGTACATTTCAAGTTGTTGCAGAATATAATGTCCGTAAAGTACAGGCAATGTATTACTGTGTCTGTGTTACAATGTATTTTAAATAACATTGCAGTGAAACTGGCGCCCTAGAGTTTGAAATCTGAGACAGCCACCTGCAGTGTTTGATGGAAACAGAGGGTCTTCACGTGTATGGGAGTACCAGTTCTCATGAATGCGTTGAGCCATGTTGTTGCAAAGTGAGAACGTATTTGGATTCTGCGTGAAGGTCACTAGCTTTACTTTTTTGGTTGTGAGCTCAGGAGGACCACGCATGGGACTGAACCCATAACGGTCAATTGTTTTTTGACCTTGAGCGAAAGGGAATATTAAGTAAGAATGCAGGGAGTGGAAGTTTGCAGTAAGGACAATTTGATAAGGTTATGCATGCCAAACGTTAGTAAGACACATGTAATATCAGTTCATGAAGATTCTTTGGTGCAAGTACATTGCTGTCAGAGTTTCACAAAGAGAATGGAAATGGTCAACATCGTGTAAGTTTGCTTTTGACGACTCTACACCGGAACGAGCTTTAATTTTTTAATTTTTAATTTTTATTTGGCAATGTTACTGAAGTACTATTTTTTTGTGTAGTTGTCATTTTTTTGTAGTTATGGGGAGTGCACAATCTCGCCGTTTGCAGACTATCACTAGATTCACCCATGTTCAACGCTAATATGTGTTTAAAATGTCATGTATGACCACATCGACCACAAAGTTTGTTGGTATTTTGTGCACACATAATATGACAAATCATTTGTGTATTCTTTTGATAGTTTTGAAAAAATAAACTGGGTGGATTTACAGTAAATGTGTGTACGGCTGATTGGCAATGACCGAAAAGCATGGTGTTGGAGATTTGGCAGTGTTTTCGTATTTGACAAGTGACCTTAAAAATAAAATAGCGGTGCAGCTTCTGTGACTGAGGGGTAGGCTGTAGCCATGGGCAGTGGGCAGAATGTCAGGGTTATGGTATAAGGTCATGATCCGGTCAATGTGGCCATTGGGAATTACCAGAAGGGAGAAAACATAGGCTTAAAGTTGCCATGTCCACCTGGGACTGGCTTTGTGATACAGTTGTTGCACATTAGGATACATTTGCAAAGGGAAGAAAAATGTGCACATGGCAATATGTTCACAGGGTTTCATTTTTGATTTTTGCAGGCTGCAATGGAAAGCGAAGAAGGGCCCTGTATGGAACAACCGCCTTCCCTTTCTATGGTGGCCATCTTGGATTGGAAAAGGATTTTCTTTCCTAAACCGGGATGCTGGAGGCGTCCCGGTTTAGGACCAAATAATAATCTTTTTCAGTAGCACGAGTTACTGCTTTGGAAATCTAGATTGTTATTGGCATTCATCCCCCATTTTAGGGGTCGAAGGGGGGTAATGATCCAGAGACATTGTAATGCACTCTCGCTTAGATTGGGCTGATAACTTGCCCTGCTGGCCCTTTATCCACTGTTCCAGTCCCTGGAATGGAGGATGAACTCTACAATATTCCCATTAGCATAACACAAACTGCAAATGGAAATGTTGGAAAATCTTTTTGCGTCTATGTACTTTACTGCAAAATATAAAGTAGATGGAGTCTATGCATTTATTTTTAGTTCCATTTTTTAGCTGTGAAAGGTGGATCATAAAGGAACATTTATTTTGTTTATGGATGGCTTTTGTTTGGGAGGATAGGTAAGAATGAAAGTTGCGGCCAGACCTGAGGAAAGAGGCACCAAACACTAATATGGAGGGGTAGGTGGACGGGGGAAAATGTTGTGCGTGTGTTATTTGTAAGGTAGGGGGCAGTGTTTCTCATGCTCCTTGATTACAGCAGTGGTGGTGGCTCTTGGGGAGGAGGGATGGCATTAGCTGATGCCATTTTAAGATAAATAGAAGTTTTGCTAAAAGTATGTACTGTGTACTAGATTGTTAATGGGTGCGTACAAATAGGTGTTGGAGTTGTGCAAGGGAAATGTTGACGTTGCAAGTTACTACAGCAGTACAAAATGTACTTCCACACTGTCCACGAGGCACAGATCTTATTATGAAGTGTGTATGGGTTTTTAGACACGTCACCATGCTGTGCGCCAGGATATGGTCATGTGGCATTCTTTGGTAGGTGTGCAATGCAGTCAAATGTTCATTTACATTATGGTTACGTGCCACTACTGGAAACCTATGAAATTCAGTAAACATTTTCCATTATCGGGACGTTATGGTTAAGTTGTGCTACTAAAAGCCTATCAAATTCAATAAAAAAACTTTGTTAAAGGGACGTTATGGTTAAGTTGAACTACTAAAAACCTATGAAATTCACTAAAAAAAACCTTGTTAACGGGACATTATGATTCCAAGTAAAACCGAAAAACCCTTGAAATGTGCCAGTATGGTAAGCTAAGCAACCATAACTTGTGCCACCACCGTGCACTGCTAAGACTAACACCCAGGACATCACTGACATCACTGATGACATCACACGTGAAATACATTTTTATGAAAAGTCTCTACAAGGAGTTGTGTCTATATTGTTGATAACAAGATGTCAGGAGTGATCGCGAGACCTATCATGAACTATTAATCTATTAAAGAATGTACTCATCTAATATCTTTGTATTGGAGTGTTGTTGTTAATACAGAAACCTAATCATATATAAACATAAGCAATGACTGCCGCATGCACCAAAGAAGTACACTATTTATAATATTGTAATTTTGGATAGTACAATAATGAATGCTCCCTTATCAGAGTTCATGTAAAGGCAAGTAAGCAAACAGCAGAATCTTCAGAGCACAAACAATGTCAGTGGTCGTTAGAAAAGTACTGTAGCTGTATGGGTCGCGCTGAATAATTATCTTCCTGCTCCACGTAATGAAGATGTGCTTTGCATTGTTGTAAGCATTGTTGTATTTCAGAATGTATGCATCTCTGTGCATGCTAGTCCTACGGTTAATGGCGTATGATGAAGTGTTTGTACTGCATGTGACGACAACTGAAATGTAATCACAAGGGACCAGTGGGCAGTGTACTGCCCTTCGAACAATGCAGTAGGGTAATTTCATGTACAGCATTTTCCACATCTGCTGCAGCCAACAACAGGGCACTCCTGTAGGGCAGCAGAGCTCTAAAACATCCTTGCAGACCATATGCCGCAATACAGACCATTAACCGGCATAGAGCATTGCATTGTGCATGTAGTGCAACGTGCTACTCTACAGAGGGAAGGTACTTGGAAGTGCATGGGAAGGGTCCGTCCGGTAGCATGACAATGATGGGCGCCTATATAGGTGAAGACCACCCAATTTTTCCCTCTCTCTGTTATCCATGCAGGTGCTGCCCCTTCCGTACCGAACCTTGCCTGCCGTTCCTTCTGTGGCGTGTGTTAGATGACCAAAATAAATAGAAAGGATCTGGAAAAGGAAAAAAAGGAAATAAAGAAAGCTCCTATAAGAGTTGAACAATGAATTGCCAATGAACGGATACAGGGCACGGCGCATCGTATACGCTCCACACAATGAGCGCAAAATAAAGGGAATCGTGGCACTGTGCAAAACACTGTAGTGTAATTGGGTAGAAAGGGGTTTGCTGTAGAAAGAGGTTTCTTTACGTGTTGAAGAGCATTTTAAAGAGTGTAAGTGTGCAACACTTACTACAAACATGTTTCCACTACTTTCAAGATGAGCAGCAAGGCAATTTGGATAGGGCGTGCAGAAATCGGGATGGCAGGAATAGTAAGATGAACGTTATTGGTGGGGAAATCTGTTTGTGCTGTGAAACATCATAATCCCATGTGTGAAGTATGCCATTGGCACATGTCGTAGAAAGGCACAAATAGACGTCTTCACAATGTACCGCACTTTCTCCATTTGTGTACCAAATGAAAAATAATGCAGCCACATCGGTGTCTGCGTAATGCGATAGGATTGTATGCAGGAGATTGGAAACAGATGCATGACCTGGGAAAGTGCCTCCTTCTTTGCAAACGGCACTGAAACTTGTGTACCATGCTGTGCAATTTTCCCTCCACAATGAAGAACAATAATGTCGGCACGATCGTGAGTCACTAAAATGTCACACAGACAAACCAAAATCAGTCACTTCATTGTAGGTACTCCATAGCAGTACACATCCACATGATAGAATCCAAAATGAGCAGCCACTGCACAGTGTCTTCCATTCACTTTCAATCAATGTATTTAGAACTCCCCCAAAACCTGTACGCTGTGTCTCGTAAAACACACGGCCATAACCGCACCCTCTGCATTCTGTCGACAAACACACTGTGTACCACAGTCTGTGCGTACAAACCACACCCAGAAAGCGCCTCTACAGGCCCATTTCTATGGTCGTAATCTGCAAAAGGGGCATATATAACACGTGCAACCCTGCAACTATCGCAATGTCCGCAGACTTTTCGTGCTGTGTGCGTGCAAGAGTGGGGGAATACATTTAAACTAGGGTAGGGGAAGTTGTTAGTTGTGGCTGCACTGAAAAGAGTCTTTTTTATTTATTTTTAAAGGTGCTTCCATATAAACACCTTTTTTGGCAGTTTTTATATGTATTTTTTAATTGTTTACGTCAGCTCACATTCTTACAGTAGGGTCTTCAGTGCAGCCTGTATATGTGTATGTGAAACAAAATAACATTGTCACTAGTCAATTTGTTTTAAAATGGGTTATATATCGAGAACCAATGTTCTCATTCTCACAGGAGAACATCCAGGTAGTACTCAATAAGTCACACATGCTTCTGTTGATGAGATCCCTTCCAACCCCTGGCTGGCGACAGGAATCATTGGAACAGTCCCATACTATTCTCGGTGGTGTACATGAGAAAAGCACCTTGGCAGTGGGAAAAATGGGCTTCATGACTTTCATCATCTTCTGCAGTTGACGGTACATACGTGAACAAGGCATGGAACCCAAAAGAAGGCTCCAACGTGCATGACCACAACATGTACAGTTGAGGATCTGGCCATGTGTCAACATTCTGCAAGCACACCACCAAAACAGCACTCGTCGATACTGCACCACAAAGCCTCCACTCCCTACAAATCAAAATTGGCTCAAAAGCCTTTTTGGAGGGCTTACAGGAACAGATCTTCCACAAAGGCATCACCCACAATGAAAACTGTGTGTCTTGCCATGTTTGCCAGCTGCACTACACAAAGTAATGAAGACAACTATTACCGCCCTTTCCTGATTGGACAATCCCCACAGTCCCATTTCCATTGGATAGCAAGGTGAAGAGCGCAGAATGTGGCACGTGCGTTTCCCCAAGTACCGCAAGGGCTGTTCCCCACTAAAGCAGGAGGAGTCCTTCTTCCTATTGCTGCCTATTCCTGCGAGGCACACCCTGTGCAACTGATTGAACAATCCCCACAGTCCATTTCCGTTTGGCCAGCATGGTGACAAGCGCAGAATGTGGCTTGTATGCTTCCCCAAATACCGCAAGGGCCATGCCCCAGTAAAGCAGGAGGAGTCCTTCTTCTCTGTGCACTATTTAATTTCCATCCCTAACTCGTTCGGGACTGTTAAATAGCCACACACATATCCACCAATCGCATTCAAGATGTTAGCATCTTACACTGTCATTTCTGTACAACACTTCATATTTTACGGTTGCACAGTAAGGTTCCAAGTGGCATGTCATTGTAAAGTACGTCCAGTAGAAAGTTCAGTAAAATAATGCAAAATGTGTGAATCAACATTCATACACATAAGCAGCCATCACCACAAAGTGGACAGATGAATATTATTCCTGCAAAATGTGTACAACTCCGTTATAAGTACCTGTGAGCATGGTATGTGCAACTGAGCGTCCGCTATGTACGTAAACATGTTACTGGCTTTTTCTCCCATCCACTGCCATGAAGTGACATGTCAGTTGCATATGCTTGCAACGTTTCCATTTACCCATATACACATTGTAATATCGCAACAGGAAATCTCTTATTTCCTTCCAATAATAGTACACATTTTTTTCCCCAATAACCCATGTCTTACAGAAATTGTAAAAATGTGACTTCAAAAGCAGCACTGAATGTATATTAGCAACGTAAAGCAAGGTCCCAAAACCTCACTATCTCCACAGCTGTGGTTGTCTGTAGGCTGCACTATTGCAACAGCCTCGGTCAAAATGTGCCTGCTTTTACTCTACGCCCTCTGCAACTCATCCAGGAGAGGACTGTGCACCTGGTGTTTGGCCTCATGCCCAGGGATGGTATCTCTCTGGCACAGACATTTCTGCACTGGCTCCCAGTACCTGCAAGGAATAATGTGAAAACCCTCTTCATTATGCACAAGGCCTTCTGGACCCTGGGGCTTCAATACCTGCAACTGTCACTTCCTAAACATGTGCATGCTCGAGCTCTTCCCTCATCCACGTCCAACTTCCTCAGGGTAACTCGCTTCTACAAGCAACCACTTAGTGGTAGATCTCTTTCTTTGTCTGGGGCCTTCCTCTGCAGTAGCCTCCCTGCCTCCCTGAAACTTCAGGAGAACCAGCGTCGGTTCCGGAAGCAGTTTAAAATCTTTCTCTTTGCCTCTGCTTTTGCTCTTCTTCTCCCCTGCCGACTTACTGCCTGAAACTGATTCTGCACTGGTTACCTGGCCACCATCTGATCTCGGCCGAAGGTCACCTCCCCACACCACTGCCCTGCCTTTCTGGCAAACCCCTCACTTGGGGACTGTTTGCTGTATCCCTAACAGTTCCACCACCCCCTGATGGCTGCACTTATCCTTGCACTTGCCACCATTGGGCTTTGTCATTTCTTCTTCTTCCCATGTACTGCACTTTCGCCTCCCCATGCACTTGGGCGATCTGAGTTCCAACTGGTCTAGTAGGTTTGTTCTCTCTGTCTGCCCTCTGTTTCCCCTCCATTGCCTCATTGTGCCTTGCACAACTAGTGTATAGGTGCATTGTAAATGGCATATCATACAATTTGACATCATATCATTGCATACCCACATTGCATTCATGACAACAGGATGCCTGCCACTTACCTTGTGCACTTCATAGTTTTTTTTTCCACAGTACCCCACTTACGCCAATATTTTCAAAAATGATTGCACAAAAGCACCACTGAATGCATGTTACCAACTTCAAACAAGTACATGCAGTGCATGCATTCAAACAGGAGGCCTGCCCCTTACCTTCCACACTTCCACCATAGGCTTCTGCACTTCTTTGTACAAAGAGACCTTCTGCCACAGTTTTTGCTTACACACCAAAACCACAAACCTTATTGAGCAATGCCTTTGCCTCCACAGTCCCATTTCCATTATGGACATGTAAGCTTCATGCACAGGTCACATTGTGGGAAATGTGTACAGAAATTATATTAAACATACATATTAAACATACTCACCTTCACAAGTGATTGTGTAACTGAGAAAGGAAAGCATGATTTTGAACTTGTTCACCTTTGTACATTTTCTTCTTAGTCAGCAGTTGGGTACATCTGTACACCTGTTCACCTTTCACCATGATGTGTGTAGAGACTTTTTACTACCAGATATAAGATGTAGACATGTTTCATTTTGCAAACTTGCTTACACCCCAAACAAAATACATCAGAAGCATGCTTGAAATGTGTTCTATTGAACAGGGTTGTTTTCAGTGTCTTCCTATAAATGAGCCGTGTTCGTTCTGGACTATTTTTTGATCGTTTATTTTATTGTTTAAGGGACTTAGGTTAAGTCACCCTATGTTTAATAGGGTCATCCAGACGTGGACCCCTTGCTCACTGTGCTCAGAGAGGCGCAGCTCCACCTCACTGATGAGGCCCAACAAGGCTGAAACACATTTCTGGGGTTGCTGTTGGTACTCTTGTTTAGAAGAGAATTGCCATTGCATTTCAATGCTGGATGTGGGAGGGACAAAGATTAATATGCAAATGGATATTTCTCTTCTCTGAAAGATACAATGAGCTAAAGTGTGGCTTCGGACTCTTGAGTGGGTACCTTCCCAAAGAACAGGTCGTTTAGCTGTGTTTGTTCTCACATAGGGGCACCTATGGACTATGTTTTGATTGTTTAAGGGACTTAGGTTTATGATATGATATGATATTTCATTTTTATCGTGCTGATACACAAGTGTTTCAGAGCACGAGTAAGCAAAGGGAAGGGAACAGTGGAGAACAAAAATAATGATCTTACTAGGCCCAGTAACTTTAAAAACGTGCAAGTACATGGAACAGGAAAAGGAGGAAAGTGCGGGGTAGGGGGAGAAGTCAAAATTGCAGAACAGAGGAGAGAACAGAACAAATAATAAGTGAAATAAATAAATAAATGCAGTGAAATATTGTAGTGCAGCCAGCAAGTGCATGATTAGTCGGATAGGGTATATCTGATCAGTGCAGAAGAACAGTGGGGGACTGTATGGGTACAGATACAGATCCCGGTGCCAGGGGTGGGCTGGAGGCAGTGCAGGAGGGAGGAAGGTGAGCAGGTACCTGGGCCCAAGGGACAGAGGGTGGCCAGGTGCACAATGCTGAGAGAGAAAAGAAGATCAGCAGGGGAGAAGAGGGGCAAAGGCAGAAGCAAAGAGGAAGGTCTTGAGGTGCTTCCGGAAATGGTTCTCCTCAAGTTTCAAAGTGGTCAGGAGGCTGTTCCAAAGGGAGGCCCCTGAGAGAGTTAGAAGTAGAGGAGCGAAGGGCTCAAGAGGGGAGGTATTTACGGAGGGATAGTTGAAGTTATTTTGGACCCAGACCCCAGAAAGCCTTGTGGACAATGCAGAGGGTTTAAATGCAATCCTTGCGTCCACTTGGAGACAATGAAGGGATTTCAGAGCTGGAGAGATACGATCCCAGGGCTTGAGGCTAAGGACAAGTCTTGCAGTCCTGTTCTGGAATAGATGTACAGGACGAAGAGTGCAGGGAGGTAGATTTGGAAAGAGGCTGTTACAGTTGTCCAACCTAGAGAGAAGCAGAGCTTGGGAGACAGTGAGCCTTGGGGGAAGGAGAGGAAAGGCAGAGTACCTCTAAGGAGGTGCAGTAAGAAGTTTGACTTTTTTAGAGATGTCAGAGATGTGTGCAGAGAAGGAAAGTGTGGAAAGTGTGGAGTCAAAGATGACCCCGAGATTCTTAGTCACCCTAAGTTTAATAGGGTCATCCATACATGGACCCCTTGCTGAATGTGCTAAGGGAGGCACAGCTCCGCGTCACTGATGAGGCCCAACAAGGCTGAAACAAGTTTGTGGGGTTGCTGTTGGTACTCCTGTTCAGAAGAGAATTGCCATAGCATTTCAGTGCTGGACTGCTACTGTGGGCGGGACAAAGACTGATATGCAAATGGGAATTTCCCTTCTGTGAAAGGTACAGTGAGCTAAAGTCTGGCTGCGGACTCTCGAGTGGATACCTTCCCTTTAGCCGTGTTTGTTCTCGCAGAGGGACGCCTATGGATTATTTTTTATTCCTATACATGATACAGCTTTTTCAACAATGTATTTTCATTATGATTGCATTTTAGTAGATCATTTTAAGAAATTGTTAAATATACCAACTGCATGTGTTTGGTGTCAACCACAAAATATAACTACTGTGCAGAGATTGAATGGTTGCTGCTGAGATTTTTTTTTCTTGCACCGAAAAACCCATGCCGAGAAACAGATTTTCAGAAATGGAGTAATTCTCAATTCGCACGGCCAGAGACTGTGAGGTGCAGAGTGTACCTCACAATCAGGTGTTCATTTCCATGCTTGCAAATCTCTCATTCCAAACATGCCTTTGTGTGAATTGGCCCTGCATGCTCTCAAATTGAAGTGCACGTGGAGATAGAATGGTATCTCAGTTAACATCACATACATTGGTGTACAATTGAGGATTGGATGAATCAATATCGAGGGTCAGCTCTCCCCTGAAGAATTTCCATCACAATTGTTTTAATGATGGATTATGGAATGAAGGATGGGGATTATATTTGCAGAGGGAGCAAATATAGCTGTGAATGATGGTGGATGGATGTGTGAGTTTCCAATAGGTCATTTGGGGTGTGTAATGTTAATGTACAATTTGAGCCAACTCTTTATAAATTGGGAACACATATAAAGTTAAAACAAGATTTTGTTAAATTCCTTTTTTGAATGAATAAAGGGAGTCCGATATTTTCTTTTCAGATATAAATATGTTTAAACAAAATAAAGAGGGACCTGTGTGTATTGATATTGCCTAGCAAACGTCAGCTGTGTAGACTGAGCAAGCGGCTTGTATGTGTCTGATATATTTAACATCGAAGGGTAGCCCTTTGCATTTGCAAACCTTGTGACTCTTCTTAAATTGGAAGGTTTCCTGCATGCATGCCTACATCCTACCCACTTGGTGTCAGTAAATGCATGCCCTTAGTATATGCGTGATGAGCCATGAAGAGCATGTCACTGTAAATGCTTATTTTACATTTATACCATGATTTCCTAGTTGGAAATATAAACATTAAGTTGACATGCTTATGCCAAGCATTCCGATTCTCAACTGCATGTTCATACCTATACGGGCAGAGAATTGTTTCCAAACATCTAAAATAACCCTTGCAAGTGTTTCACTTTCCCCTCAGTCTGGTTTACTATGGAGATGTGCAGGTGGAGGATATAGAACAGCAGGGATTATTAACATCAAAGTGTGCCCTCTTGTTAATTGGAGAATGCCTTGTTTTCTGTCAGACATCCCAGCAGCAGAATAGTCCCTCTGTACATTCATGGGTCAGTTATTTATTTCTTTTTTTTAAATTTCAGTTTTATTAGTTTTTCAAAGGTAGAAGTTTGACAATCATTTACAAGCATTTTCCACCAACAAGTCAAATAAGAGTTTTCACAAAAAGAGCAACCGTTTATAAAACATGTAAAGTCTTTGCAGATCACATAAAATTCCAATAGCATCATCAAAACCAATTACCTACACCCCGCCCCCTCCCCCCTTTTTCCATATCGCTGTCTGGAGGTCTAGAGGAAACCAAACGTTACATCTGAACCATTCTCATATTTATAACATAGGACACATGAGCACAATATAACCTGTGAATTCGATATTGCAGACAACGTCAACCGTTGCGTAGATTGTCTCTGAATGTAGTAACGCTTTGCGTGCATTCTTTTCATGTGACATATTTGGCACAAATTCAGACCATGCTTTCTCAACTGTGGTGCGATCCCCATGTAGGGCCGCAGTCAGGTTGTCCATTCTATATATGTTCAGGGCAACACCCAACCACTGAGTTTTGCTAGGGAGCGTGGCTCTCTTCCATACCATGGTGAGACAGGCTCTTGCGGCCATCAGTAGGCCTTTTATCCTTTTGGGTGCTTTCATGGTTGTGTCGTCCGTTTCAACTGACTGAACAGAATCAGCAGTGGCTGTTCCTCTCTTTCATCATCATCTAATTCCTTGATCCAGCTGAGAATCTCTGACCAGTAAGCTTGGACCACCTCAAATCCCCACCACATATGCCAATAGTCCGCCCGCTTCCCACAACCCCTCCCGCAGTGTGGGCTTACCCCTTGAGACATTTTAGCCAGCCGAATCGGGTCATACTGCCATCTATACATCAACTTGACGGCATGTAATTTGTATTGGCAAGATATGGTTGATTTTGCCGTTCGTCTACATATTCATAGCCATAAGTTTTGTGAGATCTGCCTACCCATATCTGATTCCCATCTGTTCTTGAGTGTGAGGGATGGTGTAATATCGACCTCAATCAACGCTGAGTGCATTGCACTTATTAAACCTCTAGAGCTCGTACATGTGTCAAGAATTCTTTCAAACGGGGTGAGGTCCCTTTGTAACTGATCTTTCCATATCACCCTTGTCATCGCCCTCTTTAGTCTCAGGTAAAGGAAGACCGATAGCGGGCCTTTACTGAGTGTCTCCTGAATAGTGATGAAGGTCGCTATTTCTCCAGAGTTGACCAGCCCTTTCTAATCCTGCATCGTACCAGGTCTCAAAGCTCCTTGGGTCCGGGATTGCTTCCCGGATCCCTGGTGACCAAAGGTGTCCCAACGGAGAGGGCCATGTCGTAACGCCCACCATTTTCTTGCCTGGCTTCCATATTGCCCATATTGTTCCAATAATGGGGTGATTTTTGACGCTATTTCGTAGTTGGGGCCCCGGAACCCATAGCCATTCGCCCAAAATGAAAGGGCGGAGACGATGATTGTCCAAGGCTATCCATTGTGGTTCTGACTGCTGCCTGACATGCGGAACGAGGACACGCAGCTCAGCTGCCCTATAATATGTTTCTATGTCCGGGAGGCCTACCCCTGCATTGTCCTTTCGAAGCAGGAGCAAAGATCTGGGGACTCTAGGCTTCTGACTTTGCTACAGGAAGGTTAAAAGGGACTTTCTAGTATCCGTAAAATCTTCTTGGGGCATTTTGATGGGAAGCATTTGGAACAAGTAGAGTATTTTGGGGAGAATCACCATTTTGATTGCATTTAAACACCCAGCCAGGAGATGGTGAGTCTAGACCACCTTTGGATATCTTTTTGAAGGTTTTTGATAGTGGGGGGAAGTTAGCCTCGTCTAGGGAGTCGAGAGTAACATTGATGCCGATGTATCAGAGTGTGGAGAGGCTGACCTTTACTCCTAGGGGAGCAAAGCGTTCTGCCTTGGAATCTCTACTTTTATCAATTGGGAGGAGGATAGACTTTCCAGTGTTGATTTTCAGGCCGGCCAGTTCACCATATTCTTCGATTATGCCGATCGCAGCCGGGACAGAATTTAGGGGATCAATTAGATGTAAAAATATCGTCAGCATAGAGGCCTAGTTTATATTCACGATCACCCACTGTGATTCCCTTAACTCTACCATCAAGCCTTAACTTCTGCGCTAGCGGCTCAAGGGACAGCACAAATAATATTGCCGACAGTGGGCAGCCTTGCCTTGTTGCCCTTTCCAAGGGAAACCATCGTGAATAGCCTCCTTTCACTGTCACTGACGCTGTGGGAGATGTGTACAGTGCTTTAATGGCACAGCAGAGCTTCGGCCCCAACCCATTCCAAACTAAAACCCTTTCTCGGAAGTCCCATGACACCCTATCAAAGGCCTTCTCGGCATCCAGTGACAGAATAGACGGATCTCCTCTCATTCCCTGTGCTTCATGAATTAAATGAAATGTTTTCCTCATGGTATCAGCGCCCTGTCTCCCAATAACGAAGTCAACTTGATCGGAGTGTATTAGTCGAGGTAAGTGCGTTTCAAGCCGGGCCACAATGACTCTAGCATATACTTTGGCATCCATGTTAAGACGAGAGATGGGGCGATAAGAGCAACAATATTTGGGGTCTCTACCTTCCTTCGGAATGACAGCGAGAAGGGCCTGAGAGAAGGACGGGGGAGCTTGGTCTGTGTCAAAGATGTGGTTGAACAAGGATGCAAGGAAGGGGGCGATGAATGTGGAGAATATCTTATAAAAACCAGCCATGAAACCATCATCCCCGGGGGCCTTTCTCGTCTTTAGGCATTTTATGGCTTCCATAACTTCTTCTTCTGTGACTGGTGTATCTAAGGATTCGGCCTGCATGGATGTGAGTGTGGGGATCCGCACCTCTTTAAGGTATGTGTCAATACTTCCTAAAGGAGGGGGGGTCGCATGTATATAAATCTTCATAAAAGAAGGCAAATACTTCTTGTATGCCTATCGTGTCTGTGAGGGTGCCATCAGTCCTCTCAATGAGATCAACCCATCTCTCTGCCTTCTGTGCATGGAGCCGAGCCGTCAGGAGGGCGTCTGCTTTGTCACCCTTTTCAAAATATTTTTGTTTGAGGTATTGTAGGGTTTGAGCTGTTTTGCCCACGATAAGTATTTTCAGCTCCTCTCTGAGCTGTCTACCTTCGGCAATATACTTGGGTCTCTCACATGGGGAGGACTGTGCCAATGTTTGGGCAGTAGAGAGCTTCTCCCTAATATTCTTTTCTATCAGGGGGCATTCTCAGATTTTTTGGGCCCCTTCCCTAATGAGCACCCCCCTCCAAGTGGCCCTGGCTGCCTCCCATACGGACATCTTCCCAATCTCTCCTGTGTCATTGGTAGCAAAGAATTGCTCGATCTCAGTTTCAAGATTATCTTTGAAAACCGAGTCAGCCCATAAGGAGTCGTTACATCTCCATTTTGTCTTCCGGGGGGCCAGGTCGTTCCAACATATATCCACCGTAACAATGTCGTGGTCCGACCATGCGGC
The DNA here is from genome assembly GCF_040938575.1 of Ambystoma mexicanum. NCBI lineage: Eukaryota > Metazoa > Chordata > Amphibia > Caudata > Ambystomatidae > Ambystoma > Ambystoma mexicanum. Next base: position 1,548,928,975 of record NC_090929.1, read on the forward strand.
AGGGTGTATATTCGCAGCGCAAAGTATTCGCAGGAGGCCATCTGAGAGGAAGATGTCGTCGATACGCGTGAGCGTGTCATGTGGGAGGGAGTGGAAAGTGAAGCCTCTATCCGATGGATGCAAATGGCACCAACTGTCAGTGAGGCCATATAGGTCAAGGGTTATTTTGATTTCAGCTTCATCTCGGGAGGTGGGTGGGTCATGTGCATCGGCTCCAGTCTGTCTATCCACAGAACTATCCATCCATGTATCAAAATCTCCACTAGAGCTATGTGTCCCTTGGCCATGCTAAAAACCTTCTCGGTGATTTTGTGGAGGAACCTATTCTGCCCTTGGTTAGGAGCATAGAGTGTGGCGAGGGTGACAATTGTGCCTCTGATGTTTCCCACAACTACGAGAGCCCTTCCTTCCTTGTCTGACCAAGTCTCAAGAGTTGCATCCGGAGGCCTCTGCGAATTAGAATCCCCAATCCTGCTTTTTTTGAAATACCAGAGCTCCAGTAGGAAGGGCCTACTTCGTGGGATGGAATCACTCTCTCCTCCACCCTTTGGTATCGTGTTTCCTGGAGAAAAGAATATCTACGTTTGACCTCTTGAATTCTCTGGCCACCATGGATCGTTTTGTGGGAGAGTTCAATCCCTTCACATTAAGTGTGCATATGCGTAATGTGTCATTAGAGAATATAGGTGACATCTTGAGCGTTGTGTGAGTATTTAAGTGACCAAGTCTTCTGCTTCATGGTCCATGTCATGTTTGATAATGCAGTGTATGGTTCATCTTTTGTGAATCGGGTCTCAGCAAGTCCTGAAGAGGTCAAGGGTTGACCCTTCCATTTCGCGCTTTGTCCCTTCATGGTCCCGTTTTGTGTTCTTCTGCCCCCCAGGTCTATCTTCTGATGCATTATATGTCTTTCTCCCAGCCCACCCTCCCCTCCATCACCTCCCCCCTACATTCAGCGTCCTACCAGTCCAGGTTAACATCAGCCAGTCGGTCTCGGACCACCAATGGAAACCACGAAATAAGCGGTCCTAACCTGATGTAAACATATTTAACAGTGAGCCCCCAACCGTGTACTCATAATCCAACAAAAGCAACTTATAAGTATGATTTCTGACCCCCTTCTTAGGCATCGTTCCAGTGTCTCTTTTACCCCACATTTCTATCAGGGCACCCTAAACATGCAGGCCCCAATTAGTCATTTGTGTGACAGAAATTAAACAATTAGATCTGAAGTCTGACCCGGGGGTCGAGTGCATCGTTGGCGCATGCTGCGCATAAGTTCCCCCATCTGACATACCGAAATCCCTCCATCTCCCCCGAGTGGCGCCCGAGTGCTCAGCTTCAGCCATACCACTCACCCCTTTGTTCCTTTGCCTCGTGCCGCTTGACGTGACAGTCTGGAATCTGGGTTAATGCTCCATATCCTGTGAATTGTTCATTCTCTGGAATTTTCTGGATCCCTGAATCCTCCTGAGCCACGGGCCCTTAGTGTGCCACTCACCCTCCCCTCCTTTTGACTCAGCAAGGGAGGATCCTTCTCCCTGGGGACCCAACAGGTCCGCTATATAGTCTGCAATGTCCTTTTCCGAAACAAGTTTCATTGTCAAGGCCTCCCACTCAAAGGTGAGTGAGAACGGATAACCCCACCGGTATCTGACACCTTTGTTCTTCAGCATCTTTGTAATTGGAGAGCACTTCTTCCTCATTGCCAATGTAAGTGATGATAAGTCTTGATAGAGTGAAATATTCGCTTCGTCCAGTGAAAGTTGTGAAGCGTGTCTGGCCTTTTCTAGGATCCTAGCTCTGTCCGCATAATTGTGAAAACAAGCTAGGACTGATCACAAGCATCCAGGTCTGCCTCCTGCTCTATGGATGCGGTCAATTTTGGGTTTGTCCACTGATTCATCTTTAAAGAGGAGCTTCAGAATGGTGTGCAGGGTTTGTTTTAAGTCAAGTTCGGTTTCGCCTTCTTTTTTGGGAACGCTGAACACACGTATGTTGTTACGGCGTTCCCTGTTTTCGAGATCATCAACCTTTAGGCATATTTCCTCTTCCCTGTGTTCTATTTCTGCAATGCGGTGGTCAATTTGGGCCTCCAACGTGTTCAGGGAGGTTTGGTTATGCTCGACTTGTTCCAGCCTGTCTTCCATTTTGTTCATTCTTTGTGTAATTTTGTCAATTTTGCTGACTATATCTGCTCTCATGCTTCTCATCTCGGTAAGCAGGTCAGCGACATCCGCCTTGGTGGCAGCAGCATCAGGCCCTGCAGTCGACATCTTGGACTCAGTGGGTGGCTTCAGGGGTTCATGGGTTGGTCTACATTTATATTTCGCCAGTTTGCCCTTAAGGTCCATGGAAGGCGGGACCTCAGTGGTGAGGTGTGTGAGTCTTAGCTATACATGGAAAGATTGCCCCGCCAGAATGGTCAATTGAGAAGTATACGCTTGTATCTACGAGCTTTGTCCTCTGGTGGCGAAACGCGACAAAGGGAAGATGTTGTTAAAAGCTCTGACAACAGACAGCCTCTCTGATGTGACCAAATGCCCTTTAGCTCTTCTTGTTTCTGCTTTATTTGAATGGGGAGTTTCCTGTATTGTAGGACATCAAAAGGCTCCGGGACGGTTCCCCAGGGAGGGAGACATCAGTGTGTGGCCTGCGCACGGCCTCCTTAGGCAATTTTCAAACGCCCAGCCCACACCAGGTGGAGTGCTGGTGTTCTGTTCCTAGGTCTGGTAAGCTTAGGAGTATGCGTGGGATCTGAGGAGGGTACACACCCTGTCAGACAGGGGCCCAGCCCTCAGTCCTTTGTAGCCTGGGTAAGATCTTCTAGCTCCCTTTATTGGACCCAAGGCACTGTGGCTTGCTCAATCTCTCCGGGGTCCAGGCGCTCCGTGCAACCTTCGGGTCTCTACAAGGATCCAGCCTTGTAGAGACCCGGTTGAGGGCCCGCCGCCCGCTCTGTTCGTGACGTAGGAGGAGAATCTACTTGTGAAGAGCTGCTGGGACAACTCGAGCAGATGGGCCGGGAAGAGCCGGTAATGCGCCGCCGCGGGGCAAGGGTGGTTCTATGCTGCATGGGAGCATGTAGACTCCATGCGGGCGTCTCCGTCTAATGTGACCGGAGTATGCACCCATGATGGAAACGACAGCGGAGACTGCGTAAGCTGGGCCTGCTCCACAGCAGTCCCTGCACGGGCGCACCCGATGCTCGAGCGGGCCCCCTCTGGGTCCCCAGCTCTCGGAAGTGGGGGTGTGCACAACTTCCTAGGGGCTGTGATCCATTTAGGTGGGCCTCATGGGGGCGGGCGTACCTGTGTGCATGTACTTCTCGATGGGCCCTGGCAGCGGTGTGCGTCGCTGAATTCTCCCTGGTTCCGTGCATATCACGGCTCTGCGATCGCTCGAGGGTGCGACAGGAGCTTGCATGCTTTCTCTGCCTTTGTGCACCCAATCATGCAGAGGGGGGGTTCCTCCACGAAAAAAGCTCTGTTTCAGTTCGGGTTTTCTCCCAGTGCATCCTGAACACTTCCGATGCTAATTTCTGTCGATATTGCAGCCGGAGGGGTCTCGTGGTGGGGGCTCACTTCACTTTTCGGGACCCTTTCGCGGAGCCTACACGGAAAGTAAACCCATCCCTGCACCCCCTGGTGGCCCGACCCATGGGTCAGTTCTTTAACAAAAAAAACAAAAAATATAATCAAAGAATTCCACATTCTATCCAGAGCTGATCATGTGCCTTATCCAGACCCCCCACTGACATGCCCTGCCATCAGACCGAGGGTCTGTGGTGGCACCTCCCACCTGCCCTCCACAGCGAATCACTTCACTTGTCATCTTTTCAAACACTTTAATGTTAGGTTGATTATTATGCAAAATTACATGAGCAACAAGACAAATGTGCTTTATGTATGTGGTGATTCATGCAAATAACCCTTTTATCAAAGACATATTTGTCAAAAAGAAAGATCTATGGTCATTCTTGTTTTCCCCAAAGGCTCTTTGATTTCATGCATGTTATGCAAAGTAGCCCAGAACAGCAATGGCACTATCTGTCCCATTACCATTTCTCATAGGTATATTTTGAAGAGCAGAATGAGAGTGGGCTGGGCTGTTCATCTTTGAATCATAAGCTTCTATTTAAAAAAGAAGAACTTGATTATTTCAGGTTGGGATAATGTGTTTTACTCAGCAAGGTGTGTTTGAGGTTATTTTGATTATAATGTACAATGGAAGTTATCTTTAGAAATTAGCATTGTACAATTACAGAAAGGGCCAGTTTGCAACATTTGAACAATTAAATATCATATTGAAATATCGTACATTATGGAAAATTGGCACTATTAATTATAGCCAATGTACTCCTTTCTAGGAAATGTTTGAAAACCAATGATCTGTTTATTCCTGTGAATGCCAAGGCAATGTGTAATGTTGTTGTGCTGGCTATTGTTTGTTCAGTAATGCTTCAGTAATGCTACCGTACCTGAGCATGTGTTATTCTATGCACAACACTCATAATGATCAAAACACCAGCAGACTTGTACTCGCTGTCAGCATGGATCCCTAGCCCATTACACGCTCTATCTTAACACCAGTAATAGGGATTCCTTACCTTTCAGACCTTTAAAAATACAAGCTGATAATACTTAGCATTCCCAAAAGTTAAAGGTCATATATTAATGTTTAAATTAAATCAAATTAAATCATTTAGGGAAAAAAGAAAATCTGTTTAGAATACAATACATTCGTTTAGGATGATACCCTAAACTATGATGATCTAGTGCTCTCTGTTGCTCTCTCTTTCTCTTTCTCTCCATCTTTCTCTCTCCCTCTCTCTATTTCCCTCTCTCTCTCCCTATTTCTCACGCTCTTTCTCCCTCTCCATCTCTTCTTACTTCTCCCGCAGCCTCACTAACTGGCTGCCTCTTTCTGTGTGTGAAAGCTACCTTGTGAGGTTTGCATTTGCTTAAGCCACGCCACTTGTTGTTAATAACTGATCAACCAGAAATGAAAAGAGATAAAGGGAAGATGTGCTGTATTTTATGGGTACACCTGATAGAGAGCAGAATTGAAAGAGGTATTCCCCCCTCTTAACACATAACATTGGCATGAAGTGGTTCAGTGTCATGCTTTTCTGGAGGGATTTGGTTTTGGGTGGGAGCTGAACGTCAATTGGTCATTAGTATTGGGATGAGGAAGCAATGCCATTAGCTGCTTACAGTGGTGGTCAGTCAAAATCTTGAATACAAAAGGTCGAAAGACAAAAATCTTGAAAAAATAAGGTCGAAAAAAAAAAGTCGAATTCCTTTTTTTTAAATTATATATTTATTTTGGGGCCCGGGGATAAAAAAAAAGGGTAAAACAAAAAAAGGAGGGTTGGGGGGGAATCCCCCCATTTCGAATAAAAAACATATAAAAAAAAAATTCGACTTTTTTTTTTTAGATTTTTTGTTCGAGATTTTGTCATTCGACCTTTTCAAATTCGACTTTTTCACTATAAACCGCTTACAGCAGGTGCCTTTCATCGATCTGATCCACGAGCGCATAATAATAGATGGAGCTGAGGAAAATACACATGAAATGGTATGCATTTGGCCTAGTGATACTTAGAACATCTGTGTGGATAAATGTAAATAATAACAACCCTTATTCTATGACTATTTAGGAATTAGATGCCATGAGAACTCTAGATGGTCCTCAGAGGTTACCAAAGCAGGTATTAATCTTGGAGAGTATTGTCGGGCAACTCATTCTTTTTTTTTAAAACATGCGAGTGGTGCAATCTCCCTGGCAGTTGAACTATACCAAAAGCAGGCAATAGCAGCATCCATCTTTGGTGCAGAAATCTGCGGTTCTGGTAGTGCATGGTCGCTCAGTAAAATTGAAAATACGTTTTTGAAAAATGTGCTTGTTACAGCAAAGTTCACCTGCTGTGTTAATACATTTGGAATATGACATTGGTCCGGTAGGTGACCTACTTGCTCTTAAGCCAGTCTTTTTCTGTCTTTGTCTGTGGTGCACGGATAGCCTTGGGAAGTACTGAGATGCATTAAAACATCTATCGAGTCTGGAGGGGGGACATGTATGACCTGGGTTGCACACGTCAAGGAGAAACTATTTTTATTAAATGAGCTTGTATTATGGGAAGCTCCAGACAATATTGACACATCTACCTTAGCCAGGGTTAAGAAAGCAGCAATTGCAAGGAAAAAGAAACAATGATTGTGGCTGCTACAAATCTTAAACTATGCTCAGACTATTTTCAGGCCAAGACAGATTTTGGTTTTGAGTGTTGATCGTTTTTACATACACCAGACAATTGAGAGATCCTTGTACATTCTGTTTAGGATGGGAACACTACCATTGGCCTGTTTTACTAAATCTTGTGATATGGGGTGGTTGGGTCCATGCCCTCTTTGTGATTTAGGTATGGAAACGGTTGCATATTTTATGTTTATTTGTATAAAACTCTAAGACCTGAGAACCTAATACTTAAGACCGTTACTTAGGGTGGCTGGTATCCGATCTAACGGTGAAGCATTGACATTTTGCAGGTACTCAAATGCCCACTATATGGTATTTTCAGTAGCCCGTTATAGTCATAGGACCTGGTTGCTTAGAATGAAAATATTCGGAAAGGTGAAGGAGGATTGAAGGAAATCAGACCCTTTATTGTAAGTCTGTTGAGAAGTGTAGTGACTGTTTCATTTCTATGCTACTGTTGTATGCTACTCGACTGTTGTCACCTTCAACCTGATTACCCGCACTTGAACCTTGTATATTTTGTACTATCTGTGTCCCACTTATATTTTGTAAATACTTGTGCCCCATGACTTCACAGTTTTCTCTACTGTACATTTGCTAGGATGTTACCTGTAATTGGATTGACCTTTCTCAAATCCTTATACTTTGTATTCACTGTATTTTATATTGTACGTTATGCTTTGATGTAACTTGTAAGCTTTGCATTTTCTTGCCACTGCGCCCTGCTACCCTTGGGTCTGGCGCGCATAAAAAGTGAATAAAACAAACAAACAAACAAACAAACAAACAAGCTACTATTAGAAACTGCAGGCTCTCTCTCCCCTTGGTATTACTTGTTAATGGTCTGCACTATTTGTATCCATTTTTATCTTCTTCTTCTTAAGGGATGAGTTCATTGAAAAATGTAATCTAAAATAAGTGTTCTCTTATTTTTTAATTTTGTGAGAATGGAAAATGAAATTATTTTGTATGTGTATTTTAATGTGCACGGGCATGAAACTGAGTCAGGTAGGTGTAATGCAGACTGGACTTTTGACTGAATCTCTTATCTGACACTTTGGAGAAGGAATCACAGAGATGCTCACACATCACCTAGACATTGGTGGACTGGTAGGAAATCAAGAAAGTATTAAGGAACACACGCTTGATGCCAGAAGAACTGTGCATACCATGAAACCATCATAACATTACTACTGGTAGAAGGTGGGGAGGGCCTATTCGTAGACATCCGATGCATGTTCGGAATGAACTGGAATTGCACAAATTATCACACATCACCTCACCAAACAGGGTAGAAAAGGAGATGAGGATATCTGAGGTAAGCATCCTCACCAAGTCAGAAGTGCTCACCATAATCACATGACTAACTCAGATTATAACATCCCAGAAGTTAGGGGTTGGGGAAATGCTCCCATTTTCAAAATGTGCCACAAAAAAACTCACACAGTTGCTCATACATCAATTTAAAAATCCCATACGAGCAAGGGATTGTCACATACATTAACTAGACCCCTACATGACTACCAACCTCAATGAAATAATAAACAAATAATATTACAATCTTATTGGGGAGAGGGTTAGGGCCAATTGGTATCTGACCTCTGCTGCAAAGTACCAAACAGGATTCATGCAAAAACTCCTGCATCATATCAAAAATCTATATAGAAAGATGTTGGGGTGGGCTCATATGTATGCAGCTCTGCCAGATCCACTCACCCCAATAAACTACACAACAACATTCTGACAAGTAGAATATGGTGACGGACTAATGGTTCCTGATCCCCATGACATAATAGTATCAAGTTTGAATCAGAGATGCACACATATCATTTAGGACAGATGGAAAATGTGTATAGCCGGATAGTTATATATGCCATAATGTATTTTTATGCATTTTCATGGTTTGAGGTAGACCAATTGTGATTTTTGGGTATCTGAATGGATGCAGTTGAGGGGATGGTCGCACATGAGAGAATTGCATGTCATATTATCAAATTAATTTCTGAGAAAAATCAGGTAATCTGGCACTAGGCTTTCCTTGGTTATGAAAGGCTGAGCAATTCATTCTTTGCTTCATTTGGCCATAGCAGAGGACATACAGGATGGATCGGCTGCATGGTCTAGGTTCACAGAAGTGCCACAAAAGGGAGTTGAGGCATGTGGTGTCTTTCAGGCGATCATTGTGGGGCTCTTCCTGTGGACTCTGAGGATGCAATGGATATTCCGAATTCCTAATCTCAACATGAAATCTTTGGGATCATTGATGTTGGGGCAGAGGAGGGTTCAGACCTCGGAAGGATGTACACTTGTTGGCCCACTATGCCAGATGGGTCACTTTTAGATACATCCCCGGTCAAGATGTGATTCTGTCTCAGTTCATGTAATTTAAATGGCAATACCCAGTATTTGGATAACACAACCTCCAAATGGTGTTAGTATCTGGACAATCCCTGGGGTATTAGAACAATACCTGCCACTTGATGTGGCTACCTGAGAATATTATAATATCTAGAACATGATTGTACTTAATGAGCATAGGTTGGCAATAACTGGCATATATTGAAGTGCCTGTGTATCGAAGACTTATGCTTGAGAAAATCATACAGAACCTGCAGTCACACAACACTTTTTCTCATAAATGCACCATTTATGAATATCTGTTTACTAGTTATTTTGGTTTCAACTGCCTTGCACTAATTTTATTGCAGAAATTCCCTTTTATTACAATAACCCCAGAAATCATCTCTCTGTTTCCTAATTAAGTGTTTCCAATTCTGTGTCATGATAACAGCAACATTGAAGGTAACTACTTTGCAATCAAGCACTATTCATTCTCTCTACTGGGTATTATGGAACGTATAAGCTTCATACACAGGTCACATTGTTGGAAATGTATACAGGAATGGTATTAAACAGGCTCACCTTCACAATCGATTCTGTAATTGAGAAGGAAAGCATGACATTGAACTAGTTCACATTTGTAAATGTGCTTCTTAATCATCTCTTAGGCACATCTGTACACATGTTTACCTTTCCACATGATGTAAGAAGACACTTTTTATTACCAGATATAAGATTTAGAAAAGTTTAATTTTTCAGACACACACACAACCCAAACAAAATGCATTCTAAGTGACTGTAGACATTCCTGGCACTGTGCTAGGACTGGTGGCAACCACGTGGAGGCCATCAGGAACAAGGGGGAGCTGGCAGTGAGTTACTCTGGGGAGGTATGTGGTTAGCTGGATGGCGGTGGTGAATGGTGGGGGCCTAAGAAGAAGGGGAAGGCTGGATGGGGAAATGTGGGTTGGTGGTGTCCACAGCACGGATTCCTCAATTGATATTGTTTTCCACCACAGGAGTTTTTAAATATATTGTAGGGCGGTGATAGCTGCCCTATAGTTAAGGTGAGTCATAAACACATAGACGCTCCTCAAAATTCTTTTTGTTAATAACTTTTGATTCGAGTAATGGATTTGGCTGAAATTTAGAAATTCATTAAAAGTCTGCACCCACCCCCAGGCCCCAGATGGAAAAGTTTTGTTTAAAAAATCAAAAAGTTATTAACCGTAAAAAGAATAAAGAAATTAAAAAAGTGCTGTGGTTATTTTAAAATTCGAGGGAGAACAGGGTGCCCCCTTCTCAAAAAATTATAGTTATGTCTCCCATGGTGCATTGCAGGATCATGGTTTTCAGAAATGAAATGACTGCCATCTTGTTTTTCTCTCGATGCGAGAGATAATCGCGGCTGTAGTTGAGGTTATGGGAAAATGAAACACAGTAAAAAGCTATTTGCGGGTTGACAAATATACAAATGCCGTCAGGGTAGAGGTGGGGGGATGGTTAGAAATCACTGAGTGAAATTTGGGAGTTGGAGGGGCTCCAGGGACCGAGTTTGCAACACAAAGCTTTCTGTAGCCTCGGCTATACCCGCGAGTAGCCGACATTTGAAAGCAAACTATGTCATAGAAGCAGCATGTGCTCTAGGGTGAACAGGAGAGGGCAGGAGAGATGAGGAATCCATCTGGGGAGTGGGGGAGTTGGCACAGATGAGGGGGTATATGATCAGGAAAGCATGTTTTTTTTGGCCGTTTTGCCAATATTTGCGCCTATATCTGAGGCAACAAAAGACTACAGATAGCCGAGGATATGTGTAGCATGGTAGTTGCGGCTATATAGTTTTGGGTGTCAGTGTTTTATAACGTTTTTTTTAAAGTACTTTATTTAGGTATAGTGACATTGGCGGCGACAAATCACTGGCCATGGTCAGTGACCTGGTAGGTATTACAGAGTCTTTTTTCTTTGGATGTGTGTTTGCAAATGTGTATTTGTGACTATATCTGAGGCTTCAAAAGACTACAGATAGCCAAGGATATGTGTAGTATGATAGTCATGGCTATATAGTTTGGGGAGTCAGTGTTTTATATATTTTTTTTAATACTTTGTTTAGGTATAGTGACATTGGTGGTGTAAAATGACTGGCCGTGGTCAGTGACCTGTTAGATATTAGGAGTCTTTTTTACTTTGCATGTGTGTTTTCAGACTTTTGAGCATGTGAGACTATGGAGAAATAGTAGTCTAGTTTTAGATGTGCCATACAATGTATTTTCGGTTGTGCATTTTCACTTATAGTATTATGTTGTGTGGGTGTTCAATGTTTGCCTATCTAGTTTACTGTTATGTATTTTTGTCATCATTCTTATTTTGCAGTTACTTTATGTACGTAGATGAGTAGTGTTGTTATGTATTAATCATTTAAGTTGGATGGTACTATGAAACTTGACATGAGTCCACATTTTAACTGACATTTCGAAGCCATGGCTACAGTAAAAGTTAATTAACTGTAGTTGCAGGTATAATAAAAAAGTTTTTGGGTTATTATTTTTTTGTATGTGTGTATTTATTTATGATGAGTAGTCCTTAAAGGGACTGTTTTGGGGTACACTGACTGTAGAACTTACGCACATCAGGAGTACTGTTTTAATGTTATCAAGGAACATTGTATTTCCAAGGTGTACTCTGTCATGTCTATAGAAATTGTCCAAGTAGGACTGTATCTTATGTTGTTATGTTACTTGGCATGTATATAGTGCCTGTTGGTTGCAATATATATGTTGGTCGCAATCCATATTTGGTTGTAGTCTGTCTAGAATATTTAAACTGCTGTATTAACATGTCTCTGGGATTTCTCAATTGTACCATTAAATCTGGTGGCCATCTCCATTTTAGCCTCTGAGTGAGAGTGGACAAGATAAAGATGGTGTGAGTAAATAGTTCCATTAGTTTTCCCATGTCTTGTTTCATCATTAAAGAAAGGATCAACCCATGTACATTCCCCAAGTCGTTGCCTTCACAATGAATTAGTATGATGTCTGGGTGGCCTGTACTTCTTAGCCTTAACAATTTTGGAAGAACCTGGAACCAACTCATTCCCCACAATCCAAACCATTTAATGGAAAAACCTCTCAAAGCTAGATCCATGTTAATATTTTGTAACTATCTCCAATCAGCCAAACAGTTTTCAAACCAGCCATGATATCTTCAGTATTTCAATGCTTACAGGAAAATTATTCCTATTTTTAATATCTAGTAGTTTGTTTGAGCAGGGGGTGTATGATGTGTCTGTGTTGTACGTTCTAATTGATCGATGGTGCTACACCTCCCCCATTGTACCCACTGCTATATTAGAGCAAGTGACACGGTGTGCGTTTGTGAACGTGTGGTAGCCGCGACTACCCTGCATTTTGGGGGGCGTGGCATCTTATATTCAATTATTGTTTTGTGGGATTATAAGATACCTTGGGGAGTGGAGGTGGACTATGAGGAGTAGAGGGGGGCTGGTAGGTATGTTGGGGACAGGTTTGGAGTTTGTTGCAGTGGAAATGCTATTTTGAATTCAAAGTTTTTCCGAATAGCGGCGGCTACCAGCAGGCTTGTAGGGGGGGCTCTTTTATAGTTGCATCTATAAAAAGCATGTGCGTAGGTACGTCAATACTATCCTGTGTTTCATTCATCGTGGATTGAGCCGTGTGTATATTTAAAGCCGCGTCTATCACTATAAATATACATTTTCTGTCCAGTAATCATATGTTCATGTGCATAATACAGTACAGAATTGTATTTGGGTGTGTTATTGTATGTACTTAGTTGGTCACATATTTCATTTGAATGTTTGAAAGCCAATTTAGTTTGATTTGGGCCTTGCAGGAAAATGTGCATGTAACCGCAGTTACAAATCAAGATCTGTATCCGTGTCGAATAGCCCATGCTATGAAAGATGGTAGGTGGGTTTGTTTCAGTTTCATTGTTTGTTATTGGTTTTTGTTACTTGTGCATTTGTGTAGGGCTTAGTGATAGGTTGTTCTGAAAATGTGTCAACCATCTTGGTAGATTTATTGGTATATAGTCCTCTTTTTTGTTATTTATTCTGGAAAGTATAAAATCCACCATTTTCTGCAGTTTTGTCCCTTTGATTCCTGACCTCTGACTGTGCACATGGCAGGAGTGTAGCTGATGTGAAAGTTAGTGTTACTCCGTCTTTACAGATTTGAAGGTTTAGTTGCTGCGTTTTGTGTGTTAGTTGTAATGACAATTGATATAAGATAGTGTTCATTATTATTTTCTTAATTTGCTGTGTTTGAGTTGCAGGTATTTTTTACTGTATTTTTTAAGTTTGTAAAATGTGGCCATGTAGCTTTTGTATTTGTTATTAAGGCTGATGGTTTCTTTGATTTTACCTCTTATACTCCTAATGTATTTTGAGCTATGCATTACTTGTAGGTTGCTAGGGAGAACTCCCAGGCAAGCAGGGGGGGTTGCTAGGAGTTTGTGGACACCAAACTCATGAAAGCCCTAACTCCTTCCCAATCCCAAAAGCAGCGCAAGTCCAGACAAGTAGCAAGTTCAACTGAGGTTTATTACAGCCAACAACCATCAGGGATCAAATGCACAGAGAAAAATCCAGGCACAGAGCAAGGAACTCTGGCTCGCAGGCCAGTTTTGATAGCATATTACATCACAAGTATGTCACAGCCTAGGCCCTTCTCTAGAAACCTATCTCCACTCCGGATATGTTACTGAGTGGTAGTCCCCCTAAATTAGCCCCTATAGAGGTTAGTGTAATGGATGCTGCCATGTCAGGTGTCAGGCCTGGACCATCCCCGAAAATTGCTACTTACTAATTGTAACGGTATGTGGAACCAATGATTGGTCAGTTGCCCCAGCTACCCACCCCGAGGGCCATAAACTGTGATTGTCTGAGCTGTGAGCATCCAGGCTTGTGACAAAAGCAATGCCCATCTCAGACTGCACCTATTCACGGTACTATGTGCAACTATGTGTCTGCGATGTAACTGTGTGTAGACATTATTGCCATGAGAGGTGCTCCTTTCCCAGCGCATAACTGTAGTTTGTGTGTAAAAATTTTGTTGTGACCATTGTCTGGTCCATGAGACGGTTTCGCTTCTCAGATTCATTTCTTGGCTCACTGTCAGCTCGGCTGGGTCACATGTTCAGAGAGCACGTTTGTGAGGTCCGAAGCTCTGAATTATTCTGTATATTATAGAGACTTGTGCACCTTGTTGTTGGTGTTACTTCAGTTCAGAAGAAGGCATGTCCCCTTGCAACATTGAGACCTTGGTAGTAGTGCTGATCCCCCCGTGGTAGGTCTGCTTGCACAGCACTCAGCGTGGCTTCAGGTTTTCTGAGATGGTTGTGGCCTAATATAATTCCCTAAGACATGGCTGATTTTTCCTGTGTGTGCATGCCGTATAGCATCCATAGGTTAGTGGGTTAAGGCTCTTGCAGGTACCTTGAGTGCTCTGGCCTTTCCATGGGGTTATTTGCATATAAGCATCTGTAAGCATGTACACGTGATCTTCTTGTTTCTGCCTGTTTCTGCATTGCTGCGATAGGCTAATGTCAAAATAATTATCATGTAGACAGTATGTGCATGTCACTGTCCTCTATCTTATAGAACTGTACGCATGTGTTCTTCATGTATTTGGGTGTGTGGGTGTCCCGGATGTGCGGATGGCACATGTGCTTCATGTCTGACGCTGCTAGGTTGTATGGTCTCTAACGACTTGAGGCATGGCTTCTCAGTGCTTTAGTCAATTCTGTCCATATAGCTGTCTCTGGTTCCATCTTGTGCGTCTTCATCCACTCTGGGTAATGTTTGCACTGCTCCTGGGTTTTCGGGTCGGCTGAGGGGTACTTCTCACGGTACTTGTCCATCATGGGCGCATTGGGGGTTGGTGCAAGCTCGTACAATCGGTGGCCATCTTGTCTTTGGTTCTACTTTTGGTTGGGGTGTCTTCTGGGACGGGGTATAGTTCGACCTCCCCTCTTCAAGGTGTTTCAAGTGTTTTTTGAGGAAATTCATTTGGTGGTGTTGTGCAAGTTCATTTTTGTAATGTGCTTATTTTTGTATTTTCTTGTAGCTGCATTGTTATCATCATCCCAGTGGATTTGCACTAGATGTTGTACAGTCAACTCCTGTGAAAGGTCAACCTATATTCAAAAGAAAGTGGTACTGCTGGAGGTCCACTGCGTAAAGTTTTATTGTAGAAGGTGAAGAGTACATCCTCTGCCTCTTTTTTTGCACAGTGTTCCTTGACTTTGAAGAAGCACCAACTGTCTGCTGTTTTTTTCATTCATGTGGATTTGTGGTCCCAATGATGATGTTGTCAGTACTTTTGCTCTCATGTTCAGATATATTTGAATGTTTTAGTATGGAGCAAAATATAAAACAATAAAAATGACAAGATGAAAAAAGCAATGCTGCTAAAAATGAAAAGGTTCAAAAAGTATTTTTACAAACTATATTTGTTTGATGACAAGTTTATTTATCCGACCCTACTTTCTCTTGTTCTCCAAGTTTTCTTAACCTTATCATTTGTTCTGCATGCTACCAGTATAATGTTCTTTATTTACTTCCACCCAGTTTGTATATCCCTGTTTGTTTTTTGAAGTGGTGTTTCTTATATTTTTTTTTATATTGTTGTACGGGTTTTTTAAATCCAGGTAGGATTTTCTTTTCCAATGACCCAATGATTAGTATGTTCAAAGAGAACAACAGTTTACTATGCACTAATATTGTATATTTGTAATAGTGCATGTGATGCACTGCATATTAAATATAAGGCTCATGACCATCCATCCCCCCTCTAGCATCAATGGGAGTGTGCACCCATGGCCGTGCGCTCACAAGGGGGCTGGTTGGGTGGGAACACTCAAGTTGCCAAACACCATGTACAGTTGAAAGGGATCTTCCTCACAGGGACCATTGGTCTGGCTTGTCCTGAAAGTTCCCCTGTTCCACTAAACCAAGTTTGGTCTCCTAAAACGCTGCACATAATGTCAGAGTTTAGAAATCCATTTTAACACCCTCCTCCAGCACTTGTACACCCATAGGCTCCTCCTTCATCCCCTAGGCACTAGCATGGACGATTGACACAATGTCTAGTCGGAGCATGAATGTAAGTTACCGTTTCAGAATTATTTTTCACAAACCTGCATTCCCATATAGGATTGTGGCGCGTTGAAATAGAATTTTGTTGTAGAATGCGCGGTACAAATGTTCACCCTGTGCGCCGTGTGGCAACTTGACATGATAATGATCTCACTGGAGACCTATTTAGTATGAGCACACAATGTGATCCTGTCTCGCGTGATGGTAGCGAGGGCTGCTTCGGTGACAAGGGAGCATGAACGGACATGCATGAATTATAGTAATAGCTGTGCAATATATGCCAGAAGTGTAAGTAGAAAACAAATGATTCAAGAGAGGAACAGGGACATAGTAATGATGGGCGGTTCATATGTAGCACACCAGGAGCAGGGGTATGCTTTGTGCCATGAAACAGTGCTGGACGAGGGAGAGGTGGGGTTTCGATTTAATTTTCTTACAGAGTTGATATATCCCTGGAGGTAACAGCAGCACACCATTTTCTGGACTGTTTCATTCCTGTCGCGAAACATATTTTACATAGCTGTTTGTAACTGTCCTTGGGTCTCTGAACCATTTGCTCAAAGCAGCCTCTTGTCCAGTTTTATTTTTGTGTGTGGCATTCTTTCACAAATTCAAAACCTACCTGTCTCTGGCTTCAATCACTGAAAACAGGGTGCTATGGTTATTTGGCCTTGAGCAAAAGTGAGCAACGGTTCGAAGGACACAATGGGCCTTATTACGACCCAGGCGGTAGGGGGTTAACTGCGCCGGTAGAGCTGCTGGCACCGTTAACCCCCTACCGCCTCATTACAAGGTCTGCTCGCGTGACCCGCTAAGGACGCCTGGTAAAACCGTCAAAAAGGGATAATATTAACCCTTCTAATACTCTATGGAAGATAGTTTGCACTGGGTCTGTAAATTTAAAAAGACTAGCAAAGTCAACCAGGCGTCCTTAGCAGGTCCTGCGAGCAGACCAGGATGCTAACAAGGGGCAAGTCATTACCGGGCCTGTTGTTAGCATCCTCCCCATTCTCATTGAGCCCTATGGGGGCTCAAATGGGAATGGGGATGTACCGGGTCCGAGTTCCTTAAATTGGGAAATACCGGGCTCTCCAAGGTCGGAATAGCCTGGTATTTCCCCATTCAAGGAACCCGGACCCGGTACCCGGTATGGGGGGAGCCATACTCGGAATGAGGCCCAATATGTCGAATACCCACAAAAAACGATAACATTTATTATATTGAAAGTGGACATATGAACATTTTGTTTCCATTTCTGCGATCTGTTGTTCCGAGCAGTTACTCAACGTGACAACGAGAGAATGGAAGTTCCTGAAATTATGTAAGCTGAACTATATATAATATTTGTGCTGTTAGGGAGAATTCTCCAGAATGGCTAATTTCCCTTACCTACTGAGTCCCTCAGCAGCTTTGCTGGATTTCTAGGATTTATTGTTTTCACCTGGTAAGGGTGTGAGCCTTTTTCCCACTCTTACATGTGTTTTTGGTGTGTGTTGTACATTTTGTGCTCATAGACTATGGAGTCTCACCTACTCCATGGGTATCATCTTTTTACTGAGTGTCACAAAGCACCATTAGTGCAGTGGCACAGGGTTCTCTTTTTAGACTTCCCACTTTAAACTCCATATTCTGGGACTGACTACTGTCTCCCAGAACATGTAAAGTTGCCATTGACTTTACTAGTCTTTTTAAATTTACAGACCCAGTACCAACTTTCTTCCATAGAGTATTGGAAGGGTTAATATTATCCCTTTTTGTCTGTTTCTCATGGAACATTATTTCGTTCCCCTTTCTCTAAGATTAGGCTGGTGGCAGTGCTATCTGCCATTTATATTTTACCGCGAGCTATGAAAATAGCCTCAGTACGGTTAGAGGCTATGGTGGTAGCCTCAAACTTTAATCCGCTGGATCCCTTTTAATTTTATATGGTTCCGGTTGGGTTTATTCACCATTTCTTTTCATAAAGGTCTTCCTTGTGTTTTACTCTGCTTGCCAAACCAGGTTTGGTTCCTTTGTTTGCCGTCCTTTGGCGGGCTTCTGCACAGAAGGCCTCCTTAGGCGCCTGAGTGTCTGGGTGGACAGGATGTGAGGGAGGGGTTTGAGGCCCCATACACATGCCCCCTGCACAGGGTCTCCTTGGAGACCAAAGTCACACTCTAGTTTGATTGGCCCTGCTGTGTGATTGACTGCCAGGATGTGTGAATGGGGGAAAACTGCTTAAAAGCAGGTCTCTGGGAATTGGAAGGCAGAGTCGCCACTGGAACGAGAGAACCAATGAGGAGCTGAAGGAAGACAACTGCTGCAACTACTGGACATTCCGTGAAGCCCTGCTGCAGGTCTGAATCACCTGAAACTTCGACAACAGTGAAGATCCGCAAGGATTCTTTTCCCTTTGAGCCTGGTGGGACCATCCAGCTCACAAAGCCCCTGAACCTCCTCTTCAGCCTGGTCGTATTTGCTGTGCTACAGGAAACTGGATAGCCAGTGAGAGAGAGTTAATTTGTGCTTTTAAGGAGCGCACCTTTTATTCAACGCTTTGCTCTGCTGCTGGCTTCTTCTCTGTGCAGCGCAGGACCCTCCAGTCTTCCTCCTTCTTGTCGGTCCGACAGTCGCTTCAGGAACCGTGAGCCCGCAGGACCTGCCAGGAACTACCGCCTCAGCTACAGTATTCTTCTTCATCTAAGGTACTGTTCAAATCCGGTCGTTCGTTCTGTCCGACCACGGTGAAAGTGTTTTAAACCTTTCGCCTCTCTGAAGGCTTGTCCTTCTCTACTCTTTTGAATAACTTTTCCTCCGACCAACTTCGTTTTGAACTCTTGGCAAAGACTTCACCGCAAACCACTCTGAACTGTGTGATCCTCTGAAAAGACTCTGAACCATTAACATTGGCCCAGGCCTATTGATTTGAATCATAGTTGTAGTAAGTCTTTTGTAGATTTCCCTGCCTATCACTTGTTGGTGTTGTTGATTTTTGTATAGCCCTGTTCTTTCCCTCCCTTTTTAATTTGCTGGAGTGCCATTTTGCTCACACTTCATTTTGGCCTTAACTTGACCAGAATTGATCGGGTGTGGTGTAGTGTATTAAGATTGTGATTTTCTGCTGTTTATATTAGTGCTCTGTTTTATTACTGATGGTGTAAATACATGTATATTCTTTTACTCAGAAACATTGAATCAGTGTTTGTTTGAACCATAGTAATAACTGTCCTTTGTGTAACTTCTGATACTGCTCACTTTACTCTTGAGATAAGTCTGGCTGCTCAGCCATCGCTACCACTTTACTGTGTCATACAGGCTTGTACCAAAGGTGAATTTATACTTGCACTTGTAGTGTTAATTGTATGTGGTGTTCCCAAAGATAACTGCATATGATTGTGCCTAACATATGCGATTAAAAATGGCATGTGTGCTGTATGCATAATGACTAATTCTGTGACATGCAAATGTGTGATTTGCCACATTACGTTATGTTATGTTGAATGATATTTATACTGAGAACTATAAAGAAGTGAGTGTGGTTTGCGTCTCTATGTCTAGTAATGATTGTTATTTGTGTATAGTTTAAGGAGGAGTGAATAGAGGGTTGATTTTTTGGGACATATTGCTTACTGGCCTTGTACACAAATATATTCTGAGCAGAGTTATGGGTTGTTAGATGGACCATATTGTGATTATTATTCCGCGAAGACCCGCAACTGCAACCTGTCTGCAGGCTAATGATATCTACACTGCTTTGTCCTGTGGGATATCCTGGTGTGCTGTCACAATTGCATCCTTGTGCACCATAAAGTGGAGGCTGAGGGAGGAGCGGGGTATGAACCTGTTCCGTGGGCACTTGGTTCTCTTTTCGACCACTAATCTTACTAGTACCATTGAAATGCCATTGTTCTGTGGTTCAACTTAAAATGTTACTATCTGTGTATTTTCTGGTAGGGCCTGCTATGTGAAGCAGGTGCATCCTGCTCTCCATCCCATTGGGAGCTATACCTACTTCACAGCGCTAAACTTTCATGCACGTCGTGGTGTCAACTACTCCCCCATGTTGTCATATCTGTGTTAATTCTGTGTGGTTTGTGTTTAGAGGTTTCACCTGGTTCTGAATTATATGGTAACTTTTTATATTCTATCACAGAACAGGTACTAACATAGATTCTTTTATTCTGTTATCTACACAGGTATATTGTACCGTTCTGGGCATGCCATAGTTTCCAGCTACTGTCGGATGGATTCTTCAATCAGAACTGGAGGCTTATCGTAAACAGTGCTTATTTGATTACCGTTAAGTGGGGCGAAGGACAGGTGCCAATCTGCCCTTTGGCGGTATCAGCAATAAGTCGCAACATGTCAGCATTCATGATTTTAAAAAGCCTTGGGCTTGAAAGTGCAACAAATCCACATCTTCTCTGTAACGTAACACCATGTGCGTCATTAGAATGTTTTGCTGGTGTAACAATAAGGACACACAAGAATTGGAGTACAGGAGTTGATTGATCGCTGATCGAAGGCAGCGTATCATGAAGAAGTTATAAAGAACATTTGAAGCATGCGATATTCGCTAGCTATAGCTTGTATTGCAAAAACATATACTTCATTTTGTGGACTTAATCTTCTCGTGTGAGCATACTTTGCAAAATAAAAGCACTTTTTGCAGACTATTGATGTTTTCTTAAAAATAAAAGTAGTTATGCGCTGTGAGAGGATGTGTGTTGTAGAGGAGGAGCCGAACGCCTCTACCGGAAGTCCCGCCCCCATTCTTCCTATATGTTGAATGCCGGAAATTGCAACATGCACAACTCTAATAATGGTACGTATCCCACAAAGAAACCTTGAAACTAGGTATCCATTGAGAAAGCCCTATATGATGTACCCGCAGAGAAATGACAGTCTTTTAAAGGAGGTTCCTGAAGAAGTGTGAAGTGACAAAGGCAAGAGACTTGTGCCGTCACATGAAGCAGGGATGACGCACCACTAAGAGATGCCACGTATGTAAGTATATAAACCTTATAGAATATGATGACGAAGTAAAGGGTCGAGTAACATTTCATGTACCGGAATGAAGATTGTACATGCGAAGAGCACTGCAGAAAATGAAAATCACTTTATAACTGTACAGATGCTGTAAAGCAAGTAGACTAAGTAATCATAATGCTGGCTATATGTAGTGAATAGACTGCAGGCGGTGCTGCCAATATATATATGTGTATAGAATCTGGATGTTCCACTTCGTGTTTAAGCACAAATTAAGGACCCCACAAACAGAAGAGGGCTGGAAGTGTGGCAGCAAAGAAAGACGGCTGATGATGAGGTAACATTCGAGAAGACTTGTCTGACCCAGTGTCAAGAGTTGAGGAAGCCAAGAAACTGGTTATCTATCCGAGAAGATACAATGAACGTGAGAAGCGAGGAAAGCTCCTTTTTGAGGTGCAATGGAAAAACACTATCAGTGCCAAGTCTTGTTCATTTTATTAGTATTAAATGAGAGGAAGGAGCTCAAACATGGTCACCTGTCACATGACTTTGGGCAAGCCACATCAAGACTGAAGATAAGGCTGTGCTCACACTCCCCTTTATTCTCAGGCACAGTGATAATTTGTAAGGCCGAGTTCAAAGACTGTATGGAGATGTCTACTGGCTCCCAATTAAATAACGCATTCTGTTCAAAGCACTTTCCGTCATACACAGGTGCCTGTTTCATTCTGCCCCCAACTACCTAGTGCAACAAATTCATCAGACGCCCGCGCACAGACCAAAAAGAGGCCAATAAACACACCAACTCACAGTCCCCGCCTTCAATAAAGTTAAAGCCGGAGGCACTAGTTTCCAAGTGCTAGCACCAAAATCCTGGAATGCCCTACCACCTAGTCTCAAAAGGAAAACTCTCTCATGGCATTCAGAAACGCTCTAAAAACCAAACTGTTCAATTAAAACTGTTACCGTATTGCTGTTCCAATGTAACCACGGAATTTTCCTACTGCCTTCTTTACTGCTAGCTTTTTTGTCTCATCTTGTGCAAACTGCACCCAAGTGAATATTCTGAAACAGCGCCACGATGCCCCAGGGCCGCTGTGCGCTTTACAAATGGAAATAAATAAAAATAAATAAATATGGAGTGCAGTACAATCAGTGCCCTTTCACAAGCAATGTTCATTGGGAATACTGGGATTAAAAAGTTGTTGAAAATTGATTAAAATTGGATATTCCTAATTCCTTCGGTCATGGATGTTGGGGCAGTGTGGGTTCAGACTTGGGAAGGATTTACTCTTGTTGGCCAAATAGTCCAATGGGAAACATTTAGAGGCTTTCTCAATCAAGATGTGATTCTGTCTCGGTTCTTGTCATTTCAATGACAGCACCTGGTATTTGGAAAACACAACGTCAAAATGGATTTAGTGTCTGGGCAATACCTGGTGTTTGAGAGCAATACCTGCCACATGATGAGGGTGGCAGAAAATATTGTAATATCTAGAATTGTACTATACGTAATGAGCATAGGTTGGCAATAACTGGCATACATTGAAGTTCCTGAATATCTAAGACTTATGCCTGACAAATTCCTATTGAAACCTTATAACCCCATAACACAACACCATTTTCAATGAATGTAACTATTTATGAATATCTGTACACTAGTTATTTTGGCTTTCCACCACCTTTCACTAATTTGATTGCAGAGATTCCCTTTTATTGTAATAACTCCAAAGTGCTTCGGCCGAGTGCTGTTCGACTAGGGACACTGCATTCTGAGCTCCCTGCTACGTTACTTTGTTACTCTGAAGAGGATTTCATTGACCATCCATTACTGCAAACTTGAGCAAGGCTCCTCCTCTTTTCTAAGGCTACCCATATGAACATGAGCTTGCACACATGCTTTTGCCTGACTGCTTCTGCTGAGTGCTGTTTGGCTGAGGAGGCTGCATTCTGAACTCCCTGCTACGTTACTTTGTTTATTTGAAGAAGATTTCTTTGACCATCCATTACTGCAAACTTGGTATGTGCATTTACCTATACCCCCACTGTTACCTGGACTTATGCTAGGAAAGATTCTCTTTACTGCACCTTTCCTTCCATCTGTGTGGAACACCCAAACTTTTTGCTTTTGTTTTTTAATCTGACCTGTACTTTTTGCATTTCACTGCACTGGCCTTTGCTCATATATTATTGGGAAACTGATATGTCCTTCATGCTATCAGTACTGGGAAACAGTGTTTCCCTTAGTCATGTTGCTACTTGTGGTTACTTTTGTCTCACTTGTGGGAACTTGTTATCATTGCACAATGCAGCTTACACTGCAGTGCAATGGGGTGCATTTTTTTTTGCCCTAGACAAAACATTTTTTTGGTTACCCTAGATGTGCTTAAAAGATGGGCTGGTGGCAGCAATGATTTTTCTCCACTTTTTGGGGAATTTCTTTGTAGCTTTACTGCATTTACCGCATTTGACTACTAACTGTGGCTACTGGTCAACCATGGCTGTGCCACGAGATTATTTGTATGTTCTTTTTCTATCTTGTTGTTTAGCCTTCTTCCTAGCCTGGAAAATAATTATAAGGTCTTCCAGTGCCTGGCTAGCAGAAGCTTTTGGTGGGATACTGGAGGGCTATGTTTGTTTGCAGGCAGGATGTGGGCTGCTTCAATCTGACTCCAATCCACATTCTGGTTTCTGTGTGTCTGAGTGGTATGCATGAATGTTCCTGCCAGTGGCCCTGATTGTACCACTGCTGGGGCGTGTGTGTGGGCTTGTCCTGATATTGGCTAGTGGGAGTTTCAGCTCCTACCTGGCTTTTAGGATAAGAAGAGGACCCCTATACCCATTCTTCAAAGATCCTGGAGAAACCTGACTAAGCCAAGTGTCCTGTCCAGCTGTGAGACTCGAGAAGAAACCTGAAACCAGACTGAAGGAGGCCTTGCAACCAACTTCTGCTGCAGCCCTGGCGGAGCCCTGTCTTGCTCATGATCTTTAGTAGCCCTGCTACGGTGCTACGATCCTTGGAGTGGAGGTATCCATTCTTGACGTCTTCTCAGTGCCCTGCATAAAAACCACCTTTGGAAGTGCCCTGAAACCGTCCTGTCGCTGACCAGCTTTGTTTTTGGGCTGCCGTGCCAACCTCGTCACTGCACTGAGTTTCGGTGTGAAACCTATTGGTGCATCAGCTGACACTGCAAGGCTCCCTCCTGCGAAATGTGGGCATCCTAGCACAAATGGGACCCGAGATAGGCCGGAAAGTCTGACCACGGTTACTGATGCATCGATGGGCGTGGTGTGCATTGTCTGAAACCTGTTTACCTGAACCGAGTCTAGTCCTGAGAGTGGTACTGCATTGAGTGTTTTTGCATTCTTCGACACAGAGTCTTTGCACCAGCAAAAGACATCAACCTTAGTGAAGGTCGAACCTGCAACCCCTGGATATCGGGTTTTTGGCGGGAAAAGTGACCTAGGACAGCATTCCTTTGTTCTACCAAGTCTGGGAAAGATTCAGATTAAGGGGTAGGGAGACATGCTGAACTTTTAACTTACCCCTATATATCCATTATAAGTCAATGGGTTTATAATAATCCAATTTCTAACACGATTGGCTTTGCCAATGCTTGCCTATGCAAGACTTCTGACTGTTTGGGCTAATTTTGGGCATTAGTCTACATTGAACCCTAACTCTAAGAACCCTTCATTGGACCCCAAAGACGCTACCTGCATTTTTTCCTGCATCCTAGGTTCTGTGAACGGTATCCTGAACAATAGGACAAAAGGTCCCAGACAATTTAGGGCTGGACAATTTTAGCTAGGGGTCATCTCTGTGGACCTTTTGTTGTATAATGCTAGTTTAACCTTTCCTTTGCTGATTTCTATTGTGCATTTGAACCAAGTGAATGTATATATGTGTTTAGTTTAATAGTGTTGTGTGATAAGTCTACCTGTGTGTAGTCATTTTTCTATAGTGTGTTTTGGCCATAATTAAATAACTGTATTTGTAGACATCCTGTCTAAGTGAAGTGCAATTGGTGATGCCCATTGTGTGACCTCACTGTGGATCCTTTACAAGCGCACCCCCTGTGAAGAACTTAGCATAGACCGCCTGTCACTGCTACCTAAACTGGCTTGGCTATAGCTTCCTAGAGTTACTCCTGTCACAATGTAGGTTGGCCTTCTATACGTCTATCCACCAGGCCAGGGTATAGAAAATCAGTCCTAACAACTCATTGCAAATAACTTCCTGGACTCTAAATATTACATTTTCTACTTACAGAGAGAGGGTCCTCCGCTTTTCCCATGCTACCGATAAGAGCACGAGCATGCATGTTTCTGTGCACGCGCTTCTGCTTCAGTGCTTCTGCCGAGTGCTGTTTGGCTGTTCAGCTGGACAGATGACAGCCTGCAGCTCTCGCCTGAAGTATCCTCGCTGTGTTTCCAGTCATACCTGACTGTGCTCGTAAAGAACCTACCATTGTGTGATGACTGCCTACTCACTTAAAACCAACATGTCTACGAATAAAATTGAGCTCCTGAATCCTCAGAATAGCACCAAAAAAAAAGTTGAAAACCAACCCGAAAATGTCTCCTTCTAAATCATTGATGTCTCACATTAGACAGTTTTGGTACCCGGTGCATCCAATGAGTGGCATCAATGAGTGGTCATCTAACAAGGTTCAAAAATTTCCACCCACACAGTCTGAAAAAGCTTCCTCTTCCATGCAAAATGAGTCAATGCCTACTAACTTAGAGTGCTTAATTACATATGAGGACATACTTGCTTGCACCACACAAGCGGACACTGCATTACTCGGCAAGATAATACATAATAACCTACAATTAGAAACGACTGCAACCTCTCCTTAGACACCCAAGTTGGGTCCAATATACAATGGCAAGATATTTCAAATGATCCCTCTATACTCAGACATCACAAAAAGCAACCTATTGGAGGCAAAGCTGCAAGATGTGAGTTTAACCAAAACTGCCTGTGCTGACCCTGTAACAGCCCTTAACTCCAGCATGAAAAATTGCTTAAACAGCTCCAATTTTATCAACCTCGAACCTGTTGATAATTATAATGAGAATACAGACCTTACCCTGATGCCGGTACAATTTGATGCCTCAATGTGTGAAGTCCGGTCCACACAAATAGTTCCTGAGACTCAAATTGGCCCCTATGGCATGCAATATTCAAATTTGTCACACTCTGCTGCATTATATCCTAACAGAGATGTTTCATTTTCCAACAGCTCATGTCACTCTGGAACCTCATTTGCAAAACATATGCCCAGATCTTTGTTTGGGCTAAGACAGTCTTTAAATCTGTCACATGAAATAACGCTAACTGCAATGAACACTGCCTTATACAGTTTATCTAAACAGTTTGAGAACCTGGACAAGAAAATGCAAGAACAACTACTTATAGCACAAATATTATTCACCAAGCTGGAGCCTTTAAATTGCTTGCCCTTAAATTATGCAAATGTAGAAAAACTGCCTAACAGACTGAATAATGTCTCTAAAGAACTGATAATCAAATGTGATCTACTACTGAAGCAATAGAACCCGAGCGTCGGGGGAAATACTGAAGGCCCTGGGGCATTACCACAGTCGGTAATGCCCCCGATGCAAGGGTTCTATTGCTATTAGTACCCCGGCCCGCAAAAATTGCGTGACCAGGGCACTAAAAGCTTTTTTTTTTGTCCCGAAATGCTACAGCGCTTCGGCGCTGCAGCGTTTTGGGAGAAAAAAACCAAAAAAAGGAAAATGGCCGCCGCCATGGAAAGGGAAAACGGAGTCCGTTTTCCCTTTCCATGGCGGCCATCGGGAGCGGACGCGCTGGGAACACAACTGTTCCCAGCGCGTCCGCTCCCAAAAAAAGGATCAAAAAGAAGGTAAGTGGGGTTGGGATGGCGGGAGTGGGACAAAAAAAAAAAAAGAAATGTACCCCGCTCCGAGTCTCCACACGGCTGGAGGCTTCCTTCATCCCCCACCGGGGACGTAGGACCAAGAAGGTAAGTTGGGGGGGGCGGGTGGGAGGGAGGGTAGGGATTTTTTTTAAAAAAAAGACTTACCCGAGTCAACGGCAGGGGGGCGAAGGCAGCCTCTCAGCCGCGAGGAGGCTCGGAGCAGGGATGGCCCCGCTTCGAGCCTCCTCATTGGCTGAGGGGCTGCCACGCCCCCCGCCGGGGAAAAAGGCCGTGGAATCCTGACGGAGGGATTCCCGGCCGGGTAGGGACCTGGCGAGAGCCAATCAGAATGCTTGTTGCATTCAGATTGTCTCTCGCCGGGTTACTAATAGAAAATAATATGAGATTAATTCTCCCAAGTTCACCCATGATACCAATACTGAAACCAATTTGAGCAACCTGTGTCATGAAATAAACACTGCTGCTACTGACAAATCTGTAGTATGCTTCGACATCCCTGACAGAGGCAAACTCAAAATGGTTAATGTATGTGGGAACACTCACGAATCAAGGCCTGTTACTGAAAATGTCAAAGTCACTTTGGAACCAATATTTGAGGTTTTCACCTGCCTCAAAGGGAAAAACTGAAAAACTGTGAAAGCATCAAACAAGCGACAACAACAAAAAAAGAAAACCAAAAACCAAAGAAAAAAAAACAATGCGAATTTGAGCACAAAAACATGTATAAAGAATTTAACAGTATTGGCTAATACTGAGGAGGCTACCATATCCAGTAATGGTGCATAAAGCAACAGCAAAACTCAAAAACTTGCTGAAATGATACTCCCTCTAAGCAAGGCTGCCTTAATCTCGACTGGTCACTCATTGAGGATGAGTTGATGAATATATCAACCTACTCAATAACTACTATTCATGAAACAGCAGAAATGTAAACGCACATCTTTGATGATGGTGACGAATTTGAAGAAATATGCGGAAACAAGGAGACTGATTCTGAGAGATCACAGTTAAAATTCCGTCATGCGAAGAGACAGATTTTTAACTCTGCAACAAAAAAGATCAAGTAGACACACAAATGGCAAACACCCAAAATCTGTTTGCACATCCTGCCACCTCTAAGCCATCAATGCTGTGTGACCAGCATAATGATTGCGACGTTGAAACAATCAGTGCTAATCAGCACCAGCTATATGCCCCTCCTATAGGCAATTTGAATCCAACTGCAGAAAATGACTCAAAAATAAATGATCTTTGAAAGCTTGGTAGATCTGATACATTAATTATAACTATGGTGGACAGATCAAGGAACAACCCTTTTCCCAATCGAACAACAATATTGAGTAGCTTCTGGGCAATGGATGGACTGAAACAAACTGAATCACGTGACATTGAAACAATAGATATTATGAACAATAAAAAATGGACACTGCAATCTTGAATATCCCCTTGCATGTTGTAAAAGAAAGGATATGGAGTTGCAAAGAGGCATTGATTGCCATGGGTTTTGAAATAAGTACTAAAAGATCTTACACAACTACTCGAGAGTGAGACGACAGACCGCTACCAAAGGAAAAGAAATAGGATAATGAAAACCCAAGAGAAAACCAATTATGTATAAACTGCAAAGTTTCAAGAGGTAACCTGCGAAGGGAAGTCTACACTGAACCTAATAAAAAAGTGACTGAAAGGTCTTGAATTTGACATGCAATCGAAAAGACAAAACATGTAAGCAACTATTAGAGCCAACTAAAACCTAACCCATTAAAAATCATTTTGGAATACGAGATGTTTCTCCCACCTGCTGAAAGAAAATCCTGTGCAGCCGCTTCATGTTTATAACTTAATTTTTTTGCAAGCAACCTGGCTAACCTCTCGAGACTCAATTCCTAAGTACAAAATGTGTTGGAGCCATGTGATAAAAAAAAAAAAAAATTGAAGACCCAATGTCATTCAATTGCTAAAAATAGAGTTCAATGTCAGAAACCACCCACTAAATACAAATTTGGCAATATTAAATCTATATTGGAATTCAGCATTAATCTTTGACTGCTTAAATTACGTAATCAGTCTACTTGATATTATAGAAAATGAACATGTACATTATACAACAGTAATTGCTGGGGATCTAAACACAAACTGCATAGCCTCGGACCTCCAACTGTTATCATCTAAGGGTAAGAGATGGATGATGCTAATGTAAGAGAGGAATTTCACTATCCTGAATGGAACCATCTCCGGGGACATGAGCCCGAAGCCAACATGGAAAAGAAATGAGTCGGAAACTATAATTGACTAGGCATTCATTTCAGCACAAGATCTGAATGGCGTACATACCTTCAGAATCATCCACTCCTCAATTAGCGATCGCAACATGCTAGCAATTAGTTGGAAGCTCCCAAATGGGCCTGTAAACCTCATCTACCCAGGCAAATTATCCTTAAATAAAGGTCAAAATAGGCTTAAATCGACACCGGCTAAGATTGATCTACTACTGTCAAAGATAATGTAAGTAAACATGCACACAACTAACGAGTATGAGATCGCCAAAACCCAGCCTTAGAGCCATTTCTTAGCCCTCTTCCAAGAGCAATCTCTAAATAATCATCAACCTGAATGTATTCATAAACATGCCTGCGACCCAAATATTAGAGCACTTTAATCCAAGATGAAACGCAAAATAAGGAAGCTATCAATCCACCCAAGATGACAATGAATGTATGAAACAAAAAAAATGTAATCAAAATATAAAAATCGCGTTAAACAAATCATAGCTCAAAAGAAACAAGAAAACAATGAGAGCATGCTAAAGGCTCTATTTTCAAAATCCAGCGCCCAGATTTGCCACTTATTAACAATTGTGAACAAGAACGGAAATCATTCAATGTTGCTAAATGCTATAAGTGAGAAGATATGGCTCGAACAAAACAGCAAATTATTCCGTAACTCACAGTGAAATATGACCTACAAACGTACACGAACTGAGAATTGACCATTTAGATGTCCTCCTCAAAATCAAAAAACTGAGCACATCCTGTGCACCAGTGCCTGATGGACTGTCTAATGCCACAATAAAAAAGCATCCTGAACAATGGGCTGTCATATTATATAACATCTTTAAATCAGGGATAATAACACCAACCTGACAGGAATCTATCCTGATCCCCATACTTAAAAAAAGAGAGAAGAGTAGCCCAGCAAATTACAGACCACTGGCCCTTTTGGATTCTGCTGGAAAAATCTAGGCAAGATTCCATTTGAGAGACATGAAAAATGGCTAAAAACAGCTAAACTGACCGATTTCCATCAATCAGGTTTCATATCAGGCATAGGAACTGTGGCAAATCTAATAATTATATCTGCTTTAAAAGAACAAGCAAGAAGACCACAGATCCCTCTATATATTGCCTTTGTGGACTTCAAACAGGCCTTTGATTCAGTATCTCGAACAAAACTATGTCCAAACTATCTACTAAACTTGATAACACAATTCTATACAAACACCACAATTAGAAACAAGTTGGACGAGTGAGGCCGTCTGTCAAAACCCATAATAATGTCATGTGGTTTAAAGCAAAGGTGTATACTCGCTACCACACGTTTTATTTTTTATATAAGCGACATAGGCTCACATCTAAAAAAACAAGTTACTCCTATCCTTCTAAACTAGGTATGCACATGATATCATACCTTCTTTATGCTGACTATTTCATACTTATTTATCAAACTCCCATCTGTCTACAACTAACTTTTCAGACCTGCGCCATCTCAAACAGATTAGATATAAACCTCAGAAAAACTAACATAAAGTGAATGGAAAGTAAAAAAGGATCTTCCAAATGCTCTGGATTCACATGGTTCCAAAGTAAAGTACCACTTATTACTGTGTCTGAATACAAATACCTTGGAGTCAACATTAACAATAATAAATGCGATATACCGTACAAATTGGAAAAACAAACTAAAATGAAATCACTCTCCTCTCAAGGCAAGATGATACAGGATAAACACGGAAAATTCTCAATTATCCCATTACTCATATACTATAAACAAAAAGTAATGCTGGCTGTAATATATGGAGCTGAGTCAAAATTACTCCAATATCAGCCGACATGGGATTATATTGAAGGCCTAAATTTGAAAGCACTGCTCCCTGTAACAAATAGCTTTCTCATTATGATCATAAGATATGAACTTGGTTTGATGTCACTAAAAGGAAGAGTTCAGTGGGACATGCTTTCTCTATTCAGAAAATGACCTATGTCAAATGCACACAATGTGTCTCTAATTCCCATAATATTGGAATTTTTTATGACTGAAAAATGGAAACACATAACAAGTTGGAAAATTGATGGAAAATGCTTACATATCAAGAGAACTACTTGTACCGAATCCGGTGAGTGGTAAAAGAAAATTATGGGACTACAACTGGTACGTCACCCTGTCTCAATGTAGAGCTTTCAGGATTTGCAAGTCATCCAACTTTCCTTTGAAAAAAAGAGATCAACTTCTGAAATAACTACAAAAATGGCGGTTCCTCGGTATCGTGCTGAAATAATGACATTAAGATATGACATATGGCCCACCAAATGATTGCTTGCTCAACGTTAATAAAAATCTATACTTCTCTACAAGTTGTAGATTGTGGTGATGAGGAGGACACAGAAACTCTTGAACATCTATTGACTCAGTGCAAGAGTTTGTCTGAACTACGTGAAATGTATTACTTTAAAGTTTCTAACGAGTATAGAAATTTTGATCAATCGCAAATGTGGAATATGATAATTAACACTGAGCTAATTTCGTTAAACATAAGCACAATAAGATTCTGAAACGAATGAAAGCAACAAGTGTAAATTCCTGTTGACGATCGGCCAAACGACATACGAAATTGCGTATCTAGCATACTATTTATGTTTTAAACTAAGTGTAGTGTTCATATGTGAAGTCTTATATGTACATAATTGAGATGTTGAATATCTTGTGAAAGGCTTTATTGAAGCCAAAACACTGAACATAATAAAAAATAATAAAAAAATACCTCCACATATCCTCTCTGTGTTTCCTAAGTAAGTGTTTCAAATTCTGTGTCATAACAGCACCATTGGAGGTAACTACTTTGCTATCAAGCACTGCTGGATCTCTTACATACTAGACACCCACACTTTATTTTTACAAGTCCTTGACTGTAATCATTACCCACAGAATGCAACAACTGAACAAGCTTCGATTCGAACGGTACCAATTTAAAGCCCCTCTTTGGGACACCTCTATGATTGCAGGTTCTAGTCAACTGCTGAGTCATTATGGAACATATAAGCTTCATGCACAGGTCTCATTGTTGGACATGTCTACAGGAATGATATTGAACTTACTTTCGCGAACGATTCTGTAATGGAGAAGGAAAGCATGATATTCAACTTGTTCACCTTTCTAAATTACCTTCTTAGTCATCTGTTAGGTTGATGCACGAAGACCCTTGTTATTAACCAGATATAAGATTCAGACAGGTTTTATTTTGCAGACACACTACCAACCCAAACAAAATGCATCTGGAGTATGCTTGAAGTGTGTCGTTATCAACACGGTTGTTTTCAGTGTCTTTCTATACGTGACATAGCTTTATGGACAAAGTATTTTCATTATTATGGCATGTTAGTTTTACTAAATGGTTAATATGTTTGCTTTCGACCACAAAATATCAATATTGTGCAGAGATTGAATGATACCATCTGCTGCTGAGCTTTTTTGTTAAAACACTTTTTTTCTATCAGCCAACAGAACATGAAATAAAAAAATGAACGCATTCTTGCACAGAAAATCCCATGCTGAGAAACAGATTTTCAGAAATGGTCCTATTCACAATGAAACCCCGGACAGGGACTGCCATGTGCAGAGTGTGCCTCACTATCAGGAGTTCATTTCGCTGTTTGTAAATTTCTCTTTCCAAATAGTCCTTTTTTGTGAAGTGGTCATCAGTGCTCTCAAAATGAAGTGTAATGCGAGTCTACTTGTTTAAATATGGCAGTGGGGAAAGCTTTAACCTTGACTGAGCCCCATATCTTTAAAGGTCGTGGTTACTGAGCCATGCTGCCAGTTTAAGTTTGTTCCTTTGGATAATGACCTACGTTGTTGAGCGAGGGAACTACCAGGCCTCTTATCCCGCCTCACCCACCCTCTAGAAGGTCCATCAGGCAGTGGCTGGTCATTTGCTGTCGCTAGGAGTCTGCTACCACCATAGGTTATCCTTATGAAACTGGTGAATTCATCACAGCACCTGGTGATCAGATATTCTAAAGTGGTCCTTCCCTAGGTAGTGAGGCATACATGTGAGCCAATTGGGTTCCCACCAATAAATGTGTTTTTCTCTTTTCTTTCCTTCCTTCTGCATTGTAAATCTTACTATCTTGTTCTTTAATCGTATGATGAGGTAGTATTCTTGTAGGCAGAGGGTATGTCAAGGGTTTTGACCCATGTTGAATCAATAGACTGGGTAGATGTGGGGATGAGCTGTCGCCGCCCATTATTCTATCCCAGAACAAACTAAATCAATAGACTGGGTGGATGTGGGGATGAGCTATCGCCGCCCACATTCACGCCAGAATAGGAGAACTGCGCAGTTGGCACGAGACCACTCCAACGATACAACCTTCTTGTGGGGGGTTCCACATCACCACTCTACTGTAAGGATGCCATCAAAACAATGTTAAGCAAGGGTCCTATACTATCAAGCAAAAGACCACTCTATTGAAATGCAGTAATTCAAGACAACTCAAAAATGGATGCAGTACCGACAAATTCCCCAAGGTGGCGCTAGCGGTCTAAACTCTGACAGGGAAAATGTATTTAGGAGTTGCAAGAGGGGCAGGGACTTCAAAGCTTGTTGGTTAATTGGAAACCTTAGCCACCTGCTGTTCCCAGAGGCCAAGAGGCTGGGAAACCTTAACACCTCAGAGATTCCCACACTAGGAGGCAGGATATCACATGACCCTGTTGATTGATTGAGGAGAGACTTCCAGGCAGCCTGCTGGAGCCCACACAAAAGGCTCTTTCTGTTGAATGGGGTATGTTAATTTTGAGTGTTTCCTGTCAACAGCCCTCTGCCAGCAAGGAGAGACATGTGATCACTGACCCACCCAGACTTCTGGAGGCGGACCCAAACACTTGGGGAGTTGAATTGCAACAAATATATATTTTATAGAAATAGTGATAACTCATTGTAACCAAATGACAGGAATGTACAACTTTGAGAGTCTTAGTTTGAAAAATGCCCTCACGATTTGAGTCCAAACTCCAATTTGTACCATGTTCTGGGGCAAAACCCCGCTAATTATGATTATTGTAGACAATGTGTGTAAGCTAGAGACATGGAAAGTTACTGGGATATATGTGGAAGGGAAATGTACCTTTGTATAATTTTTGATGAAAATCCCATATTGCAAAACCCACTAAAATCGAAAATAAGTTGCCATTTTTGAATGCAAGCTCCTAGAAACGCCGGAGTCGGGACAGGGACTATATTTAGTAATATATGATGTGTGTATGTGATGTCAAACAACTGGGTACCTGGGAAATATGTATTTGGATCAGGAATAGATTTGTGTGCACATTGACCAGGGGAGTGTCATTTCTGCATGTCATAAAAATGACATCACTCTGACACACTATCCCTTCCCAAATCAGGGACCAAAGAATCTATTGACCTATCAAATCAAGAGAGGGGCAGGCTTAGGGATGCTAGCCTCTCCACCCACTTTTTAAAACACATAAAAAGAGACTGCTGGGACAGGTAGACATTCAATTCCATTTTCTGTGGGACGCTCTGCCGGGAGACTCCAGACTTCACATCCATCAATCTCCAGAGACCAGAACTTTACTTCAGAACTTAAAGCAAGGGCCTAAACCCACAAACTGAGAACTCTTCTCAGCAGGCCTCAGCATCCTTAAAATCATTTGCAAACTATTCCACAGCCGGGCGAGCTGTTTGAATTCTTTGCCAAGAACAATTGCCAGAGACCAGACCAGAGATCCAGAGAGACCCAGACCGCTGTGAGCAGAACCGGTGCCTGATTGACCCGCCTAGCAGAGAGAACCGAAGTCCAGTCCAGTTGACCAGATCCGTGACGAGGCCCATTCATTTCAAAATTAGGAGTGAGTATCCGCCAGAACTGTGCAGAACCCAATCTCTTAGTTAAAATAATCTAATTCAAGCTATTTTAACCTAATTAGAACAGCCTCCTAGAAATCGTGTCATCTGTCATTTTTAAAGCTGCACAACTGTCACCTGTCAATTCTGCAGCTGCAAGCTGTCACCTGTCATTTGGAGTTTTACTTTAAATCCGAAAATCTACCTTTATTAAATCATCCGTATCTCCGGAACCCTTTGTGCTAGGAACGAGATTTAACTTTCACCTGAAAGCTTAGAATCTAGGCTTTCCAACGAACCCAGAACCGACTTCTGCTCCCTATACTTTTTCCGTCATCGCGAGACACGCACTCGCGAAATTTACTGCGGTTTGCGATTTGGCCCGATTTCTTCATCTGTAGAAATCAGCAGCTTTTTGCTTCTCTTTGCTAAAATTCCTTTGCAATCTGCTAATCATTCATAGAGTATTGTTAAAGTGAGCCTGAACTGATATAAAGTAGCCATCACCTACCCTGAACCTCTAGAGGGAATTAAAAGCAATTTTAGCACCTTTTCACTTCCTTGCAAACCACATTAAAGTAATTTGCCTGTGTTTAAAACTCATCCCTGTTTTCCCTAAGCTTGCTGGGAGAACTGGAACTGTGTATTGCATTATAAAGTGTGATTTGTGGGGATTCTTGAAGACTGTGTGCTCTCCTTCCATTTCTTGTATTGCATAGGGAGGGAGTGAATTGTAAAAAGAAAAAGTGATCATATTACCTTTTGCTAAAATCATAACAAGTTATTTCTGTACTGCATTTTATTCCACCTTGCGTTTCCTTGAACCATATAAAGCATTCTTTCCCACCTTATTCGTCTGTTCCTATTCATAAGTTACCTCTTGCTGACTACTGCTCATATTCACAAGTGTAATATCCATTATCAATTTATTTATAGAAGTGTGATATATATATATATTGTTTACATTTTCAAATAAACCTTTTAATTTGCAAAACAAACCTAATTCTTGGCTCAGTGGGGTCAGGGGGATTCTAAGAGGGGGGTGTTATACAAGGGTTGTCATCCAGAGAACTGAACTGGATATAAAAATATATCAATAAGACACCAGGAATTTACCCATGATTGAGAAGCCCATACCCACCGAGGTAAGACATATTCACTGAGAATGCTTACTATAAGTTGGTCACCCTTAGTTACCTTGGGGCAAACAGATGTGGACTCCCTGCTCACTATGCTCAAGAGACACCACAACTTCACCTCACTGATGAGGCCCAACGAGGCTAAAACACTTGCCATAGCATTTTGGTGCTGGACTGTCCATGTGGGCGGGACAAAGACTGATATGCAAATGGATATTTCCCATCTGTGAAAGGTACAGTGAGCAAAAAGTGTGTGCTGCAAACTCTCATCTCAGAAAGAACATTCATGTTCTTTCTGGAGAGGAGCGCCTGCTACCTTTTTTGAAACAAATCGGCACATGATTTAACTAATCTCGGTACATCACAATTACAATCTGTACTACACTTTTATACAGAGAACTCACTAGTTCTTCTCCAGTCTATATACATATAGAGGAATTACACTATACTCGAATACGATTTGGAAGCGATACGGTCATTTTTCCTAACATCTATATAGATGTCTTGAGGAACTGCGCAACATACAAATCGGTAAGTGAATAGCTTAATGCTAATGTTGACAATTTATATTTTTGCAAAGCAAATGCATTTTCTTTCCTTATACGCCTGAAAAAAAATCTTTTGACTTTTCACTAATTTGTGATGCTTAGATAATCCAAACGCATCCACCTTAGGTGAGTCATAATGCTGAAGTTTATATAACCCGAGCCATTTACCTAACTGCCGCTCACCAATCGCTCATAAGAATTAGAATTCTGATACACTTTTCACTGTTACTTTCACTTTTGCAATGCATCATGAGGTAAACACCACAACATAATGCAAGGGGATTAATCTTGTCACCCCATATTGCTATTCCATACCAGATTACCAGATTACCATTTCACTTTACCCACATACAGGGTAGCACACAATAGAGAATATATGTTTTAGTTAGACAACAATCGCCAAGAATGGGGATATTTGTATGGTGCGCCATGGTTTAGCAATTATTAACACTTCGGTGTTTGGTGTAAAACAAATTAAAAACCTCTGGTCACCAACACATTTTAGGAGATTTACAGAACTTCCATTTGATTAATGCTGAATGTTACAGCAACACAACTGAAAAATGATTTAATGAAAGCAATATGCTTTTCAATTTAAATCACAAGTCTGAACCTTTGTTCCATGTTTTCTGTTTCGTGTTCTCTCGCCAAACCGGCTGGTCAATAATCCAAGTGAAATATAATGATCATGTACTTGTTGCACTTTCTGCACTCAACGTTACAATTCTTGTCACATTTTTTGTCACATCTCTTGTTTCAATTTGTGTTACTTCTTTATTATGTATATTTATTTTCTTTTCATGTGATGATGTCAATTGTATCATACCCATGCTTGAAATGGCAGCCTTGAGGACGACCTATGTACAAAACATTTGACGGCTGCATTTAGGTGCACACTACATGACCTGAATAAATAATTTTGTTGAGAAAAAAGAAAATTAGTGAGTGTTGGATTAATCTAAACAGTGTATAAGGACAATTTTTATTAGCTGCGGTAGAACAATGACCATGCTTGCCCTGCGTGAATTGACACCCCTATACTAATTAACACATCTCCTTTTTGGATGCCTTAGGTAGAACTTTCAGGTTATTGGTGATGTTGCGGGCAAGGCTGCATATGTCTACATCATATATTAAATTCTTTGAGAGCCAGAGCGCACCCACCAGTGTTTCTGTCCCACCCATCATACTTTTCATTATCACACATCACCTCACCAAACAGGGTAGAGGAGGAGATGGGGATATTCTGGGGTAAGCACCCTAACCAAGTCATAAACACTGAGTGGAAGCGCCCCCAAGTTAGCACGATCCTCCCCGTCATGGGAGACAATAATGGACACTCCCGTAATGGGAATAAGGCCAAGACAGAGTGCGGGTGAGCGTAAGTGGGAGTTTATCAAAAGAATATGGTATGAAAAGAACTCTGCAACCTCCGAGAGCGCTCTGCCTGACAATCGCAAAGGCAGGCGTATTTCTAATACAAAAAACGTCATCAGAACCTACACACTATAGGGGGCACAAGTTAATTGGGATTGGGTGGCGTCGACTAACTATAGGTGTTGCTGCAGCGTGGTTGGTCCGGGTGAGAGGACGTCACTGGTCAGCCTCGTGGGTTGGGTTGGGCCTGGCAGGCCGGCTTGAGGTCATCCGGGCGGTGTTGGTACGCTGGGGCAGCCTGTGACAAAGATGAATACCTTCCCTGACTTGGGTGCTCTAAATCATGCACATTGCAGTTACTTAAAACCCGATATCTAACTTCTACAGTAAATCTTTCAATCAATACAACACAGGAGGAATGCACCTTGTGAGGGGTCTGGTGGTCATCTATTGGATTTACCGGTGTTCTGACGTCTGGTATTTCCGGTCGAGGGGCTGGGCTCTGGGGGCTTGTGCCGGGTGGTACATGTTTTATTACTACGTTAGAGGCTACTATGAAGGGGGGGTTCTGTGTCTTGTCCCATTGTCGGGGGTAGTCTTTGTGCGGGGTCAGGCTTCTTGGGGTGGTTTGGGGGATTGTTGGATTTACGAGAGGGTGCTGGTAGATCAGTGGATTCAAACGTGAGTTTATTACCGTGCTGTAAATAACGCAGGTGGCGGCCGGTGGCCTTGGATACTGTGTTGGGGCCTCTGACTCTCTGAAGCGGTTCCAGCTTGATCGGGGGAGGTGGGGGAGCACGGCACAGGCCTTAGCTTTTTTCTACTTGGCAGGCTTCGTAGGGTGGGAGGGAGAATGGCCTTGCATATATTCACAAAAGGTATTTTCCTCGTGTGTTGCCTAATTTTGAATACAAAACTTTTATATCATTTGTCTTCTTTAAACTACTATACCATGCATATATACTTCGAGTTCATTAAAACATTTCGTTGATATATTCAGTCTGAGTACCTTTTCGTTACCTAACATTATATTCACTACAGTGTTTGATTATTTTATGTACATTAGACATTACATGAGGTAGTTCTAGGTTGTGGCCTACAGAGATTGATACTCGCCGCTATGGGTGATTAAGAAAACATATACGAGTTCAGGTTTCTACGTAAAATTGAAAGAACACTTATACAGATAAGGGTTATACGTTTCGTCGACATCTTTCTCTGTGGTTATAGCAGCATTAGTCCAGACCTGGGGTGACATCATATAACGTTACATCTTTATGGTTGATTCACAGTTTACAGAATCTGTTTAAACAGAGGTAGTTCATTAATACCAATACTTGAATTATTTCTACTTTCTTCAGATAGTGATGCTTCAGTTTTTTCCCCGTCGCCCCGGCCTCGCGGACCAGGTCATGCGGGGTGCAGTATTACATTGTGAACGATAAAATGTTACAGTGTTAGCATCTCGGGTTAGCTCATACCCGACTTTCTCATGGGAACGCGCTCGCAGCGGATCTACCAGGGCTACGGCGGCAGGGATACTTGGAAAGCCCTCCAAAGGTGGGGGCCGCGCTACCGCGCGCTGAACTCACGCCATCTTTGCTGGGCAAGAAGGCTTCTAGGCCTGTCTAAACATTAGTGTGTGTGTATGATGGATACGTGGGGGCAATGTCATCGGCGGGCAAGCCTCCTCCACCTGGGCCCGGGTGGCATGAGGGGACGCTCGGCGAGCCATGGTCCTCACCTGGGGAGAATAATGCAGGAGAGGGGGGCCTTAAGGCCTGTCCTCCCCTACATTTCC
This sequence comes from Ambystoma mexicanum, assembly GCF_040938575.1. Classification (NCBI taxonomy): domain Eukaryota; kingdom Metazoa; phylum Chordata; class Amphibia; order Caudata; family Ambystomatidae; genus Ambystoma; species Ambystoma mexicanum. The sequence continues at coordinate 1,548,968,614 of NC_090929.1, forward strand.
CCCCTTTCGTTACTAAAGTAACAAATTCTTCAGGTCTTCCAACCTTCTGCACTCTTGTTCCTCTACTATCGCGTCATCCCATGCAGGTGTTCCCTTGATGGGCATCCATGCCCTACACACCCCCCTTAAGCTCTCTCCTCTTCTAGCATATTCGTCTGGTGTGCACGTTAAATATATACAGTCACCACTTTCCTCCAAATCTACCCAGACCTCTGTGTACCATTCTAATTCCACGTCTCGGGGCTCCTTGATAGTGGTATGCCATAGCTTGTCTACTATGTACTTGTCACGGTACATAGGCACTAACCGGTACTGGGGGGTGTTGTCTATTCCTGTCTGCACATGTACTTCTTGTGTTGCCCTCATTGTACCACCAGAGTTGCCCATTGTCACCATCATCATTGCGCCGTTAGGGACCGCATTTGCACAACATCGGAGGCCCAACTGGCACAGGCAGAACGCCACGAGGAGGAACACCACAGCTGGTACCAGAAATTTCATCGTCATTCCAAGCCAAGAGGGAACCCAGGAGAAGATATTGTCGAACCACGTGCTGGCTTCTGCTCCACCTTCCATCTTCATCTTCTCTCCCAGATTGTGTACTGCTTCGATCACGTGGGATAAGGAACCATTTTCCGCGTCTTCAGAAGGTACGAAAGTGCAGCAGGCACTTCCTATTTTTCGGCAAACACCTCCGTCCATCGCTGTCAGTAGGTCCAGAACATACCTGTTCTGCATGGTCATCAGGCGTAGAGCTCGCAGTTCTACTTTTATTATGTTGAACCCTTCTTCAGTGTCATTGGCTAACTGAATCAGTTCCCACCGTGTTATCTGGAGCCATTTGGCATTTGCCCTTGCTTGGACACTTGAAATTAGCGAGGCAAAGAATGTTTCTACAGAGCTGAACAGTCGGTACCTGTCTGGGATCTGTGCCAATAAATCGGACGAAGCTTGAGATATGTAATTTGATGCCCGTCTGTTCCGTGATAGCCCTTCTCCCTTCTCTCCGGAGGACAGGACATAGAGGTGTGATTTTGCAGTGGGAGGAACCACACCCTGGTGCATGTTCCCTGGCATCCTTTTATTTTCGTCAACGTGGCTTTCTGGAATCACCATTAGGGCCGAGTGCAGAGTGGCCATCGAGCAGCTGCCGCTCCATGCCTGGGGAAGGTGCAAGTAGGCCTGGTTCCCACATACCCAGTATGTGTCCATCAATGCGGCTGTTCCTTTTCTCATGTCTGGGATGGTGAGAGTTTTGTTGCAGTCTTTATTCGTCCCTATTGCCACTTTTCCTTCTCCCTTAAAACATAGTTCGTTCTTGATCTCACTTTGTAGCTTGAAGGGTTTTTCCATTGCTGTTACCCATGTCAGTTTGGAAATGTGCTCCTTCCATACTGGTGTGCATGTTTCCTCCATCCATCGCATTCTGGCTGGTTGGACACCTCTCAGTGCTTCCGCTTTGCACAGTACTTCTTCATCTTTCCATTTGTTTTCAGAAAATAGTGTCCCTTGTATCGCAAAAAATGGTTCTTTGAGACATACCACTCCAGCTTCTTTTGGGTAGCACGTTTTTTCAGTCTGTATAATCTTGAAAGTGACGTCGTGTGCCTGGAAGGTGTTTTTTATTCGGCATAGCGTGAGATGAAGGAGACACTGGGCATCTACAATGGGCAATTCTCTGGGCAACAACACTTTAGGTGTGCCTGATGCATGGGGAATGAGCGAGCAGACATAACAGCTCTCATTTGTCGTTTGTTTGGCTGTGGCACTCATATCAGCATACCATTTATTTGCTTGGTGGGGGTGCCGAGGGTCTTCCATTTTGTCTAAGCCTAACCCCCTCCTGCTTGTCTCTCTTCTCCGCCTACTATCCTTGCTTCTCCTACGTCTGCTGCTTTTGATAGATGAAAAAATGGGCCCCCCTTCCTCCTTCCCACCCCCCTTGTCAAATTTCTGATATGTTTCCTTATGTTCTTTCATAGTTATAATATTCCCATCTTCCTCAATAAACAACAAGTCACTTTCTTCTGATGGGGTGGGGAGGGTGTTGGGGCTGCTATATAGTTCAGGTATGGACATTGTGTTGTTTTCCATTTCTGTTTGTATACCTTTTGAATCTGACAGGGCGACAGTGGGTGGTTCAGTGTAGTAACCCCATACAAAGTGTGATCCATCCCATACCAGAAAATCACCTTCTTTAATATTTACACTTGCGGTTGCATTGCTCCCAGGAGCTCGGGTGATGTTACTCCCCCCTCCCCCCTCGGTCATCTCGATAGAGATGAACGCTATAAACCAATAAGTCACCAGGCAAAATATTGATAGAAAAACACAATAACACAAATTGACAATCCACATTCGTATGAATATGCGAGTCTATTTATCAACACTTCTCTAATCCTAACAAATCTATTAGTTGCAGGCTGCCCATTAGATGCCATGGTAATTCCTGTTTGAGATACAAAAGTGCATTAAGTACAGGCATGTAAACATTTCAAAAGTTGTTAACTTTTTTTTTTTTTTTTTTTTTTTCATAAAGCATGGACGTGGGTGGGGGAAGGGTTTGTTTCCACAGACACGGGTCTTTACAATCAATACTTTTAGATCATTGTATATTATATAGAAAAAACTTCTTCGAAAGAAAGAAAAATTTCAAAAAATGAGAGAACAAAAAAAAAACATTCAATTAAAAGAGCAAAAATATTTTTTCTTTTTTTTTTTGTACGAATGCCATGTCATCAGTTGCATTCATTGTCAATCGCTGCACATACACAAAATCACCTTCACTCATTCTGCACAACTCCACTGTCCGCTGTTGCCTGTGCCTCGTCCTGTACCTCACTTTCCACGGCGCTATAGGCTCTGCGTACGTCTGTCAAATGCACCCAGTATCTTAGGCCCTTCACCTTTACTGCCGTGGGCGTGCAAAACACTACCTCATAAGGGCCATGGAAACGTGGCGCATTCCACCTTCGCACAAAACTTCTGACATATATAAGGTCACCGGGCATTAGCTGTAATGGTTTGTCAGGCAGTGTTACTGATTCTGTTGTATTCCCCTCCTCTCTTGTAGAGGGGGGGGGCTAGTTGCTTCACTATTATGCGCGCTGCCCGTGTCAGTTTTTTCAAGTACTCTGTGAACTCTTCTCCCAATACCGCTGCGCTTCTGTGTGCATCAGAACGTTCACGGAGAGGTGAATGTGTCGTGTTCATTCTCCTTCCCGTGACGATCTCATGCGGGGACAAATGGTGGTCTTTACTTGGCTGATTGCGCAACTCGAACAGGGCCAAAGGCAAGCAGTACATCCATGTCTTTTTAAGGGAAAAACACAGTTTTGACAATCTGCTTTTTAACAGGCCGTTCATCTTTTCCACTACGCCATTACTTTGAGGATGATAAATCGAGCATAATTTGTGCTTTATTCCCAATAACGTAGTCACTTCTTTGAATAGTTCATTAACAAAATGTGTGCCGTTGTCTGAGCGAATGACTTCGCAAATTCCCCAGCGCGGAAATACTTCCCGCACTAGGAACTTTGCGGCGCCCTTCGCATCAGGGCGCGCACAGGGACCTGCCTCCACCCACCTCGAAAATGGACATACAACCACAATCATGTAGCGAGCCCCATTACATCTTTCTCCCATATCTACATAATCAATGTGGAGCTCTCTGAATGGGCCATTTGGTTTTGGTATAGTACCTCTTAGTGTGCGCAATGTCATACCTGAGTTATAAATTTGACATGTTGTGCATTCCAATGCCAACCTTGTTATGTGTTCCTGGAGGCAAGGTGCAAACCAATCTTCTTGTATCTCCGCCATTATGTGTTGTTTTGCATTGTGTGCGGGAAAGTGTAGTTGTTGAAATGCTATTTCTAACAATGTAACTGGCATCACGGCTTTTCCTGAGCTTTCTTGTCGCCACAATAAATCTGTCGGCGATTTGCTGCATCCCCTCTTAGTCCACAGCAATTTTTCTTCTGCACTATCTCCCTCTTGCAGCTCTATTATTTCCTGTGTGGGCATCATGTTGTATCCTGTGGGGACCTCTTGGCTTGTTGTGTGGTGCAACATGTACTCTCCTACCTCACCTTTCTGAAAATATGAAGCTTCTTTGGCAGCGGCGTCTGCTGCCGCGTTCCCCAAAGATATAAGATCTGTATTTGTAGTGTGGGCTTGACATTTTACGATGGCCACTGCCGTGGGGTCTTGCAGGGCCTCAATCAGTTCTTTCAATAATTCTGCATGCTGAACCGGTGTTCCATCTGCTCGTCGAAACCCTCTCCGCCCCCACCGTGCCAGCCCGCCGTGTACTGTCGTTGTCATGTATGCTGAGTCTGTATAGATTGTCACTGCGCACCCCTTGGCGGCATGCAATGCTTCTATTAGCGCTATTAGTTCTGCTGCTTGGGCTGAATAGTGTGATGGGAGGCGGTGTTGCACTAGTGTCTCGTATTCATCTTCCTCTAATCGTACCACTGCCATACCCACATGTTTCTCTCCTGTCTCCATGTCTATTGATGCTGACCCGTCCACGAAATACACCTCTCCCTCGTTCAGGGCATTCTCAAAAACCACCTGGTCCTGACCTTCGTCACCTGTGTACGTTGCGCAGTTGTGGTTCTGCATGTCTTCTATGGTGCACGCCTCTGTGATGAATGTGGCTGGGTTCACTGTTTTGCATCTTACTATATGGATGTTTGCGCTGGACAATATTATTTCATATGCTGTGGCGCGTTGTGTTGTCAATGTGCTCTTTGATCGCTCTAATATTGCAAAGAGTGAGTGTTCCACAAATAGTGTCACAGGACAGCCCATTACTATCGTGGCACTTTTTTCAATAGCGAACGCGGCTGCAGCTAGTGATTGCTCGCACGCGAAATGACCTTGCATTACTGCGTCTAGAGTGCCACTATAGTAAGCCAGTGGCTTGTGCCCTAACAATGTCTTTTGTGTCAGCACTGCTGTCATCAGTGTTCCTTTGCAGTGTGAAAATAAGAAGAATTCGCGCCCATAATCTGGATTTGCCAGTACTGGAGCGCTTGATATCAGCTCTTTCAGTGAGTTAAATGATGTGTGCATTTCTTCTGTCCATTCTATGTGTTTGTTTTCCTGCTGGGCTTCTTTCAGTGCCTGTAATAAGGGCCTTGTGTATGCTGCATAATCCAATATCCATGCTCGGCAGTAGTTGCACATACCCAGGAATTTCTGCATCTCTTTTACTGTTTTGGGCTCCCCAACTGCTCTAATCGCCTGTGCCCTGTCTGGTATGATCCGCTTGCCATCCTTTGATATCAGCTGTCCCAAGTATAGGACCTCTGTCAGACAGTATTGTAACTTCCCCTTGTCCACCTTGTACCCTTTATTGGCCAATAATGTCAGGAGTGTTATTGAGTCTTTTCTACACTCCTCCTCAGTTTGTGCACAAACCAATAAATCATCAATGTACTCAATCACCGTGCTTTCTACAGACAAATTCCCCAGATCTTCATGTAGTATCCTGTTGAATATGCTTGGGCTCTCGCAATATCCTTGTGGTAGTCTGCAATGTTCGAACCTCCTCCCCCCTAGTGTAAATGCTGTTAAGTACCTGCTCTCTTCTGCTAAGGGAATCGAGAAAAATGCATTTTTCAAGTCAATGACCGTGAAGTGTGACGCCGTTTTTGGAATATTGCATAGTATTGTCGCCGGGTTCGGCACTAGAGGGAACTCCTTCTGAATCACATCATTGAGTGGGCGTAAATCTTGTATCATCCTCCAGGAACCTCCCTTCGCCTTTTTAATCGGGTAAATGCATGTGTTACATGGGGAGTTTGAGGGCACTATTATTCCTTGCGCTAGCAGTGCATCTATTGTCTCTCTGATCCCTTCTTCTGCTTCGCGTGACAATGGATACTGTTTTACCCGGGGTAGAATTGCTCCCTGTTTAAGTTTTATTACCACAGGCTGAACCCCATGTAGTAACCCCACATCGTGGGGGCCATTTGTCCATATGTTAGTGGGTACTAACCTCATGTCGTCATCAAAAAATGTATGTGGTGCTCCTACTACTGCCATTAATTCAACTTTAGTTTTTCTGGCTGTAACTACAATGTCGCACGGCATGGCTAGTTCCATCACTATTTCGCCATCTGTCTCAGTGTCAGAAAATAGCTCCTCGTCCGATAGCTCCCGCAGTGGGATATTTGCATTTGTACACAGTACTGTCCGCCACTCACATCCTTCCATGTCAACGCCAATCACACATATTCTGTTCGCTGACACGTGTACTGCGTGTAAATCCAACGATAGCACTGACCCGGGAGCAGTGTCGGGGCTCACTATGGGGCGGAAAAGGAATTCGGCTGGGATTCTCCAATCCATCCTTTTTAGTTCTGGTACTATGAGAGCCAATGTTCTCATGCCCTCAATAAACATCTCCTCGTTTCTTGGTAACCCTCTGATCTCTTGCATTATTGTGTGGCCGTGTATTACTGCTAGTATGCGGAGGGGACATATGCCTGGTGTTGAACATACGATACCGCTTTCTGTGAACGATATTGTCATATTTAGTTTGCTTAAGAGATCCCTCCCCAGCAAATTAATGGGAGAGCGTTCATAGTACAGTAAGGGTGCTTTCACTGTTTTACCCCCCACTGTCACATCCAATGCCTCTGTGTAAGGAACTTCAATTACAGCCCCAGAGAACCCCTGCGTCTCTAACGTTCTATTAGATAACGGGAACCGGCCCTCTTTAATACATGATTTTTCCGCTCCCGAATCCACCATGAATATGAATTGCTTGTCTCCTATCTGCGCTCCTATCAATGGTTCCTCTGATGCATTGTGGGTCGTAGATAGTACTGGACACGCAAGTGCTCTCTGTGGGCTGTCCTATGCGGGGTGTCTCATTGCCCCCCCTTGATCAAAAATGTTCCCCGAAACTACTGACACCCCGCTATAAGGTGCGGGGGCAGGCGCTCCATTAGCTACTGTGGCGAAAGTGTTACCTGACGTGTATTGCATATTGTCATTATTCTGTGGGTGGTTTTGTGTTCTGTACTGATGTCCGTGTAGTTGTGCGTTACTTCTTTGTCCTGCATTTTCTGGTTGTTGGTATTGTCCCATGGGGAGGCCGTATGGGCTTCCTGGGTGGGGGTGACCGTACTGCTCTGTCTCCTGGAACCCGTTGTTTTGTCTGCTCCTGCACTCCCTTGAGTAATGCCCCCATCTCCCACAATTCCAGCAGCTCCCCTGTGGACCTCTGGGACCCTGCCACCCATTTCCTCCCATTCCTCCATACCCTTGTCCTCCTCTTCGGCCCCTGTACCCACCTCTTCCCCCTCTTGGGGCCCACTCTTGCCACGCGAGACCTCCGTTCTGCTCCTGTTCGTTCCACTGTCGCTGGCCTTGTCCGGCCCAATTAGCTGCTATTCTCCCTTGTATTGCTATCTGCCCCTCCTCCCCTTCGTCTCCCTCCCTCATGAGTGGGAGTCCTGCTACCGCTGCTGCAACCTTCACTAGCTTTGATTGTACCAACTTCGCTTCGTCTGCCAACCTCTTCTGTGCTACTTCCCTCTCTCTTTCTTTTATTCTTTTGCAATGGTGCACTATTATGCTTTGGATCTCTGGCCACCCCTTCGCCTCAACACCTGCTATTTTGTCGAGTGCCTTCTGCACCTCTTTTGGGAGCCCTCTTTTGATGATAAAGTAAAACAGAGACGTTGACTGATGCCAGGGTGTGCCCCTTTTCCGCTCTCCACATCTCCTGCACCCGGAGAATGTAATCCATAGCATCTTCCCCGTCATTCATTGTACATTGCATTACTGACTGTAAATCAGGGGTATCTGGGAACGTCTCCCGCAGTGCGTCCCACACCCTTGCTCGCACTGTATTAAAGGAAGCCCCATCATGGCGATCACAATCTAACGTCACGCCCGGGAAACCAGCCTTAGCCCATACTCTGTCCGCTTGATCTCCTACTGCAGATACTAGTAGGCTTTTCACATCGCCTACTGCCAACGGTATGCCGGCGGTATGTTTCTCAAATGCATATATCCACTTGCTCGCCCCTCCTGACAACGGGGGCAATAATTTCATTAAATTAGCCTTGTCCATCTGGGCCCACGGTATATAGTTTGGTCTCCCCCCCCCTCTGTGTATCAACGGAAGTTGTAACTTCCCTTTTGCAGTTGCACCCTCCCCTACCTTAGTCGCTGCTGACTCCAATGACGCCATCTTCCCCACTCTATTTCTTAGTCGTCCCATCCATTCATCATCTATAGTCCCTAGCGAGCATGCACCGTCCACCTCCTCGCTTTCCCCTCCTACTGCCATACTCAACCTATCACTCTCATCCATCCCTCCTCTGACATCACATAACAAGTCCTCTCTGATCCCTCTCTCTCGGGATACATCACCAATGCTCCCTTCTACTGCTCCTACCTCTATTATTCGTGTCGGCTCTTCCTCAATTCTGAACAGTATTTCCCCCTTTTTCCATCCTTCCTCAATTTGTCTACTTTCGCTTGACGCTCTAGACGTGCGTCCTGATTGTGTAGGGGCGCATGCTGTGCGCTCACATATGTCTTTTATTCTTGAGAGTTCATCCCTTGCCACAGAAAGCCTCGACTCTAAGTCACTCGTTAGCTTTTCTATATCCACTCTCTGTGTGCTTCCCTGGGCGCGCTCTCTAGTGCTTTCGTATGGCGGGGGGGCTGTTGGTCTTTGTGGTGTAACAGTTGTGGGGGGAGGCACATAAGTAGGGTCGCTATATCCTGCTGCGGGGGCTGGTTTGTTCAATATTGGGTACAAGCTAATCACCTCCGTAGGTTGTTCTGTATTTAACTGGTCCTTTTCCCCTCTTGGAATCATGAGTGGGTTGTCTGTTGTGGACGGCAGATCGACATTTGGTGCCGGATCTTTGGGTGGGGGTACTTCCTCAAACAGTCTCCAGAGGTCTAATATCTCCTTCCTGTTTTGCCATTGTTTTCCCTTATACTTGAGGCTAATGCATGCTCGTACCATATCAAGAACGCTTTTGTCAAAAGACCCTCCCTCGGGCCAAATCTGGGGCAATCCCTCCCCTTTCAATTCTGTTACCCATTGATCGTGATATTTATTTATTCGTTCAGCGTACCCCGGTAAGCTCTTACAAATATGCGACAAGGGAGTTTCTGCCCCCATATTCTAAATCACTAACAATGACCGTGTCCACCTCCTTTACTTTTAGTTAGGTGTAGATATATGTATCTATATCTTTATGGCACAGACAAGAGCGGACGTATCAACGATATCACCCAAAGTTATTCACTGCGCAAATCCTTTCTTACTCACCACAACTCATCCCCTTCCCATTCCCATACACTCTCATGTAATTTCACTTACAACCAATCAACTACTAGTTATGGCCAACACTCTCTAGCACCTCCTCGCGGTCAACCGTTCGTCTCCGATACTCACACGGTGCGCGCACCCCTCACAATACTTTCCCACTCACACCTCGTCTTTTTTCCTCCCTTTCCTCCCTGGCCAGCTGTCCCTGTTTTTCTGCTAAGGTTACTGTGTTCACGTCTGTACGTGCCACTACTTAATCCCCACTCCTACAAAAGTGCTCCCTATTTTATAGTTCTTCTACAAGTATATTTACCTTATACCCTTTTCGCTTTCACCCCTTGCCCCGTGGAATGGAAAAAAGAAATAGAAAGAGTAGCAATCACTAAAAATATTCTCCGTGTCTCCCTTTGCCAGACACCAATAACTTATTTTTTACTTCTTCATATATTCCCAGTACTAGTTTAGATAGCACTATGCGGCGCCGCCTTCCACCCCCTTTCGGAGCTAGGTTTCCGTCACTTCTACCTCTTCACTTACTTCTTACTCCTAATGGCCATATGCAAAGAAAAGATAAAGAAAGTTTTAAGACCTGTCTTTAGTAGACACCCGTTATTCTCTCCTCTATCTGCCCACGTTCTCCTGTTCACAAGTTCCCCTCTCTCTCCCTTTATGATCGCTCGCACTCGGTACTCACGTGCCCGTCTTGAACCGATAGTCTCCGAAACTGGGTCCGTCCAGGCGGTGTTGCCTTTCTGCTCAACAGTCAGCCCCGGCTCCGGCGAGCGGTACTCAAAGGGGATTTTGCAACCGGGATCCCGTACCCCTTCTAGTTTGAGTGCGCACTTCTAAGCGTACCGGTCGCCGTTGGCGGGTAGCTTCCCGGAGCCGGCCCACCGTGCGTTTCCCTTTCTGACCGGAGATTCTCGTGCCAAAAGGGGGTCGTTAAAAGGAGTTCAGGAAAAATAAATTTGGAAATATCACGCTATCGGGGTCACCACTGAGTGGAAGCGCCCCCAAGTTAGCACGATCCTCCCCGTCATGGGAGACAATAATGGACACTCCCGTAATGGGAATAAGGCCAAGACAGAGTGCGGGTGAGCGTAAGTGGGAGTTTATCAAAAGAATATGGCATGCAAAGAACTCTGCAACCTCCGAGAGCGCTCTGCCTGACAATCGCAAAGGCAGGCGTATTTCTAATACAAAAAACGTCATCAGAACCTACACACTATAGGGGGCACAAGTTAATTGGGATTGGGTGGCGTCGACTAACTATAGGTGTTGCTGCAGCGTGGTTGGTCCGGGTGAGAGGACGTCACTGGTCAGCCTCGTGGGTTGGGTTGGGCCTGGCAGGCCGGCTTGAGGTCATCCGGGCGGTGTTGGTACGCTGGGGCAGCCTGTGACAAAGATGAATACCTTCCCTGACTTGGGTGCTCTAAATCATGCACATTGCAGTTACTTAAAACCCGATATCTAACTTCTACAGTAAATCTTTCAATCAATACAACACAGGAGGAATGCACCTTGTGAGGGGTCTGGTGGTCATCTATTGGATTTACCGGTGTTCTGACGTCTGGTATTTCAGGTCGAGGGGCTGGGCTCTGGGGGCTTGTGCCGGGTGGTACATGTTTTATTACTACGTTAGAGGCTACTATGAAGGGGGGGTTCTGTGTCTTGTCCCATTGTCGGGGGTAGTCTTTGTGCGGGGTCAGGCTTCTTGGGGTGGTTTGGGGATTGTTGGATTTACGAGAGGGTGCTGGTAGATCAGTGGATTCAAACGTGAGTTTATTACCGTGCTGTAAATAACGCAGGTGGCGGCCGGTGGCCTTGGATACTGTGTTGGGGCCTCTGACTCTCTGAAGCGGTTCCAGCTTGATCGGGGGAGGTGGGGGAGCACGGCACAGGCCTTAGCTTTTTTCTACTTGGCAGGCTTCGTAGGGTGGGAGGGAGAATGGCCTTGCATATATTCACAAAAGGTATTTTCCTCGTGTGTTGCCTAATTTTGAATACAAAACTTTTATATCATTTGTCTTCTTTAAACTACTATACCATGCATATATACTTCGAGTTCATTAAAACATTTCGTTGATATATTCAGTCTGAGTACCTTTTCGTTACCTAACATTATATTCACTACAGTGTTTGATTATTTTATGTACATTAGACATTACATGAGGTAGTTCTAGGTTGTGGCCTACAGAGATTGATACTCGCCGCTATGGGTGATTAAGAAAACATATACGAGTTCAGGTTTCTACGTAAAATTGAAAGAACACTTATACAGATAAGGGTTATACGTTTCGTCGACATCTTTCTCTGTGGTTATAGCAGCATTAGTCCAGACCTGGGGTGACATCATATAACGTTACATCTTTATGGTTGATTCACAGTTTACAGAATCTGTTTAAACAGAGGTAGTTCATTAATACCAATACTTGAATTATTTCTACTTTCTTCAGATAGTGATGCTTCAGTTTTTTCCCCGTCGCCCCGGCCTCGCGGACCAGGTCATGCGGGGTGCAGTATTACATTGTGAACGATAAAATGTTACAGTGTTAGCATCTCGGGTTAGCTCATACCCGACTTTCTCATGGGAACGCGCTCGCAGCGGATCTACCAGGGCTACGGCGGCAGGGATACTTGGAAAGCCCTCCAAAGGTGGGGGCCGCGCTACCGCGCGCTGAACTCACGCCATCTTTGCTGGGCAAGAAGGCTTCTAGGCCTGTCTAAACATTAGTGTGTGTGTATGATGGATACGTGGGGGCAATGTCATCGGCGGGCAAGCCTCCTCCACCTGGGCCCGGGTGGCATGAGGGGACGCTCGGCGAGCCATGGTCCTCACCTGGGGAGAATAATGCAGGAGAGGGGGGCCTTAAGGCCTGTCCTCCCCTACAACACTCACCATAATTACACCACTAACTCACATTATAACATCCCGAACGGTAGGGGTTGGGGAACCCAACAGGTACATCCTCCCACTTTCAGAATGCGCCACACAATATTCTCACAGTTGCTCATAATATAAATGTAAGAATCCCATACCGGCCAGAGGATGTCATGACATTCATTTACTAGAGCCCACTATGACTACCAACCTCAATGAAATAACAAACATATACCATTAAAATCCTATTGGGGAGAGGGTTAGAGCCAATTGGTATCTGACCCCCTGCTGTAAAGCATTAAAAATGATTCATGCAAAAACTCCTACATCATGTCAGAAATTCAGATAGGAAGACGTTTGGGTGGGCGCATACGTAAGTAACTCTGCCAGATCCACTCACTGCATTAATCTAAACAAGTACATTCTGACAAGTAGAAGAGGGTGATGGCCTAATGGCACCTGATTCCCATGGCATAATAGTACTACATGTGAATCATAGATGCACATATATAATTTAGGACAGATGGAAAATGTGTATGGCCAGATACTCATATATGTCATAAGGTATTTGTATGCATTTTGATGGTTTGAGGTAGACAAATTGTGATTTTTGGGTCTCTGAATTGTGCAGTTGAGGGGTTGGTTGCACATGACAGAATCACATGTCATATGATCACCTTATTTTCGGAGAACAATAGTCAAGAACAAGTCATGAAAGGCTTTCTGATTCATCCTTTGCTTCATTTGGCCATAGCCGAGGACACCCGGGATGGATGGGCTGCATGGTCCAGGTTCACAAAAGCGCTACCAAAGGGAATTGAGGCCTGTGGTGTGCCTCAGCCCATCATTTTGGAGCTTCTCCTGCTGACTGTGAGGATGCAATGGATATTCCCAATTCCTTCTGTCAGCAGGGATGTGATTATGTCTCAGTTTATGTCATTTCAATGACAATACCCTGTAATAACCTCAAAATGGTGTTAGTATCTGGGCAATACCTGGTGTTTGTGAACAATACCTGCCACATGATGTGGGCACCTGAGAATATTGTAATATCTAGAACATGATTATATTTAATGAGCATAGTCTGGCAATGACTGATTGAAGTGCCTATGTATCTAAGACTTATGCCTGACAAATAACTATAGAACACGTATAACCACAGCCACAAACACTTTTCATTTACATCTGTATACTAGTTATGTTGGTTTTGAACTGTCTTTTACTAATTTAATTGCAGAGATTCAATTTGAGTGTAATAACTGCACATATCATCTCTGTGTTTCCTAAGTGTTTCCAATTCTGTGTTATTGTTACAGCAACATTGGAGGTAACTACTTCGCTATCAAACACTGTGGGATCTCTTACATACTAGACACCCACACTTTATGTTTGTCAGGATAAGGTAACTACTTTGCTATCAAGCACAGCTGGTTCACTTACATACACGAGACCTGCACTATATTTTTGCAAGCTCTTGTCTGTAATCATTACCCGCAGAATGCAACTTCTGAACGAACTGTAATTCGAAAGGTATCAATTTATTGCCCCTCTGTGGGAAAACCTCTATGATTGCAGGCTCGAGTCAACTACTGAGTCATTATGGAACATATAAGTTTCAAGCACAGGTCACATCGTCGGAAATGTGTACAGGAATGATAGTAAACGCACTCACGTTCACGAGCGATTCTGTAATGGTATGATATTGAACTTGTTCACCTTTGTGAATTAGCTTCTGAGTCATCTGTTAGGTACATCTGTACACCTGTTCACCTTTCAACATAAGCGAAGACACGTTTTATTGCCAGATATAAAATTTAGACATGTTTCATTTTGCAGACACAATAACAACCCAAACAAAATGCACCGGAAATATGCTTGAAGTGTGTCATTTTCAACAGGGTTGTTTTTTGTCTTCCTATACGTGATATACTTTTTTGACAATGCATTTTCATTATGATTGCATTTTTGTAAATCATTTTAAGAAATGGTGAAATACACCAACTGTATCTGTCTGGCATCAAACACAAAATGGCAGAGATTTAATGGTACACTTTGCCGCTGAGCTTTTCAAAAAAGAATATTTTTTTTTCTCTCAAGCAACAGAAAATGAAATAAAAACAATGAATGTATTCTTGCACAGAAAAACCCATGCCGAGAAACAGATTTTCAGAAATGGGTTAATGGGCAGAGTGTACCTCGAAATAGGTGTTCATTTCCCTGCTTGCAAATCTCTCATTCCAAACAGGCCTTGCTTGAACTGCCTTTGCATGCTCTCAAATTGAAGTGCACTGGGAGATAGAATGGTATTCGAGATGACATCACATACATTGGTGTACGATTGAGGATTGGATGAATCATTAACGAGGGTCAGCTCTCACCTGAAGAATTTCCAATTCAATTGTTTTACTGGTGGTTTGTGAAATGAAACATGTGGAGATATTTGCATAATCAATAGGGATACCTGTGAATTATGGTGGATGGATGTGTGAGCTAGGGCTGTGTAATATATCAATGTACCATTTGAGCTGACTCTTTACAAGTTGTGAACAAATAAAAAGTGAAAACAATATTTTTTTTTGTATTCATGTTGTTGCATGTATAAAGGGAATACACGATATCCCCCAGAAACACATGTTTTTTTTTTAAAAAGGGGACTTATTTGTATTGCTATTGCCTAGCAAACGTCACCTGTGTACACTGAGCAAGGGGTTTGTATGTATCTGATGTATTTGAGGTCGAGGATAGCTCTTTGCATTTGCAAATCTCATGACTCTTCTTAAATTGGAAGGTTTCCCGCATGCATGCCTACATTTCTGGTTGCGTTCACAATGTGTATTGCTTGACTAAGCTCGTGTGGCTGTAGAGTTGGGTAAACATCCAACACACTTGGTGTCAGTAAATGCATGCCCTTAATATATGTGTTATGAGCCATGAAGAGCATGTCACTGCAAATGCGTATTTAGCATGCATACCATTATTACCTAGATGGAATTGCAAGCATTAAGTTGCCATGCTTATGTTCATACCTGTATTGGCAGAGACATGTTTCCAAACAGCTAAAATAACCCTTGGAAGTGTTTCACCCCTCCCCCCCACCGACCACCCACCACCACCCCGCCCCCTCCTGTCTAGTTTACTATGGAGTTGTGCAGGTGGAGGATATAGAGCAGCAGGGAATATGTACATCCAAATGTGCCTTCTTGTGATTCAGAGAATGGCTTGTTTTCGGTTAGCCATCCCAGCAGCACAGTCCCGCTCCACATTCATGGGGCAGTTCTTTAACAAAACTAAAAATCTCGTCAAAGAAACCCACATTCTCTCCACAGCTGGTCACGTGACCTTTCAATACCATTAGATGCTTACCGTAGGTGCCTTTCATCGATCCACAAGCGCATAATAATGGTTACAGGTCATTTGGGCGAAAATAAATGGTCGACAGGACAAATGATCGACGCAATTTGGTCGAAAGACAAATTGTTGAATTCTTTTATTTTTTATTTTCACTTTTTTTTTGGGGGGGGTCCCCCCTAACCCCCTTTTTTTGGTAAAAAACCGTTTTTTTCCTAAACGAAAAACTTAAAAATAAATATATAAATTAAAAAAAAATCGACCATTTGTCTTTCGACCAAATTGCGCCGACCATTTGTCTGTTGACCATTTGTCTGTTGACCAAATGTCTGGACACCCATAATAATAGATGGAGCTGGGGGAAATGCATAGGCAATGGTATGCATTTATCTTCGTTAAACTTTGGACATCTATGTGGATACATGTACCTTAGAAAATAACTTATTCTGTGACTATTTAGGAATTAGATTCAATGAGAACTGTAGATGGTCCTCACAGGTTGCCAAAGCAGGTATTAATCTAGGAACGTTTTGTAGAGCAACTAACTCCTTTTAAAAAAAAATAAATAAAAAAAAAGATGGGAGTGGTGCAATCTCCCTGGCAGCCGAACTATACCAAAAGCAGGCAATAGCAGCATCCATCATTGGTGCAGAAATCTGGGGTTATGGTAGTTCACAGTCTCTCAATAAAACCACAAATAGTTTTTGGAAAAACGTGTTTAAGTTACTGTAAAGTTCTACTGCTGAGTTAATAAATTTGGAATATGACATGTATCCGGTAGGTGACTATAAAGACTGGAGGGGGGGTAGTTGTACTCCTGCTCCCTATATGGCAGAGTAGAAGCAAAGAGCACCCCAGATAAACCTATTTGGTGTGGACGAGCAACCAAGGCTTAAGCTCTCAGGAGGTAATGCATGCTGGTTCTTAAGTACAGTGTAGTCCCCAAGCACCCACAAAGGAATGTCCACACACTATATTAGTGATAACACAGTCTTTATATAAATAAAGTACAAGTTGTATACACAATCACAATAACACACTTTGTACTCTGGCAATACTATTATGGAAAATATATACAGGTCTACATGGTACCACACTTACTTCTTAGATTCCATTAAAACGCATCAACAGTACTCAGTTCCAATGACATACAAATCAGTTAATAATGTGAACCAACAATAGACATAGGAGAAAAGCAGCTTAGTTAAACAATAGGCAGAATACTGGACCACTAGCCCTAGGCACAGATCTGTATGAGGATCCCCCCACCTGAGCAACATGTAAATAAATATATAAAACATGCCCAGTCCATATATTGTCTATAAGAGTCGTATTTACTTCTAAAATAGTTATACCACACCAATGTACCTGGAATAGCAGAGTTGGATGTAGGGTCGTCGACAGATCCTTCTTGAGTGGCTCCCTTTAAGGCAGGAGCCACGAATCGTCGGGATCCCATGAGGAATTGGTGAATAAAGGCATCAAGGCAGCAGCTTCGGTCCTGGCGGTGCTTGTTGACACCTCGACAACGATAGTTTATTGCTGCAAAAAGTAAATGAAGAACTTTGGCTCAGCAAGGGCGTCGGGTCGTCGTCATCTTTGTGGTCTTTCCAGCGGATGCTCCTCGGTGCTTCAACGGCCTCGACTTTCTCCGGCGGGACAAAGCAGTCGTCGGTGCTTGAATGAGTGTCCTTGAATTTAAAGTGTCTTAATCAATGTTGCTGATCCGGTAGTCAGTGGCATGTTCTGGTCAAGACGGCTTTGATGGGCCTCAAATGGTTATGGGCAAACTTGCAAACCCTGGTCGACGACGGTGGACGGCTGTCCTGGTGCTTCTCTTCAGGTTCCTCGGCAGTCCCCGTCTCTGGTCGACAGTCTTTCATAGGCTTCAAAGGCTTCAAAGGCTTCAAAGGCTGACTTCCAGGGCACTTCAGCGAAGGTTAGCGGTGCCCGATGTTCCCTCCTAGCTCAGGGAGAGGTCTCCTAGCAAGGTCAT
This sequence comes from Ambystoma mexicanum, assembly GCF_040938575.1. NCBI lineage: Eukaryota > Metazoa > Chordata > Amphibia > Caudata > Ambystomatidae > Ambystoma > Ambystoma mexicanum. Next base: position 1,548,986,155 of record NC_090929.1, read on the forward strand.
GTCTTGGATCAGTTTCTCGGCGACACATCAGCTTTCAGATTGCGTCGAAGGTAACAGCAGTCAACTTTCTTCTTCGGGCTCAGCTTCAAGATTAATCATCAGTTTCGACTTTACTTCTGAACAATTTCCATCAGTGAGATGTCCCCAGATATACTGTTTGGTCTCCCATTCACTCTCCTGGGTCACACTCAGGCAACCAATCATTCAGAAGCGCATTCATGCAGGCACGCAGCCAATCAGGCTCACAGTGCATTCAGGCCATTCTCCTCCCTCCCGAAACTCACAACAAGGAATGTGTATTGGGACAAGTACCCAGCCTTTCAGCACTCCACACTGCAGTCATACAAGTTTCAGGCAGGGCTGTCTCAGACTTTGTGTCACATACCAGAACAAGAAAAGCATATTGGTCACACACTCCATTCTCCCAGGTCCCACCCCAAGGGTGTAGCCACAACACACAGTTACTGGAAAGGCTCCAGCCAGTATGGCCTGGTCTTCACCCCAATACCATATATGGACCTTCCACCCACAGCCAATCAGGGGGAGGGACAGAGTCAGGGCTTCCCAGGACTTTGGGAAAACAAGGTAACAAGAAATAGAAAGCAAGAGGCTGCAGGGGCCATCTTGTAGTCTATCAGGCATCAACTGATTCCAATGGCAGGGCCTGGGTATCCCAAAAGGGAGGATACTCAGAGAACCTGTCAAATTCAGCATGATGCCACCAACCCATACCCTGCTCTGTGAGCCACACACAGGAGCCCAAAACATACAGTAGGGATAACGGGGTGTACCCCGACCCATGGATGCCATAAGGGTATCTCAAGGGTCTGTACACCAAACCAAAAAGAGGAGGCGCTGCACTGTCAGGAGTCCCACATGGACTCCTGTGCAGAAAAATAGCACAGAACACACATGATAAAAGGACTACTGGACAAGGACATGGAGGCCCTGTCCCTCCAATGCATTTTCAGCATTACAGTGACCTAGTTGCTCTTAAGCAAGTCTTTTACTGACTTAGCACCTGGAGCACAGATAGCCTAGGGAAGTACCGAGATGCATTAAAACATCTATTAAGTCTGGAGGGGGGACATGTATACCCTAGGTTGCACACAGCAATGAGCAACTAATTGGGTTACATAAGCTTGTATTATGGGAAGCTCCTGATCATATTGACAAATCTGCCTTAGCCAGGATTAAGAAAGCAGCAATTGCAAGGAAAAAAGAAACAATGATTGTGGCTGTTACAAATCCTAAACTAGGCTCAGACTATTTTGGGTCGAAGAAAGATTTTGGTTTTGAGTGTTGACTTGATTACATGCACCTGTCATTTGAGGGATCCGTTTACATTCAGTTTAGGATGGAAACACTACCATTGGCCTGTTTTACTAAACCTTGTTGTCCGTGGCGGGGGTGGTTGGGTCCATGCCCTCTTTGTGATTTGGGTATGGAAACTGTTGCACATTTTATGTTTATTTGTGCAAAACTGAAAGACCTGAGAACCCAATACCTAAGACCGTTACTTAGGGTGGCTGGTATCCGATCAAACAGTGAAGCATTGACATTTTGCAGGGACTCAACTGCACAATATATTGTATTTTCAGTAGCCCGTTATGTTCACATGGCAGGTTTCTTAGAATGAAAGTGTTTGGAAAGATGAAGGAGGATTGAAGGAAATCAGACCCTTTGTTGTAAGTCTGTTGAGAAGTGTGGTGGCGATTTAATTTCTATGCTATTACTAGAAGCTGCAAGCTTGCTCTCCTCTTGTCATGAATTACTAAATGTCTGCCTTTTTTTAATCAATTTTTATCTGCTTCTTTTTCAATGGATGAGTACACTGAAAACGTGTAATGTAAAATTATTTTTTTCTTATTGTTTAATTTTGTGAGAATTGAATATGAAATGATGTTGTATGTGTATTTAAATGTTTTTGCTACTGTATGGTTTTATATTGAATAAAGTATATACACGAATGGGTAATACTTAACAGTGTTCAAGGAATAGGATAATGAACAAGCAGAATGTTCATACCGGCATTGCCAGTGTATTTGGTTGCCTGCCATATGTTATCTGGTGACCAGATGTCTGGCTAAGTTGTCCTGCTACAGAAATATCTATGAGGTATCAATGGCCAGGCAGAATGAAGAGCCTGTCAGAATGACTATTGCAGGCCCTGAGTTTGTGCCATGGGGCTGAGTGACCTCAAACAGTATGCCATAGTGTAACACCACAGAATGCAGCCTAGCCAAGGCACAACAATATGTACAACGGTGAACAAGGACCTTAAAATGCATGGCAAGACATATGAAAGCACAAGACTGAATAGCAAAGCATGACAACGTGGGTCCCGGGGAGAATGAAGGTTGGGTTTCTCTATGGGCAGGTTTGGGTATGGAGCTTACAGTCAAGGGTGCTGAAGTAGGCCGCGGTATGTAATATAAGTGCGGGAAGCAGTTGGGTAGTTAAATATATTTATTAGATCGAATGATGCAACAACATTAATATAGTAATATAAGTATATAGGAATGGAGGAGGAAGACAACCTATAACCTCGGGAGCTGGACAGTTATCTTTCAATTCAGTGCTTCATTCTAGAACCTTATCAACACTTCAGTTCCAAGTGTTCCAACGCTACCCACCATACAATGATCAGGCATGTCCCATACAGACCAGGCACTTCTGTCAGAATGATAAATACTACACATCTCCCTCCTTTTATATTGTTCTAACAAAACATATTCCTTTTACAATTTTCCTAACTATGTATAACTGTTCTGGAACACATTTATTCTATTATCACTATTCACAAACTATGTACAACTTCTGTCGCACTCATTCCAGCTGGTTCATTTGAACTCCACATAGTCCTCCATCTTCTTTGGTAGTCGATATGATCTGCCAGATCGGGACATACATGCTCCATGTCTGGATGTGCTTGGCAAGGAAAAATTGAACTGCTCAGATTTGCCATTATATACCTTCTCAACAGTACTATCTACTTTACTTTTCGCACTATTGTTTGAATTTCTAGACTCCTTGGCTTTCTTAACGGTATCCTGGTCTACATCTTTCACTTCCTTCCTGTTACTCTCAACACTTTCACACATCCAAATTCTTTCTACATTCCATATCCTATTGTCCTCTGTTCTGACAGCATTGCGAAATGCCTCTATTACCCTGATAGGATTGGACCATTTGCATGGTCCTTTTCTTAGAGCAGGAGGCAGTAACACTTTAACAAACTTACCAACAGCTTTACACATATCATACTTGTTGTTATGAACTTTCTTATCATAATTAACCTTATTTCTCTTTTGTGTTTCTCTGATTTTCTTTCTAACACTAACCAAATTCTTTCTCATTTCTTTACTTCCTTTAATGAGCCAAATTGGAGCTAATTTGGTGTTTGCCTTTCTTCCCCTGCTATGCTCAAAAGGAGAGATACCTGTACTGGTATGTGGGGTGAAGCGATGAGCAATTACTTTCTCCTTAAGAACATCTTCCCAATCTAACCCATTGGCCCACGCCATTCTTATGGTTTCTTTCAGTATCTTATTAAATCGTTCCACTGTCCCATTAGTTTGTGGATGATAGATTGAGCTAGTTTTGTGCTCAATGGCAAATTTTTTACAAAATTCCGCCACTTCCTTGGACATAAATTGAGTACCGTTATCAGAAAGGATACTTCCCGGATAACCTTCCCTCTCACATATGTTTGATAAAAATTCCACTACAGTTTTACCCGTAACACTAGAAGTAATTAAAATCTCTGCCCACCTGGTGAGAAGATCTATAACTACCAAGCAATACTTTTGTACACCTTTGCAACATACGGGACCTAAAATATCCATGCTTATATCCCTCCATACACTATTGGGAATATCAGTAATAACCATTGGTTGTTTGGAGCCCACACATTTTTTTTCATCGACACAACAAAGGATACATTCCCTAACATAACGCTCAATTTGTAGGTCACACCCAGGCCACCAATAGTCATTCCTAATTCTTTGCTTAGTCTTTATCACTCCTTGATGACCCTCGTGACCCAGTTCTATAATCTTCAACCGCAGATCTGTCGGCGGAATGACTTTATCTCCTCTCATTACAAAATTTCCGTGAACATGCAGTTCATCTGCAACTGTCCAGAAAGAACTTAGATCAGCCCCTTCAAATTTAGATTTCTTCATGGAATCATGGCTTTGAATCAATTCTTTCAATTTCTTGATGTTATTATCATTACATTCAGCCTGATCCCAAACATCTTTGGATATAGAAGAGGTTTCCACACAAAATACAACCTCCATGTCTTCATCTTCATCAACAATCTCAGAAATGTTGGTTAATCGAGATAAACAATCAGCAGACACATTCTTTACTCCTGGAACGTATGTCACAGTGTAGTTGAACTCTTGCAGCATCATGACCCATCTTCTCATTCTGTTGGATACTTTATTGAGACCTTTTGACATGAACACTTGAGTTAGAGGCTTGTGATCTGTTCGAAACTCAACTTGGTCGCCCCATATAAAGCTTCTGAATTTGTCAGCTGCCCACTTGATAGCTAACGCCTCTTTTTCTATAGTGGCATATGAAATCTCTGCTCCTTTGAGCAATCTCGATGCGAAAGCAATTACTGCTTCCTGTCCATTCTTCTCCTGTGACAATACAGCTCCCAATCCTATATTGCTAGCATCCGTAGTGATTACAATCTTGTCATTAGTACAAAAGTTCTTTAATGCAGGAGCAGAATTTATTGCGTTCTTTATAAATTTGAATTCGTTTTCACATTCCACACTCCACTCAAAAACTTTCCTCTTGAGTGCCTCTCGTAATGGAACAGTGTGTATGGCAAAATCCTTGACAAATTTTGAATAATATTCAGCCATGCCAATAAATGTCCGAATCTCATCCTTATTGCTCGGGCTTGGCATTCCTACAATAGTGTTGACCAATTGAGGCTTTGGAAAAATTCCTTCTGCAGTAATTTTATGTCCCAAATATTCAATCTCCTTGCAATTTATCTTTCACTTATCTTTGCTCAACGTCATGCCAGCATCATATAACCTTTTGCATACATGTAATAATCTCTTGTCGTGTAATTCTTGAGTGGCAGCATGAATTAATATGTCATCTTGAAAACAGACAACTCCATCAATATCCTTGAACATACCATGCATAACTTTCTGGAAGACCGATGCAGCTGACACCAGTCCAAAAGGCATTCTTTTAAATTGATACAACCCATCATGAGTTATGAACGCAGTCAGTTTCCTTGAATCTCTATGCAATTTAATCTGATGGTAAGCAGATGACAAGTCTAACGTCGAAAATATTTTAGAAGGTCCAATGGTAGAAACAATTTCTTGTATATTTGGTAACGGATGACGATCAGGTATGACACATTTGTTCAATTCACGTAAATCAACACAGATCCTAAGTTTTCCTGACTTTTTTCTTATTACCACCATTGGAGAAACCCACTCACTGGCATCAATACTTTCTATAATTCCATCTTCTTCTAGTTTCTTTATTTCCTTGCTGACTTCTTCTCGTAATGCTAAAGGAATACTTCTCAATCTTTGAGCTATGGGTTTTTTATTTGGCTTTAGCAATATTTGATGAGTATAGCCTTTAAGACATCCTATATTATCTCGGAAAACCTTTAGCAACCCAGCCTTACGTATAACATCAACACCATTACTCAATTCAGTACTTCCACTGCTTATAGCCAAGACTGATTCCTCACTGGTTGAATCCACTTTCACTTGTAATTTACTCTGGTGAGTCCAGCTGAGTAGAGCAGTCTTCCCTTCACTTGTAATATATATTTTTCCCTTTGCACTTCTGTTCTTAAATTTCAACCTTCCCCAATGCCAACCAATGACATTAATTCTCACACCGCCATATGCCCCTGGATTAATATCTGTTTCATGCAAATATTCATGTTTATTCCTGTTCCACAACTGCTTGGGCAGGAGCGTATATTTTGCACCCGTATCGATCATCATCCATACTTCATTGCCATCAATAGACACCATTGCCCTGGGACTTTCCAACACTTCTTCATCATCATCGTCTGTTATAGTGCATACACAGTCATCTTGAATTTCCTTTTCACTGTGATCACTATCAGAATTATCCCCTATCCAATTCATGGCACTGTCGCGAAATCTGCAACATTTAGAGAAGTGACCTTTTCCTTTGCACTTGTTACAAATTATTTCTAATGCTGGACAGTCTGGGTCATCAGCCCAGTGATTCACATTGCCACATCTGTAACACTTTCCTTGACGTTTCTTTTCCACTTTCCTTAATTGATTCTCTGTATGTTTTTTTTTAGAAACTTCATATGATGGACCCTTCTGACCATATTTGCTTGATCTTCTATCCGCTCTCATTGAATTACATTGTTTATTGACAGATCTCCTCTTAGTGGTGTCATTATTGATCATTGAAATCGACTTTTCGTCACGTGCGTCATGCATTTTACTACTACTGCTTCCTATTTTTACTTGTTTCATCTTGTTCTCCAATTCTTTAACACACTCCTCAGTGTGCTCTACTTCTTTTGCTACTCTGAGAACAGTGTCAAGGGAAGGATCACTTTCTGACCACAATCTTTCCCTTACTTTGCTACTGCGACACTCCAACATAAATTGGTCTCTGAGTCTCTCGTCCAGTTGCTCATTGAAATTGCATGACTTTGCTAATTTCCTTAATGCAGTGACAAACTTTTCCACACTCTCTCCCTCCTCCTGTGTGCGTTTGCCAAACTTATAACGCTCTAGAATTATGCTCACTTTCTTTTCAAAATGTTTATCAATTTTCTTTACTGCTAACTGGTATTCATTCAGGTCCACACTCTCATCTTCTGGTAATTCTGGAAGTGTTTCATATTTTTCTTGGCCGACAGGACCCAAACAGTGCAAGAGCAATGATTTCCTTTTTTCCGCACTGCAATTCGGACCACATATGACACCAGCATAATGTTCAAAAGATTTTATCCACCTTTTCCAAGGCAAAGTTGGTTCGTCAGTGCTGGGCATAAAAAAAACAGGTGGAGGCACACTGCTGAATGCCATGGCAGTTTATGTTATATAAACCAAAAGTTTGTATGTATAGTGTTGCTCTTTGGATTTCTTCGCACTACTTTAAGTTGTGCTTGGGTGTGTGGTCACTTCTTACACAATTCCTGCCATTATGCAAGCCTGTTTTCAATTGAAATTTTGTTCCCGATGCACCTTCTGATATTAGATAGATGAGTGTAATATATGTCAGCAGAGGTATGATCACTCATGTATTACTGATACCATTGTTCCTTGAATTCACACTGTAATACAACAAGACTGTCCGCTTCATCTGACCGTATCTATTCAGCACTGTTGAAGTGCATAATTTGTGACCTTCCGTTGGGATTGAAACACAGTGTACTGCACCTTTAAGGAAATGTTCCCATATACGCGCGTTGTGCGCATGTGCGAACTCCGCCGTCAATGTAAACAACGTACGTTGCATTCAACGCTGCAGCACCTCAGTGATCGTATCACCGAACATCACAATCTTCGTGTGCCGCACTGGAGCTGCCAAACGTTACCTTCAGGAACGTTGAGACGGGGCCGCTTCTACGCTCGGGCATGAGCGGAGCAGCTCCGTGCATCTCGATGCTGCGTAAGTTCGCCGAATCCCATCCTCGTCGCCACTTGAAGTAGGCCGCGGTATGTAATATAAGTGCGGGAAGCAGTTGGGTAGTTAAATATATTTATTAGATCGAATGATGCAACAACATTAATATAGTAATATAAGTATATAGGAATGGAGGAGGAAGACAACCTATAACCTCGGGAGCTGGACAGTTATCTTTCAATTCAGTGCTTCATTCTAGAACCTTATCAACACTTCAGTTCCAAGTGTTCCAACGCTACCCACCATACAATGATCAGGCATGTCCCATACAGACCAGGCACTTCTGTCAGAATGATAAATACTACAGGTGCCTGTGGCTGGGCACAGACCATCCCAAGGTATTTATTGTGGGCTGGAGATTCAGATACACTGAACAGTGGCTTCCCATTGATTCATTAGGGGTCCCTGAACCTTCGGCCATGAGGTACCATGGTAAGGCTGGCGGTGACCTCGTGGTGGTCGTCAGGAGCAAGGTGTAGCTGGATGGGAGGTAGGCTGGGGAGGGAAATTCAGGGGTGGTAATGGCCCCTCCGTTAGGCGGTTTTGCAGAGATTCTCAAATGGTATTTTTCTCCAGCACAGGAGTTTAAAAAATATGTATGAATGGGTGGAGATTTGTCTGGAGGTCGGACATGGTCCATAACATGTGGTCACTATAGGGGGGAGTTTTTTGTCCAGAAGGGTGATCTTCGAAGGGAGTGGACTGCAACCCTCCATCACGTCAATTTATCTGAAAGATTTCTGGTTTCATCCCTGCAGCTCTCAGCCGGCAAGTTTGTCGATTTTTGGGGGCCACATGTCATGTGTTTTCAGGTCCTTTAGGGAGAAGGGAATGCTGTGGGCTGGGGTGTAAGCAGATAGTGTTCATGGCCTGATGGATAGTAAAAGGTGGGCAAGTAAGGAGTTTGGAGAGTGGTGGGAAAGGGAAGAGAGGTGTCCACAAACAATGCGACAAATGGTGGAAGGGAACAAATGAAAGTGCTCTGCAAGAGTAGGGGACAGGACACCCCAACTCCTTCACCACGTAGTGACTAGGTAGGATCAGGTTAGGTCCCAGTGGGATGTCAAGAGAAGCAAGGTGGGCTGGGATGTCCTCGCAACAATTATGCCACCTAGGAAGAGGTTAGGATACCCTCCGTCCAACAATTTGCAGGTTACCTATGAGCATGGCTCTGGGTGCCTCCTGAGTAGGAGGAAATAGGATATGAACCAGCATAGGACTATTGGCATAGGGGTCAGGATGTGGTATTGGGCCCCTGTTGTGGCAGGATGAGAAGTATGGTGTTGGAAGGGGAAGAGGGAGACACGTAAGGGCTGGAAGAGTGGGAAGTGTTGTGTTGTGGATGGGGTGATTGTGGAGGATGCAGAAAAGTAGGGTGGGGTGGTTGGCCCATGGGGTGTGGATGAGGTATGGCCCTGGTCGTGGTCCATGTAACATGATGCAGAGTAGTACTGGAGGAGAGAAAGGGTTTGTTGGTGGGATACGGATGACTTTGCTGGGGGCAGGAGTGTGTGTCCCCATGCAGGAGCATGTTAGATACAGGTCAGAACTATGGGGTTGCTGGGGAATGGAGGAGTGCCTCTTCATGAGAAATGTACAGTACCATGAGGTGAGCAAGGGCTGGAATAAGCCGCAGTTTGGGAGTGAAATGGACTGCGTTTGAGTTTCTGAATGTGGAGGTGTCTCAAGAGTGGGTGATAGTGGCCAGAGGAAGAGGGGGGCAGGGAAGCATGGGAGACATCATATGAAGGTGAAGGGGAAGGATCATGGCTTGGCAATGAGTGAAGATTGGGGGGAGGGTTGCTTCAGAGAGAAAAGTTGGGAACAAACTAGTGCGTGGTAGGACAACATACACCAGGGATTGGAATACAGAAGGAGCAAGAGATATGTGGAACAAAGAGGAGGTCTGTTGGTATAGATGGGAAAAATGAGACCATTGATTTACTTTCTGATATAGTTGACAGATGAAGAGTAGGAAAGAGGTATAAGTATGCTCATAGGGGGATCTTTAGAATGAGGGTTTAAGGTGAAGGAAAGGCTCGGTTGGGAGTATCAGTGACGATGGAAAAGAGGAGGTGCAGTTTATTACACAACTGTGTGAGTGCAGGGAGAACTATCCAGAACAGGATGCTGCGCCAATTTGCATATATGAATTCATTAACAGCCTCCCTTAGACTCAACAACCTTTTCTCAGTCCCTTGCCCGGGTAGGTGCAGGGCTGGCAAAGAGGGGACAGCAAGCTATGGCAGGTAGAAGGGTGTTTAAGCAGTGTGCAAAGTTAGCAGTAGGTGCGCAGGACGGACCCCAATTAATGGGTGCGGTAACTTCTGGCATGTGGGGATGATAATTAAGAGGGTGAGTTGTCACACCAAATCAAACTTTGCACTTTAAGTGAGTCTGCAGCATCTGTGTGATGTCTAACACAAAACATAGCAATGCAAAAAGAGCTAAAGTAATTGGACCATCATCCATTGTGTTTATTTGGGAGTTTCCTTGATAAAATCAGTAAAGCTCACTGAGAAGGGACACTGAGAAGGATACAGGCATATAATGTGAGACTTAGAGCAGTAAAAACATGTGATTAATCAGTTAAGTTTATTCAACTTTTCCTTAAAACTATACATGCAACATTTCATCAGTTAAAATCTCATCCTTTATATTAAAAAGCATGGCATCAGTTCCAGTATAACTACATACTGAACTATTAAACAATTATCAGTCAATTATGAAATAGAAATGCAAATGGATCAATGGCCAATAGTAGACTATTTCATGAATTCCCCAGTATATGATTGATCAAACACAAAGTGCAAATGCATAAGTATTAATTGCACTAGGGTATTCATGCAACATCTACAAATGCGAAATGCAAATGCATAGTTGTGTCAATGATTCATTACATCTTTCATTAGCTCCCTTAAATTAAATCTAAACATTGAATACATGCTAAACTCTCATCAACCTTCACAATGAACACATATACAAAGTGGAACTCCATTAATCATTCAAGACCATGTCATATTTCATACATTCCCTAAATCCAAACGAATTCAGGAACAAGTGCCAATGATGATGATGATGATGATGAGAAAGAGGTCAGAAAAGACCCAATAATACCCTTCAGAAATTACCGAGTCTGAAGTAAGAGAGATTGTGAACAAAATCAGGCCCCTCAACTGCAAAGGAGATGCCTGCCCTGCCAAACTAGTCAAAGATTGTGTAGAAACACTTGCATCATTTCTCAAAACTTTCATCAATGCCTCCTTCAACTCCAACACTGTCCCAGATAGCTTAAAAGAAGCCTGGGTGCTCCCATTACTGAAAATACCCATCCTGGACCCAGAAATAGCCCACAACTACAGGCTCATTACCACAGTCCCTTTCTTGCTCAAGATACTGGACAAAGTTGCCTACACGCAAATCCAGCAATATTTGGAAGAAAACCACATCCTAGGCAAAAGACAACTGGGTTTCCATCAAGGACACGGGACAGAATCCACCCTACTCGATCTCAAAATACATCTGGGCGACATCATGGACAAAGGTAAACCAGCACTTCTCCTCCTACTAGATCTGTGCACTGCCTTTGACCTTGTCAACCATGATATCCTCGGTATGCAACTAAAAAACCATGCCCACTTCTCACCGCAAACCATCGCCTGGGTTGCATCCTTCTTAAAGGTTTGTCTCATCAAAGTCTTCTCAGACTCAGCATGTGCTTCCCCCACTACCATTCATTGCGGAGTCCCACAGAGTTCATGTACACCTCCCACGTTGAACAACAATTTCACCCTCCCGCTCTTTAATGACTTGGATCGTCGTGACATAGCCTATACCAACAATGCTGACAACACTCAAGGCCTACTCCCACTAACCGGCATCTACGATTAAAATGCCACGGCTCTAACTAAGATCTAAACAGCCATCCAGATGTGGATGGCAGCCAACGGCCTCTATTTAAATGGAGATAAAACAGAGATCCTCATAGTAGGCACCAAAGAAACCCTCAACAAATTCCCACTACAATTCAATACCTTTAACATTGACAACTACACCATCACAGTCTCTGCAGCAGTCAAAACCTTAGGAGTATACCTTGACTCCTCTCTATCTGACACGCCAGGTCAGTGCCATATCCTCATCCGCTGCACTCACTACTAAGGTTATTAATGCAGTCAAGCCCTTCCTGTCCACTAAAAATTGCTTATCGAATGCTAGAGCCACAGTCAGCACCAAGCTGGATTTCTTAAATGCCCTCTTCATGGGTACCTTGGCTAAAGACCTTGACAAACTACAAGTCACACAGAACAATCCCTTTAGGGCAGCACTGAGTATTCCCAAAAGGGAACTCATTTCACAGGCTAGGAAAGATGCACATTCGCTGCCGGTAAAAGGACGCATCTTTTTTAAAACCATGCCCATCACACACAGATGCCTCTCATCCGATGCCCCACCCTACCTATCAGAAAGAATCACCCTCAACTCATCCACCAGACCCACCAGATCCCACATGGCTAACCAGATATATGTGCCCTCCTTCAAAAGAACCAAAGCTGGGGGTCCACCTTTTAACACTTGGCACCTAAAAACTGGAATGCCCTGCCCACAGCACTAAGAAACGAAATATTCTACACTGTCTTCCACAAAATGCTAAAAACCAACGTGTTCAACTAAGCCTGTCTCCTCGGTCTAACTAAAAAGAACATCCATTCTGTACAAATGTAACCAAATGAACATGCATAATATACCAATATTTCTATTCTTTGTACTAGTGTGCCTGTTCAATGTATTCCTGTACCAAGCAAGTATTATGTAACACTTGTTCTGGGCTGATGTGAGCTTTATACATTTAAATAAATAAATAAATAACATTGTATGCCAGAGTTGCTTGTGTGGTAAATCTGTTCCACATAATTTGACACCTTATGAGAATGTAAACGGCTCCTTTCAAAATTCCATGCAGTAAATAAACATTATGAAAAATGATTACCCATTAAAAATACTGTGCTCTTGTGCCAAGCTGCCACTAAATAGGTGGCACTTTATTTTAGTTCTACGTAGTTTTCTGCAAACTTGCAGAAGATTACTGCTTCTTTAACAGTCTTCATCCCTATTTGCGTTGAATACTGGTTTAAGCAATTTCATTCCTGGGGCCAAATTACAGAAGTTTTGCTCTGGTGCAAATGTAAAAACATTTTCAAATATTCGAAAACCATTGCACCGTGAAAAGTGCATTTTGGCATATCATAAGCAGTAGCAAAAAAGTTACTTTTTCACTGTAGTTTTGCACCAGAGCAAAGTTTGCCCTAGTGGTAATACAGAATGGTATTAGCACTAGGGCAAACTTTGTCCCGGTACAAAAATGCACTGAACATGTATATTTTTTGCCTTGGTGCTTATATCATGCCAAGCTGGACTTGTCATGGTGCAATGGTTTTGAAATATGTCTAAGTGTTTTCAGAAATAGGGCAAAATTTGCCCTAGTGCTAATCCCATGCACTTTGCACTTGCACCAGTGTAAAGTTTCCGTAATCTGGACTCAAATGTCCTAATGGGCATGCCAACAGAAAATCGAGTACTGTCACATACAATAGTAGAGAGAATTGGCATTTCATGACCGGCTGCCACCCCACCTTCATGTATGAACTTGAAGTGGAAGATTTTTAAATCCCTCACACCAGTAGAGGACTCATACCAGGCTGGAAAGAGTATTTCCTGCTGCTGTAGAACCAAAACTGCGAGAGGTTGGGCATGTGTGCTGCCAAACACAAAGAGGAAGAGTCTCTGGACAAGTTCTATGGTTGCCTCAGGCACTTAGCAACAACGTGTGCTTGGAAAAACAGAGTGGGAATAGTCAGAAATCAGCTAATACAGGGCTGCGCCTCAGGGAAACTACAACGCCAGGTACTATGTGAGCACAGGCTCACTCTGACCTGCATACTAGAGATGGGCATATCATAAGAACTGGCGTGCCACCAAGATGGATGCAGCCATCCGGTCACTCAAGCTAGAGGACGTCTGTGCAGTGGGACGGCCACAAAATGCCATGGTGGGGAAACCACGGTGTAACTCTAGGCGGGAGAGAGGTGAGAACCTGACACCCTGTCTGAAGTGCTGATATAACCTCCCACTTGCAGGGGAGTGCCCAGAAAAAGCGAGAGTATGTGGTTGATGCATAGTGATGGGACATTTGTGCAAAGCCCCCACCCCGGTGCAAATCACAGAGGACCTAGTCAGATGTCAATCGACGCCTCGACAAGTAGCGCTGGTAGAACAAGAGGTGGACGAGTGAGAGGAAGAAGAGGATGAAGAGGAGATTTTCTTTATCTCCATCATTGACTCACTGCAAAAGCATTGACTCACTGCAAAACAAGAAAAGAAGACAGCCCATGTGTATGTTGACCATGTAGGGAACAAGGATGCCAGTCCTAGTGGACACAGTGGCGTTAGTGTGTGTAATGGTGAACCAACCTATGAAGCTCTCCCGGAGCCACCACCTCTATCCAAGGTGAAAGCAAGAATTTTCGCATTCGGAGGCACACAACCCATTCCTCTCAAGAGTGTTTTCGCTACCAGAGCGGCCCATGATGGTCGACAAATCAAAGCACATTTTTTCGGCACAGATATTAGCAATCACTCCCTGCTGAGCTGCGCAGTGGCTGAGGATTTGGGGATTGTGCGCTTCGCATACCGCATGACCGAGTGTACGTCAAAGACATTAATGGAGTCCTGGAGACGTTCAAAGAAGTGTTTGTTGGAGTTGGGAAACTACAGGGTGAGCCAATCAAACTACATATCGACAAATAAGTCCACTGACAGCCCTTAAACATTGCTGGATACCCTTCCATCTCAGAGGACGGGTGGAACAAGAACTTGACAACCTAGTAAAGTTGGATATTATCGAAAGGGTGGAGGCACCCACTCCATGGGTCTACCCCACAGTCATAGTGCAAAAACCAAAGCAGCCGGGATCGGTGTGCATTTGTGTAGATATGAGGCTCCCCAACTTAGCCATCAAGAGGGAGATGCATTGAACCCCGATGTTGGACGATGTGGTGGGGGAGCTGCAAGGAGCCTGTGTCTTCTCACAATTGGATCTGAGGTCCGGTTACCACCAGCTGGAGCTCCACTCGGACTCCCATTACATCACAAAATGTACGATCCACCAGGGACTCTATCAGTACAAGCGCCTCCGCTTCGGAATATCCTAGGTGGCTGAGGTATTTCAAAACACAATTCGAGGTGCTTTGGCAGGGCAGGAGGGCGTCATCAATCTAAGTGATGACATACTTGTATTTGCGGCTTCAGAAGCAGAACACATGAATAGACAAGAAAAAACTATGGAAACAATTCAACAACTGGGCCTCACCCTAAACAGGGAGAAATGTGAATTCTTATAGTGACTCATAGAATTTTTCGGGTTCGTCTTTCATGAAGGAGGCATATCACCAGTCCCCCCACAAGGTTCAGGACATTCAAGAAGCGAGTTCACCAGGAAGCGTGTCAGAAACCCAAAGCTTTCTGTGAATGGTTACATATTGTGGGCTTTTTATCCAGAATCTTGCGACCATATCTGAACCCCTCCACTTCTCACCAGGAAAGACAAGGCATGGGAATGGACCAAGAGAGAGCATGATGCCTTCGAAACCATTAAGAAGGCACTCACCGGAAAGGAAACCATGGCTTTTTCCAACCCACAGAAGGAGTTGAAATTGTGGCAGATGCAGTCCAGTGGGATTGGGGGCGGCCCTGTCACAGCTACCTGCACAAGGACTCGTGAAACCAGTGGCATATGCGAGTATGGTGGTGTCAAGCACAGAACAAGGATATTCCCAAATTGAAAGGGAAGCACAAGCAGTCCTGTGCGGGTGCCGCCACTTGTGTTTCTACATCTTGGGCAAACCAGTGACAGAAGTAACAGACCACAAGCCACATGGGGGATGGTCATTGATGCCGCCCCTGAGAATTTAGCGGTTGATGCTTATACTGATGGAATATGGAGTACAGCTGGTGTATAGGCCTGGGTCTCATAATCCCGCAGACTACCTCTCATGACATCCCAGGGAGAATGAGGACATGGAGAGCAAAGAACAAATTGTAGCAGAATACCACGTCCAGGTAGTGGTTGCAGTGGCCAAACCTGTGGCACTGTCAAACCAAGAAGTGGCATAGGTGGCAAACCGTGATGAGTGTTTTGACCTGGTGAAGGCTGCGAAGTCCAATGCCGACTGGAAAACCATACTGACAAACCTACAGCGGAGAGTCAAGAGAGCCCAGCGGAACTGGAACAGCTATGGAAGGTACGACATGAACTCTCGTCAACTGAGGAAGGACTCCTGTTAAGAGGAAGCATGCTGGTAATCCCATTGGCATTGGTAAAAAGGGTGATCAAACTTCTGCATAATGGGTATCAGGGAGCAGCAAAGATGAAATCGAGGCAACGCCTGTGGTTTCCCAACCTGGAAGGGAGTGTTGATGAGTTCATCAGCAAGTGTGTGTGATGCCAGGCTGCAGCACCTGCCAACAGAGAGCCTCAATTTGAATCTATGCCTCGCAATGCTCTACCATGGGATGTAGTACACATGGGCTTTGGCTCCACAGGTTGCGGGACACACTTTCTTGTAATGATTGATCACTGGTCCAGGTATCCGGGAGTGGAACTGGTAAAGTCCACAGCATATAAACAGGTGGCACAGGTGATGGAAAAGATTTCTTCAATGCATGGTTTTCCAAGTATCATCTGTTCAGACCACGGTCCCCTGTTACAAGGGGAATGCTTTGCCGAATTCTTAGAAGAGTCTGGGATCACACATCAGCGGATAACACCAGTCTGGCCACGTACCAATGGTGAGGCTGAATGCTTCATGAACACTCTAAATAAAGTGTTCTGCATGTCCCACGGTCAAGGTAACTCTCTCAAGAGGACATTGTAACAGTTCCTGTGAGAGTACCGATTGACACCGCACAGTACCACGGGTGTCACACCAGCTGAAGCTCTATTTCAAAGATGCCATCGAGGTCTTATCCCGGAGATGGAAGGACGGACCCCTGGAATCATCAACAATGAAAGAGTATTGGAAGACCGAAGAGTACACAACAACAAAAAAGATCCTAAAGAGACATCTGAGACCACCCGACTTCACAGTATTGGTCAAAAACAGACACCATGAGGGGAAACCTTCCCTCACATATGAACCCCGCCTCACAGACGTCATCAATGTAAAGTGATCCATGGTGACGGCAGCTGATGCTAAAGAACAGTGACACAAAATTCCTATTTCTTTAAAAGGGTGGGAGAAAAGGGTGAAAAACCAGAAGAGGACACCTGGGAGTGTGAGGCCCCAACCCGGGTAAGTGAACAGGCAAGGGGAGAGGGTGGAGGAGGTGTCCGACACGTTTTGATGGCTATGTAATGCCTGAGTAGTGGGCTCAGATCATCTGGACATTATGCTGGATACTCAGGGGATGCACTCTTGCAAGCCACTCTATACAGCCCTGTTTGAGGCCATGTCATTTTTTTATTTTATTTTATTGTGAATTAGTTATACAAATAAACTTTTTATACCTTACAAGATTGCACCCACTCCATTTAAGATACTTTCATGAAGTCATTCTTATTTCCTTAAGATCTAAAAAATACTTGCATCTACATGAATGACCACCATTGGTCTTGTTATCACTTTTAACAGTTGTCTTGTCCAATATCCTTATGAATCCCCATTCTCTTCATTTAGTTGTTGTTCCTTTAGTAAATGGTCTAAAAATGTATTCTGGCACAAGTAAATCGCACATTTATTCCTTGTTCAAAATCTGTCCACCACTCATCCTTTGAATTCACTTTAAATGGGGCAAAACAACAGTTCAGGCACCTAGATCTTTCTTCCACCACTCCTGGGCATTCAAGCAGTATATGTTTGGTTGTCTCCATACATTCTTATTTGTTACAGAATCTACATGAGCCGGTCATCCTTCCTCACTTCCCATTATTATGCAGAAACTCATTTGTTGGATAGGCGACACGTCCAATTTTAAACAGCATTTCTCTGCAATCTTTGTTTGGGAATTTCGTCAAGTAATGCAGCATTGTATCCCTTTTTGATGTTCTATGGAGGCATTTTTTTGTGACTTGAATGAAAGTTGATGTTCCCTAATTTTTATCCAGTCTTGAGTCCTCAGTTTGTCTTTGACTCGATTTGGATTTGATATGTATGCTTCCAGTGAGGAGTCTAAGCTGGTTATCTGTTGCGTCCACTTTTCTTTACAGATGTTGAGCAGTTCCGCACTTTTGCCTAGGATTTTAGAACTATCTACTGGTTCCTGTATTGTGATCTTTCTTAAAAGAGCTATGGACTTCCACATCACACCGCCTTACATGGATTGAAGACTCAATTCTGATCTTATTGCGGCTACTGGCGTACATTTGGGTAGTTTTAATATCGGTTTCCAAAAGATACTTTCATGTTTTCCCCATATTCTCCATGATACATTCAGTCCAGCTTAGCCTGCATATACCAACATCGGTGTCACTTTTTGTATGTAGAACAAACGTACTGGAGAAATTGTGAATTTTCCTAATCTTCCATTCAAGATTATTCCTTGTGAGCACAAAATTCTTGCCTTCACCAATAATTCAGACTCCTAGTTTTTTTCTGCAATTGATTGATTGAATCTGATGCACAAGTACCTTATATCTTTTTCCTTTTCCAAACTCTCATCTCTAATTTTCCAGTTAAAGCATTTTTCACTAACTTTCTTAGTTCCTCCAATGGTCAAGATCTTTGTTTTGTCGATGTTCATTTCATGACCATATACAAATTCAGTTAATTTAGCAGATGTTGCAGGCCAATTTGGGTGCAGTCTACGAGAATGATGTCATCTGCAACACAGAGCATCGATATCTCTGTGTTCTTTATTGGAAAATGTTGCATATTTTTCATGCTACTGGGAGATCGGGAATGTATAGTTTAGCCGCAAGCGGATATACTTGTTTTACTCCTTTTTTGATTCTTATGTCCATGGATAGTTGTCCCACGTTGGTCCTTATATGCGCTGAAGTATTTGTATAGAGGGCTTTTATCGGATGAAGTATTTCATCCATGCATTTCCATTGTAGCAGTTGTGCCCATAGTTTAGACTGGTTAACCCCATCAAAAGCCTGCATTAGATTTATAAAGGCTAAGTGTATTGTTTCTTTGGTTTTGATGGAGTTTAGTTTGAGTAATGACAAGAGGAATGCGTTTAATTCTGTATCACATACTTTTGTGAACCCTGTCTGCCAGGTGTCTATAATTTGAATCTGTCCATTCAGTTAAACTGCTCTGTAAATCTCTTGTGAAGATTTTCCCGATTGTGTCAAGCAGTGCAATGGGACAATAATGTATTGGGTCTTCTCTCTTTCCCTTTTTGAAAATCGGAACTGTGATACTTTTTTTCCATGAATTTGGCAGTTGTCTTTGCTTTTGTATGTTCTTAAATATCAAATTGATCAGTACAGACCATTTTTCCGGGTCATTGTTTAAGTGTAGATTTGTTATCCCATTTGGTCCTGCCACTGAGGAACCTTTCAGCTTTTATTTTCTGTTCAATTTGGCTTTTGTCCATCCTTTTTTTCCAGGGATGTGCCTTATTTGTTACTGACTCTTCTATCGGTGGATCGCAACTTGCAAACACCCTCGAGTAATGGTTTGTCCAGTCTTTTCCTGTGACTCCACATGCTAGGCGACTTTGTTGGTATAGGGTTTGGTTATTAATTATTGACCACATGTGTCTTGTGTTTGCTTGTGCCCAAGCTTGTAGCATACTTTCCCCTTGTTCCTGGTCCCGTTGTAGTCGGAAACCGATCAACCAATTCTTGTAATATTGCCCCTTTAGTTCGACTTGTCGCTTTTGAGTTTACCCATTACCTGTTTTCTTTATTTGTTTTATTTCTTGTCTTAATAATTTCCTCTTAGCTACCACCGTTGAGCTGTATTGATGTTTTGGTTTGAGAAGCAGTAGCTTCATTCCAGTGTGCTTCATTTCGAAGAGCTTTAGTAAGGAGGCATATGAAGTTTCTGTATCGTCCATCAACACCTTTTGTGTATACCTTTCAGTCAGCGTCGAGATATCTTTTTTTTTAGTCTCAAGCGATTCCCACTGTGACTTTCTTCTAACGGTGCAAGTTTTTTGTCATGCCTTTCCTGTTGTTTTCTTGCCCATGTGAGTCTCAGTATATTGTGATCACTGTCACTTGGTGGTATTATCCCAAAACTGGCGACCTGTTGCAAGCTGTTTTTCAGAATCCAGATATAATCTATAGTTGAATTCACAGTACCATTCTTCCAGGTCGGTTTACTCGGGATGTTGCCCTTCACTTGCTCGTTCAACATGTATAAATTGTTTGCTTCTGGATCCATTTTGCAGCATTCGATTCACCTTGTCTCATATTGTCAAGGGTCGGAAAGCCATATTGGTCTAGACATTTTAAATTGATATCTACACATAAAATCAGCTCCAGTCAGGAATCTTCCATCATTTCTTCTGTTATTAATTTTGATAAACTTTGTATCAACTTACGGGAGGTGATCCTTAGAGGATTCCAATAGATGTTTATTAAAAGTGTTCTTCATTCTTTCCTGAATTCCTGGTCTTGTGAATCAATTATTGCCCATTGCGCAAATCGGTTGGCATTTCGTTTCTTTTTTTTTGCTGTTCCACAATTTTGTTTTATTAGCATCAGGAGACATCCATGAGGTCTTCCGTTTCACCCTTTTTGAGCTGGATTCATGAGTACCTCAAAGTTTTCACATGATGGCTGCTCATAAGTCCAAGTCTCTTGTAAGCATATAATAGATTTTTTCTCCAGAGTCTTTTTCCACTTATTAAATAGGTGACTAAATACTATTGTATTCCAGGAGATTAGAGGGTCCTGTTACTTTCTGACAGAGTTCAATTGCTAAACAATTTGTGTAACCATTAAAGAGCTTGCTGCCCATGACCAATAGTCCTTACTTTCCAAAGATTTATTTTTATGTTGTTTATGGTCTTTTTGTTGATGTTCCCCGTTAATGTTTCCAAATGTAATCTGTATATTTTTGCATACCTTTTTCTTTATTTTTTTTCAGCTTGTTTTTCTTTTCTTGCCATTGATTTATTCCCTTTGTTTTGTGCCAATTTTGAGGAACTTTCTGGTTCCACCATATTATAATCCTTTAACTCGTAACCCCATTTTTGTAGCATTGCAACTCCTTTTAACAAGATGTTCTTTGTTTTGCCTGGATTTAGATGTAAAATTACTCTGTCCACTCTGTTTTCGTCAACATACTCCACTACCGCAATACCCTCTGTAGGAATTTGTTTTAGTTGCGATACACAATGTAGAAGATGCAATACATTCTATTCAGATTCGTTTCATTTTTTTCGTTGAGAATATTTTCAATCTGAAATCTTGCTGGCTTTATTGGATTCCAGTTAACATCCTTAGCTTCCTCATTTTTTGATTGATCATTCTTTGTTTTTGTTGTTTCCATCTGTCTTGATTTCTGTTTTTCCTCCTTCGTTACAAAAGAGATATCTTCCACAGGTGCATCTTCCTCATTTTCTTCCTCGTTACTTGATTTGCTATAGGTCGTATTTGGCTGTGTGGCGTCCACATTTTCTGAAGAGCTATCTTTTTCTCCTTCTTTATCGTCTATCAAATTGTTCTCATTAATGTAAAAGCAGACATTGTTGATTAAATCATGTGTTTCCTCTCCATCTTCCACCGCTGAATCCAGCTCACTCTCTTCCCTGGGCGATTCTATTTTAGTAACTAATTTTCTTTAATTGCCACTTGTTGGAAGGCTCTTGAGCTCATCATTTTAGATTTTGGACCTCTATGAATGTTTTTTTTTTAATTGTTTTGCCTTCGTTTTCTCCCTTGTGCCTGTTTTTCCCAATAATTTGTCCAATTTCTTCCAAATTTTCTGTGTTTTCCTTAGAATGCCTTTGCTTCGAGATAAACACTGGATATATACTCTTACATCTACTCACTTTCCTTTATGTTCCTGTGTCTTTTTCCGTGTTCATAATTGGAAGAGTTTTGACTTCACCGTTAATTTGGTGCTGCAACATTTTCTCTCTTACCTCCTGTGGCTTTCTTTTGTTACGGTTGAACCTGCCTTTGGGGGCACTAGGTTTTCCAGACCCATAGGAGTGTCTTTCACTGTTTTATTCTTTTTCCAGTGTTGTTCCTTAGATATGGTAGCCACTGTCTTTGAGTCATGTGTTACCTGCGATTGAGGCTGTGAGGCATTTGCCATGTTAATTGCTGGCCTAATAGATTCAGGGTTTTGCTCCATGCTGTCATAGTGTATTTCACTTTGCCGCTTATCAGGGTTTATTACTTTGTCATTCTCCCATTTCTTGCTTTCAGCTGTTTTCCTCATCCATTTTACTGAGTCCCATAAGGCCTGGGTAAATATAAATGTTTCACCCTGATCACTGCACACCAAGTCCCAGAGCCTCCTTTGCCAGACTGCTGAAGTCTCTGCCTCCTGGTTTAGACGTTCCTCAACTTTAGTCACAAACATTTCCATGGAGATGTGAAGATTAATTTTTAATGTAGCAATGCAAGCATTGTTAAATTATCCTTAACATTTTCATTAATAGATTCATATAGTTTGGTTTACAGGCCAAGGGAAATCGTTAATACTGCCATAACATTATTATGAATCTGCATTCCTGCAGAGATCGACAAATGTTTTTTTTCAGTCATTGGAGTACTTGATTCCTCCTCACTCAATTGTTTCCCTGCCATTTGGTCCTTTTTTACATGTCGACATTCTCTCGACTCTACCAGGTCATCGTTTTAATTTGTATCAGGTGAGTTAAGATGTTGTTAACTGCTCTGAGCAGTTCCTCTTCCATGAACTGGTTCCTTCAGCCAAATCTCATTGCATCTTGGATGTTTGTGTTTTATTTTTTGGGGAATTTGGCTTTCCTTGTTCACCACACAAGTCAATTTCTCAATGTTATAGTCATTCATCACTGCTGCAGACTTCTCATTTTTGTAAATCTCCCGTCTCCCTTTCTTTTTCAACTGCACTATGACCACCCCCTTGTATTTCTAAGGAGCAATCCATATTATCATTTGACATCTCAATTGAAAATTGTACTTTATTTAGGTGTTGTCAGTTTTGCGTTTTCAATATTTTAATAAAGTGTGGATGCCATTCATACTCCCTTATTTCATCTGCAATCGAGCTTTCATTCAGACTTAGCTTCTATTATTTCTTCTTTTGCCGATCAACCGCGTTGACACTTGATTTCTTGTGTGGTTTTTCAGATCTTCCTCACACTCCATGATTTCCAAGTGGTGGCCTATATTGTCTTTCAAGGGGAACTGTTTGCTGCTGTCCTTTTTGCCTCGTAACTTTGGTTCAACCCATAATTCATCATCCTCGAGTGGGTTTACTGTGTCAACAGTTGATTCCACAAGTGTGATTTTATCCACTTGTGTTTTAGCCATTAGGTTTGTTGCGATCAAGCTGCACACTTCATGGATGGGCAAAGATACTCTGTTGTTTTCTGCCTCGGGCTTGTCCACCTTTCCCTCTTTTTTATTATCCCTAAAGTCGCTAGTTGGTAATAGCTGAGTTGATGAACTATTTAGGTCGCCCGTAGCACCATGAGCACTTCCCTCATTGTTTCTTTCTTCTTTAGTTTGGCTAAAAGTCATCTGGAAGGTTTTGTTAGGCGGGAGAATCGCCTCTCAGTTCTTTTTGTCCATCATGCCTGTTTCCCGTGCCTTCGTGTCATCCTTGGTTACATTCTCAGAGCAGTCAGTTTTATTTGTGTTTTTGGCTGTTTTTTCCTTAGTTGTCAAAATTAAATCACCACATTTCTCGTTACTCTCCTGATGCGTTGCGTCACATGTTTGGGGTTCAGATGGAGGGAGTTTGTCTCGTTTTGCATGTTTGTTTGCGCTGTCACTTCATGCAACCACTGGTGAGAGTTGCCCTTTTGTACTATTGTCACTAGGGTCGATGGCATTTGGGGTGGGAGTAGCTGCACTTTGACCCTTCCCTGCAGTTGATGGCTCTGATGTGTCTCGCGTAGGATCTAGAAAAGATCTGATCTCATATACCTCAGCGTCTGTTACATCAAGCAGTTCAGTCTGCTCCCTCCCCGTACTAGGTGCAATCTGTCTGCCCTCAATTCTAATATCCATATCAGCATCCACAATGCAGCGCTCAGCAATCACATGCCTCACTCCCATACCGTCCATCGTGTCACTTACCGATTGCCACTGAATTCCTGATTTACCTTTAAAGTTTCGAATAGCTACAGCGGCATGCTGGCATATCTCAGGAGGCAAAGACGCTGTTTAGCCCTGGTGTTCGGCCGGGTCATCTGGTCTCTTTAAAGTCCATCCTCCGTTGGCTCCAGGAGTTCGACTGGATTCAATTGCTGAGTTTGCTAGGTTCAATCATGGGCACACGTAACGCTTTTGCAGTGTGGAATCCCGGAATCCCGTGAGCCACAGGAATATGGAACACTCTGCAATGACACTCCGCAATATGCTCCGCTATAGAGTATGGTTTCAAGCGGATACGTTACTGCAAAATTCAGTTCAAAGCACTTCAAAAGCACAGTTCCTTCATCCACACAGAACACTCTGCAATGACACTCCACGTTGGGCCAGCCAGTCCTTAGTCTATGTTCACAAGCATTATGCAATGTGTTTTGAATTGTTTAATATGACAAAGGAGGAATTTATGTAGTCACGTGATGGTGCAACATCAGTGTTAAAACGTCTCACGCAACACTAATAAAGGGGCGTTCCTGCACATGCAGTGAGTGCGCACCTGGAGCCCGACGGCAGTAGACCTGTGTCCGATTGGTTCTTGTACACCGGGGGGGGGTAAGGCCTATGTTCCGGGGCTCCACACACTGGCGCAACACCCTTAACATCAGATGGTGTGTTAATCTTTAAATACCTTTGCATGCTCTATTGACATTGTATCTTTTGCTTTTCTACACTATCTTTCTGTGGAGTTGGAAAGAGTTGGAATGTGTGGGCCCATTTCAAAATGAATGGGCGCTCCCAAAATCAACAATTTTCTTGAATATTAGTTGTTTTGTTTCTCATACGTCACACCACATTTAGCTGAATTGCAGGTCTCCTCGATCAACATAATGGTAACAGGGCTTCCTTAATGAATATATTTATGCTCACAGCCTCAACGTGTGCCAACGTTTGGGTCAACATCTTTAAAAAAAAGTGATATGGGCGGGTAAGGGGGTTGCATGGTGAATATCAAGGACATTTTATTCGGCAGAACAGAGAAAGAAAGTGTGCATGAGAGATGAAACTCTTGACCACCCCTTAAGAATACACATTTTGTCTTATTGCACAAAACACCCAGACTTGCTTATGGTGGAACAGGTTGCTTTAATGTGACAGGCCAAAGCTTACAAATAACTGCTTACCTGGCTCCGAAGGCGTTACAGACTAACAAAATATTTAAACAACCAATTATTAAATCAACACTTACATTTTCTTCAACAAATGCATTATTAAATAGTTCCCCTTACTCCCTAACTATCCCTTGGTCCCTACCGTCTCCTTAAACTTCTCAAGGTGTCCCGCTTTCTCCCTGGGGCCATGCCCCTCCAGGTTCAATACCTGTTCCCCAGGGTAGCCCGTTTGTGCAAACTGCACCACCCTCATCCTTTCCTGTGCTATTCCCCCATTGTGCTTCCTTCCCCCCCACATCTAAAGGGGCCATTCCCCCAGCAACTAAACAACTACGAAAACCCTTAACAACTACCCTCTATACCAAACTCCCCTCCCTATGACCTGCAGCCAGTCTGACCTGCCACATCAGTAACAGAACTTTACATCACATATTCCCCAACTAATGCCCTAACCTGTCACACAAAAACTGCCCAAAACCAATAAGGACCTTAAACAGAGACTAAAACCCATACATAAGAAAGATCAGCCGACCCGACCAGCTACTAAATGAAAAGGAAACCCCCGCTACAGAAATTAAAACCTGATGCCTGACATACCATAACAAAGGGGTGGGAGGGCGGGGTCAGACTCATGTCCCAACCGTCGCCTGCTCCAGAACCTTCCCTTAACCCTTAAATACTCCGGGGAGGGGGGCGCTCTATGCGCAGGCCAGCTCACTGGCCTGTGCAGTGCCAAAATCACCCCGGGGGGAAACGCTTTGCGTTCTCCCCGGTACCCCCTTTTTGGCTCATTGCACAAAACACCCAGACTCGCTTATGGTGGAAAAGGTTGCTTTAATGTGACAGGCCAAAGCTTACAAATAACCGCTTACTTGGCTCCCCAGGCCTTACAGACTAACAAAATATTTAAACAACCAATTATTAACTCAACAATTACATTTTCAACAACAAATAAATAATTAAATAGTTCCCCTTCCTCCCTAACTATCCCTTAGTCCCTACTGTCTCCTTAAACTTCTCAAAGTATCCCGCTTTCTCCCCGGGGCCATGCCCCCCCAGGTTCAATACCTGTTCCCCAGGGTAGCCCGTTTGTGCAAATAGCACCACCCCCATCCTTTCCTGTGCTATTCCCCTATTGTGCTTCCTTCCCCCCACATCTAAAGAGGCCATGCCCCCGGCAACAGAAAAACCCTCCACTGAGGTGTTCTTTCTGCCCCACCCCTACCCTTTTCTTCCTATTTCCAACTCCCTACTATTTCTCCCACCAGCAAGGTCAAATCTGCCAAGTAGTAACTATTCCCGAAAACTGACAAGTGAACTCCGTCTTCTCTGAAAATCATGAAACCTTCATAAACTATTTCTTTCTGTTCCAAAACCTTTACCGCCGCTGATGCACACATTTTTCCATCTCTCTATTTATTCCCTTCCTAGCCCGCTCTATTGCTCCCTCACTTCTCGCTCCCCTCCAAACTCTCTGTGGCAACAACTTAGTCCAAACTACACATGCTTGGGGCCACATTTCCTTGACGAATACCAAATCCCTTTTCATTTTTCTAAGAAGAGCCACACTTGTATATCTTACCACATCATTTTCCCTTGCATGAATGATCACCCCTTCTGGATACCCATAGCGTTCCCTCAACCCCACCAACATAGGCAGCAGCTGATCCCAGCAAAGTCCCCCTAAACCAGACCATTTTACCAATGCCACTTTGTAAATGCAACCCAATTGCCTGCCAAACAGCTTTTCTCTGCCTCCTTCCCTGCCCACTTAACAATAGAATGGCCCACAATCCAAATCTGCGGCATCTCCCCAGGCCTCAGAGCAGCATTTGAAAAAGAAATTAGAATATCACTTACAAATCACAGCCATACCACCAACATTAGACACTCCTGGGATCCAACAAAATCTGCTTTAAACGTCCCCTTTACCCAGATCCCTGACATACCCCTTGTATCTTCGGACTTCCGCAGCCCCAAACTTTTCAACTTATCCTCTGATAAGCTCAACCTGTTACCTTCAGAGGCTGCTCCCATCCTGAATTAATGAGTTCCAAACTCTTCTGCCTTTTCCCCAACCATTACCAAAACCTTTCGTAGCACCCCCAAAACTTGCACCGTTGAAGCTGCCGCCCCATCCTCATGTTAAAAAACCAAACCTGTCCTCACTCTGCACCGCTCCTTCCATACCAAACCTGTCCAAACCAGGCACACATCCTTGCTCCCTCGACCCAGCAAAACCCAAGAGCCCTTCCCTTTTTGATCTGTCTTAGACCTCTTGATCTTGATGTCCAACCCTAACTTGGTAAACTGGACCTCTTCCCAACGCAGTCCACTTACTCCACTTTTTCCCCCCATCAGCTCGGAAACCCTAGCGGCCCAAAAGAATAACCATGTAAAGCAGGTCGCAAACAATTCTCCTTCCCAGGCCAACCAGGAAACCCCTCCCACAGCTCAGCACAACCTTGTTAGCAGTTCCGCCGATACCGGTTTCCTTTTGTCTTTTTCCCTTTTACTTTCCCTTGCCCATCCTTCCAACATCCTGTTCGCCATTTCTCCACCACTCAGCTGAAATCCCCAAAACCACTTCCCATAGAAAGCGATCCCTGCCAACTTTCCGTTATTGTTGATCTAGACCAACCCCTTTCCATACACCTCAAGAGGAAGTTAGTGACATCATCCCTTCTCCGCTCTTCCGCATCCTCCCTACCCTTCCAACTACGAGCTCCCCTTCCTATGAAATCCTCCCAAGCTCTCCTGTATGCCTCTCTAGATGCCTGAGCAAGCGAACCCTCCACCAATGCAAGCGCACTCAGCTTCCTATCTTCCACAGCTCCTCCGAAATCCGCTGCCCCTCCTGTTCCGCCTCTGGAGCCAATCCACAGAATCTCTGCCATTGAAAACGAGATAATGCGTCAGTGATGCCATTATCCTTCCCCGGCACATGCGTTGCCTTAAACACAACATTCCATTCCATGCAATGCAGAACAAACTCTCTCATCAGTCTCGCCACCCTATGATCCCTTGCTGACTGCCTGTTCACCACATGAACTATGCATTTGTTGTCAATGTTGAAAGTCTTTCTTGTTTTGCAACTCCTTTCCCCACAACTGCAATGCAACCAGCAAAGGAAAAAATTCAAGGTATGCAATGCTCCTTCACTTCTTCAACCAAAGCGATGGCCACTTCTCCGCGCACCACTTTCCTCCCCAAAACACACCAAAACCTCCTGCACCTGCTGCATCTGAAAAAATCTGCACCTCCCAAGACACCGGATCTCCCTGTAACCACATGGACACTCTGTTAAAACTCTCCCAAAAACACACCCAAATCCTACAATCTTCACGAATTTCACTTGATACTCTTACCCGATGATGTGGGCACTTTGCTCCTGCCATAGACCACGCCATGTTTCTACAAAAAGGTCCTCCCTGGGGCCACCACCTTGCATGCAAAATTCAAATGCCCCACCAATCTCTGCATTTCCACTAGCATCATCTTCTTGGTCCCCACCGCTTTCTACAGCAATCCTACCAGTTTGCTCACCTTGCCATGCGGCAAGCGTGAGGTCATGGCCACTGAGTCCAATTCAATCCCTAGAAAGGTCAACACCACTGCCAGCCCTTCTGTTTTGTCTTCTGCTAAAGGCACACCCAATTCCCCCATCAAGTCCTGAAACATCCTTAGCATCTCCTTGCACTCCCTCTCTCTGTCTGCCCCGCTAATGAACAGAAAATCATCTAGGTAATGCAGTACACCTTCACAAGTAGAACTGTATGAGAAAACCCATTGTAAGAAGGAACTGAAACGCTCAAAAAAGGCGCAGGAACTTGCACAGCCCATTGGAAAAGCTTTGTTGATATAGATGTGGTCCTCAAATTGCAATCCCAAGAGCCAAAAATCCTCCGGGTGCACCGGCAACAACCTGAAAGCCGCCTTAATGTCACACTTGGCCATGAAGGCCCCATACGCAGATTTCCTCACCAAGTCCACTGCCTGGTCCACACTTGCGTATACCACCCCACACTCCTCCGGAGCAATTAAATTGTTGACAGACATGCCTCCGGGCCACGACAAATGATGTATCAATCTAAATTCTCCCGGGGCTTTCTTAGGTACAACACACAGTGGGGATACCACTAAATCACCCGGCAGATCATCAAATGGCCCCACTATTCTCCCCACTACTATTTCCTTGCCCAATTTCTGTCTTACCACCTTCACATTTACCACCGACGAACCCTTGGCCCCTGGTAACCCAGCCTGAAACCATGACGAAAACCTTCTCCCAAAATCTGAGCCCCTTCCCTGTCTGGATAAAATTCCAACCACTTCTCCAACACATCCAATTTAATTGGCGTAAAAGCCTTTCCCCACAACCCTTCAGCCAGATCCGCTCCCCCTCCCCCTGTCTCCTTGTTGGAAACAGTGCGTGATTGGGTGCTTCCCTGCACATTTGCTACATTCATGTTTGAACCTACATAAGTTCCTTGTGCAGCCGTCCTTATTAAAGGCCCAACATGCCGCTGAGGGCTGCCCGCTTCCTCCTCCCCCTGCCACCTCATAGGCGGGGCGACCAAGAAAGGGCCAGAAAGGCACAGGAAAACCACTTTGTGTGTGCAATGCCAGGGCAGGCCTCGTTGGTGCCATCCACTCCAGCCATAAATCCACATCTATTTCCCCCCAGACAGCCTGACTATCCTCTGCCATCCTTGCTATAAATTCTTCATCGTAACTCACCCACGCAAAGCCTCCAAGCTTGTAAATGCCTTTCTAATCACATCCATATATTTTAACAGAGCCATGCATCGCTCCTGAAATTTCTCGCAACAGACACTGGCGTAGATAATAAATGCCGTTGTCCAATTTTCTTTTGTCACTGGGACCCTTGGGCACGATGCCAGTTCTCTCTCCTCTTCCTTAGAACCCTCCTTTGCTCTCACTTCCCTATGAAGCAGCTTAAAAACATCCACAAATTCCCTTGCCTGAATCCTTTCCTTAGTTGCTGTCATCAAGTGTGCTCCCAAGGGTTTCGTGATGTCCATATATGGTAGCTTTTTCTCTTTCCCCTTCACTTCAACCACCTTTTCTTTTAAAACCTGTACCTCGATCGCCAATGGCTCAATCACCTTATCCGTCTGTACCTCCACCGACCAATTTTCTTTTTCTCCCACCAATGTTCCAATAGCATGCACACTCATCTCTCTCCTTGCCCCTTGCAAACCAGCACCTTCATTTCTTGCCCCCATTCTCGTGTCCCCCCTCTGCCATGCAGTTACCCAGTCCCTTTCCCTCTCACCTCTTTCGCCCTGCCATCGCCTGACCGCGGCATGACCTCCACTCAGATGCTCCTCATCTCCTTCCTTACCGGGCCCTGCTGTAGGGACAAAACATTTCAGCAGTCTCACCCAGCCAATTATTCCCCCGACCACTTGCCCCCCAACTCCCTTGCTCCTGTCTTTCACAATCCCCTCTAAAATCCCTTCTCGCCCTCCCCCTCCTTCTTCCCGCCCTATATCCTTCATCCTCCCACTGCTCCACATATTCATCCATCCTATCTTCATCGCCCCTGAAATACCATTGCTGGTGCGAGCTCATGCTCGGGTTGAGTAGATCCTCTTCTTGTAAGCCCGGCGCATCCGTCCAGCCACTCCTTTGGCGTTTTCTCAGCGAGCTGCAGAAATCCCTTCCTGGTCCTCTTCTCTCGGGTGAGGTGTGCTCTCCTCCACCCTCCTGTCTTCATCGCTAGGGGCTGCGCCCTCTAGACTGTCCTTGCGCCGTTCGAGGAGGGGCCATTCTTAACCCCTCTCTATATTCTTCCTCTGTAAGAGCGGGGGCTGCTCTGTGTCCTCCACCTGAACTCCTCCTAGCCGGGGGGGCATTCCGTGCCCCTCACTAACCTCACTAATTGATGTGGACCGCTCCATCCTTCTCCTACTTGCACTCTTCTGCAGGTACTTCGGCCTTTGCCCCTCTGTCCTGACACCGCTCTCTGCACCCCTTCTCTGCCATCTTCAAGCTCCGACTACCTACACCTTTCAGGGAACTCCTAACCTCCCCTGCATCCTCACGATCATTCTCCCCCCCGGCTGCCCACCTGTCAATCTCCCTTCTCATCTTCCTCGCCCTGGATTCACCCACCTCTTTTCTACAAGCCACTACAGCTGTGAGAGGCCCATCTGCTGCTTCCCTCCGCTGCGGCCTCCCCCTCTTTCTTCCCCTTCCCCCGAAACCTCAATCACAGCCCCCTCCAGCTGGGCCTTGGATGCCCTACTAATGATCTCCAAAGCCTCCCTGAGGGCCTTAGCATCTACCAGACCCTTCATCTTAGCACCCTGACCCACCATCCTACTTAAGCAGTGCAACTGCGCACTTGCACACTGACCTGCTGGACTGCCTGGTTAGTCCTGAGCCTTTCCCCTTCAATGAAAGAAAAAGAGAGGAACACAGTGCCAACTGTACTGGCAATGGCTCCCTACAGATAAGCCCAAAAACTTAGAAATTGACAATTGTGGAAAGAATCCAAATTAATGGCACACCACAAATGTAGTATGTACTTCCAGAGTTATTAATTAGTAATGAAAGTAACCAGGCAGGTCCTCAGGGAAAAAAGAAAACAATAACCTGTAAGGAAACACTAATTGACCTGAACTACATAATAATTCCTACTAGCAGGAACTAACTTAAACATTGTTTTTGTAATTTTCTTTTTTTTATATATTGCCCCCAAATAAATGCAACTGACAGAAAGGGCCGCCAAGGGCTAATAAGCCTGATGAAATTAACCCCAGAACACCAGGCTGTAACAAAATGAATACATTCAGAATGTAAAAAACTGAATGCGCTGCTTTAGTCACAAAGAAAGCTCTGTTACTAATAAAAGACGTGCAGCCCCTTTAAAAGAAAAACGACGCCACTTCTGGTGCTCTAATGACTCCGCAACACACACGGAGCGCCGACCAACAAGGAACGCGCCACAGCCCTAATAAAAAAAACAGCTGCTTCAGGGAAAAGCGCACCCGGACCAGAGACCCACCCACCAACTGCTGCACTAAACCCGGGGCGAGAAAAGGAGTCAGAACGCTCGCCGGCACAGCCCGCTAAATACAGGCCTCGCACCAAACTAGGAGAACCCCACCCCCCGCAGACCCAAGCGTGACCGAAAAGAAGCGCTACCTAAAGATAAGAGGAGGTGCCCTATCTACGACACTTCTGACTATTTTTTTTTTATGTATAAAGAACTAACCTAAGCGCCCCAACTAAACTAAACTACCCTAACCTCCCTCAGCTCCACTCACTAAGCGAACCCACACAGGGAAAGGCTCTGGAGCAGCCGACCTGTCAGACACACGTCCCAATTGTTGCCTGCCAGAACCTTCGCTTAGCCCTTAAATACCCAGAGGAGGTTGGCGCTCTATGCACAGGCCAGCTCGCTGGCCTGTGCAGCGCCAAAATCACCCCAGGGGAAACGCTTCACGTTCCCCCCGGGTCCTCCTTTTAGATGTATCTGTCAATCACCGAGGGCCCACTGGAACTGCGAAAGCTGAAAGGCCCTGACACTATATCTAGGCAAAGCCATTAGTAACACAGTCACACATAGGTTCTGAGTAAATGGGCCACTTTTCAGCTGGCGACTGTACTTCGCAAATGAGACAGCACACATTATCAATGCTGCTGGAGGGAAAACACGATTGGCTTACCATGTACGTGAACAGCAATGCTGAATGTAGTGACTTTGATCAGTATCCAGGATGCACCTGTAATGCTGAATGCTGATTTGAGTGGCAGTTTCAAAAGCAGAAAGCTGCAAGGTAGCACCACAGGTTAGGTGTCTGTTGCTGAGATATTATATCTTGGGTTGAACCTTTGAATCTTTTAGATGTATCTGAGTTCCTTCTGCAACATGCAATTGCTTGCTTGCTCATATTCACAATGTTTGCCCCTATATTAAAAATCAAAAGTAGGCACTCATGCAGCCACATATTAAACCCACACTCTGGGAATGACGAGCCTGTCTCCAACGTTCCTTCCCGAAAGCTGTCTTTTATCTGCTCCCGTTGCCATGACATTGGTTTACCTTTAATTCCTGTAAAACGCATGTACTCCCCCTCCATTCAAAAGCCATTCTTGACACATGAGAGAATGAATAATTCGACAAGGTTGCAGGCCTAGGAACTTTTCCCAAGCTATTCGTCTTACTCTCAACTACATTATAACACAAAACTAATTAAAAAGTGCCAGGTCTGACCTTCCAAGCATCCTTTCTTTTATAATCATATCAAGGACATCAAGATAATGTGATCTACTTTAGAAGATATCACTTGATCGCTTTGAAAAAAGAGAGAGCTAACTGTAGTAACTGCCCTCTCGGAATTTGGAAGCGAGAGGGTGACTTTGCCCATGCGCTGAAAATGTCTTTACGCACGTACGCTCTTGCTCCAATTGAAAGGTGTGTGTACTAGCCAGGTTGTGACCTATACTTACTGTTTCCATCCTTGATTACATTGCTGTTTGCCAGAAATTACAGTCAAATGTGTCAGGTACAACCTTGGAGGATGAAACATGCAACTGGGGAGGATTTTCCAGTGCAGCAGAGTTCGAACAGTGCTGCTACAGAGACCCCTGTACACTTCTGGCAATGGAATACGGCACTTAAACTGCACAAATGACATGTTCTCATATATTGGACTTGCATATATTGGACTTGCAGAGCACTCGAAAATGTGTCATAGTTTGTTGCATAGTTTGAAATAAACCTAATGCTAAATGATTGCTGTGTTCAGTAGAATTGCACAGCCACAAGTGAGATTTGGCCCATGGTAAGCCTTTTCTAATGAAGCAGGCATCCTTTTCTGAATCCAAACTAAATTTCTATGTTGCAATGAATACAATTGACAATGGTAAATGAGACCATTTTCGTCATTCCCCACTTGTCAGAAGCGGCGCTCTCTATTAATTTTGCTAACATCCTCTATCGTGTTGCTAGGAAATAGAGCATACTATCCATAAAAATTAAGCGGTAAATTGGAAGGACAACTCAGTAGACTAATGTATGATCTGCATATAAGAGGTGAGCGTTCCCAAGTATTTATTCTATGCACCTGACAATTCCATTATATGTACTCTGATGTAGTTCCCCACAATAAGAGCCAAGCTTTCCAAGTATGTATTCTATGCAAGTGATATTTCGTTTTTGTGTACTCTGAAGTAGGTCCCCGCAACAAGAGGTGAGTTTTCCCAAGTATTTATCCTATGCACCTGATATGTCCCCTATATGTGTGCTGATGTAGTTCCCCACAATAAGAGGCAAGATTTCCAGTATGTATTCTATGCACCTGATATGTCTTTTTTGTGTGATCTGAAGTAGGTCCCCGCAACAAGAGGTGAGTTTTCCCAAGTATGTATCCTATGCACCTGATATGTCCCCTAAATGTGCACTGATGTAGTTCCCCACAATAAGAGGCAAGCTTTCCAGTATGTATTCTATGCACCTGATAACCTGATATGTTCTCTGTATGTACTCTGCTGTAGTTCCCACAATAAGAGGCACAGCTTTCTAAGTATGTGCTTCTTGCACTATTCCAGGCACTGTGTCTGCCTGTTCTGTAACTATGTAATGTGTATGATGGCAGCACTTCTGTAACCATATCCTTAAGATAAAGTGCCTGCGGATTGTGGTTCTTTTTAATCATTCCCGTTCTGAAGCCTCTGTCAAACATTGTGGGATGACTGTTGGCTACTGGATGAGTCAGAACTGGCTTAAATTGAATGGTGAAAAGACTGAGGTCCTGGTAGTTGGCACTTCTTTGGCAGCCTCTGTCTGGACACCAGAGTGTTGTCCTTCCTCACTGTCATTCCATCCCCTACTCCCGGTGCTGTGGTTAAGGACCTGGGAGTTAACATCTTGCCCACCTTATCCATGGATAGGCAGGTGAGTTTGGTCTGTCAAGGAGGCCATTTCAAGCATCAAATCTTGCAGAAGATTCTTCCATTCCTGACCGCCCACCTACATGCCTCTGTGGTCGCCGCTTATATTTTTGGCACTCTAAACTACTGTCCCTGCCTGCTTATATTCTTCACTGCCTCTAAGTACCGCAGAACACTGTTGCGTGAGTGACTACAGGCATGCCTGTTTGGTCCATTTGCATTGTGCCTCAGGCCTTTTACGGTAATGGTACTGAGTTTGTCCAATAGAAGGTCAGTCACTATATACCCACCAGTGTGCTTTGTTCTGCCTCTGATTTATTGATTCATTTCCCTAGTTTCCACTGACCAGGTTAGGTGGCTGGGCCTTTACTCTAGGTATTGCATGCTTTCGAATAAGCTTCCTCGCTCTCTTCGTGCCAATGACAATCATCTTTTTCACCATCAGCTTAAAACCTACCTGTTTTGAAGCACCTTGGCTGACCTTTTTCCATTTAGTCTCCTCCTCAGCACCATGCTGCCTCTGGGTGATAGTGTGCTTTATAAATATAGTTAACATACCTTAACACATCTGCACTGTTGTCAAAGACATGTTGATGGTGATGTTGTAAAGCTCAACTCCCTTTGTTCCTTTCTGCATGATTCACTGTCACAGCATTGGTATGGCAAGTGGATACAGCATGGCTTCCTGTGTGTGAAGCATTCGTAAAACCTAGGTTTTCGTTTGATCTCCGCCGCTGCCTTTTCGGAATAGTCCTTTTATTTTATTTTTTTGACTTGTCACAAAACTGAAACATTCAAATAAGTACACTTGTGTCAAGGGCAATGCAGTGTGCAGCTTATCTTGTGGTTTAGATGGTCAAGGGAAAATGTTGAGCAAGGGCAACAGTTCCCACACAACATTATTGCCTGCGTTATTTTGATTTGTATTTATGATTTTACAGTAAAGGGTCTTTCTACAATGCACACAATTTAAAAGGTAAGCTACTGTAAGAGCTGCATTAAAAAAAAGACAAATACTAGGTGCTTAAGTTGCCCTCAACACATTCCTCGCCCTTCCCCCAACAGTTCACACCAGACAGCATACATTTGAAAGATGCAATGTGAAAACAGAAGTGGGACTAAGCACTCTGCAAATGTTTAACATCTGAACCAGAAAAGCCACCAAAACCTATAATTTATAGATACTCCAAGAAAGGTCAGAAATTAAAAAAGACATCCAAAACCTTAACGCATATTTAAATAAAAATATTATTATGTTGTCCAAAAGCCAAAAGCGGTTTTAGTTTTCAAGATGTTCTCTACCTGTTCTATTTCATTGCACGAGGTATTATTTCAATGTATTGTTGGGTGACTTAATCAATAGGGAGACTATACAGAGTTATCAAGTCAATGCCAAAAAACAACATGAGAATTCCTCGGGCAACCAAGCCACGATAGTTAATGCTGATCCAAGTCGTCATAAGTGTACATACAGCACTGTAAGCAGTAAATGGAATGTGAATTCTGTGTGGTGTTTTCAGCTTTTTTTGTATATGCATTAAATGAAAATGTCACATGCACATAGGCCAATTCAAAAAGGCAAACATGCATTAGTGGAAGTGTGATTGCAACAATGCTCGCAATCCTTTAACACCAAGTTCATAAAAATGAACCAACCTGGAAAAACATACAAGAACATCAACCCATCTTCGTATTACACAAGGCACTTTAAAATGACAGCTTCATTTCACTGTAAATCAGCTCACAAGATGTATAGATGATCTGGTCACATGTGTCACTGAAAGTCTAAACAGATGCAGAATCAAGGCTGCCTCCATTCTCCTTTTTTTAAAATTCCTCCATTTATTTTGTAGTGGGTATGAGGGTTGGAAGGGCTATCCCATGATCCACCTTTTTAAATGTCAGTACATCTACATAGTTATAATTTCTATACTTGTTGTCGTAGCATATTTGAAATGGGTGCCCTTTGATCAAACTCTCCAATAGAATAGTGCGATCGAAAAGAAGGCCATTACAAAATAGGACTAGTGTATTAATTTAACGTGTATGCAGCAAGGGGCCACTCTTATCCCATTTAAAAATGCCTACAGTGATGTACCTGTACTATAACTAAAAGTTCCCTATCTATGCAATGATGCAACATCGCGTTATAGGAGCACAGATGCTTTTCTTGTCTTGGTGAACAACATTTAATGTTGTATTGTATGTGCATAAAAAAAGTACGGAAGACATTAACAGTAACACTGAACTGTGGTCTGTAACTGACCAATCTGTAATAGCTCTAGTTTAGGAAGGACCATAACCCCAATACTAACCGCACACCATCCATGAACACAGATGCTAGTTGAGAGCAGTCCTCAAATGTCCAATAGTAGGTTGATTGAAACTATGGGCCAACCATTTTCAATCACTGGATTCTGAAATGTTTTTCCATTACAAAAGGCAAGGGGATATTAAAAGTAGGCCAGGAGTGAATGTACAGCTTTACCTTAAGAGCAGCCAGAGACAGAGACAGGAGATGACAATAGACTAACACTGACAAGTGTGTATTCTTCAGGCATGTTGCAAGTTACAAATAACACATGCAAATGGTGACAAACCTCTGGTTTATGATCATGATGTGTTTTCTATTTAGCGATTTCACAAAAGTGATTTATCGATCACATATTTACATGCAATAGCACACAACTGAAGCTGGTACTCATTTATCATCCTCAGAAGGATGAAAGGCTGAATCGGCTTTGTTAAGACTCCAACTGGCAAACTGCAGGTCACACACAGATTGCAACAGCAAGTGCTCAACCTGCTTAGCTATCTTACAACGAATCTTACTGGTTTGTGCTTTCTGGGTATGTGAATATAGGGTGGTTTTATTATAAGCTATATGTGCATCTGCATATTGGAGGTCACTCACATGTAACCGTGCAGGAACCTGGACATTTGGAGTCAAAACATAGCATTACTGTGAATATCTGGTGTTTTTATGTCAATAGATGCTTGGGTCTCATTATGAGTGTGCTGGTGCAGTAATAACATGCCCACATTATGGCATATGGGTACATTACTGCACCGGCACAGTCCAGATTTGCTGATAGGGTGGTGGATTTACTCCCAGCTATGATCAGGACATATATCTGCCACCCTAACCGCAAATATCTGCCTGTATTACCAGACTGACAATACTGGTAAAAGTTATACTGGAAAATACACCCATGGAGTCCTATAGGACTATTACGTGGTCAGACTCCTTAGGCTGTAGACCAAACACCCAAGAGTCTAGGGCCTGGCTATAACCACTGCAACATAATATGCCCATGCACTCAAGAATGTGACACTGGCATATGGATTGCACAAAAAATGTGTATAGAAATGCAATTTGCTGATTACAAAGAACCATTACACCAATACGCGTATACTCACTATCATGCTGATTCATGGAATTAATGTGTGCTGAAAATTACCACGCAAGTGTGCGAAAGTGTGCGAATCGCAGCGCAAGTGCAAAAATCACCGCGAAACCCGCGCACAGCGATTCATGGAAGTCCGTCCGTGTGGAAATCCATGGATGGCGCACATGTCTTGAAACAGCGTGTGCTACGCGCACAGCGAAAGCGCACATAGCGCAGCGCACACAACAAAAGTAGGCATAACACAGGGCGTAACACGCGGAATGAGGAAAAACGCATGAAAATGTGGGTGCCACGGGGGAAGTACAGGAGGCAAATGCTCAGAACGCCCACACGCGCGCCTACAACACGTATTCATAGAATCGAACGGGGCTAATGTGTGCGCCAAAAAAGACGCGCTAATCCGGAAACACGCACGCCAGCAGGAAGCAGGCGTACGTGGACCCGCACAGCATAAAAGTGCACACAAACAACAAACAAGCTCACACGCTAAGATGAATATACCGTTCCTTGCAGCAGTGGTCATGAGATACCGCAGGAGGAGGAGGAGGATAGTCAGGCCCAGAATTTTTACACCCAGAACCAGCCTTTTTGGGATGCCTGATGACCAGGTGTATGGGAGGTACAGGTTTCCCCCTCACATAATACTCGACCTGGTGAGTGAGTGGGAGGATGACCTCACATCACCCAACCTGTGCTCCCAAGCACTGAGCCCCCTTGAAAAGGTGCTTAATGTACTGCACTTCTTGGCCACTGGATCATTTCAGCGGACAAGTGCTATAGTGGGGGGGTGTCACAGGCCACGCAGTCACGCTGCCTACACCAGGTGTTGGCCATCATGACTGCACGCCTAATCAGTCCGCAGGCACATATACCTGCCCAGAACACCTGCAGAAAGGCAGGCTGCCGTCCAGGATTTCTACGGGGTGGCACAATTCCCCACAGTGCTAGGTGCCATTGATTGCACCCATGTGGCTCTACGTCCCCCCAGGGCAACGGAGCACATCTATAGAAACCGCAAGTGCTGGCATTCCGTCAACGTGCAGGTAGTATGTGATGCCAGTGATGCCAAGGGAATCATCACCTCAGTATATGCCAACTATCCAGGGTCCACCCATGACAGTTTCATTTACAGAATGTCAAACCTAAACCGGGACCTAGAAGCTGGACGGCATGGCGACACATGGCTGCTTGGTGAGTATAAATGCCACTGCACATGCATGTATGACAGATACTGAGTAATGTCACAGACCCACTAATGATACCCATCACACCTCCCCAGGGGACATTGCCTACCCTCTGAGCACCAACATGATGACGCCAATTCGGAACCCCACCACACCACCCGAGGTAAGATACAACACAGCCCATATTGCAACCCGGGGCATAGTGGAGCGGACATTTGGAGTGCTCAAGTCACGCTTAGTGGCAGCATGTGTCCTGCACAATGTTGCAACACGCTGGGGCCTGCCGGTGGACATTGTGGTGCCCCCACATCCCCAACCACATGCTCGGCTGCTGCGCATGGGAGGGGAAAGGGCACGTGGTGAGGCAGCCCGTATGCAGCTTGTGGCTAATTACTTGACCTAAAATCACACCCCTGTGGAGTGCACACAGCCCTGGCACATACCAGCTGACAATCAATGATGATGACATAAGGGACAGTCAACTGTCACAACCATACCAGCCTGAGATTGGTTACATTGTGTGCATCCCTACCTACCGAAACACCACCAATGCTGTGTCATTATAAGACATATATCTATGCTGCTAAATTGATTACCCCCTTGCAAAATACAACATGAAAACAGTGCCATGTCACCCAATCCCTCCCCAGCTCCGCCACCCAACACACCATGGCATGTCATGCAATGTGAAAGCAAACAAAGCAATGCACAAGACCTAACACAAGTGTAATAAAGTGCACTGTCCCAAATGGAAACTGCCAACAGACAATATGCTCCCAGTAATCAATAACAAACAGCACACATGAACAAATACTTACCACCAACACAATACAGCAACACACCATGAAACATTGAAAAAACATCACAGTACTAAGTCAAAGTAGTGGTAGTCTTACAACCTGAATAAACCAGCACATCGACCACTTCCAACTGTAGAGTGTTGCTGCCACGCAAATGTGTCATTGTACTGCATACAACATGAACTCCATCTGCTAAGGAGACGGCCTTGTGAAGACATGAAGAAGGAACCTGCAAATTAGGAGGAAGACATGGATGCAAAAGCACATATCAATACACCGTGAAGTGTACAATACAACAACAATACCCACTAGGGATGTCCACACAGTGTTGACTACAGACTGCCCACACAGCTCATGGCAGCCCAATGTCACTGTGTAAGTCACTGTCACTTGGTCACACCCTTTGCAAGCCCATGGCAAGGGGAAGCAGGAAGGGTGTGTGTGTCACGAACCCAAGCATCTAACCCAAACTCAGGGCCTCAGGGCAAGCCTGCATGTGCCCAGCCGGAATACAGTGGATGCCCACGGGAGCCACACAAGGCAACACACGGTAAAAAAAAAAGAAAAAATCAAAAATGGCCATGTGGGGCCCAGGGGGGGGAGGCCACCCAGGAGGTTCGATGACAGGGTGCACACCAACACCCACCTGCGTGGATGTTGCGAGAAAAAAATACCTCCATGGGCTCATGGCCTGCACGGCTATGCCATTGTGGGAGAACTGCTGTCATTCTCTTCATCCTCTGCTGCTGCATCAGGAGGTGGTGGCACTATGGGAGGCAGCCCACGCAAAGCCCTGGTATGGTCCTCCATGGCAGCAAGCATGCGGGTCTGGAAGGTCTGATTCTGGAGGATTAAAGTGCAGAGATCCCCAGGCAGCACCTCACAGGTTGCCTGCACTTCTGCACGCATGGCGTCGCGTGATGCCCGGATCTCCTCATGTGTTGCCTGCAGCTCAGCTGAGAGCGAACGTGTGAGCTGCTCCATCTGCTGTTCTGCCCTAACATTTCGGGAAGCCTCAAGTTCAAGCAGACTCTGTCTGAGGTTATGGAGTTCTACCCTCAGGGCTTCCCTGTGGCCCTGTGACTCTATTAATATGGATTTGCGCAGAGTCTCCAGTGCCACCCGTCGGTCCCTGTTGGACACCAACATGTCTTCCTTGTGTGATTGGCAAATGGAGTCTGTTTCCTGCTGTTGTTGCTCCATCTGCCTTTCAGGGGTGTTATGGAAGTGGCCACCATCTCCATTGCCTGAGCCATCATTTTACTGATGCTGCCTGTTGGGTTGCCATACTGTACATGGAGTTTTCCCATACAGTATTGCCTGGTGGCGCATGGCCACCGCATCGGCGGGCACCACACCTGTTTCGGACAAGGCGATTTGCACCTTGCTGTGCTGGCACTGCTTGAGGCTGCAGGACTGCATATCCCCTCTGATCTGCTTGCCCAGGAACAGGATCAGATACTGTGGAGTGTGACCCTGCATCCGTAACCACCAAAGGCGGACCTACCAAAACTGACATCCCCATAGAGGGTTCTACCCCTGGTGCAGGTGGGTTGGACAGAACAGAATCCCTGCCATAAGCACTGACCTGCGACAGCACATAAGTCTCATCATCCAACTCAGCACCTGAATAGAGGTCTGGGGAGCTGCACCTAGAGACACCCCTCGACAGTATGGTCTGCAGTACCAAAGTGTTTTCACCCACCACCACACGATGTCCCCCACTGGTGCTTGGTCGTGGCTGAGAATCCTCCTGGGTCTGCACCATCTCCTGAACCTCACCAGCATCAAGTGTGTCATCACCTGCAAAAACATGAAATACAAGAAATGGATCAGGCATGAGCACCATAGCACACACATAGACCTGGCAAGACAGAGATCCTGTACATGGTTTACACATGTCCCACATGACTAAAACCATGGCATGCATGCACTGTCAATGAGTTTGAAGGGGAGTCAAAAAGGCAGACAATGAGGACACAAGACGGAAAAGCAACACATTTGCAGCATGTTGTGTAGCACTGGCATCACACATCAGCCTGTGAGTGGCATGTCCAATACACATACATGACACATGCCAGCGATATGTCAGTGAATGAGTACTGTCGCACTTCCATGTCACATCGACAGGATGAGAAGATTAATGCAGAATAGTGTTGCAAAATATGCATGTGCCACACACTGCAACACATCCAGTGTACACTAAGACAGTGATTGTAGGCAGGTGTACACATCAATAGTTGGTCACTTCAACATGACATGTATCATCCACATGCAAACAGGCCCTAAAAATAAATTTCAGCAGGCCAATATTCCCTCGCCCTGAATGGTCTAATCATTCACATAACTAGGTAACTAAAGTGGCAACATGTGGGGTGTAAACAATGACAGAAGCATGTCACATATGTGGCATTAGGGATGAAAAAAGCATATGAGAAATGGAATGATCTAAACAATCAGCCTGGATGAACACAGAAAAAATCAGAACAATGTTGTTGCAAGATGATAGTTCAAGGGCAACAACAGTAATGTGGGGCTAATTGGCTACTGTGGGCAGAAGAGATACTGTCATACCCAAATCAAAGGCACGTAAATGTATTGGAGGAAGCACATGGGTGACCCATAACACTCAGGAGTACACACCCTCACCTGGCACTCAATCAGAACCCGTCACCCAAACAACATACACATGGATTATACACACATGCATGGGCACTCACTGGACAATGCGTCATAATCAGGTAGGTCTCCCACGCCTTGGATCTGTTCCTCTGTGGAAGGTCCCAGCAACAGACTCATGTTCAGTGAGTTTGTTGTCCTCTCGTGGAGACCCACCAGCAGTCACCAGAGTAGTGGCTTGATTTGAGACCAGCTTGTTCTTTGCTCTGCGTTTCAGGTCATTCCACCGCTTGTAGCAATCATCAGCTGTGCGCCTCACAAATCCAAGGGCACAATTGCGGTCCGCGATGGTCTGCCAGTGTGCCCTACGTTGACCTGGTGTGCTCTTGCACCCTGCAGTCACCACCATTTTTTGTCTATGTGCCGACACATAGGTCACAAGTGCATCAAGTTCGGTGTCATTAAAGCTAGGCTTCCTTGACGTGCCGGAGTGTGTAGCCATGTCTGGGGTCTCAGCCTGTAGTGTCAGAGCAATCTTCTTCCTCTTTTTCAAAGGTGGAGCAGAGCCTGAGTGGCTTATGCCACTATGGTCAGTAGGGGCAGAGGCGCAGGTGGACTGGGTACTAGGAGTGTGCGAAGGCACAATGACCATAGGTCTTGGTGCAGGCATTGGCTGAAGTGTGATGTTGGCAGGGGCAACGTCGGTTTGATGGACCTGGACCGACACTGTCCCGGCTGGGAGACTCAGAGCTGGGGTGGATAAATCTGCAGCTGCCCCTGCAGCCTCCCCACCCTGCCTACTTGGGGCAGCAGATGACATCACTGCCCCAGATCCATGTGGCCTGGTGACACCAACTTGCACCACCACACGTGGCTTAGACTTGCTGACCTGGAAGTCAGCCTGGGAGTCATCCTGTGCCGGGTCAGGTGCCACAATGGGCTGGTCCAACAAGGGCTAAGCTGGGATGGTGTCAGCTACATTTCCCACAACCATGGGGGGGCATGGGGGTCTAGGGGCACCCTGCAAATCCTGGCCACGTCCCCTACCACGCCCACCATGCCCACCTTTTGGAGGTCAGCCACCTGTGCCTCCCTTACCACGTGGTCGCCTCCCAACCATGGCACTGATGTTGTTGTGCGTATGGGAGTAGCAGTAAA
Organism: Ambystoma mexicanum; assembly: GCF_040938575.1. Lineage (NCBI taxonomy): Eukaryota > Metazoa > Chordata > Amphibia > Caudata > Ambystomatidae > Ambystoma > Ambystoma mexicanum. Next base: position 1,549,030,375 of record NC_090929.1, read on the forward strand.
CGATTGTCCTGGCCAATTGAGGGTGAAAGGGGTAGGGTACTAGATGGAATTCATATCCTAGTGCTCTAGCAAGGCTGTCTGTGACCCATGGGGGAAGATGATGGGTCACACAACGCACAGGCACCCCGAAAACAAAAAATAACGTGCATGCAACCCCTCGTAGACCACCTGCATGGAAAAATGAATCTGCACTATGCTGTGGCACCCAGGAACACAAAAATAGACGTACGCATGTTACACGCAGCCTACAATGACCTCTGAAGGGGTACACAACACACGGGGCAAACACAGTTGGTAAATACGTGTGCGACTCACCGTCTGCCTGGAAAAACAACGTGAAAAAGACGCTGTGAAGTAATCGCGTGTGAAACGACAAGAAGTACAGAATTCACCCACTCGCTCTCCACGAAAAGCACGTACAAGGAAATGGGGTCCTACACGTACCTTTTAAAGCGGCTCCACGTACAACGTAATTTCCTCCAATTACACGAGCTGACACTCGGATGTGCAGTTTTTGGACGTGTACAACGAACATGCACCCGTGTTGCGGGAAACGCCTGCGCGTGTCATGGATTACACGCATTCACACGCAGACGTGCAGTTTTTTCATGTGCCATGAGCCACTATGCCCACGTCACTAGGGAAGCGCCCGCGCGCGTAACATCACAGACGCGCTTACGCGCTAAGGACCTTTCCTCGAATTACACGCAGATGTGCAAGATTTTCATGTGCCAAATCACTCCGTATCAAGCTGGCCACGCAACAACACACGGAAGACCACGCTCCTACCCAGAAGGCCGAATTACTGTCCCCCAGAGCCCTGAGCATGCTCCCACCTGCCATCTGCTGCTGCCTGCCTGCTGCCCACGTGCCCTGCTATTTGGTGCCTGTACGTCAGCCAGGGTTCCAGTTGCTGTGTCCACCCCTGCTAGAACAGAAGACTCCCAACTGGGATACCGTCACTCCACAGCCCAGCCCCAGGACCCAGTTGCCCACCCATGCCTGCCACGGGGTCGCCATGTCAGGGAAAACACCATCTGAGACCACTGGTGACCCCCAGCCAGAGAGGCAGAGGGCCACCAGCTTCAGTGTGAAGGAAGTTGGTGTCCTGGTGGAGCATGTCCTGGGGCATGCCCTCTTCGGAACATCACGCACCAGCAAGGAAGGACAGGAAAGGATCTGGGATGACGTAGTGGTTGCCATCTACGCGGAGTGGGTGGCAACCCGTGATATCAAGCACGTCAAGAAGCGCTGGGAGGACTTCAGGTCCAGGACCCTCCGCAAGGCCCGGCGCCTCACGCAGGGGGGCCGGGTCAGCATGAGTGACATCTAGATGTGGGTCCTGGAGCACGTATGCCCAGCGCTCCACGCCCATATCCTTTGGAGGAAGACCCGTCTGGAGTTGAGCAATAAGTGGCCAAGCATTGATGTGTGAGACAGGGCATGTTGCAGTGTGCTGGTTGTCTGATACTTGCCTGTATGTGTGACATGAGCCATGTATGGATGTGTGTGTGTATAGGGACATCATGGGCATGCATGTGAGACCAGTAATGTGCGAACCACATGGTTGGTGCATGAGTTTCAATGCAACATGGGGAGCTGTTTGCCAAATGCACACATGAAAGCGTGCCAGTGTCTGCTCTTGCACATGGTGGGGGTGTGAGGGATGGGTGCTGCTGTCATGTACATGTATGGTGCACATGTGTGTGTGTCTGAGAAGTGCGTATGTGACTTTGATACGCCATGGATTCATGACACATGTACGTGATCATGTGTACATTCACTTATGCAGTGCGGTCAGCGTTGTAGGCACTGTGTCTATCCACTGTGTCTGTGGTGTACAAGGCATGATGCATGACCCTCTGGTGATGTGTGTGCATGAGATCAGTGTGAGCCATGATGCATGTGAGTTTGAAGGCAACATTTTGATTAATAGAGGGCCTTGTACATGGATGCTGATGCTGATTGCAGGCGCCATGCCTGTTTATGCATGTGTGTTGCATGCATTCACCAATGTGTTGTGGAGGGACAGGATGGAAGTGACGTTAGACACTGCCACTCATGTGTTATTGCTTCCTGTCTAGGGGAATGTTGTACTGTACCCTGATCCTTGTGTTCTATGTCTCCCTCTATGCAGCGACAAGTGCAGAAGAGGGCGGAGACGGCGCTGTGGAGCCAAGCGTCGAGGATGCCTCCACTGGGCGGCGACGCAAGGCCCAGCCACCCTCCCAGGACATGGCATCATCCGGGAGTGAGGGGGCTGGTGCCGCGTCTGCCACTACGGCTGTGGCAGAAGGGGCGGGTGAGCCCCCACAGGGGCTTGCAATGGTGGAAGACGGTACAGAGACATCCAGGTTGGTTGTCTCCACAGAGGAGGAGGAGCCTGCTACTGAGACGCACTTGGGGCCCGGTGGGGGTAGTACCACTGGTGCAAGTGGTGCAGTCCAGGGCCAAGGTCAGGAGGCAGCACAGGTCACTGCGGAGGGGCCTGTGCATGTCCCTGTCCTTGACCCAGTGACTGCACCACCATGCACCAGCAGGGATGCCCCGTCCCAGGCCCATCCGCAGGTAGGGGAGAGTGCCATGTCATCTGCCTCTCCATACCTGCGGACGAGGGGTCCAATGAACGTATGGGCTCCGTCCTGATTGGTGTCGCATTGCGCACGCGTGACATTCGTGATGACGTGCGTTCTTCCAGGGCGGAGAACGCATGCCATCACGAACAGCATTGTCGCAACCTGGCACTGTTGGGAGGGGCCCTGGTTAGTGGGTTCCTACATGTGACGCGCACTCTGGTGGACCTCTCCTCCTCTGTGGAGACTATGCGCCAGTCGTTCTCACTGCCGTCTTCCAGCCCAGATTCCACCAGGGCTCCCTGTGGACCTGGCCTGCCCAACACAGCCAGCTTGGTGGAGATCCCATCCCTGCCACAGTCGGGAGTCGGCAGTCCAGCAGGGGTGGACACCACAACTGGAAGCCAGCTGATGGAGGATGTGCAGGCATTATCGGACAGGGCACATGGACAGCAGCAGGAGCAGGCTCTAGGTGGGAGCAATGATGGCTCGGGGCCATCGACATCAGGGGGCAGGCATCGGCCAGAGGGCAGGAGTACCCTGGAATGTATGTGTCTTCTGTGTGGCTGTGGTTGTGGTTGGGCCAGCATATAGGTGTGGAGCAGCGGCGGGCGGAAGAGGCGCAGCTCACCATGGTCAGGGCGGAGTTCTCCATGCGTCGGGTGTTGAGGCGGGCAGAGTGCCTCGAGGCGACTCACAGGGAGTTGGAACAGGCCATGAGCGAGACCTCGGGCCAGGACAGAGGCCCGCCTCCAGCAAATAGACATAGAGTTCGATGATGCCCTGGCCGAAAACATCACTGAGTGAGCCGTAGGACTTTCCCATCGCCATTGAAAATAGTTTATAGTGTTAAGTTTCCTTTTTTTTTATTTTGGTGCTTTTGGACTATGCCCCACACTTTTGTAAATAGTTTTTTTGTTAGGTAGGTTATTAGGTAGGTTTCATTTGTTTCGTTGTGCTCATGTACCCTTGAAGATTGTATTGTACATAGTTGGACGTTGGATTTATTTGGACATTTTAATTTCATTAAACCATGGATCAATGGATTTACCTTTTTGCATTTCATTTGGATTTGGTTTGGTGGACAGAGAGTTCTGCCCATTTTTCTTTTGGATTACTTGGGTGTTTTTGAGGAATTTTATTTTTTTTATTTGGACATGCATTTCATTTCATGTTTGCCATTATTTTATGCTTTAAGTACTTTCAATTGGTTTTCATGTTAATACATTCTGATCTTTTACTTCAAAGTGTGGGATTCACTCATTGGGTTCATGCATGTTGACATGTGGGTTTACTCAATCAATAGCAACCTGTGTGTGTGTGTGTGTGTGACGGACATGTGTTGATGTACATAGTTGACTTTTGGTTTGTGTCAGGAGATGGGCATGCCACTGCTGCGTGGGTGAGTGGGTAGGGGGACATGAGTGGGACATGAGTGGGGGGTGGGGGTGCATGGGGACATGAGTGGGGGCCTGCTGACAGGTGCCCCTCACTGCTGGGGGGTGGGGGTGCAGGGGTACATGAGTGGGGGCCTGCTGGCAGGTTCCCCTCACTGCTGGCGGGTGGGGGTGCAGGGGTACATGAGTGGGGGCCTGCTGGCAGGTTCCCCTCACTGCTGGCGGGTGGGGGTGCAGGGGGACATGAGTGGGGGCCTGCTGGCAGGTGCCCCTCACTGCTGGGGGGTGGGGGTGCAGGGGGACATGAGTGGGACATGAGTGGGGGCCTGCTGCTAGGTACCCCTCACTGCTGGGGGGTGGGGGTGCAGGGGGACATGAGTGGGGGCCTGCTGGCAGGTGCCCCTCACTGCTGGGGGGTAGGGATGCAGGGGGACATGAGTGTGACATGAGTGGGGGCCTGCTGCTAGGTACCCCTCACTGCTGGGGGGCGGGGGTGCAGGGGTACATGAGTGGGGGCCTGCTGGCAGGTTCCCCTCACTGCTGGCGGGTGGGGGTGCAGGGGGACATGAGTGGGGGCCTGCTGGCAGGTGCCCCTCACTGCTGGGGGGTGGGGGTGCAGGGGGACATGAGTGGGACATGAGTGGGGGCCTGCTGCTAGGTACCCCTCACTGCTGGGGGGTGGGGGTGCAGGGGGACATGAGTGGGGCCCTGCTGGCAGGTGCCCCTCACTGCTGGGGGGTAGGGATGCAGGGGGACATGAGTGGGGGCCTGCTGGCAGGTGCCCCTCACTGCTGGGGGTGGGGGTGCTGGGGGACATGAGTGGGGGCCTGCTGACAGGTGCCCCTCACTGCTGGGGGGTGGGGATGCTGGGGGACATGAGTGGGGGCCTGCTGGAAGGTGCCCCTCACTGCTGGGGGGTGGGGGTGCTCGGGGACATGAGTGGGGGCCTGCTGGCATGTGCCCCTCACTGCTGGGGGGTGGGGGTGCAGGGGGACATGAGTGGGACATGAGTGGGGGCCTGCTGGCAGGTGCCCCTCACTGCTGGGAGTTGGGGGTGCTGGGGGACATGAGTGGGGGCCTTCTGGAAGGTGTCCCTCACTGCTGGGGGGTGGGGGTGCTGGAGGACATGAGGGGGGCCTGCTGGCATGTGCCCCTCACTGCTGGGGGGTGGGGGTGCAGGGGGACATGAGTGGGACATGATTGGGGGTCTGCTGGCAGGTGCCCCTCACTGCTGGGGTGTGGGGGTGCAGGGGGACATGAGTGGGGGCCTGCTGGCAGGTGCCCCTCACTGCTGTGGGGTGGGTGTGCAGGGGGACATGAGAGGGGGCCTGCTGGCAGGTGCCCCGTACTGCTGGGGGGGTTGGGGTGCTGGGGGACATGAGTGAGGGGTCTTCTGGCAGTTGCCCCTCACTGCTGGGGGGTGGGGATACAGGGGGACATGATTGGACATGAGTGGGGGCCTGCTGGCAGGTACTCCTCACTGCTGGGGGGTGGGGGTGCAGGGGGACATGAGTGGGACATGAGTGGGGGCCTGCTGGCAGGTGCCCCTCACTGCCGGGGGTGGGGGTGCAGGGGGACATGAGTGGGGGCCTGCTGGCAGGTGCCCCTCACTGCTGGGTGGTGGGGGTGCACGGGGACATGAGTTGGTGATCATATTGCAAGGTGACATGTGGCTTAGCTGTGTTGGGTGTCCTGACCCACGTTTAAGCTATCATGCTGCAACATTTGGTGCTGTGGGCTTAGAAAATTCAAGATGGCGGAAAACCCACATGTGCGCTGAAATCCAGGAAAGCTGCGCAGTTTGTGCGCACACCAAAATGGTTGCCTTACTTGCCACCCACCAGTGCGAGAATGATAGGCCGGGTTGCCATGAGGGAAATGGGTTGCCAAAGGAAAAACAGTAGCGCCGGTTAGCTTCAAAGCGCTTTAAAACCACCCTGTGTTTCTCTGAAGGCAGGCTCAAAATGTCTATTTTAAACATTGCAACACATCTAAAAACTCACTGGACACCAGCAGACATTTGGTAGAATGGAGTGTTGTGTGCCTACAAAATCTGGGAAATGAAGAGCCCAAAACAATGCTTATAACAAAACTGCTATGGAGTCAGCAGTTTAAGTTGCACTGGATTTAAAGACACTAAAATCGAAAATGTTTAGATTAAATGAGTGACCTATGTTTGGTGTCACATGCCTTTGTAACTGTTGAAATGTCATAGTTTTGCACTTAGAATCAGCATTCTAGCTGCATGTGTAAAATTGCAAGTTAATTTAAAAAGCAACAAAAAAACATGACAGTTAGCTGAAAGTCTGGCTTAAGGAACTTGATTTTGCTTGACAGCTACCCCCATCAGGAGTGAAACTTGAGTCACAACTGTGTTCCCAGGCCTATCTGCCTTTTGCTGGCCACACTAAGGATATACCATCTCTCTGATAATTGAATTAAGGGGAGCCCCCTACAGAATACAGGAGCTCTGAACAATGTAACCCCCTTCACCCAGGCAGATAGTTTATGGCAGGAGTCGTAAATGGTCGTAAAAAGTGGCTTCCTCCTGAAGGAAAGGGGAGGAGCACTGCCTGTGAGAGCAAGCTGGCTTGGCAGAACTGGAAAAACCAGAAATTCAACCTTGTGCTGAGGGTAAACCACACCCCTTTGGAGCCAGAACATAACTTTAAAAAGATGGATCATTCATAGAGCGGACATGTGAAAATTTTATAAATGATACCATAATTCTTGTGATTTTTCTGCCCACAGTTTAAGAGGTTTTTAGAACCGGTGGTATGTTCAGGGGGGTTTTAGCGGAAAAGTGGATATTACTCTAAATGTATGCATGTTAAAAATCTGAAACTTCATCAATTAATGTCCCTACTCCCTGCGCACATGTATGTAAAGTGGGGTCAATGTCAGAAATGGCAAAATCAGTTAAAAAGTGAAATATGTGCCATTTCTGAATGCAAGCTCCTAGAAACAGCAGATTTGGGACAGAGTATACCTCATGTGATATGTGACATGGGTATGTAATTTCAAACAACTGTGTAACTGTGAAATATGTGTTTTGATCATATATAGATTTGGGTGCACAGATGACAGGGGAGTTTTTCAAGAGATCATAAATGGCTGACATCACTCTGACACAACTTAGCTCCCCCAATCAGGGGAGAAATGAAAGCTGGACCAATGACAAGTGAGTGGGGCAGGTTTAGTTATGACCAACACACACACCCACTTGCAGAACATATAAATGGACTACTGAAACTTAGGTAGAGACCTCCATTTCCATCTGCAGCTGGAAGCTCTGCCGGAAAAATCCATACTTACCTCCATCAACTTTCAAAGAGCCAACACTTAGACTCCAAGATAAACAGAGACTTCAAATCCCTCAATCTCCAGAATCCAGAAGCAGTGCTGTACCCAGAGAGAGAGCAGAGCTGACCCAGACCCATGTTAGCAGTTCCAGAGACCAGACGCTGTGCCCAGAGACCGTCCGAAGTCCAGACCTGTTGACCAGATCGTGACAAAGCCGCCTTCCTGTTTAAAATCTCTTGTGAGTACTCAGCAAAACTCAGCACACATCTCTTAGTTAAAATCATATAATTCAATCCATTTTTAATCTAAGTAGAACTGCAGCTTAGCAATTGTGTTATCCTGCCATCATTTTTAAAACTGAAAAAGTGCTGCGTTTAAAATTTGCAAAACCAAAAACGACCTTTACTAAATCGCTCATATCTCCGCGACCGTTTGTCTTAGAGACTTGCAGTAACTTTCATCTAGAAGCTGAGATCCTAGGCTTTCCTAGGACCCCAAAACGATAGTGGTATTCCTTGTAGTTCCTCTGTAATAGCGCTCGGCGCATTCGCGAATTTTACCGCGATTTGCAAATTTCTTCACGTGTAAAAATCAGCTGCTGCTTGCCTTCCATTTGCCAGAAAATCGTTTGCCTCATAAAAACTACCCTGAATCATTGCAAGAGTGAGCCTGAGCTAATATTAACTAGATATCACTCACCCTGAACCTCTGAAAGGGAATTAAAAGCATTTCCAGCATATTTCTCATCCATTGCTAGCACATATAAAAGTATTTGGGCCTGTGTTTTCAAAACTCCTATCTGTTTTCTTTAAGCGTGCTTGGGGGGGATTGAACTGAATCACATTTGATTGCATTTCTGAGAACTGTGTGCCTTCCTTCCATTTCTTTGCATTGCATAAAAGGGGGGGGGGGGGTAAATTGTCCAAGAAAGTGATTACATTGTCTTTTGCTGAAATCCTATCAAGTGATTTTTTGTACTGCATTTCATTCAACATTGCATCCATTTGAACCCTATAAAGCATTCTCTACCACATTATACTTCTGTACCTATTTACCAGTGTGCTACCTTATCCATTTCATGTCAACTCCTTAGTGATTATAAAGAAGTGTGCTAGTGCCAGATTCTCCGTTGTTAATCTTTATCATATCAGATTAAGTGTGATATTCAATTATTAATTTATTATAAAGGGTGATATATATATATTGTTTAAATTATCAAATAAACCTTTTAACTTGCAAAACAGAACTACTTCTTGGCTCAGTGGGGTCAGGAGGATTCCAACAGAGGGGTGTTATATAGGGGTAGTCATCCAGAACGCATGAACTGGACATAAAGATATATCAATAAGGGTTTCCATTCAGTATCCCAGACTAGGCATTGACTTAGCTGTAGTGTTGAATTGAATCCTCTTACAGCTGGGGGGCATGCCCATGGTCGATGGGCTGCCTGCGGGACATGACCATGGGTGCAGGGTAGTCCCCTGTGGTGTGGGCTGCCTGCAGAGGCCGTGGCGGGGGGGGCACCTGGGTGGACCCACACTGCCAATTCACGTGTAGGACTCCCCGCACACCACACTAGATACACGTACCCCGCTCTGACAGCAAAATTGCGTGTGAAACTTTACGCGTACCCCCAAAATACACGTACCACGCTCGCACAGGGCCAATCACATGTGAAACTTCCCACGAACCCCAGTAATACACGTACCCCGCTCGCACAGGGCCAATCGCGTGTGACACTTCCCACAAACCCCAGTAGTACACGTACCCCGCTCGCACAGGGCCAATCGCGTGTGAAACTTCCCGCGAACTCCAGTAATACACGTACCCCGCTCGCACAGGGCCAATCGCGTGTGAAACTTCCCGCGAACCGCAGTAATACACGTACCCTGCTCGCACAGGGCCAATCGCGTGTGAAACTTCCCGCGAACCCCAGTAATACACGTACCCCGCTCGCACAGGGCCAATCGCGTGTGAGACTACCCGCGCAGCAGAGTACATGTATTCGGAGGGGTGCGCGGGGAGTTTTACAGGCGTTTTCGAGGTTTTGAGCCTGTGCGCCATGTACAGGATTTGTGTTCTGTACATGGCGCACGGGGAGGGGTTGGGGCGTAACTGGCGCTGCTGCAGGGTCGATGCGCCACTCTGCACTACGGCTGGTTTTGGATGTTAAGATCCATGAATACGCTGTTCGCGGAAATGGATTTTGGCGCACTCGGCTGGCACAGAAAGTCACACGCGCACATTGTGCACCAGCCGTGTGCGCCACTTGTGTGCTGAATTCTATGAATTACCCCGTGTATGTTTTGTTGAGGCACTGTATACCTTTTTGGAACTCAGTGATAGAATACCATTGAAGTGGCAATACAAAATTGTAATATTGTGTAGTATTGTGCATATAATATTGTATTGTACTCAATTCCAAACATGTATGTAAGGTGTGGACACTCATAATTAGTACAGTAGAAGTACTATGCTTCAAACAAGTGTACTGTGCAATGTGCTCAGTTCCTGCATTTGTTTGCATAATCATTGGGTCTGTGGGATAAAAAAATCCATGCAGTTGGTGTATTCTGGTTGTTGATACTTAATATGTCTAGAAGAGTTTCCTCAGAATAACTTTCATTTTTGCTGGTGTATTTTAAATTATGTAGTAATGTGAATTAATATTGCAGTATTATGGTTGCAGTTAGATACCAGTTGGAGTATTCTGTTTACAGATTCATAGTTTTCCAGATTATGTTCTCAAGCACCTTAATTTTTGTTGGACGATTTCCATTTTACTCTATTGCCAAGGGCCATTGCAGTATCATGGGTGTAGTTATATGCAATTGAGTATTTATTTCAGTGATATGGGCATAGTTAGACAACTGTTGCCTTATTGTAACAGTTGGTTGTTATAAAGGCCATTGACAGTTTGTAGACCCTCAGTACTTTTCTTTTTTGAGTACTTTGGGTGAAACAATATTAGTGTGTCTTTTCCACAGTTGTTGTTTCTGTGACTAGAATAATTGGGGGAAAAAAAACTGTATATCAGCATAACTGATGTACTCATGGGCCAATTGTTGTATGCTAAATTGTTCCAGTTTCACAGGGCAGAAGGTTATTTTTCGTTTGCAGTTACATATCTGTTGTTGGGTATAGAGCAGTAGGCTATGCTACTTTTGTACATCAGTGAGTACATTTGGTTTCATGAATATTTTGTAGGCATTTGCAAGATTTGGTGGTAATCTCTGCTTCAGTGTAATGGAATTATCATTACATTCAAACCACCCACATTTCTTTTTAATGTATGCAGTATAGTGACCTCCACTGGTTGTGGCACCCGTGTGGTAGTTTATGCCTACTGTTGTGAAGGTTTTATTGCCAAGTGTTACTTGCCTGTGTGTGAAGCTAGTAAGCTTGAAGTTGTTTTTGGTACCATCTGCACTGTATCGTAAAAGCATTACTATTACGTATTGGCTATGTGAGTTTATCTGTAAGGTGGAACGATTGTCTGAATTGCAAGTAGTATATAATATGCCATGATTTGCCTTTTGTACCAGCTGCTGAAATGGAATTGATTCACAGTTAGGTATAGATACATACACAAAGTGCTCATTAGGGACTTGTTTGTGCGCCACATGGTTGCAGAGAGTGCACTGTTTACACATGTATGAAATCTGGAATATTTCATTTATAGTTATGTTTTTGCTTTTCAGTACTTGCTGTAAGTACATTAGACATTATTGTGGATCTTCTTGTGTGTTTATAGTGAATCTCACCAGTCCTGCACAGAAGTCCATTTCCTGCCTGGTACGGTTTGAGAACTCTTTTCCTGATGCAGCAGGACCAAGGCTTAAATTTCCCTTATAAGGCTGTTCCGGTTTAACGGTCTGCAGTTTCGTAGCTACCACATTCTATATTGGAGTGCATTTTTATGTCAAAGCTGTATAATTTTTGTAACAGTGTTTTATCAGATGATATGTCATACCACAGGTCTTTCAGCTCTGTTTTCTCATCTTTGTTTAAGCAGTCTGTGACATGTTGTGCAACTGCAGTGGAATTGTCTGCAAAGTACTGCACATTTATGTTTGCATTACATAGGCGACAATGATTGCATTGTAATATTTGATGTACTTTATTTAATGCTTTGCTTCTTCTAATGCAGTATGTGTCCTTAGGCAATTTGCCTTCACACTGTGTCTAACAGAAGACATGAATCTGTTTTACTTGTCCTTTTGATGAAACAGGTCTGGGGAAACCAAAGCAGCATGTGGTGTAGTATGCACCTTTGTTTTTATATCTGCGTCAACTATACTTGCCACATTTATGTCTTTGAAACTGTAAAATATGTGTATGTTGCTCACTATGTTCACTTTCTGAAGAGATTTTGGAAGTGACATATTTGTGAATGAACTGCAAAACAGTAGCATTACTGTCCTGACCAAATTTAGGAGCATCTTCAATAAGCAAAAGCATATCGGTGTGTGGTACTCCTCTGGATTGATATTCTTTTCTCCAAAAGAAGTTCTGCACTTCTCCTAGGGGAGGAATTGTTTTATTACAGATGAAGTGCAGCATGGCAATAAAGCAGTTATGCAAGTACCTTGACACATTTACAGGGTCAAGAGAGCGGACTTCGACTGGACTTATCATCTCTATCCCTGCTTTGTTTTTGTTTTCTATGTGTAGGAAAATGTGCCCATGTCTTCCCATGCGTACTTTACATAACTTAAAGTGACATGCCATGTGGGAGGGCCAAGGTTGCGTAGCATACACCGTACATATGCGTGATGTCAGAGCCAGCATTATTTTGTATCAGGCATGTTTGCCAAGATATTTGAAATACTTGACTGTAAAACTTCATCGTTCTATTGCACCTTTTGAAGTAGCTGCGTAGCAGACATGTTTAAACAATTGGAACCTATTTTCAATGTGTGTTCAACTCGGTAACATAGGGTTTCTAGTTCACTTTCATACAGGAGGTGGAATATGTATTCAACATTTTGTCTGAATCTGGGGACTTCATAATACATTTGTAAAGAGCCGTATTCTGATGCTGTTATTTGTGGGCATCTTTCATCATATCTTCCACCTTTTCCAGTAGGAAAGAGTAGAGGAACAGCTTGTGCTACTACACATTTCTCTCATATGTTGATTGGAGCTCGTTTGTCATGCCGCATTTGATATCTTTCTAGTAAATCATCTATGCTGTCTTTGGAGAGCAGTGGGTGAATTCTCTAAAATATTGCATTCTCTAGAAGGATCTAGAAGTTCAAATTGGCCTGTTGATGAGGAATCTTGAATTATTTTGGTGGTTTCTCTCAGGTTTTCTTCAATGTTTATTTCTTTGTAGTATTCATTGTTCTCTTTAAGATATTGCAGGGCTTCTCTAACTTTGTTTAAGTCTACTATTTGCTGTACATTTTATTTTGTTTTTTGTAGGTACACCATTCACTAGGATAATTAAAGATTGATCTATTGGCCGTTGCACTCCCAGTTTATTTACATTTTGTTTTAGATCTAATGGTAAATAAGCTACTTTGCTGCAAATTCCTTTCAGTAATTCAGAAGGAGGCAATTTGGCTGTTTTTGGTTGATGGCTTATTATCGCTTGGTATGGGTGTACTGTTTGGAATACAATGTTTTCATACAAATTAAGCTGTTGCAGTGGTTTTGGCAGAGGGAATATTTCCAAGTTATAAGTGATAGCCTAAGAAGGCATTTGGTTATTATCAAGCTTTTCAGTGCAGTATGTGCAAAGTATTGAGGGGTTAGAAATGTCATATTTGTTCTCTGCTATAAGGTAGATAGCTAATTGGAACCATTGGGATTCCTCATTGTCTGTACTGCGACAACCTAGACATACTTGGTTTGGTACTTCAGCAGATGCACTTTTAAACTTTGCTATTTCTCTTTTGTATGTGTGGAATAGAAGGTTGGCATCTGCAAGAGAGTCGCTACTATGCTCTAAAGTTACTGGACTTTGTAAGTGTTCTTCAATTCCAAAATATTTGCTTTGTATGTGGTCTATTTCTTCCAGGAATTCTTTGGCTGTGCCATCAAGGTGAATGTGATTTAAATGCTCCAGTGCTAAAGCAGGATTTTTTGCATAGTACAGTCTCTGAATGAGATGTTGTATAGTAGAATGGTATGTTGCTAACATTTTGATCTGGTGGAAGTTGCTTTTGCAAGCAGGCCCAGAAATGCATGCTAATGAATGTCCTTGAAGTCCTGTCCATGGAGTCCATGTCCACTCCATGTCCACATGGAGTCCATGTCCACAGGAGTCCATGGTGTGTAATATTTTTCTTTTTAATTTCTCTTTGGCTTTTAAATACTGATTGAGGAATTACCGTAAAGATTTGAAGGATTGTTTTTGTATATTACACATTGTGGTGCATGGTCATTTGTAGAGGGGATGGATTGGTTTGGTGGAATGGAGTGTTGATTGGAAATTTGTTGGGGATATTCTTTCAATCAGCGTTTCTTCTGCCATAATGGTACTGTCTACCTTTTCAAACCCTCGGCCACTGCTATGTATGGCAATTGGTTTTGTTTGCTCTTGTTTATATGCCTCTTCATTGAAATATGGCTCTGTGCTGTTTGTGTGTATCGACTCACCTGCACAGAAGTTTGCAAAGGTATCTTTGGTGATGTTGCATATGTTGTGAAGTACGTTTTGTAGTTTACACATTACTTTTGTTAGTGGTTTCACTCTGTTTAAAAATAATATCAACAATATCCTTTTGAGGAGCATTGAAGTGTTCATGAGAGCTTACAGGACCTGTTCTCTTCTGTAAGTTTGAAGGTGTGAGCATGATTTCTCCCCTGTTTTTATAAGGTTCTGAAGGACTCTATGGTGGAAAATTGTTTGTAAAATTAATGTTTTGGAATGCTTACCTTTGGCTACGCTAACATTGGTAGATGCAGTGTTACCAATACTGGTAGTTGCATTCTTCTTAATACACTTCTTTTTTAGTTTTACATTTTGGAAGGGGGGTCACACTTTTTTTTCCTGCAACCTGGTTCTGTTTTCCTGAGTGACTGTATTATCTGTTTTGTTTTCACTTTTTGTACAATGCCTGCTAGGGGCAGATGGCTCTTTTGCATGCATTGAGTTTTATCTGCTTTTTTTCTGCGTTCTTTTCTATGGAGTTGCTTTTTGGTAGGCATTATCTTGTGTCTGCTAGAGAAAAAAGGAAAGTGTGAGTTTGGAAGTTGTGCAATGTGTTGGTGTGCACCCTGTATGAGAGTTTGAATATGAGGGTAGGCATACATAAAGTGGTGTGGGATTGTGTAAAGGGCTGTTACTTTTGGTTGGGAAGGTTGTACTGGTATGTTTGTCTGTTTCTGTGTGAAATGTTTGCTTAAGTGTGTGTGACAGTGTGTGACAGTGTACTGTGCTTGAAGAAGTAAGGGCATTACAATGTTTTCACAAAACTAGTGGGTGTTACCATACTGGTGTTCAAGTGGACCTGCTAAGGTGCAATGAGTAAGAGTGAAGCAACTACTGTTGGGTAGGATAGAATGTTCTACGTTACAATAGGCCAACACTGCACTGTCTGAATAACAGGCAGAACACTACTACAGTACTGCACTTACTTAGTTGGATGTGAAGAGTAGGTTTTTTCTGGGTTTAATCTTCCACTGGAGACGTCACTGGCTTTCAGGAGGCTGTTATTCACTGCAATTGCGAAAGAAGGAAGTCAGTGGGTATGTGTGATAATGGCACAGGAATTTCAATAGGAGAACACATTATTTAATGTTAGTCGGAGGATTCGTTGGCAGGAAGAGTTAGTGTGTGTGCTCCATTGTACAGCACTGTATAGGAATGGGGACTTGGGAGCACCAGTATCGTTGCAATGGGGGGAGGTGGTGTTTTGATAAGTGTACCCTATTGGGCTGCAATTTTGCAAGTGTGTGATTTGCTGTTGCACTACTTGTTTTGGAAATTGATTAGTGCAAGTCCTATGAGGGTGAGAAAAAGGCTCAGAAAGATGTATAGATTACAAAGAAGAATGTTACAGTGTGTGGATTTTATTAACTGTCCCACACATAGATGCTTGCTACTTGAGTGCAGAAATACTTTCCTGTTGTTTCATGTATGTATCCAAATCTACAGATAGAACTGTTTCGAATGTACGCATGAATTTCTTTGCTTTCCTTCCAATGGTGCATTTTGTGAATTGTGCAATGTATGTACGTGCCATGATTTTCTAACATACATGCAGTTTCCCTTTTCTGTGTGCATTCTTGGCATTTCACAAAGGATCTGGCACTTGAACCTGCTGGGCAAATTTTACCAATGTTTTTTTTTACAAAAAAGCACAGGCAGTGCTGCTAAAATTAAAATATGTGGTTTGCATCTGTTATGCATGTAGTCAGTAAAAGAAAACATTGAAAGCACACAGCATTGTAAGTAACTGTCACTTGATGTCAGGAGATGGGGCAAATAAGAGTATGATTATTGATTAAGTTATGCAGGGTAAATGGCAGGTACCCTGTTCAAATGCATGCAATCTATATACTTGCTATCCTTTGGTAATATGCATGCAGTTTTTGTTTTTTATGTGCATTCTGGGCATTTTACAGTAGGTGTGTTAGTGTGGGAAGGGGCTGCAAAAGTGACAGAAGGAATGAAAAACATAACAGTTTGCACATTACAATGGGTGATATGGGCAATCATATATGTCGTGGTAATAGGTTTACAAAGGATCTGGAAGTTGAACTTGCTCTGCAAATGTTCCCAATGTGTTTTTTTTACAAAACTAATCACAGTGCTGCTAAAATTGAAATATGTGATTTGCAGCTGTTATGCAAGTGGGCATAGTATGATTATTGAGTATGTCATGCAAGGTAAGTGGCAGGGACCCTGTTCCATGTATGCAATCTATGTACTTGCTAAGCTTTGGTAACATACATGCAGTTTTCATTTTCTGTGTGCTTTAAAAATATATGCATACCTGTATTTTGTGTTGATGGATGTAGATGAATCTTTAAGTGGAAATCTTGGAGAGTTTTACAGTACCTTTGGATGCATGTGCTTGGGAATCACAGGAGACCTGTACTCTTTATGTTGAACAGTACATCTGCAGTGTTGTACTGAGCTGACAGAGTTAGATGTAGAGATCTTGGATTTGATTGGTGGATGGGTGTGTGACTGCTTAACAGTAGCCAATAAGAGAGTGCTGCATGAGTGAAGTGGAAAGGCAAGAAGGGTTTCCCCTGTGTTACAGGATCCACGAAAACTGCAGTAGTTTGTGGATCGCACATGCCACAACCGGGGCTTCTCAGCATGCCTGACAAAGTAATGGGACTGTGGGGTTTAGCCAATCAGGTGTTCAGGGTGTGTTTTACAGGAAGGGAAGGTACTACTTTGTTTCATTGATGTGTTGGTTGTGAGTTGTGGTTGGAGAGCATTTGAGCTAAACAGTGTTCCAAGTTTGGTTCCTTTACTGAAGTTGTTGGTGGAAGAAATGATGCTGCTTTTCCGAAGTGCAAATCTGTTTTTTTTCCTGAAATACCAACTAGAGCACAGTGGAACAACTCCAATGTCTTTAATCCCCAGCAAAATGTTGGAAGCCACCTTGTTAATGGATGCATGGGTATAGTTTTGCAACATGCTGAGATGTCTGTTTTCTCTAATGAGAACATTGACTCCCTTAGTGTGCACTATTTTACCCCAGACAGCATTTCAATATACATTCTTGGAAATGCTTTTTTTGCTTGCAATCCAATGGATGCTTTGCAGAGGTTGATGTAAGGCAGTAAGAAGGAAAAGAAGAGAAAAAAAACACATAGAAAACAAGAGGTGTTTGTTTAGAAGCACCTACAAAAAAAACTTTTCAGAGCCACCACAATAGAGCAAATCTCCTACCCTCAGTTACATTTCTCTCTGCACCCCATTGAATTGCCCAATTTATCCAGAAAAACTACAGTAGTTCTCGGGTTGCATGTGCCATATGTGGATCTTTTAAGAATGGCAGGCATGGAAATGGGACTGTGGAGGCCAGGGGATTGGTCAATAAGGTTCCCTGGATGTCGTGTGCAAGGAGAGAGTGTGGCAGAGGCTCTGTTTGCTGAGATGAGTGCAGGTGGCTATGGGTATGGTTGTGTGATTTAGGAGGGAAAGTGTCTGTATTTTGGGGGACTCTTGGATACATTGGTTGCAGGTGTATGCAGAGCACTGTGGAGTTGCTGCACATCTTGGATTCCCTCATTTGGATGTTCACTGGTATGGAGTGCATGGCATGAAATGGATTTGCTTCCCCTTTGTGCCACTTTGGTGATGCAGGATCATCCAGCCATTATCGTTGTTCATTGTGGAGGGAACAGTTTAGGCCATGTTACTGGAATATCTCTGCAGTTTTCCATGAAGGAGGCACTTGGGAGAGTCATGGACAGGTTTCCAAACTCTTGAGTAATATTTTTGTGCATTGCCCAGAGACAGATGTGGCTGCACTCTTCCTCATTTGGTCTGCTAGTGGAGAAAGCCAGGCACAATGTCAACAAGGCTGTTTGCACATTTTTGCGAGATGCTGGTGTGTCTTCCTTCCACAATGAAAACATTGCATTTCGTAGCACCAACATTTTTGTAAAGATGTCATCCATCTTACTGATGCTGATGATCGCCTTTTTTTCGTGCAATATTCAAAATGCTTTGCAGCCATTGTTGCAAGTATAGCAAGGATTTGTGCAGTAGGTGTTGGCCATTTGAAAACTTACAAGAACAAAAAAAGGCTGTTTTCAGCACCACGTTCTCCTGGAAAAGAATGCAATGGTTTACAAGCTGCCACCACTTGCCTGCTTTGCAAGTTTGCGGACTACTGCGCTGTTCATGGACTTCGCAGATTGGGCACGGGCCTGCACCATTTCATTGCACTTCTATTTTTAAACTGTGAAAGGTGTTTTTTCTTGTTTTATATTTTTTGGGGTATTTTTTGTATGAGACACACAAGGAAGGGAAGGGAAGGGAGGGTAGTCAAGGGGCACCAACCACAGGAATAAGAAGGGGCAGGTGCAGAGAGGAAGATGTTGGGTGGGCCTCATCGAGGTAGGGGGCACTTTTCTTCATGGTCCTGGACCGCAGCCTCAAAACCACTCCAGAACTGCTTACCCCTGCAGAGTACCACATTGCAGTACACACACAATACACTGACCTTTGAAAGGTAAGGGTCTACTGTGGTTCATACTGGCCTGCAAGGCTGAGTCAGTGATCCGCTGCCCCACAGGAGTGTCCCTTGTGGTTACAGGAGCAGATGTCGAGGATGCTGCAGTGGAAGTCAACCTACTACTCTTTTCGAAGGGGACGACCCTCTGAAGTGCTGCTTTGTGGTTGGATCTCAGGTGTCGCCACATGGAGCTGGTTCCTTAACTGTACAGCCCAGGTTTTCCACAACTGAGTACCATGTGACAGTCATTGCAGCAAACCTTGGCTGGTTTACCCACCCCAACAATGGTAAAAAGCCTCCACACCCAAGACTCACGTGGGTAGCTGGTAGTGGGGACTTCCACTATCTCATCCTTTTCCTCTTCTTGTTCATCTTCTGAATCACCACACCTGTTCCCCTCCCCAGGCCCTTGGAAAGGTGATGGAGGTGGTGCGGGCGGTGCTGAGGCAGAGGCAGCAGATGAAACAGCAGTGGATGCCATTATCCAGGTAATCCAGCTAATCAAGCAACTCAGCAACCCAGCAATCAGGCAAAATGGAGCAATAATCCAGCAATCCAGCAATATGGAGCAGTGTATGTTCTGGTCAGCCAAAAACAGAATGAGGAGCAGGACTGGGGTGCAGTCTTTTATAGGGGTGCTTGGGAGCACTGTGTGGACATTTGCACACTTTGCGGACGCTTCAAACCACAAGCTGGGCTCAAAAAGTTCAAAGAATCTCCAGAATGCACGGATCATGGTCTGGGAGCTCTGCAAGGGGAAAGTCCCAGTAAAACACCTTGGATTGCTCAAAAAAGCACTTTATTTAGTGTTTGGCGTCCCGGACAGTGTTCGCCAATAAGGCCCGACGCTCTGCATGTGTGCGTTCACATGATCACGTCGCGAATGTTCGCGAATGGGATGGCTGTCCGTAGGACACCTATTGCATGGGATCCATTTTGCACATGCGCCTAGGTGTCCTTTGTACAGGGATGGGTTCCCTGAACTAAATAAAAGTGGGACACAAGTGTGATGGTCAGTTCAGGACCCAGGGGGGGTGATGCGCATGTACCCAGGTGTCCGCCAGACAGGTGTAGGCTCCCAAACTAATTAAACTACGTCAGTGCTTTGCAGACATGCCAGAGAGGCCCATTTTTCGTCAGACCTGGGGGACAAGATACGCATGCGCCCAGGTGTCCGCCAGAAAGGGGTGGGCTCCACGAACTAATTAAAATCACGTCACAACTTTGCGGACATGCCGGGCAGGCGCGTTGTCTGTAGGACATAGGGAATGTGATGCGCGTGTGCCCAGGTGTCTGCAGGACAGGGGAGGGCTCCACAAACCAATTAAAGGTACATCAAAACTTTACAGACATGTCCAGACAGCTGCAGATTCCTACGGACACCTCCATTTTGATTGTGGACATCTCGGACAGGCTCGGTGTCTGTAGGACACCTCCATTTTGATTAAAGCCTGGCCAGACAGTCACACACTCTGCAGTCTCCTAACAAGGCTTTTAAAAAAGAAAACACACACACACACACACACACACACACACACAGCAACAGTTACACTTAGAACTTTATTTACACACATGCAAACAAATAGGAAAGAGAAGGGGTAGCAGAAATAGAAACATGCACAGGGGAATTGGGGTTTTGCACAGGCTGGTTATCAGGGAAGTAAGGGATTGAGGTTTCCTCTTAGCGTCTTTGCTTACAGGGAATGTGTGGGGATGGTAGGCTGGGACAGGGGGACAGGGTACAAGTGCAAGTGGGGCAGGGGTATTTTATATTTTCCATTATATGCCATTGAACAAGTAGTTTTAAATCTGCAAAACTGTCATTTAATTGGTCAATGTTTGTCCCCAGGCTGACTGGCTGACTAGTTCATTGGCCACATTGCCAGTTTGTGTTTGTATGTGCTCATGCACTTGTGTGGTAGCTAGTGCGTCGGCGCCAGTCCTTTCGTTTGCTGAATGTACTGTTAAACAAAAAACATGTTTCAGTTACATGTATAGCAATGTGTATTAAATCTCTTACTTTTGAAACTGCACTGTGTACCATTGGAGTTACTGTCTTCACTCATTTCATCAAGAGGGAAATTCTCCTCAAGTCAATCCAAGGTGCTTGCCATTTCTGTGTAAAAAAAGAGAAATACTTTTTACTAGTCATGTATACAGAAGAACCTGCACAGTTACAGGAATAAATATAGTGTACTTACCACTTTCTAGTACGGTTCTGCTGTCTCTACTTTTCACTTGTCCCGCTGACAGTTGCTTCACAATTTCTATGTAAAGCCGCACTGAGGTAATAGTGTTGGAAGCATAGGTTATTTTCCTGCTTGGTACATTCCATCATGTTGCACACTCTATGCAATTGCACTGCTGTTTTTATAAGTACAGAGTTTGTAGACCTACTTAATTGTTCCTTATAATTTAGTTATGTGTTGCTTTTAAACATGTTCAGTTTCTCTGCTGCATGCTACCATAATGTTAAAAAAAAACTGAGGTTTTGGGCAGTGTGGATTTTGCCCGACGTCAGCGAACAGTCGCATCGTCTGTGGATCCTGTGGTTATTAGCATTGGGCGAGGGCTTTCAGTATGTCATATGGTACATCGACACAAGTTATGGGTATCCTGGTAAAAACCTATGAAATTTAGTGAAAACACTTTGTTAAAGGGACATTATGGTTCAGTTGTGCTAATAAAAACCTGTCAAATTCAGTGAAAAAACATTGTTAAAGGTACATTATGGTTACAAGTAAAACCGAGAAAAAAACAGAAATCCGCCTGTTATGGTAAGCTAAGCAATTATCCAATTATAAATGCTACCACAGCATTCATAATTGGTAGTAAATTGGAGTTAGACAACATTTTTGAAGTCCAGGGGAATTTTGGTGGAATTATTGTGAGTGCTAATTCCACAGTGATAGTTCCACCAATGTTTGGTGTTTAAGTGGAGAATTTACCTCGAGCATGGTGGTGGAGGTAAATCTTCCACTTTAACATCAAACTGAGGGTTTGCTGGTGCTGAAAAAAAACAGGAGTACATCTATTACTACCCAAAGCATGTGTTGGTAACGGAAATATCAGCCAGTTTGACTGATCTGCCAAACTCAATATGACACCATAATTATCTTATTATCTGGTTTTGGGACGTGGTTTATCTTCCTACCGTGATTCCACTGTATTTCCTGTGTGATTTCCTCCAGATCTTTTCTAATGTTTTTATTTTTTTATTTCCTCTTCCATGTTTATTCTTCACAGTTAATCTTGTTTTTGTTTGCCTGCATTGCTGCTTCTTTCTGCACAGTGGCTATTTTGTCTTGTGGTTGTCCACATGAGAACAATTCCTTGCCAATAGAAGTTGGGGTCATGTTCTTATTTCTGTTTATTGGGCTCCAATCTTGTAATTGTCTGCATGCTATCCAAGCCTATTTCCATGTATCCTGTCTTATTGTTGGTTTTGATATTGTAAGCAGTTTGTCCTAGAGTATTACTCCCTTTTCGTTCGTGTTGCTTACATAGTGTCCTGGTTCTTCCATGTCTGTGATTTTGTGCATTAGTCTTGCATTGTTGGGAGGTTATCTATTTTGCTCACCCCCAATATGTATATTTGGCATTGCTTATTTCTGGTTAAGTGCTGCACCTTCAAAGGTTAAGCCGTTATGCAAACTTCAGTGTGGTTGAGGTAGACTGAATTGCTTAAATGTCACTCAGAGTTTATTTGTGGCTATTTTGCTATGTGTATGTTTTGTAGTCCTTATGGGACATGGCTTGTTTTGAGGTTCAGTGACTTATATTGAGGTTCAATGCCTTATGTCTTCGTACTGGATGTCTAGCCTTGGTAGTGTACTGACAAATGTCTTCAGATTGGAAATAGTGTGCTCTTAGTTTCCAGAGGTCTTATTTGGTAGTTTAGATGGCCTAGGTCTGTTGCATTTAATGGTGCTTGTGAGAGTAAGTGTATAGGTTAAGTTGCCGAATCTGATTTGTAGCACACGCTTTCAGGCAGGTTATTTGCCATTTCGAGGTATTAGAATTGCAATGTCTATATGAGGTACCTCTATTTGCTTTCCATATTAATTTATGGGGAGTGAGTGATTATAGGTTCAGATTGTTTCTAGAGTTTTCAACGTGTTTCTATTTGAGGTCTGTTGTGTGTGTTCTTCCAGTGTTTGATTACTACATTCATCTGTTACTATGTAAGCTTGTTTCTTATGTGCACTTTGAGTGGTGGCATTCAACTTAGTTTGCTTATTGTTCTCTTGAATTGCTTGGCACGTGTCAGTCTCTTGAATCAGTGACCTTCTGGTGTCTGAAGTCTAACCTGCCTTAGTCTAACCCACCTTAGAAGTATGGATATAGTTTGTAGTCTGATGCACTGTTAATTGAAAGTGTAAAATTCCTGCATAGGACTTTTACTCTTTCAATTAATGATGCATCGCATTTCCATGAATATGTATGACAAAGAGGAGGGGCGGAAAGCAACTTGCATTCCTGACGCTCCCTTCCTCTCTGCCATAGAAATGCTCCCAGGAGTTGCGCCCACATGTATTTTCATGCAAGCGCAAACGCTAGGGATCACTATGCGATCTGCTGGCTTTATGCAGAGCAAAAAGCAGGCGGACCCCAAAGGGATCCATTGAAAAGGCAGCAGCGTCTACTTCATTTTCATGGCACAGTACAAAAGTGCAGGGCAAAGGGCAGGATGAATGCTTGTACGCTGCTTTTTGACTTGCACGTTTGCACTCTGCCATGCAAATGACCCAAATTTGGCAGCGGGGAGCTGTTTAAGTTGCAGTCCTATCATAATGGCTCCCCACTGTCAAATTACGAGCTCTTTTCAAATTAGCTCCCTTGCTTCCTGTTAAGTCTGGTCCAAACAGTTCAATCTGCATGGCATGGTCTCCTCAGCCATTCTCTTTGCATTTTGGAAGACCCTTCCCAACCTTGGGTTTCTCCATGAAATCCATTCTGAGTGGGACTGCACTGTGCAGGTGGGTGGGTCATGCTGCAGGTGAAGGAAATGCGACTCAGCCCTGACAGCACACAGAGATCCACCCATTATCGAGATCTGGTTTTCGAGGCAGCCTTTGCTAGATCTAATGTGATCTCTCCATGCTACTCTGGGCCCCTCGGTCAATACTCGTGCTGGGGAAAAGACAGCATGAAGCCCTCCTATTCCTTCTGTGCCTTGCACTTACCTGACACTTATCCGGGGCAGCAGCAGAGAAGGTTATTATCTCTGGGGTTTCCAATGATCTGTGATAGAGATCTATGGATTGCTAGGAGAACATGAGGCATACACTTTAAGGAGGTAAGCGCTCTTAAAAAGCAGGAAGTCCCAAACTATTGTGTGAAAAACATCATTACACCATTGTTAAGAACTTTTACACCATCAATGACATTTTGCAAAAACCAAGAAAACACACTTAACAAAGGGCCTCATTACAGGTTTGATGGTAATTTGGAGATAAATCTGCTGAATTACCGCCAAACTTGATTACCCTTACTGCCACTTGGTCCCGTAGGATTACCACGGGATTATAAATGTTGGAGATTCCCCATTTTCAGAGTCCATAGGATTTTGGCCAGTTTTACCACCCGAGTATTTACCGTGCACTACATCCGCCCATTTTGGAAGGATAAAGTGGTGGATTTACCTCCAGTTTTGAGCGTAGAGGTAAATCCTCCACTTTATCTCCAAATGTATAACTCAGGGATAAGGTAAAAGTGGCGGTAATTATGATCCTCCAAAAAAGTGCTGGTAAAGGAATTAACACCAATGTTTCCACGCCCCACCAAACTTGAGATGAGGCCCAAATGCAACGTATGTTTCCAGCAATTAATGTAACAATAGACAATTAATAAGTGATCTGTGAAGTATAGCCACCCACCCACGAACGGGAGTGAAAAGTTCCTGTGCTCTTGCTCCTGGCAGTGCTGACCTGTTGATGCATTATTTTTAAAATCCTGTTTCCAGGAGGAGAGGTTCTGCTTGATCGCATTATAACGTTTTTGTTTGTAAATTAGTTTACAATCGAGGAGTTTAGTGTAACTATGTATTTCTGACATCTCTTTTTGAGAAACTCTAAAGCTCATCGCTATTTCCAATGACACCCATTGTTGAAAATAATCAGAAGTGTGTGCTCTTGGAGTAAAATAATGGAAGAAAGGTCACATTTAGGGTGCATAAACTAGTTGTGTAGCCAGTGAAGTGGCATTGTTTTTCTTTGAGTGTTGACAGATGCTGACATGTTTCTGGGGTGAAAAACATGGTTTCTGCCTCCCCACTCAGGAACATTAGTACAGAGATGCATGGAGTTTGAAGGGAAACTCCATGGGGCTAACGTTCAGCCCGGTGCAACCTTAATTGAAAGCAGAATGTCCTGCGTAGGACTTTTACGCTTTCAATTAGGGTGCATCATATTTTCCACAATTTTTATGTTGGACAAGATGCACGGAACGCAACTTCGGTACCTCACGGAACGCAACTTGGGTTCCTGTTCCGCCCTTCCGTTCCTCCATAGAAATGCTCTCCATGTGTTTTCATGCAGTGCTATTGCTGGGGATCGCCATGGTGTCCGCTGGATGTATGTGCTAGCAAAAAGCTGGCAGACTTCAATGGAATACACTGTAAACGCCACCTGCCATGCGTACAAGGTAGGCAGAGTTTACTCCATTTGCATGGTAATTGCAACGTGCAGGGCAAAAGGCAGCATGCCAGTTTGTACACTGCATTTTGCCCTGCACTTTTGCACTCCGCCACGCAAATTACCAATATTTTTCAGTCGAGAGCCATTTAAGTTGCAGTGCTAGTGTAACGGCGCCCTGCTCCCAAATGACGAGCTCTTTTAAAATGAGCTCCTATGTATCCACTTCATGGGGATTTGTATGGCATATTGGTCTCAAGCACACCTTGGGCCTCATTACGACCCTGGCGCTAAGTGTTTAACGGCGCCGTAAAAGGCTGCGGCGCCGTTAAACACTTAGCGCCTTACTACGAGGTCCCTTTGCGGGACCCGACCTTAACGGCTGGTCTACACCAGCCATTAAAGTAGGGACCTGCAAAGGGACCTTGGTGCTAAGTACGGTACCATACTTAGCGCCTTCCCCATTCCCATAGAGCCCTATGGGGCGAAAATGGGAATGGGGAAGGGCCATGGTTCAATGGGGAATTACCACCCGCCAACCTTGGAATGGGGTGGTAATTCCGCATTGAACCATGGCGGACCCGTTACAACACCGGCACCAACCATGGTGCTAATAGCGCCATGGTTTAGCGTCGGTGTTGTAATGAGGGCCCTTGTTATTGGTGTCACAATAAAGTTAGTGATACACTCTGCAGGTATACCTTAATGTTTGGGGACATAAGCAACCCAACAGTTGCATCTGGCTTCCTACTAGGGCTTGTGATGATACAATTCCCCCCATAGTTCCACCCCTTACTCCTTTACCTTCTTCTCTTTTGTAAAACTGTACTCATTCAGGAAGACCACTACCAATAGTCCTTGAACGGGCAGAGGACAAATCACATTTGCGTGAGTTCATCCTTAATCACCCATTACTTGCTCTATAGTACTTTCCACAGCCACCAGCCTGTATTACTTGACATAATGCTGGATAGTCTTCTCGTCTGCAGGTTGACATTATGACATTCTGGGGATGACAGGTATGTGTTTTAAAGTTGGAAAGCAGAGCTGTTAGTGGGCTAAAGCAGGAGGCAATGTCTGCCCACCCTCAAAGGGTACGTACAACCAAAATATATAAGCCCCTCCCCCATCATGGCTGTCGGGCCAGGCCCCAAAACAGGGCAAGAATGCCCTCCAAACATCCATGCCTACGAATAGGGTACCCCTTGTGCTCCAGGAACCCTGTTGAACAACCTCTGTGCTTTCCAGGTGATACTAAATTTATTTAAAGCCAGAAGTCTAAAAGCTAATCGCAGCTGGAAATTAGCTCCTGGCGTGACCAAAATGTCTTAACCAAGTGAGTCATCATCCCCTTCCTTTATAAGCAATATGTGTGCTCTCGCGTTTCTTCATCCACTGAATTAGTGTTAGAAACAAAGGCAAGAGTTGTGTCTTTTGTGTAGGCATTAGGAAGGCAGTTGCCAGCCTCTGGCATAATATGCCCATGTTCTTCCAATATTGGCTAGCAGTTGCCCTCTTATGGCCAGGTAGAACCATCATGGCAGTGACTGGCAAATGCCTTTCCGTTGCAGACAGAAAAGTTGAAATAAGAGGCCAATTCAAGACACGGAACAAATAGAAGTTAAGACAGACTGCAACTGCCTTTGCTGTGTTAGGGAGAATATGTTGAGTGTTCAAGCAAGGAGGTATGTATTAAGCAAGCAAGCAGAAAGTCCAGAGGGGCTCTTTGAATAATGTAACAGGGCAGAGGACCCATGCTCTGCCGTCCTAGTAACATATGAGAGAATCAAATAGATCAGGCTTTGTAGCAAATGTTAAATGAGAAAGGAACAGAGTCGAGCTCTGCATTCCGAATAACAAAGGCAAAGAAAGGCTTGGCTCTGAATCCAGCATGAGAGGGAATAAGAGGGACCAGGCTCATCGTGAGAGGCAGGCCTGGCCCTCGAAGGGGCGCTAGAGGGGCAGCCCACATAGCGGGCTGCCCCTCTGGCCACCCCCCTGGGTCCACATACAACCCACCTAATAGGCATCCCCCGGGTCCGACACATCCGGCAGCGGACCTGGGGAGTGCTTATAAGGGGGTGGGCTTGCGATCGCTCATACTCCTTGTTTGCTGTAGCTTCCCCCCCGGAGGACAGTCAAAGCAGCAAAATCACACACCTGGTCCTTCTACTCCCATAACAGGGTTTACTCAGAGGTACAAATAGATTTCCTCTTTGTTTGAAACCCCCATCTTTCCATTCCAAGAGACACACACGTCTCCTTGCCCCACACAAAAAAGTAGCAACTTGCAGTTGGCAGAAAGGGCTTCAACTCCTATATTTGGCAGGAGTCCACTTACAGGTTATCTGCCTCTTAGCGAGCTGGCGTCCTAACTGTGGCCCACTGGAAGTGATTGTTATTTCCTCTCTCTTACCATGAGCTCATAGTCAGATGAAAAATCCAGAAATGCAACATACAAAGACATGTTCTTTGCTGCTGCATCCTTTAACTTTCTTCTGTTTTCTTTTCTTCTTGTCTTGTTTTATACAGTGATATTTGTAATTTAATACATACTGCTATTTTAATTCTAATTTTGTGAAAAGTCGAATTCTTTGACTAAAACACAATAACTAAATAAATAAATAAAGCAAAGTCCCCAA
Organism: Ambystoma mexicanum; assembly: GCF_040938575.1. Classification (NCBI taxonomy): domain Eukaryota; kingdom Metazoa; phylum Chordata; class Amphibia; order Caudata; family Ambystomatidae; genus Ambystoma; species Ambystoma mexicanum. The sequence goes on from NC_090929.1 coordinate 1,549,058,081, forward strand.
GATGTCCCCTATCCCCCCCAGATTTTATGTGTCTCCTACGCCCCTGATTGGCAGACTTGAGTGCAGATCACATGACGGAGACCAACCACACAGTTTAATTTGAGGAAGTGAATGTGGCCAGGTGCCGACCTTCTCGTTGGCTATAATTGGCAAGAGCATGGATAAGACCCCAAAATGTAGAACACCTATCCGAAACATGCTTATCTTGTGGTGGTGAATGGCTGCACCCAAACGATAGAATAACAGTGCCCTGCAATTAGTGTGGGGAACTGAATCACTTTGGCAATGCATGAAAATCATCACCAGAAGACCATGAACCACAGGGCCAATAACAGCCTCATGCTTGACCATCAAGAGTTGCTATGATGCTTACACAAAATACCCCTCTCATTAAAAGTGATCATGGTAATGCTGAAGATGTGGGAGTGGACCTAGTTTTCATTTCAAGTGCCATTGGATCCATATCCTCAAAAAGAAGACATCCCAAATACCAAATGTTAAAGGACATACTGTTATCCTAGCCACCATATACATTGGTGCATCAGCAAATGTGACGTCAGAATCCAAATTCCTAAAGCTTTGTCCCAAAGCAGTACTGATATCTTCATCAGTTCACTCTCGTCTCATGCATATCTGCTGAGTTAAGAATCCAACACCTACTTGTAACAGCGCCTCGATGTCCATGGGCTGCAAGTGCGCTATACAAATGTGAATAAATAAAATAAATAAATACATGCATGGCCTCACTGCTGATCAAGGTTGCCTTCATATCACTACATGTTGCCCATTGACTCTTTTAGACAAGAAGAATTCGTTGTGACATCATTTGGCAAAGATACACTTCTCATCTGTGACATGTCTGAGGCTCAAAATCTAATTCAGTTTGCATGCAGCATTTCTGATGAGTGCATAGCAGAAGGGATGTGACCTAGCAAGTCTGTCTGGACTGCCCCTTTGGGAATGGGACCAATCCTGATTTGCTAATGGGCTTTTCCCTTTCTGTAATAGCTTTTCAGGTGAAGAACAATGTTCTGGAGGGTTGCCAAGAGCAGTTGCCAGAGGTTTAGGAATATTTCTCAACGTTTCAACCACACCGTCTTTGTTTTGCTTTATGTATGTATATATATATATATATATTAAACACATTTCATTGTTTTGAATCTTAAACAAAACACCAAACATAACATTTCACATCACATGATTGGGGAAATCGCTGGGGACATGTGAATACCAAGAGGCTAGCATTCAAAATGTTATTTAGACAAAGCAAATAAGCTACAATTGGTGAGGAATTGTGATATCCAACAGAACCCTACCCCTCCCCCATTTTTGGACTTTTTTCCAGACAACCCTATGCATTATTGACCCTTTTTCCAGAGCCATACACATATCCATCTCAGAGGTCCATTTACTCAGTCGAGAGTTATCTCCCGCCCCATAAGAGTGCAATGATTAATTTCATCAGGCCAGCAGCCGTGGATATAAAGAACTTCTCAAATCTACTGAAAGCAGTTTCTCCCCATATCCCCAGAATCAGCAATTTTGGAGCTATTGAGATCTCCATTCAGTGCCAATATTCAGCTTGTCCAGACAATTCCACCAAAAGCATTGAACTTGTGGATATTTCCAAATAATATGCTCAAAGGTGCCTTCCACTCCCCCTTCACATATCAGACAGCACGCTAGGTCTGTGCAACCCCATCAAAACAGTACAACACGGGAATAATACACTCCATGGAGTATTTTAAGTTGAATCAGTTGCATTCTGGCTGAGATCCTGATTTCTCTTGGAGAAATCCTCGCTGCCTCCCATTTATCCGATTCGAGGGGGGATATGTCTCTCTCACATCTTAAGTGCGGTTAACTCCTTAGTCCTGAAGTCTGTGAAGACCTGATATATGGTAGAGGTTACTTTGCGCAAAAACGTCCCTGTAGCAGATTTGCCTCATGAGGAGAGCATGATGGTATATCTTTCAAAGTTAGGAATTGGGGGTTCAGGGTGTGAGATAGCTGCATATGCTGATGTTGTTTGGAATCCAGAAGCGCTATTTTTTTTGCTTTATATTTAAAGTTTAACATGCCACCAAGACAAAAGAATAATAACTATGGGGTTTTGGAACAAAGGTGCATATCTTACATTCAACCTGTGTGCTGCACTGACTTGGCTGTCACTGCAACTGTCAAGAGATCACCTGTGCTCTGTACCCGCTCTGTATCCCTCAAGAGTAGGGTTTGCAGATCAGACTATTGATTTTGCTGGGCACAGGTGTATACTATGCTTTAGACATGGAGTTAGACGATAAGGGATCTGTTCAGAAGACAACCCTCTCTGAGAGAAAATTGCCCGCATCATGTTATATTTAAATATAAATCAAAAAAGCCAGGGCTTCTACACCCTTCTACAACCACCTGGTGTATACTGTGTTCTTGTCAATCGTTCTGCCACCTGCAAACTCTGCAAAGGGACACAGAGAGTTATTCCCCCATAGCACAGCCATTTGATTTAGTTTTTGTAGGAACAAACATTCCAAATGTCACTTTCCAGATGTAATTCCCGTAAGAATGCTTAATACTAGTGAAGTTGTTGCAAAAGATGTGCTTGCATAGGATAAAGCATGCAAAAGCATCCTTTAGAAATAAACCCAAAGATCATTCCCCAAGCACTCTGCATCTGTTTGGCAGATGAGTGCCTATTGTTATTTACTTAATGTTCTCTGTTTCAAAACTATGAATGCACTGAGCCAGCATGAGATGGTGCATATCATTGCGCAATCCATTGGGGATTGGAAGGGCAGCCATTTCAGGGCCTTTGCCATTCCTCATGATAATGCAGGCTACTTCACATGCACCAAAAACACAATTATTTAAGCAACATGGAGGCCGATTCATGGAATTAATGTGCGCTGAAATTTTCAGCGCAAGGGTGCGAAAGCATGCGAATCGCAGTGCCAGTGCGAAAATCGCAGCGAAACCCGCACACAGCGATTCATGGAAGTCCGTGTGCGTGGAAATTCCAGGATGTGCGCACACGTCTCCAAACAGCGTGCGCTACGCGCACAGCGAAATCGCACATAGCGCGGTGCACACAACAAAAGTAGGAGGAACAGGGGGCGTGACATGCGGAATGGGGAACAACTCGTGAAAATGTGGGCGTCACGGGGGAAGTACAGGAGGCAAGTGCGCGGACGCCCACATGCACGTTCAAAACACGTATTCATGGAATCGAACGGGGCTAAGGAGTGGGCCAAAAAAGATGCGCTAATCGAGAAACACGTACGCCAGCAGGAAGCAGGCGTACGTGGACCTGCACAATATAAAAGTGCACACAAACAAGCACAGACGCCAGGATGAATATACCGTTCCTAGCAGCAGTGGTCGTGGGATACCGCAGGAGGAGGAGGTGGATAGTCAGGCCCAGAATTTTTACACCCAGAACCAGCCTATTTGGGATGCCTGATGACCAGGTGTATGGGAGGTACAGGATTCCACCTCGCATAATACTTGACCTGGTCAGTGAGTGGGAGGATGACCTCACATCACCCACCCTGTGCTCCCAAGCACTCAGCCCCCTGCATAAGGTCCTCAATGTACTGCACTTCTTGGCCACTGGATCATTTCAGCAGACAAGTGCCATAGTAGGGGGGGGTGTCACAGGCCATGCAGTCACGCTGCCTACACCAGGTCTTGGCCATCATGACTGCACGCCCATCAGTCCGCAGGCACACATACCTGCCCAGAACACCTTCAGAAAGGCAGGCTGTCGTCCAGGATTTTTACGGGGTGGCACACTTCCCCAAAGTGCTAGGTGCCATTGACTGCACCCATGTGGCTCTATGTCCTCCCAGGGCATCTGAGCACATCTATAGAAACCGCAACCACTGGCATTCCATCAACGTCCAGGTAGTATGTGATGCCAAGGGAATCATCACCTCAGTATATGCCAACTATCCAGGGTCCACCCACGACAGTTTTATTTACAGAATGTCAACCCTAAACCGGGACCTAGAAGCTGGGCGGCATGGCAATACATGGCTGCTCGGTGAGTATAAATGCCACAGCACATGCATGCATAGTGGAGGGCACATTCGGAGTGCTGAAGTCACGCTTTCGCTCCCTTGACCGTTCTGGCGGGCAGCTGCTATACGCTCCCTCAGTAGTGTGCAGGATCATAGTGGCAGCATGTGTCCTGCACAACGTTGCAACACGCCTGGGTCTGCCAATGGACATGGTGGTGCCCCCACATCCCCAACCACATGCATGGCCGCTGCGCATGGTAGGGGAAAAGGCATGGGGTGAGGCAGCCTGTACGCAGCTGGTGGCTAATTACTTCACCTAAAATCACACCCCGTGGAGTGCACACAGCCCTGGCACATACCATCTGACAATCAATGATGATGACATAAGGGACAGTCAACTGTCACAACCATACCAGCCTGAGATTGGTCACCTGGAAGTGTTACATTGTGTGCATCCCTACCTACACAAACACCACCAATGCTGTGTCATCAAAGAAACACTTCTATGCTGCTAAAATCATTACCCCCTTGCAAAATACAAAATGACAACAGTGCCATGTCACCCAACTCCTCCCCAGCACCGCCACCCAACACACCATGGCATGTAATGCTATGTGAGAGCAAACAAAGCAATCCCCAAAACATGACACGTGTCAAAGTACAGTGTCCCTAATGGAAACTGCCCACACACAATATGCTCCCAGTAATGTAGAACTAACAACACACATGACCAAATACTTACCAATAATACAATGCAGCTGCACAACCTCAAACATAGCATAAACATGACAGTACTAAGTTAAAGTAGTGGTAGTCTTACAACCTGATCATGCCAGCACATCGGCCATTTCCAACTGTACAGTGCTGCTGCCACGCAAATGTCTAAGTGCACTGCTTACAACATGAACTCCATCTCCAAAGTAGACGGCCTTGTGAAGACATGAGGAATTAACCTGCAAATTAGGCGAAAGACATGGATGCACAAGCACATAGCAATACACCGTGCAGTGTACAATTCAACAACAATATCCACTAGGAATGTATACACAGTATTGACTACAGACTGCCCACACAGCTCATGGGAGTCCAATGTCACCGTGTAAGTCACTGTCACTTGGGCACACCCTTTGCAAGCCCATGGAAACGGGAAGTAGGAGGGGTGTGTGTCTCACGAACCCAAGCATCTAACCCAAACTCATGACAAGCCTGCATGTGCCAAGCCGGAATACAGTGGATGCCCACGGGAGCCACACAAGGCAACACACTGTTAAAAAAAATCAATAATCAAACATCAAAAATCAAAAATGAAAAATGGCCATGTGGGGGTTGGGGAGGGCACCCAGGAGGTCCGAGGACAGGGTGCGCACCAACACCCACCTGTGTGGATGTTGGGAAAAAAAACACCTCCATGGGCTCATGGCCTGCACGGCTATGCCAATGTGGGAGAACTGCTGCTGTCGCTCTCATCACCCTCTGCTGCTGCCACAGGAGGTGGTGCTGCCACAGGAGGTGGTGGTGCTATGGGAGGCCGCCAACGCAAAGCCCTGGTATGGTCCTCCATGGCAGCAAGCATGCAGGTGTGGAAGGTCTCGTTCTGGAGGATTATAGTGCGGAGATCCCCATGCAGCACCTGACATGATGCCTGGATCTCCTCCCGAGTTGCCTGCATCTCAGCTGAGAGCGAACGTGTGAGCCGCTCCAGCTGCTGTTCTGTCCTCAAGTTAGTGGAAGCCTCAAGGTCAACAAGAGTCTCCCTGAGGTGATGGAGTTCTACCCTCAGGGCTTCCCTGTGGCCCTGGGACTCTATTGATATCGATTGGCGTAGAGTCTCCAGTGCCGCCCGTCTGTCCTTGTTGGACGCCAACATGTCCTCCCTGTGTGATTGGCAAATGGAGTCTGTTGCCTGCTGTAGTTGCTCCATCTGCCTTTCAAGGGGGACAATGGAAGTGGCCACCCTCTCCATTGCTTGAGCCATCATCTCAACTGATGCTGCCTGTTGGCTTGCCATACCGTACATGGATTTTTTCCATGTGGTATTGCCTGGTGGCATACGGCCACCGCGTCGGCAGGCACCACACCTGTTTGGGGCAAGGCGATCTGCGGCCTGCTGTGCCAGCACTGCCTGAGGCTGCAGGACTGCATTCCCCCTCTGATCTGCTGGCCCAGGATCAGATGTTGTGGAGTGTGACCCTGCATCCGTAACCACCAAAGGCGGACTTACCAACACTGACATCCCCATAGAGGGTTCTAGCCCTGGTACAGGTGGGTTGGACAGAACAGAATCCCTGCCAGAAACACTTACCTGCAATGCCACATAGGTCTCATCATCCGAATCAGCACCTGAATAGAGGTCTGGGGAGGTGCACCCAGAGGCACCCATCGACAGAATGTTCTGCAGCAAGATTGGGTTCTCACCCACCACCACACCAAGTCCCCCACTGGTGCCCGGTCGTGCCTGAGATTCCTCCTGGGTCTGCACCATCTCCTCAACCTCAACAGCATCAAGTGTGTCAGCCCCTGCAAAAACATGAAAGACACAGAATGGAAACAGGCATTAGCACCATAGCACACAAATAGGCCTGGCAAGCTACAGAACCAGTACATGATTTGCACATGTCCCACATGACTATAACCCTCCCATGCATGCACTGTCACAGAGTTGGAAGGGGAGGCAAAAGGCAGACACTGATGACACCAAGATGGAAGAGCAACACATTTGCTGCATGCTGGGTAGCGCTGCCATCACACATTGGCCTGTGAGTGGCATGTCCAATACACATACATGACACATGCCATCACACAGATGGCATGTACCACAGCCATGGGCCATTCCACAAGTACATCCAGATGTCAGTGAATGAATACTGTCAGCCATCCATGTGAGATGGACATGATGAGATGTAAAATGCTACATAGTGTGACAAAATAGGCATGTGCCACACACTGCAACACATCCAGTGTACAAAAATACAGTGATTGCAGGCCGATGTACACATCAATGGTTGTGCACTTCAACATGACAGGAAAGAACTATCATGTTACACATTCAAACAGGCCCCAAACAATTCCTGTGAGCAGGCCAATGCTCAATTAGCCTGAATGGTCCAATCATTCCCCTAACAGGGTAACACATGTGGGCCAATGTGGGGTTCTTCAATGACAGAAGCATGTCACAAATGTGACAATAGGGCTGGGGAATGTGTAGCAAAAGTGGGAGAATTGAATCAATCAGCCTGAACGAACTTTGAAAAATACAAACAATGTTGTTGCAAGATGCCACTTCAAGGGCAACTGCCTTAATGTTGCGCTAAATTACTAATGTGGGCTGAAGGGATACTGTCACACCCAAATCCAAGGCCCCTGAATGTTTTGGATGAAGCACATGGGTGACCCATACCACTCAGGCACACGAACCCTCACCTGGCACTCAATCAGAACCCGTCACCCAAACAACATACACATGCATTACACACACATGCATGGGCACTCACCGGACAATGCATCATAATCAGGTAGTCCTCCCACACCTTGGATGTATTCCTCTGTGACGAAGGCCCCAGCAACAGCCTCATGTTCAGTGAGTTTGTTGTCCTCTTGTGGAGACCCACTGCCAGTCACCAAAGTAGCGGCATGATTTGAGAACAGCTTGTTCTTTGCTCTGCGTTTCAGGTCATTCCACTGCTTGTAGCAATCATCAGCTGCGCGCCTCACAAATCCAAGGGCACTTATGCGGTCGGCGATGGTCTGCCAGTGTGCCTTACGTTGACCAGGTGTGGTCTTGCACCCTGCAGTCACCAGCATTTCGTGGATGTGTGCCCACACATAGCCCACAAGTGCATCAAGTTCCGGATCATTGAAGCAAGGCTTCCTTGAGGTACCGAAGAGTGTAGCCGTGTCTGGGGTCTTAGCCTGTTGTGCCAGAGCACCCTTTTTCCTCTTCTTTAAAGGTGGAGCAGAGCCAGAGTGGATTACACCGCTCTGTTCAGTAGGGGCAGAATCACCGGTGGACTGGGTAGTAGGAGTGTGGGAATGCACAACGACTATAGGTCTTGATGCAGGCATTGGTTGCAGGGTAATGTTGGCAGGGGGAACGTCAGTTTGATGGACTGGGACTGACACTGTCCTGGCTGGGAGAGTCAGAGCTGGGGAGGATGGAGCTGCAGCTGCCCCTGCAGCCTCCCCACCCTGCATACTTGGGGCAGCAGATGACATAGCCTCCCCAGATCCACGTGGAATGGTGACAACAACTTGCACCGCCACATGTGGCCTAGACTTGCTGACCTGGAAGTCAGCCAGGGAGTCATCCTGTGCCAGGATAGGTGCCACAATGGGCTGGTCCAACAGGGGCTGAGCTTGGATGATGTCAGCCACGTTTCCCTCAACCATGGGGGGGGCATGGGTGTCCCTGATTGTTCAACAACACATGGGGGCATAGGGGCACCCTGCAAATCCCGGCCATGTCCCCTACCGTGCCCACCACCCCCACCTCTTGAGGGTCAGCCACCTTTACCTCCATTACCGCTTGGTCGCCTCCCAACCATGGCACTGATGTTGTTGTGCGTATGGGAGTTGCAGTAAACTATTGTCCTGGGCAATTGGGGGTCAAAGGGGTAGGATACCAGATGGAATTCGTACCCTAGTGCTCTAACAAGGCTGTCTGTGACCCCTGGGGGAAGATGACGGGTCACGCAACGCACAGGCAGCCCAAAATCAAAAATAAACATGCACGCAACCCCTCGTAGACCACGTGCGTGAACAAATGAACCCGCACTACGCTGTGGCACCCAGAAACACAAAAATAAGCGTATGTGTAATACACGCAGCCTACAATGACCTCTGAAGGGGAACGCGACACATGGGGCAAACACAGTTGCTAAGTACGTGAGGAACTCACCGTCTGCTGGAAAAAGAACATGAAAAATACATGCGTGTGCGCGTTGGCAACACCCCCACCAAAAGATGAATTGTACGCTGTCTGAGGAGACAAGACAAAAGGAGAAGTGAACTCTGTTTGAGGAAACAGGCCCAACAAAAAATCAGAAAAGATCTGTCAGATTTAACAAGGAGTACGAACTGGAAACGCTGTGAAGTAATCGCGTGTGAACCGACAAGAAGTACAGATTTCACCCACTCGTTCTCCACGAAAAGCACGTACAAGGAAATGGCGTCCTACACAAAGTTTTTAAACCGGCCCACACGTACACTCAGAGACACGTGTACGCGGGCGCTTTCCTCTAATTACACGCGATGACACTCGGACATGCAGTTTTTCCACGTGTGCTCTGTCATCACGTGCTATGAGGGAAACGCCTGCGCGCGTAATGTGACTTACGCGCTTACGCACTAAGGGGCTTTGGTCCAATGGAATCACGTGCGTGTGCTGACACACTTATGCGCTAAGGCCCTTTCCTCGAATTACACGCTGACGTGCAAGATTTTCACATGACAAAACACTCCGTATCAAGCTGGCCACGCGAAAACACACGGAAGACCACGCTCCTGTCCAGAAGGCTGAATTACTGCCCCCCAGAGACCCGAGCACACTCCCATCTGCCATCTGCTGCTGCCTGACTGCCTGCTGCCCACGTGCCCTGCCATTTGCTGCCTGCATGTCAGCCAGGGGTGTAGTTGCTGTGACCACCCCTCCTGGAACCGAAGACTCCCGACTGGGATTCCATCGCTCCACAGCCCAGCCCCAGGACCCATTTGCCCACCCACTCCTGCCTCTGGGGTTGCCATGTCCAGCACTAAACCATCTGGCAGCACTTGCAACCCCCAGCCAGAGAGGCAGAGGGCCACTAGCTTCAGTGGCACCAAAGTTGGTGTCCTGGTGGAGCAAGTCCTGGGACAGTATGATGCCCTCTTTGGAAGTTTGCACGCCGACAAGGAAGGACGGACCAGGATCTGGATGGACATCGTGACTGCCATCAATGCAGAGAGGGTGGCAATCCATGACTTACAACATGTCAAGAAGCGCTGGGAGGACTTCAGGTCCAGGACTCTCAACACGGCCCGGCGTCTTGCTAAGGCAGCGGATGCCAAGGGGCGCCGGGGCCAGCTGTCAGACCATCAAATTAAGGTCCTGGAACGCATATGTACAGCGCTCTACGTCCAGATCCTTGAGAGGCAGACCCGTCTGGAGTCCAGCGATAAGTGTACATGCATATTGATGGTATGCTGTGCGTGTCGTGTTGTGCCAGTAGTGTGCAGGTTGCACAAGTGTTTATGTAGGGCCATGTAGGGATGTGTATGAACATGGGCGTGTGGCTGCCACATGTGAGTCCTCTCAGGTGTGAGACACATTGATGGTGTATGTGTTGATAAGCATACTGGGCATATGCAGGTGTGGGAGCACACAGGTTTCAATCTCTCCGTATGTACATTGGCATGGTAGTGGCACAGATGGTGATTCATAATTCATGTATCTGCACTGTGTACATGTGCATGTATGTGTATTTCACAAGTGTGCAAATGTGATGCATCATGGATGCACGTGACACTGATATGGAGAAGGATGAATGGCAGATGTGACATGTATGGCGATCTCTTCACTGAAACAGTTGCAGGAGATGTAGACATGCATGTAAGTGTGGTGGCGTGTGTGCATGTAAAGTGCACTCCCTGTGTTTCATGTGATGTCTGGCTCACCTTTGGCTGCTCATGCTGTTGTATGTGTATGGATGTTGCTGGCCCTTGTGATATGGCTGTGGAATAGCTCATGTGTGTGAGTTGAAATGAAATGTGTGTTGGGGATTGCGATGCCATGTCTGAAGTTTGACCCTGCCGCTCATGTGGAACTGTCATGTGTGTATCAGTCCATTGTACAGTGACCTGATGCTTGTCTCCTATCTCTCCCTGTCTGCAGCGTCAACTGATGAAGAGGGCGGAGAGTGTGCTGTGGACCACAGCGGCAGGGATCACACCGCCAATCGGAGACGCAAGGCCCGGCTCCCCTCCCAGGTTGTGATCTTGTCCGGGAGTGAGGAGTCCGGTGCCGCGTCCCAGGCCGCAGCTGCCAAGGGTAGGTCCAAGAGGCGAAGGTCAGAGTTGGACTCCTCGGCAGCAGAAGGGGCAGCTGAGACCCCACAGGGTCCGATGGAGGAAGATGGCACGGAGTCATCCAGGTTGTGGGGGGTTTGGTGGAGGAGGAGGCCGTGCAAGGGACAGACACGGGGTCTGGAAGTGGGGATTCCACTAGTGCTAGTGGTGCATTGCAGGGGCAGGGACAGGAGGCAGCACAGCCCACCGCGGAGGTGCCTGTGTGTAATCCTGTCCCCGATCCTGTGACTGCATCATCCCGCACCAGCAGGGATGCCTACGTACAGACCCGTTTTCAGGGATGGGATCCGCTTACAACAACTGGCCTTCCTCTCCCTCCGGACGTGGCTATCCGGGACCGGGTTGAGCCTGTCCTGGGTGGGGTGGCATTGTGTCAACGGGCCATGCGAGCTGACCTGCAGTCTTTTCATGAGGAGACTGCACGTCTTCTCGGATGGCTTGTTGACTGCGTTGACCTACTGGGACAGCTCACCAGAGCCGGATTCCTCCATTTTCTGGACCTTGTTCCGACCCCCTCCTCAACTGAACCCTGTATGCCCCAGTCGTCCTCCATGCCATCTTCCCACCCATGTATCACCTGGGTACCCTGTGGCGCTGCTTCTGACCCTGCGGCCAGGCTGGTGGAGGACACATCCCTGCCACAGTCGGGAGTCTGACGTCCAGCAGGGGTGGCCACCTCAACAACTGCACCCCAGCCAGAGGAGGATGTGCAGGCAGCAAGGGCCAGGGCACAGGCAGAGGCTCAGCAGCAGCAGCAACAAGGTGGGAGCCATCATGGCTTGGGGCCTTCGACATCAGAGGGGCAGGCATCGGCCAGAGGGCAGGAGGACCCAGGACTGGAAGTGACTTCTGTGTGGCAGCGGTTAGGCCATGCTATAGATGCGGAAGGGCAGCGGGCAGAAGAGGCATGGCTCACAATGGTCCGGGCGGAGAACTCCAATCGGAGGGCCCTGAGGCGGGCCGAGTGCCTCGAGTCAATTCGCAGGGAGTTGGAGGAGAACATGTCGTCTCTGCGAACCCTCGGGGCCATGGAAGAGGACCACCTCCAGGACATTGAGCAGGTGTTTGATGATGCCCTTGCCCAGGACATCCAAAAGTAAGCCGTCGGACTAGCCCACTGCCCTTGTAAATAGTTTTTAGAGTTAGGTTTCCTTAATGTTTTTCTTGTATTTGTGGTCAATGGACAATGCCACCCAAATTTGTATATAGTCATATTTTTAGGTAGGTAGGTAGGTAGGTAGGTTTCATTTGTTTGGTTGGGATCATGGACCCTTTACATCCTTGGACAATGGATTGTATATAGTTTCATCATGTATCCTTTTTAGTTTTTGTTTTGCATTTTGGACATGGAGCAATGGAATTTTTTTTTCCCAGACAATGGATTGTAAATAGTTTGACTATGGATTGATTTTTCTCTTTTTTTTGGTTATAAACATGAAGCAATGGATTTCTTTTTTTTTTTACATTTCCTTTGGATTTGTGTTGTTGGAGGCTGACTTTGGACTGTTTTTCGTTCAAATTCATATGGATTGGTTATCATTTTCATTCAATCATCATTTTCACATGCTTTTCATTTCATGTTTCATATTTTGGTATGCTTTCATTTCATTTTTGATTTCATGTACATAATACATTTTCATTTTTTAGTTTCATGTGTGGGATTCGCTCATTGGGTTGATGCATGTGAAAATGTGGGTTTACACAAGCAATGCCATCCAGTGTATGTGTGTTACGGACATGTGTTGATGTACATAGTTGACTTTTGGTTTGTGTCATGAGATCAGCATTTCACTGCTGGGGTTTGGGGGTGCAAGGGGACATGATTGGGCCATGAGTGGGGGCCTGCTGGCAGGTGCCCTGCACTGCTGGGGGGTGGGGGTGCAAGGGGACATGAGTGGGACATGAGTGGGGGCCTGCTGGCAGGTTCCCTGCACTGCTGGGGGGTGGGGGTTCAAGAGGACATGAGTTGGTGATCAGTAGTGCAAGGTGACATGTGGCTTGGCCAGCAGGCCCCCACTCATGTACCACGCATGTCCTCCTGCACCCCACCCCTCAGCTGTGCAGGGCACCTGCCAGCAGGCCCCCACTCATGTCCCCTTGTACCCCCACCCCCCAGCAGTGAAATGCTGATCTCATGACACAAACCAAAAGTCAAAACTATGTACATCAACACATGTCTGTCACACACATACACTGGTTGGCATTGCTTGTGTAAACCCACATTTTCACATGCATCAAGCCAATGAGCGAATCCCACACTTGGAACTAAAAAATGAAAATGTATTATGTACATGAAATCAAAAATGAAATGAAAGCATACCAACATATGAAACATGAAATGAAAAGCATGTGAAAAAGATGATTGAATGAAAATGATAACCAATCCATATACATTTGAAAGAAAACAGTCCAAAGTCACCCTCCAACAACGCAAATCCAAAGGAAATGTAAAAAAAAAAAAATCCATTGCTCCATGTCCATAATGCACAACAAAAAAAAAAAGAAAACATGTATATATACAATCCATTGTCCAAGGATGTAAAGGGTCCATGATCCCAACCAAACAAATGAAACCTACCCACCTAATTACCTACCTAAAAATATAACCATATACAAATTTGGGTGGCATTGTCCAATGACCACAAATAAAAGGAAAACATAAAGGAAACCTAACTCTAAAAACTATTTCCAAGGGCAGCGGGCTAGTCCGATGGCTCACTTTTGGATGTCCCGGGACAGGGCATCATCGAACTCCTGCTCAATGTCCTGGAGGCGGTCCTCTTCCATGGCCCCGAGGGTTCGCAGGGACGATGACATGTTTTCCTCCAACTCCCTGCGAATTGCGACGAGGCACTCGGCCCGCCTTAGGGCCCTCCGCATGGAGTTCTCTGCCCTTACCTTCGTGAGCGGTGCCTCTTCTGCCCGCTGCTGCTCCGCATCTATAGAATGGCCTAACCGCTGCCAGATGGAAGACACTTCCAGTCCTGGGTCCTCCTGCCCTCTGGCCGATGCCTGTGCCTCCGATGTCGAAGGCCCCGAGCCATCATTGCTCCCACCTAGAGCCTGTTCCTGCTGCTGCTGTCCATGTGCCGTGTCTGATGGTGCCTGCACATCCTCCATCAGCTGGTCTCCAGTTGTGGTGTCCACCGCTGCTGGGCCGCCGACTCCCGACTGTGGCAGGGATCTGAGCTCCACCAAGCTGGCTGTGTTGGTCGGGCCAGGTCCACAGGGGGCCCTGGTGGAATCTGGGCCGGAAGACGGTGTGGAGAACGACTGGCGTATAGTCTCCACAGAGGAGGAGAGGTCCGCCAGTGTACGTGACACATGTAGGGACCCAACAACCAGGACAGAGCCCATACGTTTGTGGGACCCCTCGTCCGCAGGTAGTGGAGAGGCAGATGACATGGCACTCTCCCCTACCTGCGGACGGGCCTGGGAGGGGGCCTCCCTGCTGGCGCATGGTGGTGCAGTCACAGGGTCAGGGACAGCGACATGCACATGCACATCTGCGGAGACCTGTGCTGCCTCCTGACCCTGGCCCTGGACTGCACCACTTGCACCAGTGGTACTACCCCCACCAGGCCCCATGTGTGGCTCAGTAGAGGGCTCCTCCTCCTCTGTGGAGACCACCAACCTGGATGTCTCCACACCGTCTTCCGCCATTGGAAGCCCCTGTGGGGGCTCACCCGGCCCTTCCACCACAGCCATTGTGGCAGACGCAGCACCAGCCCCCTCGGTCCCGGATGATGGTAATTCCTGGGAGGATGGCTGGGCCTTGCGTTGCCGCCCCAAGGAGGCATCCCCGCTGCTTGGCTTCACAGCGCCATCTCCGCCCTCTTGACGCTGCGTAGTGGGAGACATAGAACACAAGCATCAGGTACAGTACAAAATACCCTAGACAGGAAGCAATAACACATGAGTGGCACTGTCAAATGTCACTTTCATCTTGTCATTCCACAACCCATGGGTCAATGCACACAACACACATGCAAGTCCCGGTGCCTGCAATCAACATCAACATCCATGTAGAAGGGCCCCTGTAAACCAAGATGTTGCCTTCAAAGTCACATGCAGCCATGGTGTTAGAAAGTCACACACACACTTTTCTGGCACACACACACACTTGCACCATACAAGTACATGACATCAGCACCCATTACTCACCCCCCCCTTCATGTCCAGGAACCGAGACAGCCATGCTTTCATGTGTGCATTCCGCATAGAGATCCCCATGTTGCATTAAAACACATGCACCAACCATGTGGTTCCCACATAACTGGTCTCACATGCATGACCATGATGTCCCTGCACACACACATCCATACATGGCCTATGTCACACATACAGGCAATCATCAGACTAGCAGCACACTGCAACATGCCCTGTCTCAGACAGAAATGCTTGGCCACTTACCGCTCAACTCCGGATGGGTCTGCCTCGGAAGGATCTGGGGGTGGAGCGCTGGGCCTACGCGTTCCAGGACCCTCATTTGGATGTTACTCATGCATGCCCAGCCCCCTCCGCGAGGCGCCGGGCCTTGTGGAGGGTCCTGGACCTGAAGTCCTCCAAGAGCTTCTTGACGTGCTTGATGTCGCGGGTTGCCACCCCCTCCGCGTTGATGGAAAGCACTATGTCATCCCAGATCCTCTCCCGTCCTTCCTTGTTGGTGCGTGATGTTCCGAAGAGGGAATCATAATGCCCCAGGACATGCTCCACCAGGACACCAACTTCGGTGGCAGTGAAGCTGGTGGCCCTCTGCCTCTCTGGCTTGGGGTTGCCAGTTGTGCCAGATGGAGATGTGCCCGACATGGCAACCCCAGAGGCAGGAGTGGGTGGGCAACTGGGTCCTGGGGCTTGGCTGTGGAGCGATGGTATCCCAGTCGGGAGTCTTCTGTTCCAGCAGGGGTGGACACAGCAACTGGACCCCTGCAGATGGCTGATGTGCAGGCACCAAATAGCAGGGCACATGGGCAGCAGACAGTCAGGCAGAAGCAGATGGCAGGTGGGAGCGTGCTCGGGGCTCTGGGGGGCAGGAAAATGGCCTTCAGGGCAGGAGCATGGTCTTCCGTGTGTGTATGCGTGGCCAGCTTGATACGGAGTGATTTGGCATGTGAAAAATGTGCACGTCAGCGTGTAATTCGAGGAAAGGCCCTTAGCGCGTAAGCGCATCTGTGACGTGTCACGCATGGGCGTTGCCCTTTCACGTGTCAAACTTCACGCAAACACCAGGAATACACATACCCCACTCGCACAGGGCCCTTTCGCGTGTCAAACTTCACGTGAACCCCAAGAATACACATACCCCACTCGCACAGGGCCCTTTCGCGTGTAAAACTCCACGCGAACCCCAGGAATGCACGTACCCCACTCGCACAGGGCCCTTTC
Source organism: Ambystoma mexicanum (assembly GCF_040938575.1). Lineage (NCBI taxonomy): Eukaryota > Metazoa > Chordata > Amphibia > Caudata > Ambystomatidae > Ambystoma > Ambystoma mexicanum. The sequence continues at coordinate 1,549,074,541 of NC_090929.1, forward strand.
ACGTGTAAAACTTCACGCGAACCCCAGGAATACATGTACCACACTCGCACAGGGCCCTTTCGCTTGTATAACTTCATGCGAACCCCAGGAATACACGTACCACACTCGCACAGGGCCCTTTTGCATGTAAAACTTACTGCGCACCCCCGAAATACACGTACCCTGCTGAAATCACGTGTGAAACTTCCCGCGCACCCCGAAATACACGTACCCTGCTGAAATCAATGTGTGAAACTTCACACGAACCCCAGTAATACACGTACCCCGCTCGCACAGGGCCTATCGCATGTGAAACTTCCCGCGCACCACCGAAATACACGTACCCTGCTGAAATCGCGTGTGAAACCTCCTGCGCACCCCCGAAATACGCGTACCCTGCTGAAATCGCGTGTGAAACTTCCCACGCACCCCCAAAATACACGTACCTCACTTGCACAGGGCCTATCGCGTGTGAAATTTCCTGCGCACCCCCGAAATACACGTACCCAGATCCAATCACGTGTGTGACTTCCAGCGAACCCCCGTAATACACATACCCTGCTGAAATCTCGTGTGAAACTTCCCGCGAACCCCAGTTATGCACGTACCCTACTCGCACAGGCCCTTTCGCGTGTGAAACTTCACGTGCACCCCAGTAATACACGTTCCCCACTTGGCTTTGCTGTTTGGCAGCCCTGTAAACTGGTCCAGGGTTAGCACAGCCCTTTGCGCTGAATTGGGGATTTTGAGGGCTTTTCCTTGCGCGAGGGCATTCTTGGGGGCGTAACTGCCGCTGCTGCAGGGTCGCTGCGCCACTCTGTGCCACGACTGGTTTTGGAGGCTAAAATCCATGAATACGCTGTGCGCGGAAATGGATTTTAGCGCACGCGTCTGGCGCAGACATTCGCTCGCGCACACTGTGCGCCAGCCGCGTGCGCCACTTTTGTGCAAAATTCTATGAATTACCCTAACAGTTGTTCAATTAGGCAGTCGAAGTGTTAGTGCGGGTCATTACTTCTACTAGGCATGTGTTTGTCTGTATTTGACAAAATGAGTGTTCTCGACATATCGTGTTTTTTGCTCTTCCGAAGGGTTTTGTTTGGCTAATTGATACCATTATCAAAGAGCCCAAAATAAATTATCATTTTAGCTAGCAATGCACTGGTAATCGGGTATTAAAAATGCATAACAAATAGAAAATACACTGATAACAATAAATGATGGTGTCCTAATGGCAACAATATTCAGACTTGTCTTAATGTAGTTGAACAGTAATTAAGGAGGATGCTAAGAGGTATTCGTTTTCCAATACTAAGAATGCCTATAAATGCACACCCTTGGCAGATTTGCTTGGGAAATAAAACGAAGTAAAAAAGAGACAACAGCGAGGGACTTTATACATTTAGAGTGGAATTAGACTATGGGATTTGTGACAGTCATTAGATCAGCACAGCATCCGCGAATGGCCTTTGATGTGTTAGGTTTTTATTCCCTGATCAGCAGTAGACCCATCATCACGCGGATGATAATCTTCGATGCAGCTGTCAGCGCTGCTGTCCAGAACTGTCAGCCTGCCCATCCAATAGAAGCACAATGAGTTTTTAGCATTGCCAGCGCATCCATAAACAGCAGCGCGTGCTGATGGTGAGCGCTTCTTCAGAAGGGATCGGTGGTTTGAACCTCCGGCAGACAGCGGCCATGTTGCCAGACGGGCAGAAAATCCAGCCTGATTATCCACTGGCCGGGGGACAATCTGGCCAGTTTGCAGGGGGTGCACAGATGTCCCTGCACAATATAGCAACATTGACTATCTCTTGTGGCATGCATTTTTGGCATTCTTTTTTTTTTTAACTATGTCAAATTTAATGTTGAATAAATTGGAAGTGAAATATGAGTAGCAACTTCCGAAATTCCACACATGCGCAGTATTATACGTGTTTGCTAGTTTGCAAATATCTTAGTATTTAGGACAGTAACGACAGATACTCTAGTTAATGTTATACCATTATAGGCTCATGCAGGGGTAGACAAGGAAGCAAAAGAGGCCCTCACGCATCTATATTATACATTTTCAGAAAGTCCAACCCTTTTCCTATGGGAATATTTGGAAATACCACAGAAAAGAAGCCCAGGGTGCAGAGGCCTACTGGGAAATCTCCAGAGTTCCATCTATGCCAGTCCACTCCTGGGTTTATGATAAATGCCATTTCTTGATTGCCATTCCCTTCAATTTCCGCTCACGATTTTTAACATTTTCCTAATTCCAGTCAATCTTGAAGGTCCACAAATTCCTAGTTGCTTTACTGCCAATCTCAAATAGGAAACATGTAAAACACCTTTTCTGTGAAGCCCTTAAACCATCATTTCACCCCACAGTGTCTGCCATTTTTAAAAATCCCTTTTCCTGTTGGCCCTATTCATTCGGTGTATCGCATTTATTAAGAGTGTGGGCAAATTCTGCAGCCCATCCTTTTTTTTGCTGTGAGGCATTTACCAGCAGGCTACTGTGTTTGCAGTGTGGCCTGTCGGGAATTGCCCGATGCGTTTTTTGACATGGCTGGGGGATTGTGCAGAGCAAGGAACAGAATGGAGTTAAGATGGAGAGGTATAGAAGGAGTGGGAGATTGGTAGTTGTAGGAGTGTCCACCATAAAACAGAAGGGAGAGGTATGATATAATATGATATATGATTTTTTATTTATGTCACGCTCACACACAGTTGTTTCAGAGAGCGGCAAGGCAAGGGACAAGTCAAGGGAGGAGAACAGGGGAGAACAAAACCAACGATTTTATGGTGCAAGAGGGGGCGTGGGTCAATTGGAGGGGGCCGCAGGGATGTTCCCCATACAAGTATGTATCAGGGGGTGGAGAGGGGACGGAGTAAAATTGCAGCAGCACCACAACCGGACACGCAAAACTGTGTCTTGCCAAAAACAAACTTCAGCATTTTTCATAGTTCCAATTATTCTTCCTAAAATTGAAAACTGTGCAAACTGTTATTACGCCAGTCTGCGCTCACCTTTGTTTCTCATTGTTTTGAGCTCCCTCTCTCAAGAAAAGCAACGAAAACATTTGCATTGCGCACACTATTTTCTTCCTTGCTCCATGCGTGAGCCAGGTATGCCAAGTCACATGTCCTGGTCTCAGAATGGCGGTCGCCTGCTGCAAAGAGGTTTCTGCCAGACGAAAGACCATGACGCATGAATGTGCGCAGCAGGCAGGACTACTCTATGTATGGGGTGAGGTGGAATGATTCTATTGTCCAATTATCGTCAAGGTACAGAGGCAGCCATAGGCGAGGTGTCCTCTACTCAAAGAGAAAGTTCCAGCACCTATCGTTTATCTTCTTTCCATATTTCGTATTTTTCATTGGCTTTGTATCCTGGACCTCATTGTACTCCCATGCCAGTGACACGGTTGCAAAACATGCTTAGCATGGACAAGAATACAGACCAAATGGTAGAAGCTGAGCTGGATTCTACGCTGGAGCCCTCCTGTCATCTATCTAATGCTCTGGATAGGGGGCTCTCTTATACACTCACCTCCACCTGATGTTCACGGTAATCGCAGTGCCTCTCTGAGGTTTTGGCTTTAAGTGCGAAAAGGAGAAAACAGCTTCACAAGGAACAGCTTCTCCGCCGCAATCTCTTTTTAACATTAAAAACTTGAATAGCGATTTTAGGAACGGTGCCAAAGTTGCACCTTCTCCTTGTTCTAATCCCTCTAAATGTTTGCCTAATAATAGAATCTTTAAAAGTCTCCTTAAGGATGATGACGGCATTGTATGATCTCCCGCAACTAGCCCTGCACACTTTTGCACTCGAGCCATCTGATGCTCACCGTCTGGTAAAAGGGGGGTCTCTAGCGTTTGGGGATCCTGATAAATCATCAGGACATGCTCTGAAGCTTGCTCAGGCTGTGTCATGTCAGCAAATAACAAAAGGGGAGCGTTCGGGAGACAAGTTTCCAGAAAGCTTGAATAGGGGTCCGTGTATTTCCATGGTACAGGATAACTGGTCCTCCTACAAGGATAAACTGCTGATGGATCTTGCTGCCTGTTTAAATTTTGAGGACTTCCGTTCCTGGATGGTGTCTGTTGGCTCACATCTCAATATTTCTTCCCTCTTGAATCCGTCAAAACCCATTCAGTCAGAAGCTAAAAGTATGGCTAATTTCTCTCAAGCCGCTTTTGCTCAGTTTGGGATGCATCAGCGATTCTCAAGCAGACTCCACTGAGTCCACACACCTGGATTTGGTCCTGCAGGAGAATACAGTCGTGTCTGCTTCTTGTCCTGAGGTGGTACCTTTATCAGAGATTACTCTACCCCCACCAAGATTGCCTCCTTTCTCCTTTTTCTCCTTTTATGTTTCTTGGTTGTATATTTTTGTGTTGGATGTTTTGTATGCGCCATCATGCCTTCAGGTCCATTGTGTGCTATATAAATAAATTTAAAAAATTACAAAAAAAGATGGAGAAGTTGTTTTCATTTTTTCATATGTGGGGTCAGTCTGAAATCAACGTGTCTTGCCACATGCACCTGACCCTCCTGATTCTATGTAAGGGCTTGTTAATATTTGCATGTATTTCTTTTTCTGTGACTCATATGTCAGGATGGGTAACAAGTGGACATCACTCCACAAACTACTCCTGTGGCCACTGGTAGTTTGCAATTACCAACAGAGGTAACAACAGAATTAGTGCAGACAGGGGTTACTCCACATGGCCATGATCAGGGCTCCAATTCCTACAGTGTCCGAAGACTTTGAGAAGTCTATCAACAGTGAGGCTGGAGCAGTAATTCCCAGGGCTGCATCACCTTCCTTTTTAGAGTCAATTGAGCCTGTGTATGTATCTTCTTGGTTGTCTTACTGACCTCTCCTGATTCTTGAGAGAAACATGTGCCAGAGGCAAATCCTGAAACAAAGGTCAAGTTTATCAACAAGATGGCTATTCCTCTGGTCTTCATCCTACCTCTAAACAAAACTAGAACTTATTCTTGTGAGGCGGTAAGCTTAGTAGCAAGCCTCAAACCCATTATGCAACCAGCTGTGAGAGAACTAATGACAAATCATGATCAGCCCCTTTTCGTGGCTTTATGGCTTGTCTCTTTTGTGACAGGATGGGGTAATAGAGGGCAACGCAGTCCTAGACTCTGCATATCACTTGAATGCTAACTTATCTGATGGAGCAGACATTGAGTACTGCAGAAGAAACTTGTCTTTCTCTGTAACTGGTCAAAAATATGGAGTCAAGATTCAAAATGATCTACACTGGGTTTATACTGGCTCTCTGTGCAAAGTCGAATGGAGATTTAGCTTACCTGGGACACTGAAGGACTTTAGCTTGTACTTTGTGACCTTAAAGCTGGTACATCATTAGTAACTTGTTGGCAGATTCACCTTGGAGACAGACAGAATGATGTGCTGATAAAGGATAAGGACATTAGAATACCTTTCTTAGGCCAAAATGTATTTGCTCTGCAGTTAGACAATACTGTGAACAAATCATTAGGAGAGGAACCATGCTTGTGAATTCAGAGTTAGTTAGAAGGGATATTAGCATACTTGACCTAAAAACATTTGACCTAAAACATTTGATCACATTTCTTTTTTTCGGTCAAATTTAATTAAATATATAAATGGGGTGGGTAAGGGTATAGATTAGGTTAAGGGGAAGTGGGGGTGATTGCGGGGGTGGGGCGCCCCCCACATTTTAGACTGAAAAAAGGGCAAATACATTTTATCAAACGTGATTAGGTCAAATGTTTTAGGTCAAATAGACCCAAACCGTCTGAAGGGGCTGACTCCAACATCATTGAGTTGATGATCACATTCCACTCCATTTCTTTCATTAAATATGAAACATTTTATGGTTAGACCTACAGAGGTCTAAGGTAAAGTCTCACTCCTATTCCATCCGCTAAGTCGACTCAGCAGTTCAGGTTAAGCGTTGATGATTCTAGACCTACCAATGTGAACGGAGGATAGCACAGGCTCAACACACTGGTCTTGGAAGACCAAGCAGAGCAACAGAGATTTGAACCCCAGATTTGTGTTTTTAAACCAAACTCAGGTAAGGTATTAGGCATGCTATACAATAATAAATAAATAAAATAAAGGAGGGCCCTTCTGATGGACCTCTTGGTTGTGAATAAGTAGTAAAATGAATTTAAAATGCTTCATTCTCGCCTGAGAGCTTTTGTGAGTCCAGTATCTCCACAGAAAATGGGCTCTGACATGAGACTTCCCCGATGAAAGGGACTTGGGTGTCTATCATTGAAATGTACAGGTGGAGTTTATTGCTGGAGGTGGCTTAGTTACCTGCAGGGTTCAATATCTTCATTCAGACAAAGCAGTTCAAAATGGAAACACGTCAGCAAATGTTACTTTTGATCAATTCTCATTTTCTGACAGTCGTACTACTCCACCATGATAACTTTCTTTTTCTAATTAATATGGCCCATCAATGCTTTCACATTTGGCATTTGAAGTTGAAGATTCACTTTCCGTTATGTTATATAATCTGCTCTAGCATTTGTACACTGATAATTGCTCTGCTAGCGGTGATTTTTCACAGTTAGGGTGTAATAATACAGCCATCTTCCGAGTCCCCCTTAAACGATAGGATCAGTTATGGGGGTGCTATGAATATTTCTAAGGGTGTATAGATTCCTTATTCATTTTGAGAAGTCCAACCTCTGTCCAACACAAAATGTGTTGTTCTTTTGTTCTCACTTCATGATTCAACTCTGTGTTGTGTTTCTACCTGTCCCTGTGGCTATTAAGCTGTGTCAATGTGTAGAAAGTCTTTTGGATGAAGACCAAGACCAATCTTCTACCATGGGATGTCTTTGGTTGCTGTGTTCGATGATATTTGTTCCTTACAAGTGATGACCCATTCCTAGTAGTTCTAATGTGGGTGCAAGGGCATGGCAGAGGATGTGTTTGAGTTTCTCTTCACTATAAAGGCAGTTTTCTCTTCATGGTACTGTGACACTTCCTACTCCAAGGGTTCCTGTTTTTACATTTTTTTAATTGATATTGGAATCAGCCAAACCAGGAATTTGTGGACTTAGTAGATATATATCACTTTCAGTGGTTCTTGATTCCTACAGAGAGAATGTTGGGCTGTGGCACAAACTGCAAAGGGGGCTCTGGTTATTACCACAAATTCCAGTTGTTATTATTGTAGGGTGAGGGACACACTTATAGGCTATCTCAGGCAAGGGTAGCTGGTTATCAAACAACCACCTCACTCAACCATCGGAAAGCATTTGTCAGGATTATTTGACTCGTGAAGATGCGCAGGCAGTTGCCTTTCGAATTACCATGCTAAAGGTTGGGTTAGATTTATAGATGATGTGCGGTCAGCAGCATAACTTCATAAAAAAACACTACTGATAAGAAAAGGTCAAAATAGTTTAATTCAAGTCAGAAGGGTAGAGAAGCTGGTGAATGCTTTCTCACTGGTTCCCGCCCCCTTACCATTGACATATTGGAACAGCAGACAAAGGGCTATGGCTGGAACCCCTTGTGTAATCCCACTACAGCATTGAGTGCATGAGAGACGTTATGCACTCAGCCAGCCATATAGAACGTACCCTCACACTGAAATTGTGGAAGGATGTCACATAGAAGGATGTCAGCACACACCTATGGACATCATGGAGTGTTAAATGAAATCTGATGAGGACAGGGTGATGCCATGAATAAGATATATGAACCTATGCTGAAACAATATGAAAAATACCTAAGAGTAACAATGCAACTGAAGCACCAAGAGAAATATGTACCTAAAATTACAGTAATCATGGATATAAAGAAGAATGAAGTAACTTACTGGTTGAAAATTGTAATTATGCAGTAACGCAAGATAGATGAGACATATAGACTGATGAGGGATGATGGATTGATAGGGAGAACGGGGAGTAACCTGACACAATACAAAGCACCTAGGTTTCGTATGATGACATAGGATATCTATGTCATAAGCGCATAGTACTGATTAATGCACAAACATGATTGGAGGAAGAGAGAGGGTGCCAACAGCCCCATAGAGAGCTGCACGGAATGCCAAGATCAGCATGAGCTGATGAGCAGGACACAGAATATATATTGCAGAGACTTGGGAATTTATAAAGACAAAGAAGGGAGAAAGGCAGGTATTAAACCCACAAAAACAAAGAAGGTCTCTATTAAGGGTAACAGAAGCTAGGTGAGACTAAGTCATAACAGACTAATACAGAACGTTGTCTTTAAACAGATTAGATATTGATGATGTCGAGAAGGAGAACCATAAATGCTGGGCCATAAGGATGTCAGACAAAGAAAGGGAGGAGAACGAGAGGGCACAAAGAAAAGGTGCATGCATGTTTTCAAAAGAATCAAGTGTAGAAAAAAAGGTAAAATGGTCAGACCTAGAGGACCCTAAAGAAAAAAACACCAGAACCGACACCATGTACTGAGCGACCACAAGCACGATTGCGCGCTACAGGGGACGTATCACTGCCGTATGTAAGTATATTATAGCCAGGAAGAAGACAAACGGGTGAGACTAGCCCCATGTGGAAAAGTCAAGGAGTGTAGGCAAGTAGGATTATGGACTGGGATTTTCTCAAATTCCATTATTGGAAAAGTGGGGAGGATGACCACAATATATGCCATGGACACAAATGGACAAAGATCATTTGAGATGTAAATTGCCAAGTATGACTTCCAGAGTGGTCAAATGGATTTATAAGTTAGAAAGGATGACATCAGGGATGATGTTAGATATAGGTGGCACACAAGGCTTGCTAGCAGCCATCATAGAGGAGAGAGCTGACAATATCTGAAAGCAATCAGGATATGCAGATGTGACCACACAAAACATGACACATGAAAAGAACACCATTTAATAAATTGCCCGGCATATGGGGCACCATGCGAGTCTGCTCTTCATTTCTTCCTCCTCTGCCCCATTTACAATGATCTTAGAAATGTGTACCTAAAACACATTTCGTAAATTAAAGGTATTTGAAGGACAGCAGATGCAATGGTTTTATATAGGAAACGTGATGATCTTAACCTTTTGTAAGAATAATGAGCTTGTGTTGAACTGAAGGGATTGAACCTGTTTAGTTGGTCTTTTTTATAGTTTCAAAAGTAGAATGTAATTTTTTAATTTTGATGGATTGAATATGTTCAATTTGTCTTTTTCACTGTTTTAAAAATGGAATGTAACTTGTTAATCTTAACTGTGTTGTTGAAGAAATGTACTCTTTTTATCACTTTGATATTCATTTGGAATGTATTTTGCTTTGATGGAACAAATGCTGAATAAAGCTGTTATCATATTAATAATAATAAACATTTAATAATTGCGGAGTAGATGTATATTGGGCGCTCAGAGTACAGTATCCCGATACATCTGACAGCAGTGCCATGATGACTAGGAAAATGGGGTAGGATCACCCATGCAAGCACAGCAGCTACAACCCCAGCAGGCACAGACACACCAGGCTATAATACCACAATGGAACATGATACCAGAAGCCCAGCAAGCACCCGCACCCAAATTGGGGAGTGTGACTGTGATAGGAGGAAATATTTTCACAGGTACAGGGATGAATTTATACCCACAATAGGACAGCCCACAGAGCAAACTGATGTGTTCATTACTATCAGTAACACCAGACCCCCAAGACGAACTAAGGGTCAGGGTAACAATATGAGCCACAACATTTTCATGTATTGTCGACAAAATGCAAAGGTTACAAAATTACGCCCTAAGAGCGAACTTGAACATACCCTTCAGAGAACACATCTCTAACTTCAGAAGAGTTCACCACTGGCTAAAAATAAACAACAGGATTCTTCTTAAAACAGTATCATTAACCTCCAAGTGTCTGAACTACATATCACCCCCATACCTCATAGAAAGAATAATGAGGAGAACTTCAACACGCCCAACTAGATCAGCCAATGCCCACCTTCTAGAGATTCCTAGATTCAAACGAACCAAAGCAGGTGGATCCAGTTTCCTTTTTCAAGCGGCCACATTGTGGAATGCACTTTCTCCAGCCCTGAGATCTGAACAACCTTAACTAAAATGCAGATGCAATATGTCACACTGGCTTCGTACTAACGACATCTAATACCAGACTCCAATCTGGTACCGAGCTCCCCCCTGCTCATGGACCCCCTATCTCCACCTCTCCTTAAAGTACTAATTAACCTTAGTATCACTGTGTCATTGTAACTTTCAGGTGGTAACTCTGGCTTATGGCTTTACCACATGTTGTATCTACTGTAACCTAGTCAACAAGCCCCATTATACTATGCAACCCCTCTTGTGACCTATAGCACCACGGCATCTGTGCAACCTGCATGTGGTAACTAAGGTCAATGGCCATGTGTGTAAACATTGTATATGTTAGAATGTGTTGTAACTAAGCCTTAAGTATACTTATTTCTGCTGTGCCCAGCTACCTAATGGTTTGGTGTGCATTATCAAATAAATAAACAAACAAACAAACAAACTGTGCCTGTGAGGGAAAAGACCCAATGTCAGGTACTGTCATGAAGGCTCAGGGATTCTCTGGGGTGATGAGTGTAGTTCCTTCTACAGATGAATTGCCAATCTCTATAGGAGAACACAATATGTCAATGCCATTATTATGTTCTAGGCAGACACCAGTCAACATATTAGGACCCGACTTGATGACAAACAGAGCATAGGACACTCAACGGCACAATTCCTTCTTTTCAAAGACTTGTATGTACACAGAAAGCAATTTTCTCTGTCTCTTGCATGTGCAGTCACTATTCACAAATCACAAGGCCTAACCCTAGATCAGGCATTAGTTGACATTGGCAGCACAGTCCTTAAAGAAGGTATGAGTTATGTAGCAATGTCACATCTGCATACACTCAAAGGACTATTTCTAGTAACTTTTAATGCAAAAATTGTCAAGGGTGACATTCCTTGCATTTTTGGATACAACAGACTACGTGCACTCTACACACCACAGCTCGATATGTACCCTGTTTCTGAAAAAGGTAAACTTAAAAAAAGAAAGTAATGCAAACAGAACCTATAAGAGATCTCCCAACAGTATGCAAATGTAGCAATCAATATTCTGTTTCAATTGCCAATATGCTTTTAAGGTACAACATAAATGGTACAAAAAAAAAAAACTGCAAGCTTACTAGCTTCACACAGGGGCAAGTATCTCTTGGCAAGAACATCTTCACAACAGTATTGATAATATACAACACTGGTGCCACAACCACTGCATGTCACTATATTGCATACATTTATAAATGCATTGACACTTACATTACTATAAAACAGAGATTACCAGCAAATCTAACACATACCTACTTAATATTCCCAAAACCTAGGTGTAGTCACTGGCCTGTAAAACTATCTTAAGTTAGTGCACTTTAGACACCAACAGTTATCTAACTGCTTCAAGAAATACCCATCAGAACTATAAAACTATACACAGTTTGAATACGCCAACTGGTATCTACCTACATCCATAGTGCTACAATGCTGTTTTTGAAATGGAAAACAGTTTCAATATGCCAGCAGATATAGATTTAGTATGTTTTTGGTAATGCTATATAGATTGTTTCCCCCAATGATTATGCAAACAGAAACAACAACTGTGAAAAACAAACACTAATGTTGTTTCAACCATAGTACTTATAATGTACTTTTGAGGGTATACAAACTGTAGTCATTAACCTCCAAAATAATCAACAGTTAGAATTACGCCACCTGGTATCTAACTGCAGCCATACTATTCCAATACTACTTTTGAACAGTAAAATAGCTAGAATACACAAACAAGAATAAAAGTGCTTCAAAGCATACCATTCAAAGCTGTAAAAGTATCGGTGCACGAGGAAGGAAGCACCTTACAAGATGGCCGCCTGCCGAAATTCACTGCCTTCTTTATCCTAACCCCAGCCTCAGGCCTCCCTACATGGCTCTGATTGGCTTTCTGGCCGTTTTTCACCAGCCTATCCAGTGAGCCGACAGGCGAAAGCCGGCCCACGTCTGCAAGGCCCAAGGAGACAAGGCCAGCACCTGTCCTCAGCCTGTCACCAGCCGTCTGCCTCTGCATGAACCCCTGCACCTTGGTATTAAGGTAACATTACAGCCCCAGTGGCTATCGGACCATTGTCTGCTTTGTTTGAACACCTGTCCCTGAACTACTCCTCTTGCCCATGTGTACACGCCACCTACCGACTCATAGTGCTATCCTACTTTCACTAGCCTGCTGTGTCACAGGTGCACGCTCGAACTATATTTGCTTCTTAACTATGCTCAGCGACCTGTACTCCCATCTCCCATTACTCTCGTCTTCACCTCCTCCCACAGCCACGTATTCACCTTTATGTGTTTTCATTACTGCTGCACTGTATGTGTTATCTTTATTGCTGCACTGTACTATGCCACAATCATGCGCATGTGTTCTATGATACACTTGCTTCTTTGGCGAAACCCCTAATATTTGTGTCTTTTGAACTGCTGCTCACTGGCTGTCCACACTTCGTGGCACCACATAGGTACTGACCTTACTCCATACTTGGTAATTTACCCTGCTGCCCTACTTGCATTACCTTATCAGGGCTGTCTAAACGGCTTATCAGCTAACTGTTACCCTGCCTACATGCCTCACTTGTATTAACATATTTTGTCGTTGCCTATTGCCACTGCTACACTCGTGCTGCTTGGCAGTGAGCTGGCCCAGGTGCCTCACCTGCATTGACCTACTTTGTTTATTCGTGCTACCCAATTGTGTTCTGGCCCAGGTGCCTTACCTGCATTGACCTACTTTGCTTACTCTTGCTGCCCAATTGTGTTCTGGCCCAGGTGCCTTACCTGCAATGACCTACTTTGTTTATTCTTGCTGCCCAATTGTGTTCTGGCCCAGGTGCCTTACCTGCATTGACCTACTTTGTTTATTCTTGCTGCCCAATTGTGTTCTGGCCCAGGTGCCTTACCTGCATTGACCCACTTTGTTTACTCTTGCTGCCCAACTGTGTTTTGGCCCAGGCGCCTAGTTGCCTCACAAGTACTGCCTTATTCGTGTTGACCAACTGGTACCCAGAATAGGTGCATTTATTAGCACCGCCATATCCCTGCCGCTTAACTGAGGAAGATGTTAATTCTAACTATTCTGTTTTGCACTATGGCTGCCACATTACATACTGGTACTAGAAGCCTAGCGTGCTTCACTGAGCTCCCTCTAGCACCCATACTAGATCCTAGCCCGTTCAAACTGACAAATACAGCTTTACATTATGCTACGCCCTTACAACCCGCACTCCATATTGCCCCAGGGCCAGCATCCTTTGCTTCCCGACCTTGTGCCACGTCTAATAGAAACCTTAGACTCCGCGCCAGATTAACAAAATTACACGAACCACTAAGAAGATCCCTACCTCCCACCAACCTGAAGACTAACCTTCAGTATACTTTGAAACCTATTCATTCTAATTTATCACCTTCACATTCTATCGCCAATACTAATGCCCACCAAACCAATAATCATAAACGGAAATCAAGCGATATCACAGCTAAACCTGTCCAGGTCAAAACTGTTACTGAGGCCCCCTCCCTTAAAGGAGCACTTCTCAACGCAAGATCGCTTGTCGCCCATGCCCTTGACATTGCTGATCTAATCACAGAAGGCAACGCAGCAGGACCATCGCTTATGCTAGCCATCCCAGATGGCTACACAATAGCCAGACAAGACAGAGATGGTGCACGAGGAGGCGGTATCGCTATCATCTCCAGAATGTGCCTATCCCTCAGACTAGCCCCTATCCAATTGTCACAATCCTGTGAATTTCTATCTGCTAAATTCCAGATAAATAATTCTCAATCACTCACCATCCATCTAATATACAGACCGCCGGGTCCTCTTGGCACTTTCGAGGAGGACCTGCATAATATACTTTCTAATAACCTCAAACCAACCTCTCAATTACTCCTATTAGGGGATTTCAACATAGGCTTTAATGACCTGACAGACAAAAATCCTACAGACATAACTAACTCAATCAAGGCATTAGGCTTGTCTCAAAAAGTCAATAAACCCACCCATTTGAAGGGGAGAACATTGGATTGGATAGCGGATTATAACTGTGCAGTTACTATCTCATCCATCACGCCTCTTTCCTGGACAGACCACTCACTGGTGTCCTTTCACTTATCTACGACCAGACCTACTCCTACTGCCCCTCTACTAGCGCCACCATGTCTTACAAGAAATAAAAAGAGTATTACAGTTGATAAAGTAATCCCTGCGATCCTTCCCACTCTAAATGCTTTACCAGATAATCTAGATCATAGCATCCTAGTCCATGAATTCAACAATATCATGCTCACTACATTGGACAAAATTGCCCCTCTTAAACTCAGATCTAGCAAACCCAAAGCCCACTTAAATAAATGGTTCTCGCCACAACTTAGAGACCTACGCCTTTTGAAAAGAAAAAGCGAAACCAACTGGAGACTCTGCCCCTCCACCGATAATAAAGCCAAATTAACCTTGCTCTCCTCACACTATAAGAATGAAGTCTGCCTGGCTAAACATAATTATTATGACGAGCGCATCGCCAAATCCAACTCTAGCATGAAGGAACTCTTCTGTATACTAAAAGAATTAGAGTCACCTATAGCCACACCGGATATCTGTACTAAGGATAAATCCTGGTGTACAGACATCCAACAGGCATTATCAAACAAAATTAACATGCTCCAAAACAAAATCCAGCACAAAAAAGAAACCCTGAATCTACAGCATTCACCTAAAAACCCTCTGCGTAGCGACCCAGCGAAGACACGCGATAATATCTTCCATTTCACCAAAATGTCTACTCTGGAAGTAGAAAAAATCATCCTCTCATTGAAGCCTTCTAATTGTAGAGGCGACATCTGCCCTGCGCAACTAATAAAAGATGCTGCGAGGGAACTATCTCCGTTCATTGCTAAACTGATTAATGCCACCTTTACTTCAGGCTTCATCCCTGCCAACCTAAAACAGTCTTGGGTGCTCCCTCTCCTAAAAAAACAGACATTAGATCCCCTCATCCCCACCAACTACCGCCCCTTTACCACTGTACCATTTTTACTCAAAATATTGGACAAAGCTGCCTATAACCAAATTCAGAAACACTTAGAATGGCACAAACTCCTAGGAGACAGACAATCTGGTTTCCGCCCTCTATACGGAACAGAAACTGCCCTTATCGATTTAAAATCCCAAATTGATGAGCTAAGAGACAAAGGGAAGTCAGTACTTATGCTCCTACATGATCTCTCAGCTGCATTTGATCTTGTGGACCATAAGATCCTCTGTAGACACCTAGATTCTGCTGCTCACTTCTCCCCTGAGGCTATCAGATGGATTGAATCATTCCTGAGCGAGAGAACCATGAGAGTTTTCTCTCCTTCGGCAGCTGCAGACCCTACCCCTATCCTGTGCGGTGTTCCTCAGGGTTCTTGTGTCTCTCCAACTCTATACAACATCTTCACCAAGCCCCTGTTCGATGATTTGGACCATCTGGGTATCATCTACACCAATTACGCAGATGATACACAGATTCTCCTCCCGCTTTCTGGGGATTATATCAAGGACACGGAGTTGGTGAACAGGGTATATCTTATCATCCAGGCATGGATGGCCACTCATGGCCTATGCCTGAACGATGATAAGAAGAGTTGATAATCATGGGAACACATGCCAACATCAAAAAACTAGGTCAGGAATTTTCCTCATTCAACATCGATGGAAATACCATCAAAGTCTCCAAGGAAGTAAAAACCCTTGGCTTCTACCTGGACTCCACCCTGTCCTTTGATAAACAGGTAAAATCCCTGGCCTCGACCACAGCCTACACCTGCAAGCTGATCAGAGCTGGCAAGCCATTCCTCTCTAATGACAGCTGCTTGATCCTGGCCAGAGCCTTAATACTATCTAGAACTGACTACTGTAATGCCCTATACAGTGGGGCTAGTAAAAATACCATCAAGCGGCTTCAAACATTTCAAAATAATGCCTTGAGAGCAGCACTTGGCATAAACATAAGGACCCATATCTCCTCCATTAGACGTCAGCATAAATGGCTGTCTACTGGTAACAAAATACAGCTTAAGACCCTATCACTGACTTACAAAGCTCTAAATAACGCTGCCCCTAGCTACCTCACAGATAAACTTCATAGAAGAACCTCTCTCAGACCTACTAGAGCTGGCAATGCCAATTGCTTGGCCATACCTAGATACAGACTCACCACTATTGGTGGTAATAGCTTCCCAGTGAAGGCTGCTAAATCTTGGAACCTACTGCCACCTGATCTAAGAGTAGACCAACCTTTCCCACTTTTCCGAAAAAATGTCATCAAATACCTCATCTCTACCGACCCCTAGTCTCCTACCTTTAGGTCTATTTCGTACCTTGATCAATTGAGTCTCACTCGCCTTTATATTCTCATTTAAACCTTGTGCCTCTCTGTAACCTGTATATTTGTACATTGCATATTTTCGTAACCACATAAGTCTTTATTGTATATTGTGTATATTTTATAACTACGGATACTATGTAAGCCTTTATTGTATATATTGTATCTCTTGTAACTATGTAAGCTTTGCATTTTCTTACTGCGCCCTGTTACTTACGGGTCTGGTGCGCAATAAAAGTGAATAAACAAACAAACAAACAAACAAACAGTTAGAATACGCCAACTGGTATCTAACTGCAGCCATACTACTCCAATACTACTTTTCAATAGCACAATAGCCAGAATACATCAACAAGAATCAAAGTGCTTCGAAACATACCCTTCCAAACTATAAAACTATCAACCGTTAGAAAACGCCAACTGGTATCTAACTGCAGCCATACCACCAGCACTTTCAAAAAGTAAAACACATCATTTTCTTCCTACTGGAACACTGCTTGTAACAACAAATACACTTACTTGTACACCTTACACATTACTTTAAGTACTGCACATTTCAAACAAAAATAGTGTGACATGTAACATCAAATAAATGTATTAGGGTTTTTTTAATGCTACATGGATTTTTTTCTTCCAAAGACCCACTGATTATGGAAACAAAAACAGAAACTGTGCAAAACGCACAGTAATGTTGTTTGTAGCATAGTACCTGGAATGTACTAATTATGAGGGTCTAAAATTTACATGAATATGTGAGATTGTATGCAATGCGACATTGTGAACTATCCTACCTAACATAGTATGCTATGTTTTTTCACAGAGAAAGTAGTAAAGATTTCTCCTGCATTATTATGTACAACAAAGTCAACCTGTGCCCCCAATGTAACATCAATCTAAAGTGCCATTTCTACCTCAATGGCATTGTGTCACCCAGTTACAAAAACTATAGACTATGTATAATTACTATACACATACTATTATAATGCTAGTTTCCAATGGCTGAATTCCTTTCTGTACACATATTGTTAACAATGGTTCTGGCCAGTGACTAGGTTGTTGGGTGCATGGCCGTATTATGCTGTGGTGGTTGTGGCAAACGCTTAGATTCTTTGGTGCATGGACGTTGGCCATAGGCCATGCACCCAATAATCTAGGAACTGGCCACAACCACCACAGCATAATACGGCCATGTATGCAAGAATCTGGCCACTGGCCAGAACCACCACACCACAACTTGCCCTTAACTTCCCAATTCAAATTCCTTCTGCAGACATCAAAACAGACTGCCAACCCTATTTTTCACAAATGCCAATAGCACCATATCATCTGGATTCAACTCCCCCACTCTAACAAGCACTCTTGTAGTCACCAAATAACCCCAAACGTATTTCTCCAACTGCCCACTGAACACTTACTATTACAATGTCTGTAGCCAGTTTTTTGGTTGCGTGGCCGTATGATGCTGCGATGGTTGTGCCACTGCCTAGATTTTTGAGTACATGGCCTACTTTTTAACCTATGCAAACATCCTCATATCTACATTCCACTCCCCTACCCTGCCTGCAGTCACCAGATAAGCTGCCCTCCCAAGTCTCTGTCCGCGGACTACCGCGCTGTCCGCTGAATGCCGAGCCCCACATGCTCTTCTTCCACCTAAAGAAATAAGCCCCATATCATCTTTCTTTCACTCCCCCACAATTCCAAGCCTCTCTTTCCAACACCAAATGACCCAAAACATGTTTCCCAGACCTTTTCCCCACCACGCTGTCCGCAGACAGCTGCAGATATCTGCGGATAGAACATGGTGGCATTTTCGGAAAAATATGACGCACATCACGCTTTTCACAAAACAATCAATGGGCGTGTCATATGTCCGAGGACATCATGCTTCCCTCTGGACCAATCAAAGTCCTGTCCGCTGAACGAACAGGGAAGTGAGTCAGCAGACCAAACCCAGATATCACTAATTTATTTATAACTACATTTCGTCTGTTTTAAAGAAAACTACTGGATGTATGTACACCAAATTTACAAAAGCACGCTTTTGGAAGCAAGCAGCCACTCCTGCCACAAATTTGGTGAAAATCCATCCAGCGGTTTGGGCTGTAAGTGTCAGCAAAAAATGGTTTCCATTGCGTCTATGGAAAGAAAATGTGGGACCACCCCTATAACTTTGCCCCCCTTAAATAAACCTTGTCACACAATTCTGACTGGTCCAAATACTTTTTTTGCAAAGTTTGGAAAGGATTCGTCCGGGTGAGTGAAGTCATAAGCCACCAAAAAAGTGCTCTTCCTATTACCAATCTCAGGTCTGCAAACTTGTTTCAGTGTGCCTCTTTTGATTTCGATGCAAACAAGCAGCCGCCAAAGAAATGCAAAGCAGCAATCCCACACTGAAAATGCTCAGCATCAAATTCTCTGGGATGTGAAAATGCAGTTTGAGCTACTTCCAAGGACTTCAGAGAACAAGATATTTTTAAAACACATTGTACAATTTCAATCAAATAGTAATTGAACATATATCTGTGCTTACACATTAAAGTATGTTCTGGAAACTGTTTTAAGGTATGCAACGTTTGAAACCTGCATTTTAATTGGCTTCAGTGTCTCACAGTTTCTGGGCTGTAACAGGTTTGACAGCCATCCTCATGACCAGAGCAGAAGGTTTGTGCATCATTACTTGAGATTTAATAATTCAAAAATGTTCTGTACCAATCTAAAAAGTTATGCTAGAAATGGAGAAGCCCTACATATTTCAAGTCTTTGAGTTTTATAAAAAGCAAACATGGTTTTCTTTCCTTTGGCCAATTTCATTTCTTAGACAGAACATTAGGTGCTGCACTTGATCACATACATTTTAACAGCGGGAGGTGCAGTATGTGCCTTATCAAAAGACACACTGTGGTGAATTATGTTTGCTTTCGCTGGCTGTGCTTGCTATTACTAAGCGAACGGTTTGATGTGTATGCATCCTGTGGTCCACCCAGCCTGCCTCTAAGGTATTGAACCAGCTGTGCAATTATATGGCCAGAGTTCTCATACCTCAGAGCATGCCAATGCCATGGCTTTTACAATTTGAGAGATTGGTTTGTGGTTGGGCCACAGGAGGAATTAAAGCAGTAGATGGAAACATATTTAACACTGAATGTCTGATGTAGGAGTTAGAAAGCCAAGATATCCACACATGACTTAAATATGATGGTATAGAGAACAAAAACATTGAGAAGGGCCCATAATTGTGCTGAAGCAATTACATGGCCTGCGGTAGCGGCCATGTAGTTATGGTTAAATTGCGCTATCTG
This sequence comes from Ambystoma mexicanum, assembly GCF_040938575.1. NCBI lineage: Eukaryota > Metazoa > Chordata > Amphibia > Caudata > Ambystomatidae > Ambystoma > Ambystoma mexicanum. Next base: position 1,549,094,285 of record NC_090929.1, read on the forward strand.
CATGTACTGTAATAGTATGTGCACAGAAGTGGGCAGGGCGTGTGGCAGCTGCCTTATTGGACTGCCCCGAGATTCTTGAGTGTCTGAGAATCTGTGCACTGGGTGCAAGTACTGTAATAGTATATGGACTGAAGGGGACAGGGCCTCAGGTGGCTGTTTTATGTGGGTGGGTTGTGGCCACTGGGCAGATTCTTGGGTGCATGGTTGTATTATACTGTGGTGGTTGTGGCCAGTTAGTAGAATCTTGGCTGCATGGGCAAAGGCCATGCACCCAAGAGTCTGCCTACTGTTTGGACGTAGTGCAATAATGTGCGTAGAGAAGTGGACAGGGCATGTGTCACCTGCCTTATTGGACTGTCCAACATTCTTGGGTGTATGAGGGTCTTCCCACTGGGTGCAAGAAATGTAATAGCATGTGTACAGAAGTGGACAGGCTCTTGGCCGCATGCCTTATGTGTGTGAGTTGTGGACAGGCTCTTGGCCGCATGCCTTATGTGTGTGAGTTGTGGCCACTGGCCAGATTCTTGGGTTTATGCCTGTATTATGCTGTGGTGGTTGTGGCCTGCCCCAAGACTGTTGGGTGCATTAGTCTGCTCATTGGGTGCAAGCACTGTAATAGTATGTGTACAGAAGTGGACAGGCCCTCGGGCACCTATATTGTGTGTGTGTGGGGTGTGGGCAGTGGCTTGATTCTAGGGTGCATGGGTGCATTATGCTGCGATGGCTGTGGTTTGCCCCTAGATTCTTGGGTGCATGACAGTCTGCCCACTGGTTGCAATAAGATGAAATGTATGTTTAGAGAAGTGGATAGGGACTCTGTGTCAGAATTACATGTGTGGGTTGGGAGATCTGGACAGATTCTGGACAGATTCTTGGGCGCATGGTCGTTTTATGCTGTGGTGGTTGTGGCCAGAGGCAGTAAGGGGCTGGCCACAACCACTGCAGCATAATACGGCCATGCACCTAAGAATGTGCACACTGCCACAAGCATTTCATAGGCATGTGTATAGAAATGCAATTTGGCCATTACAAAGAAGCATGAGACCGATAAGCGTATGCTCACTGTTCATATTGTTAAGGCACCATATACCTTTTTGGAACACAGTGACAGAATATCATTGAAGTGCAATAACATATTTGAATATTGTGGCACTGCATGCACATATTTTCTTTGGGGCGTGCGCAAATGCAGGAGAAATCTTTTTTCATTGTATGTGATTAAAAAACATAACATGTTAGGGAAGGGACTTCATAATGTCATATTGTACACAATTTCAGACATGTATGTACTTGTGGACCCTCATAATTAGTGCATTACAAGTACTATGCTTCAAACAAGTGTACTGTGCAATATACTCCGTTCTTGTGTTTGTTTGCATAATCATTGGGTCTGTGGGAAAAAATATCCATGTAGGATTAAAAACAAAAATACTTCTACATTCATTTGATTTTATGTGGCATACTGTTTCATTGAAGTGTGCAGTAGTTACAGGAATGTTTAGGGTGCACATCTCTGTGGTCTTGCTGTTATAAGCACTGTTGTAGTAGGAGAAATTGAAATGGTGTGTGTTTTGCTTTTCGGAAGTGGTTGTGCTATGGTTGCAGTTAGATACCAGTTTGTGTATTCTAACTCTTTATCTGTTTTCACTTTTTAACAGTATCCCTTTATGCTGTTTGATTACTGTTTGTATTTTCTAAGTATTGTACTATTGAGAAGTAATATTTACGTATTGTGGGGGCAGTTAGATACCTGTTGGCGTATTCTAACTGTTGATAGTTTGACAGTTGTTGAAGGTATGTGTTGTAGCAGTTTGATTGCTGAAGGTCGATTTTAGCAGTTTGACCGCTAGAAGTAACATTGAAGTACTGGGGTGTTCAAAGATACCAGTTGGCGTATTCTGGTTGTTGATATTCAATAATAGTTGATCTTCCTCAGAAGATTTTTTTTTTGGTGGATTTTAAATTGTGTAATAATGGGAAATAATATTGCAGTATTATGGTTGCAGTTAGATACCAGTTGGCATATTCTAACTGTTTACAGTTGCACTGTTTTGCAGGGTATGTTTTCAAGCACCTTCCTTATTGTTGAATGATTTCCATTTTCCACTATTGCCAAGTGCCATTGCAATATTATCAGTGCATTTAGAGGAAGTTGTGCATGTATTTCTGTGGTATGGGCATAGTTAGACAGCTGTTGCATTATTCTATCAGTTGCTAGTTTAATAGGTCAGTGAGGGCAGTTTGTAGACCCTCATACTCAGTACTTTTATTTGTAAGTACTATGGATGAAACCGTATTAGTGTGTGTTTTCCACAGTTGTTGTTTCTGTGACTGCAATCATTGGGTCATTGGGGAAAAAAAAACTGTATAGCAACACAACTGATGTGCTCACAGGGAAGATGGTGTATGCTAAATAGTTTCAGTTTCACAGGGCAGGAGGTTATTTTTCATTTGCAGTTACATACCTGTTGGTGGCTATTGGGCTGTAGGGTCAGTGAGTACATTTTGGTTTCAGGAATATTAGGTAGGCATTTGCAAGATTTGTGGGCAATGTCTGATTCATAGTAATGTCTCTGCTTCATAGTAATGGAAGTATCATTGCATTCAAATCACCCACATTTCTTTTTAATGTATGCGGTATAGGGCACCCATGTGGTAGATTATGCCTACTGTTGCGAAGGTTTTCTTGCAAAGTGATACTTGCCCCTGTGTGAAAATAGTAAGCTTGCAGTTGTTGTTGGTATCATCTGCTTTGTATCATAAAAACATTACTATTATGTATTGGCTATGTGAGTTAATCTGTAAGGTGGAACGATTGTCTGAATTGCAAGCAGTACATAATATGCCATGATTTGCATTTTGCACCAGCTGCTGAAATTGAATGGATTGACCATTAGATATAGATAAATACAGAAAGTGCTCATTAGGGACGTGTTCCTGCACCACATGGCTGCAGAGAGTGCATGTATGTTTCCACATGTATGAAATCTGGAAGATTTCACTTATAGATATGTTTTTGCATTCCACCACTTGTAGTAAGTACATTAGAAATTCTTTAGATTGTCTTGTGTGTTTATAGTGAATATCACCTGTCTCGCACAGTAGTCCAATTCCTGCCTTATTCCTGAGACACTGTAAGTGTTGTCCGGATTGTTTGTTGCATTTCTATGGAGAAGTAGCATTTGCAAAAACAACTGATCCGCACCATTGAAGTAAATGTTTTGAACAATTGGTGACAATTGGAATAGAACATTGATTGCTACATTTGCATAGCAATTTACATCAGTTGTGTTGGAAAAGGTGAATGGACCAGCCAGTTGTGATGGAACTTTACTTGCTTTTTTTGGAGAGGTACTTCTCTTTCTTTGTGCAGTTGGATATGCATTTGTCTTTTCACTACATCCTTCTGTGGTTGTGCTAATTGATAGAGTCGCAGCTGCTTTCATTTTCTTTAGTGGTACTGTTAGGAGATCACATATAAGTTGTGTTTTCTCTAGTTTTCTTTTACCAAGTTTTCCTTTTTGTGGAACAGGGTACATTTTTAGATGGGGTGTGTAGAGAGCTTGTAGTCTGTTGTATGCCATGAATTTGTATTAAATTTGACTAGAAATAGTCCTTCAAGTGTACATAGGAGTGACAGTGCTATGTAACTCATGCCTCCTTTAAAGACTGTGCTACCAATGTCAATCAATGCCTGATCTAGGATTAGACCTTGCGATTTATGAATAGTGACTGCATATGCAAGATATAGAGAAAACTGTTCTCTGCGTAGATGCATGTCTTTGAAAAGAAGGAATCGGGCTGTTGAACGTCCTATCCTTTTAACTTCTGAAACTTTGTCAAAGTGGATGTTGAGAAACTGAATGGTGTTGTCACATGGGTATGTCTGGAAGCCAACAACTGTACCAAGTGCTCCATTAACTAAACCTTGCTCCACGTCAAGTGTACGCTTTAGCATTACTCTTCAGTTAACATTTTAGCATTAGCTTTAGCATTACTCTTAAGTAAACATTTTCTCCAAACCAGCTGTGTTCGAGATAGAGTATTTTAAACTAATTAGTCGTGCTGTGGCTTGTTGACAAATAGGCACTGTCATACTGTGCACGTCCAATTTGTCTGTGGAGTTAATTTGCACTATTGGTTGCATTTATTTTTTCAGCATTTGTGTGCTAATTGTTCCATGACATCACTAGCAGATGTGCAATGCCTGTATAGCTCATGGATGAGTCCACTATTTAAGATAAACTGTGCTTTCTTAGAAAGCACACCAATCCAAATGCTTTTCAAAATGTAAGCATAGGTACGACTGTTTTGAGTTAGTTCTCTGTATTGGAAAAGTTGCCAGAGATTTACATTTTCTATGCTGCCAAGTGTTTTATGGCACAGATGTGTCCTAAGGTTTTAAAAATATGTTCACCTTTCAATGGTGTTAATTGACGATCTCTGAAAATAATGACGTGCTTTCCTCCAAAGAGTTCTTCGTAGTTCGTTTTAAGGACCTCTTGCAATCTGGGGTGAATCAAAGCCAGCATTAGGTTGGAGACAATTCTCACCTCATCTATAAGGAGCATTTTCATTTGTTTTAGAATTCTGCGTAGCTCCATAGAAGCTTCTGATGAAAGTTTGCAGTAGTCTAATTTGTTTTCAATTGTTGGTGGAACTTGTTGATGATTTTTATTAAGAATGTTTTTCCTGAACCAGCTTCACCACTTACATACAGGAGTACATGTTTATAGTTTTGACAGGTACAAGTTTTAGTTTCATGCTGCACAACATGTTCAATTTCTTTAGTTACTTCCAGGAAAATGCTACATTGTTCATCATTCATTTGTGATTTCAGTAGAGCAACGTTTTCTTCAGATTCCTCATATTGACACATGGTGTTTTCTACTTCAGTCATGGCTAATTCTGCCTCATTTGCTATGAGTGGCTCTCCAAGTGGTTCTTGGCTTCCTGTAAGGGAAGGTTGACTGCTCTCAGAAGTGTCTAAATTTAGTTGTTCTTGAAGTTCTTCCTCTTGTTGGCGTTCATTGTACAACACATTTTTTTACTGCTCGAAATGTATATCTGTTATAGTGCTGTCACTCACATTGAAAGCATATTCATGTTTTTATCACTATTTGTGGGCTTTATGTAATTATCCTGCTGTGCTAAAGAGCTAGTGGCAGCTTGAAACAGAGCCAGAGGTCTGCATGCACACCTTAGGTGGGTAAACTACATTTCCCAGTTGTGTGGTAGTTCTTTGAACTACAATTTTGCAATCCAGGCACAAAGAAATCAGCGCGAATGAGACAAGCCAGTCTGTGGTGGTCTGTTGCCCTCCGGTGCAGTTGCTGCTACTCTGGCTGTTCCTAGTAGGTAAACATGAGCGCTGCATATGTTTATGCAATGATTGAGAAAGCAAAAGCTGATTCTAAGCTAAGATCCCTGCATTTGGTAAATAAGGTAACTCAGGCTTGCTCCTGTCTAAGTAAAGCATGTGAACTGCTTTCAAATAGGATAGCCTAACACAGACTAATAAAGCTAACATGGCCGGAGTGGTAACTGTAAACTCCAACCAAGACACTGAAAAGCTGGTTGGTAACAAGTCTCCAATCCTTCAAGATACAATATTGACATCATAGTTAATTATAAGGATGCACAGATAAATAAAATTACAGATAATACCCAGGGAATAGGAAAAAGAGTTGGGCTAATTTCTGCACACAACTGCTCTGTGTGAACCAGCAATTCCCATACATAACACAGCTATCAGCAGAGCTACCCTTAGTCTAAAATGTCTATTGCTTAACAAATACGCCCTTCTTAAACATGCTATGGAAGTATCCACATATATAGTCTCTCAGGATATAGATCTGTGTGCTCTTACTGAGACTTTGAGTCATGCGGCAGCTGTCTCGTCTCTTGCACTGACCATGCCATAGGGCTACAGTATCTTTTTTCAGGACAGACTAGAGGGGAAAGGAGGCAGGGTTGTTGTTATCTATAAAGTTAATCTAGATATATGGAAAGATGACGCTATTAATATGGATGGCTGTGATACTCTCCACATTAAAGTAAGGACAGATGCAGAAAGCATCTTCAACATGATTCTTGTGTACCAACCTTCTTCTCTCATGCATGATTTTACTAATCAAATTTGTGACCTACTTCTATCATTTTTAAAACCCAATACTAGAACTCTACTTCTGGGGGATTTTAACTACTGGCTGGCAGATGGAACAGACTCACAGGTTAGATCACTTGATGAGGCACTTGCAGACTTAGGGTTCAAACAATTTGTGAAGACCCCTACACACATAAAAGGAAACACGTTAGACTGGGTAGCAGCACTTAATGTTATCTTAGCAAAACTGACTATATTGCCAGGCCCATGGTCTGACCACTTCTTCATACACTTTGACGTTATGTGTGAGAAGAAGGTTGTAAGGAAGAAAGTCCTTAAATCCATGGTGCGGTGCAGAAATATTAAAAATCTCCCATGCCAGAAGGCCTCAGCCCATGGTTTACTTCCATGCATGAGGACCAGAATTATTTCTCCCCTGTGGATGAAATCACAGAGGTCTATCATTGCACCCTTTAAGAAGCTGTTCATATATTATACACCTGGTGAACTAAGAAAGTCATCCAAAGGGAGCCTAATCCATGGTTCGCCGCGGATCTACAGGCACTTAAGATTATACAGATAAAAACACTCTATAAATGGAAAGACTCTCTTACAGCATCCGATAAAGAATTATACCGAATACCAGCTAAAACGTTCAAGTCAGCTATCATCCTTGCCACAAAATCATATCTTGATGATCACATTAAAAAAGCTTACTCTTAACCGAGGGAATTATTCAAAATTCTGAAAGAGCTAGATCGGATGGACAAACATTATGTAGTTATCAGAGACATTGAATGGTGCACCTCAATACAAGATGCTATGTGCACCAAACTTAATAGGATTAAGGATAATATTGTACTCTCTAAGAAAGCCACAACTCTTAAAGATGCTGAAACTATGCCATACGAAAAACCTGGAAAGTAGAAGAACAATTTTCATTCAGACTTTTAAGTGAATCTGAATTTGCACTTATTATAGAAACGCTTAAACACACTAAATGCTAAGGGGACGGATGCCCAGCTATGGCTATTCATGCATGTTCCTCCACTTTGATTACAACTCTATGTACATTTGTCAATGCCTCCTTTAGGGATGGTTGTGTCCCAAAAGGTATCAAGAACACCTGGATTACAACCCTGTTGAAAAAAAAGGTTCTCTGTCCACTGGATCCATTGAATTACTGCCCTATTTCCAACTCTCAATTTTTACTCAAGAACCTGGATCAAGTGGCTTACTCACAAGTTTTGATACATCTCAGATCCTACGACATTTTGAACACCTGGCAGTCTGGGTTCAGGGAGAGCCATGGAACAGAGACAGCGCTGTTAGACCTTAAGTGCAGGATGCTCCGACACATGGACAATGGACTGATGGTTATGCTCATGCTGCTTGACCTCTCCACCACCTTCGACGTGGTGGACCATACTCTATTGGTCACCAGGTTGGAAGAGGTGGCAGGGTTTTCAATCTCAGCAGCAGGCTGAGTCAGATCTTTCCTCAGTGAACGACAATGCAGGGTAAGCAGCGATATGGCAGATGCACAACCGATTGAGCTTACTCTTGGAGTTCAGCAAGGAGCCTGTTTGTCTCTGATTTTCTATAACATATTTACCATTCCCTTTCTTGATTTCTTGGAAAGAAATCAAATTGAATTAACAAATTATGCTGACGACAAACAAAGTGTCGTCCCATATGTGGCAACTTTATGGAGGATGAGATTAACATAAATAGGATCCATAGCCTCATCCAAACCCGGATGTGTAACAATGTTCTCGCACTGAACATCAGAAAAACTGAGTTGATGCTGGTGGGCTGAGAAGCAAAAACTTGCAAGATGGAGCTGGAATATGCCCAGATTCAAATTGATGGATGTATGATCAAAACAAAAAGTAAAGTCAAGACCCCTGTGGTTTATCTCAACCGCAATCTGAATATGAAGGCACAAGTGAGTAGTCTGGTTTATTGAACCTCATATTACATTAAGCTAATGACCCATGCACACCCATTAGTATCCAGAGAGAACCATGAAACACTTGCCAGGACTATGATGGGATCCAGAATAGATTATTGTAGTAGCCTACTAGCTGGTCTACCGAAAGCCGAGATCAACCGGCTTCAGGTGATGCAAAATAATGCTGTGAGAGTTATTATGGATCTCAATAAAAGGGACCATATCTCTGAGGCCAGGAGAAGTCTTGGTTGCCCACAACAGATACAATCTCCTTTCGCCTTATACTGATTACTCACAAGTGTTTGAGAAGCACAGCCCCAGTTTACTTGAATGAAGAATTGGCATTAAAAGCCAATATACATAACTTGAGATATAAAAAAAACACTGTACAACTAAAAACTCCTGCCTGTACACTCTCACAGGTCAAGAAGGGAGCTTTTTTCTCTGCAGCCCCGGCTGCATGGAACACAATTCACTTGAGTCTTAGAAAAGACATTTCCACACCTGTCTTTAGAAAGAAACTAAAGGCTGTCCTGTTTAGTTAGAATGTTAATTTCCATCTATGCATTGGTCTATATATGCTGATATCGGCTTTGTTTGGCCTCCTTTGGCATGGCAGACGTTTTCTTCCTTCTGTTATGTGTCTGTGTTCAGCACTCTTATGCCTCCGGGGTCAGTGGTGCGCACTATAAATCAATAAAGTAAAGTAAAGTAGAGGCATGTGTGTCCAATAAATCTTCTTTTCTCCATGGTTTCAAAAGTTGCAGTAGGGACATGTAGTAAAGTTATTTATGTTGAGGCATTTTAAATGACAGCTTCATATGATTAATCAGGCTGAGTTTGGTAAGTTTAACCAGGTTGCCCTCACAACTTTTGACAATGTATTTAGCTTTTTTCCCATCTGGTTTAATATTATTTTTGTATGAGAAATGTTGGGCTATGTGGTATAGACACATGGTTTACAAAGCAGTACTCCTGTTTGGGTAGTATGTGTCCAATAAAATGTTTTTTTTAAATGTCCTGGCTGTTGGGATCATTTGTGGCTATTGTTTCTATGTCTTGGTATGATTTGAGAACTCTTTTTCTTGATGCAGCAGGACCAAGGCTTAGCCAGACTATGTTTTCAGTTTTCCTAAATAAGGCTGTGCCTGTTAAACGGTCTGAGACTTTGTAGCAACCACATTCTCTATGGGACAGCATTTCTATGCCAAACCTGTATCATTTGTGTGACCATGTTTTCTCAGATGACCTATGTCAATCCAGAGGTCTTTCAGCTCTGTTTTCCCAGCTTTGGTAAAGTCGTTTGTGACATATCAATGCAACTGCAGTGTAATTGTCTGCAATGTACTACATATCTAGGTTTGCGTTCCACAGGAGGGCAATGACTGCATTGTAATCATTGATGTACTTTGATACGATGCTTATTTTAATGCAGTATGTGTTCTTAGGCGATTTGCCTTTCACATTGCGTCTAACAGAAGACACAATCTCATAGGAAAACGTCCCATGAATCAGGCCTCAAGGCGGCATTTGGTGTAGCATTTGTCTTTGTTTTTTTATATCTGCGTCGACAATACTTGCCACTTTTATGTCTTTAAAACTGCAATGTGTGTGCATGTAGCTCACTATGTGTGCTTTCTGAAGGGATCCAGCAAGTGACATATTTGTGAACGAAGTGCAACACAGTGGCATCACTGTCCTGACCAAATTTAGAAGCATCTTTAATCCATAAAATCATGTGGATGAGTGGTGCTCCTTTGGTTTCATATGCTTTTCTCCAAAAGAAGTGTTGCACTTCTCCAAGGGGAGGAAATGTTTTATTACAGTTGAAGTGCTGCATGATAATAAAGCGGTCATGGAAGTACCTAGACACATTTACAAGGTCAAGAGAGCAGAGTTCTCCTGGTGTTGTCATGCCTATCCCTGCTTTGTTTTCTTTGCTTAGGAAATCTTGCGAGTCTTCCCATGCATACTCTGCACAACTTAAAGTGACACACCAATGGTTGGGCCAAGGTTGCATAGCATACACTATACATCTGCATGATGTCCGATCCAGTATTCTTTTGTACCATGCATGTTTGCCAAGAGATTTGTAATACTTGTCTGTAAAACTTCATCTTTCTCTTGCACATTTTGAAGTATCTGCGTAGCAGACATGTTTAAAGAATTGAAACCTCTTTTCAATGTGTGTGCAACTCTGTAACATAAAGTTGTACTTGACTTTCAAACAGGAGGGGAATATGTATTCAACATTTTGTTTGAATCTGTTGTCTTCAGAATACATTTGTAAAGAGTGGTATTCTGATGCTGTTATTTGTGTGCATCTTCCAGTAGGAAAGAGTAGAGGAAAGGATTGTGCTTCTAAACCTTTTTCCCATATGCTGAGTGGTGATTCTTTGGCTTGCCGCATTTGATATGTTTCTAGTGCATCATCTATGCTGTCTTTGTATGCAGTGGGTGAATTGTATACTGGTCTAGAATACTGGATGCTGTAGTAGGATCTAGAAGTTCAAATTTTCCAGTTGATGAGGAATTCTGAATTATTTCAGTGGTTTCTCTCAGGTTTTCTACAATGTTCATTTCTTTGAACTCTTCATTGTTTGCTTCAAGATATTGTAGGGCTTCTCTAACTGTGTTTAAGTCTACTAGTTGATGCCAATTCTTTTTTTCTTTTGTAGGTACACCATTCACTAGGAAAATCAAAGATTGATCTATTGGACATTGCTCTCCCAGAGTGTCTACATTTTCTTTAAGATCTATTGGCAAATAAACAACTTTTCCACAAATGCCTTTCAGTAATTGAGAAGGAGTCAACTTGGCAGTTTTCGGTTGAAGGCATATTATCGCTTGAAATGGGTTTAATGCTGGAGTGGTGTTGGAAGTGGGAATATTTCCAAGTTATGAGTGATAGCCCATGAAGGCATTTGGTTGTTATCAATCTTTGCAGTGCAATATGTGTAAAGTATTGAGGTGTTAGTCATTTCATATTTATTTTCTGCTATAAGGTAAAGAGCTAATTGGAACCATTGGAATTCCTCATTGTCTGTTCTGTGACAACATAAACATACTTGATTTGGTACTTCAGCAAATGTGCTTTTAAACTTCGTCATTTCTTTTTTGTATGTGTGTAATAGAAGGTTGGCATCTGCAAGGTTGTTTCTACGCTATTCTGAAGTTACTGGGTTTTGTAAGTATTCTTCACTTACAAAATATTTGTTTTGGATGTGGTATATTTCTTACAGAAGTTTGTTGGCTTCTGACATGAAAGAGAATGTAATTTACATGCTCCAGTGCTAAAGCAGGACTTTCTACATAGAACAGTCTCTGAATGAGATTTTGTATAGTAGAATGGTGTGTTGCTAACATTTTGATGTGGTGGAAGGTGCTTTTGCAAGCAGGCCCGGAAATGTAGGCTAATGAATGTACTTGCAGTCCTGTGTATTTTTTAGCACTGGAAAGGAGTCCATGGTTTGTAATATTTTCATTTTTAATTTTTCTTTGGCTTTCACATACTGATTGGGGAATTACCATAAAGATTTGAAGGATTGTTTTTGTACATTACACATTGAGGTGCACAGGAATTTGTAGAGGGGACGGATTGGTTCGGTGGAATGGAGGGTTGATTGTAAATGTTTTGGGGATTTTCTTTCAATCAGCGTTTCTTCTGCCATAATGGCACTGTGTACCTTTTCATACCCTCGGCCCCTGCTATGTATGGCAAGTGGGTTTGTTTGCTCTTGTTTGTATTCCTCTTCGTTGAAACTTGTCTCTATGCCGGTTGTGTGAATCCACTCACCTACACAGAAGTTTGCAAAGGTATCTGTTCATATTGCGTAAATGTTGCAAAGTACTTTTTGTAGTTTAATGATTAATTTTGTTAGTGGTTTCATTCTGTTTAAAATTAATATAAACAATTTCCTTTTGAGGAGCATTGCACTGTCTATGAGAGCTTCCAGGATCAGTTTTCTGTGGTAACCTTTAAGGGTTGAGTGTGATTTCTCCCCTGTTTTTTTAAGGTTGTGAAGGACTCTGTGGTGGAACATTTTTTGTAAAATATTTTTTTTTTGAATGCTTACCTGTAGCTACGTTAACATTGGTAGATGCAGTGTTAGCACTACTGGTAGTTGCATTCTTCTTAATACATTTCTTTTTAGTTTTACATTTTAGAAGAGGGGTCACACTGTTTATCCTGCTAGCTGGTTCAGTTTTGCTCACTGACTGTATTAGCTGTTTTGTTTGAACTTTTCATATACAGTCGGCTAGAGGTGGGTGGCTATTTTGTGTGCTTTGAGTTTTACCTGCTTTATTTCTGCGTTGTTTTCTACAGAGTTGCTTTTTGCTAATTCTCTTGTGTCTCTTGTTGAAAAAAAGGAAAGTGTGGGTTTGGAAGTTTTGCAATGTATTTGTGTGCATGAGTGCCTGAATATGAGGTTAGGCATACATAGAGGTGTGTGTTATTGTGGAAAGGGCTGTTACTTTTGGGAAGATTGTACTGTTATGTGTGTGTGTTCCTGTGTGAAAGGTTTGCTTCAGTGTTTATAACAGTGTACTATGCTTGAAGGACATTACAATGTTTTCACAAAAGTATTGGCTGTTACTATACTGGCCTTGTCATATATACTGGGGAGCTGGCAGGGGTAAGATGGGTTAGGGCCTGGTAAACTAGACATGCTTTGCAGGCATCCGTCACTCACATTCCACCCTCTCACAATAAGGTACACGGGTACAACTGGGCCCGGACCCCTTAGAGGAGTCTGATTGGTTCAGCCACACTTCCTGTACATCCTAAATGGCCCCTGGCAGCCTTTTAGTGAATCTTGCAGCACGTTCTGGCCTCTGGGCATGGTTACCCGTGCTTCGTGTTGCTTCTGTAGCTTCAAGCAACGCGCTCACAATGATCCAGCTCACTCCGGCGCTGGAGTGAGACTCCTTGAACTTCAGCTACCTCGATCAGCTTTCAGCTCCGGAACCGCCGCACGCACGTTCCTGGACTCAGCACCTAAGAGAAAAGGAAAGACAAAAAGACAATGGGCCTCATTACGAGGCTTGTGCTGACGGAATGAAGTGGGCCGGTACGGGACTGGCCCCCTTCATTCCGTCAGGGCTGATTACAAGCTTCCCATCATGGGACCCGGATTGGACGCCTGGTAAAACCAGGCGTCCTTTTCGGGTCCCGCGAGGGGAAAAGGGAGTTAACAAAGAGACACTTATAATGTGCCCATTGTTACCTCCATTCCCATTCCCATTGAGCCATGTTTGGGCTCAAATGGGAATGGGGAATGATTCCTTCAAGGAGGACTTTCCGGGTCCTCCTATGTCGGAATGACCCGGAAAGTCTCCATTGCAGGAACCCAGAAAAGTTGAATCGATTGAGAATAGGGCATGTGGGGCTGAATGAATGTCTGTTTAGAGTGGGGAAGCGAGAGTCGAGGGATTGTGCGGTGTGTGGAGTGCCTGAGACTGTGGAACATTTTCTGTTTAGGTGTGAGAGACATGCTGTAGAGAGAGAATTGATGAGGGTTCGATTGTCTGCGCAGGGTATGACTGAGTTGAGTGGGAAGGCTTTGTTGGGAGGTGACGGGGTGAGTGGCAGGAGGAGGAGTAGTGTGTTGTTGGATTTTGTGAGGCAGACAGGGCGGTGGGAGTAATTGTGAATTTTACGTGGGTTGAATGCTGAATGGTGGATAGGTGCACATCATCCAATTGGATGGGGAAGCGCCTGCGTGGGTCCGTCCACGCCTACTCTAATTTAAAGAAAGAAAGAAAGGAACCCAGAAAAGGAGCCCGGTTTGGAGGCAGCCATGGAGCTAATAGCTGTAAGTGCTCGCAAGTTGATCCGACTCCTGGCTCATCCTTGCAAGCGTGAACTCTTCTGAAGAGACCCGTGGAGAGAGAACAAGGGTTAGACTTGCATCAGCAACTCTTTTTCTTACGCGCTCTGGCATGCAGAACTCCCCATAACCTAAGAATACACCGCAACCACTCAGGGTTGCCTGAAACACTTACCTTCAGATACTCACCCATCTACGAGCTGGGAACAGCACCGGATCCGATGAAGCAACTGAAATCCGAACTTACCTGCAACAATACACTCAAAATCTACTGGGTGAAGAAACTCAGTGAGTGGCAGAACAGTGATACCAGACCCAGGGTCAAGTGGAGTAACTGATCCATGGGTTCCAGAGACATAACACCCCTGCCTTGTTTAGGATGGAGAGTTTGTCTAATTAATCCCTAAGGTGAGCCAAACTCCTACCACCACACCACCACAACACACTACAGGGGGAGGGAGAAGGAGGGCCCAGGGTCCAAATCTTGGCAGGCTAAGCATCTTACCTCTCTATTGGCAGGTGGTTTGCAGTCTAACACTAGAGGTCCCGAGAAAGCAGGGAAGAGTCTAGAAGGCTTCATCGCTCCCACAGAGACCCAGGTGAGTGTGACAGGCGTTCAGATGACAATACAAAGAATGGACATGCTGAGGTGTGATGAGTAAGAGATAAGCAAGTGTTGTGGGGTTGGATAGAATTGTCTGGGCTACAATACAACAACACTGCACCATCTTAGTAACAAGCAGAACACTAATACAGTACTGCACTTACTTTGTTGGATGTGAAGAGTAGGTTTCCTCTGTGTTTTATCTTCCAGCAGAGACATCACTGGCTTTTAGGAGGTGGTTCTTCATTGCAATTGCAAAAGAAGGAAGTTAGTGGGTATGTGTGTTAATGGCACAGTAATAGCACTAGGAGAACACATTATTGTAGATTGTAGGAGGATTTGTTAGCAGGAAGTTAGTGTGCGTGTCCAATTGTATAGCACTGCATGGGAGTGGGAACTTGTGAGCATCAGTATTGTTGCTATGGTGGCCAGTGTTGCAGTAATAACTGTGCCCTATGGGGCTGCACTTTTGCAACTGTGTGAGATGTTGTTGCACTACTTGTTTTCCTAGAAGGGTGAGAAAAAGGGCAGAAAGATGTACAGATTGGAAAGGAAAATGTGGAATTTTGTTAAATTTCCCACACATAGATGCCTGCTACATGAGTGCAGAAATCCTTCCCTGTTCAACATTTATTGTTTCAAATTTACAGATAGCACTGTTGATAATGTACACATGCATTTCTGTGCTTTCCTTGCAATGGGGAATTGTGGTAATTGTGCAATGTACGCACTTGCCATGCTTTGCTAACATACATGCAATTCCCCTTTTTCTGTGTGCATTCTGGGCATTTAACATAGGATCTGCCACTTGAATTTGCTGTGCAAATGTTCCCAATGTGCTTTTCCATTTTGTTCTACAACAATATCAGCAAGAGTGCTCATAACATTGTAATGTGTGGTTTGTATATGTTCTGCAAGTGGGCATTAAAAGAAAACTTTGAAAGCACACAGCATTGTAAGTAACTGCCACTTGATTTCAGGAGATGGGACACATGAGAGTATGATTATTGAGTAGGTTATGCAGGCTAAGTGGCAGGCACCCTGCTGATATGCATGCAATCTATGTACTTGCTATGCTTTGGTTACATACATGCAGTTTTTGGTTTCTGTGTGCATTGCAAAATATATACATACCGGTAGTTTCTGTTGATGGATGTAGATGTCGATGAATTGGAAGTAGAAATCTTGGTGAGTTTTACAGTACTTTTTGGATGCAGGTGCTTGGGAATCACAGGAGACATGCACTCTGAGTGCTAAATAGTAGATCTCCAGTGTTGTACTGAGATGATAGAGGTAGATGTATAGATCTTGGATGTGATTGGTGGATGGGTGTGTGACTGCTTAATAGTAGCCAATGAGTGAGTGCTGCAAGCGGAAAGGCTGCCCCTATGGTACAGGGTCTGCGGACACTGTGATAGTTTGTGGATCGCATGTGCCACATCTGGGTCTTCTCAGCATGCCTGGCATGGAAATGGGACTGTGGGGATTAGACCATCAGGTGTTCAGGATGTGCTTTACAGAAAGAAAGGGTAATACCTTTTTTCATTGCTGTGTTGGTTGTGTAGTAAAGATGACGGGGGTTACTGTATGGATAGTGTGAGATTCCTTTGTATGTGATCTGGAGAGGTATGCAAAGGCAAGATGTGTTTCTGCTGATCTTGGTTTTCCAGACCTGCAGGCTTTGCGGTACAGTGTGGCAGGCCGCAATTTGCAGACACTGCTTGCTCTTTGCAGAGACATGGGTACTTTTGGTGGAGAGCATTTGAGCTACATCAGTGCTCCAAGTTTGGTTCCTTTACTGAAGTTGTTGCTGGAAGAATTGATGTTGCTTTTCCCTACTGCAAAGGTGTTTTCTTTCTAAAATAGCACCTAGAGCACAATGGAACAACCCCAATGTCTTTAATCCCCAGCAAAATTTTGGAAGGTGCCTCGTTAATAGAGGCATGGTTTAGTTTTGTGACGTGCTGAGATGTCTGTTTTCTCTAATGACAACATTGAGTCCCTTAGTGTGCACTATTTTACCCCAGACAGCTTTTTGTTGTCCATTCTTGGAAATGCTCGTTTTCTTTCTCGCAATCTAAGGGATACTTTGCAGAGATTGATGTAAGGCAGTAAGGAGGAAAAGAAGAGAAAAAAACAAAAAATAGAAAACAAAAAGGGTTTGTTTAATAGCAAAAAAAGGCTCTTTTCAGAGCCACCACAATAGAGGAAATCTCCTACCCTGGGTTAAATTTCTCTCCCTACACCCTTGAATTTGTCAATTTATCCGTGAACACTACAGTAGTTTGCAGATCGCACGTGCCACATCCTGGCCTTTTAATGATGGCAGGCATGGAAATGGGACTGTAGAGGCCAGGGGATTGGTCAATAAGGTTCCCTGTGTGTGGTGTGCAAGTAGAGAGTGTGGCAGAGGCTCTGTTTGCTGAGAGGAGTGCAGATGGCTGTGGATAGGGCTGTGTGAATTAGGAGGCAGAGTGTCTGGATTTTGGGGGACCCTTGGATACATTGGTTGCAGGTGTATGCAGAGCACTGTGAAGTGACTGCACATCTTGCATTCCCTCATGTGAATGTGCACAAGTATGGAGTGCGTGGCATGAAGTTGCTGGATTTGCTTCCCCTTTGTGCCACTTTGGTGATGCAGCATCATCCATCCATTATTATTGTTCATTGTGTAGGGAACAGTTTAGGCTTGTTATTGGAATCTATCCGCAGTTTGCAATGAAGGAGGCACTTTGAAAATCATGGACATGTTTACAAACTCTCAAGTAATTCATTTCTGCATTGCCCAGATACAGATGTGGCTGTGTTCTTATTCATTTGGTCCGTAATTGGAGAAAGCCAGGTTCAATGTCAACAAGGCTGTCTGTACATTTAGGCTAGATGTTGGTATGTCTTCCGTCCACAATAAAAACATCACATTTCGGAGCACCAACATTTTTCGCAGAGATGGTTTACATGTTACTGATGCTGGCAATCACCTTTTTTTGTGAAATATCAAATATGCTTTGCAGTCCTTTTTGTAAGTATAGCAAACATTTGTGCAGTAGGTGTTGGCCACTTCAAACCTTAAAAAAAAAAGTATCTTTTTGTCGGGGGGAAATTCTGCCGGGGTCGGCCGGGCCGTCCGCAGACCTCCGGGCAGGGAGGCCCCAACTCCTCCCGTATATCCCAGATGAGATAGAGTATGAGACACACACAAGGAGCAAGGTGACTCTGCTGTTTATTAGACAAAACGGCAGGGATGGGTCAAGGAGCGTACGCGTTCGTCCTGACACACACACAATCGTGGGGCTCGCAGGCCCTTTTACTGTATCATGACGCGCTACTTGCGTCACTTCAGAAAGTTAACAAAAAACCTATCGCCACTCTTAATTGGTTGCTCGAGTGGTAGGGTTAGTATAGCACACATATAGAGAACGATGTTAGTGGACAAAGGGTAGTCAGGTGGTATATCTGGGTTGTCCCTACAATTAGATACATGAGAATTGTTACATGAAGACTCCTGGGGATTGGTTAACATTACTGACGTCAGTGATAGGAGCCCCATGTTCTGATTGGTGCGCCCGTGAGCTTCCCAGCCTGGGACCACCGCTGTTCCCAGCTCTCGGTGTACCTGCAAGTTGCAACAATGTTTCACTATGGGTACGTGCAGACAATGTGAGGACTTATTCATAGCTGGAAGGCTGACCGCTCCCACTGTCGCAGATGTCCATTGAGCCTTTCATGTGTATCTGCCTGTGTCCCGTAGCGATAGATCCAGACGCCTCTACTCTCCTGGGTTTGGCATCTCGTCAGGTTCGGCTTGGTCACGTGGGGAGGGACCGTGAAAGAGGCAGAATTCTGCACAATTAATATTGTTTTTCCACTGCGCGTCTGGTTTAATTTGCCGGTGTGACTTTAACGTTGGTGCGCGGAGTACGAGTTTGCAACATCGTGCCTTTGATGATTTGTTCTTGGAATGTGGGTTTGCAACATTGCGACCTTGGCTGGTTGCTCCACCGGGCTCTTTCTGCAGGATCAGCAACCTGACTCTTGCTTTGTTAATGTCCACGGGAGCTCTTGTTTGAGGCCTACTCGGCCTGGTGCATAAGTAGTCCGTTTGGTGCATAGGTGCTTTAGGTTATAGTGGCATATAGTTCCATGACCAGTATCGTGTCTCCATTATACCTCTCATGGTGGTAACGGGTTTCAAGAGAAGCGTGAGCAAGCTTTATAGATGAGTTCATGACGCGTCTTGCGTTTCTGCATTCTGAAAGCCTATGTAAAAATAATAAAGATGCACGTCCGTGAATATGCCTGTCGCCTACGTCATAGCACTGAGTATATTCTTCGTGTAGATTGGTGTGGGAATGTTCAGTGTGTATATTTGTACAGATGTGCTTCCCGTTGTCTAGGTCGTCATGGCATCTCTAACGACGTGTAGATTTTAGTCTAGTTGATCCGTGCCGCAGGTGTCGGCATGGCCAGTGCGGGCTGCTGGGCAGGCAGATGGACACATCCGTATGTTCCTGTACCAGGGTACCTGGTCGTCTGGTAAATGGACAAACTCTTCTCGCGGCGGGTGTCTGGGTCGTGACCCTCTAGGCCAAGCGCGAGAGGTGAAGGACGGGAGCCTGGTCTTCCATTCTCCCACTTCAGTCCCCCCTCTGGTCGACTTGTCGACCACAAACATATCCTTCTCGTTATCTCCTCTTACTCGCCATATCTTAGTTATTCCTCCGAGATGTCCATAATGGTTTACATGATCTTCAAATGACCAATACATATATTCACAGGTTCCTCCAGGAGTACAGTATACCCATCTTCCTATGTAGCTCCTGGGGTTCCTTGGGTTCTCGATCTTCACTGATGGTGGGTCTAGATGGTTGGTGATGATTTGGGTGCGCAACTTCTCCCTCTCCTGTATTATCACACCTGTATGCTGGCCGTCATCTGCTGGCATCAAGGGGTGCATTCCCACCATTCCCAGCAACTCGTCAGTAGTGCGTGCCTTTCGGGCCTTCCAAAATCTAATTATGATCAGAGTAGCTCCAGCCAAAATAGTACAACCCACTATTATTTTCAGTCCATCTGACAGCCAGGATGGCATCCATGACCATAATAGTGAAAACCAGCTCTTATCCTTGTTTACACCGTTACTTTCATCCATCATTTTGGAGTGCATCTGGGCCAGTTGCGAAACTGCTTCTGTCAGTGTACCATTGTCAGCATCGTTGGCAGGTATGAACGTACAGCATGATTGTCCTATCTTTGCACAAACTCCTCCTTCCATTGCTGTGAGAAGGTCCAATACATATCTGTTCTGGAGTGCTACCATCCTTACAGCTCGCAGCTCCTCTTTAATTGCGTTAAACCCATTTACTGTAGAATTGCTGGTCATCATTAGTTCCCATCTAGTTATTTGGAGCCATTTTGCGTTTGCGTTTGCGTAAGCCTGCAGTCCCGGATGTATTATTGAGGAGAATAACATTGCTGCTCTGCTGAATAGTCTGTGTTCTGGCGGTATTGATGTTAGTGCCGTTTCCGACCTTCCCCACAGGTAATTTCCTGTCAGTGGCTCTCCTTGTCTTTTTCTCCTATTTAGGACAGTATCATTGCTGTTGGTCCTGTTCCCTTGCTCCTCCTGAAGTGGTGCAGATCTCTTTCTTCTCTTATCCCCCTCATCCATTTTAGGAAATTTCGCCACATTGACGTGCTTCTTAGGTACCACTAGTGATGGTACATTGACGTGTACCATTGTGCACACACCATTCCACAGGGGAGGCAGTGTATGGTATGCCTTTTCTCCACAGGCCCAATAATGGTCCATTATTACTGCTGTTCCCGCTCCCCCCTCAGGTAACTCCATCACGCTTGCACAATTGGTGTTATATCCTACGTCCACCTCTCCTTTATGCTGGTAGCATACCTTGGGCGCAGTCAACGGTAGTATTGTTATTGGGTCTTCATCTTCTTCTACCCACGTGAGCATTGGTACATACTTGATCCACGTCGTCCAACATCGGTGATTGTGTGTCTCGATGGTTGAGATAGTTTCTTTTGTTACCATGTTGCTGCCAATCACTCCTATCTCCCAGCTGTTGTCCAGATACACCTTTCCTGTTATCGTCACCAGCGGCCTCTCCCAGCATCCTTGTTTACCCGGAACTTCAGTGGCGTACCAATCACATGGTAGATACTGCAGTGTTACTTTCTTTGTTTCTCCTTTTGCAGGGCCACTTGTTATGTATTTGAATGCTTCAGCATGTAAACTGGTCTTGTGATAACTCAAATAGGTCTTGAGGAAGTTGTTTTCATATGGGTATGAGTCTCGTGTTTTCCATGTCATGTGCACTACTGTTCCTTGAAATCTTCCTTTCGTTTGGAACAGTGCCAAGTATATTATGCACTGTGCTGTCTTTTCATCTATTTCTGTGGCAACAAATGTTCGTGAAGCGCTCATGGCGTATGGTATTAATGAGCAAACGTAGCAGCTATCCTCAGTTGTCTGCTTACCAATGCGGGTCATGTGTTGGTACCATATGTTGTTTGTGACGTGTGCTGAATCTTGTATATAATTATCAATACCTTTATTGTCCGAGTATGTGCTGCGTTTAACTCTATTTTGCTTGGGTGCAACGTTACTATTACCACCTGACGTAACACCTGTTGCAGCAGGGAACAGGGGTATATTAGGTTTGGGTGCAGCAATAAAATTGATAGCATAGCTGTACTGCCAGACAGAGGCAGCCAAGAACCCGGTGATCATAAAAATCCCTATTATTTTTATTACATATGCTAATCTCACCGGCATTTTGCTCTTACCTTGCTGCAGTCCTGGCAGCGTATTCTTGCGACGTTAAAGTTGCCCGCCTAAAAATTCTCAAAATGCTTGTTATTAAATGTTAGTTTTGTTTCCTTTAAGCTCTCCCTATCAAATAGTCATTCAGTGCCCAGGCGAAGAGCTGCTCCCACGCTACTCTAAGTGATCGGTCTCTTAGGACCGGCAAGTATGGGCGGAGGTGGGGCATGGAATATTCTATGGCCAGGAAGAAGGCTGTGTAGTAGACACGTACCCTTCTCCTTTTTAGGTATGTTGGCCTTTTTATTTCGTATACAAATTGATGTGACAATTCTTCTGGGTAGTTATCGTCTGGGAGTACCATCTACGCCTGGACAGTGAACTTGTTAGTTAGCTTTTTCTTGACAATACAATATTACGCAGTTCCTGTATGTGCGAGAGAAAAAAGAGAACATTCACGTGTTTACATGTGTATTTGTGCAGGCAATGTCTTTCAGTTTAAGTTATAACTGTACTTGGGAGTCAATGGGCGGGGGGTTTGGGCTCAGATGGCGGAAGTATTTTTACTCTTTGAACGTGTGACCATGGGGTGGGCAGTATGGGGATCACCCCTTTCTTCGTCAGTTATTGTCTCCGGGGTAGCTGGGTAGTGACACGGTAAGGGAACAATTGGGTCGTTGTCTGTGGTGGAACTTCCTTCCGCTGTCGGGGATGTTGTTGCTGTTCTTCCAATGGACCTGTCGTTGGCGCTGGGGCGGGTCTGCAGTTTGTAGATCTTTACATCATGTAGGTGGTTCCAGGCACGCTTGTCCTTTAGTTTTACTGCTCTTGTCGATACGTCCTCTACCAGATGGGGGCCAGTGAACCTCTTATCGTTCCATTTTCTATTGAAATTGCGAAGTAGCACGTGGTCACCTTTGGCAAGTTTGCACAAGTTCTCCTTTTCCAATTCTGTACTTGCGCCTTCTTCTTGATTGCTGGTAGACCCGCCCCGTGTGCGCTCGAGCTGTTGAGACACAAACACGACACTAGTAATCAAAGAAGACACATACTGATACATTTCATCACCTAACACACTCGCTGAACTTTCGTGGTCAGTGAATGCCCTTGACGTTGGCGTTAGGGGAAGGCACATTTGACGTCCAGTAACCACCTCGTGAGGGGTGAGGTGGTGGTCGGACCCTGGCCTATTCCTTAATTCGAATAGGGCTAACGGAAGGCAATACAACCAACTTTTCTTTGTTGTTTGTTGTAATTTTGCAATTGCCTCCTTCAATAAGCCATTCAGGCGTTCACATACTCCATTAGCCTGTGGGTGGTATGCACATGCAAATTTGTGTTTTATGCTCAGCAGGGATGTGATATGCTGGAACATTTCGTTTGCGAAATGTGGGCCATTGTCTGATTTTAACACTTCGCACACTGCCCACCTGGGGAAGACCTCCCTTACTAGGAATTTGGCTGCTCTAAATGCATCTGGGTGTGAACAGGGCCCTGCTTCAATCCACCTAGAAAATGGGCATACTACTACAATCATATACCTATTACCTTGACATATGTTGATCATATCAACATAGTCAATGTGAAGGTGCCGAAAAGGTCCTTCTGGCCGGGGTATGGTACCTCTTATCACTTTTAGAGTATGACCGGCCGTAAACTGTTGACATGTGAGACAA
Organism: Ambystoma mexicanum; assembly: GCF_040938575.1. Classification (NCBI taxonomy): domain Eukaryota; kingdom Metazoa; phylum Chordata; class Amphibia; order Caudata; family Ambystomatidae; genus Ambystoma; species Ambystoma mexicanum. The sequence goes on from NC_090929.1 coordinate 1,549,117,237, forward strand.
TTGCTGATAAAATTTGACACATGAGAATTTAACTCAGGACAGAACCAATCTTCCCTAATTCGTGCTGCAATTATTTCCTTGCCTGTATGGGCTGGGTGATGTAATTGGCTCAGGGCGGTATTTAGGAGTGCCAACGGTATTACAACTTTCCCAGTGCCACCCTGGCGCCATAGTGCGTCGGTTGGTGACATTGTACATCCTCTTTTTACCCATATTTCTTTTTCGGCCATTGGTGCAGCTGCTTGTAGCTTCATAATCTGTGTGGCTGGGAGATGGGTGTACCCTTCTCTTATTAACATCTCCCTAGCCATTCCCCTCCCTCTCCCTCTCTGTGAGTCTGTGGGGTTCCATATCTCACCAAAGTACGCAGCATATTTTGCATGTGCGTCTGCTGCTGCATTCCCTTTTGAGACGTGGTCTTCACCATTTGTGTGTGCGGTGCATTTGACTAGGGCTAGTTCTTGGGGGTCGTTTATTACTTCAATTAGTTCAGCCAACAAGAGGGCATGTTGCACTGGAGTGCCATCAGCTCTCCTAAACCCTCTTCTTCTCCATTTTGATAGCCCTGAGTGGACAGTGGATGTAACATATGCACTGTCGGAATATATGGTTACTCGTTTGTTAAAACTTTCCTTTAATGCCAATATTAGTGCAACCAGTTCCGCGGCTTGAGCAGAGTAATGCTGTGGTAATTGTACACACTTCATAGCCACACACACCGGCGCTTCCATCATTTTTACTACTGCTGCCCCAGTCCTTCGTATCCCATCTCCTTGATCAATAGTTGATGACCCATCAATAAACAAAAGCTCACCTCCCTCTAGTGCGTTTTCTTCAACTTTTCTAGTACATGAGTATATTTCAGTTATTTGGGTGCAGTCGTGGGCGTAATCTCCCTCCTCAATTACTTCTGCTAGGAACCTTGCAGGGTTAACCGTGCTACATCTAACAATTGCTAGTTCAGCTCTAGACAAAATGATCTCATAACCTGATGCCCTCTGTGTCGTTAGTGTGGACTTGGGTTTATTCAATATTGCAAATAGTGCATGTTCCACAAACAGTGTAGTTGGACACCCCATGGTTATTGCTGATGCTTTTTCCACTGCAAAAGCAGCTGCAGCGAGACCTTGTTCGCAAGGGAAGTGGCCTAACATCACAGGGTCTAAGTGACCGCTGTAAAATGCTACTGGTTTATAGCCCATGCTCGTTTTTTGGGCCAATACTGCTTTCATCACTGCTGAGTCGCAATGTGAAAATATAAAAAAGCGTCGCTCATAGTCTGGGGATGCCAGTACTGGAGCAGTTGATATCGCGCCTTTCAATTCGTCAAAGGCCTCCCTCATTTCCATAGTTCACCCCAACTTTTTCTCCCCTTTATTGGCATCCCTCAAACCCTCAAGCAGGGGTCCTATGTATGAACTGTAATCAAATACCCATGCTCTACAGTAGTTGCACAGCCCCAGAAACTGTTGCAGTTCTCTCACAGTCTGTGGCACGGGAGTACTTGAAATGGCCTGTGCTCTTTGTGGTGCAATCTTTCTTCCATGTTGGGATATCAGTTGGCCAATGTAAAGTACCTGTTCCTGACAGTATTGTATCTTTTCCATGTCTACCTTGTACCCCTTTTCAGCCAATATTGTCAACATTTTTAAGGAGTCCTCTCTACATTTACTTTCGTTTGTACTGCAAATTATTATGTCATCCACATACTGTAACACTGTGCTTTCCACCTCAACGTTACCCAAATCCATCTGTATTACTCTATTGAAAATTGAGGGTGATTCACAATACCCCTGTGGTAATCTGGTATGTTTCCACTTTGTATTTCGGTAAGTGAAGCTTGTCAAATCTTGTGAGTCTGGGTGTAATGGTATTGAGAAAAAAGCATTTTTAAGGTCAATCACTGTAAATCGTGATGCTTCTGCTGGAATGCCACACAATATTGTGGCCGGGTTTGCTGTTACTGGATACTCTGCTTCTACTATGTTGTTCAAGGGCCTGAGGTCCTGTATGAAGCGCCAAGACCCCCCTTTAGCCTTGCGCACCGGGTACACAGCCGTGTTACATGGTGATTCTGAGGGGACCAATATGCCATTGTTTATAAGGGCCGTTATGGTTTCATATATGCCCTCATCTGCCTCTTTTGACAATGGGTACTGTTTCACTCTTGGTAGTATGGCACCTTTTTTCAATTTTATCCTTACACCCCCTATGCTTTTTATGCATCCCACGTCATAAGGGCTAATAGTCCATAATGATTTTGGCACCTTTGACATATCCTCCTTAAAGAATGGGACTGGGGTGCATGCGGGTGCCTCAAGTGCCATTGCAATTTTCTGTGCTACTTGTTTGTGAGCCACTCTTAGCCATATTTCTACACTCATCATGAACACCATTTCACCTTCCTCCTTTTCTTCTGAGAACAGCTCTTCATCTGACACCTGGGTCAGCCTACATCCTTCTGCTAGTGCTATCACTGCCCTCCATGCTCTCCCTTCTTTATCTTGGGCGTGCACAGCAACATAATCAGCTGTTGCAATAATGCTCTCGATGTCCATTACAAACACCTTTCCTTCTGGTTCATTAACTGGTGTTTCTGGTCGGAACAGATAGGCTGCTGGCCTCCTCCATATTTTCCCTTCTATCCCTGGCATCCATGCAAATGCCATGTCTGTGCCATACTGGAATAGCTCGCCATCTACTGGCTCCGCCCTAATCGCTGTCTGTCCACAGTATGCTTGCATAATCTGTCGTGCTGCGAGCATGTTAATCCCTGGAGTAGAGCAAATTATGCCATCCTCTGTAAAGGAGATCGTCATATTCAACCTGTTCATTATGTCCCTCCCCAGTTTATTTACTGGTGAGGCACTATAATACAAAAGTGGAACCGATAGATCATAATCTCCAATAGATAAGGGAACGTTATCAGTAAATTGAACCAACCCTTTAGCCCCAGAAAATCCTTGGGTGTTCATGGCTTCGCCTGACATCTTAAATTTACCTTCCCTTATGCAAGACCGGGTTGCCCCGGTGTCAACAAGGAATGATAATTTTTTGTCACCTATCGTTACCTCTATGCGTGGCTCCTCGGCACTATTAGGTGTTACTGACAGGATGGGACACACCTAGGCCGTCTGTGGGCTGTCCTATTGGGGGTGCAATGATTGGCCATTCCCTGTGTAAGGGTTGTGTCCCAACACCGTCACCCTACCCAATTGCGTTTGTTGAGTTTGGGGTGGTTGTATTAGCGCTACTTGTTGTTGTGGCAGTGGCTGTTGTTGTGTTGTTTGTTGTTGTGGCAGTGAATATGTTTGTGGCTGCTGTTGTGTTGTTTGTTGTTGTGGGTCACTTCCTTGTTGTGACATCTGCTGTTGTTGTATGCCCTGCTGTTCTTGTGAGGTCCTAGGTTGTGCTTGTTCATTCCATGCTGGTGTTCCTGGCCTGACCCTACACGTACGTGACATGTGTCCTAATAGTCCGCAGCTCCAACACACGGGTGGTTCCCTGCTTTGCCATGGGAAGCTCCCTGTGTTGTCCTGGTATACGGGTTGCCCTGTGGGGTAGGAATTTCTAAGTCCCCCCGCCTGTTGTTGGGTATTATATCCGTATCCTCTCCCTCTCATAAATCCTCCTCTCCCCCTGTTATAACTATAATACCCAGCTCCTTGCATTGGGTACCCTCCTCCCATGTTTGGTGCGTGTAATTGCAAAGGCGGCACTTGCTGTATTACACTTTGTGGAGGTGCTATTTGAGCGGGATCTTGTGCAGCCACTACTTGCGTGGGGCTTTGGGCCATTGGTGTGGGCGTAGTTATTAGTGCCCCTTCCATTGTGTATTTAGTAAGTTTTTTCTGTACTAGTTTGGCCTCTTCTGTTTTCCTGGACTCTTCCTTTTGTTTCATTTTTCCTTGCCATGTCCTGCAGTGATGTACTATAGTCAGTTGTATTTCTGGCCATGGTTTTGCTTCCATTCCCACTACTTTCTTTAGTTGTTTCTGAACTCCTTCTGGGAGCCCTTGTACTAGTATATGATAAAATATGGCTGGTGTTTTGTCCCATTGTTCTCTAGTTTCCATGCGCCACTTCTCTTGAATATCCTGGATATAATCAACAGGATCCTCATTCTCACGCATCTTACGGGAAGTAATGGCTCCTATGTCTGATGTGTCTGGGTACTGTACTCTCAGTGCCTGCCATAGCGCATGTCTGCAGTTTGCAAATGGTGCCCCATCATGCGATGTGTTCGTTATTGTTACCCCATGGAATCCCGCTCTCTTCCAAATGTCATCCGCTCTATCCCCTAATATTGATATTAACAGGCCCTTCACATCTCCTACTGCTAGTTTCTGTCCTGCGGTGTGTTTTTCCATTTCATATATCCACTTACCCGCACCTCCACTTAGTGATGGGAGCCTACATTTTATATTTTCTTTATCCGTGTGTTTCCAAGGTACATACTGTGGTCTAACCCCTCCTCTCTCCAACAGTGGCATCAAGTTGTGTCTTGTGTCCCCCTTTACGTTCCATAATATCGAGTCCTCACACCCCTCGTCTTCTCCCATTTCCTTTACCTCTTCAAGTTCGTCCTTATTACCCCTGCTCCTACCTCCGTCTCCGTCCTTTCCCCTTTTTTCATCATTTCCTGTGTTTAATGTGGGCATGTTTATTTGTCTGTCTTGTCTGCGACTAGGGAGGTCTCTAAGCCGACATGCATAGGGAGTCAGTTGGTCCATGAAGGGCGCAAGCTTTATTGTGCGCAGCGAGCGTGTGGCGGTTGAGCATGTAGGGTGCGATGGGGGAGGGCGTGATGGAGATGGGGATGGCGTAGATGGGGATGGCGTGGTTTCATGGGTTTGTTTTTCCACTAGTTTTTGCACCCCCTCTTCACTTCTTTCCAACTCCTCCCTTCTCCTACTTATCCATGGCGAGTCTATGTTTGTTCGAGTGAGGTATAGCTTATCTAAGCTTTCCCTTTCACTCTTTCTTCCTTCCCTCTCTACTCCTTCTTCCTCCTCACTGCAAAAGTCAGTCATAAAGGGTATCCCCCACTCTGCCTTTTTCCCTTTTATTGTTACTGTTTCTAAGTCTATTAGGTCCATTTCTCCTTTTCCTTTGTTATCAACTGCTCCCCCTAGTGCTGATGTTGTTGCTACTTCTCTACTTCTATATAAATCCCCCCATTTTTCACTCTCCCTACTCCTCCCTTCTCTTTCTCCTTCACTCCTCTCCTCCATCTCCCTACTATTTTCCTCCCTTTTCCTTTTTAATTCCTCCATCACTTCGTTGCTCATCTGTTCCAATATTCTTTCATCCTCTTTCTTCCTTTCCCATTTCACCCTTTCTCTTTCTATTACTTTCCCCTCTTCATATTTCTTAGCTGTCTCTGATAGTACCCTCCTCCTCCATATTGCCATTTCCTTTTCCTTTTCTTCTTCTTCCTTCTTCTTTTCTCTCAGCACTACTCTTGACACCCTGTCTGCTGCTGCTTTTACCCTTTCAGCTTCTCTCCTTTGCTCCTCATTTCGTTCCCTTAATTTGTCCAATTCGTCCTTACCCTCTTTCCTTTTCCTCACTCTCTCTCTTTCCTCCCTCTCAAGCTGTTTGATCAATTCATTCTGCTCATCCCTTAGTTTTGCTAACCTTTCCTCCAAAATCTCTTCCCTTTGTCGTAATAGCTCCTCCCCCCTCATCTCACTCTCTCTTGTACTATCCTCGTCTGTTCTCTTTACTACCTCCCTCTCTTCTCCAGTTAGTGAACCTCGTAATTTTAATAATATCTGTGCAGCTACCCACTCATCATTTCCTATCTCTACAGTCTGCTCTTCTCCAATCCTCCCCTCCCCCATTGGTATCTTCCTATGAGCCACATATGGTGGAGGGCTGTATGCCGGGTTCGAGTATCCTTCAGCCGCCCTTAACTGTCCTTCTATTTCTCCTAATTCTCTTAAAGGGTACAACCCTCCTTCCTCTGTTTTCACTCCCGGTGTAATGGGTATCTCATTGCTTGGTTCCTTTTTTATGTCGTCTGATTTATCAATCTTTTCTCCTCCCTGTCCTCCGTTCCTCGTATTCTTTGTGCTCTTACACCCTTCTTCCCCATCCGTTCCTTCTTTCTTAATCTCCTTTTCTTCCGGTGTTTCCCCCATAGTGAACATTCCATTTGGTCCTGGTCGGGACCCCTGGAACATCCTCCATAAGTTAAACACCTCCACATGGTTTGCCAACTTCTTCCCCTTGTATGTATTGTGCAGATGGTTTAGCAGTGAATGTTGGGCATATGGATCGAAACTACCATTAGGCGGCCATGGTGTTAACATTTTGTTGTCCGTCCCCTGGGTCCACTCTATACTGTACTTAATTAATTTCTCCCTATGGGGTGGGAGTGTGGTGCATATGTGTTGTAGTGGGGTAGTGAGGGTGTTCCCCCACCCTCCCAACCCTGTCCCGTATGACATAGTGGCGCTCCCCTTGTTACCCTTCCCTTCACTAGCAGTTTACAATATACAACCTTATATTGTTTACCTGGCCCCGCAAGTGTGGGGACTTACGACAATCCTTTGACAGAATATGCAGTAAAACTTATTAAAAACATAGAACAAAATATACATATGTATCATTTTATATTTTATATTCCTTCCCCTACGGCCCCCTGCGGCCGAAGCGCACGCAGCCCCCTGCGGCTGCGTACCCCTTACGACGCTCTTATACAGTCGTCCTGTTTCCCCATTCTCCTCCTCCTTTTACACTTGCAATGGCCGGCGTTCTCCGTGCGCAGCCACGTCCCTCTCCCCTTCTCCTCTTCCGATCCACTCGTCTATCGTTTATTTACGTATCCGCTCCCTTATCATATTTCTCTTCCCCACCATTCTCAAAAGTTCCTTGTGCTCGCTATATCCTATTAAATCCCTACTGGTGACATCACCGATTTCTTCGAGCTACTGGTACATTCTTATTATGTTCTTTAAGTTGAAAATACACTTGCAATCTACCCCGCTAACCCTACAGCTGTCTTCCTGTCTCTCCTGGAACAAGGTAATCAAATCAATAATATAATCGGACTGCGCACGCTGCGTCGCCTCGCGTGTGATACGCCCCTCAACAGGAGGGCTTAACCAGCCAATTATCTTCTGTATTGGGCAACTAGGCAACTAGCTACCGTCTACAGGGAAACGTCATCTATCTATCAAGTTTCTTGCTCGAACAATAGGGATCCTCGTCTACTCATTGATCAATAAATGCCAAATCGTAGGAAACCACACACCCACCCTCACACGTAGTCGCGACTTAGGCCAATCAGTGTCTTACGAGCTGCCGCACGTGATGTTTTCGTGCCCCGCCCCCCTCTTTCGCGTAACGTAGCCGACTGCTCTCGCACTCGTTTCGCTACCATTCATTCCATTTCCAACAGTTGTTATACCTTCGCCGCGCATCTGCACAACACCTCCCTCCTCCCTTATTTACTTCCTCCCCCTCCCTCACAATTTCGCATTGCTTGTTGTGCGTGTCATGCTCACCAAGTTCTCTCGATGCGGGGCTGCTCGACTGCGTGCACCCCTCCAAGCGGCTCGCCACCTCCCCTCGTCTGGACCACGTCTGGACACTCGCCGACCGCGGGCGGGATACTTCTCAACCGGCTCCCGAGGGCCAATATCCGGATTGCGCTGTCCGGTCTTCTCGCAGCTCCGCGATGGTCCTGTAGTCCTCAGAAGGGGGCAACGGCAGAGGGGGCCGCGCCGCCGGGCCTCCTCGCAACGGGAGTGCCTGGAAAAAGTAAAAAATAAAAAGTCGATCTTAAACAGATCTCAGCAGTGCCTCCAACTTGTCGGGGGGAAATTCTGCCGGGGTCGGCCGGGCCGTCCGCAGACCTCCGGGCAGGGAGGCCCCAACTCCTCCCGTATATCCCAGATAAGATAGAGTATGAGACACACACAAGGAGCAAGGTGACTCTGCTGTTTATTAGACAAAACGGCAGGGATGGGTCAAGGAGCGTACGCGTTCGTCCTGACACACACACAATCGTGGGGCTCGCAGGCCCTTTTACTGTATCATGACGCGCTACTTGCGTCACTTCAGAAAGTTAACAAAAAACCTATCGCCACTCTTAATTGGTTGCTCGAGTGGTAGGGTTAGTATAGCACACATATAGAGAACGATGTTAGTGGACAAAGGGTAGTCAGGTGGTATATCTGGGTTGTCCCTACAATTAGATACATGAGAATTGTTACATGAAGACTCCTGGGGATTGGTTAACATTACTGACGTCAGTGATAGGAGCCCCATGTTCTGATTGGTGCGCCCGTGAGCTTCCCAGCCTGGGACCACCGCTGTTCCCAGCTCTCGGTGTACCTGCAAGTTGCAACAATGTTTCACTATGGGTACGTGCAGACAATGTGAGGACTTATTCATAGCTGGAAGGCTGACCGCTCCCACTGTCGCAGATGTCCATTGAGCCTTTCATGTGTATCTGCCTGTGTCCCGTAGCGATAGATCCAGACGCCTCTACTCTCCTGGGTTTGGCATCTCGTCAGGTTCGGCTTGGTCACGTGGGGAGGGACCGTGAAAGAGGCAGAATTCTGCACAATTAATATTGTTTTTCCACTGCGCGTCCGGTTTAATTTGCCGGTGTGACTTTAACATTGGTGCGCGGAGTACGAGTTTGCAACATCGTGCCTTTGATGATTTGTTCTTGGAATGTGGGTTTGCAACATTGCGACCTTGGCTGGTTGCTCCACCGGGCTCTTTCTGCAGGATCAGCAACCTGACTCTTGCTTTGTTAATGTCCACGGGAGCTCTTGTTTGAGGCCTACTCGGCCTGGTGCATAAGTAGTCCGTTTGGTGCATAGGTGCTTTAGGTTATAGTGGCATATAGTTCCATGACCAGTATCGTGTCTCCATTATACCTCTCATGGTGGTAACGGGTTTCAAGAGAAGCGTGAGCAAGCTTTATAGATGAGTTCATGACGCGTCTTGCGTTTCTGCATTCTGAAAGCCTATGTAAAAATAATAAAGATGCACGTCCGTGAATATGCCTGTCGCCTACGTCATAGCACTGAGTATATTCTTTGTGTAGATTGGTGTGGGAATGTTCAGTGTGTATATTTGTATAGATGTGCTTCCCGTTGTCTAGGTCGTCATGGCATCTCTAACGACGTGTAGATTTTAGTCTAGTTGATCCGTGCCGCAGGTGTCGGCATGGCCAGTGCGGGCTGCTGGGCAGGCAGATGGACACATCCGTATGTTCCTGTACCAGGGTACCTGGTCGTCTGGTAAATGGACAAACTCTTCTCGCGGCGGGTGTCTGGGTCGTGACCCTCTAGGCCAAGCGCGAGAGGTGAAGGACGGGAGCCTGGTCTTCCATTCTCCCACTTCATTTTAGAGACACTACTTTCTCTCGGAAAAGAATGCAATGGTTTACCTGCTGCCACCGCCAGCATGCTCTGGAAGTCCACGGACTACCGCACTCTCCGCAGACTTCGCACACTGCAGAGGGACCGGCACAATTTCATTTGCACTTCTATTTTTATACTGGGAAAGGTGGCCCTGAAAATAGCCTTTTTTGTGTGTGTTTTCTTGTTTCATATTTTTGGGGTATTTTTTAATGAGACACAAGGAATGGAAAGGAAGGGAGGGTAGGGAAGGTTAACCAACCACAGGGATGAAGGGGCAGGTGGAGAGAGGAAGATGTTGGGTGGGCCTCATTGAGGTAGGGGGCACTTTCTGTCATGCTCTCGGACCGCATCCCTTGAAAGCACTGCGTAATGGCTCACCCCTGCAGAGTACTGCATTGCAGTACACACACAAAACAGTGACCTTTGAAATGTAAGGGTTTACTGCAGTACGTATGGCCTACAAGGCTGAGTCAGAGATCCACTACTCCACAGGAGTGTCCCTTTTGGTGACAGGAGCAGAGGATGCTGCATAGGAAGTCAACCTACTACCCTGTTAGAAAGTGACAACCCTCCGAACTGCTGCCTTGTGGCTCAACCTCAGGTGTTGCTGCATGGAGGTGGTGCCATAACTGTCCAATCCAGGTTTGCCATGACTATGTACCATTGCAGCAAACCTTGGCCTCACAAGCCTTGACTACCACCCAACAGTGGTAAAAAGCCTCTACACCCAAGACTCACGTTGGCAGCTGGTAGTGGGGACTTCCCCTACCTCATTCTCTTCCTCTTCTTGTTCCCTCTCTGCATCACCACGCCTGTTTTCCATTCCCATGCACTCCAGAAGATGGTGGTGGTGGTGGTAATGATAAGGAGGAGGCAGCTGCAGCAGAGGAAGCAGTGGAGGTCATACTTCAGCAGATTATTAAACAGTAAACCAGGAAGCAGCTATCTGGTGCAAGCAGCAATCTGGCACAGTGCTTTGTCCAGGAAATCCAAAAACAGAATGAGGAGCAGCACTGGGGTGTGCAAGGGAGCACTCTGCAAACAGTTGCACGCTCCACTGACACTTTGAACCCCAAGCTGGGCTCACAAAGTTAAAAAAAAGTCTGTACATCACCATGGGCATGGACTAGGACCTCTGCAACGGTTAAGTCTCACAGTAGAACACCTTGGATTGCTCAAAAATGCACTTTTGCGGTGTCCGGGGGCCTGGAAAGTGTTCGCGAATAAGGACCAACGCTCAGCGTGGGTGAGGTCATATGCGAACATTTGCGAATAGAACGGCTCTCGATAGGACACTTATTGCACTGATCCATTGTGCACTTCTGCCTACGTATCTTACGGACAGGTTTGGATCCCCAAACTAATTAAAAGTGTGACGCACGTGCGGCGGACAGTTCCGAACAGGTATGGTGTTCATAGAACCCAGGGGGCTTGTTGCACATGTACCCAGGTGTCCACCAGACAGGGATGGGCTCCCTGAACTAATTAAAGTATGTCACTGCTTTGTGGAAATGCTGGATAGTCACAGTGTTCGTAGGACCCAGGAGACGAGATGCGCATGTGCCTTGGTGTCTGCTTGACAGAGATGCGATTCCCGAACTAATTAAAAGTACGCCACAGCTTTGCGGACATGCCAGACAGGCACAGTGTCTGTAGGACACATGGAATGTGATGCGCGTGTGCCCAGGTGCCCGCAGGACAGGGGTGGGCGTCTTGAACTAATTAGAGGTATGTCACAACTTTGCGGACATGTCCAGTGTCCCACGGACACATCCATTTTGATTGTGGACAGCCCAGACAGGCGGGGAGTCCGTAGGAGACCTCTATTTTGATTACCCACAGTTGGACGCTCCGCAGACTCCTATGAGGGCTTTTAAAAAAGTAAACACACACACAAACAGCAACAGTATCCACATAGAACTTTATTTACACAGCAGCAATGGAAATATATACAAGGGAATTGGGGTTTTCCACAGGTGGGTCATCAGGGGAGGAAGGGATTGAGGTCTCATCATAACGTCTTTGCCTACAGGGATAGTTGGCTGGAACAGTGGCAATGGGTACAGGTACAGGTACAGGTGGGGCAGTGGTATTTTATATTTCCCATTATATGTATTTGTACAAATTCTTTTAAGTCACCAAAACTGTTGATCAATTGGTCCATTTTTCCCCACAGGCTCAATAGTTCATTTTCCACAGTGTTAGTTTGTTTTTGTATGTGCCCATGCACTTGCCGAGCAGCTTGTGCTTCCGGTCCATTCCCTTAATTTCCAGTATATACTGTTAAAAAATAACATGTTTCAGTTCCATATGAAGCAATGTGCATTAATTTTCCTATTTTTCAAATTTCGCTTTGTACCATTGAACTTACTATCTTCACTCATTTCATCAAGAGGGAACTTCTCCTCAAGCCACTCCAGGGTGCTTGCCATTTCTGTGTAAAAAGAAAACAAAATACTTTTTACTAGTCATCTGCACAGAACAAACTGCACAGTTATAGGAAAAAATATAGGGTACTTACAACTTTCTAGTACGGTTCGGCTGTCACTACATTGCACTTCTCCCGTAGACAGTTGCTTCTCAGTTTGTATGCAAATCAGTACTGAGGTAATACTGTTGGAAGCACACGTTATTTTCCTTCTTGGTGCATTCCATTATGTTGCACACCCTGTGCAATTTTACTGCTGCTTGTATAAGTACACAGTTTGCAGACCTACTTCATTTTTCCATATAATACACGTGTGTGATGTCCTTTAAACATCTTCACTTTCTTTGCTGCACACTACAATAATGTAAGACAAGCCCTGAGCTTTTGGGCGGTGTGGATGCTGCCCGACGTCCGCGGCCAGACGCACAGTCTGCTGACTCTGTGGCTATCACATTGGGCCAGGGGGGCAGTATGTTGTATGGGACATGTACACAAATTAAGGGTATCCAGGTAAAAATTCAGTGAAAACATTTTTTTAAAGCAACGTTATGGTTAAGTTGTGCTAATAAAAACCGAAGAAATTCAGTGAAAAGGTGTTGTTAAAGGGACGTTATGGTTAAGTTGTGCTAATAAAAACCTATGAAATTCAGTGAAAAAACATTGTTAAAGAGACGTTGTGGTTCAGTTGTGCTAATAAAAACCTAAGAAATTCAGTGAAAAAGCTTTGTTAAATGGACATTATGGTTCAGTTGCGCTAATAAAAACCTATCAAATTCAGTGAAAAAACATTGTTAAAGAGACGTTATGGTTCAGTTGTGCTAATAAAAACCTAAGAAATTCAGTGAAAAAGCTTTGTTAAATGGACATTATGGTTCAGTTGCGCTGATTAAAACCTATCAAATTCAGTGAAAAACATTGTTAAAGAGACGTTATGGTTCAGTTGCGCTAATAAAAACCTACCAAATTCAGTGCAAACACATTGGTAAAGGGACATTGCACTAATAAAAACCTATCCAACCCATTATAGAAAGTATGTTGAAAGGATACTATAGTTACAAGTTAAATCGAAAAACCCCAGAAATTCCCCAGTTGTGGTAAGCAAAGCAACCATAACTCGCGCAACCACTGTGCACTAAGACTAACACCCATGACATCAAAGATGACATCACACATGTCATTTCATAGGTTTTTATTAGCGCAAGTTAACCATAATGTCCCTTTTACAAAGTATTTTTACTGAATCTATATATACATTCAAACTTTCTTTTGACTGGCAGCGTGGTGCGGAGCACAGACAACATTTCCACTACCTGGGCTCTTCAACCTATAGCACTCCAGATGTTTTGGACCACAACTACCATCAACCCTAGCTAGCGTAGTCAGTGGTGAAGTAATACTTCAAAATAACTGGAGAGTCACAGGGTGCAGATGGCACCAACTCATACATAAACAAAGGAGCATCCTTCCAAAATGTAGCAGCTGTGGTTTAACTACTTGGTTGGTGAAGACATTTTTTATTATTTGGATGTGTAAAGTGCACTACAGTCCACAGGCATTGAGGCACTGTGTCATGAAAAGTTCATAGTTACAGGTAGGAGGCCTTGTTCATGGTTACAGTGAGCGAGGGCCTGATCTGGCGCAGCGATAACATGAACATAGATGATTGTGATTACATACATCGTGATTACATACATCAAATTACCCTATTAATGGAAAAAAGTAGCATACAAACGTGCAAGCATCAGAATGGGTGGGCACAGGTTTATACAAACAGAAGTGTTTTGACCGCTTTCCTGAATACTGTGTGCGATTCCATGTTTCTCAAGTGGGGTGGTAAAGAGTTCCAGTTAGTGGCTGCAATGACTGAGAAACCGGATCCTCCTGCGCAAGCCCTGAGGGCTTTAGGAATGGTGATATAGTTGGGTTGTGTAGGCGGATCTAGTGGGTCTGTCTGTGGGAAAAATGTTAATTCGCTGAGTGAGGTAGAAGGGGGTGGTGTGGTGGAGACATTTGTGGGTGAAGGTGAGTGTCTTAAACATAATACGGTTCCTAATGCGGAGCCAGTGGACCAAATTCCTGGTTGCTAAAATGTGGTTCATCTTGGAAATGCCACTGGCCGCCCTGAGTGCATTGTTTTGTATGATCTGAAGTTTCCTGATGTTTTTTGCAGATGTGCCTGCCAGAAGGGCATTGCAGAAATCAAGCAGATAGACAATTATTGCTCTGGCTAAGGTGAGGCATTTCTGTTATGTTAGGAAGGGTCTTGCTTCAGTGATCAATTTGGTGTGCTAGGCCAAGGCCGATACAATGGCATTGACATGTCTAACCATTGAAAGGTTTGCGTCCAAGTAGATCCCCAGGGATGGAAGTGTTATCAATCACGAAAGAGCTGTACTTCACATCCAGTTGTTTGAGGGTTGCTAGTGAGCCAATAAGAAGAAGTTCAGTTTTTTAGGTGTTCAGGCAAAGCCGGTTTTCAGACATCGCTGTTTGTATCGTGGCGTAGATGGAGTTTAGTGATTCCCTGTTGACTTCATAGTCTCCTGTTAGGGGGATGAGGACCTGTGTATCATCAGCATAATTAGTGTATGTGATGCCTAGTGCATCCAGGAAGTTGAACAGGGGCATCATGAGCAGGTTGTAAAGGGTGGGTGAAATGCAGGATCCTTGAGGGACTCCACATTTAATCAGTTTGGGGCTGGTGCAGGCCTGATCCGAGAAGACTTTCATAATTCTTTCTTTAAGAAATGATGAGATCCAGGCTATAGTGTTGGTGGTAGCATAGGGTATCATGGTCCATCAAGTCAAAAGCTTCAAAAAGGTCAAGGAGCAATAGGGCACGTTTGCCTGCGTCTCTGAGAGCACCAATCTGGTTTTTAAGGTCTAGTAAAGCAGTTTAGGACTGGTGGCCAGGAGGGAAGCCAGACTGCCGGAGACCATGCAGATGATTTGACTCAAGGTATTTGTGGACCTGCAGGTAGGCTGCTTTATCGAAATTTTTCAGCAGGAAAGGGACAGTGGTAATGGGTCTGTAATTCCCTGGGATGGACAGGTCGAGCGTGTGTTTTTTCAGAAGTGGTCGTACCCATGCTTTCTTGAGGCAGGCAGGGACATAATCTGATTTGAAGGAGGCATTGATAAAGATTGAGGGTGGAAGCACATGGCAATCCACATCCTTCCCAAACCCCATCAATTGCACATGCCATGGATGGCCGCGTGTAGGATGGATGGATGTATTGAAGGATGGATAATGGATTCAAGATAATGAGATGGAATGGATGGATATATGGATTTGAGATGGGACAGATGATAGATATATTTAGGGAAGGATGGATGGGAAAGTAGAAATATCTCATAAAAGGCAAAACATCAAATACAAAAGTTAATAAAGGAAGTGGGGAGAAAGAAAAAGAGAAAGTGCACTCTTCATATTCAGTACCCTTCTTTTTGGTAAGGTATCTGGAAGCTTGCATGCATGCCCTTGAATTGTTCACTAATGGCAGCAAAATATCTTGGACTCGTACTGGCTCAGAGAGCTGATTTCTTACCTGCTGCACACACCTGCATTTTATATGCATGTTTCAAGATTGAATCTGTGCGGCATGTCTTAGCCTTTAACCCCTCTGAATGAACTACAACGCTCATGAGACGTGCACATCTCTGCAGTGGTTAGTCAAATATAAATGTCATTGTTGACGGAAGATAAAGGCTTAACGTGCATTATTAGAACACCTCACATTGAGTGATTTAAAATTATTTTACAAGCCCTGTATATGACAATTATATGCTCCTGTTTCGGTCTCGCTAAAGCGAGCGTTAGCTCTCCTCTTCCTGAGTTCTTGAAGATGCATACCAGAGGATTCTCAGATCTAGCAACTGTTCTGTAATGCAGAATATACACATCATAATAAGCGCTGTGTCATACTGGCATCCATCATATAGAAGAAAGATGAAGTGTTGTAGAAGAAAGATGAACTGCTGTAGCTGGGGGTGGAGTTGATTGCTGCTGCTGCTTTTTATTAATTATTTAATAATAATGACAAATGACATAAATGATTAGATGATTGCCTCAGGAGGACACCGTCTTGAAAGCAAGACGCCATGGAGCAACACAGGTTCTATCCCCGGGTCCGCACTTAGAAACCTCTGGGTATTAAGCGGATTATAAATAACCCATCATATCATATCAATATATCAGTAGTTAAGAGCCTGTGTTCTTTTCATGCTAGCGCTGCTTAGTTCATTGATGTCTTTTCACCATTTAAGCTGCATTGCATTGTCTTCCTTAGTATGTTATAATTCATATTTTTACTGATGTCTGCGCCACTGTGGTTAAAGAACGTGGCGATGAGGGATTGGCAAATACACCTTTACAATGTTCTGAATCCATCATGGCCTCCATTCAATGAAACACTGGCAAAGCCAGTAGGACTGGCTGTGCAAATTCAGAGAGTAAGGTGTTTTACCCTCTAATTTAACAACGCTTGTAGTAGTGAATCGCATTTGAAACCAACACTATGATACTTTTACTGCATGCCCTAACTGAAAAGAGTTTGGCTTTATGCATCCCAGCATGCGTCAGCGATGGGAAACATGTGGGAGTGTATGCAATATCCCCAGAACAAGCAGATTCAGTTAGTTTGGAGGTGTTCCCTGATGGACACACATAGGACTATATATCACGAGCATGGAGGAAACAAACATCCATGGAGCTGGAGGTGGACATCGCAAGACATCAGCTCTACATTCCAGAGTATCAATTAACAGAGTAAGTGCCTGATTACATAATAGGGTGCAATGGAAAAGAGGTGGAATCCACTAAAGTACTGCCTGTTGTGGAAGCTACTTGATTACAGGCGGTCAGATAGCACAGCGAGTAGAGCGCTCGCTTTGACATCCATGCAGAGCCTGCTGACGCAGGTTCGAATCCCGGCGGGGCCAAACTCAGCCTTTCATCCTTCCGAGGTCGATAAATGAGCACCACACACCGTGGGAAATAAGCAGCGCTCAGATACTTGAGGGTTCGTAGCGCTATATAAATGCACAAACAGGTGTGCAGGTATTCTGCTCTTTCAGTATTCCAAGAGAATACCTCTGGCAGTCATAAAATCACTGCATTGCATGCTGGTGTTCCACCATGAAGGTGTCTCAGTGTGTGTGGGGTCTATTATTAAATGCATAATGTGATTAAATGTGGAATACATGTTTTATTAGTTTGTCAAACACACATTATGTGCTTCATGGATAGCCTGTTAATTTATGTTTTGTCTTTTTACCATCAAATGTAATCTAGAGCATGTGTCTTTTTCCTATTTTTAATGTTATTGCCAATCGGTTTCATATGTTTAGTTTACCATATAATGTCAATGTTGCCGTTCGCACTGTGTGCTAGGCAGTATGGGTTTGAACATCTCCGTTTTTTTAGGAAATTATTTCTGTTACTCTGGCTCATCTCAATAAAGCACTTTTTAAGAAGTGAAGGTTCGATGCAGCCTTGCTCTGCCTGTGCTTTCTCTTTCATGATGTGGATTTTTAGCATTTTCGCTTTCTGCCTGTGGAAAGTTTGAGCAGCCGGATACCTCTGGTTTGTGTGTTATGTATGATTTCATCGCGGTCAGCTCTTTATTTTCCAAAAAGAAAGACAAACAAAATCAAGCATAGACAAAAAATCAAGATGGCGCTGTTTTACATGGAATCATCCGATCTGATCACTGATGGCTGTTTTTTCACAGAATTTGGTGAAATGCACATTGTGTCTCATTTTCGCAATGTTTTTTTGAGGGGATGGGCCCGATCTGTGTACATTACAATATATTTTTGGAGGAGTGGGATGGTGGATGTGTGGTGTGTGCACGCGGGACGTTGGAATGGGGATACTGTCCTGCATAAACAAAAAAAGGCATACATACAATTTTCACTGTACAGTACAGATAAATAATAAACTAAACAAGTTGTTAAAGTGTCCAACAATTATCCACCCCTTTCATGAAATTGATCCATAACAATGGCTTAAATCGGTGGTGCAAAATGCAAATGTGATTGCACAATTTAAACGTAATCTGGTTGCCTGGTGTGACCAAATACTTCTAGAACAGTGGTATTCGAGCATTTCTCTGCTGAGCTCCCCCGTAAGTAAAAACATAGTTATCGAGCCCCCGTCCGTAAACATAGTGTTGACAGTGTCCCCCAGATACAATATCTGCTTGTATTATCTAGTGAAAGCAGTCACCAACTGTCTTTTTGAAGAGCTTCGAGCACCTCCTGGTCATCCTTCGGGCCGCGTAGGGGCGCCAGCCCCACAGTTTGAAGATCGTTGTTATAGATTGTCATGGAATTGTAAGGTGCTCTGCTTATGCACAGGTAGGAAGGTGCTAAAAAAAAAGCGTGAGTGACAAGACCTGCAGTTTTATGGCAATTTGTTATGCAACTTGGCTGCATTGCTGATGTGAAAATTATGTTTTTAAGGAATCTAGTATGGCCAGGGGCCTTGCTAGGGGGTGGCTAAGGCGGCTATAGCCCCTGATCTTTTAGTTGTAGCCCCGGATAGAATCTCAGGAGCTACAGCCAAAAGACTAGCTAGCCCCCAGTCCCAACAGTTCTGACATTAGCTTAGCCCCGGGTCTTTTCCAGACCTAGCAACTCCCCTGAGTATGGCATTTCTTAATAGGCAGATTTGAAGAATGGGAAGCGGGACCACATATGTGCAGGGTGTAGATGAGGGAGACCAGTCACATGTGAATGTCACAGTAAGTTGGTGATGTAATAACTGCCTGCAATCCAGGTTTTTAAAGACTATTTTTAAGGAATGCTTCGTCCCCTCTCTTATCAGGCAGCCTTCATGAAACGTAAGGAAGTCGGCCTCGCGCAGGTCTCTTTCTGTTTTCTTATATGCTTCTTCCCTTATCCAGATAGAAAGTAGGGGTGTACACCCAATTCCACCACTCTGGGGGTTTTCACAGGTGGGGGTCCCAGTGCAGAGCTACTCCTCCCATGTTAAGTGACTTCACTAGTGTTAGTGAGCTGATTTTTTGTCCATGGAATCCTTATCACACTGGGGATGAGGTGTGGGGTAAGAACAGTGGTGTTTACACTGACACCCCACCTCTGATTTGGGGAGAGACATTCTGGGGCCACTTACTAATGTTGTTTGTCTCATTGCAGGAAGTCCAGGGGTCACAAGCACAGTTGCTGAATTAGGTGTCAGGTTTATGTATATCTAAGTGGCAGTTCCAATCGCCATTGCTAATGAGTTTCCAGCAGACGTGCGGAACGATGTGCCAATGGCCTTGAACAGTGAGCACTGTGACTCCCATAATGAGGATGGACATCAGGACATAGAAGATGAGGTGAAACAGAAAGGAAAACCCGGTAAAGGGCAACACTCTCAGATCAAGGCCGTGACAGAAAACCAGTCTACACGTAGACCCCTCCTCTGGGTGGAGAGTAGAAGATGAAAGGCATGAAGTTCCTGGCCAACAATCTGAACATTTGCAAAGTCCCAAGTTCCAATTTAGAATAGTGTTAGTTGCAACAGGCACACCTGTGAATTGTCAGCCCAAAGGATGATCTCTGGACACTTCTGAAGTGTACAAATGGCAGGATGAAGCAAAGAATCCCAGTGATTGGCTTTGGCAATTGTGGATTATCCTACTAAAGTCCTCTGGGTTATCAGATCCTTTCCCATCATTTTCTTTTAAAAAAAGTTTTTTTCTTAACTTGTGTTATCTAGCATTACATACAACAGCCGTTTAACACAATCTAAAGATCAAAATACAGTATAAAAAGAAGCAAAAGAGAAAAATAAAAAAATACTTCAGAACAAGAACGACCCTTCATACCCGATCCCTAAGGGAAGCCCACCCGATTATCAGTGGGCCCAATTCTGGTAGCCAACGTTAACGGGAATAGTTCTCCAAAATATGGGAAACATTTTTTCCAAACGATGATTAAGAATATGATGCAGGGTTAATTGTACCCACCCATAATTATCTCCCAGAGGGCCTCACCAGAGAAGGGATGTTTAAATCCAGCCGCAAGAAGGGCCGCTGACCTGCACATTTCCAGTATCTCACAATGAATGAACAGATGGTTGACAGTATCAAGTTGACAGGATCCACATAGCCGACATGTGCGAGAGGGCGTGGGGACGTTAATACAAGCACCCATGATTTCCAGAGTCTTAACAGAGCTGGTTTTAAATTTGGGATGATCCCAAACCAATATGTTGCACACAAATTGTCTGATGTACTTCAGAGACATTCCCGTTGGAGAATGTACTCAATAAATAGGCTGCTGTTTGACTTGGTAGCAAAGTGAACATTGTAATGCTTGTGGTAGCAAGCATAAATAGCAGCTCACATATTAACTTAAAACCGGGGGAAACGACATACTCAGGGAGGCACATGGAGCCAAAACCAGCCATCTGTTTACCACCGGGGTAATGCAGTGTATAGCTCTACCCTTCATGTAAGCGGCCTTAACCTGGGCAGCATTAAAGATGATGGAATTCAAAGCGCCAGCCTCAGCGTTGGGGAGGTGCCTGTAAGTGTTCAAAGAAGACCACTGGAGTCTCGCCATGCAAGAGAAGATGCCAAACACGAGGGAGATGGTCTGAACCGGTGTACGAGTGGGAAGTCGGAACAGCCTTTTAAGAAGTAAAGACTCAAGTTGGGCAATTCTTTCTACGTTACCAGGATACCAACCTTTGGTTCCATACATGAGAATTGGGCTGATCGTAGCCTGCTGTAGCTGTACCAATATCCCAACAGAGCATCCTACTTCCGAGGCAGGCCAGTTTTCCCAAGGACCAATGGCCTGCGAGCACCTACGCTTACCATGGTTAAGATGGCAAATGCCACATAAGCCACCATCAAAGTGAATTCCCAGGCATGTGTAATCCTTAACCATCTCAAATCTATCACCCTTCAGGTGCCAAGGTACAATGGACTTTTCGTGGCCAGGAGGATGGAATACCATGACCTTAGTTATTTTATTATGTTAATCTTTTTTCTTTTTATGTATTTGTGTTTATGGTTAATACAAACCTTTACACAATATTATAATACATTTAAAAAGATATACATAAAAGAAACACAGATTTCACAAAGTGACACTTAAGTAAAAGGCAATTGATTAATCAACAGTTCATGTTAAAACATATAAAAATAGTGAATGCAAATTCGATGTAAGGATCATCCATAAGACCTTTAAAATATCATTCATAAAATATAATGTATCTTATCATTAAGGATTAGATTTATAACATTGGCATTAACCAGTACGATCATATTTCAGTGATTAGACATCTATTAAAATCCAGTTGAGATAAAACATGTCACAGTTCTTAAAAAGTTAGGGATATTATTTGGGCGAGTGCCTTCTTCCATACAAATTATGTGGCTCCAGATATAACAATAGATTTGCCCGAAAAGAAATTCTGCCCAGAATTGATTTCCTTCATTAGATGTAATGCAAGTTACAAATTTACTCTAAGCATGATCATACTCAGTAGTTAGCTGTGAGTATTCCTGAGAATATTGCAAAACAAAATCGTTTGTCGCCACACGATAGCCCCATATGCACTCCTAAGGAACCTAAGTTCTGATTCTGTGATAGGTATAGGTATAGGGTCAAAAATATAAATAATAATTTGTTAAGCGAAAGAGAAAAAAAAATCACTATCCTCTGAACTTCTGCTGATTGGATCACCTTTTACCCTGAGCAAACTTGACAAAGAGTATCTGGCCTTCAATATAGACAACTCCCCGTCAGAGTATCACAAACCATTAAGACCCTGGGCATTTACCTAGAGCAATGCCTGACCATGGACAGGCAGGTCAATGCCATAGCTTTCTCTGCAGCACACTATTCCAAATTGATTAATGCTATCAGGCCTTTCCTGACCCAACAGAACTGCATCACCATAGCCAGAGCCATTTTTGGTTCCAGACTCGACTATTGCAATGCCCTCTTCATCGGAACATCTCAAAGAAATCTGGCTAAGCTCCAGATTGCCCAGAACAATGCCTTAAGGGCCACAACTGGCATTTCACGCAGGGAACACATCTCAATGGTTAGGAGGCAGGCACACTGGCTACCTATTAAATAAAGGGTTGTCTTCAAAACACTTGCCATAACACACAAATGTCTCCACAGACTCACACCCACGTAACTTGAACAAAGGATCTCCAAAAAATCACAGACGACCTTCCATGGCCACCTATGCCAACCGCATCGTGGTTCCTCACATGCACTAAACTGCATCGTGGTTCCCCCTCTATGGCTGCCTATCTCTAGAACAACCTCCCGAACAAGATCAGATCAATTGATTCTCGTGCTGCCTTCGTAAGGCCTTAAAAACTAGTCTCTTTGTCTAGAGGGCTTACCCCACAGGCGACTCCGAACTTATGCTCCCCCGCTGATTGTGTCACACCCTTCAATGAAAAACTATGCTTCTCTTAAATGTACCAAATAGAGCAACTGTGATATGTTGATTCTTGGGCCGCTTATTGTAACCCTCAAGCAAGCCTTCTTAAGTATCCTTCACAGCGCCTCTATGCCCGTGGGCTGCAGTGCGCTCTACAAATCCAAAAAATAAAATAAAATAAAATAAATAAAGGCAAGTGTTCAATTGTGTATGTGTCAATTAACTACTAAATCTGTTGCTTTGACTTTACCAGGCACGACAAAGTCAATTTCAGAACAACAAAGTATTTAATTCAAATGATCAAAGCATCCTTCTTTGAACAACTATTGTACAATTTGCACATTGTAACATTTTTCAAAACCAAAGAAACTTCTTTTTGTAAACAAAAACCACCTTCACTTGGTGTAAGTCTCAACATTAGCAACAAGATCACAATGATTATGTCAACCAAGGTATATTTCATGCATTTCTACAGTAGTTCTCTGAACTGATGTTCAAAACATCTACATTTAGTCATGTAGGAAAACCATTGGCTAGCATGAACCATTGCCAACGATGTATAATTACTGGGTTTCATGTGGTCACCATCTTTAAAGATAGGGACCATAGTAGGCCTCTGCCAACTTCTCAGAATAATACCATCACATAATATCCTCCCAAATAATTTTTCATATGCTACAACCCAAAAATCTGGGTTGTCTATTAAAAAAAAAAGAGCTCATTCACTGTGTTTTTCCAGCTCTCCATTCCAATAGAATTTGTTTCCATTTTTGTAATGGAGTGACTATTGGTTATAATGATGGCCCACAATCTTTTTTCATCTTCTTTACTAAGTATCCTAAAACGATACTTCTAGTTGGCATTCATAATTAAAGACATATGCATCTTCAACCAATTTTTGTATCGGGTCGATGCCAGTTTGTTCAGGCGCCGCCTTACCTCTTTCTTAAGCAAAACATCTTTATCAATATTTATATTTTGTTTATGGTAGGATTGCTAAACTATCACAATCTCGCGATCATAACATCCCCTCTGTAGACTGGTGAGGTGTCCCTGTACTGCATTTAATTTCAACTGAGCTTTAAAACTCATCATAAGCTTTTCTAAGCTCCACTGATTATTTTGAAGCTAATCCAAAAGGGGGATCATGTTATCTTTAATGAATTGGTTAGGGTTGTCAAGATTCTTGTTACTCCAAGTTATGATGTTGCTGTGAGGTTGATTTGTGCTGGTTCATAATAAGGGACCTTTTTGTAGATTTGCAAAGTCCATAGATACCATTTTAATATTGCATGGTCACTAAGAGTAGTGAACTTTATGGTCATTGGTTGACAATGGTTAGCCAATTCATTATCTACATATACATAGTCCATGGTGGAAACAATAGTTCCATTTGTCCAAGTAGGACTGTTACTATTTAATTGATCTCCTTTTTGATTAAGACATGAAAAGTCCCATGCATAAAAAAGTTGGGCCAAGTTCATCCCACAATCTTTATTGGATATTATGTCTGATTGTCTTATCAGCTCTGAGAATTCCATATGGGAGTTGTTATATTTTGCCAATGTAGGTGCATTTAAATCTCCTGCAATCAAGATGCTATGGCCAGAAAATGTTGATTGCCAAATGTTGATAATAGTAACAATTGCCCAACTTACTTCCTTAATGTTTATGTCATCTGGAGGGGAGTAAACATTAATAATAAAAATAATGTTTGCAGAACATGGGAGCTGTAAAGCAACACCTAATGCATACTGCCAATTAAATTCCCTACTATATGGGTTAATTGAGAGGAAAGATTGAGCACATATGGCTAAACCTACCATTGGTCTACCTTTTGGGCCTCAAATTGCATATCCATGAAAAATAGTATAACCATCCACTATAAAATCTTTAGTTGCCCATGTTTCTTGTAATAGAAATATATGGGACCTTGTTGTAGATTTACAACATCCTCAGAGACCATTTTAATATTGCATGGTCACTAAAAGTAGTGAGCTTTATGGTCATTGGTTGACAATGGTTAGCCAATTCAGTATCTACATATACATACTCCAAGGTGGAAACAATAGTTCCGTTTGTCCAAGTAGGACGGTTACTATATAATTGATCTCCTTCTTGATTAAGACATGAAAGGGCCCACGTGTAAAAAATTTGGGCCCAGTTCGTCCTACGATCTTTAATGGATATTATGTCTGATTGTCTTATCAGCTCAGAGAATTGCATGTGGGAGTTGTTATATTTCGCCAATGTAGGTGCATTTAAATCTCTTGCAATCAAGATGTTATGGCCAGAAAAATGTGATTGCCAAATGTTGATAATAGTATAAACTGCCGAAATGATTTCCTTAATGTTTTTGTTATCCGTAGGGGAGTAAACATTAATAATCAATATGTTGTTTGCAGAACAAGGGAGTTGTAAGACAACTGCTATTTTATACTGAGAATTAAAATCCCTACAATATGGGCTAATTGAGAGAAAAGATTGAGCACATTTAGCCAAACTTCCCATTGGTCTACCTCTTGGGCCTTTAATTGAATGGTGATGGAAAATAATAAAACCATCTACTTTAAAATCTTTAGTTGCCCATGTTTCCTGTAATAGAAATATATGGCAACATTCAATCAAAGCCTTATCTTCAGTCTATTTCAGAAATGAATTGAAACTTCTTGTATTCTAGCATATCCATTCCAAAGAAATCAGATTCATAGCAGGTCAATTGGTTTTCATTGTATTGCTAGGTTGATTACCTTTATTTCCATATTGAAGCACATTCCTGCTAAATTGCTTACTGGGGAAGAATTTGGTATTTTTTAGAATTGTGTTATAATTCCCACTTGGGTTCATATATTTCGTAATGTGATTGTATCTGGATTCTAACAATAAATCAGTACATGAATACAATAATGCTGGAAGTAAGTTCCAGGAGTCACCAGTTATTCTGGCTACTCCATTGTGGTAGTTCCAATCTCTCTATGTCTCTGTTGCAAATAGCAGATAGATGGGGGATTGAACCCGACAGGGCAAGAAGATTTGTTGTATTTAATAATGTACTATCCACTGTGGGATTAACGTCCTCCAATTTAACAAATAGAGTCAATTTTGCCCATATTGCTTCCTCCACTTTCGAACTTGCTATGGGGGGTTCGCTGATAAGAGGAATATTAGTATTCGGAACTCCATGAGTCATTATTATAGCAGGCCTTGCTCATACCTGATAATCAGAGAACATCCCTCTTAGTTCTGGGGTGGCTTCGACCCCAGATATGAGTGGTTGGGCGATCCGAATTCCCAATATCATTCTTATTGCCCAATTTATCACTTTTACGTTTTTTTATTCTTGGGGCACTTTTCAAAGTATTATGCATACAACCCAGACATCTCATCATTTTCTCCCGTCTCATAGTATCACTCCTCAGTCCAGTGCATTTATGCCTTTTTTGTCAGGTCATTCTATAT
The DNA here is from genome assembly GCF_040938575.1 of Ambystoma mexicanum. Taxonomy (NCBI): domain Eukaryota; kingdom Metazoa; phylum Chordata; class Amphibia; order Caudata; family Ambystomatidae; genus Ambystoma; species Ambystoma mexicanum. Next base: position 1,549,142,939 of record NC_090929.1, read on the forward strand.
ATCCGTCCCTAATAACTTCCCTGGTTTCCGTGTACGAGTCCAATCCAATTCAATTAGAAAAGCAAGGCAGATTAATTCAATTTCAATACTAAATGAATGTGCTCACCTTCAAGGGAGTTTACAACGCTAAAATGGTTAAAACAAATTCAATCCTTAATTCATACAATCATAAAAAATCAGAGTCTGTCCCTTCAGTGTCAACAATCGTGTCTGCAAATATATTAATACAATGAGAGATAACCATTGTGTTCATCCCAAACACTGATGGAATTAGAATTGAGCGTGTCCAAGGCATGTATGAAATAGTCACTCAAACTAGGTGGATGGTCCTCTACTTTATGAGTTTTAGTAGAAATGTCCACAAGTTTGTATATCACAATTCGATATGGATATATTTTCAGGGGTTCAAATCAGCCGTTACTCCATTTTCTCAAGGAAGTAGGCAAGCTGAATTTATTATATCTGTGCAGTGTTCAAAGGCTCACGACCTGCACTCGCTCTGTACAAAATATTTGCCTAGCTGTTAACCTTATTTAGCTATTCCTCCAGAAAGCACCAGAAAGAAACTGCCAATTGACTTGCAATGGTTGAAATGGTGTAAAGACAAAGTATATAGACAGTGCTCCAAGGCGCGAAGGCCCGCAGTTGCACTACTAAAAACAACCAATATTCTGTTGTCATATATATTGAACCAGTCAGAACAGCAGCTCAAGCAATATTAAACCACAAGATGTCGATTTCGAAGCTGCCCATTCCTCAAGTTAGAGATGAAGCACCAGAAAAAGTGCTGCCAATTATCAATGTCAATAAGAGTTGAAGTGGTGCCGAGTGGTGCTGAGCAGGATGCGATGTGTAAATAAAGCGTTTCACAAACAGTGCTCCAAGGCTCTAGGGCCACAGTTGCACTACCCAAGAACATGTAAATTACATAATAAAATAGGTCCAATTTATTAATAATCAAAAAGATAAATATATTCTATAAAGGCCATTTATAGAATGTATTTATGTGTTTGATTATTAATACATTATCAGTGATCAATACTGTTACATATTGCGCTGGATCCATTATTTCTGGATACCACTGCCGGATCATCAATTCGAGAGGGAGACCTGTTCTAGGAGAATACTAGGTTTCATTTTAATAATATTGGACCTATCTCTTTTTGTAATTTACATGAATGCATTGCCCCTGATGGTAGAGATAGGAGATTTTTGAAATAGGGTAAGTTTTTTGAACCTATTAAAAATCACTACCCAATAACAAGCAGCAGCCTATTCTGGTGTGTATCGGAATTCGCACAGCGGTGGCTCAGGCAATATAAAACTGCACGGTGGCCCATTCAGGCAAATGTTTTCCACAGTAGACGTATTGAAACGCGGTTTGTTTGAAAGTCATGAAATTAAAAAAACATATCAAACGTAGGAAAAATTTGGTATCACGAATGCATAGACGTATTCCCTCCTCCCCCGAGACGTTGATCTTGAAATCTTGTAATCTTCTTTAAACGGTTCCCTTAATCAGCTCTACCAGAGTTCCAACTGTTACCAAAAGTAATGTGGGGTGCAACCGCACAGTCAAACACCAAATGCAAAACACTCAGACGCACTCTGCGTCGCTTCGCTAACAGGTGTTTTTTTATATTATAATGACTGCAACTCGAGACAGACTCTTTATAGCTGCAATCCAGTTTTACTTTCCCATAGCAGGCTGCAGAGTGTTTCCAAAGTTCACAATACACTCAGACGCACTCTGCATCACTCTGCTCACAGGTGGGGGTTTTACAGTATAATGACTGCTACTGAAGATAGATTCTGTATAGCTGCAATCCAGTTTTACCCTCCCATAGCAGGCTGCAGAGTGTTTCCAAAGTTCACAATGCACTCAGACGCACTCTGCATCACTCTGCTCACAGGTGGGGGTTTTACAGTATAATGACTGCTACTGAAGATAGATTCTGTATAGCTGCAATCCAGTGTTACCTTCCCATAGCAGGCTACAAAGTGTTTCCAAAGTTCACAAAACACTCAGACACACTCTGCGTCGTTCTGCTCACAGTTGGGGATTTTATAGTATAGTGATTGCAACTCAAGACAGACTCCATATAGCTGCAATCCAGTGTTACTTTCCCGTAGCAGGCTACAAAGTGTTCCCAAAGTTCACAAAACACTCAGAAGCACTCCTTGTTATTGTGTTAATCATTAAGTCCAGGGAATCAGATAATTTTTTCAGTGTAACTAAGCACACCGGTAAACCAGTAGAATTAAGTTCCAGGGGAATTATGGCATTTTGGGGAATCAATGAGGGGTTTGCCAAGGCAGTGCCCGTATCTGCAAGGTATAAAATGAACAGAAGGGGAGTGCAAGAAGTCAGCCCTGTTTAAGGCAACATGCCATGGGAATTCAAGAAGAGGTGCTACCAGTTTGGTTCAATTAGACCTTTACCCTAGTATTGGAATAATGGAGAATATTCATAGAAAAGAGACCTGTGGGAATATTCCAGGCAGATAGTTTCCGCCAAAACTTATTTCCGTTGACGGAATCAAATGCCACACTGTAGTCAATAAAATGTGTGTAGACAGTGCGCTGATGAATAAGCCAGGCCTGCTGGATGATAGACTGTGGTGCAAGGCAATTAGTCGTCGTGTTCAAACCCTTTTGGAAGCCAGTTTGGTTAAGTGGAACAAGCTTGCCTTCAACGGCCGAGGACCATCAATCAATAACAAGCATGTGTGCGAACATTTTGGATGAGGCATAAAGCATTGCAAGAAGGCGGTAGTTGCCAAGGTCAGACCGATCAACCTTCTTCCAAATGGGCAAGAATGCATTATACACAGAGTTTCCCCCCACATTATTAGCGGGAAGAAGTTTATCGCCAGGTGGGGAAGGGCGCAACACAGAACACACAGCCTTAGGTGAATTGACCATCCCAGCAGGTGGAAGTTGAGGTGAAACAATGGAGGTGTCTGCAGAGGGTGTCACCGAGTTTGTACTAAGCACCCTAGCCACTTGTAATAGTCTTGGATCCCAAGCACTGGTAATGATTTCATGAATCAAGTCTTCAGATAGTGCTCGGCTAGAGGAGGCGATATACCCAAATTCCTTTTGTGCGTGGAACAGAACGCAGTAATTTTGGTATCCAGTAATAGTCTTTAAGGCAATTTCAAAGTACGCTCAGGGCAGGCACACTTAATACGGTGTGTATTTTTAGCCAGGATGTCGGAAGGACCAAAAGCAGAGCCTTCCTGTGTGCTAGTTCCAAGGGCCTCTTCAAATGTAATATTCAGGAGCACACAGTCTGCTTGAGCGGGCGGTCCAAGGCAAGGGCAGAGGTTTGACGCTTAAGCATGGGTGCTGACGAGGAAAGATCCTTCTCATTTAAAAAAAGGAAAAAGTAGTACAGCTGTGCCCCATACTCACCAACTAGCCAAACTGCCAAACTGTGTCTACATTTTCTGCTCACTTACAAACCGGAAGTGTATGTTTAGCCAGCCAAGAACAAAGCTCCCAGGCAGACCAAGAAAGTCAATGGAAGGTCAAAGTAATGCCATTCCAGGAAGAAACAGGGGAAGGCAGACAAGCTCAATTCCAACATGAACCTGTGCCAAACGGTGTCTGCACTTTCTCCTCACTTACACACTCACGTGCACATTCGCACAGACAGCGAGATTTTATGAGTAAGTGTAAGCTTAGCCAGCCGAGCACCGAGCTCCCAGACAGACCAAGAATGTCAATGGCAGATCAAAGCAATGCCGTTCCAGGTATCAAGCAGGAGAAACAGACAAGTAAAAATCCAACTGGAAACTGTGCAATTCTGTATCTACACGTTCTCCTCACTTAAACACTTGCACCATTACGTTTGGAACCTGTGATCCAGAGGGAGACTTCCTGAATTGCTCCAGACCCTCTCCACGTATCGAAAAGTATGGCTAAGGTGTTAGCCAAGCCCCTAAACGGCAAGGATCTTCACCTTTGTGACAGGTATGGGCTCCCATAAATGCACAGCAACCTACCGCCACACCTTCCTAGCACCAGACAGCCCAGGATATGGATTGGGATAAGACAGTCCCAGTTCTGATTTCAAATAATGTCACTCCCAAAAATCAGTGATTGAGGCTCTTGAGCAGTATCCCCACAAAAGTGTGTGCTCTTATTTGGAGGTTTCCAGCCTGAGAGGGTTAACTGCCCAAAAGCAATATTACGAAAGGACAGTGGGCACATGGAATTGAATGGTATTCAATATGGCATTATCACTATACAAGTGATGGTCTGTGGAAATGCACCAAAAAATTAATACAACATGGTCCTTTGCCCCACACACATTCTCTGCACATCACAAAAGTATAATGAAGGTTGACAAACAAAATGAATAAAGGGCACAAAGTATCACTGTAAAATGTCACTGACTGTGGAGTATACTGCTAAAAAAAAGCACAGGAATACATACATAAGAGAAAGCGTCTCCCAGCATTGGAAGCTTTAGTGAATTACTTAATCAGGTAAACAGAGCGAAAGAGGCTTTTCTTATCTCAAAAGACAGTCCAGAGAATACAGAAATATGCTTAGTCGCCCTTTGAAATTGAGGATGGAAGAGCTACAAATAGAAAAAAAAAAAATCAGTTACAAGTGGCATTAAATGGCAGTCTTGGGGCATATGAAGATGTGTTTCAGCATATAACGATGGCTAAACATTTCTGTACAGTTGTATGCAGTATGTAAGAGGGTGGTTACACCTGGCAAAAGAAGGAACTTCCTAGCCACATGGCACTGTGCTTCTACAAAGGATTTTGGCTGAACACTTTGGGTAATGACTGTACTTTAGCAAACTGTATGACACTACACCTGGGTAAATTAAGCTAGATATATCTACCATCATTGAAATCATCGGGACTGCCATGGTTGAACCCGTGTGGCTGACGGTGTTCAATCTTCTAGTGTAACACATGGTTTATTCACCAACTACCTATTCCAGCCCACACCATCACTCAAAGTTCCAGAAATATATCTAATGATAATGAACAATACCGAACAACCTGTCCAGATCAATGGTACACACATATAAGGGTCACCATTAACGTTTTAGCTCTCTGCACCATTAACGAGGAGAACACAAAGTGATCACAATAGAAACGTATGGGGGAAGCCCAGGACCTAAGCTGAAGCTGTGGAATGCATGCCATGCAAATATTAACCCTTCACAACCATTTCAAAGATGCTATAAATGTTATACAATAAATGGGCCATTTAAACTATGTCATGTTTTGAATTTTCAAAAATATAATCGGAATTGTCGGTAGTAATTGTTGGTTATCAGAGTTTTGAAACGCAAAGTCTGTCTTCCTTTTCATTTGCACCATATTCAATGAAGAAATGGAGAGTGCAGCAGGCGGGATGATGATGGAGATTTTTGGTGCCTTTAGTTTAGGAATTCTGTAAAGCCTGGGGCATACATTTTACAAACAATAGGCAATTGAAACAGTTATTTGAGATGCATGCATTTTAGTATTCTTGGAAGTTACCTATCTGGATAGTGTTCCTGGTGAAATGGGTATCAACTGGTGTTGTCCGAGTACAGAAGAGTATATGCATACTGCCAAATGCAGTGGTAGAGGGTTTCAATTGGTTGATTATGGTCTCTTTATGCTTTTAAAAATGTTACTTTTTCTTGTTATAAATAAAAAAGAAAACTTAGTAAGTAATTGTAGAACGCCCAAACCGGGTTGGCCTAGCACCACTACACACTGGAGGAACAATGTGCTGCCAAGTGTGAGGTTCACTTTGCCCAGGTAATCACATCTTTTCTAATTCAATAAATGTGGATGAAAATGGCAGGTGTCCATTTCTTAAGCATGTACTAGGACACCCCGCCGAGCCAGTGGCTTCGTTGAGGGGATAAGGATACAACAGCAGTGAGTGGGAGCGGTTTACAATTGTGTCGGATATGGGACTATGAGTGCACTAAGAGGCATAGACGGGTTGGAAGTGGAAAAAGGAGAGAGTCGCTGCTGTGTAAGACCACGTTTGCACGAAGAATTAAAGGGTATGAATATCGAACACTTTTATTTCAATACATCTCACAAGAGTAAGATTGTCTAGGCGTGGAGTTGGACAACCATCCTGTAGATCATTTCTGTATCTTTTTTATTAGATAGCAACTTGAAACACCACAACCCAGTCAGTAATCCAAATCCAGAGAGGGACATAAAGTGGTGGCAAGCTTGGCGGAGGTGCATGGTGGTTACTGTGGATGTCAGGAATATGAGCAGTTGCCCGTCTTTTTTTGATCGGCCAGCGTAACAGTCAAGTTTGTCAAATGGGGGGCAGCAGATGAAGATTGGCAATATCTTTTTCAAGGATCTCTCCATTAAAGTGAGTAAATATGTGTCAGTCCCTGTTAGAAATTCATGAAAATAAATTAAACACTGATTACACAGTCTAGTTCAGTGGTACTAGTTACATGATGTACATACATTGGTTACACTCAAGAAGGGAATGAAGATTGGCAAGGCTGTAGGAACAAAGTTTTGTAATGAGTCTTTGACCTACCAAGAAGGAAATTAAGAAAGGGGATGGGACAGTGTAGACAATGTCTAATTAGCTACTCTCCCGAGAAAGTACTTTGGGCGGCAGGTGGGAGTTGGTGGAACCAGGACTTTATTTAATAAAATGGACAAATGCCTAAACACATCAGGACACACAGAGAAAACTCTTTGGCGGTAGGCAGGAAGGGTTTGGAATGTTGGTGTCTATTTTATGGTATGGTTGGTGGTAATTCCTGCGACTAACCTTTCTTTGTAGTTTTGGTATGAAGCTAAAAGAAGAATCTGGGCACAAAGTGAGTTTTGCTCTTGCCAACCAATCTCTAATTTATTCTTTTTTTTTATTTTTTATATTGCGCCTAATACCATACCTGGGTTTGGCTTCTAAGCACGGATCAGGGATTCAAACCTGTATTGCTCTGTATGGTCTTGCTTCCAAGACCAGCGTGTTGCCCATGTGCTATGCTCCGTTCACTTTGCTTCTTATAAAGCGTTGCCTTCTCTTCTTGGACATGGATGAAGGTTTAAGATCCGTTTGTCTAAAAGTCTGGGATGAATAGTCTACAATAAGAAAACACTGGGGTTTATACTGCACTCTGCTGCCATTTATGAGCATAGCTAATTAGGCATCATCAATGAGACTATGCTTGCCATTAAGTACAATTTGTAAATGGGAAATGTAAGGGTGCAGAAGTAAGACTCAGAAACAATGGTGGCATGATCTTGGTTATATACTTTTATTAATAATAAGTTGGTTGGAAAATACCCATCTGTCCCTAAAGCTAAGAGGTGTTTCCCTACCTCAAAGGAAACTAATGATAATGTCAGGCTGTCCGAAACTAATAAATCTGTCGCTTTCTTGTCCCCCAAAATTCTACAGCTTTCCCTAACTCTAACAAATATGTGTGTAGGCTTGATCTCTTCTCAAAAGTAAAAGTGTTGCTTAGGATTTTAAGCAACTGAACGTTTCCCAGTCTACTGTTGCAAAAATAATGTTAAAAAAAGGTTCCAAACTTAGGGTTGTACTCCTTTCCACTAGCTAAGTCTGTTCACCTGTTTCAGGGTCCCAGACACTGTGTGAGTATCTGACTGTGCATTATTTGTTTCAAAGTCCCAGACCCTCTGAAATATGTAAAAGTCTCTAGTTTGTTTCAGTATCCCAGTCCCTCTCACCAAAGTAGATAAAGGTGACTTATTGGTTTCAGGGTCCCAGACTCTCTTTTTGAAGTAAATAAATGTCACTTGTTTGTTTCATAGTTCCAGATCCTCTCATCAATTATTAGGGTACCAGACCGTTGTGGTTTTTGGTGCACATCTCAGATTTGCACAAGTACGTTTAGTTCAATCTACTGCCAAACATAAAACAGTTTTTCAGTAGTTGTTCATCAATTATTAGGGTCCGAGACGCTTGTCGTTTTGGATTTGGGTCCCAGACTGGCAAAATGTTAGGGTCCCGGGCCCTTGTGGTTTTGAGTGCCAGACCCAGACTCACACAGGTGTGTTGGATTTGTTTGGTTTACTCTCCTGCCAAAAGTTCTTTGGTTTGTTATAGGGACCCAGACACTCCATGTCCAGCTCCTTAGTTCAACCCTGCACTTCCCTTGACCACCTACAGCTCCAGCCCCCCGTACCTGAATGCCTCCTTCGTGTTGGTCTCCACGGTCCCTGGGCAGCTGCATCCTTGTGGGAGGATCCGGGAGCGATCGGACGTCCAGCGGTTGCTGCAGCCTCACTGCAGACTAAGGCTTCTCCCCAGTCGTGCACTCTGTTTCATCCATGCTTCGTCTCTTGTTTGATTCGGCTTCCCGCTTATCCTCTTTGGGGGACAGCCCTTCCATTATCATGTCCCTCCGAGCTTGAGCTTGAACTGCAGCTGGAACCGCTGTGCAACTCCTGCATTGGATTGATATCCTCCTTCAAGCCAATGTCATGAGTCTGAACACTAGACTGCTTGTTCAACTGCTCACAAGTGATCTTTGTACTCCATGCCATCTTCCTTGTCACAGTACCATCTGACAAACTACCTGCACAATATTTCCTATTATCAATGGTGTTATGCATGTTAGTTTGATTATATGCATTGTCACTGCTGTTATGCATGTGAGTTGGATTATACGCATTTCTAGTGTTATTATGCAGGTTAGTTTGGCTATATTCATAATACTGTATATTGTCTAGGTCTTCAACATTAACATGGAGGTTAGTTGCACTAACTTGACCGTTATACATGTTAGCATATTTATTTGCATAGTTAACTGGGCATCATCAATAAGACTATGCTTGCAGTAAAGTACAATTTGGAGCCCCCCCCCACACACACCCACAAACACACACTGCTATGTTACTGAAGTTAGTTACAGTGATAAGTGTTTTGCCACCCAACCATTCCACAGCACAGTTGTCCTATCACATAGTAACAAACAATCCACGTTTTCAAAAATCTTATGAGAAATCCTTAGCCACTTTGCTGCTGCTTTGATTTTCTGCTGTTTTGCTGCACGTTAACATCTGGTGGGTTTTCCAATGTTGTTGTCATCCACGCCTTGGATAACACATAATGATAGCAGATGACATGATCAAGCAAGTATTGGGCACTAGACTTGCTAATGTCAGTGTGACTGATAGGAGACCACATAAACTTGTTGACCAATCAATATAAAATGGATGATATCAAGCTTCCTCTCATTGTGTAAAGACACGTGCCAGGCCTCCCACCATCACCTATGCCCTAGATGTCGGGTTGCCGAGGGCCTCTATCCAAGGTGGCATATGGGGAGAGGGAGGAGATGGGGTCAGTTGCTACTGGTTGTTGGCAAAGTCGGGCAATGTGATTGGCTTTGACCTTGCCCCTCTGGCACATACAACACATACATTCTGGTCAGGCATGGGTGGGACGTCAGGCTATATGACCCATCAGCCCATTCTGCTTTCTAATGTACTACAGGATCTGGGGTAACCAGTGATTATGGTTGATGCAGCTCCATGGAATAAAGCAACGTAGTGGTAATTAGTACTGTAGTTGAAGGGATGGGTACCTGAGAACCATGAGTACATATTCAAACGCACACACACATATCACGCAAGTACTCACTCCCTCAAACACACTTAAGTTTTGTTCTAAATATACATGTTATCTCTGCCCTGTCACGTGGTACCAAGAGTTGATATGTGCAGGTCCTGGCCATGTGAGCATAGGCGGGAATCAGGAATGGAAGTAAGTGGCCTTCTTCCCCCTCTGAGTCCCATACTCATGTGGCCAATATGAGGATTCGAGACCCTCTAACACAGGTTCTGTTGCAGCCTCCAACAAGCTGGGGCTCAGAATGGCCCTATTGGGCTTAGGGTCTGTATGGTCACTGCCCTTGCAGGCAGACACTGATGCAGATGTCTGTGCACTCCCTGTCAGGTTGACTGATGGGGAGCACAGTGAGATCAATGGTGGTGGCCCAACCATTACGTAAACACCACTGCCTGGTCACTCATAATGAACAGGCCTCCAGTGGCCACCTTCAGGGTGAAGCCAGGTGCATGTGTCTGAGGCTGCAAATGACTTCATATTGTGTTCTATTACATTGGTTTGTGTTACACATGTGATTTTGCTTTCACACGTACACTAATATTAACTGTCTATCTTCTGGCCTCCCATGGTGGCCAGGTCACTAAGGTCTATAGTGTTCGCTGCCGTTTCCTTTTCCAGCTGCATATAAAAGTGTGGTGGTGAGGGACTCCCTCCAATGATCTGTATCCTTGAGTGAAACCTGTATCTTCACATTGCTAAGATGCATGTGAGGTTTCTGTGGTGCAGCACCAGCAGGTTACACTGGGCCTCATTAAAAGTATGGCGGTAAGGCAACAACAGTGGCGGTAGCGATACTGGCACCACTACTACCTTACTGCCATACTCCGAGCTGTGCTCGTGGGGGCCTGTCAGCCCGCCAGGTCTGACCTGGCGGGCAGAGTGGCACCCGCGAGCACAGCAAGTCGAATGGACCAGCAACGGTGCCAGTGCATCCAATGTCCCCATTCCCGTTGATCCCTATGGGGAATGGGGATGTACCGCGCCCAGCACCCGCAAAAAGGCAATTAACGGGTCCGGCTGGGCCAGAATAGCCGGTAATTGCCCATTTGCGGGTGCCGGACTTGGATGCGAGTTTGGAGGTAGCCTTGCCGATTTTACTGGCAAGGCTACCTCCAACCTCGTAATGAGGCCCACTGTTGGCATTCATGTGCAATTGGCTGCACTGCTTGAACCGCAAGCACAGCAGTTTCCTTTCCATGAGGTTCCAACAAAGCGTCCCCCTTCTTCAGATTCCTCTCCACTAGGATGTCTTCTGCACATTAAAGAATACACAACCTTGTCCCTCTGCTGTGATGGTTCTGTTGGGGCCATATGTAGATATAGGTGGAGGGTGACAGCAATGCAGCCTAAAGTGAGTGTTGTTAAATTGGGATCAGACAGATAATGAGGATAAACGGAACAGACAACAGTGATGGAAGATCCGAGAAACGTTGGAAGAACATGGCGGAAATACATACAACGGGCAAAGAAGACATTGGTGTTTTACGAACAACAGACGCGCTCCTGCTTCGGTCCTTAAAAAGCATGGTAGCACCACAACAATAATGGAGGTAACTGTACAATTAAAGCAATAAAGCAAACAAATAACATGAACTGCAACTGTAGTTCAAAGGGGTGATACCCAGTCAGTAATAGTTGCTCAAAAACTTGCAATCAACCCATTGACTCAGAAACGTTGTAAGAAACATCCTCCTTTTCGTCATAAATACACGATTGTACCTTTTGTAGTCGTGCGCTTTCTTGAATTTTTCTTGAATAAGTTAAGAATCGGTTTCTTCCAACTGAGTCTCGCTGGAATTGTTTCATCTGAGACTGAGGTAGATTGCAGCCACAGAGAATGGACGATTTTTAATGAGGGTGGTTTTGTTATCCCTGTCACTCTGTGTGAGAAATCTGACTGGCAAAGAGGCAGGCGCTTTCTATTCCATGGCAGTCACAAGTTACGAGAAAGACTAAAGAGAATGACACCAGCGGATGAAGAGAAGCTCTCATTGTCTCTAACAGAAGGTCTCGCTGTACTGCTGTCACAATTGACAGGCCAATTTTCCAGCTAACATGTAAACTACGTTGGTTTGCTGGAAAGGAAGAGCACAATTACAAGTTATCGCTGCGCTCTCTTGCAAGTCATGCTCTTTCAAAGAAAGCAGCCTTCCGGTTGGAGCCATGAACTGGGCCGGAAACTTACATCAGATTGATATACCTGAAACATTTCCCCCCGGTTTATTCTAAAAAGTAACGCTATAGGCATCTTTATGCTTCTGTCACTACCTCCCATGGAAATACTGCCATATTCATTTCCCGTTTTTGCCAAAGCTACCCTGGTCTGAAAGGATGACTTTAGAGAGCATCCTGGAGTCATCCGATGATCATCGAACTACATTAGAAGTCATTCCCACATCATCAGAAGTCATCAGGCTGTTAAAGTCATCAGCAACTGTCTCAGAATGGTGGGTGATGATTTGGGGATGAGCTTAGGAAGCCTTGCTGATGATGCCAACATCATTCCTATTTTTTTGAAAACTCTTTGTTCCTGATGATTTTAGGATGACTTGCCGATTACTTCAAGAGCATCACCTTGTTTGTCAGTGATGATTTGGGTATTATTCTGGGATGACCTGCCAATTACTTCAAGAGCATATACATGTTTGTCCCTGGTGATTTGGGGATGATTCTGGGATGACCTGCTGATTACTTCAAGAGCAAAAACATGTTTGTCCCTGATGATTTGGGGATGATACTGGAATGACCTCCTGATTACTTCAAGAGCAAAAACATGTTTGTCCCTGATGATTGGGGGATGATTCTGGGATGACCTACTGATTACTTCAAGAGCATTGCCATGAAACATGTTTCTTCTTGATGATTTGGGGATGGCTTACTGATTACTTCGGAGCATCACAGAATTTGTAGGATGATTTGCGGACTAATACTGATTGTCATTCAGCTTTTGCTTAGTTGCACTTGTGTTGAATGATTTTCAAATGCTTTCCTAAGCACAACTTTTTGACTATGTTGGACGAAAATGGAAGCCACAGGACTAAACATAGCATGCACCCCCTGGGTGAGAGTTCTTCGCCATCCCAGTCAAAATCAGGCACCCAGCACCCTCAAAATCCCCAATGTGGCAGGGATAAAGCTTGAAACCAAGCCCCTTACCCATCCATATAATTCAATAGGCTCTCACCCTTCCAAAACAAAATCATCTGCTTTCACCTGTATTGGGGCTCTGAAAGGTTGAGAGGCATATGGCTTTGGTGGTGGAGTTGTTGTGGGTCCTGGAGAGCAAAGCAGGGTAATGTTGCGAAGTACGGTTGTGTGATGGATTTACTGCAGACCTGCCTACATTTGAAACCTGCCTACATTTGAGACCTGGAAAAGAGCTTGAAAACCAAGAGGCTGGGGGCAGGGGGCACCCGGCGGTCCCCGAGGTTAGGCAGATCTGATTTGACTAGGGTAGATACTTGGGGCAATGGGGTCAGATTATGCGGTGAGGTAGGGTGTTTGGGTTGCCCAAGTGAGCTGCTGTGGTGAGATTGGTTGGTGGTGGTGACATAATGTATGTATAATAGAGTGCTTTGCCCCTGAGCTATCCTCCCAGCCCATGATGTTGTGTTGGGGGTCTGGGTGATTGACTTGCTGGGGTTAAATTAGCCATTGTGGTTCTGTGTTGCTGAGTAGCATGGGTTCTAAATCAAGTTAGTAGCAGGGGTGCTGGAAAGCAAGCATCCTGGGTACATTTTTTACATTAAAAAATATATATATTTTATAAAAAGATAATAATGATAATTGGGATTAGCAAAACATTTTATAGCAGTTCTCAGAAGAAAAAATTGAAAAAGTCATAGGAGATACACCCTAAACCGGAGATCTTAGCAACAGTAACACAACCTGCTGAACTACATTTCTAGCTTTCAGCTTCTGACATTCCTGTTGAAAGTAAAAGTCAACTTGACGTTTTCACTTTACCTGGATAAATACATTTTCTTCTGAGTCTGAGCACATGTCTGTAGCTATTCTCAGGCCAAAAATGTTGTAATCTGCTATCGGAAAATTAAGCTTTAAAAGCATTTAGTAAATGTCACGGCTGCATCAGAAATTCAGTGATAGCACAATAGCTGCCTACAGCCCCCAGCATTCTATGCAGTTCCGCCATAAGTGTGGTTTCTTTGTTTGGCTATGGCCATGTAATGGGGCCGTAGTCAGCAGCCCGCTCTTACTGAAATTGCACTGAAATTGCACACAGGTGGGCTTAAAGGAAACCTTTTCGTTTGACATTGATGGATTCATACTACAGAACCAACGCACCAACATTTAGGTGTCTGCACAGATCGGATGCACTCGACATGATGACTCGAGTGGTGTGGGGGATGGGATTAAGAAGATTTACAGTGTGGGAGCGAGCGTCCGTTTTATGGGGCAGAGCAAATTCGTACTGGTAGGGGAGAGGGACTTGGCTGAGTGTGGAGAGCGTCTTGACCTGGGTTTGGAAGTGAGACATCTGTGGGGTGGTCCTATGCTGATGCCCTTGCTGATGTGGGGTGGATGTACTGGGGGTACAGATTGTGGGAGATTGCTGTCCCTGGAGCAGAGGCTGGTGTCCCTGGAAGCGAATTAGTGGTTTCCCTGGACTGGGGCTAAGTGTGGCAATGGGGGTGGTGCCCCTGGGGGCTGAGTGGTGAATGGGAAATATCCTTGGAGCATAGTGTGGTGATGGGATGGTGCCCTTGGAGAAGAGTGTGGTGATGGGGGCATCTTTGGGGGCAAGTGTAGTGGTGAGGGGCACCCTTTGGGCTGGGAGTGCTGTTTGGGGGTGCACTCGGGGCTGAGTGTGTTGCGACAGACCTTGGCTATGGGGTTAAATTGGTAAGCACAAGGGGGATCTATTAAGGGGAGTGAAGTCTTTGACTGAGGGTTAAGGGGGTGGGGGAGACCTTTGGGTGATGGTTAGGAGTGGGTAGAAGTGATTGGTGGAAGTCTCTGGAGGGGATAAGGGTTAAGTGGAGTGGACATTTTTGGGGTCTGAGGCATAAGAGCAGGGTGGAAGTCTTTGGGGGAGAGGGTTAAGAGTTTGAAAGTCTTGAGGCAGGATTAAGAGGGGGGGTCCTGGGAGATTTATGGGTAGAACAAAACATGGGTGAAGGGGGTGTCTTGGGGTTAAGGGCACATGGGGTTGTTTGGGTGTGGTTAAGGGCGCAGGAGTGCTTTTGGAGATGTTTATGGGTGGGAGAGATCAGGGGGAGGGTTAAGGTTTGGAGTGTCATTGGAGGGTAGGTAGGTTAATTGCAGTCAAAGCCTTTTGAGAGAAGAGGCCGGACAGAGTTTTTTTAAGGAAGGAGGGCTAAGGGTGGGCGAGTCCTTGAGGGGGGAGTGCTAAGGGCGAGGGAAGTCCTTGATGGGGGGGCAGTGGGTTAATGGGGGTTCGGGAGGTTAGGGGTGGAGTGCAATTGGAGGAGAAGAGGGATGAGGCCAATTTCAGGAAGAAGGGGGACAGTTGGAGAAGAATAGTGGAGGATAGTTGAGGGAAAGAGGTGGGTACAGTTGAGGGAGAAGAGGGCTGGGCAGTCAGGGACGGAGGTTGGGGTGCAGTTGGGGGGATAAGGAGGCAGTTGGGAGAGATGAGGGTGGCTGTTGGGGAAGAGGAGGGATGGGTCAGTTGGTGGGGTCAGAAGTGGGGCCATTTGGGAAGAGGAGGGGTGGGGCGAACGGTGGGCACTTGGGGGTAGCAGAGAAATGGGGAGGGGTGGGGCAGTTGGGGAGAAGATGGGTGGGGGAGAAGGAAGTGGAGGTGCTAAGGGGGGCATTTTGGGGAGAAGAGGGGTCGGGGAGAAGGGGGGAAGGAGGTCGGAAAGGTGGGAGCAGTTGGATGGAGACATTTAAAATCTATTTTTAACACGCTTAATACCGAAGACCAGTCTCTAAGCGCGGGAGAAGGGAGGAATTGAGGCAGTTGGGGAGAAGGAGGCCAGTTAGCAGGGTGGGGGCATCTCGGGGAGGAGAGGGGTGGGAGCAGGTGGGGGAGGCAGTTGAAGGTTTTGGGGGTAGATGGGGCGCAGTTGGGGGTGTGGTGGGGTGGAAGCTGTGTGTGTGGGGGGTGCTGAGTATGTGGGGGACTGCGTGCGTATGTGGCAGTGGTGTTGGAGGGATTATAGGTGCCATGTGTATGTGTGTTTTTGAGAGGGAGAGAGGGGGGCTGGGTGAACAAGGGTGCTCAGTGTGAATGGGGAGGGCTTTGTGCAGGGGTCCGAGTGTGTCTCTGGTGGCGAAATGTTGAGTGTGGCAGGGCTCAGATTCAGTGTAGGGGGATTCTGGTGCTTTGTGTGGAGGGGGCTGGGTGTGTGTGGAGGGGGCTGGGTTCTTAGTGTGTTTGTGGGAAGGGGATGTGTGTGGTGTGCTGGGAGCAGGTGTGGAGCGGAGGCTTGGGTGCAATGTGTGTGGTCGGGGAAGGTTGGGTGCAGAGTGTGGTTGGTTCCTGGCTGCTGAGTGTGAGTGGTGGGACTGCGTGTGGGAGGGCTACTGCTGTGTGTAGGGTATGCTATGTGGGGGTGAGGTGGTGCTGTGTTTGTGGTGGGGGGTGTTTGGGGACTGGTGACATGTGTGTGGAGATGTTTGAGGGGGTTGGGTGTGTGTCTGGGTAGGTCTGAATGTGTAGGTATGGATGGGTGAGTGTATGTGTGTAGGGGTGTTCCTTGGTGCTGTTTGTGTCTGTTCAGAGGGCCTGGATGCAGAAATAATAGGCCACCTCTGAGGTATTGTTGCAGTTTGCAGAGTTCATGCCTTAGTGTCTAAGTGGTGGGTGGAGGGGTGTCTGCATAATGCCCGGGGTGTTTATTGGCTTGCCGGAGAGCAGATTATGTTTAGGTCGCTGGATGTCTGTATTTTAGTGCAGCGCTTTGTAATTGTGGGAGTTTATTGGGTGTGAGCCCATGTTGGCTAGAGGTGAGAATTGAAATCAGGGAGTTTACAGGTTGGTTTGTGACATGTGGGTCGGGGGTGTTTGTAGTTGTGTGCATTAAATCAGCGAACTTAGTTAAAGGGTGGTCTAGCAAAGATGGAAAGTGACATCTGAAAAATTCCCTAGATTATTTTCCAGTAAACTATCCAGAAGTCTAACTAGAGTCATTGTAAAGCAATGCCACCAATTGTACTCAAAAGGGATACATCCTGGGGTAATCCAAGCCCTTTTCCTAAATCTTTTGGAAGCATCTTGAAATCATTTAAACTCATCCTGGAGTGGTCTTCAATAATCATTGACAATTCAAAACCCATCCTAAAGTTATCATGGAACCATCCTGGAGTAATCCCTGCCCATCCTGAAGTTTTCATGAAGTCATCCTGGAGTTGTCATGGAGTCATCCTGAAGTTGTCATAGAGTCATCCTAGATTAATCCGAAGTCATCCGGGAGTAATCCCCACTCATCCTGAAGTTGTCATGGAGTCATGCTGGAGTAATCCATGATCAGCACTGGAAGTAATGTAAACTCATCCTGGAGTAGTTTATGTGATAACTCTAGAGTCATCCATCTCATTAAATTTTGTGTCCTGTACACATACTTCAGGATGATGTTCCTGAACTATCCATGGATGACTCTAGAATGGATTCCTCAGATGACTCCAGAATGATTCCAGGAAGATTTTTTTTTTTTTTTTTACTGGGGTATCAGCAGTAAATCCAACAGATTATATGTAGCTCCAATACGATGCCATTTGGAACTTAATGTTTATAATTGGTTATTTATAATGCACTTAATACCCAGAGGCTTCTAAGCACGGACCTGGAAATGTAACCTATGTGGCTCTCTGTCGTCTTATTTCCAAGGTGAGTGCGTTGCCCCTGAGCGATCCTCCCGAGAGGTTTTTCATAGGTGGTCATTCTGGTGGCAGTGACTTCTCCATTTTGATGGTGGTAAAGTGGAGGAAAGACCTCCAGCCATATGCTGGACATGCTCCCTCCACATTGCCTGCATGATTGGTGGCGTGGTAAAAGTGGCAGTAATTCTTTTAGACTTTGATTTTGCTACATTTGTATAAGCAACACTGCTTGCATTTGCGTATGTGGGATTCCCCCGAATCACATGGCTTATAACTCCTGATTCATTGACACTCAATTGATTTCCACTCTAGGTGCGTGCATGTGATTATTTTCCTTTGTTTTTGGCATTTGGGAGGACAGATTGCCTGTTTCCTATTGTGTTTTAAATTCTTCTACTGTGAGGAACACTAGTGCGATCTTGATTATTTGCAGACTTGCATCTGCTTTACTAGTATTATCTGGGACTGCATTTACCAACAACCCTTTCTCCCTTTATATTATCACTGAAGGCATGTCAGCGCCGGATTATCTGGGTCAAGCCGGTCTGCACACATCAGCAATGTACGCGTCTCGCATTTGCCTGTAAGCGCCAGTGTCTGGAAGATTAAGTGTGCTTATCTTCTCCTTCGATCTAGGCTCTAACTATTGTGTCTTTGTTCTAAATTCTGTGAAGCCACCATGCATCCCCTTGACATTGTTGAACAAACATGCAACAATCTCTCTTAAGGCACCTCTTTAAATAGACTCCCTTCTAAGCCCTGTTAAAATGTTGATGTTTTGGCTCAACACATGGCCTTAGAGGGCTTATCTATCACATGATCTGCTGTCACTTCTTCCTCTAACAAAGTTGTGGTTCACTCTGCGAACATGACCTCCATCAAGGCAATCAGATCAGAATGACCAAATGTGGCCAATTATGCAATTGCCACAATGTCATGTGGTAGGGAACAACTTATCTTTCAGCTCCCTGTGCAGCACAATGTTGTTTTTGGAAAAACATGATGATTCCCACAATGGAGTTGATGGTGTTATTACATCATTTAATTCTAAAATGTTGATTACTGTGGCAGGAATGAGTCCTGCCTCTATCTAAACCCTTTGTATTGAACATGACGATCTTAGGCTTGCCCTGTTGAACACTCGGTTGTTAGTCAAGCACTCTGTGAAGGTTGCCGATCTGATCATTTCACAAGGCCTAGGCTATTACCTGGTTGCAAGCTGCTTCTAGTCACATAGCCATTCCAACTTGATCTAGGATCCTTAGAGCAGATCACAATAATAACGTGTATAATTCTGAGCACTTCTTGGTTAAACTAAGTATCGAAAATAACACCAAGGTCAATTTCTTGGCTTCTTGGCACTCTACAAACCGCCAAGAGAAACTCCTGCATTTGAAGAACAACGTATTACATTGCTTTTTTAAGTCTACTTCATATATGGTTATTTTTCTTGACTTTACTTGTTGGGCAGAAAATTACTCTGACCAGAAAACCTCTGCACTATTGCTTACCCCTTAATGCTATGGGGTTCTCTCAGCATGTTGACCACAGTACTGATAGGATGGGCAACATTCTGGACTGGGTATTGTCACACAACCTCTTCTTCTCTGTTTCTGTTATTTCTCCTTGTCCCTGGACTGACCTACATCTGATGCAATTTGCTCTTAATCTTCCTGCTATCTGAAACAAGGTAAATATCAATCCTAGGCCTTAACTGAGGGTGAAAAATTGTAAAAAGGTTACGCCAAAAGCCTTTGCCGAACTTGTAATACCTATGTTGGACAATACAGCTTTATCTGATGACACTAGTGTCTTAGTTCATCTATTTGATGAAATTAGCTATGAAGTCATTGATACGCTTGCACTTGTAAGGGTTAAGGTTGTTAAGAGTGAAGTAAGAAATAAGACATGGTTTGGTGATAATGTAATAATGCAAATGAAAATTAAGAGACAGTGGGAAAGATTCTGGAAGAAGGATCCTTGGCCAGAAACTCTGAATACATACCGGCTTGCAGCAGCAAGCTATAAGGATGATCTTGTGAGCTAAACAGGATGCATATAATAATAGGATTATTGATGACAATTCTAGTCAGAAGAATCTATTTTCTGTCCGTAAAGAACTTGAAGGGAAGAACAATACCTTAGCTGTAATATCAGCTGTAAAATGAGTGATGTCTGGTGTCTTAAAATTCAGCAACAGTTTTAGGAAAGTTGAGCAACATCAAGCCAACATTTACAATTGCCAGATTAGCTTGCATGGTGTATCCATGCCCTGCCTCAGGAGCATTATGTTGCCACCTGGGTTACAGATAGTGAAATTATAAAAAATTGTGCCTTGATTAAAACCAACCTTGTGAAAGGGTGATTTATGCCCCGCAAGCATTATAAAGTGTTTGATCAAGTGGCTTGCACCTCTAAATACCAGTATTTCCAACACTTCCTTGTTGACAACTAATGTTCCATCATGTCTAAAAGATGTCTGGGAAACCGCTCTGCTGAAAAAGGAGACTTTGGTTCCTGATGCTGCAGGTAATTAACACGCTATTATGAATGTCACTTTCTTATTGAAAATGATGGGCAGTCCTGCGTACCTGAAGCTTCAGGAGCATATTGATAATAAGCATCTGTATAGAAGTTATCAATATGGGTTTTGTGTTATGTACATAACCGAAATAGCCATGTTTGATTTAAAAAACATTCTTATTGAAATTGTTGATAGAGGCACACTGGCCATGCTCATGCTGCACGACCATTCAGCAGTGTTCAATCTCGTTGACCATTCTTTGATAATTGAAAGGCTGGGCAAGATTGTCAACTACAATGAGACAGGTAGGGATTGCATTAGGTCCTTATTAGGCCCTTGATCCTCAAGCATTTTGATTGGTGATTGCAAGGCACCGGCTCTGTTACTATTCTGCGGTGTGCCACAGGGCTATTGCCTTTCTCTTACACACTTTAATATTTATTCACATCCACTCTTTGATCTCTTGGACGGTGTTGGAGTGAAATATACACATTCTGCAGATGACACTCAGGTCATCTTTGAGTTGACAAGGAAATATGAACTTGATGCTACCAACATAAATGAAACCTAGGCTTTGATTCAAACTTGGATCGCCATGAATTCTCTGGAACTCAATGATGGTAAACTGAGTTGTTCATTGTGGGTTCAGCTCAATGTCTAAAAAAATGCGATGAGCAATATGGGCATTTTCTGATAACTGACTGCTCTCGCACAGTTTTGTCGTCTGTTAAAACTTTAGGAGTCTATTTGGACTCAAATCTTTCTGTGAAGAAACACTTGGCACATGCAAGATCTTCCTGCACCTATATCACCAAACTGCTTTGGCAGATCAGGCCTTACCTATCTAAGACCTATATTTCAACTGTGGCTTGTGCCTTGGTCGATTTGAAAACTGATTACTGCAACAGCCTTTTGTCAGACACAATGATATCTAATTTATAATTCTGAAGGTTGCTTAAAATGGCGCAGCCTGAGCAGTTTGTGGATTTATCAAGAACTAGCTGGGGTACCTGGCGTTGCCCGTGTCCTGATCGAGTGGTATCAAATGTGCCCTAAAGGATGTTGCTCTTGTCCTCATGTCAGCAATTCTTGCTTCAGTTTGCTCTGGCATCTCATTTGCCCTGGAGAAAGTTGCTCTTGTCCTCTGGTTGGCAAGTTGTGCTGCTGTTTGTTGATATTGATTTTCGCTTTGCATCAGATGGAGCTTTTCCAAGTGATGTTTGGTTTGTGTGCGGCATGTTTCAGTCACTCAACGTCTTCAGCACATTTGAGAAATTGTCCAAGAAAGATTTATTAATTGTGCTCTCTTCTTGTGAATGAACTTTAGTAAACTGTAGGCTTGCGATGTCCCATATTTGAAGTGGCGTGATCAGAAAAATATAATTTTGCTTTGAATTCCCTTTAAAGATGCTTTACTAAACACTTTTTAACTGTATACAGTAGTAATACATTTGAAAGCAATAACCAACACATTGAGCATTTTGCTTCAGGCACTTTTCCAAATGTTGCCTAATTTTAGTACCTTCTGTAGTGCATTAGGTTGAGCATCAGTACATTCTCTCCCTCATATACAAATATACTGCAGGTAGAGCTCCAGGTTACCTGTCGAGGCGGATACATGATGCCACGTTTACTAGATCCGCGCGGTCTAACTGCAACAGCAACCTTTACCTTTCTCATTTTACACGGAAATCTGTGGAGGGACAAGTTTTGTAGTATGCACACCCAGCTGCTGGAATTCTTTTCCTCATGCTATTTGTGCAATTCCTTGTCTCTTGAACTGTAAGAAAGTCAGCAAAACGTTCTTGTTTAATTCTAATGACTAAGATGTCAGTCATTCTCCTTACTGACATTTTGGACTTGATTATGTTCCCCTCTTATAAGTCTTGTTGTTTGCCTGCTGTGTGTGCATTGAGGCCCTTTCGGCATGCTGCACATTATACATAATTAATAATAATAATAATAATAATAATAATAATAATAATAATAATAATAATAATAATAATAATTAATGAAAATAGTTTGCAAAACTATACATGGACAGAACAGACTACCTTGCAGAAGCCTTGATGAAACGACACAAGTCTATCTATTTGCTAAACGTGACCACCAGAAATTCAAGCTAATAACTGCACAGATTTATGTTCTCCAAGATGCCCTGGCAAAGGGACATCATGGCACCATAATATTGTTGTATGTAGTAATAATGAGCATAGCTAAATCTGAATCCCCCTTTGAGGTGCACCGGATAGTTTTGTGTGGGTGGTTCCTGAACAGCCCATTGCTACTTCTGGTTCTTGGTTAAACTAAGCGTGACCTTTCATGAGCAATTTGTGGTGCTATCTCAAAATGCACAGTCAGGTTTTATTTGAAGTAACATAGGTGTTTGTGCAATCAGTGGCTGGGACACACACATAAACACTGTGTCCATGCTCACAGAAGAAAACGATGATGGTTTTTAATCACAGAACTTTACTTTATGTTGAGGGGAAACATTTCAACACAATCTTACAAAAAAATAATTAATTTTATTGTATAAAGATTGGGAGCTGGCTCTATTTTAAAATGTCTAATACCTCGCAGTATTTATTGTAGAAACAAGAAAGAAAGTTGCACTTATCCTTCTGAGCAAAGCATATTATCAAAACAAAGAATAACAATATAAACTACTTTCTGATAGAACTTTTAATTTCAAGTTGAACAATCTTGGTACAGTCATGTTGTATTCTTTCAAAATACCCCTTTGGTAAATGGAACAAGCAGGTATACATATTATGAAAGAGCGTTCCTGGAAGCTTTGCATAACGTATAAGAGAATTCTGGCCCGATAAGAATGACCACTTATCTTTATAGTTGACAAATATTCCTGCGATAAACGGTTTGAATGATGGAATCACTAGTACAAACTACACACTGGGCTTGGTGCTAATTACATTTTTCAAAACATTGACCCTAACATTACGTGTTTATAACGATGAAACAAATACTCTCATTCAGGTGGGATCACGATTTGTCTGTTAGGACATAAGGCGCAATGTATCTGTAATTTTAGAAAAGGCAAGGTTGCTGTTTAAGTTGCGCAGTCCATATGCTCCGTTGAAAATGTAGAGACATCTTTAGAGAATTTTATAGGTGAGATGTTCATTGTATTATACAGTGCTATAGTCCCCTGGTATATTCTCTTCTATGCCAGGCAAGAGTGTACATAATGAGGGTCATTAGAGGACAGATGGCAGTCAAATAATTTGAAGAAGACTGAAAAATCCATAACTGGATTCTGTGCTGTGTGCTTGGCAGAGATAGAGCAGAAAGAGGCACCGATCATAGAGTGTTGATAAAAGATAGCATCTAATATGCAATATGTTTGAAATCGCTCCTCTCAGCCAAACAACTCAATTATTAACTATTATGCATTCACATACACTACTGTTTGCCAACCCTGTGATTGTTACCCGCCCCCACAGGGTTAATTTTAGGCTCCGCCCACTAGGGGCGAGCACAGCATGGTGGGAGGAGGGAGTTGAGGGATTGTGAGGGAAGGTGCGCGTTGGCGCCAGTTCCTGTATAGCAGTGTAATAATGAGGACGTTCTGTGAAGCACTCTCCGTGTCCTGCATACTTCCTTTCTGTGCCCATGCACAGGGCAACACTGGCGACGAGGACGGTGCCAGTATGCCAGACGCCACTCACTGCCAGTCCTCCTTCTCGCTCCTTACGGGCAGTCCGCCCGACGCACAAAAGTCAAACCCTCTGCTGCAGGAGCTGTCTGACAGATCCTCCTCCTGTTTCCTGGTCCGCAGCCCTGCCAAGAGCAAGACAAGTCTTCTGGCGCATATGCACGTCGCCCTCCTTCTTTAAGCCAGCGATCCTGCTGAGCGAGCGTGTGGTGCCGAGCGGCCCGCCCCGCCTCCTCCTACTCACAACAGGCAGGCCGCCCATTCTTCCGTCTCCTCCTTCCTCAAGCCAACGATCCCGCTGGGTGCGCGTGCGGTGCCTGAGCAGCCCACCCCGCCTCCTCCTACAAGCAACAGCCACCCACTGCACAGCCTCTGGTGATAGAGACCAGTCTGCCTCTGCTCTCACAACCAAGCAGCCGCCAGAATTTTCCCACAGCCCCTGCGGCACTGAGGCCCAGCTGCCTACGGTTTCCATCCGGAATTGAAAAAAAAAATATGAGAAAAAAAAAACACACAACACCAAACGTGAAGCCCACCGGAAACCCATGGAATTCTAATCAATGACGGTGAGTGGAAGCACGCGCCCACCCACGACCAGAGGCCCGCAAAGTGAATTAACGGTTGCATGCCCATAACCAGCACCACAAGAGGCCACACCTACAGTGTCACCAAGCACATTTTCTTTAGCTCTTTATTTCTGAAGACATTTCCATGTGGAGAGGGTGTCCAGCACCTACACCGGTGTAGGCCCATGAAAGTCAAGCTGCACTGCAAACATGAGTAACCCTGCGTCACCCCAGCCAACGCATGCAGCCAAGTCCATTCAGTTGAGGATGCCTCCCCCATTTTCCACGGTGCCACAAGCCACCAAAGGGCCAAGTTGGACCAGATGGATGGAAGACTCCCACGATGTTGTGAGAAGCTCAGGTGATGGGGACTTGCCATACATAAGGGACATCTTTTTGAACCTGGTGGGGGGGGGATTAAAACGATTGTCAAGACAGTCCCCGCAGCCGAACAAAGTGACTTTACAAAACTGATCAGCGCCCTAGACAAGCTACTCATAATTGAGACAAATCGCGACTATGAAAGATACCTTTTCAACCAGTGCATCCAAAAACCTCAAGAAACAGTGGATGAATTCATAACCCGCCTACGAGTGAAGGGAGCACACTGCAAATCTGATGAGTTCTCCCTAGAAGAAGCAATTCGCCTCAGAGTCATAGAAGGCTGTTTATCCCCTGCACTATAAAAGCAACTATTAAAAAAAACACTCACCATCCCTGAAGTCAGTGAACTCGCCCGTATCTTCGAAAGAGTCGATGCCCAAGCCGTGTCCATGACCGGCACCAACAATCCAAAACAAGACTCAACAGAACTCATAGCCGCAACTCAGACACCTCGCCAATATGATCGGAGCCCACATCCCTACAGGTCACAACCACCACAAATCCCACGGCAACAGAGACAATGCTACCGATGTGGCATGGCATACCCACATTCAGGATCCTGCCAGCGCTGTCACAGAGGTGTTCAAACTGCGGGAGGGAAGGTCATTTTCAGTCAGTATGTAGAGAAGGAAAACCTTTCCCCACAATGCCTTCCCAAGCTCCAGCCAGAATGCCATTTTGCCTGACACCTCCACAAGGCGGGGCGCAAAGATATTATCAACAGAACCAACGGAGACACATCAGAGCACTTGACGAATATCAAGAGTATGAACACGCTCAAGCTTGTTAATACGCAGATCGGCAACACCAGCTGACGGATGAATATGACAACCCTCCTGAAGATCATGGCGAGGACACACAATACTACGAACCACCAGCTACCGCATATTACTTACAACATGACCCACAGCACCAGGACGAGTACGTCAACCTGATACTTGACAATGAGGAGGCCAGAGAAGCCCCAAAAATACCGATCAAAATGGAGAACTGCATTTTTCACTTCATGGTAGACTCTGGTGCTACTGTAAACATAATGGGCGAACAAGAAAACATGAAAATCCCACGGCTACCAGTGCTTGAACCTTCACACTCCAGGATTTTCCAATGGGGCGCAGCCACGCCGCTACAAACAATTGGATGGTTCACGCGCCGTTTTCTCCTAAATGGACGCCAAGTGGACACCACCATCCACGTGATTAGATCCCTCACAAAAGGCAGATGTCTGCTCAGTTATCACACCGCTTCTCACCTAGGGTTAATCGAGATCCACGTGGGAGCAGGAGACACAATCACGTCTACCACAGTCTGCCAGGAGCCGAAAGAACAAGTCAGAGCACTTCTTCATGAACACCCCCAGAATCTTATCTCAAAAACGGACATTGAACAGAGATACCCAAACATATGCTCAGGTTTGGGGAAACTAAAGGCTCCCCCAATTAAATTGCACATTGACCACAACGTGAGGCCGATACCACAACACCCGAGAAGAGTTGGTTTTCACCTTCAAGAAGCAGTATCACATGAGCTTGAGCAACTGCTTGCAGATGGCATTATCAAACCAGCAACAAGACCAACTCCATGGGTGTCTCCACTTGTCATAGTGCCTAAAGAGGGAGGCAAGTTACGATTATGCATCGACATGAGGGTAGCAAACACTGCCATTCAACGCGAGAGACATCCGGGCCCGTGCATTGAAGACATGATCGTACAATTAAACTATGCACGCTGGTTCTCCAAACTTGATCTGAGACAGGGCTATCACCAACTGGAATTACACCCAGTCTCCAGAGCGACCCACAATGGACTTTTTTAGTTACCGCAGACTTAACTTTGGCATCTCTTCTGCAGCTGAGATTTTTCAAGAGACTACAACAAATCATTAGTGATACAAACATAACATGGCAGTTTCTCCCTAAACAACGTCATAATCAAACACCTAGATTTACCCAGTATATCAAATGCCGATATTGCACTCTCCCCTCGTCCTCTTTCTGCCTGCCTATGTCTGCCTCGCTGCCCTCTTTCTCCCTCTGCCTCACTCAGTGTCTCTCTCTCTTTGTGTTAAAGTCACACTGTCAGGACCCCTTTAGCTGGAGGCACCACAGCCGTTGCTGACAGCAGAGCATCCAGATGTAAAAACAAAGATATCTTGAGGAGAGGAGCTGCTTTGTTTTCTGTGGTGTTAAGAAGAATGAGAACAAAATGAAGATTTACGGAAGAAAAAAGATCACTGATTTTACTCTTTGTGTGGAACCCTTTTCAAGAAGGAAGGACCTTTCCAGAGACAACATGGTATTTGGTCTCAGCAAAAACTTGTTAAAAATCGATTATTTGATTATACTATCTTTTGGAACTGGCTATCTTTAAAACATTTACAATCAATATTTCCAGTGATTTATTCCAGTCCGTCTTGTATTTGTGGTGAGCAAATTACATTATCAAAACCTAGACTAACCAAATGAATGTTGTACTGCTAGAAAGTTATCATTCATAGACAAATAGTACCAATGCGCTATCCTGGCTGCTTTTCATAAAATCAAAGAGTATTTTAAGAAAGTAAGAATGACAGAATATCTTTATATTAGAAAAATATATCTGAGATATAAGAATAACTTTTTTTTCATTCTAGTATAATACAGTTAACAAAGTCAACTTTGAATACACTGCCAAAACATCTGATATATAAAAGACACAAGTAAACATAGTTACTGTTTACAAAACAAGTTAAAAGAAATAACATTCATAGCAACACTCTACACAAAATTAGAAATTCACAAATGTTATACATTTCTAATAAACTCCTTTAAAAAGAGCGGTGTTGTTAAAATTGAGCAGCTAGTACATATAAAAAGACACACTAAATTGCAGTAGATGCTGAGTCTTTGGAGGAGAGCAAATGCTTGGAGCCTCTATGTCCTAATTTACAATTAGATGCTCAATCTGGTAGAATAAAATAATCAGATCTTCTATACAAATTAATTCGGAGCATCAGTACAGCATCAGATTTTGCCTCGCAGGGGGAGAACTGCCATAGACTGTAACGCTCACCTGATTCCCACGGAGGCGCTGGTCTTGGCAGGAAGGTGTCTGTGACTCGAAAAGTGATATGCAGGACTCGATTGGCTTCTGGGGTCGAACCTCTTCGCACTGTGTGTCGAACTCGTAGGGTGAGGTTTCTGCAGGTGAAAAAATATGGGGGTTAATGGTCTGGGCTGTTGAATGTCCCTCTCTCTCTCTCTCTTCCTAGCTTCTCCGTAGAGCCCCCAGGTCAACGTGCTCACCTTAGATAGGTGAATGCTGGACTCTCCATCTGCGTCTGGTGCAAGGTGCCGTTGCCAGTTCCTTCACTGGTGAAACATACGCCTTTTGAACTCAGAGGATCGTTACCGTCGTTAACTGCACGAGCGGTGAGTTTCCAGACACCTTTTTAGTCTTTATAGTCTTTAGGTGCGTGGCACGTTAATATTGAACAGGACTCTGTATAATGCTTTTGGAAGATGGAGTGAGCACCTGGAAATGCGTAAGTAAATGCAAGCGCTCTAACTGTCTTTTTCCCTTGCAGCTTAATTCGTGCTGAAGA
This sequence comes from Ambystoma mexicanum, assembly GCF_040938575.1. Lineage (NCBI taxonomy): Eukaryota > Metazoa > Chordata > Amphibia > Caudata > Ambystomatidae > Ambystoma > Ambystoma mexicanum. The sequence continues at coordinate 1,549,171,096 of NC_090929.1, forward strand.
GACGCCGGAGTATTGGCAGGCGTTCTATTGCGACGAGCGCGATGGGCGCAAGTAAATACCTGTCTAATGTCTCTTCTTTTGTCTTTCAGAAGTTGAGTTGCAGCGCCGGAGTCCGCGAAATGCCCGTAAGTAATAACAATGCTTTTGTCTTCACAGGCGGCGATGCAGCGTGAAGAATTCCGGAATTCGCGGAGTGCCGGTAAGTAATAACAATGCTTTTGTCTTCACAGGCGGAGGTGCAGCGTGAAGAATTCCGGAATTCGCGGAGTGCCGGTAAGTAATAACAATGCTTTTGTCTTCACAGGCGGAGGTGCAGCGTGAAGAAAAGGTCGCAGCCGTTGGATCAGGTGAGTAAGCACTGCGAGTAAAGGTTGCCTTGCTAACCTGTTGTTTCTTCTCTTTGCAGGTGCTGCTGTTGACTGGATACAGGAATGGTAAGTATAATTCTTGCAGGTTCAGGATCGAAAGAAGAAAGGCTGGAACAGACTCGGTGAGCGTTCTGCTGCAGATGCAGAATAACGCGAAGCACGTTTCATCTATCGGGTGTGGTTTAAATAGCCTTGGAATGATGAGGCGTCTTCCTCCACGGCCCCGCCTAGGTAAGAAAAGAGTTCCAGTTCCAGAAGAGTTCCAGTGCTGTATCCAGGGAGTGGAGCTTGCCCCACCCAGGTAAGAAAGTAGTTCCTGTTCACAGAGGACTTCTAAGTGGCTGCTAAGTAAGCAGCATGGTCTGCTGCAGGTAAGTCCACCCAAGCATCTTCACACATATTATGAGCCCGGCGCTTCCAGTGCCGGGACGGATGGTTTTGATGAGCCTGGTGCCACCGGCGCCAGGACAAGGTCCAAAAGGTCCCAGTGGGGACCGGCTGGTGCCTAGGATTAGGGTTAGGGGCCTGCTTCCAAGGACGTTGGGCTGGTCCTGGCTCCTTGGAAGCAGTGATCATGACATAAACATATTATTAATTCTTATCACTGCAGGGTCAGATGCACTCCCTTTCTACAATCCTGTGCCTTTGCAACCAGGCACTATCGGTATATCGGTATACCTTGCTGTGGCAAAAATAACATTATGATTTACTGAGTGTATCAGGTGCAACATAGCTTCATGAGTTCCTCTGACCCCTTCAACGTTCAGTAACAGTTTCAGATAGATTTGTTTGTGAATTGTGGTGAAGAATGTGACCTAATTAGGTTGTGCTCCCCTGAAACGTTTGTAAACTTCATTTGGCATTTGAATACGCCTAGATTCACTTTAAAACTAAATGAAAAAATCACAGACATTCTTTTCATGAATAACTCACCAACAAAAAAAAACAAATGAAAGAAAGATATGTGTGTTTTAAAAGCAACATGTCACGATTTTAAGATCTTCATGACACAGAAGTCTACATCAACTAATACTTACAAACACTGTTCGCAAGGCCATGGATTACTGTGCAATATTCAAGATGGGCAAACCATACTAAATGTCCTCATACCTTCATGAGCAAGACATTTTTGGGCTTTGATAAATAGCCAAAATGAATCTCAAAGCTCACGTCAGAAATCAATCAACTCTTCACTTACATGGGAAACCTATTTTAGTAACAACAGTCAGCCCCATGCACAGATGTCATTAATGATCTAACTCTATTGTGGTCTTTAAATATCTGCGAGGGAGACTATCAAATAACATCATGCGGGCAGAGCCACACACCTAGTCAGTAATAGTATGGCATCTTTTTAGACAGATAATCAAGACTAACCACATTCCATTGACTTGGAAACAAGCTATAATTATTCCCATCTATAAGAAAGGTCTCAGATCTGATCCTGCAAACTACCGACCGATCACTTTTGTAAATTGTGAAAGTAAAATTTCACCAGGGTAGTTTTGCAGCATCTTGAAGCATGGGTTCTCAGGTGGGTTTTCATAAAGGTCTCTCCACACTTCTCAATGGTTTAATACTTAATACAATAAAAACCCAGTCGAGAAAGGCAAATGCTCGAACCAATTATAGTGCATTTATCGACCTATCTATGGCATTTGACCTTATTAATAGATCTAAACTTTGGCTCAAATTGAGATCATCGGGTATCTTTGAACATCTATTGCAAATCATCATTTCTCTACATATGAATACCACAGTCAAAGTTTGTTTAAATCTAACTGGTGACTTATCTCCTTATATTCCCATAATAAAAGGAGTTAGGCAGGGTTGTCTTTCGGCGGCATTGCTCTTTAATTTATATTCATCTGACTTGTTTTTTTTTTCCATCTTGGTATCACCGATCATAAGTAAAAGTAAAATCCATTTTATGGCTTATGCAGATGATATTGTGATAGGTGATAATACTGCTGTGGCTCTGCAACATCTCATCATGGCTCTGGAGACTTATGAAATCCAACATGAGCTTGTTTTTTGTAAATCCAAAGAAATCTACTATCATTGTATTTGACAAACCCAGTAGGAAAACTCCCAAAATACAGTGATCACTAAACCACAAAACAATTACTGAAGTAAAGAAGATCAAGTATTTGGGATTTAATATCTACACCAATAATTCAGTGATAGCTCTAATGAGAGAACTTGAATGTAAAGCTGTTCAATCTTCGTGCCAGATGAAAACACTTTTTTTTCTTTCTGCAGATTCTCCCTCATGCCTCTCATCAGGTAAGGGTAAGATTCTTCCCTCACTCTTGTATGGAATGGATTGTAACCCATGCACAAACAAAATCATTTGGGATCATCTACAGGGTCACATTTGGAAGAAGGCTCTTTCTTTACCACTACCTCTAACTATAGCAAAATTCAGGTATGAGCTGGGCCTCCACTCTCTAGAGTCATATTATCATTGGAAGGTCCCCACTCTCTATGGACTAATCCTAATACCAAAACATGATTCACTGTATGAAGATATTCATGACAAGGTTTACACATCTAAAAATACTAATTTGTCCACACTACATAATGATGCCGAAAGAATTTGTATTGCCTGTGATAGTACCAAAGAAATCCTGAAAGAAAACCCAGATAAGTTGAAGGGCGCACTACTGCAGCCCTTCCTGGATTCACATAAGAGCTATCATCTGTAGCTTGAAGCACACAAAAAGATACACACCTTATGAGAAACCTAGTCAGTACATTCTCACGTATATCAGGCATTTTCCAAATCATGCCTGGTGGGCCGAACTGCTGCGCTTTAGACGCAACTTAATTAAGACCAATCAGATGACATGTATCTGGCAAAACATAGATCCTTCTGCTGATGAATGATCTCTCTGTTGTGATGGTTTGATTCAAGAAAGTCATCATCTATCTTGTACAGCTACTCTCTTGCTAAGAGTTAAATACTTCGCACATTTTGCACATGATCCTTCTTGGCTTCACACTCAAGCATTCTGGCATCGGATCTCCTCTGGGAAAGATATTCCGTTATCAATTTCCATACTAACATTTTTAAATGAATTACACTTTTTACACAAAATTTCGTTGTAACTGTAAAATTGTTCTTTTCTCCTTTGTAATGATTTTCCTATTTTGATCTTTTTACACGATTGTTTATACTGTGCATTTCTTCTAGCAATGTGATGTTTTGATTGTGATAAATAATAATGTACGTAATAAGTATTTGATATGACTAATGCACAATAAAAATAATTAAAATAAGTTTCAGATACATGCATATCAGTTTGTTAGTGATAGGACAGATTAGCAAGTAATGCACAGCTGTTCCATTTGCGTCTCTGCACATAGGCCATAAACCAGACCGTGAGGGAGACCATGACGGAGTATACCATGCTGTCTCAAGAATTCATATCCTCAGTCTGAAATATAGAGATCTTTTGTATGCAGGGTAGATTTAATCCAGTAACGGCTTGCAGCTGCCTATCATATTGGTCGATAAAAACTCTGGGCCAATTCTAAGTACAGCCAAATTGGCTTCCAGATGTTCTCTAGATCTTATTTGTGCCTTTTCTTTCAGGGTAACTATGGAGGCCCTGGTGCCCTGGTGCAGCCAGTAGGGTTATCCCACAGGAAATCAGCATCCAACATATGCAACATATGTTTTAAATGAGTTTGAAAGCTGCAACTCTTGCCCTCCTCCAATGTAAGGACATTTTTCTATGTATACTACTACAATTCCAACCCCGGGGAGCTCCAAAGTATTAACGAATACAACACTGGTTTTAGAGCAATTTGATCGACTATGGGGAAAATCCAAGAGTCCAAATGAAGTTGGAGCATTTTTGGGCAACAGGAACAGTTTTTTCATAAACCTGTTTTCCTGTATAGATGAAGATGGTACATCAAAAGTAATAACAACCAGTGTGAAACAAAGGAAGAAAATGAAAATACATTACACACAGAGATCTCTTAAAATTAGCAAAATTAGCAAAATTGTATGCCAAAACTAAAATATATAGAGGGTTCATTATTTCTGCTCAAGTAAAACTTCAAGATAAATTCATGATCATTACTGTCCGCCTGCAAAAGAAGCCTGCAACATTAGTATACCTGCATTTTAGATCAACCAAGACAATAAAATCTAGTAATGCATGTTCTCACCACGCAGTTGACAGAGGTTTTCACTCCTAACAATGTCATACCAAGCACCAGTGACCTCGAAATGGATGAGCAACATTAAATTTAACTTTTCTAATAAAATAAAAAAAGGAAAACAAATATATAATTTGTAACAAAAAATGTCAGGGGGTCTAAGAAGTGGGTGACAGTGCGTGAAAACATCCAAATCTATTTCTTTGTCGACTCATGTTCTCACACCGTCAACATACACTTCTCTGGACGTAACTCATCATTTCGGTTCCACTTCTGATAACATGGGTGCTAGTTCCATGGGTTTAGTCACAGCCTTCATCACACCTTCTCACTCGCAAGCAAGAGTCACCACTGCTATACCAAATCGCATTCACGCACAGGTCCACTGTGCTTTTTTAAGTAATTGTGATTCTTCAACATTCTTTCTTCATGGAGTATGCAATATTAACTTCCCTCTTGTAGTTAATCCTTTGAATATGCTGACTGATTCCAACTGTCTTGCACAGGAAACTCATATCCTGGGCAGTCTCAATCACTCACTGTTGGATGTTTCAATGTTGGCATCTGCAATTATTAGGAAAGCGAGTCAGGCTTTCTTTACGACCAAGTACACATAACTTTTTCCCGCAACAATATTGATGAAGTGCATCTATTTGCTCCTGCTACTAATCTACCCAACAAGCCGTGGTGCATTGAAAAGAACATTTCCATGCCTACTAATGTCCCCAATACACCTCAAGCCCATTCTCCCTCTCCTTTGAACAACGCATTTGGGGCAAGGGTTTAAATGTCTCTTAATAATGTTTCATTCTTTGAATTAAAGGACACTGAACAGCAACACTCTTTGCCCTCTCAAGATAATTCCCATGGAAATCCTTTTTATAATCCTGGTATACCTCATGCCCATCAATCAACACCTCACAAGGATCTATTTCAAGAATCAGCCACTTCTGAAAAATACTCTTTTGCAGTTTTAACAAGAATACTAAACCTAATGGACAAAGGACATGATCTTACTCAAATAGATATTTGCTATATGAAATCTACCCTGTCTGAAGTTTTGATTAAGCTGAATTGGCTGGAAGGATTTGTGTGTTCCCGTGAAAAATGTGCAACCACCAAACCTGTCGATATTGGGGGTGGGGTGCTCTGGTGCCCGATAGGTCTCTTCAGCAGCAGAAACACTTTCCATTCGGGCACGGAATATGCCAACCCAAACTGAAGCCCCTATGCCCACATATTCACTGTTAAAGTCTTCATGTGCCTCTGTTGTTTTCAATGCTGATCCCTTGTCCCCGAAGCCTAAGGGAACTGTAGGAGTGCATTAATATTAATGCAAAAAAGATCATTGATCTTCAAAACCACGGCTATTCAACTGAGGATACAATATCAATTCCATTGGTTAACGAACATAGCAGTTGTCAACAATCGCTGGTAGTAAAAGATGTGGTTATGTGTGATCCAGATAGTCTGTCTCCCTTAGTAGATCTCATTAATGCCACTGACAAGGACACTAGTTCGGGAGCACAGTCGGCTGTGGATACCAGCCCGCCACCTTCTCATAGCAATTCACCTTCTCACTTTTTATCACGCAAACAAAAGAGGATGGAACATTGTGCTGTTAAAAGACGAGCTACACAAGCAAATTCTTCAAAATTTCTCGATAAGAAAACAAAAAATCAGCCCAATAGACAGATCACTGCGCATAGCTCGAACCTGAAAATGATTTTTAATCTACCCATGCCGGACAGAATTTAAGATTAGCCCAGCGGCCAACATTTCTCAACAGACTAATAAGAGAGCTGTTCCACATCAGTGACCTACGAGAGCCAATTACTTTCCTTAATAGATCAAGGATGGAACCAGGGAGAGCATTAATAAAGACAAAGGCGGCAAAATCGCAGTTTTGCACAAATTCAAAAGGAGTATGTTTCGACAAGCAAATCAATCTATTTAGGATGTTTCAGTCAAGCCGTGCAATATCAGAGCCTTAGATGATGATAGAAAGTATCTTAACCGAATAAAGGTGAAGAATAACACTCAAGGAAGATCCCCCACAGCGGTGGGAGAGCTGACTGGCAGCACTGGTCAATTTACCAAGTTTGATCGCTACAGAATAAATATGATATTTCCAATTAAGGGAGGAATTAATGAATAGCCCTAGATAATAATAACATGACCTAAAGAGTTATATATTTGTATTATAAGGTACATCATGTACTTTGGGCTTGGTGCTCATTACATTTCTCATAACACTTTTCATTTGTGGCACATATTGCAATATAGACTAGCCTCGATCTTAGCGACACTCTTCCCAAAAATAATTTAAGTCAACTTTAGAAAAGGTCCAAGGAGTGCTGCTCAAAATACAATGGGGGATGCAAAGGTGATTAAAAGGGGTTACATTAATTATTCTTTTATAACACACTTAACACTTGAGAGCAATCTCGAAGCACCAGACAGGGATTCAAACCTGTGTTGCTCTGCATTGTCTTGCATCCAAGACAAACGTCTTGTACCTGAGATATGTGGGTGTTTGGTGTCCTAAAATAAGACAACTCCCACTGCCAATTAAATATGGCCATCAAAGAGTTGGTCTGTTGACTTAGTCGTAGGTCGTACATACTCAGTAGAGAAACTCTTTCATTTATCTACTGTATGATCTTGAATATAGAGATAGCACTCCCATTAAAAGAGTCAGGTACTACTTTCCACATAGAACCAAGCTCAAGCTTCACACCTTTAATTGAGATGTCCAACTTATTCAGGAGGTGGGTCGGTTTGGAATCAGATGAACATCTCACAGGTTGCACTATTGTTTCAATTAAAGTTAGAGCATGTTAATAGATGGTGTATTTTTAAAGCTGTCAGAGACTAGAGCAAGTGAAGTGGGCCAGCCTGAAACCAGGAGGTTTCAGAGGGTATTTAACTATTGACAAATGAAAACATAATAATTAGTTGAAATTGTGAATTTTATAACACAAATTTCATGAGATGTTGAATCAAAAGCCATATAATAAAAAGAAAACATGTCTGTATAGGAACCCATGTATAGGAACCCATGGAATATTGCAAATCATGGATGTGTCTATCAGAAAACTGCACGACTAAGAAACAATAGATGCAGAGTAAAAACAACTTGCATTTGCTACATATTGTCATTGAAGCTGGGACTGATACAACTTCCATTACCACACTAGGGAAAATGCCAGTAGATATTGCACCATCTCTAAGTATTGAAGGGCTAGACCTCAATCGGCAACTTTAATTTAATTTTAAGATGTTAGTTACAGTTTGAGTTTTTCATGTAAGTAATCCTCGTTGAGAATGTTGTTTTAAGTAAGGGTGCAAATGAAAATGCACCTGCAGCACTGCACTCGTCTCCCAAAAGTACATTGGCTGGCAGTTTCATAATGATTGTAGATTTCATCTAAATGTAAGCTATTGAACAGTTTTCAGGTCTGGCATATGTGCAATTATATATTCCAAGGACTGGTGATGTTTTTATAGATCATGTAATTGCATATTGCTTGTTCAGAATAATTGACATCTCCCTTTATAAATGGTGCCACACTCTGACAGCAGAAAAATAAAGTCAATCAGTTTTTGCTTTAACGAAAGTTGCTGTTTAATGCTAAGGAGACAACTTTATTCTATTTATTGATTTGGTTGGTCACATTTTCATTTTTCACTACATTGTTTTTGTTGCTTAAATATTGTATCATCTTCCAGTGTTTTCCTTTTTGTTCTGTTCTGCACCCGGATGATCTGCATTTAATCAACTACTCATGACACTGTATTACACTTATGATATGGGGACTATAACTACTGAAGCAAAAGAGCCTTTTCTTTGCAATCACATTAGAACAAGTTGCTATGCAGTATGCACTTTCCATGTAGACTGTGTGAGAAAGGGGTTTCAAGGGCTTCATCCAGATTGTAGTTCTTGTGATGTCATACCCATGCAAAAATGGAGTATCGTGTCCAATGCTCTAACTTCTTTCATTCACCTACAAAAGAACTCAGCATCAGGGTACACCGATAAACTTCTTTGCCGATGGGAGGGCAGGCCATTTAAGATCTAAAACACAGTCGGACTGGGGCATACAATTGTCTCTGGCACCAATGAATAAGTGGCCCACAGTTTTTGATAACAAACTGTAGCGTTTTAAGTTTTTGATTTTGACATTGCCCTATTCCCCTATAGGCCAGTCCGAGCCTGATCCCAAACCACACATAGGGTGCCCCAGCCCATTTGAATAAACAATCTTAAATAGGTGTTATACACCACTTTGAATGACTGGGTAGTGAAATGCCCCCATTGCTTAGTTCCATGGTTAGCAGCAGAGACACCCAAAGTTTCAAATGAGGCTCACATAGCCAGTCCCCAACCACATGATCAAATCTGAGGACACTCACGTTAATGCATTCAAAACCCCAAAATCTCAAACGCTTCTCCTAAATAATAGAAGTTGTCAACAATTTCGAATGGAAAATGATTAATCATACATTTCCTCTTGAACATCATACTTGATCTTTATTTTTTCTGCACTGGTGTGCAACTTCTTCTTGAAATATGCTACAAAATCATTCAACACCTTGTATATGGAGTGTCAGGGGTCAGAAATGTGAAGCGGACACATAGTGGTAGTGTTTTCAACATTAGGCATCTTTATTCAAATAACATAGGTTTGATAAATGCCTCTCTGTCCCTATCCTAAATACAGGTTTCCTACCTAGGAAACTAAAACTAAAGATCAGTCTGTGTTTCGTTATCAAAATTATATACACTGTCCTTGTGTCCAAAAAACACTAATCTGACTCTCACAGTAGAAATGAACATTAGGGTGGAAGAAAATGTCTCTGGCTTACGTTTGGTAAAAAGTGTTCATAATAAAAGCAAGTAGATAAATCCAACAAAATAATCCTTGGATCCAGAGGGTGATTCCCTTCCACTGATATTTCAGGTAAAATGGCCAAAAATGTCTTTTCAAACACGGGTTCCTTAAAGATGGCAAAATTGTCTTTTTTAAACACCAACTCCCCAATGATTGAACAAGTGTCCCCTTCACACAAACAACTTTGTAAGGATGGAAAACTTTTCTCGTTTTATATAACAACTTCTTAAGGATTACCTCCTGGTATACTCCCCTGCCAGGAATACTTCAGTACGTTCTTTAGATTCCCTGGTATACTCTCTTGCCAGGTAACTTTTCACAATGTCTTTTTCTTCTGTACATTTTAAATGGATAGGCTGGTGTGCTCTCCTTACAGGAATCCCCTTCTGGGGTATTACATATCCCCTGATATGCTTCTCTTCCAGATATCCTTCCCCTAAAGGCGAACTGCCTGGTGTGCTTCTTTCACCAGGCCATCTATCGATGTTCTCAATGTCGATCAGAATAGCACATTCCTTCACTGCACATATTTCATAGAGTTGAGGCACTACTTACTCCAACTTTCCCCACATGAATTGCCCACATGCCTGGCCATACGCCCCAGGGTCCCCAATGGCTCTGGGAAGACTCCCTGATATTCTGGTAGCTTTGCTGCTGCTACCGGCTTCTCAGCGGTTTCCCACAGTGCCTGCTGTGTCAACTGTGGCCTTGCACCACCCTTGTAGGTAATGCTTGTAAGTGGCAGCTTGGAAGTACCTGCCTTCTCCAGCACGGTCCGTTCCTGTGCTGTTGCCTTCTCCCTCGGTTCTGCTTCCTGCTTCTCCCATTCTGCTTTTCTCTTCTCCGACTCCTGTTTGAATGTATGCCATTTATAAATGTCCTGCGCACCCAGGCTTGATTGCAACAACTAGTCCACATGTTCAGTTTGGTGTTTCCTTTAATCAACTTGAACTCCTTCTTCATCTCCCTCGTCTCAGTACTTGATGCTTTATGGGAGTTGGAGTCCAGATGCTTTTGTTTAGAATGTTTATTTAAAACTAAAATATCAGAGAAAGGAGATGTTAAGTGTATTGTATGTGTATACTAGCTGTACCAAAGCAAAACAAAAGGAGTGATGGCTGGAAGTTTTGGAATTAATCATAAACTGTGGCACTGCTCTGGGCAACCCTCCAGACCATTGTTCTTAACCTGCCAAGCAATTAGAAAAGGGGAAAGACCATATGCAAATCGGGATTAGTCCCACACTTAAGGGGTAGTCCAGCCTGAACGGCTTGGTCACATCCCTTCTGCACAAGACCACAAGCATCCCAGGCATGTTCCAGCCTTGTTGTCTTCAACAGTGAGGAGCAGACTGGGTCTTTAGGCCCAGCAGGCATGGGATGCACCACCTTGGGGTGACTACAGAAAAACAAAAGAGGTGATGGCGACAAGGTTTAGAATTAAACTTAACCTCCAGCCTTGGTCCCACCCTAAAAAAGGGGCATTCCAGCACAAACTGCTTGGTCACATCCCTTCTGCACAAGACCACAATCATCCCCAAACATGTTTCTGTCTTGTTGGGCCTCAGCAGTGAGGAGTAGCTTGGGTCTCTAGGCCCAGCAGGCACAGGACCCACGTCTGGGCATAGCTGTCCAACTGTAAAACTATCCAAGATTTCTGCTTCCAGATTCATCCACATCTCCATCCATCAACACAAACTACATGTATGAACATTTTTTGTACAGTACATTTTCAACTCTGTTATAAATGCGTGTGAACTGGGTACCTGCCACTTACCCTCCATAACCTACTCAAAAAGCATACTGTCATTTCTCCCATCACTTACAATGCTATGTGTTTTGAAAGTTTCCATTTACCCGTATCAACCATTGTAATGTTCAAACTGTTATTCTCTTCTTTCCTTCTGTCATTTTTACAACCTCTTCCCCCACTAACACACCTCCTATAAAATTCCTAAAATGCACACCGAAAAGGAAAACTGAATGTATTTTATCAAAGCTTACCAAGGACATACATTGCATGCATAACAACAGGGTGCCTGCCACTTAGCTTGCACAGTTCACAGAATGCACCATTACTTAAAAAGCAAAAAAAATATGTGTGCATGGAGAACAGTACCATTTATAAATGTAGATAAATAAATCAAACAACTGAAATGATTGCTCCACACATGTGGCAAGTATATATCTGCAGAAAAGGTAATGGAATTGCACACACAAAAACATTCTCCTTTCCAATCTGTACATCTTTCCAAACCTTTTTCTCACCCTACTACAACTTGCTCTAATTCATTTCCAAACTAAATAGTCCTACAGCAACCCACAAACTTGCTAAAGTGCACCTCATACAGCACACTTATAAATAAACCACTGATCCCCTTACCAAACATGCTGATGCTCCCAAGTCCCAATTCACATACAAAGCTATCCAGTTTCACACACACACACTAACTCTTCCTCCAAGACATCCTCCTCCAATTTTAAATAATGTATTCACCAAATGCAATCACTATGCCATTAATAAACATACATTCTTACTTCCTCCTTTCACAGTTGCAGTGAACACCTCTCTCCTGAAAGCCAGTGGCATCTCAAGTGGAAAATACATCCTAGAAGAAACTTACTCTCAACATCCAACAACATAAGTACAATACTATTGTAGTGTTCTGCCTCCTACTCAGACAGTGCAGTGTTCTTGTATTGTAGGATACACAGTTCCATCAACCCAAAAGCATTTGCTTCATTCTTACTCATTGCACCTCAACAGGTGTCCACTTCCTATTGTCATCTGACTGCCATTATAGTAACACACATATACCAATACAGCCTCCTCAACCTACAGTAATAACCCATCACACAATCACACACTTCTAGGTGTATGCCTACCCTCATAGTCAAACACTCATGCAGAGTTCACACATATACATTGCACAACCTGCACACCCACACTTTCGTTTTTTCTCCAACAGATATTACAAAATGCCTACCAGAAACCAACTCCATAGAAAACAATGCAGAAATAGAGCAGGTCAACCTGAAAGCATACAAAATAGCCATCCGTCTTTAGCAGAATTTGTACAGAAAGTTCAAACAAAACAGCTAATACAGTCACTAATGAAAATGGAAGCACATAGCAGGAAACAAACTTTAACTCCGCTTTCAAAATGTAAAAATAAAATAAATGTACTAAAAAGATTGCACCCGGGTGGGTACCCCCATGGTATCAACCCTTTCAACCTATGATGCGCAACAACCGAGGCCGCAGGAGACGAACCAGGTAGACAAACAACCCATACCAATTTTCAATCTGGCCAACATCACTCTTTCAAAAACACAAACATCAGCTATCTCCAAAGGCTTGTCTTATGTGCCTACCCACCAAACCGACTGGTTTAAGACCGAAATGGAGGTACTTAAGTTTTTCCGTACCGTGCGTCTCAAAGCATTTTTTGAGGACCTAGAACAAGAGTATGTCGAACCAGATTCAGGGTTACATGCGCCATCCACCTTCTGTCCGCAGGACCATCAGGTACCGCCTGAAATCATTACTTTTGAGAAATGTGTGCTTAAAGATCTACACAATCACAAGAGAGAAAAATTCAACTATCAACATAATATCTCTAGAGAAGAACACCATGCTATCATTGAATTATCCAAAAATCGGTCATTGGTCATAAAACCAGCTGATAAGGGGGGTGGGATCGTATTGATGACCTCAAACCAATACCTCAAAATGGTTCATGACCTTCTAGCAGATGACATTAGCTACACCAAAATTAGACAGGACCCGACCAAGTCCTTCTCAATGAGATTATTGAGACCGCCAACTATGCAAGGGACAGAGAATGGATCACTAAGAAAGAGTTTGATTTTTTGACTAGTAATCAAGGAAGGGTACCCACCATCTATGCCCTTCCTAAGATTCATAAAAATAACATTGATCCACCAGGCAGACCCATTGTGTCCGGGTGTGGGTTGATACTTGAACCTGTTTGTAAGTTTATAGATTTCTTTCTGAAACCGATGAGTGTCCTAAGAGAAATGACCCACACGATTCAGGTTTTTGAAGACCTTCCTTTTGACCCTACACAACATCTGCTAGTTACTATGGATATAAAATCTTTGTACACTAGCATACCCCAGGGCCAAGCAATTGAGTGTATGAGAAGACAGTTGATGAAATATGACCTCCAGGAAATAGTCCCCATCCCTTTCATCATTGAATTACTCACCCTAGCCCTCACAAAAAACTATTTTGACTTTGACGGCCAGTTTTACTTACAAACGAAAGGCAAGGCAATGGGGGCGACTTTCGCTCCAAGCCTAGCGGTTCTTTTCATGGCAGAATTTGAGCAAATAAACATTTTGGCTTACACTAATCCCTTCAGAGAAAACATTCAACAATGGAAAAGATACATTGACGACGTTTTCTTCATTTGGGAAGGAACCAAAGACACCCTTGACGATGTTCTAGCTTGGCTGAATAATGTTAACAGTGACATCCAATTCACAATGGAATCCAGTGCAACAACGGTTAATTTTCTAGACTTAGAAATTAAACACAGTGAAGGAAAAATTAAATGCAATCTTTTCCGAAAACCTAGTGATAGGAATACTCTCCTTCATTTTTCTAGCGACCACCCTAGACATCTCCGAGAGAACCTCCCATTCGGTCAATTCTTGAGGATCAGACGCAATTGCTCTGACATTCAAGACTTTTACCATCATGCTCATGATTTGGACAATAGATTGACACAGAGAGGATATCCACGCCACATCATATCCAAATCTAAGAAACATGCCAGATTTTATAACAGGGAGGCACTATTGGCCCCCGAAATAAAATCACTGGATACCCACCCCAGGACCACCTGTGTCATTACACACGGCACCCACTCTATGAAAATCAAGAAATTGATTTCTAAATATTGGCCACTCACCCGCCTGTGCCTACAGGATGAACCATTCCCCAGATTTGCCTTTAAACGTGGCAAGAATCTAAGGGACCACCTTGTACACTCTAGGTTCTTAAAACCTGCACCGAGAGAGGGACTCTGGAATTTGAGAAGTGCTGTGGGCCACTTTGCCTGTGGCAATTGCACTGCGTGCAAATACACTAAAAAAACTAAAGATTTCATGGTGAATGGAAAACCTTGGACCCTACGCAATCTAACAAATTGCAAAAGCAAGCAAGTAGTGTACATCATCGAATGTCCATGCGCCCTCAGGTACGTGGGTCAGACCATGCGTGCTGCCCACATCAGAATCTGCGAACACCGGTCGAGGATTCGTTGTAAAACCATAAGTGCCCCATTGGTGAGTCACTACATGGAATTCCACCATTCGGTCGATGATATTACCTGGTGGATCGCTGACATCGTTGTACATTCTTCGAATGCCCTTACGAGCCTTCTACAAAAAGAGGCCAGGTGGATCCATCGTCTTGATACCTTTCAGAATGGTCTCAACGAAGGGTTCATACCCCCCATATGACTGGACATACTTATGATACAGTTACATTGTGCGGACCTCGGTGCCCTTGATGGTGACTCTGTATGATTACTGTACCATGCTGTAGTGCCATGACAGTCGTAGGCACGCTCCCTCTGAGTGTTTGTTGCATGGCCACTATTCAAAAATGTTAGCACCCCTGCCCCTTCTGTTCAGGACACATTTGGACCAAAACTCCCCCCCCCAAGCCTATCCTCCACAACCAGCTCTAACTCAGCGGGCTCCTGCAGCACACTCGGCCATACCGCACACCAGGGCTGGTATGTTTACGTACGGGGCTAGCAACCCCGCCCCCCTTTCCATTGGCTGCTTAGCCCGCGCTGCGAGCATCAGACGCCGGACGCGTGCTCCACCCTCTTGACGAGGACCGGGGTTACCGTGACAACCCCCTCGTATCCAACAAGCCGGCGCTAATCTATCTCAGCTGCCGGTTCCGAACAGGACCTTCGGTCAGCCATTTCACCCCAGCATGACGAGGCGCTCTGTCCTCTGGCTTCAACTCAGTGAACCGAGTTAGCAGAACGTTAGCAGGCTGTATTCTCTCGTTTCCACGGGGATTTTGCACAGACGAATCCTAACCTCTGCTGTTTTCTACTTTCGTACACTGGTAAGTTTTCCAGTTTATTCTGGGTTTCAGCAACAGCCCCCTGCCAGGTTCTTTACATGGTTCCTTTCATATGGCTTCTCCACATAGTTGTTACTGTGTTTCCGCCTAGGTCCAGCACAAGCGCTCATACAGTGTTTTTGCCTTTCCAGGTTAGGTGTGCTTGCTCATTATAGCACCCTTGGTGACTCCTGACTCCATCTTTATTTACTGAAGACGGACGTGTTTTCCTTTCCACCTAAATCTTCGGACAAGTTCTACCCGGAGCATTTCACTACTAAGGTACCTTTTACGTGTGTCTCTGCCCCACCGGGCCTGTTACTGTTAAATACCAATAACATAAATCCTTTTTAAACCTTGATATTAGCACTGTGCTATGCTCATATCCACATATGGGCTTGCATGCACCCGTATACTTATACCATGCTTTTATAAACCTGCATGCCATCTTCCCGTTATGCTCCTCTATAGGATCCCTCACCATTCACTCTATGACCCTGTCTGGGTACCTCGCACTCCTTTTACTTATTGTAGTGCTTGTTCTTTAGTTATATTCATGATTCGGAGCACCACCTTTCAGATAAAATACTCAGGAGCAATACCACAACATGCTCCGATGGCGTCCGACAAACTCCTTCACTGACTTTTCGCTCTTTCTATGAATTATACTCTCACTAAGGCTGTATTCTCTCCACAGCATTTTCAGAAGCGTGACCCAGGTGCGCTCTACCTTTTTCTTTCTACTTGGCCGCATTGTTACACAGCGTACGAAGTTCAATAGGTTTGGAAAAGTAGCCTTCTACGGACTGCACTCCGTTCTTTAATCTATACTGGGTGAGTGGTCCGTATATTTATGACAGCATACACTTGAATTATGATATCCCTCTGAAGTTGTCTGTATAGCAGCCTCTCTATATGACTTAAGTATTCCCTTTTTTCTGCCCCCTCTAGGGTGATACTATCAACTCACCTCCATCCTGCCCTGAGGAAGGCTCTGACTACTGATGCCAGTTTGCCATGCCGAAATGTGATTTATATATATGTTGTTCCTTTTAGGAACAAACTTTTGATTCTTTCCCACACGTTGGCAGATTAAATATACAAACTCAGCTAAAATAATATTCTTTTTACATACCTACCAGGGTAATTTTTTATACACCCTGGTAGGCCTTATGCTGCAGGAACTATGGGTAGCCTGTAATAATTGTTTTATCTTGATGTGATTAATATGTTATCCCTTCTTTTGCACTTGATGAATGTTCTGTTTTTCTTTATTTTTTCAATTGCTCTATTCTACTTATTTTTTGCTATAGAAATTGTGTAAAATCTCAAAAAAACTATGCTGTCAACAATAAATGTATGGTTAGCATTTCTCAGACTGCTCCCTTGGTGTATCCCCAGTGATTTGCCTCGCAAACACTAGCCTTTAAATTACTATGGAGATTTAATTTGAATGTCGGACAGAATCTAGGATTGTCTCGAGTGTGAGTACCCCTTTGTCGGTTTTTGTAAATTCTACATACTTTGCCCCCACTCACACTTGCACACAGGGGCTCCCCTATTGTTTGTTACATCTACCACTACTGCTAACAGAGCATGTACAAATGGTAACTTAGACACAAGTAAGCATGCCAAAAAATGCATTGTACAAAAGATTTTCCACCACAGAGTCTTTCAGAACCTTATAAATGCAGGGGGGAAAATCATGCTCAACCGCAGAAAACTGATCCTGGTAGCTCTTGTAGACAGTGCAATGCTACTCAAAAGGAAATTCTTTATATTAATTTTAAACAGAATGAAACCACTAACAAAATTAATTAGTAAACTACAACCAGTACTTTACAACAAATGCAATATCTGTATAGATACCTTTGGCAACATCTGTACAGGTGAGTGGAGTCACACACCAGCACAGAGCCATATTTCAATGACGAATCATACAAACAAGAGCAAACAAACCAAACTGCCATACATAGCAGTGGGCAAGGGTATGAAAAGTTAGACCATACTATAATGGAAGAAGAAACACTGCTTACACAAATATTCCCATCAAACTTAGAATCAATTCTCCATTCCACCGAACCAATACGCCCCATCTACAAATGGCCATGAACATCATTGAGTAACATAGGCCAAAACTCTATCAAGACTTTGCAGCAGTTCCTCAATCACTATGTGAAAGCCAACGACAAAGGAAAAATGAAAATACTAGAAACTATATACTCCTGTGCAGTGCGCAAATACACATGACTACGAGGACATTCATTAGCCTGCATTTATGGACCTGCTTTCAAAAGCACCTTCCACTATATCAAAATGTTAGCAACACACCATTCTCCTCTAAGAAATCTCGTTCACATACTGTACTATGCACAATGTCCTGCTTTAGCACTGGAGCATTTAAATGACATTCTCCTACCCGGTACAGAAAAACAACTGCTCGAACAAGTAGACCACATCCAAAGAAAATATTTTGGAACTGAAGAGCGCTTACAAAATCCAGTAACTTCAGAAAACAGTGGCAACAACCTTGCAGATGTCAACTTTCTATTACACACATACAAAAAAGAAATAGCCAAGTTCAAAAGCTCATCTGCTGAAGTACCAAACCAAGTATGTGTGTTTTGTCACAGAACTTTTTATACAAAGAGCATGAAAACTATAGATATCATTTACAAAATAGAAGACAATGAGGAATCCCAATGGTTCCAATTAGCTCTCTACCTTATAGCAGAAAACCGATACGAAATTACTAACCTCTCAATACTGTGCATATACTGCACTGCAAAACTTGACAATAACCAACTGCCTTCACGGGAAATGAGTTATAATTTGGAAATATTCCTACTGCCAAAACCACTCCAATAGCTTAATTTGTATGAGACCATTATAATCCTAACAGTTCACCCATTTCAAGTAATAATATGACTACAACCAAAAATTGCATCCCACTGAATTACTGAAACATTGAAGAAAACCTGAGAGAAACGATTGAAATAATCTGGCAAATTTGAACTTCTAGATCGTACTGCAGCCGCCAATATTTTAGACCACTATACAATTCACCCACAAGACACCAAAGACGATGCACTGGAAGCATATCAAATGAGGCAGGCAAAGGATCACCAATCCGTATATATGGGAAAAAAGTGCAGAAGTACAAGACTTTCCTCTGCTTTTTCCTACTGGAAATCTGGAAGGTACAATGAAAGATCCACACAAATAACAGCATCAGAATACCGTTCTTTATGATTGCATTCTGAAGACCCTAGATTCAAACAAAATGTGGAATGCATATTCCACATCCTCTTTGAAAGTGAACTAGCAACTCTATGTTATGGAGTTGTACACACATTAAAAACAGGTACCAATTTTCAAAACATGTCTGCTACTCAGCTATTTCAAATGGTGCAAGAGAACGACAACGTTTTACAGTCAAGTATTACAGATCTCTTGGCAAACAAATATTGTACGAATAAATACATTATTCCGACGGCATGCAGATGTACAGTGTATGCTACGCAACCTTGGCCCGCCCACATGGTTTGTCACTTTAAGGTGTGCAGAGTATGCATGGGAAGACTTACATATGTTCCAATGCCCTCAGAGAAGTGGAACACTTCTTTTGGAGAAAAGAATATCAAGCCAGTGGAGCACCACACAGCCACATGCTTTTGTGGATTAAAAATGCTCAAAAATGTGGTCAGATGGTCAGGACAGTGATGCAACTGTTTTGCAGTTCATTCACAAATATGTCACTTCCAAAATCCCTTCAGAAAATACACATTGCGACCTACATGCACACATTTTGCAGTTTCAAAGACACAATTGTGGCTAGTATTGTCGGCGTAAATATAAAAACACAGGCAAATACTACACCAAATGCCTAGACCAGTTTCAGCAACAGGACAACTAACAGCTTCATGTCTTCGGTTAGACACAATGGGTCTCATCACGAGTTTGGCGGTAAGCCTTAAATCCGGCGGTAGCGCTTTTATCGCCGGATTTAAGGGTCTGCCAAATCAGGGCTTTGCAGATTTCTCCCCAGCTCTGAGCTGGGGGGAAATCCGCCGAAAATTCACGCTCATACCGCCGGCAGGAAATTCGCCGGCGGTATGAGCGCGACATTTCCCCATTGAGCCCAATGGGGAATGGTGCATTCCCGAATGGGCTCAATGGGGAATGGGGATTTCCAAATCTGCCAAACCTGTGATCCTGCGCTAGTAGCGCCAGTGGGTTTGGCGGTAGGACAGATAGCACCAGCGCTATTAGCGCCAGCGTTACCGCCCAACTCGTGATGAGGCCCAATGTGAAAGGCAAATCTCCTAAGAACACATTCTGCATAAAAAGAACCGAAGCATCAAAGTATATCAATGATTACAATGCAATCATTTCCATCCTTTGGAATGCAAATATAGATGTGCAGTACATTGCAGTCAATTCCACTGCAGTTGCACGATATGTCACAGCCTACTTAACCAAAGCAGAGAAAACAGACCTGAAAGACCTCTGGGATGACATATCATCAGACAAAAAACTGTCACAGAAATTGTACAGCTTTGGCATAAAAATGCTCTGCCATAGAGAATGCGGCTGCTACAAAGCCGCAGACCGTTAAACCAGTGCTGCCTTATACAGAAAATCTGAAAAGATAATCTGGATAAGCCTTAGTCCTGCTGCATCCACAAAAAGAGTTCTCAAATCGTACCAAGACATAGAAACAATAGCCAAGAATGATCCCAACAGCCTGGACATTTTGTAAAACAACTTATTGGACACATACTACGCAAAAAAGAGTACTGTTTTAGAAACCATGTGCCTGCACCACATAGCCCAAAAATTCTCAGGCAAAAATAACATCAAACCAGATGGGAAAAAAGGTAAATGCAAAGTCCAAAGTTGTGAGGATAGCCTGGTGAAACTTACCAAACGCAGCCTGATTAATCATATGACGCTGTCATTAAAAACTCCTCAACACAAAGAGCTGTACTACATGGCCCTACTGCAACTTTGTAGACCATGGAGAAAAGAAGAAGATTTATTTGACACCCATGCCTCCTATGAAGATGCTTTCAATGCAAGTGAAAGCACCATAACAGATATAAAATGTATGCAGTACAAAAACATGTTGGACAATGAATGCCAACAAGAAGAACTTCAAGCACAACTAAATATAGACACTCCTGAGAGCAGTCAACCTCCTCTGACAGGAAGCCAAGAACCACTTGGACAACCACTCATAGCAAATGTGTAATACTACGAATACACTTTTTGCCTGAAGGTCCACTGATGGATGTAAAAGTTGATAGTAGAAATTCCCCTGAAAACCTCTCAGCGGCCCAGCTTAAAAGGCTTGATGACTTAGAGATCCCCAGGGAAACCCTCATGGGGGATAAAACCCTTTGTCTGGATACTGGGGTGTGCTGTCTTCAGGAAAACAGGATTGGAGTAGGGCTCCTGAACCGGATACCGATGAGCAGTCAGGAACCGATTCTCTTCAGATGGTGTTTGACTAGATGCACATATGGGGGAAAGGATATTATGATGGTAGTCCTGGGCCCATGTGTCCAGAAAGAATATCCGGAGAACTCCTAGATCTCTTACCCCAGATAGATGTGGTTGCCTCTGATCTGTATTTAGGGCATGACACTAATATAGTCGATGGAGCAGGAAACAAGGAGAGAACCTCAGTATAAGGAAACTAGAAAGATGTAAAGAAATGCGGAAGTAGTAAGGTAACGATTAAATAGAATGGAAGGCAAAACTCCTACCGATGTCGAAGGGTTGCGTGACTCTGAAAAGATGCTGAGTCTTGTAAGCGGGAAGGGAAACAACCAGAGTCAGTTTCCCAGATGTACAGATCCTAACAACAATACAAAAGTAATTTCCTAATTCTATTCCACTAGTGAAGGCTCGAGTGAGAATTGAGTGGCCAAACTTTAATTAACCTACCGCGCGGGTGAATCACAGCGTATGTCCGAAGCGGGAAGCCATTCCCCCAGCCCTGAGATGACTGAGATAAAGGACACCTGGAAGAATAGTCAGAACACAGTGTAGGTTAGAAGGAGAGAGGAAGTGGTGTGAAAAGAGTAGACAATGTCAAGTACCTAAACAAGCTTACAAAGCGTCCTGCAACTCTGTAGAGAGTAGCAACGTGAAGTTCCCACGATCGCCTCCTCGGATATGCCTGAACGGATGGGGGCGTTGCTACCAAAACGTGCAAGCGTGAAGGGAAGACTAGAGCACGATCACGACTCGCAGGACTGCCATATTGGAAGGCTGCAGAGCCGGCAGAGATGTAGTGTTGCTGTCAGTATCAGCAGCGGCGACAAGAGTCATTACAGTATGCCCCCTCTTAGGCGTACATCCCCCCGGATTGCCCGGGTGTCTTTGATGAAATTTCCTAATCAGAAGGGGAGCATGGACAGCTGTCTCTGGTTCCCAGGTACGATCTGCCGGGGAGTAGTCCTTCCAATTTACCAGGTATTGAAGTCTTCCCCTATGGTATCTGGAATCGCAGATGTCAGCGACTTTATACTCTGGCTCGGAGGCAGATAGAATAGGTGGAGGGTGTGTCGATATCTTCGGATGAAAGAGCGTGCAGAAATCTTGTTTCAATTGAGAAACATGGAATATTGGATGAATGCATGCACAGGTGTTTGGGAGACAGAGTTGGTAGGCTACAGATCCGATAGCTTTTAACACTCAGAATGGACCAAAGAATCTTAGTGACAACTTGGAAGTAACCAGATGTTGTGGAAGAAAGCGGGATGATAGCCATTCCCTGTCTCCGGGTTTGTTATTCTGGATCTTTGGTGCAATGACGGTCTGCAACCTTTTTACTCTAGCTTGTGATTCCATGTAATGCAATTTTAGCGAATTTATAGCATTTTTGTAACTGATCCATCAGATGATCCACATCTGGAAATTTAGAGTTGGATATCCCGCATGTTGGAAAGGAAGTAGGATAAAATTCATATGTGCAGTGAAAAGGGGATGTCTTGATTGCAGAGTGGTAAGAATTATGATAAGCATATTCGGCCACCGGCAGTAGACTTTTCCAGTCATCTTGGGCTGCGAAAAATAGCTCCGGAGATACCCTTCTAGGGTTTGATTTAGTCTTTCAATCTGTCCGTTGGACTGCGGATGGTATACTGAGCTGAGGGCTTAGGAGATTCCAAGGAAATGAAAGATATGTCACCAGTAGCGGGAGGTATATTGAGACCCTCGATCTGACATAATGGTCTCTGGTAGACCCTGTAATGAAAATATCCTTTTCATTAATATACGAGCCATCTGGGCTGCCATAGGTAGCCCCGACAGAGAGATGAAATGAGCCATTTTCATGAAGGTATCAATGGTGACCATGATTGTGGGGTCCCCTCCTAATGGTGGTAATTCTACCACAAAATCTGTGTGATGATCTGCCAAAGGCATTTGGTAACAGCATCTAAACCAACTTCCCAAGAGGAGGGTGTCAAGGTGTTTTGAACTGCAAGCATGTAGGACAAGATCCTGCATATTCCCGTACATCTTTTCTTAATGACAGCCACCAGAAGAACCTGGAGACTAGTTCTTGAGTGGTTGCTACCGCTTGATGGCTGGCCGTTCTGGCATCATGACACCATTTCAAGGCTTCCTTTTGGAGAGACCGAGTTGGTATAAAAGCTCTTTGACCATAGAAATAGCAATCATCCTGTCTAGTCAATGCCAGTTTAGCGGATAGTGGGAGATGTTGCTCTTCACCAATGTGGAACTATGCTTTACACGTGTCAGGAGGTCAGAAATCCTCTGTACTCCCATGGACAATTGGGGGAAAATGGGTTCGGACCTAAACTGATCCTCCAGAACAGGTTCCTTTCGAGACAAAGCATCCCCTCTTAGATGGTTTCTTCCGGGGATGAAGGTGAAGGTGATTCGAAAGGGAGAAAAAAAATGTGCCCATTGAGCCTGACGACTATTGCATGTTTACACGTACTGAAGGATCCTTAGATTTTGGTGATGGACCTCCACCGGGAACACAGCCCCTAATAATAGGTGACACCACTCTTCAAAGGCATGTTTTATGGCTAGCAGTTCTTTTTCTAATATGGTGTAATTCAATTCTGCTGTAGCGAGTGTGGAAACATACATCCACTCTCTGCAAACATGTGAGGTAACATCCCTAACAAGCGCTTTATGTATCTATACCTAACTGTGAATCCATTCAAATCCATCCAAATCCAACACTTGTGTACGAGCGTGATACAAATAAAATATCATATCATATTACAGCAACTTGTTCAAAATGCAAACCATAGCATATTAGGTACTACTGGCAATTTCGATAATCGTTCCACCTTACAGATACAATCACATAGGCAATACAATGCAGATGGAACCGAAAACAACTGCAAGCTTACTAGCTTCACACATGGACAAGTATCATTTGGCAAGAAAACCTTCACAACAGTAGCCATAATCTACCATACAGGTGCCACAACCAGTGCAGGTCACTATACTGCATACATTAAAAAGCAATGTGCATGGTTTTAATGAACTGATACTTCCATTACTCTAAAGTGGAGATTACCAGCAAATCTTGCAAAGGCCTACTTAATATTCTTGAAACCAAAATGTACTCACTGATCTACAAAATTAGAATACCCTACTCCCCAACACTCACCAGTACATATATAATCACACACAACAAAATACCTTCTACTCTGTGGAACTGGAACAACTTAGCATACAGCAACTATCCAACACATACTTCAGTTTGCCTGCAATACAGTGTTTTCCCCAATGACCCAATCATTACAGTCACAAAAACAATATGTGTAGAAAAGACACACTAATATTGTTTCCTATATGGTACTGATTATGAGGGTTTAAAACTGTCCTCAGTAACCTCTAAAACCACCAACTACTAGAATAAGGCAACAACTGTATAACAATGTCCATATCAATGCAAGAAAAATGCAAACATTATTAAGTACACCCATAGTGTACAATCTAGGCTATAATCCCTTGTGGGCTTCTCTAATCTCTCCACACAATGGCTAGTCTCTTTTCTTGGACCTCAAAATGCTCGGGTCGTCATTCAAAATGCCTCCTCTGTACCCTCTTTGCTCACACGTGGTGTCCCCCAGGGTTCATCGCTATCCCCGACCTTGTTCAACATCTATATTCTCCCCCTGCTTCGCATGATCGACGATCTGGGTGTCCTTTATACCAACTACGCGGACGACACCCAGGTCGTCCTTGAGTTGTCTGGTTCCTACCCTACAGATTCCAAGGCCATCTCTGCTATCTACTCTGTCATCCATTCATGGATGTGTACGAATTGTATGGCTCTCAATGCTGATAAATCTGAGCTTCTCATAGCAGGTTCAAGCCACATGTTAAAAAACCTTTCTAAGGAATACGACTCATTTTCCATTGCCAATGTATCCATTCCAGTGGCACGCAGCGTTAAGACTCTGGGCGTCACTATTGATGGCGAGCTCTCAATGCGCCAACATGTTGCTAAAACCAGGGCATCCTGTTGCTGGATTAACAAGCAACTCTTTGCGTTGCGGCCGTTTCTCTCTGTCAGCAATATGTCTCTTCTAGCAACGGCCCTTGTTAATTCTAGGTTAGACTATTGTAACAGTCGCCTAGCAAATACTTCTGGTGCTAATTACACTGCTCTCCAGACAGTGCAGTGCGAGCCGTGCTAGGTCTGGCCAGGCACTCTTCTATTACTGATGCCAGGAAGAAATTACACTGGCTGCCCATCAAGCATAGAGTATCCTTTAAGATACTCACTCTTACCTTCAAATGTCTGATTGGTTCTGCACCCATCTACCTGACCCAGTGTATTCATCGCTACGTCCACGGCCATTCACTTAGGTCCACTGAGCAAGCCATGCTCACTCAGCCCCGTTTTCGAACTGCCAAGTTCGGTAAAACTATCTTCAGTGTCTCAGCCCCTACTCTCTGGAACACTCTTCCTCTCCATATTAAGAGCTCCTCCTCACTGACTCAGTTCAAGAAAAATCTCAAGTCCCATCTCTTAAATGCTCCTTAAATCTTCATGTCATAGTTACCCCTGAGATGTCCACTTTTCAACTGTCTGTTTAGTATTGTCTTTTTTGATTTGTGTGCGCCGTGAGGCCTTTGGGCGATTTGGCGCGTTATCAAGAATTACAATAAATAAATAAATACATAAATAGTGCTGCAATGGCACTTCACAATATTGAAAAATGTAAATGTAACAACAAGAATGCACAAGCTTCTAAACATACCCTGCAAAAATGAGAAACTGTAAACAGTTAGAATGTGCAAACTGGTATCTAATTGCAACCGTAATACTTCAATATTACTCGCAGCATTCAAAGTGCCAAACTCAACATTCAGCAACAACAGTGCTACAAACATACCCTCAACAACTTCCAAACTATCAACACTTAGAATACACCAACAGATATCTAACTCCCCCCGCACTTCTGTAATATCACAGTGCAATCTGGCCATCTATTGTTCTCCTGCACATGTGGAGTCTGTGCCTCGCTGCTGACCATTCCATTAGGTAGGTGCACTTTCTGTGCATTACTGCACCTCCTGGGGAATTATTGAACCTGAAAAATCAAAATTTGAAGAAAAGAAAAGAAGAAAAAAAAATAAAGGAAATTTGCATAATATTGTTGGAAAGAACTGTTTTATTTGGCATTTTCATCGTGCAGCCATTTTTTCAGCTTTTTAATACCTGGAGCTGCATTGCTATTTTAAAAGCACTAGTTCTTTCCTCCTATTGCTGCTTATTTGACTGTTTTTGGCCCTTCCAAGATGGCTGCCGTGGTTTTCTTTGTTGTGTAGACAGGCTGTGCTGAATCACCTCTCCCTGTCCTGCACTCCCTTTGGTTGCTGAGTGTTTTCTTCCATCCAATCAGGGACCGGCAGGCTTCAGCCGGCCCTCTCAGCAAGGCCCACTGGCTGGAACTGGTTTCTTTCATCTGCTTCTCACTGGGAGTGAGGTCCTGTTTCCACCCTCCTGGCCATCTTTTGTTCTCCTGCACATGTGGAGTTTGTGCCTGGCTGCTGACCATTCCATTAGGTAGGTGCACTTTCTGTGCATTACTGCACCTCCTGGGGAATTATTGAACTTGAAAAATTGAAATTTGAAGAAAAAAAAGAAGAAAAAGAAAAATAGAGGAAATGTGCATAATATTGTTGGAAAGGACTGTTTTATTTTGCATTTTCATCGTTCAGCCATTTTTTGAGCTTTTTAATACCTGGAGCTGCGTTGCTATTTTGAAAGCACTAGTTTTTTCCCCCTATTACTGCTTATTTGACTGTTTTTGGCCCTTCCAAGATGGCCGCCTTGGTTTTCTTTGTTGTGTAGACAGGCTGTTCTGAATCACCTCTCCCTGTGCTGCACTCCCATTGGTTGCTGAGTGTTTTCTTCCATCCAATCAGGGACCGGCAGGCTTCAGCCGGCCCTCACAGCAAAGACCCACTTCCAAGGCCCACTTCCAAGGCTCCTGTCTGCTCCCTGACTGCTTCTTGAATGCTAATTGGGGTCCTCCCTGCACCTTAACTACAATGATGCGGCCACCTCTCTCCTCTAAGAAATCCGGACTGCCTTGACTTTGCCACCTCCAGAACTATGGGTAGTTCCCTCCTTATGGACTCACTTCTACTGCCTTTGACTGTCACTGTTCTTTCTGCTTGTTGCTCCCATGTTGTCATCTTGCTGCGCAGTGCTTCCTAAACCCTTTGCCAACATCCGATTCCAAGATTGAAAAAGTCAAATCTTGCTGTTTTTGCTTTGCTCTTAAAAGTCAAATCTTGCTGTTTTTGCTTTGCTCTTAAAAGTCAAATCTTGCTGTTTCTGCTTTGTGCTAAAAAGTCAAATCTTGCTGTTTTTGCTTTGCTCTTAAAAGTAAAATCTTGCTGTTTTTGCTTTGCTCTTAAAAGTCAAATCTTGCTGTTTTTGCTTTGTGCTAAAAAGTCAAATCTTGCTGTTTTTGCTTTGCTCTTAAAATTCAAATCTTACTATTGTTGCTTTGTGCTAAAAAGTCAAATCTTGCTGTTTTTGCTTTGCTCTTTAAAGTCATATCTTGCTGCCCAGTGTGAAATTCTCTGTATTTTGCTTGTATACTGTTTCTTCTCTGTAACCTGCCAGCCCAGTGACCTCACCACTCTCTTTTGTCTCACACCTACCTGCCTTAGCCCCCCCAGTATCTCCATCCTCTCCTTACTTCCACCCCAATGGCGCTTTCTGTTTCTCCTATCTTTTCCAACTGCTTCTCCATTGACTATCCTTCCCTTCTCACTAAGTCTGGTAGGAAGAAGTTCAAAAAGGATATCTTGGCCTCTAATCCTGGACACCTACTCCAATGCTTCCGCCAGACAGACCCTTACCGACATCCTCTTTGTCGTTCCTTCGCCAGATCTATGGACTCCTCATGTGGTCTCTGTGCTCTGCCCTAACTCCTCCTCTCCCATTAATGGTGGCACTCGCTGGGAAGTTCTCATGGCTTCCTTCGACTCCTCTAAAGTCATCATTAATGTCTACCTAAATGGCACTGTCATGGTCCAAGGCCCTCAGGCCAATCTCCTCCTCTTTGATAGGCGCTTCGCTCGCCTCATCAATTTCCTCTCATCTCCTGCTGTCCCCTCCACTCCCCCCTTGGCTACCTTGCCCTCTCTCACCTCCTCCTCCTCTGCCCCTCCTAGGGCTCTTTCTCCTCCGCAGGGCGCACCTCTGATCTGTACCCCTCCCCGGAAGGTCTTTAGGGCTGGCAACCTTCTTCATATTGCCACTCTCAACTCTCGCTCTGCCGTCAAACGCTCCTCTGACATCTGCCACCTCCTTGAAGAACTAGACCTTGATGTCCTTGGTCTTACTGAGACATGGTTAACGGCCAGCTCTGTTACGAGCTTTGACACTCTCCTCCCTGATGGCTACAAGATCCTCTCAGCACCCAGATCCTCCCGGTCCGGTGGGGGAGTAGCCCTGATCTTTCCTGAGTGGATTCCTGCCTCTATCATTCCCACTCAGACCTACTTCTCTTTTGAATGCCTTGTCTGTAGGCTTTATCTATCGCCTACCCATTCTTTTACTGTGGTTACCATATACCGGCCTCTTGGTCAAATCACCTTATTTCTCTCTGAGTGGGCAGGCCTCTCCTCCTCCTTCCTGCCCTCTACCACTCAACTCCTCCTCCTCGGTGACCTAAATATACATTTAGACTCTCCTTGCCCCTCCTCTGTACTCTTCCGTGACCTCTGCGACTCCCTCTGCCTGTCCATCCTGCCCTCTTGCCCGACTCACTCTACAGGGCACACACTCGATGTCTTGATCTCCTCTGACCTCCTCCTCTCCATCCCTCTGACCACTCCTCTCTCCTGGAGCGATCACTCCCTCCTCTCATCTCATCTCTCCCTCTCTTCCCCCCAAGCCAAGCCTACACCAACACTGCCACCTACCTTCTCGGACATCCAGCCCATGAACCGTGTGTCAGTTGAGGCTTTTGCCGCCACTTTCTCTCCCCCCCTCCACCTTTGGCTGTCTCTCATCCTGATACAGCCCTGTCTCTGCTCTACTTTTCAATTTCTGATACGCTTGATGTTCTTGCCCCTGTCATGAGGATCCTTTTGAAATCCAAAGCCAAGTGCAATTCCTGGTATGACTCTGACCTAGCTAAACTTAAACGTAAGTGTAGGGCAGCTAAGAGGAAATGGAGGACTTCCTGTTCATCCTCTGACAAACTGGCCTGTCGCCTGCTACAAAGGCAATACCGACTCTCTGTCCTCACCAAGAAGAGAGTCCACATTCTCTACCCCTCCTGTTGCCTCCCAGGCTCTTTGCAATGCCCTTGCCTCTCACTTCATTTAAAAAACCCAGGACATCCTGTCCACCCTCTCCACCCACCCTCCTCCTCTTCCCTCTCCATCTGTGCTTGCTGACCCTCCTTTAGCCACCCTCCCACCATCCTTCTCGTCCTTTCCTCTTTTCACCCCTGACAAGGTTGCTAGACAAGTCCGATCTATGAAAGCCTCTTCAAAACAGGTTCATCCCTGTTCCTCTAAAACCATCAAGGACCACATTGACACCCTCGCTCCGTCCGTTGATGATTCTTGCAACCACTCCTTTGCCTCTGGATCCTTCCCCTCCCCTCTGAAGCACTCCATTGTGCATCCTCTTCTCAAGAAACCCACATCTGATCCTTCGTTGTCCAGCTAACTGTCACCCAATTTCCATTACTCCCTTTCTTGGCAAACTCCTGGAAAAGTTGGCCATCTCTCAGATTAACCTTCATTCCAATTCTGTTGGCTGTCTCCATGACCACCAGTCTGGCTTCAGAGCTGCCAGAAGCACAGAAACTGCTCTCCTAAACATCCGGGAAGATCTGCTCACCAACCTTGACTCTAACATTCCCTCTGTCCTCATCCTCCTCGATCTCTCTTCTGCCTTCGACACGGTCAACCATACCATCCTGCTCAACCGTCTCTGTGAAAACTTGGTTATCACTAATCAGGCTCTGGCCTGGCTGACCTCTTTCCTCTCAGATCGACCCTCCCAGGTCCAACTTGGGTCCTTCCTTTCATCTATCTTCCTCTCTACCTGTGGTGTTCCCCAGGGGTCTAACCTCTTGCCCTGGCTTTTCAACCAATACCTGGCACACTCGCCCACTGCATTGCCATTTTCTGCTCAAATTTCCAGTGCTACGCTGATGACACTCAACTCATTTTCAGGCTGCCCTCTGCCACCTCCTCTCCCTCTCTCATCTCTGATTGCCTAAATGCCATTCAAGATTGGTGTGCCGCCAATGATCTTTGTCTGAATGCCAGCAAGACAGAGATCCACCTCATCGGCACACCTTCACCATCTTTTCCCCTCACTCTCTGGCCGGCCGCCCTTGGCCCTCCTCCTACCCCCACCTGCGAGGCTAAGAACCTCGGGGTCATCTTTGACTCCACCCTTTCCTTCTCCGCCCACATCTCTGAGGTCTCTAAAAAGTCAAATTTCCGACTGCACCTCCTCAGAGGTACTCTGCCTTTCCTCTGCTTCCCCCAGAAGCTCATGGTATCTCAAGCTCTGGTTCTCTCTAGCTTGGACTATTGTAACAGCCTCTTTCTAAATCTACCTGCCTCTACTCTCCGCCCTCTGCAACTAATCCAGAACAGGACTGCAAGACTTGTCCTTGGCCTCAGGCCCTGGGATCGTATCTCTCCAGCTCTGAAATCTCTTCACTGGCTCCCAGTGGATGCAAGGATTAAATTCAAAACCCTCTGCATTGTCCACAAGGCTTTCTGGGGCCTGGGTCCAAAATACCTTCAGCTATCCCTCCGCAAATACCTCCCCTCTCGAGCTCTTCTCTCCTCTACCTCCAACTCACTCAGGGTCAGTCGTTTTTCTAAGAAACGAGCTGGGGGTAGATCTCTGTCTTCGGGTGGGGCCTCCCTCTGGAACAGTCTCCCTGTCACTCTAAAACTTGAGGAGAACCATCTCCGGTTCCAGAAGCACCTCAAGACCTTCCTCTTTTCTTCTGCCTTCGCTCCCCCTCTCCCCTGCTGATCTGTTCTCTCTTGGCACCGTGCACCTGTCACCCTCTGTCTTTTGAGCCCAGGTACCTGCTCATCCTGTCACCCTCCCGCACTGCCCCCGGGCCACCCATTGCACTGGGGTCTGTATCTTCTTGCACTTATCAGACCTACCCTGTCTGCTGCCTTAAACATAGCACTTGCAAATTGCTGGCTTCATTACCACTGTTTGTTGCCTTTATTATTTATTTATTGTTATTTATCTGTTTCTCCTCTGCTTCGCACTTTCCACCTCTCCCCCTTCCATGCACTTTTCCCCTCCCCCCTCTCCCATGCACTTGCGCGTTCTCAATGTCACTGGCCCTAGTAAGATCGCTGTTTTTTTCTCTCCTGTTCCCCCCCCTTGCCTTGTCGCATTCTGAAACACTTGTGTACGAGCGCGATAGAAATAAAATATCAATCAATGCCAAAATACTTACAAAACATCAGCAACAACGAAACACATAAAGAAATACTGCTGAAAAGTTTAAACAGATAAACAGAATATGCCAACTGGTATCTAACTGCAACAATACTACCACCACTTCCAAAAGACAAATCATAAGCATTTCAATTCCTCCTACTGCAACAGTGTACTTTAGACATTGCCGTAACTAGTGCACATATCAGTAAAACAGACTGTGCAACATAAAAACAAATGAATGTCAAAGGTGTTTTTTAATCCTGCATCGTTTTTTTCCCCACAGACCCAATGATTGTGCGAAGAAACAGGAACTGTGCACATTGCACAGTGTACTTGTTTAAAGCATGGTACTTATGAAGTACTAATTATGAGAGTCCACTAATGTACACAAATGTCTGTAATGCAATGAACTACAAAATGACGAAGTACCTACCCTAACATGTTATGTTTACATTTATCAGAGAGAATGAAACAATGATTAATTACTCCTACATTTCCACATACCATGCACAGAAACAGCATAGGCCCTCAAGAATACAAACAGTAAGTATAACATTATTGGTGTCCAAATTGCAATATGTACACATATTTCTGCAGTCCACCAACCATTATCACAATGTTGACTGCAGAGGTATATTATACTGTGGTGCTTGTACCCATGGCCTACACTCTTGAGTGCATACCCTACAGTCTACAGCCTCCAGCCATGCACTCAATATTCTAGACCCTGGCCACAACCCCCACATCATAACACAGCCATGAATGCAAACATCTACCCACTTACCACAAACCACAAACATAACACAGCCACCTAACCCCTATCCACTTCAGTTCATATAGTATTGCAGTTCTTACAGCCAATGGACAAATTCTTTGATGAATGGCCTCTGCACCCAAGGCTCTTATAACTGCCCACAACCAATATATCACAATACAGTAAACTACCGAATAATCTGCCCAGTGGCCACAACCCAAACACAGAATGCATCAATATCTGGTACATAACTGTACTGTGTTCTGTAAGATATCCCTCCTCGCACGTCAGTGGCATCGTTTAACCCATTACTTGATCTTTCTTCTTATGTAGGCCATTTGACTGGAACTGGTGGAAGATACAATGGACTGGACCACATGGTGCAGGACTCGGGCAAGCATATTTTAAAGTCTGCTCTACTCTTTAAAGTTTTAAACTTCTGCTTTACTCTTATAATATCTAATGGAATCACTATTTGAACACCACGAATCACTTTTTAAAGGTTTTAAAGTAATTCCTTTGGTTTGGTGGAGGGGGCCCAAAAAATGTCTGTGCCCAGGGACCCAAAAGTGCTTAACATGGCCCTGCCCCCCACATATGTTCAGCTGTCTGACACACATAGTCTGTCACACACAACAGTGTCCAAACATGCACCGTTGATTCGTAAGACACTGTACATAACAGTATTACATAGGGGGCGTAATTCTACAATAGGAGGCGTAATTCTACAATAGGTTTTTGCTCATCCATCTATTCATTGTACAGTGTGTAAGGTAGAATTATTTCTCCATGTAGATAATGCTAAGATCTATGTAACTACATTGCAAAATACACAATAATATCCTACCAGTCTCCCACCGCATTGTCTTTTTTTCCCGCATTCTTTCCGGAAATCGAAACCTAATGTGTCTGCCTTTGAACAGGACAAATGCTTATTGTAATTTAGCTTTGAACGGTACGCATCAATTTCTCAAAGGACATACATTGTGCAAAGTAGAAAAAAAAGAAAAGATAACTTTAACTATATTCAGAGTGGACATGTACCTCCAAGTTAGTCTGAAATTGTGTGATAGGTTGTACAGCGCGATTTCCCGTGGAAACAATCTATCCATGGGATTTCCAGAAATTATGTAAATTGAAGTTTACATGACATTTGTATTGGGATTACAAATGAGTAGGATAGAGTGCTGTATACATAATTATTTATCTACCGTGGTGTAAACGTTGTCCGTGTGCACTGTGCTCGGTTTTCAAACAGAAATCTTGCACGCTTCATTACAATGACATCTCTCCGGGGTTCAAGCTGAATTATTGCTATGATTGTTTCTCCATGTGGTTCTCCATCCCATTCGAAGCTCTATCTTTTTCACACACTCAAATTGTACGCAACTCGTGGTCTAACCAGTACACCTTGTTTTCATTTGTGTGTTAAAGATTAGCTGTGTTCTGCCTTTGATTAGGTTTTGAACAGTTATGAGTTATACGCTAACTTATTATATTAAAATACCAACGACTACTTAAATGTATTGTTATTCTGTTTCATTCGCAGATAAGTTCTACTGTACTGCCCCTGTCACAGCTTCCAAGTGCCAACAGATGGATTCTGGAACCAACAGTACAGGATTACCATAAGCAGTGTTTTTTTCACTCTCCGCTATCTGGGACAAACGATATGGCCCTATATGTCCATTTGTGTTTCTGGCAATAAGGAGCAACATGTCAGCATTCATGATGTAAGAAGCTGCAGAAACAAGAACGTTCACCTTTCCCAAACAGACCACCAAGGACCATCATTGAATTGTTTAGCTAATTTGCCATACGGCAAAACAAGGACACAAAATACTAAAAAAAATTGTCAGCTCCAAGTATCCCGCAAAATTAAAAAATTGTTCAATTCACGGAGCTTACAATTTATTGTGAACATTCTTTGAAAAATAAAAGCACTTGTAACATTGCACATATTGTTGATGTATTATTGAAATGTTCACTTACAAAATACTATTGTTGGCAAGACAGAGAAGGTACGCTCTGTATGAGCAGGACTGTATTATCTTCTGTGTATATTCCTGTTTGCGCGGGCGTGGGTGATGACGTGGCACATTGGGCTACGCTGGCCACAAACGTAATGAAAATAGCTGGAGCAGATCGTTGGCACAACTGATATCGGCTTCGAAGGCGGGTGTTTTGATATATTGTCACGCCCTCACTTAAACTTATAGCGATGGATCCACGCATAAGATTAGCACAAGAAGGCCGTGTCCAGCACATTATTTTTGCATCTGTAAAAGTGAGGCAAACTAAGCTAAGGTGCATAGGCGAAATGTTTACAATCAATCAATGTATGGTTATAACGACTTGTCCAAACGATCGGTACAATAAAATTGCACTCTGTACACATATTTGTCAATCCATATATGAGTACACAATGTCTGCATGCATGGCTGTATTATGTTTCAATGCTTGTGGCCAGGGTCTAAACTCTTAGGTGCATTGCCTATAGCCTACGGCCTTGAGCCATACACCCAGGAGTCTAGGCCCTGGTCAGAAGCACCGCAACATAATACAGCCATGCATGCAAACACATGCCTAGTTACCACAACCCACAAACATAACACAGCCACTTGCGGCCCTACCCACTTTAGTTCACATACTATTATAGATAGTACTTCCAACCA
Source organism: Ambystoma mexicanum (assembly GCF_040938575.1). Lineage (NCBI taxonomy): Eukaryota > Metazoa > Chordata > Amphibia > Caudata > Ambystomatidae > Ambystoma > Ambystoma mexicanum. The sequence goes on from NC_090929.1 coordinate 1,549,206,054, forward strand.
ATGCACAAACTCAATACATGGCCTCTGCACCCAAGACATTAACTGCCCGCAACCAATACATTATAATACCGTAAACTACTCAAGAATCTGCCCAGTGGCCACTACCCAACACATAAACCATCCACCTAAAGCCCTGTTCACTTCTGTACACATAGAATTCCAACGCTTCACCGAGTGGGCACACTCCTGGACTGTTGACTCCATCACCTCCGGCCATGCACCCAACACTGTAGTAGCTGGTCACAATCACCACATAACACACCCATGTACCCAACAATCTGTACACTGGTCATAAACCACACACATAAGCCAACAACCTGAAACCCTGTCCACGTCTATACAGTTAGTATTCCAATATGTTCAAGCAGTCACCACACTCTTCACTCCAATAAACCAGCCACCTACGCCCCTGCACACTTTTCTAGACATACTATACACCCTCAACAATACAAACAGTAAGTATACCGTTATTGGTATCTTACTTCTTTTTAATCTGCACATTGCATTCTGTACACATATTTGTACATTCCATACACCACTATCACAATGTTGACAACATGGCTATATTATGTTGCAGTGCTTGTGGCCAGGGCCTCGACTCGTGGGTGCATGGCCTCCAGCCTACAGCCTCCAGCTATGCACCAAACAATCTGTGCACAGCCCACAACCCACACATATAAACCAGCTGCCAGAGGGCCTATCCACTTCTGTACACATACTATTGCAGTACTTGCAACCAATCAGCAGACTCTTGGGTCCAATAAACCAGCCACCTGAAGCCCTGTCCACTTCTGTACACATATTATTGCAGTACTTGCAACCAGTGGGCAAACTCTTGGGTGCATGGCCTATGGCCATGCATCTACGAGTCTAGGGGCTTACTACACACAGCAAAGAATAATACATCCTATACAAACATCCTCATATCATCTGCAATCCACTCCCCTTCCCTAATTAAGCCTGCCAGCAGTCATCACATAAACTGCTCACCTCAGGACCTATTCTACCCTAATGAAGGCTACCTGTAGTCACCACGTAAGATGCTCGTCCGAGGAGCTATCCGCAAACGGCCATAGTATTTGCAGACACTGTGCACACACCACTGTCTTCTTCCACCTAAACAAATACATCATATAAACTATTGTTCACTCCCCCACCCTTTCCAACCTCTCTTCCCACTATCAGATGCCTCAAAGCATTTATTGGAGCCCTTTCGCTGCTGCTCTATCCTTGGATACAACATGGCAGGCGTTTCTGAAAATTATGACGCAGAACATGCTTCCTTCCAGCCAATAAGCGGGTGCGCCGTATGTCTGCAGACATCACACCGCCCCCTGGGCCAATCAGTGTTCTGGCCACGGAGCAAACAGGGAAATGGGACCACAGAGCAGAGCCAGATATCAGTAATCTTTTGGGATCTACATTTTACCTGTTTTAAAAAAAAAACGACTAGACAAATCTTCCCAAAATTTACAAAAGCACGCTGTCGAGACCAAGCCACCGCTCCTGCCACAAATTTTGTGTAAATCCATCCAGCGGTTTGGATTGTACGCGTGCACAGTTTTTCTACATTCAGTCTATTGAAGAAAAAAAATTAGGGATGCCCTTATACCTTTGCCCCCATTTAATGAAAGCTCACCAAACTTGCGAAAGAATTCAGAGCGGGCCATATACTTTTTTTTCAAAGTTTGTTGAGAATTCGTCCAGGAGGAGCGATGTTATAAGCTGCCCAAAAAGTGGTCTTCCTATGGGTTTAGCAACTTAACCTTAACTACACGCCCACTGCAGTGGGCCATGTAATGTATATATATGTATTACACGGACTGCAGTAGCAGCCGTGTAGTTATGGTTTAGTTGCTCAACTCATAGGAAAAGCAGTTTTTGGGCAGCTTATAACAGTGGTACAGTTCCATGAATCCTCTCCAAACTTCGCAAAACAAGTATATGTCCACGACCAAATGATTTTCCGATGTTTGGTGTGGTTTCATCCAGGTGGGCGTAAAGTTATATGGGTGTATCAAATCTTTAGAACACCTTATACACATGATAGAAAGAAATATGTGTTCGCATCTACAGCCCAAACAGCACGACGGATATAAACCAAAGAGCGGGGGCTTGCTCACGCAAGTGTGCTTTTTTGTATAAGTTTGGTGTAAATCTGTCCAGTCATTTTTTTTAAAATGGCCAAAAAGTAGGTAAACAAAATAGTGATATCTGCATGCGGTCTGCTGACGCATTTCCAGGTTCAGTGTCCCCAGACGCTCCTGGGCCAATTAGGGGGGGGCTTGGTGTTTGCAGACACAAACACGCATCTTCAGTGTTCTCCCATACCATAAGTTTTGTGTATAACCTACAGCATTTTATCTTCCACAATGTGGTTAAAGAGTTCAGACCATGTTCACATCTTATGGCTTCCACGGGTGTTGAGCTAGCTAACCTCATAACAGGCCTACACAGCTTCCCCTCTATGTTTCCCAGGCTGTCTGTGTGTCTTGCCACCACCGATTCCAATGCATACAGAGCACCCGGCACAATACAACTCTTACATATTTCCAAAAGACCTTCCACAGAATGTCCACCCTTTTTGACCATGTATGCTCTAATCACGTTCCATTTTTTGTTCACCTTAGCTTCTATCATCTCATGGTAGACATTTCTAGGAGGGTTATTCATAGTAGATATACCAAAGTATGGATAGATCTCCACCAATTAAATAATTTCTGTATCAGTCTTCCATTTAAAAATGTTATTAGCCCTCTTCCTATTGGTTCCCCCAAACACCATGATCTTTGTTTGTTCTACATTGATACACATCGTGTTGTCTTTTGCATAGGAATGTACTGTGTTCAACATCTTCTGTAAACCTATTGGGATTTTATTTAAAATGACTGTGTCATCAGCATACATCATCCGGCTGATGGTGAGGTCCCCGACTTTGGGTGGATGGTTATTTATTCTTTCAAACCTGTCGCACATATCTGCCACATAGAGGTTGTACAGGACTCAAGATGTTACACAGCCCCATTCCAGCCCCATGTTTATTTTAATGGAAGGGGAGATGTTAACTCCTTTATCTAAACACATAGTAACTGTGGTCTCATGATACATTTCTCCAAGGAATAATAATGATCAAAACATTTTGCAGCTAGTATCTGTCATTGCTAATAGCTGATAGGTCTTAGGGGAGGTTCTTTTCCCCTTTTTAAAGATGGGAACAAATATTGCTTTGCACCAGCTATCGGGTATGATTCCCTTTTGCCATATTGAGGAGAATAATTGAAAGAGGATGCATGCCTATTTTTCTGGGTTCCATTTGATGACTATATTTGTTAGCCCATCTCGCCCAGGGGCTCTTGATGATTTAATTTCATTTATTATTTTCAAAATGTCTGATACAAAAAGGGAATGTCACCTTATTCATATCACAGCCCATTCTAATTATTTTATTAATCGTATTCCCCATGTACTATAGCTGGGAAATATATTTTATCCAATGATCCAGTGTTATAACATTTACATCTTTGTTCTCGTCTTCACTCAGATACTGTCTATATAGATACCAACATTTTTTGGAATCATGTGTTTTGAATAGGATGTAGATAATTCTCCAGTTGGCATTATTGACATCTTGTTTGTGCACTTTTAGCCAATTATTAAACTTTCTTCGTATGGCAGTTGTTCTCTGCCTCTTCTCACCCTCTTTCATCCCCTGGCTATCAAATACGTTGTTATACTTTTTCCCCATTCTTTGTGTAACAGTAACTCTACTATTGGTCTTCTGAATCATAACAAGTAGGTCCCCCAAAATTTGGTTTTGTCCAAAATATCCTATTTCCCCTTGTGTGCTTTGTATATTCTCAGTATCTCCTGTTCGACCTCTATTTTGGTGGTGTTTGGACAATTAACATTTTAATACCTTATGATCGCTGAGAGGAGTCAACATATGTTGAAAGCATTTCACTTGTTTTTGAATAGCCTTGCTGGAGAACATATATGCCCTCATTACAACTCTGGCGGTAGCCGTGCCCGTATTAAGGGCACAACTGCTGCCAAAGTTGCATTTTTTCCGGCACCCGCAAATGGGCAAGAACCGGGTCATGCCGAGTTTGGCGGACCCGGTAAATGCCCATTCGCGGGTGCCGTTATGGCCGGCCTCCCGATCCCCATTTTGCCCCAGAGGGCAGAATGCGGTTCGGGAGCATGGTTGCACCGGCACCGTTAATAATGTTAATAAAGGTGCTGGTGCAATCATGAGTTCTGCTCGCGGGTGCCGGTCTGCACGCCTGGTCAGAACAGGCGTGCAGTCTGGCACCCGCAAGCAGATCTCATAATGTGGTGGAGAGGTAACAACGGCACCGGTAGCACTACCAGCGCCGTTGTTGCCTTTCTGCCACACTCATAATGAGGGCCATAGTCTAGACAATAGCTCACTTTACCATTTGTCCATGTAGTATGTTTTTCCCCCAAGACACCAGGTTCTAAGTACGACAACCCCCAATTCTGAAACATTTTTACCCAGGAGATCCCATTGTTAATTTGCAATGAGTGATTCTGTTTGGTTCCAAATTTTCCCAAATCTGGTGGGTGGTCTATCTCAAATTCCCCAGACAGGTAATTCATTTCTCCATCTTCTCCAGAGCCTAATCACAGTAGGCATTCCAATCCCCCACTATCAGAATATCTGACTTGGGGGATTCAATCTTCCATCCTTCAATTGTGTCTGTTATTACCTTTCCAACGGCTTCTATATATTTATTTATTTTTATTTATTTGCATTTATCAAGCGTGCTTGCAGCCCAGGAGGCATCGAGGCGCTGTTACAGATGATAAGCAGACTTAAGGTTACAGGCGGGTGCCCAATGGGCTCATGGTTACACAGTAGCAAAAAAATATGCAGGAAATTGCTAAAACCAATTCCTAATAGATATTCTGTTTAGACAAAGAGTCTAGTTTTGATAGCCTTACGGAAGGCTAGGTGTGATTCAATCAGTCTTAGGTGAGGTGGCAGTGTGTTCCAGTGCGTGGCTGCTTGGGTGGGGAAGCTGGAGCCTCCAGCGCGCACCTCATGTGTAATAGGCGTGACAATCATGTTGGCATAGCATGATCTTAGGGGTCTGGTGGCCATGTGCCTGGTGATTCTGTTGGTCAGGTAGGGAGGGGCGAGTTTGTGGAGGCATTTGTGGGTGAGGGCAAGAGTTTTAAAGACAATTCACTCTTTGACAGGGAGCCAGTGGGCTTGCCTTCTGATTTCGGAGATGTGGTCTCTTCTAGCGGTACCTGTGGCTGCCCTGAGCGCATTGTTTTGAGCTAGCTGCATTTGGCCACGTTTTTGTTGGCGGTCCCAGCGAGGAGGGCATGGCAATAGTCTAGCCTTGACCCGATAATTGTCTGGCAATGATGAGGCAATTATGGCGGGCCAAGAAAGGCCTGGCAGCATTGAGGATTTTAGAGTAGTAGGCGGAGGAGATGGCGATAGCATTGACCTGTCTGTCCATGGAAAGGTCGGAGTCAAGGTAGACTCCGAGTGTCTTAACATGGTTTGAGACCTTGATAGGAATGTTATCGATGGTGAAGGAGGAGTACTGGTCTCCAAGGTGACCCAATGTGAAAGGTGACCCTATAAGGAGGAGTTCCGTTTTTTCACTATTGAGGCAGAGCCAGTTCTCTGCCATCCAGGATTGGATGGTGGAGTAGATAGTTGTGAGGGTGTTAGTGTCTGCTAGGTAGTCGCCCGTGAGTGGGATGAGTACCTGTGTGTCATCTGCGTAGTTGGTGTAGGATATTCCAAGGGAATCCACGATGCTGAACAGGGGCCTTGTGAAAAGTTTGTAAAGTGTGGGTGCTATACAGGACCCCTGGGGAACACCGCAGGTAAGGAGGCTAGGGGTGGCGGATGCAGACTCCGAAAAGACTTTCATGGCCCTTTCTTGGAGGAAGGAGGTGATCCATTGACAAGCTTTCGGGGAAAAATTGGCTTGGGTGGCTAGATGGTGGCACAAGGTGCTGTGGTCCACGCAATCAAAGGCCCCGGATAGATCAAGGAGCAGTAGGAGAGCAGGTTTGCCTGCGTCTCTTAGATCGTCCATTTGATTCTTGAGGTCTATGAGGGCTGTTTCAGTGCCGTGCTATGAGCGGAATCCAGATTGCTGCAGGCCTAGAAGCTGGTTATCCTCTAAGAACTTTTGGACTTGCAGGTAAGCTGCTTTGTCCAAAATGTTGAGCAGGAAGGGTACAGTGGTAATAGGTCTGTAATTACCAGGGACTGTTGGGTCGAGCGAGGGTTTTTTGAGGAGTGGGCTAACCCAAGCTTCCTTGAGTCCACACGGGACATGGCCTGACTTCTAGATTAACCCCATGGGTGAGAATAAACATTGATAAAGAGTATTACACCAATACCGCCTAAATTCCCTATGATGTCATTCATAGCAAAAGGGGAGCAGCCACATTTTTCATACTCTCTAATATTAAGGGGGCATTTAGCCCCAATAAATAGCCCCCCAGTGGGCATCCCTTCTCCCCACAGATGGCTGATTTCATCAAAATATTGTAACCATCTAAAAGTACTGTGCCATTTACCAACATCTCCTGGAAGGTGAAAACATCACTATTTTCTACAATGTTGATTCCATCTTTTTATATGAAGGATCGAAACCCTCCACTATTCCAGGAGATAATTTTTAAATCCTGTCCTACCTCCTTATCTCAACAATCTTCAAAATAGGTCCTGTCCGGGATCCACCTCTCCGTCATCTTTCTAATCTCTACACCCAGATCTTTTTTCTCATTTTGCTTTGGTATATTATTTCATTTGGTGGTAATATTCCCAATATTGCTGCATATTATATCAAAGTCTTTATCTATTAGTGCCATTTAGTTTTCCCTTACCAATTCCACAATCACTGCTGTCCAGAACTGGACAATTGCCCACAATCACTCTCTCAATATCTGTAGTTTTTATACATTGGAATTGGGGGATCCTATGTAAGATTTCTAGTAGCCATGAACGATTTAAGAAGGGGCTTTCCTCCTCAGTATTTCTCTCAAGTATCTTAATGCTCTTGCCCAAGTTGATTTGTATCTCCTCTTTATCCTTTTTGTTCCCTAACATCTTTTTACTTCTTTCTCCTCTACTTCTACTCATAGCCAATCTCTCCATTTCACCTATGTACACGTCTTTTTTCACTGGGATTGAACACTTCAACGTCCTTATTAATGGGGTTAGTCAAATACCTCATCACTGTACTTCCACTTCCCTCCTGTCCACCAATATCCTCATTTTTAATTGGTAGTGTCACACTCCGGTACCACTAGGGTATGCTTTCCTCTTAACCATTTTTCTATCCCTTTAACTTGTTTACTAGAGTTATTACTGCCTTCCCCAGCTTCCTTACAGTTCCCGTTTAGCTTAAATCTATTTCCCACCTCAAAAAACTCAATATCTTTATGGATGTCTCAGCAAGGGCTACACTGTTATTTTGTTACTATGTTACCCACTTTTCCTGTACCTTTTACCCCTCTTTTATTGTTTCATTTACAACGTATCCGGCTTTTCTGTGTTAGTACCTATATCCACAATACCCTCAACCCCTAGTTAATTTACATTTTACTCTGATATCTTTGAATACATATAATTTACCACCCCACATTCCTCATTCACAATCATACATAGCTCACTCAGATCACCTATGATCTCATCCATCGTACCCACTTTTTCTATATAGTTGTTCTTTAATAACGTCATTTCTTGTTGAGATATTTTCACTCATTACTTTCAAGTTAAAAAAAGGTAGCAGGAGCCCCTCTCTCGAAAGAACACAGTATAATAACATGTTCAGTGGTTATTAACCACTTTGAGAGTTTGCATCCATCTGCTTTTTGCTCACTGTACCTTTCACAAATGGGAAATATCCATTTGCATATCAGTCTTTGTCCCGGACGTGGACTCCCTGCTCACTGTGCTAAGAGAAGCACAGCTTCACCTCATTGATGAGGCCCAACAAGGTTGAAACACGTGTATGGGGTTATTGTTGGCACTCTTGTTTAGAGAGGAATTGCAAATGCATTTCGATGCTGGACTGCCCATGTGGGCGGGACAAAGACTGATATGCAAATGTTTATTTCCCATCTGTGAAGGGTACAGTGAGCAAAAGGTGTGTGCTGCAAACTCTCATCTCAGAAAAGGTTATCATGCCATGTTCAGAACAGGTTATCATGCCATGTTCTTTCTGGAGAGGAGCACCTGCTACCATTTTTGACTCATTTACTATTACTACCAGGTTCTTAATAACTTGCTGCTCATTCATGAGCTCTGTACATACACCCAGAAGTATATCCACAGTTGTTGTTATGGAATCTATTTTTCCTCCCATATTTAGTGAAATATCAATTACGCTTTCCAGATCATTCCATGAGTAATCCCCATCATCAACATTGATAGTATTCTCTTGGACCTGTTTCTCTAGGTCCGGAGTCCCTGATAGATTGGTCCCTATCACATTGTCCATATACTCCATTTTCTCATTACTTTTTTCCACTTGTGGGGAACCCAAACCAGCCGGGAACACCATGGGATGTCGTCTAAAATCATGACATAGATTTAATTGTGAGTTATTGTCTATAATGGAGCTATTTTCAAGTGACAGAGTTATTTCTTTATTCACTTTCCTTATTTTTCTTAGATAGAAAGCTTAATATTTCGGGTTGTTCCATTGTTGGCCTGTCTCTAGTAAATTCCCTTTTTGGGGATGTTTAGTAACGGATAGAGGTTTAATAGGTGATACACCTCTTTTACACTTTTTCCTTTTCAGATTGTGTGATCAGAGTTTAGGTCCCATTTTAGCACTGCTTTGGTATGACGCTCTTTCAGAACAATCAAATTGAGAGGCACAAATAAGGGCAGTGTTTACGGGACTATACTATTATACTGCACACCAGATCACGCACTTCAACAATGTACTTACATTAATATGAAAAAAGGTGTGCCAATTGTTTCTAAAATGTTATAATATCGTACCGTATTGTATTGTATTAGTTGCCAAATAATAGGGCTCTATGCTGCAATGTTGTTCCCCCATGTTTCCGCCACCGCGTGTGCTATGATATCAAGGGTTTCACCAAAAATGGCACCGACACCAACACTTAGCCACAACTCTGTCACTGGCGTAACAGTGGCCCCCGCAGCCCCCGCAGTGCGGGGGGGCCCTGCGACCCCATGTTCTGGAAGGGGCCCCCACTTGGAGTAAAAAAATAAAAACATTTTTTTTTGCAAATTTCTTTTTTTTTACATTTTCTTTTTGAATTCACGCTGCATTTCTAAAGAAATGATTTCTGTAACATAAATAATTTCTTTATGAAGGCAGAGTGAATACAAAAAGTCTGGTGGCTACCCCCACCCCATGACATGAAGTCCCCAGGCTGGGGTGGGGGAAGCCCTATGACTATTCGCAGGTGGCGGTATTGCCGGGCTCCCGATCCTCATTCTAACCAATAGGGCAGAATGGGGGTGGGGAGCATAATTGCGCCGGCACCATTGATAACGGTGCCGGCGCAATTATTAGTTATGCTTGCGGGTGCCACACCGCCTACCAGGTAAGACCTGGCGGGCTGTCAGGAACCCGCGAGCCGAACTCGTAATGTGGCGGGACGGTATGAACGGTGCCGGTGCCTTACCGGCACCATCCATACCGTCACTGCATGGTCCTAATGAGGCCCAATGTATTTTTGAAGTATTATGGCTCCCCTCAACCCATGACATGTGCGTGTGTAAGTGTATGGTGAAAGAGTGCACATAAATGTATGGGTGGCTGGGTATGCATGTGTGTGTGTGTACGGTGAAAGGATGCACAATTAAATGTATAGGTGGCTGCCTGTGTGAGCATATGGTGAAAGGGTGCACACAAATGTATGGGTGGCTGGGTGTGCGTGTACGGTGAAACGATGCACACTTAAATGTATGGGTGGCTGCTTGGGTGTGCCTGTATGGTGAAAGGGTGCACACTTAAATGTATGGGTGGCTGCCTGGGTGTGCCTGTATGGTGAAAGAGTGCACTCTTAAATATATGGATTGCTGGGTGTGCATGTGTAAATATGGTGAATGGTGTGTGTGCTTGTGTTTAGGGGCGCAACAAAACCTGCATTTCAGGGGGGCTAACTTTTCAAATGTTGGGAGAGGTGCTAACTTCATGTGTGGTTGGGAGGAGCAAACTTATTTGTGTGGGGGCATCTAACTTCTTTACGCATTTTAATGAGACTATTTTAGTGCAGCTTCAATGTTACAAGCAGTTAACTCTCTCCTTTAGGTCTGAAAGCACCCACTTATGGGCTGCTGTGAGAATGACTGGTCTCCTGTTTCCGCTCTACCCTTCCAATCACTCCCATGCCATGCAAGTACTAAACCCACATAACAATTTCAATTACTTAAAAAATGTGGCATTTGAATGCAGGTACAAACAGTGAAATGCTGTACATTAGTAATTGCTGGGCTGGGCCCTTGTTAACGGCAAAACCCAGGTGCTGTTTAACATCTGTGTCCTTTTCTGTCCTGCAACTGCTCTGTTGGTCAGCCATGTCAAGTCCATATAGCCCACAATTTCAGTGGGGGGGGAATGTTGCAGCCCAGTCAGCTCACTGGTGTTGCACCACTATTTGTATTTAATGCCTTGATTCATTATTGGTAATCTTCTTTACACCTAGCCCTATTCTTCCTCATCCCAGTACTTGTGTATGAGGCAGTACTTGTGTATGAGGCACTATGCCTCATACACAAGTACTGGGATAATGTAGAGGTACATGAAGGTAATGCCTGACTTAGCTACCTGTAATCTTCATTACTCCTAGTCCCACTCTTCCTCCAGTACGTACCAGCGAGGCAAGGAGCCTCAAATGTAAGCACTAGGACAAGGAAGAGGGACAGAGGTAATTCCGGGCCAATTAGCTGATTTTGGGGGTTGGGGTAGGGGATGGGAGGGAGAAGGGATGTGTGGGGAGGGATGGGGTTGTGCAATAAATCATAATGGTCGTCCATGTCCATGCTAAGCAGGCATTATATGTGGTATTAGTGGCTAGAGAGGCATTTTGGTGCAGCCAGTCTAGTCATTCCTCAGTTTGGTATGACTTTTTTTAACTGGGCATTTCTGATAAAGCAGTCCTGCTAAGTGTAATTACCTGGCTAGACTGGCATTTGGGTTCTGCCAGTCTAGCCGTTTCTAACTGTGGCACTGTATATTTTTCTGGGCATCTGTGATAAAATGATATGTTATGATATGATAAGTCATATACAAAGCACCTGTACACAAGTGTTTTTAGGCACAAGACAAGAGAAGGAAAACTGAAGGAGGACAAGACAAATTATCTTACTAAGCCTTGTGTCATTCAGATCGTGCAAGTGCAAGAATGAGAAGTGCAAGGGGGAAAGGAGGGGGTAAGTGCAGGGGAGATGGGAGGGGAAAACAGGGCAGCAATGCTCTGAGTAAGTGCCGCCAGGGCAGCACCGCTCTGGGTAGTGCAAGGAGAACAAGGGACTGTAGGGTTACAGTTACAGCCCCTAACTGCGTGATGGGCCTGGAGGCAGTGCAAGCGTGACTGATCAAGAAAGAGCCTGGACTCAGTGAGACAGAGGGTAGCCAAGAAACCAGTTGGTACAGCAGACAGGTAGGTCAGGTAGTTCAGCAGGAGCGGGAGAGAGAGAAAGCAGAGGAGAAGAGGAAGGTTTTGAGCTGCTTCCGGAACTTCAGGTGGTCCGGCTGAAGTTTGGGAGGGTATGGGAGGCCATTTCAGAGGGAGGCACCTGCAGGGCAGAAGGATCTACCCCCCCCCACTCTCTGCCTGGAGAAGCATATAACCCTTAGGGCTCTAGAAGGAAGGTATTTTGGAAGATAGCTTTGGAGGTAGTGCGGATCCCAGCCCCAGAAAGCCTTGTGGACAATGAAAAGGGTCTTGAACTTGATCCTTGCAGCCACCGAGAGCCAGTGGAGAGATTTCATGGCTGGAGAGATACAGTCCCTGGGCTTGAGGCCAAGGATAAGTCTTGCATTCCTGTTCTAGATTAGCTGCAGAGGGTGGAGAGTAGAGGAAGGCAGATTGAGAAAGTGGCTGTTGCAGTAGTCCAGCCTAGAGAGAGAACCAGAGTGAGGCAGTGAGCTTTTGGGGGAAAGTGAGAAATGGAAGAGTCCCTTTGAGGAGGTGCAGCTGTTAGTGGGACTTCTTGGCGACGTCCGAGATGTGAGGAGAGAAAGAGAGAGTGGAGTTGAAGATGACACCAGGAATGAGCGAGAGAGGAGAGTAGGCTGAGGGGAGCCTGAAGGAAAGCTCAGTGTCATCCGCATAAAACTAAGTTAGAGGAGAAGGTAGTGATCAGGTGGTTCAAAGGGGCCAAGTAGAGGTTGAAAAACATGGGTGAGAGGATAGAGCCCTGGATTACGCCACATGTAGAGAGAGGTTGTAGAGTGAAAGGTACAAAGTTGGACCTGGGAGGGGCTGTCCAAGAGGAAGGAGGTCAGCCACTCTAGGGCCTCATCCATGATGCCCAGCTTCTCACAGAGTCAATTTATCAGGATGGTGTGGTTGACCATGTCGAAAGCAGAGGAAAGTTCCAGGATGATGAGGACAGAAGGAATACTGGAATCAAGGTTAGAGATAAGATCTTCACAGGTGTTCAGGAGAGCAGTTTCCATGCCTCTAGCAGCTCTTAAGCCAGACTGATGGTCATGGAGACAACAAACAAATTCAGTGTGGAGAGTAAGCTAGCAGTTGGCCAGCTTTTTCAAGAATTTGGGAGAGGGGAAAGTTCCAGTGGCCAAAGAATGATTACAGAAATCGGCCAAGGCTGGATCAAGGGTGTCAATGTGGTGCTGAATGGTTTTGGAGGAGCAGGTGAGCACCTATTTCGATGACACTTCCATAGATGGGACTTGTCTAGAAACCTTGTCAGGTGTTAGAGAGAAAGAGGAGAAAGGAGGAGGAGAGGGAGAGATGGCCAAAGGGGGCTGAGAGAGAAAGAGGGAGAGGAAGAGAAGATAGTGGACAGGGTGTCCTGAGTTTTAGCAGAGAAGCTAGAGGCCAAAGCCGTACAGAGAGCCTGTTGAGGGAACAGGAGAGGAAGAAAACGTAACAGGATTGGCCAGTTCCTTGCAGATTTTAAAGAGTTTGGCTGTGTTGTTAGAGCCCGCAGAGTCTCAGGCTTGAATGTGTGCTCTCTTCTTGATGAGTCTTATTGCTTCGACTGACATTTTGGTGCAACCACTCTAGGTATGTCTTAATGTGGCCTGGCATGCTTTACTGTAATGTTATTATGTGTCTACACTGGTCTACGTTGTGCAGCCAGTTGGACATGTTTTCATTGTGGCATGGCATTTGTAATAGCAAAGCATTAATGTTCATGTGCACTGTTGGTGACTTGCATGTTTTGGATTGCTGTTACCCCACACAACAATAGCAAACACTGTGGCCTTTTAGTAAAATGTTCTCAGAAAGTGTGCTGTATATTGCATGAAAACACATATTTATATCTTTCTCCTAGTACGGTGTGTGGCATACCCCATAAGCAACACGTTTTTGCGTATTGCGCAAGCGTGGTAATCTTTGGCGGCCCAGAGTGTGGCGCGACTCGTGATTTGTTGCAGATTTGCGGTGGGGGCCCCCTCAGCGTGGCTTGCAGGGGAGCCCCCAGAGCTTGTTTTATGCCACTGAACTCTGTATGCAGCTTAAAACAAAAGGGAGCACCAATTCACTTTAAGGCTTTACAAAACACAGTCCCATTCCATAATACAATATATTAGCTTTTAAACCCTGTGACTTTACACTATCCAACCATTCCTCCACGTTTCCAACAGCTCGTTGTACAATGATGTCAGCAATCTTACCCAATACAGCAAATACCCTTGCTTAGTTGCTGGTCTGTGAATGGCTTATTTATTACACAATGTGCCAATACTTCTACGTTGGTGAGAAATATCCTCAAAGGGCTCATTTTACCAAACTAAGCCCAACTTTCATAAATAATCTCAGCAGTAAAAACAATAAAAACAATACCTCGTACCCTAGGTCCTAGAGCCCCCGAACAGCGAACAGCTACTTTAAAACTACTTTAAAGCTACTTCAAAAGCATGCACGCAACACCGCGCACCTGCTAGTTTATGTAAGCCTTCTGAGAAAAGAGGGAGGGGCACAGTTGCATTTGTTCCTAAAAACGAGAAATATGTAAAATGAGTCCATTTAATAAAATTGTTCCTTATTATATCAGCCACTTTATGTGCAGCTCGTAGTCCAAATGAAATCGTCCGGCAATAGCACAAAATGCTTTAAAGGTCCACAGTGTCCTCAGCGTTCCAGCATAGCCTCTCCCAACAAACAGTTACTTTAACGCTACTTCAAAAGTGCACGCGCAAAAGCGTGCACCTGCTGGTTTATGTAAGCCTTCTGGGAAAAGTGGGAGGGGCCAAGTTGTATTCATTGCGCGGCATTAGCACAAAATGCTTTAAAGGTCCACGGCGTCCTCAGTTCCGATCTAGAGACTCAGAAAGCCCTCAGCAAAGGCAGAGAGCAGTTGCTGCTAGCCTCCAGTGAGGGCAACAGAGAGGGAACATGGGATTGCAGTACAATTAACAAATACAAAAGTACAGTGGGAGAAGGGACGGCCGGAACTACTATGTCTGTGAGTATTCAGAATGTACAAGTGCAGCAAGGAACAGTATAGTGGGGTAGGTGCAGGGGTGTATGTGTTTGAGGGTGAGCCACAGATGAAGTGCAAGGTATGGTAAGTGCTGGGCGGCCAGGAGCCACGCTGTTTCGAAAAGTGTGAGTCTCCAAGTGCAGCAAGGAACAGTGTAGTGGGGTACGTGCTGCGGTGTCCGTGTTTGAGGGTGAGCCACAGATGAAGTGCAAGGTATGGTAAGTGCTGTGCGGCCAGGAGCCGCGCTGGTTCGAAAAGTGTGAGTCTAAAAGTGCAGCAAGGAACAGTGTAGTGGGGTAGGTGCTGTGGTGTCCATGTTTGAGGGTGAGCCACAGATGAAGTGCAAGGTATGGTAAGTGCTGTGCGGCCAGGAGCCGTGCTGGTTTGACAAGTGTGAGTCTCCATTGTGGAGGGTGTGCCAAGGCAAGTGCTGAAGGTAGACAGAAGCTGGGAAGATTGGGTGTGAATGGTCAGGGGTCCTGAGGAAGCATAAGGGTCCAAACCACCAATTAGAGCAACAGTGGGATTAGCAGAGGAGGGAAGAAGGGCAGGAGGAGGAAAAGAGGAGAGTCTTGAGGTGCTTTCAGAATTTAAGACGGTCCTGCTCAATACGCAGAGGGAGGGGGCTGTTACAAAGGAGGGATCCAGAAATTAGGGTGCAGGATATAAAATACAGCTAAATTCATTTTTCAGTCAGAAGGCACAAATGCAGTGAAATTAGGGTGCAGGATATAAAACACACACAGCTGAATTCGATTTTCAGTGAGAAAGCACAAATGCAGTGAAATTAGGGTGCAGGACAGAAAAGACACACAGCTAAATTCGGTTTTCAGTGAGAAAGCACAAATGCAGTGACATTAGGGAGCAGGATGTAAAATACACACAGCTAAAATCGGTTTTGTGCAGTGGACACAAGCAGAAAGAAAGTATAGAGGTGATGAGGATAAGCAAAGTGAGATAGTCAAAGATATAGATCAGGGTGCAAGTGGAGGAGGCAATAGAACAAGTTCAGCCATCACTCACTGGAGGCTCAGCAGTTCGTAGGAGTGCAGAGGCCCAAGTTCATGGGAGAGTAGGATGTACACAGCAGGCTGCAGCATAGTTTGTGGTGGGGTGAAATGGAGGTGGCTCTCCTAAGCCTGGATAGGCACAGACAGGACCTTAGTTTGGGCCTTGGGAGGGGACGGGCGTCCGCCTGCCAGCTAACGTGATGGATGTTAAAGGAGAGGAACAGAGCTGATCACGATGTAGGACACTCAGGCACTGCAAGCACTCAAGTACATGCATTTAGGCACTGGCTTCGATGGAGTGAAAAAAGTTGCCCAGTTGTCCTTTGTAGTTGCACCACAAGCACTTCTCCCCAAATGGCTCTTTGCTGCTACCACGATCAAGATGGCAGAGGGGGATTCAGATTATGAAAAAAGTAAAATAAACGAAAACATAATTCTTTGTCTCTCACGGAGGGACCGCTTGCTGCTCAGGATTTTTCAAAGAAATTGAACCCAAAGATTTCTACAGCAATGCCCAGCAGCAAGGCTTACCAGCTTGTCCCTCATGGAGAGACCACTCGCAGCTCAGGATTCATTAACAAAATTGGTCCCAAAGATTTCTACAGCAATGCCCAGCAGCGAGGCTTTCCAGCCGGCAGATGGAGGCCCAGCTCCTGTGTCCTCGAGGTGAGGTGGGAGCTGCTGCTCTTTCCGCAGTGTTCCTACCGTTTCCTGCTTTCACCTCAGTGTAAAAGATGCATGTGTGTCACAATTTGAGTAGTCAGTGAACTGTTACTGTTCATCACTATGTGTAGGTTGAAACTGGTGTAGACTTGCCAGTAACGGTTGGCGAATGACCCTATTTCCTGTTAACAAGTTGTTCTTTTTTCTGGCCAGGAGTGTGCAGTTAATGGCACAGATGAGCCTATGGAACTTGACAAAGTCAGAGAATCATGTCCTGATGACACGGATGTACTCTGGAGAGTGTGGATATGTAACATAAGGCATTAGCGCATCTGTGCCTTCCCATACTGCTTCTCTGCCTGTGGCCTTTCATTTTTCTGTGCAGTGAGTTGAATAGTGTGTGGCATTGAGTCGTTTCAGCAGACTGGCATGGTTGTGGTATTGAAATTTGGGTGAGATGTTGTCCTCTGCCCTGTCAAAACAGAGATTGGCAAGCAGTAGAAGCTTCATTCCTAAAACAAGCACATTCATAATAATCAAAACATAGGCCTATCATTATCCAAATATGCTCTTCAAACATAAATACTGCAATATGCGAATAGTGCTGATTGAAATTGTTTTGGGGTCAAAATAATGTATTGATGAGTCTGCATGTGCTTTGCACAACCTGTTCCTTTTGAAGACATCAAAATGGTAACACAGTGTATAACCTCGGTACCACCACTGTGTTGTACAACTATATCGTATTGTTGTCATTCTCAGACTCCGTTTTGACAAAATATTTACTTGCCATGAGGCAGCATTGATTGTTGGTGTCTAAGCACTTTCCAAACCAAATCGGACCCCCATTGTGCATTCTCTAATAATCAAGCTACAACCCTTTAGCTAGCCTAAGACAAGTCCTCATAGTGTACATGCAATTTAAAATCATCTTATCGTATGCATGAGGTTTCATATCCGGTCCTTACTAAGGCAGCATCATGGGAGGCATCTGTGATTGGTGCAGCATGCTGGTGTTCTCTGCTTGTGGGGTTTCTGTGCCTATGTGCTTTCCCCCCGTTTGACATATGTCCTTCAATGCCTCAACATGATGGAGCATCCGACCCATCTGTTCCAGCATGTGACCCTTTGTGAATGTTCGCAGGGGCATGGTTATGTTCCTGCACAGATGTTCGAAGGTGTAATTGAGGACATATGTCTTCTATCCTCTGTTGGAAGGGATTGTTTCATAGGTAAAACATTATTCTTGCAGGTGATTTCTTGTGATATCTGCTTCTCTGATGCCACAAGTGTACTAACATGCATTGGGAATCATTGCGAATTTGGTGGTAAATCGGCGATAAAACAAATTTAACGTTACCGCACTCAGCCCTGTGGCATTAGCACAGGTTTACAAGATGTGGTAGGTTGGTCAAAATCTCAATTTCTGAAGTCTATAGGACACCATGGTGATTTTTGGTCGATTTACTGTGAGTGGTAATAACACTAGGTACATCTGGTTTTTGGCCTTAAAGTGGAGGATTTATCTCCAGCATCAGGCTGGAGGTCAATCTTCTACTCCAAAGTCAAACTCTGAATTCAGCTATGTGCTCAAATTGGCAGTAGTACTATTAATGCTAAAACATGTAGTGGTTTACTGAATTACTGCCTGTTTTATACCGTCCAACTGAACTCGTAATGAGCTCCTTTTCCATGCAAATATTAGTTAAAGGAAATGGACAAGGGCAAAGTAGCTGTTTAAGTCCCTCGCATATATAAGTCAGGTTAGATGAATGCTTTAGTCTGTGTTCACTCATTTCCCTTGTGTGAATCAATTAAGTATATTGTTTTCTCAACATGTTTTCTCGTGTATTCACATGTCAATGTGTTCTCTTGTACCTCAGCGTTGGTGCCAGTATATATTCCTTTTAGCAAAAAAGCATGTGTTCTATCTTCGTCTTCACTTGTTGGGTGATTGTTTCTCTTAGTTTGCTTTCATTATTCAAGCTTTGAGCACAGTGATGATTTGTGGCTTGGGTTTGTAAAGCAATATTCAGTGTACACTACTTATGTGATCAGTTGCATTTGCTTGATTGGAGTAGAAGATTTGGGTTGAGTGCTTGGTTATTTTGATGAGGTGGCAGTCTCTGTAATCTGAATCTGTAGGTATTGGGCAATTGCATATTTATTTCTGAATTCCCAATAGAAAAATCGTTTGGGATGGGAAATATTTGTGGACTTTGACTCACCTTCTCCAATTGATGTTTTCAGTAGTTGCACATTTTGGCAACTACAGGTTTCCACAATCGGGTCGTCGAGTTAATTCAGAGAAATTCTCGTCAACATATATCTTGTCAGAGAGAGATTGTTCTTGCACAGTTGTGGTGGTATGCATAGTAATATGTGAAATAGAAACCATAAGTTATATATACTTGGCCATGGGGCTTTTGTTTTTTAGCACAATATACACTTTGCAAAATGTTCTTTTGTTTACTAGAACGTTACAAATATTGATATGATATTGTACTTTTATCTCGCTCATAAACACTTGTTTCAGAGCACGACGAGGCAAGTGATGGGATCAAGGGAGGACATAACAACGATTTACTAGGCCCAGTGACATTGAGAGCATGTAAGTGCAGGCGAGAGGGAAGGAGGAAAATGGTGAACAAGGGATAAACACAACAGGTTTCCCGGAGGCAGTGTGGGCGTGTAGCTGGGTGGGCAGGGACCTGGGCCCAAGGTCAGAGGGAAGCCAGGTGCATGGAGCCGAAGCAGACAGATCACTAGGGAAGAGGAAAAGCGATGGCCGAAGCAAAGAGGACGGTATTGAGTTGCTTCCCGAGCCGGAGATGGTTTCACAGTGGCAGGGAGGCTGTACCAGAGGGAGGCCACAGCCAAGGATAGACTCCCAATTATTTGCTTGGAGAAGGGACTGACCCTGAGGGACTGACCCTGAGCGATTTGGATGTGGAGGAGCGAATAGCTCGAGTTGGAAACTATTTACTGAGTGAGAGTTGAAGGTATTTTGGACCCAGGTCCCAGAAAGCCTTGCGCACAATGCAGAGTGTCTTGAATGTAACCCTAGCAGCCACTCGGAGCCAAGGAAGAGATTTCAGTGCTGGAGAGATGAAAATCCCAGCGCTTGAGACCAGTCCTGTTCTGGATGTGTTGCAGAGGGTGGAGAGTAGAAGCAGGCAGATTTAGAAAGAGGCTATTGCAGTAGTATAGCCTAGAGAAAACCAGAGCTCTAGAGACAGTGAACATCTGGGGAAGGAGAGGAAAGGAAGAATACCTCTGAGGAGGTTAAGTTGGTAGTTTGACTTTTTAGAGACATCAGAGGTGTGAGGAGAAAAGGAGAGTGTGGAGTCCAAGATGACTGCAACGGAGGACGGCCAGAGAGTGAGAGGAAAGCAGGGTAAAGGTGTGCTGATGAGGAGAATCTCTGTCTTACTGGCATTAAGGCAGAGATCATTGCCGGCACACCAATCCTGGATGGGAGAGAGACAGTCAGAGATGAGGGAGGGAGAAGAGGTGGCAGGGAGAAGCACGAAAATGAGCTGAGTGTCATCCGCATAGCACTGAAAGTTGGAGCAGAGATCAGCAATGAGATGGGCAAGGGGTGCCAGGTATTGGTTGAAAAGCCAGGGAGAGAATTTAGAGCCCTGGTGAACGCCACACGTATAGAGTGAGATGGAGGAAAAGAAGGATCCATGTTGGACCTGGGAGGGTCGATCAGAGTGGAAAGAGGTCAGCCAGGCCAGGGCCTGATCAGTGATACCCAGGTTTTCACAAATACAGTTGAGCAGGATGGCATGGTTTACAGTTTCAAAGGCAGAAGAGAGATCAAGTAGGATGAGGACAGAAGGGTTGTTAGAGTCAAAGTGGAGAGCAGTTCTTCACTGATGTTCAGGATAGCAGTTTCCATGCTTCTGGCAGCTCTGAAGCTAGATTGGTGGTCATGCAGACAACCAACAGAGTCAGTGTGAAGGTTAATCTGGGGGATGGCCAGCTTTTCCAAGGGTTTGCCCAGGAAAGGAGTGATAGAAATCGGGCAATAGTTAACCGGGCAGGATAGGTCAGCTGTGGGGATTTTGAGAAGAGGATGCACAAGAGAGTGCTTCAGAGGGGAGGGGAAGGCTCCGTAGGTGAATGCATGGTTGCAAAATTCAGTCAGAGCAAGGGTGCCATTATGGTCCTTGATGTTTTCTGATGAACAGGGAATAACCTGTTTTAACAAGACATTCATAGATCAGACTTGTCTGGAAATCTCATCAGGGGAGAACTGAGGAAAAGATGAGAAGGCGGGATGAGAAGCTGCTGAAGGGAGGGTAGAGGTATCAGAGAGAGAAGGGGGAGGAGTAGGAGAGGACGAGAGGGTGGACAGAATGTTCTCGGTTTTTTAGATGAAATTAGAGGGCAGGGGTGTGCAAAGGTCCTGGCATGTAACAGGAGAGGTAGATACTTCAGCAAGGTTGGCCAGCTCCTTGCAGATTTTAAAGGGTTTGGCTGAGTTGTTAGATGCTGCAGAGACACGTGCTTGGATAAGGGCTCTCTTCTTAGTGCAGACAAGGAGCTGGTAATGCCTTTGGAGCAGGAGGCAGGCCAGTTTATCAGACGATGAACAAGAAGTACGCCATTTTCACTTGGCCACACTGTACATGCATTTAAGGGTAACTAAGTCAGAGTCGTACCAAGAGTTGCACTTGGCTTTGGGCTTCAAGCGTATCCTCATGACAGAGGCAAGAACATCAAGAATATTAGAGATACAGGGGTAGAGCATAGATAGGGATGTGTCACAATGTGGGTCAACCTGAGGTAGAGGAGGAGGACAGAAAGTGATAGCGAAAGCCTCAACTGACACACACTTCATTTCTCGGATGACCGAGAAGGTAGGTGGAAGTGTTGGATTTGGTTTGGCCTAAGGGGTAGCAAAGGTGAGATTGGAGTAAAGGAGAGAGTGATCGCTCCAGGAGAGAGGAGTGGTCTGAGGGATAGCGAGGGGGAGCTCTGAAGAGATCTGAGCATCCAGAGTGTGAGCTGCAGAGTGAGTCGGGCCACAGAGGTGAATAGAGAGAGAAAGATAGAGAGTTGCATAGGTCACGAAAGAGTCCAGATAAGGGACAGGAAGCATCCAGATATATTTTGAAGTCTCCAAGAAGGAGAAGTTGAGTGGCTGAAGGCCAGGAGGGAGGGGAAGAGCTCCGCCCACTCAGAGAAGAAGGGGATATCTGACAAGGTGTCTGATAGATAGTGGCCACTGTAAGAGAGTTGCCAGGAGTGAGAGAAAGCTTACAGACAAGGAATTCAAAACAGGAGTAGGACTGCATAGGAATGACAGAGGCAGGAATCCACTCTCAAAAGATCAAGGCTACATCACCACCGGAACTGTTAGGTCTGGGCACAGAGAGGATCTTGTAGCCTTCAGGGAGGAGAGTGTCAAAGCTTGTGACAGAGCTGGTCATGAACCATGATTTGCATTTGTTAATTTCATCATATTTTTAGTTATGTGTTTTTATTCCTTTGTTTGTATGATTGCCATCTGGATAGTCTGTAGGAGCCCAATCTTTTTGAATGTTATTGTATAGGGGTGCTGCTTCCCCCCATTGGGTACAGATAACATGATAGGCAGATAAATGGTTCTATTATTACATACATCAGGATTATAATGCCTTTATTTTGAGGTAACATGTGCACATGGCACTGTGCATATTTGGGTTAAAATGACCCAGGAAGTGAAGGCTGCTTTAAATATTACACACATATAATGAGTATATAAAAATGTATTATGAATATGGGATGCAAAGTGAGAAATTCCTCAATAAATAAATAATGGCTCCCTGAAGGGTAGTACAGTGGCAGACTGAGATATATTTCAAATTGGATACCTCAAGCAAAATGGTGCCTAGTGTTATGGACAGGTGTGGAAAACCCTGACTCATGCTGATAAGCACCCAGAGGCCAACACAGGAAATTGTCTTTGCCAGCACCTCGCAGTGGGCAGTGAGATAATTAAGTCTGGGAGGTTACATTTGGAGCTTAGCATGAAAAGCAGACAAGATAATGATGCAACTTGGATACATTTATCTATGTTGTGAATAAGAAGAGTGCACTGTACTTTATGTAGACCAAGTTGACAAGACCAGCTGCATTACTTGGCAGCCTATAATTGACCTTATTCATTTCTCCATGGTATACGGGCTAACTAAACTTAGCAAGGCCTCGAGAAGCAGATAAGGGATTGACAGTGATATGATAAGGTTGTTTTTGGCAGGGGTTGAAAAATGTCATAAATGTGTCTAGCTGGGTCTAAAATAAGCTTCTCAGTTTCATGTGTCAGAGGAAAAACAGTGAATGACAACTATGACTAATATGGGGTTGGTGTGCATCAGATAAATCATCCAATCGTAAGGAAGGGAGGGTTTTTCCCTGGCTAAAAGTACCTATCAGATATATGCTCTGACAAAGTAGTAATTTGCATGAGGATGATGCATCATCCAAAATAGCCTACATAAGCAGGCTGAAGGCACAATGATATTGTGTGCTTTTAAAGAAGTGTCTTGAAACCTCATCTAATAAAGACTGCTGTGAAAACCACCAAGTAGCCTGTTCTTTTGCTCCTGTCTTTGCCTCAAGATGTATTCACAGATGCCAGAAGGCTTGATGAGAAGAAGACACTGTGTTCATTATAAATAATACAATGATATATTGTACACATTATCCCTGCTATGTCAGTATCCTAACCAGTAGCACCTGCTATCCAGTGACATAGAGTAGAGTCACACGTCACTGGTGTCTTCTTGTCAGGTAGGTAACAGCAGAGTCACTTCAGTACAGAGGGGGCATTTACAATATACTAATTTCTTACATAACTGCATATGTATCGGGAAGTACAATCCTGGTGGCAGTTTAATCTGTAAACATAAGACATACCTAAATTGGGGTAAGGTAGCTGGTTATTCATATAATTATTAAACATATCAGTAAAAATGCTAACCCTATAATCCCGTTCTATGTTCTACGGTTAAAATAAGTAGTCTTAATTCAATGCTGATTTCTGGCTATACTGGTGGGGAAGTTATGAAGAGTGGTAACTGGGAACTGGATGTGATGATGGAGACCTAGTGGCCTAATGACCATAGATATTTAGTCACTCATAAGTCCCTAGGTAAGCTTGGAGTGCCTTTTTTATCTAGGTATAGCAAAAAGGAAGCAAAAAGGACCTGAGAATTAACCACCACAGTACGTAGGAACTGTTTTACAGGAAGTGGAAAAAAGAAAACAGATTGCTAGGGCACAAGGTCAATATAAGCACTGGCTATGTGAAGTTTGGTCAGGTTGAAAGTTCATTAATAAGCTGATTAGAACACACAACACAAAAAGGTTTGGCCATTTACAGTGCATCAACAGAGCAGGATCAGCATTAATTGAACTATGTGGTCTCAGTGAAGAGGCTTGGGCTGCACATATTACAGAGATGTATTGGAATGTGAAAGAAATTAGTCAAGTGGTGGCATGGCCAGCTATAGTCAGAAATTCTGTTTGGACTCATGTGAAGGAAGCTGATCTGGCTAGCATTTTTATAAAGTCTAAACCTTCATTGGCACAGGGCCCACATGGTTTATGTAATGCAGTCAATAAGGCTTATCCATAGCTGTGTTCCTATTTATTGAGTTGAACTTACCTTCACATATGTGAGGCAGGCACAATTCCTGTATCCTGGCAGCACTCTATTCTGATTCCAGTACATAAGAAGGGATCTTATCTGGAACTTGGTAATTATAGATTATTGGCCATGCTCGACTGTAATGCAAAAATACTTCAGCTCTGTTATTGGAAATGATAACCGCCTGGTCGGATGCAAATAATTCTGGGTACTCCTTAAATTGATATCAGACACACATCAATATTCGGAGGCCACATTGTATCTATGTTACGTTGATTATTGTGCAGCATTTGATAGTGTTATAAGGCATACATTGTGGACAAAATTTGAATATTAGGGCATTGAACCCAAGTTACTTTATTTCATGTAAATGCTGTATAGTGGCACATATGTTAAGGTAAGGATGTCACAGCAGGGTGCCATGTCTAAAGCCCTTCCCACACACATTGGGTTTACGCAAGGGTGCGGTTTGGAACCTCCTTTATTTAATCTATATGTCCCATATTTAGACAAGACGTTGAAGATGGCCTATTGTCACCCCCCACCCTGTTCTAGCCGTGAGGACATTTATTGTTTCACATATGCAGATGACACAGTAATACTGGATAGGACAGCCATTGGCTTCCACAGTTCAATGGCTGCCCTGAAACAGTATGCTTATCAAAAGGGTCTCTGCATTAATTTAACTAAAACCAAAATAATGGTAATTGGTAAAAAGGTATATGGTGGTTCATCTCTCCAGTGGATTATGGGAGATACTTGGTTGGAAAAAGTTCAGGAACATACATATCTGGCTTTTCCCATTAGGGTATCTCCCTCTTTTAAACATCTCACTGAAGTGATTCCCTGGAAAGCACAGCGGAAATGGTTAGCCATCAGAAGAGTATTAGATAAATGTGGGTGATGTTCTATGGAGGACAAAATTTACTTTTTGAGAAGGCAGTTTCTTGGTCACCTAAATTGAAGGCTAAGATTCTGCGTTCATTATCGGGACTACTCGGGACTGTCCCTGTGGAGGTCATTAGATTGGAATTGGGACTGCAGTCTTTGATGCCATTTTGGAAAATGGCTGCTCATAAGCTGTGGAATAAATTCAATACTGATGGGGTAGCCAGACATCTGCTTCTGAGCTTGACAGTTCAGCACTCAAAGCTTTGTCGCACAGCATTTGGTATAAGGTATTGGAGAGCACAGTCTGAAGTCATTGTGCGGACATAGGTTTGACAGTTCTGGCAGCTCTGTTTTTGTAAAATATAGCCACAAAGTCAGTAATTAATGATCAGATAATGTCTCTGGCTGAATTGGCCAAAAAGCGAATGTATGTCACATGTACACAACATGTGAATCTTCTTGCAGTTACCTGATTAAGTTGCGTACCAGGGCATTAATACAATTCATATTGTACTTGCAATTGGGGATATTACCAGTTTATGAGTACACATGTGCTTGGAAGGTTGTACCAAGGCAAACGCCTCTTTTTCATTTATGCCAATTACAGTTGGATTCCTCACGCCATATACTCTTGGAGTGTATGGCCCTTAGATCCAATGATGAGAAAGGCTAATCAAAATTCCATTTGTATCGATCTGACCAGTTCGGGACCATAGTATATGGCGCCGAGTCGCTGGTGATAACATTGGCAGCCTGTTATACCTGGTCGCGGGAAAAACAAATGCTGGATGTGATATCTAAATTGTGACTGAAAATGTAAGGTTGTATTCATTTTTGTAACCGAAAATGTAAGGTTGTATTCATTTTATACATTATATATGTTATATTTAATATGCAAAAGATTTGTTAAATGTGTTCATTTTATGATTATTACCTTGTATGTTTTTTATGTGTGTTGTAAAATGTTGGCTCACAACCACATGCACTTACTTAATAAATAAATACATAATAATAATGATTTGAGCCACACCTGAAGTGTTTCATACTTGTGTCAACTCTGTGAGCCTTTGTTTGTGCCCTCCCTGACTTACACGTGTACAATGAATAAAACAGACACTCCCTGGACAGGGAATAAGGCACAAAAGAGCAGGCTGCGAGAGTTCAAGGAAAAGTTTATCTAGATCTCTGAGAACGCTCTGCCCACATCAAGGTTACAACACATTATATAAGCATATTGGCACATCTAACATATGATGCTACGTTGGACCCGGAGTGGTCAGCCAGGGTGGTGTCTTAGGTGTGGGCATCATCTCTTCCTTCAGGTTGGTTGCTTGGTTGGCGGGAGGATTGACATCAGACATCTGTGCTCCGGATGGGTGAAGGTCAGGTCGCTGTGAAACACGGTGGTCACTATCTAAGCTAAGAAAATACATTCTAAATAATGCATGCACTAAATAACGGTTGATCAAAAAGACACTCAGCAGTTTATCATGTCACTATACAAATCACACAGGTATCTATATCATCTGTAATATTTGGGTTATACAGATCACAGGTTTACGGGTCTTGACCACTATAATACTCTCATTGAACTGTGGGGTTAGTCTCACAAGAATCTCAGGTATGTGGCATTTGTTAGTATTGGGCACAATATACTGCAGCAGGGGTCTAATGTTAGTTGGGGGTCTGTTGGGTGGGCTTCATAGCATGGTCAGTGGTCTGGCACATGAAAGGGATATCTTGCAGGTACACAGGGTTAGAATGGCAATAAGTTTCAACTGGCGAGGGTAAGAGGGCAAGGACACGTTTGTGGAGATGGACGAGCTATGTGCTTGGCTCATGTTGGTTCACATGCAGGACAGTGATCTCAGAGGAAATGAGATGTGTTACATGTATTATTTGTTGCCAGCATCTCTGGCTTCAGCGTGAGAATGGAGCTGCAGAGTTTTCCAGTCAGAGTGGGAACGAGGGTGGGGGCCATGTGCTCTGAGCTGCTGCAACGGGGAAAGGGAGAGAGGCATTTTGTACTATTGCAGTGAGTCCTGGTCACCAAGATGGAGTCGAAAGGGGGTACAAAAATGGATGCCCTGTGTCCTGCTCAGTGGTCCCATCTACGTGAATGTAACCCAAAGTTAACATTGCATGAGGGTGAGGGGCGTACCCACTACTGGAGGCACTTAGTCCGAGTTTTGTACTGAGAAGTGACGGCAGAGAGGGACCTGTTGGCCCCTCGCTCCCACACACCTTGTTAGCCATGGACATGTTGTTTGTATTCTCCCTAAACTGTATGTCTCTGCTGCATATGGCAGGTCCATAACCAAAGGGGGTTGACACTCTTTTTATACTCTGTGAGGTTTTGTGACAATTCATCACCACGGCAGCCCCTCAGCAGGAGCTGTCATGAGAAACAGGAATCAAAGTCTGCACCCTAGACACAAGGGCAAGCCTGACTCCAGGATGTTGCATAGCAAAGTGTTCTTGATGCTATGTTTGTGAGAAAGGTGAAGGCTCTCTATAGAGATAGGGAGGTCCACACAATTGGGAATGGTTTCCAACATTTTGTTTCTATCTGTACTTCATCTGCCTTCATGGATTCTCCACTTCCTTCAGCACAAAGCACTGTGTGTATGATGCAAGACAGCAGGGATCACTTGTCAGAAGGATTGGACCCTTTACAAAAGGCTTGGACCATCCAGGATTTAAGGAAGAATTTGTTTGGTACTCTTTTGGGAGAGTTTATCTTTTTAAAGCCCTTGGAACTTGAAGTGAAGAAAGAGTATTCTAAGTCAGAAGCATTCTGTGCACCCAAACCTTTTCCCAAGCACATTGGGGGTGACTCTTGCTATGGACAAGGACATGCCATTTTCTAGCCCTTGGAACTTGAAGTGAAGAAAGAGTATTCTAAGTCAGAGCATTCTGTGCACCCAAACCTTTTCCCAAGCACATTGGGGGTGACTCTTGCTATGGACAAGGACATGCCATTTTCTACCAAGTCTCCCTAGGTTGGGAGAGCATAACCTGAAATGATTCACCCGGCCCTGGAGCCTCTGCAGTTAGTCTTACAGTATCGGGAGAGCCAGAAAAGCCAGTATCCCCTTTCTACCTCATCAAATCGGTCAAGCCCCATTTGAATTGTGTTCACTACATTCAAACCAGAGGAACCCACAATGCTGCATTGAGCACTACAATAAACTTTGCATATGTTTAACCGGCTCAGCCCTGGATTGCGTGAACCATCTCTAACAACCAAATTGCAGTTGCGGACAAACTCAATCTCATGCCTCTTCGAACCCTGCATAAAATCACCAATCTCACCACATCGAGCTAACGTTCCTCGACTCGAACCACAAGAGCATTACATCATTTATCTACCTCAACCAGTGGTTACCAATGTCTTGAACCTATAGCACCATCGATCTGACCCCATCGAGCCATCTGAATTGCACAAACTGAATGCTGTACTCAACCACACTGGGTTCCTGCATTTAACTGACTGTACACCAGATTGCTGCATGTTCCAGCATGCTGCACCTGAACCTAATTCGACCCACACCACAGTATAGCTCAAAGCCTTGTCCGGCACTGTGGAAATGCTGAACATAGAATTACAATATTTTCAAGTCAAGTCAAGTTCCAGTTTGTTCAATGGTAATGCAGCAATCATGAACAGACAATACAATCAACAAAATCACAATAAACTTTTTAAAATGCATTCCAGATACAACATAACAGGTTAGTCTGGAAGTCTAATGCCTTAGCAAAAGTAATTTTTGACAACAGATTGCTTGGACTGAAAATTACAAAGTTGGTCACGCTCTTCATTCTTGTCCAATGCTGAGTGTCTACCCTAGGACTTTCTCAGAATGCAACTATGCTGCGGATGCAATTCAAGATGAAAGGGCTTTTAAATTAGGGTCACCATGCAATGGCTGCCCAGAAGATGAATGTGTGGACAGTATTTGCTGTGTTAATTGGAGTCCTGCTTGGGATTCCTTGTCAGAAGTGGGTCTTCATGCAGCTAACTGGGGTGCCTCAGATGGTTCAACTTTGGCGACCAAATGCTGCTTTACTTCCTTGTTTGTAATATTATCATTTTTCTTCTTTAAGTGGGTCTGTGTCTAACAGCCTGTAATTTCTGCAAATCATTTCTATATATTTAATTACCTAGACTCTAAAAGACTTGTTTTCATCTTGCATGATGATTTTCTTGAAAAGAATGGATTTGTTAGAATTCTGTACTTGAACAGTTTGCAAAACTGTTAATAAATGTACATTTTATGAATAAAGTTGTCACTTGAGTCTGAAAAAAAAGTAATAATAATAATTTTGACAACAAACGCGCTGAAACATTTTAAAATTAAAATTATAAATTAATAAGAAAGTGAAAATGGTCACTTATGAAATAGATACAATTAGTGAGACACAAATATTGAGCAAGGTTTACTGAGTCCTGCCAAAATCTTTCAGAATGCTTTGATTTAGGGCCAAAGCTCTATTCATGAACAGATGCAGTGCCCAAGAAAAACACTGTCTTGCAACGAGGCAATTAAGGAGGGCTGGTCTAAACTACATACTTCTTCTGTCTCTTAGTACTGGTGTTATAGTTATTTTCCTTATGCAGTTATACGCCGGACAAAGGAGGAGACAAGTCTTGTATTTTGCTCTTTTCCTATATACCAAGTTGCTGTGGCATTAACGTGTGATATTAACACATCCCATGGATGTTTCATTGCTTCTCTGTATTGTAGCCTTGAGCAGGTTTTCACAGAGGGTACACCGTTTTTTGTTAGACTGGCAGCAATCATTTTAGCAAAACAAAAGCGGTGATGACTGGAGGATTAGAATTAATCTTAACCTCTGGCATTGCTGTGGGAAACCCTCCAGACAATTGTTCTTCACCTGCTAATCCATTACAAAAGGGGAAATAACACATGAGAAAATCAGGCGAAAATCAGGCTTGGTCTGATCCCAAAAGGGGTAGTCCAGCCCAAACTGCTTGGTCACATCCCTTTGCATGAGACCACAAGCATCCCCAGACATGGTGGGCAAAGCCTGATTTGGATTTGGTATTTCCCTTTTGTAAAAGCTTGGCAGGCGAACAACGATGATTTGGAGTGTTGACCAGAGCAATGTCAGAGGGTACTATGCATTCTAGACCTCCCAGCCATCACTGATTTTGTTTAGCAATTATTTTAGCGTTCTCTCCAAAAGTGGACAACGTACTGTCAGAGGTTGTTCTCCCTTTTAAGAACTCACTTGGAGGGGAAAGACTACCTTCATATCCTGTTAGTAAAATGTCTCGGGGGGGTCAATGCATTCCCATCTAATCCTTTGCCTATCTGATGTTAGAGCACCCTCTCCCAAAGTTGCCCCCGTGAGATTCTTTGTGGCAACAAAACAGGGCAGTAATAAGGGAGTGTGACCACTCTGGTATACACGTGCATGTCTTTTATCCCTTTTAAATGTTCTACATTGATTATAAAAAACAGAAAAATGATTGAGCTACTTTGGTGGCCCATAAAGATATCATGCACTGTTGAAACGAATACACTTATCCCATTGATCACCGTAGCCCATGTTTAACCAAACACATATTAAAGATAAGCCAGTGGTACAGCTTTTAGGCCTTGAATACACCAATGGTGGCATCCCCCAAGACAGTTCTGCCCCAGGGTCTAGAAGGTCTTCCCTCATGCCACCACTGACCTTGATTAAAAGGTTCTTTGACTCAGTCACCACCGTCCACATTTGGGGCCCTAGAAACTAACTACCTTGGACTAAGTTCCTTTTGCACCTTTCTTCCATTGATTAAATATCCTTTTTTTATTTTGTTTTATTGGTTAAATATAATTTTTAAGTATTGTAATTGTTACCGGTTTTACCTCCCTACTGAACACTCAGGGTGCTGCACTACTATGTCCTGCATTTCTCTGTCTTTCCTTTACTGGGGTCGTTTTCTATAGTGTTTTTGGTAGTTAGTTAAGAGTGCAATTGATTTGTGTAATTCAAATTGGACATTTCCTTTTATATTAGAGCTTTGTTGTTTGGGGTGCTAGCGGATCACATTCACATCTCTTCTGAGAGTTATCGCAGCAGGGGAAGTAAGTATATCTCTTTGCTGTGCCCATTTTACTTTTATGATTATGATCACTGTTGGTTTCTAGAGTTGTGTGGGGGCGTTTAGCCACAACTCATCTCTGAACTCCTGCAGAGTAGAGGTAACGTTGACTCACTTTGTCTTTCCTCTTCTATTGATAGTTCATTATGATCTGTTTTATTTGATGTCTTTGAACAGACAAATGACACCCTTTGAGATTAGTTATAATACAAAAAATGAAATGAGGCGTTTTTATTCCAGTAGCATGCACAATTTCTGACAGGTGAACACAATAGCAAAAGCAATGCAAAATGTGAATCACCTATCTGGAATGTTCATAAATCCCCTACACTTTTTGGTCCATGTTGGCTCGGGAGGATAGCTCAGCTCCGGAGGATAGTTCCGCGGCAACGTGCTGGCCTGGCAAACAAGATGACACGGAGCAAAACAGGTTCGAACCCCTTGTCCGCGCTTAGAAATCTCTGGGTGTTAAGCGCATTATAAATAACCAATCATATCATATTTGTATGATTGTATTCGCCACATTATTTCATCCTGTTTAGCCTGATTTCTTAGCAGAGGTCATCACCTCCAGGCAAGTTCAAATCATCATGTTCTGACATGTGGCTGTAGCTGCAGAGGATTTAATGCAAACGCCGGGGAATGCTATTTTACGCTGACAGTATCACCAGGAGACCATATGTTGAGTCTTTCATGACGTGTTGTTAGCAGTTGTCACACTGAACTGCTGGTCTGACAGTGCCTCTGATCCCAATGGACTGCCCCAGATGTACAATTGCCTCATCCTTCGGCTCTTGACCTTGGGATCCCCGTGGAGTGACACAGAGATCATGACGCTAACAGCAGCTATTCAAGGACTGTGGCTTCAAGCAGTCACACAATAGAATCCTTCTCGCTGCTATATTAGTCACAAGCAGGGAGTGAACTACAAACGCGATTTTCATTTCTTTTTTCAAAACCATCTTCTACTGTTTTCTTGCCGATCTATCACTTGCTGGCATTTAAGAGATCTGAACTTGGGGACAGGCTTATGCTTATGCTGTCCTCAAAAAATGCCAGAAAAAAAAGGTATGTTGGTGAGCTTAGAGAAAAAGTAGATTTTTTTTTTTTTTTACTTTGGTACATCCTACTGAGTGACAAGATGGATACAGTACATTTCACAGGGATCAACATGTATTCTACTGAAATGATAAGGCATCAATAATTTCGTGTTTAAAGCAATGCAGTGAAGGAGGTGTCAGGTAGAAGAGATTACTTCCTCGCAAACATATTTGAGCTTTCTTAGAAGTTTAAGCAAAAAACTTTAAGGAAGTTTGTAGTGAGGCTGTACACTACATACACTTCTAAGGATTACTCTTAATAGAAAGGGATACGCGAGGAAGCTTGTGGCTGGCATGTGTAGGGATTTAGGAGATATCTGCAGTGGATTTATATTAGAATTATAGTTTATTTATTTTTCTTTTGCTTTTTATTGAACATCAACCTAGCTTCTGGATGCAAAATAGCACTCTACATACGTTTTGGTTAAGTGGGACCCAGTACATTCAACATAGCATTTATTAAAGACAGATCATTTAGGGGAGCAGGAAAGAGGTAACTTTCCAAGATGCTCGAGGGACATGTGACAGTGCTGAAATGCATGTAGGGTCATACGAATGGGTTGTATAGGGTTATCATCAAGAGGGCTGCTGGGGTCACAGGGTTCAGGTGGTATATATTAAGTGAGGCGGAGAAGGTGCTGCTTGATCCTGGTTTCTTTTCTGACTTACATGAGGTATTGGTAATCTGATGCTGATAGATGTGCAATAGGCCTGCAAGGCTTTTCCTTCTTCTCCCTTATACGCCTTTTTAGGAACTATTTGCATTGATTTACATCACAAATTCTCCATCCTCCTGTATCAGAAAACATCTGACGTTTAATGTAGCAAATACATTGAGATATACATGCATTATTTTGCCACCAGATCTATGACAAAGTTTGTTAAAACCACGTCTGGTTGACTTGATCCTTATAATAACTTCTGTGTGCTATACAGTTTGGATTAGACAATCATTCAAATCCGAATAGAGGTATTACTTAACGTCATCAAGATTGGTGTTCACACATTAACATGTAAACATGTCATCATGTTTGGCAAGCCATTCGGGCTTATAGGAAGACTGGATGCCTCAGAATACCCACTACTGTGGCAATTTTGTAGGCTATTTGGAAGAGTTGAAGAGGAAACTGGCAGATGTATGGTTGGTAAACAGAATGGACTGGGGAATGAGAATAAGCCAATGTTAAAGTCCACAATGGGTCATAGAGCTGGAGATTCATGCTTACCAATGCCCTGCTCCCACAGTGGTCAGATGAGTGGCTGGAATGGACACAGACTTGCCACAAGAGTGATGGAGAGGTTAGGATGGTGCGTGAAAATGAATATGCCCAGTGATTAGTCATACTTCTGGGCCAACATCTCCAGCAGGTGTGCTGTGTCACAGGAGGGACCTTTGGAGAAGCTGACATATTTAAATGCTCTGTGCATGTGGAAGAGTAAGAATATTCGTTGTGGGGTTATTGATTTGATCCATAGTTAAAACTGTGAATTTGTGTTGCTGTCATCTCTTTGAGAAGAGCGACATCGGATGAGGAGGCAAAGGGGATGGGGAAGAGGAAAACAACTCATCAAGAGACTTCAGATTTCATTGGACCTTGTTACACCCTCGATCCAAGGGTAGTGTCTCCACCTCAAAGCCCAGCATGGATAAACTGTACCCCTGGTGCTTTGCAAGGGATATGGCAGACAATGAAATCCTCATTTGGTCTGTGGAAGAATTCCAAAGTGATTGAAGCAAAACATGATATTGTTGGAATTGAAGATAACATCTATATCTCCATGACAACAGGTGCAGAGAAAGAGCTCAAGTGGATGAAGGCAGGGCTGGTAAAAGCTGAGTCCGTGCTGAAGGTAAATGTTCACAAGAAGTGCAATCGTCCATAGGGAATGAGTGCCTCCACTATCCACAATCTCGAGATTATGGAAAACATTCTTCTTATCAGGTAGGCGTTGCAGATGAATAATGCTGATCACCAGGTGCAAGACAGAGTTGAGGAATTCCTGCAGAAGGATAGCAGAAGCCTATTCACAGTTTGAGGGTGCTCAATACTTCAAAGAGAATATGGCTAGAGGAAAGGGAGCAGAGTTATGAAATGTCTATGTCAAATGGCTAGTTTGTGACAGTTTTGCACTTGGATCAATGTCATTGAAATGCAAAGCAAGGGAGAGGAGGATGGATCTTGGTATACTCTAAAAACCCATAGGGTTGTGGAGATTTTCTGCATGCACCTTTTTTCAACTCTCATCCCCTTGCTTTTGCCCTCAATGGTTTCTGCAGTTCAATGTTTTGGAGATGCGATAAAGACATATTTTATTTATTTTAAATTTGACAACTAAGATCAGACCATTGTAATATCTATTTGTTGTTTATTTCTTGGAGTTGCATTATAATATATCTTAAATGAAATTAATGGCAACTTATGTATCTTTTGTTGACCTTAAACCTTGATTTCATTAAGGAAATGCAAAAATTAAGCCGTATGACTATACAGTTGGGAAAAGTGCTTCGGCCAAAGCTCACAAAAGTGAAAATGTTGCCTACACCAATCGAACAGACAACAAAGGTTAAAACAAACACACGCACACTAATGAGCAAGCACAATATCAAGGCAGCTATGCCCTTTCATCACACATATGACCAAACCACCACTAATATATTAGGAAAGAAAATATCCCTTCACAAAATCCCCATATATGATGTTGCAACAAGACGACTTCTGCCAGCCATAGCCTACAACATGGAAGGAACGAGAACACACTAGAGTAAAGAAATTGAACAGCACCCTTATTCAGCAGTCATGTGAAGGCAAGGCATCCACATTGCTACAGCTGTTCGTGAGCACCCCCGAGATGTGCCACCATATCGTGACACAACTCCCATCACAACAAATGTATGCCTCATGCACTACTGAATTCTAGTCATTGATAAGATACATCCCCCCAAACTGTTGCACAGTGGCAAGAGGTAAGACGACTGCCAACAGTAAGCTTCTACAATGCCAGCAACCCTCATCTGTCAATGGCACAGGTCACATACACACATGAACATATCCCTCACACTTACCGATGTTCTGATCCCAGATCCAGAATCTAGCAACGACCACGCCCGCGACTCTCAGAGGTAACAAAAACGTTGCCACACAACACATTGGGCATGCAATCCTCCCCAAGTCACACTTGAAATCCTGCATTACTAGAAGTTCAGAAATTCGAGTACAACAGTGATACCTGCCAATAAGAAATGGGAACCTCAAAGGAAGAAACACCTGTGTGCTTATTACCACAATTCACCACTGATTACACCCACAACCCTTGAGTGCACCCTACAAGCAGAGTAGTCCCCAGAACCATCACCATCAGTCATCCTGTCACCACCATCAGTCATCCTGTGCAGTATGTGTC
Source organism: Ambystoma mexicanum (assembly GCF_040938575.1). NCBI lineage: Eukaryota > Metazoa > Chordata > Amphibia > Caudata > Ambystomatidae > Ambystoma > Ambystoma mexicanum. Next base: position 1,549,241,551 of record NC_090929.1, read on the forward strand.
CCGAAACATGCAAAATGGAAATGGGTGGATCTACAACACTTCAACAGAGCAGCATGTCATGCAGGCTCTGAGGGTCACTAAAAAGGGCCATCAAAGACAGCATGCTATGCATCCAACAGCACAGAAAGTATCCCCTCCTAAGAGCTGTGTGGCCACAATATTGACAAAGGAGGACACTGAAGAATATTATATGCATTCATCATTGGCTCACACAGATTTGACATGCTAATTTCATGCTCCAATTTATACAATTTCATCCTAAAATTCAGGACAAAGGACAGACAGTGAGGTAGTCAAGAATCAAAATGTGTTTAAAGGAATATGCAACTTCAACCAAATTGTTCTCCAGCTTTACCCCGTATATCACAATAGTGTGTATTACTACCATGGCTGTGTAGTTATGTTTAAGTTACTAATCCCATAGGAAGAGTACATTTTGGGTGGCTTATAACTTCACTCCCCCTGGACGAATCCACACCAAACTTAAAAAAAAGTATAGGGCCCACTTTGAATTCTTTTGCAAAGTTTGGTGAGGTTTGGTCGAGGGGGGGAAAAGTTATAGACTGAATGGGGAAAAAAATGTACTCAAGCATAGAGCCCAAACTGATGGATGGATTTTCACTAAATTTGCGGCATGAGCAGCGGCTTGGTCCCAAAAGCGTGCTTTTGTAAATTTGGTTAACATTTTTTTAAAATGACTAAAAAGTAGGTCACAAAAAATTAGTGATATCTATGTCCGCTCCACAGACACACTTTCCTGTTCGCTCCGCGGACAGGACACCGATTGGGTAATCAGCTTGCATCATGTCCGCGCACATGCGACGTGTTCGCTGATTGGCTGGGATGAAGCCTGAGGTGTGTTGGATTGTTCTGATGCGCCCGCCATCTTGGATCTGCGTTTGGTGTCCGCGGACAACGCGGTAAAAGCAAATTAAAAAACACAACATTGTGCGGTAAAAACAAATTAAAAAAAAAACATTGCACTTGTTAAACTTATCAAATAATCTTTGGGGAGGTGAGGGGTAATGACGATGGGATGGGATCTGGCTGCAAGAAGCAAAAAACTGGTGTTTTTTTGTCATGAAAGTCACACGGTAGATTTGCCGTTATTCCACAATATGTGCCTAAAGTACAGGACAAAGAGATTGCATTTTGGCATTCAATGGATGGAGATGTCTAATCATGGAATTGTGGACTTGTAAACATAGATTGTTGCTTCTGCAGTCTGCAACCCCAACCTTACCTTGTGGTATTACAGAGTAATACTACATTCCGAATGCTCGTTCCTCTATATAGTTTATGTTGGTTGCCCAATATTTATTAATATTAAATAGAAGCAATTTCAGGTTATTTTGCACTCTTAATTAAAACGCTTGATGTTTATAAATTGATGTGCTGGTGGTACATCCAGAGCGCGGCAAATGAAGGGCTAATGATGTCTGTGTTAAAATGTAATAAAAATAAAAATGGAGTCAGACCGGAGCCCCCTAGAACATGACACCTCAGGCAGCCAGCTGCAGTGCCTAATGGACGTGGATCAGAATAACGGTTCTCATGGATGCAGTGAGGCAAGTTGTTGCAAAGTAAGAATGTATGTTTATTCTGAGTGAAGGTCACCAGCTTTGAATTTTTGCTTGCGAGCTAAGGAAGCTCACGCATCGGACACACAGTATAAGGTTCAATTGTTTTTTGACCTTGAGGGAAAGGGAGCATTCTGAAAGGAATTGAATGAAAGGAGGGTTGTAATAATGCAAGATATGATAAGGTTATCCATTTCAAAACTGGGCTAAGGAACATGTAAATTCAGTTTATGAAGAATCGTTGGTGCCAACGCAGTGTGCGTTACGGTCTGAGTTACGCCAAGAGAATGGAAATGGTGAATATAATGTAAGTTTGATTTTCGCCGATTGTATGTCGGAACGAGCATGAACTACTTATTATCTGACCATTATTTCTGGGTTACATTCTATTTGTTTGTTCTGTGCGGCATTTTGCAATGAAATGCAAGTACAACCTTTCTGTGTAGTGGTCTTTCTAACGTGCATATGGGGAGTCCAGCATCGAGGTACATGTAGAACACCACTCGGTTCCCCCAGGTTCAACGCTAATATTTCATTAAAATGTCATTTATGACCATCTCGAATTGTGTACCACTTTCCACATTGTTTTCTCTCTGTTGAGATTGTTTCATGTCTGTGCTAATTGTTAGTTTAAACTCTATGCCAAATTAATAAGTCAATAGATCATTTGTAATAAAGATCGGCTAGTGAGACACATTTCTGTTATGTTTTTGAAACAGGTACATCCTGCCATTCTGTGATTGTCATAGATTCCAGGTGCCAACTGACGGGTTTTTCAACCGGCAGCTGCACATAGTTGTGAACAACGGGATCACAGTGACTCTTTTTTGGGACGATTGCCAAGGCCCCATATGCCCTTATGCTGTACTAGTGATTAGGAGCAACATAACATCCTTTACGGTGGTCTAGCCCCAAGTTTATGCAGAAGCACTGGAATTCACTGTGCGACCCAAGTGCTTCTTTTACCGAAAAGAACACCTTGTGTACACAAAAAGAACAATGTGTGCCTCACGATAAACATTTTGGATAGCAAGTGAAGAAACAAATTTGCAATTTGATTGAACATGGCAATAGTCGAATTTTCTCGGAGCGTTTATTGTGAAATAAAAGTACTTTACAAATTGTACAGTGTTGTTGTTTTCTTGTAACGTACGGTTTAATATTCCGAATTGTGACGTGCTGTGTTGTGAGTCGATGTGTGTTGATTTTCGGGTTCTGCGTCACGTAGGTGATTATGGGTGCGTTTGGCTATGCTGACGAGAAACGTCACCGAGAAAGGTGCAGAATATCACTAGGTTTGGTGATGTGAGGCTCAGGGGTGGGGCATATGATTTAGTGATGTCAGGGCAGTTTACCTTAGGCCGATGCAGCAATGGATAAGATTAGCACAAGATGGCCGTGCCCAGCTGCCAGATTTTGCATGTTTACAAAAGAGGAAAACTAAAGTAAGGTGCATTGGAAATGTTTGTACGATGGATCAACGTATGTATAAAAATACATTCCCGAAGCCTCGGGACAATAATATTTTCTGAGCATTGCACTTGTGAAACTTATCAAATAATATCTGGGGAGATGAGCGGTGTCGAGGATGGGATGGGATATGTCGGACATGATTTAGAATGAGTTTACAAAGTTTGGTGGGATTCTGTCATGAGGGGGGAACATTAGAGGGAGTGTCCCAAAATAATATAATGGCTTATAAATGAGGTGCCATTTGACAAATCTACAATTAATTTGGCAAACTGACAATAGATCTAGATATAAATGTTTTTGCGAAGTTTGGTGGGATTTTGTCCAGAGGGGGCAAAATTAGAGGGGAGGGGGTGCCAAAATAATGTAAAGGCTTATTAATGTAGTGCCCTTTGGCAAATCTACACAAAGGTTTGCAAAAAGATTATAGATCTAGATATAAATGTTTTCGTAAAGTCTGAATGGATTTTGTGAAGTGGGGGATAGGTTATATGACAATTGTATGTGCATTCATTTGACACTTTTGAAAAAATAAAACGTGGGTGGATTTCCAGCAAACATGCGTAAGGTGCATTGGCAAGGATCTACAAGCATGCTTTTGTAAATGTGCCAGCTTTTATTATTTGACAAATGTCATAATGTAGTTACAAAAAATAGCGGTATACCTTTAGTGACTGAGGGGTAGCCGGTGGCAATGGGCAGTGGCCAGATCGTCCTGTTCATGGAATAAGGTCATGATCCGGACAATCTGGCTACTGGCCATGACCACAAGGGACAAAACATAGGATTAAAGTGGCCATGTCCACTTGGGAATGGCTTTGTGGAGATGTTATTCGAAATTAGGGTAAATTATGAAAGGGAAGACAAATGTGTTCGTGGTAATATGGTCATAGGGTTCTCTTTTTGCCTTCTGCAGGCTGCCATGGAAAGTGAAGAGGGCCCTGTGTGGAACACTCGCCTTCTCTTTCTATGGTGGCCATGTAGGAAGCAAAATCATCTTTTTTAGCACCTCGGGTTCCCGTTTTGGGAACCTAGGTTGCTAATGGCCTTCGCCCCCCATTTCAGGGGCTGAAATGGGGGGATAATGGTCCAGAGACCTTGTTATCCACCCTCGCTTCGCTTGAGCTGATAACTTTGGCTGCTGGGCCGGGATCCACTGTTGTTTACTGACATATCTAAGCCAGGTGGTTTTGTTCACTGACAGTCAGAATATTAAAATTTAAAAGGTGATATATATCTAGACATTAAACTTGTTGTATGTTCTTAAAGTACTTTCTTTAGGGTTTGGTCTCAGCTCATTGAGCACATATATGGGGCAATAAACAGGCCTCAAACAAAATCCATTTGCATAAATGTAGATGAACTTTAATGTTATTAACGTTTTCTGGTGATGCTGTATCTTTCCTCCTTACTTTAGTTTCCCTGTATGTGCCTCTGTATGTGCCTCTGATGTGTATGAATTGTGGGACTGCATATGCATTGTTTGTAATAGGACAAATGTGTAATAAGTCTTGAATTGTTAGCTATTTATTACATGTTTAACATTACCAAAAACTCTGATAAGGTAGCATTCATTCTTTTACCATGTTAAATTACAAGATAAAAAATATTGTATTTCTATGGTGCATTAACATAACAACATAACAATGTAAGTGCAATAGTATGTTTGTTTGAAGTGTGTTATAATTAAGGCAATGTTTAAAGTAGCTAAATACCTGTTGGCGTATTCTAACTATATTAGACTTTACAAGATGTTTTCTAGTAACAAGAACTGTGATGGTGTATTTCAAGTCTTTTGGTAAGAAGTGCATTTTTTAAGTAGTTAGATATCTGTCAGCGTATTCTAACGGTTTATTGTTTTACAGTTTAGTGAGTACATTTGGGTTGAAGGAATATTAAGTAGGCATTTGTTAGATTTGCTGGTAACTTATGTTTTGGAGTAATGGAGGTGTCATTGGTTATAGGTGAAAGGATCGAAATGCAATAGTTGAGTGTCAAAAGGATCGGAAAAAAAAGGTCAAATTATTTTTCTTTTTTTTGGTAGAAAACCGACTTTTTTTTCCTAAAGAGAAACAAAAAAAATATATATATTATTAAAAAAGTATTCAACCTTTTTTTTTTTGGTCTTTTTGACTCTCAACTGTTGTATTAGATCCTTTTGTTTTCGATCCTTTGACCGGACTCTGTGTGGTATATTATGCCTACTGTTGTGACGGTTTCATTGCCAAGAGATACTTGGCCATGTGTAAAGCTCATGAGGCAGTATAGACAGTACAGTTATTAGAAGCATTACTATGAGATATTCGCTATGTGAGCTTATTTGTAGTCTGGAATGATTGTCTGAATTGAAAAAAGGGCATAATATGCCATAATTTGCATTCTTTAGAAGCTGGTGAAATGGAAAGGATTCACAACTTGTTATGGATACTAAAAGGATGCGACTCAGCTCTTAAGGTAGGTTGAAAACCAATGTTTATTCAGATAAGTTTTTACAGCAAACCCCCAGCACTCAGCCTTTGCACCGGTCTTCACCAACTGACAGTTTTCCTGAAAATAACAATCTTTTCTGCAATGTGCCAGCTGCGATCCACCATGAACCTCCATGGTGGAGTACATCATCAGGAACCAGGAGGGAGCTCGTCATAACACATCTCCCTCCATCAACTATGTACAGCAACATTTGGATTTTCAATAAAATCCCTCAACAATGCAACTATATACATGCAACATTCTATTTCAGATGACACCTCAAAACCTAGAGGTGCTAGAAAGTCTATTAGGGATGGCACCACATTCCATGTGGCTGGGAGACGGGACACATCTGAGCCGCCATATGTTTCACACATGTTTAATCAGCGCCATTCTTGACAAAGTCCAGACTTGTCCTCCACGCACTCCAACCAATCCCCTCAAAACCTCCATCACTTGCAATGGACTAGATTATAGTAGATCTCCTTTCTTTTTCACAACCCCTTTTTTTATGCGAACCCAAGCAACCACTACCACCTGCATCTTCCTCCTGCCCAATTTATCAATCACATTCTTAACCCCTCACTTTTCTTCTTATCAATTCTCATTGTCAATACTTCCACAACACGATCTGTGTTGCGCGCTCTACGTAACCAAGGGGGCAAAACTTTGGTGTCGAAGAACTCACACCTGTGGATGCATGGGGCATCAGTCGCAAGACATATAATCTATCTCTCACAGCAACCTTTTTTATCTTTCCCACATGCACCTGCCATCCGTACATCTTCACACAACAATTCACCCTTTACTTCGGTATGATAGGTTGCTGTTCTTTCGTGCTTCACCCCACAACACTTAAGGTATTCTTCAAAATATCCTCCAACAAATTGTGTACCTTTATCTGTTAGAATGGAATTGGGCAATCCCTCTCGCTCAAACACAGTTTGTAAAAACTCTGCCATTGCTGCTGCCGTAGTATCCCACACAATTTTGAACTCAGTCCACCGAGAAAACAGATCAACAATAATAACAATGAAGTTTGGAATGTCCACCACCTACATCAACAGGACCTAGGCTATCCAATGCCAAATTACACCAAACTTCCTCCAGTACATCGCATTACCTTTGGTTGCTAACGGGCTACGCTATTCGTACCCAAAATTTACACTCAAAACACTTGCCCAATGCTCTCTTTATATCTCGATCGATTCCAGGTCACCAATACTCACTTCTCAACAGTGCCTTGGTTTTTGTAACCCCAATGTGTCCCTCAAGGGCAATCCCTACCAATCTCCTCCTCAGGTTCCTTGGCACTATAGCCCTGTCCCACCGGCCATTCTTGACACTCAATTCATATCTCACTTCCCACAAACGTCTCTCCTCCGCATTGAGTAATCTCTTCTCTGGCCAACCTTCATTAACTAAATGCACAACTCCCCTGAGCTCATCTTCCTCCCTCAAGGCACTTACCCACTCTTTATGTGTTGCAGCACCATCATGTGTCACAAACACTGTATCAGTAACCGACTCCTCCACAGAACCCACATCATCACCTTCCACACTTCCACCTAGCCTGGACACATGATCCACCAAGACATCACTTTCATAACAAATGCATGCACTGCATTCTGGCCACCCAGCAGGCAACCCTCCAAGACGTCTTCTCCAGACCCTTCTATTTGAAAATCACCTTGAACATCCTGTGATCAGTCTTAATAGTGAATTCTGCACCCCATATAAAATTCTGAAACTTGTCCACAACCCAGTGACAGACAAGGACCTCCTTCTCCAAAACTGAGTAATTTCTCTCTGCTCTTCTCAACATCCTTGAGGCGTGTGTCACAATCATTTCACAACCATCTTGTCCGACTTGTGTTAGCACAGCACGAATCCCTGTGTCACTAGCGTCCACAAAAATGATGCTCCTCCTTCTCGTGTTGAACATGGCTAGGGGCTTTGCCATATCAATCTCTGTTGATCATCTGAAATTCCTTCACACATTCTACATCCCAACTAAATTCCACACCGTTCTTTAACAAGCTCCTCATTTTTATAATCATATCCAAAAAATTGTGCACACATTTCTGACATAACTCTATCATCCCAAAAAAGGACCTCACCTCTCCTTTACTTAGCGGGTACATGACTTTCTTAATACCATCCACCAAATCATTTTTTGGCCTAAGCCCATCACTTGAAATCTCATGACCCAAATACTCAACAGCCTCCTTTCCAAACACACTTTTCTCCCCTCAATGTTATCCCTCTTTTTTCTAAAACTGACAAAACCTAACTGACATTTTCTTCATGTCTTTCCCATATCTCTCCACACACGAGGATTACATCCTGGAAACAATGTACATCCAGGATATCTTTTAACAGCTTATCCATCACCTACTGGAAAACCGATGAGGCAGCAACCAACCCAAAAAGGCATCCTGCGAAATTGGAACACACCCTCATGTGTGATAAAAGCAGTCAATTCCCTGGAGTGCTCATCCAATCGTATCTGTTTGTATGCGGACGCCATGTCTAACTTGGAAAAATATTTTGCCTTTCCAATCATTGCCAACATCTCTGTCATGTTTGGGAGTGGATGCCTCTCTGCTACCACACATTTATTGAGTCCCCTTAAGTCCAACATAAACTCTACACTTGCCTTCTTCACTACCACTAAATGGGACACACATTCCACACTCCCAGCTGGTTCTAGCACACTGACTTTCTCAATTTCCTCAATTCACTTTTACCTCCCTCTCTCCATACCATTGGCATGGGACATAATGTGGCTGTCACTGCTCCCTTCCTTGAGAACAATCCTGTGTTTCATGCCCGTCACACGCCCTATTTCTTTGGAAAACACTTTGGGAAATCTTTCTGCCATGCCAACACTTTCCCCAACCTGTAACACTTGCTCATCAGTGATGGGATCTAGTCTTATTTTCAAAAACGTCTGTTCCCTCCACCCCAAACGAATTTCACCACACTTGGTAACAAAGATGTTTCTGTTAGTTTCTGTACCCTTGCACTTCAGATGAGCCACAAAACAGCCTCTAATATCTATCTTCCCTAAATTGTATCCCCCTGGCCTTTTTTCCAGAAGGTAGCAAACTACATAACTTCCCACCCACCTTCCTTTTGTATAGATCACGGGACATCAACAACAATTTTGCTCCCAAATCTGCCATCATTCGTACACTCCTCCCTTGCACATCAATTTCTGCAAATGGACTATCGTATTCATCATCCTCATTACACTTAACCATGTTGACTGTAACCACTTCTACTTGCTCATCCTCATCACCTGATGATTGTTGAGCTTCTTAATTGACATATAACACTTTCCTACTTCCCCCAGCTAAATAATGTTTACAACAATTGGCATAGTGACCCCACCTTTTGCATTTGTAGCATATTATTTCCCACCCCGGATATAGTGGAGAACTTGCAAAATGGTTTGCACTGGCACACCTAAACACAGTCTCTCCTCTGTTTTTTGTCCCTTTGTTTTATCTCCTTTCATGTCAGATCCATCATGAGAGTGTTGCCCATTACCTCTAACCTTTTTCCTTTTCTATACCAGTATCATTTCCCTGGTCCCCCACCCTTAATATCTCACTGGTAGTGTTCTTAATTTCCTTTTTGTTCAACTTATCCATACATGCCATTACATGTTCTACATGTTTTGCAATGGCTACCACTTCACCCAGATTAGGCTCATCCTTAAACACAACTCTTCCCTTATTTTATCATTACAACAATGGAACATAAATTGATCTTCTTTAGTTGACGTGAGCGCGATGGCCACTGGGCAACTGTGGGGCAGATGCAGGCACACTCGCGCTGCAGCATGCTCCTCCTTTATGCTCAAGTATCAACAGCGCGGGAGGAAAGGATGTGACTCCACTCTTAAGGTAGGTTGACAACCAATGATTATTCAGATAAATTCCAACAGCAAAACCACAGCACTCAGCCTTTGCCTCAATCTTCACCAACTGACAGTTTTCCTACAATCACATTCTTATCTGGAATGTGCCAGCTGTCTTTCACGATGGAATCTCCATGTCCACACCGGGCAGGAGCCCTGCAGCACCTCCTCACGGCTGCTCTTCGTTCCGGCGCTCGATAGGAGCTGCTGGAGCAGCATCCTCACCATTGCCCGACCTGATTGCACCCCAGCTGACCTGATCCCCTGGAGGCACGCGTCTCGTGGCCTCCTCCCCCCACCCTGACTGTGATTGCACCCTGTGCATTCACAACTCGCAGGGACAGAAGTGGATCCCTGGATTCAGCCCGAGGCGACCGAGCCTAAAATGGCCGCCGACACGAACGCGTTGCTTGCGTTCCTTCAGGTTGCCTAGCAACCACATTTGCATTTACTCGGAACATGAGGACCGGAGGCGGAAGCCGGCCCTGCACGTCCAAAGGCCCGCAGTTCAAAGGCTCTTCCTGTCTGCCCCTACAGACTCTCTGCCATTTCCACACCGGGCAGGAGCCCTGCAGCACCTCCTCACGGCTGCTATTCGTTCCGGCGCTCAATTGGAGCTGCTGGAGCAGCATCCTCACCATTGCCCGACCTGATTGCACCCCAGCTGACCTGATCCCCTAGAGGCACGCGTCTCGTGGCCCCCTCCCCCCACCCTGACTGTAATTGCACCCTGTGCATTCGCAACTCGCAGGGACAGAAGTGGATCCCTGGATTCAGCCCGAGGCGACCTAGCCCAAAATGGCCGCCGACACGAACGCGTTGCTTGCGTTCCTTCTGGTTGCCTAGCAACCACATTTGCATTTACTCGGAACGTGAGGACCGGAGGCGGAAGCCGGCCCTGCACGTCCGAAAGGCCCGCAGTTCAAAGGCCCTTCCTGTCTGCCCCTATAGCCACTCTGCCATTTCCACACCGGGCAGGAGCCCTGCAGCACCTGCTCACGGCTGCTCTTCATTCCGGCGCTCGATAGGAGCTGCTGGAGCAGCATCCTCACCATTGCCCGACCTGATTGCACCCCAGCTGACCTGATCCCCTGGAGGCACGCGTCTCGTGGCCTCCTCCCCCCACCCTGACTGTGATTGCACCCTGTGCATTCGCAACTCGCAGGGACAGAAGTGGATCCCTGGATTCAGCCCGAGGCGACCGAGCCCAAAATGGCCGCCGACACGAACGCGTTGCTTGCGTTCCTTCTGGTTGCCTAGCAACCACATTTGCATTTACTCGGAACGTGAGGACCGGAGGCGGAAGCCGGCCCTGCACGTCCGAAGGCCCGCAGTTCAAAGGCCCTTCCTGTCTGCCCCTGTCCGCACCTGACAGCACGGCGCTGGACTCTGCTCCACTTATTTTCTTCGCATTATTCCTCGGCATCCCTACGCTACCTACTTTACACTGCACACGCGCCGCCTATCTATCTTCGAGCAGGCTCTGACCGTCTGGATTAATCCCCCCTTGGAACTATCTGGTAAGACCTATGCCCAAGCGCTGGTTCTAATGGAGTTTGCTATGTGTTTCTGATCTCTGCATGGCACATCCATTCCACACTCTGTTCACCTAGTATGTGTAGAGTGCTCACTTTTGCTGTCTCCAGTTATCTCCATCTCACAACACAGCCAATTCCTATTACTGCCTCCCATGCCCCATGTAGGCTGGTGTCTCATGATCCTTGTTAGACCACATTGACTCTTGTGTTGCACCTTTAGGTCAGCTGTTGTGTTGCACCCTATGCTCGCCTACAGACCACATTGATTGTTGTGCTGCACCTCTAGGTCAGCTGTTGTGTTGTACCCTATGGTCGCCTACAGACCACATTGACTCTTGTGTTGCACCCTATGCTCGCCTACAGACCACATTGATTGTTGTGCTGCACCTTTAGGTCAGCTGTTGTGTTGTACCCTATGGTCGCCTACAGACCACATTGATTGTTGTGCTGCACCTCTAGGTCAGCTGTTGTGTTGTACCCTATGGTCGCCTACAGACCACATTGATTGTTGTGCTGCACCTCTAGGTCAGCTGTTGTGTTGTACCCTATGGTCGCCTACAGACCACATTGACTCTTGTGTTGCACCCTATGCTCGCCTACAGACCACATTGATTGTTGTGTTGTACCCTATGGTCGCCTACAGACCACATTGATTGTTGTGCTGCACCTCTAGGTCAGCTGTTGTGTTGTACCCTATGCTCGCCCACATTCCACCTTGATTGTTGTGTTGTACCCTATGCTCGACTACAGACCACATTGATTGTTGTGTTGTACCCTATGGTCGCCTAGAGACCACATTGATTGTTGTGTTGTACCCTATGGTCGCCTACAGACCACATTGACTCTTGTATTGCACCCTATGCTCGCCTACAGACCACATTGATTGTTGTGTTGTACCCTATGGTTGCCTACAGACCACATTGATTGTTTTGTTGCACCTCTAGGTCAGCTGTTGTGTTGTACCCTATGCTCGCCTACAGACCACATTGATTGTTGTGTTGTACCTCATGCTCGCCTACAGACCACATTGATTGTTGAGTTGTACCCTATGGTCGCCTACAGACCACATTGATTGTTGTGTTGTACCCTATGGTCGCCTACAGACCACATTGACTCTTGTATTGCACCCTATGCTCGCCTACAGACCACATTGATTGTTGTGTTGTACCCTATGCTCGCCTACAGACCACATTGACTCTTGTGTTGCACCCTATGCTCGCCTACAGACCACATTGAGTGTTGTGTCGCACCTCTTGGTCACCTACTGACCATATCCACTGCTGTGTTGCCCCTCATGACTACCCTCTGACCACACTGAATTCACTAATCAGTGTTGTGCTCTAGGTCGCTAATTAGGTCCCCAGCTACCTGAGTACTAGTGACGCAACCCACATCATGTATTGGTGCCTATCGACTCTCATCCATCTCCTGTATACATACAGTAGACACTGGACTAGCCAACCCAACATTCATTCTACTCACGATACATTTACCAGCTTATGTACGGTAACCACCCCCCCTCTTCGCGGCCCAGTACCATGACATCTGCAAACCCGTATTTGGATGATCCAGCACTCTGGATACGCCACTTTGCCACTAGACCAACACCTTACCAACCTTGTACCACAGCTATTAGAAACACTAGATTGAATACTAGAACTAGACCACCTACTCATATATGTCCTCACTACCCTAGCAGCCTATTGAACAGAAACACTAGATTGAATTCCAGAACTAGTACTCCGACCTATCCTTACTCTCACCACCCCAGCATCTTAACCAGAAACTCTAGACTAAGAGTCCGCAGTAATCTTGCCAGCTTCCCCATCGACTCAGACTACCTAGCCCACATCCCTCTACAGATACGACTTGAAAAATCTCCCAAAAAAGACAAACTAATTAAAGCAGCCTTCGTGAATGCTAGGTCTCTTCCTGCCCATGCTCTTGATATAGCTGACTTTATAACTAATGAAAATCTTGATCTCCTCGCAGGCACAGAAACATGGCTCAATGCTGCATCCGGCCCATCTTTGGCCCTCGCCATACCTGATGGTTATGCTATCATTAGATCTGACAGAAATACCACCCAAACGAAGGGAGGCGGACTCGCCCTCATATTCAGAAATACCTTCGACATCAAAATCATCCAAGACGTTCAAATCCCCTCAGCTGAATCCCTATCAATTAAGCTCCCTCTCTCACCCAACCACACGGCATCATTGCACCTTATTTACCGCCCACCAGGACCCATTTCCTCTTTTATAGAGGACATTGCATCACTTATATCCATAAACACCAAACCTAACTCTCAAATCATCCTACTTGGGGACTTTAATCTCGGGTTCAACGATCCCAAGGACACTATCGCCCATGACCTAGCCAACACCTTATCCGAACTCGGTCATACACACATTATCCACGAACCTACTCATATCAAAGGCAGAACACTAGACTGGCTCTCCCACCTCAACTGTCCTATCGACCTCCTATCCAATGACCCTTGCATCTGGTCGGATCATCACAAATTAACCTTTGCTATCAAAGCCAATTTACCCCCCGCGCTGCCCATCATCACCCCCACCACCTGCACGAGAAATAAGAAAGACATTACTCCTGACAATCTCCTACCCATATTACTCCCTATTCTGAATAATATCGATTCAGATGTTGACCCCACAGTCTTAGTGGATATCTACAACCAGGCTATACTCAAAGCACTGAACACCATTGCCCCTTTAAAATTGCGGAAACCTAAACCACAGCGTCACCTTAACACCTGGTTCACGCCGCAGTTAAGAGAATTACGCAAAACTAAAAGAACCGCCGAGGCTCACTGGAAAAAACAACCTACAGCATCCAATAAGATAGAGCTTACCCTAGCCTCTTCCAGTTACAAAGAGGCCATACTGCATGCTAAAAAAGACACCTGCAACAAAAGGATTACACAAGCGGAATCGAACACTAAAGAACTTTTCAAGATTTTGAAAGAACTAGAATCCCCTATTGCCCCCACTGACAAATGTATTACTGACACACTATGGTGTAGCAATATTCAGAAGGCCTTATTAGAAAAAATAGCTCGCCTACAAGCCAAAATTAATGCAAAAAAATCCTTATTACTAGCTGACCCCGACTATACACAACTACCTAACAGACCATCCACTTTCAAATCAACTTGTAAACCTTTCAACTTTTCACCCCTCTCTATTTGGGAAGTGGAAAACATCATCAGGAAACTCAAACCTTCGAACTGCCAAGGTGATGTCTGCCCTGCCCCGATCATCAAAGCGGCCGCACACGACCTAGCACCTTTCATCACCAACCTCATTAATGCCTCATTTAAATCATTTAAATCTGGAATAGTACCTGATAACCTTAAAGACGCCTGGGTCATTCCTCTCCTTAAAAAACCTACTCTTGACCCAGCCAACCCGTCTAACTATAGGCCTATAACGACGGTACCGTTCTTATTAAAAATATTAGACAGAGCAGCCTACTTACAAATACAGGCCTACTTAGAATCAAACAACCTCCTAGGACTTAGGCAATCAGGCTTCCGACCAAGACACGGTACGGAAACTGCACTAATAGACCTTACTACTCAGATCCATATCCTGAAAGACAATGGCAAACTCGCACTCCTTCTATTGCTTGACCTGTCAGCAGCTTTCGACTTGGTCAACCACCAAACACTCTGTCACCACTTGAAATCTGCAGCACACTTTTCAGACGCAGCCACGGCCTGGATTAGCTCCCTCCTGGCGAACAGAACCATGATTCTGCTGAACCCTCACCAGTACCTTGTGGAATCCCGCAAGGCTCTTGCGTGTCCCCGACACTTTACAATATATTCACTAAACCACTCTTTGATATCCTTGACGCTCTGGGTGTCACGTATACTAATTACGCGGATGACACCCAGATTCTCATTCCTATGTCGGGTGATTACGTAACTGACAGTACCACCCTTAATGAAATCTACTCGGTAATACAAGCATGGATGGCACACCATGGACTGTGTCTCAATGACGAAAAAACGGAGTTAATCATCCTGGGTACTCATGCCAAACTTAAAAATCTCAATCCCTCATTCAAAGCCTTTACCATAGATGGTAACCTCATCCCTGTGTCAAATAACACTAAAACTCTTTGTATCTACATTGATGCCACCTTATCCTTCTACAAACAAACCAATGCAGTAGCTTCCTCAGCCGCATACACCTGCAAGCTGATCACGGCATGTAGACCGTTCATCTCCACACCCAATTGCATTACTCTTGCCAGAGCACTAGTCCTATCCAAATTAGACTACTGCAATGCCCTTTACCTGGGCACTAGTCACAAAAACATCAACAAATTGCAAGTAGTCCAAAACAACGCCATCAGGGCTGCCCTCAACATCCCCAAAAAAGCACACATATCCGAGACCAGACGTAAACTACGCTGGCTCTCCGTCGAGCACAGAATAGCTCTTAAATCATTGGCCCTCATACACAAAGTCAGGGCCAACCTTGCCCCAGCATACCTTACAAACCAACGTACACCCCACACTTCCTCAAGACCACTCAGGGCAGCACAGACTAATACCATGACCATGGCGCGATTCAAACTTCATAACTCAGGTGGAGCTAGCTTCCCTGTTCAAGCTTCCAAATTATGGAACACTATCCCCGCGCCCTTGCGTGCAGAATCCTCATTCAACCTGTTCAAACATAACACGAGGTGCTGGCTTCACAATTTGGACTCCTTGACAGCATATCCTCCGGATCCTAGCACGCTAGACTGATGCCGGCACACCATGTAATTTATGTATATTTGTACGCACTTGCAACACTATGTTTGTACCTTCTGTAACTGTAACGTAACTACTGTTGACTGCTTTTTATTGTAACTGTAACCAGATCTAACTTACGCGCCCATATGCCCCCGGGCCTGGCTGCGCTTTACAAATAAATAAATGACAAATGACAAATGACATCATCAGGAACCAGGTGGGAGCTCGTTATAACAGTTACATATACAAATATACATTAAGGATGTGCTGCCATGAGAAATGGTTGCAGAGAGTGCATCCATGTTTCCACATGTATGAAAACTTCAAGCCTTCATGCATAGGGATGTTTTTGGTTTCCAGAACTTGTATTAAGTGAATTAGGAATTCTTGTGGATCTTCCTTTGTATTTATGGTGTTTATGGTACATTTTAGCAAACCTACACAGTAGTCCAACTCAGACACTATAAGTGCTGTCAGGATTATTGGTGGCATTTCTACAAAAGGCGAGCATTTGCAAACACAACTGGTCTGAGATTTTTAAGTAAATGTTGTGAACAGTTTGTGGCAATTGGAATAGAAGATTGATTGTAACATTTGCATAGCAATTTACTCCAGTTGTGTTGCTGAATTTAAATGGACCAGAGAGTTGTGTCTCTGCATCGTTTGATGGGCCTGCACATTTTTTTGGAGAAGCAATATTTCTCTGTTTCTCTTCTGATGGACGTGCAGGTGAGTTTGTAGTAGACAGTTTTGTGGTTGTGTTATTTGATGGAGAAGCAGTTGGCTGTTGTTTTTTTAGTGGTATTGTTGTTATAGGTTGTGGTCGTATTACTTTTCTTTGCTAATTTTGTTTTGTTTTTTGTTTTGAGGTACAGGGTACATATCTAGATGGGGGTGTACAGTGCATGAAGCATGTTGCATTCTAGACTTCAAGGAATGTCACTGTTGAGTTTGTTTGCATCAAAGTTAACTAGCAATACACCAATGAGTTTACCAAGACGTGAATGTGCTACGTAACTCATGCCTTCTTTAAAAACTGTGCTGGCAATGTCAATCAAAATGTGATCTAGGGTTATACCTTGTAATTGGTGAATAGTGACAGCATATGCAAGAGAGAGAGTGGATTCTTCTATGCGTACATACATGTCTTTGAAAAGAAGGAAACATGCAGTTTTGCAGCCAATTATTTTAACGTCTGCACATTTTTCAAAGTGGATGTTGACAAACTGAATGTTGCCGTCATGTGGATATGTTTGGAAGATAACTGTACCAACTGCTCCATTGACTAAACCTTGTTCAACGTAAGGTTACATTTTAGAATTAATCTGCAGTTTAGACACAAAGGTAACATTTTCCTCAATACAGCTGTGTTGGAGATACATTTTTCTAAGCTATTTAGTTGTGCTGGTGCTTGTTGACACAACACCGACTCCCCCCCTTCCTATCTGCAATACCTCGATTGCTCTCATAGTAAGCTCCCTGCTATCTACCTGCCATAACTTGACCTCCAGCCGTTGCAAACT
The DNA here is from genome assembly GCF_040938575.1 of Ambystoma mexicanum. Lineage (NCBI taxonomy): Eukaryota > Metazoa > Chordata > Amphibia > Caudata > Ambystomatidae > Ambystoma > Ambystoma mexicanum. The sequence continues at coordinate 1,549,258,833 of NC_090929.1, forward strand.
TTTACTTACATTAAGCACCACTGCACTGTGACTCTACCCACTCTCGCAACATTTATGTGAGCCCGGGTGCATCACTGTTTGTTACTTGCATTAACCGTGAACTGCCATCCCTTTACCTCATCCAAACTTTTAAGCCCCTCCTCGCACGTATCATGTGGACCGGTTGATATACGCATGTTGAATCATAATTTATTGTGCTACTTTGTCTTCTGCACGCGAGCACAGTGTTCACTACTGTTCACGCACCGCATTACAACTGTATTTGACAATTTCTCCCTAATACCTTACAAGGTATACTGTATTTGACCATTTCTCCGTAAGACCCTTCCTTACCACAAGGACTTTCCTCATCTCTCAAATTGTCACGTAGTCTGTTCCTAATTCACTACGTTCCTAATATTGCATAACTGGCACATATCGTGTCATTATTAATATTCCATTTCTGATTTTGTATCTAATCAACTGCCATATGCATTGCCTATGTATTACTATCCTACTTGCTGCAAAACTATTTTTTGCCATTGTATCAGCAGCTCCATTTACTGACCATTGTGTTTGTGATTAGTGTTTTTTACACCACCTCTATCTATTACAGTATGCTTTCACCTAGACTATTTCTCACTGCCCATCAGATTATGTAACCTTCTATTATGTGCTTCCTCTACCACAATTAACTATCAGTGCATGACCACATACTTATAGACTTATTTCTTGCAACCATTGCGGTGCTCTTACCTAAACTTGTGTTCATCAAATGATTTACTGTTGTTGAGCATATCATTTTTTGGCACCTGGTTTAAATGTACCACATAGCACAATATGCACCTTGGTTAACATCCTACATCTAGCTTAATCACTAGGTAGACACAGCATCTATACTTTACATCAAACTCATATAGAGCAAAGCGCCTAGCCTACCTTCCGGCCCCAGAACTAGACTACACCAAGCTACCCGATAACCCCCTTCTGTGGGACATCAACCCCTCTTGTCGCCTCACCTCTCCTCTCCTCTTGCCTCTCTTTCTGAGCACATTCACGTCTACATTGCACATTACAATGTGTAAACCTACTTGGTCATACTTTACACTTATCCCATTATTGAACATACTACTCCCCACCTGGCTTACTCCCATCAATACCGTAAAGAGTGTGTTTGTAAGTAACTCTGATAGTTCAGGCTTGTCCACCATCCCCGCATCTTCTCTCCACCACCGACTACTATCATCTACGCCAAGGCTGCATTTTCTCAACTTAGTGTTCACTACCACAATCACCATGTCGGATGTCAATCCATACCTGAACTCACCTGCCCTTTGGTTACAATATTTGTATCTAAACCAACGCCCAACCAACCCTGTGCCACACCCCTCAGAAATCTGAGACTAGCCTCTAGAATCCACCATAAAATCCACCATTCACACCTACGCACTAATAGCAAACTATTATCTATCCAGGATCTCCCTACCAATGCGACCCTTGCTATCAACACCATGACCCCTGATCAAAACATCCTCCTAACTAGACATGACAGTAGCTCCACTAGCTCCAAAAGTCTACCAATTTAAGGTGCATTAATCAATGCCAGGTTACTCCCAGCTCACCCCGTTGACATTGCCAACTTCATCACAACAGAAGACTTGGACTTCCTTGCCATTACAGAAACGTGGCTTCATGCTGCATCTGGCCCGCCCTATCCTTGGCCATACCAGACAACTACACCATTATCAGATGTGATAGGAGTACTAATCAATCTAAAGGCGGCAGCATTGCCATAATTTTCAAAAGTTCCCTTGGGCTTAGAGCCACTAAATATTCGCAAATTCCTTCAGCTGAACTGCTATCAGTCAAACTCGCTATCTCGCCTAACCATACGGCTTCAATGCACCTAATTTACAGGCCACCAGGACCTATCTCCTCCTTCATGGAGGACATATCCACTATCATTGCTACCAATACTAAGCCAAATTCACAAATTATTTTACTCAGCGCCTTCAACCTTGGCCTCCAAGACCCAAATTACGCTGTTGCCCTTGACCTAGCCAACTCCCTAACGGATCTAGGCTTCACTCACCACATCCAGGAACCCACTGATATTAAGGGTAGAACACTCGACTGGTTAACAGACTTCAACTGCACAATTAACCTATCGTCAGTAACACCATGTCTGTGGTCTGACCACCACAAAATAATTGTCACCATCAAATCCTCCCCGTTAAATACCAAAACAAACATAGCAACTGCCATCCCCACTCATAACAAGAGGGACATTACTAAGGAGAAACTGCTCCCTTTAATCACCACCTTCTTAACAAAATGTCATCATCTAACCACAACCCTACAGCCTTGGTTGACACACCCGTACTATCCTAAAAGCCTTAAACACCATTGCACCATTAAAACTGCGTTAACCAAAACAACGCCCTCATCTGAATTCATGGTTTACACCTCGTCTTAGAGACCTCTGCAAAGCAAAAAGAAACGCAGAAGCGCATTGGAAAAGTATTCCATCTGATGCCAACAAATGTTCTCTGATCATTGCATCATCGACCTATAAAGAAGCCATATTCTGCGCCAAAAAAGATGCTTACAACAATCATATCTTGCTGGCTGAATCTAATACCAAAGAGCTCTTTAAGATTCTTAAAGAACTTGAGCCACCCATTGCCCCATTAGACCAGTGCAACACAGATGTCTCCTGGTGCACTAACATCCAGAAAGCCCTCCTTGATGAAGTTGCATCTCTACAAACAAAAATCAACATAAACAAATGCACCTTAACCGCAGATCCGGCATTCAACTCTGCATTTAAGACCACAACTTTAACATTTCCTGTCAAACCAATCAGCTTCTCACAACTTTCCACATGGGAAGTAGAGAACATCATCAAAAAGCTCAAACCCTCCAACTGTCAAGGTGACTCGTGTCCAGCACCTATTATCAAAGATGCGGCCCACAAGCTTTCCCCCTTTATCACTACCCTCATAAACGCCTCTTTTAAATCTGGGATTGTACCTGACAACCTCAAGGATGCCTGGGTTATTCTCTTAATCAAAAAACCTACCCTCAACCCAAGTAACCCGCCCAATTATAGACCCATCACCACAGTACCCTTCCTCCTAAAAATTTTGGACAGGGTAGCCTATTTACAAATTCAGGCTTACCTGGAATCAAACAACCTTCTTGGCATCCGGCAATCGGGCTTCTGTCCTAGACACGGAACAGAAACTGACCTCATTGACCTAAAAACACAGATTGAGGATTTAAAAGATAAAGGCATTTGGCCCTACTTCTACTACTTGACCTATCAGCAGCTTTCGACCTGGTCAACCAGCAAATTCTGTGTCAACATCTTGAAACTGCTGCCCACTTCTCAGATGAAGCCACCTCCTGGATCAGATCATTTTTAGCAAACATAACTATGCGTGTCCTCTCACCGACCGCTTCTGCTGAACCATTACAAGTCCTGTGTGGAGTCCCACAAGGCTCTTGCATCTCTCCAACACTTTACAATGTATTTATGAAGCCTCTTATTGATATTCTCGACTCTCTGAGTGTCACCTATAACAATTATGCCGATGACACCCAGATACTCATCCCCATCACAGGTAACCATACTATTCAGTCTAAAGCACTTAGCGATGTATACATGGTCATCCAGGCCTGGATGACACATCATGGACTGTGTCTAAATGATGAGAAATCCGAGCTCCTCATCTTAGGTTCTCACACTAGACTCAGTAAACTGGACCCTACCGTCAAATCCTTTACCATTGATGGGAATACCATCAACATCTTCAAGGATACAAAACAGTAGGTATCTACCTTGACTTCACTTTGTCACTCATAAGACAATCACATGCTGTTGTATCTGCATCGGCCTACACCTGCAAGCCTATAACAGCTTGCAGACCATTTTTAATTGCCCCTAAATGCATTATCCTCACCAGAATCCTTGTCATGGCAAAATTTGATTACTGTAATGCCTTATACTTAGGTACCAGCCAAATAAACATCAATAAGCTCCCAGCCACCCAGAACAATGCTATAAGGTCAGCCCTAAACATCCCTAGGAAATCTCAAATCTCTGACACGTGACAAAGTCTACACTGGCTCCCTATGGCCAACAGAATATCACCCAAAACTCTTGCGCTAAATCACAAATCCAAATCAAACCAGGCACGCATCTATCTTGTTAACCACTTCACTGCCCACACTCCCAACAGACCCTTAAGATCTGCACAAGTTAATTTACTGGTAATACCTAGATTCAAGCTCCAGGAAGCAGGGTTAACCAGCTTCCCAGTCCTTGCCGCTAAACTCTGGAACACATTACCCTCTACACTTAGAGCTGAACCATTTCAACTTACATTTAAGAATAAAGTCAAATCTTGGCTCATCGAGCAGGACCACAACACATATTTCATGTAAATCTGCTGCACTTCCACTATCATCTCCCTTTAGCACTTGTAAGTATGTTAGTAACTGTGCCTCCTCTGTAAATATGTGTACAGGTTTCAGCTATGTTGATCCTCTGTACAATTGTACATTTTGTAAATTTGATTTCAGTGTTGCATTTTTCTATCATTGTAAATTCACTGCTACTTTACGTACCTCCTTTATTACCCCTCCCTAATAAATGTGCCCAGATGCCCTTGGGCCAGGTGCACAATACAAATAAAATAAATACAATAAATACAAATACAATTAGGGAGTGTGATGCTCTGCACTTCTAGTTTGTCTGTGGAGCTAATATGCAGTATGGATTGCATTTCTTTTTTAAACATAGTCTCGTTGAATTGACTACAGCTTTGAAGGGTTGACATTATGAAAATGCATTTCATAGTTTGTTGAGTTCATTATTCCATGACATCAGGAGCAGATTTGTTTTGCCCATTTAGCTCATGGATTAGTCCACTGTTTAAGATGGATTTTGCATCGTTGGTAAGCAGACCAGTTATAATGATTTTTTAAATGTTAGCATAGGTGTGGTCTGCAGACTGATGTTTTGAGTTAGTTCTCTGTACTGAAAATGATGCCAGAGATGTATATGTCCAATGCTGCTGAGTGTGTTGCAGCATTGTTTGTGCCCTAATGTTTTGAAAATAGATTGACCTTTTCCTGGGGTTAACTGTAGGAGATCTCTGAAACCAATAACGTGTTTTCCTCCAAACAGTTGGACACCGTGCTTACTTCATATATTAGGAGTGTTTAATTTGTTTCAGAATTCTGCCTACTTCAGTAGCAGCTTCTGCTGATTTTGGTGTTCTACTGGAAAGAGCAGTACTCGGTGTAAAGTTACACCTGCTGTGTTATAGGCAGCTAAACCTGTGGGGGCTGTTACAACAGCCGAAAAGGTGTTCTTTGTTAAGTTTAGTAAACATTTGCGCTTATTTTAATTAAGAATGTTTTACCAGAGCCAGCTTCACCACTTACATACAGGAGCAGAGGTTTATAATTTTTACAGATACACGTTTTAGTCTCATGTTTAAAACCATGTTCAATTTGTTCAGCGACTTCTATATAAATGCTGATTTGTTCATCGTTTAGCTGTGATTTGAGCACTGACAAGTATTTTTCAGATTGTTTATATTGATATATGGTATTTTCTACTTCGGTCATGGCTATGTATACTTCATTTAGAATGAGTGGTTCTCCAAGTGGTTTTTGGCTTCCTGTGAGGGAAGGTTGACTGCCCTCAGGAGTATCTTTATCTAGTTGAGCTTCAATTTCTTCCTCTTATTGGCGTTCATTGCCCAATATTTTGTTGCATTATTTGAAATTGACATTCGTTATACTGCTTCCATTCGCTTTGAATTCATAGTCACCAAAGAATTATTATTCTTTTCTCCAAGGTTTAAAACGTTGCGGTAGGGCCATGTAATACAGTTCTCTTTGTTGCAGAGATTTGAATGAATCCTTTATATGATTAATTAGGCTGGGTTTGGTAAGTTTTACTAGGGTTCCTTCACAAGTTGAATATTTGCCAGTTGTCTTTTCTGGTTTGACAATGTTTTTGTAGTAGTAGTTTTGGGCTATGTTGTACGGGCACACGTTTTACAAAGCAGTACTTCTGTTTTGGTAGTATGCATCAATTACATGGTTTTTTAAAATGTCCTGGCTGTTGGGAACTCTCAATGTGGTTAATAACCACTGAACAGGTTATCATGCCTTGTTCTTTCGAGAGAGGGGCGCCTGCTACCTTTTTTGTATTTTTGAAAGGAACTTGGGGTTGGTCACCCTAGGTTACCTGGGGGAAACCAGACGTGGACTCCCTGCTCACTGTGCTTAGATAGGCTCAGCTTCACCTCACTGATGATGCCCAACAAGGCTGAAACACGTGTATGGGGTTGCTGATGGTACTCTTGTTCAGAGAGGAATTGCCATAGCATTTCGGTGCTGGACTGCCCTTGTGGGCGGGACAAAGACTGATATGCAAATGGATATTTCCCATCTGTGAAGGTACAGTGAGCAAAAAGCAATGGCTGCGAACTCTCAATGTGGTTAATAACCACTGAACAGGTTATCATGCCTTGTTCTTTCGAGAGAGGGGCGCCTGCTACCTTTTTTGTATTTTTGAAAGGAACTTGGGGTTGGCCACCCTAGGTTACCTGGGGGCAACCAGACGTGGACTCCCTGCTCACTGTGCTTAGAGAGGCTCAGCTTCACCTCACTGATGATGCCCAACAAGGCTGAAACACGTGTATGGGGTTGCTGATAGTACTCTTGTTCAGAGAGGAATTGCCATAGCATTTCAGTGCTGGACTGCCCTTGTGGGCGGGACAAAGACTGATATGCAAATGGATATTTCCCATCTTTGAAGGTACAGTGAGCAAAAAGAAATGGCTGCGAACTCTCAATGTGGTTAATAACCACTGAACAGGTTATCATGCCTTGTTCTTTCGAGAGAGGGGCGCCTGCTACCTTTTTTGCACTTGTGGTTATTGTTTCTATCTCTTGATAGGATTTGAATACTCTTTTTCGGGATCAAGCTGGACCAAGGTATAGCAGACAATGGGGGTCATTCCGAGGTTGGAGGTAAGGGATTACCGGCGCCTGTAAGGACACCGATGGCGGTAATCCCTTACCTCCGTATTCCGAGTTCCCTTTGGGGTCCCTGTTTACCTCCTGCTTTTAGCAGGAGTAAATTACAGGACCCGCAAAGTGACCTTGGAGTAAATTACGGCACCGTAATTTACGGTGCCGTAATTACCTCCTTCCCCATTCCCATTGAGCCCTATGGGGGCAGAAATGGGGATGCGGAAGGGCTATGGTGAATGGGGAATTACCGGTCCATCCATCCTTGGAATGGACCAGTAATTACTCCATTCACCATGCCGGTATTCCATGGAGTAAATAGCTCCATGGTTGCCAACCATGGAGCTGTTTACTCCATGGTGTAGTCCTTACTCGGAATGAGGGCCAATGTGTTCAGATTTGCCATGCAAGGCTGTATCTGTTAAATGGTCTGCAGCTTCGTAGCACCCACATTCTCTATTGGAGAGCATTTTTATACCGAAGATGTACAATGTTTTGTGACAATGTTCTGTCAGATGATATGTCACCCCAGAGGTATTTTATATCTGTTTTCTTAGATTTGGTGAAGTGGAATTGTCTGCAATGTATTGTTTGTCTATGTTTGCATTCCACAAGAGGGCAATGATTGCATTGTAATCATCGATGTACTTGGATGTGAAAGTGAGCGTCCCCCAAAGGCATTCAAAACTCCCCTACAAGAATCAATGATGGACACACCCCAGATGGGAATGAGACAAAGACCAAGTGTGGGTGAAGTCAAAATGTAAATGTTTATCCAAACCAATATAGGGCATGCAGAGAACTCTGCAAACTCCGAGAGCGCTCTGCCCAAATATCAGAAAATGCACATTATATTACAAACTCACGCCATCTATGACATGTGCTATAGGGGACACATTGAGTTGTGGTCATTGGACAAAGGGAACAGGTCAGTATCCATTCTGTAGATGTGGTGCTCCCGGATTGGTTGGCACAGTGCTGGTTACTTCGTGGAGCAGGTGGGTCAGCTGTCCAAATCATGAAGATATACCCTACTTAACGATCTGCCTTGTGGCCACACATACCTTGCGAATTAGAGTTATATCACTAGACGTTAGACCTGAACAATAAAAAGAGAGAATACATGGGTCCATTTGGTAAGATTACTCATAAGATTATGGTGTCACATTCACCAACCAATCTGTTAGATCTCCGAAGGCAACTATTTATTGTTTGTTATTATGAGAAGAATATATTGCCACACATGGGGTTAGGGGTCTGGGGTGAGCTGGGGTGGTACAAGGCACGGGGGGCCTGTGATGTTACTTCAAAAGACATTGAGGTGAGGGGCTTGTTTCCCACATTTCTTTACCCTGAGTCTGGGGGTGCACGGCAAGTTCATAGTGACATCATGTGTCAGGGGGTTGAGGGGAGAGTGGATACAGGCTCAGTGGAAAGGTGGAAGGTTACAATTGTAGCATCACATCATTCATAGGGCCAGGGCTTCATATCTCAGCCCGGCCAGAGGGGGAGGGAAGATGGGGCTATGCACGCGGTGGTACATGAGAGAGGAGAAAAAGCCCCATAGCATATTGTGCCAGACATTATTTATGAGGTGGGGGCGCACATAGAGCACGCATTAGAACCATGTAGAAAATAAGTTAGCGTGCACTGATACATTAAAAAGGTGTGCAACGTTCTGTGTACAATATGGAGTGCATGACTCAGTGCTCTGAGGTTACTCATATGCTACAAAGGACTCTCTATTATCCAATCAGCATGCATCATATTAAACCATACATTTTGCAATACTTAATTGAATACTCTTGAAGTTGTACATCTTTTCAAAATCATTGAGTATATATCAATATTATACATTGCTTTTGTGTATTCTGTAACAACCAATAATCCTGTTTTAGCGGTGTAAGTCTTAAACATATACTTCATGGTTCTGTGTGCACTCCGGGATGGGTGGGAGTATGCAATCAATCTCGTGGTGTACACCAACAGGAGTGAATTTTATAGTTCCTTCAAAGGGATTAGCTGTATGGGTGAAACAGGGTGACACACAGGCTTGGCATACAGGTCTGACACTTCAAATGGGGAACAGGGTTGGGGGTTATCCACAGCATGTGTCATAAATGTGGGGTCTGCAAGGGAACAGGACAGGTTTTATGAAGGTAGCTTGTTTTTCTTTAACCCCAGCTTCAGCTCAGTCATCTGCAGGTCAATGATGGTCTGTGGAAGGTGTAAGATGCAGGGTTTGTCATGTAACTTGTTCGCGCGTAGTCTCCTGTGAGAACAGGCCTGCAGCAGGGATGCCGAGGGGAGGAGGGCGAGTGAAGCGCCAGGCTCGATGTGCGTGGTCCGGACGGGAGAGCTGCAGCCCTGCAGACTGCTTGTTTTTGTGAGGCCTAAGTTAGTGTGTTCAAAATGGAATCTAAGCATACTACAAAATGGAGTCTGATATCATGCTGCTGGCTGAGTGTTGCAACCATATGTGTTGACCCACAGCCATCCTGCATCCCTGGCCACAGGCGCATGGGTGGCTGCTGAACAAGTCATAGTCAGTGTGTTGATAAGAATGCTGGGGGTGGCCTTCAAGACCTTCCCTTCCATACATTCCCCCCTTTTGTTACTTAAGTAACGAATACTGTAATTCAACCAATCTCTTCTGTTCTTCCTCCTCAGCCAAAGCTTCGTCCCATGCAGGTGTTCCCTTTCATGGCATCCAAGCCCTAAACACTCCTCGGAGTGCTCTGGCATATTGATCAGAAGTGCAGGTCATATATATATATATATATATATATATATATATATATATATATATATATATATATATATATATATATATGTGTAAACCCTCCATCTCCCTCCAAGTCCACCTATACCTCCTTATACCACTCTAGTGTGTGGGGTTCCTTTATGGTAGTGTGATATGTACCCATCATAGTACAGTGGTACCATTCTATATTTAGGGCCTGGGTCCTCTCCTGTTTGTATGTGTGCCTCGTGTGTCATCTGCATCATTCCCTTGGCATTGCCCATTGTCACCATCATCATTGCACCATTAGGAACTGCATCTGCGCAGCATGAAAGACCTAGCTGGCACACACAGAAAATCAGGAGCAAAAAGACGATGATGGGTACCAATAGTTTGATGGTCATCCCGAGCCAGGAAGGTACCCATGAAAAAATGTAATCGAACCACAAGCTTGACTGCACCCCTCCTTCTTCCTTCATCCGCTCACCCAGGTTGTGCACTGCCGCAATAACGTGGGACAGAGTTCCAGTGTCCGCATCTGCAGATGGTACGAAAGTGCAACATGCGCTCCCAATTTTTCAGCAAACACCTCCTTCCATGGCCGTCAACAGGTCTAGGACGTACCTGTTCTACATCGTCATTAGTCGTAGGGCTCTTAACTCCACCTTGATTACATTGAGTCATTCTTCTGTGTCGTTGGCTAGTTGGATCATTTTGCATTGGCTCGCGCTTGGATACTTGGGACGAGGGAGGCGAAAATGTTTTCCACGGAATTGAACAACAAGAACCTGTCTGGAATTTGCGCCAAAAGTTCTGTGGAAGCCTTGTACTTGGACGCCCTTTTTTTTCTGGGTACTGACCTTTGCATGTTGGTTGTGGAGCTTCTGGTATTTTAACTGCCGACAGTACCTTTCCCTCTTGAATATGGCTCTTCCGGGACCACCATCAGGGCGGAATGCAGCGTTGCCAGGGAGCATGTGCCCCCCATGAATGTGGGAGGTGCAAGTATGCCTGTTTACTGCAAACCAAGTAAATATCCATTAATGCAGCTGTAACCTTCTTCATGTCGGGGATGATGAGAGTTTTGTTACAGTTCTTGTTTGAGCCCTTGTTTACTTTTCCTTCTCTGAGAAAACACAATTTAATATGTAATTGCTTTTTGCAGTTTGAAGGGTTTTTCCAGGGCTGTTACCCCAGTAAGTTTTGTGATGTGTCGGCCCATATCGGAGCGCATGTTTTTTCGATCCACTGCAACTTTTCTGCTGCCAATCTTCGTAGTGCTTCTGCCTTGCATGTAATTTGTTTGTCTTGCCATTTATTGTCCGAATACAATGTCGCTTGATCAATAAAAATGGTTCCTTAAGGCACACCACTCCTTTTGTTCTTGAGTGGCATGTTTTTTTCATACTGCAGCATTTAAAAAAAGACTGTGTGTGCCTGGAAGGTGTTCTTTATTCTGCATAATGTGAGATGAAGGAGACACTGGGCATCTCCAATAGGTGATTCTGGTGGCAAGAGTACTTTGGGGGTAACCGAGGCATAGGAACAAAAGAGCACACGTAACAGCTCTCATTGGTTGTTGGTTTTGTAGTGGAACTCATGTCTGCACACCACTTGTTAGACTGGTGTGGGTGTTGTGGATCTTCTACCGTGTCTAGTCCTAATCCAGAACACTTGTCATACTTCCTCCTCTCCTCCTCCCTTCTTCGTCTTCTATTACCCTTATGATATGCTCCTTCTTTCTCTAGATCATGTGCGTTAAAAGCGTTCCCCCTGCTCCCCCTCTTCCTATTCATTGTGTAAGGCAATAAACCTCTTGGCTGTCTCTGCATTTTCTTGCTTTACACTTGTGGGGGATTGATTACCTGTAGAAGTTTCAGAAAATGGTGTTACAGTTGTTGTGGTATCATCATATAACCAGGGTAATTCAGAAGAACTTGGGTCATTCAACTCGTACATATTATATTCCGAGGCGTTGTATGGGGCAGTGGGGTATGGTGATACATGTTCATGACAGAGTATTATCTCTGTGCCATGTGCCATCGTGGTGTGTCCCATATCCCCATATTAGTTTAAAGCCATCCCATATGAGGTGGGTCCATTGTGTTATCATGCTTGTCCCATTCCCTCCACCCTCGTTTATATCACTTGTTATAAACGCTACTGCCCATTATATTACTAGGCCAAACATCATTGAAAAGAATTGCACAGCACATATAAACCGACCGCATTCATTTCTATCTATTCTAATGCTGGTTGCTTCAGGGGCCCCCTCCGTTGCCATGGTTTCTCCTACATAATGAGACATAAAAGTGTGTTAAGCAACTCATATACTTAATACCTTTTATTTTTTACATTTTTGTTCATTTCATTTTCTTGTCATTGTCAATTTTAGCATAATTATAGTTAACATATTGTTACTTAGAATTGAGAGAGATAGAGAGAGAGAGAGAGAGAGAGAGAGAGAGCGATATTTTTTTTTGTTTTTTTTGTTCCATTAACGTTATAAACATCATTCTATTTATTCACTTAGTGCTTCTTTTCTTGTCAGTTTTGCACTTTTTAATCTACACCTTTCTCTTCTAAAGTTTGTGTTTCCTCTTCTGCATTTCCCCTTTCCGCTTCCTGTGTTACACTATCATAAGCTTTTCGTACGTCTGTCAAATGTATCCAGTATCTCAGCCCCTCACCCCTACGGCAGTGGGTGTGCAATACAGCACTTCATATGGGCCATGAAATCTTGGAGAGTTCCACCGACGTACAAAACTTCTCACATACACCATCTTCCCTGGCATTAGCTGACATGTTGGACTGTCTGCTGCTGGTGTTATTGCGTCACTTGTTGCTTCTTGTGTGAACGTTGGTGCCAGCTGCCTTGCAATCATACAGGCTGTTTTGGTACGCTTAGTCAAATACTCATTAAATTCATCCCCTAATACTGTCTCACTTCTGTGGGCATCAGAGTGTCTGCAGAGTGGGGAGTGTGCTGTATGCATGCGTCTACCTGTCACAATCTCATGGGGGGACAAATGGTGGTCCTTACTAGGTTGATTTCTTAGTTCGAACAAGATCAGGGGTAAGCAATACACCCAATTTTTCATTAGGGTGAAACATAATTTCGACAATCTCCCCTTCAGGGGGCCATTTATTTTCTCTACCATGCCGTTCGATTGCAGATGATAAATAGTGCACAATGTATGTGTTATTCCCAGCATTGCTGTTACTTCCTTGAATACATCATTGACAAAATGCGTCCCATTATCTGAGCATATTACGTCACAGATTCCCCAGTGGGGAAACACTTCCTGCACTCAGAACTTTATTGTGCACTTTGCATCTGGGTGGGTGCAGGGGCCTGCCTCCACCCATCTGGAAAAAGCACAAACCACCACTATCATGTAGCGGGATCCGTTGCCCGTCTCGCCCATGCCGGCATAATCTATATGCAACTCTGTGAATGGGCAGGTTGGTTTGGGTAGTGTTCCTCGCAGTGTTCTGAGTGTCATCCCTGAATTATATATCTGACATGTTGTACATTCCATGGCCATTTTTTATATTTGTTCCTGCAGTCCTGATACAGATCAATGTTCATGTATCTCTGCTGCAATGTGTTGTTTGGCATTATGAGTTGGGAAGTGTAGCTGTTGGAACACTATTTCTAGTAGCTTATGGGGCATTACTACTTTACCTGTATTGTTTTGATGCCACAGGAGGTCAGTGGATGACTGGCTAGACCCTCTTTTTTCCCACAGCTCCTTCTCCTCAGCCGTTGTTCCTTGTTGTAGTTCTGGGAAATGTGCATGGAATTATATCCATCAGGGCGGTCCTCCTATACATGTTTACGCATTATGTACTCACCTGTTATTTCTTTAGCCAAATATGATGCTTCTTTCTCAGCAGCGTCCACTGGCGTGTTTCCTAAAGAGATGACACCATTGTTGTTTGTATGAGCCTGGCATTTCACTATGGCCACAATTGTAGGTTCATTTAGCGCCTCTATCAACTCTTTTAGTAACTCAGCGTGCTGCAGTGGGGATCCGTCCACTCTATGGAATCCTTTCCTTCCCCATTTAGCCAATCCCCCATGTACTGTTGTGGTCATATACACAGAGTCTGCGTAGATTGTTGCTACACATCCCTTTGCTGCGTGTAGTGCTTCAATAAGTGCTCTTAACTCTGCTGCTTGTGCTGAGTATTGGGCAAGTAACCTTTGTTGGACAAGTATTTCATATTCACCTTCCTCTAGTCGCACGACAGCCACCCCCACATGTTTCTCTCCTGTTTCTGAATTCATTGATGCTGATCCATCTATAAAATATATCTCTCCCTCAGATAGTGCATTCTCACTTTCTGTGGGAGTGTCTCCATTCTCTCCTCTGTAGGTAGCACAATCGTGCGTTTGCATGTCTTCCACTGTGCACGCCTCGGTGATCAATGTTGCAGGGTTAACTGTTTTACATTTCACTATGTGTATGTTAGCGCTGGATAGAATAATCTCGTAAGCTGTTGCTCTCTGTGTTGTCAGTGTGCTCTTTGATCTTTCTAATATCGCAAATAGTGAATGTTCCACAAAAAGTGTCACAGAACACCCCATCACAATTGTTGCACTTTTTTCTATTGCGAACGCTGCAGCTGTGAGAGACTGCTCGAAAGTGAAGTATCCTTGCATGACTGCATTCAGTGTACCACTGTAGTATGCTAGAGGCTTATGGCCCAAAGATGTTTTTTTGTGTTAGTACTGCTGTCATAAGTGTCCCATTACAATGTGAAAATAAGTAGAATGCGCATTCATAATCTGGGTTTGCGAGTACTGGTGCTGTTGAGATCAGTTCTTTTAGTGTACTGAACGCCTTGTGCATTTCGGCTGTCCATTGTATTTCTGTGTTTTCTCTTTGTGCTTCTTTGAGTCCCTGCAGTAATGGCTTTGTATATCCTGCATATTCTGATATCCAGACACAGCAGTAGTTGCACATGCTGAGAAATTTCTGCATTTCTTTCACTGTTTTTGGCTCACTCACTGCACGTACTGCAGCTGCCCTGTCTTCTATCATTCTTTTACTATCTTTTGATATCAATTTACCCAGATACAACACTTCTTCCTGACAGTATTGTAATTTCACCTTGTCCACCTTGTAGCCTTTGTGGGCCAACAATGTCAAAGTGTAATAGAGTCTTTCCTGCACTCATCTTCATCTTCCCCGCAAATCAAGAAATCATCAACATATTGAATAATCATGCTCTTTGTGACGATATTGCCTAGATCTTCACGTAAAATTCTGTTGAATATAGTTGGGCTCTCACAATATCCCTGGGGTAATCTGCAATGCTCATATCTTTTCCCTCCCAGGGTGAATGCTGTCAAATATTGGGACTCTGGGTCCAGTGGGACTGAGAAGAATGTGTTCTTCAAGTCTATTACTGTAATACATGAGGCATCTTTTGGTATACTACACAAAATTGATGCAGGATTTGGGATTAAAGGAAATTCTTTTTTGTATGATGTCATTAAGATGGCATAGGTCTTGGATCATCCTCCACACTCCGCCCTTTGCTTTCTTGATGGGGTAGATGCAAGTATTGCATGGCAAATTGGAGAGCACTATTATCCCTTGCACTAGCAGCGCATATATTGTTTCTTTTATCCCTTCTTCTTCTTCTCGGGACAGTGGGTATTGTTTTACCCGGGACAGCAGCGCCCCTGGTTTCAGTTTTATTTTTACTGGTGTTACCTCACGCAACAGACCCACATCATGCGGCCTGTGGTCCACAATTCTGGTGGCACCAGTTGCATGTCGTCAGTGCAAAAGGGAGGTGGCGCATCTACTACTGCCATTAGCTGTACTGGCACTTGTCTTGTCTGTATCATGATGTCCAGGGAAAGTTCCTCGTCAGACAGGTCTCGCAGTGCAATGTTAGCATTGATGCACAATGCTGTCCGCCACTGACACCCATGTATGTCCATTGAAATGACTGCTATTCTTTGAGCGGACACCTGTACTGCATGCAAGTCTAAGGACTTCACTGTTCCTGGCATTATTTCTGGGCATGCTATCGGGCGGAAAACAAACTCTGCTGGCACTCTCCACTCTTGGCATTTTAACTCAGGGACCACCTGTGCTAGTGTTTTTAGCCCTTGTATGAACATGTCTGGATCAACTGGTATACCGCGGACCTCTGGTACAGTAGCTTGTGTGTGTACTACCAACATTTCTCGCATGGGCCAAATCCCCGGGGTCGAGCATAATTTCCCTCTTTCTTAGAATGATATACTCATGTTGAGCTTGTTGAGGAGGTCCCTCCCCAGCAAGTTAATTAGTGATTTTTTGTAGTACAGCAAAAGTGCTGGTACTGTCTTCCCACCCACTGTTACATCCAAATCTTCAGTGTAAGGAACCTCGACCACTCCCCCAGAGAACCCCTGCATTTCCAATTTACGGTTAGATAACGGAAACCTGCCTTCTCGTAGACATGATTTTTCGCCTCCTGAGTCTACCATAAAAATGAAGTGTTTATTTCCTATCTCCGTCCCCACCAATGGTTCCTCAGCTGCATCGAGGTCATCAATAGTTATGCAAGTACTCTCTGTGGGCTGTCCTATGATGGATGCCTTGTCATTACCCCATTGTCAAAGACATTTCTTGACACCACTGCCACTCCACCAAAGGGTGTAGGTGCACCATTTGCTGTTGTGACGAAAGGGTTACCTTGTACATGTGTCATATGTTCGCGGTATTGTGGGTGTTGTTGAACATTACGCTGAGGCGCCCTGCGCTCATCCGTGTATCTCTGATCATGTTGTTCTTCTCTTCCTCCATTGCCCATTGGCAGCCCATGTGGGTATCATGGGTGGGGGTATCCGTACGGTTGTTCATTTTGATACGTATGCATGGGTCTGCTTCTACACTCCACTCTACACTACACTACACTCTACATAACCTCCATAGGTCTAATATCTCCCTTCTATTCTGCAATTGTTTGCCTTTATACTTTAGAAATAGGCATGTGGCCACCATATCCAGAATGCTTTTATCAAATGGCCCTCTCTGGGACCATACCTGTGGTAGCCCTTCCCCTTTTAGTTCTGTGATCCACTGATCATGGTATTTAGTTATTCACTCCGCATAACCCGGTAAGCTCTGGCAAATATGGGCCAACAGTGTTTCTGCACTCATGTTACCTTCGTGTCCCCCCTAGTAACTCTTACTGGTGAGTGTGGGTTATATAGTAACAATACTAACTATACCAATATTTTACCGCTAATATACCACTTTTATATACCTCATATGCTGAGTCTTTAAAGTGTCACACTTACAATGACCATATTCATAAAACAACTACACAGTCATTTTAGTCATTACCAAAACATTGTGATTCCAAAAGACATAACCAATTTAATACATATCATTGATCGACAGACAGTTCACATACAACATGTAACATACACTGCCCTGCCTGTTTTCAACTGCTCATTATAAAAAGATCTCCTTTACCCCAGGCCGTTATGTCCCTTATCTCTTAAACCGTCTGACTATCTTCCTGTAGATCAGAAGAAGGAAAAGAGAAAAGTGTTTCTAAATTGTACTTCGAGTCTTCCCCTTATGCGAGACTCCCACTTATTTTGTCTATTTTCCACTTATTCCCAGTGCTAGTCAATATAGCTCTATGCAGCTCCACCTTCTACCCCCTTGCAGAGCTAGGTTCATGTATTCCTTTTTCACCTCGTAATCTCCTTAACTCATCCTAATGGCCATATGCAGAGAAAGAAAAAAGTATAAGATAGGATCTATTATGCCCCCAAGACCCCCCTTAGCTCAATCTGACCTCCTACACTATGTTCTACATCTAACTCCTTTTGATGTCGCTCGCACTTGATACTCACGTGTCAGTCTTGATCCGAGACCGTCCGGACCTGTTCCGTCCAGGCAGCTCTGCCCCGCACTCAATGGCCGCCCCCGCCAAGCGGTACTGTGGGTTTTGCAAGTGGGACCCGTACCTTCTCACCCTACTGCGTGCACATGTCTAAGTGTATCAGTTGCCGTAGGCGGGCAGCTCTTTGAGGGGGCGTGCCATGCGTCTCCGCTTTGGCGGGGGACGTCTCGTACCAAAAGACACGAAAGGACAAATCACGTCCTAGGGGTCACCACTTGAAAGTGAGCGTCCTCCAAATGCATTCAAAACCCCCCTACAAGAGTCAATGATGGACACACCCCAGATGGGAATGAGAATAATACCAAGTGCGGGTGAAGTCAAAAAGTAAAGAATGTTCCAAACCAATATAGGGCATGCAGAGAACTCTGCAAACTCCGAGAGCGCTCTGCCCAAATATCAGAAATTGCACATTATATTACAAACTCACACCATCTATGACGTGTGCTATAGGGGATACATTGAGTTGTGGTCATTGGACAAAGGGAACAGGACAGTATCCATTCTGTAGGGGTGGTGCTCCCGGATTGGTTGGCACAGTGCTGGTTACTTTGTGGAGCATGTGGGTCAGCAGGGCTCAACTGGGTGAGGTGCAGGGTCAGGCAAGATGTCCAAATCATGAAGATATACCCACTTAACGATCTGCCCTTGTGGCCACATATACCTTGCACATAAGAGTTATATCACTAGACGTTTGACCTGATCAATGAAAAGAGAGAATACATGGGTCCAGGTGGTAAGATTACTCATAAGATTATGGTGTCACATTCACCAACCATTCTGTTAGATCTCCTAAGGTGATTATTTATTGTTTGTTATTATGAGAAGAATATATTGCCACACATGAGGGTCAGGGGTCTAGGGTGAGCTGGGGTGGTACACGGCACGGGGGGGCCTGTGATGTTACTTCAAAAGACATTGAGGTGAGGGGCTTGTTGCCCATATTTCTTTAACTTGAGTCTGGGGGTGCACGGCAAGTTCATAGTGACATCATGTGTCAGGGGGTGAGGGGAGAGTGGATACTTGGTACAGGCTCAGCGGAAAGGTGGAAGGTTACAATTGTAGCATCACATCATTCATAGGGCCAGGGCTTCACATCTCAGCCCGGAGGGGGGGAGGGGGATGGGGGCTGTGCATGCGGTGGTACATGAGAGAGGAGAAAAGGCCCCATAGCATATTGGGCCAGACATTATTAATGTGGTGGGGGGCGAACATAGAGCATGCATTCGAACGATGTACAAAATAGGTTAGCGTGCATTGATACATTAAAAAGGTGGGCAATGTTCTGAGTACAATATGGAATGCATGACTCAATGCTCTGAGGTTACTCTCTATTATCCAATCGGATACAAGGACTCTCTATTATCCAATCGGCACGCATCATATTAAACCATACATTTTGCAATACTTAATTGAATACTCTTGAAGTAGTACATTGTTTAAAAAATCATTGAGTATGTATTAATATCATACATTGCTTTTGTGTATTCTGTAACAACCAAAATTTCCTGGCTTAGCGGTGTAAGGCTTGACCATATACTTCATGGTTCTGTGTGCACTGCGGGATCGGTGGGAGTCATCTTATTCCGACATATATATATATATATATATATATATATATATAGTACATGGCCACGGTAGTGGCCATGTAGTTATGGTTAAGTTGCTGTTTCCATAGGAAGAGCACTTTTTGGGCGGCTTATAACTTCGCTCTCCCTGGACGGATGCTCACCAAACTTTGCAAAAAAAGTAGTTGGGTCACTCTGAATTTCTTTGCAAAGTTTGGTGAGGATTCGTCCAGGGGGAGAAAAGTTATAGGGGGGGTCCCAAAACTTTTTTCTTTCCCATAGACATAATGGGAAAAAACTTTGCTCACGCCTACAGCCCAAACCGCTGGACAGATTTACACCAAATTAGCGGCAGGAGCAGCGGCTTGGTCCCGAAAGCGTGCTTTGCTTTATTTGGTGTAAATCCATCCAGTAGTTTTTAAAAAAATTACAAAAATGTAAGTGAAAAAAATTAGTGATATCTGTGTTCGCTTCGCGGACACACTTCCCTGTTCGCTCCGCGGACAGGACGGTGATTGGGCAAGCAGCTTGCATGATGTCCGCGGACATCTGAAGTGCTCTCTCATTGGATGCGTGAAAGCGTGCAGTGCGTCTGGCTTTAGAGACGCCCGCCATCTTTCTTCCTCGCATGAGAGGCTTTGTTACCCGCCTGCACAGTAAGTCCCCCACCCCCGCTCATGCCTGTGTCTGTCTCCTGTTCCTCCCATCCCCCGCTCATGTCCGTGTGTCTTTCTCCCTCCCGCCCACCGCCGGCTCATGTCCGTGTGTCTTTCTCCCTCCCGCCCACTGCCGGCTCATGTCCATGTGTCTTTCTCCCTCCCGCCCACCCCCCGCTTATGTCCGTGTGTCTTTCTCCCTCCCGCCCACCCCCCGCTCATGTCCGTGTGTCTTTCTCCCTCCTGCCCACCCCCCGCTCGTGCCCCGCTCATGCCCCGCTCATGCCCCGCTCGTCTCTCCCAACCGCCCACCCCCCGCTCTTGCCCCGTGTGTCTCTCCCACCCCCGTGTGTCTCTCCCACCCGCTGCTCATGTCTGTGTGTTTCTCCCCACCCGCCGCCCGCTCATGTCCGTGTGTCTCTCCCCACCCGCCGCCCACCCCCCGCTCATGTCCGTATGTCTCTCACCACCTGCCGCCCACCCCCCGCTCATGTCCATGTGTCTCTCCCCACCCCTGCTCATGTCCGTGTGTCTCTCCCTACCCGCCGCCCACCCCCCGCTCATGCCCCGTGTGTCTCTCCCCCTCCCGCCCACCCCCGCTCATGTCCGTTTGTCTCTCCCCACCCGCCGCCCACCCCCCCACTCATGTCCTGTGTGTCTCTCTCCCTCCCCCCACCCCACTCATGCCCCGTGTGTCTCTCCCCCTCCCGCCCACCCCTGCTCATGCCCCGTGTGTCTCTCCCCCTCCCGCCCACCCCCCGCTCATGCCCCGCGTGTCTGTCTCCCTACCGCCCTACCCCGCTCTTGCCCCGTGTGTCTGTCTCCCTCCCACCCACCCCCGCTCTTGCCCCGTGTGTCTGTCTCCCTCCCCCCACCCCCGCTCTTGCCCCGTGTCTCTTTCCCCCTCCCGCCCACCCCCGCTCTTGCCCGGTGTCTCTTTCCCACTCCCGCCCACCCCCGCTCTTGCCCCGTGTCTCTTTCCCCCTCCCGCCCACCCCCGCTCTTGCCCCGTGTCTCTTTCCCCCTCCCGCCCACCCCCGATCTTGGCCCGTGTCTCTTTCCCCCTCCCGCCCACCCCCGCTCTTGCCCTGTGTCTCTTTCCCCCTCCCGCCCACCCCCGCTGTTGCCCCGTGTCTCTTTCCCCCTCCCGCCCACCCCCGCTCTTGCCCCGTGTCTCTTTCCCCCTCCCGCCCACCCCCGCTCTTGCCCCGTGTCTCTTTCCCCCTGCCGCCCACCCCCGCTCTTGACCCGTGTCTTTATCCCTCCCGCCCACCCCCGCTCTTGCCCCGTGTCTTTCACCCTCCCGCCCACCCCCGCTCTTGCCCCGTGTCTTTCACCCTCCCGCCTACCCCCTGTCATGCCCTGTGTCTGTCTCCTGTTGCCCCCCACCCCCTCGCTCATGCCCCGTGTCTGTCTCCTGTTCTCCCCACACCCCGTTCATGCCCTGTGTCTGTCTCCTGTACCCCCCACCCCCTGCTCATGCCCCGTGTCTGTCTCCTGTTCCCCCCACCCCACGCTCATGCTCCATGTCTGTCTCCTCTTGCTCCCACCCATGCCCCGTGTCTGTCTCCTGTACCCCCCCATTCCCCCGCTCATGCCCCATGTCTGTCTCCTGTTGCCCCCCCTGCTCATGCCCCGTGTCTGTCTCCTGTACCCCCCACCCCCCGCTCATGCCCCATGTCTCTCTCCTGTTGACCCCCACTACCCCGCTCATGCCCCGTGTCTGTCTTCTGTAACCCCACCCCCTGCTCATGCCCCTTGTCTGTCTCCTGTTCCCCCCACCCCCCGCTCATGCCCCATGTCGGTCTCCTCTTGCTCCCACCCATGCCCCGTGTCTGTCTCCTGTACCCCCACTCCACGCTCATGCCCGTGTCTCTCTCCTGTTGCCCCCCACACCCCCGCTCTTGCCCCGTGTCTTTCACCCTCCTGCCCACCCCGTGTGTCTCTCTCCCTCCCGCCCATCCCCCGCTCATGCCCCGTGTGTCTCTCTCCCTCCCGCCCACCCCCCGCTCATGCCCCATGTGTCTCTCTCCCTCCCCCCACCCCCGCTCATGCCCTGTGTGTCTCTCTCACCTTCCTCCACCCCCCGCTCATGCCCCAGGTCTGTCTTCTGTTCCCACCACCCCCGGCTCATGCCCCGTGTCTATCTCCTGTTGCCCCCACCCCTCCCGCTCATGCCCCGTGTCTGTCTCCTGTTCCCCCCACATGGTCATGCCCCGTGTCTGTCTCCTGTTCCCCCCCACCCCCCGCTCATGCCCCGTGTCTGTCTCCTGTTCTCCCCACCCCCTGCTCATGCCCCGTGTCTTTTTCCTGTTCCTCCCACCCCCCGCTCATGCCCCGTGTCTGTCTCCTGTTGCCCCCCACCGCCCCGCTCATGCCCCGTGTCTGTTCTCCCCACCCCCCGCTCATGCCCGTGTCTGTTGTTCCCCCCACCCCCGCTCATGCCCCGTGTCTGTCTCCTGTTCCCCCACCCCTCGCTCATGCCCCCTTATGCCCCGTGTCTGTCTCCTGTTCCCCCCACCCCCGCTCATGTCCCGTGTCTCTCCTGTTGCCCCCCACCCCCGCTCATGCCCCGTGTCTCTCCTGTTGCCCCCAACCCCCCGCTCATGCCCCGTGTCTGTCTCCTGTTGCAACCCCACCCCCCGCTCATGCCCCGTGTCTGTCTCCTGTTGCCCCTCACCCCCCGCTCATGCCCCGTGTCTGTCTCCTGTTGCCCCCCACCCCCCGCTCATGCCCCGTGTCTGTCTCCTGTTGCCCTCCATCCCCCGCTCATGCCCCGTGTCTGTCTCTGTTGTTCCCCCATCCCCCGCTCATGCCCCGTGTCTGTCTCCTGTTCCCCCCACCCCCGCTCATGCCCCGTGTCTCTCTCCTGTTGCCCCCCACCCCCCGCTCATGCCCCGTGTCTGTCTCCTGTTGCCCCCCACCCCCCTCTCATGCCCCGTGTCTCTCTCCTGTTGCCCCCCACCCCCCGCTCATGCCCCGTGTCTGTCTCCTGTTGCCCCCCACCCCCCTCTCATGCCCCGTGTCTGTCTCCTGTTCTCCCCACCCCCGCTCATGCTCCGTGTCTGTCTCCTGTTCCCCCATCCCCTGCTCATGCCCCGTGTCTGTCTCCTGTTGCCCTCACCCCCCGCTCATGCCCCGTGTCTGTCTCCTGTTGCCCCCCACCCCCCGCTCCTGCCCTGTGTCTCTCTCCTGTTGCCCCCCACCCCCCGCTCATGCCTCGTGTCTGTCTCTTTTGTTCCCATCACCCCCCGCTCATGCCCTGTGTCTGTCTCCTGTTCCCCCCAGCCCCCGCTCATGCCCCGTGTCTCTCTCCTGTTGCCCCCCACCCCCTGCCCCGTGTCTGTCTCCTGTACCCCCCCACCCCCGCTCATGCTCGTGTCTGTCTCCTGTACCCCCCCACTCCCCCGCTCATGCCCCATGTCTGTCTCCTGTTGCCCCCCTGCTCATGCCCCGTGTCTGTCTCCTGTTCCCCCCACCCGCTCATGTCCCGTGTCTCTCTCCTGTTGACCCCACCCCCCGCTCATGCCCCGTGTCTGTCTCCTGTACCCCCCCACCCCCCCGCTCATGCCCTGTGTCTCTCTCCTGTTGCCCCCCACCCCCTGCTCATGCCCCGTGTCTATCTCCTGTACCCCCCCACCCCCCGCTCATGCCCCATGTCTCTCTCCTGTTGCCCCCCACTACCCCGCTCATGCCCCGTGTCTGTCTTCTGTACCCCCCACCCCCTGCTCATGCCCCGTGTCTGTCTCCTGTTCCCCCCACCCCCCGCTCATGCCCCATGTCTGTCTCCTCTTGCTCCCACCCATGCCCCGTGTCTGTCTCCGGTAATCCCACTCCACGCTCATGCCCGTGTCTCTCTCCTGTTGCCCCCCACACCCCTGCTCATGCCACGTGTCTGTCTCCTGTTGCCCCCCACCCCCTCGCTCATGCCCCGTGTCTGTCTCCTGTTCTCCCCACACCCCGTTCATGCCCTGTGTCTGTCTCCTGTTCCTCCCACCCCCGCTCATGCCCTGTGTCTGTCTCCTGTTGCCCCCAAACCCCCGCTCATGCCCCGTGTCTGTCTCCTGTTCTCCCCACCCCCCGCTCATGCTCCGTGTCTGTCTCTTGTCCCCCCCCACCCCCTGCTCCTGCCCCGTGTCTATCTCCTGTTGCCCCCCACCCCCCACTCATGCCCCATGTCTGTCTTCTGTTGCCCCCCACCCCTCGCTCATGCCCCGTGTCTGTCTCCTGTTGACCCCCACCCCCCGCTCATGCCCTGTGTCTGTCTCCTATTGCCCCCCACCCCCTGCTCATGCCCCGTGTCTGTCTCTGTTGTTCCCCAACCCCCGCTCATGCCCCGTGTCTGTCTCCTGTTCCCCCCACCCCCCGCTCATGCCCCGTGTCTCTCTCCTGTTGCCCCCCACCCCCGCTAATGCCCCGTGTCTGTCTCCTGTACCCCCCCACCCCCGCTCATGCCCCGTGTCTATCTCCTGTACCCCCCCACCCACCGCTCATGCCCCGTGTCTGTCTCCTGTTGCCCCCCCACTCATGCCCCGTGTCTGTCTCCTGTTCCCCCCACCCACTCATGTCCCGTGTCTCTCTCCTGTTGCCCCCCACCCCCGCTCATGCCCCTTGTCTGTCTCCTGTACCCCCCCAACCCACGCTCATGCCCCGTGTCTCTTTCCTGTTGCCCCCGACTCCCCCGCTCTTGCCCCGTGTCTTTCACCCTCCCGCCCACCCCCGCTCTTGCCCCGTGTCTATCACCCTCCCGCCCACCCATGCTCATGCCCCTTGTGTCTCTCCCCCTCCCGCCCACCCCCGATCATGCCCAGTGTGTCTCTCTCCCTCTCCCCCCACCCCCCGCTCATGCCGCGTGCGTCTCTCTCCCTCCTCCCCACCCCCGCTCATGCCCTGTGTGTCTCTCTCCCCTTACCCCCCACCCCCCGCTCATGCCCAGTGTGTCTCTCTCCCTCGCCCCACCGCCGCTCATGCCCCATGTGTCTCTCTCCCTCCCACCCACCCCCCGCTCATGCCCCGTGTGTCTCTCTCCCTCCCAGCCAACCCCCGCACATGCCCCGTGTATCTCTCTCCCTCCCTCCCACCCCCGCACATGCCCCGTGTGTCTCTCTCCCTCCCGCCCACCCCCCACTCATGCCCCGTGTGTCTCTTTCCCTCCCACCCACCCCCCGCTCATGCCCCGTGTGTCTCTCTCCCTCCCCCCACCCCCCGGTCATGCCCCGTGTATCTCTCTCCCTCCCCCCACCCCCGCTCATGCCCCGTGTGTCTCTCCCCTTCCCTCCCCCCGCTTATGCCCCATGTCTGTCTTCTGTTCCCCCCGCTCATGCCCCGTGTCTGTCTCCTGTTCTCTCCACACCCCGCTCATGCCCCATGTCTGTGGCCTGTCCCCCCACACGCTCATGCCCCGTGTCTCTCTCTTGTTGCCCCCCACCCCCCGCTCATGCCCCGTGTTTGTCTCCTGTTCTCCCCACCCCCTGCTCATGCCCCTTGTCTATCTCCTGTTGCCCCCCACCCCTCCCGCTCATGCCCCGTGTCTGTCTCCTGTTCCCCCACCCGCTCATGCCCCATGTCTGTCTCCTGTTCCCCCCACACGCTCATGCCCCGTGTCTCTCTCTTGTTGCCCCCCACGCCCCGCTCATGCCCCGTGTTTGTCTCCTGTTCTCCCCACCCCCTTCTCATGCCCCGTGTCTTTTTCCTGTTCCTCCCACCCCCCGCTCATGCCCCGTGTCTGTCTCCTGTTGCCCCCCACCGCCCCGCTCATGCCCCGTGTCTGTTCTCCCCACCCCCCGCTCATGCCCGTGTCTGTTGTTCCCCCCACTCACCGCTCATGCCCCGTGTCTGTCTCCTGTTCCCCCCACCCCTCGCTCATGCCCTGTGTCTGTCTCCTGTTGCCCCCCATGCCCCGTGTCTGTCTCCGGTTTCCCCCACCCGCTCATGCCCCGTGTCTGTCTCCTGTTGCCTCCCACCCCCCTCTCATGCCCCGTGTCTGTCTCCTGTTCTCCCCACCCCCCGCTCATGCTCCGTGTCTGTCTCCTGTTCCCCCCACCCCCTGCTCATGCCCCGTGTCTGTCTCCTGTTGCCCTCACTCCCCGCTCATGTCCCGTGTCTGTCTCCTGTTGCCCCCACCCCCTGCTCCTGCCCTGTGTCTCTCTCCTGTTGCCCCCACCCCCCGCTCATGCCCCGTGTCTGTCTCCTGTACCCCCCCACCCCCCCGCTCATGCCCTGTGTCTCTCTCCTGTTGCCCCCCACCCCCTGCTCATGCCCCGTGTCTATCTCCTGTACCCCCCCACCCCCCGCTCATGCCCCATGTCTCTCTCCTGTTGCCCCCCACTACCCCGCTCATGCCCCGTGTCTGTCTTCTGTACCCCCCACCCCCTGCTCATGCCCCGTGTCTGTCTCCTGTTCCCCCCACCCCCCGCTCATGCCCCATGTCTGTCTCCTCTTGCTCCCACCCATGCCCCGTGTCTGTCTCCGGTACCCCCACTCCACGCTCATGCCCGTGTCTCTCTCCTGTTGCCCCCCACACCCCCGCTCATGCCCCGTGTCTGTCTCCTGTTGCCCCCCACCCCCTCGCTCATGCCCCGTGTCTGTCTCCTGTTCTCCCCACACCCCGTTCATGCCCTGTGTCTGTCTCCTGTTCCTCCCACCCCCGCTCATGCCCTGTGTCTGTCTCCTGTTGCCCCCACCTCCCGCTCATGCCCCGTGTCTGTCTCCTGTTGCCCCCCCGCTCATGCCCCGTGTCTGTCTCCGGTTTCCCCCACCCGCTCATGTCCCGTGTCTCTCTCCTGTTGCCTCCCACCCCCCTCTCATGCCCCGTGTCTGTCTCCTGTTCTCCCCACCCCCCGCTCATGCTCCGTGTCTGTCTCCTGTTCCCCCCACCCCCTGCTCATGCCCCGTGTCTGTCTCCTGTTGCCCTCACTCCCCGCTCATGTCCCGTGTCTGTCTCCTGTTGCCCCCACCCCCTGCTCCTGCCCTGTGTCTCTCTCCTGTTGCCCCCACCCCCCGCTCATGCCCCGTGTCTGTCTCCTGTACCCCCCCACCCCCCCGCTCATGCCCTGTGTCTCTCTCCTGTTGCCCCCCACCCCCTGCTCATGCCCCGTGTCTATCTCCTGTACCCCCCCACCCCCCGCTCATGCCCCGTGTCGGTCTCCTGTTGCCCCCCCACTCATGCCCCGTGTCTGTCTCCTGTTCCCCCCACCCACTCATGTCCCGTGTCTCTCTCCTGTTGCCCCCCACCCCCGCTCATGCCCCTTGTCTGTCTCCTGTACCCCCCCAACCCACGCTCATGCCCCGTGTCTCTTTCCTGTTGCCCCCGACTCCCCCGCTCTTGCCCCGTGTCTTTCACCCTCCCGCCCACCCCCGCTCTTGCCCCGTGTCTATCACCCTCCCGCCCACCCATGCTCATGCCCCTTGTGTCTCTCCCCCTCCCGCCCACCCCCGATCATGCCCAGTGTGTCTCTCTCCCTCTCCCCCCACCCCCCGCTCATGCCGCGTGCGTCTCTCTCCCTCCTCCCCACCCCCGCTCATGCCCTGTGTGTCTCTCTCCCCTTACCCCCCACCCCCCGCTCATGCCCCATGTGTCTCTCTCCCTCCCACCCACCCCCCGCTCATGCCCCGTGTGTCTCTCTCCCTCCCAGCCAACCCCCGCACATGCCCCGTGTATCTCTCTCCCTCCCTCCCACCCCCGCACATGCCCCGTGTGTCTCTCTCCCTCCCGCCCACCCCCCACTCATGCCCCGTGTGTCTCTTTCCCTCCCACCCACCCCCCGCTCATGCCCCGTGTGTCTCTCTCCCTCCCCCCACCCCCCGGTCATGCCCCGTGTATCTCTCTCCCTCCCCCCACCCCCGCTCATGCCCCGTGTGTCTCTCCCCTTCCCTCCCCCCGCTTATGCCCCATGTCTGTCTTCTGTTCCCCCCGCTCATGCCCCGTGTCTGTCTCCTGTTCTCTCCACACCCCGCTCATGCCCCATGTCTGTGTCCTGTCCCCCCACACGCTCATGCCCCGTGTCTCTCTCTTGTTGCCCCCCACCCCCCGCTCATGCCCCGTGTTTGTCTCCTGTTCTCCCCACCCCCTGCTCATGCCCCGTGTCTATCTCCTGTTGCCCCCCACCCCTCCCGCTCATGCCCCGTGTCTGTCTCCTGTTCCCCCACCCGCTCATGCCCCATGTCTGTCTCCTGTTCCCCCCACACGCTCATGCCCCGTGTCTCTCTCTTGTTGCCCCCCACGCCCCGCTCATGCCCCGTGTTTGTCTCCTGTTCTCCCCACCCCCTTCTCATGCCCCGTGTCTTTTTCCTGTTCCTCCCACCCCCCGCTCATGCCCCGTGTCTGTCTCCTGTTGCCCCCCACCGCCCCGCTCATGCCCCGTGTCTGTTCTCCCCACCCCCCGCTCATGCCCGAGTCTGTTGTTCCCCCCACTCACCGCTCATGCCCCGTGTCTGTCTCCTGTTCCCCCCACCCCTCGCTCATGCCCTGTGTCTGTCTCCTGTTCCCCCCACCCCCGCTCATGTCCCGTGTCTCTCCTGTTGCCCCCCACCCCCGCTCATGCCCCGTGTCTCTCCTGTTGCCCCCCACCCCCCGCTCATGCCCCGTGTCTGTCTCCTGTTGCCCCCCACCCCCGCTCATGCCCCGTGTCTGTCTCCTGTTGCCCCTCACCCCCCGCTCATGCCCCGTGTCTCTCTCCTGTTGCCCCCCGCTCATGCCCCATGTCTGTCTCCTGTACCCCCCACCTCCCGCTCATGCCCCGTGTCTGTCTCCTGTTGCCCCCCGCTCATGCCCCGTGTCTGTCTCCGGTTTCCCCCACCCGCTCATGTCCCGTGTCTCTCTCCTGTTGCCCCCCACCCCCCGCTCATGCCCCGTGTCTGTCTCCTGTTGCCTCCCACCCCCCTCTCATGCCCCGTGTCTGTCTCCTGTTCTCCCCACCCCCCGCTCATGCCCCGTGTCTGTCTCCTGTTGCCCTCACTCCCCGCTCATGTCCCGTGTCTGTCTCCTGTTGCCCCCACCCCCTGCTCCTGCCCTGTGTCTCTCTCCTGTTGCCCCCACCCCCCGCTCATGCCCCGTGTCTGTCTCTTTTGTTCCCCCCACCCCCCGCTCATGCCCTGTGTCTGTCTCCTGTTCCCCCCATCCCCCGCTCATGCCCCGTGTCTCTCTCCTGTTGCCCGCCACCCCCTGCTCATGCCCCGTGTCTGTCTCCTGTACCCCCACCCCCCGCTCATGCTCGTGTCTGTCTCCTGCACCCCCCCACCCCCCCGCTCATGCCCCATGTCTGTCTCATGTTGCCCCCCCTGCTCATGCCCCGTGTCTTTCTCCTGTTCCCCCCACCCGCGCATGTCCCGTGTCTCTCTCCTGTTGCCCCCCACCCCCCGCTCATGCCGTGTGTCTGTCTCCTGTACCCCCCACCCCCCCGCTCATGCCCTGTGTCTCTCTCCTGTTGCCCCCCACCCCATGCTCATGCCCCGTGTCTGTCTCCTGTACCCCCCCACCCCCCGCTCATGCCCCATGTCTCTCTCCTGTTGCCCCCACTACCCCGCTCATGCCCCGTGTCTGTCTTCTGTACCCCCCACCCCCCGCTCATGCCCCGTGTCTGTCTCCTGTTCCCCCCACCCCCCGCTCATGCCCCGTGTCTCTCTCCTGTTGCCCCCCACACCCCCGCTCATGCCCCGTGTCTGTCTCCTGTTGCCCCCCACCCCCTCGCTCATGCCCCGTGTCTGTCTCCTGTTCTCCCCACCCCCCGCTCATGCCCCGTGTCTGTCTCCTGTTCCTCCCACCCCCGCAATTGCTCCGTGTCTGTCTCCTGTTCCCCCCCACCCCCCGCTCATGCCCCGTGTCTGTCTCCTGTTGCCCCCCACCCCCCGCTCATGCCCTGTGTCTGTCTCCTGTACCCCCCCACCCCCGCTCATGCCCCGTGTCTGTCTCCTGTACCCCCCCACCCCCCACTCATGCCCCGTGTCTGTCTCCTGTTGCCCCCCCACTCATGCCCCGTGTCTGTCTCCTGTTCCCCCCACCCACTCATGTCCCGTGTCTCTCTCCTGTTGCCCCCCACCCCCTGCTCATGCCCCGTGTCTGTCTCCTGTACCCCCCCACCCCACGCTCATGCCCCGTGTCTCTTTCCTGTTGCCCCCGACTCCCCCGCTCTTGCCCCGTGATTCTCATCCTCCCGCCCACCCCCGCTCTTGCCCCGTGTCTATCACCCTCCCGCCCACCCTCGCTCATGCCCCTTGTGTCTCTCCCCCTTCCGGTCACCCCCGATCATGCCCCGTGTGTCTCTCTCCCTCCCCCCCACCCCCCTCTCATGCCGCGTGCATCTCTCTCCCTCCCCCCAACCCCCGCTCATGCCCTGTATGTCTCTCTCCCCTTACCCCACCCCCCGCTCATGCCCCGTGTGTCTCTCTCCCTCCCCCCACCCCCGCTCATGCCCCATGTGTCTCTCTCCCTCCCGCCCACCCCCGCTCATGCCCCGTGTGTCTCTCTCCCTCCCGCCCACCCCCCGCACATGCCCTGTGTCTCTCTCCCTCCTGCCCACCCCCCGCACATGCCCCGTGTGTCTCTCTCCCTCCCGCCCACCCCCCACTAATGCCCCGTGTGTCTCTCTCCCTCCCACCCACCCCCGCTCATGCCCCATGTATCTCTCTCCCTCCACCCACCCCCGCTCATGCCCTGTGTGTCTCTCTTCCCTTCCCCCACCCCCCGCTCATGCCCCATGTCTGTCTTCTGTTCCCCCCGCTCATGCCCCGTGTCTGTCTCCTGTTCTCTCCACACCCCGCTCATGCCCCATGTCTGTGTCCTGTTCCCCCACCCCCGCTCATGCCCTGTGTCTATCTCCTATTGCCCCCCACCCCCCGCTCATGCCCCGTGTCTGTCTCCTGTTCCCCCTACCTGCTCATGCCCCGTGTCTGTCTCCTGTTTCCCCCACACGCTCATGCCCCGTGTCTCTCTCTTGTTGCCCCCCACCCCCCCGCTCATGCCCCGTGTTTGTCTCCTGTTCTCCCCACCCCCTGCTCATTCCCCGTGCCTTTTTCCTGTTCCTCCCACCCCCCGCTCATGCCCCGTGTCTGTCTCCTGTTGCCCCCCGCCGCCACGCTCATGCCCCGTGTCTGTTCTCCCCACCCCCCGCTCATGCACGTGTCTGTTGTTCCCCCCACCCCCCGCTCATGCCCCGTGTCTGTCTCCTGTTCCCCCCACCCCTCGCTCATGCCCCGTGTCTGTCTCCTGTTCCCCCACCCCCGCTCATGTCCCGTGTCTCTCCTGTTGTCCCCCACCCCCGCTCATGCCCCGTGTCTCTCCTGTTGCCCCCACCCCCCGCTCATGCTCCGTGTCTGTCTCCTGTTGCCCCTCACCCCCCGCTCATGCCCCGTGTCTGTCTCCTGTAGCCCCCCACCCCCCGTTCATGCCCCATGTCTGTCTCCTGTTGCCCTCCACCCCCCGCTCATGCCCCGTGTCTGTCTCTGTTGTTCCCCCCACACCCCGCTCATGCCCCGTGTCTGTCTCCTTTTCCACCCACCCCCCGCTCATGCCCCGTGTCTCTCTCCTGTTGCCCCCCACCCCCCGCTCATGCCCCATGTCTGTCTCCTGTACCCCTAACCGCCCGCTCATGCCCCGTGTCTGTCTCCTGTAGCCCCCCCGCTCATGCCCCGTGTCTGTCTCCGGTTCCCCCACCCGCTCATGTCCTGTGTCTCTCTCCTGTTGCCCCCCACCCCCCGCTCATGCCCCGTGTTTGTCTCCTGTTGCCCCCCACCCCCCTCTCATGCCCCATGTCTGTCTCCTGTTCTCCCCACCCCCCGCTCATGCTCCGTGTCTGTCTCCTGTTCCCCCCCACCCCCTGCTCATGCCCCGTGTCTGTCTCCTGTTCTCTCCACACCCCGCTCATGCCCCATGTCTGTGTCCTGTTCCCCCACCCCCCGCTCATGCCCTGTGTCTATCTCCTGTTGCCCCCCACACCCCCGCTCATGCCCCGTGTCTGTCTTCTGTTCCCCCCACCCGCTCATGCCCCGTGTCTGTCTCCTGTTCCCCCCACACGCTCATGCCCCGTGTCTCTCTCTTGTTGCCCCCCACCCCCCTGCTCATGCCCCGTGTTTGTCTCCTGTTCTCCCCACCCCCTGCTCATGCCCCGTGTCTTTTTCCTGTTCCTCCCACCCCCCGCTCATGCCCCGTGTCTGTCTCCTGTTGCCCCCCACCGCCCCGCTCATGCCCCGTGTCTGTTCTCCCCACCCCCCGCTCATGCCCGTGTCTGTTGTTCCCCCCACCCCCCGCTCATGCCCCGTGTCTGTCTCCTGTTCCCCCCACCCGGCTCATGTCCCATGTCTCTCCTGTTGTCCCCCACCCCCGCTCATGCCCCGTGTCTCTCCTGTTGCCCCCCACCCACCGCTCATGCCCCGTGTCTGTCTCCTGTTGCCCCTCACCCCCCGCTCATGCCCCGTGTCTGTCTCCTGTTGCCCCCCACCCCCCGCTCATGCCCAGTGTCTGTCTCCTGTTGCCCTCCACCCCCCGCTCATGCCCGTGTCTGTTGTTCCCCCCACCCCCCGCTCATGCCCCGTGTCTGTCTCCTGTTCCCCCCACCCCTCGCTCATGCCCCGTGTCTGTCTCTGTTGTTCCCCCCACCCCCCGCTCATGCCCCGTGTCTGTCTCCTGTTCCCCCCAACCCCGCTCATGCCCCGTGTCTCTCTCCTGTTGCCCCCCGCTCATGCCACATGTCTGTCTCCTGTACCCCTCACTGCCCGCTCATGGCCCGTGTCTGTCTCCTGTAGCCCCCCCGCTCATGCCCCATGTCTGTCTCTGGTTCCCCCCACCCGCTCATGTCCCGTGTCTCTCTCCTGTTGCCCCCCACCCCCCGCTCATGCCCCGTGTCTGTGTCCTGTCGCCCCCCACCCCCCTCTCATGCCCCGTGTCTGTCTCCTGTTCTCCCCACCCCCCGCTCATGCTCCGTGTCTGTCTCCTGTTCCCCCCCACCCCCTGCTCATGCCCCGTGTCTGTCTCCTGTTGCCCTCACCCCCCGCTCATGCCCCGTGTCTGTCTCCTGTTGCCCCCCACACCCCGCTCCTGCCCTGTGTCTATCTCATGTTGTCCCCCACCCCCCGCTCATGCCCCGTGTCTGTCTCTTTTGTTCCCCCCACCCCCCGCTCATGCCCCGTGTCTCTCTCCTGTTGCCCCCCCTGCTCATGCCCCGTGTCTGTCTCCTGTTCTCCCCACCACCCGCTCATGCTCCGTGTCTGTCTCCTGTTCCCCCCCACCCCCTGCTCATGCCCCGTGTCTGTCTCCTGTTGCCCTCACCCCCCGCTCATGCCCCGAGTCTGTCTCCTGTTGCCCCCCACCCCCCGCTCCTGCCCTGTGTCTATCTCATGTTGTCCCCCACCCCCCGCTCATGCCCCGTGTCTGTCTCTTTTGTTCCCCCCACCCCCCGCTCATGCCCCGTGTCTCTCTCCTGTTGCCCCCCCTGCTCATGCCCTGTGTCTGTCTCCTGTACCCCCCCACCCCCCGCTCATGCTCGTGTCTGTCTCCTGTACCCCTCCACCCCCCCGCTCATGCCCCATGTCTGTCTCCTGTTGCCCCCCCTGCTCATGCCCCGTGTCTGTCTCCTGTTCCCCCCACCCGCTCATGTCCCGTGTCTCTCTCCTGTTGCCCCCCGCTCATGCCCCGTATCTGTCTCCTGTACCCCCCCACTCCGCGCTCATGCCCGTGTCTCTCTCCTGTTGCCCCCCACTCCCCCGCTCATGCACCGTGTCTGTCTCCTGTTGCCCCCCACCCCCTCGCTCATGCCCCGTGTCTGTCTCCTGTTCTCCCCACCCCCCGCTCATGCCCCATGTCTGTCTCCTGTTCCTCCCACCCCCGCTCATGCCCTGTGTCTGTCTCCTGTTGCCTCCCACCCCCCGCTCATGCCCTGTGTCTGTCTCCTGTTCTCCCCAACCCCCCGCTCATGCTCCGTGTCTGTCTCCTGTTCTCCCCACCCCCCGCTCATGCCCCGTGTCTGTCTCCTGTTGCCCCCCATCCTCCGCTCATGCCCCGTGTCTGTCTCCTGTTGCCCCCCACCCCCCGCTCATGCCCCGTGTCTGTCTCCTGTTGCCCACACCCCCTGCTCATGCCCCGTGTCTGTCTCTGTTGTTCCCCCACCCCTGCTCATGCCCTGTGTCTGTCTCCTGTTCCCCCCACTCCCCGCTCATGCCCCGTGTCTCTCTCCTGTTGCCCCCCACCCCCGCTCATGCCCCGTGTCTGTCTCCTGTACCCCCCACCCCCCGCTCATGCCCCATGTCTGTCTCCTGTTGCCCCCCCACTCATGCCCTGTGTCTGTCTCCTGTTCCCCGCACCCACTCATATCCCGTGTCTCTCTCCTGTTGCCCCCCACCCCCCGCTCATGCCCCGTGTCTGTCTCCTGTACCCCCCACCCCACGCTCATGCCCCGTGTCTCTTTCCTGTTGCCCCCGACTCCCCCGCTCTTGCCCCGTGTCTGTCTTCTGTTCCCCCCACCCCCCACTCATGCCCTGTGTCTGTCTCCTGTTCCCCCCACCCCCCCCTCATGCCCCGTGTCTGTCTCCTGTTGCCCCCACCCATGCCCCGTGTCTGTCTCCTGCATTCCCCCACTCCATGCTCATGCCCCGTGTCTCTCTCCTGTTGCCCCCCATGCCCCCCGCTCATTCCCCGTGTCTGTCTCCTGTTGCCCCCCACCCCCCGCTCATTCCCCGTGTCTGTCTCCTGTTCTCCCCACCCCCGCTCATGCCCCGTATCTGTCTCCTGTTCCCCCATCCCCCGCTCATGCCCCGTGTCTGTCTCCTGTTCTCCCCACCCCCCGCTGATGCCCCGTGTCTCCCTTCTGTTGACCCCACCCCCCGCTCATGCCCCGTGTCTCCCTCGTGTTCCCCCACCCCCCGCTCATGCCCCGTGTTACCCCCCGCCCCCTGCTCATGCTCCGTGTCTCCCTCGTGTTCCCCCCACCCCCCGCTCATGCCCCTTGTCTCTCTCCTTTCCTCCCCACCCCCGCTCATGTCCCGTATGTGCCCTGTATCCCCCCGCTCATGCCCTGTGTCTCCCTCGTGTTCCTCCCCACCCGCTGCTCATGCCCCGTGTCTCTCTCGTGTTCCCCCCACCACCGCTCATGCCCTGTGTTTCCTTCTTTTCCCCCCCACCCCCTGCTCATGCCCCGTTTGTACCCTGTTCCCTCTCACCCCCCGCTCATGCCCATGTGTCTCCCCTGTGCCCCCCCAACCCCGCTCATGCGCCGTTGTGTTCTTTATACACCCCGCCTTCCCTTTCCATGGTGGCCATCTTGGTAAAAGATTTTGCTTCCTACACCGAGACGCCGCAGGCGTCCCGGCGTAGGAAGGAAAATCTTTTTGTTTTTTTTACCTCCCGGCATTCCCACTTTGAGGACATAAGATGTTAGTGGTCTTCATCTATTGAAAAGGATGTTATGGTCACGTTGTACTAATAAAAACCTTTAAAATTTAGTTAAAAAAAAATGTTACAGGGACGTTATGGTTAAGTTGCACTAATAAAAACCTATGAAATTCAGTGAAAAAACTTTGTTAAAGGGACGTTATGGTAAAGTTGCGCTACTAAAAACCTATGAAATTCAGTGAAAAAACGTTGTCAAAGGAACGTTATGGTTCCAAGTAAAACCGAAAAACCCTTGAAATTCGCCAGTTATGGTAAGCTAAGCAACCATAACTCGCGCCACCACCGTGCACTGCTAAGACTAACACCCAGGACATCAAAGATGACATCACAAATGTCATTGATGACATCACTGATGACATCACATGTCTTTCTCACTCTTTTTTCTTTTGCTGACATCTCTAGGCCACATGGTTTTCTTCAGTAACAGTCAGAAACTAAACATTTTATTTTATTTGTAGATGTATCCTTCAAGTAGGTTCTTACAGTAATTCTGTTAGAGTCCAGTCACATCATATGAAACATATACATATGGGAAGACACAAGCTTGAAAGACAGCAATCCTTTTTGTGCATAAATATAATCAATAGACTTATGAGCACTTTCTGATAGTTCTGTTGTTTTTTTTTATGGCTGTACTTTCCCTGTGGATCCAATCACATCAAGTGATACATATACATAGGGTGAATAGCAGCTTTGAAACAGAGCAATCATTTATTTGCATGAAAATAATCAGTTAAATTACGAATTGTTTCTGCTACTACTTGTGCTTTTTTGCTAACTTCACTTTCCCTGTATATACCCATATTGGTATGCGTTCTTGTGTCTTTGTGTTTTGTCTATAGTAATGTTTTATTAGCTACATATTACATATTTCACAGTACACAAAAATCTATTAAGAAAACAATTATTATTTCATTATTCAACATATTAACATTACGAATATTATACCTTCATCTTGTACACTGTACACCATGTTATGTTTCTGTATCAGTAGCTTAGTATACTAGATAGAACCCCATAATAGAATGCTATTTATATCAATGCATCGTTCAATGCACTAATTAGGGTATGATATTTATTGCAATGATCCTTGACACTTGTTTCGCAACATTATAATAAGAATCCCTTGTACACATATTTCATGAAAAGTACATACACATGTGATGTCATCAGTGATGTCATCAATGACATTTGTGATGTCATCTTTGATGTCCTGGGTGCTAGTCTTAGCAGTGCACGGTGGTGGCGCGAGTTATGGTTGCTTAGCTTACCATAACTGGCGAATTTCAAGGGTTTTTCAGTTTTACTTGGAACCATAACGTTCCTTTGACAACGTTTTTTCACTGAATTTCATAGGTTTTTAGTAGCGCAACTTTACCATAACGTCCCTTTAACAAAGTTTTTTCACTGAATTTCATAGGTTTTTAGTAGAGCAACTTAACCATAACGTCCCTTTAACAAAGTTTTTTCAATGAATATATATATATATATATATTCAGTAAAAAACTTTGTTAAAGGGACGTTATGGTTAAGTTGCGCTACTAAAAACCTATGAAATTCAGTGAAAAAACTTTGTTAAAGGGACGTTATGGTTCAAAGTAAAATTGAAAAACCCCGTGTGTCTACCCCTCCCGCCCACCCCCCGCTCATGCCCTGTGTGTCTCTCCCTCCCGCCCACCCCCGCTCATGCCCCGTGTGTCTCTACCTCCCGCCCATCCCCATTCATGCGCCGTGTATCTACCCCTCCTGCCCACCCCCCGCTCATGCCCTGTGTTTACCCCTCCTGCCCACCCCCCCGCGCATGCCCCGTGTGTCTACCTCTCCCACCCACCCCCCACTCATGCCCCGCTCATGCCCCGTGTGTCTCCCCCTCCCGCCCACCCCCCGCTCATGCCCCGTGTGTCACTATCCCTCGCTCACCCCCTGCTCATGCCCCGTGTGTCTCTCCCGAAACACCCACCCCCCGCTCATGCCCCGTTTGTCTCTCCCTCCCGGCCACCCCCCGCTCATGTGTCTCTCCCGCCCACCCCCCACTCATGCCGTGTGTGTCTCTCCCCTCCCACTCAACCCCCGCTCATGTCCCGTGTGTCTCTCCCCTACCACCCACCCCCCGCTCATGCCCCGTGTGACTCTCCACTTCCCCCCACCCCCTGCTCATGCCCCGTGTGTCTCTCTCCACTTCCCCCCCACCCCCGCTCATGCCCCCGTGTGTCTCCCTCCACTTCCCCCCACCCCCGCTCATGCCCCTTGTGTCTACCCCTCCCACCCACCCCCCGCTCATGCCCCGTGTGGCTACCCATCCCGCCCACCCCCCGCTCATGCCCCGTGTGCCTACCTCTCCCGCCCACCCCCCCACTCATGCCCTGTGTGTCTACCCCCCGCTCAAGCACCGTGTGTCTACCCCTCCCGCCCACCCCCCGCTCATGCCCCGTTTGTCTACAACTCCCGTTCACCCCCCCGCTCGTGTCCCGTGTGTCTACCCCTCCCGGCCACCACCCCGCTCATGCCCCGTGTGTCTACCCCTCCCGCCCACCCCCCGCTCAGCCCCGTGTGTCTGCCCCTCCCGCGCAACCCCCCATCATGCCCCGTGTGTCTACCCCTCCCGCCCACACCCCCGCTCATGCCCCGTGTGTCTACTCCTCACGCCTACCCCCCGCTCATGCCCCGTGTGTCTACCCCTCCTGCCCACCCCCCGCTCATGCCCTGTGTGTCTACCCCTCCCGCCCACCCCCCGCTCATGCCCCATGTGTCTAACCCGGTTGCCGAACCCCCGCTCATGCCCCGTGTGGCTACCCCTCCCGCCCACCCCCCGCTCATGCCCCGTGTGTCTGCCCCTCCAGCCCACCCCCCGCTCATGCCCCGTTTGTCTGCCCCTCCCGCCAACCCCCCGCTCATGCCCTGTGTGTCTACCCCTCCTGCCGAACCCCGCTCATGCCCCGTGTGTCTACCCCTCCCACCCACCCCCTGTTCATGCTCTGTGTGTCTATCCCTCCCGCCCACCCCCCGCTCATGCCCTGTGTGTCTACCCCTCCCGCCCAACCCCCGCTCATGCCCCTCCCACCCACCCCCCTGATCATGCCCCTTGTGTCTACCCCTCCGGCCCAACTCCCCCGCTCATGCCCCGTCGTCATGCCCCGTGTGTCTCTCCCTCCCGCCCACCACCGCTCATGCCCCATGTGTCTCTCCCTCCTGCCCACCCCCCGCTCATGCCCCGTGTGTCTCTCCCTCCCGCCTACCCCTCACTCATGCCCCGTGTGTCTCTCCCTCCCACCCACCCCCCCGCTCATGCCCCGGTTGTCTAACCCTCCAACCCACCCCCCACTCATGCCCCGTGTCTACCCCTCCCGCCCACCCCCCGCTCCTGCCTCCTGTGTCTACCCCTCCCGCCCACTGCTGCTCATGCCGCGCTCCTGCCCAGTGTGTCTTCCCCTCCCACCCACCCCCCGCTCATGCCCCGTGTGTCTCCCCCTCCTGCCCACCCCCCGCTCATGCCCCGTGTGTAATCCCCTCACGCCCACCCCATGCTCATGCCCCGTGTGTCTCTCCTTCCCGCCATCCCCCCGCTCATGCCCCGTGTGTCTCTCCCTCCCGCCCACCCCCCGCTCAGGCCCCGTGTGCCACTCCCTCCCCCCACCCCTCACTCATGCCCAGTGTGTATCTCCCTCCCGCCCACCCCCTGCTCATGCCCCGTGTGTCTCTCCCTCCCGCCCACCCCCCGCTCATGCCCCATGTGTCTACGCCACCCCCCCACCCGCCCACCCCCCGCTCATGCCACGTCATCAACCGGCGTACGCTACGCACACAACGAAAGCGCACATAGCGCGGCGCACACACAACAAATGTAGGCGGAACATGGGGCGTAACACGCGGAATGGGGAACAACGCGTGAAAATGTGGGCGTTACGGGGGAAGTACAGGAGGCAAATGCACGGAACGCCCACACGAGCGCCTACAACACGTATTCATGGAATTGAACAGGGGAAACGCGTGCGCCAAAAAAGACGTGCTAATCCAGAAACACGTACGCCAGCAGGAAGCATAAAAGTTCACGCAAACAACAAACAAGCTCAGACGCTACGATGAATATACCATTCCTCGCAGCAGTGGTCGTGGGACACCGCAGGAGGAGGAGGATAGTCAGGGCCAGAATTTTTACACCCAGGACCAGCCTTTTTGGATGCCTGATGACCAGGTGTATGGAAGGTACAGGTTTCCACCTCACATAATACTCGACCTGGTGAGTGAGTGGGAGGATGACCTCACATCACCCACCCTGTGCTCCCAAGCACTGAGCCCCTTGGAAAAGGTGCTCAATGTACTGCACTTCTTGGCCACTGGTTCATTTCAGCGGACAAGTGCCATAGTGGGGGGGGAGGTGTCACAAGCCATGCAGTCACGCTGCCTACACCAGGTGTTGACCATCATGACTGCACGCCCATCAGTCCGCAGGCACATATACTTGCCCAGAACACATGCAGAAAGGCAGGCTGCCGTCCAGGATTTTTATGGTGTGGAACACTTCCCCAAAGTGCTAGGTGCCATTGATTGCACCCATGTGGCTCTACGTCCTCCCAGGGCAACTGAGCACATCTATAGAAACCGCAAGCACTGGCATTCCATCAATGTGCAAGTAGTATGTGATGCCAAGGGAATCATCACGTCAGCGTATGCCAACTATCCAGGGTCCACCTATGACAGTTTCATTTACAGAATGTCAACCCTAAACTGGGACCTAGAAGCTGGGCGGCATGGCGATACATGGCTGCTTGGTGAATATAAATGCCTCTGCACATGCATGCGTGTCAGATACTGAGTAATGTCACAACCCCACTAATGATACCCATCATCACCTCCCCAGGGGACAGTGCCTACCCACTGAGCACCCACCTGATGATGCCAATTCGGAACCCCACCACACCACCCGAGGTAAGATACAACACAGCCCATATTGCAACCCGGGGCATAGTGGAGCGCACATTCGGAGTGCTCAAGTCACGCTTTCGCTCACTTGACCGCTCTGGTGGGCAGCTGCTATTCATGCCCCCAGTAGTGTGCAGGATCATAGTGGCAGCATGTGTCCTGCACAACGTTGCAACCCGCCGGGGCCTGCCGGTGGACATGGTGGTGCCCCCACATCCCCAAACAGATGCACGACCGCTGCGCATGGGAGGGGAAAGGGCACATGGTGAGGCAGCTCGTACGCAGCTGGTGGCTAAATACTTCACCTAAAATCACACCCCTGTGGAGTGCACACAGCCCTGGTACATATCAGCTGACAATCAATGATGATGACATAAGGGACAGTCAACTGTCACAACCATACCAGCCAGAGATTGGTCACCTGGAAGTGTTACATTGTGTGCATCCCTACCTACCCAAAGACAACCAATGCTGTGTCACAAAAAGACACACATTTATGCTGCATGAATGACTACCCCCTTGCAAAATAGAACATGAAAACAGCGCCATGTCACCCAACCCCTCCCCATCTCCACTACCCGACACACCATGGCATGTCATGCAATGTGAAAGCAAACAAAGGAATGCACAACACATGACACAAGTGTCACAAAGTGCACTGTCCCAAATGGAAACAGGCCACAGACAATATGCTCCCAGTAATCAATAACAAACAGCACACATTAGCAAATACTTACCAGCAACATAATACAGCAACACAGGATGAAACATTCCCAAAATATGACAGTACCAAATCAAAGTAATGCAATTTTTACAAGCTGAATAAGCCAGCACATCCACCCCTTCCAACTGCAGAGTGTTGACGTCAGGCACATGTGTCAGTGTACTGCATACAACATGAACTGCATCCGCAAAGGAGACGGCCTTGTGAAGACATGAAGAAGGTACCTGTGAATCAGTAGGAAGACATGGATGCTCAAGCACATATCAATACACCATGCAGTGTTCAATACAACAACAATCCCCACTAGGGATGTGCACACAGTTTTGACTACAGACTGCTCACACAGCTCATGGGAGCCCAATGTCACTGTGGCAGTCACTGTCACTTGGTCACACCCTTTGCAAGCCCATGGAAAGGGAAGCAGGAGGGGTGTGTGTCTCAGGAACCCAAGCATCTAACCCAAACACAGGGCAAGCCTGCATGTG
Organism: Ambystoma mexicanum; assembly: GCF_040938575.1. Lineage (NCBI taxonomy): Eukaryota > Metazoa > Chordata > Amphibia > Caudata > Ambystomatidae > Ambystoma > Ambystoma mexicanum. The sequence continues at coordinate 1,549,300,269 of NC_090929.1, forward strand.
CTCAGCTGGAATACACAGTGGATGTCCACAGGAGCAACACAAGTCAACACACTGTAAAATAAAATCAAAAATGGCCATGTGGGGGACGGGGGGGGGCAGCCAGGAGTTTCGAGGACAGGGTGCACACCAACACCCACCTGCGTGGATGTTGCGAAACTGCTGCTGTCGCTCTCTTCACCCTCTGCTTCTGCATCAGGAGGATGTGGTGCTATGGGAGGCAGCCCATGCAAAGCCCTGGTATGGTCCTCCATGGCAGCAAGCATACGGGTGTTAAAGGTCTGATTCTGGAGGATGATAGTGCGGAGATCCCCATGCAGCACCTCACGGGTTGCCTGCATTTCTGCACGCATGGCCTTGCGTGATGCCCGGATCTCCTCCCGAGTTACCTGCAGCTAAGCTGAGAGCGAACGTGTGAGCTGCTCCAGCTGCTGTTCTGACCTTAAATTTTGGGAAGCCTCAAGTACACTTAGAGTCTGTATGAGGAACTGGAGTTCTAACCTCAGGGCTTTCCTGTGGCCCTGTGACTCCACAGAAATGGCTTCCCACAGAGTCTCCTGTGCCGTGCCTCGGGTCCCTGTTGGACGCCAACATGTCTTCCCTGTGTGATTGGCAAATGGAGTCTGTTGCCTGCTGTTGTTGCTCCATCTGCCTTTCAGGGGGGAGAATGGAAGTGGCCACCCTCTCAATTGCCTGAGCCATCATTTCAACTGATGCTCCCTGTTGTGCTGCAATACCGTACATGGAGTTTTCCCATACAGTATTGCCTGGTGGTGCACGGCCACCGCGTCGGCGGGCACCACACCTGTTTGGGGCAAGGCGATCTGCACCTTGCTGTGCCGGCACTGCCTGAGGCTGCAGGACTGCATTCCCCCTCTGATCTGCTGGCCCAGGAACAGGATCAGATGTTGTGGAGGGTGACTCTGCATCCGTAACCGCCAAAGGTGGAGTTACCAACACTGACATCCCCATAGAGGGTTCTACCCCTGGTGCAGCTAGGTTGAACAGAACAGAATCCCTTCCAGAAACACTCACCTGCGACAGCACATTAGTCTCATCATCCGATTCAGCACCTGAATCATAGAGGTCTGGGGAGGTGCAACCAGAGACACCCCTGGACAGTATGGTCTGCAATAAGATTGGGTTTTCACCCACCACAACACCACGTCCTCCACTGGTGCCCGGTCGTGCCTGAGATTCCTCCTGGGTCTGCATCATCTCCTCCACCTCTACAGCATCAAGTGCGGCATCACCTGCAAAAACATGAAAGACAACAAATGGAAACAGGCATGAGCACCATAGCACACACAAAGGCCTTACAAGCCAGAGATCCAGTACATGATTTACACATGTCCCACATGACAATAACCCTGGCATGCATGCACTGTCAATGAGTTGGAAAGGGAGGCAAAAAGCAGACACTGAGGACACCAAGATGGAAAAGCAACACATTTGCTGCATGCTGGGTAGCACTGGCATCACACATTAGCCTGTGAGTGGCATGTCCAATACACATACATGACACATGCCAGCACACAGATGGCATGTAGCCTAGCCATGGTACATTTGACAAGTACAGCCATATGTCAGTGAATGAGTACTGTCAGCCATCCATGTGAGATTGACATGATGAGATGAGAAATGCTAAATAGTGTGACAAAATGCGCATGTACCACACACTGCAACCCATCCAGTGTACAATAATACAGTGATCGCAGGCAGATGTACACATCAATGGTTGGTCACTTCAACATGTCAGGAAACAACTATCACGTTCCACATTCAAACAGGCCCCAGAAATGAATGTGAGCAGGCCAATACTCAATCAGCCTGAATGGTCTAATCATTCACATCACAAGGCAACAAATGTGGGCCAATATGGGGTGTAATCAATGACAGAAGCATGTCACATATTTGGCATTAGGGCAGAAAAATGCATTGAAAAAATGGGAGAATTGAAACAATCAGCCTGAATGAACACTGAAAAATTCAGTACAATGTTGCAGCAAGATGACAGTTCAAGGGCAAATGAAGTTATGTGGCGCTAATTGGCTACTGTGGGCATAAGGGTTACTGTCATACCCAAATCCAAGGCCGGTGAATGTTTTGGAGGAAGCACATGGGTGACCCATACCACTCAGGAGTACACACCCTCACCTGGCACTCAATCAAAACCCGTCACCCAAACAACATACATATGGATTACACACTCATGCATGGGCACTCACCGGACAATGCGTCGTAATCTGGTAGGTCTCCCACCCCTTGGATATGTTCCTCTGTGACGAAGGTTCCAGCAACAGACTCATGTTCAGTGAGTTGGTTGTTCTCTGGTGGAGACCCACCGCCAGTCACCAGAGTAGAGGCATGATTTGAGGCCAGCTTGTTCTTTGCTCTGCGTTTCAGGTCATTCCACCGCGTGTAGCAATCATCAGCTGTGTGCCTCACAAATTCAAGGGCACAAATCGGGTCTGCGATGGTCTGCCAGTGTGCCCTACGTTGACCAGGTGTGGTCTTGCACCCTGCAGTCACCACCATTTCGCGGCTATGTGCCGACACATAGGCCACAAGTGCATCAAGTTCGGCTTCATTAAAGCTAGGCTTCCTTGACGTGCCGGAGTGTGTAGCCGTGTCTGGGGTCTCAGCCTGTAGTGCCAGAGCACCCCTCTTCTTCTTTTTCAAAGGTGGTGCGGATCTTGAGTGGCTTATGCCGCTCTGATCAGCAGGGGCAGAAGCCCAGGTGGACTGGGTACTAGAAGTGTGCGAATGCACAATGACCATATGTCTTGGTGCAGGCATTGGCTGCAGGGTGCCGTTGGCAGGACCAACGTCGGTTTGATGGACCTGGACCGACACTGTCCCGGCTAGGAGACTCAGAGCTGGGGTGAATAGAGCTGCAGCTGCCCCTGCAGCCTCCACAGCCTGCCTACTTGGGGCAGCAGATGACATTGCTGCCCCAGATCCACGTGGCCTGGTGACAGCATTTTTCACTGCCACACGTGGCTTAGACTTGCTGAGCTGGAAGTAAGCCTGGGAGTCATCCTGTGCTGGTTCAGGTGCCAAAAAGGGCCGGTCCAGCAAGGGCAGAGCTGGGATGGCGTCAGCTACGTTTCCCACAACCATGGGAAGGGGCATGGGTGGCCCTGATTGGTCCTGCACACACGGGGGTCTAAGGGCACCCTGCAAATCCTAGCCACGTCCCTTACTGCACCCACCATGACCACCTTTTGGAGGTCGCCCACCTTTGCCTCTCTTACTGCTTGGTCGCCTCCCACCCATGGCATTGATGTTGTTAAGCGTATGGGATTTGCAGTAAACAAGTGTCCTGGGCAATTGGCGTGAAAGGGGTAGGGTACTAGATGGAATTCGTACCTTAGTGCTCTAGCAAGGCTGTATGTGACCCCTGGGGGAAGATGAAGGGTCACGCAACGCACAGGCACACCAAAAACAAAAGCACACGTGCACGCAACCCCTGGTAGACCACGTGCGTGGAAAAATATACCCGCACTACGCTGTGACACCCAGAAACACAAAAATAAGCGTACGCGTGTTACACGCAGCCTACAATGACCTCTGAAGGGGTATGCGACACACGGGGGCAACCACAGTTGGAAAATACGTGCGCGACTCACCGTCTGCCTTGTAAAAGAACATGAAAAAGATGCACGTGTGTGCGTAGGCAACACCCCCGCCAAAATATGAAAAGAACGCAGTCTGAGGAAACAGGGAGTACGAACTGGAAATGTTGTGAAGTAATCGCGTGTGAACCGACAAGAAGTACAAGATACACCCGCTCGCTCTCCACAATAAGCACGTACAAGGAAATAGCGTGATACTTGTACCTTTTAAGCCAGCCCACACGTGAAACGTCACTTACGCGCTTACGCGCTAAGGCCCTTTCCTCCAATAGCACAGTGACATGCAGTTTTCTCACGTGCTGATTCACTATGCACCCGTTTTGTGGGCAACACCTGCGTGCCTAATGTCACTGACGTGCATACGCGCTAAGGGCCTTTCCTCAAAATACACGCTGAGGTGCAATTTTTTCACGTGCCAAATCACTCCGTATCAAGCTGGCCACGCGAATATACACGGAAGACCACGTTCCTGCCCAAAAGGTCATTTTCTTGCCCCCCAGAGCCCTGAGCACGCTCCCACCTGCCATCTGCTGCTGCCTGACTGCCTGCTGCCCACGTGCCCTGCTGTTTGCTGCCTGCACGTCAGCCAGGGGTGCAGTTGCTGTGACCACCCCTGCTGGAACTGAAGACTCCCGACTGGGATACCATCGCTCCACAGCCCAGCCCCAGGACCCAGTTGCCGACCCACACCTGCCTCTGGGGTTGCCATGTCGGGCAAAACACCATCTGACACCACTGGCAACCCCCAGCCAGAGAGGCAGAGGGCCACCAGCTTCAGTGCCAGGGAAGTTGGTGCCCTGGTGGAGCAAGTCCTGAGGCAGTATGATGCCCTCTCTGGAAGTTTGCGCACCGACAATGAAGGACGGACCAGGATCTGGATGGATATTGTGACTGCCATCAACGAGGAGGGGGTGGCAGTCCGCGACATCAAACATGTCCAGAAGCGCTGGGAAGTCTTCAGGTCCAGGACCCTCGACAAGGCCCAGCACCTCTTGAAGGCAGCGGATGCCAAGGGGCGCCAGGGCCACCTGTCAGACCACCAAATGAGGGTCTTGGAACGCACACACCCAGCGCTCCACATCCAGGTCCTTGAGAGGCAGACCCGTCTGGAGTCGAGCGGTAAGTGTACATGCATACTGAGTGGACGCTGTGTGGTGTGCCAGTAGTGTGCAGGTTGTACATGTGTATTTGTAGGGCCATGTATGGATGTGTATGTACAGGGGCATGAGGCTGACACATGTGAGTCCTCTCATGTGTGAGACACATGGATGGTGTATGTGTTGGTAAGCATGCAGGCCAAATGCAGGTGTGGGAGCACACGTGTTTGAATTACTGTGTATGTACGTTGGCATGGTTGTGGTGTCACACATGGATGGTGGTTCCAGCTGCACGTATCTGCACTGTGTACATGTGCATGTGTGTGTATTTGACAAGTGTGCAACTGTGATGAAACATGGATGCATGTGACACTGACATGTAGAAGGCTGAATGGCAGATGTGACATGGATGGCGATCTCATCACTGCGACAGTTGGTGGAGATGTAGACATGCATGTAAGTGTGGTGGCCTGTGTGCATGTGTTGTGCACTCCCCGTGTTTCATGTGACATCAGGCTCACCTTCGGCTGCTCGTGCTGTTGTTTGTGTATGGATGGTGCTGCCTGGTGGAATAATGCTGTTGAATTGATTATGTGTGTGAGTTGAAATGACATGTGTGTTGGGGAGTGTGATGCCATGTCTGAAGTTTGACACTGACACTCATGTACAACTGTCATGTGTGTATCAGTCCATTGTCCAGTGCCCTGATTCCTTTGTTCTATCTCTCCCTGTCTGCAGTGTCAACTGATGAAGAGGGCGGAGAGGGTGCTGTGGAGCAGAGCGGCAGGGATCGCACCTCCAGCCGGAGACGCAAGGCCCGGCTCCCCTCCCAGGTTGCCATCTTGTAGGGGAGTGAGGAGTCTGGTGCCACGTCCCAGGCGTCAGCTGCCAAGGGTAGGTCCAAGAGGCAGAGGTTGGAGGTGGACTCCTCGGCAGCAGAAGGGGCAGCTGAGACCCCACAGGGTCCAACGGAGGAAGATGGCACAGAGTCATCCAGGTTGGTGGGTGGTTTGGTGGAGGATGAGGCCGTGGACAGGACACACACAGGGTCTGGAGGTGGGGATTCCACTGGTGCTAGTGGTGCAGTGCAGGGGCAGGGACAGGAGGCAGCACAGGCCACCGTGGAGGTGCCTGTGTGTAATCCTGTCCCTGATCCAGTGACTGCATCATCCCACATCAGCAGCGATGCCTACATCCAGACCCGTTTTCAGGGATGTGATCCGCTTACAACAACTGGCCTTCCTCTCCCTGCGGACGTGGCTATCCAGGACCGGGTTGAGCCTGTCCTGAGTGGGATGGCGTTGCGTCAACGGGGCATGCAAGGTTACCTGCAGTGTTTTTGTGAAGACACTGCACGTCATCTCGAATGCCTCGTTGACCGTGTTGACCTACTGGAACTGGTCACCAGGGCTGGATTCCTCCATTTGCTTGACCTTGTTCTGACCCCCTCCTCACCTGAACACCCTACGCACCAGTCATCCTCCATGCCATCCTCCCACCCATGTATCACCTGGGTACCCTGTGGAGCTGCCTCTGACCCAGCGGCCAGGCTGGTGAGGGACACATCCCTGCCACAGTCGGGAGTCAGACGTCCAGCAGGGGTGGCCACCACGACAACTGCACCCCAGCCGGAGGAGGACATGCAGGCAGCAAGAACCAGGGCACAGGCACAGCAGCAGCAGCAGCAACAAGGTGGGAGCCATGATGGCTTGGGGCCATCGACATCGGAGGGGCAGGCATCGGCCGGAGGGCAAGAGGACCCAGGATTACAAGTGTCTTCCGTGTGGCAGCGGTTGGGCCACGCCTTTGATGCGGAGCGGCAGAGGCTGGAAGAGGCACGGAGCACAATGGTCAGGGCGGATAACTCCATGCGGAGGGCACTGAGGCGGGTCGAGTGCCTCGTGGCAATTCCCAGGGAGTTGGAGGTCAACATGTCATCGTCCCTGCGAACCCTCAGGGCCATGGAAAGGACCGCCTCCAGGACATTAAGCGGGAATTTGATGATGGCCTGGCCCAGGACATCGAAAAGTGAGCCGTCGGATGAGCCCTCTGCCATTATAAATAGTTTTTAGTGTTAGGTTTTATTTTCATTTTCCTTTGATTTGGGGTGATTGGACTATGCCCCGCACATTTGTATATAGTTTTTTTCTTAGGTAGTTTGTTAGGTAGGTTTCATTTCTTTTGTTGGGCTCTTGGACCCTTGACAATGGATTGAACATAGTTGGACAATGGATTAATTTGTACTTTTTCTTTGGATTCCACCATGGATTAATGGATTTTTCTTTTTTCGTTTCCATTGGATTTGCTTTGGTGGAGGGAGAGGTTGGACTATGTTTCTTTTGGATTTCTTTGGATTGGTTATATTTTTCATTTATCTTTTGGACATGCTTTTCATTTCATGTTTGCTATTTTTCTATGGTTTCATTTCATTGCTTTTTTGTCCATAATACATTTTGATATTTTACTTCCATGTGTGTGATTGGCTCATTGGGTTCATGCATGTGAAAATGTGGGTTTACGAAATCAAGGCCAACCAGTGTGTGTGTGTGACGGACATGTTTTGATGTACATAGTTGACTTTTGGTTTGTGTCTTGAGATAGGCATGTCAGTGTGGGGTGGATTGGGAAATCATTGCGTCTCAAGACTGGGGTGGCTTGCTGTGGTATTTTGGTGTAGAAGTGGGCCATGATTGTGCATCTTTATGTCATGTAGGGGGGGACATGAGTAGGGGCTTGCTGGCAGGTGCCCCTCACTGCTGGGGAGCAGGGGGTGTAGGGGAACATGAGTGGGGGCCTGCTGGCAGGTGCCCCTCACTGCTGGGGGGTGGGGGTGCAGGGGGACATGAGTGGGACATGAGTGGGGGCCTGCTGGCAGGTGCGCCTCAATGCTGGGTGGGTGGGGTGCAGGGGGACATGAGTGGAATATGAGTGGGGGCCTTCTGGCAGGTGCCCCTCAATGCTGGGTGGGTGGGGGTGCAGGGGAACATGAGTTGGTGATCACTAGTGCAAGGTGACATGTGGCCTGACTGGGGGGCATGCCCATGGTGGATGGGCTGCCTGCGGGACATGACCAGGGATGCAGGGTAGTCCCCTGTGGTGTGGGCTGCCTGCAGGGCCCATGGAGGGGGTTGAGGGCACACCTGGGAGGACCCACACTGCCAATTCACGTGTGGGACTCCCCGCGCTCCCCACTGGATACACATACCCCGCTCTGACTGCGAAATTGCGTGTGAAACTTCCCGCGCACCCCCGAAATACACGTACCCCGCTCGCACAGGGCCTACCGCGTGTGAAACTCCCTGCATACCACCCAAATACACATACCCTGCTCGCACAGGCCCAATCGCATGTGAAACTCCCTGCGAACCCCAGTAGTACACGTACCCCGCTCGCACAGGGCCAATCGCGTGTGAAACTTCCCGCGCACCCCCAAAATACACGTACCCCGCTCGCACAGGGCCAATCATGAGTGAAACTTCCTTCGCACCCCGAAATACACGTACCCCACTTGCACATGGCCTACCGCGTGTTTAACTCCCCGCGAACCCCAGTAATACACGTACCCCACTCGCACAGGACCAATCGCGCGTGAAACTTCCCACGCACCCCCGAAATCCACGTACCCCACTTGCACAGGGCCTACCGCGTGTGAAACTTCCCGCGCACCCCTGAAATACACGTACCCCACTCTCACAGGGCCTACTGCGTGTGAAACTCCCTGCATACCACCCAAATACACGTACCCTGCTCGCACAGGGCCAATCGCGTGTTAAACTCCCCGCGAACCCCAGTAATACACGTACCCCGCTCGCACAGGCCCTACCGCATGTGAAACTCCCCGCAAACCCCAGTAATACACGTACCCTGCTCGCACAGGCCCTACCGCGTTATAATTCCAGCGCACCCCAGGAATACACGTTCTCCGCTCAGCGTTTGCTGTGTAGCGGCCCTGTAAACTGGCCCAGGGTTAGCGCAGCCCTTTGCGCTGGATTGGGGATTTTAATGGCTTTTCCTTGCGCGAGGGGTGTTCTTGGGGGCTTAACTGGCGCTGCGGGATGTTCTCTGCGCCAGGGCTCTTTTTGCCTTGGGAATTCCATGAATACGCGGTGCACCAGAATGCTGTTTAGCGCACACGGCTGGCGCACGTTGGCGCACGATCCCTCTATGCGCTGCTCGCGTGCGCTGCCTCTACGCTGAAATCTATTAATTACCCCCTTAGTGTTCTGGAGTGACGTTTCTATCTCTTTTATTTTAATGTTTTCTAACAATTGTTTGAGAGGTGGATACCTATATGGATTGCTTTTTTTCTTATTTTCTCTATGTTGTCTTTCTTTTCTACAGAGTTGCTTTTTAGTAGGATTTGTGTTGTGTCTGTTGGGAAAAAAGAAAGTTTGGGTTTGAAAGTTGTGGAATACATATGCATGTATGGTCCATGGGTGTGACTGTACAGATGAATAGAGTGCTGTTTGATTGTGAAGTTGCATAATAGGTGTGGCTGGGCATTTGATTAGTAAGAGTCTGTATCTGTGTGATGGGCTTGGGTTGGTGAGAATGGGAGTAGTGGTGTGATTGAATATTTGGGGACATTGTGATGTGTTGAGGAAAACAGTGGGTGTTGTAAGGGTGGTGCTTGGATGGGAAAAGAAAGAGTGTGAATTTTGCAATATAATGAGTTAGAGTGAAATAAATGTTGATTGGGAAAGAATACTCTGGGCTAATATATAGTGGAAGTATATTACAATTACAGAAATATACATGGTACATCAATGTACTTACTTTGTAGGATGTGAAGGGTATTCTTTTTTTCGGAAGCTCGTTTCAGCAATCTTCTTCTTTCCTGGAATTGTAAAAGAAAATTAGTGGGTATATGTGGTAATGGTCAAGTATTTTTAGTAAGGCAGGTTATTTTTTATGAATGTAGGAGGAGATCTTGGGAAAAACAGTTAATGAAGTTGTGTCACCGATGGTGTACTAAGGTGTGTTAACTATGTTGTTAGAAGAATTGGAGTGTAGTTGTGTTTTGGACCTTGCAAGGAACAGGGGAAAAGGGGTGTGAGGAAAAGGTGCATATCTAGGTTATTTTTGCATTTCTGGTTTTGATAAAGGGTGTGCTACGTTTGTGTTGTAATGTATTTGTATTGTGTTGCAGTGTTTTTAAAGAATAGGGAAACTGTGGCCTAATGGTAATGTAATGGTGGATTTTTATTGCAACAGTGTTTGGTGTTTTATAGTAGAGATTGGGAAAGAAGAGTATGTTAAATGTAAGGTAAAGCGCTGTATATGGATACTTTGAAGGTATACAGAAATGTGAGAGCAGATGGAGAATGTGCTAGTGTAAGGGATGTAATGAGTGAGGTTGGAAAGTGTGACTTGTATATTGAATGAAAAATGGAAAATGCTAACCGTTTAAAAATGTTTCTTTTTAGGAGTATGTGCAAGAAAGTTAAGAAATGCATATCTGCATTTATAGAAGCACTGTGTGCACCTTTTCTGTAAAATAAAATAAAATCAGATGGAAAAGATTTGTAGCACTTGGTGTGTGTAAGTTTAATATGTTGGCAGTACATGCATACTTGCCAACATAATGCATTCCAATGTATAGGTGCTTATGTGGTCCTAGTTTTTCAGTTGCGTTCCGGCACTTATAGTTCCACTTTTCTCATTATATAACATGTACTACAAGTTCTAGATTGCAGAGAAACAAACAGGACTGGATAAGCACATGCAGATTGGAATTGGTTATGTTAGCAAGTATGCATGTACTGTCAACATATTATATACTTCCACAAACAAAGTGCCACTTAAAAATGTTGTAGTATGTCCTGCATGTATTTTTCATTTGTTTTAGGATAACGTTACACACAGTGCTGCTGTAAATGCACAGATGCATTATTTTACTTTGATGAAAATGCTCCTGAAAAGAAACATTTTTAAACTCACTGCATTTTATATTTTTCATTCGATATAAATATCACACTTTTGAATATTCCATTCCAGTCCTGTTTTTTAGTTTGCATTGTGGGAGTTGTAGTCCGAGATTTTTAATGGGACAAGTGGAATTACAAGTCACAGAATGCACTAAACAAATGAAGACTTGATGAGCACCTACAGATTGAATTGGGTCATGCTGGCAGGTATGTATATGCTGCAAACATATTAAACTTGCACACACCTAGTGCCATGTAAAATCTTTTTACAGGTTAAGTAAGAGCAACCATATATATATAAAAAAGTTTCAGAAAATACTTAAAAATATACGCATCCCTGTACCATGTATTGTTAGATGCAGATGTACTTGAATGTGGAAATAGAAATCTTGGAGAGCTTAACAGCAGTGCTTTATGCAGATGGCTGCAATTAACAGGAGATATGTACTCTCAGATTTCAAGTGTACATATGAAGTGTTGAACTGAGATGGCAGGGTTAGGTGTAGAGTGTTTGGATGTGATTGGCTGACACATGTGTGACTGTAAGAAAGCATCCGATGAGGGAGTGTTGCAAACATGAAAATGGAAGGGGTAGGAGGGCTGCCCTGTGTAACTGCATCTGTGGACACATTGGTAGTCCACGGACACCGGGCGTTCCATCTGGGTTTTTTAATAATGCCTGGCATGGAAAAGGGACTGTGGGGATTAGCCAATCAGGTTTCCTGGGTGTGGGGTACAGGAAGAGAGGGTAGAAAGAGTTGTGTTTGTTGTGTGTAGTGAAGATGGCTGTGGCTATGGCTGTGGTTTTAAGGAAGCAGAGTGTTTGGTGTTTGGATTTTGTGAGATTCTTCAATCCAGTCATTGAAGGTGTATGCTGACAATCATGGCATCTTTGAAAGTATTGAATTCGAAGAAGTGGACGTTTTGTGGCATGTAGTTTGTGGGTTAAACTGGGCAAGCTTGCTTTCATTCTGTGACAGTATAGCTCACTTTAAATGTCAGACATTGTAACTGTGCATCGTAGAGGGAACTTTTTGGGGTATGTGACTGCAATGCATGTGCGTTTGCCCTGAAGGAATTTTTCAAAAGCCTAATGGAACTGTTTACTGCTGCAAAGATCATTTATTCTGAAATGAATCAGAGACAAGCACAGAGATGTCCAAACATATTCAGTAAACCCATGGAAGTGACCTTGTGAATAAAGCTGCATCTGCTTTTTTATATGCTGAAAGAATGTCATCTTTTGAGAATGATAATATCAGGTCTGATTGGTTTGACTCTTTTTTGTGAAGATGGAGTTAATTTCACAGATGTCAGAAATGTGATTTTTCTTTACAATGTGAGGAATGCATTGAAAAATGTACTGTGAGAAAATTGGAAGGGGAAATATAGAGTGCCCTGTAGTACAGTACATAAAACAAGTTAAAAAAAAAGTGTTTGTTAACAAACTCAAAAAGAAAACAAAAAAGGATCTTTTCACAGCCACCATTTCAGAATAAATTATTTATATTGAGTTTAAACCTCTCCACCCCCTTCAATTTGACGTTCTGTCCGCGAACATCACAAATGTTCATGGATGACACGTTCCACATCCAGGTCTTTTGAGGGTGCCTGGCATGGAAAGGGGACTGCAGAAACTGCAGACAGTCGTGGATCAGCCAATCAGGTTTCCTCGGTGTGGTGTACAAAAAAAAAAGGGTAGCAGGAGTTTTGTTTGGTGAGAGCACAGAAGATGGCTATGGCTATGTCTTTGAGGAGACAGAGTGTATGGATTTTGGGGGAATATTGATTCTGTTGGGTGAAGGATCAACCACAAGTGCAAGTCGCGTGCCAATAACGCTGACAAATCTACCCCAGTCAAGGCATCTACTGAGACTCCCCCTCAAAGGAGCGCTTCTTAATGCAAGATTGCTTGTCGCACATGCCACTGACATTGCCTACCTAATCATAGAGGGTAAGCTCGACTTCTTAGCCATTACAGAAACATGGCTCCATAGCGCAGCAGGACCTGCCCTCATGCTAGCGATCCCTGATGGCTATACTATAGCCAGACAAGACTGTGACAGCACTCGAGGAGGTGGTATCGCCATCATTTCTAGAACATCTCTAGGCCTACGACTAGCCCCGCCCATTTGTTACAATCTTGTGAAGCCCTCTCTGTCAAATTCCAGATAAATAACTCCCAAACTCTGACCATCCACCTAATATATAGACCACCTGGTCCACTCGGCACCTTTGAGGAGGATCTGCACAACATACTTACCAACAACTTCAAACCATCCTCACAAATACTCTTATTAGGGCACCTTAACCTCGGCTTTATGGACCAAACAGACAAACACGCCACAGATATAGCCAACATAATTAAGGCACTAGGTCTTTCCCAAAAAGTTAATAAACCCACCCATCAAAAAGGCAGAATATTGGACTGGATAGCGGATTGCAATTGTACAGTTTCCATCTCTTCCATCCTGCCGCTCTCCTGGACAGACCATTCACTGGTGTCCTTCAACCTATCTGTTATAGATTTACCCCACTGGTGCCCCCAGTAGCGCCACCTTGTCTAACCAGAAAATAAAACAAGTATCACAGTAAAGAAAATTTTCCCTGCTATCCTTCCCACCCTCAATTCTCTGCCAGAAGATCTTGACCCTAGTACCCTAGTTCAAGAATTTAACAATATTATGCTCATTACCTTGGACAGAATTGCCCCCCTCAAACTGAGAACTAATAAACCTTTAGCCCACCTAAACAAATGGTTTACGCCTCAACTTAAAGACCTTCGTACATTAAAAAGAAAAAATGAAACCAACTGGAGACTCTGCCCCTCTAGTGAGAACAAAACTAAATTATCTGCACTGTCCTCACACTATAAGAAAGAAGTCTGCCAGGCCAAACGCAAATCGTATGATGAGCGCCTTGACAATTCTAATTCCAATATGGAAGAACTCTTCTCCATACTTAAAGAACTTGAGTCCCCAGTAGCTGCACCTGACACCTGTACTAAAGATAAATCATGGTGTACAGACATCAAACAGGCACTATCCACTAAAATTGTCACTCTTCAAAATACAATTCAGCAAAAAAAATAATTGTTGAACCTACAGCACTCGCCAAATAGCCCTGCGACTAATGCTTCACCACTGGCCCATAATAACACGTTCAACTTCTCCAAAATGTCTCCCTTGGAAGTAGAAAAAATGATCTTGTCTCTGAAGCCCTCTAACTGCAAAGGTGATATCTACCCAGCCCAACTAATAAAAGACGCTGCCAGAGAACTATCCCCATTCATCACCAAACTGATTAACGCCTCCTTTGCTACAGGCGCTGTTCCTGCCAACCTCAAACAGTCTTGGGTGCTACCGCTCCTCAAGAAACAAACCCTAGACCCTCTTATCCCCACTAATTACAGACCTATTACCAAGGTTCCATTTTTACTCAAAATACTGGATAAAGCCACCTACAATCAAATTCAAAAGCACCTTGAACACTTCAAACTGCTTGGTAACAGAGAATCTGGCTTCCGCCCATTACACGGAACAGAAACAGCCCTCATTGATTTAAAGACCCAAATAGACGAGCTAAGAGACAAAGGGAAGTCAGTACTTCTGCTCCTACTTGATCTCTCAGCCGCATTTGATTTGGTCAACCACAAAGTACTCTGCCAACATCTTGACTCTGCTGCCCACTTCTCTCTGGAAGCCATCAAATGGATTAGGTCCTTCCTAAGCGAGAGAACAACGAGAGTCTTCTCTCCCTCGGCAGCTGCAGACCCTACCCCCATTCTCTGTGGGGTCCCTCAAGGATCTTGTTTCTCTCCAACCCTCTACAATATCTTCACCAAACCCTTGTTCAATGATTTGGACCATATGGGTATCACCTACACCAACCACGCAGATGATACCCAGATTCTCCTCCCGCTTTCTGGGGATCACAGCAAAGACACAGGGTTGGTGAACAAAGTGGATCTTATCATCCAAACATGGATGGCCACCAACGGCCTATGCTTGAACGACTATAAGACCGAGTTGATAATTCTGGTTTCACAAGACAATATCAAATAACTAAGGCAGGAATTCTCCTCTTTCGACATTGACGGGAATACCATTAAAGTCTCCAAGGAGGTAAAAACCCTTGGCTTCTACTTGGACTCCACACTGTCCTTTGATAAACAGATCAGATCACTGACCTCTTCCATGGCCTACACGTGTAAGCTACTTAGAGCGGGAAAGCCATTCCTCTCTGACAACAGTTGTCTGAACTGGCTAGAGCCGTAATACTCTCCAGAATTGACTACTGGAATGCGCTTTACAGTGGCGCTAATAAAACAACCATCCACAAGCTCCAAACTTTACAAAATAATGCCATAAGAGCAGCCTTAGGAATAAATAAGAGGACTCACATCTCCCCTCTTAGACACCATCATAAATGGTTATCCACAGCCAACAAAATACAGTTGAAGTTGTTGTCTCTGACCCACAAAGCTCTCAACAACGTGGCCCCCATGTATCTGATAGCTAAAATCCAGAGAAGAATCACTCATAGACCAATGAGAGCCGGCAATGCTAATTGTCTGACCATACCCAAATACAAGCTTACAACTATTGGTGGTAATAGTTTCCCTATAAAGGCAGCCAAATGCTGGAACTCCTTGCCTCAGGAGTTGAGAGCTGGCCAACCCTACTCACATTTCAGAAAAAAATGTTATAAAACACATTATCCTGCTACAGACCCCTGCCTTGACCTGTTAGGATATGCTTGCTACCAGGGCCTGACCAAGAGCCGTAGTGATACACGGAGGTGATGTCTATGCATATCCATGCACTTCTGATGGCTTTACTCGCGCATCAGTAAAGGGTATCCTACTTCTGTATATACTTGTACATTATGTCTTCTCTGTATTTATTTAACTTCTGTATCCTTGTAATATTGTAACTATGTAAGCCTTGTAATATTTGTAACTATGTAAGCCTTGCATCTTCATTCTGCTGTGCCCTCGTACCTACGGGTTTGGTGCGCATAACAAATAAATAAACAAACAAACAAACAAGGTCTATTGAGTGCACTGTGGATTGGCTGAACATCATGTATTCCATGAATTTGAAGTGTCATGGTATGGAGTGCGGGGAATGAAGTAGGTGGATTTCCTCCCGTTTTGTAACAGTATGTTTCCTTTGAAACATCTGGATATTATTGTTGTTCATTGTGGATGGAATAATTTGGGTTATGTTAATGGAATTTCATTGCAGTTTGCAATGAAGGATACATTTGGAAAGTTGATGGAACTGTTTCCAGATTCAAAAATGATTTCTTCTCGGACTACTCAGAGACAAATGTGGATGCATTCGAATTTATTTTGTCCTCAAATGGAAAGAAACAGGGTGCAATGTGAACAAAGCAATATGTGCTTTTTTGCGAGAGGTTGGCATGATATCTTTTCATAATGAAAACATTACATTTGATATTGTCAACACTGTTCGAAGAGATGGAGTACATCTAGCTGATGTGGGCAATCAAGATTTTTCTGGAAAGCATTCAAAATGCATTGAAGCAGTTTCTGTGAACATATACAGTATTGAGTGAAGTGTTGTTTATCAATTGTGTTCAACACAATTGCAAAATAGACAAAAAGAAATTAGAAGTACTTTCTGTGAAAGTTATAAGAAATATTAACGTTCTGTAGAATTTTTGTTAATTTAGTACTTAAACGAAACATTGAAAACACATATAAAAGTCTAAAAGACAAAAAAAGGTTCTTTTAAAAGCCACCATTTTTGTACAAAAACAATAAAAATTGTTTCTATCCCTCCACCCCTTGCCTGGAATTGTTTAGGTGGCTGCGGACATCCATGCTGTCCGTGGACTATGCATGCTGCAAAGGAGCCTGTGAGGTTTTTTTTTCAGTTCCATCTTTTAACTGCGAAAGGTGACTCCTAAAGGAACCTTTTTTGTGGTTTTAGTATTTTATATTTTTTTAGGAGTGGCAAGGTAAGGTGAGGATGAGAAGGGAGGGAAGGGGCACACAGAGATGTGTGGCAGGTTGACATAGGAAGATGTTGGGCTGGCCTTAACTTTAAGGTAGGTGGCAGTGTTTCTCATGCTCTTTGACCGTGGCCTCGAAAGCACTTCAAAACTGCTCCCCCTACATCTCACTGCTTTGCAGTAAAACATAGCACTGTGACCCTCCAAAGGTAAGGCTCAACAGTGTTTGGAATGGCCTGCAAAGCAGCTGTTGGGATCCTCTGTCCCAAAGGACTACCCTTGGGGGTAACTGGAGCAGCTGAGGAAGACATGGTAGACAGTGTCAACCTACTTCTCCATCAGATCACCTGTGTGGCTAAATCTGGTGATTGAATCTGGTGTGGTGCCACATGGAAGTAGTCCTGTAGGGAGTACAGCCCAGGTTTTCCATGACTGGGTACAACCTTGCACTCAGTGCATCTCACCTTGGCTGCCCAAGCCATTAGTACATCCCCCATGGTGGTAAAAGCTGCCACCCCAGGAGTTACTCTGGGTGCTGGAGACAGGGACTTCCTCTACTTCATCTTCATCTTTCTCTTCATCTCTATCTGCATTTACGTGCCTATTCCCCTGTCCAGGACCTCCAGATGGTCATGGTAGTGATGGTGGTAGTGGCTGGGGAGTAGGAATGGCCATAGCTGATGCCATTTTGCAGGAGGATTGCAGCTTTTCCAAGTAGCTTTGCAAGGTGCTCTCTCCTGGATAGCCGGATTGAGACTGACTGAATGAAGTAATGGAGGAGCATTCCACGGACTGTGCGACTAACGCCTCAAAAATAGGCCGTGAAAAGTTGAAAGAAGTTGCCAGATTAACCAAGTACGGATCTAGGCACTCTGGAAAGGTACAGTTTCATCTTGAAACATCCAAGATTGGCTAAAAATGTAGTTTTCAATTGTCTGTGGCCACAGACAAAGTCCTCGGACAGGCCGTATTGCTAGACGGGTGCGGTCACATAATGAAATCCAGGGATGTCCGTGGCTTTGATGGCTGTCCGCGGACACCCATCGGGTGGTGACGCAGAGCGCATGGGCTTGGGCGGCCGCAGAACCGGCGTGCTGTCCATGGACCAATTAAATGTGTGTCATGCAAAACCAGACATGCCTGGACACCACAACTGTCCGGGGGCACCTCCAATTTGTGGGCAGACACCTCGGACTGTCCGGGGTTCCACCCCCAAAATGGAAGTGTCCACAGACAGTCGCAGTGTCCGTGGACTATTATTAGGGTTTTAAAATATGACAGAATAATATAAAACAACATTTATAGTATAAGAGATGAAATTATTTAGGAAAGGATCGGGTATCGGAATGGGAAAACACAAATGGGAGAATTAGGAATTTCTGTCCAATAATGATCAGGTGAGGAAGGGAGTGAGGTTTCATCAAAGCTCTTTTCATTTACATTTTGGGAATTTGATGGGGATAATTGCTGGGAGGGAGGGGGACAGGTGCAGGAAGGACAGTGATAATGATCATGTTTAATCACATGATTTTTTTTACACCTTACAAGTTCTTAGTCATTACTGCTTTATCCAATTTTGCAGACAACATCATGATTTCATCATGTACAGTTGGGGATAGGGCTTCTCTTTCTGACTGTTGGGATTCTGCATAATTAAATTGGTGTGTTCATTATTCATGAAAACTGTGTACTATAAGGAAAAAGAAAATGTTATTTCAGTGAGGTATGTATAATTTACATTATTTATTTGTTTTAAACAATCTATTATTGACCATTAGCAATGTTATCAACACTCATTTCTTTGTTTGGGAAATTTTCTTCCAACCACTCAAGTGTGTTTGCCATTTCTGTAAAAATAAAAAAAAGTGATTTTTGCTTATAAGAAATGTTTATATAATGAATCGTAATAATACAAATATAAATACAGTGTACTTACTATTTAGTAAGAGCTCGTTTTTGAATAAGCACAGGTGCATGTGAGTATATATGCAGAGTTGTATTGACGTGACAAAATGAGGTGTACGGTTCTAGTTTGTGCTTGGTGCATTCCATAATATTTTGTGCTACATGAAAAAATTATATGTACATTTTTAAATGATCATTATGTACACAAAAGTATATTTGGGTGTAGTAAATGTACATAATGCTGTCTTATGTATATGTGTTGGTTGAAGGGTAGAACATTGTTTGTTGTACCCTATGATTCTGGGCTTGGTGAATGCCACCTGATGTCCACGGACTACTGCACTGTCTGCAGACTCTGCAGCTGCTCATTGGGGGTGAGTATAATATAAGGAACTTGTAGCAAATCAAGGGAGCACTGGTAAAAAATGAGGAAATTCGCTGAAACTTTGATAAAGGGACATTATGGATAAATTGCACTAATAAAAACCTATCACTGGTAACAAGTAAAATAGAAAAACCCCAGAAATGGTCCAGTTATGGTAAGCTAAGCAACAAGAACTCGCTCCACCATCATGCACTGCTAAGACTAACACCCGGAACATCAAAGATGACATCACAAATATCATTGATGACATTAGATATCTAATCTAGACCACTTAATTTTGTTCACTGACATATGTAGATCTGCTGTTTTTGTTCACTGGCAGTCATAATGTGAAAATTCAAAAGGTGCTATATATCTACATGTTAACCTAGTTTCCTTAGGGTTTGGTCTTAGCTCATAGTGCACATACACAGGGCAATAAGTAGGTTTCAAACACAAAATTAATTTGTATACATGAAGATGAACTTTAATGTAATTGACATTTTGTGGAGCTTTTCTTTCTTCCTTATTTTAGTTTCCCTGTATGTGCATCTGATTTGTAGACAATGTGGATCTTCATATGCAAGTTTGTACTAACACAAGTGTGTAGTTAATTTTTGAATTGTTAGCTATTTATTCCATCTTTAACATTACTGAAAACTCTGATAAAGTAGTATTCATTATTTTACCATCCATTACCGCACGGAACATATTATACGTCTATGGTGCATGCTGCAGCCATTCCCTATGTGCATGTATGATTACATTCCTCTATTAACAACAACACTCAAATATAATGTGTTGTTTACATGAGTACATTCTTTAATACATTAAGTAAGTCATGGTTGGTTTCCCAATCAGCCCTGACATCTTGTTACCAACATTATAAACACAACCGCTTGTAGGGACTTTGTTAAAATTAAGTTCATATGTGATATCATCAGTGATGTCATCAATGACATGTGTGATGTCATATTTGATGTTCTGGGTGCTAGTCTTAGCAGTGCATGGTGCTGGTGCGAGTTATGGTTGCTTACCTTACCATAACTTGTGAATTTCTGGGGGTTCTTTGATTTTACTTGTAACCTTTTATAAATTTGTATTAGTGCAACTCAAGCATAACGTCCCTTCAAGAACGTTTTTGTAGTGAATATATATTACAGGGCCTGTGGTATCTGTTCTGTAGTTATGGTTAAGTTGCTCAACCCATAGGAAGAGCACTTGTTGGGCGGCTTATACGCTTATCTCTCGGCAGGATAGCTCATTGGCAACATGCTCGTCTTGGAAGCAAGATGACACAGAGCCGCACAGGTTTGATGCCTGGGTCCGTGCATAGAAATCTCTGGGTATTAAGTGCATTATAAATAACATATCATATCATACCTTTGCACCCCCAAACCCTCCAGATGAATCCCTACAAAACTTTGCAAAAAAGTGTATGACTGTCAGTTTGATCCTCCGAAGTCTGGTGCGGTTTCGTCAAGGGGAGGGGGGCAAAGTAATAGGTGGGTCCCAAAATGTGTGTTTTTTCCCATAGTTGCAATGGAACATTTTTATCATGCCGACAGCCCAAACTGCAGGATGGATTTTCACCAAATTTGCAGCAGGAGTGGCAGTTTGGTCCCGAAAGAGTACTTTTGTAAATGTAATGTAAATCTGTCCAGTATTTTTTTTTTAAAAGGACCAAAAAGTAGGTAAAAAATATATGTGATATCTGGGTTCAGTCCGTGGACTCCCTTCCCTTTTTGTCATCAGACGCGCCCGGTCATTGGATGGTGAAAAGTGCGAAGTACGTCAGATTTTTGGAAACGCCCGCCATGCTGGATTCATGGACATCCGCCATATCCGACATAATAGAAAAACATAACATTGCACTTGTCAAACTCATCACACAATCTCTGGGGAAGTGAGGGCTGATGTGGATGAGATAGGACATGACGTTATAAAGCAAACAAGAAGGTGTTTTCTTCCCCAATATCCCCAATGTCCACGAACAGTCCGGAACAGGTGTTCAGGGGCATCAATGCATTAAAGGGTTGGTGAAAAGCAGTTTTTGGATGGCTTATAACTTTGGCGCCACTCAATAAAACTACATAAAATTCTGGAATTTCATTCTAGGCATGATTCTTAATGGTGTCGGAAAGTGTGGTGCTGTTTTTTCAAGAGGGAACAAAATTAGAGGGGGGTCCCAAAATGTTTATATTTTATTTTTTTAAAATGTATTTGTCTGTGGTTTGTAAACAAACCTTTACACACATAGATAAACCAAGTAACACAATCTTGATTACAATGCATTAAAAAAACAACTATTGACTCATACAAGGAAAATATTTACAAATGAGACAGTAAATAAAGTAAAATAAATAAAACTGAAAAACTTCCCTGGTTAAACACTCCCGATCAAACAGTTTATACACAACTCAAAAGAAACATTATTATGGAAGGCTTGCTACCTAAGCCTATCCAAGTTAAAAAGTTTTCCCAAATCGACCTCTTAAAGAATAACTCCAATTAATATTTTAGAACAGCCGTCAGATTTGCCTTTCCCTTTCAGGTATTTCGTATTTCATTACCTGAAGATAATGAAGTATTACTTTACCTGGACCGCTTTCTCTCGATCAGGGCTAGCCAAACACAACCAAGTTACTCCCCAGAAGCTTTTGTAGTTGCTCCTGAACAACATAAATGTACTGCTCAGATGACTTTCCCTCCGGCTCTAGATATTCCACAGTAAACTCGTTTCCAAATTCTGTTGATAAAACTCCACAAACTTGTAACAAAAAATGCACTACTGAAATCTTAAGGAAAATTACATCATTTCTCACCACAGTCGATCAGAGTCAACCCATTCCAAACTGTGAATACATTTCTTAAAAATGTTCATGCAGTCGGCCCATAAGGGCTTGCAATCTAGCAGGAGATGTCTCAATATTTCCCTTTCTGTGAGATGACCACTGAATCTACAAGGAAACCATGGGCTCAACTCTACAGATGGTATTCTGTTAGTTCTTATTTCAAGAATTTCTCTGTAGGACAAACATTAAAACGAAATTTCATAAATCCATTGCGTATTACTTTGCTTGGAAACTTTATTAAATATGTTTCTGGTTGGCCCAGTTGTTTCTGGTGTGTAACTAGTTTTGCATATAACTTGGTGGAAATCAATGTATCCATGGGCACAGCCCAATCAGAACATTTTAGTAGTTTCTTAACGCAAAGTGGGTTTCCCATAAGATCTCTGATCCGACAGGCCCACATTTTCTAAGGTGTTCAAACAGAGCCTCTGCAGCTTTAGTAGAGTTTCATTCTCAGAGTTCCCATTTTTAAGGCCTTGCCCCAAATTCTATAAAGCTTGTCCCCAGAATCGCAAACCAGTTTTCTATATAGTGAAAGTTTACGCCACATAACCCAGCACTCCCAAGATAGCCGGCCCAACTAGTAGCGAATTGCCACAATTGGAACTGATTTAGGGAGCCAATACATTAGAGTTTTCCAAACCTTCGTTTCCAGTTTAGGGAGATCTGCTATTACACCCTCTGGAAAGATTTTTAAGCCATACAGTGTTTTTCGTATAACATTCATGGTATAGTAGCGCAACAGCGGCAAAATCAAATATTTACCAAACTTATTGTCTATCTTTCTCATTTGGATAGTCTGAAGACTATTTTTTTGTTGTAAGTACTCCCAATATTGCTATTTCTTAAATTGATCGAAGATAGGAGAACCCAGGTATTTCATAATACTTTTGACTTCAATTTTTCCCTGATTAATAAACCACGCGTTTCCCTTTCCAGTTTTGGTGTGGGAAGAATTCATGATACCTGTTTTTGTGGTGTTAACACACAAGTAATTTGTTTTCGTATTTAATTAAACAATACGAAAAACACTGTTTTGTTTGAGCAATAGCCCTAAGACAATCATATTCAATTTGGCAAGGGCTTCTTGGCGGTTGTTTTTAGGACACCAATAAACGTTTATATCCCAAAATATTGTAAAGTCTTATAAATGTGGTGCCATTTGACAATTCTGCACAAACGTTTGCAAAAAGATTTTAGATCTAGATATAAGTGTTTTTGAAAAGTTTGATGGGATTTTGTCAAGAGGGGCCAAATTAGAGGGCAGTCTCAACAGTTTTAGATATCTTATAACCTTGTTGCCATTTGACGAATGTTTGTGCACAGTCTGAATGAATTTTCTCAAGTGGGGGCTGGGTTATATGACTATTTTATGTACGCATATGTTAACACCTTTCAAAAAATAAAACATGGGCAGATTTCCAGAAATCCCACATATGGTGAATTGTCAAGGACCTGAAAGCATGGTTTTCCATATGTGTCTGTGTTTTATTTTTTGACAAGTGTCATACTGCAGGTACAAAAATAGTGATATACCTTTGGTGACTGAGGCATAGGCCTGTGGCCATGGGCAGTGGCCAGATTCTCTGAGTCATGGCATAAGGTCATGACCCAGACAATCTGGCTACTGACCATGACCACAAGGGACGCCCAAACGGGATAAAGTGGCCATGCCCACCAGGGACAGGCTATGTGGTAAGATTTTTCAAAATTGGGATAGGTTTGAAAGGGAAAATAATTTGCTCATGGTAATATGGTCATAGGGTTCTCTCTTTGCCTTCTGCAGGCCGCCATGGAAAGGGAAAAGCGACTCTGTACGTAGCCCCGCCTTCCCTTTCCATGGTGGCCATCTTGGAAAAGGATTTTCCTTCCTACAGCGGGATGCTGCATGCGTCCATTTTTCTTAGGACCCCGGGTTACCGCTTTGGGAACCTGGGGTGCTAATGGCCTTCATCCACCATTGCAGGGGCTGGAATGGGGGATAGCGGTCGGGAGCCCTGGTTATCCACCCTCGACTTTGGCCGATAACTTGGGCTGCTGGGCTGTTATTCTCCGTTCCAGTCCCTGGAACGGGGGAAGAACACCACATTATTCCTATAAGCATAACCCGAAATGCTTATGGAAATGTTGGAAAATTTTATTGCCTCTATGTACTTTACTGACAAATCTAAAGTAGATGGAGTCTATGAGATTTTTGTTAGTTCTATATTTTTGTTGTGAAAGGTGGTACCTAAAGGAACTTTTTTTTTTTTTTGCAGGACAAGTTAGAACATAAGGTGGGGAAGGAAATGAGGGAAGAGGCACCAAGAACTGATGTGTAGGGGCAGGAGGACAGGGGAAGATGTTGCGCGTGTGCCACATATAAGGTAGTGGGCAGTGTTTCGCTTGCTCCTTGATTACAACTTCCAAAGCACTTTGAAATTGCTTCCCCCTGCAGAGTGGTGTGTTGCAGTATATATAGAGGACTGTTGTCTTCAAAAGATATGGATCAGCAGCCTCTTCAATAGCCTGCAAGATAGCTGGTGGGATTTTGTGTCCTGCAGAAGTAGCCTGTGTGGTTACAGTATTGGTTGAGAAAGGTGAGGTGGAGGAAGACAACCTACTACTTGCTAAGAAAGGAACAACCTTTCTGAAAGGATTGCGGTGGTTGGATTCTGTGTGGCGGTGCATGAAGGTGGTCCTGTAAGAGTACTGTCCAGGTAGTCCGTGACTGAGTACAACGTTGCACTCAGTGCATTTCACTTTGGTAGCTTTAGCCTTTGGTACATTCCAAACAGTGGTAAATAACTGCCACACAACAATACCTTTGACAGTAACAGTTGCCAGATTGAGTTGTTGGGGGCATGTGAGGTAAATTCATGCACGCTTCTCTATGAGTTGTTACATTGTGCAGGATGATTGCATCATCTCCACTCAGCAGCTGAGACTGACACAAATGTATGGATGTGTGGGTATGGTGATTACGTGAATTTGACTGTCCAGATCTACATTGGAACCTATCAGGCTACTGAATGAGGGGGTATACATGGAATGTGGCCATGTCATTTGTTCATGTTGGGTACAACAGCATTGCTGCTTGACCCTCAGCAACGGGGGCATGTACGTGTTGCTTGCTTTCATGTTGGACTGTCAGGGGTGCATGTTGGTAGATGTGGTTGGCTGCAGATGTGCCTATGGCACTACAGACATATGTGGTCATATGTCCTTTCCATGGCCCGGCCTGCAGGAGGCACTTGGGTCACTGCTTCATTGTGATTGCTATGTTTACAGAGTTGTCATGTGTCCTTGGTCAGACATCAATGTGCTATGTTCACACGTGCATGTCTCATCATTATGACTTTTCCTGTTGCCTTCAGTTGTGAGACTGGAATCTGTCACATTTCTGAGAATGAGCCGGCAGTTGCTTGTTGACTGATGCCGATGGCATGCTACTGTTGCACTTGGGGAGAGTACACATGTATTGGCAGTTATGATAGATTCCTATGTTCTTTGTTCCCATTTCCACAGTTGCACAGGCTGGAGAAGAGGGTATGAGCAGTGCTGTGGAGCTTCATCCCATGCGCAAGGCTCCAGATGCAGGAGCAGAACCCAGTTACACCCAGTTGTATCCACCGCCTTTGAGGCCAATGTGTCTGTGGGAGTGAGCCATTTCGATGGCAAAACTGCTGAAGGGGAGGCTCATGATTCCATCGTCATGGTGGGTACCTCAGCAGCAGAGGGACAAGGTGGTGGTGGTGACGTTACAATGCAGGGCCCCATACCTTGGGGACCTCATTGGAGTTGTCTGGGTTGATAGAGGAGGAGAAGGAAGTGGAGACCATTGCAGGCACGCCAACGGTGCCAGGTGGCGGTAGCAAGGGGTTTGTGCAGGCTGCACTCCTGGCCCTGAGAAAGGAGGCTGTGCAATCCCCCATGAGGGTCAGCACAACCTCATGTCCAGAGGCCATCTACTGTAGCACCGCCCACCTTCACTGATGCCTCCTCCGGACAGAGCCCGTACTTCTGGCCGAAGTTGCCATCCAGGATGCAGTGCAGGTGTCTGTGTGTGATGCTGTGCAAGCAACTCATGAGTTGCTTGTAGAACATCATGGGCAGATGGTGCACCTCTTGTCACAACTGGCAGTAGCACTGCTTTCCAGTGGCCATTTTGGACAGTCACTGCAATGTACATGTGTTGATAGGTGTTGAATCATGTCAGCGGTTGTTTGAGGTACACATGGTGGCATTTCTTTGATTGACTTGCCCATATGGACATGCGGATATGTGTTTTACAAGTAGGAAATGGGCCATTGTAAGGGTAGGGATGGAAAGTGATGGTTGCCTGATGCCATTCCTTGTGCTGGGGCATTGCACGTTTGCTGTCTGTGTATCATTGTTGGTCGAGTATGTTTTGGGTTGTGTGTATGATGGTGGCAGTGTGAGGTGACATTTGGAAATGAGAGGTATATTTCATGATGATGTTTTGTGTCCCTTATTGAGAGTGGGTAATCATTTGTTTAGGTGTGTGCCCAAATGTTGCACAGAGCAGGAAGCTTTGGGTTATCTGTTGGCAGCTCATTCACCTCTGCCCATTCACTTCTCACATTTTCATTTTGCTGTATATTGTGTTCCTACATGCTACCACAGATGTTTATTTATCCCTTTGGAACTTCCTTGTCCATGCCAATGGGCTCACACTTTCTAATTAGGTATATATTATTGACACTGGGATGACGAGAATGGAAATGGTCTCACTCTGATTCACTGGGCTATGCACCTCACATGCAGACAATGTCACCTGAACATCAAGGCACGAAAGTGTAGTTGCTGTGAAAGTATAGTTGGCTTTTGTTGTGTGGCCAAGGGGAAGTCATGGGAGAGGTGACTGTCCTGGATTCATCAGCACTGCTTCCAAGTGATCATGTTGTAGGAGATGGAGGCAAGAGGAATTGAGGTAGGTTAGTGCTCCACAGTTAACTGGACAATGGTTGGTCAAGATGCATAGCAAGTTAGTGTGGGTACTGGGATTAGGGCAGACTTGTGGGTGCTGCCTTAATGTAGAAGGATGTGCCACATGTTAGTGGTGGTACTAGGACAAGGGCAGAGTTGTGGGTGCTACCTTAATGTACAGTGCTGGGGTTCAGGTTAGTTTGGGTACTGGGATGAGGGCAGATTTGTGGGTGATGCATTGATGTAGGGAGAAGGGCAAAGGTTAGTGAGGGTACTGGGACAAGGGCAGACTTTTGGCTGCTACCTTAGTGTAAAAGGGCTGGAGAGGAAGGTTAGTGGGGGTATTGGGATGAGGGTGGATTTGTAGGTCCTGCCTTAATGTAGGGGTTGGGGTGCAGGTTTGTGGGTCTACTGGGATGAGGGTGTACCTGTGGGTGCAGCTTTGAAGTAGGGGGCTGGGTGCAGGTTAGTGAGGGAAATGGGATGAGGGCAGACTTGTGGTTGCTGCCTTAATGTAGGGAATCGGGTGAAGTTTTGTGGGCCTACTGGGATGAGGGCAGACTTGTGGGTGCTGCCCTGATGTAGGGGCCTGGGTGCAGATTTTTGGGGGTACTGGGATTTGTGTGGACGTGTGGGTGCTGCCTTAATGTAAGGGGCTGGGGTGCAGGTTAGTGTTGGTACTGGGATTAGGGCAGACTTGAAGGTGCTGCCTTTATGTAGGGTCTGGGGTGAAGGTTTGTGGGCCTACTGGGACGAGGGCAGACTTGTGGGTGCTGCCCCGAAGTAGGGGGCTGGGTGCAGATTAGTGGG
The DNA here is from genome assembly GCF_040938575.1 of Ambystoma mexicanum. Lineage (NCBI taxonomy): Eukaryota > Metazoa > Chordata > Amphibia > Caudata > Ambystomatidae > Ambystoma > Ambystoma mexicanum. Next base: position 1,549,327,773 of record NC_090929.1, read on the forward strand.
GGTACTGGGATTTGTGTGGACTTGTTGGTGCTGCCTTAATGTAGGGAACTGGTGTGCAGGTTAGTGGGAGTACTGGGGAGAGGGTGGACTTGTGGGTCCTGCCTTAATGTATGGTGCTGGGTTGCAGGTTAGTGGGGTACTGGTATGAGGGCAGACTTGTCTATGCTGCATTAATGTGGGAGCTGGGTGCAGGTTAGTGGGGTACTGGTATGAGGGCACACTTGTCTGTGCCGCCTCAATGTGGGGGCTGGGTGCAGGTTAGTGAGGGTGGAAGTAATGGTGATTGCTGGTAAGTAATCCATGATCACTTTTTTCCATGGGCATGGCGGAAAGGTTGCTCGACAGAGCTATGTTCTGTTTTCCATGGGGGCGTGCTGCAGGCGTTCCCAGTGCTACTCGTTTTTCTTTGTGCTACATGTTATTGGGTGCATTTAATTCAATGAATGAGCTCCGAGTGCTGTTCTTTTGGTCCGCAGAATGTTCTTTCTTGACTTAGTGATTTATTTTGTAAATTAGGCCCTATATGGTGTAACCTATTACAAAGTACATTGCATGTGTAATGTCACTTCCTGTGATGTGAATGTGGGGTGTCTGTTACCACTTCTAGTACTCTTGTGAGTTTGGTTGTATGACTAGAGTGAATAACAGTGGCATGTAGATGGAAAATATTCCCATTTGTGAATATATCGTTTTTGTTGTCTTACATTGTATCCACTGTTGTCAGTAATTGAGTACCCAGATAGACTGCCATTTGGGCTGCTAGACTCCCCATGCATCCGCTGATTAGATTCATGTAATATATAGCATCCAGAAGCCCAGTGCATTTCCTTGGACAGTTCAGTAAAGACTTGGAAGCCAATAGACCTGCACGTAACATGTTCTAGAGTCTCTGCTATGCGCTCTACCCCATGTACCTACAACAGTTCATCATGCACAATATACCACATATAGGGTATTTAACTGAGCAATAACCTGTACACGCTATCCAGACAGAAGGTACCACTTGAAAATAAATGTATCTGTAACAGCGTTTCGATGGCTTTGATGTGTTGCACGTTGTATAAATTAAATAAATAAAGTAGCTGACACAACAACCACATCAGGTTATGCATACAGGAGTTTACGAGTTTGTATAACTGAAGCATACCATTGCTCTTAATGTCTTAGTAATCAGGAATCTGTACAAGTTTTCATTTCCCTGAAAGAAGCCCTTGAAGGAAATAAATACATGTTGTTCTCTCTGGTCGTCCTCCCTTATGTCTGCCTGGAGGATTTATTGTTATTAAATGCATCATGCATTCGCTGCTTGACATTGTTAAAGGGAGCATGGCTCTTTATCATATCTTGTTCCAGGGTGCTGTTAATCACAGTTTAATCTGTGCTTACTTCTTTATCTAATGTATGTGAAGCACGGTTCCCCCTTCCCCTTTAACAGCAATAAAGAGGCAACATGCTTAGTTCAGCATCATTAGATATAACTGGGTTCTCAGCTTGTGCCGAATTGATACGTTTTTACATGTTTCTGACGTGTGCTAACCCTACTTAGTTAATGTGGCTAGACATGGCAAAGTAACAGTGTGTGTGTGCATGTAGTTAACGCCCTGCTGTCTATCATTTCATGGAATATACATCTGTGCAGATTATGGGCACGTGTGATTGTTCATAGCTCCTGATGATTCAAGGGCACTCTTCCCTGTGACCTTGCAAAATAGAGTGCCACAGAGACTGGGGAGCCAAAGTCCCAAATTAGCAGCCCTATTCACTAAGGGCCTACAATTGTGTCATCTTTAGAGAAGTGACCTCCTTCACATCAGTGTCTCCTTATAGATTTCAGGCTGTGGGTATGACATGTTGTGGCAAATTAAATTCTGCCCCACAGGAGTACAATGATGAGTAGAGACTAAATGGCATACTCAGCCCTCACACTTCAACAAAACAAGTGTGAGCCTAATCATAAAGTCAAAACAGACACATTTGAGAGATGTACTTCCTTTGACTTTTGAGTCAGCATGGGTGGTGGGAAGGCTATGTTTAATACAGTTGAATGACTTGGCTATCACTGAAGCTCTCAAAAGGGCATCTGTGACCTGAAAGTGCTTTGTGCCATGGGAGAGCAGGGGCTGCCGATCATTATACCGATTCCGAAGGGCAACAGGGGTACACTAATTTTTTGGTCTGAAGTGTCCTAAAAGGTTGACCTGGTTAGCAAGCCATCCTTTTTAAGATAGGATTTACCTCCTCATTTTATTTTATCTATCTACATATATAAAAGTGTTAACATTTGTTGGTTTGTGGGTTTGTGGCAAAGTGTATGTTCCCTATACAATTCCACACTGTTTCATCAATCTACACTAAATTATGCACAGTCAACTGTTAGGACCCTTCGGACATTATTGGCTACATGACATCTGAACAGTGCACCCTTTTCCCTGGATTTCAGCAAAAGTAAAAAATTGGGTGTGGGCCTGTGGGTTTGTGGCTTTACGTATGTCCCTATACAATTCCACTCCGTTTCACCAATCTGCAACACATTTTGTACAGCCACATCTTAGGACCCAACGGACATTACTGGCTACATGACCTCTAGATACCCCACCCTTTTCCCTGGATTTCAGCAAAAGTGAAAATATTGGTGTGGGTTTGTGGCTTTGCGTATGTTCCCTATACAATGCCACGCCATTTCACCAATCTGCACCACATTTTGTACTTTCACCTGTTAGGACCCTCCGGATATTACTGGCTACATGACATTTGGACACCCCAGCCCTCTCCCCGAATTTCAGCAAAAGTCTCTCTGTTTGTGGATTTGTGACTTTGTGTATGTTCCCTTTACAGTTCCACACAATTTCACCAATCCACAACAAATATTGCACAGTCACCTGTTAAAAGCTCTGGCCATTACTGTCTACATGAAATTTGGACACTGCACCCCATGCCCGGGATTTCAGCACAAGTCAACATTTGTTTTTGGGCCTGTGGCTTGGTGAAGCGTTGTTCCTTATACAATTCCACACTGTTTCACCATTCTGCACCAAATTTTGCATAGTTACATATTATAACCCACTGGACATTACTGGCTACATTTGCACATCCCACCCTGGTTCCTCGGATTTCAGCACAAGTCAAAATGTGTTTGTGGTTTTGTGGCTTAGCGAAACTTTGTTCCTTACACAATTCCACACAGTTTTACCAATCTGCACCAGATTTTGCATAGTTAAATGTTAGGACCCCCTGGACATTACTAGTTACCTGATATTTGGACACCCCTTCACTTTCCCTGCATTGCAGCACCTTCACACATGAAAAAGTTGCCTGAAATCGGCAAAACATCAATGTGGTCGTAGAAGGACCGGTCCTGACATGAGGAACAAAATTTGAGGTCCATACACTAGGATGCATGGCTTCGAGATATTTGCACCACAGTGCACCGCAACAAACTGCACCATGCCAGCGTGAGGCGGAAGGTGGGCAGCGAGCACAGAATGTTCCAGTATTCAGCAGCTCACCAACTCTCGCCTCCCCCCAACGTCTGCTGCAGGGTATTTCAGCCAGCCAAACGCACCCATCCTCAGTGAAGTTTAATTCAGGGCTCAAAGCACATCAAACGATAAGCAAATCAGAACAGAGACCTTCACGATCAGTGTTGTCATGTCTGTCTACAGAACCCGTTGAGAGAATGGGTACTTCTGCTAGTTACTAATAAATATCAAAAAAGCTAGGGTTCTTCACCCTTGTCTGGTCGCAATTCTTCACACATGTATATAGACATTTCATGTGGTAAATGTGGAAAAGACTATGAGAATGACATACGTGTGTTAAAATGGACATTGCACTGTTGAAGTTGCCATGGCTATTGGCACAGTGCGAAATGACATAGCACATTTCTGACTCCAGTGTAGAAACTATAGTTGAAATGTGCATGCCACGTTTGAAAATGCCTAGACTGTTTTCTGCGGAAATGTCTAAATCAGCTTAGCAGACCCATTTGATTAACTATGGTAAAACTAGGATCACACTGATGACATCGGAATACAATAACGCAGTTTTAAAATGACTTGGTGATCTGGAAATTATTTTATGCAGTGGAATGTTGTTTATAATCTGAGCCCCGAAATTGTCAGTTCTTTCATGCCGTTTACATGAGAGTAAACCACATAGTTTTTTTTTTTTTCCAACTAGACATGCCTTCATTAATAGACTACAAGGAATAATGTAACTCGGTAACGTTTGAATTGAAACAAACTATTTTTTTTTTACATGATTGTGATTTTGTGCTAGCAATCGACCAGTCTCATCATTATGACAAGGACCAGCTGCCCGGAGACCATGGAAAAGGCAGCGGTGCACGGTACACATCAACATAACCTAAGATGTATATGTTGCAGGTGACACAGGTTCATTTCAGAAAGCTTTCCTAAACAAATTAGCCAAAGTAGCATCAAAAGAAATAATATTTACAAAAAGATATATATTCTTTTGATGTTGCCCTGCTTTTAAGCTATGTTCAACTGTGGACTACAGCTACATCCCTCAAACCACACATATATGTTCCTTTTAAAGAGACTAGGGGCCTGATGTAGGGATTTTTTGCACGGTGCAAAGTGACTTTGTACTGCCAACAATCACCCTGATTCACAGAATGGTGCAAAGTGGATTTTTGCAGTGCAAAGTCAGTTTATACTGCAAACGTACTCTTTGCGTTGTGAATTTGGCCCATTTAGGACGGTACAAAGAGTACTTTTTCAGGTCAAAGTGACTTTGCACTGTAAAAATACACTTTGCACTGCTCTGTGAGTCAGGGTGTTTGTTGGCAGTGCAAAGTCACGTTGCACTGCACAACAAAATCCATAAATCAGGCCTTAGGGGTAGGTAGAATTATGCCTCCAAGTCTTCTAGATAATGACTGAACAATGTTTGAACTAAAAGGCTGCGACAATGCCAACGCTGACCCCTTGCATATTTGACAGTACCAGTGTGTATATCATTTCAGACCAATGCTAGTGATTTGCGCATCTCACTATTAGCAGCTCCAAACATATTTTAAAAGCAGCATGACATTAGTGTGAACTCTGGAACTTATTTGAGCGACCTTCGGATGGGCTTTAAATGGAATCGGGGATATGCGTGGACCACAATAGTGTGTAGAGGGAGTTATGGCATCAAATTGCAACACAAATGTATGTAATAGGATTCAGATTTGCTACCATTGTCTTGCGCCGAAGCAATAGTTTGTATTGTGGCGTTCATCCCCTGTTCCAGGGGCTGGAACGGGAGATAACGGTCTGAAAGCTCAAGTTATCGGTCCGAGGGGCTGGAACGGGAGATAAAGGCCATTAACACCCCTGGGTTAGCAAAGCAGTAACCCGGGGTGCTAAAAAAGAAAAAGGGTTTTGCTACCTACAACGGGACGCGTGCAGCGTCCTGTTGTAGGAAGGAAAATCGTTTCCAAAATGGCCGCCATGGAAAGGGAAGGTGGGGCTCCCAACGAAGCCCCTCTTCTCTCCCCATAGCGGCAGGGGGAAGCTGAGCGGACGGTGCGGCTGTGGCGATGAGGGCCACCGCAGCTCAAATAAGGTAAGTGGAGGGTGGGGGTTCATAATGAAAAAGAAAATAGGACGGATGCGGGGGTAGATGACGGTGGGGTGACGGCTTGGAACGCAGGCTTGTACCAGTCGTTCAAGCCTGCGTTGCTAGCCACCTGATTGGCTGGCTCCCCAGCCGAGTGTTCTAATGTATCTTCTTGCCCAGGATTTAGAACAGACAGAACTATATATGCTAATGGAGTACTCATAACTATCCTATCCATTTTCTCCAGTCCATTTATAGCACTGTGTGGAGGGACTGTCTCAGGGATACTCTGGCAGACACACTTGTCTATGTGATCACAGAGCGTTTTCAAGTGGGATTGTGCCATTATAAAATACTTCTGTGAATCAGGCCCACCGTGTTTCTATAGGGTGCATAATGTGTTAGCGCCATGATATGGTGCAGAAAAATGTACCAGCGTACTGTACTTTGTAAAAACCTCACATCTGTTTTAAGTATTGGAAAATATAGTGTGTTCCCCTTCAGAACTGCCCGAATATCGTATGGTGTTTTATCCTATTTATTCTGTAACTGTTATGTTGACCTATGTGTGTCTATATTTCTAGGGGTTGAGAGAGTCCTCCAAATGTCCCTGGGAATGGATTCAATGGCACGCTTGGTTTACTCACTTGCCCACTTCTGTATTGGGCAGATGCCCATGCCATGCTTGTTTCATAGATACTACCCAGCCCTGCATTGTATACTGCAATGCAAAAGGCTTTTCATCAAAAAGCAGGAAAGAAAAAAGCGTGTCCATTGCAGTAGTGAGTATGTCCAGCTTGGGTTCCTGTGCTGTACTCGGATTGTAGTTTCGAGATTTGGATATCTGCCTGAAGCACTTCTCTATTCTTTCTCCCTATGCTTTCTTTTTTTTGTAACTTGATTCTTATTGGACTGAATTTCTGCTCGAAACACATATTTATATCTTGGTGTAATTCCAGGCTCCGAATATGGTTTTAGGGTGATAAAAGAGGACCGGGGGGCAATGGTGTGTTGTAGAAACCAACATAACACTACTTAAAGATGAATCTGGTATGGAATCTTGGGGTTTGGCTTCCAGACCAGGTGTCAACAAGTCCTCTCTCATTTCTCCATCTCAGAGTGAGTCTCTTGTGCACTACAGCTGTGGTGGCAAATTTAAAATGTCCGTGCTTTCAAATGTTAAATTGCTCATGGTTTCAAATAGTATTGGATTCTTCCGAAGTTGATAGAAGAAAATCAAAGCTGCCTTATTACAAAAATGTTTTGGTATTAGGACTATATGTCATTCGAAAGAATACCAAGCGGGGGAATTAGGTTTTTCTTCCATTATCAGGAGAACCCTTTTACAATTTAGTGCATCTATAGGTCAGCCTCTTTGCAGTTAGAATTGAGTAGCATGATTGTATCCAGAAACATTCATCCTCTTGGACTGTGGTAGTAAAATACAAATGTGTAGGATTCTACTGTCTCCTACTACCATCCACTGACTCTTCCATGCCTGTTCGGGACTCTCTCACCCTCACCCTCCCCATCGCTAAACCCTCCCAACACTGCGATGCTACTACCCCCTTCACCTGGTACTCATTTACCTCATCTTCCAACCTTGTTCTAGATTCCTCTCACACTCTGTCCTCATCCCATTCCTGGGGAGTGATAGTTCCTGTCTTTCTTTCACTCTTCTCATCCGTCCCCTCATTACTGTGCTGTTTATGGAATATCTCGTGCACCACACCATCCCATCCCAGGCCCTCTTCCTGCTCCTTCCTGTGAGGCTAAGAACCTTGGTGTCATCTTCAACTCCACCCTCTCCTTCTCTGCTCACATCTCTGACATCTCTAAGAAGTCACACTGTCAGCTGCACCTCCTGAGAGGTATTCTGGCTTTTCTCATTTTCCCCCAGAAGCTCACTGTCTCTAGAGCCCTGGTCCTCTCTAGGCTGGACAATTGCAACAGCCTCTTTCTTAATCTGCCTGTCTCCACTCTTTGACCTTTACAACTTATCCCGAGCAGGACTGCAAGTCTTGTCCTTGGCCTCAAGCCCAGGGATAGTATCTCTCTAGCTCTGATATCTCTTCACTGGCTCCCATTGGCTGCAAGGATCACGTTCCATACCCTTTACATTGTCCACAAGACTTTCTGGGGCCTGGGACCGCACGGCCTCCAACTTTCTCTTCCTAAACATCTTCCTTCTCAAGCTCTCTGCTTTTCCACTTCCAACTCTCTGAAGGTCAGTCGCTTCACCAAGCAGAGAGTGGGGAGCAGATATCTTTCCTTGGCTGGGGCCTCCCTCTGTAACCAGCCTCCCTGCCTCTCTCAAACTTGAGCAGAACCACGTCTGGTTCCGAAAGCAACTTAAGATCTTCCTGTTCGCTTCCGCTTTCTCTCTTCCTCTCCCCTGCTGACACACCTGACTGCTCTGTGCACTGGTCACCTGACCTCCCACTGAACTTGGACTCAGGCTCCTGTATGTCCAACAGCCCTTGCACTGCCTCTGGGCTCCCCCGGTACTTAATGGTCTGTACCTGTTACCCTACATTCCCTTCTCTCTCTGCACCTATGAGCCACCCTCCAACTGCACTTACTGAGTACCTGCACTTCTCTCTCCCCCCTGAAATTATCGAGCTACCTGCACTCCCCCCGGCACTTCCCCACTCTGTCTCCCCGCACTTCATCAATTTGAATGACACAAGGCCTAGTAAGATTGTTGTTTTCTCTTCCTTCTGTTTCCCCCATCCTTGTCTTGTCGCACCTATAAAAACCGATGTGTACAGGTGCGTTATGAATGGCATATCATATCATGCTCCTTATAGCGTCGGGAAGATTTTGGACCACCATCTCACTGCCCATTCCCCTTTACCTTCCACCGCAATGCTGTTATGATATGATATGATATGATATGATATGATATGATATGATATGGCATTTATAACACACCTATACACAAGTGTTTCAAGGTGTGAGCGGCAAGGCAAGGGGAACAGAGGGAAAAACAGAAACAGTGATCCTACTAGGCCAGGTGTCATTCAGATCGGGCAAGTGCAGGGGAATGGGGAAGAGGAAAAGTGTGGCGTGGAGAAGTGGTGGGGAAAGTGCAGTACATGGGGTAATAGAATAAATAACAATAAGAGAAGTAGGGCCAGCTTGTGGCAAGTGCAAAGAGTGATCTCTCACTCCATATCTCCACTCCCCTTTCAACCGCTGTACACAAATTGGATTTCACCACCGGGCACCCCCCCAGCCCATATGGGTCATAATATCCTTTAGAAACCTGATTTCCTGTGAGCCAACCAGGATTGCAGCCTTCTGGGCAATATCCATGGGTAAGTAAATATCCTTGGAGCACCAAATAAACAAATCGAAGAGGGTGGGTCACACAAAACAAATACCTTAATCAAGCAATGGATAAATTCAGCTTCAATTAAGAGGACCAAGGAGGGGATAAGCCAGGTCAAGGAAAATATAAAAATAGCATATTTTATTAATCACATATCAAAAGACATCTAAGAATTAATTAACAGATAATACATGATAAAAATACATATAAATTCACAGCTCATGTAAATACAAAGAATTAAAGTGCACTCCTCAAAATAGCCCTCAGTGGAGTTAGGGGTAAGAACAGCGTAACATTTTTTTTATATACTGTTGTTCAAAAAAGAAGAATGGAATGGAAACTTCTAGAGCACAAACTAAGGCCAAAGGCATCTAGGCACTGCGAGGAGAGTGGTAGAGACACATGCGGCCAGGAATTAGAACAAACACGTCTTCAAAGTCTTCCAAAAATTTAGATACTCAGAGTTGTTGCACAGATTTGATGGAAGAGAGTTCAAGAGTGTGGGAGCAGCAGCAAGAATGATCTTCCTCCAGTATGAGTCTGGTGAAACCTAGGGATGCTAGGAAGGAGCTGGGAGGAAGAGCATAGGGATCTAGCAGGATTATAGAGTCAGTTTAGACCTTAGAAACTCAGGCCCGGAATGATGAATGGCACGATGCACCAGGCAATGAGTCTTGACCTGACTCCTAATCGGAAGACATTGAAGCTGGTGAAGCAAGTCTTGGGAGTGGGGAAGTCTTTCAGCTCCCAGAGCCAGGCATGTGGCTGAATTCTGGTGAATCTTAAGACGCTGCAAGAGCATCTCTGGTTGTCCAAGTTAGATGCTGTTGCAATAGTCATCAGAGCCCATAATAGATGATGTTACCACCTCAATCCTGGATTCTGGAGGGAGATATTGTACAATTTATTTCAGAGACTTTAATTTAACATAGCCAGATTGACAAACTGAAGAGATTTGGGCTTTTCTGTATCCACTGGCAATAGGTTTAATACCTAGGCTTTTTACTGTGGAAACTGGCTCCGGACAGAAAGCCACAAAGGAAGGCCAGTAGTCAGTGGTTCACAGTGTCCCAGTGGGGTCAGAGCCAACCAGACGGACCTCAGTTTTGTCTCCATTAAGTCTGAGCCAGTTCTTGGCCATCCATCTCTCAATGGCAGAGAGACAGTCCTTGTCCTTCAGTCTAGATGGAGGATCAGAAGCAGGCGAGTTTAGGCAAAAATGAAACTGTGTATTGTCAGCATAGGTGTAGAATGGTAACCTGTGGTCGGCAATTAACTCATCCAGGGGTCACATGTATAAGTTAAACAGGAGGAGGGACAGCTACGTCCCCTGAGGGACTCCACAGTGAGTTGCTATGGGTGGGGAATTTAAAAGGGGGATGGAAAACTGTCTGAAAGCAATCTGCTAGAAAAGATGCAAACCATTGCAGGGGAAAACTTGATATTCCAGCCTCCAACAAGCTCTGCATCAGGATCTAGTGGTCAACAGTATCAAAAGCCACAGAGAGGTCAAGGAGAATCAAGTCTCCTACCTCTCCTCGGTCCTGAAGCAGGGCAATATCATCCAAAATTGCCTCCATGACAGACTTCCCATGAAAAGTTGAAATCCTGCTTGGAATGGATGAAGAAGCCAGTTTCACTCCAAAAGAATTGAAAGCTGAGGAGTCACAATAGCCTCCATCACTTCATAAGTACTAGAAGCAGAGAGATGGGTAGATTTTCATCAGCATAGGGTCTAGATGTGACTTTTTTAATTAGTGGATAAATAGCTGCATGCTTCATCATTCATGTAGAAAAGGAATGTTGCAAAGCAGCCGTAAATAGATTGATATTCAGGCTTCAGATAGATTGAATTATCCAAAAGGTGATCAGGTCAGTAGGGAAGGCAGATCTAATTTTTTTTATTAAATTGAAAAATACTGTGACAGTTTGCAGAAGAGTCAGACAATAGCTGAATCAGACTTATCAGGCATGATCATTTCTTTGATATGGCTGATTTTGTCCTTAAAAAAGGAGGCAATCCGGTTGCAGTGAGCTTGTGCGTGTGAAGCCTTGGCTAGAGGCTGCACAGGGGATGAAAGTTCTTAAGCCGAGCATTATGCTGTCAAAATTCGATTAGCAAAATAACATGATTTGCCTTCTTGATTGCTGTCTGATATTTAAGGAGGGCATCTGTATAGGATTTTTTTGCAGGAAGAGCTAGATCAATATGCCATGTATGTTCCGCTCTGTGACAATCTTGTTTCAGCAGCCTGGGTGCTGCTAAGAACCAGGTGGCAGAGGGCTTGCATCAGCCACAAAAAGATCTAATGAGGGCCATAATATCTGCAGTTTCGTGCATGGGCTCGACTAACTCTGAACAAGGATCTTTCTGTTTATTCATTACACCTTCTTGCGTCAAAGAGGTCAGCAAATCACTGGTATAAGTAGGACGGATATTATTCCAACAGCAACGGATCTGAGGTAGCGTTGCTGGACCATAGTCAATATTTTGAGTAGAGATGGAAAAAAGAAGAAGATAATGATCAGACCAGGGAACAAGGAGGGGCTTCAAAGTAGTTAATTCATCAAAACCTGAGAAAATAAGATCAAGCAAGTTCCCTTCATTGTGGGTGGGAAGGTGATTCCTTAAGGAGAAAAAAGAGAAACAGATATGTTGGCCAGAAGATCGATAGAGATATTGGAATGTTAATTAAAATCACCAGAGAAAACTAGTTTTGCGTATTTCAAAGATAAGTCAGCTGCGAGTTGTGCAAAATCATAAAGAAACTGATTAGTCACAGAAACTGACTGTCGACAAAAATAAAATGAAAGGAAACTTCTGGAGAAGATTGAAGGCTAACCAATAATAATTTGCATGGCAGTTGGTGAGTCATAGCAATGGAAGAGCAACTCAGCGTGGTGTGAGAAATGAATGCCAATTCTCCCCCAGTTTTGGGTGCAGGTCTATCAAGTTGTAAAATACTATATTGAGGAGGCATCATGTGAACACTATCTGTGCCAGAGGCCAAGTTAAACACTGTTTCAGTTAAACACAAAAAATCTGGTATAAGATCATCCAAAAGAGAGTAGATATTGTCTTGGTGAGCCCCAGAAGATCGTGCATTGATCAAAATGCTGTTGAGCATATCAGAGCAGTGGCTGGTAGTTTCTTCCACGGGCTCTCTAAGTGAGGGAACTTTGTACCCTGGGGTATCAGGAGGAGCCAGAGCTATTCATTCACAACATGTGTAAGATTGTCAGGACAGGTGGCTGTGGCATCTGTGAAAATGACAAGGCCCATGGTACAGCCAGATCCCGGATGGGCAAAGATGGGCTTGCCTTGACCATGTCTTTGGTGTTTTGCAGGCGTGCCTGCTGCGCCCGACCGCTGAGCGGATGCAATTGGTTGGCCGCGCACAAAAGCGAACTCATTCAACGAGATGAAAAGCAGACCCGCAGGGCTAGTGTGGGCTGCCTGAGTCGAGAGAAAGCAGCAAACAAGTTTATGTAGCAAATGTTAGAAAATGGTCAACAAATCATAAAATCAATTCAGTGGCCATTCATCTGATCTAGTATTATTGTGGTCATAATGTATGTGCCTCAACATGGTCTCAAGCACATTTATGCAGGATCCATCAGTCTTTTGTTCTCTACAAATCTTGTCAACTGTGCAACTATGATATGCTCTATTTGTAAGGGGAGCTGTACAATTGTACAGTAATTACCAGTGCCTTCAGGATTCAGGGATGGTTCCTTTAGAAAAGACATAACCACAGCTCTTTTCATACAGTTTGGTACTAAGCAGAAATTCTGAATATAGATTGAGCATACTTCAGACTGCAACAGGAGGAACTCGATGGGGTGGGAAGTGAAACAGGATTGCGATTCAGGGTAAAGAACACAAACAATGACAAAACAATAATCAATGATTAAATCAGGACTAAGGATTTTTAATCATGCTCCGGAGGTAAGTTCATGGCATAATTAATGTAAAACCATTGTAGATTCTTTCATATTAGGTGGATAGGACTTCATAGAAAGCGTTCCCTTTACAGTTACTCTGACTTTCAGGTGGTCGAGTTCTAATTTTAGAAACATGGTTAAGGAGTTTCAAAGATCCAAATCAGCCACTGCAAGTTTTATTTTACTAAAGTGGTTCGCTATGAAACAATACAGAGTTCATATGATTTTCTGGGATCGAATTCAGCATTTTGGGTGGCACATATTTAATACGTCATTTGGAAATGTACTTGGGCCCAGACTTAAAGACAGTTCCCCTGAAAAGGCACAGGTATTTGAAGTCAAATGTGTATTGAATTGTAGGTTTTTAAAGCTCTAGTATCATGGTCTTGTTTTGTAAGGCTGCTAACTCATTGAGATGTCATGGGTTGAATCACCTGGAGTCCAGAAAATGATTTCTTTGAGAATTTTAGTAGTAGGCATTGCAGGAGCATGATTTGCGTATGAACAGTTCCTGAATAGGTTTGATTCCTTTTTCACCACTAATGGGTGGTGGATCTTCCAGCGTAGATTCATGTTGTAGTGGTGGCTACTCACTGTATCAGAGATATGGTGTGAAAAGCAAAGATGATAGTCTAAGGTAACCTCAGGCTCATTATCTTTGGATTGTATCTGCTGTAGTCTGAGATCTTTGGGCCACATTTTAGGACTGATTGTTTCATGAACCAGGTCGCAGAAGAGGATTGGGCACGTAACTGTGTGAGGTAAAGCTGGCACCATTCCGACATAACCACGGCCTTACCCGCAATCCCGACCTGCATGTACCTGCTCCCATGGCACCTGGGCATATGGAGGACTGGATGGGGAAGATGTTTCCTGGCTCAGTAAAATGATGCTCTGCATCGTAATTGGGTCCTTTCCTCGGATCCAATGACAACATCATCACGTTGCGTGACAAGGTTGGATCAAAGGAGCAAGATTCAAAAGGGAACAAGAAGCTTGATTGCTTCATTCACACAACAGTGTTTCCAGTTCTTTCAAGCGATGGAGAGCCTTACCATGTAGGTTATTCACCTGGTTTGTTATTTTTTCCTCTCTACAATGCAGGATTTGGACATCCAGTGAAGTCTTTTCTTGTCACAGATCCTGTCTGTTTTGAAAGATACTCCACAAACTGCAGCGCTATGCTTGGTGGGAGACAGATGCCCAAGAGTACATCCTGAGCTGTGCAGTGTGTTTAGTTTAGTTTATTTATTTGTATAGCACACTTAACCCTGTGGTATCTAGGTGCTTTACACTTGAATACATGGTTACAGAGTTATGATACAGAGAGTTAAAGGTATGTAGTTGCATATTACTTGACTTGGGTTACAAAACAAGTCTGGATAAAAGTTGAATGTTAGACTTAGAATGCTTAATAAGGGGTGTGCCAGAGCTAAAGCTTTATGATGTAAGCCAATGGGAAACCTGCACCTGTCTGAAAGACCTGATATCCATGGCAGATGTGCTCTTTGGATTGTATTACTGACTAGCTGACATCCCAAGGACATACTGCCATCTGGACAGTTGTGGACTCATTCACCAATTTGGCTCACTTTGTGGCACTCAAAGCCATTCCTTCTGCCTCCGTCCTAGAACAACAGTTTGTTCAGCACATTTTCAGACACCATGGGTTACCACAGAACCTCATCAGCTATAGAGGCTCTCAATTCCTCTCTGCCTTCTGGAAAAAAATACATTGTATGCTCCAGGTCAAGCTGAACTTTTAATTTGCCTATCATCCACAGAGTGATGGTTAATGTGAAACCAAACCAAACCATTTGACAACATTCAAGATGTTATGTCACCGATCAGGATTATGATTGGATCATCGAATTACCTTTGGCCGAATTTGCTTACACTGATAATTTTCATACCTCCATCCAATACACATTGTTTCACTAATCTTGTGGACAACATCCACAATCTCCCTACACCGTTTTCACAAGCAAAATGACTGTTCCTGCTGCCAACTGCTTTTTACACCTGCTCCTAGAAGGTTTCCTCAGAGTCAAGGCACATCTCAAAACATCGTATGGTCAAGCCGGGATGTTTGCTGAGGCCAAAAGAATTCCAGCTCCTCGATAAAAGGTCAATGTTGAATCTGGTTTTCCAAGAAAAACATTCATATACTAGCCGGTTTGCATAAATGTAAACCCAGATACATCAGACCTTTTTCCGATAATCTGAATCATCAATCCCATAACGGGTAAATTGAAACTTCTCCCTCACTACAAGATACATCAAATCTTTCATGTTTCTCTTTTAAAGCCTGTATCTAGCTCTAAATTGTTTCTCAACCATCTAGGTATTGCTCCTCCTTCAGAGGGTTCTGAAGAGCAGTATGAGATCCATTGAATCTTAGATTACAGTTTAATCCCTGTTTCCTGCAGTATTTCGTATATTGGAAAGGTTACAGTCCTGTAGAGAGGCCATGCGTCAAAGTTATGCATGTGTTACCTACTTGTTTGATTTCTGAATCGTACACGAGGCCCATGAAACACAGCTCTTTGTCCCAATCTGTGATTCCTCGGAGGGGCCAACCTGGGAGGGGGTGTGATGTTAGGCCCTGCACCATTCCGGCACAACCACAGCCTTACCCTCATTACACGACCCGCACTTACTTGCTTTCATGGCATTTCCTCACTCCACAAACATTGCCCTGCATCATTACTGGGTCCTTTCCTCAGATCCAACAGCAACGTCACCACTTTGCTTGACGAGATAAGATCCGAGGAGGAACACTGAGAAGAAAACGTGGTGCTTGACTCCAGCGTTCTCGCAATGGTGTTTCCAGATCATCTGATCCCGGGTGTGGCTAAACTATGAAACAACAGAGGAGACAGAGGTAGTTCTGATGGGTTAGGAAAAACTGAAAAGAATGCTCACTTCCAGTGGTTAAAAACAAATGTAATCATTAAGAATTTTGACATAAAAACAGTGTACATTAGAATTCACTAAAATGATATGAAAACCAACCCTAGTATTGGTTTCTCATGGGATTAGACACATTTTCAAATTACCACGTGTGTTGCCAGGGTAACTTTGCAATATCCATTGTACAATTAATTATATTCTAGTTTTCAAAACATATTGAAACAACATAGGGTTATTTTGCAAATGCTTCTGTGATTATTTGCATCTGTTTGTACACTGTCTTTAGATTAGACAATACAATTTCTCAACATGTTTCAGTTCACAAAACAGGAGTTAAATCTGGACCATTCATCAGGAGAGAGACACTGGTTCATGTACAAGCGTTTAGACTGCGCTGGGATCTGAATAGAGGAGCCAGCGTGGAGTTCTTTATCTTCCTTTCCCCATCAGAAAAAACAACAAGCTAGTGTGAGCTGCCAATTCTCAAAATACTAGTGCAACTCTAATAGTGAGTCTGCCACCTAAATAGGTATAAAGTTACCTGCATCGGTGTGTTAAGAGGGCGAGGCCAAGCGTGATAGCTGAGGTAGGTACTCTGTGTGTCTTTCCTTGTGCCTAATTAATAGAAAAGCTGATATTAGGTCTGCTTTACTGATCGCTAAAAACAATGTCAGAGGGGATCCCCCCACAAGCTACATGAGAGAACTGGCAACTCATAGTATAGGGCCCGTATTAGTGACTCACCTCAATTTGAGTAATTGTGTACCTTTCGAATGATTAGTGCTTTGTTCTGTTTCCCAAGCGTGGCTACCGCAGCTAGTCAGGTCCGCGTCTACCTCTGTTAACAACTGTTGTCATGGTGATGGATGGGTAACTGCAACTAATCGACTTTGTCTCTTTCAATGGCGGAGTCGGTGGAGGTGGGCGCCATGTTGGAATGGCTAATTTAGATCAGCATTTTGGTAAAAGCAGCCTTCCGTGCAGTATATGGGGACTAGGAAGTAGATTTGATCTAAATCCATTCAGTAGAAATACTTAGGTGTCAGGAACGTATTTATTTGGACCAATCATATATTAAATCCTGTAATGGAAATCCAATCGGGCTGATCTATGGTCGGAGTTGAGCTGAGATGTATGTGAAAGACCCAATGTGTTCATAAATGAATGAGCATTGGTTCAGGGTGGATAACCTCTCACTACATCATCTGTGTCAGTGTCAGTGTCTGAAAACAATGTCAGGTGAAATGTTCCATATTTCGTGTCTAAGTGCTTGTACATCCCGACTTGGACAAGTTAATCACCCAGTTTGTGACTCACCTCAATTATTTATAGTGCCAACATATTAGACATCACAGACGAGTTATTCATAGTGATTCGTACTAAAGAGGAGAAAGCATATTCCAAAGGCACCTGGCAATTAACAAGGGTTGAGGACTCTTATGGTGGTTGCAATTTTTTCTGTTCTGGAGCTTTTAAAGGATGGACTTGTTTGTGGGGCCACATTCATTGTTCAGCTCTTCTACTCCTAGATTCTTGAGCACAAGGGTCCTTGTTAGCCCTGTCTTGTTAGTTCATGCTTCATTGTTTGATTCTGTGCCATTCTATGGCCTCTTTGAGTCCTCGTCTATCACTTCCAGTGATATATATCATCTCCTGTTCATTTTTTAGGAGTAAGTATTCTAGCTGCACCGTGTTGTTGCCCTTCAGGATCAATAACACCCTCCATGTGAAGTCCTCAAAATTGTGGGTTTTTTTCTTAGAAATATTTTACCATGGGAGCCTTTTCTATTATGTTTTTAAGGCAACTAAGATGTTCGATGATTCGTCTTGATCTTGCGATTTGTTTTTCCCACGTAGATCATGTCGCAAGGGCATCTTATCAAGTAAATCACATGGGTAGTGTTGAAATTTGAAACACTCTGTTGTGTCCATTTCTTACTGGTGCCTATGTCAACTTCCTGGCTTTTCTTGTTTAACTTACACACCCCACAAGTCCTGTGTTCCAGAGGGTGGTGTTGTTGGGCTTCTGCTTTTTGTAAGCTTTGAGTTTGCTCGTACTGACTCTTTTACAAATTTATGTGCTTTTCTTGTAAGTAAATTCTTGTTTGACTGGAGAGTACCTTTTATCATTGGGTAATAATTGTATTTTCGCTGCATTGCAACTAACCAGTCCACATTACCAAAATTGGACAAGGAAGTCTGATAATTCACTTGTATGTTTGGGTCCCTTCTGGTGTACTAGAGGTGTGGGGTTGATTGATGTTAGAAAATGATATTCATCCCTGGACCACTGGTGCCCCAGAAGTTGATTTGTCACACCCATAGTGGCATACGGCACAGCAACATCAGTTTTTCTACAGAAACGCACATCACCATACAAGGTTTTTGGATTTAGCTTACACTTGGCCAGTACAAGTGGGATACATTGCCTTGGGATTCCCTGACAAGAATCGCAGAGTTGTTTCCCCATACATATCCCTCCAACCTTTGAGGTAAGGCTTGCAATAATGAAAACCGTATCTCTTAAACAAGCATTAAGGCAGGAACCACTTTCCCTCAATATGCTGTGGGTACAACCCCTGAACCTAAGCCATTTTGCTCCTTTTTATATGAGCAGCTAGATTCCAAAAAGCTTTAGATTCAACTGAAGTTCCCAAATAAGTCTTTTCATTAGCGGTTTTCAATTGTATGCCACTTCCGAACCTGTTGAACTCCCTCATTGCACTAGCAGTCGTAAAATGTAAATATTCGATTGCCCCCCTTTATATGGATACCCAAAGTAGCATGCGTGTCTCCGATGAGGAGGAGCTACCAAGTTCACAAAATTAGAACCAAAATGTGGGTAATAATGTTGGTAATTAGTACCAAACACCTTTTAATAAATGCTCTAAAATATTAGAAAATGTGGTTTCTGCTATGCGGCACTATGCAGCAATATATAAAACGTCAAATGGTATTATCATTAGAATTTAGCATTCATAAACTGCAAATAGGACCAGCCTCTATAATTGTACACAACACAACAGAGAGCATTTTGCTAGTAACATTCCTGTGAAATGAAGAATCTTTTTTCCCCACATTGGTGCATGTTATAGCCTTTGAGAGTATCTGCGAGATTCTATTCCTTCCTAGATTTCTAGTGCATCCCTGCACTCTGAGGAGTCTTATACTTTGCTAAGTTATCTGAATGATGTGTCATGGGAACCATTTTCCTGCAAACACCCCAGAACATTTCAATGAAGCAAATAGCATCGCTCCACCATGCCCCTCAAATGAGAGAGGTGCCCAGAAGATCATAGCTTTAGAATCAGTTTATGGCCAACTCTCCACAGATTCGAGTCTGAAAAAAGGGATGCTATTTTCTAAGAATTCAGTCCATGTGGCACTAGTCTTCTATGCCTGACACCCCTTCAGGTGCAACCAACTCGACAGTCAGAGCTGTTTGCACCGCAGAATGCTGCCTGTAGCGCACAGTAAGTTCTTGAACAGGAAGCCAAATCTCCTGCTATTGTAACCTTTAACACTTCCGTGTCATCTGTGGTTTGGCTGGCTGATTATAAATTGCAGAGGGCAGCGGTGAGAGAAGAGATTTAATGAGATGGTTCTAGACCAGGGGTGAGCACATAGACCGATGCATCTGATAGCCGTTTAATGCAGCACAACACAAGGCAGCTGATCAAAAGATGTATGAGGGGGAAAGGGTCTTGCATCAAAACCTGTCTGATCTGATCTGGAGATGTGGCATGTTTAGAGAAGAGAAACTGCTCCTCTCTAAGCAATGACTCCTCTGTAAGCAATGATAAAATACTCTATACATTGAGTTCTACACTGCCCATTGACAAATCACCCATCATATGTACTTAAAACTACCTAAAACTGTATCAATACCCTTATAACATGCAATATGTACATGGCAATCCAAGAAATGGGCCTGTATGCAGTCTATTCATTGCCAGTTGCTGGTCAGAGTGTGCAATAAGCCCCAATTCACTAAATAAGCCCAAGGCCAGTACTCTGCTGTCATTGTTGCCCTGGCGGGGCTCCCATCAGTCACCACATCTCAGGATTTCCAATTAATTGTCCTGTTCTGTGAGTGGCAGGGCGAACCTGTCTGATGGCCTTTCTTGAAGCATGTTGGTAACACCATTAATGTATTGTTTGCTTAAAATGTTAGGGGGAAAAGTACCAAAATGTCACCACGATTGTGGCAACATTTCAAATACTGCGCCCTTCTGCAGAACAGAAATCCTGACACCCATAATGCAGACTTAGGGGAGTGCGGGTTACAGGGGTGTTCCCTGCTCCCATTAGTCGGTGCAACGGGGGTTGGATGTTGCAGGGGTATCCCCTGCTTCCATTAGATGGTAGGGGGGACAATACAAAAATAAGTTGAAAAAAGAATAAAGGAATCTGCTGCACCAGTTCTGACCCACGTTAGTGGGAGAGAACTGAGGTTGCATGGATAGATGAGAGACAGCTGCACACTCCTGTGTGTGCTGCCATCAAGGTAAGTCAGTGTGGGGGCAGGTAGGGGGATTCAAGGCACAGTGATGTATGTGATCACTGCGCCGGGCCGTAATGGTAGTCAGCATTTTGAAAGTCGACATTATGGGTGGAACAGTGATCACATAGATCCGTTTAAGGTAGGCTACTGACTAGAAGCTGCACACCTCTGGGATTACACTAAGCCTCCCCCTGCTAGCACAAAGGCATCTCACACTGAACGTTTTAACAGGTAGGTAGACCTTGCCATGTGATAAATGGCACTTATTGTAAAGTGATTGCTACCTAGGATCAAACTCATTTGTCTTATATTATTGAGAGCCACAACCAGGGGTGTTGCTAGGTTCTTAAAAGATCTGGGGGTACGGTGATGTCAGGACTGTCATAGCCTTCTGGTTGGGGGCACAATCAACAGACCCTGTGCTATATACCCGCAGCAGCCGCTCCCCTCCCCCCAGCAACGCTTCTGGCCACAGCTAAACATATATCATTGATGTCAAGTTTTTCTTGTATCCAATGATTCCAGCCAACTTTTCTGTTATATTTTTGCCAGTGGAAAAATAGGGTTGAACCAGCATCCCTGATATTTTATTTTGTACACGGGGAACTCATCTATACCCACTCTACTCCTCTCTTCCCTCTATCTATTCACTTTCACAAAAAACAGGAAGGCCACATCTGTCGTAAAAAAGACCCTAGAGGAATCTCATAAACAAGCTGATGAAACCTGGACTTAGTATGAGGCTCTAATTCTCTATTTTGCAAGGTGAGCTAGATTTTGTTGAAATCTTTTTGTTTTTTCCATTCCCTTCCGACCCTACCTGCCTCTACATTCAGCCCTATTTTCAGTAATCCTCTCCCCTTCTCTTCCACCTCCTTCCTTCCCTCTTTATCATGTATTTTAATACTAAACTCCACGTTATACGTTTTCCCAGATGCTGTGCTATTATACATGATCATCCTCCATCGCCCCTCGTCCCCCATATCATTAACTTCCAGTTGCTCATGCTGGAGTCTTACTATTTTTACCTCGACCCATTAATGGACTGTGATAGGAGTTAATGACCTACTTTTTCAGCTAATGGTTTTAACTCTTTCTCTATCTTCCAAAACGCCATACGATGGATGTGATGATTTTCATTTAACCTTAGATTAGAATATAATTAGTTTATCACAGACGATTCAGCTCAAATTGAGATTTTATTACATAATGTATTTTTCACAATGTTATTAGAAACACAACTTTTTCGCAAGCCGTTGTTCTATTGACTTCCATTGAACAGACTTTCCCTTCCTTTCTGAAAATATAGAAAAAGCCTTTACTTACCTGTTAAAAGGTTCTCTCCATCCTCTGAAAAGACAGAACTGCCAAGACAGTTTAGAGACTTTAAACTATTGTTGATGTCCACATTCATTTTAAAAAGCTTTTCCTGCATGTAACTCTTATGATTGTTCGAGTTTCTCATCTATATATAGATTGTTTCTAAGAATTTATTGTGTAGACAATCTTTTATTGTGTTTCTGTGAAAGTGTTGGTCGTACCTTCGGTCCACCCTGCTCACCTTCTGAGAGTTAGTTCTCGAGTGCTCTGCCACCCCGCTCCTTGGAGAGCCTTGTATACTCAAAAGGGACATGTTGTATTTGTTAGCCGTCATATAAAGTTCCACCAGTATGGAAATGCTTGAAAAATGAGGTAGAGGGATTCCATCAGTAATGGTTGGAGAGCTGAGAGAAGGAGTATGTGGAGCAAGGGCTCATAGTGTGTTCTTAATAAATGCTTTACAGTTACTCATGCGTTATTAGGGTCTTTTGACTCAACAAACTGGTGAAGAATGCTTAAAGAGCCTCTGCAAGTGACAAGTCGGCTGCCAAGTGCCCGGCACTGCTCAAGGAGACAAAATCCAGTCTGTTGCCTTCTGATCACAGGGTGGAGACCGCAGCCCGAATGATGTAGTAGGGGCATGTGTGCCTATGTTGGACCACGTGAGGGAGTAAGCGTGAGATGAATGTTATGTGAAAAAACTAAAATAGCTGCGAGCCAGGAGCGAACCGGGAGTGTGCAATGCTAGACTGGCCTGTACTGTAACGGAAGTTGGGGCTGCTCGTTCCGCTCAGTTCTGTATGGAATCTGCAGGTGTGAAGGTGGCCAGCAGAGGAGCTGCTTGGACAAACCAATAAATATATATGTTGCTATATTTTTTGTCCTCACGCTATATGTTATAGGGCGGCAGTAGCCGTCCTATAGTTAAGTTGAGTCAGACTTTTTTTCTATTGTTAATATCTTTTGATTCGAGTAACGGATTTAACCAAAATTCTGAAAATGATTAGGGACTCGCGCCCCCTTCCTCCAACTGCAAAGTTTCGTAAATGTACATGAACGTTTTTCAGAAGACAAAAAGGGATAATGCACATTCAGCTATGCAGTACTCTTAGCTGTTTTGAGTTTTCTGTGAGGAAGTACAATTGATAGTGATTTGCAAGTTCATTTAAGTCATTTTTTTATTTTTTTATTTTTTGTGGCTGCTTTTTTAGTATCTGTTGAAAGAAAGTTGGATTCTTTGCATATTATTTCTGATTGGGTCTTATTGTTGTTATGTGGGCAGGTGGTGATAGGATTCAAGTACTTGAGATGTTTTGTGGCTACTCAATAAGTTTTCAGTTAACTCCAGTGAAAGGTCAACCTGTATTCAAAATGTAGGTGTGGATGAAGGAACACTGAATAGAGAACTTGTCAAGGGAAAAGAGGATTAGGTAAAAAGTAGATGTACCTCTGTGTGAATCTTATGTTGTTGCATTTTTCATGGAAATCAAATTGTGGCTAATTGAACACTTTATTTTCTTAACAGATAAATTGGTTGCCGGTAGTTTAGCAAGAGGTTGACGCGGTATGCGCGGCAGTTGAGGGTTGACTGTTTGTTGAAGGTTTCCCACTGTTGGATGGACTTGCTGGATGAGGTGCTGATTGTCATGTAATGCATGAAGAACATGCATTTTCTGGTGCTGGTGCGATTTCCGAAATGCACCATTCTCATCATCCCAGAGGACTCACACCAAATGTTGTACAGTTGTAATGATCAATATAATGTTATTTATTGGGGCGTGGTAGATACTTTATCTATGGAATCTCAGGTGTCCCGATTGGTCATGGGTACACATTCTATATGTTTGACTGGTGTGTTCCCCATGTTCTGCATGCTTACTTAACTTCACACATTAAGTAAAGTCACACTTAACCTACACCATTAACTCTATTATAATTCCATAACATAGTGACACTTGTTTGTTCTCACCAAGTTTATATATGTATGTTCCTTGATTATAGTAACAGTGTTTATACTTTTATTGTACCTCTATTGTGTTAGTGAATTTGTGATGGCAAAGTACATTATGTTTGGAGAGAGTCATTTCTCAATGGGCTAGTGTGGCATCTCCCGGGAGAATCCAATTGTGGCATAGGCAACACATTACGCTCAGTAGTCCAACCGCTCCTCCTCCAACTTCCCCTTGAACTATGGTGTTCCACAGGGATCTGTACTTGGACCCGTTCTTTTCTCTCTCCATACCTCCCTTCTCGCCCCCGTCATCTCTTCTTTCGGCATCTCCGACCACTTCTACGCTGATGACACCCAACTCTTTCTCTCCTTCTCTTCCTTCACTCCCGACCTCCATCACACTCTCTCTTCCTGCCTTACTGCCATAAAAAACATCCCCTTTACTTTCCCTCAACACTGACAAGGCTGAAGTGCTGTTCTTCCCTCCTAACACTCTTTCCCCTTTAACCCATCCTTTCATCCACTTTTCCCCTTCCAATCTCCCCATCTCCAGCCATGCCCGCAATCTTGGCATCCACATTGACTCCTCCCTCTCCTTCTCCAACCACATCTCTATAGCCTCTCGTGCCTGTCGGCACCACCTTTTCAACATCCACAAGATCCGTTCCTCTTTCACCTTTCAGCCTTAAAACTCTCTCTCTCTCCGCTCAGCTGATCTCTACCTACTCACTGTTCCCCCAGCCCCATGTGCCTCCTCCCGCTTCTGCTCTTTTCAACTCTTGCCCCCCCTTCACTGGAACTCCCCACCTCTCTCTATCTGCTCCTCCCCCAGCTACTCATCCTTCTGCTCCTCTCTGAAAGCCCTTCTTCTCCACTCCCCCCTAACTCTCCTTCCCTTCTTCTCTCCCCTAATCCTCTCCCCCCACTTCCCTTCAATCCCTCCTTCCCCCTCCTCCCGCTTTCACCAAATCTGACATTGAAACCTACAGGGGCACAATGAGGTCACCCGGGGGCCCCCAGATCCCTTCCCTTATTCCCCCCTCCTCCCGCCATCCTCAAAAAAGACATTGAAACCTCCTTCCTACCTCCTCTCCCCTCCCCTCCCTTCCTCTCTTCACCTCTCTTAAGTAAATTGTTCAACATACTGTATCTCTGACTTGTTTCATGTTTGTAAATATGCTTCTTTCATTATTGTACCTTGTTGTTTTACTGTAAGCGCTTTGGATTAAAGCGCTATATAAACTCAATAAACATAACATAAACATAACATAACTGAAACATTGGAAGCAGTAAAATTGGAACAGGTGGAATTGACAATGCTACAGAAGATGAGGGTTCATTCACTGTTAATGGTGTCCTACTGAAACCGGATGTGTCCAAGCTTTGAAATGGAACATTTGAAGGTCAACCTCTTAGTTTCTGTTTGCACAAGGTGCATAGGATTTTCTTATTTTTTTTTATAAAACAATGTTTTTATATATTAAAATATTTCTAACTATCTGCAGTGGTCTTCCTGGAGGTTGATTTTTTGTGGGGTGATTAAGCCTACTAAAAAATTATAGTACTAGTGTTTCTACGTGTGTGAATGTTTTCTATCCCTTGTTCTCCAAGTTTACTTATCCCACCCTATTCTCTCTTGTTCTCCAAGTTTACATAAACTTCCCCATCCTCTGTCTTTCAACTACCCAGTATAAACTTCTTTATTTCTTCTCACCCAGTTCATATATCCCTGTTTGTTTATTGTAGTGGTAGTTGTTATACCTTTAATTTTAGTTTGTTGTGTGTTTTATTTGTGTTGTAGTTTATCCACATCTTATACAGTTTATCTATGTGTGCAAAAGTTGTCATTCATGTAGCCCTTTTTTATGTGGTGGGGATGGATTGGGAACCTACACTATTTTGTGATGACGTCTGGCAATTGGATCACATATACCATCTCCTACTGTATTATTCCCTATGCAGTGTACCCTTATCCTCTGTACCGCTGTGCACTATACTGTAATTCTTTGTGTCCCAGCGTTGGCAATTGTCCTGGTGTTCTGAAACAGCCTTATCCAAACCATCTTGGGTGGCATCTCCTACCTTGATCCAGCTGTGACAGGTTTTACATATTAGCAAACAATTTGACGGTTCGGGTGCAGGCAGGATGGGAGCGGGTTGGGTGTTAGTTGGTCAAAAAATAGTGATAGTATTTGTACACTGTGGTGCAGATGATAAATACTTGTTTGCTGATTTTGTTCCATGTGCTTTGAGTTTATTTTTCATATGAGACCTCCAATATGATTCTTTCACTTCATTCCAATGTATGTAAACAAGATGCTACATGAACGTTGAGGTTCCCAAACTGTGAAACAGCTCGTTTGAAGGAAACTCTATGTAAAACTTTTCCACAGAATTTGTACATCACTTTCTCGATCTCCTTTTTGCACTGTTGGTCCTTCACCCTGTAATATTGTCAACTGTCAGCACTTTTTGTTTGCGTGCCTTGCTTTTTTATGGAGGTAAAGCTGAAGCCACTCAACGCAGCTCAGTCTCCAAGTTTACTTTTCCCACCCAATATTTTCTGGCTTTCCAAGTATAATTACCCTATCTTTTCCATTCTATTGCAACTACCTAGTATGCTTTCCCTTTGTATTCTTCCTCATTTTATATATTGTTGTTCATCTATTGTAGTGACAGTTCTAATACTTTATTATATTATTGCATGTTTTTTTAATCCAAGTTGTATTTTTTCACAATGATTAATATGTGCTGTAAGAGGATTCAATTCAACACTACAGCTACGTCAATGCCTAGTCTGGGATACTGAATGGAAACCCTTATTGATATATCTTTATGTCCAGTTCATGCGTTCTGGATGACTACCCCTATATAACACCCCTCTCTTGGAATCCCCCTGACCCCGCTGAGCCAAGAAGTAGTTCTGTTTTGCAAGTTTAAAAGGTTTATTTGATAATTTAAACAATAGATATATATATCACACTTTATAATAATTAATAATTGGATATCACACTTAATCTGAGCAGTAATCAATAATGGATAGTCTGGCACTAGCACACTTGTGAATAGGAACAGAAGAATAAGGTGGTAGAGAATGCTTTATATAAATTCAGATGGATGTAATGTTGAATGAAAAATGCAATACAGAAAATACTCAATATGATTTCAACAAAACAATGTAATCACTTTTCTCTGGCAATTCACCCCCCCCCTTTTATGCAATGCAAGGAAATGGAAGGAAAGCACACAGTTCTCAGAAATGCAATCAAATGTAATTCAGTTCACCCCAGCAAGCTTAGACTACAGAACTTTGAAACACAGGCCCAAAATGCTTTTATATATGCTGGCAATGAAGAAAAAAATATGCTAAAATTCTTTTAATTCCCTCTAGAGGTTCAGGGTGAGTGGTATCAAGTTAATATTAGTCCAGGCTCACTCTAGCAATGATTCAGGGATGGTTCTTAAGAGGCAAACGAATTTTTAGCAAGGAAAGCAAGGAAGCTGCTGTTTTCACACGTGGAGAAATTTGCAAATCGCGGTAAAAATATAGAGAATAGGAATGCGGTTCTAGGTTCGTTGAAAAGCCAAGATTCCCAGCTTTCAGAGGAAAGTTACTGCAAGTCTCTAAGACAAACGGTCACGGAGATATGAGCGATATGGTAAAGGTCGTTTTTCAGATTTGAAATTTTAAAGTTCAAAGTGACAAGTGACAGCTAGCAGCTAGAAATGACAGGTGACAGTTAGGAGGCAGTTCTACTCAGATTAAAATAGATTGAATTATATTATTTTAACTAAGAGATTGGTTCTGCACAGTTCTGCTAGGTACTCACAATATATTTAGAAATAGAATGGGCCTCGCCACGGATCTGGTCAGGTTTTCTTCACTCGCCACGGACGGTCTCTGCGCACAGCGTCGGGGTCAGCTCTACTCTGCTGGTCTGGTCTGGGTCTCTGGTTCTGATCAGGTCTGTGGGTCCGGATACAGCGGTCTCCGGTTCAGCTGGTCTCTCTCTGGATACAACACTGCTCTCTGGCAAATGGCAAGAGTTCTTGCAAAGAATTCAAACAGCTCGCCTGGCTGTGATAATGGCAATGATTTGAGGCCTGCTAAAGAGGGATTTAGCTTGTAGTTGACCTCTCTGCTACAAATTCTGAAGTAAAGTCTTGGTCTCTGAAGGTGGATAGATTGAAGTCTCTATGTTGGCTCTCTGGAGGTTGATGGAGGTAAAGTATGTATTTTCCCTGCAGAGCGTCCCGCAGCAGA
The DNA here is from genome assembly GCF_040938575.1 of Ambystoma mexicanum. Lineage (NCBI taxonomy): Eukaryota > Metazoa > Chordata > Amphibia > Caudata > Ambystomatidae > Ambystoma > Ambystoma mexicanum. Next base: position 1,549,355,572 of record NC_090929.1, read on the forward strand.
TGGAATAGAATGTCCCTATCTGTCCTGACTGTCTGCTTTTATGTGTTTTGAAAGTGGGTGTGTGTGCAGCATCACTAGCCAGCCCCTCTCTCAACTGCCCATTGGCCCAATTCTCCCCTCTCCCATGATTGGGGAAGGAACTGTGAGTCAGAGTGATGCTGTAGGTTTTATGGGTCAGAGGATCCTCCCCTGGTCAGTTTGCCCACAAAATCTATATTTGATCAAAATGCACACTTCATAGATACACAGTGGTTTGAAATTACATGCATCCATCATGCATTTACTGATGGTAGCCCCTGTTCATACTCTGCTCTTCCTGGGGGCTTGCATTCAGAAATTGCAATATTTTGTGCTTTTTAGTGGTTTTGCAACATCAGATATCCACTGGCAATAGGTTTAATACCTAGGCTTTTTACTGTGGAAACTGGCTCCGGACAGAAAGCCAGAAAGGAAGGCCAGTAGTCAGTGGTTCACAGTGTCCCAGTGGGGTCAGAGCCAACCAGACAGACCTCAGTTGTGTCTCCATTAAGTCTGAGCCAGTTCTTGGCCATCCATCTCTCAATCACAGAGAGACAGTCCTTGTCCTTCAGTTTAGATGGAGGATCAGAAGCAGGCAAGTTTAGGTAAAAATGAAACTGTGTATTGTAGCATAGGTGTAGAATGGTAACCTGTGGTCGGCAACTAACTCATCCAGGGGTCGCATGTATAAGTTAAACAGGAGGAGGGACAGCACCGTCCCCTGAAGGACTCCACAGTCAGCTGTTATGGGTGGGGAATTTAAAAGGGGGATGGAAAACTGTCTGAAAGCAATCTGCTAGAAAAGAGGCAAACCATTGCAGGGGAACACCTGATATTCCAGCCTCCAACAAGCTCTGCATCAGGATCTAGTGGTCAACAGTATCAAAAGCCACAGAGAGGTCAAGGAGAATCAAGTCTCCTACCTCTCCTCGGTCCTGAAGCAGGGCAATATCATCCAAAATTGCCTCCATGACAGACTTCCCATGAAAAGTTGAAATCCTGCTTGGAATGGATGAAGAAGCCAGTTTCACTCCAAAAGAATTGAAAGCTGAGGAGTCACAATAGCCTCCATCAACTTCATAAGTACTAGAAGCAGAGAGATGGGTAGATTTTCATCAGCATAGGGTCTAGATGTGACTTTTTTAATTAGTGGATAAATAGCTGCATGCTTCATCATTCATGTAGAAAAGGAATGTTGCAAAGCAGCCGTAAATAGATTGATATTCAGGCTTCAGATAGATTGAATTATCCAAAAGGTGATCAGGTCAGTAGGGAAGGCAGATCTAATTTTTTTTATTAAATTGAAAAATACTGTGACAGTTTGCAGAAGAGTCAGACAATAGCTGAATCAGACTTATCAGGCATGATCATTTCTTTGATATGGCTGATTTTGTCCTTAAAAAAGGAGGCAATCCGGTTGCAGTGAGCTTGTGCGTGTGAAGCCTTGGCTAGAGGCTGCACAGGGGATGAAAGTTCTTAAGCCGAGCATTATGCTGTCAAAATTCGATTAGCAAAATAACATGATTTGCCTTCTTGATTGCTGTCTGATATTTAAGGAGGGCATCTGTATAGGATTTTTTTGCAGGAAGAGCTAGATCAATATGCCATGTATGTTCCGCTCTGTGACAATCTTGTTTCAGCAGCCTGGGTGCTGCTAAGAACCAGGGGGCAGAGGGCTTGCATCAGCCACAAAAAGATCTAATGAGGGCCATAATATCTGCAGTTTCGTGCATGGGCTCGACTAACTCTGAACAAGGATCTTTCTGTTTATTCATTACACCTTCTTGCGTCAAAGAGGTCAGCAAATCACTGGTATAAGTAGGACGGATATTATTCCAACAGCAACGGATCTGAGGTAGCGTTGCTGGACCATAGTCAATATTTTGAGTAGAGATGGAAAAAAGAAGAAGATAATGATCAGACCAGGGAACAAGGAGGGGCTTCAAAGTAGTTAATTCATCAAAACCTGAGAAAATAAGATCAAGCAAGTTCCCTTCATTGTGTGTGGGAAGGTGATTCCTTAAGGAGGAAAAAGAGAAACAGATATGTTGGCCAGAAGATCGATAGAGATATTGGAATGTTAATTAAAATCACCAGAGAAAACTAGTTTTGCGTATTTCAAAGATAAGTCAGCTGCGAGTTGTGCAAAATCATAAAGAAACTGATTAGTCACAGAAACTGACTGTTGACAAAAATAAAATGAAAGGAAACTTCTGGAGAAGATTGAAGGCTAACCAATAATAATTTGCATGGCAGTTGGTGAGTCATAGCAATGGAAGAGCAACTCAGCGTGGTGTGAGAAATGAATGCCAATTCTCCCCCAGTTTTGGGTGCAGGTCTATCAAGTTGTAAAATACTATATTGAGGAGGCATCATGTGAACACTATCTGTGCCAGAGGCCAAGTTAAACACTGTTTCAGTTAAACACAAAAAATCTGGTATAAGATCATCCAAAAGAGAGTAGATATTGTCTTGGTGAGCCCCAGAAGATCGTGCATTGATCAAAATGCTGTTGAGCATATCAGAGCAGTGGCTGGTAGTTTCTTCCACGGGCTCTCTAAGTGAGGGAACTTTGTACCCTGGGGTATCAGGAGGAGCCAGAGCTATTCATTCACAACATGTGTAAGATTGTCAGGACAGGTGGCTGTGGCATCTGTGAAAATGACAAGGCCCATGGTACAGCCAAATCCCGGATGGGCAAAGATGGGCTTGCCTTGACCTTGTCTTTGGTGTTTTGCAGGCGTGCCTGCTGCGCCCGACCGCTGAGCGGATGCAATTGGTTGGCCGCGCACAAAAGCGAACTCATTCAATGAGATGAAAAGCAGACCCGCAGGGCTAGTGTGGGCTGCCTGAGTCGACAGAAAGCAGCAAACAAGTTTATGTAGCAAATGTTAGAAAATGGTCAATAAATCATAAAATCAATTCAGTGGCCATTCATCTGATCTAGTATTATTGTGGTCATAATGTATGTGCCTCAACATGGTCTCAAGCACATTTATGCAGGATCCATCAGTCTTTTGTTCTCTACAAATCTTGTCAACTGTGCAACTATGATATGCTCTATTTGTAAGGGGAGCTGTACAATTGTACAGTAATTACCAGTGCCTTCAGGATTCAGGGATGGTTCCTTTAGAAAAGACATAACCACAGCTCTTTTCATACAGTTTGGTACTAAGCAGAAATTCTGAATATAGATTGAGCATACTTCAGACTGCAACAGGAGGAACTCGATGGGGTGGGAAGTGAAACAGGATTGCGATTCAGGGTAAAGAACACAAACAATGACAAAACAATAATCAAGGATTAAATCAGGACTAAGGATTTTTAATCATGCTCCGGAGGTAAGTTCATGGCATAATTAATGTAAAACCATTGTAGATTCTTTCATATTAGGTGGATAGGACTTCATAGAAAGCGTTCCCTTTACAGTTACTCTGACTTTCAGGTGGTCGAGTTCTAATTTTAGAAACATGGTTAAGGAGTTTCAAAGATCCAAATCAGCCACTGCAAGTTTTATTTTACTAAAGTGGTTCGCTATGAAACAATACACAGTTCATATGATTTTCTGGGATCGAATTCAGCATTTTGGGTGGCACATATTTAGTACGTCATTTGGAAATGTACTTGGGCCCAGACTTAAAGACAGTTCCCCTGAAAAGGCACAGGTATTTGAAGTCAAATGTGTATTGAATTGTAGGTTTTTAAAGCTCTAGTATCATGGTCTTGTTTTGTAAGGCTGCTAACTCATTGAGATGTCATGGGTTGAATCACCTGGAGTCCAGAAAATGATTTCTTTGAGAATTTTAGTAGTAGGCATTGCAGGAGCATGATTTGCGTATGAACAGTTCCTGAATAGGTTTGATTCCTTTTTCACCACTAATGGGTGGTGGATCTTCCAGCGTAGATTCATGTTGTAGTGGTGGCTACTCACTGTATCAGAGATATGGTGTGAAAAGCAAAGATGATAGTCTAAGGTAACCTCAGGCTCATTATCTTTGGATTGTATCTGCTGTAGTCTGAGATCTTTGGGCCACATCTTAGGACTGATTGTTTCATGAACCAGGTCGCAGAAGAGGATTGGGCACGTAACTGTGTGAGGTAAAGCTGGCACCATTCCGACATAACCACGGCCTTACCCGCAATCCCGACCTGCATGTACCTGCTCCCATGGCACCTGGGCATATGGAGGACTGGATGGGGAAGATGTTTCCTGGCTCAGTAAAATGATGCTCTGCATCGTAATTGGGTCCTTTCCTCGGATCCAATGACAACATCATCACGTTGCGTGACAAGGTTGGATCAAAGGAGCAAGATTCAAAAGGGAACAAGAAGCTTGATTGCTTCATTCACACAACAGTGTTTCCAGTTCTTTCAAGCGATGGAGAGCCTTACCATGTAGGTTATTCACCTGGTTTGTTATTTTTTCCTCTCTACAATGCAGGATTTGGACATCCAGTGAAGTCTTTTCTTGTCACAGATCCTGTCTGTTTTGAAAGATACTCCACAAACTGCAGCGCTATGCTTGGTGGGAGACAGATGCCCAAGAGTACATCCTGAGCTGTGCAGTGTGTTTAGTTTAGTTTATTTATTTGTATAGCACACTTAACCCTGTGGTATCTAGGTGCTTTACACTTGAATACATGGTTACAGAGTTATGATACAGAGAGTTAAAGGTATGTAGTTGCATATTACTTGACTTGGGTTACAAAACAAGTCTGGATAAAAGTTGAATGTTAGACTTAGAATGCTTAATAAGGGGTGTGCCAGAGCTAAAGCTTTATGATGTAAGCCAATGGGAAACCTGCACCTGTCTGAAAGACCTGATATCCCTGGCAGATGTGCTCTTTGGATTGTATTACTGACTAGCTGACATCCCAAGGACATACTGCCATCTGGACAGTTGTGGACTCATTCACCAATTTGGCTCACTTTGTGGCACTCAAAGCCATTCCTTCTGCCTCCGTCCTAGAACAACAGTTTGTTCCGCACATTTTCATACACCATGGGTTACCACAGAACCTCATCAGCTATAGAGGCTCTCAATTCCTCTCTGCCTTCTGGAAAAAAATACATTGTATCCTCCAGGTCAAGCTGAACTTTTAATTTGCCTATCATCCACAGAGTGATGGTTAATGTGAAACCAAACCAAACCATTTGACAACATTCAAGATGTTATGTCACCGATCAGGATTATGATTGGATCATCGAATTACCTTTGGCCGAATTTGCTTACACTGATAATTTTCATACCTCCATCCAATACACATTGTTTCACTAATCTTGTGGACAACATCCACAATCTCCCTACCCCGTTTTCACAAGCAAAATGACTGTTCCTGCTGCCAACTGCTTTTTACACCTGCTCCTAGAAGGTTTCCTCAGAGTCAAGGCACATCTCAAAACATCGTATGGTCAAGCCGGGATGTTTGCTGAGGCCAAAAGAATTCCAGCTCCTCGATAAAAGGTCAATGTTGAATCTGGTTTTCCAAGAAAAACATTCATATACTAGCCGGTTTGCATAAATGTAAACCCAGATACATCAGACCTTTTTCCGATAATCTGAATCATCAATCCCATAACGGGTAAATTGAAACTTCTCCCTCACTACAAGATGCATCAAATCTTTCATGTTTCTCTTTTAAAGCCTGTATCTAGCTCTAAATTGTTTCTCAACCATCTAGGTATTGCTCCTCCTTCAGAGGGTTCTGAAGAGCAGTATGAGATCCATTGAATCTTAGATTACAGTTTAATCCCTGTTTCCTGCAGTATTTCGTATATTGGAAAGGTTACAGTCCTGTAGAGAGGCCATGCGTCAAAGTTATGCATGTGTTACTTACTTGTTTGATTTCTGAATCGTACACGAGGCCCATGAAACACAGCTCTTTGTCCCAATCTGTGATTCCTCGGAGGGGCCAACCTGGGAGGGGGTGTGATGTTAGGCCCTGCACCATTCCGGCACAACCACAGCCTTACCCTCATTACACGACCCGCACTTACTTGCTTTCATGGCATTTCCTCACTCCACAAACATTGCCCTGCATCATTACTGGGTCCTTTCCTCAGATCCAACAGCAACGTCACCACTTTGCTTGACGAGATAAGATCCGAGGAGGAACACTGAGAAGAAAACGTGGTGCTTGACTCCAGCGTTCTCGCAATGGTGTTTCCAGATCATCTGATCCCGGGTGTGGCTAAACTATGAAACAACAGAGGAGACAGAGGTAGTTCTGATGGGTTAGGAAAAACTGAAAAGAATGCTCACTTCCAGTGGTTAAAAACAAATGTAATCATTAAGAATTTTGACATAAAAACAGTGTACATTAGAATTCACTAAAATGATATGAAAACCAACCCTAGTATTGGTTTCTCATGGGATTAGACACATTTTCAAATTACCACGTGTGTTGCCAGGGTAACTTTGCAATATCCATTGTACAATTAATTATATTCTAGTTTTCAAAACATATTGAAACAACATAGGGTTATTTTGCAAATGCTTCTGTGATTATTTGCATCTGTTTGTACACTGTCTTTAGATTAGACAATACAATTTCTCAACATGTTTCAGTTCACAAAACAGGAGTTAAATCCGGACCATTCATCAGGAGAGAGACACTGGTTCATGTACAAGCGTTTAGACTGCGCTGGGATCTGAATAGAGGAGCCAGCGTGGAGTTCTTTATCTTCCTTTCCCCATCAGAAAAAACAACAAGCTAGTGTGAGCTGCCAATTCTCAAAATACTAGTGCAACTCTAATAGTGAGTCTGCCACCTAAATAGGTATAAAGTTACCTGCATCGGTGTGTTAAGAGGGCGAGGCCAAGCGTGATAGCTGAGGTAGGTACTCTGTGTGTCTTTCCTTGTGCCTAATTAATAGAAAAGCTGATATTAGGTCTGCTTTACTGATCGCTAAAAACAATGTCAGAGGGGATCCCCCCACAAGCTACATGAGAGAACTGGCAACTCATAGTATAGGGCCCGTATTAGTGACTCACCTCAATTTGAGTAATTGTGTACCTTTCGAATGATTAGTGCTTTGTTCTGTTTCCCAAGCGTGGCTACCGCAGCTAGTCAGGTCCGCGTCTACCTCTGTTAACAACTGTTGTCATGGTGATGGATGGGTAACTGCAACTAATCGACTTTGTCTCTTTCAATGGCGGAGTCGGTGGAGGTGGGCGCCATGTTGGAATGGCTAATTTAGATCAGCATTTTGGTAAAAGCAGCCTTCCGTGCAGTATATGGGGACTAGGAAGTAGATTTGATCTAAATCCATTCAGTAGAAATACTTAGGTGTCAGGAACGTATTTATTTGGACCAATCATATATTAAATCCTGTAATGGAAATCCAATCGGGCTGATCTATGGTCGGAGTTGAGCTGAGATGTATGTGAAAGACCCAATGTGTTCATAAATGAATGAGCATTGGTTCAGGGTGGATAACCTCTCACTACATCATCTGTGTCAGTGTCAATGTCTGAAAACAATGTCAGGTGAAATGTTCCATATTTCGTGTCTAAGTGCTTGTACATCCCGACTTGGACAAGTTAATCACCCAGTTTGTGACTCACCTCAATTATTTATAGTGCCAACATATTAGACATCACAGACGAGTTATTCATAGTGATTCGTACTAAAGAGGAGAAAGCATATTCCAAAGGCACCTGGCAATTAACAAGGGTTGAGGACTCTTATGGTGGTTGCAATTTTTTCTGTTCTGGAGCTTTTAAAGGATGGACTTGTTTGTGGGGCCACATTCATTGTTCAGCTCTTCTACTCCTAGATTCTTGAGCACAAGGGTCCTTGTTAGCCCTGTCTTGTTAGTTCATGCTTCATTGTTTGATTCTGTGCCATTCTATGGCCTCTTTGAGTCCTCGTCTATCACTTCCAGTGATATATATCATCTCCTGTTCATTTTTTAGGAGTAAGTATTCTAGCTGCACCGTGTTGTTGCCCTTCAGGATCAATAACACCCTCCATGTGAAGTCCTCAAAATTGTGGGTTTTTTTCTTGGAAATATTTTACCATGGGAGCCTTTTCTATTATGTTTTTAAGGCAACTAAGATGTTCGATGATTCGTCTTGATCTTGCGATTTGTTTTTCCCACGTAGATCATGTCGCAAGGGCATCTTATCAAGTAAATCACATGGGTAGTGTTGAAATTTGAAACACTCTGTTGTGTCCATTTCTTACTGGTGCCTATGTCAACTTCCTGGCTTTTCTTGGTTAACTTACACACCCCACAAGTCCTGTGTTCCAGAGGGTGGTGTTGTTGGGCTTCTGCTTTTTGTAAGCTTTGAGTTTGCTCGTACTGACTCTTTTACAAATTTATGTGCTTTTCTTGTAAGTAAATTCTTGTTTGACTGGAGAGTACCTTTTATCATTGGGTAATAATTGTATTTTCGCTGCATTGCAACTAACCAGTCCACATTACCAAAATTGGACAAGGAAGTCTGATAATTCACTTGTATGTTTGGGTCCCTTCTGGTGTACTAGAGGTGTGGGGTTGATTGATGTTAGAAAATGATATTCATCCCTGGACCACTGGTGCCCCAGAAGTTGATTTGTCACACCCATAGTGGCATCCGGCACAGCAACATCAGTTTTTCTACAGAAACGCACATCACCATACAAGGTTTTTGGATTTAGCTTACACTTGGCCAGTACAAGTGGGATACATTGCCTTGGGATTCCCTGACAAGAATCGCAGAGTTGTTTCCCCATACATATCCCTCCAACCTTTGAGGTAAGGCTTGCAATAATGAAAACCGTATCTCTTAAACAAGCATTAAGGCAGGAACCACTTTCCCTCAATATGCTGTGGGTACAACCCCTGAACCTAAGCCATTTTGCTCCTTTTTATATGAGCAGCTAGATTCCAAAAAGCTTTAGATTCAACTGAAGTTCCCAAATAAGTATTTTCATTAGCGGTTTTCAATTGTATGCCACTTCCGAACCTGTTGAACTCCCTCATTGCACTAGCAGTCGTAAAATGTAAATATTCGATTGCCCCCCTTTATATGGATACCCAAAGTAGCATGCGTGTCTCCGATGAGGAGGAGCTACCAAGTTCACAAAATTAGAACCACAAATGTGGGTAATAATGTTGGTAATTAGTACCAAACACTTTTTAATAAATGCTCTAAAATATTAGAAAATGTGGTTTCTGCTATGCGGCACTATGCAGCAATATATAAAACGTCAAATGGTATTATCATTAGAATTTAGCATTCATAAACTGCAAATAGGACCAGCCTCTATAATTGTACACAACACAACAGAGAGCATTTTGCTAGTAACATTCCTGTGAAATGAAGAATCTTTTTTCCCCACATTGGTGCATGTTATAGCCTTTGAGAGTATCTGCGAGATTCTATTCCTTCCTAGATTTCTAGTGCATCCCTGCACTCTGAGGAGTCTTATACTTTGCTAAGTTATCTGAATGATGTGTCATGGGAACCATTTTCCTGCAAACACCCCAGAACATTTCAATGAAGCAAATAGCATCGCTCCACCATGCCCCTCAAATGAGAGAGGTGCCCAGAAGATCATAGCTTTAGAATCAGTTTATGGCCAACTCTCCACAGATTCGAGTCTGAAAAAAGGGATGCTATTTTCTAAGAATTCAGTCCATGTGGCACTAGTCTTCTATGCCTGACACCCCTTCAGGTGCAACCAACTCGACAGTCAGAGCTGTTTGCACCGCAGAATGCTGCCTGTAGCGCACAGTAAGTTCTTGAACAGGAAGCCAAATCTCCTGCTATTGTAACCTTTAACACTTCCGTGTCATCTGTGGTTTGGCTGGCTGATTATAAATTGCAGAGGGCAGCGGTGAGAGAAGAGATTTAATGAGATGGTTCTAGACCAGGGGTGAGCACATAGACCGATGCATCTGATAGCCGTTTAATGCAGCACAACACAAGGCAGCTGATCAAAAGATGTATGAGGGGGAAAGGGTCTTGCATCAAAACCTGTCTGATCTGATCTGGAGATGTGGCATGTTTAGAGAAGAGAAACTGCTCCTCTCTAAGCAATGACTCCTCTGTAAGCAATGATAAAATACTCTATACATTGAGTTCTACACTGCCCATTGACAAATCACCCATCATATGTACTTAAAACTACCTAAAACTGTATCAATACCCTTATAACATGCAATATGTACATGGCAATCCAAGAAATGGGCCTGTATGCAGTCTATTCATTGCCAGTTGCTGGTCAGAGTGTGCAATAAGCCCCAATTCACTAAATAAGCCCAAGGCCAGTACTCTGCTGTCATTGTTGCCCTGGCGGGGCTCCCATCAGTCACCACATCTCAGGATTTCCAATTAATTGTCCTGTTCTGTGAGTGGCAGGGCAAACCTGTCTGATGGCCTTGCTTGAAGCATGTTGGTAACACCATTAATGTATTGTTTGCTTAAAATGTTAGGGGGAAAAGTACCAAAATGTCACCACGATTGTGGCAACATTTCAAATACTGCGCCCTTCTGCAGAACAGAAATCCTGACACCCATAATGCAGACTTAGGGGAGTGCGGGTTACAGGGGTGTTCCCTGCTCCCATTAGTCGGTGCAACGGGGGTTGGAGGTTGCAGGGGTATCCCCTGCTTCCATTAGATGGTAGGGGGGACAATACAAAAATAAGTTGAAAAAAGAATAAAGGAATCTGCTGCACCAGTTCTGACCCACGTTAGTGGGAGAGAACTGAGGTTGCATGGATAGATGAGAGACAGCTGCACACTCCTGTGTGTGCTGCCATCAAGGTAAGTCAGTGTGGGGGCAGGTAGGGGGATTCAAGGCACAGTGATGTATGTGATCACTGCGCCGGGCCGTAATGGTAGTCAGCATTTTGAAAGTCGACATTATGGGTGGAACAGTGATCACATAGATCCGTTTAAGGTAGGCTACTGACTAGAAGCTGCACACCTCTGGGATTACACTAAGCCTCCCCCTGCTAGCACAAAGGCATCTCACACTGAACGTTTTAACAGGTAGGTAGACCTTGCCATGTGATAAATGGCACTTATTGTAAAGTGATTGCTACCTAGGATCAAACTCATTTGTCTTATATTATTGAGAGCCACAACCAGGGGTGTTGCTAGGTTCTTAAAAGATCTGGGGGTACGGTGATGTCAGGACTGTCATAGCCTTCTGGTTGGGGGCACAATCAACAGACCCTGTGCTATATACCCGCAGCAGCCGCTCCCCTCCCCCCAGCAACGCTTCTGGCCACAGCTAAACATATATCATTGATGTCAAGTTTTTCTTGTATCCAATGATTCCAGCCAACTTTTCTGTTATATTTTTGCCAGTGGAAAAATAGGTTTGAACCAGCATCCCTGATATTTTATTTTGTACACGGGGAACTCATCTATACCCACTCTACTCCTCTCTTCCCTCTATCTATTCACTTTCACAAAAAACAGGAAGGCCACATCTGTCGTAAAAAAGACCCTAGAGGAATCTCATAAACAAGCTGATGAAACCTGGACTTAGTATGAGGCTCTAATTCTCTATTTTGCAAGGTGAGCTAGATTTTGTTGAAATCTTTTTGTTTTTTCCATTCCCTTCCGACCCTACCTGCCTCTACATTCAGCCCTATTTTCAGTAATCCTCTCCCCTTCTCTTCCACCTCCTTCCTTCCCTCTTTATCATGTATTTTAATACTAAACTCCACGTTATACGTTTTCCCAGATGCTGTGCTATTATACATGATCATCCTCCATCGCCCCTCGTCCCCCATATCATTAACTTCCAGTTGCTCATGCTGGAGTCTTACTATTTTTACCTCGACCCATTAATGGACTGTGATAGGAGTTAATGACCTACTTTTTCAGCTAATGGTTTTAACTCTTTCTCTATCTTCCAAAACGCCATACGATGGATGTGATGATTTTCATTTAACCTTAGATTAGAATATAATTAGTTTATCACAGACGATTCAGCTCAAATTGAGATTTTATTACATAATGTATTTTTCACAATGTTATTAGAAACACAACTTTTTCGCAAGCCGTTGTTCTATTGACTTCCATTGAACAGACTTTCCCTTCCTTTCTGAAAATATAGAAAAAGCCTTTACTTACCTGTTAAAAGGTTCTCTCCATCCTCTGAAAAGACAGAACTGCCAAGACAGTTTAGAGACTTTAAACTATTGTTGATGTCCACATTCATTTTAAAAAGCTTTTCCTGCATGTAACTCTTATGATTGTTCGAGTTTCTCATCTATATATAGATTGTTTCTAAGAATTTATTGTGTAGACAATCTTTTATTGTGTTTCTGTGAAAGTGTTGGTCGTACCTTCGGTCCACCCTGCTCACCTTCTGAGAGTTAGTTCTCGAGTGCTCTGCCACCCCGCTCCTTGGAGAGCCTTGTATACTCAAAAGGGACATGTTGTATTTGTTAGCCGTCATATAAAGTTCCACCAGTATGGAAATGCTTGAAAAATGAGGTAGAGGGATTCCATCAGTAATGGTTGGAGAGCTGAGAGAAGGAGTATGTGGAGCAAGGGCTCATACTGTGTTCTTAATAAATGCTTTACAGTTACTCATGCGTTATTAGGGTCTTTTGACTCAACAAACTGGTGAAGAATGCTTAAAGAGCCTCTGCAAGTGACAAGTCGGCTGCCAAGTGCCCGGCACTGCTCAAGGAGACAAAATCCAGTCTGTTGCCTTCTGATCACAGGGTGGAGACCGCAGCCCGAATGATGTAGTAGGGGCATGTGTGCCTATGTTGGACCACGTGAGGGAGTAAGCGTGAGATGAATGTTATGTGAAAAAACTAAAATAGCTGCGAGCCAGGAGCGAACCGGGAGTGTGCAATGCTAGACTGGCCTGTACTGTAACGGAAGTTGGGGCTGCTCGTTCCGCTCAGTTCTGTATGGAATCTGCAGGTGTGAAGGTGGCCAGCAGAGGAGCTGCTTGGACAAACCAATAAATATATATGTTGCTATATTTTTTGTCCTCACGCTATATGTTATAGGGCGGCAGTAGCCGTCCTATAGTTAAGTTGAGTCGGACTTTCATAGGAACACCTTAAAGTTCTATTGTTAATATCTTTTGATTCGAGTAACGGATTTAACCAAAATTCTGAAAATGATTAGGGACTCGCGCCCCCTTCCTCCAACTGCAAAGTTTCGTAAATGTACATGAACATATAAGAACGTTATTCAGAAGACAAAAAGGGATAATGCACATTCAGCTATGCAGTAATCTTAGCTGTTTTGAAATTTCTGTGAGGAAGTACAATTGATAGTGATTTGCAAGTTCATTTAAGTCATTTTTTTATTTTTTTATTTTTTGTGGCTGCTTTTTTAGTATCTGTTGAAAGAAAGTTGGATTCTTTGCATATTATTTCTGATTGGGTCTTATTGTTGTTATGTGGGCAGGTGGTGATAGGATTCAAGTACTTGAGATGTTTTGTGGCTACTCAATAAGTTTTCAGTTAACTCCAGTGAAAGGTCAACCTGTATTGAAAATGTAGGTGTGGATGAAGGAACACTGAATAGAGAACTTGTCAAGGGAAAAGAGGATTAGGTAAAAAGTAGATGTACCTCTGTGTGAATCTTATGTTGTTGCATTTTTCATGGAAATCAAATTGTGGCTAATTGAACACTTTATTTTCTTAACAGATAAATTGGTTGCCGGTAGTTTAGCAAGAGGTTGACGCGGTATGCGCGGCAGTTGAGGGTTGACTGTTTGTTGAAGGTTTCCCACTGTTGGATGGACTTGCTGGATGAGGTGCTGATTGTCATGTAATGCATGAAGAACATGCATTTTCTGGTGCTGGTGCGATTTCCGAAATGCACCATTCTCATCATCCCAGAGGACTCACACCAAATGTTGTACAGTTGTAATGATCAATATAATGTTATTTATTGGGGCGTGGTAGATACTTTATCTATGGAATCTCAGGTGTCCCGATTGGTCATGGGTACACATTCTATATGTTTGACTGGTGTGTTCCCCATGTTCTGCATGCTTACTTAACTTCACACATTAAGTAAAGTCACACTTAACCTACACCATTAACTCTATTATAATTCCATAACATAGTGACACTTGTTTGTTCTCACCAAGTTTATATATGTATGTTCCTTGATTATAGTAACAGTGTTTATACTTTTATTGTACCTCTATTGTGTTAGTGAATTTGTGATGGCAAAGTACATTATGTTTGGAGAGAGTCATTTCTCAATGGGCTAGTGTGGCATCTCCCGGGAGAATCCAATTGTGGCATAGGCAACACATTACGCTCAGTAGTCCAACCGCTCCTCCTCCAACTTCCCCTTGAACTATGGTGTTCCACAGGGATCTGTACTTGGACCCGTTCTTTTCTCTCTCCATAGCTCCCTTCTCGCCCCCGTCATCTCTTCTTTCGGCATCTCCGACCACTTCTACGCTGATGACACCCAACTCTTTCTCTCCTTCTCTTCCTTCATTCCCGACCTCCATCACACTCTCTCTTCCTGCCTTACTGCCATAAAAAACATCCCCTTTACTTTCCCTCAACACTGACAAGGCTGAAGTGCTGTTCTTCCCTCCTAACACTCTTTCCCCTTTAACCCATCCTTTCATCCACTTTTCCCCTTCCAATCTCCCCATCTCCAGCCATGCCCGCAATCTTGGCATCCACATTGACTCCTCCCTCTCCTTCTCCAGCCACATCTCTATAACCTCTCGTGCCTGTCGGCACCACCTTTTCAACATCCACAAGATCCGTTCCTCTTTCACCTTTCAGCCTTAAAACTCTCTCTCTCTCCGCTCAGCTGATCTCTACCTACTCACTGTTCCCCCAGCCCCATGTGCCTCCTCCCGCTTCTGCTCTTTTCAACTCTTGCCCCCCCTTCACTGGAACTCCCCACCTCTCTCTATCTGCTCCTCCCCCAGCTACTCATCCTTCTGCTCCTCTCTGAAAGCCCTTCTTCTCCACTCCCCGCCTAACTCTCCTTCCCTTCTTCTCTCCCCTAATCCTCTCCCCCCACTTCCCTTCAATCCCTCCTTCCCCCTCCTCCCGCTTTCACCAAATCTGACATTGAAACCTACAGGGGCACAATGAGGTCACCCGGGGGCCCCCAGATCCCTTCCCTTATTCCCCCCTCCTCCCGCCATCCTCAAAAAAGACATTGAAACCTCCTTCCTACCTCCTCTCCCCTCCCCTCCCTTCCTCTCTTCACCTCTCTTAAGTAAATTGTTCAACATACTGTATCTCTGACTTGTTTCATGTTTGTAAATATGCTTCTTTCATTATTGTACCTTGTTGTTTTACTGTAAGCGCTTTGGATTAAAGCGCTATATAAACTCAATAAACATAACATAAACATAACATAACTGAAACATTGGAAGCAGTAAAATTGGAACAGGTGGAATTGACAATGCTACAGAAGATGAGGGTTCATTCACTGTTAATGGTGTCCTACTGAAACCGGATGTGTCCAAGCTTTGAAATGGAACATTTGAAGGTCAACCTCTTAGTTTCTGTTTGCACAAGGTGCATAGGATTTTCTTATTTTTTTTTATAAAACAATGTTTTTATATATTAAAATATTTCTAACTATCTGCAGTGGTCTTCCTGGAGGTTGATTTTTTGTGGGGTGATTAAGCCTACTAAAAAATTATAGTACTAGTGTTTCTACGTGTGTGAATGTTTTCTATCCCTTGTTCTCCAAGTTTACTTATCCCACCCTATTCTCTCTTGTTCTCCAAGTTTACATAAACTTCCCCATCCTCTGTCTTTCAACTACCCAGTATAAACTTCTTTATTTCTTCTCACCCAGTTCATATATCCCTGTTTGTTTATTGTAGTGGTAGTTGTTATACCTTTAATTTTAGTTTGTTGTGTGTTTTATTTGTGTTGTAGTTTATCCACATCTTATACAGTTTATCTATGTGTGCAAAAGTTGTCATTCATGTAGCCCTTTTTTATGTGGTGGGGATGGATTGGGAACCTACACTATTTTGTGATGACGTCTGGCAATTGGATCACATATACCATCTCCTACTGTATTATTCCCTATGCAGTGTTTTTTTAATCCAAGTTGTATTTTTTCACAATGATTAATATGTGCTGTAAGAGGAATCAATTCAACACTACAGCTACGTCAATGCCTAGTCTGGGATACTGAATGGAAACCCTTATTGATATATCTTTATGTCCAGTTCATGCGTTCTGGATGACTACCCCTATATAACACCCCTCTCTTGGAATCCCCCTGACCCCGCTGAGCCAAGAAGTAGTTCTGTTTTGCAAGTTTAAAAGGTTTATTTGATAATTTAAACAATAGATATATATATCACACTTTATAATAATTAATAATTGGATATCACACTTAATCTGAGCAGTAATCAATAATGGATAGTCTGGCACTAGCACACTTGTGAATAGGAACAGAAGAATAAGGTGGTAGAGAATGCTTTATATAAGTTCAGATGGATGTAATGTTGAATGAAAAATGCAATACAGAAAATACTCAATATGATTTCAACAAAACAATGTAATCACTTTTCTCTGGCAATTCACCCCCCCCCTTTTATGCAATGCAAGGAAATGGAAGGAAAGCACACAGTTCTCAGAAATGCAATCAAATGTAATTCAGTTCACCCCAGCAAGCTTAGACTACAGAACTTTGAAGCACAGGCCCAAAATGCTTTTATATATGCTGGCAATGAAGTGAAAAATATGCTAAAATTCTTTTAATTCCCTCTAGAGGTTCAGGGTGAGTGGTATCAAGTTAATATTAGTCCAGGCTCACTCTAGCAATGATTCAGGGATGGTTCTTAAGAGGCAAACGAATTTTTAGCAAGGAAAGCAAGGAAGCTGCTGTTTTCACACGTGGAGAAATTTGCAAATCGCGGTAAAAATATAGAGAATAGGAATGCGGTTCTAGGTTCGTTGAAAAGCCAAGATTCCCAGCTTTCAGAGGAAAGTTACTGCAAGTCTCTAAGACAAACGGTCACGGAGATATGAGCGATATGGTAAAGGTCGTTTTTCAGATTTGAAATTTTAAAGTTCAAAGTGACAAGTGACAGCTAGCAGCTAGAAATGACAGGTGACAGTTAGGAGGCAGTTCTACTCAGATTAAAATAGATTGAATTATATTATTTTAACTAAGAGATTGGTTCTGCACAGTTCTGCTAGGTACTCACAATATATTTAGAAATAGAATGGGCCTCGCCACGGATCTGGTCAGGTTTTCTTCACTCGCCACGGACGGTCTCTGCGCACAGCGTCGGGGTCAGCTCTACTCTGCTGGTCTGGTCTGGGTCTCTGGTTCTGATCAGGTCTGTGGGTCCGGATACAGCGGTCTCCGGTTCAGCTGGTCTCTCTCTGGATACAACACTGCTCTCTGGCAAATGGCAAGAGTTCTTGCAAAGAATTCAAACAGCTCGCCTGGCTGTGATAATGGCAATGATTTGAGGCCTGCTAAAGAGGGATTTAGCTTGTAGTTGACCTCTCTGCTACAAATTCTGAAGTAAAGTCTTGGTCTCTGAAGGTGGATAGATTGAAGTCTCTATGTTGGCTCTCTGGAGGTTGATGGAGGTAAAGTATGTATTTTCCCTGCAGAGCGTCCCGCAGCAGATGGAATAGAATGTCCCTATCTGTCCTGACTGTCTGCTTTTATGTGTTTTGAAAGTGGGTGTGTGTGCAGCATCACTAGCCAGCCCCTCTCTCAACTGCCCATTGGCCCAATTCTCCCCTCTCCCATGATTGGGGAAGGAACTGTGAGTCAGAGTGATGCTGTAGGTTTTATGGGTCAGAGGATCCTCCCCTGGTCAGTTTGCCCACAAAATCTATATTTGATCAAAATGCACACTTCATAGATACACAGTGGTTTGAAATTACATGCATCCATCATGCATTTACTGATGGTAGCCCCTGTTCATACTCTGCTCTTCCTGGGGGCTTGCATTCAGAAATTGCAATATTGTGTGCTTTTTAGTGGTTTTGCAACATCAGATATCCACTGGCAATAGGTTTAATACCTAGGCTTTTTACTGTGGAAACTGGCTCTGGACAGAAAGCCAGAAAGGAAAGCCAGTAGTCAGTGGTTCACAGTGTCCCAGTGGGGTCAGAGCCAACCAGACAGACCTCAGTTTTGTCTCCATTAAGTTGAGCCAGTTCTTGGCCATCCATCTCTCAATCACAGAGAGACAGTCCTTGTCCTTCAGTTTAGATGGAGGATCAGAAGCAGGCAAGTTTAGGTAAAAATGAAACTGTGTATTGTAGCATAGGTGTAGAATGGTAACCTGTGGTCGGCAACTAACTCATCCAGGGGTCGCATGTATAAGTTAAACAGGAGGAGGGACAGCACCGTCCCCTGAAGGACTCCACAGTCAGCTGTTATGGGTGGGGAATTTAAAAGGGGGATGGAAAACTGTCTGAAAGCAATCTGCTAGAAAAGAGGCAAACCATTGCAGGGGAACACCTGATATTCCAGCCTCCAACAAGCTCTGCATCAGGATCTAGTGATCAACAGTATCAAAAGCCACAGAGAGGTCAAGGAGAATCAAGTCTCCTACCTCTCCTCGGTCCTGAAGCAGGGCAATATCATCCAAAATTGCCTCCATGACAGACTTCCCATGAAAAGTTGAAATCCTGCTTGGAATGGATGAAGAAGCCAGTTTCACTCCAAAAGAATTGAAAGCTGAGGAGTCACAATAGCCTCCATCAACTTCATAAGTACTAGAAGCAGAGAGATGGGTAGATTTTCATCAGCATAGGGTCTAGATGTGACTTTTTTAATTTGTGGATAAATAGCTGCATGCTTCATCATTCATGTAGAAAAGGAATGTTGCAAAGCAGCCGTAAATAGATTGATATTCAGGCTTCAGATAGATTGAATTATCCAAAAGGTGATCAGGTCAGTAGGGAAGGCAGATCTAATTTTTTTTATTAAATTGAAAAATACTGTGACAGTTTGCAGAAGAGTCAGACAATAGCTGAATCAGACTTATCAGGCATGATCATTTCTTTGATATGGCTGATTTTGTCCTTAAAAAAGGAGGCAATCCGGTTGCAGTGAGCTTGTGCGTGTGAAGCCTTGGCTAGAGGCTGCACAGGGGATGAAAGTTCTTAAGCCGAGCATTATGCTGTCGAAATTCGATTAGCAAAATAACATGATTTGGCCTTCTTGATTGCTGTCTGATATTTAAGGAGGGCATCTGTATAGGATTTTTTTGCAGGAAGAGCTAGATCAATATGCCATGTATGTTCCGCTCTGTGACAATCTTGTTTCAGCAGCCTGGGTGCTGCTAAGAACCAGGTGGCAGAGGGCTTGCATCAGCCACAAAAAGATCTAATGAGGGCCATAATATCTGCAGTTTCGTGCATGGGCTCGACTAACTCTGAACAAGGATCTTTCTGTTTATTCATTACACCTTCTTGCGTCAAAGAGGTCAGCAAATCACTGGTATAAGTAGGACGGATATTATTCCAACAGCAACGGATCTGAGGTAGCGTTGCTGGACCATAGTCAATATTTTGAGTAGAGATGGAAAAAAGAAGAAGATAATGATCAGACCAGGGAACAAGGAGGGGCTTCAAAGTAGTTAATTCATCAAAACCTGAGAAAATAAGATCAAGCAAGTTCCCTTCATTGTGGGTGGGAAGGTGATTCCTTAAGGAGAAAAAAGAGAAACAGATATGTTGGCCAGAAGATCGATAGAGATATTGGAATGTTAATTAAAATCACCAGAGAAAACTAGTGTTGCGTATTTCAAAGATAAGTCAGCTGCGAGTTGTGCAAAATCATAAAGAAACTGATTAGTCACAGAAACTGACTGTTGACAAAAATAAAATGAAAGGAAACTTCTGGAGAAGATTGAAGGCTAACCAATAATAATTTGCATGGCAGTTGGTGAGTCATAGCAATGGAAGAGCAACTCAGCGTGGTGTGAGAAATGAATGCCAATTCTCCCCCAGTTTTGGGTGCAGGTCTATCAAGTTGTAAAATACTATATTGAGGAGACATCATGTGAACACTATCTGTGCCAGAGGCCAAGTTAAACACTGTTTCAGTTAAACACAAAAAATCTGGTATAAGATCATCCAAAAGAGAGTAGATATTGTCTTGGTGAGCCCCAGAAGATCGTGCATTGATCAAAATGCTGTTGAGCATATCAGAGCAGTGGCTGGTAGTTTCTTCCACGGGCTCTCTAAGTGAGGGAACTTTGTACCCTGGGGTATCAGGAGGAGCCAGAGCTATTAATTCACAACATGTGTAAGATTGTCAGGACAGGTGGCTGTGGCATCTGTGAATATGACAAGGCCCATGGTACAGCCAGATCCCGGATGGGCAAAGATGGGCTTGCCTTGACCATGTCTTTGGTGTTTTGCAGGCGTGCCTGCTGCGCCCGACCGCTGAGCGGATGCAATTGGTTGGCCGCGCACAAAAGCGAACTCATTCAACGAGATGAAAAGCAGACCCACAGGGCTAGTGTGGGCTGCCTGAGTCGAGAGAAAGCAGCAAACAAGTTTATGTAGCAAATGTTAGAAAATGGTCAATAAATCATAAAATCAATTCAGTGGCCATTCATCTGATCTAGTATTATTGTGGTCATAATGTATGTGCCTCAACATGGTCTCAAGCACATTTATGCAGGATCCATCAGTCTTTTGTTCTCTACAAATCTTGTCAACTGTGCAACTATGATATGCTCTATTTGTAAGGGGAGCTGTACAATTGTACAGTAATTACCAGTGCCTTCAGGATTCAGGGATGGTTCCTTTAGAAAAGACATAACCACAGCTCTTTTCATACAGTTTGGTACTAAGCAGAAATTCTGAATATAGATTGAGCATACTTCAGACTGCAACAGGAGGAACTCGATGGGGTGGGAAGTGAAACAGGATTGCGATTCAGGGTAAAGAACACAAACAATGACAAAACAATAATCAAGGATTAAATCAGGACTAAGGATTTTTATTCATGCTCCGGAGGTAAGTTCATGGCATAATTAATGTAAAACCATTGTAGATTCTTTCATATTTGGTGGATAGGACTTCATAGAAAGCGTTCCCTTTACAGTTACTCTGACTTTCAGGTGGTCGAGTTCTAATTTTAGAAACATGGTTAAGGAGTTTCAAAGATCCAACTCAGCCACTGCAAGTTTTATTTTACTAAAGTGGTTTGCTATGAAACAATACAGAGTTCATATAATTTTCTGGGATCGAATTCAGCATTTTGGGTGGCACATATTTAGTGCGTCATTTGGAAATGTACTTGGGCCCAGACTTACAGACAGTTCCCCTGAAAAGGCACAGGTATTTGAAGACGAATGTGTATTGAATTGTAGGTTTTTAAAGCTCTAGTATCATGGTCTTGTTTTGTAAGGCTGCTAACTCATTGAGATGTCATGGGTTGAATCACCTGGAGTCCAGAAAATGATTTCTTTGAGAATTTTAGTAGTAGGCTTTGCAGGAGCATGATTTGCGTATGAACAGTTCCTGAATAGGTTTGATTCCTTTTTCACCACTAAAGGGTGGTGGATCTTCCAGCGTAGATTCATGTTGTAGTGGTGGCTACTCACTGTATCAGAGATATGGTGTGATGAGGAAAGATGATAGTCTAAGGTAACCTCAGGCTCATTATCTTTGGATTGTATCTGCTGTAGTCTGAGATCTTTGGGCCACATCTTAGGACTGATTGTTTCATGAACCAGGTCGCAGAAGAGGATTGGGCACGTAACTGTGTGAGGTAAAGCTGGCACCATTCCGACATAACCACGGCCTTACCCGCAATCCCGACCTGCATGTACCTGCTCCCATGGCACCTGGGCATATGGAGGACTGGATGGGGAAGATGTTTCCTGGCTCAGTAAAATGATGCTCTGCATCGTAATTGGGTCCTTTCCTCGGATCCAATGACAACATCATCACGTTGCGTGACAAGGTTGGATCAAAGGAGCAAGATTCAAAAGGGAACAAGAAGCTTGATTGCTTCATTCACACAACAGTGTTTCCAGTTCTTTCAAGCGATGGAGAGCCTTACCATGTAGGTTATTCACCTGGTTTGTTATTTTTTCCTCTCTACAATGCAGGATTTGGACATCCAGTGAAGTCTTTTCTTGTCACAGATCCTGTCTGTTTTGAAAGATACTCCACAAACTGCAGCGCTATGCTTGGTGGGAGACAGATGCCCAAGAGTACATCCTGAGCTGTGCAGTGTGTTTAGTTTAGTTTATTTATTTGTATAGCACACTTAACCCTGTGGTATCTAGATGCTTTACACTTGAATACATGGTTACAGAGTTATGATACAGAGAGTTAAAGGTATGTAGTTGCATATTACTTGACTTGGGTTACAAAACACGTCTGGATAAAAGTTGAATGTTAGACTTAGAATGCTTAATAAGGGGTGTGCCAGAGCTAAAGCTTTATGATGTAAGCCAATGGGAAACCTGCACCTGTCTGAAAGACCTGATATCCCTGGCAGATGTGCTCTTTGGATTGTATTACTGACTAGCTGACATCCCAAGGACATACTGCCATCTGGACAGTTGTGGACTCATTCACCAATTTGGCTCACTTTGTGGCACTCAAAGCCATTCCTTCTGCCTCCGTCCTAGAACAACAGTTTGTTCAGCACATTTTCAGACACCATGGATTACCACAGAACCTCATCAGCGATAGAGGCTCTCAATTCCTCTCTGCCTTCTGGAAAAAAATACATTGTATCCTCCAGGTCAAGCTGAACTTTTAATTTGCCTATCATCCACAGAGTGATGGTTAATGTGAAACCAAACCAAACCATTTGACAACATTCAAGATGTTATGTCACCGATCAGGATTATGATTGGATCATCGAATTACCTTTGGCCGAATTTGCTTACACTGATAATTTTCATACCTCCATCCAATACACATTGTTTCACTAATCTTGTGGACAACATCCACAATCTCCCTACACCGTTTTCACAAGCAAAATGACTGCTCCTGCTGCCAACTGCTTTTTACACCTGCTCCTAGAAGGTTTCCTCAGAGTCAAGGCACATCTCAAAACATCGTATGGTCAAGCCGGGATGTTTGCTGAGGCCAAAAGAATTCCAGCTCCTCGATAAAAGGTCAAAGTTGAATCTGGTTTTCCAAGAAAAACATTCATATACTAGCCGGTTTGCATAAATGTAAACCCAGATACATCAGACCTTTTTCCGATAATCTGAATCATCAATCCCATAACGGGTAAATTGAAACTTTTCCCTCACTACAAGATACATCAAATCTTTCATGTTTCTCTTTTAAAGCCTGTATCTAGCTCTAAATTGTTTCTCAACCATCTAGGTATTGCTCCTCCTTCAAAGGGTTCTGAAGAGCAGTATGAGATCCATTGAATCTTAGATTACAGTTTAATCCCTGTTTCCTGCAGTATTTCGTATATTGGAAAGGTTACAGTCCTGTAGAGAGGCCATGCGTCAAAGTTATGCATGTGTTACCTACTTGTTTGATTTCTGAATCGTACACGAGGCCCATGAAACACAGCTCTTTGTCCCAATCTGTGATTCCTCGGAGGGGCCAACCTGGGAGGGGGTGTGATGTTAGGCCCTGCACCATTCCGGCACAACCACAGCCTTACCCTCATTACACGACCCGCACTTACTTGCTTTCATGGCATTTCCTCACTCCACAAACATTGCCCTGCATCATTACTGGGTCCTTTCCTCAGATCCAACAGCAACGTCACCACTTTGCTTGACGAGATAAGATCCGAGGAGGAACACTGAGAAGAAAACGTGGTGCTTGACTCCAGCGTTCTCGCAATGCTGTTTCCAGATCATCTGATCCCGGGTGTGGCTAATCTATGAAACAACAGAGGAGACAGAGGTAGTTCTGATGGGTTAGGAAAAACTGAAAAGAATGCTCACTTCCAGTGGTTAAAAACAAATGTAATCATTAAGAATTTTGACATAAAAACAGTGTACATTAGAATTCACTAAAATGATATGAAAACCAACCCTAGTATTGGTTTCTCATGGGATTAGACACATTTTCAAATTACCACGTGTGTTGCCAGGGTAACTTTGCAATATCCATTGTACAATTAATTATATTCTAGTTTTCAAAACATATTGAAACAACATAGGGTTATTTTGCAAATGCTTCTGTGATTATTTGCATCTGTTTGTACACTGTCTTTAGATTAGACAATACAATTTCTCAACATGTTTCAGTTCACAAAACAGGAGTTAAATCCAGACCATTCATCAGGAGAGAGACACTGGTTCATGTACAAGCGTTTAGACTGCGCTGGGATCTGAATAGAGGAGCCAGCGTGGAGTTCTTTATCTTCCTTTCCCCATCAGAAAAAACAACAAGCTAGTGTGAGCTGCCAATTCTCAAAATACTAGTGCAACTCTAATAGTGAGTCTGCCACCTAAATAGGTATAAAGTTACCTGCATCGGTGTGTTAAGAGGGCGAGGCCAAGCGTGATAGCTGAGGTAGGTACTCTGTGTGTCTTTCCTTGTGCCTAATTAATAGAAAAGCTGATATTAGGTCTGCTTTACTGATCGCTAAAAACAATGTCAGAGGGGATCCCCCCACAAGCTACATGAGAGAACTGGCAACTCATAGTATAGGGCCCGTATTAGTGACTCACCACAATTTGAGTAATTGTGTACCTTTCGAATGATTAGTGCTTTGTTCTGTTTCCCAAGCGTGGCTACCGCAGCTAGTCAGGTCCGCGTCTACCTCTGTTAACAACTGTTGTCATGGTGATGGATGGGTAACTGCAACTAACGACTTTGTCTCTTTCAATGGCGGAGTCGGTGGAGGTGGGCGCCATGTTGGAATGGCTAATTTAGATCAGCATTTTGGTAAAAGCAGCCTTCCGTGCAGTATATGGGGACTAGGAAGTAGATTTGATCTAAATCCATTCAGTAGAAATACTTAGGTGTCAGGAACGTATTTATTTGGACCAATCATATATTAAATCCTGTAATGGAAATCCAATCGGGCTGATCTATGGTCGGAGTTGAGCTGAGATGTATGTGAAAGACCCAATGTGTTCATAAATGAATGAGCATTGGTTCAGGGTGGATAACCTCTCACTACATCATCTGTGTCAGTGTCAGTGTCTGAAAACAATGTCAGGTGAAATGTTCCATATTTCGTGTCTAAGTGCTTGTACATCCCGACTTGGACAAGTTAATCACCCAGTTTGTGACTCACCTCAATTATTTATAGTGCCAACATATTAGACATCACAGACGAGTTATTCATAGTGATTCGTACTAAAGAGGAGAAAGCATATTCCAAAGGCACCTGGCAATTAACAAGGGTTGAGGACTCTTATGGTGGTTGCAATTTTTTCTGTTCTGGAGCTTTTAAAGGATGGACTTGTTTGTGGGGCCACATTCATTGTTCAGCTCTTCTACTCCTAGATTCTTGAGCACAAGGGTCCTTGTTAGCCCTGTCTTGTCTTGTTAGTTCATGCTTCATTGTTTGATCCTGTGCCATTCTATGGCCTCTTTGAGTCCTCGTCTATCACTTCCAGTGATATATATCATCTCCTGTTCATTTTTTAGGAGTAAGTATTCTAGCTGCACCGTGTTGTTGCCCTTCAGGATCAATAACACCCTCCATGTGAAGTCCTCAAAATTGTGGGTTTTTTTCTTGGAAATATTTTACCATGGGAGCCTTTTCTATTATGTTTTTAAGGCAACTAAGATGTTCGATGATTCGTCTTGATCTTGCGATTTGTTTTTCCCACGTAGATCATGTCGCAAGGGCATCTTATCAAGTAAATCACATGGGTAGTGTTGAAATTTGAAACACTCTGTTGTGTCCATTTCTTACTGGTGCCTATGTCAACTTCCTGGCTTTTCTTGGTTAACTTACACACCGCACAAGTCCTGTGTTCCAGAGGGTGGTGTTGTTGGGCTTCTGCTTTTTGTAAGCTTTGAGTTTGCTCGTACTGACTCTTTTACAAATTTATGTGCTTTTCTTGTAAGTAAATTCTTGTTTGACTGGAGAGTACCTTTTATCATTGGGTAATAATTGTATTTTCGCTGCATTGCAACTAACCAGTCCACATTACCAAAATTGGACAAGGAAGTCTGATAATTCACTTGTATGTTTGGGTCCCTTCTGGTGTACTAGAGGTGTGGGGTTGATTGATGTTAGAAAATGATATTCATCCCTGGACCACTGGTACCCCAGAAGTTGATTTGTCACACCAATAGTGGCATCCGGCACAGCAACATCAGTTTTTCTACAGAAACGCACATCACCATACAAGGTTTTTGGATTTAGCTTACACTTGGCCAGTACAAGTGGGATACATTGCCTTGGGATTCCCTGACAAGAATCGCAGAGTTGTTTCTCCATACAAATCCCTCCAACCTTTGAGGTAAGGCTTGCAATAATGAAAACCGTATCTCTTAAACAAGCATTAAGGCAGGAACCACTTTCCCTCAATATGCTGTGGGTACAACCCCTGAACCTAAGCCATTTTGCTCCTTTTTATATGAGCAGCTAGATTCCAAAAAGCTTTAGATTCAACTGAAGTTCCCAAATAAGTATTTTCATTAGCGGTTTTCAATTGTATGCCACTTCCGAACCTGTTGAACTCCCTCATTGCACTAGCAGTCGTAAAATGTAAATATTCGATTGCCCCCCTTTATATGGATACCCAAAGTAGCATGCGTGTCTCCGATGAGGAGGAGCTACCAAGTTCACAAAATTAGAACCACAAATGTGGGTAATAATGTTGGTAATTAGTACCAAACACCTTTTAATAAATGCTCTAAAATGTTAGAAAATGTGGTTTCTGCTATGCGGCACTATGCAGCAATATATAAAACGTCAAATGGTATTATCATTAGAATTTAGCATTCATAAACTGCAAATAGGACCAGCCTCTATAATTGTACACAACACAACAGAGAGCATTTTGCTAGTAACATTCCTGTGAAATGAAGAATCTTTTTTCCCGCAAATTGGTGCATGTTATAGCCTTTGAGAGTATCTGCGAGATTCTATTCCTTCCTAGATTTCTAGTGCATCCCTGCACTCTGAGGAGTCTTATACTTTGCTAAGTTATCTGAATGATGTGTCATGGGAACCATATTCCTGCAAACACCCCAGAACATAGCAATGAAGCAAATAGCATCGCTCCACCATGCCCCTCAAATGAGAGAGGTGCCCAGAAGATCATAGCTTTGGAATAAGTTTATGGCCAACTCTCCACAGATTCGAGTCTGAAAAAAGGGATGCTATTTTCTAAGAATTCAGTCCATGTGGCACTAGTCTTCTATGCCTGACACCCCTTCAGGTGCAACCAACTCGACAGTCAGAGCTGTTTGCACCGCAGAATGCTGCCTGTAGCGCACAGTAAGTTCTTGAACAGGAAGCCAAATCTCCTGCTATTGTAACCTTTAACACTTCCGTGTCATCTGTGGTTTGGCTGACTGATTATAAATTGCAGAGGGCAGCGGTGAGAGAAGAGATTTAATGAGATGGTTCTAGACCAGGGGTGAGCACATAGACCGATGCATCTGATAGCCGTTTAATGCAGCACAACACAAGGCAGCTGATCAAAAGATGTATGAGGGGGAAAGGGTCTTGCATCAAAACCTGTGTGATCTGATCTGGAGATGTGGCATGTTTAGAGAAGAGAAACTGCTCCTCTCTAAGCAATGACTCCTCTGTAAGCAATGATAAAATACTCTATACATTGAGTTCTACACTGCCCATTGACAAATCACCCATCATATGTACTTAAAACTACCTAAAACTGTATCAATACCCTTATAACATGCAATATGTACATGGCAATCCAAGAAATGGGCCTGTATGCAGTCTATTCATTGCCAGTTGCTGGTCAGAGTGTGCAATAAGCCCCAATTCACTAAATAAGCCCAAGGCCAGTACTCTGCTGTCATTGTTGCCCTGGCGGGGCTCCCATCAGTCACCACATCTCAGGATTTCCAATTAATTGTCCTGTTCTGTGAGTGGCAGGGCAAACCTGTCTGATGGCCTTGCTTGAAGCATGTTGGTAACACCATTAATGTATTGTTTGCTTAAAATGTTAGGGGGAAAAGTACCAAAATGTCACCACGATTGTGGCAACATTTCAAATACTGCGCCCTTCTGCAGAACAGAAATCCTGACACCCATAATGCAGACTTAGGGGAGTGCGGGTTACAGGGGTGTTCCCTGCTCCCATTAGTCGGTGCAACGGGGGTTGGAGGTTGCAGGGGTATCCCCTGCTTCCATTAGATGGTAGGGGAGACAATACAAAAATAAGTTGAAAAAAGAATAAAGGAATCTGCTGCACCAGTTCTGACCCACGTTAGTGGGAGAGAACTGAGGTTGCATGGATAGATGAGAGACAGCTGCACACTCCTGTGTGTGCTGCCATCAAGGTAAGTCAGTGTGGGGGCAGGTAGGGGGATTCAAGGCACAGTGATGTATGTGATCACTGCGCCGGGCCGTAATGGTAGTCAGCATTTTGAAAGTCGACATTATGGGTGGAACAGTGATCACATAGATCCGTTTAAGGTAGGCTACTGACTAGAAGCTGCACACCTCTGGGATTACACTAAGCCTCCCCCTGCTAGCACAAAGGCATCTCACACTGAACGTTTTAACAGGTAGGTAGACCTTGCCATGTGATAAATGGCACTTATTGTAAAGTGATTGCTACCTAGGATCAAACTCATGTGTCTTATATTATTGAGAGCCACAACCAGGGGTGTTGCTAGGTTCTTAAAAGAACTGGGGGTACGGTGATGTCAGGACTGTCATAGCCTTCTGGTTGGGGGCACAATCAACAGACCCTGTGCTATATACCCGCAGCAGCCGCTCCCCTCCCCCCAGCAACGCTTCTGGCCACAGCTAAACATATATCATTGATGTCAAGTTTTTCTTGTATCCAATGATTCCAGCCAACTTTTCTGTTATATTTTTGCCAGTGGAAAAATAGGGTTGAACCAGCATCCCTGATATTTTATTTTGTACACGGGGAACTCATCTATACCCACTCTACTCCTCTCTTCCCTCTATCTATTCACTTTCACAAAAAACAGGAAGGCCACATCTGTCGTAAAAAAGACCCTAGAGGAATCTCATAAACAAGCTGATGAAACCTGGACTTAGTATGAGGCTCTAATTCTCTATTTTGCAAGGTGAGCTAGATTTTGTTGAAATCTTTTTGTTTTTTCCATTCCCTTCCGACCCTACCTGCCTCTACATTCAGCCCTATTTTCAGTAATCCTCTCCCCTTCTCTTCCACCTCCTTCCTTCCCTCTTTATCATGTATTTTAATACTAAACTCCACGTTATACGTTTTCCCAGATGCTGTGCTATTATACATGATCATCCTCCATCGCCCCTCGTCCCCCATATCATTAACTTCCAGTTGCTCATGCTGGAGTCTTACTATTTTTACCTCGACCCATTAATGGACTGTGATAGGAGTTAATGACCTACTTTTTCAGCTAATGGTTTTAACTCTTTCTCTATCTTCCAAAACGCCTTACGATGGATGTGATGATTTTCGTTTAACCTTAGATTAGAATATAATTAGTTTATCACAGACGATTCAGCTCAAATTGAGATTTTATTACATAATGTATTTTTCACAATGTTATTAGAAACACAACTTTTTCGCAAGCCGTTGTTCTATTGACTTCCATTGAACAGACTTTCCCTTCCTTTCTGAAAATATCGAAAAAGCCTTTACTTACCTGTTAAAAGGTTCTCTCCATCCTCTGAAAAGACAGAACTGCCAAGACAGTTTAGAGACTTTAAACTATTGTTGATGTCCACATTCATTTTAAAAAGCTTTTCCTGCATGTAACTCTTATGATTGTTCGAGTTTCTCATCTATATATAGATTGTTTCTAAGAATTTATTGTGTAGACAATCTTTTATTGTGTTTCTGTGAAAGTGTTGGTCGTACCTTCGGTCCACCCTGCTCACCTTCTGAGAGTTAGTTCTCGAGTGCTCTGCCACCCAGCTCCTTGGAGAGCCTTGTATACTCAAAAGGGACATGTTGTATTTGTTAGCCGTCATATAAAGTTCCACCAGTATGGAAATGCTTGAAAAATGAGGTAGAGGGATTCCATCAGTAATGGTTGGAGAGCTGAGAGAAGGAGTATGTGGAGCAAGGGCTCATACTGTGTTCTTAATAAATGCTTTACAGTTACTCATGCGTTATTAGGGTCTTTTGACTCAACAAACTGGTGAAGAATGCTTAAAGAGCCTCTGCAAGTGACAAGTCGGCTGCCAAGTGCCCGGCGCTGCTCAAGGAGACAAAATCCAGTCTGTTGCCTTCTGATCACAGGGTGGAGACCGCAGCCCGAATGATGTAGTAGGGGCATGTGTGCCTATGTTGGACCACGTGAGGGAGTAAGCGTGAGATGAATGTTATGTGAAAAAACTAAAATAGCTGCGAGCCAGGAGCGAACCGGGAGTGTGCAATGCTAGACTGGCCTGTACTGTAACGGAAGTTGGGGCTGCTCGTTCCGCTCAGTTCTGTATGGAATCTGCAGGTGTGAAGGTGGCCAGCAGAGGAGCTGCTTGGACAAACCAATAAATATATATGTTGCTATATTTTTTGTCCTCACGCTATATGTTATAGGGCGGCAGTAGCCGTCCTATAGTTAAGTTGAGTCAGACTTTTTTTCTATTGTTAATATCTTTTGATTCGAGTAACGGATTTAACCAAAATTCTGAAAATGATTAGGGACTCGCGCCCCCTTCCTCCAACTGCAAAGTTTCGTAAATGTACATGAACGTTATTCAGAAGACAAAAAGGGATAATGCACATTCAGCTATGCAGTACTCTTAGCTGTTTTGAGTTTTCTGTGAGGAAGTACAATTGATAGTGATTTGCAAGTTCATTTAAGTCATTTTTTTATTTTTTTATTTTTTGTGGCTGCTTTTTTAGTATCTGTTGAAAGAAAGTTGGATTCTTTGCATATTATTTCTGATTGGGTCTTATTGTTGTTATGGTGGGCAGGTGGTGTTAGGATTCAAGTACTTGAGATGTTTTGTGGCTACTCAATAAGTTTTCAGTTAACTCCAGTGAAAGGTCAACCTGTATTCAAAATGTAGGTGTGGATGAAGGAACACTGAATAGAGAACTTGTCAAGGGAAAAGAGGATTAGGTAAAAAGTAGATGTACCTCTGTGTGAATCTTATGTTGTTGCATTTTTCATGGAAATCAAATTGTGGCTAATTGAACACTTTATTTTCTTAACAGATAAATTGGTTGCCGGTAGTTTAGCAAGAGGTTGACGCGGTATGCGCGGCAGTTGAGGGTTGACTGTTTGTTGAAGGTTTCCCACTGTTGGATGGACTTGCTGGATGAGGTGCTGATTGTCATGTAATGCATGAAGAACATGCATTTTCTGGTGCTGGTGCGATTTCCGAAATGCACCATTCTCATCATCCCAGAGGACTCACACCAAATGTTGTACAGTTGTAATGATCAATATAATGTTATTTATTGGGGCGTGGTAGATACTTTATCTATGGAATCTCAGGTGTCCCGATTGGTCATGGGTACACATTCTATATGTTTGACTGGTGTGTTCCCCATGTTCTGCATGCTTACTTAACTTCACACATTAAGTAAAGTCACACTTAACCTACACCATTAACTCTATTATAATTCCATAACATAGTGACACTTGTTTGTTCTCACCAAGTTTATATATGTATGTTCCTTGATTATAGTAACAGTGTTTATACTTTTATTGTACCTCTATTGTGTTAGTGAATTTGTGATGGCAAAGTACATTATGTTTGGAGAGAGTCATTTCTCAATGGGCTAGTGTGGCATCTCCCGGGAGAATCCAATTGTGGCATAGGCAACACATTACGCTCAGTACTCCAACCGCTCCTCCTCCAACTTCCCCTTGAACTATGGTGTTCCACAGGGATCTGTACTTGGACCCGTTCTTTTCTCTCTCCATACCTCCCTTCTCGCCCCCGTCATCTCTTCTTTCGGCATCTCCGACCACTTCTACGATGATGACACCCAACTCTTTCTCTCCTTCTCTTCCTTCACTCCCGACCTCCATCACACTCTCTCTTCCTGCCTTAATGCCATAAAAAACATCCCCTTTACTTTCCCTCAACACTGACAAGGCTGAAGTGCTGTTCTTCCCTCCTAACACTCTTTCCCCTTTAACCCATCCTTTCATCCACTTTTCCCCTTCCAATCTCCCCATCTCCAGCCATGCCCGCAATCTTGGCATCCACATTGACTCCTCCCTCTCCTTCTCCAACCACATCTCTCTAACCTCTCGTGCCTGTCGGCACCACCTTTTCAACATCCACAAGATCCGTTCCTCTTTCACCTTTCAGCCTTAAAACTCTCTCTCTCTCCGCTCAGCTGATCTCTACCTACTCACTGTTCCCCCAGCCCCATGTGCCTCCTCCCGCTTCTGCTCTTTTCAACTCTTGCCCCCCCTTCACTGGAACTCCCCACCTCTCTCTATCTGCTCCTCCCCCAGCTACTCATCCTTCTGCTCCTCTCTGAAAGCCCTTCTTCTCCACTCCCCGCCTAACTCTCCTTCCCTTCTTCTCTCCCCTAATCCTCTCCCCCCACTTCCCTTCAATCCCTCCTTCCCCCTCCTCCTGCTTTCACCAAATCTGACATTGAAACCTACAGGGGCACAATGAGGTCACCCGGGGGCCCCCAGATCCCTTCCCTTATTCCCCCCTCCTCCCGCCATCCTCAAAAAAGACATTGAAACCTCCTTCCTACCTCCTCTCCCCTCCCCTCCCTTCCTCTCTTCACCTCTCTTAAGTAAATTGTTCAACATACTGTATCTCTGACTTGTTTCATGTTTGTAAATATGCTTCTTTCATTATTGTACCTTGTTGTTTTACTGTAAGCGCTTTGGATTAAAGCGCTATATAAACTCAATAAACATAACATAAACATAACATAACTGAAACATTGGAAGCAGTAAAATTGGAACAGGTGGAATTGACAATGCTACAGAAGATGAGGGTTCATTCACTGTTAATGGTGTCCTACTGAAACCGGATGTGTCCAAGCTTTGAAATGGAACATTTGAAGGTCAACCTCTTAGTTTCTGTTTGCACAAGGTGCATAGGATTTTCTTATTTTTTTTTATAAAACAATGTTTTTATATATTAAAATATTTCTAACTATCTGCAGTGGTCTTCCTGGAGGTTGATTTTTTGTGGGGTGATTAAGCCTACTAAAAAATTATAGTACTAGTGTTTCTACGTGTGTGATTGTTTTCTATCCCTTGTTCTCCAAGTTTACTTATCCCACCCTATTCTCTCTTGTTCTCCAAGTTTACATAAACTTCCCCATCCTCTGTCTTTCAACTACCCAGTATAAACTTCTTTATTTCTTCTCACCCAGTTCATATATCCCTGTTTGTTTATTGTAGTGGTAGTTGTTATACCTTTGATGTTAGTTTGTTGTGTGTTTTATTTGTGTTGTAGTTTATCCACATCTTATACAGTTTATCTATGTGTGCAAAAGTTGTCATTCATGTAGCCCTTTTTTATGTGGTGGGGATGGATTGGGAACCTACACTATTTTGTGATGACGTCTGGCAATTGGATCACATATACCATCTCCTACTGTATTATTCCCTATGCAGTGTACCCTTATCCTCTGTACCGCTGTGCACTATACTGTAATTCTTTGTGTCCCAGCGTTGGCAATTGTCCTGGTGTTCTGAAACAGCCTTATCCAAACCATCTTGGGTGGCATCTCCTACCTTGATCCAGCTGTGATAGGTTTTACATATTAGCAAACAATTTGACGGTTCGGGTGCAGGCAGGATGGGAGCGGGTTGGGTGTTAGTTGGTCAAAAAATAGTGATAGTATTTGTACACTGTGGTGCAGATGATAAATACTTGTTTGCTGATTTTGTTCCATGTGCTTTGAGTTTATTTTTCATATGAGACTTCCAGTATGATTCTTTCACTTCATTCCAATGTATGTAAACAAGATGCTACATGAACGTTGAGGTTCCCAAACTGTGAAACAGCTCGTTTGAAGGAAACTCTATGTAAAACTTTTCCACAGAATTTGTACATCACTTTCTCGATCTCCTTTTTGCACTGTTGGTCCTTCACCCTGTAATATTGTCAACTGTCAGCACTTTTTGTTTGCGTGCCTTGCTTTTTTATGGAGGTAAAGCTGAAGCCACTCAACGCAGCTCAGTCTCCAAGTTTACTTTTCCCACCCAATATTTTCTGGCTTTCCAAGTATAATTACCCTATCTTTTCCATTCTATTGCAACTACCTAGTATGCTTTCCCTTTGTATTCTTCCTCATTTTATATATTGTTGTTCATCTATTGTAGTGACAGTTCTAATACTTTATTATATTATTGCATGTTTTTTTAATCCAAGTTGTATTTTTTCACAATGATTAATATGTGCTGTAAGAGGATTCAATTCAACACTACAGCTACGTCAATGCCTAGTCTGGGATACTGAATGGAAACCCTTATTGATATATCTTTATGTCCAGTTCATGCGTTCTGGATGACTACCCCTATATAACACCCCTCTCTTGGAATCCCCCTGACCCCGCTGAGCCAAGAAGTAGTTCTGTTTTGCAAGTTTAAAAGGTTTATTTGATAATTTAAACAATAGATATATATATCACACTTTATAATAATTAATAATTGGATATCACACTTAATCTGAGCAGTAATCAATAATGGATAGTCTGGCACTAGCACACTTGTGAATAGGAACAGAAGAATAAGGTGGTAGAGAATGCTTTATATAAGTTCAGATGGATGTAATGTTGAATGAAAAATGCAATACAGAAAATACTCAATATGATTTCAACAAAACAATGTAATCACTTTTCTCTGGCAATTCACCCCCCCCCTTTTATGCAATGCAAGGAAATGGAAGGAAAGCACACAGTTCTCAGAAATGCAATCAAATGTAATTCAGTTCACCCCAGCAAGCTTAGACTACAGAACTTTGAAACACAGGCCCAAAATGCTTTTATATATGCTGGCAATGAAGTGAAAAATATGCTAAAATGCTTTTAATTCCCTCTAGAGGTTCAGGGTGAGTGGTATCAAGTTAATATTAGTCCAGGCTCACTCTAGCAATGATTCAGGGATGGTTCTTAAGAGGCAAACGAATTTTTAGCAAGGAAAGCAAGGAAGCTGCTGTTTTCACACGTGGAGAAATTTGCAAATCGCGGTAAAAATATAGAGAATAGGAATGCGGTTCTAGGTTCGTTGAAAAGCCACGATTCCCAGCTTTCAGAGGAAAGTTACTGCAAGTCTCTAAGACAAACGGTCACGGAGATATGAGCGATATGGTAAAGGTCGTTTTTCAGATTTGAAATTTTAAAGTTCAAAGTGACAAGTGACAGCTAGCAGCTAGAAATGACAGGTGACAGTTAGGAGGCAGTTCTACTCAGATTAAAATAGATTGAATTATATTATTTTAACTAAGAGATTGGTTCTGCACAGTTCTGCTAGGTACTCACAATATATTTAGAAATAGAATGGGCCTCGCCACGGATCTGGTCAGGTTTTCTTCACTCGCCACGGACGGTCTCTGCGCACAGCGTCGGGGTCAGCTCTACTCTGCTGGTCTGGTCTGGGTCTCTGGTTCTGATCAGGTCTGTGGGTCCGGATACAGCGGTCTCCGGTTCAGCTGGTCTCTCTCTGGATACAACACTGCTCTCTGGCAAATGGCAAGAGTTCTTGCAAAGAATTCAAACAGCTCGCCTGGCTGTGATAATGGCAATGATTTGAGGCCTGCTAAAGAGGGATTTAGCTTGTAGTTGACCTCTCTGCTACAAATTCTGAAGTAAAGTCTTGGTCTCTGAAGGTGGATAGATTGAAGTCTCTATGTTGGCTCTCTGGAGGTTGATGGAGGTAAAGTATGGATTTTCCCTGCAGAGCGTCCCGCAGCAGATGGAATAGAATGTCCCTATCTGTCCTGACTGTCTGCTTTTATGTGTTTTGAAAGTGGGTGTGTGTGCAGCATCACTAGCCAGCCCCTCTCTCAACTGCCCATTGGCCCAATTCTCCCCACTCCCATGATTGGGGAAGGAACTGTGAGTCAGAGTGATGCTGTAGGTTTTATGGGTCAGAGGATCCTCCCCTGGTCAGTTTGCCCACAAAATCTATATTTGATCAAAATGCACACTTCATAGATACACAGTGGTTTGAAATTACATGCATCCATCATGCATTTACTGATGGTAGACCCTGTTCATACTCTGCTCTTCCTGGGGGCTTGCATTCAGAAATTGCAATATTTTGTGCTTTTTAGTGGTTTTGCAACATCAGATATCCACTGGCAATAGGTTTAATACCTAGGCTTTTTACTGTGGAAACTGGCTCCGGACAGAAAGCCAGAAAGGAAGGCCAGTAGTCAGTGGTTCACAGTGTCCCAGTGGGGTCAGAGCCAACCAGAAATTCTGAATATAGATTGAGCATACTTCAGACTGCAACAGGAGGAACTCGATGGGGTGGGAAGTGAAACAGGATTGCGATTCAGGGTAAAGAACACAAACAATGACAAAACAATAATCAAGGATTAAATCAGGACTAAGGATTTTTAATCATGCTCCGGAGGTAAGTTCATGGCATAATTAATGTAAAACCATTGTAGATTCTTTCATATTAGGTGGATAGGACTTCATAGAAAGCGTTCCCTTTACAGTTACTCTGACTTTCAGGTGGTCGCGTTCTAATTTTAGAAACATGGTTAAGGAGTTTCAAAGATCCAAATCAGCCACTGCAAGTTTTATTTTACTAAAGTGGTTCGCTATGAAACAATACAGAGTTCATATGATTTTCTGGGATCGAATTCAGCATTTTGGGTGGCACATATTTAGTACGTCATTTGGAAATGTACTTGGGCCCAGACTTACAGACAGTTCCCCTGAAAAGGCACAGGTATTTGAAGTCAAATGTGTATTGAATTGTAGGTTTTTAAAGCTCTAGTATCATGGTCTTGTTTTGTAAGGCTGCTAACTCATTGAGATGTCATGGGTTGAATCACCTGGAGTCCAGAAAATTATTTCTTTGAGAATTTTAGTAGTAGGCATTGCAGGAGCATGATTTGCGTATGAACAGTTCCTGAATAGGTTTGATTCCTTTTTCACCACTAATGGGTGGTGGATCTTCCAGCGTAGATTCATGTTGTAGTGGTGGCTACTCACTGTATCAGAGATATGGTGTGAAAAGGAAAGATGATAGTCTAAGGTAACCTCAGGCTCATTATCTTTGGATTGTATCTGCTGTAGTCTGAGATCTTTGGGCCACATCTTAGGACTGATTGTTTCATGAACCAGGTCGCAGAAGAGGATTGGGCACGTAACTGTGTGAGGTAAAGCTGGCACCATTCCGACATAACCACGGCCTTACCCGCAATCCCGACCTGCATGTACCTGCTCCCATGGCACCTGGGCATATGGAGGACTGGATGGGGAAGATGTTTCCTGGCTCAGTAAAATGATGCTCTGCATCGTAATTGGGTCCTTTCCTCGGATCCAATGAAAACATCATCACGTTGCGTGACAAGGTTGGATCAAAGGAGCAAGATTCAAAAGGGAACAAGAAGCTTGATTGCTGCATTCACACAACAGTGTTTCCAGTTCTTTCAAGCGATGGAGAGCCTTACCATGTAGGTTATTCACCTGGTTTGTTATTTTTTCCTCTCTACAATGCAGGATTTGGACATCCAGTGAAGTCTTTTCTTGTCACAGATCCTGTCTGTTTTGAAAGATACTCCACAAACTGCAGCGCTATGCTTGGTGGGAGACAGATGCCCAAGAGTACATCCTGAGCTGTGCAGTGTGTTTAGTTTAGTTTATTTATTTGTATAGCACACTTAACCCTGTGGTATCTAGGTGCTTTACACTTGAATACATGGTTACAGAGTTATGATACAGAGAGTTAAAGGTATGTAGTTGCATATTACTTGACTTGGGTTACAAAACAAGTCTGGATAAAAGTTGAATGTTAGACTTAGAATGCTTAATAAGGGGTGTGCCAGAGCTAAAGCTTTATGATGTAAGCCAATGGGAAACCTGCACCTGTCTGAAAGACCTGATATCCCTGGCAGATGTGCTCTTTGGATTGTATTACTGACTAGCTGACATCCCAAGGACATACTGCCATCTGGACAGTTGTGGACTCATTCACCAATTTGGCTCACTTTGTGGCACTCAAAGCCATTCCTTCTGCCTCCGTCCTAGAACAACAGTTTGTTCAACACATTTTCAGACACCATGGGTTACCACAGAACCTCATCAGCGATAGAGGCTCTCAATTCCTCTCTGCCTTCTGGAAAAAAATACATTGTATCCTCCAGGTCAAGCTGAACTTTTAATTTGCCTATCATCCACAGAGTGATGGTTAATGTGAAACCAAACCAAACCATTTGACAACATTCAAGATGTTATGTCACCGATCAGGATTATGATTGGATCATCGAATTACCTTTGGCCGAATTTGCTTACACTGATAATTTTCATACCTCCATCCAATACACATTGTTTCACTAATCTTGTGGACAACATCCACAATCTCCCTACACCGTTTTCACAAGCAAAATGACTGTTCCTGCTGCCAACTGCTTTTTACACCTGCTCCTAGAAGGTTTCCTCAGAGTCAAGGCACATCTCAAAACATCGTATGGTCAAGCCGGGATGTTTGCTGAGGCCAAAAGAATTCCAGCTCCTCGATAAAAGGTCAATGTTGAATCTGGTTTTCCAAGAAAAACATTCATATACTAGCCGGTTTGCATAAATGTAAACCCAGATACATCAGACCTTTTTCCGATAATCTGAATCATCAATCCCATAACGGGTAAATTGAAACTTCTCCCTCACTACAAGATACATCAAATCTTTCATGTTTCTCTTTTAAAGCCTGTATCTAGCTCTAAATTGTTTCTCAACCATCTAGGTATTGCTCCTCCTTCAGAGGGTTCTGAAGAGCAGTATGAGATCCAATGAATCTTAGATTACAGTTTAATCCCTGTTTCCTGCAGTATTTCGTATATTGGAAAGGTTACAGTCCTGTAGAGAGGCCATGCGTCAAAGTTATGCATGTGTTACCTACTTGTTTGATTTCTGAATCGTACACGAGGCCCATGAAACACAGCTCTTTGTCCCAATCTGTGATTCCTCGGAGGGGCCAACCTGGGAGGGGGTGTGATGTTAGGCCCTGCACCATTCCGGCACAACCACAGCCTTACCCTCATTACACGACCCGCACTTACTTGCTTTCATGGCATTTCCTCACTCCACAAACATTGCCCTGCATCATTACTGGGTCCTTTCCTCAGATCCAACAGCAACGTCACCACTTTGCTTGATGAGATAAGATCCGAGGAGGAACACTGAGAAGAAAACGTGGTGCTTGACTCCAGCGTTCTCGCAATGGTGTTTCCAGATCATCTGATCCCGGGTGTGGCTAAACTATGAAACAACAGAGGAGACAGAGGTAGTTCTGATGGGTTAGGAAAAACTGAAAAGAATGCTCACTTCCAGTGGTTAAAAACAAATGTAATCATTAAGAATTTTGACATAAAAACAGTGTACATTAGAATTCACTAAAATGATATGAAAACCAACCCTAGTATTGGTTTCTCATGGGATTAGACACATTTTCAAATTACCACGTGTGTTGCCAGGGTAACTTTGCAATATCCATTGTACAATTAATTATATTCTAGTTTTCAAAACATATTGAAACAACATAGGGTTATTTTGCAAATGCTTCTGTGATTATTTGCATCTGTTTGTACACTGTCTTTAGATTAGACAATACAATTTCTCAACATGTTTCAGTTCACAAAACAGGAGTTAAATCCGGACCATTCATCAGGAGAGAGACACTGGTTCATGTACAAGCGTTTAGACTGCGCTGGGATCTGAATAGAGGAGCCAGCGTGGAGTTCTTTATCTTCCTTTCCCCATCAGAAAAAACAACAAGCTAGTGTGAGCTGCCAATTCTCAAAATACTAGTGCAACTCTAATAGTGAGTCTGCCACCTAAATAGGTATAAAGTTACCTGCATCGGTGTGTTAAGAGGGCGAGGCCAAGCGTGATAGCTGAGGTAGGTACTCTGTGTGTCTTTCCTTGTGCCTAATTAATAGGAAAGCTGATATTAGGTCTGCTTTACTGATCGCTAAAAACAATGTCAGAGGGGATCCCCCCACAAGCTACATGAGAGAACTGGCAACTCATAGTATAGGGCCCGTATTAGTGACTCACCTCAGTTTGAGTAATTGTGTACCTTTCGAATGATTAGTGCTTTGTTCTGTTTCCCAAGCGTGGCTACCGCAGCTAGTCAGGTCCGCGTCTACCTCTGTTAACAACTGTTGTCATGGTGATGGATGGGTAACTGCAACTAACCGACTTTGTCTCTTTCAATGGCGGAGTCGGTGGAGGTGGGCGCCATGTTGGAATGGCTAATTTAGATCAGCATTTTGGTAAAAGCAGCCTTCCGTGCAGTATATGGGGACTAGGAAGTAGATTTGATCTAAATCCATTCAGTAGAAATACTTAGGTGTCAGGAACGTATTTATTTGGACCAATCATATATTAAATCCTGTAATGGAAATCCAATCGGGCTGATCTATGGTCGGAGTTGAGCTGAGATGTATGTGAAAGACCCAATGTGTTCATAAATGAATGAGCATTGGTTCAGGGTGGATAACCTCTCACTACATCATCTGTGTCAGTGTCAGTGTCTGAAAACAATGTCAGGTGAAATGTTCCATATTGCGTGTCTAAGTGCTTGTACATCCCGACTTGGACAAGTTAATCACCCACTTTGTGACTCACCTCAATTATTTATAGTGCCAACATATTAGACATCACAGACGAGTTATTCATAGTGATTCGTACTAAAGAGGAGAAAGCATATTCCAAAGGCACCTGGCAATTAACAAGGGTTGAGGACTCTTATGGTGGTTGCAATTTTTTCTGTTCTGGAGCTTTTAAAGGATGGACTTGTTTGTGGGGCCACATTCATTGTTCAGCTCTTCTACTCCTAGATTCTTGAGCACAAGGGTCCTTGTTAGCCCTGTCTTGTTAGTTCATGCTTCATTGTTTGATCCTGTGCCATTCTATGGCCTCTTTGAGTCCTCGTCTATCACTTCCAGTGATATATATCATCTCCTGTTCATTTTTTAGGAGTAAGTATTCTAGCTGCACCGTGTTGTTGCCCTTCAGGATCAATAACACCCTCCATGTGAAGTCCTCAAAATTGTGGTTTTTTTCTTGGAAATATTTTACCATGGGAGCCTTTTCTATTATGTTTTTAAGGCAACTAAGATGTTCGATGATTCGTCTTGATCTTGCGATTTGTTTTTCCCACGTAGATCATGTCGCAAGGGCATCTTATCAAGTAAATCACATGGGTAGTGTTGAAATTTGAAACACTCTGTTGTGTCCATTTTTTACTGGTGCCTATGTCAACTTCCTGGCTTTTCTTGGTTAACTTACACACCCCACAAGTCCTGTGTTCCAGAGGGTGGTGTTGTTGGGCTTCTGCTTTTTGTAAGCTTTGAGTTTGCTCGTACTGACTCTTTTACAAATTTATGTGCTTTTCTTGTAAGTAAATTCTTGTTTGACTGGAGAGTACCTTTTATCATTGGGTAATAATTGTATTTTCGCTGCATTGCAACTAACCAGTCCACATTACCAAAATTGGACAAGGAAGTCTGATAATTCACTTGTATGTTTGGGTCCCTTCTGGTGTACTAGAGGTGTGGGGTTGATTGATGTTAGAAACCGATATTCATCCCTGGACCACTGGTGCCCCAGAAGTTGATTTGTCACACCCATAGTGGCATCCGGCACAGCAACATCAGTTTTTCTACAGAAACGCACATCACCATACAAGGTTTTTGGATTTAGCTTACACTTGGCCAGTACAAGTGGGATACATTGCCTTGGGATTCCCTGACAAGAATCGCAGAGTTGTTTCCCCATACATATCCCTCCAACCTTTGAGGTAAGGCTTGCAATAATGAAAACCGTATCTCTTAAACAAGCATTAAGGCAGGGACCACTTTCCCTCACTATGCTGTGGGTACAACCCCTGAACCTAAGCCATTTTGCTCCTTTTTATATGAGCAGCTAGATACCAAAAAGCTTTAGATTCAACTGAAGTTCCCAAATAAGTATTTTCATTAGCGGTTTTCAATTGTATGCCACTTCCGAACCTGTTGAACTCCCTCATTGCACTAGCAGTCGTAAAATGTAAATATTCGATTGCCCCCCTTTATATGGATACCCAAAGTAGCATGCGTGTCTCCGATGAGGAGGAGCTACCAAGTTCACAAAATTAGAACCACAAATGTGGGTAATAATGTTGGTAATTAGTACCAAACACCTTTTAATAAATGCTCTAAAATATTAGAAAATGTGGTTTCTGCTATGCGGCACTATGCAGCAATATATAAAACGTCAAATGGTATTATCATTAGAATTTAGCATTCATAAACTGCAAATAGGACCAGCCTCTATAATTGTACACAACACAACAGAGAGCATTTTGCTAGTAACATTCCTGTGAAATGAAGAATCTTTTTTCCCCGCAAATTGGTGCATGTTATAGCCTTTGAGAGTATCTGCGAGATTCTATTCCTTCCTAGATTTCTAGTGCATCCCTGCACTCTGAGGAGTCTTATACTTTGCTAAGTTATCTGAATGATGTGTCATGGGAACCATATTCCTGCAAACACCCCAGAACATAGCAATGAAGCAAATAGCATCGCTCCACCATGCCCCTCAAATGAGAGAGGTGCCCAGAAGATCATAGCTTTGGAATCAGTTTATGGCCAACTCTCCACAGATTCGAGTCTGAAAAAAGGGATGCTATTTTCTAAGAATTCAGTCCATGTGGCACTAGTCTTCTATGCCTGACACCCCTTCAGGTGCAACCAACTCGACAGTCAGAGCTGTTTGCACCGCAGAATGCTGCCTGTAGCGCACAGTAAGTTCTTGAACAGGAAGCCAAATCTCCTGCTATTGTAACCTTTAACACTTCCGTGTCATCTGTGGTTTGGCTGGCTGATTATAAATTGCAGAGGGCAGCGGTGAGAGAAGAGATTTAATGAGATGGTTCTAGACCAGGGGTGAGCACATAGACCGATGCATCTGATAGCCGTTTAATGCAGCACAACACAAGGCAGCTGATCAAAAGATGTATGAGGGGGAAAGGTTCTTGCATCAAAACCTGTCTGATCTGATCTGGAGATGTGGCATGTTTAGAGAAGAGAAACTGCTCCTCTCTAAGCAATGACTCCTCTGTAAGCAATGATAAAATACTCTATACATTGAGTTCTACACTGCCCATTGACAAATCACCCATCATATGTACTTAAAACTACCTAAAACTGTATCAATACCCTTATAACATGCAATATGTACATGGCAATCCAAGAAATGGGCCTGTATGCAGTCTATTCATTGCCAGTTGCTGGTCAGAGTGTGCAATAAGCCCCAATTCACTAAATACGCCCAAGGCCAGTACTCTGCTGTCATTGTTGCCCTGGCGGGGCTCCCATCAGTCACCACATCTCAGGATTTCCAATTAATTGTCCTGTTCTGTGAGTGGCAGGGCAAACCTGTCTGATGGCCTTGCTTGAAGCATGTTGGTAACACCATTAATGTATTGTTTGCTTAAAATGTTAGGGGGAAAAGTACCAAAATGTCACCACGATTGTGGCAACAT
Source organism: Ambystoma mexicanum (assembly GCF_040938575.1). NCBI lineage: Eukaryota > Metazoa > Chordata > Amphibia > Caudata > Ambystomatidae > Ambystoma > Ambystoma mexicanum. Next base: position 1,549,399,269 of record NC_090929.1, read on the forward strand.
TTCAAATACTGCGCCCTTCTGCAGAACAGAAATCCTGACACCCATAATGCAGACTTAGGGGAGTGCGGGTTACAGGGGTGTTCCCTGCTCCCATTAGTCGGTGCAACGGGGGTTGGAGGTTGCAGGGGTATCCCCTGCTTCCATTAGATGGTAGGGGGGACAATACAAAAATAAGTTGAAAAAAGAATAAAGGAATCTGCTGCACCAGTTCTGACCCACGTTAGTGGGAGAGAACTGAGGTTGCATGGATAGATGAGAGACAGCTGCACACTCCTGTGTGTGCTGCCATCAAGGTAGGTCAGTGTGGGGGCAGGTAGGGGGATTCAAGGCACAGTGATGTATGTGATCACTGCGCCGGGCCGTAATGGTAGTCAGCATTTTGAAAGTCGACATTATGGGTGGAACAGTGATCACATAGATCCGTTTAAGGTAGGCTACTGACTAGAAGCTGCACACCTCTGGGATTACACTAAGCCTCCCCCTGCTAGCACAAAGGCATCTCACACTGAACGTTTTAACAGGTAGGTAGACCTTGCCATGTGATAAATGGCACTTATTGTAAAGTGATTGCTACCTAGGATCAAACTCATTTGTCTTATATTATTGAGAGCCACAACCAGGGGTGTTGCTAGGTTCTTAAAAGATCTGGGGGTACGGTGATGTCAGGACTGTCATAGCCTTCTGGTTGGGGGCACAATCAACAGACCCTGTGCTATATACCCGCAGCAGCCGCTCCCCTCCCCCCAGCAACGCTTCTGGCCACAGCTAAACATATATCATTGATGTCAAGTTTTTCTTGTATCCAATGATTCCAGCCAACTTTTCTGTTATATTTTTGCCAGTGGAAAAATAGGGTTGAACCAGCATCCCTGATATTTTATTTTGTACACGGGGAACTCATCTATACCCACTCTACTCCTCTCTTCCCTCTATCTATTCACTTTCACAAAAAACAGGAAGGCCACATCTGTCGTAAAAAAGACCCTAGAGGAATCTCATAAACAAGCTGATGAAACCTGGACTTAGTATGAGGCTCTAATTCTCTATTTTGCAAGGTGAGCTAGATTTTGTAGAAATCTTTTTGTTTTTTCCATTCCCTTCCGACCCTACCTGCCTCTACATTCAGCCCTATTTTCAGTAATCCTCTCCCCTTCTCTTCCACCTCCTTCCTTCCCTCTTTATCATGTATTTTAATACTAAACCCCACGTTATACGTTTTCCCAGATGCTGTGCTATTATACATGATCATCCTCCATCGCCCCTCGTCCCCCATATCATTAACTTCCAGTTGCTCATGCTGGAGTCTTACTATTTTTACCTCGACCCATTAATGGACTGTGATAGGAGTTAATGACCTACTTTTTCAGCTAATGGTTTTAACTCTTTCTCTATCTTCCAAAACGCCATACGATGGATGTGATGATTTTCATTTAACCTTAGATTAGAATATAATTAGTTTATCACAGACGATTCAGCTCAAATTGAGATTTTATTACATAATGTATTTTTCACAATGTTATTAGAAACACAACTTTTTCGCAAGCCGTTGTTCTATTGACTTCCATTGAACAGACTTTCCCTTCCTTTCTGAAAATATAGAAAAAGCCTTTACTTACCTGTTAAAAGGTTCTCTCCATCCTCTGAAAAGACAGAACTGCCAAGACAGTTTAGAAACTTTAAACTATTGTTGATGTCCACATTCATTTTAAAAAGCTTTTCCTGCATGTAACTCTTATGATTGTTCGAGTTTCTCATCTATATATAGATTGTTTCTAAGAATTTATTGTGTAGACAATCTTTTATTGTGTTTCTGTGAAAGTGTTGGTCGTACCTTCGGTCCACCCTGCTCACCTTCTGAGAGTTAGTTCTCGAGTGCTCGGCCACCCCGCTCCTTGGAGAGCCTTGTATACTCAAAAGGGACATGTTGTATTTGTTAGCCGTCATATAAAGTTCCACCAGTATGGAAATGCTTGAAAAATGAGGTAGAGGGATTCCATCAGTATTGGTTGGAGAGCTGAGAGAAGGAGTATGTGGAGCAAGGGCTCATACTGTGTTCTTAATAAATGCTTTACAGTTACTCATGCGTTATTAGGGTCTTTTGACTCAACAAACTGGTGAAGAATGCTTAAAGAGCCTCTGCAAGTGACAAGTCGGCTGCCAAGTGCCCGGCGCTGCTCAAGGAGACAAAATCCAGTCTGTTGCCTTCTGATCACAGGGTGGAGACCGCAGCCCGAATGATGTAGTAGGGGCATGTGTGCCTATGTTGGACCACGTGAGGGAGTAAGCGTGAGATGAATGTTATGTGAAAAAACTAAAATAGCTGCGAGCCAGGAGCGAACCGGGAGTGTGCAATGCTAGACTGGCCTGTACTGTAACGGAAGTTGGGGCTGCTCGTTCCGCTCAGTTCTGTATGGAATCTGCAGGTGTGAAGGTGGCCAGCAGAGGAGCTGCTTGGACAAACCAATAAATATATATGTTGCTATATTTTTTGTCCTCACGCTATATGTTATAGGGCGGCAGTAGCCGTCCTATAGTTAAGTTGAGTCGGACTTTCATAGGAACCCCTTAAAGTTCTATTGTTAATATCTTTTGATTCGAGTAACGGATTTAACCAAAATTCTGAAAATGATTAGGGACTCGCGCCCCCTTCCTCCAACTGCAAAGTTTCGTAAATGTACATGAACATATAAGAACGTTATTCAGAAGACAAAAAGGGATAATGCACATTCAGCTATGCAGTACTCTTAGCTGTTTTGAGTTTTCTGTGAGGAAGTACAATTGATAGTGATTTGCAAGTTCATTTAAGTCATTTTTTTATTTTTTTATTTTTTGTGGCTGCTTTTTTAGTATCTGTTGAAAGAAAGTTGGATTCTTTGCATATTATTTCTGATTGGGTCTTATTGTTGTTATGTGGGCAGGTGGTGATAGGATTCAAGTACTTGAGATGTTTTGTGGCTACTCAATAAGTTTTCAGTTAACTCCAGTGAAAGGTCAACCTGTATTGAAAATGTAGGTGTGGATGAAGGAACACTGAATAGAGAACTTGTCAAGGGAAAAGAGGATTAAGTAAAAAGTAGATGTACCTCTGTGTGAATCTTATGTTGTTGCATTTTTCATGGAAATCAAATTGTGGCTAATTGAACACTTTATTTTCTTAACAGATAAATTGGTTGCCGGTAGTTTAGCAAGAGGTTGACGCGGTATGCGCGGCAGTTGAGGGTTGACTGTTTGTTGAAGGTTTCCCACTGTTGGATGGACTTGCTGGATGAGGTGCTGATTGTCATGTAATGCATGAAGAACATGCATTTTCTGGTGCTGGTGCGATTTCCGAAATGCACCATTCTCATCATCCCAGAGGACTCACACCAAATGTTGTACAGTTGTAATGATCAATATAATGTTATTTATTGGGGCGTGGTAGATACTTTATCTATGGAATCTCAGGTGTCCCGATTGGTCATGGGTACACATTCTATATGTTTGACTGGTGTGTTCCCCATGTTCTGCATGCTTACTTAACTTCACACATTAAGTAAAGTCACACTTAACCTACACCATTAACTCTATTATAATTCCATAACATAGTGACACTTGTTTGTTCTCACCAAGTTTATATATGTATGTTCCTTGATTATAGTAACAGTGTTTATACTTTTATTGTACCTCTATTGTGTTAGTGAATTTGTGATGGCAAAGTACATTATGTTTGGAGAGAGTCATTTCTCAATGGGCTAGTGTGGCATCTCCCGGGAGAATCCAATTGTGGCATAGGCAACACATTACGCTCAGTAGTCCAACCGCTCCTCCTCCAACTTCCCCTTGAACTATGGTGTTCCACAGGGATCTGTACTTGGACCTGTTCTTTTCTCTCTCCATACCTCCCTTCTCGCCCCCGTCATCTCTTCTTTCGGCATCTCCGACCACTTCTACGCTGATGACACCCAACTCTTTCTCTCCTTCTCTTCCTTCACTCCCGACCTCCATCACACTCTCTCTTCCTGCCTTACTGCCATAAAAAACATCCCCTTTACTTTCCCTCAACACTGACAAGGCTGAAGTGCTGTTCTTCCCTCCTAACACTCTTTCCCCTTTAACCCATCCTTTCATCCACTTTTCCCCTTCCAATCTCCCCATCTCCAGCCATGCCCGCAATCTTGGCATCCACATTGACTCCTCCCTCTCCTTCTCCAACCACATCTCTCTAACCTCTCGTGCCTGTCGGCACCACCTTTTCAACATCCACAAGATCCGTTCCTCTTTCACCTTTCAGCCTTAAAACTCTCTCTCTCTCCGCTCAGCTGATCTCTACCTACTCACTGTTCCCCCAGCCCCATGTGCCTCCTCCCGCTTCTGCTCTTTTCAACTCTTGCCCCCCCTTCACTGGAACTCCCCACCTCTCTCTATCTGCTCCTCCCCCAGCTACTCATCCTTCTGCTCCTCTCTGAAAGCCCTTCTTCTCCACTCCCCGCCTAACTCTCCTTCCCTTCTTCTCTCCCCTAATCCTCTCCCCCCACTTCCCTTCAATCCCTCCTTCCCCCTCCTCCCGCTTTCACCAAATCTGACATTGAAACCTACAGGGGCACAATGAGGTCACCCGGGGGCCCCCAGATCCCTTCCCTTATTCCCCCCTCCTCCCGCCATCCTCAAAAAAGACATTGAAACCTCCTTCCTACCTCCTCTCCCCTCCCCTCCCTTCCTCTCTTCACCTCTCTTAAGTAAATTGTTCAACATACTGTATCTCTGACTTGTTTCATGTTTGTAAATATGCTTCTTTCATTATTGTACCTTGTTGTTTTACTGTAAGCGCTTTGGATTAAAGCGCTATATAAACTCAATAAACATAACATAAACATAACATAACTGAAACATTGGAAGCAGTAAAATTGGAACAGGTGGAATTGACAATGCTACAGAAGATGAGGGTTCATTCACTGTTAATGGTGTCCTACTGAAACCGGATGTGTCCAAGCTTTGAAATGGAACATTTGAAGGTCAACCTCTTAGTTTCTGTTTGCACAAGGTGCATAGGATTTTCTTATTTTTTTTTATAAAACAATGTTTTTATATATTAAAATATTTCTAACTATCTGCAGTGGTCTTCCTGGAGGTTGATTTTTTGTGGGGTGATTAAGCCTTCTAAAAAATGATAGTACTAGTGTTTCTACATGTGTGATTGTTTTCTATCCCTTGTTCTCCAAGTTTACTTATCCCACCCTATTCTCTCTTGTTCTCCAAGTTTACATAAACTTCCCCATCCTCTGTCTTTCAACTACCCAGTATAAACTTCTTTATTTCTTCTCACCCAGTTCATATATCCCTGTTTGTTTATTGTAGTGGTAGTTGTTATACCTTTAATTTTAGTTTGTTGTGTGTTTTATTTGTGTTGTAGTTTATCCACATCTTATACAGTTTATCTATGTGTGCAAAAGTTGTCATTCATGTAGCCCTTTTTTATGTGGTGGGGATGGATTGGGAACCTACACTATTTTGTGATGACGTCTGGCAATTGGATCACATATACCATCTCCTACTGTATTATTCCCTATGCAGTGTACCCTTATCCTCTGTACCGCTGTGCACTATACTGTAATTCTTTGTGTCCCAGCGTTGGCAATTGTCCTGGTGTTCTGAAACAGCCTTATCCAAACCATCTTGGGTGGCATCTCCTACCTTGATCCAGCTGTGACAGGTTTTACATATTAGCAAACAGTTTGACGGTTCGGGTGCAGGCAGGATGGGAGCGGGTTGGGTGTTAGTTGGTCAAAAAATAGTGATAGTATTTGTACACTGTGGTGCAGATGATAAATACTTGTTTGCTGATTTTGTTCCATGTGCTTTGAGTTTATTTTTCATATGAGACTTCCAATATGATTCTTTCACTTCATTCCAATGTATGTAAACAAGATGCTACATGAACGTTGAGGTTCCCAAACTGTGAAACAGCTCGTTTGAAGGAAACTCTATGTACAACTTTTCCACAGAATTTGTACATCACTTTCTCGATCTCCTTTTTGCACTGTTGGTCCTTCACCCTGTAATATTGTCAACTGTCAGCACTTTTTGTTTGCGTGCCTTGCTTTTTTATGGAGGTAAAGCTGAAGCCACTCAACGCAGCTCAGTCTCCAAGTTTACTTTTCCCACCCAATATTTTCTGGCTTTCCAAGTATAATTACCCTATCTTTTCCATTCTATTGCAACTACCTAGTATGCTTTCCCTTTGTATTCTTCCTCATTTTATATATTGTTGTTCATCTATTGTAGTGACAGTTCTAATACTTTATTATATTATTGCATGTTTTTTTAATCCAAGTTGTATTTTTTCACAATGATTAATATGTGCTGTAAGAGGATTCAATTTAACACTACAGCTACGTCAATGCCTAGTCTGGGATACTGAATGGAAACCCTTATTGATATATCTTTATGTCCAGTTCATGCGTTCTGGATGACTACCCCTATATAACACCCCTCTCTTGGAATCCCCCTGACCCCGCTGAGCCAAGAAGTAGTTCTGTTTTGCAAGTTTAAAAGGTTTATTTGATAATTTAAACAATAGATATATATATCACACTTTATAATAATTAATAATTGGATATCACACTTAATCTGAGCAGTAATCAATAATGGATAGTCTGGCACTAGCACACTTGTGAATAGGAACAGAAGAATAAGGTGGTAGAGAATGCTTTATATAAGTTCAGATGGATGTAATGTTGAATGAAAAATGCAATACAGAAAATACTCAATATGATTTCAACAAAACAATGTAATCACTTTTCTCTGGCAATTCACCCCCCCTTTTATGCAATGCAAGGAAATGGAAGGAAAGCACACAGTTCTCAGAAATGCAATCAAATGTAATTCAGTTCACCCCAGCAAGCTTAGACTACAGAACTTTGAAACACAGGCCCAAAATGCTTTTATATATGCTGGCAATGAAGTGAAAAATATGCTAAAATGCTTTTAATTCCCTCTAGAGGTTCAGGGTGAGTGGTATCAAGTTAATATTAGTCCAGGCTCACTCTAGCAATGATTCAGGGATGGTTCTTAAGAGGCAAACGAATTTTTAGCAAGGAAAGCAAGGAAGCTGCTGTTTTCACACGTGGAGAAATTTGCAAATCGCGGTAAAAATATAGAGAAGAGGAATGCGGTTCTAGGTTCGTTGAAAAGCCAAGATTCCCAGCTTTCAGAGGAAAGTTACTGCAAGTCTCTAAGACAAACGGTCACGGAGATATGAGCGATATGGTAAAGGTCGTTTTTCAGATTTGAAATTTTAAAGTTCAAAGTGACAAGTGACAGCTAGCAGCTAGAAATGACAGGTGACAGTTAGGAGGCAGTTCTACTCAGATTAAAATAGATTGAATTATATTATTTTAACTAAGAGAGTGGTTCTGCACAGTTCTGCTAGGTACTCACAATATATTTAGAAATAGAATGGGCCTCGCCACGGATCTGGTCAGGTTTTCTTCACTCGCCACGGACGGTCTCTGCGCACAGCGTCGGGGTCAGCTCTACTCTGCTGGTCTGGTCTGGGTCTCTGGTTCTGATCAGGTCTGTGGGTCCGGATACAGCGGTCTCCGGTTCAGCTGGTCTCTCTCTGGATACAACACTGCTCTCTGGCAAATGGCAAGAGTTCTTGCAAAGAATTCAAACAGCTCGCCTGGCTGTGATAATGGCAATGATTTGAGGCCTGCTAAAGAGGGATTTAGCTTGTAGTTGACCTCTCTGCTACAAATTCTGAAGTAAAGTCTTGGTCTCTGAAGGTGGATAGATTGAAGTCTCTATGTTGGCTCTCTGGAGGTTGATGGAGGTAAAGTATGGATTTTCCCTGCAGAGCGTCCCGCAGCAGATGGAATAGAATGTCCCTATCTGTCCTGACTGTCTGCTTTTATGTGTTTTGAAAGTGGGTGTGTGTGCAGCATCACTAGCCAGCCCCTCTCTCAACTGCCCATTGGCCCAATTCTCCCCTCTCCCATGATTGGGGAAGGAACTGTGAGTCAGAGTGATGCTGTAGGTTTTATGGGTCAGAGGATCCTCCCCTGGTCAGTTTGCCCACAAAATCTATATTTGATCAAAATGCACACTTCATAGATACACAGTGGTTTGAAATTACATGCATCCATCATGCATTTACTGATGGTAGCCCCTGTTCATACTCTGCTCTTCCTGGGGGCTTGCATTCAGAAATTGCAATATTTTGTGCTTTGTAGTGGTTTTGCAACATCAGATATCCACTGGCAATAGGTTTAATACCTAGGCTTTTTACTGTGGAAACTGGCTCCGGACAGAAAGCCAGAAAGGAAGGCCAGTAGTCAGTGGTTCACAGTGTCCCAGTGGGGTCAGAGCCAACCAGACAGACCTCAGTTTTGTCTCCATTAAGTCTGAGCCAGTTCTTGGCCATCCATCTCTCAATCACAGAGAGACAGTCCTTGTCCTTCAGTTTAGATGGAGGATCAGAAGCAGGCAAGTTTAGGCAAAAATGAAACTGTGTATTGTAGCATAGGTGTAGAATGGTAACCTGTGGTCGGCAACTAACTCATCCAGGGGTCGCATGTATAAGTTAAACAGGAGGCGGGACAGCACCGTCCCCTGAAGGACTCCACAGTCAGCTGTTATGGGTGGGGAATTTAAAAGGGGGATGGAAAACTGTCTGAAAGCAATCTGCTAGAAAAGAGGCAAACCATTGCAGGGGAACACCTGATATTCCAGCCTCCAACAAGCTCTGCATCAGGATCTAGTGGTCAACAGTATCAAAAGCCACAGAGAGGTCAAGGAGAATCAAGTATCCTACCTCTCCTCGGTCATGAAGCAGGGCAATATCATCCAAAATTGCCTCCATGACAGACTTCCCATGAAAAGTTGAAATCCTGCTTGGAATGGATGAAGAAGCCAGTTTCACTCCAAAAGAATTGAAAGCTGAGGAGTCACAATAGCCTCCATCAACTTCATAAGTACTAGAAGCAGAGAGATGGGTAGATTTTCATCAGCATAGGATCTAGATGTGACTTTTTTAATTAGTGGATAAATAGCTGCATGCTTCATCATTCATGTAGAAAAGGAATGTTGCAAAGCAGCCGTAAATAGATTGATATTCAGGCTTCAGATAGATTGAATTATCCAAAAGGTGATCAGGTCAGTAGGGAAGGCAGATCTAATTTCTTTTATTAAATTGAAAAATACTGTGACAGTTTGCAGAAGAGTCAGACAATAGCTGAATCAGATTTATCAGGCATGATCATTTCTTTGATATGGCTGATTTTGTCCTTACAAAAAGGAGGCAATCCGGTTGCAGTGAGCTTGTGCGTGTGAAGCCTTGGCTAGAGGCTGCACAGGGGATGAAAGTTCTTAAGCCGAGCATTATGCTGTCAAAATTCGATTAGCAAAATAACATGATTTGGCCTTCTTGATTGCTGTCTGATATTTAAGGAGGGCATCTGTATAGGATTTTTTTGCAGGAAGAGCTAGATCAATATGCCATGTATGTTCCGCTCTGTGACAATCTTGTTTCAGCAGCCTGGGTGCTGCTAAGAACCAGGTGGCAGAGGGCTTGCATCAGCCACAAAAAGATCTAATGAGGGCCATAATATCTGCAGTTTCGTGCATGGGCTCGACTAACTCTGAACAAGGATCTTTCTGTTTATTCATTACACCTTCTTGCGTCAAAGAGGTCAGCAAATCACTGGTATAAATAGGACGGATATTATTCCAACAGCAACGGATCTGAGGTAGCGTTGCTGGACCATAGTCAATATTTTGAGTAGAGATGGAAAAAAGAAGAAGATAATGATCAGACCAGGGAACAAGGAGGGGCTTCAAAGTAGTTAATTCATCAAAACCTGAGAAAATAAGATCAAGCAAGTTCCCTTCATTGTGGGTGGGAAGGTGATTCCTTAAGGAGAAAAAAGAGAAACAGATATGTTGGCCAGAAGATCGATAGAGATATTGGAATGTTAATTAAAATCACCAGAGAAAACTAGTTTTGCGTATTTCAAAGATAAGTCAGCTGCGAGTTGTGCAAAATCATAAAGAAACTGATTAGTCACAGAAACTGACTGTCGACAAAAATAAAATGAAAGGAAACTTCTGGAGAAGATTGAAGGCTAACCAATAATAATTTGCATGGCAGTTGGTGAGTCATAGCAATGGAAGAGCAACTCAGCGTGGTGTGAGAAATGAATGCCAATTCTCCCCCAGTTTTGGGTGCAGGTCTATCAAGTTGTAAAATACTATATTGAGGAGGCATCATGTGAACACTATCTGTGCCAGAGGCCAAGTTAAACACTGTTTCAGTTAAACACAAAAAATCTGGTATAAGATCATCCAAAAGAGAGTAGATATTGTCCTGGTGAGCCCCAGAAGATCGTGCATTGATCAAAATGCTGTTGAGCATATCAGAGCAGTGGCTGGTAGTTTCTTCCACGGGCTCTCTAAGTGAGGGAACTTTGTACCCTGGGGTATCAGGAGGAGCTAGAGCTATTCATTCACAACATGTGTAAGATTGTCAGGACAGGTGGCTGTGGCATCTGTGAAAATGACAAGGCCCATGGTACAGCCAGATCCCGGATGGGCAAAGATGGGCTTGCCTTGACCATGTCTTTGGTGTTTTGCAGGCGTGCCTGCTGCGCCCGACCGCTGAGCGGATGCAATTGGTTGGCCGCGCACAAAAGCGAACTCATTCAACGAGATGAAAAGCAGACCCGCAGGGCTAGTGTGGGCTGCCTGAGTCGAGAGAAAGCAGCAAACAAGTTTATGTAGCAAATGTTAGAAAATGGTCAATAAATCATAAAATCAATTCAGTGGCCATTCATCTGATCTAGTATTATTGTGGTCATAATGTATGTGCCTCAACATGGTCTCAAGCACATTTATGCAGGATCCATCAGTCTTTTGTTCTCTACAAATCTTGTCAACTGTGCAACTATGATATGCTCTGTTTGTAAGGGGAGCTGTACAATTGTACAGTAATTACCAGTGCCTTCAGGATTCAGGGATGGTTCCTTTAGAAAAGACAGAACCACAGCTCTTTTCATACAGTTTGGTACTAAGCAGAAATTCTGAATATAGATTGAGCATACTTCAGACTGCAACAGGAGGAACTCGATGGGGTGGGAAGTGAAACAGGATTGCGATTCAGGGCAAAGAACACAAACAATGACAAAACAATAATCAAGGATTAAATCAGGACTAAGGATTTTTAATCATGCTCCGGAGGTAAGTTCATGGCATAATTAATGTAAAACCATTGTAGATTCTTTCATATTAGGTGGATAGGACTTCATAGAAAGCGTTCCCTTTACAGTTACTCTGACTTTCAGGTGGTCGAGTTCTAATTTTAGAAACATGGTTAAGGAGTTTCAAAGATCCAAATCAGCCACTGCTAATTTTATTTTTCTAAAGTGGTTCGCTATGAAACAATACAGAGTTCATATGATTTTCTGGGATCGAATTCAGCATTTTGGGTGGCACATATTTAGTACGTCATTTGGAAATGTACTTGGGCCCAGACTTACAGACAGTTCCCCTGAAAAGGCACAGGTATTTGAAGTCAAATGTGTATTGAATTGTAGGTTTTTAAAGCTCTAGTATCATGGTCTTGTTTTGTAAGGCTGCTAACTCATTGAGATGTCATGGGTTGAATCACCTGGAGTCCAGAAAATGATTTCTTTGAGAATTTTAGTAGTAGGCATTGCAGGAGCATGATTTGCGTATGAACAGTTCCTGAATAGGTTTGATTCCTTTTTCACCACTAATGGGTGGTGGATCTTCCAGCGTAGATTCATGTTGTAGTGGTGGCTACTCACTGTATCAGAGATATGGTGTGAAAAGGAAAGATGATAGTCTAAGGTAACCTCAGGCTCATTATCTTTGGATTGTATCTGCTGTAGTCTGAGATCTTTGGGCCACATCTTAGGACTGATTGTTTCATGAACCAGGTCGCAGAAGAGGATTGGGCACGTAACTGTGTGAGGTAAAGCTGGCACCATTCCGACATAACCACGGCCTTACCCGCAATCCCGACCTGCATGTACCTGCTCCCATGGCACCTGGGCATATGGAGGACTGGATGGGGAAGATGATTCCTGGCTCAGTAAAATGATGCTCTGCATCGTAATTGGGTCCTTTCCTCGGATCCAATGACAACATCATCACGTTGCGTGACAAGGTTGGATCAAAGGAGCAAGATTCAAAAGGGAACAAGAAGCTTGATTGCTGCATTCACACAACAGTGTTTCCAGTTCTTTCAAGCGATGGAGAGCCTTACCATGTAGGTTATTCACCTGGTTTGTTATTTTTTCCTCTCTACAATGCAGGATTTGGACATCCAGTGAAGTCTTTTCTTGTCACAGATCCTGTCTGTTTTGAAAGATACTCCACAAACTGCAGCGCTATGCTTGGTGGGAGACAGATGCCCAAGAGTACATCCTGAGCTGTGCAGTGTGTTTAGTTTAGTTTATTTATTTGTATAGCACACTTAACCCTGTGGTATCTAGGTGCTTTACACTTGAATACATGGTTACAGAGTTATGATACAGAGAGTTAAAGGTATGTAGTTGCATATTACTTGACTTGGGTTACAAAACAAGTCTGGATAAAAGTTGAATGTTAGACTTAGAATGCTTAATAAAGGGTGTGCAAGAGCTAAAGCTTTATGATGTAAGCCAATGGGAAACCTGCACCTGTCTGAAAGACCTGATATCCCTGGCAGATGTGCTCTTTGGATTGTATTACTGACTTGCTGACATCCCAAGGACATACTGCCATCTGGACAGTTGTGGACTCATTCACCAATTTGGCTCACTTTGTGGCACTCAAAGCCATTCCTTCTGCCTCCGTCCTAGAACAACAGTTTGTTCAACACATTTTCAGACACCATGGGTTACCACAGAACCTCATCAGCGATAGAGGCTCTCAATTCCTCTCTGCCTTCTGGAAAAAAATACATTGTATCCTCCAGGTCAAGCTGAACTTTTAATTTGCCTATCATCCACAGAGTGATGGTTAATGTGAAACCAAACCAAACCATTTGACAACATTCAAGATGTTATGTCACCGATCAGGATTATGATTGGATCATCGAATTACCTTTGGCCGAATTTGCTTACACTGATTATTTTCATACCTCCATCCAATACACATTGTTTCACTAATCTTGTGGACAACATCCACAATCTCCCTACACCGTTTTCACAAGCAAAATGACTGTTCCTGCTGCCAACTGCTTTTTACACCTGCTCCTAGAAGGTTTCCTCAGAGTCAAGGCACATCTCAAAACATCGTATGGTCAAGCCGGGATGTTTGCTGAGGCCAAAAGAATTCCAGCTCCTCGATAAAAGGTCAATGTTGAATCTGGTTTTCCAAGAAAAACATTCATATACTAGCCGGTTTGCATAAATGTAAACCCAGATACATCAGACCTTTTTCCCGATAATCTGAATCATCAATCCCATAACGGGTAAATTGAAACTTCTCGCTCACTACAAGATACATCAAATCTTTCATGTTTCTCTTTTAAAGCCTGTATCTAGCTCTAAATTGTTTCTCAACCATCTAGGTTTTGCTCCTCCTTCAGAGGGTTCTGAAGAGCAGTATGAGATCCATTGATTCTTAGATTACAGTTTAATCCCTGTTTCCTGCAGTATTTCGTATATTGGAAAGGTTACAGTCCTTTAGAGAGGCCATGCGTCAAAGTTATGAATGTGTTACCTACTTGTTTGATTTCTGAATCGTACACGAGGCCCATGAAACACAGCTCTTTGTCCCAATCTGTGATTCCTCGGAGGGGCCAACCTGGGAGGGGGTGTGATGTTAGGCCCTGCACCATTCCGGCACAACCACAGCCTTACCCTCATTACACGACCAGCACTTACTTGCTTTCATGGCATTTCCTCACTCCACAAACATTGCCCTGCATCATTATTGGGTCCTTTCCTCAGATCCAACAGCAACGTCACCACTTTGCTTGACGAGATAAGATCCGAGGAGGAACACTGAGAAGAAAACGTGCTGCTTGACTCCAGCGTTCTCGCAATGGTGTTTCCAGATCATCTGATCCCGGGTGTGGCTTAACTATGAAACAACAGAGGAGACAGAGGTAGTTCTGATGGGTTAGGAAAAACTGAAAAGAATGCTCACTTCCAGTGGTTAAAAACAAATGTAATCATTAAGAATTTTGACATAAAAACAGTGTACATTAGAATTCACTAAAATGATATGAAAACCAACCCTAGTATTGGTTTCTCATGGGATTAGACACATTTTCAAATTACCACGTGTGTTGCCAGGGTAACTTTGCAATATCCATTGTACAATTAATTATATTCTAGTTTTCAAAACATATTGAAACAACATAGGGTTATTTTGCAAATGCTTCTGTGATTATTTGCATCTGTTTGTACACTGTCTTTAGATTAGACAATACAATTTCTCAACATGTTTCAGTTCACAAAACAGGAGTTAAATCCGGACCATTCATCAGGAGAGAGACACTGGTTCATGTACAAGCGTTTAGACTACGCTGGGATCTGAATAGAGGAGCCAGCGTGGAGTTCTTTATCTTCCTTTCCCCATCAGAAAAAACAACAAGCTAGTGTGAGCTGCCAATTCTCAAAATACTAGTGCAACTCTAATAGTGAGTTTGCCACCTAAATAGGTATAAAGTTACCTGCATCGGTGTGTTAAGAGGGCGAGGCCAAGCGTGATAGCTGAGGTAGGTACTCTGTGTGTCTTTCCTTGTGCCTAATTAATAGAAAAGCTGATATTAGGTCTGCTTTACTGATCGCTAAAAACAATGTCAGAGGGGATCCCCCCACAAGCTACATGAGAGAACTGGCAACTCATAGTATAGGGCCCGTATTAGTGACTCACCTCAATTTGAGTAATTGTGTACCTTTCGAATGATTAGTGCTTTGTTCTGTTTCCCAAGCGTGGCTACCGCAGCTAGTCAGGTCCGCGTCTACCTCTGTTAACAACTGTTGTCATGGTGATGGATGGGTAACTGCAACTAACCGACTTTGTCTCTTTCAATGGCAGAGTCGGTGGAGGTGGGCGCCATGTTGGAATGGCTAATTTAGATCAGCATTTTGGTAAAAGCAGCCTTCCGTGCAGTATATGGGGACTAGGAAGTAGATTTGATCTAAAAACATTCAGTAGAAATACTTAGGTGTCAGGAACGTATTTATTTGGACCAATCATATATTAAATCCTGTAATGGAAATCCAATCGGGCTGATCTATGGTCGGAGTTGAGCTGAGATGTATGTGAAAGACCCAATGTGTTCATAAATGAATGAGCATTGGTTCAGGGTGGATAACCTCTTACTACATCATCTGTGTCAGTGTCAGTGTCTGAAAACAATGTCAGGTGAAATGTTCCATATTGCGTGTCTAAGTGCTTGTACATCCCGACTTGGACAAGTTAATCACCCAGTTTGTGACTCACCTCAATTATTTATAGTGCCAACATATTAGACATCACAGACGAGTTATTCATAGTGATTCGTACTAAAGAGGAGAAAGCATATTCCAAAGGCACCTGGCAATTAACAAGGGTTGAGGACTCTTATGGTGGTTGCAATTTTTTCTGTTCTGGAGCTTTTAAAGGATGGACTTGTTTGTGGGGCCACATTCATTGTTCAGCTCTTCTACTCCTAGATTCTTGAGCACAAGGGTCCTGGTTAGCCCTGTCTTGTTAGTTCATGCTTCATTGTTTGATCCTGTGCCATTCTTTGGCCTCTTTGAGTCCTCGTCTATCACTTCCAGTGATATATATCATCTCCTGTTCATTTTTTAGGAGTAAGTATTCTAGCTGCACCGTGTTGTTGCCCTTCAGGATCAATAACACCCTCCATGTGAAGTCCTCAAAATTGTGGTTTTTTTCTTGGAAATATTTTACCATGGGAGCCTTTTCTATTTTGTTTTTAAGGCAACTAAGATGTTCGATGATTCGTCTTGATCTTGCGATTTGTTTTTCCCACGTAGATCATGTCGCAAGGGCATCTTATCAAGTAAATCACATGGGTAGTGTTGAAATTTGAAACACTCTGTTGTGTCCATTTCTTACTGGTGCCTATGTCAACTTCCTGGCTTTTCTTGGTTAACTTACACACCCCACAAGTCCTGTGTTCCAGAGGGTGGTGTTGTTGGGCTTCTGCTTTTTGTAAGCTTTGAGTTTGCTCGTACTGACTCTTTTACAAATTTATGTGCTTTTCTTGTAAGTAAATTCTTGTTTGACTGGAGAGTACCTTTTATCATTGGGTAATAATTGTATTTTCGCTGCATTGCAACTAACCAGTCCACATTACCAAAATTGGACAAGGAAGTCTGATAATTCACTTGTATGTTTGGGTCCCTTCTGGTGTACTAGAGGTGTGTGGTTGATTGATGTTAGAAACCGATATTCATCCCTGGACCACTGGTGCCCCAGAAGTTGATTTGTCACACCCATAGTGGCATCCGGCACAGCAACATCAGTTTTTCTACAGAAACGCACATCACCATACAAGGTTTTTGGATTTAGCTTACACTTTGCCAGTACAAGTGGGATACATTGCCTTGGGATCCCCTGACAAGAATCGCAGAGTTGTTTCCCCATACATATCCCTCCAACCTTTGAGGTAAGGCTTGCAATAATGAAAACCGTATCTCTTAAACAAGCATTAAGGCAGGGACCACTTTCCCTCAATATGCTCTGGGTACAACCCCTGAACCTAAGCCATTTTGCTCCTTTTTATATGAGCAGCTAGATTCCAAAAAGCTTTAGATTCAACTGAAGTTCCCAAATAAGTATGTTCATTAGCGGTTTTCAATTGTATGCCACTTCCGAACCTGTTGAACTCCCTCATTGCACTAGCAGTCGTAAAATGTAAATATTCGATTGCCCCCCTTTATATGGATACCCAAAGTAGCATGCGTGTCTCCGATGAGGAGGAGCTACCAAGTTCACAAAATTAGAACCACAAATGTGGGTAATAATGTTGGTAATTAGTACCAAACACCTTTTAATAAATGCTCTAAAATATTAGAAAATGTGGTTTCTGCTATGCGGCACTATGCAGCAATATATAAAACGTCAAATGGTATTATCATTAGAATTTAGCATTCATAAACTGCAAATAGGACCAGCCTCTATAATTGTACACAACACAACAGAGAGCATTTTGCTAGTAACATTCCTGTGAAATGAAGAATCTTTTTTCCCCACATTGGTGCATGTTATAGCCTTTGAGAGTATCTGCGAGATTCTATTCCTTCCTAGATTTCTAGTGCATCCCTGCACTCTGAGGAGTCTTATACTTTGCTAAGTTATCTGAATGATGTGTCATGGGAACCATTTTCCTGCAAACACCCCAGAACATAGCAATGAAGCAAATAGCATCGCTCCACCATGCCCCTCAAATGAGAGAGGTGCCCAGAAGATCATAGCTTTAGAATCAGTTTATGGCCAACTCTCCACAGATTCGAGTCTGAAAAAAGGGATGCTATTTTCTAAGAATTCAGTCCATGTGGCACTAGTCTTCTATGCCTGACACCCCTTCAGGTGCAACCAACTCGACAGTCAGAGCTGTTTGCACCGCAGAATGCTGCCTGTAGCGCACAGTAAGTTCTTGAACAGGAAGCCAAATCTCCTGCTATTGTAACCTTTAACACTTCCGTGTCAACTGTGGTTTTGCTGGCTGATTATAAATTGCAGAGGGCAGCGGTGAGAGAAGAGATTTAATGAGATGGTTCTAGACCAGGGGTGAGCACATAGACCGATGCATCTGATAGCCGTTTAATGCAGCACAACACAAGGCAGCTGATCAAAAGATGTATGAAGGGGAAAGGGTCTTGCATCAAAACCTGTCTGATCTGATCTGGAGATGTGGCATGTTTAGAGAAGAGAAACTGCTCCTCTCTAAGCAATGACTCCTCTGTAAGCAATGATAAAATTCTCTATACATTGAGTTCTACACTGCCCATTGACAAATCACCCATCATATGTACTTAAAACTACCTAAAACTGTATCAATACCCTTATAACATGCAATATGTACATGGCAATCCAAGAAATGGGCCTGTATGCAGTCTATTCATTGCCAGTTGCTGGTCAGAGTGTGCAATAAGCCCCAATTCGCTAAATAAGCCCAAGGCCAGTACTCTGCTGTCATTGTTGCCCTGGCGGGGCTCCCATCAGTCACCACATCTCAGGATTTCCAATTAATTGTCCTGTTCTGTGAGTGGCAGGGCAAACCTGTCTGATGGCCTTGCTTGAAGCATGTTGGTAACACCATTAATGTATTGTTTGCTTAAAATATTAGGGGGAAAAGTACCAAAATGTCACCACGATTGTGGCAACATTTCAAATACTGCGCCCTTCTGCAGAACAGAAATCCTGACACCCATAATGCAGACTTAGGGGAGTGCGGGTTACAGGGGTGTTCCCTGCTCCCATTAGTCGGTGCAACAGGGGTTGGAGGTTGCAGGGGTATCCCCTGCTTCCATTAGATGGTAGGGAGGACAATACAAAAATAAGTTGAAAAAAGAATAAAGGAATCTGCTGCACCAGTTCTGACCCACGTTAGTGGGAGAGAACTGAGGTTGCATGGATAGATGAGAGACAGCTGCACACTCCTGTGTGTGCTGCCATCAAGGTAAGTCAGTGTGGGGGCAGGTAGGGGGATTCAAGGCACAGTGATGTATGTGATCACTGCGCCGGGCCGTAATGGTAGTCAGCATTTTGAAAGTCGACATTATGGGTGGAACAGTGATCACATAGATCCGTTTAAGGTAGGCTGCTGACTAGAAGCTGCACACCTCTGGGATTACACTAAGCCTCCCCCTGCTAGCACAAAGCCATCTCACACTGAACGTTTTAACAGGTAGGTAGACCTTGCCATGTGATAAATGGCACTTATTGTAAAGTGATTGCTACCTAGGATCAAACTCATTTGTCTTATATTATTGAGAGCCACAACCAGGGGCGTTGCTAGGTTCTTAAAAGATCTGGGGGTACGGTGATGTCAGGACTGTCATAGCCTTCTGGTTGGGGGCACAATCAACAGACCCTGTGCTATATACCCGCAGCAGCCGCTCCCCTCCCCCCAGCAACGCTTCTGGCCACAGCTAAACATATACCATTGATGTCAAGTTTTTCTTGTATCCAATGATTCCAGCCAACTTTTCTGTTATATTTTTGCCAGTGGAAAAATAGGGTTGAACCAGCATCCCTGATATTTTATTTTGTACACGGGGAACTCATCTATACCCACTCTACTCCTCTCTTCCCTCTATCTATTCACTTTCACAAAAAACAGGAAGGCCACATCTGTCGTAAAAAAGACCCTAGAGGATCTCATAAACAAGCTGATGAAACCTGGACTTAGTATGAGGCTCTAATTCTCTATTTTGCAAGGTGAGCTAGATTTTGTAGAAATCTTTTTGTTTTTTCCATTCCCTTCCGACCCTACCTGCCTCTACATTCAGCCCTATTTTCAGTAATCCTCTCCCCTTCTCTTCCACCTCCTTCCTTCCCTCTTTATCATGTATTTTAATACTAAACCCCACGTCATACGTTTTCCCAGATGCTGTGCTATTATACATGATCATCCTCCATCGCCCCTCGTCCCCCATATCATTAACTTCCAGTTGCTCATGGTGGAGTCTTACTATTTTTACCTCGACCCATTAATGGACTGTGATAGGAGTTAATGACCTACTTTTTCAGCTAATGGTTTTAACTCTTTCTCTATCTTCCAAAACGCCATACGATGGATGTGATGATTTTCATTTAACCTTAGATTAGAATATAATTAATTTATCACAGACGATTCAGCTCAAATTGAGATTTTATTACATAATGTATTTTTCACAATGTTATTAGAAACACAACTTTTTCGCAAGCCGTTGTTCTATTGACTTCCATTGAACAGACTCCCCCTTCCTTTCTGAAAATATAGAAAAAGCCTTTACTTACCTGTTAAAAGGTTCTCTCCATCCTCTGAAAAGACAGAACTGCCAAGACAGTTTAGAGACTTTAAACTATTGTTGATGTCCACATTCATTTTAAAAAGCTTTTCTTGCATGTAACTCTTATGATTGTTCGAGTTTCTCATCTATATATAGATTGTTTCTAAGAATGTATTGTGTAGACAATCTTTTATTGTGTTTCTGTGAAAGTGTTGGTCGTACCTTCGGTCCACCCTGCTCACCTCCTGAGAGTTAGTTCTCGAGTGCTCTGCCACCCCGCTCCTTGGAGAGCCTTGTATACTCAAAAGGGACATGTTGTATTTGTTAGCCGTCATATAAAGTTCCACCAGTATGGAAATGCTTGAAAAATGAGGTAGATGGATTCCATCAGTAATGGTTGGAGAGCTGAGAGAAGGAGTATGTGGAGCAAGGGCTCATACTGTGTTCTTAATAAATGCTTTACAGTTACTCATGCGTTATTAGGGTCTTTTGACTCAACAAACTGGTGAAGAATGCTTAAAGAGCCTCTGCAAGTGACAAGTTGGCAATCCGTAAATTAATGCGACCACAGGCTGCCAAGTGCCCGGCGCTGCTCAAGGAGACAAAATCCAGTCTGTTGCCTTCTGATCACAGGGTGGAGACCGCAGCCCGAATGATGTAGTAGGGGCATGTGTGCCTATGTTGGACCACGTGAGGGAGTAAGCGTGAGATGAATGTTATGTGAAAAAACTAAAATAGCTGCGAGCCAGGAGCGAACCGGGAGTGTGCAATGCTAGACTGGCCTGTACTGTAACGGAAGTTGGGGCTGCTCGTTCCGCTCAGTTCTGTATGGAATCTGCAGGTGTGAAGGTGGCCAGCAGAGGAGCTCATTGGACAAACCAATAAATATATATGTTGCTATATTTTTTGTCCTCACGCTATATGTTATAGGGCGGCAGTAGCCGTCCTATAGTTAAGTTGAGTCGGACTTTCATAGGAACCCCTTAAAGTTCTATTGTTAATATCTTTTGATTCGAGTAACGGATTTAACCAAAATTCTGAAAATGATTAGGGACTCGCGCCCCCTTCCTCCAACTGCAAAGTTTCGTAAATGTACATGAACATATAAGAACGTTATTCAGAAGACAAAAAGGGATAATGCACATTCAGCTATGCAGTACTCTTAGCTGTTTTGAGTTTTCTGTGAGGAAGTACAATTGATAGTGATTTGCAAGTTCATTTAAGTCATTTTTTTATTTTTTTATTTTTTGTGGCTGCTTTTTTAGTATCTGTTGAAAGAAAGTTGGATTCTTTGCATATTATTTCTGATTGGGTCTTATTGTTGTTATGTGGGCAGGTGGTGATAGGATTCAAGTACTTGAGATGTTTTGTGGCTACTCAATAAGTTTTCAGTTAACTCCAGTGAAAGGTCAACCTGTATTGAAAATGTAGGTGTGGATGAATGAACACTGAATAGAGAACTTGTCAAGGGAAAAGAGGATTAGGTAAAAAGTAGATGTACCTCTGTGTGAATCTTATGTTGTTGCATTTTTCATGGAAATCAAATTGTGGCTAATTGAACACTTTATTTTCTTAACAGATAAATTGGTTGCCGGTAGTTTAGCAAGAGGTTGACGCGGTATGCGCGGCAGTTGAGGGTTGACTGTTTGTTGAAGGTTTCCCACTGTTGGATGGACTTGCTGGATGAGGTGCTGATTGTCATGTAATTCATGAAGAACATGCATTTTCTGGTGCTGGTGCGATTTCCGAAATGCACCATTCTCATCATCCCAGAGGACTCACACCAAATGTTGTACAGTTGTAATGATCAATATAATGTTATTTATTGGGGCGTGGTAGATACTTTATCTATAGAATCTCAGGTGTCCCGATTGGTCATGGTTACACATTCTATATGTTTGACTGGTGTGTTCCCCATGTTCTGCTTGCTTACTTAACTTCACACATTAAGTAAAGTCACACTTAACCTACACCATTAACTCTATTATAATTCCATAACATAGTGACACTTGTTTGTTCTCACCAAGTTTATATATGTATGTTCCTTGATTATAGTAACAGTGTTTATACTTTTATTGTACCTCTATTGTGTTAGTGAATTTGTAATGGCAAAGTACATTATGTTTGGAGAGAGTCATTTTTCAATGGGCTAGTGTGGCATCTCCCGGGAGAATCCAATTGTGGCATAGGCAACACATTACGCTCAGTACTCCAACCGCTCCTCCTCCAACTTACCCTTGAACTATGGTGTTCCACAGGGATCTGTACTTGGACCCTTTCTTTTCTCTCTCTATACCTCCCTTCTCGCCCCCGTCATCTCTTCTTTCGGCATCTCCGACCACTTCTACGCTGATGACACCCAACTCTTTCTCTCCTTCTCTTCCTTCACTCCCGACCTCCATCACACTCTCTCTTCCTGCCTTACTGCCATAAAAAACTGGATGTCATCCCCTTTACTTTCCCTCAACACTGACAAGGCTGAAGTGCTGTTCTTCCCTCCTAACACTCTTTCCCCTTTAACCCCTCCTTTCATCCACTTTTCCCCTTCCAATCTCCCCATCTCCAGCCATGCCCGCAATCTTGGCATCCACATTGACTCCTCCCTCTCCTTCTCCAACCACATCTCTCTAACCTCTCGTGCCTGTCGGCACCACCTTTTCAACATCCACAAGATCCGTTCCTCTTTCACCTTTCAGCCTTAAAACTCTCTCTCTCTCCGCTCAGCTGATCTCTACCTACTCACTGTTCCCCCAGCCCCATGTGCCTCCTCCCGCTTCTGCTCTTTTCAACTCTTGCCCCCCCTTCACTGGAACTCCCCACCTCTCTCTATCCGCTCCTCCCCCAGCTACTCATCCTTCTGCTCCTCTCTGAAAGCCCTTCTTCTCCACTCCCCGCCTAACTCTCCTTCCCTTCTTCTCTCCCCTAATCCTCTCCCCCCACTTCCCTTCAATCCCTCCTTCCCCCTCCTCCCGCTTTCACCAAATCTGACATTGAAACCTACAGGGGCACAATGAGGTCAACCGGGGGCCCCCAGATCCCTTCCCTTAGTCCCCCCTCCTCCCGCCATCTTCAAAAAAGACATTGAAACCTCCTTCCTACCTCCTCTCCCCTCCCCTCCCTTCCTCTCTTCACCTCTCTTAAGTAAATTGTTCAACATACTGTATCTCTGACTTGTTTCATGTTTGTAAATATGCTTCTTTCATTATTGTACCTTGTTGTTTTACTGTAAAGCGCTTTGGATTAAAGCGCTATATAAACTCAATAAACATAACATAAACATAACATAACTGAAACATTGGAAGCAGTAAAATTGGAACAGGTGGAATTGACAATGCTACAGAAGATGAGGGTTCATTCACTGTTAATGGTGTCCTACTGAAACTGGATGTGTCCAAGCTTTGAAATGGAACATTTGAAGGTCAACCTCTTAGTTTCTGTTTGCACAAGGTGCATAGGATTTTCTTATTTTTTTTTATAAAACAATGTTTTTATATATTAAAATATTGCTAACTATCTGCAGTGGTCTTCCTGGAGGTTGATTTTTTGTGGGGTGATTAAGCCTTCTAAAAAATGATAGTACTAGTGTTTCTACGTGTGTGATTGTTTTCTATCCCTTGTTCTCCAAGTTTACTTATCCCTCCCTATTCTCTCTTGTTCTCCAAGTTTACAAAAACTTCCTCATCCTCTGTCTTTCAACTACCCAGTATAAACTTCTTTATTTCTTCTCACCCAGTTCATATATCCCTGTTTGTTTATCGTAGTGGTAGTTGTTATACCTTTAATGTTAGTTTGTTGTGTGTTTTATTTGTGTTGTAGTTTATCCACATCTTATACAGTTTATCTATGTGTGCAAAAGTTGTCATTCATGTAGCCCTTTTTTATGTGATGGGGATGGATTGGGAACCTACACTATTTTGTGATGACGTCTGGCAATTGGATCACATATACCATCTCCTACTGTATTATTCCCTATGCAGTGTACCCTTATCCTCTGTACCGCTGTGCACTATACTGTAATTCTTTGTGTCCCAGCATTGGCAATTGTCCTGGTGTTCTGAAACAGCCTTATCCAAACCATCTTGGGTGGCATCTCCTACCTTGATCCAGCTGTGACAGGTTTTACATATTAGCAAACAATTTGACGGTTCGGGTGCAGGCAGGATGGGAGCGGGTTGGGTGTTAGTTGGTCAAAAAATAGTGATAGTATTTGTACACTGTGGTGCAGATGATAAATACTTGTTTGCTGATTTTGTTCCATGTGCTTTGAGTTTATTTTCCATATGAGCCTTCCAATATGATTCTTTCACTTCATTCCAATGTATGTAAACAAGATGCTACATGAACGTTGAGGTTCCCAAACTGTGAAACAGCTCGTTTGAAGGAAACTCTATGTAAAACTTTTCCACAGAATTTGTACATCACTTTCTCGATCTCCTTTTTGCACTGTTGGTCCTTCACCCTGTAATATTGTCAACTGTCAGCACTTTTTGTTTGCGTGCCTTGCTTTTTTATGGAGGTAAAGCTGAAGCCACTCAACGCAGCTCAGTCTCCAAGTTTACTTTTCCCACCCAATATTTTCTGGCTTTCCAAGTATAATTACCCTATCTTTTCCATTCTATTGCAACTACCTAGTATGTTTTCCCTTTGTATTCTTCCTCATTTTATATATTGTTGTTCATCTATTGTAGTGACAGTTCTAATACTTTATTATATTATTGCATGTTTTTTTAATCCAAGTTGTATTTTTTCCCAATGATTAATATGTGCAAAGAGAACAACAGTGTTGTATGCACAAATGTTTTATCTTGTATAGTGCACATGATGCACTGCAAACAATATATGAGGGTCATAAAAATGTGTGTATTAAATTGTGTTTCTTAAAATGTGTGTGTACTTTGATATATTGATATATTGATATTTTATTTGTATCGCGCTCGTACACAAGTGTTTCAGAGCGCGACAAGGCAAGGGGGGGAACAGGGGAGAACAAAACAGCGATCTTATTAGGCCCAGTGACATTGAGAACGTGGAAGTGCATGGGAGAGGGGGTGGGGAAAAGTGCATGGAAGGGGGGAGAAGTGGAAAGTGCGAAGCAGAGGAGAAACAGATAAATAACAATAAATAAATAATAAAGGCAACAAACAGTGGTAGTGCAGCCAGCAATTTGCAAGTGCTAGGTTTAAGGCAGCAGACAGGGTAGGTCTGATAAGTGCAGAAAGGAAAAGGGGGGGCTGTATGGGTACAGATACAGACCCCAGTGCAAGGGGTGGCCTGGAGGCAGTGCGGGAGGGTGGCGGGAGGAGCTGGTACCTGGGCCCGGAGGACAGAGGGTGGCCAGGTGCACGGTGCCAAGAGAGAACAGATCAGCAGGGGAGAGCGGGAGCGAAGGCAGAAGAAAAGAAGAAGGTCTTGAGGTGCTTCTGGAACCAGAGATGGTTCTCCTCAAGTTTTAGAGTGGCAGGGAGGCTGTTCCAGAGGGAGGCCCCAGCCCGTTTCTTTGAAAAACGAATGACCCTGAGGGAGTAGGAGGTAGAGGAGCGAAGAGCTTGAGAGGGGAGTTATTTGCGGAAGGATAGCTGAAGGTATTTTGGACCCAGGCCCCAGAAAGCCTTGTGGACAATACAGAGAGTTTTGAATATAATCCTTGCATCCACTGGGAGCCAATGGAGAGATTTCAGAGCCAGAGATATATGATCCCCGGGCTTGAGGCCAAGAACAAGCATCGCAGTCCTATTCTGGATTAGTTGCAGAGGGCGGAGAGTAGAGGCAGGTAGATTTAGAAAGAGTCTGTTACAATAGTCCAACCTAGAGAGAACCAAAGCTTGGGATGCCATGAGCTTCTGGGGGAAGGAGAGGAAAGGCAGAGTACCTCTGATGAGGTGCAGTAGGAAATTTGACTTTTTAGAGACCTCCGAGATGTGGGCAGAAAAGGAAAGGCTGGAGTCAAAGATGACCCAGAGGTTCTTAGCCTCGCAGGTGGGGGTAGGAGGAGGGCCAAGGGAGCAGGCCAGAGAGTGAGGTGAAAGGATGGTGAAGGTGTGCCAATGAGGTGGATCTCCGTCTTTAACTAAGTATATTTTCCTTTTTTACAGATAGAAGGATATTATTATTTGTTTAAACATATTAATGCCCCCCCTTGGTCACCCGTATGTTGAGTGTGTCTCCCCCAACCCCATAGTCACCCATATGCTGACTGGGACTCCCCCCATCCCCATAGTCACCCGTATGCTGAGTGTGTCTCCCCACACCCCCATAGTCGCCAGTATGCTGATTGTGTCCCCCCACCCCCATAGTCGCCCGTATGCTGAAAGTGTCTCTCCCCACCCCCATTGTGGCCCGTAAGCTCTGTGTATACTCTATGTGTCTCCTCCGACCCCCATAGTCGCCCGTATGCTGTGTGTGTCTCCCCTCTCCTTGGTCACCCATATGCTGTGTGTGTCCACCCCACCCCCATAGTCGCCCATATGATTAGTGTGTCTCCCCCACCCACTTGGTTGCCTGTATGTTGTGTGTGTGTCTCCCCCCACCCCCTTGGTCACCCGTATGCTGAGCGTTTCTCCCCCACCACCATAGTTGCCCGTATGCTGTGTGTGTCTCCCCCCACCCCCTTGCTTGCCCTTATGCTGAGTGTGTCTCCCCCCACCCGCTTGGCCGCCCGTATGCTAAGTGTGTCTTCCCCCACCCCCTTGGTCACCCGTATGCTGTTTGTGTCTCCCCCAACCCCTTGTTCGTCCGTATTCTATGTGTGTCTCCCCCGACCCCCTTGGTCGCCCGCATGCTGACTGTGTATCCCCCACTCCTTTGGTCGCCTGTATGCTGAGTGTGTTTCCCCCACCCCCATAGCCGCCTGTATGTTCTATGTATACTCTATGTGTCTCCACCCACCCCCATAGTCAACCGTATGCTGTGCGTGTCTACCCTCACCCCCATAGTCGCCTGTACACTGCGCGTGTCTCCCCCACTCCCATAGTCACCTTTATGCTCTATGTATACTAAACCACTCTCTTCAACTAACCCTCTACTCTTCGCATCTCCCCTATACTGGCACTGAAACGAATAAATATGCAAATGTCAATGTTTAACTGTAACTAAGAAAATGTCTGTAACAAGCGCCACATTGCCTCCGGGCTGCTTTGCGCACAACAAATGTGAATCAATAAATAAATAAATCAATAAATATGTGTCTCCCCCCACCCCCATAGTCATCTGTATGCTGTGCGTTTCTCCCCCACCCCCATAGCCGCCTGTATGCTCTATGTATAGTCTATGTGTCTTCCCCCACCCTCATAGTCGCCCATATGCTGAGTGTGTCTCCCCCATCTCCTTGGTCGCCCATATGCCACGTCAGATCACCACCCCCACCCCACCTCCTACCAACCTCCCCCTCTCTATCCCACCTCTTCCTAGCCACTCCCCTCTAACTGCCCCAACACATCTTTATGCTGCTGCCGCCTTGTAACATTGTCAGTGCCACCAATTTTCACTCTGCACTTGTATGCTGCTACCGCC
This sequence comes from Ambystoma mexicanum, assembly GCF_040938575.1. Taxonomy (NCBI): domain Eukaryota; kingdom Metazoa; phylum Chordata; class Amphibia; order Caudata; family Ambystomatidae; genus Ambystoma; species Ambystoma mexicanum. The sequence continues at coordinate 1,549,426,721 of NC_090929.1, forward strand.
CTGCAACATGGGACTGGTCAACATGTCAGTGCTACCTATTTTAACCTTGCATTTATATGCTGCTGCCACCCTGCAACATGGGGTTGGCCAACATGTCTATACCACCTATTTTGACTCTGCATCTGTATGCTGCAACTGCCCTGCTACATGGGGTTTGGCAACATGTCTGTGCCACTTATTCTGACTTCTGCATCTGTATGCTGCTGCTGACCTGCAAGATGGGTCATGCAAATTGTTTGTATTTGCAAGCACTTATGTAACTAAGTAACTCTGCTACATGGGGCCATCTAACATGTATGTATGGATGTCTTCGCAAGCACTTCTGCAACTAAGTAAGCCTTCTTGAACAGCGCCACGATGCCTGAGGGCTGTTGTGCGCTCTATAAATGCAAATAAATAAATAACCACAGCTACGGTATCACTAATGGGGTGTTGAATTTCAGAGGCGCAGTTAACCGCAGCAATGCCTAGGGAGGGTCATAACCAGGGGTTCATTGAACCATACCCGTGGCTATAGGCCTCAATGTCCAAATAGATTTTTTTACCTGTAAACATTCTTTCTAAGGATGATCTTTTATGTATATATGTATACAAATATTCAATGAAAAAACTTTGTTAAATGGACGTTATAGTTAAGTTGCACTAATAAAAACCTATGGTTACACGTAAAATCGAAAAACCCCTGAAATTTGCCAGTTATGGTAAGCTAAGCAACCATAACTAGCGCCACCACCACGCACTGCTAAGACTAACAGCCAGGACATCAAAGATAACATCACAAATATCACTGATGACATCACTGATGACATCACATGTCTAGCCCCTTCTTTTTTGTTCACTGCCATATCTAGGCCAGGTGGTTTTATTTACTGACAGTCAGAAACTTAACTTTCAAAAGGTATTACATTTATAGATATTGCTATTCTCACATGTTCTTACACTACTTTCCTTAGAATTTAATCGCATCTTATGATGTACATATATAGAGGAAAAAGCAGGCCTGAAACACAGCAATCATTTTTGTGCGTGTATACAATCATTTAGATTATATACAGTTGCTAATGACACTGCCTCTTGTTTGCTTACTTTACTCTCCATATATACGCCCCATATTTGTATGCCTTGTAGTCTATTTATGTTTTGTGTGTATTAGTAGAAATATTTAGTAAGTGATGCATTATTAGCTACTTAGTACATGTTTCACAGTACGGAAAAGTCTGATACAGAACATTCACTGTTTTATTATATAACTTTGGAAAATTACAAATATAGCACCTCTGTGGTGTATGCTGCAGCCAATACCTACATTTCTGTATGAGTAGGTTCCTGTACTAGAAAGAACACTGCAATGGAATGTTCTTTAGAACACTACATTGCGTAATGAAATATGTAGTTTATTACACATTTCCCAATAATCCCTAATACATTTTTGCCAACATTACATTCACAACCCCTTGTATGAAAAGTACATGCACATGTGATGTCATCAGTGATGACATCAATTATTTTTGTGATGTCATCTTTGTTGTCCTGGGTGTTAGTCTTAGCAGTGCACAGTGGTGGCGCGAGTTATGGTTGCTTAGCTTACCATAACTGGCGAATTTCAGGAGGATTTTACTTGTAACCATAACGTCCTTTTAACATTTTTTTACTGAATTTCATAGGTTTTAATTAGTCCATTTAGTCCAACTTAACCATAACGTCCCTTTAACAAAGTTTTTCCAGTGAATTTCATAGGTTTTAATTAGAGCAACTTAACCATAACGTCCCCTTAACAAAGATTTTTTTATTGAATTTCATAGGTTTTTATTAGTGCTACTAAACCATAACGTCCCTTTAACAAAGTTTTTTCATTGAATTTCATAGGTTTTCATTAGTGCAACTTAACCATAACGTCCTTTTAACAACGTTTTTTCATTGCATTTCATAGGTTTTTATTAGTCCAACTTAACCAGAATGTCCCTTTAACAACGTTTTTTGGGTGAATTTCATGTGTTTTTACCAGAGTATGCAATTTTCCTACAATTTACTAATATCATTCTTACCAAATATAACAATATTTGTGTCGAATTTACAAAGTGTCACCTTAAAACTGTGCCATTTCCTACCTTCTAGAATCATTTTTAACACTTCTATACACTTTTTGCAACTATTTCAACTGGTTTTGCATCCGTAGAAGTCCACGAACATCCGACTTCATTGCAGGCCTTCAGGGCAGCGTCACATGACCATGCGCTGGCTCGCAGAATGAAGACGTGTGCGCAAACCCGTCCACACTTTACGATAAGATATGTCCTTTGCAGACAGTTCAGAACTGCATTTTCTACTGATCTAGGAACTTTCAACTTCAAAATTTCCCTTGCACACCTCCTACACCTGTTCATACTCATTATCCATTACCAGTCTAGTACACAGTACATACTTGGAAAAATGTTACCAAAACTGCTATTTATCTTAAAAATGGCATCAGTTATTGCCATCTCTCCTCCCCAAGAGCCACCACCACCACCAACTGGAGGACCTTCACAACAAAAAAAGCACAGTAAGATGGCCACCATGGAAAGGGAAGACGGGGTTCCATACAGGGCCCCTCTTCGCTTTCCATGGCAGCCTACAGAAAGCAAAAAGAGAACTCTATGACCATATTACCACAAGCACATTTTTCTTCCTTTTGAAATCTATACCAATTTCGAATAACTTTAACACAAAGCCAGTCCCAGGAGGACATGGCCACTTTAACCCCATGTTTTGTCCCTCATGGTCATGGTCAGTAGCCAAATTGTCCAGATCATTACCTTATTATATGACCCGGACAATGTGGCCACTGCCCATGGCCACAGGCTACACCTCAGTCACCAAAGGTATATCACTATTTTTTGTACCTACATTATGACACTGGTCAAAAAATAAAACACAGGCACATTTGCAAAACCATGCTTTCAGGTCCTTCTCAATGCTCCTTACAAAAGTTTGCTGGAAATCCACCTATGTTTTATTTTTCAAAAGTGTCAAATATATGCACAAACAACCGTCATATAACCTAGCCCCCACTTGACAAAATCCATTCAGACGTTACAAAAACATTTATATCTAGATCTATAATCTTTTTGCAAACCTTTGTGTAGATTTGTCAAATGGCACCACATTAATAAGCCTTTACAATATTTTGGAACCCCCCTCTAATTTTACCCCTCTTGATAAAATCCCACCAAACTTCCATTCTATAGGTATTATCAGTTTCCCAAATTAAGTGTAGATTTGTCTAATGGCACATCATGTATAAGCTTTTACATCATTTTGGGACCCCCCTCTAGTTTTGCCCCTCTTGACAGAATCCCATCAAACGTTGCCAAGAGCGGGTGAAGTAGTTGTGCATGTGCGCGGTTTTCGTTTGCTCGTGTCACCAACTCTGCTGCGGTCTTCACTGATACATGTTTCTTCCAACGCGTGTGCACAGACTTCTCTGCTGCGTGAAATCTCCTATGTGCCTGCACTTTGCAACGTGAACTCTTCTATGTGTGAGCGTGGTCTACACCGATACGTGCTTCCTTCAACACCTGTGAGCGGTCTTCACAGCTACGTGTTTTCCACAATGCATGTGCGTAGTCTTCACAACTACGTGTTATCTACATCACGTGCGCGCGGTCTTCACAGCTATGTGTTTTCTACAGCGCATTTGCGCGGTATTTGCAGCCACGTGTTTTCCACAGCGCATGCGCAATTTTCACTGCTATGTGTTTTCCATAAATGCCTGTGCACGGTCATCATTTCTGCATGTTTTTCTTCAACGCGTGTGCGTGTTCCGATGAGGCGCATGTGAGCTTGGATTCATCTATAAAGAGTGCGCATACGAATTTGAAAAAGATACACAGATACAACGCATGTGCGTGGTCTTCTCAGCTACGTTTTATCTACAGTGCATGTGCATGGTCTTCGCAGCTACGTGTTATCTACATTGTGTGTGTGCGGTCTTTGCTGCTACGTGTTTTCTACAGCACGTGTTCGCGGTCTTCACTGCTACTTGTTTTCCGTTAACTCCTGTGCACGGTCATCATTTCTGCGTGTATTATTCAACGCGTGTCCGTGTTCAGATGCGGCGCGCGAGTTTGAAAAAGAAAGGGTCTGCGCGTTTTGACTGGTGCGTATATGTCAAGAGCGGGTGAAGTAGTTGTGCGCGTGCACTTTACCACGTGAACTCTTCTATGCATTAGCATGGTCTACACAGTTACGTGCTTTCTTCATGTTCAGATGGTTTTTACTTAACACGTTTTTTTGCTTCTTGCACCCATATTCCATCCCATCCTCATCACCCCTCACCTCCCCAAAGATTATTTGATAAGTTTGATGAGTGCAATGTTGTCTATTTTTTATATGTTTTACTGCGATGTCCACGAACACCAGACGCGAATCCAAGATGGCGGGCGTCTCCAAAAATCTGACGCACTTCACGCTTCACCCCAGCCAATCAGAGAGCACGTCACATGTCCGCGGACATGACGCGAGCCGCTTGGCCAAACCGTTTCCTGTCCGCGGAGTGAACAGGGAAGTGTGTCCGCAGAGCGGACATCGATATCACAATTTTTTTTGGCTTTTCTTTTGGTCATTTTAAAAAAGAAATACTGGACAGATTTACACCAATTTAACAAAAGCACACTTTCGGGACCAATCCGCTGCTCCTGCCACAAATTTGGTGAAAATCCATCCAGCGGTTTGCGCTGTTGGCGTGAGCAATTTTTTCCCATTATGTCTATGTTATGTGGGACCCCCTATAACTTTGCCCCCCCCTGGACCAAACCTCACCAAACTTTGTGTAAAGATTCAGAGTGGACCATATACTTTTTTTTTGCAAAGGATTCGTCCAAGGGGAGCAAATTTATAAGCCACCCAAAAAGTGCCCTTCCTATGGGATTAGCAATTTAACCATAACTAACGTGGCTGTGTTATATGTGACTTACCCCCCAAAAAGTGCTCTTCCTATGGGATTAGCAACTTAACCATAACTAACGTGGCTGTATTATAGGTGACTTACCCCCGAAAGTTTAATATTGTAACCGCAACTAGAAAAAAAGTCAATGATTTCTAGCCGCGTCAATGAGTGATGAGTTAGTTTAGAAAAAGTTTTTTTTATTTAATTGTATTTGTTTGTTTATATGTGATATGTGATAAGTAGTCCTTAAAAGGGCTGTTTTGGAGTACACTTCAATATAGTATTTTAGCACATGCTTTCTTTATTATCGTGTACCTTACATAACTCATTTTAACTACCATTGTATCACTAGTGTCTCTTTTGCCATTAATATTCCATAATCAGTTTTTTATTGAAAAAACACAATCTTATAGCCGCAACTACATAAAAAAGGTGTGCCATTGGTGTATTGAGGATCCCATCGGAACAGCATCAACTGGGGGTGTTTACCCACGGCTATCCCACACCAGGGGTTGTTATCCATGGGTATACAATGCAGCCATGCCTAGGAAGCAGCACCAAAAAAATTGCCTGTAGTGTAGCGAAGACTCTAAAAATGTATTATAAAAAATATATACATGTGTGTGGGTAGTCATCTTGGAAAGTTTTTTTAAGATTTATTGAGTGTAGTATTTGTAAACATTTAATGTAACATTTGTAATACTTTTTATTCATTAGTAATACATAGAAGTGTACTTTTTAAAGGTAATACATATGCAAACACAGTTAGTTAAAAACAGGTTTATCTGAGAAGTGGGTGTGATTGTGGGTTTTCTTTTTATTTTAGTTTGAACACATGATACATCTTCGTCCTTACCCAACTATCTGGATTCCCACTATCAATGAATTGTCTTAAATTGTCAATATCCCTTTTTATTAAGTGTACGTCTTTTTGAACATTAATTAATAGTTGTTTTAATTCTGTTGATGAATCCAGGGTTAGTTTTGTGGGTAGGTCTTGGGGTGCTTTGTGATACCTGATGAACTTCTTCCTCTGTTTGAAAATATATGAACTATTTTTAAACAGTAGAAGATATAATACATTTAAAAATATTTATGTTGGTTGCATAGATTTTTAAAAGTAATTCGATAAAGTATAACTGTTTGGTGACTGATATTTGTTCAATAACATATTATTGTTAGTCTAATTTTACAGAAACATAAAGAATGGACTCACAAAATCCTGAATGTGATGTATTTTCTCCAGGTTCCTTTTCTTGAGCATCTTCTTTTTTAATGTCTTCTGTAGGATAATTCAGATATTAGCATTAGAACTGGAGGAAGATTACAAGAGGAAACAAGGTGTAATGTCTGTTGTGTACTTTCTGATTGGTTGTTTATTGTTTGTGTGGTGGGTAGCTGCCAATATGATGGCAAGTACCTCAGATGCTGTTCCACTGTTGAATGTTCAATTTAGTTGTTCTGTATTGTACAATTGTTTAGCTTGAGAGTGAGGTGCAGTTTTCAGAGATTGTGCTATTTTTCAGGTTTACGTATTGTTTCATTGGATATTTGAAACATGAGAATGTCGTTATTCAGAAGACTGTGGAGTTTCAGTATTTTGAGAATGGGGTTAATAGTGATGTTAAGGACATAGATGATGTGTTGTCAAACCATTGGCTTACAAAGCATGTTTTGGTTCTATAATATTATTTTAGATGGAGTGTTTGAAATGTGAGGTTTATGATGGATTCCTCAGAGTTTCCCAATTATTTTGCAAGGAATGAGGTTTTCAGTTTCCTGCGAAAAATGGGGAGTGCGTTTTCCGCTCTAATGTCTGCAGGGAGAGCGTTCCAGGTCTTGGCTGCAATGTAGGGGAAACTTAGACCTCCGGCTTTGGCTTTTTTGATGCGTGGGATGCAGATTAGGTTGGAATATTGTGTCCTGGTGGGACGGGAGGAGGAAGGTTTGAGGATGGTTTCTGATAGATAGGACGGGGCAGAGAGAGAGAGGCATTTGTGAGTGAGGGTGAGGATTTTGAGAGTGATCCGTTCTTTGACCGGGAGCCATTGGGCTGAGTGCCTGGCCTGGGTGATATGCTCTCTTCTTGGGATACTAAGAGCGGCCCGGAGAGCATTGTTCTGCGTGACTTGTAGTCTGTTTATGTTTTTGGCTGATGTGCCTGCTAGGAGTGCATTGCAGTAGTCCAGTTTGGCTCCAATGGTTGCCCACGCTATAGAGAGGCAGTTGGGTTTAGAGAGGTAGGGCTTGATGGCGTTTATGAGTTTGGTGGTGTGTGCGGATGCGGAAGTGATTGCGCTGACTTGTGTAGTCATAGATAGTGAGGAGTCAAGGTATACTCCCAGTGTCTTTATGGCTGTGGATACGGGGATGATGGAGTTGTCAATGGAGAAGTTGGCGTACAGTTTGTCAAGTTTGTCTAGGGTGTTCTGTTGACCTAATATCATGATTTCAGTCTTGTTACCATTGAGGCAGAGGCCATTAACTGCCATCCATGCCTTGATGACGGAGTAGATTGTGTGGAGTGCCTTGGCGTCTTCGTTGTATGATCCTGAAAGGGGTAGAAGTACTTGTGTGTCGTCCGCGTAGTTCGTTTATGTGATGCCGTATGAGTCAAGTTTGTCAAAGAGGGGCTTGGTGAACAAGTTATAGAGTGTGGGTGCAGTGCAAGATCCTTGAGGGACCCCGCAGTGGATTGTCGTGGGAGTGGCGTTGGCGATGTCCGAGAAGACTTTCATGGCTCTTCCCTCTAGGAAGGAAGTGATTCAGAGGGCTGCTTCTTTGGAGAAGTTGGCTGAGTGTGTGAGGTGTGAAGTGAGAGTCTTGTGATCAACCAGATCAAAAGCGGCTGAGAGATCTAAAAGCAGCAGAAGAGCAGGCTTGCCTTTGTCCATGATTTGGGTGATCTGATTCTTCAAATCTACCAGGGCTGTTTCTGTGCCATGTCCTTTCCGGAAGCCTGATTGCCTAGTCCGAGAATGGAGTGGGTTTCCAGAAAGTGTTGGATTTGGCAGTGTGCAGCTTTGTCCAGTAATTTCAGCAGAAATGGCACCATGGTTGTTGGTCTGTAGTTGTTTGGTTGTAAGGGATCGAGAGTAGGTTTTTTTAAGAGAGGCCGGACCCAGGCCTCTTTGAGGTTAGCTGGGATGATGCCTGTTTTAAAGGACGTGTTGATGAATGCCGTGAAGAGCGGCGCAAAGCAGTCTGCGCAGTCTTTGACGAGTTTTGGTGGGCAAATATCGCCTTTACAGGGGGAGGATTTGAGATTTTTTAGTAGGTTAATAACTTCTGATTCAGTGACGTCTCTGAAGGAGAAGTCAGGTATGGTGGGCTTGGGCGAGGTGGGTGGGGTGCTGGTAGGTTTAGTTTCTGTCTGTTGAGGAGGTGCTTTGCAGTGGTCTTTGATTTTCTTTTGGAGAAGGTCAATTTTGTGTAGCATGGCAGCTTGAATGCTGGTACACCAGGCTTCATCTTTGATTATTTCGTCCGGTGTATTGGGGGGGAGATGAGCTCATTAAAAATGGCGAAGATCTCTTTGGAGTGTGATTTGGCATTGGAGATACGTGTGTTGAAAGCGTTGGCTTTGGCATCGGTGATAGCTATCTTGTATTGGTGGGAGATTAAATTGAATTTGTTTTTGGTATTGGTGCAGGGGTCAGATTGCCAGTTTTTTAGTGCTGCTCTTTTGTGGGATCGCATTGAGTGCAGTTCTTCAGTAAACCATGAGTTGGTGTGTAGGGATTTCTTCTCTTTTTTCCAATCGAGTGGTGCTATTTCATTGATAGCTTTGGTGATGACATCTTTGTAGATGTCTGCTAGAATATTGGGGTCATTAGCGAATGGGGGAGCTAACTCAGGGGTATTGAGGTATGGGCGCAGGTTCTCCTCTGTGAGTTTTTTAGAGCTTCTGACTTGTGCAGCGCTGGCAGGGGTCAGAGTTTTGTGGTTTTTGGTGATAGGAATAGAGAACTCGATGCAGTTGTGGTCAGTCCAGGGCAGTGAGGAGTTAGAGGTGATAGTGGTGAGGCAGTTATGGTCTGCAATCCAGTCAAGAAAGCGGCCTTTGATGTGAGTAGGACTTTCTACTTTTTGGGTAAAGCCCAGGTCATTGAGTTCCTTGGTGAGAGTGGCTGCAGATTTGTCCTTAGAATCGTTGAATCCGAGATTGAGGTCTCCTAGTAGAAGGGTTTTGGTGGAGCTTTTGATATTATTGCTGAGGATGTGAATGATGTTTTCCTGGGAGTCTGTGGTGATGCCTGGGGGGCGGTATAGTAGGTGAATGTTGATGGTGCTGTTGGGTGACAGTGTGAGTTTGGCCGATAGGAGGTCAGAGTTGTTGGTCGAGGCGTGACTGACAGGTCGGAGCTGAAGGTTCTCCTTGTAGATGAGGGCTACTCCGCCTCCTATTCGATCTGGCCTGTCTTGTCTGAGTATGGTGAAGCCAGGTGGTAGTGCAAGTCCAACGGCGGGGTCTGATGCTTCATGTAACCATGTTTCAGTGATGGCTAATAGGTCAATGTTATTGTTGGTTATGAGGTCATGAATATCAGGTGCATGAGCTGGGAGAGATCTGACATTGAGGAGGGCACACTTGATATGAGGTGTGAGAGGTTTGTTTGTGGAAGTGCGAGTGGGGGTCGTATCTGATATGTTATGTGAGGTGGTATTGTGGGGTGTGGCGAGGTTAGTGGGTGGTGGACTGTGGGAGAGTGGGTATCCCGTGCGGGGGCAGCGTTTGGAAGTGGTGCGAGAACTCAGTCTATAGTTTCTGTATTCTGTGGGAAGGGGTAGTGTGCTAAGTTCTGTGGTCTATGTGCGAGCTCTAAGTCTTTCTAGTCTATGCATAATTACGACTTGGGAAAAGAAACATTATTAATCATCTAAAGAAAGAGCACCAAGACATTTTCAAATATTTTTATAATTGTAATAGAGGTGAAGAGTATTTCTCTGATTGCAATTATATGTGTTAGTTATATACTGGTACAAGAAGACACAAAGCTCTTTTAAGAGACACCCAGAGAACTTTTTAGTATATTGAAAAAGGAAAATACCATTGATACTTTTTTTAATAAGTAGCTTTGCCTGCGACTGCAGCCAGTGAAATGTGTCCTATCGGGGAGGGGGTTTATAGCCACGGGTAGCAGTAAGCCAATGGGACATCTTGCAATTTGTTGTCAGGCAGACCCATGGCTACAACTATACTTTAGCCGCGGGTACAGCAATAACAATTCTTGTGCATTGATCATGATATTTCATGGATTTTACAGTACACAATTTTACATGTGTTTCTGATTCTATGTCCTCATTTGCACCCTGTTTGAAATGTTTACACCTTGTTAATATGTCTACAAGCGGTTGTCCACACCAACAGCTATCAGCACTCCAATTGGATGTTTAGCATTTTGGTGGACTGGTGTAGCCGCGGGTATGAGCCTGCCTCCCTACACGCAGCTTCAACTGTATGTATTTTGGTGCAGTGATCATATTATTTTATGGATGTTTTACCACAGAATTGTGCATGTCTTTCTGTTTGGAGGTTCTCACCTCAAGGCATGTGTGATTTAAATCTCAAAACTTTGCAAGATGTGTTTTTCAATGTATAGGAACATGTACGTGTATTGTCGACTATTGGAGTGTCCACTCTGTGTAACCATGGTTATAGACGTGTCTATGGATTTTGTCTAATTCAAAATAAAAAATATATTTAATTTAATTGTCTTTCTCCATGTTGTATAAAGTAGTCTTTAGAAGGACTGTTTTGGGGTTTATTGACTGGAATAGGTTTAGTAAAAACTGTGTTGACCATTTTGCTTTGTACAGTCCTCTTGTACTATTGATTTCTGAAAACTATGAAAGTGACCATTTTGTGAACTTTTGGCTTTCTGATTGCAGACTCTAGAGTGTGCAGGTGTTCTGTGTTTGGCTATTGTGAAGATCTATTCATTCTTTGGAACGGCTGAAGGTCAGTGATTTTGTGTTTTATATATTTTATGTATAATACACATTGTTGTTTAAATAAAATATATTAAGTATGTTTAGGTTTTTAATTTAGTACAGTTTATGGGTATTATTTGGAAAGTATGGTTTTCCATATTTCATTTCTGTGTTTTCAGAAGAGTGATGAACCAATGGTTCATGTTATGCTATGGTTATGTGGGAGAAAAATATAAGGTTCTTTCTGACTGTTTTGTTGAAGGACCTATTTAATAATATATTGATAATGTGGCTTTCAGAAGTTTTTGTTTTATCTTCCTTATTTGTTAAAAATAATGTGCTGTCTGTTTAAGAAATATATCATCACAACACTTAGAAGTGATTTGTTAGGGAAGGAAATGCATTTTAGTTTCAAGAAATAGGTTTCAACAGTTTCCTCACTAAGAATGTATGTGAAATTTCTGTCACAGATTTGAAAGTATATTGGATCACTGCATTGTATTCATAACACTATGGGTACCACGGGTACCATAATGTAAAGCAGCATTGCATGCATATGAGCACAACTTGTGTACTAGACAGAACACTAGGTTCTTTCCTGTTTTTTGTGTGTTTTCAATCTTGTTTTTGGTCCGTGCGTGATGCTGATCATCCTACTGGATCTAACATGTGTAGACGCTGCTGTAGTTGCACTATGCATTGTACATTCTATAGTTTAGCTGTGCGTTATACTTTCTGTAGTTGGGCTCTGCCTTGTACTTCTGTAGTTGTGCTGTGCGTTCTCACAATGTTTCCCTTTCTTTGTCAGTGCAGGTGCAGGCCAAGACCGGAGCATGAGGTGCTTGAAGCAGCTGGTGGGATGAGAATGAACAGGAGCTTGGATCAAAATCGGAGAATGGAGGAGAGCGGGATCTCAGGAGCTGGAGGCAGAAACCACTCAACAGTTAATTATTCTGAAATAAACAAGGTCCGTACGAAGACGGCTGCCTTTAACCGCTGATTGCTTTCCTTTGCAGGTTTCTGTCAGAGAGCCTTTGTGTAATGGGCGCTACTCCCGAGGGGCCAGGACTGGCCCAGCACCCTCGGAAGCAGACCCGTCTTCCACTACTCCGGACCCAGCAGACCCCTACAGGGGCCCTTTGGACTGTGTCCTGGCGCCTTTGGCGCCAGGCTCATGAAGGGTTTCAGTCCCGGCGCCATAGGCGCCGGGCTCATATTGATAAACAGTGTAATAATGCTTGGGTGGACTTACCTGAGGCAGACCATGCTGCATATTTACCCAGAACAATCCAGTCTGGTTGAAGTCCCCAGCCATCAGGGCTGGGAGGAACTATTCCCTCCATTCAGGAACTCTTTTCTTACCTGGGTGGAGCCGGTGGAAGAACACACACTGGAAGCACTTCTCTGCTATTTAAACCACGCCCGATGGAAAACACGTGCTTCGCGTTATTCTGCAGCAGCAGCAGGACGCTCACCGAGTCGGCTCCTGCATTCCAGGTCCAGAGTCATCTTCAGCTTCCGCGCAGCAACCTGTGGATGAAGAAAGACACAGAACAATACTTACCAGATCCCGGAATCCAGTCACCGGCAAAACCTGCAAAGAATAAACATAAGGTTAGAGAAGTGCAACTCGCTCGCAGCCGCGCCCGCTTACCTGATCCATCCGTGATTGCAACGGAGCTAACCGCGGCCTTCTCTTCGGCAGCTTCTCTGCACCTGAAAGGCAAAGGACATAATTAAAAAGGGGTTCGGGTGAAGGCAGTCGCATTCATCTTAACTTACCAGTTTTTGCACGCGCAGACGCGGCCGCATCAACCGCAGCATCCCGGCACCTGAAAACTAGAAAAAGGACATTATTAGAGGTGCCATTAAAAGCGGCCAACGATCATTATACTTACGTGCATCGGCACGTGCAGTGGCAACGTATATAAAGCCCGCAGCATCCCGGCACCTGAAAACTAGAAAAAGGACATTATTAGAGGTGCCATTAAAAGCGGCCAACGAACATTATACTTACGTGCATCGGCACGTGCAGCGGCAACGGAAAACTACGCCCACAGCATCCCGAGGCCTGAAACAAACGAAAAGGGACATTATTGAGGTGCTCATCTTTTAAAGCCTAAAGACTACAGTATACTTACAGGCATCCGCTCATGCAGTAACGGCGGCATCGCTCTTCGGCATCCCAGCACCAGTGCCACAACTAAGGCCGCAAAAGACTTGAGCCTCAACACTGAACTCATCCAGTGACGTAACTGGAATCCACGCACCCCTGCACCAGACGCAGGATGGAGAGCTCAGCATTTATACGCCTAAGGTGTGAGCTCGCCGAGACAAGTAGAAAGTTAGGCTGTGGGTGAAACTGGCGATTGGTGGGAGAAGGAATCCCATCAAACGGTGATTAACCCTTTTTCTTCCACCTGCAGTAAACTTACCCTGCAAGTCAGACATTCGATAAGAGGAAGCCCAGTCCTGAGAGTCGTCCGAGCTCTACGCTTCTCAATTGAAGAAACGATAGCAGCCCAGCCGGGATCAGCGCCTCCGTGGGAATCATGTGAGCGTTACAGAACGCGAAGCCCACCAATAACCTCCTATCCAGGCGCTATGGAAACTTCCGACACAGACCAACTGGCCCAGTTATTAGGGGAATTAAGAGCTGAAGTTCATGCTGCCCGCCAGGAAACGAATGCCCTTAGGAGGGAATTGATAATATCAAAAGAACGAACTGATGATCTCGCCAGACAGTTATTACAGACACAAGCGGGGCAAACCCCGCTACCTAATTCAGGAGGGAGCTATATCCCAGCGGCTTCAGCCAATCCTGTTCAAATCAACCTACCCGGAAATGTGCCATTGGCACCGCCTGAACGCTTCTCTGGTGACCCTAAAAGGTTTGCGGTGTTTATAAATCAATGCCGATTGCACTTTCTTTGTAGACCTGCAGCCTTTCCGACTGACCAGACTAAGGTAGCCTTTGTGCTTTCGTATCTTAGCGGCAGTGCCGCTGATTGGTCGATCCCTCTGGTTACACAGGATGACCCGATCCTTCGTGATTTCACGACCTTCCAGGCAAATATGGAAAGACTTTTTGCAAGGCATTCCCAGGGGCAGGCCCTGGACAACGAACTCCTTTCCCTAGGACAGGGCAATCAAGATCTTTTGGCCTACATTGCATCGTTCAATAGGCTAATCGTGGAAACCAGATGGCCCGAGGACAAAAGAATCACGCTTTTTCACAGGGGTTTGCGTGGCGAACTCAAAGACGTCCTTGCCCAGGTATTGAATCCTCCTCAGGATTGTTCAGAGTACATTGATTTGGTGGTCCAATTGGATCACAGACTACAAAACAGAAAGGCGGATCGATCCAGGTTTGAAACACGAGTGTTCCCTAAGCCTCAAAGTCACACCAAAGGAGTTGAAGCCGTCGAACCTATGCAAATTGGGGTTGTAAAGGGTCCCCTAACCCAGAAAGAACGCGACAGGAGACAACAAATGCAACTATGTCTCTATTGTGGAAATTCAGGACATTTTCTTTGAGATTGCCCGGTGAAACCGCCTAAGAAGACAGTGGGAGCTTCTGATAAGAGTTCTGAAAAGCCTGAGCCGGGAAACAACCTCGCCCAACAAGTGTAGAGGTCCGCTTGCCGAGCGTAAAAACCAGTTCTTTGACCTCGCACTTCATAATGCCAATGGTCCTCGTAAACCCAGAGCAACCGGATTGTTTGCATGCAATTAAGGCATACATTGGTAGCGGAGCAGTTGGAAATTATGTGGACCGCGAATTGGCTTCCAGGATGAACTTACCTCTTTGTCCAAAGGTGGTTAAAGACGTCATTACCACGGTGGATGGGACGGAAATCGCCTCCGGACCAGTGACCCATACCACTACTGAAGTGACGATACTAGGCCAAGACGGGCATTAGGAGGTAATTGTGTTCGACGTGATCAAGGCTCCTCAATTCCAAGTAATTCTAGGGATTCCTTGGTTGGAGAAACACAATCCTCAGATTGATTGGCGAGCAAAGACGATAAAGTTCCCAGAGTGCACACCAACTTGTTATCCACGACCCAACATTGGCCTAGCGTCAGTAACGGCTGACGGTCCACAATTACCTCTAGAGTATCGAGAGTTCCAAGATGTTTTTCAAAAGGAACAGGCTAACACCTTGCCACCCCACAGATCATACGATTGTCAGATAGATTTGCTACCCGGTGCAACTCCCCCTTGCAGTAGGATTTACGCCCTTACCGAGCCTGAGAACCTTCATCTGCGACAGTATTTAGACCAGTACCTGGCCAATGGCTTTATCCATCCGTCGAAGTCCCCTGCATCCTCGGCTCTGTTCTTCGTACCAAAAAAAGAAGGTGACCTCAGAACCTGTATAGATTATCGTGCTCTGAACCAGATAACAGTAAAAAACCGGTACCCCTTACCTCTGATCCCGGAACTCCTTGACCAGGTAAAAAACGCCTGTATTTATACTAAGCTTGATCTCCGGGGAGCTTTTCACTTGGTACAGGTCAAGGAAGGAGATGAATGGAAGACAGCCTTTCGCACTAAGTATGGGCTATTTGAATACCAAGTGATGCCCTTTGGACTATGCAATGCACCGGCCGCCTTCCAATATTTTATGAATGATGTCCTCAGAGAGCTCATTGATGTCTGCGTTTTCATCTACATAGATGACATTCTTGTGTACTCATCTTCAGAAGCTGACCATCGAAATCATGTTAGGGCGGTCCTTGAAAAACTTCGCCAACATAAACTTTTTGCCAAGCTCGAAAAATGTGTTTTTCATGTCACTGAGGTCGAATTTATGGGATTTATTCTGACACCCAAAGGAGTCCACATGGACTCGAGAAAAGTAGACGCTATCCTCAAATGGCCGTCTCCTACTTCCGTGAAAGGCATTCAAAGCATGCTAGGCTTTGCCAATTTTTACCGTAGATTTATTCCAGAGTTTTCACGAGTGGTACAACCCATCACCGCCCTCTTAAGAAAAAATAAACGCTTTGAATGGTCCGCAGAAGCAGAACAAGCCTTCCAAGAGCTAAAGGCTAAATTCACCTCGGCGCCAATACTGAAACACCCACGCCCGGACCTCCCTTACATCGTTGAAACCGACGCCTCCAGCTTAGCAATGGGAGCAGTCCTATCACAAAGAGATCCAGAGACTAACCAACTGCATCCTGTCGCATTCTGGTATCGGAAGTTCTCGGCGCCTGAGATCAACTACACCATCACAGACAAAGAGCTTCTAGCGATTAAATCAGCCTTTAAGGCATGGCGGCATTATCTCCTCGGGGCCAGACACACCGTCACAGTGATCACCGATCATCGAAATCTGCAGTATCTGAAAACCGCCATGGCTCAATCCTCCAGACAGCTTCGCTGGGCTCTATTCTTTGCTGAATTTGACTTTGTGATCACTTATCGCCCCGGCAACAAGAACGGCAAAGCGGATGCTCTTTCCCGAATTGGAATGGGAGATAACGTTGCCAATCCAGAACCTGTACCAATAATTCCTGAACAAAGGATCGTGGGTCTGATTTCTTCACAATCCATTGAGGATATTGAAGAAAAAACTAAACAACTTGTAACCCCACCAGACTTACTGAACTGGTTACAAAAAGGAAAAGATTTCACCGTAAGCAATGACTTGCCTTATTTCCAAGGACGATTGTTCCTACCACATGCCTATTTACAAAGACAGGTAATCTCCTGCTATCATGATTCATTAATTGAGGGTCACCCTGGCATTGCCAAAACCACAGAAAAGGTGAAGAGACACTTCTGGTGGCCTTCGTGGAGAAAAGACATAAAGGAATTTGTGATGTCCTGCGGTGTGTGCGCTCAAAACAAGGGTCAGAAGAAGAGGCCGGCTGGTCTTCTGCAACCATTAGACATCCCACCGTGTCCCTGGCATACCCTTTCCATGGACTTCATCACAGACTTACCCTCCTGTTCCGGGTACAACACCATTCTTGTTATTGTGGACCTGTTTTCTAAAATGGCCCACTTCATTCCGCTAAAAGGCTTACCTTCAGCATCAGTCCTAGCCAAAGTATTTCTTGAAAACATTGTCCGGCTACACGGCTTCCCGTCAGTACTAATCTCAGATAGGGGGAGCCAGTTTATTTCCCACTTTTGGCGTAGCTGTTGTCGATTAGCTCACATCGATGTAAGACTTTCGACCAGCCATCATCCCCAGACCGACGGGCAAACCGAGAGAACAAACCAGACTCTCGAGCAATATTTACGATGCATGCTACAACAATCGGAGAGTAACTGGAAGGACATCCTTTGGATAGCTGAATATGCTTACAACAATTCAGTTCATTCGGGTACCGGGAAGAGTCCCTTCTACATCTTGTATGGGATTCATCCACGAACCTCCAACCTTGATCCACCTCAAGATCTTGGAACACCCGCCGTGGATCAATTGCACACCGTTATTACCCAAGCTTTTAAGAAAGCGACTGCACATCTACAACAAGCTAAAGAGAGGTACAAAAAAGGAGCAGATCAACACCGAAGCAATGCCCCTCAATACCAGGTTGGGGATCAAGTCTGGCTGTCCACCAAACATTTATCGCTTAAAGGGCCTCGCACCTTCAACCCCAAATACCTGGGACAATATCCAATTACGGCCATAATTAATCCAGTGGCCGTTAAATTAGAATTGCCAACCCATATGAGAATACATCCTGTATTTCACGTATCTCTTTTGAAACCCATACAACCTGGAACCAGATTTACCAATCCTCCAGAGCCCATTCAAGTGAATGGGGAGCCCGAATTTGAAGTAAAAGACATTTTGGACTCTAAAATCATCAGATCAAAGCTATTCTACCTAATCGACTGGAAAAGCTACGGACCTCAGGAAAGGTCATGGGAACCCTATGACCACGTCCATGCTCCTCGTCTAGTCCAGAAATTTCACCGAACCTTTCCCGATAAACCAAAACCCCCGGGGAGGACAAGTTTGGGAGGGGCCTTGAGGGGGTTGCTGTCATGGGCGCTACTCCCGAGGTGCCAGGACTGGCCCAGCGCCCTCGGAAGCAGACCCGTCTTCCACTACTCCGGACCCAGCAGACCCCTACAGGGGCCCTTTGGACCGTGTCCTGGCGCCTTTGGTGCCAGGCTCATGAAGGGTTTCAGTCCCGGCGCCATAGACGCCGGGCTCATATTGATAAACAGTGTAATAATGCTTGGGTGGACTTACCTGAGGCAGACCATGCTGCATATTTACCCAGAACAATCCAGTCTGGTTGAAGTCCCCAGCCATCAGGGCTGGGAGGAACTATTCCCTCCATTCAGGAACTATTTTCTTACCTGGGTGGAGCCGGTGGAAGAACACACACTGGAAGCACTTCTCTGCTATTTAAATCACGCCCGATGGAAAACACGTGCTTCGTGTTATTCTGCAGCAGCAGCAGGACGCTCACCGAGTCGGCTCCTGCATTCCAGGTCCAGAGTCATCTTCAGCTTCCGCGCAGCAACCTGTGGATGAAGAAAGACACAGAACAATACTTACCAGATCCCGGAATCCAGTCACCGGCAAAACCTGCAAAGAATAAACATAAGGTTAGAAAAGTGCAACTCGCTCGCAGCCGCGCCCGCTTACCTGATCCATCCGTGATTGCAACGGAGCTAACCGCGGCCTTCTCTTCGGCAGCTTCTCTGCACCTGAAAGGCAAAGGACATAATTAAAAAGGGGTTCGGGTGAAGGCAGTCGCATTCATCTTAACTTACCAGTTTTTGCACGCGCAGAAGCGGCCGCATCAACCGCAGCATCCCGGCACCTGAAAACTAGAAAAAGGACATTATTAGAGGTGCCATTAAAACCGGCCAACGATCATTATACTTACGTGCATCGGCACGTGCAGTGGCAACGGATATAAAGCCCGCAGCATCCCGGCACCTGAAAACTAGAAAAAGGACATTATTAGAGGTGCCATTAAAAGCGGCCAACGAACATTATACTTACGTGCATCGGCACGTGCAGCGGCAACGGAAAACTACGCCCACAGCATCCCGAGGCCTGAAACAAAGGAAAAGGGACATTATTGAGGTGCTCATCTTTTAAAGCCTAAAGACTACAGTATACTTACAGGCATCCGCTCGTGCAGTAACGGCGGCATCGCTCTTCGACATCCCAGCACCAGTGCCACAACTAAGGCCGCAAAAGACTTGAGCCTCAACACTGAACTCATCCAGTGACGTAACTGGAATCCACGCACCCCTGCACCAGACGCAGGATGGAGAGCTCAGCATTTATACGCCTAAGGTGAGAGCTCGCCGAGACAAGTAGAAAGTTAGGCTGTGGGAGAAACTGGCGATTGATGGGAGAAGGAATCCCATCAAACGGTGATTAACATTTTTTCTTCCACCTGCAGAAAACTTACCCTGCAAGTCAGACATTCGATAAGAGGAAGCCCAGTCCTGAGAGTCGTCCGAGCTCTACGCTTCTCAATTGAAGAAACGATAGCAGCCCAGCCGGGATCAGCGCCTCCGTGGGGATCAGGTGAGCATTACACTTTGGTAAGCGTCATGCTGCCTGGCAGGATAATGCGAAGCATGGGCACATGCGTGGGTGTGGTTTAAACAGGTACCCACCCAGGTGCATTAAACTGTTAACAAGAGCAGCTTGATGGCCAGGCTGTCAGCCTTCTTGGTGGTTTTTGGAGTGGAGAATTAGGGCGGCCATCTTGGTAGGGTGTGTGTAAAACAGAACTACTTGCCAAGTGTATGGCACAATGAACTCCAAGAGCGCCACAAAGTAGTTCAGGTCTCCAACCTACTGGCCCCAAAAGTGAAGTGAGTGCATTTGGTGTGCTCTATTGGGGGTGAGATTCTGGTGATCATGACACATTGCAAACCCTACCATCAAACAAGCAGTATACCTTTATTTTTAAGAATGTGTCAGCTGTGTGTGTGCTTTGTAGTTGGATATAAAGCTCTTCCCTCTCAACCTGTATTAGTGACTCCCCATTCTGTCAGAAATGATTGTACTTGGTTATGTCATGTCGGATGTGCAATGTGTTTCAAGAAATTCTCTGAAATTGAAAAGACCCCTGTGAGATATAGTGGTGAAATGAAACCTTCCTTTAATATACACTTTTTCAGTGTAAGCTGTAGAAATTGAAGCAATCTAATTGAAGAAGTCAGTTTTGCCCTTAGTATTAAAATATTCTGTCAAGTGGAAACAAGTCTTGTTGTGTGTATTTGTGTAATGTAACTGTCCATCTATTAACTGTGTACAAGCATGAGCGATACATGTGGATGCATTCATCATTAAGAATGGTTGCTCTAAGCACCTTAGCTGTGAACAGTTGCCTGACATATGATGTATTTAGCTATGGGCCTATCAGTTAAATCTGCTCACATACACACCATTAGAATGCTCTCAGTAGTGAAATCTCTGATTCAGTGAAAGAGTCACTGATTCATTGTTCTGTATGAATCTTACCAAGGAAGTACAGTATGGTTGTCAGCTGTACAAAGTAGTCCACATTTAACAGTTGGATTATGGACTGACTTTGCCTGGTCAAGTTATGTAGAATAGGTATCATGTTTTAAGATATTCTTTGACATTTAAACAAGTGTTGTGAGGTACAGTTCTAAAGAAATGGTATGATAATATAGACTTTGTTTAGAATATTAGGTTCTTTAATAGCACAGGTTACTGTAGGTTTTATCACAGCAATATGGACCCATCTATTCAGATTATAGGAGAATGAAACTCAGAAGTTGAAGTGTTCATTATTTAGAATGGTGTCTGTGAGCATGGCAACTGTGCACACTTCTATCTAATGTATGTAGCAATGGGCGTAGAAGTTACACCTACACACATAACCACCATTAGAATGCTCTCAGTAGTGAAATCTCTGATTGTGTAAAAGAGTCCCCAAATCATTTTTCTGTGTGAATTTTCCAAAACAGATACACTATGGGTGTCAGTATTGCATTGTATCCCACATTTAACAGTTTTATTAGGACTAGGAGTGTATATAGTAATGATATTCTTTTTTTTTTAACAACATCCTTTGAAATGCCTTCGAAGAATTGTGAAAAAACATGCTGGAAGAAGTGATCAACTGCAGAGAAGTAAAGTTTTACATATAATATTTTTAAAAACACTGTTTCCACATCTGAACATTTATATAGTGCTAATAATACATCTATAGCTGTTATCAATAATAGTTTCGAAAATGTGAAATTTCAGATAGGATATGTGCAAACTGAACACATTAATGGAACCCAGAATGCTTTAATCAAATCTGCTAGCAGTTAGTAAAGATTTTTAGAAAAAGAATATAGCAAATATGCTATCAATTTGAAACAGAGGAATAAAGATATATATAGAAACATGTACCACTCTTAAGTTTTTACAAACCTTTGGATAAGTGTGACATCAAAATATTGATATGTTGTGAAGTGTTTATTTTGCAGAAGCTATAATTAAAAAAAGCTTTTCATATGAAAAGAAAATTGCTCATTTTTGTATTATTACATGGCCACGGTAGTGGCCATGTAGTTATGGTTAAGTTGGTGTTTCCATAGGAAGAGCACTTTTTGGGCGGCTTATAACTTCCCTCCCCCTGGACGAATCCTCACCAAACTTTGCAAAAAATGTATATGGCCCACTCTGAATCTATTTGCAAAGTTTGGTGAGGATTCGTCCAGGGGGGGAAAAGTTATAGGGGGGGTCCCAAAACTTATTTTTTTCCCAAAAACTTTGCGCAAGGCTACAGCCCGAACCGCTGGATGGATTTATACCAAATTTGCAGCAGGAGCGGCGGCCTGGTCCCGAAAGCGTGCTTTTGCAAATTTGGTGTAAATCCGTCCAGTAGTTTTTTTTAAAAATGACCAAAAAAATTAGTGATATCTGTGTTCGCTTCGCGGACGGACTTCCCTGTTCGCTCCGCGGACAGCACCCTGATTGGCCCATGGCCTTGCGTCATGTCCGGGGACCTGTGACGTGTTCACTGATTGGACGGCGAGGGGCGTGGAGCGCGTCAGATTTTCTGTGGCGCCCGCCATCTTGTATTCGCCATTGACCGCGTACAGCGCGGTGAAACGTGGATAAAAAATTGTATTTAGTGCCCTGTGTTGGTGTGTAAGAGTGTTTGGGGAGGGTGGGGGAGTATGAGATAGGTTCAATGTTTTGTTTTTTTATGTGCTAGACGTTTTTGTTGCGTTCGATTTGTCCGTGGAGAACACGGCTGTTCTGACATTTTGTAAATAAACTAAATGGTGGGGTGTTTAGAGGACAGAGTATGTGTCATTTTTGTTCGCAAGGAAGGTAAAAATGAGCTATGAAAACTCGCGGTGTACTTAATTGTTCATAAATACACAAACTGGGGGTGTCCTCAGGACGCTGTCTGTATTGTAATCTGTCTAGTTGAATGTGTTCTAAGAACACTCGCGGTGTCCCGAAATGGTTGCAATTACACAAAATGGGGGTGTTCTGAGAACGTTGTTTGCATTGTTCGTTGTCAGGGTGAAAGTGTTTTAAGACCACTCCTTTTGTCCGCTAATAGTACAATTTCCTATGGGCGTCAACCGACTTTTTGTCCACTAAAGAAACGATAAATCCGGCTGGTGTGCGCCGACATTATGTGATAATCCTATGACTGGCGCTATTGACCTGGCTGACTTGCTTTTGCGACACTAAATCATATCTCCCGCCGCTAAGCCTGATATTATCAAAGCATTCATATTCCTCGCCTCTCTCTGTGACGTTACCGGGTGCGTCATCAAACGCGCCCAGTCCTCTCCAGTCCTAAGTGACTTTACACAGAACCCGGAAGACAACACATATTATGTCACAACACAGCGTGCCACAATTCGGAATATGAAACAGTGATTTAAAAGCAAACAGTAAGATTGTAAATTTTGTAAAGTACATTTATTTGACATCAAATGTTTAGAGAATATTCAGCAATTTGCATTTGTCTTTTTTGTTGATCCGCAAAAGTTCATGTTGAGGCACGCGATGTTCCTTTGCGGTAAAGAGGGTGTTAGATCAATTTACAAATCAGTGCGCCACAATTCGGAATATGAAACTGTGGTTTAAAAGTAAACAGCAGGATTGTACATTTGGTAAAGTACATTTATTTCACATGAAATATTTAGTGAATATTCAGCGATTTGCTATTGTCTCTGCTGTCGATCAGCAAAAGTTTATTTGGAGCCACGCGTTGTTCCTTTGCGGTAGATAGGCTGTTGGTTTATGATAAAAGCAGTAAATGGTCGCTCTGATAATCGGAAGGTTGCTCCAAAACTGAGCCATTAGACCACCCCATTGGTTGGTATGTTGTTTGTAGCCGCTAGTACTGCATAAGGGCATATTGGTCCTTGGCGATTGTCCCATAAAATGGTGAGGGTCATGAAGTTGCATATTTGGACCTGCACCTGGCAGTTGAAGACCCCATCCGCTGGAGTCTGTAAATCGTGACATAGGCAAAACGGGGCCACATACCTGTTTTAAAAAACATAAATTAGTCTCACCAGCCGATCTTCATTAAAAATCATCATTTTATTTATTAGGGCGTCAAACTATTTGCTATCGAAGATAGTGCAACGGAGTATGTTAATAATAAAATAATAATATTTTCCCATTCATATAGCGCTAAGAACCGTGAGGTATCTAAGCGGTGCTTATTATTAACCACGGTGTGTGGTGCTCATTTATTGACCACGGAAGGATGAAAGGCTGAGTTTGGCCTTGCCGGGATTCGAACTTGCGTTAGCAAGCTGTACACGGATGTCAAAGCGAGCGTTGTACTCGCTGTGCGATTTGACAGGCTACAGTGAAGTGGCACAGCGAGTAGAGCGCTTGACAGCCTATAGACCAGTTAAATTATTTGTATTAACCCACCCTGTGTCGTCTGCCTTTTTCACAACCCTCTAAACAACAGGGGATCAATTCGGCGGTGATAATGCGTGGTAGAAAACATTATGCCACTTTCAACGAACAAGTTCAACTTGAGCGGTCTTTAATGCTACGCTTTTGTAATTATATTTGGTATAAAATAATCTAAAGGGTTACTTACAGTACAATTGCAATTTCCATTGTCTACGAGTGGTGCAGTCCCAAAATATGACTCCACGTGTGCCAACGATCTTTTGCATAGTGATATAATATATAAAAGTGGTTTTGTTTCATAAATTTCACCCTTATCTTCTCTTATGTTTTAGCAACACTCTTTCAAGAGAAGTCTTTCATCACAAACTCTGTCTGTCAAGGTCAAAACACAATACAACCTTATAGTCCGCTTCGTGAGCCTCTCCGGGGCCCGAGAAAAAAATGGAAGCAGCTGACCTTCACTGTGAACGAGCATAAATTCTTACTTTGCAACATTCTGTGTAAAGCCATGTGTAGAAGTTGTTTTTTGCATGCCATGTTTGTATATTTTTTGCGTGATATTAAAAAAAGTTTGTTTAAAGGACGTTACGGTTTTAAGTACAGCCGAAAGACCCCTGAAAATCGCAAGTTATGGTAAGCTATGAAAAATAACTTGCGCCACCACCGTGCACTGCTAAGACTAACACCCAGGACATCAAAGATGACATCGCAAATGTCATTGATGAAATAACTGATGACATCACATGTGTATGTACTTTTCATGGAATTTGTGTACTAGGGATTTTTATTATCATTTTGCGAAAAAAGTGTCAAGGATATTGCAATAAATATCATACCGTTACTAGTGCTTTGAACGATGCATTGATATAAATAGCACTGTATTATGGGATTCTATCTAGTATACTGAGCTACTAATGGAGAAACATAGCATTGTGTGCAGAGTACAAGATGAAAGTATAATATTTGTAATGTTAATATGTTGAATAATGAAATGATAATTGTCCTGAAATGTTCGAAAATTCACAAAATGGGGGTGTTCTGAGGACATTATTCGTATTGTATGATTGCTTAGCTGTGTGCAATGAGGGAATGGCACAGAGAGTAAAGTGGACGCTGTTCGTGGACAGGGCGTGCTACATCCGGGTTTTTCCAGTAAATCCAACATGGAAAGAAGACTGTACGGATCAGCCAATCAGATGTCGAGGTTGTGGATTTGTGTTGAAAGAGACTGTGTGTATGAAGATGACATTTGTGATGTCTTCTTTGATGTCCTGGGTGTTAGTGTTAGCAGTGCACGGTGGCGTGAGTTATGGTTACTTATGTTACCATAACCGCCGAATTTCAGGGGGTTTTCGGTTTTACTTTGAACCATAACGTCCCTTTAACAAAGTTTTTTCACTGAATTTCATAGGTTTTTAGTAGAGCAACTTATCCATAACGTCCCTTTAACCAAGTTTTTTTACTGAATTTCATAGGTTTTTAGTAGCGCAACTTAACCATAACGTCCCTTTAACACAGTTTTTTCACTGAATATAAATATAAGAAATTACTTAAGGTGACTACACCATGCCATAGAAATATAGAAATAGTTCATGTACTTACATGTGCCAACATTTCTGATGTGTTTGGCTGAGAGTGGAAACATGCTTCCCATACAGAGAGGTTTTTTAATGAGAGGAATGTGCCCCTTGCTGTTGATGACAGTGGGCGTAACTATCAAGTTCAAAACGGTGTGATTTCTAATAAAAAAGAAGAAATCCAAAGTTCTGATCATACAGAATTGTAAAGTTTAGGTCAGTCTAGAATACAACCTAAAAAGGAAAGTGAGGTATGGACGTGCAATTTTTTGTGCAATATTGATACGTTTTCTTGTAAAGTCATAAAGAGATTTTTGCACGTTTTTCACAAAAATATTAATGTTCAAAGACAAATCAAGATGCTACAGAGAATAGATGACTGTGAAGTTTTGTGAAAAACAGGACTTCTGGGTCCCCCTTTTGCTTGTCCTGATACAATTAGATGTGAGAGTCAGTTTCATCTATGGACGCTGCCTGCACATCATACTAAAATGAGATACTTTCTAGTTAAACGATATGAGTGTAAACCACCAAGAATGTCTCTTGCACTTTTAAATCAAACACTGGAACTGTAGAAAGTTTAGTTTGTACACTGCAAATGATACATATATTGCATTTAAAAGATGATCTGTAGATAGATGAAACACCTACAGGAAGAGAACATGATGATCCTATTCTTTCAAAGTATCAGATTGATGTTTGAGTTGTCTTCTAGTCTCAAGTGCAACTAGTGCACATTGAGGAGAAAATTAAACAGAGTGTAGAAGATGTTTGGAAATAACTTTATCTGTATGTGTTTGTAGAAGAACAATTTAACACACGTGAGGCACATTATGTTTGCATACATTGTGTTGGGTTTTATGATCAAACAAGTATTCCTCTAAGAAGTGTCTTGAACGACATGGTACTGCCTGATATCCCTCTTGTACATCAAAAATTGAATATGTTTGAAGTGATTGCATTGCAAACTGTTCATCCTTTTCAAGTTTTTGTTAGATTGCAAACAAAGATGTACCTAATAAATCATTAGTGCAAATTGTGAGAGGCAATGTTTTGTATTTACCCCTCAATTTGAAAGAAAATGTCAGCACTGTACGAGTGAAGCATACCATTGCAGATTGTTTGTTTGTTTTTGTAAATGGTGTTGCCACAAAAGATAAGAACATTTGGCAACAGCTTATAGATATTGGAAAGGTGAAAAACCCATTTGCATTTCTATTGGAGCACAATGATTTATACACAGGCAGTGTGATTGTACCACACTTGTCTATGCTTGATGCTGAGTCAACAGACAAAAGCAGTGAAGATTAGTTCCAGACTCTCTCTTTTGTAGAAGGGAATATTTTGTATGAACATTAATTATTCCTCGTCTACACTCACGTCAAGTCATGGGCGACAGTTTAGAATTGTATCAAATGAAAGCAATAAAAGGTGCACCAATCAATGTCTGGGAAAAGACACAAGAAGCTTGTAGTTTCCCTATGCTTTTAACTGTTATCACAGTAGGCAGATTTAATGACTGTAAGGTTCTTCAGAATATGATTGTACAAGAATGTTTTGTGAAGATTCCTGATTCCGCACCAATTTTTAATATATTTGTGTATGTATGAAAGTGAATTTTCAACAATATGTTATGCTGTTTCTCATACAGTTCAGAACAAAACTAGATGTCAAATTCTTTCTGCATGTGAGATTATGCAACAGATGATAGAAAAACTGAAGTTTTAGAGGGTACATTTACCAATATTCTTGCTACAATGAAAGGAACCAAGGAACATTGGTTATAAAAGACACTCTGAGGTTAGATCCATGATCAGAATCTTGGAATCTTCAACTTGGTTTGTGACTTTATTTTGTCCTGAGTGTGGCTGGTATGATCTTGCAGAGTGGATTTGGGAAACTAATCCACGGAAAGAAGACATTGAAAACATGACGCAAGGAGAATTGTGTTCCATGGACCATGTAATTGTATTGCAGTACTTTCATCACAGATTTTTATACCCATGTTACAATTTATATGCAATAAAGAAAATGGTCCACTAGGCACTGTGGAACATTTCTTTTGGAGGAAAGAGTACAAGGCACATTGGGCTTCACATATACATATGCTGTTGTGGTTTAAAGATGTTCCTCAGTTTGGTAAAATATGTTATGTGTTCCATTCCTGCTCAGCATGTGAATACTGATGAACGGAACAAGGTGGAAAGATTTCAAAGTTACTGCCAGAGAAAATACAAAAGTAACAAGTACTACAGTTATTGCAGATTTGGCTTTCCAAGGCCTGTGACACCAGTTGGTAGAGTGAATAGATTGATGTGATCTGTTCAACACCATTAATGATTACAATCATGTCATTGCTCAACTTTGGAATGAAAATACTGATGAAAGTATGATATATTTCTGATGATACAACAGCTGTTGCTCTTTGTTACAGCATCATGGCAAAAGCTGAAACAGCAATGCAACTGAGGTTTGGGCACAATTATCAGCCGATAATAATCTTAGTCAGACACTTCTAAGCTTTCGTCTGAAGATGCTCTCACATAGTGAGTATGGTAGATATGAAGCTGCAGATCAGCTAACTCATTTGCCTCTTCATGGACGTACCATTAATGTACTTTGGTTAAGTCTTGACCACCTAGTAATATAAATCGGGTACTGAAGTCTTTGATTGAATTTCAGCAGTTAGCTGAAACAGTACCTGACAGTACAGATATTCTGAAAACCAACTTGATTGATAATTATTATTATCCAAATCAATCTATTGAGATGGAGGATATTTGTTTTTTATGAAGTAGCAGCATGCTACTCATATCTGTATATTGAAGCAAACAGTGACAAAGGACTGTTTAAAGTACATGATGTACTGGTTGTCTAGTGAGACATGAGAAGGCAGGTCTCATATACCACATCAAACTGTCTTGCCAAACTGCAGAGAAAAGGGAATTATTTCATTTCTGTCTTTCACATGTGTTTTTCCCATGACGTGAAGAGAGTGATATGCTTGGACATTTTGAAACCTTTGACGAATATTATTTTGCTAAAAAAAGTTGAATTATATATCCAAAATGTTAGCAGTACTTGGAGTTACTGGAGAAAGAACTAAGTCAAGAAGAACGTTTGGCAGCTGAATTGGCAAAAGAGACTACTGAAGGCAGTCAAGATTCTGCAGCAGGAAATCAATTATTGTGCTTGGTGAGCTAATTAGTCAAATTGATGTTGAGCTTGACATGAAAGAAGTAGAAGGTGCAATGCAACAATCTAAATTTACAGATGCAAATTATGATGAAAATGTTAATAAACTTAATATAGAGCAAAAAGAAGTATATTTTATATTCAAAAATAGGTTCTTACATGGCTTACAGCATGACAAGCACGCATGTTCTTGTGTCTAATACAAACCTGCATTGTTGTATGTTAGTGGACAAGCAGGAACAAGTTAATCTTTTGTGATTCATACAATAAGAGTGATGATCCAATATGTAGCTGATTGCTCTATGTCATGTATTGTAAATGCTCCAACAGGTTTAGCAGCATTCAATTATAGGTGGTGCTACTTTACATCGACTGTTGATGCTACCAGTGAAGCACGACAACAAACTAGAGTATCGAAAACGTGTATCAAGTGCAGCACATGCCATAGGAAAAGTTCTTAGAAAACGAAATACCTTGATTGTAGATGAATAAGCAGGCTAGCTTTCACACACTTGCAATGCAAGACGTTTTGAAGACTGCCTATAGCGCGTTGTTTGTTTGTACTTGTTTTTGCAGACTTGTTACAAATAACTCCTGTCAAAGATTAACCCGTTTTTTAAAAGGCTGTAATTTAAGGATAGTCAAAAAACTATAGGCTGAATTGGTCATTTTAACCTTTTGAATTGTTTGGAATTCCAGGTAATTACCATTAATGTGAGGCAATCTGCAGACTTAGAGTATGCATAAATGCTTAATAAGATTCTTATAGGTGTTCTTGTGAGTATGTGAAAGCTTCTTAAAGGGAAGACTGATTTAGAACATGTTTCATGCAGATTGCAGTCCATCTGATGTCATGTTGAAACATTTCTTGTGTTGCTTTGATGTGCACACTTGCACAGTGTAACACGTTTAACTCTACAATGCTCCTGTTAGAGAAGAAAAATATTGTGGAGATAAAATTGTGTGATATTTAAGATGGCATGTTATGGCATTAGAGTTGGATGAGAGAGCAACACCTCGATTGGTTCAACTAGAGAATTTATTTTCTAAAACAGCTATGTAGAAGCAGTTCTAAAACTGTGCATCAATGCATGAGTAATGTTAAAGAGGAACTTGAATGTAGGAACTGGTCTAGTCAATGGAGTGATGGGAAGAGTGGTTACATTTCACCCTTTCCTCACAGTACAAATATTGAACATGTTGAAGTAAAGTTTGATCCTGTAGCAGAAACTCATTTGATTTCTCTGACCTCTGCACGTTTCATGCATTTTAAGGATTCCTTTGTGAAAAGAGCAACATGTCCATTGTCCTCTGCATATACAAGTAGTATTCATAAATCAAAAGGGTTGACTTTAGAAGCAGCTCTTATTGACATTGGTCATACAGTGTTTAAAGAAGGAATGTCATATGTAGCTGTGTCACGTATGAAAAATATAGATTTTATATTTTTGATAAAGTTTGAAGAAAGAAAAGTGCCAGCTGACATTTCTTGCATTGAAGAATATAATAGGTTACGTGTACTGTATGCTCCTCAGCTGAACCTTATTCCTGTACCTTAGCCAGGATACATAAGGAGTCAGTGGAACTTCATTCACATCCAATTATTCCATGTAAGACTGAAAAACAACTGAATCCTCTGGAGTGGGAGAGTCATTCAACTATAAAATAGTCTTATTGCAGATTTAGTAATGTAACAGCAGTTGAATGCTATTCTAATGGAGCTTTGTGTATGTTGTTTCAAATGACACCATTGATGCAAGACATAGCTTCCACAGCAGACAGACAGCTATCTGTGGAACTTTCTTTTCTTAAAATATCTGTAGCTGAAAAACCACACAGTACACATTTGGCAATGCCAATCCAAAATGTAGTAACTGTTGCAAGTGGAAATCAACAATTTTCACAAAATACACAGGAATATAGTCAAGAATGTGTAATGACTGTCTTTGATTTATTACTGCAGGAAAATGTTAGTGTAGAAAGGCATGTAGGAATTAGTGATGATTTGAATCATATTTGTCCATAATATATGAAAGATTATACAACTATAAAACGTTTTATATGTTCCTGTCCCTGATCAGAAAAGTGTATGTTTTTTTTTTCTGATTTTCTAACTAAAACATTCCATGACATGCAATGCAGTTATTATGGTTGTAATTTACAACCTATACCACAAAATGTAACTTTTAATAAGTATGTATGATTATGTTTCAAAGACACAGTGTAGATGGTAGGACAAGTAACACGTCAGTAATTAATTTTGTATATATTCAAGTTTCTTTTAGTAAGAAAAACCTTAAGACGTGTGCAATTATTTTTCATAAGAGGGCATCCATTCACTGTGGACATTTCACAATATGGATTGGCTTGATTGTAATGAATCTATAGTCACACACCACTAGATTGCCAGAGGGTTTAAAGAATGCTGAATTAATGTTGTTAGAGCAAATGTTTTAAAATATACATTTCATTTTCTTTGTGAATGTAAACATGCACAATAAAAGTTTTCAATGGAATAATACGGTAAGCAAAAACAGCATTCTCCAATCTTCTACTTTTGTTATATCGTGTAAAACAGTGTCTATTTTAATATGTACAACATAAATGGTTCCATGTACATTATTTTGAGTGTTACGGAGTGTAGAAGGTTATGACTATTTACATATAATATAAGTAAAGAGTAGCATGTAGATACAAAAAGAATAATGTAGAATGTTTGCAAAATAAATGACATCTAACTACTAATAAGAGTTTTAGGGAAGGATTTATATATACAGTTTCTTACTTGTTATTTGTGTATATGGCCAAAATAAGGATGCACACAAAGTTTTGAAAAAGTAGTCCAATTCAATGAAAAAATTGAAACAGCATACTTTAAATGTTAGTTTATTTAATGTTTAAAGAACGTCTATTTTCAGTGTGGATGTTTTTAGAAAATCCATCCAATGTATTGTCTTATGACACCATGCATTTTTTTTTATAGTAGTTTATAAAATAATTGCCCTTAGCTTGTTAATTTGTAGGATGCCAAAACAAGGACGCACACCAAATTAAAAATTAAGTATTCATATGGCGATGTAGAGATCAGTATATATTTTAAAATTCATTTTTATTTCATAAATAAGTATTCCCCACTCCACACAACTATCTGTGCAAATGGAAGTTTAAATAACATTTCCTATTTTAAAAAAAAGAAAAAAATGATGTGCTCAATTTGAAATGTAATAATTAATGTCTCATGTGTGCATGTGGCCAAACAAAGGAAACACACATATTTCACAAGACGTTTGCAAATTACATTTGTTAGGTTCTTATTGTAGCTTTTGGAAAGTGTCAATATGTTTACACACACAACCATTTTTATTGTCTACAGTATGCATAATGCATCATCAAAATAAAGTCACAATGTTGGCATGTCTTCATACATTTATTTGTAAAACTGAAGTCGTAATCAGGTTATATGTCTTGGTTTCCTGGTTAAGGTTGCATACATTAATCTGCAAATGTTTCATCAATTAATATAAAATAATGTTGTTACAATATTGAAACATATCTTCATTATAGTGAAATAAACCTTTATAGGTGAACATCTATTGACATTGTGGGTTATTCTATTTAGAAATTGCTAATGCACAACCATCTGCATTGTTACCTAAATGGTTAGTGTAGCTGAGGTAATCATACAGCATTTATTGTATCTATACTACACTGTCGATACCTTTTTTTTACATATGGTGCATTTATACAATTGTTGCAATTTTTATTTAACCTGTCATATGGATATACTTGTAGAATCAAGTTTTTTTTCTCTCCAACAAAACGTTTTTTCCTCTCTATCATGAATAAGTAATACAACCTTTATTGGTTGTGTACTAGGAATAAAATCAGTATTCACTTAGTACCCTTCTAAAAAAACACATGAATATACTTCTTTTTATTTTTCATTTTGTTTCAGAATTACTATTATTCAACAAAGAAGATGAAACATATAAAGGTATTAGGTAAGACATCTCATAAATATAATATATACGTATAATGCAAATATGTATACACACAGATTTGTATATATTTTGTATATTATTATTTAAAGCTGTCGCGGCTACAACGCAAGCCAATGAGATGAGGGTATATGCAAGCACAGCTAACATGAGCAACTACTGGATTGATTATATCCATGGCTACAAGCCTCATCCATCAACATTATAAACATGGTTATAAGTGAAGGTTTGAGGGGATTTTAGTCCATCAAAATGCATAAAATAAGTTACAATAGATATTGTAATATATCTGGGCAGTCTGTGTTCAACTTGGGGGAAGGAAAGAGGGAGGTTGAACAGGGAAGGAAACACATAAGGATGAAACATGAAACATATAACAAAGGGAATTAAAATAAAAAAGGAAAATATATTATTTGGTGTTTTTTTTTACTTTAATTTTTTTCAAAAAAGGGAAAACAAATTGCCAAAAAAATAAAAATAAGGATGACAATTAATATGGTGTTTAGATATTAACTTCTCCCAATCCTTAGTTGTGGCATCTCCCATGGCTACCCATCGGTGGCAAGTTTGCATATGACTTTCATAACTGAGACATTGGGAGCCAGTAAAATTGGAACGGGTGGTGTTGACACTGTTGCAGACGTTGAGAGTTAATTTATTGTTGGTGACCTACCACTGGTGGATGGAGGTGATGAAGGTGATGCTGATTTTCGTGCACATAATGCATGAGCCCCATGCATTTTAAGTTTGTGGTGTTCATGCGATTTCTGATATATGTCATCCACATCATCCCAATGCACTCTCAAAGATGATTGATTATCACAGATGTCCCAAGGCTTTCCATGTATTAGAGTCTTCATGCACAATGTGCACTGTACATCATCTGCATCCTTCTTAAAGCAGTGTTCTTTGACCATTAAATATCTCTAACTGTCTACCAGGGTTTTTATTCCTGTGGCTTTCTCTTTTTGTAGCAATGGATTGTGGACCCAGAAAACATTGTCATCATTTCTGCTGATGTTTCATGGTTAGACATGTTAAAATGTTCAACTGTGGAGGAAAATGTAAAATCACAAAAATGATAATACTGTAAAGACAATGCCACAAAAAGAAAAAGTTAAAAAAAAGAAAAAGAAACAAAGTAAAGCAAAAAATAGACAAACTGAACAAATGCCAAGACAAGGGAAAAAACAGTTAGGTTAAAAGTGGGTAAAAAGGAGGGACCATTAAAGTGTTAAAATGCCAAAAGTGTTTGTAGTTACTTAGTAAACCTTACACTAACAAGCACTAGTAGAAATGATCATTATAAACGTATTTTTTGTGGGTGTGGTGAATATTTGTGGCAACGCATTGCCACGCACCCTGAATGGGCCATTACACATGTACGGTGTTCGTCAATCAGCATCGGCGTAGCCGCTTCAATACATCACAAAGTATGATTGTACATTTCATTGACGCAGATAGAAATCACGTGTAGATGCAGAGCTGCAGCACATGACATGATTGGCTGGTGCATGAGGCGTGAAGTTGTGTAGCCGCTTTGAAGAAGCTTTACATCCTATTGGGTGATTTTGCTCACATGGAGTTCGTCACACAGCATAGGAGTAGCCGTGTCAAAACATTGCAATGTGTGATTGGTCCATTTGTTGACACAGCCAGAAGTCATGTGTAGGCACAAAACTGCAGTGAATTATACGATTAGCTGGCGGCACAAGCGCCAAGACAGCTAGCCGCATCTATGAAACTCGACGTCCCATTGGGTCATTCTGCATGCATGGATTTAATCATGCAGCATCACCGTAGCCATGTCAATAAACTGCATTGTGTGATTGGGCCATTTATTTACGTGACTAAGCGGGGGGAGTGCAGTCTGGTATCCAATTGGCTGTGGAAAAAAGGAGTGATTCCGCATAGCAACGTGAATACAGTTTTCAAAGTGATTGGGCCTTACCTCGACGCAGCCACGGCCATGTGCCGGCATGTCTCCTCACTCACTCAGGCTATTGGTCAATAATTTAGGCTTAAACACGTCATTGTGCTAGGGGTACCCGTGCATATAGAATACAATTCAGGTTTGCTGTATCGCATAACCTTATACCCCTCTCCCAATCACCTCTTTCCTGTTTTCTGTCATTGATTTCTGTCTCTTGGTGGGTGAACTTCTTTGTGAGCATTCAGGAACTTTTAAAAGCTGTACCTTGATTTACCCATTCCTTTTTTACCTTTCTTCTACCTATACTATTGTGTTTTGTCCTGTACTTTGTAGTTTGTCATTTGTTGTTATTTTAGCTTGTTATGTTTTATTTTTTAAGATTTTTGATATTAAGTATTATTTTTCCTCCATGGCCCTGCATTTCCAAATTACTACGACCAATATTGATGAGGTGGTGTGCGTGGCTTCAGCTTCACAACCACAGAAGAAGCAATGTGCACAAAAAAAAATTCTGACAGTTGGTAATATTTCTGCACAAAGGACCAACACAGCAAAAAGGAGAATGAGGAGGTCATGTGCAATTTCTGTGGTATGGTTTTGCGGACGGGACCTTCACACAAGCTGTCCACTTTAATTCAGCATCTCTTTCGCGTTCATTTGGATTAATGGGTTCATGTAGTAAGGCTCATGTGAAACATAAGGTCAAAGCACATGGAGCAAGATCATCAAAACAGTATTATCATCTGTGCCACAAACTTCCACCTGCACCTGATCTTTCGAACTTTATTGTGATGTGCAATACATGTCAAAGCTTGATCGAGTTGGCAGTGGGCACCCTAGACGCTTTGGGCAAGGCTATTTCAGAATATATTGCCAACTGACAAAGCTAGGTATAATTTTAAGTGTCCATTTTTTTACCCTATTCCGTAGAAGAAAAAAAACACAAACAAATGTATTAAATATAAATACCTTTTGTTGTAAGCGTGAATCTTGGTGTTTTCCCTTCCCAGTTCCTACCTCTTTTTTCCTTATCCGAAAACGGTCCTTTTCAGGCCTTTAATTGATCATTTCAATACAGTGTGTGTAAAAAAAAGAACATATGCTTATGTATTTCAATATAGCCGCGGTTATCCCCTGTGGAAACCACAGGTAAAAAAAAAACAGTCATTACTGCATTTAGCCGCGCATGCATCCTTTTTATATGCAGCTACGAAACCATTTTAAAAAAACATTACGTATGTACATATATTTGTATCCAGTAGTCTTGCAAATGTTTATTTTAGATAGATTGAGTGTAGTCTTTGTACACAGTTATTGTAAGACTCCAATAATTTCTATTAATCAACAGTACATATACATGTAAATACTTAAAAAAGATAAGTAAATATGCAAACACAGTTTTTAAGAGCAGATTTATTGTGAGTGAATGTGCTTGCACAATTTCTTTTTATTTTACTTTTTACACATTGTACATTGTTTTCATTACCCCAATTGTCTGTATTATTAATGTCAATTATGTATGGAATAACAAAACCCTTTAAATTCAAGGAGAAACATTAGTTGCAGGAACTTTAAGTTGAGCAATATAATTTAATAAAAAACTTGGAATTCCAGGAAAAATCTTTAGTTGCTTGGATGTTAAGGTGAGAACTTAAAACAACAAACTACCCTGAAATTCAGCTAAGGCCACCTTACTTTCGGTCCCCCTGTTGCACATCATCTGACTCCAATGATGACGTCACAGATCACTGATGACATCATTAATTACATGTTGTAGGAGAACACTGATAACATAACAAATTGTTTCCTTTTATATATATATATATATATATATATATATATATATATATATATATATATATATATATATATATATATATGACATCACTGATGACATGTCTACTTATTTTCAAGGGTTGTGTTATTGCATACATAATTCAAATTAATAATACAGAGGCTGTTTGTATCCATCTGTGCCCAAGGTACGTAGTGAGGTTGCCCCAGTCCCTTATGTATGAGGGGCATTTGTAGCTTTGATTTCACCTTTCCACTGTTTGCCTTTGTTCCTTTCTTTTTTGCTAATGGTATTCTTCCCATTCTATTCTGGAGCCTTCCTTCCCATCCCTCGCTTTATCTCGGAGAGGCCCATTGCACCTGCTGTATCCCTCCTACAGCCCTTTCTTCCACTTCTTCAAAATCACTCCACTACTCTTCATCCCGTACCGAGGCCACTGCATCATATCCCAGAATGTTAGTCTCCCCATCTCGGTCTACTCAGACCGCCCGTATAGGTGCACTATCTACCCTAAAGAGGAAGTCCCCTGACTGGTAGAAGAGAGGAGATTTTTAGAGGTCGCACCCTCCCACTGATGCTTGCAAGTGGGCTAGTTCTGTTTGGGTGGATGTATGTGCTACCTCAAGATCTTGAATCCTTGGTCCAGTGGGGACTAGGGTGGTTGCTGATGGGTCGTAAGGTGCAGATGGGACTGTGCTGGGTGTGGTTAACGCAATGCCTCCAGATACATATGTTGGATCTGTGTACCCCTCTGCTGGCCTCGTAAGCAATGGATATATTTTCTTATGTTCATCCTCTCCTTTTTCCTTCTCACCCTCATCTCCTTTCACTACTTCGGGTGACCCTGACCACTTCTCCCTCCTATTTGTGGTGGGCGTTTCCTCAAACTTCCTCTACAAATCTAGCACCTCTCATCAGTTTTGGAGCTGTTTCCCCTTATACTTCGCCATTAAATATGTAGATAGGTGTTCTAATGCCTCCTTGTCAAAGGACCCCTATTCTGGCCAAGCATGAGATATTCCCTCCCCCTTTGTCTCATTTACCCGTTGGCTGTGTTACCTTTTTATTTGCTCACTGCACAGGGGGAGATGCTTACAAACATGTGACAGAGGGTTTTCCGTTCCCATGACCTAAAATACAATTTATCCCCTCTTTAGGTATCAGATACCCAACACCTCATGGGGCCTTCCTTTTATTTCCCCTCTGTGGTGTCACACTTGGGTTTTGCTTTGTGGAACACTCAACAATATCTTAGAACCTTTGTCTTAAACATTACAATACATGGTACTATTACACAATGAAAACATTGAACATGCAACAGATAAAAACCAGTAACAATGAACAAACAACATATTCCCAAACAAGAACAATGAACAAAAAACCTATACCCAAAAAACCTATACCCTGCCCTTCCTCTTTAGAGACTATTCACTTTCTCACTTACTCAACACTCACTGCACCTCTGCCCCTCCTGGGCCTTCCTCCACATGTCATAAAAACAAGGAAAATAATAATGAAAATAATAAGCTAAAAAAACAAACCAAAACAACAATAACTACTTATTCCCAAGTCCACTAATTATACAGGGCTCCTATTTTAGTCTCCTTATTTATCATCTGAATCAGTCAGGACAGTGCATTCCGGCGCCACCTTCTACTCCCTCTCAGAGCTAAGTTACCGTATCTCCTCTGTATTTCACCTTATTCCTCTTTATAAAAACTAATGGCCATGAAAAAGAAGAAGTGCTTTACGTAAAACCAACACACTATTCATTCACATCCAACCCTTGCGTGTTCCCTTCAAACATTCCTCTCCAAATTCACCACATTTCCCACTTTTGATCTTCCTTGCAATTTATACTCACATGCCCATGTTCTTCCAAGAGCCTCTGTTCGCGATCTATCCACAAAGTCTGGGCCTCTCCCTGGGGCCGCATCCGACTCAGGCGAGCAGTAGGGTATTTGCAAAGCCGGAACCCACAAAATCCTTTTTCTTTTGTGTACATGTTTTCTTTGGGGACTGGTCAGCCGTAGGTGGGGGTGGCATTGCCGGACAAGGCCTGGATCTCGCTGCAAGTACGGGGGTCTCGAGGAATATCACACAAAGGGGTCACCAAATGAAGGTGGGCACCCTAAAACATGCAATTTTACAATAGACCAAATAATGAGAACACACCCTATCAGGGAATGAGACCAGGAGATGAATTTATATACAATAAAGTTAGCAAGCAAATAACTCTGCTGCCCGAGAATGCTCTGCCAAACAATACACGGGCAGTACATTATAAGGATAAAAACCGTCAGCAACTATGACATCAAATAGTTTACTAATTTGGGGTATGGATTGGAGGGGCCATGTGGCACAGTTTATTCCATAGGGGATGTCAGGCTGCGATTGGCCGCTGTTTAGCAGTCAGTCTAGTGGTATGTGGGTCAGCTGGGCTCATATCTGCGGTCAAGGTCAGGGCAAGTAAGAAGAATTCTTAACTGTCTAAGCTAATACAATAGGAACTGATAATATGTGAATAGCGGCAACCATAAGATCCTTGCATTAATGGGGGTACTTTGGAGAAACATGGGTTAATATATTGGCATTCCAACCTCTGTATTCAGCCCTTCTTTGATACCAGGACTCTGCACCCAGGGTCTCCCCTTGGGGGTTTGATCTATTATTTGTGTTCCCTGATACCACATAGAACGACTAGACATGTTGTGATTGGGAGCAAATATATTACCATGTGGGATTAAGCCTATGGTGGGTGTTCTGGAATGGCCAGTGTAAGAGAGGCAGATGGGTATCGACATCTAACAGAGTGGAGGGTTAGGGAATGGGGGTCCTTGGCCTGGCGTGGTGTGGTTGAAGGGGCCTGGGCAGTTTTGTGGAGATGGATGGGCACTTGTGTAGAGGCTTGCTTCGATCTAACGCTCTGCGGAGAGCATAATCTGGAAAATTTCAACAATAAACAACTGGACTTCCGTTAGAACAAGGCTTGCACGGAGCTTGCAGGCAAGGGAGATGGCAGTGACTCAGGGTCTGTGTGCAAGGCGCTGGGGATGGGAGAACTGGATTTTGCAGAGGGATGATTTTCGCGCCTAGTAAAAGATGTTGTCTGTTCTAATACAAAATGGCATCTATCGGCGGGGCTGTGGGTTATGATATGTAGGTAGATTTCTGTGTTATGTCATAAGGGAAGGTGATCAGGGGGTGGGGGTCTCTCATACCTTGGCTTGCACATGATCTATCCACTGCAGGAATGGTGAGGGGGATGAGATTGGATCAGCTCCTTCCCAACAATATCAAAAGCTTTACCACATATCTATAGTTTGGTTTCATGCTCCTCCAAAGATTGGTAAAAACTTACCAGTCATACATTCTCCTACATATATCCTTATTCCTTCAAATTGATAACCCATTTGCTACCTTTTTTTCTGAAAATCTATCTTTTTTTCTAGCTGGTGCCACATTTGATTTTTTTTTTCTTTTTTTACTTTCAATAAAAAAAATCTAAAACTATCCAGAACACTGGAAATTGTTCCATTATCTACTGTTTAACTCTACTTCCCTGCAGCCAACCCTTTCTCATAACTCCTTGTTATTATTTTCTTGATGGCATCTTACAAAAATATCTGTATAAAAAAGAATTGAAATGATTAAGTTCACACATTGTGTTTCGTTATGTTTTCAACATGTAAGTTTCAAGCCCAGGCTCACAGGTGAAGATGCACTTTAAGGGCCCGCCAACCCATGATTTCTAAGGCCAAGTGAAATAAGACACTCAGTCAAAGCAGCAGAACAGAAAAGCCGGTGTCTGCCTGTCAGCGCAAATACAATAGTTATTCGCATCCTGGGAAATTTCCTGCATGCTGATCATTTTCTTGTTTTTATTCCTGACGAGATATATACTAAAGTGAGTACACCTCCCATCAGAAAAAAAACATATACCACCATGTTTAAATCAAAAAGACACTTGTTCCCTTTTCAGATGAGAGCAAACACAAAAAGACTGTTCCAGAAAGGCCACCTTAATTATTACAAAAGGTACCTTTCAAATAAAATGACTACTACTAACTACTACTACTCTAAAAACATATCAGCATGTTCACCCTCCCTCCACTACCCATTCCCATTATCGCTACAGTTTCAATGGCTAAGTACACTAGTTACAATGGGTACAGGTTGTGCCTTGGGTTAACAGTGAGGCAGTGACCTGTGATCAGATATAGGTGGTGTCATACCACGTAATGCATCATACATGAACATTCATGAAGGCTAGGCATATGTTTGTTAGGTGAACAGGGTCGTTTTCAAGGCTTTCCGAAAGGCGGCCAGTGAGGGTTCAGAGCGCAAGGAGCTAGGGAGGGTGTTCCAGTGTACGGCAGCGAGGTACGGGAAGCTAGAGCCCCCTGCTCTGGCTCTTTTTACCCTGGGTACTGAGAGCATGCTGGCATAGGGTGACCTGGTGGGTCTTGCGGAGGAGACTGGGAGGATCCTCTGGGAAAGGTACATTGGGGCGACGAGATGGACGCATTTGTGGGTGATGCTTAGAGCTTTGAATAAGATCCTTTCCTTTATGGGGAGCCAGTGGGATGCTTTTCTGGCAGCGGTGATGTGCTCACATGGTCGATATGTTATCAACAGTTGGAAAATAATAAAACAGTTTTCATATTCAAGCAAGAGAGAATTCAATAAATGCAGTGAAGGAAATCATCCATGTACATGTATGTAGCATTGAGAAAGGTATGTTACCAATTGGGCAACATTGAAGCTAATGTTTGGGTAGTTCATCAACATCAAACGATTCATCAGTTTGTGAAAACAAGAACAAAATAGAAAATTGAAACAAACTTAAAAATGTGTCTATATCTAGAAAGACTTGTCTGAACGTTTCTACTGATAAATGAAAGTAATAAAATGAAAGCAGGTGACTGACCTGCTGCTCGCGTGTTTATGAGAAAATAAATGCTTCTTTGAACAGAGACGATCGTGTCCGTGTCAAATAAGTATGGTTGCAAGTCTGTGAAATAGAAGGTAGGCTGTCAGTAAATGTATGTGAGTTGAATGGCGGATAGCCTGCGTAGTATCTGCTTTGTGTCTTACCTAATTAGTATCACGCTGCACTGAACAGCGGCTGGTTCCTGCAGCCACTCGCGTGCAGAACGGAATGAGCTTAGTCATGAAACTTCGAGCGCCAGCTGAACTCTGAAAACCTTCGCGTGCATAATGGAAAAGACTTAGTCATGGGTGGTTGCCATGGAAATCAAGGAAATGCTAATGTGGTTGAGTGTGCACAGTATTGGGTGTATAGTAAACGAAGCAGCCATCTTAGGATGGTGTGCATAATAAGTATTTTTAATCTAATGAATCTGAAGGCGAGCGATTGCTGAATAACCAACCTGAAAGCGTGAACTTGAATATGTTGAAAGCAAAAATAAAGGCGAAGTATTGAAGAAATTGAAATATGAAAAATAAAAAAATCAAATAAGAAGAAACAGAACATTGGTACTAACGAAATATATGATAACTAAAGAAATGTAGGACAAAAATAAAAAGTAAAATTCAAACCATACTTGGAATGTTGGAGAAAAACAATAAATGATTAATATCAGTACTAACTAGTAGAGGCTTAAAAAAACAATAAATCTTGACTCAACAACTTAGTACTAATAAACATATAATGTAGAAACTAAACACTAATTCTGAGATTCCTTCATAAGAAACAACTTAAATCGAACTCCTCATTCATCACTTCTATTGCCAGAGACCCTAGCTTCTCGATCCATAGTGCTTCTTTCTGTGCTCTCAGTTTTTTTCATATTCATGCTCTGTCCTTTGGTTGGATTCACTTTGAATACTACAAATCTCAATTGTGCAACTGTGTGTCCATTAAGAACAAAGTGTCTTGCCACTGCTGATGTTTGGTTGTTTATACAAATGCAGGATTTCTGTTCATTAATGCATATTCGTATTTTCCGTGCGGTCTCGCCGACATAATACTTGGCACATGGGCATTTGATTGCATAGATGATGTTTTCTGACAAACAGGTTGCATGAGGTTTAAGTGGAATTTTTTCTCCTGTTTTTGGATGCGATATGTGAGGTCCTATGTTATTGCAATTGCCACAACTCATGCAAGGATATGTTCCAGGATGCTTATCAGCAGTTTTCAATTTGGATTTCTTACTTTGTGTGTCGATCAATAGGTTTCGTAAATTGTTGCTTTTTTGGTATGCAAACACGGGTAGTTGCATGAACAATTCACATGTCCTTTGATCGTTCTGTAATATACTCCATCTTTTGAGTACAATGTCTTTGATTTTTCGGCTCTGAATTGAGTACTTTGTGACAAAGACCAATTCAGTTTTTTAGACAACAATTGTGTGTGATCTTGCATATCTGTTTTGGTCCTTGCGGTTACAAGATTATCATCAGGGTATCCTCTTTCTTTGAGTTTCATGTGTAGTTTGTCC
Organism: Ambystoma mexicanum; assembly: GCF_040938575.1. Taxonomy (NCBI): domain Eukaryota; kingdom Metazoa; phylum Chordata; class Amphibia; order Caudata; family Ambystomatidae; genus Ambystoma; species Ambystoma mexicanum. Next base: position 1,549,469,422 of record NC_090929.1, read on the forward strand.
AATTCAAGATTGCATTCTGTTGGATTGCTTACAATTCTTTTGATATGCACATAACTAAACCCTACCACAGCCTTGCTTCTCCCATCACCCATTTAATTAATCTTCCTTAGCCATCCTCAATAAAATAAAACATGCACAAATAACTACGTCTCCTGATTCCACCCATTTCATCATAATAACACAGTAGTCTAATGCACGATCCTGCCTTTCCCCTACAAACTAAAACTACTACTGCTAATCAGCAAAAAGATATCAGCATGTATGTCCTCCCTTCACTGTCCATCCCCACAGTACTAAGGTTTCAATGGCCATATGCCCTAACCAGCCCCAGAAAACTGTCTCAACAAACCTCATCAATCATAATGTTTCCCCCAACTCACTATGGAACCCCATTAATTTGACATCTTACACACCACATTACTCATTTCTTACACACCAAAACAAGTCGACATCCTCACAACATCCAGAAAAAAGGGTGTGATATGTCAAAACCCAATACAAGCCATAACGGAGAAAACAGGATTTAGAAAAAAAAACAGGATGCAGATAACCTCTCAGCAGATGCTGAACAATCAACCATTTGGTCTACCTGCAATGCCAAATATAAAACTTTAAACACCAAAATAATTTCCACCACTAGGAAGGTAATCATGACGGCCACGTGCTCTGAAAGAAAACAGAGGTGCAACAGGCCATTAACTTTTCCAACTTCTAATATATCTGCGCTTGAAACCATACATTTTTCAATGATAAACCTAAATGAAATGAGAGCTAATCACACTACCCATTTCTTACATAACATAACAATTCTTAATAAAGCATACACATAATACAAACAATATATACATATACCATTCATGACAAAGATATCAAGAGAAAAATAAAGCCGTAAAATAATGCACTAGCACTGAGTTATTCACCCGGCTCCAGTTTCACACCTAACAGCCCTCTGCTTAAACACTGTAGGTCAGCTCCTGGTAGACAACAATCACTCTACTGTTACTCAGATAACTGTGCTCTGTCACAACCTTCATCTTCCTAACACCCAGGTAATCAGTCCTTCTTAGTCATCCTCATCCGATAATATGCAAAGTCAAATGCCTCACCTGTTTCTATCTATTCAAATATCATTGGGCCAATAGCCAGACCCACTATCCTACATTTCACCTACACACTAATCACTACTACTACTACTCAACAAAAGATATCAACATATATGCCCAGCCTCCACTGCCAATCCCCACTGGACTAAACTTCAATGGCCATGTCATTTAAGCAGACCCAGAAAACCATGTTAGCAAACCTCATCCATACTACTGTTTCCCCCGACCCACTATCTACCCCCATTATTTTACATCTCTCTATGTCAGTGCATTCCATAACAACATATTTCATTACATAGCACAGAACCCAAATTGATTCCTGTACTTCCAAAGCACACTGTTTGCACGCAAATTGGAAAAATGCCAAATATGACTGTTCATTATTCAAAATTACTGCCAAAAATTGCATGACATATTTTGAACGTTTATTATGTCTTCAATTGTTTACAAATATTTCAAATATTTTCAAACAGATAGAGAAGTGATTCAGGTGTCTAGAACATTCAAAAAGGAAGCACCACTACAAGGACCCACCAATCTGTTTATGGATTCTTGATAGAATTAAAAGAAATAATGATGAATATACAAAAAGACATGCAAGCAATGAAAAAGGACATTGAACATTTAAAACTAATCATGGAGAGTAAAAATGCAGAAAATGTGGCTACAGAACGAGATCTATCATCTATTATATCTAAAACTGAAAGAAAGCCCATAACCATATCCCCTCCCAAATATACTTGTTTTCAACAAACCGTGTTAGAATATTTACCCCTTTCAAGTATGCACACCTATATGCATTATTATTAATTCAAAAGTATTTCAAATGTTACACTAGCTGTGTGTAAACACTACACTCAATACATATTTAAAAAATGTTCAAAATGTAATTTAAAAAAAAATCTTTATCAAAATATCAAATCACGCTGCGCCATCAAAATCGTGCCTGGAACACTGCCCCGGGCATTGCTGCGGATACACAAGTCCCCAACTGCTGATGGCTAATTGGCGGCTAGACATGTATGGTTAAAAAAATATATAATATACTTCTATCTGAAAAAAGGAAAACAGAATCAGTTCAATGACACACACACTTTAATAAACACAATCAGCGCTTTGGCGTAAAGCGCTATATAAACGTAATACATACTAATACACATACAATTTAACACACGTTTTAATGACCCTCATATTTTATTTGCAGTGAATCACATGCACTATATAACAGATACAAAATGAGTGCATTGTACTCTGTTGTTCTCTTTGCACATACTAATCTTTGGGTCATTGGGAAAAGAAATACAACCTGGATAAAAATAAAAAAAAAACATACAACAATATAAAGCAACTATAAGAAAACACCACAATATAAAAACAAACAGGGATAACTGGTTAAAAGTAAACAAATAACATTATACTAGTACTATGCAGAACACCTTATGAGAATATGAGAAGGTTAACAATAGGGTAGGATAAGTAAACTTGGAGAACAAGAGAACATATGGTAGGATGAATAAACTTGGAGAACAAGTCATCAAACCAACATAGTTAATAAAACAACTTTTTTTTTACTTTTTCATTTTTGCCAGATTTGTCTTTTTCATGTTGTCATTTTCATTGTTTTATAATTTTCTCCACACTAAATCATTCCAACATCTGTCAACATAAGAGCACAAGTACTTAAAACATCATAATTTGGACCAACAATCCACATGAATGAAAAAAAACAGAAGACAGTTGGCGCTTCGTCAAAGTCAATGAACACTGTGCAAATAAAGAGGCACAGGAGATACTCATCAGCTTCTACAATAAAGGTCAACTCTGTGGACCTTCTAATGTTCCATTGCAAAGTCTAGGAACATCAATAATGATTAAACCAACATTAAAGAAAAATGCATGGGTCCCGTTCCTTACATGGACGGAGATCAGCACCACCTGCAGCACCTCCATCCACTAATGTCAACAGCGCTATCAAATAACCAGACTTCTCTTTTACTGACTCCCAATCTTTCGAACATAGCTTGACCTTAAACGGGAGTTAACTCAACAACATCTAGTGCGAATCCACTGGGATGATTATAACAATGTAGCTACAAGAAAATACAAAAATAAGCACACTACAAAAATTAACTTGCACAACACCAGCAATTGGAATTACCTTGCAAAACACTCAAAACACCTGCAAGTAATGCATAGCTCAAAATACATTAGAAGTACAACAGGTACAATCAAAGGAACCATCAGCCTTAATAACGAATGCAAAAGCTACACATCCATATTTTGCAATCTTAAAAAATACAGTAAAAAAGACTTGCCACTCAAACAAAGCAAATGAAGAGAAATAATAATGAACACTATCTGATCGCAATGCTCATTACACCTAAGACACATAACACTGAAAATAAACCTTTAAATATGTAAATACAGAGTATCACATCAGCCTCACTCCTGCCATGTGTACAGTCAGAGTTCAGAAATCAAAAGGACAAAACTGCAGAACATGCTGGCTTTTGTACTTTCTAAAACAAACACCAAAAAAGAGGACTATATAACAATACAACTACTGAGATGGCGGACATATCTTCAGCACAACCTATCACTAAGCCCTACACAAATGCAAAAGTAACCAACAACCAATAACAAACAATGAAACTGACACTAGTCCACCAAGTGTCTTTCATAGCTGTGGCTATTAGACGCAGATACAGATCTTAATTTCTACCCGCGGCCACACATACATTTTCCTGCAAACCCCAAATGAAATAAAATTGGCTTTCAAACCTTCAAATCAAACCAAATAAGTACATAAAAAACACACACACAAACACAATTCTGTACTGTATCATGCACGTGAACATATGATTAGTGCACAGAAAATGTATATTTATAGACGCAGCTTTAAATATACCTGCGGCTACATCCATGATGAATGAAACACAGGATAGTATTGATGCGCCTATGCACATGCTTTTTATAGACACAACTATACAAGAGCCCCTCCTACACGCCTGCTGGTAGGCGCGGCTATTCGCAAAAACGTCAGATTCAAAATTGCATTTGCATTGCAACAAACTCCAAGAAATGTCCCCAATGTAACTACCAGCCCCCTCCCCACTCCCTCCACTCCTCATAGTCCTCATCCACTCCCCTAGGTCTCTTATAATCTGACAAAACAGTCAATACATATAAGATGCCACCCCACCCAAAATTCTGGGTAGTCATGTCTACCACATGTCCACATACGCATGATGTGTCACTTCCTCTAATATACCCGTGGCTACAATGAAGGAGGTGTAGAACCATGGGCCAATTAGAAAGTTCAACACACGGCATACATAGCCTGCTCATGCAAACTACTGGAAATTCAAACTAGGAATCATTTTCCTGGAAACAGAGAAATATTACAGATATCATGGCTGGTTTGAAAACTGTGTGGCTGTTGGGAGACAGTTGCATGTTTTGGTTTCTGGCTTTTTGTGAGAATATATATATTAACATTGACCTAGGGTTGAGAGACTTTACCGTTACATGGTTTAGATTGTGGGGAATGCGTTGGTTCCAGGTTTTCCCAAAAATGGTTAAGTTTGAGAAGGACAGGGCACCCAGACATCATACTAAATCATGGTGGAGGCAATGATTTGGGGAATGTACGAGGGTGTCCCTTACTTTAATGATGAAACAAGACATGGGGAAACTAACAGAACTATTTCCTCACACCATCTTTACCTTTTCCAATCTCACTCAGAGGCAACAATAGAGATGGACCAGCAGATTTAATGGTAAAATTGAGAAATCCCGGAGAAAAGTTAATAAAGCAGTTTTAGGATTCATGACAGAACTCAACCAATGATGGATTGGGAACAATAACATACAGTTCAACATGGTAAATTTCTATAGACATGATAGAGTACGGTTTAAGGTCATAATACCGGAAAAAATAAAATAAATCTCAAATTTTTTTTTATGACGTTTTTTATTCGAAATGGGGGGCTCCTCCCCCAACCCTCCTTTTTTAATTTGTTTTTTTTTTACCATTTTTTTTTAATCCCGGACCCCAAAATAAATATATAATTAAAAAAGAGAAATTCGACTTTTTTTTTTTCAAGATTTTTTTTTTACCTTTTTGTCATTCGAGATTTTTTTTTCGATATTTTGACCGACCACCATAGAGTACACCTAACTGATGAAGAAAATTAAGTGTTACTTGATAACATCAAAACAATACTCCTGATGAGCTAAAGTTCTGTACTCAGTGTACCCCAAAACAGTCCTTTTAAGGACTAATCATCATACATAAATAAACAAATACAATGAATAATAACCCAAAAACATTTATTATACCCGCAACTGCAGTTCATTGACTTATTCAAGTTTCATAATGCAATCCAACTTAAATGATAAATACAGAACAACATCACTACTCAAGTACTTATGTCAAGTAACTGCAAAATAAGAATCATGAATACAATACATGACAGTAAACTAGATAGTCAAACATTGCACACCCACACAACATAATGCCATAAGTGAAAATACACAACCTAAATTACATTGTATGGCGCATCTAAAAGTACACTACAATTTCTCCTTTAAATATTAATTTTGTTAAACTATTTTCTTTGATCTTTCTCCAAAGTCTCACATACTCAAAAGTCTGAAAACACACATGCAAACTAAAAAAGATTCTCATACCTACCAGGTCACTGACCATGGCCTTTGGCCATGGCCAGTGATTTTTAACCCCCAACGTCACTATACCTAAACAAAGTACTTGAAAAAATATATAAAACACTGACACCCCAAACTATATAGCCACGACTACCATACTACACATACCCTTGGCTCTCTGCAGTCTTTTGTAGCTTCAGATATAGGCACGAATATCAGCGAAACGGCCAGAGAAAAATTCTTTACTTCCCTTCCTGCACCTCACCATGTACCCCCCTCATCTGTGCCAGCTCCCCAAACTCTCCAGATGGCTTCCTCACCTCCCCTGCCCACTCCCTTTCACCCAAGAGCACACACTGCTTCTGTGATGCAGTTTGCTTTGAGGTTTCGGCTACTCACTGGTATAGCCGAGGCTACGGAAACCTTTGTGTTGCAAACTCAGTCCCTGGACCCCCTCCAACTACCAAATGTCACTCAGTGCTTTCTAGCCATCCCCCCACCTCTACCCTGCAAATCACTTTTTACTGTGTTTCATTTTCCCATAACCCCGGCTACAGCTTCGATTATCTCTCGCATCGAGAGAAAAACAACATGGCGGTCGTTTCATTTCTGAAAACTATGATACTGCAATGTAGCATGGGAGATATAACTATAATTTTTGGATAAGGGTGCACCCCCTTCTCTGTCAAATTTTTAAATAATGACAGCACAGAATAACCCCAACCCATGCATGGCGTGCAAGTCAATGCTTTGTGGCCAAGTGGTTTGTGGCCTGGTCCAAATCCGCCCAGTGGTTTAGGCTGTATATTTTGGAGAAAAAAAAGAGACCTTTTTTGTCCATGGGAAAATGAAATGGGAAGCAGCCGCACTTTTGGAAAGAAAATATTTTTTGGAACGCTTAATAACGTTTTGATTTTTTAACAAATCTTTAAGAAACTTTGCAGTGTGAGGGGGTGCAGACTTTTAATAACTTTAGAAATTTCGGCCAAATCGATTACTCAAATCAAAGGTTATTAACAATAGAATTGTGAGGAGTTCCTATGTGTCTATAACTCACATTAACTATAGGGTGGCTTCCGCCCTATAATATATATATATATATATATATATATATATATATTATACAGTAGTGGCCATGTAGTTATGGTTAAGTTGCTGTTTCCATAGAAAGAGCACTTTTTGGGCGACTTATTACTTCGCTCCCCCTGGACGAATCCTCACCAAAGTTTGCAGAACAAGTATATGGCCGCCCACTCTGAATGCTGTTGCAAAGTTTGGTGAGGTTTGGTCCAGGGGGGGCAAAGTTATAGGGGGGGTCCCAAAACTTCTTTTTTTCCCATTATGTCTAGACATAATGGGAAAAAGCTTTTCTCACGCGGACAGAACAGGGATTAGGCAAGCGGCTTGCGTGATGTCCACGGACATGTGATGCGCTCTCCCATTGGCTGCGGTGAAGCGTGCAGTGCATCGTATTTTTGAGAGACGCCCGCCTTCTTTGTTTATCGTTTGCATCAGAGGGCCGAGGAGCGGGATCTGCCGCCTGCACAGTAAGCTCATGCCCCGTGTCTTCTTCCCGTTCCCCCCACACCCTGCTCATGCCCCGTGTCTTCCTAAGGTTCCCCCCAAGCCCGCTCATGCCCCGTGTCTCCCTCATGTTCCCCCAACCCCCGCTCATGCCCCGTGTCTCCCTCTCGTTCCCCCCACTCCCGCTCATGCCCTGTGTCTTCCTCATGTTCCCCCCACCCCCGCTCATGCCCCGTGTCTCCCTCACGTTCCCCAAGCCCCGCTCATGCCCCGTGTCTCCCTCACGTTCCCCCACCCCCCGCTCAAGCCCCGTGTCTTCCTCATGTTCCCCCCACCCCGCGCTCATGCCCTGTATCTTCATCACATTCCCCCCACCACCCACTCATGCCTCGTGTCTTTCTCACGTTCCCCGCACCCCCCGCTCATGCCCCGTGTCTTCCTCACGTTCTCCCCCACCCCCCGCTCATGCCCCGTGTCTACCTCTTGTTCCCCCACCCCCGCTCATGCCCTGTGTCTCCCTCCCGTTCTCCCCCACCCCCTGCTCATGCCCCATGTCTCAATACCGGTCCCCCCACCCCCTCTCATGCCCCGTGTTTTCTTCCCGTTCTCCCCCCTGCTCATGCCCCGTGTCTACCTCTTGTTCCCCAAACCCCCGCTCATGCCCCGTGTCTTCCTCACGTTCGCCCCAACCCCGTTCATGCCCTGTGTCTTCCGCACGTTCTCCCCCACCCCCCGCTCATGTCCCATGTCTACCTCTTGTTCCCCCTCCCCCACTCATGCCCCGTGTCTCCCTCCTGTTCTCCCCCACCCCCCGCTCATGCCCCATGTCTCCATCCCGGTCCCCCCCGCTCATGCTCTGTGTTTTCTTTCCGTTCTCCCCCCCTGCTCATGCCCTGTGTCTACCTCTTGTTCCCCCACCCCTGCTCATGCCCAGTGTTTTCTTCCCCTTCTCCCCCACCCCCTGCTCATGCCCCGTGTCTACCTCTTGTTCCCCCCACCTCCGCTCATGCCGGTGTCTTCCTCATGTTCCCCCCACACCCGCTCATGCCCCGTGTCTTCCTCACGTTCCCCCCAACCCCTCTCATGCCCCGTGTCTCTCTCATGTTTCCCCCACCCCCTGCTCATGCCCCGTGTCTTTCTCACGTTCCCCCCACCCCCGCTCATGCCCCGTGTCTTCCTCACATTCTCCCCTACCCCCGCTCGAGCCCCGTGTCTACCTCTTGTTCCCCCACGCCCGCTCATGCCCGGTGTTTCCCTCCCGTTCTCCCCCACCCCCTGATCATGCCCCATGTCTCCATCCTGGTCCCCCACCCCCTGCTCATGCCCCGTGTCTACATCTTTTTCCCCCCACCCCCTGCTCATGCCCCGTGTCTCCCTCACATTCCCCCCACCCCCCGCTCATGCCCTGTGTCTTCCTCACATTTCCCCCACTCCCCGCTCATGCCCTGTGTCTTCCTTAGGTTCCCCTCACCCCCCGCTCATGCCCCGTGTCTTCCTCACATTCCACCAACCCCCTCTCATGCCCCGTGTCTCCCTCACGTTCCCCCCCTGCTCATGCCCCGTGTCTACCTCTTGTTCCCCCCACACCCTGTTCATGCCCTGTGTTTTCTTCCCCTTCTCCCCCACCCCCTGCTCATGCCCCGTGTCAACCTCTTGTTTCCCCCCACCCCCGCTCATGCCCCGTGTCTTCCTCATGTTCCCCCTACCCCCCGCTCATGCCCGGTGTCTCCCTCATGTTCCCCCCACCCCCGGCTCATGCCCCATGTCTCCCTCACGTTCCCCCATCCCCGCTCATGCCCCGAGTCTTCCTCACGTTCCCCCTCTCATGCCCCGTGTCTCTCTCATGTTCCCCCCACCCCCCGCTCATGCCCTGTGTCTTTCTCACGTTCCCCCAACCCCCCGCTCATGCCCCGTGTCTTCCTCACGTTCTCCCCCACCCCCCGCTCATGCCCCGGGTCTACCTCTTGTTCCCCCAGCCCCGCTCCTGCCCCGTGTCTACCTCTTGTTCCCCCACCCCCGCTCATGCCCCGTGTCTCTCTCCCATTCGCCCCCACCCCCCGCTCATGCCCCATGTCTCCATCCGGGTCCCCCACCCCCTGCTCATGTCCCGTGTCTACCTCTTTTTCCCCCCACCCTCTGCTCATGCCCCGTGTCTCCCTAACATTCCCCCACCACCCTCTCATGCCCCGTATCTTCCTCACGTTCCCCCCAACGCCCGCTCATTCCCCGTGTCTCCCTTAGGTTCCCCTAACCCCCTACTCATGCCCTGTGTCTTCCTCACATTCCCCCACCCCCCTCTCATGCCCCGTATCTTCCTCACGTTCCCCCAACGCCCACTCATGCCCCGTGTCTCCCTTAGATTCCCCTAACCCCCTACTCATGCCCTGTGTCTTCCTCACATTCCCCCACCCCCTCTCATGCCCCATGTCTCCCTCACGTTCCCTAACCCCCTGCACATGCCCCGTGTTTTTTTCCTGTTTTCCCCACCCCCGCTCATGCCCCATGTTTTCTTCCTTTTCTCTCCCCCTGCTCATGCCCCGTGTCTACCTCTTGTTCCCCCCAGCCCCGATCATGCCCCGTCTCTCCCTCACATTCCCCCCACCCCCCGCTCATGCCCGGTGTCTCCCTCATGTTCCCCCCAACCCCCGCTCATGACCTGTGTCTCCCTCACATTCCCCACACCCCCGTTCATGCCCCATTTCTTCCTCACGTTCCCCCCACGCCCCGGACATGCCCCGTGTCTTCCTCACGTTCCCCCCACCCCCGCTCATGCCCATGTCTTCCTCACATTCCCCGCACCCCCTATCATGCCCTGAATATTCCTCACGTTCCCCCACCCCCCGGTCATGCCCCGTGTCTTCCTCACATTCCACCCACCCCCCGCCCATGCCCCGTGTCTTTCTCAGGTTCCCCCAACCCCCCGCTCATGCCCCGTGTCTTCCTCACATTACTCCCACCCCCTTGCATGCCCCGTGTCTCCCACACGTTCCACCCCACACCCCTCTCATGCTCTGTGCCTCCCTCACATTCCCCCTAACCCCCCCTCATGCCCCATGTCTTTCTCACGTTCCCCCACCGCCTGCTCATGCCCTGTGTGTTCCTCACATTCCCCCCACCCACCTCTCATGCCCCGTGTCTCCCTCACTTTCCCCCACCCCACACTCATGCCCCATGTTTTGTTCCTTTTCTCTCCCCCTGCTCATGCCCCGTGTCTACCTCTTGTTCCCCCCACCCCCCGCTCATGCCCCATGTTTTCTTCCTTTTCTCTCCCCCGCTCATGCCCCGTGTTTTCTTCCCCTTCTCACCCACCCCCGCTCATGCCCCATGTCTACCTCTTGTTCCCCCGCTCATGACCTGTGTCTCCCTCACATTCCCCCCACCCCCGTTCATGCCCCGTTTCTTCCTCACATTCCCCCCATGCCCCGCACATGCCCCGTGTCTTCCTCACGTTCCCCCACCCCCCGCTCATGCCCATGTCTTCCTCACATTCCCCGCACCCCCTCTCATGCCCTGAATATTCCTCACGTTCCCCCACCCCCCGGTCATGCCCCGTGTCTTCCTCACATTCCCCCCACCCCCCGCCCATGCCCCGTGTCTTTCTCAGGTTCCCCCAACCCCTGCTCATGCCCCGTGTCTTCCTCACATTACTCCCACCCCCTTGCATGCCCCGTGTCTCCCACACGTTCCACCCCACACCCCTCTCATGCCCTGTGCCTCCCTCACATTCCCCCTACCCCCCGCTCATGCCACATGTCTTTCTCACGTTCCCCCACCGCCCGCTCATGCCCTGTGTGTTCCTCACATTCCCCCCACCCACCTCTCATGCCCCGTGTCTCCCTCACTTTCCCCCACCCCACACTCATGCCCCATGTTTTCTTCACGTTCTCCCCACCCCGCTCATGCCCCATGTTTTCTTCCCATTCTCCCAACCCCCTGCTCATGCCCCTTGTCTACCTCTTGTTCCCTCCACCCCCGCTCATGCCCCGTGTCTCCCTCCCGTTTTCCCCACCCCCTGCTCATGCCCCATGTCTCCCTCCTGGTCCCCCACACCCCTGCTCATGCCCGTGTCTCCCTCACTTCCCCCCACCCCCCGCTCATGCCCATGTCTCCCTTCCGGTCTCCCGCAACCCACGCTCATGCCCCGTGTCTAACTCTTATTCCCCCACCCCCTGCTCATGCCCCATGTCTCCCTCCCAGACCCCCACCCCCGCTCATGAACCGTGTCTACCTCTTGTTCCCCCCGCTCTTGCCCCGTGTCTTCCTCTCATTCTCCCCCACCCCCCACTCATGCCCCGTGTCTACCTCTTGTTCCCCCCGCTCTTGCCCCGTGTCTCCCTCCTGTTCTCCCCCACCCCCTGCTCATGCCCCATGTCTCCCTCCCGGTCCCCCCAACCCCCGCTCATGCCCCATGTCTACCTCTTGTTCCCCCCATCCCCAGCTCATGCCCCATTTCTACCTCCTTTTCCCCCACCCCCTCGCATGCCCCATGTCTGCCTCCTGTTCCCCCACCCACCGCTCATGCCCCGTGTCTCCCTCCTGTTCCCCCCACACCCGCTCATGCCCCATGTCTCCCTCCCAGACCCCCCCACCCCCACTCATGCCCCGTGTCCACCTCTTATTCCCCCACCCTTGCTCATGCCCTGTGTCTCCCTCCCACTCCCCTCACCCCCCGCTCATGCCCTGTGTCTTCCTCACATTCCACCACCCCCCTCTCATGCCCCGTGTCTCCCTCACGTTCTCCCCCCCTGCTCATGCCCCGTGTCTACCTCTTGTTCCCCCCACACCCCGCTCATGCCCCGTGTTTTCTTCCCCTTCTCCCCCACCCCCTGCTCATGCCCCGTGTCAACCTCTTGTTCCCCCCACCCTCGCTCATGCCCCGTGTCTTCCTCACGTTCCCCCCACCCCCCACTCATGCCCCGTGTCTTCCTCACGTTCCCCCTCTCATGCCCCGTGTCTCTCTCATGTTCCCCCCACCCCCCGCTCATGCCCCGTGTCTTCCTCACGTTCTCCCCCACCCCCCGCTCATGCCCCGTGTCTACCTCTTGTTCCCCCAGCCCCGCTCATGCCCCGTGTCTACCTCTTGTTCCCCCACCCCCGCTCATGCCCCGTGTCTCTCTCCCGTTCACCCCTACCCCCTGCTCATGCCCCATGTCTCCATCCGGGTCCCCACCCCCTGCTCATGTCCCGTGTCTACCTCTTTTTCCCCCCAACTCCTGCTCATGCCCCGTGTCTCCCTAACATTCCCCCACCACCCTCTCATGCCCCATATCTTCCTCACGTTCCCCCCAACGCCCGCTCATGCCCCGTGTCTCCCTTAGGTTCCCCTAACCCCCTACTCATGCCCTGTGTCTGCCTCACATTCCCCCACCCCCGTCTCATGCCCCGTGTTTTTTTCCCGTTTTCCCCACCCCCGTTCATAACCCATGTTTTCTTCCCGTTCTCTCCCCCTGCTCATGCCCCGTGTCTACCTCTTGTTCCCCCCACCCCCTGCTCATGCCCCGTGTTTTCTTCCCCTTCTCACCCACCCCCACTCATGCCCCATGTCTACCTCTTGTTCCCCCCACCCCCGATCATGCCCCGTTCCTCCCTCACATTCCCCCCAACCCCCGCCCATGCCCGGTGTCTACCTCATGTTCCCCCCACCCCCCGCTCATGACCTGTGTCTCCCTCACATTCCCCCCACCCCCGTTCAAGCCCCGTTTCTTCCTCACGTTCCCCCCACGCCCCGCACATGCCCCGTGTCTTCCTCACGTTCCCCCCACCCCCGCTCATGCCCATGTCTTCCTCACATTCCCCGCACCCCCTCTCATGCCCTGAATATTCCTCACGTTCCCCCACCCCCCGGTCATGCCCCGTGTCTTCCTCACATTCCCCCCACCCCCCGCCCATGCCCTGTGTCTTTCTCAGGTTCCCCCAACCCCCCGCTCATGCCCCGTGTCTTCCTCACATTACTCCCACCCCCTTGCATGCCCCGTGTCTCCCACACGTTCCACCCCACACCCCTCTCATGCCCTGTGCCTCCCTCACATTCCCCCTACCCCCCCTCATGCCCCATGTATTTCTCACGTTCCCCCACCGCCCGCTCATGCCCTGTGTGTTCCTCACATTCCCCCCACCCACCTCTCATGCCCCGTGTCTCCCTCACTTTCCCCCACCCCACACTCATGCCCCATGTTTTCTTCCTTTTCTCTCCCCCTGCTCATGCCCCGTGTCTACCTCTTGTTCCCCCCGCTCATGCCCCGTGTTTTCTTCCCCTTCTCACCCACCCCCGCTCATGCCCCATGTCTACCTCTTGTTCCCCCCACCCCCCGCTCATGACCTGTGTCTCCCTCACATTCCCCTATCCCGTTCATGCACCGTTTCTTCCTCACGTTCCCCCCACGCCCCGCACATGCCCCGTGTCTTCCTCACGTCCCCCCACCCCCGCTCATGCCCATGTCTTCCTCACATTCCCCGCACCCCCTCTCATGCCCTGAATATTCCTCACGTTCCCCCACCCCCCGGTCATGCCCCGTGTCTTCCTCACATTCCCCCAACCCCCTGCCCCGTGTCTTTCTCTGGTTCCTCCAACCCCCGCTCATGCCCCGTGTCTTCCTCACATTACTCCCACACCCTTGCATGCCCCGTGTCTCCCACACGTTCCACCCCACACCCCTCTCATGCCCTATGCCTCCCTCACATTCCCCCTACCCCCGCTCATGCCCCATGTCTTTCTCACGTTCCCCCACCGCCCGCTCATGCCCTGTGTGTTCCTCACATTCCCCCCACCCACCTCTCATGCCCCTTGTCTCCCTCACTTTCCTCCACCCCACACTCATGCCCCATGTTTTCTTCATGTTCTCCCCACCCCGCTCATGCCCCATGTTTTCTTCCCATTCTCCCCACCCCCTGCTCATGCCCCTTGTCTACCTCTTGTTCCCCCTACCCCCGCTCATGCCCCATGTCTCCCTCCCGTTTTCCCCACCCCCTGCTCATGCCCCATGTCTCCCTCCTGGTCCCCCACACCCCCGCTCATGCCCCGTGTCTCCCTCACTTCCCCCCACCTCCGCTCATGTCCCGTGTTTTCTTCCCGTTCTCCCCACCCCCGCTCATGGCCCGTGTCTACCTCTTGTTCCCCCCAACCCCGCTCATGCCCCGTGTCTCCCTCCTGTTCTCCCCCACCCCCGCTCATGCCTCCCAACCGGTTCCCCCACCTCCCGCTCATGCCCCGTGTTTTATTCCCGTTCTCCCCCACCCCCTCTCATGCCCCGTGTCTGCCGCCTGTTCCCCCCACCCACCGCTCATGCCCCGTGTCTCCCTCCTGTTCCCCCCACCCCCGCTCATGCCCCATGTCTCCCTCCCAGACCTCCCCACCCCCCGCTCATGCCCCGTGTCTCCCTCACGTTCCCCCCACCCCCGCTCATGCCCCGTGTTTTCATCCCGTTCTCCCCACCCCCCGCTAATGCCTCATGTTTTCTTCCCGTTCTCCCCCACCCCCGCTCATGCCCATGTCTCCCTCCCGGTCCCCGTCAACCCCCGCTCATGCCCCGTGTCTACCTCTTATTCCCCCACCCCCCGCTCATGCCCCGTGTTTTATTCCCGTTCTCCCCCACCCCCTCTCATGCCCCGTGTCTGCCTCCTGTTCCTCCGACCCACCGCTCATGCCCTGTGTCTCCCTCCTGTTCCCCCCACACCCGCTCATGCCCCATGTCTCCCTCCCAGACCCCCCCACCCCTGCTCATGCCCCGTGTCTACCTCTTGTTCCCCCACCCTCGCTCATGCCCTGTGTCTCCCTCCCACTCCCCCCACCCCCCGCTCATGCCCCGTGTCTCCCTCACATTCCCCCCAACCCCCGCTCATGCCCCGTGTTTTCTTCCCGTTCTCCCCCCCCGCTAATGCCTCATGTTTTCTTCCCGTTCTCCCCCACCCCC
Organism: Ambystoma mexicanum; assembly: GCF_040938575.1. Lineage (NCBI taxonomy): Eukaryota > Metazoa > Chordata > Amphibia > Caudata > Ambystomatidae > Ambystoma > Ambystoma mexicanum. The sequence continues at coordinate 1,549,484,627 of NC_090929.1, forward strand.
GCTCATGCCCATGTCTCCCTCCCGGTCTCCCGCAACCCCCGCTCATGCCCCTTGTCTACCTCTTATTCCCCCACCCCCTGCTCATGCCCCATGTCTCCCTCCCAGACCCCCCACCCCCCGCTCATGAACCGTGTCTACCTCTTGTTCCCCCCACCCCCTGCTCATGCCCTGTGTCTACCTCTTGTTCCCCCATCCCCCTGCTCATGCCCCGTGTCTACCTCTTGTTCCCCCCACCCCCCGCTCATGCCCTGTGTCTTCCTCTCATTCTCCCCCACCCCCCACTCATGCCCCATGTCTACCTCTTGTTCCCCCCGCTCTTGCCCTGTGTCTCCCTCCCGTTCTCCCCCACCCCCTGCTCATGCCCCATGTCTACCTCCCGGTCCCCCCAACCCCCGCTCATGCCCCATGTCTACCTCTTGTTCCCCCCATCCCCAGCTCATGCCCCATTTCTACCTCCTTTTCCCCCCACCCCCGCTCATGCCCCATGTCTCCCTCCTGTTCCCCCACCCCCCGCTCATGCCCCGTGTTTTATTCCCATTCTCCCTCACCCCCTCGCATGCCCCATGTCTGCCTCCTGTCCCCCCACCCACCGCTCATGCCCCATGTCTCCCTCCTGTTCCCCCTACACCCCCTCATGCCCCATGTCTCCCTCCCAGAACCCCCCACCCCCCACTCATGCCCCGTGTCTACCTCTTGTTCCCCCACCCTCGCTCATGCCCTGTGTCTCCCTCCCACTCACCTCACCCCCCGCTCATGCCCCGTGTCTTCCTCACATTCCACCACCCCCCTCTCATGCCCCGTGTCTCCCTCACGTTCTCCCCCCTGCTCATGCCCCGTGTCTACCTCTTGTTCCCCCCACACCCCGCTCATGCCCCGTGTTTTCTTCCCCTTCTCCCCCACCCCCTGCTCATGCCCCGTGTCAACCTCTTGTTCCCCCCACCCCCTGCTCATGCCCTGTGTCTACCTCTTGTTCCCCCATCCCCCTGCTCATGCCCCGTGTCTACCTCTTGTTCCCCCCACCCCCCGCTCATGCCCTGTGTCTTCCTCTCATTCTCAACCACCCCCCACTCATGCCCCGTGTCTACCTCTTGTTCCCCCTGCTCTTGCCCCATGTCTCCCTCCCGTTCTCCCCCACCCCCTGCTCATGCCCCATGTCTCCCTCCCGGTCCCCCCAACCCCCGCGCATGCCCCATGTCTACCTCTTGTTCCCCCCATCCCCAGCTCATGCCCCATTTCTACCTCCTTTTCCCCCCACCCCCGCTCATGCCCCATGTCTCCCTCCTGTTCCCCCCACCCCCCGCTCATGCCCCGTGTTTTATTCCCGTTCTCCCTCACCCCCTCGCATGCCCCATGTCTGCCTCCTGTTCCCCCACCCACCGCTCATGCCCCGTGTCTCCCTCCTGTTCCCCCCACACCCGCTCATGCCCCAGGTCTCCCTCCCAGACCCCCCCACCCCCCACTCATGCCCCGTGTCTACCTCTTGTTCCCCTACCCTCGCTCATGCCCTGTGTCTCCCTCCCACTCCCCTCACCCCCCGCTCATGCCCCGTGTCTTCCTCACATTCCACCACCCCCCTCTCATGCCCCGTGTCTCCCTCACGTTCTCCCCCCTGCTCATGCTCCGTGTCTACCTCTTGTTCCCCCCACACCCCGCTCATGCCCCCTGTTTTCTTCCCCTTCTCCCCCACCCCCTGCTCATGCCCCGTGTCAACCTCTTGTTCCCCCCACCCCCGCTCATGCCCTGTGTCTTCCTCACGTTCCCCCCACCCCCCGCTCATGCACGGTGTCTCCCTCATGTTCCCCCACCCCCCGCTCATGCCCCATGTCTCCCTCACGTTCCCCTCACCCCCGCTCATGCCCTGTGTCTTCCTCACGTTCCCCCTCTCATGCCCTGTGTCTCTCTCATGTTCCCCCCACCCCCCGCTCCTGCCCCGTGTCTTCCTCACGTTCTCCCCCACCCCCCGCTCATGATCCGTGTCTACCTCTTGTTCCCCCAGCCCCGCTCATGCCCTGTGTCTATCTCTTGTTCCCCCACCCCGGCTCATGCCCTGTGTCTCTCTCCCGTTCGCCCCCACCCCCCGCTCATGCCCCATGTCTCCATCCGGGTCCCCCACCCCCTGCTCATGTCCCGTGTCTACCTCTTTTTCCCCCCACCCCCTGCTCATGCCCCGTGTCTCCCTAACATTCCCACACCACCCTCTCATGCCACGTATCTTCCTCACGTTCCCCCCAACGCCCGCTCATGCCCCGTGTCTCCCTTAGGTTCCCCTAACCCCCTACTCATGCCCCATGTCTCCCTCACGTTCCCCAACCCCCTGCACATGCCCCGTGTTTTTCCCGTTTTCCCCACCCCCGTTCATGCCCCATGTTTTCTTCCCGTTCTCTCCCCCTGCTCATGCCCCGTGTCTACCTCTTGTTCCCCCCACCCCCCGCTCATGCCCCGTGTTTTCTTCCCCTTCTCACCCACCCCCGCTCATGCCCATGTCTACCTCTTGTTCCCCCCACCCCCGATCATGCCCCGTCTCTCCCTCACATTCCCCCCACCCCCCGCTCATGCCGGTGTCTCCCTCATGTTCCCCCCACCCCCCGCTCATGACCTGTGTCTCCCTCACATTCCCCCCACCCCCGTTCATGCCCCGTTTCTTCCTCACGTTCCCCCCACGCCCTGCACATGCCCCGTGTCTTCCTCACGTTCCCCCACCCCCCGGTCATGCCCCGTGTCTTCCTCACATTCCCCCCACCCCCCGCCCATGCCCGGTGTCTTTCTCAGGTTCCCCCAACCCCCCGCTCATGCCCCGTGTCTTCCTCACATTACTCCCACCCCCTTGCATGCCCCGTGTCTCCCACACGTTCCACCCCACACCCCTCTCATGCCCTGTGCCTCCCTCACATTCCCCCCACCCCCCCTCATGCCCCATGTCTTTCTCACGTTCCCCCACCGCCCGCTCATGCCCTGTGTGTTCCTCACATTCCCCCCACCCTCCTCTCATGCCCCGTGTCTCCCTCACTTTCCCCCACCCCACACTCATGCCCCATGTTTTCTTCCTTTTCTCTCCCCTGCTCATGCCCCGTGTCTACCTCTTGTTCCCCCTACCCCCCGCTCATGCCCCGTGTTTTCTTCCCCTTCTCACCCACCCCCGCTCATGCCCCATGTCTACCTCTTGTTCCCCCCACCCCCCGCTCATGACCTGTGTCTCCCTCACATTCCCCCCACCCCCGTTCATGCCCCGTTTCTTCCTCACGTTCCCCCCACGCCCCGCACATGCCCGGTGTCTTCCTCACGTTCCCCCACCCCCGCTCATGCCCATGTCTTCCTCACATTCCCCGCACCCCCGCACATGCCCCGTGTCTTCCTCACGTTCCCCCACCCCCCGGTCATGCCCCGTGTCTTCCTCACATTCCCCCCACCCCCCGCCCATGCCCCGTGTCTTTCTCAGGTTCCCCCAACCCCCCGCTCATGCCCCGTGTCTTCCTCACATTACTCCCACCCCCTTGCATGCCCCGTGTCTCCCACACGTTCCACCCCACACCCCTCTCATGCCCTGTGCCTCCCTCACATTCCCCCTACCCCCCTCATGCCCCATGTCTTTCTCACGTTCCCCCACCGCCCGCTCATGCCCTGTGTGTTCCTCACATTCCCCCACCCACCTCTCATGCCCCGTGTCTCCCTCACTTTCCCCCACCCCACACTCATGCCCCATGTTTTCTTCACGTTCTCCCCACCCCGCTCATGCCCCATGTTTTCTTCCCATTCTCCCCACCCCCTGTTCATGCCCCTTGTCTACCTTTTGTTCCCCCCACCCCCGCTCATGCCCCGTGTCTCCCTCCCGTTTTCCCCACCCCCTGCTCATGCCCCATGTCTCCCTCCTGGTCCCCCACAACTCCGCTCATGCCCCGTGTCTCCCTCACTTCCCCCCACCCCCCGCTCATGTCCCGTGTTTTCTTCCCGTTCTCCCCACCCCCGCTCATGGCCCGTGTCTACCTCTTGTTCCCCCCAACCCCGCTCATGCCCCGTGTCTCCCTCCCGTTCTCCCCCACCCCCGCTCATGCCCCATGTCTCCCAACCGGTTCCCCCACCCCCCGCTCATGCCCCATGTTTTATTCCCGTTCTCCCCCACCCCCTCTCATGCCCCGTGTCTGCCGCCTGTTCCCCCCACCCACCGCTCATGCCCCGTGTCTCCCTCCTGTTCCCCCCACCCCCGCTCATGCCCCATGTCTCCCTCACGTTCCCCCCACCCCCCGCTCATGCCCCATGTTTTATTCCCGTTCTCCCCCACCCCCTCTCATGCCCCGTGTCTGCCGCCTGTTCCCCCCACCCACCGCTCATGCCCCGTGTCTCCCTCCTGTTCCCCCCACCCCCCGCTCATGCCCCGTGTCTCCCTCACGTTCCCCCCACCCCCGCTCATGCCCCGTGTTTTCTTCCCGTTCTCCCCACCCCCGCTAATGCCTCATGTTTTCTTCCCGTTCTCCCCCACCCCCGCTCATGCCCATGTCTCCCTCCCGGTCCCCCTCAACCCCCGCTCATGCCCCGTGTCTACCTCTTATTCCCCCACCCCCCGCTCACGCTCCGTGTTTTATTCCCGTTCTCCCCCACCCCCTCTCATGCCCCGTGTCTGCCTCCTGTTCCCCCCACCCACCGCTCATGCCCTGTGTCTCCCTCCTGTTCCCCCCACACCCGCTCATGCCCCATGTCTCCCTCCCAGACTCCCCCACCCCCCACTCATGTCCCGTGTCTACCTCTTGTTCCCCCACCCTCGCTCATGCCCTGTGTCTCCCTCCCACTCCCCCCACCCCCCGCTCATGCCCCGTGTCTCCCTCACATTCCCCCCACCCCCCGCTCATGCCCTGTGTTATCTTCCCGTTCTCCCCACCCCCGCTAATGCCTCATGTTTTCTTCCCGTTCTCCCCCACCCCGGCTCATGCCCATGTCTCCCTCCCGGTTTCCCGCAACCCCCGCTCATGCCCCGTGTCTACCTCTTATTCCCCCACCCCCTGCTCATGCCCAATGTCTCCCTCCCAGACCCCCCACCCCCCGCTCATGAACCTTGTCTACCTCTTGTTCCCCCCACCCCCTGCTCATGCCCTGTGTCTACCTCTTGTTCCCCCATCCCCCTGCTCATGCCCCGTGTCTACCTCTTGTTCCCCCCACCCCCCGCTCATGCCCTGTGTCTTCCTCTCATTCTCCCCCACCCCCCACTCATGCCCCGTGTTTACCTCTTGTTCCCCCCGCTCTTGCCCCGTGTCTCCCTCCCGTTCTCCCCCACCCCCTGCTCATGCCCCATGTCTCCCTCCCGGTCCCCCCAACCCCCGCTCATTCCCCATGTCTACCTCTTGTTCCCCCCATCCCCAGCTCATGCCCCATTTCTACCTCCTTTTCCCCCCACCCCCGCTCATGCCCCATGTCTCCCTCCTGTTCCCCCACCCCCTGCTCATGCCCCGTGTTTTATTCCCGTTCTCCCTCACCCCCTCGCATGCCCCATGTCTGCCTCCTTTTCCCCCACCCACTGCTCATGCCCCGTGTCTCCCTCCTAATCCCCCCACACCCGCTCATGCCCCATGTCTCCCTCCCAGACCCCCCCACGCCCCACTCATGCCCTGTGTCTACCTCTTGTTCCCCCACCCTCGCTCATGCCCTGTGTCTCCCTCCCACTCCCCTCACCCCCCGCTCATGCCCCGTGTCTTCCTCACATTCCACCACCCCCCTCTCATGCCCCGTGTCTCCCTCACGTTCTCCCCCCTGCTCATGCCCCGTGTCTACCTCTTGTTCCCCCCACACCCCGCTCATGCCCCGTGTTTTCTTCCCCTTCTCCCCCACCCCCTGCTCATGCCCCGTGTCAACCTCTTGTTCCCCCACCCCCTGCTCATGCCCTGTGTCTACCTCTTGTTCCCCCATCCCCCTGCTCATGCCCCGTGTCTACCTCTTGTTCCCCCCACCCCCCGCTCATGCCCTGTGTCTTCCTCTCATTCTCCCCCACCCCCCACTCATGCCCCGTGTCTACCTCTTGTTCCCCCTGCTCTTGCCCCGTGTCTCCCTCCTGTTCTCCCCCACCCCCTGCTCATGCCCAATGTCTCCCTCCCGGTCCCCCCAACCCCCGCTCATGCCCCATGTCTACCTCTTGTTCCCCCCATCCCCAGCTCATGCCCCATTTCTACCTCCTTTTCCCCCCACCCCCGCTCATGCCCCATGTCTCCCTCCTGTTCCCCCACCCCCCGCTCATGCCCCGTGTTTTATTCCCGTTCTCCCTCACCCCCTCGCATGCCCCATGTCTGCCTCCTGTTCCCCCACCCACCGCTCATGCCCCGTGTCTACCTCCTGTTCCCCCCACACCCGCTCATGCCCCATGTCTCCCTCCCAGACCCCCCCACCCTCCACTCATGCCCCGTGTCTACCTCTTGTTCCCCCACCCTCGCTCATGCCCTGTGTCTTCCTCACATTCCACCACCCCCCTCTCATGCCCCGTGTCTCCCTCACGTTCTCCCCCCTGCTCATGCCCCGTGTCTACCTCTTGTTCCCCCCACACCCCGCTCATGCCCCGTGTTTTCTTCCCCTTCTCCCCCACCCCCTGCTCATGCCCTGTGTCAACCTCTTGTTCCCCCCACCCCCGCTCATGCCCCGTGTCTTCCTCACGTTCCCCCCACCCCCCGCTCATGCCCGGTGTCTCCCTCATGTTCCCCCCACCCCCCGCTCATGCCCCGTGTCTTCCTCACGTTCCCCCTCTCATGCCCCGTGTCTCTCTCATGTTCCCCCCACCCCCCGCTCATGCTCTGTGTCTTCCTCACGTTCTCCCCCACCCCCGCTCATGCCCCGTGTCTACCTCTTGTTCCCCCAGCCCCGCTCATGCCCCGTGTCTACCTCTTGTTCCCCCACGCCCGCTCATGCCCCGTGTCTCTCTCCCGTTCTGCCCCACCACCCGCTCATGCCCCATGTCTCCATCCGGGTCCCCCACCCCCTGCTCATGTCCCGTGTCTACCTCTTTTTCCCCCACCCGCTGCTCATGCCCCGTGTCTCCCTAACATTCCCCCACCACCCTCTCATGCCCCGTATCTTCCTCACGTTCCCCCCAACGCCCGCTCATGCCCCGTGTCTCCCTTAGGTTCCCCTAACCCCCTACTCATGCCCTGTGTCTTCCTCACATTCCCCCACCCCCTCTCATGCCCCGTGTCTCCCTCACGTTCCCCCCACCCCCGATCATGCCCCGTCTCTCCCTCACATTCCCCCCACCCCCCGCTCATGCCCGGTGTCTCCCTCATGTTCCCCCCACCCCCCGCTCATGACCTGTGTCTCCCTCACATTCCCCCCACCCCCGTTCATGCCCCGTTACTTCCTCACATTCCCCCCACGCCCCGCACATGCCCCGTGTCTTCCTCACATTCCCCCCACCCCCGCTCATGCCCATGTCTTCCTCACATTCCCTGCACCCCCTCTCATGCCCTGAATATTCCTCACGTTCCCCCACCCCCGGTCATGCCCCGTGTCTTCCTCACATTCCCCCCACCCCCTGCCCATGCCCCGTGTCTTTCTCAGGTTCCCCCAACCCCCCGCTCATGCCCCGTGTCTTCCTCACATTACTCCCACCCCCTTGCATGCCCCGTGTCTCCCACATGTTCCACCCCACACCCCTCTCATGCCCTGCGCCTCCCTCACATTCCCCCTACCCCCCCCTCATGCCCCATGTCTTTCTCACGCTCCCCCACCGCCCGCTCATGCCCTGTGTTTTCCTCACATTCCCCCCACCCACCTCTCATGCCCCGTGTCTCGCTCACTTTCCCCCACCCCACACTCATCCCCATTGTTTTCTTCACGTTCTCCCCACCCCGCTGATGCCCCATGTTTTCTTCCCATTCTCCCCACCCCCTGCTCATGCCCCTTGTCTACCTCTTGTTCCCCCACCCCCGCTCATGCCCCGTGTCTCCCTCCTGTTTTCCCCACCCCCTGCTCATGTCCCATGTCTCCCTCCTGGTCCTCCCCACCCCCGCTCATGCCCCGTGTCTCCCTCACTTCCCCCCACCCCCCGCTCATGTCCCGTGTTTTCTTCCCGTTCCCCCCACCCCCGCCCATGCCCCGTGTCTTTCTCAGGTTCCCCCAACCCCCCGCTCATGCCCCGTGTCTTCCTCACATTACTCCCACCCCCTTGCATTCCCCGTGTCTCCCACACGTTCCACCCCACATCCCTCTCATGCCCTGTGCCTCCCTCACATTCCCCCTACCCCCCCTCATGCCCCATGTCTTTCTCACGTTCCCCCACCGCCCGCTCATGCCCTGTGTGTTCCTCACATTCCCCCCACCCACCTCTCATGCCCCGTGTCTCCCTCAATTTCCCCTACCCCAAACTCATGCCCCATGTTTTCTTCACGTTCTTCCCACCCTGCTCATGCCCCATGTTTTCTTCCCATTCTCCCCACCCCCTGCTCATGCCCCTTGTCTACCTCTTGTTCCCCCCACCCCCGCTCATGCCCCGAGTCTCCCTCCCGTTTTCCCCACCCCCTGCTCATGCCCCATGTCTCCCTCCTGGTCCCCCCCACCCCCGCTCATGCCCCGTGTCTCCCTCACTTCCCCCCACCCCCTGCTCATGTCCCGTGTTTTCTTCCCGTTCTCCCCACCCCCGCTCATGGCCCGTGTCTACCTCTTGTTCCCCCAACCCCGCTCATGCCCCGTGTCTCCCTCCCGTTCTCCCCCACCCCTGCTCATGCCCCATGTCTCCCAACCGGTTCCCCCACCCCCCACTCATGCCCCGTGTTTTATTCCCGTTCTCCCCCACCCCCTCTCATGCCCCGTGTCTGCCGCCTGTTCCCCCCACCCACCGCTCATGCCCCGTGTCTCCCTCCTGTTCCCCCAACCCCCGCTCATGCCCCATGTCTCCCTCCCAGACCACCCCGCCCCCCGCTCATGCCCCGTGTCTCCCTCACGTTCCCCCCACCCCCGCTCATGCCCCGTGTTTTCTTCCCATTCTCCCCACCCCCCGCTAATGCCTCATGTTTTCTTCCCGTTCTCCCCCACCCCCGCTCATGCCCATGTCTCCCTCCCGGTCCCCCTCAACCCCCGCTCATGCCCCGTGTCTACCTCTTATTCCCCCACCCCCCGCTCATGCCCTGTGTTTTATTCCCGTTCTCCCCCACCCCCTCCCATGCCTCGTGTCTGCCTCCTGTTCCCCCCACCCACCGCTCATGCCCTGTGTCTCCCTCCTGTTCCCCCCACCCCCGCTCATGCCCCATGTCTCCCTCCCAGACCCCACCACCCCCCGCTCATGCCCCGTGTCTACCTCTTGTTCCCCCACCCTCGCTCATGCCCTGTGTCTCCCTCCCACTCCCCCCACCCCCAGCTCATGCCCCGTGTCTCCCTCACATTCCCCCCACCCCCGCTCATGCCCCGTGTTTTCTTCCCGTTCTCCCCACCCCCCGCTAATGCCTCATGTTTTCTTCCCGTTCTCCCCCACCCCCGCTCATGCCCATGTCTCCCTCCCGGTCCCCTGCAACCCCTGCTCATGCCCCGTGTCTACCTCTTATTCCCCCACCCCCTGCTCATGACCCATGTCTCCCTCCCAGACCCCCCACCCCAGCTCATGAACCGTGTCTACCTCTTGTTCCCCTCACCCCCTGCTCATGCCCTGTGTCTACCTCTTGTTCCCCCATCCCCCTGATCATGCCCCGTGTCTACCTCTTGTTCCCCCCACCCCCCGCTCATGCCCTGTGTCTTCCTCTCATTCTCCCCCACCCCCCACTCATGCCCCGTGTCTACCTCTTGTTCCCCCCGCTCTTGCCCCGTGTCTCCCTCCCGTTCTCCCCCACCCCCTGCTCATGCACCGTGTCTCCCTCCTGTTCCCCCCACCCCCGCTCATGCCCAATGTCTCCCTCCCAGACCCCCCAACCCCCGCTCATGCCCCGTGTCTACCTCTTTTTCCCCCACCCCCCGCTCATGCCCTGTATCTCCCTCCCACTCCCCCCACTCCCCGCTCATGCCCATGTCTCCCTCACATTCCCCCCACCCCACGCTCATGCCCCGTGTTCTCTTCCCATTCTCCCCACCCCCCGCTAATGCCTCATGTTTTCTTCCCGTTCGCCCCACCCCTGCTCATGCCCCGTGTTTTCTTCCCGTTCTCCCCCCTGCTCATGCCCCGTGTCTACCTTTTTTTCCCCCCACACCCCGCTCATGCCCTGTGTTTTCTACACATTCTCCCCCAAACCCCGCTCATGGCCCGTGTCTACCTCTTAAACCCCCACCCGCCGCTCATGCCCCATGTCTCCCTCCCGTTCTCCCCCGCCCCCCGCTCATGCAAAGTGTCTCCCTCCCGATCCCCCCGACCCCACGCTCATGCCCAGTGTCTACCTCTTGTTCCCCCCACCCCCTCTCATGCCCTGCGTCTCCCTCACGTTCCCCCCAACCCCCTCTCATGCCCCGTGTCTCCTTCACGTTCCCCCCACCCCCCGCTCATGCCCCGTTTCTTTCTCACGTTCCCCCAGCCCCCGCTCATGCCCCGTGTGTTCCTCACGTCCCTGCACCCCCCTCTCATGCCCCGTGTCTCCCTCACTTCCCTCCACCCCCCGCTCATGCCCCGTGTTTTCTTCCCGTTCTCCCCACCCCCGCCTATTCCCCGTGTCTACCTCTTGTTCCCCCCAACCCTGCTCATGCCCCGTGTCTCCCTCCCGTTCCCCCCACCCCCCTCTCATGCCCTGTATCTTCCTCACATTCCCCCCTCCCCCATCTCATGCCCCATGTTTTCTTCCCATTCTCCCCACCCCCGCTCATGCCCCGTGTCTGCCTCCTGTTCCCCCACCCCCGCTCATGCCCCGTGTCTCCCTCCTGTTCCCCCCACCCCCGCTCATGCCCCATGTCTCCCTCCCAGACCCCCCCACCCACCGCTCATGCCCCGTGTCTACCTCTTTTTCCCCCACCTCCCGCTCATGCCCTGTGTCTCCCTCCCACTCCCCCCACCCCCCGCTCATGCCTGTGTCTCCCTCACGTTCCCCCCACACCCCGCTCATGCCCCGTGTTTTCTTCCCGTTCTCCCCACCCCCCGCTAATGCCTCATGTTTTCTTCCTGTTCTCCCCCACCCCCGCTCATGACCATGTCTCCCTCCCGGTCCCCCGCAACCCCCGCTCATGCCCCGTGTCTACATCTTGTTCCCCCACCCCCCGCTCATGCCCAGTGTCTACCTCTTGTTCCCCCCACCCCCTCTCATGCACTGTATCTTCCTCACATTCCCCCAACCACCCGCTCATGCCCGGTGTCTCACTCATGTTCCCCCCACCCCCGCTCATGCCCCGTGTCTCCCTCACATTACTCCCACCTCCCGCTCATGCCCCGTGTCTTCCTCACATTCCCCCCACCCCCCGCTCATGCCCCGTGTCTTCCTCACGTTCCCTCCACCCCCTGCTCATGCCCGTGTCTTCCTCACGTTCCCCCCACCCCCTGCTCATACCCCGTGTCTTTCCCATGTTCTCCCCACCCCCCGCTCATGCCCCGTGTCTTCCTCACATTACTCCCACCCCCTCTCATGCCCTGTGTCTCCCTCACGTTCCCCCCAACCCCCTCTCATGCCCCGTGTCTCCTTCACGTTCCCCCCACCCCCCGCTCATGCCCCGTTTCTTTCTCACGTTCCCCCAGCCCCCGCTCATGCCCCGTGTGTTCCTCACGTCCCTGCACCCCCCTCTCATGCCCCGTGTCTCCCTCACTTCCCTCCACCCCCCGCTCATGCCCTGTGTTTTCTTCCCGTTCTCCCCACCCCCGCCTATTCCCCGTGTCTACCTCTTGTTCCCCCAACCCTGCTCATGCCCCGTGTCTCCCTCCCGTTCCCCCCACCCCCCTCTCATGCCCTGTATCTTCCTCACATTCCCCCCTCCCCCATCTCATGCCCCATGTTTTCTTCCCATTCTCCCCACCCCCGCTCATGCCCCGTGTCTGCCTCCTGTTCCCCCACCCCCGCTCATGCCCCGTGTCTCCCTCCTGTTCCCCCCACCCCCGCTCATGCCCCATGTCTCCCTCCCAGACCCCCCCACCCCCCGCTCATGCCCCGTGTCTACCTCTTTTTCCCCCACCTCCCGCTCATGCCCTGTGTCTCCCTCCCACTCCCCCCACCCCCCGCTCATGCCTGTGTCTCCCTCACGTTCCCCCCACACCCCGCTCATGCCCCGTGTTTTCTTCCCGTTCTCCCCACCCCCCGCTAATGCCTCATGTTTTCTTCCTGTTCTCCCCCACCCCCGCTCATGACCATGTCTCCCTCCCGGTCCCCCGCAACCCCCGCTCATGCCCCGTGTCTACATCTTGTTCCCCCACCCCCCGCTCATGCCCCGTGTCTACCTCTTGTTCCCCCCACCCCCCTCTCATGCCCTGTGTCTTCCTCACGTTCCCCCCACCCCACTCTCATGCCCCATATCTTCCTCACGTTCCCCCCACCCCCTGCTCATGCCCCGTGTCTTTCCCATGTTCTCCCCAACCCCCGCTCATGTCCCGTGTCTTTCTCACGTTCCCCACCCCCTGCTCATGCCCCGTGTGTTCCTCACGTCCCTGCACCCCCCTCTCATGCCCTGTGTCTCCCTCACTTCCCTCCACTCCCCGCTCATGCCCCGTGTTTTCTTCCCGTTCTACCCCATCCCCAGCTCATGCCCCATGTCTCCCTCCCGGTCTCCCCACCCTCGCTCATGCCCCGTGTCTGCCTCCTGTTCCCCCCACCCCCCGCTCATGCCCCGTGTCTCCCTCCTGTTCCCCCCACACCCTGCTCATGCCCCATGTCTACCTCTTGTTCCCCCCAACCCCCACTCATGCCCCGTGTCTATCTCTTGATCCCCCCCGCTCATGCCCGTGTCTCCCTCCCATTCTCCCCCAGCCCCTGCTCATGCCCCATGTCTCCCTCCCGGTCCCCCCCAACCCCCGCTCATGCCGCATGTCTCCCTCCTGTTCCCCTCACCCCCGCTCATGCCCCGTGTTTTCTTCCCATTCTCCCCCTCCCCCTGCTCATGCCCCATGTCTGCCTCCTGTTCCCCCCACCACCCGCTCATGACCCGTGTCTCCCTCCTGTTCCCCCCACCCCGCTCATGCCTCGTGTCTCCCTCCTGTTCCCCCCACCCCCCGCTCATGCCCCATGTCTCCCTCCCAGGACCCCCCACCCCCCGCTCATGCCCTGTGTCTTCCTCACGTTCCCCCCCACCACCCTCTCATGCCCCGTGTTTTCTTCCCATTCTCCACCTCCCCCCGCTCATGCCCCATGTCTGCCTCCTGTTCCCCCCACCTCCCGCTCATGCCCCGTGTCTCCCTCCTGTTCCCCCCACCCCCCGCTCATGCCCCATGTCTCCCTCCCAGAACCCCCCGCTCATGCCCCTTGTCTACCTCTTGTTCCCCCCACCCCCTGCTCATGTCCCGTGTCTGCCTCTTGTTCCCCCACCCCCCTGCTCATGCCCCGTGTCTAACTCTTGTTCCCCCCACCCCCGCTCATGCCCCGTGTCTACCTCCTGTCCTCCCCACCCCCCGCTCATGCCCCGTGTCTTCCTCCCATTCTCCCCCACCCCCCACTCATGTCCCGTGTCTACCTCTTGTTCCCCCCACCCCTGCTCATGCCCCGTGTCTCCCTCCCGTTCTCCTCCACCTCCTGCTCATGCCCCATGTCTCCCTCCCGGTCCCCCCCACCCCCCGCTCATGCCCCATGTCTATCTCTTGTTCCCCCCACCCCCCGCTCATGCCCCGTGTCTACCTCCTTTTCCCCCACCCCCCCTCATGCCCATGTCTCCCTCCTGTTCCCCCCACCCCCGCTCATGCACTGTGTCTCCCTCCTGTCCCCCCACCCCTCGCTCATGACCCGTGTCTACCTCTTGTTCCCCCCACCTTTGCTCATGCCCCGTGTCTACCTCGTGTTCCCCCCACCCCTGCTCATGCCCCGTGTCTTTCTCACATTCGCCCCACCCCCCGCTCATGCCCTGTGTCTTCCTCACGTTCCCCCCACCACTCTCTCATGCCATGTGTCTCCCTCACTTTCCTCCCACCCCCCGGTCAGGCCCCGTGTTTTCTTCCCGTTCTACCCAACCCCGCTCATGCGCCGTGTTTTCTTCCCGTTCTCCCCCAACCCCCGCTCATGCCCCGTGTCTACCTCTTGTTCCCCCACCCCTGATCATGCCCATTGTCTCCCTCCCGTTCTCCCACAACCCCGCTCATGCCCCATGTCTCCCTCCCAGTCCCCCTACCCCCTGCACATGCCCCGTGTCTCCCTCACATTCCCTCCACCCCCCTATCATGCCCCATATCTTCCTCACATTCCCCCCACACCCTGCTCATGCCCCGTGTCTTTGTTACGTTCCCCCCACCCCCCGCTCATGCCCCGTGTTTTCTACACCTTCTCCCCCAACCCCCGCTCATGCCCCGTGTCTACCTTTTGTTCCCCCCACACCCCGCTCATGCCCCGTGTTTTCTATACCTTCTCCCCCAACCCCTGCACATGGCCCGTGTCTACCTCTTAATCCCCCCACCCCCGCTCATGCCCCATGTCCCCCTCCCGTTCTCCCCCACCCCCCGCTCATGCAAAATGTCTCCCTCCCGATCCCCCCGACCCCCCTCTCATGCCCTGTATCTTCCTCACATTCCCCCAACCACCCGCTCATGCCCGGTGTCTCACTCATGTTCCCCCCACCCCCGCTCATGCCCCGTGTCTCCCTCACATTCCTCCCTCCTCCCGCTCATGCCCCGTGTCTTCCTCACGTTCCCCCCAGCCCCCCGCTCATGCCCCGTGTCTTCCTCATGTTCCCTCCACCCCCTGCTCATGCCCCATGTCTTCCTCACGTTCCCCCCACCCCCTGCTCATGCCCCGTGTCTTTCCCATGTTCTCCCCACCCCCGCTCATGCCCCGTGTCTTCCTCACATTACTCCCAACCCCTCTCATTCCCTGTGTCTCCCTCACGTTCCCCCCACCCCCCTCTCATGCCCCGTGTCTCCCTCACGTTCCCCCCACCCCCCGCTCATGCCCCGTTTCCTCCTCACATTCCCCCCACCCCCTGCTCATGCATCGTGTCTTCGTTACGTTCCCCCCACCCCCCGCTCATGCCACGTGTCTTCCTTACATTTCCCCCACCCCCTTCTCATGCCCCATGTCTCCCTCACGTTCCCCCCACCCCCTGCTCATGCCCCGTGTTTTCTTCCCATTCTCCCCACCCCCCGCTAATGCCTCATGTTTTCTTCCTGTTCTCCCCACCCCTGCTCATGCCCCGTGTTTTCTTCCCGTTCTCCCCCTGCTCATGCCCCGTGTCTACCTTTTGTTCCCCCCACACCCCGCTCATGCCCCGTGTTTTCTATACCTTCTCCCCCAACCCCCGCACATGGCCCGTGTCTACCTCTTAATCCCCCCACCCCCGCTCATGCCCCATGTCCCCCTCCCGTTCTCCCCCACCCCCCGCTCATGCAAAATGTCTCCCTCCCGATCCCCCCGACCCCCCTCTCATGCCCTGTATCTTCCTCACATTCCCCCAACCACCCGCTCATGCCCGGTGTCTCACTCATGTTCCCCCCACCCCCGCTCATGCCCCGTGTCTCCCTCACATTCCTCCCTCCTCCCGCTCATGCCCCGTGTCTTCCTCACGTTCCCCCCAGCCCCCCGCTCATGCCCCGTGTCTTCCTCATGTTCCCTCCACCCCCTGCTCATGCCCCATGTCTTCCTCACGTTCCCCCCATCCCCTGCTCATGCCCCGTGCCTTTCCCATGTTCTCCCCACCCCCGCTCATGCCCCGTGTCTTCCTCACATTACTCCCAACCCCTCTCATTCCCTGTGTCTCCCTCACGTTCCCCCCACCCCCCTCTCATGCCCCGTGTCTCCCTCACGTTCCCCCCACCCCCCGCTCATGCCCCGTTTCTTTCTCACATTCCCCCACCCCCCGCTCATGCCCCGTGTGTTCCTCACGTCCCTGCACCCCCCTCTCATGCCCCGTGTCTCCCTCACTTCCCTCCACCCCTCGCTCATGCCCTGTGTTTTCTTTCCGTTCTCCCCACCCCCGCCTATGCCCCGTGTCTACCTCTTGTTCCGCCCAACCCTGCTCATGCCCCATGTCTCCCACCCGTTCCCCCCACCCCCCTCTCATGCCCTGTATCTTCCTCACATTCCCCCCACCCCCTGCTCATGCCCCGTGTCTTCCTCATGTTCCCCCCACATCCCGCTCATGTCCTGGGTCTTCCTCAGGTCCCCCCATCCCCTCTCATGCCCTATGTCTCCCTCACGTTCCCCCCACCCCCCGCTCATGCCCCGTGTTTTCTTCCCATTCTCCCCCACCCCCGCTCATGCCCCGTGTCTGCCTCCTGTTCCCCAACCCCTGCTCATGCCCCGTGTCTCCCTCCTGTTCCCCTCACCCCCGCTCATGCCCCATGTCTCCCTCCCAGACCCCCCCACCCCCCGCTCATGCCCCGTGTCTACCTCTTGTTCCCCCACCCCCTGCTCATGCCCTGTGTCTCCCTCCCACTCCCCACTCCCCCCACCCCCCGCTCCTGCCCGTGTCTCCCTCACATTCCCCCCGCTCATGCCCCGTGTTCTCTTCCCGTTCTCCCCATCCCCCGCTAATGCCTCATGTTTTCTTCCTGTTCTCCCAACCCTCGCTCATGACCATGTCTCCCTCCCGGTCCCCCGCAACCCCCGCTCATGCCCCGTGTCTACCTCTTGTTCCTCCACCCCCGCTCATGCCCTGTGTCTACCTCTTGTTCCCCCCACCCCCCTCTCATGCCCCGTGTCTTCCTCACGTTCCCCCCACCCCACTCTCATGCCCCGTATCTTCCTCAGGGTCCCCCACCCCCTGCTCATGCCCCGTGTCTTTCCCATGTTCTCCCCAACCCCCGCTCATGCCCCGTGTCTTTCTCACGTTCCCCCACCCCCGATCATGCCCCGTGTGTTCCCCACGTCCCTGCACCCCCCTCTCATGCCCCGTGTCTCCCTCACTTCCCTTCACCCCCCGCTCATGCCCCGTGTTTTCTTCACGTTCTCCCCACCCCCACTCATGCCCCGTGTCTACCTCTTGTTCTCCCCCAACCCCGATCATGCCCCGTGTCTCCCTCCCGTTCTCCCCCACCCCCAGCTCATGCCCCATGTCTCCCTCCCAGTCTCCCCACCCCCCGCTCATACCCTGTGTCTGCCTCACGTTCCCCCCACCCCCTGCTCATGCCTCATGTCTTCCTTACGTTCCCCCCACCCCCCGCTTATGCCTCGTGTTTTCTACACCTTCTCCCCCAACCCCTGCTCATGGCCCGTGTCTACCTCTTAATCCCCCCACCCCACGCTCATGCCCCATGTCTCCCTCCCGTTCTCCCCCACCCCCCGCTCATGCAAAATGTCTCCCTCCCGATCCCCCGACCCTTCGTTCATGCCCTGTATCTTCCTCACATTCCCCCCACCACCCGCTCAAGCCCGGTGTCTCACTCATGTTCCCCCCACCACTCGCTCATGCCCGGTGTCTCACTCATGTTCCCCCCACCCCCGCTGATGCCCCGTGTCTCCCTCACATTCCTCCCACCTCCCGCTCATGCCCCGTATCTCCCTCCCGTTCTCCCCACCCCCCGCTCATGCCCCATGTCTCCCTCCCAGTCCCCCCAACCCCCGCTCATGCCCCATGTCTCCCTCCCGGTCCCCCCACCCCCTGCACATGCCCTGTGTCTCCCTCACGTTCCCTCCACCCCCCTATCATGCCCCATATCTTCCTCACATTCCCCCCACCCCCTGCTCATGCATCGTGTCTTCGTTACGTTCACCCCACCCCCCGCTCATGCCACGTGTCTTCCTTACGTTCCCCCCACCCCCTTCTCATGCCCCATGTCTCCCTCACGTTGCCCCCACCCCCCGCTCATGCCCCATGTTTTATTCCCGTTCTCCCCACCCCTGCTCATGTCCCGTGTTTTCTTCCCGTTCTCCCCCCTGCTCATGCCCCGTGTCTACCTTTTGTTCCCGCCACACTCCGCTCATGTCCCGTGTTTTCTACACCTTCTCCCCCAACCCCCACTCATGGCCCGTCTCTACCTCGTAATCCCCCCACCCCCCGCTCATGCCCCATGTCTCCCTCCCGTTCT
Source organism: Ambystoma mexicanum (assembly GCF_040938575.1). Taxonomy (NCBI): domain Eukaryota; kingdom Metazoa; phylum Chordata; class Amphibia; order Caudata; family Ambystomatidae; genus Ambystoma; species Ambystoma mexicanum. Next base: position 1,549,502,643 of record NC_090929.1, read on the forward strand.
CCCCAACCCCCGCTCATGCAAAATGTCTCCCTCCCGATCCCCCAGACCCCACGCTCATGCCCACTGTCTCACTCATGGACCCCCACCCCCGCTCATGGCCTGTGTCTCCCTCACATTCCTCCCACCTCCCGCTCATGCCCCGTGTCTTCCTCACATTCCCCCCACCCCACGCTCATGCCCCGTGTCTTCCTCATGCTCCCTCGACCCCCTGCTCATGCCCCGTGTCTTCCTCACGTTCCCCCACCCCCTGCTCATGCCCCGTGTCTTTCCCATGTTCTCCCCACCCCCCGCTCATGCCCGTGTCTTCCTCACATTACTCCCACCCCCTCTCATGCCTGTGTCTCCCTGATGTTCCCCCCACCCCCATTCATGCCCCGTGTCTCCCTCATGTTCCCCCATCCCCCGCTCATGCCCCGTTTCTTTCTCACGTTCCCCCACCCCCCGCTCATGCCCCATGTGTTCCTCACGTCCCTGCACCCCCCTCTCATGCCCCGTGTCTCCCTCACTTCCCTCCACCCCCCGCTCATGCCCCGTGTTTTCTTCCCATTCTCCCCACCCCCGCCTATGCCCCGTGTCTACCTCTTGTTCCCCCCAACCCTGCTCATGCCCCGTGTCTCCCTCCCGTTGCCCTGTCCCCCTCTCATGCCCTGTATCTTCCTCACATTCCCCCCACCCCCCGCTCATGCCCCGTGTCTTCTTCACGTTCCCCCCACATCCCGCTCATGCCCCGGGTCTTCCTCACATTCCCCCCACCCCCTCTCATGCCCTATGTCTCCCTCACATTCCCCCCACCCCCCGCTCATGCCCCGTGTTTTCTTCCCATTCTCCCCCACCCCCGCTCATGCCCCGTGTCGCCCTCCTGTTCCCCCCACCCCCACTCATGCCCCATGTCTCCCTCCCAGACCCCCCCGCCCCCCGCTCATGCCCCGTGTCTACCTCTTGTTCCCCCACCCCCCGCTCATGCCCTGTATCTCCCTCCCACTCCCCCCACCCCCCGCTCATGCCCGTGTCTCCCTCACGTTCCCCCCACCCCCTGCTCATGCCCCGTGTTTTCTTCCCATTCTCCCCACCCCCCGCTAATGCCTCATGTTTTCTTCCCGTTCTCCCCACCCCTGCTCATGCCCTGTGTTTTCTTCCCGTTCTCCCCCTGCTCATGCCCCGTGTCTACCTTTTGTTCCCCCCACACCCCGCTCATGCCCCGTGTTTTCTATACCTTCTCCCCCAACCCCTGCACATGGCCCGTGTCTACCTCTTAATCCCCCCACCCCCGCTCATGCCCCATGTCCCCCTCCCGTTCTCCCCCACCCCCCGCTCATGCAAAATGTCTCCCTCCCGATCCCCCCGACCCCACGCTCATGCCCAGTGTCTACCTCTTGTTCCCCCCACCCCCTCTCATGCCCTGTATCTTCCTCACATTCCCCCAACCACCCGCTCATGCCCGGTGTCTCACTCATGTTCCCCCCACCCCCGCTCATGCCCCGTGTCTCCCTCACATTCCTCCCTCCTCCCGCTCATGGCCCGTGTCTTCCTCACGTTCCCCCCAGCCCCCCGCTCATGCCCCGTGTCTTCCTCATGTTCCCTCCACCCCCTGCTCATGCCCCGTGTCTTCCTCACGTTCCCCCCACCCCCTGCTCATGCCCCGTGTCTTTCCCATGTTCTCCCCACCCCCCGCTCATGCCCCGTGTCTTCCTCACATTACTCCCAACCCCTCTCATTCCCTGTGTCTCCCTCATGTTCCCCCCACCTCCCTCTCATGCCCCGTGTCTCCCTCACGTTCCCCCCACCCCCGCTCATGCCCCGTTTCTTTCTCACGTTCCCCCACCCCCCGCTCATGCCCCGTGTGTTCCTCACGTCCCTGCACCCCCCTCTCATGCCCCGTGTCTCCCTCACTTCCCTCCACCCCTCGCTCATGCCCTGTGTTTTCTTTCCGTTCTCCCCACCCCCGCCTATGCCCCGTGTCTACCTCTTGTTCCCCCCAACCCTGCTCATGCCCCATGTCTCCCAACCGTTCCCCCCACCCCCCTCTCATGCCCTGTATCTTCCTCACATTCCCCCCACCCCCCGCTCATGCCCCGTGTCTTCCTCACATTCCCCCCACGCCCCGCTCATGCCCCGGGTCTTCCTCACGTTCCCCCCACCCACTCTCATGCCCTAGGTCTCCCTCACGTTCCCCCACCCCCCGCTCATGCCCTGTGTTTTCTTCCCATTCTCCCCCACCCCCGCTCATGCCCCGTGTCTGCCTCCTGTTACCCCCACCCCCGCTCATGCCCCGTGTCTCCCTCCTTTTCCCCCCACCCCCGCTCATGCCCCATGTCACCCTCCCAGACCCCCCCACCCCCCTGCTCATGCCCCGTGTCTAGCTCTTGTTCCCCCAACCCCCGCTCATGCCCTGTGTCTCCCTCCCACTCCCCCCACCCCCCGATCATGCCCGTGTCTTCCTAACGTTCCACCCACCCCCGCTCATGCCCCGTGTTTTCTTCCCGTTCTCCCCACCCCCCGCTAATGCCTCATGTTTTCTTCCCATTCTCCCCCACCCCCGCTCATGCCCATGTCTCCCTCCCGGTCCCCCGCAACCCCCGCTCATGCCCCGTGTCTACCTCTTGTTCCCCCACCCCCGCTCATGCCCCGTGTCTACCTCTTGTTCCCCCCGCCCCCCTCTCATGCCCCATGTCTTCCTCGCGTTCCCCCGACCCCACTCTCATGCCCCGTATCTTCCTCACATTCCCCCCACCCCCTGCTCATGCCCTGTGTTTTCTTCCCGTTCTCCCCCTCCCCCCGCTCATGCCCCGTGTCTGCCTCCTGTTCCCCCCACCTCCGCTCATGACTCGTGTCTCCCTCCTGTTCCCCCCACCCCTCGCTCATGCCCCATCTCTCCCTCCCTCCCGGTCCCCCCATCCCCCGCTCATGCCACATGTCTTCCTCACGTTCCCCCCACCCCCTTCTCATGCCCCATGTCTCCCTCACGTTCCCCCAACCATCCGCTCATGCCCCATGTTTTCTTCCCGTTCTCCCCACCCCTGCTCATGCCCCGTGTTTTCTTCCCGTTCTCCCCCCTGCTCATGCCCCATGTCTTCCTCCCGTTCTCCTCCACCCCCGCTCATGTACCGTGTCTCCCTCCCGGTCCCCCCACCACCCTCTCATTCCCCGTGTCTACCTCTTGTTCCCCCCACCTCCGTTCATGTCCCATGTCTCCCTCCCGGTCCCCCCCACCCCCGCTCATGCCCCCTGTCTACCCCTTGTTCCCCCCAACCCCCGCTCATGCCCCGTGTCTCCCTCATGTTCCCCCCACCCCCCTCTCATGCCCCGTGTCTTCCTTATATTCCCCCCACACCCCGCTCATGCCATGTGTCTTCCTCACATTCCCCCACCCCCCTCTCATGCCCCGTGTCTCCCTCATGTTCCCCCCACCCCCCGCTCATGCACCATGTTTTCTTCCCGTTCTCCCCACCCCTGCTCATGTCCCATGTTTTCTTCCCGTTCTCCCCCCTGCTCATGCCCTGTGTCTACCTCTTGTTCCCCCCACCCCCCGCTCATGCCCCATGTCTCCCTTCCGGTCCCCCCCAACCCCCGCTCATGCCCAGTGTCTACCTCTTGTCCCCCCCACCCCCCTCTCATGCCCTGTATCTTCCTCACATTCCCCTCACCCCCCGCTCATGCCCCGTGTCTTCCTCACATTCCCCCCACCCCCCGCTCATGCCCCTGGTCTTCCTCACGTTCCCCCCACCCCCTCTCATGCCCCGTTTCTCCCTCACGTTCCCCCCACCTCCCGCTCATGCCCCGTGTTTTCTTCCCATTCTCCCCCACCCCCACTCATGCCCCGTGTCTACGTCTTGTTCCCCCACCCCCCGCTCATGCCCCATGTCTCCCTCCCGGTCCCCCCACCCCCCGCTCATGCCCCGTGTCTACCTCTCTACCTCTTGTTCCGCCCACCCCCGCTCATGCCCCGTGTTTTCTTCCCGTTCTCCCCCACCCCACACTCATGCCCATGTCTCACTCCCTCTACCTTTTGTTCCCCCCACTCCCCGCTCATGCCCCGTAACTACCTCCTGTTCCCCCCACTCCCCGCTCATTCCCCGTGTCTATCCCTTGTTCCCCCCACCCCCGTTCATGCTCCGTGTCTATCTCATGTCCCCCCACCCCCTGCTCATGCCCCGTATCTACTTCTTGTTCCCCCCAGCCCCCGCTCATGCCCCGAGTCTTTCTCCCGTTCTCCCCCACCCCCGCTCATGCCCTGTGTCTACCTCCTGTCCCCCCCCGCTCATGCCGCGTGTCTAGCTCTTGTTCCCCCCAGACCCCCGCTCATGCCCCGTGTCTACCTCTTGTTCCCCCCACACTTCGCTCATGCCCCTTTTCTCCCTCCTGTTCTCCCCACCCACTGCTCATGGGGCCACTTTCCAAAATACTACAAGGATGTTAGAGGGAATCCGAAGAGTGTACGTGTAGTGAGTGATAATATTAATACAGAAGAGAAGTCTGAAGGCATTGCAGGTGTGGCAGGAGAAGAATCAAGTGAGGACGAAAGCCCCTCTGTGGGAATATCCATCAATGGAAAATTTCTTCAGATGATGGCTGAGCTCAAGCGTCACTAGTGTCTAAAGAGGTGTGGCAAAAGGCACATGAAGGGGTGTGAAAGATAGTCATTTTACTACTGCCCTATATAAGTCCTGTGGGATATAACATGGACGAAATTGAAATACTGGTATATTTCTCAGTGACGTTGGAGAGCAAAGGAAGGAAGGCAGTGGGACAAGAATATGTGACAAAAAGGAGCAGCTTTCCTAGTTCGAAGGAGCTAAAGAAATTGAAGATTAGACTTCACCCAAATACATATGAGCAAGTTCTCACTGTTGGAGATAATTATAGTGCAGTACCTGAAATAAGGAAACCCAGGTGTGTTCTCTCATGCAGAAATTGTGTGAGAAGGGAATTATTGAATGTGCAGATGTGGTGGAATGGGTCTCACCATTGGTAGAGAAAACCTAGTGGTGAAGTAAAGTTGTGTGTAGGCCTGCATCCACAGAATAAAAATGGCGTGGTAGAGCATCATCCATTACCTAATATGGGGAAGATGCTGAGTTTGATGGGGGACAGTAAATTGTTTATTAAACTCGACTTAACATTGCCTCATCACCGGGTGGATTTACACCAAAGGTCCCAGAGTCTTACAGTGTTTCCGTGGGAAGATTGAGAATGAACATTATGAGGCATTGGGAGAGGTGTTAAGAATTTTGAGTCAGAGAGGCCACACTCTCCAAATGGAAGCATGTGTGTTTAGTAAGGAGGAAGTGGAATATATGTGAAACATGATTTCTAAAGAGGGTTTAAAACCTAAACAAGAACTTAAAAATGAGATCAAGGTGATTAAATCACTGAGGTCTAAAGTGGAACTATGATCTTTTCTTAGATTGGTGCAATTCTACTAAAAATATATTCAGAACTTCTCGGAGAACATGGAAGGGTTGCGGGCGGTGTTAAGAGATCAGTAAGTGAGAATTGAAAATAATTAAGGAGGAAATCAATTTGGATGAGCTATTCAGACAATTCAATACCAGGGATGAGAGTATCCTCACCACGGATGCGAGTGGTGCTGAGAGCTGTTTATCCCAAAGAAAGAAGAATGGCAGTGAGGTCTTGATAGCACATGCATCAAGAGTATTGGAGGGGGCAAATGTATTCTGTCATTGAAAAGGAACCACTTCTGTGTGTTTGGGCTATGGCGAGGTTCTGAATGTTTCTATGGTGGGTGAAGTTTACCATGAGGATGGATCAAAAACTGTTCAAAGTGCTACTTGAACACAAGGGGACTCACAAGGTTTCAAGATGAGGTGTGGGATAGGTGACCCAAATGCAATGTCACAACCTGATGTAGAGGTAGTTCCTGGGAGGCAAAACGTATTTGCTGATCATTTGACCAGGATACATATAGAGAGGGAGATGAGGAGGAGGGATGGAATGAGCAAGTGTTTGCAGCACATAAATGCATCATAGGGTGGAGTGAGTGGGAGGCAGGGTGCAGAAATGATGTGGTGATTGATGGGGTGAAATAGTATGCCAGGGTAGTGACATCAAGTGGACAGAGAGACAGGTGACTGACTTTGCTCGTGAAGGGTACATGGGGATCACAAAAATGAAAGGTCTGCTGCAGGCATATTATTGGTGGCCTGGGTTAAGCACGTGTGTTGAGCACAGTTTGGGTGAGTGTATGGGCTGCCAATGGTCAGGGAAGGGGATATATGCTAGAGAACAGCCATTTGTTATTCTGGTATCTGTTAGGGAGAATTCTCTCATTAGGCTGAATTTCCTAACCTAGTGAGTCCCCCAGCAGCTTTGCTGGATTTCTGGAGTTTTCCCTGCCAAGAGTGAGACTCTTTTTCTCCCACTCTTGGACATGATTTATGGTGTTCCTTTGACTGCTTATGTGTTTTATGGGCTATGGGGTCCTTTACTCCATAGGGTCTCATGTGTTTTTACTATGTGTGTTACACAGCACCCTCCGTGCAGTAACACAGGGGTGTCATAGTGACACCCCACCATAGACTCCATACCCTGGGACTGACTACTGTCTCCCAGGGCATGTAAAGTCACCATTGGCTTTACTAGTCCCAAATTATTAACAGAAACCAGTACAAACCATCATATTGTGGACGTACTGGTCAGGGCAATTCGATTGCCCCGGGTTCTGTTAGTCGAGGGGGCACGTCCCCGTCCCCCCTGATCGAGTTTTGGCTGGTGGCAGTGGAAACTACTTTTTATATTCCACCGCAAATATTTTCCTATGGGATTTTCCCATTGTTCGAGGCTACCAACTTTAATTATTTAATTCTCATAGCCGCGAACATACCGCCGGTTTATTTAATTAATATTAATTCTCCGGTTGGTATTTTTTGCCAAGACTCGATTCTAAAATGGCGTTTGTGTTCTCTTCTGTCACTCCAACCCAAGTCGAGCCCTTTGTTCCACTTTTTGGCGGGCTTCTACACAGAAGCCTCCAAAAGTGGTGCCACTCTGTCTGGTACCACAGGGGGTGTGGGAGGGGGTTTAGGCACCCTGGACTGAGTTACCTTGGTAACTCAAGTCGCACTCTTGTGTGATTGGCCCAAGTGGTGAGCCGTCCGGCTCACCACTTAGCATGTTTGATTGACAGCTAGGCTGAGTGAATGGGGGGTTTCTGCATAAAAGCAGGGCTTTGGGGACTGGAACTTCAGATGTCGCCACAGGACCTGAGAATTCGACGAGGGAGAAGCTGAGCCGACCTATCACGACAACACCATCGGTGGAGCCCTGCGGAACCGACTCACCACTTCCCGACTTCCCGGCTGGAGAGGCTTCTTCCCCTGACTGGTGGGCCCAACCAGTTTACCTTTCCTTCTTCGCACCCCAGCCTGGTTTGTGGTCGAACTGCCCGTGCCAAGCACCCCGGCAGCCGGATAGCCACTCACCACTGAACCGTGAATCACTGGACCGCTCCTTGTATCTGAGAAACTCTGCGGCTGGTTTCTTCCCTGGCAGTGCAACAGACTCCTGCCTTCCTCCACAACGAGATCCTGTCTTCCCCCGGACTAAGCACTGACTTGCATCCGCTGCCAGGAACAACTGCACCCGCTGGAGAGTTCTCACCACTTTAAGGTACCGTGTCCGCCAGGCCTCCCTTTCTAAAGAGTGCTACAAGGTAATAATAACCCCTTTACCTTCTGGACTGTGCTGGCCGCCTTGACCCTCTAACTGGTCCCTTTCGTTGGTCCAACTCCTTTGTTTGAACCTTTACAAGACTTTTGTGCACTGCAACCGTGTGACCTTGGACACATTTCGTTTGGATCCTCTGAAAGTGGGTCCGGCCTCTTGAACTCTAACTTCACGGTTTTACTTTGCCTTTCTCTCTTGTCATGTTCTGGTAAAAGTGTTCGGATCTGTTTCAACTTTTTCTCTGCTATTCTCTCCCTTTTTAAAACAAACTATTAGAGTGCCATCTACGTTAAGCGCTCACCGCTGTCTGAAAATAAGTGGAGCTTTACTTAAGACTTGTCTAATATTCTTTTATGGGAGTGTATATCTCTTAGTGACCGTGTTTTTGAATTGCTTACTATTAGTGCCTGTGTGTTTTTCTAGATGTGGTTTTAAATAAATAATTATATCTCTTTTACACCAAGCCCTGGTCAGTGTTTACTTGTTCTACTGTGTTCTCTTGACCTATTGTGAATACTCTATATACTGCCTAACTCTTCTTGAGGGAAGTCTGACTGCTCAGCCACAGCTACCAAGTGAATCTGTGTGGTACAGACTGCTACCAAGTGGGTTTACTGCCAAACACCTGTAGTCCTAAATCTTTTGCAGTGGTCCTAAGGGAACTGCACAGGTTTCTGCCTAACAGTATCCAACCCCCTGCCTGCTGCAACAATCGGGTAAGGGACACACATGTTTGTACCCTATAGTACTGTTGCAGGCCTGTATTTTGAACCTAACTACTGTTTAATGCTGTAGGCCTGTATTCTGAATATGCCTACCACCCTGTGCCTCTATGTTGCATCTTTCTCCACAGGTATCATGCTGTAGGCCTACATTTTGAACCTAGCTACTGTTTTGTGCCATAGGCCTGCATTTAGAATCTAGCTTCTGCTTTGTGACACTACCTTGAATCTTTCACACAGGGATAGTGCCGTAGGCCAGTATTTTGAATCTGACTGTATCTGAATCTAGCAACTGTTCTGTGACACTACTTCACATCTTTTCCACAGGGATAGTGCCATGGGCCTGTATTTTGGGTCCGGCTGCATTTTGAACCAAGCTACTATTTTCCACCAGTACCTTGCATCTTTTAACACAAGGAGAGTGTTGTAGGCTTGCAATTTGAAGCCTACTGGGACTCTTGGGTGCGTATATCACTCCATGTTAATGGAGCATAGCTGTATCCTGCCCAGGGCATGGCAACTCACCCACATACATCTGCAGCAAGTCACAACTCGACTTCATAATGCACATCATCATTAGAATGCAGCTGAGTCCCACGACAAAAAGTCGGTCGAGCTAGGGAGATAATCAGTCTCCTTGACTTGGCTACTCTCCTCACAGCCTATCACAGCACCCATCCACTAGCCAGATCCCCAATGGTCGCTATTGGGTACTTATCCACCCCTCCCTACCTTTGTGCTGGCTAAAATGCACACATGGATTCTAAAATTCCTCCTTCAATTCCTCATACCTCAGACTTTGATCCTCTAAAGGCGTTCACCACACAGCGCTATGAGGCCATACCAGTGGCATTGGGCACTGTGCAAATGCCATATAACATAACACAACCTAACAATGTTTTTAAGTCAATATATCACTCAGCTTTGGTTATCTGGATCATGTCTTACAGGGGGAATGTAAAATGTGTTGGAATGTAATGAATACAAATTATAAAGAAACAAAACATAAACAAAAATCATTTTTCAATGATACTGGTACGTGAAAGGTAATCTACTGCCACTGTGAACCAGCAGCATCTACTGTAGCTTTTGACTAATTTAATCTAACATTCTTAGGCAGATGGGGAGCAGGTGCAAGTGGATCTAGGTCACCTGGCCTAAGCCCCACCCTCCTGGTGCCTTCCTGCCTGCCGCTCTTTTTCACCACTTAGCAAGCTCCGCCCACCTGGTGCCTTCCTGCTTGCCGCTCTTTTCCACCACTTAGCAAGCCCCGCCCACCTGGTGCCTTCCTGCTTGCCGATCTGTTTCCCTACTTAAGGAGCCCTCCAGCTTCTTTTCCTTTGCAGATGGAGAGCAGGTGCAAGTGGATCTAGGTCACCTGGCATAAGCCCCGTCCACTTGGTGCCTTCCTGCCTGCTGCTCTTTTTCACCACTTAGCAAGCCCCGCCCACCTGGTGCCTTCCTTCACCATCACCGTCTTGTGGCCAATGCTGGATTTGACTTTTATGGACTTCATTCATTCACGATGCGTCACTCTTTCTCAACTCTCATGCTGGACTTCCTTGCATCTTGTACTCATGGTGGCCCTGAATCATGCTATTCCCATCTTCATCTTGTATCCTGGCTTGCAACATTATGTGTTATTACTGACTTCTGCAATTGTATTCGCTCTCCACTCTTGCTTACTCTCTTTTCTCTCCTCCTTTCCCTTCTCCCTTTTTCTATCTCCTCCCCTTACTTTCTTATATGCACTTACTCTATCAGAATTGTCCCTGGACCTAATATGATAGCAACCTCGTCTGTTTCCTCCAACCTCCCATGACTGTGTTTTTCCTCCCCACCACCCCTCCAGCCCTATCTGAAATGTCGTCAGGCCTAGTACGATAGTCGCTTGTTTTGTTCCTCCCCTCCCTTTCTGCACCCCTCTCCCTCACCTTTTGTTTTTCTCCGGCTCTACCAGAAATGTCGTCAGGCCTAGTACAGTAGTCACCTGTCTGTTTCCATTTCCTTCCCGCTCTCCCACTCCCTTCCTTATCTATGTCTTAGCTCTTGCACTATCTGAAATGTCGGCAGGCCGAGTGCAATAGTTAATTTCACATCCTTACTGTTCATGGCCTTTAAGAATGTGGTTGTATTTTCCCTTGTTCCCTCCCTTGCCTTGAAGCGCTTTGAAACACATTGTGTATAGACGCTATATAAATAGATCACATCATATCAAATCAGAATTCAACTCTGGACGTTGTGAAAAAGGACAGGTGCATCTGTTGCACAAAGCATAGAGTTTTTCCTCAGAGACCTAACCTATTTGTATTTGTATTTGTATTTATTTTGTTTATATAGCGCCTTACACCAAAGCTCTGAACATTTTAACAACTTGATGCATAAAACATTATAACATTAGAAGCAAATTACAATAATGAATCAGTCCAACAAAACAGTAAGAAGAGAAATTAAACTGGAGGGAAGAGGGAGAGCAGAGCAGTAGAACTGAGAGGGAGAGGGAGGGGTGAGGAGGAAAAAGGGGAGGGAATGGAAGGGGAAAGGGGTGAGAGTGGGGAGGAGGGAGCTTTTTTTAAAGGCAAAACATCTTCTAGTGCAGCAAACGTAAGCTGGCTCCCTACTCTGGAAACAACCAGTGGCATATCAATGTGAAATAACATTACTTTGCTACGAGTAAGAGGTTTCCTTCTAAACCCCATGTTGTTTTGCTTCAGGGAACCACGTTATTTGCTGACGTCTATGCCTGCATTACAGTGTTCATCAACCCGAAAATGTTAGCCTGATCGGTATCACTCTGCTATGAAAATCTAATATCAGCAACATTCCTTTGATATAAAATATCATATACAATTCTATCTGTTAATGAAACTTAAATATTATGATGTATCCCTAGTGCAATAGAAAGTAATTTTCAGAGTCTCAATATGTTTTGTGGTATACTCCTGACCTGACATGTTATGCGCGAGTGACAGGACTACTCTTTCCCTCAAAGTTTGGAGTCATGCCACGGGTGCTCTCTGCTCTGGTGTCACAGATGCTCTCTCCCTCCCGACCATTATGCCCTTCACTCTCTTCTCCTGCACCACTTTCACTTCAATATCCATTGGAATCTCAGCCGAAATAGACGAAAGCCTGCAGAACTACATCTCCCAGCATTCTGTGCATTCAGGCAGTCCCCTAGGTTTTCCTCCACACAGCGGGCCCACTTCATATTTCCTTGGGCAATAGCTCCCTCTAGTGGTGACAAGAGGCAAAGCACGGCTTTGGACAAACATTCAACTAGCCTTTTATTATATAGTATGGTACTTTATTTACACTTATATTTTGCTATGTAAGGGAGGGAAAAATACAAGTAAATGTATATTTATTTTTGAATAGTGGGGAGGGAAGAATGGTACAACTGAGAAGACATCGATTCTGTTGAGTGGAAAGCTTTCGTTGCCCTGAATGATATATTCAGAAATAACTAGAACATAACCTTTAGGTCAACGGGAGGGCTCCACACACACTGCAATAGTAGTATGGTGTGTGGCACACAATTGATGGGGCACACATTGTTATTATATAGGCCATGCTAACCTTGTGGAGTAAGAAAGATCTTAAAGAGTAGGTGCCTCCAGAAGTGTGAGGTGTATCCTGAGACTCATTCCCCTGTCAGCCTGGAACGACCCTGTCTTCAAACATGCACAGCATCGACGCTCCTTCCTTTCCTGCTCGAGTCCCCCTGTTGTTCCGCAGGACAAAGGATACATTTTGGAGCAAGAAGATAGCACTGATGCTGTAAGTGTCTCCAGCTCCCTTAGATATCTCAGGAGGAGATCTGTGCCAGCTTCCACCATTCCAGGCTGCTGACCTGCAATGGTCTTACACTATTTGTGTGTGCACTCACTTGATATGTGGAAGTAAAGAGGTACACTCATATCTGGAGCACCTGACAACATCAAGGAGAAGAGGGGATGCATGTGATCTTCTTCATGCTTCATCATTCCATCCCCAAAGGACACATAGCAAGAACATGCTATTTGTTTTTTATGTAATTTGGCCGAATGCTTAGTTAATTTTCACTCAAAGCCGAATAGTTTCCTATTCTAGAGACACTAAGCTTTCCTGGAAACCTTCAGGCATGACATTTTCAGCCTTTAATAGATCAGCTAAACAAAGGCTTCTACACTTTTTGTTTGAAAACAGGCAGCACAAAACTCATGAAAATGCAAAACAAAATGTCTCCCTTTAATGTGCGGGTCAAACAAGGCATTTCAGCAGCAGTAGTTCAGAGTTGAGGCAGAATACTCAACGTTTGAATGTGGAAAGAGTGGTCTCTGAAGTAACGTGTATTTTGCCATTCAAAATCATTTATCGCAAGCAATAATTTATAGGAACAGAAGAATGTTGTTCTCTTCAGGGTCTTATTGAGTTGCTAAAGAACTGTATGAGTATGGTATGGTATGGTACAGGATTTGTAGAGCGCAAACTAAGGCCAAAGGCATCTATGCGCTAAAAAAAGCAGACAAGAAAGTGAAACATCCAGGGCATGGCCAAAGAATCAGAAAAGATAAGTCTTCAGAGGCATGTGAAATTGAAGATGGTCAACAGTATCTCGGAGGTGGGAAGGAAGAGAGTTCCACAGAGTAGGGACTAGGACAGCGGAGGATTGTCCCCAGGCTTATGGTATCTTGGATTTCTCAGCAAAGCTTGAAAAGTATATGAAAGTAGTTCTGGTAGGCCTATAAAGCATCGAATCTATGTAATTACGACGCAGCGCTGTGAAGTGATCACATAGATCACTTTCCCAGCATCCTGCATCCCCTTTTCCCTCCCCCACACTTACCTTTTTGGCAGCACACACATCAATGTGCCACTGACTCTCTCCTTACCCTGCTGCGTCAGTTCATTCCCACTAATGAGGGTCGGAGTTGGCACTACAGGGTCCCCTTTTCTGTTTTTTATTCTTTCTTTCCCTTTATTGTCCCCCATTTCCAATGTGATGGAGGCAGGGTACAAACCTGCAACCCCAAAGTCTATAATGCCCCCATGTTCGGCATTATGGACTTTCAGGGGACGATTCATGGAACAAATGTGCGCCGAAAATCTTGGTGCAAGCTGGCGCGAGCGTGCGATTCATGGAAGCTCCTGCGCGTGTTTTTCCCGAAATGTGCACCAAACCCGTGCGTAGCACACACGTCATTGAAACATCCCGAACGCCGTGCGCGACGCACACAGGCAAAGCGCACAACATCCGCGCACACACCAAAAGGGGGCAGGACACATGGCGTAACACGCGGAATGGGGAACAACGCGTGAAAAAGAAGGCGTAACTGGGGAAGTAATGCAGGGAACTACACGGAACGCCCACAAGCATGCAAACAACCCGTATTCATGGATTCGAATACGGGAAACCCGCGCACGGCAAAAGACCAACATAGTCGTCAATGCGTCTGCCACATGAAGGCAGGCAGAAGCATCCCTGGGCACAGTATAAAAGTGCGCGCAAACAACAAACACGTATATCTAGCTACGATGAATGCCCCATTTGACAGTTTCATATACAGAATGTCCGCCCTGAGCCGGGCCCTGGAAGCTGGGCAGCATGGTGACATATGGCTCCTAGGTGAGTACAAATGCCCGTGCACATGCATGCATGTCACACACACACAAATACACAAACCCCAATAATCACAACCATCATCACCTCTCCAGGGGACAGTGCCTACCCTCTGAGCAACCACATGATGATGCCAATCCGGAACCCCACCACACTACCCCAGGTAAGATAAAACGTGGCCCATATTGCAACCAGAGCCATAATGGAGCGCACATTCGGAGTGCTCAAGTCACGCTTCCGCTCCCTTGACCGCTCTGGCGGGCAGCTACTCTATGCACCCTCAGTAGTGTGCAGGATCATTGTGGCAGCATGTGTCCTGCAAAATGTTGCAACATGGCAGGGCGTACCGGTGGACATGGTGCTGCCCCCACATCCCCAACCACAGGCACGGGTGCTGCCCATGGGAGGGGATAGGGCACGTGGTGAGGAAGCCCGGACCCAGCTTGTGGCCACATTTTTCACCTAAAGTCCCACCCCTGCGGGGTGCACACAGGCCTGGCACATACCAGGTGACAATCGATGATGACAAAGGGAGAGTCAACTGTCACAACCTTACCACCCTGAGAATGTTGCCATGGAAGTGCAACATTGTGTGCATCCCTAGCTACTTAAACATAAGCAATCCTGTGTGACCTAAAGGCACACATGCAAGGTGTGAATAACACAGACCTGCAAAACAGGCCATGACTATCACTGCTATGTCACCCATGTGACTATCAGTGTCCTCTACACATCACATGTGAACAATGACCATGTGTACATCCCAGCATGTGAAGGCACAACTATTCCCTCACACCTGAAAGGTAAACACAACACAAGGACAGGCATTGATCAGCAGAATACATCATGTGCATAGGATACCACAATTACAATGTCAGGGTGTGCATCACACTGTAGGGCAAGGCAACTGTCAACAACAAAACACCCCCCCCCTCACAAATCACCATGACCCACAAAACAACTGCACCTGGGTTATGTAGCCTTCATCCTTGAAGTTTACCTGGCAACAGGATCACCCTTCCCCTTTGTCACCACCTTCCACCTTGTGTGTAAAAAGTGTACCGCACCCTCAGAGGCCACCTTGACTTGCAAAAACACCAAATCAAAGAGAACTCAAAGGAGGCCAACACAGAAGCCAAGCAAAAAGCCTGCAGGCAGCAAAACAAATCAGAACAGCCTCCAGTAGATGACTTGAAGTAGCAGTACGTCACAAAGACCAAGTACTACCACAATGACGTAACAACCAAGGTAGCACAGTAAAACAATGTCACAGCAGGATGTGTACCATGTGTGGTACATAACACAGAATAATGCACCACAAACTGATGTGTACTGTCACAGCTCCCGTGTACAGGCGCAGGAGTGGCACAACCAATCACCCCCACCGTGGTCTGGGTGCCTGCAAGGTCAAACTCACACAGGCCTCTGAGACCTTGATCGGGAAGGAGGGTCAGGGATATGCAGTAGGGACAGGCATTGCTATACTGGATAACCGGAATGAGGGGCAGGAGAGGGGAGTAGGATTGACACGGGAAAGTAGGAAATGCACAAAAATGTACTACTCACATTAACACATACACAATTACACCAAACTTGATCATCATGCACATAGTAACAAATTACTCAAATGGAAGACAAAGAGAAACTTATCTCTGGGGTGAGTGCTGGCCTCCTGCATGTGCACTCTCAGGTCCGGTAACAGGAGCAGTTCAATGCTGAAAAGAGAGCCACAGTTACTAATCTGAGCATGCCCATAACACACAAACACACCACCATATATGCCCCAAAGTAACAAACTACTCTACAAACAATCTTGTGTGGATGCTGCGTACCCATACGTAACATTACCCCTGTGATGGTTCATACACAGTCAATGCAGTAAGTCAGGCGCTGGTGGGTGCGTGGCAAATGGAAGACCAATGTGTCACAATTCACACAACATGCAATGTTCCCTGGGTAAGCAGCCAGACGCATATAGCAAGGTATGATTTCAGAACAAGTCGTGTTCCACCATGACCGAAATAAAGTAGGTAGTGCATGTTTCAAATTCTACATGAAAATGAAATGCACTGCACACGAGTCTGTCCCTCACTGTCTGTCCCTGTGAGGTGCTTCTCTCCATGTCTTGGAATGCTACATGGCTAATACAAGTGCCTCAATGGACCATGGTGGACCGGAGGGTATGTACCACTGCCCCTGCAGGTGCCCCAGACAACTTTCCCATCAACTAGCCATTAGTCCACCAACGCATCTTAGCTGTATTGTGCGTTTCAACACCAATATTTGTCCAAGCTCACTGTCAGTGCTGCTACTAAGCATGCATGTGCAACTGGCCTGGTGAAAGGTTTGCTGCATTGTGGCCCCCCTGTGCTGCTCACCTTACCTGGAATCCCTTGAAACACGTCAGCTCTTTTTGGATGTATGAACGCAATCCCTGTGCCTCTGCTTGCGCACACATGCACATGTCGGCACCACCAAACGTGTCCAGCTTCCAGACGTCCAATGGGCCATGTCTGCTGGCAAAGGTGGTCTGGAGGCTCATCCCCCTGCAGAAAGGGCATGAAACATATGATTAATGCTTTAAAATTATCTCTGTGTGTCTCTTCAGGCATTTCATGACTGGACCATGTCACAGACGCACATCAGAAATCACACCATCAGTGCGTCTTTCACAGTATCTACGTCATGAATTGCAACAAGCACATGTACAGTAAAGATAAGAAACATACTACACAACGTATAGCAATGAATGTATACATGAATCATGAAACCCTGCATCTAGCGAAAGAAGAACAGTGGTCAATAACACCCCTATCATCCCCACTAGGGGTGTTAACACAAGTTGGACAGCAGCAGACATGCCACAGATATCACAGCCCAAAGCCCTTGTGTAATAGTCTGTTACACCAAACCATACTTGCGAGCCCATGGATAAGGGAAGCAGGAGTGGCATACGTGAGTCAGGACCCCAGGCTGCAAACACATATACAAGACAAGCTTGAAGGGCCCAGCTTGAACAGACAGTGGATGCTTTCAAAAGCCACAAAGCACCCCACCGTCACATGAAAGCACAATAGATAAGCAATTTCAAACTATATTAACTAATTACACTAACTTTGAAAAACCTACATTACCTAACTAAACTAACTATCAAATTGAAACTAAACTAACTAAACTAAAAGAAAAATCAAAAATGGCCACATACGACCCAGGGGGGAGGCACCCAGGAGGGGGGAGGTACAGGGTGCTGCTCAACACCCACATGCGATGATGTTGAGGAAAAAAAAAGACCTCCATGAGCTCAATGCCTGCACAGCCCGACCTATGTGGGAGATAAATTGTCATCCAAGTCTGGCTGTTCCTGGAAAGGAGGACGTGACACAGGAGCCTGACCACGCCTAGCCACAGCTTGCCCCTCATCGGCAGCAAGTCTGCCAGATGGGTGAGCCTGGTTCTGTGTGGCGATGACACGAAGGTCTGCATGCAGAGCCTCCCGTGATACACATGCTTCCTCTTGCAAGGTAGCAGGTGTAACACAGAGTTCCTCCTGCAAGGCCTGGCTGGACAACTGCTGCACCTCCCGGCAAGCATGTAGCTCAGCCGAGATGGTACGCTCAAGCTTCACAAACCTCTCCTCTGCCCGCTCCCTCTGGGACATCATAAGGACACCCAGCGTGGATCTGAGGGAAGCATACTCCTGCCCCAGGGCCTCCATGTGTGCCTCTGCGTGAGCAGCAATTGCTTTACGCAGAGACAACATTTCAGCCTGGCGTGCCCTGTCTGAGGCCGCCATGCCCAGCCTGAGCGAGCGGGCCGTGGACCGTGCCGCCTGCTGCTGGAGAAGCACCTGCCTAGCAGGGGGGAGCATGGATTGGGCCACATGCTCCATGCTCTCGGCGATGTTCTCCATTGCTTCCCCCTGCCGTTCAGAATTGGCAGTCCTGTCTTGCTCCCACTCAATATACTGCGGTTGCGCGTGACGATCGTGTTGCTGGGCTTGACCCCTGCGGGACCCAAGGACCGGGTCTCCTCGTTGTGTTGGCACCGCCCACGTCCTCACAACTAAATGCCCCCGTCGACGTGATGTCCCAGGCACATCAGTGACTGGTGTGAAGGGTGACCCTGTGTCCCGATCCACCACAGGCGGAGGTTCCAACACTGTCTGACCCCTCAGTGCAGATGTCGCGGACAGAGGAGTGCCCACATCAGAATCACTCACGCCTGACATATGGACCGGATGCACATCCAACTTGATATGGATGTCAGAGTGTTCATCCGGGCTGGACTCATTGCCAGCCAGAGACAAGATAGACTGTAGCACATGTGGGTTTCTGTGGCCTACCACCCCACTACCCCCACTTGTGCCGGGTTGCTGTAGTGATAACAACCCTGTGCCTGGCATGACAACACCATCCTCTGGCTCCATTGCATCATCATCTGAAAAGTAGAGATAAAAAAGGTCACTACACATGTTAGAAGCACACAACACACACACACAGACATCACACATACACCAAACACATCAAGCAGACATGTCACACACAAAATATAACCTGCCATGCATGCTGGGTCAACTTGACATTGCTTCTGTGATTAGGCATGTAGAATGGTGTCAGTTTGCACAGAAGTGGATCGATGCAGTGCAGCAAATGTGTACGTTACTCACTATCTACATGTACAAGTACTTCATGATGTGTGTCAGAAAATGTGAAGGCAGTGCAAGGTCAACTTCAGGCATCACGTTTAATGTGCATTCAATGGGTAACATGGCTACAAGCAAACCACCCCTCCCCCAAGTGCAAATGTAGGGCTGCCTAGCATGGTATCAAAAGGCTGACCATAGACCTTTGTATTGACAGACAGTGTTGACTAGCATCAACTGCATCATGTGAGTCAAGTGACAACACAGCAAACACCAGTTGGACAGAGTCATTGGCCATTAAAGAGGCTGAGGCCTGTGACCCACACAGACTGTCACACCCTAAACATGTGTGTGACGCAGTACTGAGCCACAGTGGACATGGGAAGGCTGATGAAATGCCATGCAATATAGGGCACCCTGGACTCATACTACAATGATCATCCAGTCAAGGACACAAAGTGGCATGCATGGAATACACATGGAGCATGAATGGGCACTCATGTTCCTGCGGGGTATCTGACCTCTGCACAGTCCAAGTGAGACACCCTGCATCAAGTACAAAGGATGTATCACACAGCATATGTCTGGCAGATTGGCCGCTGGAAGTTAGCATGTACACAGGACGCATGAACAGGGAAGTACTCAACAGCAAAATTGAAGCAGACCAGTGCAAAGGTTGAATTGAGATGCAGAGCGGGGGGTGGAGGGGCAAGGGAGCATGCCTACATGGAGTACCTGCATGCAGGCAGAGGACAAATGCACGTCAGTCATGCTATGACATAGTCCCTGGGCTGAGAGGAAGGTCACCCAATGCTACATGCAGAAGGGCCAGTGAGCTGGAACATGGACTGGAGGGGCATCCTGGTGACCAGCATGTGAGAAGGGTGCAATAGTGGTGATGCGGACAGTCCCTGTCCGCTCCACATGTCCACCATCCAGCAGAGCAGCCATGCATCAGGGAAGCATTGCATCACTTGCACATCAGAACCATGTACACGTGACATGTAGTGGCAGTCATGCACAACACATCACACAAGTAAAACACACATGTCCTCAACAAACACGCAGCAACACTCACTGGACTGGGCATCAAAGTCCGGCATCTCTCCCACTCCTTCGACAGATTCAGATGGTATGAACTCTGCAACGAGTGACTCATGCGGAGTGAGGTCTTCCTCCTCAGGTGCAGGCCCACTGCTAGTCACCAGAGTCATTTTGTAATTTGAGGCACTCTTAACCTTAGCGCTGTGTTTGAGGTCATTCCAACACTTTTTGCACTTTTGCACCGTGCGCACCTCATGGCCGAATGCACTCACATGATCCGCAACTTGCTTCCAGTGGGTATCACGGTGGGCAGCCGTAGTCTGACAATTAGGACCCACTAGCATGTCACGGCCGTGGTCCCGCACGTAGTCCACGAGGAAGTCCAGTTCCTGGTTGCAGAAAGGCTTCTTCCTTGACTTGCAGGAGGTTGTGGCTGTGTGTGGGGTCCCAGCCTGTGCTGCACGTGCAACCTTCCTCCTCTTGGATTGTGGCGCAGACCCTGGCTGGCAAATGCCACCCTGATCAGTATGGCCAGTGGCACCGGTGGATTGAGCCTAGGGAGTGGCAGGTGGATGGACGACCAAATGCCTGACTTGCGTCAGTGGCAGCTGGGTGCCCTCTCATGGACCCTGCGCAGCAACATCCACTGTTGCAGGGTCATTGGCCGCGACTGTCCTGGTTGGCAGACTCACAGACTCTGTGTGTTGTTGGCTGCATCTGCCCCTGCACTTGCCAACACCCGGCTGTTCGGGGCAGCAGATGACATTACTGCCCCAGGGACATGTGTCTTGGTCAGGGCAGCCCTGCGTGCACCTACAGTTTCCCTCTTGGCCTGTTGGAAATCTTCATAGGACTCTTCAAGTGCCAACGCAGCCTACTCTGGCAGACCCTGAGCCTGGGTGGTGGTGTCCACAGCTGCACCTGCAGCTACCCTTGGGCCCATGGCAGTCGATGAAATGGACTGCCGTGTCACACGGGCGCCAGTGCCAGATGCAGAAGCTGCATCTCCCAAGTGGTGCACCCCTGCCTCTTCCACCTCTGCGGCCACCTTGGACACCCTGGAGTCCCCCTACTCCCTGGTCACCCCGGCCACATCCCTGACCACGCCCGCCACAAGGGGGATGCCCAGCGGAGGCACCCCTCACCTTTGGGGGCCTCCCAACCATGGCACACATGGAGTAGTGCCGGCACAACTGGAGGAGTGCCAATGGGAGGTGTACACCACAATTGTCTTTGACAATTGGGGTGAAGGGGGTGGGATGCAAGATGTTAACAGCCCCCCTGCAAGGCTGTATGTGACCCCGGTGATGTAGTGATGGGTCACGCAATGCTCAGGCACCCCAAAACTGCAGTAAAACCGTGCACGCAACCCTGCAGCCTACGTGCGTAGAATTAAACTCCCACAGTACACGGGGGCACCCAGTAACACGAAAAAAGCGTACGTGTGGGACACGTAGGCTACTATGACCTCGAAAATGGGTGCAATACACAGGGGCACTCGCAGTGGGAGAAATAGCATGCGCGACTCACCGTCTGACTAGCGTGATAATGAAAAACATGCATAGCCAATACCTCCGCCAAAAGAAGAGATATGTCCTTGATCCGCTGTGAAGTTATGATGGCGTGCAAAACAACACGAAGTAGCAACACACGTCGGTCTCCACAAAAGGCACGTACAGCGAACTGCTGGCTCCGCTCACCTTTAACCCGTAATGAGGGAAACGCCCACGCGCATCGCGTCACTTACACGAGTAGGCCCTTTCCTCGGATTACACGCATTCACACGTGGACGTGCAGTTTTTTCACGCATGCGCTGAACCACTATGCCCACGTTATGAGGGAAATGCCCGCGTGCGTCGCGTCACAGACGCGCTTACGCACTATGTACCTTTCTTCAAATTACACGCTGACGTGCAATTTTTTCATGTGCCAAATCACTACGTATCAAGCTGGCCACGGAACAACACACGGAAGACCATGCTTCTGCCCAGAAGGCCGAATTACTGGCCCCCAGAGCCCCGAGCACGCTCCCACCTGCCATCTGCTGCCTGCCTGCCTGTTGCGTACGTGCCCTGCTATTTGGTGCCTGCACGTCAGCCAGGGGTGCAGTTGCTGTGACCACCCCTGCTGGAACTGAAGACTCCCGACTGGGATACCATCGCTCCACAGCCCAGCTCCAGGACCCAGTTGCCCACCCACACCTCCCTGTGGGGTTGCCATGTTGGGCACAACACCATCTGGCACCACTGGCAACCCCCAGCCAGAGAGGCAGAGGGCCACCAGCTTCAGTGGCAGGGAAGTTGGTGTCCTGGTGGAGCAAGTCCTGGGGCAGTATGATGCCCTCTTTGGAAGTTTGCGCGCCGACAATGAAGGACGGACCAGGATCTGGATGGACATCATGACTGCCATCAACGTGGAGGGGGTGGCAGTCTGCGACATCAAACATGTCCGGAATTGCTGGTAGGACTTCAGGTACAGGACCCTCGACAAGGCCCGGTGCCTCTTGAAGGCAGCGGATGCGGAGGGGCACCGGGGCCACGTGTCCGACCACCGAATGAGGGTCCTGGAATGCATACGGCCAGCGCTCCACATCCAGGTCCTTGAGAGGCAGACCCGCCTGGAGTTGAGCAGTAAGTGTACATGCATGCTGATTGGACGCTGTGCGTGTTGTGGTGTGCCAGTAGTGTGCAGGTTGCACATGTGTTTTTGTAGGGCCATGTATGGATGGTTATGTACAGGGGCGTGAGGCTGCCACATGTGAGTCCTCTCATGTGTGAGACACATCGATTGTGTATGTGTTGCTAAGCATGCTGGCCAAATGCAGGTGTGGGAACACACATATTTGAATTTCTGTGTATGTACGTTGGCATGGTTGTGGTGTCACACATGGACGGTGGTTCCTGCTGCATGTATCTGCACTGTGTACATGTGCATGTGTGTGTATTTGACAAGTGTGCAA
Source organism: Ambystoma mexicanum (assembly GCF_040938575.1). Taxonomy (NCBI): domain Eukaryota; kingdom Metazoa; phylum Chordata; class Amphibia; order Caudata; family Ambystomatidae; genus Ambystoma; species Ambystoma mexicanum. Next base: position 1,549,525,295 of record NC_090929.1, read on the forward strand.
TTGTGATGCAACATGGATGCATGTGACACTGACATGTAGGAGGCTGATTGCCAGATGTGTCATGGATGGTGATCTCATCACTGCAACAGTTGGTGGAGATGTACACATGCCTGTAAGTCTGGTGGCATGTGTGCATGTGTTGTGCACTCCCCGTGTTTCATGTGACATCAGGCTAACCTTCGGCTGCTTGTGCAGTTCTTTGTGTATGGACGGTGCTGCCTGGTGCAAGATTCCTGTTGATTTGCTCATGTGTGTGAGTTGAAATGACATGTGTGTTGGGGAGTGTTATGCCATGTCTGTAGTTTTACACTCAATATATTAGAAGGAAACCCTTCAGAAAACAATTACTCCCTAGGGTAGTAAAAGGAACCTCTACCTTCAAGAGGGGATTATAGAGACAAAATACAATAGCACAAGGTAGAGAAAAAGTAGTCAGCAGCGACCAAATATTATCACAAAATACAGCTTTTATTAATAATTATTAAAAAACATCATAAAAAACATACAGATGTTAAAACCTAGTAAAAATAAAGTGCAAGTGACACAATACTTACAATCAAATTGTAACAATTCATCTCTAGTCATTCAGTAGACTAGGTACAAGATTCCTATTGACACATTAATGTAGGATATACAGGAGGAAAAAATATCAGTCAATGACGACCCAAATACATAGACCAGTAGATCTAATCCCTGGTAGTATGCCTCGACATGTTTCAGTTCATGTGATTTCTTGAGAACTTTCTTCAGGAGGAAGTATTTTGATCCGTCACTTTCTTTTTAGCATTCACTGCAGCACTTCATAATTCTAAAGTGCTTACCCAATAGGAGGTGCTAGCCTTTGGGGTCGAAGTAGTATAGGGGAAAGCTGGACAATGTTCCGTCTTCAAGCACAAAATGCACCCATTGCAGATTCAAATTCTCAAGGTGAAGCAAGTGGCACCAGAAAATATAGATTTAGTCTTGGTGGGCAATGCAATCAGGGCGTAATCCTTTTCACTCCTCTCCATACAGTTCAGAGAAAATCAGAATGGGGGATAGAATCCACTTGGTGGGTGGACTCCTCCGCAGCAGAAGGGGCAGCCGAGACCCCACAGGGTCCGATGGAGGAAGATGGCATGGAGTCATCCAGGTTGGTGGGGGGTTTGGTGGAGGAGGAGGCCCTGGAATGGACACACATGGGGTCTGGAGGTGGGGATTCCACTGGTGCTAGTGGTGCAGTGCAGGGGCAGGGACAGGAGGCAGCACAGGCCACCGCAGAGGTGCCTGTGTGTAATCCTGTCCCCGATCCTGTGACTGCATCATCCTGCACCAGTAGGGATGCCTACGTCCAGACCCGTTTTCAGGGAGGGGATGAGCGCACAACAACTGGCCTTCCTCTCCCTGCAGACGTGGCAATCCGTGACCGGGTTGAGCCTGTCCTGTCTGGGATGGCGTTGCGTCAATGGGGCATGCGAGGTGACCTGCAGTGTTTTCTTGAAGACACTGCACATCATCTCGGATGCCTCGTTGACCGCATTGACCTAGTGGGACAGGTCACCAGGGCTGGATTCCTCCGTATGCTGGACCTTGTTCTGACCCCCTCCTCACCTAAACCCCCTATGCGGCAGTCGTCCTCCATTTCAAAGAAGGTAGCTGGCGCTCCTCTCCAGAAAGAACATGGCATGATAACCTGTTCTGAGATGAGAGTTTACAGCACACGCTTTTTGCTCGCTGTACCTTTCACAGATGGGAAATATCCATTTGCATAATAGTCTTTGTCCCGCCCACATGGGCAGTCCAGCACCAAAATGTTATGGCAATTCCTCTCTGAACAAGAGTACCAAAAACAACCCCATACACGTGTTTCAGCCTTGTTGGGCCTCATCAGTGAGGTGAGGCTTTGTCTCTCTGAGCACAGTGAGCAGGGAGTCCACATCTGGTTGCCCCCAGATAACTCCATGCCATCTTCCCACCCATGTATCACTTGGGTACCCTGTGGAGCTGCATCTGACCCTGCGGCCAGGCTGGTGGAGGACACATCCCTGCCACAGTCGGGAGTCGAACGTCCAGCAGGGGTGGCCACCTCAACAACTGCACCCCAGCCGGAGGAGGACGTGCAGGCAGCAAGAGCCAGGGCACAGGCACAGCAGCAGCAGCAACAAAGTGGGAGCCATGATGGCTTGGGGCCTTCAACATCCGAGGGGCAGGCATCGGCCAGAGGGCAGGAGGACCCAGGATTACAAGTGTCTTCCATGTGGCAGCGGTTGGGCCAGTCCATAGGTGCGGAGCGGCGGCAGGCGGAAGAGGCATGGCTCACAATGGTCAGGGCAGAGAACCCCATGCGGAGGGCACTGAGGCGGGCCGAGTGCGTTGAGGCAATTCGCAGGGAGTTGGAGGTCAACATGGCATCGTCCATGTGAACCGTCGGGGCCATGGAAGAGGACCGCCTTCAGGACATCGAGCAGGAGTTCGATGATGCCCAGACCTGGGAAATCAGGAAGTGAGCCGTCGGACTAGCCCGCCACCATTGTATATAGTTTGTAGTTTTAGGTTTCCTTTATCTTTTTCATTCATTTGGGGTGCTTGGATTATGCCCCGCCTTTTTGTATATAGTTCTTTATTAAGTCGTTTTTTTGCTAGGTTTCATTTCATTCATTGGGCACATGGACCCTGGATTACTTCTTTGTACATAGTTGAACAGTGGATTTATCTATTATTTTTCTCACCATGGAGCAATGGATTTTACTGTTTCCGTTTCCTTTGGATTTTATTTGGTGGCCGGAGACTTTGGAAACATTTTCATTTTGATTTATTTTGATTCAGGCTTCATGTTTTTCTTTTTGTGTGTTGGACATGCTCCATTTCATCTTTTTTTTCAAACATTTTTTTCATGTTTTCATTTGATTACATTCTTTTTGTGTTCAATATATTTTGGTTTATTACTTTGATGAGTGGTATTCCCTCATTGGTTTCATGCATGTCACAGTGTAGGTTTTCACAATCACCAGCACCCATTGTGTGTGTGTGACAGACATGTGTTGATGTACATTCTTGCCATTTGGGTTGTATCATGTAATGGGCATTTCAATGTGGGGTGGATGGGATACTTGGTTGGGTCTTTGCACAGGGGTGGCGTGCGGTGGGATTTGGGAGGCCATGAAGCCCATGATTGTGGATCATGATTACATGTTGGGGGGACATTAGTCGGGGCCTGCTGGCAGGTGCCTGTCAATGCTGGGTGGGTGGGGGTGCTGGGGACATGAGTCGGGTCCTGCTGGCAGTTGCCCGTCAATGCTGGGTGGGTGGGGGTCCTGGGGGACATGAGTCAGGGCCTGAGGCTCACTGCTGGGTGGGTGTGGGTGCTGGGGGACATGAGTCAGGGCCCGAGCCACACTGCTGGGTGGGTGGGGGTGCTGGGGATATGAGTCGGGGCCTGCTGGCAGGTGCCCGTCCATGCTGGGTGGGTGGGGGTGCTGGGGGACATGAGTCGGGGCCTGCTGGCAGGTTCCCGTCAATGCTGGGTGGGTGGGGGTGCTTGGGGACATGAGTCAGGGCCTAAGGCTCAATGAGGGGTGGGTGAGGGTGCTGGGGGACATGAGTCAGGGCCTGAGCCTCACTGCTGGGGGGTGGGGGTGCTGGGGGACATGAGTCAGGGCCTGAGGCTCACTGCTGGGTGGATGGGGGTGCTGGGGGACATGAGTTGGGGCCTGCTGGCAGGTGCTCGTCAATGCTGGGTGGGTGGGGGTACTGGGGGACATGAGTTGGGGCCTGCTAGCAGGTGCCTGTCAATGCTGGGTGGGAGGGGGTGCTGGGGGACATGAGTCAGGGCCTGAGGCTCACTGCTGGTTGGGTGGGGGTGCTGGGGGACATGATTCAGGGCCTGAGCCTCACTGCTGGGGGGTGGGGGTGCTGGGGGACATGAGTCAGGGCCTGAGGCTCACTGCTGGGTGGGTGAGGATACTGGGGGACATGAGTCAGGGCCAGAGCCTCACTGCTGGGTGGGTGGGGGTGCTGTGGGACACGAGTCGGGGCCTGAGCCTCACTGCTGGGGGGAGGAGGTGCTGGGGGACATGAGTCAGGGCCTGAGGCTCACTGCTGGGTGGGTGGGGGTGCTGGGGGACATGAGTCAGGGCCTGAGGCTCACTGCTGGGTGGGTGGGGGTGCTGGGGGACATGGGTCAGGGCCTGAGCCTCACTGGTGTTGGGTGGGGGTGCTGGGGGACATGAGTCAGGGCCTGCTGGCAGGTGCCCATCAATGCTGGGTGGGTGGGGGTGCTGGGGGACATGAGTCGGGGCCTGCTGGCAGGTGCCTGTCAATGCTGGGTGGGTGGGGGTGCTGGGGGACATGAGTCGGGTCCTGCTGGCAGTTGCCCGTCAATGTGGGTGGGTGGGGGTGCTGGGGGACATGAGTCAGGGCCTGAGCCGCACTGCTGGGGGTGGGGGTGCTTGGGGGACATGAGTCAGGGCCTGAGGCTCACTGCTGGGTGGGTGGGGGTGCTGGGGGACATGAGTCGGGGCCTAAGCCTCACTGCTGGGGGTGGGGTGCTGGGGGACATGAGTTGGTGATCATTAGTGCAAGGTGACATGTGGGCTGGCTGGGGGGCATGCCCATGGTGGATGGGCTGCATGCGGGACATGACCAGAGGTGCTGGGTAGTCCCCGCGAACCCCAGCAATACACGTACCCCGCTCGCACAGGTCCATTCGCGTTTGAAAATACCCGCGCACCCCCCGAAATACACGTACCCCGCTCGCACTGGGCCAATCGCATTTGAAACTTCCCGCGAACCCCCAAAATATATGTACCCTGCTCGCACAGGGCCAAGCGTGTGTGAAACTTCCTGCAAACCCCAGTAATACACGTACCCCGCTCACACAGGGCCAATCGCATGTGAAACTTCCCGCAAACCCAAGTAATACACGTACCCCGCTCGCACAGGGCCAATCGCGTGTGAAACTTCCCACGCATCCCCCGAAATACACGTACCCCGCTCGCACAGGGCCAATCGCATGTGAAACTTCCCACGAACCCCCAAAATACACGTACCCCGCTCGCACAGGGCCAATCGCGTGTGAAACTCCCCGCGAACCCCAGTAATACACGTACCCCGCTCCCACAGGCCCAATCGTGTATGAAACTCCCTGTGAACCCCAGTAATACACGTACCCCACTCACACAGGCCCAATCGTGTGTGAAACTCCCCGCGAACCCCAGTAATACACGTACCCCGCTCGCACAGGCCCAATCGCGTGTGATTCTCCCCATGTATTCGGAGGGGTGCGCGGGGAGTTTTACAGGCGTTTTCGTGGTTGGGGGGCTGCATGCTGGTCCACTGGCCTGTGCGTCATGTACAGGATTTGTGCGCTGTGCATGGCGCATGGGGAGGGGTTGGGACATAACTGGCGCTGCTGCAAGGTCGCTGCGCCACTCTGCGCCACGGCTGGTTTTGGATGTTAAAATCCATGAATACGCTGTGCGCGGAAATGGATTGTGGCGCACGCGGCTGGCGCAGTCTATCGCACGCGCCCACTGTGCACCAGCCGCGTGCGCCACTTGTGTGCCACTTGTGCGCTGAATTCTATGAATTATTCCCTCAATGTTTTTTCTCCAAGCTGAATGTGCAGTGAAAGCACATTTGGCATTTCTTGTTTTTGTTAGGTGACAGCATTATGGATAACTCGATGTGCAATGCACAATATCTTAAACTAAGTCTGGCTCCTTATGGGAAGCCAATGCAGCTGACATACCAGCTCCCAAGAATGAGAAAGTCTCTAGACCCCCAGAGACTCCCAGAGCTATCTGAAAAATCTGCAAGTGCTGAAGTAGAAAAAGTGGTTGGCGCAGGTAGATACCATTGCAGTAGTCAACAGATCTCATAATGGAAGAGGTCACTAACTTGGCACGAGACTCAGGGGGAAGAAAAGGCAGAATCTTCCTTAATACCTTCAATTTAACGAAGCCAGCATGGCAGACAAAGGATACTTGAGCTTCTATGGAGCCACAGGAAAGCAGTTTAACCCTAAAACTCTTACCTTATTCTGTGGGGAAGGACAGGGGCCTGGAGAATCTGGGCAGTAGTCAGAACTCCAGGGGGAACCAAGACTGCAAGAGCTCACCACAAGAACCTCTGTTTCAATTTTAATCCAATCCCCAAGAGAAGAGTAAAGAGTTACAGTTAAGTAGCTTGAAAGGAGGGTCTGTCACCAGGGAGTTGAGATGGAAAAAACCCTATGTTTCATCTGCACAGGTGTTGAAATGCACTCTGTGTTCTGCTATAGCATCAGCTAACGGGCGAAGGTACAGATTAAAGAGAAGGGGAGACAGGGCAGAGCCCTGAGGAACGCCAGATGTCAATGCCACCAATGAGATTTAAAAGGAGGAAGAAACACGGTTTGAAAGCAGTAGGAGAGAAAGGATGAAATCCACAGCAGCGGACAGCCAGAGATACTGACCCTTTCCAAATAGTGCAGTAGGATCTCATGGTCAATGGTATCAAAAGCCACGGAGAGATCATTGAGAATCAAAACTCCAACCTCACTGTGGTCCTGAAGCAGAGCAATATCATCAAGAATAGTAATCATCACTGATTCAGTGCCAATGAGAGGTCTAAAGCCAGGTTCAAATGGATGAAGAAGATGCTGAGATTACAGACAATTTGAAAATTGTGTAGTAACAACAATTGCTTTCATCAGCTTCCTAAGCGCAGCTAAGAAAGAGATTGTTGGATAAGTAATTGACAGAGCAGGATTCAAATGAGTCTTCGTCAAAAGCAGAGAGACCACAGCATATTTTAAACTAATAGGGGTCATACAAGTAATACAAGAATGGTGAAGTGCAGCCGTGAATAAAGTCATAACATGATTGGGAGGAGCCTGAACGACATCAAGATGAATAGGGTCCGCCGGAGATGCTGACTTAAGTTTGGATAAAGAAGCCAAAACCCTTTCATTAGTCACTGGCTCAAGCTGGAATAGACTAACAGCTTTTCCCCCAGTGGATGACAGCACCATTTGCATGAAGTTTGCAGAGCAATCGCTGGTTGAGATAGATTTTTGAATCGTATACATTTTTTGACAAAGGAAGAACTGATATGATCACATTTGGCTTGTTTGCACAAAGCATCAGCAGTAGGAGGCGAAGGTGCAGAACGCTCTTTAGCCACGTGCAATAATTCACAAGAGGAGTAATATGTAAATTACAGGTTACAGGCCCCAGTTCAAGCAATATTATTAAGGGAGTTTATCAAACTGCTGCACAGCACTCCAAGTTCCAATGCCAGTAAAATAGCTAATTTGGTTGTGTGCATGAATCAAAGAATTTTATTCAGCCTGCAGGCCAAAGCAATTGAGATGGCAAGGCAGAAAATGTGCCTGTGGTAGAGATCTGTTTGTAACATCAAAACAAAGATTACAGTTCCTGCAGAGCCAACTCTCTCCCACCTCATGTTTCCAAAATGTGTGCATTTGAAGTGGGTACCATTCACAGATTTTACTAACTTACTTGGCTATCACGTAGTTTGAGAGTTTTCCAAAAGAATATATAATTATATTTAAACCGAAAAGTCCCAGTCTGTAACATCAGGAAACACTCCTCCCAAAATGAGACAGTTGATGAGGAGGGATATTTTCATAATAAAGACATGGAGGTATGCACTTAGATTTTAAAAACATTGGACCAAACATGGGCACAAGAGAATATACAAAGTAAAATATACATTCCCATTCCAATTGTGGATCGTGACATTATCACTATCCCTCTCAGGGAGTCTGCTTTCATTGTCCTGGCCTCCAAACACCTCAAGAGCTACCTCAACAAAACAAATACAGCAACATACCCGCTATTATTGAAAATAAAGTATTCAAATCCCTCTTTTCTCATTACCACAAGTGGAAAACCTGGAGTTATCATCCAACATGTTTTTATTCAGAAGCACTCAAGCAGTCAGTAGGGTGCTAACTGATGTAATCCCTCCTTTTGTATTTCAGTGCCTTGCTGGCGCTAGAAGGCACTTGTTTTGCAGGCCCAAAAGAAATATTTGAAAGCATGCGTAACCACATCTCAGTCACTCCCCTGACAACGATTGCATATGTTCATGCTCTACTTCTGGGCTAATCCTGGTTACTTGGGCCTTGCAACAGCTATGAACGCATGAAAATATAAAGCACGCTGCTATTGAACTTTTGTATTATTTTCATACTTTAAACACACATGTTATGTAGATAAACAGTGAAATAAAATAAAAGATGGACCTACATATGTTGTGTGTGTGCATCTTTATTTATTGAGAAGGCAACTATACAGCTGTGTATTCGGCTTTCGCTGAAAACCTTACCCTAGTATTCAGTTTCAGCCGAATACTACATCTTCAATTCGGTAAACCCCTATTTAGAACAGTGAGGCAATGAAATAACAGAGATTTGTGGCAAAGCCGTGTTTGGTGTGAATATTAAAAAGGGGTGGCACATATAGACATTGTACACATGTACATGATAAAGTACATTTTCAGGTACAAATATGTGCAGTTGAGGATTGGATCTGGAGCGAGGATGAATAGTGATACCCATTGATGGTGAGTCGACCCTTCAATAGATAATACATCACAGGTCTCTGAGGATCTTGAATACTGTCACTGTGAGAATACATACAAGATCAGGTGGTACAAAGTTCCAGTGGTGGTAAACCAGGAGGGTGAACTATTGCAATTGGCAAGTGTAGGAAGAATGTAAGATCTGCATTTCAACATCTAGACTCCACATTTCAGCATTTACATTAAGGTAAGGTTTTTTTGAACTTTAACTAAGACTCAAGAGTATGACCCTCAGGCTGAATTTAAATAGATGCAAATGCACAGAGCACATGCCAGAAAATGCTCACTTTGTTCCATGATGCTATTTTAATGGGCTGAGCTGCACTAGGAAATATAACTAAGATGAAACTAATATACTAATTAACCCCGCCCCAGTTAATATGTAACTGATTCCCATAGTAACATTTAGTGCAAATTAGCCCATGATTTTAGCGGGATGCAGATTGAGTGAAATTCATGATGCTCTGAAAATTGTAAAGAAAAATTATTTAAACGTGCAGGCTGAATCTGTGTTGTAAGCTGAGGAATGTGAAGATCCGTTTCTAAAGACATTGCATTGTATTGGAGCAGGAAGCGCAAGAAAGATGTATCATTTTGTATTCAGCAATGAAGTGTGTGTTTAGGCTAAAAGGCACAGAGGAAATTGCATGATGTTTTAGTGGGATAATCTTCACAGAGGGAGGTGCTCTTGAGTGACAGGGGGTTTGATGAAAAAGGTTTGAGGCAGAGAGGCTAGGCATTCTTTTTCTTGCACTCACCGAGGAAGGAGGCAGAAGTGCTTGTTCTTGGGCAGACTGAGTCCAGTGCTTGCAAACTGACTGATCTGCTGGGCTGTGTCTCTCCTGGGTTGGCAATTATTAGAAGAGCTGCGATGTCTCGAGTGACCTTATCTGTGAATGACCAGGACCAATGCCAAACTGAGTCGGGATATATTGCCAGCTTAACCTAGGTAATTATCTGTTAATTGAGGGGCATGTGAAGCCAGTGATACTATGTAGCATAATGTAAATAGTTCAGTTCATTTTAGGCGCTGCATTAGTGACACAAATTTAAATGTGCATGTAAAACTGTGTTTATATTTCTCAAAGTTTTGTTGTAATTTAGAGTGTATTTTTCCTGCCAGTTTTGTTGCACTTTATCAAAGATAAGACCTTGTTCAAAATGTGAATCACAGCGTGGGTGCACATGTCATTCTGTGTAACTTGCATAATTCTAGTCTATGATAAAGTTCAAAAAGGTAATTTAGTTTCAGTGTATTTCTTCTGCATCCAGTCTCATTGATTTGACATGTGTATAGAGATAGACGTGCGGTTAGAAATATTTCATAGCAAAGTTAGCTGCAGTAAATTGTGTTACTTAGAGAGGCTGACTGAATGTTTTGTATTTCATTTGCATGCTTTACATTTGTTGAACCACAGCCAGAAATGTGATGTTGTATATAAAACATTGCAGAAGAGCAGGAGCCTTTTATTCAGAGTGGATTAAGTCCACTATTTGTTTATTGTTAGTGACCCTGGTAAAAATCATTCTTAGGCAGTATTCTGAAATTAGTCTCACCAGTATAAAATACTACTATACCACCATAGCAAAATACCACAAAATACCACCTTAGCAAAATACCACAAAATACCACAGAATACTAGATATATATATATAACCACAAGTGAAGAGGTTGGGAAACCATTGGGATCATATAAAACAAAGAGGAAAGTGAGAATGTTGTACAAGAATGTTTCGGGGGCCAGCAAATGAATAGATTTCAATACCTGAAGAAGAACTTTGAAAAGAGCATGGTTCTACATGGAGAGTTACCATAGATGGTGGTTGTGTGCAGAGGTGGATGTAAATGCTATACTGTGTGGAAGGTGCACGTTGCAAAGTGCAATGCTTTGTTATGAGGCACACAGACACATATTGACAGTGCCATGAGGAGGCTGGAACAGTAATTCAACATGCTAAGTATTAGGGTGGAGAACAGTCTTGTTATAGAGACACTTGAGTTAGGATCGGAATTTGCAGATGCTCAGATGTATAAGCCTAGCAGCTATTGCAGAAGATGTGATTAAGTGTTGAAGTATTCAGTCCATGCCAAACAAGATCCCAGGCTGTGAGCCATGGGGAATAGGATCAGAAGATCAGTCAGAAAGCAAATGTGAGAACCCACTATTTGGTGAGGTTAAAATATATATCTCAGAGAACTTAAGAATCAGGCAGAACAGAGCCACCTGTTAGTGAATGATGGAGAAACAGGTGGAGTGGGAAGCGTATTATTCAAGGGCGATAGAGAGGACTTTGAAATGTATTTGAGTGTCATAAGAAAATAATTGACATGAGAAACCAAAGGACCAGATGAGTTTATTTAGAAAGCAGGAGGCAAGTATGACAAGGACAAATCCTTCAGTGGCACCCCTTCTTTGGGGCCGGGGTTGGCAGAGTAGGTAGCATTGTTACTAGAATTAGAGACAGAGTGATCCGCAGTGGTAGGAAATATCCCATTCAAAGGACTTGTACAGGATTGCAACGCATGACAGGGTCAGGAGAAGATAAGGATATCCATTGTCTTGAAGGTCGAAGAGGGATCAATGAGGATGAGGCTCGCTGAAAAGTACGAATAGTGGTAGGCCGTAGTTAGGAAGTTAGAGACATGAGTGAGTGCCTGTTCCATGTAGTGTACGCTGTAGAATCTAGATTGGAGTAGATCATTTCTAAGTCTCTGATAACATTATTGAAGACTACAAACTCCAGGACTTTTGAATAGTGGAGGAGCAGGGTGAGAGGTTAATAGTTTGCAATGTTTGTGGGGTCAGCTATAGGTTTCTTCAGCATGGGAAACCTTGTAGCCACCATTCATCAAACTGCAATGATTTCCATATTGAATGATAGATTGGAAACTGATGATTAATGAGAAATGATGATTGATGGAAGGGCACCAGGATTTATAGATTTTGGGTTGAAATAAAGTCTGCTTTGGTACCAGAAGGATTAGCAGACAAGAGCATGTTTGCCACTTCATGAGGCATTGTAAGAACAAATGGTACAAGGGGACATTTGGGGAGAGGTGGAAAAAAGAGGATGAAAAGAACCAAGAGAAGTCAGGGAGTTTTGTATTTTTTTAAACTGCAGGGGAGGTAGGCAGTAAAATCATCAGCATAAGTAGAAGAAATAATGAGGTAACAAGTATTGACTGGGAGACATGAACATGCTTACTTGAATTTGAGCAGTGAGAAGAAATATCTTAAATGTAGTAGGAGACCTTGAACCCAGTCACAGTATATGTTTGTAGGAGGCAATAACTTTTGAAAGATCAACATCAACATCAGAATTTTAAGATGTCCGAAGGAGGGGGTGCTCCAGTGTGGAGGGAGAAGGTGTCTCTGAGGTTTATCTAATCTCCCAATTCAAATGGAGGTGGAGATGAGGGCTTTACACATTATTGGCTATTCATCCTCCTTAATGAAGAACTAGTCACCAACATTTTAGCACGTTTTTTGCTGCAGGTTAGTCCAAAGCTGAGAAAACCTGTACAGTATTTATTAAAAATATGTTGAGAAGTGTGTTGTTGCAATAGAAGCTCAGAAGAGGGAACTGCAGTAGCATGCAGTTCCCGGCATAATAAATAAACAAATACATAAACAATGGTGAGAACATGAGGCAGGGCAGCGGCTGTGGGTTAGTATTTTCCTACCTCAGGAACATTCTTTTGATGGATTGCTTTAGCTCTTCTATGATGTTGGACAATGTCCAAGTCCCTAATTTATATTATTTTATTTCTCTGTTAACACACTTTTCAGGCTACCCCATTTCCCCTATTGGCTGTGGAGAGTGAGTGTTCATTATAAAGTGAACTGCAGAGGTGCGCCATAAACTGTTCATAACAATTCCTTATGTCATCCAAGGTAACTAGGGAAACGCTATTTGATTAATTGTATTCAGCCCTGTTCATCGCACTAGCACAGACTGGATCATCAATGAGACGTTCATAGAAGATGCAAGTCATCAAGGATATGGAGGTCCTACACCCCTTGCCTGAGTAGGTGAGACCAGAACCATACACAACAAATTACAGTGATCCTGAAACGCATTGCTATACATCATCTTAGCATAGATAGAGAGGATGGACTGAGATGTCTGTATGTGTAAGGTCTTTTGTTGGAAGCAGGAGGTTGAATAAATGTGCAGGAAAAGCCTAGTATAGGTGTTCTTGAGGTTTTAAGGGTCATGTGCTTAGTGCTCTATAAATGGAAGGGGTCTGGAGGGGGCTGGGCAGGTCAATTGGGTGTGAACAGGTTAAGGGGAAGAACGCTCTCTGTTTGACTTGCAAGCCAACTAATTAATCCCTGTTGTTAATGCCATCACTGAAAAGCAGAATGCAGGTCTGATTACTGAGACAGTAGGCAGGCTGCAGTGTGATAATTTATAGTCCGAAGTTATTTCTAGCTTTTTAAATTTGACTACCCCACCATTGGAAGTTAGACTACCAACTGCGTTTTCCTAATTTACTTTTCTTGACCCAGATTGTGGTCTCGGATTTTTGCAATGGGAGTCTATTAGAAATGGAATATTTCTCTGTAATAAAGAATCAACTAACAGTAAAGGCACATGTTATAGATACATCCCACTACTATGTGATGTAGTACAGGTGGCTAGTTTTGAATCTCCTTCTCAACATTATCATATCAAGCGAATGGCTGTTACAAGTGTTTAAGCCAAGGAAACAAGTTGAATCAATTTTAAGCACATTCTGATGTCGCATCAGTATGACATGTAAGCGAGGAATGTATGAAGCACTATCTTCCTTTTCTGTAAAATTCAATATCTCAAATTGGGTAGTAGAATCCCTGGGAAAGAGCCCTTCGGATCTTGTAGAAAATGAATCCCTATATTTCTTATGGTTTAATTTTCTCTAATAATTACAAGTTGTGTTTACCTGTGGTTGGTCTTGCTTAGGTTAAACATATCATTGGTTGATTATCTGGAGGTTATATTTTAAAGGTAGAATACCTAGAGAATTAGTTACAATGTCATTAATAGCTGTATTTAATGTTATATCAGTCAATTGTGTAAGCCCTGTGTGTCAATGTCCTCTAATGTGTTTACTTTAAGTAAAACTGTATTTATTTTTTTATTTTATTTAGTTATTTATTTATTTATAAAGCCGAGTACCATCTGGACCCTGCCGCCGGCTGCCTTCGCCTGGATTAATTGATTATCTTTACATACAATTGCGTGATTTGGATTATTTGGACACTGGGCTCCGCCCATTTTCCACGCTTCCTCTACAAATTTGACGCCTGTGCGCACCAGCGCGCGCACACCAAGTCGAGTACCATCGAGTACTGACTGCACGTCTGCACTGGACCCTGCCGCTGGCTTCCTTCGCCTGGATTAATTAATTATCTTTACATTCAATTGCGTGATTTGGATTATTTGGACACTGGGTAAATGTTACACCCCTTATAACTTTTAAGTCACCTGCAAGTTACTCAAATAGCTAACATTTGCCAATTTCTTTCTTATTGAACTAGGCTTTGCCCATTTTCCACGCTTCCTCTACAAATTTGACGCCCGTGTGCACCAGCGCACGCACCAAGCCGAGTACCATCGAGTACTGACTGCTGACCGATGCTCCGCAGATCAGCGTCGGCACGTTTTCCTCCCGGCCATATTCAAAGGCTTTTCACCCCGTCCCCTTTTTGTGTTAGCACCGACACTTTGCTTGTGGTCGCGTACGCATTGTACATTGCTACGGTGATAAACTATTTTCACTTTGAACCAAAACGTGATTCTAGAACCAAGATGCTTAGATTAACGTCTGGCATGCCACGTGTCCCAAGTCTATTTCTGCAACAGAGGAGTCTCCCAAAGTCCCCCGTAAAGACTCACCCTCCTAAGGCGGGATTGAGTTAAAAAAAAAAATTAGCTTTTTCCTCGGATATTCGTACCTTTTTGAAAAACCCCGATGCAACGGACACAATTAATGGCGACGTCTATACTAAAAGAACCAGCGCCCGAGCAGTAGCTAATTTAGCTCTTCTGGAGCAAGGCAAAACTACGGAAATGATTGAATTATCTGGTGTTTCTGACGCCACCATACAACACTGTGTCTCTGTGACAACTGTTACCGCAATGGGGGAGCAGTCTAGGGTTCCTGCTTATCTGCCCGAATTTTCTATTCCGTCGCTCCCCGCAGAATGTAATTTACCCATTAAAAAATGTGCGCCCTTACCTCTATACTCCCAAATAGTTGATCCATTATTCACTAAGTCAGCGGAAATTAGGAATGAAGTTGTTCAAGAACAAGAGATATGCAATGATCCTCTCATAATGCTCTTGCCTGACTCGACTTCTGCCGCCGGCAGCGATTGATGATGGGGCAAAAGAGTTATCCTCCTCTTCTCCTCCTATTGCCAAAGGCTCTAATTCTTCAAACCTATCCAAAACCCCTGAACTTTACATCACGGACGAGCCTGATGATATTATTTCACCTGAGAACTCCCAACTGTCAGCAGCCTTGTCATTTTCTAAACCTCTTCCTCGTCCATCATTCGGTTTTCCATCACTTTCGAACCCTGCTCTTGAAGCAGCATTAGCTGAAATTTATACAAGCATGTTCTCGATTGTAAAGCTTTTTGAAGTTTTGGACCATAGATCTATGGAGCAACAGGAGTCTGTTTTACTGCTTCACAAAAAAATCGACTGGATTGCCTTGTGTGCAAATAATCGCCCTTCCCAAGCAACGGTGGTCGATTCTTCATATGTGATGCCTTTGGAGAAAACATCAGCTGATGAAGCTATTGATGTGGATTATGCCTTAATTGCTCAATCTCCAACCGCTCTTACAACAGAAGCAATTCTCAACTCTCCTGATGTTCAATTAATAGAGAAACCGTTATAAGAGCTATTCACTAACCCTCTGCGCCTTAACAGGCGAAAAAGAAGAGGCAATAGGAAATGTACATCTCAAAATTTTGATACATTGAAATATAACCAGGATATTGAACAAAGACCTCCAAAAAATTCAAAAAAAATGAAAAATAAATGTGCCAGCTCCCAAAATTAAAAATTCCAAATCAAAAACTAAAAAATTCATTTCAAATTTGGTTAATGCTGAATTATCAGTTTTAGATGCTGAGAGCATCTCCTCGATGTCAAGCCCAAAAGGGCAATCTGTTGCTCACCCCACTACTTCGATGACTACGGAGGCTGGTGTTCTCTCCAAAGGTAAAAAGCTCGACCATTTACTATCTGAACCCAATGGCAATGAGGAATTACAGATTTTGCAAAATGAACTCATGAATTTATCTGTTTATCCGTTTGACCCTACCATGGATGATGTATGCTTTGGTCTTCAAAATGGACCTTCTGTTCAACCGTTGTCAAAAACGAATTTCCATGTGAATTTTGATGTCCCGACTCCCCAATTTAAAACCCTGTATCAAAAGAGGTGGGACATAGTAACTAGTTTAGCAGCCTCTAGTGGCAACATGTCATTATCAAACTTCCCCCTTCATCCATATCTATTGCCACTGTGAACATGTATCAACAGCTCTCAAATTTAAAAAGTATCTACTACTAAGAGCTCCACTCACAGCGCTCACAACTCATTAGCTGTCTCATCGTTTGTGACCCCCCCTGATATCATATATGAGGAAGTGAGACCAGTGATATATTTGCCCAACCCCCCTATGTTACAGGAGGAGCATATTAAAGCAATCATGCTCGATAGGATTTTTGCAGATCCGTTTCCTAATCGCTCAACTCTTCTGTTAATTCTATATTCTGTACCATCACTAAATCAAGTCACATCTGAAGATATTGATCATGTTTGGTACCCGATTCCTGCACAGCAAGATGTTAGCATTATGAACATCAACTCAAAAATTGTTAAGAACTTAATTTGGAATGAAAGGCAGAAATTATACAACCGGGGTTTATGTCTGGAAGCGTTTTTGCCTCCACCTACCCAAACATAAGCTGCACTAAATATCCATAGTCAAAATGATATTGAAGCAAAATCTTGCTGTTCGTGCAAGAATGATATTAGACTTATAACTTTACCTCCTTTGTCCAAATGGAATTGGATAGCTCAGAAAATAAATATCAGCCAAACACCTCAGAGTCATTAGGATAAATACTTGGGCCTGTCCCATTCTTGCTCCATGATTTTCTTGAATACTAGAGGTTTTAGGCATTTGCTACTTAATAATTCATTGAACTTAAACAACTATGACATTGTACTTCTCCAGGAAACGTGGCTTTGTGCAATACCAATATGGGAATATCACCAAATTAATATTGTGCCGGCATCTAATCCTACGAAAGGGCGACCAACTGCTGGTCTGTTGATAGCCGTACGCACGGATGCCCAATTATCACTTGTCGCGTGGCCTTCCCCTGATGCTGGGATACAAGCAGTTGTACTATCCACTAAGAACATTAATCATCCTCTATATCCAAGCTGCTTAATAATTAATATATATTGGAACCCACTGTCGCCATCTGAAGCCCAATTCATAGATAAAATTGACAATCTATTAAATCTGGCATTAACCAGACCTAATATTGGGTCTGTACTAATAGCAGGTGACTTTAATCTGAATTGCTTGAACCCGAACATTAAATATGATTCTAGAGCTTATAAATGGAGTAAGCTTGTTACAACAAGGAAGCTTACAATGCTGAATGGTCCAACACCAGATGATTGTCCCCCAAATCCAACTTGGTCTAGGATGGAAAGTAATTCTATTTTAGAATATATATTTATTTCTGAGGATGCCAATAAGTTGATAGCCACCTTCAAGGTAATTCCATCCAAACTTAGTGATCACAATATACTACACGTCTCGTGGCTTCCCCACCCTGTAGAGGATCAAATCTATTATCAATCTTCTATCGACATTAATAATACTGGTAATCGCCTAAAATGGTACCCTGCAATGGTCACTAGATTGCAAACCAAAATATCTAAATTAAAGCATACATCCTCTCGTCCATCAGAGACTTTTTATAGTGATTGTATCCAAATATTGAAATCATAAAACCACAAACATCTCAATCACTTGTCGTTCATAAATACCCCCGACTGATTCTGATTTCCGATTTGAAAAAAGAACTAAAATTTAACTTACGGAATCCAGTAGTCAGAGGGTCCAAGGTACTGACAAATCAACTAAAGAGACAATATAAAAACCAGATTAGGCAAATTATCCAAAACTTTAAACAAGAAAGTGCGGAAAAGATGCTAAAAGCAATTATGTCAAAATCATCTGGGGAGATATGGAAAATACTTAATTCTACGTCCACCTTAACTCATAGATCTATGTTACTGAGCCCTATCCCCAAAGCAGTGTGGACAATTTATTATCAAGAACTTTTATATAAACCTGTTGAAGGTAATGATGAAATAAATATTTTGCCTAGTTTAGCAGAATTTAAATTCGATGAATTGGACATCTTGATTTTAATAATGAAATTGAGCTCCTCACGAGCTCCTGGTCCCGACCAGCTCACAAATGTAATTCTTATACAAAACCCTGAAATGTGGGCGTCTGTGCTCTTTATGATTTTCACTCAAGTCATAAAGTCAGGACAAATTCCTCACTCGTGGCAACAAGCTATACTAATTCCTATATTTAAAAAAGGCGATCAGTCGAATTCGAACAACTATAGGCCGATTGCCCTCTTAGATGCCCCGGGGAAGATATTTGCGAAATTGATTTTGAAAGACTTTGCAAAATGGCTCATTGACAACAATCTTTTAGACATTAATCAATCGGGTTTTGTGCCAGGAATTGGGACCATGCAAAATGTATTCATTTTAGCTATTTTAAAGGAACAAGCTATTTTAGCCAAACATCCACTTTTTATTGCTTTTATAGATTTTAAACAAGCATTTGACTCGGTATCAAGACAGATTTTATGGAGAAAACTTCTTGATGTTGGATGTCCACCATATATTAGTTTTTTAATACATACATTTTATACAAACACATCTATACGGGTCAAACTAACATCCAAGGGCCTGTTATCACAACCAATCTCGACTAACACAGGTTTAAAACAAGGATGCCCCTTTGCCTCGATTCGGTTTAATTTCTATATTAACAATGTTTACAGTGCTTTTAGTACGGTGCATTCTTTTCCGCCAAAATTGGCCAATCAGGAAATTGTGTACCTCTTGTATGCTGATGACCTTATGATATTAGATCAGACTCCAATTGGCCTGCAAAGGAAATTATCAGCCCTTTATGAATATGCACAAGGGAATGAATTGATAATCAATTCATCAAAATCAAACATTCTAGTTTTTCAACATAACCGCACAACTAGTGAATTTAAATTTACATGGTATCTGGGACATACTAGTTTAAAGCAAGTATTTGAATATAAATACCTGGGTGTAAATATAAATGGCCATTATGTTGATTCTCCTTATAAAACAGAACTTATTGCGTGTATGAAATCACTTGCAATACAGGGTAAAGCATTACAGAGAAATTTTGGACATTTTTCTATCATCCCTGCAAGAACCTTTTATCTACAAAAAGTTCTACCGATAATAGTTTATGGCAGTCAGACTAAGATAAATCCAATGGCAAACACATGGGACACACTGGAAGGTATATACTGGAAACACATCCTGCCGGTCCCACGTTCTACCCCAATTTCGCTGATAAGACATGAATTGGGGCTTATATCTTTGAAGACATCAGTCGCTTGGCTGATGTTAGCATTATATAGAAAGATTATAATGTCTACGGACCAAAGTAAAAACATGTTTCCAATAATCAAAAAAGCACTTAACAAACTGATATTTGTTCCCTTGCGGGAATGGAAAGAGTCAATCACCCAATATATGCATCAAGCTAACATTTCAGTTGAGCAATTCATAGTATCACCAGATAAAGCGAAACTGAAATTATGGAGATACGATTGGATCAATACAACGGAACAAATTAAAAAATACCAAGCGGTTAATTTAGGTGCCTTTGAAATATGTGCCATGAATGTGTTACCACAATATCTGGTTAAATTTCTGGATAGAAAATACGCGGATGCATTCTTGCGATTTAGGTTTAATTTATTACCTACGAAAGCAAAATTGGCTTCTCTGTATAGAACTGCCAAACTATCCAAGGTATGTACCTACCGTGAAGTTTTTGATTCAGTTCAAAGTATGAGACATCTTCTAATAGATTGTACCAAACTGGTTGACATGAGAAAGAAATATCTTTATAGACATTTTAAACATCGACAAATACTGACCCACGATGAACTATGGGTAACAATCTTCAACACCTCTAATATGTCCTTGATTATTGACATTATCCAATTTATAAAGGAACTTAACTTGATACAAATAGATGGAAGTTGTAAATGGAAGTGAGAAAATGTTTAAAGTAAGATGACTGCTCCAACATTGTAAAGAAATTGGTAAAACAAACCCATGTTTATGATTTGTTAGTGATACGGCAAGCTGTAAACAAGCTAAACTAAACTACTGTGTAGTACCTGTATATTACTCGATGTATGTGAGAGATAATTGTAATTTTCAGATGCCTATATATTATTATCACAGTAATTATGTATAAAATTGAAAAAGTTGTTTATTCAACTGAAACAATTTCTTGAATACTTATTTATTTATCTATTTATTTATTACATCTGAGCATGTTATTGTTTGTGTTTTCATTTATTTTGAATGATGTAATCCATGTAAAGCTGGCATATTACATTGCTTTTCATCATATTGTTTATTTATGTATTGGGTGAGCGTTAAACTTTAAACGTTATTAAAATAACATAAATACAATATATGTGATAAATGCATAATATTCTGAAATTCTGAGCACCTTGCAAGAACAGTTGAACTATTGTGCATCAGGCTTTCCTGTCTGGCAGGACTACCGGTTCTCCCAGTTCTCTCTGAAAGTTGTCACTCACAGCTTCAGAGTTAAAGCCCTACAATATTCTTGATTGTGTCAGGGTTTTAACATGCAGCATGCTCTTGTTTCTAACTCACATTAAGGCACTTTCAGCACAATCTGAGGGTTGCAGTACTCAACTCGCTATTTGCAAACTCCAGGTGTATACTGCACTATTCACTCTTGCAAAATCTGAGGGTTATATTGCTGAGCACATTTTGTTCCCTGCTCAAAATAAAATTATGGATTTATTGTCATGTTCAATTCTTGCAGCCAACCTTAGATACTCTTGGGTCAGGTTTTGCCTCCTTAGTTAAGGCTCTGGGGTCCAGTTGTTCATCTAACCCGTTGACAGTCTCACTGATGTACTGCCCTGCCCACTTTCCTAGTAAACATATTTCACCCTGCTCAAGTGTTACAGTCCCATGGATATAGTCCATATATAATTTCTTGATCATAACAATTAATCATTAACAAATGTATATTACCTAGTTCACTATGTCTGTAGGGATGTGGACCTGGTTGAGAATCTATCAGAATAAGGGAATGAGTTCCAGCTCACTATGGCTGGACAATGTAGTGCCCTGCTTGCTCCTGCAGATAACTCTGGATAGCCTCACATATATGTTGGATTGCTCTCTTTGTAAAACTTTGTAAGACAGCTGCTCATCAGGACACCCATATTTCAGGTCAGTGTCTGTTCATTTCCCAGGTTATCGGATATGTAAAGATATCTCCAGCTGCTGTTCTCTATCAGACACCTCTGGCTCTTACCTTGCTTTGGTCACTTCACTCTTGCATGTGGTTCAGGCAGTCTAACCTGTAAATATCACCCTTTTCTACCAAATGGTTTCTCCTCTTGTGGTTCTCTAATTCTTGTCGACTGCCACCTTGTCATTTATATGCTGGTTCCTAGTAACTGAGACCTTTTTTCTAGTCCGGTGCAGCCTTTACAAATGATTCATTTGGTGTAGTTTTAATGTTATTGGTGTTGGTTATCCCATGTGGATCCACTGTTGGGTCATATGATCTTCTGGTTTGGTTATTGTTAAGATGGATATTCAAAATCAGCCCTGGTGGGAGGATTTTGGGAGGCCATCCTATTATGGTAAACAGGGAAGACACTGAGATGTTAGCCAAATCCAATAAAGGTGAGTAGTCACCTAAGGCTACAATGAGTCCAAACACAGCAACATCAGTAATTCCAGTCAGACAAGCATGGACAAAGGTCTGGCTTCCCTTCTTGTCTCCTTGGATCTGTCCACTGCATTTGATTTGGTTGATCACTCTGTCATGGTAGCAAGAATGGTAGAGGTCGCCAAATTCTCCTCCTCAGCAGCTTCATGAGTCAAGTCCTTCCTGGCAAATAGACAGAGTCGAGTTTGCCTAGGGGATTCTGAAGCGGTTCCAATTCCGGTCCTCTCCCTGTCTTTATAACATTTACACAGCGCCCTTATTCAAGATGCTCGAGGAGGAAGGGATTTCCTTCTCAAACTACGCTGATGAAACACAGGTATTAATTAGTCCAATTCTCTGGAGTGCACTCCGAGGATGAAAAAGAGCTAAACAGAATCTTTTCACTAATTGAAAATTGGATGATGGCCAATAATCTTGCTCTTAATAAAATCAAAACAGAGCTGATGATTGTGGGTTACTCCAACTATCTCTCCAAATTGGACTCCATCTATAAATCATTTAGGCTAGGCTCAGTGGACATCTTTACTCAACAAAAACTAAAAATACTAGGCATCATATTGGATCAGTCTCTTAACATGAGAGCCCACGTGAAAAGTGTTGTTGCTGCATCTTTCTATTATGTGAAACTGCTAGCCCATGTGAGACCTTTCATCACACAAGAAAACGCTGGAACCATTGCCAGAGCCATAGTTGGTGCAATGATTGACTACTGCAGTAGCCTCCTTGTCGGCCTGGGAAACATTGACTGTAATAAACTTCAAGTAGTCCAGAATTGTGCAGTCCATGTAATCTTGGGTTTAGCCCGGCGTGATCATGTTTCAGTGTCCCGTCGCACTCTACACTGGTTGCCTATCGTGGCACGCTTTAAATTCAGACTACGTACAATAGTCTTTAAATGTAGACTTGGCAGAATGCCCAAATACTTGTAAGTTCACATCTTTGACAAAGCCAACCATAGGCCTCTTAGGTTAAGTAACCAGAATATGTTAGCCCTCCCACGCTGTAAAATCAAGAAGGTTGAGAATGGGGCCTTGTACATTGCGGCCCCTAAACTCTGGAACTCTCTTCCACAGACTCTGAGACAGCTCCCCTCTTTTATCCCATTCAAGAAGGCTCTTAAAACCTGGCTCTCCTGCTGATCTCCTTCTTCCTCCTCTCTCTGTTTGGCCATTGGTTCCCCTGATTATTTGATTACTTGATGTTTTTTATTTGTTTGTCTTGTATGCGCCCTCACACCTCAGGGTTCATGGCAGCGTGTTATAAATTGACTAACATAACAGACATAACATAACATAACATAAAAAGTGAGGATAAAAACAACATTATTTATTAGGCCTTTAGTTACATATTAAGCAGATAAAAATAATAGGCACCTATTGCAATAGAGAACCCTTCTAAAACAGATACATTTAATTAAATAACCTGTATTTGACTTAAGCTTTGCCTTCCATCGCCGGATGTAGAACCAAAAAATGGGGAACTCCCTATGGTGCTATAATAGCTAGCAAGAAGAGGGAGCTGAGGGCTGCCATCCGCCTAGTCAAAATACATATTCACCTTAGTCCCGTAGTGAAACATCATGACATTTCTGTCTTGAAAGGTTCATACAAGGGCTGGTTTAGAAACCATTGTTATAGTAGGACAAGCTCTGCTTGGATGACTATGTATAATATTATCAAATAACAAGTCACGAGGAAATGCTGGCATTTCATCCGTTCCAATTTTGCTGAGGGGGGCTCAGGAAGTTTGTTCTGTAGGTCAGTATTGTTGGGAGACTTTTATCCAAGACAACTATTCTGCATTTGAGGAATCTCAGCAGACAATGGTCTGTAGGTCCATGACTAATACCCTGGTGGGGCAGCTGGTTAAGAATCTAGATCTCCATTTGGTAATCGAACAACTGGGTGTCTCATCCTATTCAAGAGGACTCCTGAGTTTTTGGCAGGGGTCTTACATCAGATATTCTTACATATGTGTTTGTCTGGTTCCGTCTGAGGACATGACAGCAGTCTGTCCTAATCCGCACACATAAGAAGGGCCCCCGACATTTGCCAGAGAATTACAGACTCTTAGCCATGCTGGATAGCGCTTAAAAAATACATTCTAGATGCTGCATGAGGCTCTCATACACTGGATAAAAAGTCGTGCCCTGCTTCATGTCACTCAGACTGGATATAGGAAGAACTCTTCAACGAGTCTTCCTTTGTGGATTCTTCTTACTATAATATATGACACCTTACTTGTTCCAGACCAGGCATTATATACGTGCTTTGTGGATTACAGCTCGGCTTTTGACAGTGTCTCACGGGAGGTACTTTGGTCAAAGCTGGAGAACTTGTTGGGGTGATTCTCCCGGGGCCAGCACAGCCGTCCGCGGACATCCGGGCTGGGGAGGCCCCAACTCCTCCCGTGTCCCCAAAAGGATTATGAGACACACAAAAGAAGCGAGGCGGTACTGCAGTTTATTATAATAACGGCAGGGATGAGTCTCGGTTCTTATGCATCCGACGGGACTCTCACTCGTAGTGGGGCTCGCAGGCCCTTTTTACGGCAGTATGACGCGATAGTCGCGTCACCTGGGAAAGTTAGCGCAAAACCTATCGCCACTCTGGATTGGTTCCCCGAGTGGTAGGGTTAGTATAGGTAACATATGGAAAGAAATATTAGTGGATGGGGATGGGTCAGGTGGTACGCTTGGGTTGTCTCTTGCAGTTGTTACTTTAGAATTGTTACAGAGAGACCCTTTGTGATTGGCTAAGAGTAATGGTGTCAGTAATAAGCCCCCCTGTATTCTGATTGGTTCTCCCGCGAGCCCCCAAGCCTGGGACCATTCGTTGTCAGCTCGCGGTGTACATGTCATTAGCATCAATGTGCAACTATGTGTTTGTGCAGACAATGGACAGGTCCGCTCATGGGCTTGTGGACAGGCCTTTCCCATCGCTGTAGGTGTCCATCTTTCCGCTTCGTTGTTGCAACCTGTGTCCCAGACATGGGACCCTGGCGGCTTCCTGTATCGTGAGCTTGGCACCTTGTCAGTTCGGCTTGGTCACGTGTGGAGAGACCGTAGCTGGAGCAGAATTATGAGCATTAGATTTGTATTTCGTCTCTGAGGGCTTGGCTCTTACAGGTGTAACCTTGGTGCTGGGCTCGCGGCATGCGAGTTGCAACATCGTGGCCTTGGCTGTGAGCTCTTGCTGGGGGCTCATCCTGCATGTTCAGCACTTGTACTCTTGTTCTGAGAGGATTTTCATTGCGAGGCTCCTGCCTGGGGACTCTTGCTTGCAGCCTACTCGGGCCTAGTTCATGGGTGGTGGTACATAATCCATAGCATGGAGATTGTGGGGCGACAGAGTGTCACACGCAACATTAGATATACATGGTGGTGTTGTCGTAGGGATGGGTGGCAGAAGAAGCATCAGCAAGCATGTACACAAGCTTTTCGGCGCCTTGCGTTTCTGCGGTGCTGTAAAAAGGCCTTTGTAAAAAAAATAACAACGATGCACGTCAGTGGGTGTGTCAGTCACCTACGTCATAGCACTGAGTATGTTCTTCGTGTAGGTTGGTGTGTGAGTGACCAGTGTGCATGGTGGCACGTGTGTTTTGTCTGTTGGCTATGTCATTATGGCATCTCTAACAATGTGGATACTTGTGGCTGTTGTTCTTAGTCGAGATCATCCATGTCGAGGGCGTCGGCTTGAGCTTGGCGTGCTGGTTGGCATGCTCCTCTTATGTGTAAGTTTCTGAACCACGGTATTTTATCATCTGGTAAATAGACAATCTCGTCTTGTGGGGGGTGTCTGGGCCGTGATCCTCTAGGCCATGGTCAGGATGAGATTGGGGGGAGGGTCTTGTCCCATTCTCCCACTTCAGTCCCCCCTCTGGTCGACTTGTCCATAGTGGTTGACATGATCTTCAAATGACCAGTACATGTAAACGCAGGCGGCGCCAGGTTTGCAGTATACCCATCTTCCAACATAGCTCCTTGGGTTTCTTGGATTTTCCACCTTAACAGATGGCGGATCCATATGGTTGTCAAGGATCTGTTTGCGCAGCCTCTCTCTTTCCTTTATTATCATGTCGGTGTGCTTTCCATCATCGGCTGGCAGTAAGGTGTGCATGCTTACCATCTCCATTATTTTGTCTGTTGTACGTGCTTTTCAAGCTTTCCAAAACTTTATTACGATCAACACAGCTGCAGCCAATATTATGCATCCTACTATTATCTTCAGCCCATCTGATAGCCATCTGATAGCCATGAAGGCATCCATAACCATAGGAACGAAAACCAGCTGCTGTCTTTCTCTACTCCTTTACTTTCTTCCACCATTTTGGAGTGCATCAGGGCAAGTTGTGATACTGCTTCAGTAAGTGTTCCATTGTCTGCATCATTAGCAGGGTGTAGTCCTGGGTGAATTATGGATGAGAAGAACATTGCTGCTCTGCTGAATAGTTTGTGTTCTGGTGGGATGGAGGTGAGAGCTGTTTCTGATCTTGCCCACAGGTAGTTTCCCGTCAGGTGTACTCCTTGTCTTTTCACTCTTGGCAAAACGTTATTGTTGTTTTTCTCGTCACCTTCTTCTACTTCTACTGATCTTTTCCTCCTCTGGGGAAAGTTGACCATGTTTACGTGTTTCTGAGGCACAACCAGGTGTTTCTGAGGCACAACCAGGGATGGCACATTGATGTGCACATAGTGCATATTCCATTCCATGATGAAGGCAAGGTTTGGTGGTATCAGGTAATATTATCCCCATATATATGGTCACTGTACAAAATATTGCCGGGAAAAGGTTGTGGCGATATAACATGGGTGACCATATATATGGGGATAGGGGCAGCCAAAAAAAAAAAGGGTTTGGGGGTTGTGGGGTTGTCCCCTGCATGTTCCATGCAATAATGTCCCCACAAATAATGGCAATTTTTCAGCAATATTTTTTCATGGCAGTATTTTTGTGGGGACATTATTACATGGAACCGGTGTGGTGCGCCTTATTGCCGCAGGCCCAATAGTGGTCCATTATAACTGCTGTGCCGGCACCACCCTCTAGTATTTCTATCGTGTTTTCACAGTTGGTGTTATGTCCCACATCCACATCGCCATTGTGTTGATAGCACAGTGCGGGTGTTGTGAGTGGTAGTATAGTTATTGGATCTTCATCCTTCACCATCTATGTTAACATCGGTACACATTTTCCCCACTTCGTCCAACATCTGTCGTTGTGCTCTTTTATGGTGGTAATATTTTCTCTTGTTACCATGTTGCTCCCAACCACTCCTATTTCCCACCCTTCATCCGTATATATTTTCCCAGTTATAGTTATTAGAGGTCTTTCCCAACACCCTTGTTCACCAGCAACTTTGTTTACATACCAATCGCGCCGCAGGTATTGTAACGTTACTTTCTTCATTTCTCCTTTTTCGGGGCCAACTGTCATGTATCTGAAAGCTTCAGTATGGAGGCTTCTTTTGTGGTACATCAAATATGTTTTGATGAAATTATTTTCATATGGATATGTATCCCTTGTTTTCCATTGAAGTGTCACAACTGACCCTTGAAACCGTCCTTTTGTTTGGAAGATGCCAAATATATCAGGCATTCCTCTGTCTTTGCTGGTACTTCAGTGGCTACAAATGTTCTTGATGCGCTCATAGCGTATGGGATCAACAAGCAAACATAGCAGTTGTCCTCAGTTGTCTGCTTACCAATTTTGGTCATGTGCTGATACCACATGTTGTTTGAGACTTGTGCTGGGTCTGTGAGGTATGTGTCAATTCCCTTATTATCTCCATATGTGCTGCGTTTAACCCTGTGTTCCTTACTTCTGGTGTTACTTGTTGCATCTGTGGGAGGGGGTGAGTTAGTTTCGGATACAGCCATCAAATCATAAGCGTAGTGTTTCTGCCAGACAGAGACAGCCAATAGACTGGTGACAACCAACACGCCTATTAACTTTATTACAATAGCTAATCTAACTGGTGTCTTTGCTCTTACCTTTGCTACGGTCCTGCATCTTATTTTTGGGATGTTAAAGATGCTCGCCTGAAAATTCTGAAAATGTGCGTTATTTTGTTAGTGTTTTTAATCAAGCTCTGCCTATCAGGTAGTTGTTTAGTGCCTAGGCGAAAAGCTGTTCCCACGCTAATCTCAGTGACCTATCTCTCAGAGCTGTAAAGTGCTTGTGGAGATGTAGTAATTATTGTTCTATGGCCAAAATGAACGTGTTGTAGTACACGCGTACCCTTCTCTTTTTTTAGATACTTTGGCCTCTTTATATGGTATACAAATTGGTGTGACAGGGCCTCAGGGGTGTTATCATCTGTGGGTAGCATTTACTCCTGGGCAGAACACAACGTTAGTTACTTCACTTTCTAAACAATACAGTAATATGCAGTGCCTGCATGTGCGAGACAAAAAGGAGAGAGAGAACATACACATGTTTATATGTGTGTGTGCAACATTCCAGTTTGTTATACAATTTCCTTTATTCGGTGATGGCAGGGACGGGGCTGGGCGGGGTGTAGGTTTGTTTGTGTTGAGATCTTGTGACCATAGGGTGGGCTATGGGTGATTGTCCAAAGTCTATGCGTGTGTCTGTGGCTGGGGAGGGGTCAGGGGCACTGTCACAATTGTCCTTGTCTGCGGTTACTGTGTCTTTGTCTGTTGGTGGTGTTGATGATGCTGTTGTTTTTTCAGTGGCTCTGTCGTCAATGCGAGGGCGGGTCTGGCCTTTGTAGGGCTTGATGTCATGGAGGTGGTTCCAGACTTTCTTGTCAACTATTTTAATTGCTCTGAGAGGTACTGCTTCCACTAAGTGGGGCCCCGTTAACCTGGGGCCGTTCCACTTCCTGTTGAAGTTGCGGAGGAGAACGTAGTCTCCTTCCGCAATTGTGCACTGTTTTTGCTGCTCTTGTTCCTCGTTTGTTCCTTCTGGTTGGGTGATCTTCGACCCGCCCCGCGTGCGCTTGAGCTGTTGAGAGATAAAAGCAACACTAGTAATCAAGGAAGATACGTATTGATTCATTTCATCACCAAATACATTTGCAGAACTCTCGTGGTCGGTGAAAGCCCTTAATGTTGGTGTTAATGGAAGACGTATCTGACGTCCAGTCATCACCTCGTGAGTTGGTGGTCAGATCCTGGCCTATTCCTCAGCTCAAACAGAGCCAGGGGAATGCAGTACAACCAGCTTTTCTTAGTTGTCTGCTGTATCTTGGCTATTTCTTCTTTTAGCAGGCCGTTGAGGCGTTCAGAGACACCGTATGGGCATGCAAACTTATGTTTTATGCCGAGCATTGCAGTTATGTGCTCGAACATCTCATTAACAAAGTGTGGGCCATTGTCTGACTGCAGCACTTCGCACACTCCCCATCTTGGGAAGACTTCCCTCACCAAGAATTTGGCTGCTCTCAACGCTTCCGCATGGGAGCAGGGTCCAGCCTCAATCCACCTTGAAAATGGGCACACCAATACAATCATGTATCTTTGTCCTTGACATACGTTGATCATGTCAACATAGTCAATATGTAAGTGCAGGAAGGGCCCTTCAGGCCGGGGTATAGTACTTTGTATCACTTGCAGCGTGTGACCGGCTGTAAACTGTTGGCACGTTAATCAATTGCTGATAAATGCTGCTAAATGTGAATTTAGCTCAGGAAAAAACCAAGCTTCCTTTATCCGTGCTGCAATCACCTCCTTTCCTGTGTGCGCTGGATGGTGTAGCTGAGCTAGGGCTGATTTTAGTAATGCTAGGGGCATCAACACCTTTCCTGTATTGCTCTGATGCCACAATGCATCTGTAGGTAACATTGTGCATCCTCTTTTTACCCATAGTTCCTTTTCTGCCATAGGTGCTGCTGCCTGTAATTCTAGTATCTGCGTTTCAGGGATGTGTGTATACCCATCCTTCTTCAACATTTGTCTCGCTTCCATCCTCCCCCTATCTTTTTCTCCAAAATACGCAGCATGCTTGTCATGTGCGTCTGCTGTTTTGTTACCTTTTGAGATAGGGTCATCCCCATTGGTGTGGGCCTGACACTTAACCAGAGCTATCTCTTTCGGGTCATTAATTACTTCAATTAGTTCTGCTAGTAATAGAGCATGTTGTACTGGCGTACCATCTACTCTTCTGAATCCTCTCCTCTTCCATTTTATTAATCCTGAGTGGACTGTTGACGTGACGTATGCACTGTCAGCGTATATCATCACTCTTTTATCAAAACTCTCCCTTAATGCCAATATTAGGGCCACTAGCTCTGCGGCCTGTTCCAAATAATGTTGTGGTAGTTGGACACATTTTACTGGCACATATATCCAGTCTTCCACAACCTAACCACTGCTGCTCCTGTCCTTCTAACAGCATCCCTTTGGTCTATCGTCAATGACCCATCAATGTACATTACTTCCCCCCCTGCTAGGGCATTTTCCTAAACTCTTCTTGTGCTGGAGTAAAGTTTAATGGCTTGTGTGAAGTCATGAGCGTAGTCAACCTCCTCAACTACCTCAGCTATGAATCTTGCAGGGTTCACATTGCTGCACCTTACAATTGTCAATTCTGGCCTGGAAAGAATAAGTTCATAACCTGAAGCTCTCTGGGTGATCAATGTGGATTTAGGCTCATTCAAAATGGCAAAGAGGGCATGTTCCACTAATAGTGTGGTCGGGCACCCCATTGTTATCGATGATGATTTTTGCAACGCAAAAGCTGCAGCAGCCAGGCTTTGTTCGCAAGGGAAGTGTCCTAACATTACAGGGTCCAAGTGTCCGCTGTAGAAGGCTACGAGCTTGCGGCCCATGCTTGTTTTCTGTGTCAGTACTGCCTTCATTACTGCTAAGTCACAATGTGAAAAAAGAAAAATTGGTGTTCATAGTTCAGAGTGGCTAGCACAGGTGCTGTAGATATAGTGTGCTTCAATTCATCAAACGCCTCTTTCATTTCTCTTGTCCACCCCAACTTTTTGTCCCCTTTTTGTGCATCTCTGAGGGCCTCAACAGGGGTCCTATGTAAGAACTGTAGTCAAAAACTCATGCCCTGCAATAGTTGCATAGGCCCAGAAATTGCTGTAATTCTCTCACTGTCTGTGGTCACGGTGTGTTGGTTATTGCTTGTGCTCTTTGCGGTGCGATGTTCCTTCCATGCTGAGAGATAAGTTGGCCAATGTAAAGTACCTGTTCCTGACAGTACTGTAATTTTTCTTTGTCCACCTTGTACCCCTTCTCAGCCAACACTGTGAGCATCTTTACTGAGTCTTTCCTACATCTTTCTTCAGTGGTGTTGCAAATGATGATGTCATCAACGTATTGCAGCACTGTGCTCTCCATTTCGATATTCCCTAAATCCATCTGTATTATTCTGTTGAAGATGGATGGTGACTCACAGTACCCTTGAGGCAGCCTTGTATGTTTCCATTTTGTGTTCCTGTATGTGAAGCTTGTGAGGTCTTGTGAATCTGAGTGTAGAGGTATAGAAAAAAAGGCGTTTTTGAGGTCAGTTACAGTAAACCGTGATGCCTCTGCTGGTATTCCACACAGTATTTTGGCTGGGTTTGCTGCTATGGGGTACTCTGCTTCTACAATGTGATTCAAGGGCCTAAGGTCCCAGATGAAATGCCAAGACCCTCCTTTTGCTTTGCACACTGGGTACACGGCTGTGTTACATGGTGACTCTGATGGTACTAATATACCGTTTCTCATCAATGCTGTTATTGTTTCATATATGCCCTTGTCTGCCTCTTTTGATAGTGGGTACTGCTTTACCCTAGGTAATATTGCTCCCTTTTTAAATTTTATGTTTACTCCTCCAATGCTCTTTATGCAGCCCACGTCATATGGACTGGTGGTCCACAGTGATTCTGGTACTTTTGCCATGTCTTCCTCATAAAATGGTACTGGTGTGGATGCGGGAGCCTCTAGTGCCATTGCCATTTTTAGTGCCACGTGCTTGTATGTCACCCGTAGCCAGATCTCAACACTCATCATAAACACCATCTCTCCTTCTTTATCGTCAGAGAAGAGCTCCTCATCAGATACCTCTGTGAGCCTGCACCCCGCAGCCAGTGCTATTACTGCTCTCCAGGCCCTCCCCTCTCTGTCTTGGGCATGTATTGCAATGTAATCTACAGTTGCCATGATGCTCTCGATGCTCACTGAAATTATCTTCCCCTCCGGTTCGCTTCCCGGGGTCTCTGGTCTGCACAAGTATTCTGCTGGCCTCCTCCAGATCTTGCCCTCAATCCCAGGCATCCATGCAAATGCCATGTCTGTCCCATATTGAAATAGTTCTCCATCTACATGTTCAGCCCGAGCCACTGTTTGGCCACAGTAAGCTTGCAATATTTATCGGCTGTGAGCATGTTTATTGCTGGCATGGAGCAGATTATGCTGTTCTCCGAATCTGCTCATTATGTCCCTCCCAAGAATGTTTACTGGTGACTGATTCCAATACATGAGCGGGAGAGACATATCATGACCTCCTATAGATAAGGAGATGTTGTCAGTGAAGGGAACCAACCCTCGAGCCCCAGAGAATCATTGAGTGTGCATGGCCTCGCCTGACTGTTTAAATTTACCCTCCCTTATGCAGGACCTAGTGGCCCCGGTGTCAACAAGGAAGGACATTTTTTTGTCCCCTATCGCTACCTGTATGCGTGGTTCCTCCGCAGTGTTAGGTGTTACTGATAGGATGGGACACATCAAAGACATCTGTGGGCTGTCCTATTGTGGATATAGTGACTGACCACTACCTGTGTAAGGGTTATGCCCCAATATAGTCACCTGCCCCAACTGTGTTTGTTTTAGTTGTGTTCCAGTTGTGGACACCTGATTGTCTTGTATCTGGGTAAGCTGCTGCGTTGGTTGTACCTGGTGTTGTTGTGTTACTGCTGCCTGTTGTTGTGGCTGTGTGAATGCCTGTACCTGTTGTTGCATTGCAGCGTGTGGTTGTGCCTGTGGTTGTGGTGCAGTATGCTGTTGTATCTGTTGCTGTGGTTGTTGCATGGACGCTTGTTGTTGCGGGGTGCACTGTTGTGTTCCTTTCTGCTGTTGGTATGCCCTTGTTGCCCCGGCTCCCCCAAGCTGGTGGGGTGGGTCTCATTCTACATGTGCGCGACATGTGTCCCACCATTCCACAAACCCAACATGTTGGTGGCTCCCTGGCCTGCCATGGAAAGTTCCCCGTGTTATCCTGATACCCTTGCTGCCCGGTTGAGTAGTATCCCCGGAATGTCCCCCCTTGTTACTGTACATGCTGGCCATAGCCCCTTCCTCTCATCAGCCCGCCTCTCCCTCTGTAGTTGTTATAGTATCCATTTCCCATTTGCATGTATCCCCCTGCTGTGTTTGCCGTGTAGGGTGGGGGAGGGGGCATTTGTTGCGTTATTATTTGCGCTGGCTGCTGAATTTGTGCTACATGTTGTTGTGTCGTGCCTTGTGCAACTATGGCCTGAGTAGGTGCTGGTGTGGCTACCATGGGTGTTGTCAATAGTGCTCCCTCCATGGCGTATTTGGATAGCTTCTTCTGTACCAGTTTTGCCTCCTCTACCTTCATACCTTCCTCCTTTTATTTCATCTTTTCCTGCCACATCCTACAGTGATGCACTATAATTAGCTGTATTTCTGGCCAAGCTTTAACTTCCATCCCCACAATTTTCTTCAGCTGTTTCTGAACTGGTTCGGGGAGACCTTGTATTAATTAGTATGTGGTAGAAAATTGCTAATGTTTTATCCCACGGCTCCCGAGTCCAAGCACCACTTCTCCTGAATCTCCTGGATGTAATCAATAGGATCTTCATTCTCACGCATTTTGCGTGACTTAATTGCTCCTATGTCTGATGTGTATGGATACTGAACCCTTAATGCCTGCCAAAGCGCGTGCCTGCAGTTGGCAAATGGTGCCCCATCATGCGACATATCTGTTACTGTGACCCCTGGGAAGCCTGCCCTTCTCCAGATGTCATCTGCAGCATCCCCTAATATTGATATTAGGAGCCCTTTTACGTCCCCCACCGCTAGTTTTTGTCCTGCAGTGTGTTTCTCCATTTCATATATCCGTTTCCCAGCTCCCCCACTTAGGGAGGGGAGTCTGCACTTTATGTTTCCCTTGTCGGCATGCTTCCAGGGGAGATATTGTGGTCTGGCCCCTCCCCTTTCTAGGAGTGGCATTAAGTTCCCCCCCTTTGTTTCCCCTAATGCTAGTGGGGCTATATCAGTGTACTCATCCTCTTCCTCTGTGTCATGTGATCCTATCATTATATCATTACAGTTATCTATTCTGTCGTCCGCTTCATTCTCCCTCCCTCTTGTGTTACCCTCGTGTTTCACTGCGGGCGTGCTCATCCTTTCTTCCTGTCTACGTCCCGGGAGATCTCTGAGTCTGTCAACATATGGAGTGTGCTGTGGGTGTGATGTTGGTGGGCGAGGTGGGCGCGGTGTTGGTGTTACTGAATGTGGCGTTCTCCCTGCTACTTCTCTTACCTGTTCTTCGCTCGTCTTTTCCTCCTCCCTTTTCCCGCATGCACAAGGTGACTCGCAATTTACCTGTGTGATGTACAGTTTATCTAAGCTTTCCCTATTGTCATCTCCTCCATTCTTTCCCGAACATCCTTCCTCCTCGCTGCAAAACTCATCAAGGAAAGACAATCTCCAGTCTCTCAGTTTTCCCCCCACTGTAACCGTCTTTAAATCGATCAAGTTACCTTCGTTACGTTCTCCTCTTTTCACAGTTGTTCCCTGTGTTGATGTTGTAGGTACCTCCGAGTCCTGGCGAGTGTAAGTTCTTACTTCATGCTCCATACTCCTATCTCCTCTCTCCCTTCCCTCGTTTCCCAATATTTCACCCCCTATTTCCTCTGTCTTCTTGCGTAATTCCTTCATTACTTCATTACTTACCTTCGCCAATATCTTTTCGTCTTCTTCCGGTCTTCCCCAGTTTGCCTCTCCTCTTTTCAATATGCTCTCTATTACTTTACCTTCTTCATATTTCCAGGCGCTTTCAGACAATATTTTCTTTTTACACATTTCCATTTCCTTTTCCTTTTCCTCCTCCTTCCTTTTTATTTCCTGCTGCTCCATACGTGACACCCTCTCTGCTATCGCTTTCATCCTTTCCTCTTCCTTCTTTCTCTCCTACAATCTCTCCCTCATCCTCTCCTGCTCCACCCTACTCTCTTTTCTTTGCTTCTTCCTTCCCCATGTTTCTTGCTCGTACTGTCTAATCAGGTCACTTCGTACTTCTCTCAGCTCGGCCAACCTTTCCTCCAACATCTCTTCCTCTGCTTGTGACAGTCACCCTTCCTCTGCGTTACTCACCTCAGTCCCTGTCTGCGTTTTGTCCATTTCTTCCTCTTTCGTTTTCCTCACCGCATCCTCCTCCTCCCTTGTTAGTGTCCCTCAGAGCTTTAGGAGTACCTGTGCTGCTATCCACTCATCTGGTCCTATGCTTGCAACGTGTTCTCCACTTTTCCTTCCCTCCCCCTGTGCCGACCAGTATTGTGTTTAATCCTAACATGTCCGTCGCTGCCGCCGCCCCCCTCTGGTAGCTATCATTAGGGGCGTAAGGTGGAGGGCTGTACGCAGGGTTTGAATATCGCTCATCAGCTGTTAATTGTGGCCTGGTGGCTTCTGTTAATTCTGTCACTGGGTACAATCCTCCTTCCTCCTTCTTTACTACTTTCGCCAGAGTCGTATTGTCTGTCCTTTCCTTCTCCATCTTTACTTATGATACTGCAACCGATCCTCCTTCCTCCTTCATGCACTCCTTCACTTGTGGTGAATTGCTGCTCGCCGTGCCCACGTCCCCTTCTTCTTCCTTCACCTCTTTACCTTCCTTTGTTTATTTGCTCCCCTTCTCCTCTCTTGCCCCTTCCATAGTAAACATCCCCGTTGCTCCTGGCTTAGATCCGTGGAACATCCTCCACAAGTTAAAAATCTCTACATGATGAGCTAATTTCTTCCCCTTGTACGTGTTATGTATGTATGTCTATTGCGAGTGCTGGATGTACGGGTCAAAACTGCCGTTAGGCGGCCTTGTGTCGTCATTTTGTTGTCTGGTCCTTGTGTCCAGTCTATTCTATACTTGATAAGCTTCTCCTTGTAAGGTGATATTGTCTTGCAAATATGTTGGAGGGGGGTAGTTAGAGTGTTTCCCCACTCTCCGGACCCTGACCCGTGGGACATTAGTTTTTTCAGCAACCACCGTCTTTACCTGGCCCCGTAAATTGGAGACTTCCGATCGTCCGCTGAAAGGTAATGCAATTGCTGATATACAGTTCTTTTCCTCTATTGTTTTTCCTCCTCTGCTATCACTCGTATGGCCCCCTGCAGCTACGGCGCATGGAGCCCCCTGCGGCTGCGTGCCCTGTGTGACGTGCTGATAGAGCCGTCCCACCTCTCTTTTTTTTCCAAACTTCTCCCGCCTCTTTTCAACCACTTTGCTCAACGTAACCGGCGTTCTACGTGCGCGGCCACTTTTCCCCTTTTTGCCCTCCCCTTATTGAGGGTTGCCAGTGTTCTCCGTGCGCAGCCTCCCCACCTCTTCTATGCCGCCCTTATCCCGATACTTATCCCCTGGCCACCCCTTGGTCAATACTGTGTGGCCGCGGTGTCCTATGGAAGCCCTATGGGTAACGTCACCAACTTCTTCAAACTATTACCGGTAAGAACCTCTTATAACATTAATGTAACACGCAATATGTTTTATACTTTTGCCCTCGTCGACCCCACAGCTGTCCTCTCGATACGCCCGGAGCAAGGTACTCAACAAAAAACTCTTATAATCAGACTGCACACGCTGCGTCACCTCGCATGTGATACGCACCTCGCCTGGGGAGCTTAACCAGCCAATTATCCTCCGCACTTGGCAACAACCTAGCTACCACCTACGGGAAAACGTCATCTACCTAACGAGTTTTACACTCAATCAGTAGGGATCCTCGTTTATTCATTGATCAAAAATCAAATTCATAGGAAAGCCAAACACCCCTTTACAGGTGCCCGTGATCTAGACAAATCAGTGCCTTTGAACAACCGCATGTGGTGCCTTTTGGCTCCACCCACCCTGCTCTGTGACGCGATAGAAGACAGCCTTCATGCCTGTCCCGCTACCGCTCACTCGTCTGTCAACACTTATCAATCAAATCCTTGCAACACACAGTAAAAACACCTCCCGCCACCCTTATTACAATTCCACACCCCTCCCTCACAATGTCACATTGTGTGTTGGGTGTGTCATACTCACCAAGTCCCCTTGATGCGGGGCCGCTCGACTGCATGCACCCCTCCAAGCAGCTCACCACCTCCCCTCATCTGGACCACGTCTGGAAACTCGCCAACCGCGGGCAGGATACTTCTCAATCGGCTCCTGAGGGCCAATATCCGGATTGCGCTGTCCGGTCTTCTAGCAGTTCCGCAATGGTCCTGTCGTCCTCAAAGGGGGTAACGGCAGAGGGGGCCGCGCTGCCAGGTCGCCTTGCTGCAAGGGCTTTGGACTTGTATTACCAGGCCAATGGACATCAACCGATCACAGGAGTGCCTCCAACTTGTCGGGGTGATTCTCCCGGGCCGGCAGAGCCGTCCGCGGACCTCCAGGCTGAGGAGGCCCCAACTCCTCCCGTGTCCCCAAAAGGAGTATGAGACACACACAAGAAGCAAGGCGGTACTGCAGTTTATTATAATAACGGCAGGGATGAGTCTCGGTTCGTATGCATCTGACGGGACTCTCACTCGTAGTGGGGCTTGCAGGCCCTTTTACGGCATTATGACGCACTACTTGCGTCACCTGGGAAAGTTAGCACAAAACCTATCACCACTCTGGATTGGTTCCCCAAGTGGTAGGGTTAGTATAGGTAACATATGGAACGAAATATTAGTGGATGAGGATGGGTCAGGTGGTACTCTTGGGTTGTCCCTTGCAGTTGTTACTTTAGAATTGTTACAGAGGGACCCTTGGTGATTGGCTAAGAGTAATGGCATCAGTAATAAGCCCCCCTGTATTCTGATTGGTTCTCCCGCGAGCCCCCAAGCCTGGGACCATTGCCGTTCCCAGCTCGCGGTGTACCTGTCATTAGCAACAATGTGCAACTATGTGTTTGTGAAGACAATGGACAGGTCCGCTCATGGGATTGTGGACAGGCCTTTCCCATCGCTGTAGGTGTCCATCTTGCCACTTCGTTGTTGCAACCTGTGTCTCAGACGTGGGACCCTGGCGGCTTCCTGTCTCATGAGATTGGCACCTTGTCAGTTTGCTTGGTCTCGTGTCGAGAGACCGTAGCTGAAGCAGAATTATGAGCATTAGATTTGTATTTTGTCTCTGAGGGCTGAGGTGTAACCTTGGCGCTGGGCTCGCGGCATGCGAGTTGCAACATCGTGGTCTTGGTTGGGAGCTCTCGCTGTGGGCTTGTCCTGCATGGTCAGCACTTGTACTCTTGTTCTGAGAGGATTTTCATTGCGAGGCTCCTGCCTGGGGACTCTTGCTTGCGGCCTACTTGGGCCTAGTTCATGGGTGACGGTACATAATCCATAGCATGGAGATCGCGGGGCGACAGAGTATCACACGCAGCATTAGATATACATGGTGGTGTCGTCATAGGGATAGGTGGCGGATGAAGCATCAGCAAGCATGTACACGAGCTCTCCAGCGTCTTGCGTTTCTGCGGTGCTGTAAAATGGCCTATGTAAAAAAAAATAACAATGATGCACGTCAGTGGGTGTGTCAGTCACCTACGTCATAGCACTGAGTATGTTCTTTGTGTAGGTTGGTGTGCGAGTGACCAGTGTGCATGGTAGCATGTGTGTTCTCGTCTGTTGGCCATGTCGTTATGGCATCTCTAACAATGTGGATACTTGTGGCTGTTGTTCTTAGTCGAGCTCATCCATGTCGCAGGTGCCGGCTTGAGCTTGGCGTGCTGGTGGGCATGCTCCTCTTATGTGTATGTTTCTGAACAAGGGTATTTTATCATCTGGTAAATAGACGAACTTGTCTCGTGGGGGGTGTCTGGGCCGTGATCCTTTAGGCCATGGTCTGGATGAGATTGGGGGGAGATTGGGGGGAGGGTCTTGTCCCTTTCTCCCACTTCAAACTGAGGCATTGATGATCCCATCTTGTATTTTCTGAGGTTGCTGAACTCGGACACTGATGTAAAGTTTCACCTAACACAATCTGGCATTCTAGGAGCCTCAGTTTCTACTAACAAAGGCCTTAAGTAGAGCTGTGTGCTGCTCCTACTCTATACAATTTGTATGTCTCTGATTTTGTTGTATACTTACGATCTTTAAACACCTTTCCCCCCAGGTTTGGTGGTGAAGTTATCCACTGCCTTACCTATGCTGATGACACTGTCATTTTTTATCATATGGCGTGGGTCTACAACGCTCTCTTGAGGCATTGACAGGTTGTGCGTGCGATCATGGCCTCAAGGGGAATACAAAAAATATGACAATTGATAAGCAAGCGCCTGGCGCTCCCAATTATGTCTGGAAAATAGCCGGGCAGTCGCTGAAAAAATTGGGTGAATATAAATATCTGGATCTGATTGTATGGGCATCTACAGATCAGTCCCATATGCGTGATGTTGCCTGTAAAAAGGCATGGTCTAAATGGCTTGCCCTTAGGAGCGTTATTACCAGACTGGGTGGGGATTCAATTGAAGCCAAGTTGATAGCCTACAAACAATCTATTATCCCTGCAATTATGTACTCATTGGAGGTACTTCTGGAGAGTTCTGTTCATTGGCTGAATGACTTGAGGCAAAGATTCTGCATTCTTTGTTGGGCTTTGTTCGGTACCTGGGCAGGCTGTCAGGCTGGAGCTTGGTTTACAGTCTCTGAACTCATTGTGGAAACTTGCCGTTTGCAGACTCAGGGAAAAAATCACTCTTGAAGTGAATTGTGAGGCTAATCTTTTAAATCACACTGTTGTACATGCTCATAGGGTCTCTCAAAGTATTTGGTATCGTGGGCTGGTAAAA
This sequence comes from Ambystoma mexicanum, assembly GCF_040938575.1. Classification (NCBI taxonomy): domain Eukaryota; kingdom Metazoa; phylum Chordata; class Amphibia; order Caudata; family Ambystomatidae; genus Ambystoma; species Ambystoma mexicanum. The sequence goes on from NC_090929.1 coordinate 1,549,564,942, forward strand.
ACAGTTATGAGTAATTTCTCGGACATCGGTTTAAGTACTGTTCCTACCTCAATAATTGATTACCATCAAGCTGGAATTGAGGTTAGGATACGATCATTTGACCAAGCCCAATCTACAGATTTATTGGCATTATATCCCAGATATCTGTAATACACTTATCAGGGGTTGTCTGGGTGTAGCCCACGTAGTTAATTGGTTAAATATCATTCTCCTGGACTGGTGCAATTTACACTATATCTGAGGTTCTATATCCTTCCAGTGTTGTCTTTTACTGTGGCCTGGACGAGAGCTTAGAACCTGTAAGTTTTGTGATTACTTATTATGGTTAGAATGTTTTTCTTTTAACTTTGTGGAATTGCATATAATTGTATGGTTGCAATTGTTATATTATTTTATGGTTTTATAGTTTTAATGTTGTGTGAAACGTTAATTTACCATATGCACTGAATAAATAAAAATAAACAACTATTTTGTGAATCCAGTCTAAGAGCAAAGTTGCAGTGTCTATTCCAATGATTTTATGGTCCAGAATTCAATATAGGCAAGGACCTTTCCGTTCATGACTACTTGAATAACTCGATGGAACACTCTTATTCCAAAGAGAAGACTACTTTGGAGGCACAGTGTTAATTCTTTATTCATCATGGTTTTGTATGTTCAATCTAGAGAAGTGTCATATATCCTTTCTCGAGACATGGGGCCTCATTATGACTTCGGCGGTAGCCATGCCGTTATTGGCGGCATGGCTGCAGCAGAAATCAGGTCGCGGTCCGAGTTCCCAGGATGGGGAATTACTTGGCCATTCCGAGTTCGGAGGGCCCGGTAATTCCTCCTTCCAGGAACCTAGGCTCAGACCTTCCCCATTCCGATCGAACCCCATAGGGATCAATGGAAATGGGAGAGGGTGCAAACAACGGGCCGATTACAAGTGGCTCGTTGTTTGCTCCCTCTTCCCCTCACGGGACCCAGTAAGGACGCCTGGTTTGACCAGGCGTTACTTACCGGGTCCCGCGAGGGGAGCTTGTAAGGAGACGGAACGTGTTTAACAGGCCCGCCTCCTTTAGCGGAGCCCGTTAACCCGTTCCGCCTCAGTCATAATGAGGCGCATGGTGTTTATTGGGACAATATTTTCAACAAAAGGGATGGGATGGGTTGGGCAGTGTTCCCACTCAGGAAATGATTACAGGTTCACATGGTAAATGCAGGGGACATTATATTTGCACAGTGGTAAATTTCACCATGTTTGTATGTCTCCTTTTATTTAGTATTTAGTCAAGTCAATTCCAATCAAGCCTTCTTTCGGATTCCACTATAAAAACACTTACAAAATTTCACATAAAGAGAGCTAAAAATTAAATACCACTTAATACACAGTTAACAGTATAAGATCCACATGCACAAATACAAATAGCATAATTACACAGAAGACATTTGGTGTCAGATTTCTGCCACCTAAGAATGATGTATTTAAGAATATTAGTACTACAAGCGAAAGACAGCAGTAGATTTAAGTAAGTTTGCATGTACAATTCTTGAGCCAATGCAATGCATAATGGATACAAATGCTCCAGGAAAGATAACTAAAACATATATTATCATTAGTTGCACACTAAAAGGTCAAAATTCCATGTTCAAGAATAAAAATGTCATCCAAGATCGTGTCTCTGTGGCATCCAACAACTCGGCTGAAAGGAGCTGGCCAATCCTGCTGCAGTGTCTAACTCTCCTGTTCCGTCCCAAGCCCTCTGCACAGCCCTGGCTTCTCATTTCACCACCAAAGCTCAGGACATCCTGTCCACTCTATCTTCCTCTACCTCCTCTTCCTCCTCCTCTACCACCACTGGCCCGTCTTCTGACGTGTATCCTCCTCTGTTCTCCTCCTTTCCCCTGTTCACCTCTGACAATGATTCTAGACAAATAGATCTATGAAAGTCTCATCAAAGCAGCTTTGCCCCCGCAAATCCTGAACCATCAAGGTCCACAACGATACCCTTGCTTCAGCCTTGGCCAATTTCTGCAATTACTCCTTTACAACTGGAACCTTCCCCTCCCCACTTAAGCACTTTCTTGTGCACCCCCTTCTTAAGAAACCCTCTGCCGATCCTTCCTCCCCAGCTAACTATCGCCCGATCTCCATCACTCATTTCTTCAGCAAAATCCTGCAAAAGCGGGCCATTCTCCACTTTAATATGCATACCGAGAATCTGTTGGTTGTCTCCACAACCACCAGTCTGGCTTCAGAGCTGCCAGGAGCATGGAAATTGCTCTCCTGAACACCCAGGAAGACCTGCTCTCTAATCTTGATTTTAATCATCCTTCGGTCCTCATTCTCCTTGATCCATTCTCTGCTTTTGACATGGTCAGCCATGCCACCCTGCTCAATGGCCTCCATGACAACCTGAGTAACACTGGTCAGGCTCTGGCCTGTTTGACCTCTTTTCTCACTGACTGACCCTCCCAGGTCCAAATGGGGTCTGTCCTCCCTTCTATCTCTGTCCCTACTTGTGGTGTTCCCCAGGGATCTAGCCTTTCTCCCTGGCTCTTCACCCACTACCTGGCACCTCTTGTCCACTACATCACTACATTCTGCTCTAACTTTCAGTGTTATGCAGAGGACACCCAGCTCTCCATCAGGCTACACTCAGTGACCTCTGCTCCTTCTCTCACACCAGACTGTCTGGCCGCAATTCAGGAATGGTGTGCCGCCAATGATCTCTGCTTTAATGTCAGTAAGACTGTGATCCTCCTCCATGGGACACCTGCACTGTCCTTTCCTCTCCCTCTCTCTGCCCACCCACCCTGCTCCTTCCTGGGAGGCTAAGAACATTGGTGTCATCTTCGACTCCACCCTCTCCTTCTCTCCTCATATCTCTGACATCTCTAAGAAGTCACACTTTCAGTTGCAGCTCCCCAGCGGCATTCTGCCTTTTCTCACTTTCACCCAGAAGCTTACTATCTCCAGAGCCTTGGCCCTCTGTAGGCTGGACCATTGCAACAGCCTCTTTCTAAATCTGCCTGTTTCGACTCTTTGACCTTTACAACTTATCCAGAACAGGACTGCATGACTTTTCCTTGGCCTCAAGCCCAGTGACCATATCTCTCCAGCTCTGAAATCTCTTCACTGGCTCAACGTGGCTGCAAGGATCAAGTTCAAGATCCTTTGCATCGTGGACAAGTCTTCTGGGGCCTGATACTGCAGTACCTCCAACTTTCTCTTCCTATACATCTTCCTTCCTGAAGTCTCCGCTCATCTACCTCCATTTCTCTGAGGGTCAAACGCTTCTCCAAGCAGAGAGTGGTGGGCAGATCCCTTTCCTTGGTTGGAGCCTCCCTCTGGAACATCCTCCCTGCCTCTCTCAAACTTGAGCCGAACCACCTCCGGTTCCGGAAGCAACTCAAGATCTTCCTTTTCACTTCTGCTTTCTCTCTACCTCTCCCTGCTTATGTCCCTGACTGCTCCACGCACTGGTCACCTGGTCACCCACTGAACTCAGGCCCAGACTCCTGCATGTTCAGTTGCCCTTACACTGCCTCCGGGCCCCCCCAGCACTTAAGGGTCTGTATCTGCAACCCTAAAGTCCCTTCTCACTGCACTTATGAGCCACCCTCTGGCAGCACTTATTGAGTTATCTACACTTCTACCCGCCAAGCACTTCTCCCCATACCTCTTCCCCACCCTTGCACGATCTGAATGACACAAGGCCTAGTAAGATCATTGTTTATTCCTCCTCCTGTTTCTCCCTCCTTGTCTTGTTGAATCACTTGTGTATAGGCACATTATCAATGATATATAATATAATATCATAATTATACAATAGCCAGTAATTTTCAGGTTTCATCCTCCCATAGAAAGTGCTAGTTAAGAATGATGATAATGCAAAGAACACTGGAAAGCCTGTATTGGATTTCATTTACGTAAGAGCTTCAACTGGTTCTAATGCAGCACCAAATAATAATAGACTTGAGAAACTTGCGTCTGGCAGCTTCATATAGGGGACATGTATTTAAAAAATGCATTTCATCTTCATCACGTGTTTTACAAAAATGACATTTAGTTACAGTGCCTGATCCCCAATGGGCTGTAAACATGGCAAATGGCAGAATACCTAGACATAATTTCATATATTGAGATTTGCTCGTCTAGGGGCAGGGAAGGCAAGATAAGGTTCCATGCCTAGTTGCATTTTTACTGACATATAGTTTGATGATAGATGGCATGTATAACATATGTCTAACGTATCTATCAAAACCCAATCTTTAAAGCAGTTCTTTTGGATATTTTTTTTTATGAAATGTCACATTTAGTGGGTTAATTCCACAGAACTTCGAGGTCTAGAGGCAAATGCATAAGCTTAACCTATTTGAACCAGGGGAGTGACTTCCCTTCATTGGGCTGTAGCACATCAAGGATACCCTCTCTATAGGCAGTCATGGTGTTTAGGTTCCACATTTGTAACACCAATATCAACAGTTTCAACATAATTTGGTATTTTGATTTTGACCTCAGTTAGACCTACCTCTAGTGCTACACAAGGCCCTATAACTCTGCCCCAAATGTGATTGTTGGAATAGCTTGGGCTTTGAAGACCTTCATGTCATTTGAAAGTGTTTTACCCCAAACCGGGATGAAAATCTTGCAACAGTGCCACCTTACCTTGCAGCTGTTACATTGCTTTTATTAACCAGCATAGACTATTTCAGATGGGTAGATAAGGTCATTCCTAAATATTCAAAGCTTGTGGCAGAATCTAGCAGAAGGGTGTTTAAAAAGAATTTCCGTGGGTTTTGTGACTGCGACTCACAGGGTGACATATCTTGAGATATATTGATTTTAGTTTTAGATGTCTTTAATGTTAAGCCTTTGTTCAGGTCTATAGTCGAAAAAGAGGAGAGCTGTTGCTGGTGGCAAGATGGACTTATAGCAAAAAGCACAGCCTCATCTGCAAAGAACAAAAGACTCCATTAATGTTGCCTTGAAACAGGGGTGTCCACCACTAGAGTGTTATTTGCGAAGACAATACCATCAATGTATGAAAGAAACAACCGACGGACCAGAACCTTTGGTCTTGTTGTACCGAGGCCAAGATTCATTAAGGTCCTTTGTCAAGGCTTCTTCTTCATTTGTCTTGATTCCGCTAACAACAATACTGAGGCCCAATCTCTGTGTCACCACAAATCAGGAAAGAATAACAATGGTCCAGATGCTCTGCATTGGCTCTTTGCTCCTCATTGCTTGCTGAACGGACCTACAACGCCATTATGGCAAGGGTTGCATGCTGGATGAGAAGCTTGCTCTGCTAGGCACAGCTAGCACGGTTGGTGATGGTGAGAGGTGGGGTTAAGCTTTGAGAGGGTGACTGTGTGGTATGGTGTGGCATGATGACATTTGTATATTGGTTTTTACCTTTACCCTTTATCAATTACCAACCCTTTACCAATGCCCCACTAGCTCAGTACACATAATTTGTACTACCACAGCTGCCAGCTGTGGTTTGTACTTTCTGCAGCCCCTTTTTCAGTCTTGGCATTTTCCAGCCAATGTATTGGGGGAGGATTACCCTATTTGCTGACTAATGTTGTCGCTGGTTATCTTTCCTTCCATCTGCTGAGCTTTTATTTTGCCTCACCTGTTCTATATTTCCCTTGTTGCCCCTCGTGTAGGGTGTAGCAGGATAACCTGTATATTTGGTGGGTCTGGTGGCAAAAGAGGTGAAGAAGTCTGTTGTTTTTAATTCACTTGAAATTTTAACTTTGAATTTGCTTTTTTTTATTTTTGTGTTCAAAGATTTATCATTTTAAGTTTGCCCTTTACGTAGGGTGCCCTTGCGGTGAGTGGACTGGTTTTTAATCTGGGTCACATTTTAATGTGAACATGACTATAACCAGAGCCCATTTTCAAAATATGATTTCTATGCCTGCCGCTTGTGCTTGGGTGGAGTCCTTAGCTAGTTCTGTGCTCCAGCTCAGAAGACTATTAAAACCTGTCAAACCGACCAACTACTACTGAAATCAGCTGGAACTGAGGCCTCTTTAGAAACATCAAAGGATCTTCGGGCTGAGACTGCCATCGTTATTGTGGATAAATCCTGCCAGACAGATCTGACTCCCCTGGAAGATAAATCTGCTAACATGGTGGTGTTGTGGTATGACCCTTCAGCCCCTCATATTGTTGGTGGTAGCTGTCGGGCTTACTCAAGCATCATTACGACCTGTTGGCTCAATCCCTACTAATTGTAAATGTTTCTGTTTTAAACATTTCTGAGTTAGCAAGGACTGCATTCTTATGATTCATGACAATTATTTATGTGAATTTGTCATGGACAGAAGACATCTCATGATCACGGATGTTGAAAAACTGACAGAGTATGAATCAAAGGAAGCCCTTAAAAATTAAGTGCTGGCCTGGTTACAATGGAAAACTGGGCCAGGAGTCAAACGATTCTCAGACTTTAAGATTCTGCGTAGGGTAGACATAAATAATCAACTGGTGTTCTCAGAGTAATAGGAACGGTCTCCTGGTGGGATGTGGTAGTAATAATTCTTAAGCATTCTTAAAGACCTTCCTGGTGGAAGTCTAAACTCTGGTCTGATGGACAGAAGCGTAGGAGGCCACCCTACTTTAGTGAAATAGGGAACCTTCTGGACAAGCCAGACCAAACACGGTATCCTGGCAGGCGGTGAAATTCTACTAGGGGTGAGAGTGATCAGGAGCCCACATGGAGCACACACAGCAACAATATCTCAGAATACTCTTAAACAGGCGTATATCAAAAATACATATACTATTATTTTAGGCTCAATCAAACAACACAAATAACCAAACCAATAATGTGAAAAGTTGGTATCACTATGCAACATATAGTACTAGTGTAGCTTAATGTGATAAAGGGAGTAAAAACACCCACAACATGCAACAGAAGGGGGTTAATGTGAATTATGCATAGGCAGTCTTCAAGATGGAAACCCCGACTGATGCAGTCCAGTCCTACGAAGTGGGGAGCCTCGTGTTCAATATAGACCAGTGCGTAAAAATGCATGGTTGTGCGTAAAGCGAAGGTATTACCTTTTCAAGATGCTGGGACAGTTAGTTGAGGGTCCTGAAGGGGGTAGAAGGAGTTTCAATTGCATGGGAAGGGTCTGCCCTTGCAGGCAGAGCAGTTTCCGACTTTCAAAACAGGCCAGGGAGCACGGGCTATCCCTGCAAAAGAGAGGATCCCATGTAACCCTTGCGCGTAAAAACAAATGGATGAGGCAGATGCCACTCCTAAATTATGTGAGTACTCACTGCCCCTTGCTCCAATCTAGACCAAACTATGCCAGTTTAGTTGAGGTTGTCTGAGGTTGTAAATTCCTACTTTACTTCTCGGATCCGGCTCTCAGGTGCTGCAGGATGGAACACTAGTCTATGATGGGACAGTAGCTACAACTCTGCCCACAAAGGGAGAAATAAGTCAATTCTGATGCAGCAGGACTTAGGGCACAGCAGAGAAGGTGGCAAAGTCACCCACAGTGACCATCACCCCAAAGCAGTGACGCAGGGACCGCAAAGGCTTGCAGTCTGATGCACCCTCCTAATTTGCAACCCACAGGGGCACGGCCTATGAAATGTGGCGGGAGAGTGCCACGAATGACAAGCTAGGCATTCCCAAAGTCCCAACTCAAAACGGTGATGCACCTATGCGATGTCCTGGGGCAGAGCTGGTCAGTTCATTGGATGGCCCAGGTACACTGCCGAGGAGGCTCTTTTGATGGGAAATCAGGAGACACCAAGAGCAGTAGTTCCCACTACTCAAATGGGTCAAAGCACCCTTGCAAACAAAGCTGGGGTCTGACGGGACAGCAGCGGTCTCAGGGTGTCAAACCTTCCACATCGTCTCTGGCAGGTCCACGGGTCTGCTTTAGCTCACAGGATACTTGGCTCCTTCGGTAGTTCTGAATGAACCGCTCTAGATCGACCTCAAATGACTGCAGCGCCCCTTCTCATATCCAAAATTCAATGCATGATTGAATCTGGACAACCAATAGAAGATTTGCTCCCTTGCATGCACACCAGCCATAGTCCAATCATGGTCCATGGTGGTCCTCATGCATTTATGCATACCAGGCATCCAGCATCCATAGTGTGTATTGGGACCACACACTCCCAACCCTCTTCCTGGGCATCAGCACATGTGACATACAGGAGTCCGCAAAAGAGGCGGTTTTTGCGGGTGGCTGCATGCCCAAATAAGGAAGTCCCAGGTCAGCTCGACCTGGGGGAAGGTCAAGGGACAAGGTGGGCAAAGGACAGAACAAAATACTTTGTGGCACAGCCATTTTCGGCACTGACCACAGTCATTAGCCAAACTGCTGCAACCAGTTCACCCTCGGCTCACTTGTACATTCACCAAAAATTCCTTAGAGGGTGTCTAGGGCCATAAAATAAAAAGGAACCCAACGCACAGTACAGTAATGTACTTTGTGCACTGATAGAAAGTTACCAAGAAATGGCAACAAAGTAAAAGACTAAAGGAAACATAGTTTCCCAGTACTGACAGCCTGAAGGATGTTTCAGTTTCCCCATAACAAATTAGCAAAAGCCTAGGGAAGTGCAGGTGAAAGCTATGCTCCACTGGAAAAAGTCTGGTTAGGATAGCCATACAAAAGCAAAAGGTGTTGGGGGTCCATAATATGGATGGAAAATTGCATTCAGAGAAATCTTTCCTAGCACTTTCCAACGGGTCCTCCAAAATGAGACTTGTACTTGATGTGACCTAATATTGTTGTTATTTTCTATTGTAATTCTGCTGTTGTGTCTCTGTTTCGGTGTATTCGTGTTTGTGTGCTCTTGTTGTTAGTGCTTGTGTACCCAAGGGCTTAAGATGCTATACAAGTGTATAAATAAATAAATAAATAAATAAATAAATAAATAAATAAATAAATAAATACATAAATAAATGCTTTCTCGAATTAACAAATATAATCCCTGGTATCCCCCAACTGATTCCTTTCCCAAAGCTCTTAATAAAAGGTATAAGCAGGTGCATGTGAACCATGAATGAATTTGGAACACCCAGAGCCATTGATCGGGGGAAGTAAAAGGAATCTTAGATATTCATTTGGGAGGTCCCGAAAGCTGTTTTACCTGCTCTCAATAAAACAAAATATATTTGTTCTCATGAATTAATCTACAATGGTTTGTCTACATTGGGCTTCCTTACTAATTTGCACGCAAATAGGTGGGAATCTGAAACTTTAACCCCAAACTCATGTGCAGTTACTGCAACTTGAGTCTGTATCATTATCACAGGATTATGAGCAGTGGTAGGATAGTGTCAATCACCTTTTTTGGAGTCCTTATGACTCTGTGGGGATTTTCAGCAGATTTACTCTGCACAGTGTTGCTGTCCAATACATCCACATTACATTAAAATAAAGGATTTACCTCCAGAGTAATGCCAGAGGTAAATCTTCCACTTAAGGGGCAAATCATGAATACAGCAGTGTGGTAAATGTGAGAGTAATTCTGTTACCACCAAAAGAAATTGATGCTAGCCTCATTACTACCACTTTTATACCACCCAGTCAAACCCATAATGGGGCCCATTATTTTACCATATTAAACAGAATGTGAGAGGTTCAACGTCTCTTACCAGAATATCTTACCAGTGGGGATCCATAGTTTTTGTCTTATTGGTGGGTGTGTGTGAGAGAGTGCATGAAGCAGATGAGCAGGTATGTGTTGAGTACTCTTCAAGGGATCGGCCTAGCTCTAGCATGTTGAAAGTCTAAGTGTCTGTGCAGATTAGTCAAGCATCAAGAACATTTTAGGGATAACGAATATGATAACAAGGTGGTTATTAGAAACCTTTCTTGGGTTATGGAGCTGGAATTTGTAATGTTGTTTTCAAGAGGCCAGTGGTGTTGTAAATAATTAAAGTAATGTGGCACATAAAATACATGGCCACTTTAAAATGGTTCCTGAATTGTCATTAGCGGTTAACTGGGAAAGGGGAACCATTGGTAGATTCAATAATCGTGCATTAAAGGCTTACTAACATACCTTTTCTGGCCACCTTGGTATGGTGGTAATTAAGAGCAAGATGTGATATCATTTGTGATGGCCTAACATGGCCACAGGAATCTACTTATATCTGTGTTCAAGCCCCAAGGTCACTGCCCTTATCTAAGTTAGCTCACTGTTTTACAAGTGGCTTTATGGGACCTAGGTTACCTATGGTTGAGCACACAAGTTACACTTCTCATAGAGTTTTGGGGTTAGACCACTTCATCATTCACTTCAACTAAACCACCTCTGCCCCTATCACCATCCTAACCAAAGAGCTGATTTCCATATTGGTAAGAAGCACCAGTAAACTGTCTCATGAGTCCATGAAACCCACTCTGATCGCTACTCGAGAATTAGGCCCCCCATGGCACAACCTGAACCACACTGACATCTCCAACCGATATAAAAATGGTCTCCTCACTACCATGGACAAACTTGCCCCCACACCGAACCAAAACTCCCAAACCGCAGAAGATATTCAACAGCTGGTTTAACGAAGACCTCATCTCCCTGTTCAGGAAGAAAAGAGCCTTAGGACACCTACACAAAAAGAAGCCTTCCATCCGAACCAGCTCTGCCCTCACCACACACCTCTGTGTCTACAAAACAGCTGTTATCTCCACCAAAGCCAACATATTTAATGAGTGTATCAATAATGCTAGCTCCAATTCCAAAGAGCTCTTTGAAACGCGTGTGTATAAACACAAAATAAATAAACAATCAATCAATCAATCCTAAAAGAGCTAGAAACCCCTATTCCCACACCACGTCCCACCCCGCGCCATCCATGATAACAAAGCATGCTGTGCCACCATTGAAGATGCACTAGCGCACAAAATCACCACCCTGCAAACTAAAATCAGAATCAAGAAAGTCAACCTGTCCACCAAAGCTTCCTCTGCCATCTTCCTCAATCTACCGGGCAACCCCACCAACACCACGTCTTGATAGATAAAGTGCTCTCATCCATCCTCATCCTCAAGCCGTCCAACTGCAAAGGAGATGCTTGCCCAGCTCATATAGTTAAACTCTGTGTTCACACTCTGGCTCCCATCATCACAAGCTTTGTCATGCCTCCTTCCTTACCAATGAAGTCCAACATCAAATCTGCATGGATCACCCCTCTCCTAAACAAGCCCACTCTTGACCCTTCCATAGCAACTAACTATCGGCCAATTGCTACATTCCCTTTTCTTCTCAACATCTTGGATAGAATGCACGTACAAGTGCAGAATGTTCTCGAGGTAAACCACCTACTTGGCAAGAGACAATCAGAATTCTGTTCTAAACATAGTACAGAGACTGCACTCCTGGACCTCAAAAACCAAATGGACATCATCAGGGACTCAGGCCATCTTGGCATTCTCCTTATCTTAGACCTATCCGCAGTCTTCAATCTAGTCAACCATGGCACACTCTGCCAACATCTAAGCCAGCACATCCACTTTTCCCCAGAAGCCACTGTCTGGATACATTCCTTCCTCAATGACCGAACCACCAGAGTGTTCATGGGGGCAGCAGCCACAAACGCCATTCTAGCCTGCTTTGGCATAACATAGGGGTCCTGTGTCTCACTTTCACTATACAACACTTACACGAAGCCTCTATCTGATCTACTGGTCTCTCTTGGTGTCATCTACACCAAGTTTGCAGATGACACCCAAATACTATTGCCATCACAGGCAACTTCTCGTATGACACCAATAATATAAACTTGTTCTACAGCACCATACAAAATTGGATGGCCACACACAATCTGTGCTTGAATGATGAGAAAGCCGAGCTCCTAGTTGTCATCTCCCCCACCCTCCTAAAAAACCTCGACCCATCCTTTGCCTCCATTTGCATAGTTGGCACAACCATCCCTGTCATGAAACACGTAAAGAGTTTAGGTGTACATCTTGAAGCTGATCGGACCATGACTAAACACATACATGTGCTACCATCCTCCACGGCCTATGCCTCACGGCTTATCTCACAGGGTAGACCATTTTTGACCCCAGTTAAATGTCTTAGCCTAGCAAGTGCACTAATCCTATCAAAATTGGATTGCTGCAACATGCTCCTTATGGGCACCTCGGCCACTAACCTAGCTAAACTACAATTGCTCCAGAATAAAGCGCTTAGATCCACCCTACAACTCAAGCATGCAGGCCACATCTCTACCACCAGAAGAGAGGCTCACTGGCTACCAGTAAAAGCATGGATTGAGTCAAAAACGTTCTCCCTCTCTCATACACAAATGTATCTGGAAAGTAGCACCCACCTACCTCATTGATACACTTACCATAAAACAAGGAGAAAGGGTCCTTAGATATAACATCAGTATCTCTTTGGTCACTCCCCGTTACAAAAGCAAAAGGGCAGGCGGCTGCAGCTTCAGGGTCACCGCCCCCTCCCTCTGGAACTCCTTCCCGAGAAACACCAGAAATGAGAAATCGTATCATGTATTAAAAAAAACTTGTAAAAACTTGACTTTTCAATAAGTATGAATAACCAAGTCTGTCTGCAACCATATCCTGCTATGTAACAAACGCGGTGATACGTCTGGGTTTGGACGTTAAATAACTATTATAAATAAATACATAAATAAGGGATAGAGGAACAAGTAATTGGTTCGATAAGGGAACGTCTGCACATGTTCTATATGTACATTATCTACTGTCACAGGTGAGGAACTTTTATCTGCAATTAACAGGTGTGCATCAGTATGATATATCAGTTTTGGCATGTGTGTTGTTGATGGATGTGCTTCTCTGCACTTGGCTAGAACGCATATTCTTTGTATGCTCTCATGTTCCTCTGCTAACTGAAATGCTAAGCATGAGCAGGGGAAGGATGAGCTTTGTTACTTCCATTCTGGCAGAAGAACTCTTGGCGACCACTACAGGAAAAGATGGCTGGGATAACATATGATCTGATTCCCAAGAGCAATCGGACGTTCTGTTCTGGACACAGAGAGGAAAAGCCGCTAGAGGCAATGTTTTTGTCGCATTTGTCCTAAGCATTGACGTTTAACGTTCTACAGTGCGTACATTGTAAACGGTTTGAGGTTCCATGACCATAATTGATACACTGCACTTAGGGCCTGATTCATGTTTTTTTTTTCCCGTGGTGCAAAGGACTTTGCACTGCCAACAAACACCCTGATTCACAAAACGCTGCAAAGTGTATTTGTGTAGTGCACCATTGCAAAAATACACTCTGCACTGCTCTGTGAATCGCGGTTTTTGTTGGCAGTGCAAAGTGCCTTTGCACTTTGTAAATAAATTCATGAATCAGGCCCTTTGTGCCTTGAGATGTCAGTGCCTGCTATTGTGAGGCTGCTTTGATATTTCAGTTTCCCCAAGACAGCTTCAATCTGTGGCATTCTTTGGGGACCACTATGGTTTCATGGGCAGCCTTCAGGGTCATTCGTCTTCTTTAAGGATGGCTGACTGACACAAATGGAGCAGTATGCTCTTTGTCTTCTCAAGAGTTTAGTTTTTTTTTTTTTGCTAGAAGTAAACCGAAGGATCTAGCATGATCTTGATTCTCAATTTGATAGTCGTATAGAATCTTCTGTGATGCTCTTTTCTTTCAGGCTCTTTTTCCATGTGACTAGTAAATCTGCAATCCTTAGCTCTGGGGCCACCAGATGTCTGCCTTTGACCTGATTTCTAGATTGGATGATCCTCCTTTATCTATGGCTCCAAATGCATCCATCAACTGTGCCACGAAGTAGCTCGTTTTGCATTGGCACTGCCCAAATCAGCAACACCCAAATGCATACATCCATCTATGCGTGCCCTTTTTCTTTGTTGTACTGGAAATTGGAGGTAAGAGACCAACAGGATTTCCTTCAGGATAAGTGTGCTGACTTCCCCTTTACATGTTTACCTTTACATTGAACAATTAGACTGCACACATTAGGGCACATCTCAAGTCGGTGGGTTTTATGCTTTCAGACGTTCAGATAAAGGGAAAGCTGCTGGGGTCTCTCCTTCAGTTTTGTGAGGACTGATCACATTACGTCAGTGTGTGGTTTTCTTACCGGTCCTCTCCATCACTCTGATTCTAGCTGGCTCCTTCTAGTACTTGCATACTTCTCGCTTTCTCTCAAACCTCCGCTCCTGTAAGGCATACGCTTTGATCAGTGTCGCTCGTGTAAATGTGCAGACGGCATCCTAAAAGAGCCTAGCCGTGTTGCAGCTTCTACGTCGGAGGTGGGGTTTACACTCAGGCAGTCACCCTGCTGCTACAGCTGAAAACAAATAACGTATTTGCTTCCAGGAGAAGCAGCAGGGTGACTCTCTGAGACTTGAATTGTGTGAGTAATGGCACGGTGGGACAACAAGTGGTAAGTAATGAGTCAACAGCACTGTTTGACGTCGGTCGGATGCTGGAGGGAGTCCTCTGCTATACAGTTGACCTTCAGGGCTTTTAATTTGCTGGAGCTTGCCCTTTTGTGCAGCATTTCATATTAATCAATTTCTTGCGTAAGTCCATTATGGCTCGATGCGACAAGCCACAAGGATTTATGCTGCACTCTGTGGCCATTCAAATGGCTGTTTGCAGAGCTTGTGGGATTTCTACAATAGGGATGTCATTTCGTCTTTGTCCACTCAGAATACCGAGCTTCGCACATCAGCAATGCTATTTTCTACACATTACTTTCGCTGAAAGAGCTTTGAAGTCACACAGTGCAGGCAAATTCTTCATCCATGAAAGACTAGACCTCATTAACGATCTGGTAAAAATTGCAAAACAATTGCAGTTAATACGGACCTGCCATTTTTACTGGACCAGAGAATCCTGAGTTTGCCGTGGAGGCTCTAATCTACTGGCAGGCCTGAACTGTCAGGAGATCATGCCTCCCGGCAAAGAAATGTCAGAATCAACTGGCACCGGTACTGATCATCTCACCAGTCCCATCCCATGGAGTCCAATGAGACTCAGTGGAATGAGTACTCACCACTCTCTCTGCCGCTCGCCTCAGACGGTGGACACGGTAGGGACTGTTTTCTGATATCCGACCGGAATTACTGCTGCGATACCAGGAAATTTGTAATGAGCTCCTAGGACATGTTGTGATTCATGTATCCATAGCTCAGTCAAGACCATGTACATTTTACAAAATTGCAATTTGCTAACATGGTCAAGAATCTAAAAAATGATTTGCACGTTTATGTAAATATATAGCATTCAAGATGCATACAAGTTATGTGGCACACAGGTTTTTGCTAGGCACTGGTGCTCCTTTCTACGTCTACTAAATACATTGTCATATCATTAGCAATCTGAGCAAAAGTCAGGGTCAGGGTTGGAATGGAGCTGAATGTGGCTGGCTGGTGGCGAAGGAAGGGGGTGCACTGCCTCCGGCTCCTAAGCTCACATGAGACAGGAACCAGGATTCTCTCCCTTCTTTCTAGTTACAGTCTGCAGTGAGCGCAGGTGCCGGAGACCTGGAGATGGAGCATCAAGTCTGGCGGACTGAATGTGGAAAACAGGTATGAATTTATTTGTCTGCATTTGTAATGTGTGTATGATGCATATGTGCATGTCAGATGTCTATGTACGTCTTGGGTCCGGCCTCTCCTAAAAATAACGACTCTTGACCCCTCACAACCCAACAACTATAGACCAATAACCACTGTGCCATTCTTGCTGAAATTACTGGACAAAGCCGCACACTGCCAAATCCAACACTTTCTGGAAACCCACTCCATCCTCGCGACGAGGCAATCAGACTTCCGGAAAGGACATGGCACAGAAACAGCCCTGGTAGATCTGAAGAGCCAGATCACCCAAATCATGGACAAAGGCAAGCCGGCTCTTCTGCTTCTTCTAGATCTCTCAGCCGCGTTTGATCTGGTTGATCACAAGATTCTCACTTCCCACCTCACGCACTCAGCCAACTTCTCCAAAGAAGCAGCCGCCTGGATCACTTCCTTCCTCGAAGGTAGGGCCATGAAAGTCTTCTCGGGCATCGCCAACGCCACTCCCACGACAATCCACTGCGGGGTCCCTCAAGGTTCCTGCACTGCACCTACACTCTATAACTTGTTCACCAAGCCACTCTTTGACAAACTTGACTCATACGGCATCACCTACACGAACTACGCGGATGACACACAAGTACTTCTACCCCTCTCAGGCTCATACAACGAAGACGCAAAGGCACTCCACTCTATCTACTCCATCATCAAGGCATGGATGGCAATTAATGGCCTCTGCCTCAATGGTGACAAGACTGAAATCTTGATACTAGGTCAACAGAACACCTTAGACAAACTGGACAAACTGTACACTAACTTCTCCATTGGCAACTCCATCATCCCCGTGTCCACAGCCGTCAAGACACTGGGAGTATACCTTGACTCTTCGCTATCAATGACTAGACAAGTCAGCGCAATCACTTCCGCATCCGCACACACCACCAAACTTATAAACGCCATCAAGCCCTACCTCTCTAAACCTAACTGCCTCTCCATAGCGAGGGCAACCATTGGAGCCAAATTGGACTACTGCAATGCTCTCCTAGCAAGCACATCAGCCAAAAACATAAATAGACTACAAATCACGCAGAACAACGCTCTCCCGGCCGCTCTTAGTATCCCAAGAAGAGAGCATATCACCCAGGCCAGGCTCTCAGCCCAATGGCTCCCAGTCAAAGAACGGATCACCCTCAAAATCCTCACCCTCACTCACAAATGCCTCTCCTTCTCCGCCCCGTCCTATCTTTCAGATACCATCCTCAAACCTTCCTCCACACGTCCCACTAGGACGCAATACGCTAACCTACTCTGCACCCCACGCATCAAAAAAGCCAAAGCCGGATGTCTAGGTTTTCCCTACATTGCAGCACAGACATGGAACGCTCTCCCTTCAGACATCCGAACGGAAAACTCACTTCCCATCTTTCGCAGGAAACTGAAAACCTCGTTCCTTGCAAAATAATTAGCAAACTCTCAGGAAGCCATGTAAATATACTGCCTTGCTATTGTATATATTTCCTCTGTAATTTATGTACTGCTTGTAACTACGGTTTCCTTTGCAACTAAGATGTCTGTAACAAGCGCCACGATGCTTCTGGGCTGATGTGCGCTCAACAAATTTGAATAAATAAATAAATACGTAAATGTGCGCATGCATGTGAATGTTTTCTATGTATGTCTGCATGTGAATGTGCATTTAATCTTGTGAAAGGGAATGCAGTTTGTGTGAATATTCTGGGTGGTTGCGTCAGTGGATAATGCAGTGCAAATGTTCTGCAAGCACATTTGAGGTAATGTGAGAGAAGGCGTATGAGTGAGTGACTGATAGGTGAATGAGTATTAATGCAATTGTATAAGAATGTTTGGGGTGGGCGCACATGTGGAGAATGCAGTGTGAGTGAATGTGAAATAAGTTGTATGGCTGAGAGATTGATGGGTGAATGGGTATGAATGTGATTATCTGTGTGTGTGTGTGTGTGTGTATGTGTGTATGTGTGTGTGTGTTTATATGCATGTTAATGGGTGAGAAGGTGGATGGGTGACTGACTGGTGGATGAATGGGTAGGAATGTGATTATGTGTTTGTATGTGTGAACGTTCTGAAGTGGGTGCTGTGCGAAGAATGCAGTGTGAATGTTCTGGGTCCATGTGAGAGTGGATGTGAAAGACCAACATGGTCCTGGTCCACAAAATCTCAGCCCCATCCCTCCAAATCCTCCTCCTCTACCTCATCGGAATTCTTTCAATCCCTCTGTCCCTCTTAAGTAACCTCCCTCATAACCCCCTGCTATCCTTTCTGGTACCATATGTTGTCTGGATAGCCCTCATATTCTCATATCCATTCTGGCACCACTCTCACATCCACCAGTGCCATTTAGGGTTCTACCTGCCCTACTCACAGACATATGAGCAGTGCCCCTCCTATGCTGCTCAACTTCGCTAATTTCTTCTGTGCTTACTTGCTTCAGCCTTTTGTGTGTTATCCACTACTTATTTTTCTTTCTCCTGCTGCCATTTGCAATGATGCACTATAATTTCCTGGATAATGCCCATCCCTTAGCATTGCTCCCTATTAATTTATTCAAATATTTCTGCACCATCTTTGGGTGCCCCTTTCATCAACATGTGATAAGATATTGCTATAATCTTATCACATGATTGCCCTGTCTCAGCTCTCCACATCTTTTGAATCTGTAATATGTATTGTGGTGGGTCTTCATCTATCTTCATAGTGCGTGCCATAATTGAATGTATGGCAAGTGTATCAGGATATGCATTTCTTAAGCAGCTCATTCTCAAGCCCGACAATCATTCAAATGTGCCCCATCATGATTGTCATTGCCCATCCCTAAACCATGGATATCCTGCAATTTTCCAAATGTCAATGGCTTTCTCCCTTTGAATGGTAGCAAACAAGTTTTTCATGTCTCCTACTGCTAGTGTGATGCATGTTGTCTGTATCTCGAAAGCATATATCCACTTGCCTGCTCCTACAGTTAGTGATGGCAGTGCTTTGATCAAATCATTTCTATCCATGTGTTTCCAGGGCACATACTGTGCTCTGCCACGACCATTAAGCATCAACGGGAACTGTGCTCCCTCTTGCTTCACCGGTAACCTCCTCTGCCATTGCTTCCCTTTCACCAAAGCCACATGATCTAATCTCACTCTTGAACTTGGACCCCACAAAATGTCTACAATTGGTGTCACCCTGGGCAGCATCTCTTCACCTGCTCCTTCTCTGTTCCCATTCCTCCTCAGCTGCTCCTGCATCAGCATCTGATCTAAGGAACTCATAATCTAAATTATCTGCCTGTAGATGTCCCTCTCGATAGCACTTATGTTTGTGACCATCATTTCTCGTTTCAACATGTACATCTCTCATCCCAGTACTGTCAATTCTCAATAAAACATTTCCTCTCTATTCATCAGCACTTATTGGCGCTCTTCTCCCTTCTCCCATTTCTTGCATTGCTCATGCATGCTCTGCCTCTGTCCTTTGAAGTGCTGTTTCTAAATCTCTTCATGCCTGTTCTCTGTCTCCATAAATAATGGATCATGTGTGGCATTCGCTGCTGGGGGCTGCATGACGATCTCATAAATTGTGCAGGCTTGCTGTTGCAGTGCTGCATGGGGCACATAGTCTGGGTTAGTGTAACCTGCTTCAGTTTGTATTTGTTAATACCCATGTGGGGTCAGCTGGGCTGTGGGGGCTGTAGGTGCATCGCTGTACTCAGGAACTACACTAGGTGTGGGGGGACACAAGGGGCTTGCATTACAATTTCTCCCTGTTTAAGGTCATCAGGGACGTCTTCCAAATCCTCAACCATCCTCCAAAATTCCAAAACAACTTTTCTATTTCTCCACTTCTTCCACTTATACTTTCAGGCTAAATATGTGTACATGTGGCCCAGAACATTTTGATTATGAATTCTGTAGAGAAGAAGCCAAATGCCTCTACTGGAAATCCTGCCCCTATCTTGCTTATATGTTGCAACCGCGGAGGGATAGCAGTCTCTTAAAGGAGGTTCCTGAAGATGTGTAAAGATGAATGAAAGAGGTGATTGGTGACGTCACATGAAGCAAAGATGACGCGCCAAGAGGCGATGTCAAGAGAGAAGGCGAATGGACCTTATATAATCTGATGACGAAATCAAGAGTCGAGTAACATTTCATGTGTGTAGTGAGGATTGCACGTGCGAAGAACACTAAAGAAAATATAAGTTGCTTTATAACTGTACAGATGCTGCAACGCAAGTAGACTAAGTAACCATGAAGGCTGGCTATACGTAGTGAATAGACTGTAGGTGGTGCTGCCAATATATATATGTGTATAGAATCTGACATTCCACTTCGCATTTTAGCAAACCAGGCCCTCAGTAGCAAAAGGGCTGAAAGTGTGGCACAGCAGAGAAAAGCAGCTGAAGATGGAGAAAGAATCGAGAAGGATTGTCCGGCCCAGTGTCAAGGGTTGAGGCAGCCAAGAAACTGGTTATCTATTCGAGAAGATACAATGAAAGTGAGAAGTAATATGAGTTCTTGTTGAGGTGCAATGGAAAAACACTATGAGTGCCATGTTTTATTCATTTAATTGTATTAAATGTGAAGAAGGAGCTAAAACACAGACTGTCACAACGGGTAGATGGAAATAGACTTTGGGCAAGCTACATCGAGACTGAAGATAATAACGTGGTCACACTCCCTTCTATTCGCATTCGCAGTGATACTTTGCAAGGCCGAGTTCAAAGACAATTCAAAGGGCAGACAGCAGGAGTGATGATGGATGATGGGCTAATTGGGTTGGGAGGCAGATCAAGTCCACCCACAAGCACCTGGGGTACCAGATTGCATGTTGCTAGCCAGTGGAACATTCCAGAAGGGTACAAGCGTGCCAAACAATTATAGAGGGCCACATAGCAAAGAACGCTATAGTTTGAGAGCCAAGGAAATGTCATGTATTTGATGACAATGAAGATGACTGGCACTAGGGAGGGAATAGTTGTCCACCTTACTATAGAGACCCAATCATAATCCTATCCCCCATATAAAGTATACCTAGATGTTCCCGTAGACCAACCACAATCCCAGATATGTTTTCTTTGTTTGCCACGTGGTATGATGTCAATGATGATGAGTTGTTGCTATAAAAGTGTATTTTTTCCACGTAAAACTTTGAGAGATATGCTTTGAGACATCCGTTGATGTCCATTTTACTCCCTGTTTTAGACAATTGACAATAAAACAGCTTCCTGTGTTGGTATTATTATTGGTGTATAGTAAATTCTGCATCCCCTTCTATCCAATAAAGTGTTGCCTCATTAAAAGGGCCTATGGTTTAGTTCCTTCTTCGGGCCACGGCTTGTACATGCCTCCTCTCATGTCAGCAACCAACTCTTTGTGTTATTTCATAATTGTCTGCCTATACAGTGGGAGCACTGTACAAATGTATTCAAGTGGGGTAAGGGTACTCATTATTGCATCAAGTTCAGAGTTAAAACATTATTTTGCTTCCTAAACACCAATCCAGCGGTTCCAATCTCCTGGCTCTGTCCCAAGACTGCCCACACTCTCTGACTTCCCCTTCCCATTCTCTTTCCCACACACACCACACACCATAACACACCGCTCTCTACACAACCCAAACACAACCACTCCATGCCACAGTAACTCCCAAAACACCTTAAACCGCAAATCAATATTACAAAAATGTATCTACACAATGGTTTAGACCCTCCCTCAGTCTTCTCTTCAACAGAAAGGAATTTTTCTACTTATGCCCCCCTGTTCTGGGCAAAGGGATCCCAGATCCACCATATATTGGGCCCCCACAACAAAATCACATTTATTCACAAATGGTGTATACCCTTCTGCTATCTTTTTGCCTCGGAATGAGGGTATTTACCTTCAAACACTCCCTTTTACTATATCTACATGCTGAAGAAGGTACTCCCAAGGAGGTGCAGAAGATCTTGGCTAAGGTATTAGGGTATGAGGCCAAGGTATGGGAGGCTAGTTAGGCGATTATAGTTAATGATTGTAAAAGGCATCAGGAGCAGAAAAAGGTCGAAACAGATAACATGCAGAAGGAAGAGGCAAAGTTATTGCAAAAGAAATTGGTAAAATTTAGAAGTGATGATTATGGGGTCACCAGTACATCAGGTGGAACAGAAAACGGCTCAGATAGAAGAGAGAATGGCACCAGAATGGACTAAAGGAGGACACCAAAGGTATACGGACAAACCAGGATACCAGGGTGGATACCAGGGTGGTTACGAGGAGTTACCCAGGAGATCATCTGTGGGGAACAGTATGGTTTGAAAGGTAGAGGTGGATGATTTGGTGGGAAGCGGTCGAGATTTGGTGAGTCAGGACTGTGTTGGCCGTTTGGTAAAATGGGTCACTTTGCATGAGAATATAGGAGCAGACAAGCTGATAAATAGAATCCAGAAGCATATACTAGTAAACTGGCAGCGCCAGTTATATATCAGCACCAATACGGGACGATGCCCCAAGTGTTCCACATGGCACTATGGATGCGCAAGCACTCCAGCAAGTACAACAGTCCAGTATAAATTGCAAGCAAGCACCCATGACCCCAGCAGATGCCGCTTCAAGCCCCCAACAAGGTGCTATTGTGCACAGCAACAGATAGAGCATCCAGCCCCCCAACTTTGGCACAAAAATTCTTTACCTCACTGCACAGTGACATCATACATAGGGCAAGTGTAGTGGGTGGTAACACTTTTGTATTCCCAAACACATATCCCGATTATCTCACAGATAGCCCTGATGTGCCCAGTCCTATCAGTTACCACTGACCAAGAAGAGGAACCCCTGGTAGATGTGGTGATAGCCAACAAATTGTTAGTTTTTATGGTTGACACAGGTGCAACAAGATCATGCATAAAGGAAGGGTGCTCCCCGATATCAGGTTAAGTAATGACCATGCAGGGATTCTCTGGTGCAATAAATTCAGTTCCATTCACTTGAAACCTAGAAGTCTTAGCAGCACTGTTGTTTTCAAATGTGACGCCAGTAAACTTGTTGCGAACGGAGATGTTAAGCAATTTGAACATGACCATTTCATGTTCAGAAGGAGAGGTAGTGTGTTCAATACCAGGAATTTGTTATGTCAGGGTTTTGACGATAACAAATGCATTGTTCAGCGATAGAGTTAAAAGGAGGGTACCCATATACTCAGATTTGTTTATATATGGAGTAACAGTGTTGTTGAGCTCAGTGCCAGGTGTTCAAAGCAAGCCATGGAGGGTGTTGTCAGAATTGTTATTTACACCCGCAGTGCCCCAAGAAAATGTCCCATGTACTATTGTCACATTATATTTGGAGGAGGTGCTGATTGTATATCACAAAATAGTACTCATAGGGACTGATGAAGCGGGAGGTCAGTGGCGAACAGTTTATGTGTATTGACCTTGTTCAACTATTGAATGGGGTGTTGGATGGGCAGTTGCATGAAGATGTTGACAATGATGGCTAGATGATACTGGAGGTGTGTTTTCCCTGTCAAATAATGATTCACCATAGTTATGTCCAATGTCCTGTATTTATTGCTGAGAGCATGCCTGCACATTTACAAGATAACCTGCTACAGGTCCCAAGTACTTTATATACGGACAGCCCTCATGACGTAGGCTCTTGAAGATCATAGGTGCTATGCATATTAAGATGAATCAGGGAGCAGTTTTAACTAGAGTGACAGTTCTGTTCAGGTTATTCTGAAAATCCCAGATAGGCCCATAGGAATCAGAGTCATTCCAAACCACACTCATTGACGGAGTAGACAAAGTGCACAGCAAAACCCAACTTTATTAACATTGAAGAACAACGTTTGGACAACATGCAAGCATTCACCTCTTGCTGATCTCAACATGTTCAAAACAATTGATTAAGTTCTACAAACTTGTCTTCAACGTCGTCATAGCATGATATCAGTTTAGAAAACCTATGGAAAATGTCGATGTCGATGGTGATGTGTCGATAGTTTAGTGGGCTTGATTACATATATAGTTCATAAGGGTTAAACATTTGATTGGGTTACCAGTTTCGGAGGGCTCCTGCTGGAACCATCCCAATATTGATAAAGGTTAAACTACATCACCTTAATGGCAAGTGGTTGTTTGGTATATTACTTGATGGGCGGCATGACCCTGAGGATTTTGATAGGTTGGCATACTGCTACCCAACCTTGAAAACTTGACAGGTTGACAGGATATCAGCCAGACATAAAATAGGGGGAGAGGAACCCATTGGCCATTCTTCCTTTAATTAAAAGTTACCACCCTCATTCACAGGCAATGAGACGAGGCAATCCCTTTTTACCTGTCCTTGTATGGTGTCTCGTTTCTATGTGTGCGTTTAGGGGGTATGGCAGGTGGCCTATCTGTGTTTGCTTCGAAGGAATGTCTAGTGTTCTCCAATTATGAGTCACATGCGACTGGACAGTGTTAGGAATAGATGTACCTCCTATTTATCGAGGTTTTAGCTAATATTAATATGTGTGTTGTGTTTTCTGTTGCTACTGGGGACACTTGAGTTATTCTTCGTGAAGTCTTTTGGAATGCGGTTGTATTGCACCTGTCCATCAAAGGTTGTTGTGCTCTTCTAAAATTTAATCTGAAAGTGTACTGCTTGCGTCTTGGGAATTGCTGTTTTGCCTTTTTGATCTTCCCTAGTTTCACTTTAATCTTGGCACTAGTTGCCAGCTACTGTCTGAGCTCTGCATTGATATGTATTTCTGTGGATTCTGCCTTTATGAGTTTTCCTGAGGCTTTAAGGCATGTGCTCATTCAGAGACATGCTGCGGTTTAAATTTTAATAAGATGGCTGATGGCTAAAATGGCTGATCTACTACACTCCAGCTTCTGTGATAGCGAGAAATATTTTCATGTCGTTCATATTGCATTCACTTTATACATTGGTTATGTTAGTGCTTGTCATGCCTGTGGATGCTGTGTTAATTTTCTTCATGTCTACATTCATATATTACCTATTGTAAATGTTCTTCATGTGAATGCATGTTTGCTTTGTGTCTAATGCATGTGCTTTTACTGTTATAATGTTAATTTGAATGCATTTACCATCTTCAGCTCACATGGTTCCTAAATCCTGCTGTACAAATGAGGTATAAGGGCGGAACAGCTGTGTCAGTGAGTAATGTCTCTCACCTTTGTGGTATTGGTGATGTGGAGGGGCAGAAGGTATGGATGACATATCCATCTGTCTGCCAGCATTACCCATTATCAAAAGAAGGAATACATGAGACAATTGTTGCGCTATGGCAGCAGGACATCATAGTACCCTCAGAGTCCCTGTGTAATACAGCAATATAACAAAAGTATGGGAGGAAAGGTCTGTGAGACCCCCTCCCCTCCATTTTTAACCCCACATGCAGATTATGATTTGTCCACCAGCCCACCAGCCACATATGCGTCTGTGGCCAGGGATGCGGGATGGCTGCGGGACGACCCATATGTATGCACACATGGACCAGAAAGCTAATCCAAGACTCCATTTCTTATCACAAACAGACTCCATTTTGTACATGGTACCACAGGCCTCATAGACAAAGATTGCCTGCAGAGCTGCAGCTCTCCCTTAGAGATCACGGACAGCAAGCCTGTCATCTCCTCACCCTCCTCCCCTCTGCGTCCCTACAGAAGGCCTGTTCCCACGGGAGACTAGGTGCGAACAAGCTACATGATAAACACTGTATCTATCACCTTCCGCAGTCCATCGCTGACCTGCGGATGAACGGGCAAAGGCTTGGGTTTAAGGAAAACAGTTCATCTCCACAAACATACCCCGTCCCTTTGCAGACCCCACATTTATGACATACACTGTGGATAACCCCCCAACCTTGTTTTCCTTTTGAAGTAACAGGTATGGATCATACGCCTGTGTGCCAGCCTGGTTCACCCATACTGTTGATACCTCTGTGAAGGTTACACATCCTCTCATGTAGGTGTGTACTAAGGGGCTAAATTCCAAAAACGAAACAAGAAGATTCTCACCTATTCTTAATGCACATAAAGTATTGGTCATATGTCTAAGCCCCATGCTGTTGAACGAATATTGTCTTTTGAAAAATACTCACATTAATGTATGATATCTTAATTTACTCATTCGATATAATACAAGGTGCACAATCCAGATGTTCACTGGCTTTTAAAATATACATGTGTTCACAAAATATGTTGAACTTACATACTGTTCCAAATGTAGATAATGCAAGACGGTAAAGTTACACGACTGTTGCAGATAGAATTTACTTTGTGACATGGTACTCATGGTAAACGTAAAACATGGAACCCATATAATGATCATAAGTTTGCATATTGTTTGATGTACCTGAAACCACACTGGCCTAATCCTACCTCATATTCTAAATGATTTGCATACAACCCCGTAAAACAGACAGGCTAGAGGCCACAGGGCTCTCTCTCCCTTCTCCTGCAGCGCGCATTACTCAGCCCCCACCTCCCTCCCCCCTCAGGTCGGGCTGACATCTAATGGCCCTTGTTTCATTGACGATGTGATGCTATAATTGTAACCTCTCACCCCTCCGCTAAGCCTGCACCAGGTATCCACCCTCTCCTAAGCCCCCAGGCCCATAATAGCACCATAAAACCTGTTCCACACCCCCAGACCTTGGTTAAAAGATGTATAGGCAACAAGCCTCTCACCCCACTGCCTTTTGATGTACAAGCTATGTGCCCTCTGACCAGATAATATCCAAGCTCACCCCAACCCCTGACCGTGGTGGCAGTATATTCACTCTTGTACCAACATACTACAAAGATGTCCCCCACTATATCTAACCAAGCAGAATGATAGAGGTATCCCTGACAAGTGCCCCCTGACAAGGTAACTGAACTCATGAAGCAGTCCCTTTATTGTACAGCATTTTTTCACGATGATGAGATAAGAGGACCAAGGGTTATGTGTTATTTCTTTTGTGATGTTAGATTGACAACCTGTAGGATTTACAGGGCATTATGAATTATAGTTAACACTGAATGAGTATGTGTGGCCACAAGGTCAAATGTTAGTGCAGTCAAAATGTATCAATTCAGACATCTCCTGATCCGGCACTCCACCACGATGAGCCCAGCTGACCTACAACCATCACCATAACCCCACGCGGAGCCTCACCATCCTGGAGCTTCAACCCTATAGAGTCCATACTGCTTTTCCCCTTTGCCCAATCTTATCGCTTCATGTAATCACTAGCTCCCACATCATAGGTGATGTGGTTTTGTAACAAAATGTAGATGCTTTCTGATGTTTGGCAGAGCGCTCTTGGAGTTTGCAGAGTTCTCTGCTTGCCCTATTTTGGTATTTGGATAAACGTACCTTTTACCTTCACACGCACTTGGTCTTGGTCTCATTCCCTCCTGGGGTGTGTCCATTATTGACTCTCATTGGGGAGTGTTTTGTTGTATTTATGGGGACGCTCACTTTCAAGTGGTGATCCCTGGGACGTGATATGTGCCTTTGTTCCTTTTGGCACGAGACGTCCCCGGCCACAGTGCAGACCCAGGTCGTGCCTCTTCAAGAGAGCTGGCTGCCTACAGCAACAAGTACACTTAGACGTGCGCACACAGTAGGGTGAGAGGGTACAGGTCCCACTTTGCAAAACCCAATGTACTGCTCGCCGGGGGCAGCCATTGAGTGTGGGGCAGCGCCTGGATAAGACCAGGTTTGGAGGGTCTCTGATCAAGACGGACACGTGAGTATCAAGTGTGAGCGACGTTAAAGGAAGATAGAGGAGGGATATAGGGGCAGTTTATGGAGTCAGATGAAGGTAAGGGGAGCTAAAAGAGAGTAAAGGGAAATGTAGCTAAAGGAGGTCTTGTGGGTCTAATATATTCTTTGAATTCTTTCTGCATATGGCCATTAGGACAAATTAAGGAGATTACGAGGTGAAAGAGGAATACGGGAACCTAGCTCCGCAAGTGGGTGTAAGGTGGCAATGCATAGTGCTATCTTGACTAGTAATGGGAGTAAAAAGAGAAAACAAGTGTAATCAGTAGGAGTCTCATATAAAGGAAGGCTCAGACGTATGTTATGTGAATGTCTTATTGCGGTCGTTGCAACTTGTGGCTGCGGACAATCTGTGGCTGAATAGGTGGTGTATTTCTGGTTTATATATTTTATGTAGATTAACTATGACAAATTGAAGATACATTTTGAATACTGTAATGCAGAATTGATATACAAAGGCACAAAACACTAGACCATTGTGAAAGTTACACTACTGTAATATAAGTGTCATCAGGTGAAGGTAAGAGTGTGGGAAAGAGAATGGGTGCAGAAACACCACTAGATCACATTTATTGGAGTTTGCCAGGTTACGCCGAGAAGATTGTGAAATACCATGATCAGTGGATCACGGAATTAAAAGGGGAAGGGCTAACTCAGCTATGGCCCAAAGGAGGATCATTCGACAACAATGTTTTAGATATGGTAGCCACTTGTCTGTTTGTAAAGTACAAAGGCAAACAATTGCTCAATAGAAGAAAAAATATTAGATCTATGGAGGCTATTCGAAGAGGTGCCTCCCATCAAAAGAAAAGAATCGATAAAAGAATAGTTTTCATCTGCCCTGGCAATAGAGAATAGCGGGAAAGAAGGGGAAGAGAAGGAAGGTCAAATAGTAGTCGCACGATTGTATCCTCTCCTGCCAAAACAAGTTCCTCCCAAAGGGTACAGTGACCCAGTATATGTGTAAAAATCTATGCCCCCAACCACACCTCAACCCACAGCACCTACCCCATACAAGTGTCCGAGATCGGGTGGACAGGTGAGTACCCCAACAATAGATATTGAGAAATGTACACAAGACTTAGGTTTAAGGTTAACAATGGCCCGAAGTGAATTATCCCAACTGAGAGATATATGCGAGCAAGGGGGATAAGGTAACCCCAGAGTAGAACAGACACAAATGTCCCAGTCACTTGACAGGTCCACAGAAGAAGGATGGAAAAGGGGGAGATCCTGTTCAGGATAAATGACACACCTACAAGAATAATCGAGGTAGGTCAAGAAGTAAGGTGGGGAGGTGGAAGGAGGGTGCATGACATCAGACAGAGAAGAATAATTTTGGGTGTGACTTAGAAGAGCAAGAACAAGAGGAAAGGAGACTGGGAATCGCAGCAGGTGGGACACCAGGGGGGATAGGAGAGACACCCTTGGGAAGGGTAATGTAAGAAGAGTGGAAAGGGAGATTGAGAAATAGAATGGGGTGAATGGCAATATTGGGTAAAAAGGGAACGAAGGTAAGTACGGGGCGAAACAACAAAAGGTAAGCTAAAATTGCCACTGATACATAGGGGGGAGGAAGTCCTAATTATATCCCCTGGGCCCAAATGGATAAGGCAAATTTACTGAAATTATTGCCCGCACGTTCAGGAGGGGCAAGTAAATGGAACCATGCATTTGAGCAAAGAACTACTGGGTTTCACCTGGCAATAGGTGACATCAAAAGTTTACTTTTGTCCGCAGTAGGTGATCAGGCAGACAGGGTTCGCGTGGAAGCAGGTTTCCTGGAATAAAATTATATTTGTGACCGCCATGATGGGGCATCCTTCAACACGGTAAGAGCAAGAATATGGGACTCATTAAGAGAGACATTTCTCGACACACCAGATTTGCAGTCTGTAATGGGTGAGGAGGAAGATGCGATGGCCTTGATTTTACGGGTGCAGGAGATGTGAAGAGCAGAGACGGGCACGGCGTGGGACCAATCCACCTTTATTATTCTATTTCATAATAAAACTAGGCCTCCCTAAAGAAGTTCAGAAGGCGCTTGATAAAATAGCTGATATAGAAGCCAAAGCTGGCCAGAAATACAGAGCATAATAGTACATCATTGCAAACAAATCAAAGAGAGATAAAGAGAGATAGTTCAGAAGAGACTGGCGGACAAGGCTAAATTAATTCAGACGAAACTAGTGAAGGTCACAGCAGCAGTAGCTGCCCTCCCCAGAGACAGAGAATGAGAGCAGGAGGAAGGGTCAATAGCAATAAAAGCAAGGATGGCAGCAAACTGGGCAGGGAATGGACAAGAACAGTGGAAGGGTGAAGAGCAATATGGAGGGCCACAATGGCAGGCAAAGAGCGCCCGTGGAGAAAGAGGTGGGTACAGAGGGTCTAGAGGAGGTGGATATGGGTATGGGAGGTTATAGGGGACAGGGACCTAGAGGGGGGCCTGGGAATTGCTGGAACTGGTGGCGGTGGAAACATTTCTCGAGAGAGTGTTGCAGCCATCCGATGAACAATTACCAAAACGAACAGCAGTATGGTCACCCCCACCCGGGAAGCCCACGGGAAGGGAAGAGCAACAAGGTCAGAGGTACACAGATGATTGCCGAGCACCCCCACAGAATGTACAACAACAACTACAGTCACAAGACCATATGGCACCTGTCTGAGGTAACCCCTTTGCCACAACGGCAAATGGTGCCCCAACACCCTTTGGAAGAGTGGCGGTGGTGTCAGGAAATGTTTTTGATAATGAAGGAAACACAAGATATTCAGCATAGGACAGCCCACAGAAAGCACTTGCATGTCTCATACTATCAATGACCCTAAATGCAGCAGAGGGACCACTGGTGGGGGCGGAAATAAGTAACAAACAGTTTATTTTTTAATGATAGATTCAGGAGCAGGAAAATCCTGCCTACAAGAAGGCAGGTTTCCGCTATCTAATCTTAAACTCAAGACGCAAGGATTCTCTGGGGCGGTGGTCGAGGTTCCATATACAGAAGAATTAGAGGTAACAGTGGGAGGCAAAACAGTGAGAGCACCCCTATTGTATTACGAAGAATTGCCAATACATTTGCTGGGGAACAACCTCCTTAATAAGCTCAATATGACCATTTCTTTTACAGAAAGAGGGATAGTATGTTATACCCCTGGGATCTGCCCAATGCGGACCATGCTACTAATACACACATGAGTCACGGCACCAGAGGTGAGTGGGATACCGGTTGACCCAAACAAATTCATACAAGGGCTAAAGACACTAGCAAGGGTGGAACCTGAACTAAAGCGCCAAGAATGGAGAGTGTCAATAGAATGTGTGTTTCGCCCTGTGGCATGCCCCGAGATAATGCTAGGGACAGTGATGTCCCTGGACTTGCAGGGAGTGCAGATGTCTGCACAGATAATAGCAGTAATTGGAGTAGACATACATGGATGTGAATGGCAAACAGAATTGTGGATCAATGCCAACACGCCCCGTGAGAGATTTATCTGATGAGGAACTGTTCACTGATTCAGACAGTGACAGAGAAATAGTAATGGAGACAGAAATCCCCTGTGACATAATGATCCAAACAAGACAAGTGCCCATACAACTCATAGCGGTGGTGGTCGCACCACCTACATTTTTCAATGATGACATGCAACTTGTGCCATAGGAAGTGTGGACAACAGGCCCGCATGACGTAGGACTGTTGCGTGAAGTGACCCCAGTGAAAATAAAACTCAAACAAGGGGCATTGCTGGCCTGGGTGAAGCAGTATCCCATGTCACGGGAAGCAGAAGAAGGGATAAAAGAAATAATATCTGCCTTATTACAACAAGGGATTATAGTACCCTCAAATTCACCCTGCAACACATATATCTATCCAATCAAAAAAGCAAAGGGATGGGCATGGAGGATGATACAGGATTTACGCCCCCTTAATGATGTCATACAAAAAGAATTCCCACCTGTCCAAAATCCAGCGTCAATTCTGTGTAGTAAAGATGCTTCCTGTTTTACAGTAGTGGACCTGTAGATTGCATTTTTCTCAGTGCCACTGGATCCCGAATCACAATATTTGACAGCATGTACCCTAATGGGGAAAAATATATGAACATTGCAGGTTGCCCCAGTATTACTGCGAGAGCCCAGGCATATTTAACAGGAATTTACATGAAGATCTCAGAAACATAGATACAAAGAGCACAATCATTCAGTACGTAGACAACCTTTTGATATGTGGGAAGAATGAGGACGAATGCAAGCACGATTCTGTGACGTTATTGACACTTTTGGCACACAAAGGGTATAAAGTGGACAAGGACAAACTACTATACTGTTTAGCAGAGGTGTTGTATTTGCTGTGAATGAACCCAAGGCAGTGAAGGAGATGCAGAAGTTTCTCGGCATGTGCAATTACTGCTGTGCATGGATCTCAGAATACGCAGGGTACACAAAGCCACTCCTACAGAGCCTCAAAGAAGCACAAAGAGAGAACATAGCAATACAGTGGACACGTGAAATGTACACTGCCTTCAATACATTAAAAGAACTGATATCGACAGCACCCGTCTTAGCAAATCCAGATTATGAACCCACATTTTACTTATTTTCGCATTGCAGTGGGACACTAATGACAGCAGTATTGACACAAAAAACATCGCTGGGCCACAAGCCTCTGGCGTACTACAGTGGTCCACTAGACGCAGTGATGCAAGGACACTTCACCTGCGAACAAGCTCTCGCACCTGCAGCATTCACCATTGAAAAGAGTGCAACAATTGTGATGGGATGCTCCATGACATTATACGTGGAGCATTCACTTTTTCGCAATATTAGAAAGATCCAAGAGCACACTGACTACACAGAGAGCAACAGCAAATGAGATAATACTCTCAAGCACAAATATACACATAGTGAGATGTAAAACAGTGAACCCAGGCACTTTCCTCACAGAAGCTTGCACAGTGGAAGACATGCAAACACACGATTGTGCTACATACAAGGGAGAAAATGATGGTACGCCCACAGCCAGGGAGGATGCACTGACTGCAGGAGAAGTTTACTTCATAGATGGGTCAGCTTCAATTAATTGTGAAACAGGAGAAAAACATGTGAGGATAGCTGTGGTATGCCTAGAAGAAAGTGAGGATGAAGTAATAGCACAGAAAAGGTTGCCCATCCATTTCTCAGCACAGGCAGCAGAATTAGTGGCACTAATTGAAGCATTACACAAGGCCAAGGGATGTGCAGTGACAATATACACTAACTCAGCATACATGACCACAACATTCCATGGGGGATTGGCACACTGGGGAAGAAGGGGATTTCAGAGAGCAGATGTATCCCCAGTACAGCACACCGAATTGTTGTTAGAGTTAATTAAAGCACTAAAGGAACCGACGGTTGTCACATTGGTGAAATGCCAGGCCCATACAAACAATAAGGACATCATCCCATAAGGGAAGGCGGCAGCGGACGCTGCCGCAAAAGAAGCGTCATATTTAGTTAAAGAAGCTACAAGTGAGTACATCCTATAAAAACATGTAGAAGAAGAGCAGAGGGAGGAATACAATTCCATGCCGATTTCACAAATATGGAAGTTACAGCAAGAAGCTCTGGCCGAAGAAAACGACCTATGGGAAAAAAAGAGGGTGTAGCCAGTCATCCACAGATCTTCTCTGGAGGCAAAACAACACAGGCAAAGTAGTAATGTCTCAGAAACTAATAGAGATAGCTTTCCAAAAAATGTAATTATTTTTTATTTTTTTATTTAAAATTCATATCTTTAAACCTTACATTTATCTTATTCTTATTACAAAAATTCATACAATATCATGTATTCATTAATTTGAGCTTGTATTCCAAGAATTTGCCTAGTTGGAACAATATTGAAATGAAGTCGCATGAAAGTATCCCGGATAACTTGGTCAGGAAACAGGTTGAGGTAATGAGACATCTCATTCAGGGCTCTAACTTCAGTAGTGCAATTCAGCATGAGTTTGTAGCTTCTTTTTTCTTTTATCGTCAATATCCAGTCCAGTCTTGCTATTTGGATTTTTGCCTTCTGTGGTCTGCAGAGTAAAGTGTCCATTGATATATCGTATCTTATACGTTCTAGATTAAGGAAGGCCTTCCATTTGTTCAATGCTGTTACATTGATGTTCCCATTAATTGGTTGGAGAATATTCAGGGCTGGGTTCTTCTCGTCATTGCTTAGTTTCCTGAATAAATCAAGTTGTTTCCATCGTATGATTGATTGCAAGGATTGCAGGCCAAGTTCGAATCAAATCCAAGACGAGGGAATGGATTCTGGAAGTGCTAAGACCTTTGTCCAAAAGATTCGCTTGAGTTGGTCTCATACGGTTGCTTGCAGATTAATCATTGATTCTCCACCATATGTCAGGATAGGAGTGACTTTTTGCTTGTAGAAGATTACAATTGGTTTCAGGGAGTATTTCCCGATTTTTTTAAAGTTATACCAGTCCTTGATGCGCTAAAGAGAGTGCTTTACTTTTCAAGTGATCGATCCATGGTTATTCGACATTAGATTTGTTGAGCCAAACTCCTAAACATTTGATTGTTTGCATTTGCTCAATTTTTTCATTGCATAGAAACAATGCGGGTGTTTTCTGAAGAGGACCTGGTGGTCTAGGTAAAGTCATGATCTTGTTTTTTTGGTATTTATTTCAAGCTGATTTTCATCCATATAGGCTTGGATGTTATTTAGGGATATTTGGAGGCGACGTAAATAAATTGTGCAATGCTGCAGCCAAGGGACAGCCTTGTTTCAGCCTGTGCCATGTTTTGATAGGTTTCGTTACCAGGCCGCTTTCAGTCGTATCTGTACTTGTGTATTTGAATAAAGAAGTTGTATTGGTTCAACTATGTTTTTTGGACAGCCCCATTTTCTCAATTTCTCCCATAAGATGTTTCTGTTGATTTTATCAAAGGCGAGATGTAGGTCTATGAAGGCCACATATGTGTGAGTATTAGATCTGATTGTTTCGTGTTTTAGTAGATTTAGGATGAGTAGGTTGATATTGTTCCCGACGTATTTAACAAACCCGGTTTGTCGAGTTGCTGGTCTATTTGCTGTTGTGGCCCATTTGTTCAGTTTGAGCAGAAGGATATTCAGAAACACTTTCCCCAAAGGATCAAAAAGCACAATTGTCCTATAATTTGATGGATTCTCAGTTGGCCCTTACTTATAGATGGGGATTAGTATTGCTCTTTGCCATGAGGCAGGAATTTGATTTGTTTGATTGATTAGTTCAAATAAGTGGCCACAGAAGGCTGCCCATATGTCAGTTTTTTTGTTTGTTAATAGTTGCATTTGATAGCCCATCTGGACCAGGGGCCAGAGACACATTCAGTTGACGTATTTCATCATTTATGTCTACAGGGGCCCAGTCAAATGACCAGTTAGCTTTAAGGCTTGTTGTTTCATCATTGCCAGATGGTAGTCTTTTTTGATAGAGGTGATGAAAGTCATTTATCCAACTCATCTCAGAGACCTGAGAAATCATGGTATCAGCTCTATCGGGATGTTGATTCAGCAGTTTCCAGAGGTCTTGTTAATTCCTGGTGCCCATAGCTCTTAATATAGTCTCGGCATCATTTTGTTCGAGAGTCATCTTCAAGTTTTTTCAGCCAGTTCTTATATTTTTTGTTTGACTTGTTTGATCTTGTTGTACTTGGACAAACAAGATTGTTTGATTAGTTGTTTCATCTGAACTCTTAAGGCTTTCTTCTTTAGGACTATCATGCGACTGTATGCATGTTGATGTTTACTTCTCTGCATTTTTATGGGCGCAGGGCCTTGATGTAAATGATGAAATATCCATTCATAATTTAGTTTGTGTGCATCCATCATCGCTGTGTTCTTAAATACATCTGGGAGGAGCTTTGTTTCAGATTGTGTCCGTTTCAATCTTGTTGCAGTGGCGTTAGTTTCTAGCTCTGGGAATTGTAATTGCAGTGGTGGTTCTCTTCTAGTAGACCAAGATCTGAGCAGGTTGTGATGATCACTGTCCTTTGTGACAATATTCTCCATCCAGCATATAGGATCTTTGATGTTTTCTGAGCAATAAATATAGTCGATGATTCCAATACTATTTCCACGGGACCATGTCGGAATCAGGGACATGGAGACTTCAGTAAGGGCATCAAGCCACTTCATGTTTCTATATGTCATTTCTTTGGACCATCGCTGGGCACGGAATTCAAGTTGATGTTCTTCAATCTCCTCACCATTGCTGTAAAAAATGAATCTGGAAAAAGATCGTCAGATATTTTGTTAGGATTCCAGTATGTATTGAAGATACCCATGATTTGTGATTTGCTGCTTGTAGAAGGACCCTGAGTGGAACTCTTCTCCAGAGTTAGCTCTTGTCGAAGAATTAGTCTTTGGATACATGGATTGAGGTTTTGGGCTTCTATTGTAACGCTCACCTGATTCTCGCAGAGGCGCCGGTCTTGACTGGGCGACTACCGTATCTTCAAAGGTGATGTGTAGCACCCGGTTGGCTCTTTGGGCTGGACCTCTGTGCACTGTATGCCTGACTTCAAGAGTAAGATGTCTGCAGACAGAAAATATGGGATTAATGAACTGGGGTTATCGGGGTGTCCCTATCTCTTCCCTTTTTTGCTCTCCTGTAGACCCCCAAAGGTTAACGCTCTCACCTTAGGTAAGTGAATGCCGAGCTCTCCATCTGCCTCGGGGCAGGGTGCTGTAACCAGTTTCTTCACTGGATCGGTAGCGCAGGCCTCTTGACTTCAGAGGACTGCTGTCCGTCGTTTACTGCACGAACGGTAAGTTTTGAGTAATTCTATTGTCTTTAAAGTCTTTAGCAATGATGTCTCTTGTTTTGCAGGTTCCGGCGATGGCGGATGACGGGCTGAAGTGAGTTGAAGATGGAGTCCGTATGATGAATAGAAGTGCTTGGAAGCACGTAAGTAAGCGCTTGTTGCCTGCTTCACGATGCGCTCTAACTGTCTTTTATTTTGCAGGTACGAGTTCGGAGCGGCTGCAGGGTGCCGGAATACCCACTGGGGTTGATGTGGAAAGGAGTAATGGCACGTGAGTATCAAAGTTCCCCAATGTCTTTAAACGCACCTTGTTTTGTCTTTCAGATGCAGGATGCAGCGCCGAAGGCCTCCGGAGCGTGCGAAGAGTCGGTAAGCTTTTGTCTTTCAGATGCCGGAATGCAGTGTGAAGACCTCCGGAGCGCACGAAGAGTAGGTAAGCCTTTGTCTTTCAGATGCCGGAATGCTAACCTGTTCTTTCTTGTCTTTATAGGTGTTGCTGAAGACTGGATTCAGGATGGTAAGCCTTTTTCCTTAGGCCCAAGATCCGATGCAGAAGACACGATGAGCGTTCTGCTGCAGAGGATGCAGAATAACGCAAAGCAAGATTCATCCACCGGGTGTGGTTTAAATAGCCTCCTGTAGTGCTTAGGTGTCTCCTTCCACAGCCACGCCTAGGTAAGAAAAGAGTTCCTGCTTTCCAGAAGAGTTCCAGTGTTCTGAATCTAGGGAGTGGCTCCTGCCCAACCCAACAGGAAAAGTAGTTCCAAACAGAAGAGGATCAGAGGCTCAGCTGGCAGGCAAGTAAGCAGCATGGTCTGCTGCAGGTAAGTCCACCCAAGCATCATGAGCCCGGCGCTTCCAGCGCTGGGACTGGGCACATTTATGAGCCTGGTGCCACTGGCGCCAGGACTGGGTCCAAAAGGTCCCAATTGGGACTGGTTGGCCCTCGGAACCTGGGTTATGGATCTGCTTCCAAGGGAGTTGGGAAAACCCTGACCTTTTGGAAGCAGAGATCATGACAGTACCTCCCCTCAAGGCCCCTCCCAAACCGGGCTTCTCCGGGGGTTTTGGCTTGTCAGGAAATGTTCGGTGAAATCTTTTGATTAGGCGAGGAGCGTGGACATATTCAGCAGGTTCCCAGGATCTCTCTTGGGGGCCGTAGCCTTTCCAGTCAATTAGGTAAAATAGTTAAGATTTGGAGATCTTGGAGTCCAGAATGCTTTTGACTTCAAACTCGAGTTCTCCATCAACTAGGATGGGTTTTGGAGATTTAGTTAGTCGGGTTTGAGGTTGCACGGGTTTTAATAGAGAGACGTGGAAGACCGGATGTATCTTCATGTGAGGGGGCAAGTCCAACTTGACCGCTACTGGGTTTATTATGGTAGTGATGGAATAGGGACCAAGGTATCTTGGGTTGAATGTGCGTGGCCCTTTTAGAGGTAGATATTTGGTGGATAACCAGACTTGGTCCCCTACTTGATATTGAGGGGCTTCCTTCCGATGTTGATCTGCTCCTTTCTTGTATTGTTCTTTAGCCCTTTGAAGGTGAGAAATAGCTTCCTTAAAGGCTTGGGTGATTGTAGAATGCAGGTAGTCTACTGCTGGTGTTTCAAGATCTTGGAGGGGATCCAACTCCGAGGTTCGAGGGTGACTGCCGTACAAAAGAAAAAACTGTGTTTTCCCAGTTCCCGAATGGACAGAGTTATTGTAGGCATATTCGGCTATCCAAAGGATGTCTTTCCAAGTTTTTTCAGTTTGTTGCAGCATGCAGCGTAAATACTGTTCCAGAGTTTGATTGGTCCTCTCGGTTTGTCCGTCGGTCTGAGGGTGGTGACTGGTCGATAGTCTCACATCAATTTGAGCCGACCGACAGCAACTTCGCCAAAAATGAGAAATAAATTGACTACCTCGATCCGAAATTAGAACCGAAGTAAAACCGTGTAGTCGGACGATGTTTTCGAGAAATTCTCGGGCCAGAGCTGCTGCTGTTGGCAAGCCTTTGAGCGGAATGAAATGCGCCATCTTGGAGAATAAGT
Source organism: Ambystoma mexicanum (assembly GCF_040938575.1). NCBI lineage: Eukaryota > Metazoa > Chordata > Amphibia > Caudata > Ambystomatidae > Ambystoma > Ambystoma mexicanum. The sequence continues at coordinate 1,549,603,083 of NC_090929.1, forward strand.
CCACGATTACTAGAATCGTATTGTATCCGGAGCATGGAGGTAGATCGGTGATGAAGTCCATAGAAAGCGTATGCCAAGGGCGAGGTGGGATGTCAATAGGGCGTAAGAGGCCTGCTGGTCTTTCCTTTTGACTCTTGTTTTGGGCGCATACTCCACAAGACATTATAAAGTCTCTAATATCTTTTTTCCAAGACGGCCACCAGAAGTAGCGCTTGATCTTTTCTGAGGTCTTGGCCATACCGGGATGACCTTCCATTAAAGAATCGTGATAACAGGAGATTACTTTTTTCTGTAAATCTGTGCTGGGTAGGTATAATCGTTCTTGGAAATACAATAAGTTGTCCTTTACTGCAAAGTCCTTTCCCTGCAGATGCCAATTCTGTATGTCTGCTGGAGTTACAAGTTGCCTGGCTTTATCCTTAACTTCCTCTATGGATTCTGTGGCGATTACACCCAGAATTCTTTGTTCGAGAATGATTGGTACAGGTTTAGGGTTGATCAAGTGTTCTTCCACTCCCATCCGAGAAAGGGCATCAGCTTTACCGTTCTTTGTACCAGGTCGATAGGTAATTATGAAGTCAAACTCGGCAAAGAATAATGCCCAACGGAGTTGTCTAGAGGATTGGGCTTTTGCGGTTTTCAAATATTGCAGGTTTCGGTGATCCGTAATCACAGTAACGGTGTGTCGGGCCCCCAGCAGATAATGCCGCCAAGCCTTAAAGGCAGACTTGATAGCCAGAAGTTCCTTGTCAGTAATCGTGTAATTGATTTCAGGAGGCGAGAATTTGCGGGACCAAAATGCCACGGGATGCAACTGATTGGTTACCGGGTCCTTTTGTGATAGAACTGCCCCCATGGCAAGGCTTGAAGCATCAGTTTCCACGATGTAGGGGAGTTCGGGGCGAGGGTGTTTTAAGATTGGTGCAGAGATAAATGTAGTCTTCAAATCCTGGAAAGCTTGTTCCGCCTCAGTAGACCATTCAAAACGTTTGTTTTTCTTTAACAAGGCAGTGATGGGCTGGACTATTCGAGAGAATTCGGGGATAAACCTGCGGTAAAAGTTAGCAAAGCCTAACATGCTTTGCACACCTTTTACGGAGGATGGTGATGGCCATTTGAGAACTGCATCGACCTTCTTTGAATCCATACGTACTCCGCCAGGTGATAATATGAATCCCAAGAATTCAACTTCAGTCACGTTGAAAACACATTTTTCCAACTTAGCGAAAAGTTTGTGTTGACGCAATCTTTCGAGGACCATTTTCACGTGTTTCCGATGTTCAGATTCCGATGAAGAATAAACGAGGATGTCGTCAATGTAAACAACAACACACACATCTATGAGCTCTCTGAGGACATCGTTCATAAAATATTGAAAGGCGGCCGGGGCATTGCAAAGTCCGAAGGGCATGACCTGATATTCAAATAGCCCATACTTGGTGCGGAAGGCAGTCTTCCATTCATCGCCCTCTTTTACTCGTACCAAGTGGTAAGCTCCTCTAAGATCCAGCTTTGTATATATGCATGCTTTTCTGACTTGGTCCAGGAGTTCAGGGATCAAAGGTAACGGATATCTATTCTTAACGGTGATCTGGTTCAGTGAGCGATAATCGATACAAGTTCTAGGGTCTCCTTCCTTTTTTGGAACGAACAACAAAGCTGAAGAAGCAGGGGACTTGGAAGGACGAATAAACCCATTCGCCAGGTATTGATCCAGGTATTGTCGAAGGTGAAGGTTCTCAGGCTCGGTGAGGGCATAAATTCTACTACAAGGAGGAGTAGATCCAGGTATCAGGTCTATCTGGCAGTCATAAGACCTATGAGGAGGTAGAGTGTTAGCCTGATCCTTCCGGAAAACATCTTGGTATTCAAGGTATTCGGGAGGTAACTGGGGAGTCTCTGAAGAAATTGCTGCCAGTGCAACACCAGGTGGAGGGTGACAAGTAGAGACACATTCTGGAAACTGGACCGTTCTTGCTCGCCAATCGATCAGAGGATTGTGTTTCTCTAACCAAGGTATTCCTAGAATAATCTGAAACTGAGGGGCCTTGATCACATCGAACACAATCTTCTCATGGTGTCCATCTTGACTTACTAGCGTCACCTCTTGAGTGGTATGCGTTACTGGCCCGGAGGCTATCTCCGTACCATCCACTGTAGTAATGACGTCCTTTACAGCCTTGGGACAAAGAGTTAGATTCATCCTCAAAACCATTTCATGATCCACATAATTGCCGATGGCACCGCTGTCGACGTAAGCTTCAATTGCATGTAATCGATCCGGATTATCAGGGCTAATGAGGACCATAGGTATCACGAAATGCGAGGTCACGAAACTGGTTTTCACGCTCGGCAAGAGGACCTCTATTCTTGTCGGGCGAGGTCGTTTCCCTGCTCAGAGTTTGTAACTTTGGTAACTGCAGCTCCTACTGCCTTCTTGGCAGGTTTCACCGGACAGTCTCGAAGAAAGTGCCCTGAGTTTCCGCAATATAGGCATAATTTTAACTGTTTTCTCCTTTCCCGCTCCTTTTGTGTTAGAGGACCTTTCAGACCCCCGATTTGCATGGGGTCCCCGGAGTCTACTCCTTTGGAAGGAGTTGGTGGTTTGGAAAATACTCGAGCATCAAACTTGGAACGGTCGGCCTTCCTGTTCTGCAGTCTATGATCTATTTGAACAACCAAGTCTATATAATCCGAACAGTCTTGTGGGGGATTCACTACTTGGGCTAAAACGTCTTTGAGCTCTCCACGTAGACCTCTGTAAAACAGCGTAATCCTTTTGTCCTCAGGCCATTGAGTTTCCACTATTAGTCTATTGAAAGATGCAATATAAGCCAAAAGGTCTTGATTACCCTGTCGCAACGAAAGAAGCTCATTGTCCAAGGCCTGCCCCTGTGAATGTCTTGCGAACAGTTTTTCCATACTAAGCTGAAAGGCTTGAAAATCATGGAGAACCGGATCATCTTGATTAACTAGAGGGATCGACCAGTCTGCCGCATTGCCACTAAGGTACGAAAGTACAAAAGCTACTTTAGCTTGATCAGTTGGAAAGGCTGCTGGCCGGCATAAGAAGTGCAACCGGCACTGATTGATAAATACTGCAAACCTCTTTGGGTCACCAGAAAATCGTTCGGGCGGAGCCAGAGGTACATTCCCAGGTAGGTTGATCTGCACTGGATTCATAGAGGATGTTGAAGGAAGATTTGCCCCTGATGCGGGTAACGGGGTTTGTCCGGCTTGTGACTGTAGCAATTGTCTAGCAAGACCGTCTGTTCTCTCCTTGGAAATAATTAGTTCCCTTCTTAGAGCATTCGTTTCCTGACGAGCTGCATGCACTTCTGCCCTTAGTTCCCCAAGTAACCGGGCTAGATGGTCAGTATCCGAGGTTTCCATAGCGCCTGGGCGAGAGTTTTGCGGTAGGCTTTGCGTTCTGTAACGCTCACCTGATTCTCGCAGAGGCGCCGGTCTTGACTTGGCGACTACCGTATCTTCAAAGGTGATGTGTAGCACCCGGTTGGCTCTTTGGGCTGGACCTCTGTGCACTGTATGCCTGACTTCAAGAGTAAGATGTCTGCAGACAGAAAATATGGGATTAATGAACTGGGGTTATTGGGGTGTCCCTATCTCTTCCCTTTTTTGCTCTCCTGTAGACCCCCAAAGGTTAACGCTCTCACCTTAGGTAAGTGAATGCCGAGCTCTCCATCTGCCTCGGGGCAGGGTGCTGTAACCAGTTTCTTCACTGGATCGGTAGCGCAGGCCTCTTGACTTCAGAGGACTGCTGTCCGTCGTTTACTGCACGAACAGTAAGTTTCAAGTAATTCTATTGTCTTTAAAGTCTTTAGCAATGATGTCTCTTGTTTTGCAGGTTCCGGCGATGGCGGATGACGGGCTGAAGTGAGTTGAAGATGGAGTCCGTATGATGAATAGAAGCGCTTGGAAGCACGTAAGTAAGCGCTTGTTGCCTGCTTCACGATGCGCTCTAACTGTCTTTTATTTTGCAGGTACGAGTTCGGAGCGGCTGCAGGGTGCCGGAATACCCACTGGGGTTGATGTGGAAAGGAGTAATGGCACGTGAGTATCAAAGTTCCCCAATGTCTTTAAACGCACCTTGTTTTGTCTTTCAGATGCAGGATGCAGCGCCGAAGCCCTCTGGAGCGTGCGAAGAGTCGGTAAGCTTTTGTCTTTCAGATGCCGGAATGCAGTGTGAAGACCTCCGGAGCGCACGAAGAGTAGGTAAGCCTTTGTCTTTCAGATGCCGGAATGCTAACCTGTTCTTTCTTGTCTTTATAGGTGTTGCTGAAGACTGGATTCAGGATGGTAAGCCTTTTTCCTTAGGCCCAGGATCCGATGCAGAAGACACGATGAGCGTTCTGCTGCAGAGGATGCAGAATAACGCAAAGCAAGATTCATCCACCGGGTGTGGTTTAAATAGCCTCCTGTAGTGCTTAGGTGTCTCCTTCCACAGCCACGCCTAGGTAAGAAAAGAGTTCCTGCTTTCCAGAAGAGTTCCAGTGTTCTGAATCTAGGGAGTGGCTCCTGCCCCACCCAACAGGAAAAGTAGTTCCAAATAGAAGAGGATCGGAGGCTCAGCTGGCAGGCAAGTAAGCAGCATGGTCGGCTGCAGGTAAGTCCCCCCAAGCATCATGAGCCCAGCGCTTCCAGCGCTGGGACTGGGCACATTTATGAGCCTGGTGCCACTGGCGCCAGGACTGGGTCCAAAAGGTCCCAATTGGGACTGGTTGGCCCTCGGAACCTGGGTTATGGATCTGCTTCCAAGGGAGTTGGGAAAACCCTGACCTTTTGGAAGCAGAGATCATGACATCTATCACATTTAGTTGAGTGCCCATGTTAATAAATATCAGGAGAACTGCAGAAGGACGTCCTTTCTGATGGCAGATCACCAGATTCATATATGTGGTATACCCATTGCATACCCGTTTTTGATGTAACCAGGTCTCTTGCAGGCATATAATCTCGAAATTTGTTAGCTCAGGTCTCGTTGATTGGTAAAGATGGAGGTGTCCATGAGTATTCCATGAGCAAATAGTCAAGGATTGAAGGTGCTGAATCAGTCACTGCTAAGCAGCTTCTTGGATACTCAAGTTGGTAGTTGTGGTTGTGTAACTCATGTGCCTTCATATTGGGTATCTGGCATTCTCCGGCTGGTATCTATCCTGCTGGAGAAACCATGTCGCAGATCTTGTCGATTGCCTTTTGGAAGCAAACGTCGGCTTTTCCGAATATTGACTTTCACTTAAACTCAGAAATGAGTAAATTGTTATATAACTCGTATCATCTTTGTCTTCTTCAGACTCTGAGTTAAGTTTCGTATCTATGACATTGAGATTGAATCACAAATTGTTTAGATCTTCAGTATGAGCTTCAATCAAGCGTAGAGTCTTCGTATTGGCACATTCAATCGAAATGTTGTCGAGTTTTTTGGGATCTATAAACTCGATTAGATGTGTATCTTTGGTTGTTATTGTTTTCAATGCTGGCATGACATGAGAAGTCATAGAGTATTTATCCTATTAAGGATTAGTTTATCATGTTGGAAGCCAGTTCTTTTAAAGTCAGGTCTATTTTTTGAGGATTTCTCCCTAGGGTCAATAAAGTGTGGAAATTTCAGTGTTGTAGAAGCAGGTTCATTGATGATTGAGTTTCCTAGCGGAGTTTGTGGAATGACAGAACCATCTAGGTCTATAGCAGAGATTGATGGGAGTTGTCATTTATTAAATTGTCTTCGTTGTCATCATCCATAATGGATTGCTGGTCCGAGTCTGTCCATTCGTAGTGGTCAATAGTTATTTGAGATGACTGATTTAATTGGATCTCTTCTTGTTCAGTGGATCATTCTTGATTACTTGAGTATGTAGATAAGCTTAGTAGGAGTTCCGTTGTAGCTGCCTCTATATCGGTTGGTCGTACTTCGCGGGTGTTAATTGTTGGTTGAGAAGGAATTGACAAGTTCTGTTGCTGCAGAGGTCTTTCTACGGGATTGGGTTCTCGATTTCCTTGCCTCATGGTCTGTTTTGGCATTATTCCCGCTGGTTTAGCAGGTTGTCTCACTGGTATGGTAAGGTTACGTATGAAAGCCTTTTTGCTGTTGTTTGACTTGTCTCTTTGATTTCTGGCACACAGGATGTACAGTGGCTCGTGAACGAGTTTGATTGAATATACTGTATGAATCCTGTCACAGCTGGGGGATCGATAGTTAATTCAATTAGTCAATCTATGGTGCCTTCTATAATATTTGTTTCCAGGAGAGAGCCGATCATTTCCTTATTCATGTGCGGATCTAAAGAGTCTGTCTCTGTTGTCATGTTTTTTGAGAGGAATATTTTTTGAGAGGTATAGGATATCTCTCTGATTCGCTTGGTTACGTGTGGGATTGGCTATATTAGTGTGCATCAGTTGAATAAGTGCATCAGTAATGTGTGCTTTCTCTATCCTCTCTCTTTTTGCTATATCAGCCAACCTTTGTTGCCAAGAGGAGCTAGTTTCAGCATCCGCTTGAATCCGACCCTCTATTTTGATCATTAGGACTTCCTGAATTTTTTGTTTCAAATAAATTAAAGCTAAAATTGAGGCTTGGTCCAAGCGGCATCGGCTTGTGCTTCTTGCAGTTTCATGTACGGGATCAATGCCTGAGTGAATATTGTTACTAAAATGTTCTGCAAATCAACCATGGTAGTGGGAATCAACTCCCTGTGCAATGGTGCTGGGAGTGTGGATGGATTATTAGCAGGATCACTTAGGTGAGGTTCTTTCATATGGTCAGTTAGCAGTGATTGCTGTGAGATTGCAGCCTAGCAACGGCGTGCTTGTTGATTGGTGTATTTTGGCACTTGTAAACTGGCCACAAGTTTCATTTTGTAGGGTTTGTAGTTGATCCCCGGGGTTTTTTGAGGCCTTCCTTTTATTTTCTTGTACTTCCATTAGGGCTTTAATCTCTGTTAAGTCAAGCTAACATCACTGTAATTGTTGCGTAGTAACTGTTTGTGGCAGCAATTCATGCAATTCCGATTTGGTTCTACGTTCATGCAGAGATTTCCATCTGGCTTTGGCAGTCTTTGCTCTGTCTTTTTGGTATTCTCAAGTTTGTGATGAGGCTGTGTCAAGCTGTGGATCAGTTGGGTGGCTGCAGACCAGGACCATTTTTAACTGGTGATATGAAACTTTTTGGGATTTGAAGGAGATGGAGTTTTCAAAGGCCGCAAGACCAATGCTCTGTTGTTGCAGGCTGTCTTTTTGCTCAATGTAAAAATCAGAAATTTGCCCCAATTCAGTTAGGAGGGCCGCAGCTTCTAGCTGTTGGACTTCAATCTCTTGTGGGTCTGGAGGATGGACAGTATTGTGCATGTTTTTGATTGACGATTGTGCAGTCTTTAACTGAATGGAACTGCACGCGACAAAAAAGAAGGGTCTTTTACAGTAGCTGATTGTGTCATGTTTGATTTCTCGATGGACAAGTTACTCTCGGTCATGGACATAAACTGGAGTACTTTGATGTATGTCTTTCTCCCGGGGAGTTATACTGGATTTGCCAGTTTGTAGCCATGTTTGCATTTGCAACGTTCCCTGTTGGTCACTGGGGGGCTCGTTTGAAGAACTTTCCTGCCTGTTTGTCATTGCAGACGGGCTGGCTTCACAGTGGGTGGAACCTCAGCGCAGCTGGGGAAGTGCCACGGACACCAGATCCCACTCGCCGGCGTCTACATCCAGGGGGCTGAGGAATGTACTAAGCACCGACAAGCGCCCTCCGATCCAGTGAGCAGAGCACCCGGACAGCGAAAGGATGCCGGCGAACAAGAGGGCGTTGGTGGGCGAGAACTGCTGCAGCTGGGCGCCTGGGAATCAGGTAAGGGAAAACTCAGGTTCACTTTCGATAGTTTGTGCTTGATAATGTGTTAATATTGCAATGTTTGTCTCATGCGGCTGCTGAAGGTGCTGTAGCTCCGTGGAGACACTGGGCCTCATTTCAAGTGAGGCGGTAAGGGGTTAACAGCACCGGTAAAGGTGCCGGCGCCGTTAACCCTGTTCCAGGTCATTATGAGGTTCCCTCGCGGGACCCGCTCTGAACGTCTGGTCAGACAAGACGTCCTTTGCGGGTCCCGCGAGGGGACCAGGATGCTAACAACGGGCTCATCATTAACGGGCCCATTGTTAGCATGCTCCCCATTCCCATTTGAGCCCTATGTGGGCTCAAATGGGAATGGGGATGGTCCAGGACTGGGTTCCCTAAATGGGGTCATACCGGGCCCTCCAAAGTCAGAATGGCCCGGTATTTACCCATTCAGGGACCATGGACCTGAACCCACGTTTGGAGGCATCCATGCCCTTATTAAGGGCATGGCTACCTCCAAACTCGTAATGAGGCCCTCTGTATATCGAGGGGCAAAGAGAATGAACGAAAGGATTCAAATTATAAGCACAGTAGTTATCATCAGGCCGCGAGGGTCAAAGGAATAGTCCTGCAGTCCCCTCACGGTCACTTGGACTGCAGTGATATTTCGAAGACTTGTAATCTCTAAAATCACTTAATGTCCACCCAGAGTGGTGGCACGTTATGTCATGCCTCGTTGTCAGGCACTCTGTTCAAGTTTGTTATACAACCGCGTGGGTCAAAGGATATCCCGCAGTCCCCACGTGGCAGAGTCTTCCAACAGTACTCAATTAAGTAAATATTAACAGAAGGCATCAATTATCTGAGAGGTGCAATAAAATTTTACACTCTTACTGTGGCTGCTGTGGCTAACAGGAGATCCCGTGTACTTACGTGGACTTCCAGCGACTCTAGGTGGCTTAAGAGTCCTAGAACCGCCTTCTTTCAATGGACAGGGAAGACGTATTCCAAAGTGAAGAAATACAGCTCCTAGGGTAAGGGTAGTCCACACTTCCATACACTCCAGTGACTCTGCACCGATTCCGCGCCAGGTGACTCTGCACCAACAAATGCATTTACCAGCTCACAATGCCAAACAACATATAGCAGCAGAAATTCAGGAAGATTGGTTCGTTCCAGGATTACAAGAAAAAATATCTAAGCTGGCAATGGAATGTACGACATGCCAAATCTCCAATTCAGGGATGATACTGAGAACATTACGAGGAACACTGCCCAAGCCAATAGGACCATTTCTGGAACTACACATAGATTATGCTGACATGGGCAAAAGATGCAATGGATCCCGATACATGATAGTGGTACTGTGTCCCTTTTCAAGGTGGATAGAGGCAGGCCCTTGTGCCCACCCAGATACCAAGTGCGCAGCAAAGTTCTTGGTGCGGGAAGTATTTCCAAGCTGGAGAATATTCAACATTGTACGTTCTGACAACGGGATGCATTTCGTCAATGATCTGTTCAAAGAAGTGACAGCAATGTTAGGAATAACCCACAAATTGTGCACAAATCATCACCCACAAACAAATGGTGTTGAGAGGATAAACAGACTCTTGAAAAACAGACTCTCAAAGCTATGTTTCACAATGCAGAAAAGTTGGGTGTACTGTTTATCCTTGCCCCTATTCTAGTTAAGAAATCAGCCCAGTAAAGACCACCGTTTGTCCCCTAAGGAAATAGTGACAGGAAGACGCATGCACACAGTACACTCCCCACTACGAAGGCAGTCTGATGCACACAGGAGTGCGACAATACTAGGGGAAGAATTTCATGAGTATTTGACAAACATACAAAAGCAGCACGCATAATTGCAAAACAGCTTGTGCCCCCATTCACACAGGAAGCAGCAAATGACACTGTAACACCAGCCACTGATAACCCTGCAGTTCAGCTCATGCCAGGGGAGATGGTATATGTGAGGAGGTTCGTACGTCGGTGGAATACTCCAAGATTACATGGCCCATATGAGGTGGTGTATTTACACCAACCGCTGTAAAAGTAAAAGGGCTGAGGTACTGGATACATTTGTCTGATGTACGAAAAGCTTATGATAGTATAGGAAAAGAGGTGACACAGACTTAAAGAGGAGCTCCAAGAAAAGAAATTCACAATGTATTGTAAATAAGAAATACATAATGCAAATGACGATAGTGAAGACATTGAAATGAAATGAGTTGACAGAGATGCTTTCTCTCTCTCTCTCTCTCTCTCTCTCTCTCTCTCTCTCTCTCTCTTTCTCTCTCTCTCTCTCTCTCTCTCTCTTTTTCTATAATAAATGCACAGAAAAGAAAATATAAGAAAGAAGATTATTAAAAAAATGGCAAAGTATGTATATATGGGTATGCTTAATACCCTTTAGAAATCATTATGCACAAACAACCGTGACAACGGAGGGGGCCCCCCGATGTCAACAATGTTAGAGTAGATCGAAATAGAATGTTAATATCAACCTAAGAAAATATAGTTATAGGTGCGGTTTGTTTGTCAGTGCAGTAATATCCTTTTCAATGTTGTATGGATTGGTAGTGTATTGGGCTGTGGCATTTATATCTATAGACATAAATGAGGGGGGAAACGGAACAAGCATGGTACAGAAGGGGACACATCTGTTCTGGGATGGGGTGAAACTGATCTGGGAACACGGGAGGAAGAGGAATGACATACATCATGCAAATAGTGCAGCCAGCACTAGCACAACAGTGCTCTCCAATGCCACATATAATTAGTCTGAGTTCAACATACTTGCAATGAATGACCCGACCCCTCTGAATTCCAATGGTCAAATGATTTTCCTGGCCCAACTGTATCACTTTAACCTGACACAACAGAGAATGACCACAACTGAGTGATACAAGATGCCCAAACACATAGTGAATGATGGTGAAAAAACTGCCAAAAGATTCATGGCACTATATAATGAGTGGGAAAAGGGGGGGCAGGCTGGGTAACCTTAATGCGGCAAGCTGAAAAGAAAACTCGGGGGCACACACGAGAAAATAAGAGAGGGAAAATGGGGACGGGATGGTGAAACTACAATGAATACCACGGGTGGGGATTAGATACCATAGAAGACCCACAACACCCACACCAATCCAATAAATGGTACGCAGATATGAATCATACTGCAAAGCAAACAACAAATGACAGCTGTTATGTGTGCTCTCTGATACCCCATGCCTCTGGTAATCCTAAAGTAGTGTTACCACAAGAGTCGTTTATTGCAGATGTACAGTGTCTCCTTCATCTTGCACTATGCAAAATTAAAAACACTTTTCAAGCGCACACCTTCTCTTTTGAAATGCTGCAACATGAAAAGACTTGTTATTAGAAACCCAAAGGAGTGATATGCCTGAAAGAACCCTTTTTAGTGATAAAAGGAACACTATATGTGGAAAATAAACGACAAAACGAGCAAATAACATGCAGAGCAGAGGCACTACGAGGGCTAGCGGAAGAGAAACTACAATGGATCTAAAGACCATGCGCCTCGATGTGGAATGAACACACCTCAACATGAACGTAGGTAACAGCCCTTTGAAAGGCATTTAAGCTGCAGAAAAAGATAAATTATGAACTTTGTTTCCTTGGAGAGGGAAAGTAAATATGGGTACTAACAAGAACTGCAACAAAACACTCATCATCCCAGACATGAAAAAGGAACTGCCGCCTTAATGGACACATACTGGGTTTGCAACAAACAGGAGTACCTGCACCTTCCACAGTCATGGCGGGGCACATGCTCTCTGTAAAAACTGCATTCCGCTCTGATGGTGATTCCTGAAAGCCATATTCAAGGGGAGAAACAGCTGCCAACTGCCAACAATCCAGAACCTGTGCAGCCAACTGAAGAAGCTCTCATGTATGCCATATCTGAGGAAAGTATGCAGAGCACAATCTCACAAAAAAAGAGATCATCAAACTACATCTCCAAGGCATCATTGGAACTTTTGGCGCAGATTCCAGACCAATTCCAACTCTTTAATTCAGCCGAGACATTCTTTGTGTCCTTCATTCCCAGCATCCAAGTGCTGGCTAATGCAAAATGGCTCCAGATCACCCACTGGGAGCAGATCCGACTGGCAAACTACACAGAAGAAGGGTTTAACGTGATCAAGGTGGAGCTAAGGGCCCTGTGGTTGATGACAATGCAGAACAGATATGTCCGAGACCTGTTGACAGCATTGGATGGAGGTGTTTGCTGAAAAATCGGGAGCACATGTTGCACTTTCGTACCCTCTGCAGACGTGGACAATGGAACTCTGTCCCATGTGATAGCAGCCGTGCATAACCTTGGCGAGCGGATGAAAGAGGAAGGAGGGGTACAGCCCAGCACCTGGTTCGACAAACATTTTTCATGGGTTCCATTGTGGCTGGGAATGACCGTTAAGCTGCTAACACCTGCCATCATTTTACTTCTTTTAATTTTTTGTGTGTGCCAATTAGGACTTAGGTGTTGCACAAACGCAGTACCTAACAGTGCTATGATGATGGTGACCATGTGCAATGCAAAAGGAGTGATGCAGATGACACAAGAGGCACATGTACAAACAGGGGATGACACAGGACCAAAATACAGAATGACAGCCATATACAACGATGGGTACAGTGTAGACAGATTATATCACACCACAATAAAGGAACCCCAGGAGTTAACGTGGTATACCAAGGTATGGGTGGAGTTGGATGGAGATGGGGATGTATCTATATAACTTGCACACCAGATGTGTAAACCAGATGAATATGCTAGTGCAGGGGAGAGCCTCATAGCAGCGTGCAGAGCATAGATGCCACGAAAGCAAACACCCGCATGGGATGAGGCAGTGGCTGAGGAAGAAGAGCATAAAAGGCTGGGTGAATTGCAGTATTAAGTAACGAAAGGGAGGAATGTATGGGAGGAATGGTCTGTGAGACCTCCTTCCCTGTAATTTTAACCCCACACAACCGGTGCTGATTATGATTTGTCCACCAGCCACCTATGCACCTATGGCCAGGGATGCAGGATAGCTGCTGGATGACCCATATGTATGCACACATTGACCAGAAAGCTAATCCGAGACTCCATTTTGTACCACAACCAGACTCCATTACTTACCACAAACAGACTCCATTTTGTACATGGGACCACAGGCCTCATAGACAAGGGTTGCCTGCAGAGCTGCAGCTCTCCCCTAGAGATCACGCACAGCAAGCCTGTCATCTCCCTCACCCTCCTCCCCTCTGCGTCCCTACAGAAGGCCTGTTCCCACGGGAGACTAGGTGCAAACAAGCTACATGATAAACAGTGTATCTATGACCTTCCGTAGTCCATCGCTGACCCACAGATGACCAGGCAAAGGCTTGGGTTTAAGGAAGACAGTTCATCTCCAAAAACATGCCCCGCCCCCGTGCAGACCCCACATTTATGACGTACACTGTGGATAACCCCCCAACCTTGTTCTACTTTTGAAGTAACAGATATGGATCCTACGGCTGTGTGCCACCCTGGTTCACCCATACTGTTGATACCTCTGTGAAGGTTATAAATCCTCTCATGTAGGTGTGTACTAAGCGGCTAAATTCAGAAAACGAAACAAGAAGATTCTCACCTATTCTTAATTCACATAAAGCTATTGGTCCTATGTCTAAGCCCCATACTGTTGAACGAATATTTTCTTTTGAAAAATACTCACAATAATGTATGATATGTTAATTTACTCGTTTTATATAATACAAGGGGCACAATCCAGATGTTCACTGGCTTTTCAAATATACATGTGTTCACAAAATATGTTCAACTTACATACTGGTCCAAATGTAGATAATGCAAGACGGTAAAGTTACAAGACTGATGTAGATAGAATTTACTTTGTGACATGGTACTCATGGTAAACGTAAAACATGGAACCCATATAATGATCATACGTTTGCATATTGTTTGATGTACCTGAAACCACACTGGCCTAATCCTACCTCATATTCTAAATGATTTGCATACAACCCCGTAAAACAGACAGGCTAGAGGCCACAGGGCTCTCTCTCCCTTCTCCTGCAGCGCCGCATACTCAGCCCCCACCTCCCTCCCCCCTCAGGTCGGGCTGACATCTAATGGCCCTTGTTTCATTGACGATGTGATGCTATAATTGTAACCTCTCACCCCTCCGCTAAGCCTGCACCAGGTATCCGCCCTCTCCTAAGCCCCCAGACCCATTATAGCACCATAAAGCTTGTGCACACCACTAGACCTTGGTTAAAAGATGTATAGGCAACAAGCCTCTCATCCCACTGCCTTGTCATGTACCAGTTATGTCTCCTCTGACCAGATACTATCCAAGCTCACCCCACCCCAACTGACCATGATGGCAGTATATTTACTCTTGTACTAACATACTAAAAAGGTGTCCCCCACTAGATCTAACAAAGCAGAATGATGGAGGTATCCCTGACATGTGTCCCCTGACAAGGTACCTGATTTCATGAAGCATTCCCTTTATTGTATGGTGTTTTTTCATGAGGATGAAATAAGAGCACCAAGAGTCATGTGTTATTTCTCTTGTGATGTTAGATTAACAACCTGTAGGATTTACAGGGCATTACAAATTATAGTTAACTCTGAATGAGTATGTGTGGCCACAAGAGCAAATTGTAGTGCAGTCAAGATGTATCAATTCAGAAATCTCCTGATCCGGCACTCCACCCTGACTAGCCCAGCTGACCTACAAGCATCACCATGACCCCACGCGAACCTCACCAATCCTGGAGCTTCAAACCTATAGAGTCTGTACTGCTTTTCCCCTTTTCCCAATCGCATCGATTCATGTAATCCCTAGCTCGCACGTCATAGGTGACGTGGTTTTGTAACAAACTGCAGATGCTTTCTGATGTTTGGCAGAGCGCTCTCTGCTTGCCCTATTTTGGTTTTTGGATAAACTTACTTTTTACCTTCATCCGCACTTGGTCTTGGTTTCATTCCCTCCTGGGGTGTGTCCATTATTGACTCTCATTGGGGAGTGTTTTGTTGTATTTTTGGGGATGCTCACTTTCACAATTCAAAAAAAAGCAAAGAGGTCAAATTGTAGGTTCATGCAAGATTTATGCCCATTGAATAGCATAGTGGAGGCAGATTTCCCACTTGTACCAAATCTCGCCACAATTCTTTTTAACATCCCGAAAGAGGTTCCACATTTCACTGTTATTGATTTCAAAACGGCATTCTTTTCTATCCTATTACACCCTGGTTCTCAATATTTCTGTAACCTCTTCATTGTGATTCATTGATTAAGTTGAAATGTATGCCTATAACCAATCTCTTAACTTCTAAGATCCTAGATACCTCTGGGTTTTGTGCACTATATAAATGTTCAAATACATAAATAAATAAATAAATAAACAAAATAAATATCTTACCATGTTTATTTCCCTCGGACAGCAATTTCAACACACAAGACTCCCACCGGGGCAGTGTGAGACCCCGACCAATTTGAACAGAGTACTATACATATATTTGGGCAACATAAATGTACCAAGCACAATCATTCAGTGCGTAGATGATCTTCTAGTATGTAGCGCCATAGAAGAGATGTGCAGAGAAGATACTATCACACTGCTGACATTACTTCCAGACAAAGGATACAAGGTAGACAGGGAAAACATGCAATATTGTCAAAAGGAGAATGGGTATTTGGGACACATAATATCATCAGCAACGAAAGGAGTAACACTTGAGAGAGCTGCTGCATTGCGGAGTACACCACCACCCTCTACAGTTAAAGAGATGCAACAATTCCTGAGTTTGTGTAACTACTGTAGGCTTGCATGTTTTACTATTCTAGTTACACAAAACCTTTCTTGCAAGTACTCAAAGAAGCACATAAAAGGAAATTATTACGTACATGGGCAGACAAATAAGTGACTTGGTTTGCAGAATTGAAAAATGCCGTAAGTAATGTTCCAGTACTCGCAACCCCTGATAACTCAAAAGAATTTGATGTATTCTCACATTCTAATTGACAAGTAATGACTGCCATGATCGTCCAACAAACATCACTCTGAAACATGCCCTTAGCATATTACAGTAGTAGTTTAGATTCAGTAATGAAGGGCTAATTTCCCTGTGAACAGGATTTGTATGCTGCATCTTTTGCTATTGAGAAAGGCTGAACCATTACTATGGGAGGTTCAGTCACAGTATATGTAGAGCATGCTGTGTTTGCAATACTGGAGCAATCAAATTCCACATTAACTACACAGATGGCCTCTTTGTATGAAGTAATTTTGTCTAGCCCGTCCATTCACATTGTAAGATGCCACACAGTGAACCTTGCCACGTTCATTGCTGTACCTGTTGAGGAAGGAGAGGATGTGCACGATTGTGTCACTTATGAAGGACTCAAAGATTATTTGGTGAGGGCACGGGAGGATGCATTGGAGGAGGGGGAGGTTCTTTACCTTGATGGCTCATCGATAATAGATCAGGAGACTGGCCAGAGACACACATAGATGGATCATTTGAGGTTGTTGCTCAGACGAGATTACCAACACATTTTTCTGCTGAGGAAATCGAACTCTTCCTTAATTGAAGTGCTGAAGGCATCTCAGAGATGCTTGGTGACCATTTACTCTGATTTGGCATACGTCACCACCACTGTCCGTTCAGGATTATCCAGATAGAAAATGAGGAGGTTTTGCATAACTGATGGCACGCCTGTAAAGCATGCTGCCTTGTTGGAAAGAATGTTTTATGTATTGTCCCACCCATCATTAGTAGCAGTGGTTAAATTCACCATCCACACCCAAAGTACAGACCATATTTCTCTCGGCCCTGATGCAGCAGACACGGCCACCAAAAAGCTGTGTACCCTGAGGTGTCAAATCACAAGTTAAAATGAGCCTTTCCATATGCTGTAGTACCAATTAGACAAATAATTGAGTTGTAGGGACAGGCACCCCAAGAGGAGAACGTCCTGTGGGTGAAGAGGGGATTCTAGTAGTCCCTGGCAGACATGATTTGGAGACAAAATATTACAGGTAAGGTGATAATGTCATGGGAGCTGCTAACGGTTGATTTTGAGCAACTACACTTCCTGGTGCATGTTTCAAAACAGCACATTGCTGCAGATATTTCAGAGAACTGGTGTGTCCCCAACCTGCAGGAATTTCTTTACAAGTTTGTGTCAAAATGCATAATGTGCCACCTCTACAATGCTGATCAGATGATCAGGATGTTGCGTGGCACATTGCCCCGTCCCACTGGGCCACTCCGGGAACCTCACATTGACTATGTCTAACAGGTATAGCAATTATCATTACCTTATTGTTGTGGTTTGTCAGTTCTCCCGTTGGGTTGAGGCTGACTTCTGTGCACACCCAGAAGCAAAGTCAGTGTCAAGCAGTAATCCTGGACACGGACAATGAAGAATGTGCCAAGAAGAAAGAACAGGTGCCAACATGCTGTGGCCATTGTTGAAGATGGAAGGAGCAATGTTTTCCACCAGTGGATGGGTGGCATGGGTCTTTAAGAAAAGTGGCAAAATATGAGTTAACTATGTGCGAAACTGACATGAATTGACCTAAATGAAACACCAATCAAAGTACAAAGGCCAGGAGAGTAGTCTTTTTGTTTCTTCATTGTTGCAATAAAACATTATTCATCCATGATCTAACTGAGAGTACAGCAGCGTTAATGGGTGTGTGGACAATATGCATATTTACACCTACCACCATCATGGACAGGTATATGCTCTCTGGCCCCCCTACACTCTGTAGTTCTAGTAGTTGCTCATTCGAATCTATCAGTTATAAATGTGCCATCCCCAGAACCAATAAGCCCCCAAATGTTAAGCGTGTGTGTTGCTCACTAAGAGGCCGCTGTCAAAGGAGATATAATTACCTTTGCAAAGACTCCTCTGAGGAACTAAAGGAGAATCCAAATCAATGCTGGTTATTTACCAAGATAGAGACCTTTTTGCCTCCCTTCTGGTGCCATGTATCCAGACTGCAGTTGATGCAAAATGGCTGCAGATAACTAAAGGGGGGATGATTCATATGGCGAACTGATCAGAGCAGGGCATTTATGATGAAGCAAGCAAAATAACGTATTACAGGACTAGACTGCCATTTTCCTTCAGGCAGTCTATCCATTACCTTGGCATGACATTTTTTTTCTGGGCATCTATGATAAAGCAAACATGATAAGTGTATTTATGCAGCTAGACTGGAATTGTGTTGCTTCCATTCTTGCAATTTTTTTTTTTTTTTTTTTTATTTGCATTTGGTTCATAATACACAACAATTCATGCAGAACCTTTACAAAGTTTAAAAATATTACAAATGATCGTTTTACAATTACAAAAATAGCTCTAATTCATTCTCGATGTATTTACAAAAACTTGCCAATTCATATATTAAGGGTTTGTGACATCCCTGCATCATTCTGGTCCACAAAACTTCAAGACAGTCCTCAAATTCATTTTCCGCAAATTTCCTCAATTTGAGTGTCCTTATATTCTTAAAATGCGGACAGTACAGTATAAGATGTTTCAATGTTTCGTACGATTCATTACATTCAACAAATCGACATCCCATGCGATCATTTAATTTATTCATTTCCCAGTTTTTAGTCCGTTCCCGTGTATGGAATAGATTCAATCTAAAGCGAATATATACCTTTCGGATTTTTTCGCAAGGGAATAACGAAACATGGTCATAACGTGGAATGCGCTGTTTTACATGCATACTGTATTCCTTATACAACACATAGTTTTTAATTAAATCAATAGTAATACACCAATCCATTTCAAAAAGTTTTTTCTTAACATAACCGGGACGATATTGCATGTCCTCCACGGTTGTGTTTATATTACCTAAAATTTGTTGCATTTTCAATTGATAATTAAAAAGGGATTTTGGATTTTGCATGCCCAACATTTTATTTAAATCGATATATAGTGAGTTAATGGGAGGATAATTAATTTTAACGTAATTGGACAATTGTCTCCATTTCCAGCGAGTTGATAATGAAACCAGACCCAGTTCGTGTCGAATAATAGCATTAGGAGTTGACATCGGGAGAAACATTGCAGATTTTAAAAGAGAACCCTGTATACTGTCAAGCACGCTAGTCATGTCACACAGACAGATATCTAATGTGTACAATATGACACTTTCGACTTTTAATGTCATAAAGTCTATTAGCGGGATTAAAGAGAATTTGCAGTATTGGCTATAGATCCTTTTCATTTGAGACAACAGTGGTCGAGTTTTGTTCCTAATAATATTTGACCATGCGTTAATAGAGTTAAATGCTGATATGTGATACCCTAGATAGATAGCATTGTTCACTTGGCAAATTTGTGTATTCAATATTTGCCATCTAAAATTCGCGTTTTTTGATTTCACGCCAAAGGTCATAATGGCGGTTTTTACTGGGTTAGGTGTCAAATTATGTGCTTTTGCAAAATTCTCAAATAATGAGAGTTTGGTTTGGAGCCCTACTGGAGTAGGGTCAAACAAAATAATATCATCAGCAAATGCAATCCATTTCAAATGAATACTCCCCACTTTAACAGAAAACAAATCGCCCTTTTCCCAATTTTCACCGAGATCGGATAGGTATAGATTAAATAAGGTAGCCGCGAGATTACAGCCCTGTTTTACACCTATTGTTGTACGTATCGGGGCTGTGGTCCCACCTTCTGGGGAAATTCTTATTCTATACGAAGTGTTAGTGTGCAACTTAATAATCCAATACATCAACACAGCTGGGATCCCTAACTTTAACATTTTCTTCCACAATAAGTTACGGACCACCGTGTCAAAAGCAGAACTCATGTCAATCATTGCTATATATACAGGATTAGAGTTCCTTTCTTTTACTCCAGCAATAACATGCGACATGATAAAAGCATTTAGGGTTGTACTCATAGACTTCCTGAATCCAGTTTGATATTTCGAATACATATCATTCGCCGTGATTACTTTCTCCAATTCATTTAAGAGAAGGATAGAAAAGATCTTAGCCTCAGAATCAATTAATGATATCGGACGATAATTTTCTGGGAGAGATGGATCACCCTTTTTAAAAATTGGTACTATATTGGCAGTAAGCCAAGAGGGTGGAACTTCCCCAGATTTAATAATAGAGTCAAACTTAAGTTTTATGATGTCAGCCCACAACACGGGATCTGCCTTATAAAGACAGGGGGGAAGGCCATCAGGACCTGCAGCTTTTGAATAGGTCAATCTGGAGATCGCCCATATAATATCGTTACAATCCCAGTTCAGCCTTGGGATATTGGAATATTCGAGAGAGACATCAGGGACAAAGCGAAATTTGCAAGGTAGTTGGTATTTTGCCTTTATGAAAGTTTGCCAAGTGTGCTCAGGAATACAATTTAACGAAAACGTTGCCACGCGTCTATTATCAGCTTTCCGTGTACGCCAAATTACTTGTGTGTCATGAGCTAAGATGGCACGAATTAATGTACAATTTGCATTGTTATAATTCGAAATACGAGCAGATCTCAAGTTATGTTTGTAGGCTAATAGTATACCATTCCTCCTTGTCTTACTAACTTCGCTGCCCAAGTTGCCTCTCTTTAAATGTCTCAATGCCCTGTTCTTCTCCCTTTTTAATAGTTTACATGTATGATCATATGGATGTGGATGTTGCACATTACTTTGTGTATTGCGGAATCATTCAAGAGCTGTTGCAACTATGTCTGAATACTGCATACACAATGTGTGATCGTAATTTCCCCCTGCACTTCTAATCCTCTCAATTTCTGAGGAGATTTGTGTAACAACAAAGTTGCATATTCCTTGGTTCCATCTGATGGAATGGAAAGGACGATCTATTTCAACCACTGCCAGAGTAATGTTAGGTGTAAGCGAGTTAAATTTTAGTTGAAAGAAGGTAGAAAGTTGTGCATGATCACCTATCTCAATCCGTCCTATTTCTAGGGGTGCCATGTGCATAAACAGATTGTGAGATACAAATATATAATCTATCATTGATTGCATAGATCCTCTTGACCATGTATTACCAAGATTCATGTTGTTACTAACCATCAAGTCCATGTCCCACTCCGTGAGGAGTTCTCTAAGTTTGCCTCCTCTGCTACGTGAAAGAGTGGATGATTTAAATTTATTGATTATAGTCAAATCTCTACAATCGGAATTAAAATCACCGCCTATAATGATTTCACAAGTGCGGTATCTGATAGATATATCCAATAAACATGCATCTAATTCATCTAACATTTCATCGATTGAGATGGCAGCTGGATTCCAATATAAGGAAATTATCATAAGAGATGAGTACCTAAATGAGGGTATTACAAGATGAATCGCCAATATACTGACAGATTCCCAAGCTAATTCTGATTGAGCCTGCAAGGAAATCTTGACTCCAACCAACAAACCCCCAGATGGACGACCTAACAAAGATCTCCTTGCAGGTGATGTAAAAGTTAAATATCCAGGAATCACAAATGGGTCAGTTTTCATCGTTTCTTGTATCATTATTATAGTAGGTTGTTCTGAGTAGGTTAGGGCAGAGTGCCATTTCATCAGGTTTGCAAACCCACAAGAATTCCATGATAAGATTTGCATGCGTGTATCAGTGCATAGCTATTTCGCCGGGATCAGAGGATTCGTACATAAGATTGCCGAAAGCATAGGTTCCAACCATGGTAGACCTTTTGTATTAGCTGCAAGTTTCAAAATTTCCATCAATCCTCCCTCCAACCCTGCTTCAAATTGCACGCAAGGGCCACCTGCAGTTTGAATTTTTTCAATACCCTTGCCTGGAGTTTCTAGAAATATTAAGGCCTCCGATTCACAATCAAAAGTGAATAGCATCAAACCCTCCTTTTCTATTTCCTCACGATTAAACCATATAAATTTCATTATAGCTTCAGAGGCGAGATAACAGATAGCCCTATGATTATTTGTACTTGCCAGAGAAACCCTTGTAATATCCTCAGATTTGATTATTCTCAATTGAGGAATTTTTGAAAATACGGAGAATGTATAGGATCGATTAATGCGATTACCCGCCAATATCTTTGCATCTCCCTCAAATCCGATGATGCACTGAGTTGCCAATTCACTTCGATGAGGCCTAATAGCAGGTGTACTTTTTTCTGTGTTCGTTAAAGATACAACCTGTGTAGTTGTCGTAGAAACCGCACAGGGATTCGGCTCAAGTGGAAATGTACTCCTACTAGCAGGTAAAACGTAATCCATATTTGAGTTAATGGTGTTAATTTGATTCTCAAGTAGGGACTTACTCATTGCAGGACCATTGATGGAGATGTGGGTCGGGGCAAAGAGGGTACTCACGTTGTTTCGATCAATTGTTGATAAATTCCCCAAATACGTCGTAGAAGGTACTTCAGATATCTCCACTTTTTTCCCCCGGCCATTTACCATCACTACATTTTCCTTTTTATCAGGTAAGCAATTATCCGACATTATTGCATCTGTGCAACTTACGTTCGTTTTGTTACTATTTCCAATTCCTACTCTTGGTTCCATTACATTGCTCATTCTATGTGCATTATTTACATGTGTTTGGATGTTCGAGGCACTGATACATATCTCACTATATGATTTCCTCAGAGGTATTTTTAGGGGGACACTAATTCCTCCATCCTGATGCTTAATCTGATTTTTTGACGTGCAGCATCTACCTACTGAGGGGAAATATTCATTTAAGGTGATTTTAGGTGAGTTTTGAATGATGCAGTCCGAGTTAGGCTTTACATTTCGCTTGCCCTGTATTAAATGGGCCTTTGGAATAGTCGTAACTGCATCTTGATGTATTACAGCTTTAGAAGTTAAGGTTTCCTGAGTGTTCAATTTTGCCAATTGTGTAGTATAGGTTTTGCTCTTTCCCATATTCATATGTACATCCAACTTCAATAGTTCAGGGGGGCCAAGGCATTCATCATCTTTTTTTTTTACACTTGGTTCAGTAGCAGGTATAAGGGCATCCTGACTCACTTTGATCAACTGATCCAAGTGTGTAGTAGAAATTTTGTTCTTTCTCATATTCTTTTGCACATCTACCTTCAATAATGCAGATGTGCCAAGGCTCCCACCCTTTTTTTCCACACTTGGTTCAGTTGCAGGTGTAAGGGCATCCTGACTCTCTTTGGACAACTGATCCAAGTCAATGATCTCCTCATCTGCAATTTCTAGGATAGAAGTAGATTTTATGCACTTCTCCTCCCTCCTTTTTTTCGCAAGTCTTTTCACAGCACGCATATGCATCCTTCTAGCCCGACGGGACATAAAAGTTGAAGTTTCCTCAGTGTGCAAGTTTTCGATTTCGGTCTCTTTTTGCTTCTCAATTTCATCTACCAAAACTGAAGGACTATCAGGCTGATCCAATGTCAACACTTGGGAAGTAGGACTACACGGCATATCGCAAGGCTGTGGTTTACTAAGTAGTTGTGAAGCAATTGTGTTATTTAATGCAATTATTGAAGCCTTAATCTCACTCAATTCGTTCTCACAAGAGCACTTCAAAATCTCTGATGTCACCCCATATATTTGGGCGGAGTTGTTACATTCAGGGTGATCAGAGGGCGAACATTGCGTGCTTCTCTCATGACAATCATTTGTAACCACTCTGGGTCTTTGTCCACCTATTTCATATTGCAAATATCTCATAGTATCGATTGCAGTTATAAAGCCCTCAATTTTGTCCATCTTGGAACAAAGAAAGTGCATAGTTGCCTTTAATTCCTTTAGTTCCAAGTGGGTAAGTTCATGGCCCTTATCTAGAAGATCTAATATTTTTGTGATCACAGGGAGGGGACTAGGGGATTGAAATTCAGCACTTCCCTTGTCGGGTGTGCTGCCCTCAGGGTCGTCATTTATAGACCTACTATGGGATTTGATTTGTGCAGGGGAATACGATAAGTCATGTGAAATCACTTCAGTGCCTCCATCACCCATTATTTCATTGCGAGTTTGCACAGTACGATTTCTAGAGGTGGAGTTAAAAATCCCCTTATTGGAAGGCCTATAAACAAGTGGGGTCATCATATCAATAGATTGATTGACTTGTTCATCTAGTTCACCCATTTTCCTCATAATATTTCTAAACGGGTCTTCATTCATAGTGCAAGGTAATGATGGGGTTATGCAGCACGCCAAGCCCTCCCTATCAACATTATTATCTTCCTCTTTTATAAAATTGCAGATATTAACAGTTGGGTTAGCATGAATCTGAGCGAAGTAGGTACTTTGTGCTGGAGTATCAGTGCTATTTAAGTAATCATCTTTAGCTTCCTCCGCCAAGGTATTGGTAACCAATAGTTCATTATCAGGAATACTGCTTTTATGGCCTAGGAAGTCATTGTTGGTTTCATTACAAGCGTTTAGTATTGCTTCTGTACACCGCCCACTACGCAATCCATAAGCCATGGTTAATTTTAATTTAAAAACAGAAATCACAACCTATTAAATTCAAGTTAGTAAGGTCCTATAAAAGGTAGGGACTAATCCAACTTTACACCTCTAATTAAAGAGAAATATAAATTATAACATTAGATGATGACAAGGTTCTAGCACTTAATATAAAAATGCCATCAATGTAACCACACTTTCGCTCCTCAGCGCATATAGAACTTATAAAATCATTGAATTCTGACAAGATATAAATGGGTTCACTGCTTTTCACATAGAATTAAGCATTAACACTTTTATAAGTAGAACCTCCGTGTTTAACAGTAATGAATCTAGTCCCAGCAATCTACCTTCTGTGAACGCCGCCAAACAGCCGCACAACAGCTAATGGCCTTTTCACCGTCGGGCTTAACGCCGCAAGGGTGGGTTGGGCGTAGTTTTCAGATCACGGCGAGTCACGTGATCGCACACGTGGTCCGGATGACTCCGCCCCCTCCAGGAAGCAGTCCGGGCCAGGCAAGAGCAACGCTCGCAGTGCCTGGATCCTGGCAGATGCAGTACAGGTTCAAAAGCAGTACTTCGCTGCTCACACGCTCCTTGGTCAATAGAAATGCGCCGCTCAGGCGGCTCGAGCGCAGTTTTCAGATCACGGCGAGTCACGTGATCGCACACGTGGTCCGGATGACTCCGCCCCCTCCAGGAAGCAGTCCGGGCCAGGCAAGAGCAACGCTCGCAGTGTCTGGATCCTGGCAGATGCAGTACAGGTTCAAAAGCAGTACTTCGCTGCTCACACGCTCCTTGGTCAATAGAAATGCGCCGCTCAGGCGGCTCGAGCGCAGTTTTCAGATCACGGCGAGTCACGTGATCGCACACGTGGTCCGGATGACTCCGCCCCCTCCAGGAAGCAGTCCGGGCCAGGCAAGAGCAACGCTCGCAGTGCCTGGATCCTGGCAGATGCAGTACAGGTTCAAAAGCAGTACTTCGCTGCTCACACGCTCCTTGGTCAATAGAAATGCGCCGCTCAGGCGGCTCGAGCGCAGTTTTCAGATCACGGCGAGTCACGTGATCGCACACGTGGTCCGGATGACTCCGCCCCCTCCAGGAAGCAGTCCGGGCCAGGCAAGAGCAACGCTCGCAGTGCCTGGATCCTGGCAGATGCAGTACAGGTTCAAAAGCAGTACTTCGCTGCTCACACGCTCCTTGGTCATTCTTGCAATTTCTTACTGTGCATCTCTTGTAAAAGCATTATAAGTGTAATTATGTGTCTAGACTGGCATTTTGCTGCAGCCAGTCTCGCAATTTCTTACTCTGTCATGACATTTCTTACTGGACATCTATGATAAAGCAAGCATGATGAGTCTTCGAACATGTCTAGACTGACCGACAGTGGAGACAGTTTGCACATGTTTATTTATTGGAGCATGGAATTTTTTATGGAAAAGCCAACAGGAGTATGTTTTTATGTGGGGGTATATTGGTAGAACCATCATGTTTTCAAGTATGTATGTATATTTCTTCTTATAGTATCGTTACTGGCATTATGCGCAATTCAAACATAACTAACTTCTTATATGGGAATTGTGGCATCTATGCATGGAGGCAGCAAATAAAAGTATGGGCACAACCAGCATGAACGTATTTCTTCATGCTGTAATGCATTGTGGGGAAACGCATGAAAATTACAAAACCAATTTCAAACTGTCTGGCTATTTATCCAATTTTTCAAAGAAATTATGCAAGATAGTGCACAATTTTAACACATTATTGAAAAATATTTGTTAAGGAGAGAACCCCGACCCCAACCACCTTTCATTGGTTCGGGCTCCTTTGCTATGCTCGGTTGCACTCACATACCAGTGGCAAATGTTTATGATCCTCCAATTAACCACATGCTATGGTGGCTGGTTTGCATGTCAGGAGCAGGCACCAACCCTTACAATCGGGGAAAGATTTAAGTTTTGATTGAAAAGCATAGCTATATCTTTCGCTTAGTGCAGTGGGCCCGTTCCCCTGCAGCGGTATTGTCACCATAGGTATTGCACATGCCTGGTGGTCCTAAATGTGTATCCTGTGCTTGGTTGAGGAGCTTAAGAGCAGGGCCCTCAGCATGTCACACAATGGAGCAGCCAAATTGTGCGCTTTGCCACTTTTCGCAATGTGTGATTTCATTGGAGCAGACAGCACTGTTGAACATATAACCGCCCGAGGCAACAAAAGTAACACAAGCTGAGATAAAGCATAGTTAAACAAGTGCCTAAAATACAAAATAAAATGTCTAAGTAGCTGCCACAGGTCATGAATCAGCTCCAATATACAGGACAACACTCGGAGAAGAGAAACTTATCCAAAGAGCATGTGCAAAGAAGAACACTCGCCTTTTTAGGGTGTTCATATGAGACAATAACATTATGAACATGGCATTTGGAGGAGCACTACTCATCTATTGACATCAACACTCTGTTGTCTTTTTATGTCATACTGACCAACTTCTCATTACCTTAATGGTTGCTGATTATGTTGCAATTTGCATTCTCCCCATCTCATCCCAGAAGCGTCAAGCTGCTTCTTGTAGCAGGTCCTAGTATTACATTCAGTCGATTGCAGTGGTTCACTCTTTGAAGGGATGGGGATCATGTAAGTGCAAAATAGGCTTGCTGGCATCTTTTTTGCACAATTGGCAGTAGGAAAATTAGTTGGTAGGAGGTGATTCAGAAGAAACAGTTGAGATTCCCTAAATAAGCTTGTTTATGAATGCTTGGCTGAAGGAAAGGAAATGGGGATTAGCATTGAAAAAGAGAAAGACAATATAAGTGGATATAGCTGATCGTCCATACCATTTTAGGGGCAGTGTCTCTGGGGTTTCTACAAAGGTTCTCATTAGTCCGTGTTCATCTGAATCAACTATCAGTTATGTTTCGTCATCGACCTCCATGTGGTAAGTAGTAGAGCGGGGATGTGGCAAAGCAAGATACACGTTTTTGGGGGGAGCATGTCTGATAGAGTCTAAATATTGCATCACATATCAGTCCAGTGCATCGTGAACTTCTCATTTCCAACTTTTTCTGCCTTCCTTGTTCCGTGTCCTGCAGGTAATACTTCTGACCACGACAAAACCTGTTCAGAGTGGCTTATGAGTGGACAGTGGTTTGGAGCTCCCAGCTTGCTGAAAGAAAATCCAGCTCCACTGGCTGAATGTCACCAGGGTCATCTGGGAAGTGGGTACAACAATCGTTACCCCAGTCCATCTGTAGCTCCCTTCCTAAATGAGTATCCTGTCTGTGGTGGTGTCTTAGGTGAAGCACATATGCCTATAGACATTTGGATGTTATGACAAACAAGTAATCAGTTAAAAGAGAAATGTTTTATTTTGATACATACACACACACATACAAACATGAAAACACATTATTGCACTGTCTGTAACAAAACTCTAAAAGAAGCATAGAACCAAGTGACTAAATCTACATGCCTATGTACACAACATGTGGTTCTCGGCACCCACAACAACACAGATCATAAACATATGGATACAAACAAAGTTGTCTAAAGATAAAAGAAAATGAACGCTTGCTTTATATTCCAACACTTGTTAATGTGATTATGAATCCTATAATGCTGCCCCACATGTTTCAATTCTCAGGTAGTTTCTGGAATTTTCTTCAGGGGCTTTGGTGAGTTGGTGTGACAAGGTGCCTCTTGAGGCGGACTATCGACACGAGTGGTGATAGAGATGAAGTATTAGTCCCTGATTACATCATCAACAGTCTTTGTTTCTGTAAATGGAGAAGGAACAAAAATGGGACCCTGCCCGTTGCGCATGAGTTATAAAAATGCAGCAGTTCGGGTGGGACGGAAGATGTGCCTCCCTTCACTTGCAATGGAAACAGCTGTGTTGCCTCTCTTTAAGTGTGCAAGCACGCTGTAATCCTTCTTGCTAATGAATTCAAAACTGGTGCTGAGTCCAGGACATACGGCTGTTTCCTCCACCGCTGGCTTGCTGAGGGAACCATCCGGGAGGTGGCTCACAGAATGCCTGCAAGTTTGTAGGAAAGGGAGAAAACGTGTTAAAGAGAATGTCCAGCATATCTGTGACTTAAGTTCTGTTCTTGTGTGGTTAATTTGATAATATGGGACCTTCAGCTGTATTTTCATTTCTTCTGAACAGGGGCCACAGCTTGGAAAATGATTACTAAACCTCAACTACTGCTCAGTTACAGACCAGCCAATAATGTACAATCTGCAAAATAAAATCTAACATTTGTGGTAACTTTCACGAGAGCAAGCAACATTGTCAGACAGACGAAAAGTTATTTAAGTTTGCATATATATATATGACATGTGTACTTTATGTTATGTTATTTGGGGAGGATAGCTCAGGTGCAATGTGCTTGCCTTGTAAGCAAGACGACACTGAGCTCCACAGGTTTGAGTCTGCGCTTAGAAACCTCTGTGAATTAAGCGCGTTATAAATAACCTATCATATGATATCATTAAGTGCAAAATTCACCAAACAAATGGCACCTTGGTGCTAGTGCGTCGAAAGAGAGCTCAGGCAGAGAAGTAACTACAAAAGAAAGGTCTTCAAGGCATTATGAAAAATAAGATGGTCCTCAGTAGCACAAAGTGCTGTAGGAGGAGAGTTCCACAACTTGGCCACTGCCACAGAATAGGCAGAGCCACCCACGCGTGTTCATTGAATCCCAGCAACTTGGATGATGAAAGATGTTGCAGTACATAAAAGTAAAACCTGAGTTGAAGATACTCAGCCCAGGCCTTATAAAAAGCCCAGTGCACAATGCATAATCGCTTAAACTGAATGTGCTTATCTGCTGAAAGCCAATATATTTGGCGCAGGATGGGGCGATGTGACCATTCCAAGAAACATATGCCACAGTTCTTGCTGCTGTATTCTGCAGCAATTGCGGCCGGCAGATCAAATAAACTGGCTCAGCAAGATGAAGTGAATTACAGTAATCCACCCCACTCATAACCAAAGAATTCACCACTGGAGCATGGAATTGAGAGGGAATAGAAGGTAATACTTTTCAAAGCATCCTCTATTTAGAATGTCCACTCTGACATACAGAGGCTATCTGATCTTTCATTGAAAGAGATCAGAGCAGTATGACACTAAGATCCGTTGCTGCAGAAACAGGAGTAGGGGGCTGGCTGAGATCTGTTGGCCAGAAATATTTAGTTGAAAGTGAAAAAAGAGAGAACAAAGCAGAAGAAGGAGGTTTTCATAACCAGTACCTCTTGTCCCCATTCAATCCAAGCCAGTTGCTGCTCATCCAACAACCCACAGCCTACAAGCAACACTGCAGCTGAGACGCACTGCTCAGGTGTGCCAAATCCAGCCGAACAATGATTTGGGTGTTATCAGCATAGGAGGCAGTGATAATGGATAAGCCCAAACAGAGATTTGATGTACACATTAAAGAGAATGGGGGACAAAGCACAGTCTTGCGGGACCCTAGATATAAGAGGCACTGGTTTGATGCAAAAAGGTGGCAGAGACAGAGATTCAGCACAATCATTTAGAAAATATTTAAACAATTAAAGCACCTGAATGGAGAAACCTGCACTAATTAAAATACCCCAGGAAGGTGTAGTGATCAACCGTATCAAAGGTGACTGACAGATCTAACATTTTCAGTGCCCTCAATAAACCCTGATCCACTAGACACGCTAGGTCATCAGCCAGGGACACAAATACAGTTTCCGTGCCTCACCCAGGGTGAAGACCTAATTGAAATGACGAAATTAGTAGATTCAAGAAAAGAACTAAATAGAGGGGAGATCAAAGACTCTAGCAATTTCATAACCAAGGCTTTTTTCAATTCAGCAAAAATGACCACTGTAAAACAGACTTTAGATGTGTTAAGTCAGACATCACTTTGCCTTTTGTTAAACCATTTAGGTGACTCTTAATCACAACAACTTTGACACATATACTAGGGGCCTCATTACGAGTATGGGGGTAGCCATGCCACTTTTAGCTTTTAGCGGCATGGCTGCCTCCAAACTCGGTTCCGGATCCGGGTCCCTGAATGGGGAAATACCGGGCCATTCCGACCTTGGAGGGCCCAGTATTTCCCCATTCAGGGAAACCGGACCCGGTACATCCCCATGTGAGTCCCCATAGGGCTTAATGGGAATGGGGAGTATGCTTACAACAGGCCCGTTAATGACGGGCCCGTTGTTAGCATGATGGGCCGCTCACGAGACCCGCTAAGGACATCTGGTAAAACCAGGTGTCCAGAACGGGCCTCGTGAGCGGCCCTCATAATGAGGCGCTATGGGGATAAGGGCGCCGGCAGCTCTACCGGCGCCATTAACCCCATAGCGCCAGGGTCGTAATGAGGCCCTAGGACAATCCTGAGATCACTATTGAGTTGTCTCATGCCAGTGGATACAAGACAACTCCTGTATCAAGCCCATCATCTCTGCAGTGGATACCTTATTTTGTGAAGCCCCATCAGCACAAAAATGTTCTATCCTATGCATTTACAAAGCCAGACCTATTGGCTTAGACCTGCGTGTTAACACTTTGATAAAACAACCACAGTATGTGGAACACAGAGTAGCAACTAGGATGCTTGGAGTCTAAATATGCTGTTTGCTAAATGGTGACTCATTGTCACTGGACTGTTTGTCGGTTTGAAACATGCAGCAACATACTTTAGCACCCGAGGGGAAGACATCAGGCAATCAGGGAGCCAGACATTTAGGTTGAATCAGATAGTTTGTCTGTGTTCTCTCCCAGCCATGGGGGTTTCCCTCATAGGTCGGCCATTGCAGACGTTCAGCCTGTGTCTTGCGGTGATTTTCCCGAGTGCTTCACACCTACGCCCCAAAGTCCGGCATCACTCAGTTCCACCACATCCCAAAACCACTTTAATCTGTGTACAGAGTGCAGTTACCTGGGCATCTCCCTATCCATCCTGGAAATAGTAAAGGCACTAAGTCCCCTATTTATAACTTGGCGGAGTGAAGGTGCTAAAGAGCACGATTGACTGCGCCAAATGAGGATGCCCAGGCTCCACTAGTATTATCAAGTGGGCCTGGGCGTACTTGTAGTGCACGACAGTGCACCGTCAGGATTGCGCCTGTTTTTTTTCACAACGGGCGCATTCCTGAAATCTCGGCTGCAATTTTGTAAAATAACAACATATTCATTATTTTACAAAAATGCTGCAGAGAACAACGGTGTGTATGAACACGTTCCTATACACCAAAGTAAGCAGCTTCAACATTGCAGGATGAAACGTTGAAGCTGCTTACTTTGGTGTATAGGAAAGTGTTCATATACACCACAAAGGTGTATATGAACACTTTCATTTACACCAAACAAGGCTTCTTGTGGCACTGCTCCAGTCTAACGGCACCAAAATGGTACCGTATATGTGCGCAATTTTAGCACACATATTAAACTGGAGGGGTGCCACAAGAATACCATTCAAAAAAGCCAGGTCATGAATGTGGTGGTTGCTAGGTTGGTTTCCAGCCAATCCTAGCAACCGCCACGTGTATTCCGAAAGTGGTGCATTCCTTCTGACTTTGGAAGAATGTGCCACCTTCAGAATAGGTCTTTAACACCTTTTAACAACATTTTCGGTACTTAAAGGCATGGTCTAGTAAAAAATGTTATTGTCCCTATGGTTCGGCCATGTTTTTTTAAGCCTAAGTGGCTCGATTTTAG
Organism: Ambystoma mexicanum; assembly: GCF_040938575.1. Taxonomy (NCBI): domain Eukaryota; kingdom Metazoa; phylum Chordata; class Amphibia; order Caudata; family Ambystomatidae; genus Ambystoma; species Ambystoma mexicanum. Next base: position 1,549,635,083 of record NC_090929.1, read on the forward strand.
AAAACTTTCCTATGGACCTTACCCGAGTTTTCGTCCATTAAACGCACGCGAAAACAAGCACCAGGGAGCCGCCATTTTCTGATAATCCTGTCTTTTCCCCCATCGCCCTGGCTGACCTGCTTTTGCGGCACTAAATCAATTCCCCCACCCCTGAGCAGGACATTATCAAAACATTCATATTCCCCGCCTCTCTCCGTGGCAAACGCGCCCAGTCGTCTTCTACGCGACTCCACACAGAACCCGGAAACCAACACAGACCATCTCACAACACAGTGCGCCACGATTCGGAATATGAAACTGTACTTTAAAATCAAACAGCAACATGGTACATTTGGTAAAGTACATTTATTTGACATTAAATGTTTAGAGAATATTCAGCAATTGCCATATGAACTCCAAAAGCCATTTATTTTATTTTATCTGTATCCGCTATGGTACACAGGGTGTTGCTTTTCGTTAAAAGAAGCACTTTGGAAGCACGGTGAACCGCAAGGCTGTTCCATCAATTAGGCACTAGTCCATCGTAAAGGTTGATATGTTGCTTCTAGCCACTAGTACAGCGCAAGGGCATGTGGGCCCTTGGCGATCGTCCCATCAAATTGTTAGTGTGCTCCAGTTGTTCACACGAAGCTGCAGGTGTCTACTGTAAAAGCCATCTGCTGGTGTCTCAAACCGATGGCAGTAGCAGAAGGGGAGCAATTACCTGTTATGAAAACAAAAAAATTATAATTAGTCTCGCCAGCCGATCTTCATTAATATTACTTATTTTATTTATTACAGCCGATCAGAAACTATTTGCTTGCAAGGATAGTTTAATGGAGTATGTTCGGCTCTAAAATCAATGTGAAAAGTAACAAAATAAATCGAGGCCAACACACAATGATAAACGACAGTTAGTCTACATGCGTGAGGAATGATATGATATATGATATGGCATTTGTAATGCGCCTATACTCAAGCGTTTCTAGGCGCGACGAGGCAGGTGGGGAACAAGGGCAGACAGACAACGATCCTACTAGGCCAGGTGTCTTTCTGATCGCGCATGGGGAAGGGGGCTGGGGGGGTAAAAGTGCTGTACATGGTTAGTTGAATACAAATTACATAATAGGGCCAGCTGGTGGCAAGTGCAAGGTAAATGCCGAGAGAAGGGGCTGAAGGATACCAAGACAATCCCGTAGTGCAGGTAGGCAGTGCAGGGAAAAGTGGTTGGGCCAAGGACCGAGATCGGTGAGAGCAGTGGACCTGCATGCCCATGTGCCCACTACGAACACGTTTTACTTGCTTTTCCTAGCTCTTCATTCATTCATTTATTCATGCATCCATTCATTAAATCTTCATTCCGGTATAAAAGCGTGTAAAGATTTACTTACATTATATTTGAAATTTCCATTGTGTCTCTTCGTAATGCAGTCTGTAAAACGGACGGTGCTCTTGACAACGATTTTTCGTATACTGAACTAAAATGAAACTCGGTCTAGTTTCTGAATTTTCTGCCTTATCGTCTCTTACGTTATTGCGCACCCCCTTCAAATGTAGTTCTTTCGGCATGGTCCCTGTCTCAAGGTCAAAAAACAATAGACCCTTATACTTCCAGTGCGACTTGTGGGCCTCATCTGGGCGCTGTCCTTCACATTATTTATTTGCAACATCACGTAGTATAGGCATCTGTGAGAACTTGAAGTTTAGAATCCGTCTATGTAGTGCGCCTCAATGTGCAAATGCGAACTGGCTTCTCTCCCAAATGCCACGGCCCGCTTGGCTGGTGCGTTCTAAGTGCCCCAATTTTGTCCCCGTTGTCTGCGAGCTTTGCAGCCCAAATTGAGACATTTAATTTTTGGCGGAAGGTCAGGGAAAGTATAAAGTACCACAGGAGTTGAAAAGTGAGATTTATTGTTTGTTTGTTTGTTTTATTATTTGCAATACGCAAGCCTCCCCTCCGTTAACAGTGCACAGCATTTACATTTACATGAGATGAGACATGAGAAAAATATATACATACACATATATGAGGTGAATAGAGAGAATTCAAAGATGACACCCAGCTTGTTCGCCACCCATGATGGTGAAGGTAGGGGTTAGGTTTACAGGTACACTGTACAATAACATTTATTTACAAAAAGACAATCGTATTGCAATTATTTAAACCGGGATTTGTACTTCACAATCAGCTGTGCTTCGGGTGGGCATGGCACAGTCGCAATGTTCGGTGGCAATGGATCACTGCTCTGCACAGAAACGTCCAAAATTCCATATCTGTGCTTCTCTAACACAGCAACAATAAGGCCTTTCACAAAGTCGAACTGCATTTCATCATAGACTGGTTTGATCACCCATTGCTTACTTCGTTTTGAAAACACCTTAGTGTAGCGAGGCATCCTTACTTTACCCCTAGTCCTAGATTGTTCACGTCCGACATTGCTGTTACGGGCCAAGACCACTAGTAGAGTGCGATGTTTCATGCCCCGAAAGCTAAAATGCAAGCGCTTTGGTTTGTACTTTAGGCACATATTGTGGAACACCTCCAAATCTCCTGTGTGACAGAATTCTGTCAGTCCTCTCAAATCTCTTGATAGAGTTTTGTCGAAAACAATCTTCTCAATGGCTTTGTGTGTCGGTGAAGATGGAATCAACCACTTCTTCTTCCGTGCCTCCTCTGGGGACAAAGGGCCATGTTCACATTGGTGGAAATGTTGATTTGCTGTCCAGCGGTGAACGTTGGTACAGTGGTGCATCAGTGACTGCCATTTTTCAAGTAGTATTTCCACTGACCCTTCACAAGTTTTTGAGCTCCACCAAAGATGGTTGGTGATAGAATGTGAACACTGCAAAATACTTTCAAAACCGTTTTTTTCCCTGCAGCCGAGATTTTCTTATTGATTGATTTAGCAAGATGCCATACGTCAAATTGATGTTTAATATGTGGGAACTGCTCTCTCATTGTCTTGGCAATTGAAACGTGTCTATCCGTGGCTATGAGGTCGATGTGCATTCCCCTTGATTGTAGATATTCCACTGATTTTATAAATCCTAGTTTCTCCATGGCCACTGACGATGTACATTGTGTTACCTGCACGACCACCAAACTCACACTTTTCTTACTATCCATGTCCTGAAAGTGGTAGGTGCAGTACTTGGCAGAAAATCCAGAGCTGTCGCACTTTCCATCGCCGGCTAGCCTGAATCGTTTGCCTTCGAATGTACTTGCTAGAGACAATTGTTCAATTTTCCAAGCATCACTAATGGCAGGAAACAGATAATCACGTTGGTATATGTAGTACAGCGCTTTAGAAATGAAATGGAGTCCCACAAACTGAAAGAAAGCCTCTAACTTTCTAAAACTGGAGCCACTAAAAAGTGATGCAGCTGCACACAGTAGATTGCCTGCTGGCAGTTTCCCCAGCATTGGTTGTGCAGACCATGAGAACCTATGATTTAATCTACAGGCGCCATTTATTTTGACGTTACTGCCTTTTATTTGACGAGTCACATTAATCAACGGCTTCCCACATACTTTCCCTCTAATGGAATGCACACTTTTCAGCATACTTATAATTTCCATCAAACAACTGTCGAATACAATGTATTTGCTCTCTTTCATTAGACTGTCATCCTGCGTCAACGTTGTTTCGGCCTGTGACGTTGTGGAGATTTCAACACATTGGAAAGTAATATCGCTGATATCAAGTTCTGATGCGTCTATGGATGCTGCGGCTGGTTCATTCTCTGTCATTTCGACATCTATTACTTCAACATTGATGGGAGAACACAACAATGTCGACAGGTTTTTTGGTGGCACATTTTTGGCGGGTGTAGATTGTGTGAATTGATCTGCAACTACTTCAGAGCTATCTTCAATACATTCAATAACATCTTCTTGTGGTGGTGCGGTCGCACTGTAGCTATGGTCCAATGCAACTTTGCTGTAGTCTCCAAACACAGTTAATTCATGTTCTGGCCATTGGACATGACCATCTCGAGCCTGAGCATGCCTCGCCTCAATTAATTGTTCCTCCATAGTGTACATGGTCTGGCAAGCCACATCTCTCATTCGCTTCACTGTCTGTGTATGTATAGTTCTGACACCCACGGGTAACTGGAGGAGAGATTGGAAGAGGGATGTTCAGTTTAAACACAAGATGGAGTGTAGTAGAATTGACTGGAAAAAAACATAAAATAGTCCCCAGCACAAACATTTTTTTAAAGTTATGAACTGTTTGTAACTAACCTTTTTTTGGTTTTTTTTCTTTGCAACTTTTTTGACTCGACCTTCAACATCTGCACGCTGTAGCTCCGATTCGTTTCCGCATGTCCTCCCTTTCTCTTGCGCTGCAACGACTATATTTTCTGTATCCGCATAGACAGCACGGAATGAGGCTCCATCGTCTCCCTGAAACATAGTACTATGTATCAAAATATTGTTAGCATAAAACACACGTGAGGACGAACACACAGGTACATCTCAATAGCCAAACACGATTTAAACATTGTGTGCAACAATCAAACGACAAGTATTCGACCAGTGATGATCTATTTCGATGGAACTGTCTGTATCCATACCTCTGGCTCTGCATGGACTGCCATGAATGGTTGCATTGGAGAGGAGGCATCAGCATCTCCCTGAAACACAGTACTTGCATTAGTATGCTTTTCAATATTGGAAACACAACACACACTTGGGGTCGACGGCACAGGTACATATAAAGAGATAACCACAAATGATGTATTGTCCAAAAGAATCAAGGAAAATCTAAATATGATCACATTTCATCGACTTATTTCTCCGATTCCTTTACATCTGCATCATCTAAATGAGATGTTGTGATTGTGGTGGAAGCTCCGTCGTCTCCCTGAAACACAGTACTTGGATTAGTATGGTTTTCAATATTGGAAACATAACACACACTTGGGGTCGAACGCACAGGTACATATAAAGAGATAACTGCAAATGATGCATTGTCCAAAAGAATCAAGGAAAATCTAAATATGATCACATTTCATCGACTTATTTCTCTGATTTATTTACATCTGCATCATCTAAATTGGATGTTGTGATTGTAGTGGAAGCTTCGTCGTCTCCCTGAAACACAGCACTTTCGTTAATAGGGAAGAAAGTATAGCAAATGGAATCACGTTATATGATCACGCATGATGGAGCTGTCATTATCCATACCTCGTGCTGCTGAAGAATATCTATGGATGTTGCAAATGTAGTGCGCACTTCCGAAAGCTGTTGCGCCGATTCGTATACGCATGGTCCCACTTCCACTTCCCCTGGAATTACTTGAATGTCGGGCTCTGCATCAAGTGCAGGGGTTGACGCTCCATCAACTGCATGAAGCATAGTACTTGCATTAGTGAGGATTACAATAGTGAAAACATAACACACACCTGGGGTCGACAGCACAGGTACATATCAACGGCTAACCACGAATGAAACATTGTGTAGAACAATCAAACAACAAGAATTCCAGCTCTGATGATGACGTTCGATGGTGCTGTCAGTATCCATACCTCCTGCTGGTGAAGAAGATCTAGAAATGTTGTAGATGTGGCGGACGCTTCAGCATCTCCCTGAAAGACAGTACTTGCATTAGTATGGATAACACTAATTATAACTGAAAACAAACACCAGTGGACGATAACTAAGGTGTATATCAATTGGAAAGCACTAACCAAACATTCGGTAAAATAATTACACGATAAAATAAAACTATTACTTGACATGCATAAAACAAGTCTGTAGCGGATTAGCCTAGTAAGATTACCTGATACGCGCTAGAAGTGGTTGATAACTGCGACCACATCAAGGATGTAGAATGTTCTTGCTTCAGATTCCAGGGATAGTCAAGAAGTTGTAAAGGTAAATTAATGATTGATAATGAAATGCCAATATTAAAAATAGCCATGTAAGACGACAGAATACTTGAAAAATGCTCAATACAGCACAGTTCCCTGTTCCCCTATATATACATTGCGTTTGTGGGTTATGAAATCGAAAAAGAATATATTGATAAATGTCATTATTCAAAAAACGATACACTCATATCAATATCGAAATTATTACAAGGGATAGAACACCTACAATATCAATTAATCCGTTTGGCTACCTACACACTACCGCAAGGCCTAAAGCTAAATCCGGACACTTGACTCACCGGTGGCGGAATGTGGACGAATAGAGTGGGAATAGCGTTTTCGAGCAATTTCCGTGTCGTTCGCCGTTTATTCTTCTTTGTTACCCAAGATGTTGTGTACATGTCCAAGGAAAAGTGCCGGCTGCAGATGCGGTATTGATCACGCCTCTTGTCCTGTAAGACTTGTTGGACTCTACTTTCCAGCTCATCCAGTGGATATCCGCAATGTCTGACCCATTCTCTTATTGGATCAACAGTTTTCGTGAATACATGCATTGTAGTGCCTTCAGATTTCGCATGGGTCTTTGAAGGGCAACCGCTAATCGAACAGGCAGGCATTGTTGATAAATCTGAAAAGTAAATAACAACATTATTATACAATCGTCAAGAATAAAGATTTGATACAAAAATAAATGAATCATACAATGATCAATGCAAGGTTTGTTTTGGTCGCAGGAACTATACCAGTTCATTATGTGCGGCTTAGTATTTGCATAAGTTGCAGAAATGTATAAATGATGTGTCTAAAATCTGAACATGTGACTCGTCCCTTGGATGTTCTGTCTTGCACGAGAAGGAAACATTTTTACATTATAGACTGAACCCCCGAAGGATGCAATTCGATGACAATAGACACAGATGAAAATAAATAGATCTAGCATAGCAATGGAAACTCAAGTCAATAGCAATGAGACCAATGAACATAGCACTATTGTGTACTCTACTCGCAAATAGATCGAAATTTAAAAATCTGCGAAATATGACTATGATACATGGCCTTACCTTGACCAACAAACAGTTGGATTCAGCAAGCAGAGCAGTATGTTGCAGGAGAATAGGTGGGTGGCCACAGGTAGCACACTGATGGGTTTGCTCTAAGCGGTCACAGACGTTCACGGATAGCACGACGACGCGCAGATTAGCGTAGATCTCAGTGGTTGCCAGGCAACACGTTCAGGAGTTGACTTGCAAAGCACAAAGATGTTCACATGAGACATATCAAGTGGTTTATAAAGAATTAGAAACAGGGGTGTGTTTGTGAATGAATGACGTATGTATGTCGTGGTCTTAGGGGGGTGGCCTGCTTGAAGGGGAGGCCTGGCTGGAGACACGGGGTCTGAGGAGGCCATGTGACCGATGGCCCCTTGGCGTGGGATACCTTTTGAAGTGTACATGTAGTTTGGCACCTTAGCCTTTCGCGCCCCTGACTGCCCCCCATGCCAGCGCGCATCCACTGGCGCGAACCGCCTTTGATAGAGGGTGGGTGGGATGGATGGGCCTGGGGTGTGCAGATAAGGCACAGGAAGACTGCTGAATGGAGACACACTTATGTGGATTGCAGGGGGGTGGCCTGCTTGAAGGGGAGGCCTGGCTGGAGTCACGGGGTCTGAGGAGGCCATGTGACCGATGGCCCCTGGGCATGGGATACCTTTTGAAGTGTACATGCTGTTTGGCACCTTGGCCGTTTGCGCCCGTCGCAGCCCCCATGCCAGCGCTCATCCCCGGGTGCGAACCGCCTTTGATAGAGGGGGGTGGGATGGATGGGCCTGGGGCATGCAGATAAGGCGCAGGAAGACTGCTGAATGGAGACACACTTATGTGGATTGCAGGGGGGCGGCCTGCTTGAAGGGGAGGCCTGGCTGGAGACACGAAGTCTGAGGAGGCCATGTGACCGATGGCCCCTGGGCGTGGGATACCTTTTGAAGTGTACATGCTGTTTGGCACCTTGGCCGTTTGGCCCGTCACAGCCCCCCATGCCAGCGCTCATCCCCGGCTGCGAACCGCCTTTGATAGAGGGGGGTGGAATGGATGGGCCTGGGGCATGCAGATAAGGAACTGGAAGACTGCTGAATGGAGACACACTTATGTGGATTGCAGGGGGGCGGCTTGCTTGAAGGGGAGGCCTGGCTGGAGACACGGGGTCTGAGGAGGCCATGTGACCGATGGCCCCTTGGCGTGGGATACCTTTTGAAGTGTACATGCTGTTTGGCACCTTGGCCGTTTGCGCCCGTCACAGCCCCCCATGCCAGCGCTCATCCCTGGGTGCGAACCGCCTTTGATAGAGGGGGGTGGGATGGATGGGCCTGGGGCGTGCAGATAAGGCACAGGAAGACTGCTGAATGGAGACACACTTATGTGGATTGCAGGGGGTGGCCTGCTTGAAGGGGAGGCCTGGCTGGAGACACGGGGTCTGAGGAGGCCATGTGACCGATGGCTCCTGGGCGTGGGATACCTTTTGAAGTGTACATGCTGTTTGGCACCTTGGCCGTTTGCGCCCGTCACAGCCCCCATGCCAGCGCTCATCCCCGGGTGCGAACCACCTTTGATAGAGGGGGGTGGGATGGATGGGCCTGGGGTGTGCAGATAAGGCACAGGAAGACTGCTGAATGGAGACACACTTATGTGGATTGCAGGGAGGTGGCCTGCTTGAAGGGGAGGCCTGGCTGGAGACACAGGGTCTGAGGAGGCCATGTGACCGATGGCCCCTTGGTGTGGGATACCTTTTGAAGTGTACATGTAGTTTGGCACCTTGGCCTTTCGCGCCCCTGACAGCCCCCCATGCCAGCGCGCATCCACTGGTGCGAACCGCCTTTGATAGAGGGTTGGTGGGATGGATGGGCCTGGGGCGTGCAGATAAGGCACAGGAAGACTGCTGAATGGAGACACACTTATGTGGATTGCAGGGGGGCAGCCTGCTTGAAGGGGAGGCCTGGCTGGAGACACAGGGTCTGAGGAGGCCATGTGACCGATGGCCCCTTGGCGTGGGATACCTTTTGAAGTGTACATGTAGTTTGGCACCTTGGCCTTTCGCGCCCCTGACAGCCCCCAATGCCAGCGCGCATCCACTGGCGCGAACCGCCTTTATATCAATATAAAGCATATCACCTTTATATCAATGATAGTTTATCGTTGCTTATCAATAACAAATGCCACATACCGGAGATTCTTGTGAGCACAGACCCACACTTCAATCGGTGTATTATAGTGGTCAAGACCCTAAGGTCTGTATAATCCAATGGTAATTGTTAGTATAGATAAATGTGTGACTTTTATAGAGACATAACCTACTAAAAGACTTGAACAAGTGTTATTTAGTGCATGCATTATCGAGAATATGTTATGTTAGCTTAGATAGATAGTGACCACTCTGCTTCACAGCGACCAGACCTTCACCCATTCGGAGCACAGATGTCTGACGTCCATCCTTGAATGGAGACACACTTGATTCATTTAAAAATCAAAACAACCGTTGTTAAAATATATGTGCTGTTTTATTTTGTATCTTATTTTCATGACACAAAAATACATGACTTTAAAGATTATACAGGTCAGGTTGCAGCACAGCGAGAGAAAATCCCCTGTACTGACCGCTGTCACTCGGGAACGTTTCTCTAATGGCACGAACGGCACAGGTGGGTATCACTCTTCGAACGCGGTGTCCAAGCCTCCCGTGGAGCCACCATGTAAAGGAACGATAGGCCACCAGCCTGTACCACCTGTGAAAAGGAATGAAACAAACTGTTTTTAAATGACCAAGATAACTTTAATAAACGTTTGTTGTCAATGACAATTCTTGTAACTAATGGCATTCTGCACGGACACATGCTATCTAGACAATGCACACTATTGAACGACTTACATGCGTTACAATGAAATGTAGATGTAATTTTGGATATAGTAGAAGAACATGAAATAGGAGTGGCATGACAAGCAGAGTATACTTACTCGTTACTCGGATTACGAGGACGAACAGTTGCGCGAAGTTCGTGCATAAGCACCATCTTTATTCTCAACACGGCCCGTGTGAGGCAGACTGCCCTGAAGTCTGGCAGCTCAGTGATGCATTGCGGTCGTGGCTCGCCTTCCGAAATGTAGGCCAGGCATCCCGAGTTTTCTCGGCAGCAGCAGTTCTCGTCCTCAGTTGGCATTAGCTCGCACCCATTGCATGTGCACCAGGTGGAGACGCCGTCCATTCGACTAGGCCCAGGCTCTTCATCCGTCCGAATCCCCATCGTTTTCGCGTGCTTCCCTTTCCAGTAGTTCCTACTCGGTATACTCGGGCTCGTATTGTAGCCATTGTGTGTTAAACAAACTAAAATAATTTATAGCAGTGGTACTGTTATCTGTTCACACGGGCTACAAGCGGCGAAGGTAGCTGACCAGAGCACTGAAACGAGTCACAGAATACTCAAAGTAACACAGAGAGAGGAATGGAATCGAAAATCTGCTGCTGTGTGTTGTGAAACGGTCTGTTTATACTTATTGAGGAAAGAGGCGTCCTGCCATTTCCATGGCGATACGTCATTAGCTGAAGCGCAGCGAATGTTGACACAAGACGTGCTTTGGCATTGGGAAATGGGCACTACGAGTCTGCTGATGACAGGCTCTGGGGCGGGGGATTTGATTTAGTGCCGCAAAAGCAGGTCAGCCAGGGTGATGGGGGAAAAGATAGGATTATCAGAAAATGGCGGCTCCCTGGTGCTTGTTTTCACATGCGTTTAATGGACGAAAACTCGGGTAAGGTCCATAGGAAAGTTTTCTAAAATCGAGCCACTTAGGCTAGGGACAATCACATTTTTTACTAGACCATGCCTTTAACACCAGGATGAGAATAGGGCCCTAAATCCCTTTATCTGTACCGCTGGTGGTCATTTTGTTTAGTAGTTGTCCCATAAAAATAAACAATAAACTTACAGCACCCTGAACGAAAGACCCTACACCCTCACACAGGTCCTCGCTTTGCTTTGGGGTACCTGGGCTTAGTCTTGCAGGACAGAACTAGCCGTGTCCACCTCTGAACCTGGGGGTTAATGCTTATGCATTTTCTGAAAGGAAACTTTGCAACATCCCAGATCAGCAAACTTCAGCGATCCAGCTTTGTTGGGCTACACTCCTATCAGTGCTAGTGGATAATGGTGAGGGATCATGGAACTGGTAGTTCAGAATATCTGGAGAGCCACAGGTTGCAGACCCTTACATGCTGTATACCCTTCTATACTAAGGGAAATCTCAGACAACAGCTTCAGCAAAGATTGATGCTCTGCAGAGGCGTTTGCATTTGCAGAACAAGAGTGTGTTTACGTATTTATAAACATCGCCCCAGATAACCTCCAAGGTTTTAATTTGCCAATTATTTGCATAAACGTTTGCCACCTTTTTACACCTACTCCTAACATCGCATCCCTTCTGCTGTTGGAGTCGGAAGCCTCGTCGCATTCAGAATGACAATTATGCAAAGCAGTGCAGTTGTCTGGTGAATTAATGATGTGTAAAAAGTGTCCACTGGGAGCAAAGCAGGGATGCTTAATTAAATGTAATCAGCACTGTATTCTACCGTGCTACCGTGAGCATTAGGCGAGGAGAGGTGATATGCGAGAGCATTATGATGTTAACCCATCGAAAGGTAACTACAATAAAGCTACTGCATTGGTATAATAAACTCAAAAGAGAGCAGGAATAATTCATATTGTCTCTTTCGTAATGTTAATTCTAGGGTCATCATATTAAGGTATGGTTTCAGGTGTGTGTCATTTGAGTTCAGCCCTGCTCTTGGCGGATAATGGCAAAGGCAAGTTTCCCACAGTACCCTGTGTTATAGGAAGAACAAAAAAAAACGTTCTTTTGAATCTCTACAATTTGCTTGTGCACTTCCGGTCCCATCAACCAATTGCATTTCTACAGAGGCTAAAATGGGGTGTTATTGTTCTGTAGGAAGGGGGCATGGATGGATTCCCCTACTACAAAAAACAAAAGTGGTTGAAGATTTTCAAAACATATATTTTTTTAAATAGGTTGAACCGTCCCCCACAAATACTGTTACATTTGAACCTCACGCCCGACGTGCCAGAACCAAGCATACCTTGATTGGATATTTTCTCCATCATAGAATAGCAACTGCACATACTTATTGAGGTGACAATTGCCACCTTAAATGGCCGTCCAGTTCAGTACTAGAACACCGAGTTAAGAGACAGAAAGCCTTATTACAAGTTTGGTGGTATCTCAGTGGTAAATCTGTATCAGTATCTATCTAAATCAGTAAATACCAACACACTTTGTTATTGTTACCGCCACTTGGTCTGCCGGTATTACAGCTGAATTCCAAGTGACAGTAGGCGGTGTTAGTCTGCATTAATTGTAGTCCAAAGGACTCCTTGGGGGAGCTTTTACTGGAGGTTTTTCCTCCACCATACCACTAAACTGGGGAGTGAAGACATCAGATTGCTTGGAATCTGATTGGCTGCCGAAAGTCACTAGGGTGCTAATGGTTTTTCAGGGTTTGGCATCAATCACATATGTTCTTGAAATGTAAACTATGACAACCTTTCTAGTCTGCCCACATTGACAATGTGATTGGTTAGGTAGAGAGAGGCAGTAAGCTAGCCCCCTTACTTTGCAGAGGGTGCATTTTGAGCATTCTACATGCAATTGTGTCTGTCTTTTAGGATCCACCTAAATACTGCAGCTATCAGGGAATCCTAATGGCTGCTCCGTCAGACAACTGTCCAGGTAAAGACCAGCAACATGCTTGTCTTCATTTGAACAGGGTTACAGCTACCGTCGTCACTTTTGTAAAGATTGGGGCAGAAACTATAGGGAGCCATGATGTGCCCCTCTACACGTTTTAGGTGGCACTGCAGAATGGCTGTGTACCCTGATACCGACCTACACCATAGATCAAGTCAGGGAGTTCCAGCAACACCCTTCTGATACACACGCAGATTAAGGCCAGCAAAAGCCTGGATGTAATCCTTTCAGTTCCCACCCTGCTCATACTGAGTTTATATATACGTTGGAAGAGGGGCTGTGGACAGGCCACAGTTGAATGGGTAAAGCCCTCAAGCAGTGCTCCCACTCACAACGAACTCTTCAGGGTAGTATGTAATGGCTTCATTGGACTACTCTTTGGTACCCAAGGTTACCCATTGAACACGCCACCCATACCGTACCACTGTTTTTTTCGTGATTGCCATCATGTATCGTTTCTTTTCATGTTGCCTTTCCAGTGGGAGCATGTCTAGTCCTACAGGGCCAAACGGTTATAATGCACTGAACATTCATTGTCCGTTTTTTATTACATTTTGATGAAACCCTGATGGCAAACCATTTATACTGCAGAGTAAGATATAGCTAGCAGCAGACCCATCTCCTTGAATTATCAAATGTTTGACTTCTTCAAAGGAGATCATATTTTGATTGTTTTAGTCTTGCAATAAGTAATTCCATCGTTTCGTAGAAAACGCAAATGCAGCTCACTTTAGTCTTTAATACAACATTCCTTCAAATTAAGAGATGATTCTGAGGTTATTTTTTGACGTTGGCGTAATGGAGTTGCTGGAACTGTTACACAATACATCGACATAGCTGCTTGCATTGTAAGTCACGTGATAAAACTAGAACCAATACAACTATTACTTTCACTTTGCTAGTTGAAGTAGTTGTGTATCAGTGCCTCTTGTGCATTACAAAGGCATTAGAGTCAATGTGGAGACTTCTGTTACAGGTGTTATCAGCCCATACACAAGTTTATGCATCTGAAGTAAAGCCATGGTCACATGATGAGGTTAGGGGAAAATGACGTATGTTTCTGGCCACTCCACCATGGCTTACAACCATTACGATAGGATAAAATCACAAAAGACACGCTACAATGAGGTTAGCAACAAACAAAAAAAACTATTGGAAAAGTTATACTGCGAAACTTGCAGCGAGCATTGCCCGGATGGAATGTTATCGATGGCAGTCCCAAATATTTTACGAGGAATGTTGCTAAGGAAACATCACTGTAACAGTGGCTGAGGCCATCTGCACGTTGTTCCATTGCTTGAAATGTTTTGCAAACATTCTAAAGCTTCACACAACTAGCCTGAGGGCTGTTCCAGGAACGGAGACCCCTGCAGACTGAGCTAAAGGGCCAAGTGTGGCAAGGGCTTGCAAAAAGCATTTCAGGCCCATAACTCCTGGTACTGTCCAAGGGTGGTGTTTATGCAGCTATGATATCCTGGGTTTGGGAATTTACGGAAAGAGGGTCTCAGCTTGGGCTGGTTGTGGGGAAATGTTTGGGTTGTCTGGGAGCATTAGGGAGAGGAGGGTCTTGATAAAACATGCCAGGCTGTGAATGCTTAGAACGACTCTTGTTTAAGGTAAGGAGGAGGGGTGGCCCAGAGATGTTAGAGTACCTGGGCTGCATCCACCAGGAGTGGTCCAGACAAGAAAGGGGGTGGTGCTGGTGTTGGGACTTGCAGCAGAATTCCCAAGATGAGAGAGAGAGTGCCACACTGAGATGCATGCCGACAGTCCACATAAGGGGACTTGGCGGCCTCCTCCTTTGGTCAATTTCTCACCTATATGAGGTATCCAAGCTATACCATCTGGTATAGCCAGGACATTTACCAATGGGGGGGGGGGCATGCCACATCACTCCCCCTGAACATAGTGTTTATTAGCATGGTGTATCCTCACATGCTAGTGAAAAAAAGTTAAACTATATACTCAGATTAATTTTAAATTGGGCAGAATTGGAAATTGAAACGTAAAACCCATTTCCCTCTCTGCCCAATTATGCTGCAGTGGCAAGGCAGAGGAGTGGCACGTAGTGCAGATCACAGTTTAGCTATACTGGTCCTTCTCTGTCTTGTGCCTGCATGAGATTCTTATGCAGGCGTATAACACATGTATTCCTATGGAAACAGTGAAGATCCCACAGGAATGAATTATTAAACAACATCTATAAAGCATCATTTGCAGGTAGTGTTGACCTTTTCACAAGATTGAGAGGAAAATGGAAAAGATAAAGTGTGTTTGCCTCATTTTACCCTTTTCTTTACGCCTGCACCTTTTGACTGATTAACGTTGCATGCCAGGGGCACACCAGCACATACGTGTTGGTCGTGCCCTTCATGAAATTTGCAGATCATAGGAAATGAGGCATAATGTGTCCATTACTCTAAGTCACAGATATAGACATAATCCGTCTTTGGATCTCATTGTCTGCTAACATGATGTGCAGTGTTACTTCCAATATCCATACATTCAGTTTCTACCCAATACTACCACTTCATTACTCAGAAAAATAATCATTCCATTCGACTTCCTATGAGCTGGCCAGATTCAATTTATAATTCTGTAGAAAATGCCTCATGTACTACAAAGATGTATACATATTTAAATGAAATACATAATATTTTATGAGTGTAGATTTTAAATTCACATTGCCCATCTCCACAGTTCACCCATCCACATATATTCACGGCCTGCATATGCCCAATAAATACAAACAGAGATATTATGGAGGACAGTGAACAGAAAATGCCTTAGTTCAGTATTTAGCTGCAGTGAAATAAAGGGGTTAATCTAACCTGAATGTGGAATGGTACAGAAGTCTCCTGCCATGGGGGTTGGGTTAGAGGTGGCGAAGTGCGTTGGCTACTTTCACTTTGGCTACTAAATAGTTAAAAGACAACTCGACTTTTAACTATTTAGGGCCTAATTCATGGAAATGTTAGCATGGTGCAAAATGACTTTGCACTGGCAACAAACACTCTGATTCACAAAGCAGTGCAAAGTTGTTTGTTGTGGTGCATAGTTACTTTGCACTGCAAAAGAACTCTTTTCACTGCCCATTTAGCGCATTGCAAAGAGCACTTTTGCAGTGCAAAGTGACATGTAAATGTAAACAACTAAATATGTAACTGAAATTGTATACAATTTTGTGCCACTTCCATTACATTTTCTTGCATTTCAAAATCTTTAATTCATTTAACATTCTATGGAAAAAGCATCCTACACTTTTTACATTTGAATGTTGTCCGTCTTAATTGTATTTGTTCTGCTCTTTTGCAATTTTGGATTCTAATCTCGGGATTAACCTTCCTTTTTATGGTATGCTCTGCTCCTTCTCTGTCTACCTCCGGCACTGTTCTTAAAGTTATTTTTCTGTAATTAAATGTGGCCTCATGTTGGTTATTTTGTAATTTCTTCCATTGCCCTAACGATTGCAATATGTAGATTTGTTGGCACTGTGCCCGGCTTTAGCTTAACAGGTATAATGACTATTGGCCTCATCACGAGTTTGGTGGTAACCCTTAAATCAAGAGGTAGCGCTATTACCGCCGGATTTAAGGGTCCATCAAATCAGGGTTTCAGCGGATTACTCCCCGGCTCTGAGCTGGGGGGAAATCCGCTGAAAATTCGCGCTATTACCGCCGGCGGGAAATCCGATGGCGGTAAGAGCGCAAAAATTCCCCATTGAGCCCAGTCGGGAATGGGAAATTCCCGAATGGGCTCAGAGGGGAATGGGAAATACCCGTTCCGGCAAACCCGTGATCCCGCCCTATTAGCGCCGGGGGGTTTGGCGGTAGGGCTATTAACGCTGGTGCTATTACCACCCAACTCGTGATGAGGCCCTATGTATAAGCAGAGACTTTCTGCAACTATTTACGGGCTAGACACAATTTGCATTGAAGATTTAGCCTGGCTCAGGGTTATAAAGAGCAAGTTCTGGTGTAGAATACTACAGCTGGGCCCTAGCACCCCGATGGAAATCATATGCCTTGAACTGGGCCTCAGTACACTCAGCACAATGGCTATTAAAAGGAGCTGTGTCCTATACCTGACATCTAAGATAACCCCTTTTTGCCCTTGCTTGGATTGTTGGGGATCCACCAAGATGGCTTGGACAATCTACACTTCAGTTTTTAGCCACTAAGACCTTCAACATGATTGGTTGGAGACCAAACTAGGAGGACATACTCCATACGCTCTTGAAGGATAAGATAAAGAAACTCGAACAGTTGGATTGGTGTGTTAATTGCTCATACCTGGAAACATTGATCAGACCTTGATTACGAATTTGGTCCATATATTTAAGACTTCACAAACATATTTGAAGCTTTGCACTTTGCCAGACCTAAGGCGATTTCATTTAGGTCTATGTATAAACAAACGTCTTGTGCTCACAATTATTGGCCCCGAGCAAGGTATACCGAAGGAAGAAAGGTTTTGCTAGCTCATAGTGCAAAGATGGGTCCACAGCGAACCAAGAAAAGGTCACTTCCAGGAAATTTGTGTCCTCTGTGTCATGAAACACATGCCGTTTTGCCCATCTTTTTGGTCCGGATGAACCAATACTTGACTCGTTTGAAATTATTTGTCTTCAAGAGACATGGTTGTGTCAAGAACCTTTGCTGTAAGGATCCAAGGTGTTCATTAACCCTGCAGTAAAAGGAAAGAAGGGTTGCCCAATGGTTGGCTTACTGATTTCCTTGAAAAACAACATAATATGTTGAGTGATCGAAGAATTCTGTCTGTCACGGCACAGAAGTGGGCAACGACAATACGACAAAAGAACACAGAAGCATCCAGGACATTGGGGGCTAGCAGTGAGATGCCAGGTGAAGAAGGGGCGCTGACACCCAAGCCACACGGCAAGGTAAGTAAGATAGCACCCACACAGGACACAGATCCCGCACACCTCTCAATGGCACGACCAACCAGGGTCCCGAAAGACACACACATGCAGGCAGACGAACAGCGAGCCAGCCCCATAAACAGTTCAAACAGCCGAAACAAACAGCTAGGACAGGACAGATAACCTTAAAGTCAGGGAGCACAGCAAGCAGAGCACCTTGCAGCCACAACTCACACTAGAGGGTGGGCCAGACCCCAGTCCAGCTCATATCAATCACAGCACAACACCCCCCAAACATCGAAAGATGTACGGTCTAATATGGAAAACCTGCGTGGACAAACAGAGCCGGGCCATTTAGCACAACCACGGGCACACCTCACAGGCAATAATAAATACACAGAACCATAGTGAGAGCCGAATGATTATAACAAAACCCAGAAACCAAAGCAACAACAAGCGAGAAGTGTTCCAGACCATCAAGACCCCCCGCAACATGCAGGTAGTACTCAATTGTATCTTATACGCAAGGAGATCAATAGGAAATTACATGCAATCACTCTCGGCCGATATTTTAAGAATCAACGAATTCCAAGAGGACTCCGCATACAGCTTCGACCAACTCTGTGCAAGGAGAGCAAGGAGTTTGTTCGTAGATGGGAGGCTATTCTAAACAAGTGCTCTTTGGACCTCATCCTATTAACCATTCAGGAATTATCTAAGATTTTGACAAACATAAGTACGGAGATCGAGGAAATAGAAAAGGAACTGGTCAGTGCACTAGGAAAGGAGGATTATGACTCTATATTGCTAGAAATCAACACAAAACTGGAAGGCTATAAGTCCGAACTTGAGCAAAAGAAGGTTAAACAAATTCAAACGCGATACGTACAACTACATCAACGATGAGGTGTACACCTGGATGGACAGATAGGGTCCAGTAGCACCTAAGAAACTTTTCAAATATGCATCGTATAATACTTCTAGTTCTGACTCAAAGGCCCAGAGAGAGTCAGAGACGACAGCTGAACAGACCATGGACAATCCAGCACAAACTACAAGCCCCTCAGCACAAGCACCCTCTGCCTCATCTTTTTTAGGCGCTCGCCGAAAAGAACCCGCAGGGGGAGGAGGAAACATAAAAAACAATCCACAAACCAGACTGCAGCAGAAGAAAATCTAGTTATTAACATATCCAAAAGGAGATTAAACAAGTCTGAGACAGAGACTCTTCACAAAGGTCTCAGTTTCGTACCAATTTACAGAACCACCTTGTTCGACACAAAGATTGAACTGTACAAATTTATTCGCAAGCTCAAACTTAAAGTCTTCTTTGAAGTATTGGAAACACAAGACAGTCCAGCCAAGATTCCAGACTATCAGGAATTCAGAACTAAAAGTGGATTTGTTCCACCAATCACAGTACCATCCATTGAAATCTTTCAGAAACTGGTAACTCGCGACCTTGAAGGCATCAGTTATAAAACCCCTCAACATAGGAATCTCAAACCACACGAGATGAGATTAATCAGGGATCTGTTCAGTGACAAAAACATCACCATCCGTCCAGCTTACAAAGGGGGAGCCCTAGTCATCCAAAACACGACAGACTATGATGCCGATTGTATCAGACAACTTGAAGATCGCACCACATATGCCACTCTAGATCACGACCCGACTCTTTCTATCAAACAAAACTTGGAAAGTCTTCTGGCTAAAGCACTCGAATTAGAATGGATAAATGTGCATACACAGAGGTTCCTCTTCAAAAGTCACCCTAGGATCCCTAATTTCTATACGTTGCCAAAGATTCATAAGGACAGTACCAAACCACCTGGCAGACCGATTGTCGCAGGAATTGAGAGCATCAATCAACCTTTCGGTATTTACATTGATTTCTTCCTGCAGCCTCTTATCCAGAAAACATCCACCTATACTCGGGATACCACCCATTTCCTTCAGAAACTAAACTCCTTGAGACCTCTACATGAGGATCTGATGTTTACTATTGACGTGAAAAGTTTATACACTTCCATACCATATGATTTGGGGATAGAACATGTGGAGTGGCTTTTGCTTGAAACATCTGAAATACGTGCCCAGAAGGAATTTATATTGGCTCTTTTACAATTCATTGCAGAAAACTCCTACTTTCAGTATGGCAACCAGTTTTATTTACAAACCTCAGGGACATCTATGGGGGCCACCATGGCACCCTCATACGCCAACAGTTTTATGCACAAGTTTGAGACTGACCATGTATTGAATAGACAAGAATGGAACAAAGATATCCGGCTATGGTCACGGTACATAGATGATATCTTTGGAATTTGGAAGGGGACCAGAGAATCTTTTGAAACCTTTTTCGAATACCTTAATAACATTGACCAAAGAATCCAGTTCACCAAGGAGATCTCGCATGACACCATAACTTTCCTAGATGTCCAAGCCACTTGCTACAGCACCTCACTGTTCCGGAAAGCGACGGATCGCAATAACCTCTTGCATCACCTCAGCTTTCACCAGCCTAGTTCGCTCAGAAATGTGCCGTACAGTCAGTTATTACGGGTTAAAAAGATAGTGAGTGACCCTGAAGATTGTAAAATGCAACAGATGGAGATGAAAGAGAAATTTCTGCCCGTGGCTATAAACAAAATGAACTTGAGATTGCGCCTGACAAAGTCAATGCCTTGTCACGAGATACCCTATTATCTACACAGGACACCAAAAAGAAAAGAGAACTCAAATCACCGGTATACGTATCCAAATTTTCCATTCAAAGCAACAAAATCAAGAAAACCATCATGAAACACTGGGAGATCTTTAAAAACGACATCAGGGTACAGAATCTGTTTAGTGAAACACCAATATTCGCGTACCAACGCAGTAGAAACTTGAGAGATGAACTGGTGCAAACCAAACCTACACCGAAGAGACCCACAACTCAACACACTGGAACATTTCCTTGCCTCCATTGCGTTAATTGTAACTTTGTTATTAAGGGCAACACCATTAATCATCCCAGAACAGGGAAAAAGATTCTGCTCAAGACTTTTGGCACATGTGACAGCAGCAATATTATTTATGGTATTAAATGCCCATGTGGTAAATTCTATGTCGGACAGTCGACAAGAACAGCCAAAATTAGATGGGGTGAACATCGGTCCTGTATCCGAAATGCAAATACCAACTCAGCTGTGGCACGACATTGGGTGGCCAACGGACATAATGTGACACAGATAAGATTTGTGATTCTGGAGGTACTAACCAAAAACAACCCTCATGAAGATTTATGCCAACGCCTGAATCGCAGAGAGACCTTCTGGATAGACAAACTTGGCAGTTTAGTCCCTAATGGACTAAATGAGGAGATTAATTATCATTGTTTTCTTTAATTGCATGTTACTCTCTCTGTTTGGACTTAGTTGTTTGAATTTAGATTCAGGCACAAGTGGGACCATGACCCAAATGATATGATTGTGGATGATAATTTGAAATTGTGGTGGTACACTCTGGTATTATATTTACAGGTGGCTATGCAACACACAATGTATTACTGTTACAAATGCTGCATTTCCTGGACCTCCGTCCAGGACCCAGGGTGCCGCCCTTTCGGACGACACCACTGGCAGCATTGATGTATACCTGTGATTGATGAAAATGTTTGAAATTGTTATGTATCTAATTATGAATCTCAATCAATTTCATTGGTGATGTTTTGACAATTTACTGTGATTGTATAGCCAATGGTTCGTTTAGAGGATTTCTTCACTTTCTATGATTTTTTTCGCTCTGTGAATTTCTATTTTTAAATGACTAGTTTTCCTATTATGAGCCTGTTAGGTCCTATAAATATTTATTTCAACCTTACTCAAGCCCACTGGCTTGATTGCAGCCTCGACACATAGCGTGCGCCCTTCTAGAGGGGCCGCGATCACGTGTCGTATATTACATCGTTGCTTAGCAACGATCCGATGCGGCGAGGTCAGTCTGCTATCGGCAGACCAAGAGAGAACTGCTCCACTCCGTTCTCCGTGACGGTAAGCTTTACATACACGTTCTGCTAGCAATGATGCGTTTAACAACGCTTTTAACCAGGAACGCTTCTTGAAAGAAACTAACACGACCTCCTGCTTACAGATACTGTTTTTCAGTGACACGTACTTCACTGAGTTCGGCGGGGCAGTTTGTTTATTTGACTATGACAGCCCTAATTCAATTTGCTACGTTTGACTTACCATTCTCAGGAAATTGACTATTTTCTTTATACATAGCTACATTAAGTTAGCTCTTACCTTAAATACTGATTGGTTTTCCTTTTTCTTCTGTTTTTTTGATTCAGTCTACCTTTTGCTTCTGCAAACACTACTTATTGGTATGTACTTTATACTTTTCGTATTGTATGTGAAATTTGGATTTTGCACTGTTTGTTTTAATTATGTGAATGTGCATATAATGTTTATGTTGTTTAGACTTGCCCTGATGAAGGAATATCTATTCCGAAATGCATTGGCATAAGTCTGATTATTGAGTTATTGGGGCAAATTCTTCGTCACTAAAACGTCATTAGTGACAACCTTCTACTTTTTCATAAAACTATGGTTTGACAGATAAAATAATCGTTGAAACACAACAGCATTTTTTGAGTTTTTTTTAACATTACCTCTACAGTTGATACTGAATGCCTATAGGATCTGAAATTAATTATAACCCAGATTGGGATCTCGGAGAGCGGCTGTATGACTGGGTATTTCACCTGGTCTCCTGCTTCAGTTGTTATTGTTGGCTTGGGTGTCTCCAAACCTTTTACAGCCTGCTCCTGCACAAAGGACTACTTCTGAAAAGACTGGTATCTTTTTGAGATTTGGTATACCTTTTACAAGTGGATGATTTTTCCAGTGGTGCCCACTCATTTTGCTTCCTCCAGTACTCAATTGGATGACCAGTTTCCCCAGCGGTTTTAGGTGACCGAGATTGGAACAGAGCAGCATCAACACAGGTGACAGGACAGACAAACACAAACCAGGGGCCAGAATAAAAAACCAGGCTTGCCGCTATGGGCAGTCAAAGTAACAGATAGAAGATATATCCCCCAAACATAGTTGCACCCTCCAAAATGGTACAGCGAGTCAGATAGCACAACAAGTAGAGTGTGCACCCTGACAACAGGGCAGGGCCGAACTCAGCCTTTCAATGTTCTCTCAGGTCGAGAAAAGAGCACCACACACTGTGGAAAAGTAGCAGCTCTCGGATGCCTGAGGGTCTGTAGGGCCACATAAGTAACAAAAACGAAACTGTGATGCACATGTGTACAGAACAGAATAGAGAAGGAAATCAATAGAGGTAGCTGGACATACAAAAGAATACGGTGTATTTGCTAAACGAAAGACCATTAACACATGGCAAGTCAGGTTGACAGTACACCAAGACGTTTGAGAACTGGGTCATAGCCTACCAGGCAGCAAAAATAAACAGAGAAAAACACAAGCAAGAAATAGAAGACAAAAAAAAAAAAACAACCGAAGCCGGGGGCCTGAAAAATCCAAGTAGCACCAAACCCAAAAATGGGTTCTACAAAAATAATAAGCAGTGAGGGTTAAACACTGCACAACACAACCGGGCAACGCCAGAAGGCCGGGACCAGGGTGCTACAAACAGCGCCGAACCTGAAAACAGGTTCAACAAAATTAAGATGCAATGGGGAACAAACACCACATAGCACAACTGGCCAACGCCAGAAGGCTGGGGCCAGGGTGTTACAAACAGCACTGAACCTGATAACAGGTTCAACAAAATTAAGATGCAGTGGGGAACAAACATCACATAGCACAATAGGCCAACGCCAGAAGGCCGGGGCCAGGGTGCTACAAACAGCACCGAACCTGAAAACAGGTGCAACAAAATTAAGATGCAGTGGGGAACAAACATCACATAACACAACAGGCCAACGCCAGAAGGCCCAGGGCCAGAGTGCTACAAACAGCACTGAACCTGGAAACAGGTGCAACAAAATTAAGATGCACTGGGGAACAAACATCACATAGCACAACATGCCAATGCCAGAAGGTCGGGGCCAGGGGGCTACAAACAGCACCGAACCCGAAACAGGTTCAACATAATTAATAAGCAGTGCAGAATAATCACCGCACAGCACAACAGGCCAACGCCAGAAGGCAGGGGCCAGGGTGTTACAAACAGCACCGAACCTGAAATCAGGTTCAACATAATTAATAAGCAGTGCGGAATAAACACTGCACAGCACAACAGGCCAAACGCCCGGGGCGGGGGACAATGTGCTACAATGTAGCACGGAACCAGAAAACAGGTTCAACAAAAATTAATTAGCAGTGGGGGGAAAAGGTGCCTGGGTGGACAGACACCGCACAGCACAGACGAACAGGCCAACACCGTAAAGGGCCGGGGCCTGCGCTTCTAACAAGCTTAAGAAACTCAATAATGTTTCTAAGATTAATAATCAGGCCAATGCCACAAAGGGCCAGGGCCACGCTTCTAGAAGCCTCAAACTACAAAGTTTGTTAAAAATAGATAAACAGGCCAACGCCAAAAGGGCTGGGGCCAGAAAGCAGCTAAACTACAGATTCATTTAAACTGTTAGATTTTATAGGCAAACACTGGAAAACATGGGAACCAAGCCTTGATTGTTCCACCAAAAGAGAAACAAACATAGAGCAGCCATACAAAGGGAAACCAGAGGCCAGCACACGATGCCGGCCCACACAAGCCAAACCCCTACAAGGGCCAGCGCCAGGCATGTCAAAAGGACTAGCCTAAACTAAAGGGGAACAGACAATGCAGATAGGAGAAAACAACCAACAACTTTTGGGGGAAACCTGGACAGCCGGTAACCCATCCATGTTGTGGCGGCACGGGCCAGAGGGGGTAACCTCGTGACCCGATTCCCAAAAGTACTACATATTATGGTTACTGTAATTATGATTATGTTTGTATGACCATAACTGTGCAATAAAATCCCACGGCCTTTAATTGCCAACATCTACCCAATGTCTTGGGTACTACATGGGGGGCTGGGAACAAGCAGGGGGACTGGGCTCAGTGCCACCAAGGTCATGTCACCTTCCTGAAGGCATATGGGTCCACTGGTGGTTATGGGCAATGCTGCAGGGGCCTCCCAAAGCTAGGCAGGGTAACCGGTGCCCATGGCTGTCTAGGCAGGGGAGAGGGGGAGCAGCAGCCCAACAAATGGGCTAGCACTCCCCCCTCTCCTTCATAATACTACAAAGGTGAGCACAGTCGCTGCATCAGGAAACACAGAGGGAGGGGCAGGTTGTTA
Organism: Ambystoma mexicanum; assembly: GCF_040938575.1. Classification (NCBI taxonomy): domain Eukaryota; kingdom Metazoa; phylum Chordata; class Amphibia; order Caudata; family Ambystomatidae; genus Ambystoma; species Ambystoma mexicanum. The sequence goes on from NC_090929.1 coordinate 1,549,659,936, forward strand.
ATCAACACCCTGCCCTCCCCACACAGGAATGCAAAACATCAGGGCCCACCTAAGGCAGGAAGTGGACGGGGGAGCTAGGCTCAGGCACCATAAGGTGCAATAAGCTGTCAGCAGAGGCTGGCCGGGGGCTGACACTACAGCCCCCACCACACAGAATGACCCAAGGGACAGCCCCTGGGTCCTATATAATGGCTGCTGCAGCCAAAAATAAATCAGTTTGTGGACCCTGCATGGGGACCCAAACCAAAGAGTACTCTGTGCACTCAGAGTCTCTTCTTCTTTTTGCCAGAACTCTCCCACCCTAAGAAAAAGGATGAGAAGAAGGAGAAAGAAGACAGGTCACCACACGGTGACCACACTGTCGTGGGACAATAATGGTGGCACCTGGACAGCCGGTAACCCATCCATGTTGTGGCGGCACGGGCCAGGGGGGGTAACCTCGGGACCCGATGCCCAAAAGTACTACATATTATGGTTCCTGTAATTATGATTATGTTTGTATGACCATAACTGTGCAATAAAATCCCATGGCCTTTTATTGCCAACACCTACCGAATGTCTTGCGTACTACCTGGGGGCCGGGAACAAGCAGGGGGACCGGGCTCATGTCACCTTCCTGAAGCATATGGGTCCACTGGTTACAAGTGGTGATGAGTGGACCCCACCATGACTGTGGCGTGCACTGCAGGAGGCTAACCACCAGTTAAACAGGCAAAGATTCGGCCAAGGACAGCGGAGCAGTGTTTAGTGTGAGCATAGAAAACTGCACGCATTTGCTGCTAGCAAACACAGTTCGAACGCATCCCACGGCAGGAAAATGTGAGGACAGTGTTGGCAGAGTTGAAGCAGCATGCGCCACTAGCACAGAGCCATGTGTCACAGAGCAAAGAAACCGTTACAAAATAGTTCCTCATCTACCCGTACACACCCGTATTTACCTATAACTTCGTCCTCGATCCCGGCACGCAAACGCCAGCGGCCAAGCGAACATTAAAGCCCTACGTTCCATCTTAATTTCATTAAAAAGCAATGGGGCTTCATATCGTCATGCGAGCCCATGCACTTCCTGAAGAAGCCAAGCGATAGTATTAGTGAGGAGTGCAGCCATTATGGAACAGTAAAACATGTCAAAAATGCTTGTGAATTGCTGTTTAAAGTCATGAGAACTCATCAAGACATGACCCGCAGCACAAAAGGCACGTGTGAATCTGACCGTAATGACCCCCATTGGGGGTGTGCCCTGATACTGATAAAATCTAGTGCATCATGGAGGTGACATGAAGAAAGCTGTAAAAAAGGAATCGGTGGTGCATCACTATAGAATTGTTACAATAAACAATTCTAAAGATATTGATAAAAGCCCCATGTGACATGCACACGAATATAAAAACAGAATGCAGTGACTGATCATAAACGCTAATGTCTCTGAGCCTCATTACGAGTATGGGGGTAGCCATGCCGCTTTTAGAGGCATGGCTACCCCCATACAGGGTACCGGGTCTGGGTTCCTGGAATGGCCATTCCGACCTTGGAGGGCCCGGTAATTCCCTTTCCCAGGACCCGGACCTGGTACATCCCCATTCACATGTGAGCCCCCATAGGGCTCAATGGGAAGGGGAAGGATGCTAACAACGGGCCCATGACTGATGGGCCCGTTGTTAGCATCCTGGTCTGCTAGCGGGTATCGCTAAGGACGCCTGGTTTTACCAGACGTCCGTAGCGGGACCCGCAAGCAGACCTCGTAATGAGGCGGTAGAGGGTTAACGGTGTGGCAGCTCTACTGGCACCGTTAACCTTCTACTGCACTCATTGTAATAAGGCCCTCTGTTTCTAAAACAGATCACTCCGCAGCTCCAGGTTGAAAGTCACACAGGCACGTGACATGTAACAGTACTACTGATTGGGAGAAAATGCATTAAAGAAGCCACTATAGGATTACATCCGTAGAGTACAACACAAATTAACACATAGTGCATTGGAAATTGTATGCCACAGCATGTCCAGTTGTCATGACAACCACAGATACTGCTTCTTGGAGTTCTGTTCTTTTTGTAGCAATATTTTTGCGAAATTTGGTGGCTTATGCCACCAAAATGCACCTAAACTGAAAATACATAGATAACAGTGTGCTTCAAAACCTTACAAGTCAATGATCCTCCTGTACATTTACCAACCACAATGTCTGCTTGCATCCTGATTCTGGGGTAAATCCAGAATGTTGTGTAGTATGTATATATTTCCATTGACAATCCTTCTGACCTCCCATGCACTTTAATGGCCTCATCCCAGAGTGTTGCATGTGTTTCCTAAGACAAAGCATAAATTAGTGTACTCTCAGGTTTTATGTCCTTAAGCTTCTGTCATGGCGATCTTCTGTATGAACTCCTGTCTCTATGATATGCATGGTTATGCATGTATGGCTATTGGGACTCACAATGCCATTACACTGCAATATCTATCAGCCCTTTCTCATCTCCACCATGCACTTCGGGCATTCCACCTAAGTATGGACATGCTCTCTTTGTTGTCCATACACTGAGACAATAATTGGGCTATAAGATGTGAGTCAGCTTCTTTGCCATATACCATGTTATTCCATGCTCATTTTATTTTCTAAAACTATTCCATGCACGTTTCACTACACTCAATCTTGAAAGCAACAGTCATGATGTGGTTGACTGGACATAAATGTACTTCGTTTACAATTGCATTTTCATTTAGGAATAGTTAAATAGGCTTTCCTGAGTTTAACAGCATTGATGGTTTTTTGAAAGACAGCCTCACCAGTGTTTGAAATATAGAAGAGGTAGGGCCCTTACCCAATGCCCCTTTCTACCCTATGCCCCAGTTTATGGTAATGCAAAGGCAAGCCTTAGCTTAAGCTCTTATACCCAATCCATATTTTACAGTTCACTTTCTGCAAGTAAACAACCACTTCTTCCCTTTCTCCTTGTAAAGGAAGAACATTGACCCACATATTTCTGGACTCCTACTTTTACAAATGAGACTGCAAAGTCACTCACATACTGTGCAGTATTTAACTGTGGCAGGTTGTATGTGTTCTGCGGGAGTTGCACATAGTGGCAGACCGAGCGGGGGCTACTGGTGAAAGCCCAAGAATAAGAGGGAATCAGTAAGCAATATCTGACTATTGTTCCGGCAACCTCCAAATCTCATTGGAGCTGCAATTGAATTCTAATGGGAAATTCAGGACCAGACACATTTCCTGAAAGTAATATGTGAAATTGAGAAGAGTTTTGATGGACCAGAAATCTCACAGGAGCTGCATCTAAAATATTCCAAGAATTCCACGCACTGCCTCTACAAAAGGAGTAACATAACATCTGAATAACACTGCAACAATGGTAAAACTGTGGGGGGGACTTAGGAGAGAAGAAAGTTATCTGGAAACCAGCAGGCACGTGTGGCACTTCGAGAAACGTCAGAGTAAATCCCAAGGTGACAGGAGGGTCAATGCACTTCCCAGGAGGAGCCAGACCAGACCTAGGTCCATGAGATCAGCAGTAACTTGTGGACATGCCAGTGACCTCTGCCAAACAATTCCAGGAAGAAGAGAAACCTCAAGGGATAAAACATAGCAGATCTCAACCTAGGATTCCAGAGGTATAGCCAAGAAATCAGATTCACTTTCCAAATCTCCAGAAGTCCCTTCCAAGAAGGGAGAAATGACGCAAGACAGTTCCAAGACTACCCGCTCCACCCCACCATTTTGATGGATAGGGTTTTTAATAAACGGAATATCTTTTTAAAAGTCATACCACCAACGAGTAATTAATTAAAATACAGTATAATTACTTGCATTTTCACAGCACCACTGAGAACTGACTTGGTTTCTCCAATATCGAGTTCCTGTAAGTGTGCATGTCTAAAAGAGTGGTGTGAAGTGTGAACTATGCTCTACACTACCTGCTGCTACTATCTTATCACCTCACTCTAATCATGTACAGCAAACCTCCCTGCGACAATGTGTCTCTCCGTTGGTGTGATGCAACTTCCTCACCCCATAAAGGCTCAACTGTCCACCTGATGCACTGCATTCTTATTTGACCCTGATTCCAGGCCCATTACGTAGGGCCCCTGTGATCTGTGAGTCTTGAAGATTACTGCTCCATCCTTAACTGCCGTCATCCTAAGCCTTGCAGTCTCATGCCAACTGTAGGCCCAAAGCTGTCCATCTGATGCTGGGCTAAAATGCATCCATCATTGTGTACCAATAGATTAGGGAAGAGCCCATCCTGGCTTAAATCATCAGTTGCTGTAATATACCATTGTACACATGTTTGCATTAAGAGAAAAAAACAACAACACAATACATTGAATGTATCTCTATACAAAGCCTACCCTTTATCTTAATTAATTTGGACACCCGGTGGTCAAGATCTCAAATTACTCCTAACAGATACCGTTGGCTACACACTTATCATTAGCCTCTACAATGCTAGCAATGTTATGATCAAAGACTGTGGCCTAACTTCTGGGCCTTTGAAACAGGATTTGAACACCCCCGATCCTGAGCTTTTGCAACAAAATATCACTCCTAGGCAAATCAACCACCTGGTCTCCCACAAAATGACTAGCCCAATGAGGTCACCTGTACCACCAACAAAACCATTGTTCATTTGCCATTGCCTGTGGAACTCATAGCCGATTGATCTCTATGAATTGAGAACTTGTTGGACTTTCGACATAAAGTAAAGACCTTATTGTTTCCACCATGAGTATGATGGCTGTGAGGGTGTAGGGGAAAGAGTCTCTGTTGCTACTTTTTTGGGTCACTCTGTACCCACATCTTCAGCGCCTTCATACCACCTACAAATACCATGTGAGGTGATTGTCTGTGCGACCATACTGTACCCATACCTGGTAAAATGTTAATCCACACTGACCTTCTGTTTTTGTGATTATGTATCAGTGTCTAGCAAAGTTATTTTTTGTCTTCTTTGACTTGGGGCAAAATATAATGCGTATTTACCTTTTTCCTATATGCTGGGGTATGTTAACACACCTGGTCTAATGAGCCTTAACATCATTAGCTCTAATTGACCCAGCTGACATGCCTCATTCATCTCAAAGTCACCAGGCTAGTTTCAGACCCAGTCGATGAGGCCACCCACAGCCTGGAACCCCTCTTCTCAATGCACTCAGATCAACAGCTCTTACTCCCAATGTCCATCGTGGTCCGATCACACCTCGACTCATCTGGACATACCCAGAGAGATCTGCTGATTATGAGCTCTCATTGGTGGCATTCATTTTCTCTTATTTCAAGAATCTACAAAAAACATCAACCCTGGTCAACCATTCATCAACCACAGGTTGCCCCATATTGAGTTTCTCTCAGTTTCCCCTTGGTCTTAGATGAGCTCAAAGGTGTAGTAATGCACACCCAGGACGTATGGACAATGATGGCAGGCTTAATACCATTTTGACCAACATCTGCCCCTATTTCCTCTGATTACAAAACAAGATTACCACATCTTGTTTTCTGACTGATCTCTTAACTCTTATGAAATATTCACCTATACACATACATGGGATTTTTAATCTCATGTTCTTTTAAATCACTTGCTTACTGTGTGCAGTTGATGCCGGGAAAAGTACAGATATGCATACATGTTACATGATCAACAGAGCAGGCAGATTTCGAAAAAGATATATGATACAAATCCTCTGCAACTCAGATTCCATGTCCTAATGTGCGTTCGCTTTCATTTGCAAGTGAAAACAGGATAGGAAGGTATAGAGTAACATTTTATTGGACCGATAGGGCGTGTTGCTTGAAAGGTAAACTTCAGTGTTTGGACACTGGCTCCTAGTTAAGTGCGGATGAGTTGAGAGAGCTAATTGATCCCGAAGAGACAGCAAACGATGGCATGTTTGGACCGTACAAACATTCCTTAGGACACTCACAGGCCGATTCATGGAATAATTAGCGCGGCGCAAGTGGGCAAAAACGTGCGAATCGCAGTGGAATAGCGAAAATCGCAGTGCAAGTGCGAAAATCGCACGAAAAGCAGCGCCCATCGATTCATGGAAGGCCGTGCGCGAGAAAACCAGCGGATGTGCGAAAAAAATGTGCGCGGCGCACGTTGGCGCACAGGCCATCTAACTGCGTGCGCCAGGTCACAGCGAAAATCGCACAGGCCACAGCGAAAATCGCACATAGCGCGGCGCACGCAACAAAAGTAGGCGGAACACGGGCGTAACACTCGGAATGGGGAACAACTTGCCAAAACGTGGGCGTCACGGGGGAAGTACAGGGCACAAGTGCGCGGAACGCCCACACGCTCGCCTACAACACGTATTCATGGAATAGAATAGGGCAAAAAAGCGCACGCTCAAACCAGCGCACAGGCACAAACACGACCGCCACAAGAAAGCAGGCGGTAGCGTTTCTGCGGCTGTAAGAAATGTGCGCCAAAAGGTGCGCCAACAAATAGCACCTATATACTGCCATGATGAATGTCCTATACTGTGGCCATCCAGGACAAATGACGTGCAAAGGGGTACCCACAAACACGGACACCCGCTGACCAAAAATACGTGTTTGTGTATACCGGGGTGCGCGGGAAGTCTCACACGCGATTTGGCCGGGTACGTGGATTTCAGGGGTGCGCGGGAAGTTCCACACGCGATTACATCAGGGTACGTGTATTTCAGGGGTGCGCGGGAAGTTCCACGCGCGATTTCATCAGGGTACGTGTATTTCAGGGGTGCGCGGGAAGTTCCACACGCGATTGGCCCAGTGCGAGCAGGGTACGTGTATTTCAGGGGTGCGCGGGAAGTTCCACACGCAATTTCAGCAGGGTACGTCTATTTCAGGGGTGCGCGGGAAGTTCCACACGCGATTGGGCCAGTGCGAGCAGGGTACGTGTATTTCAGGGGTGCGCGGGAAGTTCCACACGCGATTTCATCAGGGTACGTGTATTTCAGGGGTGCGCGGGAAGTTCCACACGCGATTGGCCCAGTGCGAGCAGGGTACGTGTATTTCAGGGGTGCGCGGGAATTTCCACACGCGATTTCAGCAGGGTACGTCTATTTCAGGGGTGCGCGGGAAGTTCCACACGCGATTGGGCCAGTGCAAGCAGGGTACGTGTATTTCAGGGGTGCGCGGGAAGTTCCACACGCGATTGGCCCAGTGCGAGCAGGGTACGTGTATTTCAGGGGTGCGCGGGAAGTTCCACACGCGACTTCATCAGGGTACGTGTATTGCAGGGGTGCGCGGGAAGTTCCACACGCGATTGGGCCAGTGCGAGCAGGGTACGTGTATTTCAGGGGTGCGCGGGAAGTTCCACACGCGATTGGCCCAGTGCGAGCAGGGTACGTGTATTTCAGGGGTGCGCGGGAAGTTCCACACGCGATTTCATCAGGGTACGTGTATTGCAGGGGTGCGCGGGAAGTTCCACACACGATTGGGCCAGTGCGAGCAGGGTACGTGTATTTCAGGGGTGCGCGGGAAGTTCCACACACAATTTCAGCAGGGTATGTGTATTTCAGGGGTTCTGGGGAGTACCACACGTGAATTGGCCGTGTGGGTCCTCCCAGGTGTAGGCTCCACAACCTCCTCGGACCCTGCAGGCAGCCCACACCACGGGGGACTACCCTGCACCTCAACTCATGTCCCGCAGGCAGCCCATCCACCATGGGCATGCCCCCCAGCCAACCCACATGTCACCTTGCACTACTGATCAACAATGCATGTCTCCCACCACCCCCACCCCCCAGCAGTGCAGGGGCACCCTCTACCAGGCCCTCACTCATGTCTCCCACCACCCCCACCCCCCAGCAGTGCAGGGGCACCCTCCACCAGGCCCCCACTCATGTCTCCCACCACCCCCACCCCCCAGCAGTGCAGGGGCAGCCTCCACCAGGCCCCCACTCATGTCTCCCACCACCCCCACCCCCCAGCAGTGCAGGGGCATCCTCCACCAGGCCCCCACCCATGTCTCCCACCACCCCCACCCCCCAGCCACCAGGGGCAGCCTCCACCAGGTCCCCACTCATGTCTCCCACCACCCCCACCCCCCAGCAGTGCAGGGGCATCCTCCACCAGGCCCCCACCCATGTCTCCCACCACCCCCACCCCCCAGCCACCAGGGGCAGCCTCCACCAGGCCCCCACCCATGTCTCCCACCACCCCCACCCCCAGCAGTGCAGGGGCAGCCTCCACCAGGCCCCCACTCATGTCTCCCACCACCCCCACCCCCCAGCAGTGCAGGGGCAGCCTCCACCAGGCCCCCACCCATGTCTCCCACCACCCCCGCCCCCCTGCCACCATGGGCAGCCCCCACCAGGCCCCCACTCATGTCTCCCACCACCCCCACCCCCCAGCAGTGCAGGGGCACCCTCCACCAGGCCCCCACTCATGTCTCCCACCACCCCCACCCCCCAGCAGTGCAGGGGCAGCCTCCACCAGGCCCCCACTCATGTCTCCCACCACCCCCGCCCCCCAGCAATGCAGGGGCAGCCTCCACCAGGCCCCCACTCATGTCTCCCACCACCCCCACCCCCGAGGAGTGCAGGGGCAGCCTCCACCAGGCCCCCACTCATGTCTCCCACCACCCCCACCCCCGAGGAGTGCAGGGGCAGCCTCCACCAGGCCCCCACCCATGTCTCAAACCACCCCACCCCCCTGCCACCATGGGCAGCCTCCACCAGGCCCCCACTCATGTCTCCCACCACCCCCACCCCCCAGCAGTGCAGGGGCAGCCTCCACCAGGCCCCCACCCATGTCTCCCACCAACCCCACCCCCCTGCCACCATGGGCAGCCCCCACTCATGTCTCCCACCACCCCCACCCCCCAGCAGTGCAGGGGCACCCTCCACCAGGCCCCCACTCATGTCTCCCACCACCCCCACCCCCCAGCAGTGCAGGGGCAGCCTCCACCAGGCCCCCACTCATGTCTCCCACCACCCCCACCCCCCAGCAGTGCAGGGGCATCCTCCACCAGTCCCCCACCCATGTCTCCCATCACCCCCACCCCCCAGCAGTGCAGGGGCAGCCTCCACCAGGTCCTCACAATCCCCAATCTTGTGCGTAATGGTCAGCCTCCACAGCCAAAAAGCCCTACCAAGTAACCCATTCACCCACATGGAAATGGAAATTACATGTTACACCCCAATGTTCATGAAGCTAATGAACCCATGTCCGTCACACACAATGGTTGCAATTGAATGGGAAAACACCCAACATGACATGCATGAAACCAATGAGATGATACCACACAGTGAAGTATGGAAACAAAATTGTATTGAAAAAAAAAAAATGCAAAAGAAAGGAAACAAGCTACAATGTGAATGAGAAAAAATAAGCTTGCTGTCCGTATAAAAACCAAAACATGCAAATCAGAAACCAAAAAAAATGTGTCCAAAGTCAAATGTAAAAAAATCTACATGCAACAAAGAACAATGTAAAAAACTACCAAGGGTCCATGAGCCCAACTGAACAAAGGAAACCTACTAAAAAAACCTACCTAAAAATCAACTATATACAAAAAGTGGAGCAGTGTCCGTCGACTCCAAATCATATTAAGAAACAAAGGAAACCTAAAACTAAAGAACTATATACAAAGGCGGCGGGCAAGTCCAGCGGCTCACTCCGTGGTGTCCCGGGCCAGGGCATCATCGAACTCCTGTTCGATGTCCCGGAGGCAGTCCAGTTCCGTGGCCCCGAGGGTCCGCAGGGACGACGCCGTGTCCTCCTCCAACCCCCTGCGGATTGCCTCGAGGCACTCGGCCCGCCTCAGGGCCCTCCGCATGGAGTTCTCCGCCCTGACCATTGTGAGCTGCGCCTCTTCCGCCCGCCGCCGCTCCGCACCTATGGCGTGGCCCAACCGCTGCCACACGGAAGACACTCTCTGTCCTGGGTCCCCCTGCCCTCCGGCCGATGCCTGCCCCTCCGATGTCGAAAGCCCTGAGCCTTCATGTCTCCCACCATGTTGCTGCTGCTGCTGCTGCTGCTCTGCCTCAGCCCGTGCACTGCCTCCTGCTGCCTGCACAACCTCCGCTGGCTGGGATGCAGTTGTTGATGTGGCCACCCCTGCTGGACCTCCGACTCCCGACTGTGGCAGGGATGCCTCCTCCACCAGCCTGGCCGCACCGTCAGAGGCAGCTCCACAGGGCACCCAGGTGACTGATGGGTGGGAAGATGGCACAGAGGACGACTGGCGCGTAGGGGGTCCAGTTGAGGAGGCGGTCGGAGCAAGCCCCATCAGATGGCGGAATCCGGCCTGGGTGACCTGTCCCAGCAGGCTGACGTGGTCAATGAGCCATTCGAGATGACGTGCAGTCTCTCCATGAAAAGACTGCAGGTCACCTCGCATGGCCCGTTGACGCAACGCCACACCAGCCAGGACAGGCTCAACCCGGACCTGGATGGCCACGTCCGCAGGCAGAGGAAGGCCAGTTGACGTCAGCTCATCCCCTGCCTGAAAACGGGTCTGGACGTAGGCATCCCTGCTGGTGCAAGATGATGCAGGGACAGGATCGGGGACAGGATTGCACACAGGCACCTCCGCGGCGGCCTGTGCTGCCTCCTGTCCCTGGTCCTGCACTGCACCACTAGCACCAGTGGGATCCCCACCTCCAGACCCCGTCTCTGGTGCTTGCACGGCCTCCTCCTCCACCAAACCCCCCACCAACCTGGATGACTCCCTGCCATCTTCCACTGTTGGGCCCTGTGGGGTCCCAGCTGCCCCTTCTGCTGCGGAGGAGTCCAACTGCAACCTCCGCCTCTTGGACCTCCCCCCGGCAGCTGCGGCCTGGGACGCGGCACCGGACTCCTCACTCCCCGACGAGATGACAACACGGGAGGGGAGCCGGGCCTTGCGTCTCCGGCTGGCGGTCGGATCCCCGCCGCTGTGCTCCACAGCACCTTCTCCGCCCTCTTCATCAGTTGACGCTGCAGACAGGGAGAAACAAAACACAGGCATCAGGGCACTGTACAATGGACACATACACACATGACAGTTGCACATGAGTGGCATTGGCAAACCTCAGACATGTCATCACAATCCCCAACACACATGTCATTGCAACTCGCACACATGAGCCATACCACAGCCATATCGCAACTGCCACCACCATCCCTACACATACAACAGCATCAGCAGCCAAAGGGGAGCCAGACATCACATGCAACACAGGAAGTGCACCACACATGTACACACACCACCACACTTGCATGCATGTCTACACCTCTGCCAAGTGTCGCACTGTTCAGACGGGCATCCATGTCACATCTGCCAATCAGGCTTCCATATACCGCTGTCACATGCATCCATGTTACATCACTGTTGCACCCTTGTCAAATACACACACATGCACATGTACACAGTGCTCGTACATGCAGCCGAAAACAACATACATGTCTGACATGACGGACATGTCTACTTACATACACATTCATCCAAACATGTGTGCACGCACAAATGCATTTGGCATGCAAGCCTACACACACAAGCACCATCCATGTCTCACACATTACAGCCCTCGCATGTGTCAGCCCCACGGCCCTGTACACCCCCACCCATACTCGGCCCCATACAAACAGATGTGCAACCTGCACAATACCGAATAATCACCACACGCACTGCTCACAATCAGGATGCATGTACACTCACCGCTCGACTCCAGACGGGTCTGCTTCTCTAGGACCTGGACGTGGAGCGCTGGGGATATGCGTTCCAGGACCCCCATCTGTTCTTCCGACAAGTGGCCCCGGCGCCCCTTGGCATCCGCTGCCTTCAAGAGGCGCCGGGCCTTGTTCAGGGTCCTGGACCTGAAGTCCTCCCAGCGCTTCCTGACATGTTGTAAGTCCCGGACTGCCACCCCCTCCGCGTTGATGGCAGTCAAGATGTCAGTCCAGATCCGAGTCTGTCCTTCCTTGTCGGCGCGGGAACTTCCGAAGAGGGCATCATACTGCCCCAGGACTTGCTCCACCAGGACACCAACTTCGGTGGCACTGAAGCTGGTGCCCCTCTGCCTCTCTGGCCGGGGGTTGTCAGTGGTCACAGATGGTGTTTGCCCCGACATGACAACCCCAGAGGCAGGAGTGGGTGGGCAACTGGGTCCTGGGGCTGGGCTGTGGAGCGATGGAATTCCAGTCGGGAGTCTTCGGTTCCAGCAGGGGTGGTCACAGCAACAGCACCCCTGGCTGATGTGCAGGCAGCAAATGGCAGTGCACGTGGGCAGCAGGCAGTCAGGCAGCAGCAGATGGCAGGTGGGAGCGTGCTCGGGGCTCTGGGGGGCAGTAGTTCGGCCTTCTGGGCAGGAGCGTGGTCTTCCGTGTGCTTACGCGTGGCCAGCTTGGTACGGAGTGATTTGGCACGTGAAAATCCTGCACGTCAGCGTGAAAATCGAGGAAAGGCCCTTAGCGCGTAAGCGCGTCAGCACGCATACGCGATTCTATTGGACCAAAGGCCCTCAGCGCGTAAACGCGTCAGCACGCATACGCGATTCTATTGGACCAAAGGCCCTCAGGGCGTAAACGCGTCTGTGACGTGACCCGCACGGGTGTTTCCCACACAGCACGTGATGACAGAGCACACGTGGAAAGACTGCACGTCAGAGTGTCATCGCGTGTAATTGGACAGCACATCAGAGTGTCATCGCGTGTAATTGGACAAAAGTGCGCGTACACGCGATTGGCCTATGTACGTGTATATCAGGGGTGCCCGGACACTTACACACGCAAGTACGTCAGCGCACCTGTATCCCGGGGTGTGCAGGAATTTCCACACGCTATTGGACTGGGTACTGGATTTCAGGGGTGCGCGGGTCACACGCTCGCCTACAACACGCACAACGCATAAATTTGCGCGCTAACAAAATAACAAGCTCAGACCCAGGATGAACATACTGTTCCTAGCAGCAGTGGGCGTGGGCTACCAAAGGAGGAGGAGGAGGATAGTCAGGGCCAGAATATTCACACCCAGAACCAGCCTTTTCGGGATGCCTGATGACCAGGTGCATGGGAGGTACAGGTTTCCACCACACATTATACTGGACCTGGTGAGTGAGTGGGAGGATGACCTCACATCACCCACCCTGTGCTCTCAAGCGCTCAGCCCCCTGGAGAAGGTCCTCAATGTACTGCACTTCTTAGCCACTGGATCATTTCAGTGGACAAGTGCCATTGTGGGTGGTGTATCACAGGCCACCCAGTCACGCTGCCTACACCAGGTCTTGAACATCATCACTGCACGGCCATGAGTCCGCAGGCACATATACCTGCCCAGAACACCTGCAGAAAGGCATGCTGCCGCCCTGGATTTTTACGGTGTGGCACGATTCCCCAAAGTGCTAGGTGCCATCGACTGCACCCATGTGGCTCTACGTCCCCCCAGGGCATTAGAGCACATCTATAGGAACCGCAAGCACTAGCATTCCATCAACGTGCAGGTAGTATGTAATGCAAAGGGAATCATCACCTCAGTATATGCCAACTATCCCGGGTCAACCCACGACAGCTTCATTTACCGAATGTCCACCCTAAGCCGGGACCTAGAAGCTGGGCGGCATGGCGATACATGGCTGCTTGGTGAGTATGAATGCCACTGCACATGCATGCATGTCAGATACTGAGCAAGGTCACAACCCCACCAATGATACCAATCACCACCTCCACAGGGGACAGTGCCTACCCTCTCAGCCCCCACATGATGACGCCAATTCGGAACCCCACCACGCCACCCCAGGTAAGATATAACACAGCCCACATTACAACCCGGGGCATAGTGGAGCGCACATTCGGAGTGCTAAAGTCACGCTTTCGCTCCCTTGACCGTTCTGGCGGCCAGCTGTTGTACGCTCCCCCAGTAGTGTGCAGGATCATAGTGGCAGCATGTGTCCTGCACAACGTTGCAACACGCCGGGGCCTGGCCGTGGACATGGTGGTGGCACCACATCCCCAACCACATGCACAGCTGCTGCGCATGGGAGGGGAAAGGGCACGGGGGGAGGCAGCCCGTACACAGCTAGTGGCTAATTACTTCACATAGAAATCACACCCCTGTGGAGTGCACACTGCCCTGGCACATTCCATCTGACAATCAATGATGACTCAACCTGACACTGATCCTGAATGTCTGGAGAATCAACCGTGAAAACCATATCAGCCTGAGATTGTTCACCTGGAAGTGTCACAATGTGTGCATCCCTACCCACACAGACACCACCAATGCAGTTTTGTGAAGTTACACATTCAAGCAGCTAAAATGAATACCCACTTGCAAAATGCAACAAGAGGACAGTGCCATGTCAGCCAACCCAACCCCAGCACCGCCACACGACACACCGTGCCATGTCATGCTATTTGCAGGTAAACAAAGTAATCCCCACAACATGACACTAGTGTCACAATGTACAGTGTCCCTATTAGAAACTTGCAACACCTGAAATGCTCACAGTAATGCCGGACCAACAACAAACTTGAGCACGTTCTACCATTAACATGACACCACAAATGTTAAATATTAGTAGTCTCACCACCTGGAAATGCCTGCACTCCCACCACTACCAACTGTGCAGTGTTGGCGCCATGTAGAGTTGTAGGTGCACTGCTGCCAACATGGACCCCATCTCCAGACTAGAGGTCCTGGTGTAGACATGAGGAAGGGACCTGCAAATTGGGAGGTAGACACAGAAGATGAGTTACACATCAATGCAACATTCAGTGTACAACACAACAGCAATATGCACTAGGAATGTATACACAGTATTGACTACAGACTGCCCACACAGCTCATGGGAGTCCAACGTCACTTTGTAATTCACTGTCACTTGGGCACACCCTTTGCAAGCCCATGGAAACGGGAAGCAGGAGGGGTGTGTGTGACTCAAACCCAAGCATCTGAACCAAATACATTACAAGCCTGCATGTGCCCAGCCACAATTCAGCGTATGCCCACAGGAACCACGGAAGCCAACAAATCGTCCCAAAAAAATTGGGAATAAAAATAAAAATAAAAATAAAAATAAAAGAAAAATCAAAAATGGCCATTGATGGGCCCGGGGGGGTTGGGGAGGCCACCCAGGAGGTCCGAGGACAGGATGCACACCAGAACCCACCTGCGTGGATCCTGGGAAAAGAAAACACCTCCATGGGCTCATGGCCCACACGGCTACCCTATTGTGGGAGTATCACTGCTGTCGCTATTATCACCCTGTGCAGCTGCATCCGGAGGTGGTTGCACTATGGGAGGCAGCCCACGCAAGGCCCTAGTCTGCTCCTCCATGGCTGCAAGCATGCGGGTGTGGTAGGTCTGGTTCTGGAGGATGAGTGTGCGGAGGTCCCCATGCAACAACTCACGGGATGCCCGGACCTCCGCCCTCGTTGCCTGCATCTCAGCTGAGAGCGTACGGGTGAGACGCTCCAGCTGCTGTTCCGTCCTTTGGTGTGTTGAAGCCTCAAGATCAACAAGAGTCGTCCTGAGGTGAAGGAGCTCCTGCCTCAGGGCTTCCCTGTGGCCCTGGGACTCAATGGAGATGGCCTCCTGCAGAGTCGCCAGTGCCGCCCGCCTGTCCCTGTTGGACCCCAACATGTCCTCCCTGTGTGACTGGCAGATGGAGTCGGTTGCCTGCTCTAGTCGCTCCATCAGCCTTTCAGGGGGGACAATGGAAGTGGCCACCCTATCCATGGCCTGAGCCATCATCTCGGATGATGCTGCCTGTTGGGTTGCCATACCATAAATGGATTGCTCCCATGCGGTATTGCCAGGTGGCGTACGGCCACCACGTCGGCGGGCACCACACCTGTCTGGGGCAAGGCGAACTGCGCCTTGCTGTGCCGGCACTGCCTGAGGCTGCAGGACTGCATTCCCCCTCTGATCTGCTGGCCCAGGAACAGGATCAGATGTCGCGGAGTGTGACCCTGCATCCGTAACCACCAAAGGCGTAGCTGTCAACACTGACATCCCCATTGAGGGTTCTGACCCTGGTGCAGGTGGGTGGGACAGAACAGAATCCCTCCCTGGAACACTCACCTGCGACGGCACGTAGGTCTCATCCGAATCAACACCTGAGTACAGCTCGGGGGAGGTGCAGCCAGAGACACCCCTTGAGAGCACGACCTGCAGCACTTGTGGGTTCTCACCCACCACCACACCACGTCCCTCACTGGTGTTTGGTTGGCCCTCGGACCCCTCCTGGGTCTGCACCATCTCCACAACCCCAGCAGTATCAGGTGCGTCTTCCCCTGCAAAGACATAAAAACAAAGAAATGGAAACAGGCATTAGCACCATGGCACACAATGAGGGCTGAGAAGCAAGAGAACCAGTACTTGATTGACACATGTCCCACATGACTAAAACCCTCCCATGCATGCACCCTCACTGCGTATGAAGGGCAGGCAAATGGCACACACTGATGACACCAAGATGGAAGATGAACACATTTCCTGCATGCTGCCTGGCAGTGGCATCACACATTGGCCTGTGATTGCCAGGTGAAACACACATGCCATCACACAGATGGCATGTACCATTGCTATTGAGTGAAGATGGAGAGGAGGGCAGCACCTATTCATTCAGTCCAGTTCCCGCATGTAATAGCTTTTCTAATTCAAACAGGTCAGATTCTTCACCTGGAGCTGCCAGTCCGAAATGGTCCAATTGCACAGGGACATGTTTGAACAAATGATATCCAGGTAACAAAGTCACTCCACTTTACCATAGCCATGTCAGACATGTGACTAGAGGACTGTGACATGCCTAGTAAAAGTGGTGGAATGCAAACAATCTGACTAAATGAACAGTGAATAATTAAGCAACAATGTTGTGGCAAGGTGACACTTCAAGGGCAACTGGCGTGCAGTTGGGCTAGATGTCTACTGTTGGCAGAAGGGATACTGCTATGGCCAAATGCAGCTGCGCAGGATGTATTGCATGAAGCACATGGCTGACCCATACGACTCAGGCGCACACACTCTCACCTGGCTCACAAACAGAAGCCCTCACACACACCATGCACATGGATGACACAAACATGCATGTGCACTCACCGGACAATGCCTCGTAATCAGCCAAATCTCCCACGCCTTGGATCTGTTCCTCCGTGACGTAGGTCCCAGCGACTGACTCATGTGGAGTGAGTTCCATGTCTACTACTGGAGACCCACCTCCAGTCACTAGAGTTGAGGCATGACTTGAGGCCAGCTTACACTTTGCCCTGCGCTTTAGGTCATTCCAGCGCTTATAGCAATCATTGGCTGTGCGCCTCACGATTCCAAGGGCACTTACGATGTCCGCAACGGTCTGCCAGTGTGCCTGGCGTTGTGCAGGTGTGGTCTTGGATCCTGCAACAATGACCATCTCGTTGTCATGTGCGGACACATACTCGACAAGTGCATTCAGTTCGTCATCCGTGAAGCTGGGCTTCCTGGACGGGCCGGACTGTGTAGCCGTGTCTGGGGCATCAGCCTGTGCCGGACGAGCACTCTTCCTCTTCCGCTTGGAAGGTGGTGGTGATCCTGAGTGTCCTGCGCCGCTCTGGACACTAGGGGCAGGAGCCCTGGTGGACTCTGTATCAGGAGTGTGGGATTGCACACTCAGCATGGGAGTTGGTGCAGGCATTGGCTCTAGTGTGATGGTGTCAGGGGGAATGTCAGCAGCATGGACTAGGACCGACACTGTCCTGGCTGGGTGTGTGAGGGCTGGGGTGGATGGAGCCGCAGCTGCCCCTGCAGACTCTCCGCCCTGCCTACTTGGTGCAGCAGATGACCTTGCTGCCCCAGATGCACGTGGCATGGTGACATCAATGTGCACCAGCGCATGTGTCATAGGCCTGCTGACCTGGAAGTCAGCCATGGAGTCAGCCAGGTCTGGTGCCACAATGGGCTGGTCCAACAAGGGCTGAGCATGGATGGTGTCAGCCACATCAGCCTCAACGGGAGGGGGGGGGATTATGGGTGCCCTTGACTGGTCCTCCACACATGGGGGGACAGGCTCACCCTGCAAGTAACGACCACGTCCCCTACCGGATCCACCACGGCCACCACTTGTGGCTCTTCCACCTTTGCCACCCTTACGGAATCCTCGCCTCCCAGCCATGGCACTGATGTTAATGTGCGTATGGGAGTGGCTGTAAACTATTGTCCTGGGCAATTGGGGGTCAAAGGGGTTGGGTACCAGATGGTAATTGTACCCTAGTGCTCTTGCAAGGCTGATTGTAACCCCTGGGGAAAGATGACGGGTCATGCTACGCACAGGAGCCCCAAAAAAGGGAGATGACGTGCACGCAACCCCTCCTAGACCACGTGTGCAGAAAGAAAAACCTGCACTACGCTGTGGCACCCAGTAACACAAGAATGAACGTATGCGTGTCACACGCAGCCTAGAATGACCTCTGAAGGGGTAGGCTACACACGGGGCAAGCACAGATGTTCGATACGTGCGTGACTCACCGTCTGCCAGGTAAAAGAGCGTGTAAAAGGAGCGCGTTTGGTTGGCAACACCCCCGCCAAAAGAAGATTTGTACGCTGTCTGAGGAGACAGGACAACAGTAGAAGGGAACACTGTTTGAGGGAACAGGCCCAGGTAAACCAGTAAAAGAGAGAAAATAGAAAAAGCTGTCAGAGGTAACAGGGAATACGAACTTGAAACGCCGTGAAGTAAATCGCGTGTGAAACGACAAGAAGTACAGAATTCACCCACTCGCTCTCCACGAAAAGCACGTACAAGGAAATGGTGTTCTGCGCGTACCTTTTATACAGGCCCACACGTCCAGCGTCACTTACGCGGCGTGTACGCGCTAGGGCCATTTCCACCAATTACACGCTTTGTCACTTATGCGTGTAGGGCCATTTCCACCAATTACACGCTTTGTCACTTATGCGTGTAGGGCCATTTCCACCAATCACACGCAATGACACTCTGACGTGCAGTCTTTCCACGTGTGCTCTGTCATCACGTGCTGTGTGGGAAACACCCGTGCGGGTCACGTCACAGACGCGCTTACGCGCTGAGGGCCTTTGGTCCAATAGAATCGCGTATGCGTGCTGACGCGCTTACGCGCTAAGGGCCTTTCCTCGATTTTCACGCTGACGTGCAGGATTTTCACGTGCCAAATCACTCCGTACCAAGCTGGCCACGCGTAAGCACACGGAAGACCACGCTCCTGCCCAGAAGGCCGAACTACTGCCCCCCAGAGCCCCGAGCACGCTCCCACCTGCCATCTGCTGCTGCCTGACTGCCTGCTGCCCACGTGCACTGCCATTTGCTGCCTGCACATCAGCCAGGGGTGCTGTTGCTGTGACCACCCCTGCTGGAACCGAAGACTCCCGACTGGAATTCCATCGCTCCACAGCCCAGCCCCAGGACCCAGTTGCCCACCCACTCCTGCCTCTGGAGTTGTCATGTCGGGGCAAACACCATCTGTGACCACTGACAACCCCCGGCCAGAGATGCAGAGGGGCACCAGCTTCAGTGCCACCGAAGTTGGTGTCCTGGTGGAGCAAGTCCTGGGGCAGTATGATGCCCTCTTCGGAAGTTCCCGCGCCGACAAGGAAGGACGGACTCGGATCTGGACTGACATCGTGACTGCCATCAACGCGGAGGGGGTGGCAGTCCAGGACTTACAACATGTCAGGAAGCGCTGGGAGGACTTCAGGTCCAGGACCCTGAACAAGGCCCGTCCCCTCTTGAAGGCAGCGGATGCCAAGGGGCGCCGGGGCCACTTGTCGGAAGAACAGATGGAGGTCCTGGAACGCATATCCCCAGCGCTCCACGTCCAGGTCCTAGAGAAGCAGACCCGTCTGGAGTCGAGCGGTGAGTGTACATGCATCCTGATTGTGAGCAGTGCGTGTGGTGATTATTCGGTATTGTGCAGGTTGCAGATCTGTTTGTATGGGGACGAGTATGGGTGGGGGTGTACAGGGCCGTGGGGCTGACACATGCGAGGGCTGTAATGTGTGAGACATGGATGGTGCTTGTGTGTGTAGGCTTGCATGCCAAATGCAGTTGTGCGTGCACACATGTTTGGATGAATGTGTATGTAAGTAGACATGTCCGTCATGTCAGGCATGTATGTTGTTTTCGGCTGCATGTACGAGCACTGTGTACATGTGCATGTGTGTGTATTTGACAAGGGTGCAACAGTGATGCAACATGGATGCATGTGACAGCGGTATGTGGAAGCCTGATTGGCAGATGTGACATGGATGCCCGTCTGAACAGTGCGACACTTGGCAGAGGTGTAGACATGCATGCAAGTGTGGTGGTGTGTGTACATGTGTGGTGCACTTCCTGTGTTGCATGTGATGTCTGGCTCCCCTTTGGCTGCTGATGCTGTTGTATGTGTAGGGATGGTGGTGGCAGTTGCGATATGGTTGTGGTATGGCTCATGTGTGCGAGTTGCAATTACATGTGTGTTGGGGATTGTGATGACATGTCTGAGGTTTGCCAATGCCACTCATGTGCAACTGTCATGTGTATATGTGTCCATTGTACAGTGCCCTGATGCCTGTGTTTTGTTTCTCCCTGTCTGCAGCGTCAACTGATGAAGAGGGCGGAGAAGGTGCTGTGGAGCACAGCGGCGGGGATCCGACCGCCAGCCGGAGACGCAAGGCCCGGCTCCCCTCCCGTGTTGTCATCTCGTCGGGGAGTGAGGAGTCCGGTGCCGCGTCCCAGGCCGCAGCTGCCGGGGGGAGGTCCAAGAGGTGGAGGTTGCAGTTGGACTCCTCGGCAGCAGAAGGGGCAGCTGGGACCCCACAGGGACCAACAGGGGAAGATGGCACGGAGTCATCCAGGTTGGTGGGGGGTTTGGTGGAGGACGAGGCTGTGCAAGCACCAGAGACGGGGTCTGGAGGTGGGGATCCCACTGGTGCTAGTGGTGCAGTGCAGGACCAGGGACAGGAGGCAGCACAGGCCGCCACGGAGGTGCCTGTGTGCAATCCTGTCCCCGATCCTGTCCCTGCATCATCTTGCACCAGCAGGGATGCCTACGTCCAGACCCGTTTTCAGGCAGGGGATGAGCTGACTTCAACTGACCTTCCTCTGCCTGTGGACGTGGCCATCCAGGTCCGGGTTGAGCCTGTCCTGGCTGGTGTGGCGTTGCGTCAAGGGGCCATGCGAGGTGACCTGCAGTCTTTTCATGGGGAGACTGCACGTCATCTCGAATGGCTCGTTGACCACGTCAGCCTGCTGGGACAGGTCACCCAGGCCGGATTCCTCCGTCTGATGGGGCTTGCTCCGACCCCCTCCTCAACTGGACCCCCTACGCGCCAGTCGTCCTCTGTGCCATCTTCCCACCCATCAGTCACCTGGGTGCCCTGTGGAGCTGCCTCTGACGGTGCGGCCAGGCTGGTGGAGGAGGCATCCCTGCCACAGTCGGGAGTCGGAGGTCCAGCAGGGGTGGCCACATCAACAACTGCACCCCAGCCGGCGGAGGATGTGCAGGCAGCAGGAGGCAGTGCACGGGCTGAGGCAGAGCAGCAGCAGCAACATGGTGGGAGACATGAAGGCTCGGGGCCTTCCACATCGGAGGGGCAGGCATCGGCCGGAGGGCAGGAGGACCCAGGACAGAGAGTGTCTTCCGTGTGGCAGCGGTTGGGCCACGCCATAGGTGCGGAGCGGCGGCGGGCAGAAGAGGCGCGGCTCACAATAGTCAGGGCGGAGAACTCCATGCGGAGGGCCCTGAGGCGGGCCGAGTGCCTCGAGGCAATCTGCAGGGGGTTGGAGGAGGACACGGCGTCGTCCCTGCGGACCCTCAGGGCCACGGAACTGGACTGCCTCCGGGACATCGAACAGGAGTTCGATGATGCCCTGGCCCGGGACACCACGGAGTGAGCCGCTGGACTTGCCCGCCGCCTTTGTATATAGTTCTTTAGTTTTAGGTTTCCTTTGTTTCTTATTATGATTTGGAGTCGACGGACACTGCTCCACTTTTTGTATATAGTTGATTTTTAGTTAGGTTTTTTAGTAGGTTTCCTTTGTTCAGTTGGGCTCATGGACCCTTGGTATTTTTTTACATGGTTCTTTATTGCATGGAGATTTTTTTACATTTGACTTTGGACGACATTTTTTTGGATTCTGATTTGCAGTTATTATTTTTTTAATACGGACATGCAGCTTATTTTTTCTCATTCCGATTGTAGTTTGTTTCCTTTCTTTAGCATTCTTTATTTTTTTCAATACAACTTTGTTTTCATACTTAACTGTGTGGTATCATCTCATTGGTTTCATGCATGTCATGTTGGGTGTTTTCCCATTCAATTGCAACCATTGTGTGTGACGGACATGGGTTCATTAGCTTCATGAACAGTGGGGGTGTAACATGTAATTTCCATTTCCATGTGGGTGAATGGGTTACTTGGTAGGGCTTTTTGGCTGTGGAGGCTGACCATTACGCACATGATTGGGGATTGTGAGGACCTGGTGGAGGCTGCCCCTGCACTGCTGGGGGGTGGGGGTGGTGGGAGACATGTGTGGGGGCCTGGTGGAGGCTGCCCCTGCACTGCTGGGGGGTGGGGGTGGTGGGAGACATGAGTGGGGGCCTGGTGGAGGCTGCCCCTGGTGGCTGGGGGGTGGGGGTGGTGGGAGACATGAGTGGGGGCCTGGTGGGGGCTGCCCATGTTGGCAGGGGGATGGGGGTGGTGGGAGACATGAGTGGGGGCCTGGTGGAGGCTGCCCCTGCACTGCTGGGGGGTGGGGGTGGTGGGAGACATGAGTGGGGGCCTGGTGGAGGGTGGCCATGGTGGCTGGGCGGTGGGGGTGGTGGAAGACATGGGTGGGGGCCTGGTGGAGGCTGCCCCTGCACTGCTGGGGGGTGGGGGTGGTGGGAGACATGAGTGGGGGCCTGGTGGAGGCTGCCCCTGCACTGCTGGGGGGTGGGGGTGGTGGGAGACATGAGTGGGGGCCTGGTGGAGGGTGGCAATGGTGGCAGGGGGGTGGGGGTGGTGGGAGACATGAGTGGGGGCCTGGTGGAGAATGCCCCTGGTGGCTGGGGGGTGGGGGTGGTGGGAGACATGAGTGGGGGCCTGGTGGAGGGTGCCCCTGGTGGCTGGGGGGTGGGGGTGGTGGGAGACATGAGTGGGGGCCTGGTGGAGGCTGCCCCTGCACTGCTGGGGGGTGGGGGTGGTGGGAGACATGAGTGGGGGCCTGGTGGGGGCTGCCCATGTTGGCAGGGGGGTGGGGGTGGTGGGAGACATGAGTGGGGGCCTGGTGGAGGCTGCCCCTGCACTGCTGAGGGGTGGGGGTGGTGGGAGACATGAGTGGGGGCCTGGTGGGGGCTGCCCATGGTGGCAGGGGGGTGGGGATGGTGGGAGACATGAGTGGGGGCCTGGTGGAGGCTGCCCCTTCACTGCTGGGGGGTGGGGGTGGTGGGAGACATGGGTGGGGGCCTGCTGGAGGCTGCCCCTGGTGGCTGGGGGGTGGGGGTGGTGGGAGGCATGAGTGGGGCCCTGGTGGAGGCTACCCCTGCACTGCTGGGGGATGGGGGTGGTGGGAGACATGAGTGGGGGCCTGGTGGGGGGTGGCCATGGTGGCTGGGGGGTGGAGGTGGTGGAAGACATGGGTGGGGGCCTGGTGGGGGCTGCCCATGGTGGCAGGGGGGTGGGGGTGGTGGGAGACATGAGTGGGGGCCTGGTGGAGGCTGCCCATGGTGGCAGGGGGGTGGGGGTGGTGGGAGACATGAGTGGGGGCCTGGTGGAGGCTGCCCCTGGTGGCTGGGGGGTGGGGGTGGTGGGAGACATGGGTGGGGGCCTGGTGGAGGATGCCCCTGCACTGCTGGGGGGTGGGGGTGGTGGGAGACATGAGTGGGGGCCTGGTGGGGGCTGCCCATGGTGGCAGGGGGGTGGGGGTGGTGGGAGACATGAGTGGGGGCCTGGTGGAGGCTGCCCCTGCACTGCTGGGAGGTGGGGGTGGTGGGAGACATGAGTGGGGGCCTGGTGGAGGCTGCCCATGGTGGCAGGGGGGTGGGGTGGTGGGAGACATGAGTGGGGGCCTGGTGGAGGCTGCCCCATGCACTGCTGGGGGTGGGGGTGGTGGGAGACATGAGTGGGGGCCTGGTGGAGGGTGGCCATGGTGGCTGGGGGGTGGGGGTGGTGGGAGACATGGGTGGGGGCCTGGTGGAGGCTGCCCCTGCACTGCTGGGGGGTGGGGGTGGTGGGAGACATGAGTGGGGGCCTGGTGGAGGGTGGCCATGGTGGCAGGGGGGTGGGGGTGGTGGGAGACATGAGTGGGGGCCTGGTGGAGGATGCCCCTGGTGGCTGGGGGGTGGGGGTGGTGGGAGACATGAGTGGGGGCCTGGTGGGGGCTGCCCATGGTGGCAGGGGGGTGGGGGTGGTGGGAGACATGAGTGGGGGCCTGGTGGAGGCTGCCCCTGCATTGCCGGGGGGTGGGGGTGGTGGGAGACATGAGTGGGGGCCTGGTGGAGGGTGGCCATGGTGGCTGGGGGGTGGTGGAAGACATGGGTGGGGGCCTGGTGGAGGCTGCCCCTGCACTGCTGGGGGGTGGGGGTGGTGGGAGACATGAGTGGGGGCCTGGTGGAGGCTGCCCCTGCACTGCTGGGGGGTGGGGGTGGTAGGAGACATGAGTGGGGGCCTGGTGGAGGGTGGCCATGGTGGCAGGGGGGTCGGGGTGGTGGGAGACATGAGTGGGGGCCTGGTGGAGGCTGCCCCTGGTGGCTGGGGGGGTGGTGGGAGACATGAGTGGGGGCCTGGTGAAGGGTGCCCCTGGTGGCTGGGGGGCGGGGGTGGTGGGAGACGTGAGTGGGGGCCTGGTGGAGGCTGCCCCTGCACTGCTGGGGGGTGGGGGTGGTGGGAGACATGAGTGGGGGCCTGGTGGAGGGTGCCCCTGGTGGCTGGGGGGTGGGGGTGGTGGGAGACATGAGTGGGGGCCTGGTGGAGGCTGCCCCTGCACTGCTGGGGGGTGGGGGTGGTGGGAGACATGAGTGGGGGCCTGGTGGAGGGTGGCCATGGTGGCAGGGGGGTGGGGGTGGTGGGAGACATGAGTGGGGGCCTGGTGGAGGCTGCCCCTGGTGGCTGGGGGGTGGGGGTGGTGGGAGACATGAGTGGGGGCCTGGTGGAGGGTGCCCCTGGTGGCTGGGGGGTGGGGGTGGTGGGAGACATGAGTGGGGGCCTGGTGGGGGCTGCCCATGTTGGCAGGGGGATGGGGGTGGTGGGAGACATGAGTGGGGGCCTGGTGGAGGCTGCCCCTGCACTGCTGGGGGGTGGGGGTGGTGGGAGACATGAGTGGGGGCCTGGTGGAGGGTGGCCATGGTGGCTGGGCGGTGGGGGTGGTGGAAGACATGGGTGGGGGCCTGGTGGAGGCTGCCCCTGCACTGCTGGGGGGTGGGGGTGGTGGGAGACATGAGTGGGGGCCTGGTGGAGGCTGCCCCTGCACTGCTGGGGGGTGGGGGTGGTGGGAGACATGAGTGGGGGCCTGGTGGAGGGTGGCAATGGTGGCAGGGGGGTGGGGGTGGTGGGAGACATGAGTGGGGGCCTGGTGGAGAATGCCCCTGGTGGCTGGGGGGTGGGGGTGGTGGGAGACATGAGTGGGGGCCTGGTGGAGGGTGCCCCTGGTGGCTGGGGGGTGGGGGTGGTGGGAGACATGAGTGGGGGCCTGGTGGAGGCTGCCCCTGCACTGCTGGGGGGTGGGGGTGGTGGGAGACATGAGTGGGGGCCTGGTGGGGGCTGCCCATGTTGGCAGGGGGGTGGGGGTGGTGGGAGACATGAGTGGGGGCCTGGTGGAGGCTGCCCCTGCACTGCTGAGGGGTGGGGGTGGTGGGAGACATGAGTGGGGGCCTGGTGGGGGCTGCCCATGGTGGCAGGGGGGTGGGGATGGTGGGAGACATGAGTGGGGGCCTGGTGGAGGCTGCCCCTTCACTGCTGGGGGGTGGGGGTGGTGGGAGACATGGGTGGGGGCCTGCTGGAGGCTGCCCCTGGTGGCTGGGGGGTGGGGGTGGTGGGAGGCATGAGTGGGGCCCTGGTGGAGGCTACCCCTGCACTGCTGGGGGATGGGGGTGGTGGGAGACATGAGTGGGGGCCTGGTGGGGGGTGGCCATGGTGGCTGGGGGGTGGAGGTGGTGGAAGACATGGGTGGGGGCCTGGTGGGGGCTGCCCATGGTGGCAGGGGGGTGGGGGTGGTGGGAGACATGAGTGGGGGCCTGGTGGAGGCTGCCCATGGTGGCAGGGGGGTGGGGGTGGTGGGAGACATGAGTGGGGGCCTGGTGGAGGCTGCCCCTGGTGGCTGGGGGGTGGGGGTGGTGGGAGACATGGGTGGGGGCCTGGTGGAGGATGCCCCTGCACTGCTGGGGGGTGGGGGTGGTGGGAGACATGAGTGGGGGCCTGGTGGGGGCTGCCCATGGTGGCAGGGGGGTGGGGGTGGTGGGAGACATGAGTGGGGGCCTGGTGGAGGCTGCCCCTGCACTGCTGGGAGGTGGGGGTGGTGGGAGACATGAGTGGGGGCCTGGTGGAGGCTGCCCATGGTGGCAGGGGGGTGGGGTGGTGGGAGACATGAGTGGGGGCCTGGTGGAGGCTGCCCCATGCACTGCTGGGGGTGGGGGTGGTGGGAGACATGAGTGGGGGCCTGGTGGAGGGTGGCCATGGTGGCTGGGGGGTGGGGGTGGTGGGAGACATGGGTGGGGGCCTGGTGGAGGCTGCCCCTGCACTGCTGGGGGGTGGGGGTGGTGGGAGACATGAGTGGGGGCCTGGTGGAGGGTGGCCATGGTGGCAGGGGGGTGGGGGTGGTGGGAGACATGAGTGGGGGCCTGGTGGAGGATGCCCCTGGTGGCTGGGGGGTGGGGGTGGTGGGAGACATGAGTGGGGGCCTGGTGGGGGCTGCCCATGGTGGCAGGGGGGTGGGGGTGGTGGGAGACATGAGTGGGGGCCTGGTGGAGGCTGCCCCTGCATTGCCGGGGGGTGGGGGTGGTGGGAGACATGAGTGGGGGCCTGGTGGAGGGTGGCCATGGTGGCTGGGGGGTGGTGGAAGACATGGGTGGGGGCCTGGTGGAGGCTGCCCCTGCACTGCTGGGGGGTGGGGGTGGTGGGAGACATGAGTGGGGGCCTGGTGGAGGCTGCCCCTGCACTGCTGGGGGGTGGGGGTGGTAGGAGACATGAGTGGGGGCCTGGTGGAGGGTGGCCATGGTGGCAGGGGGGTCGGGGTGGTGGGAGACATGAGTGGGGGCCTGGTGGAGGCTGCCCCTGGTGGCTGGGGGGGTGGTGGGAGACATGAGTGGGGGCCTGGTGAAGGGTGCCCCTGGTGGCTGGGGGGCGGGGGTGGTGGGAGACGTGAGTGGGGGCCTGGTGGAGGCTGCCCCTGCACTGCTGGGGGGTGGGGGTGGTGGGAGACATGAGTGGGGGCCTGGTGGAGGGTGCCCCTGGTGGCTGGGGGGTGGGGGTGGTGGGAGACATGAGTGGGGGCCTGGTGGAGGCTGCCCCTGCACTGCTGGGGGGTGGGGGTGGTGGGAGACATGAGTGGGGGCCTGGTGGAGGGTGGCCATGGTGGCAGGGGGGTGGGGGTGGTGGGAGACATGAGTGGGGGCCTGGTGGAGGCTGCCCCTGGTGGCTGGGGGGTGGGGGTGGTGGGAGACATGAGTGGGGGCCTGGTGGAGGGTGCCCCTGGTGGCTGGGGGGTGGGGGTGGTGGGAGACATGAGTGGGGGCCTGGTGGAGGCTGCCCCTGCACTGGCGGGGGGTGGGGGTGGTGGGAGACATGAGTGGGGGCCTGGTGGAGGGTGCCCCTGGTGGCTGGGGGGTGGGGGTGGTGGGAGACATGAGTGGGGGCCTGGTGGAGGCTGCCCATGGTGGCAGGGGGGTGGGGTGGTGGGAGACATGAGTGGGGGCCTGGTGGAGGCTGCCCCTGCACTGCTGGGGGGTGGGGGTGGTGGGAGACATGAGTGGGGGCCTGGTGGAGGGTGCCCCTGGTGGCTGGGGGGTGGGGGTGGTGGGAGTCATGAGTGGGGGCATGGTGGAGGCTGCCCCTGCACTGCTGAGGGTGGGGGTGGTGGGAGACATGAGTGGGGGCCTGGTGGGGGCTGCCCATGGTGGCAGGGGGGTGGGGGTGGTGGGAGACATGAGTGGGGGCCTGGTGGAGGCTGCCCCTGCACTGCTGGGGGGTGGGGGTGGTGGGAGACATGAGTGGGGGCCTGCTGGAGGCTGCCCCTGGTGGCTGGGGGGTGGGGGTGGTGGGAGACATGAGTGGGGGCCTGGTGGAGGCTGCCCCTGCACTGCTGGGGGGTGGGGGTGGTGGGAGACATGAGTGGGGGCCTGGTGGAGGGGGGCCATGGTGGCTGGGGGGTGGGGGTGGTGGAAGACATGGGTGGGGGCCTGGTGGAGGCTGCCCCTGCACTGCTGGGGGGTGGGGGTGGTGGGAGACATGAGTGGGGGCCTGGTGAAGGCTGCCCCTGCACTGCTGGGGAGTGGGGGTGGTGGGAGACATGAGTGGGGGCCTGGTGGAGGGTGGCCATGGTGGCAGGGGGGTGGGGGTGGTGGGAGACATGAGTGGGGGCCTGGTGGAGGCTGCCCCTGGTGGCTGGGGGGTGGGGGTGGTGGGAGACATGAGTGGGGGCCTGGTGGAGGGTGCCCCTGGTGGCTGGGGGGTGGGGGTGGTGGGAGACATGAGTGGGGGCCTGGTGGAGGCTGCCCCTGCACTGCTGGGAGGTGGGGGTGGTGGGAGACATGAGTGGGGGCCTGGTGGGGGCTACCCATGGTGGCAGGGGGGTGGGGGTGGTGGGAGACATGAGTGGGGGCCTGGTGGAGGCTGCCCCTGAACTGCTGGGGGGTGGGGGTGGTGGGAGACATGAGTGGGGGCCTGGTGGAGGGTGGCCATGGTGGCTGGGGGATGGGGGTGGTGGAAGACATGGGTGGGGGCCTGTTGGAGGCTGCCCCTGCACTGCTGGGGGGTGGGGGTGGTGGGAGACATGAGTGGGGGCCTGGTGGAGGCTGCCCCTGCACTGCTGGGGGGTGGGGGTGGTGGGAGACATGAGTGGGGGCTTGGTGGAGGGTGGCCCTGGTGGCTGGGGGGTGGGGGTGGTGGGAGACATGAGTGGGGGCCTGGTGGAGGCTGCCCCTGCACTGCTGGGGGGTGGGGGTGGTGGGAGACATGAGTGGGGGCCTGGTGGAGGGTGCCCCTGGTGGCTGGGGGGTGGGGGTTGTGGGAGACATGAATGGGGGCCTGGTGGAGGCTGCCCCTGCACTGCTGGGGGGTGGGGGTGGTGGGAGACATGAGTGGGGGCCTGGTGGAGGGTGGCCATGGTGGCAGGGGGGTGGGGGTGGTGGGAGACATGAGTGGGGGCCTGCTGGAGGCTGCCCCTGGTGGCTGGGGGGTGGGGGTGGTGGGAGACATGAGTGGGGGCCTGGTGGAGGGTGCCCCTGGTGGCTGGGGGGTGGGGGTGGTGGGAGACATGAGTGGGGGCCTGGTGGAGGCTGCCCCTGCACTGCTGGGGGGTGGGGGTGGTGGGAGACATGAGTGGGGGCCTGGTGGAGGGTGGCCATGGTGGCAGGGGGGTGGGGGTGGTGGGAGACATGAGTGGGAGCCTGGTGGAGGCTGCCCCTTGTGGCTGGGGGTTGGGGGTGGTGGGAGACATGAGTGGGGGCTTGGTGGAGGGTGCCCCTGGTGGCTGGGGGGTGGGGGTGGTGGGAGACATGAGTGGGGGCCTGGTGGAGGCTGCCCCTGCACTGCTGGGGGGTGGGGGTGGTGGGAGACATGAGTGGGGGCCTGGTGGAGGGTGCCCCTGGTGGCTGGGGGGTGGGGGTTGTGGGAGACATGAATGGGGGCCTGGTGGAGGCTGCCCCTGCACTGCTGGGGGGTGGGGGTGGTGGGAGACATGAGTGGGGGCCTGGTGGAGGGTGGCCATGGTGGCAGGGGGGTGGGGGTGGTGGGAGACATGAGTGGGGGCCTGGTGGAGGCTGCCCCTGGTGGCTGGGGGGTGGGGGTGGTGGGAGACATGAGTGGAGGCCTGGTGGAGGGTGCCCCTGGTGGCTGGGGGGTGGGGGTGGTGGGAGACATGAGTGGGGGCCTGGTGGAGGCTGCCCCTGCACTGCTGGGGGGTGGGGGTGGTGGGAGACATGAGTGGGGGCCTGGTGGAGGGTGCCCCTGGTGGCTGGGGGGTGGGGGTGGTGGGAGACATGAGTGGGGGCCTGGTGGAGGCTGCCCATGGTGGCAGAGGGGTGGGGTGGTGGGAGACATGAGTCTGCGCCTGGTGGAGGCTGCCCCTGCACTGCTGGGGGGTGGGGGTGGTGGGAGACATGAGTGGGGGCCTGGTGGAGGGTGCCCCTGGTGGCTGGGGGGTGGGGGTGGTGGGAGACATGAGTGGGGGCCTGGTGGAGGCTTCCCCTGCAATGCTGGGGGTGGGGGTGGTGGGAGACATGAGTGGGGGCCTGGTGGGGGCTGCCCATGGTGGCAGGGGGGTGGGGTGGTGGGAGACATGAGTGGGGGCCTGGTGGAGGCTGCCCCTGCACTGCTGGGGGGTGGGGGTGGTGGGAGACATGAGTGGGGGCCTGCTGGAGGCTGCCCCTTGTGGCTGGGGGGTGGGGGTGGTGGGAGACATGAGTGGGGGCCTGGTGGAGGCTGCCCCTGCACTGCTGGGGGGTGGGGGTGGTGGGAGACATGAGTGGGGGCCTGGTGGAGGCTGCCCCTGCACTGCTGGGGGGTGGGGGTGGTGGGAGACATGAGTGGCGGCCTGGTGGAGGGTGGCCATGTTGGCAGGGGGGTGGGGGTGGTGGGAGACATGAGTGGGGGCCTGGTGGAGGCTGCCCCTGGTGGCTGGGGGGTGGGGGTGGTGGGAGACATGAGTGGGGGCCTGGTGGAGGGTGCCCCTGGTGGCTGGGGGGTGGGGATGGTGGGAGACATGAGTGGGGGCCTGGTGGAGGCTGCCCCTGCACTGCTGGGGGGTGGGGGTGGTGGGAGACATGAGTGGGGGCCTGGTGGGGGCTGCCCATGGTGGCAGGGGGGTGGGGGTGGTGGGAGACATGAGTGGGGGCCTGGTGGAGGCTGCCCCTGCACTGCTGGGGGGTGGGGGTGGTGGGAGACATGAGTGGGGGCCTGGTGGGGGCTGCCCATGGTGGCAGGGGGGTGGGGGTGGTGGGAGACATGAGTGGGGGCCTGGTGGAGGCTGCCCCTGCACTGCTGGGGGGTTGGGGTGGTGGGAGACATGAGTGGGGGCCTGCTGGAGGCTGCCCCTGGTGGCTGGGGGGTGGGGGTGGTGGGAGACATGAGTGGGGGCCTGGTGGAGGGTGGTCATGGTGGCTGGGGGGTGGGGGTGGTGGAAGACATGGGCGGGGGCCTGGTGGGGGCTGCCCATGGTGGCAGGAGGGTGGGGGTGGTGGGAGACATGAGTGGGGGCCTGGTGGAGGCTGCCCATGGTGGCAGGGGGTGGGGTGGTGGGAGACATGAGTGGGGGCCTGGTGGAGGCTGCCCCTGGTGGCTGGGGGGTGGGGGTGGTGGGAGACATGGGTGGGGGCCTGGTGGAGGATGCCCCTGCACTGCTGGGGGGTGGGGGTAGTGGGAGACATGAGTGGGGGCCTGGTGGGGGCTGCCCATGGTGGCAGGGGGTGGGGGTGGTGGGAGACATGAGTGGGGGCCTGGTGGAGGCTGCCCCTGCACTGCTGGGGGGTGGGGGTGGTGGGAGACATGAGTGGGGGCCTGGTGGAGGCTGCCCATGGAGGGAGGGGGGTGGGGTGGTGGGAGACATGAGTGGGGGCCTGGTGGAGGCTGCCCCTGCACTGCTGGGGGGTGGGGTGGTGGGAGACATGAGTGGGGGCCTGGTGGAGGGTGCCCCTGGTGGCTGGGGGGTGGGGGTGGTGGGAGACATAAGTGGGGGCCTGGTGGAGGCTGCCCATGGTGGCAGGGGGGTGGGGTGGTGGGAGACATGAGTGGGGGCCTGGTGGAGGCTGCCCCTGCACTGCGGGGGGGTGGGGGTGGTGGGAGACATGAGTGGGGGCCTGGTGGAGGGTGCACCTGGTGGCTGGGGGGTGGGGGTGGTGGGAGACATGAGTGGGGGCCTGGTGGAGGCTGCCCCTGCACTGCTGGGGGGTGGGGGTGGTGGGAGACATGAGTGGGGGCCTGGTGGGGGCTGCACATGGTGGCAGGGGGGTGGGGGTGGTGGGAGACATGAGTGGGGGCCTGGTGGAGGCTGCCCATGGTGGCAGGGGGGTGGGGTGGTGGGAGACATGAGTGGGGGCCTGGTGGAGGCTGCCCCTGCACTGCGGGGGGGTGGGGGTGGTGGGAGACATGAGTGGGGGCCTGGTGGAGGGTGCACCTGGTGGCTGGGGGGTGGGGGTGGTGGGAGACATGAGTGGGGGCCTGGTGGAGGCTGCCCCTGCACTGCTGGGGGGTGGGGGTGGTGGGAGACATGAGTGGGGGCCTGGTGGAGGCTGCCCCTGCACTGCTGGAGGGTGGGGGTGGTGGGAGACATGAGTGGGGGCCTGGTGGGGCTGCCCATGGTGGCAGGGGGGTGGGGGTGGTGGGAGACATGAGTGGGGGCCTGGTGGAGGCTGCCCCTGCACTGCTGGGGGGTGGGGGTGGTGGGAGACATGAGTGGGGGCCTGCTGGAGGCTGCCCCTGGTGGCTGGGGGGTGGGGGTGGTGGGAGACATGAGTGGGGGCCTGGTGGAGGCTGCCCCTGCACTGCTGGGGGGTGGGGGTGGTGGGAGACATGAGTGGGGGCCTCGTGGAGGGTGGACATGGTGGCTGGGGGGTGGGGGTGGTGGAAGACATGGGTGGGGGCCTGGTGGGGGCTTCCCATGGTGGCAGGGGGGTGGGGGTGGTGGGAGACATGAGTGGGGGCCTGGTGGAGGCTGCCCATGGTGGCAGGGGGGTGGGGGTGGTGGGAGACATGAGTGGGGGCCTGGTGGAGGCTGCCCCTGGTGGCTGGGGGGTGGGGGTGGTGGGAGACATGGGTGGGGGCCTGGTGGAGGATGCCCCTGCACTGCTGGGGGGTGGGGGTGGTGGGAGACATGAGTGGGGGCCTGGTGGGGGCTGCCCATGGTGGCAGGGGGTGGGGGTGGTGGGAGACATGAGTGGGGGCCTGGTGGAGGCTGCCCCTGCACTGCTGTGGGGTGGGGGTGGTGGGAGACATGAGTCGGGGCCTGGTGGAGGCTGCCCATGGTGGCAGGGGGGTGGGGTGGTGGGAGACATGAGTGGGGGCCTGGTGGAGGCTGCCCCTGCTCTGCTGGGGGGTGGGGGTGGTGGGAGACATGAGTGGGGGCCTGGTGGAGGGTGGCCATGGTGGCAGGGGGGTGGGGGTGGTGGGAGACATGAGTGGGGGCCTGGTGGAGGCTGCCCCTGGTGGCTGGGGGGTGGGGGTGGTGGGAGACATGAGTGGGGGCCTGGTGGGGGCTGCCCA
The DNA here is from genome assembly GCF_040938575.1 of Ambystoma mexicanum. Lineage (NCBI taxonomy): Eukaryota > Metazoa > Chordata > Amphibia > Caudata > Ambystomatidae > Ambystoma > Ambystoma mexicanum. The sequence goes on from NC_090929.1 coordinate 1,549,693,235, forward strand.
TGGTGGCAGGGGGGTGGGGGTGGTGGGAGACATGTGTGGGGGCCTGGTGGAGGCTGCCCCTGCACTGCTGGGGGGCGGGGGTGGTGGGAGACATGAGTGGGGGCCTGGTGTAGGGTGGCCATGGTGGCTGGGGAGTGGGGGTGGTGGAAGACATGGGTGGGGGCCTGGTGGAGGCTGCCCCTGCACTGCTGGGTGGTGTGGGGGGTGGGAGACATGAGTGGGGGCCTGGTGGAGGGTGGCCATGGTGGCAGGGGGGTGGGGGTGGTGGGAGACATGAGTGGGAGCCTGGTGGAGGCTGCCCCTTGTGGCTGGGGGTTGGGGGTGGTGGGAGACATGAGTGGGGGCTTGGTGGAGGGTGCCCCTGGTGGCTGGGGGGTGGGGGTGGTGGGAGACATGAGTGGGGGCCTGGTGGAGGCTGCCCCTGCACTGCTGGGGGGTGGGGGTGGTGGGAGACATGAGTGGGGGCCTGGTGGAGGGTGCCCCTGGTGGCTGGGGGGTGGGGGTTGTGGGAGACATGAATGGGGGCCTGGTGGAGGCTGCCCCTGCACTGCTGGGGGGTGGGGGTGGTGGGAGACATGAGTGGGGGCCTGGTGGAGGGTGGCCATGGTGGCAGGGGGGTCTGGGTGGTGGGAGACATGAGTGGGGGCCGGTGGAGGCTGCCCCTGGTGGCTGGGGGGTGGGGGCGGTGGGAGACATGAGTGGGGGCCTGGTGGAGGGTGCCCCTGGTGGCTGGGGGGTGGGGGTGGTGGGAGACATGAGTGGGGGCCTGGTGGAGGCTGCCCCTGCACTGCTGGGGGGTGGGGGTGGTGGGAGACATGAGTGGGAGCCTGGTGGAGGCTGCCCCTTGTGGCTGGGGGTTGGGGGTGGTGGGAGACATGAGTGGGGGCTTGGTGGAGGGTGCCCCTGGTGGCTGGGGGGTGGGGGTGGTGGGAGACATGAGTGGGGGCCTGGTGGAGGCTGCCCCTGCACTGCTGGGGGGTGGGGGTGGTGGGAGACATGAGTGGGGGCCTGGTGGAGGGTGCCCCTGGTGGCTGGGGGGTGGGGGTTGTGGGAGACATGAATGGGGGCCTGGTGGAGGCTGCCCCTGCACTGCTGGGGGGTGGGGGTGGTGGGAGACATGAGTGGGGGCCTGGTGGAGGGTGGCCATGGTGGCAGGGGGGTGGGGGTGGTGGGAGACATGAGTGGGGGCCTGGTGGAGGCTGCCCCTGGTGGCTGGGGGGTGGGGGTGGTGGGAGACATGAGTGGGGGCCTGGTGGAGGGTGCCCCTGGTGGCTGGGGGGTGGGGGTGGTGGGAGACATGAGTGGGGGCCTGGTGGAGGCTGCCCCTGCACTGCTGGGGGGTGGGGGTGGTGGGAGACATGAGTGGGGGCCTGGTGGAGGGTGCCCCTGGTGGCTGGGGGGTGGGGGTGGTGGGAGACATGAGTGGGGGCCTGGTGGAGGCTGCCCATGGTGGCAGAGGGGTGGGGTGGTGGGAGACATGAGTCTGCGCCTGGTGGAGGCTGCCCCTGCACTGCTGGGGGGTGGGGGTGGTGGGAGACATGAGTGGGGGCCTGGTGGAGGGTGCCCCTGGTGGCTGGGGGGTGGGGGTGGTGGGAGACATGAGTGGGGGCCTGGTGGAGGCTGCCCCTTGTGGCTGGGGGTTGGGGGTGGTGGGAGACATGAGTGGGGGCTTGGTGGAGGGTGCCCCTGGTGGCTGGGGGGTGGGGGTGGTGGGAGACATGAGTGGGGGCCTGGTGGAGGCTGCCCCTGCACTGCTGGGGGGTGGGGGTGGTGGGAGACATGAGTGGGGGCCTGGTGGAGGGTGCCCCTGGTGGCTGGGGGGTGGGGGTTGTGGCAGACATGAATGGGGGCCTGGTGGAGGCTGCCCCTGCACTGCTGGGGGGTGGGGGTGGTGGGAGACATGAGTGGGGGCCTGGTGGAGGGTGGCCATGGTGGCAGGGGGGTGGGGGTGGTGGGAGACATGAGTGGGGGCCTGGTGGAGGCTGCCCCTGGTGGCTGGGGGGTGGGGGTGGTGGGAGACATGAGTGGGGGCCTGGTGGAGGGTGCCCCTGGTGGCTGGGGGGTGGGGGTGGTGGGAGACATGAGTGGGGGCCTGGTGGAGGCTGCCCCTGCACTGCTGGGGGGTGGGGGTGGTGGGAGACATGAGTGGGGGCCTGGTGGAGGGTGCCCCTGGTGGCTGGGGGGTGGGGGTGGTGGGAGACATGAGTGGGGGCCTGGTGGAGGCTGCCCATGGTGGCAGAGGGGTGGGGTGGTGGGAGACATGAGTCTGCGCCTGGTGGAGGCTGCCCCTGCACTGCTGGGGGGTGGGGGTGGTGGAGACATGAGTGGGGGCCTGGTGGAGGGTGCCCCTGGTGGCTGGGGGGTGGGGGTGGTGGGAGACATGAGTGGGGGCCTGGTGGAGGCTTCCCCTGCAATGCTGGGGGTGGGGGTGGTGGGAGACATGAGTGGGGGCCTGGTGGGGGCTGCCCATGGTGGCAGGGGGGTGGGGTGGTGGGAGACATGAGTGGGGGCCTGGTGGAGGCTGCCCCTGCACTGCTGGGGGGTGGGGGTGGTGGGAGACATGAGTGGGGGCCTGCTGGAGGCTGCCCCTTGTGGCTGGGGGGTGGGGGTGGTGGGAGACATGAGTGGGGGCCTGGTGGAGGCTGCCCCTGCACTGCTGGGGGGTGGGGGTGGTGGGAGACATGAGTGGGGGCCTGGTGGAGGCTGCCCCTGCACTGCTGGGGGGTGGGGGTGGTGGGAGACATGAGTGGCGGCCTGGTGGAGGGTGGCCATGTTGGCAGGGGGGTGGGGGTGGTGGGAGACATGAGTGGGGGCCTGGTGGAGGCTGCCCCTGGTGGCTGGGGGGTGGGGGTGGTGGGAGACATGAGTGGGGGCCTGGTGGAGGGTGCCTCTGGTGGCTGGGGGGTGGGGATGGTGGGAGACATGAGTGGGGGCCTGGTGGAGGCTGCCCCTGCACTGCTGGGGGGTGGGGGTGGTGGGAGACATGAGTGGGGGCCTGGTGGGGGCTGCCCATGGTGGCAGGGGGGTGGGGGTGGTGGGAGACATGAGTGGGGGCCTGGTGGAGGCTGCCCCTGCACTGCTGGGGGTGGGGGTGGTGGGAGACATGAGTGGGGGCCTGGTGGGGGCTGCCCATGGTGGCAGGGGGGTGGGGGTGGTGGGAGACATGAGTGGGGGCCTGGTGGAGGCTGCCCCTGCACTGCTGGGGGGTTGGGGTGGTGGGAGACATGAGTGGGGGCCTGCTGGAGGCTGCCCCTGGTGGCTGGGGGGTGGGGGTGGTGGGAGACATGAGTGGGGGCCTGGTGGAGGCTGCCCCTGCACTGCTGGGGGGTGGGGGTGGTGGGAGATATGAATGGGGGCCTGGTGGAGGGTGGTCATGGTGGCTGGGGGGTGGGGGTGGTGGAAGACATGGGCGGGGGCCTGGTGGGGGCTGCCCATGGTGGCAGGGGGGTGGGGGTGGTGGGAGACATGAGTGGGGGCCTGGTGGAGGCTGCCCATGGTGGCAGGGGGTGGGGTGGTGGGAGACATGAGTGGGGGCCTGGTGGAGGCTGCCCCTGGTGGCTGGGGGGTGGGGGTGGTGGGAGACATGGGTGGGGGCCTGGTGGAGGATGCCCCTGCACTGCTGGCGGGTGGGGGTAGTGGGAGACATGAGTGGGGGCCTGGTGGGGGCTGCCCATGGTGGCAGGGGGTGGGGGTGGTGGGAGACATGAGTGGGGGCCTGGTGGAGGCTGCCCCTGCACTGCTGGGGGGTGGGGGTGGTGGGAGACATGAGTGGGGGCCTGGTGGAGGCTGCCCATGGAGGCAGGGGGGTGGGGTGGTGGGAGACATGAGTGGGGGCCTGGTGGAGGCTGCCCCTGCACTGCTGGGGGGTGGGGTGGTGGGAGACATGAGTGGGGGCCTGGTGGAGGGTGCCCCTGGTGGCTGGGGGGTGGGGGTGGTGGGAGACATGAGTGGGGGCCTGGTGGAGGCTGCCCATGGTGGCAGGGGGGTGGGGTGGTGGGAGACATGAGTGGGGGCCCGGTGGAGGCTGCCCCTGCACTGCGGGGGGGTGGGGGTGGTGGGAGACATGAGTGGGGGCCTGGTGGAGGGTGCACCTGGTGGCTGGGGGGTGGGGGTGGTGGGAGACATGAGTGGGGGCCTGGTGGAGGCTGCCCCTGCACTGCTGGGGGGTGGGGGTGGTGGGAGACATGAGTGGGGGCCTGGTGGGGGCTGCACATGGTGGCAGGGGGGTGGGGGTGGTGGGAGACATGAGTGGGGGCCTGGTGGAGGCTGCCCCTGCACTGCTGGGGGGTGGGGGTGGTGGGAGACATGAGTGGGGGCCTGCTGGAGGCTGCCCCTGGTGGCTGGGGGGTGGGGGTGGTGGGAGACATGAGTGGGGGCCTGGTGGAGGCTGCCCCTGCACTGCTGGGGGTGGTGGGGGACATGAGTGGGGGCCTGGTGGAGGGTGGCCATGGTGGCTGGGGGGTGGGGGTGGTGGAAGACATGGGTGGGGGCCTGTTGGAGGCTGCCCCTGCACTGCTGGGGGGTGGGGGTGGTGGGAGACATGAGTGGGGGCCTGGTGGAGGCTGCCCCTGCACTGCTGGGGGGTGGGGGTGGTGGGAGACATGAGTGGGGGCCTGGTGGAGGGTGGCCATGGTGGCAGGGGGGTGGGGTTGGTGGGAGACATGAGTGGGGGCCTGGTGGAGGCTGCCCCTGGTGGCTGGGGGGTGGTGGGAGACATGAGTGGGGGCCTGGTGGGGGCTGCCCATGGTGGCAGGGGGGTGGGGGTGGTGGGAGACATGAGTGGGGGCCTGGTGGAGGCTGCCCCTGCACTGCTGGGGGGTGGGGGTGGTGGGAGACATGAGTGGGGGCCTGGTGGAGAGTGGCCATGGTGGCTGGGGGGTGGGGGTGGTGGAAGACATGGGTGGGGGCCTGGTGGAGGCTGCCCCTGCACTGCTGGGGGGTGGGGGTGGTGGGAGACATGAGTGGGGGCCTGGTGGAGGCTGCCCCTGGTGGCTGGGGGGTGGGGGTGGTGGGAGACATGAGTGGGGGCCTGGTGGGGGCTGCCCATGGTGGCAGGGGGGTGGGGGTGGTGGGAGACATGAGTGGGGGCCTGGTGGAGGCTGCCCCTGCACTGCTGGGGGTGGGGGTGGTGGGAGACATGAGTGGGGGCCTGGTGGAGGCTTCCCCTGGTCGCTGGGGGGTGGGGGTGGTGGGAGACATGGGTGGGGGCCTGCTGGCAGGTGCCCCACAGTGCTGGGGGGTGGGGGTGGTGGGAGACATGCATTGTTGATCAGTAGTGCAAGGTGACATGTGGGTTGGCAGGGGGGCATGCCCATGGTGGATGGGCTGCCTGCGGGACATGAGCAGGGGTGCAGGGTAGTCCCCCGTGGTGTGGGCTGCCTGCAGGGACCGTGGAGGTTGTGGAGCGTACACCTGCAAGGACCCACACGGCCAATTCACGTGTAGTACTCCCCAGAACCCCTGAAATACACATTCCCTGCTGAAATCGCGTGTGCAACTTCCCGCGCACCCCTGAAATACACGTACCCTGCTCGCACTGGGACAATCGCGTGTGGAACTTCCCGCGCACCCCTGAAATAGACGTACCCTGCTGAAATCGCGTGTGGAACTTCCCGCGCACCCCTGAAATACACGTACCCTGCTCGCACTGGGCCAATCGCGTGTGGAACTTCCCGCGCACCCCTGAAATACACGTACCCTGATGAAATTGTGTGTGGAACTTCCCGCGCACCCATGGAATACACGTACCCTGCTCGCACTGGCCCATTCACGTGTGTAACTTCCCGCGCACCCCTGAAATACACGTACCCTGATGGAATCGCGTGTGGAACTTTCTGCGCACCCATGTAATACACGTACCCTGCTCGCACTGGCCCATTCGCGTGTGGAACTTCCCGCGCACCCCTGAAATGCACGTACCCTGCAGCAATTGCGTGTGGAACTTCCCGCGCACCCCTGAAATACACGTACCCTGCTTGCATGGGGCCAGTCGCGTGTGGAACTTCCCGCGCACCCCTGCAATACACGTTCCCCGCTTGGCGTTTGCTGTTTGCCAGCCCGGTGAACTGGTCCAGGGTTAGCGCAGCCCTTTGCGATGATTTAGCGATTTTGATGGCTTTTCCTTGCGCGAGGGCGTTCTTGGGGGCGTTACTGGCGCTGCTGCAGGGTCGCTGCGATTCTCTGCGCCACGGCTGGTTTGGAAGCCTAAAATCCATGAATACGCTGTGCGCGGAAATCGGTTTTAGCGCACGTGCCTGGCGCAGTCAATCGCACGCGGACACTCTGCGCCAGCCGCTTGCGACACTTTTCTGCGAAATTCTATTACCCTCTTAATAGGATTTGTGGCGAGGTAACCTACTCTTGTTTATTTATTGTCTTCTCGTTGTTTAATTACAAAATGTTCTGAACAACAGAACACCACCTGTTTTGTTGTAGGTGCACGCATACATTTTACTTTCATGATTTTTACTTTATCTCCCAATATTGTCTTTTTACATGTCACATAGATAGAGTGCCTTTGTTGTTTCATGCTAATTCCTACGTTCTTATAACTGTTAAACTGAATGATACGAATTTTGCAGCTGGCATGCATCTGAAAATTTTCACAATACTCGATGTTCACACTCAGTTTAAAAAATAAAATGACTGACAGTTCAGAATCACTGATTGCCATTTTATTAACTTAGAAAACATCACGTTTTGGGGCGTTGCCAAGAGATGGCAGCTTAGTTCATCAGCTCTCTCTGACAGAGAGATACATATTTAAATATGGACTTATTATTAACTTTCAGCTATTCAGAAACTATTTATTTGGGGAAATTATGAAGCCACCTACTTTCTGATATACTTTCTCTGAGGTAACTGCTAACCCACCGTGTGTTTCTAGAGCTTCGTTTTCATTGGCTGTGGATGACACGTGTGCCACGGTTCTGCCCTTTGCACGTCTAGCTTCATGAGCATTTTATCTGTAGACCTTTTTCATTCTGGGTGAGGCAGCTATTTAAAGAACCAAGATCCAACAGCAATGGAGGGCGTTTGCTTGCTCCTTGGAGCCTGTCAGACACAGCACGCTGTTTTCCTCTGGGGGATTTCTGAGGTGGCGGTCGATGACATGAAGTAATCGTAATTCGGTCAAATTCCCTTTTCGTTGTATCGTGGAGCATTCTTCCAAGCCCTGCTCTGGTGTTTTTGTTGGGGACTGGTGTGCTATCCCTTGAGGTGCATATCAGAACTCCATCCATCAGCCTAGGTTTGGCGGCACCTTCCACTGGTGACAGAGTGACGGGGCACGCTACACTGTGGTTTCTCAGTTAAATTATACCTACTCAATGCAGACACCCTGTGTTAATGTATATTATTGCCAACTTTCTTCATATTTTGCTTACTTATCAACCTTTATTTCTTCACCTTCTTATTTTATAATGGCTACTAACACCAAAAGTGCCCCTCTATCTGATGCCACCATACTCATCACATGTATGGAGCTCACTAACATCCATTCTTCAATTACTAGGTTAGACATACGGTCTTCAAACATTCAAGAGAATATTAAATGTTTCAAGAACAAAATAATAATAGTGACCGGAAGATGAGATGATGCCAAAGATAGAATATGATGTGTTGAAGACAAAGTGGAAGGTTTGGAAAGTATGCAGCAAAATATTTTCCTATTAGAATCAGATGTGTCACAATTAGACGAGAGAAATTGGAGAGACAACCTGTGCTTCTATGGAATTCCTGCAAAAGTTTAATCCATTGACCCAATCAGTTTTCTTATAAATTGGATTCCCAAAACACTGAATATTACTGTTTCCCCTCTGCTGCAACTACAACAAGCTACATACAATCTTGTTTTTCCTCCCAGAATTCTGCTCCCAGTCCTTTTATTGCTTGTTTTCTCAAGCATCAACAAGCTCGTCAAACATTACTAGCAGCCATATAGGAATCTCCAATCCTTTTCCAGGGCCAACAAATGTAATCTTTCCTGACTTCTCAAAGAACATGCAAGCTAAAAGGAAACAATTTCTTAATATGAGACCTCTTATGAGGAAATTGTGAGTCAGATATGGGTTACAAGAGCCCACTAAGAAGATTCCAGATGGTCCTACCAAAAAGTTGCTGATCCAAGCAAACTCTTTAACTTGCTTCAATCTCTTCAATCAACACCGTTGGAAAGCACATCCTCTTTGGACTCATCTGCATTTTCTCCTCAAGCTCAGTCTCATCCAGATCAGTCTGTCTTTAAGAGAAAAAAAAATAAGCAAGGGAAATACAGTACAACAAGCAGCAGATCTGAATCACTGGCCCCTTCTAAGCCTCCCGATAGCTCTGATCGATCCGGAGACAAGGCTAGATCTCCCAATAAATTATATCCTTTCCCTTGACCATGACTTTCGACCAAATTATCTTTTTTCATCCTAACTTTTTCCTTTCTTGTCTACCCCTCCTCATGGGTTTTCCATTTTATGTCGATGATTTTCCAATGCTCTTCTGATAAGTTTCTATATTTACATATTCTGTTGAATGATATTGGTTATAATTTGTTGCCTTTACTATGTTCTTCTTTGCGCTTTACATTTGATGTTCAACCTTTACTATTTTACTCATTCATGCCTATCAAAATCATTGCCTTGAATGTTAAATGAATAAATCATCCCATCAACACCATGAAATCATTTCCTAACTTGTTTAAAGGATCTTGGATTCGGCACAATTTCTTTTCAAATGCTCTAGAGACAAAAGGAGGTGTATCTATTTTGGTCAGGAAGCAAATGCATTTTTCTTTAATCAAAGAAAAAAAAGGACCTTGAAGGATGTTGGATTATTGTTGACCGATCGTCAATAACCTGCCGGCTACTATAGTAAATGTTTATGGCCACATGGCACCTTACCCTTTATTTTGGTCAGACTTGAAACAAAAACGTGTACACAAAAGGGCACACTTCATGGAATAATCTGCACTGAAAATAGGGTACTTGCACGCAAAATTGTGCGCAAGTTCCCATTTGTCGACTCATGATTCATGGAACACAATGCACGGGGCATACCCGGGACTTGCGAGGAATCTGCGCTGGTACACCACGTCACTGCGACCCAACGAACGCCTTGCGTGAGACTCCAAGACAAGGGCCTGCCAGGCCTCTGCAGCCATCTAAAAAGTGGGCGGAACACAAGGAATGAGGAAGAACAAGCAAAAATGTGGGCATTTCCAGGGACATGCCGCGTCAATCACTCGCACAGCACATACGTGTGCAATACAAAAGTAATAATGGAATTGAACATGGAACGCTGTGTTGCAAATCCAGAAACACCTACACCATGCAATGCCCGGAGTAAACGTCAATGCGCTCACTAACAAATGCATAAAAATCGGTCAATGCGGTCAACAATCACACAGATACAGCCACAATGAATGCACCATTTGTTGCAGCAATCATCCAGGGAAGGAGGAGGATGGCCATGGCACAGATATTCCACCAAGGACCAGCCTTTTTGCGATGCCTGATGACCAGGTCTATGGCAGGTATAGGTCCCCCCCACATATTATCCTAGACCTGGTCACAGAGTGGGAAGATGACCTCACATCACCCACCATGTGGTCCCAAGCACTGAGCTCCTTGCAAAAGGTGCTCACTGCTCTGCATTTTTTGCCCACTGGCTCATTCCAGCAGACCACTGCCATAGTAGGTGGCATTTCCCAGGCCACAGAGTCTCGCTGCTTACACCAGGTGTTGGCAATCATAACTGCAGGTCCTTCTGTCTGGCGGCATATCGATATGCCCAGAACACTGGCAGAAAAGCAAGCATTAGTCCAGGATTGTTATGGGGTGGCGCACTTCCCAAAGGTGCTAGGTGCCATTGATTGCACCCATGTTGCTCTACGTCCACCTAGAGCAACAGCGCACATCTACCGCAACCGGAAACATTGGCACTCCATCAATGTTCAGGTTTGGATATGATATGATATGGCATTTATAACACGCCTATACATAAGAGTTTCAAGGCGCGATGAGGCAAGGGAGGGGAACAGAGGGAAGACAGAGACAATGATCTTATTAGGCCAGGAGACAATGAGATTGCACAAGTGCAGGGGAGGTGGACAGGGGAAAAGTGTGGGGGGGCAGTCTAGTGCATAGGAAAAACAGTAAATAAATAAATAAAGACGATAAATAAAAGTGCCGCCAGCTAGTAGCAAGTGCGAGGGTAAGTGCAGACATTAGGTTTCAAGTGCTGGTAATGGGCTGTAGGGATACATAAACAGTCCCCGATTGAATAGGTTCCTAGGGGGGCAGTGCAGGTGAGCAACTGGCGGGGAGGGAACCTGGGCCCGAGATCAGAGGGTAGCCAGGCAAACCAGTGCAGTTTCAGTTTCTGCCAGGAGATCAGCAGGCGAGAGGAGAAGAGAAAGCAGAAGCAAAGAGGAAGGTCTTGAGGTGTTATGCTCACCTGATCTCTGTGGGGATGTTGGGGCACATTTGGAGCCCTCCCTGGACTTGGCTCCCCTGGATCCGGGTTTACCCCCACCTGCTGTAGTGTGGAATGCTCTGGTCGCAGGCAATACCCTTGGGAGAAGGTAAGAGGCAGTGAAATGCGGCGGTTGAATTGCGATCCCCCTCAAACTCTTCTTGCCAGAATGAGATTAGCAAGCATTTTCCCATAAGATCTCACATGTTGTTTTTTAAAGATGGGCTCTCAGTCTTGCTTTTCTTCAGCAGGGGCTCTGTAGATAGACCAAGTTGCTTCACTGGTCCGTATGCGTGATGGCCAAGACCGGCTGTGACCAATCCACTTTTGAGGTAAGTTTTTGTAACAATGGCTATTGTCCGTATGCTTTTCTGAAGTCTTGGCAAATGATTTTTGTCTGTAATTTTTATGTCTTTCCTTTTCCCAATACGTGTGAAGATGGCCACGCTGCGTCGCAGTGTTGGAAGTGAGTCCACGCGGTGCCGGAAGGGAATGGAGTGGCCCCAATAGAAAGTAAGTAGGGTTTCAAGGTGGTATGCAAGATTTAAGTGCTGCGCGGCAAAGCGTTAAATGTTTATGCAGTTTCTAACTTTGTGCGTTCCTTTTCTCTCTCAGGGATGGCCTGGCATCGGATGATGGAGAGCGGCGATCCGAGAACCTGTTGGCGGCTGATAGATGGAAGATCCGTGAGGCTGCTGGATGAGAAGAAGACTCTCACGTAGCTGGACGCTTGGAAAGGTGAGGATGAGATGCACTGCAGGTGATGGATTTGCAGAGAAAGGTAAAATGCGCGCTGCAGATATTAAGTTGAAGGTAGCTGTGCTTCGAGCGATGGAGTGGCTGGATTCAGGTAAAACTTGCGCTGCAGAGGTAGAGTTGAATTAGCTAAGCTGTGAGCGATGGGATGGCTGGATTCAGGTAAGATGTGCGCTGAAGATGCAGAGCTGGAATCAGGTAGGTGCGAGCTGAATATGATGTCCAGGACCTGATGAGATGCGAGCTGAGCTGGAAACAGGTAAGATCTTCAGACGGCGATAAGCGTTACGTTGCACATAGCAGACTAACGCAAAGCCTCTACATGCGGGTGGGGCTGGCTTAAATAGCCTGGCCCCAGCCACCCCCCTTTAGCTCCGCCTTGTGGCCCCACCTCACCACTCCCATAGACTTCTGCACGTGCCTTCCAATGCTTTCCAATGGCCACACCCAGCCTGGAAGCATGTGCTTTGGACACAAAGTGTGCAGAGCACACTTTCTTATGAGCCTGGCACCACAGGCGCTAGGACAGGGTCCATTTGGACCCTTTGGATGATGAAAGTAATGGCCCATGGTTAGTGGCCATGACGGCACTCCCCCTCAAGGCCCCTCTCATGGGCGTTCCTCCTCCTGGTCCTGGTTTGGTGGGATTGTTTCAATGGAATTTTTGGACCAGTTGTGGAGCATGGACAAACTCGACAGGTTCCCATGTGCGATCCTGAGGTCCATAACCTTGCCAATTAATCAATCAAGTAGTATAGTTTTGATTGTACAATATTGGAATCCAGAATGTTCTTGACTTCATACTCTAGTTCACCTTCTATGATCTCTGGCTCAGGTTGTTTCGATATCCGAGTGTCTGGTTTCATTGGTTTTAGAAGGGAAACATGAAACACCGGATGGATTTGCATGTTGACTGGTAATTCCAATTTCATGGCAGCCGGCTTAATGTTGGCTTTGATGGTGTAAAGTCCTGGGTACCTTGGATGGAAGGCTCGAGGTCCCTTCAATGGAATGTTTTTGGACGCTAACCAAACTTTATCCTCAACTTGATACTGCAGGGCCTCTTTTCTATGTCTGTCCGCAAACCTCTTTTGTTGTTCCTTGGCTTGATTCACGTTTTCGGTAGCTTCTTTAAGTGACTGAGTGATGATTTTATGTAAGGAAGTGATTGCTGGCATTTCCAATTCATCAAGCGTATCGAAGGACGATGTCTTAGGATGTCGACCATTCATTGTGTAGAATGGTGTCTGTCCGGTACTAGTATGGATAGAGTTATTGTAAGCAAATTCAGTTAACCAGAGAATGTTTTTCCACGACCCTTCCGTTTGCTGCAACATGCATCTCAGGTATTGCTTGAGAGTCTGGTTGGTCCTTTCCATTTGACCATTGGTTTGAGGATGGTGACTCGTGGATAACTGCAGGTCGATTTGGGCTATCTTACAACACCTTTTCCAGAAAGCTGAAACCAGTACAGATGGAAAACCGTGTAATTTGACTATTTGCTCCAGGATTGTGTTAAACCCCTCGCAGGGTGGTAGATCAGTAATGAAGTCCATAGACATTCTATGCCATGGTGCTGGTGGTACTGTTAATGGGCGCAGCAGCCCTGCGGGACGTGACATCTGGGTTTTTGAGTTGTGTGCAAACACCGCAAGTTGGAACAAATTGGGTAACATCTTTTTTCCAGGTGGGCCACCAATAATTCTTTTGGATCTGGGCTCGAGTCTTAGTGATTCCAGGATGTCCTTCCACTAACGACTCATGGTAGTTGGATATTATTTTGTTTTGTACTTCCTTGTCTTGGATATAGAGTCTTCCTTGAAAATAGGGTAAATTGTCTTTGATGGAGTACTGGTCTCCCTTACTCAACCATTCCTGTGGGCTGATTTATCCATTTGAGATTGTAGATCAACCTTCAGGTCTTCCCAGCAGGCTGTTGCAGCAACCTGGTGTTGAATCCGTTCTTCAGGAATAATGGCCACTGGTTCAGATGGAGTGAAGGCGTTGTTGTCCGCCCCATACGTGATAAGGTGTCTGCTTTACCGTTACACACTCCTGGTCTGTAAGTTATGATGAAATCATATTCAGTGAAGAAAAGAGCCCAGAGAAATTGACGCGATGATTGGGCCTTTGCAGTTTTCAATTATTGCAGATTACGGTTATCTGTGATAACCGTGACCGTGTATCTTGCCCCTAGAAGGTAGTGTCTCCAGGTTTTGATGGCTCATTTAATTGCTAGCAATTCCTTGTCAGTGATTGCATAGTTCTTTTCTGGTGCAGAAAATGTATGGGACCAAAATGCTATGGCATGTAACTGTCCCGTTCATGATTCCTTTGTGATAGTACTGTCCCCATGGTTATACTGGAGGAGACTGTTTCAACCACATAAGGCACATCAGGTCGAGGATTCCTATGAACAGGCGCTTAAGTGAAGGCCTGTTTTCATGCTTGCAAGGCGTTCTCCGATTCGGAAGACCAGAAGAATTTTGTGTTCTTTTTCAGGAGAGAAGTGATAGGATGGACGATCTGTGAAAAGCTTGGGATAAACCGTCTATAAAAGTTAGCAAACCCGAGCACACTTTGCACTCCTTTGATAGTTGTCGGGGATGGCCACTGAAGAATAGCATCCACCTTGCGTGTGTCCATATGAACTCCTCGTGTAGTAAGCATGAAGCCTAAAAACTCAACTTCCGTGAAATGGAAGAAGCATTTTTCTAATTTGGCAAACGGCTGATGCTGACAAAGTTTTTCCAGAACTGCCCTTACATGGCCAACATGTTCTTCCTTAGATGTTGAGTAAATCAGGATATTGTTGATGTAAACGAGGATGCAGACGTCCAATAGTCCATGAAGTACATCGTTCATGAAGAACTGGAACGCTGCTGGTGCATTGCATAACCCAAAGGGCATCACCTGATACTCGAAAAGCCCATACTTGGTTCGGAAGGCTGTTTTCCATTTGTCACCCCTTTTTACTCTCACAAGGTGATAGGCTCCTCGTAGGTCTAGTTTTGTATATATAATTGAGCATTCTTCACCTGTTCGAGTAATTCGGGGGTGAGTGGCAGAGGGTATCTGTTCTTAACAGTGATTTGGTTTAATGCCCTATAATCTATACACATTCTGAGGTTGCCCTCCTTCTTGGGTACGAAGAAGAGAGCCGAGGAGGCAGGAGGCTAAGACGGGCGGCTGAAACCATCAGCTAGGTACTGATCTAGGAAAATCCTTAGATGTTGATTTTCTTGCTCTGTTAAAGCGTAGATTCGACTGCAAGGGATTTGTGCTCCAGGGACCAGGTCGCTCTGGCAGTCGTAGGCCCTGTGTGGAGGCAGGATATTTGCTTGTTCCTTTTGGAACACGTCTTGATAGTCCAGATACTCAGGGGGCAAGGCACCAGAGAGCCCCAGGATGGGTTTTGTCTTGACTTTCGGACTCTTCACACTCTTGTGGTTGCAGCTTTTGGCGCTTTCTTGAGGAAAGGTCAGCACTAGTGTTCGCCATCATTTCTAGGGTTATGGGTTTCTAGCCACGGCATTCCTAGGATCATCTGGATCTGGGATGCGCCAATAAGATCGAAAGAAATGTCTTCTCGATGACCGTCCTGACACATCAGCATAACTTTGTTGGTATGTTGCATTACTGGGCCAGATGACAACTGAGAGCCATCCACTGCGGTGACATTTTCCGATTCTAGTTTCTGCTGGAGAGGAAAGCCTATTCGTGCAGCCAAATTCTGATCTATATAGTTTCCCACCGCTCCACTGTCAATATACACTTCCAAAGCATGTACCTTTGATGGTTGCTGGTTGTGGACTACGAGTACCGGAATGACCAGGTGTGAGGTCTGAACAACTTTCTTCATTTCGCTTGACAAGTGGACCCCTACGCTTGTCGGGCGTTGGAGTTTTACGGGGTCTGATTTTTTTCTTCACTGCTGTTGTCTGTTGAACCTACTATTTTCTTAAGAGGTTTTATTGGGCAATCCCGAAGAAAATGTCCTGCCTTGCCGCAACATAAACAAAGTTGTTGTTGCCTCCTTTTTTCTCTTTCAGCCTTGGATATAGGGACCCGTGATCCCCCAATCTGCATGGATTTGGTTGACTCATGAGTTTTCACTGGTTGTCCCTGGTACGCATTTAACCGACCTCCCTTCAGATCTTGAGCGGTCCATTTTTCGGTCTTGTAATCTATGGTCCAGTTGTCGTCAGATTAATGTATTCTGCACAACACTCGGGAGGATTGACCACTTGGGCGAGTACGTCCTTTAATTGCCCAGGCAATCCTCGATAGAACAGTGTGGTTCTCTTTTCTTCAGGCCAGTTGGTTTGTGCAATGAGATGATTAAAGCTGGCAATATACGTCAGCAGATCATGGCTTCCTTGTATGAGGGACAACAGTTTGTTATCTAGGGCTTGTCCTTGGGTATGCCTAGCAAACAACTTCTCCAATTCCCGTTGAAATTCCCCAAAATTGTAAAGTACAGGATTATCCTGGTTTACTAATGGTATGGACCAATGCGCTGCGCTGTCTCCCAAATATGAAAGTAGAAAGGCAACTCTGGCACTATCGTTGGGGAATGCCCCAGGGCAGCACAAAAAGTGAAGACAACACTGATTCATGAATATGGCATATTTTTTGGGATCACTGGTGAACCGTTCGGGTGGGGCCAAAGGTATGGCCCCCGGGAGTACCACTTGAACTGGTGGTGATGGCTGTGGCAAAGGGGTTGGTGCGATTCCGATTAAAGGAACTTGCCCTTTATGAGTTTGGAGCAACTGCCTTGTCAGATCATCAGTTCGTTCTCGAGCAACAATAATATCCCTTCTTAAGGCATTAGTCTCTTGTATGGAGGCATGTACTTCAGCCCGTAGTTCCCTCAGCAATTGGGCCAACTGGTCAGTTTCTGAGGTCTCCATAACACCCAGGTAGAGGTTCGGAGAGGCTTCGCGTTCTGTTACGCTCACCTGATCTCTCCGGGGACTTTGGGGACTTGCTTCCCCTGGATCCGGGTTTACCCTCAGCTGCTGTAGTGTGGAATGCTCTGGTCTCTGGCAATGCCCTTCGGAGAAGGTAAGAGGCAGTGAAAATGTGGTGGTTGAATTGCGATCTCCCTCGAACCCTTCTTGCCAGAATGAGATGATCAAGCGCTTTCCCATCTCACCTGTTGTTTTGTAAAGATGGGCTCTCTGTCATGCTTCTCTTCAGCAGGGGTGCTGTAGATAGACCAAGTTGCTTCACTGGTCCGTATGCGTGATGGCCCAAACCGGCTGCGACCAATCCACTTCTGAGGTAAGTGTTTGTAACAATGATTATTGTCCGTATGCTTTTGCGATGTCTTTGCCAATGATGTGTGTCCGTAATTCTTATAATGTCTTTCCTTTTCCCATTAGGTGTGAAGATGGCCACAATGTGTCGCTGTGTTGGAAGCAAGTCCACACGGTGCCAGAAGGGAATGGAGCGGCCCCACTAGAAGGTAAGTAGGGTTTCAAGGTGGTACGCAAGGTTTAGGTGTTGCGCGGTGATGCATTAAATGTCTATGCAGTTTCTAACTTTGTGCGTTCCTTTTCTCTCACAGGGATAGCCTGGCGTCGGGTGATGGAGAGCGGCGATCCGAAAACCTGTCAGCGGCTGATAGATGGAAGTTCTGTGACGATGCTGGAAAAGAAAAAGACACTCTGAAAGTTGAGGATGAGACGCGCGGCAGGCGATGGATTTGCAGAGACAGGTAAGATGCGCGCAGCAGGTGCTGAGTTGAAGGTAGCTGCGCTTCGAGTGATGGAGTGGCTGGATTCAGGTAAGATGCACACTGCAGAGGTAGAGTTGAAGTAGCTGCGCTGTGAGGGATGGTATGGCTGGATTCAGGTAAGATGCGCGCAGAAGTTGCAGAGCTGGAATCAGGTAGGTGCGTGATGAAGATGATTTCCAGGAACTTATGAGATGCGAGCTGAGCTGGAAACAGGTAAGATTTTCAGACGGCGGTAAGCGTTACGCTGCACATAGCAGACTAACGCAAAGCCTCTACATGCGGGTGGGGCTGGCTTAAATAGCCTGTCCCCAGCCACTCCCCTTTAGCTCCACCTTGTGGCCCAACCCTACCACTGCCATAGACTTCTGCACGTGCCTTTCAATGCTTTCCAATGGCCACCCCCGGCCTGGAAGTACCTGCTTTGGACACAAAGTGTGCAGAACAAACTTTCTTATGAGCCTGGTACCACAGGCACCAGGAGAGGGTCCATTTGGACCCTTTGGAGGATGAAAGTAATGGCCCATGGTTAGTGTCCATGACATGAGGTGCTTCCAGAACCGGAGATGCTTCTCCTCAAGTTTCAGAGAGGCAGGGTGCCTGTTCCAGAGGTAGGCCCCAGAATAGGAAAGAGATCTACCACCAACTCATTGCTTGGAGAAATGACTGACCATGAGGGAGTTGGAGGCAGATAAGTGAAGAGCTTGAGAAGGAAGATATTTAGGAAGAGAGAGTTGAAGATATTGAGGCCAAAGGCTCCAGAAGGCCTTGTGGACAATGCAGAGGGTTTTGAACATAATCCTCACCACCACTGGGAGCCAGTGCAGAGATTTCAGTCCTGGGGAGATACAATCCCTGGGCCTGAGGCCAAGGACAAATCTTGCAGTCCTGTTTTCGATGAGTTGCAGCGGGTGGAGGGTAGAGGCAGGCAGATTTAGAAAGAGGCTGTTGCAGTAGTCCAACCTAGGGAGAAATAGAGCTCTGGAGAAAGTGAGCTTCCAGTGAAGGCAGTGGAAAGGAAGAATACCTCTGAGGCGGTGCAGCTGGTGGTGTGACTTCTTAGAGATGAAGGAGAGTGCAGAGTTGAAGATGACCTAAAGGTTTTTAGCCCCCCAGGTGGGAGCAGGAAGTGGGCCAAGAGAGGCTGGCCAGAGAGTGACAGGAAAGGAGGAAGCAGGTGTGCTGATGAGGAGAATCACAGTCTTACTGACATTAAGGCAAAGATCCTTGGTGGCACACCACTTCTGGATAGCAGACTGTTACGCTCACCTGGCTCCCACAGGGGCGTTGGTCGGACGCGGACAGCTGCGGTCTCCACCCATGTGATGCGTAGTGCAGCGATGACTAACTGGATCTGTCCTCCTAATCTTGTCTGCTTAACCCATAGAAATATTCTCCTGCAAATGGAGAGATGGATTTAGCCACTTGTGGATTAGAGTGATGGCACCCCCACAGTCCTCCCCAACTAATCACCTCCGAAATGCCCTCACAGCAATCTCACCTTATATTCTTTAAAGATGAGCTCTTCATCCTGCATGGATTTGCAGGGGCGCGTCGATTCCAGTTACTTCACTGGTTTGAAGGCTCGGGAGAGTTCCGGAGAGTATTGACTCTGAGGTTCCTGGTGAGGACCAGTAAGTATTGAGTTCATAGAGTTCAATATGTCCGATGTTCACTCTTGTTCCCCCCTTCCTTTCTTGTCTTGCAGCTGGCTTGTGAAAAGATGCTCTTGTGGTAGCTGGTGGCGCTCAGGTAAGAGTCTGTATTACCCGGCGCTGTCCGGCAAATGTTGCACGTGGAAAACGTGTTGTTTTGTCTCTCTTTACAGATGCGGCACATGAAAATATGGAGAGTCACAAAAGGATGCCTCCGGTGGTAAATCAGGTAAGTCTATGGGCGTAAGAATTATATTTGTTGATTCCCTCGGCTCACCTGTGTATGGCGCGGCGTTGCAGCTGGAGGTGCGGTGCGTGCAAAATGATGTTCTTTACAGGTCCGGAGACGAGATGGATCCAGAATCAGGTGTGGAATAGAAATAAGTTTGTTTTCTAACCTTGTCCCTTTCTTTCCTCTTTGTTTTAGGAGCTCCGGATTCGAGGCGGGCGTGGCAGAAGACTGGATGCAGGCTGCAGGCACGGTGAGCGTTATGCTGCTGGATGCAGAATAACGCGAAGCGTGTGTTGATGGTCGGGGGTGGTTTAAATATCCTCAAAAGTAGTCCCAGGTAAGAAGTCCCTAGAACCACACCCGAGTAAAAAATAGTCCCTGTAGAAAAATAGTCCTTTTCAGGCTTCATGTTGGATTGGAGTCATTTGCAGCATGGTCTGCCTGAGGTAAGTAGTGACTATGAGCCTGGTGCCTTAGGCGCCAGGACTGAACCCAGATAGCCCCTAGCCGGGGCTGCTGAGGTTTTACTAAATGTCTAGATGCCTGCTCCCGGGGCTGATGGGCTTGGTCCGGATGCCTGGGGGTAGGCATCATGACAGCACTCCCCCTAAGGCACCTCCTAAAGTTGTTCTTCCCCTGGGCCCTGGTTTGTCTGGGAAGTTCTGATGGAATCTTTTCACCAACCGAGGTGCATGGATGTGGTCACTAGGTTCCCATGACCTTTCTTGTGGTCCGTAGCCCTTCCAATCGATTAAATAAAAAAGTTTTGATTTAACCATCTTGGAGTCCAGGATAATTTTTACCTCAAATTCAGGTTCTCCATCTATCAAGATGGGGTTGGGTGGTTTGGTTAATCTTGTTCCTGCTTGAACTGGTTTTAAAAGTGAAACATGAACGACAGGATGAATGCGCATATTGGAGGGTAATTCCAATTTGACGGCTACCGAGTTGATAATGGCCTTAATAGTGTAAGGTCCCAAATATCTAGGGTTAAAAGACAGAGTTCCCTTCAGAGGTATGTGTTTTGTAGCCAGCCAAACTTGATCCCCAATCTGGTATTGTGGAGTTTCACTTCTATGTTGATCAGCATTTTTCTTAGATTTCTCTTTTGCTTGTTCAAATGTTCTGTTGCCTTTTTAAAGGCTTGTGTAATAGTAGAATGCAAATGACTAACTGCAGGCATTTCTAAATGCTGAGGAGAATCTAATTCTGAGGTTCGAGGGTGATGTCCATATATGGTATAAAAGGGGCTTTGTCCGGTTCCTGAATGTACAGAGTTATTGTATGCATACTCGGAAATCCATAAAATATCTTTCCAATTACTTTCGGTCTGGTGTAGCATGCAACGTAGGTACTGTTCAAGGGTCTGGTTGGTCCTCTCCGTCTGACCATCGGTCTGGGGATGGTGACTGGTTGATAACCTCACGTCGATTTGCGCCAGTTGACAACATTTCTTCCAAAAATGTGAAATGAATTGACTACCTCGGTCAGAGACCAATACGGAAGGAAATCTGTGTATTCAAACAATGTTTTCGAGGAATTTCTTGTCCAGAATTGAAGCAGAAGGTAATCCCTTTAGAGGAATAAAGTGGGGCATCTTGGAAAAAAGATCCACAATAACTAGAATGGTGTTAAATCCATTACATGGAGGTAGATCTGTAATAAAGTCTAACAATAAGGTGTGCCATGGTGTAGGTAGAATATCCATAGGTTGTAAGAGGCCAGCTGGTTTTTTCTTCTGACTTTTGTTTTGGGTGCAAATGCCACAAGACATTACAAATGACTTTACGTCTTTTCTCCTGGCGGGCTACCAGATTTGTCTCTTAATTTTAGCTTCAGTTTTTGTGATACCTGGGTGTCCTTCCATCAGGGTGTCATGATAATTGGAGATGACTAGTTCTTGTAGTTCCTTGTGTGGTAGAAATAGTCACCCTTGATAATAAGGTAGACTATTGATGACTGAGTAGTCCGGGCCTTTCTTCACCCAGTCCTGCAGGGCTGTTGGATCGAAGAGTTGTTGGATCTTTAATTGAATATCCTCTAGTGTTTGTAGAGTGGTTATGCAAAGAATTCTTTGTTCTGAAATTATAGGCACCGGTTCCGGGTTCGCATATGCTTCTCCCATCCCTATTCGGGATAAGGCATCTGCCTTGCCATTTTTACAACCTGGTCGATAAGTGATCACGAAATCGAACTCGGCAAACAACAATGCCCATCGAAGTTGACCCGACGATTGGGCCTTGGCTGTTTTTAAATACTGCAAGTTCCGGTGATCAGTGATTACCGTAATGGTATGCCTGGCACCGAGAAGATAATGCCACCAAGCCTTGAAGGTGGATTTGATGGCTAATAATTCTTTATCGGTAACCGCATAGTTTAACTCGGGTGCCGAGAACTTTCTGGACCAAAATGCTACTGGGTGAAGTTGACCGGTTTCAGGATCCTTCTGGGACAGAACAGGACAGCTCCCATGGCTAAACTGGATGCATCTGTTTCAACTATGTATGGTAGTTCGGGCGTGGATGCTTTAAGACAGGTGCAGACGTGAAGTACGCTTTCAGCTCTTGGAAGGCCTTTTCAGCTTCTTCGGTCCACAAGAAGCGTTTGTTTTTTCGCAAAAGTGCTGTGATAGGGTGTACAACATGTCAGAAATCCGGAATGAATCTGTGGTAGAAATGAGCAAATCCGAGCATGCTTTGTACCCCTTTAACTGAACTGGGTGATGGCCACTTGAGGATTACATCCACCTTTTGAGAGTCCATTCGGACTCCTTTTGGAGTCAGGATAAATCCAAGGAATTCAACTTCCGTAGCATGAAAAATGCATTTTTCCAATTTTGCATATAACTTGTGCTGGCGTAGTTTCTCAAGGACTGCACGAACGTGCTTCACATGGTCTGATTCTGAAGAGGAGTACACTAGAATATGGTCTATGTATACAACAACACAGATGTCAATGAGTTCACGAAGGACATCGTTCATAAAATACTGGAAGGCTGCTGGTGCATTGCACAACCCTAAGGACATCACCTGGTATTCAAATAACCTGTACTTAGTGCGAAAAGCAGTCTTCCATTCGTCGCCTTTCTTTACACGTACCATATGATATGCCCCTCTGAGATCTAATTTAGTGTAGATGCAAGCGTCCTTTACTTGGTCTAGTAATTTGGGGATCAGAGGCAATGGGTATCGGTTCTTAACCGTGATCTGATTTAATGCACGGTAGTCTATGCACGTTCTGAGGTCACCTTCCTTTTTAGGCACGAAGAACAAAGCTGAAGATGCAGGGGACTTGGATGGACGAATGAAGCCATTAGCAAGGTATTGGTCCAAGTATTGTCGTAGGTGAAAGTTTTCGGGTTCCGTAAGGGCGTAGATCCTACTACATGGAGGTTGTGCACTGGGTATGAGATCGATTTGACAATCGTATGATCTGTGAGGTGGTAGGGTGTTTGCCTGTTCCTTTTGGAAAACATCCTGGAATTCTTGATATTCCTGAGGTAACTGCACGACTGGAGTAGCGACTGTGGCCAGGCCTTGGTTCAAGGGTTTTTTCGGCTAACAAGTATGTGCACAATCCGGGAAGGTTATTCTCTTCTCTCGCCAATCAATACAAGGATTATGTGTTTCCAACCAAGGTATCCCCAGTATTATTTGGAACTGGGGGGCTTTGATTAAATCAAACACAATAGTCTCTCGATGCCCATCCTGACCCAATAGTGTCATCTCTGCGGTGGAATGAGTTACAGGCCCAGAGGCAATTTCAGTTCCATCAACTGTGGTGATGACATCCGAAGTGGTCTTTTTGCAGAGAGATAGATGCATCCTAGAAGCCAACTCGTGGTCCAAATAGTTTCCTATGGCCCCACTATCAATGTATGCCCTCACTGCGTGCATACATGATGGCTGCCTTGGATCTATAAGGACCATTGGTATGATGAAGTGCGAGGTCTGAGTATCCTTCTTCAAGCTCGGGCGTGGTCATTTCCCGAAGCAGGCTCTGTTTGATTATTATCAGCAACTCCGACTACTTTTTTATATGTTTTTATAGGGCAATCCCGTAGAAAATGACCTGAGGCCCCACAGTACAGACACAATTGCATCTGCCGTCTTCTTTCTCTTTCCTTTTGAGTTAAGGGTCCCTTGACCCCCCCGATCTGCATCGGTTCTGATACATCTGTTCCTTTGAGGGTAACATTGGTTTAACCAATACCCGATTCTCGAACTTAGCTCGATCAGCCTTTCTATTCTGAAGTCTATATATTCTGCACAATCCTGAGGCGGGTTCACAACTTTGGCCAAAACGTCTTTGAGTTCACCCCAAAGTCCACGATGAAATAATGTAGTTCGTTTTACCTCTGGCCATCCGGTTTCCACCACTAACCTATTGAAAGTGGCGATATAGGTTAGTAGATCCTGGTTACCTTGTCGTAATGATAAAAGTTCGTTATCCAGGGCCTGTCCCTGTGAATGTCTGGCAAATAGTCTTTCCATACTCAATTGAAAACCTTGAAAATCCCGAAGAAGAGGGTCATCCTGGTTAACTAATGGAATTGACCAATCCGCTGTGCTGCCACTAAGATATGATAGTACAAAGGCTACTTTGGTTTGGTCGTTCGGAAAAGCTCCTGGTCTGCATAAAAAGTGCAAGCGGCATTGGTTCATAAACACGACAAACTTTTTTGGGTCCCCAGCAAAACGTTCAGGTGGAGCTAAAGGAATGCTCCCTGGTAGAACCACTTGCACAGGATTGCTCGATGAAACAGGAGTTGGATTCCCCCCGAGTCCAGGTAATGGTGTTTGCCCAGCTTGGTTTTGCAGTAATTGTCTAGCAAGATCATCAGTGCACACCTTTGACACAATCAGTTCTCTCCTGAGGGCATTAGTCTCTTGGCGCGCGGAGTGCACTTCTGCCCTAAGTTCCCCTAACAATAGGGCTAGTTGGTCGGTTTCTGAGGTTTCCATAATGCCCGGGTGGGGATTTGTAGATAGGCTTCGTGTTCTGTTGCGCTCACCTGGCTCCCACAGGGGCGTCGGTCGGACCCGAACAGCTGCGGTCTCCACCCATGTGAATCGTAGTGCAGCGATGACTGACTGGATCTGCCCTCCTAATCTTGTCTGCTTAACCCGTAGAAATATTCTCCTGCAAGTGGAGAGATGGATTTAGCCACTTGTGGATTCAAGTGATGGCACCCCAACAGTCCTCCCCAACTAATCACCTCCGAAATGCCCTCACAGTAATCTCACCTTACATTCTTGAAAGATGAGCTCTCCATCCTGCGTGGATTTGCAGCGGCGTGTCGATTCCAGTTACTTCACTGGTTTGAAGGCTCGGGAGAGTTCCGGAGAGTATTGACTCTGAGGTTCCTGGTGAGGACCAGTAAGTATTAAGTTCATAGAGTTCAATATGTCCGATGTTCACTCTTGTTCCCCCCTTCCTTTCTTGTCTTGCAGCTGGCTCGTGAAAAGATGCTCTTGTGGCAGCTGGTGGCACTCAGGTAAGAGTCTGTATTACCCGGCGCTGTCCGGTAAATGTTGCACATGGAAAACGTGTTGTTTTGTCTCTTTTTACAGATGCGGCACATTAAAATATGGAGAGTCACAAAAGGATGTCTCTGGTGGTAAATCAGGTAAGTCTATGGTGGTAAGAATTATATTTGTTGGTTCCCTCAGCTCACCTTGTGGTTTTCTTTTGTCTCCTAGGTGCCGAAGTTCGGCGAAGAAATGATGGAGGCAGCACTGACCCGAAGGATGCTGTGAAGACTGGTGAGTATGGCGCGGCGCTGCAGCTGGAGGTGCGGTGCATGCAGAAATTATGTTCTTTACAGGTCCGGAGATGAGATGGATTCAGAATCAGGTGTGGAATAGAAATAAGGTCGTTTTCTAACCTTGTCCCTTTCTTTCCTCTTTGTTTTAGGAGCTCCGGATTCGAGGCGGGCGTGGCAGAAGACTGGATGCAGGCTGCAGGCACGGTGAGCGTTACGCTGCTGGATGCAGAATAACGCGAAGCGTGTGTTGCTGGTCGGACGTGGTTTAAATAGCCTCAAAAGTAGTCCCAGGTAAGAAGTCCCTAGAACCACACCTGAGTAAAAAATAGTCCCTGTAGAAAAATAGTCCCTTTCAGGCTTCATGTTGGATTGGAGTCATTTGCAGCATGGTCTGCCTGAGGTAAGTAATGACTATGAGCCTGATGCCTTAGGGGCCAGGACTGATTTCTACTATGAGCCTGGCGCCTAAGGCGCCAGGACTGAACCCAGATAGCCCCTAGCCGGGGCTGCTGAGGTTTTACTAAATGTCTAGATGCCTGCTCCCGGGGCTGATGGGCTTGGTCCGGATTCCTGGGGGTAGACATCATGACAGCGACAGACCATCAGAGATAAGAGAAGGAGAAGAGGTGGCGGAAGGGAGCCTGAAAATGAGTTGAGTGTCATCTGCATAGCACTGAAAGTTGGGGCAGAGAGCAGCAATGTGGTGAGCAAGAAGTGCCAGGTATTTGTTGAACAGCCAGGGAGAGAGGTTAGACCCCTGGGGAACACCACAGGGCGAGATACAGAAAGAGGAGATAAAGGACCCAAGTTGGACCTGGGAGGGTGAATCAGAGAGGAAAGAAGTCAGCCAAGCCATGGCCTGATCGTATCTGTGTTTGGTTGTGTGTGTGCTAAGGGCATCATTACTGAGGTGTATGCCAACTATCTAGGTAGCACACATTATAGTTATATCTTCAGGATATCCCCGCTACCCCAGGCCCTGAAAGTTGGGAAGCATAGCACCACATGGCGCATTGGTGAGCATGAATGGCCATGCACATGCATGCATGTTGCACACAGACAAATAGAAACTGTCAACAAATGGTATGCTATATTATGTTACTTTGCATTTATATAGCGCCTTATGTGCCATTGGTATGATCTCAAGGCGCTGGTAGGTTGAACGTCCTCGGGAACTGAAGTTCAAGTCAGTAGAGAGAGAGAGAAAGTCATAAGGTGCATGTGAGCACCGGATATGTGTGCAGCAGGTGTGGTATTTGTGTGATAGCTGCTTCTTAGCGGTAGGTGTGGTGGTTGGGAGATCAAGAGTATGTGTTTGTTCTGGCAGGTTGTTATCCAGACCAATTCTGACTGCATTAGGCATGAGGAGAGCGCCTAAACTGGAGGGTGTGTAACCAGCTGTGTTTAGTTAGGATGATCGGGAGTATGAAGCAATTGATGGTATGAGAACAGCTATACCGAATGGTGTCTTATTATCGCTGTGTTCTAGTTGAGTGGTGGTGTAAAGAAGAGAGTAAGCATGGAGATGTGATATGGTGGTTTACCTTAGGTGCTTGAGATCAAGCACAGTCCAATAGTTCTATGCACTCCAACCGTTCCATGTACTCTGCCCGTTCCAAGCATTCCAAACATTTCAAGCACTCCAAACCGTTCCATTCACTCCAAACCGCCCCATTCACTCCAAACTGTTCCATTCACTCAGTTTTATGCATTCCAACCATTTTTTGCACTCCAACCATTTTATGCACTCCAACCATTCTATGCACTCCAAACGTTCTATGCTCTTCAGATCGTTCCATGCACTCTAATCATTTTTGTACAGTGTCCGTTCCGTGCCCTCTATCGTTTCCGTGCATTCCATCTGTTGCATGTACTCACTCCGTTCTATGCACACTATCAGTTCTATCAGTTCTATGAACTCCTTCTGATTAATGCACTTCGTCCGATCTATGCATGTTATCCCTTCATCATCCGGTCTTCCCATTTCATTCGTTCTACCCATGTTATCCGTTCTCCATGTGTCATCCATCCACATACTTCACCGGTTCCCTAAACCCTGTTTCACCCGTTTCACCCACCTATTTCATCCGTTCCACCCACTTCACCCGTTTCATCCACACACTTCTTCCGTTCCACCCACTTCTTCCATTCCACCCACTTCACCCGTTCCACCCACATCACCTGTTCCATCCACTTCACCCGTTTCACCCACTTCACCCGTTCCACCCACTTCACCCGTTCCACCCACTTCGCCGGTTCCACCCACGTCACCCGTTCCACCCACTTCACCCGTTCCATCCACATACTTCATCAGTTCATCCACCTACTTCATCTGTTCCACCCACTTCACCCGTTCCATCCACATACTTCAGCCGTTTCATCCACGTACTTCACCCATTCCATCCACAAACTTCACCCGTTCCATCCACCTGCTTCACCCGTTCCATCTACATACTTCATCCGCTCCATCACATACTTCACTCGTTCCATCCATCCATCCATCCATTTCCCCCGTTCCATCCACATATTTCACCCGTCCTTCCACATACTTCAGCCGTCCTTCCACAAACTTCACCCGTTCCATCCATCCACATCACCTGTTCCATCCACCCACTTCACCCGTTCCATTCACATACTTGACCTGTTCAATCCACATACTTGACCCGTTCCTTCCCCCAGCTTCACCCATTCCATCCTCCCACTTTCTCCATTCCATCCACATATTTCACCCGTTCCATCACATACTTCATCCATTCCATAACAGTTACAACCATTCTCACCTCTACAGGGGACAGTGCTTACCCTCTGAGCACATACAAGATGATGCCCACACGCAAACCTAACACACCTGCCGGGGTAAGGTACAAAACTGCCCATATTGCAACTCAGGGCATAGTGGAGCGCACATTCGGTGTGCTCAAGTCGCGTTTCCGCTCCCATGACCACTCTGGTGGTGTGTTGCTATATGCACCACACGTAGCCTGCAGGATCATTGTGGCAGCATGTGTCCTGCACAATGTTACAACCCGGCATGGTGACCCGGTGGACATGGTGGTGGCACACCATGCACACCCACAGGCACACTGCTTGCGTATGGCTGGAAAAGGGCACGTGGAGAGGCTGCACATACAGAGCCTGTGCAATCTTTTTTCACCTAAAATCCTTCCCCTGTGGAGTGCACATGATCCTGCCAAATACCAGGTGCCATTCAATGATGAGAATGGGCCAATCCACTGTGCCCACAAATCCAGCCTGAGAAAGTGCCCTTGTAAGTGCAAGTTTGTTTGCATCCCTTAGAACTAAAAAGACATTTCATTTTGTGTTTCCCAAAGAAACACATTGAAGAGTGAGGACACTACTACCACCATGCCAACCATTAAATGAAATTGCCCCGTTGGCACCAAAAACATCCCATAATACTAACTAACTTACCGGTCAAATGTGCAAGCAGCGATACATTCTGAAACATGTCTGAGCTGCTAGCCTTACATGGCCTCAAAAATTAACATGGACACATAATTCAGAAAGCACAATTGCATATTGATGCATACATGTCCTAGAATGTGCATGATGCGCACAAACATGTGTCAATTGCGGGGTGTAGAAAAGCAGTGCAGTATCGATTCACACGTGACTCAATCTGGCAACATGACCGCAATAAACCCTATCCCAAAATCAAAAATTAACATGAGATAATTGACAATTGTGACAAAGAGGGCTACACACCAGAATTGCTACATCCAGATATTCAGCAACTAAAGTAACCATTCCATAGCAATCAAGATAAATGCACATCTTACATGTCCCCTTGGCATGCAGTCGACAGTCACATTTCATCCCATGAAATAGCCATCATTCCCTGACGGAGGGGTCGGCAGAGAGTGAACTAAATGAAACAGAGTGCTGCTAACATCAATGCACCCAAAAACACAAGACCCACAGGCCCCACTCATTGACATACAACACATGCAAACAACAACTCACAAGACAACCATCAACATGTGTCCCAGCACACATGGCACCTGCACACTGCATGCAAATCAAACACACAAAACACACACACTGACAAACAACAACAACCCCCCCACTTCCTGTCCCCCTCAATGACATGCAGCAAATGTGCATGTCACATATCCCCATTCACAAGACGATGGCACATACACAATGCATGCATCAATCAACATGCTGCATGAAAATGAGAAGACATCTGTGCTGCCTTGTGATGCCCTGTGCTGATTCGAATTTAGGTGCTGCCATGCATATTGTAGCCTGTCTTTGATGCCCAAATCTAGATATTGCCCTGTGCATATTAGTTTCATTGTGCTGCCTTGTGATGCCCTGTGCTGATTCGAATTTAGGTGCTGCCATGCATATCGTAGCCTGTCTTTGATGCCCAAATCTAGATATTGCCCTGTGCATATTAGTTTCATTGTGCTGCCTTGTGATGCCCTGTGCTGATTCGAATTTAGGTGCTGCCATGCATATCGTAGCATGCCTTTGATGCCCAAATCTAGATATTGCCCTGTGCATATTAGTTTAATTGTGCTGCCTTGTGATGCCCTGTGCTGATTCGAATTTAGGTGCTGCCATGCATATTGTAGCATGCCTTTGATGCCCAATTCTAGATACTGCCCAGTGCATATTAGTTTCATTGTGCTGCCTTGTGATGCCCTGTGCTGATTCGAATTTAGGTGCTGCCATGCATATCGTAGCCTGTCTTTGATGCCCAAATCTAGATATTGCCCTGTGCATATTAGTTTCATTGTGCTGCCTTGTGATGCCCTGTGCTGATTCGAATTTAGGTGCTGCCATGCATATCGTAGCATGCCTTTGATGCCCAAATCTAGATATTGCCCTGTGCATATTAGTTTAATTGTGCTGCCTTGTGATGCCCTGTGCTGATTCGAATTTAGGTGCTGCCATGCATATTGTAGCATGCCTTTGATGCCCAATTCTAGATACTGCCCAGTGCATATTAGTTTAATTGTGCCTCACGACACCCCAATGAAGCATATAGGCAAACTAGCCCTGGCTATCTGATTAAAGCATCAGCATAATTGTATCTCAGTCCCTATTGAGTCAGCCCTATATACTTGTCTCACTGTGCCCTCTTCACCCAACATGCGTACCCTCCAAACCTGCCTTCTATATACATCTTGGTCCCTAGCCTGGACTACTCTAACCATCTCCATAATAATGGCCCTCACCACCTTCACCCCCTGCAACCCCTGCGAGGTGAAACCATCACCTCCCTCCCACGAACTCTATTAGACAGAAATCTAAAACTTCACACAAGACTCACACAATTATATGAACCACCGAGAAGAACCCTACCACCAACTAACCTAAAAACAAACTACCCACAAAAACCCTACCAGACTGTAATAATAAATGCCACTAAAATTAAAAGACAAAAGTATAAGTCCATAGACACCAACTTAACCACCCCTAGCCAAGCCAACATGTCTAAAGAGACATTAGTACTCAGAGGAGCCCTCCTTAATCCGAGATCCCTTGTCGCACATGCCCTCGACATAGCCATCCTCATTACAGAAAATAATCTGGATTTCCTGGCAGTAACCGAGACCTGGCTACACAATGCAGCTGGTCCATCGCTAATGCTAGAAGGTTACACTATAACAAGACAAGATAGGGACAGCTCACGAGGTGGTGGAATCGCCATTATCTCTAATTGAGCCTCTCTCTCAGAACATCCCCTCCTCAAATCCTTCATTCTTGTGAAAATATATCAGTTAAATTCCAGATAAACAACACACAAACTCTCACAATCCACCTAATATATAGACCCCCAGGTCCTCTCGGCACCTTTGAGGAGGACTTGCATAGTCTAATCATCAACAACCTTAAACCTACCTCCCAGCTTCTATTACTAGGAGGTTATAACCTTGGCTTTAATGACCCTATGGACAAACAAGCCTTAGATATAGCCAACATCATCAATGCCTCAGGCCTGTCTCAGAAAGTTAACAAACCCACTCACTCTAAAGGGAGAACACTGGACTGGATAGCGGACTACAACTGTACAGCATCCATCACCTCCATCTCTCCTCAACCTTGGACAGATCACTCACTCGTGACCTTTAACTTATCTGCAGCCAGACCCTCTCCGACGGTCTCATTGCTAGCACCACCATGCCTAACTAGAAGTAAAAAAAGTATCACAGTGGAAAAAGTCATCCCTGCTATCCTACCTACGCTAAACGCTCTACCTGACAACCTAGACCCCAGCACCCTAGTCCAAGAATACAACAAGATTATGCTCAATATACTGGACAAAATTGTCCCGCTCAAACTTAGAAAAAGTAAACCTAAAGCACACATTAACAAATGGCTCACGCCCCAATTAAGAGACTTACGACTTCTAAAAAGAAAAAGTGAAAACTCTTGGAGACTATGCCCTTCAATCGAAAATAAAGTAAAACTAACTTCCATTTCCTCACATTTCAAAAAGGAAGTGCACCTCGCTAAAAAGAACTCCTATGACGAATGGATCACTAACTCAAACTCTAGCATGAGAGAACTATTTTCCATACTGAAAGAATTAGAGTCACCAATAGCCACACTAGACTTAGTTATCAAGGATAAGACCTGGTGCGCAGACATCCAAAATGCGTTAGCAAACAAAATTAATACACTCCAAACGAAAATACAACAAAAAAAAGATATGCTCAATCTACAGTATTCCCCTAATACCTCAACACATAGCGACTTACCTGAGGCAAACAACACATTTTACTTCTCCAAAACCTCCCCACTAGAAGTAGAAAAAATCATTCTCTCACTCAAACCGTCAAACTGTAAGGGTGACATCTGCCCAGCACAGTTAATAAAAGACGCTGCCAGAGACCTCTCACCATTCATTTCAAAATTAATCAATGCCTCCTTCACATCAGGTACTATCCCAGCTAATTTAAAACACTCCTGGGTGCTCCCACTTCTCAAAAAACAGACCTTAGATCCACTCATCCGACCAACTATCGCCCCATTACTACTGTGCCATTCCTCCTTAAAATATTGGATAAAGCCGCCTATATCCAGATACAAAAACACCTTGACTTGCACAAGCTCTTAGGAGCTAGACAATCCGGCTTCCGCCCATTACATGGAATGGAAACTGCCCTAATTGACTTAAAGACGCAAATCGATGAGATGAGAGATGGAGGGGGAACAGCACTCCTGCTCTTACTCGATCTCTCAGCCGCATTCAACCTGGTCGACCATAAGGTCCTCTGCAGGCACCTGGACTCTGCTGCCCACTTCTCTCCTGAGGCCATCAAGTGGTTAGAATATTTCCTTAGCGAAAGAACAATGAGAGTATTCTCCCCTTCAGCTGCAGCTGATCCTATCCCTATATTATGTGGCGTTCCCCAGGGTTCCAGTGTCTCACCAACCTTATACAACATCTTCACCAAACCCTTGTTCGACGATCTGGACCTTCTGGGTATCACCTACACCAACTATGCAGATGATACACAGATTCTCCTCCCACTTTCTGGGGATCATAGGAAGGACTCGGAGTTGGTGAACAGGGTATATCTTGTTGTTCAAGCATGGATGGCCACACATGGCCTATGCTTGAACGATGACAAGACGGAGTTGATAATCCTGGGAACACACACAAATACCAAAAAATCTGGCCAGGAATTCTCCTCTTTTAACATCGATGGAAATCCTATTGGGGTCTCCAAGGAAGTAAAAACCCTTGGTTTCTACTTGGATTCCACACTCTCATTTGATAAACAGCTTAAATCCCTGGCTTCCACCACCGCCTACACCTGCAAACTGATAAGAGCAGGTAAACCCTTCCTCTCGAACAATAGCTGTATGATCCTGGCCAGAGCACTTATTCTCTCCAGGATTGACTACTGTAATGCCCTTTACAGTGGTGCTAATAAATCAACCATCCAGAAGCTACAAACGCTTCAAAACAACGCCTTGCGAGCAGCGCTTGGCATAAATAAAAGAGCTCATATTTCCGCCACCAGACGTCAACACAAATGGCTATCCACAGACCACAAAATACAATTAAAAATGATCTCCTTGTCACATAAAGCTCTCAATAATGCTGCCCCAAGCTACCTCATGAATAAAATACAAAAAAAAACTTCTATCAGACCATCTAGAGCTACCAACACTAATTGTCTAGTAGTACCTAGATTTAAACTAACCACGATTGGTGGCAATAGCTTCCCGGTGAAGGCTGCTAAAACTTGGAATCTACTACCAAACAACTTAAGAGCAGATCAACCTTACCCTCTATTTAGAAGGAACACCATCCAACATTTTATCTCCAACGACCACCAGTCTCCGGCCCACGTTATTCCCTGACACGACATTGGTCCCCTTTTCCCCTGCTGAATTATGATATTCTACCCGCACCTTTTCTTCCATGCAATCCACTGACTTTTACGACGCCAGTCTTGTATAAATTGTATATTATTACTGTATCTTGTATAATCTGTATAATTTGACTGCATTTTGTATAATTTGTAACTTTGTAAGTTTCGCATTATCCTACCTGTTGCGCCCTTCTACCCATGGGTCTGGAGCGCATTAGAAATAAACAAACAAACAAACAAACAAACAAATAAACAAACATCTCATATGCACATAATTGAGCCCCCCAAACAGCAGGCATATCCCTAGAAGACTGCCAATGACATGACAAGAGATGCCATCACCTGAGTAGTATTGGGACAATGCACTGAACACAGTCACGGGAGCCCATGATACAAAGCACAAGAATGCAAGTACACAAATACTCACCTCTTACACTCCAGGCCGAATCATGCTTGATACAGCAATTCACAGAGGCCGATGTCAGACTGAAAGGCTGGCCACTGAGGTAACTGCCATGGAAGACATAAGCAGCCAAGATAAAGCAAGGTGATACTGCAAGCAAGGATAAATGCATGCTAAATGTAGGATGCAAAGTAAAAGTGCAAGGTCAATACCGACTTCATTGTGACAGCATACAATTGGTCCAATTGTGCACTCAATTGAATGCAGCAGTACCATGCACCCAGCTGCGGTCAACTTGGAACTGCAAACACCATGGTGCAGCATGCATGGGACATGCATGTGAAAACACCAACACAGCAAAATGTAATGTGCTGGTTCACAACATAGCATCCCAAAAATGTGCATCAATGCTTTTATGGTTGTGGCTCGTGACTGGGGCTGAACACCATAATTGGGGATCCCTACATAAGAGAGGCCAAATATGCCATTGAAGAACAAAAGGGGATAAAGGTGCACACTCTGGATTCTATGGTTTAGATAGTCTTGAATTTAAGCATCAAATTTTGAGGATTTCTGGTTGCGGGGGAGGAAAAGCAGTCCTGGCACAGGGCCACAAAAATGTGAAAAAGTGAGAAAAAGAGGATCCAAAATGGAACCCTCTCGTCTCCTGCACACCTTTAAATTGCGTCAATGTGACGCCTAAGTATTAGTTCAGAACAACTAATTCATGATTCGAAGTAGGAATTAACAATTTGAAGGCACGTTTGGCCCTTTCTAATAATACAATCAGATGTATAAATATTACAACAAGTGTTGTTTATTCCAAACACAAATAGCAGAGAAGGTTGAATTCATTGTAGATGGCTGACGCGTTTCGAGATACCAATTCTCTTCTTCATGAGCCATAAATCATACAAACAAACTAAAATGTAAAGAATACAAAGGAAATATAATCAGAATTGTAAAGCTCTCAATTCAAGACTGCAGCCTTTATCTAATGCACATTTACTCATTTATCATAGACTGTGAGTCACCATTTGTATAATATAACATGGCCCCAAGGCAAAAACCAGTTTCTATATGGGTATTTCTAATAGTATATGGTGATTATCCAAAGCCACAAGAAACCCAATCTACACATAGCCACCATGATTAGATTTAAGAGAAAACCTAAATAGAGAGATAAATGGAACTATCAGTGTAAAATTAAAAAATGCCCTACTGGGCTGGGCATATGCTCACCATCAATGGGAGGATCCTTAGTCCTATTGCGTTTGCTGATGTAAAAGGGTAGTGAGGGTTCAATCAGTCATGGGAGACTCCAACGGTCATCATTTCAACATGAGTCACATGTCCTACTTTTGACATGAGTCACAGGTCCTACAATAAGTAGTGTAGGAATTAATGATGTTAAAAATGGCACGGAGAGGCAGCTTATCAATTGAGGAAAAATACAGGTTGTTAATAATGTGCAAAAAAAGGGCACAGAGCTGCACCATAATCGGGGCCGATTCGGAGTAATAAAGAACTCACCCTGACAAGGTGAGTATGTCCGCCTTTTGCCAGTTGGTAATCGGGTCTGGTAACTTGCTTTTAAAGGACAATGTGGAAGCACTAGGCAGTGCTGGAAGGTACACGGTCTGTAATCTAAGGGATAGCACAGAGGAGCTACGGGTAAGTGGAGGAAAACCTTAAAGTAGGATCCAAAGTCGGCACAATGCAATGTGTGGAAGCAGGAACTTAGTAGTGTAAAAACGATACGTGATTGTGTATTGGAATCTTCGTCCATCGCGGAGCTGACCTCAGATGTGCCACACAATCGAGCCGGGAGTGGATAGAAACTGTTGCTATGCAGGGGACGCTCCGCCTGAGACGAAAGACCCTCCTGCCCGCGTTAGACTGTGTATGTAGTTCGTGATGTGTAGAAATAGAAAACAGACTCATGTTACAATGCATAGATTGGAGAAAGTTCCTAAGTGTCTGTCCTTAATGGCAGCCATCTTTAAATGTATTTGGAAAGGATGAAGTAATACGAGCTGACATGACTCTAAGCTCTAAGGAGTGTAAAAGGAAAATAAAAAAATGACTGGAGGGACTGTAAATGCAGGTTATGTGAGTTAGAGTTGGTTGGCTTTGGATTTACAAATTGCACAATGAAAATTATTTTTTGAATTAATGAGAGCACAGTAGATATACCAGAACAAGGTCTGCAGTATAAAATTCAATCAACAGTTATACAATCTATTGTAATGCTCACCTGGCTCCCACGGAGGCGCTGACCTGGTCTGGATTGCTGTGACCTCTTCAAGCATGATGCGCAGGATTCGAAACACCGACTGAACTGCACCCCCAAATCTGGCTTGTCTGGCCCATATAAAAATCTTTCTGTAGGTGGAGAAAGGGGATTAACTGACTGCAGAGTATTGTGATTGCTTCCCACCTCCCCTTTGCTCTTCTCTGACCACCTCCGAAATCCCCAATCAAGGCTCACCTTAATGTTTGAATGGATGAGCTCTCCATCCTGCTTCTGGTGCAGGGGCGCGTATTTGACCAGTTACTTCACTGGTTTCGGAAGGCGAAATGCCGTAAGTATGCAGTTTAAAAAGTTCCAGAGTAGAGACTTCTCTTTGTTTGCTTTTCTTAACCTGCGATCTGTCCTTATTTTCAGGTGCAGAGCGGAAGTGATGCTTCGAGGGATATTGCCGGAGATAAACTCAGGTGAGTTTGTGATAAAATGATCCCTTTAAATGTCTTTGAATCCCTCTAGTAATGTCTTTCTTTTTTCCCCTTAGGGGCCGGGGTGCGTTACCAGGCCAAGAAGTGGCGCCGACCCGAAATGAGGAGTGGTTCCATCAAATATGGCCAGGTAAGTCTTGTGACAGAAAATCAGGCTTTCCTCATTTGTTCAACCTGCTCACCTTTTGTCTCTTCTTCTCCCCTGCAGGTGCAGAGATGTGGCGGAATGCCCAGAAGGTCGCGGTGGATAGTGAAGAGCCAACGAGGCAGGTGAGTGATGCGCGGCGCTGCAACAAGTAGCGCAATGCTTTTAAAGAATGTCTATCTTCAGGATCGCTGGCTGATGGTTCCGGACACAGGTAGGAAGTTAGATTAAGTTCTTGGTTTTCACCTTTTCTCTTCCCTTCCTTCCATTCAGGTATCCCAAGATCGAGGCGGGCATGGCTGGAGGCAAGATGCAGGTGCAGGCACGGTGAGCGTTCAGCTGCTAGATGCAGAGCAACACGAAGCACGTGTGGCAGTCCGGGTGTGATTTAAATAGCCTTGGAAGAAGTTCCAGGTAAGTATTCTTCCACGGTCCCCACCCAAGTAAAATAGTTCCTTTTATAAAATAGTCCCTCCTAAGCCTCATTTGGCTTGAGGCTTCATGCAGCAAGGTCTGCGTCAGGTAAGTGCACCAAACACCCTCTTTTATGAGCCTGGCGCCTATGGCGCCAGGACTGATGTCCAACATGAGCCTGGTGCCAAAGGCGCCAGGACAAAGTCCAAAGAGCCCCTATTAGGGGCCGCTGGGCTTTTACCCGAGGGCATGATGCCTGCTCCCGGGGGTGCTGGGCCTGTCCTGGTGCTCCGGGAGTAGGCACCATGACAGCACTCCCTCCCAAGGCCCCTCTCAAGGTCGTTCCCTCTGGGGGTTTCAGTTTGTTTGGGAAATCCCGATGGAACTTTTTTACCAGCCGAGGTGCATGTACGTGGTCGCTGGGTTCCCAAGACCTTTGCTGAGGCCCGTACCCTTTCCAATCAATTAGATAGAAAAGTTTTTATTTTGAAATGTTAGAATCCAAAATGTTCTTCACCTCGAATTCAGGCTCCCCATCTATCTGAATTGGTTCTGGTGGCTTTATTAATCTGGTTCCTGGTTGCACTGGTTTCAAAAGTGACACATGAAAAACGGGATGAATCCGCATGTTAGCTGGCAGATCGAGCTTGACTGCCACTGGATTAATGATAGCTTTGATCGAATAAGGGCCCAAATACCTTGGATTAAAAGTTCGAGGTCCCTTGAGCAATAAATGTTTGGTAGCCAACCATACTTGGTCTCCTATTTGGTATGAAGGCGCCTCCTTCCGATGCAGATCTGCATTTTTCTTGTATTTCTCTTTCGCTTGTTGCAAATGGGCAGTTGCATTCTTGAATGCTTGAGTTATAGTGGAATGCAAATGGTCTACTGTGGGCATTTCAAGGCTCAGAGGAGAGTCCAGGTCTGAAGTACGAGGGTGATGTCCATATAGGGTGTAAAAGGGGCTTTGTCCAGTTCCAGAGTGCACCGAGTTATTGTATGCATATTCGGCCACCCATAACAAATCCTTCCAATTACCCTCCGATTGGTGCAACATACACCGTAGGTATTGTTCAAGGGTCTGGTTCATTTTCTCCGTCTGACCATCGGTCTGTGGGTGATGGCTGGTTGAGAGTCTTACGTCGATTTGTGCCAGTTGACAACACCTTTTCCAAAAATGCGAAATAAACTGGCTTCCCCAGTCGGAGACTAATATAGACGGGAATCCACGCAAGCGGATGATATTTTCGAGGAATTCCTTAGCAAGGACAGAAGCTGAAGGTAATCCTTTTAACGGAATAAAATGAGCCATTTTAGAAAATAGATCCACCACGACCAGAATAGTATTGTATCCATTACAAGGGGGCCGGTCCGTGATAAAATCTAGTGACAAGGTGTGCCAAGGCGCTGGTGGAATGTCTAAAGGCTGAAGAAGACCAGCGGGTTTTGTCTTTTGGCCTTTGTTTTGGGCGCAAACTTCACAGGACATCACAAAAGATTTAATATCCTTTCGCAAGGAAGGCCATCAGAATTGTCGTTTAATTTTTTCCTCAGTTTTGGCAATGCCAGGATGTCCTTCCATCAGGGTATCATGATGACGGGAAATAACCAGTTCTTGTAATTCCTTTTCTGGCAGAAATAAGCGTCCTTGGAAGTAAGGTAGGCCATCGTTGACCGAAAAGTAAGACCCCCTTTGGATCCAATCCTGCAAGGCGGTAGAGTCCAGGAGTTGTTTTACTCGTGCTTGAATGTCTTCAAAGGTTTGTAAGGAGGTTAATCCCAAAATTCTTTGTTCGGGAATGATTGCCACAGGTTCTGAATTAGTGTCTATTTCTCCCATTCCTATTCTAGATATTGCGTCTGCTTTGCCGTTCTTACAGCCGGGACGGTAAGTGATTACGAAATCAAACTCAGCAAAGAACAAAGCCCATCGGAGCTGACGTGATGATTGAGCCTTGGCAGTCTTTAAATATTGTAAATTTCGGTGATCAGTGATCACGGTGATGGTGTGCCTGGCGCCAAGAAGATAATGCTGCCAAGCCTTAAAGGTGGACTTAATGGCTAATAATTCCTTATCGGTAATTGCATAATTTACCTCAGGCGGTGAGAACTTTCTGGACCAAAATGCTACAGGATGCAGTTGGTTGGTTTCAGGGTCTCTCTGAGACAGGACAGCTCCCATGGCTAAACTGGATGCGTCAGTTTCGACTATGTATGGGAGATCGGGACGCGGGTGCTTCAAAATAGGTGCAGACGTGAATTTAGCTTTCAATTCCTGAAAGGCCTGTTCGGCTTCCTTGGTCCATTCGAAACGTTTATTTTTCCGCAAAAGTGCAGTGATGGGTTGTACTAAACGTGAAAATTCCGGAATAAATCTGCGATAAAAATTGGCAAAACCAAGCATGCTTTGGACCCCTTTTACCGAGCTAGGAGATGGCCATTTGAGGATGGCCTCCACTTTCCGTGAGTCCATTCGGACCCCATTAGGTGTCAGGATGAATCCAAGAAACTCCACCTCGGTGGTATGGAAAACACACTTTTCCAGCTTAGCCAACAGTTTGTGCTGGCGCAATTTCTCAAGGACGGCCGGGACATGCTTTCTGTGATCAGATTCCGAAGAGGAGTACACAAGAATGTCATCGATATATATGACAACACAAACATCGATAAGTTCCCGAAGGACATTGTTAATGAAGAATTGGAAGGCAGCAGGCGCGTTGCACAACCCAAAAGGCATCACCTGGTATTCGAATAAACCATATTTTGTACGGAAGGCCGTTTTCCATTCGTCGCCTTCTTTTACTCGCACCAGATGATAAGCCCCCCGGAGATCTAACTTGGTGTATACGCAAGCGTCCTTCACCTGGTCAAGGAGTTCAGGGATCAAAGGCAGAGGGTAACGGTTTTTAACCGTTATCTGGTTCAATGCACGGTAGTCGATACAAGTTCTAAGGTCGCCTTATTTTTTGGGCACGAAGAACAAAGCCGAGGATGCCGGGGAATTTGACGGGCGAATGAAACCATTGGCTAGGTATTGATCTAAATATTGTCTCAAATGCCGGTTCTCAGGTTCAGTAAGGGCATAAATCCTGCTACAACGGGGTTGTGCACCGGGCACCAGATCGATTTGGCAATCGTACGGTCTGTGGGGGGGTAACGTGTTGGCCTGTTCCTTTTGGAAGACGTCCTGAAAGTCTTGGTATTCCGGAGGTAGTTGCATGGAGACAGAGGTTACAGATGCTAGACTAATGTTCAGATTTTCTGGGTAGCAGGTTTGTGCACAATACGGGAAGGTTATTCTCTTTGCTCGCCAATCAATTCGAGGATTATGTGTTTCTAACCAAGGAATTCCAAGAATAACCTGAAACTGTGGGGCCTTGATTACGTCAAACACAACTGCCTCCCGATGGCCGTCCGGACCAATAAGAGTCACCTCAGTAGTGGAATGTGTTACCGGTCCTGAGGCAATTTCAGTTCCATCGACTGTGGTGATGACATCTTTGCTGGTTTTTGGACGCAGAGGGAGGTTAATCCTAGAGACCAATTCATGATCCACATAGTTTCCTATAGCCCCACTATCGATGTATGCCTTTATTGCATGAAACCGCTTAGGCTGTTCCGGATCTACGAGAACCATTGGCACAATGAAATACGAGGTCTGAGAGTTAGTTTTCAAGCTCGGCAAGCGGACCCCTACTCTTGTCGGGCAGAGTCGTTTCCCGAAACAGAGTCTTCATGGTTTTTATCAGCAGCTCCTACCACCTTCTTGGGCGGTTTTGCCAGGCAATCTCGTAGAAAGTGTCCAGAGTTCCCACAATAAAGACATAATTTTAACTGCCGCCTCCTTTCATGTTCCAATTTGCATAGGCTCTGAGACATTGGGAGTGACGTGGGTCTTGACCAACACCCGGGTTTCAAACTTGGACCGATCCGCTTTTCGGTTTTGGATCCTGTGATCCAATTGGACCACTAAGTCTATATATTCTGTGCATTCTTGGGGCGGATTTACAACTTGGGCCAAGACATCTTTAAGTTCTCCGCGTAGACCCCGATAGAATAATGTGATTCTTTTATCCTCTGGCCACCCAGTTTCCACGATTAGTCTGTTAAAGGTTGCTATGTAGGAGAGGAGGTCTTGGTTGCCCTGTCGCATGGATAGAAGTTCATCATCCAGAGTGTCCCTGAGAATGTCGAGCAAATAATCTCTCCATGCTTGCTTGAAATCCTTGGAAATCCCAAAGGATTGGGTCATCTTGAGTTACCAGTGGTACTGACCAATCGGCAGCACAGCCGCTAAGGTATGACAACACAAAAGCTACCTTGGTCTGGTCATTAGGGAAGGCCCCAGGTTTGCATAGGAAGTGCAAACGACATTGATTCATGAATACGGCGAACCGTTTGGGGTCCCCAGCAAAGCGTTCAGGTGGGGCCAGTGGCATATTTCCAGGTAGATTGATTTGCACAGGGTTACTTGAAGCCACAGGAACAGAATTCTCCCCGGAACCCGGTAGAGGGGTTTGCCCAGCTTGACCTTGCAATACCTGCCTAGCCAGGTCATCAGTTTGTTCCTTAGATACGATTATTTCCCTCCTGAGGGAATTAATCTCTTGACGAGTGGCATGTACTTCGGCCCGTAATTCCCCCAGTAATTGGGCCAACATATCAGTCTCAGAAGTTTCCATAGCGCCTGGGTGGGAATTTGTAGGAAGGCTTTGCATTCTGTAACGCTCACCTGGCTCCCACGG
The DNA here is from genome assembly GCF_040938575.1 of Ambystoma mexicanum. Classification (NCBI taxonomy): domain Eukaryota; kingdom Metazoa; phylum Chordata; class Amphibia; order Caudata; family Ambystomatidae; genus Ambystoma; species Ambystoma mexicanum. The sequence goes on from NC_090929.1 coordinate 1,549,734,655, forward strand.
AGGCGCTGACCTGGTCTGGATTGCTGTGACCTCTTCAAGCGTGATGCGCAGGATTCGAAACACCGACTGAACTGGACCCCCAAATCTGGCTTGTCTGGCCAGTAGAAAAATCTTTCTGTAGGTGGAGAAAGGGGATTAACTGACTGCAGAGTATTGTGTTTGCTTCCCACCTCCCCTTTGCTCTTCTCTGACCATCTCCGAAATCCCCAATCAAGGCTCACCTTAATGTTTGAATGGATGAGCTCTCCATCCTGCTTCTGGCGCAGGGGCGCGTATTTGACCAGTTACTTCACTGGTTTCGGAAGGCGAAATGCCGTAAGTATGCAGTTTAAAAAGTTCCAGAGTAGAGTCTTCTCTTTGTTTGCTTTTCTTAACCTGCGATCTGTCCTTATTTTCAGGTGCAGAGCGGAAGTGATGCTTCGAGGGATATTGCCGGAGATAAACTCAGGTGAGTTCGTGATAAAATGATCCCTTTAAATGTCTTTGAATCCCTCTAGTAATGTCTTTCTTTTTTCCCCTTAGGGGCCGGGATGCGGTACCAGGTCAAGAAGTGGCGCCGACCCGAAATGAGGAGTGGTTCCATCAAATATGGCCAGGTAAGTCTTGTGACGGAAAATCAGGCTTTCCTCATTTGTTCCTCCTGCTCACCTTTTGTCTCTTCTTCTCCCCTGCAGGTGCAGAGATGTGGCGGAATGCCCAGAAGGTCACGGTGGATAGTAAAGAGCCCACGAGGCAGGTGAGTGATGCGCGGCGCTGCAACAAGTAGCGCGATGCTTTTAAAGAATGTCTATCTTCAGGATCGCTGGCATGATGGTTCCGGACACAGGTAGGAAGTTAGATTAAGTTCTTGGTTTTCACCTTTTCTCTTCCCTTCCTTCCTTTCAGGTATCCCAAGATCGAGGTGGGCGTGGCTGGAGGCAAGATGCAGGAGCAGGCACGGTGAGCGTTCAGCTGCTAGATGCAGAGCAACGCGAAGCAGTGTGGCAGTCCGGGCGTGGTTTAAATAGCCTTGGAAGAAGTTCCAGGTAAGTATTCTTCCACGGTCCCCACCCAAGTAAAATAGTTCCTTTGATAAAATAGTCCCTCTTAAGCCTCATTTGGCTTGAGGCTTCATGCAGTATGGTCTGCGTCAGGTAAGTGCACCAAACACCCTCTTTTATGAGCCTGGCGCCTATGGCGCCAGGACTGATGTCCAACATGAGCCTGGCGCCAAAGGCGCCTGGACAAAGTCCAAAGAGCCCCTATTAGGGGCCGCTGGGCTTTTACCCGAGGGCATGATGCCTGCTCCCGGGGGTGCTGGGCCTGTCCTGGTGCTCCGGGGGTAGGCATCATGACATCTATAAACAGTTTGGAGTAAACAAGATCTGCATGTTAACATAGTTCTGCAGTGCATTGTAAGGTGTGGAACCAGTAGATGACCATCCAATTAGATTAAATGATGATGTGTAATAGGCAGAATGGGCTATCTATAGAGAGCACCTGATTATTTTCAAAGCTGGAGGACTCATTATTAGTGCCTCATTAAATGAAGCATTTCAGCGAGAACTCGTCATTGAAGCCCTTAGGGAGTAGTGTGTTCAAGGTATGGATCCAGTATTTCTCTCTGCGAAAAAGTATTGACTGATATTCGCCACCTCTGTAGGGTTTTTTAACTACTTCTAGGACCTGATATTTGACTTGGGCTACAGTGTGGTAATTTTCCATAAAGCGTCTTGAGAGAGGTGACTTCATATTTTTACACCTGGTATTTGATTTATGCTCTGTGAGCCTCTCTTTGACTGACCTTGTTGTTTGACAAACGTAGAGTTTGCCACATGGGCATTTAATTGCGTAAATCACACCCGTAGACATACAGGTGGCAAAGTGTCGTAGTTTGATCTTTTTACCCGTGTATGGGTGAGTGATACTGTCCCCCTTAATAACATTGTTGCAGTGTGAGCAACAAAGGCATGGGAAAGTTCCCATTTTTCTTGTTTGTAGCACCATTTGTTTATCCTTTGGAGGTACTTCTGCTCTGACGAGTTTGTCTCTAAGGTTCTTGCCGCACCTGAAGGCCATCATGGGTGCCTTAGGAAATAACTCTTTCAGCGTCTGGTCGTTATGGAGAATGTTCCAATGTTTGCTGATGGTTTTCCCTATCTGGAAGCTTTGTCTTGAGTATTTGGTGATGTGTAAAAGTGGTGTTTCTTCAGTTTTTACTTTTGGGATGAGCAGATCTTCTTTGCTAATGAAGCCCGATCTTTCTTTGGGTGCATCGAGAATTGTTTCAGGTTATCCTCTGGCTTCAAATTTTTCAAAAGGTTTAGTGCTCTCTCTGTCGAGACCTGCAGGATCTGAGATTATGCGTTTAAGCCTCAAGATTTCGCTACATGGCAAGCTGTTCAGCATAGATTTGGGGTGATGGCTTGTAAAATGTAACAAGTTGTTTGTATCAGTGGGTTTGTGGTACACATTAGTGCTGATGCAGTTGTCTTGAATTTCCATATCCACGTCCAGGAAGTGTAGACGTGGTGTTCCTACATCCATGGTAAATTTGATGTTATCATGGATGGTGTTCATGTAGTTGAAAAATGAGTCCAGTTCATCTCGTGTCCCACACCAAATCCCGAACATATCATCAATGTAGCGTTTCCACATCAAAATCTTGTATGACCATTCAGGGTGATCCAATACATGTTGGTGTTCCAATTTGCACATAAATGTATTGGCGTATACTGGGGCCATAGAGGACCCCATCGATGTGCCAGTAGTCTGTTAATAGAATTTACCCTGGATTCTAAAGTAGCTGTTGAAAAGTATAAGGTCCAAAAATTTCAAAATTAAGTTGTTATTCCCTTCGTTGGTTGTAGAGTTAGACATTAGCCATTGTATTGCTCTTATGCCTTCTTCATGCGGGATGGACTTGGATAGACTACATATGTCCATACTGAAAATTATGCAATCGGAACTCAATACCCTGATGTCTTGGATACAATTCAAAAAATCTGTCGTGTCTCTCAGATAGGTAGGGGTGTCTTGGACCAATTGTTGGAGTGATCTGTCCACATAGACAGCTAAAGGATCAAATATGCTATCTGTTCCGGCAACTATTGGTCTTAATGGGGGGTTGGATGGATTCTTGTGAATTTTTGGAAGACCGTAAAATACCGGTGTAATGGGATGTTGGTTTATTAGGAATTCGCTAGTCTTGACATCAATCCAGTTATGCTCCAATGCTTCTTCAATCATGTTTTTGATCAGCAGCTTGATTTTCTGTATGAGGTCTCCATCTAATTTAGTGTAGGTATTGATATCATTGAGGAGGGTGAGGCATTTAGATGATTAGTCTTTAGTGTCCATGATTATGATTGAAAGTCTCCACCTTTGTCCGCCGGTTTGATCGCTATTTCTTCGTATTTGGCTAATGCTTCAATATGTTCAAGTTGGCATTTTTTGATGTTGGTTGGTGTGGTCTTTTGGTAGCTGATTCTCTCTAGGTCTTTAATCACCATTTTCTTGAATAAATTGAGCATTGAGATTTGTGTATATAGATTGAAGTTACTTTTTAGCCAGAATTCAAGGGTGTTGGTTGTAGCAGTAGGTTGTTCCAAATCCATATCTGTGTTGAAAAAGAGTTTAAGTCTTAGTTTCCTCAGTAATCTATGGAAGCATACTTTTTCCTCAAAGGGTGTGCTATTGCTTGTTGGTACAAATAATAATCTGTGGTTAAGCATATCAAGTTGACCACTAGTCAAATTCTTGCTGGATAGATTGACAACCAAGTTTTCTATCAATTGTTTTTTCTTTTGTTTTGAGTTTTGAACTCTCCTCGTTTTTCTCTTGATTTGTCTCTTATTCCTAAAAAAACACCAGATGTCCCTGGGCTAACTGGTGGTGGAATGGTAGCTGTATTCAAAGGTGTGGACTCTCTAGGTTCAGTGGCGGTATCCCTATCAGCGGGATCTCGTCTATCCTCAGCTAGAATCTGGTCCCCAATGCTACTGCTGCTACTTTCACTGCCAGAATTTGTTTTGTTTGGATGATTGAATTTACATTGTTGATGCCGGTGATGATAGTACACACAATATCATTAAGGTAGTCAAATGTGTCTCTTTTTTCAATTTCCTCAATTTCCGCTGTTCTATATCTTGTGTGTATCCTGTAAGTTTCAAGTTGATGTCAATTAGAAGTTCAGCAAGTTCCTCAGATGTTTTAAATTCACTTAATTGAGTTTTAAGTGTCGTAATTTCTGTGTCGATAGATGTCAGAGATTTTGAAAGTTCTTCGATTGTCAGGAGTATCAAGTCGAGAGAGCACTTATTAAGGATTCAATCCCATTTTTCAATAAACAATTTGTTTTCATGTATGTAGTGAAGTACCATTCACACAGCATACATTTGTGAGGATACACTGAACCCATAGTTACCTGCACATGCCATCCTGCGCACCATCTTGCAAACATGAAAGTTGACCTCACTATGCATGCAACTGCAAATGTCATGGCCTTGAGATGTCAACTGCACAACACAAGGTAAAAAATTAAATAAATTAAAAGTACAACCTGAAAAGGGGCAACTCAACAATATCATGCCAACATCTGGGCCAGGGTTCAACAAAAGGATAATAAATAAAAAAATTAAATTAAAAATATCCTTCATGGACCGGGGGGTGCACCCAGGAGGGTGGAGGGGCAAGGTGCATGTCAACGTCCAAATAGGAACTTAAGAATCGATAAGAGTTATAATTTTACTCTAATGCGCCAACCACTTGTTTTGAATTTGTTTTCAGTGAGTACTCTCATAAATTTAAATATGAAAAGCAAAATTCCACAAAGTAATCAATTTTGTAGTTTCAATATTCCATTTATTGCAGACTACACATGTTAGCATCACATGTAAACTTATCCATTGAATTTGTTTTTCAATTTTCCATTTAATATATTCCACTTCCCAAATACTCTCTACACGTGTTTCCCCATCACTCTTTGCAATGGTTCTTCAGGAGACTTTAACACAATCTTGATAACCTTTTTGCAAAAAAAGACAATAAATCAAAAGAAAAGGATAATTTTTAGAAAAGGGACCATTGCCATATGATTTTTGACTTCATAGTTATTCTTTAGTTTGACAATTATTATTTTATACTCACCAAAAAGCTTTCCTTGGTTTTTAGGGTTACTTTCACTTCAATCCTTATTTGTTTTCGTATAATATACTGTTGTTAATATTGCAACCCTCTGCTGTCAATTCCTTTCAGATTCTATAGGGGATAGAAAAGGTCTTGTTTTATTTTATATTAAGGTTTCAATTTCAACAACTATTTGGCTATTTGAGTCCTTTTTTCTAACCAATATTTCAAATTCTAAGACTAAATACAGATCGAAATGCCTCACCTTGCTATTTAACTTTGTTTTTCCTCTGAAAGTCCTCCTTTTGTCCAGGTTCCGGAGCAGAGCGCCGCCAGATGCTTTCGCGGCCACTCTGTAGCTTGTTACTCTATTTATATCGCTTGCGCGTGTCGCAGTGACGTCATCACGTCACGCGTCACGTTATTTCACGTAGCGCGATGATGTCATCGCGCCCGCTCACACAATAGCGGCCATTTTGTTCTAAATTCGATCCTGTATGCGTTTATATGATACAGGCTCATGCAAGTAATCAGATTTTTAAGAAAAAGGGAGTATGCTGCTAATTGGTTTATCTATGGTTTTTTCTATATGGAGTTTAATGCGTTAATTTTACCTTTCCATGAGAAAGATCTGATTTCTCATACAAAATGATTTTACCAACCAAAGTGTTGTATCCTAACGTTACAAAACACAATGGTTTATATTAATACATTTTTTGGCCAAACAATTTGCTCACTTCATCAATAAAAAATATAATATCATAGCCAATTTATGCATTACAGTGTCATTATTCAAACAAATAGTCTCATAACCAGTTACACATTTCTGTATCATTATTCAAACCAGTTGTGCATGTATCCATTATGCAAATCCACTTGCATTCCTGCTTTCTCAAAATATCTTCCTTGTTCCACCCTCTTGGCGGTAGGGACATTTTCTCCAAGCCAAATATTCTCAATCCTGATATATCAAACATTGGATGTAGCACCAGTGAGTTTTCATGGCCTGCCACGCCAAGTTCTCCACTGGTGGTCTGAAGCACCACAGGCTCTTATTCCTCCTCTTCCTCCTCCTCCTCTGCATCTGGCGCTTCCTCACTTGCACCTGGACAGAAACAGACATGTGGAGTCATGTGTAACGTGTCTACAGTAAACATGTGTATCACATTGCTGTCGTGCAACAAAATGCAGGTCATGTCACCATAAGAAATACAGCATCCACACACTTAGACACAGCTATCTAAGCATTGCATATGCAGATTGGCCACAAAATTCCCTGCTCAGGGCCATGCTGCCAGTGGACACATTGGCAATCAACAAGGTCATTAAGTAGCACATTATGGCCCATGACACCGCAAACTGCAGACACACATATCCTCATCCAAGTCCACATCCATCACATGCCACACCAGTTTTGTCCTGGTACAGGGACTGTGCACAATGGATTCATGCCGTAAGTCTGGGAAAGAGGAAACGGTCCCAGATGATGTATGGCTGTAAGAGTACCACCTAGGCAAGGTCTTAGAAGTGGAGAGAGTAAGTCAATGGAGTTGTAGATAGGAACAAATTACAGTGACCCACAAGAGGGAGAGGGGCATGGACCCATGGAGTGTGGGCTGAGTGTGGGAGAGTAACAGGGAGCAGGCCTCACAATGTTTTGCCTCAGAAGTCATTGCCAATGGAGCAGCACAGTCTAGACATATGCACACTCATTAGGGGCTCGCCATGAGGCATGTTGGTTGTCATTTTGGATGTTCTATCTATGTTGCATGGAAGCACCTACGTATACTTGTGACAAGGGATTCTATACCCTGCAGGACATGAAGTGTATCTCATACTTCGGACACATGCATATGACTAGCAGAGCAGAGTCACTGGGCCTCATTACGACCCTGGCGGATGGACCATGGTGCTAATAGCACCATGGTCCATGCCGGTAACTCTCCGACTCCGCCATGGCGGAATGGGGAATTACCACCCCATTCCGAGGTTGGTGGAGTGGTAATTCCCCCTTCCGCCATGGCCCTTCCCCATTCCCATTTTTGCCCCATAGGGCATAATGGGAATGGGGAAGGCGCTAAGTACGGTGCCGCAAATTGCGGCACCGTACTTAGCACCAAGGTCCCTTTTGCGGCATGGTTTTTAACGCCTGCAAAAAGCAGGCGTTAAAATCACCATCCCGCAAAGGGACCTTGTAATCAGGCGTTAAGGGTCGGCGCCGTTTACGGCGCCGTAAAACCCTTAACGCCTGACTCGTAATGAGGTCCACTGACATCAATGATGCAGCAAACAACTGTGCCCATTGTGGTATCATGTTGCTGATGTTGTGGGGGTATGCTAGTGGGGGATGAGTACTGTCAAACATACATGTTCAACTAATGTACAACACATGGTCTGTATCCACTCTTGTGTACACTAGACAGGAGTCAGTACACCACATGACATGGTTCTCGTGGGACAATCATTCCAATGCAGCCAGATGTGCACCACAATTATACATCTTGGTGGTGCTTTATTTCACATACTCAGGATTCACAATGTTGGCCACTCACTGGATGTGTCCTTGTAATTTTCCAGGCCACCCACGCCTTGCACCTGCTCCAGCAGAATACATTGGCTCATAGCCTCTTTGTGCTTGGTCAGCTCTTCCTCCTCTGGTGACCCCCCTCCAGTTGCCGGAGCAGAGGCTAGTTTCACACCCAGCTTGGACTTGGTGAGACAGGTGAGGTCCTTCCAGCACTTCACTACCTGTGCAGCAGTGTACTTCTCAAACCCTAAGATGTTGATCTCATCTGTGACGCGCTGCCAATGCACCGTACGCTGAGCAGGCGTATGTGTGCTCGCCGGTTGCTGGCACATGTCACAGTGGTGAATGGTCGCATAGTCCATGAGGATCTTGAGTTCTTCATCATGAAAGTTCTCCTTCCTCAACATGACAGTGTTCTGTGCCGTGTCATGGAGTTGAGCTTGTTCCTGCTGTGCAGGCTTTGCATTCTTGCCACAAGGTGTTGGTGACACCCCTGTGTGGCTGGGACCACTCTGAGGTCCAGATGCTGGACCACAAGTGGCTTGGAGCATGACATTACCCCCTGGGGCTGGGGCAGCTGCATCCGCAGCACATCCCCTACCCATTTGGGCTGGGGAAGCTGCTTCTGCAGCATGTCTCAAACCTTGGGGCTGGGACTGCTGCTTCCGCAGCACGTCCCTGACCCCGGCCACATCTGCCCCCCTTTGTCTCTTGGGGCCTTTCCACTCATGTTCCAAGTGTAATGAAAATATGGAAGGCACACCAAGTAATAATTGTCCTGGGAAATTTGAGTGAGGGGGCTGTCTACATGATGGAAGATGTCGTTCTGTTATCCATCAAGGCTCAAATGTACCACACGTGTGAAAAATATGGTATGCATAATGCACAGGCACCCCAAAATAAATAAAATGCATACATGATACCAGGATAGCTTCTGAAAAAAAAAGGAGTATGTGATACACAGTGGCACCCAGCAACACAAAAAAATGCATATGCAAACCCCAGAAAGCTACAGGAAAGGTAGGAATAGTGGTATGCAGTACACAGGGGCACTCAGAGTAGAAAATAATGCATACGTGAATCACTGTTAGCCTTGCAAAAATCAAAAGTAGATGCACAGATGTGCAGAGGCAGATCCCCCACCAAAATGAGAAGTTCATATGGTCCCTGAAGTGAACGTATTGTCAAAATATACAGTACTCCACTCATCCATCTCCTCGCCTTTGCACACATGTTTGGAGTTGCTTCTACACATACTAATGAATCCCTGAATATGCAGCATGTGTCATATAAATTACACAGTGAGGACCTTTCACTTGTCCACATTTTCCTCATTTTATCGTGCAAAGTCCCTTCACTCTGTTTCCGACTGCCTAGATTGCGAGACACAGAAGAATCACACTCCTGCCTCCCTGCCATTGTACTTGCCTCCTACTGCCCTGTGTTACCTCCAACTCTGCCATCTGCTGCAGCCTGTACAATTTGTGTGACTGCTAACCACCTGCCCTGCATTTGGAGAGCCTGCTGTCTAGCCTTTGCCTATGGTCCTATCTTTTCCCCCTGTGAACACCTCAGCTGCTTTATTGGACTCCCATAATCCCATTTCACCACCACCACAACACAGCACAGCACCAGAACCACCTTGCCCCCCCACACCTGCCTCAGGGGTTGCCATGTCAGCACCATCATCCTCTGACCAGAGTGGCAACCCCATGGCAGCGAGGCGGCAGGCTGTAAACCTCACCGCCAGGTGCAGAAGATCCTGGAGCATTATGATGCCCTCTTCCACCCTGTGATGCAATGCGGAAAGGAAGGACGTCAGCAGATCTAGGATGGGATCACGGATACCATCAATGCGGATGGGTGGTACTCCGCACCTTCAAGACCTTGAACAAGCACAAATACCTGAAATCCAGGACCCATGGCATGGCTCTGCACTACATCCAGGCTGGTGCCACCACAGAGGTGCATCGTACGCACACGTGCTGCAGATCGTTGAACAACAAGCAGGTCCTGGAGAAGTTCTACCCAGCGCTGCACTCACAGTTCTGCGAATTACGTCAACATCTGGAGTTGACTGGTGAGGAGTCATGTTGTGCAATGCTCTACAGTGCATGTTGGCAGTGGCCCCCTTAGGCTTGCATCAAGTATGTTTCTGAAACGGATGTCTGCGTGCATGCCCCAGACATTTCTCTCCATGTGTGAATTCAGACCTATATGTATTTTAAATGTGCTATCACTTGCATTGTGTGTTGTAGTGCTGGCTTGCAGACCATGCACATGCAATGTTACTTGTGTTTAAAACGTGCCAGGGTAACAAGTGTACCAGTTGAGGTAGTGTTGCCTGCATCATGTGCATGCATGATGCTCATGTGTATGTGCCCAAAATGGGAATGTGTGACTGGGCATCACTCACACCTGGATGCAACACATGCATTCAGATGAATGGCTTAGCCACATAGAGGCATTGCAGTTCACGGGACTCTGATGAGGTTGGTCACCGCACTGCTTGGGGTCTCTCAGTTGATGTGTGTGCATGACATGTGTATGTGATTGTTGCTATGACATGCTCACATGAGCATGTGCAAATGACGCATGTGTGTATAGCATACACAATTGATTGGCTGTGACAGTGGCAAGTAGCTTGATGCTATTGTGTGGAATAATGGCCAGGCAGGGGTCTTCATGGATTGCATGTCCATGTGTGGTTATGGAGGTTGATGGTAGTTCCCTTGGCAAGACATGTTCATGTGTATGTTGGTGATCCCATGCCAGATTTGGTGCAGTACTCTGATGTTTCTGTTCTGTGTTTCCTTTTCCACAGTTGCATCTGATGAAGAGGGCAGAAGCAGTGCTGTGGAGCATAGCTGCAGGGTTGCCTCCACCAGGCAGAGGCGCAGGCCCCAGCTGCTCCCATGTGATAGCTCATCCTCGGGGAGACATGTGATTGTGGCAGTGCCAGTGACAACAAGCATGGCTGCTGGGGGTGAGTCCAAGAAGGTGAAGGTGGGATCAGACTCCTCAGCAGGGGTGGGGACAGGTGATGCCACACAGGGGCCATCCATGGTGGAAGGTGCTCTGGAGTCATCCAGGTTGATGGAGGGTCAAGGGGAGGAGGTGGCAGTTGCAGCCCAGCCAATGGGGTCAGGTGGGGGTGTTGAGGTGGGCATGCCTACTGTAGTCCTGTCTGAGGGGCATGAGGCTATGCAGGTCACCATGGAGGTGCCTGTGCCAAATGCTGTCCCTGGGCCATTGGATGCAGCAGTGGGCATCTGCCAGGATGCCTCCCCCAGACCCACCGACCTGTGTTGGCCGATGTGTCCACCCAGACCGACACCTCCTTACCATCTGGTGTGGCCATCTGGGATTATGTGCTACCCCAGCTGGCCGAGTTGAGGAGGCAAACAGGTGTCATTTGTGAGTATGTGCAGGCTACTCGTTGTCTACTTGCCACTCATTACAGTGAGCTATACCCCCTTTTCGGCTGGCTTGCAACATGCCTCTTCCATGTTGCCCTCCATGGGATGTTCACTGCTGCAACCACCTCCTCTTCTTCCTCATTTGTGCACCAGTCGTTCTCTGGGGTGCCTTCTGGTCCAGATACCAGCAGGGACCACTGTGCACCCGTCCCACCCACAATGCCCCATCTGGTGGAGTCCACATCCCTGCCTGAGTTGGGTGTCCAAGGGACATCAGCTGAGGTGGTCACTGTGCCTACCCAGGCTCCTAAAGGGTAACTGGCAATGGAGGGATAGCAGGCACCCATGAGCAGTGCAGGTGCTATATGCCCCGCGGTATCGTCATCAACTCGGAGGGCGCACCCACATAGCAGACACCAGGCATTGTGGTAGAAGATGGCAACGAGGAGGAGGCTATTTTTTGGAGGGCAGATCACCGAAAGGAGGCAGGTGCAAAGTGTGAGGCAGGAGGCACAACTGAACCAGATGCACAGGATGTCTTCTGTGTTCTGAGGATATGAAGAGCTGATCGGGCAAATAGGCAGACTGCCATTCTGGAGGCCACTTGCAGGGATGCCCGAGTGATGGAGACACAAATGGTGGAGAACCTGCAAGCCCTCTAGGCAACAACGGATGTCCGCCTGAGGGGGAGGATGTGGAACTGAACTCAGCCCTGGTGGAAAGGCTCAGTGAGATTGGAGAGGACTGTCCTGCTGCCTTTTTTCATAGTTATTTAGGTGTAGGTTTCCTTCGTATTTATTTTCCCCGGACATTGCAGACTTTCCTTCCCAGTTGCAGTTCATGTGTGAGTCAGCCTCTTTGGTAGTTCTATTTTTCGCCAGTGCATCTCTCCATTGCAAGTCATGTGTCTTGTGGCATGCATGCTTGTGTGTTGTTGTTGCTGGCATGGTTGCGGATGTAAGGATGCACATGTGCCTGACATGTGGAGGTGGATCCATCAGGCGACTGGGCATGAACTGTATGATTCCATATGCATTTACATGTGCAGCATCACTGTTTGTTTGGCATCAGTGTGGTTGGGGTGGATGGAGCTGGTTTCACTGTGGAGTATTTCCATGGTCAAATTAATAGCATGTGTGTTTGTCACTGCTGTGTAAAGCCCATGTCATGCAATCATGCCCACCAGCATGTGCAGTCACACACTACCTTCTCTCATGTGTCGCTCAACCTCTACCACTGGAATGCATTGGTGGGCCATGTTTGCTCTTCTGGAGGTGCAGCACAGTTCTCCTGTCTCTGTGACTCATGCTCTCTCCGACTGCCCTACCATCACCCATGCATGGCCCTGTCATGTGATTGTTCCCTGACAGGTGTTTAGCCACCCATTCCAGCCAGGTTACTGATGCTCAGGCTATGACATGCCTCCCCATTGTTTGTGAATCTTGCTAAATCTTTTGGTAGGTTTGCTTTGGTCGAGGACACACATTCAGTTACTGTGCTTTGATGCCTTGGCAATGTGTCATGGACACCATGCACATGGATTTGCATTCACTTGTCACATGTGTATGGGTGGGCTGATTAAGGCCTGGAAGGGTGTGTGAGCAGATCCTCAACTCATGGATGGACCTCTTGTGCTTCCAATTGGTCATATTTGCGGTGTACATGTTGGTGTTGCACTTCATGGTGCTGTCAGACCACGGAAGTTCAGGTGAGCTGCAGATATGCATTGCAATTGTATTGTGGGAGACTGACAGGGGGCTGTCCAGTCTGGAGTGGGCTACCTCGAGGGGTTGTCCATTCTGGAGGGCATGCGGTGCCTGGGGGATCCAGTCTGAAGGGGATGCCTGGGGGTGTCCAGTCTGGAGGGGGGTGCCCGGGGGGTTTCCAGTCTGGAGTGGGCAACCTGGGGCGGGGGTCCAGTCTGGAGGGGGGTACGTAGAGGGGTGACACAGTTGAGGGGGGCTTGTGGGTGTTGTCCAATGTAAAGGGGGCTGCCTGAGGGGGTGTCCAGTCTGCAGGGGGATGCCTGGGGGTGGCCAGTCTGGAGGGGGATGCCTGGGGGGTGTCACAGGTGAGGGAGGCTGGTGGATGTTGTCCAGTGTGGTGGGGGTGCCTAGGGGGTTCAGTCTGAAGGGGGATGCCAGGGGTGTGTCACAGGTGAGGGGGCTGGTGGGTGTTTTCCAGTGTGGAGGGGGCTACCTGGTGGGGTATAGTCTGTAGTGGGCTGTCTGGGGGTGGAAAGTCTGGAGGGGGATCCCTGGGGGTGTCACAGGTGGGGGGGCTGGTGGGTGCTGTTCACTGTGGTGGGGGCTGACTGGGGGGATGTCCAGTCTGGAGTGGGCTACCTGGGGGAATATAGTCTGTAGTGGGCTGCCTGGGGGTGGCCAGTCTGAAGGGGGATGCCTGGGGGGGGGTCAAAGGTGAGGGGGGCTGGTGGGTGTTGTCCAGTATGGAGGGGGCTGACTGGGGAGTGTCCTGTCTGGAGTGGACTGCCTGGAGGGGAGTCCAGCATGGTGGGGATGCCTTGGGGGTGTCCAGATTGGAGGGGGATGCCTGGGGGGTGTGCAGTCTGGAGGGGGATACCTGGGTGTGTCCAGTCTGGAGTGGGCTGCCTGGTGGGGTGTACAGTTTGGAGTCGGATGCTTGGGGGGTGTCATAGGTGAGGGGGCTGGTGGGTGTCATCTAGTGCAGTGGGAGATGCCTGAGGGGGTCCAGTCTGAAGAGGGATGCCTTGGGGGGTTGTCACAGGTGAGTGGGGCTGGTGGGTGTTGTCCAGTGTGGTGGGGGCTGTCTGAGGGTGTCCAGTCTGGAGTGGGCTGCCTTGGGGAGTCCAGTCTGGAGGGAGATGCCTGGGGGGGTGTCCAGTCTGGAGGGGTTTTGGCTGTGGGGGGTGTCCAGTCTGGAAAGGGGATGTCTGGGGGGGTCCAGTCTGGAGTCGGCTGCCTGGGGGGTTCCAGTCTGGAGGAGGATGCCTGGGGGGTGTCCAGTCTGGAGGGGGATACCTGGGGGGTGTCCAGTATGGAGTGGGCTGCCTGGTGGGGTGTACAGTCCGGAGGGGGATGTCTCCGGGTGTCACAGGTGAGTGGGGCTGGTGGGTGTTGTCCAGTGTGGATGAGGCTGCTAGGGGGGTCTCTAGTTTGGAGGGGGATGCCTGGGTGTGCAGTCTGGTGGGGGATGACTGGGTGGTGTCACAGGTGAGGGGGGACTAGTGGGTCTTGTCCAGTGTGGAGGAGGCTGCCTGGGGGGGTTGTCCAGTCTGGAGTGGGCTGCCTGGGGGGGTGTCCAGTCTGGGGGGATGCCTTGGGGGGTGTCCAGTCTGGAGGGGTGTGCCAGGACGGTGTCCAGTCTGGAGGGGAATGTATGGGGAGTGTCCAGTCTCAAGTGGGCTGCCTGGGGGGTGTCCAGTCAGGAGGGGGATGCCTGGGGAGTTTCACAGGTGAGGGGGCTGGTGGGTGTTGTCCAGTGTGGAGGGGGCTGCGTGAGGGGGTGTCAAGTCTTGATTGGGCTGCCTAGGGGTTGTGTCCAGCATGGAGGGGGATGCCTAGGGGGGTGTCCGGTCTGGTGTGGGCTGCCTGGAGGGGTGACCACTCTAGAGGGGGATGCCTGGGGGTTGTCCAGTCTGGAATGGGCTGCTCAGGGCAGTTTCCAGTCTGGAGGGGATGCCTGGGGGGTGTCACAGGTGAGGGAGGCTGGTGGGTGTTTTCCAGTATGGAGGGGGCTGCCTGTGGGGCGGTGTCTGGGTTAGAGTGATTGATGTGCAGTTGGGGGTATGCAGCCAGAATGGGTGCCGAGGTTGTGGGGGGAGACTCACTTTCTGGTAAGGTGTGAGGGCTCCACTTACGAGAGGGGTCCGCCTTATCGCTGGGGTGCGGCCACACCTTGCGAGGGAGTGTATACGATTTTGCTGGGATGCGGTCTGGGCTTGCGAGGAGCGGCGTGCGATTTGCTGGGGTGCAGCCTGGCTTTGCGAGGGAAGGCACACATTTTTGCTGGGGTGCGGTCTGGGCTTGCAAGGTGAGGTGCGTGATTTTGCTGGGGTGTGAACTTAGCTTGTGACGTGAGGCATGTAATTGCACTGGGTTACAGCCTGGCCTTGCGAGGGAGGGCACATGTTTTCGCAGAGGTGCAGCCTGGGCTTGCGAGGTGAGGTGCACACTTTCTCTGGGGTGCAGCCTGGGCTTGCGAGGTGAGACGTGCAATTTCGCAGGGGTGCAGCCTGGGCTTGCGAGGTGAGGCATGCCTTTTTACAAGGGTACTGGATGGTGGGCCAGGGGTGCTAAGCAGGCTTGCTCTGTGTTTGTCAGTTTGCTTGCTTTTTGGTGTGCTTGGGGGCGTGTTGTGGGCGTTCCTCACGTAGCTTGTTTTTACTTGCTGGATGGCTAGTGATGTGTCTTTAAATCCATGAATACGCATTGCGCCATTTCTGACCCAAAGACTATAATCGACTTATTGTTTGTGGAGATTTTAACCAAATCTGTCATTTAACTTTAGATCGAAAGTCTACTTCCAACTTAATCTCATAAAAATGTCCTAAATGTATGAGATACTATGAATTTAATAGGCTCTTATCAATTGTGTAACCCATGTTAAAAGATTACACCTTTTTTCACCCCATCAATCTTTATCTAGATTTGATTATTTATTCATTAATCCTCCGTTAGTCCCAGTTTAATTAACTCAGAAATAGGTTCCATTACAATCTCAGACGATTTCAGTTTCAATCACCCAGAACATACTTCAGTTCACAACAACTGAGATGCTTTTAAAGCGGCTATGCATGGTTTTATCATCCATTTGATAGAGTCTATAAAAAAAGAAAAACAGCTGAATCCTTATCCAATGAATTATTAGCTACTATTAAAGAATTAGAAATGTCCTACTATAGTAACCCATAACCTAACATTTTTAAAGCTCTTATGTGTAAACGCATTGTGTTTAGCAAATTATGTACTGGAAAAACTGCCAATTCTATACTCTGCTCAAAATCTAAATTATGCAGTGGCTCTAACAAAGCTGGCAAAATATTAAAGCGTTCCTTTATTTTATTTTCAAATGTATACTCTGAAGACCCTTCTATTAAACTATCTGAGATCCATTCCTTCTTTGATAAAAATAAAACTGATTTTATAGACCCTGTTGATTTTTCTTCTCTCAGCAACCCCATCTCCTACTTGAAATTAAAAAGACTATTACCGATCTTAAATCTAGGAAAGGACCAGGCCCTTATGGGTATTTCCTTGATGTTGATAAAGCATTCACTTTCTTTCTTTTTTTTGTACATGTATAGCAGCGTGCAAAACCTGTGTGCATTTAGTGGCTAGTCACAGTGAGCAAGTCATAGTCCAGTAATAAGGAAGGAGGAGGCGTGGAATGTCAATTGAAGAGCAAGGTTTTGATGTGCTTTGTGAATCCATTGTAGGAGGATTTGTCTCTCAAGTGTGGGGGTAGCTTGTTCCAAAGTGCCGGGTGCACAGACTGGGAAGCTGGATCCCCAAGATTTTGAGCGCTTGAAACTAGGTGTGGTAAGGCAAGGACCCTATCTCTCCTACACTTTTTGAACTCTATAACCACTTCACGGATATGAATAGTAGCTGTGGCTCTTACGGCAAAGCACTTCTTGTTTTATTTCCCAAGCCCATTTAAGATCCCTCTTCTGTTAAAAATTATACTCCAATTTCCCTAATTAATTCTGGTTCCAAAAATGTTTGTAAAAATGTTAGGAAAAAGACTAGAGGTCTTTCATCCCAAACTCATTGATATAACCAATCAGGAGTAATCAAAATCATTTTGCATCCTCCAACACTAGAATACTCTTTGATATTCTTTCTCATTCCCAGAAATGGCAGGACTCCTTAGCCTTTGTTACATTAGATGCGGAAAAAGCATTTGATCAAGTTTCCTAGAAATGTATGTTCGAATTATTAAAATGGCATGGCTTTCCTCACTATTTCACAAACCTTATCCGAATTCCCTATTCTGTACCTTACACCCAAATTCTAATCAATAATTCTCAATCCCATTCTTTTCATAAAACTCGAGGCTCATGCCAAGACTGCCCTCAATCACCACTTCTTTTTAACCTTGCCCTTGAACCACTTTTGCAAAATATTAGATCTAATCATAGAATAATGGGCATCCTCGTGGGTAACTTTGAAGTAAAGGTCTCTGCCTATGTAGATGATGATGTGTCTTGTCTGTCCCTGCACCCTGCCCTGTGTGCATGGAATGCTGTAGTGACTGACATTGAATGCTTTGTGTGAGAATGTTATGTTCTAATTGATTCTGTGAATGTCAGTTGAGAAGATGGGTTGACGGAGACAGGATGCTGGTGGATGTTCTGTCCCTGTAACTTACCTGATGTGGCCTAATGTATCCCTTTAGCCTGCACCTGGAGCTGGAACTCAGTAAAGATGTTACTTGTTCCTACACTGGTGTCAGTGTCATGATTGGGCAGGAACCCAATTTAACAAATTACATATTACTCTACCTATCTAAACCTGTCTCTTCCATACACAATTAAATTTCCACTAAAAAGTTATTCTCTCTAGTTTCTGGAAACAAACATAACCTTGACAAATCCGAAATTATGCCACTCACCAATACATGTACTCTGGTTAACACTTTGTTATTCAGAATGTCCTGGCAGACTTCCTATATCAAAAATCACAAACACTATCCTTATGCTGGATAAAACTAATGACATGATCTATAAATGGACACCACTATTTTTGTCATGGTGGCAGTGTCTTGACTCTATCAAAATGATGCTCATCCCTACAATTCTCTACTTTTGTCAATGATGCCTGTGCCTATTCCTATTAGCTTTTTCAAAAAACGTGATGCTACGCATTCTAAATTCTTGTGGCACCAAAACACACCACAAATCGCCATTAATAAACATAGACTTCCGAAACATGATGGAGGTGTAAAATTCCCCACCTTTAAGCAAGTAGCCTCATTCTTCCATTACGTTAATCATTTGTTAAATGTTCCCACATGGATTAATATTGAGTCTAATCTCATTGCTCCACTTACTCTTTCTAGTTTTTTATAACCTCTCCTTTGCCAAATATTTCTTTGCATCCTTCTTTGTTTTTTTCAAACTGAGCCTGGAAATATTTTTTTCTGGTTCAATACATCTTTTTCTAATAAGACAAATCCCACTGTCTTTAATAGATGGTATTCTTCTAGCAACAAACAAATAAATCATGTATTTCTTAATTTTATGGAAATCCCTTTTGCCATCAATAAAATGTTCTTGTTCATGATTCTAATTGTCACCCCTCCTATCCGGCTAAATATCGCCCACTCTCCATTACTCCTTTTCTGGGCAAACTCCTGGAAAGATTAGCCATCTCCCAGTTTAACCTTTACACTGAATTTGTAGGTTGTCTTCAAGACCATCAGTCTGTCTTCAGAGCAGCCAGAAGCACGGAAAAACTGCTCTCCTGAACATCCGTGAAGACCTGTTCTCAAACCTTGACACTATCCATCCTTCTGTCCTCACCCTGCTCGCTCTCTCTTCTGTTTTCGATACGGTCAACCATTCTGTCCTGCTCAACCGACTCCATGATAACCTGGGTATCACTGATCAGGCCCTGGCCTGGCTGACCTCCTTTCTCTCTGACCGACCCTCCCATGTCCAACTTCGGTCTTTCCTCTCCTCTCTCTGTCTACCTGTGGTGTTCCCCAGGGGTCCAATATTTCTCCTTGGCTGTTCAAACAATACCTGTCACCTCTCGCCCACCTCATGGCAGCTCTCTGCTCCAACTTTCATTGTTATGTGAATGAGCTTTCAGGCTCTCCTCAGCCGACTCTTCTCCCTCTCTCATCCTGGATTGTCTGTCCATAATCCAGTAGTTGTGTGCCGCCAATGATCTCTGCTTTAATGCCAGTAAGATGGAGATGCTCCTCATTGGCTCACCAGCACCTTCCTTTCCTCTGGCCGACCCACTCTGGGCACTCTTCCTGCGCCTACCTGTGAGGCTAAGAACCTCAGGGTCACCTTCAACTCCACACTCTCCTTCTCTCCTCACATCCCTGGTGTCTCTAAGAAGTCAAACTACCTGTTGCACGTCCTCTGAGGTATTCTTCCTTTCCGAAATTTCCCCTGGAAGCTCACTGTATCTAGAGCTTTGATTCTCTCTAGGCTGGACTACTGCAGCAGCCTCTTTCTAAATCTACCTGCCTCTACTCTCCGTCCTATCCAACTCATCCAAAACAGGAATGTGAAACTTGATCTTGGCCCCAGGCCCATGGATCATATCTCTGCAGCACTGAAATCTCTTCATTGGGTCCCAGTGGTGGCAAGGATCAAGCTCAAGACCCTCTGCATTGTCCAAAAGGCTTTCTCGGGCCTGGGACGGCAGTACTACCAACTCTCTCTACTGAAATATTTTCCTACTCAAGCTTTTCTCCCATCCACCTCCAACTTCTTGAGGGTCAGTTGCTTCTCCAAGCAACGAGTTGGAAGCAGATCTCTCTCTTTGTCTGGTGCCTCCCTCTGTAACAGCTCCCTGACTCTCTAAGATGTGAACAGAACCACCTCTGGTTTCCAGAAGCACCTCAAGACCTTCCTCTTTGCTTCTGCCTTCTCTCTTCCTCTCACCTACTGAGCTCCTGTCTGATACACGCACTGGTCACCTGGTAACCCTCTGTACTCGGGCCCAGGTCCCTGTCTGTCCAGCTGCAAACCTGCCCGGCCTCTTGCCATACCTTGCACTTGTGGTCTGTTTCAGTAACCCTACAGCCCCCTCTCCTGCACTGCATTTCTAACACTTGCCACCTGTTGTCTGCACTACTTGTTATTCCTGATTCCTTGTCCTGCACTTATCCATCCTCCCACCTCCGACCCCCTGGCACTTCTCCCCTCCCTGCCCTCCTGCACTTGTGCAATCTCGAATGTCACTAGGCCTAGTAAGATCCTTGTTTTGCCCTCCCTCTGTTCCCCCTCCCTTGCCTTGTAGTGCCTTGAAACCCTTGTGGATAGACGCGTTATAACTGCCATATCATTTCATATCATATTACTGCTCTCTTATTAATTCCTTTTCTAAATCTGTATCTACTCAAACTCAAAAATCCCCTTCACCTTTGCTAATTGCAATGATTAATAAATCTTCTGTCAAAGCTGCTAAATTCTATTCCTTTTTAAATGAGACTCAAAATAAGAACATGTTTAATACCATCACCGTTAGACAGTGGGAATTAGATAGGAATGGTCACCCCTCCTCTGAGGTATGGACCAATATGTAAGAACAATATTACTCCACCTCTGTTTCTGCCAACTTAACTCAGACATATTTATTTATTTTTCATTGTGCTTTTTTAGTGCCCTGTAGAATGGCTAAATTATCCAACAGTTCTTCCAACAAGTGCTGGTCTTGTCATACCCCCAATGCAAATTTCACACATTTAGGGACCGATTCATGGAATATTTGCACAGCTAAAAAGTGACTCTGCACTACTTACACAAACCCTGATTAATGGAACCGTGAAAACTGTATTTTGCCATGCAAAGTCCGGCCAAAGTCAGCGCATAGTCATTTTTGTAGTTCAAAATGAATTTGCCCGAACCTTGCACAGCAAAAATACGCATTGCCCAGTTCCATGAATCAGGGTTTGTGTCGGCAGTGCAAAGTCACTTTTCAACGGTGCAAAGTCACTTTAAACGGGGCAAATATTCCATGAATGGGGACAATAGTCTTTGGCAATGTTTTTTTGTTTGTTTTACTCTACTAACTTTTTGCAGGTTACCAAACTTTGAAGAGCTTGGAAAGTTTCTTGGTGTGGATCTATGCTTTTGCCATCTTTTCTTTTAGTTTGCAGACAAAATCCGCACTCGCCTTCCCAGGCCAGCTTGTTTGGCTTGCATTTGCTACAGCGTTCTTCTGCCTACAAGGAAAACGTATTGACGTTTATTGTTCTCCCTCCAAGCAGCAGAATCAAGCATGTTTCCAATATACATTGATTTGTTTGCAGCACACATTTATTCTGATGGAATGGATACATAGGAGGGTTCCCATTCATCGAGAAGGGAAAGCGATTTACTGTGGGAAGCGCGATTATACGTGCAGTGATTAAATAATGCTGTTGATAAATTTGCCAGGTTTGTAAAACAATTGTGTAGAGAAAGGGAATGAAAGATGAGCCACACAAGAGCAAACTGAGAGCTGGGTGTGGGATGAATGATGGCCCATCTGCTAAGGAGAAGTGACTGCTGAAGCTTGATAAGCATAAGGTGGTGAAGGGGGTGGGCTTCAATTATAGAGGTGAGTGAATATAACTGAGAGGAGAGAAGGCATATGCTGACATGCATGGTTGTATACTAATTGACCTTTTCACAATTGACCTCAGGAGAATTGTCCTCGGGAGAATTGGCCTAATTTAGAAGGTCAATTAGGACATATGTGCAGGGGGAAACCCCTGCAACCCCCCACCCAATCCAAAATCCCCAGCAACCTCCCACCCAATACCCTTATATTATTTATAATCCAAAACTAACCCAATGCATATATAAAATAACTAAAATAATATAAAGATCAATTGTGCAGAAGGTCAATTAGGACCACTATAATTAGGTATATTGTGCAAAAGGTCAATTGTAAAAGGTCAATTTGGGCAATACCGACTGCATCACCTGCCAATCTGTTCAGTCTCTTGCTGCAGACAAGACTGGCACTGAGGACAGGCAAATATTGTCCAGGTCAACTGAAGTCTGAGCAGGGAAGAGGCTGGCAGGTGTAGACCAACCTGCCTGACAATAGCACTGGAGTAATTATTCCATCAAGCCCCAAAAGCATGAATATCACAAATATGTAGTGCACAAGGTCTTCCTGCATTTTTTACTAGTCTGCAGAGGAAACAGATCATGGTAGTGCCATAAGTGTGAGCAACATGAACTGTATTAGTCTTTGATATCATAACACACCCAATGCTATCACCATCATCACATGGTATGGCATGGAATATCATAGAATGCTAAACGTATCTGTATAGCGCCTCTACCAGCTAAATAAGACATTTTGGCACTGAACAGCCTTTGAGAATACCCAGAACCCTAGTGTCAAAAATGGACTGAGAATTTAGTGTGGAAATAGGAAGGTATTTTGTATATTCCAGAACAACAAATGGTTTGCGATAAGAAATACATTTCTTTGCAGGGCCTTCCAGACTGTGTCAGAGTTACATGCCTGATGCCTTCATCTTCTGTGTGCTGTAATAATATGTTTTATTCCATTACCCGTTCAACTGAATTTGAAATCTCCATATCAATTTTAACAGACATTGGCCAGGGGTACACATTTACAACTGTGATAAGTGCCATTTTGAGATTTTTTTTAATTTTAAGATTTCCCACTCTTGTATCTTGCCACCCTGATATTTTTCCACTTTGATAATTTCACACTGTTGATATTTTGCCATTTTAAGATTTATCTTGCTAATCAGATGTTTGCCACGTTGATGCTTACATCTGTGATATTACACCATTTTGATATATTCCCATTTGCAATTTTGTCATTTTTAAGTTTTTACCACTGTCATGTGTTGCCACTATGATTTTTTTCCAACTTGATCATTTGCCACTGGGATATTAGGCCATTTTGATATGTTGTCATTATATGATTTGCCACTGTGATATCTTGACACTCTGATGTTTTGCCACTTTGATCATGTGCCAGCGTTATGTTATGCCATTTTGAGAATTTGACATTCTAAGATGTTTCCACATTCATAACTTGTTTGACAATTGAGGGAATTCATCCCTTCTCCCCAAGGTTGAGCCCCCCACCCATGAGGTTACAGAGGTGACCCGCTGCGTAACACCCTCCCTAGGGGCCGAGGCAAGTGGGACATCACTTGGTGCTGTGATATCTTGACACTCAGATCATTTTCCAGCATTGACAATGTGCCACTGTGATATTAGATAATTTGTATATGTTTCCATTCTAAGATGTGCCACTGTGATATCTTGCCACACTGATGTTTTATCACTTTGATAATGTGCCACTGTAATAGTAGGCCATTTTGAGATTCTCAAATTTGAGACTTTGCCATTTTGAAGTTCTCCCACTGTCATATCTTGCCACTCTGCTTGTTTGCCACTTTGGTAATTTCGAAATATCCAGCCATTATGAGATGTTGCCATTTTACGATTTGCCAATGTGACATCTTGGCGCTCGGATTTTTTATCACTTTTATAATGTGCCACTGTGATACTAAGCCATTTCAAGATGTTGCTATTTTTAGATTTTGCCATTTTGAGGTTCTTCCACTATCATATCTTGCCACTCTGATGATTTGCCACCCTGAGGTTTTGAAACAATGATGGATGACTTGTCACGCTGATGTTTTGCCACCGTGAAAATGTGAAATCAGGCCATTTTTATATTTTTCCACTGTGATGTGTTGCCACTTTCATAATTTGCCAATGTGATATTAGGCCATTTTGATATGTTGTCATTATATGATTTGCCACTGTGATATCTTGACACTGGGCCTCATTAAAACTCAGGCGGTAAGGGGTTTACGGCGCCGTAAACAGCGCCGACCCTTACCGCCTGAGTACGAGGTCCCTTAGCGCCATGGCGGATTTAACACCTGCTTTTAGCAGGTGTTAAAATCCATGGCGCTAAGGGACCATGTTGTTAATTACGCCACCGTAATTTACGGTGGCGTAATTAACGCCTTCCCCACTCCCATTATGCCCTATGGGGCAAAAATGGGAATGGGGAAGGGTAAATGGGGATTGGGGACTTACCGCCCCGCCGACCTCGGAATGGGGCGGTAAGTCCGCCTACCACCATGGCGTAAACATAGTTTACGCCATGGTGGTAAAGTCACGGCCCAGGCGGTAACTTACCGCCTGGGTCGTAATGAGGCCCACTCTGATGTTTTGCCACTTTGATCATGTGCCAGCGTTATGTTATGCCATTTTGAGAATTTGACATTCTAAGATGTTTCCACATTCATGTTTCTCACGAGAGGTGACCCGCTCTGTAACACCCTCTGTAGGGGCCGAGGTAGGTAAGTGGGACATCACTTGGCGCTGTAATATCTTGACACTCAGATCATTTTCCAGCATTGACAATGTGCCACTGTGATATTAGGTAATTTGTATATGTTTCCATTCTAAGATGTGCCACTGTGATATCTTGCCACACTGATGTTTTATCACTTTGATAATGTGCCACTGTGATACTAAGCCATTTCAAGATGTTGCTATTTTTAGATTTTGCCATTTTGAGGTTCTTCCACTATCATATCTTGCCACTCTGATGATCTGCCACTCTGAGGTTTTGAAACAATGATAACTTGTCACTCTGATGTTTTGCCACCCTGAAAATGTGAAATTAGGCCATTTTGATATTTTTCCACTGTGATGTGTTGCGACTTTCATAATTTGCCAATGTGATATCCAACCACTTTGTTAGTTCACCATTTTAGGATGATGCTACTTTGCTACTTTGATAGGATTACCTCTGTGATACCTTGCTACTTTTCTAATTTACTGCTGTGATATTTGTATATTTTGAGATTTTACAATTCTTAGATTTTGTCACAGTGATATCTTGCCCCTTTGATAATTTGTCTCTGCGATATTTGACTACTTGCTATTAGGAACATCCTGCTGCTGAGGATAATTGAGCAGTTACCAATGGTAAGACCTGCCCACCATGACAATCTGCCACTGGGATATTTCTGGCCACTGAGATACTCTCCCATCTGTATAACAGCCCACTGTGATACTGCACCACTCTGGTAATCCACCATTGTCATAATTTGCCACTGGGTAATTTTCCCATCTGAATAATCAGCAAGTGAAAATACCTGGTAAACTAAAGGAAAAGTAACAGACACCCAAAGCCCCAAAAAATGTGGTACTCCCACCTGCACCATATCCCCCCGAAACCAACCACAAAAAAACATATAAAAATGCCACAATCACAGAAAAACCTCCGGACAAGTACAACCCATAACGACAGTAGCCCCACGAAGAAAGCTAAATAACGCAATTAAAATACTTCTTGGCACATAAATACTCTAGGAAACCTCAAAGAAAACCTTGTCAAAAAGAAGGTCCTTCTATGACATCAAAAACAAAATCTCTCTATGTTGTGCAATACCTATCCACCTGCAACCCCTCACAACCTGCAATCTTAAGAAATCTTAATTGTGCAGGGAGAGAAGAACCAAACACTGCCAATAGACCTATTCAGAATCTGCAAAACTGGAAAAGAATCAAGCAACTTGAGCACACATTTCATCACAAGGGACTGGCGAGACAACAGAATTCCAAGTTACAAACACACAACCAACCCCAAAAAGACATCCATCCTAAATGCAACCAACTTGCACTCCTCAATGAAGAACACAAAGCAACCAAGATACACACCACAACCCACACATCTAAGTCAGTAATGGAACGCAAGGACAGGAGGGCCCAATGTCCAAAACCCCTTACTGTCCCAACCCCAAAAAGAAAAATAAGTCCCAGAAAACAAAAAGATTCACTGCAATCTGGATTTATTTATTTATTTTGCATTTATTTCAGTGCACAAAGTCCTGAGGCATCTAGGTGCTAGTCACAGTAAATGCTTGTTACAGTTCATAGGTCTGAGAACCTGCATTAGGATTACAGCATGGTGGTGGCTGGTGGAAGCATATTCTGACACGCCTCACCTCATGTTGCAGGGGGCTACATCAGGCATGCATACATCACAGGACAAAATAGGTGTTAGTATACAGACTGGAAAAGCCTCACCTGATGTTGCGGGGGCTACATCAAGCATGCATACATCATAAGGACAGAATAGGTGCAAGAATACAGGCTGGCAAAGCCTCACCTCATGTTACTGGGGGCTACATCAACCATACATACATCACAAGGACAAAATAGGTGCAAGTGTACAGACTGGAAGAGCCTCACCTCATGTTGTGGGGGGGGCTACTTCAGGCATGAATTTTGTAGGGACATAATGCACAGATGGAGAGCACAATTATGAGCAGGTTTGTTCAAGACATTGTGGGTCATTATGACCCTGGCGCTAAGTGTTTTACAGCGCCGTAAAAGGCTACGGCGCCGTTAAACACTTAGCGCCTGATTATGAGGTCCCTTTGCGGGACCCGACCTTAACGTCTGGTACAGACCAGCCGTTAAAGTAGGGTGCCGCAAAAGGGACCTTAGTGCTAAGTACGGTACCGCAATTAGCGGTACCATACTTAGCACCTTCCCCTTTCCCATTGAGCCCTATGGGGCAAAAATGGGAATGGGGAAGGGCCATGGCAGCATGGGGAATTACTGCCCCACCAACCTCAGAATGGGGTGGTAATTCCCCATTCCGCCATGGCGGAGTCGGTAAGTTACCGGCATGGACCATGGTGCTATTAGCACCATGGTCCAACGCCTGGGTCGTAATGAGGCCCATAGTGCGCAGTTGGAAAGCACATTTCGAGCCAACTTTGTCGAGGACATCGTGCACATGCAGACAGCACAGCTAGGAGCAACTCATGTTCACAATAAATACATGCACAGAGGGAAAGCGTACATACGGGTGCATAGATGGTAGTACAGCTAGAATCAGCTATTGATCAGGACACATGAGTACATGGATGGGAAAGGCAGGCTAGATGCAACAATACCTTTTGCGAGAAACATGGAAGCACAGAAGGGCAAGACCCAACTCGGTGCAAATCTTGTAAAGGCACTAAGGTGCAGTATAGATAGACAAACTGAGTTACGTCAAAACCTGCTTTTCGGCACTTGAATTTACAGTATATAGGTGAGAGTCAAAGCAGAGAGTCAAGCCATCCAGGTAGAAAGACGGTGGAGGGTCTCATGGAGGGCAGGATTACCACACAGTGAGCAGATAAAGGTTACCAAAGCCCCTCTGGGTTTACCTTGCGTGGCTGAGATGGCAGTGTTCCAGCAGTATCGTGACGTGGCATTGAGAAAGCATGCAGGTGCTTCACTGAAGCAGGCGGACAGCAGTAGCGTGGCGAACCATAAGGAGGTGTGCTGCTAGGCGTGAGAGCAGACAATCAAGGTCAAAGAATAGCACAGATAAATGAGCTCCTCAGCAAAGGGCAAACAGACATGCTATTCCACACATAAACCTGGCTAATTGATGACGTTTAGGTAGTTGCACACACATTCCTCCCAAACAACTTCAAACACAGGCAGGACAAATAAGAGTTGGTCAAGCCATAATATGCAAAGATCAACATAGAATCACAGGGGGACACATGGTAAATACCCAAGGTATCTCTGTCTCCACCTAGCTCTTGACCATCAAACCAATCTATCATTTCTTATCATCTACAGACCACCCACATACGACCCGACCAGTGCAGAGAAATGTGAATACTCCATAACCAGAATTGCAATAAACTATGACTACCTGATCATACTAGGGTACTTTATCATCAGGTTCGAAGAGTAGATTATTAACTCTCCCAAATCAATGACCTCATAACTATGCCCTATGCGCCTACAACAAATCGTGAAGGGGCAACCCATGCAGCGGGACAGCGTTGGATCTTCTTTAAAATACCATAAATACAACTGCACCCCCAATACATATTCTGTGCATTGATAATATTATATCATTTGTATTTCATGCTCCAAGGCAAATTCCAGCCACCCACATAAATCTAACTCCAATTCAGAAGAGAAATTGGAAATCCCTCAATGCTGTGGACCTCAACACCAGACTGGAATCCACAGAAACACCAAACACTCTCAAGGACACACTTCAAGCCGAAGAAAAAAAAAACACTCCAAAAATGGATCACAAAAGCACTAGATGCTCCAGCACTGAAGATCCTCTTCTCCCACACCCAAATGAAGGTGGCTGCAAGATGATTTATGCACAACCTTAGAGACCTGAAAAAAAACAAACAGGAAACTCCAAGAAGACATGAGGAAATATTACAACCAAAAGGACAACATCAAACATCAAAAACAGATACGGCTCTAGAAATAAGAAATCCTCAAAGCAAAAATCTGCACTACACTGAAAGCACCTCAAAAAACAAGCGACACACATAAAGAGATGTTCAACAACATTGAAGAGATAAGAAACCTGCCACCCTTGCAATAACAGCCTCACTCCATTGCAAGACTCTGTGATGACCTTGCAATACACTACAAAAACAGTCATCCAAATCCAGCTATTCATCAACACAATTACCAAGAGCATAAGCAAAAATATCATAAACAACCCAACCCCAGAGACGTCGACAATACTAATCTACTTCACACCAATGTCAACAGAATACTACACTCAACTAGTGAAGGAAAGCAATGCAGCCAGCTCACCAATAGACCCTTGCATACCATATATCCAACATCCTCAGCAAAGAGAAACCTAAGAATATTTCCAACACCTCTTAAACCACTTGCTGGAAGCTGTAACTATAACTTTAAGGTTCGAAGTTGCCCGCATAGCAAACACTTGCCACAGGAAGCACAGACAACACCACCATCTACCAGTCTACATCAAACATCCCTTACCCGGTGACAAACTGCTAGAAACTTATGTGTATGGACAAATCCTCACACACGTGCACCAAGCAAAATTTGAATTTAGGTCCATGAGACAAATCTAATCTGCATTAGTCTCAACATGGGAGAACCTAAAAATGAACTCTGACTTCAGCAACACCTTTGACCAGATACTACTAGATCTTTCAGCATTTATTTTTGTCACAGTCAGTCATGCAGCTCTCATCCAAAGTGTATAAGAAGCAGGAATAAGCAATACTACAATAATGTATCCTTCCTGACAGCCAGAATGGAAACCACCTGGATAACAACTTTCATCTCAATAACACATACTCTAACTTTTTGGGTCCCTCAAGTGTCATTCCCCTCAACCCTATTCTTCTACATTTACATAGCCCCGCCCATGAAACTCATCAAAGCACACAGGCATACTACAAATAAGCAGATGATACTCAGATTATCTACAAAATCGATACATGCGAGGAGTAGACCAAACTCTTGTCAACTGCTTCTAACAAATCAATCCATGGATGAGCAACAACAGCCTTGAATGTAACCTGGACAAAACCCCAATAATTGCTCTCGAACCAAAACCTGCTCTTGAACCTTGAATCTAACTCTCCCTCTGTTCTGATCCTCATCGACCTATCTTTTGCCTTCACACAGTCGACCACTCCATCCTCATAAATAGTCTCCTTGATATGCTTTGCATCAACAACTGGGCACCGGCATGGTTGACCTCCTTCTTTTCAGACCAACCCTTCCAAATGCAAATGGGTCCCTTCCTCTCCTCCACCCCACTCTCTACATGTGGCATCCCTTAGGGCTCTAACCTATCTACATGGCTTTCAACATCTACCTCGCCCCACTGGCCCACTTAACTTCCACATCCCCACATTTCCAGTGTTATGCTGATGACACACAGTTCTCCTTTAAGCTGCCATGTGCAAGTTCGACCTTCTTTCCTTCCTTTCTCATGCCTGACTGTCTGACTTCTATTCAGGTGTGGTGTTCTGCCAATGATTTCAGCCTTAATGCCAGTAAGACAGAGATCCTTCTAATTTGGATGCCTGCTCCCTTTTTCCCCTCACTCTCTGGCCACCATCCTTTGGCCCACTCACCTCACCCTCTTGTATGGCAAAAAACCTTGTGATCATCTTTGACTCCTCTCTCTCTTTCTCTCCACACATCATGGACATTGTGAAGAAGTCCAACTTTCATCTCCACCTGCTCAAAACATTCTCCCTTTGCTCACCTTCCCCCAGAAGCTCAATGTCTCCAGAGCTCTGGTTCTCTCTAGGCTGGACTACTGGAACAGCCTCTTACTCAATCTGTCTCTCTCCTCCCTTCGCCCCCTTCAACTAAGAATAGGGCTCCCCTCAAGCCCACGGACCACATCTCTCCAGCTCTAAAATCTCCACACTGGCTCCCGGTGACCGCAAGGATCAAATTCAAGGCCAGTTGCATCATCTGCAAGGCCGTCTGGGGCCTGGGACCTCTCTACATACAGTGTTCTCTTTCTAAATACTTCTCTGCTAGAGTTCTTAGGTCCTCAAGCTCAAACTCTCTGAAGGTCAGATCCCTTTCGGAGGCTGGTTCCTCCCTCAGAAATGGCTTCCCTCCTCCCCTCAGACTTGAGGCAGATCTGCTTAAGTTCCAGAAACTTCTCAAGACTTTCCTTTTCTCCTTTTCCTTCCATCTCCCGCTTCCTTGCTAATATAACGCTAATGCCCCTCTAAGTCTGTGACTGAGGCCTGATCCCTTCTGAGTCATACAGGGGCCAGTCCACTACTGACCAGTCTCGCCCACCATCCTTATCGAGCACTTGCCCTTGGGCGCCCTTCAGCGGACTAGACCTAACCTGGTACACCCTGCCCTTTGCACTTCTCGGCCCTTCCCCCTCTTTCCCCTGGCACTTGCCCTCATTGGCCCACCTTCAGCACTTGCTCACCCCCATAACCCGTCCCATCTTGCACTTCTCCCCCTCCTGACTGCTACTCCCCCCTGCACTTATCACCTTTATCGTGCACGTGCATGGTAGGATTGCTGCAAGGCTACTATAACCATTATTGTTGTTCTCGTTTACCTATGCCGCCCCCACCCCATATTTTGTCTTGTGACACCTGGAAACACTTATGTATAAGCGCCATACACATGTCCAATAAATAAAAAAAAGACATGATCATGCTCATCAACCTCTCTATACATATACCCTGATCTACTTTATGAGAACCAGATTGGAAGCTTCACAAGTAGTTAAACATCTTGGAATGCTAATCGGCAAACACCGAACCCTCGAATCTCAAGTCAATACATTAAGAAAGAAATGCTTCTTCCATCTATGTACTATCAAGCAGATATTTCCCTTTCTCACCGTCCCACAGAGAGCACTCCCTATCAACTCTCTCGTAGTGTCAAGAATAGTCTATTCCAACAGCATCTACATTGAATTGCCTGACTATTTTCGCAAAAAAACTATAAATGATCCAGAACACAGTAGCACAACTCCTCCTAAAACTCAAAAACAGAGAACACATCACACCTGCACTAAAATCCCTAAACTCTCTACCAATTAAGATAAGGATAAATCTGCCTTGTTCACCGAGAAATTCGCAGAATTCCAGCAAGAAACACATTCTCTATATACAGACCAAAGATAACCCTGAGTTCTTGCAGTACCATTTGGCTTGAACTCAAACAATATTTAAAACACTGACTTTTAGGAAAACACTAAACACATGGATTGTTTTGATTTACTGACCTTACTCATCAAACAAGAGTGGTCTACAAAAAGCGTGCAGGTGTAATGCAAATAGATGTAGCATGAAATACTGAATTGGGGCTCGGGATCCACAGGTCATCCAAGCATATTGGCCTACCAGCGAAAGAGAGACCACACATCGTTGACCACAGCAAAGTGGAGTTCAAGAAATAATTTGTGCAACAGTGACTCAACCCTATAGCCTGGTATGAAGACCACCTGTTCTATCCACTACCCCTTCTAAAACTCTCTCTTTATACTCATGTGAATACACCACACACTGACCAACTACACTACACACTCTTGACAACAACAACACCCCAAATCCACAATTATACCAAACACCAAACTCCACACCTCCCTCAATAACCCACTTATTAACAACACAGTCTGTGCACCCCCAGGTGGCCACAGGCTCACAGGACCTCCCATATGGATGCAAGTTTCTGCACACCCACCAAACCTTACCACCTAGAAGCAAACTCACACACATTGACTGGATTTCCCAAACGAAAACTACCAACACAACAGCAAAAACACACTTGTGCTCTCTCTCTCCTCCCACTTACCTTACAAAACCAAGCTTGTGTCCTTTTTCTCATATCATCTTGTGCACCTGGAGACCATGCAAATGGCATCAGTGTGCAGTATAAATCACGCTAACATACAATTTTTATTTCACTGAATTTAGAAGACATATAGCTGTGGCTGTCTTCTCCGTACCCCCTATGATATTAGATAGTGGACAATATATTTGTCTAACTCTGTTACCAGAAATTCCAAGAAAGCCAAGTAATATGAAAGGCAAAAGGGGGGATGCAGAATAAATGTGTGTGAATGGATGTGCATTTAGCAGAATTAATATTTCGATTGATTAATATAGTGATGAAGAAATAAATGAATGAAAAATCAATCAATTAATCCATTTGTAATAACCCTTTCAGAAAGACAGAATGTTTTTACAAAAAATCTTTAAAAATGGCAAACCTTTCCTTGAAGACCTTATAGGGAGATGTTATTGGATGTTGTTAGTGCAAAACGTTTACATTAGTGTGGTTATAGCAGAACTGACATGCAGGTTTTTAGATTAAAAGGAAGTATCATATACTTATTCCAGATTTACTTAAGCACTGACTGATCACCATTTATGTTTGCCTTCTGTAATCAATTCTTGGCGTAGGTGTTCTGATTTGAGCCTCATGTTTGTTGACTTGTTTACACTGTATTATGTATATTGTATACTCTAGCCAGAGTATGCTATTTTTGCCGACTCGATGCACTACCTCCATGCTTTGTTGATATGATGGACAGCGAAGGAAGCTATTGTTGCTACATACCTCAAGTGAGCACGTTGTGCTCTATAAGACACATATGGCCCAATCACAGTATACAGCTACAATCGTGGAACTTGGGGGCATCTCCAGTAAATTCTTCCAAAATTACATTTCCTATAGGCCCATGATGGTCAGGCCTGGGGATCTCGGTCTTTTCTAGGACTTCTGTTCTGTAGACCAACATACACTCGGTTTAGCATAAAATGCTTTCCACTTGTTGTATGCTTTTATCCCCATGTTATTCATCAGATTGGGTGCTGGCGTTGCATTTAAAATGGTCAGTTTTATATGGGGTTGCATAATCTACCTGCTACAATCTTGTCTCCTGATAACATGGAATCTTTTCGATATAAAGTAAAGCAGTTGGAAAGGTCCGCCTACTTTGCACTGACCCAAAATATCAACACTTTGGAGCTGTTGTTGACTTCTCATTTTATTCCAATAGCAGTATTTTCTAACCAAACATAATGTTTCTGCAGTAGATTATTTATCCTGGCAATCACTATAGAACATTCCAAAACTCAGGGCCTGATTCACAGAATGTTTTCATATGGGATTGCGCCATTATTTAGCGCTTCCATGAATCAGGCCCTTAGTGTGAAACATGTGGGTCACTTGGAGAGGCTTCTTGGATGGTAGCATACATATATTTTGCATAACATAAAGCAGGGGAATTGGTGCTAATGAGCAACTCTGTTTCACTCATCTTGTAGATCAGAAAGTGCCACTTAGGTTAGTGTTCTGATGTGGATAGACCTGCAACTGTATCCTCGAAAAGGGATTTATGATGTAGTCAAGGTGCTACACTTGTTGAATCATTTATCAATTTTTCTTCATTTTGTTGCTCCTTATATGTTTGAAAGTAGATGTTCAAGGGTGCTACATAAAATTCCTTCCCTACATCAGTACTGTATATTTGAAGAACAAGCATGTACACAAATATGTGGGAATTTATGGAAAGACCAACTTAACCTCTCCCCTAAACTGGAACCATACTCCATGCATCGTTGCACCACAAACTGAGATAGCCACAACACTTTTTTAGATATAAGTCTGATTGGGAAATACAATGTTGCACTGTAGGGTGAGCCCTTTCTGTAGTTGGGTATGATGGTCCTAAAGTAGTACATATGTTAGGAAGATCTCTTAAATGGTAAAGCAACGAAGAAAATGACAAACCTGCTGTCAGTCATGCTTTTAGATAGCCGATTGGGCCTGTTCCCTTCTCGCTGGACATCTGTGGGATTGCCCGGATAACTATTCTCTGTCCCAGAATGTATGTTTTCATCTTATACATTTTCCAGTTCCATGTGACAAAGTCCGCTTTGGCATACCACAAAATAAGCACTGGCAGGAGAGTTCGCTTTTTAATTATTTTACAGTTGAGTATCTCTTACTTTTTCCTGTTCTCCATTATTCTACAGTGTTGATGTAGAATTGTGTTCCACCATAAGCATGTTTGCCGGTGTTGTTCTAATGCTGGCATTATGGCCGTCAACAATCCTTCCACTTGACCTCATCAGCTGCCTCAAAGTTCAGCCCATTTGTAGACATTTACCTCCTTCATAATAACGAGACTGTTATATCTTATAGGTTTGCAAGGTGGTTCTGTTGAGTTAGGTTGCAATGTAGAATGTAGAATTAAAGAATGAAAGTGAGGTTCTTTTGGAGACAGTTGGAGACTGCTTGGGAAAAGATAGAAAACGTTGTAAGTGGGGCCTGATACCTTGTTACATGCGTCTTCTTTATTATACAATAAAGACTACTAAGCACTGCTGCTTCCATGTGTTACTTCAAATGGCGACAAGGATTGGATCGAAGCTGCCAACGTGCTACAGTGCCGTTTGGCAAGCGACTTGTACACCAGAGTACCTGTGAGGTTTCTGTATAGCTCTGGACGTGCGCTGCCCGCTATATCAACCCCAGCATCAGAGTAAAGGACCTTGGTGCATGACTGCATGCAGCCAGATTTAATTCATGCGATTTTTGGATTATTATAAAGGAGAGCTAGCACAGCACCATACGTTAACGTTGCATTGTTCGTATCCGGGAGGATAGCTCAGCGGCAATGTGCTCGCCTTGGAAGCAAGACAACATGAAGCAGCACAGGTTCGATCCCCAGGTCCGTGCTTAGAAACCCCTGGGTATTTAAGTGCGTTATAAATACACAACTAAAACAAAACAACTATGCAACTAAAACAAACAATTCCTGTAACAGCGCCTCAATGCCCGCGGGTTGTGTGAGTGCTTTAAAAATGCAAATAAATAAAATAAAAAATAAGATGTGTATTATCAAAGGAAAAATGACGTTCAAAGAAACTAAGGCAGCAACAGTTTTATGTGGCACAGTAATAACCATTACAGCACGCCGATCTTCCGTAGCCACTGTCAATAAAGGACTTACCTTGTGTCACGTGGTACAGCAGTGTTCAGAGATATTTTTATTACAACACTTGGGATAGCAACCCGGTAATCAGTAATACTTATAGGGAATTAATGGTCGAAGGAATATGCTTTTTTTCCGAAAAGGGACACTCTGGCTCCCTTTATACACACTTTCTATCACCCCTCTGCTTGAACACATCTGGAATAATGGAGCGCCATAACACAGGGGGATACGCCTAAACACTTCCCCGTGGAAGGTTCCTTGATTTGGCTAAACCTCTAAATTTGATAAGATCAGTCGATCAAATGAAGAAACAAGTAACACCAGAGAAATGGGGAGTATCCTTAATTGGTTTGGGGATGCAACAGAATGTTTGGGAAGTCATGAATTACAAGCTTCAAATACACAAATGAAGCAACATTGACAATTTAGAGAAAAGTGATATAAATTGGGCAAGCTCATCTCCCAATATTTGGT
Organism: Ambystoma mexicanum; assembly: GCF_040938575.1. Taxonomy (NCBI): domain Eukaryota; kingdom Metazoa; phylum Chordata; class Amphibia; order Caudata; family Ambystomatidae; genus Ambystoma; species Ambystoma mexicanum. The sequence continues at coordinate 1,549,770,168 of NC_090929.1, forward strand.
TGTATCCATGGTGGATGCCAGAGGATACATCAGGCAAGGACGGCAAGCTTTAAGAGGGGGAGACTATTAGCAAATTGCTAGATGCTTAAAGCACAACCCTGAATGTAGCGCACATTCCCTCAACACACCCACAATCCGCAGCCATGCATCCCACACAAGCCCCGTTGCTGGGTATGCATATGCATCCACAGCCCGAAGCAGGTCCTGCCTTAGCTGGGCTCATGGGCATTGCTTCCACATGTACCACAGGCCCCTAACACAGTCAAACAGATTTGTGTATAGTGCAGCAGGTGCACAATTGTGTTGCATCCACTCTGGGGCTGGTATGAATCAGATCATAAGGGTAATAAAGCCTACTGAGGCACGTAAATGCCTAACTCGAGAGAAGCTGTAGGAATAGCGTTTGTCCAAGTGTTAATGCCAAAACATTAGCAGCAGGTGAAGGCAATGTGAATGGGCTGGGAGACCAAGCACCTCACAGAACTAGTGGAAATGGTGAATCATTTCATGTTATGTTCAGAACATAAAAAAACATAAATGAAAGGCTGCAAACTAAGGCCTCTTCAATTGCAGAATCCAGAGGGGTAATGCAGAGGAATGTACACATATATGAATATGACTGCAAAGGAAGGTGGGGGAGCAGCAAACTTTGAGGACCCAGACTTGTCAGAGAAAGGAGTAAAGAATGCTTTTTTCGTTCCCCCGATCCTCAACATATACAGGAATTGAGTAATAGGTCTGTTGACATATAATACTGTATCACACACATACCAGTCGTTGCTGACTGGTGACCTCGAATGCATTCTTCTTGGTCCAACAGCCCTCTGTAGTTAAATTGAACTTGCAAACCAAAATTAAAAAAATATGCTGTAAGTATATCTTACAACAAGTGTGTTTAATACAATCAATCACATGGATTTGTTCACAAGTGCTTGTTCACAAGTGCTATTAAATACAATCATAAATTGTTGCACCTGAAATTTTGTGAATTATTAGAGACAGTAGTATTAAAGTGTCCTCAGACCTATTGAGTTTTAGTGATTATCACATTGGTGAACCTCCCATTTGTTCAGATTGTTTTGATACAGTACTGCATGCCACTATTAAAAGCAGGGTGGACATTGGAACTTCAAGTGTCCTAGCAAGCCACAGCTTCAAGCTACTGGAACACCCATTGCCCCACCTCTGCCAAATGTGACAATTGTGAATGCACAAAGCTTTCAGCCCCGAATGAAGTGATAGGTTTAGGACAGCCAGGGTAACCATTATGACATAATCTACACATTCAGGCCCACAAACCAATTCAGCCCTTTGGTTGAATGTAACATTGAAGGGAATTGTGCAGTATTTAGTAGACATTGGACCAAATCATTCAGCTATCTGATCTGAAGATTGACCAAATGTGCTGCTTTCAAAACATAGGGACCTGTAAAACAGACTGAACACCAATAAGTGTGGTAGCACCATGTAAAAATACCAGAGGAACGTAGGTTGGGTCTGTGCCCCGTGTGAATGCATAAGGATGTACATGAGTGGCTGTATCCTATGACCATTTCCCTGAATTCTAAGGGGTAGCTGTGCCATTTGAAAATATGTACAAACCTTGAGGGGTAGCTGGGTCAGGTGAAGATAGCAGCGATCCCTAATGGGTGATTATATCCTATGACACAAAAATAGGAAATAATGCCAAACTTGTAATCAGGTCTTTAATGTCACTCTTCTGTTTTAGCTCTCTAATGTTTTGGCTCTCCTCCCCCATGAGCAGCTCTCCTCTCTAGCACCATGATGCCCTTGGGCGACCGTGCGCTATACAAATACAGATAACATAACATAACATAACTCTCTGACTGGGTCCCGTCCACTCACCACCTTTCCCAACACACCTTCTTGAAACTTCTCTAAACATCCCTAAACTTCCCTAAATATCCTAAGCCTGCCTCCAGTACCAAAACCATGCCTCTCTGAAATTTGTCTTAGACTCAATGGGATCTCCAACCACATATTACACTTTAAAGCATGAAGACACAATTCAGGCACACATTTCCAAAAGTTAGTCCTTGTCAGCATTTTAAATGAAGGTGATTTGGGTTTGTTTCAGAAAAGTCAATCCAACCTTAGTTGTCATTTATTTCCACCTCCTCATTCCACCACAAACACAGAATAAAGCATCTCATTATGCTTGATAAGTAATCAATTCATTAAAGCAGAATATTAATGAGTCGTGCTTGGTACTACTTGACAGTCGTGCACTGCCTTGAAGGATGTATTTACCTTAAGAAACATGATTTCTTTCCAAGGTCAACCCATGCTCTGTGTTTTCCCATGTCCCTCTATAACATCTACTACTAGGTTCAAAGCAGGGCATTCTTTAAGCACATTTTGAGGATTCATTATGTGTGTTTTCCACATTTGCTTAATGTTACACTCCTGTCTGCCCAACACCATATATGATCAGCAGAATTGCTCACAATGCTCTGATATGCCATGTCCTGGCTAAACTCAGGCTGCTACAAAGCTGCTCTGGGGAAGTGCTCTGTAAGAGTAGAGAGACAGATACATTGACTGCCCGGGAATGCCACCAAATGTAAGGGGATCAAGGCGTTATCAGATTTCAGCACTATTATGACATTGAGGCACATGAGCATTCCTGCCCTCCAACTGAGCGTCAGCTGGACACAAATGCCTTTATGCTGATATTTAGTGTTTATTGCGGCCTCTTTATGTATGTAAGTGAATGGGTATCCGGTGATTCCAATCACCGGATACAATGCATCGAATGCAAAAGCATCGACTGCAAAGGCTTAGAAAAAATGCTTTTTTTTGTAGGTAAAGGTATTTTTTAATTAAAATATGTTTTAAGGGGGTAAAAAACAGGCTTTTTTAAAAAAAAAGATAATAAATGGAAAAAATGCATTTTTTTTCAAAGCATTTTTTTCGAGGCTTTTGCATTCGATGCTTTTGCATTCGATGTTATCACTATAAACCAGTAAATGAACAACTTCTGTGTTAAGACCATCCTGTTTCTTTAGACCTCTATAAGAGTGGTCTCTTGTTGCTTTCGAAACAGTATTTATTCATTTACAGCATATGCTGAATAACCCTTCCACCATGCAAAATATGAACAAACTCTTGAGACTCCATAAGAGCATCCATGCCGGCTGTCTTATGATTCAGAAAAGTGTCAGGTAGCTTCTTAATTCTAAACCTTTCGTTAATCGCAGGGTCAATGTGTATTCTGCCAACCATCCATTTCAATAAATTGGACACTCAGAGCTGTTTGCACATCTGGCAATTTCTGTACAAGAACATGCCAAAATGGTGGTCTGCAGTAGGTTTGGAGCTGAATGCAAAGTGGACAAAGAGATCCAGAGAAAATGTGAGCAGTGCGAGACATGGAGAAGATCATCTGTGACACATTTTGGCACCAAAGAGTAGGAAAGCTTGAGCAGCTGGCAGACAAGTGGGTTCCCTCCCTGCTAAGCAGTCCAACCCTCCAAGCAGAGTGAGGTCGAGTGTTCTTTGTGGCCAGAACAGTTCTGCTGCTACATTGTACCCGGGTATTCTGCAGTCTTTCTACACTTTCATTCTATGAGAGACTGCCCCTTAAAACTCCTTTTACAAGTGGAACATAGTGAAGTGAGGTTGAGTGTTCCGTGGTCCCGTGGGTGCATGGGCGCGTGGGCCGGTGACCAGGAGTTTGGCTTAAACTAAACCATATTGTATTGTAGTGAGCCTCGGAATTTGAGAACAGGACAATTGTCTCTTTTCTTCATAGCACAACCCAGGGGACCTACTACAGAGGAAAATCCTGTGCTTGATAGCTAAATGGAAAGTGATTTCTAGATCGAACCTCTCATTATGGTCAGTAGCCACTCTTTTAAGCGCGTTCTGCAGTGTGAGTTAAGAGAGACATTGCAAGTCGGGAGAACTCTTTTTCAGCGCCTCTTGGACGGCCAATTGAGGCATTGAGTGACTTCTATTATTTAAAGCTTCCTTTCTATGGAGGTTGCTGATGCTTTGGTCATCTAAGACACTGGAATTTGTAGGTAGGGGAGGTTACATGTGTTGGTCACTCATCCGTGTGATTGTTCTGCGTGAGCGAACCTGCAGCTTTCTTTCACACTAGCTTCGGTGCACAGGGAGGATAGCTCGGGGGCAACGTGCTCACCTTGGAAGCAAGAACGGCATGGATTAACACAGTTTCAATCCCCAGGTCCACGCTTAGAAACTTCTGGGTATTAAGCACGTTATAAATAACCCATCATATCATTCACAGGCCTCTGCTATTGTTATTTTAATCATTTAACTGTGCAGTGAGAGAGGAGATCTATACAGAGTAAGTGATGGGGGGGCTCAGACTATGGATGCCCCCCAAGCCACTCGCCTTAATTATGTGACTTAATACTTACTTGGATTCTTGGCATACTAACTTTTATTGTGTTATAATTGGTGTTATTAGATGAGTAGTTTTGTAACTCGGGATTTCGTCATGATATATGATACCAGCCCGAGTGGAGAGGAGGCTTTTGTGGAGTAATTGACCCTCAAGTTATCTGAGTGCACCTCCCTGCATCTAAGTGGCTGTACTTTTTCCAGATTGTGTGAGTGTGTTACCATTTCTCTGCATATTGACAATTTTCCTTCATTACTTGATTGATACAGTTTTTAGACACTTTGGTGAAGTAGGTCCTAGTGCCCTCCCTTTTAAAAAGTTACGGACATAGAGGTACGCCACATTTATTTTTGGGGGTGTAGAAGCATCAGTATTCACCTGATTCCATTATGTTCAAAATAAAAACTCAATTACTGATCTCACATGGGACTAGGAGTAACAAATTGTCAAAGATAGTTTGTCCTATTATGGAAGTGAATACCTTGATTACTGAGATACAAGACCGTTTGTTTGACTTTGACAGTACATCGGGTTCGAAGGAGAGCCCGGAATTAGACGATAGAAAAAAGAGAGATGTCACAAGTGGGAATCAGACAAAGCAGATAGTTAGTCACTGAAATTATGTTATAAAAGGTGGCAGGGATGACCTGATAGCACCTCATGATCCTCAGGCTATATTGTCAATGACAAGGCAAATGCAAAGTCTCATATACATAAAGACGACCCTCGGGCACACCTAGACCAAAACATGGTTAAGGGGGGGAAGAACTGTATTTTACCAGACAAAAGTGGTGGAAATGGAGTAGAAAAAGCAGGTGCAAATATTGTGGAAATGTATATCCAACATGAGAGCCAAAAAACTTTATCTGAGGCCACATACATGGGGCAACACAGTGAGAACAGTCCCTGTGGACCAGAGGGGGTATGTGGAGATGCTAGCGAAAGTGAGACTCTGTGTATGATCTCACAGATTCCAAAACAAAATAGATTTGGATCACTGTCAGTAGAGGGAGAAATGGTTGAAATAATTGGAAAGGGGTCAATGGACGTGTGAAAGAAGTTAACAGTCAAACAAGGATAGTATTAAAAGGAGATTCAGATCCTTAGGGCAATGTCAATTACCTCCCGAAGCCTAGGAACACAAACTAATGACATGGAACTAGGTTAAATCGAACACCCTGAGCCTGTTCAACCAAACCCTATAGGCGAGGACATTCTCTCAGAAATAAAAGGAATACAAGATTTCCTACGAGTCAAAATTGCTCATTGGCTGAGAGAATTAGTGGAGGGGTTGAAGGGGATTAATGGAATGTGGATTTGCTGAGATCCCAAAATACAGTCTGTGAAAACAATGGGCGTACAAAGTACAGTGGAGTTGCAGCAATCAAAAATATAGGGAACGGCCCAATCAACAGTCACATTATGCCCACAGGGGCAGGTGTGTTCCCAGGCAGATCCCCTGTAGGGGGACTACCAGTCAGGTCAGGACATCCCATGGAGGAACTTGGAGTGATCCCATAAATTCTATATACAGCCAGGGGCCTAGAGGGATTCTAACAAGGTCAGCCATACGGACCCCAGCAAACTCATAAGAACAAAATTACACTGGAGCATTACCCCTCCTATCAGACTCTAATCTCATGCTAGTTGGAGGGATACTATTATGCATTAGACAAGGAAGTCACCCAAATTCTATGAAACATTTAGGTCTCCCCTCTGTAATAATGATCGATGTTCCTCGCCTATCCCCCAATTCATATGAAGATCAGGATGCACTTACAAATAAGTGCATACATTCGTTCAGAATTGTCAACGGATGCCTATCTTTAATTAGGGAGGACATAGTTGGTTGTGATAGAAACACAAATCTAGATCCGATTACCTACAGGTATTTTTGTGTTCCTGGGATCTAGTTGAAGGGGTTTTGGGCATTGACCCTACGTTGCGGAACAATGTTAGCATAGTATTTAAGTCGTATAAAATTTTTCTGGCCTTGTCTGAGAGACCTGATCAGTAACATCAAGGAGGATGAAGGGAGAAGGAACATGGAGGAACAATGTAAATGACAACAGCGTGAGGGGGGTCGGATAAAGGGAACAGCTCCAGACTATCTCCCCGTGGTTGCAAGGATATGGAAAACCATGCCATCATCCTCAATTGCCTCCATGATAACCTGGGTATCTTCAATCAGGCCCTAGCCTGGCTGATCTCCTGTCTCACTGACCGACCCATTCTGGTCCAACTGGGGTCTTTCCTGTCTTCTATCTCTCTCTCTACATGTGGTGGCCCCCAGGGGTCTAACCTTTCTCCCTGGCTCTTCAACCAATACCTAGAACCTGTTGGCCACCACATTGCTGCTTTCTGCTCCAACTTTCAGTGTTATACCTTTTTTGCATTTTTGTAAGGAACTTGGGGTTGGTCACCCTAAGTTACCTGGGGGAACCCAGACGTAGACCCCTTGCTCACTGTGCTCAGAGAGGCACAGCACCACCTCACTGATGAGACCCAACAAGGCTGAAAAATGTGTATGGGGTTGCTGTTGGTACTCTCATTCAAAGGACGTTTGCCTGGAATTTTGGTGCTCGACTGCCCTTGTGGGCGGGACAAAGACTGGTATGCAAATGGATATTCCTCCTTTTTGAAAAGTATAGTGAGCTAAAAGCGATGGCTGCAGACTCACACTGTGGGTAAAAACCACAGAACAGGTTATCATGCTGTGTTCTTCCAAGAGAGGGGAGCCTGCTACCATGTTTGCATTATACAAATGACACCCAGCTCTCTTTAAGACTCCCCTCAGCCACCTCTTCTCCTTCTCTCATTCCAGATTGTCTGGCCACAATTCAGGAATGGTGTTCTGCCAATGATCTGTGCCTTAATGCTAGTAAGACTGAGATCCATCTCATTAGAATACCAGCTCCCTGCTTTCTCTCTCTCTCTGGCCACCCACTCTGGTCCTTACTCCTGCTCTTACCTCTGAGGATAAGAACCTTGGGGTCATCTTCGACTCCACCTTCTCCTTCTCTCCTCACATCTCTGATGTCTCTAAGAAGTCAACCTAATAGCTGCAACTCCTCAGTTGTATTCTTCATTTCCTCACTTACCCCAGAAGCTCACTTTATCCAGAACTCTGGTCCTCTCTAGGCTGACTATTGCAACAGCCTCATTCTAAATCTTATTTCCTCTACTCTTCAACCTTTACAACTTATCCAGAACAGGACTGCAAGACTTGTCCTTGGCCTATCTTTCCAGCTCTGAAATATCTTCAATGGCTCTTTGTGGCTTCAAGGATCAAGTTCAAGACCCTCTGTATTGTTCACAAGGCTTTATGGGGCCTGGGACTGCTCTACCTCCAACTTTCTCTTTCAAACCTCTTCCTTATCAAGCTCTCTGCTCATCCACCTCCAACTCTCTGAGGGTCAATCGCTTCTCCAAGCAGAACGTTGGCAGATCTCTAGCTTCAGCTAAGGCCTCCTTCTGTAACAGCCTCCCTGCCTCTCTCAAACTTGAGTAGAACCACCTCTGGTTGTAGAAGCAACTCAAGACATTTTCTTCACTTCCACTTTCTCTCTTCCTCTCCCCTTCTAATGCACGTACTGGCCACCGGGCTACTCTCTGAATGCGGGCCCAGGCTCCAGCATGTCTAGTTGCTCTTTGCACTGACTCCTGGTTCCCCCAGCCCTTGTGGTCTGTATCTGCAATCTTACAGTCCCTTCTCTCTACACTTCGGGGCCACACAATGGCTGCAATTTCTGAGTTAACTAGACTTAGCTACCCGTTGGCTGCACTTTTTGAGTTACCTGCACTTCTCCCCCCCGCCCATAGGCACTTATCCCCTTCCACTTCCCTGCACTTGCGCGATCTGAATGACACGAGACGGTTCCATGTGTTAAAATTGCGGAAAAAATGGGCGTGGACACAAAATATCTCTTCAAAAAGACTGTGGTTTTGCCACTGCAATCCATGTAATGGATGCGGGGGACACCCTCGCAACCCTTGGACCCATTATACCATTTGAGGGGAGCGGGGCATACCCCTGCAACCACTGCTCCCCTTAAATGGTGTAATGGGGTACACCTTTAACGGGTCAAACCACAGCATTTTTGTCACGATTTTTTGTGCAGGTGACATTTTTGCAGCGATTTTATCACTGCATACCCACAAGACCTAGTAAGATTGCTGTTTTTTCCTCCCTCTGTTTCCCCCTCCTTGTCTTGCTGCGCCTAGAAACACTTGTGTACAGGCGCATTATACATGCTATATTTTATCATATCATATGATATGTTTGTTTGATTGTTTGTTTGTTTGTTTGTTCATTTATTTGTAATACGCGCCAAACCCAAGGGTAACCGGGCGCAGTGAGGAGAATATGCAAAGCTTACAGTGTTTCAAAAATTACAGTGTTACAAAGAATTACAATGTTACATAGAGTTACAGTGTTACATAATTTACAGTGATAAGGGAAAGGTATGTACAGATTTAGCAGGGAGCATATCTGATCAAGCGAGGCGGTCAGTTATATGCAATGTTACTGTAAATATTTACAATTGTGATCTATCTCTAATAGCACATATATACATTCAGATAAAGTATCATAACACCAGTGTCTATCAGTACCTTACATGTTTTTGTCATTGAGGTGTTTGATCAGATTCATTCTGAAGTGTGAGAAAGGTTGGTCTGTTCTCAAGTTATGTGGCAAGGCATTCCACCATTTAGCGGCTAGCACAGGGAAACTGGTGCCGCCAATTTTAGCAAGTTTGAATCTAGGAATTACCAAACAGTTGGAGTTAGGAGTTCTTGTAGGCCTACTGGAGATTTTTCTTTTTATTTTGTCCATCAGGTAACTAGGAGCAGCGTTATTGAGGGCTTTGTGCGTCAAGGAGGCCATTTTTAGATGAATTTTATTGTCGGTGGAGAGCCATTTGTATTGGTGTCTGATAGAGGAGATATGTTCCCTTTTATTTATGACTAGAGCAGATCTGAGGGCATTATTTTGTAGGATTTGTAGCCTTTTGGTGATAGTTTTGTTAGCACCACTGTACAGGGGATTGCAGTAATCAAGTCGGGATAATATTAAGGCTCTTGCTAGGATCAAGCAGCTATCATTAGAGAAGAAGGGTTTACCTGCTCTTATTAATTTACAGGTATAAGCTGTAGTGGAAGCTAAGGAGTTAACTTGTTTGGTGAAAGACATGGTGGAGTCGAGATAGAAACCTAGTGTTTTTACTTCTCTCGAAACCTTTATGCTATTGCCATCTATGTTAAACATGGAGTAGGCCTTGCCTAACATGTTGATATTGGCCTTCGTGCCCAGGATAATCAGCTCGGTCTTATCATCATTCAGGCAGAGGCCATGGGATGCCATCCATGCCTGAATAATTAGGTACACCCTATTCAGCAACTCCCTGTCCTTGCTATGATCCCCAGAAAGCGGGAGGAGAATCTGTGTATCATCTGCATAATTAGTGTAGGTGATACCTAGAAGGTCCAGATCATCGAAGAGGGGTTTAGTGAATATGTTGTATAAGGTCGGTGAGACACAAGAGCCTTGAGGGACTCCGCACGTGATTGGTGAAGGGTCGCTGCTGCCGAAGGGGAGAAGACTCTTATTGTTCTCTCGCTCAAAAAGGATTCAATCCATTTAGTGGCATAGGTGGAGAAGTGTGCAGCAGTGTCCAAGTGTTTGCAAAGGACCTTGTGGTCCACCAAATCGAAAGCAGCTGAGAGATCAAGTAGAAGGAGGAGTGCTGTCTTACCTTGATCTCTCAGTTCGTCTATTTGGGTCTTTAAATCAATGAGGGCTGTTTCAGTTCCGTGGAGTTGACGGAAGGCAGATTGTCTAGCCCCCAATAGCTTATGTAATTCAAGATGTCTTTGAATTTGTGCATAGGCAACCTTGTCTAGTATTTTCAGTAAGAAAGGTACCGTAGTAATGGGCCGGTAGTTGGTGGGGATAAGGGGGTCTAGAGTCTGCTTCTTGAGAAGCGGAAGCACCCATGATTGTTTTAGGTTAGCCGGGATGTTACCTGTGGCGAAGGAAGCGTTTATCAGTTTGGATATGAACGGTGAAAGGTCTCTGGCAGCGTCTTTTATTAGTTGTGCTGGGCAGATGTCACCTTTGCAATTCAAAGGTTTAAGGGAGAGGATGGTTTTCTCTACCTCTAAGGTGGTAGTTTTAGTGAAGAGGAATTTGTTGGTAGGGTAGTTGGTGGTGTCGTTGAATGACGGCTTATTTGGGAGGTTTAAGGATTCTTTTTTTAGTTGGATTTTGTTTTGCAGCGTGGTAATTTTATTTGCTAGGGCAGTTTGAATATCTGTACCCCAGGTCTGGTCCTTAATACAGGTATCTGGTGTGGCAATGGGAGACTCAAGTTCTTTCAGGATGGAGAAGAGTACCTTCATGCTTGAGTTAGAGTTGGCAATGCAAACATTGTAAGAGTTACGCTTTGCTAGGTATATTTCATTTTTGTAGTGCCAGGAGATGTTAGTTAAATTAACTGTTCTCCTCGGTTGGGCATAGTTTCCAGTCTGATTCGCATTTTCTTTTGGTTAGGTGGAGGGCCTTAAGTTCTGGCGTGAACCACTTGTTTAAATGTGCCTTCGGTTTACTTGTTCTCATTTTGAGTGGGGCGACTTTGTCCATAGTGGTACGCATGATATTGTTGTATTCGTTGACCAATGCGCTAGGGTCGAGGTTGTCTGGCAGTGCATTTAAGGTTGGAAGGATCAGGGGAATAATATTGTCCACTGTAATATTCTTTTTATTTCTTGTGGGGCAGGGTGGAGCCATCTGTGGGACTGGAATGGGTGCTTTAGTGGTTAGTAGATTAAAGGACACCAGGGAATGGTCAGTCCAAGATAGGGGCGTAATAGAGGAGACTATGGCTGAGCAGTTGGAGTCAGCGATCCAGTCAAGTATTCTGCCCTTCACATGGGTAGGGGTGTTAACTTTTTGGGTTAGTCCTAAGATGTTCAGGGTGTTGGCAATAGTTGATGCATGAGCATCTGCTTGGTCGTTGAAGCCAAGGTTAAAGTCCTCTAGTATCAGCATTTGTGAGGTAGTTTTGGTGTTGTTGGACAGAAGGCTGTGCAGATCCTCCTCGAAGGTTCCAAGTGGACCCGGCGGTCTGTAGATTAGGTGAATAGATAGCGTTTGGGTATTGTTTATGGGGATTTTTGCAGTGAGAGTTTCACAGGAATGCATGATTGTGGCAGGGGCCAGCCGTAATGATAGGTTTATTTTGGATATAATGGCGATTCCCCCTCCACGGGAGCCTTCTCGGTCCTGCCTATATATGGTGTAACCGTCGGGAATGGCCAGCATGAGTGATGGACCTGCCGCGCTGTGTAACCAGGTCTCGGTTAAAGCAATAAAGTCTAGATTGGCTTCTATAATTAGGTCAGCTAGGTCGATGGCGTGTTCCATGAGGGATCTTACATTAAGGAGTGCTCCCTTGAGGGAATGTCCTTCATGGTCCATTTTAGTTAGGGCAGAATTTGATGAGTTGATATTTGTTTTGAGCTTGAGGGTTTGGGTATTTATGTTCACTGGTGAAGAATGGGAGGGATTGGGACCAATACATATCCTGGTATGTTGGCCTTTCATTGTACGCTTTATAGCAGGAAGGGATCTTCTAAGTGGTTCATGAAGTTTATTGAGTCTGGCGCATAATTTGAGGTTTCTCTCGTAAGCTGGGGTGGGCTGAGAGGTATAGGCTGGTATGGCCATAGTAGTTGAGTACCTTGGGAGTGGTGGGAAGGAGAGGATGCGAGAGAATTTACTTGCATAGGGGAGCTTCAGTATGGCCCTTCTGAGTACTAGGGGCATGAAGCGTGGCCATGACCATTATAGTACAGATGCTGAGTAAACTTGACATAGTGCAAAGCTATCCCTAGTGACTAACGATGCCACTTAGTGTAAGCAGACTAAGATTATTGGGTGTCGGATAACTATATGACTAAGAGCAGGCACGTTAATATGCTAGGTGCATTTTACCAAGTGTGGCAGAATCTATACAGTCCAGATGCCATACACTAGTAGGGGCACAAATCTGCGAGGCACAAATAGGCGGTAATTAAAATGCATAGCATAACATAGGTTTGGGTAGTTACTGGACAACGTTCGGATATGACAACATAGGTATAAGTGTGATGTGCATGCATGTGTGAGCAACTAGGCAATCTGCCTAGATTCGAGATTCACAGCCAGGGCAAAAACACACTATACAGGCATGTGTGAGCAACTAGGCAATCTGCCTAGATTCGAGATTCACAGCCAGGGCAAAAACACAATATACAGGCATGTGTGAGCAACTAGACAATCTGTCTAAATTCGAGATTCCCAGCCTGGGCAAGGGTACCAAAATGCATAGATACAGCTATGGCAACAGGTTTGAATGTACGGGCGGTCTGTACAGATAGGTAAGATCTACCACATTAGCGCTTAAACTAGAGAGCAGTAATTATAGGACTAATTTCAATTTCCTGATATCTGCTAGGTAGAGATAAGCAGGTCACAAGTGAGTTGCACAATGAGTAGAACAAAGAGCCTATGATCAGTGCTACAAGATTTTGGCAAACAGGTTAGAATCAGGGTGTTAGTCTAAGACCCCACACAAGCAAGATATATGCATGGGGCAGGTCACATGCTATTTGAGGCAGTAATTTATAGAGTCTTACATTGTTTTGACGTTGAGGTCCGCCAGGTGCAGTAGGCATTGAGGTGAGGCAAACAGGAAGAGTCTAGAGAGCTCAAGGTGTGGCAGCAGGTGCAGTCAGTCCCTGGGGAAGGGGTGCAGTGATCTGGCCCCTAGGCTTCTGCGGCTCCAGACAGGCTCACGACAGGAAGAGTAGCCTTGGGAGGTGTGCCTTTGGAAGGTGGGCCGGCTTGAGCCTGCCGACTCGCTATTGGCTATAAAAGTAGGTGGACAGGCAATCCGCGCTGCATCCACTGATCTTAGAGGGGGAGTACCAGGAAGAAAGAGAAGGCATGGCAGGCGGCCATTTTGCAGTAGCTTTTTGGTCGTGGTTTCAAATGGTGGACAATTCACAAATGCAAACGTGCTGTAGATCGGGCGAAACGGAGCCTGTGGCGCGGAAGCCTGTGAATTGTGCTAGCAATATCAGTGCTAGCAGGTAAAAGTGAACAGGCGGCAATATTATAATGCAATATTATAATATGATCTGCTTTCCTGCAATGTAGCATAATTAGCTAGGCTGATTGAGTACCTTGGCTGGTATACATATTTAAGGTTATTTTAATGCAGGAGGCTTGGATCTTTGAACCTACTGTATTCCAGGGGTATAGATCATACGCATTACCAGCTGTTAAAGGGCTCAAAGGTAGACCTAATGGGGGTTTACAATTGTGGATAGAGGTTAATTTAAACTTGAAGGTGGTAGATTGTTGTACTAATTCCCCAACCTTCAATTTGTGACTATAAAAACTGGTGTGGGTGAACATATGTTGTTTAATCTTTATAACGGGCCCCACGGTCCCTAAGGGATGTTAATACTAACTAAGCTACAGGAAATAATAACCTCAGCAAACTGCTGCTCTGTAGGCAGTAATTATATTCTGGTTGCTCGAGATGTGCATCTTTGCAGTCAATTTATGCTGATGATGCAGTCATCCTGGCAACTACCCCTCAAGGCTTGAAAACATCCTCACATGTTTCCTGTATAGGTGTAAAGATTTGCACCTTGACCTAAATAAGACCAAACCAAAGTTATGGTTTTTAAGTCTCAATTTACCAAGCCTAGTCCCTTACTAGTTGATGTGAGTTTTAAACTGGAACAATTTAAACACTTTGACTATCTAGACATAAGGTTTCATGATTCTTTTGGTTGGTCAGAGCAGGTGCTTAAGTCAGGTATCACTTGGGAAAAAATAAAGTGTGGCTTTCCAATATTTTTCTTACTAAACCTGGTAGTGGTGCAAAATATCCCCAGCACTAGAACTATATAATAGACAGGCACTACCTGCAGCTACTTATGGCTCTGAGCTTTGGGACTATGCCAAATCTGGGAGGATGGACACATAAGAACAAACTGGTTCTCCTCCCTAATAGTGCTCCAACTACAGTGGTTTACCTAGAACTCAATACCATTCCAATTAGTGACCAGGTAGCCTTAAAGCCTGCTCTGTGATGCCTATATTCATCTAATGTCTTTGGATGTGGGCAACAACTCTAGGTGGGTTGTACATGTGAAAAAAAGTCCTCCTTCAATCAGGAGCAAGTGATTCATGGATATGCTTGGTGGTCCAAGTGGGGTTGTCCTCCAGGACTCTGAAAAAGGATGCAAATAGTGCAGCAAGAGGGCAACTTCAGCTGAAAACAATGACTTTAAAATTAGGGCCACAATATTTAACTCTCCGGACAACGATTGGGTATAATATTCATTTTGACAAAATATCCCTGGTGTTTGAACGAGCACTTTGCATACATTCGTAGGATGGGAATACTGCAAATAGCATCCGTCACCAAGTCGTGGTCTGACACTCGTACCGGGGCGTGTCCCGTGTGTGGGGCAGTAAGCAAAACCATGACGCATTATTTGTTAATCTGCCCTCATGACTCTGAAATAGAGGCACTCATATTAGAAGCCTGTTTTGAGTGAAGTCGGCCTCCAGCACACAGGTGAGGCTGTGCAGTTGCATGTCATTTTTGCCACTGCGAGGTGTACTCACAGAGCATGATTGCTAAGGCTGAGGTTTCATAAAAATGCTCCCTCCCAAAATAACACGACTAAAGATGATATTTCCAAATAGACATAATCCTGTTTTGCAGGTCCAGGAGTGCTGATATATAGCATACATATTTTCTGAGACGCTGCGAGCTTGGCTCTCTTCTTAGAATGATTGGTGTGCTTTATAAACCACCAGGTTCTCTCTCGGTGTTACCACTAACTAGAGTTTATGTTAGGTTTTGTTATGTAGATTTTCTTATATTGTTTATGCAAACTATAATATTGAATCAATTGTAATTTACTTGTGTTATTATTAACAATATGATTTATGCTTTTAAATTAATTGCTAATTGTAGAAATGTGAGTGATTCTATATTAGGGTTTCACTATTTTGTTGATTTTATTCTGTGACATTTGCCATTCAAAATCTTTTAACTTGGATTATTGTGTGAATTTGTGCACTTAAATGTTTTATGATGAAAAAAGATTATTGACTGACATATAGCGCAAAACATGAATAGGGGGACATGTCTGAGGAGGTGTAAATGAAGAGATCCTATCTGTATCTCAAATTTCCCTTATCAGTTTACTTCTGTACAAATAACAATCATTTTGGATGACAGGTATCAAACCAAATGGCAGCACGTGATGGGAAATGTGTTTTTCAGATGAAATATAACATCCTTAATACCCAGAGGTTTCTACGCATGGACCTGTGGTGCTCTGTTTCGTCTTACTTCTAAGGTGTGGCCCGTGCCTCTGAGCTATCCCCCCGAACAAAATGGTCATTCATTTGTTATAGATGCCTCTCTTATTTGTTTACTATCTTCTTTTTTCTCAATACATTTGAGAGACCAAAGTTTCTGCTAGAAATCTTTTATCATTCATTTTGAATAAATATAATAAAACGTGTAATTATTTGTGGCAGAAAATAAATAAACCCAAAACTAACTAACTTCCAAGTTAAATAAATTAAAATAAAGAGAGACACTCTCGGGGTAATTCATAGATTTCAGCGCACGCAAGCAGCGCAGAGAGGGAGCGTGCGCCAGCCGTGTGCGCTAAACAGCATTCTGGTGCACCGCGTATTCATGGAATTGCCAAGCCATTTTGAGCGCTGGCGCAGAGAACATCCTGCAGCGCCAGTTACGCCCCCAACAACGCCCCTTGCGCAAGGAAAAACCATTGAAACCCCCAATGCAGCGCAAAGGGCCGCACTAACCCTGGACCAGCTAACAGGGCCGCTACACTGAAATCGCGCTAGCGGGGAACAAGTATTCCTGGGGGGGCGCGGGAAGTTTCACACAGGATAGGCCTTGTGCGAGCGGGGTATGTGCATTTCTGGGGTGCGCGGGAAGTTTCACACCCAATTTCGCTGTCTGAGCGGGGTACGTGTATTCTGAGGGGTGCGCGGGTCCTTACACACGCAATTTCGCTGTCTGAGCGGGGTACGTGTATTCTGAGGGGTGCGCGGGTACTTTCACATGCGATTCTGCTTGCAGAGCGGGGTACGTGTATCCAGTGGGGTGCGCAGGGAGTCTCACACGCGATAGGCCTTTGGCGAGCGGGGTACGTGTATTTCTGGGGTGCGTGGGGAGTATCACACCCCATTTCGCTTGCAGAGCGCGGTACGTGTATCCAGTGGGGTGCGTGGGGAGTTTCACACGCGATAGGCCTTGGGCTAGTGGGGTACGTGTATTCCTGGGGTGCGCAGGGAGTTTCACACATGATTTTGCTTGCAGAGCAGGGTACGTGTATCCAGTGGGGTGCGCAGGGAGTCTCACACGCGATAGGCCTTGGGCGAGCGGAGTACATGTATTTCTGGGGTGCGTGGGGAGTTTCACACGTGAATCCGCCTGCAGAGCGGGGTACGTGTATTCTGAGGGGTGCACGGGTACTTTCATACGTGATTTTGCTTGCAGAGCAGGGTACGTGCATCCAGTGGGGTGCGCGGGGAGTCTCACACGCGATAGGCCAAGGGCCAGCGGGGTACGTGTATTTCTGTGGTGCGCCGGGAGTATCACATGCGATTTCGCTTGCAGAGCGGGGTACGTGTATCCAGTGCAGTGCGCAGGGAGTTTCACCCACGATAGGCCTTGGGCGAGCGGGCTACATGTATTCCTGGGGTGCGTGGGAAATTCCACACGCGATTTCGCTTGCAGAGCGGGGTACGTGAATTCAGTGGGGTGTGCGGGGTGTTTCACACGTGAATTGGCAGTGTGGGTCCCCCCATGTGTGCTCTCTACCCCCTCCCCAGCCCCTGCAGGCAGCTCACACCACAGGGGACTACCCTGCAGCCCTGGTCATGTCCCGCAGGCAGCCCATCCACCATGGGCATGCCCCCCAGCCAGCCCACATGTCACCTTGCACTAGTGATCATCAACTCATGTCCCCCTGCACCCCCACCCACCCAGCATTGACGGTTATGGCCCGACTCATGTCTCCCTGCACCCCCACCCACCCAGCACTGACGGGCAACTTGCCAGCAGGCCCTGACTCATGTCCCCCTGCACCCCCACCCACCCTGCATTGATGGGCACCTGCCAGCAGGCCCCGACTCATGTCCCCCTGCACCCCCACCCACCCAGCATTGACGGGCACCTGCCAGCAGGCCCCGACTCAAGTCCCCCTGCACCCCTACCCACCCAGCATTGATGGGCACCTGCCAGCAGGCCCCCACTCATGTCTCCCTGCACCCTCACCCACCCAGCATTGACGGTTATGGCCCAACTCATGTCCCCTTGCACCCCCACCCACCCAGCATTGACGGTTATGGCCGACTCATGTCCCCCTGCACCCCCACCCACCCAGCTTTGACGGGAACTTGCCAGCATGCCCGACTCATGTCCCCCTGCACCCCCACCCACCCAGCATTGACGGGCACCTGCCAGCAGGCCCCAACTCATGTCCCCCTGCACCCCCACCCACCCAGCATTGACGGGCACCTGCCAGCGGGTGCCGACTCATGTCCCCCCATACACATCATAAAGATGCACAATCATGGGCCTCATGTCCACCAATATCCCACAGAACGCCACCCCAGTCTTGAGAGGCAATCAAGTCCTCAATCCACCCCACACTGAAATGCCTATTTCATGTCACAATCCGAAAGTCAACTATGCACATCAATACATGTCCCTCACACACACACACTAGGTGCCAGTGATTGTGTACATCCACTTTTTCACATGCAGTAACCCAATGATCGAATATCACACATGGAAGTAAGAAATCAAAATGTATTATGAACAAAATGAATGAAATGAAATGAAAGCATGGAAAATATTTCAAACATGAAATGAAATGTATGTCCAAAACAGAATAAAAAAACATATGAAGAACCAATCCAAAGTGATCCAAAAGAAAATGTGTCCAAACTCTCGGTCCACCAAATCAAATATAAAGGAAACATAAATTGTAAAATCCATTGGGTCAGGGACAGCTCCACAGGGTGCCCGGGTGAAACTTGGGCAGGAAGATGGCACGGAGGACGACCAGCGCCTAGAGAGTTCAGTTGAGGAGGCGGTCGGCAGAAGCTCCAGCACACAGAGGAACCCAGCACTGGTGACCCCGCCCAGTAGGTTGACGCGGTCTTCGAGACATTCGAAATGACGTGCGCTGTCCTCGCGAGAACCCCGCACGTCATTCCGAATGTCACGAACACGCAACGCCACCCCACCCAAGACAAGCTCAAGCCGTTCCCGGACTGCCACATCTGCAGGGAGAGTAAGGCCAGTTGTTGTGCGGCTAGCCCCTCCCTGAAAACGGGTCTGGACGAAGGCATCGCTGCTGGTGCCGGATGATGCAGTCACAGGATCGGGAACAGGATTACACACAGGCACCTCCACGGGGGCCTGTGCTGCCTCCTGTCCCTGCCCCTGGACTGCACCACTGGCACCAGTGGAATCTCCCCCTCCAGGCTCGTGTGTGTGACTTCCACGGCCTCCTCCTCAACCAAAGCCCCCACCAACCTGGATGAGTCCGTGCCATCTTCCTCTCTAGGCGCCTGTGGGGTCTCAGCTGCCCCTTCTGCTGCCGAGGAGTCCACCTCCGACCTCTGCCTCTTGGGCCTACCCCCGGCAGCTTCGGCCGCGGAGGCGGCACCAGACTCCTCACTCCCCGACGAGATGGCAACCTGGGAGGGGAGCTGGCCCTTGCCTCTCCGGCTGGTGGCGGGATCCCTCCCTGTGTGCTCCACAGCACTGTCTCTGCCCTCTTCATCAGTTGAGGCTGCAGACAGGGAGAGACAGAACACAGGCATCAGGGCACTGTACAATGGTCTGATACACACATTACAGTTGCAGATGAGTGGCAGTCTCAAACTTCACACATGGCATCACACTCCCCAACACACAAATAATTTCTAGCGACACACACGCGCAAATGAACAGGAATGTTGCAGCAGCCAGCACCATCCATACACATACAACACCATGACCATGGTGTTAGCCTGAGGTCACATGCAACATGGGGATTGGCAAACACATGCACACACGCCACCAGACGTACATGCATCTGTACATCTACACCACCTGTTGCAGTGAAATCCTCGGCATCCATGTCACATCTGCCAATCACCCTCCTACATGTCAGTGTCACATGCATCCATGGTGTATCACAGTGGCACACATGTCAAATACCCTCACACACATGTACACCATGCACGTACATGAAGGTGGAACCCGCATCCATGTGTCACACCCCAACCATGCCATGGTACATACACAGATATATAAACATGTGTGCACCCCAACATGCATTTGGCCATAATGCTTTTGTACACATACACCGTTGATGTGCCACACACATGACTGGACTCTCATGCGGCAGGCTCATGTCCCTGTACATACACATCCATACATGGGCCTTCCAAGACATATGTGCAACCTTCACACACCTGTCACACCTCAACATGCACAGCATCCAATCAGTACGCATGACTCCGGACGGGTCTGCCTCCCAAGGACCTGGAGGTGGAGCGCTGGGTGTATGCGTTCCATGACCCTCATCTGCATGTTGGTAAGGTGGACCCAGCTCCCCTTTGCATGCTTTGCATTCAGGAGATGCGGGGCCTTGCTGAGGGTCCTGGACCTGAAGTTCTCCCAGCACTTCCGGATGTGTTGCAAGTCGCGGGCTGCCACCTCCTCCATGTTGATGGCAGCCACGATGTCCGTCCAGATCCGCTTCCGTCCTTCATTGTCGACGCGTGAACTTCCAAAGAGGGCATCATAATGCCCCAGGACTTGCTCCACCAGGATACCAACTTCTGCAGCACTGAAGCTGGTATCCCTCTGCCTCTCTGGCTGGGGGTTGCCAGTAGTGCCAGATGGTGTTGTGTCCGACATGGCAACCCCCGAGGCAGGTGTGGGTGGGCAACTGGGTCCTGGGGCTGGGCTGTGGAGCAAGATGGTACCCCAGTCGGGAGTCTTCTGTTCCAGCAAGGCTGGTCACAGCAACTGGACCCTTGCAGATGGCTGATGTGCAGGCACCAAATAGCAGGGCACGTGGCCAGCAGCGGATTGGAAGGTGGGAGCGTGCTCAGGGCTCTGGGGGAAAGTAATTCAGCCTTCTGGGCAGGAGCGTGATCTTCCGTGTGTTGTTGCATGGCCAGCTTGATACGGAGTGATTTGGCACGTGAAAAAACAGCACGTTAGCGTGTAATTCGAGGAAAGGCCCTTAGCCCGTAAGCGCTCCTGTGACGTTACACGCACGGGCGTTTCCCACAACACGGGTGCATGTTTATTGTACACGTGAAAAAACTGTACGTTCGGGTGTCACTGCGTGTGATTGGAGGAGAGGCCCTTAGCGCATAGGCGCCTAAGTGACGTTGCACGTGTGGGCTGGCTTAAAAGGTACGTGTAGGATGTCATTTTCTTGTATGTGCTTTTTGTGGAGAGCGAGCCAGTGATTCTTGTACTTCTTGTTGGTTCACATGCGATTACTTCACAACGGTTCCAGTTCGTACTCCCTGTTTCCTCAGACTGCGTTCATTTGTTCTTTTGGTGGGGGTGTTGCCAATGCGCACATGCGCGACTTTTTCACGTTCTTTTTCCAGGCAGACGGTGAGTCACGCACGTATTTACGAACTGTGGTTGCCCCCGTGTGTCGCGTACCCCTTCAGAGTTCTTTGTAGGCTGCGTGTAACACGCGTACGCTTATTTTTGTGTTTCTGGGTGCCACAGCATAGTGCAGGTTCATTTTTCCATGCACATGGTCTACCAGGGGTTGCATGCACGTTTACTTTTGTTTTTGCGGTGCCTGTGCGTTGCGTGACCCGTCATCTTCCCCGAGGGGTCACTGACAGCCTTGCTAGAGCACTAGGGTACGAATTCCATCTAGAACCATACCCCTTTCACCCCAATTGCCCAGGACAATTGTTTACTGCAACTCCCATACGCACACAACATCAGTGCCATGGTTGGGAGGCGTCCAAGCAGTAAGGGAGGGAAAGGTGGCTGACCTCCAAAGGGTGGGCGCGGTAGGGTACGTGGCCAGGATATGCAGGGTGCCCCAAGAGGCCAGTGTGTGGAGGACCAATCGGGGCCACCTATGCCCCCCCACCCAATGGTTGTGGGAAATTTAGCTGACACCATCCCAGCTCAGCCCTTCTTAAACCCATATTGTCAACTGAACGGCACAGGATGACTCCCAGGCTGACTTCCAGGTCACCAAGTCTAAGCCACGTGTGGCGGTGAAAGTTGCTGTCACCAGGCCACGTGGATCTGGGGCAGCAATGTCATCTGCTGCCCCAAGTAGCCAGGGTGAGGAGCTGCAGCTCAATCCACCCCAGCTCTGAGTCTCCAAGTCCATCACACCGACGTTGGTCCTGCCAACATCACCCTGCAGCCAATGCCTGCACCGAGACCTTTGGTCATTGTGCCTTCGCAAACTTATAGTACCCAGTCCACCTGCGCTTCTGCCCCTACCAACCAAAGCGGCGCAAGCCACTCAGGATCCGCACCACCTTCCAAGAAGAAGAAGGGTGCTCTTGCACTACAGGCTGGGACCCCACACATGGCTACACACTCCGGCACGTCAAGGAAGACTAGCTTCAATGACGGCGAACTAGATGCACTTGTGGCCTATGTGTTGGCACATAGCCGCGAAATGGTGGTGACTGAAGGGTGCAAGACTACGCCTGTTCAACGTAGGGCCCACTGGCAGACCATCGCGGACCAAATTAGTGCACTTGGATTTGTGAGGCACACAGCTGATGATTGCTACAAGTGGTGGAATGACCTGAAACGCAGAGCAAAGAACAAGCTGGCTTCCAATCATGCCTCTACTCTGGTGACTGGTGGTGGGTCTCCACGAGAGGACGACCAACTCATTGAACATGAGTCTGTCGCTGGAACCTTCGTCACAGAGGAACAGATCCGAGGCATGGGAGACCTACCAGATCTTGAAGCATTGTCCGGTGAGTGCCCATGCATGTGTCTGTAATCCATGTGTATGTTGCTTGGGTGATGTGTTCTGATTGAGTGCCAGGTGAGGGTGTGTAGTCATGACTGGTATGGGTCACCCATGTTGTTCCTCCAAACCATTCCCCGGCCTTTGTTTTGGGTATGACAGTATCCCTTCTGACCACAGTAGCCAATTTGCACCAGATTACTGCAGTTGCCCATCAACTGTCATCTTGCAACAACATTGTTCAAAATGTTTTCCTGTTCATTCAGTCTGATTGTTTCAGTCCTTGCCATCTTTACGACACATTTTTCTACCCTACTGCCACATATGTGACATGCTTCTGTCATAGATTACACCCCACAATGGCCCACATTTATTACCTTGTTATGGGTATGATTTAACCATTCAGGCTTATTGAGTAATGGCCTGCACACAATAATTTTTGGGCCCTGTTTGAATGTAGAACATGACTGTTGTCTTCCGTCATGTTGAAGTGACCAACCATTGATGTATCCATCTGCCTGCCATGACTTGGTAATTGAACACTGGATGTGTTGCAGCGTGTGGCACATGCGTATTTTGTCACACTATTTTGCATGTTTCATCTCATCATCTCCATCTCACATGGATGGGTGACAGTACTCATTCACTACCATATGGCTGTAGTTGAGAAATGTACCATGGCAATGCTACGTGACATCTGTGTGATGGCATGTGTCATGTATGTCTATTGGACATGCCACTCACAGGCTAATGAGTGCTGCCAGTGCGATCCAGCATGCTGCACATGTGTTGCTTTTCCATCTTGGAGACCTCAGTGTGTGTTTTTTGCCTCCCCTTCCAACTCATTGACAGTGCATGCATGCCAGAGTTATATTCATGTGGGACATGTGCAATTTATGTACTGGATCTCTGTCTTGTCAGGCCTACGTGTGTGCTATGGTGCTCGTGTCTGTTTCCATGTGTTGTCTTTCATGTTTTTGCAGGTGATGAGGCACTTGATGCTGTTGAGGAGGAGGGGATGGTGCACACCCAGGAGGGATCTCAGCCACAACCGGGCACCAGTGGAGGACGTGGGGCAGTAGTGGGTGAAAACCCAATCCTACTGCAGACCATACTGTCCACGGGTGTCTCCGGGTACACCTCCGGAGACCTCTATGAATCAGGTGCTGAATCGGCCAGTGAGACATATGTGCCATCGCAGGTGAGTGTTTCTGGCAGGGATGCCGTTCTGTCCAACCCACCTGCACCAGGGGTAGACCCCTCTATGGGGATGTCAGTGTTGGAAAGTCCGCCTGTGGTGGTTACGGATGCAGGGTCACACTCCACAATATTTACTCGTGTTCCTGGGCCAGCAGTTCAAAGGAGGAATGCAGTCCTGCAGCCTCAGGCAGTGCCAGCACAGCAAGGTGCAGATCGCATTGCCCCAAACAGGTGTGGTACCCGTAAAAGCGGTGGCCGTGTGCCACCAGGCAATACTGAGTGGGAGAACTCCATCTACAGTATTGCAGCACAACAGGGGGCATCGTGTGAAATGATGGCTCAGGCAATGGATAGGGTGGCCATTTCCATTATCCCCCCTGAAAGGCACGTGGAGCACCAGCAGCAGGCAACAGACTCCATTTGCCACTCACACAGGGAGGACATGTTGGCATCCAACAGGGACTGACAGGCTGGACTGGAGACTCTGCACGAAGCCATATCTGTAGAGTCACAGGCCCGGAATTGTAGGTCAGAACAGCAGCTGGAGCGGCTCACACGTTCACTCTCAGCTGAGCTCCAGGCAACCCGTGCAGAGATCCGGGCATCACGCGAGGCCATGCAGGCAGAAATGCAGGCAACCCGTGAGGTGCTTCATGGGGATCTCCGTACCATCATCCTGCAGAACCAAACCTTCCAGACCTGCATGCTTGCTTCCGTGGAGGACCATACCAGGGCTTTGCGTGGGCTGCCTCCCATATCACGGCCACCTCCTGATGTAGCAGCAGAGGGTGAAGAGAGCGACGGCAGTTCTCCCCCTGTAGCATAGCTGTGCAGGCCATGAGCCCATGGAGGTATTTTTTTTTTGTTCCAACATCCACGCCTGTACCTCATGCCTCCTGGGTGGCCTCCCCCCCTCCTGGTCCACACATGGCCATTTTTGATTTGTATTTATTTTTTTTATTTTTTTTACAGTGTGTTGATTTGTGTGGCTCCCGTGGGCATCCACTGTGTATTCCAGCTGGGCACATGCAGGCTTGTCCTGTCTTTGGGTTAGATTCTTCGTTTCCTGACACACACACCCCTCCTGCTTCCCCTTTTCATGGGCTTGCAAAGGGTGTGACCAAGTGACCGTAACTTACACAGCGACATTGGGCTCCCATGAGTTGTGTGGGCAGTCTGTAGTCGAAACTGTGTGTACATCCCTAGTGGGGATTGTTGTTGGATTCTACAATGCATGGTGTATTGATATGTGCTTGTGCATCCATGTCTTTCTCCTTATATACATGTAGGTTCTTCATGTCTTCAGAAGGCTGTCTCCTTTGCAGATGCAGTTCATGTTGTATGCAGTACACTGACACATTTGCCTGACAGCGACACTCTGCAGTTGGAAGGGGTCCATGTGCTGCCTTGGTCAGGTTGTGAGACTTGCACTACTTTAATGTTTTCCTTTCTTATATTGCCATGCTTTCTTCCTGTACTGATGTTTTGTGTTGCGGGTTATATTTGTTCATGTGTGGTGTTTCTTATTGATTGCTGAGAGCATATTGTCTGTGGACTGTTTACATTACGAACATTGCACTTTGTGACACTTGTGTCATGTGTTGTGCATTCATTTAGTTGCTTTCACATTGCATGCCATGCCATGGTGTGTTGGGTAGCTGAGATGGGGAGGGGTTGGGTGACATGGCACTATTTTGATGTGGTATTTTGCAAGGGGGTAATCTTTCCTCGTGCATGAATGTGTGTCTTTTAGTGACACAGCATTGGGTGTCTTTGAGTAGTTAGGTATGCACACAATGTAACACTTCCAGGTGAACACTCTAAGGCTGGTATGGTTGTGACAGTTGACTGTCCCTTTTGCCATCATCATTGATTGTCAGCTGGTATGTGCCAGGGCTGTGTGCACTCCGCAGTGGTGTGATTTTAGGTGAAGTAATTTTCCACAAGCTGGGTACGGGCTGCCTCACCACGTGCCCTTTCACCTCCCATGCGCAGCGGGCGTGCATGTGGTTGGGAATGTGGGGGCACCACCAAGTCCACCGGCACGCGCCGGTGTGTTGCAACGTTGTGCAGGACACATGCTGCCACTATGATCCTGCACAATACTGGGGGTGCGTATAGCAGCTGCCCACCGAGCGGTCAAGGGAGCGAAAGTGTGACTTGAGCACTCCGAATGTGCGCTCCACTATGCCCTGGGTTGCAATATGGGCTGTGTTGTATCTTTCTTCGGGTGGTGTGGTGCGGTTCTGAATTGGCGTCATCATGTAGGTGCTCAGAAGGTAGGCACTGTCCCCTGGGGAGGTGAAAATGGTTCTCATTAGTGGAGTTTTCCCATTTCTCAGTTTCTGATATGCATGCATGTGCAGAGGCATTTATACTCACCAATTAGCCATGTGTCTCCATGCCGCCCAGCTTCCAGATCCCGGTTTAGGGGTGACATTCTGAAAATGAAACTATCATGGCTTGACCCTGGATAGTTAGCATATCCTAAAGTAATTATTCCCTTGGCATCACATACAACCTGCACGTTGATTTAATGCCAGTGCTTGCGGTTTCGATATATGTGCTCAGTGGCGCTGGGAGGACGTAGAGCCACATGGGTGCAATCAATGGCACCTAGCACTTTGGGGAAGTGTGCCACCCCGTAAAAGTCCTGGACCACGGCCTGCCTTTCTGCAGGTGTTCTGGGCATGTATATGTGCCTGTGCACTGAGGGGCATGTAGTCATGATGGCCAACACCTGGTGTAGGCAGCGTGACTGTGTGGCCTGTGACACCCCCCCCACTATGGCACTTGTCCGCTGAAATGACCCAGTGGCCAAGAAGTGCAGTACATTGAGCACCTTTTCCAAGGGGCTCAGTGCTTGGGAGCACAGGGTGGGTGATGTGAGGTCATCCTCTCACTCCCTGACCAGTTCTAGGATTATGTGTGGTGGAAACCTGTACCTCCCATACATCGGGTCATCAGCATCCCAAAAAGGCTGGTCCTGGGTAAAAAAATGCAGGGCCTGGCTATCCTCCTCCTCCTGCGGTGTCCCATGACCACTGCTGCGAGGAATGGTATATTCATCGTAGCGTCTGAGCTTGTTTGTTGTTTGCACGCACTTTTATGCTGCGCAGTGCTGCATACGCCTGCTTCCTGCTGGCATACGTGTTTCCGGCTTAGCGTGTCTTTTTTGGCGCACGCCTTCCCCCCGTTCGATTCCATGAATACATGTTGTTGGCGCGCGTGTGGGCGTTGCGAGCATTTACCTCCTGTACTTCCCCCGTAACGCCCACATTTTCGCGTGTTGTTCCCCATTCCGCGTGTTACGCCCCATGTTACGCCCACTTTTGTTGTGTGCGCTGCGCTATGTGCGCTTTCCCTGTGCCCGTAGCACACACCGTTTAATGACGTGTGCACCCGTGTGCGCCAACCACAATTTTAGCGCACATCCCAGGATTTACACGCGCACTGAATTCCATGTGTGTGCTACGATTTTCACATTTGCGCTGCGATTTTCCCGCTTACGCTCCCCTTTTCGGCACACATTTATTCCATGAATCAGCCCATCTGTGTTCCTGGAAATTATAAGCATGAGTCAATTGACCGCATGCAACAAACCAGTGCTTTCATACTACGTCACATCAAGCATGTCAATTATCTATTCTTCAAGGACATTTACCAACCCCATTGCTCCATGGATGTCATTTGAGCACTTTAAATAGTACAATTGGGGTTTCATGTCAGTCAGAGCACCGGGCATTGAAACCTGGGGCACTGATAGAACAATGCACAGGAATTTGGCTGAGAAGGTCATACTCATGACACTATTTACAAAATGTATATGTATGTTTGCTGAATTTCCTTCCGTTGTGTTTCTACTGCATTATGTTAACACATTAATTTCTAATTTTCAATTTGCAACTTAAAGGTGGGAAAATGGCTAGCAAATAATGACCGTTTCCCCTTCTTCTTGAAAGATTTATCACCGGTAACAGGACCCTGCTTGGTGATGTAACCAGTTAATGACATTAGTTACCTTATTTGTCTAGATATGCAAACTGAGAGATATCCCTTTTGCTCTCAGAATACTTCTTCTATGAGTGTGTAATACACAGAGAAGGAGTTAGTGAATCACCCTGTGTACAGACCATCTGACTTATTCTATCAAATCCAAAATTTCAGAAGCACATACACTTCTGAAATGTTTATGAATTTCTCAAATGTATAGCAACCTATCTGCCCCTGTGCCACAGTACAAAAGGGCTGGGATTTAAACTATTCCCTCCTACAGTATGTCTCCCCTCAGGATTTTCTCCCCTAATACTATACTCACATGTGCATTTCTTTAGGCTGTGTCAGAGATGCAGCCCCTAAAAGACTGGTTCAATTCTCCCCCTCTGTAAAAGGGGGCTTCAGTCAGAAAGATGGGGTCAGCTACCCTTCACAGTCTGGTTACTGTCTTTCGGTATTTGGGCCTGCCTGTTATCTTTCCTACTGAAAAAGGATTGGGGCTTTAACTCCAGGTAGACATCTCTTGTAGGGTATTGCTCGTGATATCAGATGGGTTCAAAATGAAAGAAATCTATTCCACTCTCTTTTCTGTTGTTATCCTTTCTCTCCTTCCCCACCATTAGTAAGTGAGTGAGTGTCTTCCCAGATTCTTTGGGTTTAAACTTGTATAGAGCAGAAACCACCCCCTTTAGAGTGTATAATTTCTCTGATCTAATTAGTCAATATATGTGATTGGACATGGTTACAAACGTGACATCACACTAAACCAACCCATTCCATACACAGTGGTCATATTAATGAGGAGGGCAGTCTGATGGGAGGAACTTACACACCCAATTTCCTTCAAATTTGATGTGATGTCATTTTAGAGATGTCTGCATTAAACAATTGTAATGTGCTAAAGCAGCATTTGCCTCACATGTGATCATGTACTAATCAATTGATCAGACACTTTTATTCAAAAATATTAATTCAATTTCAAGATAACAGATTCGCTGACGCAGACACTATGGCATCATTTTACATGTTTGAATCCATTTATTTATGTATTAATGTGTGGGGAAGAACAATGTTCTTTTTTTGACAAATGAGCATACAATAGATAAGATGTGATGTTTGATGAGAAGCTGTAAACCTCTAGCAATAAGATGAGTGTGAGTGACATTCTGACCAGGTTGTAGAGGGGAGTAAATGGAACAGTCACCCGGGCAGTACAATATGGTGTGATGGTGTCATGAATGAGACACAGACAACTCACTGAACGTTGGGCTACAAACGTTTATTAAAATAAACCTGTTGGAAACAAGCTCTATCTTGCCCTGAGCTAAGGTGGGAATTCCCTCCTAGAATAAAACTAAGGATAGTCTGTGTCAGGAAATCCGAAACAAATGGCTGTCTGTGTCCAAAACCTGTACTTGCCCTCATGTCTATTTGTATAAAATGTGCTGGGATGTCAGCCTCAAACTGATAAGTGTTCAAATCATAGTTCTGGGCTTGGTCCAGTCCTTTGTCAAAATGTTTCCATTCCCCAAGGATCAAACAGTTCACAGTACAAAAGGGACTTCCCTTTTCCAAGCGTTCAAGTCTTTCACCAGTTTCAATACAACAGAACTTCTGGGGACCCTTCCCCGCTTTTATGTCTTGGTTATCTTTCACCAGTCTCATTAAATTCAACTTCTTCCTTTCAAATCACACAAGGTTTCCTTTTAGTACAAATCACATGCTTCTTTGTGGTGCTATGCGGGGCATTTCCAGGGGGGGTGTATTCAATCTAGGCACAGTTGTTGGACCACACGGTCCACCCATAACAGGTCATGCAACCGACAAACCTTACTTGCGTTGCCACCAATCTCTTGTTGCACTTTACCATACTCTCATGGTTCTTGCCATTGCTTGCACAGTTCCTTTATGGCTCTTTCCAATGATTGGACATATTGGGGAGAGAAGTGAGGATGCCCTCAGGTTCCTCATAGTGGACATACATAGATTAAGGACAATCATATATTAGGGTTGTGACCAATGATGGATGTAGTGCTGCAATAGAGGCAGAGAAAGTGAGGGATAGATGCATGTTACAGGCTAGAGAAACATGTTAGATTTAAGTCAGATGAGAGGTAAATGGAACAAATCGAAGATAACTGTTTCTTGGTTATCGATAGGAAGAGAATTCCATGAAAGTAAAGCAACAAGAGAGAAAGAACGGAAGTGAGAGGAAGAACAGTGATGGTGCGTTCCACAAGTGTATTCGAGGAGGCAGAGCAGAGATTACCAGAAGTCTTGTAGAGCTGGATAAAGGCAGATATATTTGGTGGTAGCTTACTGCGGATGTATTTGTAAACCAGGAGAAAAGATTTATATCTGGCCCTGTTTTGCATCGTAAACCATCGCGCATAGTGACTGTAAGAGGAAGTAGGTGTGAAGTGAAGCAGTTCAAAAAGAGTCCTGGTTGCTAAGTTAATGATTTTGTCAAGAGGACAGAAAGCATAGTTTAGAGAAGACAACAGATGCATGGAGTTATTGAAGGAAAGGAGATGCCTGAATTTTCTAATATTTAGGAGGTTGAGGCAAGATTCTGTTGCAGTTTTGGAGATGAAAGAGAGTGTCAGGTGGGAACTGGATAAGCAGGTCAAGAGATAAGAGAGAGTATTTGGCAAGGAAGAATAGCTCATCTGTTTTGGTAGAGTTTAACATCAGAGAGTGTGAAGCCTTTCAATACTTGGGAGTTGTCTGCAAACATTTGGTATGAGAACCCACATGAAGACATAAGTGTCCCTTAGCAGAAGTTTACAGTGCCAAGAGGAACTGACCCAAGATAGAGCCTTGTGGAACATCAACAGTTAGAGGAGGGAATTGAGAGCTGTTGTTGTTCCACAAAACAGAGAATTGGATAGGTGCCAGGTAGGCTTCAATTCAGTCAAGGGCTAGATCTTGAATCACAAGGATAGAGAGAGTATTAAGGAGATCAGAGTGATTAACATGGTCAAAGACAGTGGACAGGTCAAGGAGAATTGGGATATTGGATACGCTGGAGTGCTTAGCAGAGGAGATGAAGATGGATACATTCATAAGAGCAGTTAATGTGGTGTGACATAAGGGGACACCTGCTTGTAGGGGTTCTTGAAGGTTGTGGATTTCTAAGAAATTCTAAGACTATTCAACACAACCCTTTTAATTTAGGATAGTGCAGAAGTAGAGACACAGGGCACCCATTAGCTAGTATATTTGGGTCAGCACTTTTAATAGAGGTATGGCAGTGGCCACTTTGAAAACAGAGGGAAAGCAAACAGAGTCGAGGGACGTGTTGACGAGTTCAGTGAGGTGAGAAGACACTAAAGGGGAAATAGGCTTAACTAGCTGAGGAGCACAAGTGTTTGATAGGGCACAAGATGGGTTAGCCTTTATACGTAGACATAGGACATATTTAGTATTAATGTGACTAAAGTCGGAGATGACAGAATATTCAGAGTGTAGAATGTAGGAGGATGGATTGTGTGAAAGGTCAGGAGAGAGTCCCTCAGTTTAGAAATGTTTGCAGCAATGTATTCAGCTAGGTTATTAGCTGTGAGAGTGTAGTTGATAGTCATGAGCTTGGGAGGAGTGAGTTTAGGATGCCCTGTAGTCACTGAGAATGGTTGGAGTGAGAGTCAATGAGGGTGAGGTAGAATTCCTTTTTTGCTCTATCAAAAGATGACTTGAGAGAGTTCCAAGCAAAGAGGCACAGTTGCAGGTCCTCCTGCGAGTTTGTATGCCTCCATTTGTGCAGCAGCCAATCCATGTCTGTTTGGAGATAGAATAGGAATGAGTTGATGCATGGTTGAGGAAAGTGAGACTTAGGAGTGAAAGATAGCAGTAGGAATTGAGAGGGGAAGTAGTCTTCTAGTAGGGATATTAAGCTGGAGGATTATATCAGGTGTAAAGGAGGATGGGAGTGAGCACTGTAGGCCAGGGAGAAAGGGAGAAATAGCAGAAGGTTTACATTTCCTTTTAGTAATTGATGAGGAGAGGTTAGATGGTGGAAAGAAGGTGGTGGTGGAACCAATGGAGGGATTAGATAGGGATGTTAAGATAGTTTTAGTGGCTGTGACAGAGTTTGCGATTAATAAGAGATCCAAATACTTACTCTTGCTGTGGATTGGTAGGCTATGGATAGTGTGGAATGAGGTTCATATTCCTTAGAAGTAGCAGAGAGGGTGACCTATGAGAATTAGTTGATGTTTTGTGGAAAGAGAAAAAAGGAGGTGCCCAAGTTCATCAATGAAATGTTCAATGATACGAGGATGGTGATAGATGAAGACGATGTAAACTTAGTGATGCAGAGCATAAGTAGAGATGGTAAATTCAAAGGAGGTATGAGAAAAAGTGGCGTTGGAGGTTTGTGAGCATTGAGACGTGAAGAGAGTAGGTGTCCGATGCCTCCCACTCTCTCAGTCAGATGAGAAGAGTGAATGAAGGATAGTTTGAAGTCATGTAGAGAAACCAGGGTGGTAGTGTCCAATAGAGAAATGCAGGTTTCAATGATAGCAAAGAGATCAAGTTGAGAACAGCCCGATCTATGAAAACCTCAACTAAGAAGGTCCTTCCCTGTTCTTCCAAAACCATCAAGGACCACATTGACACCCTCGCTCCAGTCTTGGCTGTCTTCTGTAACCACTCTAGCACTCCTTTCCTGGGCAAACTCCTGGGAAAGCTGTCCATCTCCCATCTTAATCTTCACACTGAATCTGTTGGTTGTCTCCATGACCATCAGTCTGGCTTCAGAGCAGCCAGAAGCACAGAAACTGCTCTGCTGAACATCCGTAAACACCTGCTCTCTAACCTTGATTCTAACCTCCGCTCTGTCCTCATCCAACTTAATCTCTCTTCATCTTTGACATGGTCAACCATGCCATCCTGATAAACTGGCTCCGTGATAATCTATGTATCACTGATCAGGCTCTGGCCTGGATGACCTCTATCCTCTATGACCGACCCTCCCAGGTCACACTGGGTCCTTCTTCTCCTCCATCCCTCTATCCACCTGTGGTGTTCCTGTAAGAGGATTCAATTCAACACTACAGCTAAGTCAATGCCTAGTCTGGGATACTGAATGGAAACCCTTATTAATATATCTTTATGTCCAGTTCATGCGTTCTGGATGACTACCCCTATATAACACCCCTCTCTTGGAATCCTCCTGACCCCACTGAGCCAAGAAGTAGTTCTGTTTTGCAAGTTTAAAAGGTTTATTTGATAATTTAAACAATATATATATATATATATATACATATATATATATATATATCACACTTTATAATAAATTAATAATTGAATATCACACTTAATCTGATCAGTAATCACTAATGGATAGTCTGGCACTAGCACACTTCTTTATAATCAATGATGAGTGGTTATAGGATGAATAAGATAGCAACAATACTTTTATGGTTTCAAATGGATGCAAGGTGGAATGAAATTGCAATACAGAAATAACTTGATAGGATTTCAGCAAAAGACAATGTAATCACCTTCTTGGACAATTCACCCCCCCCCCCTTTTATGCTATGCAAGGAAATGGAAGGAAGGCACACAGTTCTCAGAAATGCAATCAAATGTGATTCAGTTCACCCAGCAACTTAGACTACAGACGTTGAAAACACAGGCCCAAATGCTTTTAAAGGTGCTGGCAATGTAGAAAAAAATATGCTAAAATGCTTTTAATTCCCTCTAGGAGGTTCAGGTTGAGTGAAATCAAGTTAATATTAGTCCAGGCTCACTTTAGCAAGGATCTAGGAGTAATTGGTAGGTTAAACGAATTTTTGGCAATTGAAAGCAAGAAGCTTCTGTTTTCACACGTGGAGAAATTTGCAAATCGCGGCAAAATTTGCAAGTGCGTTTTTCACGATTACGGCAAAACTATAGGGGCTAGGAGGAATGCGGTTCTAGGTTCGTAGGAAAGCCACGATTCTAAGCTTTCTGAGGAAAGTTACTGCAAGTCTCTGGCACAAACGGTTACGGAGATATGAGCGATTAAATAAAGGTCGTTTTTCAGATTTGAAATTTTAAAGTTCAAAAAGACAAGTGCAGTTTGCAACTAGAAAATGACAGGTGACAGCTTTACAAATGACAGGTGACAGCTTTACAAATGACAGGTGACAGTTAGGAGGCAGTTCTACTTAGATTAAAATAGATTGAATTATATTATTTTAACTAAGAGATTGGTTCTGCACAGTCTTGCTAGGTACTCACACTATATTCTTGAATTAGAATGGGCCACGCCACGGATCTGGTCAGGTTTTAGACTGGACTCTGGTCTCTGCACTTCACAGTGATCTGGGTCAGCTCTCTCTGGTTCTGCTAACAGGTCAGCTCTACTCTGCTGGTCTGGTCTGGGTCTCTGAAGGTTGATGGAGGTAAAGTATGGATTTTCCCGGCAGAGCTTCCAGCTGCAAATGGATTTGAAGGTCCCTATCTGTCCTGTCTCTCTGCTTTTATGTGTTTTGAAATGGGTGTGTGTGCAGCATCACTAGGCTCTAACCCTCTCCACTTATCATTGGCCAAGCTTTCATTTCTCCCCTGATTGGGGGAGCTAAGTTGTGTCAGAGTGATGTCATTTTACAGCCTGCAGAAAGTCCACTCCTCCTGTCAACTTGCACACAAATCTAGATTTGAACCAAATACATATTTCATAGCTACACAGTGGTTTGAAATTACATGCACCCATCACATATCGCAGGAGGTATCCCCTGTTCCAACTCTGCTCTTCCTGGGGGCTTGCATTCAGAAATGGCAATATTTTGCACTTTTTAACTGGTTTGCAATATCGGACATTAACCCAAATTTACACACATGTGCGCAAGGAGTATGGACATTAGTTGATGAAGTGTCAGATTTTTCACATGCACACATTTTGAGTAATATCCTCTTTTCCGCTAAAACCCCCCTGAACATGCCACCGGTTCTAAAAACCTCTTAAAATGTGGGCAGAAAAATCACAAGAATTATGGTGTCATTTAAATAATTTTCACAAGTCCGTACTATGAGTTATTCATCTTTTTAGAGTTATGTTCTGGCCCCAAAGGGGTGTGGTTTTCCCCCAGCACAATGTTGAATTTCTGGTTTTTCCAGTTCTGCCAAGCCAGCTTGCTCTCACAGGCAGTGCCCCTCCTTTGTCCTTCCAGGAGGAAGCTACATTTACGACATCTGCAATAAACCATTTGCCTGGGTCAGGACAGGGCTTTGTTCAGAGCTCCTGTATTCTGTGGGGGCTCCCCTTAATTCAATTATCAGAGAGATGGCATATCCTTAGTGTGGCCAGCAAAAGGCAGATAGGCCTGGGAACACAGCTGTGACTCAAGTTTCACTCCTGATGGGGGGTAGTTGCCAGGCAAAATTGGAATCTCTTTAAGCCAGTTTTTAGCTACATGTCATTTCTGTTCCCCAGTTTAAGTCAAGACATTTTTTTTACATATGCAGCTAGGATGCTGATTCTAAGTTTAAAACTATGACATTTAAACAATTGCAACCTATGTGACACTCAAAGTAGGTCACTCATTTCTTTTAAACATTTAGATTTGTAGTGTCTTTCAGTCCAAATTTACTTAAACTGCTGAAATCCACAGCTCAGCCAGTCTTGTTATAAACCTTCAAGTCACTTCAGAATATAACTTTACATTGGATCCACCTCTCAGTAAGTCTTTCTTTGGCATGTTTTGGGTTCATTTATTCAGTTTTCTACAAAAAAGTAAAATCTGGTGTTGTTTTAAAACACCGGCTTTTGGATAGTGGTGAGTACTGGTACTGCACCCCTTTTTGGGATTTAAGAAAAAAAAATGAATTCCCAACAGTTATGGGTTTGCTTTTGGCAATCAGCATTGCCACTCCCAATGGTTTCAGACTACTGTGTGGGTAGTCCAATGGTGGTTTTAGGCAGTGTCCTTCTGTGCCCATAACATCGGCAAAAATGAGTGGCAGCCTATTCTTCATGCATTTCCCTGTGCATTTTCTGGGAAGCTCTGGCCATCATGATGTTTTCCATGTCAGTACTGCACAGTTTTGAGGTAGGGCTCGGATGCATGGGTAAATACATCCCACATTCCCCAGGGGTCTAACCTTTCTCCCTGGTTGTTCAACCAATACCTGGCACCTCTTGCCCACTGCTTTGCTGCTCTCTGCTCCAACTTCCAGTGCTATGGGGACCACGCTCAGCTCGCCTTCAAGCTCCCATCTGCCTCCTCTTCTCCTTCTCTCATTCCGTACTGTCTGTCTGCAATCCAGGAGTGATGCGCCGCAAATGATCTCTGCCTGAATGCCGGTAAGACTGAGATCTGCCTCATCGGCACACCTGCACCCCTCTTTCCTGCCACTCTCTGGCCGGCCTCCATTGGCCCTTTTCCTGCTCCCACCTGTGAGGCTAAGAACCTCAGGGTTATCTTCAACTCCACACTCTCCTTCTCGCCTCACATTTCCGATGTCTCTATGAAGTCAAACTACCAACTGTACCTCCTCAAAGAATTGTCCTTTCCTCTCCTTCCCGCAGAAGCTCTCTGTCTCCAGAGTGATGGTTCTCTCTAGGCATGACTACTGTAATAGCCTCTTTTTAAATCTACCTGCCTCTACTCTCCATCCTCTGCAACTCATCCAGAACAGGACTGTGAGACTTGTCCTTGGCCTCAAGCCCAGGGATTGTATCTCACCAGCACTGAAATCTCTTCATTGGCTCCCAGTGGCTGCAAGGATCAAATTTAAGACCCTTTGTATTGTCAACAAGGCCTTCTGGGGCCTTTGACCAAAATATCTCCAGTCTTCTCTAACAGAAAAATCTTCCTTCTCGAGCTCTTTGCTCCTCCACCTCCAACTCCCTGAGGGTCAGTCGCTATTCTAAGCACCTAGTTGGGGGCAGATCTCTCTCTTAGGCCAGCGCCTCCCTCTGGAACAGGCTCCCTGCCTCTCTGAAACTTGAGCAGAACCATCTCTGGTCCTGGAAGCAGCTGAAAGCTTTCCTCTTTGCTTCTGCCTTCCACTTCCCTGCTGATCTCCAGATCTCCTGTCTGATACTGCACTGAATACCTGGCTAAACCCTGAACCATGGACCCAGGTCCTGCGACCCAGTTGCACACCAGCACTGCCTCCTGGCAACCCTGTATTTGGGGCTGCATCTGCAACCCTACAGTCTCCCTACTCACACTTATCTAACACCTATTGTCTGCACGTAACCCCTACACTGCTACCTGCTGGTCGCACTTCTTTTTTTCTATGACTTGATCCTATGTCTTGCACTTCTCCTCCTCCCCTTCCCCTGGCACTTGTTTCCCTACCCTCTCCCCCGCAATTGTATAATCTCTTTGTCACTTGGCCTAGTAAAATGGTTGTCTTGTCCTCCCTTGTTCCCCTCCCTTGCCTCATTACACCTTGAAACACTTGTGTATAGGGGCGCTATCAATAAAATATCATATCATATCATGAAAGTAGTCAGTGATAAGAAGTTGTGTTGCATACAGACTGAGCATTGCTGATTGCAATGTTCAGTTTATTGTGGTAAGGAAGAGTACAGAAGTTGAGTCTCAGAGGATGTGAGGCGCATGTGGATAGGTTGTGGGGGGGGTTTGCTCATTGACCTGGTTTTTTGTAAGTAGATGAATCGCACCTTGAAACACTTGTGTATAGGCGCGTTACAAATACCATATCATATCATATCAATGAGAGATGGAGTAGTGGGAGTTCAAGATGATAGAGCTTTTCATTCTGAACATTATAAAAAAGAACACTCTACAACCTTCCGTGCAATAGTTAAAAGCAAATATATGATTCCATATGTATAGTTCACGTAGTGCATTATTTGATATAATGTCTGATCACAACCTGAAATGGCATACCAGTTTCTCACTGGTACAGACAAATGTTGTTGGTTCCTCTGGAAGCTAAAGGCTAGGGTATTGTTGACTCCTGTGAATGCTGTTCAAAGTTATTTAAAGATAAGCTGGTAGAGCCATTTATGACTTCAGCACCGCCTCCTCTGAATGATTTCAGAATCAGGCTGTACCTTTCTATCACTTCAATCATACTCCCTGTCTCTAAAAGTGTTAAGTTCCTTCCACCCGGAAGGTGGGGGATTTGATTTCTTGAGAGGGGGCTGCTGCAGCATAACTTTTTAATGTATGGTTAGGGTATTTCTGCACAGACCATGTGGCAGATGCAAGTTTTAAATGGGCAGCCTTAGTTTTCATTACATAGGCATGTCTCTGCGAACCAGGATCCAATCAAAGTATTATAATTGTGTGGTGAGTTTCTAAGTCCAGAGTTCACACTGTTCTCATGAGAAGACAATCCCCATGCCCTGTAGCTTGTTGGGGATGGATGAAATGCCATTTGGCAGTCCAGACCTAGTTCCATTGAGGTTGGTTTCATTCACAGCCTTTAATATCACATTGGGTCTCATTATAACTGTGGCGGCCACGGTATGAACGGTGCCAGTGAGGCACTGCCACCGTTCATACCGGGCCGCTGCATTATGAGTTCTGCTCGCGGGTCACTGACAGCCTGCCAGGTCTTACCTGACGGGTTGTGCGGCACCCGCGAGCAGAACTCGTGATTGCACCCGCACCGTTGTCAACGGTGCCGGTGCAACCATGCTCCCCACCCCCATTCTGCCGTATGGGGCGGAATGGGGATCGGCAGCCCGGCATTACCGCCACCCGTGAATGGGCAATTACCGGCCCACTCATCTCATAATGGGCCGGTTATTGCCCAATCGCGGGAGGTGGTGCTGGAGGCGAGCATGGCGGTAGCCGTGCCTGCCATACAGGCACGGCTACCGCCATGCTCGTAATGAGGGCCATTGTCTTTTCCCTTTGTTTTCACATTTCCATAAACCTCGGCAACTACACTCCTGTCACAACTCGTTGATATCACTGTATGCTTCTTTCTATAAAGCTGATTTAGATGCTGAGTCCTGTAAATGAAAATATATACAATGCAAGGCCCAAAGACTTTTCATCCCAAATTGGAGTGTTTTTTCAATTTAAAAAAACCGGATACTTTCTGGTAACTGGAAGCACTTATTTCTTTGGCTTTATCAGTGTATCAGTTACTTTGGAGATATACACTTATTATAGATGGGCTGCAAACATTGCATAGTCCCTCGCACATGTCAGATGCTCTGTGAGGCTGCATATAATATGTTTGTTTTGTTTTTAAAGTAGCACTTTTCTTTATTTCCATTCTTTTCTTTGGGCATGATGTCCCTACAATGGGTAAAAGGAAGCTTTTCTGCCTTCATTTCCCACTTCATTTCCCACTACAAAATACGAGATTGACAGTTTTTGATTTTTCAAAAATACAAAAGTGTAACCCTTTTTCAAACGGAAAATGATTTTTTTTACGAGAATACAAATTTAAATAAAAACCTTCATTACAAAGTAAACAGATTTCATAGAGCTTTCATCTTTCACACCACTCTATTCTTCACTCAATTTCCACAACTCTTCATCTATCTAAAGAGTCATGAAGGGTTATTTTAAATAAAATGATAATTGCACTGCGACCACTAAAGGTAGTACTTATGTGCTGTTGTGTCCCTCCATGCAATTTTAAATAGTTACAAATCAAAGTATAAAACCGAAGAGTAAAACTAGGCAAAATTGGCTTTTAAGTCTTTGGTTTTACTCGCTAATTCCTGAAAAAGAAAACGCTGTCTGAAAATGATGCTGTTCAGGTTGCATTTACTAATGAATACCTTATGGAATCCACCTGCTCATAGGCAGGTGCAGATCTGAGTCGGATGACATGGCAATGCATTTGCTTTACGCCTGCACGGAAATCAAATGTAGGTGGAAAACAAGGTGCTCTTCCAAGACAGAGGAGGAAAGCACAGCAGAGATGTAAACCTTGCTTAATGTCCCTTTTATGCCTCGGAAGGGGATGTGCATGAGCACAATGAAGGCACACATGCATAACATCTGCGTTTACACACTCTGTTCATTGTAAAATAACCCCCATTATTTAAAAACCTTCTCAAACTTATTTTAAACTAATTTATTTTTAACACTTTGTGCCCACTTCATACAAATCTGGGTGGTCAGAAATGAACCCTTCCGACTGTGTTAGCAGATAGCTCTTCAAGCCTCGTTGGATTTGCAAGATTAAGGAGGGGCTTTTTGCAGATGCCAAGGAACCAAAGCTAGCCACACAACAGATTTGTTTATTTATTTATTTATTGCATTTAAAGCATTGAGGCGCTGTTACAGGAATTGTTTGTTTTTTAGTTGCGTAATTGTTTTTTTGTCTTAGTTGCATATTTATAAAGCACTTAAATACCCAGAGATTTCTAAGCGCCGGCCCAAGGATCGAACCTGTGTTGCTTCGTGTCATCTTGCTTCCAAGGCGAGCATGTTACCGCTGAGCTATCCTCCCGGGACACATACTCCAGTGCAGGACACATCCTATCTTTGAACAGACATTGTATCACCTGGTAAGCCCACTACACATGTGTGGTAGCTAGTGCCTGCGCAGTGATTGGCCTTATTAACCTTTCAGTGAACATGCTGTTTTTACATTCCACTTTTCTTTGGGAGGTGACAATGTCAAAATAAAGAAAACTAATAACATGAAATAAGTGAAAATGCTCCTTTGAATCATAATCCCTTATGTTTGGGGCTGATCAAAGTAGTAGGGTGCTTTAATGGGTGTCTGGCCTTTTACATGAGAGACCAATGACAAGAGGAAGAGATGTAGACATGTCGCAGATCAAAGTTCAGGTAACAAAAGGGGGGGGCTCCAGCCACATGCAAATGCTTCTAACAATAGTCTCGTTTAGAGTGTTCTATTGTACTGTATCAGATTGTTGTTTTCTAATGGTGCTTCAAAATTAAGCTGAGTATCCAAATACAGGGGTTATTTTATTCTGGATATAAATTCCAAATATCTACCCTGAGCCATTGCTTTCGTGCTCAAAACATGTTTCTTTTATTCATCAAAACCAGTCCCCAGGACTGGATTCATATTGCACATATTCATAATAGAAACATAAACAGTATTTGAACAAAATGAACAGTAATCTGCATTCTTGTACACACACCCCCTAGTATTAATCTAAAGTATGGATGTGTTCATATCTTTGCATTTTGTCTTTGGAGAGAAATTCAAACTAGTAGATCTAGGTTGACTGTGGAGCTGAAACCAGTTTAGGTGGTCAACTCCGAGGTGGGTTCAAATTATTTCCACAAAGTACCAAACCGCTGGTTTAGGGGGTGTGTGTTTCTTTGGTTGTTACTTTGCAACAATGTGAACATGATGTAATATTTACTCCACAAAGTAATACTAACACACTTCTGATGCATACATTATGATGTGTTTTTTTATGTAATGAATCATAGTACCCATATTCTGTTCATTTACCGTATTATGAATATGTGTAATATTAATCCAGTCCTGGGGACTGGTTTTGATGAATAAAAGCAACATGTTTTGAGCACGAAAGCACTGGTTCAGGGTAGATATTTGGAATTAATGTCCAGAATAAAATAACCCCTGTATTTGGATACTCATCTTACTTTTGAAGCACCATTAGAAAACAACAATCTGATACAGTACAATAGAAAACTCTAAGCAAGACTAGAGTTAGAAGCATTTGCATGTGGCTGGCGCCCCCCTTTTTGTTACCTATTCTGTTCAAGCACTATTTCCTGCCACATAATTAGGGCTGTCCCTTCAGTTACCAAAAAGCAGATCAAAGTTCATCCCATCGTGGAACGAGTTTAGCTTATACTTTGACATTCCTTCTGACAGCCCATGCTGCCTGTGTTCTGCAGAAGCTTTTGTGGGATCCAGGCCCATTGCTCAAGAAGCACAGTACTGGCATGCAGCTTTGCCATGACATATTCTTGTAATAGGGGTTCCACCATACCTCAATGTAAGGCACATTCCATCCCAATGCCATCCACATACACATTGAAGTGCCCTACACATTTCCACTGATGCCCCAGTAATTTTGAGGCCGCTGTTGGTAATCTGCACACATTGCATTGTCATGATTCTATTATCATTCCATAAAATAGCTCAGCTCAGTGGGTTGAGTGTCCGCTGCTGCGATCTGTCTGAGATCTGAAGGTCGCAGTTTCGGATACTGGCAAGGCCACTTAGGGTTTTTATCCTTCCAAGGTCGACAAATGAGTACCAACTTCGGTTGCTTGATATTGTATGTACATATTTTCTATGGGAAGCACGTTGGCTCAAGCGCTTTATAAATAACACATCATTATCACATCATTATGATTCTCTCACAATGATGCACATTCCTGATTCTGTCTAGCTGGAAAACTGCATGCAACCATTGTCT
This sequence comes from Ambystoma mexicanum, assembly GCF_040938575.1. Lineage (NCBI taxonomy): Eukaryota > Metazoa > Chordata > Amphibia > Caudata > Ambystomatidae > Ambystoma > Ambystoma mexicanum. Next base: position 1,549,812,167 of record NC_090929.1, read on the forward strand.
GCACTAGCGTATTTGCAGGGTTCTTGCAAGAGAGAACAACTGTTTTGTGCATTGGCCCCTTCATTTTAAAATGCAGTATTTTGATTGGCTACCAGTGAAAGAGCGCCTCTATAAGCAGAGGCAGATGGTGAGAATTGTTCCTGGGACACGACCGCAAACATCGCACCATCACTGTTCCCTTTCTCATTGTCTTACAATGCTTGTGTTCTGTCGAGACACATGACACTTTTCAGTTTGAATACCAATCATTCAGGAACGCAGAGAGTTTACCTGTGTGACTGTGAATACATCTGCTTCTTTTTATTTGCTGAAGCCAGCGGAATAATTATCCATCTCTCTCCTTAGTTTTTTTTCTTTGTCTTGAAGGTTGACAAAACATGCTCTTTCCTGCATGGCAAGAATTGATTTTATTTTTCTCTCTCCAAGTAGAAGAACCAAGAAGATTTTTATTTTAGTTGTGTTGGGTTGCAAAAATCTTTTTTGTTTTGTTTTCTGGTGAAACACATAACTGGTCATTTAAATCAGATGTTAATTGCACACAGGGGACCATCAAGGTTTGCAGTTACATTCTGTTGGGTCTCCAGCAGGCAATTCTAAACATTTGCAAGGCAGATGGGAGAAAAAAAGAATAAACACACAGCACATGCTATTCTACACTTTATTTTCTCCCTCTTTCTTTAAAAAAATAACCACTACCTGGAAATACACTTTGCAGCCGGTGTTACCTATGAATTCCAATGGCATCCAACTGTCCTTGACCAGGGGCCAAACTGAGGCTTATTTCATAGGAATCCATTTGTTTCACACCTGCATGAAAATGTAATGAAGGCATGAAACGGAACTCCATGTCAAGATGAAAGAGGAATGCATGGCATTGATCTTATCTCCGCTCCATGCCCAACTATCAGCATGTCACTGCATCAACATGGGCTGGAGAGGTACATGGAGATGTAAATGCATTATGCCAAATGCCCCAATAAGAGGAACACACTCAATAATCAGAGTAACTCCAGGTGCATGAGAACACCTTTATTAAAAAAACAAATGGCCGCTGGGAGAGCCTACAATGTATAATCTAAAAATGGTGACTTGAAAAAAAAAACGTTTTTACACTACAAATGTGTCATAAAATGTCATCACAGATGATATCACAAAACGTCTATTCTATTTCTGCACTGGACGTTAGTATATAGAATATATGGTTATCTATAAGCAAACTTCATTATAATTGGCTATTCTAGAGCTAGTCGCTCCTCCTATCTCCAACCTTGTACTATGATAGAGTTCTACAATACGTCTCATTGGTTGGCATTATGCTATGTTAGTCGATAAAAGGAACACAAGGTGATTGGCCAGGTCTTAGCTCATCAGGCTTGGCCACTTTCAAGCAGTGCCAAACTACGTGGTGAGGAAGGAGGGTTGGAAGAACTGCTATAATCTAGTAAAAGAAGATATTCCCCACTCGTTTCCAGGCCCGTGTTTCTCGCTGTCTGTCTTGTTCTAGGCCTTGGCGCTCTGTCTCTTTGCATGGATGTGCTAAGGAAATGGCAGGTGCTCTATCTAATTGGCTCTGGCATAAACAACCATTGTTTCAGTCACGTGGTACAGGACCACTTATTTTCATCTATTTATTTGATTTTCTGCTGTCGCAAGGTGCGTGTGTTTTATCGCTGCGTCCACTTGGGGCGCTGTATATTCATTCATTATGTGACCGATTGGTAAAATATCTTTCTGAACCTGGCATTCAAGGATATGTGTATTTCTCACTGATTCCAACTGCAACTTGGGGAGCGATTCATGGAGCAAAATGTGCGCCGAAAATCCCAGCGCAAGCAGGCGCAAGGTGGCGCAAGCGTGAGAAACCCAGCGCACGCGCACGCGTGCGATTCAAGGAAGACGCTGCACGTTTTTCCCGCTGTCCGTGCGCCAATTCCTGCCATGGCGCATGCGGGCACACACGGCGTGCGCTACGCGAACAGCAAAAGCGCACATAGCGCGGCGCACACAACCAAAGTGGGAGGAACAGTGGGCATAACACGCGGAATGGGGAATAACGCGTGAAAAAGAAGGCGTAACTGGGGAAGTACTGCAGGGAACTACACGGAACGCCCACACGCATGTGAACAACCCGTATTCATGGATTCGAATACGGGAAACCCGCGCACGGCAAAACACGCACACAGGCGTCAACGCGTCCGCCACACGAAGGCAGGCGGAAGCGTCCCCGCGCACAGTATAAAAGTACGCGCAAACAACAAACACGTATATACAGCTACGATGAATGCCCCATTTGTCGCAGCACTGATCGTGGGACACCGCAGGAGGAGGAGAATAGCCAGGGCACGCATTTTCGCACCACGGACAAGCCTTTTTGGGATACCTGACGACCAGGTCTACGGCAGGTATAGGTTTCCACCCCATATCATCATAGACCTGTTCAGGGAGTGGGAAGATGACCTTACAACGCCCACCCTTTGCTCCCAAGCATTGAGCCCCTTGGAGAAGGTACTCAATGTCCTGCATTTCTTGGCCACTGGGTCATTCCAGCGGACGACTGCCATAGGGGGGGGGGTCTCACAGGCCATGCAGTCACGCTGCCTACACCAGGTACTGGCAATCATGACCTGAGCGCGCCCCTCAGTCCGCAGGCACATATACATGCCCAGAACACCCGCAGAAAGGCAGGCCGTTGTCCTGGATTTTTACAGGGTGGCACACTTCCCCAAAGTGCTTGGTGCATAGATTGCACCCATGTGGCCCTACGTCCACCTAGGGCCACTGAGCACATCTACCGAAACCGCAAGCACTGGCATTCCATCAATGTACAGGTGGTATGCGATGCAAAGGGAATCATCACCTCTGTCTATGCAAACTACCCTGGCTCCACCCATGACAGTTTCATATACAGAATGTCTGCTCTGAGCCGGGCCCTGGAAGCTGGGCAGCATGGCGACACATGGCTCCTAGTTGAGTACAAAGGCCCTTGCACATGCATGCATGTCACACACACAAATACACAAACCCCAATAATCACAACCATTTACACCTCCCCAGGGGACAGTGCCTACCCTCTGAGCAACCACAAGATGACGCCAATCCGGAACCCCACCACACCACCCCAGGTAAGATACAACGCCGCCCATATTGCAACCAGGGCCATAGTGGAGCTCACATTCGGAGTGCTCAAGTCACGTTTCCACTCCCTTGACCGCTCTGGCGGGCAGCTACTCTATGCACCCCCAGTAGTGTGCAGGATCATTGTGGCAGCATGTGTCCTGCACAATGTTGCAACACGGCAGGGCGTACCGGTGGACATGGTGGTGCCCCCACATCCCCAACCACAGGCACAGGTGCTGCCCATGGGAGGGGACAGGGCACGTGGCGAGGAAGCCCGGACCCAGCTTGTGGCCACATTTTTCACCTAAACTCCCACCCCTGCGGAGTGCACATAGGCCTGGCACATACCAGGTGACAATAGATGATGACAAAGAGACAGTCAACTGTCACAACCCTACCACCCTGAGATAGTTGCCATGGAAGTGCCAGATTGTCTGCATCCCTAGCTACTTAAACACAAGCTATCCTGTGTGACCAAAAGGCACACATATGACATGACATGATATGGCATTTGTAACGTGCCTATACACACATTTTTACAAGGTGGAACGAGGCAGGGAGGGGGGAACAAGGGAAGACAGTCAACGATACTACTAGGCCAGGTGTCATTTAGATTGTGCAGGGGTAGGGGGAAGGGAAAAGCGCAAGGGGAAGGGGAGGAGGGGGAGTGCAGTACAGGGTAAGTAGACTAAAAAACAAATTAATAGGCCAGCTGGTGGCAACTGCAAAGGTAAGTGCAGACAAGTGCTGGGGAGGAGGGGCTGTAGGGATAGAGAGACAGTCCCGCAGTGCAGGGGTTGCCAGGGAGGCAGTGCAAGTGGAGAGTGGCTGGGCCAGGGACCGAGGTTGGTGAGAGTGGCCCAGTTGCAGATCCAGTGCAGTTCCAGTGAAGAATTTTGCAAGGGAGAGGGAGAGAGAAAGCAGAAGCAAAGAGGAAGGTCTTGAGGTGCTTCCGGAACCGGAGATGGTTCTCCTCAAGTTCCAGTGAGGCAGGAAGGCTGTTCCAGAGGGAGGCCCCTGCTGCAGAGAGAGATCTACCCCCAGCTAGTTGCTTTGAGAAGCGGATGACCCTGACATGCAAGGTGTGAATCACACACACCTGCAAAACAGGCCATGACCATCACTGTTATGTCACTCAAACCCTCCCAAACCACAACATGACATGGCAAGCAATACCCATACACCAACACAGTACCAATAAGGTACACATTGCGATGTCAAAAATGTACAGTGGCATCAGACAATGATGCCTGACATGGAATCAGATGAAATGACTGACCAACAACCTCCCACCCAAAATAAGTAATTCCCAAATGCATTACAAAAGTTGTAGACGTAACATAACAATGAATGCCTGTCTACATGCACATTGTGCATTGCAAAATCAACACTGCAGCTTCTGTGTGCTGTGTCCAACTCCTGCAACACACTGCTCAGCGCACAGCACAGTGAACAGCCATTGTGTGTGATACACACCCTGAGCATCACATCTAAGCGACAGACCACATCAAAAAGCAAATTAGGCATGTACAGGATCCATAATTGGTCATAGAACATGTGCTGCAGGGACACAGTGGGCACCAGAAGGCAAACAGAGTGTACACGTGGATATGCAAGGGTGGATGTACATGTAGTGCATCATAGTACAAGTGTGTGGGTCAGTAAGGACATGCACTCAACATATGCATGTGCAATCAAGTGACCATCAGTGTCCTCTACACATCACATGTGAACATTCACCATGTGTACACCCCAGCATGTCAAACCACAACTATCCCCTCACACCTGAAAGGTAAACACAACACATGAACAGGCATTGATCAGCAGAACTCAACATGTACATAGGATACCACAATTACAATGTCAGGGTCCCTATCACACTGCAGGGCAAGGCAACTATCAACAATAAACCACCCCCCCTCCCTCACAAATGACCATGACCCACTGAACAACTGCACCTAGGTCATGGAGCCTTCAACCCTCAATTTCACCTGGCCACAGGATCATCCTTCCCCTTCGTCACCATCTCCCACCTTGTGTGTAAAAAGGTGCCTGCACCCTCAGAGTCCACCCTCATTTGCAAAATCACAAAATCCAAGCCAGAAAAACGAACCAGAACACCCTCCTGTAGATGACTTGACGTAGCAGTACCTCACAAAGGCCAAGTACTACCACAATGATGTAACAACCAAGGTAGCACAGTAAAACAATGTCACAATAGGATGTGAACCATGTGTGGTACATAACATACAATGATGCACCATGAACGGATGTGTACTGTCACAGGTCTCGTGTACAGGCGCAGGAGTGGCAGGAAACAACCACCCCCACTGTGTCCCGGGTACCTGCAAGGTCAAACTCACACAGGCCTCTGAGACCCTGGTAGGGAAGGAGGGTCAGGGATATGCAGTCGGGACAGGTGTTGGCACACTGGATAACTGGAATGAGTGGCAGGAGAGGGGAGGAGGAATGACACATGAAAGTAGGGAATGCACGAAAATGTACTACCTGCATGAACACATACACAATCCGAACAAACTTGGACATCATTGTCATGGCCTTCTGTAGTCCAGGCTTAGGAGTGGCACGAACCAACCACCCCTTCTAGGGTTTTGGCGCCTGCAAGTTTGGGGATTACACAAGCATCCGCAACCCCAGCAGGGAAAGAGGGTTAGGGAACGTTGCTTGGATAGGTACGGGAAGCAGGAACACCGGGTAGAGGGTACAGGGTTTAAAATTGGATAGGAATTTGGGTGATTAGGGGAAAACAAACATACCAAATTGAATAGCACATTCATCCATGCATTAGTGCACCCCCCAGCAAGCCTATGCAGAGCAGTTTGAAAGAAAAACAACAAGACACTTAGCTCTGGTTTTGAGTGCTGGCCTCCTGCCTGCGCACTCTCAGGTCCGGTTACAGGAGCACTGCAATGCTGCAAAGAGAGCCACAGTTAATAATCTGTCCGTGCCCATAACACAAAAACACACCACCAAACATGCCCCATAGCAACAAACTACTCTACAAACAGACAATCTGGTGTAGATGCTTCGTACCCATATATAACATTACCCCTGTGATGGGTCATACACAGTCAATGCAGTAAGTCAGCCCCCGCTGGGTGCGTGGCAAATGGAACACCAATGTGTCACAATTCACACAACATGCAATGTTCCCTGGGTAAGCAGACAGACCCATATAGCAAGGCATGACTTCAGAACAAGTCGTGTTCCACCATGACCGAAACAAAGTAGGCAGTGCATGTATCAAAATGTACATGAAAATGAAATGCACTGCACCCGAGTAAGTCCCTTGCTGTATGTCCCTGTGAGCTGCCCCTTTCCATGTCTCGGAAGGCTACATGGTTGATACAAGTGCCTCAATGTACCTTGGTGTACCGGAGGGTATGTGCCACTGCCCCTGCAGGTGTCCCAGACAACCTTACAATCAACAGCCATCAGTCCACCAACACATCTGAGCTGCATTGTGTGCTTCAACACCAATATTCGTCCAAGCTCGCCCTCAGTGCTGTAACTAAGCCTGCATGTGCAACTCGCCTGATGCAAGCTTTGCTGTGTTGTGGCCCCCCTGTGCTGCTCACCTTGCCTGGAGTTCCTTGGCGCACGTCAGCAGTTCTAGGATGTAGGTCTGCAATCCCTGTGCCTCTGCTTGTGCAGACATGTGCATGTGGGCACCAACAAACGTGTCCAGAATTCAGATGTCCAATGGGCAATGTCTGCTGGCAAAGGTGCTCTGGAGGCTCATCCCCCTGCAGAAAGGGCATGAAACACATGATTAATGCTTTAAAGTCATCTGTGTGTGTCTCTTCAGGCATCTCATTACTGGACCATGTCAGAGACTTACATCAGAAATCACACCATCAGTCCGTCTTTCACATCCAAAGTGTGGAACACACTATCTACGGCATGAATTGCAACAAGCACGTGTACAGTAAAGATAAGAAACATACTACACAATGCATAGCAATGAATGTACACATTAATCATGAAACACCCCATCTAGCAAAAGCTGAACAGTGGACAATAACACCGCAATCATCCCCACTAGGGGTGTCAACACAAGTCACACAGCACCAGACATGCCACAGATATGACAGTCCAAAGCCCTTGTGTAATAGTTTGTCACCCGAACCATCCTTGCGAGCCCATGGATAAGGGAGGTAGGAGTGGCATATGTGAGTCATGACCCCAAGCAGGAAACACATACACAAGACAAGCCTGAAGGGCCCAGCTAGAACAGACAGTGGATGCCTTCAAAAGCCACAAAGCACCGCACCGTCACATGAAAGCACAATAGACAAGCAATTATAAACTATATTAACTAATTACACTAACTATGAAAAACCTACATTACCTAATTAAACTAACCATCAAACAGAAACTAAACTAACTAAACTAAAAGAAAAATCAAAAATCGCCACATACGACCTGGGGGGGGAGGGGAGGCACCCAGGAGGGGGGAGGTACAGGGTGCTGCTCAACACCCACATGCGATGATGCTGAGCCAAAAATAAAACCTCCATGGGCTCAACGCCTGCACAGCCCGACCTATGTGGGAGATAGATGGTCGTCCGAGTCTGGCTCATCCTGGAAAGGAGGATGTGGCACAGTAGCCTGGCCACGCCTAGCCGCATCTTGCCCCTCGGCGGCAGCAAGTCTGCCGGACAGGTGAGCCTGGTTCTGTGTGGCGATGTGACGTAGGTCTGCATGCAGAACCTCACGTGATACACATGCTTCCTCTTGCAAGGTAGCACGTGTAACACGGAGTTCCTCCTGCAAGGCCTGGCTGGACAACCGCTGCACCTCCTGGCAAGCCAGTAGCTCAGCCGAGATGATACGCTCAAGCTGTGCAAACCTCTCCTCTGCCCGCTGCCTCTGGGACATCATAAGGACACCCAGAGTGGATTTGAGGGAAGCATACTCCTCCCTCAGGACATCCATGTGCGTCTCTGCGTGAGCAGCAATTGCTTGATGCAGAGACAACATTTCAGCCTGGCGTGCCCTGTCTGAGGCCGCCATGCCCAGCCTGAGCGAGCGGGCCGTGGACCGTGCCGCCTGCTGCTGGAGAAGCACCTGCCTAGCAGGGGGGAGCACAGATCGGGCCACACGCTCTATGCTCACAGCGATGTTCGCCATTGCTGCCCCCTGCCATTCTGAATTGGCAGTCATGTCTTGCTCCCACTCAGTATACTGCGGTTGCGCGCGGCGACTGCGTTGCCGGGCTTGACCCCTGCGGGACCCAAGAACCGGGGGTCCTCGCTGTGTTGGCACCGCCTGCGGCTGCACGACTACATGCCCCCGTCGACGTGATGTCCCAGGCACATCAGTGACTGGTGTGGAGGGTGACCCTGCCTCGCGATCCACCACGGGCAGAGGAACCAAGACTGTCTGATCCCTCAGTGCAGGTGTCGCGGACAGAGTAGTGTCCACATCAGAATCACTCACCTCTGACACATGGACTTCATGCTCATCCAACTCAACATGGGCGTCAGAGTCGTCATCAAGGCTGGACTCATAGGCAGCCAGAGACAAGATGGACTGTAGCACTTGGGGGTTTTCGTGGCCTACCACCCCACGTCCCCCACTTGTGCCGGGTTGATGTAGTGGTAACAACCCTGTGTCTGGCATGACAACACCATCCTCCGCCTCCATTGCATCATCACCTGAAAAATAGAGAGAAAAAAGGTCACTACACATGTCAGAAGCACACAACACACACATACACCGACAACAAACGCATCAGGCAGACATGTGACACACAACATATAACCTGGCCTGCATGCTGGGTCAACTTTGAATTGCTTCTGTGATCAGACCTGTTGAAAGGTGGCAGTTTCCATGGAAGTGGGTCTATGCAGTGCAGAAAATGTGTACGCCACTCACTACCTACATGTACAAGGACTCCAAGGGGTGTCTGAGGACATGTGAAAGCAGTGCAAGGTCAAATTCAGGCATCACGTGCATTGTGCATTCAATGTGTACCATATCTAGAAGCCAAGCACCCCTCCACCCCAGTACAAAAGCAGGGATGCCTAGCATGGTATCAAAAGGCTGACCATACACCTGTGTATTGACAGGCAGTGTTGACTGGCATCAACAGCTTAATGTGATTCAAGTGACAACACTACAAATGGTGATGGGACAGTAAGCAGGACACATGATGAAAACTCTGGAGGCCGCCCACGTGTGAAGAAGACACAACAACAGTTGAACAGAGTCATTGGCCATTGAACAGGCTGAGGCCCGTGAGCCACACAGATTGTCAGACCCTAAACATGTGTGCAACGCAGTACTGAGCCACAGTTGACATGGGAAGGCTGATGAGATGCCATGCAATGTATGTCACCCAGGACTTGTATTACAGTGATCATCCAGTCAAGGACACATAGGGGCATGCGTGCAATGCACATGGAGCATGAATGGGCACTCATGTCCCTGCGGGACATCTGACCTATGCACAGTACAAGTGAGATACCCTGCATCAAGTACTAAGGCTGTACCACACGGCATATGTCTGGCAGATTGTACGCTGGAAGTTAGCATCTACACAGGACGCATGAACAGGAAAGTACACATTGGCAAGATTGAAGCAGACCAGTGCAAAGGTGGAACTGGGGTGCAGAGTGGCGGAGGAGGGGCAAGGGAGCATGCCTACATGGAGTCCCCGCATGCAGGCAGAGGAGACTTGCACATCAGTCATGCAATGACATTGTGCCTGGGCTGAGAGGAAGGTCACCCCACGCCACATGCAGAAGGGCCAGTGAGCTGGAACATGGACCGGAGGGGCATACTTGTAACCAGTATGCCAGTAGGGTGCAATAGTGGTGATGCGGACAGTCCCCGTCTGCTCCACATGTCCACCATCCAGCAGAGCAGACATGCATCACGGAAGCATTGCATTACTTACACATCAGAACCATGTATACGTCACATGCAGTGGCAATCATGCACAACAGATCCCACAAGTGAAACACACACATCCTCAACAAACACACATCAACACTCACTGGACTGGGCATCAAAGTCCAGCATCTCTCCCACTCCTTTGACCAATTCAGGTGGTATGAACTCTGCAACGTGTGCCTCATGCGGAGTGAGCTCTACCTCCTCTGGTGCAGGCCCACCGCCAGTCACCAGAGTCAAGTTGTAATTAGAGGCACGCTTAGCCTTAGTGCTGCGTTTGATGTCATTCCAACGCTTTTTGCACTCTTGCGCCGTGCACACCTCATGGCCGAATGAACTGACATGTTCCGCAACATGCTTCCAGTGGATGTCACGTTGGGCAGCCGTAGTCTGACTATTGGCACCCACTAGCATGTCACGGCTGTGGCCCCGCACGTAGCCCACGAGGAAGTCCAGTTCCTGCTTGCAGAAAGGCTTCTTCCTCGATGTGCAGGAGGTCGTGGCTCTGTGTGGGGTCCCAGCCTGTGCTGCAGGTGCAACCTTCCTCCTCTTGGACTGTGGCGCAGGCCCTGGCTGGCTAATGCCGCCCTGACCAGTATGGCCAGTGGGTTCGGTGGATTGAGCCAAGGGATTGGCAGGTGGAGGGACGACCAAAGGCTTGACTTGTGTCAGTGGCATCTGGGTGCCCTCTAATGGACCCTGCGCAGCAACATCAGCTGTGGCAGGGTCATTGACCGCAACGGTCTTGGTTGGCAGACTCACAACCGGGGTGTTGTTGGGTGCATCTGCCCCTGCACTTGCCAACACCCGGCTGTTCGGGGCAGCAGATGACATAACTGCCCCAGGGACACGTGTCTTGGTCTGAGCAGCCCTGCCTGCCCCTATGGTTTCCCTCCTAGCCTCTTGGAAATCTACCAAGGGCTCCTCAAGTGCCAACGCAGCCTGCGCTGGCAGACCCTGAGCCTGGGTGGTGGTGTCCACAGCTGCACCTGCAGCTACCACTACCCTTGGGTCCGTGGCAGTCGATGAAACGGACTGCCGGGTCACATGGGCACCAGTGCCAGATGCAGAAGCTGCATCCCCGGAACCACAGGGGGTGGTGGCATGACTCCACCGACACATGGCACAACATTGTGCTCAAGTAGCGCACCCCTGCCTCTTCCCCCTCTGTGGCCGCCCTGGACACCCTGGAGTCCCCCTACTCCCTCGTCACCATGGCCACGTCCCCGACCACGCCCACCACGAGGAGTACGCCCAGCTGAGGCGCCCATCACCTTTGGTGTCCTCCCAACCATGGCACAGATGTAGTAGTACCGGCACAGATGGAGTAGTGCCAATGGGAGGTGTACACCACAATTGACCTGGGCAATTGGGGTGAAGGGGGTGGGAAGCAAGATGTTAACAACCCCCCTGCACCTGCAAGGCTGTATGTGGCCCCGGTGATGTAGTGACGGGTCACGCAACGCTCAGGCACCCCAAAACTGCAGTAAAACCGTGCACGCAACCCTGCAGCCTACGTGCGTGGAATCAACCTCCCGCAGTACGCGGTGGCACCCAGTAACACGAATAACGCGTACGCGTGGGACACGCAGGCTACTATGACATTGAAAATGGGTGCGATACACAGGGGCACCCGCAGTGGGAAAAATAGCGTGTGCGACTCACCGTCTGACTAGCGCAATGCAGAAAAACATGCGTAGCCAATACCCCCGCCAAAAGAAGAGATACGTCTTTGATAGCTGTGAAGTTGTGATGGCGCGCGAAACAACAGGAAGCAGCAACACACGTCGGTCTCCACGAAAGACACGTACAGCGAACTGCTGGCCCCGCTCACCTTTAACCCGTGCTGACGAAAACGCCCTCGCGCATCACGTCACTTACGCGCATGCGCCCTTTCCTCGGATTACACGCAGACGTGCAGTTTTTCACGTGCGCTGAAACGCCCATGCACGCCTGCGCACGTCACGTCACAAAGGCGCTTGCGCTTGAAGGGCCTTCTGTCCAATGAAATTGCGTATGCGTGCAGACGCGCTTACGCGCTAAGGGCCTTTCCTCGAATTACACGCTGACGTGCAGAATTTTCACGTGCCAAATCACTCCGTATCAAGCTGGCCACGCGTAAGCACACGGAAGACCACGCTCCTGCCCAGAAGGCCGAATTACTGCCCCCCAGAGCACCGAGCATGCTCCCACCTGCCATCTGCTGCTGCCTGACTGCCTGCTGCCCACGTGCCCTGCCATTTGCTGCCTGCACATCAGCCAGGGGTGCTGTTGCTGTGACCACCCCTGCTGGAACCGAAGACTCCCAACTGGGATTCCATCGCTCCACAGCCCAGCCCCAGGATCAAGTTGCCCACCCACTCCTGCCTCTGGGGTTGTCATGTTGGGCACTGTAACATCTGGCACCACTGACAACCCCCGGCCAGAGAGGCAGAGGGGCACCAGCTTCACTGCCACCGAAGTTGGTGTCCTGGTGGAGCAAGTCCTGAGGCAGTATGATGCCCTCTTCGGAAGTTCCTGCGCCGACAAGGAAGGACGGACTCAGATCTGGACGGAAATCATGACTGCCATCAACGCGAGGGGGTGGCAGTCCGCGACTTCCAACATGTCAAGAAGCGCTGGGAGGACTTCAGGTCCAGGACCCTCAACAAGGCCCGGCGCCTCTTGAAGGCAGCGGATGCTAAGGGGCACTGGGGCCACTTGTCGGAAGATCAGATGAGGGTCCTGGAACGCATATCCCCAGTGCTCCACGTACAGGTCCTTGAGAGGCAGACCCATCTGGAGTCGAGCGGTAAGTGTACATGCATCATGATTGTAAGCTGTGCGTGTGGTGATGTGCCAGTAGTGTGCAGGTTGCACATCTGTTTGTATGGGGCCGAGTATAGGTGGGGGTGTACAGGGCCGTGAGGCTAACACATGCGAGGGCTGTCATGTGTGAGACATGGATGGTGCTTGTGTGTGTAGACTTGCATGCCAAATGCAGTTGTGTGGGCACACATGTTTGGATGAATGTGTATGTAAGTAGGCATGTTCGTGATGTCACGCATGTATGTTGTTTTCAGCTGCATGTATCAGCACTGTGTACATGTGCATGTGTGTGTATTTGACAAAGGTGCAACAGTGATGCAACATGGATGCATGTGACAGCGAGATGTGGAAGCCTGATTGGCAGATGTGACATGGATGCCCATCTGAACACTGCGACAGTTGGCAGAGGTGTACACATGCATGCAAGTGTGGTGGTGTGCGTGCATGTGTAGTGCACTCCCCTTGTTGCATGTGATGTCTGGCTCACCTTTGCCTGCTCATGCTGTTGTATGTGTATGGATGGTGCTGGCAGTTGCGATATGGCTGTGGTATGGCTCATGTGTGCAAGTTGAAATTAATTGTGTGTTGGCGATTGTGATGCCATGTCTGAGGTTTGCCATTGCCACTCATGTACAACTGTCATGTGTGTATGTGTCCATTGTACAGTGCCTTGATGCCTGTGTTTTATTTCTCCCTGTCTGCAGCGTCAACTGATGAAGAAGGCGGAGAAGGTGCTGTGGAGCACAGCGGCGGGGATCGCACCGCCAGCCAGAGACGCAAGCCCCGGCTCCCCTACCAGGTTGTGATCTCGTCGGGGAGTGAGGAGTCCGGTGCCGCGTCCCAGGCCGCAGCTGCCAGGGGGAGGTCCAAGAGACCGAGGTTGGAGTTGGACTCCTCGGCAGCAGAAGGGGCAGCTGGGACCCCACAGGGCCCAACGGGGGAAGATGTCACAGAGTCATCCAGGTTGGTGGGGGGTTTGGTGGAGGAGGAGGCCGTGCAAGCAACAGAGACGGGGTCTGGAGGTGGGGATTCCACTGGTGCTAGTGGTGCATTGCAGGACCACGGACAGGAGGCAGCACAGGCCGCCTCGGAGGTGCCTGTGTGCAATCCTGTCCCTGATCCTGTCACTGCATCATCTTGCACCAGCAGGGATGCCTACGTCCAGACCCGTTTTCAGGCAGGGGATGAGCTCACAACAACTGGCCTTTCTCTGCCTGCGGACGTGGCTATCCGGGTCCGGGTTGAGCTTGTCCTGATTGGTGTGGCGTTGCGTCAACGGGCCATGCGAGGTGACCTGTAGTCTTTTCATGAGGAGACTGCACGTCATCTCGAATGGCTCGTTGACCGCGTCGGCCTACTGGGACAGGTCACCCAGGCTGGATTCCTCCGTTTATGGGGCTTGCTACGACCCCTTCCTCAACTGAACCCCCTATGCGCCAGTCGGCCTCTGTGCCATCTTCCCACCCATTAGTCACCTGGGTGCCCTGTGGAGCTGCCTCTGACGGTGCGGCCAGGCTGGTGGAGGAGGCGTCCATGCCACAGTCGGGAGTCAGACGTCCAACAGGGGTGGCCACATCAACGACTGCACCCCAGCCAGCCGAGGATGTGCAGGCAGCAGGAGGTAGTGCATGGGCAGAGGCACAGCAGCAGCAGCAACGTGGTGGGAGCCATGATGGCTCGGGGCCTTCGACATCGGAGGGGCAGGCATCGGCCGGAGGGCAGGAGGACCCAGGACGGGAAGTGTCTTCCGTGTGGCAGCGGTTGGGCCACGCCATAGATGCGGAGCGGCAGCGGGCGGAAGAGGCACGGCTCACGATGGTCAGGGCGGAGAACTCCATGCAGAGGGCACTGAGGCGGGCCGAGTGCCTCGAGGCAATCCGCAAGGGGTTGGAGGTGGACATGTCGACGGCCCTGCGGACCCTCAGGGCCATGGAGGAGGACCGCCTCCGGGACTTTGAGCAGGAGTTTGATGATGCCCTGGCCCGGGACATCCAAAAGTGAGCCGTCGGACTAGCCCGCTGCCCTTGTAAATAGTTCTGTAGTTAGTGTTAGGTTTCCTTTGGTTTTGCATTTTTTTTGGACCTTTTGGACAATGGGCCACATTTTTGTATATCGTTTTTTTTTATTAGGTAGTGTTATTAGATAGGTTTCATTTCTTCTGTTGGGATCATGGAGCCTGGATTGTTTATCTGTATATAGTTGACTGTTGGATTTTCATTTTTTTTAATGATTTACCCATGGAGCAATGGTTTTCGATTTTAATTTTCCATTGGATTTACTTTTGTGGACTGTGACTTTGGACACCTTTCCTTTGGATTATGATTTGTGGTTTTGCATTATTTCACGGACATGCTGTTTTTTGTTTTTAAATTCCCATTTTTGTTTGTTTATTTTTGATTCAATTTATGTTGCTTTTAATGCATATTTTTCTTCAAACTTCAATGTGTGGTATCATCTCATTGGTTGCATGCATATCATGATATGGGTTTTGACATTCACTGACACCCATTGGGTGTATGTGAGGGACGTGTTCATTTCCAAACTTGCAATTGGGGTTCTATCATGTTATTGCCATTTCTAAGTGGGTGGATGCAATACTTGTGTGGGTGTTTGGCATTTGGAGGCTGACCATAAGGGCCAGGGATCTAGATTGTGATGACATGTTGGCTGGGGGACATGAGTGGGGGCCTGGTGGAGGGTGCCCTGCACTGCTGGGGGGTAGGGGTGCTGGGAGACATGAGTGGGGGCCTGGTGGAGGGTGCCCCTGGAGGCTGGGGGGTGGGGGTGTTGGGGGACATGAGTTGGACATGAGTGGGGGCCTGGTGGAGGGTGCCCCACAGTGCTGAGGGGTGGGGGTTTAGGGGGACATGAGTGCGGGCCTGTTGGAGGGTGCCCTGCACTGCTGGGGGGTGGGGGTGCTGGGAGACATGAGTGGGGGCCTGGTGGAGGGTGCCCCTGGATGCTGGGGGGTGGGGGTGCAGGGGGACATGAGTTGGGGGCCTGGTGGAGGGTGCCCTGCACTGCTGGGGGGTGGGGGTGCTGGGAGACATGAGTGGGGGCCTGGTGGAGGGTGCCCCTGGATGCTGGGGGGTGGGGGTGCAGGGGGACATGAGTTGGGGGCCTGGTGGAGGGTGCCCTGCACTGCTGGGGGGTCGGTGCAGGGGGACATGAGTGAGGGCCTGGTGGAGGGTGCCCCTGGATGCTGGGGGGTGGGGGTGCAGGGGGACATGAGTGGGGGCCTGGTGGAGGGTGCCCCTGGATGCTGGGGGGTGCGGGTGCAGGGGGACATGAGTGGGGGCCTGGTGGAGGGTGCCCTGCACTGCTGGGGGGTGGGGGTGCTGGGAGACATGAGTGGGGCCTTGGTGGAGGGTGCCCTGCACTGCTGGGGGTGGGGGTGCTGGAAGACATGAGTGGGGGCCTAGTGGAGGGTCCCCCTGGATGCTGGGGGTTGGGGGTGCAGGCGTACATGAGTTGGACATGAGTGGGGGCCTGCTGGCAGATGCCCCACAGAACTGGGGGGTGGGGGTGCTGGGAGACATGAGTGGGGGCCTGGTGGAGGGTGCCTCACAGTGCTGGGGGTTGGGGGTGCTGGGAGACATGAGTGGGGGCCTGGTGGAGGGTACCCCACAGTGCTGGGGTGTGGGGGTGCTGGGAGACATGAGTGGGGGCCTGGTGGAGGGTTCCCTGCACTGCTGGGGGGTGGGGGTGCTGGGGGACATGAGTTGGACATGAGTGGGGGCCTGCTGGCAGGTGCCCCACAGTGCTGGGGGGTGGGGGTGCAGGGGGACATGAGTGGGGGCCTGGTGGAAGGTGCCCTGCACTGCTGGGGGGTGGGGGTGCAGGGGGACATGAGTGGGGGCCTGGTGGAGGGTGCCCTGCACTGCTGGGGGGTGGGGGTGCTGGGAGACATGAGTGGGGGCCTGGTGGAGGGTGCCCCTGGATGCTGGGGGGTGGGGGTGCAGGGGGACATGAGTTGGGGGCCTGGTGGAGGGTGCCCTGCACTGCTGGGGGGTGGGGGTGCTGGGAGACATGAGTGGGGGCCTGGTGGAGGGTGCCCCTGGATGCTGGGGGGTGGGGGTGCAGGGGGACATGAGTTGGGGGCCTGGTGGAGGGTGCCCTGCACTGCTGGGGGGTGGGGTGCAGGGGGACATGAGTGAGGGCCTGGTGGAGGGTGCCCCTGGATGCTGGGGGGTGGGGGTGCAGGGGGACATGAGTGGGGGCCTGGTGGAGGGTGCCCCTGGATGCTGGGGGGTGCGGGTGCAGGGGGACATGAGTGGGGGCCTGGTGGAGGGTGCCCTGCACTGCTGGGGGGTGGGGGTGCTGGGAGACATGAGTGGGGCCTTGGTGGAGGGTGCCCTGCACTGCTGGGGGTGGGGGTGCTGGAAGACATGAGTGGGGGCCTAGTGGAGGGTCCCCCTGGATGCTGGGGGTTGGGGGTGCAGGCGTACATGAGTTGGACATGAGTGGGGGCCTGCTGGCAGGTGCCCCACAGAACTGGGGGGTGGGGGTGCTGGGAGACATGAGTGGGGGCCTGGTGGAGGGTGCCTCACAGTGCTGGGGGTTGGGGGTGCTGGGAGACATGAGTGGGGGCCTGGTGGAGGGTACCCCACAGTGCTGGGGTGTGGGGGTGCTGGGAGACATGAGTGGGGGCCTGGTGGAGGGTTCCCTGCACTGCTGGGGGGTGGGGGTGCTGGGGGACATGAGTTGGACATGAGTGGGGGCCTGCTGGCAGGTGCCCCTCAGTGCTGGGGGGTGGGGGTGCAGGGGGACATGAGTGGGGGCCTGGTGGAAGGTGCCCTGCACTGCTGGGGGGTGGGGGTGCAGGGGGACATGAGTGGGGGCCTGGTGGAGGGTGCCCTGCACTGCTGGGGGTGGGGGTGCTGGGAGATATGAGTGGGGGCCTGGTGGAGGGTGCCCCTGGATGCTGGGGGGTGGGGGTGCAGGGGGACATGAGTTGGGGGCCTCGTGGAGGGTGCCCTGCACTGCTGGGGGGTGGGGGTGCTGGGGGTGCTGGGGGACATGAGTTGGACATGAGTGGGGGCCTGCTGGCAGGTGCCCCACAGTGCTGGGGGGTGGAGGTGCTGGGAGACATGAGTGGGGGCCTGGTGGAGGGTGCCCCACAGTGCTGGGGGGTGGGGGTGCTGGGAGACATGCATTGTTGATCAGTAGTGCAAGGTGACATGTGGCTTGGCTGGGGGGCATGCCCATGGTGGATGGGCTGCCTGCGGGACATGAGCAGGGGTGCAGGGTAGTCCCCCACGGTGTGGGCTGCCTGCAGGGGCCATGGAGGTTGTAGAGTGAACACCTGGGAGGACCCACACGGCCAATTCACGTGTAGTACTCCACGGAACCCCTGAAATACACGTACCCTGCTGAAATTACGTGTGAAACTTCCCGTGCACCCCGAAATACACGTACACAGGACCTTCGCGTGTGGAACTTCCCACGCACCCCTGATATACACGTACCCTGATGGAATCGCGTGTGGAACTTTCGGCGCACCCCTGAAATACACGTACCCTGCTGAATTCACGTGTGTAACTTCCCGCGCACCCCGAAAAACACGTACCCAGGACATTTGCGTGTGGAACTTCCCGCGCACCCCTGAAATACACGTACCCTGCTGAAATTGCGTGTGAAACTTCCCGCGCACACCGGAATACACATACACAGGACATTCGCGTGTGGAACTTCCCGCCACCCCTGATATACACGTACCCTGATGGAATGGCGTGTGGAACTTTCTGCGCACCCCTGAAATACATGTACCTTGCTGAATTCACAAGTGAAACTTCCCGCGCACCCCGAAATACACGTACCCAGGACATTTGTGTGTGGAACTTCCCGCATACCCCTGGAATGCACATGCCCAGCTGAAATCTCGTGTGAAACTTCCCGCGCACCCCTGAAATACACGTACCCTGATGGAATCGCGTGTGGAACTTCCCGCGTGTTAGGGAGAATTCTCTGTTTAGGCTGTTTTTCCTAACCTAGTGAGTCCCCCAGCAGCTTTGCTGGATTTCTGGAGTTTGTTTTTTCCATCCTGCCAAGAGTGAAACTCTTTTTCTCCCACTCTTGGACATGAATGTGTGTAATTCCTTTAAATGTCAATGTGTTCTATGGGCTATGGGGTCTTTTACTCCATAGGGTCTCATATGTTTTGCTATGTGTGTTACACCTCACCCTCCGTGCCAAAGCACTGGGGAGTCCTAGCGGATCTCCATCATAGACTCCATACCCGGGGACTGACTACTGTCTCCCCGGGCATGTAAAGTCACCATTGGCTTTACTGGACCTAAATTTACTAACAGAACTAGTACAAACCATCCTATTGTGGACGTACTAGTAGGGGTAATTCGATTACTCCTAGGTCTGTTATTCGAGGGGGCACTGTCCCGTCCCCCCTTGTCGAGTTTTGGCTGGTGGCAGTGGAAACTACTTGTTATATTCGACCCCGAATATAACCCTATGGGATTCTTCCCATTGTTGGAGATTGATACTTTTTCTCGTTAATCTCTAACATACCACCGGTCTACTTATCTTAAATAAGTCTATCGGATGGTATTTTCTGCCAGAACTCGGCTTTTTAAAATTGCGTCTGACTCCTAAACCAAAGGTTGAGCCCTTTGTTCCACTTTTGGCGGGCTTCTGCACAGAGACCCTCCAAAGTGGTGCCATTCTGCCTGGGTTACCACAGGGGTGTGGGAGGGGGTTTAGGCACCCTGGACCGAGTTGCCTTGCCAACTCCGGTCGCACTCTGGTGTGATTGGCCCAAGTGGTGAGCCTCCCCGCTCACCACTTAGCGTGTTTTGATTGACAGCTAGGCTGAATGAATGGGGGTTTTCTGCATAAAAGCAGGGCTTTTGGGACTGGATCTTCAGAAGTCTCCACAGGACCTAAGAATCTGACGAGGGTAAAGCTGAGCCGACCTGCAACGACGACACCTCCGGTGGAGCCCTGCGGAATCGACTCACCACTTCCCGACGACAGAGGAGATCTCCCTGCCGGAGCGTCTCTTCCCCTGACTGGTGGGAACAACCAGTCCCCTTTGCTTTTTCTTCGCCTCAGGACGCAGTGGTCGTCTTGCCCGTGCAGAGCACCTCGGCAACCGGATAGCCACTACCCCTGCACCGCAACCAAAAGGTGGTGCCTTTTGACGGAGCACTCCGCGGCTGGTCTCTTCCCTGGTGGTGGACCGATCTTCAGCTTTCCTTCGACCACGAGATCATCTCTTCTCTTGGCAAAGACCAGATGTGCATCCACCACCAGGAACAACTGCCCCCGACGGAGCTGTCTCTCCACAATCAAGGTACTGTGTCCGCCTGGCTTCCCTTGTTGCCGGATAGAGTGAGGTGTCTTAATCCTCGCCTCTCCAGAGGGTCACCTCCAAGCTTTCTCTAGCGTGTTGTTCTGAACTGGTCCAATCTGCCGATAACAATTTGCTACAAAGACTCGAACCCATTTCCACTAAGATACTTTTTGGGACATATCGCCTTGCCTCTCTCCGAGTGGGCCTGGCCTCTGAACTTTATGATCTACAGTGGTTCTTGTCTTCTTGCCTTGTATTTGTCTGTAAAGTATTGGAACCGTGTTGATTTCATAACCTGCCTTATTTTTCTCTCCCGTCCTAACGAATACTAGAGTGCCATCTAGATTAAAGCATACACCTCTGTCTGCAAATAAGTGATGTTGGCAAACCTAGACTTGTCGAACTATTTTTAGGGGGATTGATCTTTTTCTGCGTAGAGTAATTGCAATTGAAGTGTTTGTCGTATTAGTGCCAGAGTGTTTTCTATAGATGTGTCGTTATAAATAAATACCTTTATATCTTTACACTGAAGCCTTGTTCCCTGTTTGCTTGTTCTACTGTGTAGATTGCCCTATTTTGTATACTCCACATACTGCCTGACTCTTCTTGAGGGAAGTCTGACTGCTCAGCCACAGCTACCAAGTGAATCTGTGTGGTACAGACTGCTACCAAGTGGGTTTACTGCCAAACACCTGTAGTCCTAAATCTTTTGCAGTGGTCCCAGAGGGAACTGAACAGGTTTCCGCCTAACACCGCGCACCCCTGAAATACACGTACCCTGATGGAATCGCATGTGAAACTTCCCGCGCACCCCTGAAATACACGTACCCTGCTGAATTTGCATGTGAAACTTCCCACGCACCCCAGTAATGCACGTACCCCGCTCGCACAGGGCCAATCATGTGAGGAACTTCCCGCGCACCCCAGTGATAAACGTACCACGCTTGCCGTGCTGTTACAGGGTTAGCGGAGCCCTTTGCGCTGGATTGGGGATTTTGATGGCTTTTCCCTGCGCAAGGGGCGTTCTTGGGGGCGTAACTGGCGCTGCTGCAGGCTCGCTGTGCCACTGTGCGCCACGGCTGATTTTGGTGGCTGGAATCCATGAATACGCTGTGCGCGGAAATGTATTTTAGCGCACACGGCTGGCGCAGGGATTCGCACGCGCACACTGTGCGCCAGCAGCGTGCGCCACTTGTGCGCTGAATTCTATAAATTACCTCCTAAGTGACTTTAATAATTGGTCTATGTGCCATGGGAAGGTTGCCAGTCATTTGGTCGAAAACAATTGGTCGACTGGACAACTGGTCGAATCAATTTGGTCGAAAACCAAATGGTCGAATTTTTTTTTTTTTTTTTTTACCCCTTTTTTCTTTTTTTTTTGGGGGGGTCCCCCCCCAACCCCCTTTTTTTTCTTTCTTTTTTTTTTTTTAACACGAAAACCCACAAAACACATATATAAATAAAAAAAAAAAATTCGACCATTTGGTTTTCGACCAAATGACGTCGACCAAATTGCAGTCGACCAGTTTGTAGTCGACCAAATGACTGGACACCCCATGGGAAGCGCTATCTGGTGTGGTTTCTGCTTGCTATGCCAAACTCCCCTCTGCGTGCTGACCTTGGTTGCTGCGCGCTACTGTCTAGCTCTGTGAGACCTGACAACTGTGAGATAAGCACATTTGTGCCAGGCTGCAGTATTTCAAACTTGTTGGGTTTAGTGTAAAATGGCAGTACTTTGATTCACTTTCCACCATGTTGTGACCTTCATCTTTTACGTGTTTACTGCTCTTTGTGTTTTCATATATGTGTTTGTCATGTCTAGGTGCACATATTCTTCATTTCTTCATGTCTGTGTGCTCTTCATGTCCATTATGTGTAGTGTGTGTGTGTGTGTGTGTGGGGGTGCGTGCGTGCGTGCTTGCATGCGTCCGTGTGTGTGTGCGTGTGTGTGTGCTGCCATTTAATCACTCCCTACCTTTGTGTATAATAAGTGCAATACCTGGCGCCCTGCTTTGTGCTGTGTGATTTGTGCTTTGCCTCACAATGGGCCTCATTACGACTCAGGCGGTAAGGGGTTTACGGCGGCGTAAACAGCGCCGACCCTTACCGCCTGATTCCGAGGTCCCTTAGCGCCATGGATGTTTTAACACCTGCTTTTAGCAGGTGTTAAAATCCATGGCGCTTAGGGACCTTGATGTTAATTACGCCACCCTAATTTACGGTGGCGTAATTAACGCCTTCCCCACTCCCATTATGCCCTATGGGGCAAAAATGGGAATGGGGAAGGGTAAATGGGGATTGGGGACTTACCGCCCCGCCAACCTCGGAATGGGGCGGTAAGTCCGCCAACCACCATGGCGTAAACGTAGTTTACGCCATGGTGGTAAAGGTACGACCCAGGCGGTAACTTACCGCCTGAGTCGTAATGAGGCCCAATATCTAATCTGCTCTTATCGGCACTACACGGCTCTTGATGTTTTTTACCGGCCTACTGCGCCTTTCTTAACTTTCTCAGCTGAGTTTGTGATCGTGAGGGGGAACAGGCGGGACTGTTGGGTGCAACACTCATTTCCATTACCACACCAATCTTTTACATCCTGATTTACCACTGCACCCCCTTTAATTTGAATCTGAGAAATGCCGGTTACAATTTCTACAAAGACACATTTTCATTTCTTAGGGATTGTTTTGGTGGGAAACAGAATTACATTTACAACTAAATAATTCCAGAAGGTTAGATTATCTTGCTGTTTTTTAAATATTTATTGGGATTTCTCTGAAAGATTAGTTGTATTAGAAAAAATGTCGAAATGTATGTTTTAGCATTCATATACAGATTGTGGCCAAAAGATTTGGCCATCAAGAATCCACAAATGTTTCCACCAGTAACCTTGTCTTTTTTTAAATATGAAATGCCTCACCAATAGTTTAAAATGCTTGCAAAATATAATTACTTACATTAACAAACATGGCCATTTTATACTGAAAGTAAATTGCATTCAGGGGGCCACCGATGTTTGTATTTGCATGCCGTTTAAAAGGGTCACAAACAGAGGGGAATACTAAAGAGTAAAGCAGGGTGTATTCCCATTTACTCTTAGCTTTCCCCTCTTTTGAATAAATAAATACTGACTGGAAATTATACTGCTTGGAAATGACATTTATTAATCAATTCCTATGGAAAGTGCCTGGTCTTTAATAGGTGCAAAACCATGGGCCTCATTACAAGTAGGGCGCAAAGGGATACCGGGCACCGGTAATGACACCGGTGCCAGTAATCCCTTTGCGCCCTACTACGAGTTCCCTTTGCAGGTTCTTCCTTAACGCTTGCTTTTAGCAGGCGTTAAGGACGGGACCCGCAAAGGGACACCGGGGTCAATAACGGTACCGTAATTTACGGTACCGTTATTGCCACCTTCCCTGGTGAATGGGGAATTACCGGTCCCGCCGACCTCGGAATGGACTGGTAATTACTCCATTCACCAGGCCGGAGTCGGAACGATTTTGGAGGCAACCATGCCGTAAATAGCGGCGTGGTTACCTCCAAACTCGGAATGAGGGCCCATGTGTATACAATAAGGAGTTCATCATGGAAGAGATATTTTCTCCGCTCAATGCCCCTGTTCCGCTTTGTCATTGCAACCAAATGTAGCAGAGGAGGAAATACAGGCGTAAAACATTTATTCCTCACTCCACGGTTACATGATCTGCCAGATCTTAAATGAGGCTGATCCAGGTACTACGTCACATCGAGGTGAGCTTCAGTGCCTCCAGTTATCTTCCACTAAAAGGCATGATGTACAGCACTCATAGATGCAACAAACAACACCTTTAAGGTAAGGTAAGAATTACTGGGTCCCAAATAGGGTTCAATAACAGAACACATACAGAGGACAAGAAAAGTTAACATATGGAATCTGATTGTGAATTAAATTGGATCAATCTGCAACCATCCCAGTAGTAACATAAGCCTCTTAGGGAATTGTGGGCAGCACTGCCATAGTAGAAACCGTGTTAAATCACTCACCACAGGCTTTAAAGGTTACAGAGCCCTGGAAAACGAAAATATAGCCACACTCCAGCGAAATGAACCTAACATGGGGCCTGAAATGACAGCCAACAACAATCAGCGAGCTCATTTAAGACAAAGAACCCCTTAACGGGTGTTGTTCCCACTGTTAAGTATCAGGCACTTTTGATCACATAAGAACAATGAAATGGCAGACCAGTCACCCACAGGGTAACGTCAGTCAAAATGGTTGGAGTTAGTGTAAACGTAAGAATATCTTGATTACAGCACCATGGGCAGCATGATTTCAAAAGGGAAAATTGTGCAAGAGGTAGCAAAGGAAACTTTGATGTTCTGGACAAAAATAACAGTTTTCTGGTCCCCTTGCACGTTTCTGGTAACATACACACAGACATGCACACACACACACGCATACATTCCATCTCACACTAACAACCCCAGGAATTCTCACCAGTGACTATACTGACATGGGTTGATAGCACTTGTGTGTTGCAACACTAATTAACCCAATCACATAAAAGTGTGAGGGCTTTGTGGGTTACACATTTTGTGTACTGATTAGCTCCATTCAAGATCATATAAGGTTTTTGCTAATACAGAATTTTAGGTAGTGCACATTTTTCACACCAAAAGTTTTTATTTTCTCATATTTACAGAAATCTTAGTGTCAGGTGTGGTGAACATGTGTTACCATTATCTGTGGCCAGTTGCTGAACCACAGACATCATCCAGACATTGGAAGAAGTGTACCAAACAAAGTAGTGAACCTGTGCCAAGAGGGGGGAAGAGGAGGTGGGAGTATGGTGCAACACATGTGTAAAGGGATTGCAGGCATGGAACATTCACTGACAAATGGATGGATTGGGCAATAGACGAATATCCTTGTGTATTTTCTTTTTGCATCCTATCAGTCAGTTGGAACAGTTATATATTGCCTTTGTGAAAGCAATGTCCCTAATCGCTACTTTTAACTCTGCTGCAACCCAACACATACCCAACACATCGACGAAATGCTGCTTCAACAGGGGCCTGGAATTAGAACATGTGTTGTCTTGAATAGAATTGGGCAGTTCATTTGAAAGCCTAGGTTTCAAGACTGAAAGGCCCTCATTACAAGTCAGGCATTAAGGGGTTAACGGCGCCGTAAAGAGCGTCGGCGCCGTTAAACCCTTAACGCCTGATTCACACTTTAACGCCGGCTTTTTGCAGGCGTTAAAGTCCAAGGCGCTAAGCGACCTTGGTGCTAATTACGGCACCGTAATTTACGGTGCCGTAATTAGCGCCTTCCCAATCCCCATTATGCCCTATGGGGCAAAAATGGGAATGGGGAAGGGCAAATAGTGAATGGGGAATTACCGCCCCACTCACCTTGGAATGGGGCGGTAATTCCGCCATCCACCATGGCGGAATCCGGCATGGACCATGGTGCTAATAGCACCATGGTCCACCGCCTGACTTGTAATGCGGGCCAAAGTCCTTATTCGCCTTTTTTCCAACAGAGAGCCCTAGGGATGAATTGTGTGCTATCCAAAATATACCAAAGACTGCATCCTGTGATACACACTATGAGTCTATTCTTAAGGTAGGCAGGAGAGGCCCCATGAATGCATTTGAAGATAATGCAGAGAATGTTAAACTGATTTCTATACTCGACTGGGAGCCATTAGATGTTCATGGGATCAGCTTGCATATTATCGCATCCCCTACATCCAGAAAGCAATCAGTTTTAAGGCACCTGGGGTCTGCTAGTACGTTGCTGTCATGCAGCATGCTGTCACGCCCATCCCGCACTCTGCACCCACTTCCAGCATGAGAGTTCCCCTAGCCCGCCCATCTCCTATGCTCTCCCCACATACACCACATCGGGTCTGGGACCTGCCTTCCGAGGACATCTGCGACACGCCACCAGCATGGCACAGTTCCGGTTGCGCCCGTTCTCCCATTGGCACTTTCTGTGGCGCTTGGGGTACGCTAGGAGCGTACGACTCCTTCCGCGTCACGTGATCGCTGAATCCCGTTCACGTGATGCGGTTACACGTCAGGTGACCAGGAAGCAGCGAGTATTAAAGCGCTGACTTCCCGTGCGGTCACCGCTTCACAGCTGTTCCTCGGACCACTGTTTGGTGTCACGTACTGTGTTTATGCTCTTCTGGTTACTCGTTTCGGATTTGTTTACTAGGACTGCCTTCTGGATTGCCCTCCTGCTTGTATATACTTAATTGTCTTCACTGGTAACAGACCTCGGATTGCTTACGGACTTCTACGAACACTCCTGCTTGCATATACTTCCTTGTCTTCACTGGTAACAGACCTTGGATTGCTTACGGACTCCTTCGGATTCTCATCTTGTTGTATGTTTGGTAATTCTGAACGTTTTGACACCATTTCTGGCACTCATCTTGCCCTTGGATTACCTTCAGGTGGGTCAACTCCTCTCTGGGCACTGCCATCCGGATCTGCTGCCCACGTGAGTCCTGGTATCACCTGATACCTTAGGTTATCAGTGTCATTCCTGCTTCACTTGGTAAGCTCATTTACGATTCCTATCATATAGTGGTAACTGTCATTGCCTGGTACTTATTACTGTTTTCTTTGCAGCGGTTCTTGGGTCTCCAGTGTTCCGTGGTTCCGGAGTATGACATCTCACACTTGTGGCCTCAAGGGTTGTGCAGAGAGTGGCTTTGGTTTCTTTCTGTGTGGCTCTTGGGGACGGAGGTCCCTCATATCCTCATGACACTCAAGTCACGACAGTTGCATGGGAGAACTCTTCATAGGTGCATGACAAGGGACTAGGTACTAAGGCTCTTACTACAACTGCACACTTGTCAAGTGGCATAATGGACCAAATTCTATGTAGCCACCTGACATCAAAGCATCATCCCTGATGAATGAACTGGACCTGTATCAACTATAACATCTAAGCATCTAATCTAAAGAAAACCATCAGAGTGTGAAAAGAGATTCCCTTTTAATGCCAGCATGACCCCCTTCATCATTCCCTGGCTAGGATGAAGCTGGTCAGAGTCTATTCATACTGAAGGGTCCTCCAGGATACTTGAATGAACAGTCAAAATAGATTTCAGTTTGGCTGTAACAGCTATAGGGTGGTAAAAAGAAGAGGCATGCTTTCACTTTAAAAAGCACCATTCCATAATGGTGAAAATGGTTGCTCAAAGTAGTGAAACTGTTAATGTTTGGTTCTTTATTTCAACAAATAATGTCATGAAAGTGACATGCAATAAATAAAACACAATGGCCCTCATTACGACTCTGGCGGAGATCCATGGTGCAATTTGCACCATGGACCATGGCGCAGAGCTGCCAACTCCGCCATGGGGGTTGGCGGACCTACCGCTCCATTCCGACCTTGGCGGGGCGGTAAGTCCCCAATCCCCATTTACCCTTCCCCATTCCCATTTTTGCCCCATAGGGTATAATGGGAGTGGGGAAGGCGTTAATTACGCCACCGTAAATTACGGTGGCGTAATTAACAACAACTCCCGTAGCGCCATGGATTTTTCCGCCTGCAAAAAGCAGGCGTAAAAATCACCATGGCGCTACGGGAAGTCGTAATCTGGCGGAGAGGTACGCCATGCATTACGCTGGCGTAAACCCCTCTCCGCCAGGGTCGTAATGAGGGCCAATACAATTTAACAACAGCCATAAATATATGTTAAGATTAACCCAAGCCTTTTGGCCCAAAGTATACATTTCATGATCTAAGTTCTTATGGCAATAGCAATGAATACGGTACAACACTCTCCTAAAACCTCATCAAAATCTCACGGTCTAAACTGTGCGTAAGAATAATACTTCAGCCCTTCTGTGTCTCAATAACTTATGAACATGGTTCAGCCTCACATGTTTTTATAAGCTTATATCTTATATGGCTTGTTTTCTGTAGGACAATCAAGCCAAGCTTTACGGCCATTAAAGATAGCATAAGGCTGGCCGGGCTTTCCAAAGACCTGACTCCATAAGAATAGGGATATCAATTTCTTTCCCTAATCCTGTGGTAACTTAGGCAAAATAAGAAGAAATGAAGTACATCCTTACATAGTGCCACAAAACGTGGACAGCTGAAGTTGCTCTGATTAGACCAAACTGAGGTCACAGCACTTATGGGCAGATTTGATTAGCTCTAGTAACAAAAGACAGCGTGGGATGATGAAGTTAGTCCACAACAGATATTCCTGAATGTTGTTCTTAAAGCGATGTACATGGTAACAATGTGATTATAGCTGTAATTCTTTGTGTTTTCTTTGTACTTCAACAACAATGGTAAACTATATTTTCAGAGCTGCTTCACAGGGCTTGGCCATGGCCATTGGGTTATTAAAGTGAGTCAGTGCATGTATCTTTATCAGATAGCACTTAATGTGTGCCATGGTATCTCCATTGCATTAGGATTTTCTAGGCATCCTCTAAGAATATAATGTGCAAGTACTGCATCCAAGTTGTCTAAAGGTGAAGCCAATATAAAATGGGTTCTAATTTGAGGACGTCTTCCAAGAAAGGGAGGTTTAGCTCCAAGTGAACAGCATAATTGGGTGTAGATTGAGGCAACCCCAAACGTTTTTTTTTTTATTTTTTAAATAAAGTTATTCTCTATAACTTTAGGACTGTGATAGTCCTCAGGCCCCCAAATAGAAAGACTGTATTCGTCAAATGCCACAGGTTTTGTCCCGTAAACATTAAGGGCCATGGATACTGGTTTCGTTCTGCACGATTTCATGAATCTATAAATGCCTGCCCTTGCCCCTTCTGCATTTTCTCACTCGGGCAGGGGCATGTGCCTTCCTGTTGGAATTGAAATGATATTATGCCTCCTATCGCAGTCTTTGAATGTGTATTGGCCTACGCCAAGTTGTCTAAAATATCATGTATATAGACTCCGCGGCAAGGTCTTGACCTTAACGAAAAGTTATGTAAGTCGCCATCTTGGATTTAGCCGCCATTTTAGGTTCTCTTGTAAGGTGGAAGTCACCCTGGACATCAAAATGGAGGCCGAATAACATTCTGAGTGAGATTCTGGCCGTTGTGACCTCCGCACACACGAATAATTAATATTCCTGCAGGCCACTTGTCGGGGTCGCGAACTGAGACCTTGTCCTATCCCTGACCTATGTGTAAATAAACAACTGTATCAGCGGAACTGATCAAAGTGCATACATTATGGGATTGACCTGGCAAGGAACCCTAGGCCTGGTCCCAAGAATGGTTAACCCGCGAGGGGGTTGGCCAAGGGCTGGATAAAGGATATGAAATCCCAAGTATTCCAATGTACGTTCTTTCTACTAATGCATCGAACCTTCGTTGAAGTTCGTTACGTTACTCTGAGAGCCGGATAGCTATCCGTTTGTCAATTGACTTTTGGTAACTGTTGTAGCTTTTAAATAAAGCACTTGTATGTCCTTTGTAACCTGTGTTGGTGTGTTTCTTTTGGGCTTTGCAGCCTCATATCAATTTTTATGTTTCACAGTTGGCGCCCGAATAGGGACCCTGAAGATTGATGCCGGATCATTGAAGGTTGACGCAGACTATCGAACCGGGATCGGACGGTGTGATTCTGCGGGCCCGACCGAACGAGACGCGATACCTCGGCAGCGCTGCACGATCCGATCCTTGGACGATAGTCGTGTGGTCTGACACGGCATCTTGACGAGGGTCCATTTTTGAGGCGGGCAGATTTGTCGAAACCACCAAACACAAGGTAAAATTTGTTAGGTAAGTTCTTTGATAAACCGTTCGGACCTCCTTAGGTTTGGTCAGGTGCAGTCGTGACCCGGCTCTTAATTTAACCCTGACAATTTGAATTTGGCGTATTGTATCTGCAGACACAATTATTGACCAGGTAACACCAATTTTTTGTGAAATGCCTGGGAAATTGTCTAGCTGCTTTAAGGCTCTGTTCCGCAGAGATCGACAATCGTTGGAATTTAGCCGCCCGGCACCACAGGAGGGGTCGCCGGCATGTACTATGTACTGTAAGTATGGCATTGGTAGTATAGTATTTAATGATATTTGGCACAGAGAGACCAGACATGCCTCCGAATTTCCATGGCCAATCAATGGCAGTTTTGAGATCTCCCTCATTGAATATCTAGAATCGGTCTTGCTAAAAAAGAAGGCTAGACCTGCAGCCTTTGATGTTTTACAGAATTGGAAAAAAGAAGCGTTACAGCAGCTTAAAAGTAGGGATAAGCATGCACGCCGTCATAAAACGAATGCCGAAAAGCGTTGTTATATGATAAAGAAAAACATTCAGAATCAATTAAAAATATGGATAGGGCTTTTTCACTTGGAATCCAGAAAATTTACCCCTCTAAAGATTTTCATGTTTCCGAAGAATTTATTGAAAAATTGTTAAACGAACGCAGGCCTGGTGCCTCTGCGACCGCCTCCGTATGATCCTTCCTTGGGCGCTCTGCCCATTCCTGATGTTGTTCCTGCTGTTATTCCTGTTCCCCCTGTACAACCTATTGTTCCTATTTCTCTAGTTGTTGTTCCTCCACCTATCGCACCGCCCCTTCCTTCTGCGCCGATAGTTGCACCTTTATTAAATTTACCTGCACCTCCGCTCCCGAGTGGTCCCGTATTGACTGAAGTTGATCAAGGTGCAGGATCAAAGATAGTCACTCGTAATACTGTTTCTGCAGATAAGAAACAGGAATTGTTTGCATGGGCTAAGCACTGTATGGAGAAAGGTGATCAAGTTAATGTTTTTTCCACATAATCAAATTTGAACAGTTTTCGCGAGAAAAATGTTTTTATCGAAGGTTTGGGGACTCATTTATGTGTGATGTGGGGTAGATTACAAAATTCGGATCTTCCACAAGGGGTGAGAGATCTAAATGCTTTGGCACTTTCGAGGGACACAGAGCAGAAAGTATATGGTCATGTTGAAAGATTGTTTGAGTATAGGAGGGACTTTGAGAAAGCACGGGATGAGGATGATGAAGACGACAGTATGTATGTACAGAAACGGTTCCTTCCGTGTCATAGATCGGCAGCTGAGGAATTACGAATTTGTACCAAAGATGCGATTCGATGGATCTCGGATTCATCGACTCTGCCAGATGAAGTATATGACACGTATAGTCAGTATACAGTAGAAATGCAAAGAAAGGTAATTCAGGTAATGGTACAGTACCTGCAAGAAGAATGTGTAAGAAAGAAGGTTAGTTGCCCCATAGAATTGTTGGGGATTTGTAAAAGGGCTTTTTCGGCCGACACTTCTTCGGCTGCCTTAGCGCTCGACCTGGCTCTGTTGCTTAGTAAGCGGCTGGAGGTACCTATATCTCAGTTGCCTATGAGAGAGGTTCCTCCGACCTCTGTCCCAAAAGTTGAGATTCCCGCCAACGCTGGGACAGGTGCGCCCGCTGTAGATATCCCTGCACATTATGTATCGCAATTCGTTCACGTCCCGTTTTCACGACAGGAAGTGAACACTATTAGACAATCAGTTCCCGATATCAGGAAAAACCCTACAGGGTTTTACAAAGAGATAGAGTCTGTCTTACAGTCCTCTGTGTTCAATTTAAGTGATATTGACTTGCTATTCCCTGTACTCCTACCCGTAGATGTATGGAAGCAGGTTCGGACAATAGACGATGTGCCAGGGTTGGGAGATACGTGGACTAATATGATTAGGATTGATGGGGAAAGACCAGCAGGTGAGAAACCACCACAGGTAATACTTACTTTGCCTGATAGAATTGTCGCAAAATTAAAAACTATAATTCCAGAGAAAATAATTATTTGGGACAAGCTTACGGCCTGTGTTCAAGGGAAAACTGAAGGCGCCACCGAATTCTTTAATAGATTCGAGCAGGTATTTTCTGACTTCAGTGGGCAGGATTTGGGTACAGAGTCTGGGAAAAGGTTGTTTGTGGACACATTTGTGCGTGGATTGTTGCCCAACATCCAGTCACAGATTATGTCCTCTGAGAGCGCTTGGCAGGCAAAATCTCATCTGAGGTTTTGCACATGGCTCAGTATTATAAGAACCGTGTTAATAATGAGAAGGAGAAAATAGAAAAGAGGAAAGGAGACTTGAAAACCAAAGTATTATCACAACAAATTGTTAGAAACCCCAGAGGAGGCACGACACAGACCAGAGGTCAGTATGTCCCAAAAGGAAATGCTCCTTTGGGTTCTGTGAATATTAATCAATGTGCTTATTGCCACCAGGAAGGTCATTGGCGAGCACAGTGCCCGTCCTTCGACAAAGATCAAACAGTGCGTTTGGGAGTATGGGTAGACGACCCAGGGGCCGCCCTGGAGCAGGGGGCCTTGATAGAGGTCAGTTTTTGCAAGATCCTCAGCAACCTTTTTCACAGGAAAATCAGACCTCGAGTGTGGACTCGAGGAACATATTTGATCACCCTTCTGCTGCCTAACTTTCTGAAGAGCTTCCTTCCGACGATACTATATTTCATTAGGACTGCCCGAAGCAGGGTTTGGAAACTTCACCTATTCCCGTTAATCAGAAAGGCCCCTACGTTGAATTATTAGTAGGGAATAGGAAACACCAGTTTTTGATAGACACTGGAGCACAGAAGTGCTCCATTGATCATTCTCGGGTTCCAAACATTCCACTGTCAGGGCAAACCAATGTTTCCGTAGGGTTTTCTGGTATACCAATTGTTTGTCCGGTTTCTTCACCGGTGTCTGTTTCTTTGGGTCCCTTTACGGACCATTGCCCTTTTCTTCTGACTTGTGGAGAGAATTTGCTGGGGTTGAATTTGTTAAAGAAATTGAATGCAGTAATTCATTGTTCCTCTGATGGAGTACGGCTGACGGTTTCACTACAGCAACTTCCTAATTCTCAGTTTCTGATTCGACCTTTACCTCCTGAGTTTAGCATTGTCCCGGAATGTTTATGGGCGGTTGACGACAATGATGTCGGGGTACTACAGATTGAGCCTGTTAAAATAGTTTTGAAACATGGAGTTAAACTACCACGCATTCCGCAGTATAAAATATCAGTTGAGGGCAAGCATGCTTTAAAATGCATTGTCTCTGATTTTGTTCATCGTAGGGTGATCGAGGAGATTACAGGTAGTTTGTGTAACAGTCCGATCTTGCCTGTATATAAGAAAGGCGACAATGCAATCCCATACCGGTTCATAATTGATCTTCATGCTATTAACAGAGTTGTCGCCCCACAATTTCCAATCGTGCCTGATGTGACGACGATATTGACAATGATCCCTGCTACGGCTACGCACTTCAGCGTTGTGGATTTAAAAAACACTTTCTTTAGCATCCCTATACATAAGGAAAGTAGATATTTGTTTGCGTTCACCTTGGGGGGACGCTCATTTACATTTACTAGGGCAACTCAAAGGTATACTGAAAGTCCAAGCATTTATAGTAGAGCTTTGAAAGAGCAGCTTGACACCCTTGAATTGCCACCTACTTGTACACTGCTTCAATATGTCGATGATTTGCTTTTGGCTGAAGATTCTGAAAGTGCTTGTAAAGAAAGCACTATACTGTTGCTTGTTCATCTAGCAAAAAATGGTCATAAAGCTTCGCTCAAAAAATGTCAATACTGTTGTCAGGAGGTCGCCTATTTAGGGTACCTCCTGTCAAAGGAGGGGAGAAGATTGACACCTGAAAGAATAAAACACTTTTCTGGCATGTCTGTTCCAATTACACAGAAGGAAGTCAGAGCCTTAATAGGTTTGGCTTCTTACTGTAGGTTGTGGATCCCGAACCTTTCGCTAGTGATAAAACCGATGTTGGCTTTGACGAAGAAGGGCATTTCTCTGCCACTGCCATGGGAATCGGAACATCAACGATCATTTGAGCTTCTCAAAACCGCGTTATGCTCTGCACCGGTTCTGGGTACTCCAAATTATGACAAGACCTTTGTGTTGTTTGTGCATGAATGTGATGGATGTGCTTTGACTGTGTTAACACAGGAACACAGAAGAAAGAATAAGCCGTGCGGCTACTACTCCTCCGCCCTTGATCCTGTCGCATGCGCTTTGCCAAGATGTTTGCGAGCTGTCGCTGCTGCTTCCGCGTCTGTAAAACAGAGTGAGGGAATGGTCCCAGGCCATGATTTGATTTTGATGGTACCTCACTCTGTAGATATCCTATTGAACAAAACCCAAACGCAACACCTCACCTCTGCACGGTTAACAAGGTATGAACTAATTCTGTTTGCCCCGCACATTCAAATTAAGGGGTGTTGTGTTCTTAATCCGGCTGAACTCTTACCTTCCCCGCAAAACACTGTTTGCGGTGACGAAGAATTACATGACTGTCTGTATACCACTGAGCAAGAAACGAAGGGCAGGATAGATCTTATAGATACTCCTTTGGACAATGCAGAAGGGGAGCTGTTTTGTGATGGCTCCTGCTTCAAACTCTCAGATGGTACATCTACAGCTGCTTACGCAGTTACTACATTGAGTAAAGTTGTTGAAACTAAGAGAATTTCGCATAACTCCGCGCAGGCCGCAGAGATTATAGCATTGACCCGAGCTTGTGAACTCTCCGAAGGGCATATAGTAAATATATACACCGATAGCCAGTACGCCTTTGGGGTGGCTCACAACTTTGGGAGGCTCTGGTCGGAAAGAGGGTTCCTGACCTCACATGGGACCAAGATTCAGCATGGCCCCTTGATAGTGCAATTGCTCTCGACACTCTCACTCCCTAGGCAGTTAGCGATCATGAAATGTGCAGCACATCATAAGGTCATAGATGATGTGGGTAAAGGGAATGCTTTTGCGGACCTGATAGCCAGGCAAACGGCCACAGACCTTAGCACGGACATGTATGCTTTGAGAGAAATGAAAGATGCTTATATAATGGATGAAGGTATCGGGTCTGTGCGAGATATTCAAACTGATGCCACAGTAGAAGAATCTAAAAGGTGGGCCAAAGGAATGGGGAAACTAGATGATGATGGGTGTTGGGTGGATACATCTGAAGGAAAATGGTTGCTCCCTGATTCATATGTACTGGCAATGGTTACGATGGCACACGGTCCTACACATGTGTGTGCTCAGCAGATCACGAAAATGTTAGAACAAGTTTGGGTGAATAACAAGATTCTGGAGACTGCAAAAAGACATGTTCGAAATTGCATGATCTGCTTACAGCACAATGTGGGTAAGGGGACAGTAACTCCAAGGGGAAGTTTTGGGCCCCCTTCTGTTCCCTTCGAGGTCATTCACTTTGATTTTATTGAGATGGAACGATGTAACAATCTGAAATATGTTCTTGGAATTATTTGTGCCTTCAGTAAATGGGTCGAGGCTTTCCCCGTTAAAGATGCTACCCCATGACCACTGCAAAGATTATGGTAAAGGAATTCTTTCCTCGATTTGGGCTCCCACGGGTAATCTGGTCGGACAATGGTCCTCATTTTGTTGCAGCAGTAATTTTGCAGATATGCACAGCCTTACGTATTGAGAAACGATTTCACTCAGGTAGACATCCTCAAAGTGCTGGGTTGGTGGAAAGACACAATGGTATCTTAAAGAATAAGCTTGCATAAACATGTGCCGATACCAAACTAAAATGGCCAGATGCCTTAGCTATTGTATTATTGGCTATGCGTACCACACCTCAAACTAAGACTGGGCTTTCTCCATTTGAGGTAGTGATGGGGGTCAAAACCTAAAGCCCTGAGAGAGGTGGAAAATGTATTGCTTGTAGACTACTGTAACCAGTTAACTAAAAACCTGTATTTCATTTATCACCAGGTGCACCCAGCTTTACCTGTACAGTTCACGGGCCCAGGACACGATATACAGCCTGGAAGTTGGGTCCTAGTGAAGGCCTACGAAAGGTCTTCCTGTCTCGCTCCTCGTTGGAAGGGACCCTACCAGGTGCTGTTGGTCACCCGGACTGCAGTGCGGGTGGCGGGGAAGAAACACTGGATCCACGCAATGCATGTCAAGAAACTTCCTCACCCGACGCCACACGTTACTGAAGAAGCAGATCCCCTTGCTGATGCTACAGTCCCTGATCTTGGAGTAGCAAACAGCGCTGTGAGTGCGTCGGAGAATCTCTCTGAGCCCGTGGAGCTTGGGGAACAGTCCATTTCGTCTCCGCACTCTCTTGAAAAATCACTTCCGGAAAACACTGTTTCAAGCTCTGCGACTTCCGTCGCCTCTGACACGTCGCTTCCCTCAGGAAGTGACAACACCTTATTTTCGGATCAAACAATCTTGGGTACCACCAGGTACAACCTTCGATGAAGAAAATAGAACTACGGCACGGGTTTTCCGTGCATTTGGGAAAGGGAAGTAATTGGAAGTTTTCTCTTGTATAAGAAAGTTTCTGTTGAACAAAAAAGGGATTCTGCTGGCTAGGGTTGGGAAGGACTAAGAAATCGCGCGACCATAGCGTCGCCAGCAACGAACATTGGGGTCGTCGATTGAGGAACTACAATGCCTGCCACCTCCACTGCTGCTCCCCGCACTGGACTTGTGAATAAAGGGGCGACCAAATTGGACAATGAATGTGCCTGGGCCCCGAAAACGTACTGCTGCATTTTGATAATGATAATTGTTATTTTTGCGATTACTGCTGTAGGACTTTGGTACTTTGAAGAAATCTATCCTCTAAAACCTCTACTACCGACCGAGATTGTACCAACTGCTTTGACTCCCTCTGTACACCTTCACACTCTGTCCCCTAGAGAGTCCCAACATAGACAAAAGTATCATAATAACACTCTAATGATAGTAATGAATGCAACGCATGCCATTTTTAATAAGAGTAATTGTTGGATTTGCACTCATTTACCGCAACATGGGAACAAGGGACTAGGATGGTATATTCACCCTTTACCTTTAACAACTGCTTGCTATGCCTCTCTTAGAGCACTATTCTTTGGCCGTTGGAATGATAGCATCTCAGTGAACTTTGATGGAACAATTTGAATGATTTCGAGAAACGTGAATTAACTCCCCTGGGATGCTCGCTTTTTGCAAATAGAAGTAAACCTAATGTCACTTCTATTAGGCTGTCTGATAAACTGTCTCTTCCTTTTCAAACTTTAATTTCCTTTAAAAAGGCTCTGATAGGCAATAAGGACTCCGTGCCTCCTTTGACTCGGTCCCCTTTTGTGTACAAAGAAATGGCACTCGGCCAATGGGAGATTTTGAAGGTTGTATGAACACTGTAAATTTGACTGGAGAAAACAGGCCTCTGTATGTAGGGGGGCTTGTTTATTTTGTTTGTGGTAGTTTAGCATTTCCCTGGATCCCCAAGGATTGGCAGGGAACCTGTTATTTAGGAATCCTGTTACCCGGGGTATTTGTAGCTAGTACATTGGAGGTTTCTAAGGCTCGCCCACGGCGGGACAAGAAAGGAGATACCCCTGGGCAAGTATTGGGAGATATAGCAAAATCAGTTGTGCCCTTCTGGGGACAAATGACAAACTCTGAGAACATTAGGGGATTAGCAAGGGTACTGGAGAGAACGATCAACCAGACCATGGACATACTCTACAATATGACACTAGAACAAAAAGCAATAAGATTGGTAGCACTCCAAAATCGGATGGCATTAGATGTCATTTTGGCGGAACGAGGTGGAGTATGCAAATTGGTGGGGTCCGCTTGCTGTGTTTTCGTACCAGATTCCTCGCCGACAATTTTTAAAGCAATACAGAACTTGCATATTCTTAGTTCTGAAGTACATATCCCTGTAGGAGATTGGAATCTTAGCACCTGGTTCTGGGATTCTTTACAATCTTGGGGTTGGAAGGTGCTTTCTGTTATTCTAGTTATTTTAGGAATCTTGCTATTCCTTTGTTGCTGTTTTCAATGTCTTCCGAGTATATGTGGAATGCTAGGGGGATGTTGTGCCCAAGCAGTGAGCACAATAGGACATAGACTATATGCCCCAGATACAGCATCCAAAGAGTTTGTGTTACAAGAGGTTCTGATGAACGACCTAATGGCTATAGATATTACAGACAATGATTCGGGATGTATGGATGACAATACATGGAGTTATTTGCAAAAGTATTAGAAATGATATTAGCACTTGGCATAGGCCAAAAGGAGGGTCTGTTGGAATTGAAATGATATTATGCCTCCTATCGCAGTCTTTGAATGTGTATTGGCCTACGCCAAGTTGTCTAAAATATCATGTAAATAGACTCCGCGGCAAGGTCTTGACCTTAACGAAAAGTTATGTAAGTCGCCATCTTGGATTTGGCCGCTATTTTAGGTTCTCTTGTAAAGTGGAAGTCACCCTGAACATCAAAATGGAGGCCGAATAACATTCTGAGTGAGATTCTGGCCGTTGTGACCTCCGCACACACAAATAATTAATATGCCTGCAGGCCACTTGTCGGGGTCGCGAACTGAGACCTTGTCCTATCCCTGACCTATGTGTAAATGAACAACTGTATCAGCGGAACTGATCAAAATGCATACATTATGGGATTGACCTGGCAAGGAACCCTAGGCGTGGTCCCAAGAATGGTTAACCCGCGAGGGGTTTTGCCAAGGGCTGGATAAAGGATATAAAGCCCAAGTATTCCAATGTACGGTCTCTCTACTAATGCATCGAACCTTCGTTGAAGTTTGTTACGTTACTCTGAGAGCCGAATAGCTATCTGTTTGTCAATTGACTTTTGGTAACTGTTGTAGCTTTTAAATAAAGCACTTGTATGTCCTTTGTAACCTGTGTTGGTGTGTTTCTTTTGGGCTTCCCAGCCTCATATCAATTTTTATGTTTTCACAGTCCCTTTAAAGTTATCACAGAATCTAGGTCCCAGGTAATCAAAGTTCATGCTCTGTGGTATTTTCTGGGACTTGCTGTCCACGGTTACCATTTTCATTATTTGATTGCCTAACTGGCAATAAAATAGCTGATTTCCTGGTCTTTAACTGCAGATCTAAAGTGTTCATAATGTTGCAAATAAAGTTATGAGTGATTGTAGAGCTCGCGGGGTGCATGCAGGCTAAAAGCACAGAATCATCTGCATGTACCAATGTAGGGAGATGCTGGTTTCCAATCCTTGACACATACACATGAATGGTGAGTAGTGACTCCTGCAGATCGTTGATATATAACAAACATAGGACTGGTGCCAATACATATCCCGGCCGTACACCCACATTAACCAGGAAATCGGCACTGTGCCGCCCATAAGCAGCCATCAGCAATGGCATCAGGGAGTGCATCGTAGAGTGCAAAGTCTCACAGTCTAGCTGTGGATTATTCACCATTGGGAACAGGGTGACCTAAGTACTTTGCATGAACCCTCAATTACTCTGTTTGATTTTGTTACATTACAGCAAAATCTAGTGTTTGCGATCCATGCCTAGGGATCCATTCACCTTGCCTGACTACTTTAATTTCAGCACTCTACTAACCCACCTGACCATCCAGACCGCTGCCTGCAAAGTAAGCAGGTCTGTCATGGGCAAGTGTCGAGGAGTGCACCGTAGAGTGCACAGTCCTGCAGTCTAGCAGTCAGGTAGTCACCATCGGGAAAAAGCGTGACCTAAGTATTTTCCATGAACCATATAACTGCATAATCCTTGCTATTTAATTGTGATTGAACGTCCGCCACACCTTCAAGTAGTTTGTGTGAACTTTAAAACTGCATACCTTTTTTGGACATTTAACTGAAACAAAGGCACTGCAAGGTAACCACACATGTAGTCTGTCTTCCACCATAGAAAGCGATAGAACCAGGGAGATCCCCCATCCCAAGAAAGACAGAACGCATGCTGCCACTGTGGCCCAGACCAAAATAACTGGTTTCTTTGATGATATTCCATCTACTGCAGTGGGTGAGTTCCTAGAGTGTCCCCACATTTGTTTTGCAACAACACGTCAGTACAATGGGCTCAACATTCATCTCTCACTATTGAAAACAATAACTTGTTATTAAATACGTCTCTAAACCTTCAACGTGACTCTTTAGGTGATAATGGCAGAACATCTGAAATTCCAAACCATATGATAACATCATAGGCACAAATGTATCTGACAACCCCGAGTCAGAGACAGATGGTTTCCATCTCTGACTCATCAGTATACGAGAGTGGAGTGGACTCCTCCTCAGAGACTACATTTGAGGAGGTGGAATTTCCAGCTCGTACTCTCAATGCCGTCGCTGCTAGAGTAGGCGTGTTATTTGGTGTATACCCTAAGATGGCAAAGGAGCAAGCGGACCTCAAGCGGATATTGTCTAGGGTGGTGAACTTCATTTAGAAAACTATAATGGGGCGACTATGAGCAATGATGCTCCAAGTTCACAGCCTTACACATGGTCTCCCTAGCAAAATTATGGACATAACTGTTGTTGGGCCTGGTTACATATTGGTTCATAGTGTTCATCTCTTTCGAGATGAACGAGGGGGGAGGGATTAACAGCACTATTGTGATCAATGCAACCACGAGTGTAAATACTAAGGAAGGTGACTTTTTGGTATGGGACGGAACTAATTTTGTATGGGGTTATTATACCACACCATCCAATGCTGTCATCTCAAAACATGAAGGGCTACAGGGTGAAATGCAAAATAACACAGTGTCTCCGCCAAAGATATCTAATTACAATGCTCGCAGTTTAAATGACCGAAACCCGTCCACTATATCTTGGTTGTATAACACCCCCACCAGCCAGCCTGCCCCCATAGCAAAAAGCACACTGAAAGATAACGTCAAGGAAGAAAAGGAAAGGATGAGAGCAACACACAAAATATTATATGATTACTGGGCAAAGGGGGGCGGGAACGAGAAAGGGGGGCCCAGTTTGTCCATCGCCCATGAGGCTGGGAAGTACATGAGGAACAGAAATAACAGACGAAAAAGGGAACCAGGGAGGAGGAAGTATGATGAGTACTATGGGTTAGGACTAGATAAAATGGAAGACCCACGACACCCCCACCAGACGAATAAATGGTATGCGGATATGAGTGCAACGGCTAAACAAACAACAAATGAGAGCTGCTATGTCTGCTCCCTCATTCCCCATGCTTCAGGCACACCCAAGGTATTGTTACCCAAAGAGTTGCCTATTGTAGATGCCCAATGTCTCCTTCATCTCACGTTGTGCAGGATTAAGAACACCTTCCAGGCACATGAAGTTACTTTTAGAATGTTGCAGAACGAGAAAACTTGCTACCCAAAGACGGTAGGAGTGATATGTCTGGAAGAACCATTTTTTGTGATACAAGGGACACTCTTTTCGGACAAGTGGAAGGACGAAGAAGTAATGTGTAAAGCTTAAGCGCTGAGAGGTGTGGCACCAGAGAAATTGCAATGGATAGAAGAAACGTGCACACCAGTATGGAAGGAACACATTTCAAAACTAACTTGGGTAACAGCCATTGAAAAACCCTTCAAGCTGCAGAACGAAATAGACTATGAACTATGTTTTAAAGGAGAGGGGAAAACCTCCATGGGGACGCTTGCCTTCACTGTCTTGCCTCTCCAAGATAGTGAACTGAATCTCATCACTTCCGCTTCTATGTGGTTAGCCCCTAGTGATTTAGAAGTGGCCAATATTCCATCAGTGGTTGGGGCGGGGTTGATCATGCCTGCCTCTCTCTCACTACATATTGAAGAGATTGTGGCTCTAACCGACACTCCATCTGTCACTAACAACGGGCAAACTAGACAGTGATGGTGTTGTGTGTGCCTTAATAGTGGGCATTCTCTGGCAGCATGCAAGAAGGTTTCTTTCACGCAAAGTCCCAACCCTGGGGAAGTATGTAAGTGCACACAAGGCTTAATCAGAAAGATTCCATCTATCACCAACATTATAAATACCTTACCTGATGGCAATATCTGCCAGGTTCAATTACGGGGTCCATTAGACCAATGGCTCACCCCCAGTGGAGGGCTTCCTGAATCAATTGGTCGACCTGTGGCCCAAATGTCAGTATCCTCTGGAACTGCTCTGCATGAAACTGATCTCATGAATGGGCCCATTTGCAATGCAAATCTGAAGAATCGATTGCCAGATGTGCCTACCAACACAGGGTGTGCATGCGCTAATTCTAAGCCATCTCCAAATTCCCACAATTTGAATATAGTATCTGATTCAGTAAAAAAACTTTGTTAAAGGGACGTTATGGTTAAGTTGCGCTACTAAAAACCTATGAAATTCAGTGAAAAAACATTGTTAAAGGGACGTTATGGTTCAAAGTAAAACTGAAAAAACCCTGAAATTCGGCAGTTATGGTAAGATAAGCAACCATAACTCGTGCCGCCACCGTGCACTGCTAACACTAACACCCAGGACATCAAAGATGACATCACAAATGTCATTGATGACATCACTGTGTTTTGAAACACTCAGCCATAGCTATCTGTTCTTCTCTCTGCAAAAACAATATCTGAGAAAACCTCTCCTAGCACAACACACTCACTAAACTTTACTGACCAATCCCTTGCTTCATCCAATCTCATTTCCATACCTCCCCTCCCCAAATTCCCCGGATGTAATACGGATGTAATACGCGGTGTCCTAGAACTACCGCCATGTCCGCGAATGTATCGTAACATGTACAGCCCTTCTACCATTTCGATTTCACTCTCAATGCCATTCCCTCATTGGATGTAGCTAAGCAATCACATGACCATCCACCAATCAAATCCAATAACTCTACATGTAACTGCATCATCATAGAGCAGCACTACAAATGTACGGTGTATCTCTCGGTGTACAAGTCTCATACCATTGACAACCAGGATCTACGAGAAATAGTATACAAATCTCCAATATTTCTACTTGCAGCTTCGTCCACATCCATATACATGAACAGAAAGTACAGGTATGCATATTTTCTACACAGTACATGAACACATTTTCTACCGACATTTACCTTCTATAATCTGAAAAATGAATGGACGATCATTGTTTCATTGTCCTAAAATGACCTGTCACTTACAAACGTTTATATTGTTTAATTTCTTCATACACACACACACATGCAAATACTATTAAACTAACATTTTTGAAATAAAATATATACACGACATATAATCACACAAAATAACATACAAACTCTATGATCAAATCTCAAACAATAATATTTGTACAAACACATAATTGGTTTTAATTTTTTTCGTTTATATAAGTACTTACATACATTTATATAGGACAAGCAGACTATGACATTCACTCACTGTTACGTGCAAAAGCAGGCTATGACACATATCTCTCAACTCACACGCTTTTGGCGGGTGTCACCCGCCTTGTAAAGGACTGACTCACCCGCCAAGCCTCCTGCACGTCCAATCATTCCAATGGGCGTCTCACCTGCCAAAAACGAAATCAGGTGATTTCACCCGCCTTTGCGACACACATGGTTGAGAGCTATGATGACAATGACTCACTATTACGTGGAAAAGCTTAGTTACAAGAATAGTGGTATACGTTGGTAGATTATGAATTCCACAAACCATAGTAAAGATATTTTCTTTCCTACTCTTAGTCATAATATAGTTTTAATAGTTTTCAGGAAGGCGCTGAGCATTTCAATTTTAAAAAATCTATGTCTAAAATGAAAACAGTGCTATATAGCAACCAAATTACTAATTTCTTTGTTTTACAATTGCAGTGAAGCCCATTCTCCTGAATAGAAGC
The DNA here is from genome assembly GCF_040938575.1 of Ambystoma mexicanum. Lineage (NCBI taxonomy): Eukaryota > Metazoa > Chordata > Amphibia > Caudata > Ambystomatidae > Ambystoma > Ambystoma mexicanum. The sequence continues at coordinate 1,549,855,949 of NC_090929.1, forward strand.
CGCCGATTCTGATTTACAAAGAACAACTAAGAAGCAAACTACTCATTTTTGAAAAAAAAGTAAGTAGATTGTTACCATAATATTTGATTTATAACTCACACGCACTGTACGGTGCATTCATGGTATTTCTGTGCCTAAAAATAGAGATTCTGCACCATTCTGACCAAAAATCCCCCCGTCTTAAACAGTGATGTCCTGTCAGAATGGCCCTCAAATTCCTATTTTTTGGCACACAAATTACCCAACTCAGCCGCTAGAATGTAGATGATGTAGAACAAACAACTGTTTTAATTGTATAGCTTTACCTAGATTATTTATTCTTCTCCACACCACCGGCTTACTTTTTTCTGTCATCTGAACCCCAGTTTAGTAACACATTAATTGAAGAATACCCATCCCTAGTAGTTCAACTTCCCAATTCACAATCACACAGCATTACATACATCTTTATCATCTTACTCAAACAATCATGCACACAACACACATGCATTGCAGAAAACCCCAACCCATACCTTCTATATTTTTTACAACAGACGCTAAAGAATGCCCACCAAAAAGCAACTCCGTAGAAAAGGACGCAGAAGTAGAGCAAATGAAAAGAAAAGTCACCAACATAAACACCCATCTATAGCAGAATTTGTAAAAAACGTTGAAACACAACAGCTAATACGTTTCTAGTGCAAAAACTTTGCCTCCTCTATCACAAAGTAAAACGACCCAAAAAACTATTAACAGAAAATCAACTATCACTACAAATAAAACGTCTTCTATAAATCTTGATATAGTACAAAGTAAGCATACCAAGAAAAGTATATTAGCCAAAATGTTCCATCACAAAGTCCTTCAAAATCTGATAAAAACAGGAGAGAAACCAGGTTCAACACTTCAAACCTATTGTAGGAAAGTAATCTTAGACGCGTTGATAGACAGTGCAATTCTTCTCAAAAGAAACGTATTTATTGTAAACAGAATTAAACCACTAACAAAACTAATAACTAAATAGCAAAAAAGACTTCTCAATAAACGAAATGTGAACAGAAATAACTTCTTAAATATCTGTGGAGGTGAATTGAGTCACACTACAAGCAAAGAACCATACTTTAATGAAGAAGCGTACAAACAAAAGCAAACAAATACAATTGCCATACATAGCAGTGGTCGAGGTTATGAAAAAGTTAATAATACCATAATGGAACAAGAAGTACTCCTTACAAAAATATGCCCTGAAAACTTAGATTTACCCCTCCATTTGACTGAATCAGAACATCTAATTTACAAATGGCCATGCACGTCAATGTGTAAAATTCCCAAATAAATGTTCAAATCTTTACTCCTATTCCTCAATCAATATGTGAAAAGCAAAGACAAAATCATAATTGAAATACTGCAAAGTATGGATGCTTGTCCAGTACACAAGCACACAGGATTGCAAGGACATTCGTTGGCCTGCATATCTGGAGCTACTTGCAAAACAACCTTCCATGATATCAAAAGGATATCAACACATCATGCAAGTATAAGAAATCTAGTTTATAAACTGTATTATGCAAAAAGTCCTGCTTTAGCACTAGCCAATTTAAATAACATTCTTCTACATGGTACACCAAAAGACCTACTAGAAGAAATCGAGTATATACAGAAAACATATTTTGGAAATGAAACCCACTTACAAGATGAATTAGCTGTCAACCAACTTCGTAACAAATCTGCACATGGCAACCTTTCACTACACACATACAAAAAAGAAATACTAAAATTTCAAAGCACTTCAGCTGAAGTACCAAACCACGTGTGTGTAGGTTGCTGCAGAACGTGTTATAAAAGTAACACAAAAACTATAGACCTTTCATACAAAATAGAAGACAATGAAGATTCTAAATGGTTTGAATTAGCTCTCTACCTTATAGCAGAAAACAAATACGAAATAACTGACCCCACAATACTTTGCAGTTACTGCACTACCAAACTTGACAACAACCAAACCCCTTCACGTGCTATCTCAAATAACTTGGAATTACATCCACTACCAAAACTCCTTCAACAACTTAATTTATGTGAGAGCATCATAATTCAAACAGTTCATCCATTTCAAGCAATAATACACCTTCAACCAAAAACTGCAAAATTACCTCCCTCCCTAGATCTAAAAGAAAATGTGCACACTCTAGGAGTGCAACGTCCAATGCAACAATCTTTAATTATCTTGGTAAATGGAGTACCTACAAAAGACAAAAAAAATTGGCAACAACTGGTAGATTTACATAAAGTTAGAGAAGCCCTGCAATATCTCAAAGAGAATAATGATTATTACAAAGAAATTAATATCGAAGAAAACTTGCAAGATACAACTGAAATAATTCAAGAGACACAACAAACTGGTCAATTTGAGCTTCTAGATCCTGCTACAATAGCAGACACTTTAGACCATTATACAATTCACCCATTGCACTCTAATGACACCATAGAAGATGCACTGGAAACGTACCAAATGCATCAAACAAAAGGATCACCAATCAGCATATGGGAAAAAAGTATAGAAGCACGTGCTTTTCCTCTACTCTTTCCTACTGGCAAAGGAGGAAGATACGATGATAGACCTGTTCAAATATCAGCATCAGAATATCGCTAATTACGGATGTATTCTGAAGATCGACAAAATGTGGAATACGTATTCCACCTACTCTTTGAAAGTGAACTAGCAACTTTATGTTACGGAGTTGCATACATATTAAAAGCAGGATCACACTTTCAAAATATGACAGCCACACAATTATTACAAAAAGTTCAACAAAAAGATCAGGTTTTACAGGCAAATCTTACAAATCTATTAGCAAATATGCGAGGTACAAAAGAGTACTGGTTTCGACGCCATGGAGATGTACGTTGTATGATCAGAAACCTTGGCCTACCCACTTGATTTGTTACATTAAGTTGCGCAGAATATGCATGGGAAGATTTACATGCTTTCCTACGCATATCAAACGAAAACAAAACAAACATAGATATACTAACACCTGGAGAACTTTGTTCTCAGGATCCTGTTAATGTTTCTAGATATTTTCACCATCGCTTCATTGCTATGCTACATTTTATTTGTAATAAAACTGTTCCTCCCCTTGGAGAAGTGCAACACTTCTTTTGGAGAAAATAATACCAAGCCAGAGGAGCGCCACATGTCCACATGCTTTTATGGATTAAAGATGCTCCTAAATTTGGTCAAGACAGTGATGCCACTGTTTTACAGTTTATTGAAAAATATGTCACTTGTGAAATTCCGTCAGAATCCACAAATAATGATCTTCATGCAAAAATCTTACAATTCCAAAGACACAAATGTGGCAAATATTGTCGTCTCAAATACAAAAACAAAGGCAAATACTACACCAAATGCCGATTTGGTTTCCATAGACCAGTTACAAATACAGGTCAAGTGAACAACCTCATGTCTTCAGTTAGACATAGTGTTAAAGGTATGTCACCTAAAAATACATATTGCATAAAAAGAAAAGAAGAAGAAAAATATATCAATGATTACAATGCACTCATTGCCCACTTGTGGAATGCAAACATAGATGTGCAGTACATTGCAGACAATTCTACTGCAGTTGCACGATATGTCACAGCATACTTAACCAAATCAGAAAAGACAGAGCTCCAAGACCTCTGGAATGACCTGTCATCAGATAAAACAGTGTCTCAGAAATTATACAGCTTGGGCATAAACATGCTGTCCCATAGAGAATGTGGATCCTATGAAGCAGCTGATCGATTAACTGGTACTGCATTGTATGGTAAATCTGCAAATATAGTATGGCTAAGTCTTGGTCCAGCTAAATCTAGAAAAAAAGTTCTAAAATCATACGAAGATATAGAAACAATAGCCAAACATGATCCCAACAGCCAAGACATTTTAAAAAAACAATTTATTGGACACATACTACCCAAACAGGAGTACCACTTTGGAAACCATATGTCTATACCACATAGCCCAAAACTACACATACAAAAATAATACAAAACCTGATGAGCAAAACCGTAAATACAAAGTGACAAACTGTGATGGCAGCTTAGTAAAACTCACCAAACCAAATTTAATTAATCATATCAAATTGTCATTAAAGACTCCTCAACATAAAGACAGGGAGTTGGTGGATAGAGTGTATCTCATCATTCAGGCATGCATGGCTACTCATGGTCTCTGCCTGAATGATGATAAGACAGAGTTGATCATTCTGGGTACACAAGCCAATATTAACAAATTGGGCCCGGACTACTCGGCATTCAGCATAGATGGAAATGTTATCAAAGTCTCGATGGAAGTAAAAATACTCGGTTTCTACCTTGATTCTACCTTCTCTTTCACCAAACAGGTCAATTCCCTAGCCTCCACCACTGCTTACACCTGTGAATTGATAGGAGCAGGCAATCCCTTCCTATCCAAAACTAGTTGTTTGATCTTGACCAGAGCCCTAATACTTTCCCGACTCGACTATTGCAATGCTCTCTATAAGGGTGCCAACAAAGCCACCACCCAAAGACTCCAAACTCTGCAAAACAATGCTCTTAGAGCCGCACTAGGCATAAAAAAGACGATACATATCTCCATTATTAGGCGGCAACACAAATGGCTCTCCACTGATAACAAAATCCACCTAAAAATGATCTCCTTGACCCATAAGGCTCTAAATAATGCTGCTCTTAGTTACTTGACGGACAAAATAAAAAGAAAAACATCTAGTAGACCTATGAGACTCGCCAACTCTAACTGCCCCTGATACTACCCAGATTTAGACTTGCTAAAATCGGTGGTGCCAGCTTCCCTGTGGGAGCTGCCAACTTGTGGAACGCTTTGCCACCTAACCTAAGAGTAGACCAACCTTTCCCACACTTCAGAAGGAACTTCATTAAACACATTAACGCTAACAACGACTAGACACCTGCTATGAACCATTCACACGTGTAGCCCACCCAATGTACTAGATGTTTTAGTGACCCTTATGTATATAACTGTTAACTCTGTATATTGCCAATTGTACATTCTTGTAATCTTGTAACTGCTATTTGTACATGTATGTAATATTGTCATACTGTAAACTTATTCATGTAGCATTGTAAGTCTCACATATGCTTGCTGCTGCGCCCGGTAACCTGTGGGTCTGGAGCGCATTATAAATATATAAACAAACAAACAAACAAACAAACAAACAAACAAACAAACAAACAAAGAAATATATTACATGTCCCTGCTACAACTCTTCAAACCATGGAGAAAAGAAGAAGAAATACTAGATACCTATGACTCATATGAAGACACTTTCAAAGCCAATGAAAGCAGTATAACTGATGTAAACTTTGCACAGTACAAAACAATGTTGCACAATGAACAGCAACACGAAGAGGAACTCCAGGCCCAACTAGATAAGGACACTCCTGACAGTAGTCAACCTTCTGTCACAGGAAGCCAAGAACCACTGGGAGAACCATTAATAACAAATGAGGCAGAATTAGCTATGATAGAAGTAGAAAACACCATGTGTCACTATGAAGATAAAGAAGACTTAACTACACTACAATCAAAACTAAACAAAGAGCAACGTAGCATTTTTCAAGAAATAACAAAAGAAATTGCACATGGTGTGCAACATAAAAACAAAGAATGCACCTGCCAAAATTACAAACCTATACTATTGTATGTCAGTGGTGAAGCTGGTTCTGGCAAAACATTCCTAATCAAAATCATCAGTAAGTTCAAGTTGACACCGAATCCATTCTGTTTATTTACGAACATTCCAGAACAGCCGTGTTGTCCGCAGACAAATCAAACACAACAAAAGCGTCTAGCACATAAATAAAATACAACTTTGAATCTATCTCATACTCCCCCATCCTCCTCAAAGACTTCTACACACCAACACACTCTACTAAATACACATTTTGAACAAACTTTCACCGCGCTGTCCGCGAACGTCCGCAAATGCACTTTCACCACGCCGCCCAATCAGCGAACACGTTGCATGTCCGCGGACATGACGCAAGCCGCTGGGCCAATCGGGGTGCTGTCCGCGGAGCGAACAGGGAAGTCCGTCCGCGAAGCGAACATAGATATCACACATTTTTTTGCCTTACATTTTGGTCATTTTTTTAAAAAACTACTGGACGGATTTACACCAAATTTGCAAAAGCACGCTTTCGGGACCAGGCCGCCACTCCTGCCACAAATTTGGTGTAAATCCGTCCAGCGGTTCAGGCAGTAGAGGTGCGCAAAGTTTTTTCCCATTCAGTCTATGGGGAAAAAAAAGTTTTGGGACCCCCCCGTATAACTTTTCCCCCACTGGACGAATCCTCACCAAACTTTACGAAAAAATTCAGAGTGGGCTATATACTTTTTTTGCAAAGTTTGGTGAGGTTTCGTTCAGGGGGAGCGAAGTTATAAGCCGCCCAAAAAGTGCTCTTCCTATGGAAACACCAACTTAACCATAACTACATGGCCGCTACCGCGGCCATGTAATACAGTTCCAAAGAAAACTATTGTTAACAAAACAACTCTCTATGGGAGGGTCACTCTGTGTCTGCCCATCTACCTTTGGGCAAATGGATACAATTAGAGGAGCTTTAACTAACGTTTGCATGCCCATTTTTAAACAGAACATTCTTACCTGATCTCTTTCAGCAAATTGTCCAACGTATTTCCATTTGCTCCGATGACATTATTCACATCGAATTGCCAGGATATGACAGCAAGACAAACTGGGTTTTAGCCGAATTAATTTCACCTGTAATAATGGAACTGCTCAGTAATTGTTATTCTGAGTTTCAATGCCGGGGCTATTCACTAACGGTATGAAAATAACTTGAGTATCCTTAGTTTTGCGTCCAAATTGTATTTGCTTGTGTTTGTAATTTTTTCACATGTAATTTCCAAGCGAAATGTCTTATACAGTTTTGCATTTTTCATTTTCCAATTCTCCAATGGCTGTTTTCCTCTATAATTTATACATCAATTTACATCAGTCTCTGATTAGATACGTCTTCAGTTGTATATCAATTGTAATTTATTTAATTGATAGACTCAATTGTACCCTTGAATCAGTGCCCTCGACACGTGTTTCTCCATTATTTATAATGGTTCATCAAGAGGGACATGAAATTTTAAATGTTATTGCTCCTTTCATAATATGGAGTTCAGGCCTTAATATAGGGCTTGTATTCCTTGTTATCGACTTTGACGTTGTTCTAGGATGGTCATGCTTGCTCTAGAAAAGTGTTCCTTATCCCTTTCAGTTTGGTCAGTGTACTGCTCTCGGCGTGATAACTAACGGTATGTTGCCAGCACATCCTGAATGTACCTCTGGTGGATTCTTTCCACCCTTACATGCAATGCACGGGCAGACCATTCTCCTGGTGGATAATCACAAACCTTCTCTCGTCATCACAAAAACAGCTTATGAAGCAAACAACTCATTGTGAAATGGAGTGCTGGGTACCTGAACCATTGGGAGGCACGACCTATTGATGCCTCCCTCAAGGTGACCCTACAAGGTGGCTTTCTTGGAATACCTGCGGCTTCCATTCATTTTTGTGCCATCCTGCAGGCTTCAAGAAAGAAGAACTAGAAATCAAACTAGTTCAAGGTGTGCTCATGCATAGCTCTCCTATGGAGCTGCAGTTGAGTTTCATATAGCTGGTATTGTCATTCAAAGTATACTCAAAATGTTAAAAAAGAACAAAAAACGTTGTATATAGTGCTGTCAATCGTTAATTGCTTGGGGGAATAAAAGGTGCATCCGAAATGAGTGGCAAGTATGTTACAGTGGTGACACCATGCTTTGATACTGCTGTGAAGTCTTTCATTGCTGCTTACTGTAAGGAAGTCCTTTATTCCTTCAGTCTGCAAAAACACTTGCTGGCAGCGAGAGCGGAGCGAGTGTGGCAAGTATGTTGCTGTGTGTTCCCATAAGGACCCGAAGGACATTCAACTCTCCTGAGCGTAAGTTACCGCCCCGTCGCAGTCTACATGCACGTTATCCCACAAGCCTGTTAAGCAGAAGTTTCCAAGTGTCAAGTTGTTATATCAGCTGCTCATTGGAGTGGCAGAGAGGCGGTCTCTCACGTTATAACTACTTACTGTGAGCGAGCGTGGCGTCTGTGTTATCGTTGCTATATTCAACTGCGACTACCAAATATCTGGGGACGCCTATTAGGCTTTCAGATTCTAACTACGAATTGTGAGCTTGGGAGGGCTAATAAATAAAAAACGTATGTCAACATGCTATCATTTAAGGAGTGGTAGTGGCAACGTCAGTGCTACTTGGAGTGACGATTTGAAGGCTTCAGAGCTCTATAACATGCCATGGCTAGGGGACAAGGAACCCACTAGGTCCTCGTGTTACCCCATAATCCACAGTGCACAGCAAGATGTGATAACTGATTGTGACCCCAGACAACCCAGACAAAACAAGATAATAACATCAAGTCCCTGTGCTGTACCTATTGAAATGACCAAGTTATTGAAAAACAATTTGGATTGTACCCTATCTGCATCGTCAATAAAATAGACGATATCAAAGGGGGTTATCACGAAAAGAACTTTGAGTGACAGTGTTGTTTGTGACAGGGCACTGTAGGGTCATGTGAATGTTGATACAGTCTGTGCGGCGGTGGACGTGGAAATAATTGAGGGCTCTCCGAACCTGATCATTGAAGATGAGAATCTAGATGATACAGAAACTCTGGAACCCCCTACTCCCAAACTTGGATTGAACGAGATTTGAGGTTCTATGGGTACCCAAACAAGTAACCAAAGTAGTCCCATCACGATCAATGCACCATCGGAGTCGACATTATCAGCATTGCGCTTTGTGTTCAATTCATTGGTCAGTTGGTAAGTGTTTTTCAACTGCTCAAGTCTGAGGTCCAAACACACTCAGGGACGTTACTTGAACTGACTAAGGAGGTGGGAGCCTGGGAATCATCAATGGTAGGTCTGAATGGCCTGATAAATGCATCCAGTGTAAAAGATCTAGTCATACTCAGGAATGAGAGTAAATAACATACATCAACGATGATCGAAATCAAGGCATACCTAGTCAAATTTGATCAGGACTTGGATTCCTTGAAAACAGAAGTTAAACTCATGGGAAACGTTCAAAATTAGTTTGTATTTGTATTTGTATTTGTTTTTATTTGTATAGCGCAGCCAGGCCCAAAGGCAACCGGGCGCATATCTTCGACAGTAAGTTACAAAAAGACATAATCAGATGAATTACAGTGTGGTAACAGTCAAGGCGGAGTTACAGTTAACATTGCAAACAATTTATATACAATGGAACATTATCATACAAAGCAGTAAGTAGTCCCACGGTCATGCTGAGAGAGTCAGGCTGTACCCATTGGTTCATGTGTGGTGGCTAGCCAGAGCTTTGCTTTGTGTTTGAATAAGTTCAGTGAAGGTAGATTTCTGATGGAGAGTGGCAAGGTGTTCCAGAGTTGAGCCACCAGGACTGGGAAGCTAACACCTCTGGCTGCTTGCAGCTTAAATCTGGGGATGGTGAGACCTTGAGTTGAAAACCTAGTTAAAAAGACCTAGTTGAAAAGATCCATTTTGGAAGTGCCTGTTGAATACGTTCCACTTGATGATACCCCCCTATCCCAATTGACGTCAAAGTCCTCGCCAAAAATCAAGAGAAAGTCAGATGTTATGAGTTCTTCAGGATCGGCTTCTGCAGCGAATACGGACAGATCGACACCTAAAGAAGACAAGCTCCCGACTATAAATTAGCTTTATTAATGGATCTAATGATAATATACTCCCACTTAAGGAGCCAATGGCAAAGCGGGAAACTACTAAGAAACAGTGTAAGAAAAAGGATAAAACAAAGGAGGTAACGCAAAAGAATCCTCTTAACATGGACAAGGTCACTCCGACGTTACAGTCACAGAAAATAACAAAAAACAAAGCAAACAAAAAACAGCTGGGAAAGGGAAGTTCTTTAAGGCTTTGAACAAAATTGCTGATAAAGAGACTGTAGATCCCATACCACAGAACTTGCCTAAAGCATAACCAAAGGAATCTGCACAAGGATCTGATGACTCAACAGAAACATTGTCTGTTGGCCTGGAATAAGCTCAGCCTGACCAATCCATTCAGGTCAGAGTGGGCTTGCAAACCGAGGATTTGAAATTGGAGGTCAAGAAACCTCTTTGACTGATGCCCATATTTGTGAAAAGACATGTAATACTGAATCATGCCTTAAATCTGAAAAAGGACACCCAGGGTACACCTCTTCTGAGTATCCTGGTGAAAGAAACAGACTCAAGAAAGTAAAAAACTCTTGACCAAATTAGAACTTAAATCTTCGGCCCCAACTGGTGTTTTAAAGGATGTGGATGAATTGCATACTAAACGACAAATGAGCCTAAACAGGGGAACAATTTTGGCTTTAAAAAAGCAAATACCAGATCTCTACCTACTATCCTCGGATATTGATTGGATCAGTTTCCCATACGATTGAGTTACGAGTGTGGCTGAGGTCGTAATGAAAACACAACTGGGAGTAAATGCTTTATTGAATGCAGCAGCTGAGCTGGTAAAAGTGGGTCTGGAAGTATGCTCGACTATGCCTGTAATGGAATGTGGTCCTACACTATCCCATGTGAAAAGCTTGTCTCGGTGTGTGGGGTCTTCTCAAGGAGTAAATCTACAAAAGGGTGGAAAGGGTGAAGATGAAAATAGGGGGACAAAGGAGCAGGACACTAAAAAGAAAATCTGGTATTTATTACCGGGAATTATCACAGCAGTCTTCCAGTCTTCCAGAAGTTATCCTCTGCTGAGGATTTACTTTAGTGGATGAGTGTTTAAAAATGGTCATTTGGAATACACGTGGCTACAGTTAATTTAGGGAGGAGAAGATGAAGTGCTACGTCTTTAAAGAGCACAATATCATTCTATTGCAAGAGACATGGCTTTTGGAATCCTTGCAACTAGATGGCTTTATGTCATTCAACCAATCAGCTATTAAATTGGCTTTAGGACGGCCCTCAGCGGGATTACTATTAATGATACGTAACTCTTATTTAACATCGATAGAACAAATACCTTCCAAATGGCGGGGGTTCCTATCAGCAAGAGTGACCTTCTTGATTGATGCTTTTCACTGGAATCACTTAGTGATAATACATTTATACTGGAGCCCCGCCCATTCCAATTTGGCGGTTTTCCTGGAGGATCTTGACGAATTACTGTCTTTTGTCCGTAGCAACCACCCTGGTGATAACATTGAAACTTTCCCTGCATATGGTCTGACTACCACAAAATTGAAGTAAGACTTACACCCAGAAATAATGTTAGGAAATGCAAAAACACTCCTAAGGTAGTTCAAGGAAGGAACATCAAAAAAGTCACACCCCTCATCCTAACACAAGGTATTGACAACATCATGAACATCATGATGCAAGAAGACTCATGTGACAAAATAGTGGCCACATACAACAACCAACATGACACAGTAAACAAAAAAACAAATCAGGCCCAACCCAAACCATCAGAACTGGTTCAATCCTGAAACCATTAAACTTAAAAAACACAAATTAAAACTGGAAAGAAAATGGCAAAAAGATCCCACTGATAATAATAAAGAGAACTGGAAAAATCTTGACAATATATACAGGAAAAAACAGACATAAAACAAAACAATCACTATAATGACCAGATCACTGTTGCTGCCAGCTCAACTGGTAAACTATTTCAGATTTTGAAATCGGTCGAGAAGCCAGCATCATTACCCCACCCGCCCCCCATTCCAACTATCTAAAGAAGACTGTGGGCAAGTGCAGACAGCCTTCCATAACAAAATTCTAAAAGTCTGCGAAGCAATACAAATGTGTAAGGTAGACAATGCGTCCCTTGTAACGCTCACCTGAATCCCTCGGAGGCGCAGGTCTGGGCTGGGGGTTCTCGGAGTCTGCTAGGGTCACGCGCAGGCCTCGAATGCCACCCTGGAAAGGCCCTTTCCTCACTGAGATCTTGATCTGGAGGGTGAGGTGTCTGCAATTATGAGAGCAAGAGGTTAATATGGATATATAAGCCTGACTGGGTAAGCTGCCTCCCCTTCCTGGTACTCCCAAGTAGTTCGTAGGCTAAATGTGCTCACCTTATGTAGGTGAAAGCGGAGCTCTCCATCCTGCGTCTGTGCAGGGGCGCCGAAGCCAGTTACTTCACTGGTTAATTGTCCAGCCTCTTGGTTGCAGAGGATGAAGATTTGGAGCTAGGCCGTTGTTAGCAGCACGAACGGCGGTTGCTTGAATATGGAGGTCCGGAGAGCGATGGAATGGCGAAGGTATTGCAGGCAAGTAAGTAGAAAATATCAATTCGAAGTTAAAAGCACTTCTTAATGTCTCTTTTCCTTTTTCAGTTCGCAGAAGCAGCTGGGTAGAAAAATGGATGTCGAGGAATGCGCCGAGGAGTGAGAAAGATGAGCGCTGCCCAAAACATGTGCGTATAGATGGAGTTTTGTATTTCTTAATGATGTCCTTTTGTTTTGCAGATGCGAGTAGCAGCGTCGGCGGAGGCGAGAAGAATGCAGTGCAGTTAAGGAAAGTTTCACGGAGGTTTACTAACCAATGTCTTTGCTTCCACAGGGTGCCGGAAAAATGGAAAGCTGCAGCCCGTGGCTTGAGATGCACCGATGGACTGGGTAAGTGCTGCGCTGGTTTTTATCTCGTGCTAACCTGGTGTTCTTTTCCCTTTTCAGATGCTGCTGAAGACGAAGATAGTATTTCAGAAGGTAAGATTGCTGATTTCTCTTCCCCAGATGCAGAAGTTGAAGATTCTCTGGAGCTGACACGGTGAGCGTCCTGCTGCTATTGCAGAATAACGCGAAGCACGTTGCTCTGATCGGGCGTGGTTTAAATAGCTTACTGGAGTGCTTAGGTGTCTCCTTCCACAGCAGCCTCGCCCAGGTTAGAAGTCCCAGCTTCCAGAATAGTTCCAGTATCCAGTCCCAGGGAGTGGTGCTGGCCACACCCAGAAGGTAAAGTAGTTCCAGCCATGGATGGATGAGGATTTCATCCTGCAGGTGAGTGAGCAGCATGGTCTGCAGCAGGTAGGTCCACCCAAGCACCATTCCTTACATCATGAGCCCGGCACGTCCTGTGCCGGGACTGGGTCCCCTTATGAGCCTGGCGCCACTGGCGCCAGGACAAGGTCCATAAGGCCCCTATGGGAGCCGATGGGTGCCTGGAAATGAAGTTGTGACCCAGCTTCTGAGGCAGTTGGGCTAAACCTGACTCCTTGGAGGCTGCGGTCATGACATCCCTTCAAACCCCAACCACAGATGAATCTAGCTAACCACAGAGGAAGACATTTCCGTTCTCCCCGGTCTTGTTAGAGGACATGAATACAGTACTATCCACCATCAACTGTACTTCCTGTTAAAATAAAATACTACCTCTGAAGCTTATTTTAGACAACACAGAGCCATGTGCCCCTTATCTCTGTAGAATAGTTATCGCTTCATTTAGGGACTGTATAGTACCTGTGACAATCAAAACCGTTACTGTCACACCGCTAGTTAAGAAACCAGGCCTAGACCAACAGGACCCTGCAAACCTATGCCCAATCACAAATTGCAATTTTCTCTTAAAAATCTTGGACAAAGTTGCCACAAACCAGGACTATGTTGAGAAGAACAATCTCCTGCACCCTCAGCAATCGGGGTTCAAAAGAGCACACGGAACAGAATCCACTTTACTGGACCTTCAAATTAGGATGCTTGGCATTGTAGATGAGGGAAAGGCTAGTATGCTAATACTTCTGGACCTCTCAGCACCTTTTGATTTGCTTGAAGCTCCGAGAGGCCCTGGAAAATTCTGGAAACTGCTGCCAAGAAGCCATCGACTGGGTAGGCTCCTTCCTGGAATACAGGTGTTCTAAGATCATATTGGATGCTCCTCCACCCTCAGGCCAGTCAATTTCGGCGTGCCACAAGGGCCTGTTTCTCACCCCTGCTTTTCAATCTCTGTTTGCGCTGCTTATGTACCTTATTGACTAGCTTGGGAGTCTTTTTTACAAAATTTTCTGATGATACTCAATTGATCATTGAGTTAAGCAGCTGCCACAACAGAGACAACAATAAGCTCTCTTGTATTTACAACTCTATTGAGGCTTGGATGAAAACAAACTGTGCTTCAATAGAAGCAAGACCGAGTTTATGACATTTGGCTCTCGCCACGACAGGGCTAAACTAGATCCTGCCTCTTCAGCCTTCAAAATCAAAGACTCAATGATGAAGGTCTCAGACAAAGTCAAGACACTAGGTGTTAACGTACAAGCATTGTTGAGAGATGATGCTCAAGTTGCATACCTGAAACGCAACTTTCAATATCACCAAAGACTCCTTAGACGAATTAGGCCCTTGTTAAGCCAACAGAATAGCTCCATCATCGCCAGAGCCACGATCCTGTCAAGACTTGATTACTGGAACTCACTTATGTTGGGAGCTAGTAGCAAATGTATCAAACAATGTCAGGTTAACCAGAATAACGTTGTCAGGACCGTTACAGGAAAATCAAGGAGAAAACATATTACCAGCGATAGAACATCTCTCCACAGACTAGCCATGTAAGATCGCATCACCTTTACATCAATGTCTCTTGTCCACCATTGTCTATTTGGAGTAGCCCCCACTTACCTAAAAAAACAATTTCCCTGTATGAGCCAAATCGTACTCTTAGACCCAGGGCCCAAGGACTAGTGAACATCAGCCATTGAAAAAAAAAAAACTGGGCTGTGCATGGCCTTCTCCTCTAAAGCAGCCACCAAATGGAACGAGCTGCCAAGTCACTTCAGACTAGAATCCAACTACCTACACTTCAGAAAGAAACTTAAAACTTTGCTATTTAAATAGTTGACTACTTAACTTCCAAGATAGAAATCAACCCCTTAACAATACAATGATACTCTAACTGCAACAATACCATGCTGTCCTGTTCTTTATGTTCATCCTTGTCTAACTGTAATGCACCCTGATGCCTGTGGCGCTAATGAATGAATACATTATTTTAGCTGGTGATTTGAATGCTGACTGTTTGAGTATAGGACCCAGAGAAAACTATAGGGGTAACAGAGTTAGGAATAGCCGGTTATGGGCAAATTTCTTTGAGGAGTGGAACCTATGTTTTACCAATGGTGCGATAGGAGGGAACATTCCAGCAGCCAAAACACAGAGCAGCAGAGTAATGTCCTCTACTGTAGATTACATCATAATGTCGGAACATCTACTCACTCACTGCAGAGATTGTAGAGTAGTCGTCAGAGGATCTAATGATCATATCCCCCTGTCAATATCCTTTGACTATAGGAATTTAAGCCCTGTAAATGGTACCTATGATATACCACTGTTGGTAAATCAAGGTGGGAATTGTGTACTGAAGTTCAGGCAGGATGGTGAACTTCTGAATCATAAATTAGAAGTATTAACCAAAAGCTCTGGCAATCACTTACATCGGCACTGACTCATCCGGGATCTTTTGTTGAATGTTTGTGGGAAACAATGAACCAATACAGAAATAAGGGCCTGTCCTTTCTAAACTCCCACATCGATATGATCAAGCAACAGCTGATCGGAAATAAAAAATGACATCAAGATATACGCAGACTGCAAAGAGAATGTTTGCACCAAGACGTGCTTGTGAAAGAAATTAAATCACTCTGCAACAAACTTCGAAATTGGTCTAGATTGCATAGATCAGAGAGGTTGAACATAGATGGCCATGACATGTTGAAAACTGTTATTAACTCTAACTCCCGAAATGTTTGGAGTTTGATAAATACTATAGTCACTGGGTACAATACATGGATGTACTTATATAGATTAAGGACACTCAACATTAGATATGTTTAAGGACAGGTTGGCGGCATGGCCCGCTATGTTAGTGATGTGATCATGAATGCAGGAGTGCAGGAAGAGAAATTGAGAGACAGTGACAGGTTAGAGACAAGGAAACATTGTTAGCTCGAAGGCAGATGAGAGATACTTTAAGAGCATAACACAGAGGCAATGAGGTAGTTTTTCAATTTGGCTTTGAATGAATCAGTGTGGAGTGATTCTCGGATGTCTGAGGGGAAGAGAATTTCATACGAGTGACACAAAAGCGAAAAAGAGCAGAGCAGAGATTATGAGAAGGCTTGCATAGTTTCACAGAGGAGCATTGACACAGTGGTGCCTAACCATGAATAGATTCTTGAACCAGGCGAAGATATTTAAATCTGGCCCTGTTTTGCATCATCAGCAATCTAGCCTGATGATGGTAAGAGGAAGTTGGTGTGAAGCAAGGGATTTCAAAAAGAGTCCTTGTAGTGAGGTTAATGATCTTTTCGAGAGGACAGAAAGCATAGTTGGGGAGAGCAAAGGGGATTCTGGCAAAGTGGTCCAGTTTAGAGAAGAAACAGTAGTTAAGAGTTGCTTGGCAGTGTTGAAAGAACAGAGGTGCATTCATGTCCTACTTTGAGGATGATTGGGCGAGTTGCCATTGCAGTTGTGGAGATAAAGGAAGAGAAGGTGTGAGAAGAGTCAAAGATGATGCTGATGTTTCCTTCTAATGAGGAGTAGGGAGGGAGTGCCAGGTGGAAACAAGATAGGCAAGGGAGGAGATGAGAGAGTGTTTGGAAGGGAAGAAAAGCACCTCTATTTTGGAAGAGGTAAACATCAGAAGTCCAAAGCCATGTATTATTTCATGGCAGAGGGAGTTAGAAATGTTGATACAGAGATCAGAGGGAAGTTAATGAAAAGAAGATTTGGGTGTCAGCCAAATAAAGATGGTATGAGAACCCAAGGTAGGAGATTAGTGCCCCAAGAGCAGAAGTGTAGAGTACAATGAGGAGTGGATTGAGTTGAGAAGTATTGTTCCAGGAGACATAGAGTAAGGTTCTATGTAATATTCAATCCAGGCAATGGCTCCATTGTGAATACCAACAAGTGATTGAGTATTAAGGTGATGATACTGATTAACACTGTCATTGGCAGTGTACAGGTCAAGGCGAATTAAGATAGAGGATGGGTTGGGATGTTTAGCAAAGTCGGTGAAGTTGGGGACATTCATGAGAGCAGTTTCTGTGGAGTGACAGGAGCAGAAACCAGCTTGTAGGTTGTCTTGAAGGCTGTAGATCTCTAAAAGAATTGTGAGATGGTTGAACTCAACCCTTCTGAGCACATTAGAGCAGTGCAGAAGGAGGGAAACAAGGTGAACCTTCATTGGCAGGTCCGGATATGTCCTTTGCTTTTTTAGGAGATGGTTGACAGTGGCCATTTTGAAAACAGAGTGAAAGCAAGCAGAGTTAAAAGGTAGTTTGAAGAGTTTATTAAGGTGAGCTGGCACTAAATGGACTAGGCTTAACTAGCTGAGGCGAAAGAGGGTCTGATGAGGAACGAGAGTGGGTATCCTTCATCAGTCAGAGATATTCATTCTTCAGTATTAGTGTGACTAAAGTGGGAGAAAGAGGCATATCATGATGGTAGAGTATGCAGAGTGTAGGATGTGGGAGGAGGGAGTGTGAGGAAGGTCAGGAGAGGGTCTCTAATTTTGAAAAATGTTACAGTAAAGTATTCAGCTATGTCATTAGCTGTGAGAGTGGAGTTGATTGTCATATGTTTAGGAGGAGTAAGTTCAGAGTGTGCTGTGTAGCCGACAAGAATGGTCGAGTGAGAGTGAATTAGGATGAGGTGTAATTCTCTTTGCACTATCTTAGGAGAGTTCTGGGCAGAGAAGTAGAGTTGCAGCTCCTCATGCGAGTGGGCATGCCTCCATTTGTGCAGCAGTCGGCATATCTGTGCGGACATAGTGCTTGAATGTAGTGAACCATGGCTGAGAATGGTGTGACTTAGAAGTGAAAGTTATCAGTTGGAAGTGAGAGAAGAATGAGTCATATAGTAGGGATTGGAATCTGGAGAAGGGAATGATAGTGGAAGAGTCATCTGGTGAGAATGAAGAGCGTGAGAACTGTAGGGCAGAAAAAAAAAGGAAGAATTGCATAGGGTTTACATTTACTTTCAGCAATAGATGTGGCAAGTGGTGAGGAGATGTCAAAGTGTGGAAAGGATAAGTTGGTGCAAACAATGGAATGATCAGATATGGATGGTGTGACAATATCAGTGGTTGAAGTGTACAAAAAGAAGTAGAGGAACTATGTTCCCTCCTGACCTGCCCTGCTCTCCACAAACCCCATCGCCATGCTGCTTCCCACGTGCAATAGAAATCCCTAAACAAATGTGCCTGCTGTTTAAGGGAGCATCGAGTGCAGTGCACTGAAGTGCAAGTTTCAACTTTTTACTCCACTTTTATTTGAAAAAGAAACCATTCTGTGGCAGTTACCTTTTAAAATAAAAGTGTAGGAACAGTGAAACTTAATTAAAAAAAGTAGAGGGGCACGACTCTCAACCGCTCCAGCAACCTTCGACCACTGGACAATATTATTAGTAGCAGTAAAAGAGGAGGATATGAATAAGAGATCAAAAGGTTTACCCCTGGTGTGAGTTGGCAAGTTATAAATAGCATAGAGAGCATGGTCACTAAGAAAAGGCTAGAAGTTATTGGTCTGGAAGATTAAAGTCACCTGAGAGAATGAGGTGATGGCTCATGGA
Organism: Ambystoma mexicanum; assembly: GCF_040938575.1. Classification (NCBI taxonomy): domain Eukaryota; kingdom Metazoa; phylum Chordata; class Amphibia; order Caudata; family Ambystomatidae; genus Ambystoma; species Ambystoma mexicanum. The sequence continues at coordinate 1,549,874,584 of NC_090929.1, forward strand.
AAGAAAATCAAGGAGTTATCCAAGTACATCAAAAAAGCCTCCAGTGGGACCAAGAGGGCAATAGATGGAGATGATGTAAACCGAGTGATGGGGAGCAATAGTAAAGATGGTGAATTGAAAAGAGGTAGTAGAGGATGCGGCATTGGTTACTTGTCAGGCAATGAGGCGTGAAGCGAGTAGGAGTTTGATGCCTCCACCTCTGCGAGTTATTGGCAGATATTGGCTTTGGAAAGAAATATGACACAGAGAGCCTTTTATAAATTGAAGAAACTGGAAACAAAAATAGTAAGGCGATTAGCACAGTAATGCTGACAAAAAAGTAGAGAATGCAAAAGCTTAAGACACTGAGGAGAACAAGAGACAAGAAGTGAGTTGAGAACAAAGATCTGGAAAGGGTGGAAGAGCGGCATGTGTACAATCCTTAAGGAATCTAAGACAGGTTGTGCTTCCTGGGGAACAAAGTCCAGTACCAGGGAAAGTATAGCTTAGATAAGGAGCAGAAGACTTAACATCTGTGCTAGATAGTGGTAAATTGATTCTAGAACCCAGAATAAAGATAGTCAAGACAATGAAAGAAAACCTGTACACTTGTGATGCATGCTGGAGAATATCTTCCAGTACCAAGGAAGGATGAATTTGGTAAAGAAGTCCCTTGAGCAGCACGTGAATCATCGGGATTTTGAGAAAAAAGCTGAACATATGTTGATTGATGCCCAATAACCAAGGCTGGTACAACAATAACAAGAAAGAGATTGCGTGCAGTAAAGCACTGGGCACAAAAACAACAATCAGCATGGGTCACTCTAAGATAGGAAGAATGCACTTGACCTATCTGTCATGAAGTCCATCATCCTGCCAAGTCATACATACATATTGAGAAATAATGTTTAGTGCACAGTTACAAAGCTGAAGACACCATCAATGTTCAAGAAAATGTGTCCTCATTTCAGGTTTGCTAGTAATTAAGTTGAAAATTCACTGAAACCTAAATACTGTTACTGCTACTTGTGGGTATTACCATGGGATTACAAGTGGTATTAATTCCACATTGTTGAAGTATATACGACTCAGTGGTGATTTAGCACTAGTGGATTTACCGCACAGTAAATATGCAGATTTTTGGTGGTAAAGTGGAGGATTTTTCTCCAGCTGCAGGTGAATCTGCCACCTTTATTCCAAAAATAGGCATATTTACCATGCAGTAATTATGCCAGTGGTAAATCGGGCCACAATTATAATTTAAAAGAATTGGGTAAAATGGCTGTAATTCCATTATCGACACAAAGTGACAGTGATGGAATTGCCACCACTTTTTACCCTTGCTGCTTCACTTGTAATGAGACTTATTGTGAGAATTAATTTGTTGCATGCTGGTACATGACGTCCAGTCCTCAGCTGAATCTAAAAGAGTTGTAAGGAACCAGGAGTAAGACACGGATACAGGGGTGTCATGAGGGTTGGCAAAGTCTTTTATTAACCAAAGTAAAAAGGGGTTTGCAGAACATCCTATCTCGGCCTCACTCCAAGAGGGACTTCCCTGCCTCTACAAAACTAAATGGTGTTGGTATCAGAATGTCCAAAGTAAAATTCTCCCTCCTGTGTCCATATCCAAACCTGTCCCTTACATGCTAATATAAATATAAAGTGAAAAGGGAAATGTCTCTCAGCTGGCCACTCACAGCTCTTCTCCAAAGCTCCAACATAAAATTCCAAAGAAAGGTGCTGAAAACAAACCACAGTTCCACAAGTCTCGGAGGGGCTTCCCTTCCCCTTAGTTTCTGTAGGTTTCATAAAGTTCACACTTCCAAAGGGTATGAATCTTCCCTTGACCTTTTCCAGATTTCTACAATTCACAATCTCAAGGGGTTTAAGTCTTCCCTTGAGCTTTCCCAGATTCTCACAATTCACAATCTCAAGGGGCATTACTCTTCCCTTGAGCTTTCCCAGATGTCCACAAGGTCAAAAAGCAGCTCCACTTCTCTTAGCCTCTTGATAGCACCAGGGGGGAATGTTTCCCTGGTCACAATATGTCTCAATTCCAGTTCCAGGGGGATTGACTTGCTTCCCCTGGATTCTGCACACTCCAGATAACTCAGGAGGAGTGATAGTGAGTCCCAAACGCTCCTTTATCTGTCTGGTACACTCTCCTATTATGCCTTCAATGATTTAGATCAAAATATTTGGGGATGGGTCCCAGACTCGCAATCTCTCTGCCTGGTATATTCTCCTGCCAGGGCTTTATTGACTTGCTTATATGTGTTTAGGTGCAGGTCCTATACTCGCAATCCTTCTGTCTGGTATACTCTCCTGCCAGGGCTTTCTTGACTTGCTATCTGTTATTTAGGTGTGAGTACTAGAACAAACTTTCCTTCTTTCTCAATGTTAAACATTTCCAATATTTGATGTCTGCTTTGTTTATACATTGATTGGATCCTCAACCCGTTCTCATCTGCCTTTGTTTCTGTCAACAAATGTCTCAGCATTCCATCTCCCCTATTAGGGCTCACCAAGTTCATACAATTCTGTTTTAACGGTATGCAATTAACACCACAAAGCACATGCGCATCCCAACTTTCCTCTAGGGGGTCACCATCTTCACTCTGAAGCTTCGGCATCCTCTGCAGCCCTTGGTTCTCCCAGTGGCTTGCTTCCTTGTCTGACAAGTGTCTTGTCGGCTCTCTGGTTTACATGATTCCCTGGACTTCAGTTGATCCATTCATGGCTTTCACACTTGGGACCTCCTGCTTCAGAGCTTATTCTGATGGCACTGGGAGCTTCCTCATTCCGTGCTTTTGAATGTCCCAGCACCTATCAAATTATCCCAAAAACTAAAGCATGTATCTTGTTTCTCAGCCTCAGCAATATTCATCACTCTAGTCCTCCTCATCTCAGTATTGTCAGACATTTGCAATTAAGCATATGACAGACCTTTGCTATTAGTCATGACTAGATATCTTTTCTAACATTACAATATGCCATGGAGTATTGGGGGATATACAGGGTTGTTGTCAGGCTCTAACTGAAGAGGGGATGCCATGATCCACCTAGAGAGTACACTCCACTCCCATGAGGGTCATCACCACTCATGTGGCCCTCCCTCAGATAGCCGCCCCCAGTGTCAGGATCAGGTAGCTTCTGCCTTTCCCTTGCCACAAGAGGAGAGGCTTGCCCTGGAGTGACAGTGATGACATCACTAGATTCAGTGTCTGCTACATGCTGCGACTTGAAGTCCAATACTCAGTGTAATCTAATGAACATTGACAGATTTCAAGTGTTGCATGCTGGAACTCAAAGTCAAATACCCAGGCACGTCTCTTGAACAAGTATTAGGATCTTTGTGAGAAATAATTAGTTGCATGCTGGGACACAAAATCCAATATCCATCTGAGTGCAATGAATTGTATAACGTATAGTTTGTTGAATGCTGAGAGATAGAATCCAATACCCAGTCAAATGCAATGACCATTGTGCAAAATTATAAGGTACATACTGGACACTAAGTCTAATACCCAGTTCAGTCTAACGTGTATTGTGAAAGACAAGATGCTGCATTCCCTGACTTCAAGTATAAACAAATCTTCCAACATTGTTATAGATCCATTGTTGCAAGTTGGGACAGAATGTTCTGTAGAAAGATAGGAGGATTGGGGGTATACAGGGGTGTTGTCAGGCTCTAAGAGCAAAGGGAGACACTATGTTCCACCTAGCAAGTCCACTTCACTCCCATGAGCTCAGTCTAATGAGTATTGTGAAAGATCAGATGCTGCATTGCCTGCTTCAAGTATAAACAACTCTAACACCACTGTTATAGATCCATTGTTGCAAGTTGGGGCAGAATGTTCTGTAGAAAGATAGGGGGATTGGGGTTATACTGGGGTGTTTTCGGGCTATAACGGGAAAGGGGATACTATGTTCCACCTAGCAAGTCCACTTCACTCACATGAGCTCAGTTTAACGAGTATTGTGAAAGATCATATGCCGCATTCCCAGACTTCAAGTATAAACACATTTCACACCATTGTTATAAATCCGTTGTTGCAAGTTGGGGCAGAATGGTCTGTAGTGTAGAAAGATAACTGTGAGATGCTAAAGAATGATTACTGCCTAGCAGCATGGATGAAACGGGAATTGTAACATTGGTGAAACGTTTTTAAACTAATGAGGGAGAGAGAGAGAAAGAGAGAGAGAGAGAGAGAGAGCTAGAGAGAGAGAGTAGAGGGAGAGAGAGAGCGAGAGAGATAGAGAGACTGAGCGAGAGAGTGAGACAAAGAGAGAGAGTAACCCCACGCATAGCAGGAAATCACAGGATTCCTGCTACATTTCAAATAAAATAAAGTAATGTATACTTTAATATGGGAATCCCATTGCTTATATTATCAGACAATCATCACAGTACCATATTGAGAATGTTCCTTTGTCAATCTAATGAGTGTTAACCTGTGACTTCAGGAAGATACTTAAACATCAGGACCCCAATCTCTTTGGACTCCAAAAACTTTGGAGAGTGTCAATCTCGTTGCCATTCAAAGTCAGTTCTGCCTTCACTGTGATATTTGGGGTTTTATTATTGTTAGGGCTATGATTTTTCAGCAAAGACTTGTACGTGTGTATCCCTTTGCTAGAAGTATCGTTATCTCTAAACTCAACAGAAACTATTCTACATTCATCATCGATGGGAACATGATTAAGGTCGCTAAAGAAGTAAAAACTGTAGGTTTTTACCTTGACTCAACTCTCTCCTTCACCAAACAGATGAATTCACTGGCCTCATCCACGGCCTATACATGCAAATTAATACGAGCCGGTAAACAATTCCTGTCAGAAGACAGCTGTCTTATTCAAGTTAGGGCCCTCATCTTATCAAAATTAGACTATTGCAACTCCCTTCTTATAGGGCCTTCCAAACAAATAATCAACAGAATACAAGTGCTCCAAAACAATGCACTTAGAGCGGCTCTAAGTATCCCGAGAAGAGCACATATTTCTGAAATAAGACGCAAACACAAATGGCTCTCCACCATAGAAAAAATCAACCTTAAAACTGTATCCCTCATCCATAAATGCCTAAACAACAAAGCCCCCCATTACCTTATAGAATGATTTACTACAAAAATACAAAAAACCTGACTAGACTCACTAGAACAGCCAGCCCTAACTCCCTTTTAGTGCCCAGATTTAAACTAACCACTATCGGAGGTTCCAGCTTCCCTTTCAAGGCAGCTCTATTGTGGAACTCCCTAGCCCAGGCACTTAGATCTGACCTAACTTTCAATAAATTTAGAACAAACACTATAAAATGGCTTACCGAAAAGGCCATATAACTGTCACTCTCCCACCCACCACTACATGCATTTCACCTTTTATAGACTTTTACTATGCAAATGTTAACTATAATTTGAATGTGCGGCTGCATATTTTTCTATTGTTCTGTTGTTCTGTTTTCTGTCATAAGCTGTAACCGTAACCTTGCTGCATCTAAGCTGTAAACCTCCTTGTCTTATGCGCCCTGATACTCAAGGGTCCGGCACGCACAACAAATAAATAAACAAACAAACAAACAAACAAGTACTTTCTTTGTTAACTGAGCGACATCTGGCCACTGGTAAAACGTGTGCCCCTTTTTCCACTGCTGTTCACAAATGAATTTGTGGATGCAGTCTTTACAAATTGTTCCTCATAAAAAGACATGAATGTGTTCTATTTTGGAAATGAAAAGATACCTGTTGGACTTGCCAGACCATGACTTATTGCCACAGCCGCTCCATTTTAAGTGTGGGACATGGAACTGCGGGGACGAGTTTCATGAACACAATAGAATGGAGCAGGGGCACGAGTGCAACCCTCTACCCTAGAGAAGGGACAACACAAAAAAAAAAGAATAGTTTAAAATCGTCTTCACGTGCGACTCCAGCCTCTAAGTGCAGGGCAGGGACAGGGTGTTGAACCCATGCTGCTCAGTGTAGTCTTCTTTCCAAGACCAGTGTGTTGTGCCTGAGCTTACTCCCTCAGCAATATAGAAAGCAAAACAGCATCCTCCTAATCACACTTGTCAACGCAGGAAATAAATAGAAGTTATGATTAAGAGCAATATCATTGTGCACTGTTGTTTTAGTGTGAAGGAAAAAGGGATCTGGGAGAATTCACTTCAGTGGAATTTTTACTTCTGTATTACTACGGGGGGCGAGCAACACCCCATGCTCCGATTCTCAATCAATCAATACTACTCTATTACGTACTCCGCCACAAAAATGCATACAGGACACGTGTAAACAATTTAATATACATTCCACTTTGATTAACACAGTCCCAAAAATTTCAAAACAGGATCAATATCTGAACCAATAATTGGCAGTCACCCTAAGTATACCAAGAATAAAATAGTCGACCAGACGCTTCATCACTATACATCACAGTATATAAATACAAGAAATTGACTAAGTGATATAAAATATGTAATTCCAATACTTATTCATAGGGAGAATGCAATGTGAAACTAAGAGCAAACGGCATGAGGTAAACTTCCCATGTGTGTCAATGGTTGTAGTCGCAGGGAACCGTGGAGCAATTGCATATGCAATTGTTACCCTCTACCTACAATGGATTACAGACAGTAATTTTTTTTAATTATTTGTTTTAATCAAATAAATGATTTTTACAAAACGTTATCCGCAGTAATACGTTAGCTTTCAAGTTTATTTAATTTTCACGGATTTAGCTTGCATTTTCAGGCGATATGCAGCCCTTTGATTTTTTTGTTGATCCGATACATCGTGTCGAGACCTTATTCAAGGGTGGTTTCAAGTTGACTCAACGCATGTTGGAGGATTTTTGTTGTTGCCGTTAGCCACGTCGGCCTATCGCCGCTGATCATCCTTGACCACCAGCAGAGTTCCGGCTCCAGGGATGGATCAGAAGCAAAGTATTGCATATGGTGATTCCTTAATTTGTCTGTTTCCCTGCAGCTGAGGAGAAGATGCCGTATTGTTTCCTTTTCGTTTGGGTTGTGACATAGTCGACAATTACTCATATCTGAAAGTCCTCTAATAGCTTTGATCTCATTCGTTGGGAGCAGGTTGAGCCTTGCTCTTAGGAGGCAATTTCTGGCTTGTCTGTTCGGGAATTGTTTTATGTAGCCCTGAAGTTTGTTCAATTTTTTTGTATTAGGCGGTAGGTGGTGAGTTAGTTTGTTTTCTGATGCTTTGTCCAGGGTCTGTATCCAGTCGAGCTCTTTAATTTTCCTCTGGATCTTTGATGGATTTGAGAGCAATTCCTCTTCGTCGCTCTCAATTGATTTGAGTAGTGCGAGCTTTTCGTTCCTCCAACTTTGTAGCACCCTATTTGTGCCGGTATCCAGCTCGGATTTTATTAGTTTGTACAGAATAGGGCTCGTCGGTAATAGACATTTTCTGTAGAGTCTTAAGGAGTTGCAGTTCATTGTCCCTTGTAAGGATAGTAAGCTCAGTTCTCTGCGGATAGAGGCAACAGGCGTGGAGGAGGGCAGCCCAAGCACTGTTTTCCAGTAGTAGGCTTCCAACTTTGGCCAGATGACGGACGGTAAGTGCAACATGGCTTCCGCTCCATATGTTAACTAGGGGACTGCTTTTGATTTATAAAAGTTTAAGGCTGGGATTGTTGAAAAACGTCCAAACTTTTGATCAATGGCTTTGCCTTTGGTGGCTAGCGTCCTGATTTTTGTTTAGAGTGCTTCCTGCATGGCTAGATCTTTTTTGGAACTGTCCAGAGTTATGCCCAGATATTTGAAGCTCTGGACCTTTTCTATCAGCGACGATCGATAGTACCATTTGGTTCTGTCACATTTCTTTGCTGATCTTTCAAAGATTACAATTTTAGTTTTTCCCTTGTTTACTTCTAAATTATTTGTTGTAGCGTAAGAGAGAAGATTGTCTAGCTGACGTTGTAAACCAACTGGCGTCTGATCGATTAAAATTAGATCGTCAGCATAGAGGAGTCTACTTATTCTTTGATCCCCTAACTTTGGAGGGAACATTCTAACTGATGCTTCTGAAAGCTGGTAGTCTCCAATGTATGCCAGAAAGATTGATGGGGCCAATGGGCATCCTTGCTTGACTCCTCTGTTTGTCGAGATGGATGACGAAAGTGTGCCTTTACACTTTAGTCGGACTCTAACAATAGTGTTCGTGTGAAGGGCTTTGATGGGTTCCAAGATTTCTTTTGGGCAGGACCAAGCTTCGAGTTTGTTCCATAGGAGTGACCTGTCAACTCTGTCGAAAGCTTGGGTGAAGTCTTTGAACGCCAAGTATAGCCCAGGACCCCCTTCCATCATTCTACTTTTGAGCACACTCAGCGTCAAGATGTTGGCAGTGGTTCCCATACCTTTATTGAACCCGGATTGAAAATGGTTGTTGCATGGGGCCTCACTGGCCCAAGATTGAAATCTTCTCAGTAGTAATGAGCCATAGACCTTTCCAATTGGGTCGAGCAAGGCAATTGGTCGGTAATTTAGAGGGTTGTTGGGATCTCCTTTTTTGTAAATGGGGATAATGGTGGCAGACGTCCACGATGTTGGTATCGATTTAGACTCTGCGCATCTTGCGAAGACTTTGCTGATGAATGTTGTCCACTCAGCAGGGAAGGCTTTCAGATCGATGTTGGTAATACCCTCCGGTCCAGGAGCTCTTGAATTTTTCAGGGTGGTTATTAGCTCAAAGATTTCTTCTTTGTCGTCAAGTTTATCCTAAATGCTGGTGCTTGGCAAGGGATTAGGTGTTTGGCTGACAGACGGGAGTTTGAAAGTTTCTTCAATGTATTCTTTCCAAGAACTTTCACCGATTGTGTTTTGGGTGCTGGTAGCCTTCTTCGTTGATGTAGAGTTTAATAGCAACCAAACTTCTCTCGAGTTTTTTGTGCAGATAGATTTGATAATTTCTTCTGAGTCCTGTTGGTATAAGTTCAACCGATGGGTTCATAGCCATGCGCAGTAAGTGGTTTTACGTCATGCCTGGCCTTTTCCACTTTGTCACTGTTTAACTTTAGTGCATCTCTCAGAGCTTTCCGGTAGCTCTGTCGTTTTTCGACTACCATTGTGTCGTAAGTGTGGCTTTTGGACTCAGGCGGTGCGTGCATCTTTAAGCAAGCTTATTGTATGCTGTTAGCAGTGGGCCATAGTCGGTCTTGTTGGGTTGGTTCACGGATTTCAGATTTTTATAGTTATTCGTCAAATCGTTGATATCTTTTGCTGAAAGTCGAAGTCTATTTCCTTGTATGTTTAGTTCTAACTGAAAATCCAGTTTCTCCACAGGGTTGGTAAAGCTCTTCCAAGTAATGGCTAAGAGGTTGTGGTCACTAGCCTTCGTTTGGATTTCCTCAAAAGATGTAATCAGGTCCAAGAAAGTTCTTGAGGTGAATATATGGTCGATTGTAGATTCAATCGTGCCGATTGACCATGTTGGAGGACGTTCCGTGTTGGGAAAGACTGTGTCAAGATTTTGTAGTTTTCTTGAGTTCATTAGTTTGTGCCACAGTACCCCTCTATGGTCAGCTGGCGTAAGGCTTGTTTTGGGTTTTTGCAGGGGAGCTGTTGAATTTAGATCACCACATATCAATAGATTTGATACTTGATGGACTGCCAAGATTTCATCAATTGCTGTTTCAAGTTCCTTCAAAAAGGTGGCGGGTTCGATTTTTGCCGGATTCCAATAAGTATTTAAGATGGCCATGGGTGTAACTTTAGTTTCCAAATCGCTGTCCTGTTTATGCGTCCATGTTAGGAGAACTATCAGCAAAGACTGATTGGCTGTCAGTACTTTCATCAGCTTTAATCCATGGCCTATACGGATTGCCGTTAGTAGTCCCGATGATGGGCGCCCCCTTATGCTCTTATTCGCCGAAGCCAGGATTATTTCATAGCCGTCCAGTGAAGGTTGTTTCACAAGCCATGTTTCTTTTAGACATAAGATGTCATAATCACCCAGGTTGACATCTCCTGTAACTGTTAAATGCTGGAAGCCCCTGGTGTTCCAGGAACCCAGTCTTATGTTATGCAATGTAGGAGTTCGATGTTCCCTGTTGCCGTGCAGTTGGGGCTTGAATTGCTATTTGTTTTTTTTTGCTATAAGGGCTTTAGGCAGCCAGGCCCAGAGACCCGAGACAGACAGAGGTTTTGTGCTGGTCTTTTCGTCAGAAAGAGCAAGTTGGACTTCTTGTCTGATGGTTTTTTCTAGGAGAAGAGGAGTTGTGGATATTTCCTTTTCTCATTGTGTAGTGTCCCTGTTTGCTCTTGCATCAGTCTTTTCTAGTTCTCTCGTGTGGTTCTTATGAGTCTTTCTCATTTCCCTCATTACTTGATGAGAGCATGAGGGCTCTGAGGGTGATACGACTCGTGTATCAGATTGGGAAGTTTGTCTATTTTCTTTCTGTTCCGTGAGAGCATAACCCAATCTAAGCAATTCGTCTGCCTCTTTGCTTAGTAACTCTTTGGTCGTTTTAGATGAAATATGCAGATAGGTTATTGCTCTGCCGTTTTTATGGCTTGGGTCCACAATCTTCAGGTCTTCAGTTGTTATTGCCCTCAGATTGGGAACATAGTGGAACAGGGTTAGCACAGATCTTCTATTTAGGATCACATCATCATGATTTCCTTTAATTTGTTCTAATTTTAGGCGCCACCTCCATTCCGGCGTTGATTTTATTACTCTATGGTATTTTTCTGTTTGCGATCGATGTCGATGCTCGGGCGCAGGTCTCTTGTGCGAACGTAAATAGGTTGATGAAAGCCTTGTCTCCTTCTCGTGATTACGAGTTTCTCTGAGCGTTTTTGAACTGTGTCTAGCTGGTGAAGCTCTCTCCACTGAATACACCCGAGTAGGAGATCGTGAAGGCCTTTTCATTGGTGGTTGTTGCGATTTGCCAAAAACTTTTTCCATTTTTCCTCCTTCTTTGTCGGCCGTAACTCTTCTTATTATGTTTTTGCAGCGCTCTTCAAGCGTCAGAAATGGAGAGGTTTGGGCCAAGGTGTCTTCAGGTGTACTCCGTGATGGACTATCTGGAAAGGCACCAAATGTCACTTTGCTTTCCGGTGAAGGTCGCATCTTGCTTGAGGGAGCTAGCAGGACTATGTCCTCTAGGTGCTGACTGAAGTTCATGAGGCTTTCGTTTACCATAAAGTCGTCTAACGATTTGCGTGATTGTGAGGCTTTGTTTTGCTCTCCACATGTTGTTGAATGTTTAGCTGAGTTACTAATAGGTAAACATACGGTTGGCAATTGAACTTCTGTTGTTTTCTTTTTAAGACTGGTTGATAGAGTTTGAGGTTCCTTGGTTACGGAAGGTTTCTTTCCTGTTGTTGATGGTCTTTCTGGTTGGTGGCCCTTTTTTGTGAAAATCTGAAAGGGGTGATCCGAGTTCACAGGGTGCAAATCTGTGGTCTCGTCTATGATTAGAAGCACTTCTGTGCTTCTGCAGTTTTCTGCCCCAGTTACGGTCTTTTTAGTTGGTGGTAGGACCGTTGACTTTAATTGGATTTTCTGCACGCTTGATGTAGTTAGGTCGATGTGTGATGTTATTTTCTCGGCCTTGTCGTTCATGGGTTTGGCCACAGGCCGCCCGTCGTCCAGGGGGCCTTGTGTACCATCTAGGGTCTGTTTTGGCAACTTGTGGTGGGATTCGTCATTGGACTCTTTTTGACGGTCCGCCTGTGCCATTACGTAGCCTTCAGGATAAATCAGTTTTGTGTGTATCATTGCCTGGAGTGTCGTGTGGTCCTTTAAAGTATCGTTCATGGATTCATAAAGTTTTGTGAAGGGAGCTAATGCTATTGTCATAGCCGACATAATGGCGAAGATATCCGTTTTTTTTAAGGAGTTTCGTTTACCGGTGGTAAACCTTGAGTAGTTGACTTCCTGGGTGTAAGAAAAGGTGGCTGGGCAACACTCGATGATTTTTGCTGATGAGTGTTTGCAGAGTTGTCCAAGGAGAGTCTTCTGTTCGGTGGGCGCTGGTAGGAGAAGGACAGACCCTCTTCCATTCTGTCCCGTTGTAACGCTCACCTGATTCCCGCAGAGGCACCGGTCTTGACTGGGCGAATACCGTATCTTCAAAGGTGATGTGTAACACACGGTTGGCTCTTTGGGCTGGACCTCTGTGCACTGTATGTCTGACTCGAAGAGTAAGATGTCTTAGGTAAGTGAACGCCAAGCTCTCCATCTGCCTCGGGGCAGGGTGCCGTAACCAGTTTCTTCACTGGATAAGGGTGCAGGCCTCTTGACCTCAGAGGACTGCTGTCCGTCGTTTACTGCACGAACTGTAAGTTCCGAGTATTCCAAATGTCTTTAAAAGTCTTTTGTAATGATGTCTCTTGTTTTGCAGGGTTCCGGCGATGGCGGATGACGGGCTGAAGTGAGTTGAGGATGGAACCCGTGTGAGGAATAGAAGCGCCTGGAAGCACGTAAGTAAGCGCTTGTTGCCTGCTTCACGATGCGCACTAACTGTCCTTTTATCTTGCAGGTACAAGTTCGGAGCTGCTGAAGGGTGCCGGAATACCCACTGGGTTCGGCGTGGGTAGGAGTAATGGCACGTGAGTAATAAAGTTACCCAATGTCTTTAAACGCACCTTCTTTTGTCTTTCAGATGCGGGATGCAGCGCCGAAGGCCTCCGGAGCGTGCGAAGAGTTGGTAAGCTTTTGTCTTTCAGATGCCGGAATGCAGCGCGAAGACCCCTGGAGCACGCGAAGAGTAGGTAAGCCTTTGTCTTTCAGATGCCGGAATGCAGCGCGAGGCGTTGGTGACAGCCGATGGACCAGGTAAGAGAAGCGCTGTCACTGAAGACCGTAATGCTAACCGGTTCTTTCTTGTCTTTATAGGTGTTGCTGAAGACTGGATTCAGGATGGTAATCCTTTTTCCCTTAGGCCCAGGATCAGATGCAGAAGACACGATGAGCGTTCTGCTGCAGAGGGTGCAGAATAACGCAAAGCAAGATTCATCCATCGGGTGTGGTTTAAATAGCCTCCTGTGGTACTTAGGTGTCTCCTTCCACAGCCTCGCCTAGGTAAGAAAAGAGTTTCTGCTTTCCAGAAGAGTTCCAGTGTTCTGAACCTAGGGAGTGGCTCCTGCCCCACCCAACAGGAAAAGTAGTCCCAAACAGAAGAGGATTAGAGGCTCAACTGGCAGGTAAGTAAGCAGCATGGTCTGCTGCAGGTAAATCCACCCAAGCATTATGAGCCCGGCGCTTCCAGCGCTGGGACTGGGCATATTTATGAGCCTGGTGCCACTGGCGCCAGGACAGGGTCCAAAAGGTCCCAATTGGGACTGGTTGGCACTCGGAACCTTGGTTATGGGTCTGCTTCCAAGGGAGTTGGGTAAGTCCTGACCTTTTGGAAGCAGAGATCATGACAGCACCCCCCCTCAAGGCCCCTCCCAAACCGGGCTTCTCCAGGGGTTTGGGCTTGTCAGGAAATGTTCGATGGAATCTTTTGGTTAGACGAGGAGCGTGGACATATTCTGCAGGTTCCCAGGATCTTTCTTGGGGGCCGTAGCCTTTCCAGTCAATTAAGTAAAATAGTTTAGATTTGGAAATCTTGGAGTCCAGGATGCTTTTGACTTCAAACTCGAGTTCTCCATCAACTAGGATAGGTTTTGGAGATTTAGTTAGTCGGGTTTGAGGTTGCACGGGTTTTAATAGAGAGATGTGGAAGACCGGATGTATCTTCATGTGAGGGGGCAAGTCCAACTTGACCGCTACTGGGTTTACTATGGTAGTGATGGAATAGGGACCCAGGTATCTTGGGTTGAATGTGCGTGGTCCTTTTAGAGGTAGATATTTGGTGGATAACCAGACTTGATCTCCTACTTGATATTGGGGGGCTTCCTTCCGATGTTGATCTGCTCCTTACTTGTATTGTTCCTTAGCCCTTTGAAGGTGTGAAACGGCTTCCTTAAAGGCTTGGGTGATTGTAGAATGTAGGTAGTCTACTGCTGGTGTTCCAAGATCTTGGAGTGGATCCAACTCCGAGGTTCGAGGGTGACTGCCGTATAGAAGAAAAAACGGGGTTTTCCCAGTTCCCGAGTGGACAGAGTTATTGTAGGCATATTCGGCTATCCAAAGGATACCTTTCCAAATTTTTTCAGTTTGTTGCAGCATGCAGCGTAAATACTGTTCCAGAGTTTGATTGGTCCTCTCGGTTTGTCCGTCGGTTTGAGGGTGGTGACTGGTCGATAGTCTCACATCAATTTGAGCCGACCGACAGCAACTTCGCCAAAAATGAGAAATGAATTGACTACCTCGATCCGAAATTAGAACTGAAGGAAAACCGTGCAGTCGGACGATGTTTTCGAGAAATTCTCGGGCCAGAGTTGTTGCTGTTGGCAAGCCTTTGAGTGGAATGAAATGCGCCATCTTGGAGAATAAGTCCACGATTACTAGGATCGTATTGTATCCGGAGCATGGAGGTAGATCGGTGATGAAGTCCATAGAAAGCGTATGCCAAGGGCGAGGTGGGATGTCAATAGGGCGTAAGAGGCCGGCTGGTTTTTCCTTTTGACTCTGTTTTGGGCGCATACTCCACAGGACATTATAAAGTCTCTGATATCTTTTTTCCAAGACGGCCACCAGAAGTAGCGCTTGATCTTTTCTGAGGTTTTGGCCATACCGGGATGTCCTTCCATTAAGGAATCGTGATAACAAGAGATTACCTTTTTCTGTAAATCTGTGCTGGGCAGGTATAATCGTTCTTGGAAATACAATAAGTTGTCCTTCACTGCAAAGTCCTTTCCCTGCAGATGCCAATTCTGTATGTCTGCTGGAGTTACAAGTTGCCTGGCTTTATCCTTAACTTCCTCTATGGATTGTGTGGCGATTACACCCAGAATTCTTTGTTCGGGAATGATAGGTACAGGTTTAGGGTTGATCAAGTGTTCTTCCACTCCCATCCGAGAAAGGGCATCAGCTTTACCGTTTTTTGTACCAGGTCGATAGGTAATAATGAAGTCAAACTCGGCAAAGAATAGTGCCCAACGGAGTTGTCTAGAGGATTGGGCTTTTGCAGTTTTCAAATATTGCAGGTTTCGGTGATCCGTAATCACAGTAACGGTGTGTCGGGCCCCCAGAAGATAATGCCGCCAAGCCTTAAAGGCAGACTTGATAGCCAGAAGTTCCTTATCAGTAATAGTGTAATTGATTTCGGGAGGCGAGAATTTGCGGGACCAAAATGCCACGGGATGCAACTGATTGGTTACTGGGTCCTTTTGTGATAGAACTGCCCCCATGGCAAGGCTCGAAGCATCAGTTTCAACGATGTAGGGGAGTTCGGGGCGAGGATGTTTTAAAATTGGTGCAGAGATAAATTTAGTCTTCAAATTCTGGAAAGCTTGATCCGCCTCGGTAGACCATTCAAAACGTTTGTTTTTCTTTAACAAGGCGGTGATGGGCTGGACTATTCGAGAGAATTCGGGGATAAACCTGCGGTAAAAGTTAGCGAAGCCTAACATGCTTTGAACACCTTTTACGGAGGATGGTGATGGCCATTTGAGAATTGCATCGACCTTCTTTGAATCCATACGCACTCCGCTAGGTGATAATATGAATCCCAAGAACTCAACTTCAGTCACGTTGAAAACACATTTTTCCAACTTGGCGAAAAGTTTGTGTTGACGCAATCTCTCAAGGACCATTTTCACATGTTTCCGATGTTCAGATTCCGATGAAGAATAAACGAGGATGTCGTCAATGTAAACAACAACACACACATCTATGAGCTCTCTGAGGACATCGTTCATAAAATATTGAAAGGCGGCCGGGGCATTGCAAAGTCCGAAGGGCATGACCTGATATTCAAATAGCCCATACTTGGTGCGGAAGGCCGTCTTCCATTCATCGCCCTCTTTTACTCGTACCAAGTGGTAGGCTCCTCTAAGATCCAGCTTTGTATATATGCATGCATTTCTGACTTGGTCCATGAGTTCAGGGATCAAAGGTAACGGATATCTATTCTTAACGGTGATCTGGTTCAGGGCACGATAATCTATACAAGTTCTAAGGTCCCCTTCTTTTTTTGGAACGAAGAACAAAGCTGAAGAAGCAGGGGACTTGGAAGGACGAATAAACCCATTTGCTAGGTATTGATCCAGGTATTGTCGGAGGTGAAGGTTCTCAGGCTCGGTGAGGGCATAAATTCTACTACAAGGAGGAGTAGATCCAGGTATCAGGTCTATCTGGCAGTCATAAGACCTATGAGGAGGTAGAGAGTTAGCCTGATCCTTCCGGAAAACATCTTGGAATTCTAGGTATTCGGGAGGTAACTGGGGAGTCTCCGAAGAAATTGCTGCCAGTGCAACACCAGGTGGAGGGTGACAAGTAGAGACACATTCTGGAAACTGAACCATTCTTGCTCGCCAATCGATCTGAGGATTGTGTTTCTCTAACCAAGGTATTCCTAGAATAATCTGGAACTGAGGGGCCTTGATCACATCGAACACGATCTTCTCATGGTGTCCATCTTGACTTACTAGCGTCACTTCTTGAGTGGTATGCGTTACTGGTCCGGAGGCTATCTCCGTACCATCCACCGTAGTAATGACATCCTTTACAGCCTTGGGACAAAGAGTTAGATTCATCCTCAAAACCATTTCATGATCCACATAATTGCCGATGGCACCGCTGTCGACGTAAGCTTCAATCGCATGTAATCGATCCGGATGATCAGGGCTAATGAGGACCATAGGTATCACGAAATGCGAGGTCACGGAACTCGTTTTAACGCTCGGCAAGAGGACCTCTATTCTTGTCGGGCGAGGTCGTTTCCCTGCTCAGAGTTTGTGACCTTGGTAACTGCAGCTCCTATTGCCTTCGTGGCTGGTTTCACCGGACAGTCTCGAAGAAAGTGCCCTGAGTTTCCGCAATAGAGGCATAATTGCAACTGTTTTCTCCTTTCCCGCTCCTTTTGTGTGAGTGGTCCTTTCAGGCCCCCTATTTGCATGGGTTCCCCGGAGTCTACTCCTTTGGAAGGAGTTGGTGGTTTGGAAAATACTCGAGCATCAAACTTGGAACGATCGGCCTTCCTGTTCTGCAGTCTGTGATCTATTTGAACGACTAAGTCTATATAGTCCGAACAGTCTTGCGGGGGATTCACTACTTGGGCTAACACATCTTTACATCTTTGAGCTCTCCACGTAGACCTCTATAAAACAGCATAATCCTTTTGTCCTCAGGCAATTGAGTTTCCACTATCAGTCTGTTGAAAGACGCAATATAAGCCAAAAGGTCTTGATTACCCTGTCGCAACGAAAGAAGCTCATTGTCCAAGGCCTGCCCCTGTGAATGTCTTGCGAACAGTCTTTCCATACTGAGCTGAAAAGCTTGAAAATCATAAAGAACCGGATCATCTTGATTAACTAGAGGGATCGACCAGTCTGCCGCATTGCCACTAAGGTACGAAAGCACGAAAGCTACTTTCGCTTGATCAGTTGGAAAGGCTGCTGGCCGGCATAAGAAATGCAACCGGCACTGATTAATAAATACTGCAAACCTCTTTGGGTCACCAGAAAATCGTTCGGGCGGAGCCAGAGGTACATTCCCAGGTAGGTTGATTTGCACTGGATTCATAGAGGATGTTGAAGGAAGATTTGCCCCTGATGCGGGTAATGGGGTCTGTCCGGCTTGTGACTGTAGCAATTGTCTAGCGAGATCGTCTGTTCGCTCCTTGGAAATGATCAGTTCCCTTCTTAGAGCGTTCGTTTCCTGACGGGCTGCATGCACTTCTGCTCTTAGTTCCCCAAGTAACTGGGCTAGCTGACCGGTATCCGAGGTTTCCATAGCGCCTGGGCGGGAGTTTTGCGGTAGGCTTTGCGTTCTGTAACGCTCACCTGATTCCCGCAGAGGCGCCGGTCTTGACTGGGCGAATACCGTATCTTCAAAGGTGATGTGTAACACACGGTTGGCTCTTTGGGCTGGACCTCTGTGCACTGTATGTCTGACTCGAAGAGTAAGATGTCTTAGGTAAGTGAACGCCGAGCTCTCCATCTGCCTCGGGGCAGGGTGCCGTAACCAGTTTCTTCACTGGATAAGGGTGCAGGCCTCTTGACCTCAGAGGACTGCTGTCCGTCGTTTACTGCACGAACGGTAAGTTCCGAGTATTCCAAATGTCTTTAAAAGTCTTTTGTAATGATGTCTCTTGTTTTGCAGGGTTCCGGCGATGGCGGATGACGGGCTGAAGTGAGTTGAGGATGGAACCCGTGTGAGGAATAGAAGCGCCTGGAAGCACGTAAGTAAGCGCTTGTTGCCTGCTTCACGATGCGCACTAACTGTCCTTTTATCTTGCAGGTACAAGTTCGGAGCTGCTGAAGGGTGCCGGAATACCTACTGGGTTCGGCGTGGGAAGGAGTAATGGCACGTGAGTAATAAAGTTACCCAATGTCTTTAAACGCACCTTCTTTTGTCTTTCAGATGAGGGATGCAGCGCCGAAGGCCTCCGGAGCGTGCGAAGAGTTGGTAAGCTTTTGTCTTTCAGATGCCGGAATGCAGCGCGAAGACCTCCGGAGCACGCGAAGAGTAGGTAAGCCTTTGTCTTTCAGATGCCGGAATGCAGCGCGAGGCGTTGGTGACAGTCGATGGACCAGGTAAGAGAATCGCTGTCACTGAAGACCGTAATGCTAACCTGTTCTTTCTTGTCTTTATAGGTGTTGCTGAAGACTGGATTCAGGATGGTAAGCCTTTTTCCCTTAGGCCCAGGATCAGATGCAGAAGACACGATGAGCGTTCTGCTGCAGAGGGTGCAGAATAACGCAAAGCAAGATTCATCCATCGGGTGTGGTTTAAATAGCCTCCTGTGGTACTTAGGTGTCTCCTTCCATAGCCTCGCCTAGGTAAGAAAAGAGTTCCTGCTTTCCAGAAGTGTTCCAGTGTTCTGAACCTAGGGAGTGGCTCCTGCCCCACCCAACAGGAAAAGTAGTCCCAAACAGAAGAGGATTAGAGGCTCAACTGGCAGGTAAGTAAGCAGCATGGTCTGCTGCAGGTAAGTCCACCCAAGCATTATGAGCCCGGCGCTTCCAGCGCTGGGACTGGGCATATTTATGAGCCTGGTGCCACTGGCGCCAGGACAGGGTCCAAAAGGTCCCAATTGGGACTGGTTGGCACTCGGAATCTTGGTTATGGGTCTGCTTCCAAGGGAGTTGGGTAAGTCCTGACCTTTTGGAAGCAGAGATCATGACAGCACCCCCCCTCAAGGCCCCTCCCAAACCGGGCTTCTCCAGGGGTTTGGGCTTGTCAGGAAATGTTCGATGGAATCTTTTGATTAGACGAGGAGCGTGGACATATTCTGCAGGTTCCCAGGATCTTTCTTGGGGGCCGTAGCCTTTCCAGTCAATTAGGTAAAATAGTTTAGATTTGGAAATCTTGGAGTCCAGGATGCTTTTGACTTCAAACTCGAGTTCTCCATCAACTAGGATAGGTTTTGGAGATTTAGTTAGTCGGGTTTGAGGTCGCACGGGTTTTAATAGAGAGATGTGGAAGACCGGATGTATCTTCATGTGAGGGGGCAAGTCCAACTTGACCGCTACTGGGTTTACTATGGTAGTGATGGAATAGGGACCCAGGTATCTTGGGTTGAATGTGCGTGGTCCTTTTAGAGGTAGATATTTGGTGGATAACCAGACTTGATCTCCTACTTGATATTGGGGGGCTTCCTTCCGATGTTGATCTGCTCCTTACTTGTATTGTTCCTTAGCCCTTTGAAGGTGAGAAACGGCTTCCTTAAAGGCTTGGGTGATTGTAGAATGTAGGTAGTCTACTGCTGGTGTTCCAAGATCTTGGAGTGGATCCAACTCCGAGGTTCGAGGGTGACTGCCGTATAGAAGAAAAAACGGGGTTTTCCCAGTTCCCGAGTGGACAGGGTTATTGTAGGCATATTCGGCTATCCAAAGGATACCTTTCCAAATTTTTTCAGTATGTTGCAGCATGCAGCGTAAATACTGTTCCAGAGTTTGATTGGTCCTCTCGGTTTGTCCGTCGGTTTGAGGGTGGTGACTGGTCGATAGTCTCACATCAATTTGAGCCGACCGACAGCAACTTCGCCAAAAATGAGAAATGAATTGACTACCTCGATCCGAAATTAGAACTGAAGGAAAACCGTGCAGTCGGACGATGTTTTCGAGAAATTCTCGGGCCAGAGTTGTTGCTGTTGGCAAGCCTTTGAGTGGAATGAAATGCGCCATCTTGGAGAATAAGTCCACGATTACTAGGATCGTATTGTATCCGGAGCATGGAGGTAGATCGGTGATGAAGTCCATAGAAAGCGTATGCCAAGGGCGAGGTGGGATGTCAATAGGGCGTAAGAGGCCGGCTGGTTTTTCCTTTTGACTCTGTTTTGGGCGCATACTCCACAGGACATTATAAAGTCTCTGATATCTTTTTTCCAAGACGGCCACCAGAAGTAGCGCTTGATCTTTTCTGAGGTTTTGGCCATACCGGGATGTCCTTCCATTAAGGAATCGTGATAACAAGAGATTACCTTTTTCTGTAAATCTGTGCTGGGCAGGTATAATCGTTCTTGGAAATACAATAAGTTGTCCTTCACTGCAAAGTCCTTTCCCTGCAGATGCCAATTCTGTATGTCTGCTGGAGTTACAAGTTGCCTGGCTTTATCCTTAACTTCCTCTATGGATTGTGTGGCGATTACACCCAGAATTCTTTGTTCGGGAATGATAGGTACAGGTTTAGGGTTGATCAAGTGTTCTTCCACTCCCATCCGAGAAAGGGCATCAGCTTTACCGTTTTTTGTACCAGGTCGATAGGTAATAATGAAGTCAAACTCGGCAAAGAATAGTGCCCAACGGAGTTGTCTAGAGGATTGGGCTTTTGCAGTTTTCAAATATTGCAGGTTTCGGTGATCCGTAATCACAGTAACGGTGTGTCGGGCCCCCAGAAGATAATGCCGCCAAGCCTTAAAGGCAGACTTGATAGCCAGAAGTTCCTTATCAGTAATAGTGTAATTGATTTCGGGAGGCGAGAATTTGCGGGGCCAAAATGCCACGGGATGCAACTGATTGGTTACTGGGTCCTTTTGTGATAGAACTGCCCCCATGGCAAGGCTCGAAGCATCAGTTTCAACGATGTAGGGGAGTTCGGGGCGAGGATTTTTTAAAATTGGTGCAGAGATAAATTTAGTCTTCAAATTCTGGAAAGCTTGCTCCGCCTCGGTAGACCATTCAAAACGTTTGTTTTTCTTTAACAAGGCGGTGATGGGCTGGACTATTCGAGAGAATTCGGGGATAAACCTGCGGTAAAAGTTAGCGAAGCCTAACATGCTTTGAACACCTTTTACGGAGGATGGTGATGGCCATTTGAGAATTGCATCGACCTTCTTTGAATCCATACGCACTCCGCTAGGTGATAATATGAATCCCAAGAACTCAACTTCAGTCACGTTGAAAACACATTTTTCCAACTTGGCGAAAAGTTTGTGTTGACGCAATCTCTCGAGGACCATTTTCACATGTTTCCGATGTTCAGATTCCGATGAAGAATAAACGAGGATGTCGTCAATGTAAACAACAACACACACATCTATGAGCTCTCTGAGGACATCGTTCATAAAATATTGAAAGGCGGCCGGGGCATTGCAAAGTCCGAAGGGCATGACCTGATATTCAAATAGCCCATACTTGGTGCGGAAGGCCGTCTTCGATTCATCGCCCTCTTTTACTCGTACCAAGTGGTAGGCTCCTCTAAGATCCAGCTTTGTATATATGCATGCATTTCTGACTTGGTCCATGAGTTCAGGGATCAAAGGTAACGGATATCTATTCTTAACGGTGATCTGGTTCAGGGCACGATAATCTATACAAGTTCTAAGGTCCCCTTCTTTTTTTGGAACGAAGAACAAAGCTGAAGAAGCAGGGGACTTGGAAGGACGAATAAACCCATTTGCTAGGTATTGATCCAGGTATTGTCGGAGGTGAAGGTTCTCAGGCTCGGTGAGGGCATAAATTCTACTACAAGGAGGAGTAGATCCAGGTATCAGGTCTATCTGGCAGTCATAAGACCTATGAGGAGGTAGAGAGTTAGCCTGATCCTTCCGGAAAACATCTTGGAATTCTAGGTATTCGGGAGGTAACTGGGGAGTCTCCGAAGAAATTGCTGCCAGTGCAACACCAGGTGGAGGGTGACAAGTAGAGACACATTCTGGAAACTGAACCATTCTTGCTCGCCAATCGATCTGAGGATTGTGTTTCTCTAACCAAGGTATTCCTAGAATAATCTGGAACTGAGGGGCCTTGATCACATCGAACACGATCTTCTCATGGTGTCCATCTTGACTTACTAGCGTCACTTCTTGAGTGGTATGCGTTACTGGTCCGGAGGCTATCTCCGTACCATCCACCGTAGTAATGACATCCTTTACAGCCTTGGGACAAAGAGTTAGATTCATCCTCAAAACCATTTCATGATCCACATAATTGCCGATAGCACCGCTGTCGACGTAAGCTTCAATCGCATGTAATCGATCCGGATGATCAGGGCTAATGAGGACCATAGGTATCACGAAATGCGAGGTCACGGAACTCGTTTTAACGCTCGGCAAGAGGACCTCTATTCTTGTCGGGCGAGGTCGTTTCCCTGCTCAGAGTTTGTGACCTTGGTAACTGCAGCTCCTATTGCCTTCGTGGCTGGTTTCACCGGACAGTCTCGAAGAAAGTGCCCTGAGTTTCCGCAATAGAGGCATAATTGCAACTGTTTTCTCCTTTCCCGCTCCTTTTGTGTGAGTGGTCCTTTCAGGCCCCCTATTTGCATGGGTTCCCCGGAGTCTACTCCTTTGGAAGGAGTTGGTGGTTTGGAAAATACTCGAGCATCAAACTTGGAACGATCGGCCTTCCTGTTCTGCAGTCTGTGATCTATTTGAACGACTAAGTCTATATAGTCCGAACAGTCTTGCGGGGGATTCACTACTTGGGCTAACACATCTTTACATCTTTGAGCTCTCCACGTAGACCTCTATAAAACAGCATAATCCTTTTGTCCTCAGGCAATTGAGTTTCCACTATCAGTCTGTTGAAAGACGCAATATAAGCCAAAAGGTCTTGATTACCCTGTCGCAACGAAAGAAGCTCATTGTCCAAGGCCTGCCCCTGTGAATGTCTTGCGAACAGTCTTTCCATACTGAGCTGAAAAGCTTGAAAATCATAAAGAACCGGATCATCTTGATTAACTAGAGGGATCGACCAGTCTGCCGCATTGCCACTAAGGTACGAAAGCACGAAAGCTACTTTCGCTTGATCAGTTGGAAAGGCTGCTGGCCGGCATAAGAAATGCAACCGGCACTGATTAATAAATACTGCAAACCTCTTTGGGTCACCAGAAAATCGTTCGGGCGGAGCCAGAGGTACATTCCCAGGTAGGTTGATTTGCACTGGATTCATAGAGGATGTTGAAGGAAGATTTGCCCCTGATGCGGGTAATGGGGTCTGTCCGGCTTGTGACTGTAGCAATTGTCTAGCGAGATCGTCTGTTCGCTCCTTGGAAATGATCAGTTCCCTTCTTAGAGCGTTTGTTTCCTGACGGGCTGCATGCACTTCGGCTCTTAGTTCCCCAAGTAACTGGGCTAGCTGACCGGTATCCGAGGTTTCCATAGCGCCTGGGTGGGAGTTTTGCGGTAGGCTTTGCGTTCTGTAACGCTCACCTGATTCCCGCAGAGGCGCCGGTCTTGACTGGGCGAATACCGTATCTTCAAAGGTGATGTGTAACACACGGTTGGCTCTTTGGGCTGGACCTCTGTGCACTGTATGTCTGACTCGAAGAGTAAGATGTCTTAGGTAAGTGAACGCCGAGCTCTCCATCTGCCTCGGGGCAGGGTGCCGTAACCAGTTTCTTCACTGGATAAGGGTGCAGGCCTCTTGACCTCAGAGGACTGCTGTCCGTCGTTTACTGCACGAACGGTAAGTTCCGAGTATTCCAAATGTCTTTAAAAGTCTTTTGTAATGATGTCTCTTGTTTTGCAGGGTTCTGGCGATGGCGGATGACGGGCTGAAGTGAGTTGAGGATGGAACCCGTGTGAGGAATAGAAGCGCCTGGAAGCACGTAAGTAAGCGCTTGTTGCCTGCTTCACGATGCGCACTAACTGTCCTTTTATCTTGCAGGTACAAGTTCGGAGCTGCTGAAGGGTGCCGGAATACCTACTGGGTTCGGCGTGGGAAGGAGTAATGGCACGTGAGTAATAAAGTTACCCAATGTCTTTAAACGCACCTTCTTTTGTCTTTCAGATGCGGGATGCAGCGCCGAAGGCCTCCGGAGCGTGCGAAGAGTTGGTAAGCTTTTGTCTTTCAGATGCCGGAATGCAGCGCGAAGACCTCCGGAGCACGCGAAGAGTAGGTAAGCCTTTGTCTTTCAGATGCCGGAATGCAGCGCGAGGCGTTGGTGACAGCCGATGGACCAGGTAAGAGAAGCGCTGTCACTGAAGACCGTAATGCTAACCTGTTCTTTCTTGTCTTTATAGGTGTTGCTGAAGACTGGATTCAGGATGGTAAGCCTTTTTCCCTTAGGCCCAGGATCAGATGCAGAAGACACGATGAGCGTTCTGCTGCAGAGGGTGCAGAATAACGCAAAGCAAGATTCATCCATCGGGTGTGGTTTAAATAGCCTCCTGTGGTACTTAGGTGTCTCCTTCCATAGCCTCGCCTAGGTAAGAAAAGAGTTCCTGCTTTCCAGAAGTGTTCCAGTGTTCTGAACCTAGGGAGTGGCTCCTGCCCCACCCAACAGGAAAAGTAGTCCCAAACAGAAGAGGATTAGAGGCTCAACTGGCAGGTAAGTAAGCAGCATGGTCTGCTGCAGGTAAGTCCACCCAAGCATTATGAGCCCGGCGCTTCCAGCGCTGGGACTGGGCATATTTATGAGCCTGGTGCCACTGGCGCCAGGACAGGGTCCAAAAGGTCCCAATTGGGACTGGTTGGCACTCGGAATCTTGGTTATGGGTCTGCTTCCAAGGGAGTTGGGTAAGTCCTGACCTTTTGGAAGCAGAGATCATGACAGCACCCCCCCTCAAGGCCCCTCCCAAACCGGGCTTCTCCAGGGGTTTGGGCTTGTCAGGAAATGTTCGATGGAATCTTTTGATTAGACGAGGAGCGTGGACATATTCTGCAGGTTCCCAGGATCTTTCTTGGGGGCCGTAGCCTTTCCAGTCAATTAGGTAAAATAGTTTAGATTTGGAAATCTTGGAGTCCAGGATGCTTTTGACTTCAAACTCGAGTTCTCCATCAACTAGGATAGGTTTTGGAGATTTAGTTAGTCGGGTTTGAGGTCGCACGGGTTTTAATAGAGAGATGTGGAAGACCGGATGTATCTTCATGTGAGGGGGCAAGTCCAACTTGACCGCTACTGGGTTTACTATGGTAGTGATGGAATAGGGACCCAGGTATCTTGGGTTGAATGTGCGTGGTCCTTTTAGAGGTAGATATTTGGTGGATAACCAGACTTGATCTCCTACTTGATATTGGGGGGCTTCCTTCCGATGTTGATCTGCTCCTTACTTGTATTGTTCCTTAGCCCTTTGAAGGTGAGAAACGGCTTCCTTAAAGGCTTGGGTGATTGTAGAATGTAGGTAGTCTACTGCTGGTGTTCCAAGATCTTGGAGTGGATCCAACTCCGAGGTTCGAGGGTGACTGCCGTATAGAAGAAAAAACGGGGTTTTCCCAGTTCCCGAGTGGACAGGGTTATTGTAGGCATATTCGGCTATCCAAAGGATACCTTTCCAAATTTTTTCAGTATGTTGCAGCATGCAGCGTAAATACTGTTCCAGAGTTTGATTGGTCCTCTCGGTTTGTCCGTCGGTTTGAGGGTGGTGACTGGTCGATAGTCTCACATCAATTTGAGCCGACCGACAGCAACTTCGCCAAAAATGAGAAATGAATTGACTACCTCGATCCGAAATTAGAACTGAAGGAAAACCGTGCAGTCGGACGATGTTTTCGAGAAATTCTCGGGCCAGAGTTGTTGCTGTTGGCAAGCCTTTGAGTGGAATGAAATGCGCCATCTTGGAGAATAAGTCCACGATTACTAGGATCGTATTGTATCCGGAGCATGGAGGTAGATCGGTGATGAAGTCCATAGAAAGCGTATGCCAAGGGCGAGGTGGGATGTCAATAGGGCGTAAGAGGCCGGCTGGTTTTTCCTTTTGACTCTGTTTTGGGCGCATACTCCACAGGACATTATAAAGTCTCTGATATCTTTTTTCCAAGACGGCCACCAGAAGTAGCGCTTGATCTTTTCTGAGGTTTTGGCCATACCGGGATGTCCTTCCATTAAGGAATCGTGATAACAAGAGATTACCTTTTTCTGTAAATCTGTGCTGGGCAGGTATAATCGTTCTTGGAAATACAATAAGTTGTCCTTCACTGCAAAGTCCTTTCCCTGCAGATGCCAATTCTGTATGTCTGCTGGAGTTACAAGTTGCCTGGCTTTATCCTTAACTTCCTCTATGGATTGTGTGGCGATTACACCCAGAATTCTTTGTTCGGGAATGATAGGTACAGGTTTAGGGTTGATCAAGTGTTCTTCCACTCCCATCCGAGAAAGGGCATCAGCTTTACCGTTTTTTGTACCAGGTCGATAGGTAATAATGAAGTCAAACTCGGCAAAGAATAGTGCCCAACGGAGTTGTCTAGAGGATTGGGCTTTTGCAGTTTTCAAATATTGCAGGTTTCGGTGATCCGTAATCACAGTAACGGTGTGTCGGGCCCCCAGAAGATAATGCCGCCAAGCCTTAAAGGCAGACTTGATAGCCAGAAGTTCCTTATCAGTAATAGTGTAATTGATTTCGGGAGGCGAGAATTTGCGGGGCCAAAATGCCACGGGATGCAACTGATTGGTTACTGGGTCCTTTTGTGATAGAACTGCCCCCATGGCAAGGCTCGAAGCATCAGTTTCAACGATGTAGGGGAGTTCGGGGCGAGGATTTTTTAAAATTGGTGCAGAGATAAATTTAGTCTTCAAATTCTGGAAAGCTTGCTCCGCCTCGGTAGACCATTCAAAACGTTTGTTTTTCTTTAACAAGGCGGTGATGGGCTGGACTATTCGAGAGAATTCGGGGATAAACCTGCGGTAAAAGTTAGCGAAGCATAACATGCTTTGAACACCTTTTACGGAGGATGGTGATGGCCATTTGAGAATTGCATCGACCTTCTTTGAATCCATACGCACTCCGCTAGGTGATAATATGAATCCCAAGAACTCAACTTCAGTCACGTTGAAAACACATTTTTCCAACTTGGCGAAAAG
The DNA here is from genome assembly GCF_040938575.1 of Ambystoma mexicanum. Taxonomy (NCBI): domain Eukaryota; kingdom Metazoa; phylum Chordata; class Amphibia; order Caudata; family Ambystomatidae; genus Ambystoma; species Ambystoma mexicanum. The sequence continues at coordinate 1,549,901,820 of NC_090929.1, forward strand.
TTTGTGTTGACGCAATCTCTCGAGGACCATTTTCACATGTTTCCGATGTTCAGATTCCGATGAAGAATAAACGAGGATGTCGTCAATGTAAACAACAACACACACATCTATGAGCTCTCTGAGGACATCGTTCATAAAATATTGAAAGGCGGCCGGGGCATTGCAAAGTCCGAAGGGCATGACCTGATATTCAAATAGCCCATACTTGGTGCGGAAGGCCGTCTTCGATTCATCGCCCTCTTTTACTCGTACCAAGTGGTAGGCTCCTCTAAGATCCAGCTTTGTATATATGCATGCATTTCTGACTTGGTCCATGAGTTCAGGGATCAAAGGTAACGGATATCTATTCTTAACGGTGATCTGGTTCAGGGCACGATAATCTATACAAGTTCTAAGGTCCCCTTCTTTTTTTGGAACGAAGAACAAAGCTGAAGAAGCAGGGGACTTGGAAGGACGAATAAACCCATTTGCTAGGTATTGATCCAGGTATTGTCGGAGGTGAAGGTTCTCAGGCTCGGTGAGGGCATAAATTCTACTACAAGGAGGAGTAGATCCAGGTATCAGGTCTATCTGGCAGTCATAAGACCTATGAGGAGGTAGAGAGTTAGCCTGATCCTTCCGGAAAACATCTTGGAATTCTAGGTATTCGGGAGGTAACTGGGGAGTCTCCGAAGAAATTGCTGCCAGTGCAACACCAGGTGGAGGGTGACAAGTAGAGACACATTCTGGAAACTGAACCATTCTTGCTCGCCAATCGATCTGAGGATTGTGTTTCTCTAACCAAGGTATTCCTAGAATAATCTGGAACTGAGGGGCCTTGATCACATCGAACACGATCTTCTCATGGTGTCCATCTTGACTTACTAGCGTCACTTCTTGAGTGGTATGCGTTACTGGTCCGGAGGCTATCTCCGTACCATCCACCGTAGTAATGACATCCTTTACAGCCTTGGGACAAAGAGTTAGATTCATCCTCAAAACCATTTCATGATCCACATAATTGCCGATAGCACCGCTGTCGACGTAAGCTTCAATCGCATGTAATCGATCCGGATGATCAGGGTTAATGAGGACCATAGGTATCACGAAATGCGAGGTCACGGAACTCGTTTTAACGCTCGGCAAGAGGACCTCTATTCTTGTCGGGCGAGGTCGTTTCCCTGCTCAGAGTTTGTGACCTTGGTAACTGCAGCTCCTATTGCCTTCGTGGCTGGTTTCACCGGACAGTCTCGAAGAAAGTGCCCTGAGTTTCCGCAATAGAGGCATAATTGCAACTGTTTTCTCCTTTCCCGCTCCTTTTGTGTGAGTGGTCCTTTCAGGCCCCCTATTTGCATGGGTTCCCCGGAGTCTACTCCTTTGGAAGGAGTTGGTGGTTTGGAAAATACTCGAGCATCAAACTTGGAACGATCGGCCTTCCTGTTCTGCAGTCTGTGATCTATTTGAACGACTAAGTCTATATAGTCCGAACAGTCTTGCGGGGGATTCACTACTTGGGCTAACACATCTTTACATCTTTGAGCTCTCCACGTAGACCTCTATAAAACAGCATAATCCTTTTGTCCTCAGGCAATTGAGTTTCCACTATCAGTCTGTTGAAAGACGCAATATAAGCCAAAAGGTCTTGATTACCCTGTCGCAACGAAAGAAGCTCATTGTCCAAGGCCTGCCCCTGTGAATGTCTTGCGAACAGTCTTTCCATACTGAGCTGAAAAGCTTGAAAATCATAAAGAACCGGATCATCTTGATTAACTAGAGGGATCGACCAGTCTGCCGCATTGCCACTAAGGTACGAAAGCACGAAAGCTACTTTCGCTTGATCAGTTGGAAAGGCTGCTGGCCGGCATAAGAAATGCAACCGGCACTGATTAATAAATACTGCAAACCTCTTTGGGTCACCAGAAAATCGTTCGGGCGGAGCCAGAGGTACATTCCCAGGTAGGTTGATTTGCACTGGATTCATAGAGGATGTTGAAGGAAGATTTGCCCCTGATGCGGGTAATGGGGTCTGTCCGGCTTGTGACTGTAGCAATTGTCTAGCGAGATCGTCTGTTCGCTCCTTGGAAATGATCAGTTCCCTTCTTAGAGCGTTTGTTTCCTGACGGGCTGCATGCACTTCGGCTCTTAGTTCCCCAAGTAACTGGGCTAGCTGACCGGTATCCGAGGTTTCCATAGCGCCTGGGTGGGAGTTTTGCGGTAGGCTTTGCGTTCTGTAACGCTCACCTGATTCCCGCAGAGGCGCCGGTCTTGACTGGGCGAATACCGTATCTTCAAAGGTGATGTGTAACACACGGTTGGCTCTTTGGGCTGGACCTCTGTGCACTGTATGTCTGACTCGAAGAGTAAGATGTCTTAGGTAAGTGAACGCCGAGCTCTCCATCTGCCTCGGGGCAGGGTGCCGTAACCAGTTTCTTCACTGGATAAGGGTGCAGGCCTCTTGACCTCAGAGGACTGCTGTCCGTCGTTTACTGCACGAACGGTAAGTTCCGAGTATTCTAAATGTCTTTAAAAGTCTTTTGTAATGATGTCTCTTGTTTTGCAGGGTTCTGGCGATGGCGGATGACGGGCTGAAGTGAGTTGAGGATGGAACCCGTGTGAGGAATAGAAGCGCCTGGAAGCACGTAAGTAAGCGCTTGTTGCCTGCTTCACGATGCGCACTAACTGTCCTTTTATCTTGCAGGTACAAGTTCGGAGCTGCTGAAGGGTGCCGGAATACCTACTGGGTTCGGCGTGGGAAGGAGTAATGGCACGTGAGTAATAAAGTTACCCAATGTCTTTAAACGCACCTTCTTTTGTCTTTCAGATGCGGGATGCAGCGCCGAAGGCCTCCGGAGCGTGCGAAGAGTTGGTAAGCTTTTGTCTTTCAGATGCCGGAATGCAGCGCGAAGACCTCCGGAGCACGCGAAGAGTAGGTAAGCCTTTGTCTTTCAGATGCCGGAATGCAGCGCGAGGCGTTGGTGACAGCCGATGGACCAGGTAAGAGAAGCGCTGTCACTGAAGACCGTAATGCTAACCTGTTCTTTCTTGTCTTTATAGGTGTTGCTGAAGACTGGATTCAGGATGGTAAGCCTTTTTCCCTTAGGCCCAGGATCAGATGCAGAAGACACGATGAGCGTTCTGCTGCAGAGGGTGCAGAATAACGCAAAGCAAGATTCATCCATCGGGTGTGGTTTAAATAGCCTCCTGTGGTACTTAGGTGTCTCCTTCCATAGCCTCGCCTAGGTAAGAAAAGAGTTCCTGCTTTCCAGAAGTGTTCCAGTGTTCTGAACCTAGGGAGTGGCTCCTGCCCCACCCAACAGGAAAAGTAGTCCCAAACAGAAGAGGATTAGAGGCTCAACTGGCAGGTAAGTAAGCAGCATGGTCTGCTGCAGCTAAGTCCACCCAAGCATTATGAGCCCGGCGCTTCCAGCGCTGGGACTGGGCATATTTATGAGCCTGGTGCCACTGGCGCCAGGACAGGGTCCAAAAGGTCCCAATTGGGACTGGTTGGCACTCGGAATCTTGGTTATGGGTCTGCTTCCAAGGGAGTTGGGTAAGTCCTGACCTTTTGGAAGCAGAGATCATGACAGCACCCCCCCTCAAGGCCCCTCCCAAACCGGGCTTCTCCAGGGGTTTGGGCTTGTCAGGAAATGTTCGATGGAATCTTTTGATTAGACGAGGAGCGTGGACATATTCTGCAGGTTCCCAGGATCTTTCTTGGGGGCCGTAGCCTTTCCAGTCAATTAGGTAAAATAGTTTAGATTTGGAAATCTTGGAGTCCAGGATGCTTTTGACTTCAAACTCGAGTTCTCCATCAACTAGGATAGGTTTTGGAGATTTAGTTAGTCGGGTTTGAGGTTGCACGGGTTTTAATAGAGAGATGTGGAAGACCGGATGTATCTTCATGTGAGGGGGCAAGTCCAACTTGACCGCTACTGGGTTTACTATGGTAGTGATGGAATAGGGACCCAGGTATCTTGGGTTGAATGTGCGTGGTCCTTTTAGAGGTAGATATTTGGTGGATAACCAGACTTGATCTCCTACTTGATATTGGGGGGCTTCCTTCCGATGTTGATCTGCTCCTTACTTGTATTGTTCCTTAGCCCTTTGAAGGTGAGAAACGGCTTCCTTAAAGGCTTGGGTGATTGTAGAATGTAGGTAGTCTACTGCTGGTGTTCCAAGATCTTGGAGTGGATCCAACTCCGAGGTTCGAGGGTGACTGCCGTATAGAAGAAAAAACGGGGTTTTCCCAGTTCCCGAGTGGACAGAGTTATTGTAGGCATATTCAGCTATCCAAAGGATACCTTTCCAAATTTTTTCAGTATGTTGCAACATGCAGCGTAAATACTGTTCCAGAGTTTGATTGGTCCTCTCGGTTTGTCCTTCGGTTTGAGGGTGGTGACTGGTCGATAGTCTCACATCAATTTGAGCCGACCGACAGCAACTTCGCCAAAAATGAGAAATGAATTGACTACCTCGATCCGAAATTAGAACTGAAGGAAAACCGTGCAGTCGGACGATGTTTTCGAGAAATTCTCGGGCCAGAGTTGTTGCTGTTGGCAAGCCTTTGAGTGGAATGAAATGCGCCATCTTGGAGAATAAGTCCACGATTACTAGGATCGTATTGTATCCGGAGCATGGAGGTAGATCGGTGATGAAGTCCATAGAAAGCGTATGCCAAGGGCGAGGTGGGATGTCAATAGGGCGTAAGAGGCCGGCTGGTTTTTCCTTTTGACTCTGTTTTGGGCGCATACTCCACAGGACATTATAAAGTCTCTGATATCTTTTTTCCAAGACGGCCACCAGAAGTAGCGCTTGATCTTTTCTGAGGTTTTGGCCATACCGGGATGTCCTTCCATTAAGGAATCGTGATAACAAGAGATTACCTTTTTCTGTAAATCTGTGCTGGGCAGGTATAATCGTTCTTGGAAATACAATAAGTTGTCCTTCACTGCAAAGTCCTTTCCCTGCAGATGCCAATTCTGTATGTCTGCTGGAGTTACAAGTTGCCTGGCTTTATCCTTAACTTCCTCTATGGATTGTGTGGCGATTACACCCAGAATTCTTTGTTCGGGAATGATAGGTACAGGTTTAGGGTTGATCAAGTGTTCTTCCACTCCCATCCGAGAAAGGGCATCAGCTTTACCGTTTTTTGTACCAGGTCGATAGGTAATAATGAAGTCAAACTCAGCAAAGAATAGTGCCCAACGGAGTTGTCTAGAGGATTGGGCTTTTGCAGTTTTCAAATATTGCAGGTTTCGGTGATCCGTAATCACAGTAACGGTGTGTCGGGCCCCCAGAAGATAATGCCGCCAAGCCTTAAAGGCAGACTTGATAGCCAGAAGTTCCTTATCAGTAATAGTGTAATTGATTTCGGGAGGCGAGAATTTGCGGGACCAAAATGCCACGGGATGCAACTGATTGGTTACTGGGTCCTTTTGTGATAGAACTGCCCCCATGGCAAGGCTCGAAGCATCAGTTTCAACAATGTAGGGGAGTTCGGGGCGAGGATGTTTTAAAATTGGTGCAGAGATAAATTTAGTCTTCAAATTCTGGAAAGCTTGCTCCGCCTCGGTAGACCATTCAAAACGTTTGTTTTTCTTTAACAAGGCGGTGATGGGCTGGACTATTCGAGAGAATTCGGGGATAAACCTGCGGTAAAGGTTAGCGAAGCCTAACATGCTTTGAACACCTTTTACGGAGGATGGTGATGGCCATTTGAGAATTGCATCGACCTTCTTTGAATCCATACGCACTCCGCTAGGTGATAATATGAATCCCAAGAACTCAACTTCAGTCACGTTGAAAACACAATTTTCCAACTTGGCGAAAAGTTTGTGTTGACGCAATCTCTCGAGGACCAGTTTCACATGTTTCCGATGTTCAGATTCCGATGAAGAATAAACGAGGATGTCGTCAATGTAAACAACAACACACACATCAATGAGCTCTCTGAGGACATCGTTCATAAAATATTGAAAGGCGGCCGGGGCATTGCAAAGTCTGAAGGGCATGACCTGATATTCAAATAGCCCATACTTGGTGCGGAAGGCCGTCTTCCATTCATCGCCCTCTTTTACTCGTACCAAGTGGTAGGATCCTCTAAGATCCAGCTTTGTATATATGCATGCTTTTCTGACTTGGTCCATGAGTTCAGGGATCAAAGGTAACGGATATCTATTCTTAACGGTGATCTGGTTCAGGGCACGATAATCTATACAAGTTCTAAGGTCCCCTTCTTTTTTTGGAACGAAGAACAAAGCTGAAGAAGCAGGGGACTTGGAAGGACGAATAAACCCATTTGCTAGGTATTGATCCAGGTATTGTCGGAGGTGAAGGTTCTCAGGCTCGGTGAGGGCATAAATTCTACTACAAGGAGGAGTAGATCCAGGTATCAGGTCTATCTGGCAGTCATAAGACCTATGAGGAGGTAGAGAGTTAGCCTGATCCTTCCGGAAAACATCTTGGAATTCTAGGTATTCGGGAGGTAACTGGGGAGTCTCCGAAGAAATTGCTGCCAGTGCAACACCAGGTGGAGGGTGACAAGTAGAGACACATTCTGGAAACTGAACCATTCTTGCTCGCCAATCGATCTGAGGATTGTGTTTCTCTAACCAAGGTATTCCTAGAATAATCTGGAACTGAGGGGCCTTGATCACATCGAACACGATCTTCTCTTGTTGTCCATCTTCACTTACTAGCGTCACTTCTTCAGTGGTTTGCGTTACTGGTCCGGAGGCTATCTCTGTACCATCCACCGTAGTAATGACATCCTTTACAGCCTTGGGACAAAGAGTTAGATTCATCCTCAAAACCATTTCATGATCCACATAATTGCCGATGGCACCGCTGTCGACGTAAGCTTCAATCGCATGTAATCGATCCGGATGATCAGGGCTAATGAGGACCATAGGTATCACGAAATGCGAGGTCACGGAACTCGTTTTAACGCTCGGCAAGAGGACCTCTATTCTTGTCGGGCGAGGTCGTTTCCCTGCTCAGAGTTTGTGACCTTGGTAACTGCAGCTCCTATTGCCTTCTTGGCTGGTTTCACCGGACAGTCTCGAAGAAAGTGCCCTGAGTTTCCGCAATAGAGGCATAATTGCAACTGTTTTCTCCTTTCCCGCTCCTTTTGTGTGAGTGGTCCTTTCAGGCCCCCTATTTGCATGGGTTCCCTGGAGTCTACTCCTTTGGAAGGAGTTGGTGGTTTGGAAAATACTCGAGCATCAAACTTGGAACGATCGGCCTTCCTGTTCTGCAGTCTGTGATCTATTTGAACGACTAAGTCTATATAGTCCGAACAGTCTTGCGGGGGATTCACTACTTGGGCTAACACATCTTTGAGCTCTCCACGTAGACCTCTATAAAACAGCGTAATCCTTTTGTCCTCAGGCCATTGAGTTTCCACTATCAGTCTGTTGAAAGACGCAATATAAGCCAAAAGGTCTTGATTACCCTGTCGCAACGAAAGAAGCTCATTGTCCAAGGCCTGCCCCTGTGAATGTCTTGCGAACAGTCTTTCCATACTGAGCTGAAAAGCTTGAAAATCATAAAGAACCGGATCATCTTGATTAACTAGAGGGATCGACCAGTCTGCCGCATTGCCACTAAGGTATGAAAGCACGAAAGCTACTTTAGCTTGATCAGTTGGAAAGGCTGCTGGCCGGCATAAGAAATGCAACCGGCACTGATTAATAAATACTGCAAACCTCTTTGGGTCACCAGAAAATCGTTCGGGCGGAGCCAGAGGTACATTCCCAGGTAGGTTGATTTGCACTGGATTCATAGAGGATGTTGAAGGAAGATTTGCCCCTGATGCGGGTAATGGGGTCTGTCCGGCTTGTGACTGTAGCAATTGTCTAGCGAGATCGTCTGTTCGCTCCTTGGAAATGATCAGTTCCCTTCTTAGAGCGTTCGTTTCCTGACGGGCTGCATGCACTTCTGCTCTTAGTTCCCCAAGTAACTGGGCTAGCTGACCGGTATCCGAGGTTTCCATAGCGCCTGGGCGGGAGTTTTGCGGTAGGCTTTGCGTTCTGTAACGCTCACCTGATTCCCGCAGAGGCGCCGGTCTTGACTGGGCGAATACCGTATCTTCAAAGGTGATGTGTAACACACGGTTGGCTCTTTGGGCTGGACCTCTGTGCACTGTATGTCTGACTCGAAGAGTAAGATGTCTTAGGTAAGTGAACGCCGAGCTCTCCATCTGCCTCGGGGCAGGGTGCCGTAACCAGTTTCTTCACTGGATAAGGGTGCAGGCCTCTTGACCTCAGAGGACTGCTGTCCGTCGTTTACTGCACAAACTGTAAGTTCCGAGTATTCCAAATGTCTTTAAAAGTCTTTTGTAATGATGTCTCTTGTTTTGCAGGGTTCTGGCGATGGCGGATGACGGGCTGAAGTGAGTTGAGGATGGAACCCGTGTGAGGAATAGAAGCGCCTGGAAGCACGTAAGTAAGCGCTTGTTGCCTGCTTCACGATGCGCACTAACTGTCCTTTTATCTTGCAGGTACAAGTTCGGAGCCGCTGAAGGGTGCCGGAATACCCACTGGGTTCGGCGTGGGAAGGAGTAATGGCACGTGAGTAATAAAGTTACCCAATGTCTTTAAACGCACCTTCTTTTGTCTTTCAGATGCGGGATGCAGCGCCGAAGGCCTCCGGAGCGTGCAAAGAGTTGGTAAGCTTTTGTCTTTCAGATGCCGGAATGCAGCGCGAAGACCTCCGGAGCACGCAAAGAGTAGGTAAGCCTTTGTCTTTCAGATGCCGGAATGCAGCGCGAGGCGTTGGTGACAGCCGATGGACCAGGTAAGAGAAGCGCTGTCACTGAAGACCGTAATGCTAAACTGTTCTTTCTTGTCTTTATAGGTGTTGCTGAAGACTGGATTCAGGATGGTAAGCCTTTTTCCCTTAGGCCCAGGATCAGATGCAGAAGACACGATGAGCGTTCTGCTGCAGAGGATGCAGAATAACGCAAAGCAAGATTCATCCATCGGGTGTGGTTTAAATAGCCTCCTGTGGTACTTAGGTCTCTCCTTCCACAGCCTCGCCTAGGTAAGAAAAGAGTTCCTGCTTTCCAGAAGAGTTCCAGTTTTCTGAACCTAGGGAGTGGCTCCTGCCCCACCCAACAGGAAAAGTAGTCCCAAACAGAAGAGGATTAGAGGCTCAACTGGCAGGTAAGTAAGCAGCATGGTCTGCTGCAGGTAAGTCCACCCAAGCATTATGAGCCCGGCGCTTCCAGCGCTGGGACTGGGCATATTTATGAGCCTGGTGCCACTGGCGCCAGGACAGGGTCCAAAAGGTCCCAATTGGGACTGGTTGGCACTCGGAACCTGGGTTATGGGTCTGCTTCCAAGGGAGTTGGGTAAGTCCTGACCTTTTGGAAGCAGAGATCATGACACCCGTCTGATGTTACCAGAGCCACTGGGGATTGGGTCCGATGTAAGCGCGAAATCCAATGTAGGAGAACACACATAAGCCTCCTTTAAAGAGGCTCCAGGCTTTCCTTTCCCCAACAGATTTAGTGGAGCCGTGGTCGAGCTAGGTGGCTTAGTTGGGATTAGGTTCACTGGGGGTTCTTCATCTGTATGAATAACTTCTGTTAATGTCGAATCTGCCCCTGCTGTTTGAGTCGCCCTGTCGGGAAGAGTAAGGTCATCTTCTAGCTGTTCTTGTACATGGACAGGGCTTTGAACTGGATGTGTCAATGTGGTCACAGTTTCTTTTTGAGGCTCTCGGATATCATCAGGACTTTGAGCTGGATGTGTCGCTGTAGTCGCAGTTGCTTTTTCAGGATCTTCAGTTGACGACTCTCCCTCATGCCTGCAATGTGTGTCGTTTTTGCTCAAAGGCGACTGTTGCTCCTTGGCCCCCAAATTATTTGTCTCTTTGGGGAGGAGGTCGTAAGAAGTAAGAGGAGGAGGCGTCAAAGGTGGGTTAAACGTCGCTTGTCGGTCCAGCCTTCTGTGTTTGGACAGCGGGGGATAGTCCTTGATAGCTTCCAGGATTTCCATATCTGTTATTTCAGCGCTGTGGACAAAGCGGCCAGCATTGATGCCCTTAAAGAAGCTCATTAGCGAGGGTTGAGAAGGTGTTTGTTTGTTCTCTTTTCCCTTCTTCGAAGGCAGGGGCCCGTCCCCTCTTCCGATAGTATCACTAGGAGTCTGGTTAGCAGATGGGCGGCCCCTCTTTAACAGTTCTTTTTTTCCACGGCAGATGTTTGTCCTGATCTGTGGGGCAGAAAGGATGGGTCTATGTCTTTTCCTTGGATTTATGTTATGCGGCAGGGCTTTTGCAACTGCCCCTAGTTCTCCCGAAATTGACTGTATTGCATCCGCATCTGCTCCTTGGTTCTCTTCTCTTAGCTGGTTCTCCGTAGCCGTGCTCTCGGAAGGCGGTTGGAGTTCCTCCGGGTGCAGCCTTGTCTGACTATCACCAGCACCGCAGTAGATTAGGGCCTGGACTGCGATGAGAGAGCCGGGGACGGCCTCCCCCAGCCCATCCCCCGATTCTTCGTCTCCGAGCACCTGGGTCTGCCAAACACCGCCCTCGCTGACATCGCCAGGCGTGCTTCCTGCGGCGTGCTCAGTGCCCGTGAGTAGACCGGACTCTCCGAAAGGCGGCCCCGAAGCTCCACCACTAGGACGCGCCGACCCGATCCCCCTTCCGGGAGTACCAGGTAGGCGGTCCGTAATGGGAGACTTTTCGGGGTTCGCCAAGGTTGTTGACGGAGTTCCATTGCCGTCAGTGCTCTCAAGGCCCTTCGTAGGATCTTTCTGGGCTTGGGCAGTCTGTTGAGCAATTATAGGTTGAGTGTGATGATCTTCTGTTAACACATCCTTCGGCGCCTTGCATAAGTTGAACTTTGTGGGTGTTCCTTTTTTCCCTCTCGGGCTTTTCGCTGTTGCCCGCCTTTGATTACTTGGGGATCTAAAGGTGTCTCTCCATCAGATTCCAAGTGAGGGCGCGCACTGCGCAACCTGCGCCTTTCATCATTCGGGGGGGGGAGTTAATGGTGAAGGCAGCCTCGACTGCCATGACTGCAGGACTGCCACTCGCCACCACTCCGCGTCCGCTCCATGTAGAACAGAGGGTTTTGTAGGTAGATTGTGCACGCTCCTCCTCCAACAGTAAATGGCAGAGAGGACAGACTCTGCAACTGGAGTAACCTGCAGGACTGCCACTCGCCGCCACTCCGACAGTAATGCCTTTGCACCCTGGGCTAACAAGATAAGTGCCTGAACTCTTTTGGCCCAGGTCTTATGGATTAATGAGGACACTGCAAAGATGATCAACATACTTTCCCTACTTTGCCGCATCTCCACCTGGGCCTGCACACCATTTTTGGCCCGCATCTCTCCTGGGCCTTTTTTGCTGGCCCCTCGACACCTTGGCCTGAACCTGCATGCTTGGCCCTACATTGCCGCATTCTCCATCAGGACCCCTGTGCAATCCCCCCTCTGCCTTTTGGAGTGGTCAAGCCTCACCTCTCTTCTTCTAAGCTCTACCTCTAAGATTCTCCTCCTTGGAGACTTCAATATTCATCTAGAATCTTCTGATGCAGCTACTCTACCCTTCCACAACCTTTGTGACACTCTTTCCCTCGTCATTCTTCCCTCTCACTACCCCTCTCTCCTGGTCTGACCATGCTCTCCTCTCCTCTCATCTTGAGCTCCCTGGCTCACCGACCAAGCCTCTGCCTTCATTGCCAGTCTCCTTCTCCATCATTCGACCGTTGAAGCGAGAGTGTCAGTAGCTGCTTCTGCTGCCTGCTTCATTGCTCCCCGCACTCCTGCTATTGACTTCCACTCTGACACTTCCCTTGCTAACCTTCACCTCTCCATCTCCAACACGCCTGTTATCCTTGCCCCTGCCATGAGAATCCACATGAATCCCACCTCCAAGCACAATAGCTGCTATGATTCTGACCTAGCCTTGCTTAAACGCAAGTGCAAAGTCGGTGAACCAAAATGGTTGACTTCTAGCACATCCTCTGACAAACTGGCATGTTGCCTGCTCCAAAGGCAATACAGACTCTCCATCTGCTCCAAGAAATGGTCACACATCCAAGCCTGCATCTCTGGGGCCACAAACAACACGGCTGAACTTTTCAAAATGTGCAAGGAACCAATCCTACTTCTCTTCCTTCCCAGGCCCTCTGTACAGCCTTGGCCATCCACTACACTACCAAAACCAAGGGCATCCTGTCCTGCATCTCTTTCCATCACCAACTCCTCTCCCTGTAGCCAGACGTCCCTTGTCCCCTCTCTATCCCTCCCCCTTTCTCTCCTCCGTCTCACACATTGCACCAGAGGAGGTCACCAAGACAGTCTGCTCTATGAAAATGTTGTCCAAACAGGTGCTCCTCTAAAACTATCAAGGACAACATTGCCTCTCTTGGTCCCTCCTTGACTGAGTTCTGTAACCATTCATTTTCCACTGGCTCCTTCCCATCATCCCTCAAGCAATGCATTGCACATCCATCCTAAAATAGCTGTCTGGGGACCCTTCCTGTCCAGCTAACTACCACCTTCTTTCCACTACCTCTTTTTTGGGCAAACTCTTGGAGAAGCTGGTCATCTCCCAACTAATCCATCACACTGAATCAGTTGGCTGTCTTCATGATCACCAGTCTGGTTTCAGAGGAGCCAGAGGCACAGAAAATGCACCTGAACACCCGTGACAACCTGCTTCCAAACCTTGATTCCAACTCTCCTTCTTTTATGATCCTCCTCGATCTTTCCTCTGCCTTTGACATGGTCAAACATTCCACCCTCATAAATCAACTACATGATACCCTAGGCATCATGGACCAGGCACTGCATTGGTGGAACTCCTGCCTATCGAATGGGCACTCCCAAGAGCAACTTGGCCTGTTTCTTTCCTCTATCTCACTCTCCACCTGACATGACATTTACCTTGCCCCTCTCACCCACCTGATCTCCACCTTTTCTCTTCATTGGCAAGACTATGCTATGGTGATGACACATAGCTTTCTTTTAAGCTTCCCTCCTCTGCCTTCTTTACTTCCTCTCTCATTTTGGACTGTCTGATTGCTATTCAGGCATGGTGTGCTTCTCACGTTCCTTCTCATTGGGACTCCTAGCCCCACCTTCCCCCCTAATCTCTGGCTGCCCTCCTTGGGCCTCTGCCCTCACCCTCCTGTGAGGAACCTTGCAGAAGTGTCTGATTTGCAGAGTTAGAGTTAGAAGATCAAAGAACTCAGGGTGGAATTTAAGGAGAGTGAGTTGGATTTTGTGAGGTCCAAGTCCACAGAAAGCCTTGAGGATGATGTAGAGGGCCTTGAATTTGACCTTTGCAGCCATCTGGAGTCAGTGGAGAGATTCTAGGACTGAAGAGATGTGGTCCTTGTGCTTGAGGCAAAGGATACATCTTGCAGTCAAACTCTGGATTAGTTGAAGAGGGTGGAGGGAGGAATAGGAGGCAGCTGTTGCAGTAGTCAAGCCTAGAGAGGACTAGAGTTCTGGAGACATTGAGTTTCTGTGGGAAGGCAAGGAAAGGGAGAATACCTCTGGGGAGGTGCAGCTGATAGTGGGCCTTCTTGGCAAGGTTTGCAATGTGATGTGAGAAGATGAGAGAGGAATCAAAGATGACAGCAAGGTTTTTTGACTCACTAAAGAGTGAAGGGAGGGTGCCATAGAAGGCGGCCTGAGGAAGGGAAGAAAGGAGGGAAGTCTAACTGGCATTAAGGCAGAGATCTTTGGCAGCACACCATGACTGAATGGCAGTCAGACAGACAGGGTTGAGAGAGAAGAAAAGGAAGGAAAGGAGGGCAGCTTGAAGGAGAGCTGCATGTCATTTGCATACAACTGGAAGTGAGGAGATAAGGAAGAGGTCAAGTGGGCCAAGAGGGCAAAGTAGATGTTGAAAAGCCATGGTGATCTATAAGTGGGGTGAGGTCCATGAACAAAGCCAGTAGTGCACTGGGGAAAGTCCAATTGTTTCAGAGATGAATCTCTGGTTGAGTACCATCCATAACATGAAATGAGAGGTTGGAGAAGCAAGACACATCCCCATTTGAGAATCTTGTTGTCAATTGTGTCAACCTAGGCATAAATGAATGGCCCCATTCACCACTGCACCAGAGGAGACAGAACCTCTAGCTTGCAAATTATAAAGCTGTTGGACTGGCAAATAAGTGCCATTGCTATGATTTTGGCTGAACTACAGTAAGGCATTATTCTGTCTCTCTAGGGTGAGCATAGCCCTATGCACCTGGCTTGCCCAACTGACATTTTCAGAGAACTTGATACCCAGTGGAGTGTCCTTCTATCCTGACCATTAGCTTAGTAGGCCTCCTCTGGCTATGTATATGGAAGGCCATTGACTTTGTCTTTTCATAGTTAATGATGAACCCGATGCTCTTACACACAGCATGAAACGCATCCATCTGCTGGCAGAGTCAAGAAAGTGTGGTGGAGAGCAAAACAGCATCATTCACAGATAGTAAAAGTGGGACTTTGTCTGCATCCAACTTGGGAGCATCTGTTTGGAGATCTGTGAGCCTATAATAATCATATTAATAAACATGTAAAATAAAGTTGGTGCAAGGAATCACCCCTACGTTACATCGGATCCCATATTGACTACATGCACACTGAAATCCGACAACCGATCTCACCTGTGCACTGAAAATCCTACGCGCATGTGTACTTACGCCAGCCTTCGGGTGGTGGATCCTATGAAGGACTTGCATGGGCATTTCACAGCTGAGATGATGCAAGATCGATTCCATGAATGTGTCTCTTTCAGCGCAATAGTTGGCGTGTGAGGGACTGGCTGCAGGCTACGCCTCAGAATGCCCACTTCTTTCCAAGTTAGTCCCTATTTCTGGTGTTCCGCAACTATCCCAGCCCTCTGCGCAGGCCACTTCCACCATCTGCTCGGAGTCTCGCGCAAGGCCCTCGACGGCTCGCACAGGCGTCCCAGACCAGCACGAAATCCATGCAAGTACAGGAAAAGTGCTGTGCATTCAATTCCATGAATTGGGTGCAAGTAGCCTATTTTCTGCGTAATTAATTCCATGAATCGACCCACAGATGTAGTAACAGGGCCCTGGCATATATTTTACACAAGGCATCAAGGAGTGAAATTGGCCTGTATTTACCAGGATGTTTGCACTCACATTTTTTGTAAAACAGCCTGATTCAGCTACTGTATTACATACATGATTAATATCTGGTACCCAAATATCAGGGGCACTCTTAAATAGCTAATCAGGAACCAGTTGAGGTCGGGTCCAGGAGCTTTACCCGATTTCGGAAGCTCCACTGCCTTCCTAATCTCCAGCAAAACCATGGGAATACGCTGTCCTCAAACATTGTCGCACTTCTTCACCTTGGGTGCTATTCCCTTTGGGTGAGGCATAAAGATTGGAGAATTGTTGAACTCATTCGTTCCCTGAGTAACAACAGGTCATTTGGTCATTACTGTAGCATCTAGCCTGAGAAATCTGTCTCTACAACTGAGTTATCTTTCTTGCCTGCCACTTCCAGCAGCCACTGCCAGGCTAGGTTGTCATGGCATATGACAAGGAGTGCCATTATGATATGATATGATATTTTATTTGTATCGCACTCGTACACAAGTGTTTCAGAGCGCAGGGGGGAACAGAAACAACAATCTTATTAGGCCCAGTGACATTGAGAACGTGCAAGTGCATGGGAAAGGGAAAGGGGAAACGTGCACGGAAGGGGGAGAGTGGAAAGTGCAGAGCAGAGGAGAACAGATAAATAATAATAAATACAAATAAATAGATAATGAAGCAATAACAGGGGTAGTGCGGTCAGCAAGTGGCAAGAGCTGTGTTTACGGCAGCAGAACTGGGTAAATCTGATAAGTGCATAAAAGAAGAAAAATGAGGTGTGGGGGGCCTGTGGGGGTTACAGGTAGTTCCCAGTGCGAGGGGTGGCTGGGAGGCAGTGCAGAAGGGTGACAGGGTGAGCCGGTACCTTAAACTAATCATTTAAGGCTCAAGCCAGGCAAACCTGTGCTGCTGTAAACTCACATCTTTGAATATGGGCCAGTCCCCCATGTTCCAAAAAGCATTGTGCATATGCTGATAGAAATCAGATCTCAAGGTGGGAATATCCCATAGTGCTATGATATGATATGATATGACATGATATGATATGATATGATATGATATGCCATTTATAACGTGCTTATACACAAGTGTTTCAAGGCGCGACGTGACAAGGGAGGGGGCACAGAGGGAAGAAAAAGACAGCGATCCTACTCGGCCAGGTGTCATTCAGATTGCGCTAGTGAAGGGGAAGGCGAAAAATGCTGGGGGGAAGGAGGGTGTGGATAGTGCAGATAAACAGAATAAATAAAAACAGAAATAAAAATACAGCCAGCTGTTGGCAAGTGCAAGGGTAAGGGCAGACATCAGATGTCAAGTGTTGGTAGGGGACTGTAGGGATACAGAACCTGTCCCAAGTGCTGGGTTTGCCAGGGGGGCAGTGCAGGTGTGCAACTGGCAGGGGAGGGGACGTAGGCCTGAGATCAGAGTGTGGCCAGGTAACTAGTGCAGTTTCAGGCAGGAGTTAAACAGGGGAGAGGAGGAGAGAATGCAGAAGCAAAGATGAAGGTTTTGAGATGCTTCTGGAACCAGAGATGGTTCTCTTCAGGTTTCAGGGAGACAAGAAGGCTGTTCCAGAGGGAGGACCCAGCCAACGAAAGAGATCTACCACCAACTCATTGCTTGGAAAAGCTACTGACACTGAGTGAGTTGGAGGTGGATGATCGAAGAGCTTGAGGACAATAGTCAGTGAGAGAGAGTTGAACATATTGAGCCACCAGGCCCCAGAAGGTCTTAAGCACACTGCAGAGGGTTTACAACTTAATCCTCGTAGCCACTGGGAGCAAGTGCAGAGATTTCAGTCCTGGAGAGATACGATCCCTGGGCTTGAGGCCAAGACAAGTCTCGCAGTCCTTTTCTGGATGAGTTACAGAGGGCTGAGAGTAGAAGCAGGTAGATTTAGAAATAGGCAGTTGCAGTAGTCCACCTAGAGAGAAGCAGAGCTCTGGAGACAGTGTGCTTGTGGGGGAAGGAGAGGAAAGGAAGAAACCTCTGTGACTTCCTAGAGACATTGGAGATGTGAGGAGAAAAAGGAGAGTGTGGAGTCAAAGATGACCACAAGGTTTTTAGCCTCGCAGGTGGGAGCAGGAGGAGGGCCAAGAGAGGTTGGCCAGGGAGTGATAGGAAAGGAGGGAGTGGGTGTGCCGATGAGGAGAATCTCACTCTTACTGTCATTAAGGCAGGGATCATTGGCGGCACACCATTCCTGGAGAGCAGACAGACAGTCAGAGATGTGAGAAGGAGAAGAGGTGGCTGAAGGTAGCCTAAAATGGAGCTGAGTGTCATCTGCGTAGCACTGAAAGTTGGGGCAGAGGGCGGCAATGTGGTGGGCAAGAAATGCCAGTTATTGGTTGAACAGCCAGGGAGAGAGGTTAAACCCCTGGGGAACACCACAGGTAGAGATAGTGATAGGGGTGACGAAGGACCCAAGTTGGACATGGGAGGGTCGATAAGAGAGGAAAGAGGCCAGCCATGCCAGGGCCTGACCAGTGATACCCAGGTTATCACAGAGACAGTTGAGCAGGATGGCATGGTTGACCATTTCAAAGGCAGAGGAGAGATCAAGTAAGATGAGGACACAGGGGGTGTTGGCATCAATTAGAGAGTAGGTCTTCAAAGATTTTCAGGAGAGCAATTAACATGCTTATTGCAGCTCTGAAGCCAGACTGATGGTCATGCAGACAACCAACAGATTCAGTGTGAAGATTAAGCTGGGAGATGGCCAGCTTCTCCAGGAGTCTGCACATCAAAGGTGTGATGAAGATTGGGCAATAGTTATCAGGGCAGGACAGGTCAGCAGAGTTTTTCTTAAGAAGAGGGTGCACAAGTGGGTGCATCAGGGCAGATGGGAAGACTTCAGTCGCGAAGGAGTGGTTGCAGAAGTCGTCCAGAGCAGGAGCCAGAGAGTCAATATGGTCCTTGATGGTTTTGTAGGAAAAGGGATGAATCTGTTTTGATGAGACTTTCATAGATCGGATTTGTCCTGAAACCTTGTCTGGGGGAAACAGGGGAAAAGGCAGAGACGGAGGGAGGAGAGGTGGCTGAAGAAGTTAGAGCCGTGTAGAGGGCCTGGGAAGGGACAGGAGTAGTAGAGACTGCAGCAGGATTGGCAAGTTTTTTAAAAGTTTGGGTGAGTTGTTAGATGCCACAGAGATGTGGGCTTGGATGTGAGCTCTCTTCTTGATGTGGACAGAGAGCCGGTATTGCCATTCGAGCAGGCGGCAGGCCAGGGTGTACCAGAAGCACATAATTTCCCCTAAGCCACCCTACACTTACATTTGAGGGTGATGAGGTCTGAGTCGTACCAGGAGTTGCACTTGGATTTGGGCTTCAGGCGGATCCTCATGACAGGGGCAAGAACATTGAGAGTATCAGATACAGCAGAGTGGAGCGGAGTGATGAGAGGGGTAGAAAGTGGAAGGTCTGAAGAGATCAGAACATCCAGAGTGTTCCGCAGAGTGAGTCGGGCTAGAGTGGAGAATAGAGTGTGAGAGAGAGTTGCAGAGGTTGAGAAAGAGCCAGGAGGAAGGACTGGAAGCATCCAGGTGGATATTAAAGTCTCCAAGAAGGAGGAGTTGAGTGGTCGAGACCAGTTGGGAGGAGGAAAGGTCAGCTCATTCAGAGAGGAAGCAGGAGAGCTGACCAGGTGGTCGATAGATTGTAGCCACATTAAGGGAATGGGTAGGAGAGAGAGAGAGCCTAAAAGTGAGGCATTCGAAAGAGGAGTAGGCCTGCATGGGAATGACAGTGGCAGGAATCCACTCGGGGAAGATCAGGGCTACACCCCCTCCGGAACGGTTGGACCTGGACGCTGAGAGGATATTGTAGTCATCAGGAAGAAGTGTGTCAAATCTTGGGACAGAGCTGGCCGGTGAGACTGAGGACATCAAGCTCAAGTTCCTCAAGGAGGCGGCAGATGTCAGAGGAGTGTTTGACAGCTGAGTGAGAGTTAAGAGTGGCAATATGGAGAAGGTTGCCATCCTTGAAAGACGTCTGGGGAGGGGTACAAATCAGAGGTACGCCCTGCAGAGGTGTAAAAAAAAGTCTGAGGGGGTGCAGCCAAGGAAGGAGGATAGGGCAAGGTAGCAAAGGAGGAGAAGGCAGAGGAAGGCAAGTAAGTTCTGGGGGGAAGAGAGGAGACAGCAGAGAAGGAAGGAAATTGATGAGGCGCAGGAAGCATCTATCAAAGAGGAGAAGATTAGCCTGAGGGCCTTGAACCAAGACGGTACCATTCAAGTAAACATTAATGATGAACTTAGAGGAGTGGAAGGAGGCCAGGATGGACTCCCACCGGATGCCACCATTAATAGGAGAAGAAGAGAACGGTGAAAGCACAGAGACAATATGAAGAGTCCATAGGTGTAGTGAGGGAACTACAAAGAGGATGTCGTTGAGGGTTTCCCTAGATGCGGCACTGGTATAGGTGTCAGCGATAGGTAGGCCTGGGTTGGAGACCAGGATATCCTTTTTAAACTTTTTCTTACTGGATTTAGTGAGGAGAGAAGGATAGTCGATAGAGAAACAGTTAGACAGGACAGACAGAGAGCACCATAGAGTAGGTCTGGGTAAGCGAGAAGAGGAAGTGGGGAATAAGGGCAGCGCAACACTAGGGAAGGATGCAGGGAGGGGCTAAGCGAGAAGAGGAAGTGGGGAATAAGGGCAGCGCAACACTAGGGAAGGATGCAGGGAGGGGCGCAAGCAGACGAGACAGGGAAAGATGAGACGATAGTAGACAAGTGAACCAGATGACAGGCGCTCAGACAATAGTAGACGTTTACTAGTTGAATTGCACAGAATGGCACTACTTTCACAGTGTCGTTTAGATACTGGAGAAAAACATATCTAGGTCTGAGAGTCCTCTAAAGGGGAAAACAGTCCTAGTTTTCACAATGCAATTTTAAATACTTTCTCGATGCAATTATTTTGAACACCACTCGAAAACATCTAGTGCATCTTCATCGTCCAACAAGTGCTCAAATGGCCTCAGGATCTATGTGAAAATTAAAATCTCCCACTAAATAATAGAGGGATAATTCGGCTAGCTCATGCTAGCCAACCCAATTATGTTTTTTGAGTGGTTAATTGTGCAATTTTCTGATCTGCCAGTTGTCCAACTGTAAATATTAAACAAGGTAGTGGCCTGACCCTCTTCCTGTGCAGAGCGCTTAATGAAGTGGATCTCCTATAGGTCAGCAGAGCCTGTGATTGTGGAAGAAATATCACAGTTGACTTTAGAATTGACCCATGTGCAGAGACCACCCTAGCGTCTAGCACTCGCTCCCTTTTTACCCATAATGTTAATGGATTTACACCTCTGTAGGTGGTGGCCAGTTAGTACACAGGCATTCTGCAGACAAATGATGTGAAACTTTCTTATATACTCTACCCATTCACTATTGATCAGATTCTTTTCCAGGCCAGTTATTTTCCAAGATATTAATTTGTTCGTCTCCGTATCGACTTCAGGAATCTCTTCTACTACTACAGTAGAAGTATGTATTATGGGAACGGAACCTAGTCACTCGACTGAATCCAGACCCTGCCTGCCGACATCAAATGTATTAACAAGGTTAAGATGTTCCAATCTACTCGTCCCTATGGGGACCATGTTGGCTTTGCTCAACAGAGGGTGCCGTTGCCTATTTATAAGAAGTGGCTATCTCGGTCCGGGGGTAGGCTCTTAATTCTACAGTTCAGTTGGACAGTATAAAGCCAGTACCTAGTAACCCCTGGACCACAGTCATTTCCCTGAATTACATGTGAATGCAGTCAAAGGCCCTGCCTCCCTTTGAGTTGAATCTTGCACAACTCAGTATATCACGTATGACAGACATGCAAACACGCACAAGGCTGATCCAATGTATACATATAATAACCAAGCCCTCCTTTGTTTCTATTTGGTTCAAAGTTCATTTGGGCACTTTGTGCAGGAAGAATGCCCTACTGCTGAAATTATGGAACCCATGCCTATACATACGACCATTGCCGTGCGCCTCATGTTCATGCCGATGACCACATGCATTAAGCCAGGGCCTGGGGGCTCCACGATTTACATAGCTAAGGTTTCCACCGTGATCTGACCTATTAGGTACTGGGATGCTCGAGCGAGCTGGGGTATAACCTCTATTGTTAGTGCCCACAATCAACATTAAAGGTTGTATTGAATGCTGCAATTAACATATTATGTGTGGAAATGGTGGTGTATAACTAGGGCTCTGTTGCCCTGATAAAGGCTGTATGCCTTCGGGCTTATTTGCCAAAGTATGCGCCCAGACATGCGGTATATGTACTGGTGTCGAATATTTTAGCTTTCTGTCACCCCGTTATTAAGGATACCCCCTCCGTGCAGTTGGTGCATCAGGTCATTCCCAAGTTCTTGACATTATTCCTTTACATTTCTAGAATAAGGGAAGGAATTAGTCTCTTCAAGACCTCAAGCTCATCCTGAACAGCAGGGCATTTACAGATGTTAGTCCTCTTGTGTGTTTCACCTGGGATTTGGGTAGCAGCATTAACACAATCAATGCAATCACTGAAGTCAAACATTACCAACCCAGGTTGCCCTTCATTTTTTGGTGATGTATTAAACTGGTATATGCTACCATCAACTTGCTCACTCCTTTGAGACTCCATAAGTGGAGTAAATCTGTTAAGAACAGGAACAAAATACTCAACAGATTCACCATCCAATGTAAGTGGTGAGTTAATAGACTGGCCTTGTGTGGGAGTAGAAACAGAAGAAGGGTTGTC
The DNA here is from genome assembly GCF_040938575.1 of Ambystoma mexicanum. NCBI lineage: Eukaryota > Metazoa > Chordata > Amphibia > Caudata > Ambystomatidae > Ambystoma > Ambystoma mexicanum. The sequence continues at coordinate 1,549,923,640 of NC_090929.1, forward strand.
AATTCAGAAACTAGGAATTACTTCCTTTACGATTTGTGATGCAATTATGCGGTACAAGTACTATCTCCACTAGGGAGCATCTCGCCAACCCTAGAAGTTGACTCAGAGCTAACCTGCACACCATCAAGGAGGGTATCCACTAAGGCAGAACTATAATAATATTTACTAATTTCATGCGCAGCAGGTCTAACTGTTTTGAATGTGTCCATCAGGTCCGTATGTATTTGATAGAGTTGATTTTTTGGCCAATGCAATACTTGGTAGAGTGTCAATGGAGTGGGATTCAAGGAGACCAGGAGACTGATCGCTCTGTAATTGGGATGCTAGAGGATTATCCAAAATTATACATATTTCATATACTTGCTGGCAAAATTACTTGGCTTCATTGGTGAATCTGTGCTGAGCAAAATAGCTGGAGTGTCATGGTCACTGTTTGTGACCAATCAATGCTTAATTTCATGAGTGAGGGTATTTGCCTTTCTCACGGGCTTGAGGAGGTTATGGGTCATCTTGTTTGTGAGAGGTTCTCTAGATGCATTCCATGTTTTCATAATTACTCCAAAGTAAACAACAATGTAAGAGGACTGCTAACTTATGCAACTTAGAGCTTCTGCAAGAGGGAGTAAAAAGCACCAAGTAAAGATCACCCAGCAATATGAGACTAATGTCACAGTCACCAACCAAAACAATATGATTCGGATTTAAAGGTAACGAGCAATGGGAAGTTAATGCGGGGGGGGTGGGCTGTTTCAATGTGGGAAAGGCGGGCAAGGAACACCGACCAGCTCGAGGAGCTGCCTTAGTCCGACTCTCACCCCCATCTCGACTGGCATGACTGCAGACCCTTGTAAACAAGACACAACGAAGAGCTGCACAAATCCGAGGTTTTGCAGCACCTGAGGTGGTACAGCCTTCACAGCTGCGCTCCCGCAACAAGGTCCTGAGTCCCAGATCAGAAACAAGTCAGCTCGAGAAGTCGGGCAGAACAAGTAAACAGCAGAATATTCCATGAACATTGTCTAATTCAACCTCAGAACAACACCAAACAAATTGGCACGCCCTTAGGCACAGACTTCTCCATGGCCCCAATCCAAAACCTATTTCAAGGGCAGGTGCCGCAGAAACAGGGTCACAGGCCCCTCATCACTTCTGCAGCACTCCAAACATCATGACACGCTTTTAGGAAAAGGCTCAATCCAAAAGCCTATTTCAAGGGCAGGTTCAGCGGCAACAGGGTTCTTCCTCCCTTCGCACTCCGGTAGCACACCAAACAATGGGGCATGCCCTTAGGCACGGACATCCCATTCTATTGGCCCCCCTTGTAATACCCCTTTTACCAGCCACAACTCTATTTCCCACAAAAGAATGCCATGGTAAAATGAGGTAAATTGTCACTTCACCAAATGTTATGAAACGGCCAGCGGGAGTTGGAGATAATTAAAACAAGTCCTTAATAATCTTCATAGAGTTTAACGAAAGTCCCTGTGGAGACGCAGGCTCTATATATAATCAGTGGGCCTCATTACAAGTTTGCCGGTTTGGAAAAAAGGGTGCCGGTAAACTCACCGGCACCCTTGTTTCTGAACCAGCAAATATGTTTGCCTGCTGTGGCTGCTGCGCCTGACAGGTTTAACCCTGCCGGGCGCAGTGGCCACGGTAGACAGACTCTTCACGGAAGCGCTGGTACCATTAACAAGCAGCACTCCCAAGTCCCCACTCACAAAGAGTCCTGACTCTATGGGAATGTGGACTTACATTTTTACCGGCGACTGACTTCCCGGCCCACCAGGTTTGTAATCTCCCAGTGACACCCAATGCTTTCAATAAAATCAAACCCCAACCTGGAAAAAAAAGCATGTAGCCTGCTTTTTCAGCTGTGACTCTTGATGTACATAAGCAATAACGTCTGCAGAAATGCGATTAATCGTGTCACCATCTGCCGTTCATCCTAGCTGAGAAACATGCAGCGCGGTTCTTTATCTAATTTCTTTCATGCGCTTGATGTATGTCTAATAAGCCGTTTAGGTGTTATCTGCAACATTCTGTGGAATCATTGCATTTAGGTTACAAATTTCTGAGTAATTACTCTGGCATTTGTGTTCTTCTCGTTGTGTGACTTTCTTTAACGCTTCAAAAAAGGTCAAGTCATTAAAATGTTGCTTAAAATAGTGCAGGCTTTCACAGGAATAGCCGAGAAATCGTCGAGAAATTGCTAATAATTGCTAACAATGTTTAGTGTTATCTTGGCTTTTTTTTTTTTTACAACTAATTGTGTGTTTATGACTCAATCATGCAACGTTGGGGGATGTATGACGGGATAAAACAGAGGTGTTGACAGGTTTGAAGGATTAGGGTCTTATGGAGATATAAGTGCCAATTCTATACATTGCATTTATGTATTTACATGCAGCATAAGAAAACATATACAATAACATCACACGAAACATAGTTGTGGCGAAACGTTATAGAAAACAACACAAATGAGAGGGAGGAAGTTAAAATATATTTTTTTTAAAACTTCGGGAAAAAAAGGAAATTAAGGAGCAGAGAGGGGAATTGCAAAACTTAAATAGATTATTCTGTGGGTGGAAAGGCCCAGTGAAAGATATAGGAAAATCCGGGTGCGTACCAATGTTTGGGTGGATGGGGAATTCCAATACAGTAGGGCAGCTGAAGATTTTTTTTAAGAAAAAGAGGTTTGAACCTCAAAATTATCCTGTCTTGGAAAATCTATGATATGGATCAGTAATAGCCATTCTGCGATCCAAAGTTTGTCTGGCAGGTAGACGAGTAGGGAATGAATTAATCAGTGCTGTAAATTGACAAAATGTATTGGGGGAAGCCCCACCCATCCTTTGCGCACCAGTGAGAGGGGGGAGTCGGATTGCCAGTGGTGTCGCGGGACTGAGGCCAGATTGTCAGTGGTATGGGTGGGATTGAGGGGCAGAGCTAAGTGTAACATGATGTACACATGATGTGCATGCCCTGAATGTAGGATGATGGCTGATTTGCATAAAAACAAAGTGCATTTTTGGAACATAAGAATGGCCACCAATTTATCACACATGTCTGTGCTAGTTATTCAAACGTGCATTCCATCTGATCATTCAATTCACACTTGGTATGGTGCTCATTGTCTCTATCAGAATAATCACCCTGATAGTAAACTGTGTGCAAAGCATGAGACATCTATACAGCTTGGCACAGTTTCATTGTTTTTGTTTGGACTGTTGAGCAAAGGACGACTTTCAGACGCAGTCTGGGGAGATGTGCGCAACTCAACTGCATGCGTTGAGACTTGCCGTTCAGGAGACTCACAGCAGTCAGGGTCAGAGAGCCTCCTCATCTTGGTGGGGTTCGGAAGTATGCATGTTTCGAGTGAGGAGGCAGATATCCCAATGGATAATGCATTCCTGGCATCCACTCAGAAAATGAGACAGGTGTGGATGAAGCACGCAAAATCAGACGAGGGCACATACGGTTTCATCTCTCGTGACACTGCCACTTAGCGGTGACGTGAGTGCTTTTTGACTACATGTGCTTGCAGCTGCTTGCAGGTGTAAGGCAAAACAATAATACAGTGGATGTAGCAAGTTTTAGGAACCAGTTTGAAAATAATCCCATGTGAAGATGGTGAGTCTGGCCAAGCCTGCAGCGGAGCATGGAGTGACTATGAATATTTCGATGTTTAGGTTTTCAATTTTATGGAGAGCTGTAACATCCAGTCTTGTCTGGCACTGAGGCAATGCTTAGGGGAAGGATGTCAGTTGGCAACATTGCCCTCCGACCTCCGATAGAGATTGATGTTATTAGGAAACAGGTGCTGAAATAACCCATCATCCATTTCCAGATGCGTCCTCTGTAATAATGTCCTGTGGCCACAGGTTTGTTTTCTAGCCTGCCTGTGAGGCAGTGAAGGGGTTAGCTCCTGGAGGGAGCAGGAGCTTGGAGGAGGAGGAGGTGCTTATAATACAAAAGGACTTTCCAACCCAGAGCAGGCGGAGTCCTGCAGAGTCCTTTATGTCCTCTGTAACCGTAACCGATGATTAGGTGGAAATTATCCCAATCATTTGGGTCAAAAGAGGGCATTTTAAAGAGGAACTACTTGGCCTACCTTGTAGTCAGAACAACAACACACATGAATGCTTCTCCACTCTTCTCAAGAAAGATAACTTGTTTCAATTAATTTGTAAAGCCGGAGACGGCTTGTCATGTGCTGATGAAATGCTGTAGGCTGAGAGCAAAACACATGAAATATCTTGGCGAGTTTGTTCATAATATAGATCATCTGGAGCAGGCTGATTTCTGGAAGCAATGTGTTAACACTCTTAACCCCAAACTGCATTTAGCACTCTATCAGGTGTGGCGTGAAGCCGCTATCCATCTGGAAAGGAGTCTGAGGGGGGCCCTCCCTGGTGTATAGTGGCTCTTATAATGACTGATCTGATGTGATGGTATTGGATGTTATTGTTAGATGTATATGATGAGTAATATCATGTATGTTGAATATAATGTTATATTTTAATTATCTGATGTAATTATGTGTAAAGTTTTTTACGTTTCTTTAAAACTGTATCACATTAATAAATAATAACAGTAAAGTGCAATTTTGTGGAGAAAAAAAACACGTTTGGAAATGCAGGTTTTAATAAGAATACAATGAAAGAATACATTGAAGACTGTCAACCATACATGTGAGAAAAAGAAAACCAGATCAGGAACAAATGCAAAAACGAATTGTTTGATACATTAATTTTCAATTGACACAAAACATAATCACGTTAATAGAACAGTACAAGTGCATCACTCCCTGCATGTGCACATGTCCCACATTCAACCCGAACACAGTGGCGGAGCCAGGGAGTTGGCAACCACCCCCCCTACTTCCACCCTTCTGGCCAGTGCACCCCCCCAGCCTCCCACCAGTGCTGCATTAGCTACCATCGCCCCACCGCCCCCTCCTCCCCCGGCAGCAAAAGCTGCCTCCGCTACTGCACAAACGTACTAGACTTCAAAACATACCACTCATACCACATTCACTGATGCTCAAAACTGGTTGGTAAAAACAGTCGAGCCACAAGGTAGAACATGTGAATCATTCCAGCGCCTGTTGTGGAATCGTACAAAAAGGTCGAACTGGGAACTGCGACGGCCGAATATGCCGACTTTTTTTTCTCCTTTTAACCCCTCCCTTACACCATATATATGTGTGGGGGGGATTAAGTGTATAATATTAATATCGGGGAGGGCTGCGGGGGTCTCCCCCCGCATAAATATGTGGTGTAAATGGTTACAAAAGTCGGCATTTTCGGCCGTCGCAGTGATCACATAGATCCGCCTGTTGGTTTTAAAAACTCGGTATGTTACATTATTTGCTTCAAAATGTCCAACTGCCTTGATTTACATATACTATGGCCATATACTGGAAGCCAAAAAGCAAATTACAACAGCATGAACATGTATTGTCAACTGGAGTTTCGGCTCTACGGTCCCTCCTGACCCAGCCATGTTCAGCACAAGGATTTACAAAACCATCATGGAGAGAAGCTTGTAATCTGACAAATAACCCACACATAGAAAATCTACATTAATACTGCATCCTGGTGGCGCACACTCTGTTTGGTTCTTTATTTACAAATACTCAAAACTACTAAAATAAGGATTGGAAAGCCATTTGGGTATTCTAACCTTATTTAAGGTGCTCAAGGGCAATGGATCCAAGTTCAAAATATTACCCTGGCCGACAGCGAGCGCCTTCTAGTCAGGTCAGAGAAAAGCAAGAGTGTAAAACTGGCTTCAATGGGGCCGATTCATGGAACAAACGTGCGCCGAAAATTCATGCGCAAGCAGGCGCAAGGGAGCGCAAGCGTGAGAAACGCAGCGCATGCGCATGCGTGCGATTCAAGGAAGACGCTGCGCGTGTTTCCCGCTGTCCGTGCGCCCAATCCAGCCAGGGCGCACGCAGGCATACACGACGTGCGCTACGCGCACAGCAAAAGCGCACATAGCGCGGCGCACACAACCAAAGTGGGTGGAACAGTGGGCGTAACACGCGGAATGGGGAACAACGCGTGAAAAAGAAGGCGTAACTGGGGAAGTACTGCAGGGAACTACACGGAACGCCCACACGCATGCGAACAACCCGTATTCATGGATCCGAATACAGGAAACCCGCGCACGGCAAAAGAGGCACACAGGCGTCAACGCGTCTGCCACACGAAGGCAGGCGGAAGCGTCCCCACACACAGTACAAAAGTGCGCGCAAACAACAAACACGTATATACAGCTACGATGAATGCCGCATTTGTCGCAGCACTGATCGTGGGACACCGCAGGAGGAGGAGAATAGCCAGGGCACGCATTTTCGCACCACGGACAAGCCTTTTTGGGATGCCTGACGACCAGGTCTATGGCAGGTATAGGTTTCCACCCCACATCATCCTAGACCTGGTCAGGGAGTGGGAAGATGACCTTACATCCCCCACCCTTTGCTCCCAAACATTGAGCCCCTTGGAGAAGGTGCTCAATGTCCTGCATTTTTGGCCACTGGGTCATTTCAGCGGACTACTGCCATAGTGGGGGGGTCTCACAGGCCACGCAGTCACGCTGCCTACACCAGGTATTGGCAATCATGACAGCGCGCCCCTCAGTCCGCAGGCACATATACATGCCCAGAACACCCGCAGAAAGGCAGGCCGTTGTCCTGGATTTTTTCAGGGTGGCACACTTCCCCAAAGTACTCGGTGCCATAGATTGCACCCATGTGGCCCTACGTCCACCTAGGGCCACTGAGCACATCTACCGAAATCGCAAGCACTGGCATTCCATCAACGTACAGGTGGTATGCGATGCAAAGGAAATCATCACCTCTGTCTATGCAAACTACCCTGGCTCCACCCAGGACAGTTTCATATACAGAATGTCCGCCCTGAGCCGGGCCCTGGAAGCTCGGCAGCATGGCGACACATGGCTCCTAGGTGAGTACAAATGCCCTTGCACATGCATGCAAGTCACACACAGACAAATACCCAAACCCTAACAATCTCAACTATTATCACCTCCCCAGGGGACAGTGCCTACCCTCTGAGCAACCACATGATGACGCCAATCCGGAACCCCACCTCACCACCCCAGGTAAGACACAACGCCGCCCATATTGCAACCAGGGCCATAGTGGAGCGCAAAATCGGAGTGCTCAAGTCACGTATCCGCTCCCTTGACCGCTCTGGCGGGTAACTACTCTATGCACCACCAGTAGTGTGCAGGATCATTGTGGCAGCATGTGTCCCGCACAATGTTGCAACACGGCAGGGCGTACCGGTGGACATGGTGTTGCCCCCACATCCCCAACCACAGGCACAGGCGCTGCCCATGGGAGGGGACAGGGCACGTGGCGAGGAAGCCCGGACCCAGCTTGTGGCCACATTTTTCACCTAAACTCCCACCCCTGCGGAGTGCACACAGGCCTGGCACATACCAGGTGACAATCGATGATGACAAAGAGACAGTCAACTGTCACAACCCTACCACCCTGAGAATGTTGCCATGGAAGTGCCACATCTTCTGCATCCCTAGCTACTTAAACACAAGCTATCCTGTGTGACCAAAAGGCACACATATGACATATGACATGATATGGCCTATACACAAGTATTTCAAGGTGCGATGAGGCAGGGAGGGTGGAACAAGGGAAGTCAGACAACGGTACAACTAGGCCAGGTGTCATTCAGATTGTGCAAGTGCAGGGGTAGGGGGAAGGGAAAAGTGCAAGGGGAAGGGGAGGGGGGGTGCAGTACAGGGGAAGTAGACCAAAAACAAATACACAGGTCAGCTGGTGGCAACTGCAAAGGTAAGTGCAGACAAGTGCTGGGAATGGGGGGGCTGTAGGGATAGAGAGACTGTACCGCAGTGCAGGGGTTGCCAGGGAGCCAGTGCAAGTGGAGAGTGGCTGGGCCAGTGACCGAGGTCGGTGAGAGTGGCCCAGTTGCAGATCCAGTGCAGTTCCAGTGAAGGATTCCGCAAGGGAGAGGCAGAGAGAAAGCAGAAGCAAAGAGGAAGGTCTTGAGGTGCTTCCCGAACCGGAGATGGTTCCCCTCAAGTTCAAGTGAGGCAGGAAGGCTATTCCAGAGGGAGGGCCCTGCCGCGGAGAGAGATCTACCCCCAGCTAGTTGCTCTGAGAAGCGGATGACCCTGACATGCAAGGTGTGCATCACTCACACCTGCACAACAGGCCATGTCCATCACTGTTATGTCACTCAAACCCTCTCAAACCACAACATGACATGGCAAGCAATACCCATAAACCAACAGAGCAACAATAAGGTACACATTGCCATTTCCAAAATGTACAGTGGCATCAGACAATGATGCCTGACCAGGAATCAGATGAACTGACAGACCAACAACCTCCCACCCAATATAAGTCATTTCCAAATGCATTACAAGAGTTGTAGACGTAACATAACAATGAATGCCTGTCTACATGCACATTGTGCATTGAAAAATCAACACTGCAGCTTCTGTGTGCTGTTTCCTACTCCTGCAACACACTGCTCAGCGCACAGCACAGTGAACAGCCATTGTGTGTGATGCACACCCTGAGCATCACATCTAAGCGACAGACCACATCAAAAAGCAAATTAGGCATGTACAGGATCCATAAATGGTCACAGAACATGTGCTGCAGGGGCACAGTGGTCACCAGAAGGCAAACAGTGTACACGTGGATATGCAAGGGTGGGAGTACATGTAGTGCATCAGAGTGCAAGTGTGTGGGTCTGCAAGGACATGCACTCATCATATGCATGTGTCCTCAAGTGACCATCAGTGTTCTCTACACATCACATGTGAACATTGACCATGTGTACACCCCAGCATGTCAAACCACAACTATCCCCTCGCACCTGAAAGCTAAACACAACACATGAACAGGCATTGATCAGCAGAACACAACATGTACATAGGATACCACAATTACAATGTCAGAGTTCCCATCACACTGCAGGGCAAGGCAACTATCAATAACACCCCCCCTCACAAATGACCATGACCCACTGAACAACTGCACCTGGGTCATGGAGCCTTCAACCCTCAATTCCACCTGGCCACAGGATCACTTTTACCCTTCGTCACCATCTCCCACCTTGTGTGTAAAAAGATGCCTGCACCCTCAGAATCCACACTCATTTCCAAAATCACAAAATCCAAGGCATAAAAACGAACCCAAACACCCTCCAGTAGATGACTTGACGTAGCAGTACCTCACAAAGGCCAAGTACTACCACAATGATGCAACAACCAAGGTAGCACAGTAAAACAATGTCACAACAGGATGTGAACCATGTGTGGTACATAACATAGGATGATGCATCATGAACGGATGTGTATTGTCACAGGTCCCGTGTACAGGCGCGGGAGTGTCACGAAACAACCACCCCCACCGTGTCCCGGGTGCCTGCAAGGTCAAACTCACACAGGCCCCTGAGACCCTGGTGGGGAAGGAGGTTCAGGGATATGCAGTCGGGACAGGTGTTGGCACACTGGATAACTGGAATGAGTGGCAGGAGAGGGGAGGAGGAATCTGCCGGACGGGTGAGCCTGGTTCTGTGTGGCGATGTGACGTACGTCTGCATGCAGAACCTCACGTGATGCACGTGCTTCCTCTTGCAAGGTAGCTCGTGTAACACGGAGTTCCTCCTGCAAGGCCTGGCTGGACAACCGCTGCACCTCCCGGCAAGCCTGTAGCTCAGCCGAGATGGTACGCTCAAGCTGTGCAAACCTCTCCTCTGCCTGCTGCCTCTGGGACATCATAAGGAAACCCAGAGTGGATCTGAGGGAAGCATACTCCTCCTTCAGGGCATCCATGTGCGCTTCTGCGTGAGCAGCAATTGCTTGACGCAGAGACGACAGTTCAGCCTGGCGTGCCCTGTCTGAGGCCGCCATGCCCAGCCTGAACGAGCGGGCCGTGGACTGTGCCGCCTGCTGCTGGAGAAGCACCTGCCTAGCAGGGGGGAGCACAGATCGGGCCACACGCTCCATGCTCTCAGTGATGTTCTCCATTGCTGCCCCCTGCCGTTCTGAATTGGCAGTCATGTCTTGGTCCCACTCAGTATACTGCGGTTGCGCGCGGCGACCGCGTTGCCAGGCTTGACCCCTGCGGGACCCAAGGACCGGGGGTCCTCGCTGTGTTGGCACCGCCCGAGGCTGCATGACTACATGCCCCCATCGACGTGATGTCCCAGGCACATCAGTGACTAGTGTGGAAGGTGACCCTGCGTCCCGATCCGCCACGGGCGGAGGAAACAAGACTGTCTGATCCCTCAGTGCAGGTGTCGCAGACAGAGGAGTGTCCACATCAGAATCACTCACCCCTGACACATGGACTTGATGCTCATCCAACTCAACATGGACGTCAGAGTCGTCATCAAGGCTAGACTCATAGGCAGCCAGAGACAAGATGGACTGTAGCACTTGGGGGTTTTCGTGGCCTACCACCCCACGACCCCCACTAGTGCCGGGTTGATGTAGCGGTACCAACCCTGTGTCTGGCATGACAACACCATCCTCCGCCTCCATTGCGTCATCACCTGAAAAATAGAGAGAAAAAAGGTCACTACACATGTCAGAAGCACACAACACACACACACCGACAGCAAACGCATCAGGCAGACATGTGACACACAACATATAACCTGCCATGCATGCTGGGTCAACTTTGAATTGCTTCTGTGATCAGACCTGTTGAAAGGTGGCAGTTTCCATGGAAGTGGGTCTATGCAGTGCAGAAAATGTGTATGCCACTCACTACCTACATGTACAAGGACTCCATGGTGTGTGGCAGGAAATGTGAAGGCAGTGCAATGTCAAATTCAGACATCACGTGCATTGTGCATTCAATGTGTACCATATCTAGAAGCCAAGCACCCCTCCACCCCAGTACCAAAGCATAGATGCCTAGCATGGTATCAAAAGTCTGACCATACACCTGTGTATTGACAGGCAGTGTTGACTGGCATCAACAGCTGAATGCGATTCAAGTGACAACACTGCAAATGATGCAGGGACAGGAAGCAGGACACATGTTGAAAACTCTGGATTCCGCCCATGTGTGAAGAAGACACAACAACAGTTAGACAGAGTCATTGGCCATTGAACAGGCTGAGGCCTGTGAGCCACACAGATTGTCAGACCCTAAACATGTGTGCAACGCAGGACTGAGCCACAGTTGACATGGGAAGGCTGATGAGATGGCAGGCAATGTATGTAACCAAGGACTTGTATTACAGCGATCATCCAGTCAAGGACACATAGGGGCATGCGTGCAATGCACATGGAGCATGAATGGGCACTCATGTCCCTGTGGGAGATCTGACCTATGCACAGTACAAGTGAGATACCCTGCATCAAGTACTAAGGCTGTACCACACGGCATATGTTTGGCAGATTCTACGCTGGAAGTTAGCATCTACACAGGACGCATGAACAAGAAAGTACACATTGGCAAGATTGAAGCAGACCAGTGCAAAGGTGGAACTGGGGTGCAGAGTGGCGGAGGAGGGGCAAGGGAGCATGCCTACATGGAGTCCCCGCATGCAGGCAGAGGAGACATGCATGACGGAAGCATTGCATTACTTACACATCAGAACCATGTACACGTCACATGTAGCGGCAATCATGCACAACACATCCCACAAGTGAAACACACAAGTCCTCAACAAACACGCATCAACACTCGCTGCACTGGGCATCAAAGTCCCGCATCTCTCCCACTCCTTCGACCAATTCAGGTGGTATGAACTCCGCAACGAGTGCCTCATGCGGAGTGAGCTCTTCCTCCTCTGGTGCAGGCCCACCGCCAGTCAACAGAGTCAAGTTGTAATTAGCGGCATGCTTAGCCTTAGTGCTGCGTTTGATGTCATTCCCACGCTTTTTGCACTCTTGCGCCGTGCGCACCTCATGGCCGAATGAACTGACATGTTCCGCAACATGCTTCCAGTGGGTGTCACGTTGGGCAGCCGTAGTCTGACTATTGGCACCCACTAGCATGTCACGGCTGTGGCCCTGCACGTAGTCCACGAGGAAGTCCAGTTCCTGCTTACAGAAAGGCTTCTTCCTCGGCGTGCAGGAGGTCGTGGCTGTGTGTGGGGTCCCAGCATGTGCTGCAGGTGCAACCTTCCTCCTCTTGGACTGTGGCGCAGACCCTGGCTGGCTAATGCCACCCTGACCAGTATGGCCAGTGGGTTCGGTGGATTGAGCCAAGGGAGTGGCAGGTGGAGGGATGACCAAAGGCCTGACTTGTGTCAGTGGCAGCTGGGTGCCCACTAATGGACCCTGCGCAGCAACACCAGCTGTGGCAGGGTCATTGACCGCAATGGTCCTGGTTGGCAGACTCACAACCCGGGTGCTGTTGGGTGCATCTGCCCCTGCACTTGCCAACACCAGGCTGTTCGGGGCAGCAGATGACATGACTGCCCCAGGGACACGTGTCTTGGTCTGAGCAGCCTGGCCTGCCCCTATGGTTTCCCCCCTGGCCTGTTGGAGATCTACCAAGGGCTCTTGCGCTGGCAGACCCCGAGCCTGGGTGGCGGTGTCCACAGCTGCACCTGCAGCTACCACTACCCTTCGGCCCGTGGCAGTCGATGGAACGGACTGCCGGGTCACACGGGCGCCAGTGCCAGATGCAGAAGCTGCATCCCCCGGAACCACCGGGGGTGGTGGCATGACTGCACCGACACATGGCACAACATGTGCTCAAGTGGCGCACCCCTGCCTCTTCCCCCTCTGTGGCCGCCCTGGACACCCTGGAGTCCCCCTACTCCCTGGTCACCACGGCCACATCCCCGACCACGGCCACCACGAGGAGGACGCCCAGCTGAGGCGCCCCTCACCTTTGGTGCCCTCCCAACCATGGCACAGACGTAGTAGTGCTGGCACAGATGGAGTGGTGCCAATGGGAGGTGTACACCACAATTGACCTGGGCAATTGGGGTGAAGGGGGTGGGAAGCAAGATGTTAACAGCCCCCCTGCACCTGCAAGGCTGTATGTGACCCCGGTGATGTGGTGACGGGTCACGCAATGCTCAGGCACCCCAAAACTGCAGTAAAACCGTGCACGCAACCCTGCAGCCTACGTGCGTGGATTCAACCTCCCGCAGTACGCGGTGGCACCCAGTAACATGAATAACGCATACGCGTGGGACACGCAGGCTGCTATGACATCGAAAATGGGTGCGATACACAGGGGCACCCGCAGTGGGAAAAAGAGCGTGTGCGACTCACTGTCTGTCTAGCGCGATGCATAAAAACATGCATAGCCAATACCCCCGCCAAAAGAAGAGATACGTCCTTCATAGCTGTGAAGTTGTGATGGCGCGCGAAACAACAGGAAGCAGAAACACACGTCGGTCTCCACGAAAGGCACGTACAGCGAACTGCTGGGCCCGCTCACCTTTAACCCGTGCTGAGGGAAACACACGCGCGCGTCACGTCACTTACGCGCATGGGCCCTTTCCTCGTATTACACGCGGACGTGCAGTTTTTCACGTGCGCTGAAATGCCCATGCACGCCTGTGCGCGTCACGTCACAGGGGCGCTTGCGCTTCAGGGGCCTTCTGTCCAATGAAATTGTGTATGCGTGCAGACGCGCTTACGCGCTAAGGGCCTTTCCTCGAATTACACGCTGACGTGCCGAATTTTCACATGCCAAATCACCCGTATCAAGCTGGCCACGCGTAAGCACACGGAAGACCACGCTCCTGCCCAGAAGGCCGAACTACTGCCCCCCAGAGCCCCGAGCACGCTCCCACCTACCATCTGCTGCTGCCTGACTGCCTGCTGCCCACGTGCACTGCCATTTGCTGCCTGCACATCAGCCAGGGGTGCTGTTGCTGTGACCACCTCTGCTGGAACCGAAGACTCCCGACTGGGATTCCATCACTCCACAGCCCAGCCCCAGGACCCAGTTGCCCACCCACTCCTGCCTCTGGGGTTGTCATGTCGGGCACTGCAGCATCTTTCACCACTGACAACCCGCGGCCAGAGAGGCAGAGGGGCACCAGCTTCAGTGCCACCGAAGTTGGTGTCCTGGTGGAGCAAGTCCTGGGGCAGTCTGATGCCCTCTTTGGAAGTTCCCGCGCCGACAAGGAAGGACGGACTCGGATCTAGACTGACATCGTGACTTGCATCAACGCGGAGGGGGTGGCAGTCCGCGACTTCCAACATGTCAAGAAACGCTCGGAGGACTTCAGGTCCAGGACCCTGAACAAGGCCCGGCGCCTCTTGAAGGCAGCGGATGCCAAGGGGTGCCGGGCCACTTGTCGGAAGATCAGATGAGGGTCCTGGAACGCATATCCCCAGCGCTCCACGTCCAGGTCCTTGAGAGGCAGACCCGTCTGGAGTCGAGCGGTAAGTGTACATGCATCCTGATTGTGAGCTGTGCGTGTGGTGATGTTTCAGTAGTGTGCAGGTTGCACATCTGTTTGTATGGGGTCGAGTATGGGTTGGGGTGTACAGGGCCGTGGTGCTAACACATGCGAGGGCTGGAATGTGTGAGACATGGATGGTGCTTGTGTGTGTAGGCTTGCATGCCAAATGCAGTTGTGTGGGCATACATGTTTGGATGAATGTGTATGTAAGTAGACATGTCCGTGATGCCACGCATGTATGTTGTTTTCAGCTGCATGTATCAGCACTGTGTACATGTGCATTTGTGTGTATTTGACAAGGGTGCAACAGTGATGCAACATGGATGCATGTGACAGCCGGATGTGGAAGCCTGATTGGCAGATGTGACATGGATGCCCATCTGAACACTGCGACACTTGGCAGAGGTGTACACATGCATGCAAGTGTGGTGGTGTGTGTACATGTGTGGTGCACTTCCTCTGTTGCATGTGATGTCTGGCTCAGCTTTGCCTGCTCATGCTGTTGTATGGGCATGGATGGTGCTGGCAGTTGCAATATGGCTGTGGTATGGCTCATGTGTGGGAGTTGAAATGACATGTGTGTTGGGGATTGTGATGGCATGTCTGAGGTTTGCCAATGCCACTCATGTACAACTGTCATGTGTGTATGTGTCCATTGTACAGTGCCCTGATGCCTGTGTTTCATTTCTCCCTGTCTGCAGCGTCAACTGATGAAGAGGGCGGAGAAGGTGCTGTGGAGCACAGCGGCGGGGATCCCACCGCCAGCCGGAGACGCAAGGCCCGGCTCCCCTCCCATGTTGTCATCTCGTCGGGGAGTGAGGAGTCCGGTGCCGCGTCCCAGGCCGCAGCTGCAGGGGGGAGGTCCAAGAGGCAGAGGTTGGAGTTGGACTCCTCGGCAGCAGAAGGGGCAGCTGGGACCCCACAGGGCCCAACGGGGGAAGATGGCACGGAGTCATCCAGGTTGGTGGGGGGTTTGGTGGAGGAGGAGGCCGTGCAAGCAACAGAGACGGGGTCTGGAGGTGGGGATCCCACTGGTGCTAGTGGTGCAGTGCAGGACCAGGGACAGGAGGCAGCACAGGCCGCCATGGAGGTGCCTGTGTGCAATCCTGTCCCTGATCCTGTCCCTGAATCATCTTGCACCAGCAGGGATGCCTACGTCCAGACCCGTTTTCAGGCAGGGGATGAGCAAACGACAACTGGCCTTCCTCTGCCTGCGGACGTGGCTATCCGGGTCCGGGTTGAGCCTGTCCTGACTGGTGTGGCGTTGCGTCAACGGGCCATGCGAGGTGACCTGCAGTCTTTTCATGAGGAGACTGCACGTCATCTCGAATGGCTCGTTGACCACGTCAGCCTGCTGGGACAGGTCACCCAGGCCGGATTCCTCCGTTTGATGGGGCTTGCTACGACCCCCTCCTCAACTGAACCCCTTACGCGCCAGTCGTCCTCCGTGCCATCTTCCCACCCATCAGTCACCTGGGTGCCCTGTGGAGCTGCCTCTGACGGTGCGGCCAGGCTGGTGGAGGAGGCATCCCTGCCACAGTCGGGAGTCGGACGTCCAGCAGGGTGGCCACATCAACGACTGCACCCCAGCCGGCGGAGGATGTGCAGGCAGCAGGAGGCAGTGCACGGGCAGAGGCACAGCAGCAGCAGCAATGTGGTGGGAGCCATGATGGCTCGGGGCCTTCAACATCGGAGGGGCAGGCATCGGCCGGAAGGCAGGAGGACCCAGGACAGAGAGTGTCTTCCGTGTGGCAGCGGTTGGGCCACGCCATAGATGCGGAGCGGCAGCGGGCGGAAGAGGCACGGCTCACAATGGTCAGGGCGGAGAACTCCATGCGGAGGGCCTGAGGCAGGCCGAGTGCCTCGAGGCAATCCGCAGGGGGTTGGAGGTGGACATGTCGACGGCCCTTCGGGGCCATGGAGGAGGACCGCCTCCGGGACATTGAGCAGGAGTTCGATGATGCCCTGGCCCACGACATCCAAAAGTGAGCCGTCAGACTAGCCCGCTGCCCTTGTACATAGTTATGTAGGTAGTGTTAGGTTTCCTTTTTTTAAATTTATTTTGGACCTTTTGGACATTGGACACATTTTTGTATATAGTTTATTTTATTAGTTTGTGTAGTTAGATAGGTTTCATTTCTTTTGTTGGGATAATGGACCCTGGCTTGTTCGTCTGTACATAGTTCACTGTTGGATTGTATTTTTCTTTCCCAATTTACCCATGGAGCAATGGCTTTCAATTATTATTTGCCATTGGATTTTCTTTTGTGGACAGTGACTTTGGACACCATTACTTTGGATTATGATTTTTGGTTTTGCTTTTTTTCACGGACATGCTTCTTTTCATTTTTGTACATTCCCATTTCTGTTTTTTTATTTTTTATTCTATTTATGTTCCCTTTAATACATATTTTTTTATCGAACTTCAACGTGTAGTATCTCATTGGTTTCATGCATATCATGATATGGGTTTTGAGATTCACTGACACCCATTGGGTGTATGTGAGGGAAATGTGTTTGTTTTGAAACTTGCAATTGGTGTTCTGTCATGTAATTGCCAATTATGAGTGGGTGGATGCAATACTCGGGTGGGTGTTTTGCATTTGGAGGCTGACCATAGGGACCAGGGATCTAGATTGTGATGACATGTTGGCTGGGGAACATGAGTTGGGGCCTGCTGGCAGGTGCCCCACAGTGCTGGGGGGTGGGGGTGGTGGGGAACATGAGTTGGACATGGGTGGGGGCCTGCTGGCAGGTGCCCCACAGTGCTGGGGGGTGGGGGTGGTGGGAAACATGAGTTGGACATGGGTGGGGGCCTGCTGGCAGGTGCCCCACAGTGCTGGGGGGTGGGGGTGGTGGGAGACATGGGTGGGGGCCTGGTGGAGGGTGCCCCTGCACTGCTGGGGGATGGGGGTGGTGGGAGACATGGGTGGGGGCCTGCTGGCAGGTGCCCCACAGTGCTGGGGGGTGGGGGTGGTGGGGAACATGAGCTGGACATGGGTGGGGGCCTGCTGGCAGGTGCCCCACAGTGCTGTGGGGTGGGGGTGGTGGGAGACATGGGTGGGGGCCTGGTGGAGGGTGACCCTGCACTGCTGGGGGATGGGGGTGGTGGGAGACATGGGTGGGGGCCTGGTGGAGGGTGCCCCTGCACTGCTGGGGGATTGGGGTGGTGTTAGACATGGGTGGGGGACTGGTGGAGGGTGACCCTGCACTGCTGGGGGGGTGGGGGTGATGGGAGACATGGGTGGGGGCCTGCTGGCAGGTTCCCCACAGTGCTGGGGGGTGGGGGTGGTGGGGAATATGAGTTGGACATGGGTGGGGGCCTGCTGGCTGGTGCCCCACAGTGCTGGGGGGCGGGGGTGGTGGGGAACATGAGTTGGACATGGGTGGGGGCCTGCTGGCAGGTGCCCCACAGTGCTGGGGGCGGGGGTGGTGGGGACATGGGTGGCGGCCTGCTGGCAGGTGCTCCACTGTGCTGGGGGGTGGGGGTGGTGGGGAACATGAGTTGGACATGGGTGGGGGCCTGCTGGCAGGTGCCCCACAGTGCTGGGGTGTGGGGGTGGTGGGAGACATGGGTGGGGGCCTGGTGGAGGGTGCCCCTGCACTGCTGGGGGATGGGGGTGGTGGGAGACATGGGTGGGGGCCTGCTGGCAGGTGCCCCACAGTGCTGGGGGGTGGGGGTGGTGGGTAACATGAGTTGGACATGGGTGGGGGCCTGCTGGCAGGTACCCCACAGTGCTGGGGGGTGGGGGTGGTGGGAGACATGGGTGGGGGCCTGGTGGAGGGTGACCCTGTACTGCTGGGGGGTGGTGGGAGACATGGGTGGGGGCCTGGTTGAGGGTGACCCTGCACTGCTGGGGGATGGGGGTGGTGGGAGACATGGGTGGGGGCCTGGTGGAGGGTGCCCCTGGTGGCTGGGGGTGCAGGGGGACATGCGTTGGTGGGTAGTAATGGAAGTTGACATGTGGGTTGGCTGGGGGGCATGGCCATGGTGGATGGGGTGCCTGCATGACATGTGCAGGGTAGGCCCCTGTGGTGTGAGCCACCTGCAGGGGCCGTGGAGGGTGTAGAGGGAACACCTGGGAGGACCCACACGTGCAATTCACGTGTGGTGCTCCCCGCGCACCCCTGTAATACACGTACCCTGATGGAATCGCGTGTGGAACTTCAAGCGCACCTCTGTGATACACGTACCCTGCTGAAATCGCGTGTGGAACTTCCCGCACACCCCGAAATACACGTAGCCAGGACATTCGCGTGTGGAACTTCCCGCGCACCCCTGGAATGCACGTACCCTGCTATCGCGTGTGGAACTTCCCGCGCACCCCTGGAATACATATACCCTGCTGACTTTGCGTGTGTGACTTCCCACGCACCCCTGGAATACACGTACCCTGCTGATATCGCGTGTGAAACTTCCCGCGCACCACAAAATACACATAGCCAGGACATTCGCGTGTGGAACTTCCCGCGCACCCCTGATATACATGTACCCTGCTGAATTCACGTGTGAAAATTCCCGCGCACCCCTGATGTACACGTACCCTGATGGAATCGCGTGTGGAACTTCAAGCGCACCCCTGTAATACACGTACCCTGCTGAAATCGCGTGTGGAACTTCCCATGCACCCCTGGAATACACGTACCCTGCTGATTTCACGTGTGTGACGTCCCACGCACCCCTGGAATACACGTACCCTGCTGATATCGCGTGTTAAACTTCCCGCGCACCCCGAAATACACGTAGCCAGGACATTCGCGTGCGGAACTTCCCGCGCCCCCCGAAATACACATAGCCAGGACATTCGCGTGTGGAACTTCCCACGCACCCCTGGAATGCACGTACCCTGCTGATATCGCGTGTGAAACTTCCCGCGCACCCCGAAATACACGTAGCCAGGACATTCGCGTGTGGAACTTCCCGCGCACCCCTGGAATACATGTACCCTGCTGATATCGCGTGTGAAACTTCCTGCGCACCCCGAAATACACGTAGCCAGGATATTCGCGTGTGGAACTTCCCGCGCACCCCTGAAATGCACGTACCCAGCTGAAATGACGTGAGGTACTTCCTGCGTACCCCAGTGATGCACGTAGCCCGCTTGCCGTGCTGGTACAGGGTTAGCGCAGCCCTTTGCTCTCGATTGGGGATTTTGATGGCTTTTCCCTGCGCGAGAGGCGTTTTTGGGGGCGTAACTGGCGCTGCTGCAGGGTCGCTGCGCCACTTTGCGCCACGGCTGGTTTTGGTGGCTGGTATCCATGAATACGCTGTGCGCGGAAATGGGTTTTGGCGCACGCGGCTGGCGCAGGGATTCGCACGCGCACACTGTGCGCCAGCCGCGTGCGCCACTTGTGCGCTGGATTCTATGAATTACCCTCAATGAGTCTAATGGGGGCAGAGCCAAGACGGGCGACTCCCCCTAGGGATCCAAGACCATCCCTGCAAATGTGTATTTGTACAAGCTTATCTGTTAATCCTAGCACCTGTTGGTGACCAGACAATGGTACATGATATGCTGAAAATGCCTTAGACCTCATAGTCAAGTGATACCCCATAGTCAAGTGGATTTGGTGTGTTCCACCTGACATTGGGAGAGTTTAATGTGGCTCAATTCCACATTGACAAAATGCTCAGACTGAGCTGTTCTTGACATTGCTGCACTATGAAACAGATGCAGGCTAGCATTCAAATGCAAACAAAAGTGCAAAGCAGGTTTTTAATGATATTGATACTTTATTTGTATCGCGCTCGTACACAAGTTCTTCAGAGCGCAACAAGGCAAGGGAGGGAAACAGGGGAGCACAAAACAGCGATCTTACTAGGCCCAGTCACATTGACAACGTGCAAGTGCATGGGAGAGGGGAGGGGAAAAGTGCATGGAAGGGGGAGAAGTGGAAAGTGTGAAGCAGAGGGGAAAGAGATAAATAACAATAAATAAATAATAAAGGCAACAAACAGTTTTAGTGCACCAGCAATTTGCACATGCCAGGTTTAAGGCAGAAGACAGGGTAGGTCTGATAAGTGCAGGAAGAAAAAGGGTGGGCTGTATGGGTACAGATACAGACATCAGTGCAAGGGGTGGCCCGGAGGCAGTGCGGGAGGGTGGCAGGGTGAGCAGGTACCTGGGCCCGGAGGACAGAGAGTGGCCAGGTGCACTGTGCCAGAGAGAACAGATCAGCAGGGGAGAGAGGGAGTGAAGGCAGAAGAAAAGAGGAAGGTCTTGCGGTGCTTCTGGAATCGGAGATGGTTCTCCTCAAGTTTTAGAGTGGTGGGCGGCTGTTCCAGAGGGAGGCCACAGCTGAAGACTGAAATCTACCCCCAGCTTGTTTCTTTGAAAAACGACTGACCCTGAGGGAGTTGGAGGTAGAGAAGTGAAGAGCTCGAGAGGGGAGGTATTTGCAGAGGGATAGCTGAAGGTATTTTGGACCCAGGCCCCTGAAAGCCTTGTGGACAATGCAGAGGGTTTTAAATTTAATCATTGCATCCACTGGGAGCCAATGGAGAAATTTCAGAGCTGGAAAGATACGATCCAGTCCTATTCTGGATTAGGTGCAGAGGGCGGAGAGTAGAGGCAGGTAGATTTAGAAAGAGGCTATTACAATAGTCCAAGCTAGAGAGAACCAGAGATTGGGATACCATGAGCTTCTGGGGGAAGGAGAGGAAAGGCAGAGTACCTCTGAGGAGGTACAGTCAGAAATTTGACTTTTTAAAGACCTCAGAGATGTGGGCGGAGAAGGAAAGGGTGGAGTCAAAGATGACCCCAAGGTTCTTAGCCTCGCATGTGGGGGTGGGAGGAGGGCCAAGGGAGGCCTGCCATAGAGTGAGGGGAAAGGATGGTGAAGGTGGGCTGATGAGGAGCATCTCCATATTGCTGGCATTCAGACAAAAATCATTGGCGGCACACCAATCTTGAATGGCAGAAAGGCAATCAGAGATGCGAGAGGGAGAGGAGGTGGCAGAGGGCAGCCTGAATATGAGTTGAGTGTTGTCAGCATAGCACTTGAAATTTGAGGAGAAAGTGGCAATGCAGTGGCCGAGAGTTGCCAGGTATTGGTTGAAAAGCCAGGGCAAGAGGTTAGACCCCTGGGGAACACCACAGGTAGAGAGGAAGATAGATGAAAGGAAGGAACCAAGTTGGACCTGGGAGGGTCGATCTGAGAGGAAAGAGGTCAGCCAGGCCAGAGCCTGATCAGTGATACCCAGGTTTTCACGGTAGCTTCTAAAGACTGAGTTACGGATTGCCCCAGCAATGTGGCTGGTACTCCTTCAAGTTTTCTTACACTTGGCAGAAAGCAAGGAGATTGGCTATGCTATGATATAATATGATATGTTATTTATAATGCACTTAATACCCAGAGGGTTCTAAGCTCAGACCCTGGGATCGAACCTGTGTTGCTCTGTGTCGTCTTGCTTCCAAACCGAACACGTTGCCCCTGAGCTATCCTCCCGAGATGGGTCCCTGGGAATAACATGGGGTAGGGGGGTCAGGTTTCTAATGGACTCTATATATGTGGGTACAATGGTAATTATAATGCTGATGAAATAATCCATTGCAGCCCCAAAGGGTGCTGCGATCCAGGATCTCGGAAACGGTGGTCGGTCAAAATACCGAAAATAAAATCTCGAATTACAAAAAGCACGAAACAAAAATCTCGAAAAAAAAAAAATCTAATTTTTTATTTATTTATTTATATGTGTTTTTGGGGTCAGGTAAGTAAAATAAAGGGGTAAAATACAAAAAAAAATGAAAAAAAGGGGGGTTGGGGGGGAACCCCCCATTTTGAAAAAAAACGCATTTTTTTTCGAGATTTTAAATTCGTGCTTTTTTTTCGAGATTTTACTTTTCAAGATTTTGACTATAAACCCTCGGAAACATACCATATCATGTGCAATTATACTGGGATGGTGCAAGTATAAAATGCTCCCAATACTATTACAAACCGAGAGAGACAATCAATTTCTGAAGCGTAAATATGTCCGTTTTACCCATTCCTAAGGCATTACATGTTTCCAAGAGTTCTCAAAATTCATCACAGAAATGTCAATGAGATTGGTTACTCTGATCTCTGTCCTTAACAAGTGAAGTTAACTCATGGGCAACGTGTGTGTTTTGGAAGCAGTATTAGGTAATAATGTCCCCATACATAATGTCCCCATACATAATGTCACCAGGAAAAGCCATTGGCGACATTATATATGGTGACATTATGTATGGGGATGAGTTGCGGGGATGTCCCCTGCTCCCATTTTTTAAAAAAATGGGGTTTGCGCATGTTCAATCTAATAATGTCTCTGCAGAAAACAGCGACATTTTTGTCAGGGGACAGTCAGCCAGGCAATAACGCCAGAGTGCATTTGGGTCTCACGGGACATTTTTGCAAGAACATTATTAAATGGAGCCATGGAAGCAAGACAAGCATAGCAACACAGGTTCGAATCCCGGGCTCCCACTTAGAAGGTGGTCTCCGTTATTAAGCATATTATAAAAGAACAATTATAATAACAATATATCTACAATGTTTGAGACAGAACCAAAAATGAAGTACCAACCCCCCCTCTCCTCAGCCCCAGAGGCACCCCCTACCTTCTCACTCAAAACCATTCAGGAGAAAGACATGATCAACATCATGAAAAATATCAAACCATCCAATTGCAAAGGAGACCCCTGCCCCGCCTCCATCATCAAAGACTGCGCAGACACCCTTGTCTCTTTCCTAACAGCCTTCGTCAATGCTTCCTTCACCACCGGGAAAGTCCCCTCATGCCTCAAGGAAGCATGGGTCCGACCTCTCATAAAAAAACACTTGACCCCACCTCCCCTAACAACTACCGCCCCATAACCACAGTCCCATTCCTCCTCAAGATTCTAGACAAGGCAGCCTACCTGCAGGTCCAGCACTTCCTCGAAGAGCATAACCTCCTATGACTAAGACGATCTGGCTTTAGGCCTAGACACGGGACAGAAACCGCCCTACTCGACCTCAAAAACCAAATGGATGACGCAAGGGACCAAGGCAAACCTGTCCTGCTCCTCCTCCTCGACCTCTCTGCAGCTTTCGATCTTGTAGATCACGACATCCTTTGCCATCACCTCACCTCCACAGCCAACTTCTCCCAAGAAGCTACCACATGGATCACCTCCTTCCTCCAAGGCAGGACCATGCAGGTCTTCTCTGACCTAGCCACTGCGTCACCCACCATCATGCTATGTGGTGTGCCCCAAGGCTCCTGCCTCTCCCCGACCTTATATAACATCTTTACCCGCCCCCTCTTCCTTATCCTTGACGCCCTGGGCATCTCCTCCACCAATTACGCTGACAACACTCAGATCCTCCTGACACTAACAGGTAACTATGACACTGACTGTGCAACTCTTAACAACATATACAACACAATCCAAATGTGGATGGCTATCAACGGCCTTTGCCTTAACTCCGACAAAACTGAGCTCCTACTCGTAGGTTCCCCAGACACCCTCAAGAAACTTGACGCCGAGTTTAGTCACTTTATCATTGACTCAATCAGAATCCCAGTACTGGACACAGTAAAAACACTAGGGGTCTATCTTGACTCCAACTTGTCCATGACAAGACAAGTAAATGCAATCGCCTCCTCTGCGGCTTACCATGCAAAACTCCTCAACGCAATCAGGCCGTTTCTGTCCAAAGACACTTGCACCAACATAGCCAGAGCCATAACTGGTTCCCGGCTAGACTACTGTAATGTTCTCTTTCTAGGGACCTCTAACAAAAACCTCGAGAAGCTGCAAGTAATCCAGAACAGCGCCCTGCGTGCTGCACAAGGCATTGCCAAGAGAGAACACATCACTGCTGCCAGAAAAGCATCCCACTGGCTCCCCATAAAGGAAAGGATTTTATTCAAAGCGTTAAGCATCACCCACAAATGCATCCACCTCTCAGCCCCAGCGTACCTATCCCAGAGAATCCACCCGTCCGCCTCCACTAGACCTACCAGGACACCCTATGCCAATATGCTCTCCGTACCCAGGGTAAAAAGAGCTAGAGCAGGTGGCGCCAGCTTCCCCTACCTTGCTGCTTTACATTGGAACACCCTGCCCACCTCTCTGCGAGCTGAACCCTCATTAATTGCCTTCCGCAAAGCCATGAAAACTACCTTGTTCACCTAACCAACCCCACATGTTTAAACCTTCATGACTAACATGTATGATGTACTATGGTGTTGATGTATTATGGTGTATGATACTCCTTATCGCTTAACACAGGATCTTGCCTTACTGTAACCCATGGCACAACCTGTACCTGTACCTGTAACTAAGTTCCCCTACAAGTTACAGCGCCACAATGCCCCTGGGCTGCCTGCGCGCTATATAAATGTAATAAATAAATAAATAAATAAATAAATTGGGATGAAAACATGTATTTGATTGGACATTCCCCCGATCTGCATTTTATGTGCAACGCACACCCAAGTTATTCCTCACCCTGTAGCAATATTAAGGGTTTCAAGAGAATTTGGTCAATGTGGACTGACATTTAATAATCCCCCCAATACAATCTTGTTTGTAATATACATCATGGAATCAATCTCTTTCTCTCCATCATTACCTTACGCGCTTATCTCCCTATCATCAAAGTGTCCCAAATGCAATGTTTTACTTGCCACTGTTACTGGATGTTTGGTGGTATAAATGATCATATTACCCTTATTAGTATAGTGCCTAAAATAGCAAATCATGTTTCCTGCTAAAAGAGAATAAGCAATGGATGCAAATATGCCTGCTGAAAAAGAAAAGGTTTATGTTTGACACTTTTAGTTACTAAACATATCACATCAGAACAAGTGCAAAGGATGGAATGCCAGCGAGTGACCAGTAATGCTTTAGCCTTATCAAACACTGTTTCTAGAATGTGCAATTTAATCTCGACTTCAGTAATCCTTTGAACTTTGGGCAGCACTTCTAAGAGGTTTGCAAACATGAGTGGCAGCAGTGCTGACCAATTCTCTGGGAGCTTACAATTCAAATTTACCGACCCTGACCTTTCTATTATCCAGAAGATGTTATGGGTTCTGAAACTGGTTGTGAACAAGAAAAGTATCGTGTGGGAAGCATATCCACTAACCTAACCCCAGCTATCATTTTCCATGAATAACATAGTCCATAGTATGGAGGTCCAAGTGCCCACACCTCCCAACACATTTCATTTCCTACCATCATTATCTGACCTGACTCTAATTTCCACACGTATTGGAGCTGCAGAGAATTGAGTCACCATTATAACCAATGTATTCAGGAACCTTCACTTAATATACATTGAAATGCACCTCCCTGTCCTAGATGCACCAGTCCCAAAGGCTAGGCACGTTCTCACTTTTCAGGACCTAGGTACTTTAGATGGACACCTGTGCTTCAGTTGGTATATGTCAGCAGCCCTCTGAAGGGTCACATGAATTCCAGATTTCTCAGTGACCTCTAGTGCCCAAACCTGATTTTGCAAGTCTTGAGCCTTGAACCAGTGCACTAGCGAAGTTGCACTCTAGAGCGCCTCCTGCTGGGGCGGCATTCCATATGAAATTCATCATCAGCTCCTTGATGACTGTAATCAGAGCAGATAATCCACTCACTTTGCTGAGGTTTCGTCTGTGTTTGTCATTTATGCCACAATGATGACCTCAGGTGTCTTTTTATAGGCCATTCCGTGACTGACCCCTTTGAACACTTCAAGCTGCAAGACTTGTATTTTCCCCTTCCCATAGCCGATCCCCAGTATCCTGCTTCCTTCTTCCTTCTTGTAGACCACAATAACTGTTTATGTTGAATTGAGATGGATGACTGCTCTTTGGTAGCATTTGTGAAATTGTGACATGACCTGAAAGGCAAAATAAGGAAATGAGAAGGTGAATGTTCTTATTGAGACATTTACGAACGTATTCTTAAATTCGAATTTAGCTGCTGTATCATACCACAACTCTTGACCAGATTACCTACTTACATTCCTAAATTCTATGGGATCCATAACATGGGAGACAGAGGAATGAAGAACTGAGAGAAATCATCTGGTCTATATGTGTGAAGAAACTGTAAATTAGGTCTATCCTTGTACATTCTTTCCTTCTTTGCCTTATTATTCATTAGCACCCTGGAAGGGGGTGCTGCCCAATTAGGATGCTCAGAACGAAAGCTGCATTATATGGTACAAGCCTGCATTCTGAGCAACTTGGATGTTTCTATCTAGCGGCCCCTTCCCATCCTGCTTGCCCCCCTTAGGACCTGTGTAGTTTCCTACATGGATGCTAAGAGTGTACGTCACAGTCATCAGCACCGAAAATGGACTTGGGGAAACAACAAAATGTCACCGGGCCCAGCAGTGAAATACATTTAAAAAAAATAAATCAAACCCTTGGCACTCAAATAGAAAACTAGGAATACAGGGGGGGAGGGACGTCCTGCCAACAGCAATCAACTTATATTCCATTCATATAAACATTACAATGTTATGTCATATTTTGTACACATAGACATACTTTAGTGTGCAAAACAATTAAGGAGCAAAAACACCTGTGATAGTTCAAATGCATTCAGCACTCATTATTCTTCTTATATTTTAGTTTTTTTCTTTTTGACTTTTTTTCTCTCAAAATTATTTATTAATTTTGTTTCCTAATTTTTTCCAGGAAGGATCTTAACAGCGAGATCAATGTATTTTCTACGAACTCAAAATAGTGTATAGTGATACCTTCACCTCCAGTGACTTGTGAGTTTTTTTTTTTTAATTAAACATAATCCGATGGAAGTCACATTTAGGCAATCTGTAAGAAGTCAGACAATTGCAACGCTGGACACAAAACGGTGACCTGATAATAGAAACTAGACTGGTGCTAAACATAATGTGCCCCGAGGTGACGGGCTGAACCTGTCGGTAACGGCTCGGCCAACCACACTTAAGCAACCCTTCACTCGGGCCCTTTCCTTGGGTGGCTAGCTGTTGACGACAGGGTTGGCCTGCCGCCTCAGGGCATATCGCCTCATTATGAATCGAGTTATTAGGTAAGAAAACAAAGCATTACAGTTTTCTATATTCAATGAAAAAACATTGTTAAAGGGACGTTATGGTTACAAATCAAACCGAAATACCTCAGAAATTTGCCAGTTATGGTAAGCTAAGCAACCATACATTGTGGCCACCACTGTGCACTGCTAAGACTGGCACCCAGGACATCAACGATGACATCACAAATGCCATTGATGACATCACATATCTGGCCCACTTTTTTTCACTGACACATCTAGGCCAGGTTGTTTTGTTTACTGACAGTCAAAATATTAAAATTCATAAGGTGCTGTTTATCTAGACGTTAACCTTGTCCTATGTTCTTAAAGTACTTTCTTTAGGGTTTGGTCTCAGCTCATGGTGCACGTACATGGGGCAATGGGCAGGCCTCAAACACACAATTCATTTGTATACATTAAGATAAACTTTAATGCTATTAGCATTTTCTGATGATGCTGTTTCTTTCTTCCTTGCTTTAGTTTCCCTGTAGGTGTGTCTGATTTGTATGCATTGAGGGTCTTCATATGTATTGTTTGAAGATTCAACACTGGTCCCGAATACCTTCAGACATTTCCAGATAAAAAAATAGAGCGATTTGTTTTAGATTTAGGTTGAATGTTTTCTATATCTTAGGAGTTATAGGACACCATTGGGGAATCCCCAATGAGTGAAGCACAGAGTTGTAGGCTGTGTAGGAAAGATGGTATTTTAGATACCTGGAGGCACCTGTAAAGGGCTGTAAAGCAACAGAATCCCTCTGTGCAAATCTTCTACAGAGGTTTGTTACTAATTATACTCATGTGTTATGCCAACCTTGGTGGACCCGGTAATTGCCCTTTTCTTGGACCAGGTAAAAATCAATCTCCATTCCCATTTGAGCCCCATAGGGCTCAATGGGAATGGGGAGGTTGCTAATGACAGGACTGTTAATGATGGGCCCGTTGTTAGCATCCTGGCCTGCTAGCGGGTCCCGTTTTTCACGTCTGGTCGGAGCAGACGTGAAAACTGAGGCCTCGTAATAGGGCAGGGAAATGATCAAACAAGCAAGGAATGTCCTATTTTTTGTTAGGGGCTCATTGGGTGAGGACAAAATAACATATCAAAGAAACAGGATGTCCCCAACGGGCTACCTACTGATGTCACACTTTTGGTTGAAGATTAAACCTCACATGGGGTGGATATAAACTATCATCTTTGGAAACAAATATCAAAGAAGATAAGAAAAGTTTGGAGTTACAAAAATATATTGAATTTTATTATTTAACAGATACTAAAATGGACATTGTGTGTCCCATTCATAAAAAACATGTAACAACAAATAACAATATTAAGACAGAACATATGCTGGTTCTATAACATAAATGTGCTTATTTACATAGTTGTATGCACTAGAGCAAAAAAGTGATGTTAGTAGTTTAGTCCAGTAGTTTTTTTTTAAAATGACCAAAAAGTAGGTCACAAAAAATTAGTGATATCTATGTTCGGTCCGCGGACACATTTCCCTGTTCGCTCCGCAGACAGTGTCCTGATTGGCCAACCGGCTTGCGTCATGTCCGCGGACATGCAACGTGTTCACTGATTGGACGGTGAAGAGCTTGAAGCGCATCAGATTTTCGGGAATGCCCGCTATCTTGGATTCGCGGCCAGCACAGTGAAACTTGGTGGAAAAATAGTATTTAGTAGAGTGTGTTGGTGTGTAAAACTGTTGGGGAGGGTGGGGGAGTAAGAGATGGGTTAAATGTTGTATTTATTTAGGTGGTAGACCCCCCTGTTGGGTTCGCTTTGTCCGCGGACAACGCGGATGTCCTGAAATGTTCTAAATAAATGAAATGGGGGGTGTTCTGAGGACACTACGCCTGCATGTATTGTTCGCAAGCAAGCTGAAACTGTTCTAAGAACACTCGTGGTGTCCTGAAATGTTCGGAAATAAACGAAATGGGTGTGTTCTGAGGACAGTAAGACGGTCTGTTTTGTTCACAGGCAAGTTGAATCTGTTCTAAGAACACATCATGTATCCTGGGATGTTCGTCAATAAACAAAATGGGGGTGTCCTGAGGACGGTATGCCTGTCCGTACTGTTCGCAAGCAAGTTCAAATTATTCTAAGAACACATGAAGTGTCCTGGGATGTTTGTAAATAAACGAAATGGGGGTGTTCTGAGGACACTACGCTTGTACGTATCGTTCGCAAGCAAGCTGGAACTGTTCTAAGAACACTCGCGGTGTCCTGAAATGTTTAAAAATAAACGAAATGGGTGTGTCCTGAGGACGCTGTCCTTATTGTTACCTGGCAAGTTGAAATTGTTCTAATAACACATTATGTGTCCTGGGATGTTCGTAAATAAACAAAATGGGGGTGTCGTGAGTACGCTATACCTGTCCGTACTGTGTCCTAAGAACATACGCAGTGTCCTGAAATGTTCAAAAATAAACGAAATGGGTGTGTCCTTAGGACGGTATGCCTGTCCGTTTTTTCCGCAGGCAAGTTGAAACTGTTCTAATATCACATGCAGTGTCCTGAAATGTTCGTCAATGGACGAAATCGGGGTGTCCTGAGGACACTGTCCGTATTGTTTAGTGGCAAGATGAAAGTGTTCTAAGAACACATCATGTGTCCTGGGATGTTCATAAATAAACTAAATGGGGGTGTCCTGAGGACACTATGCCTGTCCGTACTGTTCATAGGCAAGGTGAAACTGTTCTAAGAACACTCATCATGGTCACGGACATTAAAAATGCCCATATGGCATAGTTAAAATGTTTGACTCTATGGGTGTGATATGCTGCGTCGGTTGTGGCCAGGGCATAGAGTCTTCGGGAGCATGGCCTTATGGCCATGCACCCAAGACTCTATGCCCTGGCCACAACCACCGCAGCATATCACACCCATAGTGGCTTATTACTTTCGGATCCAAGAAGAAATTCATAAGCAACAACGTTATAAGCCACTATGGGTGTGATATGCTGCAGTGGTTGTTGCCAGGGCATAGAGTCTTGGGTGCATGGACAAGACCAAATTTATAAGCACGAAAGTTATAAGTCACTATGGGTGTGATTTGCTGTGATGGTTTTATTTATTATAATATACTTACTGTTTGGTTTAGTAGCTGGAGTACATGTATTTCTTGTTCATTTCTATGATAAAAGAAAAGGTCATGTTAGTATTTGTATTTTGTAATGACTTATAACATTGAATAATCAACATTTTTTTTTTACCCTCATATTTAATAGATTACAAACCAGTGCACTGTGCAATTTGCTCAGTTTCTGTGTTTGTTGGTAAAATCATTGGGTCTGTGGGAGAAAAAAAATACATGTTGGATTAAAAAAAAAACTTTTTTTGTTATGCTACAGTCTATTCGTTTGTTTGTTTTCAGTATTCATTTGTTGTGTTTGACTAATGCTCTATATATTGGCTTGTGGCAGAATTTTGGAGCAGTTAGATACCTGTTGACATATTCCAACAGTCTATTTTTTGTTATAATGAAGTGTTATTGATTTATCTGTTTGGATATTGTAAAATTTTGGGGCAGTTAGATACCAGTTGGCATATTCTAATTGTCCATTTTTGTTATAATGTAGTGGTATTGATTTATCTGTTTGGTTATTGAAAATCCTGGGGTAGTTAGATACCAGTTGGCGTATTCTAACTGTTTATTGTTTGATATAATTTAGTGGTATTCATTTATCTGTTTAGTTGTTGTAGAATCTCGGGGCAGTTAGATACCTGTTGGCATATTCTAACTGTTTATAGTTTTTTACAATTAAGTGCTATTGATTTATCTGTTTGGTTATTGTAAAATCTTGGGGCAGTTACATACCAGTTGGCGTATTCTAACTATCTATTTTTAGATATAATTTAGTAGTATTCATTTATTTGTTTAGTTGTTGTAGAATCTTGGGGCACTATATAGCTGTTGGCATATTGTAACAGTTTATAATTTTTTAATAGAAGTTTAGTTAATGTTTAAGTACAGTAGTTAATACATTTTGGTTTTAAGAAGATTAAATAAGCGTTTGTAAGATTTGCAGGTAATCTCTGCTTTAGAGTAATGTACTATCATTACATTAGAACCATCCACATTTTTTTGTTATATATGCAGTATAGTGCCCTGAATTGGTTGTGGGTCCTGCGTGGTAGATTATACCTATTGTTGTGAAGGTTTTCTTACCAAGTGATATTTGACCATGTGTGAATCCAGTCAGCTTGCAGTTGTTTTTGGTACCATCTGCATTGTAACGTAGAAGCATTAGTATTACGTATTTACTATATGTTTGAATTACTAACGTGGAGCGATTATCTGAATTGCAGGTAGAACATAATCTACCATGGTTTGCATTTTGTACAAGTTGCTGAAATGGGATGGATTCACAATTAGGTATTGATATATATATACGCAGCGTTCATTGTGGATTTCTTCTTGTGTCACATTGTTGCAGAGAGTGCATGTATGTTTCCACATGTATTTATAGGTATGTTTTTGTTTTCCATACTTGTAGTAAGTACATTAGAAATTCTTGTGGATCTTCCTGTGAGTTTATAGTGAATTTCACCATTCCAGCACATTAGTCCAATTGTTGTCTTATTCCATAAACACTATGTGGTCGATTCATGGAGTAAACGTGCGCCGAAAATCCCAGCGCAAGCAGGCGCAAGGTGGCGCAAGC
Source organism: Ambystoma mexicanum (assembly GCF_040938575.1). NCBI lineage: Eukaryota > Metazoa > Chordata > Amphibia > Caudata > Ambystomatidae > Ambystoma > Ambystoma mexicanum. The sequence continues at coordinate 1,549,955,762 of NC_090929.1, forward strand.
GTGAGAAACCCAGTGCACGCACACGCGTGCGATTCAAGGAAGGCGCTGCGCGTGTTTCCCGCTGTCTGTGCGCCAAATCCTGCGATGGCGCACGCGGGCACATACGCGAGCGCTACGCGCACAGCAAAAGCGCACATAGCGCGGCGCACACAACCAAAGTGGGCGGAACAGTGGGCATAACACGCGGAATGGGGAATAACGTGTGAAAAAGAAGGCGTAACTGGGGAAGTACTGCAGGGAACTACACGGAACTCCCACACGCACGCGAACAACCCGTATTCATGGATTCAAATATGGGAAACCCGCGCACGGCAAAAGACGCACACAGGCGTCAACGCGTCCGCCACACGAAGGCAGGCGGAAGCGTCCCCGCGCACAGTATAAAAGTGCGCGCAAACAACAAACACGTATATACAGCTACGATGAATGCCCCATTTGTCGCAGCACTGATCCTGGGACACCGCAGGAGGAGGAGAATAGCCAGGGCACGCATTTTCGCACCACGGACAAGCCTTTTTGGGATGCCTGATGACCAGGTCTACGGCAGGTATAGGTTTCCACCCCATATCATCCTAGACCTGGTCAGGGAGTGGGAAGATGACCTTACATCCCCCACCCTTTGCTCCCAAGCATTGAGCCCCTTGGAGAAGGTGCTCAATGTCCTGCATTTCTTGGCCACTGGGTCATTCCAGCGGACTACTGCCATAGTGGGGGGGGTCTCACAGGCCACGCAGTCACGCTGCCTACACAAGGTACTGGCAATCATGACAGCGCGCCCCTCAGTCCGCAGGCACCTATACATGCCCAGAACACCCGCAGAAAGGCAGGCCGTTGTCCTGGATTTTTACAGGGTGGCACACTTCCCCAAAGTGCTTGGTGCCATTGATTGCACCCATGTGGCCCTACGTCCACCTAGGGCCACTGTGCACATCTACCGAAACCGCAAGCACTGGCATTCCATCAATGTACTGGTGGTATGAGATGCAAAGGGAATCATCACCTCTGTCTATACAAACTACCCTGGCTCCACCCATGACAGTTTCATATACAGAATGTCCGCCCTGAGCCGGGCCCTGGAAGCTGGGCAGCATGGCGACACATGGCTCCTAAGTGAATACAAAGGCCATTGCACATGCATGCATGTCACACACACACACACAAATACACAAACCCCAATAATCACAACCATTTACACCTCCCCAGGGGACAGTGCCTACCCTCTGAGCAACCACATGATGACGCCAATCCGGAACCCCACCACACCACCCCAGGTAAGATACAACGCCGCCCATATTGCAACCAGGGCCATAGTGGAGCGCACATTTGGAGTGCTCAAGTCACGTTTCCGCTCCCTTGACCGCTCTGGCGGGCAGCTACTCTATGCACTCCCAGTAGTGTGCAGGATCATTGTGGCAGCATGTGTCCTGCACAATGTTGCAACACGGCAGGGCGTACCGGTGGACATGGTGGTGCCCCCACATCCCCAACCACAGGCAAAGGCACTGCCCATGGGAGGGGCCAGGGCACGTGGTGAGGAAGCCCGGACCCAGCTTGTGGCCACATTTTTCACCTAAACTCCCACCCCTGCGGAGTGCACACAGACCTGGCACATATCAGGTGACAATCGATGATGACAAAGAGACAGTCAACTGTCACAACCCTACCACCCTGAGATAGTTGCCATGGAAGTGCCACATTGTCTGCATCCCTAGCTACTTAAACACAAGCTATCCTGTGTGACCAAAAGGCACACATATGACATGACATGATATGGCATTTGTAACGTGCCTATACACAAGTATTTCAAGGTGCAACGAGGCAGGGAGGGGAGAACAAGGGAAGACAGACAACGATACTACTAGGCCAGGTGTCATTTAGATTGTGCAAGTGCAGGGGTAGGGGGAAGGGAAAAGCGCAAGGGGAAGGGGAGGGGGGAGTGCAGTACAGGGTAAGTAGACTAAAAAACAAATAAATAAGCCAGCTGGTGGCAACTGCAAAGGTAAGTGCAGACAAGTGCTGGGAAGGGGGGGGCTGTAGGGATAGAGAGACAGTCCCGCAGTGCAGGGGATGCCAGGGAGGCAGTGCAAGTGGAGAGTGGCTGGGCCAGGGACCGAGGTCGGTGAGAGTGGCCCAGTTGCAGATCCAGTGCAGTTCCAGTGAAGAATTTTGCAAGGGAGAGGGAGAGAGAAAGCAGAAGCAAAGAGGAAGGTCTTGAGGTGCTTCCGGAACTGGAGATGGTTCTCCTCAAGTTCCAGTGAGGCAGGAAGGCTGTTCCAGAGGGAGGCCCCTGCCGCGGAGAGAGATCTACCCCCAACTAGTTGCTTTGAGAAGCGGATGACCCTGACATGCAAGGTGTGAATCACACACATCTGCAAAACAGGCCATGACCATCACTGTTATGTCACTCAAAGCCTCCCAAACCACAACATGACATGACAAGCAATACCCATACACCAACACAGTACCAACAAGGTACACATTGCCATTTCAAAAATGTACAGTGGCATCAGACAAAGATGCCTGACATGGAATCAGATGAAATGACTGACCAACAACCTCCCACCCAAAATAAGTCATTCCCAAATGCATTACAAAAGTTGTAGACGTAACATAACAATGAGTGCCTGTCTACATGCCCATTGTGCATTGCAAAATCAACACTGCAGCTTCTGTGTGCTGTGTCCAACTCCTGAAACACACTGCTCAGCGCACAGCACAGTGATAAGCCATTGTGTGTGATGCACACCCTGAGCATCACATCTAAGCGACAGACCACATCAAAAAGCAAATTAGGCATGTACAGGATCCATAATTGGTCACAGAACATGTGCTGCAGGGACACAGTGGGCACCAGAAGGCAAACAGAGTGTACACGAGGATATGCAAGGGTAGTTGTACATGTAGTGCATCATAGTGCAAGTGTGTGGGTCAGTAAGGACATGCACTCAACATATACATGTGCAATCAAGTGACCATCAGTGTCCTCTACACATCACATGTGAACATTCACCATGCGTACACCCCAGCATGTCAAACCACAACTATCCCCTCACACCTGTAAGGTAAACACAACACATGAACAGACACTGATCAGCAGAACACAACATGTACATAGGATACCACAATTACAATGTCAGGGTTTCCATCACACTGCAGGGCAAGGCAACTATCAACAACAAACCACCCCCCCCTCACAAATGCCTTCAACCCTCAATTTCATCTGGCCACAGGATCACCCTTCCCCTTCGTCACCATCTCCCACCTTGTGTGTAAAAAGGTGCCTGCACCCTCAGAGTCCACCCTCATTTGCAAAATCACAAAATCCAAGCCAGAAAAACGAACCAGAACACCCTCCAGTAGATGACTTGACGTAGCAGTACCTCACAAAGGCCAAGTACTACCACAATGATGTAACAACCAAGGTAGCACAGTAAAACAATGTCACAACAGGATGTGAACCATGTGTGGTACATAACATACAATGATGCACCATGAACGGATGCGTACTGTCACAGGTCCCGTGTACAGGCGCAAGAGTGGCAGGAAACAACCACCCCCACCGTGTCCCGGGTGCCTGCAAGGTCAAACTCACACAGGCCTCTGAGACCCTGGTGGGGAAGGAGGGTCAGGGATATGCAGTCGGGACAGGTGTTGGCACACTGGATTACTGGAATGAGTGGCAGGAGAGGGGAGGAGGAATGACACATGAAAGTAGGGAATGCACGAAAATGTACTACCTGCATGAACACATACACAATCCGAACAAACTTGGACATCATTGTCATGGCCTTCTGTAGTCCAAACTTAGGAGTGGCACGAACCAACCACCCCCTCTAGGGTTTTGGCGCCTGCAAGTTTGGGGCTTACACAGGCATCCGCAACCCCAGCGTGGAAAGAGGGTTAGGGAACGTTGCTTGGATAGGTACGGGAAGCAGGAACACCGGGTAGAGGGTACAGGGTTCAAAATTGGACAGGACTCCGGGTGATTAGGGGAAAACAAACATACCAAATTGAATTACACATTCACCCATGCATTAGTGCACCACCCAGCAAGCCTATGCAGAGCAGTTTGAAAGAAAAACAACAAGACACTTAGCTCTGGTTTTGAGTGCTGGCCTCCTGCCTGCGCACTCTCAGGTCCGGTTACAGGAGCACTGCAATGCTGCAAAGAGAGCCACAGTTAATAATCTGTCTGTGCCTATAACACAAAAAAACACACCAGCAAACATGCCCCATAGCAACAAACTACTCTACAAACAGACAATCTGGTGTAGAATCTTCGTACCCATATATAACATTACCCCTGTGATGGGTCATACACAGTCAATGCAGTAAGTCAGCCGCCGGTGGGTGCGTGGCAAATGGAACACCAATGTGTCACAATTCACACAACATGCAATGTTACCTGGGTAAGCAGACAGACCCATATAGCAAGGCATGACTTCAGAACAAGTTGTATTCCGCCATGACTGAAACAAAGTAGGCAGTGCATGTATCAAAATGTACATGGAAATTAAATGCACTGCACCCGAGTATGTCCCTTGCTGTATGTCCCTGTGAGCTGCCCCTTTCCATGTCTCGGAAGGCTACATGGTTGATACAAGTGCCTCAATGTACCTTGGTGTACCGGAGGGTATGTGCCACTGCCCCTGCAGGTGTCCCAGACAACCTTACAATCAACAGCCATCAGTCCACCAACGCATCTGAGCTGCATTGTGTGCTTCAACACCAATATTCGTCCAAGCTCACCCTCAGTGCTGTAACTAAGCCTGCATGTGCAACTCGCCTGGTGCAAGCTTTGCTGTGTTGTGGCCCCACTGTGCTGCTCACCTTGCCTGGAGTTCCTTGGAACACGTCAGCAGTTCTAGGATGTAGGTATGCAATCCCTGTGCCTGTGCTTGTGCACACATGTGCATGTGGGCACCAACAAACGTGTCCAGAATTCAGATGTCCAATGGGCCATGTCTGCTGGCAAAGGTGCTCTGGAGGCTCATCCCCCTGCAGAAAGGGCATGGAACACATGATTAATGCTTTAAAGTCATCTTTGTGTGTCTCTTGAGGCATCTCATTACTGGACCATGTCAGAGACTTACATCAGAAATCACACCATCAGTCCGTCTTTCACATCCAAAGTGTGGAACACACTATCTACGGCATGAATTGCAACAAGCACGTGTACAGTAAAGATAAGAAACATACTACACAATGCATAGCAATGAATGTACACATTAATCATGAAACACCCCATCTAGCAAAAGCTGAACAGTTAGCAATAACACCAAAATCATCCCCACTAGGGGTGTCAACACAAGTCACACAGCACCAGACATGCCGCAGATATGACAGTCCAAAGCCCTTGTGTAATAAGTTGTCACACCGAACCATCCTTGCGAGCCCATGGATAAGGGAGGCAGGAGTGTCATATGTGAGTCAAGGACCCCAAGCAGCAAACACATACACAAGACAAGCCTGAAGGGCCCAGCTGGAACAGACAGTGGATTCCTTCAAAAGCCACAAAGCACCGCACAGTCACATGAAAGCACAATAGACAAGCAATTTTAAACTATATTAACTAATTACACTAACTATGAAAAACCTACATTACCTAATTAAACTAACTATCAAACAGAAACTAAACTAACTAAACTAAAAGAAAAATAAAAAATGGCCACATACGACCCGGGGGGGGAGGCACCCAGGAGGGGGGAGGTACAGGGTGCTGCTCAACACCCACATGCGATGATGCTGAGCCAAGAAAAAAAACCTCCATGGGCTCAACGCCTGCGCAGCCCGACCTATGTGGGAGATAGATGGTCGTCCGAGTCTGGCTCATCCTGGAAAGGAGGACGTGGCACATTAGCCTGGCCACGCCTAGCCGCAGCTTGCCCCTCGTCGGCAGCAAGTCTGCCGGACGGGTGAGCCTGGCTCTGTGTGGCGATGTGACGTAGGTCTGCATGCAGAACCTCACGTGAAACACGTGCTTCCTCTTGCAAGGTAGCACGTGTAACACAGAGTTCCTCCTGCAAGGCCTGGCTGGACAACCACTGCACCTCCCGGCAAGCCTGTAGCTCAGCCGAGATGGTACGCTCAAGCTGTGCAAATCTCTCCTCTGCCCGCTGCCTCTGGGACATCATAAGGACACCCAGAGTGGATTTGAGGGAAGCATACTCCTCCCTCAGGGCATCCATGTGCGCCTCTGTGTGAGCAGCAATTGCTTGACGCAGAGACGACATTTCAGTTTGGCGTGCCCTGTCTGAGGCCGCCGTGCCCAGCCTGAGCGAGCGGGCCGTGGACCGTGCCGCCTGCTGCTGGAGAAGCACCTGCCTAGCAGGGGGGAGCACAGATCGGGCCACACGCTCCATGCTCTCAGCTATGTTCTCCATTGCTGCCCCCTGCCATTCTGAATTGGCAGTCATGTCTTGCTCCCAGTATAGTGCGGTTGCGCGCAGTGACCACGTTGCCGGGCTTGACCCCTGCGGGACCCAAGAACCAGGGGTCCTCGCTGTGTTGGCACCGCCTGCGGCTGCACGACTACATGCCCCCGTCGACGTGATGTCCCAGGGTCCCAGGCACATCAGTGACTGGTGTGGAGGGTGACCCTGCGTCCCGATCCACCACGGGAGGAGGAACCAAGACTGTCTGATCCCTCAGTGCAGGTGTCGCGGGCAGAGGAGTGTCCACATCAGAATCGCTCACCCCTGACACATGGACTTGATGCTCATCCAACTCAACATGGACATCAGAGTCGTCATCAAGGCTGGACTCATAGGCAGCCAGAGACAAGATGGACTGTAGCACTTGGGGGTTTTCGTGGCCTACCACCCCACGACCCCCACTTGTGCCGGGTTGATGTAGTGGTAACAACCCTGTGTCTGACATGACAACACCATCCTCCACCTCCATTGCGTCATCACCTGAAAAATAGAGAGAAAAAAGGTCACTACACATGTCAGAAACACACAACACACACACACACCGACAACAAACGCATCAGGCAGACATGTGACACACAACATATAACCTGGCATGCATGCTGGGTCAACTTTGAATTTCTTCTGTGATCAGACCTGTTGAAAGGTGGCAGTTTCCATGGAAGTGGGTCTATGCAGTGCAGAAAATGTGTACGCCACTCACTACCTACATGTACAAGGACTCCATGGTGTGTGTCAGGAAATGTGAAGGCAGTGCAAGGTCAAATTCAGGCATCACGTGCATCGTGCATTCAATGTGTACCATAACTAGAAGCCAAGCACCCCTCCACCCCAGTACAAAAGCAGGGATGCCTAGCATGGTATCAAAAGGCTGACCATACACCTGTGTATTGACAGGCAGTGTTGACTGGCATCAAAAGCTTAATGTGATTCAAGTGACAACACTGCAAATGATGATGGGACAGTAAGCAGGAAACATGATGAAAACTCTGGAGGCCGCCCACGTGTGAAGAAGACACAACAACAGTTGGAAAGTGTCATTGGCCATTGAACAGGCTGAGGCCCGTGAGCCACACAGATGACATGGGAAGGCTGATGAGATGCCATGCAATGTATGTCACCCAGGACTTGTATTACAGTGATCATCCAGTCAAGGACACATAGGACACATAGTGGCATGCGTGCAATGCACATGGAGTATGAATGGGCACTCATGTCCCTGCGGGACATCTGACCTATGCACAGTACAAGTGAGATACCCTGCATCAAGTACCAAGACTGTACCACATGGCATATGTCTGGCATATTGTGAAGTTAGCATCTACACAGGACGCATGAACAGGAAAGTACACATTGGCAAGATTGAAGCAGACCAGTGCAAAGGTGGAACTGGGGTGCAGAGTGGCGGAGGAGGGGCAAGGGAGCATGCCTACATGGAGTCCTCGCATGCAGGCAGAGGAGACATGCACGTCAGTCATGCAATGACATTGTGCCTGGGCTGAGAGGAAGCTCACCCCACGCCACATGCAGAAGGGCCAGTGAGCTGGAACATGGACCGGAGGGGCATACTTGTAACCAGCATGTCAGTAGGGTGCAATAATGGTGATGCGGACAGTCCCCGTCTGCTCCATATGTCCACCATCCAGCAGAGCAGACATGCATCACAGAAGCATTGCATTGCTTACACATCAGAACCATGTACACGTCACATGTAGTGGCAATCATGCACAACACATCCCATAAGTGAAACACGCACGTCCTCAACAAACACGCATCAACACTCACTGGACTGGGCATCAAAGTCCAGCATCTCTCCCACTCCTTCGACCAATTCAGGTGGTATGAACTCCACAACGAGTGCCTCATGCGGAGTGAGCTCTTCCTCCTCTGGTGCAGGCCCACCGCCAGTCACCAGAGTCAAGTTGTCATAGAGGCACGCTTAGCCTTAGTGCTGCGTTTGATGTCATTCCAACGCTTTTTGCACTTGAATTGACATGTTCCGCAACATGCTTCCAGTGGGTGTCACGTTGGGCAGCCGTAGTCTGACTATTGGCACCCACTAGCATGTCACGGCTGTGGCCCCGCACGTAGCTCACAAGGAAGTCCAGTTCCTGCTTGCAGAAAGGCTTCTTCCTCGACGTGCAGGACGTCGTGTCTGTGTGTGGGGTCCCAGCCTGAGCCAGTATGGCCAGTGGGTTCGGTGGATTGAGCCAATGGAGTGGCAGGTTGAGGGACAACCAAAGGCCTGACTTGTGTCAGTGTCATCTGGGTGCCCTCTAATGGACCCTGCGCAGCAACATCAGCTGTGGTAGGGTCATTGACCGCAACGGTCCTGGTTGTCAGACTCACAACCGGGGTGTTGTTGGGTGCATCTGCCCCTGCACTTGCCAACACCCGGCTGTTCGGGGCAGCAGATGACATAACTGCCCCAGGGACACGTGTCTTGGTCTGAGCAGCCCTGCCTGCCCCTATGGTTTCCCTCCTGGCCTGTTGGAAATCTACCAAGGGCTCCTCAAGTGCTGGCAGACCCTGAGCCTGGGTGGCGGTGTCCACAGCTGCACCTGCAGCTACCACTACCCTTGGGCCCGTGGCAGTCGATGGAACAGACTGCCGGGTCACACGGGCGCCAGTGCCAGATGCAGAAGCTGCATCCCCCGGAACCACAGGGGGTGGTGGCATGACTGCACCGACACATGGCACAACATTGTGCTCAAGTGGCGCACCCCTGCCTCTTCCCCCTCTGTGGCCGCCTACTCCCTGGTCACCACGGCCACCTCCCCAACCACGCCCGCCACGAGTAGTATGCCAGCTGAGGCGCCCCTCACCTTAGGTGTCCTCCCAACCATGGCACAGATGTAGTAGTGCCGGCACAGATGGAGTAGTGCCAATGGGAGGTATACACCACAATTGACCTGGGCAATTGGGGTGAAGGGGGTGGGAAGCAAGATGTTAACAGCCCCCCTGCACCTGCAAGGCTGTATGTGACACGGGTGATATAGTGACGGGTCACGCAACGCTCAGGCACCCCAAAACTGCAGTAAAACTGTGCACGCAACCCTGCAGCCTACGTGCGTGGAATCAACCTCCCACAGTACGCGGTGGCAACCAGTAACACGAATAACGCGTACGCTTGAAACACGCAGGCTACTATGACATCGAAAATGGGTGCGATACACAGGGGCTCCCGTAGTGGGAAAAATAGCGTGTGCGACTCACCGTCTGACTAGCGCAATGCAGAAAAACACGCGTAGCCAATACCCCCGCCAAAAGAAGAGATAAGTCCTTGATAGCTGTGAAGTTGTGATGGCGCGCGAAACAACAGGAAGCAGCAACACACGTCGGTCTCCACGAAAGGCACGTACAGCGAACTGCTGGCCCCGCTCACCTTTAACCCGTGCTGAGGGAAACGCCCGCACGCGTCACGTCACTTACGCGCATGGGCCCTTTCCTCGGATTACACGCGGACGTGCAGTTTTTCACGTGCCAAATCACTCCGTATCAAGCTGGCCACGCGTAAGAACACGGAAGACCACGCTCCTGCCCAGAAGGCCGAATTACTGCCCCCCAGAGCCCCGAGCACCCTCCCACCTGCCATCTGCTGCTGCCTGACTGCCTGCTGCCCACGTGCCCTGCCATTTGCTGCCTGGACATCAGCCACGGGTGCTGTTACTGTGACCACCCCTGCTGGAACCGAAGACTCCCGACTGGGATTCCATCGCTCCACAGCCCAGCCCCAGGACCCAGTTGCCCACCCACTCCTGCCACTGGGGTTGTCATGTCGGGCACTGCAACATCTGGCACCACTGACAACTCCCGGCCAAAGAGGCAGAGGGGCACCAGCTTCAGTGCCACCGAAGTTGGTGTCCTGGTGGAGCAAGTCCTGGGGCAATATGATGCCCTCTTCGGAAGTTCCCGCGCCTACAAGGAAGGACGGACTCGGATCTGGACGGACATCGTGACTGCCATCAATGCGGAGGGGGTGGCAGTCCGCGACTTCCAACATGTCAAGAAGCGCTGGGAGGACTTCAGGTCCAGGACCCTGAACAAGGCCCGGCGCCTCTTGAAGGCAGTGGATGCTAAGGGGCGACGGGGCCACTTGTCGGAAGATCAGATGAGGGTCCTGGAATGCCTATCCCCAGCGCTCCACATCCAGGTCCTTGAGAGGCAGACCCGTCTGGAGTCGAGCGGTAAGTGTACATGCATCATGATTGTAAACTGTGCGTGTGGTGATGTGCCAGTAGTGTGCAGGTTGCACATCTGTTTGTATGGGGCCGAGTATGGGTGGGGGTGTACAGGGTCGTGAGGCTAACACATGCGAGGGCTGTCATGTGTGAGACATGGATGGTGCTTGTGTATGTAGGCTTGCATGCCAAATGCAGTTGTGTGGGCACACATGTTTGGATGAATGTGTATGTAAGTAGGCATGTTCGTGATGTCACGCATGTATGTTGTTTTCAGCTGCATGTATCAGCACTGTGTACATGTGCATGTGTGTGTATTTGACAAGGGTGCAACAGTGATGCAACATGGATGCATGTGACAGCGGGATGTGGAAGCCTGATTGACAGATGTGACATGGATGCCCATCTGAACACTGCGACAGTTGGCAGAGGTGTACACATGCATGCAAGTGTGGTGGTGTGCGTGCATGCGTAGTGCACTCCCTGTGTTGCATGTGATGTCTGGCTCACCTTTGCCTGCTCATGCTGTTGTAAGTGTATGGATGGTGCTGGCAGTTGCGATATGGCTGTGGTATGGCTCATGTGTGCAAGTTGAAATGACATGTGTGTTGGCGATTGTGATGCCATGTCTGAGGTTTGCCAATGCCACTCATGTTCAACTGTCATGTGTCTATGTGTCCATTGTACAGTGCCCGGATGCTGTGTTTTATTTCTCCCTGTCTGCAGCCTCAACTGATGAAGAGGGCGGAGAAGGTGCTGTGGAGCACAGCGGCGGGGATCACACCGCCAGCCAAGACGCAAGGCCCGGATCCCCTCCCAGGTTGTCATCTCGTCGGGGAGTGAGGAGTCCAGTGCCGCGTCCCAGGCCGCAGCTGCCGGGGGGAGGTCCAAGAGGCGGAGGTTGGAGTTGGACTCCTCGGCAGCAGAAGGGGCAGCTGGGACCCCACAGGGCCCAATGGGGGAAGATGGCACAGAGTCATCCAGGTTGGTGGGGGGTTTGGTGGAGGAGGAGGCCGTGCAAGCAACAGAGATGGGGTCTGGAGGTGGGGATTCCACTGGTGCTAGTGTTGCAGTGCAGGACCAGGGACAGGAGGCAGCACAGGCCGCCGCCGAGGTGCCTGTGTGCAATCCTGTCCCTTATCCTATCACTGCATCATCTTGCACCAGCAGGGATGCCTACGTCCAGACCTGTTTTCAGGCAGGGGATGAGCTCACGACAACGGGCCTTCCTCTGCCTGCGGACGTGGCTATCCGGGTCCGGGTTGAGCCTGTCCTGACTGGTGTGGCGTTGCGTCAACGGGCCATGCGAGGTGACCTGCAGTCTTTTCATGAGGAGACTGCACGTCATCTCGAATGGCTCGTTGACCGCGTCGGCCTACTGGGACAGGTCACCCAGGCCGGATTCCTCCGTTTGATGGAGCTTGCTACGATCCCCTCCTCAACTGAACCCCCTATGCGCCAGTCGTCCTCTGTGCCATCTTCCTACCCATTAGTCACCTGGGTGCCCTATGCAGCTGCTTCTGACGGTGCGGCCAGGCTGGTGAAGGAGGCATCCCTGCCACAGTCGGGAGTCGGACGTCCAGCAGGGGTGGCCACATCAACGACTGCACCCCAGCCAGCGGAGGATGTGCAGGCAGCAGGAGGCAGTGCACGGGCAGAGGCACAGCAGCAGCAGCAACGTGGTGGGAGCCATGATGGCTCGGGGCCTTCGACATCGGAGGGGCAGGCATCAGCCGGAGGGCAGGAGGACCCAGGACGGGAAGTATCTTCGATGTGGCAGCGGTTGGGCCACGCCATAGATGCGGAGCGGCAGTGGGCGGAAGAGGCACGGCTCACGATGGTCAGGGCGGAGAACTCCATGCGGAGGGCCCTGAGGAGGGCCGAGTTCCTCGAGGCAATCCGCAGGGTGTTGGAGGTGGACATGTCGATGGCCCTGCGGACCCTCGGGGCCATGGAGGAGGACCGCCTCTGGGACATTGAGCAGGAGTTCAATGATGCCCTGGCCCGGGACATCCAAAAGTGAGCCGTCGGACCAGCCCGCTGCCCTTGTAAATAGTTCTGTAGTTAGTGTTAGGTTTCCTTTGGTTTTGCATTTTTTTTGGACCTTTTGGACAATGGGCCACATTTTTGTATATAGTTTTTTTTTATTAGGTAGTGTTATTAGATAGGTTTCATTTCTTCTGTTGGGATCATGGACCCTGGATTGTTTATCTGTATATAGTTGACTGTTGGATTTTCATTTTTTTTAATGATTTACCCATTTACCCATGATTACCGATTTTAATTTTCCATTGGATTTACTTTTGTGGACTGTGACGTTGGACACCTTTCCTTTGGATTATGATTTGTGGTTTTGCATTATTTCACGGACATGCTGTTTTTTTTTTTTTAAATTCCCATTTTTGTTTGTTTATTTTTGATTCAATTTATGTTGCTTTTAATACATATTTTTTCTTCAAATTTCAATGTGTGGTATCATCTCATTGGTTTCATGCATAACATGATATGGGTTTTGACATTCACTGACACCCATTGGGTGTATGTGAGGGACATGTGTTAATTTCCAAACTTTTGGGGTTCTATCATGTTATTGCCATTTCTAAGTGGGTGGATGCAATACTCGGGTGGGTGTTTGGCATTTGGAGCCTGACCATAAGGGCCAGGGATCTAGATTGTGATGACATGTTGGCTGGGGGACATGTATGGGGGCCTGGTGAAGGGTGCCCTGCACTGCTGGGGGGTGGGGGTGCTGGGAGACATGAGTGGGGGCCTGGTGGAGGGTGCCCCTGGATGCTGGGGGGGGGGGCGCAGGGGGACATGAGTTGGGGGCCTGGTGGAGAGTGCCCTGCACTGCTGGGGGGTGGGGGTGCTGGGAGACATGAGTGGGGGCCTGGTGGAGGGTGCCCCATGCGCTGCTGGGGGGTGGGGGTGCTGCGGGACATGAGTTGGACATGAGTGGGGGCCTGGTGGAGGGTGCCCCACAGTGCTGGGGGGTGGGGGTGCAGGGGGACATGAGTGTGGGCGTAGTGGAGGGTGCCCTGCACTGCTGGGGGGTGGGGGTACAGGGGGACATGAGTGGGGGCCTGGTGGAGGGTGCCCCTGGATGCTGGGGGGTGGGTGTGCAGGGGGACATGAGTGGGGGCCTGGTGGAGGGTGCCCTGCACTGCTGGGGGTGGGGGTTCTGGGGACATGAGTGGGGGCCTGGTGGAGGGTGCCCCTGGATGCTGGGGGGTGGGGGTGCTGGGAGACATGAGTGGGGGCCTAGTGGAGGGTGCCCCTGGATGCTAGGGGGTGGGGGTGCAGGGGGACATGAGTTGGGGGCCTGGTGGAGGGTGCCCTGCACTGCTGGGGGGTGGGGGTGCTGGGGGACATGAGTTGGACATGAGTGGGGGCCTGGTGGAGGGTGCCCCACAGTGCTGGGGGCTGGGGGTGCAGAGGGACATGAGTGGGGGCCTGGTGGAGGGTGCCCTGCACTGCTGGGGGTGGGGGTTCATGGGGGCATGAGTGGGGGCCTGGTGGAGGGTGCCCTGCACTGCTGGGGGGTGGGGATGCTGGGAGATATGAGTGGGGGCCTGGTGGAGGGTGCCCCTGGATTCCGGGGGGTGGGGGTGCAGGAGGACATGAGTTGGGGGCCTGGTGGAGGGTGCCTCTGGATGCTGGGGGGTGGGGGTGCAGGGGGCATGAGTGGGGGCCTGGTGGAGGGGGCCCTGCACTGCTGGGGGGTGGGGGTGCAGGGGGCATGAGTGGGGGCCTGGTGGAGGGTGCCCTGCACTGCTGGGGGGTGGGGGTGCAGGGGGACATGAGTGGGGGCCTGGTGGAGGGTGCCCCTGGATGCTGGGGGGTGGGGGTGCAGGGGGCATGAGTGGGGGCCTGGTGGAGGGGGCCCTGCACTGCTGGGGGGTGGGGGTGCTGGGAGACATGAGTGGGGGCCTGGTGGAGGGTGCCCCTGGATGCTGGGGGGTGGGGGTAGAGGGGAACATGAGTTGGGGACCTGGTGGAGGGTGCCCTGCACTGCTGGGTGGTGGGGGTGCTGGGGGACATGAGTTGGACATGAGTGGGGGCCTGGTGGAGGGTGCCCCTGGATGCTGGGGGGTGGGGGTGCAGGGGGACATGAGTGGGGGCCTGGTGGAGGGTGCCCTGCACTGCTGGGGGGTGGGGGTGCAGGGGGACATGAGTGGGGGCCTGGTGGAGGGTGCCCTGCACTGCTGGGGGGTGGTGGTGCTGGGAGTCATGAGTGGGGGCCTGGTGGAGGGTGCCCCTGGATGCTGGGGGTAGGGGTGCAGGGGGACATGAGTGGGGGCCTGGTGGAGGGTGCCCTGCACTACTGGGGGGTGGGGGTGCTGGGGGACATGGTTTGGGGGCCTGGTGGAGGGTGCCCTGCACTGCTGGGGGGTGGGGGTGCTGGGGGACATGAGTTGGACATGAGTGGGGGCCTGCTGGCAGGTGCCTCACAGTGCTGGGGGGTGGAGGTGCTGGGACACATGAGTGGGGGCCTGGTGGAGGGTGCCCCACAGTGCTGGGGGTGGGGGTGCAGGGGGACATGAGTGGGGGCCTGGTGGAGGGTGCCCTGCACTGCTGGGGGTGGGAGTGCAGGGGGACATGAGTGGGGGCCTGGTGGAGGGTGCCCCTGGATGCTGGGGGGTGGGGGTAGAGGGGAACATGAGTTGGGGACCTGGTGGAGGGTGCCCTGCACTGCTGGGTGGTGGGGGTGCTGGGGGACATGAGTTGGACATGAGTGGGGGCCTGGTGGAGGGTGCCCCTGGATGCTGGGGGGTGGGGGTGCAGGGGGACATGAGTGGGGGCCTGGTGGAGGGTGCCCTGCACTGCTGGGGGGTGGGGGTGCAGGGGGACATGAGTGGGGGCCTGGTGGAGGGTGCCCTGCACTGCTGGGGGGTGGTGGTGCTGGGAGTCATGAGTGGGGGCCTGGTGGAGGGTGCCCCTGGATGCTGGGGGTAGGGGTGCAGGGGGACATGAGTGGGGGCCTGGTGGAGGGTGCCCTGCACTGCTGGGGGGTGGGGGTGCTGGGGGACATGGTTTGGGGGCCTGGTGGAGGGTGCCCTGCACTGCTGGGGGGTGGGGGTGCTGGGGGACATGAGTTGGACATGAGTGGGGGCCTGCTGGCAGGTGCCTCACAGTGCTGGGGGGTGGAGGTGCTGGGACACATGAGTGGGGGCCTGGTGGAGGGTGCCCCACAGTGCTGGGGGTGGGGGTGCAGGGGGACATGAGTGGGGGCCTGGTGGAGGGTGCCCTGCACTGCTGGGGGTGGGAGTGCAGGGGGACATGAGTGGGGGCCTGGTGGAGGGTGCCCCTGGATGCTGGGGGGTGGGGGTGCAGGGGGACATGAGTTGGACATGAGTGGGGGACTGGTGGAGGGTGCCCTGCACTGCTGGGGGATGGGGGTGCTGGGAGACATGAGTGGGGGCCTGGTGGATGGTGCCCCTGGATTCTGGGGCGTGGGGGTGCAGGGGGACATGAGTTGGGGGCCTGGTGGAGGGTGCCCTGCACTGCTGGGGGGTGGTGGTGCAGGGGGACGTGAGTGGGGGCCTGTTGGAGGGTGCCCCTGTTTGCTGGGGGGTGGGGGTCCAGGGGGACATGAGTTGGGGGCCTGGTGGAGGGTGCGCTGCACTGCTGGGGGTTGGGGGTGCTGGGGGACATGAGTTGGACATGAGTGGGGGCCTGCTGGCAGGTGCCCCACAGTGCTGGGGGGTGGAGGTGCTGGGAGACATGACAGGGGCCCTGGTGGAGGGTGCCCCACAGTGCTGGGGGGTGGGGGTGCTGGGAGACATGCATTGTTGATCAGTAGTGCAAGGTGACATGTGGCTTGGCTGGGGGGCATGCCCATGGTGGATGGGCTGCCTGCGGGACATGAGAAGGGGTGCAGGGTAGTCCCCCATGGTGTGGGCTGCCTGCAGGGGCCGTGGAGGTTGTAGAGCAAACACCCGGAGGACTCACAAGGTCAATTCACGTGTAGTACTCCACGGAACCCCTGAAATACACGTACCCTGCTGAAATTGCGTGTGAAGCTTCCCGCGCACCCTGAAATACACGTACACAGGACATTCGCGTGTTGAACTTCCCGCGCACCCCTGATATACACGTACCCTGATGGAGTCGCGTTTGGAACTTTCCGCGCACCCCTGAAATACACGTACCCTCCTGAATTCACGTGTGTAACTTCCCGCGCAACCCGAAATACCCAGGACATTTGCGTGTGGAACTTCCCGTGCACCCCGAAATACACGTACACAGGACATTCGAGTGTGGAACTTCCCGCGCACCCCTGATATACACGTACCCTGATGGAATCGCGTGTGGAATTGCCCGCGCACCCCTGAAATCACACGTACCCTGATGGAATCGCATTTGAAACTTCCTGCGCACCCCGAAATGCACGTACCCTGCTGAATTCACGTGTGTAACTTCCCGCACACCCCGAAATACACATACCCAGGACATTTGCGTGTGGAACTTCCCGCGCACCCCTGAAATACACGTACCCTGCTGAATTCACGTGTGTAACTTCCCGCGCACCCCGAAATACACGTACCCAGGACATTCGCGTGTGGAACTTCCCGTGCACCCCTGGAATACATGTACCCAGCTGAAATTGCGTGTGGAACTTTCCGCGCACCCCTGAAATACACGTACCCTGCTGAATTCACATGTGTAACTTCCCGCGCACCCCAAAATACACGTACCCTGATGGAATCGTATGTGAAACTTCCCGCGCACCCCTGAAATACACGTACCCTGCTGAATTTGCGTGTGAAACTTCCCGCCCACCCCAGTAATACACGTACCCCGCTCGCACAGGGACAATCGCGTGTGAAACTTCCCGCGCACCCCAGTAATTCACGTACCCAGCTGAAATCACATGAGGAACTTCCCGCGCACCCCAGTGATACACGTACCCCGCTTGCCGTGCTGGTACAGGGTTAGCGCAGCCCTTTGCACTGGATTGGGGATTTTGATGGCTTTTCCCTGTGCAAGGGGCGTTCTTGGGGGCGTAACTGGCGCTGCTGCAGGCTCGCTGCGCCACTGTGCGCCACGGCTGGTTTTGGTGGCTGGAATCCATGAATACGCTGTGTGCGGAAATGTATTTTAGAGCGCGCGGCTGGCGCAGGGATTCGCACACGCACACTGTGAGCCAGCCGCGTGCGCCACTTGTGCGCTGAATTCTATGAATTACCCCCTATATGTGTTGTCAGGATTGTTTGCTGCATTTCTGTGAAGTACTAACATTTGCAAACACAATGGGTCTGTACCGTGTAAGTAAATGTTGTCAACAATTGGTGGTAATTGAAATAGAATATTCATTGCTACATTTGTGTAGCAACTTACACAAACTATATTTGAGAGTTTAAATGGACCAGGTAGTTCTGTATCTGACTGCTTTTTTTGGAGTTTGTCTTCCTTCTTTGAAGAAGTACCTGGGTTACTTTCCCTAATAGATTCTTTTTTTGATTGTGGTACTTGATGAAGTTTTAGTTTCTTTTACTCTCTTTGGAGGATTTGCAGTGACATCCTGTTGCTTTTCTGTTTGATTTATTTTTCTTTTAAAATGTTTTACTTTTTGTGGAACAGAATATGTGTTTAGATGGGGAGTGTATAGTGAGCAAAGTCTATTGTATTCTAAAATGCAAGGAATATCAGCGTTTATTTTACTTGCATCAAAGTTGATTAGAAATAGACCGTCAAGTGTACGTAAGCGTGATAGTGCTATGTAGCTCATGCCTTCTTTAAAGACTGTGTTACCAATATCTATCATTGCTTTGTCTAGGGTAGGACCTTGTGATTTATGAATCGTGACTGCGTATGCAAGAGTTAGAGAAAATTGTTCTCTGCATACATACATGTCTTTGAAGAGAAGGAATCGAGCTGTTGAGCGTCCTATCCTTTTAACTTCTGAAAGTTTGTCAAAGAGTATATTGACAAACTGAATTTTGTTGTCACGTGGGTATGTTTGAAAGTCAACAACTGTGCCCAGTGCTCCATTAACTAGTACTTGTGTACGTCAAGGTTACGTTTAAGCATTACTCTGCAATTTAAGGATAATTTTAATATCTTTTCTAAGCCTGCTGTGTTTGAGATTGATTTTTCTAAACTATTTAGTCTTGTTGCGGCTTGGTCACACATAGGTATTGTCATACCATGTATATCTAGTTTGTCTGTGGCGCTAATTTCCATAATTGGTTGCATTTGTATACTTAACATTATTTCATTGAATTTGCAACAGCTTGATAGAGTTGGCAGTAAGGCCATACAATTGACATTTTTGTGGGCTAATTGTTCCATAAAATCTGTAGCACATGCATTATCGCCATAAAGTGCAATAGTTTGCAGGGTTTTCAATATTATTTCTGCTTCTTCAGAGAGTATACCAACTGTGATACTTTTTAAGATGTTGGCATAAGTGAGATCTGCAGATTGTGACATGTTTTCTGTTAATTCTCTGTATTGGAAATGTTGCCAAAGGTTGACATTTCCAATGCTGCCAACAGTTTTACGGCAGAGTTTGTGTCCTAATGTTTTAAAAATAGGCTCACCTTTTACTGGTGTCAATTGAAGAAGATCTCCGAAAACAATAATGTGTTTTCCTGCAAAGAGCTCTTCATAGTTTATTTTCAGTACTTCTTGTAATCTGAGGTGAATCAAACCCAACATTAGGTTGGAGACCATGCTCACTTCATCTATTAGTAGCATTTTCATTTGTTTCAATACTCTGCGTAGTTCCATTGCAGCTTCTGCAGAAAGTTTGTAATTGTCTAATTTGTTCTGGTGTCCTACTGGCAATAGTAGTAATCGGTGTAAAGTGACACCACCTATGTTGTAGGCAGCTTAACCTGTGGGGGCAGTGACAACAGCTGACAGTTTGTTGTTTGTCAATTGTTGAAGGAATTTACTGATGATTTTGATTAGGAATGTTTTGCAAGACCCAGCTTCAGCACTGACGTACAGTAGTACAGGTTTATAATTATGGCAGGAACATTCTTTATTTTCATATTGTACACCATGTGCAATTTGTTTCGTTACTTCTTCAAAAATGCTACGTTGTTCATTGTTTAGTTTTCATTGTAGTATAGTTAAGTCTTCTTTATCTTCATACTGACACATGGTGTTTTCTACTTCTATCATAGCTAATTCTGCCTCATTTATTATTAGTGGTTCTCCCAGTGGTTCTTGGCTGCCTGTTACAGAAGGTTGACTACTGTCAGGAGTGTCTTTATCTAGTTGGGCCTGGAGTTCTTCTTCATGTTGCTGTTCATTGTGCAACATTGTTCTGTATTGTGTAAAGTTTACATCAGTTGTAGTGCTTTCATTTGCTTTGAAAGCATCTTCATATGAGTCATAGTTTTCTAGTATTTCTTCTTCTTTTCTCCATGGTTTAAAGAGTCGTAGCACGGATATGTAATATATTTCTTTATGTTGAGGAGTCTTCAATGACAATTTGATATGATTAATTAAATTTGGTTTAGTGAGTTTAACTAAGCTGCCTTCACAGTTTGTCACTCTGTATTTACCTTTTTTTCATCAGGTTTTATATTATTTTTGTATGTGTAGTTTTGGGCTATGTGGTATAGACACATAGTTTCCAAAGTATTACTTCTGTTTGGGTAGTATGTGTCCAATAAATTGTTTTTTAAAATCTCTTGGCTGTTGGGATCATGTTTGGCTATTGTTTCTATATCTTCGTATGTTTTTAGAACTCTTTTTCTAGATTTAGCTGGACAAAGACTTAGCCATACTATATTTTCAGATTTACCATACAATGCAGTACCAGTTAAACGATCAGCTGCTTCATATGATCCACATTCTCTATGGGAGATCATTTTTATGCCCAAGCTGTATAATTTCTGAGACACTGTTTTATCTGATGACAGGTCATTCCAGAGGTCTTGGAGCTCTGTTTTTTCAGCTTTGGTTAAGTATGCTGTGACATATCGTGCAGCTGTAGTAGAATTGTCTGCAATGTACTGCACATCTATGTTTGCATTCCATAAGTGGGCAATGATTGCATTATAATCATTGATATATTTTTCTTCTTCTTTTCTTTTTATGTAATATGTATTTTTAGGTGACTTACCTTTAACAGTATGTCTAACTGAAGACATGAGGTTGTTCACTTGACCTTTATTTGTAACTGGTCTAGGGAAACCAAATCGGCATTTGGTGTAGTATGTCCCTTTGTTTTTGCATTTGCGACGACAATATTTGCTACATTTATGTCTTTGAAATTGTAAAATTTGTGCATGAAGATCACTATTTGTCGATTCTGATGGAATTTCACAAGTGACATATTTTTCAATAAACTGTAAAACAGTGGCATCACTGTCTTGACCAAATTTACGAGCATCTTTAATCCATAAAAGCATGTGGATATGTGGTGCTCCTCTGGATTGGTATTCTTTTCTCCAAAAGAAGTGTTGCACTTCAAGGGGAAAACAGTTTTATTACAAATAAAATGTAGCATAGCAATGAAGCGATGGTAAAAATATCTTGAAACATTAACAGGATCCAAAGAACAAACTTCTCCTGGTGTTAGTATATCTATGTTTGTATTGTTTTTATTTGATATGCGTAGGAAATCATGTAAATCTTCCCATGCATATTCTGCACAACTTAATGTAACAAACCAAGTGGGTGAGCTAAGGTTTCTGATCATACAACGTACATCTCCATGACGTTGAAACTAGTACTCTTTAGTACCAGGCATATTTGCTAATAGATTTGTAATATTTGATTGTAAAACCTCATCCTTTTGTTGCACTTTTTGTAATAATTGTGTAGCTGTCATATTTTGAAACTGGGATCCAGATTTTAATATGTGTTCAACTCCGTAACATAAAGTTGCTAGTTCACTTTCAAAGAGTAGGTGGAATATGTATTCCACATTTTGTCTAAATCTGGGATCTTCAGAATACATCCGTAATGAGCGGTATTCTGAAGCTGAGAAGCTGATATTTGAATAGGTCTATCATCATACCTTCCTCCTTTGCCAGTAGGAAAGAGTAGAGGAAAAGCACGTGCTTCTATACTTTTTTCCCATATGCTGATTGGTGATCCTTTTGTTTGACACATTTGGTATGTTTCCAGTGCATCGTCTATGGTGTCATTAGAGTGCAAAGGATGAATTGTATAATGGTCTAAAGTATTTGATATTGTAGCAGGATCTAGTAGCTTAAATTGACCAGCTTCTTGTGTTTCTTTAATTATTTCAGTTGTATCTTTCAAGTTTTCTTCAATAGTAATTTCTTTGTAATATTCATTATTCTCTTTAAAATATTGTAAGGCTTGTCTAACTTTATGTAAATCTACCAGCTGTTGCCATATTTTTTTGTCTTTTGTAGGTACTCCATTTACTACGATAATTAAAGATTGCTGCATTGGACGTTGCACTCCTAGAGTATGCACATTTTCTTACAGATCTAATGGTAAATAAACTACTTTTCCACAAATGCCTTTGACCAATTCAGAGGGAGGTAATTTTACTGTTTTTGGTTGAAGGGGTATTATTGCTTGAAATGTGTGAACTGTTTGAATTATGATGCTCTCATATAAATTAAGTTGTTGTAGGGGTTTTGGTAGTGGGTATAATTCCAAATTATTTGTGATAGCACGTGAAGGAGTTTGGTTGTTGTCAAGTTTTTTAGTGCAGTAACTGCAAAGTATTAAGGGGTCACTTATTTCGTATTTGTTTTCTGCTACAAGGTAGAGAGCTAATTCAAACCATTTAGAATCTTCATTGTCTTTTATTTTATATGATAGGTCTACAGTTTTCGTGTTACGTTTATAAAAAGTTCTGCGGCAACTTACAAATGCATGGTTTGGTACTTCATCTGATGTACTTTTAAATTTTAGTATTTCTTTTTTGTATGTGTTTAGCAAAAGGTTGCCATGTGTAGAATTGATGCTAATTTGGTTTAAAGCTATTTAATTCTGTAAATGGCTTTCACTTCCAAAATATTTTTTCTGGATATAGTCAATTTCTTGAAGTAGGTCTTTTGCTGTACCATGTAGAACAATGTTATTTAAATTTGCTAGTGCTAAATCAGGACTTTTAGCATAGTACAGTTTATAGACTAGATTTCTTATAGTTCAATGATGTGTTGATATTCTTTTGATATCATGGAAGGTGGTTTTACAAGTAGGTCCTGTAATGCAGGCCAATGAATGTCCTTGTAGTCCTGTGTATTTGCGCACTGGACAGGTATCCATATTTTGCAGTAGTTTAATTTTGATTGTGTCTTTGCTTTTTACATATTGATTGAGGAATTGGCGTAAAGACTTGAAAAATTGTTTAGGAATGTCACATATTGACGTGCATGGCCATTTGTTCTGATTCAGTTGAATGGATGGGTAATTCTAAGTTTTCAGGGCATATTTTTGTAAGGAGTACTTCTTGTTCCATTATGGTATTATTAACTTGTTCATAACCTTGACCACTGCTATGTATGGCAATTGTATTTGTTTGCTTTTGTTTGTACGCTTCTTCATTAAAGTATGGTTCTCTGCTCGTAGTGTGACTCCATTCACCTCCGCAGATTCTTAAGAAGTTCTTTTTGTTGATATTTTGTTTATTGAGAAGTCTTTTTTGTAATTTAGTTATTAGTTTTGTTAGTGGTTTCATTTTGTTTAACACTAAAATAAATAACTTTCTTTTGAGAAGAATTGCACTATCTATCAACGCTTCCAAAATTAATTTCCTACGATAGGTTTAAAGCATTGAACCTGATTTCTATCCTGTTTTTATAAGATTTTGAAGGACTTTGTGATGGAACATTTTGGCTAAAATACTTTTCTTGGTATGCTTACCTTGCACTATATTAAAATTTAAAGAAGTAGTTTTATCTGTAGTGATAGCTGATTTTCTGTTAATCGTTTTTTGGTTTGTTTTGCATTTTGATAGAGGAGGCAAAGTTTTTGTACTTGAAACTTCTTGTGTTTCACTAAATGACCGTATTAGCTGGTTTGTTTCTACTTTTTTTTACAAATTCTGCTAGAGACGGATGCTTATGTTGGACACATTTATTTTCATTTGCTCTACTTCTGCATTGCTTTCTACGGACTTGACTTTTGGTAGGTATTCTTTAGGGTCTGAAAAAAAAATAAAGAAGGTATGGGTTGGGTTGTTCTGCAATGTATGTGTGCTGTGTGCAAGAGTGTTTGAGTAAGATGATGTATGTAATGGTGTCTGATTGTGCATTGGTAACTACAACTAGTAGGGATGTGTGTTCTTCAATTAATATGTTACTAAACTCAGGTTCAGATGACAGAAAAAAATAAGCTAGTGGTGTGGAGAAGTACAAATAGTAAATCTAATGTATACAATAAAAACAGCTGTTTGTTCTATAATATGAAAATTCTAGCGGTTGAGTTGGGTAATTTGTGTGTTCAAAAGTAGGAATTTGTGCGCCATTCTGGCTGTAAATCGCTGTTTAAGACATGGGGATTTTTGGACAGAATGGTGCACAATCTCTATTTTTAGGCACAGAAATAGCATGAATTAACTTTACAGTATGTTTGAGTAATAATACAAATATTATGGTGATACTCTACTTACTTTTTTTCTAAAATTAGCAGTTTAATTCTTAGTTCTTCTTTGTTCTTGAAATTCGGCTGCTTCTTTTCAGGAGAATGGTCTTCACTGCAATTGTAAAAGAAACAAATTAGTAATTTTGTTTGTATATAGCATTGTTTTTAATTTAGATATTGATTTTTTTAATTGAAATCCTCAGCGCCTTCCTTAAAACCGTTAAAACTATCTTATTCACATAAGATACCTTGCACCAGTTCAATTCATATGATATGTTCTTAATGAACAAATTGTATTGCAATGAGTGACTGTAACAAACAAAATATCTTTAGTATTTCTTGTGAAATTCATAATGTACCACTGAATACCACCATTTCTGTAACTAAGCTGTTCTAGGTAATAGTGCCTTAATGTCATGCCTAAATTAAAGTAATGAAATAAATAAATAAATAAATACATTTAATTGTATAAGTATTATTTTTTGAGATTGGAACATAGAGTGTGCATGCATACAATTTTGTTTGAATATATGTAGTCTATACATTTCATTTCAAAAGTGTTAGTTTAACATGATTTGATAGTGTGTGTATAAAGAAAGTAAATAGTATAAAGGTTTATAAGTGATAGTTGATTTTAGGAAATTGGAAAAAAGACAGTACATTCATTTTACAGATTACACAAGCTAAAAGTCAGTTTGAAAATGTGTTCATGTACTGTACAGACAATATGCATACCTGTAGTTTGTGTTCATGCATATGGATATGCATGGAGCTGCAAGTAGAAATCTTGGAGACTTGTACAGTATTTCTTGTAGATGGTGCTTGCCAATGATATGACACTTGTACTCAGAGAGATTCACAGTACATTTGCAGTGCTGATCTATGATGATGCAGTTAGATGTAGAGGTCTTGAATGTGATTGGTGCATGGTCATGTGATTTCTTAGCTACATCCAATAAGGGAATGGCACAGAGAGTGAAGTGGAAATGGTAGAAGGGCTGTTCATGTTACGCTATGTCCGCGGACATGGCGGTAGTTTGCGGACATCGGGAGTTACTGGAGATTTTTGGGTTCAGAAGTCATGCAAATGAGAATGAGCAGTGAAAGGGATTGGTCAGGAAAGTTTAGTGGGTGTGTTGTGCCAGGAGAGAGTTTCTCAGATACTCTTTTTGCTGAGAGAACAACAGCTATCTATGGCTGTGTGTTTCAGAAAACAGATTGTTTGGATTTTGGGAAATTTGTGGATACATTGGTTGAAGGTGCATGCAGAAAGCTGTGGAGTAGCTGTAGATCTTGGATTTCCACATGTGTAAGTACACTGGCATGGCGTACGTGGAATGAAGTGGTTGGACTTGCTACCTCTCTGTTCTACTTTGGAAACAAAGCAACATCCAGACATAATTGTAATACATTGTGGAGGGAACAGTTTAGGACATGTGTCTGGAATTTCTTTGCAATTTGCTATGAAAGAAGGACTTGGGAAAATCATGGGCATGTTTCCTAATTCTCAAGTAATATTTTCACGGATTGCGCAGAGACAAATGTGGCTTCATTCTTCTTCATTTGGTCCACAAATGGAAAAAGCAAGGCGAAATGTTAATAAGACTGTTTGTGCATTTCTAAGAGATTTTGGCATGTCCTCTTTTCACAATGAAAATATTATGTTTCGTAGTACATACATTTTTCGCAGAGATGGAGTCCATCTTACTTATGCTGGCAATCAGATTTTTCTGAGAAATATACAAAATGCATTGCGACCTTTTTTAGAAATACAGCATCCATTTTGAAGTAGGTGTTAAGTATTTATAATTTTTGACATACAAACACCTCCCAAAGGCTCTTTTCAGAGCCACCACTTCCTCCCAGAGAAAAATGCAATGGTAACAATAGGGTAGCACCGCCACACCCAAGACCGCCATACCCAAGACTCACGTCTAGTGCGGGTAGTAGGGATTTCCTCTACCTCATTCTCGTCATCCTCTTCTTCCTCCTCTGCATCCTCACTCCCGTTCCCCTCTTCAGGCCCTTGGGAAGGTGGTGGTGGTGGAGGGGTTGGGGTTGGTGCTGAAGCAGGTGCAGCACCAGGTGGCAGTTCTGCAGCCAGGGATGCCATCTCGATGGTGGAATCAGCAAGTTGCTGGAGAAATAGCTGTGCTCTGAAGAATAGCCAGAAACACAATGAGAATAAGCTCTAGGGCGTGGTCTTTTATAGGGGTGCTTGTACGCGGTTCGCGGACATGATTGCTGTCCGCGGATAGATCGAGCACAAAAAAGAGTTCAAAAAGTTTCAAAAGATATGTAGAAACTCAGGATTACTATGTGGGACTTGTGCCATGATGAGTTTTTATGGAAAAATATTGTGGATTACTCGAAAATTTACTTTTAAATTGTTCGGGGACACGAACAGTGTCCGCATTCAGAACACGCGATCAGCATGGGTGCGGTCACATGATCCCTTCGCGAACAGGTGCGCGAAGGAAGCTCCTGTCCGCAGGACACCAAATGCACGGACATTGGTTTGCACATGCGCGTTGATGTTCTAGGGACAGTGTTCAGATCCTGAATTAATTAAAAGTCCTTCACACATTGAACGAACATTTCTGGACATCGCATATGTTCTAGAACAGTTTAAACTTGCTAGCGAACACTACGGACAGATATAGTGTTCTTTAGGACACTTCCATTTTCGTTTGATTACAAACTTTTCAGCACATCAATTGTGTTCTTAGAACAGTTTAACTTGCTAGCGAACATTACGAACAGGTATAGTGTTCTTTAGGACACCTCCATTTTCGTTTAATTACAAACATTTCAGGACACCAATTGAGTTCTTAGAACAGTTTGAACTTGCTAGCGAACAGTACGGACAGGAATGGTGTTCTTTAGGAAACCTCCATTTTTGTTTAATTACGAACATTTCAGGACAGCGCTTGTGTTCTTAGAACAGTTTCAACTTGCTAGCGAACAGTACGGACAGGTATAGTGTTCTTTAGGACACCTCCATTTTCATTTAAAGTAAGAACATTTCAGGACACCAATTGGGTTCTTAGAACAGTTTGAACTTGCTAGCGAACAGTACAGACAGGTATAGTGTTCTTTAGGACACCTCCATTTTCGTTTAATTATGAACATTTCAGGACACCAATTGGGTTCTTAGAACAGTTTGAACTTGCTAGCGAACAGTACGGACAGGTATAGTGTTCTTTAGGACACCTCCAATTTTGTTTAATTATGAACATTTTAGGACACCAATTGGGTTCTTAGAACAGTTTGAACTTGCTAGCGAACAGTACGGACAGGTATAGTGTTCTTCAGGACACATCCATTTTCGTTTATTTACGAACATTTCACAACACCCGCGCTGTCCGCGGACATCTACATTGTTTTTAAAAAAATAAAAAAATGGGAAGTAATTACAACACAATATAAAAATGTAACTTTATTTCACATATATTAATAATTTATGACAGAGAAGGTGAGGCAGAAACAGAAACAAAAACAGGAGAATTATTGGTACCAGGTGAAGAAGGGATGGAAGTCTCATCAAAACGTTTTGGATTATGGAGAGGGTTTGGGGATAATTGACTGGGATATGGTGAGGGGGGACAAATACATGTGGGGCAATGGTATGAGGTTTTTGTTTTAAAATGATCCTCAACAAAAGTTTTCAAATTATTAAAATTGCTCAATAATAAATCAATTTTTTCTTTTAAGCTGTCAAGCGTGTTTTCCATAACAGTTTCTTCAGACATATTTTCTATTTTGGTATGCTCTGTACAAAGAGAAATATATATGTTAAATATATATAAAATAATAACAATTAAATGGTTTATATTGTAAGGTGTGTACCATTAGCTTCACTACTTCTGTGAGAAAAAAATATATATATATTTGTTTTTTAATCTAATACAGAAGGTTTATAAAGATATGAGTAAAATGATGTACACTTGCTATTTCAGGTAAGATATGTTCTGAGTACTCTGTACGTCTGGTCTTGGTCTTAGTTGTGGAGTGTCTGTGAGGTAATTATGTTGGAAGCCTATTCATCTTCTCTTGGTATATTCCATTTTAGAATATATTGTGTTTAAATGAATGGTTAGTGCGGTACATATATTGTAGGGGAGGACTGGTCCAAGACGACCCCCCTCGCCTACACTTTCTCTCCAGGAGAGGACTATGGCTCCTTTGGGCGTCCCCTCATGCCACCCGGGCCCAGGTGGTGGAGGGCTCACCCACTGGAGACATTGCCCGCACGTATTAATTACCCACACGTATTAAAATATAGCTAGGCCTAGAAACCATTTTTGTCTGGTAAAGATGGTGTGAGCACAGCGCACTGTAGCGCGGCCCCCACCCTTGGAGGGTTTCAGTCATCCTTGTTGCCGCAGCACCCTGGTAGATCCGCTGCGAGCACGTTCCCACGAACAAGACGGACATGAGCTAGCATAATAGCTTAACATTGTAACAGTTCACCTCCCGTAGTGTATCGTATCATCGCTCCCAGCATGACCCGGCCCGCAGGCCTAGGCAAAATGAAATGAACAGTAAAATGGTCGTTACAGGCCCGACAATCTTTGTATATTAATATTGTATAAAACCCCTTATATTACAAAAAGCCTGTAGGATGTATGATTACAAGAGATCATGCCCCCATGATACGAACGATGGTGAGCATATACCATTACAGTTGGGAACTAATAATAACGACACACACCACGAATACATGTATGACTGCAAAACGCACACCCCATGGGGCCCGTGCCATAACTGAACTAAATGCTGCTAGAGGACACAAGAAAACGAATGTAAACCATCCAAAGGGCCCATGTGAAAAATGCATGAGAAGGTGCATGTCTAGGCCCCACATGCGCCACCACCATCACGCACAAGTGGCGGGTTACTTTCTATGTCCTCCACCAACCCTAACTCTACCTCACTTACTGAAAATATATATGCATATAACTAAATACTGTACGTGTTAAAACATAAATGTATAAACAAGGTACTCAGACTGGTTATAATCAAGACACATCCAGCAAAGTTTAAATGCATGTTCTGTAGTGTTTCGAACAAGTATTATATAATGTTCAAATGTTTGTGATGTCTTTACCTAAATCGGCAACACACGAGGGAGATACCTTTGTGAAATATGTGCAAGGTCATTCCCCCTCCCACCCAGCGAGGGCTGCCAAGGCATGAGAGCAGAAACCGCGCCGCGCTGCGTTACCTCCCCCAACTAGGCTGGAGCCGCTTGAAAGACTTGCAACCCCCTCTGTAGCACCCAAGGCCACCACCCGCCACCTGCATTATTTACAGCACAGCAGTAAACCTCTGCCTGAACGCACGCGCCCCCTCGTAAACCTCACAACCCGCCGGACCACCGCAGACTTATGGCCCTGTGCAATAAAGATACCCAACACTTTGATAACATACAGCGGAACATCCATAACAACTTCTAACAAAGCAAGAAGACATGCACCGCCCGTGCCAGGCCCTGAAGCTTAGCCCCTCGACCTATGGCCCCGGTCAACAGGACACTGGTAACCATGCCCTGACGTATTGCCTCCAGTCCCCTCACAAGGTGCATTCCTCCTGTGTTGCATTAACCTGTAGTATAACCTATTGGAAGATTTACTAAAGAAGATAATACTGAAACGAGTGAATGACTGCGGTGTGCATGGCCTAGGGCAAATGAGTCAGGAAAAGACATTCATCTCTGACATTGGCCGTGATGGCACGACAACACCAGCCGGATGAACTCCGCCACCCTGCCAGGCCCAGCCCAACCCACGAGGCTGACCAGTGACGTCTTCCAGCCAAAGCCAACCACATCACAGCAGCACCTATAGTTAGTCGTCGCCACCCAATCCCCTTGAACTTGTGCCCCCTATAGTATGTAGGTTCTTATGACGTGTATTTGTAATATAACTGACTGTCTTTGCTATTGTCAGACAGAGCGCTCTCGGAGTTTGCAGAGTCCTTTGCATGCCCTATTCTGATTGATAAACTCCCATTTACGCTCACCCGCACTCTGTCTTGGCCTTATTCCCATCTTGGGAGAGTCCGTTATTGTCTCTCATTGCGGGGAGGATCGTGCTGTGTGGGGACGCTTGCCTTCAGTGGTGACCCCGATAGCGTGATTTTATTTCTTCCTAAACCCATTATAACCGTCCCCTTTTGGCACGAGAATCTCCGGTCGGAAAGGGATACGCACGGTGAGCCGGCTCCAGGAGGCTGCCCGCCAACGGCGACCGGTACACTAAGAAGTGCGCACTCAATAGAAAAAGGGTACGGGATCCCGATTGGAAAAAAATCCCCTTTGACTACCGCTCGCCGGAGCCGGGGCTGACTGTTGAAGCTGACGGCGACACTGCCTGGACGGACCCAGTTTCGGAGACTATCGGTTCAAGACGGGCACGTGAGTACTGAGTGTGAGCGATTGTAAAGGGAGCGGGGAGAGAAGCGTAGGACAGGGAACGAAAAGGGGGTACGAAGATATACTAAAGACCATTCTAAAATTTCCTTTCTTTTTCTTTGCATATGGCCATTAGGATTACGAGGTGAATAAAAAGATAGAAGTGACGGGAACCTAGCTCCGAAAGGGGGTGGAAGGCGGCGCCGCATAGTGCTATATTGACTAGTGCTGGGAATATATGATGAAGTGAAATACAAGATAAAAGTGTTCAGCAAAAGGGGGCACTGAGAATATATTAGTGATCGCTACTACTTCTTTTCTTTTCTCTAAGGGTAGGGGGAGGATAAAAACGGAATTAGCACGAACTTGGGAGAAAAATAAGAGAACAAAGGTCCTACTAGAGGGGGGAGAGCAGGTTAAAACTTATAAATATATGCATATGCTCTAAGTAAGATAAAAAGAAACAGCCGGCAAGGGAGGAAAGGGAGGACAGTGTGAATGGTGTACTGAGTGTTACCAAGAGGTGTGTGCACCTCGTATGTGTCAAGGGACGACTGCGATGTTGAGAATGTGTAAAACAGCTATAAATATATAATTGTTAAATGGTCATGGTAAGTGTGACCGGATAAAACGTTTTGAAGGCAACATTGAGACAGCGACGTGAGTGGGTATTTTTTGATTTCCGGGTTGATGTTGTCAAAATAAAAGATGAGTTGCTGTTGTATGTGTCTCCCAAAGAGAACAAGTTAAAAACTGTGTACCGCCTGTTCCGTGTTGTGCAGTCAAGGGAGGGGGAGCCCAACCGAGCATAACATTGAATGTGAAGTAGAATATTAAAAAATAATACCTACACTACCTTCACATTGCAGCTGTAGAAACACACACACAGCGACACATAAGCGCTAGGAAGACACAGAGATGGGGGCTGAAACACCATTATCACATATTTGTAAAAGTCTTCCAGGACACGCGGAGCGGATTAAGAAATATCACGACCAATGGGTAACCGAGTTGAAAGGAGAGGGGCTACCCCAAATATGGCCAGAGGGAGGATCATTTGACAAACATGTTCTAGATACGGTGATGACATGCATTTTCATAAAGTACCGGGGGAAACAGCTGCAAAATAGGAGGGAAATATTAGATCTCTGGCGGTTATTTGAAGAGGTACCGCCGCCTAAAGCGCCAGCACCAAATCCCGATCTCCCATCTACTACAGACAATCCACTGGTGTTACAGAAAGATATCAAAGAATTGCCAGGTGTAGCGCCACCAGTAGAGGTAATAAGTTTATATCCGATATTAAAGAAACCTGTACCCGCAGAAGGATACAGTGATCCAACGTATGTACCTCCCCCGACAACTACCACACCCCACCGGCCCACTGCACCCCCACCATATGAAAGTACAAGAGAACGAGGCCAGTCGGGTACTCACAGGGTGGACATAGAGAAACTCACAAATGATCTAGAATCAAGACTGTCTATAGCAAAAGATGAGCTCTCGAGGATAAAAAACATATGCGAACGGACAGCACTGGATACAACTAGAGCTGGATGTACGTCTAGAGCATCGGATGAAAGCAGACGGCCCGAAGAGGGGTGGAAGAAGGGCGAGATCCTGTTTAGGATTGAGGAAGAACCAACACGAATAATAGAAGTAGGGACCCGAGAGGAAGATGGTGGTAACGAAGAAAGGCTTGGGGAACTTAGAGAGGAATTACTTTGTGATATTAGAGAAGAGCTAGACGAAAGCGACAGGTTGAGTATGGCAATAGGAGGGGGAAGCGAGGGGGAGGAAGGTGCATGTTCTATGAGAACCCTAGATGATGACTGGTCGGGGCGACTGAGGAACAGAGTGGGAAAAATGGCATCACTAGGAACATCAGCAGCCAAAACGGGTCCGGATGCAACAACGAAAGGAAAGCTACAGCTCCCGTTGATACATAGGGGAGGAGGGAGGCCTAACTATATCCCATGGGCACAGATGGATAAGGCTAATTTATTAAAATTATTGCCCCCGTTATCAGGAGGGGCAAGTAAGTGGATATACGCCTTCGAAAAACATACAGCTGGGGTACCCCTAGCTGTAGGAGATGTGAAAAGTCTGCTCGTATCAGCGGTGGGTGACCAGGCTGAAAGAGTATGGGTTAAAGCCGGTTTCCCGGGAGTAACATTAGACTGCGACCGCCATGATGGGGCCTCATTTAACACAGTGCGGGCTAGGGTGTGGGACGCCTTACGCGAAACATTTCCAGACACACCTGACTTACAGTCTGTGATGCAGTGTGCAATGAATGACGGGGAGGAGGCTATGGATTACATTTTTCGGGTCCAAGAGATGTGGAGAGCGGAGACGGGCACGCCCTGGTATCAATCGACATCTTTATTTTACTTCATTATAAAAAGGGGGCTCCCAAAGGAAGTGCAGAAGGCGCTTGACAAAATAGCAGGTATAGAAGCAAAGGGATGGCCGGAAATTCAGAGCATAATAGTACACCATTGTAAACGAATCAAGGAAAGGGAGAAGGAGGTGGCACAGAAAAGATTGGCAGACGAGGCGAAGTTGGTGCAGACAAAGTTAGTGAAGGTTGCAGCAGCAGTAGCCGCGCTCCCACACAGCAGGGAGGGAGAAGATGAGGAGGAGGGGCTGATAGCAATACAAGGAAGGGTGGCAACTAATTGGGCGGGAACAGGACAGCGGCAGTGGAACGAGCAGGAGCAGGGTGGAGGTCCGCAGTGGCAAGAGTGGACCCCTCGAGGGGGACGAGGTGGGTACAGGGGCCGAAGAGGAGGTGGACCACAGTGGTTCGGGGGGATGGGAGGAAGTGGATGGCAAGGTCCCAGGGGCCCTCAGGGGAGTTGCTGGAACTGTGGACGATGGGGGCATTACTCCAGGGAGTGCAGAAGTAGGCAAAACAACGGGTTCCAGGAGGTGGAACAGTATGGCCATCCCCACCCGGGAAGCCCATATGGCCTTCCGATGGGACAACAGCAACTGAGAGACCCAAGCCAGGGTAACACGAGCCAGCAACAGGGACCCCAATATAGAACACAGAACCACCCACAAAACATGCCTCACAACGACAGCATGCAATATACACCAGGCAACCCTTTCGCGACAGCAGCTAACGGGGCCCCCGCACCAGCACCTTATAACGGCATGTCAGTGGTCTCAGGTAACGTATTTAATGAAGGGGGGGCCATGAGACACCCCGCATAGGACAGCCCACAGAGAACACTTGCGTGTCCAGTTCTATCTACCACCCACTGTGCAGCAGAGGAACCATTGGTGGGGGCGCAGATAGGAGACAGGCAATTTATATTCATGGTTGATTCGGGAGCGGAGAAATCATGTGTCAGAGAGGGCCGATTCCCGTTATCTAACAGGAAGTTAGAGACGCAGGGGTTCTCTGGGGCTGTAATTGAAGTTCCTTACACAGAAGCGTTGGATGTAACAATAGGGGGCAAGACCGTAAAAGCACCCTTACTGTACTATGAACAGTCCCCGATAAATTTGCTGGGGAGGGATCTTATGAGTAAACTTAACATGACCATATCATTTAACGAAGGAGGAATAGTGTGTTCTACACCCGGGATATGTCCCTTGCGTGCAATGTTGGTAGTGCAAGCCTACACAACCACACAGGAAATACGAGGGCTGCCACAAAAGGAAGAGATGTTCATTGCAGGGCTAAAAATTCTGGCCCGTATAGTCCCAGAGCTAAAAAACATGGATTGGAGGATTCCAGCAGAATTCCTCTTCCGCCCCATAGTGTGTCCAAATGCAGCACCAGGATCAGTGGTGTCGTTGGATTTGCACGCTGTGCAGGTATCAACGAAACGGATCGCTGTGATTGGAATGGACAGAGAAGGATGTGAGTGGCGCACAGTACTGTGTACAAACGCAAACCTCGCCCTACGCGAAGTAACAGATGAGGATCTCTTTTTAGACACAGAAGCAGATGGTGAGATAGTAATGGAAATAGCGATGCCCTGTGACATTTTGATCCAAGCCAGAGAGATCCCCGTCCAATTGATGGCGGTGGTAGGAAAACCACCGTCATTTTTTGATGACGACATGAGGTTAGTACCAAACAATTTATGGACAACAGGCCCCCATGATGTAGGACTGTTGCATGGAGTACAACCTGTGATAATAAAACTAAAACAAGGAGCTATCTTACCCAGAGTCAAACAGTATCCATTGTCCCGTGAGGCTGAAGAAGGGATAAAAGAAACGATAAATGCACTACTAGTACAAGGGATAATAGTGCCTTCAAACTCACCATGTAACACATGTATTTATCCAATCAAAAAAGCAAAGGGGGGATCTTGGCGGATGATACAGGACTTACGCCCCCTCAATGATGTAATACAAAAAGAGTTCCCTCTAGTCCCGAACCCTGCATCCATACTATGCAGTATCCCAAAACCAGCATCACATTTTACAGTAGTGGACTTGAAAAACGCATTCTTCTCAATACCTCTGGCTGAAGAGAGTAGATACCTTACAGCGTTCACACTGGGGGGAAAAAGATATGAACACTGCAGACTGCCACAGGGATACTGTGAAAGCCCGAGCATATTCAACCGCATATTGCATGAAGACTTGGGGAACCTATCAGTAGAGAGTACGATTATCCAGTACGTGGACGATTTATTGGTGTGTGCACAAGACAAAGAAACGTGTAGAAAAGATTCAACAACGCTCCTGACTTTACTGGCTAACAAGGGTTACAAGGTAGACAGGGAGAAGCTACAGTATTGCCTGACTGAGGTCCTATACCTGGGACAGCTCATATCAAAAGATGGAAAAAGAATAATTCCCGACAGGGTGGAGGCAATAAGATCAGTAGGAGAGCCCACGACGGTGAAAGACATGCAAAAATTTTTGGGGATGTGCAATTATTGCCGAGCATGGATACTAGACTATGCAGCCTACACCAGGCCCCTCCTACAAGCACTCAAAGAAGCACAACAGGAGAATGGAAAAATAAAATGGTCAGAAGAAATGAGCATATCGTTTCAATCACTGAAAGAGCTAATTTCAAGCGCTCCAGTACTAGCAAACCCTGATTATGGACAGGAATTTTACTTATTTTCCCATTGCAAAGGCACACTTATGACAGCAGTACTGACACAAAAAACATCCTTAGGACACAAGCCCCTGGCGTACTATAGTGGTACTTTGGATGCCGTGATGCAGGGACATTTCGCGTGCGAACAATCGCTCGCAGCAGCCGCATTCGCGATTGAGAAAAGTGCCACAATAGTAATGGGTTGCTCTGTAACATTGTTTGTGGAACACTCATTATTTGCAATACTTGAAAGATCGAAAAGCACGCTGACCACACAGCGGGCAACAGCATATGAGGTCATATTGTCCAGCGCCAACATCCACATAGTGAGATGTAAAACAGTGAACCCCGCCACGTTTATCACAGAAGCGTGCACATTGGAGGATATGCAAAATCAGGACTGCACAACCCACACAGAAGAAGGAGGGGAGGGCGCAGTTGTGTGTGAAAACGCTCTCAGCGAGGGGGAGGTGTACTTTGTGGATGGATCCGCATCAATTGATATGGATACGGGAGAAAAGCATGTTGGCATGGCGGTAGTAAGATTAGAGGAAGGTGAATTTGAAACACTAGTACAGTACCGCCTCCCGTCACATTACTCTGCACAAGCAGCAGAACTGGTTGCGCTCATAGAAGCACTACACGCAGCAAAGGGCTGTGCAGTTACAATATACACAGACTCAGCTTACATGACGACGACAGTCCATGGAGGTCTAGCAAGATGGGGCCGTAGGGGATTCAGAAGGGCAGACGGAACGCCAGTGCAGCATGCAGAATTGTTAAAAGAATTAATAGAGGCCCTACAAAACCCTACTGCTGTAGCAATAGTGAAGTGCCAGGCCCATACATCCAATACAGACGTTGTGTCTTTAGGGAACGCGGCAGCGGACGCTGCCGCCAAGGAGGCTTCCTATTTTCAGAAATACGACACAGGTGAGTTCATGATGAAGAACACAACAACCGAAGAACTGTCAGAAGGGTACAATATGATGTCCTTATCACAAATTCTAGAATTGCAAGAAAAAGCTAGTGCAGAAGAAAAACTAACGTGGACAAAACGGGGATGCAGCCAATCAGGAATAGACCTATTATGGCGGCAAAATAACTCAGGGAAAGTGGTAATGCCACTGCAGTTACTAGAAGTAGCATTTCAACAGCTACACTTCCCCGCACACAACACTAAACAGCACATCGCAGCAGAAATACAGGAAGAATGGTTTGTGCCCTGTCTCCAGGAGCATGTGTCTCGATTGGCAATAGAATGTACAACATGCCAAATATACAACTCAGGAATGACCCTACGCACACTCCGGGGAACAATTCCCAAACCCATTGGCCCCTTCAGAGAACTGCATATAGATTATGCAGACATGGGAGAGAGGTGTTATGGCGCACGGTACATGATCGTGGTTGTGTGCCCGTTTTCAAGGTGGGTGGAAGCAGGGCCATGTGCGCGACCTGATGCCAAAAGCGCCGCCAAGTTCCTAGTAAGGGAAGTGTTCCCGCGCTGGGGAATTTGTGACGTGATTCGCTCAGATAACGGCTCTCACTTTGTGAATGAACTCTTCAAGGAGGTTACCACGTTATTGGGTATAAAACATAAATTGTGTTCGATTTATCATCCTCAAAGTAATGGCATAGTGGAAAAGATGAACGGCCTGTTAAAGAGCAGGTTATCAAAACTATGCTTCTCATTAAAGAAAAATTGGATTTACTGTCTACCCCTGGCACTATTTGAGTTGAGAAATCAACCAAGTAAAGACCACCATTTGTCCCCACACGAGATCGTGACTGGGAGACGAATGAACACAGCACACTCTCCACTGCGTGAACACTCAGATGCTCACAGGAGCGCCGCAATATTGGGAGATGAATTCACAGACTACCTAAGAAAATTAACAAGGGCAGCGCGCGCAATATCGAAGCAACTATCCCCACCCTTCACTAGAGAAGAGGGAAATGTAACGGGATCTGTCACGGAGCCAGAGCAACAGTTACAGCTAATGCCAGGCGACTCAATTTATGTCAGAAGCTTCGTGCGTCGGTGGAATGCACCACGATTCCATGGCCCATACGAAGTGATATTTTGCACGCCCACGGCAGTAAAAGTGAAGGGCTTGAGGTACTGGGTGCACTTGACCGACGTACGAAAAGCATACAGCAATGTACACGAGGAAATAGATGAGGAGGCACAGACAACAGCAAACGATGCAAATGAGTAATATATCTAAATACCGACTTGTGTGTGTGTGTATGGGTCAGCACTGGACTTCAATGGAATAATGACTGACAAAGATATTACAAAAAAAAAAAAAAAAAAAAAAAAATTTTATATGAGTGTGTGTGTTTTCTCTTTTTTTAATTATTTTATCTTGTTGAGTGGTATGTAATCAATGAAATAATAAAATGTATATACCCTTGTCTGTGAATACCCCTCCCCCACATCCCCACCCGCTTCCATTCCCCGTCAAATGCATTGGCACAGATGGTGCCAGCAAAACGTTTACATGCATGCACTTAATGCACTTTTATATCTCAAACAGGAGCTTCCATGGCATCTAACGGGCAGCCTGCAACGGATAGAATTAGTAGAATGAGAGAATTAGTATATGAGAGATGTAGATATTCGTATGAGTGTGGATTATCAGTATGCATCACATTGTTTTTTATGATAATGTTTGGCTTGGTTACATATTGGTTTATAGCGTTCATCTCTAACGAGATGTACGAGGGGGGAGGGGGGAGTAACAACACCACTGGACCAATTTACAGTACCACCGGGCCCAATGCAACTGTAGGGGTCAATACCAAGGAAGGTGATTTTTTGATATGGGACGGAACTAAACTTGTGTGGGGGTATCATACCACGCCATCCAGTGTTGTGACCTCACAAAGAGAAAAGCCACAGGGTGGAATGCAGAGCAACACAGTGGCTCCACCAGGGGTATCCACTTACAATGCCCACAGTCTCAATGACCGAAACCCGTCTGCCATATCATGGTTATATAACACCCCCACCAGCCAGCTTGCCCCCACCCCAGAAAACAATCTGCCAGATAACGTCAGGAAAGAAAACGATAAGCTACTAGAAATGCACGAAATATTATATGATGAATGGGTCAAGGGGGGTGGGAAAGAGAAAGGGGGGTCTAGTGTGTCCACTGCCCAGGGGGGTGTGAAGTACATGAGCAACAAGAACAACAGACGAAAGAGAGAAGCAGGGAGGAGAAAGTATGATGAGTACTATGGGCTAGGTCTAGATGAGATGGAAGACCCACGACACCCCCATCAAACAAATAAGTGGTATGCTGACATGAGTGCCACAGCTAAACAGACAACAAACGAGAGCTGTTATGTCTGCTCCCTCATCCCCCATGCATCAGGTACACCCAAAGTGTTGTTACCCAAAGAGTTGCCTATTGTGGATGCCCAATGTCTCCTTCATCTCATGCTGTGCAGGATTAAGAACACCTTCCAGGCACACGAAGTGACTTTTCAAATGCTGCAGAACGAGAAAACATGTTACCCAAAAACGGCAGGAGTAGTATGTTTGAAAGAACCATTTTTTGTGATAAAAGGGACACTTTTTTCTGACAACAAGCAGAAGGATGAAGAAGTACTGTGCATAGCGGAAGCACTAAGAGGTGTGGCGCCGGATAAATTACGGTGGATAATGGAAACATGTACACCAGTATGGAGAGAACACATTTCAAAGCTAACATGGGTAACTGCCATTGAAAAACCGTTCAAACTACAGAGCGAAATGGACTATAAACTGTGTTTTAGAGGAGAAGGGAGAACCCCCATGGGAACAAACAAGAACTGCAACAAGACCCTCGCCATCCCAGACCTAAGGAAAGGGACAGCGGCCCTGATGGACACGTACTGGGTGTGCGGCAAACAGGCATACCTACACCTCCCCCAGTCATGGAGTGGCAGCTGCTCAATGGCCACTCTACACTCAGCCCTGATGGTGATACCAGAAAGCCACGTCGATGGGACACGGGAACGCATGCAGAGTGTGGCTCAACCAACTGCAGAGACACAAATATATGTCCTGTCTTCTGGAAACAAGGAAGAAGTGCTGACCCGCAACAGGCGAGCATCAAATTACATATCAAAGGCATCATCAGAACTATTGGCTCAGATCCCAGACAAATATCGATTATTCAGCTCAGCAGAAACATTTTTTGCCTCACTCGTCTCAAGTGTCCAAGCAAGGGCAAACGCAAAATGGCTCCAGATAACACGCTGGGAACTGATTCAGCTGGCGAACGACACTGAAGAAGGATTCAACATCATCAGAGTTGAACTAAGAGCCTTACGACTAATGACCATGCAAAACAGGTATGTTCTAGACCTGTTGACAGCGATGGACGGTGGTGTTTGCCGAAAAATAGGAAGTGCCTGCTGCACTTTCGTACCTTCTGAAGACGCAGAGAATGGCTCCCTGTCCCATGTGATTGAAGCAGTCCACAACCTAGGAGAAAAAATGAAAATGGAAGGTGGAGCAGAAGCGAGTACCTGGTTCGACAACATCTTCTCCTGGGTTCCCCCATGGCTCGGAACAACTGTGAAATTTTTAATACCAGCTGTTGTGTTGCTCCTTCTACTTTTTTGCCTGTGCCAGGTGGGTCTTCGAGTCTGTGCTAACGCAGTACCAAATGGTGCAATGATGATGGTGACAATGGGCAACTCACATGGTACAATGAAAACAATGCAAGAAGCACAAGTACAAACAGGGATAGATAATTCGCCCAGGTACCAACTGGTGCCCATATACCATGATAAAGATATTGTAGATAAGTTGTGGCACACCACCATCAAAGAGCCCCGTATACTAGAATGGTATGAGGAAGTTTGGGTAGATTTAGAAGCAGATGGTGGGTGCATATATCTAACGTGTACCCCAGATGAATATGCCCGGAGAGGTGAGAGCTTAAGAGCGGTATGCAGAGCATGGATGCCCATCAAAGGAACTCCGGCATGGGACGAGGCGGTGATGGAAGAGGCAGAGTGTAGAAGGATAGAAGAGTTGAAGAATTCGTTACTTTAGTAACGAAAGGGGGGAAATGTAGGGGAGGACTGGTCCAAGACGACCCCCCTCGCCTACACTTTCTCTCCAGGAGAGGACTATGGCTCCTTTGGGCGTCCCCTCATGCCACCCGGGCCCAGGTGGTGGAGGGCTCACCCACTGGAGACATTGCCCGCACGTATTAATTACCCACACGTATTAAAATATAGCTAGGCCTAGAAACCATTTTTGTCTGGTAAAGATGGTGTGAGCACAGCGCACTGTAGCGCGGCCCCCACCCTTGGAGGGTTTCAGTCATCCTTGTTGCCGCAGCACCCTGGTAGATCCGCTGCGAGCACGTTCCCACGAACAAGACGGACATGAGCTAGCATAATAGCTTAACATTGTAACAGTTCACCTCCCGTAGTGTATCGTATCATCGCTCCCAGCATGACCCGGCCCGCAGGCCTAGGCAAAATGAAATGAACAGTAAAATGGTCGTTACAGGCCCGACAATCTTTGTATATTAATATTGTATAAAACCCCTTATATTACAAAAAGCCTGTAGGATGTATGATTACAAGAGATCATGCCCCCATGATACGAACGATGGTGAGCATATACCATTACAGTTGGGAACTAATAATAACGACACACACCACGAATACATGTATGACTGCAAAACGCACACCCCATGGGGCCCGTGCCATAACTGAACTAAATGCTGCTAGAGGACACAAGAAAACGAATGTAAACCATCCAAAGGGCCCATGTGAAGAATGCATGAGAAGGTGCATGTCTAGGCCCCACATGCGCCACCACCATCACGCACAAGTGGCGGGTTACTTTCTATGTCCTCCACCAACCCTAACTCTACCTCACTTACTGAAAATATATATGCATATAACTAAATACTGTACGTGTTAAAACATAAATGTATAAACAAGGTACTCAGACTGGTTATAATCAAGACACATCCAGCAAAGTTTAAATGCATGTTCTGTAGTGTTTCGAACAAGTATTATATAATGTTCAAATGTTTGTGATGTCTTTACCTAAATCGGCAACACACGAGGGAGATACCTTTGTGAAATATGTGCAAGGTCATTCCCCCTCCCACCCAGCGAGGGCTGCCAAGGCATGAGAGCAGAAACCGCGCCGCGCTGCGTTACCTCCCCCAACTAGGCTGGAGCCGCTTGAAAGACTTGCAACCCCCTCTGTAGCACCCAAGGCCACCACCCGCCACCTGCATTATTTACAGCACAGCAGTAAACCTCTGCCTGAACGCACGCGCCCCCTCGTAAACCTCACAACCCGCCGGACCACCGCAGACTTATGGCCCTGTGCAATAAAGATATCCAACACTTTGATAACATACAGCGGAACATCCATAACAACTTCTAACAAAGCAAGAAGACATGCACCGCCCGAAAGCTTAGCCCCTCGACCTATGGCCCCGGTCAACAGGACACTGGTAACCATGCCCTGACGTATTGCCTCCAGTCCCCTCACAAGGTGCATTCCTCCTGTGTTGCATTAACCTGTAGTATAACCTATTGGAAGATTTACTAAAGAAGATAATACTGAAACGAGTGAATGACTGCGGTGTGCATGGCCTAGGGCAAATGAGTCAGGAAAAGACATTCATCTCTGACATTGGCCGTGATGGCACGACAACACCAGCCGGATGAACTCCGCCACCCTGCCAGGCCCAGCCCAACCCACGAGGCTGACCAGTGACGTCTTCCAGCCAAAGCCAACCACATCACAGCAGCACCTATAGTTAGTCGTCGCCACCCAATCCCCTTGAACTTGTGCCCCCTATAGTATGTAGGTTCTTATGACGTGTATTTGTAATATAACTGACTGTCTTTGCTATTGTCAGACAGAGCGCTCTCGGAGTTTGCAGAGTCCTTTGCATGCCCTATTCTGATTGATAAACTCCCATTTACGCTCACCCGCACTCTGTCTTGGCCTTATTCCCATCTTGGGAGAGTCCGTTATTGTCTCTCATTGCGGGGAGGATCGTGCTGTGTGGGGACGCTTGCCTTCAATATGGGTTACATTTCTTATGTATTACTACATACAAATATGTATGTGTACTACTTTGTGAATTTTTTTAATGTTATCATGTTGTAATATAACAATTAAACATATCCCCCCCCCCAGACTTTTTAGGTAGTGGTACACGATATAAAAATAGGAACATATACAGGGAAAGTACAGTAATAAAAAACAACAGAACTATCAGAAAGTGCTGACAACTCTACTGATTATTTTAATGCACAGAAAGGATTGCTGTCTTTCAAGCTTGTGTCTTCCCCTATGTATATGTTTATGATATGACTGGACCCTAAGGGAATTATTGTAAGAACATACTTGAAGGATAAGTCTACAAATATACTACCTTTTCCAATTTTAATTCCTGACTCTTACTGAAGAAAACCATGTGGCCTAGATATGTCAGTAAAGGAAAAAAGGGGAGCCAGACATGTGATGTCATCAGTGATGTCATCAATGACATTTGTGATGTCATCTTTGATGTCCTGGGTGTTAGTCTTAGCAGTGCACGGTGGTGGCGCGAGTTATGGTTGCTTAGCTTACCATAACTGGCGAATTTCAAGGGTTTTTCAGTTTTACTTGGAACCATAACGTCCCTTAAACAAAGTTTTTTCACTGATATATATATATATATATATATTCAGGAGAGATATGCACATATTAAAACTGCCTTTCTGTTTTCAGGTTTAGCGATGGAGTTATTTTCGCAACGCTGTTAGGACACAATATACGTCTAATTCACAAGGCATTTTCTCAATGGGAGAATTCCATTTAAAACCTCTCTGAGTATCAGGTCCAATGTCTTAGTGTATCTGTACATTACATATAAAGAAATGCTAATAATGACTATAATGTCTATATTAATTACTCTATATGCAAAGGCTAAAAACAACGATATGCTTATTTTACACCCTTTTTCAGTTTCAGTATGAGTGAATGGGAGCGATGGTATTGGCCAGGTTAAAAAATGCTGGGGTTTGAGCGGGAAACAACAAGGCAGTTAACTCACTTCTGAGGAGAAAATGACATAGTTTGGCTATTTTGGCCCATTAAATCGAAGCCACCATTATCACATTAAAGAGACTCACTAGTCATGTTTTCACCCTCAGACCGCTTCCTCAGGCCTGTTCTCCACATCAGTTAAAGGTTGGAGGCTGACACGCAGCTCCACTTTCTGGATCAATGTCATAAACTCTACTGACTCTAGGACAAAGGCTTGGGCTGTGACCAGTCACCTGAGACTGACTGCAGTAAAATGCATTGGCATCTTGCATCCCCTGTCAAGTGCTAGAACCATCCATGCTGCCTGACCATTTGAAGGCGATCAGAGAGTTCAGGTAAAGAGGCATGTGCCGACAAGGAATTCGGACTTCTGGCCCAGAACCTTTCCTGCCTGAGGGGGTTAAATGGGAGGGACAACACCGTAAAGCATCACATTACAGTGGTATATTGCCCACCATTCATCCTGGGGGCCCCAACAAGTCTGAAAGTCTGCAGCTGCTGGTAGTAGTTTTATTGTTATACAAATTAGA
Source organism: Ambystoma mexicanum (assembly GCF_040938575.1). Taxonomy (NCBI): domain Eukaryota; kingdom Metazoa; phylum Chordata; class Amphibia; order Caudata; family Ambystomatidae; genus Ambystoma; species Ambystoma mexicanum. Next base: position 1,550,000,009 of record NC_090929.1, read on the forward strand.
CCTATATATTTATTTTGCATCTCTCTCATGCTCTGACCTAAGAGATATATTGTTTTCAAACTAGGTTGAGAGAATAAGACTTGGGGCCTCATCATGAGTTGGTAGTTCACACATTTATTGCTAAAATAAACAAGTTCTCAAGAAATGTCCTTTTCCCCAAAGTGTTTTTGTGTGTTAATTGTGCCACAAATGATATATATTTCTCTTCTGGAACATGGTTTGTGGCCACAGTGCTGACTCTAAAAGCAAATATAGCTGCGAATATGTCATTGTTTTAATGTATTCTTATCTTTATATTTATGTAACGCCCAGACCCAATGCTATGACGGTGTGGTAAAGTAAAAAGCAATGTTACAGAAAGTGCAAGTAAGCATAAGGGTGACAGCAATAATGGATAGTGGTAACGCGATTTGTAAAGCCTCACCTCATGGCACAGGGGCTGGTACAGACATGCAATCACACAAGTGAGACAAAATAGATGCCAGAGCACAGACTGGCAAATCCTTACCTCATGGTGGGGTGGGCTAGTTCAGGCGTGCAATCAACAAGTGAGACAAAATAGTTGTGAGAGCACAGACTGGCAAAGCCTCACATCATGGTGTGGGTCTACTTCAGTTGTGCAAACAAGTAGATGACATGATAGGTTACGAAAACAGCACAGGGCAGCATGGTGCGACAGACCCCCCTAGCTGATATTTCAACAATAACGAGTAAGGATTCCATTGAAGCACGAGGCAAAAGACATATGTGGGGGAGTTTTGGATAAGTTAGTTGATATATCGTTCAATCAGCATGAGCATGTAGGTCAGGGAACAGCTATTAGCAGGACAGTGATTATACAAGGGAACGTGCAATTTGCCCTGTCTGTAGGTAACAATTAGCGCGCAATAGAGCAGCAGATGATTGGTAAGGCAGAAGAGTACACAGATGTGAGGCACATGCTGGTAAAAGCCATTCCCAAGTGAAAGCTGGCCTACATTATTGGTGCTACCAATGGATAGGAGGCCAGGAGGGTGATGTAGCAGAGTGGCACGGTATAGTCAAGATCAAGTGAAGTTAGAGTGCATAAGTCGGTGTAAATTAGGTTCAGGTGGGAGACAAGGCACAAACCTTAGACAGCAGCAATGTTGGAGGCCTTTCCTGGACCTGACAGGTTCAGACAGGTATTAATCGAGCCCTTAGATCGTGGATCTTTGAGGGAGACCGGCAATGCAATGAGTGCTTTTACAAGTTCATGAATTGAGCATTTCTAGTTGCCACCTCAACTAGATAATCTGAGCTTTGACATACCTTTCTATCTTTCTCTCTTCATCTCTCTTTCTCTATATTTCTTTGTAGCAATAGTTTTGGCAAAAGTACAGTAGCAAAAAGCACCACAAAATACACCAAAGCAAATATAATACTCAACGAATGCAAACCTGTTACCAGTAGCAGTTGCAATAGAATGCTCGAAGTAGCCTGCAATCTTCACAAACCTCTGTGAAAGACAACTACAAATGAAACCACTGCTACATAGGTTTTACCATATAGAGACCTGAACAATGACATAGGGCCTCATTACAACTCAGGCGTTAAGGGTTAACGCCGTTGTTAACCCTTAACGCCCGATTCCGATTTTAACGGCTGCTTTTAGCAGCGTTAAAATCCATGGCGCTAAACCGCCTTGGTGCTAATTACGCCACCGTAATTTACGGTGGCGTAATTAGCGCCTTCCCCACTCCCATTATGCCCTATGGGGCAAAAATGGGAATGGGGAAGGGTAAAATGGGAAATGGGGATTTACCGCCCCACTCACCTTGGAATGGGGCGGTAAATCCGCCATCCACCATGGTGTAAACATAGTTTACACCATGGTGGTAAAGTTGGCGTACTTACCACCTGGGTCGTAATGACCCCCATAGTGGACTGTCAGCCACCATAGATCATGCCCCTGATTTTCATTTACAAGTGTGTGCAGAATACAGAGCCCTTAACAAGCAAGCATGCACATAGCATGGATTAGCATTTATTGTGGCACAACAGTGAGTAGTTAACATTTGCAGTTGGTCAGGAGCATGCAACTTCAGAGGTTGGTCATGAGAAGGGATACTGGGGTGGAAGGTTTTGAGGGGTTTATCTTACTTGGCATCAAGAAGACTGCACTTCATGTTTCTAACATTTTCTTCTCAGCACTTCATGGTAAATCATCCTCTTTGTCAATCCTTCTTAATTTGTCTGCTGCCTATGATACTGTTGCCCATCTTACACGTCATTCTTCACTCACTTCTCTTGGACTAACTGCTCTAGTCCTCCAGTGGATTCGTTCATGTCTTTCCGACCAGACACAGCTCTTCTTCTCGTCCTCTTCTCTATGGGGTTGCTCAAGACTCTGCCCTTGATCACTTGCTGTTCTCGTTGTACATTATTCCTCTTCCTGCTTCCATCTCGTCTTATAACCTGTCATATCACTTATATGTGGACGATTCTGAAATCTTCTTCTTCTTGACTTTTTTTACTAGCACACTTCCAAGCTGTCTCTCTCCTATTCAGTCCTGAACATTATCTCACTCTCTTCACCTCAAACCCACATTCTTCATGTTCCCCCTTCTGTTTTCATTCTTTCTCTCTCTTGACCCCTAAGAACTTGAACTCTCTCTCACTTTCTGTTTGCATCTGACATCTCATCTTCTTCTTGCCCCCTCCAACTGTTGATGTCTTTTTACTCGGATGTCTGGCAAACTTTATCATGTATTGCTTGACTATGTATTGCTTTGTCATGGTTATGAACAGTGCTTTGATGAAAGTGCGTTATACATTTAAATGAAAAAAATACAAATGCAAGAAGGTGACACGCACTGATTATCAACATTGTCTTTTTAAAATTAGAGTGAAAGCACAATTAATTGCTTTCTTTACCAGGGTTGTCTGGCTGGTTGCATTCCTGGAGCGGCTTCCCTTTACAAGCCTTTCATTATTTGTGATTTATTTTCCAACTACTGCACACTGTGAGCTTCCCTATGAATAGCAGTGCAGAGTTAGGGTGCAAGACCCCAAGGGTCTGACTAAACAACTTCATCAACTCCATCCCTGTCATCCTTACTTCTAATCTTCCTTTTATTATGTCCCTTCCATAGATTCAACCACATGTTTGTCATATTGAGAGTGGAACTTCACTGTGTATGCAACCAGTCACCTCTGTGAGGATGAGGGTAACAGGGCGAAGAACAGGATAATTAAGCCATTGGGGGAAGAATTCCAGGCAAAGCATGTGTGTGTGTGTGTGGCCTGTGACTTCATCCACTGGTTTGCAGGTGTAAGGTGTTTCTCCCCTTAATTATGTATGAAGGAGTGAGTAGACTTGTATGGGACCTGAGCCGGGGATACTTACGCCTTACTGCACACAGGTGCAAACGGAAACCCAGGGGGATGTCAACCATCTCGTACTGGCCTAGGCAGACCTCAGTATATGTGGGGTGCACTGAGGGGGGTTGGGACTTATCCAATGGTCGGTCAGCCCTGCTGACTAACAGTTGCCCCTGAGAACCTGGTTAAATAAAAAGACACAGCCTTAGCTCATATGCAATGCTTGCACAGCTTTGTTTTTTTATATAACTGCATGGGTAAAAACAGGTTCTCCTTACAACATCAGCACATTTACACCCCTGTGCCAATAGAGTGGGGATGCTCTTAGTTAATGCATGAAAAAAACAAATACTTAACTGACATCATATCATTACTTCAGATAAAGGTTAACTGAATAGCATCAATTCAGTTAACTGGACAGAGGGGTACTGGAATGGGTGTATTTCATAAATAAATAAATATATAAATGCATACATAAATAAATAAATGGCTAGGTAGTATGAGTTCATTGACATCTAATAATAAATAATTAAACAACATCCACTCAGTAACCTGGGCAGAGGGGTGTTGGAAGGGGTACATTTCAGAAATAAATCAATATGTGGCAAGGTAGCATGAGCGCAGGAACATCTGATAATAAAAATTAACATAAATGCTGTTCTCTGGGAGGATGGGTGTTGGGCAAAAGTTCATTCACATTTGACAATAAATAATTAAATAGCATCAATTCAGTGCTCTGGGAGGATTGGTGTTTGGCGCAAGTTCATTCACATTTGACAATAAATAATTAAATAGCATCAATTCAGTACTCTGGGAGGAAGGTTGTTGGGTGCAAGTTCATTCAAATTTGACAATAAAAAATGAAAAAGCATCAATTCAGTACTCTGGGAGGATGGGTGTTGGGTGCAAGTTCATTCACATTTGACAATAAACAATTAAATAGCATCAACTCAGTACTCTGGGAGGATGGGGGCTGGGCACACGTTCATTCACATTTGACAATAAACAATTAAATAACATCAATTCAGTACTCTGGGAGGATGGATGTTGGGTGAAGGTTCATTCACATTTGAATAAATAGCATCAGATCAGTAACTGTAAGAGTACTGGTGTCCCTTTGCATTTGTAATAACCTGAGCCCACACCAGTATTCCTACACTCCTGGTAGCTGCAGACTACCACATAGACGCACAACATCTTTGGATACAGACCAACAAATACACTATAAGACTAAACAGGGACATTACCCAACCACTAACCCTTGACTGGTCAGGAATGTATTCCGCCCTAGGGGAGAATACCATAATCCCACAGAAATCATCTATTTATAAGGTAAGCGGTGGGTAGACCAATGACCGCCAGCCTGCCTTTAACCCCATAGACAACTGGGTTAAGTTTAAGCCTGCCAGCAGAATTTCATCTGGCCAACCGCCTTTCTGTCACATCAAAGGCACCCCTCCTAACATTTCACTATTTCAGCACAGGCAAGGCTCGGCCTCACCGAAGGGCTGCGCACAATTTTGGGTAGAGTGCTTTAGTATGAATGGGCCATGCCCAGTCAAGCCTTCCCCTGACCGGGGGAAAGAGGGAGAAAAGAACACGCTTGGGAGGGACCCCACAAACAAACCCAGGGCCCACCTGGCCTCTGGAGAAAGGATGATACTGCCAAGAGGGTCAGTGACAATCATCCGATTATCCCAGGGTCTTCCCCCCTGGTCTCCTGGAGGATCACCCAATGCTAGCCTGAGGTGAAATCACCATTGCATGCTAGTCAACTAGAACCCACACATCTGGCTGATATGAATTGTTATGGAATTGTTATGGAGGAGTGTGATGAAATGAGTGTGATGAAATTGTACGTTTGTCCTGACATTCATACATTTGTCCTGCAGATGGAGTCCTAATATGCAAACTCACTTAGCTTCATGAGAAAATCAGTTGAATGAAATGTACTAGTGGAAAACACAAGAATGCAAAGTCATTGGTGTTTGTTAATAAATGTAAAATGGCGGTCTGTGATACACTATTTAAAACAGGCACAGACTCAATATTACTCTTTCGGAGTCCGGGTTAAGAGGGTGTAAACAATCGTGCATGTAAGTATGGTTCTATTTCAATTAAACTGGTTAGATATACTTGACACACTGCCCTAGTTTGATGGATATAGGTGGTGAACCTAACTTGAAGGAAGTGAACATATAAGCATAGCTTTGCTGGGTAAAAACGTGACAATTGATGCAAACCTGGCAACAGGAGAATGCTCCTGATGCAGCACAATGCAAACATATACTTTGCTCTGTCACTAACTCTTTATAAAAATGTGAGAGCAAAGCCAAAATGTTCATACGATTATAGACTATTTGAAACTTAGAAAATAGGAAAGGGACTTGAATAAATGGGAGAATGAATGCTGCGAAGGAAGGGATGAAGCATAATAATAGGAACATGAGAACAGTGGTGGGAGTGGTGATTGGTGTAATGGGAAGGAGAGAGGAGATATGAGTGTGTGGGTTCTGCGAAGAGTAAATAAGAATGTAGTTAGAAGAAGCTTTCTTTTTTCACGCTCACTTCTTTTGTGACCAGCAATTGCCTTATTTTAAATTGCATTTACCACTTTACTAATCTTAAAACAGGAGTGTGTGGGTTGCTGTATTTCTCTAACATTTGAAAGCTGTGTTTGGTCATATGTTTTAAAAGCAATACTTTCTACTGAATTGTATGTGCATTCAATCCGGAGGAAAATCACTTTGTATAAACTGTGTAGTACCAGATCACATTATAGAAAAGGCCAAATATCTGAACAGAACAGTCTTGTCATATTGCTGTAGCGCTCCAGTGATAGCAAAGGTCACAGCAAAGGTCACAGAACACGAAAGTACCTGGAAGACACTTTTAAAAGCTCATCTGATATTTCAAGTGAGTGATTATAAAGAACCATGTTTCAAAAGGTAAACGGTCCCTACAAAGTATAATCATTGTTACCAGGCTACATCCACATTGTTCTCATAGTCATGGCTGCCAAGTAGCCCCTGTTCTGCACCATTGGCCAGAACATGCTGTTTGCTCAACTGAACTCGGCATGCTTGAGCTTGTACTGTCATATTTACACTTTATAGACATTGGGCCACTCTTCCTGGCCTGCTATTGTTTTAACATCCGGTATGTGTATATATATTACATGGCCACGGTAGTGGCCTTGTAGTTATAGTTATGGTTAAGTTGCTGTTTCCATAGGAAGAGCACTTTTTTGGCTGCTTATAACTTCGCTCCGCCTGGACGAATCCTCACCGAACTTTGCAAAAAAAGTATATGGCCCACTCTGAATTTTGCAAAGTTTGGTGAGGTTTGGTCCAGGCGGGGCAAAGTTATAGGGGAGGGTCCCAATTTTTTTTTTCCCTGAATGGGAAAAAAGATTTGCTCACGTCTACAGCCCAAACCGCTGGACAGATTTTCACCAAATTTGGACCAGGAGCAGTGGCTTGGTCCTGAAAGCGTGCTTTTGCAAATTTGGTGAAAATCTGTCCAGTAGTTTTTTTAAAAATCACCAAAAAGTAGGTCAGAAAAAATAAATGATATCTCACACTTCCCTGTTTGCTCCGTGGACAGGACGGGAATTGGGCAAGGGGCTTGCGTGATGTCCGCTGACATCTGACGTGCCCTCTCATTGGCTGCAGTAAAGCATGCAGTGTGTCTTATTTTCAGAGACGCCCGCCATCTTTGATAATCGTTTCAGGAGCGGGATCTGCCACCTACATAGTAAGCTCAGGCCGCGTGTCTTCCTCCATTCTCCAACCCTGCTCATACCCCATGTCCCCCTTCTTCCCTCCACCCCCCTCCCCACCCCTCGCTCATGCCCCGTGTCTCCCTCCTGTACTCCGCTCATGCCCTGTGTCTCCCATGTTCACCCCCACCCCCCGCTCATGCCCCGTGTCTCCCCTGTCCCCCCGCTCATGCCCGTGTCTCCCTTCTTTCCCCCCCACCCCCCGCTCATGCCCCGTGTCTCCCTCCTGTACCCGCCACCCCCTGCTCATGCCCCGTGTCTCCCTCGTGTTACCCCCCCACCCCCTGCTCATGCCCTGTGTCTGCCCTGTTCCCCCACCCCCTCTCATGCCCCGTGTCTCCCTCGTTTTACCCCCCACCCCGTTCATGCCCCATGTCTCCCTCCTGTTCCCCCCACCCCCGCTCATGCAATGTGTCCCCCCACCCCCCGCTCATGCCCCGTGTCCCCCCACCCCCCGCTCATGCCCCGTGTCCACCCCACCCCCACTCATGCACCGTGTCTGCCCTGTTCCCCCCACCCCCCGCTCATGCCCCGTGTCCACCCCACCCCCGCTCATGCACCGTGTCTGCCCTGTTCCCCACACCCCCGCTCATGCCCCGTGTCTCTGTTGTGTTACCCACCACCACCCGCTCATGCCCCATGTCTCCCTCGTGTTCTCCCCGACCCCCCGCTCATGCCCCGTGTCTCCCCTGTTCACCCTCACCCCCGCTCATGCTCCATGTCTGTCTCCCTCCTTTTCCTCCCACCGCCCGCTCATGGCCCATGTATCCCCTGTTCACCCCATCCCCCGCTCATGCCCTGTGTCTCCCTTCTTTCCCCCCCACCCCCCCACTCATGCCCGTGTCCCCCTTCTTTCCCCCCCTGGACCCCCCGCTAATGCCCCATGTCTCCCTTCTTTCCCCCACCACCCCCCGCTCATGCCCCGTGTCTCCCTTCTTTCCACCCCTCCACCCCCACTCATGCCCCGTGTCTCCCTTCTTTCCCACCTCACCCCCTGCTCATGCCCCGTGTCTCCCTTCTTTCGCCCCCCACCCCACTCGTTTCAGGAGCGGGATCTGCCGCCTAGTTAGGCCCCGTGTCTTCCTCCATTCTCCCACCCCGCTCATGCCCGTGTCTTCCTTCTTTCCCCCGCACCCCCGCTCATGCACCGTGTCTCCCTGTCTCCCTTCTTTCCCCCGCTCATACCCCGTGTCTCCCTTCTTCCCCCCACCCCCCTCCCTACGCCCCGCTCATACCCCGTATCTCCCTTCTTCCCCCCGACCCCCCGCTCATGCCCTGTGTCTCCCCTGTTCACCCCCACCACCGCTCATGCTCCGTGTCAGTCTCCCTCCTTTTCCCCCCACCCCCCACTCATGGCCCGTGTCTACCCTGTTCACCCCCATCCCCGCTCATGCCCCGTGTCTCCCTTCTTCCCCCCTCCACCCCCTGCTCCTGCCCCATGTCTCTCTTCTTTCCCCCACCACCCCCCACTCATGCCCCGTGTCTCCCTTCTTTCCCACCTCACCCCCTGCTCATGCCCCGTGTCTCCCTTCTTTCGCCCCACACCCCCCGCTCATGCCCATGTCTGCCCTGTTCACCCCACCCCTGCTCATGCCCCGTATCTCCCTCTTGTTCCCCCACACCCCGCTCATGCCCTGTGTCTCCCTCGTGTACCCCCCACCCCCCGCTCATGCCCCGTGTCTCCCTTGTGAACCCCCCCACCCCCCGCTCATGCCCCGTGTCTCCCTTCTTTCCATCCCCCCACCCCGCTCATGCCCCGTGTCTCCCGCCTTTCCCACCTCACCCCCTGCTCATGCCCCATGTCTCCCTCGTGTTACCCCCACCCCGTTCATGCACCATGTCTCCCTCCTGTTCCTCCCATCCCCCGCTCTTGCCCTGTGTCCCCCCCGCCCCCCGCTCATGCCCCGTGTCCACCCCACCTCCCGCTCATGCCCCATGTCTTCCCTGTTCCCCCCACCCCCGCTCATGCCCCGTGATCCCCCCACCCCCTGCTCATGCCCCGTGTCTGCCCTGTTCCCCACACCCCCCACTCATGCCCCGTGTCTCCATCGTGTTACCCACCACCCGCTCATGCCCCGTGTCTCTCGCGTGTTCCCCCCGACCCCCTGCTCATGCCCTGTGTCTCCCTTGTTCACCCCCACCCCCCGCTCACGCTCCGTGTCTGTCTCCCTCCTTTTCCCCCAACCCCCGTTCATGGCCCGTGTCTCCCCTGTTCACCCCCATCCCCCGCTCATGCCCCGTGTCTCCCTTCTTCCCCCCACCCCCCGCTCATGCCCTGTGTCTCCCTTCTTTCCCCCTCCACCCCCTGCTCATGCCCGATGTCTCTCTTCTTTCCCCCACCACCCCCGTTCATGCCCCGTGTCTCCCTTCTTTCCACCCCCCCACCCCTCACTCATGCCCCATGTCTGCCCTGTTCTCCCCACCCCTGCTGATGCCCCGTTTCTCCCTTTTGTTCCCCCACACCCCGCTCATGCCCTGTGTCTCCCTCGTGTACCCCTCCACCCCCCGCTCATGCCCCGTGTCTCCCACGTGTACCCCCGTAGCCCCCGCTCATGCCTCGTGTCTCCCTCCTGACCCCCCCACCCCCGCTCATGCCCCATGTCTCTTTCCTCTTCCCCCCACCCCCGCTCATGCCCCGTGTCTCCCTCCTGTACCCCCCACCACCCGCTCATGCCCCGTGTCTCCCTCCTGTCCCCCCCACCCCCCGCTCATGCCCCGTGTCTCCCTTCTTTCCCACCTCACCCCCCGCTCATGCCCCGTGTCTCCCTTCATTTGCTCCCCACCCCCCGCTCATGGCCCGTTTCTCCCCTGTTCACCACCAACACCCGCTCATGCCCCGTGTCTCCCTTCTTTCCCCCCACCACCCGCTCATGCCCCGTGTCTCCCTCCTGTCCCCCCCACCACCGCTCATGCCCCGTGTCTCTTTCCTGTTCCCCCCACCCCCCGCTCATGCCCCGTGTCTCCATCCTGTACCCCCACCACCGGCTCATGCCCTGTGTCTCACTCCTATCCCCCCACCCCCCGCTCATGCCCGTGTCTCCCTTCTTTCCCCCACCCCCCGCTCATGCCCCGTGTCTCCCTCCTGTACCCCCCGTGTCTCCCTCCTGTACCCCCTCACTCCTGTCCCTCCACCCCTGCTCATGCCCGTGTCTCCCTTCTTTCCCCCACCCCCTGCTCATGCCCCGTGTCTCCCTCCTGTACCCCCCACCCCCTGCTCATGCCCCGTGTCTCCCTCGTGTTCCCTCCACCCCCCGCTCATGCCCTGTGTCTCCCTCGTGTTACCCCCCACCCCCCGCTCATGCCCCGTGTCTGCCCTGTTCCCCCCACCCCCCACTCATGTCCCATGTTTCCCTTCTTTCCCCCACACCCCCACCTCATGCCCCGTATCTCCCTTCTTTCCCACCTCACCCCCTGCTCATGCCCCGTGTCTCCCTTCTTTTGCCCCCCACCCCCTCGTTTCAGAAGCAGGATTTGCTGCCTACATAGTAAGCTCAGGCCCCGTGTCTTCCTCTATTCTCCCACCCCACTCATGCCCGTGTCTTCCTTCTTTCCCCCGCACCTCCCGCTCATGCACCGTAGCTCCCTTCTTTCCCCCGCTCATACCCCCTGTCTCCCTTCTTCCCCCCCACCCCCCTCCCCACGCCCCGCTCATGCCCCGTATCTCCCTTCTTCCCCCCACCCCCTGCATCTCCCTTCTTTCCCCCGCACCCCCGCACATGCACCGTGTCTCCCTTCTTTCCCCACCACCCCCTTCTCATGCCCCGTGTCTCCCTTCTTTCCCCCCTCCACCCCCCACTCATGCCCCGTGTCTCCCTTCTTCCCCCCCACCTCCACTAATGCCCTGTCTCTCCCTCCTGTACCCCCTACCCACGCTCATGTCCTGTGACTCCCTCCTGTACCACCCACCCCCCGCTCATGCCCCGTGTCCCCCTCCTGTACCCCCACCCTCGTTCATGCCCTGTGTCTCCCATGTTCACCCCCACCCCTCGCTCATGCCCCGTGTCTCCCCTGTCCCCCCAACCCCTGCTCATTCCCCGTGTCTCCCTTCATTTGCTCCCACCCCCGCTCATGGCCCGTTTCTCCCCTGTTCACCACCAACACCCGCTCATGCCCCGTGTCTCCCTTCTTTCCCCCCACCACCCGCTCATGCCCCGTGTCTCCCTCCTGTCCCCCCACCACCGCTCATGCCCCGTGTCTCTTTCCTGTTCCCCCCACCCCCCACTCATGCCCCGTGTCTCCATCCTGTACCCCCACCACCCGCTCATGCCCCGTGTCTCCCTTCTTTCCCCCCACCCCCTGCTCATGCCCCGTGTCTCCCTCCTGTACCCCCCATTCATGGCCGTGTCTCCCCTGTTCACCCCCACCCCCCGCTCATGCCCCGTATCTCCTTTCTTTCCACCCCCCTACCCCCGCTCATGCCCCATGTCTCCCTTCTTTCGCCCCCCCACCACCCGCTCATGCCCCATGTCTTCCCTGTTCCCCCCACCCCTGCTCATGCCCCGTTTCTCCCTTTTGTTCCCCCACACCCCGCTCATGCCCTGTGTCTCCCTCGTGTACCCCCCCACCCCCCGCTCATGCCCCGTGTCTCCCTCGTGTACCCCCCACCCCCGCTCATGCCCTGTGTCTCCCTCCTGTACCCCCCACCACCCGCTCATGCCCCGTGTCTCCCTTCTTTCCCACCTCACCCCCAGCTCATGCCCCATGTCTCCCTTCTTTTGCTCCCCACCCCCAGCTCATGCCCTGTTTCTCCCCTGTTCACCACCAATCCCCCGCTCATGCCCCGTGTCTCCCTTCTTTCCCCCCACCACCCGCTCATGCCCCGTGTCTCCCTCCTGTCCCCCCCACCACCGCTCATGCCCCGTGTCTCTTTCCTGTTCCCCCCACCCCCCGCTCATGCCCCGTGTCTCCATCCTGTACCCCCACCACCCGCTCATGCCCTGTGTCTCACTCCTGTCCCCCCACCCCCCGCTCATGCCCGTGTCTCCCTTCTATCCCCCACCCCCCGCTCATGCCCCGTGTCTCCCTCCTGTACCCCCCGTGTCTCCCTCCTGTACCCCCTCACTCCTGTCCCCCCACCCCCCGCTCATGCCCGTGTCTCCCTTCTTTCCCCCACCCCCCGCTCATGCCCCGTGTCTCCCTCCTGTACCCCCCACCCCCTGCTCATGCCCCGTGTCTCCCTCGTGTTCCCTCCACCCCCCGCTCATGCCCTGTGTCTCCCTCGTGTTACCCCCCCACCCCCCGCTCATGCCCCATGTCTGCCCTGTTCCCCCGACCCCCAACTCATATCCCATGTTTCCCTTCTTTCCCCCACACCCCCCGCTCATGCCCCGTATCTCCCTTCTTTCCCACCTCACCCCCTGCTCATGCCCCGTGTCTCCCTTCTTTTGCCACCCACCCCACTCGTTTCAGGAGCGGGATTTGCTGCCTACATAGTAAGCTCAGGCCCCGTGTCTTCCTCTATTCTCCCACCCCACTCATGCCCGTGTCTTCCTTCTTTCCCCCGCACCCCCCGCTCATGCACCGTGGCTCCCTTCTTTCCCCCGCTCATACCCCCTGTCTCCCTTCTTCCCCCCCACCCCCCTCCCCACGCCCCGTATCTCCCTTCTTCCCCCCACCCCCCGCATCTCCCTTCTTTCCCCCGCACCCCCGCACATGCACCGTGTCTCCCTTCTTTCCCCACCACCCCCTTCTCATGCCCCGTGTCTCCCTTCTTTCCCCCCTCCACCCCCCACTCATGCCCCGTGTCTCCCTTCTTCCCCCCCACCTCCACTAATGCCCTGTGTCTCCCTCCTGTACCCCCTACCCACGCTCATGTCCTGTGTCTCCCTCCTGTACCACCCACCCCCCGCTCATGCCCCGTGTCCCCCTCCTGTACCCCCACCCCCCGCTCATGCCCCGTGTCTCCCTCCTGTCCCCCCACCCCCGTTCATGACCCGTGTCTCCCATGTTCACCCCCACCCCCCGCTCATGCCCCGTGTCTCCCCTGTCCCCCCACCCCCCGCTCATGCCCCGTTTCTCCCTTCTTTCCCCCCACCCCCCGCTCATGCCCCGTGTCTCCCTCCTGTACCCCCCACCCCCCGCTCATGCCCCGTGTCTGCCATGTTCCCCCAAACCCCCCGCTCATGCCCCGTGTCTCCCTCATGTTACCCCCACCCCGTTCATGCCCCATGTCTCCCTCCTGTTCCCCCCACCCCCCGCTGATGCCCTGTGTCCCCCCCGCCCCCCGCTCATGCCCCGTGTCCACCCCACCTCCCGCTCATGCCCCATGTCTGCCCTGTTCCCCCCACCCCCGCTCATGCCCCGTGTCCTCCCCACCTCCCACTCATGCCCCATGTCTGCCCTGTTTCCCACACCCCCCGCTCATGCCCCGTGTCTCTGTCGTGTTACCCACCACCACCCGCTTATGCCCCGTGTCTCCCTCGTGTTCTCCCTGATCCCCCGCTCATGCCCTGTGTCTCCCCTGTTTACCCCCACCACCCGCTCATGGTCAGTGTCTGTCTCCCTCCTTTTCCCCCCATCCCCCGATCATGCCATATGTCTCCCTTCTTTCCCCCCTCCACTCCCCGCCCATGCCCCATGTCTCTCTTCTTTCCCCCACCACCCCCGCTCATGCCCCGTGTCTCCCTTCTTTCCACCCCCACCACCCCCCGCTCATGGCCCGTGTCTCCCCTGTTCACCCCATCCCCTGCTCATGCCCCGTGTCTCCCTTCTTCCCCCCTCCACCCCCTGCTCATGCCCCATATCTCTCTTCTTTCCCCCACCACCCCCCGCTCATGCCCCGTGTCTCCCTTCTTTCCACCCCTTCACCCCCCGCTCATGCCCCGTGTCTTCCTTCTTTCCCACCTCACCCCCTGCTCATGCCCCGTGTCTCCCTTCTTTTGCCCCCCACCCCCCGCACATGCCCCATGTCTGCCCTGTTCCCCCCACCACTGCTCATGCCCCGTTTCTCCCTCTTGTTCCCCCACACCCCGCTCATGCCCTGTGTCTCCCTCATGTACCCCTCCACCCCCCACTCATGCCCTGTGTCTCCCTCGTGTACCCCCCCAACCCCCGCTCATGCCCCGTGTGTCTCTTCTTTCCCCCACCAGCCCCCGCTCATGCCCCGTGTCTCCCTTCTTTCCCACCTCACCCCCTGCTCATGCCCCGTGTCTCCCTTCTTTTGCCCCCCACCCCCCCGCACATGCCCCATGTCTGCCCTGTTCCCCCCACCACTGCTCATGCCCCATTTCTCCCTCCTGTCCCCCCCACCACCGCTCATGCCCCGTGTCTCTTTCCTGTTCCCCCCACCCCCCGCTCATGCCCCGTGTCTCCATCCTGTACCCCCACCACCGGCTCATGCCCTGTGTCTCACTCCTATCCCCCCACCCCCCGCTCATGCCCGTGTCTCCCTTCTTTCCCCCACCCCCCGCTCATGCCCCGTGTCTCCCTCCTGTACCCCCCGTGTCTCCCTCCTGTACCCCCTCACTCCTGTCCCTCCACCCCTGCTCATGCCCGTGTCTCCCTTCTTTCCCCCACCCCCCGCTCATGCCCCGTGTCTCCCTCCTGTACCCCCCACCCCCTGCTCATGCCCCGTGTCTCCCTCGTGTTCCCTCCACCCCCCGCTCATGCCCTGTGTCTCCCTCGTGTTACCCCCCACCCCCCGCTCATGCCCCGTGTCTGCCCTGTTCCCCCCACCCCCCACTCATGTCCCATGTTTCCCTTCTTTCCCCCACACCCCCACCTCATGCCCCGTATCTCCCTTCTTTCCCACCTCACCCCCTGCTCATGCCCCGTGTCTCCCTTCTTTTGCCCCCCACCCCCTCGTTTCAGAAGCGGGATTTGCTGCCTACATAGTAAGCTCAGGCCCCGTGTCTTCCTCTATTCTCCCACCCCACTCATGCCCGTGTCTTCCTTCTTTCCCCCGCACCTCCCGCTCATGCACCGTAGCTCCCTTCTTTCCCCCGCTCATACCCCCTGTCTCCCTTCTTCCCCCCCACCCCCCTCCCCACGCCCCGCTCATGCCCCGTATCTCCCTTCTTCCCCCCACCCCCCGCATCTCCCTTCTTTCCCCCGCACCCCCGCACATGCACCGTGTCTCCCTTCTTTCCCCACCACCCCCTTCTCATGCCCCGTGTCTCCCTTCTTTCCCCCCTCCACCCCCCACTCATGCCCCGTGTCTCCCTTCTTCCCCCCCACCTCCACTAATGCCCTGTCTCTCCCTCCTGTACCCCCTACCCACGCTCATGTCCTGTGACTCCCTCCTGTACCACCCACCCCCCGCTCATGCCCCGTGTCCCCCTCCTGTACCCCCACCCTCGTTCATGCCCTGTGTCTCCCATGTTCACCCCCACCCCTCGCTCATGCCCCGTGTCTCCCCTGTCCCCCCAACCCCTGCTCATTCCCCGTGTCTCCCTTCATTTGCTCCCACCCCCGCTCATGGCCCGTTTCTCCCCTGTTCACCACCAACACCCGCTCATGCCCCGTGTCTCCCTTCTTTCCCCCCACCCCCCGCTCATGCCCCGTGTCTTCCTTCTTTCCCACCTCACCCCCTGCTCATGCCCCGTGTCTCCCTTCTTTTGCCCCCCACCCCCCGCACATGCCCCATGTCTGCCCTGTTCCCCCCACCACTGCTCATGCCCCGTTTCTCCCTCTTGTTCCCCCACACCCCGCTCATGCCCTGTGTCTCCCTCATGTACCCCTCCACCCCCCACTCATGCCCCGTGTCTCCCTCGTGTACCCCCCCACCCCCCGCTCATGCCCCGTGTGTCTCTTCTTTCCCCCACCAGCCCCCGCTCATGCCCCGTGTCTCCCTTCTTTCCCACCTCACCCCCTGCTCATGCCCCGTGTCTCCCTTCTTTTGCCCCCCACCCCCCGCACATGCCCCATGTCTGCCCTGTTCCCCCCACCACTGCTCATGCCCCGTTTCTCCCTCTTGTTCCCCCACACCCCGCTCATGCCCTGTGTCTCCCTCGTGTACCCCTCCACCCCCCACTCATGCCCCGTGTCTCCCTCGTGTACCCCCCCACCCCCCGCTCATGCCCCGTGTGTCTCTTCTTTCCCCCACCAGCCCCCGCGCATGCCCTATGTCTCCCTTCTTTCCACCCCCCCACCCCCGCTCATGCCCCATGTCTCCCTTCTTTCCCACCTCACCCCCTGCTCATGCCCCGTGTCTCCCTCGTGTTACCCCCCACCCCGTTCATGCCCCATGTCTCCCTCCTGTTCCCCCCACCCCTGCTCATGCCCCGTGTCCACCCCACCTCCCGCTCATGCCCTATGTCTGCCCTGTTCCCCCCACCCCCTCTCATGCCCCGTGATCCCCCCACCCCCTGCTCATGCCCCATGTATGCCCTGTTCCCCACACCCCCCGCTCATGCCCCGTTTCTCCCTCTCTTTCCCCCCACCCCCCGCTCATGCCCCGTGTCTCCCTCCTGTACCCCCCACCCCCGCTCATGCCCCGTGTCTGCCATGTTCCCCCAAACCCCCCGCTCATGCCCCGTGTCTCCCTCATGTTACCCCCACCCCGTTCATGCCCCATGTCTCCCTCCTGTTCCCCCCACCCCCCGCTGATGCCCTGTGTCCCCCCGCCCCCCGCTCATGCCCCGTGTCCACCCCACCTCCAGCTCATGCCCCATGTCTGCCCTGTTCCCCCCCACCCCCGCTCATGCCCCGTGTCCTCCCCACCTCCCACTCATGCCCCATGTCTGCCCTGTTTCCCACACCCCACGCTCATGCCCCGTGTCTCTGTCGTGTTACCCACCACCACCCGCTCATGCCCCGTGTCTCCCTCGTGTTCTCCCTGATCCCCCGCTCATGCCCTGTGTCTCCCCTGTTTACCCCCACCACCCGCTCATGGTCAGTGTCTGTCTCCCTCCTTTTCCCCCATCCCCCGATCATGCCATATGTCTCCCTTCTTTCCCCCTCACCCACCGCTCATTCCCCGTGTCTCCCTTCTTTCCCCCCTCCACTCCCCGCCCATGCCCCATGTCTCTCTTCTTTCCCCCACCACCCCCCGCTCATGCCCCGTGTCTCCCTTCTTTCCACCCCCACCACCCCCCCGCTCATGGCCCGTGTCTCCCCTGTTCACCCCATCCCCTGCTCATGCCCCGTGTCTCCCTTCTTCCCCCCTCCACCCCCTGCTCATGCCCCATATCTCTCTTCTTTCCCCCACAACCCCACGCTCATGCCCCGTGTCTCCCTTCTTTCCACCCCTTCACCCCCCGCTCATGCCCCGTGTCTCCCTTCTTTCCCACCTCACCCCTGCTCATGCCCCGTGTCTCCCTTCTTTTGCCCCCCACCCCCCATGTCTGCCCTGTTCCCCCCACCACTGCTCATGCCCCGTTTCTCCCTCTTGTTCCCCCACACCCCGCTCATGCCCTGTGTCTCCCTCATGTACCCCTCCATCCCCCACTCATGCCCCGTGTCTCCCTCATGTACCCCCCCACCCCCCGCTCATGCCCCGTGTGTCTCTTCTTTCCCCCACCAGCCCCCGCTCATGCCCCGTGTCTCCCTTCTTTCCCACCTCACCCCCTGCTCATGCCCCGTGTCTCCCTTCTTTTGCCCCCCACCCCCCGCACATGCCCCATGTCTGCCCTGTTCCCCCCACCACTGCTCATGCCCCGTTTCTCCCTCTTGTTCCCCACACCCCGCTCATGCCTGTGTCTCCCTCGTGTACCCTCCACCCCCACTCATGCCCCGTGTCTCCCTCGTGTACCCCCCCACCCCCCGCTCATGCCCCGTGTGTCTCTTCTTTCCCCCACCAGCCCCCGCGCATGCCCCGTGTCTCCCTTCTTTCCACCCCCCACCCCCGCTCATGCCCCATGTCTCCCTTCTTTCCCACCTCACCCCCTGCTCATGCCCCGTGTCTCCCTCGTGTTACCCCCCCACCCCGTTCATGCCCCATGTCTCCCTCCTGTTCCCCCCACCCCCGCTCATGCCCCGTGTCCACCCCACCTCCCGCTCATGCCCTATGTCTGCCCTGTTCCCCCCACCCCCTCTCATGCCCCGTGATCCCCCCACCCCCTGCTCATGCCCCATGTATGCCCTGTTCCCCACACCCCACACTCATGCCCCGTGTCTCCGTCATGTTACCCACCACCACCCGCTCATGCCCCGTGTCTCCCTTGTGTTCCCCACGACCCCCCGCTCATGCCCTGTGTCTCCCCTGTTCACCCCCACCCCCCGCTCATGCTCCGTGTCTGTCTCCCTCCTTTTCCCCCCACCCCCCGTTCATGGCCCGTGTCTCCCCTGTTCACCCCCATTACCCGCTCATGCCCCGTGTCTCCCTCCTTCCCCCCACCCCCTGCTCCTGCCCTGTGTATCCCTTCTTTCCCCCTCCACTCCCTGCTCATGCCCCATGTCTCTCTTCTTTCCCCCACCACCCCCCGCTCATGCCCCGTGTCTCCCTTCTTTACACCCCCCCCGCTCATGCCCCGTGTCTCCCTTCTTTCGCCCCCCACCCCTGCTCATGCCCCATGTCTGCCCTGTTCCCCCCACCCCTGCTCATGCCCTGTTTCTCCCCTTTGTTCCCCCACACCCCGCTCATGCCCTGTGTCTCCCTCGTGTACCTCCCCTCCCCCCGCTCATGCCCCATGTCTCCCTCGTGTACCCGCCCACCTCCCGCTCATGCCCCGTGTCTCCCTCCTGTCCCCCCACCCCCGCTCATGCCCTGTGTCTCTTTCCTGTTCCCCCCACCCCTGCTCATGCCCCGTGTCTCCCTCCTGAACCCCCACCACCCGTTCATGCCCGGTGTCTCCCTCATGTCCCCCCACCCCCCGCTCATGCCCCGTGTCTCCCTTCTTTCCCACCTCACCCCCCACTCATGCCCCGTGTCTCCCTTCTTTTGCTCCCCACCCCCCGCTCATGCCCCGCGTTTCCCTTCTTTCCCCCCACCACCCGCTCATGCCCCGTATCTCCCTCCTGCCCCCCCCACCCCCGCTCATGCCCCATGTCTCTTTCCTCTTCCCCCCACCCCCGCTCATGCCCCGTGTCTCCCTCCTGTACCCCCCCACCACCCCCTCATGCCCCGTGTCTCCCTCCTGCCCCCCCACCCCCGCTCATGCCCCGTGTCTCCCTTCTTTCCCACCTCACCCCCCGCTCATGCCCCGTGTCTCCCTTCTTTTGCTCCCCACCCCCCGCTCATGCCCCGTTTCTCCCCTGTTCACCACCAACCCCCGCTCATGCCCCGTGTATCCCTTCTTTCCCTCCACCACCCGCTCATGCCCCGTGTCTCCCTCCTGTACCCCCCACCACCGCTCATGCCCCGTGTCTCTTTCCTGTTCCCCCCACTCATGCCCCGTGTCTCCATCCTGTACCCCCACCACCCGCTCATGCCCCGTGTCTCCCTCCTGTCCCCCCACCCCCCGCTCATGCCCGTGTCTCCCTTCTTTCCCCCCACCCCCTGCTCATGCCCCGTGTCTCCCTCCTGTACCCCCCATTCATGGCCCGTGTCTGCCCTGTTCACCCCCCCGCTCATGCCCCGTGTCTCCCTTCTTTCACCCCCCACCCCCCGCTCATGCCCCATGTCTGCCCTGTTCCCTCAAACCCCTGCTCATGCCCCGTTTCTCCCTTTTGTTCCCCCACACCCCGCTCATGCCCTCTGTCTCCCTCGTGTACCCCCCACCCCCCGCTCATGCCCCGTGTCTCATTCGTGTAACCCCCACCCCACGCTCATGCCCCGTGTCTCCCTCCTGTCCCCCCCACCCCCGCTCATGCCCCGTGTCTCTTTCTTGTTCCCCCCACCCCCGCTCATGCCCCGTGTCTCCCTCCTGTACCCCCCACCACCCGCTCATGCCCCGTGTCTCCCTTCTTTCCCACCTCACCCCCCGCTCATGCCCCGTGTCTCCCTTCTTTTGCTCCCCACCCCCCGCTCATGCCCCGTTTCTCCCCTGTTCACCACCAACCCCCGCTCATGCCCCGTGTCTCCCTCCTGTCCCCCCCACCACCGCTCATGCCCCGTGTCTCTTTCCTATTCCCCCCACCCCCCGCTCATGCCCCGTGTCTCCATCCCTGTACCCCCACCACCTGCTCATGCCCTGTGTCTCACTCCTGTCCCCCCACCCCCCGCTCATGCCCGTGTCTCCCTTCTTTCCCCCATCCCCTGCTCATGCCCCGTGTCTCCCTCCTGTACCCCCCACCTCCTGCTCATGCCCCGTGTCTCCCTCGTGTTCCCTCCACCCCCGCTCATGCCCTGTGTCTCCCTCGTGTTACCCCCCCACCCCCCGCTCATGCCCCATGTTTCCCTTCTTTCCCCCACACCCCCCGCTCATGCCCCGTGTCTCCCTTCTTTCACACCTCACCCCCTGCTCATGCCCCGTGTCTCCCTTCTTTTTCCCCCCACCCCACTCGTTTCAGGAGCGGGATTTGCTGCCTACATAGAAAGCTCAGGCCCTGTGTCTTCCACTATTCTCCCACCCCGCTCATGCCCGTGTCTTCCTTCTTTCCCCCGCACCCCCCGCTCATGCACCGTGGCTCGCTTCTTTCCCCCGCTCATACCCCCTGTCTCCCTTCTTATCCCCCACCCCCCTCCCCACGCCCCGCTCATGCCCCGTATCTCCCTTCTTCCCCCCACCCCCACGTCACCCTTCTTTCACCCGCACCCCCGCTCATGCACCGTGTCTCCCTTCTTTCCCCACCACCCCCTTCTCATGCCCCGTGTCTCCCTTCTTTCCCCCTCCACCCCCCACTCATGCCCCGTGTCTCCCTTCTTCCCCCCACCCCCACTCATGCCCTGTGTCTCCCTCCTGTACCCCCTACCCACGCTCATGTCCTGTGTCTCCCTCCTGTACCCCCATCCCCCGCTCATGCCCCGTGTCTCCCTCCTGCCTGTCCC
Source organism: Ambystoma mexicanum (assembly GCF_040938575.1). Taxonomy (NCBI): domain Eukaryota; kingdom Metazoa; phylum Chordata; class Amphibia; order Caudata; family Ambystomatidae; genus Ambystoma; species Ambystoma mexicanum. Next base: position 1,550,020,939 of record NC_090929.1, read on the forward strand.
CCCACCCCCGTTCATGCCCCGTGTCTCCCATGTTCACCCCCACCCCCCGCTCATGCCCCGTATCTCCCCTGTCCCCCCACCCCCGCTCATGCCCCGTTTCTTCCTTCTTTCCCCCACCCCCGCTCATGCCCCGAGTCTCCCTCCTGTACCCCCAACCCCCGCTCATGCCCCGTGTCTGCCATGTTCCCCCAAACCCTCCGCTCATGCCCCGTGTCTCCCTCATGTTACCCCCACCCCGTTCATGCCCCATGTCTCCCTCCTGTTCCCCGCACCCCCTGCTCATGCCCTGTGTCCCCCCACCCCCCGCTCATGCCCCGTGTCCACCCCACCTCCCGCTCATGCCCCATGTCTGCCCTGTTCCCCCACCCCCGCTCATGCCCCATGTCTGCCCTGTTCCCCCACACCCCCCGCTCATGCCCCGTGTCTCCGTCGTGTTACCCACCACCACCCGCTCATGCCCCGTGTCTCCCTCGTGTTCCCACTGATCCCCCGCTCATGCCCTGTGTCTCCCCTGTTCACCCCCACCCCCCGCTCATGGTCCGTGTCTGTCTCCCTCCTTTTACCCCCACCACCCGCTCATGGCCCGTGTCTCCCCTGTTCCCCCCCACCCCCCGATCATGCCATATGTCTCCCTTCTTTCCCCCCACCCCCGCTCATTCCCCGTGTCTCCCTTCTTTCCCCCCTCCACTCCCCGCCCATGCCCCATGTCTCTCTTCTTTCCCCCACCACTCCCCGCTCATGCCCCGTGTCTCCCTTCTTTCCACCCCCCACCCCCCGCTCATGGCCCGTGTCTCCCCTGATCGTCCCCATCCCCTGCTCATGCCCCGTGTCTCCCTTCTTCCCCCCTCCACCCCCTGCTCATGCCCCATATCTCTCTTCTTTCCCCCACCACCCCCCGCTCATGCCCCGTGTCTCCCTTCTTTCCACCCCTTCACCCCCGCTCATGTCCCGTGTCTCCCTTCTTTCCCACCTCACCCCCTGCTCATGCCCCGTGTCTCCCTTCTTTTGCCCCCCACCCCCCGCTCATGCCCCATGTCTGCCCTGCTCATGCCCCGTTTCTCCCTCTTGTTCCCCCACACCCCGCTCATGCCCTGTGTCTCCCTCGTGTACCCCCCCACCCCCCACTCATGCCCCGTGTCTCCCTCATGTACCCCCCCACCTCCCGCTCATGCCCCGTGTGTCTCTTCTTTCCCCCACCAGCCCCCGCTCATGCCCCATGTCTCCCTTCTTTCCCACCTCACCCCCTGCTCATGCCCCGTGTCTCCCTAGTGTTACCCCCACCCCGTTCATGCCCCATGTCTCTCTCCTGTTCCCCCCACCCCCCGCTCATGCCCCGTGTCCCCACCACCCCCCGCTCATGCCCCATGTCCACCTCACCTCCCGCTCATGCCCCATGTCTGCCCTGTTCCCCCCACCCCCGCTCATGCCCCGTGATCCCCCCACCCCTGCTCATGCCCCATGTCTGCCCTGTTCCCCACACCCCCCACTCATGCCTCGTGTCTCCGTCGTGTTACCCACCACCACCCGCTCAGCCCTGTGTCTCCCTCGTGTTCCCCCCGACCCCCCGCTCATGCCCTGTGTCTCCCCTGTTCACCCCCACCCCCCGCTCATGCTCCGTGTCTGTCTCCCTCCTATTCCACCCATTCCCCGCTCATGCCCTGTGTCTCCCTCCTTCCCCCCACCCCCTGCTCATGCCCTGTTTCTCCCTTCTTTCCCCCCTCCAACCCCCTGCTCATGCCCCATGTCTCTCTTCTTTCCCCCACCACCCCCCGCTCATGCCCCGTGTCTCCCTTCTTTACACCTCCCCACCCCCCGCTCATGCCCCGTGTCTCCCTTCTTTCGCCCCCCACCCCTGCTCATGCCCTGTTTCTCCCTTTTGTTCACCCACACCCCGCTCATGCCCTGTGTCTCCCTCGTGTACCTCCCCTCCCCCCGCTCATGCCCCATGTCTCCCTCGTGTACCCGCCCACCCCCCGCTCATGCCCCGTGTCTCCCTCCTGTCCCCCACCCCCGCTCATGCCCTGTGTCTCTTTCCTGTTCCCCCCACCCCTGCTCATACCCGTGTCTCCCTCATGTTCCCCCACCCCCGCTCATGCCCCGTGTCTCCCTTCTTTCCCACCTCAACCCCCCTCATGCCCCGTGTCTCCCTTCTTTTGCTCCCCACCCCCCGCTCATGCCCCGTTTCTCCCCTGTGCACCACCAACCCCCGCTCATGCCCTGTGTCTCCCTTTTTTCCCCCCACCACCCGCTCATGCCCCGTATCTCCCCCCTGTCCCCCCCACCACCGGTCATGCCCCGTGTCTCTTTCCTGTTCCCCCCACCCCCCGCTCATGCCCCGTGTCTCCATCCTGTACCCCAACCACCCGCTCATGCCCGTGTCTACCTTCTTTCCCCCCAACCCCCCCGCTCATGCCCCGTGTCTCCCTCCTGTACCCCCCACCCCCTGCTCATGCCCCGTGTCTCCCTCGTGTTCCCTCCACCCCCGCTCATGCCCTGTGCCTCTGTCGTGTTACCCCCCCACCCCCCGCTCATGCCCTGTGTCTGCCCTGTTCCCCCCACCCCCCACTCATGCCCCATGTTTCCCTTCTTTCCCCCACATCCCCCGCTCATGCCCCGTGTCTCCCTTCTTTCCACCCCCCACCCCCCGCTCATGCCCCGTGTCTCCCTTCTTTCCCACCTCACCCCCTGCTCATGCCACGTGTCTCCCTTCTTTCGCCCCCCACCCCACTCGTTTCAGGAGCGGGATTTGCTGCCTACATAGTAAGCTCAGGCCCCGTGTCTTCCTCTATTCTCCCACCCTGCTCATGCCCGTGTCTTCCTTCTTTCCCCCGCACACCCCGCTCATGCACCGTGTCTCCCTTCTTTCCCCCGCTCATACCCCCTGTCTCCCTTCTTGCCCCCCACTCCCCTCCCCACGCCCCGCTCATGCCCCATATCTCCCTTCTTCCCCCCACCCCCATGTCTCCCTTCTTAACCCGGCACCCCCCACTCATGCACCGTGTCTCCCTTTTTTCCCCACCACCCCCTGCTCATGCCCCGTGTCTCCCTTCTTCCCCCCTCCACCCCCCACTCATGCCCCGTGTCTCCCTTCTTCCCCCCACCCCCACTCATGCCCTGTGTCTCCCTCCTGTACCCCCTACCCACGCTCATGTCCTGTGTCTCCCTCCTGTACCACCCACCCCCCGCTCATGCCCCGTGTCTCCCTCCTGTACCCCCCCCGCTCATGCCCCGTGTCTCCCATGTTCACCCCCACCCCCCGCTCATGCGCCGTGTCTCCCCCCCGTCCCCCCACCCCACGCTCATGCCCCGTTTCTCCCTTCTTTCCCCCCTCCCCCCGCTCATGCCCCGTGTCTCCCTCCTGTACCCCCTACCCCCCGCTCATGCCCCGTGTCTGCCCTGTTCCCCCACCCCCCGCTCATGCCCCGTATTTCCCTCATTTTACCCCCCACCCCGTTCATGCCCCATGTCTCTCTCCTGTTCCACCCACCCCAGCTCATGCCCTGTGTCCACCCCACCTCCCGCTCATGCCCCATGTCTGCCCTGTTCCCCCCACCCCCGCTCATGCCCCGTGTCTTCCCCACCCCCCGCTCATGCCCTGTGTCTGCCCTGTTCCCCACACCCCCCGCTCATGCCCTGTTTCTCCGTCGTGTTAACCACCACCACTCGCTCATGCCCCGTGTCTCCCTCGTGTTCCCCCCACCCCCCGCTCATTCCCTGTGTCTCCCTTCTTTCCCCCCCTTCACCCACCGCTCATGCCCCATGTCTCTCTTCTTTCCCCCACCACCCCCGCTCATGCCCCGTGTCTCCCTTCTTAACACCCCCCCAACCCCGGCTCATGCCCCGTGTCTCCCTTCTTTCCCACCTCACCCCCTGCTCATGCCCTGTGTCTCCCTTCTTTCGCCCCCCACCCCCCACTCATGCCCCATGTCTGCCCTGTTCCCCCACCCCTGCTCATGCCCCGTTTCTCCCTCTTGTTCCCCTACACCCCGCTCATGCCCTGTGTCCCCCTCGTGTACCCCCCGCCCCCCGCTCATGCCCTGTGTCTCCCTCGTGTACCACCCACCCCCCGCTCATGCCCCCTGTCTCCCTCCTGTCCAGCCAACCCCCGCTCATGCCCCGTGTCTCTTTCCTGTTCCCCCCCCGCTCATGCCCCGTGTCTCCCTTCTGTACCCCCACCACCTGCTCATGCCCCGTGTCTCCCTTCTTTCCCACCTCACCCCCCGCTCATGCCCCGTGTCTCCCTTCTTTCGCCCCCCACTCATGCCCAATGTCTCCCCTGTTCACCCACCCCCGCTCATGCCCCGTGTCTCCCCTGTTCCCCCACCCCCGCTCATGCCCCGTGTCTCCCTTCTTTCCCCCCACCCCCACTCATGCCCCGTGTCTCCCTCGTGTTCCCCCAACCCCCGCTCATGCCCTGTGTCGCCCTCGTGTTAGCCCCACCCCCTGCTCATGCCCCGTGTCTGCCCTGTTCCCCCCACCCCCTGCATCTCCCTCCTGTACCCCCATCCCCCGCTCATGCCCTGTGTCTGCCCTGTTCCCCCCACCCCTCGCTCATGCCCTGTGTCTCCCTCCTGTTCCCCCCCCACCCCCTGTTCATGGCCCGTGTATCCCTCCTGTTCCCCCACCCCCCGCTCATGCCCCGTGTCTCCTACATGTACCCCCCACCCCCGCTCATGCCCCGTGTCTCTCTCTCCCTCGTGTACCCCGCTCATGCCCCGTGTCCCCCCTACCTCCCGCTCATGCCCCATGTCTGCCCTGTTACCCCCACCCCCGCTCATGCCTGTGTCTCCGTCATGTCACCCCCACCCGCCGCTCATACCCCGTGTCTCCCTCGTGTTTCTCCCCACCCCCCGCTCATGCCCCGTGTCTCCCCTGTTCACCCCCACCCCCTGCTCCATGTCTGTTTCCCTCCTTTTCCCCCACCCCCTGCTCATGGCCCGTGTTTCCCCTGTTCACCCCCACCCCCTGCTCATGCCCCGTGTCACCCTTCTTTCCCCCCACCCCCCGCTCATACCCCGTGTCTCCCTTCTTTCCACTCCCCCACCCCCCGCTCATGCCCCGTGTCTCCCTTCTTTCCCCCCCTCCACCCCCTGCTCATGCCCCATGTCTCCCTTCTTCCCTCCCACCACCCGCTCATGCCCCATGTCTCACTTCTTTCCCCCCACCCCCCCTCATGCCCCGTGTCTCCCTTCTTTCCCCCCGCTCATGCCCCGTGTCTCCCTTCTTTCCCCCTCACCCCCCACTCATGCCCCGTGTCTCCCTTCTTCCTCACCCACCCCCCGCTCATACCCCGTGTCTCCCTTCTTTCCCCCCAACCCCCCACTCATGAACTATGTCTCCCTTCTCCCCCCCACCCCCTGCTCATGCCCCATGTCTTCCTTCTTCCCCCTCACCCCCCGCTCATGCCCCGTGTCTCCCTTCTTTCGCCCCACCACCCTCTCATGCCCCGTGTCTCCCTTCTGTCCCCCCCACCCTAGCTCATGCCCCGTGCCTCTTTACTGCTCCCCACACCCCCCGCTCATGCCCCGTGTCTCCCTCCTGTACCGCCCACCCTCCGCTCATGCCCCGTGTCTCCCTCATGTTACCCCCCACCCCGTTCATGCCCCATGTCTCCCTCCTGTTCTCCCCCCACCCCCCGCTCATGCCCGGTGTCCCCCCACCCCCCGCTCATGCCCCGTGTCCACCACACCTCCCGCTCATGCCCCATGTCTGCCCTGTTCCCCCCACCCCCGCTCATGCCCCGTGTCTTCCCCACCCCCCGCTCATGCCCCGTGTCTGCCCTGTTCCCCACACCCCCTGCTCATGCCCTGTTTCTCTGTCGTGTTACCCACCACCCGCTCATGCTCCGTGTCTGTCTCCCTCCTTTTCCCCCCACCACCCGCTCATGGCCCGTGTCTCCCCTGTTCACCCCCATCCCCCGATCATGCCATATGTCTCCCTTCTTTCCCCCCACCCCCCGCTCATTCTCCGTGTCTCCCTTCTTTCCCCACTCCACCCCCCGCTCATGCCCCGTGTCTCCCTTCTTTCCACCTCCCCACCCCCCGCTCATGCCCCGTGTCTCCCTTCTTTCCCACCTCACCCCCTGCTCATGCCCCGTGTCTCCCTTCTTTCGCCCCCCAGCCCCCGCTCAAACCCCATGTCTGCCCTGGTCCCCCCATCTCTGCTCATGCCCATTTCTCCCTCTTGTTCCCCTACACCCCGCTCATGCCCTGTGTCCCCCTCGTGTACACCCCGCCCCCCGCTCATGCCCCCTGTCTCCCTCCTGTCCCGCCCACCCCCGCTCATGCCCCGTGTCTCTTTCCTGTTCCCCCCACCCCCCGCTCATGCCCCGTGTCTCCCTTCTGTACCCCCCACCACCTGCTCATGCCCTGTGTCTCCCTCCTGTCCCCCAACTCCCGCTCATGCCCCGTGTCTCCCTTCTTTCCCACCTCACCCCCCGCTCATGCCCTGTGTCTCCCTTCTTTCGCCCCCCACCCCCCACTCATGCCCAGTGTCTCCCCTGTTCACCCCCAACCCCCGCTCATGCCCCGTGTCTCCCCTGTTCCCCCACCCGCTCATGCCTCGTGTCTCCCTTCTTTCCCCCCCACCCCCCGCTCATGCCCCATGTCTCCCTCGTGTTCCCCCCAACCCCTGCTCATGCCCCGTGACACCCTTGTGTTAGCCCCACCCCCCGCTCATGCCCCGTGTCTGTCCTGTTCCCCCACCCCCTGCATCTCGCTCCTGTACCCCCCATCCCCCGCTCATGCCCCGTGTCTGCCCTGTTCTCCCCACCCCTCGCTCATGCCCTGTGTCTCCCTCCTGTTCCCCCCAACCCCCTGTTCATGGCCCGTGTATCCCTCCTGTTCCCCCACCCCCCGCTCATGCCACGTGTCTCCCACATGTACCCCCCAACCCCGCTCATGCCCCGTGTCTCTCTCTCCCTCGTGTACCCCCCGCTCTTGCCCTGTGTCCCCCCACCCCCCGCTCATGCCCCATGTCTGCCCTGTTCCCCCCACTCCCGCTCATGCCCGTGTCTCCGTCATGTCACCCCACCCGCCGCTCATGCCCCGTGTCTCCCTCGTGTTTCCCCCCACCCCCCGCTCATGCCCCGTGTCTCCCCTGTTCACCCCCACCCCCTGCTCATGCTCCGTGTCTGTTTCCCTCCTTTTCCCCCACCCCCCGCTCATGGCCCGTGTTTCCCCTGTTCATCCCCACCCCCCGCTCATGCCCCGTGTCACCCTTCTTCCCCCCACCCCCTGCTCATGCCCCGTGTCTCCCTTCTTTCCACCCCCCCACCCCCCGCTCATGCCCCGTGTCTCCCTTCTTTCCTCCTCCACCCCCTGCTCATGCCCCATGTCTCCCTTCTTTCCCCCACCCCCTGCTCATGCCCCGTGTCTCCCTTCTTTCCCCCCCACCCCCCACTCATGCCCCGTGTCTCCCTTCTACCTCACCGACCCCCAGCTCATACCCCGTGTCTCCCTTCTTTCCCCCAACCCCCCACTCATGACCCGTGTCTCCCTTCTCCCCCCCCACCCCCTGCTCATGCCCCATGTCTTCCTTCTTCCTCCTCACCCCCGCTCATGCCCCGTGTCCCCCTTCTTTCGCCCCCCTGCTCATGCCCCGTGTCTCCCCTGTTTACCACCAAACCCTGCTCATGCCCCGTGTCTCCCTTCTTTCCCCCACCACCCGCTCATGCCCCGTGTCTCCCTTCTGTCCCCCCCACCCCAGCTCATGCCCCGTGCCTCTTTCCTGCTCCCCACACCCCCCTCATGCCCCGTGTCTCCCTCCTGTACCCCCCACCACCCGCTCATGCCCCGTGTCTCGCTCCTGTCCCCCTCATCCCCCGTGTATCCCTTCTTTCGCCTCCCACCCCCCGCTCATGCCCCGTGTCTAACCTGTTCACCCCCAACCCCCGCTCATGCCCCGTGTCTCCCCTGTTCCCCCACCCCCGCTCATGCCCCGTGTCTCCCTTCTTTCCCCCCCACCCCCGTTCATGCCCCGTGTCTCCCTCGTGTTCCCCCCAACCCCCGCTCATGCCCCGTGCCGCCCTCCTGTTAGCCCCACCCCCGCTCATGCCCCGTGTCTGCCCTGTTCCCCCCACCCCCTGCATCTCCCTCCTGTACCCCCCATCCCCCGCTCATGCCCCGTGTCTGCCCTGTTCCCCCACCCCTCGCTCATGCCCTGTGTCTCCCTCCTGTTCCCCCCACCCCCTGTTCATGCCCGTGTATCCCTCCTGTTCCCCCACCCCCCGCTCATGCCCCGTGTCTCCCACATGTACCCCCCACCCCCGCTCATGCCCCGTGTCTCTCTCTCTCCCTCGTGTACCCTCCGCTCATGCCCCGTGTCCACCCCACCCCCCGCTCATGCCCCATATCTGCCCTGTTCCCCCCACCCCCACTCATGCCCGTGTCTCCGTCATGTCACCCCCACCCGCCGCTCATACCCCGTGTCTCCCTCGTGTTTCCCCCCACCCCCGCTCATGCCCCGTGTCTCCCCTGTTCACCCCCACCCCCTGCTCATGCTCCGTGTCTGTTTCCCTCCTTTTCCCCCACCCCCGCTCATGGCCCGTGTTTCCCCTGTTCACCCCCACCCCCCGCTCATGCCCCGTGTCACCCTTCTTTCCCCCCACCCCCCGCTCATGCCCCGTGTCTCCCTTCTTTACACCCCCCCACCCCCCGCTCATGCCCCGTGTCTCCCTTCTTTCCCCCCTCCACCCCCTGCTCATGCCCCATGTGTCCCTTCTTCCCTCCCAACCCCCGCACATGCCCCATGTCTCACTTCTTTCCCCCCACCCCCGCTCATGCCCCGTGTCTCACTTCTTTCCCCCCACCCCCCGCTCATGCCCCATGTCTCCCTTCTTTCCCCCCCACCCCCCTCTCATGCCCCGTGTCTCCCTTCTTCCTCACCCACCCCCCGCTCATACCCCCTGTCTCCCTTCTTTCTCCCCAACCCCCCACTCATGACCCGTGTCTCCCTTCTCCCCCCACCCCCTGCTCATGCCCCATGTCTTCCTTCTTCCCCCTCACCCCCCGCTCATGCCCCGTGTTTCCCTTCTTTCGCCCCCCTGCTCATGCCCCGTGCCTCCCCTGTTTACCACCAAACCCCGCTCATGCCCTGTGTCTCCCTTCTTTCCCCCCACCACCCGCTCATGCCCCGAGTCTCCCTTCTGTCCCCCCACCCCAGCTCATGCCCCGTGCCTCTTTCCTGCTCCCACAACCCCTGCTCATGCCCCGTGTCTCCCTCCTGTACCCCCCACGCCCCGGCTCATGCCCCGTGTCTCCCTCGTGTTACCCCCCACCCCGTTCATGCCCCATGTTTCCCTCCTGTTCCCCCCACCCCCCGCTCATGCCCGGTGTCCCCCCACCGCCCGCTCATGCCCCGTGTCCACCCCACCTCCCGCTCATGCCCCATGTCTGCCCTGTTCCCCCCACCCCCGCTCATGCCCCGTGTCTTCCCCACCCCCCGCTCATGCCCCGTGTCTGCCCTGTTCCCCAACCCCCCCGCTCATGCCCCGTTTCTCTGTCGTGTTACCCACCACCACCCGCTCATGCCCCGTGTCTCCCTCGTGTTCCCCCTGACCCCCCGCTCATGCCCTGTGTCTCCCCTGTTCACCCCCACCCCGCTCATGCTCCGTGTCTGTCTCCCTCCTTTTCCCCCACCACCCGCTCATGGCCCGTGTTTCCCCTGTTCATACCAATCCCCCGATCATGCCATATGTCTCCCTTCTTTCCCCCCACCCCCGCTCATTCCCCGTGTCTCCCTTCTTTCCCCCCTCCACCCCCCGCTCATGCCCCATGTCTCTCTTTTTTCCCCCACCACCCCCGCTCATGCCCCGTGTCTCCCTTCTTTCCACCCCCCCACCCCCCACTCATGCCCCGTGTCTCCCTTCTTTCCCACCTCACCCCCTGCTCATGCTCCGTGTCTCCCTTCTTTCGCCCCCCACCCCCCGCTCATGCCCCATGTCTGCCCTGTTCCCCCCACCCCTGCTCATGCCCCGTTTCTCCCTCTTGTTCCCCTACACCCCGCTCATGCCCTGTGTCCCCCCCGCCCCCCGCTCATGCCCCGTGTCTCCCTCGTGCACCCCCCACCCCCCGCTCATGCCCCTGTCTCCCTCCTGTCCCGCCCACCCCCGCTCATGCCCAGTGTCTCTTTCCTGTTCCCCCCATCCCACGCTCATGCCCCGTATCTCCCTTCTGTACCCCCCACCACCTGCTTATGCCCCGTGTCTCCCTCCTGTCCCCCCAACTCCCGATCATGCCCCGTGTCTCCCTTCTTTCCCACCTCACCCCCGGCTCATGCCCCGTGTCTCCATTCTTTCGCCCTCCACCCCCCACTCATGCCCAGTGTCTCCCCTGTTCAACCCCAACCCCCGCTCATGCCCCGTGTCTCCCCTGTTCCCCCACCCCCGCTCATGCCCCGTGTCTCCCTTCTTTCCCCCCCACCCCCCACTCATGCCCCGTGTCTCCCTCGTGTTCCCCCCAACCCCAGCTCATGCCCCGTGTCGCCCTTGTGTTAGCCCCACCCCCCGCTCATGCCCTCTTCCCCCACCCCCTGCATCTCGCTCCTGTACCCCCCATCCCCCGCTCATGCCCCGTGTGTGCCCTGTTCCCCCCACCCCTCGCTCATGCCCTGTGTCTCCCTCCTGTTCCTCCCACCCCCTGTTCATGGCCCATGTATCCCTCCTGTTCCCCCACCCCCCGCTCATGCCCTGTGTCTCCCACATGTACCCCCCACCCCCCGCTCATGCCCCATGTTTGCCCTGTTCCCCCAACCCCCGCTCATGCCCGTGTCTCTGTCATGTCACCCCCACCCGCCGCTCATGCCCCGTGTCTCCCTCGTGTTTCCCCCCACCCCCTGCTCATGCCCCGTGTCTCCCCTGTTCACCCCCACCCCCTGCTCATGCTCCGTGTCTGTTTCCCTCCTTTTCCCCCACCCCCTGCTCATGGCCCGTGTTTCCCCTGTTCACCCCCACCCCCCGCTCATGCCCCCTGTCACCCTTCTTTCCCCCCACCCCCCGCTCATGCCCGTGTCTCCCTTCTTTCCACCCCCCCACCCCCCGCTCATGCCCCGTGTCTCCCTTCTTTCCCCCCTCCACCCCCTGATCGTGCCCCATGTCTCCCTTCTTCCCTCCCACCCCCCGCTCATGCCCTGTGTCTCCCTTCTTTCCCACCCACCCGCCGCTCATGCCCCGTGTCTCACTTCTTTCCCCCCACCCCCGCTCATGCCCCGTGTCTCCCTTCTTTCCCCCCACCCCCCGCTCATGCCCCGTGTCTCCCTTTTTTCCCCCCGACCCCCCACTCATGCCCCGTGTCTACCCTTCTACCTCACCCACCCCCCGCTCATACCCCGTATCTCCCTTCTTTCCCCCAACCCCCCACTCATGACCCGTGTCTCCCTTCTCCCCCCCACCCCCTGCTCATGCCCCATGTCTTCCTTCTTCCCCCTCACCCCCGCTCATGCCCCGTGTCTCCCTTCTTTCGCCCCCCTGCTCATGCCCCGTGTCTCCCCTGTTTACCACCAAACCCCGCTCATGCCCCATGTCTCCCTTCTTTCCCCCCACCACCCGCTCATGCCCCGTGTCTCCGTTCTGTCCCCCCCACCCCAGCTCATGCCCCGTGCCTCTTTCCTGCTCCCCACACCCACCGCTCATGCCCCGTGTCTCCCTCCTGTACCCCCCACCACCCGCTCATGCCCCGTGTCTCCCTCCTGTCCCCCTCATCCCCCGTGTCTCCCTTCTTTCGCCCCCCACCCCCCGCTCATGCCCCGTGTCTCCCCTGTTCACCCCCAACTCCCGCTCATGCCCCGTGTCTCCCCTGTTCCCCCCCACCCCCCTATCATGCCCCGTGTCTGCCCTGTTCCCCCCACCCCCCGTGTCTCCCTCCTGTACACCCCACCCCCCGCTCATGCCCCGTGTCTGCCCTGTTCCTCCCACCCCTCGCTCATGCCCTGTGTCTCCCTCCTGTTCCCCCACCCCCGTTCATGCCCTGTGTCTCCCTCCTGTTCCCCCACCCCCGCTCATGCCCTGTGTCTCCCTCGTGTACCCCTCACCCCCGCTCATGCCCTGTGTCTCTCTCCCTTGTGTACCCCCCACCCCCCGCTCATGCCCTGTTCCCCCCACCCCCCGCTCATGCCCGTGTCTCCGTCATGTTACCCCCACCCCCCGCTCATGCCCCTTGTCTCCCTCGTGTTTCCCCCCACCCCGTGCTCGTGCCCCGTGTCTCCCCTGTTCACCCCCACCCCCTGCTCATGCTCCATGTCTGTCTCCCTCCTTTTCCCCCACCCCCCGCTCATGGCTCGTGTCTCCCTTCTTTCCCCCCACCCCCGCTCATGGCCCGTGTCTCCCCTGTTCACCCCACCCCGCTCATGCCCCGTGTCTCCGTTCTTCCCCCCCAACCCCCGCTCATGCCCCGTGTCTCCGTTCTTTCCCTCCAACCCCCGCTTATGCCCTGTGTCTCCCTTCTTCGCCCCCCACCCCCAGCTCATGCCCCGTGTCTCGCTTCTTTCCCACCTCACCCCCGCTCATGCCCTGTGTCTCCCTTCTTTCCCACCTCACCCCCCACTTATGCCCCATGTCTCCCTTCTTTCGCCCCCCACCCCCCCGCTCATGCCCCATGTCTGCCCTGTTCCCCACACCACCGCTAATGCACCGTGTCTCCCTCTTGTTCCTCCCACGCCATGCTCATGCCCCGTGTCTCCCTCGTGTACCCCCCGCACCCCGCTCATGCCCCACGTCTCCCTTCTTTCACCCCCACTGCCCGCTCATGCCCCATGTCTCCCTTCTTCCCCCAGCCCCTGCTCATGCCCCGTGTCTCCCTTCTTTCCCCCCACCCCCCGCTCATGTCCTGTATCCCCCTCGTGTACCCCCCACCCCCCGCTCATGCCCCGTGTCTCCCTCGTGTACCCCCCACCCCCGCTCATGCCCCGTGTCTCCCTTCTGTACCCCCCACCACCTGCTCATGCCCTGTGTCTCCCTCCTGTCCCCCCAACTCCCGCTCATGCCCCGTGTCTCCCTTCTTTCCCACCTCACCCCCCGCTCATGCCCCGTGTCTCCCTTCTTTCGCCCCCCACTCATGCCCAGTGTCTCCCCTGTTCACCCCCAACCCCCGCTCATGCCCCGTGTCTCACCTGTTCCCCCACCCCGCTCATGCCTCGTGTCTCCCTTCTTTCCCCCACACCCCCCGCTCATGCCCCATGTCTCCCTCGTGTTCCCCCCAACCCCTGCTCATGCCCTGTGACGCCCTTGTGTTAGCCCCACCCCCCGCTCATGCCCCGTGTCTGTCCTGTTCCCCCACCCCCTGCATCTCGCTCCTGTACCCCCCATCCCCCGCTCATGCCCCGTGTCTGCCCTGTTCTCCCCACCCCTCGCTCATGCCCTGTGTCTCCCTCCTGTTCCCCCCAACCCCCTGTTCATGGCCCGTGTATCCCTCCTGTTCCCCCACCCCCCGGTCATGCCACGTGTCTCCCACATGTACCCCCCAACCCCGCTCATGCCCCGTGTCTCTCTCTCCCTCGTGTACCCCCCGCTCTTGCCCTGTGTCCCCCCACCCCCCGCTCATGCCCCATGTCTGCCCTGTTCCCCCCACTCCCGCTCATGCCCGTGTCTCCGTCATGTCACCCCACCCGCCGCTCATGCCCCGTGTCTCCCTCGTGTTTCCCCCCACCCCCGCTCATGCCCCGTGTCTCCCCTGTTCACCCCCACCCCCCGCTCATGCCCCATGTCTGCCCTGTTCCCCCCACTCCCGCTCATGCCCGTGTCTCCGTCATGTCACCCCACCCGCCGCTCATGCCCCGTGTCTCCCTCGTGTTTCCCCCCACCCCCGCTCATGGCCCGTGTTTCCCCTGTTCATCCCCACCCCCCGCTCATGCCCCGTGTCACCCTTCATCCCCCCACCCCCCGCTCATGCCCCATGTCTCCCTTCTTTCCACCCCCCCACCCCCCGCTCATGCCCCGTGTCTCCCTTCTTTCCCCCTCCACCCCCTGCTCATGCCCCATGTCTCCCTTCTTCCCTCCCACCCCCCGCTCATGCCCTGTGTCTCCCTTCTTTCCCACCCACCCACCGCTCATGCCCCGTGTCTCACTTATTTCCCCCCACCCCCGCTCATGCCCCGTGTCTCCCTTCTTTCCCCCCACCCCCTGCTCATGCCCCGTGTCTCCCTTCTTTCCCCCCCACCCCCCACTCATGCCCCGTGTCTCCCTTCTACCTCACCGACCCCCCGCTCATACCCTGTGTCTCCCTTCTTTCCCCCCAAACCCCCACTCATGACCCGTGTCTCCCTTCTCCCCCCCACCCCCTGCTCATGCCCCATGTCTTCCTTCTTCCTCCTCACCCCCGCTCATGCCCCGTGTCTCCCTTCTTTCGCCCCCCTGTTCATGCCCCGTGTCTCCCCTGTTTACCACCAAACCCTGCTCATGCCCCCTGTCTCCCTTCTTTCCCCCACCACCCGCTCATGCCCCGTGTCTCCCTTCTGTCCCCCCCACCCCAGCTCATGCCCCGTGCCTCTTTCCTGCTCCCCACACCCCCCTCATGCCCCGTGTCTCCCTCCTGTACCCCCACCACCCGCTCATGCCCCGTGTCTCGCTCCTCTCCCCCTCATCCCCCGTGTCTCCCTTCTTTCGCCCCCCACCCCCCGCTCATGCCCCGTGTCTCCCCTGTTCACCCCCAACCCCCGCTCATGCCCCGTATCTCCCCTGTTCCCCCACCCCCGCTCATGCCCCGCGTCTCCCTTCTTTCCCCTCCACCCCCGTTCATGCCCCGTGTCTCCCTCGTGTTCCCCCCAACCCCCGCTCATGCCCCGTGTCGCCCTCCTGTTAGCCCCACCCCCCGCTCATGCCCCGTGTCTGCCTTGTTCCCCCCACCTCCTGTACCCCCCATCCCCCGCTCATGCCCCGTGTCTGCCCTGTTCCCCCACCCCTCGCTCATGCCCTGTGTCTCCCTCCTGTTCCCCCCACCCCCTGTTCATGCCCGTGTATCCCTCCTGTTCCCCCACCCCCCGCTCATGTCCCGTGTCTCCCACATGTACCCCCCACCCCCGCTCATGCCCTGTGTCTCTCTCTCTCCCTCGTGTACCCTCTGCTCATGCCCCGTGTCCCCCCCACCCCCCGCTCATGCCCCATGTCTGCCCTGTTCCCCCCACCCCCACTCATGCCCGTGTCTCCGTCATGTCACCCCCACCCGCCGCTCATACCCCGTGTCTCCCTCGTGTTTCCCCCCACCCCCCGCTCATGCCCCGTGTCTCCCCTGTTCACCCCCACCCCCTGCTCATGCTCCGTGTCTGTTTCCCTCCTTTTCCCCCACCCCCTGCTCATGGCCCGTGTTTCCCCTGTTCACCCCCACCCCCCGCTCATGCCCCGTGTCACCCTTCTTTCCCCCCACCCCCCGCTCATGCCCCGTGTCTCCCTTCTTTACACCCCCCCACCCCCCGCTCATGCCCCTTGTCTCCCTTCTTTCCCCCCTCAACCCCCTGCTCATGCCCCATGTGTCCCTTCTTCCCTCCCAGCCCCCGCACATGCCCCATGTCTCACTTCTTTTCCCCCACCCCCGCTCATGCCCCGTGTCTCACTTCTTTCCCCCCACCCCCCGCTCATGCCCCATGTCTCCCTTCTTTCCCCCCCACCCCCCTCTCATGCCCTGTGTCTCCCTTCTTCCTCACCCACCCCCCGCTCATACCCCCTGTCTCCCTTCTTTCCCCCCAACCCCCCACTCATGACCCGTGTCTCCCTTCTCCCCCCACCCCCTGCTCATGCCCCATGTCTTCCTTCTTCCCCCTCACCCCCCGCTCATGCCCCGTGTTTCCCTTCTTTCGCCCCCTGCTCATGCCCCGTGTCTTCCCTGTTTACCACCAAACCCCGCTCATGCCCCGTGTCTCCCTTATTTCCCCCCACCACCCGCTCATGCCCCGAGTCTCCCTTCTGTCCCCCCCACCCCAGCTCATGCCCCGTGCCTCTTTCCTGCTCCCACACCCCCCGCTCATGCCCCGTGTCTCCCTCCTGTACCCCCCACACCCCTGCTCATGCCCCATGTCTCCCTCGTGTTACCCCCCACCCCGTTCATGCCCCATGTTTCCCTCCTGTTCCCCCCACCCCCCGCTCATGCCCGGTGTCCCCCCACCGCCCGCTCATGCCCCGTGTCCACCCCACCTCCCGCTCATGCCCCATGTCTGCCCTGTTCCCCCCACCCCCGCTCATGCCCCGTGTCTTCCCCACCCCCCGCTCATGCCCCGTGTCTGCCCTGTTCCCCAAACCCCCCGCTCATGCCCCGTTTCTCCGTCGTGTTACCCACCACCACCCGCTCATGCCCCGTGTATCACTCGTGTTCCCCCTGACCCCCCGCTCATGCCCTGTGTCTCCCCTGTTCACCCCCACCCCCCGCTCATGCTCCGTGTCTGTCTCCCTCCTTTTCCCCCACCACCCGCTCATGGCCCGTGTCTCCCCTGTTCACCCCCATCCCCCGATCATGCCATATGTCTCCCTTCTTTCCCCCCACCCCCGCTCATTCACCGTGTCTCCCTTCTTTCCCCCCCTCCACCCCCTGCTCATGCCCCATGTCTCTCTTTTTTCCCCCACCACCCCCGCTCATGCCCCGTGTCTCCCTTCTTTCCACCCCCCCACCCCCCGCTCATGCCCCGTGTCTCCCTTCTTTCCCACCTCACCCCCTGCTCATGCTCCGTGTCTCCCTTCTTTCGCCCCCACCCCCCGCTCATGCCCCATGTCTGCCCTGTTCCCCCCACCCCTGCTCATGCCCCGTTTCTCCCTCTTGTTCCCCTACACCCCGCTCATGCCCTGTGTCCCCCCCGCCCCCCGCTCATGCCCCGTGTCTCCCTCGTGCACCCCCCACCCCCCGCTCATGCCCCTGTCTCCCTCCTATCCCGCCCACCCCCGCTCATGCCCAGTGTCTCTTTCCTGTTCCCCCCATCCCCCGCTCATGCCCCGTATCTCCCTTCTGTACCCCCCACCACCTGCTCATGCCCCTGTCTCCCTCCTGTCCCGCCCACCCCCGCTCATGCCCAGTGTCTCTTTCCTGTTCCCCCATCCCCCGCTCATGCCCCGTGTCTCCCTTCTTTCGCCCCCCTGCTCATGCCCCGTGTCTCCACTATTTACCACCAAACCCCGCTCATGCCCCGTGTCTCCCTTCTTTCCCCCCACCACCCGCTCATGCCCCGTGTCTCCGTTCTGTCCCCCCACCCCAGCTCATGCCCCGTGCCTCTTTCCTGCTCCCCACACCCACCGCTCATGCCCCGTGTCTCCCTCCTGTACCCCCCACCACCCGCTCATGCCCCGTGTCTCCCTCCTGTCCCCCTCATCCCCCGTGTCTCCCTTCTTTCTCCCCCCACCCCCCGCTCATGCCCCGTGTCTCCCCTGTTCACCCCCAACTCCCGCTCATGCCCGTGTCTCCCCTGTTCCCCCCACCCCCTCTCATGCCCCGTGTCTGCCCTGTTCCCCCCACCCCCCGTGTCTCCCTCCTGTACACCCCACCCCCCGTTCATGCCCCGTGTCTGCCCTGTTCCTCCCACCCCTCGCTCATGCCCTGTGTCTCCCTCCTGTTCCCCCACCCCCGTTCATGCCCTGTGTCTCCCTCCTGTTCCCCCACCCCCGCTCATGCCCTGTGTCTCCCTCGTGTACCCCTCACCCCCGCTCATGCCCTGTGTCTCTCTCCCTTGTGTACCCCCCACCCCCCGCTCATGCCCTGTTCCCCCCACTCCCCGCTCATGCCCGTGTCTCCGTCATGTTACCCCCAGCCCCCGCTCATGCCCCGTGTCTCCCTCGTGTTTCCCCCCACCCCGTGCTCATGCCCCGTGTCTCCCCTGTTCACCCCCACCCCCTGCTCATGCTCCATGTCTGTCTCCCTCCTTTTCCCCACCCCCCGCTCATGGCCCGTGTCTCCCTTCTTTCCCCCCACCCCCGCTCATGGCCCGTGTCTCCCCTGTTCACCCCACCCCCGCTCATGCCCCGTGTCTCCGTTCTTCCCCCCCAACCCCCGCTCATGCCCCGTGTCTCCCTTCTTTCCCCCCAACCCCCGCTTATGCCCTGTGTCTCCCTTCTTCGCCCCCCACCCCCAGCTCATGCCCCGTGTCTCGCTTCTTTCCCACCTCACCCCCGCTCATGCCCTGTGTCTCCCTTCTTTCCCACCTCACCCCCCACTTATGCCCCATGTCTCCCTTCTTTCGCCCCCCACCCCCCCGCTCATGCCCCATGTCTGCCCTGTTCCCCACACCACCGCTAATGCACCGTGTCTCCCTCTTGTTCCCCCCACGCCATGCTCATGCCCCGTGTCTCCCTCATGTACCCCCCCGCCCCCGCTCATGCCCCACGTCTCCCTTCTTTCACCCCCACTGCCCGCTCATGCCCCATGTCTCCCTTCTTCCCCCAGCCCCTGCTCATGCCCCGTGTCTCCCTTCTTTCCCCCCCACCCCCCGCTCATGCCCCGTGTCTACCTCCTGTACCCCCACCCCCTGCTCATGTCCAGTGTCTCCCTCCTGCATGCCCCATCCCCCGCTCATGCCCCGTGCTCCCTTCTTCGCCCCCCACCCCCCGCTCATGCCCCGTGTCTCCCTTCTTACCCCTCCACCTCCCGCTCATACCCTGTCTCCCTTCAACCCCCCCGCTCATGCCCCATGTCTCCCTCTCCTCACTCCACCCCCTGCTCATGCCCCGTGTCTCCCTTCTTTCCCCCGCACTCCCCGCTCATGCCCCGTGTCACCCTTCTTTCCCCCGCTCATGCCCCGTGTCTCCCTTCGTCCCCTCACCCCACTCCCCACCCCCGCTCATGCCTGCCCCATGTCTCCCTCGTGTACCCCCGTACCCCCCACTCATGCCCAGTGTCTCTGTCCCTCATGTCCCCCCACCCCCCACTCATGCCCTGTGCCCCCCCACCCCCCGCTCATGCCCCGTGTCCCCCCATCCCCCGCTCATGCCCCATGTCTACCCTGTTCCCCCCACCCCCCGCTTATGCCCCGTGTCCCTCGCACCCCCACTCATGCCCCGTGTCTGCACTGTTCCCCCCATCCCCCACGCATGCCCCGTGTCTCTGTCGTGTCACCCACCACCCCCGGCTCAGGCTCCGTGTCTCCCTCGTGTTCCCCCCACCCCCTGCTCATGCCCTGTGTCTCCCCTGTTCACCCCCACCCCCCGCTCATGCTCCATGTCTGTCTCCCTCCTTTTCCCCCCACCCCCTGCTCATGGCCTGTGTCTCCCCTGTTCACCCCTCCACCCCCTGCTCATGCCCCGTGTCTCCCTTCTTCCCCCCACCCCCTGCTCATGCCCCGTGTCTCCCTCCTGTTCCCCGCGCTCATGCCCCATGTCTCCCTTCTCCCCCCAACCCCCGCTCATGCCCCGTGTCCCCCCCACCCCCGCTCATACCCCGTGTCTGCCCTGTTCCCCCAACCCCTACTCATGCCCCATGTCTCCCTCATGTACATCCCCACCCCCCACTCATGCCCCATTTCTCCCTCCTGTCCCCCACCCCTGCTCATGCCCCTGTCTCTTTCCTGCTTTCCTGTTCCCCCACCCCCCACTCATGCCCCGTGTCTTCCTCCTGTTCCCCCACCGCTCAAGCCCCGTGTCTTCCTCTTGCCCCCCCCTCCTATGATGCCCCGTGTTGACCTCTTGTTCCCCACACCCCCCACTGATGCCCTGTTGTGTTTCAGGCCTGCTTCTACCCCTATATATGTACATCATAACATGCGATTAAATTCTAAGGAAAGTAGTGTAAGAACATCTGCGAATAGCAATATCTATAAATGTAATATCTTTAGAAAGTTAAGTTTCTCACTGTCAGTAAATAAACCCACCTGGCCTAGATATGGCAGTGAACACAAAAGAAGGGGCTAGACATGTGATGTCATTAATGATATTTGTGATGTCATCTTTGATGTCCTGGGTGTTAGTCTTAGCAATGCACGGTGGTGGCGCGAGTTATGGTTGCTTAGCTTACCATAACTGGCAAATTTCAAGGATTTTTCGGTTTTACTTGGAACCATAACGTCCCTTTAACAAAGTTGTTTCACTGAATTACATGGCCACGCTAGTGGCCATGTAGTTATTATTAAGTTGGTGTTTCCATAGGAAGAGCACTTTTTGGGCGGCTTATAACTTCGCTCCCACTGGACGAATCCTCACCAAACTTTGCAAAAAAATGTATATGGCCCACTCTGAATTTCTTTTTTCAATAGACTGAATAGGAAAAAATGTTTGCTTGCACCTACAGCCCAAACCGCTGGATGGATTTTCACCAAATTTGGACCAGGAGCAGCGGGTTGGTCCCGAAAGCGTGCTTTTGCAAATTTGGTGAAAATCCGTCCAGTAGTTTTTATTAAAATGACCAAAAAGTAGGTAAGAAAAATTAGTGATATCTTTGTTCGGTCCCCGGACACACTTCCCTATTCGCTCCGCGGACAGTGTCCTGATTGGCCCAGCGGCTTACGTCATGTCCACAGACATGCAGAGTTTTCGCTGATTGGACGTGTGAAGCGTGCAGTGCATCAGATTTTCAGCAGCACCCGCCAACTTGGATTCGCGGACATCCGCGGACGGCGAGGTGAAAGTTTGTTCAAAATGTGTATTTAGTAGAGTGTGTTGGTGTGTAGGAGTTTGGGGAAGATGGGAGGGTATGAGATAGGTTAAATGTTGTGCTTTTTTATGTGATAGACGTTCTTTTTGTGTTTGATTTGTCTGCGGACATCAAGGGTGTTCGGAAATGTTCTAAATATACTGAATGGGGGGTGTTCTGAGGAATCAATATGTGTCCGTTTTGTTCGCAAGCAAGCTGAAACTGTTCTAAGAACACTCGCGGTGTCCTGAAATGTTCGCAAATAAACAAAATGGGGGTGTTCTGAGGATGCTGTCTGTATTGTTCAGTTGCAAGCTGAATGTGTTCTAAGAACACTTGCAGTGTCCTGAAATGTTCGCAAATAAACAAAATGGGGGTGTTCTGAGGACGCTGTCCGTATTGTTCGTTGTCAAGTTGAAAGTGTTCTAAGAACTCTCGCGTTGTCCTGAAAGACGCTGTCCATATTTTTCTTTGTCAAGTTGATTGTGTTCTAAGAACACTCGTGGTGTTCTAAAATGTTCGTAGGGGGTGTCCTGAGGACGCTGTCCGTATTATTCGTTGTCAAGTTGAAAATGTTCTAAGAACTCTCGCAGTGTCCTGAAATGATCGCAAATAAACAAAATGGGTTGTCCTGAGGACGCTGTCCGTATTGTTCGTTGTCAATTTGAATGTGTTCTAAGAACACTCGTGGTGTCCTGAAATGTTCGTAGGGGGTGTCCTGAAGACGCTGTCCGTATTGTTCGTTGGCAAGTTGAATGTGTTCTAAGAACACTCGCAGTGTCCTGAAATGTTCGCAAATAAAAAATGGGGGTGTTCTGAGGACGCTGTCCGTATTGTTCTCTTGCAAGTTGAATGTGTTCTAAGAACACTTGTGGTGGCCTGAAATGTTCGTAAATAAACAAAATGGGGGTGTTCTGAGGATGCTGTCCGTTTTGTTTGTTGTCAAGTTTAAAGTGTTCTAAGAACACTCGCGGTGTCCTGAAATGTTCGTAGGGGGTGTCCTGAAGACGATGTCCGTATTGTTCTCTGGCAAGTTGAATGTGCTCTAAGAACACTCGTGGTGTCCTGAAATGTTCGTAAATAAACAAAATGGGGGTGTCCTGAGGACGCTGTCCGTATTGTTTGATGGGAAGTTGAATGTGTTCTAAGAACACGTGCGGTGTTCTGAAATGTTCGTAAATAAACAAAATGGGGGTACCCTGAGGACGCTGTCCGTATTGTTCTCTGGCAAGTTGAATGTGTTCTAAGAACACTCGCTGTGTCCTGAAATGTTCGTAAATAAACAAAATGGGGGTGTCCTGAGGACGCTGTCCGTATTGTTTGATGGGAAGTTGAATGTGTTCTAAGAACACTTGCGGTGTTCTGAAATGTTCGTAAATAAACAAAATGGGGGTGTCCTGAGGACGCTGTCCGTATTGTTCTCTGGCAAGTTGAATGTGTTCTAAGAACACTCGTGGTGTCCTGAAATGTTTGTAAATAAACAAAATGGGGGTGTCCTGAGGATGGTGTCCGTATTGTTCTCTGGTAAATTGAATGTGTTCTAAGAACACTTGTGGTGTCCTGAAATGTTCGTAAAAAAACAAAATAGGGGTGTAATGAGGACGCTGTCGATATTGTTCGCTGTGAAGTTTAAAGTGTTCTAAGAACACTTGCGGTGTCCTGAAAAGTTCGTAGGGGGTGTCCTGAAGACGCTGTCCATATTGTTCTCTGGTAAGTTGAATGTGTTCTAAGAACACTTGTGGTGTTCTGAAATGTTCGTAAATAAACAAAATGGGGGTGTCCTGAGGACGCTGTCCGTATTGTTTGATGGGAAGTTGAATGTGTTCTAAGAACACTTGCGGTGTTCTGAAATGTTCGTAAATAAACAAAATGGGGGTGTCCTGAGGACGCTGTCCGTATTGTTCTCTGGCAAGTTGAATGTGTTCTAAGAACACTCGCTGTGTCCTGAAATGTTCGTAAATAAACAAAATGGGGGTGTCCTGAGGACGCTGTCCGTATTGTTTGATGGGAAGTTGAATGTGTTCTAAAAACACTTGCGGTGTTCTGAAATGTTCGTAAATAAACAAAATGGGGGTATCCTGAGGACGCTGTCCGTATTGTTCTCTGGCAAGTTGAATGTGTTCTAAGAACACTCGTGATGTCCTGAAATGTTTGTAAATAAACAAAATGGGGGTGTCCTGAGGATGGTGTCCGTATTGTTCTCTGGTAAATTGAATGTGTTCTAAGAACACTTGTGGTGTCCTGAAATGTTCGTAAAAAAACAAAATAGGGGTGTAATGAGGACGCTGTCCATATTGTTCGCTGTGAAGTTTAAAGTGTTCTAAGAACACTTGTGGTGTCCTGAAAAGTTCGTAGGGGGTGTCCTGAAGACGCTGTCCATATTGTTCTCTGGTAAGTTGAATGTGTTCTAAGAACACTCGTGGTGTTCTGAAATGTTCGTAAATAAACAAAATGGGGGTGTCCTGAGGACGCTGTCTGTATTGTTTGATGGGAAGTTGAATGTGTTCTAAGAACACTTGCGGTGTTCTGAAATGTTCGTAAATAAACAAAATGGGGGTGTCCTGAGGACGCTGTCCGTATTGTTCTCTGGCAAGTTGAATGTGTTCTAAGAACACTTGCTGTGTCCTGAAATGTTCGTAAATAAACAAAATGGGGGTGTCCTGAGGACGCTGTCCGTATTGTTTGATGGGAAGTTGAATGTGTTCTAAGAACACTTGCGGTGTTCTGAAATGTTCGTAAATAAACAAAATGGGGGTGTCCTGAGGACGCTGTCCGTATTGTTCTCTGGCAAGTTGAATGTGTTCTAAGAACACTCGTGGTGTCCTGAAATGTTTGTAAATAAACAAAATGGGTGTGTCCTGAGGATGGTGTCCGTATTGTTCTCTGGTAAATTGAATGTGTTCTAAGAACACTTGTGGTGTCCTGAAATGTTCGTAAAAAAACAAAATAGGGGTGTAATGAGGACGCTGTTCATATTGTTCGCTGTGAAGTTTAAAGTGTTCTAAGAACACTTGCGGTGTCCTGAAAAGTTCGTAGGGGGTGTCCTGAAGACGCTGTCCATATTGTTCTCTGGTAAGTTGAATGTGTTCTAAGAACACTTGTGGTGTTCTGAAATGTTCGTAAATAAACAAAATGGGGGTGTCCTGAGGACACTGTCCGTATTGTTCGATGGGAAGTTGAATGTGTTCTAAGAAACTCGCGGTGTCCTGAAATGTTCGCAAATAAACAAAATGGGGGTGTCCTGAGGACGCTGTCAGTTTTGTTCGTTGACAAGTTGAAAGTGTTCTAAGAACACTCTTGGTGCCCTGAAATGTTCGCAAATAAAAAAATTGGGGTGTTCTGAGGATGCTGTCCGTATTGTTCTCTTGCAAGTTGAATGTGTTCTAAGAACACTTGTGGTGTCCTGAAATGTTCGTAAAAAAACAAATGGGGTGTTCTGAGGACGCTGTCTGTTTTGTTCGTTGTCAAGTTGAAAGTGTTCTAAGAACACTCTTGGTGCCCTGAAATGTTCGCAAATAACACATAAAAAAATTGGGGTGTTCTGAGGATGCTGTCCGTATTGTTCTCTTGCAAGTTGAATGTGTTCTAAGAACACTTGTGGTGTCCTGAAATGTTCGTAAATAAACAACATGGGGGTGTTCTGAGGACGCTGTCTGTTTTGTTCGTTGTCAAGTTTAAAGTGTTCTAAGAACACTTGCGGTGTCCTGAAATGTTCGTACGGGATGTCCTGAAGACGATGTCCATATTGTTCGCTGGCAAGTTGAATAGGTTCTAAGAACACTTGTTGTGTCCTGAAATGTTCATAAATAAACAAAATGGGGGTGTCCTGAGGACGCTGTCCGTATTGTTCGATGGGAAGTTGAATGTGTTCTAAGAACACTTGTGGTGTTCTGAAATGTTCGTAAATAAACAAAATGGGGGTGTCCTGAGGACGCTGTCCGTATTGTTCTCTGGCAAGTTGAATGTGTTCTAAGAACACTTGTGGTGTCCTGAAATGTTCGTAAATAAACAAAATGGGGGTGTTCTGAGGATGCTGGTCATTTTGTTCGTTGTCAAGTTTACAGTGTTCTAAGAACACTCGCGATGTCCTGAAATGTTCGTAGGGGGTGTCCTGAAGACCATGTCCGTATTGTTCTCTGGCAAGTTGAATGTGTTCTAAGAACACTCATGGTGTCCTGAAATGTTCGTAAATAAACAAAATGGGGGTGTCCTGAGGACACTGTCCGTATTGTTCGATGGGAAGTTGAATGTGTTCTAAGAACACTTGCGGTGCTCTGAAATGTTCGTAAATAAACAAAATGGGGGTGTCCTGAGGACGCTGTCCGTATTGTTCTCTGGCAAGTTGAATGTGTTCTAAGAGCACTTGTGGTGTCCTGAAATGTTCATAAAAAACAAAATAGGGGTGTTCTGAGGACGCTGTCCATATTGTTCGTTGTGAAGTTTAAAGTGTTCTAAGAACACTCGCGATGTCCTGAAATGTTCGTAGGGGGTGTCCTGAAGACGCTGTCCGTATTGTTCTCTGGTAAGTTGAATGTGTTCTAAGAACACTCGTGGTGTTCTGAAATGTTCGTAAATAAACAAAATGGGGGTGTCCTGAGGACGCTGTCCGTATTGTTTGATGGGAAGTTGAATGTGTTCTAAGAACACTTGCGGTGTTCTGAAATGTTCGTAAATAAACAAAATGGGGGTGTCCTGAGGACGCTGTCCGTATTGTTCTCTGGCAAGTTGAATGTGTTCTAAGAACACTCGTGGTGTCCTGAAATGTTTGTAAATAAACAAAATGGGGGTGTCCTGAGGATGGTGTCCGTATTGTTCTCTGGTAAATTGAATGTGTTCTAAGAACACTTGTGGTGTCCTGAAATGTTCGTAAAAAAACAAAATAGGGGTGTAATGAGGACGCTGTCCATATTGTTCGCTGTGAAGTTTAAAGTGTTCTAAGAACACTTGCGGTGTCCTGAAAAGTTCGTAGGGGGTGTCCTGAAGACGCTGTCCATATTGTTCTCTGGTAAGTTGAATGTGTTCTAAGAACACTCGTGGTGTCCTGAAATGTTCGTAAATAAACAAAATGGGGGTGTCCTGAGGACGCTGTCCGTATTGTTTGATGGGAAGTTGAATGTGTTCTAAGAACACGTGCGGTGTTCTGAAATGTTCGTAAATAAACAAAATGGGGGTACCCTGAGGACGCTGTCCGTATCGTTCTCTGGCAAGTTGAATGTGTTCTAAGAACACTCGCTGTGTCCTGAAATGTTCGTAAATAAACAAAATGGGGGTGTCCTGAGGACGCTGTCCGTATTGTTTGATGGGAAGTTGAATGTGTTCTAAGAACACTTGCGGTGTTCTGAAATGTTCGTAAATAAACAAAATGGGGGTGTCCTGAGGACGCTGTCCGTATTGTTCTCTGGCAAGTTGAATGTGTTCTAAGAACACTCGTGGTGTCCTGAAATGTTTGTAAATAAACAAAATGGGGGTGTCCTGAGGATGGTGTCCGTATTGTTCTCTGGTAAATTGAATGTGTTCTAAGAACACTTGTGGTGTCCTGAAATGTTCGTAAAAAAACAAAATAGGGGTGTAATGAGGACGCTGTCGATATTGTTCGCTGTGAAGTTTAAAGTGTTCTAAGAACACTTGCGGTGTCCTGAAAAGTTCGTAGGGGGTGTCCTGAAGACGCTGTCCATATTGTTCTCTGGTAAGTTGAATGTGTTCTAAGAACACTTGTGGTGTTCTGAAATGTTCGTAAATAAACAAAATGGGGGTGTCCTGAGGACGCTGTCCGTATTGTTTGATGGGAAGTTGAATGTGTTCTAAGAACACTTGCGGTGTTCTGAAATGTTCGTAAATAAACAAAATGGGGGTGTCCTGAGGACGCTGTCCGTATTGTTCTCTGGCAAGTTGAATGTGTTCTAAGAACACTCGCTGTGTCCTGAAATGTTCGTAAATAAACAAAATGGGGGTGTCCTGAGGACGCTGTCCGTATTGTTTGATGGGAAGTTGAATGTGTTCTAAAAACACTTGCGGTGTTCTGAAATGTTCGTAAATAAACAAAATGGGGGTATCCTGAGGACGCTGTCCGTATTGTTCTCTGGCAAGTTGAATGTGTTCTAAGAACACTCGTGGTGTCCTGAAATGTTTGTAAATAAACAAAATGGGGGTGTCCTGAGGATGGTGTCCGTATTGTTCTCTGGTAAATTGAATGTGTTCTAAGAACACTTGTGGTGTCCTGAAATGTTCGTAAAAAAACAAAATAGGGGTGTAATGAGGACGCTGTCCATATTGTTCGCTGTGAAGTTTAAAGTGTTCTAAGAACACTTGTGGTGTCCTGAAAAGTTCGTAGGGGGTGTCCTGAAGACGCTGTCCATATTGTTCTCTGGTAAGTTGAATGTGTTCTAAGAACACTCGTGGTGTTCTGAAATGTTCGTAAATAAACAAAATGGGGGTGTCCTGAGGACGCTGTCTGTATTGTTTGATGGGAAGTTGAATGTGTTCTAAGAACACTTGCGGTGTTCTGAAATGTTCGTAAATAAACAAAATGGGGGTGTCCTGAGGACGCTGTCCGTATTGTTCTCTGGCAAGTTGAATGTGTTCTAAGAACACTTGCTGTGTCCTGAAATGTTCGTAAATAAACAAAATGGGGGTGTCCTGAGGACGCTGTCCGTATTGTTTGATGGGAAGTTGAATGTGTTCTAAGAACACTTGCGGTGTTCTGAAATGTTCGTAAATAAACAAAATGGGGGTGTCCTGAGGACGCTGTCCGTATTGTTCTCTGGCAAGTTGAATGTGTTCTAAGAACACTCGTGGTGTCCTGAAATGTTTGTAAATAAACAAAATGGGTGTGTCCTGAGGATGGTGTCCGTATTGTTCTCTGGTAAATTGAATGTGTTATAAGAACACTTGTGGTGTCCTGAAATGTTCGTAAAAAAACAAAATAGGGGTGTAATGAGGACGCTGTCCATATTGTTCGCTGTGAAGTTTAAAGTGTTCTAAGAACACTTGCGGTGTCCTGAAAAGTTCGTAGGGGGTGTCCTGAAGACGCTGTCCATATTGTTCTCTGGTAAGTTGAATGTGTTCTAAGAACACTTGTGGTGTTCTGAAATGTTCGTAAATAAACAAAATGGGGGTGTCCTGAGGACACTGTCCGTATTGTTCGATGGGAAGTTGAATGTGTTCTAAGAAACTCGCGGTGTCCTGAAATGTTCGCAAATAAACAAAATGGGGGTGTCCTGAGGACGCTGTCAGTTTTGTTCGTTGACAAGTTGAAAGTGTTCTAAGAACACTCTTGGTGCCCTGAAATGTTCGCAAATAAAAAAATTGGGGTGTTCTGAGGATGCTGTCCGTATTGTTCTCTTGCAAGTTGAATGTGTTCTAAGAACACTTGTGGTGTCCTGAAATGTTCGTAAAAAAACAAATGGGGTGTTCTGAGGACGCTGTCTGTTTTGTTCGTTGTCAAGTTGAAAGTGTTCTAAGAACACTCTTGGTGCCCTGAAATGTTCGCAAATAACACATAAAAAAATTGGGGTGTTCTGAGGATGCTGTCCGTATTGTTCTCTTGCAAGTTGAATGTGTTCTAAGAACACTTGTGGTGTCCTGAAATGTTCGTAAATAAACAACATGGGGGTGTTCTGAGGACGCTGTCTGTTTTGTTCGTTGTCAAGTTTAAAGTGTTCTAAGAACACTTGCGGTGTCCTGAAATGTTCGTACGGGATGTCCTGAAGACGATGTCCATATTGTTCGCTGGCAAGTTGAATAGGTTCTAAGAACACTTGTTGTGTCCTGAAATGTTCATAAATAAACAAAATGGGGGTGTCCTGAGGACGCTGTCCGTATTGTTCGATGGGAAGTTGAATGTGTTCTAAGAACACTTGTGGTGTTCTGAAATGTTCGTAAATAAACAAAATGGGGGTGTCCTGAGGACGCTGTCCGTATTGTTCTCTGGCAAGTTGAATGTGTTCTAAGAACACTTGTGGTGTCCTGAAATGTTCGTAAATAAACAAAATGGGGGTGTTCTGAGGATGCTGGTCATTTTGTTCGTTGTCAAGTTTACAGTGTTCTAAGAACACTCGCGATGTCCTGAAATGTTCGTAGGGGGTGTCCTGAAGACCATGTCCGTATTGTTCTCTGGCAAGTTGAATGTGTTCTAAGAACACTCATGGTGTCCTGAAATGTTCGTAAATAAACAAAATGGGGGTGTCCTGAGGACACTGTCCGTATTGTTCGATGGGAAGTTGAATGTGTTCTAAGAACACTTGCGGTGCTCTGAAATGTTCGTAAATAAACAAAATGGGGGTGTCCTGAGGACGCTGTCCGTATTGTTCTCTGGCAAGTTGAATGTGTTCTAAGAGCACTTGTGGTGTCCTGAAATGTTCATAAAAAACAAAATAGGGGTGTTCTGAGGACGCTGTCCATATTGTTCGTTGTGAAGTTTAAAGTGTTCTAAGAACACTCGCGGTGTCCTGAAATGTTCGTAGGGGGTGTCCTGAAGACGCTGTCCGTATTGTTCTCTGGTAAGTTGAATGTGTTCTAAGAACACTCGTGGTGTTCTGAAATGTTCGTAAATAAACAAAATGGGGGTGTCCTGAGGACGCTGTCCGTATTGTTTGATGGGAAGTTGAATGTGTTCTAAGAACACTTGCGGTGTTCTGAAATGTTCGTAAATAAACAAAATGGGGGTGTCCTGAGGACGCTGTCCGTATTGTTCTCTGGCAAGTTGAATGTGTTCTAAGAACACTCGTGGTGTCCTGAAATGTTTGTAAATAAACAAAATGGGGGTGTCCTGAGGATGGTGTCCGTATTGTTCTCTGGTAAATTGAATGTGTTCTAAGAACACTTGTGGTGTCCTGAAATGTTCGTAAAAAAACAAAATAGGGGTGTAATGAGGACGCTGTCCATATTGTTCGCTGTGAAGTTTAAAGTGTTCTAAGAACACTTGCGGTGTCCTGAAAAGTTCGTAGGGGGTGTCCTGAAGACGCTGTCCATATTGTTCTCTGGTAAGTTGAATGTGTTCTACGAACACTCGTGGTGTTCTGAAATGTTCGTAAATAAACAAAATGGGGGTGTCCTGAGGACGCTGTCCGTATTGTTTGATGGGAAGTTGAATGTGTTCTAAGAACACTTGCGGTGTTCTGAAATGTTCGTAAATAAACAAAATGGGGGTGTCCTGAGGACGCTGTCCGTATTGTTCTCTGGCAAGTTGAATGTGTTCTAAGAACACTCGCTGTGTCCTGAAATGTTCGTAAATAAACAAAATGGGGGTGTCCTGAGGACGCTGTCCGTATTGTTTGATGGGAAGTTGAATGTGTTCTAAGAACACTTGCGGTGTTCTGAAATGTTCGTAAATAAACAAAATGGGGGTGTCCTGAGGACGCTGTCCGTATTGTTCTCTGGCAAGTTGAATGTGTTCTAAGAACACTCGTGGTGTCCTGAAATGTTTGTAAATAAACAAAATGGGGGTGTCCTGAGGATGGTGTCCGTATTGTTCTCTGGTAAATTGAATGTGTTCTAAGAACACTTGTGGTGTCCTGAAATGTTCGTAAAAAAACAAAATAGGGGTGTAATGAGGACGCTGTCCATATTGTTCGCTGTGAAGTTTAAAGTGTTCTAAGAACACTTGCGGTGTCCTGAAAAGTTCGTAGGGGGTGTCCTGAAGACGCTGTCCATATTGTTCTCTGGTAAGTTGAATGTGTTCTAAGAACACTCGTGGTGTTCTGAAATGTTCGTAAATAAACAAAATGGGGGTGTCCTGAGGACACTGTCCGTATTGTTCGATGGGAAGTTGAATGTGTTCTAAGAAACTCGCGGTGTCCTGAAATGTTCGCAAATAAACAAAATGGGGGTGTCCTGAGGACGCTGTCAGTTTTGTTCGTTGACAAGTTGAAAGTGTTCTAAGAACACTCTTGGTGCCCTGAAATGTTCGCAAATAAAAAAATTGGGGTGTTCTGAGGATGCTGTCCGTATTGTTCTCTTGCAAGTTGAATGTGTTCTAAGAACACTTGTGGTGTCCTGAAATGTTCGTAAAAAAACAAATGGGGTGTTCTGAGGACGCTGTCTGTTTTGTTCGTTGTCAAGTTGAAAGTGTTCTAAGAACACTCTTGGTGCCCTGAAATGTTCGCAAATAACAAATAAAAAAATTGGGGTGTTCTGAGGATGCTGTCCGTATTGTTCTCTTGCAAGTTGAATGTGTTCTAAGAACACTTGTGGTGTCCTGAAATGTTCGTAAATAAACAACATGGGGGTGTTCTGAGGACGCTGTCTGTTTTGTTCGTTGTCAAGTTTAAAGTGTTCTAAGAACACTTGCGGTGTCCTGAAATGTTCGTACGGGGTGTCCTGAAGACGATGTCCATATTGTTCGCTGGCAAGTTGAATAGGTTCTAAGAACACTCGTTGTGTCCTGAAATGTTCATAAATAAACAAAATGGGGGTGTCCTGAGGACGCTGTCCGTAGTGTTCGATGGGAAGTTGAATGTGTTCTAAGAACACTTGTGGTGTTCTGAAATGTTCGTAAATAAACAAAATGGGGGTGTCCTGAGGACGCTGTCCGTATTGTTCTCTGGCAAGTTGAATGTGTTCTAAGAACACTTGTGGTGTCCTGAAATGTTCGTAAATAAACAAAATGGGGGTGTTCTGAGGATGCTGGTCATTTTGTTCGTTGTCAAGTTTACAGTGTTCTAAGAACACTCGCGATGTCCTGAAATGTTCGTAGGGGGTGTCCTGAAGACCATGTCCGTATTGTTCTCTGGCAAGTTGAATGTGTTCTAAGAACACTCATGGTGTCCTGAAATGTTCGTAAATAAACAAAATGGGGGTGTCCTGAGGACACTGTCCGTATTGTTCGATGGGAAGTTGAATGTGTTCTAAGAACACTTGCGGTGCTCTGAAATGTTCGTAAATAAACAAAATGGGGGTGTCCTGAGGACGCTGTCCGTATTGTTCTCTGGCAAGTTGAATGTGTTCTAAGAGCACTCGTGGTGTCCTGAAATGTTCATAAAAAACAAAATAGGGGTGTTCTGAGGACGCTGTCCATATTGTTCGTTGTGAAGTTTAAAGTGTTCTAAGAACACTCGCGGTGTCCTGAAATGTTCGTAGGGGGTGTCCTGAAGACGCTGTCCGTATTGTTCTCTGGTAAATTGAATGTGTTCTAAGAACAGTTGTGGTGTCCTGAAATGTTCGTAAATAAACAAAATGGGGGTGTCCTGAGGAAGCTGTCCGTATTGTTCGATGGGAAGTTGAATGTGTTCTAAGAAACTCGCAGTGTCCTGAAATGTTCGCAAATAAACAAAATGGGGGTGTCCTGAGGAAGCTCTCCGTATTGTTCGTTGACAAGTTGAAAGTGTTCTAAGAACACTCGCGGTGTCCTGAATGTTCATAGGGGTGTCCTGAAGACGCTGTCCGTATTGTTCGCTGGCAAGTTGAATGTGTTCTAAGAACACTCGCAGTGTCCTGAAATGTTTGCAAATAAAAAATGGGGGTGTTCTAAGGACGCTGTCCGTATTGTTCTCTTGCAAGTTGAATGTGTTCTAAGAACACTTGTGGTGTCCTGAAATGTTCATAAATAAACAAAATGGGGGTGTTCTGAGGATGCTGTCCGTTTTGTTTGTTGTCAAGTTTAAAGTGTTCTAGGAACACTCGCGGTGTCCGAGAAATGTTCGTAGGGGGTGTCCTGACGACGATGTCCGTATTGTTCTCTGGCAAGTTGAATGTGCTCTAAGAACACTTGTGGTGTCCTGAAATGTTCGTAAATAAACAAAATGGGCGTGTCCTGAGGACGCTGTCCGTATTGTTTGATGGGAAGTTGAATGTGTTCTAAGAACACTTGCGGTGTTCTGAAATGTTCGTAAATGAACAAAATGGGGGTGTCCTGAGGACGCTGTCCGTATTGTTCTCTGGCAAGTTGAATGTGTTCTAAGAACACTCGTTGTGTCCTGAAATGTTCGTAAATAAACAAAATGGGGGTGTCCTGAGGACGCTGTCAGTTTTGTTCGTTGACAAGTTGAAAGTGTTCTAAGAACACTCTTGGTGCCCTGAAATGTTCGCAAATAAAAAAATTGGGGTGTTCTGAGGATGCTGTCCGTATTGTTCTCTTGCAAGTTGAATGTGTTCTAAGAACACTTGTGGTGTCCTGAAATGTTCGTAAAAAAACAAATGGGGTGTTCTGAGGACGCTGTCTGTTTTGTTCGTTGTCAAGTTGAAAGTGTTCTAAGAACACTCTTGGTGCCCTGAAATGTTCGCAAATAACAAATAAAAAAATTGGGGTGTTCTGAGGATGCTGTCCGTATTGTTCTCTTGCAAGTTGAATGTGTTCTAAGAACACTTGTGGTGTCCTGAAATGTTCGTAAATAAACAACATGGGGGTGTTCTGAGGACGCTGTCTGTTTTGTTCGTTGTCAAGTTTAAAGTGTTCTAAGAACACTTGCGGTGTCCTGAAATGTTCGTACGGGGTGTCCTGAAGACGATGTCCATATTGTTCGCTGGCAAGTTGAATAGGTTCTAAGAACACTCGTTGTGTCCTGAAATGTTCATAAATAAACAAAATGGGGGTGTCCTGAGGACGCTGTCCGTAGTGTTCGATGGGAAGTTGAATGTGTTCTAAGAACACTTGTGGTGTTCTGAAATGTTCGTAAATAAACAAAATGGGGGTGTCCTGAGGACGCTGTCCGTATTGTTCTCTGGCAAGTTGAATGTGTTCTAAGAACACTTGTGGTGTCCTGAAATGTTTGTAAATAAACAAAATGGGGGTGTTCTGAGGATGCTGGTCATTTTGTTCGTTGTCAAGTTTACAGTGTTCTAAGAACACTCGCGATGTCCTGAAATGTTCGTAGGGGGTGTCCTGAAGACCATGTCCGTATTGTTCTCTGGCAAGTTGAATGTGTTCTAAGAACACTCATGGTGTCCTGAAATGTTCGTAAATAAACAAAATGGGGGTGTCCTGAGGACACTGTCCGTATTGTTCGATGGGAAGTTGAATGTGTTCTAAGAACACTTGCGGTGCTCTGAAATGTTCGTAAATAAACAAAATGGGGGTGTCCTGAGGACGCTGTCCGTATTGTTCTCTGGCAAGTTGAATGTGTTCTAAGAGCACTCGTGGTGTCCTGAAATGTTCATAAAAAACAAAATAGGGGTGTTCTGAGGACGCTGTCCATATTGTTCGTTGTGAAGTTTAAAGTGTTCTAAGAACACTCGCGGTGTCCTGAAATGTTCGTAGGGGGTGTCCTGAAGACGCTGTCCGTATTGTTCTCTGGTAAATTGAATGTGTTCTAAGAACAGTTGTGGTGTCCTGAAATGTTCGTAAATAAACAAAATGGGGGTGTCCTGAGGAAGCTGTCCGTATTGTTCGATGGGAAGTTGAATGTGTTCTAAGAAACTCGCAGTGTCCTGAAATGTTCGCAAATAAACAAAATGGGGGTGTCCTGAGGAAGCTCTCCGTATTGTTCGTTGACAAGTTGAAAGTGTTCTAAGAACACTCGCGGTGTCCTGAATGTTCATAGGGGTGTCCTGAAGACGCTGTCCGTATTGTTCGCTGGCAAGTTGAATGTGTTCTAAGAACACTCGCAGTGTCCTGAAATGTTTGCAAATAAAAAATGGGGGTGTTCTAAGGACGCTGTCCGTATTGTTCTCTTGCAAGTTGAATGTGTTCTAAGAACACTTGTGGTGTCCTGAAATGTTCATAAATAAACAAAATGGGGGTGTTCTGAGGATGCTGTCCGTTTTGTTTGTTGTCAAGTTTAAAGTGTTCTAGGAACACTCGCGGTGTCCGAGAAATGTTCGTAGGGGGTGTCCTGACGACGATGTCCGTATTGTTCTCTGGCAAGTTGAATGTGCTCTAAGAACACTCGTGGTGTCCTGAAATGTTCGTAAATAAACAAAATGGGCGTGTCCTGAGGACGCTGTCCGTATTGTTTGATGGGAAGTTGAATGTGTTCTAAGAACACTTGCGGTGTTCTGAAATGTTCGTAAATGAACAAAATGGGGGTGTCCTGAGGACGCTGTCCGTATTGTTCTCTGGCAAGTTGAATGTGTTCTAAGAACACTCGTTGTGTCCTGAAATGTTCGTAAATAAACAAAATGGGGGTGTCCTGAGGACGCTGTCAGTTTTGTTCGTTGACAAGTTGAAAGTGTTCTAAGAACACTCTTGGTGCCCTGAAATGTTCGCAAATAAAAAAATTGGGGTGTTCTGAGGATGCTGTCCGTATTGTTCTCTTGCAAGTTGAATGTGTTCTAAGAACACTTGTGGTGTCCTGAAATGTTCGTAAAAAAACAAATGGGGTGTTCTGAGGACGCTGTCTGTTTTGTTCGTTGTCAAGTTGAAAGTGTTCTAAGAACACTCTTGGTGCCCTGAAATGTTCGCAAATAACAAATAAAAAAATTGGGGTGTTCTGAGGATGCTGTCCGTATTGTTCTCTTGCAAGTTGAATGTGTTCTAAGAACACTTGTGGTGTCCTGAAATGTTCGTAAATAAACAACATGGGGGTGTTCTGAGGACGCTGTCTGTTTTGTTCGTTGTCAAGTTTAAAGTGTTCTAAGAACACTTGCGGTGTCCTGAAATGTTCGTACGGGGTGTCCTGAAGACGATGTCCATATTGTTCGCTGGCAAGTTGAATAGGTTCTAAGAACACTCGTTGTGTCCTGAAATGTTCATAAATAAACAAAATGGGGGTGTCCTGAGGACGCTGTCCGTAGTGTTCGATGGGAAGTTGAATGTGTTCTAAGAACACTTGTGGTGTTCTGAAATGTTCGTAAATAAACAAAATGGGGGTGTCCTGAGGACGCTGTCCGTATTGTTCTCTGGCAAGTTGAATGTGTTCTAAGAACACTTGTGGTGTCCTGAAATGTTCGTAAATAAACAAAATGGGGGTGTTCTGAGGATGCTGGTCATTTTGTTCGTTGTCAAGTTTACAGTGTTCTAAGAACACTCGCGATGTCCTGAAATGTTCGTAGGGGGTGTCCTGAAGACCATGTCCGTATTGTTCTCTGGCAAGTTGAATGTGTTCTAAGAACACTCATGGTGTCCTGAAATGTTCGTAAATAAACAAAATGGGGGTGTCCTGAGGACACTGTCCGTATTGTTCGATGGGAAGTTGAATGTGTTCTAAGAACACTTGCGGTGCTCTGAAATGTTCGTAAATAAACAAAATGGGGGTGTCCTGAGGACGCTGTCCGTATTGTTCTCTGGCAAGTTGAATGTGTTCTAAGAGCACTCGTGGTGTCCTGAAATGTTCATAAAAAACAAAATAGGGGTGTTCTGAGGACGCTGTCCATATTGTTCGTTGTGAAGTTTAAAGTGTTCTAAGAACACTCGCGGTGTCCTGAAATGTTCGTAGGGGGTGTCCTGAAGACGCTGTCCGTATTGTTCTCTGGTAAATTGAATGTGTTCTAAGAACAGTTGTGGTGTCCTGAAATGTTCGTAAATAAACAAAATGGGGGTGTCCTGAGGAAGCTGTCCGTATTGTTCGATGGGAAGTTGAATGTGTTCTAAGAAACTCGCAGTGTCCTGAAATGTTCGCAAATAAACAAAATGGGGGTGTCCTGAGGAAGCTGTCCGTATTGTTCGTTGACAAGTTGAAAGTGTTCTAAGAACACTCGCGGTGTCCTGAATGTTCATAGGGGTGTCCTGAAGACGCTGTCCGTATTGTTCGCTGGCAAGTTGAATGTGTTCTAAGAACACTCGCAGTGTCCTGAAATGTTTGCAAATAAAAAATGGGGGTGTTCTAAGGACGCTGTCCGTATTGTTCTCTTGCAAGTTGAATGTGTTCTAAGAACACTTGTGGTGTCCTGAAATGTTCATAAATAAACAAAA
This sequence comes from Ambystoma mexicanum, assembly GCF_040938575.1. Lineage (NCBI taxonomy): Eukaryota > Metazoa > Chordata > Amphibia > Caudata > Ambystomatidae > Ambystoma > Ambystoma mexicanum. The sequence continues at coordinate 1,550,057,248 of NC_090929.1, forward strand.
TGGGGGTGTTCTGAGGATGCTGTCCGTTTTGTTTGTTGTCAAGTTTAAAGTGTTCTAGGAACACTCGCGGTGTCCGAGAAATGTTCGTAGGGGGTGTCCTGACGACGATGTCCGTATTGTTCTCTGGCAAGTTGAATGTGCTCTAAGAACACTCGTGGTGTCCTGAAATGTTCGTAAATAAACAAAATGGGCGTGTCCTGAGGACGCTGTCCGTATTGTTTGATGGGAAGTTGAATGTGTTCTAAGAACACTTGCGGTGTTCTGAAATGTTCGTAAATGAACAAAATGGGGGTGTCCTGAGGACGCTGTCCGTATTGTTCTCTGGCAAGTTGAATGTGTTCTAAGAACACTCGTTGTGTCCTGAAATGTTCGTAAATAAACAAAATGGGGGTGTCCTGAGGACGCTGTCAGTTTTGTTCGTTGACAAGTTGAAAGTGTTCTAAGAACACTCTTGGTGCCCTGAAATGTTCGCAAATAAAAAAATTGGGGTGTTCTGAGGATGCTGTCCGTATTGTTCTCTTGCAAGTTGAATGTGTTCTAAGAACACTTGTGGTGTCCTGAAATGTTCGTAAAAAAACAAATGGGGTGTTCTGAGGACGCTGTCTGTTTTGTTCGTTGTCAAGTTGAAAGTGTTCTAAGAACACTCTTGGTGCCCTGAAATGTTCGCAAATAACAAATAAAAAAATTGGGGTGTTCTGAGGATGCTGTCCGCATTGTTCTCTTGCAAGTTGAATGTGTTCTAAGAACACTTGTGGTGTCCTGAAATGTTCGTAAATAAACAACATGGGGGTGTTCTGAGGACGCTGTCTGTTTTGTTCGTTGTCAAGTTTAAAGTGTTCTAAGAACACTTGCGGTGTCCTGAAATGTTCGTACGGGGTGTCCTGAAGACGATGTCCATATTGTTCGCTGGCAAGTTGAATAGGTTCTAAGAACACTCGTTGTGTCCTGAAATGTTCATAAATAAACAAAATGGGGGTGTCCTGAGGACGCTGTCCGTAGTGTTCGATGGGAAGTTGAATGTGTTCTAAGAACACTTGTGGTGTTCTGAAATGTTCGTAAATAAACAAAATGGGGGTGTCCTGAGGACGCTGTCCGTATTGTTCTCTGGCAAGTTGAATGTGTTCTAAGAACACTTGTGGTGTCCTGAAATGTTTGTAAATAAACAAAATGGGGGTGTTCTGAGGATGCTGGTCATTTTGTTCGTTGTCAAGTTTAAAGTGTTCTAAGAACACTCGCGATGTCCTGAAATGTTCGTAGGGGGTGTCCTGAAGACCATGTCCGTATTGTTCTCTGGCAAGTTGAATGTGTTCTAAGAACACTCATGGTGTCCTGAAATGTTCGTAAATAAACAAAATGGGGGTGTCCTGAGGACACTGTCCGTATTGTTCGATGGGAAGTTGAATGTGTTCTAAGAACACTTGCGGTGCTCTGAAATGTTCGTAAATAAACAAAATGGGGGTGTCCTGAGGACGCTGTCCGTATTGTTCTCTGGCAAGTTGAATGTGTTCTAAGAGCACTCGTGGTGTCCTGAAATGTTCATAAAAAACAAAATAGGGGTGTTCTGAGGACGCTGTCCATATTGTTCGTTGTGAAGTTTAAAGTGTTCTAAGAACACTCGCGGTGTCCTGAAATGTTCGTAGGGGGTGTCCTGAAGACGCTGTCCGTATTGTTCTCTGGTAAATTGAATGTGTTCTAAGAACAGTTGTGGTGTCCTGAAATGTTCGTAAATAAACAAAATGGGGGTGTCCTGAGGAAGCTGTCCGTATTGTTCGATGGGAAGTTGAATGTGTTCTAAGAAACTCGCAGTGTCCTGAAATGTTCGCAAATAAACAAAATGGGGGTGTCCTGAGGAAGCTGTCCGTATTGTTCGTTGACAAGTTGAAAGTGTTCTAAGAACACTCGCGGTGTCCTGAATGTTCATAGGGGTGTCCTGAAGACGCTGTCCGTATTGTTCGCTGGCAAGTTGAATGTGTTCTAAGAACACTCGCAGTGTCCTGAAATGTTTGCAAATAAAAAATGGGGGTGTTCTAAGGACGCTGTCCGTATTGTTCTCTTGCAAGTTGAATGTGTTCTAAGAACACTTGTGGTGTCCTGAAATGTTCATAAATAAACAAAATGGGGGTGTTCTGAGGATGCTGTCCGTTTTGTTTGTTGTCAAGTTTAAAGTGTTCTAGGAACACTCGCGGTGTCCGAGAAATGTTCGTAGGGGGTGTCCTGACGACGATGTCCGTATTGTTCTCTGGCAAGTTGAATGTGCTCTAAGAACACTCGTGGTGTCCTGAAATGTTCGTAAATAAACAAAATGGGCGTGTCCTGAGGACGCTGTCCGTATTGTTTGATGGGAAGTTGAATGTGTTCTAAGAACACTTGCGGTGTTCTGAAATGTTCGTAAATGAACAAAATGGGGGTGTCCTGAGGACGCTGTCCGTATTGTTCTCTGGCAAGTTGAATGTGTTCTAAGAACACTCGTTGTGTCCTGAAATGTTCGTAAATAAACAAAATGGGGGTGTCCTGAGGACGCTGTCCGTATTGTTTGATGGGAAGTTGAATGTGTTCTAAGAACACTTGCGGTGTTCTGAAATGTTCGTAAATAAACAAAATGGGGGTGTCCTGAGGACGCTGTCCGTATTGTTCTCTGGCAAGTTGAATGTGTTCTAAGAACACTCGTGGTGTCCTGAAATCTTCGTAAATAAACAAAATGGGGGTGTCCTGAGGATGGTGTCTGTATTGTTCTCTGGTAAATTGAATGTGTTCTAAGAACACTTGTGGTGTCCTGAAATGTTCGTAAAAAAACAAAATAGGGGTGTAATGAGGACGCTGTCCATATTGTTCGCTGTGAAGTTTAAAGTGTTCTAAGAACACTTGCGGTGTCCTGAAATGTTCGTAGGCGGTGTCCTGAAGACGCTGTCCATATTGCTCTCTGGTAAGTTGAATGTGTTCTAAGAACACTTGTGGTGTTCTGAAATGTTCGTAAATAAACAAAATGGGGGTGTCCTGAGGACACTGTCCGTATTGTTCAATGGGAAGTTGAATGTGTTCTAAGAACACTCGTGGGGTCCTGAAATGTTCATAAATAAACAAAATGGGGGTGTCCTGAGGACACTGTCCGTATTGTTCGCTGGTAAGTTGAATGTTTTCTAAGAAACTCGCGGTGTCCTGAAATGTTCGCAAATAAACAAAATGGGGGTGTCCTGAGGACGCTGTCAGTATTGTTCGTTGACAAGTTGAAAGTGTTCTAAGAACACTCTTGGTGCCCTGAAATGTTCGCAAATAAAAAAATTGGGGTGTACTGAGGATGCTGTCCGTATTGTTCTCTTGCAAGTTGAATGTGTTCTAAGAACACTTGTGGTGTCCTGAACTGTTCGTAAATAAACAACATGGGGGTGTTCTGAGGACGCTGTCTGTTTTGTTCGTTGTCAAGTTTAAAGTGTTCTAAGAACACTTGCGGTGTCCTGAACTGTTCGTACGGGGTGTCCTGAAGACGATGTCCATATTGTTCGCTGGCAAGTTGAATATGTTCTAAGAACACTTGTTGTGTCCTGAAATGTTCATAAATAAACAAAATGGGGGTGTCCTGAGGACGCTGTCCGTATTGTTCGATGGGAAGTTGAATGTGTTCTAAGAACACTTGTGGTGTTTTGAAATGTTCGTAAATAAACAAAATGGGGGTGTCCTGAGGACGCTGTCTGTATTGTTCTCTGGCAAGTTGAATGTGTTCTAAGAACACTTGTGGTGTCCTGAAATGTTCGCAAATAAAAAAATGGGGCTGTTCTGAGGACGCTGTCCATATTGTTCTCTTGCAAGTTGAATGTGTTCTAAGAGCACTTGTGGTGTCCTGAAATGTTCGTAAATAAACAAAATGGGGGTGTTCTGAGGATGCTGGTCATTTTGTTCGTTGTCAAGTGCACAGTGTTCTAAAAACACTCGCGATGTCCTGAAATGTTCGTAGGGGGTGTCCTGAAGACCATGTCCGTATTGTTCTCTGGCAAGTTGAATGTGTTCTAAGAACACTCATGGTGTCCTGAAATGTTCGTAAATAAACAAAATGGGGGTTTCCTGAGGACGCTGTCCGTATTGTTCGACAGGAAGTTGAATGTGTTCTAAGAACACTCGTGGTGTCCTGAAATGTTCGTAAATAAACAAAATGGGGGTGTCCTGAGGACGCTGTCCGTATTGTTTGATGGGAAGTTGAATGTGTTCTAAGAACACTTGCGGTGTTCTGAAATGTTCGTAAATAAACAAAATGGGGGTGTCCTGAGGACGCTGTCCGTATTGTTCTCTGGCAAGTTGAATGTGTTCTAAGAACACTCGTTGTGTCCTGAAATGTTCGTAAATAAACAAAATGGGGGTGTCCTGAGGACGCTGTCCGTATTGTTTGATGGGAAGTTGAATGTGTTCTAAGAACACTTGCGGTGTTCTGAAATGTTCGTAAATAAACAAAATGGGGGTGTCCTGAGGACGCTGTCCGTATTGTTCTCTGGCAAGTTGAATGTGTTCTAAGAACACTCTTGGTGTCCAGAAATCTTCGTAAATAAACAAAATGGGGCTGTCCTGAGGATGGTGTCCGTATTGTTCTCTGGTAAATTGAATGTGTTCTAAGAACACTTGTGGTGTCCTGAAATGTTCGTAAAAAAACAAAATAGGGGTGTAATGAGGACGCTGTCCATATTGTTCGCTGTGAAGTTTAAAGTGTTCTAAGAACACTTGCGGTGTCCTGAAATGTTCGTAGGGGGTGTCCTGAAGACGCTGTCCATATTGTTCTCTGGTAAGTTGAATGTGTTCTAAGAACACTCGTGGTGTTCTGAAATGTTCGTAAATAAACAAAATGGGGGTGTCCTGAGGACACTGTCCGTATTGTTCGATGGGAAGTTGAATGTGTTCTAAGAACACTCGTGGGGTCCTGAAATGTTCGCAAATAAACAAAATGGGGGTGTCCTGAGGACGCTGTCAGTATTGTTCGTTGACAAGTTGAAAGTGTTCTAAGAACACTCTTGGTGCCCTGAAATGTTCGCAAATAAAAAAATTGGGGTGTTCTGAGGATGCTGTCCGTATTGTTCTCTTGCAAGTTGAATGTGTTCTAAGAACACTTGTGGTGTCCTGAACTGTTCGTAAATAAACAACATGGGGGTGTTCTGAGGACGCTGGTCATTTTGTTCGTTGTCAAGTGCACAGTGTTCTAAGAACACTCGCGATGTCCTGAAATGTTCGTAGGGGGTGTCCTGAAGACGATGTCCGTATTGTTCGCTGGCAAGTTGAATATGTTCTAAGAACACTTGTTGTGTCCTGAAATGTTCATAAATAAACAAAATGGGGGTGTCCTGAGGACGCTGTCCGTATTGTTCGATGGGGAGTTGAATGTGTTCTAAGAGCACTTGTGGTGTTCTGAAATGTTCGTAAATAAACAAAATGGGGGTGTCCTGAGGACGCTGTCCGTATTGTTCTCTGGCAAGTTGAATGTGTTCTAAGAACACTTGTGGTGTCCTGAAATGTTCGCAAATAAAAATATGGGGCTGTTCTGAGGACGCTGTCCGTATTGTTCTCTTGCAAGTTGAATGTGTTCTAAGAACACTTGTGGTGTCCTGAAATGTTCGTAAATAAACAAAATGGGGGTGTTCTGAGGATGCTGGTCATTTTGTTCGTTGTCAAGTGTACAGTGTTCTAAGAACACTTGCGATGTCCTGCAATGTTCGTAGGGGGTGTCCTGAAGACCATGTCCATATTGTTCTCTGGCAAGTTCAATGTGTTCTAAGAAAACTCATGGTATCCTGAAATGTTCCTAAATAAACAAAATGGGTTGTCCTGAGGACGCTGTCCGTATTGTTCGATGGGAAGTTGAATGTGTTCTAAGAACACTTGCGGTGCTCTGAAATGTTCGTAAATAAACAAAAAGGGGTGTCCGGAGGACTCTGTCCGTATTGTTCTCTGGCAAGTTGAATGTGTTCTACGAACACTCGTGGTGTCCTGAAATGTTCGTAAATAAACAAAATGGGGTGTCCTGAAGACGGTGTCTGTATTGTCCTCTGGTAAATTGAATGTGTTCTAAGAACACTTGTGGTGTCCTGAAATGTTCGTAAAAAAACAAAATAGGGGTGTTCTGAGGACGCTGTCCATATTGTTCGTTGTGAACTTTAAAGTGTTCTAAGAACAATCACGGTGTCCTGAAATGTTCGTAGGGGGTGTCCTGAAGACGCTGTCCGTATTGTTCTCTGGTAAATTGAATGTGTTCTAAGAACAGTTGTGGTGTCCTGAAATGTTCGTAAATAAACAAAATGGGGGTGTCCTGAGGAAGCTGTCCGTATTGTTCGATGGGAAGTTGAATGTGTTCTAAGAACACTCGTGGTGTCCTGAAATGTTCGTAAATAAACAAAATGGGGGTGTCCTGAGGACACTGTCCGTATTGTTCGTTGACAAGTTGAAAGTGTTCTAAGAACACTCGCGGTGTCCTGAAATGTTCATAGGGGGTGTCCTGAAGACGCTGTCCGTATTGTTCGCTGGCAAGTTGAATTTGTTCTAAGAACACTCATGGTGTCCTGAAATGTTCGCAAATAAAAAAATGGGGGTGTTCTGAGGACGCTGTCCGTATTGTTCTCGTGCAAGTTGAATGTGTTCTAAGAACACTTGTGGTGTCTTGAAATGTTCGTAAATAAACAAAATGGGGGTGTTCTGAGGACGCTGTCTGTTTTGTTCGTTGTCAAGTTTAAAGTGTTCTAAGAACACTCGCGGTGTTTTGAAATCTTCGTAGGGGGTGTCCTGAAGACGATGTCCGTATTGTTCGCTGGCAAGTTGAATGTGTTCTAAGAACACTCGTCGTGTCCTGAAATGTTCGTAAATAAAAAAATGGGGGTGTCCTGAGGACGCTGTCCATATTGTTCTCTGCAAGTTGAATGTGTTCTAAGAACACTAGTGGTGTCTTGAAATGTTCGTAAATAAACAAAATGGGGGTGTAATGAGGACGCTGTCTGTATTGTTCGATGGGAAGTTGAATGTGTTCTAAGAACTCTCGCGTTGTCCTGAAATGTTCGTAGGGGGTGTCCTGAAGACGATGTCCGTATTTTTCTTTGTCAAGTTGATTGTGTTCTAAGAACACTCGTGGTGTTCTAAAATGTTCGTAGGGGGTGTCCTGAAGACGCTGTCCGTATTGTTCGTTGTCAAGTTGAAAATGTTCTAAGAACTCTCGCAGTGTCCTGAAATGTTTGCAAATAAACAAAATGGGGCTGTCCTGAGGACGCTGTCCGTATTGTTTGTTGTCAAGTTGAATGTGTTCTAAGAACACTCGTGGTGTCCTGAAATGTTCGTAGGGGGTGTCCTGAAGACGCTGTCCGTATTGTTCGCTGGCAAGTTGAATGTGTTCTAAGAACACTCATGGTGTCCTGAAATGTTCGTAAATAAACAAAATAGGGGTGTTCTGAGGATGCTGGTCATTTTGTTCGTTGTCAAGTTTACAGTGTTCTAAGAACACTCGCGATGTCCTGAAATGTTCGTAGGGGGTGTCCTGAAGACCATGTCCGTATTGTTCTCTGGCAAGTTGAATGTGTTCTAAGAACACTAACAGTGTCCTGAAATGTTCGTAAATAAACAAAATGGGGGTGTCCTGAGGACGCTGTCCGTATTGTTCTATGGCAAGTTGAATGTGTTCTAAGAATACTCGTGGTGTCCTGAAATGTTCGTAAATAAACAAAATGGAGGGTCCTGAAGATAGTGTCCGTATTGTCCTCTGGTAAATTGAATGTGTTCTAAGAACACTTGTGGTGTCCTGAAATGTTCGTAAAAAAACAAAATAGGGGTGTTCTGAGGACGCTGTCCATATTGTTCGTTGTGAAGTTTAAAGTGTTCTAAGAACACTCGCTTTGTCCTGAAATGTTCGTAGGGGGTGTCCTGAAGACGCTGTCCGTATTGTTCTCTGGTAAATTGAATGTGTTCTAAGAACAGTTGTGGTGTCCTGAAATGTTCGTAAATAAACAAAATGGGGGTGTCCTGAGGAAGCTGTCCGTATTGTTCGATGGGAAGTTGAATGTGTTCTAAGAACTCTTGCGTTGTCCTGAAATGTTTATAGGGGGTGTCCTGAAGAAGCTGTCCGTATTTTTCTTTGTCAAGTTGATTGTGTTCTAAGAACACTCGTGGTGTTCTAAAATGTTCGTAGGGGGTGTCCTGAAGACGCTGTCCGTATTGTTCGTTGTCAAGTTGAAAATGTTCTAAGAACTCTTGCAGTGTCCTGAAATGTTCGCAAATAAACAAAATGGGGCTGTCCTGAGGACGCTGTCCGTATTGTTCGTTGTCAAGTTGAATGTGTTCTAAGAACACTCGTGGTGTCCTGAAATGTTCGTAGGGGTTGTCCTGAAGACGCTGTCCGTATTGTTCGCTGGCAAGTTGAATGTGTTCTAAGAACACTCGTGGTGTCCTGAAATGTTTGCAAATAAAAAAATGGGGGTGTCCTGAGGACACTGTCCGTATTGTTCGTTGACAAGTTGAAAGTGTTCTAAGAACACTCGCGGTGTCCTGAAATGTTCATAGGGGGTGTCCTGAAGACGCTGTCCGTATTGTTCGCTGGCAAGTTGAATTTGTTCTAAGAACACTCATGGTGTCCTGAAATGTTCGCAAATAAAAAAATGGGGGTGTTCTGAGGACGCTGTCCGTATTGTTCTCGTGCAAGTTGAATGTGTTCTAAGAACACTTGTGGTGTCTTGAAATGTTCGTAAATAAACAAAATGGGGGTGTTCTGAGGACGCTGTCTGTTTTGTTCGTTGTCAAGTTTAAAGTGTTCTAAGAACACTCGCGGTGTTTTGAAATGTTCGTAGGGAGTGTCCTGAAGACGATGTCCGTATTGTTCGCTGGCAAGTTGAATGTGTTCTAAGAACACTCGTCGTGTCCTGAAATGTTCGTAAATAAAAAAATGGGGGTGTCCTGAGGACGCTTTCCATATTGTTCTCTGGCAAGTTGAATGTGTTCTAAGAACACTAGTGGTGTCTTGAAATGTTCGTAAATAAACAAAATGGGGGTGTCCTGAGGACGCTGTCTGTATTGTTCGATGGGAAGTTGAATGTGTTCTAAGAACTCTCGCGTTGTCCTGAAATGTTCGTAGGGGGTGTCCTGAAGACGATGTCCGTATTTTTCTTTGTCAAGTTGATTGTGTTCTAAGAACACTCGTGGTGTTCTAAAATGTTCGTAGGGGGTGTCCTGAAGACGCTGTCCGTATTGTTCGTTGTCAAGTTGAAAATGTTCTAAGAACTCTCGCAGTGTCCTGAAATGTTTGCAAATAAACAAAATGGGGCTGTCCTGAGGACGCTGTCCGTATTGTTTGTTGTCAAGTTGAATGTGTTCTAAGAACACTCGTGGTGTCCTGAAATGTTCGTAGGGGGTGTCCTGAAGAGGCTGTCCGTATTGTTCGCTGGCAAGTTGAATGTGTTCTAAGAACACTCGTGGTGTCCTGAAATGTTCGTAAATAAACAAAATAGGGGTGTTCTGAGGATGCTGGTCATTTTGTTCGTTGTCAAGTTTACAGTGTTCTAAGAACACTCGCGATGTCCTGAAATGTTCGTAGGGGGTGTCCTGAAGACCATGTCCGTATTGTTCTCTGGCAAGTTGAATGTGTTCTAAGAACACTAACGGTGTCCTGAAATGTTCGTAAATAAACAAAATGGGGGTGTCCTGAGGACGCTGTCCATATTGTTCTATGGCAAGTTGAATGTGTTCTAAGAATACTCGTGGTGTCCTGAAATGTTCGTAAATAAACAAAATGGAGGGTCCTGAAGACGGTGTCCGTATTGTCCTCTGGTAAATTGAATGTGTTCTAAGAACACTTGTGGTGTCCTGAAATGTTCGTAAAAAAACAAAATAGGGGTGTTCTGAGGACGCTGTCCATATTGTTCGTTGTGAAGTTTAAAGTGTTCTAAGAACACTCGTGGTGTCCTGAAATGTTCGTAAATAAACAAAATGGGGCTGTCCTAAGGACACTGTCCGTATTGTTCGTTGGGAAGATGAATGTGTTCTAAGAAACTCGCGGTGTCCTGAAATGTTCGCAAATAAACAAAATGGGGGTGTCCTGCGGACGCTGTCCGTATTGTTCGTTGACAAGTTGAAAGAGTTCTAAGAACACTCGCGGTGTCCTGAAATGTTCATAGGGGGTGTTCTGAGGACGCTGTCCGTATTGTTCTCGTGCAAGTTGAATGTGTTCTAAGAACACTTGTGGTGTCCTGAAATGTTCGTAAATAAACAAAATGGGGGTGTCCTGAGGAAGCTGTCCGTATTGTTCGATGGGAAGTTGAATGTGTTCTAAGAACACTCATGGTGTCCTGAAATGTTCGCAAATAAAAAAATGGGGGTGTTCTGAGGACGCTGTCCGTATTGTTCTCGTGCAAGTTGAATGTGTTCTAAGAACACTTGTGGTGTCCTGAATTGTTCGTAAATAAACAAAATGGGGGTGTTCTGAGGACGCTGTCTGTTTTTTTTGTTTTCAAGTTTAAAGTGTCTAAGGACACTCGCGGTGTCCTGAAATGTTCGTAGGGGGTGTCCTGAAGACGATGTCCGTATTGTCCGCTGGCAAGTTGAATGTGTTCTAAGAACACTCGTCGTGTCCTGAAATGTTCGTAAATAAAAAAATGGGGGTGTCCTGAGGACGCTGTCCGTATTGTTCGATGGGAGGTTGAATGTGTTCTAAGAACACTTGCGCTGTTCTGAAATGTTCGTAAATAAACAAAATGGGGTGTCCTGAGGACGCTGTCCCTATTGTTCGATGGCAAGTTGAATGTGTTCTAAGAACACTCGCGGTGTCCTGAAATGTTCGTAAATAAACAAAATGGGGGTGTTCTTAGGACGCTGTCCGTATTGGTCTGTGGCAATTTGAATGTGTTCTAAGAACACTTGTGGTGTCCTGAAATGTTCGTGAATAAAGAAAATGAGGGTGTGTGAGGACGCTGTCCGTTTTGTTCGTTGTGAAGTTTAAAGTGTTCTCGTTGGGGGTGTCCTGAAGACGCTGTCCATATTGTTCTCTGGCAAGTTGAATGTGTTCTAAGAACACTAGTGGTGTCTTGAAATGTTCGTAAATAAACAAAATGGGGGTGTCCTGATGACGCTGCCTGTATTGTTCGATGGGAAGTTGAATGTGTTCTAAGAACTCTCGTGTTGTCCTGAAATGTTCGTAGGGGGTGTCCTGAAGACGCTGTCCGTATTTTTCTTTGTCAAGTTGATTGTGTTCTAAGAACACTCGTGGTGTTCTAAAATGTTTGTAGGGGGTGTCCTGAAGACACTGTCCGTATTGTTCGTTGTCAAGTTGAAAATGTTCTAAGAACTCTCGCAGTGTCCTGAAATGTTCGCAAATAAACAAAATGGGGCTGTCCTGAGGACGATGTCCGTATTGTTCGTTGTCAATTTGAATGTGTTCTAAGAACACTCGTGGTGTCCTGAAATTTTCGCAAATAAAAAAATTGGGCTGTTATGAGGACGCTGTCCGTATTGTTCTCTTGCAAGTTGAATGTGTTTTAAGAACACTTGTGGTGTCCTGAAATGTTCGTAAATAAACAAAATGGGGGTGTTCTGAGGATGCTGGTCATTTTGTTCGTTGTCAAGTTTACAGTGTTCTAAGAACACTCGCGATGTCCTGAAATGTTCGTAGGGGGTGTCCTGAAGACCCTGTCCGTATTGTTCTCTGGCAAGTTGAATGTGTTCTAAGAACACTAACGGTGTCCTGAAATGTTCATAAATAAACAAAATGGGGGTTTCCTGAGGACGCTGTCCGTATTGTTCGATGGGAAGTTGAATGTGTTCTAAGAACACTTGCGGTGCTCTGAAATGTTCGTAAATAAACAAAATGGGGGTGTCTTGAGGCCGCTGTCCGTATTGTTCTCTGGCAAGTTGAATGTGTTCTAAGAACACTCGTGGTGTCCTGAAATGTTCGTAAAAAAACAAAATAGGGGTGTTCTGAGGACGCTGTCCATATTGTTCGTTGTGAAGTTTAAAGTTTTCTAAGAACACTCGCGGTGTCCTGAAATGTTCGTAGGGGGTGTCCTGAAGACGCTGTCCGTATTGTTCTCTGGTAAATTGAATATGTTCTAAGAACAGTTGTGGTGTCCTGAAATGTTCGTAAATAAACAAAATAGGGGTGTCCTGAGGAAGCTGTCCGTATTGTTCGATGGGAGGTTGAATGTGTTCTAAGAACACTCGTGGTGTCCTGAAATGTTCGTAAATAAACAAAATGGGGGTGTCCTGAGGACACTGTCCGTATTGTTCGTTGGGAAGTTGAATGTGTTCTAAGAAACTCGCAGTGTCCTGAAATGTTCGCAAATAAACATAATGAGGGTGTCCTGAGGACGCTGTCCGTATTGTTCGTTGACAAGTTGAAAGTGTTCTAAGAACACTTGCGGTGTCCTGAAATGTTCATAGGGGGTGTCCTGAAGACGCTGTCCGTATTGTTCGCTGGCAAGTTGAATGTGTTCTAAGAACATTCATGGTGTCCTGAAATGTTCGCAAATAAAAAAATGGGGGTGTTCTGAGGACGCTGTCCGTATTGTTCTCGTGCAAGTTGAATGTGTTCTAAGAACACTTGTGGTGTCCTGAAATGTTCGTAAATAAACAAAATGGGGGTGTTCTGAGGACGCTGTCTGTTTTGTTCGTTTTCAAGTTTAAAGTGTTCTAAGAACACTCGCGGTGTCCTGAAATGTTCGTAGGGGGTGTCCTGAAGACGATGCCCGTATTGTTCGCTGGCAAGTTGAATGTGTTCTAAGAACACTCATGTCCTGAAATGTTCGTAAATAAAAAAATGGGGGTGTCCTGAGGACGCTGTCCGTATTGTTCGATGGGAAGTTGAATGTGTTCTAAGAACACTTGCGCTGTTCTGAAATGTTCGCAAATAAAAAAATGGGGGTGTTCTGAGGACGCTGTCCGTATTGTTCTCTTGCAAGTTGAATGTGTTCTAAGAACACTTGTGGTGTCCTGAAATGTTCGTAAATAAACAAAATGGGGGTGTTCTGAGGACGCTGTCTGTTTTGTTCGTTTTCAAGTTTAAAGTGTTCTAAGAACACTCGCGGTGTCCTGAAATGTTCGTAGGGGGTGTCCTGAAGACGATGTCCGTATTGTTCGCTGGCAAGTTGAATGTGTTCTAAGAACACTCGTCGTGTCCTGAAATGTTCGTAAATAAAAAAATGGGGGTGTCCTGAGGACGCTGTCCGTATTGTTCGATGGGAAGTTGAATGTGTTCTAAGAACACTTGCGCTGTTCTGAAATGTTCGTAAATAAACAAAATGGGGTGTCCTGAGGACGCTGTCCCTATTGTTCGATGGCAAGTTGAATGTGTTCTAAGAACACTCGCGGTGTCCTGAAATGTTCACAAATAAACAAAATGGGGGTGTTCTTAGGACGCTGTCCGTATTGGTCTGTGGCAATTTGAATGTGTTCTAAGAACACTTGTGGTGTCCTGAAATGTTCGTAAATAAACAAAATGAGGGTGTGTGAGGACGCTGTCCGTTTTGTTCGTTGTCAAGTTTAAAGTGTTCTAAGAACACTCACGGTGTCCTGAAATGTTCGTTGGGCGTGTCCTGAAGACGCTGTCCATATTGTTCTCTGGCAAGTTGAATGTGTTCTAAGAACACTAGTGGTGTCTTGAAATGTTCGTAAATAAACAAAATGGGGGTGTCCTGAGGACGCTGTCTGTATTGTTCGATGGGAAGTTGAATGTGTTCTAAGAACTCTCGCGTTGTCCTGAAATGTTCGTAGGGGGTGTCCTGAAGACGCTGTCCGTATTTTTCTTTGTCAAGTTGATTGTGTTCTAAGAACACTCGTGGTGTTCTAAAATGTTCGTAGGGGGTGTCCTGAAGGCACTGTCCGTATTGTTCGTTGTCAAGTTGAAAATGTTCTAAGAACTCTCGCAGTGTCCTGAAATGTTCGCAAATAAACAAAATGGGGCTGTCCTGAGGACGCTGTCCGTATTGTTTGTTGTCAAGTTGAATGTGTTCTAATAACACTCATGGTGTCCTGAAATGTTCGCAAATAAAAAAATGGGGGTGTTCTGAGGACGCTGTCCGTATTGTTCTTGTGCAAGTTGCAAGTGTTCTAAGAACACTTGTGGTGTCCTGAAATGTTCGTAAATAAACAAAATTGGGGTGTTCTGAGGACACTGTCTGTTTTGTTCGTTTTCAAGTTTAAAGTGTTCTAAGAACACTCACGGTGTCCTGAAATGTTCATAGGGGGTGTCCTGAAGACGATGTCCGTATTGTTCGCTGGCAAGTTGAATGTGTTCTAAGAACACTCGTCGTGTCCTGAAATGTTCGTAAATAAAAAAATGGGGGTGTCCTGAGGACGCTGTCCGTATTGTTCGCTGGCAAGTTGAATGTGTTCTAAGAACACTCATGGTGTCCTGAAATGTTCGCAAATAAAAAAATGGGGGTGTTCTGAGAACGCTGTCCGTATTGTTCTCGTGCAAGTTGAATGTGTTCTAAGAACACTTGTGGTGTCCTGAAATGTTCGTAAATAAACAAAATGGGGGTGTTCTGAGGACGCTGTCTGTTTTGTTGGTTTTCAAGTTTAAAGTGTTCTAAGAACACTCACGGTGTCCTGAAATGTTCGTAGGGGGTGTCCTGAAGACGATGTCCGCATTGTTCGCTGGCAAGTTGAATGTGTTCTAAAAACACTTGTCGTGTCCTGAAATGTTTGTAAATAAAAAAATGGGGGTGTCCTGAGGACGCTGTCCGTATTGTTCGATGGGAAGTTGAATGTGTTCTAAGAACACTTGCGCTGTTCTGAAATGTTCGTAAATAAACAAAATGGGGTGTCCTGAGGACGCTGTCCCTATTGTTCGATGGCAAGTTGAATGTGTTCTAAGAACACTTGCGGTGTCCTGAAATGTTCGCAAATAAACAAAATGGGGGTGTTCTTAGGACGCTGTCCGTATTGGTCTGTGGTAGTTTGAATGTGTTCTAAGAACACTTGTGGTGTCCTGAAATGTTCGTAAATAAACAAAATGAGGGTGTGTGAGGACGCTGTCCGTTTTGTTCGTTGTCAAGTTTAAAGTGTTCTAAGAACACTCACAGTGTCCTGAAATGTTTGTTGGTCGTGTCCTGAAGACGCTGTCCATATTGTTCTCTGGCAAGTTGAATGTGTTCTAAGAACACTAGTGGTGTCTTGAAATGTTCGTAAATAAACAAAATGGGGGTGTCCTGAGGACGCTGTCTGTATTGTTCGATGGGAAGTTGAATGTGTTCTAAGAACTCTTGCGTTGTCCTGAAATGTTCGTAGGGGGTGTCCTGAAGACGCTGTCCGTATTTTTCTTTGTCAAGTTGATTGTGTTCTAAGAACACTCGTGGTGTTCTAAAATGTTCGTAGGGGGTGTCCTGAAGACACTGTCCGTATTGTTCGTTGTCAAGTTGAAAATGTTCTAAGAACTCTCGCAGTGTCCTGAAATGTTCGCAAATAAACAAAATGGGGCTGTCCTGAGGACGCTGTCCGTATTGTTCGTTGTCAAGTTGAATGTGTTCTAAGAACACTCGTGGTGTCCTGAAATGTTCGTAGGGGGTGTCCTGAAGACGCTGTCCATATTGTTCGCTGGCAAGTTGAATGTGTTCTAAGAACACTCGCGGTGTCCTGAAATGTTCGTAGGGGGTGTCTTGAAGACGATGTCCGTATTGTTCGCTGGCAAGTTGAATGTCTTCTAAGAACACTCGTCGTGTCCTGAAATGTTCGTAAATAAAAAAATGGGGGTGTCCTGAGGATGCTGTCCGTATTGTTCGATGGGAAGTTGAATGTGTTCTAAGAACACTTGCGCTGTTCTGAAATGTTCATAAATAAACAAAATGGGGTGTCCTGAGGACGCTTTCCCTATTGTTCGATGGCAAGTTGAATGTGTTTTAAGAACACTCGCGGTGTCCTGAAATGTTCACAAATAAACAAAATGGGGGTGTTCTTAGGACGCTGTCCGTATTGGTCTGTGGCAATTCGAATGTGTTCTAAGAACACTTGTGGTGCCCTGAAATGTTCGTAAATAAACACAATGAGGGTTTGTGAGGACGCTGTCCGTTTTGTTCGTTGTCAAGTTTAAAGTGTTCTAAGAACACTCACGGTGTCCTGAAATGTTCGGAGGGGGTGTCCTGAAGACGCTGTCCATATTGTTCTCTGGCAAGTTGAATGTGTTCTAAGAACACTAGTGGTGTCTTGAAATGTTCGTAAATAAACAAAATGGGGGTGTCCTGAGGACGCTATCTGTATTGTTCGATAGGAAGTTGAATGTGTTCTAAGAACTCTCGCGTTGTCCTGAAATGTTCGTAGGGGGTGTCCTGAAGATGCTGTCCGTATTGTTCGTTGTCAAGTTGAAAATGTTCTAAGAACTCTCGCAGTGTCCTGAAATGTTCGCAAATAAACAAAATGGGGCTGTCCTGAGGACGCTGTCCGTATTGTTCGTTGTCAAGTTGAATGTGTTCTAAGAACACTCGTGGTGTCCTGAAATGTTCGTAGGGGGTGTCCTGAAGACGCTGTCCGTATTGTTCGCTGGCAAGTTGAATGTGTTCTAAGAACACTCGTGGTGTCCTGAAATGTTCGTAGGGGGTGTCCTGAAGACGCTGTCCGTATTTTTCTTTGTCAAGTTGATTGTGTTCTAAGAACACTCGTGGTGTTCTAAAATGTTCGTAGGGGGTGTCCTGAAGACACTGTCCGTATTGTTCGTTGTCAAGTTGAAAATGTTCTAAGAACTCTCGCAGTGTCCTGAAATGTTCGCAAATAAACAAAATGGGGCTGTCCTGAGGACGCTGTCCGTATTGTTCGTTGTCAAGTTGAATGTGTTCTAAGAACACTCGTGGTGTCCTGAAATGTTCGTAGGGGGTGTCCTGAAGACGCTGTCCATATTGTTCGCTGGCAAGTTGAATGTGTTCTAAGAACACTCGCGGTGTCCTGAAATGTTCGTAGGGGGTGTCTTGAAGACGATGTCCGTATTGTTCGCTGGCAAGTTGAATGTCTTCTAAGAACACTCGTCGTGTCCTGAAATGTTCGTAAATAAAAAAATGGGGGTGTCCTGAGGATGCTGTCCGTATTGTTCGATGGGAAGTTGAATGTGTTCTAAGAACACTTGCGCTGTTCTGAAATGTTCATAAATAAACAAAATGGGGTGTCCTGAGGACGCTTTCCCTATTGTTCGATGGCAAGTTGAATGTGTTTTAAGAACACTCGCGGTGTCCTGAAATGTTCACAAATAAACAAAATGGGGGTGTTCTTAGGACGCTGTCCGTATTGGTCTGTGGCAATTCGAATGTGTTCTAAGAACACTTGTGGTGCCCTGAAATGTTCGTAAATAAACACAATGAGGGTTTGTGAGGACGCTGTCCGTTTTGTTCGTTGTCAAGTTTAAAGTGTTCTAAGAACACTCACGGTGTCCTGAAATGTTCGGAGGGGGTGTCCTGAAGACGCTGTCCATATTGTTCTCTGGCAAGTTGAATGTGTTCTAAGAACACTAGTGGTGTCTTGAAATGTTCGTAAATAAACAAAATGGGGGTGTCCTGAGGACGCTATCTGTATTGTTCGATAGGAAGTTGAATGTGTTCTAAGAACTCTCGCGTTGTCCTGAAATGTTCGTAGGGGGTGTCCTGAAGATGCTGTCCGTATTGTTCGTTGTCAAGTTGAAAATGTTCTAAGAACTCTCGCAGTGTCCTGAAATGTTCGCAAATAAACAAAATGGGGCTGTCCTGAGGACGCTGTCCGTATTGTTCGTTGTCAAGTTGAATGTGTTCTAAGAACACTCGTGGTGTCCTGAAATGTTCGTAGGGGGTGTCCTGAAGACGCTGTCCGTATTGTTCGCTGGCAAGTTGAATGTGTTCTAAGAACACTCGTGGTGTCCTGAAATGTTCGCAAATAAAAAAATGGGGCTGTTCTGAGGACGCTGTCCGTATTGTTCTCTGGCAAGTTGAATGTGTTCTAAGAACACTCGTGGTGTCCTGAAATGTTCGTAAATAAACAAAACGGGGTGTCCTGAAGACGGTGTCCGTATTGTCCTCTGGTAAATTGAATCTGTTCTAAGAACACTTGTGGTGTCCTGAAATGTTCGTAAAAAAACAAAATAGGGGTGTTCTGAGGACGCTGTCCATATTATTCGTTGTGAAGTTTAAAGTGTTCTAAGAACACTCGCGGTGTCCTGAAATGTTCGTAAGGGGTGTCCTTGAGACGCTGTCCGTATTGTTCTCTGGTAAATTGAATGTGTTCTAAGAACTGTTGTGGTGTCCTGAAATGTTCGTAAATAAACAAAATGGGGGTGTCCTGAGGAAGCTGTCCGTATTGTTCGATGGGAAGTTGAATGTGTTCTAAGAACACTCGTGGTGTCCTGAAATGTTCGTAAATAAACAAAATGGGGGTGCCCTGAGGACACTGTCCGTATTGTTCGTTGGGAAGTTGAATGTGTTCTAAGAAACTCGCGGTGTCCTGAAATGTTCGCAAATAAACAAAATGGGGGTGTCCTGAGGACGCTGTCCGTATTGTTCGTTGACAAGTTGAAAGAGTTCTAAGAACACTCGCGGTGTCCTGAAATGTTCATAGGGGGTGTCCTGAAGACGCCGTCCGTATTGTTCGCTGGCAAGTTGAATGTGTTCTAAGAACACTCATGGTGTCCTGAAATGTTCGCAAATAAAAAAATGGGGGTGTTCTGAGGACGCTGTCCGTATTGTTCTCGTGCAAGTTGAATGTGTTCTAAGAACACTTGTGCTGTCCTGAAATGTTGGTAAATAAACAAAATGGGGGTGTTCTGAGGACACTGTCTGTTTTGTTCGTTTTCAAGTTTAAAGTGTTCTAAGAACACTCGCGGTGTCCTGAAATGTTCGTAGGGGGTGTCCTGAAGACGATGTCCGTATTGTTCGCTGGCAAGTTGAATGTGTTCTAAGAACACTTGTGTCCTGAAATGTTCGTAAATAAAAAAATGGGGGTGTCCTGAGGACGCTGTCCGTATTGTTCGATGGGAAGTTGAATGTGTTCTAAGAACACTTGCGCTGTTCTGAAATGTTCGTAAATAAACAAAATGGGGTGTCCTGAGGACGCTGTGCCTATTGTTCGATGGCAAGTTGAATGTGTTCTAAGAACACTCGCGGTGTCCTGAAATGTTCGTAAATAAACAAAATGGGGGTGTTCTTAGGACGCTGTCCGTATTGGTCTGTGGCAATTTGAATGTGTTCTAAGAACACTTGTGGTGTCCTGAAATGTTCGTAAATAAAGAAAATGAGGGTGTGTGAGGACGCTGTCTGTTTTGTTCGTTGTCAAGTTTAAAGTGTTCTCAGAACACTCACGGTGTCCTGAAATGTTCGTTGGGGGTGTCCTGAAGACGCTGTCCATATTGTTCTCTGGCAAGTTGAATGTGTTCTAAGAACACTAGTGGTGTCTTGAAATGTTCGTAAATAAACAAAATGGGGGTGTCCTGAGGACGCTGCCTGTATTGTTCGATGGGAAGTTGAATGTGTTCTAAGAACTCTCGTGTTGTCCTGAAATGTTCGTAGCGGGTGTCCTGAAGACGCTGTCCGTATTTTTCTTTGTCAAGTTGATTGTGTTCTAAGAACACTCGTGGTGTTTTAAAATGTTCGTAGGGAGTGTCCTGAAGACACTGTCCGTATTGTTCGTTGTCAAGTTGAAAATGTTCTAAGAACTCTCGCAGTGTCCTGAAATGTTCGCAAATAAACAAAATGGGGCTGTCCTGAGGACGCTGTCCGTATTGTTCGTTGTCAAGTTGAATGTGTTCTAAGAACACTCGTGGTGTCCTGAAATGTTCGTAGGGGGTGTCCTGAAGACGCTGTCCGTATTGTTCGCTGGCAAGTTGAATGTGTTCTAAGAACACTCGTGGTGTCCTGACATTTTCGCAAATAAAAAAATGGGGCTGTTCTGAGGACGCTGTCCGTATTGTTCTCTTGCAAGTTGAATGTGTTCTAAGAACATTTGTGGTGTCCTGAAATGTTCGTAAATAAACAAAATGGGGGTGTTCTGAGGATGCTGGTCATTTTGTTCGTTGTCAAGTTTACAGTGTTCTAAGAACACTCGCGATGTCCTGAAATGTTCGTAGGGGGTGTCCTGAAGACCCTGTCCGTATTGTTCTCTGGCAAGTTGAATGTGTTCTAAGAACACTAACGGTGTCCTGAAATGTTCATAAATAAACAAAATGGGGGTGTCCTGAGGACGCTGTCCGTATTGTTCGATGGGAAGTTGAATGTGTTCTAAGAACACTCGTGGTGTCCTGAAATGTTCGTAAATAAACAAAATGGGGTGTCCTGAAGACGGTGTCCGTATTGTCCTCTGGTAAATTGAATGTGTTCTAAGAACACTTGTGGTGTCCTGAAATGTTCGTAAAAAAACAAAATAGGGGTGTTCTGAGGACGCTGTCCATATTGTTCGTTGTGAAGTTTAAAGTGTTCTAAGAACACTCGCGGTGTCCTGAAATGTTCGTAGGAGGTGTCCTGAAGACGCTGTCCGTATTGTTCTCTGGTAAATTGAATGTGTTCTAAGAACAGTTGTGGTGTCCTGAAATGTTCGTAAAAAAACAAAATAGGGGTGTTCTGAGGACGCTGTCCATATTGTTCGTTGTGAAGTTTAAAGTGTTCTAAGAACACTCGCTTTGTCCTGAAATGTTCGTAGGGGGTGTCCTGAAGACGCTGTCCGTATTGTTCTCTGGTAAATTGAATGTGTTCTAAGAACAGTTGTGGTGTCCTGAAATGTTCGTAAATAAACAAAATGGGGGTGTCCTGAGGAAGCTGTCCGTATTGTTCGATGGGAAGTTGAATGTGTTCTAAGAACTCTTGCGTTGTCCTGAAATGTTTATAGGGGGTGTCCTGAAGAAGCTGTCCGTATTTTTCTTTGTCAAGTTGATTGTGTTCTAAGAACACTCGTGGTGTTCTAAAATGTTCGTAGGGGGTGTCCTGAAGACGCTGTCCGTATTGTTCGTTGTCAAGTTGAAAATGTTCTAAGAACTCTTGCAGTGTCCTGAAATGTTCGCAAATAAACAAAATGGGGCTGTCCTGAGGACGCTGTCCGTATTGTTCGTTGTCAAGTTGAATGTGTTCTAAGAACACTCGTGGTGTCCTGAAATGTTCGTAGGGGTTGTCCTGAAGACGCTGTCCGTATTGTTCGCTGGCAAGTTGAATGTGTTCTAAGAACACTCGTGGTGTCCTGAAATGTTTGCAAATAAAAAAATGGGGGTGTCCTGAGGACACTGTCCGTATTGTTCGTTGACAAGTTGAAAGTGTTCTAAGAACACTCGCGGTGTCCTGAAATGTTCATAGGGGGTGTCCTGAAGACGCTGTCCGTATTGTTCGCTGGCAAGTTGAATTTGTTCTAAGAACACTCATGGTGTCCTGAAATGTTCGCAAATAAAAAAATGGGGGTGTTCTGAGGACGCTGTCCGTATTGTTCTCGTGCAAGTTGAATGTGTTCTAAGAACACTTGTGGTGTCTTGAAATGTTCGTAAATAAACAAAATGGGGGTGTTCTGAGGACGCTGTCTGTTTTGTTCGTTGTCAAGTTTAAAGTGTTCTAAGAACACTCGCGGTGTTTTGAAATGTTCGTAGGGAGTGTCCTGAAGACGATGTCCGTATTGTTCGCTGGCAAGTTGAATGTGTTCTAAGAACACTCGTCGTGTCCTGAAATGTTCGTAAATAAAAAAATGGGGGTGTCCTGAGGACGCTTTCCATATTGTTCTCTGGCAAGTTGAATGTGTTCTAAGAACACTAGTGGTGTCTTGAAATGTTCGTAAATAAACAAAATGGGGGTGTCCTGAGGACGCTGTCTGTATTGTTCGATGGGAAGTTGAATGTGTTCTAAGAACTCTCGCGTTGTCCTGAAATGTTCGTAGGGGGTGTCCTGAAGACGATGTCCGTATTTTTCTTTGTCAAGTTGATTGTGTTCTAAGAACACTCGTGGTGTTCTAAAATGTTCGTAGGGGGTGTCCTGAAGACGCTGTCCGTATTGTTCGTTGTCAAGTTGAAAATGTTCTAAGAACTCTCGCAGTGTCCTGAAATGTTTGCAAATAAACAAAATGGGGCTGTCCTGAGGACGCTGTCCGTATTGTTTGTTGTCAAGTTGAATGTGTTCTAAGAACACTCGTGGTGTCCTGAAATGTTCGTAGGGGGTGTCCTGAAGAGGCTGTCCGTATTGTTCGCTGGCAAGTTGAATGTGTTCTAAGAACACTCGTGGTGTCCTGAAATGTTCGTAAATAAACAAAATAGGGGTGTTCTGAGGATGCTGGTCATTTTGTTCGTTGTCAAGTTTACAGTGTTCTAAGAACACTCGCGATGTCCTGAAATGTTCGTAGGGGGTGTCCTGAAGACCATGTCCGTATTGTTCTCTGGCAAGTTGAATGTGTTCTAAGAACACTAACGGTGTCCTGAAATGTTCGTAAATAAACAAAATGGGGGTGTCCTGAGGACGCTGTCCGTATTGTTCTATGGCAAGTTGAATGTGTTCTAAGAATACTCGTGGTGTCCTGAAATGTTCGTAAATAAACAAAATGGAGGGTCCTGAAGACGGTGTCCGTATTGTCCTCTGGTAAATTGAATGTGTTCTAAGAACACTTGTGGTGTCCTGAAATGTTCGTAAAAAAACAAAATAGGGGTGTTCTGAGGACGCTGTCCATATTGTTCGTTGTGAAGTTTAAAGTGTTCTAAGAACACTCGTGGTGTCCTGAAATGTTCGTAAATAAACAAAATGGGGGTGTCCTAAGGACACTGTCCGTATTGTTCGTTGGGAAGATGAATGTGTTCTAAGAAACTCGCGGTGTCCTGAAATGTTCGCAAATAAACAAAATGGGGGTGTCCTGAGGACGCTGTCCGTATTGTTCGTTGACAAGTTGAAAGAGTTCTAAGAACACTCGCGGTGTCCTGAAATGTTCATAGGGGGTGTTCTGAGGACGCTGTCCGTATTGTTCTCGTGCAAGTTGAATGTGTTCTAAGAACACTTGTGGTGTCCTGAAATGTTCGTAAATAAACAAAATGGGGGTGTCCTGAGGAAGCTGTCCGTATTGTTCGATGGGAAGTTGAATGTGTTCTAAGAACACTCATGGTGTCCTGAAATGTTCGCAAATAAAAAAATGGGGGTGTTCTGAGGACGCTGTCCGTATTGTTCTCGTGCAAGTTGAATGTGTTCTAAGAACACTTGTGGTGTCCTGAATTGTTCGTAAATAAACAAAATGGGGGTGTTCGGAGGACGCTGTCTGTTTTTTTTTTTTTCAAGTTTAAAGTGTCTAAGGACACTCGCGGTGTCCTGAAATGTTCGTAGGGGGTGTCCTGAAGACGATGTCCGTATTGTCCGCTGGCAAGTTGAATGTGTTCTAAGAACACTCGTCGTGTCCTGAAATGTTCGTAAATAAAAAAATGGGGGTGTCCTGAGGACGCTGTCCGTATTGTTCGATGGGAGGTTGAATGTGTTCTAAGAACACTTGCGCTGTTCTGAAATGTTCGTAAATAAACAAAATGGGGTGTCCTGAGGACGCTGTCCCTATTGTTCGATGGCAAGTTGAATGTGTTCTAAGAACACTCGCGGTGTCCTGAAATGTTCGTAAATAAACAAAATGGGGGTGTTCTTAGGACGCTGTCCGTATTGGTCTGTGGCAATTTGAATGTGTTCTAAGAACACTTGTGGTGTCCTGAAATGTTCGTGAATAAAGAAAATGAGGGTGTGTGAGGACGCTGTCCGTTTTGTTCGTTGTGAAGTTTAAAGTGTTCTCAGAACACTCACGGTGTCCTGAAATCTTCGTTGGGGGTGTCCTGAAGACGCTGTCCATATTGTTCTCTGGCAAGTTGAATGTGTTCTAAGAACACTAGTGGTGTCTTGAAATGTTCGTAAATAAACAAAATGGGGGTGTCCTGATGACGCTGCCTGTATTGTTCGATGGGAAGTTGAATGTGTTCTAAGAACTCTCGTGTTGTCCTGAAATGTTCGTAGGGGGTGTCCTGAAGACGCTGTCCGTATTTTTCTTTGTCAAGTTGATTGTGTTCTAAGAACACTCGTGGTGTTCTAAAATGTTCGTAGGGGGTGTCCTGAAGACACTGTCCGTATTGTTCGTTGTCAAGTTGAAAATGTTCTAAGAACTCTCGCAGTGTCCTAAAATGTTCGCAAATAAACAAAATGGGGCTGTCCTGAGGACGATGTCCGTATTGTTCGTTGTCAATTTGAATGTGTTCTAAGAACACTCGTGGTGTCCTGAAATTTTCGCAAATAAAAAAATTGGGCTGTTATGAGGACGCTGTCCGTATTGTTCTCTTGCAAGTTGAATGTGTTTTAAGAACACTTGTGGTGTCCTGAAATGTTCGTAAATAAACAAAATGGGGGTGTTCTGAGGATGCTGGTCATTTTGTTCGTTGTCAAGTTTACAGTGTTCTAAGAACACTCGCGATGTCCTGAAATGTTCGTAGGGGGTGTCCTGAAGACCCTGTCCGTATTGTTCTCTGGCAAGTTGAATGTGTTCTAAGAACACTAACGGTGTCCTGAAATGTTCATAAATAAACAAAATGGGGGTTTCCTGAGGACGCTGTCCGTATTGTTCGATGGGAAGTTGAATGTGTTCTAAGAACACTTGCGGTGCTCTGAAATGTTCGTAAATAAACAAAATGGGGGTGTCTTGAGGCCGCTGTCCGTATTGTTCTCTGGCAAGTTGAATGTGTTCTAAGAACACTCGTGGTGTCCTGAAATGTTCGTAAAAAAACAAAATAGGGGTGTTCTGAGGACGCTGTCCATATTGTTCGTTGTGAAGTTTAAAGTTTTCTAAGAACACTCGCGGTGTCCTGAAATGTTCGTAGGGGGTGTCCTGAAGACGCTGTCCGTATTGTTCTCTGGTAAATTGAATATGTTCTAAGAACAGTTGTGGTGTCCTGAAATGTTCGTAAATAAACAAAATAGGGGTGTCCTGAGGAAGCTGTCCGTATTGTTCGATGGGAGGTTGAATGTGTTCTAAGAACACTCGTGGTGTCCTGAAATGTTCGTAAATAAACAAAATGGGGGTGTCCTGAGGACACTGTCCGTATTGTTCGTTGGGAAGTTGAATGTGTTCTAAGAAACTCGCAGTGTCCTGAAATGTTCGCAAATAAACATAATGAGGGTGTCCTGAGGACGCTGTCCGTATTGTTCGTTGACAAGTTGAAAGTGTTCTAAGAACACTTGCGGTGTCCTGAAATGTTCATAGGGGGTGTCCTGAAGACGCTGTCCGTATTGTTCGCTGGCAAGTTGAATGTGTTCTAAGAACATTCATGGTGTCCTGAAATGTTCGCAAATAAAAAAATGGGGGTGTTCTGAGGACGCTGTCCGTATTGTTCTCGTGCAAGTTGAATGTGTTCTAAGAACACTTGTGGTGTCCTGAAATGTTCGTAAATAAACAAAATGGGGGTGTTCTGAGGACGCTGTCTGTTTTGTTCGTTTTCAAGTTTAAAGTGTTCTAAGAACACTCGCGGTGTCCTGAAATGTTCGTAGGGGGTGTCCTGAAGACGATGCCCGTATTGTTCGCTGGCAAGTTGAATGTGTTCTAAGAACACTCATGTCCTGAAATGTTCGTAAATAAAAAAATGGGGGTGTCCTGAGGACGCTGTCCGTATTGTTCGATGGGAAGTTGAATGTGTTCTAAGAACACTTGCGCTGTTCTGAAATGTTCGCAAATAAAAAAATGGGGGTGTTCTGAGGACGCTGTCCGTATTGTTCTCTTGCAAGTTGAATGTGTTCTAAGAACACTTGTGGTGTCCTGAAATGTTCGTAAATAAACAAAATGGGGGTGTTCTGAGGACGCTGTCTGTTTTGTTCGTTTTCAAGTTTAAAGTGTTCTAAGAACACTCGCGGTGTCCTGAAATGTTCGTAGGGGGTGTCCTGAAGACGATGTCCGTATTGTTCGCTGGCAAGTTGAATGTGTTCTAAGAACACTCGTCGTGTCCTGAAATGTTCGTAAATAAAAAAATGGGGGTGTCTTGAGGACGCTGTCCGTATTGTTCTCTGGCAAGTTGAATGTGTTCTAAGAACACTCGTGGTGTCCTGAAATGTTCGTAAATAAACAAAATGGGGTGTCCTGAGGACGCTGTCCCTATTGTTCGATGGCAAGTTGAATGTGTTCTAAGAACACTCGCGGTGTCCTGAAATGTTCACAAATAAACAAAATGGGGGTGTTCTTAGGACGCTGTCCGTATTGGTCTGTGGCAATTTGAATGTGTTCTAAGAACACTTGTGGTGTCCTGAAATGTTCGTAAATAAACAAAATGAGGGTGTGTGAGGACGCTGTCCGTTTTGTTCGTTGTCAAGTTTAAAGTGTTCTAAGAACACTCACGGTGTCCTGAAATGTTCGTTGGGCGTGTCCTGAAGACGCTGTCCATATTGTTCTCTGGCAAGTTGAATGTGTTCTAAGAACACTAGTGGTGTCTTGAAATGTTCGTAAATAAACAAAATGGGGGTGTCCTGAGGACGCTGTCTGTATTGTTCGATGGGAAGTTGAATGTGTTCTAAGAACTCTCGCGTTGTCCTGAAATGTTCGTAGGGGGTGTCCTGAAGACGCTGTCCGTATTTTTCTTTGTCAAGTTGATTGTGTTCTAAGAACACTCGTGGTGTTCTAAAATGTTCGTAGGGGGTGTCCTGAAGGCACTGTCCGTATTGTTCGTTGTCAAGTTGAAAATGTTCTAAGAACTCTCGCAGTGTCCTGAAATGTTCGCAAATAAACAAAATGGGGCTGTCCTGAGGACGCTGTCCGTATTGTTTGTTGTCAAGTTGAATGTGTTCTAATAACACTCATGGTGTCCTGAAATGTTCGCAAATAAAAAAATGGGGGTGTTCTGAGGACGCTGTCCGTATTGTTCTTGTGCAAGTTGCAAGTGTTCTAAGAACACTTGTGGTGTCCTGAAATGTTCGTAAATAAACAAAATTGGGGTGTTCTGAGGACACTGTCTGTTTTGTTCGTTTTCAAGTTTAAAGTGTTCTAAGAACACTCGCGGTGTCCTGAAATGTTCATAGGGGGTGTCCTGAAGACGATGTCCGTATTGTTCGCTGGCAAGTTGAATGTGTTCTAAGAACACTCGTCGTGTCCTGAAATGTTCGTAAATAAAAAAATGGGGGTGTCCTGAGGACGCTGTCCGTATTGTTCGCTGGCAAGTTGAATGTGTTCTAAGAACACTCATGGTGTCCTGAAATGTTCGCAAATAAAAAAATGGGGGTGTTCTGAGAACGCTGTCCGTATTGTTCTCGTGCAAGTTGAATGTGTTCTAAGAACACTTGTGGTGTCCTGAAATGTTCGTAAATAAACAAAATGGGGGTGTTCTGAGGACGCTGTCTGTTTTGTTGGTTTTCAAGTTTAAAGTGTTCTAAGAACACTCACGGTGTCCTGAAATGTTCGTAGGGGGTGTCCTGAAGACGATGTCCGCATTGTTCGCTGGCAAGTTGAATGTGTTCTAAAAACACTTGTCGTGTCCTGAAATGTTTGTAAATAAAAAAATGGGGGTGTCCTGAGGACGCTGTCCGTATTGTTCGATGGGAAGTTGAATGTGTTCTAAGAACACTTGCGCTGTTCTGAAATGTTCGTAAATAAACAAAATGGGGTGTCCTGAGGACGCTGTCCCTATTGTTCGATGGCAAGTTGAATGTGTTCTAAGAACACTTGCGGTGTCCTGAAATGTTCGCAAATAAACAAAATGGGGGTGTTCTTAGGACGCTGTCCGTATTGGTCTGTGGTAGTTTGAATGTGTTCTAAGAACACTTGTGGTGTCCTGAAATGTTCGTAAATAAACAAAATGAGGGTGTGTGAGGACGCTGTCCGTTTTGTTCGTTGTCAAGTTTAAAGTGTTCTAAGAACACTCACAGTGTCCTGAAATGTTTGTTGGTCGTGTCCTGAAGACGCTGTCCATATTGTTCTCTGGCAAGTTGAATGTGTTCTAAGAACACTAGTGGTGTCTTGAAATGTTCGTAAATAAACAAAATGGGGGTGTCCTGAGGACGCTGTCTGTATTGTTCGATGGGAAGTTGAATGTGTTCTAAGAACTCTTGCGTTGTCCTGAAATGTTCGTAGGGGGTGTCCTGAAGACGCTGTCCGTATTTTTCTTTGTCAAGTTGATTGTGTTCTAAGAACACTCGTGGTGTTCTAAAATGTTCGTAGGGGGTGTCCTGAAGACACTGTCCGTATTGTTCGTTGTCAAGTTGAAAATGTTCTAAGAACTCTCGCAGTGTCCTGAAATGTTCGCAAATAAACAAAATGGGGCTGTCCTGAGGACGCTGTCCGTATTGTTCGTTGTCAAGTTGAATGTGTTCTAAGAACACTCGTGGTGTCCTGAAATGTTCGTAGGGGGTGTCCTGAAGACGCTGTCCATATTGTTCGCTGGCAAGTTGAATGTGTTCTAAGAACACTCGCGGTGTCCTGAAATGTTCGTAGGGGGTGTCTTGAAGACGATGTCCGTATTGTTCGCTGGCAAGTTGAATGTCTTCTAAGAACACTCGTCGTGTCCTGAAATGTTCGTAAATAAAAAAATGGGGGTGTCCTGAGGATGCTGTCCGTATTGTTCGATGGGAAGTTGAATGTGTTCTAAGAACACTTGCGCTGTTCTGAAATGTTCATAAATAAACAAAATGGGGTGTCCTGAGGACGCTTTCCCTATTGTTCGATGGCAAGTTGAATGTGTTTTAAGAACACTCGCGGTGTCCTGAAATGTTCACAAATAAACAAAATGGGGGTGTTCTTAGGACGCTGTCCGTATTGGTCTGTGGCAATTCGAATGTGTTCTAAGAACACTTGTGGTGCCCTGAAATGTTCGTAAATAAACACAATGAGGGTTTGTGAGGACGCTGTCCGTTTTGTTCGTTGTCAAGTTTAAAGTGTTCTAAGAACACTCACGGTGTCCTGAAATGTTCGGAGGGGGTGTCCTGAAGACGCTGTCCATATTGTTCTCTGGCAAGTTGAATGTGTTCTAAGAACACTAGTGGTGTCTTGAAATGTTCGTAAATAAACAAAATGGGGGTGTCCTGAGGACGCTATCTGTATTGTTCGATAGGAAGTTGAATGTGTTCTAAGAACTCTCGCGTTGTCCTGAAATGTTCGTAGGTGGTGTCCTGAAGCCGCTGTCCGTATTTTTCTTTGTCAAGTTGAATGTCTTCTAAGAACTCTCGCGTTGTCCTGAAATGTTCATAGGGGGTGTCCTGAAGATGCTGTCCGTATTGTTCGTTGTCAAGTTGAAAATGTTCTAAGAACTCTCGCAGTGTCCTGAAATGTTTGCAAATAAACAAAATGGGGCTGTCCTGAGGACGCTGTCCGTATTGTTCGTTGTCAAGTTGAATGTGTTCTAAGAACACTCGTGGTGTCCTGAAATGTTCGTAGGGGGTGTCCTGAAGACGCTGTCCGTATTGTTCGCTGGCAAGTTGAATGTGTTCTAAGAACACTCGTGGTGTCCTGAAATGTTCGCAAATAAAAAAATGGGGCTGTTCTGAGGACGCTGTCCGTATTGTTCTCTGGCAAGTTGAATGTGTTCTAAGAACACTCGTGGTGTCCTGAAATGTTCGTAAATAAACAAAACGGGGTGTCCTGAAGACGGTGTCCGTATTGTCCTCTGGTAAATTGAATCTGTTCTAAGAACACTTGTGGTGTCCTGAAATGTTCGTAAAAAAACAAAATAGGGGTGTTCTGAGGACGCTGTCCATATTATTCGTTGTGAAGTTTAAAGTGTTCTAAGAACACTCGCGGTGTCCTGAAATGTTCGTAAGGGGTGTCCTTGAGACGCTGTCCGTATTGTTCTCTGGTAAATTGAATGTGTTCTAAGAACTGTTGTGGTGTCCTGAAATGTTCGTAAATAAACAAAATGGGGGTGTCCTGAGGAAGCTGTCCGTATTGTTCGATGGGAAGTTGAATGTGTTCTAAGAACACTCGTGGTGTCCTGAAATGTTCGTAAATAAACAAAATGGGGGTGCCCTGAGGACACTGTCCGTATTGTTCGTTGGGAAGTTGAATGTGTTCTAAGAAACTCGCGGTGTCCTGAAATGTTCGCAAATAAACAAAATGGGGGTGTCCTGAGGACGCTGTCCGTATTGTTCGTTGACAAGTTGAAAGAGTTCTAAGAACACTCGCGGTGTCCTGAAATGTTCATAGGGGGTGTCCTGAAGACGCCGTCCGTATTGTTCGCTGGCAAGTTGAATGTGTTCTAAGAACACTCATGGTGTCCTGAAATGTTCGCAAATAAAAAAATGGGGGTGTTCTGAGGACGCTGTCCGTATTGTTCTCGTGCAAGTTGAATGTGTTCTAAGAACACTTGTGCTGTCCTGAAATGTTGGTAAATAAACAAAATGGGGGTGTTCTGAGGACACTGTCTGTTTTGTTCGTTTTCAAGTTTAAAGTGTTCTAAGAACACTCGCGGTGTCCTGAAATGTTCGTAGGGGGTGTCCTGAAGACGATGTCCGTATTGTTCGCTGGCAAGTTGAATGTGTTCTAAGAACACTTGTGTCCTGAAATGTTCGTAAATAAAAAAATGGGGGTGTCCTGAGGACGCTGTCCGTATTGTTCGATGGGAAGTTGAATGTGTTCTAAGAACACTTGCGCTGTTCTGAAATGTTCGTAAATAAACAAAATGGGGTGTCCTGAGGACGCTGTGCCTATTGTTCGATGGCAAGTTGAATGTGTTCTAAGAACACTCGCGGTGTCCTGAAATGTTCGTAAATAAACAAAATGGGGGTGTTCTTAGGACGCTGTCCGTATTGGTCTGTGGCAATTTGAATGTGTTCTAAGAACACTTGTGGTGTCCTGAAATGTTCGTAAATAAAGAACATGAGGGTGTGTGAGGACGCTGTCTGTTTTGTTCGTTGTCAAGTTTAAAGTGTTCTCAGAACACTCACGGTGTCCTGAAATGTTCGTTGGGGGTGTCCTGAAGACGCTGTCCATATTGTTCTCTGGCAAGTTGAATGTGTTCTAAGAACACTAGTGGTGTCTTGAAATGTTCGTAAATAAACAAAATGGGGGTGTCCTGAGGACGCTGCCTGTATTGTTCGATGGGAAGTTGAATGTGTTCTAAGAACTCTCGTGTTGTCCTGAAATGTTCGTAGGGGGTGTCCTGAAGACGCTGTCCGTATTTTTCTTTGTCAAGTTGATTGTGTTCTAAGAACACTCGTGGTGTTTTAAAATGTTCGTAGGGAGTGTCCTGAAGACACTGTCCGTATTGTTCGTTGTCAAGTTGAAAATGTTCTAAGAACTCTCGCAGTGTCCTGAAATGTTCGCAAATAAACAAAATGGGGCTGTCCTGAGGACGCTGTCCGTATTGTTCGTTGTCAAGTTGAATGTGTTCTAAGAACACTCGTGGTGTCCTGAAATGTTCGTAGGGGGTGTCCTGAAGACGCTGTCCGTATTGTTCGCTGGCAAGTTGAATGTGTTCTAAGAACACTCGTGGTGTCCTGACATTTTCGCAAATAAAAAAATGGGGCTGTTCTGAGGACGCTGTCCGTATTGTTCTCTTGCAAGTTGAATGTGTTCTAAGAACATTTGTGGTGTCCTGAAATGTTCGTAAATAAACAAAATGGGGGTGTTCTGAGGATGCTGGTCATTTTGTTCGTTGTCAAGTTTACAGTGTTCTAAGAACACTCGCGATGTCCTGAAATGTTCGTAGGGGGTGTCCTGAAGACCCTGTCCGTATTGTTCTCTGGCAAGTTGAATGTGTTCTAAGAACACTAACGGTGTCCTGAAATGTTCATAAATAAACAAAATGGGGGTGTCCTGAGGACGCTGTCCGTATTGTTCGATGGGAAGTTGAATGTGTTCTAAGAACACTTGCGGTGCTCTGAAATGTTCGTAAATAAACAAAATGGGGGTGTCTTGAGGACGCTGTCCGTATTGTTCTCTGGCAAGTTGAATGTGTTCTAAGAACACTCGTGGTGTCCTGAAATGTTCGTAAATAAACAAAATGGGGTGTCCTGAAGACGGTGTCCGTATTGTCCTCTGGTAAATTGAATGTGTTCTAAGAACACTTGTGGTGTCCTGAAATGTTCGTAAAAAAACAAAATAGGGGTGTTCTGAGGACGCTGTCCATATTGTTCGTTGTGAAGTTTAAAGTGTTCTAAGAACACTCGCGGTGTCCTGAAATGTTCGTAGGAGGTGTCCTGAAGACGCTGTCCGTATTGTTCTCTGGTAAATTGAATGTGTTCTAAGAACAGTTGTGGTGTCCTGAAATGTTCGTAAATAAACAAAATGGGGGTGTCCTGAGGAAGCTGTCCGTATTGTTCGATGGGAAGTTGAATGTGTTCTAAGAACACTCGTGGTGTCCTGAAATGTTCGTAAATAAACAAAATGGGGGTGTCCTGAGGACACTGTCCGTATTGTTCGTTGGGAAGTTGAATGTGTTCTTAGAAACTCGCGGTGTCCTGAAATGTTCGCAAATAAACAAAATGGGGGTGTCCTGAGGACGCTGTCCGTATTGTTCGTTGACAAGTTGAAAGTGTTCTAAGAACACTTGCGGTGTCCTGAAATGTTCATAGGGGGTGTCCTGAAGATGCTGTCCGTATTGTTCGCTGGCAAGTTGAATGTGTTCTAAGAACACTCATGGTGTCCTGAAATGTTCGCAAATAAAAAAATGGGGATGTTCTGAGGACGCTGTCCGTATTGTTCTCGTGCAAGTTGAATGTGTTCTAAGAAACTCGCGGTGTCCTGAAATGTTCGCAAATAAACAAAATGGGGGTGTCCTGAGGACGCTGTCCGTATTGTTCGTTGACAAGTTGAAAGTGTTCTAAGAACACTTGCGGTGTCCTGAAATGTTCATAGGGGGTGTCCTGAAGACGCTGTCCGTATTGTTCGCTGGCAAGTTGAATGTGTTCTAAGAACACTCATGGTGTCCTGAAATGTTCGCAAATAAAAAAATGGGGGTGTTCTGAGGACGCTGTCCGTATTGTTCGATGGGAAGTTGAATGTGTTCTAAGAACACTCGTGGTGTCCTGAAATGTTCGTAAATAAACAAAATGGGGGTGTCCTGAGGACACTGTCCGTATTGTTCGTTGGGAAGTTGAATGTGTTCTAAGAAACTCGCAGTGTCCTGAAATGTTCGCAAATAAACAAAATGGGGGTGTCCTGAGGACGCTGTCCGTATTGTTCGTTGACAAGTTGAAAGTGTTCTAAGAACACTCGCGGTGTCCTGAAATGTTCATAGGGGGTGTCCTGAAGACGCTGTCCGTATTGTTCGCTGGCAAGTTGAATGTGTTCTAAGAACACTCGTTGTGTCCTGAAATGTTCGTAAATAAAAAAATGGGGGTGTCCTGAGGACGCTGTCCGTATTGTTCGATGGGAAGTTGAATGTGTTCTAAGAACACTTGCGCTGTTCTGAAATGTTCGTAAATAAACAAAATGGGGTGTCCTGAGGACACTGTCCCTATTGTTCGCTGGCACGTTGAATGTGTTCTAAGAACACTTGTCGTGTCCTGAAATGTTCGTAAATAAACAAAATGGGGGTGTCCTGAGGACGCTGTCCGTATTGTTCGATGGGAAGTTGAATGTGTTCTAAGAACACTTGCGCTGTTCTGAAATGTTCGTAAATAAACAAAATGGGGTGTCCTGAGGACGTTGTCCCTATTGTTCGATGGCAAGTTGAATGTGTTCTAAGAACACTCGCGGTGTCCTGAAATGTTCGTAAATAAACAAAATGGGGGTGTTCTTAGGACGCTGTCCGTATTGGTCTGTGGCAATTTGAATGTGTTCTAAGAACACTTGTGGTGTCCTGAAATGTTCGTAAATAAACAAAATGAGGGTGTGTGAGGACGCTGTCCGTTTTGTTCGTTGTCAAGTTTAAAGTGTTCTAAGAACACTCACGGTGTCCTGAAATGTTTGTTGGGCGTGTCCTGAAGACGCTGTCCATATTGTTCTCTGGCAAGTTGAATGTGTTCTAAGAACACTAGTGGTGTCTTGAAATGTTCGTAAATAAACAAAATGGGGGTGTCCTGAGGACGCTGTCTGTATTGTTCGATGGGAAGTTGAATGTGTTCTAAGAACTCTCGCGTTGTCCTGAAATGTTCGTAGGGGGTGTCCTGAAGACGCTGTCCGTATTTTTCTTTGTCAAGTTGATTGTGTTCTAAGAACACTCGTGGTGTTCTAAAATGTTCGCAAATAAACAAAATGGGGGTGTCCTGAGGACGCTGTCCGTATTGTTCGTTGACAAGTTGAAAGTGTTCTAAGAACACTCGCGGTGTCCTGAAATGTTCATAGGGGGTGTCCTGAAGACGCTGTCCGTATTGTTCGCTGGCAAGGTGAATGTGTTCTAAGAACACTCGTTGTGTCCTGAAATGTTCGTAAATAAACAAAATGGGGTGTCCTGAAGACGGTGTCCGTATTGTCCTCTGGTAAATTGAATCTGTTCTAAGAACACTTGTGGTGTCCTGAAATATTCGTAAAAAAACAAAATAGGGGTGTTCTGAGGACGCTGTCCATATTGTTCGTTGTGAAGTTTAAAGTGTTCTAAGAACACTCGCGGTGTCCTGAAATGTTTGTAGGGGGTGTCCTGAAGACGCTGTCTGTATTGTTCTCTGGTAAATTGAATGTGTTCTAAGAACAGTTGTGGTGTCCTGAAATGTTCGTAAATAAACAAAATGGGGGTGTCCTGAGGAAGCTGTCCGTATTGTTCGATGGGAAGTTGAATGTGTTCTAAGAACACTCGTGGTGTCCTGAAATGTTCGTAAATAAACAAAATGGGGGTGTCCTGAGGACACTGTCCGTATTGTTCGTTGGGAAGTTGAATGTGTTCTAAGAAACTCGCAGTGTCCTGAAATGTTCGCAAATAAACAAAATGGGGGTGTCCTGAGGACGCTGTCCGTATTGTTCGTTGACAAGTTGAAAGTGTTCTAAGAACACTCGCGGTGTCCTGAAATGTTCATAGGGGGTGTCCTGAAGACGCTGTCCGTATTGTTCGCTGGCAAGTTGAATGTGTTCTAAGAACACTCGTTGTGTCCTGAAATGTTCGTAAATAAAAAAATGGGGGTGTCCTGAGGACGCTGTCCGTATTGTTCGATGGGAAGTTGAATGTGTTCTAAGAACACTTGCGCTGTTCTGAAATGTTCGTAAATAAACAAAATGGGGTGTCCTGAGGACACTGTCCCTATTGTTCGCTGGCACGTTGAATGTGTTCTAAGAACACTTGTCGTGTCCTGAAATGTTCGTAAATAAAAAAATGGGGGTGTCCTGAGGACGCTGTCCGTATTGTTCGATGGGAAGTTGAATGTGTTCTAAGAACACTTGCGCTGTTCTGAAATGTTCGTAAATAAACAAAATGGGGTGTCCGGAGGACGTTGTCCCTATTGTTCGATGGCAAGTTGAATGTGTTCTAAGAACACTCGCGGTGTCCTGAAATGTTCGTAAATAAACAAAATGGGGGTGTTCTTAGGACGCTGTCCGTATTGGTCTGTGGCAATTTGAATGTGTTCTAAGAACACTTGTGGTGTCCTGAAATGTTCGTAAATAAACAAAATGAGGGTGTGTGAGGACGCTGTCCGTTTTGTTCGTTGTCAAGTTTAAAGTGTTCTAAGAACACTCACGGTGTCCTGAAATGTTCGTTGGGCGTGTCCTGAAGACGCTGTCCATATTGTTCTCTGGCAAGTTGAATGTGTTCTAAGAACAGTAGTGGTGTCTTGAAATGTTCGTAAATAAACAAAATGGGGGTGTCCTGAGGACGCTGTCTGTATTGTTCGATGGGAAGTTGAATGTGTTCTAAGAACTCTCGCGTTGTCCTGAAATGTTCGTAGGGGGTGTCCTGAAGACGCTGTCCGTATTTTTCTTTGTCAAGTTGATTGTGTTCTAAGAACACTCATGGTGTTCTAAAATGTTCGTAGGGGGTGTCCTGAAGACACTGTCCGTATTGTTCGTTGTCAAGTTGAAAATGTTCTAAGAACTCTCGCAGTGTCCTGAAATGTTCGCAAATAAACAAAATGGGGCTGTCCTGAGGACGCTGTCCGTATTGTTCGTTGTCAAGTTGAATGTGTTCTAAGAACACTCGTGGTGTCCTGAAATGTTCGTAGGGGGTGTCCTGAAGACGCTGTCAGTATTGTTCGCTGGCAAGTTGAGTGTGTTCTAAGAACACTCGCGGTGTCCTGAAATGTTCGTAGGGGGTGTCGTGAAGACAATGTCCGTATTGTTCGCTGGCAAGTTGAATGTGTTCTAAGAACACTCGTCGTGTCCTGAAATGTTCGTAAATAAACAAAATGGGGTGTCCTGAGGACGCTGTCCCTATTGTTCGATGGCAAGTTGAATGTGTTCTAAGAACACTCGCGGTGTCCTGAAATGTTCACAAATAAACAAAATGGGGGTGTTCTTAGGACGCTGTCCGTATTGGTCGGTGGCAATTCGAATGTTTTCTGAGAACACCTGTGGTGCCCTGAAATGTTCGTAAATAAACAAAATGAGGGTTTGTGAGGACGCTGTCCGTTTTGTTCGTTGTCAGGTTTAAAGTGTTCTAAGAACTCTCGCGTTGTCCTGAAATGTTCGTAGGGGGTGTCCTGAAGACGCTGTCCGTATTTTTCTTTGTCAAGTTGATTGTGTTCTAAGAACACTCGTGTGTTCTAAAATGTTCGTAGGGGGTGTCCTGAAGACACTGTCCGTATTGTTCGTTGTCAAGTTGAAAATGTTCTAAGAACTCTCGCAGTGTCCTGAAATGTTAGCAAATAAACAAAATGGGGCTGTCCTGAGGACGCTCTCCGTATTGTTCGTTGTCAAGTTGAATGTGTTCTAAGAACACTCGTGGTGTCCTGAAATGTTCGTAGGGGGTGTCCTGAAGACGCTGTCCGTATTGTTCGCTGGCAAGTTGAATGTGTTCTAAGAACACTCGTGGTGTCCTGAAATGTTCGCAAATAAAAAAATGGGGCTGTTCTGAGGACGCTGTCCGTATTGTTCTCTTGCAAGTTGAATGTGTTCTATGAACACTTGTGGTGTCCTGAAATGTTCGTAAATAAACATAATGGGGGTGTTCTGAGGATGCTGGTCATTTTGTTCGTTGTCAAGTTTACAGTGTTCTAAGAACACTCGCGATGTCCTGAAATGTTCGTAGGGGGTGTCCTGAAGACCATGTCAGTATTGTTCTCCTGCAAGTTGAATGTGTTCTAAGAACACTAACGGTGTCCTGAAATGTTCATAAATAAACAAAATTGGGGTGTCCTGAGGACGCTGTCCGTATTGTTCGATGGGAAGTTGAATGTGTTCTAAGAACACTTGCGGTGCTCTGAAATGTTCGTAAATAAACAAAATGGGGGTGTCCTGAGGACGCTGTCCGTATTGTTCTCTGGCAAGTTGAATGTGTTCTAAGAACACGCATGGTGTCCTGAAATGTTCGTAAATAAACAAAATGGGGTGTCCTGAAGACGGTGTCCGTATTGTCCTCTGGTAAATTGAATGTGTTCTAAGAACACTTGTGGTGTCCTGAAATGTTCGTAAAAAAACAAAATAGGGGTGTTCTGAGGACGCTGTCCATATTGTTCGTTGTGAAGTTTAAAGTGTTCTAAGAACACTCGCGGTGTCCTGAAATGTTTGTAGGGGGTGTCCTAAAGACGCTGTCTGTATTGTTCTCTGGTAAATTGAATGTGTTCTAAGAACAGTTGTGGTGTCCTGAAATGTTCGTAAATAAACAAAATGGGGGTGTCCTGAGGAAGCTGTCCGTATTGTTCGATGGGAAGTTGAATGTGTTCTAAGAACACTCGTGGTGTCCTGAAATGTTCGTAAATAAACAAAATGGGGGTGTCCTGAGGACACTGTCCGTATTGTTCGTTGGGAAGTTGAATGTGTTCTAAGAAACTCGCAGTGTCCTGAAATGTTCGCAAATAAACAAAATGGGGGTGTCCTGAGGACGCTGCCTGTATTGTTCGTTGACAAGTTGAAAGTGTTCTAAGAACACTCGCGGTGTCCTGAAATGTTCATAGGGGGTGTCCTGAAGACGCTGTCCGTATTGTTCGCTGGCAAGTTGAATGTCTTCTAAGAACACTCGTTGTGTCCTGAAATGTTCGTAAATAAAAAAATGGGGGTGTCCTGAGGACGCTGTCCGTATTGTTCGATGGGAAGTTGAATGTGTTCTAAGAACACTTGTGGTGTCCTGAAATGTTCGTAAATAAACAAAATGGGGGTGTTCTGAGGATGCTGGTCATTTTATTCGTTGTCAAGTTTACAGTGTTCTAAGAACACTCGCGATGTCCTGAAATGTTCGTAGGGGGTGTCCTGAAGACCATGTCAGTATTGTTCTCCTGCAAGTTGAATGTGTTCTAAGAACACTAACGGTGTCCTGAAATGTTCATAAATAAACAAAATGGGGGTGTCCTGAGGACGCTGTCCGTATTGTTCGATGGGAAGTTGAATGTGTTCTAAGAACACTTGCGGTGCTCTGAAATGTTCGTAAATAAACAAAATGGGGGTGTCCTGAGGACGCTGTCCGTATTGTTCTCTGGCAAGTTGAATGTGTTCTAAGAACACGCATGGTGTCCTGAAATGTTCGTAAATAAACAAAATGGGGTGTCCTGAAGACGGTGTCCGTATTGTCCTCTGGTAAATTGAATGTGTTCTAAGAACACTTGTGGTGTCCTGAAATGTTCGTAAAAAAACAAAATAGGGGTGTTCTGAGGACGCTGTCCATATTGTTCGTTGTGAAGT
The DNA here is from genome assembly GCF_040938575.1 of Ambystoma mexicanum. Taxonomy (NCBI): domain Eukaryota; kingdom Metazoa; phylum Chordata; class Amphibia; order Caudata; family Ambystomatidae; genus Ambystoma; species Ambystoma mexicanum. Next base: position 1,550,095,762 of record NC_090929.1, read on the forward strand.
TTAAAGTGTTCTAAGAACACTCGCGGTGTCCTGAAATGTTTGTAGGGGGTGTCCTGAAGACGCTGTCTGTATTGTTCTCTGGTAAATTGAATGTGTTCTAAGAACAGTTGTGGTGTCCTGAAATGTTCGTAAATAAACAAAATGGGGGTGTCCTGAGGAAGCTGTCCGTATTGTTCGATGGGAAGTTGAATGTGTTCTAAGAACACTCGTGGTGTCCTGAAATGTTCGTAAATAAAAAAAATGGGGGTGTCCTGAGGACACTGTCCGTATTGTTCGTTGGGAAGTTGAATGTGTTCTAAGAAACTCGCAGTGTCCTGAAATGTTCGCAAATATTGTCCCGGGAGGATAGCACAGCGGCAGCGTGCGCGTCTTGGAAGCAAGACGACACAAAGCAAAAACAGGTTCGATCCCCGGGTCCGCGCTTAGAAACCTCTGAGTGTTTAAGCGCGTTATAAATACGTAACTAAGACAAAAAAAAAAAACCTAATCTTAATATGTGTTTCCTCTGTAACAGCGCCTCGATGCCTCATGGGCTGCAAGTGCGCTTAACAAATGCAAATAAATAAAATAAATAAAATAAATAAACAAAATGGGGGTGTCCTGAGGACGCTGTCCGTATTGTTCGTTGACAAGTTGAAAGTGTTCTAAGAACACTTGCGGTGTCCTGAAATGTTCATAGGGGGTGTCCTGAAGACGCTGTCCGTATTGTTCGCTGGCAAGTTGAATGTGTTCTAAGAACACTCGTTGTGTCCTGAAATGTTCGTAAATAAACAAAATGGGGTGTCCTGAAGACGGTGTCCGTATTGTCCTCTGGTAAATTGAATCTGTTCTAAGAACACTTGTGGTGTCCTGAAATGTTCGTAAAAAAACAAAATAGGGGTGTTCTGAGGACGCTGTCCATATTGTTCGTTGTGAAGTTTAAAGTGTTCTAAGAACACTCGCGGTGTCCTGAAATGTTTGTAGGGGGTGTCCTGAAGACGCTGTCTGTATTGTTCTCTGGTAAATTGAATGTGTTCTAAGAACAGTTGTGGTGTCCTGAAATGTTCGTAAATAAACAAAATGGGGGTGTCCTGAGGAAGCTGTCCGTATTGTTCGATGGGAAGTTGAATGTGTTCTAAGAACACTCGTGGTGTCCTGAAATGTTCGTAAATAAACAAAATGGGGATGTCCTGAGGACACTGTCCGTATTGTTCGTTGGGAAGTTGAATGTGTTCTAAGAAACTCGCAGTGTCCTGAAATGTTCGCAAATAAACAAAATGGGGGTGTCCTGAGGACGCTGTCCGTATTGTTCGTTGACAAGTTGAAAGTGTTCTAAGAACACTCGCGGTGTCCTGAAATGTTCATAGGGGGTGTCCTGAAGACGCTGTCCGTATTGTTCGCTGGCAAGTTGAATGTGTTCTAAGAACACTTGTTGTGTCCTGAAATGTTCGTAAATAAAAAAATGGGGGTGTCCTGAGGACGCTGTCCGTATTGTTCGATGGGAAGTTGAATGTGTTCTAAGAACACTTGCGCTGTTCTGAAATGTTCGTAAATAAACAAAATGGGGTGTCCTGAGGACACTGTCCCTATTGTTCGCTGGCACGTTGAATGTGTTCTAAGAACACTTGTCGTGTCCTGAAATGTTCGTAAATAAAAAAATGGGGGTGTCCTGAGGACGCTGTCCGTATTGTTCGATGGGAAGTTGAATGTGTTCTAAGAACACTTGCGCTGTTCTGAAATGTTCGTAAATAAACAAAATGGGGTGTCCTGAGGACGTTGTCCCTATTGTTCGATGGCAAGTTGAATGTGTTCTAAGAACACTCGCGGTGTCCTGAAATGTTCGTAAATAAACAAAATGGGGGTGTTCTTAGGACGCTGTCCGTATTGGTCTGTGGCAATTTGAATGTGTTCTAAGAACACTTGTGGTGTCCTGAAATGTTCGTAAATAAACAAAATGAGGGTGTGTGAGGACGCTGTCCGTTTTGTTCGTTGTCAAGTTTAAAGTGTTCTAAGAACACTCACGGTGTCCTGAAATGTTCGTTGGGCGTGTCCTGAAGACGCTGTCCATATTGTTCTCTGGCAAGTTGAATGTGTTCTAAGAACAGTAGTGGTGTGTTGAAATGTTCGTAAATAAACAAAATGGGGGTGTCCTGAGGACGCTGTCTGTATTGTTCGATGGGAAGTTGAATGTGTTCTAAGAACTCTCGCGTTGTCCTGAAATGTTCGTAAATAAACAAAATGGGGGTGTTCTGAGGATGCTGGTCATTTTGTTCGTTGTCAAGTTTACAGTGTTCTAAGAACACTCGCGATGTCCTGAAATGTTCGTAGGGGGTGTCCTGAAGACCCTGTCCGTATTGTTCTCTGGCAAGTTGAATGTGTTCTAAGAACACTAACGGTGTCCTGAAATGTTCATAAATAAACAAAATGGGGGTTTCCTGAGGACGCTGTCCGTATTGTTCGATGGGAAGTTGAATGTGTTCTAAGAACACTTGCGGTGCTCTGAAATGTTCGTAAATAAACAAAATGGGGGTGTCTTGAGGCCGCTGTCCGTATTGTTCTCTGGCAAGTTGAATGTGTTCTAAGAACACTCGTGGTGTCCTGAAATGTTCGTAAAAAAACAAAATAGGGGTGTTCTGAGGACGCTGTCCATATTGTTCGTTGTGAAGTTTAAAGTTTTCTAAGAACACTCGCGGTGTCCTGAAATGTTCGTAGGGGGTGTCCTGAAGACGCTGTCCGTATTGTTCTCTGGTAAATTGAATATATTCTAAGAACAGTTGTGGTGTCCTGAAATGTTCGTAAATAAACAAAATAGGGGTGTCCTGAGGAATCTGTCCGTATTGTTCGATGGGAAGTTGAATGTGTTCTAAGAACACTCGTGGTGTCCTGAAATGTTCGTAAATAAACAAAATGGGGGTGTCCTGAGGACACTGTCCGTATTGTTCGTTGGGAAGTTGAATGTGTTCTAAGAAACTCGCGGTGTCCTGAAATGTTCGCAAATAAACAAAATGAGGGTGTCCTGAGGACGCTGTCCGTATTGTTCGTTGACAAGTTGAAAGTGTTCTAAGAACACTCGCGGTGTCCTGAAATGTTCATAGGGGGTGTCCTGAAGACGCTGTCCGTATTGTTCGCTGGCAAGTTGAATGTCTTCTAAGAACACTCATGGTGTCCTGAAATGTTCGCAAATAAAAAAATGGGGGTGTTCTGAGGACGCTGTCCGTATTGTTCTCATGCAAGTTGAATGTGTTCTAAGAACACTTGTGGTGTCCTGAAATGTTCGTAAATAAACAAAATGGGGGTGTCCTGAGGAAGCTGTCCGTATTGTTCGATGGGAAGTTGAATGTGTTCTAAGAACACTCGTGGTGTCCTGAAATGTTCGTAAATAAACAAAATGGGGTGTCCTGAGGACACTGTCCGTATTGTTCGTTGGGAAGTTGAATGTGTTCTAAGAAACTCGCGGTGTCCTGAAATGTTCGCAAATAAACAAAATGGGGGTGTCCTGAGGACGCTGTCCGTATTGTTCGTTGACAAGTTGAAAGAGTTCTAAGAACACTCGCGGTGTCCTGAAATGTTCATAGGGGGTGTCCTGAAGACGCTGTCCGTATTGTTCGCTGGCAAGTTGAATGTGTTCTAAGAACACTCATGGTGTCCTGAAATGTTTGCAAATAAAAAAATGGGGCTGTTATGAGGACGCTGTCCGTATTGTTCTCTTGCAAGTTGAATGTGTTTTAAGAACACTTGTGGTGTCCTGAAATGTTCGTAAATAAACAAAATGGGGGTGTTCTGAGGATGCTGGTCATTTTGTTCGTTGTCAAGTTTACAGTGTTCTAAGAACACTCGCGATGTCCTGAAATGTTCGTAGGGGGTGTCCTGAAGACCCTGTCCGTATTGTTCTCTGGCAAGTTGAATGTGTTCTAAGAACACTAACGGTGTCCTGAAATGTTCATAAATAAACAAAATGGGGGTTTCCTGAGGACGCTGTCCGTATTGTTCGATGGGAAGTTGAATGTGTTCTAAGAACACTTGCGGTGCTCTGAAATGTTCGTAAATAAACAAAATGGGGGTGTCTTGAGGCCGCTGTCCGTATTGTTCTCTGGCAAGTTGAATGTGTTCTAAGAACACTCGTGGTGTCCTGAAATGTTCGTAAAAAAACAAAATAGGGGTGTTCTGAGGACGCTGTCCATATTGTTCGTTGTGAAGTTTAAAGTTTTCTAAGAACACTCGCGGTGTCCTGAAATGTTCGTAGGGGGTGTCCTGAAGACGCTGTCCGTATTGTTCTCTGGTAAATTGAATATATTCTAAGAACAGTTGTGGTGTCCTGAAATGTTCGTAAATAAACAAAATAGGGGTGTCCTGAGGAAGCTGTCCGTATTGTTCGATGGGAAGTTGAATGTGTTCTAAGAACACTCGTGGTGTCCTGAAATGTTCGTAAATAAACAAAATGGGGGTGTCCTGAGGACACTGTCCGTATTGTTCGATGGGAAGTTGAATGTGTTCTAAGAACACTCGTGGTGTCCTGAAATGTTCGTAAATAAACAAAATGGGGGTGTCCTGAGGACACTGTCCGTATTGTTCGTTGGGAAGTTGAATGTGTTCTAAGAAACTCGCGGTGTCCTGAAATGTTCGCAAATAAACAAAATGAGGGTGTCCTGAGGACGCTGTCCGTATTGTTCGTTGACAAGTTGAAAGTGTTCTAAGAACACTTGCGATGTCCTGAAATGTTCATAGGGGGTGTCCTGAAGACGCTGTCCGTATTGTTCGCTGGCAAGTTGAATGTGTTCTAAGAACACTCATGGTGTCCTGAAATGTTCGCAAATAAAAAAATGGGGGTGTTCTGAGGACGCTGTCCATATTGTTCTCGTGCAAGTTGAATGTGTTCTAAGAACACTTGTGGTGTCCTGAAATGTTCGTAAATAAACAAAATGGGGGTGTTCTGAGGACGCTGTCTGTTTTGTTCGTTTTCAAGTTTAAAGTGTTCTAAGAACACTCGCGGTGTCCTGAAATGTTCGTAGGGGGTGTCCTGAAGACGATGCCCGTATTGTTCGCTGGCAAGTTGAATGTGTTCTAAGAACACTCGTGTCCTGAAATGTTCGTAAATAAAAAAATGGGGGTGTCCTGAGGACGCTGTCCGTATTGTTCGATGGGAAGTTGAATGTGTTCTAAGAACACTTGCGCTGTTCTGAAATGTTCGCAAATAAAAAAATGGGGGTGTTCTGAGGACGCTGTCCGTATTGTTCTCTTGCAAGTTGAATGTGTTCTAAGAACACTTGTGGTGTCCTGAAATGTTCGTAAATAAACAAAATGGGGGTGTTCTGAGGACGCTGTCTGTTTTGTTCGTTTTCAAGTTTAAAGTGTTCTAAGAACACTCGCGGTGTCCTGAAATGTTCGTAGGGGGTGTCCTGAAGACGATGTCCGTATTGTTCGCTGGCAAGTTGAATGTGTTCTAAGAACACTCGTCGTGTCCTGAAATGTTCGTAAATAAAAAAAATGGGGGTGTCCTGAGGACGCTGTCCGTATTGTTCGATGGGAAGTTGAATGTGTTCTAAGAACACTTGCGCTGTTCTGAAATGTTCGTAAATAAACAAAATGGGGTGTCCTGAGGACGCTGTCCCTATTGTTCGATGGCAAGTTGAATGTGTTCTAAGAACACTCGCGGTGTCCTGAAATGTTCACAAATAAACAAAATGGGGGTGTTCTTAGGACGCTGTCCGTATTGGTCTGTGGCAATTTGAATGTGTTCTAAGAACACTTGTGGTGTCCTGAAATGTTCGTAAATAAACAAAATGAGGGTGTGTGAGGACGCTGTCCGTTTTGTTCGTTGTCAAGTTTAAAGTGTTCTAAGAACACTCACGGTGTCCTGAAATGTTCGTTGGGCGTGTCCTGAAGACGCTGTCCATATTGTTCTCTGGCAAGTTGAATGTGTTCTAAGAACACTAGTGGTGTCTTGAAATGTTCGTAAATAAACAAAATGGTGGTGTCCTGAGGACGCTGTCTGTATTGTTCGATGGGAAGTTGAATGTGTTCTAAGAACTCTCGCGTTGTCCTGAAATGTTTGTAGGGGGTGTCCTGAAGACGCTGTCCGTATTTTTCTTTGTCAAGTTGATTGTGTTCTAAGTACACTCGTGGTGTTCTAAAATGTTCGTAGGGGGTTTCCTGAAGGCACTGTCCGTATTGTTCGTTGTCAAGTTGAAAATGTTCTAAGAACTCTCGCAGTGTCCTGAAATGTTCGCAAATAAACAAAATCGGGCTGTCCTGAGGACGCTGTCCGTATTGTTTGTTGTCAAGTTGAATGTGTTCTAATAACACTCATGGTGTCCTGAAATGTTCGCAAATAAAAAAATGGGGGTGTTCTGAGGACGCTGTCCGTATTGTTCTTGTGCAAGTTGCAAGTGTTCTAAGAACACTTGTGGTGTCCTGAAATGTTCCTAAATAAACAAAATGGGGGTGTTCTGAGGACACTGTCTGTTTTGTTCGTTTTAAAGTTTAAAGTGTTCTAAGAACACTCGCGGTGTCCTGAAATGTTCGTAGGTGGTGTCCTGAAGACGATGTCCGTATTGTTCGCTGTCAAGTTGAATGTGTTCTAAGAACACTCGTCGTGTCCTGAAATGTTCGTAAATAAAAAAATGGGGGTGTCCTGAGGACGCTGTCCGTATTGTTCGCTGGCAAGTTGAATGTGTTCTAAGAACACTCATGGTGTCCTGAAATGTTCGCAAATAAAAAAATGCGGGTGTTCTGAGGACGCTGTCCGTATTGTTCTCGTGCAAGTTGAATGTGTTCTAAGAACACTTGTGGTGTCCTGAAATGTTCGTAAATAAACAAAATGGGGGTGTTCTGAGGACGCTGTCTGTTTTGTTGGTTTTCAAGTTTAAAGTGTTCTAAGAACACTCACGGTGTCCTGAAATGTTCGTAGGGGGTGTCCTGAAGACGATGTCCGTATTGTTCGCTGGCAAGTTGAATGTGTTCTAAGAACACTTGTCGTGTCCTGAAATGTTTGTAAATAAAAAAATGGGGGTGTCCTGAGGACGCTGTCCGTATTGTTCGATGGGAAGTTGAATGTGTTCTAAGAACACTTGCGCTGTTCTGAAATGTTCGTAAATAAACAAAATGGGGTGTCCTGAGGACGCTGTCCCTATTGTTCGATGGCAAGTTGAATGTGTTCTAAGAACACTCGCGGTGTCCTGAAATGTTCGCAAATAAACAAAATGGGGGTGTTCTTAGGACGCTGTCCGTATTGGTCTGTGGTAATTTGAATGTGTTCTAAGAACACTTGTGGTGTCCTGAAATGTTCGTAAATAAACAAAATGAGGGTGTGTGAGGACGCTGTCCGTTTTGTTCGTTGTCAAGTTTAAAGTGTTCTAAGAACACTCACAGTGTCCTGAAATGTTCGTTGGTCGTGTCCTGAAGACGCTGTCCATATTGTTCTCTGGCAAGTTGAATGTGTTCTAAGAACACTAGTGGTGTCTTGAAATGTTCGTAAATAAACAAAATGGGGGTGTCCTGAGGACGCTGTCTGTATTGTTCGATGGGAAGTTGAATGTGTTCTAAGAACTCTTGCGTTGTCCTGAAATGTTCGTAGGGGGTGTCCTGAAGACGCTGTCCGTATTTTTATTTGTCAAGTTGATTGTGTTCTAAGAACACTCGTGGTGTTCTAAAATGTTCGTAGGCGGTGTCCCGAAGACACTGTCCGTATTGTTCGTTGTCAAGTTGAAAATGTTCTAAGAACTCTCGCAGTGTCCTGAAATGTTCGCAAATAAACAAAATGGGGCTGTCCTGAGGACGCTGTCCGTATTGTTCGTTGTCAAGTTGAATGTGTTCTAAGAACACTCGTGGTGTCCTGAAATGTTCGTAGGGGGTGTCCTGAAGACGCTGTCCATATTGTTCGCTGGCAAGTTGAATGTGTTCTAAGAACACTCGCGGTGTCCTGAAATGTTCGTAGGGGGTGTCTTGAAGACGATGTCCGTATTGTTCGCTGGCAAGTTGAATGTCTTCTAAGAACACTCGTCGTGTCCTGAAATGTTCGTAAATAAAAAAATGGGGGTGTCCTGAGGACGCTGTCCGTATTGTTCGATGGGAAGTTGAATGTGTTCTAAGAACACTTGCGCTGTTCTGAAATGTTCATAAATAAACAAAATGGGGTGTCCTGAGGACGCTGTCCCTATTGTTCGATGGCAAGTTGAATGTGTTTTAAGAACACTCGCGGTGTCCTGAAATGTTCACAAATAAATAAAATGGGGGTGTTCTTAGGACGCTGTCCGTAGTGGTCTGTGGCAATTCGAATGTGTTCTAAGAACACTTGTGGTGCCCTGAAATGTTCGTAAATAAACACAATGAGGGTTTGTGAGGACGCTGTCCGTTTTGTTCGTTGTCAAGTTTAAAGTGTTCTAAGAACACTCACGGTGTCCTGAAATGTTCGGAGGGGGTGTCCAGAAGATGCTGTCCATATTGTTCTCTGGCAAGTTGAATGTGTTCTAAGAACACTAGTGGTGTCTTGAAATGTTCGTAAATAAACAAAATGGGGGTGTCCTGAGGACGCTATCTGTATTGTTCGATAGGAAGTTGAATGTGTTCTAAGAACTCTTGCGTTGTCCTGAAATGTTCGTAGGTGGTGTCCTGAAGATGCTGTCCGTATTGTTCGTTGTCAAGTTGAAAATGTTCTAAGAACTCTCGCAGTGTCCTGAAATGTTCGCAAATAAACAAAATGGGGCTGTCCTGAGGACGCTGTCCGTATTGTTCGTTGTCAAGTTGAATGTGTTCTAAGAACACTCGTGGTGTCCTGAAATGTTCGTAGGGGGTGTCCTGAAGACGCTGTCCGTATTGTTCGCTGGCAAGTTGAATGTGTTCTAAGAACACTCGTGGTGTCCTGAAATGTTCGTAAATAAACAAAACGGGGTGTCCTGAAGACGGTGTCCGTATTGTCCTCTGGTAAATTGAATGTGTTCTAAGAACACTTGTGGTGTCCTTAAATGTTCGTAAAAAAACAAAATAGGGGTGTTCTGAGGACGCTGTCCATATTGTTCGTTGTGAAGTTTAAAGTGTTCTAAGAACACTCGCGGTGTCCTGAAATGTTCGTAAGGGGTGTCCTTAAGACGCTGTCCGTATTGTTCTCTGGTAAATTGAATGTGTTCTAAGAACTGTTGTGGTGTCCTGAAATGTTCGTAAATAAACAAAATGGGGGTGTCCTGAGGAAGCTGTCCGTATTGTTCGATGGGAAGTTGAATGTGTTCTAAGAACACTCGTGGTGTCCTGAAATGTTCGTAAATAAACAAAATGGGGGTGTCCTGAGGACACTGTCCGTATTGTTCGTTGGGAAGTTGAATGTGTTCTAAGAAACTTGCGGTGTCCTGAAATGTTCGCAAATAAACAAAATGGGGGTGTCCTGAGGACGCTATCTGTATTGTTCGATAGGAAGTTGAATGTGTTCTAAGAACTCTTGCGTTGTCCTGAAATGTTCGTAGGTGGTGTCCTGAAGATGCTGTCCGTATTGTTCGTTGTCAAGTTGAAAATGTTCTAAGAACTCTCGCAGTGTCCTGAAATGTTCGCAAATAAACAAAATGGGGCTGTCCTGAGGACGCTGTCCGTATTGTTCGTTGTCAAGTTGAATGTGTTCTAAGAACACTCGTGGTGTCCTGAAATGTTCGTAGGGGGTGTCCTGAAGACGCTGTCCGTATTGTTCGCTGGCAAGTTGAATGTGTTCTAAGAACACTCGTGGTGTCCTGAAATGTTCGTAAATAAACAAAACGGGGTGTCCTGAAGACGGTGTCCGTATTGTCCTCTGGTAAATTGAATGTGTTCTAAGAACACTTGTGGTGTCCTTAAATGTTCGTAAAAAAACAAAATAGGGGTGTTCTGAGGACGCTGTCCATATTGTTCGTTGTGAAGTTTAAAGTGTTCTAAGAACACTCGCGGTGTCCTGAAATGTTCGTAAGGGGTGTCCTTAAGACGCTGTCCGTATTGTTCTCTGGTAAATTGAATGTGTTCTAAGAACTGTTGTGGTGTCCTGAAATGTTCGTAAATAAACAAAATGGGGGTGTCCTGAGGAAGCTGTCCGTATTGTTCGATGGGAAGTTGAATGTGTTCTAAGAACACTCGTGGTGTCCTGAAATGTTCGTAAATAAACAAAATGGGGGTGTCCTGAGGACACTGTCCGTATTGTTCGTTGGGAAGTTGAATGTGTTCTAAGAAACTTGCGGTGTCCTGAAATGTTCGCAAATAAACAAAATGGGGGTGTCCTGAGGACGCTGTCCGTATTGTTCGTTGACAAGTTGAAAGAGTTCTAAGAACACTCGCGGTGTCCTGAAATGTTCATAGGGGGTGTCCTGAAGACGCTGTCCGTATTGTTCGCTGGCAAGTTGAATGTGTTCTAAGAACACTCATGGTGTCCTGAAATGTTCGCAAATAAAAAAATGGGGGTGTTCTGAGGACGCTGTCCGTATTGTTCTCGTGCAAGTTGAATGTGTTCTAAGAACACTTGTGCTGTCCTGAAATGTTGGTAAATAAACAAAATGGGGGTGTTCTGAGGACACTGTCTGTTTTGTTCGTTTTCAAGTTTAAAGTGTTCTAAGAACACTCGCGGTGTCCTGAAATGTTCGTAGGGGGTGTCCTGAAGACGATGTCCGTATTGTTCGCTGGCAAGTTGAATGTGTTCTAAGAACACTCGTCGTGTCCTGAAATGTTCGTAAATAAAAAAATGGGGGTGTCCTGAGGACGCTGTCCGTATTGTTCGATGGGAAGTTGAATGTGTTCTAAGAACACTTGCGCTGTTCTGAAATGTTCGTAAATAAACAAAATGGGGTGTCCTGAGGACGCTGTCCCTATTGTTCGATGGCAAGTTGAATGTGTTCTAAGAACACTTGCGGTGTCCTGAAATGTTCGTAAATAAAGAAAATGAGGGTGTGTGAGGACGCTGTCCGTTTTGTTCGTTGTCAAGTTTAAAGTGTTCTCAGAACACTCACGGTGTCCTGAGATGTTCGTTGGGTGTGTCCTGAAGACGCTGTCCATATTGTTCTCTGGCAAGTTGAATGTGTTCTAAGAACACTAGTGGTGTCTTGAAATGTTCGTAAATAAACAAAATGGGGGTGTCCTGAGGACGCTGCCTGTATTGTTCGATGGGAAGTTGAATGTGTTCTAAGAACTCTCGTGTTGTCCTGAAATGTTCGTAGGGGGTGTCCTGAAGACGCTGTCCGTATTTTTCTTTGTCAAGTTGATTGTGTTCTAAGAACACTCGTGGTGTTCTAAAATGTTCGTAGGGAGTGTCCTGAAGACACTGTCCGTATTGTTCGTTGTCAAGTTGAAAATGTTCTAAGAACTCTCGCAGTGTCCTGAAATGTTCGCAAATAAACAAAATGGGGCTGTCCTGAGGACGCTGTCCGTATTGTTCGTTGTCAAGTTGAATGTGTTCTAAGAACACTCGTGGTGTCCTGAAATGTTCGTAGGGGGTGTCCTGAAGACGCTGTCCGTATTGTTCGCTGGCAAGTTGAATGTGTTCTAAGAACACTCGTGGTGTCCTGACATTTTCGCAAATAAAAAAATGGGGCTGTTCTGAGGACGCTGTCCGTATTGTTCTCTTGCAAGTTGAATGTGTTCTAAGAACACTTGTGGTGTCCTGAAATGTTCGTAAATAAACAAAATGGGGGTGTTCTGAGGATGCTGGTCATTTTGTTCGTTGTCAAGTTTATAGTGTTCTAAGAACACTCGCGATGTCCTGAAATGTTCGTAGGGGGTGTCCTGAAGACCCTGTCCGTATTGTTCTCTGGCAAGTTGAATGTGTTCTAAGAACACTAACGGTGTCCTGAAATGTTCATAAATAAACAAAATGGGGGTGTCCTGAGGACGCTGTCCGTATTGTTCGATGGGAAGTTGAATGTGTTCTAAGAACACTTGCGGTGCTCTGAAATGTTCGTAAATAAACAAAATGGGGGTGTCTTGAGGACGCTGTCCGTATTGTTCTCTGGCAAGTTGAATGTGTTCTAAGAACACTCGTGGTGTCCTGAAATGTTCGTAAATAAACAAAATGGGGTGTCCTGAAGACGGTGTCCGTATTGTCCTCTGGTAAATTGAATGTGTTCTAAGAACACTTGTGGTGTCCTGAAATGTTCGTAAAAAAACAAAATAGGGGTGTTCTGAGGACGCTGTCCATATTGTTCGTTGTGAAGTTTAAAGTGTTCTAAGAACACTCGCGGTGTCCTGAAATGTTCGTAGGGGGTGTCCTGAAGACGCTGTCCGTATTGTTCTCTGGTAAATTGAATGTGTTCTAAGAACAGTTGTGGTGTCCTGAAATGTTCGTAAATAAACAAAATGGGGGTGTCCTGAGGAAGCTGTCCGTATTGTTCGATGGGAAGTTGAATGTGTTCTAAGAAACTCGCGGTGTCCTGAAATGTTCGCAAATAAACAAAATGGGGGTGTCCTGAGGACGCTGTCCGTATTGTTCGTTGACAAGTTGAAAGTGTTCTAAGAACACTTGCGGTGTCCTGAAATGTTCATAGGGGGTGTCCTGAAGACGCTGTCCGTATTGTTCGCTGGCAAGTTGAATGTGTTCTAAGAACACTCATGGTGTCCTGAAATGTTCGCAAATAAAAAAATGGGGGTGTTCTGAGGACGCTGTCCGTATTGTTCTCGTGCAAGTTGAATGTGTTCTAAGAACACTTGTGGTGTCCTGAAATGTTCGTAAATAAACAAAATGGGGGTGTTCAGAGGATGCTGGTCATTTTGTTCGTTGTCAAGTTTACAGTGTTCTAAGAACACTCGCGATGTCCTGAAATGTTCGTAGGGGGTGTCCTGAAGACCCTGTCCGTATTGTTCTCTGGCAAGTTGAATGTGTTCTAAGAACACTAACGGTGTCCTGAAATGTTCATAAATAAACAAAATGGGGGTGTCCTGAGGACGCTGTCCGTATTGTTCGATGGGAAGTTGAATGTGTTCTAAGAACACTTGCGGTGCTCTGAAATGTTCGTAAATAAACAAAATGGGGGTGTCTTGAGGACGCTGTGCGTATTGTTCTCTGGCAAGTTGAATGTGTTCTAAGAACACTCGTGGTGTCCTGAAATGTTCGTAAATAAACAAAATGGGGTGTCCTGAAGACGGTGTCCGTATTATCCTCTGGTAAATTGAATGTGTTCTAAGAACACTTGTGGTGTCCTGAAATGTTCGTAAAAAAACAAAATAGGGGTGTTCTGAGGACGCTGTCCATATTGTTCGTTGTGAAGTTTAAAGTGTTCTAAGAACACTCGCGGTGTCCTGAAATGTTCGTAGGGGGTGTCCTGAAGACGCTGTCCGTATTGTTCTCTGGTAAATTGAATGTGTTCTAAGAACAGTTGTGGTGTCCTGAAATGTTCGTAAATAAACAAAATGGGGGTGTCCTGAGGAAGCTGTCCGTATTGTTCGATGGGAAGTTGAATGTGTTCTAAGAACACTCGTGGTGTCCTGAAATGTTCGTAAATAAACAAAATGGGGGTGTCCTGAGGACACCGTCCGTATTGTTTGTTGGGAAGTTGAATGTGTTCTAAGAAACTCGCGGTGTCCTGAAATGTTCGCAAATAAACAAAATGGGGGTGTCCTGAGGACGCTGTCCGTATTGTTCGTTGACAAGTTGAAAGTGTTCTAAGAACACTTGCGGTGTCCTGAAATGTTCATAGGGGGTGTCCTGAAGACGCTGTCCGTATTGTTCGCTGGCAAGTTGAATGTGTTCTAAGAACACTCATGGTGTCCTGAAATGTTCGCAAATAAAAAAATGGGGGTGTTCTGAGGACGCTGTCCGTATTGTTCTCGTGCAAGTTGAATGTGTTCTAAGAACACTTGTGGTGTCCTGAAATGTTCGTAAATAAACAAAATGGGGGTGTTCTGAGGACGCTGTCTGTTTTGTTCGTTTTCAAGTTTAAAGTGTTCTAAGAACACTTGCGGTGTCCTGAAATGTTCGTAGGGGGTGTCCTGAAGACAATGTCTGTATTGTTCGCTGGCAAGTTGAATGTGTTCTAAGAACATTCGTCGTGTCCTGAAATGTTCGTAAATAAAAAAATGGGGGTGTCCTGAGGACGCTGTCCGTATTGTTCGATGGGAAGTTGAATGTGTTCTAAGAACACTTGCGCTGTTCTGAAATGTTCGCAAATAAAAAAATGGGGGTGTTCTGAGGACGCTGTCCGTATTGTTCTCGTGCAAGTTGAATGTGTTCTAAGAACACTTGTGGTGTCCTGAAATGTTCGTAAATAAACAAAATGGGGGTGTTCTGAGGACGCTGTCTGTTTTGTTCGTTTTCAAGTTTAAAGTGTTCTAAGAACACTCACGGTGTCCTGAAATGTTCGTAGGGGGTGTCCTGAAGACGATGTCCGTATTGTCCGCTGGCAAGTTGAATGTGTTCTAAGAACACTTGTCGTGTCCTGAAATGTTCGTAAATAAAAAAATGGGGGTGTCCTGAGGACGCTGTCCGTATTGTTCGATAGGAAGTTGAATGTGTTCTAAGAAAACTTGCGCTGTTCTGAAATGTTCGTAAATAAACAAAATGGGGTGTCCTGAGGACGCTGTCCCTATTGTTCGATGGCAAGTTGAATGTGTTCTAAGAACACTCGCGGTGTCCTGAAATGTTCACAAATAAAGAAAATGGGGGTGTTCTTAGGACGCTGTCCGTATTGGTCTGTGGCAATTTGAATGTGTTCTAAGAACACTTGTGGTGTCCTGAAATGTTCGTAAATAAACAAAATGAGGGTGTGTGAGGACGCTGTCCGTTTTGTTCGTTGTCAAGTTTAAAGTGTTCTCAGAACACTCACGGTGTCCTGAAATGTTCGTTGGGCGTGTCCTGAAGACGCTGTCCATATTGTTCTCTGGCAAGTTGAATGTGCTCTAAGAACACTAGTGGTGTCTTGAAACGTTCGTAAATAAACAAAATGGGGGTGTCCTGAGGACGCTGTCTGTATTGTTCGATGGGAAGTTGAATGTGTTCTAAGAATTCTCGCGTTGTCCAGAAATGTTCGCAAATAAAAAAATGGGGGTGTTCTGAGGACGCTGTCCGTATTGTTCTCGTGCAAGTTGAATGTGTTCTAAGAACACTTGTGGTGTCCTGAAATGTTCGTAAATAAACAAAATGGGGGTGTTCTGAGGACGCTGTCTGTTTTGTTCGTTTTCAAGTTTAAAGTGTTCTAAGAACACTCGCGGTGTCCTGAAATGTTCGTAGGGGGTGTCCTGAAGACGATGTCCGTATTGTTCGCTGGCAAGTTGAATGTGTTCTAAGAACACTCGTCGTGTCCTGAAATGTTCGTAAATAAAAAAATGGGGGTGTCCTGAGGACGCTGTCCGTATTGTTCGCTGGCAAGTTGAATGTTTTCTAAGAACACTCATGGTGTCCTGAAATGTTCGCAAATAAAAAAATGGGGGTGTTCTGAGGACGCTGTCCGTATTGTTCTCGTGCAAGTTGAATGTGTTCTAAGAACACTTGTGGTGTCCTGAAATGTTCGTAAATAAACAAAATGGGGGTGTTCTGAGGACGCTGTCTGTTTTGTTGGTTTTCAAGTTTAAAGTGTTCTAAGAACGCTCACGGTGTCCTGAAATGTTCTTAGGGGGTGTCCTGAAGACGATGTCCGTATTTTTCGCTGGCAAGTTGAATGTGTTCTAAGAACACTTGTTGTGTTCTGAAATGTTCGTAAATAAACAAAATGGGGTGTCCTGAGGACGCTGTCCCTATTGTTCGATGGCAAGTTGAATGTGTTCTAAGAACACTCGCGGTGTCCTGAAATGTTCGCAAATAAACAAAATGGGGGTGTTCTTAGGACGCTGTCCGTATTGGTCTGTGGCAATTTGAATGTGTTCTAAGAACACTTGTGGTGTCCTGAAATGTTCGTAAATAAACAAAATGAGGGTGTGTGAGGACGCTGTCCATTTTGTTCGTTGTCAAGTTTAAAGTGTTCTAAGAACACTCACAGTGTCCTGAAATGTTCGTTGGGCGTGTCCTGAAGACGCTGTCCATATTGTTCTCTGGCAAGTTGAATGTGTTCTAAGAACACTAGTGGTGTCTTGAAATGTTCGTAAATAAACAAAATGGGGGTGTCCTGAGGACGCTGTCTGTATTGTTCGATGGGAAGTTGAATTTGTTCTAAGAACTCTTGCGTTGTCCTGAAATGTTCGTAGGGGGTGTCCTGAAGACGCTGTCCGTATTTTTCTTTGTCAAGTTGATTGTGTTCTTAGAACACTCGTGGTGTTCTAAAATGTTCGTAGGGGGTGTCCTCAAGACACTGTCCGTATTGTTCGTTGTCAAGTTGAATGTGTTCTAAGAACACTCATGGTGTCCTGAAATGTTCGCAAATAAAAAAATGGGGGTGTTCTGAGGACGCTGTCCGTATTGTTCTCGTGCAAGTTGAATGTGTTCTAAGAACACTTGTGGTGTCCTGAAATGTTCGTAAATAAACAAAATGGGGGTGTTCTGAGGACGCTGTCTGTTTTGTTGGTTTTCAAGTTTAAAGTGTTCTAAGAACACTCACGGTGTCCTGAAATGTTCGTAGGGGGTGTCCTGAAGACGACGTCCGTATTGTTCGCTGGCACGTTGAATGTGTTCTAAGAACACTTGTCGTGTCCTGAAATGTTCGTAAATAAAAAAATGGGGGTGTCCTGAGGACGCTGTCCGTATTGTTCGATGGGAAGTTGAATGTGTTCTAAGAACACTTGCGCTGTTCTGAAATGTTCGTAAATAAACAAAATGGGGTGTCCTGAGGACGCTGTCCCTATTGTTCGATGGCAAGTTGAATGTGTTCTAAGAACACTCGCGGTGTCCTGAAATGTTCGTAAATAAACAAAATGGGGGTGTTCTTAGGACGCTGTCCGTATTGGTCTGTGGCAATTTGAATGTGGTCTAAGAACACTTGTGGTGTCCTGAAATGTTCGTAAATAAACAAAATGAGGGTGTGTGAGGACGCTGTCCGTTTTGTTCGTTGTCAAGTTTAAAGTGTTCTAAGAACACCCACCGTGTCCTGAAATGTTCGTTGGGCGTGTCCTGAAGACGCTGTCCATATTGTTCTCTGGCAAGTTGAATGTGTTCTAAGAACACTAGTGGTGTCTTGAAATGTTCGTAAATAAACAAAATGGGGGTGTCCTGAGGACGCTGTCTGTATTGTTCGATGGGAAGTTGAATGTGTTCTAAGAACTCTCGCGTTGTCCTGAAATGTTCGTAGGGGGTGTCCTGAAGACGCTGTCCGTATTTTTCTTTGTCAAGTTGATTGTGTTCTAAGAACACTCGTGGTGTTCTAAAATGTTCGTAGGGGGTGTCCTGAAGACACTGTCCGTATTGTTCGTTGTCAAGTTGAAAATGTTCTAAGAACTCTTGCAGTGTCCTGAAATGTTAGCAAATAAACAAAATGGGGCTGTCCTGAGGACGCTGTCCGTATTGTTCGTTGTCAAGTTGAATGTGTTCTAAGAACACTCGTGGTGTCCTGAAATGTTCGTAGGGGGTGTCCTGAAGACGCTGTCAGTATTGTTCGCTGGCAAGTTGAGTGTGTTCTAAGAACACTCGCGGTGTCCTGAAATGTTCGTAGGGGGTGTTGTGAAGACAATGTCCGTATTGTTCGCTGGCAAGTTGAATGTGTTCTAAGAACACTCGTCGTGTCCTGAAATGTTCGTAAATAAAAAAATGGGGGTGTCCTGAGGACGCTGTCCGTATTGTTCGATGGGAAGTTGAATGTGTTCTAAGAACACTTGCGCTGTTCTGAAATGTTCGTAAATAAACAAAATGGGGTGTCCTGAGGACGCTGTCCCTATTGTTCGATGGCAAGTTGAATGTGTTCTAAGAACACTCGCGGTGTCCTGAAATGTTCACAAATAAACAAAATGGGGGTGTTCTTAGGACGCTGTCCGTATTGGTCGGTGGCAATTCGAATGTGTTCTGAGAACACTTGTGGTGCCCTGAAATGTTCGTAAATAAACAAAATGAGGGTTTGTGAGGACGCTGTCCGTTTTGTTCGCTGTCAGGTTTAAAGTGTTCTAAGAACTCTCGCGTTGTCCTGAAATGTTCGTAGGGGGTGTCCTGAAGACGCTGTCCGTATTTTTCTTTGTCAAGTTGATTGTGTTCTAAGAACACTCGTGGTGTTCTAAAATGTTTGTAGGGGGTGTCCTGAAGACACTGTCCGTATTGTTCGTTGTCAAGTTGAAAATGTTCTAAGAACTCTCGCAGTGTCCTGAAATGTTCGCAAATAAACAAAATGGGGCTGTCCTGAGGACGCTGTCCGTATTGTTCGTTGTCAAGTTGAATGTGTTCTAAGAACACTCGTGGTGTCCTGAAATGTTCGTAGGGGGTGTCCTGAAGACGCTGTCCGTATTGTTCGCTGGCAAGTTGAATGTGTTCTAAGAACACTCGTGGTGTCCTGAAATGTTCGCAAATAAAAAAATGGGGCTGTTCTGAGGACGCTGTCCGTATTGTTCTCTTGCAAGTTGAATGTGTTCTAAGAACACTTGTGGTGTCCTGAAATGTTCGTAAATAAACAAAATGGGGGTGTTCTGAGGATGCTGGTCATTTTGTTCGTTGTCAAGTTTACAGTGTTCTAAGAACACTTGCGATGTCCTGAAATGTTCGTAGGGGGTGTCCTGAAGACCATGTCAGTATTGTTCTCCTGCAAGTTGAATGTGTTCTAAGAACACTAACGGTGTCCTGAAATGTTCATAAATAAACAAAATGGGGGTGTCCTGAGGGCGCTGTCCGTATTGTTCGATGGGAAGTTGAATGTGTTCTAAGAACACTTGCGGTGCTCTGAAATGTTCATAAATAAACAAAATGGGGGTGTCCTGAGGACGCTGTCCGTATTGTTCTCTGGCAAGTTGAATGTGTTCTAAGAACACGCATGGTGTCCTGAAATGTTCGTAAATAAACAAAATGGGGTGTCCTGAAGACGGTGTCCGTATTGTCCTCTGGTAAATTGAATGTGTTCTAAGAACACTTGTGGTGTCCTGAAATGTTCGTAAAAAAACAAAATAGGGGTGTTCTGAGGACGCTGTCCATATTGTTCGTTGTGAAGTTTAAAGTGTTCTAAGAACACTCGCGGTGTCCTGAAATGTTTGTAGGGTGTGTCCTGAAGACGCTGTCTGTATTGTTCTCTGGTAAATTGAATGTGTTCTAAGAACAGTTGTGGTGTCCTGAAATGTTCGTAAATAAACAAAATGGGGGTGTCCTGAGGAAGCTGTCCGTATTGTTCGATGGGAAGTTGAATGTGTTCTAAGAACACTCGTGGTGTCCTGAAATGTTCGTAAATAAACAAAATGGGGGTGTCCTGAGGACACTGTCCGTATTGTTCGTTGGGAAGTTGAATGTGTTCTAAGAAACTCGCAGTGTCCTGAAATATTCGCAAATAAACAAAATGGGGGTGTCCTGAGGACGCTGTCCGTATTGTTCGTTGACAAGTTGAATGTGTTCTAAGAACACTCGTTGTGTCCTGAAATGTTCGTAAATAAAAAAATGGGGGTGTCCTGAGGACGCTGTCCGTATTGTTCGATGGGAAGTTGAATGTGTTCTAAGAACACTTGCGGTGTCCTGAAATGTTCACAAATAAACAAAATGGGGGTGTTGTTAGGACGCTGTCCATATTGGTCTGTGGCAATTTAAATGTGTTCTAAGAACACTTGTGGTGTCCTGAAATGTTTGTAAATAAACAAAATGAGGGTTTGTGAGGACACTGTCCGTTTTGTTCGTTGTCAAGTTTAAAGTGTTCTAAGAACTCTCGCATTGTCCTGAAATGTTCGTAGGGGGTGTCCTGAAGACGCTGTCCGTATTTTTCTTTGTCAAGTTGATTGTGTTCTAAGAACACTCGTGGTGTTCTAAAATGTTCATAGGGGGTGTCCTGAAGACGCTGTCCGTATTGTTCGTTGTCAAGTTGAAAATGTTCTAAGAACTCTCGCAGTGTCCTGAAATGTTCGCAAATAAACAAAATGGGGCTGTACTGAGGACGCTGTCCGTATTGTTGGTTGTCAAGTTGAATGTGTTCTAAGAACACTCGTGGTGTCCTCAAATGTTCGTAGGGGGTGTCCTGAAGATGCTGTCCGTATTGTTCGCTGGCAAGTTGAATGTGTTCTAAGAACACTCGTGGTGCCCTGAAATGTTCGCAAATAAAAAAATGGGGCTGTTCTGAGGACGCTGTCCGTATTGTTCTCTGGCAAGTTGAATGTGTTCTAAGAACACTTGTGGTGTCCTGAAATGTTCGTAAAAAAACAAAATAGGGGTGTTCTGAGGACGCTGTCCATATTGTTCGTTGTGAAGTTTAAAGTGTTCTAAGAACACTCGCGGTGTCCTGAAATGTTCGTAAGGGGTGTCCTTAAGACGCTGTCCGTATTGTTCTCTGGTAAATTGAATGTGTTCTAAGAACTGTTGTGGTGTCCTGAAATGTTCGTAAATAAACAAAATGGGGGTGTCCTGAGGAAGCTGTCCGTATTGTTCGATGGGAAGTTGAATGTGTTCTAAGAACACTCGTGGTGTCCTGAAATGTTCGTAAATAAACAAAATGGGGGTGTCCTGAGGACACTGTCCGTATTGTTCGTTGGGAAGTTGAATGTGTTCTAAGAACTCTCGCAGTGTCCTGAAATGTTCGCAAATAAACAAACTGGGGCTGTCCTGAGGACGCTGTCCGTATTGTTGGTTGTCAAGTTGAATGTGTTCTAAGAACACTCGTGGTGTCCTCAAATGTTCGTAGGGGGTGTCCTGAAGATGCTGTCCGTATTGTTCGCTGGCAAGTTGAATGCGTTCTAAGAACACTCGTGGTGCCCTGAAATGTTTGCAAATAAAAAAATGGGGCTGTTCTGAGGACGCTGTCCGTATTGTTCTCTGGCAAGTTGAATGTGTTCTAAGAACACTCGTGGTGTCCTGAAATGTTTGTAAATAAACAAAACGGGGTGTCCTGAAGACGGTGTCCGTATTGTCCTCTGGTAAATTGAATGTGTTCTAAGAACACTTGTGGTGTCCTGAAATGTTCGTAAAAAAACAAAATAGGGGTGTTCTGAGGACGCTGTCCATATTGTTCGTTGTGAAGTTTAAAGTGTTCTAAGAACACTCGCGGTGTCCTGAAATGTTCGTAAGGGGTGTCCTTAAGACGCTGTCCGTATTGTTCTCTGGTAAATTGAATGTGTTCTAAGAACTGTTGTGGTGTCCTGAAATGTTCGTAAATAAACAAAATGGGGGTGTCCTGAGGAAGCTGTCCGTATTGTTCGATGGGAAGTTGAATGTGTTCTAAGAACACTCGTGGTGTCCTGAAATGTTCGTAAATAAACAAAATGGGGGTGTCCTGAGGACACTGTCCGTATTGTTCGTTGGGAAGTTGAATGTGTTCTAAGAAACTCGCCGTGTCCTGAAATGTTCGCAAATAAACAAAATGGGTGTGTCCTGAGGACGCTGTCCGTATTGTTCGTTGACAAGTTGAAAGTGTTCTAAGAACACTCATGGTGTCCTGAAATGTTCGTTGGGGGTGTCCTGAAGACGCTGTCCATATTGTTCGCTGGCAAGTTGAATGTGTTCTAAGAACACTCGTCGTGTCCTGAAATGTTCGTAAATAAAAAAATGGGGGTGTCCTGAGGACGCTGTCCGTATTGTTCGATGGGAAGTTGAATGTGTTCTAAGAACACTTGCGCTGTTCTGAAATGTTCGTAAATAAACAAAATGGGGTGTCCTGAGGATGCTGTATCTATTGTTCGATGGCAAGTTGAATGTGTTCTAAGAACACTCGCGGTGTCCTGAAATGTTCGTAAATAAACAAAATGGGGGTGTTCTTAGGACGCTGTCCGTATTGGTCTGTGGCAATTTGAATGTGTTCTAAGAACACTCGTGGTGTCCTGAAATGTTCGTAGGGGGTGTCCTGAAGACACTGTCCGTATTGTTCGCTGGCAAGTTGAATGTGTTCTAAGAACACTCGTGGTGTCCTGAAATGTTCGCAAATAAAAAAATGGGGCTGTTCTGAGGACGCTGTCCGTATTGTTCTCTGGCAAGTTGAATGTGTTCTAAGAACACTCGTGGTGTCCTGAAATGTTCGTAAATAAACAAAACGGGGTGTCCTGAAGACGGTGTCCGTATTGTCCTCTGGTAAATTGAATGTGTTCTAAGAACACTTGTGGTGTCCTGAAATGTTCGTAAAAAAACAAAATAGGGGTGTTCTGAGGACGCTGTCCATATTGTTCGTTGTGAAGTTTAAAGTGTTCTAAGAACACTCGCGGTGTCCTGAAATGTTCGTAGGTGGTGTCCTGAAGACGCTGTCCGTATTGTTCTCTGGTAAATTGAATGTGTTCTAAGAACAGTTGTGGTGTCCTGAAATGTTCGTAAATAAACAAAATGGTGGTGTCCTGAGGAAGCTGTCCGTATTGTTCGATGGGAAGTTGAATGTGTTCTAAGAACACTCGTGGTGTCCTGAAATGTTCGTAAATAAACAAAATGGGGTTGTCCTGAGGACACTGTCCGTATTGTTCGTTGGGAAGTTGAATGTGTTCTAAGAAACTCGCGGTGTCCTGAAATGTTCGCAAATAAACAAAATGGGGGTGTCCTGAGGACGCTGTCCGTATTGTTCGTTGACAAGTTGAAAGTGTTCTAAGAACACTCGCGGTGTCCTGAAATGTTCATAGGGGGTGTCCTGAAGACGCTGTCCGTATTGTTCGCTGGCAAGTTGAATGTGTTCTACGAACACTCGTTGTGTCCTGAAATGTTCATAAATAAAAAAATGGGGGTGTCCTGAGGACGCTGTCCGTATTGTTCGATGGGAAGTTGAATGTGTTCTAAGAACACTTGCGCTGTTCTGAAATGTTCGTAAATAAACAAAATGGGGTGTCCTGAGGACACTGTCCCTATTGTTCGATGGCAAGTTGAATGTGTTCTAAGAACACTCGCGGTGTCCTGAAATGTTCACAAATAAACAAAATGGGGGTGTTCTTAGGACGCTGTCCATATTGGTCTGTGGCAATTTGAATGTGTTCTAAGAACACTTGTGGTGTCCTGAAATGTTCGTAAATAAACAAAATGAGGGTTTGTGAGGACGCTGTCCGTTTTGTTCGTTGTCAAGTTTAAAGTGTTCTAAGAACTCTCGCGTTGTCCTGAAATGTTCGTAGGGGGTGTCCTGAAGACGCTGTCCGTATTTTTCTTTGTCAAGTTGATTGTGTTCTAAGAACACTCGTGGTGTTCTAAAATGTTCATAGGGGGTGTCCTGAAGACGCTGTCCGTATTGTTCGCTGTCAAGTTGAAAATGTTCTAAGAACTCTCGCAGTGTCCTGAAATGTTCGCAAATAAACAAAATGGGGCTGTCCTGAGGACGCTGTCCGTATTGTTGGTTGTCAAGTTTAATGTGTTCTAAGAACACTTGTGGTGTCCTCAAATGTTCGTAGGGGGTGTCCTGAAGATGCTATTCGTATTGTTCGCTGGCAAGTTGAATGTGTTCTAAGAACACTCGTGGTGCCCTGAAATGTTCGCAAATAAAAAAATGGGGCTGTTCTGAGGACGCTGTCCGTATTGTTCTCTGGCAAGTTGAATGTGTTCTAAGAACACTCGTGGTGTCCTGAAATGTTTGTAAATAAACAAAACGGGGTGTCCTGAAGACGGTGTCCGTATTGTCCTCTGGTAAATTGAATGTGTTCTAAGAACACTTGTGGTGTCCTGAAATGTTCGTAAAAAAACAAAATAGGGGTGTTCTGAGGACGCTGTCCATATTGTTCATTGTGAAGTTTAAAGTGTTCTAAGAACACTCGCGGTGTCCTGACATGTTCGTAAGGGGTGTCCTTAAGACGCTGTCAGTATTGTTCTCTGGTAAATTGAATGTGTTCTAAGAACTGTTGTGGTGTCCTGAAATGTTCGTAAATAAACAAAATGGGGGTGTCCTGAGGAAGCTGTCCGTATTGTTCGATGGGAAGTTGAATGTGTTCTAAGAACACTCGTGGTGTCCTGAAATGTTCGTAAATAAACAAAATGGGGGTGTCCTGAGGACACTGTCCGTATTGTTCGTTGGGAAGTTGAATGTGTTCTAAGAAACTCGCGGTGTCCTGAAATGTTCGCAAATAAACAAAATGGGTGTGTCCTGAGGACGCTGTCCGTATTGTTCGTTGACAAGTTGAAAGTGTTCTAAGAACACTCATGGTGTCCTGAAATGTTCGTTGGGGGTGTCCTGAAGACGCTGTCCATATTGTTCTCTGGCAAGTTGACTGTGTTCTAAGAACACTCGTCGTGTCCTGAAATGTTCGTAAATAAAAAAATGGGGGTGTCCTGAGGACGCTGTCCGTATTGTTCGATGGGAAGTTGAATGTGTTCTAAGAACACTTGCGCTGTTCTGAAATGTTCGTAAATAAACAAAATGGGGTGTCCTGAGGATGCTGTATCTATTGTTCGATGGCAAGTTGAATGTGTTCTAAGAACACTCGCGGTGTCCTGAAATGTTCGTAAATAAACAAAATGGGGGTGTCCTGAGGACCTGTCCTGAGGACGCTGTCCGTATTGTTCGTTGGGAAGTTGAATGTGTTCTAAGAAACTCGCAGTGTCCTGAAATGTTCGCAAATAAACAAAATGGGGGTGTCCTGACGACGCTGTCAGTATTGTTCGTCGACAAGTTGAAAGTGTTCTAAGAACACTCTTGGTGCCCTGAAATGTTCGCAAATAAAAAAATGGGGGTGTTCTGAGGACGCTGTCCGTATTGTTCTCTTGCAAGTTGAATGTGTTCTAAGAACACTTGTGGTGTCCTGAAATGTTCGTAAATAACCAACATGGGGGTGTTCCGAGGACGCTGTCCTGAGGATGCTGTATCTATTGTTCGATGGCAAGTTGAATGTGTTCTAAGAACACTCGCGGTGTCCTGAAATGTTCGTAAATAAACAAAATGGGGGTGTTCTTAGGACGCTGTCCGTATTGGTCTGTGGCAATTTGAATGTGTTCTAAGAACACTCGTGGTGTCCTGAAATGTTCGTAGGGGGTGTCCTGAAGACGCTGTCCGTATTGTTCGCTGGCAAGTTGAATGTGTTCTAAGAACACTCGTGGTGTCCTGAAATGTTCGCAAATAAAAAAATGGGGCTGTTCTGAGGACGCTGTCCGTATTGTTCTCTGGCAAGTTGAATGTGTTCTAAGAACACTCGTGGTGTCCTGAAATGTTCGTAAATAAACAAAACGGGGTGTCCTGAAGACGGTGTCCGTATTGTCCTCTGGTAAATTGAATGTGTTCTAAGAACACTTGTGGTGTCCTGAAATGTTCGTAAAAAAACAAAATAGGGGTGTTCTGAATACGCTGTCCATATTGTTCGTTGTGAAGTTTAAAGTGTTCTAAGAACACTCGCGGTGTCCTGAAATGTTCGTAGGGGGTGTCCTGAAGACGCTGTCCGTATTGTTCTCTGGTAAATTGAATGTGTTCTAAGAACAGTTGTGGTGTCCTGAAATGTTCGTAAATAAACAAAATGGTGGTGTCCTGAGGAAGCTGTCCGTATTGTTCGATGGGAAGTTGAATGTGTTCTAAGAACACTCGTGGTGTCCTGAAATGTTCGTAAATAAACAAAATGGGGGTGTCCTGAGGACACTGTCCGTATTGTTCGTTGTCAAGTTGAAAATGTTCTAAGAACTCTCGTAGTGTCCTGAAATGTTCGCAAATAAACAAAATGGGGCTGTCCTGAGGACGCTGTCCGTATTGTTCGTTGTCAAGTTGAATGTGTTCTAAGAACACTCGTGGTGTCCTGAAATGTTCGTAGGGGGTGTCCTGAAGACGCTGTCCGTATTGTTCGCTGGCAATTTGAATGTGTTCTAAGAACACTCGTGGTGTCCTGAAATGTTCGCAAATAAAAAAATGGGGCTGTTCTGAGGACGCTGTCCATATTGTTCTCTGGCAAGTTGAATGTGTTCTAAGAACACTTGTGGTGTCCTGAAATGTTCGTAAAAAAACAAAATAGGGGTGTTCTGAGGACGCTGTCCATATTGTTCGTTGTGAAGTTTAAAGTGTTCTAAGAACACTTGCGGTGTCCTGAAATGTTCGTAGGGGGTGTCCAGAAGACGCTGTCCGTATTGTTCTCTGGCAAGTTGAATGTGTTCTAAGAACACTAGTGGTGTCTTGAAATGTTTGTAAATAAACAAAATGGGGGTGTCCTGATGACGCTGTCTGTATTGTTCGATGGGAAGTTGAATGTGTTCTAAGAACTCTCGCGTTGTCCTGAAATGTTCGTAGGGGGTGTCCTGAAGACGCTGTCCGTATTTTTCTTTGTCAAGTTGATTGTGTTCTAAGAACACTCATGGTGTTCTAAAATGTTCGTAGGGGGTGTCCTGAAGACATTGCCCGTATTGTTCGTTGTCAAGTTGAAAATGTTCTAAGAACTCTCGCAGTGTCCTGAAATGTTCGCAAATAAACAAAATGGGGCTGTCCTGAGGACGCTGTCCGTATTGTTCGTTGTCAAGTTGAATGTGTTCTAAGAACACTCGCGGTGTCCTGGAATGTTCATAGGGGGTGTCCTGAAGACAATGTCCGTATTGTTCGCTGGCAAGTTGAATGTGTTCTAAGAACACTCGTCGTGTCCTGAAATGTTCGTAAATAAAAAAATGGGGGTGTCCTGAGGACGCTGTCCGTATTGTTCGATGGGAAGTTGAATGTGTTCTAAGAACACTTGCGCTGTTCTGAAATGTTCGTAAATAAACAAAATGGGGTGTCCTGAGGACACTGTGCCTATTGTTCGATGGCAAGTTGAATGTGTTCTAAGAACACTCGCGGTGTCCTGAAATGTTCACAAATAAACAAAATGGGGGTGTTCTTAGGACGCTGTCCGTATTGGTCTGTGGCAATTTGAATGTGTTCTAAGAACACTTGTGGTGTCCTGAAATGTTCGTAAATAAACAAAATGAGGGTGTGTGAGGACGCTGTCCGTTTTGTTCGTTGTCAAGTTTAAAGTGTTCTAAGAACACTCACGGTGTCCTGAAATGTTCGTAGGGGGTGTCCTGAAGACGCTGTCCATATTGTTCTCTGGCAAGTTGAATGTGTTCTAAGAACACTAGTGGTGTCTTGAAATGTTCGTAAATAAACAAAATGGGGGTGTCCTGAGGACGCTGTCTGTATTGTTCGATGGGAAGTTGAATGTGTTCTAAGAACTCTCGCGTTGTCCTGAAATGTTCGTAGGGGTTGTCCTGAAGACGCTGTCCGTATTTTTCTTTGTCAAGTTGATTGTGTTCTAAGAACACTCGTGGTGTTCTAAAATGTTCGTAGGGGGTGTCCTGAAGACGCTGTCCGTATTGTTCGTTGTCAAGTTGAAAATGTTCTAAGAACTCTCGCAGTGTCCTGAAATGTTCGCAAATAAACAAAATGGGGCTGTCCTGAGGACGCTGTCCGTATTGTTCGTTGTCAAGTTGAATGTGTTCTAAGAACACTCGTGGTGTCCTGAAATGTTCGTAGGGGGTGTCCTGAAGACGCTGTCCGTATTGTTCGCTGGCAATTTGAATGTGTTCTAAGAACACTCGTGGTGTCCTGAAATGTTCGCAAATAAAAAAATGGGGCTGTTCTGAGGACGCTGTCCATATTGTTCTCTAGCAAGTTGAATGTGTTCTAAGAACACTTGTGGTGTCCTGAAATGTTCGTAAATAAACAAAATGGGGGTGTTCTGTGGGCGCTGTCTGTTTTGTTCGTTTTCAAGTTTAAAGTGTTCTAAGAACACTCGCGGTGTCCTGAAATGTTCATAGGGGGTGTCCTAAAGACGCTGTCTGTATTGTTCGCTGGCAAGTTGAATGTGTTCTAAGAACACTCATGGTGTCCTGAAATGTTCGCAAATAAAAAAATGGGGGTGTTCTGAGGACGCTGTCTGTTTTGTTCGTTTTCAAGTTTAAAGTGTTCTAAGAACACTCGCGGTGTCCTGAAATGTTAGTAGGGGGTGTCCTGAAGACGATGTCCGTATTGTTCGCTGGCAAGTTGAATGTGTTCTAAGAACACTCGTCGTGTCCTGAAATGTTCGTAAATAAAAAAATGGGGGTGTCCTGAGGACGCTGTCCGTATTGTTTGATGGGAAGTTGAATGTGTTCTAAGAACACTTGCGGTGTTCTGAAATGTTCGTAAATAAACAAAATGGGGGTGTCCTGAGGACGCTGTCCGTATTGTTCTCTGGCAAGTTGAATGTGCTCTAAGAACACTTGTGGTGTCCTGAAATGTTCGTAAAAAAACAAAATAGGGGTGTAATGAGGACGCTGTCCATATTGTTCGCTGTGAAGTTTAAAGTGTTCTAAGAACACTCGCGGTGTCCTGAAATGTTCGTAGGGGGTGTCCTGAAGAGGCTGTCCATATTGTTCTCTGGTAAGTTGAATGTGTTCTAAGAACACTCGTGCTGTTCTGAAATGTTCGTAAATAAACAAAATGGGGGTGTCCTGAGGACACTGTCCGTATTGTTCGATGGGAAGTTGAATGTGTTCTAAGAACACTCGTGGGGTCCTGAAATGTTCGTAAATAAACAAAATGGGGGTGTCCTGAGGACGCTGTCCGTATTGTTCGTTGGGAAGTTGAATGTGTTCTAAGAAACTCGCAGTGTCCTGAAATGTTCGCAAATAAACAAAATGGGGGTGTCCTGACGACGCTGTCAGTATTGTTCGTCGACAAGTTGAAAGTGTTCTAAGAACACTCTTGGTGCCCTGAAATGTTCGCAAATAAAAAAATGGGGGTGTTCTGAGGACGCTGTCCGTATTGTTCTCTTGCAAGTTGAATGTGTTCTAAGAACACTTGTGGTGTCCTGAAATGTTCGTAAATAACCAACATGGGGGTGTTCCGAGGACGCTGTCTGTTTTGTTCGTTGTCAAGTTTAAAGTGTTCTAAGAACACTTGCGGTGTCCTGAAATGTTCGTACGGGGTGTCCTGAAGACGATGTCCGTATTGTTCGCTGGCAAGTTGAATATGTTCTAAGAACACTCGTTGTGTCCTGAAATGTTCATAAATAAACAAAAAGGGGGTGTCTTGAGGATGCTGTCCGTATTGTTCGATGGGAAGTTGAATGTGTTCTAAGAACACTTGTGGTGTTCTGAAATGTTCGTAAATAAACAAAATGGGGGTGTCCTGAGGACGCTGTCTGTATTGTTCGATGGGAAGTTGAATGTGTTATTCGAACACTCGCAGTGTTCTGAAATATTCGTAAATAAACAAAATGGGGGTGTCCTGAGGTCACTGTCCGTATTGTTCTCTGGCAAGTTGAATGTGTTCTAAGAACACTCGTGGTGTCCTGAAATGTTTGTAAATAAACAAAATGGGGGTGTCCTGAGGACACTGTTCGTATTGTTCAATGGCAAGTTGAATGTGTTCTAAGAACACTCGTGGTGTCCTGAAATGTTCGTAGGGGGTGTCCTGAAGACGTTGTCCGTATTGTTCGCTGGCAAGTTGAATGTGTTCTAAGAACACTCGCAGTGTCCTGAAATTTTCGCAAATAAAAAAATGGGGGTGTTCTGAGGACGCTGTCCGTATTGTTCTCTTGCAAGTTGAATGTGTTCAAAGAACACTCGCACTGTCCTGAAATGTTCGCAAATAAACGAAATGGGGGTGTTCTGAGGATGCTGTCCGTATTGTTCGTTGTTAAGTTGAAAGTGTTCTAAGAACTGTCACAGTGTCCTGAAATGTTCGTAGGGGGTGTCCTGAAGACGCTGTCCGTATTGTTCGCTGGCAAGTTGAATGTGTTCTAAGAATACTTGCGGTGTCCTGAAATGTTCGCAGATAAAAAATGGTGGTGTTCTGAGGACGCTGTCCGTATAGTTCGCTGGCAAGTTGAAAGTGTTCTAAGAACACTCATAATGTCTGCGGACATTAAACATTTCCATAGGCCATAGTTGAAATGTTTGACTCTATGGGTGTGATATGCTGCAGTGGTTTCGGCCAGGGGAAAGAGTCTTGGGTGCATGGCCAAATGGACAAGAAATATATGTACTCCAGTTACTAAACCATTTGTCCATGCACCCAAGACTCAATGCCCCGGCCACAACCACCGCAGCATATCACACTCATGGTTGCTTATAACTTTGAGTCAAAAACACATTTATAAGGAACAAAGTTATAAGCCACTATGGGTGTGATGTGCTGCGATGGTTGTACTTATTATAATATACTTACTGTTTGGTTTAGTAACTGCAGTACATGTATTTCTTGTTCATTTCTTTGATAAAAGAAAATAGCATGTTAGTATTAGTATTTTGTAATGACTTATTACATTGTATAATCAACACTTTTTTTAACCCTCATATTTAGTAGATTACAAACCACAGTACTGTGCAATTTGCTCAGTTTCTGTGTTTGTTGCTAAAATCATTGGTTCTGTGGGAGAAACAAAAATCCATGTTGGATTAAAAAAGAACCTTTTTTCTGTTATGCTACAGTTTATGTGTTTGTTTGTTTTCAGTGTTCACATGTTGTTTCTGGCTAATGCTTTATACATTGGCTTGTTGCAGTTTTTTGGAGCAGTAACATATTATTTATTTGTCTGGATATTGTAAAATATTGGAGCAGTAAAATACCAATTGGCATATTCTAACAGTCTATTTTTTGCTCTAATTTAGTGGTATTCATTTATCTGATTAGGTGTTGTATAATCTTTGGGCAGTTAGATAGCTTTTGGAATATTCTAACAGTTTATATTTTTTTACTATAAGTTTACTTAAGGTTTAAGTACAGTTTAGTTATCAAATTTTGATTTTAAGAACATTAAATAAGCGTTTGTAAGATTTGCTGGTAATCTCTGCTTTAGAGTAATGGTACTATCTATCATTACATTCAAACCATTTACATTTTTTTTTTATATATGCAGTGTAGTGCTCCTGAATTGATTGTGGCTCCTGCGTGGTAGATTATACCTATTGTTGTGAAGGTTTTCTTACCAAGTGATATTTGACCATGTGTGAATCCAGTCAGCTTGCAGTTGTTTTTGGTACCATCTGCATTGTAACGTAGAAGCATTAGCATTACGTATTTACTATGTGTTTGTATTACTAACGCGGAGCGATTATCCGAATTGCAGGTAGTACATAATCTACCATGGTTTGCATTGTGTACAACTTGCTGAAATGGAATGGATTCACAATTAGGTATTGATATATATATGGAGCGTTCATTGGGGATTTCTTCTTGTGTTACATTGTTGCAGAGAGTGCATGTATGTTTCCACATGTATGAAATCTGGATGATTTCATTTATAGGTATGTTTTTATTTTCCAGTACTTGTAGTAAGTACATTAGACATTCTTGTGGATCTTCCTGTGAGTTTATAGTGAATGTAACCATTCCAGCACAGTAGTCCAATTGTTGTCTTACTCTATAAACACTATACGTGTTATCAGGATTGTTTGTTGCATTTCTGTGAAGTACTAACATTTGCATACACAATTGGTCTGTACTGTGTAAGTAAATGTTGTCAACAATTTGTGGCAATTGAAATAGAATATTCATTGCTACATTTGCGTAGCAACTTACTCCAACTATATTTGAGAGTTTAAATGGACCAGGTAGTTCTGTATCTGATTGATTTTTTTTTAGTTTTTCTTCCTTCTTTGATGAAGTACCTGGTTTACTTTCCCTAATGGGTTCTTTTATGTTTGTGGTACTTGATGAAGTTTTAGTTTCTTTTACTCTCTTTGGAGGATTTGCAGAGACATCCTGTTGCATTTCTGTTTGATTTAGTTTTCTTTTACAACGTTTTACTTTTTGTGGTACAGAATATGTGTCTAGATGGGGGGTGTATAGTGAGCGAAGTCTATTGTATTCTAAAATGCAAGGAATATCAGCATTTACTTTACTTGCATCAAAGTTGATTATAAATAGATTGTCAAGTGTACGTAAGCGTGATAGTGCTACCTAGCTCATGCCTTCTTTAAAGACTGTGTTACCAATGTCTATCATTGCTTTGTCTAGAGTAAGACCTTGTGATTTATGAATGGTGACTGCGTATGCAAGAGTTAGAGAAAATTGTTCTCTGCGTACATACATGTCTTTGAAGAGAATGAATATAGCTGTTGAGCATCCTATCCTTTTTACTTCTGAAAGTTTGTCAAAGAGAATATTGACAAACTAAATTTTCTTGTCACGTGGGTATGTTTGAAAGCCAACAACTGTACCCAGTGCTCCATTAACTAAACCTTGGTCCATGTCAAGGTTACGTTTAAGCATTACTCTGCAATTTAAGGATAATTTTAATATCTTTTCCAATCATGCTGTGTTTGAGATTGATTTTTCTAAACTATTTAGTCTTGGTCACACATGGGTAATGTCATACCAAGTACATCTAGTTTGTCTGTGGCACTAATTTCCATTATTGGTTGCATTTCTTTACTTAACATTATTTCATTGAATCTGAAACAGCTTGCAAAAGTTGGCATTAAGGCCATACAATTAACATTTTTGTGGGCTAATTGTTCCATAACATCTGTAGCACATGCATTATCACAATAAAGTGCATTAATTTGCCAGGATTTCAATATTGCTTCTGCTTCTTTAGAAAGTATACCAACTCTGATACTTTTTAAGATGTTGGCATAAGTGAGATCTGCAGATTGCCGCATGTTTTCTGTTAATTCTCTGTATTGGAAATGTTGCCAAAGGTTGACATTTCCAATGCTGCCAACAGTTTTACGGCAGAGTTTGTGTCCTAATGTTTGAAAAAAAGGCTCCCCTTTTACTGGTGTCAATTGAGGAAGATCTCCGAAAACAATAATGTGTTTTCCTGCAAAGAGCTCTTCATAGTTTGTTTTGAGTACTTCTTGTAATCTGAGGTGAATCAAAGCCAAGACCATGCTCACTTCATCTATTAGTAGGATTTTCATTTGTTTCAATACTCTGCGTAGTTCCATTGCAGCTTCTGCAGAAAGTTTGTAATAGTCTAATTTGTTCTGGTGTTCTACTGGCAATAGTAGTAATCGGTGTAAAGTGACACCACCTATGTTGTAGGCAGCTAAACCTGTGGGGGCAGTGACAACAGCTGACAGCTTGTTGTTTTTCAATTGTTGAAGGAACTTACTGATGATTTTGATTAGGAATGCCAGAACCAGTTTCACCACTGACATACAGTAGCATAGGTTTATAATTATAGCAGGAACATTCTTTACTTTCATGTTGTACACCATGTGCAATTTGTTTTGTTAGTTCTTGAAAAATGCTACGTTGTTCATTGTTTAGTTTTGATTGTAGTATAGTTAAGTCTTCTTTATCTTCATATTGACACATGGTGTTTTCTACTTCTATCATAGCTAATTCTGCCTCATTTATTATTAGTGGTTCTCCCAGCGGTTCTTGGCTTCCTGTTACAGAAGGTTGACTACTGTCAGGAGTGTCCTTATCTAGTTGGACCTGGAGTTCTTCTTCGTGTTGCTGTTCATTGTGCAACATTGTTTTGTACTGTGTAAAGTTTACATCAGTTATAGTGCTTTCATTGCTTTGAAAGCATCTTCATATGAGTCATAGTTATCTAGTATTTCTTCTTCTTTTATCCATGGTTTAAAGAGTTGTAGCAGGGACATGTAATATACTTCTTTATGTTGAGGAGTCTTTAATGAGAATTTGATATGATTAATTAAATTTGGTTTGGTGAGTTTTACTATGCTGCCTTCACAGTTTGTCACTTTGTATTTACGTTTTTTTTTATCAGGTTTTATATTATTTTTGTATGTGTAGTTTTGGGCTATGTGGTATAGACGCATGGTTTCCAAAGTGGTACTCCTGTTTGGGTAGTATGTGTCCAATAAATTGTTTTTTAAAATGTCTTGGCTGTTGGGATCATGTTTGGCTATTGTTTCTATATCTTCATATGATTTTAGAACTCTTTTTCTAGATTTAGCTGGACCAAGACTTAGCCGTACTATATTTTCAGATTTACCATACAGTTCAGTACCAGTTAAACAATCAGCTGCTTCATAGGATCCATATTCTCTTTAGGACAGCATTTTTATGCCCACGCTGTATAATTTTTGAGACACTGTTTTATCTGATGACAGGTCATTCAAGAGCACGTGCAGCTCTGTCTTTTCTGCTTTGGTTAAGTATGCTGTGACATATCGTGCAACTGCAGTAGAATTGTCTGCAATGTACTGCACATCTATGTTTGCATTCCATAAGTGGGCAAGGACTGCATTGTAATCATTGATATATTTTTCTTCTTCTTTTCTTTTTATGTAATATGTATTTTTAGGTGACTTACCTTTAACACTATGTCTAACTGAAGACATGAGGTTGTTCACTTGACCTGTATTTATAACTGGTCTAGGGAAACCAAATCGGCATTTGGTGTAGTATTTCCCTTTGTTTTTGTATTTGAGGCGACAATATTTGCCACATTTGTGTCTTTGAAATTGTAAAATTTGTGCATGAAGATCACTATTTTTGGATTCCGATGGAATTTCACAAGTGACATAATTTTCAATAAACTGTAAAACAGTGGCATCACTGACTTGACCAAATTTAGGAGCATGTTTAATCCATAAAAGCATGTGGATATGTGGTGCTCCTCTGGCTTGGTATTCTTTTCTCCAAAATAAGTGTTGCACTTCTCCAAGGGGAGGAACTGTTTTATTACAAATAAAATGTAGCATAGCAATGAAGCGATGGTGAAAATATCTTGAAACATTAACACGATCCAGAGAACAAAGTTCTCCAGGTGTTAGTATATCTATGTTTGTTTTGTTTTTGTTTGATATGCGTAGGAAATCATGTAAATCTTCCCATGCATATTCTGCACAACTTAATGTAACAAACCAAGTGGGTGGGCCAAGGTTTCTGATCATACAACGTACATCTCTGTGACGTCAAAACCAGTACTCTTTAGTACCACACATTTTTGCTAATAGATTTGTAATATTTGCCTGTAAAACCTCATCTTTTTGTTGCAATTTTTGTAATAATTGTGTAGCTGTCATATTTTGAAAGTGTGATCCTGATTTTAATATGTGTGCAACTCCGTAACATAAAGTTGCTAGTTCACTTTCAAAGAGTAGGTGGAATATGTATTCCACATTTTGTCTAAATCTGGGATTTTCAGAATACATCCGTAATGAGTGGTAATCTGATGCTGATATTTGAATAGGTCTATCATCGTACCTTCCTCCTTTGCCAGTATGAAAGAGTAGAGGAAAAGCATGTGCTTCTATACTTTTTTCCCATATGCTGATTGGTGATCCTTTTGTTTGACACATTTGGTACGGTTCCAGTACATCTTCTATGGTGTCATTAGAGTGCAATGTATGAATTGTATAATGGTCTAAAGTGTTTGATATTGTAGCAGGATCTAGGAGCTCAAATTGACCAGCTTCTTGTTTCTCTTGAATTATTTTAGTTGTATCCTTCAAGTTTTCTTCAATATTAATTTCTTTGTAATATTCATTATTCACTTTAAGATATTGCAAGGCTTCTCTAACTTTATGTAAATCTACCAGGTGTTGCCAATTTATTTTGTCTTTTGTAGGTACTCCATTTACCAAGATTATTAAAGATTGTTGCATTGGACATTGCACTCCTAGAGTGTGCACATTTTCTTTTAGATCTAATGGTATATACACTACTTTTCCACGAATACCTTTCACTAATTCAGAGGGAGGTAATTTTGCAGTTTTTGGTTGAAGGCGTATTATTGCTTGAAATGGGTGCACTGTTTGAATTATGATGCTCTCATATAAATTAAGTTGTTGAAGGGGTTTTGGTAGTGGATATAATTCCAAATTATTTGTGATAGCACGTGAAGGAGTTTGGTTGTTGTCAAGTTTTGCAGTGCAGTAACTACAAAGTATTACGGGGTCAGTTATTTCATATTTGTTTTCTGCTATAAGGTAGAGAGCTAATTCAAACCATTTAGAATCTTCATTGTCTTCTATTTTGTATGATACGTCTACAGTTTTTGTGTTACTTTTATAAAAAAAAGGTCTGCGGCAACATACACACAAATGGCTTGGTACTTCAGCTGATGTACTTTTAAATTTTAGTATTTCTTTTTTGTATGTGTGTACTAAAAGGTTGCCATGTGTAGAATTGTTACTAATTTGGTTTACAGCTATTTCATTCTGTACGTGGGTTTCACTTCCAAAATATGTTTTCTGGATATAGTCGATTTCTTCTAATAGGTCTTTTGCTGTACCACGTAGACAAATGTTTTTTAAATTGGCTAGTGCTAAAGCAGGACTTTTAGCATAGTACAGTTTATAAACTAGATTTATTATAGTTGAATGATGTGTTGATATCCTTTTTTTATCATGGAAGGTGGTTTTGCAAGTAGGTCCTGTAATGCAGGCCAATGAATGTCCTTGTAGTCCTGTGTACTTGCGTACTGGACAGGTATCCATATTTTGCAATAGTTTAATTTTTGTGCTCTTTGCTTTTCACATATTGATTGAGGAATTGGCGTAAAGACTTGAAACATTGTTTGGGAATGTTACACATTGACATGCATGGCCATTTGTAGACTAGACGTTCTGATTCAGTTGAATGGAGGGGTAATTCTAAGTTTTCAGAACATATTTTTGTAAGGAGTACTTGTTGTTCCATTATGGTATTATTAACTTTTTCATAACCTCGACCACTGCTATGTATGGCAATTGTATTTGTTTGCTTTTGTTTGTACGCTTCTTCATTAAAGTATGGTTCTGTGCTCGTAGTGTGACTCCATTCACCTCCGCAGATACTTAAGAAGTTCTTTCGGTTGACATTTCGTTTATTGAGAAATCTTTTTTGTAATTTAGTTATTAGTTTTGTTAGTGGTTTCATTTTGTTTAACACTAACATAAATAACTTTCTCTTGAGAAGAATTGCACTGTCTATCAACGCTTCTAAGATTAATTTCCTACGATAGGTTTTAAGCGTTGAACCTGGTTTCTCTCCTGTTTTTATAAGATTTCGAAGGACGGAACATTTTGGCTAAAATACTTTTCTTGGTATACTTACTTTGAACTATATCAAGATTTAAAGAAGCAGTTTTATCTGTAGTGATAGCTGATTTTCTACAAATTGTTTTTTGGTTTGGTTTACATTTTGATAGAGGAGGCAAAGTTTTTGTACTTGAAACTTCTTTTGTTTCACTAAATGACTGTACTAGCTGTTTTGTTTAAACTTTTTTACAAATTGTGCTAGAGATGGATGCTTATGTTGGACACTTTTATTTTCATTTGCTCTACTTTTGCGTTGCTTTCTACGGACTTGATTTTTGGTAGGCATTCTTTAGGGTCTGTTGAATAAAATAAAGAAGGTATGGGTTGTGGTGTTCTGCAATGTATGTGTGCTGTGTGCATGAGTGTTTGAGTAAGATGATAAAGATGTATGTAATGGTGTGTGATTGTGCATTGGAAACTACAACTAGTAGAGATGGGTATTCTTGAATTAATATGTTACTAAACTGGGGTTCAGATGACAGAAAAAAGTAAGCTAGTGGTGTGGAGAAGTATAAATAGTATATCTAATGTTATACAATTAAAATAGTTGTTTGTTCTATAACATCTAAATTCTTGCGGTTGAGTTGGGTAATTTGTGTGTCGGAAAATAGGAATTTGTGGGCCATTCTGGCTGTAAATCGATGTTTAAGACATGGGGATTTTTGAACAGAATGGTGCAGAATCTCTATTTTTAGGCACAGACATAGCATTAATTAACCTTACAGTGTGTTTGAGTAATAATACAAATATTATGGTGATATTCTACTTACTTTTTTTCTAAAATGAACAGGTTACTTCTTAGCTGTTCTTTGTACTTCAAATTTGGTTGCTTCTTTTCAGGAGAATGGTCTTCACTGCAATTGTAAAAGAAACAAATTAGTAATTATGTTTGTATATAGCACTGTTTTTAATTTAGACATTGATTTTTTTTAATTGAAATCCTCAGCGCCTTCCTCAAAACCATTAAAACTATCTTATTTACATAAGATACGTCGCACCAGTTGAATACATATGATATGTTCTTAATGAACAAATTGTATTGCAATGACTAACTGTAGCAAACAAAATATCTTTACTATGGGCCTCATTACGACCCTGGCGCTAAGTGAAAAACGATGGCGGTAAATGGTTACCGCCATCGTTTTCCACCAGGTCCGATCATGACTCCTGACCGTAAACTACGATGCCAATAGCGGCATCGTAGTTAACGCTGCCGCTAACTGCGCTAAGGGTGCGCGCACGCGACCGCCCACACCGTACTTAGCGCCATGGCGGAAAGGTACGCAAATGCCGACCCAAGCGGACATGCACCTAACGTCATCACCGAGGCCGCTAAGTACCTTACCGCCATGGTGCAAATAACGCCATCGCGAACCAACCGTAAAGGGCCATGTCAAGTGAATGCAGCTGCCACAGGTGCACAGAAACAGCACAGGTGAAGGCAATACAGACTCAGGGGAGTACAAAAAGAGCACACCCCACCCCTACCCACACCCAGTCACACTCCACAATGATGCCAATACGACTAGCAATGTTGGGGCTAGAGGACCTGATAGCAATGCATGTGCTACTACAACAGCAACAACAACAACAGGCAGCACAGAGGAGACGCAGGAGGAGAAGCAGGGCAAGGCAGGCCCAGCAAGCCCCACCAGCACAGCCAGTGCCACCACGCAGGCAGCCCCCAATCCCACGCATCAGAGCCAATCCAAACAACCTCACTGCTGAGCAGATCCACACCCTGTACCGTTTGGACCGGGACACCATCACCGCCATCGTAGACATGACACACAACGACATCGTCAGCATGATAGAAAGTCCAACCGCCACCCCCCCCTACTGAAGGTAGTGGCTGTACTCCACTTCCTGGCCACAGGCACCTACCAGCACACAGTGGGGCACCTGCATGGCATTTCACAACCATTATTCTCACGAACACTCATCCAAGTGCTCGATGCCCTCCTCAAGCACACAGACGACCACATCTCATTACCACGGACTGCCCAGGAGATTGCAAACACCAAAGTGGGTTTCCATGCACTAGCCAGCATACCCGGTTGCATTGGTGCCATCGACTGCACCCATGTGGAATTGGCGGTTCCACGTGCCATGGAGGTACCGTACCGCAACCGGAAACAGTTCCACTCTATCAACGTGCAAATGGTCTGTGACTCCAACAAGATCATCACACATTGTTGTGCCCGATTCCCCGGATCAACCCATGATTCACTGGTCCTGAGGAACTCCACAATACCACGCTACATGGAGCGACATGCAGGCCCAAGATCCTGGCTACTCAGTGAGTGCAATGTCATGGAAGTGGGCATGGGAATGACATACCAGTGCATACTCCACCTGGCAGAAAGGGGGGGGGGTGATGCATACTCCACCTGGCAGAAAGGGTGGGGGGATGATGCATACTCCACCTGGTTGTGAGTAACACAGAGAACGGAGACAGAGGAAGGGCACTCACAATGCACACAACCCCTCTGCATACATAGGGTGATGGCATGCAAAACAGGCCATGGCAGCAATGAGCATATACTGGTTGCATTGTGTGAATCAATTAGTGCATGTAGAAGTGAGCCAAGGTAACAGTTCCATGCCAGCCATGGTGGAACATCATGTTCCTGATCAGACAACATGACTGACACATATATTCTCGCCTACATACAGGTGATGCAGCCTATCCCCTGAAGAGGTGGCTCCTCACACCAGTCCGGAACCCGCAGAACCAGCACGAGGAGGACTTCAACCGTGCACATACACGTACTCGTGTGGTCATAGAGCAGACATTCGGCCTCCTGAAGGCACGGTTCCGAAGCCTCAGCAGGTCTGGTGGGGCACTCCTGTATGGCCATGAGAAGGTGGCAAAGATCGTCATGGCATGTGTCATGCTGCACAATATGTGCGTCAGACGGAATGTGCCCCTTCCCCCTGACGCAGAACTGCAACCACCTGACGATGAGGATGAGGAGGGTGCAGATGGGGCGCCACCACATGGAGGAGGCGATGCACAGGAGGGGCGTGCCATGCGCCAAAGTATCATCGACCACTGCTTCTAGCACACACGGCTGGTGTTTATCGCATGGAGACTGCACTTGGGGCACTGTGTGTCTCTGGGACATGCACACTGTGGACTGTACACCAATAAAGCACACATACGCAATGAAAATGTCCACACATTTCTTTTTTTGAAAGAAAAAAGTGTATTGGAACTATGAACTGTCGTGTCACACCCCCTCCCACCTCCCCCCTGCACACCCCAACACACCCCCTCCCACCTCCCACCTCCCCCCTGCACACCCCAACACACCCCCTCCCACCTCCCACCTCCCCCCTGCACACCCCAACACACCCCATGTAGGTGTCAACAGATGCCTGTGACAGTGTCCACAGGCCGTCACAAGCCCCCTCTCCCGGCCCCCGGGGCACCCCTGGCTGTGGAGCGCAGGTTGCGTCCGGAACGTTACACGGGGCTGCTCTGCGCAGAACTGGCAGTGGAGGATGTCCCTGGCTGCCCCTGTGCATGCAGCTCCTGTACTGTGTGGGTGAGGTCAGTGACCGCACGACGCAAGCCCGCAAGTTCGGCACAGATGTCCCTGGACATGGCCTGCAAGGCATCCCTCAGGGTGGCAGTGCTCTGCGCCACTTCGGCCCTTAGTGTCTCCGTGGCCTGTTCAATGCTAAACCTAGCCCCCACACATTCCGCGGCATGCTCATCCAGCATTGCGGACAGTTGATGCTGCCGTTGAGTGATGTCCTCGAGGGACTGCTGGCCGTGCTGGCCCATGGCCAGTGCAGGTGGAGTGATGGAGGGGCTGCTCCCCTCCTGTGGAGTGTGGACAGGGCATGGGGTGGAAGGCCACTCCTCTGCCTCAGTGTGCCCCTGTGT
Organism: Ambystoma mexicanum; assembly: GCF_040938575.1. Classification (NCBI taxonomy): domain Eukaryota; kingdom Metazoa; phylum Chordata; class Amphibia; order Caudata; family Ambystomatidae; genus Ambystoma; species Ambystoma mexicanum. The sequence continues at coordinate 1,550,136,420 of NC_090929.1, forward strand.
GTCACCCTCATGGGGGCTGGCGTCTGAGAAACAGGGGGAATGTAGTTGGTCAGTGGGGCTTCTGACCTCCTGCTCCATGTCCGAGTCAGAACATGCAGCTGTTGCAGCTGTCTCCCCGATGTTGCTGCTGGCCGCTGACCCCCTGCCTTCTGTGGCAGGCAATGTCGGTGGAGGTGGAGCAGCTGCTGCTGGCCTGCTGCCAACAGGGGTGCTTGCCGGTGGGACCTCCGGTATGCCTGCAGTGGGACCTGCTTGTCGTGGGGTCTGCCTCACTGCAGCTGAGGTTGAGGGTGCAGGGACGTTGTTGTTGGACTTCGCTCTCTTCGGCGCAGGGGTGTCCTGGTCCTCTGGGTGTGATTCTGTGCCTGTGGTGGAGCAAAGGTGGGAGGGCGTTATTGATGGGTCTACGGACTTTGGAATGACAATGGTTGACATTATTTTGGCCAGTGGATGAGGCAGATTTCAGGCAGTGCCATGCAGGTTGTCTCCTTTTAGTGTGGTATGTGGATGCAGGTATGCGGGTGCCAGCAGTGTATGCAGGGTGGTGCTCGCATGTGGCTATGGGCAGTATTGATTTGTGTTGCATTTACACTCTAGGGCAACCTTGTGCTACACATGATTGGACTGCTGTGACTATGGCATGTCTTGTATGAGGCACCTACCTTCATCGCCTGATGTCGGGGCTCCCCTTTCCATCCCTCCAACGCCTTCGATGGATTCCATGCCGATGGTGGTTGCACAGATCTCCTCCCACGGTTGGAGTTTCAGGGGGGATTCCGACCCTCCACCGGTTCCCTGGGCAAGGTTGCGGTTTGCTGAGATGACGGCTCTGACCCGTATGCGCAGGTCATCCCAGCGCTTCCGGCACTGCTGTGGGGTGCGGGGTACGGTCCCCACCACGCTGACGCGCTCAGCCACCAGGGCCCAGATGGCCTTCTTCTTCCCGATTGCTGTCCTGGTCATTTCAGGGGAGAAAACAACACCTGCGTTGTCCTGCAGGGTCTCCGCTAGCATGCAGAGTTCCTCCCGGCTGAATCGCTCCTGGCGCTGGCGGTCACATGCCTTTTTCACAGATTTTGGCATTTTCGGGAACTTGGATGGGTGGGTGTTTGGTTGGGACAGGTGTCAGGGTTGGGTCTGGTGTTGTTTGGTAGGATGGCGATGGATTGTGTTTTTAAAGATGGCCGACGGGCTGCTTCCCGTTCCGGCGCGATGACGCTATTTCCGGTTTGGCCATTTACGGCCGCCGCTAATTACGGTGGCCGTAAATTACGGTGGCCGCTACTTACGCTGGCGGAAGGGCACCTTGCTCGCTTAGCGATGCCGGTAGGGGCCTTTTCCGCCATGGCGTTAATTGCATTACCGCCATGGCGTAATGCTCGTGCGCGATGGGTCGTGATGTGGCGCTCTTTACGCCATCGTCCCACGGCGTAAACGCTCATTACGCCATGGCGGTAATGACGGGCGATTACCGCCAGGGTCGTAATGAGGCCCTATGTCTTGTGAAATTCATAATGTACCACTGAATACCATTATTCCTGTAACTAAGCTCTTTTAAGTAATAGTGTCTCAATGTCATGGGCTGCTTGTCCTATATGAATGTAAGTAATTAAATAAATAAAGAAATAAAAAAAAGGATGTAATTGTACTATTATTACTAGTATTATTGTTTGAGATTTGAACATAGAGTGTACATGCAATTTTGTTTGACTATATGTAGTCTATATATTTCATTTAAAAAATGTTAGTTTAACATGATTTGAGTGTGTGTATAAAGAAATTAAATAGTATAAAGATTTGTAAGTGACAGTTGATTTTAGGAGATTGAAAAAAGACAGTAGATTCATTTTACAGATTATACAAGCTAAAAGTCAGTTAGAAAATGTGTTCAGGTACTGTATAGGAAATATGCATACCTGTAGTTTGTGTTCATGCATATGGATATGCATTGAGCTGCAAGTAGAAATCTTGGAGACTTGTACAGTATTTCTTGTAGATGGTGCTTGCTAATGATATGACACTTGTACTCAGATTCACAGTACATTTGCAGTGCTGATCTATGATGATGCAGTTAGATGTAGAGGTCTTGAATGTGATTGGTGGATGGTCATGTGACTTCTTAGCTACATCCAATGAGGGAATGGCGCAGAGAGTGAACTCGAAATGGTAGAATTGCTGTTCATGTTACGATATGTCCGCGGACATGGGGGTAGTTCGCGGACATCGGGTGTTACATCCGGGGATTTTTGGGTTCAGAAGTCATGCAAATGAGAATGAGCAGTGAAAGGGATTGGTCAGGAAAGTTTAGTGGGTGTGTTGTGCCAGGAGAGAGTTTCTCAGATACTCTTTTGGATAGGAGAAGAACAGATAGCTACGGCTGTGTGTTTCAGAAAAAAGATTGTTTGGATTTTGGGAGACTCATGTATACATTGTTTGAAGGTGCATGCAGAAACCTGTGTAGTAGCTGTAGATCTTGGATTCCCACATGTGGAAGTACACTGGCATGGAGTACATGGAATGAAGTGGTCGGACTTGTTACCTCTCTGTGCTACTTTGGAGACAGAGCAACATCCAGATATAATTATAATTCATTGTGGAGGGAACAGTTTAGGACATGTGTCTGGAATTTCTTTGCAATTTGCAATGTAAGAAGGACTTGGGAAGGTCATGGACATGTTTCCAAATTCTCAAGTAATTTTTTCACAGATTTCGCAGAGACAAATGTGGCTTCGTTCTTCTTCATTTGGTCGACAAATGGAGAAAGCAAGGCACAATGTCAATAAGGCTGTTTGTGCCTTTCTAAGAGATTTTGGCATGTCCTCTTTTCACAATGAAAATATTATGTTTCGTAGTACATACATTTTTCGCAGAGATGGAGTACATCTAACTTATGCTGGCAATCAGATTTTTCTAAGAAACATACAAAATGCATTGCGACCTTTTTTAGAATGACAGCATCCATTTTGAAGTAGGTGTTGATTATTTATAATTTTTGAAACACCTCCCAAAGGCTCTTTTCAGAGCCCCATTTCCTCTCAGAGAAAATTGCAATGGTTTTGATAGGGTAGCACCCCAAAATTTCAGATGTCCGCGGACTGTCCGCGGACTTCTAAAAAATACAAAGGGCCCGCTTCATTTATTTTCACTTCTATTTTGTAACTGTGAAAGGCGGCTCTGAAAAGAGCCTTATTTTTTATTTATTTTTGTTATTTTATATTTTTTTGGGATTTTTATACATGACACACTAGTAGAGGAGGGGAAAGGAGGGTAAAGGGGGGGACACCAACCACAGGGATACGAAAGGGGCGAGCTGAGAGAGGAAGATGTAGAGTGGGTTTTATTTGGGTAGTGAGCAGGTCTTCTCGTGCTCTGAGACGATAGTATCAAACGCACTCCGAAGTCGCTCCCCCCTGCAGAGTACTGTGTCGCAGTACATACACACAACTGTGACCCTTGAAAGGTAAGGGTCATCAGCATTATGTATGGCCTGTGAGACAGCTTGAGGAAGATGCTGTACCACAGAGGTGTTCCTTGTGGTGACAGGTTCAGAAACGGAGGATGAAGTAGAGGAAATCAACCTACTATGCTCCCCCTCCTTGCGAATGGCCCCAGAGTGAAAATACCTTAGGTGTCGCTTCATGGTAGTGGTCCCAAAGCTGTACGAACCATGCCTCCCATGACTGAGTACCATTTTGCACTCATTGCAGGTGACTCGGTTCGCACGAGCCTTAGGACCATGCCCATGAATGGTAAATAACCGCCACACCCAAGACTCACGCCGAGTGCGCGTAGTAGGGATTTCCACTACCTCATTCTCGTCATCCTCTTCTTCCTCCTCTGCATCCTCACTCCTGTTCCCCTCTTCAGGCCATTGGGGAGGTGGTGGTGGTGGAGGGGGTGGGGGTGGTGCTGAAGCAGGTGCAGCACCAGGTGGCAGTAGTGCAGCCATGGATGCCATCTCGATGATGGTGTAATCTGCAAGTTGCAAGAAAAATAGCTGTGCTCTGAAGAATAGCCAGAAACACAATGAGAATAAGCTCTAGGGCGTGGTCTTTTATAGGGGTGCTTGTACGCGGTTTGCGGACATGCGCGCTGTCCGCGGACAGATCGAACACAAAAAAAGGTTCAAAAACTTTCAAAAAGTATGTAGAAACTCAGGATTAGTATGTGGGACTTTTTTATTAACAAATATTGTGAATTACTTGAAAATGTACTTTTAAATTGTTCGGGGACACGAACAGTGTCCGCATTCAGAACACGCGATCAACATGGGTGCGGTCACATGATCGCTTCGCAAACATGTTCGCGAAGGAAGCGGCTGTCCGCAGGACACCAAATGCACAGACATTGGTTTGCGCATGCGCATTGATGTCCTACGGACACTGTTCGGGTCCTGAAGTAATTATAAGTGCATCACACTTCAAACGAACAGTTACGGACAACTGTTTGTTCTTAGAACAGTTTAACTTCCTTGCGAACAATACGGACAGACATAGCGTCCTCAGGAAACCTCCATTTTCATTTATTTACGAACATTTCAGGACACTGCTTGTGTTCTTAGAACAGTTTCAACTTGCTAGCGAACAATACGGACAGGTATAGTGTTCTTCAGGACACTCCCATTTTATTTATTTACAAACATTTCAGGACATCGCGTGTGTTCTAGAACAGTTTATACTTGCTAGCCAACAGTACGGACAGGTATAGTGTTCTTCAAGACACCTCCATTTTCGTTTATTTACGAACATTTCAGAACAACGCGTGTGTTCTTAGAACAGTTTCAACTTGCTAGCGAACACAGGACACTTCCATTTTCGTTTCTTTACGAACATTTCAGGACACCGCGTGTGTTCTAGAACAGTTTCAACTTGCTAGCGAACAGTACGGACAGGTATAGTGTTCTTCAGGACACCTCCATTTTCATTTATTTACGAACATTTCAGGACACTGCGTGTGTTCTAGAACAGTTTCAACTTGCTAGCGAACAGTACGGACAGGTATAGTGTTCTTCAGGACACCTCCATTTTCATTTATTTACGAACATTTCAGAACAACCGTGCTGTCTGGGGACACCTAAATTGTTGTTTTTTTTAAAAACTGAAACTAATTACAACACAATATAAAAATGTAACTTTATTCAACATATATAAACAATTCATGACAGAGAAGGTGAGGCAGAAACGGAAACAAAAACAGGAGAATTAGGGGTTTCAACATGATTGGTATCAGGTGAAGAAGGGATGGAAGTCTCATCAAAACGTTTTGGGTTATGGAGATGGTTTGGGGATAGTTGACTGGGATATGGTGAGGGGGACAAGTACATGTGGGACAATGGTATGAGGTTTTTGTTTTAAAATGCTCCACAACAAAAGTTTTCAAATTATTAAAATTGGTCAACAATATATCAATTTTTTCTTTTATGCTGTCAAGAGTGTTATCCGTAACAGTTTCTTCAGAGGTATTTTCTATTTTGGTATGCTCTGAACAAAAAAAAATATATATGTTAAATGTATATAAAATAATAATTATTAAATGGTTTATATTGTAAAGTGTGTACCATTAGTTTCACTATCTTCTGACATTTCCTCATGTGGGAAATGCTCCTCTAGCCATTCCAGAGTACTAGACATTTCTGTGAGAAAAGAAAAAAAGATAATATATATTTTTTTATCTAATACAGAAAGTTTATAAATATATGAGTAAAATGAAGTGCACTTACTATTTCAGGTAAGATATGTTCTGAGTACTCTGTAGGTCTGGTCTTGCTCTTAGTTGTGGAGTGTCTGTGTGGTAATTTTGTTGGAAGCCAATTTATCTTTTTTTGGTATATTCCATTTTAGAACATATTGGACCTCATTACAACCCAGGCAGTAAGTTCCCTACTTTACCACCATGGTGTAAACTCTTTTTACACCATGGTGGATGGTGGATTTACCGCCCCATTCCAAGGTGAGTGGGGCGGTAAATCCCCATTCCCCATTTATCCTTCCCCATTCCCATTTTTGCCCCATAGGACATAATGGGAGTGGGGAAGGCGCTAATTACGGCTTCTTAAATTACAGTGCCGTAATTAGCACCAAGGCGGGTTAGCGCCTTGCATTTTAACGCCTGCCAAAAGCAGGCGTTAAAATGGTAATCAGGCATTAAGGGTTAACGGCGCTGACGGCGCCGTTAAACCCTTAATGCCTGGGTTGTAATAAGGCCCATTGTATTTAAATGAATGGTTAGTGTGTTACATATATGGGTTACATTTCTTATGTATTACTACATATAATATGTATGTGTGCTGCTTTGTGAATTTTTCAAATGTTACTATGTTATGATATAACAATTAAACATACCCTCCCAGAGTTTTTAGGTAGTGGTACTGTTGTCCGAACATGTCCGCGGACATCAAAAAAGTTCACGGACATCAAATTCAGTAGAAGGGGTTCAGTATGTTCCATATTACATGTACATAAAGTGAAAGTTATTATTGTTAAGTTGCGCTACTAAAAACCTATGAAATTCAGTGAAAAAACTTTGTTAAAGGGACGTTATGGTTAAGTTGCGCTACTAAAAACCTATGGAATTCAGTGAAAAAAACATTGTTACAGGGACGTTATGGTACCAAGTAAAACCGGAAACCCCCTGAAATTTGCCAGTTATGGTAAGCTAAGCATCAATAACTCGCGCCACCACTGTACACTACTAAGACTAAAATCCAGGTCATCAAATTTGACATCACAAATGTCATTGATGAAAAACAATTGAACCTTATACTGTGTACGATGCGTGGGTTTGCTCAGCTCGGAAACAAAAATTCAACACGGCTGACCTTCACTCAGAATGGGAGCCAATAGGCCTTCAGACCATAGTGGCATTAAATATATTTTTGAAAAACATATGAATTGTTTGCTACCATTCTCCAATGCCGGAAACATTTCTATGGATTAATTTGTTCCTCTGGAGAACCTCGCACTCTCCCAGCGACTCCACCAGCTAGGCCACACCACCTGTCAGCTCAGCCCATCTCCTCTTCACACGGCAAATCACGTAAAAAATGTCCAAAGGGGCAAGTCTCGAGCCCTTAAAAAATGTGCTTGTAGGAGAATGTCCGAGCAAACCCTGCTGCAACCCCCTCCGGCCAGGCCGCGATTCCCTGACCCCAATGACCGCAGTTATATATTACAAGCCTATAATTTGCACATGTGTGTTTGTACTATCCCACTTTCGTTCACTAGTGAGATGAACGGTGTGGGGGTCTTGCCACCTTACACATACAGACACATATTAAATATGCAATAGTAATGCTGTTACGTTATAATGCAGATGGTACCAAAAACAACTGCAAGCTAACTGGATTCACACATGGTAAACTATCACTTGGTAAGAAAACCTTCACAGCAGTAGGTATAATCTACCCTGCAGGAGCAACAACCAATGCAGGTCACTACACTGCATATATAAAAAAGAAGTGTGGATGGGTCAAATATAATGATACCAACATTACTGTAAAACAGAGAAAGAGAAGGTCTGCGACCTAACTCAATAAAGCCCACACTTCTTCCTCTCTCCACCTCCTGAGGACAAAAAACAAAACTATTGTCCCATATTGCCCTAAGTACTAAACCACAACAAATAACTGTGGCATTTGGAAGGATTTTCATTACTGCCTGAACCAAGTGTTCCAGATCTGCCAACAAAGTAAGGGCACTGACATACCCAAATGCAAAGCACCACAGTGCAAAACAATTACATGTGGAATGTTCACCCTGCCCATATCTCCACAAACGTGTACCATTCCCTGCACATTGAAACCAGGCACATTGCTCCACACCACCTCCACTCCTTTAACTTCAAAAATGTTTGCCACAGTCCTACATTTAACATACTGCTCCAAACCGTGCACAAACATATCTCCAACCACCAACACCCTGACTTTCTCCACCTCTGCCATGTTCACTACACATAGCCTCTTTCAACACAAACCACAACCTCAACATCTGATTGGCTGATCCCTACGGTCCCCTTTCCATGCTGCAGAAACCCCAGATCTGGCACACCCTTTCCACTTCACTCTCTGAAACATTTCCTCATTGGCTACTGTTAAGCAGTCACACAATCATCCACCAATCAAATCGAAGAACTCTACATCTAACTATGTAATCAGAGATCAGCACTTTAGATGTACTATTGATCACTCTCAGTACAATTTGGCTGTCACTGCAATGGACCTACAGCAACAACTACTATAAAACTCCCCAAGATTTCTACTTACAGATTCATGCACATACACATGCATGAACACAGACTACAGGTATGAATATTTTCTACACAGTACATGTAAAGCTCTTCTAGGAATACATATAAACAAAGTAACTGCCACTTACCCTGTATAAACTGTAAAATGAACTTACTGTCATTTCTCCCATCTGCTATGATGAAGTGTCAATTGCAAACCTGTCTGCTCTCCAAATTTTTGTTTGCTCACACAGCTATCTAAAAAAATGTTATTTCATATTAAAAGATGGGAGAAATAACATTACAATTATGAAAAAGGCTGTCCAGTGTGTTATAAATTTACATGCAGCCAAGATGAGTACATGCATCTTCATTCAAGCACACACACACAGAAAATATCATTAGAAAGGCTCCCAGCTCAAAAAACACCACTGCCTCTATATGAAATCCTTCTGCTTTATTTCCCACACCTTCACAAATGCATTATCCTGTAAAAATAGCAAAGAATACATATGATTATTTTGTCTATCTCTTAACATCCAATAAAAAAAATTAAAAAAAACAAGTGTGCTCTATACGTTTACTATTATACTCATTTGTAAAACATATTCAACTAACAGATTCTAAATAAAATATACAGGATGCACATAGGCAAAGGAAGGTGCATATGCATACTATGCTCAGTTGTAAGAAAACACTACTACTACAAAAAAAAACAATGTCTACATTAACCAAAGTGCTATAAACACACATATTCACTAACTACTTTCTTTTACAATTGCAGTGAAGACCACTCTCCTGAAAAGCAGCAGCGTCTGAAGTACGAAACCTACTCTTTCCATACACAAAAGTAAGCACAATACTAACATAATCTTATAACTGTTACTCAAACACACTAGCATTTTAGTATTGTAGAACAAAAACGTGTATTAAATCTGTCCCATTAGATGTAGTATTAGTGCTACCCCTTACTAGTTGCATATTTTATATTGTCATCTGAAGTCCAGTATAGTAACACAAAAATACAATAGCCTTCCCAACTTAATGTAGCTGCCCATTGCACAATCACACACCTCCACAATCATCCTTACCATCATACTCAGAAAGCACACATACACTGCACAACAGAACAACCTACACTTTCTTTTTTTCTCCAACAGACTCCAAATAATGTCTACCAAAAAGCAACTCTGCAGAAAGCAACGCAGAAGTAGAGCAAATCAAAATAAAAGTGTAGAAAATAAGCATCCATCTCTAGCAGATTTTGTACAAAAAGTTCAAACAAAACCGCTAATACAGTCATTAATCAAAACAAAGCAAGCTTCCAGTAAAGAAACTTTGCCTCCTCTATCAAAATGTAAAACAAAACAGAAAGTGATTAACAAGACTTCAGCTACCACTACTGCTAACGCTGCACCTATACATTTTGATGTTGTGACAAATAAATATACCAAAACATTTTTTACAAAAAATGTTCCGCCACAGAGTCCTTCGGAACCTTATAAAAACATGAGAGAAATCATGCACAACCCTTAAAACCTACCATAGAAATTACTAACCTAGAAGCTCTCATAGAGAGTGCAATCCTTCTCAAAAGGAAGTTGTTTATTTTAGTTTTAAACAGAATGAAACAACTAACAAAACTAACCACTAAAGTACAAAAAAAACTTCTCAATAAAACCCCAGCAACAACTACATTTATATGAGAGCATGATAATTCAAACAGTGCACCCATTTATGGCATAGTGGTTTATTTACCATTAGATCTCAAAGAAAATATACACATTCTAGGAGTGCAACGGCCAATAGACCAATCTTTAATTGTCTTAGTAAATGGCATACCTACACAAGACAAAAATATTTGGCAACAACTCGTGGACTTACATAAAGTCAGACAAGCCCTGCAATATCTAAAAAACAACAATGAACACTACAAAGAAGTTAATAGTGAAGAAAACCTGAGAGAAACCACTGAAATAATTCAAGATTCACCAGAAACTGGTCAATTTCAACTTCTAAATCCTGCTACAGAATCCAATATTTTAGACCATTATACAATTCATCCTTTACATTCTAAAGACACTATAGATGAAGCACTGGAAACATACCAAATGCAACAAGCCAAAGGATCTCCAATCAGCATATGGGAGAAAAGTATAGAAGCACGGTCCTTTCCTCTACTCTTTCCTACTGGAAAGGGAGGAAGGTACAATGATAGACCCACACAGATAACAGCATCAGAATATCGCTCTCTACAAATGTATTCTGAAGACCCCAGATTCAGACAAAACGTGGAATACATATTCCACCTTCTCTTTGAAATTGTACTAGCAACTCTATGCTACGGAGTTGCACACACATTAAAATCAGGTACCCATTTTCAAAATATGTCAGCTGCGCAATTATTACAAAAAGTGCAAGAAAAAGATGAAGTTTTACAGTCAAGTATTGCACATCTTTTAGTAAACACGTGTGGTACAAAAGAATACTGGTTTGACGTCACAGAGATGTATGCTGTATGATAAGAAACCTTTTCCCACCCACTTGGTTTGTTACATTAAGTTGTGCAGAATATGCATGGGAAGATTTACATGATGGGAATCAGGTTATAGGAAATGTGTCATTTAATCAACAAATACAAAATGGTAAACAAATAATTGCATGTTCAAAAGAAGGCCTCAAACAACTTAATTCAACTCGAAGAGTAGAACAATCAACAGTGACTAAACTACTGGTTGAGAGATTGACAACGTCAGATAACTTGATCCTGTATCGAAGTAATATCATTGAATTACTGCATCACATACCGGGACTGCGAGCAATTGACTCGGACAACTTAAAGATAGTCGAGTTCCCAGATGATAAGGTGATACTCCATGTGTCCTCCACTCTGATTGCAACAACCATTTTGGAAGCAAATGTGTCTCTGTTTTCTTTGAGTTTTGATATATACAAACTAGAAGAAGACATGTTAGAACCGCCTATAAAAAGCCAAAAAGATGAATCTTCTTTTCGGAATCAAGTATCACGACTCATGACGCCTAGAGCCACATCGATAATACCAGAGGTTGAGTCACAAGGTGAACCCACCAGTCTGACCAGCTGTAATACTGTAGTTAACGAGACAAAAAACAGTTTACCAAAAGAAAGAAACAAGTCTCGTCTGCGGATCCTCCATGCCCAGTGTTTAAGGGGATAAATGAGAAAATAAGTATAACCATATCAGGACATACTCTACCCGAGAGCAAAACTGTTACGACCTACAAAGGTCCTCACATTTCAGAAAAACCTCAAGACTGGCAATGGCTGGCAGCAACTCCAAATAACAACTTGCCGCAATAATGCCAGAAAGATTATGCCTCACAGACCTGTACAATAGGAACATGGAACACGCAAGGTTTCAGTCACTTCTTTAACACAGACTGGATGAGAGGTCTGGCGGTTGTTTGTTTACAAGAGACCTGGTTAAGTGCCACGCCAGTGGTTCTAGATTTTGATCTGGCTATAAATCCAGCGATAAAATTGGGAAAAGGACATTCAATGGCAGGCCTCATAACATTTACCAGACGTTCTTCTAGTTTTGGAATTATGAACTCAATAAGTCACTCGCCATTTATCCAGGAAACAACAATCGCAACAATTGAACCGAAAGTAGAGTTCATCCGCTTCTGGACCAAGTATGTTGTCTATGTGGTTGAAACGCTGTGAACGCATGCTGGTCGAGTTTGACATCAAGCCTGACTTGCTATGCGACAACCCAAACGCAGCAAAGAAAAAAATCTGGCGTGTGGATTGGGACCAATCATGCACCAAAAGGGCGGCATCAAAAATGATGAAAGAAGTTCCGCCTGAAGCACAGGCATATGGTATTAACCAAAAGTACATTACTTTGTTTTCAGACTCAAATGCCAGAAGACTATACATGGGATTGCGCCTGAACTCTTTTAAAACTAAGGAACGGCTGCGAGTATGGTCATCTAATGCAAAATTGAATCCATTATGTCGGTGCTGCTCAAAAGATATTGAAACCTTAAAACACTTTGTACTATTTTGTAGTGATTTGCGTACAGAAAGAACCAGATACCTAGGCCCCTGGAGTGAGAGCCAGCCTTCTCTCTGTTCGAAGACTGGTGGCAACAGATGTTTAATGGATCTGATAGGAAACTAATATTTGCATTAACATCTTTTTTGGCGATAACATAAAAGCCGATTGTCTGTCTGACGTATATGAATAAGCTTAAATGATAATGAAATTAAGACACAATTTCATTTGGGTTATGTGAATGGAGTGTGGGAGATAGGGATTTTGTATTGAGATGTACAGAATGGAAAGATATTTTAAAGGTTGTGTAATAAAAACCAACAAAATAAAAAAAACATAGTGTTATGCTCACCTGGCTCCCACAGGGGCGTCGATCTGAACTGGACAGCTGCGGTCTCCACCAATGTGATGCATAATGCCGAGATGACAGACTGGACTGACCCCCCAAGCTTCGTTTGCTTGGCCCGTAGGAGTATTCTTCTGAAAATGGAGAAAGGGAATTAACCACCAGTGGAGTTGAGCATTAACCCCCACCCCCGCTGTTCTCCCCACTGATCACCTTTAATGTCCCCTCTTATAGTCTCATCTGATGGTTTGGAAAGATGAGCTCTCCATCCTGCATTGAGCACAGGGGTGCATAGATAACCAGTTGCTTCACTGGTTCGAAGGAATAGGTGAGTTCCAGAACAATATTGACTCTGATATTTCCGGCAAGACGCCGTAGGTATATAATTCGTAAGAGTTCAAATGTCTGACTTTCACTCTTGTCCGATTCCTTGCAGGTTGCAGCTTGACCCTAGTGAAGAGTTCCTCGTGGCAACCAGTAACATTCAGGTAAGGATTTGTATTATCCAACACAGTTCGATAAAATAATGTCAGTATGTAACCTGTTGCTTTCTCCCTTATTCAGGTGCTGAGAGAAATTATGAAGTCTCGGGGAATAATGCCTCCACCGGTAAATTAGGTAAGTTTGCAGCATGGTCTGCATCAGGTACGTTTTAATCTATGAGCCTGGCACCTATGGCGCCTGGACTGACTCTCCATATGAGCCTGGCGCCCTGGACGCCAGGACTGCACCCAAATGGCCCCTAGCAGGTGTGGTTGGGCTTGCTTGGAATAACTTGATGCCTGCTTCCGGGGCTGCTGGACTTGATCTGGATCCCCGGGGGTAGGCATCATGACACATAGACATAAAAAACACCAGGAGAACCCCGTTCTCTAGATCCTGTAAATGTATCAAGATATTTCCATCATCGCTTCATTGCTATGCTACACTTTATTTGTAATAAGACTGTTCCTCACCTCTGAGAAGTTCAACACTTCTTTTGGAGAAAAGAATACCAGGCCAGAAGAGCACCACACATCCACATGCTATTATGGATTAAACATGCTCCTAAATTTGGTCAGGAGAGTGATGCCACTGTTTTGCAGTTCATCCAAAAATATGTCACTTGTGAAATCCCTTCACAAACAACACATAGTGACCTTCATGCACACATTTTACAATTCAAATGTGGGAAATATTGTCGTCGCAAATATAAAATACTACACCAAATGCTGCTTGGGTTATCCAAGACCAGTTTCAGCAACAGGTCAAGTACACAACTTCATGTCTTCAGTCAGATTTAGTGTCAAAGGTAAATCACACATATTACATAAAAAGAACAGAAGAATCAAAATACATCAATGATTACAATGCAATCATTGCCCTCCTATGGAATGCAACCATAGATGTGCAGTACATTGCAGACAATTCCACTGCAGTTGCACGATATGTCATAGCCTACTTGACCAAAGCAGAGAAAACAGAGCTTCAGGGCCTGTGGGATGACATATCATCTGACAAAACACTATCACAGAAATTGTACAGTTTAGGCATAAAAATGCTCTCTCATAGAGAATGTGGCTGCTATGAAGCTACAAACTGTTTAATCGGTACTGCCTTGTATGGAAAATCTGACAATATAGTATGGCTAAGTCGTGGTCCTGCTAAAACTAGAAAAATAGTACTCAAATCATATGAGGACATATAAACAATAGCCAAAAATGATCCCAACAGCCAAGACATTTTGAAAAGCAATTTACTAGACACATACTACCCAAACAGGAGTACCACTTTGGAAACCATGTGTCTCTACCACGTAGCCCACAACTTCACATACAACAATAATGTTAAACCAGATGAAAAGAAAGGTAGATACAGAGTGGTAAACCGTGAAGGCAGCTTAGTGAAAATTACCAAATGCAGCTTAATTAATCAAATCAAATTGTCATTAAAAACTCCTCAGCATACAAAACTGTATTACATGTCCCTGCTACAACTTTTTAAACCATGGAGAAAAGAAGAAGAGCTATTGGATACATATGACTGCTATGAAGATGCTTTCAAAGCAAATGAAAGAGCTATAACAGACGTAAACTTTACACAGTACCAAACAATGTTGCACAATGAACAGCAACACTAAGAAGAACTCCATACCCAACTACAAGTGGAAACGCCCGACAGTAGTCAACCTTCTGTAACAGGAAGCCAAGAACCACCTGGACAGCCACTAATAGCAAATGAGGCAGAATTAGCCATGATACAAGTAGAAAACACCATGTGTCAGTATGAGCAAGCTACAGAAGACTTTGCTGTACTAAAATCACAACTGAACAATGAGCACTGTAGAATTTTCCAACAAATAGCAAAACAAATTGAACATGGTGTGCAACATGAACATAAAAACTGTACCTGACAAGACTACAAACCTATGCTGCTATATGTGAGTGGTGAAGCTGTCTCAGGCAAAACATTCTTAATCAAAATCATCAGCAAGTTCCTTCAACAATTGACAAACAACATACTGTCAGCTGTTGTAACTGCCCCCACAGGTTTATCTGCCTACAACATAGGTTGTGTCACTTTACACCGATTACTACTCCTTCCAGTAGAACACCAAAACAAATTAGACTATTACAAACTTTCTACAGAAGCTGCAATGGAACTATGCATAGTTTTCAAACATATGAAAATGCTGCTAATAGATGAGGTGAGCATGGTCTCCAACCTAATGTTGGCTTTGATTCACCTTAGATTACAAGAGGTCCTCAAAACAGACTATGAACAGCTCCTTGGAGGAAAACACATTATTGTTTTCGGAGATCTTCTTCAATTGACACCAGTGAAAGCTGAATCTATTTTTAAAACCTTAGGGCACAAACTGTGCCGTAAAACACTTGGCAGCATTGGAAATGTCAACCTTTGGCAACATTTCCAATACAGAGAATTAACAGAAAACATGTGCCAGTCTGCATACCTAACATACGACAATGTTTTAATAAGTTTTAGAGTTGGTGTACTATCTCAAGAAGCAGAAGCAATATTGAAAACCAGGCACATCCATGCACTCTATGGCCATAACTCATGTGCTACTGATGTCATGGAGCAATTAGCACACACAAATGTCATTTGTATGTCCTTGATGCCAACTCTTGCAAGCTGTTCAAAATTCAATGAAAAAAAGAAATGCAACCAATAATTGAAATGTGCTCCACAGATAAAATGGACGTACATGGTATGACACTACCTATGTGTCAACAAGCCACAACAAGACTAAATACCCTAGAAAACTCTATCTCCAACACAGCTGGTTTGGGGAAAATGTTAAAATTATCCTTAAACTGTAGAGTAATGCTTAAACTTAACGTTGATGTGGAGCAAGGACTAGTTAATGGAGCACTGGGTACAGTTGTTGCTGACAAACATACCCACGTGACAACAACATTCAATTTGTCAATCTTCTCTTTGACAAACTATCAGAAGTTAAAAGGATAGGACGATATACAGCCCGCTTCTTTCTTTTCAAAGACATGTATGTACGCAGAGAATGATGTTCTCTAACACTAGCATACACAGTTACCATTCACAAATCACAAGGTCTTACGCTAGATAAAGCATTAATAGATATTGGTAGCACAGTCTTTAAAGAAGGCATGAGCTATGTAGCACTATCACGCTTCCATGACGGGCTATTTCTAATCAACTTTGATGCAAGTAAAGTAAATGCAGATATTCCTTGCATTCTATAATACAATAGGCTGCGTTCACCCCACACCCCATCTAAAAACCTATCCTCTTCCACAAAAAGCAAAACTTGTAAAAGAAAATGACATCAAACTGAAACGATACAGGATATCACTACAATTCCTCCAAAGAAAAACAAAGAAACTAATACTTCATCAAGTACCACAATAAAAGAAGAATCTACTGGTCAAAGTAACTCAACTACTTCTTCAAAGAAGCAACACACACTCCGAACAAATGACTTTGACCCAGAACTGTCAGGTCCATTCAAATTTTCAAACATAACTGCTGTAAATTGCTACGCAAATGTAGCAATAAATCATCTTTTCCAATTGCCACCAATTATTGAGAACATTTACTTACACAGTACAGACCAATTGTGTTTGCAAATGTTAGTCCTTCATAGATATGCTACCAACAATCCTTACAATACTTACAGTGTTCATGGAATAAAACAAGAATTGGACTACTGTGCTGGAATTGTCAAATTCACTATAAACTCACAAGAACATCCACAAGAATGTCTAATGTACTTACTACAAGTACTGGAAAATAAAAACATACCTATAAATGAAATCTTTTCAGATTTCATACATGTGGAAACATACATGCACTCTCTGCAACCATGTGCCACAGGAAGAAGTCCCTAATGAACGCTCTGTGTATGTATCCATACCTACCTGTGAATCTATTCCATTTCAGCAACTTGTACAAAATGCAAACCATGGCAGATATCACTTGACCTTACAAATACAGACACATAGCAAATACGTAATAGTAATGCTTTTACGTTACAATGCAGATGGTACCAAAAACAACTGTAAACTGACTGGATTCACACATGGTCAAATATCACTTGGTAAGAAAACATTCACAACAATAGGTATAATCTACCACGCAGGACCCACAACCAATGCAGGTCACTACACTGCATATATAAAAAAGAATTGTGGATGGTTCGAATGAAATGATAGTACCATTATTCTAAAGCAGAGATTGCCAGCAAATCTTGTAAACGCGTACTTAATATTCTTAAAACCAAAGTGTATTACGTAATTGTGTATGAACATAAGCAAAACTTCAACTTCAAAACTGTGCACAGTTAGAGTACACCATCATGTATCTAACTGCCCCAAGATTCTGCAACAAGCAAACAGATAAATACATACTACTAAAATGTAAGAAGAAATACAGTTAGAATACGCCAACAGGTATCTAACTGCCCTAAGATTCTGCAACAAGCAAACACATAAATAAATACCACTAAAATCTAACAAGGAATATACAGTTGGAATACACCAACAGGTATCTTACTGCCCCCAAAAACTGCAACAACCCAACAGATAGATGAATTGCATAAAAGTAGAAATAAACAATTAGAATACGCCAACAGGTCTAATTGCCCTAAAAATCTGCCACAAACCAAAGATAGAAGATTAGCAAGAAACAAGAAATAAACAGTAAAACAATGAAAATAAAATATAGTGTACCACAACATAGAAGAGTTTTTTTTAATTAATCCAGCATGGATTTTTCCCCACAGACGAAATGATTTAGAAAGCAACACAGACACTGAGCAAATTGCATAGTACACTGGTTTGAATCATAGTACTTGTAAAGTACTAAATATGAGGGTAAAAAAAATACAGAAATGTCTATTATGCAATGCAATAACTCATTATGAAGTACCTGCTCTAACATATGATATTTTCTTTTATCACAGAGATTGAAAAAGTATATCTGGTCCAGTTAACCATGTCATGAGAAAACTGCATACAACCACAAAAAACTCAACCAGTAAGTATACAATAAATAAACTCAGAAACACTGCACTCCTTGTTACAAACTCCACAATCTTAACTGCATAATCTAGCAAAAACTTCACATACAAACTCTACAAATGAAACAGTACACAAACGTTTGGGTTGTGGATATTTGATGGGTGTTTGATTCTATGGGTGTGTTATGCTGCAGTGGTTGTGGCCAGGGCCTAGAGTCTTGGGTGCATGGCCTACAGCCCTGGCCACAACCACTGCAGCATAACAATCATATAATACCAAACATTTTGACTGTGGTATGGAAGCTTCTTATAGGGGATATTAATTACAATCAATCCTCTACTAACAACCCAAAACCAACATCATACTAAAGTAAAATAGCAAGTAGTGCGCCCAGTATTTAGAATGTCCGCGGAAAGCCGCAGTGGCCGCAGACATGGCGAACACATCATGGGCACATGCTACCTAAACAAATACAGCATTTGACCCATCTCTTACTCCCCAACCATCCACAAGCACTTCTGCACACCAACACACTTTTTGCATTTTGCCTCTGTTCTCCGCCATGCTGTCGGCGGATCCAAGATGGCCTGTGCATCGAAACAATGTGACGCACCTCACACCTCATCTCAGCCAATCAGAGAACAAGTTGTGTGTCCGTGGACATGACACAAGCCGATCAGCCAATCAGTGTTCTGTCCGTGGAGCGAACAGGGAAGTGTGTCTGCTGAGCGGACATAGATATCACACATTTTTTTGCCTTCCGTTTTGGCCATTAAAAAAAGTAACTACTAGTAGAAAGTAACTGCACAGATTTACACCAAATTAACAAAAACACACTTTCATGACTAAGCTACCGCTCCTGCCTCAAATTTGGTGGAAATCCATCCAGCGGTTTGAGCTGTAGGCGTGCGCAATTTTTTTTCCCCATTATCTCTATGGGAAAAAAGACATTTTGGGACCACCCCTATAACCTTGCCCACCGTGGACCAAACTTCACTAAAATTTGTACAACAATTCAGAGTCGGCCATACACTTCTTTTGCAAGGACGGGTGAAGATTTGTTCAGGGGGAGCAAAGTTATAAGCCGCCCAAAAAGTGCTTTTCCTATGGGATTAGCAATTTAACGATAACTACACAGCCACTACCGTGGGCTGTGTAACATATATGGAAAATGTGCCCACAAGAGACGAGACTGGTGCAAGTAAAACTTGTATGGTTGGACTCAGAACCACTCTGGGATACTGTCCGACTAAACTTTTCCGAACTTTCCTCATTATTTGTTTGGAGTGGTTCAGGTGAACTTGTCCTCGCAGGCTACATAATATATGCAAGGTTGCATTTCATGATCCAGCTTGCAGGCATGGGCAAGAGGTTGATGGCAGGTTGTCTAGTCTAGGTAGATGGGGAAGGACATTTAATTTAAGTTATACTAGGTGTCTTTGAAGGAGAGGTAAAATATTGATATAAGGTTTAGATAAGGGAACGGTGCAACCTTAAAATAGGATAGGTGTGTTATTGTCCTTGAATCTTAACGTTTTGTGGATGCAAGCACGTTCTGGTACCCTACTTGATCTACTCTTTGGTCTGGACCATAAACCAAACCCCAATAGAACATGTTTGTGTAGAAATCTAACTGGGCCATATAAGCATGTGCATGTTCATGCGATATTAACTGTGTGTTTGTGAATGTGTAAAAAAGAACATTAAGACACATCTAGAAGAATTTAAAGTATAATAGGTAGCAGCACACAATCAGGGTTGCCCAACTCCAGGCCTCGAAAGCCGGAAACCTGACAGGTTTTCAGGATTCCCTCATTAATATTCATGAGAAAAATGCATGTATTTAGAATCATTGTATGCAAATGTATCTCATGAATATTAATGAGGGATATCCTGGAAATCTGTCATGTTTATGGCCCTTGAGGCCTGGAGTTGGGCAACCCTGAGGAAAGCAGAGATTTCTCCTCTTTCCTCAGATGTAGCTTCTGCTTATTGATTGATACCTGATGCCCAAGAGCTTATTTTAGCTCTATTGCCTGCAACGTCTGGCTCTCTATATGTTTTGGAACACATCTCCCATCAACCATAGCCAGTGTAGTTAATGCTGAGGAATCGTTGGAGTAAAAGTCTAAAACATCTAGCGCACTGCATTTGCAGGCCCCTCTTTTAGCTAAGGCTCTTCACATCTCTGTTTCTATAGACAAGAGTGGTGGTGTGATGTAGTCTCAGTGTTACGAAATGACACTTTCTCTTAAGCGTCATTTCTCCTTGCTCCGTCCCTGATGAGAACTTGAAGTTACAGACGTTAATCCTTGCAGGGCCGACTCAGCCTTTTACCCTGTGAGTTTGCTAAATTTGATTGCTATTAATTTGTAAATTGTAGCACATGTTAAGCTATGCTTTAAAATGCTATGATAAAGCATGTTTATATTACTTCGAATCATGCATCACACGAGTAACCCTTTCCTTCTCTCAGGTTTGTGCATGCATAATCAGGAGCGTGAACAAGAAACAGCATTCTGACGAAATATGAAAATGAAACAGCACTGTAGCAAAAGATTAGAGGATACAGCCATGCACGAAGCGGCTTCTAGCTGACGAGCAGATTCTCGTTTTAATAAGCAAGCCGGGATTTGGCTTTCAGACCGTGGGTCAGTAATGCACAGAGACATTCATTTGTCAAACCTTCCTGACAGATTGGACAAACTGAAGTCACAATAAGGAACACAGATAACAAAACATACATGTAAAACAAGCCCACAAATAGCATAAGTGAACCATGAATGCTGCAGAACCTGAGCTTAAGGAATACCCGACAGAGATCGTGGTTTGGATGCAGTTTTAGAGCCTAGGATGTTGGCTTTCTGGAAGCCCTAGCAGAGGGCCCTTTAGTGTTCTTGGAATTTTAAGCAGCGGTGTCTGAATTACACACATATCTGAAAAGCTACTGGGATCTAAAGTATTTGCCTTGCATGGCCGAACCTCATTTCTCCTGATGCCTTCTTTGGCCTGTCTGTGATGAAAAAGAAATAGTAAAGTTTAAAAGTACCTCCGCTGAAGTACCAAACTGTGTGTGTGTCTTGCGGCAGGACTTCTTAAAAAAGTACCAGAAAAACCATAGACATAATGTACAAAATAGAAGACAATGAAGATTCAAAATGGTTCCAATTAGCTCTCTACCTTATAGCAGAAAACAAATACGACATTACTGACCCTTTAATACTTTGCAATTACTGCACTGCAAAACTTCACAACAACCAAACACCTTCACGTGCTATCACAAATTATTCCCACTACCAAAACCCCAGCAACAACTACATTTATATGAGAGCATGATAATTCAAACAGTGCACCCATTTATGGCATAGTGGTTTATTTACTATTAGATCTCAAAGAAAATATACACATTCTAGGAGTGCAACGGCCAATAGATCAATCTTTAATTGTCTTAGTAAATGGCATACCTACACAAGCCAAAAATATTTGGCAACAACTCGTGGACTTACATAAAGTCAGACAAGCCCTGCAATATCTAAAAAACAACAATGAACACTACAAAGAAGTTAATAGTGAAGGAAACCTGAGAGAAACCACTGAAATAATTCAAGATTCACCAGAAACTGGTCAATTTCAACTTCTAAATCCTGCTACAGAATCCAATATTTTAGACCATTATACAATTCATCCTTTACATTCTAAAGACACTATAGATGATGCACTGGAAGCATACCAAATGCAACAAACCAAAGGATCTCCAATCAGCATATGGGAGAAAAGTATAGAAGCACGGTCCTTTCCTCTACTCTTTCCTACTGGAAAGGTAGGAAGGTACAATGATAGACCCACACAGATAACAGCATCAGAATATTGCTCTCTACAAATGTATTCTGCAGACCCCAGATTCAGACAAAACGTGGAATACATATTCCACCTTCTCTTTGAAATTGTACTAGCAACTCTATGCTACAGAGTTGCACACACATTAAAATCAGGTACCCATTTTCAAAATATTGTCAGCTGCGCAATTATTACAAAAAGTGCAAGAAAAAGATGAAGTTTTACAGTCAAGTATTGCAAATGTTTTAGTAAACACGTGTGGTACAAAAGAATACTGGTTTGACGTCACAGAGATGTATGCTGTATGATAAGAAACCTTTTCCCACCCACGTGGTTTGTTACATTAAGTTGTGCAGAATATGCATGGGAAGATTTACATGATGGGAATAAGGTTATAGGAAATGTGTCATCTAATCAACAAATACAAAATGGTAAACAAATAATTGCATGTTCAAAAGAAGGCCTCAAACAACTTAATTCAACTCGAAGAGTAGAACAATCAACAATGACTAAACTACTGGTTGAGAGATTGACAACGTCAGATCACTTGATCCTGTATCGAAGTAATATCATTGAATTACTGCATCACATACCGGGACTGCGAGCAATTGACTCGGACGACTTAAAGATAGTCGAGTTCCCAGACGATAAGGTGATACTCCATGTGTCCTCCACTCTGATTGCAACAACCATTTTGGAAGCAAATGTGTCTCTGTTTTCTTTGAGTTTTGATATATACAAACTAGAAGAAGACATGTTAGAACCGCCTATAAAAAGCCAAAAAGATGAATCTTCTTTTCGGAATCAAGTATCACGACTCATGACGCCTAGAGCCACATCGATAATACCAGAGGTTGAGTCACAAGGTGAACCCACCAGTCTGACCAGCTGTAATACTGTAGTTAACAAGACAAAAAACAGTTTACCAACAAGAAAGAAACAAGTCTCGTCTGCGGATCCTCCATGCCCAGTTTTTAATGGGATAAATGAGAAAATAAGTATAACCATATCAGGACATACTCTACCCGAGAGCAAAACCGTTACGACCTACAAAGGTCCTCACATTTCAGAAAAACCTCAAGACTGGCAATGGCTGGCAGCAACTCCAAATAACAACTTGCCGCAATAATGCCAGAAAGATTATGCCTCACAGACCTGTACAATAGGAACATGGAACACGCGAGGTTTCAGCCACTTCTTTAACACAGACTGGATGAGAGGTCTGGCGGTTGTTTGTTTACAAGAGACCTGGTTAAGTGCCACGCCAGTGGTTCTAGATTTTGATCTGGCTATAAATCCAGCGATAAAATTGGGAAAAGGACGTTCAATGGTAGGCCTCATAACATTTACCAGACGTTCTTCTGGTTTTGGAATTATGAACTCAATAAGTCACTCGCCATTCATCCAGGAAACAACAATCGCAACAATTGAACCGAAAGTAGAGTTCATCCGCTTCTGGACCAAGTATGTTGTCTATGTGGTTGAAACACTGTGAACGCATGCTGGTCGAGAGGTTGATGGCAGGTTGGCTAGTCTAGGTAGATGGGGAAGGACATTTAATTTAAGTTATACTAGGTGTCTTTGAAGGAGAGGTAAAATATTGATATAAGGTTTAGATAAGGGAACAGTGCAACCTTAAAATAGGATAGGTGTGTTATTGTCCTTGAATCTTAACGTTTTGTGGATGCAAGCACGTTCTGGTACCCTACTTGATCTACTCTTTGGTCTGGACCATAAACCAAACCCCAATAGAACATGTTTGTGTAGAAATCTAACTGGGCCATATAAGCATACGCATGTTCATGTGATATTAACTGTGTGTTTGTGAATGTGTAAAAAAGAACATTAAGACACATGTAGAAGAATTTAAAGTATAATAGGTAGCAGCACACAATCAGGGTTGCCCAACTCCAGGCCTCGAAAGCCGGAAACCTGACAGGTTTTCAGGATTCCCTCATTAATATTCATGAGAAAAATGCATGCATTTAGAATCATTGTATGCAAATGTATCTCATGAATATTAATGAGGGATATCCTGAAAATCTGTCATGTTTATGGCCCTTGAGGCCTGGAGTTGGGCAACCCTGAGGAAAGCAGAGATTTCTCCTCTTTCCTCAGATGTAGCTTCTGCTTATTGATTGATACCTGATGCCCAAGAGCTTATTTTTGCTCTATTGCCTGCAACTTCTGGCTCTCTATATGTTTTGGAACACATCTCCCATCAACCATAGCCAGTGTAGTTAATGCTGAGGAATCGTTGGAGTACAAGTCTAAAACATCTAGCGCACTGCATTTGCAGGCCCCTCTTTTAGCTAAGGCTCTTCACATCTCTGTTTCTATAGACACGAGTGGTGGTGTGATGTAGTCTCAGTGTTACGAAATGACACTTTCTCTTAAGCGTCATTTCTCCTTGCTCCGTCCCTGATGAGAACTTGAAGTTACAGACGTTAATCCTTGCAGGGCCGACTCAGCCTTTTACCCTGTGAGTTTGCTAAATTTGATTGCTATTAATTTGTAAATTGTAGCACATGTTAAGCTATGCTTTAAAATGCTATGATAAAGCATGTTTATATTATTTCGAATCATGCATCACACGAGTAACCCTTTCCTTCTCTCAAGTTTGTGCATGCATAATCAGGAGCGTGAACAAGAAACAGCATTCTGACGAAATATGAAAATGAAACAGCACTGTAGCAAAAGATTAAAGGATACAGCCATGCACGAAGCGGCTTCTAGCTGAGGAGCAGATTCTCGTTTTAATAAGCAAGCCGGGATTTGGCTTTCAGAGCGTGGGTCAGTAATGCACAGAGACATTCATTTGCCAAACCTTCCTGACAGATTGGACAAACTGAAGTCACAATAAGGAACACAGATAACAAAACATACATGTAAAACAAGCTCACAAATAGCATAAGTGAACCACGAATGCTGCAGAACCTGAGCTTAAGGAATACCCGACAGAGATCGTGGTTTGGATGCAGTTTTAGAGCCTAGGATGTTGGCTTTCTGGAAGCCCTAGCAGAGGGCCCTTTAGTGTTCTTGGAATTTTAAGCAGCGGTGTGTCTGAATTACACACATATCTGAAAAGCTACTGGGATCTAAAGTATTTGCCTTGCATGGCCGAACCTCATTTCTCCTGATGCCTTCTTTGGCCTGTCTGTGATGTACTTGATTGACAGATGGGCAATATTAGACATTTTAAATATTCGGAAGATGTGGCTGTATTTCAAAGAAGCTCATTCCTGCGAATGTTGAATTCGGGGGACTATTTGTCATATGCATTTGACTTGCAAAGGGAAACCTTGACACCAGGGGATGCTGCATTTCATAATACCTTACACCACGTCTGTGGACACAAGCCACAGGCATCGCCACCCATCCATGCACCCTAGCATGCAGATATGGCTATGCTCTTCCTGTGTAGCAGCACACATAGACGTCCACACTGAAACCCCTGACATACTTCAACACCTATTCCATTAGTATACAGCGACAAACAACGAAAAAAAATGTGGTCTAGCTGGGCACGCATCAAATCTTCAGCACTAGTACTCTATCCTAAACCACCAACAACACCCACCCACATGCCTGACCTCTGGGCTGCTTACTGGAGCCTGGCCAGTCCACCTAAGTACTAACCCGTCAGAAATGCACACATGCATCATCAAAATGTAAACTCCTAGAACCTCATACACATGGACTGAAGTTACCGTGGACGTTCCAGCGCATTGAGGCAATACAAATGGGGAAAGGGCGCTATATAATTGACAAATTCAATACAATACAGTAGCATAAACTGCTTGCAAAGAAAAAAACAAGCACTGGCAAAGCTATAGCTCTCGCCTTTATAAATGTCACTTGCATCCTAATCTAGCCAGCTGCAGCCGTCGCATGCCCAGGGACAGCTTTGCAAATCGCAGTCTCAAATGGGCATACACAACGTATAGACAAGCTGTGTATGCCCGAGTCAGGATCAAAGGAGCATGCCTCACTGTACCTTACTGCGACCTACGGCACAGCTAAACATTCTTTTAGTAACACGAGTCAAGAACACAAGCACTGTAAAATAATTCCGTTGCACTAATGGATCACTAGGTATGTTAAAACATATAATGTTTATTTCGAGTGGATATTTGTGAAAAAGCATGTGGAGTCATTTTTCACTTTAGAGAACATAATGACAAGAGGACAGATGAAGAAATGAGGAGGTGGAGGAATGGTGACACTTGTGTATTAGAGCTGAACGCTATTGGTCATTAGGTAATGCAGCATAGCTAAAATTGTCAATTATGTCAGAGATTAAAATGACATTGTTCTATAAAATTCGATCCTGCACTGCAGACTCGGTGGTCTCCATAGGCTCTTATGCAAGGGGCAGCACTCAGGCCATTGAAGGAAATCCCTGCCATGTTGAGCCCAGTTTTCTTAAATTTGGCGTGACTTCCCAAAAGTGTGTGCCTTTTCCCCTCTTCAAATCCTGGACGACTCACTATAAATCCATGACCTCTGAGGTGTTGTTTTCAGAAGCTCAACTGGCAAGGCTCTCTCAACACATTCCAGCATGCAAGCCGCTTCACTCAGTAAAGTGGCTGGCCAGGGCCACATTTACCAAAATGCCCTCTACCTTATTCCGTATCCATGCCCTCAGGGAATACATGGATACAGCACAATCTGCATGGGTATTTGGATGCGTATTTGGATTTGAGGACTTCAAGGGGATGGCCTTCTTGGACTATGGTGTATGTAGAGGTCAAAAGTGCATATGTATGTTTCCGGTTTTCATGTAGACTGGCACAGGGCACTACAGAACGTGTGGTGCATTCCCTGTGCGGGTTCTGGTTGCAAGACCTTTAGTAGACCGACACAGAGCATTATGGTTGATTACATTGCACCTCTGCAATTCACTGAGAAATTCACCAGCTCATCAGGTATTCAGGCACATCCCTTCTCAACTACTTTGTAACACTATACAGAAGACCCTGACCTACAAACTAAAGAAAAAATCTATAGCTGCCGGGACAAACAAAAATCTCTCACTCCAATGGTACTGGGCTACTGTATAAAATACCAAGCCCAAAGCTGACACCCTCCTGCTGTACAGTACTACTCTACTTGTCAGCTGGGTACGTGCTATAAGCAATACTAATGTGAACAAATCTTACATTGTTACCTCTTAAATTAAAAATGTAAGATAAAAGAGAGCAGAATGCTTGAATTTGTTTTAGCCATGCACCCATCTGGTGGTGCTAGAAGTTTCATCCGGGATGGCCATTTTGCTATTGACAATTGATCCCCACCATCAGTTGTAATATTACATTGTGAGCATTTTATTAGAATTTGCACGGCCTCTTGGATAAAAGGGATTCTGAGCTACTTCTGCATCAGTAGATGGTTTGTGGCTCTAGATTAAGTGATATTGTACCTTTTAATACGATCACTTAAGTTTGTCAAGCTGTGAGACTGATGTCACAGGTTACCATGGCTTGAACTCCATCCAATTCTGAGATCTGATGAATGTTATTGTAACCCATTAGTCCTCATTGCAACCTTGGAAGTACTCCCTGGAGAAAATCAGCTAGAGGAAAATCCAGTACCACCAGTCGTAATCTGATTAGTCAGTCCCAATTACAGCATTGCCACTTGTACAGTGTTAATGGTTTTGGTTTCACCAAGTGGTATTCCAGAAAACCCATTTGGCATTGTTCTGACCGTGTATACAAAATATGGTAGAGGTGGGAACAGCAGAGAAATCAGAGGTGCTTATGTTTTCACCTTCTTCCAATGCTTCCTTGATCCATTGACCCAGATTAAAATGTTTATTCTCTTTATGGAAGGGAACCACATTCTGTTTTTTTTTTTAAACAAATATTTGTTATCTCTGGGTTGCACATAAATATCGGCATATTTTCAAGGTGAAACACCTCCTTCTAAAACAGCACTATTCCTTTGTAATACCCCCAATGGTAAATCCAACGATGCAGTGGCATAATACAAAATTTGGGGGCCCCCTGTGAGCCATTCTGAGGGTCCCCCCCAGCTCGACAGCAAATCATCGGTCACACCACACTCTGGGCCGGCCTGGATTACAATTCTTGTGCAATATGCACAAGCATGCTGCTTCAGGGGTACGCTCACACTGTACCAGGAGAAGCATATGGTTAAGTTGCTAAACTCATAGGAAGAGCACTTTTTTGGTGGCTTATAACTTTGCTCCCCCTGGAGGAATCCTCACTAAACTTTGCAAAAAAAGTACATGGTTGGCTCTGATTTTTTTGACAAGTTGGGGGAGGTTTCCTGCAGGGAGGGCAAAGTTATAGGGGGGTCCCACATTTTTTTTCTTCCATATACTGAATGGGGAAAAACCTTGCGCATGGCTACAGGCTGAACGGCTGCATATTCAGCAAATATGCGGCAGGAGCGTGGGCTTGGGTCATACAGCGTGCTTTTGTGTGTTTGGTGGAAATCCGGATGGTAGTTTTGTTCTAAAGAACTGAAATGAACGTCGCAAAAATAAGTGATATCTGGTTCCGCTCCGCTGACCCAATTCCCTGTTCGCTCCATGGACAGAAGTTTAATTGGCTCGCGGTACGGCGTGCTATTGGATAAGTTTGGACTCAGCCAGTGGTTGGCTGGAGGGAAGCGTGGTGTGCGTAAACATTTTTTAAGAAAGCCGCCATGGTGTATCGGAGGACAGTGCAGTGGTGGAAGGGTCTGGAAAATATACCGTGCAGAATGGAACGCGTTGGCAGCAATAAGGGAGGGACCAGGTGGGTGAGTGAGAAGTGGTTCATGTGACATATGTAGACGAGTACTGTGTGTGGTGATTGGAGGCAGCTGTAGTAGCGCCCCCATAGTTTCTGCCATGACCTGTTTGCTGTGACTGCTTTTCATGGTGAGTGGTGGCAGGTGAATTGCAGAAGGGGTGTGAATTGCACAGTACATAGGATGGGTGGGCGCGCGGGAGGCTCTGCGCTGCGGTTGGAATGCAATAGTTGGACACTTGGTGGCAATCATGGGTGAATGAAGCTGCGGTGGGTCTGTGGAAGGATTAAACTATTGGGTGCATGGGCAAAGGCCATAGGGTTTAGGGTGTAGGGCATGCACACAAGAGCATAGGGCTGCAACATACCCGATGCAGGAACGCATGTTTGACTCTGCATTCAGTAAAGGGTGGTGCTTGTATAGTGTGGTATGTGCAGATTGGTTGCAGTAGGTTGGCAGTGACACAGTACTTTGTGAATGGAAGTGGGTATGCAAATAGTAAGTGAATGAAAGTGCACAGGGGTGCAGGAGAGAGCTTTTTCTTTGCACATTATGTTCACTGTTGCAATTTGTTGCTGCATAGTTGCATGGCAGCGCGCAGGTTGGGTAGGAGTGCTGGTGGCAGTGATGTGTATGTGGATGGTCGTAATGGGTGACATAGTGACATGCATGGTGGTATTACATTGCTGTGGATGTTTTCACAGCCTATGCTGCGTGTAGATTTGTTCAAATAGGCCCAATGTTGTGAAAATATTGTGGTTAGTGATACAATACTTTGTGAATGGCTGTGGGTAGCAGTGGTGGAGGCTGTGGTGTGTTTGTGGATTCTGGTAATCGCAACATTTTTTCATGCATGGGTGTTTTGTTTGTGCTTAATGTTAGCTTATGTTAACTGGTACAATTTGTTGTTGCATAGCGCCATGGTGCTGTGCAGGTTGGGTAGGAGTGCTGGTTGCAGTGTTGTCTATGTGGATTGTCGTAGTTGCTGACATGGTGACATGCATGGTGGCATTATGTTGCTATGGGTGTGTTCAAGGCCTAGACTATTGGGTGCATGGCCGAAGGCCGTAGGCTGTAGGCCATGCACTCAGGAGCCTAGACCTTGCAGACACTCATGGCAGTAATGCATTTTTGAATGTGCATCTGTTAGAGGGTGGTGACATGTTAGGATTGGTTGCGGAGCACAGTTCAGCCGTTATAGGCCAGTGTTGTATACAGATTGTTGGTAGGTTGGAAGTGTCAAAATACTTTGTGAATGGAAGTTGGTACGCCCATAGTATGTGATTGAAAGGGCACAAAGATGCAGGAGAAACTGGTTTGTTTGCACATTATGGTAACTGTTGCAATTTGCTGCTGCATAGCTGTATGGCATTGTGCTGTGTTTTGGAGATGCTGCAGTGAAATGTCACGCAGTGTGGGCTCTGGGTGAAGTGTTTGCATACTGTCAGTATGGTAGAGGGTATGGCTGAAAGGTAGCTTATATGTGCTTGGATAGTGTGCTTTGTGCACACTGAGTGCAGTATGGGCAATGTTGTAAACATTTTGTGGTTATGTTGGCAGTGACAGTGACACAATACCTTCTGAATGGAATTCGTTAAGACAATAGTATGTGAATGAAAGGGTGTAGGGGTGCCGGAAACAGTGTAATGTTTATACATTATGGTGAATGTTGCATGTAACGCTGTGCAGGTCCATTGTGGTGTGGAGGATGGTGCCAGTGGTGCGTATGTGCATAGTGGTAGTTGGTGAAATGCTGACATGCATGATTGCATTATGGTGCAGGGAATGTGTGCTAGGAGCACACCCACTGAAGCAATGCAGGTTTGATAGTGCATGAGGCACAGGGTGGTGATCTTTGGAGAATGGGTGTAGAGCACATTTTCGATGTTCTATAGTGCCACAATTGAGTTGCAAAGCATGTATTGTGCATTCCATGATTGTGGTGATAGTTGCAACATGCTACAGTATTTGGTGTGCAGCAGGAGATGGTGCAGTGAGAAGTTGTGCAGTGTGGCCACAGGGTGCAGTATGTACATAATGTGTTTATGGAAGTGGGTATGGTTGAAGTACAACTTATATGTACTTGGTAACTCTGCTGTGTGCAGATTTATTGACATAGGCCCAATATAGTGCATCTGTTGTGCATAGGTATCCAGTGACACAATATTCTGTGAATGCCCACGCGTAGGGGTGATACAGGCTGTGGTATGTTTGTGGATTCTGCTAAGTGTGACACGTTTTCATGAATGGGTGTTTTATGGTGTGGGGGAGTTAGGTAGAAGTGCTGCTACGTATGTTATGTTTTTGCATAATGTTAGGTACCCACATGGTTGCTTGTGTAGTGTTGTGGTGGGTGTGGAAAGGGCTGCAATGTTGTGGGCATGGCCAACGGTGTGCTCGGTGCATTTTAGGATCTTTGCGGATGCTGCAATCGTGCTTTATTTAGCAGACGTTTGCAATGAAACTGAACGGGTACTGAGAGTGTTTAACGGTAAATGTGGAGTGGTGTATAGAAATGACAGTGTGCAATGCAGTGGTTTTGTATGTAATTGCTGCATGCATGTTTGAAAATTTGACAACAACATATGGGGTAGTGCTGCAAAAGGTGACCGTGCAAAGGGAAGAAGTATTGTCTCAGCTTTACTGGGCCGTGGCCCTCACTGTAGATGGGAAAGCGCATGTGCACATCCTGCCATTATGAACAGGGTGGAAAGGGAAATGAAATTGTGGGTAATAGGCAAGTAGGAGTTTAGGGCGTGGTTCACAGGAATTTGAGGTACCATTTCGTCCCAATACTGTGTTGTGAGGATAGTCGAGATGAAGAGACGCACAGTGCTTATCGTCGGTGATACCTTTGTGTGCCATTGCACAGGTGTTGTGTGCAAAGAGGCATTGCTGGTAATTTTCAGGTTGGAAGGAGTGGACACCCTCTGGGCCTGTCAGGGTGATTGCAGTTTTGGCGGATGGTTCGCCTTTGCAGATTTGTGGCATCTGTCATGAACGTTGATTTTGTCATGCTGCACTATGGAAGTCTACATTTGGGTTAATCCGTCACCTGAAGAGGTTGCTGACCACAGTGATGCATATTTTTCCTACTGCGAAGGTTGTTTTGTCATGCATATCACCAAGAGGCATCCATGAAGTGTAATTTGTCCGCAGCCAGAGGTCGGAAGGTGTACTATAAACAGAATTACGCATGAGTTTATGCAGACTGCTGGCATGTTCTCCACCCACTATGAGATCGTGACATTGCAAAATATGCAGTGGTTCAATAGAAATGGCATTTATTTGAGCACCATTGACAATGCTGTTTTCTTTTACACTGTGCAAGAAGCATTGAAAAGAGTTTGGTAAAAATGTGATGAGAGGCAAACAGAAACGCATATAAAGAGAAAATTCAATAAAAGTTGCTGGCACGAACGTCACAAAAAAAAAATACCTTTACACATCTACAATGGAACACTGAATCCCCTACCAAGTTTGATTTTGTTTACCCCCATCCCAACCCGCCCCTCACTATCATGAATTACATGAATTGCAACATCCAGGGTGGCTATCTGGATGTATGCGGATCGAGAAATCGTGCATACTTTCATTGAACTTTGTAGTGGATGTGCTTTGGAATGGCACAACATTGGTACTGTAACTGTGTAACGGTACATTTAAAGTGTTGTACTGGAGTGAAAGTCTTGGATGATGGCTACTTTGGGAGGCACACATGCCAAAATCTTCAGTGTGGGGATTAGCCAATCAGGTAGTGTGGGTGTGGTTAACCGGAAGGGGATGTGTAACTGCTGTACATTACATTCTGCGTACTGAGGGTGGCTGACATGGCAAAATGCATTGTGTTGACTGTAGGTGTTCCTTTGTCATACATCTGCACAACTATGCCCTGCAAAGATACTTTGATGGCACTTTTGGTTTGGAAGGAGTAGACGCATCGTGGAATGCTGTGTATGAGTGCAATTTTGCCGATATGCATGCACTTTGCAAAGACCTCTCCACTTTCCCAGTAGTAGATGTCATTGTCGTCCATTACCGCGGCATGTATATGGGTTACCTGCCTTGCTTAGATTTGTTCTGTATACTGAGGAGATTGCTGAATGTTGTGAGGATGAATTTTCCCACCACCAAGGTGCTTTTCTCATCCATAATACCATGAAGAGTATGGCCTACTGCTCATGGATGTTGTTCGGAGCCAGACTCAGGAAGGTATCTCATCACCAGAAGCATGTATACCTTTTTGTCCGCTAGTGGAATGTTCTTCTGCAACAATGACCTCATTAGCTGTGGAAATGCAGAGTATTTCCTAGAAAATGCCATTTTGTTGTCACCCATTGGCAATGCAGCTTTGTTTGCTCGTCTACAGGCTGCGGTGAAGAGTGCACTAATGTGAGCAGAAGAACTCACAAAAGGTAATAAAAACCGAAGAAGCTGTTTCTGTAGAAGCATCTAAACAAAAAAAAAAACAACTGGCACTTTTAAGAGTCGCCCCTTACCACAAACTACCCCTACCCACATCCAGGGATTTTTCGAGTGGTGCCATGAAAATGGAACTGTGGGGATTGTCCAAGCACATGCTTAGGGTTTGCGCCAATAGGAAGAAGGAATCCTGCGTCACTCGGGCCCGGCCCTTGACATACTTAGGGACCCGCACGTGCCACATTCGGCGCTTCACAACATGCTGGCCTATGGAAATGGGACTGCAGCGATTTTCCTATCAGGTGGTGCTCAGGGTCTGCGTTACAGGAAAGCACACCAATATGAAGAAGGCCTCCTCCTGCTGTACGGGGTCTGTGGCCCATGTGGTACTTTGTACCACATTCTGCGCTTCTCTGCATGCTGGCCAATGGAAATGGGACTATGGCCTTTGGCCAATCAGGTGCTCAGGGTGTACGTCACAGAAAAAGAGCTCCAAAAGGGAGAAGGAGTCCTCCTGCCTCACCAGGGCTAACCAGGGCTCGGCCTTCACGCTCATTGGGGAAAGGCACGTGGCACATTTTGCGCTTCTCACCATGGTGGCCAATGGAAATGGGACTATGGCTTTTGGCTAATGAGGGGCTCTGGGTGTGCGTCACAGGAAAGGGTGGCATTCACTTTCCCCATTACTTTGTGCACTGCGGCTGGCAAACATGGCAAGACACACAGTTTTCGTCGTGGGTGATGGCTTTGTGGAAGATCTGTGCTTGTATCCCCTCCAAGAAGACTTGTCTGGCAATTTCGGTTTGGAGGGAGTGGACGCTTTGTGGTGTAATGTCGAATCGTACTGTTTCAGCGGACTGCTTGCAGAATGTTGACTCTTGACCTCTTTGGCAACTGTACATTTTGTGATCGTGCAGTTTGGAGCCTTCTTTTTATTAGGTTACATGGCTTGTTCCCGTGTGTTTAGTCAACTGAAGATTATGATGAAAGCAGTGCAGCGCATTTTTCCTACTGCCAAGGTGCTTTTCTCATATATATACCACCAATAATAGTGTGGAAGTATTCCAATGATTCCTATCGCCAGCCAGAGGTCGGAAGAGGTCTCATCAACAGAAGCATGCGTGATTACTTGAGTGCTGCTGGGATGTTCTCGTGTGAGAATGAGAACATTGGTTTGCGATACATACACCTTTTCAAGGCAAATGCATGTCTTTGTCGCACAGTGGCAATTAAATGTTGTTTCACAATCTACACACTGCAGTGAAAACCCTGTTATAAGAATGTGAGCTGATGTTGAAAACACACATTTACATATAAAGACCGCAAAAAAAGTGTTTCTACGAAAGCACTTTTACAAAAAAAAACAAAAAACAAAGATTCTTTTAAGAGCCACCACACCTAATGACGTCCGCTCCCCTGGTTGAAAGTTATTCCCCCTCTCCTGCGCATGCCCAGCAGGAAAGGTCAGCGAATATCGCGATAGTTGCAGAGTGGAACGTGTTACATATGCCCCTTTTTGCAGATGACACCATAGAAATAGGCCTTCAGAGCCTACAGGATTGTGCAATAAAGTTTGTGGGTGTGGTGTGTACAGACGGACTGTGGTACACGGTGTATTTGTGGAGAGAAATGCAAAGGGTGCGGTTATGGCTGTGTGTTTCACGAGGCACAGTGTGCAGGTTTTAGGGGATTGTGGCATACATCGAGTGAAAGTGAATGGAAAATGCTGTGCATGTGCAGTGCTATGGAGTAGTTACAAGGAAGTGCCAGATTGTGGTTTCTCTGTGTGACACTTTGGTGACACGCAATCATGCCAATATTATTGTTATTCATTGTGCAGGTAAAATGGCGCAGCATGTTACACAACCTTAAGTTCCGTTAGCGATGAAGGAGGCACTTGCCCAGTTCATGCGTTTGTTTCAGATCTCTTGCATACGTTTCTATTGCATTATGCAGTCGCCGATGTGGCAGCAATTGCAGACAGCACAGTACATCGCAAAGAAGAGTATTTGTGTCTTTGTTCGACATGTGCCAATGGCATCCTTCGCCCATGGGACTATGACGTTTTCACAGCACACTTTTCCCCAGCTATAACGTTTATCTTACAATGCCAGCCATCCAGATTTTTGCTTTCCCTAAATCTAAATTGGCTTGGAGCCCGTCTTTTTGTATTTAGTGTTGCGCTGTGACTCTCTTGAAAATGCTCTGCAACACCTAAAAAAACCTCTAGGTACAGCCACCCCCTTTGCAACCGATTGAACTATAGTGTTTACCACGCTGCCATGCCTCCCGCCCTGCATGCGTGCATTGGCAATTCTGTTGTTGATCTTTCTTTATTTACCTTTTTCCCTTTCACAGTTCATTTTCATTTATTATGGCGGTCTCACACACGCCACAGAAGAAACTGCAGGCATGGTCCGGTACAGAAGGGGTAGCACCTCTCTCGATACTATGGGGGATGTGCCGGGAGACGGAATTAATGTGTGGTCCTCAACTACATAGGTGCCAGTCATTGTAATGCTCCCATAAGGACCGTCCCAGCCCTTCCAAGTACCTTCCCTCTGTAAAGTAGCACGTTGTAGTACATGCACAATACAATGCCCTTTGCCGTGTGAAGGTCTGTAGCACGGCATATGGTTTGCATAGGTTGTTTTACAGCTTAACTGCCCCTCTTGTTGCCAGCAGCAGATGTGCAAAATGCTGTACATGAAAGTACCCTACATAATTGCTGGAAGGACGGTTGCCAGCCCAGTGGTCCCTTTGTGCTTTAATTTCAGTTGTCGTCACATGCAGTACAAACACTTTATGCTACACCATTAGTGTTAGGGGTAGCATTCACAGATATACATACATTGAGGAATACAAAAATGCTTACAAGGAGGGGAAACACAGCTTCATCACGTGCAGCAGGAAGCCATTTATTCTGTGCGACCCATGCAGCTACAGTGCATTTCTAACCACCAGTAAGGTTGTTTGTGCTCTGCATATTTTGCTGTTTCCTTACCTGCCTTTACATGCACTGTTATGTGCGGGAGGAAGGTACAGCAGCTTTGCAAATGTTGCAGTCTTAGTACAAACTGTCCCACCTGTAATTACATGTTTTCTTCAAATGTACGACCGGCAGGCGACCTCTTGATACTTTCCGTCACACTGCTTAGTGTAGACACAATGTATTTGTTTCACGGGTCATGGAAAGGCAAGCAGCAGATAAATGAAAGTAATGTGACATTTAACACGGCCACGTAAAAATGCAGGTTGCTGTTCCTTGTTTACCAGTGGCTGTTATACAGTTAGGGGTACTTTAGCCACACATTGGTAGCTTTGCAGAGCCACCCACAAAGTCGGCAGCAGTACTTTAAATGTGGTAGCCTACTGCATGAATCCATAGGGCTGGCGACAGGGGCAGTGCTACCAGCATACAGTGGATGACCTATGCATGGGTCTAGGTGTGGAACGGAAACACGTGCGCTTCCACAACTACTTAAAAGTGCATTCAAAGATGCGGCCATGTGGCCACTAATGGAGTCCTACGGATACTTGCAGTGTGATTGCAGATAAGCCAACCAGGTGCAGTGTCCTTAGGAAATGTCCATATTGCTCATTTGTAGTCATCTCGGCCAGTACTGCACAGCACAGATATATCATGCCCTTTTAACACAAAAAGAGAGCCTACTGCCACATTAAACAAAATTTGCTATGAACATTTATAATTGGTATGATACACCAACACTATTCGGAAAAGTAAGGGGTAGCACAAATGGGTACATACACCAGACAATTTGCCCTTTCCACACGTTTATCATGAGGGCAGCCAAGGAATTAGTAACAAACCATTGTTAACGGACGTTATGGTTATGTTGCCGTACAAAATACCTCCTCTTACAGAAAACCCTATGCTAAAGCAATGATCTGCTTACAGTACCCTACTAAAAAGCCATGAAATTCACTAAGAAAAACATTGTGAAAGGGACATTATGGATAAGTTATGTTAGCAAAAACCTATGAAATTCCATGGAAAAACGTTGTTACTGGGACGTTATTGTTGCAGGTAAAACCAAAAACGACCCGAAATTCGAAAGTTATTCTAAGCTAAGCAACCATAATTCGCACCACCACCATGCACTGCTAAGACTAACACCCATAACATCAAAGATGGCATCACAAATGTCATTGATGACATCACTGATTCTACTTATGTTTTTATCAGGTCCTGTAATCTCCTTTAACACTTATTTTTATAATTCTGCAGTTTGTCACACAAAGCATGTAAAATCAATGTTTAGCCAGCATGGGCCTTTTTGACAGGCAGTAGACAGCTAATGAGTCACGTGTGCTCTGCCAGTGCTTGGCTCTAGTGACGAAACACTGCATGAGCCTGTAGTTCATTTTTTTCACAAGCTGCATTCTATCCGGGAAGGGAGGAGAAGTTTGCTTTTTTACCATACTAAGATTTTTACAAATGCATAAGATCTGACATTTACAAATGTAAATCTACAAATTGTGCCTTGTATTTAAACAATAACTGCCTTCTTCAGTGCCTGCCCATGTCCTTCTTCACTGCCTGCCCATGTCTGTGTATGTGATTATAGCTGCACAAGAGAGCCTTCCCAGTGCCCATAGTGCCTAAAAGAGGTCTTCCCTAATTCTAAGGTGCTTGGTGGTGCTAGAGGACCGTAGTCTCTGGCCTTCAGTTATGGACAGTGGTCACAACCTTCACCCACGTGGACTGAATATTTTAAAACACTAATAGGATTCCAACCGTAGATTTTGGCCTTCACCTGTGTATACAGCTTTCAACGATGTCCACTGTAATTTATATACACTGGTCATGCACTAGACGTGGACTTAAGCACAATAAAGGCCAGTGGCCAAAATCTTTGGCTGCGCCCACTATATATTCTAACATATAAACTACCCATTAGCCATGGCCTTTCACCTTGAGGAGTTTGTACATCTTTTGGCCATTGTTATGCTCACCTGGTCTCCACAGGGGCGCCGAACGGAGCTGGACGGTCCGGCGTTGAGTGGTTCCTTGTATCCCCCTCTGATTCCCCTTTTCGTCACAAAAGCGGGTTGCCTAAAAGGTTAAACCAAATGTTACGCAACCATAAAGACGAGGGCAACTCCCGCATCCCGTGACCTCTTCTTGCACCCTTCTGCTATGTCGCACCTGTATGTTATGAATGGCGGACTCTCCATCCTGCCACTGTGTGCAAGGGTGCATCGTAGTTCAAGGATCTAGTTACTTCACTGATCCTGCAGAGTTCCAAACAACTGTGAATCAATGGGTACGTCTTTATCCCAAGGTAGGGATTGCTTAAGAGTTCAAGTGCCAAAAGTTCTCTTCTGTGTCTCTTCCTTACAGGTTTCCCCCCTGTGCTTAATGTGAAGCGGGTCCCTTACGGAAATGGTAGCTGGCTTCCAAGATAGGTCTAGCAACAGTATTATGCAATCATCTTTCCACACGGTATTGGTCCTCTCCGCACCTACCCTGCTGTTCTTGTATTCTGCAGGTGCGGTATATCCAAGGCAGAGAGTGCGTGGTGATGTCTTGCGGGACCACGAGGTAAGGCTGCCTTTAGGTGAGTAGCGGCGCTGCGCAAGATTTTAAAGTCTGAATGAGGCCTTTCCCCCACTGCGCGGCTAACCTGATGACTCATTTTTTTTCTACAAATGCGGCAGCTCCGGAGCAGCATTCGGATGATGGAGAAGTGATCGAGTGATGGAGCTTCTATGGATCGCTGGAATGAGCAGCCTTCTGGTAAGTATTAGCGTTGCACTGCTAACCTGGTATCTTTTCCTTTGCACCTCTGCAGAAGCAGTGACTCGGGGCGACCGAGATGGAGCATCAGGTAAGAGTCTTGTTATGTTCTCTTCTCTCTCTTTCTTCCTTGCAGGTAACTCGAGAAGATGGGATGGGTGTGGCTGAAGACAGGCCTGGAGCTTGCAGACACGGTGAGCATTACGCTGCAGGAGTGCAGAATAACACGAAGCGTGTTCTGTACTGAAGGTGTGGTTTATATAGCCTTCAAGAAGTAGTTCCCAGGTAAAGTAGTCTCTCCACCCACACCCTAGCAAGTAGTCCCTTGGTAAAGTAGTCCCTTCAGCCTGCCTCAGACTGGTCTGCACATGGTTCTCTCCTTTTGAAACCTGCCTTACTTGAGATGGCAGCATGAGCCTGGCACCGACGGCGCCAGGACCGAGTCCAGGAATCCCTTAGGGAATCCTTTGGGACCTTGAAGGTCCCCATGGGTGCCAATACTTTGGGCTGGTTGGTCTGTTCCTGGTGTCTGGGGGCAGGTACCGTGACAGCCATGCCCACTGTATGTTTTAAATTAGTAAAATGCAATAAGCGATGGCCTTCAGCCTTGCCCACTGTGTATTATACAACACTAACAAGCCACTAGCTATTTCCTTCAGCCGTACCCACTGTATATTAGATACACTAACAAGCCACTAGCCATGGCCTTCAACACAATACTAGCCAATGGGCAAAACCTCTGGCTGTGCTGACTCTATATTCTAACATTGGGTCTATGAGTGCAAAACATTCAAGGACTGACAGTAGCACGGTGTAAAAAAATTAAAATATTTTGGATGCCAATTCAGTCACCCATCCATGCAGTAAGCGGGACTGACCCTGCTTAGCTTCAAAGCAGGACTGATCCTGCTTTGCTTCAAAGCAGGGAAAAGACTGCTCATTTCACTATTTGGTCTTGTAACTGTAGCTCAAATATCAGGCAACATGGCTTGAGAAGGCTGGCCCCTTCCTTATT
The DNA here is from genome assembly GCF_040938575.1 of Ambystoma mexicanum. Taxonomy (NCBI): domain Eukaryota; kingdom Metazoa; phylum Chordata; class Amphibia; order Caudata; family Ambystomatidae; genus Ambystoma; species Ambystoma mexicanum. The sequence goes on from NC_090929.1 coordinate 1,550,176,329, forward strand.
TTAAAGCTAAGCAGGGTCTGGTCCTGTTTACTGCATTAATGGGTGACCTGGATAGCAATTGTGATGTTTCACCCCGGATGTCACTATAGCTGTAAAAATATATTTACCTCCAAAAAAAATAGAACTGCGGGTACTGAACTACACATACCCTCGGCTATCCTAGTTTGTTATAACCACAAATATCAGCAAATCTGCTGAAAAGAAAAGGCTTTCCAGCACCCCCGTCCACCTCACCAGGTGCTCCCCTCATCTGTGCCAGCTCTCCCCACTCCCCAGATGGCCTCCTTGACTCCCCTGCTCTTTCCCTTTTCCCCCACAACACACAGTGTTTGCTTTGAGATGTCAGCTATTTGAGGCTACAGAAAGCTTTGTTTTGCAAACTCAGTCTCTACACCCCCTCCAACTCCCAAATTTCACTTGGTGCCCTCTAGCCACCCCTTTCACCTCTAGCCTGATGCCATTTGCCTGTTTTTGATGTGCAAATAGTTTTTTTCCTGTGTTTTTTTTACCCATATCCTCAGCTACAGCCGCGGATTTCTCTCGCATCGAGGGAAACGTGAGATGGCGGTTGTTTCATTTCGAGAAGAAAAAAAACGGTTTTGGGTAAATCCGAAGATACAGTGATCTATTTTTGAGAAGGGGCACCCCATTCTCCGTCAAATATTTAAACGACTACTGCATGGAATACACCAAATCAAGCATGGGTCAACGCTTCATGCCGAAGTTGTTTTAGGAAATTAAATTGTTTTTAATGCTTACTAGCTTTTTTATTTAAAAGAAATCTTTAGAACACTTTGCAGTCTGAGGACCGTGCAGGTTTTTAATCACTTTCAAAATTTCAGCCAAATACATTACTTGAATCAAAAGTTATTAACAATTTTGAGGGGTTCCAATGGGAGTCCGACTCACCTGAACTATAAGGTGGCTATTGCTGCCCTCTAATATATATACATATATATTACATGGCCTGCGGTAGTGGCCCTACAGTTATGGTTAAGTTGCTCAACCCATAGGAAGAGCTTTTTTGGGAAGCTTATAACTTTGCCTGCCCTGGACAAATCCTCATGGAACTTTGCAAAATAAGTACGTGGCCCTGTCAGATTGATTCTGCAAAGTTTGGTGAGTTTTTATGCAGGGGGCAAAGTTATAGGAGGTGTCCCAAAATGTGAGTTTTTTCTCAAAGACACAATGGGGAAAAGATTTTGGTCACGCCCATACTGCTGGATGGATTTACAACAGATTTGCGGCAGGAGTGGCGGCTTGGTCCCGAAAGTGTGCTTTTGTAAATTTGGTGTAAATCCATCAAGTATTTTTTTTTTTTAATGCTCAAAAAGTAGGTACAAAATAATTAGTGGTATGTGGGTCCAGTTCGCGGACCTACTTTCCTGTTCAGTCTGCGGACGGACCTCTGATTGGTCCAGAAGGGGGCGTGGTGTCCAGGGACATCGGACGTACCCACTGATTGGATAGTGAAAAGCGTGAGGTGCGTCACATTTTTGGAAACGCCTGCCATGTTGGATCCTCGGACAGCGGCCGTTGTCCACGAACATTGCGGTAAAAAGATGTCAGAAAACACAACATTGCACTTTTCAAAGTAAGATACAATCTCTGGAGCGGTGAAGGGTGATGAGGACAGGATCAGAAATGGACTTAAAAAGCCCAAAATAATTGTGTTTTTTTGGGGCAGTCCTGATATGTTTGGGGGACATTTATGCCTATTTCTGCATTGCAGGGTTGGTGAAAAGCAGTTTTTGGATGGCTTAAAACTTTGGTGTCACTCGATGAAACTGCATGAAACTTCGGAATGTCATTCTAGACCTCACTTTGAATCTCTTTACAAAGTTTGAGTCGGAGTTTGACAAGAGGGGGCAAAATCAAAGGCGGGGTCTACACATTTTTAGATGGCTTGTAACTTTGTTGTCCTTTGACGAATGTGAACAAACGTTTTCAGAAAGATTATAGACCTAACTTTGAATTTTGGGGGCTAAGTTATATGACTATTTTATGTATGTACATTTTGACACTTGTCAAAAAATAAAACACGGGCGGATTTACAGCAAACCGGTGTACGGAGCATTGGCAAGTGCCTGAAAACATGGCTTTGCAAATGTGTCCGTGCATCATTTTTTGTAAAGTGCCATAATGTAGATAATGCAGATACAAAAAATATTGATACACCTTTCATGACTGAGGTATAGCCTGTGGCCATGGGCAGTGGTCAGATTTTAACAAACTGGCTGTGATGCTGGAAATGCATTGGAGGGACAGGGCCACACTGTACTTGTCCTTTACTGCTTTTCCATGTGTGTTATGTCTTGTTTTCTGCACTGGAGTCTCTTTTTGGTTGTGGTGAACAGACACTTGGGATACCCTTATGGCACCCATGGGCAGGGATACAACCCTGTACCCCTAGTGTATGGTTGTGGGCACATGTGTGTGGCCCACAGCGCAGGCTATGGGTTGGTGACAGCTCCACACACAATGAATTTGACAGGTGCTCTGAGTATCCTACATTTTGGGATACGCAGGCCCTGCCATTGGAATTAGTTGATTCCTGATAGGAGACAAGATGGCCCAATGGCCTCTTGCTTTCTGTTGCCTGCTACCTAGTTTACACAAAGTCCTGGGAAGCCATGACTCTGCCCCTTCCCCTGACTGGCCATTGGGTGGAAGTTCCATACATGGTATTGTGGTGAAGTCCAGGCCAGACTGGCTGGAGCATTCCCAGTGACTGTATGTTTTGGGTACGCTCTTGGGGTGGTACCTGTGTGAATGGAGTGTGTGACCAATATACATTTTATGGTATGGGTATCTGGTTTCTGGTGTCTGACACAGTGACTGAGACAGCCCTGCCCAAAACTGGTATGAATGCAGTGTGGTCTGCTGAAAGGCTGGGTGCTTTCCCCAATCCACATTCCTTGTGATGGGTGTCTGGGTGGAAGTGAATGGCCTAGTGCACTGTGAGCATGATTGGCTGCCTGCCTGCATGAATGCCCTTCTGAATGATCAGAATGTTCTGAATGTTCAGCAGTGGGGATGAGAGACAGAACAGTATATCTGGGGACCACTCACTGACTAGAATTGTTCAGAAGCTGAAGTCGAAACTTGATGCTTACCTTGAAGCCTAGCTAGAAGAAGTTTTTTTTTTTTTTGCTGCTTTCCTTCAACTCAATCCGAAAGCTGCCCTGTCTCCAAGAATTGATCCAAGAGAAGGCCTTGTTAGGAGACCTCTTGCCGAGCTACGAGGGACCATTGTGCACCAGCTAATCTTCACCAAGGCTCCATGGAAGTCAATCCTCGAAAAGGCTGCCAACTGGAAAAGGGCACCGCCAAGGAATCTGAAGTGAAGCACCAGGATGTCGAGGCCATTGATGACCATCACCATCGACCAAGGTTCGCAAGAGAGCTGTGACTGCATCGACCGGAGCTGCAGTGCTCCATTGCATAAGACACTTTGAAATCAAGGACTACCTTGCTCAACACAGTCGACCGCTTTGTCCCACCGGAGAAAGTTAAGGTCACTGACAAACCAAGGATAATCTGCCGGTGGGTTTCCCTCCAACCGAAGTCCACAAAGACGCTGATGAAGATCTGAAAGCCAGCTGTGGTTGAGGTCCGATCATCGACGCCAATCGCTGATGACCCGACGCGCTTGCTGGGCTTACGTTCTTCATTGACTCTGCTTTCCCGGGAGGATAGCTCAGCGGCAACGTGTGCGCCTTGGAAGCAAGACGACATGAAGCAACACAGGTTCAATCCCCGGGTCCACGCTTAGAAACCTCTCGGTGTTTAAGCGCGTTATGAATATGCAACTAAGACAAAAAATAACAATTTTGCAACTAAAAAACAAACAATTCCTGTAACAGTACCTTGATGCCCGAGGGCTGTGTGAGCGCTTTAAAAATGCAAATAAATAAAATAAATAAATACAATTTGTGGCAACAAATCTCGTCATCGATGTGCACCGCACACCTTGTCTTCGCAGGACATCCATGATCGATTGTCGACGAGCACCGCCAAGGCCGATGCTGCCGTCTCGACAAAACTGTTCACCTTTTCTTTGACAAATCTCGATGACCCCTGGCTCCTGCCTTAAAGGGAGTTCACTCAAGAAGGATCCGTCGACAACCCATCGAAGAACTCTGTTAAACCAGGTACATTGGGGGTAGTAGAGCCTTTTAAGAAGGAACCAATACTATCTATAACAATATATAGACTGGGTGTTAGTTTAACCCAACTTGTCTTCCTTCTCATGTCTATTGATTCCCTTTACTATTTGATTTGTATGCCATTGAGACTGTCAGCAGTTGGTGCATTTTAAAGGAGTCAAGAGTTAACTGTGGTACGACATAGACATTGTACATATTTATCATTTTACTATTGCCAAGGCACAAAGTGTGTTATTGATTTTGTATATATTGAGTTAACTGTGGTACGGCATAGACATTGTACATATTTATCATTTTACTATTGCCAAGACACAAAGTGTGTTATTGATTTTGTATATATTCTGAAACCTTATTTATATAAAGAAATGTGTTATCACTGACATTGTGTGGGGACATTCTTTTGTGGGGGCTTGGGGACTACACTGTACTTAAGAACCAGCCCACATCACCTCCAGAGAGATTAAGTCTTGATTGCTTGACCTTTGTTACCATATAGAGAATCGTGGCTGGGGTGCTCTGTGCTTCTACTTTGCCATATAGAGGGCAGGAATATCCCGTCTTTACACTGGCCATGTCCACAAGGGAACTGCAATGGGGTTAAAGTTGCCAGCAGGGATGTGGTAATGTGTTTCGAAATATGAGATAGATTTGAATGGGACACAAAATATGCTCCTTTGTACAGGTTGAAGTTCTGGTTGGGATTGAAGTAAATGTGCATGAGAAGGGTCAGCAAGAACTTGAAAGCATGGTTTAACAAAAATGTCCTGTGTTTTATTTGTTCGAAAGTGTTATGATTTAAGTACACAACACAGCAATATAACATTGTTGTCTGTGCAAGCCCAGCCATCATCAAGGAGAAATATGTGCTGTAATTTGCATATTGGGGCATGCAGCATGGCCGAAACGGTAGACTTTAATGGGAAAAGATATTCTGCTTGCGGTTACAGCCTGAAGTGGTTGACTAGATTACAACACACTTGCGCGATGAGCATTAGCAGGGACCTGAAAGCATGTTTTGGTAAATATGTCTTGTATTTAATTTTTCCAAAGTGTAAGAATGTAAGTAGCAAAACTATTAAAATACATTTGGTGTCTGGGTAGTGGGCCTGCACATGTGTATTCTGATGTGCTTATTGGGGAATGCAGCATGGCCAAAACCCATGCCCCATGGAGTCGGAGACTGGCCATGGCTGCAAGCCATGAGCACTGTCCATAGATTACATTATTAGGGTATAGTGGACACTGAGCTAGGATGCAGGGTAGGTGCAGTAAATATTAGGGGTGGTTTGGTTTGGCTGGGGTTATGGTTGAGCCTTATGATGTAGGCAATTGAACGATGATTAGCACCCTCAGTATGTGCTTCTGATAACAACAGACATAAGTATAGGTTGCAAAAAATATGTTTCTTAAAGGAGGTTTATAGTTCTTTGATATATGCGAAAAGAGGAATTTTTAATAATTTATATACTGTGATGTAACACCACGAAACATGTTCACTTATAAAAACCTATTAAATTGACAGAATAAAATGTGTTTAAGGGATGTTACAGTTAAGATGCATCCCACCCTTGGGACTCCTCTGCTCCAGTAGTTAGCCAGTGCTGTCCCACCTTGGCATCCCTTGGCATTTGCTTCCTGGGTTTTCATGAGCACTTGCCCATCCATACTGCCGCTTCTATGTATGCACTTCTCTGACTGCACAATGCATATGTTCATTTATAGGAGCACTGTGTACAATGTTTTTGTATAAGTAAGGAAAATGCAGATGCAAAAGATATTTTTAGTGGCTGTTGGTGTTTGGAAGCTTAATATGATTATAGGGTTATCTGTACAGTTTTCGAAAGTAATTGGAGGATGAATATGTGACTGTTTGAAAGTAGCCATTGAGGGAGTGTTACATATATAGCATTAAATAGGGTAGAAGGGCTCCCCTGTGCAATAGTGTGCACGTGCCATCCAGGTCTTTTTTAATGATCCATGGCCTGGAAAGGGGACTGTGGACACTGCAGATAGTTATAAAGGTCCAAATATATATGGTCTTTATTGTATGCTAGAGAAAAGTATTTGGGATAGAAAATTGTACCCTGCTAATGGAAATAATGGAAAATTGTACACTACAGAAAAAGAAAAAAGTACAGAAACAATTTGTTGTCCCAGATACTTTTCTCTAGCATATAATAAGGGCAATAATCCATGGACCTTTATGACTAACTGTGGTCTCCGAGTCCTGTTTTCAGGCCATGCATCATTAAAAGACACGGATTGCACGTGCACACCACTTCTACCCTGTTTACTTGTATGCTTGTAACACTGCCTCATTGCCGGCTTTCGAGCTTTCACACATCCATCCACCAATCACTTTCAAAATGTCTACATATAACCCCATCAACATATTAAACTTTTCACACCAACTGCCACTTAACAATGTTCTAGAAATTGTTTTTCATCTACATTTCCCTTACTTATACAAAGAAATTGTGCACAGTGCTGTTATAAATGCACATATGCACTGTGCAGTAAGAGAAGTGCATGAATGGAAGGGGCAGTAGGGATGGCCAACTGATGGTGAGAGCCCAAGGATAAAGAGACAAAGAATGCCATGTTGGGAGTCCAATGGCTATCTGCTGGGGCAGAGCAGCCCTAAGGGTGGGTTGCACAGCCACCAGGCGTTATTCCCACAAGGGCAGTGCTGATGGGTGTTTAGGTGAACTGGTGTAGACTATATGTAGGGCCTGTAACCTGTCACGTTCATGATGAACCAGTCCACCAGTCTCAATGGCAGTGTTATGAGTTAGCCGGGAAGGGATTGAGGGAAACAGGAAGAGAACAGCAGCCTTTTGAGAAATTTCTAGAACTTAAGTCCAGCTTAAGTCTGAGAGGAGCAGGAATGCTGTTCTAAGGAGAGGCACTGGCCGAAGCCTGCACTCTGTGTCAAAAAGTATTTGACAAGCAGAGAATTGGAGTTAAAGGAGCAGTGGGCTCTAGAAGGCGAGTATTTTGGGAGACCCATTTGGAGATAGCATGGTCCCAGGCCCCAGAAAGCCTTTGGTAATGAAACAGAGGATCTCGATTTTCATCCGTGCGGCCACCAGAGCCAATGTACAGATTTTAGGGCTGCATCGATACATCCCTGGGCTTGGGGCCTAGGATAAGTCTTGCAGCTCTATTGTAGATTAGCTGAAGGGGACGTAGACAAGAAAGAGGGAGGTTCAGGAAGAGTCTGTTGCAACAGTACAACCTAGAGAAGACCAGAATTCTAGTGATGCTGAGCATTTGGGGGAGGGTGGGGACATGTAGAATGCCTGTAAAGAGGTGAAGCTGAAAGTGGCCCTTCTTTAAAAGCTCCAAAATGTAAGGAGGAGAGAGAAGTAAAAAATGACCCCATGGTTTTTGGCCTCACAGGATAGTGAGGGTAGTGGGCCCAAAGAGGGTGGCTACAGAGTAGCAGGAAAATAGGGCACATGTGCCCCAATAAGAAGGATCTCCATGTTGCTGCAATTGAGACAGAGATTGTTAGCCGCACACAATGCCTGGATGGCGGTCAGACAATCAGGGAACAAAGACAGGGAGAAGAAAGTAGTAGAGGGAAGTTTCAAGGAAAGCTATGTGTCATCAACATAATACTGGAAATGAGAAGAGAAGAAGGAGATCAGGTGAGCCAGAGGGATGAGATAGATATTGAAGAGCTCCAATGATAGGATAGAACCCTGGGGTATGATGCAAGTGGAGAGTGAAGTGGTGGAGTAGAAACTGCCCAGTTGCAGCTGGGAAGGGCAGTTAGTGAGGACAACAAGTCAGCCAGTCCAGTGTCGGTCCATGACGCCAAAGTTATCATGTAACCATTTAATGCACATAGAATGGTTGGCCGAGTTAAAGGCATAGGAGAGAACAAGGAGCAGTGTCCTCAATTGTGCTTTGATAATATATACTGTATACACTTCAATTATATCATTTCACAATATTACAAATGCACATATTGCTATACTGTATGTGGCCAGTGACCGGATTATTGGGAGTACAGCCTACGGGTATGGCCCAAGAATCTGGCCACTGCCCTCAACTACCACAATAGAATTAAACCATATCCCTCGAAGGATGGCTGTGACCGCTCAACTTGTATCCAGTGGCATCCTTGGCAGACAGTGTCTATCCAACTTCCTTAAATTCAGGACCATAACTACAATTTCTTACTGCAAAGCCTCATTTACCAATGCCATTGCTGCACCAGTGAAAAGCTTCATGAATTAAGGACCAAAAACAGACTGGATGCCCATCCTTTGCTCATATCTCCTCATATGGGACCTTGGAAGCTTGTCCCGCAGGATCCCTGAAACAGGCAGCAGGAGGAACATTTGTTTTGGAACCAGATCAGCGCAGGGATCCAATTTTCTTTAAAGCTCTCACCTTCAATTTCAACACATATAACAAGTATGTATGATACACCGCCAAAAAGAAAGACACACAACCCCCCACCCAATCCCGATAATGTCTGCGGACAGAGAAATTAATGGCACACATAGCAGGAAAGGCACAGCTTTTTTCACCTATAAAAAAGCGATATCAACTTTTTTCTACTCACCCACCCTTGGCAGGCCCTCTTTTGTCCACAAAATAACCCCAAATATGTTTTCCTTACTTCTTTTCCTCAATGTGCTGTCTGCTGACAAAGGTCATGATCCACCCATCCAATATAGTGACCATTTCTTAAAATATTGATGCACGGTCACATTTTCAAACATCCAATCAGCATACGCAAGTTTGGTGACCCTTTATGGAACAATGCCAAAGTTATATGCCAAAAAAGTACTCTTTATTTAAGTTTAGCAACTTAACCAATGACATTATTACCATTCATTATATAAACATTTCTCATAAACAAAAATCACCATTTATAAATGTTATAGAAATGGCAAACACACTTAAGTGACTAAAGAAAACTTTCACAGAGAAGAAATTAATTTTTATTGTGACACACCACTCTGTAGTGGGAGCAGTTTCAGAGTGCTTTCGAGGCTGCAGTCAAGGTGCATGAGAAACACTGCAACCTACCTGAGATTTAAGGCATGCCAAACATATTTCCCTGTCCACCCGCACCTCTGTATCTGTGGTTGCTGCCCCTTCCCTCCCTTCTCTTCCTACCCTCCCACACCTTACCTCCTTGCCTCTCCTACAAAAAATCAAAATCCCCCAAAAATATAAAACCCGGAAAGACAATAAAAAAGGTTCCTTTTCAAACAACCTTAAACATACAACAAAAAGATCACCTTTTGCAGACGGCATAGTCTGCAGGGAGTATAAAGGGAGTGAACATCTGGAAAAATCCAAGCAAGGGTGGTGGAATAAAAATCAATTAAATTGTTTTTAGGTCAGAAATGTTGCCACTTAAAATAACCTATTTTTTTTTGGGCAGGGTTTACATACTAAACAAACAAACGTTCTACTGAACTTAATTATTTTTTCTAACTTTCACAAAAACTACTTCTAATTTTTGTTTCTGTTTTTGTTTTTTACTTACTGCAACTACAAAAACAAATGCTTCAAAACACATTTCATGAGTTCTCCCAAAGGTTTTCAGTGCATTTCTATATGCAAAATAAAAATCAGATTTTCGACATCGCTGACATTCATTGCATATCCTTGATATTTACACCAACCAACTTGAATATTTGCATGATCAAAAGATGCCATTCATAAACCAAATAAAAAAAGCACAAACACCTTTATTGACATGCTGTCTAGCTTCTTCCATTTCAGAACAAAACAAGTTTGGACGTCTCCATATTTGACTTTCATGGATTTCAGAAACAATTATCTTCACAGCTGGAAACAGTTCCATTCGGCTTTTCAACATGTTCTTTATAGCAAACTGCAAAGATTCTGCAGTCATATAGTCCAGACTACTGCCTCCACAATGCACAATAATAATATCTGGACATTTAAAGTGAGCCATACTCTTACTGAATGTTAATAAAATAGACCACTTTAATCCACAACCTGCATTCCACAATATGTCTACTTCTTCCAATCCAATAGTAGCAAAGAGGCCACTAGATTCAGTATAAACTTTCAATAAATGGATCCAATAATCTTCCACCATCATGGCCACAAATCCGGATTGGTTACTCCCCCGATGTCCTTTTTCCATGCCAGGCATCCCTAAAAGCCCTGGATGGCACACTCGGGTCCACGGACACCATAGAAACCGTTTTCCAACTATAAATACATCACCCTAACAACTTTGTTCCACTCCCCCACCATTTCCAAGCCCTCTTTTGGGCACCAAATAACCTGAAATCTGTTTTCCAGACTTTTTTTCCCACTGCGCTGTCCGCAGTCAGCGGCGATGACTGAGGACTCGGCAACAATTGCAAACCGTTTTTTACCTATAAAAACACCTGCATATCAGCTTTATTCCACCCCCACTCTTTCCAGGCCCACTTTCAACCAACAAATAACCCCCAAATGTGTTTTTGACACTTCTTTACATCACACTGTTCAGGGACAACGGCCGTTGTCCGCAGATCCAATATGGCGACTGTTTAAAAAAATATGACGCATCTCATGTTTTTCAATGTGCAATCAATGTGCAATCAGTGTGCATCTTTGATGTCTGCGGACACAAAGTCACACTCTGATTGGTCCATAGTTGTCCCCAGACTTCAAATCAGGAAATGAGTCAGCAGACCGGACCAAGATATCACTAATTTGTATTACCTACTTTTTGGCCATTTTAAAAAAAGCTGCTTGATTGATTAACACCAAATTAACAAAAGCATACTTTTGGGACTAAGCCGCCACTCCTAGTGCAAATTTGCTAAAAATCCATCCAGCAGTTTGCGATGAAGGCACCAGCAAAGTTTTTTGTGCATTGCGTCTGTGAGGATTTCCACACATTTTGGGTCTCCCCTTTAACTTTCCCCCCTTGGACAAAACCACACCAAACTTCGCAAAATCATTCTGAGGGGGCCATATACTTTTTTTTTACAAAGTTTATTGATGATTCATCCGGGAGGGGAGGCAAAGTTATAAGCTAAGCAAAAATGTCAGTTTCTAGGAGTTGAGCAACTGAACCCTAACTACAGGGCCGCTACCGCAGACATCCATAAAAATTCTATTGTTAATATCTTTTGATTCGAGTAACGGATTTGTGTAAAATTTCAAAAGTGATTAAAGACCCTCACCTCCCCAAGACTGCAATGTTTCATAATAATTAGTTAAAAATAAAAATGTTATTATGCATCGAGACCACCCAGGAGGTGCGGAGGTGATGGCAGCCTAAGCTATTGTCTCCCTCTCTGGCCGTGAAACAGGCCCAAAATAATGTGGCGAAGCAGCTCCTTTAGTAAGATGAATCCACCACAGTGCACCGGTAAACATCAGTGAACCTGACGATGATATTTCAGCCTAGGAAAGAGGCGTGAGGACGACGAAAACCTTGTCACAGCACCTCTCCCCCTTCGACTGAGAGGCCAGGAGGAGAAGGAATGGCCGCCCCGTGTGATGCCCTGAGCATGTGAGGTGAAGGCGAGCTCAGCGTAATCCGACACTTTCACCCGGATCCTGGTGGGGCCATTGGAAGGAGCAGCCCATAAGAGCACTCTCGGGGAGAAGCACTGCGACGAGAAACCGCTGAGCACCAGAGCTACCTGGAACCCGGTGCCCCTCCCGCCGCCCGCCTCCAACCGGCATCACTGAGAGATGGGACCGTTCATCTTAACTTCGAGATGGAGGTGAGCGGGTGGGGACAGCTGTGCAATCCCCTGCTCTATTGGGAGGCCCCGCAGGAGGTGCCACTCCCCACGCCACACATCATCCACAAGCCCAGGTGGGGAACTTTTCCTCCTCCACCGCATAACCCCTCAGTGAGGCTCGGGTGATTGGGCTCACGCCTAGGGTTCCCACGGCTGCGGCTGCCTCGATGCAGCGGCCCCCGGGGATCCCGGGCCGTCAGGAGACACCCAACAGGAGCGTTGACTGCACAGCCAGAATGTTGTGGGGTGTGAAGAGGTGCGCAGAAGACATTCGGGAGGCAGTGGCCATCGCGTCGGGTCCGTACTGGCTCTCTGAATGCGAGGCCTGGCCCCCAGGCGCACGCAATACGAACAACTGGATTTGTACCGGCCGGAGTGAAACCACTCAGAGATTGTGCTACATACCTGGAGACTCGCTAACTCATCCACCCTTCCTCCATCATTGAAGATGTTCGTACTGTCCCCACAGGGATGAGGAGCTGAGAAAGAGTCCCCCATAAGCCACAATTACACCACTTGCCAGAGTGTTTCCGCATTTCTAACATTTTTAACATTTCTGTTAGTTCTCTGGTGTAATATAATTGTGCCTTGAAAGTGTTTTCTATTGTCCTCCTAAATCCGAAATCTTTTAATGGACCCTAATAATGGAATGCTTAAGACGAGGTATGTAGACATGAGGCAACGTTTTTCATGAAGAGTTTGTTATACATAATAAACAGGCTGAGAGTTCCCTGCAACGTGCTATGCATTCAATGCGGTGATGCGTGGCTCGATAATAGGTTATGTTATGAGGAAGAAAAGGAGGCCATGGAAGACATTTGCATTTATGTTGAAGGGCATTCAAGCAATAAAGGGATGATACTAAAATAATTGAAATGGTTGTAATCCTGGGGCTGAATTGTCAAATACATAGCATGGCCAATTGCATTATCGCTAGCGCCTACGTCCTTTACATTTTGCGGTTGCTTGTTAATCCAACCTCTCGGTTGGATGGTTTATCTACATGTGTATATCATACAGAACAAGCGTCAGACGTACTGACACATGGTCTGTTTCAGCTAAACTATGAATGCATTACATACATGTTCTGACTCTCCCCGCGCATGCCAGGTAAATATCATGTTCACATTACAAATTAGCATTCAATTCGTCTCATTACTGCAGACTGATTCAAGGGATTTTGTAAAACCTAAGTTAACAGCTCGCATGGCTACCCCCACTTCCTAGTGCAAAGTGAATAAACATGGTTTGTTGTTGGTTGAAGACTTTGTTTTCCTAAAATTTCACTCATTACACAGTCCACATCAGTGACACTAGCATGATTGCCATGGGCATAAGGAACATGTGCTAAATAAATTCCATCCTACCACATTTTTCGGGGATGTTCGGGGATGTCGTTCCAACTGAGATAATCTTGGACAAAATACAATTCACTTCCCCCTTTTTCAGAAGGTTTGGGAATCCATCGTTCCATCAAGCTTTGGTACCATATGGTATTAAAGAAGTTACAGTGACAAAAGTTAGGACTCCTGGAAAAAGCCAATCTTTCCCCCCAAAAGCAATGTCGCTTCTGGCCCACATCATGGGACAGAGAGCACCCTAGTTGACCTACAATCTAATCTGTTAGATATCATGGACTAAGGGAAAACAGGACTACCTGTTTGTTTGTTTATTTTATTTGTATAGCGCTCCAGACCCATGAGTTCAGTTACAGGAATGAGGTATGCATTATACATGTTGCAACAATTACAAATTACAGCAATTTACATCATTATTTTTTACATTATTTACAAACTTCAGCAGGTTCATAGGAGATTCAGAGGTGATCGCTTCTCTTTGCTCAGTAGCCAGCGAATAACCTGTTTCTTAAAGATTGGGAAGGACGCAATGGTTTTGATATTGAGAGGTAGGGAGTTCCAGAGAAGTGAGGCAAGCACTGTGAAACTGGAGCCGCCTGCTCTATTTAATGTGAATGTAGGCACTACCAAGCATAAGGAGTTGGATGAGCTGGTGATTCTGGGAGCAGATTTCATAGTGAATTTGTTGGTGAGATATGGTGGGGCTAGGTTGTTTAAGGCTTTGTAGGTGAGGCAGATGGTTTTGAGGTCAATTTTTTGTTGTATTGAGAGCCATTTGCATGCTTTCCTAGTTGTGGAAATGTGCTCTCGTCTTGGGATGTTGAGTGCTGCATGCAGTGCGTTATTCTGGAGAACTTGGAGTTTGTTAATTATTGATTGGTTGGCACCTAGGTATAGGCTGTTACAATAGTCCAGTTTGGACTGTATGAGTGCTCTGGCAAGTGTAAGGCAGCTATGGGGCGAGAGGAAAGGTCTGCAGGCTCTTTTCAGTTTGCCAGTGTAGGCGGTGGCTGATGCGGTCATATTAGTTTGCTTGGTGAGGTTGGTGTTGGCATCAAAGTAAAAGCCTAGGGTTTTCACACTATTAACAATGGGCATGGTGTTACCGTCGATAATAATGTTTTTGTAGTGAGGACTGAGTTTGGACAGGTTGCTGGGAGAGCCGACTAGGAGAAGCTTGCTCTTCTCATCATTTAGACAGAGGCCGTGCATGGCCATCCATGCCTGAATGATGGAGAAGATTTCATTGATTCGGGTGGCGTCTGTGTTGTAGTTGCCTGAGATAGTGAGGAGTATCTGGGTGTCGTCTGCATAGTTAGTGTAGGTGACACCCAGACGGTCCAGTTTGTCATATAGTGGCTTTGTAAATATGTTGTACAAAGTCGGGGAGACAAAAGAGCCTTGTGGGACTCCACATGTGATGGGGATGGGGTCTGCTGCTGATGTGGTGGAGAAGACTCTCATGGTTCTGTTCGCTAGGAAGGATTGTATCCAGGAGGTGGTGGAGGGGGAGAAATGTGCTGCGCTAGATAGGTGGCTGCAAAGGATTTAGTGATCGACTAAATCGAAGGCTGCCAAGAGGTCTAGTAGGAGTAGGATAGCGGCCTTGCCATTGTCTTTCATTTCATCAATCTGGCTTTTGAGGTCCACAAGGGCAGTTTCTGTACCATGTAGAGGTCTGAAGCCAGATTGACGTATATCTATGAGTTGGTTGGATTCTAGATGCTCCTGGATTTGGAGGTAAGCGACTTTGTCCAATATTTTTAGCAGGAATGGGACAGTTGTGATGGGTCTATAGTTAGTGGGTATGGCTGGGACGAGTGATTGTTTTTTTTTAGCAGGGTGAGAACCCAGGATTGTTTTAGATTGCTAGGGACTGAGTTATTAGCGAAGGAGAGGTTGATAAGTTTAGTGATGAAAGGGGAGAGGTCTCTGGCTGCATCTTTTATTATCTGGGCGGGACAGCTGTCCCCTTTGCAATTAGATGGTTTTAAGGAGGAGATGATTTTTTGGACTTCTGTAGTAGTGACTTTTTTAAAGGTGAAGCCTGTATTAAGATCAGTGGGTGAGGATGAACTTGGGCTGGTAGACTTACTACTAAAGAGTTGTTGGCGTTTGTCCTCAATTTTAGTTTGGAGTCCTATGATTTTGGAGTTAAGGGCGTTCTGGATGCTGAAGCACCAAGGCTTGTCTTTTATGTAGGTGTCTGCGGGTGGATTTGGGTTCTCTAGTTCCTTTAGAATTTTGAAGATTTCTTTAGTGGAAGAGCCTGCCTGATCTATCCTGACGTTGTAAGCGTCTTTTTTGGTGCGAATTATCTCCTTTTTGTATAGGGCGGATGTAGTCCTGAGGTTGATTTGTTTTCCACTGATGGGTTAGTTTTCCATATGAGTTCTAGTTTAGCTTTCTGTTTCCTGAGTAGTTTAAGTTATGGGGTGTACCACGAATTTAAATGGGATATTTGTTTACTTTTGTGTAGTTTCAGGGGGGCAATGGTATCGATGGCATTGGCCATGGACATGTTGAAGGTGTCAACCAGTAGGTTTAGTTCAGCATTGGCCGGTAGTGCGTTTAGGGCTGGTAGGACCAGTGGTAGCAAGGCCTTGGCCATAATGTTACGTTTGTTTCTGGTCGGGCAGGCAGGTGCCATGGGGCATTTTTTGGGAGCTACCTGATAGATGTTGATTTCGAGGGGGATAAGGTAATGGTCTGACCATGTGAGGGGTTGAGTGTCGCTGCATGTGGTGTTGCAGTTGATTGTTGCCACCCAATCTATAATTCTGCCTTTCTGGTGAGTGGGTAGGGTACTGTGTTGAGTGAAACCGTGTTCGTTAAGAGCGTTTGCTAGTGATGTAGCTGGGGCGTCGTTCGGGTCATTGTAGCCAAGATTAAAGTCGCCAAGGAGAATAGATTGTGCTAGAGACTTGGAGTTTTTGGCAATGAGCGACGTGATATCTTCTTCAAAGACTCCAGGTGGGCCTGGTGGTCTGTCGATAAGGTGAAGTGTGATTGTACTTGTGGGAGAGGTTTGTAACTTGACTGTGAGTAACTCACAAGATTTAAGTGATGAGGAGGAGACTGATCTGCAGCCAAGTAGTGATTTAGAGATGAATGCTATGCCACCTCCCCTACCGTTAGATCTATCAGCTCTGAGGTTGGAGTAGTTGGCAGGGATGGCTATAGATAGGTATGGTCCTGATTCCTCATGTAACGACGTTTCCGTTAAGGCAAGGAAGTCAAGATCATTAGTTAAAATGGTGTCAGCCACTTCAGTAGGGTGTGCCGACAGGGATCTGACATTGAGCAGGGCTCCTTTAAGGGGCCGTGGATCAGGCTTGTTGAGGGTCTTTGGTGGCTCCTGGGTTGTGGAGTTGTAATTGGCAGAGTGCCTGCTGGTTTTCAGATGGAGTCTTGTGGCAAGTCTGTTGTTGTGTGCTATAATGTTGGGGTTAGCGGTGAATAGGATTTTTTGGGCAGCCTTTGGGATGGGGGGCTAGTGTCGAGTTTAGTGTGGTTAGGCTTGGTGGTGTCCGGGACGCTGCCTAGGACATTAGGCCTGAAGTGATTGGAGGTTTTGTTGGAGATAGTGTTGGCTGGGAGGCTAGTATTTTTGGCTAAAATGTGGTGATGGAGTCCCTTCAGTGAGAAGGTTAGCCACGAGGGTAGGAACGGTGTGGGGCAGGGGATGGGGTAGTGTCTCGGGCATCCGAGGTTGGCTAGGCTGTCCTATTAGATCTCTCTTCTGCATTCAATCTTTTGGATCCAAACTTTTTAGTAGAAAACCTTGCTACATACGCTCATTTCTCAGAGAACACAATTTCCTGGATATAATTTTTCCTGAGCAATAGAAAGGTCATCTGTGCGATGGGGTAGGACTTTGTCTAACTCAGCCCTGATCGTCTACAAGGTCCCACAAGGCACATGTCTGTCAGCGTCATTTTTTAACTGCTGTTACATCAAGCCGCTCTGTGACATGCTTGCTATGAAGGGGGTAAATTACTGTGGAAACCTGAAGATACCTATGAGATACATTCTAACAAACTCCAATCAATATATGACACTGTCAAACTGTGGCTGTTGAGAAACCGGATGTGTCTTAATAAGTCAGAGCTGATGATGTTTGGCTCACATCAGGCCATGGGTAAGCTCACATCAGACTACTCCACCTTCCAAATAGAGGACTACGAGATCTCAGTCCTCAATAAGGTGAAAACCCTAGGGGTAATTTTGGAAGCATCCTTAGGCACTGAAACACATGTTAATCACATAAAGAAAAAACACCTATTACCTCCTAATTACAGATAAGACTATTTCTCTCAGAAGAAAATTGCATTTCTCTTGCATGTGCCACCCTTTGTCCCAGAATAGATTATTGTAATGACTTACTGGGAGGCGCAGATAAATCTAACCTAAAAAAATTACAAGTCCTCCAGAATGATGCTATCTGCACAAAGAAAAATGGCCCAGTAACTCCCATGTATCCGAACTTGAGAAAGACCTGCACTGGCTTCCAGTCACCTTTGCATACAGTTCAAAATACTCACATTGGCGCACAAGTGTTTACATGGCTGCGCACCATGTTGTATGACCGAGACATTGATCAAATACGAGCCTAGTAGAACCCTGAGCTCATCCGGGTCTACATTACTCAAAAGTATTAAGGTAAGGCATACTTTATTACAACAGTGCACAGGTCCTGGAGCAAAGTACCCATCACTCTTTGTCAGCAAGCTAATCTCTTGTGATTCGCAAGGAACTAAATACCATCTTGTTTGCCTAACTAACTGCAAGTTGTGCATCCCTGCATCACTGCCCTGTGCTTCATATTCTGTCTGTAGCCTTTGTGTGCACCCTGAGGCCTGCAGACTTTTGGCACGATACAAATAAATACATTTAAAAAAATAAAATACAGTCGATTTTTATCAGGGTTAGGTGAACTTTCTTGGTGAACGCTTTGGCTAATTTTTTATTGGTTGTAGGTCACAATGTCACATGGCCTCTATGAGGAGTTGTCAAAAAGTTCCCATTTATGTCAATATTTCTTATGATATTTTTTGGTGAAAACTTGGGGGAAGTCTTTACCCCGGTATCATCCTGTAGCTGTTACTTCATTATAACCTCCCTATTATCCTAAGAAAATCCCTTTTTTTGTTTATGTTTCCCCCTGATTTCAGTCACGAGTCTGCAAGCCTATCTTTCACGATTCACCAGTACAATGCTTCAAGGAGATGATGTTGGGTTCACACACATTGTGCCTTGTTAGCTAATTCAAAATTCAAAGGCACTTATAAGCAACCATTTCCACCTTACATTTCAACATCCTCCTTTATCAAAGGAGCCTACTATGATGATGTCAGGTTCCACTACTGAATGCATGTGTTGGGGCCAGGGGCACCTGATCTTCCCAAAACAGGAATGGGCACACGGTGGATATCAGCAATCTCATGGACCTTCATCATGCATACCTGCAGTGTTATTATCATCATCTGTCAGACTTTGTAAATCCTACCTAAGAAAAGTTGGTATCAAAGATTGTTGCCATGTAATCTCTTACGGCTCAACTGAAAACTGAGCAGAGGTAAGTTCACAGTTGATGTGTGCACAGTTTTATTGTTTTTTGTAACCGGGAAACTGTAAATCATGACGGCAGATTATATAGGATTTGTCTGCAGGACCTGGAAATGTCATGGATGTCCATATACATATTTGAGTTTGTTTTCCATGCATCCAACTACCAATACCCTGAGTTTACCAATTATGTTTCCAAGTTGCCACATTTAGAGTGGAGGCAGTTCAGCTGGAGAGGTACATAGGTATATACATTTGAGAGAAATGTTAGCAGTGGGTTTAAGGATTAGGTGTAGGGGAGCAGCACAGTTATAAAGATGAAGGTACAGAATAAGTGGACTCTGCATGATAATGTTGTGGAGCAGAAGAATTGGCAGTTGCAGAAGGAGGCGGAAGTGCAGAAGCAGTGGAAAGGGTGATGAGATTGAGGTGAAGATGGAGTGTAAAGTGCAGGATGAGGTGGAAATGGAGCAATTTTAAAAAGGAACATAAGGAGAAAGTGAAGACAGAATATACAAGGTTGGAAGAATTGAAGCTCACAGAAAAGCAGAGAGAGCACACATGGTTGGTGGATGTGAAAATGTAGAGGGGCAGCAGAGAGAAGAGACATTTGGAGAATATCAATGAGATGGAAACTAACAGAAGAAGTTGTAGGATGTGGAGATCAAGAAAAAGCTGAGAGAATAGAAGAGGTTTGAGGAGGTTAAGATCAAGGAAGACATGCAAGAACAGAAGAGGTTGGAGGGTGTAAAATTGGAGGAGGACAGGGAAGCGAAGAGACTGAAGGAGGTGTACATCAAGGAGGAGGGGAGAGAGCAGAGAAGGTTGGAGGAGGTCAAGAAAAGGAGAGGGAGAACTAAATAAATCAAACAATTGATTTGAAAGTGGAAACATGGCAAGTAGAGAACTGTTATTGAAGTAGTGAGTAACAGAGTAAGTAGTGAGTAAGTGACAGGAAACACAGAAGCGAGCCATTGGAAAGTCCTTTTGAAGTGTAGGAACAATGAAAGACAGATAAACCGCACAAGACTACCTGTTGTCTGGCAGATGTAGTAGGAGGAACAGGTATGTGACGTACCATCAATGATTGGATGACAGTCAGATTGAGGGCTAGTGGCAAGGTTCCGCAGGAGGTCTCCAGGCACAAGTAAGCATTGGCTCAACAAGGAGGGAAGATAGACAGGCTTGAGGAGTATGTCCAGAACCATGAGTGACAGGAAAACCTATTGACCTCTCTCCTATAAAGCAAGTCTGTCAACAATGAATATCACTTTTATTTTCCAACACATCATTCCCAAGCTCTCTACTGTAAAACATAATTCCAATGCATGTAGCCTTTTAGATTTGTCTTCGGATTGCAACCTAAGATATGGTCTAAATTGATATTTTCATCCCACATTGATTATATTGTAATTAACATGGAAGAAATGTATAGGGAAAAAAGTTAAGAAGGGGTCCCTACACATGAGAGCACTAATTTCCCTTAAGACCTCTAACTGGTATTCAACCTACCATTTGGCTAAATTACACTTTTCTCCATTTTTACCATGCTTATTTTACTGCAAAATAGGTAGATGATGTGTTTGGGTTACAGAAAGGGGGTGAGGGATTAGGTGGCATGTGTCCGGTACACCTGACTTTTGTGATACAAAAACACACAAAAATTGCAAACAAACTGGTAAAATGTAAGAAAAGGTTGTGGAACCCTCATAGATCCCTCCAACTTGCCATACAAGTTTCTGATATGTCTCAAGTAGTACACATTGTGGGCACCTCTCAAATAATGTATCAATGGATGAGAAACATATTAAATGTGATAGTATACATTTAAATTGTGTGACTCTTTCATTGTACAGAAATATTATTATTATTCCCCTCTTATTAACCTTCAAGCTTGTAATGTGGTAGAAATATGTCATCCGTAAGCCAAAGGATGCAAAACATATGGCCAAGGAAGAAGGCCCTTATCAACGAATCTTGATATGATGAATAGTGTAAAGAAGCCAAGTCTAGGCTGCTTGCTCTAAATAAAATCCCTGGTCATTTCATGACATAGGAGTTGAGACTTGCCCATCACGCGAATAAAAGTACAATAAAAAAAAAAAGAAAGAGACGTTCATAAGGGACAATTGGTATCCCCTGATAGAGATGGCAAAAACTGGGAACATTAACTTGTTCTGGAGAATGATGTGGTTGGGTCAATAGTCCTGCATTCTCTCTTTTGAATCATGCCTTCCTGAACAA
The DNA here is from genome assembly GCF_040938575.1 of Ambystoma mexicanum. NCBI lineage: Eukaryota > Metazoa > Chordata > Amphibia > Caudata > Ambystomatidae > Ambystoma > Ambystoma mexicanum. Next base: position 1,550,197,419 of record NC_090929.1, read on the forward strand.
GAATGGTTTGATCATTTTAGTAATTTGTACAGAGAGCAAAGGCCCACGTTCCAGCATTTTGTGAATGGAGACATGGTTTGGTTTTTAGGAGGAGGTGATATATTTCTTTTTAATTGAGCGAGGAAGAAGGTTCTATAACATCCCCAAAGTTGAGATAAACCGGGGACCTGAATGGAGCCAAGTTGATTTCTTGCAAGATGAGGAAGTTGACAACTCAATTTGCACCTTAGGTAACATTCCTTCTTCACAGAGGTTTGGGAGATAGCACCCATTTACAAAAGGTGTGCCAGAGAAAACCCAGGAAATTAGAACCGTGTTTCACTACTGGAAGTCATAGGGGGACATATTTGGCAAGGTTGTTGCAGCATGGCTGGAAAGATGGCTAGCTGATTTCAACACCAAACACAATTCTTTGACTACCTTGTTGTTCGCTTTCACTGTAATGGGTCTTGCGACCCTCGAACTTCTAACTGTTGCAAAAATGCTCATGTGAAGAGCAACCCTAAAATGTTCTCAAACCTTTGCCCACAGGGCGGTTGGTAGAACATTACAAGAAACTAAACTACAAGCTAGGCAATCTGCATCTTATGGTTCAGAGCTATGGGGTTATTCATGCACCTCATGGGATAACCACCTCAAAAAATGTGTTTTTATAACAAAGGTTACGTTTTTCCAAACAAAAATGAGTGGACACCACTAATTTAATCACGTTGTGTTAAAATTTCAGACATATTTAAGTAATTTAGTCGACAAAATTGATTAATTATGGTTCAAAGTTTTCAGGAGCTGACAGTGAAGGGTCTGGAGACACCCTGACTCAAGAAATCAAAGTACAAGAAAAGGCTAGGTGAAGATACCAAGCCACACTGTCGCTCTCTGTTAGTCCCGCATGGGATAGTTAGGTTTAGAAAAATTGTAAATTTCACATTTAGGAAGAAAATCAGGAAAATTAGGAAGAAGTCCTGTTAAATGAAATAAATACGCCTTGAAATCAGCGTTGTAGTATTGTTTTACTGATGCAGGTAGCGGGTAATGCCCCTGCTCGGTGTGCTTTGAAGTGGAACAAGCCCTGCCGGCAGACTTCTTCTTGATTTTAAACGGTCAACTATCACTATAGACTCGCCCTGAAGAAGGAGGAAACTCCGAAATGCATTGGCAATTAAGTCTAACTGTATGGATATGTTGACTGCTTCCTCACTAAGATGTTATTAGTGATTTCTTTGGAAGACATACTTTATGGATATAAACTTATTTTGAACAATCAAAGCTATGACTGATTTAGTACTGGATTCTAGTTGAATTCTGCACACTGCAAGAAAAATATTGTTTAAATTTGAAATTTACAATTATTCTAAACCTAAATATCCCATGCCGGGACTAACAGAGAGCGACAGTGTGGCTTGGTATGTTCACCTAGCCTTTTCTTGGAAAGAACAAATTGGCAGAAAAAGTCACGATCCACAGCACTTGTAAGTATAAATTAGACAAAGAGCGTCAAGGCTGCAGGTATCTGGGTAGTGTGGATATACTGCCAGTATGATTCCTCCACTGAGGTAAGTACAAATGCAACACGTGCAAGTCCCAGTTTCACTGCGCCGAGTATAGCAAAATAAAAATCGGGAGTCCAAGTGATTTGTATGAAAGAACTGCCTTTACAGTCCAAGGTTTAGTACAAGCAACAGTAACAATGTTGCATTTAGCCTTTTACTTGTACTGTGTTACATTTTTCCAAGTCATACTCGAACTCAATCATACATTTAAAATTAAACTGCTTTGGCACGAAAAACGATTAAAAATGAAGCCAGTAATTTTCTGGCTTTGACTGAATTTAGAGGATATAAATAGGCATTGTTTGATGTGATGGGACTTCCTGTGGCCATGATTTACCAAGGGTGTGGGTGTGCCATATATAAAATATGCATTATATGATTGGGGTCTCCCATCTATGGGGTAACACCAAATGGATTATAGCTGGCTCCAAAATTATGCTTAAAGAAAGCCTTGAACATCAGGTAGAACAAGCTCCCACAGGATAGAGCAGCCATCTTCTTATCACATACATAATTATAAAGGATGTAGCGAGTAGGAAGACTTACTGTGCCTTACATGTTTGAGCCTTGTAAACAACATTGTGGCTACGTATTTTGCCTTCAGACACATTTACTGGCATTTGGAAACAAGGATCTTCTACAATGTGCCCCTATTATCAATGTTTTTTTATAGTCCCGGAAGTGTTATTTGTTTATACACCCACTAAATGCCAGCATAACATTCACTAAATTAAAACGCTGTTTGGATAATCATGGTATCATGGATTTGGGAGCTGCTATTGTCCTTTGTAAAAGCACAGCGAATGAGGATGTGGTTTTTGATGCAGTACATATTTTAGGTAAAACCTAGCGCAAACCAGCTGGTTTCATAAGTATGATTAAAAATAATAATAATAATAATAATAATAATAATAATAATAATAATAATAATAATAATAATAATAATAATAATAATACCAATGCTGCTACTACTACTACTAATAATAATAATAATAATAATATGCAAAATCAGTCACTTCTGTGAGTCCATACCTATGTCATGTCTTCATTGACTGGAATTTACTAATGTCTCTATTTCAGCTTTGTAGCTTGAGATGTCATGTGTAGTATTTTCTATTATTAATTTTAGTATTTTAGGATACAGGGGTAAACTATTGTGTTTTCATGATAATTATACGTTTCTATTAATTGCAGTATATAGGGTATTGTCTGCTGTCAACATAGCTGTCAAAATAAAGCTGAAAATGAAATTATAAAGTTATGATTGCTGGTATAAATGAGTCCATGTTGAAGATTATTGGTACAATTAATTCAAATACAAGATTCCAAGTCAGGTTCAAACGTTGAGGTAACATATCTGAAAAATATGCAACCACGAGAGGAGTGACAGAGGTCTGCTTTCTAGTTCCAATTTACCTTTCCTCTACATCAATGGCATTGAAAACTTAAAACAGCACCAAGAACGTGCTTTGTTGGTCTATTACCACCAATATTTCTAAGGTTTTCTTGATTTCAAGGAGATGACTAACTATTCAAAAGGGGTTTTGCATTTATTTTCAGTGATTTCAGTATGTCAGGCAGCAATTATATTGTCACAGCCACTATGTGTGCACGTTTCAGTCCCCAAAGTAGTGTAGTATCTTGTTCATTGTGTATGGATTGTACACTAATTTGGAGAGGAGGATCATGAAAAGAAAGTGTGCCACCTGAGGATGATCCTAAATCCATTGAAATGTCTATATATTGAGTAATCTTTTCTAAATCAAGAACACTTGAAAATATATTGGTGGTCATTCACCAACCAGGTGAGAGATGTCTGAAGAGCGAAGCGCATGATTAGTGCTATTTTTAGTGTACAATTTTGAACCCTGATCAGGACTAACGCTTTCAGGAAAATGTAAGGATAACATTGCTGATTGCAAGTGGTCCAATTTAATCGTTTTGATCAATGTTATTGAAGACAGATATTTGATGTCTGCCAAATATTTGTTTTTCTGAGATGATCGCTGTATCCCGAAGCCTGGATTTGGAGATGATGTTAAGTCTGCAAAACCCCTTGCTACTCTCACATGCAGCGGCCTTGTAAATAGCAAGCATGAAGAAACAAACAAGAGACAACTGTAAACAATGTTAGAGAAAATTACTTACATCCCTTGGATCGATATTGACACAGGTGACCCATTCCAACAACCCTGTCTCAGAATGCTATAGAGAAAGGGATCTGTTTGCATTGGTCACATTCCATACAATTTAACTGGCAAGCATATTTCAAGTATGGACCATGTGCAACACCAATTGGTGCAGAAAATGAAATGCCACAGTAACTTGGAAGACTTACACCATTTCATATGATCCTGCCCTCATTATGTTCACAATGAGAAAAGCAAACAATGGGTGCCTGAGGAATGAAACAAATAGCTACTTTCTGTGGCGTATCTTCTGGGTGATGGTGACCCAACAGTAACAAGGGTGGTGGCATCTTTCTTAGTGGCTGCATGGAACATGTAGGTCTAGGTCCCTGACAACAGACTGCGCATGTAATCAGTGATGATGAATTCAATATTTCCTGAGTGAGCAAGGATGTTCCAGCGTGGCCAATAGAGTGTGCAAAGGAGTTCACCATAGCTCTCTGACTAAGGATGGCCCATACAAAGGTTCAACTCTTGCTGACAGTAAATCATCATATTAAAGTTCTGTTATTGTGGGGCATGACTTACTCCTCTCATGGGAGTTATTGACTGTACTTGTTTTTTTTTTAATATATATATAAATAAGTATTTATACTCCTAAAGTTTATACATTTCAGTTTATTTTCAAGTCTTTTTTTAAAGTCATTTTAGAGTTTGTCTGAATAAGTGTTGCCTGTATATGAAGGTTAGGTACTGGCGTTATATTTTGATGATTGTATTAATTGTATTATAATCGTGAGTGTTTGCTTTACATATGTTTATGTGGGTTCCCTTTGTTTAATACATTTGGATTTCTTCTCTGTCGCAAATGTTAAAATAATCTCATATCAGGGAGACTCTGCGTAACCTGCGTATGACATTCCTCACACTCCAGCAAGAATGCCTACGGTGCCCCAGCGACCCACCCAAAGACTGACTCACTGGGAGAGACCACTCACTCAACTAGACTTTACCATTTACCGACTGGGTTCTAAGTGAGAAACACATAATGACATTACTTTGAAAAATCTGATGTTCTAACGGGTCTCTCATTTAGGTCCACTCTCCTACTATAACTGACAAGAGAAGTCCAGAAATGGGACACAAGGAACTCTACAACTGGTGAGTAGTTGTGCACAGGGTCCAGAAAAGCCTTATGAGAACTTGACGACTGAAATACACATAATATAGGAGGGGAATCATTTGAGAAACATGTATAACACACTACCCTCACGAGAGGCATAGCTGCTAATTGAAACTGGTACAGTGAAGATAGTCAGATATCAATTAGGCTAGGGGGAACATTGACAAGGGGATACATTCCTTGAGTTGTTTTAGTTTGTTTATCACTTTGCCTACAATGGAAAGACTTTACATCCTAAAAGAAATGCGTGTGTCTAGTGGTGTTTGTCCAATGACTTTGTGACACTACCAACAACCAGCCAAGAGCTGTGCTTTCAGTTAAAAACACCTTCCCCTTTTCCTCATAGGTGACAGAGGATGCTCACTAAATATATGGTTTACAATGCTAAACAACAATCCTACTGCAAGAACGATGCGGTGCTGCAAGAGGGCACACATGCACACCAAATGAGAGAGTCATTGGCCACCTAAAGTTGTGCTTCATCCACCTCCAGCGATATGGCAAAGGCAAGTTACTCAATTAAAGACTAGAGACATCAAGATACAGAGACTGGCCTCAATCTTTATCTACCCAAACTCTACCAGCATGCATGCTCAACGCTGGAAGTACCACTTGCACAATTGCACAGATGTTAGGCAGAATCATATGCAGTACCCTTTGGGAACACCACACACAATTAAGACTAGAAGTGACAGTACAAATTCACCTTTGGTACAAGCCTGTACTACACAGTAAAGTGCATCGCGATGGCTGAGCAGCCAGGCTTATCTCAAGAGTAAAGTGAGCAGTATCAATAGTTACACAAAGGACAGCAATTACTATGGTTCAAACAAACACTGACTCAAGGTTTCTGAATAAAAGTATATACATTTATTTACACATCAGTTGTAAAACAATTCACTCAAGTAAAACAGTAGAAAAATCACACTCGTAATATACTACACACCACCAATAGATTCTGGACAAGTTAAAGTCAAAATGAAATGTGAGCAAAATGGCCCTTCAGCAATTTAAAAGCGAGGGAAAGACAAGGTTAGACAAAAAATAAGCAGCACCAACAGGTAAGTAAGCAGGGCAATCTAGAAAAGGCTATTACGGTGAGGGAATCAAACAAGAGGCCTGAGCCAAAGTCAATGGAACAGAGTCTTTGCAGAGGATCACACAGTTTAGAGTAGTTTGCAGTTAAGTCTTTGCCAAGAGTTCGGAACGAAGTTGGTCGGAAGATAAGTTACTTTAAAGAATAGAGAAGGACAAGCCCTCGCATTGGCGAAAGAGTTCAAACACTTTCATCGCGGTCGGATGGAACGAACAACCGGGTTAGAACAGTACTTTAAATGAAGAAGAAGACTGCAGCTGAGGCAGAAGTTCCTGGCAGGTCCTGCAGGCTCACGGTTTCTGAAGTGACTGTCGGACTGACATGAAGTAGGAAGACTGGAGGGTCCTGCACTGCCCAGGGAAGAAACCAGCAGCAGAGCAAAGCAACAAATAAAATGTGCGCTCCTTAAAACGCAATCAGGGTCCGGTCCTTCTGGCTATCCGGTTGAATGTAGCTGTGCACAGAAAATTCGACCAGAGGAGGGCGGCCTGTCTTGTAGTTTGGTGAACTGGTTGGTCCCACCAGCTGAAGGAGAGAAGATTCCTTGCAGATCTTCCCTGTCGTCAAAGTTTGGAGATTCGGACCTGCAGCTTGGCTTTACCGGGAGGTTGAGTCGTGGTAGAGGTCCTCTTCTGTCAGCTTCTCTTAGGTTCTCTCGATCCAGTGGTGACTCTGCCTTCCTAGTCCCAGAGATCTGCTTTTTATGCAGTTTCGCCCCAATCGCACAGCAGGGTGGCTGTCCTGACGACAGTCACCAAAGACAATCATACCGAATGCGACATGGGTCTCCTAGGAGACCCTGTGCAGTGAGTCTCAAACCCCTCACTCACATCCTGTCCCCCTCAGACATTCAGGCACCTAAGGAGGGCTTCTGTGCAGAAACCCGCCAAAGGACGGCGAACAAAGGAACCAAACCTGGTTTGGCTCCCAGAGTAAAACACGAGAAAGCCCTTTAAAAAAAGAAATGGCAGATAAACCCTGCCGGAACCAAATAAAAGTAAATGGGGTCCATCGGATTTAAGTTTTGAGGCTACTAACTTAGCCTAAAACAGTAGTAAGGCTATTTAAAAAGACTGCAGTCGGAAAAATAGGGTAGATACTACTGCCACCAGCCAAATCTTAAAGAAAGGGGAACGAAATGATGTTCCTTGAGAAACAGACAAAAAGGGATAACTATTAACCCTTTCCAGAACTCTATGTAAGATAGTTTGTACTGGGTCTGTGAATTTAAAAAGACTAATAAAGTCAATGGCAAATTTATATGCTCTGGGAGGCAGTAGTCATTCCCAGAAAATGGAGTTTAAAGTGGGAAGTCCAAAAAAGACAACCCAGTGTCACTGCACTAAAGGTGCTGTGTGACACACAGTAAAAGATGATGCCTATGGAGTAAGTGAAGCTCCACAGTCTATGTAAAATACACACAGCAAAACACATGTAAGAGTGGGAAAAAAGGATCGCACTCTTACTAGGTGAAAAAAAAAAAACCTAGAAATCCAGCAAAGCTGCTGAGGTACTCAGTAGGTAAGGGAAATTAGCCATTCTGGAGAATTCTCCCCAACAACAGACCAATGCGTAAACAATGACCACAACATCATTCGAGTTGCACATTGCAAAAGTAGAAGAACTGTCAAAGCCAAGGGTATGAGTTGACTGTAAAACCTGCACAGTATTATAATATCCAAAGCTAAAGGTCACGTAGGAAGGTAATGTGGCAGGAAAACATTTAGGATTTGATTTCTGTTTCAGAGAAAGGCATTTATTATTGCTAAAATGTTTAGTTTACCGAAAGACTCTCCACCCATTATTAACCATCCTTACCACAGTCTCCAGCCAACTGTCACCTCCCTAGAGAACTACCAACCTCTCCCTTCTAATACTTTAAAGCACCACATGACAGGTATGAAGATGCTGGGTATGGAACGAGATGCCGTTAAAAAAAACACAGTACACACACCTCCCTCCATTCAACATTAACCACTGGCAACAGATGAAATAGCAAACTAGAAACTAGATGTGTTTCACTCACCCTAAACACAAAGGGCCTCATTGCGACCCAGGCGCTGGACCATGGTGCTATTAGCACCATGGTCCATGCCGGTCTCCGGCATGGTGGATGGCGGAATTACCGCCCCCATCACAAGGTTGGCAGGGGCGGTAATTCCCCATTCACCATTTGCCCTTCCCCATTCCCGTTTCGCCCCATAGGGCATAATGGGGATGGGGAAGGCGCTAATTAAGGCACCGTAAATTACGGTTGCCGTAATTAGCTCCAAGGTCCCTTAGCGGGTTAAAGCGTTAAAGCCTCCAACCCGCTAAGGAACCTTGTAATCAGGCGCTAATGGTTTATCATGTTCCAAACCTTAAAAAACACACTTATTAAAAAAAACAAATAAAGCACCATTTTAAATGCATTCTATACTTTTATTTCTCTTCATTGTAATTAATATAGCATCTTTATTTAAAGAATAAAAGCCAGAAATAAAGCAGATTTCACCAAAATGAAGGGACCAAATGTACAGAAGATTGTTGCATATTCGGTGCCAGTTAAAGTAGGGGGCTTCACAAATGCAAAATGACTGCCTTTGTGAATCAGATGCATTGCATTCTCTATCCAGTTGCAAAGTCGATGTGGTCGAGTTTCGAAACTTCTTTGCAGCTCGCATAGTAATTTATAAAATGGTTCATGTCGGCTCATGCAGGACACAAGTCAAGATGAAATCTGAAATGCATGAACTACATCTCACAATTATTCACCCCACCCAACCAAATGCTGCTCACTTTTCACTTATCCTAGACACTCTTTCTTGCCAATACACAAACATATGCAACTTATAATTTCCTGATCAAATATCAGATAATGTTAAACTAAGGACTCAAGTCCTTAAAAAAAGAAAAGGGGGGACTATGACGTACGCAATGTGAAGTGACATGACAGGAACTGAAAGTATCTATGCACATGTCTTTCAATTTGTTTTTTCCATCTGAAAAAGTGCACATTGCATATAAACATTTGCCAAAAGAAAATATGTTCCTGTATTGCTGCAGGCTAAGTATAAAAGATGAACGTATTTGAAAGTTTAGACTTTAAAGGAATTTTCGCGTTTCCAGTTTGACAGAAAAAAATGTACATACTTCAAATGGTAGTTTCAAAAACCTTTGCAAAAATAAAGATGTGCCAGATGTTGGTTCTATAGTCTTAGCCTGGATTTTATTCCAAACAGGAAATGGCTGAAATTATGAATTGAAAACAAAGCAAACACTGTTGCGTCACAGAATTTAAATATGCAAAAAAAGGCAAATTAGTTTACTATGTAGGTACTGTTGCTTCACAGGTTTGGTTTTAGTTCCAACCAATTAATTGCATCCCAGTTCAATGTAGTAGTTAAACATTGTTGCATCGCAAAATTCAGTTGGTCTCAAAAAATGCAAGTTCAAATACCCAACACGTGTTTCACCGCCTGGCGTATGGCAGATCTTCAGGGTTTTTTTTAGAAATTGAATTGAGAGTGATTCAAAGAAAGAAGATCAGTTGAACTGATGGTATTTGTTTTTGTTCTACAATGGTGCCTGGTAAGGATCAAAGAAAAAAGAAGAAGGGAAAAATTACTTTAATTAAAAAGAAGAAAATGGATATTCAATTATATACATATCCTGTTTGTGACACTTTTTATTCAAAAATATTTCAATAAATGGGTGGCTGCGTAGGCGTTATTGTTTTTAAAGAAAAGGACCAATCTCTAAATATATATACAAAAAAGCACTTACTTGAGTAGCCGTTTCAATTGACTGGTGTAGATGGATATGGTTATCACATTTTGGAATTAGGGGTGGCTGTTTAAGTATAAAAGATGAGAACCTTTTTTGCCTAAGAATCTGTAACAAAACATGCCCTATGAGCAGATTACAATATAAGATATTTTTCAGCTCTGTGATAGCAATTTGTCTGGTCTAATTCTATTCAGTTTTGCAAACTGAAGTCTATAGTTGCCTTTCTGAGTTCATGTTGCATTGTATTCAAATGAGAATGTCAAAGTATTCTGCAAGAGCCGAATAGGAAGAAACTATTCGGCCAGAGCCGAATAGCTTTTTTCTGCCGGAAATCGGCCGAATACTTACTCGAAGCCGAAGTTCGGTACACCCCTAATTTCCTCAAACACGCCTTTGCCAACCACCCTATGCATATTTCATTGTTAGCCATCCTTCTTCATGGCACTTTAATGAGACCACACTGATCATTGAAGGAGGGGCCAACCAGAATACTGCAACTCTTTGCTTCACCTTACACTCCCTGCCACACCCTATATTTATTCTGAATACTCTATTACAAGCGTGCAATAAAACAGTTTTACAACACCATTGGATTCAGAGAGATATAATGCTCAGTTTTTGTGTTTATTTACATTTTCACTAAGATGACAACACACTTTAAAAGATTGACATTTCATTATTGATTATTAACTTGGAGTAATATGATCCTTGCCAGAATAATTCAATCACTCAAAGTCCGTTTCTAATTTTGGTCACTTAGAAAAGATGCCAATGACAACAATTATGTATCTACTTCCTATACCTGTCATAGCAAAAGGGCCAATCCAATGACTTCTATGGACCATTACTTATAGGATCATACCACATCTTGATCACTTTGTTGCTGGGTATGTATGTTTTGCAAAACTTAAACATTTTCACAATGTAGTCATCCATAATTCCCTCCGAGAAGTAATTTTGACTATATATATGGTCTTAGAGATGCCAAGGTGACCATTGTGTACTAGCTTTTCCACCTGATGCCTCACTTGCAACAACTAACTGCCTCAGCTGGGCCCGTGCAGGGCTTTCCATTCATTCCAAGATGGCCGCTCCTGTTTCTAAAAAGGTCCTGATGTCTTGTTTGCCTGCCAGCACCATGAGCACATCTCTGCATGTTCTGGATTGGCTGGGGATCTGTTTTTAACATCAGAGGGTAGGGAGCCGGCAGGCGAAGCCAGTCCCTACAAGGGCCCCCTAAAAGGCCCCTCAACATTATTGTCGCTGTTGTATGATCAAAACAATCCAAGTTAATGAATGCCTTATAAAAGCTCACCATAATGGTGCCATTGTCGAGAGAAAGTAATTTTTCATAGCACGTTGTTAATCTAAATATGAACTCAGCCATGATACCTTTAATATTGAACTCTAAATGTGAAAGTTCAACAGACAAACCCTTTGGCATTCTCAATAGAATCTGCAGCATCTTAGCTTCAAAGAGATTTAACTCGCTTGTCAACTTAATGCCCCAAATGTCCACTCCATACATCAGATCAGGGACGATCCTGGTGGAGTGAAACAGCAGAATAGTCTGAAGTGACCATCCTCCATTCCTGCAGATGAAAGAGATTAGCGCATATGTCAACTTCATACATTTATTTTTGGTCTCATCCAAGTGGACCTGCCATTTTAAGGTTTCATCGACTATTGTATTGTGACACCCGTTCAACTGGTGCATCAGCGAATTTCCATACAAGATTGGGGTAGGCTTTTTTCTTTTTCCCCAAAAAGGTCATCATTTTATTTACATATATGTGCAATCCATCTAACAGGCTTTGGAGGCTTTGTGGCATGTGATCTAATAACAATAGATCATCAGCATGCCCTAACCAACATATAAGGGTATCTGAGTATCCTGTATTGGCCCATTTTCCACCTGGTGCCTCACCTGCAACAACTACCAGCCTTAGCTGGGGCCGTGCAGAGCTTCCCTTTCATTCCAAGACGGTCGCATCTGTTTCTACCGAGGTGGTGATCTCCTTTGTGACTGCCGGCACCATGAGCCCCCATCCGCATGTTCCGGATTGGCTGGGGATCTGTTTTTACCATCAGAGGACCATGAGCCAGCAGGCAAAGCTGGCCCCCAAAAGGGCCTCCTATAAGGATATCTGAGTACCCAGTCTTGGCCTGTGTGGGCCTGGATGGGTTTTGAAGACTCCTGCTGCGGCTCTGCTATGCCTCCAGCCACTCTCGCTCATGCTTGGACTCCGCCGTTCAGTGTCACAGCTGCAGTTATGAGGCCATCATAAATGCCCACTCCTCCCCTCTCATTCTAGTTTGGATTTTCTTTTTCATCTTCGCATCCTCGATCAGGCATGTCGCATTCAAGTCTCTGCAAATGATGATGTGGTCTGCGCCTTGATTTGTGTAAGCGTCGTCTATCAGGGAGGTTACCATGTTCTACAATCTTTTGTCTGATATGGTGCTTGAGTTACAGAATGGGTTTATAGTAGCTCTGCCCCCCCATCAGAGAAACCCAACCCAAGATGATCTCTTTGGCGTACAGATTGCTGTGTGCCACTTTGATTAGACCAAGGCCACTCCCTGACCAGATTGCAGTCAACAGACCTGACTTTGGAGGCACCTTTGGGCCTTTTTCAGCCATGCTGAAAGTCACACAATACCCATCCAGAGGAGGTGCTTGGCATAGCCATGTCTCCTGTTAGCATAATAAATCAAAGCCTCACACGTTTGCGTAACTTTCAATTTCAAATGCCCAAACCCTTTGGTGTTCCATGAGACCATCCTTAATTGGTCCACGCAGATCTTATCACATATTTTAGGATCTCTTAGTATCAGCCAAGTTTCCTGATAACCAAGACCATGAGAACCTCTCTAGGGTCCCAGGTTTAGACTTGGAAATTACTTTATGGCACAGAGATTAGTTATAGAATAAGAGTTTTAATGTATGAAAAGGTGGAGTCTAGGGTGTGGAAACAAGCGTTAAGCATGCCAAATTGCCTACCAATCTGCACTTAGATTTGGACTGGGATGAACATCACAGGGCTGCCAGCTGGACTGGAGGATCTTGTCCATGTACAGGAAGCTGTTGATTACCTTGGTGGGATACCTATATGAGGATCTTGCCGATGCCCTGAAGCAATCTATTGCCAGATCTCTATCTAATTTCCGAAAACATGCAGAATTGAGTTTAGACAGACAAGACTTATCCCTTAGCGACCTTGTCAGCCATCCCAATGAGGTTAAACAAATATTATTTACATATGACTGGATGGTAACAATAGCAAAGATGGGATGTATAAACTGTATAGGAGTCTGAAACCCTTCAACATGCCTTTGGGGGTTATCCCTAAGTATTTTAAATACATTCCCAACACATACTGGAGCCTTCAATTACTAAGATATGGGCTTAACCAGTTGCCTATGGGTGAAATCTGTGGTATCAGATTCTTATCTGTGGACCCCCAAAAGGTTTGGGATCAAGGCAAAGAATGAGGTGTGTTATGTAGACTAGAGACCGTATTCTGGATCTGGAATGGGGGATAAACACCACATTATTTACATTAGCATTGCACAAAATGCTATGGAAAATGTTGGAGAATCTTATTGAGTTTATCTACTTTATTGATAAAAGTAAAGTAGATGGATTCTATAAGATTATGTCTTTTAGTTCTATGTTTTAACTGTGAAAGGTGGTTCCTAAATGAACCTTTTTTTCTTTTATTTTTTGCAGGAGAGGTCAGAAAGTAAGGTCGGGAGGGAAATGAGGCAAGATGCACCAACCACTAATATGAAGGGGAAGGTGGATAGGAGAAGATGATGCACGTGTGTAGCATCTAAGGTAGGGGGCAGTGTTTCTCATCCTCCTTGATTACAGCTTCAAAAGCACTTTGAAATTGCCCCCCCCCCCCCCTTGCAGAGTGGTGTGTTGCAGTATATACAGAGTACTGTTGTACTGTTGTCCTGGAAATATATGGATCAACAGACTTTTTTATCGCTTGCAAGGTAGCTGATGGGATTTTGTGTCCCATTGAATTAGGCTGTGTGGTTACAGTATTGGTTGAGGAAGATGAGGTAGAGGAGGACAGCCTACTACTTACTGAGAAAGGAACATCCTTTCTAAGAGCACTGCAGTGGTTGGAGTGGGTGTGACAGTGCATGGAAGTGGTCCCATAGGTCTACTGTCCAGGTAGTTGTGACTGAGTACACTCAGTGCATTTCACTTTGGCAGGTTTAGCTTTTAGTACATTCACACATGGTAAAGAACTGCCACACCCATGATTCTATCTGGGTGCTAGAAGTAGGTACTTCCTCTACTTCATCTTCTCGGTCCTCTTCATTGTCTGTGGAAGTAATGTGTTTTTTTTGTTGTGTAGGTCCTCCAGCTGGTGGTGGTAGCGGTGGCTGCTCTTGAGTAGGAGGGATGGCAATAGCTGATGCCATTTTTAAAATTAATAGCAGTTTTGCCATTATTCTTCCAAGTATGTGCTCTGTAATAGATCATGAATGGATAATGATTAAGAATAAATATAGGCGGTGTACAAGGGTAAATTTTGAGCTTGAAAGTTGCTACATCAGTAGAAAGTGCAGTTCCGTATTGTCCGCGAAGCACGGACCCAATCGCGAAGGGCGGACGATGGTCATGTGAGATTGTGCTGAGACTCTGCGATGACGTCAGGCGTTCACGGACGTCGACTGACGTAAAAGCAGTGAAAAAGTTACAAAAAGTATATAGAGGTGTTAAAAATTATGCTAGAAGGTGGGGAATGGCCGAGTTTTAAGGTGAAACTTTGTAAATTGGACAAAAAGGTTGCTATATTGGGGTAAGTATGATATTATAAATTGTAGGAAATTATCATACACTGGTAAAAACCCATGAAATTCACTGAAAAAAGTTTGTTGGGACGTTTTGCTTAAGTTGCACTAATGAAAAAACCTATGATATTCACTGAAAAAACAGTGTTAAAGGGATGTTACAAGTTAAACCGAAAACCCCCCAAAATGTGCCAGTTATGGTAAGCTAAGCAACCATAAACTGTGCCCAAACTGTGCACTGCTAAGAGAAAGGGCCTCATTAGGGGTCCGGCAGAAACCCTGCCAGTGCTACCGGGGGGTTGCCGTGGACCCGTACATATTTACCGGCTCCTGAGTTCCCGGTTCCACCGCGAGATTATAACCCTGACGGCCCGGGAAAGTCAGGTGCTATCCGAGTGGGGACACAGAAGTACTGGCACCATTTCTAATGGTGCCGGTGCTTCCATGACCGCTCTGCCTACCGTGGCCGCTCTACCTGGCAGGGTCAGACCTGATGGGTTGTGGCGGCTCTCACATGCAGACCTGTAATATGCCGGTCCAGAAACAACAGTGCCGGTAAGCTCACCGGCACCCTTGTTTCCAGACTGCAAGGGTCAGAATGAGCCCCTAACACCCAGTACATGAAAGATGACATCACAAATGTCATTGATGACATCACTGATAACATTATATATTAAAATAATTTTCATGAACAATCCCTACAAGGGGTAGTGTTTATAATGTTGGTAACAAGATGTCAGGGGTGATTAAAGAATGTTCTCATCTAAAGAAAACATTATATTCAAGTGTTTTTGTTAATACAGGTACCTAATTGGCAATGGCTGCAGCATGTACCAAAACAGTACAATATTTTTAATTTGGTAATTTCGATAGTAAAACAATAAATGATACCTTATCAAAGTTTTACATAATGTTGAACATTGAATAAATAGCTAACAATTTCAAACTTATGACATACTTGTGTTAGTACAAAAAATACATTAAAAAACAGAGAATGCATACAAATTAGAACCACATATAGGGAAACTAAGGTAAGGAAGAAAGAAACAACAGCACCACAACATGACAATAACATTATAGTTCATTATCATGTGCACAAATTGATTGTGTGTTTGAGGCCCATGTATGTGCACTATGAGGTCAAATTGAATACTATGGAAAAAATGTTAAGAAGACATAAGAAGGTTAATTTATATATATATTAAGCACCTTTTTAATTTTTAAAATTTGTATTGTCAGCAAACAAAAACAAGTGGCCCAATATGTGATGTTATCAGTGATGTCATCAATGACATTTGTTATGTCACCTTTCATGTACTGGTGTTTGTCTCAGTGGTGCAGGTTGGTGGCACAAGTTATGGTTGCTTAGTTTACCATCACTGGCACATTGCTGGGTGTTTTCGGTTTTACGTTGTTCGAAACCTGAAGGTATCTCACTTGCTAGTCCACAGGGATCTGTCATCCAGGTGGCCAGGACATGGCCATCACTATTGGATCAAGTTCCTGGGCGTGGACCATTGGAGGAAGGTCACCTGGATGGGGGGTCTTCGGGGAGTGGAGGTGGGACACTGATGGGTGAGATGCGGTACCCCATTCCCTGTATCACCTTTTCCCCATCCTACCCTGTAGGATATTTAAAAACTCTAACCCGCCCCTTTTCTGACACAAACACTTTCTTACACAGAGTAAGACAACAGACTAACACCAGGGCCATTTACCTGACATGTCCAAATAGAAGGTTCAGGCAGAGTCAGTCAATTAACAGTAACCAGGCACACCTGGTGTCCCTGCATCTTCCCCACTGGGATAAAAGGCAGAGCACGAGAGCACACTATGAGCATGGCCGAACGCATGAGGATGCAGCTATTCCGGATCGGCAGTTCAAGCTGAGGAGAAAGGCGGCGAGCCGTGCAAGGATGAAGAGGAGGGAAGTGCCCTTGCCCTTTTCAACTCAGACCCGCAAAGCCTTAGAAAAGGGAATCACAAGACTGGGGAGTACAGCTGGCGTGTGGTGTGACAAGTGTCAACGGTGCACAGGGGCCTCCCACATTGATAACACAGGCGGTAGGCACGCTGGCTACCATGGTACCGTTCTTGACTCCAGATGCAAGACAAGCCAAAAGACTCAGCAAAATCAGTGAGTCAGAGAAAGCTGATAGCAAACCGAACATTTTTGAGCCCAAGGTTGCATGTGCCAAAATTAGATGAATGCAAGAACTTGGGAACAAAGAACTTGTGTGTGTTTGAAATTTTGGAAAAACCCAGAGAAGGGCCAGCTGCAAAGTGGTCAGGTGCCACAGGAGTGCTCAGTCGAAGGACTCTCGCTGGCCCCTTTTGTGTTGAAACTGCAAGTACCAGAAGGCCCTAGGCAAGGGCCGCTTGAGGTGTCAGATAGAGAATGTTCTGTGATCTGTGGCAAGTGTGAACATGACGGAGGGATGCTGAGAGAAAACTGAGAGAAGGGAACAACTCTTCCTGATAAGATTGCGAATATTGTAAAATAAAGGCAAGTGTGAACCCGACAGAAGGATGCCAAAAGAAAGCTAGTAGAAGGGAACCCACGCTTTCTGATGAAGATGAGCAAATCATGAACTGTGTTAGAATGGATATGTGAACCCAACAGAGGGATTCTAAGGGGAAAGCTAATGAGAATGAATCCTACATTGTGATAAAGCAAAGTGATCTATATATTTGGCAAACAATGAACCCGGCTGAGTGATGCCTGCGAGTTGCAGTGAAGAGTAATAAACCCGTGAACATTGTGTCGACAAGAGTGAACCCGGCTGAGGGTTGCCCATAGTGAGAAGTTGTTTAAAAAGATATTAAGGCTCTTGAATATTGCAAGCTGCATTTCAAAGGCAGCAGTGAACCCGCCAGAGGGAGACCCAAGTTGCAAGTAGGACCCGAGCCCGGCACAAGGAGATTTGAGGGGCAAAGAGAAATCGCCCAAGGTGCAAGATTACCACAGGTACTTTGGTTTGTTTGTTGTTTTGATCCATCAGGCCTTCTAAGGCAAGAGATTTACAGGGTAATTCATAGAATTTCGCAGAAAAGTGTCGCAAGCGGCTGGCGCAGAGTGTCCGCGTGCGATTGTCTGCGCCAGGCACGTGCGCTAAAACCGATTTCCGCGCACAGCATATTCATGGATTTCAGGCTCCAAAACCAGCCGTGGCGCAGAGAATCGCAGCGACCCTGCAGCAGCGCCAGTAACGCCCCCAAGAACGCCCTCGCGCAAGGAAAAGCCATCCAAATCGCTAAATCATCGCAAAGGGCTGCGCTAACCCTGGACCAGTTCACCGGGCTGGCAAACAGCAAACGCCAAGCGGGGAACGCGTATTGCAGGGGTGCGCGGGAAGTTCCACACGCGATAGTCCCAGTGCGAGCAGGGTACGTGTATTTCAGGGGTGCGCGGGAAGTTACACACGCGATTACAGCAGGGTACGTGTATTTCAGGGGTGCGCGGGAAGTTCCACACGCGATTGGCCCAGTGCGAGCAGGGTACGTGTATTTCAGGGGTGCGCGGGAAGTTACACACGCGTTTGGCCCAGTGTGAGCAGGGTACGTGTATTTCAGGGGTGCGCGGGAAGTTACACACGCGATTTCAGCAGGGTACGTGTATTTCAGGGGTGCGCGGGAAGTTCCACACGCGATTGGCCCAGTGCGAGCAGGGTACGTGTATTTCAGGGGTGCGCGGGAAGTTACACACGCGATTGGCCCAGTGCGAGCAGTGTACGTGTATTTCAGGGGTGCGCGGGAAGTTACACACGCGATTGGCCCAGTGTGAGCAGGGTACGTGTATTTCAGGGGTGCGCGGGAAGTTACACACGCGATTTCAGCAGGGTACGTGTATTTCAGGGGTGCGCGGGAAGTTCCACACGCGATTGGCCCAGTGTGAGCAGGGTACGTGTATTTCAGGGGTGCGCGGGAAGTTACACACGCGATTGGGCCAGTGCGAGCAAGGCATGTGTATTACAGGGGTGCGCGGGAAGTTCCACACGCGAGAGTCCCAGTGCGAGCAGGGTACGTGTATTTCAGGGGTGCGCGGGAAGTCCCACACGCCATTTCAGCAGGGTACGTGTATTTCAGGGGTTCTGGGGAGTACCACACGTGAATTGGCCGTGTGGGCCCTCCCAGGTGTACGCTCCACAACCTCCACTACCCTGCACCCATGGTCATGTCCCGCAGGCAGCCCATCCACCATGGGCATGCCCCTCAGCCAACCCACATGTCACCTTGCACTACTGATCAACAATGCATGTCTACCACCACCCCCACCCCCCTGCCACCATGGGCATCCTCCACCAGGCCCCCACTCATGTCTCCCACCACCCCCACCCCCCAGCAGTGCAGGGGCAGCCTCCACCAGGCCCCCACTCATGTCTACCACCACCCCCACCCCCCAGCAGTGCAGGGGCAGCCTCCACCAGGCCCCCACTCATGTCTCCCACCACCCCCACACCCCAGCAGTGCAGGGGCAGCCTCCACCAGGCCCCCACTCATGTCTCCAACCACCCCCACCCCCCAGCCACCAGGGTCACCCTCCACCAGGCCCCCACTCATGTCTCCCACCACCCCCACCCCCCTGCCACCATGGGCAGACTCCACCAGGCCCCCACTCATGTCTCCCACCACCCCCACCCCCCAGCAGTGCAGGGGCAGCCTCCACCAGGCCCCCACTCATGTCTACCACCACCCCCACACCCCAGCAGTGCAGGGCCAGCCTCCACCAGGCCCCCACTCATGTCACCCACCACCCCCACCCCCCTGCCACCATGGGCAGACCACACCAGGCCCCCACTCATGTCTCCCACCACCCCCACCCCCCAGGGTCACCCTCCACCAGGCCCCCACTCATGTCTCCCACCACATGAGTGGGGGCCTGGTGGAGTCTGCCCATGGTGGCAGGGGGGTGGGGGTGGTGGGTGACATGGGTGGGGGCCTGGTGGAGGGTGACCCTGGTGGCAGGGGGGTGGGGGTGCAGGGGGACATGGGTGGGGGCCTGGTGGAGGCTGCCCCTGCACTGCTGGGGTGTGGGGGTCGTGGTAGACATGAGTGGGGGCCTGGTGGAGGCTGCCCCTGCACTGCTGGGGGGTGGGGGTGGTGGGAGACATGAGTGGGGGCCTGGTGGAGTCTGCCCATGGTGGCAGGGGGGTGGGGGTGGTGGGTGACATGAGTGGGGGCCTGGTGTAGTCTGCCCATGGTGGCAGGGGGGTGGGGGTGGTGGGAGACATGAGTGGGGGCCTGGTGGAGGATGCCCATGGTGGCAGGGGGGTGGGGGTGCAGGGGGACATGAGTGGGGGCCTGGTGGAGGGTGACCCTGGTGGCAGGGGGGTGGGGGTGGTGGGAGACATGAGTGGGGGCCTGGTGGAGGATGCCCATGGTGGCAGGGGGGTGGGGGTGCAGGGGGACATGAGTGGGGGCCTGGTGGAGGCTGCCCCTGCACTGCTGGGGTGCAGGGGTGGTGGGTGACATGAGTGGGGGCCTGGTGGAGGATGACCCTGGTGGCAGGGGGGTGGGGGTGGTGGGAGACATGAGTGGGGGCCTGGTGGAGGATGCCCATGGTGGCAGGGGGGTGGGGGTGCAGGGGGACATGAGTGGGGGCCTGCTGGAGGCTGCCCCTGCACTGCTGGGGGGTGGGGGTGGTGGGAGACATGGGTGGGGGCCTGGTGGAGGCAGCCCCTGCACTGCTGGGGGGTGGGGGTGGTGGGAGACATGAGTGGGGGCCTGGTGGAGGCTGACCCTGGTGGCTGGGGGGTGGGGGTGGTGGGAGACATGAGTGGGGGCCTGGTGGAGTCTGTCCATGGTGGCAGGGGGGTGGGGGTGGTGGGTGACATGAGTGGGGGCCTGGTGGAGTCTGTCCATGGTGGCAGGGGGGTGGGGGTGGTGGGAGACATGAGTGGGGCCTGGTGGAGGATGCCCATGGTGGCAAGGGGGTGGGGGTGGTGGTAGACATGCATTGTTGATCAGTAGTGCAAGGTGACATGTGGGTTGGCTGGGGGGCATGCCCATGGTGGATGGGCTGCCTGCGGGACATGAGCATGGGTGCAGGGTAGTCCCCCGTGGTGTGTGCTGCCTGCAGGGTCCGTGGAGGTTGTGGAGCGTTCCCCTGGGAGGGCCCACACGGCCAATTCACGTGTGGTACTCCCCAGAACCCCTGAAATACACGTACCCTGCTGAAATGGCGTGTGGGACTTCCCGCGCACCGCTGAAATACACGTACCCTGCTCGCACTGGGACTCTCGCATGTGGAACTTTACGTGCACCCCTGAAATACACGTACCCTGCTCGCACTGGGCCAATCGCGTGTGTAACTTCCCGCGCACCCCTGAAATACACGTACCCTGCTCGCACTGGGCCAATCGCGTGTGTAACTTCCCGCGCACCCCTGAAATACACGTACCCTGCTCGCACTGGGCCAATCGCGTGTGTAACTTCCCGCGCACCCCTGAAATACACGTACCCTGCTCGCACTGGGCCAATCGCGTGTGTAACTTCCCGCGCACCCCTGAAATACACGTACCCTGCTCGCACTGGGCCAATCGCGTGTGGAACTTCCCGCGCACCCCTGAAATACACGTACCCTGCTGAAATCGCGTGTGTAACTTCCCGCGCACCCCTGAAATACACATACCCTGCTCGCACTGGGCCAATCGCGTGTGTAACTTCCCGCGCACCCCTGAAATACACGTACCCTGCTGAAATCGCGTGTGGAACTTCCCGCGCACCCCTGAAATACACGTACCCTGCTGAAATTGCGTGTGTAACTTCCCGCGCACCCCTGAAATACACCCCTGAAATACACGTACCCTGCTCGCACTGGGCCAATCGCGTGTGGAACTTCCCGCGTACCCCTGAAATACACGTACCCTGCTGAAATCGCGTGTGTAACTTCCCGCGCACCCCTGAAATACATGTACCCTGCTCGCACTGGGCCAATCGCGTGTGGAACTTCCCGCGCACCCCTGAAATCCACGTACCCTGCTGTAATCGCGTGTGTAACTTCCCGCGCACCCCTGAAATACACGTACCCTGCTCGCACTGGCCCAATCGCATGTGGAACTTCCCGCGCACCCCTGAAATACACGTACCCTGCTGTAATCGCGTGTGGAACTTCCCGCGCACCCCGGTATACACGCACACGTATTTTTTTTCAGCGGGTGTCCGTGTTTGTGGGTACCCCTTTGCACGTCATTTGTCCTGGAGGGCCACAGTATAGGACATTCATCATGGCAGTATATAGGTGCTATTTGTTGGCGCACCTTTTGGCGCACATTTCTTACAGCCGCAGAGACGCTACCGCCTGCTTTCTTGTGGCGGTCGTGTTTGTACCTGTGCGCTGGTTTGAGCGTGCGCTTTTTTGGCCTATTCTATTCCATGAATACGTGTTGTAGGCGAGTGTGTGGGCGTTCCGCGCACTTGTGCCCTGTACTTCCCCCCGTGACGCCCACGTTTTGGCAAGTTGTTCCCCATTCCGAGTGTTACGCCCGTGTTCCGCCTACTTTTGTTGCGTGCGCCGCGCTATGTGCGAATTTCGCTGTGGCCTGTGCGATTTTCGCTGTGACCTGGCGCACGCTGTTAGATGGCCTGTGCGCCAACGTGCGCCGCGCTATTTTTTATCGCACATCCGCTGGTTTTCTCGCACACGGACTTCCATGAATCGATGTGCGCTGCTTTTCGTGCGATTTTCGCACTTGCACTGCGATTTTCGCTATTCCACTGCGATTCGCACGTTTTTGGCCACTTGCGCCGCGCTAATTATTCCATGAATCGGCCTGTTAGCTTGCTCCCATCTTAGATGTAGGATTAGATTAGGTGTTTATCTCACCAATTATAAAGTTCAATAAATATCCCTGAACTGTGATCACTTGTGTCTGTCTTTAATGTTGCCACCATGAGTTCCTTACAACGTGTAACCCTAAAGTCCCTTTAACAAAGTTTTTTCATTGAATACATTACATAGCCGGTGGTAGTGGCCCTGTTGTAATGGTTAAGTTGCTCAACCCATAGGAAGAGCACTTTTCTGGCTTATAACATCACCCTGCCTGGACAAATCCTCACAAAGCTTTTCAACAAAAGTATATGGCCCCGTCAGATTGATCCTGCGAGGTTTGGTGGGGTTTTGTTGTGTGGTTTTTTCTATAGACGTAATGGAAAAAGAATTTTGCTCAAGCCTACAGCCCAAACTGCTGGACAGATTTTTACCGAATTTGCAGACTGGTGGCTTGTTCCTGAAAGGGTGCTTTTGTAAATTTGGTGTAAATCCATCCAGTAGTGTTTTTTTTAAATAATGGGCCGAAAGTAGGTAAACAAAAATTCTGATATCTGGGTTCGGTCTGCAGATCCACTTCCCCATTCAGTCCGCGGACAGGCCTCTGATTGGTCCAGGGGCTAACTTGAATTCTGCAGACATCAGACATGCCCATGATTGGATGATGACGATAATCAGTAAGGTTATGAACACTTTCTTATAGTTCTGCTGTTTTTTTCTTACTGTACTTTCGCTTTATATGCTCATATATGTATACATTCTACTCACACTACTTTCCTTAGGGTCCAGTCACATAACATGATACATATACATAGGGGAAGTAGCAGCCTTGAAACAGAGCAATAATTTCTGTGCATGAAGATATTCAGTTATGTTATGAACACTTTCTGGAAGTACTGCTGCTTTTGTGCTTACTTCACTTTCCCTGTATATGCTCATATTTGTATGCATTGTGGTTTCTTTATGTTTTGTCTGTAGTAATGCAATTATATAATAAGTGGGTTTTATTAGCTACTTATTACATGCTTCACAGTATGCAAAATGCTAATCCAAAAGCATTTATCATTTCACTATTCAACATAGCAAGATTATGAATATTGCACCTCCATCGTGTATACTGCACACAATGCCTATGTTTCTACATGAGTAGGTTCCTAAACTGGAAAGAACTGTATAATACAATGCTACTTATATCAATGCATTCCTTAATGCACAAAGTACCTCATGATATGTATTCCAATGATCAACATTATAATAAGAATCCCTTGTAGAGAACTTTCATGACAAGTAAATGCACATGTGATGTCATAAGTGATGTCATCAATAGCATGTGTGATGTCATCTTTGATGTCATGGGTGTTAGTCTTACCAGTGCACGGTAGTGGCGTGAGTTATGGTTGCTTAACTTACCATAACTGCCGAATTTCTGGGGGTTTTCGGTTTTACTTGTAATAATCAATTGTGTATAGGCGCGTTATAAATGCCATATCATATCATATCATATCATATCATATCATATCATAGGTTGTTATTAGTGCAAACTAACTATAATGTACCTTTAAAAAAGTTTTTGCACTGAATTTGATAGGTTTTTTCCTAGGTTAACTCAACCATAACATTCCTTTAACTACGTTGTTTCACTGAATTTCATAGGTTTTTACCAGGATACCCTTATTTCTATACATGTACCATACAACATACAGAACCCCCTGGCCCCATGCTGGTAACCACAGGGTCTGCGGACTCTATGAATGTCCGCGGACCGTGGGCAGCATCCACACTGCCCAAAAGTTCAGGTGTTCTCTTACCTTGTTGTATCGTGTACCGAAGGCACTCAATGTGTTGAAATAGCAACACATGAGTAAATTGCAAAGGAAGTAGGTGTACAAACTCTATACTTAAGAAAGCAACAGTGCAAATGCATAGGGTATGCAACATAATGGAAAACACCAATAACAAAAACCAACTGTGCTTCCAACAGTACTACTTCAGTGCTGCTTTATACAGAAACTAAAAAACAACTGTCAGCAGGAAAAGGATAAAGTACTGACAGCACAACTAAACTACAACGTGGTAAGTGCACTTCATTGTTTTCTATAAATGCGCAGTTTGTTCAATGTGCAATACTGAAAAATAACTTTTCTTTTTTTACACAGAAATGGCAAGCACCCTTGAGTGGCTTGAAGAGAATTTTCCTTGGGATGAAATGAGTGAAGACAGTAACAGTATTTGTACATATTACCGTGTAAGAAGTAAGACAATTAATGCACATTGCTTCACATGCAACAGACGCATATTTTCTTCTTTAACAGTACATACAGGAAAAGCATGGAATGGCCCAGAAGCAGCAGCTCCTCCGCCAGTCCATGACCACATAGAACACCAAAGTAAGACTGTACAAAATAAATTAGTAAGCCTGGAGGCAATAATTGACCAATTAATGAACACTTTTGCGGACTTGAAAGATTTTGTGCAGAGACATATAATGGAAAATATTAAATATCACTGCCCCACCTGCACTTGTACACCTCCCCATGTCCCAGCCAACCATCCACACGAATTCCCTGTAACCAAAGACTTTATGATGAGACCTCAATCCCTTCCTCCCCTGATATACAACCTGTGAAAACCCCAATTCCCCTTTATATGTCTCCATTTCTGCTACCCCTTCCCTTTCCTAATCGTGTGTATTTATGTATGAAAGAAAATTCTATATGTATACTGTTGCTCTGTGTGTGTTTTCTTTTTTAAAAAGCCTGTTAAAAGCCAGCGTAACGCACGATAATCAAAATTGAGGTGTCCTACGGACACCGCCTCTGTCTGGGCTGTTCACAATCAAAATTGAGCTGTCCATAGAACACTGTGCCTGTCCGCAAGTCCGCAAAGTTGTGACGCACCTTTAGTTAGTACAGGGATCACACGCCTGTCCGCCAGACAACTGGGCGCATGCGTATCTCAGCCCCTTGGGTCTTGCGAACACCGTCCCTGTCCGGCATGTCTGCAAAAAGTGGTGATGTAATTTCATTAGTTCAGGGAGTGCACCCATGTCTGGCGGATACTTGGATGCATGCGCATCTCATCTCATGGCTCCTGCGAACATCGCCCCTGTCTGGCATGTCTTTAAAGTGATGACGTACCTTGATTAGTTCGGGGATCCCACCCATGTCTGGTGGACACCTGGGCGCATACGCATTCCTACCTCCTGGGTCCTACGAACACTGCACCTGTTCGGTAATGTCCGCCGCACATGTGTCACATTTTTTATTAGTTTGGGGAGCCCAAACCTGTCCGTAGGACACCTATGCACATGCGCACACCGCATCCCGCGCAATAGGTGTCCTAAGGACAGCCGTCCCATTCGCAAAAGTCCTTAAAGTCACCATGTGACTGCACCCACGCTGAGCATATGCCCTTATTCACGAACATCGGCTGGGCCCCCAGACAGCAAAAAGAGCTTTTTTGAGCAATCCAAGGTGTTCTACTGTGAAACTTCACCATTGCAGAGGTCCCAGACCATGCCTGTGACGATCTGGACATTTTTTGGAACTTTTTGAGCCCAGCTTGGGGTTCGAAGTGTCCGTGGACCGTGGGACTGTCTGCGCGAAGTGCTCAACAGCACCCTTATAAAGGACACACCCCAGAGCTGCTCCTCATTCTGCTTTTGGATTTCTAAGACAGAGCACGGCTTGTGATTGGGCACTTGCTGTCATTGGCTGCCATTGCTGTCATTGCTGAGTTATTTGTATTGCTATTGCTCACCAGGATTACTGCTACAGGTTACTGTTTAGCTACTTCACATTTCTGTGTTCCTGCTGTTCCTGGTTCCTGATTCTTAATATCTTTGATGATGGCATCCAAGGCTGCTCCTGCTGCTACTGCCTTTCCCTCAGCAGTACCCCCACCCTCACTCTCACCACCAACTTTCCAAGGGCCTGGGGCGGGGAACAGGCATGGTGATGTAGAGAGGGATCAAGAAGAGGATGGTGATAACCTAGAGGAAGTCCCCATTGCCGCCTTTGGAGATGTGGCCAAAGCTTGTGCAAACAAGGTGAATTGCACTGAGTGCCAGATGGTGCTCAGTCGAGACAAACCAGGCTTGTACAGCTACGACACCACCTCCATGCAGCTACACCTAAGGTCAAACCACAAGGTGGCAGTTTGGAGGGTCGTCCCCTTCGAACAAGGCAGTATGTTGAATTCCTCTGCAGCATTCTCTGTATCTGTTCCTGTCACCACAAGGGACACTCCTGTGGGCAGTGGATCCCGGCACCAGCCTTGCAAGCCATACACACCGCAGCACACCCTTACCTTTCGAGGGTCACTGTATTGTGCATGTACTGCAACACAGTACTCTGCAGGGGGGAGCAATTTCAAAGTGCTTTCGAGGCTACAGTCCGGGCGCATGAGAAAAACTGCCACCTACCTAGGTGAGGACCACCCAACATCTTCCTCTCTCCAATTACCCTTTCTTATCCCTGTAGTTGGTGGCCCTTCCCTACCCTCCCTTCCCTTCCTTTCCTTGTGTCTCATGTATAAAAACACCAAAAAAAGTACAAACAACAAAACCCCCCAAAAAAAGGTTCTAAATAGAATTGCCAATGAAATCATGAAGGCCCCTACACAGCCTGTAAAGTCTGTGGACAGAACGGTATTCCGTGGACTTCTAGAAAATGTAGGGGGTGGCACCATCAAAGGCATTGCACTCTTTTCCGGGACTACAAAGTGGTGGCTCTGAAGGATTGAAGTGGCCAACACTTACTGGAAAATGCTTGCTATTCTTGCAAAAAGGGCTGCAGTGCATTTTGGCTGTTTCGAAGAAAAAGCTGATTGCTCGCATAAGTAAGTCTCCATCTCTGCAAAAAATGTTCGTGCTATGAAAAGTAATATTTCCATTCTGGAAAGAGTACATGCCAACATCTCTCAAAAAGGTGCAAACAGCATTGTTGACATTGTGCCATGCTTCCTCCATTTGCAGAGCAAATGAAGAAGAACGCAAACACATCTGTCTCTGGGCAATGCGAGAAAACATTACTCAGGAGTTTGGAAACATGTCCATGACTTTCCCAAGTGCCTCCTTCATCACAAACAGCAGAGAGATTCCGTTAACATGTCCTAAACTGTTCCCTCCACAATTTTTAATAATCATGTCTGGATGATGGTGCATCACCAAAAGTGGCACAAAGAGAAACCAAATTCAGCCACTTCATTCCACGCGCCCAATACCAGTGGACATCCACATGATGGAATCCAAGATGTGCAGCCACTTCACAGTGCTCTGCATGCACCTGCAACCAATATATCCAGGAGTCCCCAAAAATCCATACACTCTGCCTCCTGAAAGACAAAGCCATAACAATAGTCATTTGGACTCCTCTCAGCAAACGGAACTACTTCTGCCATAGTCTCTCCTTGCACACCACACCCAGGAAAACTTATTGACCAATCCCCTGGCCTCCACAGTCCCATTTCCATGCCTGCCATCCTCAAAAGCTGCGGATGTGGCACGTGCGAACCGTGAACTACAGCGGTGTCTGAGGACATATCGTGCAGTGCACAGGGGTGGGGGAACACATTTCAACCAGGGTAAGGTATTTCTTCTTTAGTGGTGGCTCTGATATATTTGCTTAAAAAAACTTTTATTTTCTATGTTTTTTTTGTTTTTTTTGTATCTTCCTTTCCTCCTCATATCAGACTCTTAACAGCATCCCTCAGATTCCGGAAAAAGAGCATTTCCCAAATGGACAACACAACTCCATCATATAACTATACCCATGCCTTTATTTACAAGATGCCTTCCAAAATTTTGCTGGGGATTAAACACCTTTGGTTTCTCCATTACTGCTGTTGGAATTATTTCCGAAAACACCACCTTTGCACATGGGAAAATTGTGCTTAGTCAGTCCACAAAGAACTTCAAAACAGGAATCAAACTTGGGGCAGTAATGTACACAAAATATTCTCCTCCACAGTGCACCAACAAGATGTCTGGACCACCAAAAGTAGACACATTTCTACAAAGAGAAACCAGTTCCCCCAAATTGTGTCCAGGCACATTCCACCACAAAACCTCCATGCCTGGAAAACCAAAATCTGCAGAAACACCTCTTGATTTTGCATACCTCTCCAGATCAGCAACACACCTATCACCAAGGACACAGGCACAATATCCTGCCATTTTCACCATACAACACAGCAATGAAAAAAGTATGACCCTCCCCTCCTGTAAAGCAACCCCTTAACACGTGATTGGATAATCACCATAGTACACTCCCATTTCCATGACAAGCATGCTGACAAGCCGCGGATGCAGCACGTGTGATCTGCAGACTAACGCGGAGTCTGCGGATTTCATAAGAAACAGGCAGCCCTTCTTCCCTTTCCAATTCACTCTCTGCACCACTTCCTCATTGGCTACTTTTAAGCACTCACGCAACCACCCATCAATCACATACAAAAACTCTACATCTAACTACTGTGATCAAAGATGATCACTTTATATGTACTATTCAGCACTCTGAGTACAAGTATCTTGTGATTGAAAAGCACC
This sequence comes from Ambystoma mexicanum, assembly GCF_040938575.1. Lineage (NCBI taxonomy): Eukaryota > Metazoa > Chordata > Amphibia > Caudata > Ambystomatidae > Ambystoma > Ambystoma mexicanum. Next base: position 1,550,226,275 of record NC_090929.1, read on the forward strand.
TCCAGCTAAAAGTACTGCAAAACTATCCAAGATGACTGCTTCCAGATTCATCCAAATCTCCATCCATCAACACAAACTACAGGTATGAATATTTTTTGTAAAGTACATTTTTCAACTATTTTATAAATGCCTGTGTACTTGGTATCTGCCACTTACCCTGCATAACCTATTCAAAAAGCATACCGCCATTTGCCCCATCACCTATCATCAAGTAGCACTTAAAATGCTACGTGCTTTGAAAGTTTTCATTTACCCATATCACCCATTGTAATGTGCAAACTGTTATTTTCATCTTTCCTTCTGTCATGTTTACAACCACTTCCCCCACTAACACACCTGCTATAAAATTCCTAGAATGCACACAGAAAAGGAAAACTGCAAGTGTCTTACCAAAACATAGCAAGTTCATAGATTGCATGCGTATGAACAGGGTGCCTGCCACTTACCTTGCACAGTTCACAGAATGCACCATTACTTAAAAAGCAAAAACATGCATGTGCAAATTGAGAACAGTGCCATTTGTAAATGTAGATAAATAAATCAAACAACTGAAATTATTTCTCCACTCACATAGCAAGCATCTATGTGTGGAAAGGTTAATGCAATTCCACACATGGACACATTCTCCTTTCCATTCTGTACATCTTTCCAAGCCTTTTTCTCACCTACTATAACTTGCATTAACCCATTTCAAACTAAATAGTGCTACAGCAACACACGTACTTGCATAAGTGCACCTCATAGCGCAAACGTATTAATTAAACCACTGACCCCCTTAGCTATGATGTTAATGCTCCCAAGTCGCCATTCATATACAAAGCTGTCCAATTTCACACACACACTAACTCTTCCTGCCAACACATCCTCCTACAATTTTAAAGGATAGTTCCGGGACTTTTTTTTTATTGTCCCTACGGTTCGGCCATGTGTTTTTAAGCATAAATCGGTTGATCGTAGAAAACTTTCCTACGGACCTTACCCGACTTTTCGTCCATTAACGCACTCGAAATCAGCCGCCATTTTCTGATAATCCTATCATTTCCCCCCATCGACCTGGCTCACCTGCTTTTGCGGCACTAAATCAAATCCCCCGCCCCTGAGCCTGACATCAGCAGACGCGTACCGCCCATTTCCCAACGCCAAAGCATGTTTCGTGTCAACAATCGCTGCGCCTCAGCTAATGAAGTGTCGCCATGGAAATGGCAGGACGCCTCTTTCCTCAATAAGTATAAACACACCATTTCACAACACACAGCAGCAGATTTTCGATTCCATTACTCTCTCTGTGTTACTTTGAGTATTCTGTGACTCGTTTCTGTGCTCTGGTCAGCTACCTTCGCCGCTTCTAGGCCTTGTCAACACCTGTACCATCTCTGTAAATTATTTTACTTTCTTTACCACACAATGGCTACAATAATGCCGTATATGTACGAGCCCGAGTACACCGAGGAAGAACTACTGGAAAGGCAAGCACGCGAAAACGATGGGGATTCGGACGGCAGTTGGGAGGACCAGTCAACGGATGAAGAGCCTGGACCATGTCGCATGGACGACATCTCCACCTGGTGCACGTGCAATCGGTGCGAGCTAATGCCAACTGAGGAGGAGAACTGCTGCTGCCGTGAAAATTCCGGGTGCTTGGCCTACATTTCGGAAGGCGAGCCAAGTCCGCAATGCATCACCGAGCTGCCAGAGTTCAGGGAAGCCTGCCTCTCACGGACCGTGTTGAGGATGATGATGGTGCTTATGCACGAACTTCGCGGCACTGTTCGTCCGCGTAATCCGAGTAACGAGTAAGTATACTCTGGTTGTGATGTCAGTGATGCCACTACTATTTCATGGTCGTCTCCCACATATAAAATTACATCTATTTATCATTCGAATGCATGTAAATTGGTTGCATATTGTGCATTTTCTAGATAGAATTTTTTTCAAAGCAGAATGACATTTTTTACCTGAATCGACAGTGATAAGAAAGTTTTGTCATTTTAATACAGTTTGCATCTTTCATTTTCACAGGTGGTACAGGCTGGTGGCCTATCGTTGCTTCACTTGGTGGCTTCACGGGAGGCTCGGACACCGCGTTCGGAGAGTAATACCTGCCTGTGCGGTACTTGCCATTAGACAACATTTCCCCAGCGACAGTGGACAATACCGCGGATTTTCTCTGGATGTGCTGCAACCGGAACTTTACAATGTGTAATGTTTATTATTTATGTTCAATTGAAATTAAGATCTAAAATAAAACCCAACATATATTTTAACAATGGTTGTTTTGATTTTTTAAATGAATCTAGCGTGTCTCCATTGAATAGTCTTCCTGTGCCTTGTCTTGTCACACCACATGTCTCCGGCCAGCATCCTCCCTCACGCTGGCCGCCCACCTTCAATCCACATAACCGTTGAACCCATATGCAGCAGACATACATATGTTATTTTGCGGGTTGGCATCAAGCCTCCCGGCCTTGCCTCCTCCCCCAAAAATACTTACCACACCACTTTGTTCAAGCGTTGGCAATAAAAGGCTGTTGGATTTTATTGATACAAAACATGGTTATAGGTAAATAATCAATATGGTTGATCATAATAAATCATCCTTTTGGGCACCGGGTACAGAGTTGACCCCCTCTGGCCCGTGCCGCCTTGCCACCACAGGCCAGCCTGCTGCTGACTAACTGCCTAGGCATCCAGGGTCTCCAGGGTGAACTGCACCCATATATTCTCCTGGGAGGGTGAGGTATTTATAAACTCACCCCCCTGCCTTCCATGTACTAGATCCTGCAGCCTGCCTCTTACATGCAGTTAGATGGCCTCTCCTTGGTGAGGCCCTGCGGCAAACGAGTCTTGTCTGCACGACCACCGCCCCAATCCATCCCCCCCACCCTATCAAAGGCAGTTCGCACCAGGGTACTTGCGCTGGCAAGTGGAGCTGTCAGGGAGCGATAAAGGCCAAGAGGTGCCAAAGACCATGTACACTTCAAAGTGGTCTATAGAGCATGGGTTGCTGTTCCCATGTCTACCTCCAGACCCTGTGTCTCCTGCCAAGCATCCCCCCTCACGCTGGATGCCCCCCTGCAATCCACATAAGTGTGTCTCCATTCACGAGTCTTCCTGTGTCTTGTCTGCACGACCACCGCCCCAATCCACCCCCCCGCCCTATCAAAGGCAGTTCGCACCGGGGTACTTGTGCTGGCAAGTGGAGCTGTCAGGGAGCGATAAAGGCCAAGAGGTGCCAAAGACCATGTACACTTCAAAGTGGTCTATAGAGCATGGGTTGTTGTTCCCATGTCTACCTCCAGACCCCGTGTCTCCTGCCAAGCATCCCCCCTCACGCTGGACGCCCCCCTGCAAACCGCATAATGCCATGACATATACACGTCATTCATTCACAAACACACCCCTGTTTTGAATTCTTTATAACCCACTTCATATTTCTAATGAGAACTTCTTTGCGCTTTGCTAGTCATCCCGTGAAGGTGCTGGTTCTTTATAACCCACTTCATATTTCTAATGAGAACTTCTTTGCGCTTTGCTAGTCATCCCGTGAAGGTGCTGGTTATCTGCTCTTCGTCTCTGTGAACTTCCGTGACCACTTCGAGCAAACTCGTCAGTTTGCAACCTGTGAACTGCTCCCTGTTCTACGACAAGAAACTACTCTGATCCCTGCATCTAACTGTTTGTTCGTCAAGGTAAGGCCATGTACCATAATCATTTTGCGTCCAATTTCTTTTCGTTCAAGACAGTACATGCAAGGAACTAGTCACATGTTCTGAGTTTAGTCAAATTATTTTTCTATTTTTTTTAAGTTATTCAAATACTTATCCGCATGTGAATAACGTGTATAGTTCCAAGAACCAAAACGAACCTTGCATTGAACCTTTTATGTGTCATTTAATTTTTTAACACATTGGTATTCATATAGAATTGTTGATCTTTACTTTTCAGAACTTTCCACAATGCCTGCCTGTTCCATTGGCGGTTGCCCTTCGAAGACCCATAAAAAATCTGAAGGTACTATAATGCATGTTTTCCCTAAGACAATAGATCAGATAAGAGAATGGGTCCGATATTGCGGATATCCACCGTCTGAGCTTGAAAGTAGAGTCCTAGAAGTCTTTGCGGACAAGAGGGGTGATCGATACCGCATCTGCAGCAGGCACTTTAGCTCAGACATGTACTCCACATCATTGCTAATAAAGAAGAACACACCGCGAGCGAAGCGAAAATTGCTCTCAACCGCTATTCCCACTCTATTCGTCCACATCCCTCCACTGGTGAGTCAAGTTTACGTATTTATCTCTCGGCCTTGCGGTAGTGTGTAGCATTAGCTAACAATAATTTCCCCATTTATGTATCCACTCAATATGAAGGCGGAAGATTCTCCATCCGTGTCGTTATTGCAGTCATCAGCCACTTCAAGCGCCTATCGGGTAATCTTACTTAGCTATTCTGCCACTGACTTGTTTTAGGCATGTAAATCAATAGTTTTAATTTATCGTGTAATTATTTTACCTAATGGTACATCCTTGTACTCGTCCTCTAGTCTTTGTTTTCAGTTTCCAAAATAATGCAAGTACTGTCTTTCAGGGAGATGCTGAGGAGTCCAACGCATTGACGACAACCGTTGATGTCACTCAGATGCTCGAGGTACGTTTCCGGACAGTTCCATCGATGGAGATCATCAGATCTTGCATTCTTGTAGCGTGATTGTTACACACAATGTTTCTTTCGTTTTTAGCCATTGATATGTCCTTCTGTCGTCGCCCTCCTATGTGTCTTCTTTTTTCAATATTGTGTTCATTACTAATGAAAGTCCTATGTTTCAGGGATTCGATGGAGCATTAGTCCAAGAAGAAGGGGGAGCATGCAGTTACGGGTCGGCGCAACAGCTTGCAGAAGTGTGCACCGCAGTTACATCGTCCCTTGATGTTCTTATGCATTTCGAGGTATGGATACTGACAGTTCGATCAAGCGAAATCATATGACGTGATTACATCCGCTACACTTCCTTCTTTATTAACGCAAGTACTATGTTTCAGGGAGATGACGGAGCTTCTTCTACAAGAACATCACCCCTAGTAGTTGATGCAGATCTCTGGGTGGTGACACTTCCAACGATCGAGCAAATCGAATCATATTTAGATATCCATTATATATTTTAGACAACTGATCATTTGTGCAGGTCTATTTAGATGAGCCGTTGACGCCTGCACAAAGTTTATGTTCTTTTTAACAAAATAGAAAACCATACTAATGCAATTACTGTGTTTCAGGGAGTTGCTCAAGCGTCATCTTCAATAATATCATCAATGGAAGTCTATGAGGAGCCTGAGGTATGGATCTTGACAGTTCCATCTAACTAGATCAACAATGCGTGAATAATTGTCGTTTGAATGTTCTACACAAAGCGTTCATTCGTGTTTTGCTATTGAGATGTACGTGGGTATTGGTCCCCAAGTACATTTTGTGTTTTCAATATTATTATACATACTAATGAAAGTTCTATGTTTCAGGGAGTCGATGGAGCGTCAGTGCATGATGAATGTGCTTATCATGAAAATATAGTTGTTGCAGCGCAAGAGGAAGTGGAGACATGCACACACGAGTCGGAGCAACAGCGTCCTGATGTTGAAGTTCGAGGCAAGAAAGTTTCAAAGAAAAGAAAGCAAAAGAAGGTAAGTGTCCTGGTCACTATATTATGTTGTTTTTCACTGTTAATAGTTCAATACTGTAAGTTGTGTTTAAACTGAACATCCCTTTTCCAATCTGTCCTCTAGTTGCGAGTGGGTGTACGAACTAGATCTACACAGACAGTGAAGCGAACGAGAGATGTTGCTTGTCAAACCTTTTGGCAGGGACTTGAGACTGGAGATGCATCGTGCCAATGGGAAGAATATGAAGTGATTGACAACGGAGCTATACCACCACCAGCCATTGATAGTGAATGTCCTCCTGGTAGTTCGGATGCAGTCGGAGATCAATTCACAGAATCCACACCTGCAAAAACTAAGACCGCGAGAAAGTTGAAGAAATTGTTTTATTCACCCATCGCCGGAGAAGGAACAGATGTTGCAATGGAAGAGAATGAAGTGGACGACAATGAAACACCATCAATATCACTGAAAATAGCGGAAGACGATATCAGAGATTCTACCTTTCATGTGAGTGACATGTCCTCAACGTTACAGGCCGAACCAGCTGGGATGCAAAGTGACAGTATAAGGAAAGAGGCCAAATTCATTGTATTCGATAGTTGTTTGATTGATATTATTATTAGGATGAAATGTGGGCATTCGGTTGGTGGGGAAGTATGTGGGGAGCCATTGATAAATGTGACTCGTGCAATTCGAGGCACTAACCTTAAAATACATGCCACCTGTACAAAATATCATCCTTTCTCATGGTCTGCACAACCCATGCTGGGGCAACTGCCAGCAGGCAATCTACTTTGTGCAGCGGCCGCACTTTTTAGTGGTTCAAGTTTTAAAAAGTTAGAGTCTTTCTTTCAGTTTGTGGGAATCCATTTCATTGCGAAAACTCAGTTCTACAAATACCAAAACCGATTATCTATTTCCAGCCATTAGCGAAGCTTGGAGAATGGAAAAAATGTCTATTGATAGTACATTCGCGGGCAAACGGTTCAGGCTAGCCGGTGATGGACAGTGCGACAGCCCAGGATTTTCAGCCAAGTACTGCACCTACCACTTTCAGGACATGGAAAGTAAGAAAATTGTGAGTTCGGTGGTCGTGCAGGTGTCACAAAGTACATCCTCAGTGGCCATGGAGAAAGTTGGCTTTGTAGCATCATTGCAAGAACTACAATCGCGGGGAATGGTGATCGACCTGATAGCCACGGACAGACACGTTTTAATTGCCAAGACAATGAGAGAAGAGTACAAAAATATAAATCACCAATTTGACGTTTGGCATCTTGCAAAAACAATCAATAAAAAAATGTCGGCTGCAGGTTAAAAAAAAGATATGCAAGGTATTTCACAGTGGTCCAAGTCAATCACCAACCATCTTTGGTGGAGCTCAAAAACATGTGGAGGGTCGTTGGAAATTCTACTGGAAAAATGGCGGTCAGTAATGCTACACTGTAGCAACGTTCACCGCTGGACCACAAACCAACATTTCCACAATTGTGAACATGGCCATTTGTCCACAGAGGAGGCACAGAAGAAGAAGTGGTTGATTCCTTCATCACCCACTCACAAAGCCATTGAAAAGATTGTATTTGATAAAACTATAACAAGAGATTTGAGGGGACTCACGGAATTCTGCCACACAGGAGATTTGGAGGTGTTCCACAATATGTGCCTAAAGTACAGGCCAAAACGATTGCATTTTGGCATGGAGGGCATGATAAATCGGACTCTTCTAGCGGTCTTGGCACATAACCATAATGTTGGCCGTCAACAAAGTAGGACGACCGGAAGTTTAGGCACGCTTCGCTACAATAAGGCCTTCACTAAAAGAAGTAAACAATGGGTGATCAAACCAGTGTTTGAGGATATGCAATATGAGTTTATTGAGAGACTTATTGTTGATGTCCTAGATAGGCACATACATGGAGTTGTGAACAAACCTGTGCAGGGGACAACTGCATTGCCACCCAACATTGCCTCTGTTCCATGTCCACCTAAAGCAGAGCTCATTGAGAAATACACATCACGGTTTAAATGATTGTAATTTGATTGTCTGTTCTCTCGAGTCTCCTCATGTCGCAGGCCCATTGAATATGTGTAGCTATGTATTGTGTAAATAAAAGTGATTGCTCAGTGTACATGCAATGTGTCTCTCCACCCTTGTTCATTTGCGCATTAAATTAAACCAAACAGTAATATAAATAATTTTTCCAAAAATATAGAATGTCTCCGTATTTATGGTTCGCTGGGGCTGCAAATGCACGCAGACAAAATGCAAAGATGGAGTGTAAATTTCAAGTCCTGTGAGATGGCCTTACACTGAATGTAGCTAACTAGGAATGTGTGCTCGTTCAAAGTGAAGGTCAGCTGCTTTGATTTTTTGCTCGGGTGCCGGAATGGCCCACAACTCAGTATAAGGTTCTATTGTTATTTGACCTTGACAGGCCGGGACCATCCCAAAAGACTTCTTTTGGGGGGTGTGGGGCAATAACGTAAGAAACGATAATGAATATAATTTCAGAAACGAAAGCCATTTAATGTTCGTTCATTAGAAGAAATAACGTCGGCATAGAAGGAGTGGTATTTCGGGGCTGCCCTACGCACAGACACAATGGAAAATGCAAATATAATGTAAGTAACTCTTTAGATGAGTTTATACCGCAATTTAATTACTATACAGTAGCTTTAAAGACGGGTTAAGTTGTACTTGTTCGTTCTATGTGGCATATTGTTTTGTAGCGCGCACTATCTTGAGGAGAACCATCTCCTTTTACGGAAGCACCTCAAAACCTTCCTCTTTGCTTCTGCTTTCTCTCTCCCTCTCCCCTGCTACAACTGGTCCACTGTCTGCGACCTCGGTCCTGGGCCCTTCCACTCTCCACCTGCACTGCCTCCCTGTCAACCCCTGCACTGGGGGACTGTCTCAGTATCCTACAGCCCCCCCTTGACGTATAATACCCAGTTGCACTGTCCTAGCTATGAAATAATTTCCCGACCTAAAATATAAAATGAATAATTTTAATAAAGATCTGATGGTGAGACTAATTTCATTTTTTATGTTTTTAAAACAGGTACATCCTTCATTATTGTATGTGTCACGAGTACCAGACACCGGCGGATGGCTTTTACAACCGCCAGTTGCTTCTCCGCGTGAACAACGTTACCACCCTGACCATTTTATGGGACGATCGCCAAGTACAAGTATGCCCTTACGCGGTACTAACGGCTAGATGCAACATACAGACCGTTGTGGTGGCCTAGTGCCTCGTTGTTGGAACAGCCATGCGATTATCAGTGCGACCGAAGAGCTTATTTTATCGTAAACCAACACCTTGTGTACTGCACACGAACATCGCTTGCCTCAAGACGAACTATTTTGGATCGAGAGCAAAGAAAAATGCAAATCGCTGAATATTCTCTAAACATTTGATGTCAAATAAATGTACTTTACCAAATTTACAATCTTGCGGTTTGATTTAAAAGTACAGTTTCATATTCCGAATTGTGGCGCTCTGTGTTGTGAGCTGATCTGTGTTGGTTTCCGGGTTCTGTGTGGAGTCGCGTAGAAGACGCCTGGGCGCGTTTGCCTACGCAGCACAGTCACGTCACGGATAGAGGCGGGGAATATGAATGTTTTGATAAAGTCTGTTTCAGGGGCGGGGGATATGATTTAGTGCCGCAAACGCAGGTGAGCCAGGTCGATGGGGGGAAATGATAGGATTATCACAAAATGGCGGCTGATTTCGAGTGCGTTAATGGACGAAAAGTCGGGTAAGGTCCATAGGAAAGTTTTCTACGATCAACCGATTTATGCTTAAAAACACATGGCCGAACCGTAGGGACAATAAAAAAAAAGTCCTGGAACTATCCTTTAAATAATGTCACACAAATAGGGCATCATTTGCAGTGTATCTCCTATACAACCAAGTACAGATAGAGATTCTTCCAAACATCATCTACACAGTGTTACTGAGTCTTCTATGTGCACTTTTTAGGCGAGGGGTGTCTTCTTTAGAATGTGCATCGACAGGACATACAAACATGCTCAGGTTTTTCACTTGAAGATGTGTCAAAAACGGCCATTCTCTGGCCATATTTATTAAAAATGAGATCCTTTGAAAGCAGAGGATCATCATGGCAACTTCCTAAAAGTGATTATTCTACATACAACAAATATTTGAAATGAGACATGTTTACCATCTCAAGTGTAAACAACTAGAATTTCTACACTTCCAGTCGTTTCTTTACTTATTTGTTTATTGTTTTTGTTTTAAAATAAACATTTACAATGTCATACAGACACAATAAGCAAGTATACAGATGAGAAACAGGAGAAAGATATAGATCAGTATAAGAACATTATTACAATTAATCAAAACTTCGATAACTAAAAAGAAACATTTGCGATTCATTTAATATCATTATTGTCATAATCATGCCAATAATCAAATTACTAAATAGTATGTATAAAATCATGATAAACCACACATTTTTAAAAATGGCACGTTTACTAAAGACAAGGAAACAGATCTACCCCCCAACATATATGACCAAACATTTTCTCCATCCACAGCAGCCAAGTATGTACACATTTGCAGAAAAAATAGATATTTTTTGTGATCAAACCCAGGCAGGAGATCAAAAGATGTTTTAGATCCTCTGTAACTGTTAGATTTGTACAGAATCTACAGAATGCCATGCTTTTACATAAACTACTTCATAGACAAACAATTTCAACAGTGTTAATTACATTCATGTGCAATCTCATATATCTATTTTGAGCATCATGATGAGGATGTTTCTGCACATACATTTCCTCTTCCTCATATCTTTCATGTGCCATTCGTGATTTCAAATATAGAGGATGCTCTCCAATTAAATTCCAAATCCCTCTGCCTAATTCTCAATTTTATACAAGATGAATTTTGGATAAGCGTCTCCACATTTACTTTGAATGTATGCATTTGTCCAACACAATATTCTACAAAGTATTTTACAGGAAATTATCCATATGATGCCAACTTGTTTTTTAGCTGGTTATACAAAGTTTCAGAATTGGATCACAACATTTTCCTCTACAATCAGAGACGGTGCAACAAGACCCTTCCTCCAAATCAAGGTTTCATAGGAAACAACCTCCTCTGTGATACAGGTTGAAAGCACTTGGAAACCATAAACCAGTTTAGGGATCACATTTCCCCCATAAGGTTTGAGCACTGGTACAAAGGAACGTTTGTCAAATGTCTGATTGATTGCCATCATCTGCCAAGCAAGAGAAAGTGCTTTCTTCTGATGCCAATCCCTAAGTAGTGATTTACTGGGTGTGCCAATATAGGAATACTTAAGTCGCTCTTCATTAATATACAAGCATGAATACATTTTTTACCTTGCTTACAAAATCAAACATTTTCTTTTCAAGGGATTCATTCTCGATTGCCATTCCTTCATATAGCTTTCACAAGCTCTAGGGAGGCGCTCGAGTCCAATAGGTGTCCTATCTAAAACAATGAAATCATCATTGTAAGCTATCCAAGTTACGGGCATTTCCTCTAGCTTAGGTCTCACAAAAGCAGCATCAGCCGAGGTTTTCCCAATATCCGCTACATATACATTAAAAAGGCAGGTGGCTAACAGGCACCCCTTCCTTAGGCCAGAAGATGTGTTACTTTCCCTAGACATTATCCCTTCCACATTAAGTCTAATTTGTACGAAAGTAACGAGGTAAATCAGGATTCATAAAACCCCATTGGCATGCCCCAGTCATGCAACTCAGTACATAAAAGTTGCCTCATTACGAGTCCGGCGGTAACCGAGGCGGTAAAACCACCTGGTTACCGCCGGACTCGTATTACCATTCCGCCTCCGTGATTCCCGGAATTACCGGGGCATTACAACCCCGGATTCCCTGGAATCACAGAGGCAGAATGGTGTGGTGTTAATCCCCATTCCCATTGAGTCTTATGTGACTCAATGGGAATAGGGATCATGGAAACACCGGCAGCATCTCGTAATGCTGCCGGTGTTTCCTCGGCCACCTGCAGGCGGGCGGTGTTAAACCCGCCAGGACAAACCTGGCGGGAACTTCACCTCCCGCCTGCAGGAGTCGGTATCAGGCGGTCCGGAAACAACGGTGGCGGCGAGTTTACCGCCACTGTTATTTCCGGACCGCCTGATTTGTAATGAGGCCCTTTATCTACTAAATCAAAGGCCATTGAGATGTCTAAAGAGGCGGCATTTATTGGGGTTGTATCTCTACTTCATGCTATCTTTTGGATTCAGGACATACAGAAGCCATTACAGTCTGTCCCTACGTTACTCCTAAATCCAATTTGGAATTTGCTAAGCAGTCCCTTTTATTTTTTCCCACTCTTTGAATTTTTCTAGAATAAGAGCTGCAAACAACTTACTGTCTGTGTATAAGGGTGTGAAGTGGCAAAGGTTTTGAACATTCATCCTAACCCCCTTTTTGTATATGGAGATGATGAAGTATTTTTTTCCAAAAGGAGGGGATTCTTCTTTCAGCAACACCATTTTTAAATAGGACATATAGCATGCCTGGCCACAGTTCAGGCTGTTATTTCAAGACTTTATTTGACAGGAGATTGTGGCCTCGAACTCTAGAGTTGTTGGCTTTCCTGATTAATCTTTCAACATCATCTACGCTAATCTCTAGCTGCCACTTGGCCTTAAGGTCTACAGAGTCCAAAACAAGGACTCCCATGTTCCTACCATAATGACCTTTAAAGTGCTGGATCCAAGCATCTTCCTCTATAGGATTTGACTGCATCTACAGTTGTTTGACCTCTGGAGAAAGCACTACTCTCCAAAGATATTGATCTTGTTTTTTTTTAAATAATGTCAAACATGAACTCCCCATTATTAGAATGTATTGGTGTATGACACCTTTGCTGCTCCTTTTTAATGAGAGCCACCCTATCTAACATTTCATGGGTGCCCTTCTTAATATGTCTAAACCTTTTCCTGCTTGGCCTTTTCCCTTCCTGAACTAGTTTGTTGAACATATGAGTTTGGGGGCCAAAGTCATATTTGTTTGGCAGGTACCCTTGGCAATATGTGCAATATTTAGCCAAGTTATTTTAAGCATTTCTCTGAGTACATCTTTAGCTTTTCTCCTAAATTAGAGGAAATATGGGTCTGTTTCATCTCTTCATTGATGAGTTTTATGTTGTAGTGATTCCATCTGACCCGATTGCCTCACACAGTTCACCAGTTTACTATAATATGCCATAGTATATCCCTACTAGAAGCGACATTCCATGTTTCTCAAAATGTGCAGCCAAAATGTTATGATCACTGAGCACAGTTTCAATCACTTGAAAATGTATAATATTCTTGGCGAGAGTACTGGAGGTGAAAACATAATCAATAACTGACTTAGTCAGGCCATTAGACCAGGTCAGACAGGAGGTGACATCTCCTGGTAGTTGTTCATTTCACATATACAGATTCCACTCCTCCTAGATATCTCTTCACATTCCCCCCACTAATGTTTTTTAAGGATGTCTTTTCCAAGTAAATTTTCCCCCACAACATTCTTATGCCTCTTGGCTTCAAAACAATAGGAATTTAGATCTCCAGCCCCAGAGAATGATCCCAGGTAATTTATGTTCCACTCTTCCATAATCTCAGCAAAACCACTAGGAATTCACTAGGGCACCCAGAGTACACGTCCAATACATGTTAACAACCAATATATGGAAATCACTGTCTTCCTACCCACCTTTCAGAATTACGGCTAACAACCTCCTAGATTTCGCTGCTTTACAATGTACAGCCCTGCATAGGTTTGAACTGCTGTATGAGGCTCCCAGATGGTCGGCCGGCTGATCCCTTTTATGTAGGCTGAAGTCAAATTTGGTACCCATCTATCTAAGGGCAAACAGTCAGCCATACCTCCTGCAAGATAAGCAACTCATGAGTTCTCAGAACACACACAAATCTGAATTATGCATTAACTCATTATGCCCCCTTACATTTTCATGATATGCATTTTAAATTGGTTTCTGTGCTAAATACCTACTTTCAGATCTTTCAGTTGTGGGATATATTGGCAAGGCTAACCCCCTCCAGTCCCCCATATTATCATAATTAGTATACTACATGTTATTGAGGCCTACCCTTTGGCCCTCATTTTGAAACTGGCTGTGCCACTTTTTCTCCATTTGTTTGCTATTGGAAGACCTGGATTATTTAAATCGGGTTGTAAAAGCAAAAGGAAATATCGAGGCTGAGTACCACAAAAGGAAATACACCAAACACAGGTTTACAAAGATACACAGATCTTTATTCAAAGTAACTGAGCAATTTTCAAAGAAACAAAGTAACAGATAGCTATCTGGCCCTCGGTACACCACAACAAATACCAGCCTGTTCGATGTGAGAAGTGAGTGGGACTGTACATCAGAATAGTCGCTCTTTTATACAGTTTTGTAACATGATGTTCAGCCCCTCTGTACATTAATAATTCCTAATCTAGTGTTCGTGGCGAGTTCACCTCTGACTCACCCAGCTATATGCATATGGATCACTTTCAGTTTACATGTTCAACAAATCACAATAGCAACAGTATATTCTCGGATCTAACATAAGCCTTAGTACATATTTTAATACAATGCAGTTCAACAAGTGTTCTCGGTAAGTATTTACACAACATTGTGCTTAATGTATGCTCGTGGATCAGTTACGTTGGCACAGGTAATCCTCGATCTATAGGTCAACGAAGGACAAGGTCTAATTACATGACCCTAACATTTGGCCCACGGGCAGTTTAGGCATTAACATGCATACAGAGGTCAAGACGGCCATGTTACTAACAGAAGAACACTGTCCACCATTTTAGAATACAGGGTGACTTTGGAGCGAGAATCAAAATGGCAGATGAACCTAAAATGGCGGCTTAATCGATCTAAGGTCAGAACCTTTCAACGCGGATTTCTTCGCAGAGCGACTGGGCTTAGGCCAATATATACAGTAAAGGAGGCGCAATATGATTTTCCATTCAACAAACCCTGCTTTTGTCCTAAGCCAAGCACTATACTACTTCTAGTCACTTCGCAAGTAATTCCACGTCTCAATGTCCATGCATCCTAGATCAGATACTAAGATTTCTTTCAGCACATATTCATTGGAGCTCTTATCTATGGCATATACCTGGTGTCCTAATGAACCCATCACCTGCGCACAACATCCTACTAGCATTGAACACATACCAGGAAGACATTGTATACAGCAACAAAGAAACAATAAAATACCCAAAATGATCAGCAAGACCGAAAGTAATTTCCATCCCCAAGATCGCAAGAAGTCCCAGAACCAAGCGCTAAGATCCCAGTTTCCCTCGGGAACATGCACTTCTGAACTTACGACATGCAGATTCGGATTTGCCTTGAAGATAGTTGGGGAGGAATCTGGCACAAAAACACAGCAAGCAGACCCCACTAATTTACATAACCCACCACGTTCAGCTAGGATGACATCTAATGCCATCCGGTTCTGAAGTGCTACTAACTTTATTGCTTTCTGATCTAGAGTCATATTATAGAGTATGTCAGTGGTCCAGTTGATGGTCATCTCCAGTACTCTCGCTAGTCTCCTGGTATCTTTAGAGTTCATTATTTGTCCCCAAAATAGCACAAAGGATTTAGCTACATCTCCCAGAACTTGTGCTGAAGTGTCACCATTCTCGTCTCACCGTGGATGAGCCTTTGAAATCTCTACAGTTCTTGCAATGAATACCCCGGGTAACAGGATCCCTAAATAACAAGTTCCATGCCAATCCCTGGGTAACCATGGAAATGCTACATTACCGCAAACAAAGTAGACAGGTTCGCCTACAATGTTGGCGCAACCTTTAAAATCACCCATTAACTGAGGACCATTCCTTTGCATGCAGAAAGAAACTGATTCGGGGCTGTGGTTAACAGTGTAAGAAGGAGGCGTGGCATCCTTATTGCCTATAGGAGCCATCTTAAAAGAAATTAAAGATTGAAAAGGACGGGACAGTCTATCAGAGGCCTAATAGAAGCAACATTAAGCTTACTCCTATTTGCAAAAAGCGAGCATCCCAGGGGCATCAGAACACGTTTTTCGAACTCATTCAAGTTAGTCGCATCGAAGTTCTCCGAGATGCTATCGTTCCATCGGCCAAAGAATAGTGCTCTAAGAGAAGCAGAACATGCAGTTGTCAAAGGTAGAGGATGAATATACCAACCTAGCCCCTTATCCCCATGTTGCGGTAAATGTGAGCTGACCCAGCAATGAAATTTGTTCAAAATGGCATGTGTAGCATTCATGATGAGTAAAAGTGTGTTGTTGTGATAATTATGTCTGTGCTGAGAGTCTCTAGGAGATAGAGTATGCAGATGCACGAAAGGAGTAGAAACAGTAGGTACATTTTCAGTAGGCGACAAATTCTCAAACGGATGTACTTCTTCTAAATACCAGAAACTTAAAACAATGACTATTGTGAAACCAATTAACATTATCACAAGACAGCAATATGTTTTCGGGGGCCCACATAGTGGATTGCCCATTCTCGCAGCTGGTCACACGTACTCTTATCAGTCCTGTACGAGCGGAAGTGGTTGCAGGCATTGTAGTCTTCAAACGAAAGCACCAGTGTTATTGTGCTGACGACCTCCAGGCCGAGCGTTTTCTTAGTCCTTCCACAAACCCTAGCCAACAGAATCCCCTTTTCTATGCAAATGATCGAGCCTAAAAGGACAAGCCCTTTAATGATTTCCTTCGATAGCACAGCCGAACCGTGCAGCAAGTCTATTTCCTCGGACGCAGATTGTACCTTGTGCTTCCTGCTACTGAATGATCTGTGAACAACGTGTCATCACTTCCCGTTGGAAGCGACGAATCCAAAGCAAGATCGGATGCAAGATCCGGAACAAATTCAAAATACAAAACTGTTGTAGAATGTAGAGACAAAATGGCTGTTTCCCCAGGCCTCACAGGCTCAGGGACAGTCTCTGATACACTCTCAATGCTATTTACTGGTTCGAGATCGTTGGTTGCAGTACTGGTAAGGAGTTATGTGTCTTCTGTAGCATGTGGCACTGGGTCTGGAATCCTCTTGGTGTGCATTGCGTGGATCCAGTGTTTCCGGCCTGCTACCCTCACCGCAGTCCGTGTGACCAGCAGGACTTGGAAGGAGCCCCGCCAACGTGGTGCGATGCAAGAAGATCGCTCAAATGATTTCACGAGGACCCACTCCCCTGGTCGTATGCTGTGACCGGAACCCTCGTACCGTACAGGTAAAGCCTCTCGCACCAGATGATAAGTCAAATACAGATTTTTAGTTAACTGGCCACAGTAATCAGAGAAAAGTATATTTTCGACATCTCGTAAAGAGCGAGACTTCAGAACATTCCAAATATTTGCTGGCCTCCCCATAACCACCTCAATGGGAGTTAGCCCAGTCTTAGTTTGAGGGGTTGTTTGCATAGATAATAGCAAGATCGGTAAGGCGTCCGACCTTTTAGTTTGGTGCCGGCACACGTTTTAGCGAGCTTGTTCTTGATGATGCCGTTGTGTCTTTTCACTAGTCCAGCATTCTGAGCGTGTCTAGCCGAATGGAACCGTTTATCGATCTGTAATCCCGCGCATATCTACAGAATTACAGCAGTGATAAAATGTGGACCATTGACCGACCAGATGACTCTCGGTAACCCAAACCTTGGAAAATATTCCTTTAACATAGTCTTTGCCGGGGTCATACAACATTCCATCTTAATAAAATCAAAATGAATAACCTCAAAGGGAACAGAAGGTGGACCAAAACTACCCATAGGAGTTGATGTGCCTTTTCCCACATTATGCTGCAAACAAATCATGCATCCCTGAACAAAGCGTTCAGCTATTTTAGAGATTTTGTCATTTACCCATACTTTTTGCAACATTTCAGTAATCTTACGAGCACATATGTGTTTGGGACCATGAGCCATAACAACCATCATCATAATGTATGCGTCAGGCAGTAACCATTTCCCTTCAACTTTGTCCACCCAACACCCATCATCATCCAGCTTCCCCAAGCCCTCAGCTCATTTCTTAGACTCTTCTAATGTGGCATCAGCTTGGATATCCCTCAGTAGGTGAATTTCTTCCATTTTGAAGTGTCTGTATATCAGAAACGAATTCAGCTGCCTGAGGTTTATCACCGGTCTGACTTTGTGTTTGCATTTCACTAAAAACAGGTTGCTTATAAAACCTTCTGTCCCTCTCTGCCGGACTGATCGCCTCTTTATCCTCAGCAGATTTACTTCTCTGTCTAGTAGTGTTTTGTCTTCCCTGCTGAACCTTATCTGTTTGGGTGTGGCTTCCTGTATTGGTTCCTGCCAACATTCTAACTGAAAACCTTGTACCGTTTGAAGTACCCAAGTATCTGATGAGATTTCTGCCCAGCTCTGCACGTGTAGCCTCACTCTCCCTCCTACTGCTGGTATTCCTGCTCCTAACACTTTTGCTAGTGCCCATTTTCCTCTCACCTGTGGCATTTTGATGCTACTGTCTGCCGCTGCCTCTCCAGCCTCTACCTCTGCTTCTTCCTCTGAAAGGGAAGAAAGGGTTTGCCCTTTGGTCCACTTGTTCCCTCCAGTGGTATCTGTCACTGTAGGACCTGTGATACTGATAGCGACTGGGCCCATTTCACTGCCAGCCCTGTCAAAAACTTGAACTTCTTTCCAAAAATCTTTTGAGTGCAGCCTGAGCCTTATCCATGGATGCGTATGTATTGGCAAACTTAGCCATGTCTTTTATAAATTACTCTCAAAACAATTTTCTTTTGGCCGCTGCTGCTTGTTCTGATGTGGCCAGTTCTCCTAATGTTGAATCCCTCTTCATCAGGATGGATCTCCTTCTTTCTGTTGCTATTGCTTTATTTGTATTACCCAGCAGGCATATTGTCCTCTGAGCTCAGCCTGCAATTATCTCCGGGTCAATGGATTCTTTCTTCTGCTTGGCCTCTTCTGCAAGCGGCCATATCCTTGTGACAGGTCCCACCATATCCAATAATTTATCTTGGCAAGATCTCCAAGACTGGTCTATGCCCTTTTTTACGTCTCTGCAATACCTCCCCTGGAATGTTAGCATCCTTTCATCAATCTTGTGTGTTTCCGCTACCCCATCTGGCACCATGGGTCTGGGGCATTCAGACCTCATTTTTTATTTCTGGCTTGTGTGCATAGTGGTGCTCTAAGCCTCTTCCTTAGGTATTCTGCTATATTCTCTGGGAGGCCCCATTCAGTTGACCTCGGGTGCACTAACTCATCCGGGTCAAATTTATCTCCACATGGTCCCTCATCTTCCTTTCTGCTTTTCTTGTTCCTGGGCTCTCTCCCTTCACTTGCTGAGGAGGTCTGATATTCTGACGAGCTGTGGTCATCTGATTTGCTACTGCTCCTGCAGTATTCATCATATGTGTCATTTGAGCTATAATCAGATTTGTCTTGTGACCTCACCTTCCTCTTGCCACTCTTGTACCTCTGTGGCGATGTGGCGAACCCTGGGGGGTCTGGGCACTACGTGCCCTGCAGGTCTTCTTTTTTCTTCCCCCTTTATCCCTGCATACTTTATTAAGATCTGTCATACTCTGAGATAAAGCTACCAGGTCCTCCATTATGCCCCTTTCCTCTCTCCTGTGGTGCCTGCCGGCACTCGACATTCTCTGTACCGCCTGACTCATTCTTAACCCACTTACATGGGGTTCCTCTGAGTCCTACTCTGAGTATCCACTCATTATTGTGGTTATACCGTGTGTCTTATTCAGTGCAGTTATCTTGGGATGCCCCCGTCAGATAGACACTTTTCTTCGTAGCTGGACTACTCACACTTTTCAGTTTTACCTTGAGACTGTGCCCATCTTTATCTGTATACCATATAAAATGAGTCTCACCTCCTCCTTCTGGCAGATATGGGACCTTGAACAGTTTATCTTGGGACTGTGCCCGTCAATTCTCTTGCAGCTGCAGTGGTTGTAATTGTGGTGCTGCTCTCTGATCACTAGGTGGTGTGTGCATGGCTTTGTTTGCCGAGCTCCCTGGAAGCAGTAACTTCCTGCACCACCTGTAGTAGCTGTCATCGTTATTTGTTAACGGTGTCTCTTTTAATCCGTAAAAATATCTTCGGTGCGTAATACAAGCTCCTACCACTCTGCCACGGAAGTTTGCAATGGCGCCGGAACCCCTAAGGTCCTGTTGCGCCCGGCGCAAACTTCTGTGTGGCAGTGCCTGGTGTCGAGGCTCAGAAACGCCAGAGCTTTAAGGCCCCGTCGCCTTGCCTGATACTAAATGCGGATACGCTCTGCCAAATGTCCCCTTAAACGCACACGCTGCGTTATGAAACTAAATGCACTTGCGCTCGCGTTCCAACTTCAATAAACACATTCACACATTAAAGAAGTAATTCTAAAGGTCAGCTGCTCGAGCAGCAAAGAAAGAGGAAGAAGCACAGAAGTTGTCAGTGTTTATGGGGAAGGTTTAATGTGATTGGACTGGAAAAGACACGTGTTGAAACAGACCTATGAAAAACAAACTGCAAGTTCACCTTGGTTTTTGGGAATTGTAGTTCATTGTTAGTTTGTTTTTTTCATAATGTTTAATTGGTTATTGCTGCTCGAGAAGTAAAGAGAAGAATTGAGCATAATCAGAGCCTCCGAGTCTTGACATAGAATTATGTTCTTACATGCATGCCTGATGATGCCCCATGCACCATGAGGTGAAGCTTTCCAGTGTGTGTAATCATAGCAATGTGTCCCATATGCTGCCTTATGGTACTCCGCTCCATGAGGTGAGGCTTTCCAGTCTGTTTAATCATACCAATTTATTCCATATGCTGCCTGATGTCGCGACCGCACCATGAGGTGAACATTTCCTGTCTGTGTAATCATACCAATGTGTCCTTATGCTGCCCGATGTCGCCCCCTGCACCATAACGTGAGGCTTTCCAGTCTGTGCATTCATACCAATTTGTCCCATTTGCTGCCTGATGTCGCCCCCGCACCATGAAGTGAGGCTTTCCAGTCTGTTTAATCATACCAATGTGTCCTTATGCTGCCTGATGTCATCCCTGCACCATGAGATGAGACTGTCTAGTCTGTGTAATCATACCAATTTGACCTTATGCTTCCTGATGTCGCCCCATGCACCATAACCTGAGGCTTTCCAGTCTGTGTATTCATACCAATTTGTCTCATATGCTGCCTGATGTCATACCTGCACCATGAAGTGAGACTTTCCAGTCCGTGTAATCATACCAATTTGTCCTTATGCTGCCTGATGTCACTCCCCGCACCATGAGGTGAGACTTTCCTTTCTGTGTAATCATACCAATTTGTCCTTATGCTTCCTGATGTCACCCCCTGCACTATGACGTGAGGCTTTCCAGTTTGTGTAATCATACCAATTTGTCCCATATGCTGCCTAATGTAGCCCCCTGTACCTTGAGGGTAGGCTTTGCCAGTCTCTGTATACACGCCAATTATATCTGCAACCTTATGTGTATTATTGCACTTCACCATTGTCCCATGCATTTTCTGTAACTAGTGCCTAGATGCCTCAGGGCTTTGTGAGCTGAAATAAATAAATAATAAATAAATACAAAATAAGCCCAAAAGCCTCTCCTTGAGGAAAATGGGCAGAACAATCATGGCTGCCTCAAGTAACTTGTTAACTTCAAACATAAGTCATTGCACACTCTGTTGGCACTCCCAACCCAAACAGAACATTGTCTCCATATGTTCTTCATACGTGCAAACACTTGCCTATAATTATCATCTACTCTTTGTGCTTTAGTTCAATTCTGTTTTGAAATACAGCTGGTCACAGCATACACATGTTCATGCTTCTTTACATCAAACATTAAGTGTAATGGGACAGATGAATGTGCAGGTACCACCTACTGCCCCTGCTATGCATGTACCAACCTGTACCCCCTACTCCTCACCATTACTGTACAGGTGAGAAACAATACCAGCCCTACTGACACATGAATCTAGGGGTGAAAGATGAGACAAACTAAGGGAGGTTCTAAGAAGCACTACTTTAAATAACCAATTTACATGTCTCTACCATAAAGAATTAGTTAGGTTGTACGACACTAGTAGAGATTTCAGTTAGTAGAAAGAACTAGTAGTGCGCTGTATATAGTATAGAAGGGATGACACTTCCGGTGTACCAAGGGGGGGACTCACTACACTGATAGGGTAGATTGAATTATAGGCAGAATAGATGCAGAATACACAGGCAGGGAAAGCAACATATAGCAGATGCACAAGTTGAATTTAACATGAACAGGCACAAATATATGTCACCAATATGGAGACGAGAAGCACAGGAGTCTAGCCACTTTCTTAGCACAGAGGTTGCAGCAGGCCTAGGTGTAAGCAAGGCCTCAGAGAAGATACTAACTTCACAGAAACACATTTATTTTAGAAGTTTTGAAACTGCCCAGACAGCAGTTTGTAGGAAACACCAAGGTCAGATGCATGGAAGGGAGTAATGGATGTGCAGAGCGCAGAGACGAGCCAACAGTTCGCAGGGCAAGAAGTGCAGACTCCCAAGTTATTTACAGTTACCATAAGAGCACTAACACCATTGATGTCCAGATGCATAAGACTAGTATGCCAAAAGGCTCTATAGCAGATAGATGAAGGGTGTCTCCATTGGTCATAAGGAGTGCAACATGCATGTTAGAATTAGCTAAAAGCCCAGTAAATATGAAGAAATTCATTCTCCAACACAGTCCCCACCACGCGATCAAAACATGAAGAACCCTAGCTATTCATTATTAGACAAGTACAGATAATACACTGTCTGAAACTCCCTAGCACATGAAGGCGAGCGTCCCCCAGATAGCACGATCCTCCCCACAATGAGAGACAATAATGGACTCTCCCAGGATGGGAATAAGGCCAGGACAAAGTGCGGGTGAGCTTAAATGGGAGTTTATCAATCAGAATAGGGCATGCAAAGAACTCTGCAAACTCTGAGACCGCTCTGTCTGACAATAGCAAAGACAGGCGTATATATTTACAGAATGCGTCATAAGAACCTACATGCTATAGGGGACACAAGTTCGTGGGGATTGGGTGGCGACGACTAACTATAGGTGCTGCTGCGATGTGGTTTTCCGTGGTTGGTGGACGTCACTGGTTACCCTCGTGGGTTGGGCTGGGCCGGGCAGGTCAGCTGGGCTCATCCGGGCGGTGTTGTTGTGCCAGCCGCGACCAGTGTCAGTGATGAACGTCTTTCCTGACTTTCTGCCCTAAGGCCACGCACACCGCAGTCATTCAACATTGCAATATTATCTTCCCCATTAAATCTTCCAATAGTTTATTCTACAGGTTAATGTAACACAGGAGGAATGCACCTAGAGTGGGGTCTTTTGGCGATACATCAATACATGGTTACCCTCGTCCTGTTGACCGGGTATCATAGGTCGCGAGGTTCGGTCTCAGGGCATGGGACAGGCTGTCCGCGTTATCATGTCTCGTTAGAAGTCATTATGGATGTGTTCCTGTATTGTTGCCATAATATTGGGTGTCCTAATTTTACTGGGGCCAATAACCTAAGGTGAGCCGGTGGGTCGTTGAGCCTAAGAAAGGGCGCCTTTGGATCTGTGTTTTAAGGCCGGGGTTTACGGCACGGTTGTAAATAATTCAGGTGGCAGGCCGTGGCCTTGGGTGCTGCGGGGGAATGTGAATGCTTGAAGCAGCTCCAGCCGAAATGGGGGAGGTGGAGCAGCGCGGCACAGGCCTCTGCTTTTTTGTCTGGCAGGCTTCAATGGGAGGAAGGGGGAATGGCCTTGCGTGTGCTCACAAAGGTATTTTCCTCGCGTGTTGCAGATTTAGGTGGAAGAGGCATAAACATACACATAATATACAATACTCATTGAGTCTTTTTAAAGCTCACGTTTTTGACATTGCTAGTGCCATTCACATGGCTATTTTGACCACGTTACTTATACGCTAAGTATTTAACACCTACAATCATTGTGTTACATGTTTATACATGTGCGGTAAGTGAGGTAGTAATAAGGTTGGTGGAGCGCGCAGGAACAACCCGCCAATAAGACTGACGGCAGTGACACATGGTGAGCTTGGACATACATATGGTGCATTTTCATGCACCCCTTACGTGAGCTCCCAAAAGGGTTGCATTTGTCTTCCCTTGCACTCTTAGCAGCATTAGTTCAGTTATGGTATGGGACCTTGGGGTGTAGTCTTCTTAGTAAAACATAAAACATGAAAAACCCCAGGGACACTTCTACTATTTGTGCATAGCTACGGGGATGTGGGGATGTTAACCCGAATGTTATATAAGCACACATTCTACCATCTTCATGGAGGTTACAGGTTTTTAATCAGAAAGGTCGTGGAGAGAAAAGTTTCATCACAGGTAGTTTGCTCATTAGTATTCGGGGACTCTGCTTTTGTCAGGAGCCATTTTACAGTTCTTTTGCACCCCGGCCCTGCTGACCGGGTCATACTGAGAACAGTGATACACTGCGGAAGGTGAAATGTTACAGTGTGTGCGTCTAGCACTAGCTCATGTCCATCCGTTCGTGGGAACGGGCGCTCAGCGGATTTGCCAGGGAGCTGCGGCCTCAGGGATAAGTGAAACTCTCCAAGGGTGGGGCCCGTGCTGCGGTGCACAGGGCTCAGGCCATCTTTATGACACAAAATGGTTTCCAGGGCCTAGCTAAATTCAGCATGTTTGGTCAATGTCTTCAGCCAGTGGCCCACCCACCACCTGGGCCCTGGTGGCAGGGGGAACCCTTGACGAGCCATGGACTTCACCGGGGGAAGAGGATGCAGGGGAGGGGGGTCTCTTGGACCAATCCTCCCATACATTTCCCCCTTTTCGTTACTTAAGTAACAAATACTTTAAATCCTCCAACCTCCTGCATTCTTCCTCTTCAGCTATAGCGTCATCCCATGCAGGGGTGCCTTTTATAGGCATCCATGCCCTGCACACCCCTCTCAGGCTTTCACCTCTCCTAGCATATTCATCTGGGGTGCAGGTTAGATATATACAACCGCTTTCCCCTTCTAAGTCCACCCACACCTCCTCATACCATTCAAGTATACGGGGCTCTTTAATTGTAACTTATCTACTATATCCTTGTTGTGGTACATGGGCACCATCTGGAATCTTGACGTGTAATCTGTTCTTGTTTGTACCTGTACTTCCTGCATGGTTGTATTGTACCGCGGGTGTTGCCCATTGTCACCATCATCATTGCACCATTCGGTACTGCGTTAGCACAACATCGAAGACCCACCTGGCACAGGCAAAAAATAAAAAGGAGGAACACTACAGCCGGCATCAAAAATTTAACAGTCATTCCCAGCCACGATGGGACCCAGGAGAAGATGTTGTCGAACCATGTACTTTCTTCTGTTCCACCTTCCATTTTCATTCTTTCTCCTAGGTTATGTACTGCTGCGATCACATGGGACAAGGAACCATTATCTGCGTCTTCGGAAGGTACGAAAGTGCAGCAGGCACTTCCAATTTTTCGGCAAACACCTCCGTCCATTGCTGTCAACAGGTCCAAGACATACCTATTTTGCATGGTCATTAGCCGCAGTGCTCGCAGTTCCACTTTTATTACGTTAAACCCTTCTTCAGTGTCATTTGCCAGCTGGATCAGCTCCCAGCATGTGATTTGGAGCCACTTTGCATTTGCTCGTGCCTGGATGCTTGGGATGAGTGAGGCAAAGAAAGTTTCTGCAGAGCTGAATAATCGATATCTATCCGGGATCTGTGCCAGCAATTCTGATGATGATTTTGATATGTAGTTCGATGATCGTTTGTTTCGGGACAGCACCTCCTCCTTGTTCCCGGAAGACAGGACATATACTTGTGACACTGCAGTTGGCTGGGCCTCGTTCTGCTGAGGTTTTTCTTAAGTTTTCTTGCTCCCATCAATGTGGCTTTCCGGGATCACCATTAGTGCTGAGTGTAGGGTGGCCAATGAGCAGCTGCCACCTCAGGATTGCGTGAGGTGTAGGTATGCCTGGTTGCCACATACCCAATAAGTGTCCATGAGGGCCGCTGTCCCCTTTCTCATATCTGGGATGGTGAGGGTCTTGTTGCAATTTTTGTTTACCCCCATGATGGTTTTCCCGTCTCCCTTGAAACACAGTTCATAGTTTATTTCTTTCTGTAGCTTGAAGGATTTTTCAATGGCCGTTACCCAAGTCAATTTTGAGATGCGTTCCTTCCATACTGGTGTGCATGTTTCTACTATCCATTGCAGTTTCTCTGGTGCCACACCTCGCAGGGCTTCAGCCTTGCACATTATCTCTTCGTTTTACCACTTATTTTCTGAAAAAAGTGTCCCTTGTATTATAAAAAATGGCTCCTCCAAACATACCACTCCTACCGCCTTCGGATAACAGGTCTTCTCATTCTGCAGCATTTTAAAAGTCACTTCATGTGCCTGGAAGGTGTTCTTAATTCTGCACAACGTGAGATGAAGGAGACATTGGGAATCGACAATAGGCAACTCTTTGGGCAACAATACTTTGGGTGTACCTGAAGCATGGGGAATGAGGGAGCAGACATAACAGCTCTCATTTGTGGTTTGCTTAGCTGTTGCACTCATGTCCGCATACCATTTATTTGTCTGGTGGGGGTGTCGTGGGTCTTCCATTTTATCCAACCCCAACCCGTAATATTCGTCATATTTTCTCCTTCCCGCCTCCTTTTTCCTTCTGTTATTTCTAAGGTATTTCCTAGCTTCATGGGCGATGGACAGCGTGGGCCCCCCTTTCTCCCCCCCCCCCCTTTGCCCAGTCATCATATAATACTTCATATCCCGCTGTCATTTTTTCATTCTCTTTCTTCACGCTATCTAGCAGTGTGTTTTCTGTTGCGGGAGCGGGCACGCTGGTGGG
The DNA here is from genome assembly GCF_040938575.1 of Ambystoma mexicanum. NCBI lineage: Eukaryota > Metazoa > Chordata > Amphibia > Caudata > Ambystomatidae > Ambystoma > Ambystoma mexicanum. The sequence goes on from NC_090929.1 coordinate 1,550,252,852, forward strand.
GGTGTTGTATAACCATGATATAACAGAGGGGTTACGATCATTTAAACTATGGGCATTGTAATTAGATACTTTTGGCGGGGAAGTTGTGCTGTTTTGTATTTTGTCCTGCAAATTTTCATTTGGCACGATAGCAACATTAGATGGTGTCGTGTAATATCCCCATACCAGTTTAGTTCCATCCCATACCAAAAAATCACCTTCTTTAGTGTTTACAATTGCTGTTTTATTTGTCACATTAATCCCGTTATTCCCTCCCCCCTCATTCATCTCGATAGAGATGAACGCTATAAACCAATACGTAACCAGGCCAAACAGTATTGGAAAAAATAATGTAATACATACAGACAATCCACACTCATACGAATATCTACATCTCTCAGCTAAAAATTCTCTATATCTAATAAATCTATCCGTTGCAGGCTGCCCGTTAGTTGCCATGGTAGTTCCTGTTTGAGATATAAAAGTGCATTAAGTGCATGCATGTAAACATTTTTGTTGGCACTACTAGTGCCAAGAGGTCATGGAAGGGAGATGGGTTTGGGTAGGGGTGGGGGGGGGGGGTGATTGGGATGTTACAGAGAAGGGAGCAGACAATATGCATATTCTTCACATTATTATTTACATTTAAATCATTTTTTTTTTTAATCATTTATCTTCATCAACAACCTATAATATAATATTTCTCATTAACATTTTATCTGTCAGTTACACTCCTTCATTCACATGTTCACGTTCATTCATCATTTTCAATAGCTTTGTTTGCTGTTGTCTGTGCCTCCTCATTCACCTCTTCCTGCACACTATTATATGCTTTTCGCACATCCGTCAAATGTATCCAGTATTTGAGCCCCTTTACTTTTACAGCTGTAGGGGTACAAAATACTACTTCGTACGGCCCATGGAACCTTGGGGCATTCCACCGGCGCACAAAGCTCCGGACATAAATGAACTCTCCTGGCATCAGTTGTACCTGTATTTCAGGTTCCGTAAGGGACTCCGTTGTGTTCCCTTCTTCCCTTGTGAATGGTGGTGAGAGCTGCTTTGATATTGCGCGCGCTGCCCTAGTTAGCTTCTTCAGGTATTCTGTGAACTCATCTCCCAATATTGCGGCGCTTCTGTGTGCGTCTGAGTGTTGGTGCAGTGGGCAATGTGCAGTATGCATTCGTCCCCCTGTCATGATTTCGTGCGGGGACAAATGGTGGTCCTTGCTCGGCTGATTCCTCAGCTCAAACAACGCAAGGGGCAAACAGTAGATCCAGTTTTTCTTTAATGAAAAACACAGTTTGGACAGTCTCCCTTTTAACAGTCCGTTCATCTTTTCTACAACGCCATTACTTTGAGGATGATAAATCGAGCACAATGTATGTTTTATTCCCAATAATGTGGTCACTTCTTTGAAGAGCTCATTCACAAAGTGAGTGCCATTGTCTGAGCGAATTACGTCGCAAATAGCCCAACGCGGGAACACTTCCCTTACTAAGAACTTTGCAGCGCTTTTAGCATCAGGTCGTGCACATGGGCCTGCTTCCACCCACCTCGAAAATGGGCATACAACCACTATCATGTAGCGTGCCCCATTACACCTTTCCCCCATATCCGCGTAGTCAATGTGCAGTTCTCTGAAGGGTCCTATTGGTTTTGGAATTGTTCCCCTGAGTGTTTGTAGCGTCATTCCAGAGTTATATATCTGGCACGTTGTGCACTCCATTGTCAATCTAGATATGTGCTCCTGGAGACAGGGCATGAACCAATTTTCTTGTATCTCTGCTGCAATGTGTTGCTTGGTATTGTGTGCTGGGAAGTGTAATTGCTGAAATGCTATCTCTAATAGTTTGACAGGCATTACTACTTTCCCTGAGTTATTTTGTTGCCATAGTAAGTCTGTTGTCGATTGGCTGCACCCTCTTTTTTCCCACATCATCTTTTCATCACCACTTGCCCCTTCCTGCAGCTCTAGTATTTGTGATATGGGCATGGCATTGTATCCTTCTGGGAGCTCTTTGCTTGTCTTGTGCTGTAATATGTACTCACCCGTTTCATGTTTCTTAAAGTACGAGGCTTCCTTGGCAGCAGTGTCCGCTGCCGCGTTCCCCAAAGACACAACGTCTGTGTTGGACGTATGTGCTTGGCACTTCACTATTGCTACTACTGTTGGATCCTTTAGGGCCTTAAACAATTCCTTCAGTAGTTCTGCATGTTGCACTGTGGTCCCATCTGCTCTTCGAAACCCTCTCCGCCCCCATCTCGCTAGACCTCCATGTACTGTTGTCGTCATGTAAGCTGAATCTGTATATATTGTTACTGCACAACCTTTAGCTGCATGTAATGCTTCTATTAAGGCAATAAATTCTGCTGCTTGTGCTGAGAAATGTGATGGAAGGCGATACTGTACTAGTATCTCATACTCACCTTCTTCTAACCTCACCACTGCCAACCCCACATGTTTCTCTCCTGTGTCCATGTCAATCGATGCTGACCCATCCACAAAGTACACCTCTCCCTCGCTCAGGCCATTCTCGCACACCACCGTGTCCTCCCCTGTTTCCCCTGTGAAAGTTGCACAATTGTGTTCTTGCATGTCCTCTAGTGTGCATGGTTCTGTGATGAACGTTGCCGGGTTTACTGTTTTGCACCGTACCACGTGGATATTGGCGCTGGACAAAATTATTTCATAGGCCGTTGCTCGCTGTGTGGTCAGTGTACTTTTTGATCTTTCAAGTATTGCAAATAATGAGTGTTCCACGAACAACGTGACAGGGCACCCCATTACTATTGTGGCACTTTTCTCATTGGCGAACGCGGCGGCAGCGAGAGATTGCTTGCACGCGAAATGTCCTTCATCACCGCATCCAAGGTGCCACTATAGTAAGCCAATGGTGTGTGTCCTAGGGAAGTCTTTTGTGTCAGTACAGCTGTCATAAGGGTTCCCTTACAATGTGAGAACAGGTCAAATTTGCGCTCATAATCAGGATTAGCGAGTACTGGAGCACTCAAAATCAACTCTTTTAGTGACTGAAATGAGTCGCTCATCTCTTCTGACCATTCTATTTTCCTGTTCTCTTGTTGGGTCTCCTTGAGTGCTTGCAGTAATGGTCTTGTGTAGGCTGCATAATCTAATATCCATGCTCTACAATAGTTACACATTCCCAAGAATTTCTGCATCTCCTTCACTGTTGTGGGTTCTCTCACTGACCTTATGGCTTCCACTCTGTCAGGGATAATTATTTTCCCGTCTCTTGATATCAGCTGCCCCAGGTACAGCACCTCTGTCTGACAGTATTGTAGCTTCCCCTTGTCCACCTTGTACCCTTTATTCGCCAGCAGCGTCAGGAGTGTCACTGAATCTTTTCTGCATGTCTCTTCATTTTGTGCACAGACGAGCAAATCGTCTACGTACTGAATGATTGTGCTTTCAACTGATAAGTTACCCAGGTCTTCGTGTAGTATGCGGTTGAATATGCTTGGGCTTTCACAGTACCCCTGAGGTAGTCTGCAATGTTCGTATCTCTTTCCCCCTAATGTGAATGCTATCAGGTATCTGCTTTCTTCTGCCAAGGGGATGGAGAAGAATGCATTTTTCAAATCAACCACTGTGAAATATTGAAGCAGGGTTCGGAACTAACGGGAACTCTTTCTGTATGACGTCATTTAGGGGGCGTAAATCCTGGATCATCCTCCAAGCCTCTCACTTTGCTTTTTTGATCGGGTAGATACAGGTGTTGCATGGGGAATTTGAAGGCACTATTATCCCCTGTGGTAACAGTGCATTTATTGTCTCTTTTATCCCTTCCTCAGCTTCACGGGACAATGGATATTGTTTCACTCGGGGCAGAATTGCCCCTTGTTTGAGCTTTATCACCACTGGTGTCACTCCAAGCAACAAGCCTACATCATGGGGGCCTGTTGTCCACAAATTGTTTGGCACCAGTCGCATGTCATCATCAAAAAAGGACGGTGGCGTTCCCACCACTGCCATCAACTGGACGGGAACTTGTCTAGTCTGAATCAAAATATCACAGGGCATTGCTATTTCCATTATTATTTCGCCATCATTTTCTGCATCAGAAAAGAGATCCTCATCAGATAAATCCCATAGGGCAATATTAGCATTGATGCACAGTACAGTGCGCCATTCACACCCATATATGTCCATCCCAATCACTGCAATCCTTTTTGCTGATACCTGTACAGCATGCAAATCTAAGGATACCACTGACCCTGGTCCTATGTCTGGGCGCACTATTGGGCGGAAGACAAACTCTGCGGGTGTTCTCCACTCTAACTTTTTTAGCTCAGGAACTACTTGGGCCAGTGTTTTTAAACCTTCAATGAACATTCTTTCGTCCACTGGCAGGCCACGTATTTCCGGTGCAGTTGTCCGAGCCTGTACTACCAGCATTACGCATAAGGGGCATATTGCTGGTGTCGAACACACTATCCCTCTTTCTGTGAATGATATTGTCATGTTAAGCTTGCTATGAAGGTCCCTTCCGAGCAGGTTTATTGGCGATTGTTCATAATATAGTAAGGGTGTTTTTACCGTTTTACCCCCTACTGTCACATCCAAAGCTTCTGTGTAAGGAACTTCACTTACAGCCCCAGAGAACCCCTGCGTCTCTAACTTCCGGTTAGATAACGGAAACCGGCCCTCCCTAATACATGATTTCTCCGCTCCCGAATCCACCATGAATATGAACTGCTTGTCTCCTATCTGCGCCCCTACCAATGGTTCGTCTGCTGCATCGTAGGTTGTAGATAGAACAGGACACGCAAGTGTTCTCTGTGGGCTGCCCTATGCTGGGTGTCTCATTGCCCCTCCCTGGTTGAACACACTCCCTGAGACTACTGATACACCACTATAGGGGGCTGGTGCTGGGGCTCCATTTGCTGTCGTTGCAAAAGGGTTGCCTGGGGTGTAGTGCATAGAGTCGTTGTTTTGTGGATGATTCTGTGTTCTGTAGTGATGCACCTGCCTTTGCTCTGGGTACCCCTGCTCTGGTTCTCTTTGTTGGTGCCCCATTGGGAGACCATATGGGCTTCCCGGGTGGGGGTGGCCATAGAGTTCTGTCTCTGGGAATCTGTTGTTTGTTCTACTCCTACATTCTCTGGAAAAGTGCCCCCACTTCCCGCAGTTCCAACAACTTCCCTGCGCGCCTCTGGGACCTTGCCATCCATTTCCTCCCGGTCCCCCGTACCCTTGTCCACCCCCTCTTCGACCCCTGTACCCACCTCGTCCCCCTCGAGGGGCCCACTCTTGCCACTGCGGACCTCCACTCTGCTCCTGCTCGTTCCACTGCCGTTGCCCTGCTCCTGCCCAATTTGTTGCCATCCTCCCCTGTATTGCTACCAGCCCCTCCTCCTCCTCGTCTCTCTCCATGCTGTGTGGGAGTGCGGCTACGGCTGCAGCGACCTTCACCAGCTTCGTTTGTACTAATTTTGCCTTGTCTGCCAATCTTCTCTGCGCAATCTCCTTTTCCCTCTCTTTTATTCGTTTACAGTGGTGAACTATTATGCTCTGTATTTCGGGCCATCCTTTTGCTTCAATACCTGCTATTTTGTCAAGTGCTTTTTGCACCTCTTTTGGGAGCCCCCTCTTTATTATGAAGTAGAATAATGATGTTGATTGATACCAGGGCGTGCCCGTTTCTGCTCTCCACATCTCTTGGACCCTTAAAATGTAATCCATAGCATCTTCCCCATCATTCATTGTACATTGCATTAGTGACTGCAAATCTGGGGTGTCTGGAAACGTCTCTCGTAGGGCGTCCCATACCCATACGTACTGTGTTAAAGGAGGCGCCATCATGGCGATCGCAGTCTAAAGTTACTCCCGGGAAGCCAGCCTTTACCCATACTCTGTCAGCTTGATCCCCAACTGATGATACTAGCAAACTCTTCACATCACCTATTGCTAGAGGTACCCCGGCTGTGTGTTTCTCGAATGCATATATCCACTTGCTTGCCCCTCCTGATAGCGGGGGCAATAACTTTAACAAATTGGCCTTATCCATTTGAGCCCATGGTATGTAATTTGGCCTCCCTCCTCCCCTGTGTATTAGTGGGAGTTGTAGCCTCCCCTTTGTTGTTGTATCTGCATTCACCTTTGTTCCGTTTTTTCCTAGTGGTGCAATTTTCCCCAACCTATTCCTTAGTCGTCCTGTCCACTCTTCTTCCATTGTTCTCCCTGAACATGCGCCATCTAACCCCTTGCTTCCTCCTCCCATTGCCATGCTTAACCTTTCACTTTCCTCTAAATCTTCTCCTATATCACATAGTAGCTCCTCTCTACCTCCTGTAGTCCTTATCTCATCATCAGTGCACGCCTCCATCCCTTCTAGTTCAATTATTCGGGCCGGTTCTTCTTGTATCCTAAACAATATCTCCCCTTTCTTCCACCCTTCTTCAATAGTTCTATTCTCACTCTACGCTCTTGATATGGCCTCCGACCTAGCAGCATTGGTCGCCGTTTGTTCACGTATACCTTTTATCCTCGAGAGCTCATCTTTTGCTATAGAGAGCCTGGACTCTAGGTCTTCTGTTAGTTTCTCTATGTTCACTATTGGTGTACTTACCTGGTCTCGCTCTCTATAACTCTCATACGGTGGGGGTGCTGTTGGCCCTTGAGTGGTAGTGGTTGTTGTTGGGGGTACATATGTTGGGTCACTGTATCCTTCTGCGGGCACTGGCTTATTTAGTATTGGGTACAACCTAGTTACCTCTACCGGTGGCTCCCCTTCTGGCAACGCTTTGTCATCTTTTGGTATCAGTAATGGATTGTCAGTGGTAGATGGCAGATCAGTACCTAATTCCCTTTTCTTAGGCGGGGGTATTTCTTCAAACAACCTCCATAGGTCTAATATTTCTCTTCTATTATGTAGCTGCTTCCCCTTGTATTTCAAACGAATGCATGTAGCTACCATATCTAGGACACTTTTGTCAAATGATCCCCCTTCGGGCCATATCTGAGGTAATCCTTCTCCCTTCAGCTCTGTGATCCACTGATCATGATATTTCTTAATGCGTTCAGAGTATCCAGGTAGACTCTTACAAATATGTGATAAGGGTGTTTCTGCCCCCATACTTCGTGGTTGCTCGATACTGATATATATCTATATATATCCTAATATAGATGTATCACCATATGTGGGTACGTGTTTGTGTCTTACTGTGCGTGGGGGCCTGCGTGCTTTCCCGCCACCTGTGCAATATGAGAATGGCTGCGCACAGCCTCTATTCTATACACTTTAGGGGGCACATACAAGAGCAAACCACCCTTCGTACACCATCAATAACTTCAGTAATTTTACCCACGAAATCAAAAAATAAACACTCACTTTACCACATTACACTCTTTGTGAGATTTCTTCTGGTCACACTTACCATAACCACACCATAATTATGCATTTCTGACCACCTTTACACACTCATTATAACAAATATGTTCTGACACATACGATGCTTACACACCCATAGGCAACACTCTATTCATAACCCAGTTTGTCCTCCCTTTCCTCCCTTGCCGGCTGTGCCTTTCCGTCTTACTCTGATATGTATTCGTCTTCTAGTTTTGATATAAACTTGTCTTTCTACTTAAATTATCCCTTTGTTTGTACTAACTCTGTTTTTTCCCCATATACCCAGAGAGAAGAATAGGAAAAAAATAGCAGTTTCTAATGTATTCTCGGTGTCTTCCTTTACCAGACACCTTTATCTAATTTTCCACTTATTCATATATTCCCAGTACAAGTCAAGATAGCACTATGCGGCGCCGCCTTCTACCCCTTCACAGAGCTAGGTTCCCGTCTCTTTATCTCTTGTCACCTCTTAATCCTAATGGCCATATGCGAAGAAAAAGCAAAGAAAGTCTTGAGTGGTCATTAGTAGACCCAAAGTGTCCCCTTTCAGCCTGCCTTGTTCCCTGTCCTATATTTCCTCCCCTACTCCCTTTAGGGTCACTCGCACTCAATACTCAAGTGCCCGTCTTCAACCGAGAGTCTCCGAAACTGGGTCCGTCCAGGCAGTGTTGCCGTACGCTCAACGGTCAGCCCCGGCTCCGGTGAGCGGTACTCAAAGGGGATTTTTCAACCGGGATCGCGTACCCTCTCTCTGTTGAGTGTGCACTTCTGAGCGTACCGGTCGCCGTTGGCGGGCAGCCTTCCGGAGCCGGCGCACCGTGAGTATCCCTTTTCGACCAGAGATTTTCGTGCCAAAGGGGACGGTAGGGATATATATATATATATATATATATATATATATATATATATATATATATATATATTAGTCAGAAAAATTATAATCACGCTTTCGGGGTCCCCACTGAAGGCGAGCCTCCCCAGATAGCACGATCCTCCCCACAATGAGAGACAATAATGGACTCTCCCAGGATGGGAATAAGGCCAGGACAAAGTGCGGGTGAGCTTAAATTGGAGTTTATCAATCAGAATAGGGCATGCAAAGAACTCTGCAAACTCCGAGAGCGCTCTGTCTGACAATAGCAAAGACAGGCGTATATATTTACAGAATGCGTCATAAGAACCTACATGCTATAGGGGACACAAGTTCTTGGGGATTGGGTGGCGACGACTAACTATAGGTGCTGCTGCGATGTGGTTTGCCGTGGTTGGTGGATGTCACTGGTTACCCTCGTGGGTTGGGCTGGGCCGGGCAGGTCAGCTGGGCTCATCCGGGCGGTGTTGTTGTGCCAGCCGCGACCAGTGTCAGTGATGAACGTCTTTCCTGACTTTCTGCCCTAAGGCCACGCACACCGCAGTCATTCAACATTGCAATATTATCTTCCCCAGTAAATCTTCCAATAGGTTATTCTACAGGTTAATGCAACACAGGAGGAATGCACCTAGAGTGGGGACTTTTGGCGATACATCAATACATGGTTACCATCGTCCTGTTGACCTGGTATCATAGGTCGCGAGGTTGGGTCTCAGGGCATGGGACAAGCTGTCCGCGTTATCATGTCTCGTTAGAAGTCATTATGGATGTGTTCCTGTAGTGCTGCCATAATATTGGGTGTCCTAATTTTACAGAGGCCATTAACCTAAGGTGAGCCGGTGGGTCGTGGAGCCTACGAAAGGGCGCCGTTGGATCTGTGTTTTAAGGCCGGGATTTACTGCAGGGTTGTAAATAATTCAGGTGGCAGGCCGTGGCCTTGGGTGCTGCGGGGGAATGTGAATGCTTGAAGCGGCTCCAGCCGAAATGGGGGAGGTGGAGCAGCGCGGCACAGGCCTCTGCTTTTTCGTCTGGCAGGCTTCAATGGGAGGAAGGGGGAATGGCCTTACGTGTGCTCACAAAGGTATTTTCCTCGCGTGTTGCAGATTTAGGTGGAAGAGGCATAAACATACACATAATATACAATACTCATTGAGTCTTTTTAAAGCTCACGTTTTTGACATTGCTAGTGCCATTCACATGGCTATTTTGACCACGTTACTTATACGCTAAGTATTTAACACCTACAATAATTTTGTTACATGTTTATACATGTGCGGTAAGTGAGGTAGTAGTAAGGTTGGTGGAGCGCGCAGGAACAACCCACCAATAAGACTGACGGCAGTGACACATGGTGAGCTTGGACATACATATGGTGCATTTTATTATTATTATTATTATTATTATTATTATTATTATTATTATTATTATTATTATTATTATTATTATTATTATTATTTTCATGCACCCCTTACGTGAGCTCCCAATAGGGTTGCATTTGTCTTCCCTTGCACTCTTAGCAGCATTAGTTCAGTTATGGTATGGGACCTTGGGGTGTAGTCTTCTTAGTAAAACATAAAACATGAAAAACCCCCGGGACACTTCTACTATTTGTGCATAGCTACGGGGATGTGGGGATGTTAACCCGAATGTTATATAAGCACACATTCTACCATCTTCATGGAGGTTACAGGTTTTTAATCAGAAAGGTCGTGGAGAGAAAAGTTTCATCACAGGTGGTTTGCTCATTAGTATTCGGAGACTCTGCTTTTGTCAGGGGGCCATTTTACAGTTCTTTTCCACCCCGGCCCTGCTGACCGGGTCATACTGAGAACAGTGATACACTGCGGAAGGTGAAATGTTACAGTGTGTGCGTCTAGCACTAGCTCATGTCCGTCCGTTTGTGGGAACGGGCGCTCAGCGGATCTGCCAGGAAGCTGCGGCCTCAGGGATAAGTGAAACTTTCCAAGGGTGGGGCCCGTGCTGCGGTGCACAGGGCTCAGGCCATCTTTACGACACAAAATGGTTTCCAGGGCCTAGCTAAATTTAGCATGTTTGGTCAATGTCTTCAGCCAGTGGCCCCCCCACCACCTGGGCCCTGGTGGCAGGGGGAACCCTTGACGAGCCATGGACTTCACCGGGGGGAGAGGATGCAGGGGAGGGGGGTCTCTTGGACCAATCCTCCCATACATTTCCCCCTTTTCGTTACTTAAGTAACTAATACTTTAAATCCTCCAACCTCCTGCAATACAAAGGAATAGATAGGCCACATGGCCTGGGAATGATGAGGAGTACTTTTAATTGAAATTAGTGCAGACCATTGACTTCTCTCTCTCCCTACCATAAGGGTCTCTCATTTTTTACATTTTGTCAAAGTGTGCAAGGTTGGTGAGTAATATGCAAACAAATAGAAATCCTCTTGCCATACCACCAACGATGAATAATGCAGCCAATAATGGCCTATATGATGATGTAGTGAAAATATTATCTGGGATGGGCTGGGATGAGGAAGAGGAGAAGCCATCATATAGTCAATGAGGACATTAACACTTATGAAATAAATATATATGTATCTTAATGCATGAACCAATCCTAACCCCTTCAGAAGTTTTGTAACTGAAATTGCAGTATGAAGTCATTCCTGATGTATTTGTAGTGCAAAATCTGCCCACACTCAATCTATTTACAGAGCTGCTTGTATGCTGTCCCCGTCTAAGATTCCATGCTCTGAATAAAGCTGGGTTTTACCATATAATTTGAGTACTCCTTTGTTGAGTATTGTTTCTTTTATTGGGAAGTTGGGCCAATCTCTACAAAAGTCATCCACCAAATCTTATTTTATCCTTTGGGAAAGTACATATTTTAATATTCATGGGATGAATTCAGCATCAGATCATAGACCATTCAAGTGGTTGACCCTTCTGGCGATACCTCAGGAAATTACATTGATGCATTTTACAAGTTACACCCCATTCAGAGGCTTGTGGTCTATCCTTAATACAAAATGCCTGACATAATGATATGTGTGGAGCTCCACATTTTCCATTTCAATTACAGAATAGTGAATTTCCATACCTCTGAAGATGGCATTTTGGTTTATGGATTTGTAGTGTTTGGTTTCATATTGTAGCCAGGTAATTAGGAGAAACTCAGACACTAGTATATATAAATATGAAGACTCTTTATTGTTACAGGGTTAGGTTATAGAAATCGGTGTAGGGAGCTAGTATAAATGCAAGTGTTCAGAGAAGCGCACAGAAGTTATTTTTCGAGGTCAACTGGTTAGAGGGTAGAGGGTCTGTCAGTGAAAGAGGAATATATGACCATTTTATAATTCAAAAAACATTTATGAAATGTTATTTTCTAGTGGGGCAGGCAAGGGCCACGGCAGTTTGAAATGGCCTGCAGTCCATTTTCTCTGGAAGGAGGATTAGAATGTCCCTAATATGCAACCATTTTTCAATAGTATATCCATGGGTCAAGGCTCTGATGGTGTTGTGGTCGGTAGCCGTTCCCATGAGAGTCAGGAAGAGGGGAACAGGGCAGAACAATAAAGTTCTGTTAGTCGTCTCAAATGTTTCAATCATATAATGTTGTGTTGTGGGGATTTGGGGGTGGATTGTGATGTCAAAGAAAGATGGTGGTACCATAACTACTACAGAGGACCGATGAGCATAAATTTGCAGCAAGGTATTGCATTTGCTCAAATGAAGATCGACGAAGTAGTGGAAAGTGCTAAAGGTTTCTATGCAGAACTTCAGATAATATATTGAAGTGTGTGTATTTGCACCTATTTTCTGAAGCCGGGATTAAAATGATATTTCAGTGTGCACAAAAATGGTTCCCATTCATAATGGCGTGTTTTCATGTAAATCAGATACCTTTTGTAATTGATGCTTGTGTGTATATTAAAATTAATTCAAATTGAAAGATACATTTTTTTTAATTAAAGTTGCCTTTCAAATCAGGTAGAAATAAATAATCCAAGAGCTCCTTCCTTTCCCACTGGTAACAACTTGGCCATTCGAATGGAGCTGTGTGGTGAAAGTAGGAGGACCGACTCCAATGTGTCTGGTGGTCCCTTTTTATTCCCTATTTTCTTGACATGAGTAATTTCTTTTAGGAATAACAATGATAGTTACCCGACAGTCTTCTATATGATGAGGAGGGACATATCAAAGTGAATACCATGGTGACAATGTTTGCTAATTTAATGTTGGTAGAAATAAGTCAAAGCATTTCACATTCCTCATCTCTTGGTGTTGGACACATACAATGTAAGACAAGGTATCTCAGGTAGTGTACAAAATATTCATCTAAAATTGATGAAAAGTGGGGCTGTTTGTTCATTGAAAGCAAATGAAGCCCTGTCACCCTGAATGCCAAAAGAGGGCGATTTAGGAATAATGTACTATTGCCGTATGGGGTGGGGCTAAAGCAGTGGAGAAGTCCAATGCATGGGACGAGAAGTTGAAGAATACATTAATTGTTTAATGATAGTAGTTTTTTGTTTAATGTTTTGTCTCAATGTCAATGAAGTCTAAAAAATCAAAATGATGATGATCAAAATGATGATGAAAACACAGAGCACAATTGTTGTGATCCTGATTTCATGCATATCTTCCATAACATTAATGATGACGCTGAGACATGGATTAGGTCTTACTTCTTTTAATGTCTCATATTAACTGCCTTACAGCTGTCCCCATCCCTACCTTCCACATTCCATTCTCCAGGCTCCCTTGCCTGCATTCCACATTCAATTCAGCTACAACAATATTGTTCAGACATGGCAAAAGGCAGACGGGAGTTAAAAGCTGAATCAAACTTGCCCTGGCTCAAAATATGATCATGAAATTGGATGAGCAGGGCAACAAGTGAATACGAATGAGCCAGTGTCTGGTCACATTTGCAACAAATATACTTGGCTATGGCAGCCAGGGATTCCATAGGCACAACACTCTTATGCAGCCAACCCTGCACCCCATGGCCTCACTAACAATCTCTTTTGAAGTTTGTAACGTGTGCTTAATACGCGCCCTTACAGCTTACATTCTCGCTCTCTTGGACACAGTACTCACAATGACAGCATTTCAGCTAAGCTAGTCTCTTATCTGGGTCCTCACTCATATGATGAACCCATAGCTGTTTATGAGGTACTTCCTAATGAAGCAGTTGATCACAGTCAGATATGTTTCTAGGGGGGATAAAGAGGCTATAGCCTCATGTCTTTTGATTTTATACTCGGATAGAAGCTCGAGGGTTACATCCAAAAGTTTGCTAGCCCTGAGTCCCTAAAGTCCTGCCGTTAGTATAGCCCTGGATCTTTTAAAAACCTAGGAACACCCCTGATTGCGGTGCCTTGCCAGCTGAGTTTGTCATGCTTGGTTTCACTCAGGGTCCCTTGCGTACCACCTAGACTTCTGCAGGCATCTGAATCCAGGGTACCTTAGTCCTCATATGCTGCATCTAGCATTGTTGCCTAGTCTCTATTCGGAACCATCATTGCTAGGCCACATGGATAATTATTTTATGCCAAATTCTTACAGGGATTAGAGAGCACTCCTCTTTGATCTCTTCATACAAAAGTATAACACAAGCAGGTTAAACCCCAGGCAGGCTTATCTCTGGGAGCTCTGTGCACACAGAGCTCTTCTGAATCTCACTCCTACGGCTGTCTTCACCAACAAATAATTCTGCTTTACTTTGTAGACTTCTGCCACCAAGAGAGTAGCCGCAAATATTCCAAATAGTGAAAATTAACATTTCATAAAGGATGCTTGCCCTTGGGGTCGCGTCGAGGAGAAATTATATTCAACCCTCCTTAAATGTAATCGAAAATTCAAGGGCATGGCTATATATCACGAGGACCACTTGCACCCAGACCTTCAATGGCACTGGTCTTACAAGAAATCCCATAATGTACCTCCTCTGTGCCACCATTTCCTAAGTATGGAAGGCAGTCGTGCTTATCAGAATTTCAACTTGCGAGTCTGCACACCGTCCCTAGAGGGGGTGAAATTCTCCTCTGATATATATTTTTGCATAGCTGAATGTAGATAACATTTGGGGATGCACAAAGCTATGTTTCTCTTTGCAAGTCTCCCACTCCTGGTCCCGCCCTATCGCCCAACTTCTTTCTCCCCATTCGCCCATAATCCTTCACAGAATTCACGTTCGAATTGTCTGTATGTGGTTACCTCTAAAGCCCATTGGTTTCTGAACTAAGAGTGAACATGCCTAGCCCATTTAAATGTTATTAGGTTTTATACGTCACGTTTTTATGGGTCACCGAACAGATACACCCTGACCTGAAATCTTACCAGGCATTGACAATGGTAAACAACTGTACACGGTGTTTCTGTCTTAGCAGGTTATGTTATCAGTGATAGGACGGCACTGCCTTTAGGCCTTTGCAGTCCGAAACAAGCTGCAGCAGTTATCAGCTTAGAACTGTTGAAGCAAATACATTACAAAGAATTTCAGAAGATGTAGGCACTAGCGAATTCAGGAAGGAAAATAAAGAAAGGAACGGTGTCCCACACACAAAACTTGTCCTGCTCTGAGCAGCAGCTCAGCGATGTCTGTGCAGGCCGTGTGCAGGATCATGTTTGGATTTTTAAGTGGTTCATTGCGCGCTTGATTGCATTGGATACGGCTTACAAAGTAGCGTGTACTTTCTTTTTTTTTCCTTTCTTTTTTTTTTTACAGGAAAACATATACCCAGCCATGCGGGCACTGACAATTAAAATAGGATCTTGCTTGGCCATTTAATGCAGGCATTAATCTTACTTTCCCAGTTTACTGCTCACAACAGCATTTGTGTTTTGGAATGAACAATAGAAAGGCACATCTTGCAGGTTTGTTTAAGCAGCGCAAAGTCCATTGTGTTCGTTGTTCTTGGAACGGGACCCTAAAATAAAGAGATACGCAGATGATAGATCACTCACTATTGGCGTCACTTTAAACAATGGCTTGTCAGGCAGGAACTTCATTCACGTGCGTATTCTAAAAAAGGATAGTGCAGGTAATTCAGAGCAGAAGAGGAAACAACCGCCATTGTGAATATGGAAATGTGACATTCGCTGCGCATGGGGGCGGGTGTGGTGGGGACGCGCTGCTCAAGGGGAAACAGAAATTGAGGATTGGGAGAGGACTGGTCTTGAGGTGGCACGGCGGGTATGACCAGAACGTTGGAGAAGTAAAAGTAGCAGGAGGTGTGAGTGAAAAGGGGCGACAGTAATTGGCATGTCTGGATGGGAAAGGCAAGTCTGGGTTCTAAGGGAACCAGGCTGCACCTCACTGAGGAGGTCCAACAAGGCCGAAACATGTCTGGGGTTGCTTGGTTTTCTGTGCAGAGGGGACCTGGCCTAGCAGTTCGGGCTGGGCTGCTACCTTCGGTGGCGGCAGCTGCTGACAGATTTGCACATGGCTGGTCCCCTTTTGCAATGGCGCAGACGGGCTAAAAAACGGTGGTGTTGAAGGTTGCCCAGAGCAATTGCCAGTGGTTTAGATTCATTCGAAACCTTCCACCCATCACTTTTATGGTCAGTGGGCTCTAAGGGGGCATGGCACAGAGGGTTGGAGCAGGGGAGCGGAAGTGCATGGAAGGTATTGTGTTTCCCGAGTGGGGCACCAAATTAACAGTAGGGAGACACAAAGCAGAAAGGCAGGAGTGTCTGCCTTAAGAGTACAGCCCCATGCTAACTCTGCACCTATAATCACAGACCTGTTTTAACATTGTTTACCTCATTGGTATGATATAATGAACAGGCTTTGGAAAGAATGGAGCTTAATCGCTGGATAATAACAGATCCATGATCATGGCAAGACCGAGGCATTTTGGAAGACCGTGAGGGCCAGAATCTCAAAAAAGAACGCAAATGACAAAAGCACAGGTGATGCCCTTTTTTTATTTATGATCATTCCTGAAATTCACAGATCACCTTATTCTCAAAGGTGATGTGCACATTTCAGGAGGGGCTGAACAGTGGTGCAAAGATGCACTGTCCATCCCCCTAGCGACATTACTGTTGGGAGTATGCAGATGTCACCCAAACAGACAACACATGACAGGGTCAAGAGCCCTGCTATTATTTGCCCCTCCCCCTGCGCCTATTTCAAAAGTTGCAGAGGGTGACCCTCAGTTTTGGGCATTTTTGTGAATTTGGTGCAGTGGGGGGATAGAGCAGTAGATGTACCAGGGGAGAGAAAGGTTAGTGGTGAGACTTTGGCATAGTTGAGCAGTGAGTGACATGCAGCCAAGTTGCAGGAGGCGGAGAAGGTACTGGAGGAGTGAAGGGTGCAGCAGGAGGTGAAGGTGCATGCAGAATGGAAGGTACTGGAGGAAGCACAGGTGCGGGAGGAATGGAAGGTAAAGGATGAGCAACATGTTCAGAAGGAGTGGAGCTGGTAGTGCAGAGCGAGTTGAAGGTACAGGAGGAAGGGAAGGTGTGGAGAAAACAGAGGAGATTGGATGAGGTGAACATTCGGGTGGAGAGAAGAGAAGAGGTTGGAGGAGATGAAGATCATGAGAGAGTGGGAAATAGTGTAAGAGAAGACTCTGACAATCAAGGAGCAAAGTAGAGGGCTCACGAGGTTGGATAAGATCAACATTTAGAATGGGAAGAGAAGAAGAGAGGTTGGATGAGATGGTGATCAAATAAGAGGGGAGAAAATAGAAGAGATTGGAGAGTAGAGCAGGTTGGAGAAGGTGAAAAAAAGGAAAGAGAGTGAAAGCAAGATAAAGTGTGTAATGAGAGGAAGACAGAGAAGTGGCACACAGAAAGTAATAGTAGCTTGAGAAAGCCACTGACCAGATGTGAAAAATAAGGTACCGATTTTGTCATTTTTCAGGTTGCCCTCTAATAACTTACTACAGGATGAAAGTAGTACCAAACTTGCTTTATTTTTTAAAATTTTCTATTGCTTTAATTTGTTACACTTTTTTAAAGCAAATATAAAATTAGAAAAGAGAAAAGAAAAAAAAAAGAGAACATCAGAAGACAGAAAAAAGTGTGAAAGCGAGACGTCTGGCTTTCCCCATGTAAAGACCTTCGAGCAGGCAATCTCCCAAGAATGAGGCAGAGAAAAAAAGAGGGAAAAAGGGAGAATGTATTTAGCTAAGAAAGAGGACTTCCAATCTCTTTCTGCCCAGTCTTATTCCACCAAAATGTCATCTATGATTGACACCGCGGCCAATACCAGTGAGACCTTTTCTCCTCTCAGGACTAAAGCCCACCATTCCTCTGGTGTCAAGGCTCTTAAGTTAGTCATCAAATATCCAAAGTACTTTGTCCTTTCTTTAGTCAGCCCTTGGCATGATGTGTAGAGGTGTTTAAGATTTTCCACCGTTTTCTCCTTTCCAAAAAAGCAGCATAGGTGAACTTTTGGTACTGTCGCTGACTTTCTTGCTGCCACTATCTCTTTTGTCAAGAGCAGATTCAGTCGCATTCTTAAAAATGTGTCCCGGTGGCTTCTACTCAGGAATTTGGCAAAGTAACCTGGCAATTAATCCATGGCCCTAATATCCTGGTTTAGTTGGCGGAACAATGTATAGGTGCTAACCTCATCGTCCATGGTTATCCTGTCTCGGTCCATCAATTTGGTTTTCATGCAATACAGATTCAATTTTAAATCCTCCTCTGTGCATCCTATCTATTTCAGTTTGTTCTAATTTGATATTACCCAAGCCTTCAGGGGCCCTATTGACCCCTTCATGATTTCGCTGTATGTCATTTCGGTAGTTTTTACTCCTGAGCCCAAGAGGCATTTTCTGAAGAGTGCCAGAAGCTTCCAGTACACCATCGCCCTTAATGATAGGAGGCCCAGTTCTCTTCTTACTACCTGGATTGGGATGGAAGATGGAACTTTCAGAACTGCCTTCCAGAAAATGCTTTCCAATAGTGGCCACAATTTTTTGGAAATCAAGAGCATTGCGTCTCAGCCATAAGTCCGGATTTCAACAACTTTCATTTTGTAAAGGTTCACTACCGGGATCAATGAAAAACAACCACATTTGATGCTTAAAATGGTTGCTTGAGATGCCAAGTTTCTGGCGTATTGACGTAGAGAGGCGGCTTCAGTGCTGTTTCTGTTTATCACTAATGCCAAATATTGGAACAAATAGACTTGTTTAATTTGGGATGCCCCCAACCGCCATGGACATTTTGATGTTTTCGTCTTTGTTTTTCCTAGTTCTAAAATCTTTGTCTTCTCAGTATTTATTTGCATTTCATTCCTTTCCACACACTCCTTCAATGTATCCAGCTTTCTCCGGAGACCAACCAGCATTTGGTCTATTAAGACCAAGTTGTCTGCATAAAGGAGGCGACTCAGTGGCACTGCACCAATGCAGGGAGTACAACCTTGTGATGCATCTAGTGTTTTCTCCAGATCGGCTAGATAAAAAAAATGAAAGGAGATGGTGCCAGACGGCATCCTTGCTTCGGGCCTCTAGCTGATTTTATCTCTTGAGACAACACACTACACTTATTTAATCTCACTCGCATGCGGGTGTTGGAGTGGAGCAAGACTAATGGTTCCAGGAAAGATCTCAGACAATTGTGCCTCTGCAGTTTATTCCACAAGAGGCCACGTTCCACTTGGTCAAAAGCCTGAATGAGGTCCACAAAGACCAAGCATATCCCACGTTTGTTGTCCCTAAACTTTCCTTTTATAACACCATTTCCAATCCCTCTTACAAATCCAGTTTGAAAAGGGTCATTAAGGCCCTCACGATGTAACCACTCATTCAGCTTTACAAGCAGTATAGAACCTAAGATGTTTCCAATGATGTCCAGAACAGCTGTCTGGCAATAGTTATTGGCCTCCTTCCTGTTGCCCTTTTTGAATGTACGGACCACAATTGCCTTTCTCCAAGACTATTGGAGGGTATGAGTGTGAGCAATCTGATCAAATAAGAAATGAAGAAAGCTTGCCCATTGCGTCAGATCTTTTGTTAGCATGGCGTTGATATGGCCGTCCGGCCCCAGGGCTCAAGAGCCATTCAGTTTGTTCAATATTGCCAAGATGTCCTCATTGGACAGATCAATCGCATTATCTCAATCGGGACGTAGTCCCTCTTTCCCTCATAGAGAGACCAAAAGTGTTCCAACCAGTCTTCCTCAGAAACACAGTTGCTCTGTGTTGTTGTTGCATTCCTGAGGTTGTTGTTTATTAAAGACCAAAATTCGGCTGATTTACGCCCACAGAGTATTTTCAGTATTGACTCTGAGTCCTGCTGATAGATTGTTAGTCTGTGTGCTCATTGCAAGTTCTTGTAATGGTTGTTTGTGATTTTGGCTTGCAGTAGTTTGTCTGCCTTTTTTGATTTGCTGGCTCGCCGGAGTACACCTCGGATCTCTCTTCTCTTAACGATCAGAGCCTCATCATAAGTGTGGACTGCATTCCTTTACGGCCATGTCAGGACCTTAACACCTTTACAGAAGCATTTAAGTAGGGGAATGTAATCAGTTGATGCTCCCTCGGCCCCCAGAATTAAATGTGAGCCATTCCTAAATAGCCTCTCTCAACATTATTAGTCTTGACCCACTATTATGTACAGACTTGGGTTCTGGCATTCTAAGTTGATTTGTTTTTCCATTTGTGAGCCATCTAATTTCTACAAGGTCATGATCACTATGTATTGTCTTGTTGATTTTAAGAGAGGAGACAAATTGTAGGAAATCCCGGGAAACAAAGATGTAAATTATTAGTGCTAATTGATTGGCTCTTGACCAAGTTGGTCTGGGTGGTATGTCTCCTGGCGTGTAGCCATTCAGCATGTTCATGTCTCTTGAGGCCATCATAAATGCCCACTCCTCCTCTCTCATTCTAGAGTTGTTTGTTTGGATTTTCTTTTTCATCTTCGCATCCTTGATCAGGCATGTCGCATTCAAGTCTCCGCAAATGATGATGTGGTCTGCGCCTTGATTTGTGTAAGCGTCGTCTATCAGGGAGGTTACCATGTTCTAAAATCCTTTGTCTGATATGGTGCTTGGGTTACAGAATGGGTTTATAGTAGTGAAGTGGGTATCACCCGCTTGGCTCTGCCCCCCCATCAGATAAACCCAACCCACGATGATCTCTTTGGTTTACAGATTGCTGTGTGCCAGTTTGATTAGACCAAGGCCACTCCCTGACCAGATTGCAGTCAACAGACCTGACTTTGGGGGCACACAATACCCATCCAGAGGAGGTGCTTGGCATAGCCATGTCTCCTGTAAGCATAATAAGTCAAAGCCTCACAAGTTTGCGTAACTTTCTATTTCAAATGCCCAAACCCTCTGGTGTTCCATGAGACCATCCTTAATTGGTCCACGCCGATCTTATCACAGATTTTAGGATCTCTTAGTATCAGCCAAGGTTCCTGATAACCAAGACCATGAGAACCTCTCTAGGGTCCCAGGTTTAGACTTGGAAATTACTTTATGGCACAGAGATTAGTTATAGAATAAGAGCTTTAATGTATGAAAAGGTGGAGTCTAGGGTGTGGAAACTGTAAGGATATTTGGCGTGTTACAGCACAGAGTACAGCACTACTGCACAGGTAGCAATTTTATTTTGATGCAGCACCACCACATGGGTGTGGTGCATTGCTATATGTGTTGCCAGATTAACATGGACATATAAGTAAAGACAGGCTATTCAGTCAAAAACGATTTTAACATATAAGATGCAAATCTATTTTTACAGTTAAAAGCACACGTGCACATTCAAAAATGCACACTATTTTTCACCTGAAATGCCTATGGTGCAAGAGACACATTTGAAAATTAATAACTAACCTTATTAATAACTAACCTGACTAATAAAACTGCATTTAACATAACCCACTAATAAAAATGTGTCTCCACTGCAGAATTAGGCCTACACTGAAAGTGAACTTTTAAACGCACATTCATTTTTTCTTTTTCTCTGCTGCTCTGTCCACATAACTACAGGAGGAAAAGGGCTCGAAGGAACAGGAAATCAGTTGGTTATAAATGGTTACTGTAGTAATGAGCCATTGTGTAGTGAGGGAGGAAATGGCATGATTGATTCTGATTGGAGCAGCGTCATAGCAAGTATCATGCTAGAGGCAGTGATTAGAGTTTTGCTGGGGGAGCTTGAGGAGAGGGGGAGGACAATCGAGATTTGGCAGAGCTGGGAGAAGGACCTGTTTCCTGGCTGAAGCATTCCTGCTGCAAAAGCTGAGAATTCCAGGCAATAACCCCGGTTTGAGAACGAAAGACGCTTGTTTTCACTGGGGTTAATCTTCAAGGGAGCCAAATTCAGAAAGAGAACAGCTGAAGAAAACTCATGCTGAACAGATAAGGTAATTACAGAAGTGTGGGGGCTGAGTGTGTACGAGAATATTCAGTCAGTGTAGGAAAGGAGATTCCTGTGCTTTACTCACATGTTTAATGTTGCAAATTGAGTTCTTGTCTCCGCCACTCTCTTTTCAGTGTATCACAGACAATGCTGTTACTGTGCTATTTTATTTATTTCTGTAAAGAGTGAGATCGTGTTTAAATGCAACTTTTATAATATACAAAAATATTTGAAAGCAGACGGGTGGTGTGTTTTATATTTACCAATACAGTGCTGATGATGTGGGGAGATGTTTAGACAGTGCAATTGTCATTTTCAAGGTAGCTAAACATCAAATTTGGCTGCAGCCGTGTGCACAATGTAATTCAGTATGAGCAATTATAACTAACTGTGTGTGTTGTAGTTTGTCGGAGGTCTATGAGTCGGCAAAAAGGGAGGGGGCGGGACATAGTTCACTACCGTATATAAGATAGTGAAAATACCACATGATAGCTCGCTGTCGTAGATAAGACAGAGAGAAATTGCCCATGGTGGCACACTAAAAATGAAAATGTGGTGTTCCTGAAATGCAAGCCTGAGGTCTCTCTAGTGATTACACGAAAAAATCTAAACAAAAATAAGGGGTTCTGGATATTGGGGCCACAAATAAAACAAGGGAATTATGCTCACCAAAATACCACCAACCACGCATACCAAATACGCATGTCTGTGTGCTGAAATAATGCATGTCCACTGTATTATTGTTGTACATGGCCCAATCTGAATACAAGGAGTGATTTTTGCTAAGTTATTTTTCGGCGGTAAGAAAATACCGTCAGGCCCCAAATCTCCACAAAATACCCTACAAAACAAGCGTTAAGCCTGCCAAATTGCCTACCAATCTGCACTTAGATTTGAACTGGGATGAACATCACAGGGCTGCCAGCTGGACTGGAGGATCTTGTCCATGTAAAGGTTTGGGATCAATGCAAAGAATGAGGTGTGTTATGTAGACTAGAGACCGTATCCTGGATCTGGAATGGGGGATAAACACCACATTATTTCCATTAGGATTACACAAAATGCTATGGAAAATATTGGAGAATCTTATTGAGTTTATCTACTTTATTGATAAAAGTAAAGTATATGGATTCTATAAGATTATGTCTTTTAGTTCTATGTTTTAACTGTGAAAGGTGGTTCCTAAATGAACCTTTTTTTCTTTTATTTTTTGCAGGAGAGGTCAGAAAGTAAGGTCGGGAGGGAAATGAGGCAAGAGGCACCAACCACTAATATGAAGGGGCAGGTAGATAGGGGAAGATGATGCACGTGTGTAGCATCTAAGGTAGGGGGCAGTGTTTCTCATCCTCATTGATTACAGCTTCAAAAGCACTTTGAAATTGCCCCCCCTTGCAGAGTGGTGTGTTGCAGTATACACAGAGTACTGTTGTACTGTTGTCCTGGAAATATATTGATCAACAGCCTTTTTTATCGCTTGCAAGGTAGCTGATGGGATTTTGTGTCCCATTGAATTAGGCTCTGTGGTTACAGTATTGGTTGAGGAAGATGAGGTGAAGGAGGACAGCCTACTACTTGCTGAGAAAGGAACATCCTTTCTGAGAGCACTGCAGTGGTTGGAGTGGGTACGACAGTGAATGGAAATGGTCCCATAGGAGTACTGTACAGGTAGTTGTGACGTTGCACTCAGTGCATTTCACTTTGGCAGGTTTAGCTTTTAGTACATTCACATGTGGTAAAGAACTGCCACACCCATGATTCTATCTGGGTGCTAGAAGTAGGTACTTCTTCTACTTCATCTTCTCGGTCCTCTTCATTGTCTGTGGAAGTACTGTGTTTTTTGTTGTTGTGTAGGTCCTCCAGCTGGTGGTGGTAGTGGTGGCTGCTCTTGAGTAGGAGGGATGGCAATAGCTGATGCCATTTTTAAAATAAATAGCAGTTTTGCCAATATTCTTCCAAGTATGTGCTCTGTAATAGATCATGAATGGAAAATGAGTAAGAATAAATATAGGAGACTTACAAGGGTAATTTTTGAGCTTGAAAGTTGCTAGATCAGTAGAAAGTGCAGTTCCGTATAGTCCGCAAAGCACGGACCCAATCGCGAAGGGCGGACGAGTTTGCGAACACCTCATCATGCTGCGCGTGTGCGCGAGGTCACGTGAGATTGTGCTGAGACTCTGCGATGACGTCAGGCGTTCACGGACGTCGACTGACGTAAAAGCAGTGAAAAAGTTGCAAAAAGTATATAGAGGTGTTAAAAATTATGCTAGAAGATAGGGAATGGCAGAGTTTTAAGGTGAAACTTTGTAAATTGGACAAAAAGGCTGCTATATTGGGGTAAGTATGATATTATAAATTGTAGGAAATTATCATACACTGGTAAAAACCCATGAAACTCACTGAAAAAAGTTTGTTGGGACGTTTTGCTTAAGTTGCACTAATAAAAAAACCTATGATATTCACTGAAAAAACGGTGCACTGCTAAGACAAAGGGCCTCATTAGGGGTCCGGCAGTAACCCTGCCGGTGCTACCGGGGGGTTGCCGTGGACCCGTACATGTTTACTGGCTCCTGAGTTCCCGGTTCCACCGCGAGATTATAACCCTGACGCCCCGGAAAGTCAGGCGCTATCGGAGTGGGGACACAGAAGTACTGGCACCATTTCTAATGGTGCCAGTGCTTCCATGACCGGTCTGCCTACCGTGGCCGCTCTACCTGGCAGGGTCAGACCTAATGGGCTATGGCGGCTCTCACATGCAGACCTGTAATATTCCGGTCCAGAAACAACAGTGCCGGTAAGCTCACCGGCACCCTTGTTTCCAGACTGGCAGGGTCAGAATGAGGCCCAAACAGCCAGTACATGAAAGATGACATCACAAATGTCATTGATGACATCACTGATAACATTATATATTAAAATAATTTTCATGAACAATCCCTACAAGGGGTAGTGTTTATAATGTTGGTAACAAGATGTCAGGGGTGATCGAGAGATCTATCATAAACTACTTTATGTATTAAAGAATGTTCTCATCTAAAGAAAACATTATATTCAAGTGTTTTTGTTAATACAGGTACCTAATTGGCAATGACTGCAGCAGGTACCAAAACAGTACAATATTTTTAATTTGGTAATTTCGATAGTAAAATAATAAATGATACCTTATCAAAGTTTTACATAATGTTGAACATAGAATAAATAGCTAACAATTTCAAACTTATGACATACTTGTGTTAGTACAAAAAAATACATTAAAAAACAGAGAATGCATACTAATTAGAACCACATATAGAGAACCTAAAGTAAGGAAGAAAGAAACAACAGCACCACAAAATGACAATAACATTATAGTTCATTATCATGTGCACAAATTAATTGTGTGTTTGAGGCCCATGTATGTGCACTATGAGGTCAAATTGAATACTATGAAAAAAACGTTAAGAAGACATAAGAAGGTTAATTTATTTATATATTAAGCACCTTTTAAATTTTTAAAATTTTCATTGTCAGCGAACAAAAACAAATGGCCCAATATGTGATGTTATCAGTGATGTCATCCATGACATGTGTTATGTCATCTTTCATGTACTGGGTGTTTGTCTCAGTGGTGCAGGTTGGTGGCACAAGTTATGGTTGCTTAGTTTACCATAACTGGCAAATTTCTGGGTGTTTTCGGTTTTACTTTGTGCGAAACCTGAAGGTATCTCACTTGCTAGTCCACAGGGATCTGTCATCCAGGTGGCCAGGACATGGCTATCACTATTTGATCAAGTTCCTGGGCGTGGACCAGTGGGGGAAGGTCATCTGGATGGGGGGTCTTCAGGGAGTGGAGGTGGGACACTGATGGGTGAGACGCGGTACCCCATTCCCTGTATCACCTTTTCCCCATCCTACCCTGTAGGATACTTAAAAACTCTACCCTGCCCCTTTTCTGACACAAACACTTTCTTACACAGAGTAAGACAACAGACTAACACCAGGGCCATTTACCTATATGTCCAAATAGAAGGGTCAGGCAGAGTCAGGCAATTAACAGTAACCAGGCACACCTGGTGTCCCTGCATCTTCCCCACTGGGATAAAAGGCATAGCACGAGAGCACACTATTAGCATGGCCGAACGCATGAGGAAGCAGCTATTCCGGAACGGCAGTTCAAGCTGAGGAGAAAGGAGGCGAGACGTGCAAGGATGAAGAGGAGGGAAGTGCCCTTGCCCTTTTCAACTCAGACCCGCAAAGCCTTAGAAAAGGGAATCACAAGACTGGGGAGTACAGCTGGCGTGTGGTGTGACAAGTGTCAACGGTGCACAGGTGCCTCCCACATTGATAACACAGGCGGGAGGCACGCTGGCTACCATGGTACCGTTCTTGACTCCAGAAGCAAGACAAGCCAAAAGACATCAGTGAGTCAGGGAAAGCTGATAGCAAAGAACTTGGGAACAAAGAACGTGTGTGTGTTTGAAATTTTGGAAAAACCCAGAGAAGGGCCAGCTGCAAAGTGGTCAGGCGCCACAGGAGTGCTCAGTCGAAGGACTCTCGCTGGCCCCTTTTGTGTTGAAACTGCAAGTACCAGAAGGCCCTAGGCAAGGGCAGCTTGAGGTGTCAGATAGAGAATGTTCTGTGATCTGTGGCAAGTGTGAACCCGAGGGAGCGATGCTGAGAGAAAACTGAGAGAAGGGAACAACGCTTCCTGATAAGATTGTGAATATTGTAAAATAAAGGCAAGTGTGAAGCCGACAGAAGGATGCCAAAAGAAAGCTAGTAGAAGGGAACCCACGCTTTCTGATGAAGATGAGAAAATCATGAACTGTGTTAGAATGGATATGTGAACCCAACAGGGGGATTCTAAGGGGAAAGCTAATGAGAATGAATCCTGCCTTGTGATAAAGCAAAGTGATCTATATATTTGGCAAACAATGAACCCGGCTGAGTGATGCCTGCGAGTTGCAGTGAAGAGTAATAAACCCGTGAACATTGTGTCGACAAGAGTGAACCCGGCTGAGGGTTGCCCATAGTGAGAAGTTGTTTAAAAAGATATTAAGGCTCTTGAATATTGCAAGCTGCATTTCAAATGCAGCAGTGAACCCGCTGGAGGGAGGCCCAAGTTGCAAGTAGGACCCGAGCCCGGCAGAAGGAGATTCGAGGGGCAAAGAGAAATCGCCCAAGGTGCAAGATTACCACTGGTACTTTTGTTTGTTTGTTGTTTTGATCCATCAGGCCTTCTAAGGCAAGAGATTTAGCTTGCTCCCATCTTAGATTTAGGTTTAGATTAGGAGTTTATCTCACCCATTATAAAGTTCAATAAATATCCCTGAACTGTGATCACTTGTGTCTGTCTTTAATGTTGCCACCATGAGTTCCTTACAACTTGTAGCCCTAAAGTCCCTTTAACAAAGTTTTTTCATTGAATACATTACATGGCCGGTGGTAGCGGCCCTGTTGTAATGGTTAAGTTGCTCAACCCATAGGAAGAGCACTTTTCTGGCTTATAACATCACCCTGCCTGGATGAATCCTCACAAAGCTTTTCAACAAAAGTATAGGGCCCCGTCAGATTGATCCTACTTGGTTTGGTGGGGTTTCGTTGTTTGTTTTTTTCTATAGACGTAATGGAAAAAGAATTTTGCTCAAGCCTACAGCCCAAACCGCTGCACAGATTTTTACCGAATTTGCAAAGTGGTGGCTTGTTCCTGAAAGGGTGCTTTTGTAAATTTGGTGTAAATCCATCCAGTAGTGTTTTTTTTAAATAATGGCCAGAAAGTAGGTAAACAAAAATTCTGATATCTGGGTTCGGTCCGCAGATCCACTTCCCCATTCGGTCCGCGGACAGGCCTCTGATTGGTCCAGGGGCTAACGTGAAGTCTGCAGACATCAGACATGCCCATGATTGGATGATGACGATAATCAGTAAGGTTATGAACACTTTCTGATAGTTCTGCTGTTTTTTTCTTACTGTACTTTCCCTTTATATGCTCATATATGTATACATTGTACTCACACTACTTTCCTTAGGGTCCAGTCACATAACATGATACATATACATAGGGGAAGTAGCAGCCTTGAAACAGAGCAATCATTTCTGTGCATGAAGATAATCAGTTACGTTATGAACACTTTCTGGAAGTACTGCTGCTTTTGTGCTTACTTCACTTTCCCTGTATATGCTCATATTTGTATGCGTCGTGGTTTCTTTATGTTTTGTCTGTAGTAATGCAATTATATAATAAGTGGGTTTTATTAGCTACTTATTACATGCTTCACAGTATGCAAAATGCTAATCCAAAAGCATTTATCATTTCACTATTCAACATAGTATGATTATGAATATTGCACCTCCATCGTGTATACTGCACACAATGCCTATGTTTCTACATGAGTAGGTTCCTAAACTGGAAAGAACTGTATAATACAATGCTACTTATATCAATGCATTCCTTAATGCACTACGTACCTCATGATATGTATTCCAATGATCAACATTATAATAAGAATCCCTTGTAGAAAATTTTCATGACAAGTAAATGCACATGTGATGTCATAAGTGATGTCATCAATAGCATGTGTGATGTCATCTTTGATGTCATGGGTGTTAGTCTTACCAGTGCACGGTAGTGGCGTGAGTTATGGTTGCTTAAGTTACCATAACTGCCGAATTGGGGGTTTTCGGTTTTACTTGTAATAATCACTTGTGTATAGGCGCGTTATAAATGCCATATCATATCATATCATATCATATCATAGGTTGTTATTAGTGCAAACTATCTATAATGTCCCTTTAAAAAAGTTTTTGCACTGAAATTGATAGGTTGTTTCCTAGGTTAACTCAACCATAACATTCCTTTAACTACGTTGTTTCACTGAATTTCATAGGTTTTTACCAGGATACCCTTATTTCTATACATGTACCATACAACATACAGAACCCCCTGGCCCCATGCTGGTAACCACATGGTCTGCGGACTCTATGAATGTCCGCTGACCGTGGGAAGCATCCACACTGCCCAAAAGCTCAGGGGTTCTCTTACCTTGTTGTATCGTGTACCGAAGGCACTCAATGTGTTGAAATAGCAACACATGAGTAAATTGCAAAGGAAGTAGGTGTACAAACTCTATACAACAGTGCAATTGCATAGGGTATGGAACAGAATGGAAAACACCAATAACAAAAACCAACTGTGCTTCCAGCAGTACTACTTCAGTGCTGCTTTACACAGAAACTAAAAACCAACTGTCAGCAGGACAAGGATAAAGTACTGACAGCACAACTAAACTACAACGTGGTAAGTGCACTTCATTGTTTTCTATAAATGCGCAGTTTGTTCAATGTGCAATACTGAAAAATAACTTCTCTTTTTTTTACACAGAAATGGCAAGGACCCTTGAGTGGCTTGAAGAGAATTTTCCTTGGGATGAAATGAGTGAAGACAGTAACAGTATTTGTACATATTACTGTGTAAGAAGTAAGACAATTAATGCACATTGCTTCACATGCAACAGACACATATTTTCTTCTTTAACAGTACATACAGGAAAAGCATGGAATGCCCCAGAAGTAGCAGCTCCTCCACAAGTCCATGACCACATAGAACACCAAAGTAACACTGTACAAAATAAATTAGTAAGCCTGGAGGCAATAATTGACCAATTAAGGAACACTTTTGCGGACTTGAAAGATTTTGTGCAGAGACATATAATGGAAAATATTAAATATCACTGCCCCACCTGCACTTGTACACTTCCCCCTGTCCCAGCCTACCATCCACACAAATTCCCTGTAACCAAAGACTTTATGATGAGACCTCAATCCCTTCCTCCCCTGATATACAACCTGTGAAAACCCCAATTCCCCTTTATATCTCTCCATTTTTGCTACCCCTTCCCTTTCTTAATTGTGTGTATTTATGTTTGAAAGAAAAATCTATATGTATACTGTTGCTCTGTGTGTGTTTTCTTTTTTAAAAAGCCAGTTAAAAGTCACTGTAACGCACGATTGTCCTGGATGTCTGCAATTAATCAAAATGGAGGTGTCCTACGGACACCGCCTCTGTCCGGGCTGTTCACAATCAAAATTAAGCTGTCCATAGAACACTGTGCCTGTCCGCAAGTCCGCAAAGTTGTGATGCACCTTTAGTTAGTACAGGGATCACACGCCTGTCCGCCAGACAACTGAGCACATGCGTATCTCAGCCCTTTGGGTCCTGCGAACACCGTCCCTGTCCGGCATGTCTGCAAAAAGTGGTGATGTACTTTCATTGGTTCAGGGAGTGCACCCATGTCTGGCAGAAACTTGGATGCATGCGCATCTCATCTCCTGGGTCCTGCGAACATTGCCCCTGTCTGGCATGTCTTTAAAGTGATGACGTACCTTGGTTAGTTCGGGGATCCCACCCATGTCTGGCGGACACCTGGGCGCATACGCATTCCTACCTCCTGGGTCCTACGAACACTGCACCTGTTCGGTAATGTCCGCCGCACATGTGTCACATTTTTTATTAGTTTGGGGAGCCCAAACCTGTCCGTGGGACACCTATGCACATGCGCACACCGCATCTCGCGCAATAGGTGTCCTAAGGACAGCCATCCCATTCGCAAATGTCCTCAACGTCACCATCTGACTGCATCCATGCTGAGCATATGCCCTTATTCACGAATAGTGGCTGGGCCCCCAGACAGCAAAAAATAGCTTTTTTGAGCAATCCAAGGTGTTCTACTGTGAAGCTTCACCATTGCAGAGTTCCCAGACCATGCCTGTGACGATCTGGAAAATTTTGGGAACTTTTTGAGCCCAGCTTGGGGTTCAAAGTGTCCGTGGACTGTGGGACTGTCTGCGAAGTGCTCAACAGCACCCTTATAAAGGACACACCCCAGAGCTGCTCCTCATTCTGCTTTTGGATTTCTAAGACAGAGTACCGCTTGTGATTGGGCACTTGCTGTCATTGGCTGCCATTGCTGTCATTGCTGAGTTATTTGCATTGCTATTGCTCACCAGGATTACTGCTACAGGTTGCTGTTTAGCTACTTCACATTCCTGTGTTCCTGCTGTTCCTGGTTCCTGATTCTTAATACCTTTGATGATGGCATCCAAGGCTGCTCCTGCTGCTACTGCCTTTGCCTCAGCAGTACCCCCACCCTCACTCTCACCACCACCTTTCCAAGGGCCTGGGGAGGGGAACAGGCATGGTGATGTAGAGAGGGATCAAGAAGTGGATGATGATAACCTAGAGGAAGTCCCCATTGCCGCCTTTGGAGATGTGGCAAAAGCTTGTTCAAACAAGATGAAATGCACTGAGTGCCAGATGGTGCTCAGTCGAGGCAAACCAGGCTTGTACAGCTACGGCACCACCTCCATGCAGCTACATCTAAGGTCAAACCACAAGGTGGCAGTTTGGAGGGTCGTCCCCTTCGATCAAGGCAGTATGTTGAATTCCTCTGCAGCATGCTCTGTATCTGTTCTTGTCATCACAAGGGACACTCCTGTGGTCAGTGGATCCCGGCACCAGCCTTGCAGGCCATACGCACCACAGCAGACCCTTACCTTTCGAGGGTCACTGTATTGTGCATGTACTGCAACACAGTACTCTGCAGGGGGGAGCAATTTGAAAGTGCTTTCGAGGCTACAGTGCGGGCGCATGAGAAAAACTGCCAACTACCTAGGTGAGGCCCACCCAACATCTTCCTCTCTCCAATTACCCATTCTTATCCCTGTGGTTGGTGGCCCTTCCCTACCCTCCCTTCCCTTCCTTTCCTTGTGTCTCATGTATGAAAACACCAAAAAAAGTACAAACAACAAACCCCCCCAAAAAAGGTTCTTTTCAGAGCCACCTTTCAAAGCTTAAAAATAGAATTGCCAATGAAATTATGAAGGCCCCTACACAGCCTGTAAAGTCTGCGGACAGAACGGTATTCCGTGGACTTTCCTGGACGTGTAGTGGGTGGCACCATCAAAAGCATTGCACTCTTTTCCGGGACAAAGTGGTGGCTCTGAAGGATCGAAGTGGCCAACACTTACTGGAAAATGCTTGCTATTCTTGCAACAAGGGCTGCAGTGCATTTTGGCTGTTTCGAAGAAAAAGCTGATTGCCCGCATAAGTAAGACTCCATCTCTGCAAAAAATGTTCGTGCTATGAAAAGTAATATTTACATTCTGGAAAGAGTATATGCCAACATCTCTCAAAAAGGTTCAAACAGCATTGTTGACATTGTGCCTTGCTTCCTCCATTTGCAGACCAAATGAAGAAGAACGCAGCCACATCTGTCTCTGGGCAATGCGAGAAAACATTACTCAGGAGTTTGGAAACATGTCCATGACTTTCCCAAGTGCCTCCTTCATCGCAAACTGCAGAGAGATTCCGGTAACATTTCCTAAACTGTTCCCTCCACAATTAATAATAATCATGTCTGGATGATGGTGCATCACCAAATAGGCACAAAGAGAAACCAAATTCAGCCACTTCATTCCACGCACTCAATACCAGTGCACATCCACATGATGGAATCCAAGATGTACATCCACTTCACAGTGCTCTGCATGCACCTTCAACCAATGTATCCAGGAGTCCCCAAAAATCCATACACTCTGCCTCCTGAAAGACAAAGCCATAACTATAGCCATTTGGACTCCTCTCAGCAAACAGAACTTCTGCCACAGTCTCTCCTTGCACACCACACCCAGGAAACCTTATTGACCAATCCCTGGGCCTCCACAGTCCCATTTCCATACCTGCCATCCTCAAAAGCTGCAGATGTGGCACGTGCAATCTGTGAACTACAGCGGTGTCTGAGGACATATCGTGCAGTGAACAGGGGGGGGAACACATTTCAACCAGGGTAAGGTATTTCTTCTTTAGCGGTGGCTCTGAAAAGAGCCTTTATTTTTTTATTATTTTATATGTGCTTCAAAAAAAACTTTTATTTTCTGTTTTTTTAGTTTTTTTTGTATCTTCCTTTCCTCCTTATATCAGACTCTTAACAGAATCCCTCAGATTCCGAAAAAAGAGCATTTCCCAAAATGGACAACACAATTCCATCATATAACTATACCCATGCCTTTATTTACAAGCTGCCTTCCAAAATTTTGCTGGGGATTAAACACCTTTGGTTTCTCCAGTACTGCTGTTGGAAATATTTCCGAAAACACCACCTTTGCACATGGGAAAATTGTGCATAGTCAATCCACAAAGAACTTCAAAACAGGAATCAAACTTGGGGCAGTAATGTACACCAAATATTCTCCTCCACAGTGCACCAACAAGATGTCTGGACCACCAAAAGTAGACACATTTCTACAAAGAGAAACCAGTTCCCCCAAATTGTGTCCAGGCACACTCCACCACAAAACCTCCATGCCTGGAAAACCAAAATCTGCAGAAACACCTCTGGATTTTGCATACCTCTCCAGATCAGCAACACACCTATCACCAAGGACCCAGACACAATATCCTGCCATTTTCACCACAGCAATGAAAAATCTATGACCCTCCCCTCCTGTAAAGCAAACCCTTAACACCTGTTTGAATAATCACCATAGTACACTCCCATTTCCATGACAAGCATGCTGACAAGCCCCGGATGCAGCACGTGTGATCTGCGGACTAACGCAGAGTCTGCGGATTTCATAAGAAACAGGCAGCCCTTCTTCTCTTTCCAATTCACTCTCTGCACCACTACCTCATTGGCTACTTTTAAGCACTCACTCAACCACCCACCAATCACATACAAGAACTCTGCATCTAACTACTGTGATCACAGTTTATCACTGTAGATGTACTGTTCAGCACTCTGAGTACAAGTATCCTGTGATTGAAAAGCACCTCCAGCAAAAAGTACTGCAAAACTATCCCAGATTACTGCTTCCAGATTCATCCAAATCTCCATCCATCAACACAAACTACAGGTATGAAAATTTTTTGTAAAGTACATTTTTCAACTATTCTATAAATGCCTGTGTACTGGGTACCTGCCACTTATCCTGCATAACCTATTCAAAAAGCATACCGCCATTTGCCCCATCACCTATCATCAAGTGGCACTTAAAATGCTACGTGCTTTGAAAGTTTTCATTTACCCATATCACCCATTGTAATGTGCAAACTGTTATTTTCATCTTTCCTTCTGTCATGTTTACAACCACTTCCCCCACTAACACACCTGCTATAAAATTCCTAGAATGCACACAGAAAAGGAAAACTGCAAGTGTCTTACCAAAACATAGCAAGTTCATAGATTGCATGCATGTGAACAGGGTGCCTGCCACTTACCTTGCACAGTTGACAGAATGCACCATTACTTAAAAAGCAAAAACATGCATGTGCAAATTGAGAACAGTGCCATTTGTAAATGTAGATAAATAAATCAAACAACTGAAATTATTTCTCCACTCACATAGCAAGCATCTATGTGCGGAAAGGTTAATGGCATTCCACAGATGGACACATTCTCCTGTCCATTCTGTACATCTTTCCAAGCCTTTTTCTCACCTACTATAACTTGCACTAATCCATTTCAAACTAAATAGTGCTACAGCAACACACATACTTGCAAAAGTGCACCTCATAGGGCAAACTTATTAATTAAACCACTGACCCCCTTAGCTATGATGATAATGCTCCCAAGTCCCCATTCATATACAAAGCTGTCCAGTTTCACACACACACTAACTCTTCCTGCCAACGCATCCTCCTACAATTTTAAATAATGTCTTCTCCAAGTGCAATTATTGTCCCATTAACGCACATATGCACTAACTTCCTTCTTTCGTAATTGCAGCAGACTCCACTCTCCTGAAAGCCAGTGGCATCTCAAGTGGAAAATAGAACCCAGAAGACACCTACTCTCTACATCCAACAAAGTAAGTGCAATACTGCCATAGTGTTACTCAGACAGTGCATTGATCTTGTATTATAGGCTACACAATGTTATCAACCCAACAACATATGCTTCACTCTTACTCATTCCACCTCAAGAGGTACATACATCCTATTGTCATCTGAACACCAGTATAGTAACACACAGATACCAATACATCCTTCCCAACCTAAGTTAACATCCCATTCCACAATCACACACCTCTATATGCATGCCTACCCTCATATTCAAACACTCATTCGCAGTGCACACATATACATTGCACAACCTCCAAACCCACACTTTAATTTTTTCTCCAGCTGACACTAAATAATGCCTACCAAAAAGAAACTCTTTGTTTGCATTATAACAATAACCTGAAAAGGGTGAACCGTTTCCAATGCAAGCACCTCAAACATGTTTACATTTCGGAGCACACCAAGAATTTCAGGCACATCCATGTTGTTCAATATAATTTATGAAGGAATCTTTCCTCTTTTCAACACACTGAAACAGTATCTGCACACAAATAGGGCATCATTTGCAGTGTATGACTCCTATACAACCAAGTACAGATAGAGATTCTTCCAAACATCATCTACACAGTGTTACTGAGTCTTCTATGTACACTTTTTAGGCAAGGCGTGTCTTCTTTAGAATGTGCATCGACAGGACATACAAACATGCTCAGGTTTTTCACTTGAAGATGTGTCAAAAACGGCCATTCTTTGGCCATATTTATTAAAAAAAAAGATCCTTTGAAAGCAAAGGATCATCATGGCAACTTCCTAAAAGTGATTATTCTACAACAACTAATATTTGAAATGAGACATGTTTACCATCTCAAGTGTAAAAAACGAGACTTTCTACACTTCCAGTAGTTTCTTTACTTATTTGTTTATTGTTTTTGTTTTAAAATAAACATTTACAATGTCATACAGACACAATAAGCAAGTATACAGATGAGAAACAGGAGAAAGATATAGATCAGTATAAGAACATTATTACAATTAATCAAAACTTCAATAACTAAAAAGAAACATTTGCGATTCATTTAATGTCATTATTGTCATTATCATGCCAATAATCAAATTACTAAATAGTATGTATAAAATCATGATAAACCACACATTTTTAAAAATGGCACTATTACTAAAGACAAGGAAACAGATCTACCCCCAACATATATGACCAAACATTTTCTCGATCCACAGCAGCCAAGTTATGTACAAATTTGCTGAAAAAATAGATATATTTTTTGATCAAACCCTGGCAGGAGATCAAAATATGTTTTAGATCCTCTGTAACTGTTAGATTTGTACAGAATCTACAGAATGCCATGCTTTTACGTAAACTACTTCATAGACAAACAATTTCATCAGTGTTAATTACATTCATGTGGAATCTCATATATCTATTTTGAGCATCATGATGAGGATGTTTCTGCACATACATTTCCTATTCCCCATATCTTTAATGTGCCATTTGTGATTTCAAATATAGTGGAGGCTCTCCAATTAAATTCCAAGTGAGTATCCAATCCCTCTGCCTAATTCTCAATTTTACACAAGATGAATTTTGGATAAGCGTCTCCACATTTACTTCGAATGTATGCATTTGTCCAACACAATATTCTACAAAGTATTTTACAGGAAATTATCCATATGATGCCAACTTGTTTTTTAGCTGGTTATACAAAGTTTCCGAATTGGAACACAACATTTTCCTCTACAATCAGAGATGGTGCAACAAGACCCTTCCTCCAAATCAAGGTTTTATAGGAAACAACCTCCTCTGTGATACAGGTTGAAAGCACTTTGAAACCATAAACCAGTTTAGGGATCACATTTCCCCCATAAGGTTTGAGCACTGGTACAAAGGAACTTTTGTCAAATGTCTTATTGATTGCCATCATCTGCCAAGCAAGAGAAAGTGCTTTCTTCTGAAGCCAATCCCTAAGTAGTGATTTACTGGGTGTGCCAATATAGGAATACATAACTCGCTCTTCATTAATATACATAGCATGTATACATTTTTTACCTTGCTTACAAAAGCAAACATTTTTTCTTTTCAAGGGATTCATTCTCGATTGCCATTCCTTCATATAGCTTTCACAAGCTCTAGGGAGGCGCTGGAGTCCAATAGGTGTCCTATCTAAAACAATGAAATCATCATTGTAAGCTATCCAAGTTACGGGCATTTCCTCTAGCTTAGGTCTCACAAAAGCAGCATCAGCCGAGGTTTTCCCAATATCCGCTACATATACATTCAAAAGGCAGGTGGCTAGCACGCACCCCTTCCTTAGGCCAGAAGACGTGTTACTTTCCCTAGACATTATCCCTTCCACATTAAGTCTAATTTGTACGAAAGTAAGGAGGAAAATCAGGATTCATAAGAGCCCCATTGGCATGCCCCAGTCATGTAACTCAGTCCATAAAAGGTTTTGTCTACTAAATCAAAGGCCATTGAGATGTCTAAAGAGGCGGCATTAATTGGGGTTGTATCTCTACTTCATGCTATCTTTTGGATGCAGGACATACAGAAGCCATTATAGTCTGCCCCTACGTTACTCCTAAATCCAATTTGGAATTTGCTAAGCAGTCCCTTTTATTTTTTCCCACTCTTTGAATTTTTCTAGAATAAAAGCTGCAAACAACTTACTGTCAGTGTATAAGGGTGTGAAGGGGCAAAGGTTTTGAACACTCATCCTAACCCCCTTTTTGTATATGGGTGCCCTTCTTAATATGTCTAAACCTTTTCCTGATTGGCCTTTTCCCTTCCTGAACTAGTTTGTTGAACATATGAGTTTGGCGGCCAAAGTATTATTTGTTTGGCAGGTACCCTTGGCAATATGTGCAATATTTAGCCAAGTTATTTTAAGCATTTCTCTGAGTACATCTTTAGCTTTTCTCCTAAATTAGAGGCAATATGGGTCTGTTTCATCTCTTCATTGATGATTTTTATGTTGTAGTGATTCCATCTGACCCGATTGCCTCCACAGTTCACCAGTTTACCATAATATGCCATAGTATATCCCTACTGGGAGCGACATTCCATGTTTCTCAAAATGTGCAGCCAAAATGTTATGATCACTGAGCACAGTTTCAATCACTTGAAAATGTATAATATTCTTGGCGAGAGTACTGGAGGTGAAAACATAATCAAGAACTGACTTAGTCAGGCCATTAGACCAGGTAAAACAGGAGGTGACATCTCCTGGTATTTGTTTATTTCACATATACAGATTCCACTCCTCCTAGAAATCTCTTCACATTCCCCCCACTCATGTTTTTTAAGGACTTCTTTTTCAAGTAAATTTTCCCCCACAACATTCTTATGCCTCTTGGCTTCAAAACAATAGGAATTTAGATCTCCAGCCCCAGAGAATGATCCCAGGTAATTTATGTTCCACTCTTCCATAATCTCAGCAAAACCACTAGAAATTCACTAGGGCACCCAGAGTACACGTCCAATAGATGTTAACAACCAATATATGGAAATCACTGTCTTCCTGCCCACCTTTCAGAATTACGGCTAACAACCTCCTAGATTTCGTTGCTTTACAATGTACAGCCCTGCATAGGTTTGAACTGCTGTATGCGGCCCCCAGATGGTCGGCCGGCTGATCCTTTTTATGTAGGCTGAAGTCAAATTTGGTACCCATCTATTTAAGGGCAAACAGTCAGACATACCTCCTGCAAGATAAGCAACTCATGAGTTCTCAGAAACACACACAAATCTGAATTATGCATTAACTCATTATGCCCCCTTACATTTTCATGATATGCATTTTAAATTGGTTTCTGTGCTAAATACCTACTTTCAGATCTTTCAGTTGTGGGATATATTAGCAAGGCTAACCCCCTCCAGTCCCCCATATTATCATAATTAGTATAGTACATGTTATTGAGGCCTAACCTTTGGCCCTCATTTTGAAACTGGCTGTGCCACTTTTTCTCCATTTGTTTGCTATTGGAAGACCTGGATTATTTAAGTCGGGTTGTAAAAGCAAAAGGAAATATCGAGGCTGAGTACCACAAAAGGAAATACACCAAACACAGGTTTACAAAGATACACAGATCTTTATTCAAAGTAACTGAACAGTTTTCAAAGAAACAAAGTAACAGATAGCAATCTGGCCCTCGGTACACCACAACAAATACCACCCTGTTCGATGTGAGAAGTGAGTGGGACTGTACATCAGAATAGTTGCTCTTTTATACAGTTTCGTAAAATGATGTTCAGCCCTTCTATACATTAATAATTCCCAATCTAGTTTTCGTGCCGAGTTCACCTCTGACTCTCCCAGCTATATGCATATGGATCACTTTCAGTTTACATGTTCAACAAATCACAATAGCAATAGTATATTCTCGGATCTAACATAAGCCTTAGTACATATTTTAATACAATGCAGTTCAACAAGTGTTCTCGTTTAGTATTTACACTTAATCTATGCTCACGGATCAGTTACGTTGGCACAGGTAATCCTCGATCTATAGGTCAACGAAGGACAAGGTCAAATTACATGACCCTAACATTTGGCCCACGGGCAGTTTAGGCATTAACATGCATACAGAGGTCAAGACGGCCATGTTACTAACAGAAGAACACTGTCCACCATTTTAGAACACGGTGACTTTGGAGCGAGAATCAAAATGGCGGATGAACCTAAAATGGCGGCTTAATCGATCTAAGGTCAGAGCCTTTCAACGCGGATTTCTTCGCAGAGGGACTGGGCTTAGGCCAATATATAAAGTAAAGGAGGCGCGATATGGTTTTCTATTCAACAAACCCTCCTTTTGGCCTAAGCCAAGCACTATACTACTTCTAGTCACTTCGCAAGTAACTCCATGTCTCAATGTTCATGCATCCTAGATCAGATACTCAGATTTCTTTCAGCACATATTCGTTGGCGCTCTTATCTGTGGCGTATACCTTGTGTTCTAATGAACCCATCACCTGTGCACAACATCCTCCTAGCATTGATCACATACCAGGAAGACATTGTATACAGCAACAAAGAAACAATTAAATACCCAAAATGATCAGCAAGACGAAAGTAATTTCCATCCCCAAGATCGCAAGAAGTCCCAGAACCAAGCGCTAAGATCCCAGTTTCCCTCGGGAACATGCACTTCTGAACTTACGACATGCAGATTCTGTATTGCCTTGAAGATAGTTGGGGAGGAATCTGGCACGAAAACACAGCAAGCGGACCCCACTAATTTACATACCCCACCACGTTCAGCCAGGATGACATCTAATGCCATCCGGTTCTGAAGTGCTACTAACCTTATTGCTTTCTGATGTAGAGTCATATTATAGAGTAGGTCAGTGGTCCGGTTGATGGTCATCGCCAGTACTCTCGCTAGTCTCCTGGTATCTTCAGAGTTCATTATTTGTCCCCAAAATGGCTCAAAGGATTTAGCTACATCTCCCAGAACTTGTGCTGAAGTGTCACCATTCTCGTCTCACCATGGACGAGCCTTTGAAATCTCTACAGTACTTGCAATATATACCCCGGGTAACAGGATCCCTAAATAACAAGTTCCATGCCAATCCCTGGGTAACCATGGAAATGCTACATTACCACAAACAAAGTAGACAGGTTCGCCTACATACAAAGGTCTATCCTCAACAGTCAAATTCGCAACGTTGGGGCAACCTTTAAAATCACCCATTAACTGAGGGCCATTCCTTTGTATGCAGAAAGAAACAGATTCGGGGCTGTGGTTAACAGTGTAAGAAGGAGGCGTGGCATCCTTATTGCCTATAGGAGCCATCTTAAAAGAAATCAAATCTGAAAAGGACCAGACAGTCTATCAGAGGGCCTAATAGAAGCAACATTAAGCTTACTCCTATTTGCAAAAAGCGAGCATCCCAGGGGCATCAGAACACGTTTTTCGAACTCATTCAAGGTAGTCCCATCGAAGTTCCCCGAGATGCTATCGTTCCATTGGCCAAAGAATAGTGCTCTAAGAGAAGCATAACATGCAATTGTCAAAGGTAGAGGATGAATATACCAACCTAGCCCCTTATCCCCATGTTGCGGTAAATGTGAGCTGACCCAGCAATTAAATTTGTTAAAAATGGCATGTGTAGCATTCATGATGAGTAAAAGTGTGTTGTTGTGATAATTCTGTCTGTGCTGAGAGTCTCTAGGAGATAGAGTATGCAGATGCACGAAAGGAGTAGAAACAGTAGATACATTTTCAGTAGGCGACAAATTCCCAAACGGATGTACTTCTTCTAAATACCAGAAACTTAAAACAATGACTATTGTGAAACCAATTAACATTATCACAAGACAGCAATATGTTTTTGGGGCCCAAACAGTGGATTGCCCATTCTCGCAGCTGGTCACTTGTTCTCTTATCAGTCCTGTACGAGCAGAAGTGGTTGCAGGCATTGTAGTCTTCAAACGAAAGCACCAGTGTCATTGTGCTGGCGACCTCCAGGCCGAGCGTTTTCTTAGTCCTTCCACAAACCCTAGCCAACAGAATCCCCTTTTCTATGCAAATGATCGATCCTAAAAGGATAAGCCCTTTAATGATTTCCTTCGATAGCACAGCCGAACCGTGCAGCAACTCTGTTTCCTCGGACGCAGATCGTACCTTGTGCTTCCTGGTATTGAGTGATCTGTGAACAACGTTTCGTCACTTCCCGTTGGAAGCGACAAATCCAAAGCAAGATCGGATGCAAGATCCGGAACAAATTCAAAAGACAAAACTGTTGTAGAATGTAGAGACAAAATGGCTGTTTCCCCAGGCCTCACGGGCTCAGGGAGAGTCTCTGATACACTCTTAATGCTATTTACTGCTTCGAAATCGTTGGCTGCAACACTGGTAAGGGGTTATGTGTCTTCTGTAGCATGTGGCACTGGGTGTGGAATCCTCTTGGTGTGCATCGCGTGGATCCAGAGTTTCCGGCCTGCTACCCACACCGCAGTCTGTGTGACCAGCAGGACTTGGGCCCTCATTAAAAGTCAGGCGATGGACCATGGTGCTAAGAGCCGGATTCCGCCATGGTGGATGGCGGAATTACCGCCCCATTCCAAGGTGAGTGGGGCGGTAATTCCCCATTCACCATTTGCCCTTCCCCATTCCCATTTTTGCCCCATAGGGCATAATGGGGATGGGGACGGCGCTAATTACGGCACTGTAAATTACGGTGCCTTAATTAGCACCAAGGTCGCTTAGCTCCATGGACTTTAACGCCTGCAAAAAGCAGGCGTTAAAGTGTGAATCAGGCGTTAAGGGTTAACGGCGCCGACGGCGCCGTTAAACCCTTAACGCCTGACTTGTAATGAGGGCCTTGGAAGGGGCCCCACCCACGTGGTGCCAGGCAAGAAGATCGCTCAAATGATTTCATGAGGACCCACTCCCCCGGTCATATGCTGTGACCGGGACCCTCGTACCGTACAGGTAAAGCCTCTTGCACCAGATGATAAGTCAAATACAGATTTTTAGT
The DNA here is from genome assembly GCF_040938575.1 of Ambystoma mexicanum. Classification (NCBI taxonomy): domain Eukaryota; kingdom Metazoa; phylum Chordata; class Amphibia; order Caudata; family Ambystomatidae; genus Ambystoma; species Ambystoma mexicanum. The sequence goes on from NC_090929.1 coordinate 1,550,294,698, forward strand.
TAACTGGCCACAGTAATCAGAGAGAAGTACATTTTTGACATCTCGTAAAGAGCGAGACTTCGGAACATTCCAAATATTAGCTAGCCTCCCCATAACCACCTCAAAGGGAGTTAGCCCAGTCTTAGTTTGAGGAGTTGTTAGTATAGATAATAACACAATCGGTAAGTCGTCCGGCCTTTTGGTTTGGTGCCGGCACACGTCTTAGCGAGCTTGTTCTTGATGATGCCGTTGTGTCTTTCCACTAGTCCAGCATTCTGAGCGTGTCTAGCCGAATGGAACCGTTTATCGATCTGTAATCCCGCGCATATCTGCAGAATTACAGCAGTGATAAAATGTGGACCATTGTCCGACCAGATGATTCTCAGTAACCCAAACCTTGGAAAATATTCCTTTAACATAGCCTTTGCCGGGGTCATAGCTGTGGCATCTTTGACAGGATAAGCCTCAACCCATTTGGTGAAAGCACAGATTACGACTAACACATATTTAAAACTATTACAACGATCGATCTTAATAAAATCAAAATGAATAACCTCAAAGGGAACAGGAGGTGGACCAAAACTACCCCTAGGAGTTGATGTGCACTTTCGAACATTATGCTGCAAACATTCATGCATCCCTGAACAAAGGGTTCAGCTATTTTAGAGATTTTGTCATTTACCCATACTTTTTGCAACATTTCAGTAACCTTACAAGCACATAGGTGTTTGGGACCATGAGCCGTAACAACCATCATCATAATGTATGCGTCAGGCAGTAACCATTTCCCTTCAACTTTGTCCACCCAACACCCATCATAATCCAGTTTCCCCAAGCCCTCAGCCCATTTCTTAGACTCTTCTAATGTGGCATAAGCTTGGATATCCCTTACGGAATCAATACTCTCATCCAAAGTGCAAGCATTTTTGGCTTCCCTTGAAGTATACATTCCTGAAGAGAGATCAGTGGCAGTCTGTTTGGCTATCTGGTCGGCAAAAGCGTTCCCTTTTCCTACATGATCTACAATTTTCTGATGTGCTGCTCATATTATGATAGCTCGCTGAATAGGGAGTGCAAGTGCTGATAGTAGCCATACTATCAAGGATCCATGTTGGATTTTAGTGCCATGTGAGGTCAAGAAACCTCTTTCTGCCCAAAGTCTACCGAAGTTGTGAACCACCTCAAAGGCATACTGACTGTCAGTATATATATTTACTGTTAGCCCTTCGGAAAGTTCACAAGTTAGGGTCAATGCTATAATCTCTGCGGCCTGCGCGGAGTTCTGCGTGATTCTCTTGGTTTCCACAATCGTGATCAATGTAGTGATTGCATAAGCAGCTGTGGATGTATCATCCGGAAGTTTGAAGCAGAAGCCATCGCAAAACAGCTCTCCTTGTGGATTGTTCAAAGGAGTATCTTTCAGATTGATTCTACCCTTTCTTTCTTGTTCGGTAGTGTAAAGGCAATCATGTGACTCTTCGTCACTGCAAGCAGTACCTTGCGGGAAAGGTAAAAGTTCAGCCGGATTAAGAACACAACACCTCTTAATTTGTATGTGCGGTGCAAAGAAGATCAATTCATATCTCGTTAATCGTGCGGATGTGAGGTGTTGTGTTTGAGTTCTGTTCAGTAGAACATCTACAGAGTGAGGTAACATCAGGGTTAAAGCACTGCCTAGGACCATTCCCTCGCTCTGTTTTACAGACTCAGCAGCAGCGACAGCTCGCAAACATCTTGGCAAAGCGCATGCTACAGGATCAAGGGTGGAAGAAAAGTAGCCGCACGGCCTATTCTTCCCTCCATGTTCCTGCGTTCATACAGCCAAAGAACATCCATCACATTCATGCAGATACAACACAAAGGCCTTTTCATAGTTTGGTGTGCCCGAAACCGGTGCCGAGCACAATGCAGTCTTGAGCAAATCGAATGCATGCTGGTGTTCCAAGTTCCACGATAATGGCGAAGAAATGCCCTTCTTTGTCAAGGCCAACATTGGTTTAATCACTAGTGAGAAGTTGGGGATCCATTGCCTACAGTAAGAAGCCATTCCTATCAAGGCTCTAAGTTCCTTCTGCGTATTTGGGACAGACATGCTAGAAATAAGTTTTATCCGTTAAGGTGTCAACCTTCTCCCCTCCTTTGAGAGGAGATAGCCTAAATAGGCGACCTCCTGACAACAGTGTTGACATTTTTTAAGCGAAGCTTTATGTCCATGTTTAGCCAAGTGAATAAGCAACAACACTGTGCCCTCCTTACAAGCGCTCTCTGAGTCAGCAGCTAAAAGCAAGTCATCAACATATTGAAGTAATGTACAAGTAGAGGGCAACTCAAGTGTATCGAGCTGCTCTTTCAAAGCCCTACTATAAATGCTCTGACTTTCCGTTTAACCTTGTGGTGCACGAGTGAAGGTAAACAAACGTCCCCCTAAGGTGAACGCGAACAGGTATCTACTGTCTTTGTGTATTGGAATACTAAAGAAAGCGTTCTTTAGATCCATGACACTAAAATGAGTGGCTGAAGCCGGGATGAAAGTTAATATTGTTGTCACATCAGGCACAATTGGAAATTGTGGAGCAGCGATCTTGTTGATGGCACATAAATCAATTATGAAATGAAAAGGAATTGCATTATCACCTTTCTTGTACATGGGCAAAATCGGACTATTGTACAAACTACCTGCAATTTCCTCAATCACCCCTCGATGCACAAAATCGGAGACAATGCATTTCAAAGCTTGCTGACCGAAATCTTATACTGTGGAATACGTGGAAGCTTTACTCCATGTTTCAAGACAATTTTAACAGTTTTGGTTTGCAGAACACCAACATCATTGTCGTCTATTGCCCACAAACACTCCGGAACATCACTAAATTCTGAGAGCAAAGGTCTGGTCAAGAATTGAGAGAGAGAAAGTTGCTGTGGTGAAATCGTCAAACGCACTCCATCAGAAGAACAATGAATTACCGCATTTAATTCCTTCAACAGATTCAACCCCAACAAATTCTCCCACAATTCGTAGTCAAAAGGAATGGACAGTGGTCTGTAAATGGACCCAAAGTAATAGGTACCGGCGAAGAAACCGGACAGACAACTGGTGTGCCAGAAAACCCTAAAGAAACATTGGTTTGCCCTGACAGTGGAATGTTTGGAACCCGTGAATGATAAATGGAACACTTCTGTGCCCCTGTATTTATCAAGAATAGATGTTTCCTATTTCCCCCTAAAATGGCGGCTTAATCGATCTAAGGTCAGAACCTTTCAACACGGATTTCTTCACAGAGCGACTGGGCTTAGGCCAATATATACAGTAAAGGAGGCACAATATGATTTTCCATTCAACAGGGTGTGATCATACAGGGTGAGATCATAACCATATTGCCTCATGCTATTCACCTCTTTCAGGTGTAGATGGTATCTCCAGTACGGCACAGTAATTTCTAGTTGGACCGAAGAACTCTATTGGTGGTAACCAAACAAAGGTTAGTGATCTCAAGAAATAAAGACAACATTTTAGATCTATTTAGGTTGCCAGAACCTCCTCGCTCAAATAAGTACTCCAATTTGAGTCACGCAACCCCCATCCCTTTTAACACTTCTTCCTTTCCCAGCTTAGGCTGATTCCCTCGTGATTCCACTTGTATGCCCTCATCCCTGTAGATCATGTCATCGCCGCCATGAACCACCCCCTACATCTTTCACACCCCATTGGATTGATCTCATCACATTCATGCCTGTATCTTTCAAGCTGAATTTTGGGGCAGAGACACATTTGACAGTACTTTTTTGGCACTCTACGTACAATAAATTTTTCTATAATGTTGTTTTCATGTTATCGCTGACATGCTCTCCAGATGGTAAGATGTCCATAGGTCGGGTGCCAGACCATGTCTGGGACCCCACCAACCACACTTTGCTAGGAATTTCCAGAATTTTCAGGGTTAAGTTTCTCTTCATGAGGGGACACATCCCTAAGAGTAACTATGGAGAACAAATGGTCCTCAGGCGGGCTTACACAATCCCTATATACCTCCTGTTCCAGTCAATCTTTATCCTCAGCATCTGGGTGTTTACTTTTTAACAGTTTATTTTGTGTTATGTTTTTCTTTCTTACGAACTGGTTGCCTCCCCAAGTTATTACTTGGGCATATTTTGCAGAGTAATTTCAAAGATGACCTTCGGCCATCCTTTTGTTTCTTCTTGTATTTTATCCTTCTTTGGTCAATGGTGACTCACATTGATTAGTCATTCCTATATGATTCATTTCTGAGTCTTCTTGTTGTTGTTTCCCATTATTAAAAATCTTGATCACCACCAGCTCCACATTTTCTTTTATGTTCTCATTTTCAATATCAAGCAGGACAACAGAATCAGCACAATTAGCCTCCATGTTTACACCTGTCTCCTCCTTTGGCCTTGTTAGGTTCTTGTTGGATTTCAGGGCTGCGGTAATACCCTACAAGGGTCCACCCTGCACCTCTAAGCAGTTTGTTCCAGTCTCATCAGAGAAGAGGAGATTTCTCCAAGTTGGGTAGTATGCCCCTTTAGTTTGTCATGCATATTATTACAAAATTGAATTAAAGACAAAACAACTCAGTGAAAGTCCAGCCGGGTAGGGGCATTATTCACCTCCTGAGAATTCAGACAATGTAAGGGAATCAGATTCAGATATTTGAGTAGATATACTGTTAAAGGAATCAACCTCCTCTGTAAAGATGGGTGGAGTTTTTAAGACTGAGGAGTTTATAGGGGATAAGTCTATCCTATGCATTGTAGCCATCACCTTCACTGGTTCCTTGTAGCTTATACCCAATAATTGTTTCTCAGTTATCAGTGCTAGCAGATCCAAGACAATATCCTGCATCACACTAGAGGGGGTTACCTGCTTTCTGCATCACTGGAAAATGATCTTCAATTTTGGACTTAGATTTTGTCTTTCGGAAGACTGTTGTGGCAGAAGAGCTCCACTATCGCAAAGTAGAAGTAGAAGTACTTGGAGGGGCAGTGGTTACTCCATAGTTGCACTCATGCTGTCTTTTTTATTAGAGAAGACAAGGGGCACCAACCTTATTACTCTATTTATAGAAGACAACTTCTACTCCAGTTAGGTATTCTTTCAAATTGGGCTTTAAATGGTCTACTGAATTTAACTAGGGATTCCTGTTGGAATGGGTCAAAGCCTCAGGGTGGAACAATCAGGGCACTCACAGAAAAATGTTCCCTCGTAGGTGATTAGCAAAAAACAGGTTTCAAAATTAAGTGCAAAATAAATAAACAAAAGATCTGTGCACCACATATCTGCCACACTCACCATAACTGCTAGGTGCCCAGCCACAATGAGCTGGTGGGGAGCAAAGACCCGCGTTCTACTGCCAGGATCCACATTCCACAAATCAAGCTGCAGATCTACTGCCACCTGAACTAGAATATAGCAGGGGAGTCAGCCTGGTGCCCAAAGTCACACTAGCTGTAAAGGTCTACACTTCTCAGGGCCCACCACAGCCAAGGCTGCCACCTGACAGCCCACCCTGCACGACCCCAGCAGACAGCGGCGAGACTCCAGGAACCCTGTGGTGTCAAACCGCACTGCTCTGTCAAACGTCACCAGAGAGACATTGAACAAGAGTGAATGAGCAGGCCCTTATGATGCACTTCACTTTGCATGTACTAATCCAGTTGTCAACACCTTATTTAACAGTGCAAGTGACATACATGGAGCATTGCACCGATACTGTTTTAGAAGAAAGCATATTCTGCTGTGATGTCCAGCCAGCCTTCGTATGTGGCAAAACTGACTGTCACTTCGTCTTTCTCAAGACAGACCAAAGAGTGACTCAGAAGTCCATTTATTTTGCTGACTTCACAGTCATCAATTTTCTCCAGCATCTTAATCTGTAGATGTACATTTTCATTTTTGTGCAATAATTATAATCATTTCTGTAAGACTCTACTAGTTTACTTGTCAATATTACACAAGGTATTACATTTCCATACTAGTTTTTCTTTTCCTACTTGTATTGATACCTGTTCTAATATACCTTCTTAATTTTCTCTTGATTTTCGGATTTCTTCTCTTTCAAAAATCACATTAGCTTTCACTTCGTATCTTCATCTTTTTTCGGAAATAGCAAGAGTCACATTGCATTTTTGAATGTAACTCTCTTCACTGAAATTCTTTTTGTATGCAAAGTGTGTATCCAAACTCCTCCAAACAGATCACACACATTTTCTTGAGTAAGTATGATATAATATGATATGGTATTTATAACACGCATGACACAAGTGTTCCTAGGCGCGACAAAACGGGGGGGAACAGAGTGAGGAAAAAACAACAATCTTACTAGGCCTTGTGCCATTCAGATCACACAAATGTAGAAGGGGAGAAGTGCAAAGGAAGTGGGAGTGGAGGCAGAAGTGCAGTTAGTCAAAAAGTGCAGCTAGCGGGTGGCTCAGTGCAGGTAAATCAGAAAGTGCAGCCAACAAGTGGCTCATAAGTGCAGAGAGAAGGGACTGTAGGATTACAGATGCAGACGACAAGTGCTGGGGGAGCCAAGAGGCAGTGTGAGGTGCAACTGGACACGCAGGGACATGGGCCCAAGTTCAGAGGGTAGCCAGGTGACCAGTGAGTGGAGCAGATGAGTCATCAGCAGGGGAGAAGAAGAGAGAAAGTGGAAGTGAAGAGGAAGGTCTTGAGTTGCTTGGAGAAGCAGGGGTGAACTGACTCAAGTTTGAGAGAGGCAGGCAGGCTGTTCCAGAGGAGGGCCCCAGCCAAAGATAGAGATCTGCCCCCAACTCTCTGCTTGGAAATGTGAATGACCCTCAGAGAGTTGGATGTGGATGAGCAGAGAGCTCAAGTAGGGAGAAGTTTAGGAAGAGAGAGTTGGAAGTAGTGCGGTCTCAGGCCCCAGAAAGCCTTGTGGACGAAGCAGAGGGTCTTGAACTTGATCCGTGCCACCATTGGGACCTAATGAAGAGATTTCAGAGCTGGAGAGATATGATCCCTGGGCTTTTATGTAAAGGACAAGTCTTGCAGTCCTGTTCTGGATAGGTTGTAGAGGATGGAAAACAGGGACAGGAAGATTTAGAAAGAGACTGTTGCAATAGTCCAGCCTAGAGAGGACCAGAGCTCTGGAGACAGTGAAGGAAAAAGACTTCTGAGGAGGTGCAGCTGATAGTTTAATTCAGAGATGTGAGAAGAGAAGGAGAGGGTGGTGTTGAAGATGACCCCAAGGTTCTTAGCCTCACAGGCTACAGTGCCCAGAGTGGGCAGCCAGAGAGAGAGTGGAAAGAAGGGAGCTGGTGTTCCACTGAGGAGGATTTCCTTCTTACTAGCATTAAGGCAGAGATCATTGGCAGCACACCACTCCTGAATTACGGACATTGAGTCTGGAAGGAGAGAAGGAGTAGAGGCGGCCGAGGGGAGCCTGAAAGAGAGCTGGGTGTCATCCGCATAACACTGAAAGTTGGAGCAGAGAGCAGTGATGCAGTGAGCAAGAGGTGGTAGGTAATGGTTGAACAGCCAGGGAGAAAGGTTAGACACCTGAGGAACACCACAGGTAGAGAGAGAGATAGGAGAGAGGAAGGACCCCAGCTGGACCTGAGAGGGTCGATAAGTAGGTCACTCTGGCCAGGGCCTGATCAGTGATACCTAGGTTATCACGGAGGCCATTGCGCAGGATGGCATGGTTGAATGTATCAAAGGCATAAGAAAGATCGAGGAGAATGAGGACAGAAGGAAGGTTAGAGTCAAGGTTAGAGAGAAGGTGTTCAGGTATGTTCAAGAAAGCAGTCTCCATGCTTCTGGCTGCTCTGAGGCCAGACTGGTGGTCATGGAGACAACCCAAAGATTCAGTGTGAATATTAAGCTGCGAGATGGCCAGCTTTTCCAAGTGTTTGCCCAGGAAAGGAGTGATGGAGATTGGGCGATAGTAAGCCAGAGAGGAAGGATCGGCATAGGGCTTCTTTGGAAGGGGTGCACAAGGGAGTGCTTAAGGGGGTAGGGGAAGGTTCCAGTGGCAAAAGAGTGATTGGAGAAAATGGCCAAGGCTGGAGCCAGAGTGTTGATGCTGTCCTGTTAGGGAGATTTCTCGCACAAGTGCTAAAATTCCCTCTACCTTACAGCCCTCCAGCTCTTTTGCTATATTTTGGGACTTTGAAGTTTTTATTTTCAATGTGTTTTACTTTTGTGTTCTTTGATTATGGAGTTTTAACACAACTCCATAGGCATCATCTTTTTCTGTGTGTCACACAGCACCTTCTGTACAGTGGCAAAGGGGTGTCTTTCAGACTCCCCAATGTTTAAATACCTTCTCTGGGACTGACTTCCATCTCCCAGAGCCTGTAATGTTAAATTGGCTTTAGTAGTCTTTTTTAATTTACTGACCCACCACACCCTATCTTACTATCGAGTGCTGGAGGGGTTGCTTAGCTTCCCCTGAGTCAAAACACTCATGTAACAGTAAAATGTTACCTTTTCCTATTTTAAATAGCCGGTGGCAGTGGTTTAGATCAACTACCGTGATTTTTCGCGACCGATAACAATGGTAGCTCAAAATCATGTTTTTCAATATGGTGCCCGAGACCTATCTGTAAAAACAGACTCCGGTCATCTTTTTTCACCATTTCTTTTAGCAAAAGTCCTTCTGTGTTGAACTCTGCACGTCAAAACAGGTGTGGTCCCTTTGTTCGTGCCCTTTGGCGGGCTTCAGTGCTGGAGCCCTCCTCTGGTGCCAGAGTGTCTGGTGTGGACAGGATGTGAGGGAGGTGCCCGAAACTCCCTGTGCTTAGTCTCCTAGGAGACCTGAATGCACTCTGGTATGATTGGCTGGCTGGCTGTCCGGCAAGGACAGCCACTCTGCTGGGTGAGTGACAGCCAGGCTGAATGAATGGGAGAAAACTGTATAAAAGCAGGTCTCTGGGACTTGGAAAGCAGAGTCGACCACTGGAATGAAAGAACCGAAGACGAGCTGAAGGAAGAGGACTGCTGCAACTCCTGGACAACCAGTGAAGCCCTGCTGCAGGTCCGAATTGCCCGAAACTCCAATCGACAAAGAACCCCTTCAAGGTTAACTTCTTCCCTTGAGTTTGGTGGGAACAACCAACTCGTAAGCCACCTGGACACCATCAAACCAGATGTGTAAATAAATGTACATTGAGTAAGTGTCTATCTGAATCACTGTATTATTGGTCCTTTGTGTAACTTTCAGAGATCGTACTTGAAGTGTTGTAAGGGGTAAACAAGGGAAAGGAATAGAAGGTGGGAGTAGAGGCCACCACAGGCAGGCCAGGAGTGGAGGAGGAGGAGGAAGAGGAAGAGCGTATTAGTGATGAAATGAACAGCCAAGGCCATGCAGAGGGCCTGGGAGGGAACAGGAGAGGTAGAGACTGCAGCAGGATTGGCCAGCTCCTTGCAGATTTTGAAGAGTGTGGTCGAGTTTTTTGATGCCGCAGAAACATGGGCTTTGATGTGTGCTCTCTTCTTGGCGAGGACAGAGAGTCTGTGTTGCCTTTGGAGCAGACGACAGGCCAATTTGTCAGATTTTGCACCTGTTGCCCTCCATTTCCCCTGAGCCACCCTGCACTTGCATTTGAGCATGATGAGGTCAGAGTAGTAGCAAGAGTTGCACTTGGTTTTGGGCTTCAAGTAGATCCTCATGACAGGGGCAAGTACATCAAGGGTGTCAAAGATAGGAAGATGAAGGTTAGATAGGGCTGTGTCAGGATGTGAATCAGCCAAAGGTGCTGTAGGTGAGTAGCGGCAAAAGCTTCAACTAACACATACTTCATGGGTCTAATGGTATCCAGTCATTCCATAGAATGACAATCCATATAACACTAAACCATCACATTTTTTCCATCAAAATACCATTCCATAGAATGCCCATTTCATTGAATAAAATTTGATGGATCCATCCAAATGTAATGTTAAGATTAGGGGTTAGATTAGGGTTAAATTAGGGTTAGGGTTAGGGTTAGGGCTAGGATTAGTTTAAGGGTTACATTAGGGTTAGGGTTGGGGGTTCGGGTTGGGGCTAGGGTTAGCTTAAAGGTTACATTAGGGTTAGGGTTGGGGGTTAGGGTTGGGGCTAGGGTTAGATTAAGGGTTACATTAGGGTTAGGGTTGGGGCTAGGGTTAGATTAAGGGTTACATTAGGGTTGGGGATAGGGTTGGATTAAGGGTTACATTATTGTTACGGTTTCGGCTAGGGATAGGGTTAGGGTTGGGGCTAGGGTTAGATTAAGGGTTACATTAGGGTTAGGGTTGGGCTTACGTTAGCGTTAGGGTTAGATTAAGGGTTACATTTGGGTTAGGGTTGTGGCTAGGGTTGGGGCTAGGGATAGATTAAGGGTTGCGTTAGGGTTGGATGGGTGGGCGTGAGGGTTGGGGGTACCCCCCGAATATAAACCAAAAAAAAAAAACGTTACAAGAAGCTGCAGATCTACTGCCACCTGAACTAGAATATAGCAGGGGAGTCAGCCTGGTGCCCAAAGTCACACTAGCTGTAAAGGTCTACACTTCTCAGGGCCCACCACAGCCAAGGCTGCCACCTGACAGCCCACCCTGCATGACCCCAGCAGACAGCGGCGAGACTCCAGGAACCCTGTGGTGTCAAACCGCACTGCTCTGTCAAACGTCACCAGAGAGACATTGAACAAGAGTGAATGAGCAGGCCCTTATGATGCACTTCACTTTGCATGTACTAATCCAGTTGTCAACACCTTATTTAACAGTGCAAGTGACATACATGGAGCATTGCACCGATACTGTTTTAGAAGAAAGCATATTCTGCTGTGATGTCCAGCCAGCCTTCGTATGTGGCAAAACTGACTGTCACTTCGTCTTTCTCAAGACAGACCAAAGAGTGACTCAGAAGTCCATTTATTTTGCTGACTTCACAGTCATCAATTTTCTCCAGCATCTTAATCTGTAGATGTACATTTTCATTTTTGTGCAATAATTATAATCATTTCTGTAAGACTCTACTAGTTTACTTGTCAATATTACACAAGGTATTACATTTCCATACTAGTTTTTCTTTTCCTACTTGTATTGATACCTGTTCTAATATACCTTCTTAATTTTCTCTTGATTTTCGGATTTCTTCTCTTTCAAAAATCACATTAGCTTTCACTTCGTATCTTCATCTTTTTTCGGAAATAGCAAGAGTCACATTGCATTTTTGAATGTAACTCTCTTCACTGAAATTCTTTTTGTATGCAAAGTGTGTATCCAAACTCCTCCAAACAGATCACACACATTTTCTTGAGTAAGTATGATATAATATGATATGGTATTTATAACACGCATGACACAAGTGTTCCTAGGCGCGACAAAACGGGGGGGAACAGAGTGAGGAAAAAACAACAATCTTACTAGGCCTTGTGCCATTCAGATCACACAAATGTAGAAGGGGAGAAGTGCAAAGGAAGTGGGAGTGGAGGCAGAAGTGCAGTTAGTCAAAAAGTGCAGCTAGCGGGTGGCTCAGTGCAGGTAAATCAGAAAGTGCAGCCAACAAGTGGCTCATAAGTGCAGAGAGAAGGGACTGTAGGATTACAGATGCAGACGACAAGTGCTGGGGGAGCCAAGAGGCAGTGTGAGGTGCAACTGGACACGCAGGGACATGGGCCCAAGTTCAGAGGGTAGCCAGGTGACCAGTGAGTGGAGCAGATGAGTCATCAGCAGGGGAGAAGAAGAGAGAAAGTGGAAGTGAAGAGGAAGGTCTTGAGTTGCTTGGAGAAGCAGGGGTGAACTGACTCAAGTTTGAGAGAGGCAGGCAGGCTGTTCCAGAGGAGGGCCCCAGCCAAAGATAGAGATCTGCCCCCAACTCTCTGCTTGGAAATGTGAATGACCCTCAGAGAGTTGGATGTGGATGAGCAGAGAGCTCAAGTAGGGAGAAGTTTAGGAAGAGAGAGTTGGAAGTAGTGCGGTCTCAGGCCCCAGAAAGCCTTGTGGACGAAGCAGAGGGTCTTGAACTTGATCCGTGCCACCATTGGGACCTAATGAAGAGATTTCAGAGCTGGAGAGATATGATCCCTGGGCTTTTATGTAAAGGACAAGTCTTGCAGTCCTGTTCTGGATAGGTTGTAGAGGATGGAAAACAGGGACAGGAAGATTTAGAAAGAGACTGTTGCAATAGTCCAGCCTAGAGAGGACCAGAGCTCTGGAGACAGTGAAGGAAAAAGACTTCTGAGGAGGTGCAGCTGATAGTTTAATTCAGAGATGTGAGAAGAGAAGGAGAGGGTGGTGTTGAAGATGACCCCAAGGTTCTTAGCCTCACAGGCTACAGTGCCCAGAGTGGGCAGCCAGAGAGAGAGTGGAAAGAAGGGAGCTGGTGTTCCACTGAGGAGGATTTCCTTCTTACTAGCATTAAGGCAGAGATCATTGGCAGCACACCACTCCTGAATTACGGACATTGAGTCTGGAAGGAGAGAAGGAGTAGAGGCGGCCGAGGGGAGCCTGAAAGAGAGCTGGGTGTCATCCGCATAACACTGAAAGTTGGAGCAGAGAGCAGTGATGCAGTGAGCAAGAGGTGGTAGGTAATGGTTGAACAGCCAGGGAGAAAGGTTAGACACCTGAGGAACACCACAGGTAGAGAGAGAGATAGGAGAGAGGAAGGACCCCAGCTGGACCTGAGAGGGTCGATAAGTAGGTCACTCTGGCCAGGGCCTGATCAGTGATACCTAGGTTATCACGGAGGCCATTGCGCAGGATGGCATGGTTGAATGTATCAAAGGCATAAGAAAGATCGAGGAGAATGAGGACAGAAGGAAGGTTAGAGTCAAGGTTAGAGAGAAGGTGTTCAGGTATGTTCAAGAAAGCAGTCTCCATGCTTCTGGCTGCTCTGAGGCCAGACTGGTGGTCATGGAGACAACCCAAAGATTCAGTGTGAATATTAAGCTGCGAGATGGCCAGCTTTTCCAAGTGTTTGCCCAGGAAAGGAGTGATGGAGATTGGGCGATAGTAAGCCAGAGAGGAAGGATCGGCATAGGGCTTCTTTGGAAGGGGTGCACAAGGGAGTGCTTAAGGGGGTAGGGGAAGGTTCCAGTGGCAAAAGAGTGATTGGAGAAAATGGCCAAGGCTGGAGCCAGAGTGTTGATGCTGTCCTGTTAGGGAGATTTCTCGCACAAGTGCTAAAATTCCCTCTACCTTACAGCCCTCCAGCTCTTTTGCTATATTTTGGGACTTTGAAGTTTTTATTTTCAATGTGTTTTACTTTTGTGTTCTTTGATTATGGAGTTTTAACACAACTCCATAGGCATCATCTTTTTCTGTGTGTCACACAGCACCTTCTGTACAGTGGCAAAGGGGTGTCTTTCAGACTCCCCAATGTTTAAATACCTTCTCTGGGACTGACTTCCATCTCCCAGAGCCTGTAATGTTAAATTGGCTTTAGTAGTCTTTTTTAATTTACTGACCCACCACACCCTATCTTACTATCGAGTGCTGGAGGGGTTGCTTAGCTTCCCCTGAGTCAAAACACTCATGTAACAGTAAAATGTTACCTTTTCCTATTTTAAATAGCCGGTGGCAGTGGTTTAGATCAACTACCGTGATTTTTCGCGACCGATAACAATGGTAGCTCAAAATCATGTTTTTCAATATGGTGCCCGAGACCTATCTGTAAAAACAGACTCCGGTCATCTTTTTTCACCATTTCTTTTAGCAAAAGTCCTTCTGTGTTGAACTCTGCACGTCAAAACAGGTGTGGTCCCTTTGTTCGTGCCCTTTGGCGGGCTTCAGTGCTGGAGCCCTCCTCTGGTGCCAGAGTGTCTGGTGTGGACAGGATGTGAGGGAGGTGCCCGAAACTCCCTGTGCTTAGTCTCCTAGGAGACCTGAATGCACTCTGGTATGATTGGCTGGCTGGCTGTCCGGCAAGGACAGCCACTCTGCTGGGTGAGTGACAGCCAGGCTGAATGAATGGGAGAAAACTGTATAAAAGCAGGTCTCTGGGACTTGGAAAGCAGAGTCGACCACTGGAATGAAAGAACCGAAGACGAGCTGAAGGAAGAGGACTGCTGCAACTCCTGGACAACCAGTGAAGCCCTGCTGCAGGTCCGAATTGCCCGAAACTCCAATCGACAAAGAACCCCTTCAAGGTTAACTTCTTCCCTTGAGTTTGGTGGGAACAACCAACTCGTAAGCCACCTGGACACCATCAAACCAGATGTGTAAATAAATGTACATTGAGTAAGTGTCTATCTGAATCACTGTATTATTGGTCCTTTGTGTAACTTTCAGAGATCGTACTTGAAGTGTTGTAAGGGGTAAACAAGGGAAAGGAATAGAAGGTGGGAGTAGAGGCCACCACAGGCAGGCCAGGAGTGGAGGAGGAGGAGGAAGAGGAAGAGCGTATTAGTGATGAAATGAACAGCCAAGGCCATGCAGAGGGCCTGGGAGGGAACAGGAGAGGTAGAGACTGCAGCAGGATTGGCCAGCTCCTTGCAGATTTTGAAGAGTGTGGTCGAGTTTTTTGATGCCGCAGAAACATGGGCTTTGATGTGTGCTCTCTTCTTGGCGAGGACAGAGAGTCTGTGTTGCCTTTGGAGCAGACGACAGGCCAATTTGTCAGATTTTGCACCTGTTGCCCTCCATTTCCCCTGAGCCACCCTGCACTTGCATTTGAGCATGATGAGGTCAGAGTAGTAGCAAGAGTTGCACTTGGTTTTGGGCTTCAAGTAGATCCTCATGACAGGGGCAAGTACATCAAGGGTGTCAAAGATAGGAAGATGAAGGTTAGATAGGGCTGTGTCAGGATGTGAATCAGCCAAAGGTGCTGTAGGTGAGTAGCGGCAAAAGCTTCAACTAACACATACTTCATGGGTCTAATGGTATCCAGTCATTCCATAGAATGACAATCCATATAACACTAAACCATCACATTTTTTCCATCAAAATACCATTCCATAGAATGCCCATTTCATTGAATAAAATTTGATGGATCCATCCAAATGTAATGTTAAGATTAGGGGTTAGATTAGGGTTAAATTAGGGTTAGGGTTAGGGTTAGGGCTAGGATTAGTTTAAGGGTTACATTAGGGTTAGGGTTGGGGGTTCGGGTTGGGGCTAGGGTTAGCTTAAAGGTTACATTAGGGTTAGGGTTGGGGGTTAGGGTTGGGGCTAGGGTTAGATTAAGGGTTACATTAGGGTTAGGGTTGGGGCTAGGGTTAGATTAAGGGTTACATTAGGGTTGGGGATAGGGTTGGATTAAGGGTTACATTATTGTTACGGTTTCGGCTAGGGATAGGGTTAGGGTTGGGGCTAGGGTTAGATTAAGGGTTACATTAGGGTTAGGGTTGGGCTTACGTTAGCGTTAGGGTTAGATTAAGGGTTACATTTGGGTTAGGGTTGTGGCTAGGGTTGGGGCTAGGGATAGATTAAGGGTTGCGTTAGGGTTGGATGGGTGGGCGTGAGGGTTGGGGGTACCCCCCGAATATAAACCAAAAAAAAAAAACGTTACAAGGAGCTGGCCAGTGACGACATTTCTGCACTGACAGCTCCATGTAACGTTTTAACGTTACAAAATATTGCATTGAAATGCTATCTTTTACATGTAAAAGTGCATTTCCATTGAAACCAGTCCATTTATATTTTCGATGGTCTGGTTTAGATGGAAAGGCACTTTTCCATGTTAAAGATAGATTGTCGATGTTTTGTCATTAGATGGTTTGTTTTAGATGCTTGGTATTTCGAAACTTTTTTTTCCGATGCAATCACTATAAACCTGTCAAATGACCGAAAAGGTAGGTGGCAGTGTTGGAGTTGGCTTGGTCTGAGGTGTAGAGAGGGAGAGATGGGAGGAAAGGAGAAAGTGATCACTCCAGGAGAGAGGATTGCTGAGAGGATTGGAGAGTGGGAAGTCTGAGGAGATCAGAACATCCAGGGTGTGCCCTGCAGAGTGAGTCGGGCCAGAGGGAAGACGTGAGAGAGAGAGAGAGAGAGAGAGAGGGTCGCAGAGGTTGTGAAAGAGTCCTGCAGAAGGACAGGAAGCATCTAAGTGAATGGCAATTTGAACACAAATTGATTGCATTTTTTCATATAATCCCTTTGTGATCTTTGTCAACTTTTTTCCAGTGATGCCATCTAATTTATTTTTTTGCAAGAAACACTTCACATTTCCCCCCTTCCCTCTTCTCTGTGCACTTACACAATCGGAATGTCTGTCTCCCCTCCTTGCATGGTAGCGCCTCAATGTCCTTGGAAAAACTGCAGAATCGTCACCAGACCTATGTGCTGTTATCTACACTATTAATTATAATGTATGCACTTAATCTTCCTGTGCATACTTGTATCGTTCAGAAATTCCAGGGCACTGAATGACAGTTTTTCCCCCTTGTACCCTCCCTCCTTGAGCACTTTGAAACGCTTGCCTTCTGTACAGGCGCTATACAAATAAACATCACCATACCATACCATTTCTCCAAAAATCGGAGAACACTTGGGAATTACATTTTTTTCATACACTTTCTTAATCCTGAATCTTAAAATTAAAGCAGTACTTGATGTTCTAATTTAAATAGCTCATGTTTCTCATTCACTGTAATAATGTAGACACACTCTCTGTATTAACAGACTTACTTGAAATTAGGGTGGTTGCACAGGGTTCAGTAGTTTGCATGGCTTCTCTTTCAATTTGTACATTTTCCCATCGCTGATCTTTGCCACACATTACCAAATTACTCTCATTACAACTTTTTACAGAACATGAAATGTTGTCCTCAATATTTTCAGATTTAGAAACTTTTACATCCCTGTAAATACTTCTCCTTTCTTCTGTGGCATGAAGTCCATTCCTATGAATTCATTCTTCATCTATATGCCAGATAAAAAGAGCTGAATTAATACTTAACTTCAAGACTAATGTACACACAGGCCTACTGATTAAGTACAAGCACCCAGATACCTCAGGGTTAGGTGTGCTCTATAAATAAATAAACTAAACTAAACATATAAAGCATTGAACATATATTCAGTGTAATATATGCAGTCAAAAACTGAAATTAACCAACAGACTAAAACAATTATAAATACTCGTAAATACGCAAAGTCTAGCAGCTATTAGCAGTTGCCAAAAAATATTAAAATTCTGAAATAACTTAAATAATGATACCTGGTTTTCACTCTTTCTTCTATTAAATAATTATTTAATACCTACTTTAGAACACAACTAATACCTTGCAACTAAGGTAGGAGGAGGATATCATATAATAAGAAACACATAGCAGAGGCATACTGTTGGTTTATATACCCACCCTTCATGTTCCATACTAATGTCTGTACCCATTCACACCCACTAACTAGCACTATCCATTGAAAATGTGTCTTCCTAGTAAGGCGTTCCACTCAATGCTTCTCTCATTAGACACACATCATGTGCTTACTGTTCACACTCCCATAATCCCTCAACATTCACTGTTCCAGCTAAGGCTTATTTAAATTGTGCCGCAAAACATATATATCATTTACAGATTGCAGAACCCTACAATTTATTATTGGATAGTTGGAATTCATTCCACACTCAGAGTGACCTGTATCTTAGGTCATAGAAGTCTCAGGACCAAGTTACAACTCTTAGGGACTGATTTACAAAGCATTTTTGAATGGGCGACTCCCATTCAAAAAAGCTTTATAAATCAGGTGCTTAGTCTTCCCATAATATCAAATTCACTCATTATAGTAACCTAACATCAACAGTATGCATGCTTTACAAATGCCACCAGTTTTGCCTTTTCAGCAGGCATGGGTCATGGGTTTGTCAAGTACTGTGTGGTTCAGCCCAAGAAATCGTTCCAAGGAAGCAATACCCAGAGTAATGTGTTGCAAGCTTTAATGCATGCAAGTAGACAGCAGGGAGGGTCAGTCAGCTCTGTGGAACTGAAAAACCGAAAATGTGACTCCCCACATTGGGTTACAGAATTTATAGGAAAAAAGCAACAAGATTAACATGCAATACAACATATCAGGCGTTATAATTCCTTCATCCCCATTGACTCCCACCTATATGAGAACCTAAACACAACACACATGTTATTGATTAGTAAACTCATCGTGCCGCAGTTAGTGCATCCCCTCAAAACTCCCTGATTGCATAATCAGTAGAAAAAGTGAAACTAAGGGCCTCATTACGACCCAGGCGGTAAGGGGTTTACGGCGCCGTAAACAGCGCCGACCCTTACCGCCTGAGTACGAGGTCCCTTAGCGCCATGGCGGACTTAACACCTGCTTTTAGCAGGTGTTAAAATCCATGGCGCTAAGGGACCATGGAGTTAATTACGCCACCGTAAATTACGGTGGCGTAATTAATGCCTTCCCCACTCCCATTATGCCCTATGGGGCAAAAATGGGAATGGGGAAGGGTAAATGGGGATTGGGGACTTACCGCCCCGCCAAGGTCGGAATGGGGCGGTAAGTCCGCCAACCGCCATGGCGTAAACGTAGTTTACGCCATGGTGGTAAAGTCACGGCCCAGGCGGTAACTTACCGCCTAGGTCGTGATGAGGCCCTAACTCCCTGTGGCAACAAACTTGAAACAGTGAGCTTTTTTCCCATGGAACATGTCATCTTGTCAACCCCTTGTTGTCAGGTTTTGTAGGCCCACAAGTTGTAACATACATTTTACAACTACCTAAGTGTAACAGGTTGCTGTCTCTGGCACACAGTCTTCCACTCTGGACCCCGTTTCTCTTGGTAAGCAGGTGGCCTCATGAGAAGTGTAATTAAAGCAATGCTCTTGGAGAACTAATCCTTCATATTTATATGTGTTTCTAAGCCATGGAACCAGCAGTCCAAAGATTCAATAGAGGGCAGTAAAACCAGTGCCTGGTTTTAGTGTTCTGGCATCATCTCTACATGAGGTCTTTGTTCATATTGAAAAATGCCCTTTTAGTAACTCTTGTGTTTGTCTGCTCTGCGCAAAGGACATAATCTATTACTTTGTGGAATACTCTAATGTCCTGGAAACAGCTTCATGAGAAGGAACAGTCAGAGTCTAATTCTTGAAACAGTAGCTAATGTGTGTCCTGCCCCTCCACCATGGGTTTTGGTATCCTGTTTTGTTTTTTTTTTCTGAAGAAAAGCAGGGCTCCAGTTTGATTTTAGGAACTGACAGAACATTCGGAAATTGATCTAGTATTGGGAATTGCAAAACCTATCACCTAATTGTGAGTAACTACCTTTAAAGCAGCATACTGCAGACCTTGTCATCTTAGTGTTAAACATTAGGCTTAATGTAGCATAATAGTTTACTTGGTTGTGTTAAGATAGTAGTGAAACGCAAAAAGGGCCCGGTTCAGTAAAATAGCCTAACATATGCCAACTTGTCAGAGCTCCTCATGTGGATCAAATTATCGGAGCCTATACTATCGGTAATGTTTTGGGTGTTGATAGTGCATCCCCATTTCTACAACTGCTGTGCTGGATTAAATGGTCACTGATAGTAGTACTTACAACATACCTCAACCTACGCTAACATTGGCTATCAAATGTGTAACAGGTACACATGTTCTACAATTGTTGGCTTTGCAAATACTTTTTTATTTGCTGTATATTGCATATAAAAATGTAGGACAGCCGTATATGCTCTATTGGTGTATACTCCAACAAATAAAGCAGGCACCACTGCAGGAATCCACAGTGCATGCCCCATGCCATGCCAGCATGCCAGGTAGCATGAACAATCACAATTAAACCTTCACCAGCAGGTTCCCATTTTTCTCAGGGTTTAATTCAATGTGGGAAAATTGCTTACAATGCTCACATGCTAACAACTATTCAGAATTGCAATGCCATACTCCCCAAAATGCAATCAGGTTTCTAACAGTAACATTTCTTTTGTGAGTGCTGTTTAGCATGTACATATATCAGTGCTCACAATGAGAAATAACCTGGCCATCATGTCAGCATGCTAGCTTCCATGTACTCATGTTGCACTGTAGAATGCAAATATGGAAACTAAAACATGGTGCACATGCATATAGAGCGACATTTGAGCTGTAGATGTGTCCCACAGCAGTGCAAATGCAAAAATGTGACAGCAACAACCTTGCAAATCTTCACTATTAACACGGTCCAATCTTATTAAAAACATAAACAACTCAAAAACATCAACTGTATAAAAAACAGTAACTTACTCACTGAGTTTAAAAGCACATTTAAAGCCACACAATTACTTAACAACTCTTACATATGTCCCATGAACTGAAAGAGAAAACTACTTCAAAATGTTGCAACTATACTTTAAACCCTACCACTCGCACTGCATTGCATTATCATAAATGCAAATACACTATACAAATGCCCACATACGTAACAGTATACCAAATGTATATATTAACAAATATGAAAATGTGAGAAGCATACACTTTTTTCTATCCACATAAATCAGCACAATCCAAGCTTTCAATGTATACATGTAATTAAAAAGTAAATTACTAGCAATCTTGTAAATGCTGCCACATATTTTTCTGTCACGAAACACTTCTACCCATATTACACAGATGTAATACTCACTATAGACAATCCATGAGTAATGGTTCAATGCATTCCATGTACGTCACAGCTCACTTTCAAGCATTTGTATGACAAAGGGAATACATGAAACACAACTTGCATTTATACCGCTCTATTCTTTTGTGCAACACAAATGATCCAGCTTGTGTGTTGAGATGGTTTTTTACCCACAACTTAAAGGCTCTGCAACCTACAGCTTTTCACATGATCTGAACTACAACACACATGACCCCTCAACATTCACTATACCAGCTAAGACTGTTCGAAAATGTACACTAACACATTTGAGAGAAAAAATATGCAGAGCCCTAAAGGCCTTTATTGGATTGTTGCAATTCATTTTTGTTATATAACCACGGACTTTATGTTATAAACATCTCAGGACTTACTAATACCACTTACTGTTTTCAAAACATAAAGGGCCTCATCACGAGTTTGGCGGTAACCCTTAAATCCGGCGGTCGCGTTATTACCGCCGGAGCTAAGGGTCTGCCAAATCAGGGCTTTGGCGGATTTCTCCCCAGCTCTGAGCTGGGGGAAATCTGCCGAATATTCGCGCTATTACCACCGGCGGGAAATCCGCCGGCGGTAAGAGCGTGAAAATTCCCCATTGAGCCCAATGGGGAATGGGGCATTCCCAAATGGGCTCCGTGGGGAATGGGGAATTCCATTACCGCCAAACCCGTGATCCGGCGCTAATAGCGCCAGGGGGTTTGGCGGTAGGGCTAATACCGCCGGCGGAAATACTGCCAGCGTTACTGCCCAACCCGTGATGAGGCCCAAGTGTGCTAATGATAGTAACCTAGCATCAATAGTAAAGAAGCATTACAAATTCTACTTTTAATGTTTGAGTAGCCATGGGAAATTAATGTGTCAGGTACTGCCATACGAGTATTAAGTTGGTTATTGATGGTAGCACCAGGAAAACAGTGCAAGTACATTCATCATATAATAGCAGTGGCTAGAAAAACGTCTAGTAGTTCTAAATATTCTAAAATGGTTGGCTTTTCCAATATGTTTGTTATGTATTATATACCTTATTTAAAAATGCATGACATCCCTATGGGTTCCTCCTGCTTTAAACACAAGCATAAAGCAGACACCCCATTAGGGACCCATTATACATGCTCCAATCCATGCTCAGAATTGCGAATACATCCTTCCCAACATTCAAGTAACTTATCATTAGAAAAGCCTTCAATTAAAACATTCTTAATTAAAATATTGTAACTGCACTCTGTAGGAAAATGGTGTACACTAATTTCAATGGTGCCATTAGTTTCAACAGAAATGGTGCGCCACCAGTTTTCAACTGATGCTAACATAGCAGCGTGTGCTGCGTGTGTGATTTTGTATGTTAAGAACTAATGTGTAGCATTGAGGGTAAAGCAAGAGGGTGGTTGTAGCAATAGGGTTTACAATTGGGTGATTTTGAATGTAGGTATTCTGCAGGCATTAATATATTAACATTACAGCATGTGCATGGACAGCTTTGCTTGCTTAAAAAAGCTTGTTTTTGTGACGGTCGATTCAGAGAATGAAATCAGAAAAACAGAAAATCAAAGGATTAACGTGGTGTAACAAGATGACAGGCCTTCAAAATAAACACATGTATTGTTCCATGAAAAGCGCAGGAAGAGGACGACATGTTTAATTTTCTTCTGAACACAGGAAAAGATGGTTGAACGGATGTAGTTTGCCAAAAGCCAGAAGGGGGGAGATGGGTGCTAGAAGGCCCTGGAATGTTCCTGAAGGCCCTGTCAAGTGTTTGTGGGGAATGGTGGAAGGGACTGGAGTGAAGGAAGTGACATGGCCAGAGAGGTGAATAGAAATGTGCAGAATCCATATGTCCGGGGCTGGGTTCTGAGAAAGGCATATAATGATTTGCAAGCTGGGAGGCAGGGCTTTGTTGTCAGTGATGTTCTACAGGACATTTTGCATGCTTTTTGAGTGAGCTTCTCCCATGTGGTTTTTTGACAGGTCTCCTTGATGCATAACAGAGACTGCTCTGTGCCTTGCAACAGAGGAACAAAAAGAAACCGGGCCCAGATTTACCAAGCCTTTATTTTGAGTAAGGGCTTTGGCTTTGTTTTTTCATATTTGGAAAGTGATCTTAGAGTGTGAGAGCCAGGCTGTAATTTGCATCTGTGCTGTCTTCGCATAAAGGCATTTTGTGAAGCCTTGCTGGGCCTCAAAGACTTCTGTGAGCGCAGCTATTATCTGTGTCACTGGCAGCACGACGTGACAGCACAAGATGAGATCCTGAGCCAGAAAGCTCTGAGGATGCTGTGAGTTAGGGTAGAGACTGGTGTTGAGTCAAGTAAGACTAAAGTGGGTATTAATAGGGATCATAGAAACTGGAATTTCTTAATAGGGGTGATTTGTCCAGGTCAAATTGACTCGGAAGGAAGCTCCCTCTATCTCCATGGTACACGGAGATCAAGGAGGTTGCCTGTATCAAAATTGATTATGCGGAAATGTCTGCTATGCAAGAGAGTCCTTTATCTCGAACCTCAGATTAACATGATTTTAGCTAAGGGGCAAAGGGTAAATAGGTGATCAGGCTGTTCCCAAGGTGCATTTGCTTTCGTAAACCAACTAAGATGCTTGCCAGGGTGTGTCCTAATTTATTCCCCAATCTACAAATATTAAACAAAGGGGAAATAGCACAAGATGTTAATCATTGGTAAACACATTCCCAGTGAGTGCTGGTTAGGTTTTTTGGAACCCAAAGAAAACTGTAACTGTAAAATTGCACGCTATGTTTTCTTTTCTTTAATAACATGCATGGTTGAATTTATGTTTTGCTAGTTGATTTGTCAATATGTCAATATGGCTTTGGACATGTTAGAGTTTTATTGTATATAATCAATGCATATGGAATGAATGCCCATTACATTGTTGTTTGAGCTGAGAAATCGTCATATAAAGTATATGGAATTGTAAGCCTGCGTTATAGTCAAGTGTACCACCAAATTGAATTCCAAAATTGAGAAATCACAGAGAAAAGTGAATGAAGTAGATTCTGCTCATATGGATATACACTAACAACATCCAGTTTTATATGTCTAATATTTATATACGTGTACACATTTAACAGATACATACATTTAACTGATGATGGTAATGCACTCTTCCTTGAGAACATTAAATCAACAATTTGATTTTGTTAATCCATAATCAATATACCCAAAATCAGTCCTTTTAAGGACTACCTATTGCATGTATATACATGTAAATATACAAAATACATTTTTTTTACAAGTACTGCATTAACACACCTTTACCGTGACTATATATAAAAAAAACACAACACTCACACTACATTTTCCATATGAATAAATACCTTTAACAGGTGGCTCTTAAAAGAGCTGTTGTGTTTGTTTAACCAGAAATGTGTTTTCTATACACAGAACCCCTCTCTTTCTCCAATTCCACTTTTGCATTCATTCAAAGAATTAAAAAAAAAACTATTAACATTTCTCTGTGCTCTTTTCTTAAATGATTTATTAATTTTCTTTTGCCAAAAAGATACTACCCTGTGTTCTGTGGCTGGTGAGACGAAGGATGCGGACACTGTATGGACATGGTTTCACAATAATTGTATTAAAGTAGAAAAAGGCCTACCTTTCCCTATCTCTATGGGTTATCCCTGCCTATCTTCTAACTATGGTGCTCCTCCGTTAGTTTTAAATGTCCAAAAGTAAGATAGTTTGATGTCCAAAAACAAACCTATCTAACCCTACCACTATATTAATGGTTCTGGAGGCTTTTTCAACAATAGGCAATCTTTAAATAGTCTCTGGATATATTTTGTAATAGTTTTTGTAACTCTTAAATGGTGGATGGTATTCCTCCACTATCCTTGACAAACTCTTCTGGTTTCTTTATGTCAGAATAACCTTTTTCATGGCCAACTCTGATTATATTGACTTTTTTCTGTTTGCTTTTTCATTATCTCCCCTTTTTATCTTTAAACAGAGATTCATTGTAATCTCTCCATTTTACATCTTCTTGGTTGTATAGATATTGACTTGGGACTCTCTCCATTTACCAGGGTCATATTGTTCTTATTTCTTTCCCCTTTGTATAATCCTTTTCATTTACAGCTTTATAGTTTGTTTCCTCAAAGTGGGACTTTTCCTCATATGTTACACTTAGATGAATTAGTTCCTTATTATGTTGATCCTAAACTCAACCATACCTCTACAGCACAACAAGATGCACGTACTTCACTACACCGCAACAACGAAACAAACCACAAATAGCCTTGCACAACAGCACATGACGGCTACCGACCGAAAACTCAATCCCACTCTCAGCGAAGGGTGTAAAAGGAACTGAAGCTGCCAACATCACATCACAGCTCTCTTGCTCTTTCTCCCACTCAGCTCTACAATCTTACCCCACACACCCCACCCTCATGCTTTTAACATAACATAACATCCTCTTATAAAGTCCTGTTCTTACTGTTACTTTCATTTCTAAAAAGCCTCTCAACTGCAAAGCAGCATGGGATATATAGCTTTGTTTTAGGGAGAAGTGGATATCCCATTGCTCATCAAATATTTTAAAACCTATTGGAAAACCTGTCCCGGAAATTAAGTCAAGGCTTCATGCCCAATTTGTTTCTTATTTGGTCAAATTCTCTCCAGCGGCGTAAGCGCTTCGACTTGATAAAATATGGACTTTTCTCTAGGGGAAAATGAATGGGAGTAGGCCAAACACCGTTTTTGTTTTGATTTCTTAATAACCTTTTAATATGTTTACAAAACCTTCCCATAATTTCCATTCGAGGGGGGGGGGGGGTCTGTGTCAAAAATTTTGTTTGGAAAATATCAGCCATACCCTACATGCAAGTCAACATGTATTAGCAATAGAATGTTTGGATTTCCTGTGGCTCAGGAAACACTACTTAACTACAGTGTGGCGACTACTGCACACAAATGTTGTTAAAACGCTTTTTAAAGGGATGTTATGGTTAAGTCGCACTAAAGGAATTATAAAATTCACTGAGAAAAATGTATTAAAGGGACGTTATGGTTTAAAGGCAAAATCTAAAAAAGAAAGACTTTCACCAGTTATGGAAATCAATGCAACCATAACTTGTGCCACTGTCATGCACTGCTAAGACTAACACCCAGGACATCAAACATGAAATCACAAGGAAGGAAAACAGAGACAAAATGACAGACAGAATAACATTTTGAAGAGGTCCGGCCAGCCGTTAATATCATCAGAATTTCAGACTCTGTTAATGAAAATGACTACCCATTGTAGAAACGTCTAACTACAGATACGTTTCTAATCTCCAGTCAGGCCATAAAACACTACATCACCAATTAATTCCAGAAAAACATTCAACTCAAATGTTTCTAAAACACTTTATACCAGATTTGCCCACTTCTAGAGTCCATCTGATGTACGTACCCTATCAAGAAATGTTTACTAAGGTAATTTCTGAAATACATTTCAAACAATACATTTTAAAGGGATGTCAATTAATGCACACATTATATTATCAACACCTTCTGACACAACATTTAAATGATGTTCTTTCTTATTGATAGCCCAAAACACTCAATGAATCAAAGTCATCATATGTAGTTGGCTCGTCTCCCCAGGTAACCAAAATATCAGTGAAGAATGTTTGCGAAATGTTGAGGTTGGAGGAAAATGTATTAATATTAAAGTTACACTGATTGTAATATTTGGACATAAATTAAAGATGTGGTCCTTGCCGTGCCTTTAGAAATCATGTAATTTGTGGTGGTATGGTCATAAAATCAGTTATCAACCACATTAGAATTTAATGTGGCGTAAGTTTATTGTTGAGTGCTAAATGTATACATTCAATAGCATGCTCTTTGTGTATATTGCCATACCCAGAGCTAATATTATAGGAAATCACAATGCCAGTTTTAGGGTTGAACTCAAAATGATCTATTAGACTAATGACTTCTCTGGAGTTGTATTACAGACCATTTGTAATAGTGTGTGTGCGCACACCATTCTGTGCAATACCATTCCTTCATTTTGGCACTACAATACTTTTTGACATTGTGAAAAAATGCATTTAAAATGCACGTTTTTGCACCAGAACACTTTTATTCTAGTGTCAATAATTTGAAACAATGCAGCTACCCAAGTGCAATGTTTCAGTAATATGGTCCATGGTGTCAACAAAAACAAACATAAACACATATTTTGACACATTTTTTAAAAATTTAAATCACATCCCAAAACAAGTGGGAACCCCATTGTGAGGAATTACAATCTTTTTTTTAAATGTGTATTCATACATTACATGTTGCCGGTAATTTGTTCTACAAAAGAGTAATCTGCAAACCAGATTCCCCTTTTTGTCAATCCATGCCAAAAGCATAATATACTTGTGCCATGCTGCATCAGTAGCATGATCCAGAGTACCTGCTCTACTCGTGGCACAGAGCAATTTTAAAGGTCACAAGATGCCCACTTGACTGTCACAGTGACAGCCAAGTCTCTGCAGTTCAGGGGTGGCATTTAAGATATGACCTCCTGTAGCACAACTATGACGATCATAAGTAACCCATGATGGTGGACGGGTAAACTCAAAAATAAAGCTATGCCTACGTTTAGGCATGGTGCATGGTACTACTAATGATCGTGGTTGCCACATTCCATTGATATTGCACATGTGTCAACCCCTGTGAGTCATCTCTGATGGAGAAAGTGATGTGATCCCCACATGCTCCAGCCTCCACCACAAGGACTGCAAAGGGAATAATTGTAGAAGGCTTGCTTTTATCCACAAGGACTCACGGATATGTTCATGCTCTGAAACACAAGTGCAATACAAATAAAATGTCAATCAATCAAACTCACCACGAGCGCACCACAGGCACATTCATGGAACTCATCACCAGCCACTTCCTCCTCACCCATGCTCAGACAGTCATCTTCCACCTGAACTACCCACCACCCCAGAACAATAAAAAGCATGATCTCTGAAATGACAGACCTCTTTACAAATGCGTGGGTTAACAGCAAAATTAACATCTTCGTTGGAGACCTCAACCAGCCCAAAGATCAAGCCATCAAGTAACCTGGAGAGACTCTACATGATCTGATCAACATCATGGACATCAATCAGCTAGTCAGAGAACCAACCCATATGAAAGGCCACATACTGAACCTGGTATCTACTGCCTCTATGGTCATCTAATATCTTCCTTCTTACTACTAGTCTGGGTAGACCATGAAGCAACCTCCACCTCGCTCTGCCACACATCACCCCCCTATCTGGGCCCAAGAAAATCAACCAAGACACCCAATAACGCCTTTGAAAAGTCACCTATGAACAAACTGGCCATCATAGTGGCCTCTATATTGAACCCCTAAACGAATATCAAATACATCTCAGCACACTGAACCACGACATAAAACTAAAAAGATTAATGCACCACCGATACATCCACTCAACAAACAGAATCCCTTCACACATTGGTACACACAGAAATTCATTGAGCAAGTATGCCAATCGCAGACAAAAAACGTAACGAAAACCATTTCACCACTAAAACAACCTCATCACCCTGTTAACACTCTACTCCATTTACCATGCCAGACACTCATAACCACAGCAAATAATTACATGACAACCATCCTGGAAGCACACAGTAAGAGTGTTCTTGCAAGCTACAAATCACGGAATCAACCCCCACTGCATGAACCTACAAGCCTGCAATACACTGAGAAATGCAAGTGCACCAATAATGTATTTACAAACAAGACAGAAAAGATAAGAAACCAACTTAACCACTCCAAACACTACACATACATCCCACCCATACTGGCATGCAACAGCTCAAGATGGACAGAATTCAGGACAAATACTCTAGATGGCCAGACCAGCATACCCACCTCCTACAAAGACACCCCGCTCTTTACTTTCTAGAGGACATCACACTTTAAACACTACAACGTTTCCCAACATCATCAATGCATCCCTCATGCAAGACACCTTGCCAGATGTACTGAAATATAATCCTGCCATAATCATTACAGAACAGTCCTCCAGTGGTTCACCTCCTAATTCTCCAAAAGAGACCACCTCATCCAAACAGACCTCAAAAGATCCCAGTTCTGCCCAGTAAGCTCTCCTGTCCCCAATCATCTTCGAATTGTATGTGGAACCTCTGGGGGAACTCCTCTCCAATTCCAACATCAAAATACACCAATATATAGATGACACATAGCTTTACCAAAGAGTCAAATGCATCAGTGACATCCATTGAAGCAAATATTGTCTGTCCCTCAATTCAAGACTAGATGTCAAACACCAGCCTGAAGCTTAACCCCAGCAAGCACCAAATTGGTTGTCCCCTGAATCCCCACCAGCACGATCCAGACAGTATTCGCTGGCAGATAAGAAGCTCAATGGATTCATGCCTCAGCTCTCATCGAGAGCTCACACGTTTGGCTTTACCATCAGCTGTGACTTTTTATTCAGTCAAACATATACAGACAGCACAGTATCAGTGTGTACTCCTCCACAAAATCAAATATTTCATCCCCAATATATGAGTTTCAGATTAGTTGTCCAAACCGTGGTCATCTCCCACCTAGGTGGTGGCGACTCCATTCTTGCAGGAGAACCAGATACCCCCTTATTGCCTTAACATATTATCCAGCATTATGCAGCATGCCTCAATGTAGTAAGAAGAATATTTAACCACACCATCCCCATTGAAACACATTGTGTATAGGCCTATATAAATAAACTATCATATCATACCATATCATATCCTCAAGAAACTGCACCTTCATGCATGCATCGTGCTCAATGCAGTCCGTCTCACCTGCAAAATATTCACAACCAAAACAACAAAGTACCTCGACGAGAAACTCAACAGCATTAGATAACAACACACCAACAGCAGCATTCTGAAGAGCCATCAAAACATGGCATAAGCTTCTCCAAAACCATGGGCATCTCTCTCCACTCTCGTTTGTATATGATATGATAGTTTTTTACAACACGCTTAATACCGAGAGGTTTCTAATCACGGACTCTGGTGGGATCGAACCTGTGATGCTCTGTGTCATTTTGCTTCCAAGTCAAGCATGGTGCCCCTGACACTATAAGCAGCTCTCCTTCAAAAGTGAGATTGGTTTATCTTACCCCCTCTCAAAAAATGAGCTATTTGTTTTGAATTTACCTTTCCAAGCTAAATTACACGTTATGATGTCAATGCCAATTTCCTTAAATCAGACATAGACATAGCATAAGATCAATGTAAATGTTCTAAGTTAATAGGTGATGGTAGTGGTTTTGCCACCCCATAATTGGACATGATCTGTAGGATGGGTGAATACACCAATATCCAAAAAACGAACATTTAACATGCATTTTTAGCATCGTGCAACGTTTGATACGTGTGCATCATCTTCACTGATATTGGATTAGACATTCTATGTTTTAATTATGCAGATAACAAAGTCACACAGCATTCAACCAACTTCCCATCAGTACATAAAAACAAAACAAAAAACAGAATGAATCTAACCGTTTGACAAACTCATGTATGACACCCTTAACAATCATCACAAACAAGCAGCACATACATTTCTACGCCAAATATCTGGACACAATACTTGACACCATCGTCCCTCATCTAATCAAAATGATCTGCTCTAATGAAGATCTATGACGAGGAAGATGGATTTGGATCTGGGCTGCAATTGCAGACTGACAGAAAACCTCATTGTGACCCATGCTGTGCAAGGTATCAAAGCAACGATGCCATGCAAAATCTGGAGTACCCAAGACATGCCAAAGCACCATTTGCATAACTGCACTCAAACTTCTAAACACAAATACCAAATAGGAACCCAATCGGGAGCACAAATCAAATTAACAGTGAAATGCTTCATGAAGATAGAATCGGAGCAGTTTATACAGAGTATAATGATAGGAAAACAGCAATGTACTGTGCAGTAGCATATGTTGAGCATTAAAATCGCTTACTGCACAAGATTGCCCCTAGCTTAATTGCAAAATGTGCCTGGTCCAGTGTAGCCTCCCCTCATCTGGGGCACAATGCAATTTTGGCAGTGTTGGGTCTTTCCAAAAGTGAGACGAGGATGGACCTTCAGTGATCAAACACCATACAGATATATAAAAGCTCCACTCTGGGTTTAAACCAATGAGCATAGAAGTGTTAACAAAAATGTTTGGCCAATTAGGAAGGCTTCCCTATAGTGTGAGCAGTTGCAGTCAAGAGACTTCGGATGTTCTCTATTCAAACTGTAGCATGAAAGAAGTTCAAAATGACTAGCGATCTCTATGGCCTCGGGATGGAATGAGTAGGCGTGCTGAATAAAAACCATATCAACAGCATAGCGTGTGAGGCCCACCTCTCCAGAACCGTGACCAGCAAACAGCATCACCCATCATTCCTACCTAATGAGCTCTGCAGTTGGCTGATCAGAGAGTGGACATAGGTGTGAGAATAAAAGGCAGCCCTGTCTTGCTGCTTGTGTTACGAGAAACTATTTGGATTGTTGAAAGGCAATTATAACAGAGGATCCACATGAGTATCTGAACATTTGATTACACTCAATAGTTTGACTGGGAATCTCATGGATTCCAATGGAATCCCAGAGGAATATCCACTCTACCCTGTCAAACACGGTCTCTGCACTGACAGAAAGAAAGGACAGGGGAAGGTTCAACTGGTTCTTCCCTAACACCTAGGTCCACACACCCTCCACTCCCAACCCTAGCTGAGACTCTGTGGTCCTCACCTCACTGTTTGCTCCACTGGCTGCTTGTAGATCCCGTACTGCCAAATGCCTGCCCTCCGTTTTTGTTTGTTCCCTGCTCACTTTTTCTCTGCTTCCCTCAATGTGTTCTTTCCCCTATGATTGTAAATAGCTCCTTTGCTTTCGGAAGCTAGATTGGTGCTCAATAAATACCATAATTATAATAATAATTATAATAATGATGATAATAATAATAACTGTACTGCTACATCTACATCCACTACTGTGTATTTACGCCATCATGAAACATTAAATGACAGAGTAAATGGATTTCTTTTTTGCAGGTGGAGCAGATTGGGGAGACAGAAAACATCATTTTGATCCAGAGCCTGCTCTGCTGTCAAAAAGCGAACACTCCACGGTGTGTTAAAACATGTAAAAAGGCATGTTTTAACCTTTTTATGCATGTTTTTACAAATGTTTTAACACTCATCTGGCTTAAAGAAATGAACGACTACGGTTCATTGAATGTCGAAGGGCCCTTTGATGCGGCAGCATTATTGTGTTCTCAATTAACTGATTGTTTTTCAATTTGTCACTTTAAGTTGAGAGAGGGCTGTAGACTTAGGGCCTCATCATGGGTCTGGCCGAGCGGAAAAGATACAGCGTTAGCTCTATTACTGCTGCATTACCGCTCCCACCAAAACAGAGTTTGGGCAGAAAGCTGGAGATTTACCTCCAGCTTTGAACTGGAGGTAAATCTCTAGTTTTCCACCCATTTACAATGCTATTATCACCAGTGCTATTATCGCTGGTGGTAATAGCCCCAAATAGCCCAATTGAGTGCTATGGACTCTTATCAAAATGGAGAATTACAGTGTTACCACAACTCAGGATCTGACGCCAATAGTGCCGGACCGAGTTGCATTAAAGCTATTTGGTTTGGCGATATCCCGACACAATTACCGACGGGATACCACCAAGACTGTGATGAGGCCCTTACTCATATACAAGGATTCAATTTCTAATTCGATTTACATTTAGGCTTACATTCTAAAGTGATGCTTGAATTCTAGTTGTATGATTTTGGACCGAACCTAATGCAATAGAGAGCTCTAGCATAATACTATTAGTCATCATTGCCTACTTAAAGTAATAGATATGTAACATAATTGATAAATTTATGAGTTGGACAGTCCTTAAAATGATATTAATCTCACCAATATTATATTGCTCAAAGATAACATAAAAAGTAACTTTGTTGAGTGCAATTTCAAGGCTTTGTACTCATTCTAAGACAGCTTTAAACAAGTTGTTACTTATTTTGATAGTGTATTTGCAACTCAATATGATTAGAAAACCCTATATATAATGTCCGCACCAATCCTGTGAGCCTATCACTTAGAACACGATGTTCCTGCTCAAAAACTATTATTCTAGGATGTATTTCACATGGAGAATTTGAATAAAGCTTTTCATTTTACTAATGTGGCTGACTAACTACTTTTTAATTGTATTTGATAGAGTCGCAAATGTATCCAGGCGTGAACGCCAGAGGTGTTGGGAAATTTGCATGTACCAATCTTCAACCTTGGCAGGGGAAAAGGGGCTTTTGTCGAGATTTCATACAGGTTACAAAAGGGGTATATCTATGTCACTGCATGCCTGGGGAATTCCATATGTATTGTTGGCAATCTTGACTTATCACCATGAAGGGACTGTTGTGCGGGTAACGTTGTATGGGCAGGGGCCCCTCTCTGAGGAATTCTCCACCTGGAGGGGACTGAGACAGAGTTGTGTGCTGGGCCCCTGCTTGTACAACTTGTATCTATCAGATCTGGGTGAGTGCCTGAAAGCAGTAATCGTTGCCCCTGTGAAGTCGAGCGATACTAGGTTCTCATAATTAACATATGCAGATGATGTAGTCCTGATAGACAGGACTCAGATCGGATGGCAGAGATTATCTAGTGAGTTGGAAAAATACGCACAGTTAAATTAACTAGTAATAAACAATAAACAAAGTTTTTAAAAAAATGAACTAATAATAAATAGTTCAAAAACAAATGTCCAAGGTTCTCTAAGAATAGTCAAAAACCTATGGGCTTTATATGACTGTTGGACAACGAAACTGAGCTACTGAAACTGAATCTGGTATACATGGGGTTTGTGTTATATGCAACCCCAAATAAGAGAATATAAGAAAAAAGAAAGATAGAAGAAGTATATAAGAAATTCTGCAATTTTTCTTTTGTGCAAATGTTGAATTTCTACACTCTAAGGGTAGTGGCAACACGACTGCATAGAATGTAAGTCTCAATAATGCTCTGTGAAATGGATTGGGATAGAGTAGAGATACTGATGTGGAAGAGGGCTCTGAATGTACCAGACTATTTACCAATTGTTGTTTTGAGAAGGGAGTTGGGTTTGCAGTCGTTAATATTACTTTGGAATGGAACATTTTAACATTGTATCAGTGTCTGATAAATGCTCCAAAGGGTACTTTATACTTTGATTTTGTTATTGCCCTGTGTTAGACAAAGTTTGTATGCAGTACCCTCTGGGACCACTACACACAACTAGGACTACAGGTGTAAGCAAAACTAACCTTTGGTATAAGTCTGTACCACACAGATTTTGGCAGTGAGCTGATCAGCCAGGCTTAACTCAAGAGAGAATGTGAGCTTGTAAGGATGTTACACAAAGGTCTATAATTACAAGTATTCAGATAGACATTTACACTCAAGGTTTCTTAGTAAAACACTTATTAATTTATTAAACAATCATGTATAAAACATTCACTAGATGAGGCAACCAATATCACACAAAAAATATACTACAGTACTGATTATTAACAGGTTGAGCTCCCTTGAAGTAGGAGCAAAATAGCATGGAAATAGGAGCAAAAAGGCATACAATTAATAATACAGTTACTCTAAAACAGTACACATAGTTTGAGTTGACCAGAGGAGTTGATTCTATGCAATGGGCAGGCCAAAGTCAATGGACTAGTGTCTCGTATAAGTAAAAACAGTTCTGATATTTAAAACAGAAAAGTCTTCGCCACGGTTCTTAGAAGTAGTTCACGGAAGAAAGGTTTGTATGTCCGGTCACAAGCTGACTAGGCCTGCAAGTTGCCAAAGTTGTACGCACTTTCGCAGTGAGAGGTAAAAAGATGCAGCTGAAGACTTCTGTTCCTGGCGGTTCCTGCAGATCTCGCTGTTCCTGAGCCTCTGTCGTGGGGACTAGAGGGAGGACGTCGGGGGATTCCTGCACTGCATGGGGACTGGTCGCAAAGCTGTCAAAATGGCAAATCTTCAATTCCGGTTGCTGTTCTTCAAGCACACAAGCTGATGTCCTTCCCCCTGGTTAATCCTAACCAGCTCCGAGAATGGTATCCAGGTGGCTTACGAGTTGATTGGTCCTACCAACTCAAAGAAAAAAGTTGTCCTTGAAGGGCTTCTCTGTCAAGGTGAACTTGGCAATTCGGACCTGCAGCAGGGCTCCACCGGGAAAACCAATGGTCTAGTAGTTGCAGCAGCTGTCCTCTTCCAGCTCGTCTTTGGTTCTTTCATTCCAGTGGTCGACTCTGCTTTCCAGTCCAAGAGACTCGCCTTTTAAACACTTTTCTCCCATTCATTCCAGCCTAGCTTCCACTCACGCAGCAGGGTGGCTGTCCTTGCCGGACAGTCAGCCAGCCAATCACGCCAGAGTGCATTTGGGTCTGCTAGGAGACTAAGCAAAGGGAGTTTCGGGCACCTCCCTGACTTCCTGCCCACCCCAGACACTTGGGTGCCAGAGGCGGTCTTCAGTCCTGAAGCCCGCTAAAGGCATAGAAACAAAGGTACCAAACCTAGTTTGGCACACAGAGACAAACACTAGAAGGACCTTTCCAAAGTTAAATGGTGAAAAAAGAAGACCAGGAACTGTTTAAACAAAGGAGGCTCAGGCGCCATCTTGAAAAACATGGTTACCGGTGTTCCTGGTCGGGAAAATTCATGGTAGTTTGTTGTAAAGTCACTGCCACCAGCCATTTCGAGAGGAAAGGGTAGCCTTTGACTGCTACATGAGCATCTAGACATTGGGGATACTAGGTAACCCCTCCAGCACTCTATAGGAAGATAGTGTGTGCTGGGCCTAGGAATTTAAAAAGACTAGTAAAGTCAATTTAACTTCACATTCTCTGTGAAACAGGAGTTTATCCCAGAGAAGGTATTTAAACCTTGTGACAGCCTAAAAGGCCTTCCTGTGTTACTGCACTGAGGGTGATGTGTGACACAAATAAAAAAGATGATGTCTATGGAGTTTTCTAAAACTCCATAACCAAAAGAAATAAACACAGAAAACAAAAAGAATTAAAAAGTACAGAGTCCCAAAGTTCAGCAAAAGAGCTGGGGGTCTCTAATGTAGAGAAGAATTAGCACATTCTGAGAATTCTCCCTAACACCTTGAGTAGGTACCAACAAACACAACTGTTCACCTTCTCTAAAGTAGCAATCAACTGCTGTATGAATGATAATGTCTCTAGGGAATTGTTAAACCTTGTCTGGTAAAGAGAACATTGAAAGATAAAGGTTTCCCAGCTCATATTGGAGGGAACATTTATTAAGATTAAGGCTCAATCTATTACCTACAGGGGAAATCCAACTATTACAATTAGGAGACAGGAAAAATAAGATGTCAGAGGGCCATTGTACACTATGCAGTAGACAGAGAATGCTCCAAATCGGGAACATATTCTAGTGGAATGTGAAATATTAGATGATTTACGCCAAGATCTTTTGAAATGATTTTTGAGAAACGTTGTGTGAATAAGCAGGTAATTTCCTTGATGTTGACAAGTGGGGAGGAAACTCTCTTAACAATAGCATCACTGAAATGATTAGTAAAAGCCAAGGTAATTAACGATGTCTGACGTATTTCATTGAGTAATTTGGGTTATGTGTGGCTATCATGGGGACTATGATATGTATGATGATTTTTATCATTATGAATTTAGTGATTGAATTTATTGTTTAATTATTTGCTTTCTCAACATTGATGGTGCTAAAGAAAACAGGTGTTTAATGATCAATTGTGTGTATTTGATGTTTTAATGTTATTGTAATGTTGTTTTAATGGAATGTTAATTGTACTGTACTATTTAATATGGTGCAAGATTGACTAGTTTCAGACAAAAATCACAATAAAGAATCCATCAATTAATGTATTTTCAACATTTTGGTTGGCAGTCAACGATTCAAAATTATTTTGTGAAGCATTTCTTTGCTTGAGGCCATAGTTATGGTTGCCTGCCTGAGAAAGTACATTTTAAAGCAGCTCTTAATCACCAAGTGAGGAAATGCATCCACAAACATCATTTCTTCATGCAAACAGCATTGAAGCTGAAGAAATGATACTTACTCAAGCCCAAGAGGTTGGCTCCAGGTTCAATAGCATTCAAGGAGCAGCTAAACATGCAGGGAGATGAATTTTGGCAAGCCTTGATAAAGCGCTTGAAGTCACAAAACATGCAATGTCTTCCAATTTAAAATGTATAATTGACATATATCTTAAATCAAAATTCAAGAGGATATTAAAATTCTGTTTGCTAAAATACTTTGATGACAAGCCTTCCGGAGAATGAGCAACCGATCTCTAAGGTAACCCTAAATTATTTACTTCAAGTAAGGGGTCAATATGCTATCCCTAGATCCCCACCTGCAGAAGACCCCAATCCAAGCTCTTCCTCCAATTGTTTCCTTGGAAATGGGATGGGCTTATCTACCAGAGAATAATCATCCTCTTCTTTTTAAGCATATATTTTTTCTGTGATCGGATTGCTCGATGCTCTGTTTTGTGGAGCTTGTTTTCTGTTAGGTAAATCAAGATCATGGATAAAATGTTATGTTCATTGCAGAATGTGTTTATTGCATTTGAGAGGCAAGTTTACTTGAGTCAGTTCATGTCCTCAGTGTTTTGTTTAAGGAATAGGTTATACAGATAGATGAACTTTAATCAGATGAGAGATGACACCTATGTGGGATATCATGCTTGGGGAATTAGATAAGTGTCTGTTCTTTAAGGGGGGCTGGTGAGTCTCAAATATGCCTTGCCCTATACTCAGCTTGTTTAGCTTAATACAATGCCTTTACTCTATGTAATGATCACTTGCAATAGTTGTTTCATGCATTGTTGTGCTGCTGACATGGGTGCTTTTCTTTTAGAAGGGGAGACTTGCAATACTTCAGTAATCCCATAAAATGGAGAACTTTTTTTTTAATGGTCAGCCATCTATAACAAGGAGACATGGTGACACCATAAAACAAAAGGAAACATGCAGAACTACTAGAAATCAGACCCTACAGCAGGCCCTTAGAGCCACTGGTGTACATGTATGCTGCTATAAATTACAACCCTTAAATACTCTTAAGGGGCAAGTCCCACACCGAAGTGCAGAAAGGGTTTCCCGTAACATGAGGTGTATGTCAACCTAGAATGCTTAATGACGTTAGAACTGTGAAAACTGCAAACGTAGCAACACAAGTGCATTCATCTAAAGGTTTTCTTTAAGTAGAAGTGCAAGGTGCAAGCATACAAAAGCACAAGCTCATTAAATCACAGTTGAGATTTCTCAAGAAGCTACCAGGATGATCATCATTTAGTAGAAACTGAAGTACAGTGTGTTCAGATAGTGCTCAAGGGGCAACTATAACACGCAGGTCAGGAGGCCAGATAATTCATTAGTAGAGCTAAGCCAGTGCCACTCGAGGGGATCTGGCTTAGTTCTAAGAGCTTTCACACATAAACATGTACAGGTGTAAAGCAACTTTTACTTTTCGTCATCTGTTGATGAACTCTATTTGACCCACAACCATGTTTTTATAGCAGCTGAAGAATAGGGTCAGCCTCTGTCTGTTCCCTCACCCTAGATAGGGCACCGAGGGTCAGCCACCATCCGGAGTGTACAGTTAGGTTGGTTGGAGGGTCAAAAAGAATTCATGAACAGATGACGAAAAAGTAACAGTTGCTTCACACCTGTACATGTTTATGTGTGAAAGTACGTTGGGAATGTGCACAGGGTGTTCTAACCCACCCGCAGACCTCCCATTTGTACACTTAGTTCTAAGAGCCACACGCAAGACGAGGAATATTGTGTAAGTCACCGATGTAACATTGAAGTTGTGAGAGGTGGTGGACCCAGCACATTTTCTTTGGAACGATCTTAGCATACTTCTTAAAGGAGCATCCCAAAATATCACAACATATCTGTCAAGTGTGTCCTCAATTATAGCCTAATGTAGTTATAAACATTCGCATGTACTAATGCCCCACACACCCATGTACCAACATATATGTGGCATCACCGAAATAGGCTTGTGTTTTGCCTCACAACAATAGCTGCATGTGAAGCAGCATAACACAACCAATGAGTATTAAAATACAAAAGCCAACAACAACGAATACATTGACAAGACGAGCTATGCCCACCTCTCTCGGATAGCATTATTAGAGAGAAGCAGCTGGGGATGAAACAGATCAAAGGAAAGGTTAAAAGCTATTTTCTGCAGCACCAGTATTTGTATCATGTCATGTTGCATTCTAGCACCGTGCTTGTACATGGTTAACATCATGAATGGAAGTCTACAATCACCACAATGTAGAAAACATGGGAGAGGCTGATTATTCCACAGCTCATATGACACAACCTGATTGCTGCACTGCTCCATGAGTTTTTTTTCTTCTTTTTAGATGTAAGGGCACAGCCCAGAAATCCCTTTTCTGAAAGAGTCGCCGGCTTTAATTATTGTCTGGCCCATGCTTGCAACGTGTATGTTGCACTGTGCTACAACACAGTGAAGGCGTGTATTCTGCATTTAACAAGCACATATAATGGTCTAGTACGCATTCCAGAGTTTATTCAAATAGAACCCCAGCATGAAAATGATATGCTGGCAGATGGAGGAGGAAGCAAAGGCGGAAATGACTGTCGCAAAAGCTGTTGGTAAACCAGGTGTAAAAGTGGTTGGCCTAGTTTTAACACCTCTTTCTGCACTTTATTGGACTGAAGAATGGCCCACCCACCTGTGCATTGCATATCGCCCCCACACCTCCTTTCCTCTTGTGGGCTCCTTCATGGATGTACATGGTAATACACATGTGGAATTTGCACAATTTCGTGCAGGTGCTGACTTCAGCTCAACAATCGACATATTATGACATTGTTACTCAAGGTGGATTTTTAATCATCAGTCCAATTCTGTAATTTGTTGCCAGAAGACAAATGCACATGTGCCTTTGCCGCTGCACACCTCTTGCTACACCTAAAGTATCCATCACAACACAAAGGCAAGCAGCACATAAATGAAACATTGGAACGGGGTTTTCAAGCTCACATCTTAACCTTTGAATGATTTAAGCAGTAGCTGCATTGTGTTAGGAACGTTGCATTGCCTTATGCTGAGGCATGCCTCTAATCAGAACCAATCGGGCATACAAACCAAGAGCAAACTACTTTAATGGGTGAGTGGTCATGTCAATTACGGCAGAACCTCAGGGCAATCCATAATTATAAACATTTCTCTCCTGTATGGTTTAGCAATTAATTCCTTTGGCGGTGATTAATATTATCTCTGGAATTTATAGTGTGGTTTTAATCCACGGGAGTACCGTGCATTTAGAGTTTCTATTAACTAACAATATTGGACGAAGTAATCACATCATTGGCTGTTTGTATGTGCTTCATGACTCGGGAGAGGCTATCTGTGACTGCTGGTCTCTTGTAATAACCCGAACAATTCTTCAGAAGTGGCAAAGAGCAGAATGCTGGAAGCAGTCCATGCCTTGCTGTGCAAGCAACCGAGCTACGAGGACACAATGAAATATGGAATTGGTAGTTGAATGCATTGGCATCTAACGCATTCCTTTCACTTTCATCTGAGGTTCGAACTACGGAAATATGTGCACGTTTCCGTAATTTAGTACTGCCTATACATTATGAAATATATGTATTTTAACATCTGAGAAATCTTGCAAGCAATAACAACGCCCTACAATGGATTAGGCCAAATGGAGATTAGTTACCCACCTAAAAAAAAAAAAATGTAGCTTGCTTCCAATGTTCAAAAAGTAAGCAAAATCTTCCACAGCAGTATTCTCTCGCCTGCATGCCTGTAGAGATATCGCGGGACCCTGAAGTCTCACGAGATCTCGGAAAAAGCAGAAGTGAAAGTCCCGCGAGTGCAAAGCGCCAGAATCCGCAGCAGAGGGTACGGAGCAAGTTCAGCTTCTGGTGCTCCTCTTAAAGACAGACAGCTATTCATGTCCTGGACTTTATTCTTGGATATGCAGCAAGTTTGGTTGCATGGTCTGTTGCCCCACAGTTTAAAGATAGAGTTATATCTGCATTAAGGAAGGTGATGTTGGAGCCAAAATAAAGCAGTTTCACCAGAAACCCTCAAGTCTGCTGTGCATCATTATACTACATATTTGGCAACGAGGATCAAGACTTGAACTCACGCGGCGCCATGCAAGGAGCAACCCCATCGCTGCCATTTCTTCAAACGCCAGGTAGGCCTGCCATCCCATGGCCTCAATAGCAACCTCTATTCACCACGTCCTTAGAGGCTTTGGGTGGTGCAGGCTACACGGCGGCGAGACGCAGAGCAATGCTATTGAATGCGCTAGGCATGGAAGGCCAAAGGGTGTTTGAAAGCCTCACGCCTGAACCAGTGGCCGGCGACAATGACGATGTGTTTAAGGAGGCTGTTAGGAGAATAGTCAAACGATTTGCCAGCAAGGAAAATACCATCCTACACAGGATTAAGTTCTCCAGCCGCAAACAAGAAGCGTCCGAACCAGTGGACGACTACGTGTCCAAACTACGCAAATTAGCCCCACTGTGCAATTTTGGTGACAGCGCGGAAGGGCTGTTCTGTGACATGTTAATTGTACATACCAACAGCAGGAAAGTGCAAGATAAAATCATTCTCGAAAAAGAACTACAGCTGGAAAAGGCAGTCGAGATCGCAAGGGCAGTAGAAGAGACCACAGGAAGGAGGAAAGAATACGCAGGCGGACACAGCCCTGCGGAGGTGCAAGCGATAGCTTTCTGACCCAAGAAAGAGAAACCAGTCATCGAGACGAGAGACGGGAAGTGGGGAAGGAAAGAACCGTTGAAATGCCATAAATGCACCAGCACCAAACACTTAGCTTATGACAAAGAATGCCCAGCAAGAGACAAAGAATGCTCAGTGTGCAAGAAGATAGGACATTTTTCAATCGTGTGCAGATGGCGGAACAAAAAAAGTCACAAATGTCAATGCTGTGTACAACGCAGAGAGGGAATCCTCCTCCGACGAAGAAAGGAGGCCCACTGCGCCATCAAAATAATCGGCTTGGAAATGAGAGTCATGGCAGACTCAGGCTCGGACTTAACTATCTTGCCCCTGTGCACATACAAAGAGATGATGGGCACAGAAACAGTCAATGTATTCAGCACCCGGCACAAGCCCAAGGTGTTCAGAGGTGCACCCATCGACCGACTAGGCTGCATCAAAGGGAAAGTGGAGTTTAAAGGTAGAGAGACCACCAAAAGAATATACTTCAGTCAACAAGGCCCAGCAGTTTTAGGTTGGGACGATCAGGCAAAAGTTAAAATCAAGCTTGACCCCGGCACAGGGGACCAGGTGTTGTCAGTCAGTACAAGAGGAGCCCAGTTGTCAGAGAAGATTATCGAAAACTGTTCTTGGAAGGGCCTGGACAAATCAAAGGCTTTGTTCATAAAATATTACTCAAGGCTAGCACAGTCCCCGTTAAGCACAGAGTAAGGCCAGTACCAGCGACCGCTAGAGACACGCTCAGAAAACAACTTGACAGAAAGGTGATAGAAGGCACCATCGAAGAAATCGAAGCATCAGAGTGGATGAGCTCAGTCGTTCTCATAAACAAACTAAACTCACAAGATCTAAGGGTATGCATTGATCTCCGCAGTCTGAACCTCGAAGTAATTGCAGACTACTTTCCTCTGCCAAGAATCAACAAGCTAATTCTCATGATGAAAGAAGCCAGAGTGTTCTCAAAGTTAGACATGAGGGATGCGTATCATCAAATGCAGTTACACAAGGACTACACGCCATTGACCGCATTCATCACCCCTTTTGGCACCTACCAGTTCACAAAGGTGCCCTTCGGCCTATCAGCGGTGGCCTCTGCATTTCAACGCATGATGGACGTGCTACTGCGGGACGTAAAGAATGTGTCCTATTTCCAGGATTATATCCTAGTGTACGCCGCAGACTAACAAACACATGATGCCACTTTGAAGAAAGTTCTCACCAAGCTGCAAGAAGCTGGAGTGAAGCTGAGATATGTGAAATGTGTATTGAAAGCACATGAAGTCGAATATTTGGGGTACAAAATATCGTCACAAGGCATAAGCCCCAAACAGAACCTGCTGTGAGCAATAATCAAAGCTCCTGAGCCAACAATTAAGGATGAAGTGAGGTAATTCCTAGGACTAGCTGAGTTTTATGCTAAATTCATCCCCAAGTTTTCAAAAACCTCAATGCCGCTGCGAGATTTACTTAAAAAAGGGTCTGAATTCACATGGCAAGAAGCCCAGAAGAAAGCAGTGGTAAGCATCAAAGGACATATAGTGGAAGCACCGTGCCTACAACTGTTCAATCCAGAAAGGTGTACGGTCATCACCATGGAAGCCAGCGCGTATGTATTAGGAGCCGTTTTCACCCAAAAGAAAGGGGACACATAACATGTAGTGGCATTTGCCTCCAAAGCCCTATCCATGGCTGAACAAAATTACTCCACAGTCGAGATAGACATGTTGGCCTGTGCATGGGCCGTGGAACACTTCAGGACGTACGTATGGGGCACAAAACTTAAATTGGACCGACCACAAGCTCCTCATTCACATGTTCAGTCCGGGAGGTAAGAAAGTGTCGACACCCAGGTTGGCACGCATAGCAGCCAAGGTGCAGGAATACACCTTTGAGATACAGCACATATCTGGGTGGAAGAATTCACAGGCAGACTGAAGGCAAAGACAAAGCCACCACCTTTCTGCAAGAGGAATGCATAGTAGCATCTATCTTAGACCTCAAGGCCCCAGACTACCTGGTGCTAAGCAAAAGACCTTGGACTGAAGAAAATGGGAAATACCCCATCATGGTGAGAATCAGGAATGGATGGACAGATGAAAGGGCAGTGCCAGAAGGAATGAGACCATACTGGAAAGTGGCAGAGGAAGTTTCAGAGACTGACAGTGTAATCATGAAAAATTATCAAGTGATGCCACCTACAGGGATGAGGAAAATTATTCAGTGCAGAGCTCACACAGGGCATCTAGGGAACACCATGATGCGACGAAGAGTGAGAGAAGCATACT
Source organism: Ambystoma mexicanum (assembly GCF_040938575.1). Classification (NCBI taxonomy): domain Eukaryota; kingdom Metazoa; phylum Chordata; class Amphibia; order Caudata; family Ambystomatidae; genus Ambystoma; species Ambystoma mexicanum. Next base: position 1,550,338,308 of record NC_090929.1, read on the forward strand.
GGTGGCCTTCCATGGACCAAGAGATTCGCACAATGATTGAGAGATGCCATGAGTGTCTCAACAGTGATAAACGCTTGAAGATTAGACAAGCTCCCATGATTACCACCAAGATCCCCGAAACAGTGTGGTCAAAAGTAGGACTGGACTTTATCGGATCATGGAGGCAATGACACCCGAACATCGGTATGGCATAGTGATGGTGGACTACCGGTAGAAAGTGGGTGGAAGCTAAGTTTGTCCCCAATAGCACAACTGCCACCGTGATAGAAATTCTCACAGCAATCTCCCAGAGGGAAGTGCTCAACAGCGAGTTAGTAACAGACAATGGGGTACAGTTAGTATCGAGGGACATGGAGTCATTCCTGCGGAAACACAACATTTGCCAGAGGAAAGCTGAGCTGTATTATCCCCAAGCAAATGGACTCATGGAGAGAGCCAACAGGTTCATTAAAGGAGCCATCCAATTAACGACTGCCTCAGGTATGGATCCCCTCAAGACAGCCAAAGAGGCCATTGCAGCTCACAGGCTAACGCCCAACAGCATAACCCAAATCTCCCCATTTCGCATGTTGAGAGGGAGGAGAGCAGCGTCCACACTAGTGCCACCATGGTTGGCCTAAGTAAGAGAGGACGACAAAGTAGACATGTCGGAAGTGGTATGGAGAATAGAGAACAACAAAGCACGCATGAAAAGATGGAGTGACAGAAGAAGAAGGACAACTGAAGGGTACGAAGTAAAAGAAAGAGATTGGATTAAAGTAGGTCTACCAACCAAGGACCAAATGACTGGGTCAAAGTTCAGCAAACCCATAAGAGTGATTCATAGAGGAACCAACCATGTCCGCACCAAGGATGGCCGCACATGGAACCAAGAGAGAGTAGCCATGTTCGAAAAGAATCGTGAAGGAGAAAAGCCACAAGAGGGACTCAAAACCTGTGACGGACCCAACAGAGAAACTGTCAAAGAACAAGAGCTGGAAGCAGGAAGGAAAGAGTTTGAGGAAGAAGAAGTCGAAGGAGACGCACCAGAGGTAGTTCAGGAAACCGATCGAAAACCGGACACCAGCAGCAAGAGGGAAGACCAGCCGAGAAGAGAACACAGAAGACCGGTGAGATAGAATGACTATGTTATGCAGTAGTCTGTTCTGCCTTAGCAATGGGAGGTGTGTAGAGATATTGCTGGACCCTGAAGTCTTGCGAGATCTCGGAAAAAGCAAAAGTGAAAGTCCCGCGAGCACGAAGTGCCAGAATACGCAGAAGAGGGCACAGAGCAAGTTCAGCTCCTGCTGCTTGTAAGAGGATTCAATTCAGCACTACAGCTAAGTTAACGCCTAGTCTAGAATACTGAATGAAAACCCTTATTGATATATCTTTAGGTCCAGTTCATGCGTTCTGGATGACTACCCCTGTATAACACCCCTCTCTTGGAATCCCCCTGACCCCACTGAGCCAAGAAGTAGTTCTGTTTTGCAAGTTTAAAAGGTTTATTTGATAATTTAAACAATAGATATATATATGACACTTTATAATAAATTAATAATTGAATAGCACACTTAATCTGATATGATAAAGATCAACAACGGAGAATCTGGCACTAGCACACTTCTTATAACCACTAATGAGTTGACATGAAATGGATAAGGTAGCACACTGGTAAATAGGTACAGAAGTATAATGTGGTAGAAAATGCTTTATAGAGTTCAAATGGATGTAATGTTGAATGAAAATGCAATACAGAAAATACTCAATATGATTTCAACAAACAAGGTAATCACTTTTCTCTGGCAATCCCCTCCCCCCCTTGATGCAATGCAAGGAAATGGAAGGAAGCACACAGTTCTCAGAAATGCAATCAATGTAATCAGTTCAATCCCCCCCAAGCTTAGACAACAGAAAACAGATAGGAGTTTTGAAATCACAGGCCCAACTTGCTTTGATATGTGCTGGCAATGAATGAGAAATATGCTGGAAATGCTTTTAATTCCCTTTCAGAGGTTCAGGGTGAGTGGTATCTAGTTAATATTAGTCCAGGCTCACACTAGCAATGAGGCAGGGATAGTTAGCAGGTTAAACGAATTTCTGGCAAATGGAAGGCAAGCAGCAGCAGTTTTTACATGTGAAGAAATTGCAAATCGCGGTAAAATTCGCGGATGCGTGTTCCGCGATTGCGGTAAAACTATAAGGGGTAGGAATGCGGTTCTTGGTGCGATTCAAAGCTACGATTCTAAGCTATCAGAGGAAAGTTACTGCAAGTCTCTAGCCCAAACGGTCGCGGAGATATGAGCGATTTAATAAAGGTCGTTTTTGGGTTTGCAAATTTCAAAAGCTCAAAATGACAAGTGCAGCTTGCAACTAGCAAATCACAGGTGACAGCTAGGAGGCAGTTCTACTTAGGTTAAATAGATTGAATTAGATGAATTTAAACTAAGAGATTGGTTCTACACAGTTCTGCTGGGTACTCACACTATATTCTTGAATTAAATGGGCCTCATCACGGATCTGGTCAGGGTTTTAGACTGGACTCTGGTCTGGTCTGGTCTGGGTCTCTCTGGGTACAGCACTGCTTTCTCTCTGGTCTGGTCTCTTAGTTCTGGATAGATTGAAGTCTCTAGTTTGGCTCTCTGGAGGTTTGATGGAGGTAAGTTTGGATTTTTCCGGCAGAGCGTCCCGCTGCAGATGGATTTGGAAGGTCCCTATCTGTCCTGTCTGTCTGCTTTTATGTGTTTAGAATGTGGGTGTGTTCTAGCATCACTGACCCTACCTCTCTCTCAGCTTCTAATTGGTCAAACTTCCATTTATCATTTGATTGGGGAATGAACTGTGAGTCAGAGTGATGTCATTTTACAGCCTGCAGAAAGTCCACTCCTCCTGTCAACTTACACACAAATCTAGATTTGAAACAAATACATATTTGCAGAGGTACATATTGTTTTAAAATCATATGCACCCATCATGCATTACAGGAGGTATCCCCTGTTCAAACTCTGCTCTTCCTGGGAGCTTGCATTCAGAACTGGCACATATTTCACTTTTTAACTGATTTTGCAATTTCTGACATGGACCCAACTTTACATACATGTGTGCAGGGAGTAGGGACATTAACTGATGAAGTTTCAGATTTTTAACATGCATACATTTAGAGTTATATCCACTTTTCCGCTGACACCCCCCTGAACACGCCACCGGGTCGAAAAACCTCTTAAAATGTGGGCAGAAAAATCACAAGAATTATGGTGTCATTTATAAAATTTTCACATGTCCGCTCTACGAGTTATTCATCTTTTTAAAGTTATGTTCTGGCTCCAAAGGGGTGTGGTTTACCCTCAGCACATGGTATAGAAACCAGTCTTTCCAGTTTCTGCCAAGCCAGCTTGCTCTCACAGGCAGTGCTCCTCCCAGCTCCTGCCAAGAGGAAGCTACAATTTACGACTGCGGTAATAAAAACCTTTGCCTGAGTGAAGAGGGCTTTGTTCACTCTCTTGCAGAGCACAGATAATTCAATTATCAGATAGATGGCATATCCTTAGTTTGGGCAGCAAAAGGAAGGTTGGCCTGGGAACACAGTTGTGACTCAAGTTTCACTGCTGATGGGGGTAGCTGCCAGGCAGAATCAAGTTCCTTAAGCCAGACTTTCAGCCACTGTCATGTTATTTGTTGCTTTTTAAATTAACTTGCAATTTTACACATGCAGCTAGAATGCTGATTCTAAGTGCAAAACTATGACATTTCAACAGTTACAAAGGCATGTGACACCAAACATAGGTCACTTATTTAATCTAAACATTTTCGATTTTAGTGTCTTTAGATCCAGTGCAACTTAAACTGCTGACTCCATAGCTCAGCCAGTTTTGTTATAAGCATTGTTCTGGGCTCTTCATTTCCCAGATTTTGTAGGCACACAAAACTCCATTCTACCAAATGTCTGCTGGTGTTCAGTGAATATTTTGCACATATTGCAATGTTTGAAATAGGCACTTTGGCTTGCCTTCAGAGAAACACAGGGTGGTTTTAAACTGCCGGCTTTTGGATAGTGGTGAGTACTGGTACTGCACCCATTTTTGGGATTTAAGAAAATGAATTCCCAACAGTTATGGGTTTGCTTTTGGCAATCAGCATTGCCACTCCCAATGGTTTCAGACTACTGTGCGGGTAGTCCAATGGTGATTTTAAAGCGCTTTGAAGCTAACCGGCGCTACTGTTTTTCCTTTGGCAACCCATTTCCCTCATGGCAACCCAGCCTTTCATTCTCGCACTGGTGGGTGGCAAGTGAGGCAACCATTTTAGTGTGCGCACAAACTGCGCAGCTTTCCTGGATTTCAGCGCACATGTGGGTTTTCCGCCATCTTGAATTTTCTAAGCCCACAGCACCAAATGTTGCAGCATGATAGCTTAAACGTGGGTCAGGACACCCAACAAGCCCCCCCACGCGACTGCACTTTGAATTTGAGTCGATGGGGAGTCGCGTGCCCATGGGTTTTGACCCACGCACCGGTCTGTCCGCATAATCTTCTTCCTCTTCTGTAGATGGCACAGTTCAGCATCTTCTTCTCCATCCGGTACTGATCGATCGGTTCTCCTCGCCAGTCCTGATGGGAGTATTGGGCGGTCCACTGGGCCCATTGAATCTTCGTTCCCGGTCTCCGGATCGTCCTCCTTGGCCCGTCTCCAGGTCTTCTTTCTCCTAGGACGACAAAGGAAGAGCGGCAATACCTATTCATAGACGTTTTTCCACCACTGTTGAGATGGTGGGACAGCATATGCATTTCATCATGACGAAACATTACATTCTTACTTTGATAAAAAAAAAAACAGTATAACTAAGAGACAGTTTCATGCAAATCACAATATTTTAGAGACTAGATGTGGCATGTTTTATGATTGGAACTGAATTAGTCTGATACAGTACCCGCTAGGATTCCAGAGGATTCCTCCAGTTGTTGCAGAGTGTGCCTGGGATGGCAACACTTCAACTGGTTTATGTGTACCCACTTGTCTTCCCCCTCTGCCGAACCGCCTTTGGGGATGCGGATCTTGTAGGCCACAGGGGAGATCTTATCGACGATCTCAAAGGGTCCTTTCCATGTAGGCAAAAATTTGCGCTGCTTGGCCTGGTTCCTTTGGAAGTTGTATAGATAGACCCGGTCCCCCACCTGATATTCCTTCCTGGAAGTTTTCAGGTCATAGTGGGTCTTCATGCTATCAGCTGATCTTTCTAGATTCCGCTGAGCATAAGCAAAAGCATGTTGGAGGTGTTTCCTTAAATTCTCCACATACTCATGAGTAGTGGAGGCATTTATCAGTGTCTGCTCTTGGGTCCTGTAGAGCAAATGCTGAGGAAGCACCATCTTGCGCCCAGTCATCAACTCAAATGGTGACATTTTGGTTGCAGATGAAGGGGTAGATCTGATGGCCATTAGGACCAGAGGTAATCGGATATCCCAACTTGGCCCAGAATCTGCCACAAACTTCTTTAATATGCTCACAATTGTCCGGTTATATCTCTCTACTGCCCCAGAAGAAGCTGGTCTATAAGCAATATGCAGCTTTCTCTTGACCCCCAGTATCTCCCACATCTTTGTCATTACTTCACTGGTGAAGTGGCTACCTCTGTCTGACTCAATCCTTTGAGGTAGACCAAAACGGGAAAAGATGTGGTTAATCATCAAGGCAGCTGCCGTTTCTGCCTTGCAGTTTGGGGCTGGGAGACATTCCACCCACTTGGTAAACAAGCATGTCACAGTCAACATGTACTTATTCCCCCTAGCCGAGCGAATCACAGGGCCTACAAAGTCGATTTGTAAATATGACCATGGCAGTGTCATCCCCCTCTTTTGGAGAGGCGCACGGTGCGTGAGGGATGATGGCTGAAATTGTGCACACACAAGACACCCCTTCAAGTATTGGTCGAGGTCCTGCCCCATGTGTGGCCAGTATGCAACCTCTCTTAAGATTTCCAATGTTGTATGAAACCCCCTATGACCGGCTGTAGCCGCATCATGGGCGTGACTTAACATCAGGCTTCGGAATGAGGTAGGAACCACCCACTGATCGTGGCCAGCTTTGGATTTCCTTACCAACAAACCGTCTTGGATTCGGAACATTTTTGGACATTTCATCAACACTCTTAGGTCCTCTTTCCCAATGTAATCGGTATCCGTCAGGGGAAAGTTCTCAGGGTCCTCAAGGTGCTGGTAAAATTTACCAATAATTGGATCCCCCTTCTGAGCGGTAATCAAATCAGCATCAGGGGTCTCCTTACTCCATTGTGCAATTGAAAGGTCGTTGTGAGCATTTGTCTGGGACCTAGTGATAGCAGTGACCTGGATTTCCCCCAACAGGGACTCAATCTCAATTAGATCCCCTTGGATGGCCCCGGTTTTGGCCAGCTGATCAGCTAAGTCATTTCCAGTTTTGTCTGGTCCCTCTACTTTGGAATGACCCTTGATCTTTTTCCAATAGATGGTCATCTCATTCGAGGTGACCAGATCATCAATGTTTTGGATCAACTTCCCATGTTTCAAGGGTTTGTTGTTAGCACATAACATGCCTCTGGTTTTCCAATTAACCAGGTGCTCCACGAACCCGTTCCGTACATAATCCGAATCTGTGATTATGACCAGTTTGTGGAGTTGATGCTGGACAGCAGTGAGGATGGCCTGATGCACAGCCATCAATTCTGCCACCTGACTACTTCGGGGACCAATTTTGTATCCAGCGGAGGGTTCTGGGGACTCATTCACCCATGCATTCCCTACGCCAGCCACCAGTTCTTTCTCCCCGTCGTTGTCAACATGGTAAGAGCATCCATCCACATACACAGTGGGCATTCCCTCACACTTGTCCTCTTCAAAGACTTTGTGTGGGGAATTAAGGTATGCCTCCGTGTTGTCCTTGATTTTTAGACTTTCGTCCTCGAGACAGTTTTCTCTGGCACAATCATGCAAGTCAGCCAGACCTTGCGCGAGGGGACTCTTCTTGTTTTGGCCATATCTGACCTCCACAGGAAAGCCTTGCATTGACAGAATCCAGGAAGTAATTCGGGAATTACTCACATTTCCGGCCCGGATTCTGTCACTTTGGAGATATTGCAGAGGCTGGTGTGGAGTCTCCACTATGATGTGTTCCCCCTGGATAAACGGGCGGTAATTCTTCAATGCCCACACCGTTGCCAGGAGTGCCTTCTCACAATCGTTGAATTTTTCCTCCACAGAGGATAAAGTTTTGCTCGCATAGGAGATTACTTTATTGACCTTGTCATGCTTTTGATATAATACTGCCGTCAAGCACGTATTAGAGAACCCCGTCTCCAAGAAGAACTCTTTGTTTCTGACAGGGTAAGCTAGGCAAGGCGCTTGTGAGAGGCTTCTCTTGAGTTGTTTTACTGCCTCGGCTTGTTCTGGACCCCATTCCCACTTGACCCCCCCCTTCAGGAAATGAATCAGGGGTCTGGTGATCTCTGCGTAGCCCTCAATGAACTTTCTGCTGTAATTAGTCAGTCCAAGGAGGCTCCTTAGTTCCCGCAGAGTTGTGGGGTCTTTCAGTTTCTGAAGTGCTTCCACTTTCTTTTCCTGGGGACAGAGGCCCTGAGGAGTAATCTCATGCCCCAAGAAATTAACACGGGTTCTACACCACTGTGCTTTCTGAAAGGAAAGTTTTGCTCCGGCGGCCCTCAACTGTGTCAGAACATAACGGATCTCCGCTATGTGTTCCTCAACAGTTGAGCTTTTGATGAGGACATCATCTACATAAGCCAGGTTACCCCTTGCACCCAGGTCGGGCATGGCCTTATGTAGGAATATATTGAATTCATTGCCGGAGTTGAGGTATCCGAAGGGAGTCCGGGTCCATGTGTATTGCTGGCCCCCAAAGGTAAAAGCCAGCTTGTATTGGTCCTCCTTACTGACAGGCACAGTCCAGTATCCATTGGTCAGGTCTATTGGAGTGAATACCTGTGACCCCTGGATCTGGGCCAGCCCTTGGTCAATGTAGGGCAGAGGCCATCGGGAAGTATGGACCCGTTTGTTGAGCTCCCTGAGGTCGGCGCAGAGTCTCCACTGGCCGTTCGGCTTCAATATTCCCAGCACCGGATTATTGAAGGTGCTGTGGACTGGACGGATTATTCCCCGGGACTCAAGGTTCTTAATTATTTCAGTAAGGGACTCCATTGATGCGAGAGGCAATCGATATTGCTTCACAAACACAGGAGTCATGCCAGGGTCCGTGGGGATTGTTGTTGTATGGATGTCAGTGCGACCACAGTCATATGAGTCTACCGCAAAGAGATCTTGGAAGTCCAAGAAAACTTGTTTCAACTTTTGCTTTTGTTCCAGAGTCACACAGGCATCAGCTAGGTTGACTCTCTCTTCCACCATCTGCCTGAAGCCTGGAAAGACTTCTGGTTTGGCTATTTCAGCGGCCTCCTCCAGCTGGGTGGAGAAGTCCCTGGTCAGAGTGCTGATTTGGACCGGAGGCCTCAGGTGGGCAAGGCAGCCTTCATGAACCTGGAAAATCACCTCCTCCCTCCTGAAGTCACAAGTCACATCTTCCTTACCATAGGGGCAGGAAGTGTACACCAGGAAGTTCCCCCCATGCCGGGTAAAAATCCTGTCTGGTGTTGTATTGTCATCACTGTCACTTTCAAAACAGTCCTTGGGGATTGGTCCTAACAGTTCATTTACTAAGTCGATGGAAAAATGTCGGTCATCAACCGCCATTCCAATAATGGTGCCTGCGGCTAGAGTAATACTCTTTAAGTCGCTGTTATCCACCTCTATTGGAATGGTGTCATGTTCTATGTTGACTAATGGAGTTGGGTTTACCCCCAACCCTTGCTGTTGGAGAGAAGCATTTAGATGTATGTAAGCATCAGGGTTTTTCAACTCTTGTCCCCTTTTAACTTTCACTTCCAGGGAGAATTGTCGGGTCCTTTCTGGGATGGTGACTTCCTCTTTAATCTGAATTTCAACTGCATAAGGTAGTAATTGAGCTGACCTAAATGCTTTTTCTGGATCATCAAAGCCCATGGGATTATCCGCTAATCGGGACCAAGCTTTGAAGTTTATTAGGTCCAAACTAATGGCAAAGCGATTGAGAATGTCACTGCCTAAGTAAAAGGCGGCAGGGACGTCTCGCACGACCCAACAATTATGGACAATGCTCTTGTTGCCAATGGAGATTTTGAGCATACACCTGCTTGGCAGGAGATGTTTGGAATTAGGTGCTTCCAGGTCCATTTCCCACTTGTCTATCAGTTTGAAGGTGGGAATGGCTGGATCTTTTGGGAGTTGGCGGAACATGGCTTCGCTGATGAAGCTCTTACCGTTGTTCACACACACTCGAGCGAGAACAGAGTCCTTCCCATCATTTAACTGAACAGGGATGAACAACTGCTCTCCAATTTGCTGAATATCAGCCAGGCTCTGAGCTGATTTCACCTCTTTCTGGACTATAGGAGTGGGAGTTTCCGATTGTGGATTAGTATAGAATCTCAGAGTGTTTCCTTCCAGCGTGGAATACCACCTTAAATTGGAAGGAAGGTTGATTTTCAGAAATAGAGAGGACCCCCCATCACCAGTCTGTTGTCCTACTGCTATTACTGTCACATCTGGAATCTGGTTGTTCTGGAAGTGAAATTCTACTTGGTCAGATTTTTGTTCAACCATGTGGCAGGTGCCGTTTAAACTAACATGGTTGACACTCTGTTTTAATTTTATTGGTCGGCTAGTCTGGGTCCAGAGGACCTTGTTTACGCAATCTATTAGGGGTGACAACCTTCTCAGGAGGTCATTCCCTAGTAAACAAGGGGTGCCCTCTGGGGTCACAACTATGACCGGGTGTTTCAACTTGTGTCGCCCGATCTTAATGTCCAAATCTGCAGTCCCCTCAACGGGAATTTCCTTCCCGTCAAAGTTCTGCAGTTGTCCAGGAAGAGAGGTGAGAGGAATTTGGTAATCCTCTCCCCTTCCTGCATTCAGTTCATCAAAGGCCCTTCTGGACAGAAGGGTAGCTTGAGATCCAGTGTCCACCAGTGCCGAGATTGTACCCTGCCCCTGTACTTGTACCGGGGCATAATATCTTCCCTCCTTCTCCTCAAGGGGGCACAGATAATGTACATTTTTGGACAACTGGTGGGCTAATTTTCTGGTTTTGGACATTGCAAGAGAAGAGATTTGGGCAGAATTCTGTGGAGAGCCTTGGGAATCTGAAAGAAAAATTTGGCAACTGGAGATCAGAGCCATTGTGGGTTCCCCTGGCTCCGGTTCCGGGCCGCCCCCCCCTTTTTGGAGGCAGTCCCCAGGATGGGTTTGAACCAGGGGATTTCCTTGCGGTTGGTTCTGGGATGAGATGGTGGGCGGCGGCAGCTCAGTCTCCACATCTCCCCAGTCTGGATTTGCATTCCTAGGGACCCATTTTTCTTTAGGAGGAGTTCCCCCCTCTCTGAAGGAGAAGATCCTTTTCCCAGGATCCTCTGAGGATCCCTCTCCCTCAAATTGGAAGATCTGTACCTCCTCCTCAAACTGAGTCTGTTTGGGTCTTTTGTTTCTCCTACCCCCCCTCTGCTCCTTAGGAGGCAGACTTTCAGGGGCAAGAGATTTTGTTTCCGGTTCCTGGGTTTCCAGGGGCTGTTTACAAGTAAGGAAGGAAGCTTCCTCCAAGGCTTTACACCCCCCTTCCCCTTGTGCCTCCTCCCTGGGAACCGGTGAGTTATCGGGGTGCTGCCCCCGTCATTGTTCTGGAGCACCAGGTCCAGAGTTGGGTGCGTTCTGCGCCGGCATGCTGATCTGAGGGTTCTGCTGCGCCCTCAGTATATGCCCCATATCCCGCGCCATGTTTTGAACCTGGCGCTCTAACTGGGAAACCCGCTCAGGCTGATACGGGGCCCTGTTTTCTCCCCTGGGCTGATCCCGGGAAGGGTAGCTGTCCCTCCTCTGGTAATACCCCGGGTTGGGAAGATTTGGGTACCCCTCCACCCTTGGCCTCCCCTCTCCCGGATTCAGTGGTCTGGGCTCAGGGAATTGGGGAAAGAAGGATGGATGGTTTTGGGGCTGAAAGTCGGGTGGATATCTGGGGAAAAAGTTCTGCCCAGGGTTTGGTAAATTTCTGCCCTCCGGTGGGAAGTTTGGAGGGAAGTTCCCTGGGTTAGGTGCTTGGCTGGATCCCCCCCCTTGGGCTGGAGGAGTCCACACATAACCCAGGATGGGTCGATTTCCCTTGTAACATGGACTTACATAATCAGGAGAGCGAGGGACCCCAGTTGTGGGGCTGCCTCCCTGGCTCCCTGTCTGTGACTGGCCCGAGGACCTTCTGGGCCTAGCATTATTAGGTGCAGGTAGGTTTTTAGGCCCCCCCATCTCCAAATCCAAAACGGGGGTGACCTTTACCTCTGCCACCTTGGCAGCAGCAGGGGTGCTGTTGGCTTTGGGGTTTTTCTGGGCATTGCTTTTATTTTCTATGGGCTTCTGCACCTCATAGATCCGGGTAGCCTGTTCAATGACCCAGTCTAAAGATCTTTTCTCATGAAAATCCCTCACAAGCTGGGTCATGATATATTTGGGCAAGGCATGGAAAAATGTATTGACAAACTCTCTACTATCTGTGCGCACCCTTCTGGTGGTTTGCGCAAAAGCACGCTTTAACTCCTGCACAAATTCCCGTGGGGCCTGATCCTCCCCACATTGCAAATTGTAGGCCGCCTTGCGAGCCTCTTGAGGATTTCTGTGAACAGAAAAATGTTTCAGGATGGCCGCCTTATATGTGGACCATCTTAAATGATTTTGGTCCTCCAGCCCCGCAAAGAAACTGGAGTATTCCGGGGAGAATGTCCACTTTACATATTGAATACAGCTTTGGCTGTCCTTCAAATGGAAAGTCTCCATCATTTGTTCAAACAACTCTAAGTGCTCCCAAACAGAATACTTAGCGTTCTTATGGTAAGGCGTGATGACGCTCCTGATCGCCTTAATCTGCTTTAAGGGGTCCTTAAGCAAGGCCCTTTTTGCCTTATTGGCCTTTTTGGTTCGGGTAACCCTTGTCCATTCTTCCTCGGACTCAGAGGCACTGCTCCCAGAGGTTCCCGTCTGTTCTTCCAGGTTTTCCCGGATTCTGCGAGCCTGGGAATGGCTGGCAGAATGTGGGGACCTGGTCTCCTGTGTCCTGCGCAGTTCAGAGGAGTCTTCAGATTCCTCCTTGCTGCCAGGATTTGATGGGTACCCCCTCCACTGACCTAACTGGGCAGAGGTTTTCAGGATGCCCTTAATGGGCCTACTCTCCTGGGGTTCCCCATTGAACTGTACTGTACTTGGGTGCCCATACCCGGATGCCCACCCCTCCATTCCTGAGTGGTACTGGCCTATGAGCCCCATACTCTTAGCTGGATAGTGATCTGCCATCCCTGCGGCCCTGTGCTCATGTGCGCCAGGGGACATGGGGGTGGTAGAGTCCAGGGACTGGGGGAGATGAAGGCCCCTGGTGTTAGGGCTCCTGCGGTTATAGTCAGGAATCTCTCTTTCCCAGCGGACCTCATCTCTATCCGCCCCTGCTCCCTGTTGCAATGCAAGAGCCTGCATTTGTGCTTTCAGTTCCTCTGTTAAGGCCTTACTCGACTCTATCAGTTTCTCCTGCATCGCTACCTGTTGCTGGAGCCTATCATTGTGTTGACAGAGGGCCTCATTCTCCCTCTGTGCTTCCTGGTTGGTCCTGGAGAACTGGGCCAGTCTTTGCTGCAGGAGGTTTACCTCCTGGGCAATGTCCCTATTGGCCTGCTCCTTTCTTGCTAGAGCATCTTCCACCCTTCTGGTGTGCTCTACCAAGTTCTGGTTTTCATTTTGGAGATCACCCAGCCCCTGGTGGGCCAGGTGATTTTCTTCCATTTTTCTTTTTAAATGGCAGACTTCCTGGCCTAAGGCGTCTCTTTCCTGACTAAGAGCCTGCATTTGTGCCGCCAGGTCGTCCCTTTGCCTTTGGAAGGCACCAGCTTTCTGGCGCTCCTGATCAAACTCTGCCTGGGTATCCAGGTCTTTCAGAATCAGTTTATTGCTCTCCTCCATCACTCTATCTAGGTGGCCTTGCAGGGTGACTACCTGCTCAGCACATGCCCTATTGAAGTCTAGCTGTTGCTCCAGCTTTTTCTGGCTTTGCAGTAGGGAGTCCAAACCTTCTTGGTGTTCCTTCTGCAAGGCCAGAAATCTGGTATCCTGTTCTGACTTTTCCTTTTGCAGCACATCCATATCCTCCTTTATTTTAGTGATGTACTGTCTGGTCTCATTTTCTGACTCCTGGCTTCTGTGCAGCCTTTGCTCAGAAGAGTCCAGATCAGATTGGGCCTTCTCTAACGCCATCTGTTGCCTTTTTGCCAGATCATGGCCTTCAGCACATTTATTCTGTATGGCTCCCATGTATAAATATAAATATGCCGCTATCCTAACAATCTTGTCGTGCTCATCTTTGGCCTTAGGAGCCATATATAGTTCACTCAGGGCCACGTGTAATGGACCCTGATCTCTATATATATCTGACCCTGTTTCAGTGACCTGTTGCGTGATGGCCTGCAACCAGACTGTTTGGTCCTGGTGAGTCCATTCACCTCTCACAAATAGTTTGTGTAAGAAGTGCTCTCTGGCTATTTTCATATCTACCAAGGTCGTCATTCTAGAGATTGGTCTCTGTCCTGACTTACGGAAGTTAGTATTTTAGTTTTGCAGAACAGAACTTTTCTTGGAGTGTCCCTTTTGAGGAATGCTTCACAGCGTAATGCAGCGTGGTGATCCGACTGGATGTATGTATCCCGTCAGTTAGCACACTGTATTAAGCTGCACAAATGGTAAATCTAACCCAACGTCTCGGCTCGAGCCCCCACTTTGTAAGAGGATTCAATTCAGCACTACAGCTAAGTTAACGCCTAGTCTAGAATACTGAATGAAAACCCTTATTGATATATCTTTAGGTCCAGTTCATGCGTTCTGGATGACTACCCCTGTATAACACCCCTCTCTTGGAATCCCCCTGACCCCACTGAGCCAAGAAGTAGTTCTGTTTTGCAAGTTTAAAAGGTTTATTTGATAATTTAAACAATAGATATATATATGACACTTTATAATAAATTAATAATTGAATAGCACACTTAATCTGATATGATAAAGATCAACAACGGAGAATCTGGCACTAGCACACTTCTTATAACCACTAATGAGTTGACATGAAATGGATAAGGTAGCACACTGGTAAATAGGTACAGAAGTATAATGTGGTAGAATATGCTTTATAGAGTTCAAATGGATGTAATGTTGAATGAAAATGCAATACAGAAAATACTCAATATGATTTCAACAAACAAGGTAATCACTTTTCTCTGGCAATCCCCTCCCCCCCTTGATGCAATGCAAGGAAATGGAAGGAAGCACACAGTTCTCAGAAATGCAATCAATGTAATCAGTTCAATCCCCCCCAAGCTTAGACAACAGAAAACAGATAGGAGTTTTGAAATCACAGGCCCAACTTGCTTTGATATGTGCTGGCAATGAATGAGAAATATGCTGGAAATGCTTTTAATTCCCTTTCAGAGGTTCAGGGTGAGTGGTATCTAGTTAATATTAGTCCAGGCTCACACTAGCAATGAGGCAGGGATAGTTAGCAGGTTAAACGAATTTCTGGCAAATGGAAGGCAAGCAGCAGCAGTTTTTACATGTGAAGAAATTGCAAATCGCGGTAAAATTCGCGGATGCGTGTTCCGCGATTGCGGTAAAACTATAAGGGGTAGGAATGCGGTTCTTGGTGCGATTCAAAGCTACGATTCTAAGCTATCAGAGGAAAGTTACTGCAAGTCTCTAGCCCAAACGGTCGCGGAGATATGAGCGATTTAATAAAGGTCGTTTTTGGGTTTGCAAATTTCAAAAGCTCAAAATGACAAGTGCAGCTTGCAACTAGCAAATCACAGGTGACAGCTAGGAGGCAGTTCTACTTAGGTTAAATAGATTGAATTAGATGAATTTAAACTAAGAGATTGGTTCTACACAGTTCTGCTGGGTACTCACACTATATTCTTGAATTAAATGGGCCTCATCACGGATCTGGTCAGGGTTTTAGACTGGACTCTGGTCTGGTCTGGTCTGGGTCTCTCTGGGTACAGCACTGCTTTCTCTCTGGTCTGGTCTCTTAGTTCTGGATAGATTGAAGTCTCTAGTTTGGCTCTCTGGAGGTTTGATGGAGGTAAGTATGGATTTTTCCGGCAGAGCGTCCCGCTGCAGATGGATTTGGAAGGTCCCTATCTGTCCTGTCTGTCTGCTTTTATGTGTTTAGAATGTGGGTGTGTTCTAGCATCACTGACCCTACCTCTCTCTCAGCTTCTAATTGGTCAAACTTCCATTTATCATTTGATTGGGGAATGAACTGTGAGTCAGAGTGATGTCATTTTACAGCCTGCAGAAAGTCCACTCCTCCTGTCAACTTACACACAAATCTAGATTTGAAACAAATACATATTTGCAGAGGTACATATTGTTTTAAAATCATATGCACCCATCATGCATTACAGGAGGTATCCCCTGTTCAAACTCTGCTCTTCCTGGGAGCTTGCATTCAGAACTGGCACATATTTCACTTTTTAACTGATTTTGCAATTTCTGACATGGACCCAACTTTACATACATGTGTGCAGGGAGTAGGGACATTAACTGATGAAGTTCCAGATTTTTAACATGCATACATTTAGAGTTATATCCACTTTTCCGCTGACACCCCCCTGAACACGCCACCGGGTCGTAAAACCTCTTAAAATGTGGGCAGAAAAATCACAAGAATTATGGTGTCATTTATAAAATTTTCACATGTCCGCTCTATGAGTTATTCATCTTTTTAAAGTTATGTTCTGGCTCCAAAGGGGTGTGGTTTACCCTCAGCACATGGTATAGAAACCAGTCTTTCCAGTTTCTGCCAAGCCAGCTTGCTCTCACAGGCAGTGCTCCTCCCAGCTCCTGCCAAGAGGAAGCTACAATTTACGACTGCGGTAATAAAAACCTTTGCCTGAGTGAAGAGGGCTTTGTTCACTCTCTTGCAGAGCACAGATAATTCAATTATCAGATAGATGGCATATCCTTAGTTTGGGCAGCAAAAGGAAGGTTGGCCTGGGAACACAGTTGTGACTCAAGTTTCACTGCTGATGGGGGTAGCTGCCAGGCAGAATCAAGTTCCTTAAGCCAGACTTTCAGCCACTGTCATGTTATTTGTTGCTTTTTAAATCAACTTGCAATTTTACACATGCAGCTAGAATGCTGATTCTAAGTGCAAAACTATGACATTTCAACAGTTACAAAGGCATGTGACACCAAACATAGGTCACTTATTTAATCTAAACATTTTCGATTTTAGTGTCTTTAGATCCAGTGCAACTTAAACTGCTGACTCCATAGCTCAGCCAGTTTTGTTATAAGCATTGTTCTGGGCTCTTCATTTCCCAGATTTTGTAGGCACACAAAACTCCATTCTACCAAATGTCTGCTGGTGTTCAGTGAATATTTTGCACATATTGCAATGTTTGAAATAGGCACTTTGGCTTGCCTTCAGAGAAACACAGGGTGGTTTTAAACTGCCGGCTTTTGGATAGTGGTGAGTACTGGTACTGCACCCATTTTTGGGATTTAAGAAAATGAATTCCCAACAGTTATGGGTTTGCTTTTGGCAATCAGCATTGCCACTCCCAATGGTTTCTGACTACTGTGCGGGTAGTCCAATGGTGATTTTAAAGCGCTTTGAAGCTAACCGGCGCTACTGTTTTTCCTTTGGCAACCCATTTCCCTCATGGCAACCCAGCCTTTCATTCTCGCACTGGTGGGTGGCAAGTGAGGCAACCATTTTAGTGTGCGCACAAACTGCGCAGCTTTCCTGGATTTCAGCGCACATGTGGGTTTTCCGCCATCTTGAATTTTCTAAGCCCAAAGCACCAAATGTTGCAGCATGATAGCTTAAACGTGGGTCAGGACACCCAACATGCTCCTCTTAAAGACTGACAGCTATTCATGTCATGGACTTTATTCTTTGATATGCAGCAAGTTTAGTTGCCGGGCGTGTTGCCCCACAGTTTAAATATAGAGTTATATCTGCATTAAGGAAGCTGATGCTGGAGCCAAAATAAAGCAGTTTCACCAGAAACCCTGAAGTCTGCTGTGCATCATTATACTTCAATGCCTTCTGTTTATGACTGTTTGGTGTTGGATGGCCTCAAAGGAAGCACCCCTACATTTGCATAGTACATTACTAAAATGCCATCGGATCGGGGTCAACTTAACATGGGAAATGCTGTGGTCCCGCTCGCTCATTATCGAGCAATCTGTACTTCCTCCATTGTTCCATCGTTCATCGTTTTGTTGTCCCCAAGTCCGGCTCCCCCTCAGTCCCCACACACCACAGAGTTCTTACAACACCCACCTGCTGCCCATTTCTATTCCTCAGCATCCTGGTGCCTTGCTGCATGTTGGGGGAATTCGTGCAGATGCCTTTCTGTCTTTCGCCTGCATTTTTACTCTTCATCATTATACCGTGGACACCCTGTGACCGCAATTGTTGGATTCTCTCTCACCCTCTTTTCCCTACCATAGTGCCCTATTTTCGTCACTCTCTTTTAGCTTCCCAACACCTCCGTAGTACTTACCCTTTCCTCCTACATTCCTGCTAATCACTGTGTCACATCTTTCCTTGTTAACATATGAGCGGTAAGGTGACCATCTCACATCCCATCATGTCCAGATTTCACTTGCTTACACAAAGTGCTTTGTAGTTCACATGGAAGTCCGGCAAAACAACTGTTTTCTTGATGAGGAAGAACTTTATTAGTGATCTATGCTTAAGTATCAGCTCTTTGACACCATTGTGCTTTGGACATTGGCAACCACAAGGCTATCAAGACTGTGCACTGATAAACCTTTATAAACCTTAATAAGGGTGAAACCAGGTATGTAGTAGTCTGCAGCCTTGAGAAATGTCTGTCTTGGTTTGCTAAAGCTATGTATAACGAAGCATGGCACTGCCCTGTCGAATAAAGACCATGGCCCGATTCATGGAAATTTGTGCAGAAATCATGAAAAGGCCATGCATCGAGATGGGCACTACACGAGCATGCACAATTAAGTAAATCTGCTCGTTCGGTGTATTCATGGATCCAAACGCGCAATTCCAGCAGACATGCAAAGGGAATGGAGCTGCGTGAGGAACACCCACAACATGACCCCACACAAACCAAAACCCAAGCCATACCCAAACCCATGCGCAAACCTCTGCATCCACCACTGAGCCACCATTAGGCACCACTGCAAAAAGCATGCGGCACCCCTGTGAAAAAGTGGTAGCTACCTCGTAAGTCGAGGCTGCACCCCCAACAAAAAATGAGCAGGCTCCCTCATAAACTAAGGTGGTACCTCTGCGAATACCCGAGAGCCACCTCGTAAATCCAGACTGCAACCACCAACAAAAAAGCATGGTCTCCCTAGTAAGCTAAGGCAGCAAACCTGAGAAAATGAGTGGGCTCCCTCGTAAGCTAAGGTGGTACCCCTGCAAAAATGCGAGAACAACCTCATAAATCGAGGCTGCAACCTCCAACAAAAAAGCACAGGCTTCCTCGTAAGCTAAGGCGGCACCCCTGAGAAAACGTGTGAGCTCCCTCGTAAGCTAAGGCAGCACCCCTGCGAAACGCGTCAGCTCCCTCGTATGGTAAGGCGGCACTCCTGCAAAAACAGGAGAACCACCTCGTAAGTTGAGGACGCACCCCCAACGAATATATGCAGGCTCCTTTGTAAGCTAAGGCAGCACCCATGAGAAAAATGGGTGGGCTCCATTGTAAGCTAAGGCAGCACCCCTGCGAAAACGCGTGGGCTCCCTCGTAAGCTAAGGCTGCACCCCTGTGAAAACATGAGCCTCCTTGTAAGTCGAGTCTGCATTGCTCAACATAAACATGCAGGCACTCTGTAATCTAAGGTGGCGCTCCCAATTAAAACGAGTGTGCTCCCTCGTAAGCTAGGGCAGAACCCCCAATGAAAATGCATGGGCTCCCTCATAATTTGAGGTGGCACCCCCAACAAAAATGCATGTGCTCCCTCGTAAGCTTATGCAGCACCCTCAATGAAAATGCGTGGGTTCCCTTGTAATCCAAGGCAGCACCCACAATGAAAACACGTGTGCTCCCTCGTAAGCTAAGGCGACAACTTGAGAAAATGCATGGGCTCCCTCATAAGCTAATGCGGCACCCCAGCGAAAACGCGTGGGCTCTCTCATTAGCTAGGGCGGCACCCCAATGAAAAGGCGTGGACTCCTTCACAAGCTAAGGTGCCAGCCCTGCGAAAACGCGAGCCTCCTCGTAGGTCGAGGCCACACACCCCAATGTAATTGCGTGGACTCCCTTGTAATCTAATGCAGCACCCACAACAAAAACATGCAGGCTCCCTTGCATGTTAAGGCACCACTGCAAACCTGCAAGTCCCCTCCCCCTACACCCTAGCCACCCAATCTGCAGGCATATAACCCTGCTGCACATCAACCCCTCAGGTCCAGACCCCACCAACCAGACTCCTTCACCTCTGACACTAGCCCAGACAGCCCCCTCAAGTCCAGACACCACCCACCAGCTCCCTTCACCTCCGACACTACCCCAGGCAGCCCCTTCACCTCAGACTCTACCCCAGGCAGCCCCCTCAGTCCAGACACCACCCACCAGCCCCCTTCAACTCTGACACTACTCCAGGTCACCTCGTTCACCTCTGACACTACCCCAGGCAGCCTGCTCAAGTCCAGACCACACCCACCAGCCCCCTTTACCTCCAACACTACCCCAGTTAACTCCCTTCACATCCAACACTATCCCAGGCAACCTTGTCATGTCCAGACAACACAGACTAGACCCCTTCACCACAACACTAGCCCAGGCAGCCCCCTCAAGTCCAGACACCACCCACCAGCCCCCTTCACCTCTGACACTACGCCAGGCAGCCCCCTCAAGTCCAGACACCACCCACCAGCCCCCGTCACTTCCGACACTAGGCCAGACAGCCCAATTCACCTCCGACACTACCCCAGACAGCCCCCTCAAGTCCAGACCCCACCCACCAGTCCACTTCACCTCTGCTATCTCAGGCAGCCCCTTTACCTCCAACACTACCCCAGGCAGTCCCCTCAAGTCCAGACCCCACACACCATCCCTCTCTCACCTCTGACACTACCCCAGGTGGCCCTCTCAAGTCCAGACACCACCCACCAGCGCCCTTCACCTCCAACACTACCCCAGGCTGCCCCCTCAAGTTCAGACACCACCCACCAGCCCCCTTCACTCCTGACACTAACCCAACAGCCCCCTCAAGTCCAGACCCCATCCACCAGCCCCCTTCACATCTGATACTACCCCAGGCAGCCGGCTCAAGTCCAGACCCCACCTCCAACCCCTTTCACCTTCGATATTATCCCAGGCAGTCCCCTTCACCCCCAACACTATCCCAGGCAGCCCCCTCAAGTTCAGACCACACCCACCATCCCCCTTTACCTGCAACACTACCCCAGGCAGCCCCCTCAGGTCCAGACACCACCACCAGCCTCCTTCACCTCTGACAGTAACCCAGGCAGCCCCCATAGGTCCAGACACCACCCAACAGCCCCATTTACCTCCAACACTAGCCCAAGCAGCCCCCTCAGGTCCAGACACCACCCACCAGCCTCCTTCACCTCTGACAGTACCCCAGTACCCCAGGCAGCCCCCACAAGTCCAGACACCACCTGCCATCCCACTTTGCCTCTGATTCTAGCCCAGGTAGCCCTGTCAAGTCCAGACCCCACCCTTCAACAACCTTCACCTCCGATACTATCCCAGGCAGCCCCCTTCACCTCCAACACTACCCAATGCATACCCCTCAAATCCAGACCCCACCCACAACCCCCCTTCACTTGCAACACTACCCCAGACAGCCCCCTCAGGTCCAGACACCACCACCAGTCTCCTTAACCTCTGACAGTAAGCCAGGCAGCTCCCATAAGTCCAGACACCACCCACCAGCCCCATTCACCTCCAACACTAGCCCAGGCAGCCTCCTCAAGTCCAGACACCACCCACCAGCACCCTTCACCTCTGACACTACCGCAGGCAACCCCCTTCACCTCCAACACCACCACAAGCAGCCCCAACAGCCTTCCACGCATGCAGTTCGATGTATGGCTGGAACTCACCTGAACCTCTGTGGTCTGGCTCCACCATGAAGCACACCACCAACATGTCCACCGCCGCACACCACCAACATGTCCACTGCCAACACGATCAACAAGAAGCACTGAAAACCAATCCAGGACCGGGGCATCCGCAGTCACACCCTGGTAGACTGGAATGTGAAGCCCTCCGGCCACCCAGCAATGACAAACAAATGTGCAAGTAACATGACCATGGCACACCTCCACAGTAAACCCACCTCCCTCCACCCCAACCACACTGATGCCAAACACACAGTGATGCTGCACATGCAAATTCAAATGAAACATGCAGTGCAGACCCAATCGTCTGATGGACCCAACCCAACATGTCAGGCACATGTGTATCCTTCCAGCCGTAACCATTACAGTAACAACAACACACACACAGGCATGCCACTAGGCACATGGCTTGCAATAGAGAGATGCACTGGCTCTAAAGTGAATTATCAAAGTTGTATACACACAAAAAAGCTGCATGAAGCATGGAATGTAACAAAATGAATGATGTATTGAATACAAATATTTACAAGTAAAAGGGAAATGAAGGTCCAAGCAGTCCAGGGGAAAATATGAAATGCAAAACAACCCTATGCCTAAATAACTATACACAGAAAAAACAGGGAAGGTAAGTCTGCAAAGTCTGGGGCAAACAATTAGTATGAAAAAGGAAACCTACACCTAAATAACTATATACAAAGGCAGCGAGCTGGTCCTCCTCTACAATCTCACTCAAGATTTCCACCAGGGCTGATTCCAACGCCACGTCCTCCTCCATAAGGTGGGCCTCCGTTGTTTCCTGGAGGGCTTGCAGGTTGGCCAGCATCTGTGCATCAGACTCCCGCGCCACCCTGCCAGTGGCCTCCAGAATTATTCTGGGGTGTCATGACCATGGATGGCCCCTGTGATGCATCACTTGATCCCACCACTGCTGAGGAAACTCCTGCCACCTCCACCTCCTTGGACTTACCCCCATCAGCCATGCCCGATTGTACATATGCCACCTCAGCCACATCGCTCAGTGGAGATGAGCTGTCATAGGGGAGTGGCTGGGTCTGGCACCTAGGTCTGATAGAGTTATCCCTGCTTCCATGCTCCACAGCACTACTTCCACACTCTTCAGTAGCTGCAACAACATCAGTGTACTGCAACTAAGCTGGTGTGGCATTAACAACATTTGCAGGAACATGGCATGTCCATGGAACATTTAATAACATCCACAGCCACACACCTGGACACTCAGTCCACATCCAGACAGACATAACAACCCAGGCACGATAAGAAGCACTTCCATGACACATCCACATGTAAATGCAGCACAATGTGGCCATAGCATAGACACATACCAAGATGAATCACATGACCCTAGGGGAAGGTCAACGTGACCCAACTGCAACCTGATGCACATCCATGAGAGATATACGCACAGGGGTGGGCAGGAAGAACACTTGTATGACGTAGACACACATAAAGCATGTGAACACAGAAGTGGCACCCCAATGCCATTGACACAGTGTGGGCAAGACACACAGTAGATCCATGGCCACCAGTGGCTAACCATACTTGCACCACTCACAGCATGCCCATGCTGACACCTGTCTGGGCACCTCTCCATTCCATCACATCAAACAACATGCCTCCAACACAACCTACCCTGTGCGCATGCAACACATACATGCATCAACTGCACAGGCACACGTGGCATGCCATAGCCACAAGTACATTCACATGGCATGCACACACACATCACTCTGATTGCACAAGCAGCATTATGACTGATCACATCACAGTCCCACTAACTGCAATGCCCAAACATGAACACACAAAACATCCAAATGCACGTGTGACCTCCAGAAGTGAGTGATGGATAGTCTCACCTTGATATTGGCTCCACAACCACATGAGCAGCATGCGTGCACATGGCATGGTCAACACTTCTTCAACTGTCACACTTGCCACCCAACAATGTCTCAGACACAAGAAACATTGTATGTGCACAGTTTGCAAACATCTACCAAAACACCTAATGCAAAATACATCGCATTTCGAATCTGTAAAGGTCTGATGTCCCAGATGGGCAGCATTGTCTGGGGTCTGCATGCAGATGTATGTCGCTGAGACATACATGCTGCTAAAGTAAGGGGGTCACTGCAAACATGCTAGTGCATGCGCAGCACACATGCACTGTAGAGCAGTACAACACATGCCTACTCACCATGCAACTCCAGACATTGTTGCAACTCAGAGACGTGGGCATGCAGCTCCTCGTCAGGACCTGTATGTTGTTGCTGGACAAACGGCACCAGAACTCACGGTGCACATCTGTGGTTGTCTTTTAGCAGCAGACTTCCAACCCCTCCACGTTGATGGCAGGGGTTATGTCCTCCCAGATCTGGAGTTGTTCTTCCGTGCCGCGTTGCATCACTGGGTTGAAGAGGGCATCATAATTTCCCAGGATCTTATTCACCAGGATGTCAACTTCTTTGGCAGTGAAGTTAACAGCCATTTGCCTTGCTGACACGGGGTTGCCGCTCTGTTCATAGGTACATGGTGTGGACATGACAACCCCCAAGGCAGGTGTGGGTGGGTAGGATGGCCCTGGAGGTGGGCTGTGGAGCAGTGGAGTTGGTATGTGAAGGTGGGAGTCCAACACAGCAGCTGAGGTGGTCATAGGGCCGGAGACAGTACCATAAGTAATGGCTGGAAAGCAGGCACCCTGACATAGTGCAGGTGGGCAGCAGGCACTCACACTGGACAGGCAGCCGAATATGGCAACTTTGGAGGCAGTACAGGGTAGGTGGAAACAGGTAACATGGCATGGAGGCAGGAGAGTGGGTCTCCCGTATGCAGCTCAAAAGTTAGCCAAAAACAGACTAAAGGCCCTTAGCGCATAAATGCATTTTTTCATTCCCCCTTTTTGAGGCATGAGGTATGTAGCAAACACTTTTTCTGAATTTAGAAACTCTTTTTTCATTGTCAGATGTTTTCCAAGTGTCGCGTATGCACTTTTTTTGTGATTGGATGCCACTGTGATTCACATACATTTCTTTTCATTTTCAGAAGCTTTCCAGGTGTCACATATGCACTTTTTCTGTTATTGGGTGCCACTGCACATCATGAACTGCTTATTTTTCCCATTTGGAGTACATTTGGAGTACATTGGAGACTTGCTGGACCACACATCTACATTGTACGTACATCATATAGACTGTTCTCTGACTCACATTGCCCAGGCCAATAACTTGGTTTGCCTCCCATTCATCTGTTACACCTGTGACATGGTTGGAAAGACCCCAAAAGGGAAAGGGGGAGGGGGTATTGGGGTGGAGGTGATGGTGGTGAAACACCTGCCCCAGCTCCAGGTGGCCCTGGAAGTAGTAGTGACACACCTGCCCAGCCCCAAGAGGACATGGAAGGCCCCAGTCCAAGGTGGCCCCGTGCCTTGATACCAAAGTGGGTCCTGTAAGGATATTTGGCGTGTTACAGCACAGAGTACAGCACTACTGCACAGGTAGCAATTTTTTTTATGCAGCACCACCACAAGGGGTGTGGAGGTATATCTCCAGAATAGCTGCATACCTAGTGTCACTGTTATATTAATGTGTCAAGACAAAATGCAGAGCGACAATGAAAAACTACCTGTACAAATATACTTGGACCCAAGGAAAAATTGGCAGACTGCCATAGATGAGCACACATTACGTTTTTATTTAAAAGAGAAAACATACAAACAGAATATTGCTCCTAAAACAGATTCAGAAAAACACATTACCACTCTGGCAGAAATACACATGGAAGATGAGCAACCATGGGTTCATGTTGGTGTAAATGACTATTTTAAAACAATAAAAGCCACTTTAGCGCTTGAACATGAAAGGAGTTTCATTAATGAGAAATTGTTGCAAAAAATAATGGAAAGGGAAGAAATCCCGAGATTTAGGATTAAAAACCAATATGTTTCTGGGTTGGACAGTCCAGACTTTGAAAACCGAATTGCAGGCAGATGCATGCTTAAAATTAGCATTGGGCAGAAAACAATTTACCATAATGTATGGATAGTGAGTGGAGCACAAAATGAATTTTACATGGGAAATGACATCATGCACAGAATGTGTATGGTGTTAGATTTCCTTAATCAAAAAATATGGTCACGCCTAGGTGGTCCGGCACCTGAATTTGAAGACAAAAGAAGGGCTTATCATTGTGCACAACTGGTTCCTTATGCAATCGAATTACAAATGAGGAAAGATACTATCATTCCTGCATTTACAAAACAGTTTGCAATAACACTGAAATGCAAAAATGGACAGCAGATGAAAGGCTCTGATGCATTTGTATGCCTGAATGAATCCATAAAACAGCAAGGCCTGGATTATGAATACATTCCATTGGTAGATATTGGTGAAGGATCTGTAAAAATTATGGTAAATAATGAAGGTTGTCAGGATATTCATTTAGAGGAAAACTCCCCATTAGGAATGGCCATACAAAAATCACATTATACGGCAGATTTAAATAACATGGTGATTGGAAATATTCCTGAAAAGTATGTAGATGCCAAGGGTGAGTTACCAGAACACCTGGACTCTCAGCCCAAAGGAATATTTAAAATTCATTCTGTGTATCCTTATGATTCAAATGAGACAGTGTGCTGCCATCAAGAGGATTGCATAATATTTAATTTAAATGAAAATGAAACAGAAAATCAGCCCATTGAAGTGGAAGCTGATATGCCAAAATATTTAAAAGTGGCAGCTTTACAAAAAGACACAGCCACACAGTTAGAGGAAAGCGCCGAGATTCCCTTACCAGAAGATTTTCCAGAATTTTCCAAAATGGTAGAAGAGCAGATCTCCTTAGCGGATGCATGTGAAAGCAATGAAGAGAGGGACAATCTGAGGGAGATATTTATGGAGTTTAAGGATGTATTTGTAAAAGATGCTTATGATTGTGGTTTAACTGATTTACATGTGGCCACACTACCAGAAGGGTATAGCAGAAATCCAGTGTTTGTACGCCAGTATAGACTACCGCTGGCATGTTTAGAATCATTGGCAGAGATTATTAAAAATTTGGAATCACGGGGAATCATCAGGCCCATTCATAGCACATCCAATACACCTATTTTAGGTGTGTTAAAGCCAAATGGTCAATGGCGGCTGTGTGCAGACTTGAGAGAGTTAAATAAAAGAGTACCAGTATCTAGATGGCCACTGCCATTCATTGATCAGGGCCTAGCTCAGGTACATGGTTCAAATGTATTTACCACATTAGATCTCACCTCTGGATATTGGTGCGTGCCATTGGCAGAGGAGATACAACATTTATTTTCCTTTACATTTGACAGGACTCAATATGCCTGGCTTAGAACTCCGTTCGGGTACATCAATAGTGGGAGTGAATTTGGCATATTTTTGAGAAAGGCCATGCCGGATGCAGCGGAAAGAGGAACAATAGTTTATGTGGACGATGTCCTGATAAAAAATGAAAGCCTGAAAAGCCATTTTGATGAAATAAGACATATACTTGGCCGATTGCAGAAAGCAGGCGCCAAAGTATCTTTGCAAAAAGCACAATGGTGCAAGAAAAAAGTGAACTTTCTAGGGCATGAAGTGACTGAACATGGGCTAAATCCACAAAAGAAGAAAATAGAGGCCATACAAAGATTAAAAGATCCTAAAAATGTGAAAGGAGTAAAAAGTGTATTAGGGATGACAGGCTATAACAGAAAGTTCATTGAAAATTATCCAGAAATCACTCAACCATTGACTAAACTGCTTAAACTGAATACTCCCTGGAAATGGGAAAAAGAGCAGTCTGATGCAGTGGCTAGATTAAAGGAATGTCTTGTAAAGGCACCATGTTTAGCATACCCCATAAAGGACAGGGATTTCTTTATAGAAATAGGTTTTTCTGAACATTGTATGTCAGCAGTGTTATCACAAAAACACGATTTGAATCGCAAAACCATTGCATATCAAGTAAGGCATTTTCCCAAGTTGAAATGAAATTTAATGAATGTGAAAAGGCCCTATTAACCACTGTGTGGGCGCTACAACATTTCCGCCCCATTGTTCAGGGAGAAAAGGTAATTATTGAAACAAATCATCAACCTTTGGAATTTTTAGAGAGTAAAAGAATTAGATCAGGTAAGCTAGCGCAATCCAGAATCACTTCATGGACGCTGGCATTACAAGGTTTTCCCGTAGAAGTGAGATATGGACAAAATAAAAAGAACCCAATTGCTCAAGGGTTAGCTGACTTACATGACTGTGCAGCTGAACAAATACCAAATGAAATGGAAGTAGAAACTAGTTTGCAGGAATTTAAACAATCACCACACAAAGCTTTTGATGAAAAAACATGCAAGGATTTGCCAACTGTATATGTGGATGGTTGTGCTTTTCACATTGAAAATGACAGTAATAAACAGTTAGGGGCAGGAATAGGAAATGTCTGGTTGAAATGTGAAGGTGTCCCCAGTATAGGGATGAGGATTGGAGATAGGAGCAGTCAGGTGGCGGAATTGGCGGCCATTTATAAAGCAATTGCTACTGCAGTTGATAAAAAGTTCAGTGAAATTGTCCTGGTGACTGATTCTGACTATGCACGGAATAGCTTTGTGGAGTATTTGCCTGGTTGGAAAGCAAGAGGCATGGTTACATATAACAAAAAGCCACTTAAGCATGGAAAAATGATACAAGCCATAGACAAATTGGTGTCAGAGAATAAGTTAACAATATACTGGAGAAAAATTCGTGGGCATTTAAAAACACCAGGAGAGGATAAGGAGGGAAATGATAAGGCAGACCACCTGGCTAAGATTGGGGCTGTGATGGGAGAATTGCTACCTATCGATTATTTAATGGGTGAAATACAAATTGATGCAGTCACACGTTCTAAAGCACCAAAGGAGGTAGATCAACCGGTGGTGCAGTGGAGTCATGACACGCCAGACCAAGATTTGATTGAGGCACAAAAGAATGATCAAATTTTGGGAATCTATTATAATCATTTGATAGATCCCGAACAAAATCCTTTAACAGAAAATGATTGTATGGGAAAAGAAGAGTTGAGGGTGCTAATAAAGAACAAAACACGAATTAGATTACAGGATGGACTCATGATTAGAGAGTCCATAACAGGACAAATACAGTGGGTAGTACCCCTTTCATTCAGAGGACTAATGCTACACCATGCACATGATGCCATAACTGCAGGCCATAGAGGTTCACAAAAAACATTAGAAATACTAAAAGATTATGCTTACTGGCCACATATGTCCCAAGATGTGGAATTATATACTAGAGGATGTCTAGTATGCGCCCAATTTAAACCTGCTTCACCAATGCATAGAGCACCATTGATGAAAAGAGGCCTAACTCTCCCATGGTCAGATTTGCAAATAGACTATGTAGGTCCTTTAAAAAGGTCGAGCAGGGGACACCGTTATATTTTGAGTGTGGTATGTTTGATGTCGAAGTGGATTGAATGCATTCCTGCACCAGATTGTAGTGCGCAAACAGCAGCCACGTTGCTGGTGACCCATGTGTTCTCAAGGTTTGGGTTGCCACAAAGAATTGAGTCAGACAGAGGAAGTCATTTCACAAGTACTCTAATGAGTAAGGTATGGCAAATACTAGGTGTGAAAAGGAAACTACATATCGCATATCGGGCGGCGTCTTCAGGTACAGTTGAAAGAAGCAATAGGTCTGTTGTGGATATTTTAAAGAAATTTGTGACAGAAGCAGGTTCCAGCTGGGATTTACGTTTACCGTTGGTTTTGATGGCAATCAGGTCAACTCCTGCCAAAGCAACAGGTGTTAGCCCCCATGAGGTCTTGACAGGTAGGAAAATGGTGTTACCACAACACCTACTATATAGAACACAGGAGCAGACACTTGTGAGTGCATCCACAGTTCATGAATATATTGATGAACTGAGGAGGCATTTGCAACATGTATTTGCTTTTGTGCAGAGAAATCTGGAAAGAGCTGCTGACAGTGCAAAATCTTATTATGACAAAAAGACATCAGTAAAGGAATACAGTGTAGGGGATCAGGTGTACAAGTTTCATTTTGGAAAAAGTAAACAGAAAAATTCTAAATTTCTAGCAGCCTGGCAGGGGCCATTTCGAATTATAGATAAGGTCTCTCCTGTAGTTTATAAAATTTTGAAAAATGAAGGTGAAACAGCAATAGAGCAGTTTGTCCATGTAAATCAAATCAAACCATGCCATCCCAGACATGAGATCAGGCAGCTTGAGCATGTAGAAACAGATAAAGTCCCTTGAACACAAAAAGAGAAAATAAATGGGTACAATCAGGAGGCAGTGACAAAGAAGTTAAAAAGTTGATTGTTATAATGGCACATAAACACTGTAATATATGTAAAAATATATAATATAAAATAAATAAATAAATAAATAAATAAATATATAATGGAAGCTCATGTTTGGTGTGCGGAGAGAAAATGTATTAAATATTGAATGCTGTTTATATGTGCTTGTTTTCTTTTAACTTGTGTTTAATTTCAGAAAAAAAAACGAAATATTTTTACCAAGCATGTTTTATTTTTGGCAAAAGGGTGAAGTTAGTATTGTGCTATGTACTTAATTTGTTTATTTTCTATTTGATTTAGAAAATTAACATTATTTGGTCGGAGGTTCCGGGATCAGAGGCCACGGGAGACGATGGAGTCCTGGAGTCCCCTGGATGAAGACCAAAAGATGCCTGCCTCCAGGTGGAGGTGAAGACAAGATAACCAGAATGCTAAAAAAAGATGACTCCTATGGATCTAAGATTGCCAAGATGAAAGTGTACTCGAATGAACCAAATAACATCGCTGGTCGGGACATATCAGAGGCAGACAAGAGTCCTGACATATGGAGTTCCATGTATTTATTATTTTAATTATTTATTTTAATTTGTTATATTAATTATTTGTTTTGGTTAGTTGTTTTATTTCATTGTTTTTAATTGACTTGTAAAATCTAAACTTAGAGTAATGCCACTTCGACTGAGAAGGCAAATGTAGAACATTTTGTAAACTAATGAACTCAGATGAATACTGTGTTGATTGCAACTTTTTCATTGATGCACATGAATATTCATTTTGTTGGATTGCTATATTGTGAAAAGAAGAAAAAGAACAAATTGTTTTTAGGAATTGGCTTGGATTGTAGCCAAGTTCTAAAAACAAAAGGAGGGTATGTAAGGATATTTGGCGTGTTACAGCACAGAGTACAGCACTACTGCACAGGTAGCAATTTTTTTTATGCAGCACCTCCACAAGGGTGCGGTGCATTGCTATATGTGTTACCAGATTAACAAGGAAAGACAGGCTATTCAGTCAAAAACGATTTTAACATATAAGATGCAAATCTATTTTTACAGTTAAAAGCACACGTGCACATTCAAAAATGCACACTATTTTTCACCTGAAATGCCTATGGTGCAAGAGACACATTTGAAAATTAATAACTAACATTACTCATAAATAACGTGACTAATAAAAATTGAATTTAACATAACCCACTAATAAAAATGTGTCTCCACTGCAGAAATAGGCCTACTCTGAAAGTGAACTTTTAAACGCACATTCATTTTTTTTTTCGTTTTCTCTGCTGCTCTGTCCACATAACTACAGGAAGCAAAAGGGCTCGAAAGAACAGGAAATCAGTTGGTTACAAAGTATTACTATAAAAATGAGCCATTGTGTAGAGAGGGAGGAGATGGCATGATTGATTCTGATTGGAGCAACGTCATAGCAAGTATCATGCTAGAGGCAGTGATTAGGGTTTTGCTGGGGGGAGTTTGAGGAGAGAGGGAATAGAGTGGAGATTTGGAGAGCTGGGAGAAGAACCTGTTTTTTCCTGGTTGGAGCATTTCTGCTGAAAAAGCTGAGAGTTCCAGGCAATGACCCCGGTTTGAGAATGAAAGGCGCTCCTTTTCACTGGGGTTAATCTTCAAGGGAGCCACATTCAGAAAGAGAACAGCTGAAGAAAACTCGGGCTAAACAGATAAGGTAATTACATAAGTGTGGGAGCTGAGTGTGTACGAGAATATTCAGTCAGAGTAGGAAAGGAGATTCCGGTGCCTTAATCACATGTTAATGTTGCAAATCGAGTTCTTTTCTCCGCCACTCTCTTTTCAGTGTATCACAGACAATGTTGTTACTGTGCTATTTTATTTATTTCTGTAAAGAGTGAGATCGTGTTTAAATGCAACTTTTATAATACAGAAAAATATTTGAAAGCAGACGGGTGGTGTATTTTATATTTACCAATACAGTGCTGATGATGAGGGGAGATTTTTAAACAGTGCAATTGTCATTTTAAGACAGATGTGTGCATGATCATATTCAGTATGGACAGTTGATAGTGATTGTTTGTAGCATAGCTCGTTGGAGGTACATGAGCCAACGGGAAGAGGGACTCTCTGGACATAGTTCCCTACCGTATATAAGGTAGTGGAAATTACCACAAAATTACCACATATAGCTCTCTGTCGTAAATAAGTCAGTGAGATCGCCCATGGCGGCACACTAACACTAACACTGACACTGAAAATGTGGTATTCCTGAAATGTAGGTCTGAGGTCTCTCTAGTGATTACACGAAAAATCTAAGCAAAGATAAGGGATTCTGGACATTGGGGCCACAAATAAAACAAGGGAATTATGCTCACCAAAATACCACCACCACCAACCACGCATACCAAATATGCATGTCTGGGTGCTGAAATAATGCATGTCCACTGTATTATTGTTGCACATGGCCCAATCTGAATACAAGGAGTGATTATTGCTAAGTTATTTTTTGGCGGTAATAAATCTCCACAAAATACCATACAGTCCAGCCAGACAGGGGGAGCTCCAAACACCCCGCTACTCATGGCAGGAAGTGATGCCCTGAAGAGCAGGGAGAGGTTCAACCCCAGGACACTGTTCCTCAAAGGAAGAAACATTTCCTTGATGAGGGGCTCCAGATCCTGATTGACTATGTGATCAATCACTATCATGGCATATGCCTGTCTGTGGGGGGGCACACGTACAGTCGCACAACATATGATGCATTGGCAGCATGTCACAGAACAGATAAATGCCCTAGGGGTGGGGATGCACACAGGGGAACAGGCCAACAAGCTCTGGAATGATCTACCCCATTGCACCAAGCACAAGCTCTAGTGTCAAGCTGACCTCTGCACTGGTAACTGGAGGGGGGCCACCAGAGGAGGATAAGCTGACACAGCATGAAGAGGACATGAGCCAATTCATCCTCATTGAGCAGGTGCAAGGTGTGGGAAGCCTGGAGAATGATGAGGACACGTGGGACCGTATCTCTCCAGGACTGAAATCACTACACTGGCTCCCAGTGACTGCGAGGATCTTGTGACATGGTGACAAGTGGCCTGGCTGGGTGGGACATGTAAGTGGCGAAGGAAGTGGACTTAGGATTGTCCACCATCAAAGAATAGTGTGCAGAGGGACAACACCTGAAGCACATGGTATGCAACATCGAGGCTGGGGGAGAAGAGGGGTAGCAGTACGGAGACATCACCACCATCAGTGTGCCAAGTGTCGGAGAACAGACAGCACCAAAGTGCAGAAGCACCAACAATGCATGTGACCGAGCAGTACGTGCACCCACATAGAACAAAACACTGAACATGAGGAATGTGACTATAGTGCTGAACAATCACATCCAAACATGCAGTCAATTTCATGCGGGCAACCACAGAAACAAGCCACTGGCATAGAAGTACACATGCACATACCCACACATGCATGTGTACAGACACACACCAGCACAGACATACACTGTGACACAGGGTGATCACCACCAACTGAGCAAAATGTGTACAGCATGCAGAAAACATGGGAACCAATTACACTGGCAGAACATGCAGGACAGTGCACATGCTTACCTGCTGAATGAGCCTTCCTGATGTGATTGCTGCATCACCTCCACCGGGAACTGTACCTCCAAATGCATGACAGGAGGTTCAGTGCCTGGCAGAGTGCATGGGTAGTTTGGATGTCAAAGGGTGCAGGGTGTCTTCCCCAGGAGGGCAGTCACCACCTCATTCTGGAGCACTGCAACAACATGAGAAAAGGCATTATAACAGCCATAGAACACTACCATACATGACACAATGACACACACATGTGCCAATATTCACTCAACCCAATCTTACATGCACATGCCATCCCAGCCACCATAATGCAACCATGGAAGTTGAAGTCACTGAGCATGGCTGCATGTCCACCACAGCATACATCATGGCCTTTAGAGGGCAAGTGCACAACTCAAGCCAAATGTAAAATAAAAATCTAAATAAAACACAAATAGATTCCACCTTGGAAAGGGATGAACACAAAAACATTCCAACATCTGGGACAGGGGTCTTGTAATCAAAGAGAAAAATCTTCATGGCAAAGCAAGGGACACCAAAAAAATAAAACAAAGGCCATGGCCATGAAAATAACAATCACAAAAAAGGTCCATCATGGACGGGTGGAGGAGCGGGGCAGTGGAGTCCAATGGAGTCCAATGGAGGGGTAGGATGCATGCATGGAGGGGTAGGATGCCAATGAGTGGTAAAAATAAAATTACTATAAAGAAAAAAACATCCTGTGGTAGAAATGCAGGAGGGCGTGGTGCTGGAGGCAGACCACTCTGTGCCAAGACCTGGTCTTTAGAGGCCGGCGGCCATGTGTGACACTGATGAATGCACCAGCAATTAGGCCAGTGATGTCTGTATGCATTGCAATTCGAAAGGCACCAGAGTCTGCATGTGCAGACACCCGTGATGCACATAGTTTCTCTGAAAGTGACTGCCTGAAGGTCCACACCTCATCGTGGATCATTCTTCTTGCGGCTGTTAGTTCTGAATGGAAGGTAGTCCTCTTGGCCTCTATCTTAAGCCTCAAGGTCTCTCTGTGTGCCTGAGCATCTGCATGCAGGGAAGCCTGCACACAACCCAGATCAGCCTGTCGGCCCTTGATGTTGGCCTCCATGCACAGTTTGTGGGAGCGACTTGAGGACCGCATGACCTGCAGCTATTGCTGTACCTCCGCCGCTGGCAGGGTTATGGATTTGGCCATCTAATCCATGCCTTCAGATATCTTACCCAAAAACATATCCATGTCGGAGGGCGGCACGCAACATCTGCTGCTCCCACTCTGTCTATCCAGCCTGCATACGTCCGCCATGAGAGTGGGGCCCACGGCGGCCTGATGCAACGGACCTAGTCTTTGCTGTAGTGCCCCTGTTGTTGGCTGCAGGTCTGCATCCCTCCCTTTGACATCAGGCCCAGGACCCAATACCAAATCAGGGGAGGGTGGCCTTGCAGCCGTAACCACCTCAGATGGGGTGCCACCACTGACTGGCCTTGTGAAGCCAGACACCCTTCCACAGATTCACAGGCCCGACTGATCCACACATTGGGGCACTCAGTGATGGCTCATATGCATTCAGTCCCTTAGTTGTGTGCAAGTGGGGTACATGTGTCTTGTTGTGTAAGGCATGTCATGATGGGTTTTTGTCTTGCTTTGTGTGAGATAGGGCTACTGATTGACCCCACACATGTGCCTATTATTTTCCAGTCTGTCCTTCAACACCCACCTATTTTGTCCTTCATGGCGTCAACATGTGGATATTTTTCTTCTATATGCCTTCCATGATCTCATGCCATGATGGTACGTTTGGAGGTATTGATATCACTATCATGCTCCCTAGGTCGACTTCTATGTGTCCTCACCCAAAGTGTTGTTGGCCATGCCCATCCCCGTCTCCACTCCAGACAGTGTACTACTTGCTATGGTTTTCACTTGTCCCTCCCTCTTTCTATCTCTCTCTCTCTCTCCTTCTCCGTTGCGCTACTCTCCACTCCTAGGCAATTCTCAATCTGTGTCCTGTCTCCCTCTTGCACCCTGTGGTCCTTCTGCACTGGTTGGTCAATGCCTGTTTTCTGATTCCCCAAATGTTTGCCATTTATCTCCACTGTCTTTAAATTTTTGCAATGCATGTCTTTACAATTTGAGGATGTGTTTGCCAGTGTGATGCAGTGTATGCGGGCAGGTGGGTGCCCTGTGCAGGTAAGTGAAGGCACTCAGGGTGTCACTTGTGATGAGGTATTTGACACTTTTGTTACACTTGTTTTGTGGAGCACGGGTCAAAGTTTGTGGGTGCATGTATCACACAGTGTTCTTATGGTCATGTGTCTGTGCATGCTGTTTTCATACTCATATCATGGTGAAGACAAATTGTGGACCTGTAGGCGCTGGTGGGATTGGATAGTCCGATATTTGTTAGTTTGGCAGCTTTGTCAGGTAATGGATGAGTCCGGTTTGTTTTTGTGTTAGACAAGTGGTTTGTTTTATTTCTTTAGTTAAACAGCACTAATGAAATTCAATCTTAAACATAGAGGTGCCAGTTTTAACATATTGACACTTTACACAGCCGATGCGCGTTTCAACCTTAGTCTTTTTCAAGGCTGTGATTTTGTGAGCTGGTGTTGTAGGGATACGGTGTACCTAGTGTGGTGATATTCAAGATCAATTAGTATTTGATAATAATCATTTTCATACATTTTTGCATACATTGAAACGGGTATTTAGAAAACAAAACCAGTTGGAGTAAACCCAATGCGATTTTCAAACAAAGCATGTTGTGACACCCAGGAGAGGTGATTTACCATGTTTGGTGATGGTAAGTGATAGTGACAGAGTGTAGTAATTGGACAAAGTAACATAGCAGTTGGTTATAAATCAAAAAGCCAATTTACAATAGGATTTGTAGCAGGAGAGGAGACAGAGTACCAAGGAAGGAAAAAAGAAAAGCAAGAGTTAATAGTTAGTTAGGGGAGGGCTACAGCAATTGCGCCCGAGAGAAGAAGGTTTCAAAGTCTTACCCAATTGAGTTATTTCATGAGCTTCAAAAATGGTGGGCTGGTCCTACCCATTTAGGGGTGCCAGGGGGCTGGATAGCCGTACTGAAAGGAAGATGGATATGGTTGAAGGGAGGGATGCACCATGGGACAGATTGGTGGTGGGCATTCGAACAGTGAGGCGCAAGTATGCGTTGCAATTAGGTCTGGCTACCAACTTGCTTGTAGCCGTGGTACAAAATGTAGCTTGTTAGCCTGTAATTGACCGGGTCAGGCCTGACTAATGAGAGGGGTGACTGGGATTTCAGCTATTGGTGCCATCGGCATCGTGTGAGGCAAGTGTGCCTGAAAGTTTGAGCTGTGAGTTAATCAAATGGGCATGCTCATGTTCAAATTCATAAATGCATGCTTAGTGGTTCGGTTGCCACTGTTGGAATTACGTGTAATCGGTATGGAGGTTGGTGCCTGGTTGCACTGCAGTGGCTGGCGTGTGTGCGCAGCGTCGCTCGTACTGGGAATTGCCTAGTGTTTGAGGTCGACAGAGTGAGGGTGAATAGGTGAGCGTATCAATAGTTGCAGCGTGTTGTGTGGGCTGGTGCCTAATCACATGAGGCGGGCTGTGGTGGTGTGGAGCGGCGCCCGTTAGGGTGGAGCTTGATAAAAATACCTGTGAGAAACGAGGGAGAAATGAGGCATGGTGTATGTGGTCAGACACCTAGAATGACAACAACGAGCCGCGTGCGCGAGCGGCTGTATTTGAGAATTAGCAGTAATGCGTGAAGCGAGGGATGGAGCAGCTAGAGTCTGCAAGGGACGTGGCATCAAAAACACGAAGCTTACCTGGGCCGGTTGGCAATTATGTCTCCCGGAGTAGCGGAGGCGATGGTCATCTGGCGGGATTGCACGTTACTTCCTGTAGATAAGGAAGGTGTGCTCTAATTGGTTAAGGAATCGAGCAATTTGATTTGTTGGCAGAGAGCAGCCCATGGATAGGCTGCTCTGTTTGTGGATGTTACATTCGTGTTAAGTTGCTGGTTAAAGCACGGGCAACGTAGGAAGCCATTGCTAAGGCATGTATTGTGTGGTGTGTACCCGGATGGTAATGTGGGTGAGGTTACATGCTCCATGCAAGGTCACATGGATTGTGGACCGATTGAAAGATGATCTAAATCAGGGGACAGATTAGGGCCTCAGTGGGCTAGTTGGGTTGTGGATTGGAAAAAGAGGGAAATATGGTTGCCACTTGTTAGATTGGCAGGGGGAAAGAATAGGAACAGTAGTGGACAGCAAAGTATGGTGAGGAGGACGGGTTGTCCAAGGTTAAGATGACTGAGGTATGCGGTAGGTTGATAGGGCAAGGTTACTGGGTAAAATAAGGGCGCGGCTACCCGCCATCAGGTAAGGTTTAGGGTGTGTGTGGTGCCAATTAGGTGGGATACTGACATTGATATCACTGGAAGGTATTTTGAAAAAAATCATACAGATTTCGAACGGTCTTAACATTTTCATAAGAAAATAGTGCTGTAAACTTTAAAAAAGAGGTTATAACAACCAAAAAGGAGGCACTGAATGAGAGGATCACTAATGCCAGATCAGACTGCAAGGAGCTGTTCAAAATATAAAAAGATAATAAAAAATATAAAAAGAACAAACACACATGTCAGGACCCACTCCAGCCCCGATTATTAAAAATAAGGCTTGGTGTACAGAAATTCAATCAGCTATGTCTAACAAATTAGACAAGATCAAAGAAACTATAGAGACTAAAAAACTCTCCCTGAATATATCAGATCAGCAGGAGAAGATCATACAGTCCACAGCTAAAGACAAAAATCAACCTATATTTAGTTTTTCGCCCATATCGGAAGAGGAATTAGCAAAAACTATTAGTCAACTCAAGAGCACAAGTTGTAAAGGAAATCCTTATTCGGCCATCATAATTAAGGAATGCCTACCTACTTTATTACCAGCTCTTACTTGATTTGTTAATGCCTCATTTGAATCAAAGGTAGTGCCTGCTAATCTGAAAAATGCATGGATTACACCTTTATTAAAAAAGGCCAATCTATGTCCGCTTACCCCTGCTAGTTACAGGCCTATTACCAATACTGCCTTTCTCCTTAAGATAATAGCAGGCTGATTCATGGAATTAATGTGCGCGGAAAATTCCCGCACAAGCGTGCGAAAGCGTGCAAATCGCAGCGCAAGTGCGAAAATCGCAGCGAAACCCGCGCATAGCGATTCATGGAAGTCCCTGCGTGTGTCAATCCCTGGATGTGCGCTAAAATCCTGCGTGGTGCACGCTGGCACACACGTCTCCAAACAGCGTGCGCTACGCGCACAGCGAAAGCGCACATAGCGCAGCGCACACAACTAAAGTAGGCGGAACAGGGGGCGTAACACGCAGAATGGGGAACAACGCATGAAAATGTGGGCGTCCCGGGGGAAGTACAGGAGGTAAATGCGCGGAACGCCCACACGCACATTTACAACACGTATTCATGGAATCGAACGTGGCCAATGCGTGCGCCAAAAAAGATGCGCTAATATGGAAACACGTACGCCAGCAGGAAGCAGGCGTACATGGACCCGCACAGCATAAAAGTGCGCGCAAACAACAAACAAGCTCAGACGCCAAGATGAATATACCGTTCCTCGCAGCAGTGGTTGTGGGATACCGCAGGAGGAGGAGGAGGATAGTCAAGCCCAGAATTTTTACACCCAGAACCATCCTTTTTGGGATGCCTGATGACCAGGTGTATGGGAGGTACAGGTTTCCACCTCACATAATACTTGACCTGGTGAGTGAGTGGGAGGATGACCTCACATCACCCACCCTGTGTTCCCAAGCACTGAGCCTCTTGGAAAAGGTGCTCAATGTACTGCACTTCTTGGCCACTGGTTCATTCCAGCGGACAACTGCCATAGTGGGGGTGGTTTCACAGGCCACGCAGTCACGCTGCCTGCACCAGGTGTTGGCCATCATGACTGCACGCCCATCAGTCCGCAGGCAAATGTACCTGCCCAGAACACCTGCAGAAAGGCAGGTTGTCGTCCAGGATTTTTACAGGGTGGAACACTTCCCCAAAGTGCTAGGTGCCATTGACTGCACCCATGTGGCTCTACGTCCTCCCAGGGCAACTGAGCACATCTACAGAAACTGTAAGCACTGGCATTCAATCAACGTGCAGGTAGTATGTGATGCCAAGGGAATCATCACCTCAGTATATGCCAACTATCCAGGGTCCACCCATGATAGTTTCATTTACAGAATATCAACCCTAAACCGGGACCTAGAAGCTGGGCGGCATGGTGATACATGGCTGCTTTGTGAGTATAAATGCCCCTGCACATGCATGCATGTCAGATACTGAGTAATGTCACAACCCCACTAATGATACCCATCATCACCTCCCCAGGGGACAGTGCCTACCCACTGAGCACCCACATGATGACGCCAATTCGGAACCCCACCACACCACCCAAGGTAAGATACAACACAGCCCATATTGCAACCCGGGGCATAGTAGAGCGCACATTCGGAGTGCTCAAGTCACGCTTTCGCTCCCTTGACCGCTCTGGTGGGCAGCTGCTATACGCGCACCCAGTAGTGTGCAGGATCATAGTGGCAGCATGTGTCCTGCACAACGTTGCAACACGCCGGGACCTGACCGTGGACATGGTGGTGCCCCCACATCCCCAACCACAAGCACGCCCGCTGCGAATGGGAGGGGAA
Organism: Ambystoma mexicanum; assembly: GCF_040938575.1. Classification (NCBI taxonomy): domain Eukaryota; kingdom Metazoa; phylum Chordata; class Amphibia; order Caudata; family Ambystomatidae; genus Ambystoma; species Ambystoma mexicanum. Next base: position 1,550,378,141 of record NC_090929.1, read on the forward strand.
AGGGAACGTGGTGAGGCAGCCCGTACGCAGCTGGTGGCTAATTACTTCACCTAAAATCACACCCCTGTGGAATCCACACAGCCCTGGCACATACCAGCTGACAATCAATGATGATGACAAAAGGGACAGTCAACTGTCACAACCATACCAGCCTGAGATTGGTCACCTGGAATTGTTACATTGTGTGCATCCCTACCTGCCGAAAGACAACCAATGCTGTGTCACAAAATAAACACACATTTATGCTGCATGAATGACTACCCCCTTGCAAAATACAACATGAAAATAGTGCCATGACACCCAACCCCTCCCCAGCTCTGCCACCCAACACACCATGGCATGTCATGCAATATGAAAGCAAACAAAGCAATGCACAAGACCTGACACAAGTGTCACAAAGTGCACTGTCCCAAATGGAAACGGCCCACAGACAATATTTTCCCAGTAATCAATAACAAACAGCACACATGAACAAATACTTACCACCAACACAATACAGCAACACACCATGAAACATTTCAAAAACATGACAGTACTAAGTCAAAGTAGTGGTAGTCTTACAACCTGAATAAGCCAGCACATCGACCCCTTCCAACTGTAGAGTGTTGCTGCCACGCAAATGTGTCAGTGTACTGCATACAACATGAACTCCATCTGCAAAGGAGACGGCCTTGTGAAGACATGAGGAAGGAACCTGCAAATTAGGAGGAAGACATGGATGCACAAGCACATATCAATACACCATGCAGTGTACAATACAACAACAATACCCACTAGGGATGTACACACCGTATTGACTACAGACTGCCCACACAGCTCATGGGAGCCCAATGTCATTGTGTAAGTCACTGTCACTTGGTCACACCCTTTGCAAGCCCATGGAAACGGGAAGCAGGAGGGGTGTGTGTGTCACGAACCCAAGCATCTAACCCAAACTCAGCACAAGCCTGCATGTGCCCAGCCGGAACACAGTGGATGCCCACGGGAGCCACACAAGGCAAAACACTGTAAAAAACATGCGTGGATGTTGCGGAAAAAAAATACCTCCATGGGCTCATGGCCTACACGGCTATGCCATTGTGTGAGAACTGCTGTCGCTCTCTTCACCCTCTGCTGCTGCATCAGGAGGTGGTGGCACTATGGGAGGCAGCCCACGCAAAGCCCTGGTATGGTCCTCCATGGCAGCAAGCATGCGGGTCTGGAAGGTCTGATTCTGGAGGATTAAAGTGCGGAGATCCCCATGCAGCACATCACGGGTTGCCTGCACTTCTGCATGCATGGCCTCGCTGGATGCCCGGAACTCCTCACGTGTTGCCTGCAGCTCAGCTGAGAGCGAATGTGTGAGCTGCTCCAGCTGCTGTTCTGCCCTAACATTTCGGGAAGCCTCAAGTTCAAGCAGACTCTGCCTGAGGTTATGGAGTTCCACCCTCAGGGCTTCCCTGTGTCCCTGTGACCCCCGTCGGTCCCTGTTGGATGCCAACATGTCTTCCCTTTGTGATTGGCAAATGGAGTCTGTTGCCTGCTGTTGTTGCTCCATCTGCCTTTCAGGGGGGATAGTGGAAGTGGCCATCCTCTCTTTTGCCTGAGCCATCATTTCTACTGATGCTGCCTGTTGGGTTGCCATACTGTACATGGAGTTTTCCCATACAGTATTTCCTGGTGGTGCACGGTCTCCGCGTTGGCGGGCACCACACCTGTTTGGGGCAAGGCGATCTGGACCTTGCTGTGCTGGCACTGCCTGAGGCTACAGGACTGCATTCCCCCTCTGATCTGCTGGCCCAGGAACAGGATCAGATGCTGTGGAATGTGACCTAATATCCGTAACCGCCAAAGGCGGACCTACCACCACTGACATCCCCATAGAGGTTTCTACCCCTGGTCCAGGTGTGTTGGACAGAACAGAATCCCTGCCAGAAGCACTGACCTGCGACAGCACATAAGTCTCATCATCCGACTCAGCACCTGAATAGAGGTCTGGGAGCTGCACCCAGAGGCACCCCTCGACAGTATGGTCTGCAGTACCAAAGTGTTTTCACCCACCACCACACCACGTCCCCCACTGGTGCCTGGTCGTGGCTGAGAATCCTCCTGGGTCTGCAACATCTCCTGAACCTCACCAGCATCAAGTGCGTCATCACCTGCAAAAACATGAAACACAAGAAATGGAAACAGGCATGAGCACCATAGCACACACATAGGCCTGACAAGACTGAGATCCTGTACATGGTTAACACATGTCCCACATGACTATAACCCTGGCATGCATGCACTGTCAATGATTCTGAAGGGGAGTCAAAAAGGCAGACAATGAGGACACCAAGATGGAAAAGCAACACATTCGCAGCATGTCGTGTAGCACTGGCATCACACATCAGCCTGTGAGTGGCATGTCTAATACACATACATGACACATGCCAGCACACAGATGTCATGTTGCATAGCCATGGTAAATTAGACAACTACAGCGATATGTCAGTGTATGAGTACTGTCACACATCCATGTCACATGGACATGATGAGAAGATTAATGCAGAATAGTGTTGCAAAATATGATTGTGCCGCACACTGCAACAGATCCAGTGTACAATTAGACAGTGATTGTAGGCAGATGTACACATCAATGGTTGCTCACTTCAACATGACAGGAAACAACTATCATGTTCCACATGCAAACAGGCCCTAAAAATAAATTTCAGCAGGCCAATACTCCCTCGCCCTGAATGGTTTAAACATTCACATAACCAGGTAACTAAAGTGGCACAATGTGGGTTGTAAACAATGACAGAAGCATGTCACATAGGTGGCATTAGAGATGAAAAAAGCATATGAAAACTGGGATAATCTAAACAATCAGCCAGACTGAACACAGAAAAATTCAGAACAATGTTGTTGCAAGATGATAGTTCAAGTGAAACAACAGTAATGTGGGGCTAATTAGCTACTGTGGGCAGAAGCGATACTGTCATACCCAAATCAAAGGCACACGAATGGATTGGAGGAAGCACATGGGTGACCCATTACACTCAGGAGTACACACCATCACTTGGCACTCAATCAGAACCCGTCACCCAAACAACATACACATGGATTACACACACATGCATGGGCACTCACCGGACAATGCCTCGTAATCAGGTAGCTCTCCCACGCCTTGGATCTGTTCCTCTGTGACGAAGGTCCCAGCAACAGACCAGGTGTGGTCTTGCACCCTGCAGTCACCACCATTCGGGTCTATGTGCCCACACATAGGTCACAATTGCATCAAGTTCGGGGTCATTAAAGCTAGGCTTCCTTGACGTGCCGGACTGTGTAGCCGTGTCTGGGGTCTCAGCCTGTAGTGCCGGAGCACCCTTCTTCCTCTTCTTCAAAGGTGGAGCAGAGCCTGAGTGGCTTGCGCCGCTCTGGTCAGTAGGGGCAGAAGCGCAGGTGGATTGGGTACTGGGAGTGTGCAAATGCACAATGACCATAGGTCTTGGTGCAGGCATTGGCTGAAGTGTGATGTTGGCAGGGGCAACGTCAGTTGGATGGACCAGGACCGACACTGTCCCGGCTGGGAGACTCAGAGTTGGGGTGGATAGCGCTGCAGCTGCCCCTGCTGCCTCCCCACCCTGCCTACTTGGGGCAGCAGATGACATCGCTGCCCCAGATCCACGTGGCCTGGTGACACCAACTTGCACCGGCACACGTGGCTTAGACTTGCTGACCTGGAATGAATCAGGTGCCACAATGGGCTGGTCCAACAAGGGCAGAGCTGGGATGGTGTCAGCCATATTTCCCTCAACCATGGGGGGGGGCATTGGTGTCCCTGATTGGTCCTCCACACATGGGGGTCTAGGGGCACCCTGCAAATCATGGCCACGTCCCATACCGCGCCCACCACGGCCACCTTTAGGAGGTCGGCCACCTTTGCCTCCCTTACCGCTTGGTCGCCGCCCAACCATGGCACTGATGTTGTTGTGCATATGGGAGTTGCAGCAAACAATTGTCCTGGGCATTTGGGGGTGAAAGGGGTAGGGTACTAGATGGAACTCGTACCCTAGTGCTCTAGCAAGGCTGTCTGTGACCCTTGGGGAAAGATGACGGGTCACGCAACGCACAGGCACCCCAAAAACAAAAAGTAACGTGCACGCAACCCCTCGTAGACCACGTGCGTGGAAAAATGAACCCGCACTCCGCTGTGGCACCCAGAAACACAAAAACAAGCGTATGCGTGTTACACACAGTCTACAATGACCTCTGAAGGGGTAAGCGACACACGGGGCAAGCACAGTTGGTAAATGCGTGCGCGACTCACCGTCTGCCTGGAAAAATAACGTGAAAAAACGCACGTGTGCGCGTAGGCAACACCCCCGCCAAAAGAAGAACTGTACGCTGTCTGAGGAGACCGGACATCAGAAGAAGTGAACGCTGTTTGAGGAAACAGGCCCAAAAAAAATAAAGAACGCTGTCAGAGGTAACAGGGAGTACGAACTTCAAACACTGTGAAGTAATCGGGTGTGAACCGACAAGAAGTACAGAATTCACCCACTCGCTCTCCACGAAAAGCACGTACAAGGGAATGGGGTCCTACACGTACCTTTTAAAGGGGCCCACACGTACAGCGTCACTTACGCGTGTACGCGCTAAGGCCCTTTCCTCCAATTACACAAGCTGACACTCGGACGTGCCGTTTTTGGATGTGTACGATGAACATGCACCCGTGTTGATGGAAACGCCCGCGCGCGTCATGTCACTTACGTGCGTAGGCCCTTTCCTCAGATTACACGCATTCACACGCGGACGTGCAGTTTTTTCATGTGCGCTGAACCACTATGCCCACGTCACGAGGGAAACGCCAGCGCGAGTCACGTCACAGAAGCGGTTACGCGCTAAGGGCCTTTGGTCCAATAAAACCACGTATTTGTGCTGACGCGCTTACGCGCAAAGGGCCTTTCCTCGAATTACACGCTGACGTGCAAGATTTTCACGTGCCAAATCACTCCATATCAAGCTGGCCACTAAACAACACACGGAAGACCACGCTCCTGCCCAGAAGGCCGAATTACTGACCCCCAGAGCCCCGAGCACGCTCCCACCTGCCATCTGCTGCTGCTTGACTGCCTGCTGCCCACGTGCCCTGCTATTTGCTACCTGCACGTCAGCCAGGGGTGCAGTTGCTGTGACCACTCCTGCTGGAACTGAAGACTCCCGACTGGGATACCATTGCTCCACAGCCCAGCCCCAGGACCCAATTGCCCACCCACTCCTGCCTCTGGGGTTGCCATGTCGAGCACAACACCATCTGGCAACACTGGCAACCCCCAGCCAGAGAGGCAGAGGGCCACCAGCTTCAGTGCCAGGGAAGTTGGTGTCTTGGTGGAGCAAGTCCTGGGGTAGTATGATGCCCTCTTTGGAAGTTTGCGCGCCGACAATGAAGGACGGACCAGGATCTGGATGGACATCGTGACTGCCATCAACGCGGAGGGGGTGGCAGTCCGCGACTTACAACATGTCAAGAAGCACTGGGAGGACTTCAGGTCCAGGACCCTCAACAAGGCCCGGCATCTCTTGAAGGCAGCGGATGCCAAGAGGTGCCGGGGCCACCTGTCCGACCACCAAATGAGGTCCTGGAACACATATGCCCAGCGCTCCACGTCCAGGTCCTTGAGAGGCAGACCCGTCTGGAGTCGAGCGGTAAGTGTACATGCATACTGTTTGGACACTGTGCGTGTGGTGGTGTGCCAGTAGTGTGCAGGTTGCACATGTGTTTTCATAGGGCCATGTAGGGATGTGTATGAACAGGGGTGTGAGGCCGCCACATGTGAGTCCTCTTAGGTGTGAGACACATCGATGGTGTATGTGTTGGTAAGCATGCTCTGCAAATGCAGGTGTGGGAGCACACATGTTTGAATTTCTGTGTATGTACGTTGGCATGGTTGTGGTGTCACACATGGATGGTGGTTCCTGCTGCATGTATCTGCACTGTGTACATGTGCATGTGTGTGTATTTGACAAGTGTGCAACTGTGATGCAACATGGATGCACGTGACACTGATATGTAGAAGGCTGAATGCCAGATGTGACATGTATGGCGATCGCATCACTGCGACAGTTGTAGGAGATGTAGACATGCATGTAAGTGTGGTAGCGTGTGTGCATGTCTAGTGCACTCCCTGTGTTTCATGTGATGTCAGGCTCATCTTCAGCTGTTCATGCTTTTGTAGGTGTATGGATGGTGCTGCCTGGTGCAATATTGAGGTGGAAATGCTCATGTGTGTGAGTTGAAATGACATGTGTGTCATGGAGTGTGATGCCATGTCTGAAGTTTGACACTGCCACTCATGTGCAACTGTCATGTGTGTATCAGTCCATTGTACAGTGCCCTGATGTCTGTGTTTTATCTCTCCCTGTCTGCAGCGTCAACTGATGAAGAGGACGGAGAGGGTGCTGTGGAGCACAGCGGCAGGGATTGCACCACCAGCCGGAGACGCAAGGCCTGGCTCCCCTCCCAGATTGTCATCTCGTCTGGGAGTGAGGAGTCTGGTGCCGCGTCCCAGGCCGCAGCTGCCGAGGGTAGGTCCAAGAGGCTGAGGTCGTAGGTGGACTCCTCGGCAGCAGAAGGGGCAGCTGAGACCCCACAGGGTCCAACGGAGGAAGATGGCACGGAGTCATCCAGGTTGGTGCGGGGTTTGGTGGAAAAGGAGGCCACGGAAGGGACACACACGGGGTCTGGAGGTGGGGTTTCCACTGGTGCTAGTGGTGCAGTGCAGTGGCAGTGACAGGAGGCAGCACAGGCCGCCGCGGAGGTGCCTGTGTGCAATCATGTCCCTGATCCTGTCACTGCATCATCTGGCACCAGCAGGGATGCCTACGTTCAGACCCGTTTTCAGGGAGGGGATGAGCACACAACAACTGGTCTTCCTCTCCCTGCGGACGTGGCTATCCGGGACCGTGTTGAGCCTGTCCTGGCCGGGATAGCGTTACGTCAACGGGGCATGCGAGGTGACCTGCGGTCTTTTCGTGAAGAGACTGCATGTCATCTCGGATGCCTCTTTGACCACGTTGACCTGCTGGGACGGGTCACCAGTGCTAGATTCCTCCATGTGCTGGACCCCCTCCTCACCTGAACCCCCTACGCGCCAGTTGTCCTCCATGCCATCTTCCCACCCATGTATCACCTGGGCACCCTGTGGAGCTGCCTCTGACCCAGCGGCCAGGCTGGTGGAGGACACATCCCTGCCACAGTCGGGAGTCGGACGTCCAGCAGGGGTGGCCACCACGACAACTGCACCCCAGCCGGAGGAGGACGTGCAGGCAGCAAGGGCCAGGGCGCAGGCACAGCAGCAGCTACATGGTGGGAGCAATGATGGCTCTGGGCCTTCAACATCGGAGGGGCAGGCATCGGCCAGAGGGCAGGAGGACCCAGGATTCCAAGTGTCTTCCATGTGGCAGCGGTTGGGCCTCGCCATAGATGCGGAGTGGCAGCGGGCGGAAGAGGCACGGATCACAATGGTCAGGGCGGAGAACTCCATGCGGAGGGCACTAAGGCGGGCCGAGTGCTTCGAGGCAATTCGCAGGGAGTTGGAGGTGAACATGTCGTCATCCCTGCGAACCCTCGGGGCCATGGAAGAGGACCGCCTCCACGACATTGAGCGGGAGTTCGATGATGCCCTGGCCCGGGACATCAAAAAGTGAGCTGTCGGACTAGCCCGCTGCCATTGTAAATAGTTTTTAGAATTAGGTTCCTTTTCCTTTTTCTTTGATTTGTGGTGAATGGACTATGCCACACACATTTGTATATAGTTTTTTTTAAGAGGTAGTTTATTAGGTAGGTTTCATTTCTTTCGTTGGGCTCATGGGCCCTTGACAATGGATTGTACATAGTTGGACAATGGATGATTTTGACCTTTTTCATTTGATTTCACCATGGATCAATGGATTTTTCTTTTTACGTTTCCTTTGGATTTGCGTTGTTGGAGGGAGAGTTTGGACTATTTTTCTTTCGGATTTAATTGGATTGGTTATACTTTTCATTTACTCATCTTTTGCACATGCTTTTCATTTCATGTTTGCTGTTTTCTTGTGCTTTCATGTCATTGATTTTTTTTTTGTGTGGGATTCGCTCATTGGGTTGATTCAGGGGAAAATGTGGGTTTACACAATCAATGCCAACCAGTGTGTGTGTGTGTGTGACAGACATGTGTTGATGTACATAGATGACTATTGGTTTGTGTCTTGAGATAGGCATGTCAGTGTGGGGTGGATTGGGAAATCATTGAGTCTCAAGAATGGGTGGCGTGCTGTGGTATTTTGGTGTAGAAGTGTGAAATGATTGTGCATCTGTAGTTCATGTAGGGGGGGACATGAGTGGGGGCCTGCTGGCAGGTGCCCCTGACTGCTGGGGGGTGGGGTGCTGGGGGACATGAGTGGGGGCCTGATGGCAGGTGCCCCTGACTGCTGGGGGGTGGGGGTGCTGAGGGAAATGAGTGGAGGCCTGCTGGCAGGTGGCCCTGACTGCTGGGTGGTGGGGGTGCTCGGGGACATGAGTGGGACATGAGTGGGGGCGTGCTGGCAGGTGTCCCTGACTGATGGGGGGTGGGGGTGCTGGGGTACATGAGTGGGGGCCTGCTGGCAGCTGCCCCTGACTGCTGGGGGGTGGGGGTGCTGGGGGACATGAGTGGGGGCCTGCTGGCAGGTGCCCCTGACTGCTGGGGGGTGGGGGTGTTAGGGGACATGAGTGGGACATGAGTGAGGGCCTGCTGGCAGGTGCCCCTGACTGCTGGGGGGTGCGGGTGCTGGGGGACATGAGTTGGTGGTCACTAGTGCAAGGTGACATGTGGCCTGGCTGGGGGCATGCCCATGGTGGATGGACTGGCTGCGGCACATGACCAGGGGTGCAGGGTAGTCCCCTGTGGTGTGGGCTGCCTGCAGGGGCCGTGGAGGGGGTAGAGGGGACACGTGGAAGGACCTACAGTGCTAATTCACGTGTGGGACTCCACGCGCACCCCACTGGATACACGTACCCCGCTCTGACAACGTAATTGCTTGAGCCAATCGTGTGTGAAACTTCCCACGCACCCCTGCAATACACGTACCCTGCTCGCACAGGGGCAATCGCATGTGAAACTTCCTGCGCACCCCCGAAATACACATACCCCGCTCGCACTGGGCCAATCGCGTGTGAAACTTCCCGCGCACCCCCGAAATACACGTACCCCGCTCGCACTGGGCCAATCGCGTGTGAAACTTCCCGCGAACCCCTGTAATACACGTACCACGCTCGCACTGGGCCAACCGCTTGTGAAACTTCCCGCGCACCCCTGTAATACACGTACCCCGCTCGCACTGGGCCAATCGCGTGTGAAACTTCCCGCGCTCCCCTGAAATACACGTACCCCGCTCGCACTGGGCCAATCGCATGTGAAACTTCCCGCGCACCCCAGTAATACATGTACCCCACTCGCACAGGGCCTATCGCGTGTGAAACATCCAGCGCACCCACGAAATACACCGTAGCCTGCTCCAATCGCGTGTGAAACTTCCCGCAAACCCCAGTTATACACGTACCCCTCTCCAATCGCGTGTGAGACTCCCCGTGCAGCGGGGTACGTGTATTCGGAGTGGTGCGCGGGGAGTTTTACAGGCGTTTTCGTGGTTGGGGGCCTGTGCGCCATGTACGGGATTTGTGCGCTGTACATGGCATATGGGGAGGGGTTGGGGGCGTAACTGGTGCTGCTGCAGGGTCGCTGCGCCACTCTGCGCCCCGGCTGGTTTTGGAAGCTAAAATCCATGAATACGCTGTGCGCCGAAATGGATTTTAGCGCACGCGGCTTGCGCAGAAAGTCTCACGCGCACACTGTGCGCCAGCCGCGTGCGCCACTTGTGCGCTGAATTCTATGAATTACCCTGTAGATCGGGTCGCATACAATCAGATTTCCTTATTTCTGGAACAGAATCAAATTCTACATAACTATCAATCAGGGTTCTGTGCCAATCACGGCATGGAAACAGCGCTTCTTGCCCTTAAATCCCATCTTATTCAGGGTATGAATAAAGGTCAGATTGCCTTATTGATGATTTTGGATCTTTCCGCGGCCTTTGACCGGGGGGACTATTCAATTCTGTCCACCAAGTTATCTTTTTCTGAATAGGCCATTCAATGGATATCATCCTTCCTAAAGGATAGGCAAATCAGAATTGCCAGTGAATTAGCAGAAGCTGATCCCATGCTCTTATTATATGGAGTTCCTCAGGGAGCCTGGGTGTCTCCGTGTTTTTATAACTTCTTCATGATAACCTTCTTCCAGATGCTGGAAGAGGAAGGGATCGTGTTTGCCAATTATGCGGATTACACGCAATGCATCCTACCTATCTCAGGAATACATCAAAAAGATGAAGTTTTTATTAATGTAATCTACTCGAAGATTCAAAATTGGATGGTGTCTAACGGTTTGGCCCTGAACAGTGCCAAAACTGAGCTTCTCTATGTAGATTCTCCAAGCAAATTGGATAAATTAGGAGCGGAATAAAAGAATATTAACCTGGACAATTGTATTATTAAAACTCTGTCCAAGGTTAAGACTTTGGGCGTATGTCTGGATAGACATCTAAACATGAAGGCGCAGGTGAATAGCCTCGTCTCATCAGCCTCCTACTTTCTTAATTGTTTCCACCACATTCACCCGTTCATCTCTGAAAAAAATTCAGAAGCTCTGGCTAGAGATATTATTGGATCAAAATTAGATTATGGCTGCAGTCTCTTGGTGGGTATCCCCCAGACGGAGATCCATCATCTTCAGGTAATCCAAAATGGGGCAGTAAGAGTAGTGAAGGGCCTGAAAAAAAGAGATCATGTCTCTGAGGCCAGAAGGAGACTCCACTGGCTACCGGTTGGAGAAAGAATTCGGTTCAGGCTCCTTCTGATCACTCAAAAATGTATTGTTGGTCCAATGCCATCATATCTGAAGGAAGCCATAATCTTGAAAGACAAGGGAAGGTCACTGAGATCGGACAACTCAAATATACTCACTGTTCCCCGGCACAAGACCAACAAGACAAGGCAAGGGTCTTTTGAAGTAGCGACCCCCACTGCCTGGAATGCCCTCCCAACTTCAATATTAACGTTGGTCTCAACAGAACTTTTTTTTAAAAAGCTAAAAACATTGCTCTTTGTTTAGAGCCGTGCTTGTAGTAACAACAGACAGCTTATGTGTATGCTGTATGTGTAGTTTTGTTCTGTGTCTGTTAGTCTGCACCCATCAGCCTTCGGGTACCAGGTGCGCATTAAAAATCATATAACATAACAACATAACAAGTCAAAGATGCCCAAATCTACACAAAACTATACCTGAGGGGGGCATATCACCTTGTTCGCGTAAAACAGGGGGACGAATGGAAAACCGCTTTTTGCACCAAATACGGCTTGTACGAATATCAAGTAATGCCCTTTGGTCTTTGCAACGCGCCTGCAGAATTTCAATACTTCATGAACGATGTCCTACGGGAATTGATTGATGTCTGTGCTCTAGTGTACATCGACGATATTCTAGTACATTCCACATCAAAGCAGGACCACGTTAAACACGTCTGATCCGTATTGGAGAAACTCTGTCAACACCAGCTCTACGCCAAGCTCGAAAAGTGCTCATTCCACGTCTCTGAGGTGGAATTCCCGGGCTTTATTCTCAGCCCGAGTGTATCCGAATGGATGTACACAAGGTAGATGCTATCCTGAAATGGCCATCCCCAAATTCATTTAAGGGGGTTCAAAGTATGCTGGGTTTTGCAAACTTCTACCGCCGTTTCATCCCAGGATTTTCGCAAATCGTGCATCCCATCACGTCATTGCTAAGGAAAAGCAACAAAAAGTTCCAGTGGACAACAGAAGCCGAGGAAGCTTTCCAGGAACTCAAAGCAAGATTCACATCTGCCCATATCTTACGCCACCCTCACCCTGATCTCCCATACCTGGTGGAAACAGACGCCTCAAGCATGGCCATGGGAGTCGTCTTCTCACAAAAGGAACCCGAAACGGGCCAGTTACACCCTGTTGCCTTCTGGTTGCGTAAATTCACACCCCCTGAACTCAATTACGCTAACACAGCCAAAGTCAGCCTTTAAGGCATGGCGGCACTACCTCTTGGGCCCCAGAGACACAATCACCGTAATAAATGACCACCGGAACCTCCAGTACCTAAAAACGGCAAAGGCCCAATCCTCACGACAACTAAGTTGGGCTCTTTTTTTTGCTGAATATGACTACGTGATTACATTTCGGCCAGGGGTGAAAAACGGGAAGGCCGATGCCCTTTCCTGTATGGGGGTGGAAGAGCAAGGGTATCAGACCCCTGACCCCATAGCAATCATCCCGAGTGACAAGCTCCTAGGAATCACAGCAACCATAACTCAGAAAGAATTACATGAAGAAATCCAAAACCTGATGAGTCCTGAGCAATTACAAGCATGGAGTGCACAAGGAGAACATTACATGATAAAAGATCAGTTGCCCTACTTCAGGAATCATTTATTCTTGCCAAACCAAGAACTACGAGAACAAGTCATGTCCAGTTATCATGATTCCCTGATCGAGGGCCACCCCGGTATCGCTAAAACCCTAGCCAAGGTAAAACGAAATTATTGGTGGCCCACTGTCATGATGCCAACCTCCAAGGAGCCAGGTCCGACCCAGCAACCCCAGAGGCAGGCATCATTTCCCCCAGGGGAGTGCCAGCGGGCCCAAGCTGGGGCCCTTTGGACGCAGTCCTGGCGCCTTAGGTGCCAGGCTCATGTTGGACCTCTGTCCTGGCGCCTTGGGCGCCAGGATCATAAAGCTAGACATGTGTTCAAGTGTTTTAATGTGCACTTACCTGATGGAGACCATGCTGCCACATCCAGGCCCTCTTGAGGCCTGAATGGAACTACTTTACCTGTGGGACTACTTTCCAACCGGGTGTGGTCGGGGAAGGATACATACCTGATCGGAGGAAGGATACACAATTGGGACTTCTACCAAAGCTATTTAAACCACACCCGATCAGCAACTCACGCTTCGCGTTGTTCTGCTCCTCGCAGCTGGACGCTCACCGTGTCAGCTCCTGCATCTGGACTTCAGCCACGCCTGTCAGCATCCTGGGTCACTTGCAAAGGGAGACAAGAGACCTTACCAGCTAAATCTGCACTACGGAGACATCACCGACGATCCTGAAAGGGAAGACATTATTTTTAAAAGCATTTCGTTACGATCGCTGCAGCGCTGCATTTCACTCACCTTTCCTGGGTTCCTCCATCTTCAGCAGCGATCATCCGGATACACAGCCACTTCCCAGAGCCTAGAGAAAAAGACAAGAATAAGAGGTGAGAGAAGGAAGGGAATAAGACTTACCTGTTGGGTCATTCCCATTTCATTTCGGGTCTTGCCGCTTCCAGGCATTTTCCGGACCCCGGCCACTAGGGGGAAAAAAGACAAAGACATTGAATGAGCATATGCAAAGACAGTTCCCGAGCGCTCATCCAGAACTAACCTGCCATTTCCTGGAACTGGAACTGCACGTTTCACTTCGGGTCGGCGCCATATCTCCGGCATTCCGAACCCCGGCCCCTAAGGGGAAAAAAGACATAAGCATTAGCGCTTGCTGCAAAAAGACAATGAACATTATTATTAAGCTTGGACTTTTGAACTTGCAACAGAACTTTTACAGAGCCTTACCTGAATAGTCAAGCTTACCTAAACTCCCATCAATCCTCAATCCAGTGAAGTAACTGGGTTTCAAAGCGCCCCTGCATCAGAAGCAGGATGGAGAGCTCATCCTTCCTGACCCTAAGGTGAGACTTCACAGGGAATCGTGGAAGGGTATCGTGGAGGGTTGGAAGAGAGTGGGAGGCTTGAGCATAACTCAGTCAGTAGGTAATACTCCCTTTTCACGCACAGGGAAATATTCCTGCGAGCCGAAGAAGCCAGAGTAGAGGGCCCTTCCTGTCCATCTTCAGAGTCCTGCGCTTCACCATTGAAGAAGCATCTGCACTCGAAGCCAGACCTGTGCCTCCGTGGGAATCAGGTGAGCGTTACACCCACGTGGCGTAAAGACATTATCCAATTCATCCTATCTTGTGGAGTGTGTGCTCAAAACAAGTCATCCAAGCAGAAACCAGCTGGGCTATTACAACCATTGAAATCCCACCAGCACCCTGGCAAAAGCTGTCCCTCGATTTTATTACTGACTTACCACCCAGTCAAGGGTTTAACACTATTCTTGTGGTCGTGGACCTATTTTCAAAAATGGCACATTTCATTCCTCTAAAGGGGCTCCCAAATGCTTCCACTCTGGCAAAGGTATTTCTTGAAGGCATCGTACGGCTCCATGGGTTTCCTTCAGTTTTAGTCTCAAACCGAGGTACTCAATTTGTATCTAACTTCTGGAGAAAATGCTGTTCTATGGCCGAGATCGACATCCGGCTATCCACCAGTCACCATCCCCAAACGGATGGTCAAACTGAGGGGACAAATCAGACGCTCGAGCAGTATCTGCGTTGCATGTTACACCAAGCTGAAGGAAGCTGGTTTGACCTATTATGGATAGCTGAATATGCTAATAATAATTCCCTACACACCAGCACTGGGCAGACACCCTTTTATACCATGTATGGCAGGCACCCACGTACTTCTGAGTTGGACGTTCCTACAACCCTGGAAATGCCAGCAGTCGAAACCTTGCACACAACCATTTCTCAAACCTTTAAAAGGGCAGCTGAACACCTACTTCAAGCTGAGAATCGCCAAAAGAAGTTTGCTGATCAACATCGAGCAAAGGCCCCCAACTACCAAGTGGGAGACAAAGTCTGGCTGGCGTCTAAACACGTGTCCATTAAAGGAACCCGAACTTTCCGTCCAAGATACCTGGGTCCATTCACCTTCAGCTCTGTGATAAATCCTGTGGCGGTCAGACTAGCTTTGCCGTCAAACATGCAGATTCATCCTGTGTTCCACGTGTCTCTCCTTGAACCTGTTTAACCTGGGACCCGGGTAGCAACGCCACCGCAGCCAGTAGTAGTCACCGGGGAGCCAGAATTCGAAGTCAAGGACATCCTGGATTCAAAGTACGTCAGATCCAAATTATACTACTTAGTAGACTGGAAGGGGTATGGTCCATAAGACAGGACATGAGAGCCTTGTGAGTACATCCATGCACCTTGCTTGCTTAGACGATTTCATCAAAACCATCCAAACAAACCAGGACCAGACAAAAGAGCCACCTTGAGACAGGCCTTGGGGGGGAGTGCTGTCATGATTCCTGCCCCTCATGTCCCCAGCCCTCCAAGATGTCAGGCTGGAGCAAGGCCACGATCACCTACATGGCTCTCAAGGGCCTTTCCATCCCTCCAAAGACCCACTTGGAGTCAGACTTGGTGCTTGTGGCACCAGACTCACTCACTCCCGTAGGATAACATTGGGGATTGGACTTGTAGTGCATTGATGGGGACAAGATGGATGCCCCCACATATTTCGGTTCCCAGAACTGCATGTGCAGTCTAGTCTTTTGGGTGTGGTTCAGCCCAGAGACACCTGGGATACCCAGAGACTATTTAAGTCACGCCCAGGCTGAGAAACATGCTTTGTGTTTTCTGCACCTGCAGCGTGACACTCACCGTGTTCGGATCGGTCTCCAGTAGGCCTGCATCTTTCTTCTGCGCTCAGCACCTACAAGAACAAGAACACCGTTAGGAACAGCATTACCTTGCGACGCTTCTGCCCATCATTCATCACTTCTTCTGTTCTGCGGGCATCTTCGGCGGTGTCATTCCCATCCCGGCACGCAGCTTCCTAAGGAAAAGGGAAAAGAACAGAAAAAAGGCATTAGTAAGCATTCAGCAAAATCTTTGCTTATTTTTAAAGACTGTACGAGCTTCAAACGCTTACCTGAATCCCAGCCGCTCTGGGGGAACTCTGTCTCCGGAACTTCTCATCCTTCTGCAAGAGGGAAAAGACACTCCAGGTTAGTGTGGAAACATCTAGAGGCGTCGTATACTGCGCTTACTCACCGTATTTCTTCTTCATAACCAGCATCCACGCTGAAAACGTTGCGGCACCTAAAAGACAAAGAAAAAGAACTCATTTCAATAGAAATAGGAAAGGGTCACATCGCGCATCGCGCTCTCACTCACCTTCAGCGCTACTCATCTCAGCAGCACGTCGCCATCCCCGGACGCCGGCCATCATCTAAGGAAGGAAAGGAACAAAGTTAGAGAACTGTTCAAAAGACTCATTATACTTATCTGTCAGACTCTTGCCAGTGAAGAAACTATGCAGCAACGAGCCTGCATCATTCAACGTGCCCCTGCGCTAAAAGCAGGACGGAGAGCACACTTTCCAAGAAAACAAGGTGAGCTGTGGATCAAAGGGTAGGGTTGGACCCCCGGGGAAGAAGGGGTTCAAGCACACAAAGACAATAGGGAGTTAAACTCTACCAATCCTGTGTTTCAGGCCCAGTCTCCAGTCGAGTAGACTCCAGGGAAGGGTTCGAGGTCGTAAGAGGTCATAACAGGCTGAGTGACTTCCCCGTGGATACCAGGTGAGCGTTACAGGCATCAGCGTTAACGATCGGTACTCGACCATAGCTGGATTTTGGATCTTCACTTGTCGGAATCTTTGTGGACTTCAGGTGGCGGAAACCCACCGGCGGACTTTCCTCGGTCATCGATGACCTCAACTTTCTCCGGTGGGACAAAGAGGTCAATGGTGATGGCAAAGGAGACCTTTGTTTAATGTTCTTAAGCAAAGGTTGAGCATTACAGCTCCTTTCATCGAGCAGCACAGCATCAAGCTGTCCCCGATTCTGGGCAACACAACTCAGTTGGCGGCAATGGACTTCGACAGTCTCAATATCCGGGTGCTTTACTTCAAGATTTCTCGGTTGACCCTGTTTCTATTTGACAGCCTTTTGGGACTGGCTTCCAGGGTGCCTTGATGAAGATCAGTTTCTGCACAATGTTCCCTTGTAGCTTGGGGAGAGGTCTCCTAACCAGGTCCTCTCTCTGATCAGTCCTCGACAGACTTGACAGCTTTCAGATCGGGTCGAAGGAAAGCAGCAGCAATTCTTCTTCAACCAGCTGGGCTTCAAGGATAAGCAGCTTCTGAACAATTTGGTAAGTGAGAGGTCCGCAGATCCAGATATACAAATCTGTCCCTCATTCACACTGCTGAGAAAAGCTCAGTCAACCAACCAGTCAGAAGGGCATTCATGCAGACAGGGAGCCAATCAGTCTCACAGTGCATTCAGGCCATTCACTTCCACCCATAACACGGAATGTGGATTAGGGCAAGCACCCAGCCTTTCAGTACACCACACTGCATTCATGTCAGTTTCAGGCAGGGCTGTCTCATTCTTTGTGTCACACACACAGATACCAGACACCCATAACATGGAATGCATATTGGTCACACACTCCATTCACCCAGGTCCCACCCCAAGGGTGGACCCACAACATACAATCACTGCGAAGGCTACAGCTAATCTGGCCTGGACTTCCCCACAATACCATATTTGGTTCTTCCACCCAACAGCCAGTCAGGGGAAGGGACAGAGTCAGGGCTTCCAAGGACTTTGGGAAAACAAGGTAACAGGCAATAGACACCAAGAGGCCACAGGAGCCATCTTGTCTCCTATCAGGAATTCAGGAATCCACTGATTCATATAGCAGGTCCTGGGTATCCCAAAATGGAGGATTTCTTTTTTTTTTGTTCTTTGACATTTATTTTACTCCCAGACCCGAGGGTATAACAGATAAGGATACTGAGAGCACCTGTCAAATTCAGCATGGAACTGCCACCAGTCCATACCCTGCTCTGTGGGCCACACGAGGTGCCCAAAAATATACACTAGGAGTACAGGGTTGTACCCCCACACATGGTTGCCTTAAGGGTATCCCAAGGGTCTCTGTTCACCACCACCAAAAAGAGGAAGAGCTGCACTTCCAGGAGTCCCACATGGACTCCTGTGCAGAAAACAACACAGAACACACATGATAAGGGAGTACAGGACAAGGACATGGAGGCCCTGTCCATCCAATGCATTTCCAGCATCACACATAGAGCTGTTCATGAGTAAAGGAATGGATGCTTTATTCACCGGCATTTCCCCTTGTAAAATGTTGTGTAGGACATAAGGCACACCATCAGCCTCAAAATTTGAAAATAATGGAAGCGTTTCAGATAACTTTCAAATGCAAATACTACATTTGCATTATAATGGATTGAGTTAAAATGACTCGCTCCATAATGCAAATGCATTTTTCTTACATTTTCTGTTTAATTTGCTTTATTTTTTTTTTCATTTGCGAGACCTCAAGGGTACTTAAGGTCTTTGGTAATTAAGGTAATTGCAGTGTACCCAGGGATGCACTGCCCAGAAAGGTGCCAGTGTGCATTGAGAGAGCACAGAAACCACTGCTGCAGTCTTCTCAGAACATACTTGCATATTTGACACATTTTCCAAAAGATGGATTTTCAATATGATAATACAACAATTGTTAACTCTACCTAGAGATTGAAGCAAGGGAAGTTCAAGCTCTTCCGATCAATTAATAGACTACTTTTTAGAGGAGAATGTGCACATCCTCTCACCACCTTTGTCAGAATTGATGATTAAAAATCCATCCAACTCATAACAAGACCCTATGTTACATTCTATATTGTAGTTTGATGACTCTGTATTTATAGTTTTTCTTTAGCAATGGATTGTTTGCAGTGTCTATCTTCTTCCACTTGGTTCGATTCTCTTCAACCCTATCTCAGGGTTTTACTGTTTAACTATTCCTCTTTTTACATCTATACTTATTGCCAATGTGTCCTCCCCTTTTCCAAGAGGCTATGTGGGGCTATCCATCGTACATCTATGAGATCTGTATGTTTTATTTTGCTTACTCACAGGATTGCCTTCTCCAGAATTGTTAGTCTATGCTTAGTTTCTTGCAAAAGTATCAGGAGTCCTCCAAGGCAGGTAATGACTGGATCACCAAAGTAATCCAAAAAGGAGCACACAACAAGCAGGAAGCAACTCAGTTTATTATAGGTCCACACGCAGAGGGGTGATTTAAAATTCCTTAACCCACTGTGATTTTAGTTTTATTAGCATGCGTTTATCTGTTATTCCCCTATATTTGCCAGCGAGCAACCAGGTGCCTGCCTCACTGTCCTCAACTGTATTTGTTGGGCCCATTCCGCTGCAGCCATGTTCTCCTGGGAAAGGCCAAATTGAAACATTTCTCCAGCACACTGCAGCAGCTTGAGCACATTGAGCAATTCAGTTTTCTCCAGGCCGTGGGCCTGGTGCTTTGAAAAAAGACCACTACTTTACCTATGGCCTATGCTCTACTATGTTTGCTATGTCGTTTATTGTATGCTATACTGCCATTTCTACCCTCTACCCCTGCCTCCTATTGCTGTCCCTAGCCTGCCCCTCTGCTCTCTGGCCCATATTCCACCCAGCCCTCAACCCTGCTCTTTCCCATGCAATTCTGGACCTGCACATGTGCATATGGTGGGTGCATAGGTCATGTTGTGCAGCTGTCAATTAGGTCCCAACTCCAGAAATGCCTCCACCCTTTGCCTGCTGTGCTCCCCCCATCAGTCAT
Organism: Ambystoma mexicanum; assembly: GCF_040938575.1. Taxonomy (NCBI): domain Eukaryota; kingdom Metazoa; phylum Chordata; class Amphibia; order Caudata; family Ambystomatidae; genus Ambystoma; species Ambystoma mexicanum. The sequence goes on from NC_090929.1 coordinate 1,550,397,746, forward strand.
GTAATTGATAGGTGTGCCACCTTGGCAGTGCTGAATTCGCTCCTTTACCGCTCAATTATGACCTTTATCCTCTTGATTGTGCATTCTTTATTTATTTATCCATGATTTTATTAAGTTCCATTTGGAGAGTTGTCTTCCTATTCAGAACTTGTATCTGTGTTATCAATTTGTTTATTTTGGTTAGGTATTGATTCTTAAATTGCACTTTGCCATTTCTAAACTATTCATCCATGTTTGTTGAGGCCTCTCTAAAATGTGTGAAGTCAGCTAGTGTCCTGGGAATGTCTTTCCAGGTATTTGTGTTGTGTTGATAATGCTGTGTTACAGGTTTGTGGTACTCCACCCATTTTCACGGTTGTTGCACCTTATTTCATTTGTCTGTTGTTTTGACCCACAGAGATTTATAAGTGTTGTTCGTGGATAACGGAGGATCTAGAATTTGATTGAAAAGGGAAGGGGCTTTGAAGGAGGAGAAGTCGGGTAGAGTGGTTTGGGCACTCTCTAATACAGTTAGGCTTCAGACCCCTCATTTAACCATCCTCGGCCTCCCTGGGCCTGCTCTACACGACACCCTGGACAGGCCCAAACCCGTTCTGCTAATTATCTACAAGTTTAGCATTAGCCCCATATATTGGAGATATCAAAAGGGGTTTCTGCAAATACCGCTTATTCATAATACAACACGATGTCCACGCAGGACTGAGTCACAAGGTCACATATTAGTGTTTGTCTATGATATACTATATAAACTGGAACTCGAGGGGGGGGGGGGCGCTGGAGAGAGCTCTGTGTGCTGACTGCCCAAACACGTGCATGCTGCATGCTGTTTTTCCCTTCTGATAACTCTGTATGCTGTGTATTTGCCATATAAATACATGAAACCTGATTTACCACCCAGCTGTCTGCTCTCCTTATTTGTTACAAACTGAGGCTGGCTGAGAGGGCCTTATCCTGGCCACCTCAGAAATGGTGCCATGACTTCTGTTCAGGACTGCGTAGGATTTTATTTCTGGGGGCTGCCATCGACCACCACCATCGCCGGCCGGCTACATTAGGTCCTCATCATACTGAAGGTGCTGTTAAGAAGCATTGGCACACAAACAATACACAGAGACCAGTAGCTATAGTTCATCCAAATTGCAGAGGAATGCGTGTACAGAGCAAAATTAGAGCAGTAACTAAGGATTCAATAGTCACTCTGTGAGGATAGTAAAATATCTTATATTTAATTCAAAAATATTTGATCATTATTAAAAAAAAGTATCAAATATCAAGAACCACATTTACAAGTGTAGGTCACACTTGGTAGAGAATACCTTACACTAATGTGGTGACAAGAGACGCGCCAATTAACAAAGGACATGCAATCAAAACATTCATCATGCTCAAAATTAATGGGAACAGCATGAAACACAAGACATTACAATTACGCAACATATATACAGTAAAACATCTAAGAAAATATATAATACAAAATGAAGGAGCAATATTAATAAAGCGCAAAGTGACCCGACATGTTTCGGAACTACTGACGAAAGGACTGAAGGTTAGTGCCTCATTCAGCATTGCAAGTATAATTAGTTACTTTACATTTAGTTAATATTTTACTAAGGTCAGCCTTTTGTGTTACCTTGTAGGCACATATCCATGCCCCAAGTAGTTGCCAAAAGAATGAGGAACTAAATGCTGCAAAGCCCTGAAGATGGATTTCTGAAGAATCTGAAATGTGTTGGCAATCATTATCAATAGTGGAGCCCATTAGGATGATTACAATTGTTTTTATATTTGAAATTGGACGTTCTGAAACAATATTGTGTGAATTTTGTAACACAAATCATCATTGTACTATCCAAATGAACATTGGCATGTATTATATTCTCACTACTAAAGTCATTTCATTTCATGAAATTTGTTGGTAACAATATACTCTAAAAACTCAATTAAGTCTTAAGGTATTATTTTGACTGTGAGAATCTCTCATTCACCGGTTGTGGGTGAACATATTGGTTTAACACATTACATTACAAACATAACAGTTAGGCACGGTTGTTAGACCTGGCACCTCTACGTTTAGGAAGCAATTAGAGATGTTAAGTCCCTTGGGAGTGCATATATGGGGGCTACCGGTTGGTAACAACAGGTCTTGTTCTCGTATTTCTCTTCTGTCTCGTGTGGCCTTGAGACACTTCCCCTACCGCATCTGAAATAAACAGAAATGCCAACAAACCGACTAAACATATATATGGACAATTGAATAGCTTGAATATTTGAATATTATCTTTACAAAGTTGTGCCCGCCGACCCAAGTTTTTGTTTCCCGACATGTTTCTTTCCCATATACACACCATTATATATCATTGGAGGGTAATTCTTCAGGGGTTTGGTGCTAAGTAGCAGAGTCTCTGCCGTGCATTCTGAGCAATACATATTGTTCTGTCCAAATATGTGATGCTCTGCAATAAAGACAAAGAATAAATAAAGGCAACTTGTTAGTGCTTGCTCATAGGATGATGGTTAATCATTACCAATAGAGATACATTGAATTGGGCGTGTTAATCGCTCACATCATCTCTTGACCGACTTACCAATGGTAACAGTTAACACTGGTAGTGGAAACATAGGAGTGTCAATTCGCCAGACCAGCTTCTCCCGACAGGGGTGTAAAGCGAAAGACCAGTAATTAGTGACAAGAAGCATTGGCACAGCTCTTATCTGCAAAGATGCCAAACTCAGTGGTGTGATTGAGAAGTGGCCACCAGAAAATCTCTGTCGCAGAGCATGACTGTGAACCTGTTTTGATTTTCCTCAGACAGAGTTGTAGATATCAACCTTCCGCGTATGGCACTGTGTTTTCTCTGCACTGCATGTTATTTTAACTAAAGTTGTTTTGTAATGTTGTATATGCTCTTTCTCTCGCTCCTTACATGCTATGATGTTTTGTATTGAATATTTGTATGTGATAGCAGCACAGCAGATAGTTTGAGCTCTGTCGAGCATATTCATTGTGTTTGTCTAAAGTTGTCTGTTGTGGGCTTCTAGTTGGTAGATGCTGGCTTTGGTGTAGAGATAACATTTAATAAACAAGATTGAGTGCAGGAAGCTATCTTGCGCGTAAGGATTTTTTTTTTTTTTTTTGTATTAGCCATTTACTGAGAGATACATATTATTAAAAGTGTGTGTACAGTTAATGGCAGACAAATAGAGAAACAGATGGTGTCCCATAGTGTCCCATAGTATAGCAGAGCAGTGCCCGTGCATTTGCCCATTACCCCCCCTTCCCTGTATCAGGGCAGCGTAATCTGAATGTGGAAAACACAGGCACATCTCAACATTGAAGCCAAATGTTAAATGTTCAGTGCTTAATGTTTTCGCAAATGTTCTCGACAAACATAACACCATAATAAAGTCAAGCTGTGGACTACAGAAAGCAGGAGAGGTGTAGTTTTATTAAAGGGCCTTTTTGACGAACAACTGATCTATTGTGTAATGTATATTGTGTAATGTAATTCCTGTCTATTTGTCATGTTCTGGGTAAGAATGAAGGAAGTGTTGTTGTATATACTACTGGTAAATTTGGTATGGCTTGTTGCACTGGCTGTTTGGATTATACATTTGTCATGTTAGGTTTAACTGTTTATGTTGCAGTTCGTTTTGCTGTTCGCACTTTTTGGAGACAATGTTTAGATACTGATTGCATTTCCTTGTGATTTAGGAAAGGGGCTATGTGCTGTCATGGTTGATTTCTGGTTTTGGAACTAGTGGGAAAAGAGGCTGTCTCCTAGTTAAGTGGATTGAGAGTCACTGCACTGGGTGGCTATTAAGGGTATTTTCTCAGATTGATTTGTGTGCATTCCTGTGGGCTGCCATTTCCAGGATTGCAGCTGACAGGATTTGTCTTCTTATGTTCTTTCTCTCTCCATTGTCGTATTTATGTTTTTCCGTTCACAGTCTATTGCTGGTGTTTACAAAAACAGGGGACAAGTTGTTGCCCCCAGATTGAGGGAGCTGGCAATCCATTACCATCACAGTTACCAGAATTTCGGGGTTGTATCATTGGACAGGATTGTGCACAGATTTCTATGCATATGTCCTTCTCTGGTTATTAGGAGTTCTGTGTCTTTGTTCTGTGTCAGCACGCTGTCACTGTTTTATTTCAGTGGTGCACAGCTGATTGATTGACTGTGTGATTATTCTCTGTCACCAAGTTAGTTTTGGCTTTCTTCACACCATGGTTTACATTTGCCACGCAATCAATGGGTCAACGTGGTATGCCATTACCATACATATCCTTTGCCTATGCCAGATGTCTTTAAATTGCTGTCTTCAGGCCCGCCTTGTTAAGGAATTGCCATATTCCCTTGGGGTTACTTGTAATTGTCATTTCTTTGGTGAATTGACTTTGGGTTTTATCACTTGATTAATGGTAGGTTTTGTGCATGCACTGTTCATGCTAGAGCCAACTTAGTACCACAGAAATAATTACATGCTTGTTTTCCAGACACAGATAGGCCTTGATTGACATTCTCTACCTTCAACCCCTGAGTGCCCATCTCTGACTATACCTCTGACTCTGCCCTCAGCAACATCCATCTTTCCATCACCAGCACTCTTGATATCCTTGCCCCAGTCAGAGGGATCAGTCTGAAACCTGCCTCAAAGCATAACCATTGGTCCAACACCAAACTTGCAGACCTTGAAACAAAAGTGCAGGGCAGCAGAACGGAAGTGGCTAACCACAGGCTCATCCTCTGACAAATTGGCCTGCTGCCTGCTCCAAATGCGGACTCGCCACCTGTACAAAGAAAAGAGCCCACATTCAGGGACGAGTCTCTGGCGCATCCAATAACTTGGCTAAACTTTTCAAAATCAGCAGAGAACTATCCAACCCCTCTGCAAGTTCCTCCTCCCCTTCTCCTTTGTAGACCCTTTGCAATGCACTGGCCTCACACTTTGCTACTAAAACTCAGGACATTCTGACTACCCTTTCTACACTCCCTCACAACCCATCAAACACCCCTCTGCCCAGAGCCCCATCCCCCTCCTTCCTCCTTTTCCTCCTCTCTCATGTCATACCTGAGGAAGTTTCTAGAGTTGTCCGCTACATGAAGGTTTCTTCTAAACAGGTTTCCCCTTGCTCATCCAGGACCAGCAAAGAGAACATACTATCTCTTGCCCCTGCTATCGCTGATTATTGCAATCACTCTTTTGTCATTGGATTTTTCCCCTCCCACCTTAAGCACTCCCTTGTGTGTCCACTCCTGAAAAATACCTGTGACCCTACCTTCCCTGCCAGCTATCGCCCTATTTCCAATAACCCATTCCTGGGGAAGGTATTTGAGAAGCTGGCCTTGCTCCAACTTAACTTTCACACTGAACTTGTTGGTGGCCTCCACGACCATCAATCTGGATTCCGTGCATCCAGAGGCACGGAAACTGCTCTTCTGAACACCCATGAAGAACTGCTTGCTTCTCTGAACAACTCCCCAGCTGTCATCATTCTTCTCAATTTTTCCTCTGCATTTGAAACAGTTAACCATTCCATCCTCATACAAAGGCTCCACGATACACGTGTCACGGATGGGCAATGGATTGGCGGTCCTCCTTTCTCACTAGCCGCTCTTCCCAAGTCATCCTGGGCCCCTTCTCCTCCCCTACTTCCATCTCATCCTGTGGTGTCCCCCAGGCTCTTTACTCTCCCCCTGGCTCTTTACATCTACCTTGCTCCCTTCCACACCTCAACTCCACCTTCTCCTCCAACTTCCAGTGTTGCACAGATTACACAGAGCTTGTATTCAGACTCTCTGCACATCCTTTTGCACCATCCTTCATCCCTGATTGCCTATCTACAATTATCTCTGCCTCAACGCCTGTAAAACTGAAATCCTTCCCATTGTGACCCCTGCTCCATCCTTCTTCCTCTCACTCTAGCCTTCGTCATACTTCGCGCTTTACCTTAAACCATCACTTACCTGCTGTCAAACATTGCGGTAGTATCCATCTTCCATCCACCACATCTCGCGCCTCACAGCTGCATTGAGGCCGCTTTTCCATCTAAGGGAAGAAAACAGAAGAGAGACATTATTGTGGGCATAAATAGGAGAAACATATGTAGACATTAAACAGAATGAACAGCATCACAAGAGCTCAAGAAAGACTTACCAATCATATGGAGAAGGGTTTATAGACATAATTTCGAAATCAAAAATTTCGAAAGTCAAAAAGTCGAAAAAAAAATGTCGAAAAAAATAATGTCGAATTTATTTTTTATGACGTTTTTTTTTCGAAATGGGGGGGTTCCCCCCCAACCCCCGTTTTTCTTTTTTTTTTTGTTTTTACCTATTTTTTTTATATAAACTAGAGCCCAAAAAAAAATATCGAAAAAAAAAATAATTCGACATTTTTTTTTTCGACATTTTTGATTCGACTTTTTTGACATTCGAAATTTTGTTTTCGATATTATGACTGGACACCATGGAGAAGCATAGCTGGACTGGACTAATCCTTATCAGGGATCAGTGAAGGAACTAGATCCCATTAGACACGCCCCTGCCAGAAGTAGCAGGACGGAGAGCTTATCTTCCATAATTCACAGGTGAGCTTTATGGGCCGACTTATGCTCACAGAAACTGTACTTTGGGCTGGAGGTTTTGAGAGGTACAACAATCACAGATTGGCGCCCTCACACACTGTTATCTCCACGCAGGAGCAGTATCACCACGTACCACCGCTCAGGGCTTTTCTACTGAGGGAGAGGCCTGAAGGGGGTGATTCAAGTTCAGGGAAGGCTGCAACCATGCCCCAACACCTCCACACAGAACAGGTGAGCGTAACAGAACGCAAAGCCTCTAATACTCTCTGCCTGGAAGTTATGGAAACTTCAGAAACAGATCAGTTAGCCCTCTTACTAGGGGAATTACGGGCTGAAGTACATGCTTCAAGACAGGAAACCAATACATTATGGAGGGATCTTATTGTAACTCCAGAAAGAACTGACGAATTGGCAAGACAAATGCTACAAGCACAAGCAGGACAGGTTCCACTGCCTGGAGTGACCCATTCTTCTCATTCTTCCACACCACAACAATCAACACCGGTTCAGGTGGTTCTTCCAGGAGCATCGCCTCTAGCCCCTCCCGAACGCTTCATTGGCGACCCAAACAAGTTCACTGTATTTATGAACCAATGTCACCTTAATTTTTTGTGCAGACCAGGAGCCTTTCCTGATGACCAAGCCAAAGTGGTGTTTGTACTCTTGTATTTAGGTGGTAGTGTGGCAGACTGATCTATACCATTGGTAAATCAAGATGACCCTTTACTCCGGAACTTTGGGAATTTCCAACATGAGATGGAGAAATTGTTTGCACGTTGTACTCAAGGACAAGCTCTGGACACCGAGGTGTTGTCACTCATACAAGGGAGTCAAGATCTATTAACCTATATTGCAACCTTCAATCTTCTCATAGCCCAGACCAACTGATCAGAAGAGATGAGGACTACACTCTTTTACCGAGGGTTACATGGAGAACTTAAGGATGTGTTGGCGCAAGTGGTGAATCCCCCTGAGAGGTGTGCAGACTACATAGACCTTACGGTGCAACTAGATCATAGGTTGCAGAATCGGAAAATGGATCGAGCTAGATCAGAGGGACGGTCAGTTTACGTATGACCTCGTGAGAACAGGACTAAACCACATGAACAGTCTGAGCCAATGCAAATTGGTGGATTATGAAGTCCCCTTACCAAAGCAGAAAGGGAAAAAAAGAAGACAACAACAGTTTTGCTTATATTGTGGACAAGCAGGTCACATTCTCTGTGACTGCACAATAAAACCACCCAAGAAAACAGTTGGGTCAACAGACAAAACTGATGAAGAAGAAGAAACGCCAATGCCCGGCAAGTGTAGGGGTCCGCTTGTCGAGCATGAAAAAGGAATCCGTAAAGACCTCACATCTATTTGTTCCAGTGCTTTTGGTGAATCACAAGCAACCACCAAAAATACATGCCTTGGAGGCATATATTGACTGTGGAGCTGTGGGTAACTACATTGACCAAGATTTGGTTCTCCGAATAGGCCTTCCTCTCTGACAGAAGCAGAAATCGGAAAACATCACTGTTGTGGATGGTTCTCAGCTATCATCCGGTCCGGTGACACAATACACTGAGAAATTCAAGCTTCTGTGTCAGGATGGGCCTCAAGAGGACATTACTTTCGATCTCATCAGTGCTCCTCAGTTCCAGATGATATTCGGAATGCCGTGGCTGGAGACCCACAATCCTAGGATCGACTGGCAAAAACGAGTTCTGTCATTTCCTCATGATTGTGCCAACACATGTTACAAAAAAGATGACACCATCTGAAACCGAAGAAAGGAATTGTGTTGCGCCTCATCAGCTCCTTATCACTTGAATACCAAGATTACCAGGATGTCTTCAGAAAATAGCAAGCCAACGTTCTGCCCCCGCACAGACCCTACGATTGTCAAATAGATCTTATACCCAGAGCCCAGATCCCTTGCAGCCGAATTTACGCTCTGACAGAACAGGAAAATCAGCATCTTAGAACTTACCTGGATCAGTACCTGGTGAACGGTTTCATTCGCCCGTCCAAGTCACCTGCCTCCTCACCCTTCTTCTTTGTGCCTAAAAAGGAGGGGGACTTAAGAACTTGCATCGACTATAGAGCCATCAATCAGATCACAGTAAAACATTGATTTCCTTTACCACTTATACCAGAGCTCCTGGACCAAGTGAAACATGCTCAAATCTACACAAAACTGGATTTAAGAGGAGCATACCATCTTGTAAGAGTAAAAGAGGGAGACGAGTGGAAAATGGCCTTCCACACGAAGTACGGCCTCTTGAATACCAGGTCATGCCCTTCGGGCTATGCAATGCCCCTGCGGCGTTCCAATTCTTTATGAATGATGTACTCTGTGAACTACTGGATGTTTGCGCTCTTGTTTACATTGACAACATTCTTATCTACTCAAATTCCATGGAAGAACATGTAGGCCATGTCCAGGCAGTCTTAGAGAACCTTCGACAACACTGATTGTATGGCAAGTTGGAAATGTTTTATTTCCATGTAACCAAGGTCTAGTTTCTCGGTTTCATGCTCACACCATAAGGCGTACATATGGATACACGAAAGGTGGATGCAATCCTCCAATGGCCCTCACCAACATCCACGAAAGGAGTGCAAAGCGTGCTCAGATTAGCCAACTTTTACCATTGGTTTATACCTGGTTTTTCACAAATTGTACATCCAATTACCTCCTTGTTAAAGAAAAATCAAAAGTTCCATTGGTTGACAGAAGCTGAAGAAGCCTTCCAGAAGTTGAAACTAGCATTCACTACAGCACAAGTCCTTCGACACCCACGACCAGACCTACCTTACATAGTTGAGACAGATGCTTCAAAAATAGCCATGGGAGCAGTATTGTCACAACGAGACCCTGAAACAGGACAACTACACCCTGTCGAATTCTGATCCCGCAAATTTTCAGCCCCGAGTTAAACTACGCAATCACAGATAAGGAATTACTGGCAATTAAAGCAGCATTCAAGGCCTGGAGACGATACCTTCTTGGGGCGAGACATACGGTCACTGTCATCACGGACCACCATAACTTGCAATACTTGAAAACCGCCAATGCACAATCCTCGCGTCAACTTTGTTGGGCTCTCTTTTTCGTGGAATAAGACTTTATTATCACTTATAAACCTGAAGTACGCAATGGGAAAGCAGCCACTCTATAATGCATGAGTGAAGAAAAAGAGGCTTTTACAGCATCCAACCCCATGGCCATAATTCCTGAGGAAAGGATTCAAACCAGAATAGCTGCTACCAAGTGTGGATGACCAAAGAACCAGTTTGCAATCCCGGATGGATCAATCAACACAACAGGAATGGCTGTTAAAAGGTGACCAGTACACCATCAAAGACAATCTATTGTATTTCCAAGGACGATTATATGTCCAAGACCAAGAACTGCAAAAGCAAATCATCACAAATTACCATGATTCATTAGTAGAAGGACACCCAGGAATAACCAAAACTCATGCTAAGGTAAAACAAAACTACTGGTGGCCAACCTGGCGAAAAGACATTGTCCAATTTATTGAAACCTGTGGTTTCTTTGCACAACACAAGTCTCAGAAACAGAACCCTGCTGGCTTACTACATCCCCTAACAGTACCGCCAGCACCTTGGCATATCCTGTTGTTGAACTTCATCACGGATCGTCCACCCTGCAATGGATGCAACACCATATTAGTCGTTGTGGATTTATTCTCCAAAATGGCCAATTTCATCCCTCTGAAGGGACTCCCAACTGCGTCAACTCTCGCTTCTGTGTTCCTAGAGCAAATTGTTCGATTGCATGGATTTCCATCAATATTAGTATCTGATCGCGGAACTCAATTTGTTTCTGCCTTTTGGAGAAAGTGTTGTACGATTACCAAAATCGATCTCCGCTTGTCCACAAGCCATCACCCTAACACTGATGGGCAAACTGAACGAACCAACCAAACATTAGAGCAATAGCTCAGGTTTATGTTGCAACAGTCCGAAGATTCTTGGGAAAATATACTCTGGATAGCTGAGTATGCATACAACAACTCAGTTCACACAAGCACAGGGCATACTCCATTCTACATTGTGCACGGAAGACATCCGAGGACATCAGTATTTGATCCACCCGATACCCTGGAAATGCCAGCCATAAAAACTTACATAAAACCATCACTCAGGTTCTTAAGGAGGCAACAGAGCATCTGACCAAGGCTAAGGAAAGACAAAAACTGTTTGCTGATCGACATCGGAAGGAAGCTCCTGCCTACCAGATTGGAGAAAAGGTGTGGTTAGCATCCAAATATATTACCCTGAAGCTGCCAAGAACTTTACACCCAAGATACCTGGGATACCTGGAATACTGCAGCACTTGTACTCTGTTGTGCTCAGCAGGAGAAACGCTTTCGCTTCTTGCGTGAGAACTCAGCATTGCGAGCCGTGAGGAGGCTCTTGCTGGTGCCTGTGCTTCCTGGAGGAGGCGGGCTTCTGCAAGTCACGTGACGTATCACGTGACCTCTTCGCCTACAAAACGCCGAGCCATCCGCCCGAGGGGCGAATACTGCAGCACTTGTACTCTGTTGTGCTCAGCAGGAGAAACGCTTTCGCTTCTTGCGTGAGAACTCAGCATTGCGAGCCGTGAGGAGGCTCTTGCTGGTGCCTGTGCTTCCTGGAGGAGGCGGGCTTCTGCAAGTCACGTGACGTATCACGTGACCTCTTCGCCTACAAAACGCTGAGCCATCCGCCCGAGGGGCGAATACTGCAGCACTTGTACTCTGTTGTGCTCAGCAGGAGAAACGCTTTCGCTTCTTGCGTGAGAACTCAGCATTGCGAGCCGTGAGGAGGCTCTTGCTGGTGCCTGTGCTTCCTGGAGGAGGCGGGCTTCTGCAAGTCACGTGACGTATCACGTGACCTCTTCGCCTACAAAACGCCGAGCCATCCACCCTCGCGGCGTTAAGCCCGTAGGAGACAAGCCCTTTGGCTGTTGTGCGGCTGTTTGGCGGTCTGAGGTGCACCCAAACAGGTATTTAACTAGCGCGCTTCCCGCGCACCTATACCAGCAAGCAACAAGTATAACAACCGCAATGAGACTGCGCAGCTCGCCTCTGGAAGAAGACATGGAAGCACAAGAGGGGTCCTATATAGAAGCAGAGTGCGCGCCAGGGAGGGGGGTATCCACAGTCCCTGAAGTAGACTCAGTAGACACACAGGAGACGCAAACCCTTACTGATGCACAACAAACTCCAGCGGAAAGGTTCCCAAATCTCAACATTCAAAAAATATGGAAAAGAGGGTTAGAGTACACTCTGACAACTGAAAAAATCCAGACAAGAATTAATGATCACTTCCCTAGGAAAAGGAACAAGAGCACCAATGACCTAGAGGGCTTTACTGACACTACCTGGCATCTACCATCACATAAATCCAATACCCAGGCCACAAGCACACCAATGGAGGTCTCAGAAGCAAATACCACCCCAACAAACAAAACTCAAGGTTCCAGGGCAATCTTACTGAGAAACCGCAGCCAACAAGAAGAGCCTTTGGCCATCTCACCGGAAGGCCCTCCATTGGCACCAGAAAACACATTGGCAGCCCTGAGCTATGTTTTAAACTCTCTGGTCTCAGTGTTCGAACTACTGAAAACAGAGGTGCAAATACAAGCAGGACATCTCTTGGAAATGTCGCAAGAAATTGCGAAAAATGAATCATCTATGGTCGCTTTAAACAATATCTTGAATAGTATCCTGATTCCAACTCTAAAGGAAACACAAACAGAGGGCATCAAACAGGGGCTAGACATCGCCCAAATTCAAAGCTTACTGAAGGAGGGGGCAAAAAATAACTTAACCACTCATAATCTCATAAAGGCAATCCCCTCGGAAATTCAAAAACTGCAAATACAGAACAAGACTCTAAACGAAGAAGGGTCAAAAGATCCCTTCGATGATACACCACTCTCAAATTCAATCTTGGAAGAATTTAGAAGGTTGGCAAATGTGGATATTGACTATATAGAAGTTCTTAACAACAGCCCTCATAAAACCCAAGAGGAGGAAGGAAAGAAAACCGATAGTACAAATCAAAATATCGAGGCCCCACAGATAACGAGAAGGAGGAAATGTCACAAAAGGGGAAAACAAAGAGAGACCACCTCTTCCCAACCTTCAGGGGAAACAAGGAAGAAACCCAAAAACCAGAAAAATAAGGCAAAAAAGAAAGCAGGGGTAAATTTATTCCTGAAAAACCTCTCTACTCCCACAGCTGAAAAGACAACTGATCCCATTGTCACTGCATCTCCAGCTACTAACCTTTTACAATCATCAAAAACACAGGAGGCCCTCGCAAGCAAGAGCGCCCCTGAGACAACCCAGGGCAAAAAGACGTGCTCAACGGGCAGAGAGAGTCCTAGCAAAACCAAGGTCCAAACATCAAACGCTGGGATGCAAACGGATCTCATATTTCCATTATCTGTAGCTCCCGTTAACCAAAAAAGCATACTGGCTTCTACAAACATCAAGATGGCTCCAATATTTTTAAAACAAAATTTAAATAAAGAACCAAGAAAGGAACCCGGTGGGGAGCCCAAGCAAGCATTGAGAAAAATGGCCCCTATTTTTCTGAAGCCGTCAGATAAAAAAGCTCCTGCATTACAAGAAAGAAACACACTTCCCGGGCCAGCCAGCAAAGAAGTGACATCACCAAGCCCCTTACTCAACGAAGGAATTTGCTGGAACGGGTCCGGGAAATTTATAAACCTGGAAAGGTATCCTCAAAATGGAGAAAGAGAGGGAAACGAACAAAAACAACAAATCCCCATAGCAAGAAACGAGGAATTAGCGGCATCAAACTTTACAACCCCAAGGTTGTGGCTTAGACTAGAGAATCAGAGTACAAGGATATCACTATGCAGATCCGTCCTACTGTCGGAAATCCAAAAGAACTATAATCTCTATCTTTTTGATTCAGAGGATATTGAATACTTAGCCTTCCCATTCAGGGAGGATAAATTCTTTGTGGAGATAGCCCTCACCTCAAGAAAGGCACAACAGGCGCTCATTAATAATAAAGACGACCTGGCTAAAGAAGGGCTTTGGGTATATGAATCAGAGGAAGAAGGAATGTATGGAAGTTACCGGTGGCATAACCAGACCGCAGAAGAACCTGCATCCACTGCTGAGGGCACTGCCGGAACTTATGGAGAGCCCCAAAGCAGTGTAACAAGCAGCCGCAGTTTAAAAGAAGACCTGATAACTAAACTCCCAGAAATCATCTCGCAAATCCTCCAGAAACTGGGCGAGGAACAGAACAGTCTTTAGTCAGAGAGGCCTTAGATTAGTCTCATGGAACACCAGAGGCCCAAGCTTTTTGAAGAAAAAGCAACTCAAAAACGACCTCTTAGAACGTAATGACATCTTATTATTTCAGGAAACATGGTTAGCTAATCCTATCGAGATAGAGGGCTTCACAGTGCAAAACCTCAGGGCCTCTCAAAAAGCCAAAGGTAGACCAGCAGGAGGAATGCTAATAGCAACTAAAAATTCCGCCATTAAAAACGTGGTCACGCTATGCAATAATCCAGTGGGCATTCAGGCCACTAAAGCAGAGATAAGACAGAATGACTGTCAGGCAAATCTCATTTTGGTAAATATCTACTGGAACCCAGCCATTTCCAAACTCCGAGACTTCATAGGAACTCTAAATGAGCTCTTCTCTAGGGTTAAGATGATCCACAAAGGAGCACAGATCATTGTAGCAGGAGACCTAAACACAGATCTCATCAGTGTAGGGAACAGGAAAAATAGCTCACCTAAATACAGTACTACACAGAAAGGCAAACAATGGCGGGACTTCTTCCAATCATGGGATCTGGACATGCTACCTATAGACGGCAGCAGTAAGGACAAAATCGGACCTACATGGCGGCAAGGAAGTTTGCAATCAACAATAGACTATATCTTCACCTCTTCTTCACTTTCCCTGCACCAACATCATCTCAACTTAGATTGGGAAGGGGGAAGTGACCATGCGAGGATGGAACTCTACTTTCCTGAAATTCAGAGTTCAGCAAACCCACGCTTTAGACAGGAACTGGAGGGCTTTAAAGGGAAATTGAAAGCACTCAAGTACAAACATGGGGGGGTAAACTTGAATGATCAGCTAGCAACCATTCATCCCTCAATAGTGGCCGAAAAGTGTCATCCAGAAAAATTCGGAAAATTCATATGGTCCACCTGCCGACCAAGCGAAGTACAAACAGTGGGGAAACAGACACATCTCCACCACTTCGACGAGGAAACCTTCAAAAGGAAAAGATGCCTGCGACAAACACTGCGAAGTATAAGACAGACCAGAGCAGAAGATCCTGTTGGCTGCATTCAAAAACTCAAAAAAACCAAACAAATCTATAGAAACTGGTCTAAGAATCACAAACATTTAAAAATACAAGAGGATGGGGAGAGAATGCTTTCGCTTCTTAGCACAAATAACTGCAGAAATTTTTGGGCAGTCCTAAATCAACTTGAAACTGGCCAAAACAGTGCTCTTTGCAACTTAGTGTCGGAATGCAAGTGGGTTGAACACCTGGCCAAGAACTTCGGAGCAACAGGCTCAAGAGACATTAATATCAGCAACATCACCTGGTCTCTGGATTTTACCGTAGAAGACATTGAAGAATTAATTACATCATCCTCTACCTCGAAAGCCGCAGGGCCGAATGGCCTCACATACCAGGTGTTAAAAAATCAGCCAAAACTTTGGTCAAAACTGCTATACTATCTCTTTCAAGGAATAATGAGGGAAAAAACTTTTCCTCCATCGTGGAAGAATGCAGTGATGATCCCATTCTTCAAAGGGGGTGACAGGCTAAGTCCAAAATGCTATAGACCCATAGCTCTCTTGGATATAGACAGCAAAATATTCATGAGAATATTGATGAGGGAACTTTCCCTTTGGGTAGAATCAAACGAAATTCTCCCCCCGCACCAAACAGGTTTCAGGAAGGGTCTTTCTACCAGCCTTAATGGCCTTACACTGAACCTGTTAAGCGAAAGCTCGAATGAGAAAGAAGGCTCGCCGTTGTATGGGGCATGGGTAGATCTGTCCAGGGCATTTGACATGGTGGACAGATCACTCCTATGGCAGAAAATGAGCAAACGGGGAATTCCAGCTCCCCTGCTGGCTATGCTCGTTGAACTACATAAAAACACTACGATCAGAGTGAGGCTGGATGACGCCGGCAACCTCTCAGAAGCAATCCAGGTTCTAAAAGGGGTACGACAAGGTTGCTTGGGTGCACCTTTGCTTTTCAATCTTTTCCTCTCAGACATAGGAGACTTCTTGGCCTCGGCGTCGCTGATCTGTCCCAGGATCAACAGCAGAAGAATTCACTGGCTGGCCTATGCGGACGATCTCGTTCTCTTGGATGGATCACCATTAGGACTGCAACATCTCTTATCTAAACTCAATGAATACGCCAAGTTAAATGGCCTTAAAATAAACCCACTAAAATCTAAGGTCCTGGTTTTCAAACATCCAAGGAAAAAGGTAACATCAAGGATCTGGGTTTTGGATAATGAGGAAATTCCCAGAGTAGATGAGCTAACATACCTGGGATACGAAGTCTTAGCCCATCCAACTGTAAACAAGGCGAATTCATCCATTCACAACAAGACCTCGAAAATCATTGCGCAAATGAAAAACCTAAATGGAAAATTTTGTAAATTTTCACTGTTACCACTCAAGAAATTCTATGTAGGCAAAGTAGTTCCTGTCCTCCTCTACGGATTGGAGGCAAAACCTCTGCTGTGGAACTATGATTGGTACAAAATTGAGGGCCTTATTTGGAAATCCTCCATCAGGCTTCCAATGTGTACAGCGTCAGCTAGTCTGAGGTTCGAATTAGGCTTGACCTCACTGAGCTGCTACGCAGAGTGGAAACTCCTCTCACTATACCGTAATATAATCACAGCCAGTGAGGCCACCCTCTTTTTCGACATAAATCAACATCTAAAGAAAGCAAAATCAAAACAGCTATCGAGCCTAGAAAAGAAGATCGGACAGATTCTGCATAAGCTTGATTTAACAACAGAAACCCTGCTACAAAACCCTTTGAAAGTAAAAAAAAACCTAAAAATGGCTGACTGGATCGACACAATCACAAGAGTCAGAAACTTAAAACCACTGAACTATTTCCTGATTGTAGACAGGAAACTGGGAACCATGCCACGCTATCTGGAAAAATTCCCAGATCGTGAAACAAGAAACAGTTTTCTCAGACTACGTCTGAATTTAGCCCACACAGGAGAAATACTGGCTCAAAGAAACCAGGGAGAGAAGGCAATAAAATTCTGTGAAATCTGCAAAACTCCGAACCTCCAAACCTTGAAACACTTGCTATTGGAATGCGAAGGCACATGGGCCATAAGAGTGACTTTCCTGAGGAGATTCGTCAGCAGAGAAGAGAGCTTAATCCAAGATGCATTCTGGAACAGACTGATCTCCGGCCAGGAAATTATGCTCACTGCCGCGATAGTAAAAGTATCAGAGGAACTCACCATTTTAACAAAGCATCAAAAGATGACAC
Organism: Ambystoma mexicanum; assembly: GCF_040938575.1. NCBI lineage: Eukaryota > Metazoa > Chordata > Amphibia > Caudata > Ambystomatidae > Ambystoma > Ambystoma mexicanum. The sequence goes on from NC_090929.1 coordinate 1,550,414,902, forward strand.
AGTCTAATGAGCTGCCTGGTGGTCACTCATTGGCCCATCAGGATTTTTTAGCTACTCCCTGGCTTCCGAGAACCGTTAGTAATTTTATCTAAGGAAATGCACTATGCTTTTGTAAAGGTTTTCTTGTAAAACCAAAAACAAATAAATAAATTACCTGGGCCCCTATACTAGTTCATAATCAATCCTGTCGCCATGAATTTGGAGTTACCATCTCACATGAAAATTCACCCTGTATTTCATATCTCTCTCCTCAAACCCATGAAATCCAATACATGGCTTAGTTCTCCGCCAGAGCCCGAAGTAATAGATGGAGAACCAAAATATGAAGTCAATCCATCCTGGACTCCAAGGTGGTTTGATCAAAATTGTATTACCCAATTGATGGGAAAGGTTACTGACCTCAAGACCTCAAGACCGAACTTGGGAACCCAGTGAACACGTCCATGCTCTGCGTTTAATCAGACAGGTCCATAGCAATAATCCCACCAAACCAGGACCAGGAAGAGAACCACCCTTGAGATCGGCCTTGAGGGAGAGTGCTGTTATAGTCATGAAGTCAGGGGCACAGGCATGCAGGGGTCGCATGCACAGGCAACCTGGGTGGACACTGTCCCGGCCCCTTTGGCGCCAGGCTCTTGATCAAAAGTAAACAAGAACATCCATTTAACAACAAAAAGCTCTTATTATGGACATAGCACTTCAGATGCATTAACATTCCATCCATTAAGCAGGATGCATTAACCTTGAACATTCCATCCATTAAGCAACCCCAAGTGCATTCTTGGGTGTGGCTGCTAATGGATTGCCTTTGCACGTGCTCACTCTCTAGGAGTGGCAGGGTGTGGCTGGTAAACCGGCCCTAATGGGTGTGCCCACGATCTCAGCTATATAAGCTGCCCCGATCCTCAAGACAGACACTTTGTGTTATTCTGCACTTGCAAGCAGCGTAACGCTCACTGTCGCCTGAGGTCAGACTTACCATTGAATATCCTGCTTCCTGGACATCCTGCTTCCTGCCAGCATATTTACCAACTGGGGGAAGCTGGTCTAACCTGTACATCTCTTCGGCGAACCAAGTATTCATCTTTACACTTTCCGGAACGCCAAAATCTTCATCTTGGCACCGCAGCACGACACGCTCCATCGTCGACAACAGCGCCTGCAAGGAAAAACAGAAGACAACGTTAGACATCGAAAAAACTGTCAGTTTAAGGTTGTACTTCGCCATACTTTGCACTTTTCCTTAAACCATCACTTATCTGCTGTCGAACATTGCAGTAGCATCCATCTTCCATCCGGCCGTGTCTCGCATCTCACAGCTGCATTGAGGCCGCATTTCCATCTAAGGGAACAAAACAGGAGAGAGACATTATTGTAGGCATGAATAGGAGCAACATATAAAGACATTAAACAGAATGAACAGCATCACAAGAGCTCAAGAAAGACTTACCAATCAGAAGGAGAAGCACAGTCACAGCTGGACTGGATTAATCCTTATCAGGGATCAGTGAAGGAACTAGATCCCATTTGACGCGCCCCTGCCAGAAGTAGCAGGATGGAGAGCTTATCTTCCATAATTCACAGGTGAGCTTTATGGGCCGCTGTATGCTCACAGATACCGTACTTTGGGGTGAAGGGTTTGGGAGGTACAAAAATCACAGCGTGGCGCACTCACACACTGTTATCTCCATGCAGGAGCAGTGTCACCACGTACCACCGCTCACAGCTGTTCTACTAAGGAAGAAGCCTGAAGGGGGTGATTCAAGTTCAGGGAGGGCTGCAACCGTGCCCCAACACCTCTGCAGAGATCAGGTGAGCGTAACAAAAGGCTGTCTGGGCCAAGGGACCACACCATCTTCAACTGTATCTCCCCAAGTACTCTGCCTGTGGACCACTTTGCTCCTCTGGCACCAACTCTTTGTGTAAAGCGTTTTGCTGAACAGAGGAAGCAGGGGTCAGCTCACTTTTCTTTGAGGGCAATCTCCATTGGAATAGCCTCAACCTGTCCCTGAGCAGGATCTTCTCAAATTCAGGAAGGTCCTTAAGACTTTCCTTTTTTCCTCCTCCTTTCCTCCTTCTCTCTTCTGCTAATCCCACAGTTGCCAAATCAGTGTCCTTGGCCCTTATGCATCTTCGGGGCCTTGAGCTCCCACACCAATTCTTCCTAGCTCCTGTCCATCCACAGCACTTGCATCTGCATGCCCTCAGCTCTGCAGACTCACACTTACACCTCCCGTGGCCCAGGCTGTGTAGCACTCAACATCCCTATTATTACGTCCATTGCTCACACACGAGCTCAGACTCCCCAGCACTTACCCCCTCTTCCCTCTTCCTTTCTGCACTTGCACATTCTGAGTGCTCACAAGGTAAAGTAGGTTTGACCCTCTCCCAATTCCCCCTCTGCTCTTAATATTGTGTTGTAATGTTTGTCCCACCCTCCCTCCCTGCCCTTTGGGTGCTTTCAAACAGTCTATGCTAATTATATGAGCGCCTAACAAGCAAACAACACATAAATAAATAGATAAATAAATAAATCAATAAGAAAAGTGTTCCTGCTCAACTAAATTTGCGTGATTGGCATCCCACGTTCATTGCTTTACTTATCACAACACTCAGAGCCCTGCAGTCAATATCTATGTTCTTATTTCAGCTATAGAGGTGTAGTAAAGGGTATTTTGGCCATTTGAAAGCTAAGTGTCAAATGTTATGTCTGAGGTAAACTGGATATGATTCCTGTGGTCCTTCTTGTATATGAATGTATCTTTATATTCAGCAAACTCTATCAATACTTTCTTGCTCCTTTCCCCCTTTTGTGTACCACCTCTCATGCTTGTCTTTAAGCTGTCACCACCTGCAAATACCAATTGCCTGGAGGTTGTTTGCAATACCCCTCTTGATACGCAGTACCTGCTGGCCTACCTCCATTTGTGTCTCCCCAGCTCTTTTGGATTTCTAGACTTAGCTGTGGGCTCTGAGCTTTCCACAACACATCTTACTCCTGCAGTAGGGACAAATGACTTATTCATTTTTTTGATGTATGGGGCATTCAATAGTAAATATTTGGAGTCAAAAGTGGTTTCAGTGGCCAATGTAGCAGTTGTTTCAGGCGATCCACCTTGTTGTCTTGCACGAGGCTTTGGAACAAAGAAAGTGCAAGGTGTCTGATGGTCATTGGTGAGTTTATGTGCTTATATATTTGCATGGTACAAAGTGTCTATGGACAGATTGCGCGACAGTGAGACTAGATCACTTAAGAACTCTCAGTCTAGGTTGGAGAAAGAATTGGAGCAGTACAGGCCGCTCACACAAGCCAGCCAGCAAAAGAGTTGAGACACGAGCAAAACAGGCCTCTACCCAAGTGTTTCTCCAGACATCAGTAGAGATGCCTGTTTCAGAACACCTATGGTGCCACCTGTAGATATTTTAAAGGAACTCACACCATACTCGCCTCATCTAAGAGCATGCACACATCCTTTTCCAAACCCACCGTCACCAGCTATGCCAACACCAACTGTCACATTCCCACACACCCTCCCCTGCCTCAAACACAACCTGTCCTGCCTTCACTTCTGCCACAAGCGGCCTCTACTTACACGCCACTGTGCACCCGCTCTCAGCCAAGTAGTTTCCCACCTCAAGGTACATTAACTCCCTTGCCTACCCCCCCAAGCCTACAGGTGCATGTCTGACTCAATTTGCCAGAAATACATGGAGGACTGGCAAGCACTGTCCAACTCCTATGCTTTAAATCTAGGCTAGGATAACTTACGAGGCAGGATATTCATTTGTCACATTCATTCATGTCTGAGCCTCCCTCGCTACACAGTATAGATGCCTCCACATCCTCCACTGCGGCCACCACCATTATGCCTATGCATATCTTCCCTCAGACAAATACTGATGTGGAACCTATGAGAGCTTCACTGATTTATACCATATGGCACAGCAATTCCCCACATTGCCTGACAACCCCACGGATATCATGGACACAGTAATTGCCTGTTATGGTCCCACAATTGGAGACCTTAAACAACCTTAAACAACTCATATGGGCGGTCCTCAAAGACACTCCATACAAACAAATTATGGACAAACTGCAATGACCTGACACCCTGACGGAGGGGGAGGCTATTACTACAAATATTACCACACTTATCACCCTCCTCAAAGAGAAATACCTGATCAAACCTGACTGGTCAAAGATCGCCACATGCAAACAAAACCAGTCAGAATCTCCCTCTGGCTACCTGTCTAGTTTTACTGACTGTTTCACTAAATTCTCCGTTATTATGAAAGCTGGGGAACAAGCTAACCTGAATTTGTTTCTCATTTTGTAAATGGTCTCCTTCCCGATATTTCAAACAATATACAGAATGTGAAAATTGGGTGGCAGGCTGAATCTACTGAAAAAGCATTGCAAGCAGTACAACATTTCTTTGACAAACTCAAACGCCAGGAGCAAGATGGCTCTACACACCTGATGGCTTTGTAAATACAGCATGCACAACAAAAGACAGGCTCGGGGGCTGGGGATGCCTGGATACCGCCCGCCAAACCTATAACCAAAGAATCCCTCTGTCACAACAGACATTTGCACACTCATATTTGCCTGCACAACAACCCCTGCCAGGGCAACCTTTCTGCAGATATTTTAAGCAGACGGGCCATCTCATCCAGAAATGTCCTACCAAACCTTCCAGGCCAGAGCAATATGGTCCCACTACTCATCGCAATGATTTAATTCCTCCTAGCAGTTCTAATTGCTAGCATGCACCCACACAACCTGCCCCTCCACCACCTCCTCCTCCTAACAGGGGCTATCAGGACATTAAGATCTCCTATGGCCCACCATGACATCGCCAGAGGGTGCCAGCCGGACTGGTCTCTTTCTCAAATGTGACATTCAGGGGAAGAGAATGAACTGTCTGATTGATACTGGGGCCAGGCTCTCTATGCCGCGAGCGGCTGAATTTCCAAATGTAGATGTCTCAAATGAAATTGTCAATGCTGTTGCTATCCCATACCCAGTATCAGCTGGATTATCTCTTTCCATTGGGCCCATCACTGAACACAACGCCTTTCTGTTAAGCTCTTGCTCACCTACTAAGGTGCCATGCATTGATCTGCTATGCAAGATGCATTGTCCCAGTGATTGTTCTTGTGATGGTATTTATCTAGAGGTTCTGCAATCTAGGCAAGCTAAAGGTTAGTTTCTCCTCCTACATCCCACTCACGAGGAGCCTCCTACAGGGCCTCCTTTACTACTGACACCTACACAAGCTACACATGTATAACACCTTATAGACTCCGTGCCACTGGTCCTCTGGGCAGCACATGCCAATGAGGTAGGACACAATTTCTCTGCTAAATCTGTGTGCATCACTGTCAATCCAAAGATTCCTCTCCTGCATGTGCCACAGTACATACTATCCCCTCGAGCAGATGAAGGTATCAAGCCTGTCATCTCTTCCCTCATTGAACAGGGCATCCTCCACTACACCACTACCCTGTGCAATACTCTGGTGCTGTCGATTGAGAAAAAGGGCACAGGCACATTCTTTTTTGCACACAATCTGTGTGCACTTAACAAGGCTGCGATACCCTTGCATCTGGTGATCCCGGACCCCCTGACCATAACCTCTTGTGTCCAAGGCCACACACAATTTTCACTTGCATTGATCTTTCCTGTGTGTCATCTCTGTCCCCATCCCCATGACTCTCAGTATCTCTTTGCATTCATATACATGGGATGTCAGCTCACCAACCGATGGGCTTTGTGGACTCTGCATCCTTCTTCTCCCGGATTCTGCAGGAAGACCTCCAGGATGTCACTTTTCCAGGGGGAGGAGGGGTGGGGGCACTATGATCCAATACATGGATGACCTGCTATTAGCATCACCTTGCTTTCAGGACTCTCCAAAGTGCTCCTCACTGCCTTGGCAGAAAGAGGTCACAAAGTGAAGAAAGTGAAATTGCAGCTATGCCTACACACAGTTCGCTACCTAGGACATGACATTTCCCACAGAGCTAGGTACCTTGCCCCCAATAAAGTGTCCTGCATCTTACAGTGTCCTGTGCCTGCCACTATAAGGCAGCTGTGCTCCTTTTTGGGAATGAGCAATTTTTGTCACCCCTGGATCCTTGATTATGCATGCATAGTTGCACCTATGCAGGTGATCCTACATGACTCCCAGCCGGACAAGCTCACATGATCTCTTGATGCTTCAACCGCCTTCGCCAAGGTCAAGGCAGCCATCTCCATTGCTCCGGCTGCCGTTCTTCCTGGCTTAGGTAAATGATTCACCCTGTTCTGTGATGAGAATGATGGTACGCCTTAGGCATACTCACTCAGAAACATGGGTACCTACAACTGTCTGTAGCATACTTTAGCTCACAGTTAGACCCTGTGGCTTCTGCATTTCTCAAATATCTCCGAGAGGTAGCTGCTGCTGCCCTTTTCATTACAAAAGCTGACAACAATGCCGTAGCACATGATGTAAACATAGCAGTACCACACTTTGTATTACCACTCCTCCTTAGGGGTAAAACACAACACCTATCGGCTGCACGTCTCACCAAACATGAAAAACTGCTCCTCTCTGCCACCATCACTCTCATCAGATACACCTCACTCAACACTGCCTCCCTCCTGCCTACACCAGATATAGGTCATCCGCACAACTGCCTGGCAGCAGTTGACGTTCTACCATCACCAAGAACTGACCTCATGGATATCCCCCTCCCCAATGCAGACCTCATTATCTTTGTTGACGGGTCTTGTCTCAGAAATTCAACAGGTAGTATACAGGCAGGTTTTGATGTGTGCACCTCTTTTGAAGTATTAGAAGCTTTTTAGCTTCCATCAGTACAATCAGCACAAGTTGCTGAACTCATTGCCCTAACACAATGCACAGTCACGATATACACAGATTCTCAATATGCCTTTGGTATTTCACATGACTATGGGACCCTTTAGAAAGGGAGATGTTGCCTAACTGTACAAGGTACTCCCATTCTCAATGCACCCTATGTTGAAGCTCTGCGTGATGGCTGATGGCCATGCAAAAAATGCAGCCCTCCATGACCCTCTGGCTCCAGATGATGTGCCACTGTTTATCCTCTCAGTGTAGGACCCCCTAGCATCTTGTTCCGTCCTGGTGGACCTCCAAGACGTGACCCACAGGCTGAGGAACAGGGCTGGGAAAAGCATGAATGTGTTTGTTGCTCTGATCGCCTATAGCGTGATAACACATGCCAGTTAGTGGCCCCACTAGCACTCCTACCATACCATACTTGCCAACCCTACCGATTTAGGTGGTAGGATACCGCTTTTTAAGCAGTCCTACCGCCTACCGATTTATTGGCACCAAATACCGATTTTTTTAGTAAACAAAAAAAAGAAAAAAAAAAAAATTTTTTTTTTTGAACATTTTTTCTTTTTTGCCCACGCCAGCTCGGGGGAGTCTTTCAAGGGTTCCCCGAGCTGGCGTAGCGGGAGAAGGCGCAACATGCAGGCTTTTGATGTCAAAGGCACCCACGGCGGTGGGCTAAATGTGCCCCTCTGCCGCGGGTGCCTTTGACAAAAGGCGCCATTAGCCCCCCCACCACGCCAGCTCGGGGGAGTCTTTCAAGGGATTCCCCGGGCTGGCGTAGCGGGAGAAGGCACAGCATGCAGGCTTTTGATGTCAAAGGCACCCACGGCGGTGGGCTAAATGCGCCCCTCCACCGCGGGTGCCTTTGACTAAAGGCGCCATTAGCCCCCCACCACGCCAGCTCAGGGGAGTCTTTCAAGGACTTCCCTGAGCTGGCGTAGCGGGAGAAGGCGCTGCATGCAGGCTTTTGATGTAAAAGGCGCCCACGGCGGTGGGCTAAATGTGCCCCTCCGCCATGGGTGCCTTTGACAAAAGGCACCATTGGCCCCCCACCACGGCAGCTCGGGGGAGTCTTTCAAGGGATTCCCCGGGCTGGCGTAGCGGGAGAAGGCGCAGCATGCAGGCTTTTGATGTAGAAGGCACCCATGGCGGTGGGCTAAATGCGCCCCTCCGCCGTGGGTGCCTTTGACAAAAGGCGCCATTAGCACCCCACCACGCTAGCTCGGGGGAGTCTTTCAAGGGGTTCCCCGAGCTGGCGTAGCAGGAGAAGGCGCAGCATGCAGGCTTTTGATGTAAAAGGCGCCCATGGCGGAGGGCTAAGGGTGCCCCTCCGCCGCAGGTGCCTTTCACAAAAGGCGCCATTAGCCCCCCACCACGCCAATTCGGGGGAGTCTTTCAAGGGCTCCCCCGAGCTGGCGTGGTGGCAGAAGGCGTGGCAGGCACCTCATTGTCATTGAATGCACCCACGGCGGCGGGCTCATTTAATGACAATGGGCTGCTGACGTGCCCTATTCCTATCCTTACCTCCTCGCCTGACTATTTTTGAAACTTTAAGATTCCTACAGATTTTTGGTCACAGAATGTTGGCATGTATGCCATACATCGCACGTCGTATCGGGTTACTAGTCACATTTTTTGGGGCAAGCTGAGAAACGGGATTGGACCCGTTTCTCAACTCAAGAAAAAGAAAATGCTGCCAGGGATCAGGGAGATGTCCATGGCGGGCATTAAAAAAATAGAAAAATGTAAACAAACAAAATGGGTGCCATGGAACGGGAGAAGGTACTACACATGTTCCCTTCCCATGGCAGCCAGGGGAGAAAGGAAAAGATCTCTGTGGACTGTGCTCTCCTAACGGAGCCACTCTGGTGAGTCTTTCCCGTCCAGGTAACTATCCAGTGAGTGCCTATCATATCCTCTGCAACAATTTGATTGTTTTGTTCCACGCCGGGTACAAATATGCTAACATCTTCAAACTGCCCAAACAGTTACACTTAAACTGCACGTAAAGTTACACGTCTACATAATACACAGAATATTTAGCTTTCCTCATATTACCACGCATCGCTGTTGTTATATAAATGTTGCATGCCTCCCCCCTTTCCATGTGAAAATGATGTTGAGGCTTGCTAACATGTGGGTGCACTTTAAAATATGCGTACAATAACTTGCATTAGAATTCTGCAGGTTTTTAGTGAGGGAAGCTCTGTTATTGATTCATCAATCACCGAATTTCAGTTCAGCCACCCATACTGAGAGAATGGTTTTAGGCTTTCATTAAACAGATATCATTTCCCTTTTCCTTTCACTTTGCAGATTAGTTCCCACTGGCACAAGATTCTATTTAAGTACTATGTATTCAAGAGTGAGAGGTTGCATGACATTTACATCTGCATCATTTTCTAGGCGAATGGAAATGGCACGATTGAAGTTACTTGAATTTTGGAAAGTAGTTTAAGTAGCTACAGCCTTTACTGAAAATGCATTAACAAACTCATCTTCAATAGTCTATGATATGAGGCCCTCAAACCATGGTCAAATGATGACTATATATGTGATAGCGCTTAGTGCACTTTTGAAATATCACGTATTAAATGCTACCCTGTTAGCAATGGGAAATGTTTTGTGTTACACAGTGCATAACACAGAGAAAGCATTTTTTAAAATTATTTAAATATTATTAATTATTTAAATATTAACACCCTCAGCCTTAAATACAATGAAATCAGGATGAACCTACATTTTATTTCTATATGCAGTCAAATACCACTAAGCTTTAAATATAATTGGATGCATGCATTGTGGCTGAACGGACACTCAGACACACCAAGCCAAGACAGAAGCTCCAGAACAAAGGAGTTTACTGGGACAATAGGAGACCCCCGAACGCCGAAGTAGCGGTAAGCTTCAACCAAATGATTCTCCCCTAAATGCCCTCCTGTACCATTCTCAAATAAGAGGAGATTCCAGAACAGCACAGGGTAGCCAACATGAACATATAATAACATCTCCCCTCGTAAAGAGTGAGTGAAGGGAGGGAATGAAGGGAGGAGGTGGGGAGAGGGAGGGAGGACAGGGAAAGAGAACAGGGAGCTTTGGCAGCAAAAGATACAGTTGAATAGAACATAAAGTCATCTCTGATGTTGGCATGATTTTTCTCTACTGATCAGGCAGCCCAGAACAAGGTCACAGGAAAGGATACAGTTCAATAGTACACAAAGTAATTTCTGATGTCAGGTAGAAATGTTCTCTTCCGAGCAGACAGCCACGAACAACTGTCTTGCTCTCCCTCCTTCAGGAGCAGTATCATATCCCCTTCACATTGTATCTTTTCAAGGGGTACAACAGCATGGGCTCAAACAATGTCATCAAAGGACCAAACTTTTCCATCCTACAGAATCACAATCTTTCTTCCTACTCGCTGGATCTTCTGTGAGTTCTCGAATTCAGAACAACCTTTCATCACTTTCCGATGCTCCCGGAACCTGACCCAATCGCCTCCTTTGAATACAAGCTCACGGGTAGCCCTGACTTGGTCATGATAGTCCTTGTACAACTTCTGTTTCTCTAACCCTCTCATAAGAGTCTCTTCCATATCACCAATTTGACATTTTTCTTTGTCAACCATGAAGGACTCAACCTACTGCATGGCACTCTGCCCCTCATCATGACAAAACGTTAAATTTCGCTTGTGGAATGATGAGTCATCCTGAATGCACTCAGTGACTCCTTGAGGGTGTCTCTCCATGGTAATTAGTGTTCCACCTCCAAATGAATCATCCCTTTCATGAAACAAATAATGTGCTCACAAGACAGTTTGCCATGGGATGGTACAGTGACATGCACTTATGGATAATTCACAGTCCTTCAAAAATATTTGCATGCTTTCAGAAGTAAATTGCGCCCCATTTTCAGTAACCAATTCCTCTGGATCCGCCTCTCTGCTGAGCACTGCCTCTAAGAACTTCACAATTTTGGTGGCCGTCACACTTTCCTCCATGACACAACATTCCACCCATTTAGACGTGTAGTCTATAAGGACCGATATGTACACCTTACATGTCTCTAAACCCTCAAATGGTCCAGCTATATGCATGGCTAGCTTTTTCCACACTGACTCAGGAATTTCCATGACAGATGAGGTGCTATGTTAGTCTTTTTAGACTTGTCACTGACTGCAAAGGCAAAGGCAATGGTTATTTCTCTTCCCTCCTGGATCTTTTCAAGGACTGCCCCCAAACCTACGTTTCTGGCATCCACTGAGATTATACTGGTAGCTGCAGGACTGAACATCATAAGGGTTGGTGCCTTGATGACGTCTGTTCTTATGTCATCATATTATTTCTGGCACGGCTCTGACCATACAAATCTTACACACTTCTTCATGAGTGCTCTCATATGCTGGGTCCTTTCCATGAAACATGAAACAAACTTGGAATAATATTTGGCTAATCCCAAAAAGGACCTGAGTTGTTCCTTTCTGGTGGGAGCTGGGATACTCGTTATCATTTCGACAAGTTCTTTGTTTGGCATAATCCTTTTGATGTTAATAAAGTGTCCTAGATATGTGACATTGCGCACTTTGATCTTACACTTCTCAATTTTTAGAGTGAGGCCCTTCTCCCTGGACCCTTGTAAGAACCTCAGACGCTTTGTATCATGTTCCTTTTCTGTATGGGTGGGCATCAAAAGTAAACCCCTTCCAGACTTCCAAACAGTTGCTGCATAAGCCTCTGGAAGACTGCAGCAGCTGAAGCTAAGCCAAACAGCACTTGTATCTGTATGCCCACAGAGGTATAACAAAAGATGTTAAATGCCTTGACTCTTCATCCAAGACTACCTGATGGTAAGCAGATGATAAGTCCAATGCCATGAAAAACTTTGCAGGTTTCATCATTGTTAGCAGCTCATTGATGTTGGGAGGAGGGTGCCTGTCAACCCAAATGTTGGTACTGATGTCTCTGAGGTCCACACACATGCACATAGAACCATCACCTACCTGTACAATGATGATGGGAGACAACAAATCAGCGCACTCAATCGGCTCTATAATTTCTTGTCTGCAGAGCTTCTCCTTTTCTTTCTGCAACGCAGCCTTTGTACAAACTGGGATGTTCCTTACTTTATGTACAACTGCTTTTGCTCCTCTTCTCAGGACAATTTGGTGTTCAAATCTCTTAAGCTTCCCAATTCTGTTGCTGAACACTGAATGTTTCTATTTGAAAATGACCTCCCAATTCCCTAGCACCCCAGGGACTTGGTGCAAAGGGACTTTATCTAATTAAATTGGGGGGGGGGCGTGTGTACTCACTTTAGATCAGTCTTTCAAGGCATGAAACATGCAGAAGCAAGTATTCCAAAGGTTGCAAGTATTCCAAAGGTTCTCACTCAGTAAGCACCTCATGGTCCCTTCTATGATGTCAGAACTGCCTCAGGTCCTATACTCTCCAGGTTCTCTTGTGGACAGGACACATCACCTGGAACAGGATTCTTCATTGCTGTAGCCCTTAAATTGATTTCAAGCAGCTTCATCCATGCATTACTTCCTCAAAATACTCTATGCTACCCTTTATAATCAAAACAATCCTCACAATCTGTCATTGTGATACTGCATACTTTCATTGGTTAAACCATTCCATTGGATTGCCCAAAAGTCAGACAATGCCATTGAATACACACCATCAATCTTCAATCGTCACTGGATGCTCACATTTCTATATTTGTGATCAGCAAAAGTTGGGGTTCCCAAACTGTTCTTAATACTTGACAGGCTAAATTGTCTTTCTTTCTTAATTTAGGGTAGCAACGTGCAAACCCAATAAAACCTGTATTACTGTATTCTGCCATCTGGATATGCCACTAACATCTGGGTATGGGACATGAATGTATAGAATATTCATTCATATTTTATAAATATTAATGGTCTTTTGATCTATTAAATATAGTTGACAATCCGCATTTGGTGTCTATTTGAAGAGGATGTATTGAGCCTCAAAGTGCATCATTTGGCATAATTTCTTCTAGAGTACAGGCTGGCTTTATTTCCTTACTGATTTAAATTACACACTTGGGCCTTTTGCATTTTGGAGATGCAGTCCGTGATTTGTAATGAATGAAGCAGCATCTGTTGTCTCATCAATATTTTGAGTTTACATATATTTACATATATTGAGCCAGCCATATTTTTCAGTTAAGTAGGGATAGTTATCAGTTTTTCAGTGCTTTTGCTTTAAGAATCAAGTGACTGTTGAAAATGTTAATTATTAAACATGATGTATTCTTTTGGCACCTCTAGCTTTACAGTGAGACCGTCCGCATGCCATGTGTTAGGTATTGTACATTAAAAAAACAGGCACAAATTCTCTTGCTTTATCAGCAGAATCTTTCTCCAAATAGTTGACAGGAATGTGCTACACATGAAGAAACAGTGCAACATTTCAGCGCCTTGCATTTTGAATTCAGACAGTCTTCCTTTGCCTTTGATTCTCCCTACACTGAGCCAACTGCCTCACACTTGAAAGAAGCAGCAGAGTGCATACCTTTTCAGCATCAGTTGGTTTTAGGGGAACAATCTTGGGTTACATTTACTGTGACAGCACCTTTGCCAGACGATCACAGTCACGTCTCTAAAAATCAGCCTTTGAGCCATGACATGCACATGATTACCAAGTCCAGTATGTTGGAGAGCCATATCCAGTGCTTCAGTAGTACATTGGCAAAACAGAAGGATGATGGCTGGAAGGTTATGAATTAATCATAACCACGGGCAAAGCTCTGGGCAACCCTCCAGACCATCGTTTTTCAGCCTGCCAAGCCATTACAGAAGGGGAAAAACCATATGCAAATCAGGCTTGGTCCTACCGCAAAAGGGGCAGTCCAGCCCAAACTGCTAGGTCACATCCCTTCTGCACGAGACCACAAGTATCCCCAGACATGTTTCAGCCTTGCTGGGCGTCATCAGTGAGGAGTAGCTTGGGTCTCTAGGACTGGCAGACTCGGGACCCACGTCTGGGCATGCCCATCCCACTCGGGGTGACTTTGGCAAAACAGAAGGATGATGGCTGGAAGGTTTTGAATTAATCATAACCACGGGCAAAGCTCTGGGCAACCCTCCAGACCATCGTTTTTCAGCCTGCCAAGCCATTACAGATGGGGAAAAACCATATGCAAATCAGGCTTGGTCCTACCTCAAAAGGGGCAGTCCAGCCCGAACTGCTAGGTCACATCCTTTCTGCACAAGACCACAAGCATCCCCAGACATGTTTCAGCCTTGTTGGGTGTCATCAGTGAGGAGTAGCTGGGGTCTCAAGGCCCGGCAGACTCGGGACCCACGTCTGGGCATACCCGTCCCACTCGGGGTGACTTTGGCAAAACAGAAGGATGATGGCTGGAAGGTTTTGAATTAATCATAACCACAGGCAAAGCTCTGGGCAACCCTCCAGACCATCGTTTTTCAGCCTGCCAAGCCATTACAGAAGGGGAAAAACCATATGCAAATCAGGCTTGGTCCTACCCCAAAAGGGGCAGTCCAGCCCGAACTGCTAGGTCACATCCCTTCTGCACGAGACCACAAGCATCCCCAGACATGTTTCAGCCTTGTTGGGCGTCATCAGTGAGGAGTGGCTTGGGTCTCTAGGCATGGCAGACTTGGGACCCATGTCTGGACATACCCGTCCCACTCGGGGTGACTTTGGCAAAACAGAAGGATGATGGCTGGAAGGTTTTGAATTAATCATAACCACGGGCAAAGCTCTGGGCAATGGCGCAGACGGGCTAAAAAACAGTGGTGTGGAAGGTTGCTGTCATGCCTGCGACATGGGCGCATACGTTTGCGATCAATATGGACCTTATTTCCCATTTGCGAGACTTTGGTGCTTTTCTATTTTTCCCAACAAACTACACTTACCAAAATGCACTTGGCTATAACCATCTATTCCTGGCCATTCCTATGCGTCATCTTCGTAACTGCAATCCCCAGAAGCCCTAGGGATCTGCTCTGTTTCCACCAACTCAGGAACAAAGAGGGAGGTGGCCGATTGTCTGCATGTGTGCTGATCCAGGTGCGACCAATTAGCCTGCCTCTGTGCTGGGCAGGGCGGTATAAAAGCTGCTGCCTGCAGGGGCTCAGTCTCTTGCATTAGGAGTCTTTCCGGCACCTCTTTTGCTACGAGCTTCGGATCTTGTATGCGGTTCCTCCTTACTCCGGCTTTGGATCCAGTGCCCTGCTGGGCTCTCTACATTGCAGCCGATCACGCTCTGCTGCTTTCCAGCTCCTCCAGTGCCCTGCCGGGCTCTCTACATTGCAGCCGATCCCGCTCTGCTGCTTTCCAGCCTTCTCCAGTGCCCTGCCGGGCTCTCTACATTGCAGCCGATCTCGCTCTGCTGCTTTCCAGCCTCCTCCAGTGCCCTGCCGGGCTCTCTACATTGCAGCCGATCTCGCTCTGTTGCTTTCCAGCCTCCGCCTTTGCCCTTTTCTGCCTTGCAGCCTATCACGTTCAGCTGCTACCTTCCGCCATTGCCTTCCGGGCTTCTGCCTTGCAGCCGATCACGTTCAGCTGCTAACTTCCGCCATTGTCTTCCAGGCTTCTGCCTCGCAGCTGATCACGCTCCGCTGCCTTCAACTTACAGCCTTCGTCCGCTGGTCTTCCAATCTAGCAGCCCTTTAGAGTCCTCTGCAGCCTGCTACAGTCATCGACCCTGCTCCTCTGAACTTACTCCTTGCCGCCCGGTCCTTCTGGCTCCTTGCCGCACAGCCTGCTTCTCTCCGCTGCCAACAGCCCTTGTACTCCGGGTTTCCTACCTTGCAGCCGATCACGCTCCGCTGCTTGCTACCTACAGCCTTTGTCTGCTGGGTTTTCTGCCTAGCAGCCCTCTACAGTCCTCTGCAGCCTTCTACAGCCAGCGGCCCTGCCCCCCAGGGCTCACTCCTTGCTGCCCGGCCCTTCTGGGCTCCTTGCCGTGCATCCTGCTTTACTCCGCTGCCCTAAGCCCTTTCCCTCTGGGCTCCCTATCTTACAGCCCTGCTCCTGTGGGCTTACTCATTGCTTTCCTGCTCCTCTGAGCTCTCAACTTTGTTCTCTACAGTCCTTTGCTATCCAATCCTGTTATACGACTTTCCCTTCATTTCCTTCTGCTAGTTTCCTATCGACTTCCTTTTCCTGGATTTGTCTGTTAGTATCTTCTCTTGTACTGTTTGTAGACCCTTTTGTACAGAGCTTGTCTGTTGGTTTCCATCCGGCAACCTGTGCCCCTTCCCTTGTCTCGTTTCTACAGACACCCATAGCTGTTGTTCCAAGCCATGAGTAAACAGCGTGGGCCTCTGTTATAGCAAACTGTGCAGAAGGCTAGAGTTTTTCCTAAGGTCAGTGGAATACTCTTTTCCTATATCTGCATACACCCCTAGAGGGAATCCATTCTGTTGTACCTTATTCCTTGCTACACTTGCCTACTCTTCGTTCTCATTACTTTCTGCTGTGTGTATACTTATCTGTCCACCTTACTTCGGCACAACCACCCAAAACCCTTCCTGGGTGTCCTGTGCCTCTCTTTACAAGGTGCCATCCATGACAGTTGCCCAGAGCAATTGCCAGTGGTTTAGATTCATTCAAAACCTTCCACCCATCACTTTTGTGGTCAGTTTGTTTCTCCTTGTGAGAGAGGGTATGCCCAGATGTGGGTCCCTTGCTTGCTGCGCCACTGGGAACCAGGCTGCACCTCACTGAGGAGGTCCAACAAGGTCGAAACATGTCTGGGGTTGCTTGGTTTTCTGTGCAGAGGGGACCTGGCCTATCAGTTCGGTCTGGGCTGCTACCTTCGGTGGCGGCAGCTGCTGACTGATTTGCACATGGCTGGTCCCCTTTTGCAATGGTGCAGACGGGCTAAAAAACGGTGGTGTGGAAGTTTGCCCAGAGCAATTGCCAGTGGTTTAGATTCATTCGAAACCTTCCACCCATCACTTTTGTGGTCAGTCAGTAGTACATTACACATCAGGGACATTATATTCCATCCTCCCATCCACTGCTCCACCATATCTTAATCACAGTTGTATTGTTTCATAAAGCCTCAACCATCAACACCCACCCAGATTCAACATTCCTGCAGTTACCGACATTGATTGCATGAATCACTGATTGAACACCTGACCAAAAGTCTTGAGATTTACTTCCATTTACAAAGGGTTGAGCACAGCAGTCAACTCTGGCCACCTCAATTATTGGGGCCAAGTGGATTTTTTATCCTGGGTAGACAGGATTGCCCTATATGAAATGAGCAAGGCCGAACATTGGCAGATGCCAAACAAGAGGCTAGAGACCACAACTTGTAAGAGTTTATTTCAACCATTTAACAATATATGACATGAAGGCACTGAGGCAGTCAAACACTATATGCTAATGCATTTTTTTTCTCAGCATAATTATTCACTTTAGAGTAGATACATACTTAAAACTAGATACACATTGGGGGCGCTGTTGCGCACAAGAGAGAATGGTGGCTCTCGTGTAAGCTCCAGCAGACTCCAGGGCAGAAAAGCCAAAATAATTGCCATCCGAATACGGTTTTATGTGATTCTCGCACAGACCGTTCCACAACACCCCCTGATGGACCAGGTGAGGTTGGGCAGCGAAAGGTGAAGGAATCCCCGAGATACAGAGCTTACCGGAACTCCGGTGTGGTGGAAAGCGTGGGCCTGCGGGAGCCGTGGGCCGAGGGGAGGAGCCCAGCACTGGAACGGCGCGAGCGACAGCAACAGAACACACGGCTCATCAACATCTAGGGGGGAGTCGGGGGCGCTCCGAACACCGTAGAGCGCCTGCTGACCCCCACGGTCTCACTGCTGCTGCGGCCCGGGTGGAGGAGGGGCCGCTGGCGCTAGGGCCTGGCAGAGGAGAGGTAAGAGGAGCCCCGCTAGCTGCGCGTGTCACCCGGCCCACGCACAATTCATAGGCTGCACAGCGACCCTCGGATAGTCGGAATCCTCGGATGGGCGAGGCAGGCGGATGGATGACTGGGACTGGACACTGCTTGTAATACGAAGTGCGGTCGAGTGGGCGGGGGGCGCAGAGTAATACCGTTCCCCCTCCGCCTCCCCCATTGAGGGTACATTTAGCAATCCAACCCTGCCTGAGTACATAAAATACTAATTTCAATGGATCTGGTTGGCATATCCCAAGCCTCTTTAGAGCAATCACTGGCTTTGAACTGGCTTTGAACAGATAGGAAGCCGTCCAGCGCTAATAAAACGAGCCCAGTCCCTTGCCATCACCCGCAAGATGTGATAAGAGGACACATAGGAGGCTAACGTGCAAAGGAAGAAAACAAGGCGGATACCTGGGACCCCGGAGGGAGACAAGAGACTTGAATTGAGCCACATGACACCCAAGGATGGTAACGAAGGGCACGTGCTGGTGTACTAGTGCATCTAAGTTGCTGAAGCAAAGGGTTGGAGAGTGAATAGGTCGAACAAACCATATCATTCAAATGCGCTGAACCTTACCTTGGCACTTCCAGGCAAGACCACTGGAAGTTTAATCCTA
Source organism: Ambystoma mexicanum (assembly GCF_040938575.1). Classification (NCBI taxonomy): domain Eukaryota; kingdom Metazoa; phylum Chordata; class Amphibia; order Caudata; family Ambystomatidae; genus Ambystoma; species Ambystoma mexicanum. Next base: position 1,550,433,308 of record NC_090929.1, read on the forward strand.
TCAACAACAGACCACCCTCCAGATCACCGCAATAAGCATCGCACACCCCTACAAAGGTAGGGAGCGGGTGACCTGTAGTACCACAGAGACTAGTAAAGAAACTCAGACACTAATTGTGCTCCCGTGGGTGCATTAGGACCTCCTGGGGAAAGCAGGAACCCTGATATCTGATCTGCCTTGTCTCCACGCCTTACCCACCAGGTGCAGGATATTTGATGAGAGGGACTCCGGAGTAATTCTTTGGATACACCCCCCCCCGAGAAAGAACTTTGGCCCTAAAAAGAACAGAGGAACCATTGACAAATACACAATGATGCAGAAAGATACAGAGCTCGAGATGGATGAGGAAATTCCAGCACAGGAAAAAAAAACCTCCTCAGCATCGATGATGGACCCTCAGGCAATTTTCCTAGCCATGCAGCAGGGCTTCACAGCCCTTAATGAGAAATTGGACGGGATCACAGCAAATGTGGCCTCCATTAAAACACAGCTCGATAAAACAACATCCCGCATGACTGAGGCAGAAACGAGAATATCGGGCACGGAAGACGCACTGGAAACCTTAAAGAACACGGTTTCCACAATGGCAATAGAACTAGGGACGGTGAAGTCCAAATGTGAAGATTTAGAGGCGAGGTCAAGGCGGGACAACATCCGCATAATTGGAGTTCCAGAGGAAGCAATGAAAGGGTCAATGGAAAAGGCAGTGGAAGATCTCTTGCGCACACTACTGGGTGACCCGGGATGGTTGCCGATGTTCATAGTGGAACGGGCACACAGATCACTCACTCCAAAACCAAAGCCTGGGGCCTATCCCAGACCCATCATAGCTCGAATGTTAAACTACAGGGATAGAGATCTAATTCTGAGAACTGCCAGAGAGAAACAAGAGCTAATGTGGGAGGCCAACACCATACGCATCTACCCAGACTTTAGTTTGGTGGTGCAGCAAGAAAGGAAACTCTTTACAGGGGTCAAGAAACTGCTGCCAGAACGACAAGTGCAATATGCTATGCTTTATCCAGCCAGGCTCAAAATCCAGCATCAGAACAAATCATACTTCTTCACATTCCCCGAAGAGGCGGCGAACTTCGTTGAAACACATATCCCTCTAAACTCTGGACAAGCTCGAGCAGAAGGGAATCCGATTATCCCCATAGACATATAATAGCAAGCATGTTCAAGTCGATCGATGGAACAGCAATAGAAGAGGCCCCCCTCCTTGGAGGCCCACATTTGGGGCGTCCATAACCTTTATTACAAATTGTACGCTACCCCAAGGACGTCATGATGAGTGAGAGCAACATACTAAAACTGGACACAATATGCACACCCAATGTTGGCATGGGCACTGGAAATGCCGCAGCCCCCCCTGCAGCAGGTGCTTGTATTGTTGATGGGTGGGGTGGGAGGGAATCTTAACGGCACAGTTGAAGTTTGGGGAACTGTGAGGGAGGGGGGAAGGGTATGTTTGGAAATACTGGGGTTACGTTACGGAAAGTATGGCATTAAAACAAAAATCCCACAGGTTTTGAGCACGAAGATCATTCATCGCACAACTGAAAGACATTGGCACAGATACACTGGCATGTACCTCATAGATAATGGCTAAAGTGGGCAAAGATGACATTAATTTACTGAGCTGGAATGTAAGGGGCTTGGGATCCAACATCAAGAAGAGGAAGATACTAGCATATATCAATAGGCTGAACTCAAAGATAATCTTCCTGCAGAAAACTCATGCCGGTCCCAAACAGGGTGGGCAATTGATGCCAAACTGGGGGACACATCAATATTTCACAACATACTCCAGGGGGGCGAGAGGAGCTGCAATTTTGATACACAAGACATTGCCGTTTAAATGCATTAAAGCTGAGTGTGACCCTGAAGGAAGGTATGTGTTGCTCCATGGCAATCTATTCGATAGAGAAATAGTTTTTCTTAATATATATGGCCCAAATAATGACCTTCCAGAATTCTACTCCACAACTTTTGAAAAACTGGCGAGTTTCCCCGCGGCCGAGGTGATATGCGGCAGGGATTTTAATACTATCCTCGACGTGCACTTAGATCGCACATCAACACAAACTAGGGCATTGACAAGAGCAGCACAGAAAATACTTATACACATGGTAGATTTAAATCTAAAGGATGCATGGAGATTACTAAACCCCTCCAGGAGAGAATATACGTATTATTCTACAGTTCCTGACATGCACTCTAGAATAGATTTATGGATAATAAGTGGTGAAATTGAGGCATGGGTAACTGGTACCCACATCTACCCTAGAACATATTCAGATCACTAACTGATACAGCTAACACTGCAAATCCCTGGAAGTGTTATTGGCAGACCGCCATGGAGATTTAAACCCGCAGCACTGCGAGACCTGGTCTATAAAAATTCAATGGCGCAACATATACAAGAATATTTTGACATCAATGAAAACTCGGTCTCAAGTCAGGCAACGCTGTGGCAAGCATTTAAGGTATGCATAAGAGGTCAATCAATATCCACAGAATGTGGAATCCTTAAAGACATCAGGGGTAGACTAGCAAGACTAGAGACACAAATAACATCTCTGCAATTACAGTATGCACACACCCCATCACCACAACTTAGCTCAGAAATAAAGACCAAATTAGATGAATATATTGAAGCAGCGGATCAAGAGATTCGATACTTTGACAAACCAATAGCTGCACGCAGGTATGGGGAGGGTGAACGTCCAGGGAGGCTATTAGCCAGAACAGTAAGAGGAGAAAGAGGTCCCACAACCATACCATTCATACAGTTAGCAGATGGCACGATATCCACGGATCAGAGTAAACTGAAGGAAACATTCTATGTATTCTATAAAGAGCTTTATGCCCCTCAGTGCAATGTAACAGATGACAAGATAGAACAATATCTATCTCAAATACCAACAACCCTTTTAGCAGATACCACCAGGGAAGCACTAGAAGAACCAATCACGGAGGGCGAAATAGTTGAGGCAATAAAAGCACTCCCCAATGGGAAAGCCCCTGGCACAGATGGACTGGGAGCAGAATTCTATAAGGAATTTAGTCACCTGCTAGCGCCCAGATTGTATGCTGTATGGATGGAAGCATTAGACAAGGGTGAACTCCCCGAAACCACTAGGGAGGCAATAATTACACTACTGCTTAAACCAGGGAAACCCCCCAAGGAATGTGGGTCATATCGGCCATTGTCATTAATAAATACTGATGCCAAAATTCTAGCAAAGATACTAGCAATTAGGCTCACACCATTGATGCCCTATATGGTACATGAAGACCAGGCAAGGTTCTTTATGGGCAGATCCACAGCAACTAACATAAGACGGCGCCACAAGATCATGGCCACAATACCTCCCAACACTCAAGGGATAGCGGTCTCCCTCGACATGCGGAAAGCATTCTACACTGTTTCCTGGCCCTTTCTATTTGGGGTACTACGAAACTATGGGTTTTGCCCGAAATGTATAAAATGGATAAAATTATTATATACACGCCCCCACACGAAGATTAGAATTAATGGTACCTTCACAGGCATATTAGAACTACTAGGAGGCACCAGACTGCCCTTTATCTCCATTACTCTTTGCCCTAGTGATAGAACCCCTAGCAGACATTCTTAGATCACGCTATAGCTCATTAGGTATTTGGCTCGAATGCAAATTACAGATCATAACGCTATATGCTGATGATATTTTACTATATATAAAGAACCCTGATCGGTCATTGGGCAGGGCACTTGCAGAAGTCAAAAAGTTTGGTGAATTTTCGGGCCTTCGCCTTAATCCGAACAAATCTGAGATATTCCCACTTACAGACAATACTACGCAACCCCAAAATCTACATGGTCTCATATGGAGCCCGGTGCATATTGTGTACCTCGGGGCTTACATCGCTAGAACAGCCCAACTATCCCGGATCCTAAACTATATTGTACTAGCGGACACCCTATGCACCAAAATGAATCGCTGGAGCGTCCTGCCCATTATCAATGATGGGGAGAATAGCAACTAGCGGACACCCTATGCACCAAAATGAATCGCTGGAGCGTCCTGCCCATATCAATGATGGGGACAATAGCACTAATTAAAATGATAATTCTGCCAAAATGTATTTTATCTATTCAACACAGTGCCGGTCTGGCCTGGCTCTATTTTCCAAAATGAACAGTGCCTGCATTGCGTTCACTTGGGGAGGACACCCTAGATTGAGCTACAGGGTTTTGACGGACACATATCCGAGGGGTGGGCTGATGGCACCAGACCTGGAACTATACTACTTGGCGGCGCAAGCACACTACGCAGCAAGATGGGCCTCCTGCTTTCTTAACCCAGGAACCCCACCTCCCTCATCATAAGAAGGAGAAGCGACTTTAGCACTACAAAAGATAGTTAGACCGGCCCCCAAACACTACAATACTATTGATCCAGCAAAGGTAACAATCACGGCATGTGTCAAAAATGTTGGCATATTTGCCACTGACAGGCTATACCATCCTAGTATGCCACTCTGGGGCGACCCTCACACACTTTTATCTATAGATAGCGAGGTGGCAAAGCATTGGGGCGCTTGAGGCATCACACAATGGGGACAGCTATTCCTGGAGAAAAGTTTTGTACAATGGGAAGATATTAAGGATATAGTGGGAAATACAAGTGCATATAAACAACAGTACACTCAGATACAAACCACCACACAGCATGTATACCCGTCTTACCCGACTGAACCTGAAATAAATATGGGGTTAGGCTACATGTTCACAGGGGGGACACAAAAAATCACAGCCTGTGCTCTGTATAAAGTTTTAGTACAGACGCGCCCAACGGTAATCCACACGGCCAGGAGTAAGTAGGAGCAAGACCTAGGGCAATCGATAGAGGATCAAAAATGGTCCCAGATATGTGCATTGACCAAACAAATATCATGCAATTCCAGATTCAAGCTGATTCATTATAAAATAGTCCATATGACACACTATACTCCATTAAAACTCAAGCAAATATACCCTGCTTCACCGGGAACCTACCCAAGATGTAATACCAAAGATGCTAATATATTTCACATGCTCTGGGAATGTATAAAATTGAGAAGCTACTGGTCTGAGGTCTGTGGAGCCCTCAACAAGATGGTGGATCAACCGGTGGAATGGTCTCCACGGATATGTATGCTCTGGGGCGGTGGGGAAAATGAACCCGGGATGGCGAAAACTTTTAAACCTGAGCCTGTTATTAGCCAAAAGGGCCATTTTAAGGAAGTGGAAAAATGAGTTCCTGCCAACAAAAGGAGACTGGGACAGAGATATGTTGTGGGCTAATGACACTGAAGAATTGGATATAGACCCGGTACTGCCATCCTCTAAGCCCAGAAATATATGGACAAGGTATAAACAATACCTGGCAGACTTGACAGAACATGAGAACTCAAACACAGAGGAAAGCTAATTGCGTATGTTGTGCGACCGTAAAGTGGATTGTATAAATGTATGTGTATAACCTTGTGCTAAAATAAATAAAGCTGTTAAAAAAAAACTAGATGCACATTTTCAAACAGAGCTCGCAGACTAAGGAGACTGGCTAAGCCATGGTAGGCCATCAGCAGTCTAAACATACAAATATATTGCTCCTGCATTGAACAATGACCCCATAAATTCTCTTTGCATCAAATAATCTATTTGAGTTTTTCCTTATACATCTGCTCATTATTAATTACAAATCTTAATATGGAAGTATTTGCATTTCAAGTGGTGGAAAATATTAAAGAGCGGCCTGGTAATAATTGCAACTGGCACTGAGGTCTCCTGCCTTGCCCTCTCACATTAAAAGCACTGCTCACTTTTCAATGTGAGGCAAGGCATCAATGCCCCTTAGACATGGCTCACTCTTAACATCCAGTCAGTCCACAGTTGCTCTATGTTTTTAGCAGAATGTCAAAAGCCAAATAGCCCGTTGAAGAGTTTCGAATCCAACTCGCAATATTTTGGCTATGAAGGATACAAATGTTGATAGGAGACAAAACAGAGAGTACTATATCACTATGTGTAGGTCGCCCTCTTGGGGATGGACATGAGTGCCTACACTCTGGGGCAGTAGTAGAAGCAATATTTTGTTTAGCTTTAAATCCTGCTCATGAGCAGTGTGGTTTTCATCTAATCCCACAGAAAGAGGGGACTTGAAAAAGGCACAGTTAACTGTCTGGTAGGCTTATCAATGATAGAGAATAAAGGATGGAATACATGTGAGGTATCACAGCAATGGGCACATTAAGGTTTGGCCAAGATTTCAAATACTTACCACATGTACTGTAAAACTTGACTATAGCTTTTTGGTTGGCTGGAAATGGCCCATTTTCGGATGACCAGATTGCTTCCTTGCACGCGAACACTACTTTCCCTGGTTTGGTTTTTGCTTTCACGTCATGGCTATCAGCTGCCTAGATCCCATGTCTTCAATTGAGGTTAAACAAGAGACAAACTCTCAGAATGCATTAGTTCATTAAACGAAACTGTAAATCTGAAAAGAATGTGTGGGAGTTGCATGGAGCCATCTGGGGACTCTGAACTGGTGACACATACTTAGAAGCCATTTGTGTTGGCTTCTACCCCTCGCGACGCAGGTTCCAGGGAGGCTGGATGAGTTGACTGGTATGATTTCAATGGATCTTTGCCATTGAAGCATCTATCGTGCTGCACCACACTGCCATAGACCTTGCTATGAGTGTTATTTCCATTCTATCTATAGTTGCCCACCCTGATTTCATCCTTACGGATATTTTTTCTAATCGCATCCTCAAATCTTGTGTGCACATCAGTGCATAGATGCCGATATGTCCCATCCCATTGAGGATCAGTTAGTACACACTGGTTTTGCAGTCTTATACTGTTAGACCTGAATTTATAATTGAGAAATCGAGGACTTCAAGACCCAGAATTCAAAGTAAAAGACAGCATTGGACTAGCATCTCCTGCATGTAAAGGGGCATGCTGGCATGTATGATCCTGATGTTAAAATGTTATGTCCTCCTCAGAGGTACTCTGCCTTTCTTCTCCTTCCCCAGAAGCTCATGGTAGCCCAAGCTCTGGTTATCTCTTGGTTGGCTATTTTAACAGCCTCTTTCTAAATCTACCTGCCTCTACTCTCCGTCCTCTGCAACTAATCCAGAACAGGACTGCAAGACTTGTCCTTGGCCTCAAGCCCTGGGATCGTATCTCTCCATTGGCTCCCAGCGGATGCAAGGATTAAATTCAAAACCCTCTCTATTGTCCACAAAGCTTTCTGGGGCCTGGGTCCAAAATACCTTCAGCTATCCCTCCGCAAATACCTCCCCTCTCGAGCTCTTCGCTCCTCTACCTCCAACTCCCTCGGGGTCAGTCGTTTTTCAAAGAAACAAACTGGGGATAGATCTCTGTCTTCGGCTGGGGCTTCCCTCTGGAACTGCCTCCCTGCCACTCTAAAACTTGAGGAGAACCATCTCCAGTTCTGGAAGCACCTCAAGACCTTCCTCTTTTTTTCTGCCTTCACTCCCCCTCTCCCCTGCTGATCTGTTGCCTCTTGGCACCGTGCACCTGGCTACACTCTGTCCTCCGGGCCCAGGTACCTGCTCACCCTACCACCCTCCCACACTACCTCCGGGCCACCCCTTGCACTGGGGTCTGTATGTGTACCCATACAGCCCCCTCTTTTTCTTCCTGAACTTATCAGACCTACTCTGTCTGCTGCCTTAAACCTAGCACTTGCAAATTGCTGGCTGCACTACCGCTGTTTGTTGCCTTTATTATTTATTTATTGTTATTTATCTGTTTCTCCTCTGCTTCGCACTTTCCACTTCTCCCCCCTTCCATGCACTTTTCCCCTCCCACTCCCGCATGCACTTGCACGTTCTCAATTTCACTGGGCCTAGAAAGATCGCTGTTTTGTTCTCCCCTGTTCCCCACCCTTGCCTTGTCGCGTCCTGAAACACTTGTGTACGAGTGCGATAGAAATAAAATATCAATATCAATCAATATCAATATGTCACCTTCAGCATCAATTCCCTATTTAAAAAGCCAATTGTTCACTAAAGCACAGCCTTTAGCTGAACATCATTACTTCTCCATATGTGATAACATGTTTTCATTTAACTTTTAGTTCATTATATTATTTGCTCCAGTGCTACACGCATCTCCATTTTGATTAAAGTGCCTAATGGACCTACAGGCACTTTGAAACTGAAGTGGTATCAAATGAAAACATATACCTCTGTCCGCTGTTTGTTATAGAGTGAAACAAACAGCAAAACGCTGGACTTTTCATTATCCCTTACCTTCTTTAATTGATCTTCGCTGTTTCAACTTCATGCCATAAGTAATGCGCCTTATTCTTTCCCATTAACCTTCGCGAGGTCCGTGGGAGTGAAATGTGTTCACTTAATGAAGTCTCTCCGGCATAGCGGAATGTAATTACATAGAACAACTGTGTGCCCAATTCTCACTTTCCACTTAATTATCAATCAGCGCCCGGTGTGCCTTTTAGCTGGATATGCTAAACTATTCCATTTCAGCTAGGCATGCAATAGAGATTTCCCATTGTATCCAGTTAAGCACAGATTGAACAGAGCTTCCTCCACTGCAGAAACTTAGTGGCTGACATGCAGGAAGCAGTCAACGTCCTTCCTCGCGTTTGGGAGCCTAATTGACACAATTCCTGGAAGCTTCCGGAAGCTCTGCCTTCAGTGGTTTTTTTGTATTGGAAAGACCATTTCTTCCGACAACTAGGTCTTAACATCCAGGTTTTAATGTATTATTCATCTATCTGAAAAAGGATTGCTCCCTCGAGATTCAAAAGAATATCCAGCAACAAAGGTTTTCCCAAGTAGAGCGGGAGGGATAAGGCACATCTGCAAGCACTACTGGCAGAGGTTTAGTTGGCGTCTGCGGGGAAGACTGGCAGCACTTGGCCTCAGGGGCGCGTTTACTTCTCTGGCCCATAGTTCAATGCCCCAAAACCCCAGTGTCAGTGCCCCAACTTACAGAAAAAGTAAACTCAACACCAACTTCTCCCCTTCCCGTTCTGAAGTTTATATCGTAGATATTATTAACATTACTTTCCTTTAATGAAAGACATTTTTCAGTTTTGTTTGTGAGGAGTAGTTTAGGTCTCTAGGCCCAGGAGGTAAGGGACCCACGTATTGTCATAACCGTCCCACTCGGGGTGACTGTTGCAAAACAAAAGAGGTGATGGCTGGAAGGTTTAGAATTAATCCTAACCTCTGGCATTGCTCTGGGCAACCCTCCAGACCATTGTTCTTCGCCTGCCAAGCCATTACAAAAGGGGAAATAACATATGCAAATCAGGCTTGGTCCCACCCAAAAAGGGGCTGTCCAGTCCAAACTGGTTGGTCGAATCCCCAAACATATTTCGGCCTTGTTTGGCCTCATCAGTGTGCTTTAGCTTGGGTCTCTAGACCCAGCAGGCATGGGACACACGTCTGGGCATACCTGTCCCGCTTGTGGTCACTTACACATAACAAAAGAGGTGATGACTCAAGATGGGCTGAAAAACGGTGGTGTGGAAGGTTGTCAAGAGCAATGTCAGTGGTTTCGATTAATTTGAATCTTCCACCCATCACTTTTTTCATTTTATTTTGTCTCCTTATGTAAGAGAGGGTATGCCCAGACGTGGGTCCCTTGCTCGCTGCCATGGGGAACCAAGCTGCACCTCACTGAGGAGGCCCAACAAGGTCAAAACATGCCTGGGTTTGCTTGTTATTCTGTGCAGAGGGGACATGGCCTAGCAGTTCCGACAGGGCTGCTTCCATTGATTGCGGTACCTGACTAATTTGCATATGGCTGGCCCCCTTTTGCAATGGCACAGCCAGGCTATAAAATGGTGGCATTGAATGTTACCCAGAGCAATGTCAGTGGTTTCGATTAATTTGAATCCTTCTACACATCACTTTTTTCATTTTAGTTTGTCTCCCTATGGGAGAGAGGGTATGCCGAGACGTGGGTCCCTTGTTCACCGTTCCATAGAGAACCAAGCTGCACCTCACTGAGGAGGCACAATAAGTTTGAAACATGTCTGGGGTTGCTTGCGTTTCCGTGCATAGGGGACCTGGCCTATCAGTTTGGGCAGGGTTGGTCCCGTTGATGGTAGTACCTGACTGATTAGCATATGGCTGGCCCCTTTTGCAATGGTGCACACGGGTTAAAAAACAGTGGTGTGGAAGGTTGTCCAGCGCAATGCCAGTGGTTCAGATTAATTCAAAACCTTCCACCCATCACTTTTTTGGTTTTAGTTTGTCTCCCTATGTGAGAGAGTGTATTCCCAGACGTGTGTCCCTTACTCGCTGCGCAATGGGGAACCAAGCTGTACCTCAGTGAGGAGGCCCAACAAGGTCAAAACATGCCTGGGTTTGCTTGTTATTCTGTGCAGAGGGGACCTGGCCTAGCAGTTCAGGCAGGGCTGCTCCCATTGGTTGCAGTACCTGACTGATTTGCATATGGCGCAGACAGGTTAAAATCGATGGCGTTGAATGTTACCCAGAGCAATGTCAGTGGTTTCGATTAATTTGAATCTTCCACCCATCACTTTTTTAATTTTAGTTTGTCTCCCTATGTGAGAGAGGGTATGTATGGCGTGGGTCCCTTGCTCACTGCTCCATAGAGATCCAAGCTGCACCTCACTGAGGAGGCCCAATAAGTCTGAAACATGTCTGGGTTTGCTTGTGTTCCCATGCATAGGGGACCTGGCCTATTAGTACGGGCCAGGCTGGTCCCATTGGTGGTAGTACCTGACTGATTTGCATATGGATGGTCCCCTTTTGCAATGGCGCACACGGGTTAAAAAACAGTGATGTGAAGGTTGTCCAGCGCAATGCCAGTGGTTCAGATTAATTCAAAACCTTCCACCCATCACTTTTTTGGTTTTAGTTTGTCTCCCTATGTGAGAGAGTGTATTCCCAGACGTGTGTCCCTTACTCGCTGCGCAATGGGGAACCAAGCTGTACCTCAGTGAGGAGGCCCAACAAGGTCAAAACATGCCTGGGTTTGCTTGTTATTCTGTGCAGAGGGGACCTGGCCTAGCAGTTCAGGCAGGGCTGCTCCCATTGGTTGCAGTACCTGACTGATTTGCATATGGCGCAGACAGGTTAAAATCGATGGTGTTGAATGTTACCCAGAGCAATGTCAGTGGTTTCGATTAATTTGAATCTTCCACCCATCACTTTTTTAATTTTAGTTTGTCTCCCTATGTGAGGGAGGGTATGTATGGCGTGGGTCCCTTGCTCACTGCTCCATAGAGATCCAAGCTGCACCTCACTGAGGAAGTCCAATAAGTCTGAAACATGTCTGGGTTTGCTTGTGTTCCCATGCATAGGGGACTTGGCCTATTAGTACGGGCCAGGCTGGTCCCATTGGTGGTAGTACCTGACTGATTTGCATATGGATGGTCCCCTTTTGCAATGGCGCACACGGGTTAAAAAACAGTGATGTGAAGGTTGCCCAGAGCAATGACAGTGGTTCAGATTAATTCAAAACCTTCCACCCATCACTTTTTTGGTTTTAGTTTGTCTCCCTTTGTGAGAGAGGGTATGCCCAGATGTGTGTCCCTTGGTCGCTGCACCATTGGGAACCAACCTGTATCTCAATGAGGAGGCCCAACAAGGCTGAAACATACCTAGGGTTGCTTGTGTTTCTGTGCAGAGGGAACCTGGCCCAGCAGTTCAGGCAGGACTGCTCCCATTGGTGGCAGTACCTCACTGATTTGCATATGGATGGCCCCCTTTTGCAATGGCATAGGCTGGCTAAAAAACAGTGGTGTGGAAGGTTGCCCAGAGCAATGCCAGTGGCTCAGTTTAATTCAAAACCTTCCACCTATCACTTTTTTGGTTTTACTTTGTCTCCCTTTACGAAAGAGGGTATGTCCAGACGTGGGTCCCTTGCTCACTGCACCATAGGGAACCAAGCTGCACCGCACTGGGGAGTCCCAACAAGGCGAAAACATGTCTGGGGTTGCTTGTGTAGGGGACGTTGCCTAGCAGTTCATGGAGGACTGCTACAAATGGTGGCAGTACCTAACTGATTTGCATATGGCAGGCCCCCTTTTGCAATGGCGCAGACAGGCTAAAAAAACATGGTGTGGAAGGTTGTCCAGAGCAATGCCAGTGGTTCAGATTAATTTGAAACCTTATACCCATCACTTTTTGGTTTTACCTAGAATTTAGAGAAACCTTGCATATAAGCTCCCACGTAAATCTCCACATCTCGTAAGAAATGTCCATATCCAAATCTCTGGACCATTTTGTGCGAATTCAGCTGGGCAGGTCAGGTATTTGATGCATTACCAATGTATACAGTGTGTATAGCACGTGCATATTCTCTCCCACAGTAAGCATATATGACAAGCATGTATATATCAGAGATTTGTCCAGAAACCCTACCCGCTTAGCTAGAAATTAGGATCTCAGCCTATGGTACTGTAAAAGCTGTGCAGATTCTGGCACGTATATCTGATATTGTCAGGAATGGCGATATACCTCCCGTTAGTGAACATGTCCCCCAGTTTTTGGTGGTGTAAACAGGCCCATTCCTGGTCAATTCCAGTATCCAACGTAGCACTAAGTGAATTACACTTACATAGGGGAAACTCCCTGCAATAGAGATGTATCACCCTTGCTATGCTATGGAACTATGAGCTGGACAAAGGGCTATAAACTGGAAAAAGAGAAACTGCAGTTTTCCCAGCAAGAAATTGTGTACCTAGGACAGATCATATCATTGGCAAGGAGGAGAGTAACTTCAGAAAGGGCAGCAGAAGTACAGCCCACATCCCAGCCAACCACAATCAAACAAATGCACCAATTCATAGGGTTATGCAACTACTGTCGATCTGGGATATTTGGCTATTCTACATACACTAAACCCCTATTGCAAGGTTTGAAGGAACAGAAAGATAACGGACACATTGTTTGGACAGATGAGATGATCAATTCATTCCAGGAGCTTAAAAATGCATTCAGTAACGGTGGTGTGGAAGGTTGTCAAGAGCAATGTCAGTGGTTTCGATTAATTTGAATCTTCCACCCATCACTTTTTTCATTTTATTTTGTCTCCTTATGTGAGAGAGGGTATGCCCAGACGTGGGTCCCTTGCTCGCTGCCATGGGGAACCAAGCTGCACCTCACTGAGGAGGCCCAACAAGGTCAAAACATGCCTGGGTTTGCTTGTTATTCTGTGCAGAGGGGACATGGCCTAGCAGTTCAGGCAGGGCTGCTTTCATTGGTTGCGGTACCTGACTAATTTGCATATGGCTGGCCCCCTTTTGCAATGGCACAGCCAGGCTATAAAATGGTGGCATTGAATGTTACCCAGAGCAATGTCAGTGGTTTCTATTAATTTGAATCCTTACACACATCACTTTTTTTCATTTTAGTTTCTCTCCCTATGGGAGAGAGGATATGCCGAGACGTGGGTCCCTTGTTCACTGTTCCATAGAGAACCAAGCTGCACCTCACTGAGGAGGCCCAATAAGTCTGAAGCATGTCTGGGGTTGCTTGCGTTTCTGTGCATAGGGGACCTGGCCTATCAGTTTGGGCAAGGTTGGTCCCATTGGTGGTAGTACCTGACTGATTAGCATATGGCTGGCCCCTTTTGCAATGGTGCACACGGGTTAAAAAACAGTGGTGTGGAAGTTTGCCCACACATCACATTTTTTGTTTTAGTTTGTCTCCCTATGGGAGAGAGGGTATGACGAGACATGGGTCCCTTGCTCACTGTTTCATAGAGAACCAAGCTGCACCTCACTGAGGAGGCCCAATAAGTCTGAAACATGTCTGGGGTTGCTTGCGTTTCCGTGCATAGGGGACCTGGCCTATCAGTTTGGGCAGGGTTGGTCCCGTTGGTGGTAGTACCTGACTGATTAGCATATGGCTGGCCCCTTTTGCAATGGTGCACACGGGTTAAAAAACAGTGGTGTGGAAGGTTGCCCACACATCACTTTTTTTGTTTTAGTTTGTCTCCCTATGGGAGAGAGGGTATGACGAGACGTGGGTCCCTTGCTCACTGTTCCATAGAGAACCAAGCTGCACCTCACTGAGGAGGCCCAATAAGTCTGAAACATGTCTGGGGTTGCTTGCGTTTCTGTGCATAGGGGACCTGGCCTATCAGTTCGGGCAGGGTTGGTCCCGTTGGTGGTAGAACCTGACTGATTAGCATATGGCTGGCCCCCTTTTGCAATGGTGCACACGGGTTAAAAAACAGTGGTGTGGAAGGTTGTCCAGCGCAATGCCAGTGGTTCAGATTAATTCAAAACCTTCCACCCATCACTTTTTTGGTTTTAGTTTGTCTCCCTATGTGAGAGAGTGTATTCCCAGACGTGTGTCCCTTACTCGCTGCGCAATGGGGAACCAAGCTGTACCTCAGTGAGGAGGCCCAACAAGGTCAAAACATGCCTGGGTTTGCTTGTTATTCTGTGCAGAGGGGACCTGGCCTAGCAGTTCAGGCAGGGCTGCTCCCATTGGTTGCAGTACCTGACTGATTTGCATATGGCGCAGACAGGCTAAAATCGATGGTGTTGAATGTTACCCAGAGCAATGTCAGTGGTTTCGATTAATTTGAATCTTCCACCCATCACTTTTTTAATTTTAGTTTGTCTCCCTCTGTGAGAGAGGGTATGTATGGCGTGGGTCCCTTGCTCACTGCTCCATAGAGAACCAAGCTGCACCTCACTGAGGAGGCCCAATAAGTCTGAAACATGTCTGGGTTTGCTTGTGTTCCCATGCATAGGGGACCTGGCCTATTAGTACGGGCCAGGCTAGTCCCATTGGTGGTAGTACCTGACTGATTTGCATATGGATGGTCCCCTATTGCAATGGCGCACACGGGTAAAAAAACAGTGATGTGAATGTTGCCCAGAGCAATGACAGTGGTTCAGATTAATTCAAAACCTTCCACCCATCACTTTTTTGGTTTTAGTTTGTCTTCCTTTGTGAGAGAGGGTATGCCCAGATGTGTGTCCCTTGCTCGCTGCACCATTGGGAACAAACCTGTACCTCAATGAGGAGGCCCAACAAGGCTGAAACATATCTAGGGTTGCTTGTGTTTCTGTGCAGAGGGAACCTGGCCCAGCAGTTCAGGCAGGACTGCTCCAATTGGTGGCAGTACCTCACTGATTTGCATATGGATGGCCCCCTTTTACAATGGCATATGGGGGCTAAGAAACAGTGGTGTGGAAGGTTGCCCAGAGCAATGCCAGTGGCTCAGTTTAATTCAAAACCTTCCACCTATCACTTTTTTGGTTTTACTTTGTCTCCCTTTACGAAAGAGGGTATGCCCAGACGTGGGTCCCTTGCTCACTGCACCATAGGGAACCAAGCTGCACCGCACTGAGGAGTCCCAATAAGGCGAAAACATGTCTGGGGTTGCTTGTGTAGGGGACGTTGCCTAGCAGTTCATGGAGGACTGCTACAAATGGTGGCAGTACCTAACTGATTTGAATATGGCAGGCCCCCTTTTGCAATGGCGCAGACAGGCTAAAAAAACATGATGTGGAAGGTTTCCCAGAGCAATGCCAGTGAAACCTTATACCCATCACTTTTTGGTTTTACCTAGAATTTAGAGAAACCTTGCATATAAGCTCCCACGTAAATCTCCACA
This sequence comes from Ambystoma mexicanum, assembly GCF_040938575.1. Taxonomy (NCBI): domain Eukaryota; kingdom Metazoa; phylum Chordata; class Amphibia; order Caudata; family Ambystomatidae; genus Ambystoma; species Ambystoma mexicanum. Next base: position 1,550,448,957 of record NC_090929.1, read on the forward strand.
TCTCGTAAGAAATGTCCATATCCAAATCTCTGGACCATTTTGTGCGAATTCAGCTGGGCAGGTCAGGTATTTGATCCATTACCAATGTATACAGTGTGTATAGCACATGCATATTCTCTCCCACAGTAAGCATATATGACAAGCATGTATATATCAGAGATTTGTCCAGAAACCCTACCCGCTTACCTAGAAATTAGGATCTCAGCCTACGGTACTGTAAAAGCTGCGCAGATTCTAGCACGTATATCTGATATTGTCAGGAATGGCGATATACCTCCCGTTAGTGAACATGTCCCCCAGTCTTTGGTGGTGTAAACGGGCCCATTCCTGGTGAATTCCAGTATCCAACGTAGCACTAAGTGAATTACACTTCCATAGGGGAAACTCCCTGCAATAGAGATGTATCACCCTTGCTATGCTATGGAACTATGAGCTGGACAAAGGGCTATAAACTGGAAAAAGAGAAACTGCAGTTTTCCCAGCAAGAAATTGTGTACCTAGGACAGATCATATCATTGGCAAGGAGGAGAGTAAATTCAGAAAGGGCAGCAGAAGTACAGCCCACATTCCAGCCAACCACAATCAAACAAATGCACCAATTCATAGGGTTATGCAACTACTGTCGATCTGGGATATTTGGCTATTCTACAACCCCTATTGCAAGGTTTGAAGGAACAGAAAGATAACGGACACATTGTTTGGACAGATGAGATGATCAATTCATTCCAAGAGCTTAAAATGCAGTCAGTAATGCATCAGTTTTAGGAACACCAGATTACAAAAACATGTTTTTCCTATTCTCACATTCTAATGGCCAAGTGATGACAGCTGTCCTCACCCAATGACCATCAATGGGACATCTGGCTTATTACAGTGGGCTCCTATACCCAGTTATACAGGGTAATTTATCATGCGACCAAGCACTGGCAGCAGCTGTTTTTGCAACACAGAAATCATCCACCATCACAATGGGGTGCTCGGTCACTCTTTTTGTAGAGCGTGCAGTTTTTGCAATATTGTGAAAATCAAAATTGACTTTCACTACACAATGAACATCAGGGTATGAGGTAATTTTGTCTAACCCCTCCATTCACATTGTCAGGTGCCACATTGTCAATCCATAAACATTAATTGCAGAGCAAGTACAGCCAAATGACATAGTACATGATTGCTCTACAAATGAAGAGAAAACAGGTGACACAATCCACGTTAGGGTAGACACACTCACGTAGGAAAAGGTACTCTTCATTGCCGGTTCATCAACGGTCAATCAGAACATGAAACAAAGGCACACAGGAGCAGTAGTGGTGAGTCTTGAGTCAGGGGAATGTAAGGAATTGGCAAAGGTGCCTCTACCATCAAGTTAGTATGCAAAGACAGCTGAACTAGTGGCCCTTATCAGAGCATTAGAATTGTCCATAGGATGACCCATGACAATGTATTCATATTCTGTACATGTCACATCTATAGGACACTCAGGTCTATCCAGATGGCATAGGAGGGGGTTAAAACAATCAGGTGGCATGCCAGTGGAGCATGCAGCTCTACTTGCCAGATTAATTTATGCATTAGCACTCCCTACAGTAGTAGTGGTAGTTAATCTGTAGGCACATCTCAAATGTGCGGAGAAAATACAGCTTGCTAAAAATCTGCGTGTAGGATCACCTTCACAATTGTCACATTAACATTCAAACGTCTGAACAATGCAGCCCCCCCCATACCTTAGGGATAGAATAATAAGAAACAACCAACCAGAACAGCCAACTCTTTCTGTCTCCAAACCCCTAGATTCCGACTAAACAAACAGGAGGTAATAGCTTCCCTGTGCAAGCAGCCCAGTACTGGGACGCCCTACCATTTGATCTAAGAAGGGACCAGCCCTACAACAGCTTCAGGCACTATACCTGCACCTGGCTTCGACGCAACGACCTCTGAAACCGGTGACTCTGAGCATTGTGATCTGATGACACACGTACCCCTCCACTCTTACATGTAAAATGTACATAATGTATTTACTGTATATAACTTCTTACCTATCCACCCTTACATGTAAAGAATGCACATAATGTAATTACTGTATACAATTTATGTTACCAACAACCTGTAATATGCAACCTGTAACCAAGTTCTAAGCATTCTTGTTATTCTGTGCGCCCAGCTATCCAAGGGTTTTCTGGTGCCCTATAAATAAACAAATAAATAAACAAACAACAAACAAACAAACAAACAAACAGACAAGTGCGCAGCCCACACAAACAATACATTACCAAATGCTCATGGCAGTAGACAAAGCAGCAAAAATGACAGCATACTCAGATATCCAAGGCAAATATAGAATATCTCTTCCTTAAATTGTCACTACAACCTCAACCAGTAAACAGCATCACTTCTTAGAATACTTTTTCCCTCACCAAGCTTATTGAATTACGAGCACAAGCTCCCAAGCAGGAGAGAAAGTTATGGACAAACCGAGGGGTTCAGTGTCCCCTACAGATCTAATATGGAGACAAAATATTTCAGGGAAACCAGTTATGCCTCAAATATTACAGTTTCTCTTGAACAGTTGTGCTACCCTGTTCATACAAACAAACAGTACATTGCAACAGCTTTACAGGGAGAGTGGGTCATTCCAACCCTTCATGAACATGTTGATGATTTTATTTAGAATTGAACCATGTGCAAAATGTACACCACAGGTTGCACTCTCAGGACACTAAAAGCCACATTGACCCACCCCTCAGCGCATTTTAAACATGTGCACATTGATTATGTGGACATGGTTAACAGGTGCAGCAACGCTCGTCATATAATTGCCTTTATGGACAATTTGGGCCTAAAAATAAATACCAAGAAATCAGCAGTAATGGCCTGCGTAGGTAGAAAACGTTTGGTGCCCATGAAACCTATGCTCTGGGCAGGGGAAATCATACCCAGAGTTAAGGCCTTTGACTATCTTGGAATAAGATTTTCAGAGGCCTTAAATGGCAGGGACCATGTGGCCAAACAATCTGTTAAGATGAGCCAACAGATAGGCAGAATCTTTAGATTTATGTCAAAGTGTGGGGGCCAGACTTTGGATGTGACTTTAAAGATCTACGGCACTCAAACTGTGGCCTCTACTATGTATGGCGCAGCAATCTGGGGCTTCCAGAATGTGGCGGAAATCCAGAGTAAAGAGAGCAAATTCTTCAAAAACCTGCTATGGCTCCCGACCAGTGTCTCTGGAATAGCCATCCACAGAGAACTGGGCGTGGAGTTTTGGGAGGACCAGTGGGCGCTGGCCCCTCTTTTACTCTGGGTTTGGTTGTGGGCCAACAAGCAAGCTTCCCTTTGTCATTTATTATACGCACTGTGCTGGGTAAAGTTGGCTGGAAAAAAATCCCCTGGCTTGCTTGTCTCTTGGGTGAAATTAACTTAGGTGCCCTCTTTCCGCCTGCCTCACTCATAACTAAGAGAGAGGGGGCAGTATACAAAGCAATGCTGGGAGATATTGCAGTAAGGAAAAGAATCTTGTTAGAGTCTGGCCACAAATCTGGCCAATTTCACACAAGCATTAGCAGGCTAACTGGAATACAACCATATCTGATATGGAGCCCATTTAAAAAGGATAGGTGGTTGATTACATGGGCATGGTTAGATTGCCTTCGGTTGCAAGGAAACACTTACAAGTGTAAGGGTTTCCCGATTCAGCGGGTTGCCCTGTTTGTGGACACTATCGAGAGAACCTTCCTCATCTGCTGTTCTTCTCTATAGGGTATGTTGGCATATGCAAAATGACCTTGATTCCAGCCCTCAAGAAGACAGCGATTAGTTCACACAGGGCTGCACTTGTGTTTCTTCTGAGTGCCGAAACAGTTTTTACAGCTTGGGCTCTTTTGACGTTCCTGAAAAGAGTGATGTACTTCAGAAATAACTTACTGAAACTGCAAGGTGGTGAAAGCTAGTGTTATGAAGCTTAATACTATGGGCAATGGGATATATGTTTGAGTATTGCTTTCTGCATGATCCTACTATCTAACTTTTAATGTAGCCACTGTTTAGGAAATCTTTTGCTAGCTAATTTTACTGGTATGCTGTCTTTTGAATTGTCTACATATTTTTATCTTTTTATGAATTTGTCATTTGGATATGTGTTTTAACGTGTATTTCTGTCGTTTAATGGATTTTTTTACACATCTGAATAAACTTGTTTGATTGATTGATATAATTGTCATTGTGTGACCATTCTCCAGATGGCTTGAATCAGGCCCCTGTATTCACACTGATGCCAAATTGGCAGCAATATATCTAGTGTGTGAAGTATTTCCCTGGTGAGGGATATGCGATGCCCTGAAATTAGGCAACGGGGCTCACTTTTTCAATTAGATGTTAAATTTATTGGGAGTAAAGCACAAATTGAGCTCAATTTACCACCCCTAAGCCAATGGAATAGTAGAGTGTTTAATCTGGTTACTAAAACAAAAGCTTGGTAAGTTATGCAATACCTTGAAGAAGAGCTGGTTGCACTGCTTGCCGCTCGCCTTTTTTTCATTCCGTAACCAGTCTGGTTCTGATCATTACCTGCATGAGATAGTGATTTGCAGGAGGCTGCACACCTCTCATGTCCGCACTCAAAGACTCTAGTGCATATAATCCTTCCGATATTGTGGGTGATGAATTTGAGGGGTATTTTAGGGAACTAACAAAATCTCTCAGATGCATATCTATTCAAATTGGGCCACAGCAGAAAGAGCATTCTCCGACAGTAACCGATTCATCACAGCAACTGCAAGAATCATCACAGCAACATCCACTACAGCCCTTCCCAGGTGATCTCATGTTGATATGGAACTTTGTGTGCAAGAGGAAAGTGCTGAGGTTTGAAGGCTACACACACAGCCATCAACATTGCAGGGCGAGGACCATGGATCCACATCAGCGATGTCAGGACAGAGAAGACCTATGCCCTCCCTCCCCAACAGTAGCAGGAACACGAGGGGGAAATAATACACTTTCAACCAGGTTCCCTGCTGTTCATCCAGGACATTCAAGAACAACATTGGCTCTCGTGTCCCCGCACTCACTGATTTCTGCAACTGCTCTTTCACCACTGGCTCTTTCCCCACATCCCTCACGCACTCCATTGTGTGCCCACTATTGAAAAAGCCTTCAGAAGACCCTACCTGTCCATCCAATTACCACCCGATTTCAATCAGCCCCTTCCTGGGGAAACTGCTAGAGAAGCTGGCCTTGCCCCAACTCAACTCGCACACCAAACTTGTTGGTAGTCTCCACAATCATCAATCTGGATTCTGAGCATCCAGAGGCATGGAAACTTCTCTTCTGAACACCTCCGAAGAACTGTTTGCATCCCTGGACTCCAACTCCCCAGCTGTCCTCATTCTACTTGATCTCTCTTCTGCCTTTGACACTGTCAAACATTCCATCCAGATACAAAGGCTCTACGATACAATTGATATCTCGGAACGGGCACTGGAATGGTTGACCTCTTTCCTAACTGACCGCTCTTCCCATGTCATCCTGGGCACCTTCTCCTCTCCTATTTCCTTCTCCACCTCTGGTGTACCCCAGGGATCTATACTTTTCCCCTGGCTCTTTAACATCTACCTTGCACAGCTGTCACACATCATCTCCTCCCTCTCCCTCAACTTCCTGTGTTATGCAGATGACACTCAACTCTTTTTCAGACTTTTTGCTGACTCACTCGCACCTTTCTTGATCCCTGACTGCCTGTCTGCCATCCAGGCTTGGTGCTCTTCAAATTATCTCTCCCTCAATGCCAGCAAAACTGAGCTCCTTGAAATTGGGTTGCCTGCTCCCTCATTCTTCCTTTCTCTCTGGCCTCCCAACTTGGGCTCTGTTCCTGCTCCGTCTTCTGAAGCTAGACACCTTGAAGTCATCTTTGATTCCTCTATATCCTTCCCCCTGACACACATGACATTTCCAAGAAGTCCCAAGTCCAACTGTTCCTTCTCAAAGGAATTCTCCCATTTCTCACTTTCCCCCCAGAACCTCTATGTTTCCTGTTGCAATAGGCTCCTCCTCAATCTACCTTCTTCCACCCTGCAATACCTTCAGCTAATCCAGAATAGAGCAGCAAGACTTATCCTTAGCCTGAAGCCCAGGGACTGCATCTCTCCTGCTCTACTGGCTCTTGGTTGCTGCACGGATCAAATTCAAATCCCTCTGCATCATCCACAAGGCTTTCTGGGGCCGAAGACCACACTCTCTGTAACTATTCCTTACCAAATACTCTCCTTCTAGATCTCTACGCTGCTCTGGCACCAACTCTCTGTGTGTAAAGCGTTTCACTAAAGAGAGTGTAGGGGGCCGCTCGCTTTCCTCAGCTGGAACCGTCCCCTGGAGCAGCCTCACACTGCATATTGGGCAGGACCTTCTGAAGTTCCCAAAACACCTCAAGACTCTCCTATTTTCCTCCTCCTTCCCTTCTTCCTTCCTCAGCTAATTCCACAGTTGCTGTGATTGGTGTCTTGGACCCGTATGCATCCTCTGGGCCTCGTACCATTCACACCCAATCTCCCCCACATCTGTCTTCCTTCAGCACTTGCCTGAGTACGCCTGATGCACTTGAGATCCACACTTTCTACCCTGCACGGCTCCTTGTCGTATAGCACTTACCATAACTTGCACTTCATCTGCAGCTCACCCTCGAGCATGGACATCACAGCACCTACCCCACTGCCCTCTTTCTTCCTGCACTTGCACATTCTAAAGTTCTAAATAATCCTCACAACTCTCCTATTTTCCTGCTCCTTACCTTCTTCCTTCCTTTGCTAATCCCACAATTGCTGTGATTGGTGTCTTGGACCGCTATGCATCCTCTGGTCCTCTGACCGTTCACACCCGATCTCCCCAGCATCTGTCTTCCTTCAGCACTTGCAACAGCATTCCCAACGCACTGAGGATTCACACTTTTTACCCTACACGGCTCCAAGACATAGTAGGTTCAGCCGTCCCTCCCCCCCCTCTGTATTTATTTTTGTATTTAATTGTACTGCTATCCCATGAACCTGGCTGCTGCCCTGTGAACACTTTAAAACAGTATTTATTTCCTGTATAAGTGCCTAACAAGCAAACAATAAATAAATACAATAATACAATGAGTGGCATTAATTTTACTGTTTTAAAAGCAATACATGCTTTTGGGTGGTTGTACGATAACATTCCTCCCCAGCCTCCAAAGATCAGGGATACTATGAGAAAGTATATGCCTTACACTGTTCTGTTCTTCTCTTTTGTCTCATGTTTATCTTTCTTCATGGTCGAATTCATATGGTTTCTTTCTAGAGGTGGGTACAATTATGATATTAGCATTGCAAAGCTACCAGCGAATATTAGTGTTTCTATGACTAGAATTAGGAGGAACATTTCTAACCCAAATGCTGTTTCAGGTAGATTTAAGGATGTAAATCACCATGCAGATGAAAACACGTGGTACCACCACATGAGGGCAGTGGGAAAGGAGAAATAAAGCAAACCCTGTTTTGTTTGTTCATTGACTCTCTCATGCCATTCTCAGATTGTTTAACAGCATGAAATATCACCAGAGGTGGCACAGTGTTTTGTACACCTGGCTCTATGTAGGGCGTGAGGACTGAATCAGGAACATGAGATTCAAGGACAATGGGTAGTTGTTAAACTGAAAAAGATTACAGTTCAAGATAATTGGAAAAGTGTTATAGTCAGCAATCGAACAAATGGAGAGGGAAAGAATGGGGTTGTTTTTATGGTACCACCCACATTTCGGTGTTCTGATGAAACGGATGTTAGGTTACATTACAAGTTTGCCCGTCCGGAAATAAGGCTGCCAGTAAGCTCACCGGCACCCTTCTTTCCGGACCTCCGTGTTGCCTGAATTCCTGTCTGCCTTTTGGAGTAGGGCGCTGCTCCCGGATTGTTCAGGCCGTTGATGGGACCCCGTGATGAAGGAACTTGTGAGAGTATGTAGATTTAAATGCAACTTTTGCAGGAGAAAACAATAAGAGGAAGGGATGTGAGTGTTGAGGAATGTTTGTGTTGATGGTGAAGTGGATGTGGAGTGGAAAGTCCACATGGCAATATAAATATTATTTTTTTATTATATGAGAGAAGCATAAGAGAGTAACAGGATCCTCTCTGATTGGGGGGAGAAGGCAGAGCTGCAGAACTAAGGTGAAAAAGAGTAATAAGGGTAGAGGCCCAAGATATTGAGAGAATCTGGGATCCCTCTGCCCGATATAAAAGGGGGCATGAGAACGAATAGTATTGTTGGTGTTTTTATTGGTGTTAATATTGTGGTGGTATGGACTGAGAAAGAGTCCAGCTTTGTTGTATATATTTTTGTTGAATGACAGTAAGATGTGTATGGTTAGTGTGAGAGTATGTGGATTGTATTGGTGTGTGGAAACAAGGTGTGTATGAAGAGTGATGAGTAGGGAGGGGGGGAGTAAATGGGAAAAGGGTGGGGAGGGAGCATTAAGGCACTGCTGGTTCGGAGCCTGGGTTGATTAAAGAAATTATGAGTGAGTAAGGCAAACTATAATGGACCTGGTAACTCCATTGGAGTATATGTGTATGCCCCTCCCTTGGTATCAGGACAAATTGTAAAGTACCATGAGGAGTGGGTAGCCGAGACAAGAGGAGGAATGTATAAGCCATGGCCAGAGCAGGGAACAAATAACAAGGCATTCTTGAGACATATGTATGCATTTTTGGCGGCTAACTATAAGAGTTCTAAATTGAAGACCAGAAAGGGGATTTAGATCTATGGAGGATGGCATAAAATTTGGATGATGTCCCCTTAGCCCCCACAAAAGCCCCCACAAAGATAGAGATGCCCCTGTCCAATCCTATCACCCGAGCATCCAGGGGAGCCCCGTCCCTCCCAGCATAGCACACACAGTGCAGCCACCCCCAGTAGGGTGCTATCCCATGCGTGCATGGAGATCACAGAAAACCTTTGTATGCACCACTGTCCACCACTTCCCATATTCCTTTAGTGCCCACACAATACGAGAATATCCCGAACCCCACCGCATCTGCAGCTGCTCGAGCTTAAGCTTGCAGGGACCTAGAGTGGGGACCACAGAAGGATTTAGAGGAGGCTTTAAGGAAGACAGAAGAAGAGTAAGCTAGGTTGAAGTTGAACATCAGAGATGGGCAGAGACCCCTGTTGGAACAGATGAATGGCAATCTGGGGACATTTTCTTTAGAACTGACAGTTATGCGATTAGGGATGTGCATTTGGAGACAGAAGCTTAAGGACAGTATTCGGAAGGGCAGCATAACGGAAGGCCACAGGCTTTATGCCTGGATTACGGATCAGTTTGGTCTGATGCCGATATTGCTTCAGTTGCGGGGGAGGAAGCGTGAGAAATGGAGAAGGAGCAGGCAGATGATTTTGGGCCTAGATTGAGATTGCGCCACCGAGGCATGTCGTCAGTGAAAGGAAATGCGGGGAAGAAGATAACGGGTAGGCCAGGAAGGGCACAGTTCTTGTTATTGCACAAAGGTCCGGGAAGGGCACAATACTTACCCTGGCCACACATGGACAGGAACAATTTGATTAAGATGTTACCATCCCTAACCACAGGTGTGGGTCAATGAATATATGCCTTTTAAAAGCAGACTGCTGGCATTACACTGGTTGTTGGCGATATGAAGAGTTTGTTCACAGCAGTATTGGGAGACCAGGCAAATGACATTTGGGTCAAGGCAGGGTATCCCTCAGTATAGATAGGGAACGACAGCCATGAGAGGGCCCATTTTAATGACGACAAGCCCCTGTGTTGGCAGCTTTGCAGCATGCGTACCCCGACACTCCCAATCTCCATTCGATAATGGCGTTAACTATGCGAGACAATGAGGATCCAGGGCAGTATATACTGCAGACAGAGGCGATGTGGAGGGCATACATTTAAGGGCCATGGGACAGGTCCATCGCGCTCCTTTACTACATGGGGAAGCAAAGCATTCCCAAGGAGGTAAAGAAAGCTTTAGATGAGGTGGTAGGAATTGAAGCAAAATGGTGAGTGGAGATACAGTCAATCATTGTGCACCATTGTAATAGGGTGAGGGAGAAGGAAAAGGAGATGGCAGAGATGGCACAGAAAACAGAAGCAAAACTTGAACAGAAGATGCTAGCAAAGTTGATGGTGGAGGGAGCAGTATTTACTGTGCCACAAGGGCGGCAGATGGAGCAGAGTGTGATATCAGAAGAGGTACGAGCAGGCCCCATTTGGGGAGGAGGGTATGACTGCATGTTGGGTATCAGGGACAATATCAGGGAGGGCAGCAAGGGTGTATCCAAGCGGCAGCAGGGGTTTGCCAATTCAAATGGTGAAGAGGAGGATTTGGTTGACTGGGTCCAAGATTTAGGAGTACAGGGCAGTGTTGGACATGCAGAAGGGTGGGCCATTTCTCATGAAATGCAGGAACTGATAATATGACAAGCAGCTGCATATGAGCAATGCATGGCCCCATACACACAAGGAGGACCAGCCTTCTATCCCAGCCATATGCCATGGCACCTCTGATTGTTCCATATGCTATTCCATATGGTATTCTGTCCATGCCCCCAACTAATGTCCTACCCCAATATCCACAGATGCCCACACCAGTGCCCAATAGCATGACAGTGTACACCCTACATCAACCACCACCACTGGTCTCTCAGGTGCCCAATAACAATGCCGTGCCCCAGATGTGATCTCAGTATGTCATTGGTATAAAGATTGTACACATGTAAAGATGTATTATATCAAAAATAGATTTTATGTGCAAAAGGCAAAGGGGAGGTTTTCCCTGTCTCATAAACCACATCATCATGATGACACTCTGTTTTCCCCTCCAATCAAGGGAGAGGGCAGACTTTAGCCAATGGACTACCTAGGGGGTGCGTCTAGAATATTAAGCATACCCACCCCTTTATGAAAAGCATAAATAGAGACAGCTGAGGACCGATGAAAGGAGACTGATCCACCCACCATCTCGAGATTGGCAAAGCACTTTGAAGGCGATACATCCATACTCCTTGTTCCAGAATCCTGAAACTTTGCAAGCAGAAAGGCTCAGAGCATAGCTGAACCACTTTCAGCTCGGCCTAACTTCCAGAACCCATCCCTCAACTTAAAGGCGAAACCAAAGAAGCAGCCAGGCTGTGCTGTAACTGCTTGCCTGCAAAAGAATAATTTTCATAACCAGAAGGGCAGATTAAACCCCGTCTTGTGCCATGCTGTGCGGTGCAGACCAGAGAGCCATTGCAGATCCAGCCCAGTCCCTCCGTGCGGTGTCCAGAGGGCCTTTCTGATCGCTGACCCATCCAGTCTGGTGTGCCCAGCAGTCTGCCCCAGAAGTCTGTCCCAGAAACCTTTGACCAGAATCCCATACGGTTCCATTCAAAACATTGGTAGTGAGTATCCATAGTATAGGATTGTCACTAGCCCATGTACTGTCCATAGTTATCCAAATCATATCCAGAAGTGTATTGCTAGAAATCCTTTTTGTCTTACCTGAACTCTCTCTCTCTTACCTTATAGTTCTTCTGTAATAATATTATTAAAATCATCTTTGCGCTGATATATTTTATCTGAAGAAAGGCAAGCGTCTTGGCGGGCAAAACCCTGATCGGTGATGTCCTGATCTGGTGGTTGTGCTGTCGTGTAGTTTGTATCTTCATGGTCTATCTCTAGTGTAAAGAACCTTGTTTGTATTTTAAAAAACGCATTCTTGTTGTACATTTTTTCTCTTTCTGGAAAAAACGACCTCCACGAAAACGTTCATGACTTCTTCATACTTCATGCTAGAAACGATATTCAAGTGTCTACTTGAAGCTAACATCCTCAGCTTTCTAGCAAATGATGGAGACTTTCCATTTGAAGGACAGCCACAGCTATATTCAATATGTAAAGTGGACCTTCCCTCCCGGGTACTCCAGCTTCTTTGCGGAGCTGGAGGATCAGAATCATTCCAGGTGGTCCACCTATAGGGCGGCCATCTTGAAAATAAATTCTGTGCACAGGAATCCTCAGGAGGCTTGCAAGGTGGCCTATAACTTAAATGTGGGGAAGATCAGGCCCCGCAAGAATTTGTTCAAGAATTGAAGCGTGCCTTTGCGCAGACCACTAGAAGGGTGCGCACTGACAGCAAAGAGTTTGTATATACTTTCTTCCATGCTCTCCCCAAGTACATCATGACCCAGCTAGTGAGAGACTTTCACAAGAAAAGATCACTAGACTGGGTCATTGAACAAGCTACACGCATGTATGAGGTGCAAAAGCCAGTGGAAAACAAAAATAGTCCTAAAAGCCCCAAAACAACCAACACCCCTGCTGCTGCTAAAGTGGCAGAGGTGAAGGTTGCCCCCATGTTCGACTTAGGGATGGGGGGCCTAAAAACCTGCCCACACAGAATCAAAACAATCCCAAACCCAGAAGGCCCTTGGGCCAATCACAAACAGGGAGCCAGGGAGGCAATCCCACAAATGGGACCCCTAACTCCCATGACTACATCAGCCCATGCAACAAGGGCAATAGTCCCATCCTGGGTTATGTGTGGACTCCTCCAGCCCAAGGGAGTGGGGATCCAACCAGACAGCAGTTAACCCAGGGAACTTCCCTCCTCACTTCCCCCAGGAGGGCAGTAATCCCCCAAATACTGGACAGAATGTCTTCCCAAGGTACCCGCAAAACTTTAACCCCCAAAACAATCCATCCTTCTTTCCCCAATTTCCTGAGCCCAGACAAACCAATCCAGTAGAGAGGAGGCCAAGGGTGGAAGGGTACCCAAATTTCCCTAACCCAGGGTGTTTTGTGAGAAGGGATAGCTACACTTCCCGTGATCAACCTAGGGGAGACATGAGGGCCCCGTACCAGCCAGAGCGGGTGACACTATTAGAGTGCCAGGTCCAAAACATGGCACAGGATCAGGGTCACATGCTGAGGGCTCAACAGAACCCTCAGATGAGTCTGGTGGCACAGAATGCCTCAAATCCAGGTCCTGGTGCTCCAGAGCAATGACGGGGGAAGAACCCCGACAACCCACCGGTTCCCAGGGAGGAGGCACAAGGGGAAGGGGGGTGTAAAGCCTTGGAGGAAGCTTCCTTCCCCACTTGTAAAAAGCCAGGAACCAGAACCAAAATCTCCTGCCCCCGAAAGTCTGCCACACACGAGCAGAGGGGGAGTAGGAGAAATAAGGAGCCCGAAAAAAAACATTTTGAGGAGGAGGTACGAATCTTCCAGTTTGCAGGAGAGGATCCTGGGAAAAGGATCTTCTCCTTCAGAGATGGGGGAATTCCTCCCAAAGAAAAATGGGTCCCCAAAGATCCAAATCCAGACTGTGTAGATGTGGGGACTTAGTTAGTGATTCTGAATCCCCAGAATCATCAGCATGAAAATTCCCTGGTTCAAACCCATCCTGGTGACTGCCTCCAAAAAGGGGGGGGGCAGCACAGAAAAAGAACCAGGGGAACCCAAGACTTCCCACATATCTAGCTGTCACCTTTTTCTTTCAGATTCCCAAGACTCCAAACAGAATCCTGCCCAAATCACCTTCCTGTCAGCATCCAAAACAAAGAAGCTAACCCACCAGCTGTCCAAAAATGTACATTACCTTTGCCCCCTTGAGGAAAAGGAGGGAAGATTCTATGCCCCGGTCCAAATAAAGGGGCAGTGTACAATTTTGGCACTGGTGGACACTGGATCCCAAGCTACCCTTCTGTCAAAAAGGGCCTTTGACCAACTGAATTCGGGAGGGGGGGGGGGATACCAAAAATTCCTCTCACCCCTCTTCCTGGACAACTCCCGTCGAGGGGACTGCAGATTTGGATATTAAAATTCGGGCGACACAAGGTGAAGCACCCGGTCATAGTTGTGACTCCAGAGGGCACATCTTGTTTACTAGGGAATGACATCCTGGGTAGATTGTCACCTCTCATAGATTGTGTAAACAAGGTCCTCTGGACCCAGACTAGCTGACCAATAAAATTGAAACAGAGTGTCAAACATGTTAGTTTAAACGCCACATGCCACTTGGTTGAACAAAAACCTGACCAAATAGAATTTCACTTCCAGAACAACCAAATCCCAGATGTGACAGTAATAGCAGTAAGGCAACAAACTGGTGATGGGGAGTCCTCTCTATTTCTGAAAATCAACCTTCCTTCCATTCTAAGGTTGCATTCCACACTGGAAGGAAACACTCTGAAATTCTTTACAAATTCACAATCACAAAATCCCACTCCCATAGTCCAGAAAGATGAGAAATCAGCTCAAAGCCTGGCTGATATGCAGGAAATTAGAGAGCAGTTGTTCATCCCTATTCAGTTAAATGAAGGGAAGGACTCTGTGTTCGCCCAAGTGTGTGTGAAAAACGGTAAGAGCTTCATCAGCGAGGCAATGTTCCGCAAACTCCCAAAAGATCTGGCCATTCCCAAATTTAAACTGTTAGACAAATGGGAAATGGATCTGGAAACAACCAATTCCAAACATCTCCTGCCTAGCAGGTGTATGCTAAAAATGTCCATAGGCAACAAGAGCATAGTCCATAATTGTTGGGTCGTGCGAGATGTCCCAGCCGCATTTTACTTAGGCAGTGACATTCTCAATCGCTTTGCCATTAGTTTGGACCTGATAAACTTCAAAGCTTGGTCCCGATTAGCAGGTAATCCCATGGGCTTTGATGACCCAGAGAAAGCATTTAGGTCAGCTCAACTGCTGCCTTATGCAGTTGAAATTCAGATTGGAGAGGAAGTCAACATCCCAGAATGGACCCGATATTTCTCACTGAAAGTGAAAGTCAAAAGAGGACAGAAACTGAAAAACCTTGACGCCTATATTCATCTTAATGCTTATTTCAAAACAGCAAGGGTTGGGGGTAAACCCAACACCACTAGTCAACATAGAACATGACACCATTCCAATAGAGGTGGATAACAGCGACTTAAAGAGTATCACTCTAGCCGCAGGCACCATCATTGGAATGGCAGTTGATGACTGACATTTCTCCATAGTTTAGGTAATTAACTGTTAGGACCAATCCCCAAGGACTGTTTTGACAGCGATAGTGACGATAACACAACACCAGACAGGATCTTCACCCGGCATGGGGGGATCTTCCTGGAGTACACTTCCTGACCTTATGGCAAGGAATATGTGACCTGTGACTTCAGAAGGGAGGAGGTGATATTCCAAGTCCATGAGGACTGCCTTCCCCACCTGAAGCCACCAGTCCAAATGAGCACTTTGACCAGGGCCTTCTCCACTCAACTCGAGGAGGCTGCTGAGATAGCAAAACCAAAAGTCTTTCCAGGCTTCAGGCAGATGGTTGAAGAGAGAGTCAACCTAGCTGATGCCTGTGAGACTCTTGTGCAAAAGCAACAATTGAAACAAGTTTTCTTAGATTTTCAAGATCTCTTTGCGGTGGACTCACATGACTGTGGTCGCACCGACATCCACACAACAACAATTCCCACGGACCTTGGCATGACTCCAGTGTTTGTGAAGCAATATCGCGTGCCTCTCGCATCAATGGAGTCCCTTACTGAAATAATTAGGAACCCGTGGTATCATTTGTCCAGTCCACAGCACCTTCAATAATCCGGTGCTGGGGATTTTGAAGCCAACCGGCCAATGGAGACTCGGTACCGACCTTAGGGAGCTCAACAAACGGGTCCATACTTCCCGATGGCCTCTTCTCTACATTGACCAAGGGCTGGCCCAGATCCAGGGGTCACAGGTATTCACTGCAATAGACCTGACCAATGGGTACTGGACTCTACCTGTCAGTAGGGATGACCAACACAAGCTGGCTTTCACCTTCGGGGGGCAGCAGTACACATGGACCCGGACTCCCTTCGGCTACATCAACTCCGGCAATTGAATTTAACATTTTTCTAAATAAGGCTATGTCCGACCTGGGTGAAAGGGGTAACCTGGCCTATGTAGATGATGTTTTAATCAAAAGCTCAACTGTGGAGGAACACATAGCGGAGATCCGTTATGTTCTGACACAGTTGAGGGCTGCCGGAGCAAAACTTTCCTTTGAAAAGGCACAGTGGTGCAGAAACCGTGTCAATTTCTTGGGGCATGAGATTACTCCTCAGGGTCTCTGTCCCCAGGAAAAGAAAGTGAAAGCACTTCAGAAATGTAAAGAACCCACAAATCTACAGGAACTAAGGAGCCTACTTGGACTAACTAATTACAGCAGAAAGTTCATTGAGGACTACGCAGAGATCACAAGACCCCTGACCCCTCTTTTGAAGGGTGGGGTCAAGTGGGAGTGGGGTCCAGAACAAGCCGAGGCAGTAAAACAACTCAAAAGAAGCCTCTCACAAGCGTCTTGCCTAGCTTACCCTGTCAAAAAGGAGCTCTTCTTGGAGACAGGGTCCTCAAATACATGCTTGACTGCAGTATTATACCAAAAGCATGACAAGGTCAATAAAGTAATCTCCTATGCAAGTAAAACTTTATCCTCAGCCGAGGAAAAATTCAATGATTGTGAGAAGGCACTCCTGGCAACGGTGTGGGCTTTGAAGAATTAGCGCCTGTTTATCCTGGGGTAACACATCATAGTGGAGACTACACACAAGCCTCTGCAATATCTACAAAGTGACAGAATCCGGGCCGGAAATGTGAGTAATTCCCGAATTACTTCCTGGATTCTGTCAATGCAAGGCTTTTGTGTGGAGGTCAGATATGGCCAAAACAATAAGAGTCCCCTCGCGCAAGGTCTGGCTGACTTGCATGATTGTGCCAGAGAAACCTGTCTCGAGGACAAAATCTTAAAATCAAAGACAACATGGAGGCATACCTTAATTCCCCACACAAAGTCTTTGAAGAAGACCAGTGTGAGGGAATGCCCACTGTCTATGTGGATGGATGCTCTTACCATGTTGACAACAACGGGGAAAAAGAACTTGTGGCCGGTGTAGGGAATGCATGGGTGAATGATGCCCCAGAACCCTCCGCTGGGTAAAAGATTGGTCCCCGAAGTAGTCAAGTGGCAGAGTTGATGGCTGTGCATCAAGGCATCCTCACTTCTGTCCAACACCAACTCCACGAACTGGTCATAATCACAGATTCGGATTATGTACGGAACAGGTTTGTGGTGCACCTGGTTAACTGGAAAACCAGACGCATGCTATGCGCTAAAAACAAACCATTGAAACATGGAACATTAATACAAAATATTGATGATCTGGTCACCTCGATTGGGATGACCATCTACTGGAAAAAGATCAAGGGTCATTCTAAAGTAGAGGGACCATACAAAACTGTAAATGACCTAGCTGATCAGCTGGCCAACAGCAGAGCCATCCAAGGGGATCTACTTGAGATTGAGTCCCTGTTGGAGGAAATCCAGGTCACTGCTAGCACTAGGTCCCAGACAAATGCTCACAAGGAACTCTTCTCAACTGCACAATGGAGTAGGGAGACCCCAGATGCTGATTTGATTATGACTCAAAAGGGGGATCCAATAATTGGTAAGTTTTATCAACACTTTGAGGACCCTGAGAACTTTCCCCTGACGGATACCGATTACATAGGGAAAGAGGACCTCAGAGTGTTGATGAAATGTACAAAAATGTTCCGGAAGTGTATTGCTAGAAATCCTTTTTGTCTTACCTGAACTCTCTCTCTCTTACCCTATAGTTCTTCTGTAATAATATTATTAAAATCATCTTTGCGTTGATATATTTTATCTGAAGAAAGGCAAGCGTCCTGGCGGGCAAAAACCTGATCAGTGATGTCCTGACCTGGTGGCTGTGCTGTCGTGTAGTTTGTATCTTCATAGTCTATCTCTAGTGTAAAGAACCTTGTTTGTATTTTTAAAAACACATTCTTCTTGTACATTTTTTTCCTCTTTCTGAAAAAAACGACCTCCACGAAAACGTTCATAACTTCTTCATACTTCATGCTAGAAACAATTGAAGCTAACATCCTAAGCTTTCTAAAGAACCCAAAACCGTATTTCAACTCCTTATAGTTTTTCCGCAATCGCGCTTGCAGCACATTTTTCATTTGGCTCAAATCTATAACATGTGAAATAGCTTTTCATTGCACCGACCTCAAAATTCAGTTTCCCATTGCTGTTTCCTCTTAAATCATTGCTAGTATTTGTCTGAATCCATACAAAGTGGCTCCCATTAGTATTTAAATAATTTCAGTGAATTAAAACCATTTTCAGTGTTTTCACCATTTCATTCAAGCCAACTGCAAAACCATTTTTGACAAGTTTGCAATCATTCCTGTTTCTCTCTTTGAGTTTGCTGGTGGTAAATTGGGATTGGCACTATTTGCTTGAATTCTGCATTCCTTAAACCTGTTCTCTCTCCTTCTATCTCTTTATATTGCATATTGGAGAGATTAAGGAGTGTGCAGGGGGAAAAAGGAATCACATTGCCATTTGATTGAACATACCTAAAGTATTATTTGTATGCTGCATTATTTTTTCCCATCATTACTCCTTGTGATTAAAGAGATTGTTTAGTGTAACATCACCCCATTGGTGATTATTGTATAATCATTAAAAGTAGTGTGATATATATTGTGCAATACATAATAAATATTTTTTACTTTGCAAACCAGCCTGCTTCCTGGTTCAGTGTGACCGGGGGAGATTCAACGAGAGGGGCGTGATATAAGTGGTACATCATTCAGAAATAAAATAATTTAGAGACACAAATAATTAATTAAGGGTTTCAGCTGTGCATCACATGCTAGGCATTGACTTAGGTGAAGTGCCGGGTTGAAATCTCTTACATATATATGTGTTCACAGATGGGGTTATGGTTTTGCTTAATGCAGTGTTTGGAATGGCCAGTAGACCATGGAGGAGATTTTATTCGACCAGCTATGGCACAAGAACATGAAGCAGGGATGATCATTACAATAGATCTGGAAGGGGTGGTGGTCACAGGAGACAAAATTGTGTTGCTATGGACCGATGCAGAGGGTGGCACATGGTCCAGTGCATTGACCCAACCATACAATCGAGGGTGGGTGTCCAATGGGCAACGGTTTGAGTATGCTGACAATGATGGGGAAGTAATATTGGAAGTGTGTGTCCCATTTGAAATAATGATTCAATATTGCAATGTCCCATGTCCCATCATGGTAGCTTGAAGTATGCCATAATTTGCCCAGGAAGATCTTGCAGAAGTACCAGATGGTTTATGGATACCCATGGTGTAGTACTGTTAAAGAGTGTGGTGGTGTTAGGCAAAGTCTGTATGCAGTACCCTCTGGGAACAATACAAACAACTCTGACTACAGGTATAGGAAACTCAACCTTTGGTATAAGCTTGTACTAGACAGTTTTGGTAGCGTGTTGAGCAGCCAGGATTCTTTCAAGAAGAATCAATGTGAGCTGTAGTGGAGTTAAACAGAGATTTACAGTTACAACTATTGAAATAAACTCTTATACTCAAGGTTTCTTGAATAAACAATTATTAATTTATTTATCAGTCAGTTAGAATAAGCCTTCTTCAGAAGGCAGCAATATAATAGTAACACTCAAATACACTTCATGAAATACACACTCTTAATATCTCTAAATCAGTAGATACTCTTTTGGGATGGCCCACAGACACTACCTACACCCTCAGGTGACTTCAATTGCTAGGGTGATGATGTCACTGATGCATTTAGAATCATATAGTATTTAAGTCAACAGGAAAAGATTAGTTAGAACATACAAGAGACCACAATTATTCTTAAGCAGGCAAATACTTTTGGATCCCTCCAGAAAGGCTCATTCAGTACAAAAGGCTAAGCCAAAGTCAATGGGCAAAAGTCTTATATAGGGTGAAGCACTTCTGGTAGGTAAATGGAAAAATCTTAGATTAGACTTGTGAGTAGTAGAAGGTGCAAGCAACTCTACAGCAAGAGGTTAGTTCTCTCAGACTTTGTACAGTACCTTTAAAGATGAAGAAAAGATGCAGCAGATGACTCCTGTTCCTGTGCAGCTCTGCAGGTCTCACTGTTCCTGGGCCTCGGTTGCGGGGACAAGAGGGAGGATGTTGGGGTACTCCTGCAATGCACTGGGATGGCAAAACCCGCAACCGGCAAACTTCACTTTCAGAGGCTGTTCAGTGTTTCAGCTCTTCACGTCTACCACAAATAGCAACACTGTGGTTCCTTGCTGTTCAGATGGACTTTACTTACGTCTTGGGTCCCGCACTCTGTTGAGGGAGATCAGGCTCAGTCAGTCCTGCTTCCTGGGAGTCCAGAGGATCTTCCTGGAGCTCTTGGCCAGCTTAAAAGTAATGCACACAATCTGGTGTTCCTCTCCCTGGCTATAAGGTTTCCAGCAGCAACTCTTTGGAAATTCAACCAGCTCTGAGATGGATGTCCAGGTGGCTTACTTTGGAGTTGATTGGTCCCACCAACTCAGTTGTCATTGCAGGGGCTTCTCTGTCGATGCAAGCTTGGAGTTTCTGCACTGCAGCAGGGCTTCACCGGGCAAACCAATGGTCCAGAGTTGCAGCAGGCGTCCTCTTCAAGTTCTTTTTCGGTTCCTTCGTCCAGTGGTCAACTCTGCCTTCCCAGCCAAAAGACTCACCTTTTATTCAGTTGTCTCCCATTCATTACAGCCTAGCTATCAGTCACCCAGCGGGGTTGTTGTCCTTGCCGGACAGTCAGCCAACCAATTAGCACAGAGTGCATTTGGGTCTCCTGGGAGACTAATCACATGGAGTTTTGGGCACCTCCCTCACTTCCTGCCTACCCGAGAAACCTTGGAGCCAGAGGCAGGCTTCACTTGTGAATCACGCCAAAGGCAAAGCGAACAATGGGACCAAACCTGGTTTGGCGTGCAGAGTAAATCTCAACAAAGACCTTTCCACAAAGAAATGGTAAAAAAAGAAGACCAGGGCCATTTTGACAAAAATTGCATCCTTGGGTGCTTCACTGTAGCTGCGAATGCAGCCCGCGGTAAATGCACACCATGGTAGTTAAAATGAAACCACTGCCACCAGCCATTCAGTGAGAACCCCATCAAGAAATCAAAGGGGTCAAGTTGGAGGACGGTTAATGACTTACGCCCCTTAAAAAGTGTGGTTCAGGATGGATTCCCGGCTGTCCCGAACCAAGCAACTATCCATTGTTACATACCTACCACAGCAAATCACTTCACTGGCCCTCATTACGACCCTGGCGGAAATCGCGGTGCAAAATGCACCTTGGAGCACGGCGGAAAGCTGCCGATACCGCCATGGGGGTTGGCGGATTTTCCGCCCCATTCCGACCTTGGCGGGGCGGTAAATCCCCAATCCCCATTTTACCCTTCCCCATTCCCATTTTTGCCCCATAGGGTATAATGGGAGTGGGGAAGGCGTTAATTACGCCACCGTAAACTACGGTGGCGTAATTAACAACAAGGTCCCGTAACGCCATGGATTTCTCCGCCCGGAAAAACCAGGCGGAGAAAGGCTCCATGGCGCTACGGGAACTCGTAGTAGGGCGGACGGGTCCGCCACGAATACCGCTGGCGTAAACCCACTCCGCCAGGGTCGTAATGAGGGCCACTGTCATTGATTTGAAGAATGCATTTTTCGCCATCCCATTGCATCCTGATTCCCAATACCTCACCTCATTCACCTATCGCAGGATGAGATTTCAGCATGCTAGTTTCCCACAGGTTTACTGTGAGTCCCCCAGTATTTTTAACAGGGCACTCACGCTGACTCAGGCCACATACAAGTGCCCCATATCATACACCAATATGTTGACAATGTGTGGTATGCAGTGCAAGCAAACAGCAGTGCGGAGAGGACTCCCATCACATTTTGGAAAGTGTTAGCCGACAAAGGAAAGAAAGTGGACGGGGCCAAAATGCAATAACGTCAAAAGGAAGGGTTATATTTAGGGCAACTCATTTCTGTTGATGGAAAGAGAGTCACACCTGAGGGCCCATATGCACTGCGCAGAACTCCACAGCCAGTCACAATTAAAGACATGCAGATGTTCATTGGGTTGTGCTATTATTACAGGGTATGGATCTTTGACTATACCAAATACAACAGGCCATTATTCCAAGTACTGAAGTAGGCCCAAAGGCAAAAAGCCCCATCACATGGACAGAAGAGATAGTCACAATTTTCCCAAAACTCAAAGATGTCATCAGTAATGGCCCTGTTTCAGCAACCTTCGACTAGGCAGAGGAGTTTCATTTGTTTTCGCATTTATATGGACAAATGATAACTGCAGTGCTGACGAAGAAATATACTATGGGTCACAAGCCTAAGGCCCATTAGAGTGGGATGTTGGACAAAGTAATGCAAGGTCAGTTCCCATGTGATCAGGCCCTGGTGCCAGGAGCTTTCACCATTGAAAAATCGGCCATGATTACGATGGGGTGCTCAGTAACTTTATATGTGGAACACGCTTTGCAATTCTTGAGAAGTCCAAATCCACACTGACAACACAGAGAGCATCAGCATACGAAGTGATTTTATCAAGCCCATACATTCACATTATTTGGTGCAGAACTGTCAACCCAGCTACCTTTCTCACTGAACAATTAATAAGGGGTGAAATGCGTTGCTGTGTTACCTATGAGGGCACTCAGGGTGACCTACCTAAGGCGAGAGACTGTCCTCTTAAGAAGGAGGAAGTATTCTTTGTGGGTGGGTCAGCGATCATAGACGAAGAGATAGGCAAAAGGCACACTGGGCAGGCAGTTGTCCGCCTAGTAGATGAAGAGAACGAGGTATTGGTTTAGATGCGACTACCCATGCACTACTCAGCCCAAGCTGCAGAGTTCATCACCCTAATTGAAGTGCTGGAAGCATCCCAAGGATGCCGAGTGACTATATAATCCAATTCAACATATGTCACCACCACTGTACATTCAGGATTATCTCAATGGAAGAGGAGAGGGTTTTGCAGAACTGACAGGTCCTCTGTGCAGCGTGCATCACTTTTAGACATATTGATTAATGCACTCTCGTGGCCCACACTGGTCACAGTGGTCAAGTGTGCCACCTATACTAACAACACAGACCCAATTTCTCTTGTCAACGAGGCATCAGATCAGGCCACCAAAGCAGCCCCATATCTCCCAGTGCAAGACACTGCAGCCTATCAGGAAGTAGCAAGTTTATAAGTGCAATTAGAAGTTCCATATACTGCTGTACCAGTCACTCAAAATACTGAATGACAGGAACAGCCGTCTCAGGAAGAGAAAGAGTTGTGGCAAAGAAGTGGATGCATGCAATCACCTACTGATCGTATGTGGAGACAGCTCATCACAAGTAAAGTAGTAATGCCCTAAGAGTTGGTAATGGTTGCTTTCAAGCAGCTGCATCACACATCACATATGTCTAAGCAGCATATTGCTGCAAACATCCAGGAGGATTGGATTTTTTCAAACCTACAGAAATTATTGAATGTTTTTGTTGCGAATTGTGTGACATGTCACATGTATAACATGGGGCAAACTTTGAGGACAATGTGTGGCACATTACCCCACCCCCTTGGACGGTGTTGTGAGCTCCATATAGACTGTGCTGATATGGGGGAAAGATGTAACACTTGCAGACACCTCATTGTTATTGTGTGCCCTTTCTCCCGGTGGGTTGAGGCAGGGTCATGTGTACATACAGATGCTAAATCAGCCACCAGATTTCTAGTTTGAGAAGTGTTACCCTGCTGGGGAGTGTACAAAGTACTTACATCTGATAATGGCACCAGCTTATTCAACAAGCTATTCAAAGAGATAGCTGCATGGTTAGGCAGTTGGCACAAGATTGCTCCATTTATCATCCTCAAGCCAACTGAACTTTTGCATGAATTAATGCACTTTTGAAGTGGAAGTTCTCCCAATTGTGTGTGACTCTTAAAAAGAACTGGGTCCACTGCTTGCCACTGGCCTTGTTCAGTTTGAGAACACAACCCTGCAAAGATCATCACCTCTCGCTTCACAAAATTGTGACGGGGAGTCGAATGCACATGCCACTTTCACCTGCACATAGTGCATCGGATGCTCACAGGTCTGCAAGTATTTTGGGGGAGGAGTTCACAGGGTATTTGCATCAGTTAACAAGATGCATAAAAATTCTCTCTGGACAGAAAGCAACAACAAGCAAAGAGTTGGAGGATGGCATGGTGCCCAACAACGTAAGTTTACCACTTCTGCAGCTCCTGACTGGAGACACCATCTATGTCAAGAACTTTGACCAGTGTTGGAGTCAGCCAAGATTTAATGGGTCCTATACCACAGTATATGCAACACCTTTCGCCGTCTGTCAGGAAACAGAGCGTCGGGGGCACACAAGTGGTTATGAGTGAAAAAAGACAGAATTATGTAGGCAAGGAAAACCAGATCATGTGTCAGAAAACCACAAGTAGGGAAAACCAGACAGTGTACACTCGTAGTAGGTACCATATTTGCACTTCATGTATGTTTCAAGTGCTGGAGCAGGGCAGACAGAAGCACATCCATTCCCAAGCGAAGAGAACTGTCTCAGCTGCACCAGCCGCCAGCCAGAGGGATGTTTCATCTAGAAACTACACTTCCCAAGAGCCCGCGCGAGTGTCATGAGCATTGGGAGACTTCCCAGACCACACTCGCACCAGCACGCATCCGTGCGCACCAATAGCTGTCCGTGCTCGAACTTCCAGACTGAGCAGATGTGTTCTGCAAGCTCCGTTCCCAAGCTTCGACCCTAGGCGAAGATCCATCAGGGCTTGACCCTGCCTAATTTGAACCCCACATGCCCTGCAAACTAAGGGGCCGATTCATGGAACAAACGTGCGCCGAAAATCTTCGCGCAAGCATGTGCAAGGATGCGCAAGCGGAAAAAAACAGGCGCACGCGCACGCGTGCGATTCATGGAAGTCCCTGCGCGTGTTCACCGCGGGATGTGCGCCAAACCCGTGCATGGCGCACAAGTCACTGCAACATCGCGAAAGGCGTGCGCGACGCGCACAGTGAAAGCGCACAACCTCAGCGCACACACCAGAAAGTGGGCGGGACATGGGGCGTAACGCGCGGAATGGGGAACAACACGCAAAAATAAGGGCGTAACTGGGGATGTACTGCAGGGAAGTAGACGGAACGCCCACACGCACTCGAACCACACGTATTCATGGAATCGAATAGGGCAAAGCCACGCACAGCCAAAGACACGCACAAGCTGAAACACGGCCGCCACACGAAGGCAGGCGGTAGAGTCCCAGCGCATCAAAAAAGTGGCGCGCGGGAAGTTAAATACGCGATTGAGCGGGGTACATGGATTTCAGGGGTGCACGAGAAATTCTACACGCGATTGGCCTGGGTACGTGTATTACAGGGGTGCACGAGAAAATCTACACGCGATTGGCCTGGGTACGTGGATTTCAGGGGTGCGCGAGAAATGCTACACGCGATTGGCCTGGGTACGTGTATTACAGGGGTGCGCGAGAAAATCTACACGCGATTGGCCTGGGTACGTGGATATCAGGGGTGCGCGAGAAAATCTACACGCGATTGGCCTGGGTACATGGATTTCAGGGGTGCGCGAGAAATGCTACACGCGATTGGCCTGGGTACGTGTATTACAGGGGTGTGCGAGAAAATCTACACGCGATTGGCCTGGGTACGTGTATTACAGGGGTGTGCGAGAAAATCTACACGCGATTGGCCTGGGTACGTGGATTTCAGGGGTGCTTGAGAAAATCTACACGCGATTGGCCTGGGTACGTGGATTACAGGGGTGCGCGAGAAATCCTACACGCGATTGGGCCTGTGCGAGTGGGGCAGTGTATTACGTGGGTGTGCGGGAAGTTGAAGAGGTGAATTGCCAGTGTGGGTCCTCCCAGGTCTCCCCTCTACCCCTGTCCACGACCTCTGCAGGCAGCCCACACCACAGGGGACTACCCTGCACCCCTGGTCATGTCCCGCAGGCAGCCCATCCACCATGGGCATGCCCCCCAGCCAAGCCACATGTCCCCTTGCACCCCCACCCCCCAGCAGGCCCCCACTCATGTCCCCCTGCACCCCCACCCCCCAGCACTGTGGGGCACCTGCCAGCAGGCCCCCAACCATGTCCCACTCATGTCCCCTTGCACCCCCACCACCCAGCAGGCCCCCACTCATGTCCCCTTGCACCCTCACCCCCCAGCAGGCCCCCACTCATGTCCCCCTGCACCCCCACCGCCCAGCACTGTGGGGCACCTGCCAGCAGGCCCCCAACCATGTCCCACTCATGTCCCCTTGCACCCCCACCCCCCAGCAGGCCCCCACTCATGTCCCCCTGCACCCCCACCCCCCAGCACTGTGGGGCACCTGCCAGCAGGCCCCCAACCATGTCCCACTCATGTCCCCTTGCACCCCCACCCCCCAGCAGGCCCCCACTCATGTCCCCCTGCACCCCCACCCCCCAGCACTGTGGGGCACCTGCCAGCAGGCCCCCAACCATGTCCCACTCATGTCTACTTGCACCCCCACCCCCCAGCAGGCCCCCACTCATGTCCCCCTGCCCCCAGGTCCTGACGAAACGCAATCATGGCAGTAATGGGCAGCATACCCAGCACAAGCACCTAGCCAAGGATTGCATCCACCCACATAGTAGATGCAATTACATGATACAACCCCAATGGCAAGTATGTAAATGAACACATGTCCGTCACACACACATACACAATGGGTGCAAGTGAATGTCAAAACCCATATCATGACATGCATGAAACCAATGAGAAAATACCACAAATGTAAGTAATAAATATATGTATTAAAGATTAAAATGAACTAAAGAAATAAAACACACAACAATGGGGATGACAAAACAAATGGTCCATGTCCGAGAACTAATAGAAAAAATCAAAAAACAAAGGAATCCAAAAACTAATGTAGTCCAAAGCAAAATAATGGGGGAAAAAATAAGGAAAAACCATTGCCTCATGGTGAACACAAATATAAATCCAACAAATGTTTTCCAAACATCAAACTATGTACAAGAATATCCCAGGGTCCATGAGCCCAACACCATAAATGAAACCTACTACTACTAACTAATAATAAAAATATATACAGAAAAGTGGCCATTGTCCGAGCGGTCCAAAAAAAAACTTAAAAAATAAAGGAAACCTAACACTAACTAACTAAAGAACTATATACAATGGCAGCGGGCAAGTCCTGCGGCTCACTCTGTGATGTTGCCGGCCAGGGCATCCTCAAACTCCATGTCGATGTCCCGGAGGCGGGACTCTGTCCTGGCCCCGAGGTCTCGCTGGGACAACCCCGTGTCCACCTCAAACTCCCTGCGAGCTTCCTCGAGGCACTCAGCCCGCCTCAACGCCCGACGCATGGAGAACTCCGCCCTGACCATGGTGAGCCGCTCCTCTTCCGCCCGCTGCCGCTCCGCACCTATCCGCTGGACCAACTGCTCCCACACGGAAGACACTGCCATCCCAGGGTTCTCCTGCCCTCCGGCCGATGCCTGCCCCTCGAAATCTTGATGGCCCCGAGCCATGATGCCTCCCACGTCGAGCCTGCTGCTGCCTCCGACGCCACTGCCAGTGCCGGCATGACGGCATCCAGGCTGATGGAATCCACCGATGCCGTCGTGCACGTGCCCTGCCAGATGATGCCGGCACATCCTCCATCTGCAGGGGGACAGTTGCTGGTGTGTCCACCCCTGCTGGACCTTCGACTCCCGACTGTGGCAGGGATGGGGTCCCCACCGAGCTGGCTGCGTTGGTCGGGGCAGGTCCACAGGGGGCCCTGGTGGCATCTGGGCCGGAAGACGGCATGGAGCACGACTGGCGCATAGCCTCCACAGAGGAGGAGAGGGTCGCCAGAAGGCCACACACATGTAGGAAACCCCCGACCATGGCGGCTTCCAAATGGTTCACGTACGCACGGTGCTCTTCGTGATGATGTGCATGCTCCTCCCGGGAAGCATGCACCTCATCACGAATGCCAGCCGTGCGCAACGCGACACCAATCAGGACCCTCTCCACACGCCCAGGGGTCCCCTCGTCCGCAGGTAGAGGAGTGTCAGATGACATGGACATCTCCCCTACCTGCGGACGGGCCTGGGATGGGGCATCCCTGCTGGTGCATGGTGGTGCAGTCACAGTGTCAGGGACAGTGACATGCACAGGCACCTCCACGGCGACCTGTGCCTCCTGCCCCTGGCCCTGGACTGCACCACTTGCACCAGCGGGGATGCCCCCACCAGGCCCCATGTGTGGCTCAGTAGCGGCCTCCTCCCCCTCTGGGGAAACCACCAACCTGGATGTCTCCACGCCGTCTTCCGCCGGTGCAAGCCCCTGTGGGGGCTCACCCACCCCTTCCGCTGCAGCTGTGGTGGCATCCCCGCCGCTCTGCTCCACAGCGCCTTCTCCGTCCTCTTCTTCACTTGCCACTGTGTAGAGGGAGACATAGAACACAAGCATCAGGGTACTGTACAATGGTCCCCTAGACAGGAAGCAACAGCAGATGAGTGGCACTGTCATACATCACTTCCATCATGTCCCGCCACAACACATGGGTCAGTGCAGGCAAAACACATACAGTAACAGGCATGGCGCATGCCATGGACATTGGCATACATGACCAAGGGACTCATGATTCATACAATGTTGGTTTTAAACTCACATGCATCATGGGTCTTGCCATCACATGCACACACCTCACCGTAGTTCCATCCATCTGGCCTCGTACACCACAGACGCAGTGGATACAAGGATGACTAGGCTGCATCAGTGAATCTGAACATTGTCACAGACATGTGTCATGCATCCATGGCAGTTACAAGTCACAGACACGCAGGTCAGACACACACACATGGACAACATACGTGTACATGGGACCAGCACCCATCCCTCACCCCCACCCATGTCCAGGAACAGAGACTGCCATGCTTCCATGTGTCCATTCCGCACAGAGCCCCCCATGTTGCAATAGAACACATGCACCAACCATGTGGTTCACACATCACTGTACTCACATGCCTGACCATGATGTCCCTGCACACACACATACGTACATGGTCACACATACAGGCAGGTATCAGACAACCAGCACACTGCAACATGCCCTGTCTCACACAGTAATGCTTGGCCACTTACCGGCCAACTCCAGATGGGTCTGCCTCCGAAGGATCTGGGCGTGGAGCGCTGGGTCTACGCGTTCCAGGACCCTCATCTGGATGTCACTCAGGCGTGCCCGGCCCCCCTCCGCGAGGCGCCGGGCCTTATTGAGGGTCCTGGACCTCAAGTCCTCCCAGCGCTTCTTGATGTGCTTGATGTCGCGGGTTGCCACCCCCTCCGCGTTGATGGCAACCACTACATCGTCCCAGATCCTCTCCCGTCCTTCCTTGTTGGCGCGTGGTCTTCCGAAGAGGGCATCATAATGCCCCAGGACATGCTCCACCAGGACACCAACTTCCTTCTCACTGAAGCTGGTGGCCCTCTGCCTCTCTGGCTGGGGGTTGCCACTGGTCTCAGATGGTGCTTGCCCCGACATGGCGACCCCCGAGGCAGGCGTGGGTGGGCAACTGGGTCCTAGGGCTGGGCTGTGGAGCGATGGTATCCCAGTCGGGAGTCTACTGTTCCAGCAGGGGTCGACACAGCAACTGGACCCCTGCAGATGGCTGATGTGCAGGCACCAAACGGCAGGGCACGGTGGCAGCAGGCAGGCAGGCAGGCAGGCAGGCAGGCAGCAGCAGATGGCACGTGGGAGGCTGCTCGGGGCACTGGGGGGCAGTGATTCGGCCTTCTGGGCAGGAGCGTGGTCTTCCGTGTGTATTCGTGTGGCCAGCTTGATACGGAGTGATTTGGCACGTGAAAAATCTGCACGTCAGCGTGTAATTCGAGGAAAGGCCCGTAGCGCGTAAGCGCGTCTGCACGCATACGCATTTTCATTGGACCAAAGGCCCTCAGCGCGTGAGCGCGTCTGTGACGTGTCGTGCGAGGGTGTATCACTCATTGCACGTGATGACAGAACACACGTGGATTTCAACCAATCGCGTGTGAAAGTTCACGTCACCCCGGAACACACGTACCCAGGCTAATCGCGTGTGGAACTACCCGCGCACCCGGAAATCCACGTACCCAGGCCAATCGCGTGTAGAATTTCTCGCGCACCCCTGAAATCCACGTACCCAGCCCAATCGCGTGTAGATTTTCTCACGCACCCCTGTAATCCACGTACCCAGGCCAATCGCATGTAGAATTTCTCGCGCACCCCTGAAATCCACGTACCCAGGCCAATCGCGTGTCTCGCGCACCCCTGTAATACACGTACCCAGGCCAATCGCGTGTAGAATTTCTCGTGCACCCCTGTAATCCACGTACCCAGGCCAATCGCGTGTAGAATTTCTCGCGCACCCCTGAAATCCACGTACCCAGGCCAATCGTGTGTAGATTTTCTCACGCACCCCTGTAATACACGTACCCAGGCCTATCGCGTGTGGGGACACCCGCACACCCCTGAAATACACGCTCCCCGCTCTGCGTTTGCTGCTGCCCTTTACGCTGGATTGGGGATTTTGATGGCTTTTCCCTGCGCAAGGGGCGTTCTTGGGGGCGTAACTGACGCTGCTGCAGGGTCGCTGCGCCACTCTGCGCCACGGCTGGTTGTGGATGTTGGAATCCATGAATACGCTGTGCGCATGAATGTGTTTCGGCGCATGCGGCTGGCGCAGACTACCGCACGCGCACACTGTGCGCCAGCCGCGTGCGCCACTTGTGCGCCGAATTCTATGAATTGGCCCCTAAGAGACAAGTACTCCGCTTCACATGCTCTACTTAACATTAGAGAACTAACCGCATGGGAACATTGACCAGAAAAGCTCATGGGGAACTCGGGAATGCTTACTGACTCATGCATGCAAGTTTAAAGTTAACCCATAACATGACGCTCATGTGAGCTAGACTACTGCTTGGAAGAGCGATCCGCACCACCTAATCCTATTCTTTTCTGCGAGCACCTTAGACATATGGTGCTCGCAGTCTGGACCAGTCTACGCTTCGCATTAGACACGCCCGCAGGCCAAAGGCAGCCAGTCACGAAGCTAAGTGCATATTATATGTTGTTGTTGCTCAAAGCTTGTATATTTATGCAATGTTGGTGCACGTTACCACATAAAGTTTAGGTTCTGATCAACACACACACCCAGTGAGGCAACTGGGAGCAGTAGAGTACAGTGAGCAAACTGGGCTCATGTAAATGCCTGGTAAGCAACTGCGCCGCACACACAGGTGTTAGTAAAGTGTGCTATTGGGCTGGACACCACCGGGGCACAGTGTACATGAATGCATGGTATGGTATTAGTGAGGAGACCTCAGGCCACCTCACACGGCCAGAGCCAACAGGAGGAAAGAGCATAATTTCCCTAAACACCCCCTCCCATTCCGACCCTCACTTCTGGAACCCAAAACAAAGTCATACCATAGGGATTTACCTCTGGGACTACTGTCTGCAGCAATTCTATCCCTACCTTAACTTCACTGAATATCGCAGTTTACAGCGAGCCATATATTGTGCTGAATGTACCTAGTAAACTTTACTATATAGACAAATATTTTGAAAGGATACAAGTAACATTTTGATAAATTAGCCTCAGGTCTGGAGTACAGCCTGTAACAGGCCGATTCATGGAATAAATGTGCGCCGAAAATCCCGGCGCAGAGGGGCCAATACGTGCGCTGCGCCGAAAATTAGCGCAAAGCGCAGGGAAACCAGCGCACGTCGATTCATGGAAGTCCGTGCGCAAGAAAAGCAGAGGACGTGCGCGGAAAAAGCGCGCGGCGCAGGCCGGCGCACAGGTCAACCAACGTCGTGCGCCACGGCCACTGCGCCATCACTCCGAGCGCAGCGCACAGCTCTAAAGTAGGCGGGACACAGGGCGGGACACTCGGAATGGGGAATAAAATGGGGCACAACACTCGGAATGGGGAAGAATGTGGGCGGCACGGGGAAAGTTTAGGAGGCAAGTGCGCGGAACGCCCACACGCTCGCATACAACACGTATTCATGGAATAGAATAGGGCAAAAAAGCGCACGCTCAAAGCAGCGCACAGGCACAAACAGGCACAAACACGACCGCCACAAGAAAGCAGGCGGTAGCGTCTCTGCGCCTGCAAGAAATGTGCGCTAAAAGGTGCGCCAACAAATAGCACCTATATACAGACATGATCAATGTCCAATACTGTGGCCCTCCAGGACAAATGACGTACAAAGGGGTACCCACAAACACAGACACGCGCAGAGAGAAAAAATAAACGTGTGCGTGTATACCGGGGTGCGCGGTAAGTTGCACACGCGATATGGCCGGGTACGTGGATTTCAGGGGTGCGCGGGAAGTTCCACACGCGATATGGCCGGCTACGTGGATTTCAGGGGTGCGCGGGAAGTTCCACACGCGATATGGCAGGGTACGTGGATTTCAGGGGTGCGCGGGAAGTTCCACACGCGATATGGCCGGCTACGTGGATTTCAGGGGTGCGCGGGAAGTTCCACACGCGATATGGCAGGGTACGTGGATTGCAGGGGTGCGCGGGAAGTTCCACACGCGATATGGCCGGCTACGTGGATTGCAGGGGTGCGCGGGAAGTTCCACACGCGATATGGCCGGCTACGTGGATTCCAGGGGTGCGCGAGAAGTTGCACACGCGATATGGCCGGGTACGTGGATTTCAGGGGTGCGCGGGAAGTTCCACACGCGATATGGCAGGGTACGTGGATTGCAGGGGTGCGCGGGAAGTTCCACACGCGATATGGCCGGCTACGTGGATTTCAGGGGTGCGCGGGAAGTTCCACACGCGATATGGCAGGGTACGTGGATTGCAGGGGTGCGCGGGAAGTTCCACATGCGATATGGCCGGCTACGTGGATTTCAGGGGTGCGCGGGAAGTTCCACACGCGATATGGCAGGGTACGTGGATTGCAGGGGTGCGCGGGAAGTTCCACACGCGAAATGGCCGGCTACGTGGATTTCAGGGGTGCGCGGGAAGTTCCACACGCGATATGGCCGGCTACGTGGATTCCAGGGGTGCGCGGGAAGTTGCACACGCGATATGGCAGGGTACGTGGATTCCAGGGGTGCGCGGGAAGTTCCACACGCGATATGGCAGGGTACGTGGATTGCAGGGGTGCGCGGGAAGTTCCACACGCGATATGGCCGGCTACGTGGATTTCAGGGGTGCGCGGGAAGTTCCACACGCGATATGGCAGGGTACGTGGATTGCAGGGGTGCGCGGGAAGTTCCACACGCGAAATGGCCAGCTACGTGGATTTCAGGGGTGCGCGGGAAGTTCCACACGCGATATGGCCGGCTACGTGGATTCCAGGGGTGCGCGGGAAGTTCCACACGCGATATGGCAGGGTACGTGGATTCCAGGGGTGCGCGGGAAGTTCCACACGCGATATGGCCGGGTACGTGGAATGCAGGGGTGCGCGGGAAGTTCCACACGCGATATGGCCGGGTACGTGGATTCCAGGGGTGCGCGGGAAGTTCCACACGCGATATGGCCGGGTACGTGGATTCCAGGGGTGCGCGGGAAGTTGCACACGCGATATGGCAGGGTACGTGGATTGCAGGAGTGCGCGGGAAGTTCCACACGCGAATTGGCTGTGTGCTCCCAGGCATTACCTGTACACCCTCCACGGCCCCTGCAGGCAGCACACACCACAGGGAACTACCCTGCACACCTGCTCATGTCTCCCACCACCCCCACCCCCCATCCACCAGGGACACCCTCCACCAGGCCCCCACCCATGTCTCCCACCACCCCCACCCCCAGCACTGTGGGGAACCTGCCAGCAGGCCCCCACCCATGTCCAACCCATGTCTCCCACCACCCCCAACCCCCCATCCACCAGGGACACCCTCCACCAGGCCCCCACCCATGTCTCCCACCACCCCCACCCCCAGCACTGTGGGGAACCTGCCAGCAGGCCCCCACCCATGTCCAACCCATGTCTCCCACCACCCCCAACCCCCCATCCACCAGGGACACCCTCCACCAGGCCCCCACCCATGTCCAACCCATGTCTCCCACCACCCCCACCCCCCATCCACCAGGGGCACCCTCCACCAGGCCCCCACCCATGTCTCCCACCACCCCCACCCCCAGCACTGTGGGGAACCTGCCAGCAGGCCCCCACCCATGTCCAACCCATGTCTCCCACCACCCCCAACCCCCCATCCACCAGGGACACCCTCCACCAGGCCCCCACCCATGTCCAACCCATGTCTCCCACCACCCCCACCCCCATCCACCAGGGGCACCCTCCACCAGGCCCCCACCCATGTCTCCCACCACCCCCACCCCCAGCACTGTGGGGAACCTGCCAGCAGGCCCCCACCCATGTCCAACCCATGTCTCCCACCACCCCCACCCCCCATCCACCAGGGACACCCTCCACCAGGCCCCCACCCATGTCCCCCTGGCCCCAGGTCCTGACGATACACAATCATGGCAGTAATGGCCAGCATACCCAGCACAAACACCCAGGCAAGGATTGCATGCACCCACATAGTGAATGCAATCACATGACACAACCCCAAAGGCAAGTATGCAAAAGAACACATGTCCGTCACACACACATACACAATGGGTGCAAGTGAATGTCAAAACCCATATCATGACATGTAAGAAACCAAAGAGAAAATGACACAAGTGTAAGATAATATAAAAATGTATTAAAAACAAAAAATAAGTAAACTAATAAAACATACAACTATCTGGCAAAGTAAATAAAAGGTCCATGTCCGAGAACAAAAATGATAAACCAAAAAACAAAGGATTGAAAAATCAATAGAATTTGTCCAAAGCAAAAACATGTAGTATGAAATCAAAGAAAAACCATTACGTCATGGTGTAAACAATAAGAAATAAAAAAAATGTATCTCCCAAAAAATAACAATATATACAGGAATATTCCAGGGTCCATGAGCCCAACACCACTAATGAAACCTAATACTAACTAATTAAAAAAATATGTACAAAAAAGTGGCCATTGTCCAAGCGGTCCAAAATAATAAAAATAAATAAAGGAAACCTAGCACTAACTAACTAAAAAACTATATACAAAGGCAGCGGGCTAGTCCTGCGGCTCACTTGGTGATGCTGGCCAGGGCATCCTCGAACTCCATGTCAATGTCCTGGAGGCGGGACTCAGTCCTGGCCCCGAGGTCTCGCAGGGACAACCCCATGTGCTCACCAAAATCCCTGCGAGCCTCCTCGAGGCACTCAGCCCGCCTCAATGCCCGACGCATGGAGATCTCCGCCCTGGCCATAGCGAGCCGCTCCTCTTCCGCCCGCTGCCGCTCCGCACCTATCCGCTGGCCAAACTCCTCCCACACGGAACACACCGCCATGCCAGGGTTGCCCTGCCCTCCGGCCGATGCCTGCCCCTCTGATCTTGATGGCCCTGAGCCATGATGCCTCCCACGTCGAGCCCGCTGCTGCCTCCGACGCCACTGCCTCTGCCAGCACGACGGCATCCAGGCTGATGGTAACCACCGACGCCGTCGTGCACGTGCCCTGCCCGATGATGCCGGCACATCTTCCATCTGCTGGGGTCCACTTGCTGTGTTGTCCACCCCTGCTGGACCTCCGACTCCCAACTGTGGCAGGGATGGGATCCCCACCGAGCTGGCTGCATTGGTCGGGGCAGGTCCACAGGGGGCCATGGTGGCATCTGGGCCGGAAGACGGCAAGGAGAACGACCGGTGGATAGCCTGCACAGAGGAGGAGAGGGCCGTCAGATTGGCCAACACATGCAGGAACCCCCCGAACATGGCCGATCCCAATTGGGCCACGTCGGCACGGTGCACTTCGTGATGACATGCTTGCTCCTCCCGGGAAGCACGCACGTCATCACGAATCACAGCCGTGCGCATCGCGACCCCAATCAGGACCTGCTCCACGCGGCCAGGGGTTCCCACGGCCGCAGGTGGAGGGGAGTCAGTTGACATGGACATCCCCTCTACCTGCGGACGGGCCTGGGACGGGGCATCCCTGCTGGTGCATGGTGGTGCACTCACAGGGTCAGGGACAGCGACATGCACAGGCACCTCCACGGTGACCTGTGCTGCCTCCTGCCCCTGGACTGCACCACTTGCACCAGCAGGGATGCTCCCACCAGGCCCCATGTGTGCACCAGTGTCGGCCTCCTCCTCCTCTGTGCAAACCACCAACCTGGATGGCTCCTCACCGTCTCCCGCCGTAGCAGGCCCCTGTGGGGGCTCACCCACCCCTTCCGCTGCAGCCGTGGGGGCATCCCCGCCGCCTTGCTCCACAGCGCCGTCTCCGCCCTCTTCTTCACTAGCCGCTGCGTAGAGGGAGACAAAGGACACAAGCATCAGGCTACTGTACAATGGTCCCCTAGACAGGAAGCAATAGCAGATGAGCACCCCTGTCAAAGTACACTTCCATCATGTCCCTCCACAACACATGGGTCAGTCCAGGCAAAACACACACAGTAACAGGCATGGTGCATGCCATGCACATTTCCATGCATGTCCAATTGACTCTTGAAACATTCAATGATATGTAACTCACATGCATCATGGCTCATGCATATCACATGCACACACTTCACCTCAGTCACATCCATCTGGCCCCAAACACACCGAACACAGGCGAAACAAGGGTAAGTTGGGTGCGTCACTGAATCTGTGCATTGTCACACACATGTGTCATGCATCCATGGCATGCACAAGTCACAGACACGCAGGTCAGGCACACAGACATGGCTACCATATATGTACCTGGCATCAGCACCCATCCTTCACCCCCATCCATGTCCAGGTACAGAGACTGGCATGCTCTCATGTCCTAAATCTGCATAGGGCTCCCCATGCCGCATTTCAACACATGCAACAACCATGTGGGTCACACATCACTGGTCTCACATGCATTACCATGATGTCCCTGCACACATACATGCATACATGGCCCATGGCACACATACAGGCAAGTATCATAGAACCAGCACACCGCAACATGCCCTGTCTCACACAGTAATGCTTGCACACTTACCGCTCAACTCCAGACGGGCCTCCCTCTCAAGGACCTGGGCGTGGAGCGCTGGGCGTACGCGTTCCAGGACCCTCTTCTGGATGGAACTCATGCGGCCCCGGCCCCCCTCCACGAGGCGCCGGGCCTTCACAAGGGTCCTGGACCTCAAGTCCTCCCAGCGCTTCTTGATCTTCTGGACGTTGCGGGTTGCCACCCCCTCCGCGTTGATGGCAACCACACAGTCGGCCCAGATCCTCTCCCGTCCTTCCTTGCTGGCGCGGGACGATCCAAAGAGGGCATCATACTGCCCCAGGACATGCTCCACCAGGACACCAACTTCGGTGGCAGTGAAGCTGGTGCCCCTCTGCCCCTCTGGCCTGGGGTTGCCACTGGTGCCAGATGTGGAAGTGCCCGACATGGCAACCCCAGAGGCAGGTGTGGGTGGGCAACTGGGTCCTGGGGCTGGGCTGTGGAGCGATGTAATCCCAGTTGGGAGTCTTCAGTTCCAGCAGGGGTGGACACAGCAACTGGACCCCTGCAGATGGCTGATGTGCAGGCACCAAATGGCAGGGCACGGTGGCAGCAGGCAGGCAGGCAGGCAGGCAGCAGCAGATAGCACGTGGGAGGCTGCTCAGGGCACTGGGGGGGCAGTAACTCGGCCTTCTGGGCAGGAGCGTGGTGTTCCGTGTGTTTTCGGGTGGCCAGCTTGATACGGAGTGATTTGGCACGTGAAATTCCTGCACGTCAGCGTGAAATCCGAGGAAAGGCCCTTAGCGCGTAAGTGCGTCTGCACGCATACGCGATTCTATTGGACCAGAGTCCCTCATCGCGTAAGCGCGTCTGACGTGATCCGCACGGGCGTTCCCCACTCAGCACGTGATGACGGAGCACACGTGGAAATACTGCACGTCAGAGTGTCATCGCGTGTAATTGGCCAAAAGTGCGCGTACACGCCATTGGCCTATGTACGTGTATTTCATCGCGTGTAATTGGCCAAAAGTGCGCGTACACGCCATTGGCCTAAGTACGTGTATTTCAGGGGTGCGCGGCCACTTACACACGCAAGTACGTCAGCGCACCTGTATGCCTGCTGCGTGGGAATTTCCACACGCTATTGGAGTGGGAACTCGATTCCAGGGGTGCGAGGGTCACACGCTCGCCTAGAACACGCGCAAGGCATTAATTTGCGCACTTTTCAATAAACAAGCCAGATGCCAGGATGAACATACCGTTCCTAGCAGCAGTGGCAGTGGGCTACCAAAGGAGGAGGAGGAGGAGAGTCAGGGCCAGAATATTCACACCCAGAACCAGCCTATTCGGGATGCCTGATGACCAGGTGTATGGGAGGTACAGGTTTCCAGCACACATCATACTGGACCTGGTCAGTGAGTGGGAGGATGACCTCACATCACCCACCCTGTGCTCCCAAGCACTCAGCCCCCTGCAGAAGGTCCTGAATGTACTGCACTTCTTGGCCACTGGATCCTTTCAGCGGACAAGTGCCATAGTGGGTGGTGTGTCACAGGCCACGCAGTCACGCTGCCTACACCAGGTCTTGAACATCATCACTGCACGGCCATCAGTCCGCAGGCACATATATCTCCCCAGGACTCATGCAGAAAGGCGGACGTGCATCCAGGAATTCTATGGTGTGGCTCAATTCCCCAAAGTGCTTGGTGCAATTGACTGCACACATGTGGCTCTACGTCCACCCAGGGCAACAGAGCACATCTATAGAAACCGCAAGCACTGGCATTCCATCAACGTGCAAGTTGTATGCAATGCCAAGGGAATAATCACATCAGTATATGCCAACTATCCAGGGTCCACCCACGACAGCTTCATCTACAGAATGTCTACCCTATGCCGGGACCTAGAGGCTGGCCAGCATGGAGATACATGGCTGCTAGGTGAGCATGAATGCCACTGCACATGCATGCATGTCAGATACTGGGTCATGACACAACACCACTAATGATACCCATCACCACCTCCGCAGGGGACAGTGCCTACCCTATCAGCCCCCACATGATGACCCCAATCCGGAACCCCACCACGCCACCCCAGGTAAGGTACAACACAGCCCACATTGCAACACGGGGCATAGTGGAGCGCACATTCGGAGTGCTCAAGTCACGCTTTCGCTCCCTTGACCGTTCTGGCGGGCAGCTGTTATATGCTCCCCGAATAGTGTGCAGGATCATAGTGGCAGCATGTGTCCTGCACAACGTTGCAACACGCCGGGGCCTGCCCGTGGACATGGTGGTGCCCCCACATCCACAACCACATGCACGCCCGCTGCGCATGGGAGGGGAAAGGGCACGGGGGGAGGCAGCCCGTACGCAACTGGTGGCCAACTTCTTCACCTAGGAATCACAGTGCTGGCTAGTGCACACTGTTCTGGCACATACCATCTGACAATCAATGATGACACTACCTGACAATGTCTGAAAATTACTTGACAATAAACTGTCAGATACACATCAGCCTGAGATTGTTAACATGGAAGTGTCAATATGTGTGCACCCCTACCTACACATACACCAGCAATGCATCACAACGAAAAGACACAACTCCATCAATCAAATATGCATTGCCACAGGCGATTCACTACATGACAACATTGCCATGTCACCCATTCCCTTCACAGTCCCGCCACTGAGGACACCATGTCATGGTATGTGAGAGCAAACAAACTGGCCATCACAACATGACACCAGTGTCACAAATATCAGTGCCCCAAATGGAACATAGCCGCACTTGAACAGCTAACCACGCTGGAGCCACTACTACACACCTGTGTAAGAGTAATTTCAATCAAATTACACACCAACCCACCCTGAAGCCCACCCAAA
This sequence comes from Ambystoma mexicanum, assembly GCF_040938575.1. Classification (NCBI taxonomy): domain Eukaryota; kingdom Metazoa; phylum Chordata; class Amphibia; order Caudata; family Ambystomatidae; genus Ambystoma; species Ambystoma mexicanum. The sequence goes on from NC_090929.1 coordinate 1,550,488,768, forward strand.
CAAGACACAATGCATGTAATCAATGGTAGTCTCATTACCTGATTCTGCTGGTATGTCCTCACCGTCCAGATGTACAGTGATGGCGCCACGCAAAAGTGTCAGTGCACATCTACCGACATGTAGTCTGACTCCAGAGAGTATGCCCGTGTGAAGATCTGTGTGAAATACCTGCAAAACATGAGCAACATATGTAAGTAGAGGCACATATCAAACCATCATGCATAGTTAGGTGCAACAACAATGTACACTATGAATGTCTACACAGTATTGACTATGGACTGGCCAACAGCTCATGGGAGTCCAATGTCACCGTGTAATTTGCTGTCACTTGGGCACACCCTTTGCAAGCCCATGGAAACGGAAGCAGGAGGGGTGTGGATGTCTGGTACCCAAGCATCGAAACCAAACTCAGGACAAGCCTGCATGTGCCCAGCCACAATACAGTGTATGCCCAGGTACCCACACAAGGCAACACTCTTGCAAAATAAAAATAAAATTGAGAAAAAATGGCCATGAAAGGGCCGGCGGGGGGGGGGGGGGGCACCTATGAGGTCCGAGGACAGGATGCACGCCACAATCCACCTGTGTGGATCATGGGAAACTAAAACACCCCATAGGCTCGTGGCCCACACGGCTACTCTGTTGTGGGAGATGAGTCGCTATCGCTCTGGCCAGACCCTGCAGCTGACTCTGGAGGTGGGGGAGCTGCCACAGAAGATGGTGTGACAATGGGAGGCAGCCCACGCAAAGCACGAGTTTGCTCCTCCATGGCTGCAAGCAGGCGGGTCTGGTAGTTCTGGTTCTGGGTTATAATCATGCGGAGGTCCCCATGCAGTAACTCCCGGGATGACCTGACCTCCGCACGAGTTGCCTGCATCTCGGCCGAGAGCGTCCGTGTCAGACGCTCCAGCTGCTCCTCTGTCCTTCTATGGGATGAAGCCTCAAGCTCTAACAGGGTCGACCTGAGGTGACGGAATTCTTCCCTCAGGCCTTCCCTGTGGCGCTGGGACTCCATGGAAAGTGATTCCCGCAGAGTCGCCAGTGCCGCCCGCCTGTCCATGTTGGACGCCAACATATCCTCCCTGTGTGCCTGGCAGATGGACTCTGTAGCCTGCTCCAGTCGCTCCATCAGCCTTTCTGGGGGGACAATGGAAGTGGCCACCCTATCCATGGCCTGTGCAATCATCTCGGATGATGCTGCCTGTTGGGTGGCCATACCGTAGATGGATTGCTCCCAAACGGTATTGCCAGGTGGCATACGGCCACCATGTTGACGGGCACCACACCTGCCTGGGGCAAGGCGGACTGCGCCTTGCTGTGCCGGCAAGGCCTCAGGCTGCAGGACTGCATTCCCTCTCTGATCTGCAGCCCCAGGAACAGGATCAGAGATTGTGTGGTGTGGCCCTGCATCCGTAACCACCGGAGGCTGATCTGCCGACACTGACATCCCCATTGAGGGCAATGGCCCGGCTGCAGGTGGGTCGGACAGAGGAGATTCTCTCCCAAGAACACTCACCTGCGACTGCACATAGGTGTCATCCTCCGAGTCTACACCTGAATACTGCTCGGGGGAGGAACCCCCAGAGACACCCCTCGACAGCACGACCTGCAGCACTTGTGGGTTTTCACCCACAAACACACCACGTCCCTCACTTGTGGAAGGTCGGCCCGGGTTGCCCTCCTGGGACGGCTCAACCACCACATCCCCAGCATCAACAAGTGCTTCGTCCCCTGCAAAGACATGAAAGAGAAAAATGGAAACAGGCATTAGCACCATGGCATGCAACAAGGGCTGATGAACAACAGAGGCAGTAGTTCTACGACACATGTCCCACATGACTGGGAGACCTCCTATGCATTCACCATCACTGGGTCTGTAGGGGAGGCTCAGGGCATACAATGTACAGATTGGAGAGCAACGCCTGCTCACCATGCTGCCTAGCACTGCCATCACACATTGGCCGGTGATTGCCATGTCAAAGGCACATGCCATCACACACATGGCATGTGACATAGCCACCAAGTGAAGAGGGAGAGGAGGGCTACTTTTTTGGATTTCAACCACTCTGGTCCTGACATTGCATCGTCACATCAATAAGTAAACATGTTGTACATGGATCTGCTAGTCCAAATTGGCCACGATGCACAGTGCCTTGTCTACATCAACAAAATGCAGTAAACAATGTGATTCCACCTCCCCATCACCTGTAAAGGAATCATATTGCATTCGTGAAGCACCGGTCCAGAAATGTATGAAGGTACAGCGGAGCACTGAGGGGTGGTGGGGCAGAAGGGGATGCCAGTCAACAATCCTACTGGTGCTGGTGTCATTCATGTCACGCAAGTGCAGGGGTGGGTGGCACAATGAAGTCCAAGGGGAAGTGGCGGCTGGAAGTGCTGTACAAGGTAAGTAGGACTTGACGTCAAGGGCAGATGGTGTTAGGCGCAGACAAGTGCTGGGGGGGTGGCCTATAGGGGTACAGAGACAATCATGCAGTGCTGTGGGCTCGGAGGGGACAGGGGAGGTACACACAGCATCTGGCTCGGCAAGGTCCTTGCAGATTTCTATGTGTCCTGCAGAGTTGTCACATGCCGCAGATATGTGCCCTTGGATTGGGGATCTCATCTTGGTGAAAAGGGTGAGGCGCTATTGCCTTTGGAGCATGTGGCAGGCCAGTTTGCCAGAGGATGGGCATGATGCAGGACATTCCCTCTCTGCCACCCGGCACCTGTGGTTTGGGTTCACAAGATCCGAGTCATGCCAGGACTCTGCATTGGCATGGGGCTTCAGACAGGTGGTCATGACCGTGGCAAAGACATCCAGTGTACCTGACATAGAGTGGAGCATGGAGTGGGCCCTGTCAGGATGGGAGTGAGCCTAAGGGGGAGCTGGATGGGGGGGAGATTTTGGCAGCATGAGCCTCGACTGACACACACTTCATGGGTTGGAATACCAAGAAGGTGTGTGACAGTGGTGAGGGTGGCTTTGCCTGTGGGGTGGTGAGGGTGAGCTGGGAGGAGAGGAGAATGTGATCACTCCAGGAGAGAGGAGTGCAGAGATGGACGGAGAGGGGATAGTCAGATGAGATCAGAGCATCAAGAGTGTGCCCTGCAGAATGAGTAGGGACAGACGGGAGTCTAGAGGGTGAGAGGGAGTTGCTGAGGTCACAGAAAGGTCACGTGGGGGGGTCAACAAGCATGCAGGTGGATGCGTACAGCACCAAGGAAGAGGATTTCTGTGTCTGGGGACATGAGTGAGGAGGAGAGGTGAGGACACTCAGAAAGGAAGTAGTACATTTGACCAGTTTTCCCAGACACAGTACGCACAGTTTGTGAATGTCAAGGTGTGGTGGAGAGAGACGTCACACAAGCCATTCCAGAGTGGAGTAGGTCTAAGTAGGAGTGACAGTGGCAGGAATACCCTCAGGGAAGCCAAGGGCACACCCCCCCTGCACAGTAGTGGCGGGCCAAGGAGAGGGTCTCCTGAACATCAGGTAGGAGTGTGTGAAGGATGCAGACAGAGCTGGCCGTCAGACATGTTTCCATGAGACCAAGGATGTCAAGGTGCATAACCTCATGTAAGTGACATATATCGGAGGAATGCCTGATGCAGCCGCAGTGAAAGGAGTGTAATTGTGGAGGAGGTTGACAGCCTTGTAGGACTTACGGGGAGTGCTAGAGATCAGAGGTGCAGCATGTGTAGGAGTTGGAGTGGGAGGCGGAGAAGGATCATGGGAGGGTGCAGGGAGGCAGTGCAGGATTGATGAGGAGAGAGGAGGGGGGACAGCAGGAGAGGAAAGGAAGTTGATGAGATGTGGGTGGCATTTCTCAAGGAGATTGAGGTTGGCCTAAGGGCCTTGGACTGAGACGCTCCCATTACCATGCACATCAATTGTGGCCTCTGAGGATTGGAAGGAGGCCAGGAGTACACCCCAACGGGTCCCACCATTGATGGTGGAAGAGGAGCAAGGAGAGAGGACAGGGACCATGTGAAGGGTCTATGGGACAGGCAAAGGCATGTATGAGCAGATGTCAGTGAGAGTTAGCTTTGAGTAGGCTCAGATGCACTGGTCAGCAATAGGGTGGGTCGCATTGGAGGGCAGGGTGCCCTCATTTGACTTTTGGCAAGCAGGTGTCGTGAGTAGGGCACGATGGTCTGAACTGTAGAAGTCATGGAAGATAGACCATGAAGAGCAGCATGGAGTGTGAGGGAATGGGGCTCGAAACCAGACGGTACCAAAGCCCACAGGTAGGAGGTGGATGTCAAGGCAACATCCACAGTATGACAGCATGTTGGTTGGCATTTATATACAGAGGACGCATTAGCATGTGGTATCATTGCATGTCAGGCACGTGAAGATGAAACTTGAATGGCTGGGGGAAAGTATAGGAATGGTATGTAAGACATCAGATGAATAGACAGGGGAGTATGAGCAACAATGTAGTGACAAAATGACAATTCAAGGGCAACTTCCATGGTGTAGGGCCATATGTGCACTGTTGCCAGTAGGGATAGTGCTGTGGGCAGATGGTGTTGCACTGAACATACTGGATGAGGCACATGGGTGCCACTATCAACTCTGCCACACACCCCCTTGACAGGCACCCAACATGAATGCTTCACACACACACCATGCACATGGATAATACACACATGCATGTGCACTCACCGGATGATGCCTCGTAATCAGGGAGATCTCCCACACCTTGGAGTTGTCCCTCGGTGACGTAGGATCCAGCTACGGACTCGTGTGGTGTGAGTTCTATTTCCTGTGCTGGGGACCCACCTCCAGTCACCAAGGTTGCGGCATGACTTGAGGCCAGCTTATCCTTTGCCCTGCGCTTAAGGTCATTCCAGCGCTTCTGGCAATCACTAGCTGTGCGCCTCACTACTCCAAGGGCACTTATTCTGTCAGCAATGGTCTGCCAGTGTGCCTGGCGTCTGGCATGTGTGGTCTTGGACCCTGCAACGATGACCATTTCCCTATCATGATCTGACACATACTGAACAAGTGCATTCAGTTCGGCGTCTGTGAAGCTTGGCTTCCTTGATGGGCCGGACTGTGCAGCCGTGCCTGGGGCATCAGACTGTGCCGGACATGCACTCTTCCTCTTGCGCTTGGAAGGGGGTGGGGATCCAGAGTGTCCTACGCCGCTGTGGACACTAGGGGCAGGAGCCGTGGTGGACTCAGTACTGGGTGTGTGGGATTGCACACTCAGCATGGGAGTAGGTGCAGGCATTGGGGGTAGTGGGATGGGGTCAGGCCTGATCTGAGGTGCATGAACTAGGACCGACACAGTCTTGGCAGGGTGTATGAGAGGTGGGGTGGATGGAGCCACACCCTGGCTACGGGGGCCAGCAGATGACCTATCTGGCATAGATGCGCGTGCCCTGATGACACCAATGTGCACCGGTGCACGTGCAGTGGACCTGCTGACCTGGATGTCAGCGATGGGATCACCCTCGGACAGGTCTGGTGCCACAATGGGCTGGTCCGACAAGGGCTGATCAGGGTTGGTATCAGCCACATGACTCTCAACTGGGGGGGGGGGGCATGGGTGTCCCTGACTGGTCCTCCAGACTGGGGGGGACAGGGGCACCCTGCAAGTCACAACCACGTCCCCTAGTGGATCCTCCACGGCCACCACGTGTGGCTCGGCCACCTTTGCCACCCTTACGGCTTGCACGCCTCCCAACCATGGCACTGATGTTATTGTGCGTATGGGAGTCGGTGTGCACAATTGTCCTGGGCAATTGGGTGTCAAAGGGGTTGGGTACCAGATGGTATTCGTACCCTAGTGCAGTGGCAAGGCTATATGACACCCCTGGGGAAATATGACGGGTCACGCAACGCACAGGCACCCCAAAAAAGTTAAGGAACGTGCACAATACCCCTCCTAGACCACGTGTGCTGATGGAAAACCCTGCACTACGCTGTGGCATCCAGTAACACAATGAACGTATGCGTGTCACACGCAGCCTAGAATGACCTCTGAAGGGGTAGGCTACACACGGGGCAAGCACAGAAGTTAGATACGTGCGTGACTCACCGTCTGCCAGGTAAAAGAGCGTGAAAAATGAGCGCGTTTGGTTGGCAACACCCCCGCCAAAAGAAGATGTGTACGCTGTCTGAGGAGACAGGACAACAGTAGAAGGGGACACTGTTTGAGGGAACAGGCCCAGGTAAACCAGTACAAGAGGGAAAAGAGAAAAAGCTGTCAGAGGTAACAGGGAGTACGAACTGGAAACGCCGTGAAGTAAATCGCGTGTGAAACGACAAGTACAGAATTCACCCACTCGCTCTCCACGAAAAGCACGTACAAGGAAATGGTGTTCTACACTACCTTATATACAGGCCCACACGTACAGCGTCACTTACGGCGTGTACGTGCTTGGCCCATGTTCACCAATCACACGCTTTGTCACTTCTGCGTGTGGATCCTTTTTCACCAATCACACGCTTTGCCACTCCTGCGTGTAGCTCACTTTTCGCCAATCACACGCTTTGTCACTCCTGCGTGTAGCTCACTTTTCACCAATCACACGCTTTGTCACTCCTGCGTGTAGATCCATTTTCACCAATCACACGCTTTGTCACTCCTGCGTGTAGATCCATTTTCACCAATCACACGCTTTGACACTGCACGTGCAGAGACGCACATATGCTGGTGACGGGTTTTCGCCCGATTCGCTGAGTGTGGGATTTTAACGTGCAAAATCACTCCCTATCAGGCTGTCCACGCGTTCAAACACGAATGACCACGCTCCTGGCCAGGAGGCCAAATTACAGTCCCCCAGAGCCCTGAGCACGCTCCCACCTGCCATCTGCTGCTGCCTGACTGCCTGCTGGCCACGTGCCCCACAGTGCTGGTGGGTGGGGGTGGTGGGAGACATGGGTGGGGGCCTGGTGGAGGGTGCCCCTGGTGGATGGGGGGTGGGGGTGGTGGGAGACATGGGTGGGGGCCTGCTGGCAGGTGCCTCTGCACTGCTGGGGGGTGGGGGTGGTGGGAGACATGGGTGGGGGCCTGGTGGAGGGTGCCCCTGGTGGATGGGGGTGCAGGGGGACATGATCAGGTGTGCAGGGTAGTCCCCTGTTTTGTGGGCTGCCTGCAGGGGCCGTGGAGGGTGTACAGGGTACACCTGTGAGGGCCCACCCAGCCTATTCGCGTGTGATAATTCCCACGCACCCCTGTAATACACGTACCCTGGCCAATCGCGTGTTGAACTTCCCGCTACCCCTGTAATACACGTTCCCTGGCCTATCGCGTGTTCTACTTCACGCGTACCCCTGTAATGCACGTACCCTGGCCAATCGCGTGTTGTACTTCCCGCTACCCCTGTAATACACGCACCCTGGCTGTTCGCGTGTGATAATTCCCGCGTACCCCTGTAATACACGTTCCATGGCCTATCGCGTGTTCTACTTCACGCGTACCCCTGTAATACGCGTTCCCTGGCTGTTCGCGTGTGATAATTCCCGCGTACCCCTGTAATACACGTTCCCGGGCCTATCGCGTGTTCTACTTCACGCGTACCCCTGTAATACTCGTTCCCTGGCCTATCGCGTGTTCTACTTCACGCGTACCCCTGTAATACACGTTCCCTGGCCTATCGCGTGTTCTACTTCACGCGTACCCCTGTAATACGCGTTCCCTGGCTGTTCGCGTGTGATAATTCCCGCGTACCCCTGTAATTCACGTTCCCTGCCTAGTCGCGTGTAGGACTTCCCGCATACTCCTGATTTGAAGATTGCCCGCTTTGCTTTCCTTGTTTGCCAGCCCTGTGAAGTGGTCCAGGGTTTGCGCAGCCCTTAGCGATGATTTAGCGATTTTGATGGCTTTTCCTTGCGCGAGGGCGTTCTTGGGGGCGTTACTGGCGCTGCTGCAGGCTCGCTGCGATTCTCTGCGCCACGGCTGGTTTGGGAGCATGAAATCCATGAATACGCTGTGCGCGGAAATCAGTTTTAGCGCACGTGCCTGGCGCAGACTATCGCAGCCGCACGCTGTGCGCCAGCCGCGTGCGCTACTTGTGCGCTGGATTCTATGAATTACCCTGATAGTACTTTCAATAAATGATGTTGCTTCTTCTGGTATGGTAGAACAAAAGTTCTTGTTGCACAACTGAAATCTAAATTTGGCAAGAAAGATTATTGAGTATGTGACAGATCTCACTCGTGCCAACTTTTTCACACCCAGGAATGTTTCCTATTCTTGCTGTATTGCTAGCGAAGAATCTGGGTATGTGGGGACCCTATAGGAGTCAAATTGCAGTCCTCACATGTTCCTGGATGCCTTCAGGATAGCGTCTCTGTCCCGGTAATTAAGCAGTCTGGCTATGATGGTTTGCGGCATTCCACCAGGTTTGGAGGGTGCTAACAGTGTTCTGTGTGCTCTTTCAATTTGGAAAACTGATGACAACTTTGGTTGGTTAAGCAAAGTCAGCAGCATTTTCTCCAGGAATGACTCTATGGGGGTCATTACGAGTACAGCGGTAGGGGGTTAACGGCACCGGTAAGGATGCTTAGTGGTTTTACCAGCTGCCCTTAGCGCGACCCGTTAAGGGACAAGGGAGCTAATAATTGCGGGCCCGTTATTAGCTCCTTCCCCATTCCCATTGAGCCCTATGGGGCTCGAATGGGAAGGGGGAATGGTTTTCAAAATGGGGACTTACCGGGTCTGCAAGGGTCGGAATGTCCCGGTAAGTCCCCATTCCCACAAAACGGACCCGGACACGGGTTTGGAGGCAGCCATGGTGCTATTAGCACCATGGCTGCCTCCAAACTTGTAATGACCCCTATGTCTCTGGTAATCGGGCTCTCAGGAATCCCAAGCATACATATGCTGTTGCAAAGTGAGCGCGATTTGAGGTCATCACATTTTTTTATGTACTACCAACTCTACTTTTGTGAGCATACCAGTTCCACCTTCATGCCATTTGTTTCATCTTCCACAAGGCCTACCCTGGATTCCACTTTGGTAATTCTGTTTTGTACTTCTCCAGTTTAGAATGTATGGCAGTGATATTGGCTTAATCGCTAATTTAATACTTATTGATGTAAACCCTTCCATAGTACTGGCCATCATTATTTGGAGTTCCGTAGGAGCATGTGGGGCAGTTGTGCCACCTCTATTGGAAGCTGGGACTGTTGACTTTGGTGCTGCCTTGGTGAAAGAGTCCATACCACCTTGTTTCTTCTGGGAGCCCTTAGTCATCCTTGGTGATTTTATTTTTCCCTTTTATTGGCACAGTGTGTTCAATTATCTCGCTACTGAGCGGTAATACCATCTTTGGATAGCAAGGAGCAGAGCAGCACCATAAGCATCAAGGCTCACCAATCTGTGCCACAAGATTTAAAATGATGGCTACACATTGGTTCGCCATACAAAAATATCGCCATATTTTTGTAGAGATGATAAGCCATGGACAACCCCACAACCCCCATATTTTTTCTTAAGGGAGCCAGGACACCCCCGCAACCCCAGTCCCATTTACCCCATAAATTATCCCCACCAAAAATATTGCCTATGGCCTTACCCCACAACCAAATATATGGCGATGTTATTTGTGGAGATAATATTAAATGATACCCACAAATTACAGTAGGCACAGTCTTGTGACAGTTAGCTCTTCCACGTAATCCAGTGGGATATCATCCCTCTGTGTGGTAGCTAGCAAATATGTAACATTCAAGAGTGTCCCCCCACCTTAGTCTCTTCACTGATCAGTTATGAAAGCGCTAATAGTGTACACAGCCATAGGCTTCTCTTCACTAAGGAAGCGATCCTATTTTCTCCCCTGTCGTTGTTGAACATGTACTATTGAAAGTGCATAGTTTCCATGCACGGCTAGGCAAGGGCCAGTTTCCCCCATGAGCTTGAGTTGGTTGAACACCTGTCAGAATGCACCAAAGTATCAACTGAAAAGGATACGATATTCAAAAGGATACAGGAGGTAGGGTCTTCCGGATCCCTGTTCACCCGACTTGATAGTCGTGAAGTCAACAAAGACCTTCCAAATGATACAACCCTCTGGCTGATAAAACAGGCAGAGCGATGGATCACTGGAAAGGGCGTGGGTAAGGTATAGTAATCCAGCCTAGGACAAATTAAAGTATCATGAATAACTGCTCCAACCTGAGTATGATGAGTTAGATAATGACAGGAATGATCACACTGACCTGTATCTCTGGGTAGAACAATCCAGAAGCCTCTTGATGGATTTGAATTGAAGAACAAAACGACAGGGAAGGGAAAATTAGTAAGGGAGACTTATCCCGGACGGAACGAGGCTCACGCTAGATACGGGTTGAATTCACCACAGGATAGCGTCCAAAGTTCAGTTCAAAGTCACTTCCAATAATCCTTGAAAGGCTTCCTTCCCACTTAGGGATCAATCCTTCTGTTAATTCCACAGATGCAGGAGTTAGAAGAAAATAGCGTTTGAAGACAAAGTGAGCGTGTGGATTTACACGCGGGCAGGAATCGCGCAGCCTGGGCCAGCCGCGTGTGAAGACAGCGTGCGCGTGTGGATTTACATGCGGGCAGGGTTCGCGCAGCCTTGGCCAGCCGCACTTGAAGACGAAGAGCGCGTGTGGATTTTACACGCGGGCAGGATTCACGCAGCCTGGGCCGGCCGCACTTGAAGACGAAGAGCGCGTGTGGATATTACACGCGGGCAGGATTCACGCAGCCTGGGCCAGCCGCGTGTGTAGACAAGGAGCGCGTGTGGATTTTACACGCGGGCAGGATTCACGCAGCCTGGGCCGGCCGCACTTGAAGACGAAGAGCGCGTGTGGATTTTACACGCGGGCAGGATTCACGCAGCCTTGGCCAGCCGCGTATGAAGACAAAGAGCGCGTGTGGATTTTACACGCGGGCAGGATTCACGCAGCCTTGGCCAGCCGCGTATGAAGACAAAGAGCGCGTGTGGATTTTACACGCAGGCAGGATTCACGCAGCCTTGGCCAGCCGCGTATGAAGACAAAGAGCGCGTGTGGATTTTACACGCGGGCAGGATTCACGCAGCCTTGGCCAGCCGCGTGTGAAGACAAGGAGCGCGTGTGGATTATCACGCGAAGGGATAGCTCCAGGAATCAGCGTGTGGCGGAACACACGCTATCGAAGGCCCAAAAGTAGCTGTAGGAATATACCAGGATGTAGATCAGAGGTTCAGCTACACGACGCCAATAGAGACGATCAGAAGCAGCGAGTGAAGTTTCTACGCTGCTTAAATACGTGATACCGTATTTCACGTGACGAAGCAAAAGTCACGTGAAGTTAGCGACGTGAAAAGTGTAAACGTCGTTTTCCCGGTAACGTATCGAATAGCCTCCATTTGGAGTAGAAGGGTCTAGCTGTTCTACGAGCGTAGCGTCCAGCATGCATGACAGTGCCATCCCCCAAAGGGACAACCTCTCCCCTTCTTGTGTGGAAGCGCTTCAATAAAGCAGGAGCATGAATGTTGGAGAGAGGTTCCCAGGACCTATCTTCGGGTCCATAGCCCTTCCAGTCCACCAGATAATATGGTCTACCAGAACGGAGTTTCATATCCAGTATGTCTTGTACCTCGTATTCATCAGACCCCCGCACAGAAATAGCAACAGGCCGTACCGGCAGTCTAGTAGTGTCAGAGAATGGCTTGATGAGCGAGACGTGGAATACAGGATGCACCCGCCATCGTTGTGGCAAAGCCAGACGTACAGCAGCAGGATTCAGAACATGGAGCACAACATACGGACCGATGAATCTAGGCAACAATTTCTTTTTGCCCGGAATTCTTAAGTTCTTAGTGGATAGCCAGACTTTCATCCCAGCCTTATAGACAGGTGCGGATACCCTATGAGCATCGGCATAGAACTTGTCACGTCGTTTGGCCTGCTCCAATTGCTGCTTCACCTTTGTTTGTAATCTCTTCAGATCACGAAGCGTACGGCCTGCGGCAGGCGTGTCCAGGGATAGACCGGAATCTAGAGGTATTGATCGGGGGTGTTGTCCATAGAGAGCATAGAACGGTGAAGTGCCTATGGCACTATGATAAGAGTTGTTATAGGCGAATTCAGCCGCCGGCAGTACCGTGAGCCAATCCGATTGGTATTGCAAACACAGACACCGCAGATATTGTTCCATAGTACAATTGACCCTTTCAGTCTGTCCGTCGGTTTGAGGATGATAAGCGCTGGACATTCTATCATCAATTAGTAATGCAGATGTTAAGGCTCTCCAAAAGCGTGACGCAAACTGCGAGCCCCTGTCAGTAATGATTACTGATGGTAGACCAAAGAAACGGAATACATGTTGGATGAATAGATCAGCCAGAACAGTAGCAGTTGGTAAACCAATACAAGGAATAAATAGGGCCAATTTAGTGAAATAATCCACTACGACCCATAGGGTATCATATCCTTGATTTGGGGGGAGTTCCACCACAAAGTCCATAGATATCATGTCCCATGGTTTGGTAGGGACAGGCAGGGATTGGAGTAAGCCCACTGGTTTACCAGGAGTATTTTTACATTGGATACATACAGAACAAGAAGATACGTAGTTTATAACGTCTTTTGCCATGGATGGCCACCAGCACCACCTTTTGAGCAGGTCCAGTGTTTTCTTCTGTCCAGGATGGGCTGCAATCAAGGAATCATGATTCCATTTGAGGGCTTTATTCCGCATTGAAGGAGTTGATAGATAAAGCACCCCCTGTGTGAATGGTAAACCGTTATGCACGTCTAGATTCATATCCTGGACTGCTTGTGGATTATTTTTTACCCACTCTTGTATTTCGGTTTTTAAGGAGGGTTGAACCGAACAACCACAAATCACATGATCTGCCAACAGCTGGATCTGTACTTGTTTTTCTTCCTGCGCCTCTTTACTCATACGGGACAAAGCGTCCGACTTAACATGTTCTCGGGCAGGACGATAGGTGACCTGGAAATCGTATTGGGCAAAAAAGACATGCCATCTGGCCTGACGGGCCGTAAGGCATCTCATGGATTTGAATGCTTGGAGATTTCTATGGTCAGAGTACACCAACACCTGTTGTTTGGCCCCAAGAAGATGATGACGCCATTCTCGGAAGGCATCTTTGATAGCCAGTAGTTCCCGCTCAGTAACGGTGTAGTTCCGCTCGTATGAGGTGAGTTTACGAGAGAAGAAAGCCACTGGGTGTTCCTCCTTGGTTTCTGTGCAGACTTGTGAGAGCACTGCGCCAATAGCGACACTGGATGCATCCGCTTCAACGACAAACTGGCGATCAGGATCCGGATGTTGAAGCACGGGTGCAGTGGTAAATGCTTCCTTCAGTTTTTCGAATGCTGCTTGGGCATGTTGGTTCCAACAGAAAGGTACTTTGGAACTAGTTAAAGCCGTCAAAGGAGCTACTGTTTTGGAAAAGGAATGGATGAATCTGCGATAGAAATTCGCAAAGCCCAAGAAAGACTGTAGCGACTTGACGTTATGTGGAATTGGCCAATTCAAGACGGCCCTTACCTTGGAACGACTCATTCGAGCACCTAGATTGGTAATGTCGTAACCAAGGAATTCCACTTCCTGCGAATGAAAGACACATTTTTCGGCTTTCACATAAAGGTGGTTCTCCCTAAGTCTTTGTAGGACTGTAGAAACATGTCTGACGTGTTCTGATAGAGATGAGGAGTAAATCAAAATGTCGTCCAGATAGACAACCACAAATCGGTCCATGATGTCTCTGAATATATCATTCATGAAGAATTGAAATGTGGCGGGAGCATTGCACAGACCAAAAGGCATCACCAAATATTCGTAAAGACCATACCGTGTCTTAAAAGCGGTCTTCCATTCGTCGCCTTCACGAATGCGAACCAAATTGTATGCACCTCGCAAGTCCAGTTTGGTGAAGTAACTGGAAGTGCCTAACTGATCCAACAGCACGTTTATTAGTGGTAAGGGGTATTGGTTTTTGATGGTGATATCATTAAGTGCCCTGTAATCAATGCATGGTCTGAGGTCTCCCTCTTTCTTAGGAACAAAGAATAGAGGAGATGCAGCAGGAGATTGCGAGGGTCGTATAAAGCCCGTGGCTAGCGCCTTGTCAATGTATTCCTTTAACACGACATCTTCTTTAGGTGTTAAAGAATAAACACGGCCTGTAGGAATTTTGGCACCCGGAATCAGTTCGATAGGACAGTCGTACTGTCGATGAGGAGGTAATTGTTCTGCCTGGCCCTTATCAAAGACATCAGCATAATCAGCGTATTCGCATGGTATGATATTGTCGCATTGATGTACAACGCTGATAGTAGAATCCTCCACCACAGAGGCCAATATGTGTTGTTTATTTGACACCTCCTGACTGGTAAAGCAATGTTCGTTGCAATGAGTCGAAGGATATTGGAGCGATCCCGAAACCCAGTCAACAGTAGGATTGTGAAGGGTTAACCATGCAAGACCAAGTATGATCTCGTACTGCGGAGCAGCAATAACATCGAAGACGATTTCTTCTGAATGGTTATTTGATAACGTCATCCGAACAGGTACCGTCTCCTGGGTTACCATACCAGAAGTTAACACAGATCCGTCCACGGTATTCACCGTTTCCGGTTTTATTTTGTTTACTAGGGGTAAGGAACGGTTCTTGGCATAGGTGATGTCTATATAATTGCTGGTGGCTCCAGAATCAACCATGGCCTTGGAAACCACTTCTCGCTCATCACAATGTAACGTCACCTGAACTATTACAGGTGCATGTTTAGGAATGGTACTGGAGTCCGATGAAACACTCGACATAGGGACTCCTGCTAATGTCGAGTTTTGGCGTTTCCCGCACGCTTGACGGGTTTTTTAGGACATGTTGCCAATAAATGCTCGGAAGAACCACAATACATACATAAGTGGTTTTTTCTTCGGTTCTCCCGTTCTGCATTGGACAATCGGCCTCTCACGGCGCCTATTTGCATGGGTTCAGGGTCGTTAGAGATGACTGCTGGTGTCTCTGACCGCCCCGAGACTGGCATGAAGGGCTTTTTCTCTCCCTTTCGAGCATTCCTTCGGGCGTCGATTTGTAGAACCAAATCGAGCAGCTCTGGGAAACCCGTAGGAACCACAGGAACAGTAGATAAGGCGTCTTTCAGTTCTTCAGAAAGACCCTTGTAAAAAACAGCCGTTTTCTTGCTGTCAGGCCATTGGGTTTCCGCCGTCAGTTGATTGAACCGGGCGACGTAAGACATAAGGGGTTGGCTGCCTTGTTGTAGGTTAAGCAACTCTAAATCTGTGGCTTGAGTAGAGTAACGCATGTCAAAGACTTTACTCATAGCAGTCAAGAGATCGTCACAATCGTACAACAAAGGGCTATTAGTTTCCAACAAAGGGTTAGCCCAAGCAGCAGCCGTGCCCCCTAAATGGGAAAGCACGAAGGCTGCTTTCGTGGTTAGGTCAGGAAAAGATGTAGGACGGCAAAGGAAATGGAGTCGGCACTGGTTTACAAAGGTTCTGTAGGTTTTGGGATCACCCGTGAACCTTTCTGGAGGGGCCAAGGGAAACTGAGTGGGCATAACCACGTTAATAGTCTCCTGTGGGGGTGCCGTAGTCCCAGATCCGGATGCGGTAGCCATCGGCGCTTGTGTTCCCTGAGGACTACCATGTAGGGCGTCTTGCATAACGTCCATACGGTGCCGTAACATGTCCTGTGCAGTAACCATTTCGTTTCTCAAATCGTGGATCAACTGTGTCAAAACAGTTAAAGGATCCGTACCCTCCATGGCTTCTGATTCTGTCAGAATGCACCAAAGTATCAACTGAAAAGGATACAATATTCAAAAGGATACAGGAGGTAGGGTCTTCCGGATCCCTGTTCACCCGACTTGATAGTCGTGAAGTCAACAAAGACCTTCCAAATGATACAACCCTCTGGCTGATAAAACAGGCAGAGCGATGGATCACTGGAAAGGGCGTGGGTAAGGTATAGTAATCCAGCCTAGGACAAATTAAAGTATCATGAATAACTGCTCCAACCTGAGTATGATGAGTTAGATAATGACAGGAATGATCACACTGACCTGTATCTCTGGGTAGAACAATCCAGAAGCCTCTTGATGGATTTGAATTGAAGAACAAAACGACAGGGAAGGGAAAATTAGTAAGGGAGACTTATCCCGGACGGAACGAGGCTCACGCTAGATACGGGTTGAATTCACCACAGGATAGCGTCCAAAGTTCAGTTCAAAGTCACTTCCAATAATCCTTGAAAGGCTTCCTTCCCACTTAGGGATCAATCCTTCTGTTAATTCCACAGATGCAGGAGTTAGAAGAAAATAGCGTTTGAAGACAAAGTGAGCGTGTGGATTTACACGCAGGCAGGAATCGCGCAGCCTGGGCCAGCCGCGTGTGAAGACAGCGTGCGCGTGTGGATTTACACGCGGGCAGGGTTCGCGCAGCCTTGGCCAGCCGCACTTGAAGACGAAGAGCGCGTGTGGATTTTACACGCGGGCAGGATTCACGCAGCCTGGGCCGGCCGCACTTGAAGACGAAGAGCGCGTGTGGATATTACACGCGGGCAGGATTCACGCAGCCTGGGCCAGCCGCGTGTGTAGACAAGGAGCGCGTGTGGATTTTACACGCGGGCAGGATTCACGCAGCCTGGGCCGGCCGCACTTGAAGACGAAGAGCGCGTGTGGATTTTACACGCGGGCAGGATTCACGCAGCCTTGGCCAGCCGCGTATGAAGACAAAGAGCGCGTGTGGATTTTACACGCGGGCAGGATTCACGCAGCCTTGGCCAGCCGCGTATGAAGACAAAGAGCGCATGTGGATTTTACACGCGGGCAGGATTCACGCAGCCTTGGCCAGCCGCGTATGAAGACAAAGAGCGCGTGTGGATTTTACACGCGGGCAGGATTCACGCAGCCTTGGCCAGCCGCGTGTGAAGACAAGGAGCGCGTGTGGATTATCACGCGAAGGGATAGCTCCAGGAATCAGCGTGTGGCGGAACACACGCTATCGAAGGCCCAAAAGTAGCTGTAGGAATATACCAGGATGTAGATCAGAGGTTCAGCTACACGACGCCAATAGAGACGATCAGAAGCAGCGAGTGAAGTTTCTACGCTGCTTAAATACGTGATACCGTATTTCACGTGACGAAGCAAAAGTCACGTGAAGTTAGCGACGTGAAAAGTGTAAACGTCGTTTTCCCGGTAACGTATCGAATAGCCTCCATTTGGAGTAGAAGGGTCTAGCTGTTCTACGAGCGTAGCGTCCAGCATGCATGACAACACCGCATACTAAGGTCTTCACGTCGCTCGTGCCAAATCTCACACAGTCAGCGCCTCTTGAGCTCTATCAACACTGGTGGCAAGGGACCACCCAAGACCGCTCTTCCAACAGTCGATGGGAAACTCTTCACACGCAAACACGAGGTCACAGCTCCCAAATGCATGGCCGCCGATCACTTCCTCTTTGCCTGAGGCCACACTGATCTGCAGGGTTGGATTGGCCCCTCGGCCTTTCGGCCCGTAGCTGGACCGAAATAGTCACTGGAGATTGGGGGCCGGTTTCTGGCCATGCCTGGGCCGGTTTGGAAGAAAAAAAAATTTGCAAAACATTTTATTGTTCATATATTTTTTTTTTTTTCAAAAAGTCTTTCACACTTCTTAGGTCGATAAATGAGTACCAACATAGGTTGGGTGATATTGTATGTATATTTGTTCTGTAAAAAAGAGCTTAAGCCTAAGTGCTACACAGTAACATATTATCATTTGGCCTTGGACGTCTGCTTGGATTCACAGTAATTTAGTGTACTTAGGAAGAATGCTATTGTATTCCACTTCCTGTTTTGTCAAGGGGTGAAAGGTCGTGTTTCATCACTTCCTGGGATGTCACTTTGGGGTGGGGTCAAATGACATAATTTCTGGTGATGTCATCAGAGGTCAAGGGTCGTGAGGCAAGGGGTGGGCCACTTTTTTTTTTGAATGACCGGGCCTATTTCTTGTCCCAGTCCAACCCTGCTGCTCTGCTCCTTACAGTCGCCACCACACGCCACACCAACTGTGGCAGTACTGAGTCAGTAGCACCAAGAGCTTGCAGACATAGGGTGTCAGTGGAGAACAGCGCAGTTGAGCAGAGTCAGCACTAAGGGGGCTCTTTACGGCAGATGCACGTGCTCGCAGCTATTGCCAGCGAGCTTCCCTGACTCCACAGGCCGCGTGTTGTAGTGTTTAACCCGTGTTGCTACCAATCCGTGTATCGATTCCTCTCCAAATTCGCTCTGCACGCTCTGGGCTCCCTTGGCTACGAGTGCGCCAAGGATTAATCTCCAAATGTCCGTAGGGCAGGTGCTTGAAGAAGTAAGGTGGAGATGCTTCACGGAGCACTACAAAACCATGGCAAACTTGAAAGTCCCACAACAGAGCCCCCATACTGCTTATTCCTTGTATCTGCAACTTGCTTTTATTGTTTTTTTTTCTTAACTTAAATAAAGCATTTATTCATTGATTCTAAAAATGAAATTCAGTCCTAATATCAAGGATGGTTGGGACCAGTATTTGCCCTTACCAGCAACACATTCTTCAAAATCGTTACAGATGGCAATCTTTGTTCCCACCCTACCTTTTGCTGCCCTCGGTTGGGCTCTTAGACGCCCGGGGGTTTTACCGTTTCCTTTGTAGTATGTGATCTGTTTTACATAAATAAACGAAAGGGTCATAATGTTGTTGACATCAGGGGGGCACAGAAACAATAAGAGTACTTTGATCCATCACGCCGCTCTGCACTGGCTATTCAGCATCACCTGAAATCAGTAATAATTATGTATTTCTTATATAGCGCTACACACCCATAGGTGTCAGAGTGCCCAAATAACAGAAGACATTATTATTGATCCTCAAATTGATCGACCTCGGAAGGATGATTGGCCGAGTAGACCATGCCACCTCGGGTTGCGCGCAGATGTCAGGGGTGAGCGCTTAGCCCACTGTGCTTTCTGACAGCCATATCCCATGTAAGAATGCATACATATGTTATGGACAACATAGGAGCATTTCTTGATTTTTTTTTTTTTTTGCGGGAACACACTGTTGTGGACTTTTGTTTGTATTCTACTTCATTAGCAGTGGCTGGAAAAAGGAAAAAGTGTCAAATTCCACAGCAGGTAAATAGAAAATGCACTTTATCATAAAGTCAGGAGCATTTTTGGTTTCACTTTCTAATTGCTTATGCTGGATTTGCAGACGCAGTACTCAGCATACCAGAAGGGAAATTGCATCTTGTTCTTGCTGTAAATTATGGACAAATTGTAACTCCCAGATATAAATGATGACTTTCTAAGTGCAGAGAACACAGGGAGCCTTCCTCGGTTGTGGGATGGTATCACCTCCACCTTGGAAATTGGAAAACTGGGGCATCAGATACATCAATGGTGACCATCCTTGGTCCTAACCTGTTTGGTCCACAACTAGGTTCTTGTCTGGGTTTCTGCCAAAGACAGAAGGCATGCCCCTTCGTAACTGCAAAGGTGGATCACCTTCATTATAAGAAGGGTTGTGAGACTGGTGCATTCAGAGTAGTAATGATTATCATACGTCATTTTCCAGTACTGATGATTTTACAATTGATATGAATGCACGTGTGTTTTAGAAATCCCTCACTAGGAAATGCAGTGCACCTTGAACGATCTTGTGCAGGCCTGCATCTCGTCTTCTTCTAAAAAAAAAGCTGTTGAATACTTTCCTTGTTTCTTTATAAATCAGGTGCAATTAATATATTTCCTCTCTAAACATGTGTATCTGTCAGACGAAATGCAGCAGCAAGAGAATTCTTATAGTTCTAAGTGTGGCATACCTAACTGATGTATAACGCTGCACGGCTATAAGATCATTTTCTTTAAAGGCTTGCCAAAAGCCACTGGATGTCGGATTTACAGTCTTGTGATGCTTTTAAGCTCCTTGGTTAGCTTGGTTCTGCAACTTGAAACTATTTCAATTCTGCTGCTATGCTGTGGTTGAGAGCTCAGATAATCAGGGCACTGAGTCCTGTAACCTAACACAGCAAGCTCATGTATATCAGCTGGGCATATATCGGTGCAACATCCACAAATGAAATGTATCTTTCCTGCTGGCGAGTGTAGCAGAATTGTGCAGCTGTGTCCTGGGAACCTTCAAAGGGTGTACTGAATTGTCTGTTCTGTCAATGTTAAAACGGATAAAGAATGTGGGGTGTTTTGAAGTGGTGTGACAGAGGCACTCTTCCTATCAGGGTTCCCTAACACAGCCACGCCATAATTAGGCAAAACACTAATTGAAATTGAAAACCAGGGAGGAAGAAAGTTAAAACCAGGGCACCCATCTATGTTAAAATTCAAGGTGCTTTGCCACCTTTCAGCCAGAATTAAAAAAAATAACTTAAACTCTGTATGCATTGTAGAAGAAACCCTTCAGACTGGAAATATGGTAGTCATCTGGTCACATCAATATGGTAAATACTAAGCATAATAGCTTCAGAATAAATATCTGCGTACTGTGTCCAAGAGCACTAAGTGACATGGCCGTATCACCCCTAGGATTGTGAGGAAGTCACCCCTAGTGACGTGACCAGATTTCCAAATCTGCCTTTTTCTTTTACTAATCATTTTTATCAAGTGCTTATATCAAATGTTTGTGATTGAGGTAAATTCATATTACAAACCCACCCCAGAATGCACAAACTTATTATAACATGTTTGGCACTTTAAACTAGTGCCCCACAATTGAAGCATTTTGGACTTTGAAAGAGAGAAAGAGAAAAACCTCTTGCTGCCCACTAACTCCATGACATGTGGATCACCTTCCGCCAGAAATATTGTCTATGTTCAAAATACTTTGCATACTGGCAGTTTTAGATGCATGCCCACAATGGGAACATAAATCCGCAAATGCCAGAGTCCACAGTGCAGGACCCTCTTTCACCTAAGAAGGCACTCTTTCAAATCTCTGGCTTCGGGTCCACTGCCTATCACTGGATGTGTAAGTGTTGCCCTTTGTTAAACTCTGATAGAACTGAATTAACCCTGCTCCCGCCACCCAAATGACGTGCTCTTTCCCTGATGGCCATTCCCCAAGACTCACATTCTGCCGGTTCTCTTTGACAATGACCTGAAATGTAAGCAGGTCACCACATCCGCTGCCAGGAGCAAACATTTACCCATCACATCTGTCAGTTTTGCAACACACTCATGCTCAGCATGCTGGAGTACTGGTCCAGCTTCTTCATGGGACTCCCCTATATTCATTTCCTTCCGATGCCCTTTGGCTAGCCATGCAAATTAGCTCTGAAATTCACATCTCTTCTACTTGCATTTGAGTCCATGGCCCCATCCCTGCCATCACCTCATTAAATCGTCAACACCATACAACTCTTCCAAACTGTCATCAAACAAACAGTTACCAACAACCGTGTGCTGCCTCCATCACTTGAATGCCATACACCCTCAAATTAAGGACATTCCAATAATGTTTCACTTAAAATCTCTCTAATGATCCACTTCATCTTCCAAACTGGATGCTCCAAAGCCTTATAGAGCTATTACCCTCATCCCCCAATTACCACTAGGTTGCATTGTTGAAAACATATGTACATTTTCAAATCAGTGAAGACGTCTTTTCCAGTCTTGTGTTGGCCCCATTTACTGTTTTCAGCCCCTTACTCTGGACCCTCCTATTTGTTATTGTAACAGGTATAATATGCCTATGCAAAGCTTAAAATAAAAATATGCCCTTTTTACAGCTAGGGGAATTTTGAATAAATGGAACCCAGGACGATTTCCATAAAACAAACTGATGCCAAAACGGTGCCCTGTGCTGCTCCTTGTAAGTGTGAGGCAAGTGGCTAAAGAGTGGGGAGAGGCACAGAAAAACAATTTAGCATTTTTTTCCATGATTCTGCCTCTTACTTGCCTTCACGACAAGGGTGTACCTGCAGGAGGAGGTTAGTGATCTGCGCACCTGAGACACAACACTTGACATATTGGGCCTCACTACAAGTACGGCAGGGTGGGTAAAAATGGCTGTAATGCAATGGTAATTCTGTTACTGCTGCATTACAGCACTGCTGCACTACAAGTATGGTGGTAAAATAGAGGATTTAAATCCAGCAAAAAGCTGGATGTAAATCTTTCACCTTATTACCAAAAATCATCAAAAATGGTGGAATTACTACAGATAGAATTCCACAGCGGATAAATCTGCCTAAATTCCCAATTAGTCCTATGGACTCCTAAAATGGGGATTAACATCACCCTACCACTACTTGTAATCCCACGGTAAATCCACTGCACCAATTGGGAGTAACAATAAATATGTTTGGTGGTCATTTGACAGGTTTACCACTGAATTACCACCAAACTCATAATGAGGCCCATTATGCCTTTGAGTTCATTTCAAACCAAGACAAAGTTTGAATTACTTTAAGAGGAATCTTATTCATGGAAAACAGTGTCTGCTTAAATGGAGCAGTGCATCCAAAAATACCCCAGACCAAGTGTTCAAATTTGAATCCACAAGACAATGTACTCAGTATACACTGTGGAAATCTTAATGTTAGACCATCTATTAGCCTATGCCTTCACCTCTGATCTTCTAAACAAACTGGTCATTTGCTTTTAAATTGAGCACACATAGTTGATACGTGGATTAGATGCTGTAAAATATTGCATGGAAGAACAGTTCCTGTTCCGATTGAATAGATTAGAGAGGGATATCAACTTAAATGCTACTGATGGGAAGGCTCCTGTTGCAGGAGATGCCTCCTGTCCACAAGGGGAGATGCACAAGGCAAACCGATGATGACTGACACTACCCTGGGAACACACAAGAGTTTCTCTTAGCTTCATGCCTCTAAACACTAACCAGAAGTGTGCATGGTAAGTGTGAAGGCTGTTTGACTGCAAGCTCTGCCCATGTGTAGGAAGAAGCTTATGACTTTGATGTTAGGCAAACCGGAGAAAACTGGTCTTTCTGTGGACTTTTTCTTGCCTCATTTTGATTTCCTGTTCCACGTAGGTCACCTGTGCTTCAGCACCACCCTGCCCCTCCCACCTGCACCCAGAACACCTATTTGAAACAAAGGTGCACGCGCACCATCATGCGTGCACCCAGGGACGTCATTTAGGGGTCGCCAGAGGTTGCAACTGCGACCTCTGAGATCTCCCCTGCGACCTCTGTGGTCACCCTTGCCACCTCTAGAAAGAAAATATATATATTTTTTTGTTTGTAATGTAAGCTCATGGGCTGTGGCCAGCACCATGTGGCTCTTTTGTTCAGGAGTGGCTGGCTTTCTTGTTAAAGCCCCTTAAAAAAAAAAGAAGAAAAAAAGGAGTGGCACAAGTGTAACACTTTCAGCACTGACCCTAAATAAGAAAGATTAGGAATACCAAATAATGTGTCTTTCTGGAATTCTATACAATAATTGCTACACTCATTAAAGGTTTATTTCAGGCACATTTCAGGGGGTGAGTCACTGATTTAGTCCGTTCTTAAACGCCTCAACTCAGCCTTTCATCCTTCTGAGGTGGATAAATGAGTACCAACACAGGTTGGGTGATATTGGGTGTATATTTTTTCTATATACGTGCTATATAATAACACATCATTATCATTTGGTCATGGACGTCTGCTTGCATTCACAGTAATTTGGTAATATGGGCCTATATACACTGATCTTAACGATACATATGGCGATCCAATCTTGTATGAAATGTACATCACATTATAGCGATATCGTAACCATTTTTTGTAGTGTACAATGCTATGTGATAGCACTTCATGTTTTGTCAACGGGTGAAAGGTTGTGTTCCATCGCATCCCGCATTATCACTTCGGGGTGGGGTCAAATTACATCACTTCCTGTGATGTCACCAGTGGTCAAGGGTCGTGTGGTGTCACTTCCACTACCTGTGGCATTTTGGTGAAATGACGTCCCTGCATGCACCAGAAGTGTGCATCGTAAGTTTGAAGGCTGATTGGCTGCTCGGGTGCTGAGGAGGCCGGGGCCAGGCTTTGCTTTTTTTGCTCCACTGATACTGAAAATATGTGAGTGAACTGTTTGTGTAAACCCTGTGGTTTGTTCATTTTGGGGACGTATCTTTGATGGTGTCCCTACTCACTTCTGTATTGTGAAAAACTACGTTGTGCGTTCCGTGATTGTAACACACTGTTTCCCTATAGTAGCAGTACTTGTTAATTGAAGATGAAGAAAAACAAAATGCCATCATTAAGGAAAGATTCAGGGGTGGATTTGTTTGCTGCTGTTAACACGCGGCGAGGAAGCCTGGCGTGTGCAGCTGCTCTGCCTTTGCCATTACCGTACAAAGAGGAGGAAAAGCTCCTACAATGCACCCATACATGTTCGAATAATATCAAATCTACTAAGCGTAATACAACCAGCCCTATGGACAGTGAGGCTGTTTCACAATCAATGTTCATGGAAGACCCTCAGAACGAAATACCTCAGGAGAAATCTAAATTTAGTCTAAAGACTGAGGTTTTGAATAAAGTCTCTATGGAATTTGGCCAGCTACCTACTAAAATATGCGAAGTACTACATGGTTTAATGGCCAGTACCAACTTTGAGAAAGAAACATACAATGTCGATAAGAAGTCTGATGGAGCAAAAACAAAGGCAACACTCCCTTTATCAGCACTGGGTAAGTTATACTGATTACTGATTCATTGTAAAATGAATGTATGTCTGGAGATAAATTCAAAGCAGGGATCCTTACAGATAAGGCTGTTGAGGAAATTGCGACTAGCGCTAAACCGATAGCTGTGATGGATGAGACCGAAAAGTTCAAATTCAAATTATCCAAAAAACAAGGAAAAAAAAGATGAAACAGAAGAAACAGTTTGACGCTAAAAACCTGAATAAGTCATCTACAAAATTTCTTAGGGATAAGGGTTTAAAAAACAAAATTGAAGAGACAAGACAAGAGATTGAGATCTCAAATGCTCCTTCTTGTGCACTAAAAAAAGATAGTGATAAGATATTTGTTTCCCCAAAAATATTAAATAAAAGTGACCAGGCCACTCAAAGTGAAAACTATGAGGGTGAAGAAACTATGACAGATGTGATGAAAAAGAAAAAAGAACCTTGCAGTATAGAAATGCAACTCAAAATTTTAGAATACGGTCTGAATGATATATTTGAGATTTTCAAAAACCCAATAGCAATTCCCAGACAGGTCACACCTATATCTGTGAATGGTAATAGTTGGGTATCTGTTACTAAAGTAAGTAGCACAACCTCAGAAGTTGATGACAAGAAAGTGCAATTAGTAACTACCACCCTAGATCCGATAATACTGACAAGAAGAGTTACGACTCAATCGGTTAATACCAGTTTGGGTCATAAGGAGTGGAGACAAGAGAATAATAAATACCATACACATTCCAACTCTGTTACAGACCTTGAAACCTGGGCAATACCAGAGAAACGATTAGTATAAGAAAGGGTA
Source organism: Ambystoma mexicanum (assembly GCF_040938575.1). Lineage (NCBI taxonomy): Eukaryota > Metazoa > Chordata > Amphibia > Caudata > Ambystomatidae > Ambystoma > Ambystoma mexicanum. Next base: position 1,550,514,218 of record NC_090929.1, read on the forward strand.
ATACACCATTTAATGAGGAAGTTACACGAATTGTACAAAAAAGATTGGTAGAGAGAATTCCTATTAAAGAGACGGTGCAGGCAACGTTCAATGATAAAAATCAGGATATACGTGTACGCACAGATGCTGAAGTGAGGCCATAGGAGTATATAGGCAATGTGAACATGGAGTATGATCTAAGAAAACCGCCCTTATCTGAACAACCAAGCTTAATTTTGAGATCTGTTTAATGAGGGTGGGCGACTATTGTGAAATAGGCTCTATATCCTATCCCTGTTTTCAGCTATTCCAGAATTGTCCCTGATATCCTTAGCCGATATACTTCATTCATAAACAGAGGTACGATTTTGTTTGTTTGGTCATACCATCTGTCTTGGTGAGATCCTTATTGTTGAAAGAGGTGGAAGCACTACAGAGAAGAGGCTTTGACCTCTTCCCATATATAACACCATCATTTTTGGGGGAGGGCAAAGAAGTAAACAAGAAGAAAGTAGAATGGTCAGCCCACGCAGCAAAAGAGGAGTCCTCAAACTATAACACCATAAGGGACCTGGACAAACAAGATTGGAGATGGCTAGCCCTTTCATTAAGAGATTCAATTAACAGCTTAAAAGAATTGGGAAATCCTCTCTAGCACCCCATCTAAACTAAGCTTTCTAAGTTGGAACTCTCAGGGTTATTTCCAATTAGTGAACAATGCCAAATTGATGGATGAGGTATCATCCCATGATTTTATTTTATTACAGGAAAACTGGGCCCGAGGTAAGCTGCTATGGGAAGGTTTTCATACAGCTGAATTATGTGCAATAGGCGATGTAAAGGGACAACCTAGGGGAGGACTACTCTTAGCTTATAATCAAACAACCCAGGGTGCAAAAGGGGACAAATGGGCCATCTTGAATTCTATGTTAATGGTGACCTTCAGTGTAAAGGCCTTAAGTGGCTGTTTTCCTTTCTCCATTACCAATGTATCTGGAACCCCTTGGAGTATTCTGACCACCAGCTTGAGAAAGAATTTCACAATTTGGGCACGAAGATCGATTTGTGGCTTTATGCCAATGAAGGGGTCCTAATTATTATAGCAGGTGATCTAAATGCAGATTGTAATGTAAATGGGACAGTTGGTGATGTTCTAATTACAAATATGGCTACCAGTATTACAAAGGGGGGGGGGATTCTAAACTTAGAGGAGCTTTATGGTTACACTTTGCAGACAATAATTGATTATATATTCTTATCAGGTGAATTAAGTAAATGCATGTCCAATTTTGTAGTAAAGGATACACCTGCTAGTCACCATAGGATGCTATCTATTGACTTTGCCAACACACTCTTAGAGGAACTGTATGCTAGAACAACAACATTGTCTTGATTAATCCCAAAGATAACAGAATGAAATGGACAAACAACAAAACAATTAGGTTCACATCAGGGTCGGACTGGGACAAGAAATAGGCCCGGTTACCCAACAAAAAGTAGCCCACCCCTCGCCTCAAAAAAGTGGCCCACCCCTCATAACCTTAGACCTCTGATGTCATCCCGGAAGCAATGAAACACAACCTTTCACCCCTTGACAAAACAGGAAGTGGCATAAAATAGCATTGTGCCTAAGCACACTAAATTACTGTAAATCCAAGCAGACGTCCAAGGTCAAATGATAATATGTTATTATATAGCACTTACGCTTAAGCACCTTTTTATAGAACAAGTATGAATACAATATCACCCAACCTGTGTTGTACTCGTTTATCAACCTAAGAAGGATGAACAGCTTTTTGAAAAGAAAAAAAAAAGAATTGAAAAAAAGAAATATTTTTCTTAAAATTAATTTTCTTCCAAACCGGCCCAGGCATGGCCAAAACCCGGCCCCCACTCCCCACGGACGATTTTGGCCCGGCCAAGGGCCGAAAGGCAGCGGGGCCAATCCAACCCTGGTTCACATCATCAATGATTCATGAGTATGATACATTGCTGTTAATACAACATATGCAGAGATACTCAGTTAATAACTTTGCTCCGTACAAAAATGAAACTATTCAAGGCATTGAGGGTAACTCTGCTTTAAGCAAGACTTTAAAGACAAATCATGAACATAATACTGATTTGGAGGTGCATGATCATAAAGTGGCTATGCGGAAAGAGGTACGGCTACTCCTGAAAAAAGGGAAGCTTGACTCTTGCCTACTGAACATGAGCAAAAAGGTTAAACAGCGTTATAGAACTGGGTAATTGGTCACAGAGATAAAAGGTCTCAATTGGATGGAGAAGAAATGCGGAATTCATTGAAGGGTCATAATATATCTAACTTTTGGAATCTTATTAATCTGGAACATACTCAGAAGGGCATGATTTTAAATCCATTTACTGAAAGGGTGTGGTTGGATCATTTTTCTAACATATACAGATGTAATGCTGAGGTCTTTACTAGAGATAATGTGGATGACACAGAATGGTCACTCAACAATTCAATTGCTACTGTATCTAGACTGATTATGAGATCTAAGAATTGCGATGCACCTGGCCCTAATAATTTATCTAACAAAAAACCTTGAAATGTAACACCTTATATTGGGCCTTGGTATTATTTATTCTCTATAGTGATATTTTGAACACTAAAACTATACCCCAATCTTGGAGATTGTCTATAGTATTAGCGGTCTTTAAAAAAGGCCCACGTTTAAATCCTGGCAGCTATAGACCTATTGCAATTGCTGATCCAGACTCAAACATTTTTACGTGTATGGTTCTTGAAGATATTCAGAAATGGATTACTTTAAACAACATTTTGGACCTTAAACACATTGGTTTCAAGATAAATATGGGTACAGACTGTGGGGGTTTGGTATTACATAGTTTGCAGACCAAGGCATTGTTGAAAGGTGTAAATCCAATTTGTATCGCTTCAATGGATCTCTACATGGCATTTGATATGTTGGATCGACCAACTCTATGGTCCAAGTTGAGAGATCCGGGTATGCATAAACAGCTGCTGGATATAATTAGAGAACTATATTCAGACACAAAACAAATTGTTCGCTTAAATTCAAAAGGTTTTTTGTCATCCGAGATTACCATTACCAATGGGCTGAGACAGGGATGCATGCTAGCCCCTACCGTGTTCAATTTGTATGTGAACGGAGCTTATAGAGCTTTATAAAACAAGGGTCTTGTTTCACCTTAGCCGGGAGATGTCTGCATTGGATGAATTGCCTACGCGGACGACTTTCTGCTACTAGACAGTACTAAAACTGTCTTACAACGTCTGATCAATGAATTTGTGAAATTTGTCACTGAGTTACATTTAAAAATAAATCCTATGAAAACTACTATTCTGCATCTGGGTAAAGCTAACAGGAGTAAACTTGCTTATACATGGTATTGTGACAAACATATGAAATGTAAAAATGCTTTAAAGTATTTTGGATACTATTTCTCCAGAACAGGGGCAATAACTCTAATTAAAAACAAACTAACTGAAGTTAAAGGCTGAAACAGCATTGTGACAAATGTGTATAACAGAGAAAAAATATGGTAAATTCTCTAGGGAACCATTGAGGAAATTTTACACAATGAAAGTGCTACAAAGGTTACTATATGGCTTGGAACTTTTTGCATTTGAATTTATGGATTATCTAAAGCTGCTGGAGGGCATTATTTGGAGAGGGATTTTGTTTTTCCTTCTTAAGTGTGTACCAATAGAACTTATTAGATACAAATTTGGACTTCAATCTTTGAAATCTCCTGTATTATGGAAAAGAGCACTTCTATGGAGGAAATGTATAATTAATGGAGATGAGGACTTATATGCAATTGTGGGTGCAGAAACTTCAAGTGATTTCAGGAATAAATTGAAAACTGAGGTTGAGGATTTATTACAAAATATAGGGGCATCTACTGATATGTTGCTTACCAATCCTGTAAAGATAAATTAAAACCTGAATGGTAGTGATTGGCAACATAATACGACCACTATTTTACAATCAAAAATCTATTGTCGGGCCCATTCTTTCTGGAAATTGTTCCCTAAAACAGAGGGATATTTGTTGAAGTATCCAAGCAGAAAGATATGTAATCACTACATGCATTTCAGGATGAATATGATGCATACTAATTACATAATTAATATTCGGAATAAGCTCTCTGAAACATTGAAATGGTGTAGATTTTGTAAAAAAAATGATGAACCACTTGAACATATTATAATTATTTGCCCTGCTCTTATTACTCAAAGAATTGTGTATTTTGTATTATTGAGCCCGTAGGCATCTGACATGTTGTGCTCGTACGTGCCTTTCTGGCGGGCAGTGTTAGTCAGAATCACCTGCTGGACCCTTTGGGAACACTACATGCAATTAGGACTACAAGTGTAACCACAATTTCACCTTTGGTACAAGCCTGTACTACACAGTAGAGTAGTAGTGATGGCTGAGCAGCCAGACTTATCTCAAGAATTTTAATTGACTAGTAGAATAAATTACACAAAGGACCAACAAATACAGTGATTCAAATATACACTTACTGAAGGTTTCTTGGTAAAAGAATATACATTTATTTACTCAGTCAGTTAGAAAACATTACACTAGCATAAGCAGCTCAATATCACATACTAATACACCACAATTACACAACAGGTAGGTAAATGAACAAGTTTAGCTCCCCTGAAGTGGGAGCAAAATGGCAGTTCAAATACTTAATAAAGCGGTAAAAAGACACGGTTATAAGAATAGACAACCCATATGCATTCATGGGCAGGGCAAAGGGGTTTAGTTAAATACAACCAGCAATTCTTCTCAATAGGCCTGGGCCAAAGTCAATGGTTCAGAGTCTTTGTATAGGATAGCACAGTTCAGGTAGATAACGGTTAAGTCTTTGCCACATAGATTAGAAGAATTTGGCTAGGTGAAAAGTTTGACAAATGTTAAGGGAAGGTCAAGCCTTCGTAGTTGAGGAAAGTTTCATGCACTTTCTCGATGGCCGAAAAGATTTTCGGGCCTCGTTTGCACAGTACCTTGTCAATGAAGAAGAGCTGTAGTTGAGGCAGTTGTTCCTGGCAGTTCGGGCAGATCTTGATGTTCCTATGCTTCAGTCGTGGGGACAAGAAAGAGGATGTTGGCAGGGTTCTTTCAGTGTGAGTTCCTTAAAGTCCACGAGCTGGTTTGCTTCCCTCTGGCTATCCAGTTTTCAACAGCACTCTGATGAAAATTCAACCAGATGGCGACGGTGTCCAGGTGGCTTGGAAAGTTGGTTGTTCCCACCAAGGGAAGAAGTTAACCTTGAAGGGCTTCTCTGTCGATGGAGTTTCAGGCAATTCAGACCTGCAGCAGGGCTTCACCAGTCATCCAGGAGTTGCAGCAGTCCTCTTCCTTCAGCTCGTCTTCGGTTCATTCGTTCCAGTGGTCGACTCTGCTTTCCAAGTCCCAGAGACCTGCTTTTAAACAGTTTTCCCCCATTCATTCCAGCCTGGCTGTCCCTCACACAGCAGGGTAGCTGTCCTTGCCAGACAGCCAGCCGGCCAATCACGCCAGAGTGCATTCAGGTCTCCTAGGAGTCTAAGCACAGGGAGTTTCGGCACCTCCCTCACATCCTGTCCACCCCAGACACCCTGGCACCAGAGGGCTTCAGCACTGAATCCTGCCAAAGGCCAACGAACAAAGGGACCAAACCTGGTTTGCTGCGCAGAGACAAACACATGAAGGACCTTTCCTAAAAGAAATGCGAAAAATGATGACTGGAGTCTGTTTTTACAGCTAGGTCTTCGGCGCCATATTGAAAAACATGGCTGAGCAGATTTTTAGCTACCGTTGTTAGTGGTCGGGAAAAATCATGGTAGTTTGATCTAAACCACTGCCACCAGCCATTTAAAGTAGAAAAGGGTAACATTTGACTGTTACATGAGTGGTTTGGCTCAGGGCAAGCTACGCAACCCCTCCAGCACTCTATAGGAAGATAGTGTGTGCTCAGCAGTACATTTAAAGAGTCTAGTAAAGTAAATGTAACTTTACATGTTCTTGGAGACGGTAGTCAGTCCCAGAGAAGGTATTTAAACCTTGGGAAGTCTGAGAGACAACCCTGTGCCACTGCACTGAAGGTGCTGTGTAACATACAGAAAAAGATGATGCCTGTGGAGTTGTTTAAAAACTCCATAACCAAAGAGCACAAAAGTAAAACACACATCAAAATACATGAAAGAGTGCGAGAAAAGGCTCACAATTTTTCCAGGTAAAAAAAATCAAATGCTTGAAATCCAGCAAAGTGGCTGGGGGTCTCAAAAGGTAATGGAAATTAGCACATTTGGAGAATTCTCCCTAACAGGCAGAAAAGCACCCGCAAGCACAACTCGTAGTTTGGCGGTCCAGGCACTATTGTACCAGCAAGTTTACCGGTACTGTAGTTCCCTGACCGGCAATCTTGTAATGAGGCCCATTAATTCAAATGGGAAATAACTGAATGTAAAATATAATTAAGTATTCATCAAGCTAACTTAAAATACTTTTTTTAGTGGTGTGCACAATGGTATTGATAGCACCACTGTGCATTTCAGTATGCTGCTCTTTTAAAACCATAATCCAATTAAACTGAACCCGGGTGCTCCCATGGACATAAATGAAAAATCAGACTAGCAATCATGATGTTTCATTCCCTGATAGAGGGTTACTAATAAACTGCACCCTATAGAGGCCCAGATAGTTTAAAAGATATTTATAAATGAGAGTAAGTTTAAGGGACTTACTTCTTTTCCCATCAAAATTGTGTGAATCGAAATCTCATACAACTACTAATTCTGAAAGAAACACAGTGAGATTAATATGCGATTTGCGAGGGAAGGTGTTTTTATATGTGTTGAATGTAAAAAATAATTTTCTTTTTTTTTATTGTGTGGACAGTTTTGAACAAAGAAAGCAAAACTTGTACACATTAAATAAATCTTCCAAATTACATCACAAAATCATTCATTAATGTCTTAATAATAATAAAATGGAAGAAAGGCAGAAGAATTATAAAAAAAATCTAATCATACATTGTTTCAATAACATCTTAAATCAATAATAAAAAGGAAAAAGTTAATCCATATCTATAAAAATAACTATCAAAATAAAGTTGTCATTCATATGTAGGTATCAGCTATTATCAAGCTCTTCAAGCATCCTAACATCAGTCTCAAATTTACGCAATTTCTTATAAACACATCTCCAGACTTGTGTTATAACAACAATCTTACTACGACTATATCCTGCTTGGCATCTCAACCAAAAATATTTTCTAGCGATTTCATACATATTTCCCACAAATTTAGAGTAATAATGTTCATATATTGTGGTCATTCCTATACATCTGGTGAGAACATGTCGAGCTGATTCAAGTTCTTGCTTATCGCAGCAGATTCAGCACATCCTTTCATCTGCTGAAATACCTGCCCATGCTCCTCTAATTTCCAGGATATCCAGTCGATTAAGCCTAATATCCAGAAATATCCATTGTGTTATCAATGACGGGCAAAGGTTCAGGTATCTTTGCATTTCTTTATATTTACAAGGCATCCTAGCAAATGTGGTCAATGATTTCATACTTGCCACCTTCTCATGACTGTTACACCAATCAAATATTTCTGCAGCTTTTTTCAGAGATTTTAACATCACCCCTTCACCATATTGCCACCTAGGGGTCCAACACAGTTCTTCAAATCAGCATTCGTTAATATGTTTAAACTTATTCAGGATCCTATTTGCCCCGCTTTTCAGAGTTATGTTAAGTATTGATAAAAAGGAATCTGGAGGGGCGAACATAATCTTTAGGTATAGCTTTTCTCTATTGAGGTTGATCAGGGTGCCAAGGAAAATTATTCCCATTTCCACCCTGATAGCTTTTATAGGGGTGTAATTACTGAGTCCCAACTCGCCAACTACAGCTTTTGATCTTAGTCGCCCATATTGTCCAGTCTCTATAAGAAGCCTGTTGTCCATACAAAAAGGCAGATGCCAGTTTATGCTTGTAAAAGGTTTGAATCTCACACAGGCTAGACCCAGCAGTTTTTTTGTTTTTGTTAGAAGAAGGAGATAACTCCCACTGTAGCTAGGGCCTTAGCTCTATTATTTGCCTGTAGGGGTCATTTTCCCCCATTTTTATTATACTCAATCTCATGGCCTAGGTATTTATAAGAGTCCACCCTTCTAATAACACCAATATTACAATGGATAGTGGTTTTGTTACATCTTTTAGTTCCAAAGTCCATTAATTTTGTCTTATTTATATTCACTTTTAGGTTGTTCTTATTAGCATAAGAGGATACTGCTTTAGCACTATTGCAGATGATGTTGTATGTATTGTCAAATATGACAATGTCATCTGCATAGCAGATCCAGCCCATTTTATACGTGCCAATTTGCGGAAAAGCATTCATCCCATCAACAAATATGTCTCCAAAGTCAGCCAAGAATAGGCTAAAGAACATGGGTGCTAAAGAACATCGCTGTCTTACTCCCAATCTAATTGGAATGGAGTCTGACATTAGTCCCATGTTATTTAATATTACATTAGTAGTGTTATTTGCATACATAAGTCTACAGATGTATAGTAAGTATGTTGACATTCCCATCCGTTCACAATTTTCCCACAACTGCCATTAACCATATCAAATGCAGAAGCCAAATCTACATATAGGATGTATAGAGGTAATTCCTTGGGGCCTTTTGCTTGTTGGATCAGAGTGTTAACCATAAGTATATTGTGAACTGTAGAATGGCCTTTTCGAAAGCCAGTTTGGGCTTTATCAAAAATGTTTTTACTTGATACCCATGCATTAATTTCTTTAAGGGCTAACATGCAGAAAATCTTGCTAATCACATCCGTAGGTGCCATTAAACGGTAATTGCCGGCAAGATTTCCATTTCCACTTTTAAAGATATGTATCGTTATCGAGTTTTTCCAGGAGTTTGGAATAACTCCAGACCTTAACATTTTATGATACATACTAAGTACAATATCTGCCCAGATGTCAATGTTCTGCTTAATAACGGCATTGCAAAGCCCATCAGGACCAGGGGCCCTAGAAGTGTTAAGCTGTTTTATAATATCAACAATATCCTCACGTATGATCTCATAATTCGTTATGTTTTTTTTTTCGCCAATGGTACAAAGTCCCCTTTGAATGTATCCTCAAGATATACAGCCAAGCTATGATTATCTATACAGCACAGTAATAGTTTATTTTCATTATCACTAACCACTCTATTGTTTGCCCACAATCTTTTAGTATCACCAGACACCAATATTTTAAAAATAGATTGCCAGCTTACATTTTCTCTTGATTTCCTATATCAATTCCTGTACATATTCTTTATTTTTCTTTTCAGCTGATCAAATGAGGTCACATTAGTACAAGTGTACTCCCCAGTTTTTATGGCTTTTCTCATCTTTTTCTTCTCTTCGTTTATAATCTTATCAAAAGTGACAGTATATTGTTGTTTTCAGGAGAGAGTGGTTTCAGTTTGCCTCCCATAGGCATCAAATCATGCATATTACTTTTAAGCCACTCACCAATTTCATCTGCCGTCATATTGCTAAGATTTTAGTTAGTATTAGACTTACACCACAATCTTGCTTTTGTAAGGTTTCTATCTGACCACCCTAGTCGATTTCCTTTACCTAGTAATTTCACTTTCACAATATTATCGGTTTTCAGCTGTTCTGTGGTATTTATTTAAAAAATACATGATATAATAGAGTGATCACTATAGGAAATCACCTGAATACCAAACTGGCTCATTATATCATAGATTCGACTACTAAGGTAAATATAATCAATGGTCGAGGAATTAAGAACATTTGATCAAGTAGCTTCAACCGGTTGTAGGTCAAAGATTTGAATACAAAGGATCGAATGACAATACTTTCGAGTCAAAAGGACCCAAAAAATAAAGTCAAATGCACTTTTTTTTCCCCAAAAATCATTATTTTTACCTATTTTTCGGTCCTTTTGACTCAAATGTATTGCATTCGATCACTTTGTTTTCGAATCAATGACTGGACACCGCTTCAACCCTATGATTCTTCTTCCCATAGTCATTGGTCACAAACAGTTTGGCCTCAGAAAGAAAATTCATCCACCTTTCAGATTTAATAACACCATCATTGCTAGTTCTACCTCCCACCTCAATATCATTCAGATCATATAAGTAGGGAGCATTTAAATCCCCTCCCAAGACAACATTTATATCACCATCTTTGGCAAATACCTCAGACAGACAGGAATATATATTCATTTGTATAGTCAGCGTAAGATCATGTCCAGGGTGATCATAGATGTTCATAAGCATGAACTTTAAACCGCTATGCTAATCTCAACAATAAGTATATTATCATTAATATCTATTGCAATATATTCCGAGGCTTTTATAACATTATGAATCAGAATAGCAAGTCCACCATATGGTCTGCCCATCATACCCTTGCTTAGTTTCCTATAGTAAGTCGTATACCCATCAACAACAGGATATTTGAGGAGCCATGTTTCTTGCATAAAGCTAATATCCTTAGTCCTCAGCAAATCAATGGAACCATTTTCACTGAATAAGTGGCTGTGACCTTGTGTATTCCATGAAATTATGCTACGTTTAGCTCATACTTGTTTATTTATTAAGGCTAAAAAAGAGCACAGCTACTCCCAGTGTTACTTGATAACTTCATCTGTTTCTGGGAGAGTTCTCTGATTGCAGCCCATCACTTGTCTCTCAGTTTTTGGTTCTTGAGGTTTAGGCTGTTTTTTGGATATCTCAGTAGGATCTAGTTCATAGCCAAATTACTTAAGTCCAGCTTTAACACTTCTTATAAGTGATACAACGGCCTCAGAGTAACAATGAACTTCGGTCCTCCCCTTCGGGCGTGGATCAACAAACTTAAAGTCACTGCTTTTCACCACTCGAAGCATGAGCTGGAAGTGGAGAACCTGAAGCAGTATACTTCTATTTATTGTTTTAGTTTGCCTCTTCTACCCTGCAGAGATAGTGAAGAATTATTTAGGCAGCTGAACAGTTTTTACACTAGCATTAGCTGTGCTTATTGGGTCGACTACAGTATTTGATTTGATGGGCCCATTTTACTTTACAATTCTCTGAATTGGGGATTCAATTGTCAATACACTGCTACCATTTACATGATCAGTCTGATCAGCGTCAATAGAGCTTGTGGTAGTGTCCAGATCTTCCTTAGATGTTTTAGATGGCTTCTCTTTAGGAATCGCACCACCCACTACCCATGAGGTTAAGTTATCTGATCTCAAACCAATTTTTTCTCCTTTCTGGCTTTTCTCTTTCTTGCCCTTATAGAGGGAACGCCTTTTAAAGGGGTGACAGCTGGTTGATCAGTAGTAGGCATATAGGGCACTTCCACCGATTTATTAGCTGGTCCATTTCCCTTGAGGGCCATAGTCGATTTTCTTTTTCTACGCTTTTCCCTCTTGGATAATCTGCAGTTATCGTCATCAGGGGAGTCATCACCAGCAAAGATCTCCACTACTGTAGATTTGAGGTTATCTGCGTTATTTCCACTCTGTATAATAAGGGCCATATCCTCTAATACTTTCAGTTTATTCTTAGAGACCTCAATCCCCTTCCTTTCAGTGCTCAGCTTGCTAGGCAGTAGGGTATTTTTTTCCATTAGACATAGTATATTGTGGCAGAGTTTCAAATGTATCTTCATAGCAAAGCCACTAGCAGTATTATGTGCTTCCATATCTTTCCATTTAATTTTACATGCACAATTTCCTTCCGAGCCTTCAACAGATATATCAGATTGCTCCCTGCTTCCCATGTTTATCTCAGATTCCTCCGACCTGTCAGCCAATCCAGTAAATCGCGGGGTGCAAGACAGTCTGTCAGAATTAGGAGGGCGTTCACTAGTAGGTGGTATGATAGAAAGTTCATTAGCATTTGTTAATATTTCTGTGGTAGCATTCAACTCAGCTGCCGCAATCATATGAGTATTAGCGGAATCAACTCGCTCCAAACTTGCAATTTGCCCCTCTAAGCTATAGCAAAGGTTTAACAGTGAGTTATTGTTATCACAATCCTGTGGTATAGTCAATTCATCTAGAGGAATCTCGTCATGTAGGGTGTCCTGACCCACGTTTAAGCTACCCTGCTACAACATTTGGTGCTGTGGGCTTAGGAAATTCAAGATGGCGGAAAACCCACATGTGCGCCGAAATCCAGGAAAGCTGCGCAGTTGTGCGCACACCAAAATGGTTACCTAACTTGCCACCCACCAGGGTAAAGAAAGGTCTTTGTTAACAAAATCCACTTTTACTGATGTCAAAAAGTTGCTGAAATCGTGACTCATTGGACCACTTTAAAGATTCAACCCTTTTTGTGGGGTTCCACATAACCATCTTACTGTAAGGAGCCCCATCAAAACAATGTTAAGCAAGGATTTACTACCATGTAAGAACCATTCCTGTTTAGAATGCATTAATCCAAGAAAATCCCAAAAATGGGTGCAGTACCAGTACTCACCACTATCCAAAAGCCGGCGTTTTAAAACCCACTGTGTGTTTTTCTGAAGGCAAGCAAAATGCCTATTTCAAACCTTGCAACATGTGCAAAATATTCACTGAACACCAGCAGACATTTGGCAGAATGGAGTTTTGTGTGCCTACAAAATCTGGGAAATGAAGAGCCCAAAAACAATGCTTATAACAAAAATGCTATGGAGTCAGCAGCTTAAGCCTAACTGCAACTGGATTTAAAACCACCAAAATCGAAAATGTTAAATTAAATGAGTGACCTATGTTTGGTGTCACATGCCTTTGTAACTGTTGAAATGTCATAGTTTTGCACTTAGAATCAGCATTCTAGCTGCATGTGTAAAATTACAAGTTATTTTAAAAGCAACAAAAAGTTAGCTGAAGGTCTGGCTTAAGGAACTTGATTTTGCCTAGCAACGGATCCCATCAGGAGTGAAACTTGAGTCACAACTATGTTCCCAGGCCAATATTCCTTTTGCTGCCCACACTAAGGATATGCCATCTATCTGATAATTGAATTTCCTGTGCTCTGCCAGAGAGTGAACAAAGCCCTCTCCACTCAGGCAAAGGTTTTTATTACAGACGTCGTAAAAAGTGGCTTCCTCCTGGAGAAGCTGGGAGGGGCACTGCCTGTGAGAAGCAAGCTGGCTTGGCAGAAACTGGAAAGACTGGTTTCTGTACCATGTGACCTGAAAAGACACACCCCTGCAGCAAGGATATGGTTTTATAAAAAGGGGGATAATTCATAGTGCGGACATGTGAAAATTTTATAAATGATACCATAATTCTTGTGATTTTTCTGCCCACAGTTTAAGACGTGGTAGGAACCGGTGGTATGTTCAGGGGGGTTTTAGCGGAAAAGTGGATATTACTCTAAATGTGTGCATGTTAAAAATCTGAAACTTCATCAGTTAATGTCCCTACCCCCTGCACACATGTATGTAAAGTTGGGTCCATGTCGGAAATTGAAAAAGCAGTTAAAAAGTCAATTATGTACACTCTTTGAATGCAAGCTCCGAGAATGAGCAGATTTGGACATAGACATGGCTAAATTCAGCCACACCATGTATATGTAATTTCAAACAACTGTGTAACTCTGAAGTATGGATTTTGATCATATATATATTTGGGTGCACAGATGATAAGGGAGGATGTTTCAAGAGATCATAAAATGACATCAATCTGACTCACAGTTCAGTTTGCCAATCAAGCGGAGGAATGGAAGCCTGACCAATGACGAATGAGAGGGGCAAGTCTAGTGATGCAACACACACACCCATTCTCAAGAAACAGATAAAAGCAGAGAGTCAGGACACATAGAGAGATTCAATTTCATCTGCCGCTGGAAGCCCTGCCGGAAAAATCCATACTTACCTCCATCAAACTCCAGAAAGCCAAACTAGAGACTTCAATCTATCCAGAGCAGAGACCAGACCAGAGAGAAAGCAGTGCTGTGCCTAGCAGAGACCAGACCAGAGAGAAAGCAGTGCTGTGCCTAGCAGAGACCAGACCAGAGAGAAAGCAGTGCTGTGCCTAGCCGAGACCAGACCAGGCGCTGTGAGCAGAATCCGGAAAGACCTGACCAGACTGAAGATCGTGACCAAGTCGCTTTCCTGTTCAAAATCTCTTGTGAGTACTTAGCAAAACTCAGAACACATCTCTTAGTTTAAATTCATCTAATTCAATCTATTTAACCTAAGTAGAACTGCCTCCTATCTGTCACCTGTCATTTCTAGTAAAATTTGTCATTTTGAAAAAGTGTGCGTTTAAAATTTACAAAACCAAAAACGACCTTTACTAAATTGCTCATATCTCCGCAACCGTTTGGGCTAGAGACTTGCAATAACTTTCATTTGGAAGCTTTCCTAGGACCCCAAAACGGTAGAGATAGTCCTTGCGGTTCCTTTGTAATAGCGCTCGGCGCATCCGCGAATTTTGCCGCGATTTGCAATTTCTTCACATGTAAAAAACTTGCTGCTGCCTGATTTCATTTGCCAGAAATTCGTTTAACCTGCTAACTATCCCTGCATCATTGCTAGTGTGAGCCTGGACTAATATTAACTAGATACCACTCATCCTGAACCTCTAAAAGGGAATTAAGAGCGTTTCCAGCATATTTCTCATTCATTGCTAGCACCTATCAAAGCATTTGCCTGTGTTTTCAAACTTCTGTTTAAGCTTGCTGGATTGAACTGAATTACAGTTGATTGCATTTCTGAGAACTGTGTGTTTTCCTTCCATTTCCTTGCCTTGCATCAAGGGGGGGGAGGGGAGTAGCCAGAGAAAAGTGATTACATTGTTTGGTTGAAATCATATTGCGTATTTTCTGTACTGCATTCATTGAATATTGCATCCACCTGAGCCTACATAAAGCATCCTCTACCACATTATACTTTTGTTCCTATTTACCAGTGTGCTACCTTATCCATTTCATGTCAACTCATTAGTGATTAAAGAAGTGTGCTAGTGCCAGATTCTCCGTTGTTAATATTTACCATATCAGATTAAGTGTGATATTCAATTATTAATTTATTAAAAAGTGTGATATATATTTTAATTTATCAAATAAACCTTTTAAACTTGCAAAACAGAATTACTTCTTGGCTCAGTGGGGTCAGGGGGATTCCAAGAGAGGGGTGTTATACAAGGGTAGTCATCCAGAACGCATGAACTGGACCTAAAGATATATCAATAAGGGTTTTCATTCAGTATTCTAGACTAGGCGTTAACTTGGCTGTAGTGCTGAATTGAATCCTCTTACAAAGTGGGGGCTCGAGCCGAGACGTTGGGTTAGATTTACCACTTGTGCAGCTTAATACAGTGTGCTAACTGACGGGATACATACATCCGGTCGGATCACCACGCTGCATTACGCTGTGAAGCATTCCTCAAAAGGGACACCCCAAGAAAAGTTCTGTTCTGCAAAAATAAAATACAAACTTCTGTAAGTCAGGACAGAGACCAATCTCTAGAATGACGACCTTAGTAGACATGAAAATAGCCAGAGAGCACCTCTTGCATAAGCTATTTGTGAGAGGTGAATGGACCGAACAGGGCCAGGATGTGTGGTTGCAGGCCATCACACAACAGGTCACTGAAACAGGGTCAGATATATATAGAGATCAGGGTCCCTTACATGTGGCCCTGAGTGAACTATATATGGCTCCTAAAGCCAAAGAGGAACACAATAAGATTGCCAGGATAGCAGCATACCTGTACCTATATATGGGAGACATGCAGGATAGATGTGCTGAAAGCCAAAATCTGGCAAATAGGCAACAGATGGCATTACAGAAGGCCCAATCTGATCTGGACTCTTCTGAGCAGAGGCTGCAGAGGAGCCAGGAGGCAGAAAATGATAGTAGGCAATATATCATTAAAATAAAAGAGGATATGGGCATCCTACAACAGGAAAAGACAGACCAGGATACCAGATTTCTGGCCCTGCAGAAGGAGCACCAAGACAGTTTGGACTCCTTACTGCAGAGCCAGAAAAAGCTGGAGCAACAGATCAATTTCAACAGGGCATGCACAGAGCAGGTAGCCACCCTGCAAATCCAACTAGACAGAGAGAAAGAGGAGAGCAATAAACTGATCCTGAAAGACCTGGATACCCAGGCAGAGTTTGATCAGGAGCGCCAGAAAGCTGGTGCCTTCCAAAGGCAAAGGGACGACCTGGCGGCACAAATGCAGGCTCTTAGTCAGGAAAGAGACGCCTTAGGCCAGGAAGTCTGCCATTTAAAAAGGAAAATGGAAGAAAATCACCTGGCCCACCAGGGACTGGGTGACCTCCAAAAAGAAAACCAGAACTTGCTAGAGCACACCAGGAGGGTGGAGGATGCTCTAGCAAGAAAGGAGCAGGCCAATAGGGACACAGCTCAGGAGGTAACCCTCCTGCAGCAAAGACTGGCCCAGTTCTCCAGGACCAACCAGGAAGTACAGAGGGAAAATGAGGCCCTCTGTCAACACAATGATAGGCTCCAACAGCAGGTAGCGATGCAGGAGAGACTGATAGAGTCGAGTAAGGCCTTAACTGAGGAACTGAAGGCACAAATGCAGGCTCTTGCATTGCAACAGGGAGCAGGGGCGGATAGAGTTGAGGTTCGCTGGGAAATGGAAACTCCGGAGCATAACCTCAGGAGCCCTAGTACCAGAGGCCCTCATACCTCTCAGTCCCTGGACTCTGCCACCCCCATGTCCCCTGGCGCACATGAGCACAGGGCCACAGGGATGGCAGATTACTATCCAGCCAGAAGCATGGGGCTCATAGGCCAGTACCATCCAGGAATGGAGGGGTGGGCATCCGGGTATGGGCACCCAAGTACAATACAGTTCAGTGGGGAACCCCAGGAGAGTAGGCCCATTAAGGGCATCCTGAAAACCTCTGCCCAGTTAGGTCAGTGGAGGGGGTACCCATCAAATCCTGACAGCAAGGAGGAATCTGAAGACTCCTCTGAACTGCGCAGGACACAGGAGACCAGGTCCCCACATTCTGCCAGCCATTCCCAGGCTCGCAGAATCCGGGAAAACCTGGAAGAACAGACGGGAACCTCTGGGAGCAGTGCCTCTGAGTCCGACGAAGAATGGACAAGGGTTACCCGAACCAAAAAGGCCAATAAGGCAAAAAGGGCCTTGCTCAAGGACCCCTTAAAGCAGATTAAGGCGATCAGGAGCGTCATCACGCCTTACCATAAGAACGCTAAGTATTCTGTTTGGGAGCACTTAGAGTTGTTTGAACAAATGATGGAGACTTTCCATTTGAAGGACAGCCAAAGCTGCATTCAATATGTAAAGTGGACCTTCTCCCCGGAATACTCCAGTTTCTTTGCGGGGCTGGAGGACCAAAATCATTTAAGATGGTCCACCTATAAGGTGGCCATCCTGAAACATTTTTCTGTTCACAGAAATCCTCAAGAGGCTCGCAAGGCAGCCTACAATTTGCAATGTGGGGAGGATCAGGCCCCACAAGAATTTGTGCAGGAGTTAAAGCGGGCTTTTGCACAGACCACAAGAAGGGTGCGCACGGATAGCCGTGAATTTATAAACACGTTTTTCCATGCCTTGCCCAAATATATCATGACCCAGCTCGTGAGGGATTTTCACGAGAAAAGATCTTTAGACTGGGTCATTGAACAGGCTACCCGCATCTATGAGGTGCAGAAGCCCATAGAAAATAAAAGCAATGCCCAGAAAAACCCCAAAGCCAACAGCACCCCTGCTGCTGCCAAGGTGGCAGAGGTAAAGGTCACCCCCGTTTTGGATTTGGAGATGGGGGGGCCTAAAAACCTACCTGCACCTAATAATGCTAGGCCCAGAAGGTCCTCGGGCCAGTCGCAGACAGGGAGCCAGGGAGGCAGCCCCACAAATGGGGTCCCTCGCTCTCCTGACTATGTAAGTCCTCGCTACAAAGGTAACAGACCCATCCTGGGTTATGTGTGGACTCCTCCAGCCCAAGGGGGGGGATCCAGCCAAGCACCCAACCCAGGGAACTTCCCTCCAAACTTCCCACAGGAGGGCAGAAATTTACCAAACCCTGGGCAGAACTTTTTCCCCAGATATCCACCCGACTTCCAACCCCAAAATCATCCATCCTTCTTTCCTCAATTCCCTGAGCCCAGACCACTGAATCCGGGAGAGGGGAGGCCAAGGGTGGAGGGGTACCAAAATCTTCCCAACCAGGGGTACTACCAGAGGAGGGACAGCTACCCTTCCCGGGATCAGCCCAGGGGAGAAAACAGGGCCCCGTATCAGCCTGAGCGGGTTTCCCAGTTAGAGCGCCAGGTTCAAAACATGGCGCGGGATATGGGTCATATACTGAGGGCACAGCAGAACCCTCAGATCAGCATGCCGGCGCAGAACGCACCCAACTCTGGACCTGGTGCTCCAGAACAATGACGGGGGCAGCACCCCGATAAATCACCGGTTCCCAGGGAGGAGGCACAAAGGGAAGGGGGGTGTAAAGCCTTGGAGGAAGCTTCCTTCCTCACTTGTAAACAGCCCCTGGAAACCCAGGAACCGGAAACAAAATCTCTTGCCCCTGAAAGTCTGCCTCCTAAGG
Source organism: Ambystoma mexicanum (assembly GCF_040938575.1). Classification (NCBI taxonomy): domain Eukaryota; kingdom Metazoa; phylum Chordata; class Amphibia; order Caudata; family Ambystomatidae; genus Ambystoma; species Ambystoma mexicanum. Next base: position 1,550,532,793 of record NC_090929.1, read on the forward strand.
AGCAGAGGGGGGGTAGGAGAAACAAAAGACCCAAACAGACTCAGTTTGAGGAGGAGGTACAGATCTTCCAATTTGAGGGAGAGGGATCCTCAGAGGATCCTGGGAAAAGGATCTTCTCCTTCAGAGAGGGGGGAACTCCTCCCAAAGAAAAATGGGTCCCTAGGGATGCAAATCCAGACTGGGGAGATGTGGAGACTGAGCTACCGCCGCCCACCATCTCATCCCAGAACCAACAGCAAGAAAATCCCCTGGTTCAAACCCATCCTGGCGACTGCCTCCAAAAAGGGGGGGGCGGCCCAGAAACGGAGCCAGGGGAACCCACAATGGCTCTGATCTCCAGTTGCAAATTTTTTCTTTCAGATTCCCAAGACTCTCCACAGAATTCTGCCCAAATCTCCTCGCTAGCGATGTCCAAAACCAGAAAATTAGCCCACCAGTTGTCCAAAAATGTACATTATCTGTGCCCCCTTGAGGAGAAGGAGGGAAGATATTATGCCCCGGTACAAGTACAGGGGCAGGGTACAATCTCAGCACTGGTGGACACTGGATCTCAAGCTACCCTTCTGTCCAGAAGGGCCTTTGACAAACTGAATGCAGGAAGGGGAGAGAATTACCAAATTCCTCTCACCTCTCTTCCTGGACAACTGCAGAACTTTGACCGGAAGGAAATTCCCGTCGAGGGGACGGCAGACTTGGACATTAAGATCGGGCGACATAAGTTGAAACACCCGGTCATAGTTGTGACCCCAGAGGGCACCCCTTGTTTACTAGGGAATGACCCCCTGAGAAGGTTGTCACCCCTAATAGATTGCGTAAACAAGGTCCTCTGGACTCAGACTAGCCGACCCATAAAATTAAAACAGAGTGTCAACCATGTTAGTTTAAACGGCACATGCCACATGGTTGAACAAAAATCTGACCAAGTAGAATTTCACTTCCAGAACAACCAAATTCCAGACGTGACGGTAATAGCAGTAGGACAACAGACTGGTGATGGGGGGTCCTCTCTATTTCTGAAAATCAACCTTCCTTCCAGTCTAAAGTGGTATTCCACGCTGGAAGGAAACACTCTGAAATTCTATACTAATCCACAATCAGAAACCCCCACTCCTATAGTCCAGAAAGATGTGAAATCAGCTCAAAGCCTGGCTGATATTCAGCAAATTGGAGAGCAGTTGTTCATCCCTGTTCAGTTAAATGATGGGAAGGACTCTGTTCTCGCTCGAGTGTGTGTGAACAACGGTAAGAGCTTCATCAGCGAAGCCATGTTCCGCCAACTCCCAAAAGATCCAGCGATTCCCACCTTCAAACTGATAGACAAATGGGAAATGGACCTGGAAGCACCTGACTCCAAACATCTCCTGCCAAGCAGGTGTATGCTCAAAATCTCCATTGGCAACAAGAGCATAGTCCATAATTGTTGGGTCGTGCGAGACGTCACTGCCGCCTTTTACTTAGGCAGTGACATTCTCAATCGCTTTGCCATTAGTTTGGACCTAATAAACTTCAAAGCTTGGTCCCGATTAGCGGATAATCCCATGGGCTTTGATGATCCAGAAAAAGCATTTAGGTCAGCTCAATTGCTACCTTATGCAGTTGAAATTCAGGTTAAAGAGGAAGTCACCATCCCAGAAAGGACCCGACAATTCTCCCTGGAAGTGAAAGTTAAAAGGGGACAAGAGTTGAAAAACCCTGATGCTTACATACATCTAAATGCTTCTCTCCAACAGCAAGGGTTGGGGGTAAACCCGACTCCATTAGTCAACATAGAACATGACCCCTTTCTAATAGAGGTGGATAACAGCGACTTAAAGAGTATTACTCTAGCCGCAGGCACCATTATTGGAATGGCGGTTGATGACCGACATTTCTCCATTGATCTTGTAAATGAACTGTTAGGACCCATCCCCAAGGACTGTTTTGACAGTGACAGTGATGACAACGCAACACCAGACAGGATTTTTACCCGGCATGGGGGGAACTTCCTGGTGTACACCTCCTGCCCCTATGGTAAGGAAGATGTGACCTGTGACTTCAGGAGGGATGAGGTGATTTTCCAGGTCCATGAGGGCTGCCTTTCCCACCTGAAGCCTCCGGTCCAAATCAGCACTCTGACCAGGGACTTCTCCACCCAGCTGGAGGAGGCCGCGGAGATAGCCAAACCAGAAGTCTTTCCAGGCTTCAGGCAGATGGTGGAAGAGAGAGTCAACCTAGCTGATGCCTGTGTGACTCTGGAACAAAAGCAAAAGTTGAAACAAGTTTTCTTGGATTTCCAAGATCTCTTTGCGGTAGACTCATATGACTGTGGTCGCACCGACATCCACACCACAACAATCCCCACGGACCCTGGCATGACTCCAGTGTTTGTGAAGCAATATCGCTTGCCTCTCGCATCAATGGAGTCCCTTACTGAAATAATTAAGAACCTTGAGTCCCGGGGAATAATCCGTCCAGTCCACAGCACCTTCAATAATCCGGTGCTGGGAATATTGAAGCCAAACGGCCAGTGGAGACTCTGCGCTGACCTCAGGGAGCTCAACAAACGGGTCCACACTTCCCGATGGCCTCTTCCCTACATTGACCAAGGGCTGGCCCAGATTCAGGGGTCACAGGTATTCACTGCAATAGACCTGACCAATGGATACTGGACCGTGCCTGTCAGTAGGGAGGACCAATACAAGCTGGCTTTTACCTTTGGGGGCCAGCAGTACACATGGACCCGGACTCCCTTCGGATACCTTAACTCCGGTAATGAGTTCAATATTTTCCTACATAAGGCCATGCCCGACCTGGGTACGAGGGGTAACCTGGCTTATGTAGATGATGTCCTCATCAAAAGTTCATCTGTGGAGGAACACATAGCAGAGATCCGTTATGTTCTGACACAGTTGAGGGCCGCCGGAGCAAAACTTTCCTTTCAGAAAGCACAGTGGTGTAGAACCCGTGTTAATTTCTTGGGGCATGAGATTACTCCTCAGGGTCTCTGTCCCCAGGAAAAGAAAGTGGAAGCACTTCAGAAACTGAAAGACCCCACAACTCTGCGGGAACTAAGGAGCCTCCTTGGACTGACTAATTACAGCAGAAAGTTCATTGAGGGCTACGCAGAGATCACCAGATCCCTGATTCATCTCCTGAAGGGGGGGGTCAAGTGGGAATGGGGTCCAGAACAAGCCGAGGCAGTAAAACAACTCAAAAGAAGCCTCTCACAAGCGCCTTGCCTAGCTTACCCTGTCAGAAACAAGGAGTTCTTCCTGGAGACGGGGTTCTCTAATACGTGCTTGACGGCAGTATTATATCAAAAGCATGACAAGGTCAATAAAGTAATCTCCTATGCGAGCAAAACTTTATCCTCTGTGGAGGAAAAATTCAACGATTGTGAGAAGGCACTCCTGGCAACGGTGTGGGCATTGAAGAATTACCGCCCGTTTATCCAGGGGGAACACATCATAGTGGAGACTCCACACCAGCCTCTGCAATATCTCCAAAGTGACAGAATTCGGGCCGGAAATGTGAGTAATTCCCGAATTACTTCCTGGATTCTGTCAATGCAAGGCTTTCCTGTGGAGGTCAGATATGGCCAAAACAAGAAGAGTCCCCTCGCGCAAGGTCTGGCTGACTTGCATGATTGTGCCAGAGAAAACTGTCTCGAGGACGAAAGTCTAAAAATAAAGGACAACATGGAGGCATACCTTAATTACCCCCACAAAGTCGTTGAAGAAGACAAGTGTGAGGGAATGCCCACTGTGTATGTGGATGGATGCTCTTACCATGTCGACAACAACGGGGAGAAAGAACTGGTGGCCGGCGTAGGGAATGCATGGGTGAATGAGTCCCCAGAACCCTCCGCTGGATACAAAATTGGTCCCCGAAGTAGTCAGGTGGCAGAATTGATGGCTGTGCATCAGGCCATCCTCACTGCTGTCCAGCATCCACTCCACGAACTGGTCATAATCACAGATTCGGATTATGTACGGAACGGGTTCGTGGAGCACCTGGTTAATTGGAAGACCAGAGGCATGGTATGTGCTAACAACAAACCCTTGAAACATGGGAAGTTGATCCAAAACATTGATGATCTGGTCACCTCGAATGGGATGACCATCTATTGGAAGAAGATCAAGGGTCATTCCAAAGTAGAGGGACCAGACAAAACTGGAAATGACTTAGCTGATCAGCTGGCCAAAACCGGGGCCATCCAAGGGGATCTAATTGAGATTGAGTCCCTGTTGGGGGAAATCCAGGTCACTGCCATCACTAGGTCCCAGACAAATGCTCACAACGACCTCTCAATTGCACAATGGAGTAAGGAGACCCCTGATGCTGATTTGATTACTGCTCAGAAGGGGGATCCAATAATTGGTAAATTTTACCAGCACCTTGAGGACCCTGAGAACTTTCCCCTGACGGATACCGATTACATTGGGAAAGAGGACCTAAGAGTGTTGATGAAATGTCCCAAAATGTTCCGGATCCAAGACGGTTTGTTGGTAAGGGAATCCAAAGCTGGCCACGATCAGTGGGTGGTTCCTACCTCATTCCGAAGCCTGATGTTAAGTCACGCCCATGATGCGGCCACTGCCGGTCATAGGGGGTTTCACACAACATTGGAAATCTTAAGAGAGGTTGCATACTGGCCACACATGGGGCAGGACCTCGACCAGTACCTGAAGGGTTGCCTTGTGTGTGCACAATTTCAGCCATCATCCCTCACACACCGGGCGCCTTTACAAAAGAGGGGAATGACACTGCCATGGTCAGATTTACAAATCGACTTTGTAGGCCCTGTGATTCGCTCGGCTAGGGGGAATAAGTACATGTTGACCGTGACATGCTTGTTTACCAAGTGGGTGGAATGTCTCCCAGCCCCAAATTGCAAGGCAGAAACTGCAGCGGCCTTGATGATTAACCACATCTTTTCCCGTTTTGGTCTACCTCAAAGGATTGAGTCAGACAGAGGTAGCCACTTCACCAGTGAAGTAATGACAAAGATGTGGGAGATACTGGGGGTCAAGAGAAAGCTGCATATTGCTTATAGACCAGCTTCTTCTGGGGCAGTAGAGAGATATAACCGGACAATTGTGAGCATATTAAAGAAGTTTGTGGCAGATTCTGGGCCAAGTTGGGATATCCGATTACCTCTGGTCCTAATGGCCATCAGATCTACCCCTTCATCTGCAACCAAAATGTCACCATTTGAGTTGATGACTGGGCGCAAGATGGTGCTTCCGCAGCATTTGCTCTACAGGACCCAAGAGCAGACACTGATAAATGCCTCCACTACTCATGAGTATGTAGAGAATTTAAGGAAACACCTCCAACATGCTTTTGCTTATGCTCAGCGGAATCTAGAAAGATCGACTGATAGCATGAAGACCCATTATGACCTGAAAACTTCCAGGAAGGAATATCAGGTGGGGGACCGGGTCTATCTATACAACTTCCAAAGGAACCAGGCCAAGCAGCGCAAATTTTTGCCTACATGGAAGGGACCCTTTGAGATCGTCGATAAGATCTCCCCTGTGGCCTACAAGATCCGCATCCCCAAAGGTGGTTCGGCAGAGGGGGAAGACAAGTGGGTCCACATAAACCAGTTGAAATGTTGCCATCCCAGGCACACTCTGCAACAACTGGAGGAATCCTCTGGAATCCTAGCGGGTACTGTATCAGACTAATTCAGTTCCAATCATAAAACCTACCACATCTAGTCTCTAAAATATTGTGATTTACATGAAACTGTCTCTAGTGATGCTGTTTTTTTTTTTTCAAAATAAGAATGTAATATTTCGTTATGATGAAATGCATATGCTGCCCCACTATCTCAACAGTGGTGGAAAAAAAAAATCGTCTATGAGTAGATATTGCCGCTCTTCCTTTATCATCCTAGGAGAGATGAAACCATGAAGGATGACCAAGAAGGACGATCCGGAGACCGGGAGCAAAGACACAACGGGCCCGGGGTACCGCCCAATCTTCCCATCAGGACCGGCGAGGAGAACTGATCGATCTGACCGGATGGAGAAGAAGATGCTGAACTGTGCCATCTACAGAAGAGGAAGAAGAATATGCGGACAGACCGGTGCATGGGTCAAAACCCTTGGGCACGCGACTCCCCATCGACCCAAACTCAAAGTGCAGTCACGTGGGGGGGCTTGTAGGGTGTCCTGACCCACGTTTAAGCTACCCTGCTACAACATTTGGTGCTGTGGGCTTAGGAAATTCAAGATGGCGGAAAACCCACATGTGCGCCGAAATCCAGGAAAGCTGCGCAGTTGTGCGCACACCAAAATGGTTACCTAACTTGCCGCCCACCAGGGTAAAGAAAGGTCTTTGTTAACAAAATCCACTTTTACTGATGTCAAAAAGTTGCTGAAATCGTGACTCATTGGACCACTTTAAAGATTCAACCCTTTTTGTGGGGTTCCACATAACCATCTTACTGTAAGGAGCCCCATCAAAACAATGTTAAGCAAGGATTTACTACCATGTAAGAACCATTCCTGTTTAGAATGCATTAATCCAAGAAAATCCCAAAAATGGGTGCAGTACCAGTACTCACCACTATCCAAAAGCCGGCGTTTTAAAACCCACTGTGTGTTTTTCTGAAGGCAAGCAAAATGCCTATTTCAAACCTTGCAACATGTGCAAAATATTCACTGAACACCAGCAGACATTTGGCAGAATGGAGTTTTGTGTGCCTACAAAATCTGGGAAATGAAGAGCCCAAAAACAATGCTTATAACAAAAATGCTATGGAGTCAGCAGCTTAAGCCTAACTGCAACTGGATTTAAAACCACCAAAATCGAAAATGTTAAATTAAATGAGTGACCTATGTTTGGTGTCACATGCCTTTGTAACTGTTGAAATGTCATAGTTTTGCACTTAGAATCAGCATTCTAGCTGCATGTGTAAAATTACAAGTTATTTTAAAAGCAACAAAAAGTTAGCTGAAGGTCTGGCTTAAGGAACTTGATTTTGCCTAGCAACGGATCCCATCAGGAGTGAAACTTGAGTCACAACTATGTTCCCAGGCCAATATTCCTTTTGCTGCCCACACTAAGGATATGCCATCTATCTGATAATTGAATTTCCTGTGCTCTGCCAGAGAGTGAACAAAGCCCTCTCCACTCAGGCAAAGGTTTTTATTACAGACGTCGTAAAAAGTGGCTTCCTCCTGGAGAAGCTGGGAGGGGCACTGCCTGTGAGAAGCAAGCTGGCTTGGCAGAAACTGGAAAGACTGGTTTCTGTACCATGTGACCTGAAAAGACACACCCCTGCAGCAAGGATATGGTTTTATAAAAAGGGGGATAATTCATAGTGCGGACATGTGAAAATTTTATAAATGATACCATAATTCTTGTGATTTTTCTGCCCACAGTTTAAGACGTGGTAGGAACCGGTGGTATGTTCAGGGGGGTTTTAGCGGAAAAGTGGATATTACTCTAAATGTGTGCATGTTAAAAATCTGAAACTTCATCAGTTAATGTCCCTACCCCCTGCACACATGTATGTAAAGTTGGGTCCATGTCGGAAATTGAAAAAGCAGTTAAAAAGTCAATTATGTACACTCTTTGAATGCAAGCTCCGAGAATGAGCAGATTTGGACATAGACATGGCTAAATTCAGCCACACCATGTATATGTAATTTCAAACAACTGTGTAACTCTGAAGTATGGATTTTGATCATATATATATTTGGGTGCACAGATGATAAGGGAGGATGTTTCAAGAGATCATAAAATGACATCAATCTGACTCACAGTTCAGTTTGCCAATCAAGCGGAGGAATGGAAGCCTGACCAATGACGAATGAGAGGGGCAAGTCTAGTGATGCAACACACACACCCATTCTCAAGAAACAGATAAAAGCAGAGAGTCAGGACACATAGAGAGATTCAATTTCATCTGCCGCTGGAAGCCCTGCCGGAAAAATCCATACTTACCTCCATCAAACTCCAGAAAGCCAAACTAGAGACTTCAATCTATCCAGAGCAGAGACCAGACCAGAGAGAAAGCAGTGCTGTGCCTAGCAGAGACCAGACCAGAGAGAAAGCAGTGCTGTGCCTAGCAGAGACCAGACCAGAGAGAAAGCAGTGCTGTGCCTAGCCGAGACCAGACCAGGCGCTGTGAGCAGAATCCGGAAAGACCTGACCAGACTGAAGATCGTGACCAAGTCGCTTTCCTGTTCAAAATCTCTTGTGAGTACTTAGCAAAACTCAGAACACATCTCTTAGTTTAAATTCATCTAATTCAATCTATTTAACCTAAGTAGAACTGCCTCCTATCTGTCACCTGTCATTTCTAGTAAAATTTGTCATTTTGAAAAAGTGTGCGTTTAAAATTTACAAAACCAAAAACGACCTTTACTAAATTGCTCATATCTCAGCAACCGTTTGGGCTAGAGACTTGCAATAACTTTCATTTGGAAGCTGAGATCCCAGGCTTTCCTAGGACCCCAAAACGGTAGAGATATTCCTTGCGGTTCCTTTGTAATAGCGCTCGGCGCATCCGCGAATTTTGCCGCGATTTGCAATTTCTTCACATGTAAAAAACTTGCTGCTGCCTGATTTCATTTGCCAGAAATTCGTTTAACCTGCTAACTATCCCTGCATCATTGCTAGTGTGAGCCTGGACTAATATTAACTAGATACCACTCATCCTGAACCTCTAAAAGGGAATTAAGAGCGTTTCCAGCATATTTCTCATTCATTGCTAGCACCTATCAAAGCATTTGCCTGTGTTTTCAAACTTCTGTTTAAGCTTGCTGGATTTAACTGAATTACAGTTGATTGCATTTCTGAGAACTGTGTGTTTTCCTTCCATTTCCTTGCCTTGCATCAAGGGGGGGGAGGGGAGTAGCCAGAGAAAAGTGATTACATTGTTTGGTTGAAATCATATTGCGTATTTTCTGTACTGCATTCATTGAATATTGCATCCACCTGAGCCTACATAAAGCATCCTCTACCACATTATACTTTTGTTCCTATTTACCAGTGTGCTACCTTATCCATTTCATGTCAACTCATTAGTGATTAAAGAAGTGTGCTAGTGCCAGATTCTCCGTTGTTAATATTTACCATATCAGATTAAGTGTGATATTCAATTATTAATTTATTAAAAAGTGTGATATATATTTTAATTTATCAAATAAACCTTTTAAACTTGCAAAACAGAATTACTTCTTGGCTCAGTGGGGTCAGGGGGATTCCAAGAGAGGGGTGTTATACAAGGGTAGTCATCCAGAACGCATGAACTGGACCTAAAGATATATCAATAAGGGTTTTCATTCAGTATTCTAGACTAGGCGTTAACTTGGCTGTAGTGCTGAATTGAATCCTCTTACAGTCAGCATCAGCTCTTTCCTCATGAATCACAGCCACCATGGTCTGCCCCACAAAAAATTCTGTTATTTTATTTTCCTTATGGATTACTGTTTGGGTACTTGCCTCACTGCTGGTTTTAGCCTCATTATCATTAGTAGTTCTATTTTTCTTTTTCTTGTTTTTCTTGAGTTTACTTCGTAATTTCATGTTTACAGAACTCAGGGCAGTTCAAAATACAACGGGTAGGCGCGAGTATGTGCCAAGAGTATTTATACACAATCAACCCGCCAACTCTCTTTGCAGATCCAAGAGTCCAGCTCCACAGTCACCACCTCAGGAATACAGCCTCAAAGGGAATCGAGCAGTTATTTACTTTACTTTCATCCACCAGAAATCAATTATCGCCAAAGACGCCCTTCGTTTTTAGATGAACTGGGCCACAGCGCCCTCAAGCGACTCAAAGAGCATATGCTCCTCAGTCGTCGCTTGCAGGCAGTGTTCTCAATCACAGACAGTAAACGAAGTTAGATTAGTTTGTGCCAACTCTTGCCAGCCTTATTCTCAGAGACTATTGCTCATCATCCGGCAATCCTTATCAACTCTCAGGACTTCAAAGGACCACAAAGAACCACCTATACTTCCACTTCAACTCTGCACACGCTCCGCGTTAGGAATGGAGGTACATGGGGAATGCAGCCAAGTCCAGTCCCAGGCTACTCCTCGTGCAAGTATGGCAATGGAAAAAATACTTGGGATTTCAGCCGCAGTAACCACAAAGAACCACTTATACTCCCATTTCCACTCCCTGGCATGTTGGATGGATGAGTCAAAGCAGTCTGTGCATTCTAAATTGGAAAATATTACTTTTCTAGCCCAAAACCTGTAGAATGCAGATGTAAGTTATTCTAAGCATATTTTACACTGTACACAAGTTAGAAGCACACAGTACCAGTTCTACATGGGAAATGTGAGACATGCCACAGTGCCACAGTGCCACAGTTAACTGATTCTATCATGCAAATACGTCATTGGGAAACACAACTGGGCTGATTCATGGAATTTGTGCACCGAAAAACAGAGATTTGTGCGCCATTCTGCCTGCAAATCCCCATTTGTTAAACAAGGATTTGCGGGCAGAATGGTGCACAAATCCTCATTTTTTGACGCACAAATTACATGAATCAGCCCCAACGTGTTTACATTATTTTCAAATATAACTTCATGTGCAATTTAGAAATGATTTATGGTAAATTGAAGGTTTTTTATGTATTTACCAACAGGCTGAAGAAGTGTAATTAGAATGCTTAGTGTTATTCATAACTTAATTGATCCGAGAAATGAGTGCCTGGGTGTGAGACAGTGAAATTCATGCAGGCAGGTCATTTTAATTTTCGTAGAACCGCTTTTTGCGATTGTGTAACATTGTGGTGACTTCCCTTGCATACATTTTATGGAGACCATCTTTGCTTTGTTTCACCTATAATTTGTTTATTTAAATACATTAATTTTTCAGCAAACCCTCTTACTTTCTCAGAATAGTGCATATCAGGACGTTTCAATTAGCAATGCGAACAATGAATACATTAAATAAAATATACGGTCTCTCAATTTTTCAGTAAATATCTACCAACACTACAGGACAGGCTGAAGGTAACAGTGCTATGAGTGCCAGCCAGGTCAGGCACTTCTCGCGCCCAATACAATTTCCTGGGTCTTGCATCGGACACCTTCATCCATTGATACAGGGGTGTAGGAGACCCATACAATCTAGGGGGGGGACAGGGGACACCTTGGGGACTTGGGGGGGGTGAACAGGGGGGTGAGGCAGGAATTGCCTGCTCGCAGATACTCCTTTACATCTTTCCCCTGTCACTGACATATGCAGTAGATTGTACAGGAGCTTACTCAAATGTATGGAAATACTTTGGTCTTAATAATATTCCCCCACAGGCCTTATTTTTCCCTTCCAACTCAGTTGGTGTGATGATCCGTTTCACTTCTTGTATTTCTCCAGGTCTCCCAGTGATGGGCATTTAGAGAGATCTATTATAATACTCTCACCTGCGCTTTAAGTGCAGATGCTTTATGGAGTTTCGCCAGCCCATCCTATCCTATTCCACTTGAACCTCAATGATGAAACATGAGTGTGCCCCTTCACAGCAGTGTATGAGCTGCAATCATACCTCGGCACCAGGGTATTCAATGGATTTCATGGAGAGCGGAAGTGCTGTTGTGAATCTTGAGGCTCTGCTTTATTTTTTTCTGGGTCACCCAGATGGCTTATGGTGGCTTCTATTAAAACGTGTATAAAACTCATTATTCAACTTATGGTGGGTACCAGAAATTCAGTTGCATCCCTATTTCAACACAGGCGTCAATGGCATCCGTTGTCATGATCCATGCCCCTGACCCCCTCAGGTATGGCAGCAGTGGGGCTAAAGCCCTTCACTCTGGCCCCAAGGGCCTTACAACTCCATCAGAAACATACATGGGGTCAGTCCTGGTGCCTTTGGCACCAGGCTCATTATCAGGAATAAAGTAATACCAGTTTTAGACCTTGGAGGCCTATTACACAGCTCAGCTCTTTAGAACCAATCCATGCCGTCTAGTGTTATGGGTGTTGCTGGGCCTGGAACTACTTGGCCTGGAACTACTTTACCTGGGCTATTTAAACCACACCCAAACAACAGAACACACTTTGCGTTATTCTGCACTCCTGCAGAGTAACGCTCATCGTGTCCAGCTCCTGCTCATCTGCTTCTCTGGTGGCCCGATCCTGAAGCCCTAGATCGTATTCCATTAGTAAACTGGAAGAACAAGGACAGCATTAGCGAGCAAGAACACTTACCTGTGAAGTAACCGGCCTTGAATCGATCCTGCGCTTCGCTTACCTCCCCCATCTCCAGAGTTCGCCGCAACCTGCAAAGGTAAAAAAACAAGGACAGCATTAATAACAATTCTTACCTGGGCAAGCAGTGAGTCCTGGCAGCACCCTGCACTTCTCTTACCTCGCGAATCTCCGGGTTTCACCGCAACCTGCAAGGGAGAAGGAACAAGGTCAGCATTAACAAAGCACTTACCTGGGCAAGCAGCGCTTCGATCGCTCATCACTCCAGAAAATCACTGCAACCTGTACGAAGAAGAGAAGAGAACACAGGTTAGCAATTAACACCAATAAACAGCGCCACGCTCTGCGCATCAATAACTCACGTGGTCTACGCCATCGGCGCGGCAACTCCAAGATCGCAACCATCCCTGTGAAAACAAAAGCGACATTGGGCCTCATTATGAGTCATCCGGTCCGGAAAGAATGGTGGTGGTAAAACCGTCACCACCGTTCTTTCCGGACTAGCTGATTCCGAGTCCTGCATGCGGGAGGTGTCACTCCTGCCAGGTCTGACCTGGTGGGTTTAACACCACCCGCCTGCAGGTGGAAATGGAAACACTGGCTCCATCATAGACGGAACTGGTGTTTCCATTGTCCCCATCCTTATGGAGTCCTATGGGAATGGAGACTTACACATCGGGTTCGTAATGCCCCAGTAATTCCAGGAATCACGGAGGCAGAATGGTAATACAAGTCTGGCGGTAACCTGCCAGTTTTTTCCGGCTTGCTTACCACCGGACTCGTATTGAGGCCCATTGTTAGGGAACAGCGTAGTGGAGCAAGACGCCGAGAAGACAGAGAAAACGGAGGGAAAGAAAGAGACAGAATAAAGATGAAAAAGACATTATAACTCACCTGGAAGACAGCAAGCAGAGTCAGAGTCACAGCCGGTCTGGACCCCACATAAGGGCACACGGACCAGTGAAGCAACTAGGTCCACGGAACGCCCACACCAACCATGCGCCCCTGCACAGAGACGCAGGACGGAGAGTTCAATGCACAAAAACCTAAGGTGAGCAATAACCCCAAGAGAGGGGATTTGGACCAGAGGGAGGTGGGAGTCCACCCATCACAGAACCAGTATCTTAACCCTACATTCTCCTGTTATAGGCGCTGCCCAACTTCTGGCACATAACCAAGCAGAGAGGGGTCTGGGATAGCGCTTAGACCTCCATCCAGTATTGTGGGGCACCCCCGTGGATACCAGGTGAGCATAACAGAACGCGAAGCCTCAAAACATCCACCTGGGCGTCATGGAAACATCAGAGACTGACCAACTATCTCACTTACTGGGAGAATTACGGGCCGAGGTGCACTCCGCCAGGCAAGAAACCAACGCCCTTAGGAGGGAGTTGATTGTCACCAAGGAGCGCACAGATGAATTAGCCAGACAATTGCTCCAAACAAAGGCTAGGCAGGCTCCGTTGCCAGGAAGTATTCCATCGGTTCCAGCCACATCTGTCAATCCAGTGGAGGTGGTCCTCCCTGGGGCAGGTCCTTTGGCCCCACCGGAACGTTTTATGGCGGACCCAAGAAAATATGCAGTATTCATGAACCACTGATGCCTACATTTTCTATGTAGAACCGGAGCCTTTCCTAACGATCAGTCGCGGGTTGCCTTCATTCTGCCAAATCTGAGTGGCAGTACGTGGATTGGTCCATACCGTTAGTAAGCCAGGATGACCCACTCCTGCGGGATTTCAGGGGGTTTCAACAGGAGATGGAGAAGCTGTTCGCCCGACATACCCAGGGCCAAGCTCTGAATAACAAACTTCTGTCCCTCCGCCAAGGCAGCCAAGATTTGCTAACATATATCACCACTTTTAACAGACTTGTCGCTGAAAATGGGTGGCCTGAGGAGAAACGAACAACATTATTCCATCAATGATTATGGGGGGAATTGAAAGACGTCCTAGCTCAGGTGGTAAACCCGCCAAAAGACTGTGCAGAGTTCATCAACTTAGTGGTGCAGCTAGACCACAGGCTGCAAGATCGAAGGAATGATCGAGCCAGAACGGAGAATCGGACTGTGTATGTACTCTCAAAGGAGAGCAGTACACGTTCATCAGAAAACACTTTGGAACCCATGCAAATTGGGGGGTACGGACCCCATTAACCAAGGCCGAAAGAGACAAAAGGAGACAACAGCAATTATGCCCGTACTGCGGGAAATCAGGTCACTTCCTCAGAGAATGTCCAATAAAACCCCCTAGGAGAACAGTTGGAGCTAAAGAGAAAGAAGGAGGAAAACAAGAGTTGGAAAACTTCCAGGCCCGGCAAGCATAGAGGTCCATTTGTCGAGCAAAGGAAAAGAGTATCCCCTCTGTCAGAAAACGACAACTGAGAAGGTCCCCACTGTCAGCGGCATGGAGATTGGTTCTGGTCCTGTAACTCAACGCACAGCAGAATTGCCCCTTCTGTGCCAAGACGGACGTCGGGAAGCCATTGCCTTCAACCTTATCAAGGCCCCTCAGTTCTGGGTGATTATAGTGATGCCGTGGTTGGTGGCTCACAATCCTAACATCGACTGGCGAGACAAGAAATTAGCCTTCTCCAATGGGTGTGCTCATGGGTGCTATGAAGTGGAAATGCCATTGTCAGACCCAGAGACACCTGTCCAAGATAAAGAGCCTTGGTACTAGGTGTAACGAGTACACTACCAAGCGAATACCACGATTTCCAAGTTGTTTTCCAAAAAGAACAGGCTAATACCTTTCCCCCTCACAGGCCATATGACTGTCAGATCGACCTTGTACCTGGTGCACAAATCCTGTGTAGTCGAATTTATGCACTCACCGAACCTGAAAATCTCCACTTGAAATCATATCTGGACCAATACCTGGCAAACGGTTTTATCCGCCCGTCCAAATCCCCGGCAGCCTCGCCCCTATTCTTCGTACCCAAGAAGGAGGGGGACTTGAGAACGTGCATCGACTACCGCGCACTAAACCAGGTAACAGTTAAAAACCATTATCCTCTACCCTTTATCCCAGAACTGCTGGACCAAGTCAAGTATGCCCAAATTTACACCAAATTGGACCTCAGGGGGGCATACCATCTCGTGCGTGTAAAGAAAGGAGACAAATGGACGACCGCCTTTCGTACTAAGTATGGGCGGTACGAACATCAGGTGATGCCCTTTGGGTTTTGCAACGCTTCCGCTGCTGTTAGGGAGAATTCTCTTCTAAGGCTAATTTCCCTTACCTATGGAGTCCCCCAGCAGCTTTGCTGGATTTGAAGGGTTTATTTTTTCCTCCTGATAAGAGTGAGACCCTTTTTTTCCCACTCTTAGACAGATTGCTAGTGTGTGTTTTAGGCTATCTTGTGTGATTATGGTCTATGGGGTTTTCTCACCCTCATAGGAATCATCTTTTTAACATGTGTGGTACACAGCACCCTCCGTGTAGTACCACAGGGGTGTCGTAGCGACCCCCAAACATAGACTCCATACCCTGGGACTGACTACTGTCTCCCAGGGAATGTAAACTTACCATTGACTTTACTAGTCAATAATTATCAACTAAACCAGTACAACCCATCTTACTATGGAGGTGCTAGGAAGGGTTAATAGCCTTTCCCTGATGTTCATTTTCTAGAGGGTTCCGTACAGTCCCTCTCTCCAAAGTTTCTTGCTGATGGTAGTGGTTACTACCGTAAATATTCGACCGCAAATATTTCCCTATGGGATTTTCCCATTGTTCGAGGCTACCACTTTTACTGACAGCCTCTAACATACCGCCAGTTTATATTGATATTAACTTTAATCCAGTGTTTTTTTTTGCCAGAACTTTAATAATATTTCTTTCTCGTGTCTTTCTCTGAAATCCTAACCCGGGTCGGGGATCCTTTGTTCATCCTTTTGGCAGGCTTCTGCACAGAAGCCCTCCTCTCGGCGCCACTGAGTCTGGGGTAGACAGGATGTGTGGGAGGGGGAATAGGCACCCTTGCCAGGGTTGCCTATGCAACCCAAGTCGAACTCTGCCCTGATAGGCGGGGGGTTCTCCGGCCAGGAGAGCCACCCCACTGTGTGAGTGACAGCTAGGCTGTATGAATGGGGGTCTTGCTGCATAAAAGCAGGGTCCTGAGGAATGGAGGACAAGACGTCGCCACTGGAACTGGAAATCCAAAGAGGAGAGAAGCTGAAGACATCTGCAACAACTGAACCACTGATAAAGCCCTGCTGCAGATCCTCACCACTTTTCTCCAAAGACTCGAGAAGATCTTCTCCTGCAAGAGTCTTCTTCCCTTGAGCTTTGTTTCTAGCTCCTGCTCAAGAGGATGAGGGGAGTGAACCTCTGCCTGACCTTCTCAGAGGCAAACCTTTAGATGAGCAAGTAGAAGGAATCAATCTCTCTTCTAACCTGACTTCTGAGCAAAAGGAGGAATGCAAAGTTTTGTTGAATCAATTTGCCCCGTTGTTTTCACTTTCACCAGGCTTGACCCCTTGGGGCCAGCATGACATAAACACTGGTGACTGTTTACCTATCAAAAGTAGGGTTTACAGAATGTCAGAACATATAAGAACCCACATCAAAGGAGAGGTCAACAAGATGCTTGACCTCGAGGTAATAGAGCCCTCTACTAGTCCATGGTCTAGCCCACTTCAGTTAGTACCAAAGACAGGATCCAAGGATTTGAGATTCTGTGTGGACTACAGAGCTCTAAATGCAGTCACTAAGACTGATGCCCATCCTTTGCCAAGGACAGATGAGCTGGTGGATAGACTTGGTTCAGTCAAGTTCCTCGCACATTTGATCTCACGTCAGGCTATTGGCAAATAGCCCTGACCGACCATTGCAAGGAGAAAACTGCATTCTCCACCCCAGTTGGCTTAAACCAGTTAAGGTTATGCTTTTTGGCTTAAAGATTGCACCTGCTACATTCCAAAGGATGGTTGACCAGGTTCTGAATGGGATGGAAGACTTCTGCATGGCATTCTTTGATGACATTGCAATGTTTAGCCCTACTTGGAAAGAACATGTTGACCTAGGATATGTTTTGCAGGCTCTTGAGCAGGCCCAACTGACTATAAAGGCAAGCAAACATCAAATTGGTCAGAGTAAAGTGGTCTACCTTGGGCATGAGGTAGGAGGTGGTGAAAAAAGGCCATTGCTCAGCAAAATAGAAGCTGTGTAAAATTGGACAACACCTACTACTCAAACCCAGGTGAGAGCCGTCTTAGGTCTCACTGGGTATTACAGGAATCTCATTGAGAACTATGGGACCATAGCTTCTCCACTGAATGCAATCTCCTCTCCAAAATTCCCCAAAAAGTTCAAATGGAATGAAGAGTGCAATCACGCCTTTGAAAGCCTATAAAGAGCCATTTGTCAAGCTCCAGTTCTAAGAGCTCCTGACTACCACCAACCCTTCATTGTGCAAACAAATGTTTCCAATACAGGTATAGGTGAAGTCCTTAGTCAACTGGATGAGAAAGGTAGGGAACACCCCATTTGCTTCATCAGTAGGAAACTGAAGGAACCTGAGACAAGGTGGGTAACTATTGAGAGAGAATGCTTTGCCATTGTGTGGTCTCTGAAGAAGTTTAGGCCTTACTTGTATGGTTCTACTTTCACCATTCAGACTGACCACCAACTTTTGAGATGATTGATGAAAATGAAAGGGGAAAACCCAAAACTGTTAAGATGGTCAATCTGCCTCCAAGGGTTTGATTTTACCATTGTGCACAGGTCAGGATGTCACCACCAAAATGCTGATGGTCTCTCTAGGATGTTTTTAACCGACTAGAGGTAAGAGACTCATCCAGGAGTGGATTAGAGCCTGCTGTCCCCTAGTCTGGGGGGTGGGGGGTTTAGGCTATCTTGTGTGCTTATGGTCTATGGGGTTTTCTCACCATCATAGGAATAATCTTTTTAACATGTGTGGTACACAGCACCCTGCGTGCAGTACCACAGGGGTGTCATAGCGACCCCCAAACATAGACTCCATACCCTGGTACTGACTACTGTCTCCCAGGGCATGTAAAGGGACCATTGACTTTACTAGTCAATAATTAAGAACTAAACCAGTACAACCCATCTTACTATGGAGGTACTGGGAAGGGTTAATAGTCTTTCCCTGGTTTCCATTTTTTAGAGGGTACCGTACAGTCCCCCTCTCCAAAGTTTCTGGCTGGTGGCAGTTGTTACTACTGTAAATATTTGACCGCAAATATTTCCCTGTGGGATTTTCCCATTGTCCGAGGCTACCACTTTTACTGACAGCCTCTAACATACCTCCGGTTTATATTAAATATAAAACTTTAATCCAATGTTTTTTTTTGTTGCCAGAACTTTAATAATATTTCTTTCTCGTGTATTTCTCTGAAATCCTAACCCGGGACGGGGATCCTTTGTTCGTCCTTTTGGCAGGCTTCTGCACAGAAGCCCTCCTCTCGGCGCCACTGAGTCTGGGGTAGACAGGATGTGTGAGAGGGGGAATAGGCACCCTGGACAGGGTTGCCTATGCAATCCAAGTCGCACTCTGCCCTTATAGGCTGGGGGTTCTCCCTCCAGGAGAGCCACCCCACTGTGTGAGTGACAGCTAGGCTGTATGAATGGGGGTCTTGATGCATAAAAGCAGGGTCCTGAGGACTGGAGGACAAGACATCGCCAGTGGAACTAGAAATCCAAAGAGTAGAGAAGCTGAAGACATCTGCAATGACTGAACCACCAGTGCCAGTAGGTGCCAATCTTAGCTGGCCATCACCGTCTTCAGTCAAACGGTGTCCAAAGTATGCTCGACTTTGTGAATTTTTTTCACTGATTCATCATGGGTTTCTCCCAGATTGTGCACTCGATCACTTCTTTACTACGAAAAAACAACAAACTGTTCCAATGGACAGAAAAGGCGGAGAAGGCCTTCCGGGAACTCAAGAAAAGATTTTCCTCAGCCCTGGTGCTACAACACCCCCGCCAAGATCTCCCATATGTAGTGGAAACAGATGCCTCCAGTATGGCAATGGGAGTGTTCCTTTCCCAAAGGGATCCCGAAGCAGGCCAGTTACATCCCGTGGCCTTTTGGTCGCAAAAATGTACTACACCTGAACTTAACTATGCAATAACAGACATGGAACTCCTAGCGATCAAGACAACTGTTAGGGAGAATTCTCTGTTTAGGCTGAATGTCCTAACCTAGTGAGTCCCCCAGCAGCTTTGCTGGATTTCTGGAGTTTGTTTTTGTCCATCCTGCCAAGAGTGAGACTCTTTTTCTCCCACTCTTGGACATGAATGTGCGTAATTCCTTTGAATGCCAATGTGTTCTATTGGCTATGGGGTCTTTTACTCCATAGGGTCTCATATGTTTTTCCATGTGTGTTACACCGCATCCTACGTGCCGTAATACTGGGGCGTCTTAGCGGACCTCCATCATAGACTCCATACCCGGGGACTGACTACTGTCTCCCCGGGCATGTAAAGTTACCATTGGCTTTACTAGACCTAAATTTACTAACAGAACTAGTACAAACCATCCTATTGTGGACGTACTAGTAGGGGTAATTCGATTACTCCTGGGTCTGTTATTCGAGGGGGCACTGTCCCGTCCCCCCTCGTCGAGTTTTGGCTGGTGGCATTGGAAACTACTTGGTATATTCGACCCCGAATATAACCCTATGGGATTCGTCCCATTTTTAGAGATTGATACTGTTTCTCGTTAATCTCTAACATACCACCGGTCTACTTATCTTAAATAAGTCTATCGGATGGTATTTTCTGCCAGAACTCGGTTTTTAAAATGGCGTCTGTGTTCGTCTCTGTGACTCCTAAACCAAAGGTCGAGCCCTTTGTTCCACTTTTGGTGGGCTTCTGTACAGAGACCCTCCAAAGTGGTGCCATTCTGTCTGGGTTACCACAGGGGTGTGGGAGGGGGTTTAGGCACCCTGGACCGAGTTGCCTTGCCAACTCCGGTCGCACTCTGGTGTGATTGGCTCAAGTGGTGAGCCTCCCCGCTCACCACTTAGCATGTGTTGATTGACAGCTAGGCTGAATGAATGGGGGTTTTCTGCATAAAAGCAGGGCTTTTGGGACTGGATCTTCAGAAGTCGCCACAGGACCTAAGAATCCGACGAGGGTAAAGCTGAGCCGACCTGCAACAACGACACCTCTGGTGGAGCCCTGCTGAACTGACTCACCACTTCCCGACGACAGAGGAGATCTCCCTGCCGGAGAGTCTCTTCCCCTGACTGGTGGGAACAACCAGTCCCCTTTGCTTTTTCTTCGCCTCAGGACGCAGTGGTCGAATTGCCCATGCAGAGCACCTCGGCAACCGGATAGCCACTACCCCTGTACCGCGACCAAAAGGTGGTGCCTTGTGACGGAGCACTCCGCGGCTGGTCTCTTCCCTGGTGGTGCAACGATCTTCAACTTTCCTTCGGTGACGAGATCCTCTCTTCTCTTGGCAAAGACCGGACGTGCATCCACCACCAGGAACAACTGCCCCCGCCGGAGCTGTCTCTCCACAATCAAGGTACTGTGTCTGCCTGGCTTCCCTTGTTGCCAGATAGAGTGAGGTGTCTTAATCCTCGCCTCTCCATAGGGTCGCCTCCAAGCTTTCTCTAGCGTGTTGTTCTGAACTGGTCCAATCTGCCGATAACAATTTGCTTTAAAGACTCGAACACATTTCCACTAAGATACTTTTGGGACATATCGCCCCGCCCCTCTTCGAGTGGGCCTGGCCTCTGAACTTTATGATCTACCGTGGTTCTTGTCTTCTTGCCTTGCATTTGTCCGTTCAGTATTGGGACCGTGTTGATTTCGTAACCTGCTTATTTTCTCTCCCGGCCTAGCAAATAGTAGTGTGCCATCTAGGTTGAGGCATACACCTCTGTCTGCAAATAAGTGATGCTGGTAGAACCTAGACTTGTTGAACTATTGTTAGGGGGATTGATCTGTTTTCTTCGTAGAGTAATTGTAATTGAAGTGTTTGCCGTAATAGTGCCAGAGTGTTTTCCATAGATGTGTCGTCATAAATAAATGCCTTTATATCTTTACACTGAAGCCTTGTACGTGTTTGCTTGTCTTACTGTGAAAAATTGCCCTATGTTGTATACTCCACATACTGCCTAACTCTTCTTGAGGGAGGTCTAACTGCTCAGCCACAGCTACCAAGTGAATCTGTCTGGTACAGACTGCTACCAAGTGGGTTTACTGCCAAACACCTGTAGTCCTAAATCTTTTGCAGTGGTCCCAGAGGGAACTGCACAGGTTTCCGCCTAACAACAACCTTTAAGGCTTGGCGGCATTACCTCCTAGGCGCCAGGCATACCATCACAGTAATAACCGACCATCTCAACCTACATTACCTCAAGACAGCAAAGACTCAATCATCCCGTCAACTCCAATGGGATTTATTTTTCGCAGAATATGATTACATAATCACGTACCGACCTGGAGTCCAAAACGGAAAAGCCAACGCCCTATCCCGCATTGGTATTGATGAGAACGCATATTCAACACCAGACCAGGTGGACATTATTCCAGGTGACAAGGTGACAAACTACTAGGACTTACAACAACGTTATCTCTAGACAAACTCCAAAAGGAAATTCAGCTCCTAATGATAACTGCTGAACCCATATGCATGCATTAGTATTGGCCGAACCCCAAACCCTCTCCCGTAATGATAGGCTCACAACTTGTATCAAGTGTTGGCAATAAAAGGCCATAGGATTTTATTGTACAGATATGAGTTATGGCAATACAATATCCCATATCATGATGATATCATACTTTTGGGCACCGGGTCCTGAGGTTACCCCCTCGGACACGTGCCGCCTTCTTGTGTCCCACGACTTGTTGTGGGCACCGTACAGTGCCTTGTACTTCTTTTTGTTCTTCTCCCCTTTTTGTAGGGTGGGCGGGTTCTGTGGTAAAGAAGCAAGAAGATTTGGAAGACACTGAGTAAACAGTGAACCTCCTGTTTGCTTGGGTCCCCGTTCAGGGTCCACAAACAGATTGTGTTTATCTGAGCATACTGCTCTCATTTATAGGACCCAGGGAGGCCCTGGGTCTTTGTTGTGTATGTGGTGGGGGCTGCTGTTGTCGCAGCCCCCGGCCGGATAGCCGACTGTCTGACCCCCTGGTGGGGGCAGATCTTTTGAACCTGGGCCCTGCCTGACAGTTGTTTTCCTTATGGCGCTTTGCACCTTGCTGTTTGGAGGAAGGGTGAGATGACTGTTCGCACCTTACCCTTCCGTGGCTTTGTGCTGCCGAGACTGCGTGTCTCTGTAGCTGGGGGGAGGAGAGGAGCAGGCACGGGGAGGTTGGGGCTGCCCCTCTCCCAGCTGCCGATGGTAACAGCAGTTACCCTGCCTTGCTTTTGGGATGCCCATGCAGCATTGCCCAACACCGAGGCTCTACAAGACTGGACCACTCAAGGTGAACATTACACAACAAAGAACCAACTCTCATATTTCAGAGGGTGTTTATATCTACCGAATATGGCACTATAAGAACAAGTCATTTCTGGTTATCATGACCCCCTGATAGAAGGACATCCAGGAATTGCCAAAACCCTAGCCAAGGTGAAAAGAAATTATTGGTGGCTGACCTGGTGAAAGGACATTACACAGTTTATTCTGTCATGTGGCATTTGTGCACACAATAAATCCCAGAAACAAAGACCTACAGGCCTTCTTCAACCCCTGGAAATTCCACCCGTACCTTGGCACACACTCACCCTCGATTTCATAACAGATCTGCCTCCCTGTCAAGGATTCAACACTATCCAAGTGGTTGTTAACCTATTCTCTAAAGTGGCCCATTTCTTTCCGCTTAAAGTCTACCAAATGCATCCAGTCTGGCAATGTTTCTTTTAGAGCAAATCATACGATTACATGGTTTCCCCTCCGTCCTGATTTCTGACTGAGGGAGTCAGTTTGTGTCTAACTTCTGTAGGAAGTGTTGTACAATTGCCCAAATCGATATTCGTCTGTCCACTAGTCACCATCCCCAAACTGATGGCCAAATGGAGTGGACGAATCAAACACTAGAGTAATACCTACGGTGCATGTTACATCAAGTGGAAGAAAGCTGGAAGGATGTGCTGTGGATAGCCGAATATGCCTACAACAACTCGCCACACACCAGTACCGGACAGAGTTCATTCTATACCGTATATGGAAGGCACCCACGTACTTCCGAATTAGATACCCCCTTGGTCTTGGAAATGCCTGCGGGAAAAACTTTACATTCGACCATCACTCAATCCTTCAAAAAGGCAGCCAAACACTTGATCCAAGCCAAAGAAAGACAGAAAAGATTCTCTGATCAACACCGGAGAAAAGCCCCAGACTACCAAGTTGGAGATTAAGTCTGGGCACGTGCCCATAAGAGGAACTCAAACATTTCGTCCCAGATATCTAGGGCCCTACACCATCAAGGCTATTATAAATCCAGTGGCAGTCAAACTAGCTTTACCACCAAATATTCAGATCCATCCCGTATTCCACGTATCACTCTTAAAACCTGTTCAGCCTGGAACTCGGGTCAAAACACCACCAAATGTGATACTGGTTAACGGAGAGCCCGAATATGAAATCAAGGACATCCTAGATTCTAAACTCACCAGGTCCAAGTTATATTACTTAGTGGACTGGAAGGGATACGGCCCTCAGGACAGGACATGGGAGCCTAGCGAGCACATCCATGCGCCACGCCTGGTAAGCCGATTTTCATCGGAACCATCTGACCAAACCAGGGCCAGACGGAGGAAATACCTTGAGAGGGGCCTTAGGGGGGAGTGCTGTCATGATCAATGCCCCTGACACCCTAAGGTATAACAGCCCCCTGACAGCAGGCCTTAAAACTCCATCTCAAACATACATGGAGTCAGTCCTGGCGCCTTTGGAGCCAGGCTCATTATCAGGATTAAAGTAATACCAGTTTTGGACCTTAATCCAACATGGAGGCCTATTACACAGCTCAGTTCTTTAGAACCAAGCCATGTGGTCTAGAGTTTTGGGTGTGGCTGGCCTGGAACTACTTGGCCTGGAACTACTTTACCTGGGCTATTTAAACCACACCCAAACAGAACATGCTTCACGTTATTCTGCACTCCTGCAGCGTAACGCTGACCGTGTCCATCTCCTGCTCATCTGCTTCT
This sequence comes from Ambystoma mexicanum, assembly GCF_040938575.1. Lineage (NCBI taxonomy): Eukaryota > Metazoa > Chordata > Amphibia > Caudata > Ambystomatidae > Ambystoma > Ambystoma mexicanum. The sequence goes on from NC_090929.1 coordinate 1,550,557,103, forward strand.
CCGGCGGCCTGATATGAAGCCCTAGATCCGGATTCCATTAATAACCTGGAAGAACAAGAACAGCATTAGCGAGCAAGAACACTTACCTGTGAAGTAACCGACCTTGAATCCATACTGCTCTCCGCTTACCTCGCCCATGTTCGGAGTTCGCCACAACCTGCAAAGGTAAAGAAACAAGGACAGCATTAATAACAATTCTTATCTGGGCAAGCAGTGAGTCCTAGCAGCACCCTGCGCTTCTCTTACCTCGCTCATCTCCGGGTTTCACCGCAACCTGCAAGGGAGAAGGAACAAGGTCAGCATTACCAAAGCACTTACCTGGGCAAGCAGCGCTTTGCTTGCTCATCACTCTGGAACATCACTGCAACCTGTAGAAAGAAGAGAAGAGAACACAGGTTAGCAATTAACACCAATAAACAGCACAGCCCTCTGCACATAAATAACTCACTGTGGTCTTTGCCATTGGCGCAGCAAATCCGAGATCGAACCCATCCCTGTGAAAACAAAAGAGACATTGTTAGGGAACAGCATAGTGGAGCAAGACGCCGAGAACACAGAGAAAACAGAGGGAAAGAAAGAGAGAGTATAAAGACGGAAAAGACATTATAACTCACCTGGAAGACAGCAAGCAGAGTCGGAGTCACAGCCAGTCTGGACCCGACATAAGGGCACACGGACCAGTGAAGCAACTAGGTCCATGGAACGTCCGCACCAGCCACGCACCCCTGCAAAGAGACGCAGGACGGAGAGTTGAACGCACAAAAACCTAAGGTGAGCAATAACCGCAAGGGAGGGTATTTGGACCAGAGTGAGGTGGGAGTCCACCCATCGCAGAACCAGTATCTTAACCCTCCATTGTCCTGTTATAGGCGCTACCCAATGTCTGGCACATAACCAAGCAGAGAGAGGTCCGGGATAGCCCTGCGCTTAGACCTCCATCCAGTATTGTGTGGCGCCCCTGTGGATACCAGGTGAGCGTAACACTGTTTGGGTTTTAATGTAGGCATGGAAAAGGCACTTGCCGGGCACCACCATAGTGGTATTAGGTAACCTCTGATGGTAGCAGCTGCAAAATGGTGCAAGTACCTGGACATTTAAAGGCAGTGCCTGGCAAATGCCCAATACATATACACAAGCAAACACTTGGAGTTGTTGATTTTTAGCAGGACTTCAGTGAAGGAAATGCAAAATGCTAATAGAGTGGCTGAAGGCATCCCTGGATAAGACATTTGTATTACACCAGAAGTATGTTCCCAGCTCCCATTAAGTTATTAACTTCACAGGGCTTTGTAGTATGATATGATATGGCATTTATAACACACCTATACATAAGTATTTCAAGTGGTGACGATGCAAGGGAGGGGGAACAGAGGGAAGACAGACAACAATCCTACTAGGCCAGGTGTCATTCAGATCACGCAAGTGCATGGGAAGGGGAAGAGGTAAAGTGTGGAGGGTCAGGGGAAGGGGACAGTGCAGTACATGGGATAATAAGATAAATAAACAAAGTAAAAGTAAGGCCAGCAGGTGGCAAATGCAAGGGTAAGTGCAGACAACAGGTGTCAAGTGCTGGTAGTTAGAATGTAGGGATACAGAAAACAGTCCCTAAGTGCGGGGGTTGCCAGGAAGGCAGTGCAGGAGTGCGACTGGTGGGGCAGGGGGCCTAGGTCCGAGATCAGAGGGTGGCCAGGTAACCAGTGCAGTTTCAGTATCAGCCAGGAAGTCAGCAGGGGAGAGGAGGAGAAAAAGCAGAAGCAAATAGAAAGGTTTTGAGGTGCTTCCAGAACCAGAGATGATTCTCCTCAAGTTTCAGGGAGACAGGGAGGCTGTTCCAGAGGGAGGCCCCAGCCGAAGAAAGGGATTTACCACCAATCATTGCTTGGAAGAGCGTCTGTTCCTGGGGGAGTTGGAGGCGGATGAGCGAAGATCTTGAAAAGGAAGATATTTAGGGAGAGATAGTTGAAGGTATTGAGGCCCAGGCCCCAGAAGGCCTTATGCACAATGCAGAGGGTTTTAAATGTAATCCTCACAGCTACTGGGAGCCAATGCAGAGATTTCAGTCCTGGAGAGATATGATCCATGGGCTTGAAGCTAAGGACAAGTCTCAAAGTCCTGTTCTGGATGAGTTGCAGAGGGTGGAGAGTAGCAGGCATATTTAGGAAGAGGTTGTTGCAACTGTCCAGCCTAGAGAGAACCACAGCTCTGGAGACAGTGAGCTTTTGGGGGAAGGAGAGAAATGGAAGAATACCTCTGAGGAGGTGCAGCTGGTAGTGAGACTTCTTAGAGATGTCAGGGATGTGAGGAGAGAAGGAGAGTGTGGAGTCGAAGATGGTGCCAAGGTTTTCGGCCTCACAGATGGGAGCAGGAAGAGGTCCAAGAGAGGCCGGCCAGAGAGTGACAGGAAAGGAGGGATCGGGTGTGCCATTGAGGCGAATCTCGGTTTTACTGACATTAAGGCAGAGATCATTGGCGGCACTCCACTCCTGTATGGCGGGCAGGCACCCAGAGATGAAAGAGGGAGAAGAGGTGGCTGAGGGTAGCCTGAAAGTGAGCTGTCATCCGCATAGCACTGGAAGTTGGGGCAGAGAACAGCAATGCATTGGGCAAGAAGTGTGCAATGCGGTGGGCAAGAAGTGGCAGGTATTGGTTGAACAGCCAGGGAGAGAGTTTAGACCCCTGGGGAACACCACATGTAGAGATAGAGATAGAGATAGAGATAGAGATAGAGATAGAGATAGAGATAGAGGAGAGGAAGGACCCAAGTTGAACCTCGGAGGGTCGATCAGAGAGGAAAGAAGTCAGCCACGCCATGGCCTGACCGGTGATCCCCAGGTTATCACAGAGACAGTTGAGCAGGATGGCATGGTTGACTGTATCAAAGGCAGAAGAGAGATCAAGTAAGATGAGGACACAGGGGGTGTTGGAATCAAGGTTGGAGAGCAGGTCTTCACAGATGTTCAGGAGAGCAGTTTCCGTGCTTCTGGCAGCTCTGAAGCCAGACTGATGATCATGGAGACACCCAATACATTCAGTGTGAAGATTGAGCTGGGAGATGGCCTGCTTTTCCAAGAGTTTGCCCAGGAACGGAGTGATGGAGATTGGGCAATAGTTAGCCGGGCAAGACAGGTCGGCAGAGGGTTTCTTAAGGAGAGGGTGCACAAGGGAGTGCTTCAGGGTTAAAGGGAAGACTCCATTGGTGAAGGAGCGGTTGCAGAAGTCAGCTAGGGCAGGAGCCAGGGAGTCAATGTGGTCCTTGATGGTTTTGGAGGAACAGGGATGAACCTGTTTTGATGAGACTTTCATAGATCAGACTTGTTTGGAAACCTCGTCTGGGGAGAACAGGAGAAAGGCAGAGAAGGGGGGGGGGAGGTGGCCGAAGAAGGGTCATAGGAAGAGCAGGTAGTAGAGGGAGGAAGGGGAGAGGAGGAGAGAGAGGACAGGATGTCTTTAGTTTTAGAGATGAAATGAGAAGCCAGTGCCGTGCAAACATCCCTAAATCAATGGCTTTATCTAAACCCAAAGCACATATATTTCTGACCTACACCACTCTCTCTGTGTTCTGCTCTTTCCTGTACCCCTCTGTCCCCTGCTCACACTGGTCGCCCCCTGCTGCAAACCATCCCCATCTTTCATCTGCACTCTGTTCTTGTTCCCATCTCTCCCTTCCCTTGCTCCTTTCTTTTTCTGTCCTCTGCACCCTTTCAACCCTTTTTCACTTTTATTCCCCCACTCTACTGCAACCCAGTCCCTCACTTCCCATTCCCCCATAGCCAGAAACGCACAACTCCCATCTGTACACTTACTCAGCACTTTCTCCTCAGTCTTCAGAGCACCCTCGATATCCTTGGGCGCTTTTCTACAACTATTATTTATGCTTCATTGCCGTACCTCATTTTGGGGTCTTCTCCAGGTCACTGTCGAGGCAAGGCCCAGTCAGTGCTGTGCATACATGCTTGTATTTATTATTTACACTATAATGCTGCTTGCCGCTTGCCGGATGCTACGCCCCCCATACCGGCCTGCACCGCACTGGTCTGAGACCACATGTTTGCCTCACCTGCACTGTATGCAGTGTCAGTATACATACACTCATCGCTCTGTGGTGATGAAGTCCAGGTATGGACCCAGCAAGGGATTAAGGGGGGCAAGTGGGTAATGGGGATTATAAGCCACTTGAACTTCCATAGGCTAGTGCACTGTTCTGGATGTGCTAAGGGAACGGAAGGGAAGGTGGCAACATGCTTCTTCTCACAGCAACAACATTAATACTGCATATACCATAGGGACCCCTGGGAGCTCTGGGAGGCAAACACACAACACAAGGGAAAGGAAACTGCAACGGAGCATGGACAGGAATGTGCACTGGCACGCAGGTCCCTGTGTGAAAGAGGCCCGCTAACAAGGCTATACAGTGCTGTCTCGGGTCACTGTCACCAGGTAAGTAGCACGATGTAAGGTACAGTAAACCATGCAAAACAACACTTTGGGGGAATTGTTCAGATTTCTGGTACGCTCCCATTCTATGACTGTCTGCTGTGATCTGCTTACACATTCCTATAGAGAAGCAGCTGAATCCCCCTCCACCCTATTTATGGTGGCAGTAAAAGATTGACTCGCAAGAAGAACAGGCAGCAGTCACAAAATAGCTCAAATGTGAACCGAAAAGCCATCAAAAGACAGCCTGGCGAGCGTGGATGAACAATTTACAAGGGGAATAGAACCATTCTTTTTTCCAGTATACTTTTCAGTTTCACAAAACAAATGTCCCCTCGAGTGTTCTCTGCCATTGTGCATTTCCTTTGGGACCTCGGCTGAAATACAGCGCAAGCAGCCGCATGCGTCTCAGCCTGCGTTTGTCAATGTAAGATCCTGTTAGGAATGTGACCTTTCTGCTTCAGCCCCATTCATTGTATCGAAGATCACTGTTTTCCCTAAGCCAAGACTGCATTTATTACCCGAAATATACACGACTGTTCGCTCTAAAAAAAATGTGTTGTGCTGTCATAAACTGCACATAGCAATGCCAGAGTTGCCGGAGTCCTTGTTTGGGCCATGTTTTATTCTGCGGCTGAGAATGACTGCAAGCACCGGGGTCCCGCATTAAGATTTGAATCGGAAGCATTTTGGCTGTGTGAGGATTTAGCGATGCTGTGCTTCACAGCTGAGGAGAAATGTCAGCGTGAAAAGATGAATATGTCAACGGCAGAGGGATAGCAATTTAGACGCTCGGCTTCCATTGTGCGCGTGTCTGGAGCTCGCAGGACTCCGCCTGGAATAGCACAGAGCTATTTAAAACATCCTGGAAGTCGTCAAAGTCGAGAAAGAACACATGCAGCAGGAAATAAAAAAATCATTAAAAAAACAGTAACGTTTGGTGCACAAATGCCTCTTTCCACACTAAGCATCTCAAAGCGCCGCGGATACATAATCACAAATCACAATTCCGCCGCTCGTGGCAGCCCTGCATCGCCACCTGTTTTCCTAAGGTGATGCTTTTGATCACAGCGCAGCTCACTTCAAGCGGGATTAACTCTGTGTCACACGTAGTCAATGAAGCACCGAGGAGTCGGGTGCGTAAATGAGCAGTGACAACAAAAGTTGGTGTAAATGGTTCACTTTGGGGGAGTGTAACTGTGATATCTTCAAAGTGACAATGGGGACATTTCGTAACATATGCTTACTGTATGAGGGGTGAAACGCGTACGCTTGCGTGGTGCTAGGCCCCTGCACGCAAACATCGTCCCTATGAAAGCAGAGTGGAAAAGTGAAGAGTAAAGCAGGGGGATATCTATCACCTTTACTCTTCAAGTTTACTCTCTGCTTTGAGAGCTATAAAACGCTGCCTGCAGATATGCATTGCAGGCGGTGTTTCATTATGGATTCCAATGGAGTCCTCCTGCTGAGTAGCAGGTGCTGAGCTAATGTGGGGTGTATTCCTTTGGAATCCATTCAGATTACACTGCATGAAAATCTCATGCAGGCGGACAAGTAAGTGCTTTCATGAGACAGAAGAGGAATGAAAATCAGTGACGTGTCCCGGCTTTGCTGCCCTCCTACTTCTCATGGCATCCGCTAAATGAGCTGGAGTGTAAATCGAAAGCGTCAAAGCAATTGTACACTTTAATTTCGGCACAGCTCCTTTTCAAATGACACCCAATGGGCCTCATTACGGGTCCGGTGGTAACCATGCCAGTAAAATCGGCAGGTAGCTGCCGGACCAGTACACAGTTACCGGCACCTAGCTTCCGGGTGATACCGGGACATTACAAGTCCCAGCGGACCAGGAGCTAGTTGCTGGTAATATATTGTTCCCCATTCCCATAGAGTCCGATAGAACTCTATGGGAATGGGGGGGGGGAACACTGCCACCGATAACAACGGTGCAAGTGCTTCCGTGAAAGTCTGTGGGCTGGTGCCGGGCTGCCTGGCAAGTCAAACTTGCCGGGCGGTGGGAGGGCATCCACCCACCAGACTTGAAATTTGCTGGTCCGGAAACAAGAGTGCCGGTAAGCTTACCAGCACCGTTGTTTCTGGACCGACAACGTTAGAATGAGGCCCAATGTGTTTTCTTGCAAACTTAGTGATGCTCGGTACTTAACAGGCAGTTGGGCACAGCAGCACCCAATAGGCAAAGAATATTATCTGCCTTGCACTTTGATTACCACCTGCTGAGATAAAGGGCCGAATTCATAGAAAAAACTCTAAGGGCCCGATTCATGGAATTATTTGCGTGGAAAATAGGGGACTTGCGCGCAATTCATTGAATACAATATGCAGTGCTTACCTTGGACTTGCGAGGAAACCGTGCCGGTCCAGCACGTAACTGTGACACCACGAACGCCTTGCGTGAGACTCCAAACGAAGGCCCGCCTGTGTCTGAGCAGTCACCTAAAAAGGGGGGAATACGTGGAATGGGGAACAACAAGCATAAATGTAGGCTTTGTGAGGGAAGTCCCACAGTAAAATACTCGCAAAGCCCATATGCGTGTTAAATACCCACATTCATGGAATTGAACACGGCTCTCTGGCACACAGAAACACATTAGCAAATCCTTAAACACGTACACCACGCGATAGCTGGCGTAAACGTCAACACGGCCAAAAAAAACAAATACATAAAAATCCTGTGCGATCAGCAAACGGACGTATACAGCTACGATGAATCGATGAATGTACCATTTCTCGCAGAAGTGATCATGGGACACTGTAGGAGGAGGAGCATAGCCAGAGCTTGGATTTTTCTACCAAGAACCAGCCTTTTTGGGATGCCTGATTACCAGGTCTATAGCAGGTATTGGTTTCCAACTCACATCATTTTGTACCTGGTGACGGAGTGGGACGATGACCTTACATCACCCACCCTGTGCACCCAAGCACTGAGCCCCTTGCAAAAGATGCTCACTGTTCTGCATTTTTTGGCCACTGGGTCATTTCAGAAGACCACTGTCATACTTGAGGGGATTTCACAGCCCACGCAATCACGCTGCCTACACCAGGTGTGGGCAAATGTGACTGTGCGCCCCGCAGTCTGCAAACACATCTACATGCCCAGAACACCTGCAGAAAGGCAGGCCGTGGTCCAGGATTTTTATGGGGTGGCGCACTTCCCCAAAGTGCTTGGTGCCATTGATTGCACCCATGGCACTCTACGTCCACCTAGGACAACAGAACACATTTATCGCAATAGGAAACATTGGCACTCCATCAACGTGCAGGTTGTATGTGATGCCAAGGGCCTCATTACTTCTGTATATGCTAACTATCCAGGGTCCATCCATGATAGTTATATATTCATAATGTCACCCCTACACCGGGCCCACGATGCTGGGAGACATGGCAACACATGGCTCATTGGTGAGTATACATGTCCATGCACATGCATGCATGTCAGACACAGACAAATAGACAACAATGTCAAACATTCTCACCGCTCCAGGGGACAGTGCCTACCCTCTAAGCACCTGCATGATGACACCAATATGAAACCCCGCCACACCTGCCTAGATAAGATACAGCATAGCCCATATTGCAACTCGGGCCATAGTGGAGCACACATTCAAAGTGCTTAAGTCCTGTTTCCGCTCCCTTGCGCACTCTGGTAGTGAGTTGCTATGTGCACCAGCACTAGTGTGCAGGATCATTGTGGCAGCATGTGTCCTGCACAATGTTGCAACATGGCATGGCGTACCGGTGGACATGGTGGTGCCCCCAAATCCACATCCACAGGCACGCTGCATGCGTATGGCTTGCCAAAGGCACATGGAGAGGCCGCCCGTAACCAGCTTGTGGCTACTTTTTTTCACCTAAACCCCATGCCCTGCGGATTGCACACAAACATGCCACATTTCATGTGCTATTCAATGGTGACAGTGGGCCAATCAATAGTGCCCACAAAACCACCCTGAGAATGTGCCCCTGGAACTGCTAAATTGTGTGCATCCCTTACAACTTAAAATACATTCCTCTCTTACCACTACAAGTAACACAAGGACACCACTACCAACATGCACAACCTTCCATTAACTCATCTATGTGTCACTCAACCCATCCCATATGTCATGAAAAATTAACATCATACTTTGTCACGTCATGGCACCTCATGTAAAAGGATCTACCAAAATGCCTGATGCAGAAGGCATGTTTCTGAAAGAGCTCAAGATGTATGGAACAATGGGTGAAAAAGAGCACTTGTACAGAACCCTACAATGACTGAACACATAATAGTCGCTCATGTCCTCCTCTGTACATGTAACACAATCAACAGTGGTGGCAACAGTGATTATGTTTGATGATGAAGTGTCAGTTTCATCAAGTGCATGAATGTGCCACCATGCAGGGTCCATGGACAGGGTGGAACAGACAGACACCGTACCTGCATAGTGTAATCAGAAGGAGCAAGTGCACAGATGTTGAGAGGGGTGTGGTATTCGGAGTGCAGAGAGATGCAACTCTCTCGGGTCATTCCCCGACTGCAGTGATGATGACACTGGTTCAGGTCATGCAGGCAAATGCCCCAAAAATTGCTGGGGTTGACAGGGGCGTGTGAGACTTTGAGGTACATCAAGCAGACAGAAATCAAGCAGCAAGGACAAAAGGAATGGAAAGAGTGAGAGAGCAGAAGGATCGCTTAGCAGGGTAGAGGGAGAGAGAAGGAAGATGAAACACATGAGTAGTTCATGGAACTTAAGGGTATGAGTCCCCAAACAGAGGGTGCCAGGATGGGTATCCCAGAGGTTGGCCCCTGCTGACGATAACGATCCCCTGCAAAAAATTGCCATCAAGAACGATCACCTGCAAAAAATGTCTATGAAGAACTGGCATACTTGAAGAAGGTCGGAGTAACATGATGAAATGGCTCTGGAGGGACAGCATTGAGGTGGTCCTCTGTGGCAGTGGCCAGGCGGGACTCAGATGAATGCATCTGCAACATGAAGCCTCAGAGGTCCTCATGCAACACCTCACGGGTTGCACAGATTTCCTCGGAGATGGTCTGCCTCAATAGTTGCATCTCCTGTTTGTACTGGTTACTGCAGTCTGCCTTTAGCACTTCCATTGAAGCTCTGAGGGACAGAAACCCCTGCCTTAGGGCTTCCCTGTCGGCCCAATCCTGTGCAACCTGGGATGCCTGCAGAGACCTCAGATCGACATGTTGGCTCCTGCTGCTGGCCTCCATGTGCAGCCTGTGTGAGCGGCATGTGGACCGCAACGCCTGCAGCTGGTGCTCTACCTGTGTTTCTGGGGGACCATGGAATTGGCCACCCTATCCTCACCACGTCCTCCACTGGTGGTCTGTTCCGGCTCAGGCTCCCGTTCCCCCTCTACCACCTCCCCTGCATCTAGTGGATCATCACCTGCATAAGGGCATACAAAGACATGAGGAATTATGTTAATTGCATCAACAATATACACTTCTATCACAATGATGTCATGCAACACATTGACATGCATGTTAGCATACACTCACTATGTATGAAATGGTTTCAGATCATGGTGTAGGCAGACTTTCCCCAACATCCCATGTCCCTGACCATGTAGCCACTGCACACATTGCCAACAGACATGTATGTCTGACAGCACAATCTGTCTCATGACACTGCAAACATTTGACTAAAACATGCGATATATGACTCATCATTTGGCTATCCAACATGCAATTACAGTACATGTGAACAAATGCACACATAATTACAGCCAAGTCCACTACCATTACATTAAACACCAGTGTACCACTGGCACAGGGAGTGCACACAATGTGTACATGGCTGGAGTGTGAAGTCCCAGGTGTGTTATGTGGAGAGAGTGATGACATGCACTGTGGGATAGGAAGAAGGGACAGTGACACACAAGAGGGACATGGCCATGGACCCATGGAATGTGTGTTGAGTGTAGGAGGTTAACAGGGATGAATCGTGACAAATATTTGACAACAGGGTCATTGACATAGCTTCAGCTTTGATGTGCACAGTGTACAAAATTGCAATGTCACTCATGGCACACTGTCACGCCCGCTGCCAGTTTACATGGAAGTTATCTGTAGCTCGGAACCACCTACGTACATGTGTGGATGGACTATCTTCAGAGTGATTCAGACACAAACGCTTGTCTCGCATAGCAGAGTCAATAACATCACTGATACAACTATCCAGATGCCACGTTGAAGTGGCATGTAGAAAATGTATTTTTGTGTATGACAGTTGGTGATGCCTACTGTCACAATGCCATGTTCTACGGACGTACGGCACATCGGTTGTATCCACTCTGCAGTACACTCTGCATGAGTCAGTACACCATGACATGGTTCACCCAGGGCAGTCATTCAAAATCCGGCACAAGTGGAACACATTCATACTTCTATGTTTCAACTTCATACACATATTCAGGATGCACATGGATGATCACTCACCGGCCATGTCCTCGTAATTTGGCAGGCCTCCCACACCTTGCACCTGATCCACATGAATTAGCATGCTCATGGCCTCTTCATGCGGTGTGAGCATCTGCTCCTGTGGTGACACCCCTTCAGTTGTCAGAGCAGACGTGAGGTTGGCACCCAGCTTGTGTTTGGTGCAATGGTGGTGGTCATTCCACCGCATCATGACCTGAGTGGCGGTGCGCCTCTCAATCTCTAAGGTGTTGATGGCATCTGTGACCCGCTGCCAGTGAACCATACGCTGAGCAGGTGTCTGTGTGCTCCCTGGCTGCGTGCATATGTCACAGTGGTGTTCGTGCACATAGTCCACGAGGATCTGGAGTTCATCATCATTGAAGCTCCTCTTTCGCGACGTGGCAGTGTCCTCTGCTGGGCATTGGCATTGAGCTTATTCCTGTGGTGCACGCTTTGCCTTCTTGGAAGGTCGTGCAGACCATGTGTGACTGGGACCACTCAGGGCACAAAATACTGGACAACTAGTTGCCTGGGCCATGCCATGACCCGTTGATGATGGGCCAGAAGCTACTGCTGCAGCTCCCTGACCCTGGGTGGTGGGGACAGCAGCTTCCCCTGCAGCTCCCTGACCCTGGGTGCTGGGGACAAGTGTTTTGCGTGGACGTCCCTTCCCCTTTGAGGGATGGACAGCATATGCCCCTGCCTGCCAGTGTACTTGGGGGTGGGAGGGTGAACACAGCTATCTCTGCAGCTCCCTGATCCTGTGTTGTGGGGACAGCATGAACCTGGAGTGGCACAACATCAGCTTCCCCTGCAGCTCCCTAGCCCGGGGTGCTGGGGAAAGCAGCATCACCTGCAGCTCCCTGACCCTGTTGGGGGTTGGCGGGTCCATCTCTCTCTGCACGTCCCCGACAACGGCCACCTCTGCCAGCTTTCTTTCTTGTGGCCTTCCCACTCATGGTACAGATGGATTTGTACAATGAAAGGCACACCAAGCAACTGTCCTGGGTAATTGGAGTGAGGGGGCAGGGTACGTGATGTAAAACATACTTGTGTGGTCCAGCAAGGCTTTTACCCCTGGTGAAAAAGAAAACAGGACGTGTAATGCACAGGCACTCCAAACTCAGAAATGTGTGTACACAACACCTCGGTAGCTCCCGTAAAAAGAATAAGCATTACGTGATACACTGTGGCACCCAGTAACGCAAGAAATGCGTATGCGAAGCCCAGGAAAGATACTGTAATGGTATAAATGGAGGTATGCGATACACAGTGGCACCCAGAGCATTAATAATGTGTGCGCAACTCACCGTTAGCCTCTGGAAAAAGAAAAGTACACAAGCGTGTGCGCAGAGGCAAATACCCCTCCAAAATAAGAAGTTTGCACTGTCACAGTAGTGAACAAATTGTGTGGCACCACAAAAATCTCTGTAATGCACTCGTCTTTCCACTCTAAATCACACGTACACTCGAATTTTCTGCTGCACACTTATTTATCCCAAATCTGAACACCAACGCCCAATGCATGTCAAGTAAGTTATGGTATGTGGTCCTTTCCTCTAATTTCACATGTCCACTCTAATTTCGAATACACTGAGTAATCCTCACTCTGTTTCCGGCTGCCCAGGCAAAATAGACATGGAAGACCCACGCTCCTGCCTACAAGCCTTTTTACCTGCCTCGTACTGCTCTGAGCTGCCTCCTACCAAGCCATAAACTGCTGCCTGCCCACTGTGTGTGACTGCTGCCCATCTGCTCTGCAAGTTGAGTGCCTGCTGTCCAGCTATTGCCAGGGGTCCTGTCCTTGGCCCTGTGATCACCTCTGCTGATTCAGAAGACTCCCAACATGCCCCTACATCACCACCGCTCCACAGCCCAGCCCCAGGACCACCTTGCCCACCCACACCTGCCTCAGAGGTTGCCATATCTCAAGCAACATCATCAGAGGTAAGTGGCAACCCCACAGCAGTGAGTCAGAGGGCTGTCAATTTCAGTGCCAATGAAGTTGACATCTTGGTGGAGCAGGTCCTGGGGCATTATGAGGCCCTCTTCAACGTCCCAACGCAAGTCAGCAAGGAAGGACGGAAGCTGATCTAGGACAGGACAGAGGATGCCATCAACACAGAGGGGGTGGCACCCCGTGAGTTCTGACATGTGCACAAGCGCTGGGAGGACCTCAAATCCAGGACCCACACCGTGGCCCTGCGCTTCCACCAGGCCGGTGCCAACCGAGGGGGCGCTTGGGCCTGATGAACAACACCAACATGCAGGTTCTGGAGATGGTCTACCCAGTGCTGCACACCCAGTTCAGCGATCTGCAGCAACGTCTAGAGTCGTCATGTCAGTGTCCATGTGTAGCTGGGCTTCACAGTGCATGTGCAAGCTCAAGTATGTTGGGAGTGTGCACCTTTGACTTACAGCAAGTATGTGCCTTGTACAGATGTCTGCATGAAAGTCACAGACAATGCTCTAAATGTGTGCAGTGAACCATGTGTAATTTCAATGGTATTGCATTTGCATTGTGTGTTGTACTGCAGCATTTCACATCGTGCATGTGGTTTGTTACATGTGTCTGAGACGTGCTTGTGTGACAAGTGTGAAAGATGAGGTGGTGTTGGCAAACACATGTGCATGCCTTCTGTTCCAGTGTATGTGTCAAATATGTTGTTCTGTGACTGGCCATCACTCATGGATGGGTGAAAGAGGTGCATTTCAAAGTGTGACGTAGTAATGTTGCAAGATTGCCGTTGAGGGTACTCTGATGATATTGCTCATAGCAATGATTGAGGACTGTCAGGTAATGTGTGTGCATGACATGTGTATGTGCACATGATGCGTGTGTGTAGCAAGCACGATTGATAGGCTGTGACAGTGCCATGTCCCCAGATGTGACTGCGTGTTATATGTACATTTCATGTACATGTTTGTTGTGGAGGGGGTGACCCTTTAGCAGTGTACTTTATGTGAAGTTTTTTGATGCCAAGCACACATTGGTGCAGTACCCTGATGTATGTGTTCTTTTATCTGCAGTTGTGTTGGAGGAAGAGGACGGTGACAGTGCTGTGGAGCAAGGCAGCAGGGCCAGCTATGTTTCCTGGACACAACGTCATCGGGGGCGGGGAGGCTGGTGCCGCATCTGGACTATCAGTCAAAGCTGCTAAGGGGAAGTACAAGGGGGCGAAGGTGGACGTGGACTCCTCGGCATCAGGGGTACAGGTGAGCCAACAAAGGGGCCATCCCGTGCAGAAGATGCTTGGGAGTCATCCAGGATGGCGGGGGAGGAAAAGGAGGGAGCTGTAGTAACCCAGGCCATGGGGTCAGGGTGGTAAGGCTGGTGTGACTAATGTAGTCCTGCCCCAGGTCACCATAGCGGCTACAGCAGTATGCACCTGCCAGCATGCCTCCACCCAGACCCTAGCAAAACAGAAAGTTGATGGCTGGAAGGTTTTGAATTAATCATAACCACGGCAAAGCTCTGGGCAACCCTCCAGACCATCGTTTTTCAGCCTGCCAAACCATTACAGAAGGGGACAAACCATATGCAAATCAGGCTTGGTCCTACCCCAAAAGGAGCAGTCCAGCCCGAACTGCTAGGTCACATCCCTTCTGCACGAGACCACAAGCATCCCCAGACATGTTTCAGCCTAAATGGGTGTCATCAGTGAGGATTAGCTTGGGTCTCTAGGCCCGGCAGACTCGGGTCCCACGTATGGGCATACCCGTCCCACTCGAGGTGACTTTAGCAAAACAAAAGGTTCATGGCTGGAAGGTTTTGAATTAATCATAACCACAGGCAAAGCTCTGGGCAACCCTCCAGACCATTGTTTTTCAGCCTACCAAGCCATTACAGAAGGGGAAAAACCATATGCCAATCAGGCTTGGTCCTACCCCAAAAGGAGTAGACCAGCCCGAACTGCTAGGTCACATCCCTTCTGCACGAGACCACAAGCATCCCCAGACATGTTTGAGCCTTGTTCGGTGTCATCAGTGAGGAGTATCTTGGGTCTCTAGGCCCGACTGACTCGGGACCAACGTCTGGGCATACCCGTCCCACTCGGGGTGACTTTAGCAAAACAGAAAGTTGATGGCTGGAAGGTTTTGAATTAATCATAACCACGGGCAAAGCTCTGGGCAACCCTCCAGACCATCGTTTTTCAGCCTGCCAAGCCATTACAGAAGGGGAAAAAAACATATGCAAATCAGGCTTGGTCCTACCCCAAAAGGAGCAGTCCAGCCCGAACTGCTAGGTCACATTCCTTCTGCACGAGACCACAAGCATCCCCAGACATGTTTCAGCCTTGTTGGGTGTCATCAGTGAGGAGTAGCTTGGTCTCTAGGCCCGGCTGACTCGGGACCAACGTCTGGGCATACCCGTCCCACTCGGGGTGACTTTAGCAAAACAGAAAGTTGATGGCTGGAAGGTTTTGAATTAATCATAACCACAGGCAAAGCTCTGGGCAACCCTCCAGACCATCGTTTTTCAGCCTGCCAAGCAATTACAGAAGGGGAAAAACCATATGCAAATCAGGCTTTGTCCTACCCCAAAAGGAGCAGTCCAGCCTGAACTGCTAGGTCACATCCCTTCTGCACGAGACAACAAGCATCCCCAGACATGTTTTAGCCTTGTTGGGCATCATCAGTGAGGAGTAGCTTGGGTCTCTAGGCCAGGCAGACACGGGACCCACGTCTGGGCATACCAGTCCCACTCGGGGTGAGTTTAGCAAAACAGAAAGTTGATGGCTGGAAGGTTTTGAATTAATCATAACCACAGGCAAAGCTCTGGGCAACCCTCCAGACCATTGTTTTTCAGCCTGCCAAAGCCATTACAGAACGGGAAAAACCATATGCAAATCAGGCTTGGTCCTACCCCAAAAGGAGCAGTCCAGCCCGAACTGCTAGGTCACATTCCTTCTGCATGAGACCACAAGCATCCCCAGACATGTTTCAGCCTTGTTTGGTGTCATCAGTGAGGAGTAGCTTGGGTCTCTAGGCCCGGCAGACTCGGGACCCACGTCTGGGCATACCCGTCCCACTCGGGGTGACTTTAGCAAAACAGAAAGTTGATGGCTGGAAAGTATTGAATTAATCATAAACACAGGCAAAGCTCTGGGCAACCCTCCAGACCATCGTTTTTCAGCCTGCCAAGCCATTACAGAAGGGGAAAAACCACATGCAAATCAGGCTTGGTCCTACCCCAAAAGGAGCAGTCCAGCCCAAACTACTAGGTCACATCCCTTCTGCACGAGACCACAAGCATCCCCAGACATGTTTCAGCCTTGTTGGGCATCATCATTGAGGAGTAGCTTGGGTCTCTAGGCCCGGCAGACTCGGGACCCACGTCTGGGCATACCCGTCCCACTCAGGGTGACTTTAGCAAAACAGAAAGTTGATGGCTGGAAGGTTTTGAATTAATCATAACCACGGGCAAAGCTCTGGGCAACCCTCCAGACCATCGTTTTTCAGCCTGCCAAGCCATTACAGAAGGGGAAAAACCATATGCAAATCAGGATTGGTCCTACCCCAAAAGTGCTTTGCCAGTGGTTAAGATTCAGTCTAAACCTTCCAGCCATCACCTATTTGTTTTTGCTTTGTCACCCCGAGTTGTTGCCCCGAGCAATGCCAGTGGTTAAGATTCAGACTAAACCTTCCAGCCATCACCTCTTTATTTTTGCTCAACCCAGACCCAGCCGCAGGTGTCAGATGCTACCACCCCGAATGACAACCCAATGCCAGCGGCTGTTGCCATTCGGGACAGAGCGGTACTTCTGCTGGTTGGTATTGGGAGGCGTACTGGCAACATATGTGATGAAGTTCAGGCTTCCTTTCAGGTGCTTGCACATCATTACGATGACATCTGGCATCTCCTGAACTGGCTAGTAGCATTCCTGGTCTCGAATGTGCTTCGCTGCCTGTCTACTAATGCAACCCCCTCCTGATCTTGCTCCTCTGTGCTCCAGTCGTCCTCCGGGGGTGCCTTCCAGCCCAGATTATACCAGGGCCCCCTGTACACCAGTCCCACCCATGTTGGCCCATCTGGCGGAGCAAACATCCCTGCCTGAGTTGTGAGTCGACATTGGATCAGATGAGGTGGCCACCATGCCGATCTAGGCAACGACAGGACTAAGGGCAATGGAGGGAGAGCAGGCAACCAGGAGCAGGGCATGGGCCAGACACCCCCAGGTAATGTCATCAGCCCATAGGGTGTCCACACAAAGCAGGCACCGGGCACTATGGCAGCAGCAGACTCTGAGGAGGAGGCTATTTTACTCAGGGCATCCCATTGCGAGGGGGCATGTATCCGGCATCAGGCAGGATGCAAATGTGGATCTCAGAAACAGCATATCTTCCCGTGTTTGTGCGCTATGGGCAGCAAATCGGGGCAGAGAGGCAGCACGCTCGGGATGCAAGAGTCATAATGGCTAGGGCGGAGATTGCACTGCGTCAGGGAAGGAGGAGGGCTGGCATGGGGATGATTGAAATATAATGAGTAAGAGTAAAATAAATGTTGATTTGAGAGGAATACTGTAGGCTAATATACAGTGAAACGGCATTGTTACTTTATAGGATATGAAGTGGTCTTCTTTTGGTTTGTGTCTTCAGGAATTGTCTTCTTTCCTTTAATTGTAAAAGAAGGCTAGTGGGTATTTATGGTAATGGTGAAGTACTTTTAGTAAAAGAGGTTGTTATTTATGAATGTAGGAAGAGTTGTATAAAAGAGTTAATAAAGTTGTGTTATGGATAGTCTACTAAAGTATGTTTACAATGTAGTTAGAACAATTGGACTATGAGTATTGCTGTTTGGGAGATGAGAAGGAACAGGGCAAACGTGTGTAAGAAAAAGGTGTATTTGTATGTTACTTTAGTGCTGCTGGTTGTAATGAAAGAACTGCTGTGTTGCTGGTGCAATGTATTTGTAAGTTGTTGCACTGTTTTTAAACAATAGGGAAACTGTGGCCTAGTAATGGAGAATTGTTGTTGCAGCAGTGTGTGGTGTCTTATAGTAGAGGTTTGGAAAGAAGATTACTTTATATGTGCGGGAAATGTTGAATATAGATACTTTGATGGTGTACATGTATGTTTGAGCAGGTGGAGAATGGTGGCAGTGTAAGGGATGTAATTAGTGAGGTTGGCAAGTGTGACATTTATATGGAACGGAAAATATTAAATGTAGAGCGTTTAATAGGCTTTGTTTTTACGAGCATTTTCATGAAGGTTAAAACATTGATACATGAATGTATAGCAGCACTGTGATTAACTTTTTTGTAAAATAACTGAAAAGGAGATGCAAAAGATTTGGAAAACAGTTATAAGCGTCTGGAAGTTTAATATATTGGCAGTACATGTATACATGCCAATATAACACATTCTAATATGTAGGTGCTAAGTGTTGGTTTTTGTCTTTGTATTATGGGAGTTGTAGTTGCACTTTTTCTATTAGAAAAGTTGTACTACAAGTCTCAGAATGCATAGAAAAAACTAGTACTAGATAAGCACCTGCAGATTGGAAAGGGTTATGTTAGGAAATATTCATGTGCTCCCAAGTTCTTAAACTTGCACATACGAGTGGCACATCGTTTGCATTTGCTTCTTTTTTAAAGAATAATACACACAGTGTGTTAGCTTTAAAGAAAATGGTGCTAAAAAGAAATGTTTTTAAAAACACATCATTTTCCTATTTTCATTCAATGAACATGTCATACTTTGCACACTTCCATGCAGTCCTGGCTTTGACTTTACATTTTGGGAGTTGCATTGTTTGTTTTATAATGGGAGAAGTGGTATTAGAAGTGACAGAATGCAAATAAAAAAAGGAGACTTGATAAGCACCTATAGATTGGAATGGGTCATGTTGGCAAGTATGCATGTACTGCCAGCATATTGAACTTGCACACATCAATTGCCATTTAAACATGTTGTACAATATTTTCAATGTGCCTTTCCTTTTTTTTTAAAAGTTACACATGGTGCTGCTATAAATGCAAATATGCATTTTTTTAAGTGGCATGAAAATGCTCCTAAAAGATGCATGTTTAAATGACAGCATTGCAAGTATTTGTTGCTTGTTGTGAGCAGGTGCTGAATGCAGCAATGCATGGATTTTGCTGGAGTGGTTAAAAAGAGAATAGGCTTATTGATAAGCTTATTACAGGGTAAGTAGCAGGTACCATCTATATATATATTTGTGAAAGAGTTGCAGAAAATACTTCAAAAAATATAAGCATACCTGTACTATGTGTTGTTAGATGCAGATGTTGAATCTGGAAATCTGGAAATAGAAATGTTGGATAGTTTCACAGTAGTTTCTGATGCAGATGGCTTTGATTAACATGAGATGTACTCTGAAGTGTTGAACTGAGATGGCAGGGTTAGATGTAGAGTTTCTGGATGTGATTGGTGGATGGATGTGTGACGCTTTGAAAGCAGCCAATGAGGGAGTGTTGAGAACATGAACGTCGAAAAGTAGAAGGGTTGGCTCTGAGTTATGGGGTCTGCTGACACCCCGCGGACACCCCGCTGGTCCGCAGATGGCAAGTGCCATATCCGGGTATACGCTACGGTGCTACGGTGCTACGTGGCATGCAAAGGGGACCGTGGTGATTAGCCAATTAGGTGTTCTGGTTGTGGGTTCCAGGAAGAGAGGGTAGAAGGTGTTTTGATGTTGTATGTAGTGAAGATGACTATGGCTATGGCTTTGAGGAAGCAGAGTGTGTGGATTTTGGTAGATTCTTCAATTCGGTCATTTATATGATATGATATGATATTTTCTTGATTGCGCGCCTATACACAAGTGTTTCAAGGTGCGACGAGGCAGGGGAGAGGAAGAAGAGGGGTATAAGAACTATCTTACTAGGCTCAGTGACATAGAGATTGCGCAAGTGCAGGGGAGAGGGAAGGGCAGAATTGCCAGGGGAAGGGGAGGAGGAGCAAAGTGCAGGACATGGGATCAAACACTGAAAACAAGAAGTGTGGCCAGCCGGTGGCAGTGCAGGGTTAAGTACAGAAAACAAGTGTTAGATCAGTGCAAGTAGGGTGTTGTAGGGTTGCAGATACATCCCCAAGTGCAGGGTTGTCAGGAGCCAGTGCAGGTGTGCAACTGGGAGGGCAGGGACCTGGGCCCTGGTTCAAAGAGTTGCCAGGTAACCAGTGCAGTGTCAGACGGGAGATCAACAAGGTAGCGGAAGAGAGAAGGCAGAGGCAAAGAGGAAAGTATTAAGCTGCTTCCTGAACCGGAGATGGTTCTGCTCAAGTTTCAGAGAGGCAGGGATGCTGATCCAGAGGGAGGCACCAGCCAAAGAGAGAGATCTGCCCACAACTTGTTGCTTGGAAAAGGGACTGACGCTCAAGTAGTTGGAGGAGTAGGAGAGAAGAGGTTTGCGCAGGAATATACTTCAGAAGAGAAAGATGGAGATATTTTGGTCCCAGACCCCAGAAGGCCTTGTGGACAATGCAAAGCGTATTGGACTTGATCCTTGCAGCCACTGGGAGCCAATGGAGAGATTTCAGTGCTGGAGAGATACGATCCCTGGGCTTGAGGCCAAGGACAAGTCTTGCAGGCCTATTTTGGACGAGTTGCAGATGAGGGAGAATAGAGGCAGGCAGATTTATAAGAGACTGTTACAGTAGTCAAGCCTAGAGAGAACTAGACCTCTAGATACAATGAGCTTCTGGGGGAAGCAGAGGAAAGGAAGAATACCTCTGAGGAGGTGCAATTGGTAGTTTGACTTCTTAGAGACGTTGATAATATGAGTATAGAAGGAGAGTGAGGAGTCGAAGATAACCCCAAGGTTCTTAGCCTCACAAGTGGGAGCACGAGGAGGGACAAGGGAGGCAGGCCAGAGAGTGGCGGGAAAGAGGGGTGCAGGTGTGCTGATGAGGTGGATCTTAATCTTGCTGGCATTCAGGCAGAAATCATTGGTGGTTCACCACTCCTGGATTGCCGACAGACAATCTGGATGAGAGAAGGAGAAGAGGTGGCAGAGGGGAGCCTGAAAGCGAGCTGGGTATCATAAGCATAGCATTGGAATTTGGAGCAGAGAGCAGCAATGCGGTGGGCAAGACGTGCCAGATATTGGTTGAACAACCAGGGAGAAAGGTTAGACCCCTTGCAAAAAACTCAGGTGGAGAGAGAGATAGAGGAGAGGGAGGACCGAAGATGGACCTGGGAGGGATGGTCAGAGAGGAAAGAAGTCAGCCAGGTCAGAGCACGATCAGTGATGCCCAGGTTATCACAGATCCGGTTGAGCAGGATGTCGTGGTTGAGCATGTCAAAGGCAGAAGAGAGATCAAGTAGGATGAGGACAGAGGGGAGATTAGAGTCAAGGTTAGACAGCAGGTCTTCACAGAGGTTGACAAGAGCAGTTTCTGTGCTTCTGGCTGCTCTGAAGCCAGACTTATGGTCATGGAGACAAGCAACAAATTCAGTGTGAAGATTAAGCTGGGAGATGCCTAGCGTCTCCGGGAGTTTGCCCAGGAAAGGAGTGATAGAGATAAGGCGATAGTTAGCTGGAAGGGATGGGTCGGCTGAGGGTTTCTTGAGAAGAGGGTGCACAAGAGAGTGGTTCAGGGGGGATGGGAAAGATCCAGAGGTGAAATAGTAGTTGCAAAAGTCAGCCAGGGCTCAAGGGAGGCTGTCAATGTGGTCCTTGATGGCTTTGGAAGAACTTGGAAGAACCTTTTATCCAGTAAGAGATGAAAAACAATGACAGAAAACATGAAAAATGTGTTTGGGAGAGGGCTATGACCGTGGGTACGCAATATATATACCAAACCAGAATGTGTTTTCCGTACACATGGGTATGCCCAAGCGCAATGACATGTTTGCATCTAAAGTATTGACCAATCACATCACCAAATGAGAATCGGATTATGGGCTGCAGCACCCTTCTAGCTGTGTCAATGAACGAGCCAGTGACACAATGCAGTGCATTGACACGACTATGCCCATTCCGTTTTCTGAAATCCATGCCTGCGAAATGACCCAATAGGACATTGAGCTCCTTCAATGCAGCTACACATCTTTGCGCCTGATCCGCCAGCCAATCATATCACGTGCTGCGGGTCTGCACACACACGTAACATCTATCCACATTATCAAATGGTCTAATCACACATAACAATGTTTTCTCGCAGCTACGCCCATGCCGTTTGATGAAATCTGCACATGTAAAATGACCCAATAGGATGTTGAGCCCCTTCAACGTGGATACACACCTGCATGCCTCATGCAACAGCCAATCATATCCTGTGCAGCGGCTCTGCGCCTACACAAGATTCTTATCTGCGCCAACGGACAGTCCAATCACACGTTGTGATGTATTGACGTGGCTGTGCCCATCCTGTATGTGGACATTAGCGTGGGCAAAAGTGTCCAATCAGGGCACACGGCTGTGTGTAGCCACGAATAATCACTCCACCCACCAAAAAATAAGTTAATATTGATCAATGGTATCAGTGCGTGTTAGTGAAATGTTATCCAAGTAACTGCTAGAACTTTTAACACTTTAAACCTTTAATTATTTTTCCCTTTTACCCACTTTTAACCTAATCCTCTTTTCCCTTGTCTTGTGATTAGTTCAGTTCTATTTTTTTTTAACTTATTTTTCTGATTTTTTTTACTTGTTCATTTTTTGTGGGATTGTCTTTTTGGTGTTGTCATTTTTGTTGTTTTACATTTTCCTCCCCAGTTGCACATAGCAACATGTACATCCAAGATATCAGCAGCATCGATGACTATGTCACCTGGGCCCCCAATCCTTCACCACCCAGGACGAAAGCAACTGGAATGAAGACCACCACAGACAGTTAGCGATACTTCAAGATGATAGAACACTGTTTTAAAAAAGAAGCACAGGAGGTACTATGCACATTGTGTGATAAAACACTAAGATGTGGCCCTTCTAATGTTTTGTCACAAAGCCTGGGAACATCAATCATGATAAATCATCTGGTGCAAGTCCACCGGGATGATGTGGATGATGCGTGTATCGGAAAATGCACAAGCACCACAACATAAAAATTCATGGGACTCATGCATTACATGCACGGAAATCAGCACCACCTCCAGCTGCTGCATCCACCAGTGTGACATCACCAACACTGAATGAAGCCTCAACTTCTGCAGCAGTGTCAACTTATCAGCTCCCAATTTCTCAGTGATGATATTCCTGTGTGAACGATGCAACAAATGGGGAGCTTCGGGAGGTGCCACAAGTAAGGATTGGGAGAAGTTAGTATCTCAACACCAGATTAATTGTTGTGCTTATTTGTTGTTTAAGTGGAAGTTTTAGTCCATTTTTTTGAAAAATAAAAACAATAAAAACAGAGAAAATATCAAATAATTTAAGTTCATTTTTAAATTTTAGTTCCCTTTGCTTTATGTTTCAACTTTTTGTGTTTTCCTCTCCTGTTCCACCACCTCTTTCCTTTCCCCCCTAAACAGCCCTTTTAAGGGTTACTCTTTGACTTACAAAAATAGATGAAATTGAACGCAGACTGCAAAAATATATTAAAATAGCTATTGTAATTTATTTTATGCAGTTTGAGTGTCTGAAATCTCTCAAAATATTTGCTTGTAACTGCATTTACATTGTTAACGGGGGGGGGGCATGTAGCCATGGATCCAGTCATTGCTTGCCTTAGCCGCACCTGCATACTGCTTAGACATGCATTTCATTGGCTTGTGCTGTAGCTGCGGCTAGAAATACAAATCTGTGTGCATACATGTGTGCATTGTACATCTATATATCATATTTATCAAAAGTCGTACCTAATACCTTTATATGTGTCTTCTTCTTTCTTGAATATTAGTAACTCTGAAACAGAATGAAATGTATTTCATAATAAAATAAAAACAAGAACATGTTTTTTTCATAATGGTACTAATTGAATACTGAATGTATCTCAAGTACCAACCAATACAAGCTTATATTCATAAATCATGCTACAGAGGAAAGACATTTCTTGTTGGAGAGAAAAACTAACTCTATATACTTTCTACAGGTATATTTATATAACAGGTTAAATAAAAACGTTAACAATAGTATAAAATAAACATTTGGACTCAATACAAGTGTGGTAGTCTGGAAACAAGGGTGCCGGTAAAGTCCAGCACCCTAGTTTCCAGACCGCCACACTACAAGTTTGCCTGCCTGGGCCATCACGCCCAGTAGGTCTGACCTGCCATTGCTAATGGTGCCGGAAGCACCAGCACCATTAGCAACGGTGCCAGTGCTTCGGTCTCACTCTGTGGGAATGGAGAGTTACAAAATTTGGCACCTGACTTCCCGTGCCACTAGGACTTGTAATGTTCTGGTGTCACCAGGAAGACAGATGTCAGATTCAGTGTTATGGTGTTGGCATCAACCCTCGGGTCACACCGGCGGGTTACCACCAACCTCGTAATGAGGCTATTTTGTCTAAAAAAAACTTAAAAGAATAACACTTTCAAAGAGAAGGGGTATCTAAAGTATAGTACAGAAGAAATAAATGGTGTATGACTACCTCAACTACAATAAACATTTAGGAAACTATAGAATTGCCCACAATGACAATAGTCTGTGCACCTATAAATGTATTTCACTACAATGAAGATATGTTTCAATACTGTACAAACATTATTTAATATTAAATTATGACAAATTTGCAGATTCAGTTATGCGTCCTTAACCAGGAAACCAAGACATATAACCTAAATATGTCTTCAGTTTTACAAATTAATGTATAAAGACATGGCAACATTGTAACATTATTTTGAGTATAAATCTTTTTAAAGTATTGTCATACCAATATGGAACAGTGTTCTCCTGTAGGGACCCCTCAAAATTCTTTGAGTAACGGAATGACCGAAATTTCGAAAGTGATTAAGGACTTGCAGCCCCACCCCCAGACTGCAATGTTTCATAGATTCGTGATTTGTTTTAAAAAAAAGTTATTAAGAAGACAAAACAAACTGTTTTCCAAAAGTGTGTCCCAATTCCCATTCATTTTTCCATAGACACACAAGGTCAATTTGGATGGATTTGGAACAGGTCCATAACAACTTGGGCATGAAGCATTGACTCGTGATCCATGCATGGTTTGGGGTTATTCTGTGTAGTCGTTATTTAAATATTTGACAGAGAAGGAAGTGCCCCCTTCTCAATACATAGCTATATCTCTGGGATTTATCCAAAACCGGGTGTTTTTAGAAATGAAACAGATGCCATCTTGTTTTTCTCTTGATGTGAGAGATAACTGCTGTTATAGCTGAGGATAATGGGAAAGGAAAAGTAGTTAAAAAGTTATTTGCAGGTTAAAATAATTTAGTTAAGTCTAGAGGTGGGGAGGTTGGTGGAGGACAGCAAGTGAAATTTGGGAATTACAGGAGATTCAGGGACTGAGTTTGCAACACATATCTTTATGTAACCGCGACTAATGACTTGAATAGCTGACACTCAAAGTAAACTACATCACAGAAACAGCGTGTGTTGTGGGGGAAATGGAGAGGGCAGGGGAGGCGAGGAGGCAATCAGCAGAGTGAGGTGAGCTGGCATAGATGTGGGAGGCACTAGGTGAAGGCCTAAAGGGGCAGCAATGCATTTATTTATCTGCCATTTTCCCAATAAGCTCAGCTATATCGAGGCTATGAAAGACTACAGATACCCGTGAGTATGAGTAGTTCCATGCCCATGGCTTTATATTTTGGGGTGTCTGTGTTTTATTTTATTTTAAAAGTTATTTCCATAGGATAGTTATTTTGGGGGGTGAGAAATCATTACACACAGTAGGTATTTGGGAGTCTTTGCCTGTGTGTTTCTTACAAGTGAGATGGTGGAGAAAAACAGAAGAAAATTATTTGTAAAAATCAAAAGGGCATTCCGCCAAGAATCTGTGCACTGACCACAACCACCACAGTAGTAACATGTGTATAGTAATTATAGGTAATGTAGTGAGTGTATAAAATGTTTGTAGTATGGTGGAATGATATAATTGAACTGTATATGGTATTTATGATTGTAATACAATTGAGGATCGCGATTATGGAATCTGTATTTGTTTATACTTGGTAGGATTACTTAGTTGCATACAGTAATTAAGCTGGAATCTGTGGTTCTTTTTCTGTGGAAAGAAAACAGTATGATTTGATAAGCGGGATAGTTTAAAAGCGTTAACTGCATACCATTTTACATATACATTTACTTTTATTGACCCTCATAAACAGTACATTCTATTTATTATGTTTGGTACACCATTAGTGTGTGATACACTGTTGTTGTATTGACATTACATAATCATTGGGTCATTGGGAAAAACAAATCCATACAGAATAAAAAAATATATATATTACAATGATATGAGTGTAAGCAGGATAGTATGTTTGTTTGAAGTGTGTTGTCATTTAGGGAATGCTTAAAGTAGTTAGATACCTGTTGGTGTATTCTAACAACATTAGACTTTCAAAGTAGTTTTGTAGTAACAAGAATTGTGATGGCGTATTTTAAGTGTATTGCAATGAAGGGTATTTTTGAAGTAGTTAGATACCTGTTGCTTTATTCTAACTAGATTGACTTTTAAACATAATATTGTAGTATTATGGATGTAGTTAGATATCTGTTGGCCTAGTCTAACTGTTCATTGTGTGTTGTTACATTCAAACCAACCACTTATTTTTTTGGCACATGCCGTATAGTGCCCTGAAGTTGTTGTACACCAGTGTGGCTGAATATGCATACTGTTGTGAATGTTTTTTTGCCAAGAGATAATTGGCCCTGTGTTAAGCTAGTGAGTTTACAGTTATTTTTAGTATCATCTGAATTGTACCATGTGATTTTATTTGTATGCTGGAACAATTGCCTGAATTGCAAAAAGGACATAATATGCCATGATTTGCAATCTGCAGAAGATGGTGAAATGGAATGGATTCACAATTTGTTGTGGATATATATACAAATTGTTCATTTTACTTCAGCTGTAGTGAAACATGGTTGCAGAGAGTGCATGTAACTTTCGACTTGTATGGAATCTGGAAGATTTCATTGCGAGGGATGTTTTTTGATTTCCAGTACTTGTAATAAGTACATTAGGAATTCTTAAGGATCTTCTGTGTGTTTATGGTACATTTTGCCATTTCTGCACAGTAGTCCAATTTTTGCCTTGTACCTAAAACACTGTAAGTGCTGTCAGGATTATTTGTGGCATTTCTATGAATGATGAGTATTTGCAAACACAATTTGTCTGAGACATTTAAGTCAATGTTGTGAACAATTGGTGGCAATAGGAAGAGAAGATTGATTTACAATTTACTCCAGTTGTGTTGCTAAATTTAAATGGACCAGAGAGTTGTGTCTCTGCATTGTTTAATGGGCCTGCATATTTTTTGGGAGAATAGATATTTGCCCCTTTGTCTTCTGATGGACATGCAGTTTGATTTGTAGTAGACAGTTTTGTGGTTGTATTATTTCATGGAGAAGCAGTTGCTTGTTGTTTCTTTTGCAGTATTTCTAGGAGATCTGTTATATGTTCTGTTTGTATTAGTTTTCTTTTTAAAGGTTTTCTTATTTGTGGTACATGGTACATCTCCAGATGGGGTGTACAGTGCATGTAGCCTGTTGAATTCTAGGATGCAAGGAATGTCAGTGTTGACTTTGTGGGCACCAACGTTAACTAGGAATAGACCATTGAGTGTATGGAGACTTGAAAGTGCTACGTAACTCATACCTTCTTTAAAGACTGTGCTACCAATGTCAATCAATGCATGAACTACGGTTAGACCTTGTGATACGTGAATAGTGACAGCATGTGCAAGAGACACAGATAATTTCTCTCTGCGTACATAAATGTTTTTTTTTAAAATAAGGAAACATGCTATTGTTGGGCCAATTATTTTAACTTCAACGTTTTCAAAGTGGATGTTGACATACTGAATGTTGTTGTCATGTGTGTATATATTTTGGAAGCCAACAACTTCTAATTGTTCTGCGTCAAGGTTACATTTTAGAATTATTCTGCAATTTAGACACAAAGTTAATGTTTTTCCAATCCAGCTGTGTTGGAGATACATTTTTCTAAGCTATTTAGTCGTGCTGTTGCTTGTTGACACATAGGGAGTGTCATGCCACACACTTATAGTTTTTCTGTGAAGCTGATATGCAGTATGGGTTGTATTTAATTTGTTTAACATTGTCTTGTTGAATTGACTACAGCTTGCAAGCTTTGCCATTAAGCACATGGATTTTAGATTTTGTTGAGTTAATTGTTCCATGACATCAGGAGCAAATGTGTTTCTCCCATATAGCTGATGGATTAGTCTACTATTTAAGTTGGATTTATCATCTTTAGTAAGCAGACCAGTTCTAATGCTTTTTAAAATGTTTAGCATAGATGAGGTCTGCAGACAGATGCATTTATTGAGTTAGTTCTCTGTACTGAAAATGTTGCCAGATACATTTCTAATGCTAATGAGAGTGTTACAGCATTGTTTTTGTCCTTAAATTTTGAAAATAGGCTGATCTTGTTGTGGTCTTAACTGTAGGAGGTCTCCAAAAACAATAACATGCTTTCCTCCAAACAATTGTTTGTAGTAGGGTTTTAGGACCTCTTGCCTTCTTAGGTGAATTAAAGCCAACATGAAGTTGGACATCATGCTTACTTCAACTATTAGGAGTACTTTAATTTGTTTCAGAATTCTGTGTAGTTGAGTAGCAGCTTCTGCTGATAAATTGTAGTATTCTTATTTGTTTTGGTGTTCTACCGGGAGGAGCAGTAGTCGGAGTGGAGATATACCCCCTATGTTGTAGGCAGCTAAACCAGTGGGGGCTGTTACAACAGCCCAAAAGGTTGTTGTTTGTTAAGTGTTGTAGAAATGTGCTGATTATTTTAATTAAGAACATTTTATCAGAACTAGTTTCACCACCTACATACAGGAGCACAACTACAAGTTTTATTTTCATTTTTAAAACCATGTTTAATTTCTTCAGTGACGTATAGATAAATGCAGAGTTGTTCATCATTTAGTTGCGATGTCAGCACTAACAAGTCTTCAGATTCTTTAGATTGATACATGGTATTGTCCACCTCAGTCATGGCTATTTCTGCTTCTTTAGAAATGAATGGTTCTCCAAGTGGATCTTGGCTTATTGTAAGGGAAGATTGACTGCCCTCAGGATTGTCTTTATCTAGTTGAGCTTGAATGAGTTCCTCGTGTTGGCATCCATTGTCCAACATTTCTTTGTATTGTTTGAAATTGACATGTTTCCTACTGCTTTCATTTGCTTTGAATGCAGCTTAAATGAGTAATAGTCAATGAATAATTCTTCTTCTTTTCGCCAAGGTTTACAATGTTGCAGTAGGGCCATGTCATAAAGGTTTGAATGTTGCAGAGATGTAAATGATAACTGTATATGGTTAATTGGGCTGTGCTAGGTAAGTTTCACTAGGCTTCCTTCACAAGTTGAGACTGAATTATTTCCAGTTGTCTCATCTGGTGTGACATTATTTTTGTAGGAGTAGTTTTGGGCTGTGTTGTACTTCTGTTTGGGTAATATGTGTCAATTACATATTTTTAATGTCCTGGGTGTTGAGATCATTTGTGGCTGTTGTTTCTATCTCTTGGTACTCTTTCGGGATGAAGCTGGGCCAAGGTTTAGCCAGACAATTTGTTCAGATTTGCCATATAAGTCCTTTCAACAGTCTGCAGCTTCGTAGTACCTGCATTCTCTATTCAAAAGCATTTTAATACTGAAGCTGTACAATTTTTCTGACAGTGTTTTGTCAGATGATAGTTCATCCCAGAGGTCTTTCAGCTCTGTTTTCTCAGCTTTGGTGGGATAAGCTGTGACATATCTTGCAACTGCAGTGGAATTGTCTGCAATGTTTTGTATGTCTATGTTTAAATTACACAAGAGGGCAATGAATCCTGGGCTGCTGCAGCGGTGGCGGTCGATGCAGGATGGATTGGCAAAGACAGGCAATGGCCCTTATGAGTCAGGCCTTGGGAAGAGCGGCCGGCTAACGCCTTCCGGTGTTCTGGATTAGAATGCAGTGTTGGCCAATCTGTTGCTGCAGGGGTTGCCTGGCGATGTATAAACAATGCAAGTCCACCATTTTGAAAGGAGCAGAGACTTGTGTTGCGAACTAAGATAAATTCCTTTGCACACAGTAAAATGGAGTGCAGAGTGTGAGTGGCACTATGAGGGATGCAGATTCCCAAGAGTAGATGCAGTGGGTCTTACCCAGTGGGTGATGGAGGCCAGGGTGTAGCAGCGGGATGCAGGGCCGTTGTCGCGCTTCTCCTGAAGCTGGAAATGGGATGGAGGAGGAGGGCTCCAGCCCTTCATGGGCTGCTGCAGTGGTGGTGGTCGATGCAGGATGTTGGTAGGCCTAGGTTCCTTTGCATACTACGGTCATCAGCGTGACATCAGAACCAGTATTCTTTTGTACCAGGCATGTTTGCCAGGAGATTTGTGATACTTGACTGCAAAGCTGCATCATTGTTTTTCATTTCTTTAAGCAGTTAATTAATGGACATCTTCAAAAAATTAGAGACTGTTGTTATGTGTGTGGAACTCTAGTTCACATTCGAACAGGAGGTGGAAAATGTTTTCTACATGTTGTCTGAATCTGGGATCTTCAGAACACATTCGTAAACAGCGAACTTCTGATGCACTAATTTGAGTGGACCTTTCAGCATATATTTCCTACTTTTCCTGTAGGAAAGAGTAGAATAAAAGAATGTGCTCTAACACGTTCCTCCAATATTCTCATTGGGAATCCTTTGCTTGAGGCATTTGAGATGTTTCTAAAGCATCTTCTATAGTGTTTTTGGAGTGTAGTTGGTGAATTGTATACTGGTCCAAAATGTTGGCTTCAGTAAAAGGATCAACACGTTACAATTGGCCAGTTTGGGTGAATAGTGAATTATTTGGGTAGTTTCTTTTGACTTTTCCTCTATGTTTACATATTTGTATTATTCATTATTTTTGTTGCCATATTGTAGGGCGTGTCTAACTTTGTTTAAGTTGATTAGTTGTTGCCAAATGTTTTGTCTTTTGTTGGTACACCTTTAACTAGTACAATCAAAGACTGATCTATTGGCCCTTGTACTGCTAAAGTTTCTACATGTTCTTTAAGATCTAGTGGCAATTATACTACTTTGCCATGGATGCCCTTTAGTAACTCAGATGGAGGCAATTTGGCTGTTTGTGGTTGAAGTCGTATCATGGCTTGGAATGAGTGTATGTTTTGGATTATGATGCTCTTAAATAAGTTAAGTTGTTGGAGAGCCTTTCAAAGTGGGAATATTTACTAGTGATAGCATGTGATAGCAGTTAGTTATTGTCAAGCTTTGTGTTGCAGTATGTGCAAACTATTGAGGGGTCAGTTATTTTGTATATATTTTCTACTGTTAGATGTAAAGCTAATTGGAACCATTGGGATTTCTCATTGTCCTCTATTCTGTAGGCCATATCTACAATGTCTGTTTTCTTTTTGTAAGAGTTTCTGCAACAAGAGACACATACTTGGTCTGGTATTTCAGCAGATGTGTTCTAAAACTTAGTTATTTCTTTTTTGTATGTGTTTGTTAGGAGGTTGGTGTTTGTGAGGTTTTTGCTAATGTTTTCTAAAGTTACTGAATTTTCAAAAGCAACTTCAGTTCCAAAAGTATTTTTTTTTGGATGTGCTCTATTTCTCAAAAGAGTTCTTTCGCTGCTCCTAATGTTCCATGTAGGAGAATGGTATTTAAATGTTGCAGGACATTTTGCATAGTATAGTCTAAGCACATGATTCTGTATAGTGGAATGGTGTGTTGCTAACATTTTGGTGTGGTGCAAGGTGATTTTGCAAGCAGTTCCTAAAATGCAGGCTAATGAATGTCCTCGAAGTCCAGTGAGGCTGTGCACATGACAAGAGTCCATGGTTTGTAAAGTTTTCATTTTACTTTTGCCTTTTAGTTTGACATGGTGATTGAGGATTTTTCATAAACATTTAATGGAGAGTTGCCGTACATTACACATTGAGCTGCATGCCCATTTGTACACTGGACGGATTGTTTGGGCGAAGGGAACAATCTATAGGGGTTTCTTGTGCCATAATGGTGTCTCCTACCATTTCATACCCTCAGCCATTACTGTCAATGGCAATTGTTTTTTGTTCTGTTCTTGTTTATAAACCTCTTCAATTAAATATGGTTCTGTGCTGCGTGTGTGAATCCATTCATCTTCACAGAAGGTTGAAAAGTTATTTATATTGACATTGTGCATGTTTAGAAGTACTTTTTGTAATTTAGTGATTAATTTAGTTAACAGTTCCATTTTGTTTAAAGTTATTATAAACAACTTTATTTTCAGAAATGCACTGTCAATAGAGCTTCAAGGATTAGTCTTCTGCAGTACTTTAAAGGTAGAGCATGACTTTTCAGCTGTTTTATAAGATTATGTAGAACTCAATGGTGTAAAGACTTTTGTAAAATACATTTTTGGGATTGCTTTACTGTGGCTATGTTAACATTGGTAGATATAGTGTGAGGATCCTTAGTAGGTCTGCTTTTGTTTGGACATCTTTTTTCACTTTTAGTTTTTGGAAGAGGGGCCTTACCTTTTTTAGGGGTAGCTAGTTTTGGTTTGTTGAGTGAGGTTACTAGCTCTTTTGTTTAATGTTTTCTATACCTTGGGCCTCACAACGGGTCCAGCGGTAACCCTGGTCCCGATTCCCATAGACTCCTATGGCACTATATTGGAGTAGGGACAAGGAAGCACCGGCACCGTACCTAATGGCGCCAGTGATTCCTTTAAGGGTTTGCCTACCGTGACCGCTGCGCCCGGGAGGGTTAGACCTGTTGGCTCAGTGGCCAAGGCAGGCAAAAACATAGTTTGCCAGTCCGGAAACAAGGGTGCCAGTGAGCTTACCAGCACCCTTGTTTCCAGACTGGCTACATTGTAATGAGAAAGAAAAAATCCAGAGGCCCAAGCACTGTGAATTAATAAGTTAAAGAAAAAGTTAATATCAACCTATAATAGCACACAAGTTAGGATCAATATTTATTTTACATCCCCAAAAAACCATCACAATATGTACACTTGTCGATCACCAAAGACACAAACATCTATGTGCAGCGCAGATCACCTTTTAAACAAAAACATCAGTGTTAAGTTACAGAAAGCAAAAACACCTGTGTGCAGTTACACTAAATAAAAACCTACATTAACCCATTGGACACCACGTGCCAATGTTTCGCCCTATTCAGCTTTTACAAAGTTATCCAACGTTTACATATTAGCTCCAAAACTTGCATAACTTGCATATGTTCTAAACTAGAAGGGGGGAAACTTATCAATCCACAGCGCTTGGGCCTTTTCTTTATATTAGTGTTTGATAGTCTGGGTTAAGTGTCCCTTTAACCAGATCCTGCAGCTAAAGTGGATGTAATAGACTTGGATCATGAGTGTTTGGATTTAAATTGATTAGGAGTGTGCGTTGTCCCTGTACTCAACACGTACCTTAATTAATTACATTGTACTGAGGCCCATTGTTTTAGAGGTGGATGTCTATATGGCTTGTTTTTATTCTTATCTGCTCTATTTTTTCTTTATTTTCTACTAAGTTGCTTTTTAGTAGGCATTTTTTGTGTCTGTTGAAAAAAAGAAAGTTTGGGTTTGAAAGTTGTGGAATGTATATGCATGTGTTGTGCATGGGTGTGTGGGTGTGATTGTAGAGATACATAGAGGGCTGCTTGATTGTGATGTGGCATAATAGGTGTTGTTGGGAAGGTTGAAAGACTGCAGAGGTGTGATGGGCTTGAGTTAGTGATGAAGGGAATGGTGGTGTGATTGAATATGTAGGAACATCATGATGTTTTGAGGAAAGTAGTGGGTGTTGTAATGGCGGTGGTTAAATGGGAATAGAAAGATTGTGAATGATGCAATATAATGAGTTAGAGTGAAACAAATGTTGATTTGAAAAGAATACTCTGGGCTAATATATAGTGGAAGTATATTATTACAATTACAGAAATTTACATTTACATTTTTGTACATACTTTGTAGGATGTGAAGGGTATTCTTATTTCGGCAGCTGTTTTTGGCAATCTTCTTCTTTTCTGTAGTTGTAAAAGAAAGTTAATGGGTGTATGTGGTATTGATAAAGTATTAAAATAGTTCATTAAGTTGTGTCATCAGTAGTGTACTAAAGTGTGTTAACTATGTTGTTAGAAACATTGGAGTGCTACTAGTTGTCTTTCGCAGCTTGGAAGTAACAGGGCAAACATGGGTGCGAGGAAAAGGTGCATATCCAGGTTATTTTTCTGCTGCTGATTTTAATAAAAGAAGTGCTCTGTTTGTGGTGTATTTTTTTGTATTGTGTTGCAGTGTTTTTAAAGAGTAGGGAAGTTTGGTCTAGTTGTAATTCAATGGTGGATTGTTGTTGCAGTAGTGCTTGATGTCTTATAGTAGATTTTGGGAAAGAATAATATTTTATTTGTAAGGTGAAGTGTTGAACATGTATAATTTGGTGGGATACAGATGTGTGTGAGCATGAGAATCATGGCAGTGTAAGGGATGTAATGAGTGAGGTTGGAAAGTGTGACATTAATATTGAATGAAAAATGGAAAATGCTCACTATTTAAAAATGCCTCTGTTTTTTGAGTATTTTCATGAAAGTTAAGAAATGCATATGAGCATTTATGGGACCTCTGTGTGTAACTCCTTTGTAAAAGAAAACAAAATCAGATGGTTTGTCTAAGTTTAATATGTTGGCAGTGCATCCATACATGCTAACACAATCCATTCAAATCTGTAGGTGCTTATGTAGTCCTGTTTTTTTGTTTGTGTTCTGCGACTGCATAGTTTAACTTTTCACATTATAAAACTTGAACTACAAGTTTCGGATTGCAGAGAAAAAAACAGGACTGGATAAGCAGATACAGATTGGAATGGGTTATGTTAGCAAGTATGCATGTACTGCCAACATATTAAGCAACTACATACCAAGGGCCACCTAAAAATGTCGCAGAAATGTTTTGCATCTGCTATTTCTTTCTGTTTGGAAAGCGTTAAGCACAGTGATGCTATAATTGCACATATGTATTGTTTAACTTTCATCAAAATGCTCCTAAAAAGAAACATTTTTAAACACACAGCATTTTATATTGTGTATGTGATTTAAATGTTACACTTTTGAATACTCCATTCCACTCCTGTTTTTTCATTGCATTCTGGGACGTGGAATTACAAGTCACAAAATGCATAGAAAAAAATGAAGACTTTATAAGCACCTAGTGCCACTAAATAATGTTCTATGAATGTTTTGCATCTGCTTTTTCTTTCTGTTTGAAAAAGGTTACCCACAGTGCTGCTATAAATGAACATTTGAATGTCAAATTGCTTTAAAAGTAACATGTTTAAATGCACAGCATTGTAAGTATGTGCTGCTTGATGTGAGCAGGTGCTGAATGCTGCAATTCATGGATTTTGCTTGAGTGGTTAAACAAGAGAAAATGCTTACTGAGAAGCTTATTACAGTGTAAGCAGCAGGAACCCTGCATATATATATTTGTAAAATAGTTGATGAAAATAATTTAAAAAATATAAGCATATCTGTAGTATTTATTGCTAGGTGCAGTAGTTGAATCTGTAACTAGAAGTCTTGGAGCATTTCACAGTAGTTTTTGATGCAGATGGCTGTGATTTACAGGTGATATGTACTCTCAGAGTTCAAGTGTACATCTGAAGTGTTGAACTAAGATGACAGGGTTAGTTTTAGAGTTTTTGGATGTGATTGGTGGATGGATGTGTGACTGTTTGAAAACATCCAATGAGGGAGCGTTAAAACATGAAAGTGGAAAGGGTAGAAGGGCTGCCCCTGTGCTAGGATGTCCATGGACACTGTGGTAGTCTGTGGACGGCACATGCCACATCCGGTTCTTTTAAGGATGTCTGGCATGGAAAGGGGACTGTGGGGATTAGCTAAAGAGGTGTTCTGGTTGTGGTTTACAGTAAGTGATGAAGTGAGGGTAGCATGTGTTTTGGCTGTTGTGTGTAGGGAAGATGTATGTGGCGACTGGTATGAACAATCTCACAGTGTGGACATTGGGAGAATGTTGTATGAATAATTTGAAAAGGTACATTGAGTTGTGTGGCATCTCTTGTACGATTGGAGAAAGTGAAGGTTTTGGTGGTAGACAATGTCTGGGCAAAACTGGGTCAGTTTACCATAATTTTGTAAGACTATGGCTCACTTTCAATATCCAGAAATTATTGTTGTGCATTGTGAAGGAAATAGTTTGGGCTACATTACTCCACTATCTTTACAGGTTGCATTAAAGGATCTGTAGCAAGGTTAATTTTTTCACAAATACAAGTATGGAGATGTCAAATGTGTTTTGTGCACAAATAGAAGCAGGCAAGCACCATGCAAATACAGGTGTATGTGCTCTTTTGAATGGTGTAGGCATCTTCTGAAAATGAAAACATCAAGTTGGATGGTGCAAACAATATTCTGCGTGATGGAGGCAATTTTATTAATTTTGGGAATCAGATGTTTCTTGTAAATATTCAAAACGCACTGATAAAGTTTATGTGAAAAAGATGTGCAGTGCATATGAAAGCAAGTGTAAGTAGTTTTAGGAAATACAAATCAGAAAAGCAAAACAAAATTAAAAACTAAAAAAAACAAAACAGCTCTTTTAATCAACACCACTGTACAATAAAGTGTTTAAATTAAGATTAATCCACCCCACCCTCTTTACCGGATGCTCTGTCAGTGGACACCATGAGTGGCAATGCCACATCTGGGTCTTTTTGGGATGCCTGGCATAGAAAGGGGACTGCAGAGTCCAAAAATAGTCATGGATGTCCGTGGACACCGGGGAATCAGCCAATCAGGTTTCCTGGGTGTGGTGTTCAGGAAGACTGGGTAGCAAGAGTTATCTTTGTAGTGTGCAGTGAAGATAGCTATGGCTATGCCTTTGAGGAAGCAAACTGTCCGGTTGTGGGAGACAAGTGGATCCCTTGGAGCCATTGGTTGACGGTGTATTGTGAGCACTGTGGATTGTCTGAAAATCCTGGATTCATTACATTTAGGGGCCGATTCATAGAATTCAGCGCACAAGTGGCGCACGCGGCTGGCGCACAGTGTGCGCGTGCGAATCCCTGCGCCAGCCGCGTGCGCTAAAATCCATTTCCGCGCACAGCGTATTCATGGATTCCAGCCACCAAAACCAGCCGTGGCGCACAGTTGCGCAGCGACCCTGCAGCAGCGCCAGTTACGCCTCCAAGAACGCCTCTCGCGCAGGGAAAAGCCATCAAAATCCCCAACCCAGCGCAAAGGGCAGCAGCAAACGCAGAGCTGGGAGCGTGTATTCCAGGGGTGTGCGGGTGTTTCCATACGCGACTGGGCTGGGTACGAAAGTCTACACGCGATTGGCCTGGGTACGTGGATTTCAGGGGTGCGCGAGAAAGACTACACGCGATTGGCCTGGGTACGTGGATTTCAGGGGTGCGCGAGAAAGTCTACACGCGATTGGCCTGGGTACGTGGATTTCAGGGGTGCGCGAGAAAGTCTACACGCGATTGGCCTGGGTACGTGGATTTCAGGGGTGCGCGAGAAAGACTACACGCGATTAGCCTGGGTACGTGGATTTCAGGGGTGCGTGAGAAAGTCTACACGCGATTGGCCTGGGTACGTGGATTTCAGGGGTGCGCGAGAAAGTCTACACGCGATTGGCCTGGGTACGTGGATTTCAGGGGTGCGCGAGAAAGTCTACACGCGATTGGCCTGGGTACGTGGATTTCAGGGTGCGCGAGAAAGTCTACACGCGATTGGCCTGGGTACGTGGATTTCAGGGGTGCGCGAGAAAGTCTACACGCGATTGGCCTAGGTACGTGGATTTCAGGGGTGCGCGAGAAAGTCTACACGCGATTGGCCTGGGTACGTGGATTTCAGGGGTGCGCGGGTGGTGGGTGTGCGGGAAGTTCAAGACGTGAATTGGCAGTGTGGGTCCTCCCAGGTCTCCCCTCTACCCCCTCCACGACCTCTGCAGGCATCCCACACCACAGGGGACTACCCTGCACCCCATGTCATGTCCCACAGGCAGCCCATCCACCATGGCCATGCCCCCCAGCCAAGCCACATGTCCCCTTGCACCCCCACCCCCCAGCACTGTGGGGCACCTGCCAGCAGGCCCCCACCCATGTCCAACTCCTGTTCCCCACCACCCCCACCCCCGAGCACTGTGGGGCACCCTCCACCAGGCCCCCACCCATGTCTCCCAGCACCCCCACCCCCCAGCCACGAGGGGCACCCTCCACCAGGCCCCCACCCATGTCTCCCACCACCCCCACCCCCCAGCCACCAGGGGCACCCTCCACCAGGCCCCCACCCATGTCTCCCAGCACCCCCACCCCCCAGCCACCAGGGGCAGCCTCCACCAGGCCCCCACCCATGTCTCCCAGCACCCCCACCCCCCAGCCACCAGGGGCAGCCTCCACCAGGCCCCCACCCATGTCCGACTCATGTCTCCCAGCACCCCCACCCCCCCAGCCACCAGGGGCAGCCTCCACCAGGCCCCCACCCATGTCTCCCAGCACCCCCACCCCCCAGCCACCAGGGGCACCCTCCACCAGGCCCCCACCCATGTCTCCCAGCACCCCCACCCCCCAGCCACCAGGGGCACCCTCCACCAGGCCCCCACCCATGTCTCCCAGCACCCCCACCCCCCAGCCACCAGGGGCAGCCTCCACCAGGCCCCCACCCATGTCTCCCAGCACCCCCACCCCCCAGCCACCAGGGGCAGCCTCCACCAGGCCCCCACCCATGTCTCCCAGCACCCCCACCCCCCAGCCACCAGGGGCAGCCTCCACCAGGCCCCCACCCATGTCCGACTCATGTCTCCCAGCACCCCCACCCCTCCAGCCACCAGGGGCAGCCTCCACCAGGCCCCCACCCATGTCTCCCAGCACCCCCACCCACCAGCCACCAGGGGCAGCCTCCACCAGGCCCCCACCCATGTCTCCCAGCACCCCCACCCCCCAGCCACCAGGGGCAGCCTCCACCAGGCCCCCACCCATGTCTCCCACCACCCCCACCCCCCAGCCACCAGGGGCAGCCTCCACCAGGCCCCCACCCATGTCCGACTCATGTCTCCCAGCACCCCCACCCCCCCAGCCACCAGGGGCAGCCTCCACCAGGCCCCCACCCATGTCTCCCAGCACCCCCACCCCCCAGCCACCAGGGGCACCCTCCACCAGGCCCCCACCCATGTCTCCCACCACCCCCACCCCCCAGCCACCAGGGGCACCCTCCACCAGGCCCCCACCCATGTCTCCCAGCACCCCCACCCCCCAGCCACCAGGGGCAGCCTCCAACAGGCCCCCACCCATGTCTCCCAGCACCCCCACCCCCCAGCCACCAGGGGCACCCTCCACCAGGCCCCCACCCATGTCCGACTCATGTCTCCCAGCACCCCCACCCCCCCAGCCACCAGGGGCAGCCTCCACCAGGCCCCCACCCATGTCTCCCAGCACCCCCACCCCCCAGCCACCAGGGGCACCCTCCACCAGGCCCCCACCCATGTCTCCCAGCACCCCCACCCCCCAGTCACCAGGGGCACCCTCCACCAGGCCCCCACCCATGTCTCCCAGCACCCCCACCCACCAGCCACCAGGGGCAGCCTCCACCAGGCCCCCACCCATGTCTCCCAGCACCCCCACCCCCCAGCCACCAGGGGCAGCCTCCACCAGGCCCCCACCCATTTCCGACTCATGTCTCCCAGCACCCCCACCCCCCCAGCCACCAGGGGCAGCCTCCACCAGGCCCCCACTCATGTCTCCCAGCACCCCCACCCACCAGCCACCAGGGGCAGCCTCCACCAGGCCCCCACCCATGTCTCCCAGCACCCCCACCCCCCAGCCACCAGGGGCAGCCTCCACCAGGCCCCCACCCATGTCTCCCACCACCCCCACCCCCCAGCCACCAGGGGCACCCTCCACCAGGCCCCCACCCATGTCCGACTCATGTCTCCCAGCACCCCCACCCCCCCAGCCACCAGGGGCAGCCTCCACCAGGCCCCCACCCATGTCTCCCAGCACCCCCACCACCCAGCCACCAGGGGCACCCTCCACCAGGCCCCCACCCATGTCTCCCACCACCCCCACCCCCCAGCCACCAGGGGCAGCCTCCACCAGGCCCCCACCCATGTCCGACTCATGTCTCCCAGCACCCCCACCCCCCCAGCCACCAGGGGCAGCCTCCACCAGGCCCCCACCCATGTCTCCCAGCACCCCCACCCCCCAGCCACCAGGGGCACCCTCCACCAGGCCCCCACCCATGTCTCCCACCACCCCCACCCCCCAGCCACCAGGGGCACCCTCCACCAGGCCCCCACCCATGTCTCCCAGCACCCCCACCCCCCAGCCACCAGGGGCAGCCTCCAACAGGCCCCCACCCATGTCTCCCAGCACCCCCACCCCCCAGCCACCAGGGGCACCCTCCACCAGGCCCCCACCCATGTCCGACTCATGTCTCCCAGCACCCCCACCCCCCCCAGCCACCAGGGGCAGCCTCCACCAGGCCCCCACCCATGTCTCCCAGCACCCCCACCCCCCAGCCACCAGGGGCACCCTCCACCAGGCCCCCACCCATGTCTCCCAGCACCCCCACCCCCCAGCCACCAGGGGCACCCTCCACCAGGCCCCCACCCATGTCTCCCAGCACCCCCACCCACCAGCCACCAGGGGCAGCCTCCACCAGGCCCCCACCCATGTCTCCCAGCACCCCCACCCCCCAGCCACCAGGGGCAGCCTCCACCAGGCCCCCACCCATTTCCGACTCATGTCTCCCAGCACCCCCACCCCCCCAGCCACCAGGGGCAGCCTCCACCAGGCCCCCACCCATGTCTCCCAGCACCCCCACCCACCAGCCACCAGGGGCAGCCTCCACCAGGCCCCCACCCATGTCTCCCAGCACCCCCACCCCCCAGCCACCAGGGGCAGCCTCCATCAGTCCCCCACCCATGTCTCCCACCACCCCCACCCCCCAGCCACCAGGGGCACCCTCCACCAGGCCCCCACCCATGTCCGACTCATGTCTCCCAGCACCCCCACCCCCCCAGCCACCAGGGGCAGCCTCCACCAGGCCCCCACCCATGTCTCCCAGCACCCCCACCACCCAGCCACCAGGGGCACCCTCCACCAGGCCCCCACCCATGTCCAGGAACAGAGACTTCCATGCTGTCATGTGTGCAATCTGCACAGGGCTCCCCATGTCACATTCAAACACATGCAACAACCATGCGGTTCACACATTACAGGTCGCACATGCATTACCATGATGTCCCTGCACACATACATGCGTACATGGCCTATGTCACACATGCAGGCAAGTATCAGACAACCAGCACACTGCAACATGCCCTGTCTCACACAGCAATGCTTGGCCACTTACCGCTCAACTCCAGACGGGTCTCCCTCTCAAGGACCTGGCTGTGGAGCGCTGGGTGTGCGCGTTCCAGGACCCTCAACTGGATGGAACTCATGCGGCCCCGGCCCCCCTCCACAAGGCGCCGGGCCTTCATGAGGGTCCTGGACCTCATGTCCTCCCAGCGCTTCTTGACCTTCTGGATGGTGCGGGTTGCCACCCCCTCCGCGTCCTCTCCCGTCCTTCCCTGTTGGCGCGGGACGATCCGAAGAGGGCATCATACTGCCCCAGGACATGCTCCACCAGGACACCAACTTCGGTGGCAGTGAAGCTGGTGCCCCTCTGCCCCTCTGGCCGGGGGTTGCCACTGGTGTCAGATGTGGATGTGCTCGACATGGCAACCCCAGGGGCAGGAGTGGGTGACCAACTGGGTCCTGGGGCTGGGCTGTGGAGCGATGTCATTTGAGTCGGGACTCTTCTGTACCAGCAGGGGTGGACACAGCAACTGGACCCCTGCAGATGGCTGATGTGCAGGCACCAAATGGCAGGGCACGGTGGCAGCAGGCAGGCAGGCAGGCAGGCAGGCAGCAGCAGATGGCATGTGGGAGGCTGCTTGGGGCACTGGGGGCCAGTGAATTGGCCTTCTGGGCAGGAGCGTGGTCTTCCGTGTGTTTTCGCGTGGCCAGCTTCATACGGAGTGATTAGGCACGTGAAAAATCTGCACGCTGCGTGTAATGCGCGTAAGCGCGCGTGAAAAACTGCACGTCCGCGTGTAATAGGAGGAAAGGGCCCATGCATAAGCGTGCGCGCATGAAAAACTGCACGTCCGCGTGTAATGCGCGTAATCAAACGTGAAAAAGTGCACGTCCGCATGTGACGTGACGCGCGCGTGCGTTTCCCTCAGCACGGGTTAAAGGTGAGCGGGCCCAGCAGTTCGCTGTACGTGCTTTTCGTGGAGACCGACGTGTGTTGCTGCTTCCAGTTGTTTCGCGCGCCATCTACTTCACAGCTCTCAAGGACGTATCTCTTCTTTTGGCGGGGGTATTGGCTACGCGTGTTTTTCTGCATCGCGCTAGTCAGACGGTGAGTCGCAAACGCTCCTTTTCCCACTGCGGGTGCCCCTGTGTATCGCACCCATTTTCGATGTCATCGTAGCCTGCGTGTCCCACGCGTACGCGTTATACGTGTTACTGGGTGCCACCGCGTACTGCGGGAGGTTTAATCCACGCACGTAGGCTGCAGGGTTGCGTGCACGGTTTTACTGCAGTTTTGGGGTGCCTGAGCGTTGCGTGACCCGTCAACACATCACCGGGGTCACATACAGCCTTGCAGGTGCAGGGGGGCTGTTAACATCTTGCTTCCCACCCCCTTCACCCCAATTGCCCAGGTCAATTGTGCTGTACACCTCCCATTGGCACCACTCCATCTGTGCCAGCACTATTACATCTGTGCCATGGTAGGGAGGCTACCAAAGGTGAGGGGCGCCTCAGCTGGGCGTCCTCCTCGTGGCGGGCGTGGTCGGGGACGTGGCCGTGGTGACCAGGGAGTAGGGGGACTCCAGGGTGTCCAGGGCAGCCACAGAGGGGGAAGAGGCAGGGGTGCGCCACTTGAGCACAATGTTGTGCCATGTGTTGGTGCAGCCATGCCACCACCCCCTGTGGTTCCGGGGGATGCAGCTCCTGCATCTGGCACTGGCACCCGTATGACCCGGCAGTCCGTTTCATCGACTGCCACGGGCCCAAGTGTAGCGGAAGCTGCAGGTGCAGCTGTGGACACCGCCACCCAGGCTCAGGGTCTGCCAGCGCAGGCTGCATTGGCACTTGAAGAGCCCTTGGTAGATCTCCAACAGGCCAGGGGGGAAACCATTGGGGCAGGCCGGGCTGCTCAGACCAAGACACGTGTCCCTGGGGCAGTCATGTCATCTGCTGCCCCGAACAGCCGGGTGTTGGCAAGTGCAGGGGCAGATGCACCCAACAGCACCCCGGTTGTGAGTCTGCCAACCAGGACCGTTGCGGTCAATGACCCTGCCACAGCTGATGTTGCTGCGCAGGGTCCATTAGTGGGCACCCAGCTGCCACTGACACAAGTCAGGCCTTTGGTCATCCCTCCACCTGCCACTCCCTCGGCTCAATCCACCCAACCCACTGGCCATACTGGTCAGGGCGGCATTAGCCAGCCAGGGTCTGCGCCACAGTCCAAGAGGAGGAAGGTTGCATCTGCAGCACAGGCTGGGACCCCACACACAGCCACGACCTCCTGCACGTCGAGGAAGAAGCCTTTCTGTAAGCAGGAACTGGACTTCCTCGTGGACTACGTGCGGGGACACAGCCGTGACATGCTAGTGGGTGCCAATAGTCAGACTACGGCTGCCCAACGTGACACCCACTGGAAGCATGTGGCGGAACATGTCAGTTCATTCGGCCATGAGGTGCGCACGGCGCAGGAGTGCAAAAAGCGCTGGAATGACATCAAGCGCAGCACTAAGGCCAAGCGTGCCTCAAATTACAACTTGACTCTGGTGACTGGCGGTGGGCCTGCACCAGAGGAGGAAGAACTCACTCCGCATGAGGCTCTCGTTGCGGAGTTCATACCACCAGAATTGGTCGAAGGTGTGGGAGAGATGCTGGACTTTGATGCCCAGTCCAGTGAGTGTTGATGCGTAGTTGTTGAGGACGTGTGTGTTTCACTTGTGGGATGTGTTGTGCATGATTGCTGCTACATGTGACGTGTACATGGTTCTGATGTGTAAGTAATGCAATGCCACCGTCATGCATGTCTCCTCTGCCTGCATGCGGGACTCCATGTGGCCATGCTCCCTTGCCCCTCCTCCGCCACTCTGCACCCCAGTTCCACCTTTGCACTGGTCTGCTACATTCTTGCCAATGTGTAGTTTCATGTTCATGTGTCCTGTGTAGATGCTAACTTC
Organism: Ambystoma mexicanum; assembly: GCF_040938575.1. Taxonomy (NCBI): domain Eukaryota; kingdom Metazoa; phylum Chordata; class Amphibia; order Caudata; family Ambystomatidae; genus Ambystoma; species Ambystoma mexicanum. Next base: position 1,550,601,299 of record NC_090929.1, read on the forward strand.
CAGCTTAGAAAGTGCCAGACATATGCCGTGTGGTACAGCCTTAGTACTCGATGCAGGGCATCCCACTTGTACTGTGCATGGGTCAGATGTCCCGCAGGGACATGAGTGCCCATTCATGCTCCATGTGCATTGCACGCATGCCCCTATGTGTCCTTGACTGGATGATCACTGTAATATGAGTCCTTGGTTACATACATTGCCTGCCATATTATCGGCCTCCCCATGTCAACTGTGGCTCAGTCCTGCGTTGCACACATGTTTAGGCTCTGACAATCTGTGTGGCTCACAGGCCTCAGCCTGTTCAATGGCCAATGACTCTGTCCAACTCTTGTCGTGTCTTCTTCACACGTGGCAGGCCTCCGGATCTTCCATCATGTGTCCTGCCCACTGTCCCAGCATCATTTGCAGTGTTGTAATTTCAATCACATTAAGCTGTTGATGCCAGTCAACACTGCTTGTCAATACACAGGTGTATGGTCAGCCTTTTGATACCATGCTAGGCATCCCTGCTTTGGTACTGGGGTGGAGGGGTGCTTGCCTTCTAGACATGGTACACATTGAATACACAATGCACGTGATGTCTGATTTTGACATTGCACTGCCTTCACATTTCCTGGCACACACCATGGAGTGCTTGTACATGTAGGTAGTGAGTGGCGTACACATTTTCTGCACTGCATAGACCCACTTCCATGCAAACTGCCACCTTTCAACAGGTCTGATCACAGAAGCTATTCTAAGTAGACCCAGCATGCATGCAAGGTCATATGTTGTGTGTCACATGTCTGCCGGATGCCTTTGCTGTCGGTGTGTGTGTGTGTGTGTTGTGTGCTTCTGACATGTGTACTGACCTTTTCCTCTCTATTTTTCAGGTGATGACGCAATGGATGCAGAGGATGGTGTTGTCATGCCAGACACAGGGTTGGTAAGACCACATCAACCCGGCACTAGTGGGGGTCGTGGGGTGGTAGGCCACGAAAACCCCCAAGTGCTGCAGTCCATCCTGTCTCTGGCTGCCTATGAGTCCAGCCTTGATGACGACTCTGACGTCCATGTTGAGTTGGATGAGCATCAAGTCCATGTGTCAGGGGTGAGTGATTCTGATGTGGACACTCCTCTGTCTGTGACCCCTGCACTGAGGGATCAGACAGTCTTGGTTCCTCCGCCCGTGGTGGATCGGGACGCAGGGTCACCCTCCACACCAGTCACTGATGTGCCTGGGACATCACGTCGACGGGGGCATGTAGTCGTGCAGCCGCAGGCGGTGTCAACACAGCGAGGACCCCCGGTCCTTGGGTCCCGCAGGGGTCAAGCCCGGCAACGCGGTCGCCGCGCGCAACCGCTGTATACTGAGTGGGAGCAAGACATGACTGCCAATTCAGAACGGCAGGGGGCAGCAATGGAGAACATCGCTGACAGCATGGAGCGTGTGGCCCGATCTGTGCTCCCCCCTGCTAGGCAGGTGCTTCTCCAGCAGCAGGCGGCACAGTCCACGGCCCGCTCACTCAGGCTGGGCATGGCGGCCTCAGACAGGGCACGCCAGGCAGAAATGTCGTCTCTGCGTCAAGCAATTGCTGCTCACGCAGAGGCGCACATGGATGCCCTGAGGGAGGAGTATGCCTCCCTTAGATCCACTATGGGTGTCCTTATGATGTCCCAGAGGCAGCGGGCAGAGGAGAGGTTTGCACAGCTTGAGCGCACCATCTCGGCTGAGCTACAGGCTTGCCGGGAGGTGCAGCGGTTGTCCAGCCAGGCCTTGCAGGAGGAACTCCGTGTTACACGTGCTACCTTGCAAGAGGAAGCACGTGTATCACGTGAGGTCCTGCATGCAGACCTATGTAACATCGCCACACAGAACCAGGCTCACCTGTCCGGCAGACTTGCTGCCGACGAGGGGCAAGCTGCGGCTAGGCGTGGCCAGGCTACTGTGCCACGTCCTCCTTACCAGGATGAGCCAGACTCGGACGACCATCTATCTCCCACATAGGTCGTGCTGTGAAGGCGTTGAGCCCATGGAGGTATTTTTTTTTGGCTCAGCATCATCGCATGTGGATGTTGAGCAGCACCCTGTACCTCCCCCCTCCTGGGTGCCTCCCCTCCCCCCCGGGTCGTATGTGGCCATTTTTGATTTTTCTTTTAGTTTAGTTAGTTAAGTTTCTGTTTGATAGTTAGTTTAAATAGGTAATGTAGGTTTTCCATAGTTAGTGTAATTAGTTAATAGTTGAGTTAGTTTAAAATGTGTAGTCTATTGTGCTTACATGTGACAGTGCGGTGCCTTGTGGTTTTTGAAGGCATCCACTGTCTGTTCCAGCTGGGCCCTTCATGGTTGTCTTGTGTATGTGTTTGCTGCTTGGGTTCCTTGACTCACATATGCCACTCCTGCCTCCCTTATCCATGGGCTCGCAAGGATGGTTCGGTGTAACAGAATTTTACACAAGGGCTTTGGACTGTCATATCTGTGGCATGTCTGGTGCTTTTTGACTTGTGTTGACACCCCTAGTGGGGATGATTTAGGTGTAATTGTCCACTGTTCAGCTTTTGCTAGATGGGGCGTGTCATGATTAATGTGGACATTGATTGCTATGCATTGTGTATTATGTTTCATATCTTTCCTGTACACGTGCTTGTTGCAAATCATGCTGTAGATAGTGTTCCACACTTTGGAGGTGAAAGACGGACTGATGGTGTGATTTGTGATGTGACTCTCTGACATGGTCAAGTAATGAGATGCCTGATGAGACACACACAGATCACTTTGATGCATTAATCATTTGTTTCATGCACTTTCTGCAGGGGGATGAGGCACCAGAGCACCTTTGCCAGCAGACATGGCCCATTGGACGACGTAATTCCTGACCCGTTTGTTGGTGCCCACATGCACATGTGTGCACAAGCAGAGCCACAGTGATTGCAGACCCACATCCTAGAACTGCTGACATGTTCCAAGGAACTCCAGGCAAGGTGAGCAGCACAAGGGGGCCACGAGACAGCAAAGCTTGCACCAGGCGAGTTGCACGTGCAGGCTTAGTCACAGCACTGAGGGTGAGCTTAGACAAATATTGGTGTTGAAGCACACAATGCAGCTCAGATGTGTTTGTGGACTGATGGCTGTTGATAGTAGGGTTGTCTGGGACACATGCGGGGGCAGTGGCACATACCCTGCGGTACACCAAGGTTCATTGAGGCACTTGTATCAACCATGTAGCCTTCCAAGACATGGAAAGGGGCAGCTCACAGGGACATACAGCAAGGGACATACTCGGGTGCAGTGCATGTCTATTCCACGTACTTCATGATAAATGCACTGGCAACTTTGTTTTGGTCATGGTGGTACGCAACTTGCTCTGTAGTCATGGCTTGCCATATGGGTCTGTCTGCTTACCCAGGGAACATTGCATGTTGTGTGAATTGTGACACATTGGTGTTCCATTTGCCACGCACCCACCAGCGGCTGACTTACTGCATTGACTGTGAATGACCCGTCACAGGGGTGATGTTATATATGGGTACGAAGCATGGAGCACAGATTGTCTGTTTGTAGAGTTGTATGTTGTTATGGGGCATGTTTTGTGTTGTGTTTTTGTGTAATTGGCACGTACAGGTTGCTGACTGTGTCTCTCTTTGCAGCATTGCAGTGCTCCTGTAACCGGACCTGAGAGTGCGCAGGCAGGAGGCCAGCACTCAAAACCAGAGCTAAGTGTCTTGTTGTATTTTCTTACAAACTGCCCTGCATAGGCTTGCTGGGGAGTGTACTGATGCATGGATGTATGTGTGGTCCTATTTGGTATGTTTTTTACCCTAATCACCCGTGATCCTATGCAATTTTGAAACCTGTACCCTCTACCCGGTGTTCCTGCTTCCCATGCCTATCCAAGCAATGTTCCCTGACCCTCTTTCCCCACTGGGGTTGCGGATGCCTGTGTAAGCCCCGAACTTGCAGGCGCCAAAACCCTAGAGGGGGTGGTTGGTTCGTACCACTCCTGAGCCTGGACTTCAGAAGGCCATGACAATGATGTCCAAGTTTGTTTGGATTGTGCATGTGTTCATGCAGGTTGTACATTTTCGTGCATTCCCTGGTTTCATGTTTCATTCCTACTCCCCTCACCTGCCACGCATTCCAGTCATCCAGTGTGTCTACACCTGTCCCGACTGCATATCCCTGAACCTCATTCCCCACCAGGATCTCAGGGGCCTGTGTGAGTTTGACCTTGCAGGCCCCCGGGACATGGTGTGGGTGGTTGTTTCATGAGACTCCGGCGCCTGTACAGGGGACCCGTGACAGTACACATCCATTCATGGTGCATCATCCTATGTCATGTACCACACATGTCTCACATCCTGTCGTGACATTGTTTTGCTGTGCTACCTTGGTTGTTGCATCATTGTGGTAGTACTTGGCCTTTGAGACGTACTGCTACGTCAAGTCATCTACTGGAGGGTGTTTGGGTTCCTTTTCATGCCTTGGATTATGTGATTTTGGAAATGAGTGTGGATTCTGAGGGTTCAGGCATCTCTTTACACACATGGTGGGAGATGGACACGAAGGGTAAAGGTGATCCTGTGGCCAGGTGGGAATGAGGGTTGGAGGCTCCATGACCCAGGTGCAGTTGTTCAGTGGGCATGGTCATTTGCGAGGGGGGGGGTTGTTGTTGATAGTTGCGTTGCCCTGCAGTGTGATGGGAACTCTGACATTGTAACGTTGTTGTCCTATGTACATGTTGTGTTCTGCTGATCAATGCCTGTTCATGTGTTGTGTTTTCCTTTCAGGTGCGAGGGGATAGTAGTGGTTTGACATGCTGGGGTGTACACATGGTGGATGTTCACATGTGATGTGTAGGGAACACTGATGGTTACTTGAGTGCACATGCATATGTGGAGTGCATGTCCTTGCAGAACCACACACTTGCACTCGGATGCACTCCATGTACTCCCCCCCCTTGCATATCCACGTGTACACTGTTTGCCTTCTGTTGCCCACTGTGTCCCGGCAGCACATGTTCTGTGACCGGTTATGGTTCCAGTACATGCCTAATTTGATGTTTGATGTAGTCTGTCACTTAGATGTGATGCTCAGGGTGTGCATCACACGCAATGGCTGTTCACTGTGCTGTGCGCTGAGCAGTGTGATGCAGGAGTAGGACACTGCACACATGAGCTGCAGTGTTGATTTTGCAATGCATAATGTGCATATTGACAGGCATTCATTGTGATGTTACGTCTACGACTGTTGTAATGCATTTCGAATCGACGTATTTTGGGTGGGACTTTTTGTTGGTCTGTCATTTCATCGGATTCCGGGTCAGGCATCATTGTCCGATGCCACTGTTTAGGACATGGCAATGTGTACCTTATCGTTACTGGGTCGGTGTATGGGTATTGCTTGCCATGTCATGTTGATGTTTGGGAGGGTTTGACTGACATGACAGTGATGGCCATGGCCTGTTTTGCAGGTGTGTGTGATGCACACCTTGCATGTCCAGGTCATCCGCTTCTCAGAGCAACTAGCTGGGGGTAGGTTTCTCTCCGCAGCAGGGCCCTCCCCCTCGAACAGACTTCCTGCCTGACTTGAACTTGAGGGGAACCATCTCCAGTTCTGGAAGCACCTCAAGACCTTCCTCTTTGCTTCTGCTTACTCTCTGCCTCTCCCTTGCAGAATTCTTCACTGGAACTGCACAGGAGCTGCAACTGGGACACTCTCACCAACCTCGGTCCCTGGGCCAGCCACTGTCCACTTGCACTGCCACCCTGGCAACCCCTGCACTGCGGGACTGTCTCTCTATCCCTACCGCCCTCCCTTCACAGCACTTGTCTGCACTTACCTTTGCAGTTGCCACCAGGCGACCTATGTATTATTCTTTTGGCCTACTTCCCCTGTACTGGACTCCCCCCCACCCTTCCCCTTGCACTTTTCCCTTCCCCCTACCCCTGCACTTGCACAATCTCAATGACACCTGGCCTAGTAGTACCGTTCTCTGTGTTCCCTTGTTCCCCCCCCACTGCCTCATTGTGCCTTTGAATACTTGTGTATGGCTCATGTCATGTCACATGTCATATGTGTGCATTTTGGTTGCACAGGATAGCTTGTGTTTAAGTAGCTAGGGATGCAGACGATGTGGCACTTCCATGGCAACTATCTCAGGGTGGTAGGGTTGTGACAGTTGACTGTCACTTTGTCATCATCGATTGTCACCTGGTATGTGCCAGGCCTGTGTGCACTCCGCAGGGGTGGGAGTTTAGGTGAAAAATGTGGCCACAAGCTGGGTCCGGGCTACCTCGCCACGTGCCCTCTCCCCTCCCATGGGCAGCGCCTGTGCCTGTGGTTGGGGATGTGGGGGCACCACCATGTCCACCGGGACACCCTGCCGTGTTGCAACATTGTGCAGGACACATGCTGCCACAATAATCCTGCACACAACTGGTGGTGCATAGAGTAGTTGCCCACCAGAGCGGTCAAGGGAGCGGAAACGTGACTTGAGCACTCCGAATGTGCGCTCCACTATGGCCCTGGTTGCAATATGGGCAGCGTTGTATCTTACCTGGGGTGGTGTGGTGGGGTTCCGGATTGGCGTCATCATGTGGTTGCTCAGAGGGTAGGCACTGTCCCCTGGGGAGGTGATAATTGTTGAGATTATTAGGGTTGGTATATTTGTCTGTGTGTGACTTGCATGCATGTGCAAGGGCATTTGTACTCACCTAGGAGCCATGTGTCGCCATGCTGCCCAGCTTCCAGGGCCCGGCTCAGGGCGGACATTCTGTATATGAAACTGTCATGGGTGGAGCCAGGGTAGTTTGCATAGACAGAGGTGATGATTCCCTTTGCATCGCATACCACCTGTACATTGATGGAATGCCAGTGCTTGCGGTTTCGGTAGATGTGCTCAGTGGCCCTAGGTGGACGTAGGGCCACATGGGTGCAATCTATGGCACCGAGCACTTTGGGGAAGTGTGCCACCCTGAAAAAATCCAGGACAACGGCCTGCCTTTCTGCGGGTGTTCTGGGCATGTATATGTGCCTGCGGACTGAGGGGCGCGTTGTCATGATTGCCAGTACCTGGTGTAGGCAGCGTGACTGCGTGGCCTGTGAGACCCCCCCCACTATGGCAGTGGTCCGCTGAAACAACCCAGTGGCCAAAAAATGCAAGACATTGAGCAGCTTCTCCAAGGGGCTCAATGCTTGGGAGCAAAGGGTGGGGGATGTGAGGTCATCTTCCCACTCCCTGACCAGGTCTAGGATGATATGGGGTGGAAACCTATACCTGCCGTAGACCTGGTCGTCAGGCATCCCAAAAAGGCTTGTCCGTGGTGCAAAAATGCGTGCCCTGGCTATTCTCCTCCTCCTGCGGTGTCCCACAATCAGTGCAGCAACAAATGGGGCATTCATCGTCGCTGTATATACGCGTTTGTTGTTTGCGCGCACTTTTATGCTGTGCGCGGGCGCGGGACGCCTCCGTGTGGGCGGACTCGTTGGTTTCCCGTATTCGGGTGTCATCGCGTGTGATCGGAGGGGCCTGGCCTGGGTACGTGTGTTTCGGGGTGCGCGGGTAGTTCCACACGCCATTGGCTTGGGTACGTGTGTTTCGGGGTGCGCGGGTAGTTCCACACGCGATTGGCCTGGGTACGTGTGTTTCGGGGTGCGCGGGTAGTTCCACACGCCATTGGCCTGGGTACGTGTGTTTCGGGGTGCGCGGGTACTTCCACACGCCATTGGCCTGGGTACGTGTGTTCCGGGGTCCCGTGAACTTTCACACGCGATTGGTTGGAATCCACGTGTGTACTGTCATCACGTGCAATGAGGGATACTCCCTCGCACGTCACGTCACAGACGCGCTCACGCGCTGAGGGCCTTTGGTCCAATGAAAATGCGTATGCGTGCAGACGCGCTTACGCGCTAAGGGCCTTTCCTCGAATTACACGCTGACGTGCAGAATTTTCACGTGCCAAATCACTCCGTATCAAGCTGGCCACGCGTAAGCACACGGAAGACCACGCTCCTGCCCAGAAGGCCGAACTACTGCCCCCCAGAGCCCCGAGCACGCTCCCACCTGCCATCTGCTGCTGCCTGACTGCCTGCTGCCCACGTGCCCTGCCATTTGCTGCCTGCACATCAGCCAGGGGTGCTGTTGGTGTGACCACCCCTGCTGGAACCAAAGACTCCCGACTGGGATTCCATCGCTCCACAGCCCAGCCCCAGGACCCAGTTGCCCACCCACTCCTGCCTCTGGGGTTGTCATGTCGGGGCAAACTCCATCTGTGACCACTGACAACCCCCGGCCAGAGAGGCAGAGGGGCACCAGCTTCAGTGCCACCGAAGTTGGTGTCCTGGTGGAGCAAGTCCTGGGGCAGTATGATGCCCTCTTCGGAAGTTCCCGCGCCGACAAGGAAGGACGGACTCGGATCTGGACTGACATCGTGACTGCCATCAACGCGGAGGGGGTGGCAGTCCGCGACTTCCAACATGTCAAGAGGCGCTGGGAGGACTTCAGGTCCAGGACCCTGAACAAGGCCCGGCGCCTCTTGAAGGCAGCGGATGCCAAGGGGCGCCGGGGCCACTTGTCGGAAGAACAGATGAGGGTCCTGGAACGCATATCCCCAGCGCTCCACGTCCAGGTCCTTGAGAGGCAGACCCGTCTGGAGTCGAGCGGTGAGTGTACATGCATCCTGATTGTGAGCAGTGCGTGTGGTGATTGTTCAGTAGTATGCAGGTTGCACATCTGTTTGTATGGGGTCGAGTATGGGTGCGGGTGTACAGGGCCGTGGGGCTGACACATGCGAGGGCTGTAATGTGTGAGACATGGATGGTGCCTGTGTGTGTGGGCTTGCATGCCATATGCAGTTGTGTGGGCACACAAGTTTGTATGAATGTGTATGTGAGTAGACATGTCCGTGATGTCACGCATGTATGTTGTTTTCAGCTGCATGTATCAGCGCTGTGTACATGTGCATGTGTGTGTATTTGACAAGGGTGCAACAGTGATGCAACATGGATGCATGTGACAGCTTTAAGTGGAAGCCTGATGGGCAGATGTGACATGGATGCCCGTCTGAACACTGCGACACTTGGCAGATGTGTACACATGCATGCAAGTGTGGTGGTGTGTGTACATGTGTGGTGCACTTCCTGTGTTGCATGTGATGTCTGGCTCACCTTTGCCTGCTCATGCTGTTGTATGTGTATGGATGGTGTTGGCAGTTGCGGAATGGCTGTGGTATGGCTCGTGTGTGCGAGTTGTAATGACATGTGTGTTGGTGATCGTGATGACATGTCTGAGGTTTGCCAATGCCACTCATGTGCAACTGTCATGTGTGTATGTGTCCATTGTACAGTGCCCTGATGCGTGTGATTTGTTTCTCCCTGTCTGCAGCATCAACTGATGAAGAGGGCGGAGAAGGTGCTGTGGAGCACAGCGGCGGGGATCCCACCGCCAGCCGGAGACGCAAGGCCCGGCTCCCCTCCCATGTTGTCATCTCGTCGGGGAGTGAGGAGTCCGGTGCCGCGTCCCAGGCCGCAGCTGCCGGGGGGAGGTCCAAGAGGCGGAGGTTGCAGTTGGACTCCTCGGCAGCAGAAGGGGCAGCTGGGACCCCACAGGGCCCAACGGGGGAAGATGGCACAGAGTCATCCAGGTTGGTGGGGGGTTTGGTGGAGGAGGAGGCCGTGCAAGCACCGGAGACGGGGTCTGGGGGTGGGGATCCCACTGGTGCTAGTGGTGCAGTGCAGGACCAGGGACAGGAGGCAGCACAGGCCGCCGCGGAGGTGCCTGTGTGCAATCCTGTCCCTGATCCTGTCCCTGCATCATCTTGCACCAGCAGGGATGCCTATGTCCAGACCAGTTTTCAGGCAGGGGATGAGCTGACGTCAACTGGCCTTCCTCTGCCTGCGGACGTGGCTATCCAGGCCCGGGTTGAGCCTGTCCTGGCTGGTGTGGCGTTGCGTCAACGGGCCATGCGAGGTGACCTGCAGTCTTTTCATGAAGAGACTGCACGTCATCTCGAATGGCTCGTTGACCACGTCAGCCTGCTGGGACAGGTCACCCAGGCCGGATTCCTCCGTCTGATGGGGCTTGCCACGACCCCCTCCTCAGCTGGACCCCCTACGCGCCAGTCGTACTCTGTGCCATCTTCCCACCCATCAGTCACCTGGGTGCCCTGTGGAGCTGCCTCTGACGGTGCGGCCAGGCTGGTGGAGGAGGCATCCCTGCCACAGTCGGGAGTCGGACGTCCAGCAGGGGTGGCCACGTCAACGACTGCACCCCAGCCGGCGGAGGATGTGCAGGCAGCAGGAGGCAGTGCAGGGGCAGAGGCACAGCAGCAGCAGCACCATGGTGGGAGCCATGAAGGCTCGGGGCCTTCGACATCGGAGGGGCAGGCATCGGCCGGAGGGCAGGAGGACCCAGGACTAAAAGTGTCTTCCGTGTGGCAGCGGTTGGGCCACGCCATAGATGCGGAGCGGCAGCGGGCGGAATAGGCACGGCTCTATATGGTCAGGGCGGAGAACTCCATGCAGAGGGCCCTGAGGCGGGTCGAGTGCCTTGAGGCAATCCGCAGGGCTTTGGAGGTGGACACGTCGACGGCCCTGCGGACCCTCGGGGCCATGGAGGAGGACCGCCTCCGGGACATTGAGGAGGAGTTCGATGATGCCCTGGCCCGGCACATCCAGAAGTGAGCCATGGAACTAGCCCGCTGCCCTTGTACATAGTTATGTAGATAGTGTTAAGTTTCATTTTTGTTTTTATTTCATTTGGACCTTTTGGACATTGGCCACATTTTTGTATATAGTTTTTTTTATTAGTTAGTGTAGTTAGTTAGGTTTCCTTTATTTTGTTGGGATAATGGACCCTGGCTTCTTGCATTGTACATAGTTGTGGACTTGTACATACTTTCTTTTTTAACATTCTCCATGGATCAATGGCTTATTATTTTTATTTCACATTGGATTTTGTTTGGTGGACATTGACTTTATACTACATTACTTTGGATTTCTATATTCTTTATTTTTTTAAGTTTTGAACGGACATGCTTCTTTTCATTTTTTTCCATTCACATTTCTGTTTCTTCATTTTTGTTTCTATTCATCTTTCCTTTAATACATTATTTTTTTGTTGAACTTCAATGTGTGGTATCTCATTGTTTTCATGCATTTCATGTTATGTGTTTTGAGAATCACTGACACCCATTGGTTGTATGTGAGGGACATGTGTTTGTTTTGGAACTTGCAATTGGTGTTCTGTGATGTAATTGCAAAATATGAGTGGGTGGATGCAAAACTCGGGTGGGTGTTTTGCATTTGGGGGCTGACCATAGAGACCAGGGATCTGGACTGTGATGACATGTTGGGTGGGGAAAATGAGTTGGACATGGGTGGGGGCCTGCTGGCAAGTGCCCCACAGTGCTGGGGGGTGGGAGACATGAGTTGGACATGGGTGGGGGCCTGCTGGCAGGTGCCCCACAGTGCTGGGGGGTGGGAGACATGAGTTGGACATGGGTGGGGGCCTGCTGGCAGGTGCCCCACAGTGCTGGGGGGTGGGGGTGGTGGGAGACATGAGTTGGACATGGGTGGGGGCCTGCTGGCAGGTGCCCCACAGTGCTGGGGGGTGGGAGACATGAGTTGGACATGGGTGGGGGCCTGCTGGCAGGTGCCCCACAGTGCTGGGGGGTGGGAGACATGAGTTGGACATGGGTGGGGGCCTGCTGGCAGGTGCCCCACAGTGCTGGGGGGTGGGGGTGGTGGGGAACATGAGTTGGACATGGGTGGGGGCCTGGTGGAGGGTGCCCCTGGTGGCTGGTGGGTGGGGGTGGTGGGAGACATGAGTCGGACATGGGTGGGGGCCTGGTGGAGGCTGCCCCTGGTGGCTGGTGGGTGGGGGTGGTGGGAGACATGGGTGGGGGCCTGGTGGAGGCTGCCCCTGCACTGCTGGGGGGTGGGGGTGCTCGGAGACATGGGTGGGGGCCTGGTGGAGGGTGCCCCTGGTGGCTGGGGGGTGGGGATGCTGGGAGACATGGGTGGGGGCCTGCTGGAGGCTGCCCCTGGTGGCTGGGGGGTGGGGGTGCTGGGAGACATGGGTGGGGGCCTGCTGGAGGGTGCCCCTGGTGGCTGGGGGGTGGGGGTGCTGGGAGACATGGGTGGGGGCCTGCTGGAGGGTGCCCCTGGTGGCTGGGGGGTGGGGGTGCTGGGAGACATGGGTGGGGGCCTGGTGGAGGCTGCCCCTGGTGGCTGGGGGGTGGGGGTGCTGGGAGACATGGGTGGGGGCCTGGTGGAGGCTGCCCCTGGTGGCTGGTGGGTGGGGGTGGTGGGAGACATGGGTGGGGGCCTGGTGGAGGGTGCCCCTGGTGGCTGGGGGGTGGGGGTGGTGGGAGACATGAGTCGGACATGGGTGGGGGCCTGCTGGAGGCTGCCCCTGGTGGCTGGTGGGTGGGGGTGGTGGGAGACATGGGTGGGGGCCTGGTGGAGGCTGCCCCTGGTGGCTGGTGGGTGGGGGTGCTGGGAGACATGGGTGCGGGCCTGGTGGAGGCTGCCCCTGGTGGCTGGTGGGTGGGGGTGGTGGGAGACATGGGTGGGGGCCTGGTGGAGGCTGCCCCTGGTGGCTGGGGGTGCAGGGGGACATGCGTTGGTGGGCAGTAGTGCTAGTTGATATGTGGGTTGGCTGGTGGGCATGGGCATGGTGGATGGGGTACCTGCAGGACATGTGCTGGGTAGGCCCCTGTGGTGTGAGCCACCTGCAGGGGCCGTGGAGGGTGTAGAGGGTACACCTGGGAGGACCCACACGTGCAATTCACGTGTGCTGCTCCCCGCGCACCCCTGTAATACACATACCCCGCTCAATCGCGTGTGGAACTTCCCGCGCACCCCCGGAATACACGTACCCCACTCAATCGCGTGTGGAACTTCCCGCGCACCCCTGAAATCCACGTACCGGCCAAATCGCGTGTGGAACTTCCCGCGCACCCCTGAAATCCACGTACCCGTGTGGAACTTCCCGTGCACCCCCGAAATACACGTACCCCGCTCATTCGCGTGTGTAACTTCCCGCGCACCCCCGGAATACACGTACCTCGCTCAATCGCATATTTGACTTCCCGCGCACCCCCGAAATACACGTACCCCGCTCAATCCCGTGTGTAACTTCCCGCGCACCCCCGGAATACACGTACCTCGCTCAATCGCGTGTGGAACTTCCCGCGCACCCCTGAAATCCACGTACCCGGCCAAATCGCGTGTGGAACTTCCCGCGCACCCCTGAAATCCACGTACCCGGCCGAATCGCGTGTGGAACTTCCCGCGCACCCCCGTAATACACGTACCCGCTCATTCTCGTGTGTAACTTCCCGCGCACCCCCGGAATACACGTACCTCGCTCAATCGCATATTTGACTTCCCGCGCACCCCCGAAATACACGTACCCCGCTCAATCCCGTGTGTAACTTCCCGCGCACCCCCGGAATACACGTACCTCGCTCAATCGCGTGTGGAACTTCCCACGCACCCCTGAAATCCACGTACCCGGCCAAATCGCGTGTGGAACTTCCCGCGCACCCCTGAAATCCACGTACCCGGCCGAATCGCGTGTGGAACTTCCCGCGCACCCCCGGAATACACGTACCACGCTCAATCGCGTATTTTACTTCCCGCGGCGCAACTTTTTTGATGCGCTGGGACTCTACCGCCTGCTTTCGTGTGGCGGCCGTGTTTCAGCTTGTGCGTGGCTTTGGCTGTGCGTGGATTTGCCCTATTCCATTCCATGAATACGTGTGGTTCGAGTGCGTGTGGGCGTTCCCTCTGCTTCCGTGCAGTACATCCCCAGTTACGCCCTTATTTTCACGTGTTGTTCCCCATTCCGCGCGTTACGCCCCATGTCCCGCCCACTTTCTGGTGTGTGCGCTGAGGTTGTGCGCTTTCACTGTGCGCGTCGCGCACCGTCGCGCACGCCTTTCGCGATGTTGCAGTGACTTGTGCGCCATGCACGGGTTTGGCGCACATCCCGCGGTGAACACGCGCATGGACTTCCATGAATCGCACGCGTGCGTGTGCGCCTGTTTTTTTCCGCTTGCACATGCTTGCGCATGCTTGCGCCTAGATTTTCGGCGCACGTTTGTTCCATGAATCGGCCCCTTAATGTTTTATGGTATGGAGTTTGAGGAATGAAGTGGGCAGAATTGTTCCAGTTTTTTTAGCATAAAGTACGGACATCATTGTGGTGCACTGCGGAGGCAACAGTTTGGGCTATGTTGCCGGGATATCATTTCAGTTTGTAATGAAGGACACATTTTGCAAGTTGATAGAACTTTCAAAATGCATTGAAGCGGTTTCTGTGAACACCTAGAATATGGATTCAAGTATTCTTTAGAAGTTTCATTAAACAAAAATGAACAATAGAGAAAAAAATAGAAGCACTTTTTGTGAAATTTACAAAAAATTATTGTTTTGTTGACTCTTATTATTACACAAAACGAAATATTAAAAAAATATGAAAAAAGTCAAAAAGACAAAAAGAGGTTCTTTAAAGAGCCACCATTTTTGCACAAGAAACATTTTAAATGATTTTGATTCCCCCACCCCAAGTAAGGAATTCTGTAGTTGTCCGCAGACTACTGTGCTGTCCTCGGTCCATGCAGGCTACAAAGGGGCCTGTGATTTTTTTTTCAGTTTCATCTTTTAACTCTTAAAGGTGGCTCCTAAAGGAATCATCTTTTTTTTGTTTTTTTAAAACATATCAGGAGAGGCAAGGTAAGGTGGGGAGGGAAGGGAAGGAAGGGGCGCCAACCACAGAGATGGAGAGGCAGATGGACAAAGGAATATGTTTGGGTGGGTATTACATTTAAGGTGGAGGGGACTATTTCTTGTGCTCCTCAAAAACACTACAAAACTGTTCCCCCCTGCAGATTGGTGTGTTGCAGTATAAACATAATACTGTGACCCTCGACCGTTGGGATCCTCTGCCCACAGAAATAGTTTGCCTGGTGACAGAAGCAGTTGAGGAAGATGGAGTAGAGGCCGACAACCTGCTACTCCCTGAAAGAAGTAGCCCATTTTTCAGTGCACCCGAGTGGTTGGATCTGGTGTGTGGCACATGGAGATGGTCCAGTAAGAGTACAGCCCCGGTTTTCCATAACTGAGTACAACATATCACTCAATGCATCAAACCTTGGCTGCACATGCCTTTGATACACCCCCAACGCTGGTGAAAAACCGCCACACTCAGGACTCACTTCAGGTGCTGGACGTAGGCACTTCCTCTACCTCATCTTCGCCTTCCTCTTGTTCCTCTTCTGCGTCCTTATGCCTGTTCCCTTGTCCAGGCACTCCCGATGGTTGTTGTGGTGAACTGGATCCTATCGTCGATTTTAATTCAAGTAATTGCCACCATGGCACCAAGCTATGCTAATACTTTTATGTATAAAGTTGAGACCGAACATATTTTGAAACACCCCATCTGGCAGAACTTCATCAGTTACTGGGGTTGTTACATCAACGATATCTTGACCCTATGGAAAGGCACAGAAGAGGAATACTTGAATAATATCGACGACAGAATCCATTTCATCACAACAAATAGCCAAGAGATGGTTGCCTTTCTAGATGTCACTGTTAAACATACCACCAACAAACTTACTACCACCCTGTATCGGAAACCCACCAACCGGAATAGACTATTAGACAGAATCAGCTTTAATCCACCCAACACTATCAAATGTTCAGAGTAAAGAAAATTGTACATGATGAACTAGACTGTAATAGACTACTTAAAGGCATGGCAGATTCAAAGAGAGAGGAGAGAGGATACCAAGAAAAAGAAGTAAACAGCTCCTTGCTCAAAATTGACAGGGAAAATAAGGGAAAAAAATAGGGAAACAGAACACATCCTTCCCTCATACATGTGACAAAATACTGCACACACAGCAACCGGATCAAAAATATCATCAACAAGCATTGGTACTTCCTATCAGAAGTTAGAACCTTGGCAACACTGTATGAATCGCCACCATTGTTTGCATACATATGAAGCAGGAATGTGAAAGACATGCTGATGAGAAGTGACAGTAGAAGAAGAATGATTGAGAGATCCAAGAAATGCAGCACATGCCTGTGCCTTGACTGCACCAATTGCATCCTTGTACAAAAAGGGAACTTACTTTTTTATCCAAAAACAGGGAAAAGGATACTTCTCAAAGGATACGTCACATGCAACAACACCAATATCGTCTTCAGCACAACATGCCCATGTGGTAAATACTATTTAAGACAATCTTCTAGGAAAGCAAAACTCTGGAGGAATGAACACCGCTCAAACATTTGCACAGGAAACAAACCACCAATGTCACGCTACTTTGCAGAAGCAAAACATCATATCTCACAAATGAGATTTCTAATATTGGAGACAATTGAGAGAAGAGACAGTGCATGCAATATCGCCAAATTAGTGGACCAAAAAGAAATATTTTGGATAGAAAGACCCAACTCGCTATATCCAGGAGGGATGAACAAGGAATGCAACTATGCATGTTTCCTCTAAACATCCCCACTATATACCAACAACAGACCTACTTAAGACAATAAATAAGCACCAGCCATGTCTATACGGGACCACCAATACCTTAAGCCTAACAGATTTATATCTTACGCAGTATGTGTACACCCATAATGGCTATTATGAGCTAAATGAAATATCTGTAATATGAAGGCAGTGAATGTCAATTGTATTTATACATTTGTATACAAATTAGAGATTTAACTATGAGATATGTAAGTGAATGTATCCCCTTATACAACAAGAATGGAATGGGATGAAATGGAGAACAAAGACAGCCAGCCACAGCAAAGAACAGAATAGAACTGGGGATCATGCACAAGACTACACAATTCTCTTATGTACCAACCTATATATATATCAACATGTACTAGTAGCAACAATATTGTGCATTCACTAGGACACCAACATGTACCCCACATGGTAATATACATGGACTATTGTACTATTGTATAACTTAATGACAAGTATGTACTGACAACAATCAAGAGGAAACGTATTTATGAGTCATACCATCTGGAATAACTTGTAACCAATAAATATGATCACAGATGTATTTGAAGTCACCACAATTATTTTGTAGATAATCACCCACGAGACCACCTCATGACTATTTACGCAAATGTTGACATGCATAATCATTTTATGAATAATATGAAATCTTAATACTGTAATACATACACAAATTGTATAGAAGAATGAAACGTAGATTATACAATTTTCTTGTAATGCAGGATGTGAAATCAGAATACTGTAATACCATATACAATTTACTTGGTTGTAACTTGTCAGGCTGAGAATCTAAATAGACATCCACTGGAGCTGCTGAACCCCCAACAGTCCCCCTCAAATGTAACACACAGATCTGATTTTATAATACAGTTCTGCATGGTTCACTCCCGAGGGAAAGGGGGAAGTGGATAAAATAAGAAAACACCAGATTACTCTGATTGATCTCACTGAACCTGTAGACAGAGCAAAGACAGAAAATTCCACCTTTAGAATATAATCAAAAGTTACCTGCAGATCTTCAACACATTCAAAACACACCAGTTTAATAAACAGACTTGGTTCTCCTCTACTGACAGCCCAGAGGAGATACATTACTTGCAAGATGGTTTGACAACTAGCTGCAGCCTTCTCTTCTACATCTTCAGTTGCTGTCCTTGTAGTTCACCCTGGTAAACTGAGGTCTGATCCTAAAGTACCAGGCAAACTATCTCTTGCTGTTGAAACTTTGGGGGAAACAGAATTGTTCTTTTCCTTGTAAAGACTGCTTGCTGGAATCGCCTACATTTAGTCACTTGGCCGTTCCAACCAAACAAACTTGGTTTTATAAATGTTCTTAATTATCAAAATTTAACTAAGATCCCTTGAACTGTTCTCCTTTTAAAGCATAGTCTTTTCTTTGAAGCTAAGAGCCCATTACTTGCTGGCGTAGGCTGTGAGCACAAATGAAACTTCCTTGATGCCGGCGCACGTGCGCTGTGTCCCCGAAAGGTTTTTTGACCCCATGCACACACACCTTGACTCAAAATAGATAGTTTCTGCACACGCTCACCATCTGTGGATACTGCAGTCTCGCTGAACCGCGCACACTCGCAACAATCCAGCAATCCCAATGCCAAAACCTGAAAAAGGGAAAAAACACAAAGTGAAAGAAAAGCCCCAATTAAAGGGTAAACTCAAAACTTTGATTTTAGCCACTCGTAATACACTTGACGGCAAATGTTAGCTTCTGCTTTGCTAATGATGATACATGAAAGTGCCGCACTCCGTGCATAATCACTGGTTTAGCGGTCCAAAAAATGAAAGGCACCAACACTAGCACAAATACACACAAAATAAGTTGCTGCAGGGATGCGCCAAGGACGCAAGCATTGACCAATAGTAGATAAAGTGCTGGCACGCACGAGCACGTATCTTAGCAACAAACACTGCTTTCAGATCATGAAGTGTTGTCTCCAAACAACGCTTGCTGAGCAAGACGCTCCCTAATTGAACAGTCTTTACATTTGCTTCGAAAGTATAATATTTACATCAGCGCTGCCTCCAAACAACTTACGAGAATATATACAGTTATTTTAATTTTTGAATTCTTTCCTCAATGAAAGTTGTTAAACAAAGGTACTATCACTTAGCTTCTGGCGTCCTGTGTAAATTCCTGCTTACACTACCTGTCTCCTGTACTGCTCCTGTTTCTCCTGAAACTCTGTCTCTGCTGAAAGTAGCCCATGAAGCAGTTGTCTAGGCCTTGAAAGACTGGATCTTAGAGAAACATGTCCTCTCAGCTGGGCTGTAGACAATGAAAGGCAGTTTAGAATGCCCATTGTCCTCCCTTCTATAGCATCCAACCAATCAGGATGCTTGCTGAGAACCTCCATCTTGGATAGGGCAGTTCTCCAATCTCTGTATAAAGGAAATTAAGGCTAAACCAGCTTCATAAGAATAAATAACTAGCACTCACCAGCACACATTCCCAAACTTGAAACAGAACCTGACAGAACTTCAATATAAACAATCAAAATGTCATCCAGCAAGCAATAACATCATCACGTTGATGACATCATCACGCTCTAATTGCCAGTGCAATTTGGCCAATAGAAACACCACAGGGATCACAGGCAACCACTTAGCATTAGTCCTGGTATCCTGTGGAAGCGCTCAGCTACAAGTATCAGGTGAGTTTGTTTGTTTGTTTGTTTATTTATTTGATAATGCACTCCGATCCCATAGGTAGCTGGGCACAACAGAGATAAGTAGACTTCAAAACTTAGTTACAACAGATACAAAAATACAATATAGGCAATAACATTTAGACACTGCGTACGGGTTACAAGGTGCAGCAGCGCTAATAGTCACAGATCATGGACAAGAGAAAAGGGCAGGGGAACTTCATAGTATGGTTATCATAGCTGCAATAGGTACAGTCATGAAAATGTGAGATGACCTAAAAAAACTAGGATAACAGTAGATAGCACAGAACTAAGAAAGGATTCAGAACAATAGAACATTTGTTTTTAATACAGGGCACCAGGACAGAACCCCTTAAAATATTATTAAGCAAGTAAAAAAATAAGGTATTATCCCTTAACCTACTTTTTGTAAGTAGACATGTTGATATTTAAAGGACAATACAGTAAAAACCTGTCTTACCATTATAGGTGCCAGAGGGTTGCAGAATAGACAAGATGGACATCATCCATTACTTTACAAAAAGTGTTTAGCTTCATGCAGAAGTGAAAAGAAAGGCTGGCAATTATGGTAATGATATTATAGAGAAATGCAGATAGTAATATTAAGTGCAATTATTGAAGAGAATATTCACAACATGTTTGTTTATTATATTATTTTAGAAATTCACCCTGAAGATGGTCGTTAGGACAGAAATGCATTGGACACACATGAAATAGGCCTTTGTCTCTATGAAATAAAAACATCTGATTTTCTATATGGATATTTCAATATGTTTTTTTAGAAACATTTCTTTATTGCCAATATGAACACTTGAAATATGAAAAATGTAATAGAACAAAATAGACATACCTTTTTACATCTGCGGTGCAGAGGTTGCATGTAAGTTTGCTCTCCTCACATCTCTGACATCTCTTAGAAGTCGCACTATGAGCTACACCTCAACAGAGCTATTCTTCCTTTCCTCTCCTTCCCTAAGAAGCTAACTGTCTCAAGAGCTCTGGTTCTCTCTAGACTGGACTACTTCAACAGCCTCTTTCTAAATCTGCCTGCCTCCACTCTACGCCCTCTACAACTCAGCGAAAACAGGACTGCGAGACCTGTCATTGGTCTCAGGCCCAGGGATCGTATCTCTCCAGGACTGAAATCTCTTCACTGACTCCCAGTGGTGGTGAGGTTTAGGTTCAAACCCCTCTGCATTGTGCACAAAGCCTTTTGGGGCCTGGGACCTCAATACCTTCAACTCTCTCTTCCTAAATATCTGCCCTCTCGAACTCTTCGCTCATCCGCCTCCAACTCCCTCAGGGTCAGCCGCGTCTCCAAGCAGCCAGTTGGTGGTAAATCTTTTTTTTCGGCTGGAGCCTCCCTCTACAACAGACTCCCTGTCTCTCTGAAACTTGAGGAAATCCATCTCTGGTTCCGGAAGCACCTCAAGACCTTCCTCTTTGCTTCTGCTTTCTCTCCTCCTCTCCCCTGCTGATCTTCTGGCTGATTTTGAATCTGCACTCGTTACCTGGCTATCCTCTCATCTCGGACCCGGGACCCCACACTGCCAGTTGCACACCTGCACTGCCCCATGGCAAGCCTTGCACTTGGGGACTGTATCTGTATCCCTACAGCCCCCACCAGCACTTGACCCTTGATTTCTGCTCTTACCCCTGCACTCGCCAACAGATGGCCACACTTTTAATTATCATCTTATTTATTGATGGTTATCCTATGTGCTGCATTTTTCCCTCCCCTCCCCCTCTGAACTTTCCCCTTCCCCTACCCCCGGCACTTAAGTGATCTCAATGTCACTGGGCCTATTAGGATCGCTGTCTGTTTTCCTCATTTGCCTCATCGTGCCTTGAAACACTTGTTTATAGGCACATTATAAATGTCATATCATATCATATCATATCATATCATATCTTTGATATGAAACCATAATGTTTATGATTAACAACTATCTGGTGATAGGCTAATGTTGAATTATAAGCCATACTTTTGATTGGCATGGTGACTGGCAGTTCACATAATTATTTAAACCACATCTGATTTGTAACATACACATGTCAACACTGTGAGCCCAGGCCAGCTGTGCACAGACTGTGTGAATTCTAGAATGAAAGACTATGGGCCTCATTGCACGGTAGGTGGTAGGGGATTACTGGCACCGGTAAGAGTACGGTGCCGGTAATCCCCATACCGCCCTACTGTGAGGTCCCTCAGTGGGTCCCGTCCTTAACGTGCGGTCTGCCCAGGCATTATGGACAGTTCCCGCTGAGGGACCTCAGAGCTAATAACGGTACCGCAAATGGCGGTACCGTTATTAGCTCCTTCCCCATTCCCATTGAGCCCTATGGGGGCTTAAATGGGAATGGGGAATGGTTCCCGGAATGGGGATTTTTCAAAGTGCTTTCGAGGCTGTGATCTGGATGCATGAGAAACACTGCCCCAACCTTAAATTTAACAGATTCCCAACATCTTACCCTGTCCACCTGCTCCTCCATATCTGTGGTTGGTGCCCCTTCCCTCATTCTCCTCCCCCACCTTACTTCATGGGCTGTCCTGCAAAAAAAAAAAAATACACCATCACAAAACTCCCCCAAAAATGTTCCTTTAGGACCCTCCTTTCACAGTTAAAAAAAGAACTAACAAAAAAAAATGCATGGACTCCATCTACTTAACATTTTTTAGTAAAGTAGTTACACTCACTAATACGCACCAACATTTCCATTAGCATGTTCTACTATGCTAATGGAAATAATGGACAATTGCATGCAAGAGAAAAAGAAAAAAGCACAGAAACAATTTTGTGTTCCATCTACTTTTCTCTAGCATACAATAAGAGCCATAATCCATGGACCTTCATGACTATTTGCTCTCCACAGTCCCATTTCCAGGTCATGCATCATTAAAAGACCCAGATTGCATGTGCACATCATTGCACAGGTCAGCCCGTCTACACTTTTTACTGTTAAGTTTGTAACACTCCCTCATTGCCTGCTTTAAAACAGTCACACATCTATCCACCAATCATTTCCAAGAACTCTGCATATAACGTTATCAACAAATTACATTTCCACACACCAACTGCCACTTAACAATGTTCTAGAAATCTTTTGCATCTGCATTTCTCTTGCTTATCCCAAAAATGGTACGCACTGCTGTTATAAATGCACATATGCATTGTGCAGTAAGAAAAGTGCATGAATGGGAAGGGGAGTATGGATTGCCAAGTGCTGATAGGAGCCCAGAAAAAAAGTGGCAATAGATGCCAAGGTGGGAGGCTACTGGGCAACTGCTGTGCAAAGGAGTCCCAAGGGTAAGATGCACAACTGCCAGGTAGTAGACCCACAAGGGTCCAGGCCACCAGTCTTAGTGGCAGTGGTATCAGGGAAGGGATAAAGTCAAATGGGAAGAGAAAAGCACAGTTTTCAGAAGTTTCTGGAATTTAAGAAAGTCCAGCTCAAGTATAAGAGGAACAGGAAGGCTGTTCCCAAGAGAGGCACCAGCCAAAGCAAGAAACATTACTCTTGCTCCCTGTTTCAAAAAGCATTTGACAAGCAGAGAATTGGAATTAGAGGAGTGGAGGGCTCTTGCAGGGGAGTGTTTAGTGAGACAAAGTTGGAGATAGTGTAGTTCCAGGCACCAGAAAACCTTGTTAATAATTCAGAAGGTCTTGATGTTCATCCTTCCAGTCACCAGGAGCCAATATACACATTTTAGTGCTTCATCGATATGATCCCTGGGCTTGTGGCCAAGGATAAGACTTGCACCTTGATTCTGGATTAGCTGAAGGGGCCATAGACAACAAAGGGGTAGGTTGAGGGAGAGGCTGTTGCAGTAGTCCAACCTAGAGAAGAACAGGGCTCTCGAGAGATGTTGACCTTCTGGCAGAAGGTGAGTAATGGTAGAATGCCTGTACAGAGGTGAAGCTCAATGTGGGCCTCAAGCTCCAAAATGTAAGGAGTGAAGGAGAGAGAGGACTCAATGAAGACCCCAAGATTGATGGTCAGAGTAGAGGGCCCAAACAGGGCGGCCAGAGGGTAGGAGGGTAGGAGGAAAACAGGGCACAGGTGTCACAATAAGAAGAGCTCCATCTTAATGCGATAGAGACATAGATGTTAGTCCCACACAATGCCTGGAAGGCGGTCAGACAATCATGTATAAAGAACGAGGAGAAGAAATTAGTAGAGGGAAGTTTAAGGAATGCTGTTTGTCATTAACAGAACACTGTTAATAAGAAAAGAAGAAGGACATCAGGTGAGCCACAGGGATAGAAAAGATATTCACAATGATAGGATATATGGGGTTCGCTGCAGGTAGAGAGTGAGGTGGTGGAGTAGAAATGGCCCAGTTGCAGCTGGGAAGGGCAGTTAGTAAGAAAAACAGTTTAGCCAGTCCAGTGCCCAGTCGGTAAAGGTATCATGTAACTGTTTAATGAGGATAGAATGGTTGACCATGTGAAAGGCAGAGGATACATCAAGGAGCACTATCCTCAATTGTCCTACTACCATAAAAACCATATACACTTCAATTATATCATTCCACCATGTTACAAATACAGGATACTCCTCCTATGGTACCTATAGAAACCGTGCACATATTACTATACTGTCTGTGGCCACTGGCCACAACCACCACAATAGAATTACACCATATAACAAGTGTGTACATTACACCTTCAAATAACAAGACTCACCCAGACACCCCCAATCCCTATAGAGTCCACATACAATTTTCTTATGGTAGAAACAGCAGCACCTGTGCAGTTTATTTTCACCTGTAAAAAGAACTTTTTTTCAACTCCTGCATCTCTTCCAGGCCCTCCTCCATCCACAGCATAACCCCAAATATATTTCCCATACATCTTTTATTCACTTTGCTGTCAGTGGCAAAGGCAATGATCTGCCCATCCAATATGGCAACCATTTCTACAATTATGACGCACCTCATATTTTCAAAATTCAATCAACATGCACCACTCTGAAAACTTTGGCGACCGTTCGTTTTCAGTTTAAATATGTTGTACATTATTGTGTAATATATTCTTATTTCTTTTTTAAAACCCCAATCAATAGTCCACCAACATCTTGACCATTCAGTGGATCCATTTACGTAATAAGGCATCCGTGGACATTGCGCCCTGTTCGTGCATGTCTGGTCTTGAATGATGCATTCTAAATTAGTCCACAGACAACATGCCCATTTGTGAACATCCCCACACATGGGCCCAGTGTCTCCCGCCCAACATTGTCCGCTGACACCCGCCACAGATGCTCGATGGACGTAATCATGTCACTGCGCTCATGCAGCATGCCAGCATGTCCATGGGCAGTGTCCGCGAACGCGGACAGTTTAAAACTGCATTTGTTCAGCCAATCTAGAATGGTACAAGTTGAAAGTGTACCCATCCAGAGCTCCTAGACCTATTCTTAGTTGATTTATCAACTTTCTTCAAGGTCTACTTTCAGCTTGGTAGTCTGCGGACAGTTGTGAGGTCCGCAATGGTTCTTCTGAAGGGACCCACCCATTACTTTTAGTAATTCTCAATCTGGCAGACCAGGAGAGGACATCCTTTCAGAGCTGCTTCCAGGAGACTTCCACGAGTTCAATAATATCATCTGTCATGAGCATCCCACCTTCCCAAGGGCCACCACCACTACCACCATCACCACATGGAGAAACTGGGCAGGGACACAAGCACAATGATACACAGGAGGATGACAAGAAACAAGAAGGGGTGTACCAAAAGCTCCAGCTGCCAAGGTTCAATGCATTGAGTGCAGGGTTATAATCAAGGACAACCTGGGCAGTACTCTCTTGTGACCACCTCCATGCAACACCACAGGTGCTCTAAAAAGGATTATTCCTGTCTCAGTAAGAAGTAGATTATCTTCCTCTACCCCATCTTCCTAAACCACTTCAACTACCACACAGACTTCTCCTGTGGGCCAGAGGAGTAGCCACACCTTGCATGCCCTGCAGAACACTGTTGACCTTTACCTTTTCGAAAGTCACAATACTCTGTTTATACTGTGACACATCACTCTGCAGGGATGAGCAGTTTCAGCATGCTTTCAAGGTCGCGGTCAAGGAACACAAAATAAACTGCCACCTACCTTAAATTTAGGACATGTCCAAGATCTTCCCCTGTCCACCTGTCCCTCCATATCTGTGGCTGGTGCCCCTTCCTCCCTCCACCTTACCTGCACACCTCTCCTACAAAAACTGAAAATTCTCAAAATATAGGCAAGCCAGAAAGACAAAGAAAAAGGTTTGTTTAGAACCTACATTTCATAGTTAAAAAAATCAAACACAAAAAAATGACATGACTTTTTTGCAGTCTTCAAGGTCCATGGACAGTACGAAAGTCTGCAGACATTTGGAAAATTCCAGCTGTGGAGTGCGGGAGTTAAAATGAATTAACTTGTTTTTCGTTCATAAATAGTGGCTCTTAAAAAAAACATTTTTTATTTTTTTAGGGTTTTATATACTGCACAAACAAATGTACAGAACGTAATTATTTTTTTTAAAATGTTTTTCTGTTTTTCTTTTTTATTTACTACAACTACTAAAAAAATACTTCACAAAATATGTCACAAGTTCACAAAAAATATTCAGGTGCATTTTGGATATTCAAAAGAAAAATCTAATATCCAACATTAAATCAAATGCGTTGTATCTCCTTCGAAAAAAATGTACACCATCCAACTTGATATTTGCGCTGTCAAAAGATGACATTCCTAAACAAATAAAAAGCACATACACCTTTATTGAAATGCTATCTAGCTGCTTCAATTTAAGAACAAAACAAGTTTGGACTTCGCCATATTTGACTTTCACAGATTTTTGAAAAAATAGTCTTCACAGCTGGAAACAGTGCCAATAGACTTTCCTTCATGGCAAACTGCAAACATCCACAATGAGCAATAATAATATCTGGGCATTTAAAGTGAGCCATACTCTCATGGAATGGTAACAAAGTCACCCACTTTAGTCTACAATCTACATACCACAAAACTCCACTTCTTCCAATCCAATAGTAGCAGAGATGCCATGCGATTTAGTATAAACATTCAATGAATGGATCCAAGAATCTCCCACCATCCACACACTCTGCTTCTTCATTGCCATAGCCACAGCCATCTTCACTACACACAACAAATAAAAGGCTTGCTATCCTGTACTCCTATACACTTCAGCTCCTCCTCAACAACCACAAAACTTGATTATCTAGTCCCCCAATGTCCTCTTTCCATGCCAGGCATCCTTAAAAGGCCCAGATGGTACATGCGGTCTGTGGACTACTGCGGTGTCTGTGGACACCGTCACACAGGGCAGTCCTTCTTCCCACAACCACCACAATAGAATTAAACCATATAACATGAACATACAAGGCACCTTCAAATGACATGACTCACCCTGACCATGGACTGCAATGCTTTTTTTATTGCAAAGATAGTATATGGCTACCCCGGAATAAGTATCCTTCCTTTGTTCAGTGTGGTTTAATCAAGGGGGTGATATTATTTATGATGTCATTTGTGAAGACTCTTTGCTTCTGCTTTTTCTCCTCCTCTTCCCTGCTGACTCCCTGGCTGAAACTGAAACTGCACTGGTTACCTAGCCAACCTCTGATCTCGGACCCAGGTCCCCTCCCCCGCCAGTCACTCACCTGCACTGATTTCCTGGCAATCCCTGCACTTGGGGATTGTTTTCTGTATCCCTAAAGTTCCACTACCAGCACTTGATGCCTGCACTTACCCTTTACCCTTGCACTTGCCACCTGCTGGCCGTACTGTACTTATTGTTATTTATTCTATTATCCTATTTACTGCACTGTCCCCGCCCCCTTTCCCCCGCACTTCCCCTCTTCCCCCCTTCCCATGCACTTGCGCTATCTGAATGACACCTGGCCTAGTAGGATCTTTGTCTGCCTTTCCTCTGTTCCTCCTACCTTGCCTCGTTGCGCCTTGAAACACTTCCGTACAGGCGCGTTATAAATGCCATATCAAATCATATCATATCTTTGATGTCCTGGGTGTTATGCATAGCTTACCATAACTGGTGAAATTCTTGGATTTTTGTATTTTTTTTAATTTTACTTTTTACTTTTAACCATAATGTCCCTTTAATAAAGTTTTCTCACTGAATTTGAAAGGTTTTTATTAGTGCATCCTAAACATAATGGGCATCATTACGAGTTTGGAGGTAGCCATGCCATTTTTACCGGCATGGCTACCCCCAAACTTGGTCCAGGTCTCGCAAATTGGGAATTAACGTGCCATTCCAACCTTTGCGGGACCGGTAATTCCCATTCATGGGACCCGGAGCCGGTATGTCCCCATTCCCATTTGAGTGCCCATAGGGCTCAATGGGAATGCGGAGGATGGTACTGACGGTCCCGTTCACAACAGGACCGTTGCTACCATCCTGTTCTGCTAGCGGGTTCCGCTGTGCACGTCTGATCTGACCAGGCATGAAGAGCGGCCCCGAGAGAAGAACTCGTAATGTAGCGGTAGAGTGATAACGGCGCCGTTATCACTCTACCGCCAGGGTCGTAATAAGGCCAATGTCTCTTTAACAAAGTTTATTCAGTGAATATATATATAACTGGGCCTGCGGTAGCAGCCCTGTAGTTATGGTTAAGTTGCTCAACCCATGGGAATAGCACTTTTTGAGCAGCTTACAACTTTGCCCCCCATGGTTGAATCCTCACCAAAACTTGCAACGTATATGGCCCACTTTTATTGATTCTGGGAAATTTGGAGAGGTTCTGTCAAGGGGCAGGCAAAGTTATAGGGGGTCCCAAAATGTGTGTTTTTTCTCATAGATACAATGGAAAAATATTTTTGCTCACAGCCCAAACCCCTGGACAGATTTTCACCAAGTTTTTGTCAGAAGCAGTGGTTTGGTCCCGAAAGTGTGCTTTTGTAAATTTGGTGTAAATCGGTCCATGTTGTTTATTTTTTAAAACAGGCAAAAAGTAGGTAAAAAGAAATTAGTGATATCTGGGTTCGGTCTGCGCGCCCACTTCCCTATTCGCTCTGTGGCAGGCCTGCGATTGGCCATGGGATTCCCGTGAGGTCCACAGACATCAGACGTGACTGCTGATTGGATGGTGAAAAGCAAGAGGGGGGTCATATTTTTGGAACCGCCCGCCAAAAGAAGGCCTGGAAAGGGTGGGGGAGTGGAATATAGATGATATGGGGATGTTTTGGTACATGAAAAAAGTGGGCACGTGTGATGTCCGTTGCTTAGACACCGCAGTATTCTGTGAAAAGCCCTGAACGGACAGCGTGCGAAACAAATGTGGGATTATTTGGTGGCTGAAAGAGGGCTTGGAAAGAGCAGAGGAGTGAAATAAAGATGATATGGAGAAGTTTTAATAGGTGAAAAAAAGGGTTTGCTGATGCCACCGAGACCACAGTCAATTTCAACATCACTTGTATTGGGAGTGGGTTCTAGGCGACTTTTGTTATTTGAAGATGTATTATATGTACTTGTTATTCGGTTTAATTATATTGTGGTGGTTGTGGCCACTGGCCCCCAGGATTCTGACGTTTAGCCATAACCATTATAATAATATGTGTATAGTAATTATGGGTACTGGAGGGGGAGTATACAGTATTTGTAATATAGTGGCTG
This sequence comes from Ambystoma mexicanum, assembly GCF_040938575.1. NCBI lineage: Eukaryota > Metazoa > Chordata > Amphibia > Caudata > Ambystomatidae > Ambystoma > Ambystoma mexicanum. Next base: position 1,550,630,152 of record NC_090929.1, read on the forward strand.
TGGCCAGTGGCAAGCCCCCAAGAATCTGACCACTGGCCATAGCCATTATATTAATATGTCTATAGTAATTATAGGTACTATGCAGGAAGTATACAGCATTTGTAATATGATAGAACAATTGAAGTGTAAATAGCATTTATGATTGAAGTACAATTGAGGGTAGTGCATGTGTAATGTGTATTTGTTTATTTGTGAAGATAACAAATAGGATTACATTTGGTAGGGTTACTTAGTTGCAGACGGTAATGAGCTGGAATCTCTGGCTCTTTCAATGTGAAAAAAACCAAACTATAATATATAATGCAGGATAGTTTACAATATTTAATTGCATACAATTTCAAATATTCATGCACATTTTAGAACCTCACAATCAGTACATTCTAGTTTAGTACAACTTTAGTGTTTGGCATTCAGTTGTACTGACGTTAAATAATCATTGGGACATTGCAAGAAAAAAAACATACAGGATTTAAATAAAAACTATTACATTTATGTGAGTGTCACTGTGACTCTATGTTTTTTGAAGTGTGTTGTAATTAAGGGAATGTTTGAATGTTTGAAGTAGTTAGATACCTGATGGTGTATTCTAACTATATTGGACACTAGAAGATATTTTGTAGTAAGAATAATTGTGATGGTGTATTCGAAGTGTAGTGCAATGAAGGGTATTAAGTAGTTAGATACCAGTTGGTGCATTCTAACTGTTGATTGTGGTACAGGTCAGTGACTAAATCAGAGTTTAAGGAATATTAAGTAGGCATTTGTTAGATTTGCTGGGGACCTTTGTTTTAGAGTAACGGATGTGTCATTGCATTCAAACCAACCACTTTTTTTTTACCTATGCAGTATGGTGGCCTGCAGTGGTTGTGGCACCAGTCATGGTTATTATGCCTTATGTTGTGAAGGTTTCCTTGCCAAGAGATGCATGGGCCTGTGTGAAGCAAGTAAGCTTACCATTGTTTTTGGTACCATCTGCATTGTACCTTAAAATCAATAGTATCATATATTGGCTATGTGAGTTTATTTGTATGGTGGATCAATTGTCTGAATTGCATAGTATGCCATGATTTGCAATTTTCAGAAGCTGGTGAAATGGAACACATTCGCAATTTGGTATGGAAACATACACAAATAGTTCATTAGGGATGTTCTCCTGTGAAACATGGTTGCAGAGACTGCATATATGTCTCCATATGCATGAAATCTGGAAGATTGAATGTATAGGTGTGTTTTTGGTTTTCAGTACATAAGAGATTCTTGTGGATCTTCCTGTGTGGTAATGAAGAAGTTTACCATTGCTATACCATTCCTATACAACAGTCCAATTCTTGCCTCATACCAGAGACACTGTAAGTGTTGTCAGGATTACTTGTGGCATTTCCATGAAGGACGAGCATCATTTTTTTATTATTATTATTATTGTTGTTTTTGGTGCAAGCACCTTTACAATACATTTAAAACATAATAATAAAACATTTACAAACAAAATTAATTTCATTAAGTTGTGAACCTATGATGAATTTGAGCTAATGCAAAGACAATTTAAAAACTGTTTCACTTTTACATAAGCTTGTTTACATACACAATAAAATTAAAACTAACATATGATACTAGATATACATAAATAGATTAGTTCAAACACATCCTTTCAACATTTTTAGAAATTGCTAATGTGAGAGCCAGAAGTTAGTGTTTGCATGTACATGTGACTAACTACATTCAGTGGATCTGAGGGCCGATATAATGTTACCAAGCCTCTCAAGAGTGCATTGACAGGCGTTCAGATGGTTATAGATTTTGTTCCTTGATGTTAGTTTTATAGCATCTATCGAAATAGATCAAACCACTATAGCGAGTCGCCAAGCCTATCTCTTCAACTCGTATCTCGGAGCATCTCTCCCATGTACCGAGGTTGATTTAAAAAATATGTAATAGACGGCCTAGGGCTAGAATCAAAGATTTTCTATTCACCCACATATTGTGCATCCATGGAGTTTAAAACAGAAATGATGATTCACTTTTAATATATTGACCCAAGAGCAAATCCCTATCATGAGCAAAAAAGGTGCAATATAGAGTCAAGTGCTTCAATGTTTCAGGTTCCATATCAATTCCACAAAATCTGCAAATACCATCATTCAATGCACCAGTACTATTTTTCGAATGCTTCATGTGTACTTTTGTAGGGAACAGATTAAGTCTGAATCACATGTATATTCTCCCCACTTGGCTGCATGGCAGCTGAATTGTATAATGGAGATAAGGCTTTTGTTTGTGTCTAAATTTTGCGTATTCAGAGTAGGACTTATTGGTACCAATCAGGTCTGATGTCATTGTCCAGTCACATTGATACAGTTTTTTCTTCACCATCTGGGGACGCATTATCAAAACACCTGGACTCATTGCGATTGTATCGAAAATCGCTAGCATTTGACTGTGGTATAAAATTAGAGATACAGGATTACCACTAGTTATCATCGCTGTTAACTGCTGATTTAACAAGTTTTGAGGGGCCTGTGGCATTTCCAAATCATACCTTGTATTGTGTTAAGGACAACGCCATATGGTAGGAGACAAAGATCAAGGCCATACAGAATTAGTGCTTCTACCTTTAATAGGTAGAATTCAATAAGCGGTAATAGAGAAATCCTGCAGAGCTCGTGTAAAATGTCCTTCATATGAGCTATTAGCAGGGCAATTTTGATGTTAATCGAGATATGCCATTTAGAGATGGAATTGGTGTTGGTTTGAATATACCCTAAGTATAAAACACCAAATGAACTGTGAATTGGACTGCTCTCAAGGTTCCACTTGATTGTTACACCTTTCTCTTGTCCGTGAAGACCAATGCACCTAATTTTACCGGGAATGTATCAGTGTTTGCCCACAGCACCTCAATATCAGCAATATATAAGTTAAATAGTATGGCTGCTAAATTGCACCCCTGCTTTACACCGATCTGGGTGGGAATCGGGTCAGTTAGTAACCCTGTATGATCAATTCGCACTCTGTAATTAGTGCAGTCATGTAATAGGGCAATCTTAGCAATAATGTACAGTGGAATGTGAAACCCTTGCATTTTTCTCCACAAAAGTCCTATAATTACACTATCGAATGCTGAAGATAGGTTGAGTAGGGCCATAAAAATGGCTCCTTTTTTTGACTGGTGAGATGATGCCAGGATGTGCGATAGCATTGTTGCATTCAGCTGAGTACCCATCGCCTTCCTAAATATTGTTTGAAAGCGTGAAAGAATTTGATGGATGGACATAAATTGTTTTAGATCATTAAGTACTAGAGACACAAAAACCTTTGCTGCTACATCAATCAGAGCGATCGGTCAAAAATGTACTGGATTTCCTATAGAACCCTTTTTATGTAGTGGTATGATTATGGATGTTGCCAAAGATTCTGGAATCTTCCTTAAAGGGAAGATATAATCATAGAGACGCTTCAAGACTACAGCCCAAAAGTGAGGATCATCTTGCCTTCCGCCTTGGAGTATTTGAGTTTCTTGTGACTGCTATCACATCCTCAACTTCCAACGGACTGGATGGAAGCATAAATGGAATTAATGTTTGTGTCTGAAAGGGCATACATCTTTGTGTCAAGGAGTTTTCTTTTCAAAGTACTCTACGCATGAGTGACCATTAATAGATGATTGAAGTTAAAGAGATGGTTTTTCTTTTGCATAGGAGATTAATCATATTTTGGTTCTTTTGTAGATGTTGGTAAAATTTGAGAGTTTTAACGTCATTTTTGAATCTCAGTAAGATTGCATTCTTTGTATCTTTATAGTCGTCAAAATTGACAGCTGTTGTATTTAAAGTACGAATTGCTGTATTTTTGTGACATTTCAGTATGGTAATTGCTGAACTAAATGTATTCTGGTCAGCAGAAGGGTTAGTGAGCTTTTTAGATGGTGCTAATTGACTTAGATGATGATGAATCATCTGCTCGTTCCAGGCCTCAGAGAACACAAAGTCAACAATTGGCATATGTAGCTCATCAGTGATCAAGAGATCACGATTTACTAAATAAGTCAATTGCCTACACAATGAGGCATCCACCGTATGGACAGCATATGTCTATCAATAACTGGTAGCGCCAATATTGGTGTGGGACTGTACATTCGAGTTACAATATTGATAGAACATTTTAAAATACAATGATCACTTGTGTTGGGATTATAGATGGAGCAAAGACTAGATTTCCCTGTTAAGGTACGGAAAAAAGTGCAATATAGTATATACAGGAATAATACTTCCCCCGGGACCAGGTCATCTGAGTCATGTTGGGCTTCAATTGAACCAAATGGATATCCCACTCATCTAAAAACTTCACACAGAGTAGACCTCTCTCATGTGAGATGATGGAGTACTGGTGGCTTTGTCTTACAACGTTTATTGCAGTATCTGGCTGCAATGTTGAATTTTAAATCCCCTCCAATTATGATTTCTACATTTGGATTCTTAATGAAAACACCAGTGAGAACCGTGTTTAATTTGTGAATTATTAAGTCTAAAAAGATCGATACAGGATTGCAGTACAAGGAAATTACCAAAAAAGTATGAATTAATGGAGAATGAAATGATACTTCAACTGCCAGTAATTCAGGTGAGGCATAAATTAGAGGTGAATTCATTTTTTGATTGTTTTTAACAAGGATCGACAAGCCGCCGTGAGGCCGCCCGGCATTTCCCCTTTTAGCTTGCTCAGAATATGCAGTGTAGCCATCTATTTGAATGTCTTTCGTTGACATTGTTTCTTGTGATAGAATGAGAGCTGGATGATCTTTAGGGGGCAGTGTAGAAAACCAGGCAAACAGATTATTAAAGCCACAGCAATTCCATGAGCATAAGGCTAAGTTATTATTTTATGATTTTTCTAACTGTGGATTGGTGTTGGCTATGGATCTTATTAGGGGTTCTAACCAAGCAAGCCCATTCAATATTAGAGAAACGTATTCACATTATTCCCTTATTTTATCCATCAACACAGTTATGTGTTGGTCAGTTGAATTTAATTTCGTAGAAGGGACCAGCACCAGTGGTTGAAATTCGATGAAGTTTGTTGCATCATCCATGGATTGAAAGGGAAATAAATTGTAGCCTAGCAAATCAAGTTCTGTTTGGTAGTCCCATATTATCTTTGCTATAATTGGTGACTGAAGCTTGCAAAGCATTCCATGATTGGGAAGTCGGGGCATAATCATTTGAAATCAAGTTACGTAATGCTGGAATTTTATGAAAGATTTTCATAAGTGCTGATCGATTTAGATAAGCTTTTTCAATCTTAATTGGATTTTCACCCCATCATAGCACCAGTGTCATATCTGACGAGACCTCTTCTGGTGTTATGGGGGGGGCAACTCGACTAGCGATCGAATCATATGGACTGACGATAGACGTCTTATATTGTATTGGCACGGATACACAAGACAAACCTGGTCCTAGGTGGCAAACTGGCCTGCAACAGGAATTGGTTCTATTCGTGATAAAGATCCATAGATCAATGATCCATTGACAGTGTTTTCTTTATTGTTTGTTCTGCAAGGCAGACCTATGGGATCGACAGGCTGAACTATGTTAACAGAAGGGTTTGGTACATTAGTTGTTTGGGAAGACATTGTGGTTGTATTCTTATCTGTTTTCTCAAATAATTTTTGTACTTGCCATATTTTTGTGCTTGGGTTTAAGAGTTATGAAACCTGAAGAGTTTGTGATTGTCAACTTGGCTTGGAGTTGCCTTTTTTGCACCCTTAGATGGAGTTTTTTAGCCTTTCATGACATAAATTGGATGTTCTGTTGGGGTGCACCCTGCGGGATCTCTTCGTCTAGCAGGGACTGAGGGTCGTTTTCTAAGCCAGCATTAAAGTCTATTAGATCGGTTAAAGCTGAAAGGTTGTCAGGAGTATCTGCAACCATTTCACTGTTTGGCAAGTTGCATGGTGCTTGTTCCCCAATGAGTAAGTCAAGGGGTATCAAATTTGCCCTAACTAAGATGTTTCTAAGACCAAGATCCGCTCATGCTGAAGTTTAGCAACCTCCATATAATCTGGCTGAGGTGTAAAATCGCTCCTATTTGGCATGAACTTTTGTTGTTGTAAAATTTGAGCAAAGGTTTTGGACGGAGGTTCCTGAATTTCCATGAGTGGAGATGTTTGTGTGAACTGTACTTGCGTGTTGGTAGAGGCGACTTCCTGCCTTTTTTGAGGAATGACAGCTAAATTAGTTGACTGTGTCACCCAAAAAAGAGTGCCATTTTTCTTGTGCCAGCGTAAAACCTTCTATTTTGTTTAGTTTAATCAAGATATCAGAGATCGATAAGCTGAGGGCATTAATAGCTCTGTGAGTATGTTCATGTCCTCTGTCTAGTAAGTTAAGTATTTGTGTTAGAACAGGAACAATTTGAAGTTCTTTTTTATTTAGATCAATAAGTGTATCCTCCAATGGATTTAAGGGAAGGGATGAGTTGGGAAAGCGCCTTTCTTCAGCCAGCAATTTTGAATACTGCAGCCCATGTGATAATATTGGTGAGTGTGGGTAAGTTGTGTTAGGGCTAGCTATCACTTCAGACATGGGAGAACTAGCATTGAGCGGAATGGGTCCCAATGAGGCTGCTAACTCCTTATCCCTATTAATAGTAGGTTGTTTTAGATGAGATGTGGCAGTCACATGAAAATTAACTTGTTCCCGAAATCTATGGGAACTCGTAGCCAGAGTTGAAGCCCATTAGACAGACGTGCTCATCCGTGTAATTCCGCCAATACCGGTGGAGCCACTAGAGATGTGTCGGTTATTGGAATCACACTCTCATCACATGAAATTCCAAGTAGGGAGCTGTCATTAATTGGTACATCGAATAAAGGTTTTACGTTGGGCTTAGCAGTGGCAGATGGCTCAATCAAAATGACAATCAAAATGACATTGTGAATTCCTACTGGAGGCTGCCCAGTCACAATGTGATCTAGAGTTGGGGCAGGTCTGGGAGGAATAGGTGATTCTATGCCAGCTGCGAAAGTGGCTGGTAGGATAGGATTAGTTTTGTCAATTCCAGCCTGTTCATCCATTCCATCTAGTGAAACATTTTCAACTTTCTCAACTAGTTCACAGGCTGATGGATTGCCGAATAGCAGTTTGTTTTGGACTCTATCTTGAAGACGTTTCCCACTCCTCAGGTTTCTCACCATGACATTGTAAAGTCACAAATACTCGGTAGTCTAAGCAATAGGACTGTACTCAGACCTTCTTAGGTGTACTTTTTGTATTTAGAACTAATAACCCAATTAAATGCCTGGCTGATAGATATGTAAGTGTCACAAGATCAAACCATCACAGATTACGAAACAGGCATGGATTACTCAAACCAAATGCCTACTTTGCGATGGAACAAACACAGCACAGGACAAAATTAATAGATCATAAACAGGTACTCAAAATGAATGCAGCAAGCTCACTCTCCTCACCCGGCCACCCGAACAGCCAAACAGCCATTTGGTCCACTTGGGGTACGATTGCGGGTGCACGAGCAAGGGACCTAAAGTAAGGCTGCAGGGTAGTAAGGTGGAGGGGCCCAGAGTAAGTCAAGAACACTGCAAAGAAACAAAGGAGTATGAGTGAAGGTTGCACAAGGGCCATGCATGAAGTCCAGATATAAAGTCCAAAATTGTTGGCGAAAGTTAACCAAGCATATTTACAGAAGAATGTTTCCAATAAAGTTTTCTGCGTTTCAATGCGGGAAGAGCTTCCTTTTGAGGACAGCGCTGAAACGAGGAACACATAGCAAGTCCAGCCAAACAGCCACTTGGTCCACTTGGGCTGCGCGCGGGTACGTTAGAAAGGGACCTAAAGTAAGGCTGCTGGGTAGTAAGGGGGTGGGGCCCAGAGAGAGTCAAGAACAAGAAGAATGTTTCCCATAAAGATTGCCGTGTTTCAGCTGAAACCAGGATCACACAGCAAGTCCAGCCAAACAGCCACTTGGTCCACTTGAGGGGCGCGCATTTGTAAACTACTGGTCTGAGCAGTTCAAGTAAATGTTTTAACAGTTGGTGGCAATTGGAAGAGAGGATTGATTGCTGCATTTGCATAGCAATTTACCCCAGTTTATTTGCTAAATTTAAATGGACCAGCGAGCTGTGTTTCTGTGTCATGTGGTGGGCCTGCACTTGTTTTTTTGAAGAAATATGTGTTTTTCTGTCTTCTTTTGGATGTGCAACTGTGTTTACACTACACAGTTTTGTTGTTGTATTGCTTGATGGAGTAGCAGTTGTTTGTTTCTTTGATGTATTGTTGGGAGATCTCGTATAGGTTCTATTTGAAATGTTTTTTTTTTGAAGGGTTAGCTTTTTGAGGTACAGGGTACACATCTAAATAGGGTATACAGTGCATGTAGCCTGATGTATTCTAGGTTGCAAGGAATGTCAGCATTGACTTTGTTTACATCGATGTTGACTAAGAATAGACCTTCAAGTGTATGTAAACGTGAAAGTGCTATGTAACTCATACTTTCTTTAAAGACTGTGCTTCCAAAGTCAATTAATGCGTGATCTAAGGTTATACCTTGCGATTTGTGAATAGTGACAGCATATGCAAGAGACAGAGAGAATGGTTCTCTACATACGTGCATGTCTTTGAAAAGAGGAATCATGCTATTGTGCAGCTTTTTTTAAACTTCTGCATGTTTGTCAAATGCTGTTTTCATGAGGATACATCTGGAAGCCAACAACTGTACCAATTGCTCCATTGACTAAACCTTGTTCTATGTCAAGGTTAAATTTTAGAATTACTCTGTAGGTTAGATACAACATTAACATTTTCTTCAATCAATCTGTATTGGAGATAGATTTTTCCTAAGCTATTTAGTCATGCTGTTGCTTGTTGACAAATATGAGTGTCATACTGTGCAATTCTTGTTTATCTGTTTTTACAGCGTGGGCTTTGCTCATTTTTTTTAAAAAGAGCAATGTATTTTAGAAAAAGTTTGTTGAGGCTCCAGGGAGACGGAAGCAAAGTATGAATATCTATACAGTGGAATTACTCTGCATAATGATTTAACTGTGTCCCTGTTAAAACTGAATTCTATGAATTAGTGATTATGAATTAACCATTGTTTTATCCTTTTACACCCCGTTTTATTACTGTATGTACAAGTTTTTAAGAACTGTATAACTTTTTTGATTGTATGTAAATGTTTTTTTGATTGTTTGATGGATTTTTAAAATCCAAATAAGCTTGTTTGACTGACTTGTTTATCTGTAGAGCCAATATGCAAGATGGGTTTCATGTCTTTTTTTAACATTGGGCCATATTACAACTCTGGCGGTAGCCGTTAAAAACAGAGTTGCATTTTTTCCAGCACCCGCAAATACGTAAGAACCGGGTCATGCCGAGCTCGGTGGACATGGTAATTGCCCATTTGCATGTGCTGGAACCAATGGCCTCCCGATCCCCATTCTGCCCTACAGAGCTGAATGGCGATGGGGACCTCAGATGAACCGGCACATGCAGAGTTGTGCCGGTGCATCCAACATACTCTGTTCACGGGTGCCGTTACACCTGCCAGGAAAAACCTGGCGGGTGAAATGGCCCCAGCGAGCAGAGCACATAGTATGTCAGTCTGGGAACTACGGTACCAGCATGCTTACCGGTACCGTAGTTCCAGGACCATCATGCTCGTAATGAAGCCCATTGTCTTGTTGAATTGACTACAGATTGCTACGGTTGGCATTAAGGACATGCATTTTATATTTTCTTGAATTAATTGTTCCATTACATCAGGAGCCAATGTGTTTTGCCCATATAGGTCATGGTTTAGTCTACTATTTAAGAAGGATTTTGCATCTTTAGTAAGCAGGCCAGATCTAATGCCTTTTCTCTGTACTGAAAATTATGCCAAAGATTTACATTTCCTATGTTACCAAGTGTGTTGTGGTATGACTTGTGTCCTAATGTTTTTAAAATAGTTCACCTTTTACTGGTGTTAACTGTAGGAGGTCTCAAAAAACAATAACGTGTTATCCTCAAAACAGTTGTTCCTAGACCGTATTCTGACTTGAATTAAAGCAAACATGCAGTTGGAAACCAAGCTTACTTCATCTATTAAGAGTAATTTCATTTGTTTCAGAATTCTGAGTAATTCAGTAGCAGCTTCTTCTGATAATGTGTAGTATTCTATTTTGTATTGGTGTTCTACTGAAAGGAGCAGTGGCCAGTTTTAAGTTACACATACACTTTTGTACGCAGCTAAACCTGTGAGGCTGTTATAACAGCTGAAAGGTTGTTATTTGTTAGGTTTTGTAGAAATGTGCTGATTATTTTAATCAAAAATGTTTTTCCAGAAGCAGCTTCACCACTTACATACAGGAGCAGACGTTTATAATTTTTACAGCTACAAGATTTAGTTTCATGTGAAAAAAATGTTCAATTTCTTCAGTGACCTCTTGATAACTGGTGAGTTGTTCATCATTTAGATGTGATTTCAGCAAAAACAAGTCTTCTTTAGATTGTTTATATTGATGCATGGGCCCTCATTAGGACTCTGGCATTAAGGGGTTAACAGCGCCGTAAAAGGTGTCAGCGCCGTTAAACCCTTAACGCCTGATTACGAGGTCCCTTTGCGGCTCCCGACCTTAATGGCTGGTTTGGACCAGCCGTTAAAGTAGGAACCCGCAAAGGGACTTTCGGAGTAATTACGGTACCGCAATTTGCAGTACCGTAATTACCGCCTTCCCCAGTCCCATTGAGCCCTATGGGGCAAAAATGGGAATGGGGAAGGGCCAATAGTAAATGGGGAATTACCGCCCCGCCAACCTTGGAATGGGGTGCTATTTCCCCATTTACCATTGGCGGACTCGCTACAATACCGGCAGCAACCATGGTGATAATAGCGCCACTGGTTACCGCCAGTGTTGTAATGAGGGCCATGGTATTTTATACTTCAATCATGGCTATTTCTGCTTCATTTAGAATGAGTCATTCTCCAATTGGTTCTTGGCTTCCTCTAAGGGAAGGTTGACTGCCCTCAGCAGTGTCTTTACCTAGTTGATTTCAGATAGTGCTGGAGGAGGAGGGGGGAATAACAAGTAAGGGGTGCGGAGCAGACAACATTTGTTACTATAATACTAGGTCCAGGGACAATTCTGATAGAGTAAGTGCAAAGAAAAAAGTAAGGGATGGTGTAGGAGAGAGAGAGAAAGGGGAAGGGGGAGGAGAAAGAGAACAGAGAATAAAAACAGTGAAAAGAGCAGAGAAGCAGAGGGGAGAGCAAATAAAGTTGTAGAGATTGGTAAAAACACAGTTATTTCAATGTTGCAAGGGAACAGAAATGTAGGCAAGGATTCATGTTGACGATGAGCACAGCATGATTCAGGGCTAACCTGAGTGCGAGATCCAGGAGATGTTCAGCATGAGTGTTGAACGGGTGAAGCATCAAGAGTCAATATGTCCAAAACTTCGGTGAGATCGGCTGTGACATATCTTGCAACAACAGTGGACCAGTGGAATTGTCTGCAATATAATGTATGTCTATATTTGCATTCCACAAGAGGGCAATGATTTCAATGTAATCATTGATGTACTTTGATGTTTCATTCCTTTTAATCCTGTATGTGTTTTTAGGTGATTTGCCTTTTGCACTGTGTATAACAGTAGAAATCAAGCTATGTATTTGTCCTTTTGCCGAAACTGGTCTGGGGAAACCAAAGCGACATTTGGCATAGGATTTACCTTTGTTTTTATATCTATTGACAGTATTTTCGTAAGATGTGTGTATGTAGGTCACCATGTGTGTTTTCTGAAGGGATGTCACAGGTTATGCATTATGGAATAATCTGTAAAACAGTGGAATCACTGTCGTGGCCGAATTTGGGAGCATATTTTATGCACAAAAGCATGTGGATGTGTGGTTCTCATCTGGATTGATATTCTTTTCTCCAAAATAAGTGTTCCACTTCTCCGAGTGGAGCAGTAGATTTTTTGCAGATGAAGTACAGCATGGCAATAGAGCGATGGTGAAAGTACCTTAATACATTTACAGTGACAAGAGAACAGAGTTCTCCTGGTGTGTTTATGTCTATTCCTTCTTTATTTTGGGTTGCTATGCGTAAGAAGTCGTGCACATCACCCCATGCATATTCTGCAAAACTTAAAGTAACAAACCATGTTGGTGGGCCTAGGTACCTTAGCATGCAATGTACATCAGCGTGATGTCGGAACCAGTATTCTTTTGCAACACACTTGTTTGCCAAGAGATTTGTGATACTTGACTGCAAAACGTCATCTTTGTCTTTTATCTTTTGAAGCTGTTGGGTAGAAGACATTTTAATACATTAGAGCCAGTTTTTAATACAGCACTTTCAAACAGGAGGTGGAAAATGTGTTCAACATGTTCTGCCATATCACGTGTTTGGCGGTAACCCTTGAATGCGGTGGTAACGCTGTTACCGCTGCATTTAAGGGTCCACCAAATCATGGGTTTAGTGATTATGCCAATTTTTGATGATATTACCGCTGTGCTAATACCGCCGGTTGTAGTAGCACTGAAAATTCCCCATTGGGCCCAATGGGGAATGGGGAATTCCCGAATGGGCCCAATGGGGAATGGGGACTTAGCGTTCCCCGAAACCTGTGATCTGGCGCTAATAGCACCGGGGGTTTGGCAGTAACACAAATAGCCCCAGCGGCAATACCGCTGGGGATACCGCCCAACTCATGATGAGGCCCTTTGTCTGAATCTGCGGTGTCCAGAACACATTTGTAAAGAGACATATTCTGATACTGATATTTGTCATATCTTCTGCCTTTTCCTGTAGTAAAGAGTAGAGGGAAGGAACGTGGTTTGACACATTTCTCCTGTATGCTCATTGGAGTTCCTTTGGTTTGACATATTTGATATGTTTCTAATGCATCATCTGTGGTGTCTTTGGAGTGTAGTGGGTGAATTGTATACTGGTCCAAAATATTGGCTGCAGTAATAGGATCTACACATTCAAATTGGCCAGTTGGTGGTTTATCCTGAATTATTTGGGGGGTTTCTCTTAAGTTCTCTTCTATGTTTATATCTTTGTAGTATTCATTGTTTCCTTTTAGATATTGTAGGGCATGTCTAACCTTGTTCAATTTTACAAGTTGTTGTCAAATATGTTTGTCTTTTTCTTGGTACACCATTAACTAGTATAATGAAAGATTGATCTATTGGCCGTTATACTCCTAAAGTTTCTCCAATTTCTTTAAGAGCAACACTGTTTTAAGTAGTGTCTTAAAATACTACTGTTTGTCTAGATTACAATGTGATGGTTCTGTCTGTTTTCTTGTTTTGTGTGTGTGCCCTGATGCCTGTGGGCTCCGGTGCAATATAAGCAAATAAACATAAACAAACATAAACATCAAATGGCAAATATACTACTTTGCCACAAATGCCTTTTAGTAAATTGGCTGTTTTGGTTTGGAGGCGTATCATAGCTTGAAATGAGTGTACTGTTCGGAGTATAATGCGGTCATGCAAGTGAATTTGTATCATTGAAAGCACGTGATGTAATTTGGTTATTGTCAAGCTTTCTATTGCAGTATGCATATCATTGAAGGGTCAGTTATTTTGTATTTATTTTCTGTTGTTAGATAAAAAGCTAATTGGAACCATTGTGATTCCACATTGTCCTCTATTTTGTCAGCCATATCTACTATTTGTGTTCTCTTTTTATAAAAGTTTTTGCAACAACAGACACATACTTGGTCTGGTATTTCAGAAGATGTGTTTTGAAACTTTGCTATTTCCTTTTTGTATGTGTTTGTTAGACGGTTGGAGTTTGTAAGGTTTTCACTAATGTTTTCTGAAGTTACTGAATTTTCTAAGTGATCTTCAGTTCCAGAATATTTACTTTGGATGTGTTCCATTTCTTCAAGGATTTCTTTGGCTGTTCCATGTAGGAGAATGTTATTTAAATTTTGCAATTATACAGCATGACTTTTTGCATCGTACAGTCTATTCACAGGATTCCGTATAGTGGAATGGTGTGTTGCTAACATTTTGATGTGGTGGAAGGTGTTTTTGAAAGCAGTTCCTGAAATGCAGGCTAATGAATGTCCTTGCAGTCCAGTGTGGCTGTGTACTGGAGGGGAGTCCATGGTTCATAATGTTTTTATTCTACTTTTGTCTTTTAGCTTCACATATTGAATGAGGAATTGTCATTAAGATTTGAAGGATTGTTGGCGTACATTACACATTGAGCTGCATGTCCATTTGTACACTGGATAGATTGTTTGGGTGAAGGGAACCGTCTATAAAGGTTTCTTGTGCCATAATGGTGTCTCCTACCCTTTCATACCCATTACTGTCAATGGCAATTGTTTTTTTGTTGTTCTTGTTTATAATCCTCTTCATTGAAATATGGTTCTGCGCTGCTTGTGTGGATCCATTCACCTTTGTAGAAGTTTGACAAGGTATCTACATTGACATTGTGCATGTTTAAAAGTACTTTTTGTAATTTAGTGATTAATTTAGTTAGCGGTTTCATTTTGTTTAAAATTAATATAAACAACTTTATTTTTAATAGAAATACTTTGTCAATTAGAGATTCAAGGATTAGTCTTCTGAAGTACTTTTAAAGGTAGATCGTGAATTTTCAGCTGTCTTCATAAGATTGTGAAGTACTGCATGAGAGAAATATTTTTGTAAATTACATTTTTTAGAATGCTTTACTGTGGCTATTTTAACATTGGTAGATAGTGTTAGGTTCATTAGTAGGTTTGATTTTGTTTATACTTTTTTTTTTTACTTTTAGATTTTGGAAAAGGCGCCTTACTTTTTTTTAGTGGTAGCTGTTTTAGTTTTGTTGAGTGACATTATTAGCAGGTGTGTTTGAATTCTTTCTATACATTGGGCCTCATTACGCGGTAGGCGGTAAGGGATTACCGGCACCGGTAAGGACACCGGTGCCGGTAATCCCTTACCATCATATTCCGAGGCCCCTTAGCGGGTCCCTTCCTTAACGCCTGGTTTTACCAGGCATTATGGAAGGGACCCGTTAAGGGACTTCAGAGCTACTAACGGTACCGCAAATTGCAGTACCGTTATTAGCTCCATCCCCATTCCCATTGAGCCCTATCGGGGCTCGAATGGGAATAGGGAATGGTTTCCGGAATGGGGACTTACCGGGTCCTCCAAGGTTGGAATGACCCGGTAAGTCCCTATTTCGGGAACCCGGAACCGGAATGCGCCAAGGGGGTAGCCATGGCGCCAATAGCGCCATGGCTACCGCCTACCGCGTAATGAGGCCCGTTGTTTCAGAGGTGGATGACTATATGGCTTGCTTTTATTCTTATCTGCTCTATTTTATCTTTGTTGTCTTTGTAGTTTCTACAAAGTTGCTTTTTAGTAGGTATTGTGCACTGTCTGTTGAAAAGAAGAAAGTGTGGTTTTGAAAGTTGTGCAATGTACATGGATGTAGTATGAATGGGTGTGTGAATGTATTGGTAGAGATACATAGACGGCTCTGTCATTGTGCAGTGGGATGATAGTTGTGGGTGGTATGTTTGTAAGAGTAAATGTGGTTGTGGGAATGAATCGGTATACACATTATGATGTTTTGAGGAGAACAGTGGGTGTTATAATGATGGTGTTTAGATGAGAATGGAAAGTGTGCATTTCGAAATATAATGAGTAAGAGTGAAGAAAATGTTGATTTGGAAGGAATACTGTAGGCTAATATACAGTAAAACTACATTGTTACAATAATATATAGATTAATACTATGATAATGCACTTACTTAGTAGGATGTGAAGAGTAGTCTTCTAGTTGGTGTCTTTAGGAATTTTCATTCTTTCAAATAATTGTAAAACAAAGTTAGTGGGTAGATATAGTAATGGTGAAGTACTTATAGTAAGAGAGGTTGTTGTTTATGAAGGTAGAAGGAGGGAGAGTTGTTGGAAAAAACTTAATATGTTAAGTATTGTATATTTTCTTATATGAAAATAAGAAGTGGTGTTTTGGGGTTTAGAAAGAATATGGCAGACATGGGTGTAAGAAAAAGGTGAATGTTTAATCTACTTCAGTGCTGCTGATTTCAATGAAAGAAGTGCTTTGTTTGTGAGGAATGTATTTGTAATGTAGGTACAGTGCTTTTTAAGAATATGGAAATTGTGGTGCAGTGGTAATGCAGTGGTGGAATGTTGTTGCAGCATTGTTTGGTGTATTGTAGTAGAGGTCGGAAAATAAGAGTACTTTTTTATGTAAGGTTAAGTGTTGCATATAGATAGTTTTGTGTTATACACATATGTGTGAGCAGATGGAAAAAGGCTCCCTTTTGTGGGAGTGCTGATCAAGAGTGCTGATTCTGCAGGTTTCCCTGCTCTGCGTGGATTATTCTTCAAGATTTACAACCTTAAAGCTATGCATGAGCGGCTTCTCCCCCCTTCCCAGAGGGCTATTTCAACTGTTCTACATGCGCCAATTATTGTATATTTTCTTATAAGAATTGGAGTATGAGTAGTGGTGTTTTGGTGATTAGAAAGAATACGGCAGACATGGGTATAAGAAAAAGGTGCATGTTTAATCTACTTTAGTGCTGCTGATTTCGATGAAAGAAGTGCTTTGTTTGTGAGGGATGTATTTGTAATGTGGTGCAGTGCTTTTTAAGAATATGGAAATTGTGGTGCAGTGGTAATGCAGTGGTAGAATGTTGTTGCAGCATTGTTTGGTGTATTGTTGTAGAGGTTGGAAGAGAAGAATACTTTTTATGTAAGGTGAAGTGTTGTATATAGATAGTTTTGCCTTTCATAATGTTGCCACAGTGCTGGCAATTGTGACACAACACCGTGCCCTTTTGCTGTATGTTGGTAGAATTAGTGTTGGACATTTCAGCTCAATCAGTCTGTTCCGCAGAGATCTACCATTCCTGTAGGCGAGTAGAGGTAGTTCACAAAATAGGTGTTGTAGTGTGGGGTCCATCTAAAGCATGGGCCGATTCTTCTTGATTATACCTTCAATTTTGCCACTTTGTAAGGAGTTGGTGGTTACATACACTAGAGATGGACTCTCTTTCGGAGGCTTCGGTGTGAGCAGGGACTGTCTATCCATGGACTCAGTTTTCCTTGCGATTTCCATGATGAGTGCTTGGTTGTATCCCCGTTGTGCAAACTTTGCACACAGTGACTTGGATTGTTGTCTGTATTCTTCAAGTTCCGAGATGTTACACCTATAGCGTAGGAATTGGCTAAGAGATACACGTTCCATTGTTCTTTTCGGATGAAAACTGGTTGCCAATAGGAGGCTATTTCAGTCAGTGGGTTTAGTAAAAATCCTTGTCGCTAATGTGTTAGATTGAACGTAAACTACAAGGGGGCATACACATCAGCTGTAGGCTGAATCTATTGAACTTCTGAAATAATTTGATTTGATAATCCTACGAGAGAAACCTCCATTATGGCCAAATTTTCAGCTTTGTTGGGTTCCCGCTTTAAAATCTTCTAAGGACCTACTAGCAGCTTATAAAATGTCTGCACCAGGTAGCTTAACACAATGGATTAATCCCCATCTGAGTGTGCAAGTACTTAGACTTAAACTAAAACTAAATGATACTAATCACCCCTTTGCCACGGGCATTGCTATCATTAATACATACTGAAACCCTGTTAAGCATTTCTGAATTGGTCTTTTTGAAACTAATCTCTGACATATTGGATAAATTCGACTATGATCAAACTATAGGATCAACACTCATTGTTGGTGATTTCAATTTACATTGTTTTGTTGAGGGGGGGAAATGCTTAAATAAGGCCCAAAATTGGTTTAAGATCGATGAAAGACAGAGGGATGACAATGTTAAGCGGGTGCATACAAGGTGATATACCAGTGCAACCGACGTGGAAAAATAACAAACCTAAAGCCATATGTAGTATCCTAGCATAGATCAGCTATGCATGTGTGTGTCTATATGACTGAGCAGTAGAGCTTGGAATGTTGATGTGCGGATTGGAATGTGGTTAGTGTAAAGGTTCCAAGAAGTGACGGTTAAGACTGGCAGGGAGAGAGCCAAGGGAAGCAGAAGAACATCACCTCATCTCCTATCTTACTTTCCCACTGTAACCTGTAACATTAAAGAAGACTTACCTTTTCTATAATACTGGCTCTGGTGTGGTTCCTGAGTATTCCTGCCTGTGTCATACCACACCAAGATACATCATTTGGCGACGAGGATCTTAAGAACCTGAAGGACGGTGGGGAAGCTGTAGAAAACTGGAGAAGGAGATCCAGTGAGACGGAGAAGAGAGGCCTCAAAGGTGATGTCGGACTATGGGGAAGCAGAGTCCATACAAGTGAGGCGGAGGCCGTAGCATGTTGGGAGCAGAGGAGTCCATGCTACCTGGAAATGTGTTGAGGATGTGGAGCGGTGTGAGTCCTGCAGGGTGCTGGAAGTGGTAGCAGAACATCCTCGCGGGCAGCAACATGGGGCTTTTGAACTGGCATGCAGTGTGGAGAAAAGGTGGCAGCAGGTCGGTTGGAGCGATGCGACGCCAGACGGCAGTAAGGAAAATGCAGGTGTTTGAAGCAGCCTGTCCATGCTGCATATAGGCAGCACAATAGGTATTGTGGGGAATGGTGTTCGGCGCCCGAATTTTGGGCCATGGAGAGGGCCCATGGGGGCTGTGGGCGGTGCGCACGCCCAGCAGGCCCCCCGTAGTTTGCGTTCCAGCTAGTCCGTTGGCCTGGAACGCAGGAGAATGGGCCCGGCACCATAGTTCCCGTCTCTGTGTCCGGAGAAAACTATTAGAAGAAAGGACCTTTTGATAGTGCGCACCTCTGATGTCATTCCGCACGTATCTGAGGTTTTCGTTTCCTTTAACAATAACAGTCCTTTGTAAGTGTGTGCGGCGGCATGCCCTTTAACAACGCACATCTAGGAAGTTTCGTTTTCCCATGGGGAAGCCTGCAGACTGTGAAGCCATGCTGAGGAGCTTGAAAGGAATATCCCTGTTGTGGAGTTTTAGTAACAGCCGGTTACTACTTCGGAAGCTCACATAGCGCGATGAAAACTGAACGGATTACAGTATGAACATGAATGCGTACGGATGACATACCAGCTGATTAGAGATGCATTCATGGAGGTTTGAAGTACCTTTTCTTAAGGCATGCATTGATGACTGAAGCGGCATAGTGTCATTGTATTTTTTGGTTTCCTGCGTTTTTGGTTGAAGTATTCTGAAAATGAAGGACATGGCATTGCAGAGTACAGGTACTTTCGAAACAGTTTTACGGAGGCCATGACTTTTCTAATTGTCGTTTTTGTAGTTCTGAAGTAATAGTTGTTGGCTACTTTATTTCAAGAAAAAAAAGTGAATTATTTCAGAATATGACGATGTCTGGATTATGGGGACCACATTGGTCAAAGCTAGTTTATTCACTGTGTTGGAGGCTGTGTTGTCGCGTGTATTCTTGGGATTTAGCATGAAGAGTTGTGAGATATGGAGTATATTACTGAAGGAGAAATACATGCACAACGTTTTCAGTTATTCATCCTGTACGGCATAAATATGGAGAAAATGTAATGAATATGCGCAGGATTTATGAGTGGTTTCACGAATTTCTTTACTTAGATTTTAATGAAGTTGTAAATATACAATGGAGCTTTGAAGATACTTTAATGATGTTATTGTCCACAGAAGTTGTTTATGCAATTACAGAAAAAAAATGCATTTTGATGTAGATGTTGCACAATTTAAGGAATTTTTTTTTACAAAGAGAAAATTCTGTTTATGTAATGACGCTTCCAGAATGGTGCCTGATCAACACCATGTCTGTTAGTGTTTATCATCCTTTTTACAGTAGAAGTTAGTGGGCAAATATTTATTGCATTTGTAATATGTAATGCAATTTAGATAAGTTACAATGCACGTTGAAGTTTAAATGTTATTATGCATTGGGAGAGGAGTGTGCATTGGGAGCGTGCATATGGAAGTATGTAGTGACATACATGTGTATGTTGGGAACGTGTGAGAAGTAGCACGTTTGAAGTGGAGTGATTGCATTGGGAGTGTGCAATCGAGAGCAAGTACTTTAAGAGTTAGTAGCGTGTGAGAGGTAGCACGCATTAAGTTGAGGGTGAGGATCACATGCTGGCCAGGTGTGATGCCTTATGTAGACCCTAGGGAGACCGGTGTTTGGAGATTAACACAAATAGTTGATTTGTGTTCGGGGAGGATCTTTTTAAATAGAAGCATCCTATTCGTGGAGGATCTTAATATATAAGCATCCTATAGCAGGACACTATTGTAGGAGACTATGAGGCGTAGGTAGTACGCGTGAAGTTGTAGGAGTAGGCTACACTTAAAAACAAAATGTTCTTAGTGTTTTGGTTTAGTCTCTTGTAGGATGTTATAGTGTCGGGGTTAGGAGTAAGTAGTTTAGACTCCTAAAGTCTGTGGTGTCATATAGTTGTAGTTAATGTTGGCAGAAATGCTAGAATTTTTTCTGTTAAAGCCTAGATAGGTTGGAGTTACTGCGAGTGGACACACAGACGGTAGAGGTTAGTTTTGTGTGTCACTGCGTATTTGTGACACCATGTATTTATAAAATTTTTCTATATAAAAAAAAAAATGTTTTAACATCGGAGAAGCACTACATTTTTCCACCTTGTTGTGCTTACACACATTTTTTAGTGTTTTTGGAGTTAGAACTTTCTGCAGGTACCACAATTTTACATTCCTTGTTGGTGCTTTAGCGGAAGTTTTTTGTTTTGCATGGTGGTGACTGTGCACATTTTACACACCACGCCTTTTGTGGTTGTGTTGTGTTTTTATGTGATCTTTGTTTGTGAGTGGCTTTTCTAAAATTTTCTTTTCTATTTATTGTGAGGAGAGGGATGGTGATGTGTTAGTGGTAGTGAATAGGATGGCTACAATGCAAGGTTGTTTATATCTAGACCTTAGTTATTCTTCATGTGTATGTTTATCTCTGATAATTATAGGATGTGGATGTAGCGAGTTTGCTCTTTTCACAGCGACGGGAGTGTCCTGCATTAGGGTGAGGTTGTGCCAGGACGTGGCAGGTCCAGGGTTTGGGCGTGGCAGGCCCTTACAGAAGGAGAACAGATTTTGTACAGTTTGGTTAGGTGAGTTAGTTTGTTTTGCTCAGAGAGAGCAGATAGTGCTTGGGGGTGGCAGCTCTGAGGTTCTGGGGGGCAGACCAGGACAAAAGGTGAATATGTATCTCGAGGGAAAATTCCTTTATTATACACATGTGTATTTAGACTTTTCCTTTTCTTTCAAAGGAGGGGGATGTTGTAGTATCCTAGCATAGATCAGCTATGCATGTGTGTGTCTATATGACTGAGCAGTAGAGCTTGGAATGTTGATGTGCGGATTGGAATGTGGTTAGTGTAAAGGTTCCAAGAAGTGACGGTTAAGACTGGCAGGGAGAGAGCCAAGGGAAGCAGAAGCACATCACCTCATCTCCTATCTTACTTTCCCACTGTAACCTGTAACATTAAAGAAGACTTACCTTTTCTATAATACTGGCTCTGGTGTGGTTCCTGAGTATTCCTGCCTGTGTCATACCACACCAAGATACATCACCATAATAGATTATGCCTTTATTTCAATAAAAGATCTAAACAAAGTTAGAAGTTTTACTATTGTGCCCACTAAAACAAGTGATCCTAATATACTTGCAATAACATGTGTTGCACCTAAATCTGCTCTGAACATGAGGTGCATAATGGGCAGCTTAGCACTAATCAAGGACTTAATTGTATAAGATGGACTGATGGAAAGTTAGACAAACTATTGGAAAAATGACATATCTTGCCAGAAGACTACATCAGTGCATTGTGTTTGTTTGAAACTGTTGTTGATGAAAGAGGATGCAAAATTGAACAAATAAGGAAGCCATATGATCCAGTCATTAAAAGGAAAAAAGCAGAGAATCGGAAGGCTATTTGACATATTATTGGTAAAAATAGTGTAGAATGTAAAAAAATACATACAAGATATAAACATTTTATAAAACAGCATCAGCTAAAAAAGATACAAGAAAATAATAAAGCCATGCTGCTAACAATATGCAATAGGTCCAGTGCCCAGGTTTCATTTCTTTTAAAAATAGCGCTGGCATGGACAAAACTGCTCACCATTTGAATGCTATTGGTGCGGAAGCGTGGATAACTCACTTCAAAACACTATTTACAACAAAGATTTGAAACAAAAAGCCCCGGAAAAATACCAATCATGCGACTGTCCTTTGATGATCGATCTAGATGAAATGAGTCATCAAAGGACTAAGCATGTCAAGGGCTTCTGGCCATGACAGTATTTACAATGCTACTATTAAACAAAATCCTGAAAATTAGGCTAAGGTATTACAAAATATGTATTACAATATATCAGTGACAGGCTATATACCAATAACATGGAAGAATTCAATTATATTTCCTGTCTTCAAGAAGGGTGACAGATCTAACACCTTGAATTTTAGACCTTTGGCGATAATGGACTCTGTTGGGAAAATCCTTGCTAAAATAATATTGTGAGACTAAAATCAATGGTTAAGAAACGCCAATCTTTTGCACCCAAAACAATCTGGGTTCATTGCAGGGTAGGTACAGCACCCAACCTTTTGATATTACAAGTACTTAAAATGCAAGCTATTAAGGAGAAACAGGCAATATATATAGCCCTAATAGATTACAGACAAACCTTTGATACTGTTTCACGACCATTGCTGTGGCACAAAGTCAAAGATGCAGGTTGTCCTCTTTCGCTGCTTAATTTGATACAATATTATACAAACACGATGATACAAGTAAAGCTCAATAGAGAGGGTCTCTTGACGAGAAAGATACCTAACAACATCGGCCTAAAGAAAGGCTGTCTGTTCGCCTCCACCCTCTTTAACTTCTATATTCACTATAATGACCAATATATTAAACAAGTACAAGCATTTCACCCGAAATTAAATCAGATGAGTGTGGATTATTTTCTGCATGCAGATGATCTATTAATTATAGATCAAACACCAATTGGTTTGAGCCGGTCTCTAAGTGCAGTAGAAAACATGCTAAACATAACAAATTGAGAATAAACACTGCAAAATCAAATATACTTGTTCTAGGTAGTAACTGTCAATTGTCCAGGAAAGAGACTAAGCTGTGTCATATTGATAACCTACTGATATAAGTGCTTAAAACGTATAAATATCTGGGCACCAGTGTTAATACAAGCAAGGTAGACATGCCATATCAAGAAGAGCTAAAATACAAGATGAGGATGCTATGTTCACAAGCAAAGCTCATTCAAAATTAATATGGCAAATTTACATCTCTGCTCATTATAATGTATTATATGTACAGTAAAATGGGTGCATTCTTTGGGATACTGCACAAGATGGACGCCGGATTTGGAACAAGAGGAAATTCTTTTTAGACAATATCATTAAGAGGGCGAAGGTCTTGCACCATCCTCCATGACACCCGGCCCCTTACTTTTTTTTGTCGGATAAATCGCAGTATTGCATGGGGAGTTGGAACGGACAATAATACCTTGCTGGAGTAATGCGTGTATTGTTTCTCATATTCCTTCCTCTGCTTCTCTTGACAAAGGGTACTGTTTTACTCTAGGTAATACTGGTCTTGGCTTTATTTATCCTTATGGGGGTCACTAACAACCCTACATCATGGGGATTAGCTGTCCATAAATTTGAGGGTACCTGCTGTAGAACTGTATTGCATAATAATGTGGTGCACTGATGACACGCATGGGGGGTTAGAAACTCACCTGTTTTGTACATGCATATTGTCCTTAAGATTGTTAAAGCCCAAGTTAAGGACACGATTATTTCTCCATCATCGTCATCCTCAGTGAACAACTCCTAATCTGTCAACTTGCGCAAAGCCTTATTTGGGTCTATGCATAGCGCTGTTCGACATTCACGCCCGTGCGTGTCCAGTGCAATCGCCACAATACCTTCTGCCTACACCTGCACTGCCTGCAATTCTAGCGAGAGCACTGTACCAGCTAGTATGTCAGGTGTTGCTACAAGGCAGAAAACAAAATTGGATGGTACTCTCCACTCTTTCCATGTTATCTCTGGCACTACTCTTGCCAATACCCGTCTGCCTTTTATGAACATAACTGCATTGGTGGGAATTCCTTGTACTGCTGTTACATTTGCTATTGTTTGTATGCCCGTAGGGGGCACATGCAAGGTGCAGAACATACCATGCCCTTTTCTGTGAATGCAATGGTCATATTGAGTTTACTGAAGAGATCCATTCCCAATAAATGTACAGGTGAGTCTTCATGGTACAGTAAGGGTGCTCTCACTGTTTTGCCCTCTATTATTGCATCTAAATCTTTCCCCATAGACAGATAGCAGAAACTTGCCTTCACATAGACATGCTTTCTCTGCCCCCGAGTCCACCATAAAGATGAACTGCTTGTTTCTTATTTCTGCCCCCACCAGTGGTTCATCATCTGGGCATAATGTAATCGATAGGACTGTACACGCAAGGGCTCTCTGTGGGCTTTCCTAGCCTGTGTTAGTGTCTGTTCTGGGACATGAAAAAGCTTTGTCACCAAGCACACATGCTCCTTGGAATGGGGCTGGTGCACCATTTGCAGTCGTAACAAAGGGTTTGGCATGAGTGTGTGTCATTTGGTTTTGACGCGTAAGACATGGTTGCATGTTTTGCAGTGGTTGCCTAGGCATGTTGGGTGTTGCGGGGTATCTGCCATTGTTTTGTTCGTCCTGTACATATGGGCCCGTAGGTGATCCATAGGGGCTCCCTGGATGTGGGTGCCCATACTGATATCTCTGATTACTTTGATAGTTAGCCACAGGATCGGTACGACATTCCCTTGGCAAGTGACCCTACCTGCCGCATGACCAACATGCATCCTACCCTCCTGCCCTAGGCCCTTGCACTCCATACTCTCCTCCGTGTTTCCCACTGTACCCACCACCTCCTCTTGCAGTCCTTCCCTGCCATTGGGGTCTGGTGTATTTCCCCTCTCCTCCCCATTGCTGCTGGCCATTGTCCACCTATGCCGATGCCATTCTGGCCTGTAATGCTACTGTTCCCTCCCCCTCTTCTCCCTGCCATTCTTGGGGTGGTCATGCAGTTTACGCTGAGACCTTCACTAACTTGATCTGTACCAACTTAGCTTCATCTGCTAATCTTCTTTGTGCTATTTTTGTTCTCTCTCTTTGATCCTCCTACAGGGGTGTACTATGATGCTCTGAATTTCTGGCCAACCTTTGGCTTCTATCCCAGCAATTTTTATTAAGGGCCTTATGTACCTCCTTTGCAAGGCCTTTCTTGATAATGAAGTAGAACAGGGAGGTGGATTGGCCCCACGCTGTATCCGTATCCTCCAGCCATATATCCTGCATTAAGAAGAATGAACTGCAGAGCATCGTCTTTGTCACCCATAGTGCATTGCATAAGTGAGGGGAGAAAGGGAGTGAGGTTTAATCAAAGTGTCTTTGATTTAACTTTTCGTAATTTGATGGGGATGATTGCTGGGGACAAGGGGATAGGTGCAAGGACATTCATATGAAATATTTTTAATGACATGAGCTTTTGCATGTTGCAAAAGTTCTTTAAAATCATTACTTAGTTCATTCAATTTTGTAGGCAGGTTCATGATTTGATTATGTACCGTTGGGGATAGGGCTTCTTTTGGTGATTCTTGTGATTGTGTAATTAAATTGAGGTGTGGTTTCTTCATGAAAACTATGTAATGTAAGAAATAACTACATTATTTTAGTGAGGTCTGTACAAATTACATAATTTGTTTACATGCATTGTATATCATTAGAAATGTTATTGTCACTCATTTCTTCTTTTGGGAATCTCTCCTCTAACCCTTCAAGTGTGTTTGCCATTTCTTTCAAAATGAAAAAAATTGTGCTTTTTGTTTATAATACATGATTGCATAATGAATGCTAATAATAATGAAATAAAATACAGTGTACTTACCAGCAAACAACGGCCCTTCCATGAAGCTGGGAGGTACAAGTAAGCTTGGCAACCACAGATCCAGTAGTAATCCATCAGTGCCGCCATTCCTTTCTTCATGTCTGCGATCAAGAGAGTTTTATTACAATGTTTGTGCCAAAAAAGACTCTACCCTTTCTGTGGAAACAGAGCTTATATTCTCCTTACTTTTACTTATGCACTTGCACCGGCTTTTCCATTGTTGCAATTCACGTCAACTTTGTGATATGCTCTGTCCAGATTTGTGCACAGAAGTTGACCACTCGTGCTATTCTGTCCTTGTTATATTTACTTATTTATTTATTTTGCAATTTGTATAGCCCACACAACTCTAAAGCATCTGGATGCTGTTCTTAGTTGAAAAAAACATAATGGTTACAAAGTTACATATATGCATAAACAATAAAAAAAAACATAATGGTTACACAGTTACATATATACATAAACAATGACATATTTACAAGACACTAGATTATAACATCATCTTAGATTGCATTGATCGTAGTTGTAGATACAGTACTGATTACTGATCATGACTTATTTAGTAGTTCCTGTGAAAAGAGGCACGTTTTCAGGTGTTTTCGGAATGTCCAGAAGGAATCGTCTGACCTTAGTGCGGCTGGTAATCTATTCCAGTGTCTGGCCGCTATCACTGGGAAGTTGCTGTCTCCGGCTTTCTGCAATTTAAATCTGGGGCTGCAGAGCGGGTGCAGGTGTGCTGAGCACTTAGGCCTGTTAGGCCTGTTAGATCAAAAGGTAGTGACTTTATCTTCCAGGTATTTAGAGGCTGACTTATGTAAGCATTTATGTGTCAAGGTTCCGGGATAGGTAGGCAATGGGTATTCCTTCTCGTCAAAGAGATACAAGTGTTTAGGGATGTTTAGAGCTGCTCTAAGGGTGTTATTTTGGATCACCTGTATTTTTTTAAATATTATCATTCTTAGTGCCAGCGTAGAGGGAATTGCAGTAGTCCATTCTAGACAAAATGAGGCCTCTGGCTAGACTGATGCAAATGTCAGGTGGCAGGAAGGGTCTGCAAGCATTAATACGCTTCGATGTGTAAATTGCTGCTGACGCTGTGGCATCTACTTGTTTGGTTAACGTTAAGGCTGAGTCCAGATAAAAGCCTATAGTTTTTACTTCCTTCCACACCTTGATGGAGATGCCATCTATATTGAAGGCCTTAACAGAGTTGTCAAGTTTGTCCATGCGGTATTGTGATCCTATGAGGAGGAGTTCCGTTTTTACATCATTCAAAGATAATCCGTGATGGGCCATCCAGGTCTGGATAGTTTGATAGATTACGTTGAGTGATGCAGAATCATTGTCTTGACAGCCTGAGATAGGAATGAGGATTTGAGTGTCATTTGCATAGTTAGTTTAGGTGACACCCACGTCATCAGTGCGGTCCAATAGAGGTTTCATAAAGATATTATAGATGTGTAGGTGACACACAGGATCCTTGTGGTGCACCGCAGGTGACCGGGCTTGGCTGTGCTGCTGCACTAGGTGAGAATACTCTCATAGTTCTATTGGTAAGGAAAGATTGCATCCATTTAATGACTTTCGGAGAGAAGTGGGCAGCTGATGATAGACGATTACAGAGTATTTTGTGATTGACTAGAGATGTCAATTAGGCGGAGGAGGGGGGCTAATTTACATTTGCCTTTAAACTCATCCATTAGAATTTTCGAATCCAGAAATGCTGTTTCCGCCCCATGTCTTGGGCAGAATCCTGATTGCCGTAGTCCAAGGAGGTTATTTTTGGATCTGGAGGTGCGCTCCTCTGTACAATCTTTTGTGGAGGTAGGGCACTGTGGTGATGGGTCAGTATATTGTTGGTATGTTGGGGTTTTGAGTGGGTTTTTTAGTGAAGGGTGAACCTACGCATCTTTAATTTATTTTATTTATTTGCATTTATCAAGCGTGCTTGCAGCCCATGAGGCATCGAGGTGCTCATGGGCTGCAAGCGCGCAGATGATAAGCAGACTTGAGTTACAGGCGGGTGCCCAATGGGCTCGTGGTTACACAGTAACAAACAAATATGCAGGGAATTGCTCAAACCAATTTGTGATACATATTCTGTTTAGACAAAGAGTCTAGCTTTGATAGCATTGCGGAATGCTAGGTGTGATTCAATCAGTCTTAGGTGAGGTGGCAGTGCGTTCCAGTGCGTGGCTGCTTGGGTGGGGAAGCTGGAACCTCCAGGGCGCACCTTTCGTGAGGTAGGTGTGAGAATCGTTTTGGCATAGCGTGATCTTAGGGGTCTGGTGGCCGTGTGCCTGATGATTCTGTCGGTCAGGTAGGGCGGGGCGAGCTCGTGGAGGCATTTGTGGGTGAGGGCAAGCGTTTTAAAGACAATTCTCTCCTTGACAGGGAGCCAGTGGGCTTGCCTTCTGATTTCAGAGATGTGGTCTTTGCTGGCGGTACCTGTGGCTGCCCTGAGCGCATTATTTTGAGCTAGCTGCAATTTGGCCACGTTTTTGCTGGAGGTCCCAGCGAGGAGGGCATTACAATAGTCTAGCCTTGACCCGATAATTGCCCTGGCAATTGTGGCGGGCCAGGAAGGTCCTAGCAGCATTGAGGATTTTAGAGTAATAGGCTGAAGAGGTGGCGATAGCATTGACCTGTCTGTCCATGGAAAGGTCAGAGTCAAGGTAGACTCCGAGGTTCTTAACATGGTTTGAGACCTTGATAGGAATGTTATCGATGGTGAAGGAGGAGTACTGGTCTCCAAGGTTGCCCAATGTGAAAGGTGATCCTATGAGGAGGAGTTCAGTTTTTTCACTATTGAGGCAAAGCCAGTTCTCTGCCATCCAGGATTGGATGGTGGAGTAGATAGTGGTGAGGGTGTTAGTGTCTGCTAGGTAGTCGCCCGAGAGTGGGATGAGTACCTGTGTGTCATCCGTGTAATTGGTGTAGGATATGCCAAGGGAATCCAAGATGCTGAACAGGGGCCTTGTGAAAAGGTTGTAAAGCGTAGGTGCTATACAGGACCCCTGGGGAACACCGCAGGTGAGGAGGCTCGGGGTGGCGGATGCAGACTCCGAGAAGACTTTCATGGCCCGTTCTTGGAGGAAGGAGGTGATCCATTGACAGGCTTTCAGGGAGAAGTTGGCTTGGGTGGCTAGATGGTGGCACAAGGTGTTGTGGTCCACAAGATCAAAGGCCACGGATAGATCAAGGAGCAGTAGGAGAGCAGGTTTGCCTGCATCTCTAAAATCGTCCATTTGATTCTTAAGGTCTAGGAGGGCCGTTTCGGTGCCGTGCGTGGGCAGAATCCAGATTGCCGCAGGCCTAAGAGCTGGTTATCCTCTAAGAACTTCGGGACTTGCAGGTAAGCTGCTTTGTCCAAACTTTTGAGCAGGAAGGGTACAGTGGTAATAGGTCTGTAATTACCAGGGACTGTGGGGTCAAGCGGGGGTTTTTTAAGGAGTGGGCGCAACCAAGCTTCCTTGATTCCAGACGGGACATGGCCTGACTGGAAGGAGAAGTTGATAAAAGCTGTAAGGATGGGGGCTAGGATAGGTGCTGAGTCTTTGATGAGGCTAGCTGGGCAGGGATCGTCCTTGCAATTGGAGGGTTTGATGGAGTTGAGCAGGGTGATGACCTCTCGCTCAGTGATATCTATGAATTCAAATAAAGGGGAGGCGCTGGTCTTGATGGGTGGCTCAGGGTGCAAGTTGGCTATGATGTTGGAGAGGGCTTCTTGGTGGCCGCAGATTTTGTTTTGGAGGGTGTTGAGCTTGTCTTTAAGATTAGTTGGGACTGTGCTGTTTTCAAAGGAAGCTTTGATTAGACTTGTGATGAGACAGATGAGGCGCATAGTCTTTAATGTTTGCGGCCGTTCATTGGTCTTCTTGGCATCTTGATGGTTTGAGACTGGGAATAATTTTCAGCACTTCTGAGTTGGAGACAGGTGTGAATTCGAATAGTGCAGTTGTGTTATGACTTGTCGTCAGTTGAGGTTGTAGGGCAGATTTCATATACATTTTTTTGTTTCAATTTTGGATTGTAGAAGGGCTTTTTGAATACTGGTGCACGAGTTAGTATCTTTGTTACAGACTTTGATTGGCTCAAGTTCTCTCAGGATACCAAAGTGTTCCTTAGTTCCTGATTTGGCATTTGTTATTCTCTCGTTGTATGTGGAACTTTTCATTTGGATGACTGCCTGTTTATAATTTTTGGACTCCTCAACAAACCTTGCTTTATTTAGTTATTCAGTAATTTTGCCAGTTAGCCTCCGCAGTTCTCTTGGAGCTTTGCATGCTTTTTAGGTTTGGAGTGTACAAAGAGTTGCAGTGGGCTACTCGTTTAGCTTTACGCATAGATAGGGGAGCTACTTTGTCAATGGCTGCAAGGATGGTTTGGTCATATAAATCAACCATGATGGAGGGGTCATTAGTTCCTGAGTTTTGGTGTGCCATGATTGGGTGTTGAACAGACAGGATATTGTTCACTGTGATATTTTGTTTATTTCTAGGTAAAGCAGCTGGTGCAACAGGTGTTTGGATGTGGGTCCCAGGGTTCTTGGAGATATTGAATCTGGTGAGGTGATGGTCCGACCATGGGCATGAGAGTTGGATGTTATATTTGTGTTTGAGTTGTGGTGTGCAAGCCAATCGAGTATGCAGCCTTTGATGTGTGTATTAATCCGGCGAGTATAGCCTAACTGCTGAGATAGTGTTGGCAATAGCTAGGGCGTTATTGTCCTTAAGATTGTTAAAGCCCAAGTTAAGGACACCCAGTACTAAGGTTTGAGAGGTAGGTTTGGTGTTTGTCAAGAGGAGTTGAGCTATATCTTCCTCAATTGATGATATTGGGCCAGGATGTCAGTAGATCAGGTGAATGTTGAGCGTGGCCTTATGCGATAAGGCCATCGTGATGTAAAATAATTTGGCAGAATGGAAAGTGAAATTATGAATTTCTCTGATGTTAAGCATGTTCTTGACAGTAATGGCTACTCTCCCCCTTTGGCAGTAGGCCTATTAATCCTGAAGATGGTGTCATTTTCTGGGACAGCGAATACAAGGGCGGGGCCTGCCACTGCGCAGTCAAGATTCAGTGATAGCAATGAAGTAAAGTTTGTTGATGGTAATAATGTCAGCGATGTATAGGGCATGAACAAGGAGAAACCTAGCATTGATGAGGTCCCCCTGCATCCTTGTTGCTTTGGAAAGCATGTTCTGCACTTGGGTGCATGCAGCGCCTCTCTTCGGTATATGTGTCATTGTTGAAGCATCAGGTTTGCTAGATTTCAAAGTTGGGGGGTGCCGGGTGGAAGTTGGTGAAAATATAGTGTTAGAGCTAGCTATGAGGGGTTTAGGAGTTTTAATGGTCTGGTTGGAGGTACTGTAGTTAAGATAAGTGCTTCTTGGGCTGGTCGATGGAGTAGTAGTTGAAGTTGAGGCCCTACTGGGCCTAGTTCTAGTAGCAAGTCTGCTATTTCTGGTGACAAGCTGGCAGGGTAGGCCATGGTTAGAATTAGGTTGCAAAGTCAGGCTTTAGATGGTTTCCGCATCCTTCTTGGGTGGAAGTGTAATTATACTCCCCCGCCAAGGTAGTCTAAGGTAGTGAGAGTTGGCTAAAGGAAGGAAGTGAGTCAGAGTGACAGTAATTGAGTCATGGAGTTTGGGCGACATTGAGAGTGTGATAATGCACAGATTATGGGTAAGGGTTGTATTAGACTGAGTTTGGGGTAGGGTCAGAGTGCTAAGGAGTGCGTGGGTTAGGGCATGGTAGGGCAGCTATGGTATGTAAGAAATTGGGACGGTTTAAGCTTTAGGTATATGTAGGCACTAGCGTAGGTGCTCCAGCAACTAGGGATTAGCCTGTCTAATCGTGCTTGGTGCTCACTGCGTTGCCTAGTGCTATATGGCAAGTTTGTGAGGTGAGCAGGTGAAGAGAAGTGTGAGTGATCGGTTGTATGCTTGTGCATGTAGGTGTATTGGGCTGATTTGGTGAAGAACACTGTAATTGTATAAGGGTTCAGTAGACTATAATCTAATTCTAGTTCAATCATTTCGTGAGGCAAGAGAATCATACAATTAGTACAAATCACAGAGGATGGCTTCGTAGTGCTGGCAAAATAATGAATGTCCTTTCACTCATGTTAAACAATGCAATTTCTACAATGCTATTGATACGTCATAGGTGTGGGCAGCTAGCCATGTGCACCGAGTGGCACAGTTGCAGGCAGTTCCAATGATTGATATGCCGTAGGTGCGGGCAGTTAACCATTTGTACCGAGTGGCACAGTTGCAGGCAGTTTCGATGACTTGGTGCAATTTAGGACATTTACAACATATTCACTTTACAAATCACGTTGTGCAAGGCAATTTTAAGGTACTAAACAAGTGTAGCAGGATCAGTTGAAAGAATAATTAGCGTATTTACACATTTATGTTTATTGGCCAATTTTGTATTGCAATACAGTTATAGTGGAGCTGGGATATATAAGATAACTTACTTGGAAAGTTAGGAGGCAAACTATTAGGCAGTTAAGCACTAAACATATTGACTGGGTCAGTGTGCAAATCATGAGGTGTGAGGTAGCTAACACCAAAGGGTGGGGCTTGTAAAGCTTGTGCAATTGTTTTTATGAGTTTGTTAGTTGGCGAGTTCAATATTGATGATACGATAGTCCTGTGGATGGATGGCAAGCCCCATGATCTATGCCTTCTGTATGGGTAACAACGTTCATGATACGTGGCTCAACGCTGTCTATAGTATCGCATAAGGACATCTAGTCACAGTGATGAACCTGCTGCTGACTTATGTGAGCAGCACCGTAGGGTGACTTAATTGTGATATGTTGCTAGTGTCCTTATTGTAGGGGCTGATCACCAGTATGTTACCAGGTGGTAATGGGACAGCTCTCTGAACACAATCATTACGAGGTTGGAGGTAAGGGGTTACCGGCACCGGTAAGGATGCCTGTACCGGTATCCCATTACCTCTGTATTCCGAGGTCCAGTAGGACTCGCTAAGGGACCAGCGAGCTAATAACGGGCCCGCTATTAGCACCATGGCTACCTCCCACCTCGTAATGAGGCCCAATGTCTAAAAGCTCCTCCACGCTCCGAAAGGCTCAGCCAGGAGCCTTAGTTGTAGTGCTTTTGTTGGGAGGGTCGGTTTGCACCTGCCGGCGTACCCAGATAGGTAGAACATCAAATGAGCATCCAATCAGCTTCAAGCAGCCGGATTGGAAAATAGGTTGAACAACAACAATCAGGGGCGGCCATCTTTGAGGATGGTGATGCTGTCGGTTGGCATTGTGCAATCCCAATTCATTCATTTGATTTCGGTTTGGTCTACTGCACGGTGCAGCAAATCCCAAAAATATATTTATGGAGGCATGTTTCCAACGTTCCGCAAATGTTCGGTGAAATAACAAATAGGGCAGCTGATGGATTTGTAAAGCCAGTGGGCTTATCTTGTGGTTAAGTATGTGCATACTGTTCCTGAAATGCACAGCGGAGTACGAGGGACTCCTGCTCCCAAGTTTCACTGCTGAATTGGATGATCCAAAATGTTACCAGTCCTACTGCCAAGCAACGTAGTGTGCTCTCCTGCCATTTATTATTGACATAATTCCACCCCAACACCTGCAGATAAAGTAACCCCACAAACTTGATGTTTCTTTGGTCAGCAGGACATTTTAAGAAGTCTGCTCCCACCTTTTGCAATTCCACATGGTGTGCCTGGATCGTTCCTTTTATTCTGCATATTGCAAGATTAACTGGCATTTTGCCTCTATAATTGGGACTGCTTGTGGCACTAACACCTTGGGAGCCCCTGAGGCATGAGGAATCAGTGAATACACATAACAGTTCCCATGTACAGCATTCCTCACCACACCACTCATATCAGAGTACCATGAATCAGAGAATTTGTGGTGGTGAATATCATAAATTACATCAAAATCCAACCCTTGATATGCATCATACTTTTGGTGTACTTCTCTTTTCATTCTTCTATACAAATTCTCAAGGAGGGCTGCTTTAGTAATACTGTCAGAAATACCATTATACCTTTCCATAGGGATGGAATGTCCCCTGCTTATTGTAAACACTTTGTTCTCTACTTCCCTTATAGACGAAACTTGCATATTGGAATCATTGACTCTGTTTCCGTTATAATTATTCGCGTTCACGTTAGTACTAATATATGTGACTCCACTTGTGCTATTGACATTTATATATATCATGCAATTTGGATAATACACAATCTTATTTCCCCTACTCCCCACTTATAGGTAATCCTCCTATAAGCCCCTCCCCAGTACACCCCCAATAGTACTAGCAATATCACACACAATCCTCCAGCAATTGGTAAACAACAATAATAGATATATTTCCATAGTCTTTCATGTGTGTCTCTATGCTTCAGGTCCTTAACAACCTATGTACATGAGTTGCTTCCATCTTTCTTTCACCTGAAATAGAAACACAGACACCCGAGACAACAAAAAGGGAGGGACATGCAAGACGTTATTTTAACCATGAGTGGGGGCACAAAACACCACTTTGTGTGATCCTTGAAACAGAGGATTGTTCCACCGGCACATCAAGTTGCGAACATAGATGTAATCCCTCAGCAGCAGTGGTCTAGTCGTTATATGCTCAAGATCTGTCCCTCTTGTTTGTGCAGCATCGGGCGTCTCTGTAGTCACGATCCTGGGAGGTGCAATCTGTCGGGAGACATATTTAATGGCCCAAGTTAGTGTCGTCAAATATTCCCTGAATTCCTCTCCTAACAGCACTGCAGTCCTATGCGCATCAGTAACTCTGCTCACAGGGGAGACAGACGTATGCATGCTCCGACCAGTAAGCACTTCATGAGATGACTGATGATGGTCTTTACTTGGCTGCGTGCATAGACTGAAGAGGGCCAGGGGCAGACAATACACCCAGTTTTTCTTCCGTGTGGTGCAGTATTTGGGTAACTTGCTCTTAAGGAGGGCCTTTATTCTCTCCACAATGCCATTTGCCTGGGGATGATATATTGAACACATCCAGTGCTTGATACCAAATAGTGCTGTAACATGTTTGAATAATGCATTGAAGACATGTGTGCCAATATCTGATCTCAAAACATTGCAGCCCCAGCATGGGGAAACGTCCTGCACTAGAAACCGTGCAGCACATTTGGCATCCAGATGCACAAATGGCCCTGCGTCCACCCACCTTGAAAAGGTACTGAACACCACAATGAGGTACCTAGATCCATTGCGGCACTCCCCCATATCGTTGTAGTCTATATGTAACTCCCGGAATGGCCCAATAGGGCAGGGCAAAGTGCCCTATAATGTCTGCAGTATCATCCATGTTTTAAAACTTTGAAATGTGATGCTCTTCTGAATATTTGGTGTGAACCAGTCCTCTTGTAATTCTGCGGCTAAATGTTGTTACGAACTGTGGGATGGGTAGTGCAATTGTGCAAATGCTAGTGCTAGCAATTCTTTGTGCATCACTGTCTTCCCCAAGCTCTCATGTCTCCATAACAGATCTGTCAGAGACTGCTTACATCCTTTCTGTGACTACAACTCCTTTTCCTTGTAGCTCAATAATCTGGGAAATGGGCAATGTATTATAAGTCACTGGATGCTCATCTGTCAGTGGGGCAGCTACAACATACTCAGTTGATGTTTCATCTGGCTGGAACACTGCCATTTTGGCTGCTGCATCAGCATCTGCACCCCCTCTTGACATTTCTTCTGTCCCGTCAGGGTGGGCAGCGCACTTGATGGCTGCCACAACAGATGGGTGTGAACACACTCCTATCAGCATCTCTAATAGTGCTATGTCCTGCACTGGGGACCCATTTGACCTACGAAACCCCCTCCTCTTTCAACAGGAGAGACCGACTTATACCGTTGTTGTAATGTACGCTGAGTCAGAATATATCATACCCTGACACCCATGAGACACTCTTAGCGGTCTGATGAGCTCCACAAGTTCTGCTGCTTGCGAATAATAGTGTGTAGGCAACCTTTTCATGACCACCACCTTGTACTCCCCTTCCTCAAGTCCTACCACTACTGCCCATGTCCGTCTCTGTCCATCCTCCTGATCAATTGTGGACGATGCATCAAAAAAAAGTACCACACCCTTTGTCAATGCACGATCCCTGGCTTTGGGAATGTCATCCTCCTCCCCTTCATATGTGGCACAGTCATGTGCCATCAATCCTCTGACATAGTTGTCTCGGTTAAAAAGGTGGCCGTAGTCACTGTCTTGCACCTAACCAATTGAATGTGGATTGAATGTGGCGTTTCAAAATGATAATCTCATATGCCGATGAACTTTGCGTAGTCAGGTTGGACTTCGAACTGTTCTAGGATAGCGAATAGAGAATGTTCTATGTACAACATTACTGAATACCCCATTATGATCGTATAGCAAATTTTCTGTATAGCAAAGGCAGCAGCAGCTAATGCTTGTTGATACGCAAACTGCCCTTGCATCACTGCATCCAGAGTACCACTATAATAGGCCAATGGCTTATGGCCCACAGTGCTTTTTTGTGTCAACACTGCTGTCATAAGTTGACCATCAGAATGTGAAAACAAATACAATTCCTGTGTATAATCTGTGATAGCCAGTACGGGTGCCGAAGTGATGACCCTTTTAAGTCGTCAAATAGTCTGTTCATTTATGCTGTCCACAATAACTTAATAATCAAGGATCCAGGCACTGCAGTAATTGCACAGGCCCCGAAACCTCTGCATCTCCTTAACTGTGTTAAGGAGGTCTGGTGGGGCCATAATGACCCAGTCATTGCCCATTCACTGGTGGCAGGAACAATTGCAAGTTTAGTCGCAGGCTAACTTGTAATGAGGCCCTGTGTCTGAGCAAAATGTTGCAAAAATTATAAATGTAATTCGCTAATTATAAGCTATAAAAATAAACAATATTTAAAACAAAATCAGTTGATGTGTTAAACTGCAACACTATGCCCTAGAATTGAATATGAAAGCATGAACACATTTATTAATAATACAAAAAATATTATCTAAATCAGTTGGTATTGAATCAGTTGTAGTACTTTGCATTAAAAGCTTGCCTGTGCCAGTTTTACCTTTATAATTGGAATCACTGTTGATTTTAAGAAGTATGAGGGCTGAGTACTCATGCAGAGCAGAAGTCATTTTATTACAGTGAGAGATCCAATTAAAATTGTTTGCGTGAGTAGTCCCCAAAAAGCATGTTCCTATGTTTATTAGTGATTTCACTGGGAATCTGCTAGATGTCTGTCGCTGAGGTGTCCAGGAAGAAGGAAATGATCCTGATGCAAGGTGATCTGTTTTGCCGTCGAACCCCAAAAACTTGACATCACGCTCACCTCAAAGGACACGCTCTAGATCCAGATAATGTAGGTGTCCTGTACCTTCAACTACTACATTGTTTTGCTCAAACAAATCTTCCAGGTCACCTGAATAAAACACAAATAAAAAACTCGTCATAGTGGAGCCTCACAACATCTCCACATGATCTGACATTGCCTCTGTTTTTCAGACTTATAAATCTCCCATCTACAATTTCTCCAAGCTACTGAATCCAGACTGGTAGTTAGGGGGCAGCTGGAGAATCAATTGCCACATGCCTGAAATGACTGCACTGGCCTCCAATGTATTCATGTATTTATTTATTTAGTCCTTTATACAGCCCACAAAGCCCAGATGCATCTAGGTGCTTTTCACTTAAGAATTTGGTTACAGAATGTGCAGGTAACAACAGATTACAATAGCTACATACCAGACATTCATAGGACATACTAGGAAAGTTTCACCTCTTTTTGCGGGGAGCTACATCGGGCATGCATGTATGGGACATGATAGTTACAGAGAATACAAATTGGGTACGTTTTGCCTCTTGTTGCGGGGAGCTACATCAGGAATGCATATATGGGACATAATAGGTGCAAAGAATGCAAACTAAGAAAGTCGTGCCTCTTGTTGCAGGGAGCTACATCAGGAAGGCATATCTGGGTCATAATTGGAGCAGTAAGTGGAAGCTAGGAGGGCAACATCTCTTGTTGCGGGGAGCTACACCCGGCAAGCATAAATGGGACATAAATTGGCACAGGAGAATACAAACTAAGAACGCCTCACCTTTGTGGCAGGGGGCTACATCGAGCATGCATAAGAGCAGGATAAGGCTAAGAAATTATCAGATTGGTAGAGTCGCACCTCATGGTATAGGGGCTACAGCAGTCAAGCGGAGAATATGAGGGTGGCAAGGATGCAAGAATACAAACAACAACGCGCCTCATGTTGCTTGGATGCAAAGTTAGTAGTGTTATAGATGGAGGGACAGGGTACATATGTGCAAACAGTGAAAACACTTGAAAGTGCGAGGGCTCTGGCGGGCATTAACAGTTTCAACATTAATATTATTATCACTTTGGCTTTAACCGCTGCACACGACTTGCCTGACCCTGGAAGAGGAAGAAGGAGGAGTGAACGGGTGGTTCTGAGTTTTGGCGGCCCGTCCCCCATGCTTGTCACAACCACGTGATTTATTTATAATCAGCCAGCCCAGCGCACTCGCGCTGCACACCAGCGAAGTACCTGAAAAGTACTGTTGGCTGTTGTAATCGAGGTCGAGCACTGAATTATTCCCGCACTGCCTCCACGTCCACGGAGCCACAAGCAACAGCATAAGGCGCTGTCAGTCGGTCTACCAGAGGACGTCCTTAACCACTGCACATGACTTGCCTGACCCTGGAAGAGGAAGAAGGAGGAGTGAACGGGTACTTCCCTTTTAACTACTTGCGGACACTAAGTTTTGAATAATGACATTGGGCCTCATTACGACCCTGGCGGTACGGGGTAAACGGCGCCGTAAAAGGTGCCGGCACCGTTTACCCCGTACCGCCTCATTACGAACCAGGCGTGCTTACTGGGTCCCGCGAGGGGAAGAGGGAGCAAACAACGGGCCAACTCGTAATGGCCCGTTGTTTGGTCCCTCTCCCATTCCCATTCAGCCCTATGGGGGCTGAAATGGGAATGGGGAAGGAACAGGTCTGGGTCCTTGGAGGGAGGAATTACCGGGCCTTCTGAACTCGGAATGGCCCAGTTATTCCTCATTCTGTGGACCCGGACGCGATTTCGGCGGCAGCCATGCCGCCAATAGCGGCATGGCCGCCGCCGAATTCGTAATGAGAACCATTGTGTGTCCATAGCCTGGACCATTTGAGGACATTGTCTGTCCAAAGAGTGGACTTTTAATCGTATTGTGTATTCATAGAGCACACCGCTAAGGACATTGTGTGTTTATCTTTGACTCGACACGTGTATCAGCTGAAACCGTTGCACTTACAAACTTTTTGTTTGTTTTACTTTAAGGTGCTTCTGAGTTTTGGCGGCCCACCCCCCATGCTTGTCACAACCACGTGACTTCTTTATAATCAGCCAGCCCAGCGCACTCGCGCTGCGCACCAGCGAAGTACCTGAAAAGTACTGTTGGCTGTTCGCTGGTCAGTCTGGTCAGCCTGGGGTGCACGGGTATTTTTAATCTATATAAACGACGGGTCATTTTTTACTCGATTACGCTGGCACCTCGAAATTACTTGGTCTCGCAGTAGGAAAGGTGTCTCTTCTCGAAATTGTTCACTTATAAAAAGTAAGTTTTAACTTTTGCTGTATCTGTATATTCTATTCTAATTTTACTTTAGCCCAGTAACAATGGCTACTGCTTACGAAGTGGGAGGTGCACTGAGGCATTAACCAATGTTTAACATCCTCTAACTTTGACTCTATGGTGTGTAAAGGTCGCACTTCATACCATGAATTGCCATTAACGGACACATTGGCTGGGGGTACTACTCCCGACCCTGTGGGCTGTTTAGACACTGCCAATTAAGCTACTCATTTAGCTCAAGTTCATGCTGTTTCTTCTGTTTGTATGCATGCCCCTGTAAAGGATGAGGAAAGGGATTGCGCAGATGTGAATACGAGTGATTGTATGATTATATTGGCTTCCTGCACTCCAAGTAAAGAACAATTTAATACCACTATGCAGAAGATGGCTGCATTAGATGCACAAGTCAATCAATTTATTAGCATGATGACTCCATTAGTATATGGTACAACAAAGACGGGTATTTCTAGGAAAACTAATGGTAGTTATTTTACTAAGGCAGATGATGGTGTACCGGATGAGGGACATATGGGACCAATCCCGCATGCACTTTCATACTCTCCCGATCAGATTAAAGTCCAAAGCAAATCGTTACAGTATGATTCTGAAGTTAGTATGAATAGTGTTTGTGATATTGAACATCAATCCCCAACCTCTCTCCCGGTGATCACCTACATTTTAGATCTTCTTGACAAAGGCCACAAGCTCACTCACCTCGAACTAAAGGAAACTAAGGCTATTTTGCAAAATCTGTGTTCCAAAATGGATAACATTGAGGGGTTCATAACTGCAGTTGATACCCTTAGATCCATTCAATCTGAAATCAGTGGACAAGGAACTAGTGAAGTAGGTGTAGTGAGCCACGACAAATGTACAAACTTTCTGCAACGGAGTAGTCAGGATATATTGCTTGAACCTGTGAAGTGCAAATGCGATAATGATCTGAAAGAGACAAGGCATCAGTTGATGCATTGAATATCACTATTGCAACTCACTTTTTCAAAATAGAACCCTCATTACTGACACCTGACAGTCCATCTGTATTAGTGGAAGAAATTCAACAACAAAAAAAGATAGAGCATGAGAACCCTGCATCTGAGGAGACATTTACCTTCATGTCTCGCCGAGCCAAAAAAACACACTTACGCGCCGTTATGAGATATGCCAAGAGAAGGAAGGAAGCACTAACCCACAAGAAAGGTGGATTAGGAAAGGATATTAGATCAGCTCCTACCTTAGAATTAGTTGACGAGGAACACATTGACGTAGAACAATTGTCCAAAGAAAGTCAAGATGCACTCACACCCACCACTAATATATCAGTGGAACCGAGTCTAAATGGTATTATAATGAATCCATTAACGAAGGTTATAATTCTTCCCAAAACTGTAAATTCTAAATTTTGCAGTATAAACTTGGAGAAGAATCCATCTGAGAAACCAACAAACTGTAAACCCTTAACTAAACTAAAAACATGTAAGATGTCTTCAAAGGTTTTGGAAAATCAGGATAAGGGATGATTAGTGCCTGTAAGTGAACCGATGATAGGCATCGAAGCGAAAACCAACTTAAACGATTATTTCCCGATTGTAGGGAGAAGTAGTACGACGAAAAGTGATACTTTACAATCGGGCTTCTCTGGTTGTGATAACTTGAATTTACCAATAAGTGATAATCTGAATTTACCAATAAGGAAATCTTACAGTGAAGCATGTATGAATGTTGTGACTATGGAACCTATTGTGAATACTAAATGTGAGCAGAGTAAAAATAAGTCCCTAGTTGTAGTAAATGGTATGGGTAAAATAGCGCAATTTGAGGTTGCCGAAATAATCAACACCACGGAAGGTGTGGCGAATAAGACCAAGTCGGTAACTGTAGTAAATGGTATGGGCAAAAAAATAGCATTGGTTGAGGCACCGACTATGCTCCACATTGGGAGCCCTAAGTTCAGTTCCTCTCATCATATTGAACCAATCGGTACTGTACAGGTCCAAAATTGTATATTTATACATGGCCCTTCACAAAGTAGATCATCATCACAAAGTATTAACAACAATGCCCTTTTGTATAATAACTATGAAGCCCTGAATAAAATCTCTCATGTGGATAGTCAGAATGCAAATGATAACAGCAGAATCATATTAACTCAACCTCATTTGCACCAATAAGCACCTCCATGAAAGTAGTAACTCCCGACGGTCCAGTGCTAAAAACAAATCCAATTAGGTCCTCACAGCCAGATGCTAAAAGGTGGTATATTATTGGATTTGAGGGGAACGCTGAAGAATTGATAGATAGGCGCATTAATCGCTCATTCATATTCTCCCTATTCTCCAAAATACCCCAACTGACAATGGTGAAATCTGACGATATTACCAGGGTCTCTATGGCAAGATCAAATAATTTTAGGGCTGTATGTTATCTTAGCTCTGAGGCTGTAATGAAATTTATTTGGTTTAGCCAGGATGAAATAAAAAGTGAGGGTTTGGTATTGCATACTTTTGAATCTGGGGAGGATGCTGCTGTATTTTCAGAACCTACAAGAGTGCTTGATGTAAATCTTTTTGACTTGAGTGGACCTAGTATGAAACCAAAAGAGGGATCAGAACCGGATTTGGTTGAACTTTTGAAAGTTGTTGCAAATGCAAAAGGTTTTCCTTGGCTGGAACCAATGCTATCGGCCATTTTGTGTTCCAATACTTCTTCATCATTCAAAACACCTATTACATAGCCACCCAACCACATAGAACTCAAAATTATATCTTGGTATTCTTGTGGATATGTGAATCTAATGAAATGGCACTCTAACCTCACCAGTGACGAACATCCAATGATAATTATTGTTAAAGAAACTATGGAAATTGAACCTCTGTTAATGG
Source organism: Ambystoma mexicanum (assembly GCF_040938575.1). Lineage (NCBI taxonomy): Eukaryota > Metazoa > Chordata > Amphibia > Caudata > Ambystomatidae > Ambystoma > Ambystoma mexicanum. The sequence goes on from NC_090929.1 coordinate 1,550,672,668, forward strand.
CTGGCTATTCTACCTTTAGCTCGCCAGCTAAGAGGCATCAACAAGGCCGTCCCTTTGGGAGTTTAGCAATTGCAATTAACACCTCACTTAAAGCTCAATCTAAATCAGTTTGGGACTCTGCAAGTTTACTTGGGATTCATCTTGACATACCTTCAATTAGATATTCGTCATTAATTGTTATCTCTTTATATTGGAACCCTGCCAACCTAACAATAGATGAGATGCTTGGCGATCTTGACGCATGTTTAGAATGTATTGCTTGTAAATATCAGACTTGTGAGATCATTGTAGGTGGGGATTTTAATTGTGACTGCAGAAATGTGAATGAAATAGGCTCATCTAATTCATCAATTTTAGCGAGTATCAGAGGAGCTAAGTTCAGAGAACTTCTAACTGACTGGGACATGGATCTCGTTGTGACTAATGACATGAAATCCAAAATAACATGGGAAAGAGGAGTGAAGAACTCAGTGATAGCTTTTATCTATGTCACTCGTAACCTTTTAATTCATATGGCTCCATTAGAAATTGACCAGATATTGATTGGTGATCATGCGCAACTTTCTACATCCTTGAAATTGAAATGTCAACAGCTCGGAGTAAATAGTTAATTAGCAGTGGTTGAAATCAATCGTCCCCAACACTCCATTAGGTGGAACAATGGGTTATGTAATCAGATCGTTAAACAGATATCGCTAGAAACAGTGCGATTTGGGCAAGATGGTGTCAACTGCAAAAAATTGTCTGGCATTGAGTACTCTGAAATAGTTAACACCGTATTGATGAAATTCGGTAAAAATCAAAGTAATGTGAAACACACTCACATCTATGATCAGAAATGTAAACTACTGAAAAGGGAAAAAATAAATCCTTAATATACTTGAAAACAAAGCAATTTAGGTATCGAGGGATTTAGGGAAAGGCGGAGTCAAATCTTGTCTCTCTACAAACAAAATTTAAGGTTTGCCCGTATTTCAAGATACAACAAGGAGAATTGTGCATTAATACGTGCCTTCACGTCACATGATACCCGTGTAATCTGGCGTACCTTAAAAGCTGACTCTAAAAGTGTTTCACTACATATGCCAAATTGCATCTCTGATCAGTCATGGCAAAACTACATAACGGCCAAATATCAATTGCCTTATACATTTCGATTTGCTCCTAGTTTATCAGTGGATCCTTCTGGTATACCCCGGTTTAAGTGGAGCCTTAGTGACATCATTTGGGCAATCTCACGGTTGTTGTATTCCAAGGCTGCAGGACCAGACGGGCTTCCGCCCTGTCTTTACAAGGCGGATCCTGTTATGTGGGCAGAAATCATAAACACCAAATTTGAAACTATTTTCAATTCTGAGGAAATTCCACCATCATGGCTAACTGCAAATATAGTCCCGATATTTAAAAGGGGCGATCCTTCTCTTCCTGGAAACTATTGCCCGATTTCTCTTATTGATACTGAGGCAAAAATGTTTGCAATCTTACTCTTATATGATCTGAGACAAAGGGCTTATATTCTAAATTCCAAACTGGTTTCAGGAAGAGTATGAGTACAACCTTAAATGCAGTTATCCTTGCTCATGTTATTGCAGGGGCAAAAAATAAGAACTCTAATCCGGTGTATATTGCAATGATTGATATGAGTTCAGCATAATGTTGTCCGCAACTTGTTGTGGATGAAAATGTCGGAGATGGGAATTCCGAGGGTATTGATGTATTGGATTATGAAATTGCACATAAATACATCATACAGAATAAAAATATCAATGGATGGGGGTACCACCGCTCCAATAGGAACAGCATTGAGTTTGAAACAGGGATGTAATCTTGCAGCAACCCTGTTCAACCTTTATATGTCAGATCTTGACAAGAACTAGGAAAGCAAGAACTTGTTCTCTGTGAAGGTTGGGAGTTTCTACCTGAAATGCATCGCCTTCGCAGATTACATTATTTTGTTTGACCCTACCCTGGCAGGGTTACAAACTAAATTAACACTCTTTGAGGAATTTGCAATGGAACATACCCTAACTCCAAATCCGGCCAAAACTGCCATCATGAAATTCGGAGTAAAACAGAAAAAAGGCAATTTCAGATGGCATATCATGGACACACACATATCTTGCATCGACAAAGCTATTTATTTAGGGTACCATCTCTCAGCCCAGAATTCTATTAACTCATGGATGGACATTATTAAGTGCAAGACCAGGCCACTCCTTTCGCAAATGAAAAAGATTTACACCCGGTTTTGCAAATTCTCATTAACACCATTAATTGAATTTATGTCACTGAAGACTGAGAGTGTTATCCTTTATGCATTGGATAGTTGTTTGTGCGATATGACTACTATGCTGGATTGCTTACAAGGATCACTTCTGAAAGCTGCAATGTTCTTACCAATGTCTATCCCAAATGCCATTATCCGACACAAATTGGGGTTGGTGGCACTATCGTCCCGTTGGAAATGAAGACAGTTGTCCAATTACGTGAAAATGCATTATCCACCCACAAATTTGCTATATGTGGATATGAATAAGATGCTGGGTACACAAGCTCCCCTCTCCTTTCATAATCATCATTTGAAAATGCAACAACTTTTGAGTGAAGTGAATATTACAGTGAATGACGTTTATCATCACCCCTGCTATGCTAAAATAAAAATCTTTGAATTAGATTGGTGTTTAACTATTGATCGGATTATGACTTATAAATTATATAAGGAATATGGTGCATTTGTCAAGCAGCGCATCCCTCGATATGTGCACATTACACTATTTCCTTGTGAAATGACCAGAAAAGCATATATCCGATTTAGATTTAATCTTTACCACGCGAGAGAGAACTAAGAATTGGAAAGTAAATGACATAAGATACTCTGTGGGATGTTGCTTTGATGAATGCAACACACCTTATGAAACATTGAAGCACCTCATACTCTATTGCCCCCATTTAAAAAAAATTAGGACAGCAAGATTGATGAAATTTGTTAACATTGAATATGAGAATTGCCTCAAGTTTTTATGGTCTCAAATGATGCAAAGAGCTCATAATCGCCTAATTTTTGAATTGGTAAGCTTTTGTAAGCATATTGAAAAAGAACTCACACTGTTTGAAAAATGAAATGCTTACATGGCAAATTGATTAGTAAATCTCAGTTTTAATACGTTACTGGGGAACTGCAATGAAACATGTCTATATATGAAATATGTAAATGATGACTCTGATATTAATACTGCACAAATTCTATCATGCGACTTGTATTTAAAAAAAATTTAAAAATCTTGTAAACGATTCACAGGATTTAATGTATTAATTTTCTATTTTCCGATATAATGAATTTTTGTACACGGGTTTTATATTTTTGCAATGGTTCTACATGAATTCATTCTTGTAATTGAACTAAATGCAAATAAATAATAAACAAAAAAAAGTGCACTTGGGATGCTTGGAGATGTCACGTAAAGGAATCATGTACAATTAGGATAACAGTTGTGGGATAGATCATACGGCAATCCGTGATGCACAGGTTAAAGCGGTGCATTTAGTTCGAAGTTAGAGGGTAATGTTAGGCGTTCCTCATGCGGCGTGTGAGACCACTGTGGCCGACCGTAGTGAAGCCTGTACGGTAGTAGCATGGAAAGGAGGTGAGTGATGGTCTGGGCAGAAGCAGGAGTCTGCAGTGGTGAGGAAGGGAGGTTAGCAACGTTATTAACCAATTAATCATATTCTAGACCCACCCGTTTCACCTAAAAATGTGCAGGGTAAAACATGTCTAAGTCATGTAAGAAAGCAGTGTTATGCCTGTAAACAACTCCTGTGCTTATCTAACAAAGCATACACGAGAACCCCTGCACACACCTGAAGTTTATAAGGGGGTGATTTGATGGCTCTTCAGTCAAGGTATTCTGGCTATTGAAGACGCTGCCTGTTACCATCTGTGCTTAAGCCAGTTACCTTTGTTTGCCACCAAATATTCCAAAATCAGCTTTCTGAATCCTCTGTGCACCATTTTGTCCTAACAGCAAATATAATATGGCTTGAGAGGATACAATTTCCAAACTGCACTATATAAATACTTCTTCCATACATTGCTAGTATAGATCGAATATTGGTGACAATGTCTTGGTATTCACAGTTTGCCTTAGTGCTAATTTAGTGTTTGCCAAAATGGTGAAGGCTAAACATTTAAGAAGTATGATTATATTAATCCCTTAATCAACAAATTGACTTACATGGACCACTCACTCATAAATCACTGTCGTGATAAATGATCTCATATAATATACCCCAATGTTCACCCTTGATCACCTTCTCATCACCCCCTTCCATCTATGTTACAATTGATCGCCAGTGAAATTTTTGATGGAATATGTAAAATGATATTTAGAGGGATTTTTGGGCCACAGCCCTTGGCTTATGAAAGCCCTACTATGGAGAAATGCAATGTCATAACATATTTTTTTCACAAAATTTGAAAAACTGGCATGGTAACTTTCTGATTTTTTTACTTAGACTTTTCTGTAAATAACTCTCACTGCGTATGGGTCCGTTTCTTTTGAAATGGTGCCAAACGTAGCAGGGGAGCCCAATCAAGAGAAGAGTCAAGTGAACAGGGCACCATAAGCTTTAAGGAAGAGGTGAGGATATGGACCTCTTTGGAGGTTCCTGAAGCCACTGTCAATATGACAGAGCAGGGGCAGTAAAAGGGAATATCAGTGGGCAGAAGTGTTGTCCACAAAATGTTTGTATCTGGCAGGGCAAAGTACACATCTGGATCTAGGCCTCAAGACACAAACTGGATGCTGCATGCGGGAACCGCGGCCATTTTAAAAACTGCATAACATTAACTCCAATTGCTTATGTGAAGTATTAGGGGGGACACTGCACCCTTTCTTTACAGATCACTGTCTTTCCCTATATCTGCCATATTTATTTTTTTTGTTTTAAAAGATTGTATTGATAAACATTAGGTATACAAGGAAATTGATATAAATAACATGTGACAATAATTATGGCATACAAAGCAAACGTAGAAGAAGTTATGGATAATTAATGCGTTTGTAAGCCAAGTATCCTTATATCAAATTATACAATGCAGAATTGAAGGTTTTTTTAAAGTATAAGGGGAGACAGAACGAACAAGAAGACAAGAACAAGACTAGACATGTACAGAAGGAGGAAGGGAAGGTGGATATTGCGGGTACAAATATAGTATGAAACATATGCTGGATGATAATTTACAGTATATTAATGTGGATTAGCAACAGATAGGAGGAAATCAATGAAGTATTGCCATTTGAATTGATATTTACTAAGGAGATAGGGGAAGATGCGTTGCACCTTTCTAACCTATGAATATTGCACGTATAGTTCCACCAAAAATTATAATGGATATGATATAGGTTTTTCCAATTGGTAGTTATAGTTTGAATTGCAACCATTATGCCATGTCTGACATATTAATATTCGCATGCATAGCTCGCCATACCTTTAAGGATTTTAGACCATCATGTATCTGTGATATACTGACTCAGTACAATCCAACAAGATAATTACGATTGGCATCAAAGCTGCGATTTTTCCAAGAAAGATGTGCTCAATTAGCTCTATTACTTCATTGCACCTGGATTTCGCTTCCGAACCGCCTCAGATAAATAAGACGTTGTTTAAACTTTTCAAAAAAATATATTACATGTCTAAACCATTTCAGTCATTAAACATCATGAGCTTGTGAAGTGAAGTCAAGTGACAGCATTGAACGAGCGCCATTGGGGCATCTGTGACAAAAGTGTAGTTCACAAATGCACACATATAAGATTATTCAATTGTAACGCGCTTAATACCAAAGAAGTTTCAATTCGCGGACCTGGGATTCGAACTTGCGTTGCTATGCATTTCCTTGCTTCCAAGACGAGCGCATTCGCACCGAGCTATACTAGCCCTAATAAGCCATTTCCTAATGTAGCACGACATAAACTCGCTATGCCACTGAGCTATCTAGGAGTGTTCATAAAAACCTATCCTAAAGCACAGCCCCATGCAACCATATTGAAAGTAGTATTAGTGCAGAAACAGGCAAGGTGCAGTCTTTACGCGCACTTCTGCAGTATGACAATGATGTCCACAGGGACCGGGCTGTATGGGCTGGTATTGGCACGAGCGAATCAAGGGCTATTGCAGAGAGCTACGCGTCGTTACCATGCTTGTACGGCACGGCATCATCACAGTTAGCACACTTGGTTCTCCCCGCCCGGGAAGTTGTGATGCATGAAGAGAAAATGTGAAAGGGGTCAAGTTGGCGGGTGCATGAGACAGTGTGAAGTGTGCACCCACAGGCAACCATAGTCCGTGAAGTGGCATGGGCAGGGTGATTGTGAGCAGAGCTTTGGATAGAATGGATATGTTTAAGGGGGACTGAAGGATGAGGGAAGGCAACAGCATACATTCAGACGAAGAGAGGACACACCAGGAAGGAGGGTGTAAGCAGTCTGCTGATTTAGCGGATGTGGATGGAACGTGGAGGCACAGGGAACATGGTGGTGGAGAAGGAATGCTGGACAGGCAGTTTTGGATCAGCAGATAATATCCATGTTCCCCGCGTTCTAATGCTTGTGCACACTCAAACCGAGTGTTAATACTAAATGGAAATGCACACATCGCCTTATTCTCAAAAGTGACCTGTGCATTTCAGGGTGGTTGTGCAGCAGCCCGAAAGATGTGCTGGTCTGCCTGATTGCACGCTTCGGACACTAATGTACTACAGGTCCCCAGCACACTCGGAGTGCGTTCTGAGAGAGCCCTTCAGAGTGAGCGACATTCCATTAACCAGGGTTTGTGTCGCTGGTGCAAAGTCATTTTTCAGCAGTGCAAGGTCACTTTAAACCGTGAAAAGAATTCCACGAAATTGGCCCTCTTTGGGCAAGGCACATCATGTATTTGGTGCAGGTGGTGAGATGCCCTTGCATCACCTCACCTGCATCAACCATTGCTTAGAGAATCTGGCCCTTTGTACCATTTACACAGGCAGGGCTCCTATCTGAATGGGGCTCTCAGTCTTCTATATCCGGGCTGCCTATACAACCAACAACTGTCAAATGCTTATGTGAGGCAACCCTACAGTATTTTCAACACTACTTGCAATAACACCAGCACACGCCGAGAAATACGAAACCCATGCTCCCTACCAGTTATTTTCAAGTTAATTTGATATGCACATACAATATGCATATTCCATAAGTAAGCTTCAGCACTTAAAAAAAATATATGTATATATATAATTTGCCTTTGTCTGGACTCAAGGTTCAATTCAGATGTGATTTATATTCACTTAGAATCCCCCACCTTATTCATCAGTCTCGAAAATTATTTAAGCAGCAATATTTGTACAGCATATTCTTTAGACCTGTGCTTGTGAAAGTAAAAGATCCGGTTACTCAGAAAATATACATTTATAGTGTAAATGTATTTGAGAACATCTGCCAGATTAACAAGCATTTGCACCAGTTCTGAAAAGTGAGCATATTTTTGGATACTACGGAATAGAGCAAAGAGGATTTGTCACAAGGTATGCGGTGATTTAAACGAAATAAACATAACAAATGTGATTTTAACGAAAACTAAAACAATGAAAAAAAGATCTTTTTTTTAAATAAAACATATGCGAGGGTGGGGTGAGTGGTTAAAATAGGTTGGGAGGTGTTTATTTATTAATTAGTTAAAACCACATGTAACCTTTCCACAATCTGTATTATCCAAAAGCGTTTGCAGTACGGAAAAAAAAAATAATGTATGTTTTAGTGCTATGTTTGCTGCACAACACAAACAATCTGTTTACTAATTCCTCCTCATGTTACTCGGCAAACATATTAAATAAAATGGTCTGTTTCATATTCTGGACTAATTATGCTTTCTCCATTCTCAAATATCTAAGCAGCAAAACTGGTGCTAAATCCCTTTGCTCAGCGTTGAAAATCTGGCCCCAGGTCTAAGGACCCTTCCAAACTCTTTCCTTCAGGACTCGAGTTTCCAATGCCATAAAGAAACTTCCCATCAGTCCATTTTTTTGTTTTTATTGATCACTGAGGTATTCTGGCAGTTTTATTTCCTATAATAGTGGATTGTGTTGGATTATTGCATGTGGTTATCAAACTCTCTCTCTCTTTCTCTCTCTCTCTCTCTCTCTCTCTCTCTCTCCCTCTCTCTCTCTCTCTCCCCCCCTCTCTCTCTCCCACTGTCTCTTCATCAGCAATGTACTCTGTTGCTCCTACCTCTGGCTTACAATTACTGTATTTTGTATTTTCACCCTGTGACTTGCCAAGTACAGTCTATGAAAGCTCATTTTCTAGGACTTTTAGCGTGACCTTTAACTAAAATTGAGCACTGAAAATCTTCTTTGAACAAAGTGTTTGGCTGGCCCTGTGAGCACCTGAGGTTTATTGAAAGGCGAATTAATAACAGGCCATTTGCATTTTCATTATGAAGATGTAGAGTCTACTGCACTGTTGCCAAGCCTAACTTGCAGGGCTATGGAACAGACGAGCGAGCATCTGACATTGCAGTTTTCCCATGCCTTCAATTTCTCAGTACACTGACATTGCTGCTTTTATGGAACAGCAGGAAGGGAATGCGCACAGATTATGCGTGTACATGATAAGAGTAATATGTAGTTTCAGAGCACGCATTCCCAATGGTCCCAGTATTCAACGTAACATGGTAGACTTTAAGAGAATAATGTTTTTTGTAGTATTGTGCATGGTTTATTAAAACCTTTCATAAATGACTTTATCAAACAACGCATACAAAAACATCTAAAACTTTGTGTACTATAAAAACTTTGTGTGCTATAATTACAGAAGCTTTGTTGCCATTTAAAATTCTTAACCCCAAATCATGCTGTTGAATAGATAATGTATTATGCACAACGTATTTAAAAAAAATTGTAAGCACGTTAAATACAAAGTTGTGAGTCAATGAACAAATAATTCAGAGTCTCAATCTCGTCACAACAGAATCTACGACATCTTTGTTCTCTAGGTACCTTCTGCACACAGCCGATGATCTCTCTGGTTAGATATAGATGTAACCTGATAGTAAAAACGCGAACATCATTTCCTGTTGGGGAACTTCATTAAATATTTGGGTAGAGTTTTCCTAACGTTTTCAGTGGTCAAAAAAGTTTATGATTACCTGCAGTTTAGCACGTGTGTGTCTAATCTAGAAGCTGTCATTTCCTCTTAACCCCAATGGGTTACAGAAGCATTCACAGATTCTAGAATAGCTACACACGCTTGTATCCATGAATTCAACGCAGTGGATGATCTAGAGTATGCAAGACTACACAAGTCAATATATAAAGTGTTCAGCTGTGGATCCAGGATATTTCTAAAAATAGACCGGTTGTTCCAGTCTATAATGCAGTGAATAGAGAAGAGGTCCAATTTATATATTAAGGACTACCCTTGGAAAAGCATTCGGAAGATTGAATACTTTTTTTTTCTCCAAAAGAGAGATTCGACTTTAACCCAATCAATTTTAAGGTTGTAGGGGTACACTTCAGCACCATATAAAATGTGGGAAGTACATGCAGACAATAAAGGGGGTAATTCATGGATTATTTGCGCTGAAAAATGGGGTTTGTGCGATTCTGCCTGCAAATCCCTGTTTAACAAATGGGGATTGGCGGGCAGAATGGCGCACAAATCCCGTTTTTTTTGGTCGCAAATAATCCATGAATTACCCCCAAAATCTACTAGCACATTTGCGTTTAAACTGCTCTTGCCCATGCTGTCCTTTTGGTCTATAGTTCCATATTTTGTAAAGCCCGGGTATCTTCAATGTTCTATATACAGTTACCATTTAGAAACCATTGATGGGAACATTGTTTTTTATGCTTTTGCATATTCAAAATCTTTTATTTACTAGTATTAATATCTGATCTATTTGATTTCATATAGGATTCAACGTCAAAAAAACGACATTCCCAAATCATCAGAATATGTCAAGTACTGAAAATGGAAGCCAGATAAGTAGGGGCGGAAATGTGTTCAACTGCGACAAGGCAAATGTAATGGAGTAGCATTGTGTTGTATATATATGAACAATTGGGCAGCCATGTTTTGATAGGTCCAAAAGAAACATAAAGAAGGAATGTATTTCAAAAACTACAGCATAGCCAATGATGCCGATTAATACAGCAGTACTACCTACTGCAGACACACATTCTGTTCTTATCCCGTACTGTTGCCACAGGGTTGAGAGACAATAAACGCTAAAAGCAGGGCAGTTTCACTAAAGCAAATGTTGTAACCATGCATATGGATCCACTAGACATGAAGTAAATATGCACTCACCATGAAGAAAGTGCACTAGGTTAAAGATGCATTTATACATGAAGAATATTAACTGCATCCAGTTATACATGCAGAAGTAACATGGCACTCATAAAGAAATATTCATGATTAGGCAGCCAACTTCTTTAAAATGGACACCATAGAATGGCTCAGAATTAGCCGGGACTTTACTGTAAAGGTGCAGATTCAGCACTGCCAAGGGTGGGTGCACTTGCCAGTGGCGGGAGAGATGGGGAAAGGGGAAAGGGCATCACTGGAGGGTATGACATCATTGACAGCTGCAACGTGTAAATTGTGCGCTGTGTGCACAGGTGCAGCTAGAGAGGTTCTGGGGGAAGTGTGGGGGCATAGAGGGGGATAGGGATCTCGGGCAGAGGCAAAGGGTAAGAGGGGTAGTACAGTATAATATGAACTACAGAACAGCTATTTTGGGACATAAGCTGCTGGTAAGTAAACCACTTGTTTTTTCACACCCACAGGCACTGTTTTTTGTGGCAGACATGAATTTCTCGAGTACTCTGCCTGTGTGCTGGAGAAATGTTGCAAGATGTGTGTTTCCTGGAAACTGTAGTCGCTGAGAAATGGGTCCAGCAGACACTTTTCAGGTCAGTGAGCCAGACATCTAGAAACTTGCTGGGAAATTAAGGAATGCAACTAATAAATACAGGCAAATTGGAGCAAAATCACAGAGGGCTAAGCAATTTCAAATCACCCCTTGCCAGATGGACTTGGGAAGAGGGTTGTGGGGCGAGGGAGTGAGTCAGGAGGGGACCAATCAGGGAGAGAGTGTTTTGTGTCCTTGCCGAAGTCCGCTGAGCACCTCATTGGTTGAATGCTGTGTGAATGTCTTCTCATTGCCAAGCTCTGGCTGTCTTGTGTGTCTCATGAGAACTAGCTACTAGCAGATTAATAAAGTTCTAGTGGTCAGTACAAACATTTAATGAAGTGACCGTCATTTGGGGTCAGTGTGGTAAGGTGTGGTAAGGTTTGTGACTTCACGTAGGGTGGAGTTGGGCAGCATGGGTAAGAAGGATCTGTTCCATTCATGAGTAGGTAAAGTATGCTTAACTACAGGGGACTTACTTAGTCCCACCAATAAGCTCTGTAGGATGGTTTTACTAATTGCTACAATTTTTGTTGTTCTAATTATTTGGCAAACAGATAACAAGTTTGCCCACAGTAGGAGGCGCTCACAGCGCTGTTCATTCAGTTTAGTTCCACTGTAATGTTTGATTTGTCCTTTCCCAGTTGAGTCTGGGCCTGTAATAAACTATGTTACTTCCTGCTTGGTGTACTCCCCTTTTGCATTACTTGGTGTTCCCATCACTACCTGCCTTCGGAGGACCCCTGATACATTTGGAGGCCTCTGCAAGATCCTCATTTGCCTCAGTGAGCTGAGAGTATTCTAGCCATCCTTCCGGGGGGTGTGGGTCAGACGAGTGCAGACCAGTTTCAAGTGCAAAAAAGCGATGGCTACAGACTCACAAAGTGGTAAAAAAACATATAACAGGTTATCATGCCTCTAGAGAGGGGCGCCTGCTACCTTTTCTTGTATTTTTGCAAGGAACTTGGGATGGTCACCCTAAGTTACCTAGGGGAACCCAGAAGTGCACCCCTTGCTTACTGTACTCAGAGAGGCACAGCTCCACCTCACTGATGAGGCCCAACAAGGCTGAAACACGTGTATGGGGTTTCTGTTTGTACTCTTGTTTAAAGGAGGCTTGCCTGGCATTTCGATTGCTGGACTGACCTGGTGGGCGGGACAAAGACTGACATGAAAGTGGTTTTCCTCGCTTGTGAAAAGTACAGTGAGGAAAAAGCGATGGCTTCAGACTCTCAAAATGGGAAAAAACCACAGAATAGGTTATCATGCCATTTTCTATCTACAGAGGGGTGCCTGCTACCTTTTCTTGCAGTTTCCCGTGCACAGCCAAGGAGGCACCGCAGATGCTGAGTTCACAAAGGTCTGCCTGGTCCTGAACCCCATCCACACTCAGGTGGAAAGGCGAGCCACAGGGAATGCTTGGTTCCAGGAGGACTTGAGGATCTCTAGGAAACCTGAGTGTACCATTGCATGAACATTCTATACCATGGTTGCATGCCCACAGACGGTGGAGGTATCTTGATGTTTAGGATGCATCCTACAAGGGGGAGGGTGATCGTCTTAGAGTTTAGTTCCACCCCTATGGTAGGGATTCGGTTCCACCCCTATGGTAGGGATTCGGTTTGTGGCGGGCCTGTCTGCATTAGAGCAGAAGAGTGTGTAAAAGGTGGCGGAGCCTATTAGATGGGAACTGCACCTAGTGCAGGTCATTGTATAGTTATGTCATTTTTGGGCAATGGGGTGCTTATGATTTGTGGAGGTGTTGAAGGAAAGCATGCGGTAGGGTAGTATATATTAGGTGAGTACATTTGAGTTTTGGTGTCTTGTTCTTTTCGTAGTGGTTGGAATATGTGTTGGTTTATGTACAGTCGGAGGAGGTGGAAGCCCAGTATGTGTGATAGGTGTAAGAGGGCAGGCCTGAGGAGAGGGCCAGTGAATGTTGATAGGGTGTGAGCTGAAAGAATGGTAAGTATGGACGAGTGAAGAGAAAGTACAGGGTATGGGAAAGGGGAGAGTGAAAAGTGGAGGTTGAGGAGGAGGGATGAAGGTCTTCAAGGGTAATTGGGACTGCAGGGAAGGTTCACAATAAATAGGGTGCATTTTGGTAGGATAATATACGTGGAGTAAGTGGGGGGTGGGAATGGCTTTTAGGATGGACACACCTCTGGATCATTTATATAATAAGTTGCCGCAATATTGGGGTAAAATATTGATGTACCACTTTCAATGGGATCGGGACACTGTGGGACAGTGTTTGCACAAATTTCAGGGGGAGGGAACATTCAAGTCGAATAATAGAAAATGTGTTCTCGTTCTTGCTAGCAACATATAAAGGGTCAAAGCTCCGGAGATGTCAAAATATTTGAGGGCTTTGGAAACTCTACATAGAGAAAAGAAGGAGCCCTGGCAGGTGGAAGTGCATGACAGCGATACAACAGGACCACCTGGTGCTCTGCCCCTCCCTATGGGTTGTATCCCATGATGAAACCTGCTGTGGGGTACACCAACACACGGAGTGTGTCCCCAAGTATGGGGGAATCAGAAAAGGGTCAAAAGAAGAGCAAGGAGAGTGGTTTTAGGAGACTGAAGGAAAAAGGAGAACAAATGTTTTTTTGGGACACTATGTTGAAGGAGCCCGAGAGCGTGATAGAAAAGGAGGTGCAGAAACAGGAGAAGACGCAGGGCACTGCCGGGGGTAGAGATTGGGTGGACATCAGGAAGGATAAAGTTTAAATTGGACAATGAGGGGTCTGACAAGGGGAGGAGGAGCTGGACAATTCTGATGTGGACAGTGCTATCTCCGATGGGGAGGAGTAGTTTGAATTAAGCACTGAGGACAAGGATCCCAAGGAGAAAGAGAGGGGATGAAAGCAAAGGGAGAAGGGGATAAGGAGGAAACAGATAGAAACTGGTTGACAAGCCTCTGCCATAGAAAGGTAAATATAGGCATGGCAAAGGTCACAAGAGGGGCCCTATCAACCCAAATGCCCCTGCTAGAGAAGGGGAGGGGTGAAGCGCACTATGAGTCAATGCAGACGATAGACAGGGACAATTTGATACACAGCTTGCCCTTCCTTATGGCAGGAGTGACCAAGTAGATTTACGCTCTCAAAAAGGAGACAGCAGGAGTCACCTTGGTGATTGGGGATATGAAGAGGTTGTTTGAGGCAATAATAGGGGAGTGAGGGGGACAAAATATGGGAACAAGTGGGATACAATGGGGTGAAGCAGAGTACAAATGTACATGATTGAGTCCCCTTTAATAACTGCTGCGCTCACGTGTTAAAAGTACCAAGAAGCATGTATCCTGGAACATCAGATCTGGGGGCAGTAATGGGTCGGAAGATGAAGCCAGATGAGGATCCCGCAGAATATATACAACAGATAAAGGAGCTCTGGATGCCAGAGGTACAGAAATCATGGGAGGAGTACACGCTGATCTTTTATCATATATTGGTCCCAGGGCTTCCCCCAGGTGTGCAGACCTCCCTAGAAAAGGTAGTGGTGATAGAAGCAAAAGTGAAAGGATGGCAAGAGATACAATCAACTATTGTACATTATGGCAAATGTAAGAAGGAAAGAGAGTGGGAATCATCAGATAACACCATAAAGCATAGAACAAGATAGTGCAAAAGAAGCTAGAGAAGCTCTCCATTGAAGGGGTGGTGCTCAACAGGGGGGGTGTTCCCAGTAAGAGGTAGGCTGCAGCAAGGAGGGTACATGCAGCCACAGGATTCCCCACCATGGGGTCCCAGCCTCCCGACTTTTCCTCGCAAGGGGGAGTTGTTAGCCCATGGGATACTACCCACAGGGGAAAGGGTAGACACAGTGAGGGAGCCGGTTCAGCTACAGAGAGGCAGGGGCTAAATTCTTTGGGTCATATATCCTCTGTGGCTAACAGGGCCAGTTCACATGAATGTGCCCCTTTGGGTAAAAGTTTATCCTTGTCCCGGGAGACCATAGTTAGGGAGCCAACCAGTACAGCAGCAGGCTCCAATACAGCAGGCCCCACCACTGCAGCAGGGGCAACCCACCAAGCTGCAGCTCCAGCAGCCCCTGCCCCAGCAGGTACAGACATTTGCCCAGACAGGGCAGGGGAGTCCCAGGGATGTCCACAGATGCATTACAAACACCAGCACAGACACACACACTAGGGGACAGTATAATGTTGGGCCAGAACGTAGTACCCCACTACATGGGAGTGACTGTTTTGGGAGCAGACTCTTCGCGTTGCCACAGAATATAACACCCCAATATGAGTGCCCACAGAAAGTGCATGTCTGTCCAGTCATTACAGTAAATGAAGACTTAGAAGAGAAAACCGAGGTAGCAGTGAAGATATGACAGAAACATTTCTCCTTCCTGATAGATACAGGTGCCACCAAATCTTGTATGAAAGAGGGTGGGTTTCCTCTGTCAAATAATGTAATTGGCATGCAAGGCTTTTCTGGGGCTATTGCCATGTGTCCATTTACACAGGATTTACCCTTATTGATTGGGACACACCTTGTAGCCCCTATACTGCACTGAAAGGCTACTCCCGTAAACATATTTGGAAGGGACTTTTTTAGCAAGCTAAATGCAACCATTTTGTTCACAGAAAAAGGTATGGGGTACTCAAATCCTGGCATGTATCCAGCGAGGGCAACCCTTGTACCCTAAATTGTTCCTATAAACAGGACCTATTGCATTGATAAAGAACCTGGATGAACTCCTAGAGAGCAGTATGACACAGGAACAGTGCAGGGCAGACAATATCCTTAGTTTGACCCTGTTCGCACACAAGGGTTGCAAGATAGACAAGGAGAAGCTACAGTATTGCTCAGAAGATGGGGTATGCCTAGGGGAGATACTATCTATGGAAGGGCGAAGGATAACACCAGAAAGAGTGGATGCAATACACAGGGCCCCACCACAACACACAGTAAAAGAGATGCAGCAGTCTTTGGGGATTGTGTGATTAATTATAGCAATGGCAATCATTTGCTTTTTATATCGCTTTTATCTAAAGCGCTCTAAATAGGACATATTTACATACATCACTATTTTTACCCCATCAAAATTGGTACTCATTTATGAACCTTGGAAGGAAGAAAGGCTGAGTTGGCCTTACCGGGATTTGAACCTGCAACCTGCAGATCAAACACAGATCACAGCAAGACGTTTTTAATCCGCTAAACCAATGTTTCATTATTCCACTTTCATAAAGCCCCTTCTTCAAGCACTCAAATAAGCACAAAAGACTAAGGGCTTGAATAAATGGACCTCAGAGATGAAAGAAAAAGTTGTGAAACTCAGAGGCACTGGCACAACCTAAATGTAAGAGAAGTTCTACTTGTTTTCACATTCTGATGGCACAGTGATAACGGCTCTCCTGAACCAAAAGAAACCACATGGGCACAAGCCGCTGGCATACTTCAGTGATCTGTTAGATCCAGTGATGCAGGGGCATTTCCCCTGCAAACAAGTGCTTGCAGCAGCAGCATTTGCTGTAGAGAAGGCTGCAATGATAAGAACGGGGAGTTCTGTATGTTTATACATGCAGCACTCACTTTTTTCAATACAGGAGAAGCCAAAATCCACATTGACCACACAGGTGGCCTTGGGATACGAGGTGATACTGACAAACCCAGCAATTGAGGTTGTTAGGTGTTGTGTAGTGAACGCAGCAAAATTGATAGCACAGCTAGCTGTGCCGGGAGAACATGTTCATGACTACGCATCTTACAAGGACACAATGGAAGTGAACCCTGAGGTGAAGGAGGAAGTAATAGAGGGGGGCATGCTCTTTGTTGACGGGTCATTGACAGTGGATTCCGGGATAGGATGCAGGCATACAGGTGGTGTGGTGGTGTGTCACAAGAAGGGGCAAATTGTAATTTGCTTGCAGGTTCGATTGCCAACTCATTTTTCAGCTCAGATGGCAGGGTCAGTAGCCCTTATAAGAGGATAAAATATGTAAGAGGGGCATGTGGTCAACATCTTCTCAGACTCTGCATAATTCACCTCCACAGTGTACTCATGGTTGGACCAATGGGAAAGAAGGGGTTTGAGAAGGAGTGATGAGTCCCGGGTCCAACATGCAGAATTACTGGCATGACTAATTGAGGTGCAGACACTCTAACTTGAGGTAACCATAATAAAGTGTGACACCCAAACAGGCAGCCTGGAATGTATTTCCCATGGAAACGATAAGGCCGACCAAGCAGCAAAGGAAGCGGCCAACACGCTCGAACGCACAACTAAGTTATAACCAGGTACAAAAGAGAAAGTTCCCATGAAGGCGAAAGGGTCCAAATGGCCCGAGAGTGCTGACACTACAGATGCCTTCAGCGCACTACCCATTGTCCAGTTAATTGAACTGCAGATAGAAGCATCCCAGGAGGAAAAGGAACTATGGATACTGTCATGACCACTGTGAGGGGGCACAAGTTGTGCCACAAGCAGGCTCCCACCAGAACCCTGAGGGGTTTAAAACCATTGAAAAAGGGCTCCTGGAGCTAATCCTGGCACCTTTGGCACCAGGCTCATATGTAGGAAGGAAGGGCTGTTCAAACTAGGTTCCATTTATGTACAAGGGCCTTTAAATCCAACATGGAAGCACCCACACAGTCTAGTTCTTAGGACCAAGTCATGTGGTCTAGTGTTGTGGGTGTGGCAGGCCTGGATCTACTTTCCCTGGTACTACTTTACCTGGACTATATAAACCACACCCTGACTGCAGAACACGCTTCGTGTTTTTCTGCAACCATCAGCGTGACGCTCACTGTGTCCAGCTCCTGGTCTTCAGCATCTTCCTGTAATCCTGCAACAAGAAAAAGATTATTCTGTTTTACCTGAGAAAACACCATCCAGCACTCAGCATCTCAACTGGGCTGCAATCTGTGGAAACCGAGGGAAGAAGAAACATCACTCACCTGTGAGTACTAGTTTAAGGACTTCCGGCAAACCGCTACCACAGCTGCTGTTCGAACATTGCGACCTGCAATAACGAGAAAGAGAAAAACAATATTAGAATGCGCGCTTCCAAAACATCGAATTCCATCAGTCTTACCTGAATTCCATCGCGCTATGCCACGCTTCCATCCGGAGCACCACAGCAACATCTGCAAAGGAAAAGAGACATATTCAGGTTCGCTTTCAATATTAAACAGCCGCACATCGCTGTACTTACCTTAACGGATTCCGGGGCCTGTTTTTCATCACACTCTTATCCACTCGCAGCACCACAGCGGCCTGTGAGGAGCAGAAGAAGAAAACACAGGTTAGCTTTAAAAGACAATAAAGGCACTGTGCTTCACGCTTTCTCTTACCTAGAAACGTGCCTCTCTATCCAGCACACCAGCATCAAGACCTTAGCACCTGAAAAGAAGGAGATAAAGACATAAACAAATTCCCATCATAAACAGAACAAAGACTTACAATTAACAAACCTACCTGCCTAGCAGCAGATTTAGGGTCGCAGCTCGCCAACAAATGTCAAGCGCCTCTGCACAAGAAACGCAGGACGGATAGCTCACCCTGCAAATAACTAAGATTAATTATTCAGCACTGGGCAACTACGCATCCAAGGTTCCAGATCTCAGAGCCTTCCAGACTCCCCCGGGGATATCAGGTGAGCGTAACAGATACAGAGGGGGTGTTCTCTCTCCCCCACTGACCTGGCGTGGAGACAGACTAGTACGGAGAAAGCAGTAATGCCCAGAACATTACTTATTGTAGCATTAGAGCAACTTCATTATCCAGCCCACACATCAAAGAACACATGGTCGTAGAAATAAATAAAAGGTGGTTTGTGCCCAAGCTTTATGAATTGGTGGCTGTGTTTACAGGAAATTGTGTAATCTGTCTGAAATGTTTGGAAGGGCACACATTGAAAACTGTCAGGGCAACACTGCCGTGACAGGAAGGGCCCTCTACACCTGCATATTGATTATGTTGGTATGCAAGACAGAGGTTCCTCTTATAGGTACATGCATGTAATAGCTTGTCCTTTCTCACATTGGCTTAAGGCGGGACCCTGTGCCCACAGTGATGAAAAATTAGCGGCCACATTTTTGGTATACAAGGTATTTCTGAGGTGGGGTATAGATCAGACAATGGGAAACACTTTGCCAATGGTCGTTTTAAGAAGTTACATCCCCCCAGTAGATAACACACTGCCTATGTTCAGTGTACCACAAGCTTAGTAGAGAGATTAAATGACATGCTTAAAGAATGGTTAACACTTGCCAAAAAATGGTTGCACTGCTTACCGCTTGCACTATGGCATGGATCATCATTTTACTCTGAACAAAATTGTTATTCAAAGCCGAATACATGCACCTCTCACTCCTGCCCATACAATTTCAGATGCTAACAGCTTGGCCCAGGTCCTCCATGAAGAATTCCACATGTACTTGACAGAATTTACTAATGTTCTTACCTACTGATGTAGCTATAAAGAGTCAGGACACAGCTGAGATGTAAACCAAGTTATTATTAGAGAAAGACACACAGCAGAATACAGTAATACAGAATGACAAGAAACTGGTGTCGGAGAGCTCTTCCCGTGTTCGGTCGGAGCTCACCTTATATAGCCTGGCAAGTTTCCATGACGTTTGTAGACATTTCATAATCCTAGGAAGCAGACATTTGTGAAGAAAGCTGGCAGTTATATGCACGGTACATTGTGTCACAAGATCAGTACGCAACTTTGCTGTAAACACCAGAATACTCCTTATAAGGCAGTTTTTGTACACAGCTAGGGAAAGGTACGGGGATCTGGTGTCCAGAGGGCAGCATTAGTTTGTGGCCTGCTGAGCCAAGGTGGGATGTGGGCATGCCAGGAGCGCCAGGTGTAGCAGGAGGCCTCAGACTAAGCCATGGTGAAGGATCTGGGGGCCTCGCAGGGAAGGGTGATTGCTAGGTGGTATAGTATCAGGACAATCCTGCCACCTCATTTCATATCTTGTCATGTGCACCCACATCCCAGCCAGCTGGCTACAGTGACACCACCCACAGATAATCAAGGAGGAGAAGACTTCCCATCAGCTGCACCCAGGTCGCAGAATATACATTAGGAAGTTTATAAGAAAGTGGAAAGAACCAATGTTTACTGGCCCTCACATCGCTCTCCCTAAAAAATATAATCCTGATAACCGGTCAGAACAGACTATGTTGCAGAACCTTCAAAATGATAATTCAAGTGGTATGAATGTGTCACTGAATGGTGTGCCCATGCATGTCCTACTGTAAAGCAAGACATGAATCAGTATTCATTCTGAGTCTTGTAATATCATGTTTTATTTTCCAACAACTGTGAGAAAATTCTGCAATTATTATTACAATTATTATAACTATAATGATAACGAGGGCTTAAGTAAAATACATAGAAATGCAGTGTATCCCTTGTGCTGCTTTAAATACATTGGTGTTTCAGTCAGCCTGAAATTGTGCTAATTCCAAATTTACCTGGGTTTCAACTCACAGCAAAATAGCACTTCCATCTTTGAGAGTCTTCCATGGGAGAATGTTAGAAAAACCCTTCCAAATTCAAGGAATATGAAATCTGTAAGCTTCACACTCGATTCACATATAGAGTGAAGACATGGTTGTATTTAATTTCTCTTATCATGACATTTTGAAACATCCATCATCATAAAACCCAACATAATTGTTGGTATTATGCAAGCAGAACAAAAGAGTCTTGCCTATTGAATCACATTATTCATTAATCAAGGCCTCACGGAGAGCCATTAGCATACATCTTCTGAGAACCACAAAACCCCCTAGTTGTTTTACAGGCCATATCCATACATATACATTTCCCTGTTGTAAAACAGCACATGTTACCTTTATATGCAAAAGTGAATATTCTTCGTAGTTCTGGAACTGTGTGAACTAGAAACATGAAACTTAATGCTATTTAAAGATCAGAAATATCTTGTTAATTTGGCATGAAATTCAAATTTGATACATTAATTTCAAATTATTAAAATGAGAAAAATGTATAACTTAAAGTATGCTGTATATTAAAATGTGCAGATTCTAATAACCTTGATTTCATTGTGTATGTGTGTTGTTTACATGCATTATAAAGGAACACTGACATTTCTGCTTAAAGTATTAGGAGTAATGTTTGATACCTCACACCATTTCCTGATTACAAGTATATAATTTATGAACATTCGACAGGAGTGTCTGACTATTGAAGAAGGCAATAGAAAAATGAGGCCAACTAAACCGTGTGACATAATTATGACATATGATGGGAATATTGCACCGTTTAAAAAAGCAGGAACTGATAGTGAGGGGATTCTGACTCCGGAAAAGTCACAGGTAAGAATAACACACATCCCCATTAGATGACTGCTGAACCTGGACATGAATTGGAGAATGTGTCCTCGCCTATGAGGGACCCTGAACCAACTCAACCTGGAAAAGACTTTCTAAGAGGGATGAGAGCCAGATCAGGAGTAGTTTTGTTAATTCATAAGGACTAATGTTTGCTCAGTGACTTAAAAGACAGATTTCAAAGTGAGTACAAAAAAACTCCCAAAATATGATGCATAAGCCTCCTAGAAATATGCCCTTAACTCTTGGGATTCAATGTAATTGGGGTTTTGGTTGCCACTAGGGGTACTCATACCACATAGAAAAAACTTGGTAGTTTGTGTTTAAAGCATATTGAGATTTGAGTACATATAAAATGAATTTGCACAGAGTACAGGGAATTATCAACGGTATTCATAAGAACGAGAATAGGATATTGTAGTTTGTGATGGTCAGATAAATACTCATTTGTTATTGTATTTGTAGCTAAGAGAGCTTGCATGTAAATAAATACTAAAAGGATTATTTTTTCGTGCCACGAGCACTGTGTAAAATAGGGAATGTTTCCCAGCTCCCACAGTGTAGCATTTTATAAGGGATATTTTAAAAGTGCAAAAAGTGTTTTCACAGATGTAGTTAACCATGGGCTTCATTATAAGTTTTCCGGTCAGGGAACTATGTTACCGGTAAGCATGCCGGTACCGTAGTTCCCGGACTGGCAAACTACGTGTTGTGCTCACGGGGGCCTTTCTGTCCACCAGGTCAGACATGGCGGGCAGAAAGGCACCTGTGAGCACAGCATGTCGGATGCACCAGCACCGTTATAAACGGTGCCGGTGAATGCAACCTCCCCATTCCAATTGATACCTATGGGGCTCAAATGGGAATGGGGAGTAATGGATTCCGGCCCCTGGCAATGGGGACATACTGGGTCCGCCAAGGTCGGAATGGCCCTGTATGTCCTCATTGCCAGGGGCCGGAAAAAATGCAACCCCGGCGGCAGCCGTGCCTGTATGACAGGCATGGCTACCGCCATGGTTGTAATGAGGCCACACGATTCTAAAGGGTGCTTTGCAAATGAGGAGTTTGCATTCTGGGAAGGCTATAGTTACTTAAACTACAATTGAAAACAGATTGAAATGTGTCATTCCTGTTCACCTAGTAAATGAGGCAGATGTACGTCTCATGCGGCCCCTGACTCTTGAAAAAACAGTACAGAAAAATAATCTTGTTCCAGTAGGACATAATCTGCGCAGTCATAGGGGAGGGTTACTTATATCTGTTCAATACAATCTGTAAAATATTCTCCTAGCTTGGGATGAGAGAGCTGTTTTTTTATTTTTTTGCTTTCTGAATCAATAGCACAGCTTCCCTAACTCAACATTTGAGGAATTGTAATGTTATTATAAAAATATAGACAATTGTACACACATGTCAAAAATAAGTGTTTGCAGCACATAGCACCATATCAAGAATGGGAGCAAGAAATGTTAAATAGTTCTATAATTCTAGCATGCATATGTGCTATTGTGGGAAAGCAACATTATTTGATCCATTTATATATTTGACTTTATGTGTAATTTGGAGACGTTTTTGTGTAGTCAAGAATTTTGATGAACTTTCTCACAAACAGTAAAAGTACCACTAGAATGTCAAGTTTTATTCAGAAAGACATATACAGAGTTGTACATAGACGTTAATGCATGTGAGTAAGAAATAGTGGGATTCATACAGACAGGTTCATTTTGTTTTCGATAGAAAAGCTGACTGCTATTGTGTAAAACTGTGGCAACCTTCCCTACATGAAAACTGGGGACTACCTTTAATTTCCCTATTTAAAGAAATGTGATTTTTGATCAAACTGCCTGTTTCCTGACCAGAATTGTGGGGTTGCACTATATATTAAGTGGCATGAGATCAGGTTGTCCACAATGAGCAAGCCAAATATCGTATTGGCCAAAATATATATTACAGAAGTATATATATTTGAACTGCCTGATTTTTTCGTTTAGACTTACTAAATACCTTACTGTTGTGAATTTCAGAATAATGTTCATTTTCAGCAAGTGCAATGCAAATAAATGAACATCCCATGCTTCCTTTCTGTTCACAGTTTGTTTTTTCTAAGGACAATCAAGGAGATCTTCTCTCCCCACAGTATTTAATAATTCTAGGAATGTCTAGTTTTAGCAGATGTTCGGGAAGGAATGGAAAGCCACTACAGGTCCATATTATTCAGAGATGTCTTATTTAAATTTTGAGAAGAACTCCTCAGTATCATCTACAGAAGGTACAGATTCAATAGCTTTTAACTGCAGTGGGTACCTTAGCACTGGATTTGCATGGCTAAATTCTCGTTGGTGCTTGTTTTGCATAATATTGGGGTAGTGGCCATATTTTTACTTGCTTCCTACATTTGGTTGATCTTAAATTTGTATGAGTTCCAGGGGGAATTAATTCCATAAATTATGGCTTTCTGAGTAAAAGATTTCTGTTGTAATGTGCACGGGCACCTGTAATGGGCACGATCGCATGTGGAATGTTGATGCATGTTCATCAATCAACATTCCACAGCGGCAGTTGAGCAGGGACGCTGGAGGAGGGAGGCTGCGCTTGCGGGGTCCTTACAATAAAGAGCTTATACACTCTTACCGGTGTGTGGTGGAGATTTCCTTCCCAATTTCCTCTTTGAACACTGCATCATCTAGCGCACCCGCCCTAAACCGCCAGTGCAACTTTTCAGGGGCTTAGTTGGTCCTGTGATGTGGACTAGCACCGGTGAGTGGTCTGAAAGGGTATGGGGAGCATGTATGCCTCAGTTACATTCCCTGCAAGTGGGGATGTTACCATAACGTATTCTATTCTGGAGGAGATACCAAGCACGCTTGAATATAACTGTATTCTCTGTCATCAGGATGCATCTTGCACCATGTATCGTGTAGCCCGTGATAGTTTGCAATGGCGGTCCACACCTGGGTAGCACGAGGCAAGGTGTGTTGTACAGTCGATGATGTATCCAGGTCTAAAGTCATGGCCATGTTAAAATCCCCCACCCACACAATGTCATAGTCTGGGAATTTATTAATATGGTTGGCGTAGTGGTGAAAGAATTCTGGTGAGTCTATATTTGGGGCATTCGTATTCATCAGCAGGAGTTTTAAACCCGATATCTCCCCAGCTAGTATGGTATACTGACCTTCCTCATCACCAATCTGTTCATGTAGTTTAAATTCTAGGGTGCACTGTATATATGTGGCCACTTCATGGGAGTGTGTGGTCAATTGAAGAGCAATACTTGTGTATTCCCCAGCCCACTATGCCAGGGATGGGCCCTCCCTGCGTCAAGTGTGTTCACTGCAGACATAACATATTTACGTTATGATTCTTGACATCCTTTGTTATCACGCAGACTTTTTGTTTGGTTTCTAGTTGGTCAATCTGTTTATATTCCATGACATTAATGACATTCCATTGTCGCTTTCCTCATAGCTTTAGGCATTTCTGTATCGTAAACCGTAGTAAGGATTGGCCGGCCCTATGATGCCCTCTTGATTCGGTTGTGGTCAGTCCAGTGACTGGATTGTAATTGTGGTGTGCCATGGACACTGGTTCGATCTTTCCTGTGTTTTGCTCGAATCCCTTCCCCGATCGCAGCTGTTAACTAAATTATATAAACATGTATAATACCTTAATCCATTAATAGCTACCTGTGGCAATGGCCATGTTCATCATCTTTGCAACCTTATCTGCCCTTATTGGAACTCACCATGTAGTGTGTCTGGGCAGCCATATGTTGGTCCATAACATATTATTAATGGTGGTATCAAGGCGAGCATCGAGGCGACCCATCGGGGTTGGGAAGACCCTGAACGAAACACTCAGTGGCCCCCGGGGAGATGTAGAAGGTCACCGTACCATTGTGGACAACCCTGAGTTGGCAGGATATATCACTGAGTATCGAACCTCCTTCTCCGCAAGATATGTTTTACTGTCTGAAAGGTTTTCCTTTGTTCCTGGATTAGTGAACTAAAGTCTGTGAAAAGGCGGATAGAAATATATCCCCACCGTAGTTCTTTACTGTCTCTGGCAGTGCAGAGCATGATATCCCTGTGAAGGTAACTGAATATTCTGGCAATGATGGGGTGCTCCAGTGCTCCAGGGGGGTCTTGCTGCCAGTGTTCGATGTGCTCCTTCAACCATGAACATATTCGTGACCGGGGGGGTCACCCAGGAATGAAACGAGCAGCTTTCCCACAAATGTCTCAATATTATTGATTGGTGTGGACACCGGTATCCCAAGGATGGAGATGTTCTTGAACTCTCTTCCAGGTCTTCGTTCTTCGCCACTACTTTCTGGGCTGTCTGTTGAAGTGCAGCCACCTCCCATTGCAGAGTGGTCACCTTATCCTCCCATTCGTCTATCTGTTGTTCCAGCTCAGCCATTCAGTCGCATAGTTTACCGATCTGTATAGCTGAGATGTGCCTTTGCAAGTAAGGGTGTCTATTTTTGCATCAAGATTGTCTGTGCTGCTTTTCAGGGCCAGTAGTGATTGGTTTAGGGTCGACACACCCAATTGGGTGGGGCCTTAGTTCTGCTCCGGAGGGGGCTGTGACTGATCCGGCCTCGCAAATTGTTTCATCACGGCTTGTCTTTTGGGGTTGCCCATTGCACAATGCCCACTGTAGTTATGTTCCCTACTTTATCTCGTGGTGTGTTCTGTCGTGTCACTTCGAGACAGTGGATTATTGAAGGACTTCAATGGTACACCCCACTCCTTCTAGGGGTCGAATAGTAGACTCGAAATGAGCAGGTGTGTCAAGGTAGTTAGTGTCCGTTTGGCACCAATCGCTGGTTCCTGTCAGGTAGAACCTAACGGGCCGGTCCCAATGAGCTCCCAGATTTATGAAGAGGATGGCGTGGCGGGCCCCCCAACAATGCCTCCCAGGCAGCACCTTGTTGTATTATTACTGTGATGTGGGTCTTCATAGCAGTAGATAACTCCTCACCTCTGGGCTTATGGATAATGGGAAGCCGGTTCTGGTGCTATCCAGGTACATGCAGTGCTATGGCCCCCACAGTGTGTTATGCAGCCAGGCCCATCCATCAGGGGCTACTGAGACTGCAGCAGAGTGGGTCAGTGTTTTATTAAGCAAGTATTGTGATTTAGTGGCCCAGTGCCGCTCCCTGCCCACCGTGCACAGCCTCTCACCTGCAAAACTCAGTTATGCACAGGGTTCAGATTAGCCCCCACATCCAGTGCCACAAGAGTCATCAGATGTTGTTTCCGGGTTGGCCAGGAGGATGTTTTGTTGAGCGCCCCCCTTCTCAGCAGAGGGGTCGAGGTAACACCCCACCCACCACGTGTTATTCTTTTTGTTTTATTTTTCTTTTGGCTTAATTTTTTTACCCCTCTCCGATGGTGGGTTTTACACATAGCCATGAGGAAGCAGCCTGGTCGCTGAGGGCTCCTCCCCCCGGCTCCTCTCGGTGTCACCAAGCTGGTGGGGCGATCCCTTGCTGCAGGGGGCCCGTCAATCTCAGCCCACCATTCCGGGTCATTCGTGCCAGGGGGCGCTGACCTGGGACAATGGTGGCAGCAGCGGGTCCTCACTTCGTCTGTGGTACCCCCGATTTCTTCAGGCCCCACCAGATCTGGTCCCCGGCTATGTCCCACATGGTTCTCTGGATGCGGCTGTGGTATCGTGCCTTTCAAGAAGGAGGGTTCCGTGGGATCGCGGGAGGTGGCCCCATCCAATGGATGACTTGGTACGTTGCACCAGGAGATCTTGGCGATTCGCTGTTTCCCTATGAACCTGCCCCCCACTTATCTAAGAGTCATGCCGTGAGTTCCAAGGGAAACCGAAGGCTCAGGTCACATGATATTATAAAAGGATTTCAGGCCGTTGCCGGAGCTTCTAAGACTGCAGCCCTTTTCTAGCTGTGCAACAGCGACCCCATCTTCGATAGACTTCTAATATCCCTCTATAATTCTTTCTTTTAAGTTATGCACTTTTAAAAGATAGTCCTCAATAAGTTCTGGAAGATTTCCCTACTAATCCCACCTCACGAAATAGCCAATTAATCCTCAACTAGGATTACCTGTGGTAATGTAAATTGCAAAGTATGACCTAAGGCTGGCATGCACCTTGGGGTACAAGTAGAAAAGTTGCCATGGAGGGTAGCCATAATCTGTTGCTCTGGGAACAATAGAACAAGGAAGAACATTCAGCAGAATCGATGTAGTAGGAGAAACCTACTTACCAGTATGTAGAGAACCAAACAGAGGATGCGAAAAATGCAGAGAGAGAAAATAAGAAACTCCTGTATCTTTCAGTGGCTTGATGAGTGTCCCTTTCCAGGTCTAGAAGTGCATTTAAAATATTTTTAGATGCAAGAAGAAATGTCAATATAGATTTAGCACCGCTGGTGTACAGGAGATTTGACGAGTTGATGCCACAAGCAGAGTCGTAAATGGATTATTAAGTGGAATTTCAGACCTGCAATAACATACCCAATAAGATACTCGGGAGTCCATGTGAACTACTGTGAATTACAATTGAGGCTCCTGGTAATATGGTGTTTATTGTTGCATCATTTCCATCTGTATTTATACATATTTACTTTTCAGTCATTTTTTCAGTATTTATTCACATCTAATTTTGCTACTTAAAAAAATATGCCATAACTAGTATTTTTCCACATTTATTCACGTGGAAAAAACATTAGCATTTGGATGCCTGTAATGGAAAGCTCCCAGAGCTGCAGTCTTGCACAACTCCCCAAGGGCTGCATAATTGCATCCTTTAAAACAACTTAAAAGTACTTACTTTCCTTTTTCAAGCTTTCTGTTAAATTACTTTACACAGACATTGACCTACAATGCATTTTCAACAACTTAAAGAGCCAACCAAGACAAAAGCTTTTCGGTTTTTTATCCATGTGTTGCAAATGAATACTGAAACGAAAAAGAGTGGTCTCCGTTTATATTTATGCATAAAGATCATTGAAACCCAAAACAGGGGGCCTAAATTATAATCAATGAACCTCCAACACCTGCATGTTTAAGTCCAAGCAAACTCCCTTAACCAAATGAAATGCAGATATTCCAGGAGAATGGCAAAGCCGTGCTTGATCTCCAAATACTGCTAGGCGGAAAGATAAAACAAAATGGTGGACAGATTATTTATCAATTCACAGAGCAAGGGCATGGAGTGGAACAGCCCTCATTCCGAGATCGGAGGTAAGTACCGGTATTTTCCGTCATGGCGTAAAGTACAACACTGCCCTGGCGTCAGACCGCTAATTGCGGCCCATTCCGACCTCGCGGACACGCGCTTTTCGCCATTCCTGAAAAGTATCGAGCGGCCTGCCGCTAAACAACCCGCAAACCCCCTACAGGCATGCTGCGACACGTAAATAACAACACCGCCTTGGAAGCAGTACCGTCTGCACATAACGGTGACCGTAAATTACGGATACCGTAAATTATGGTCACCGCAAAAAAAGGAACTGGAAATTACTTCATCGCACAGGAACGGGAAGGAGAGCGGCGGCCATCTTTAAAAACACAATCCATTGCAATCCTCATCCACCAGCACCCTTGGGAGCAAACTAAAGTTGGGAAAAGGACTAGACGACTACCTGCATGCCGAAAGCTCCAAAGAAGGCAGCGGACCGCCTCCGCAAGAGGAAATTCAGTCATGAGGAACTCCAGGCCATGGTGGACTACTTGGCTGAGCATGTAGATGTCGTTTTCAGCAACGACATGCGGAGGGAGTCTATCCTCCGCAAAAAGTACATCTGGGCTGAACTTGCACAGAGGGAGAGCGCTGTAGGCAACACCCCCCGCAACCCCAGGGACTGCTGCAAGCGGTGGGATGACCTGCGGGTGCGGGGCCTCCTCTCCAGCAACCGGAGTCAGGCCATGCAGATGGGAGGCGGTCCAAGTACCCCTGTGCAACTAGAGCCGTGGGAGGAGATATGTGCGGCTCTGATTGGCACAGAATCGATTGAGGGCGTGGGCAACATGGAGTGCGGGGCAACGTCTTCTGCTGAAGAAGGTGAGTGTACACTGCCAATGTCCATTGCATGATTAAAACTGCCCCAAGGGCCATCGAAGGCACCTTCTCATGTTGCCCTCCCCCCATCCAACTCTTCCCCCATCCAACTAATGCAGAGGCAAGTGCCACGCAATCAAGGGCCAAGTGCGAGTACATAACGCACATCAACCATAGTGCATTAACTTGCACATCCCATCATGCACACTGTGCAGCCGGCTCGGCATTGTGCCTTCCAAACTGCACATAACCAGGCCACAATGAGTCACTCCCAAACATGCGTACATGACATACTCATGCACATGTACCACTGCCGTTGCTACACCCAAAAGGTCACAAACCGCAATTGACTGAAATGTGAATGCAGCCATGTATGCAAATAGGACACCTTACAATCACTCATGTTGTCCCTCTCTTCTACCCCCACAGGCACTGACCATGACAGTCACTTTGGTGGCGGCAGCTGCTGACTGATTTGCACATGGCTGGTCCCCTTTTGCAATGGCGCAGACGGGCTAAAAAACGGTGGTGTGGAAGGTTGCCCAGAGCAATTGCCAGTGGTTTAGATTCATTTGAAATCTTCCAACCATCACTTTTATGGTCAGTTTGTTTCTCCTTGTGAGAGAGGGTATGCCCAGACATGGGTCCCTTGCTCGCTGCGGCACAGGGAACCAGGCTGCACCTCACTGAGGTCCAACAAGGCCGAAACATGTCTGGGGTTGCTTGGTTTTCTGTGCAGAGGGGACCTGGCCTAGCATTTCGGGCTGGGCTGCTACCTTCGGTGGCGGCAGCTGCTGACTGATTTGCACATGGCTGGTCCCCTTTTGCAAAATGGCGCAGACGGGCTAAAAAACAGTAGTGTGGAAGATTGCCCAGAGCAATTTCCAGTGGTTTAGATTCATTCGAAACCTTCCACCCATCACTTTTGTGGTCAGTTTGTTTCTCCTTGTGAGAGAGGGTATGCCCAGACGTGGGTCCCTTGCTCGCTGCGCCACAGGGGACCAGGCAGCACCTCACTGAGGAGGTCCAACAAGGCCGAAACATGTCTGGGGTTGCTTGGTTTTCTGTGCAGAGGGGACCTGGCCTAGCAGTTCGGGATGGGCTGCTACCTTCGGTGGCGGCAGCTGCTGACTGATTTGCACATGGCTGGTCCCCTTTTGCAATGGCCAGACGGGCTAAAAAACGGTGGTGTGGAAGGTTGCCCAGAGCAATTGCCAGTGGTTTAGATTCATTCGAAACCTTCCAGCCATCACTTTTGTGGTCAGCATGACATCGCTGAGCCACAATCAAGCTGGCCAAGCACCTCCATGTGTAGTGGCAGGGTCAGGTGAACCCCTTAACCAAAAATAACAGCCCCCCCGGCTCCGGAAAGGCCACTGGATGCTGCACCACCACAATCACCACAATCCAACCCAGCATTGGCACCTGCCACAATGCCAACCCCAACATCGGCACAGTCGAGCATCTCTGGGGAGGCTGCTGCTACCGGCCCTGACGAGTATGTGGACAGCCCGTCACCCATCTGTGGGGCATCCGAGGAGGAGGGCCAACAGACAGTCCACACCCCGGAGCCCTGCATCGTACCCCTGGCCTCATGTAGTGACTGTGGAGATGCACAAATACCTGCCCGTAGTCCTCAAATAGACACGCAGGGGTATGAGGATGGTGGCCCAAGTCCACCGGTACAGCCCTCACCCGAGCATGCAGGGGCAAGTAGTTGCAGCGATGGATTTCCATCATTCGGCACACTTCGAGTAAATCAGCTCGCAGATCTCATAACGGAGTTCATGGAGGACAACTTCCAGGCCTGGGTTCAATGGCATGATGGACTAAGGGAAATGCGTCAGACACTCACCAACAGCACCAACCGGTTGTGTGACACTGTCACTGACAGCACAACCCGTCTGTGTCACATCGTTGGCCGCATAGCCAATGCCCTTGAGGCAGCCCAATCTAATCCCCAGCCAGAGCAGGCAGACACGCCAGCATCCAGTGGGGCCACACCAGCCAGCCCAGCAAGACGCACTCTGCGTTCCATGCGGCGCAGGGACATGCCTCCCCCGGGCCAGGGGAGCAAGAAACAGTAGTCATTGCTGCCACATGTGGCCTTTACGTCCTACATGGGACCACTGCTGTGGAGTTGGGGGGAGGGGGTTGGGGGGTAGCGGTTTGTTGTGGAGTTGGGGGAGAAGGGGGTGAGGGGTAGGGGGTTGTTGTGGAGTTGGGGGGGAGCGGGGTGGACGGTGGGGGATTGTTGAGGAGTGGGGGGGAGGGGGCGAAGGTTTGTTGTGGAGTTGGGGGGGAAGGGGGTGGCTGCAGATAATGTTCACACTTATTCCTTTTTCACAATACACTATTGGTGTTGCAAAGTTTAACCGTTGTGGACATTGA
This sequence comes from Ambystoma mexicanum, assembly GCF_040938575.1. Lineage (NCBI taxonomy): Eukaryota > Metazoa > Chordata > Amphibia > Caudata > Ambystomatidae > Ambystoma > Ambystoma mexicanum. The sequence continues at coordinate 1,550,704,384 of NC_090929.1, forward strand.
TCATTGAGCATGTGTATAATGACGTCTGACAGTGCATGGTGACAAGTATACACACATCCAGTGCCCTGTGTGCCCATGTAATGCCACCCTCTGCTGACTTGTGTTCTGGACATCCTGTCCACTCTTTGTTTGGCTCATGACATGTCCCTCAAGTGCACTGCCTCCATGATGCTTTCTTGGCACTTCCGCCTCCACCTTCACCACATCGTCATGTGGTAGTAGCAGTACCATGTCAGGGGAGAGAGACGCAATTCTAGGGATGCACATTTTGTTCAGCTACACATATGACATGGGGATTTTGGACACCAGATAGCAGTAGATGGGTCCCCCACCAGTCCTGCTTCGCCGACTCATATGTGCCTTACGCAAGCCAGGTGACTACTTCATCTACACGCATGCATCGGTATGGCCAGTATTTTAGTGCTCCCTGGGCCTGTTCTGTGGGTTACTGACAGGGGTCATGTACCATGGTGTCAAGGGACAGCCACCAACAGCTGCATGTCTCGCCAAATAAGGTGAGTGTTGGAACTGTCATGGTGGAGAACTGAACTTGGCTGACATGGCAGGGCTTCGCTGATGGCCATATGCACATGTCCATGGATGCATTCCGCCCATTCATGCCCACAATATGTGTCCAATTAATTGGAATGCTGTGGGGGGTTGCCTCTGATGGTCCGTGAATGATGGCATGGACATCTCGTGGTACATGTTTTGTTGATGCATGCAGCTGTCCTGATGTTAGATCCATGTGGTGCTGTGTACTGTGTAGATTCGTATTTGGGTGTGATGGATGTAGTCAGTGCCTCATGGTTATCACCCTGCTCTGATACATACTATGGTGAATTCCAACACTCCTATGTGTCTGCCATGCCGGTGACGTGGTGTGGTATCCCTGCTACCCTCAGTTCAATCGACTCCCAGGGATGGGTCTCTGATGTGGTGCCATGCTGGGGGAAGCCACATTGTACATATGCAGTGTGTCTTCCTATATGCACTTATGGTTGTGGTGGCCACCAATGAGTGGTGCAAGTGTAGTGGGATTTGCCCTTGTCAGATGGTGGAGATGTAGTGTATTGTGAGTGCCTTATTCCATCGATGTGGGAATCTGTTCTCATGTGCCATTGCACTGGTTCTGTGGCAGGTTGGTTTGTGGGTGAACATCGTTCGATGGCTTCATCATTTGGTTCATGCAGGCACCCACCTCATGGCATCAATGCACACTATGGGTGTGGGCACAGGCAACACCGTCACTTGTGCCAGGATAGCAGTGTATATTTGTATGCTGCTCGCTTATCTCGTTATGTCTCAGGGCGAATATGGTGGTGACGGTGTCACAGTCAAGGTGGTCAGGGGTGTCTATCTGCTAAGGGTTTTCCTTGAGTGGCCGGACATGCTGTGTGTGCATGGGGGCTGCTTGGGTGGTGACGGAGGCTGCACTGGTGCTGCGAGCAGGGCCTGTCTCCCCCTCCTTCTTCCCCTGTGTCTCCTCGAAGGGGGGGGGCCTGGTGTTGTTGCTGAAGTTTTTGTGGTTGTGCCCTTGCTGGTTCTATTGGTGTCATCTTGGTGTGGGTGGGGGTGTGGTGTGTGGGTGAGTTCCTTTTCTGCTGTGGCAGACTCCATTGCCTCCACCTGTGCTGATTGTGTGCACCTGTGGCTCTGGGAAGCACTGCTCAGGTTCTTCACTCCTTCTCTGAGATGCCTGTATGTTCTCCATGCCGGTAAGGTACTTTGCGGGCTTAAGGAGGCCGTTATTTACGTGTGCTCCTTACTTGCGATCAGCTCCGGTTTACGCCATGCCGCTAATTTTGGCATGGTGGGGCGCGCGCAAGACCCAATACCGATAATTACGGCATTGTAGTTTACGTTGCCGTAATTAGCGGTCTGAGGGGTCAGAATAGCATGTAGCGGTAAACGATGCCGGTAAATCATTACCGGCCTGGTTTTTACCTTACCTCCAAGCTCGGAATGACCCCCCAATATGTTAAAACTTCACAGGAATGGAGTCTAGATGATGCTAAGGGATAGCCAGACAGGCAGACGAAGGACATTTAAAGGAGAGGGCCCCTAGACACATGTGGTTGGTGGGTTCACCTCCGATGAAAGGATGTGTTGGATGGAATGTTGGAAGGAAAGAGAGACAGAGAAGACAGGGATTCACAGGTGACAAAGCAGTGGGAAGCTTCAGACAAGTTAGGGCCCAGACTGTCTCTTGGTCCTAAGAGGTTTTGGGAGGTCAAGAAAATAACTTGAAACTAAGGAGTGCTGCCTTAGGAGACAATGGGAACACTGCAAATGCATTTGATCATCAGAGGTGCTGACAGGCCTAAAAACGCCCTTGTCCATAGGATGAGGAGAGAAGCCTGAAAAACACTGGACAGTAAGAGCTGCTGAGAAGCCTGCAAAGCACCTAATTCCAGGGGGTCCTGAGACATCTAGAAAACCACTTCACTCTAATACGTGCTGAGGAGCTTGGAAAAACATGTGACCATAAATTCTGTGATGCCTGAAAAAACACTATACTTAAAGAAGTGCTGAGAAAACATGTTACCCTAAGAGGAAAGGCTTAATCTCAAGCAGCATTGAGAAGCCTGGGAATCAGTGTAATGAGGAATGACAATGAATTGAAAACACATGAACCAATGAACTACCATCTTTTTTGATGCTCTAATGCCAGAGGTATTGAACCTTTTGAGAAGCACTTGAATTTAAGGAACCAGTATTGCAGTTTGCCAAGATTTCCTGAATTGGGATGTAAGGACCACAGGGGGCACATGTGATAGAGATAAACACTGTGTATGTTCCAAAAAAAGGTCAACAAATAAAACAATTCTTCTGAAGCTTGAAAATGAGACGAAAGAAAGGAATTGAAAAATGGATTCAATTATTAACAAATGTGAAGCCACTAGAGTTACATGAACCAACAAGAAAAGCAGCTAATAACAAGCCATGATGTGTGTTGAGAGGAAGAGTGGTGAGTCACTAGAGAAGAGTGAGAAGAGAAGTAAAACTGCTAACGAAGCTGAAACTGATAAGATGGTCCAAAGTGAAGCCCAAAATGTTGTGTATGAGGAAAATGACAGTCACAATAGTTGCAATAAACTACTCCACTGGTGTGTAACTTGGGTGACGGAGTGCCAGATCATCATAACAGCATACTGGACACGAGGTCCTGCCCCAGTTAATGCCAGATACACTTGTGCACACGTTCTCATCTAAACAGACTTATGACATGCATAATTAACTGGATATGAATATTGTCCATGCCATGAACTGGGGCCCTAACCGTGCCTGATTCCAAATCTACGATTCCATTAGCTGGAATATGAGAATTATCAACATGGAACCTGAGGACCGTCGGACAGCCTGAATGTAGCTTACAACCGATAGCTTTCCTTCCCCATCATTTTGTGCACACTCCAGAACTGTGTTGTTGTCTGGGCTCTCTTACATCCAATGACCCAGTAAGTCAAAACTCAAGTTCCTAGAGTGGAAGTACTATCTAGGCTTTAAATACACATCACGCTTTTGTTTCCACCATTTAGCTTTTTAATTTTCTTTTTCTACTTTAATTCTAAATCTACACCAAGCTGGTGATGTACTACCATTGTTAAAAATATCAAACTAATAAAACGACTTGTGTTTAAACCAGCCATTCAGGAATTGTGTATTAAGTATAGAACACCGCAAGAGGGAACTCCTTTACTAGTGTGCCATCCCATATCACTTACGTATCTCATGTGTTACACATCATAACATTTATTTATTTATTTAAATGTATGGAGCGGCAAACAGCCCTTAGGCATCAAGGCGCTGTTACATATGTTCATCTTAATAACAAGAGGCATGTGAATGGCATTTAAACATAATAACAACTTAATACAGATATTACATATATTACAGGCAGGCATAGTGCTAGTGTTGTATACAGATTTACAGGGTATACAAAAGGCATATAGTCAGGATTAGGTGAAGAGTAGTGTCTTGACAGCTTTGCGGAAGGCTGTGTGAGAGGTTACCGCTCTTAGGGACGGCGGAAGGGCATTCCATTGCAGGGCTGCTAACATGGCTCAACATAAAATAATGTAATGTTATGCTCAGAGAAACAACCATTACCATCTATGACCCAGGCGCCCATTGCTGATTCTCGGCCAATAGAGACATCATTTTGCATGCATCCCAAGAATCATCAGTGTGTACTGCTGTGCATTGGGGTGCTGCCCCTTCACTCCAAAATAGAGAATACTTCCCCTTTTACAATATGCATTGCAATACTCCGGGCCGACTACACACATTAGTGCCTGTGAAATGTGGATACTAAGTCCTTAAGCGCTTTTTAGTTATACAGAGCAGTTGGAAAATGAAAATCAGAGCTTGCTTTCAGCAGAGTGCACTCTTAAGAGAGAAGATGCATGTATTTAGGCACGCTAACATATTACTTTATACATTTAAATCACTGACTTGTGTGTGTATAGTAGTATTTTTTAAAATAAAACGCATGATTGGTTTTGCTTTGTCAAGCTGTACGGTATTGATTATAGTGGTCGACTCATATTCGTATGTATACTGTGAGCAGCTGTCTGCAATTAGCCCAGATGTGCTAATTAGATGATAAGTAGAGTGTTAGATGTCTGTATTCCGGCAGTCTAAGTAGAAAGGAACAAGGAATAATCAGGGCAAGCGTCAGTGTCTATCTGGTTGTCGATATTTCTTTGCAAATGCTCCAGTGTGTCAGTGTGCATTGGCCCTCGGCCCACTGAGAGAAGTGAAGAGAGGCATTTTAGCCTCTGAGAAATTACAGAGATATTTGCTGATTCCAGAAGGCTCAGATTCTCGGATTAGCAAAGATTACTTTACTTGTACAGCAACTTATCTTTATGCCTTGGGACATTGTGCTCATTTATCAAAAACACCGGCTTTTGACATTGTTCTGCCTTGGAAGACAAACATATTTATATCTGTTTTTCTTTTCCCCCCACGGGGATGTTAGTTTCTATTTGCAATGGATTCAGAAATAGTGAAACATATTTGTTCTTAGAAAAACAACTAATGGACAGGTAATGGTTAAGACACTAAGGGCCTCATTACGACCCTGGCGGTAAGGGGTTTACGCCAGCGTTAGCTGCGCCGACCCCTTACCGCCAATTACGAGGTCCCTTAGCGCCATGGAGCTTTTAACACCCGCTTTTAGCGGGTGTTAAAATCCATGGCGCTAAGGGACCATGGAGTTAATTACGCCACCGTAATTTACGGTGGCGTAATTAACGCCTTCCCCACTCCCATTATGCCCTATGGGGCAAAAATGGGAATGGGGAAGGGTAAATGGGGATTGGGGACTTACCGCCCCGCCCAGGTCGGAATGGGGCGGTAAGTCCGCCAACCACCATGGCGTAAACATAGTTTACGCCATGGTGGTAAAGTGACGGCCCAGGCGGTAACTTACCGCCTGGGTCGTAATTCGGCCCTAAGCATCTTGGGGCCATATTAGAGAAACTGTGCATCAGTTCAGTGCAAATAGCTCTCGGTGAAATATTTTCATAGTACAAATAACATATTCTTTCAGTGCATTGTTGCACCAGAGCACATCTCACACTAGTACAAGGACCACACAATTGCATATATGTTTTTGCGTCCATGCCCTTACCTCTACTCTTGTGTCATTTGAAATTTGAAAGGTTGGCAATGTGTGTTTTTGAGTATTTTAAAAATTTACGTGTATCTGCGGCTTTTTGGATCTGTCCAATCAAATCAGATTTTTAGGAGACTGGTTACTTATTTATCCCGGTACTACATATGTTCTGTGTTCAATTTATTCTAGCCAGATACATCTGGGAAGGATCATCAGTTAAATGTTGGTATTCCTAAAAAAGACTAATATAACATAAGTCATTTATCAGGGCAAGAAAACTAACGGCTCCACTTGTGTCACATTTTGAAGCCCTTGGACACACTGCAGAACAATTTGAATGGACCATCCTGGAAAAGATTAGTGTCCCACGAAGAGGTAGCAATTTTGCCAACCTCCTCCTACGACGGGAACAACATTGGATTTTCTGACATGACACTGTCAAGAATGGCTTAAATGAGGAAATCCAATTGCGTGAGCTGGCTGTAATGCAATAACACCATACATCATAGTTCAGAAATGTATGCCATATACACGGCACTTATGATCAAAACCGTGTACCATGGGGTTCTCTAACAAGTGGAGACACCCCAAGACATACCTCCATCAGATTACCATCCAAGGGCTATGGCATCAGGTGGCAGTAATGAGTCAACACCATATAATGCACTCTAATTAATATATATATATATATATATATATTCAGTAAAAAAAACTTTGTTACAGGGACGTTATGATTAAGTTGCGCTACTAAAAACCTATCAAATTCAGTAAAAAACCTTTGTTAAAGGGACGTTATGGTTCAAAGTAAAACCGAAAAACCCTTCAAATTTGCCAGTTATGGTAAGATAAGCAACCATAACTCACGCCACCCTGCACTGCTAAGACTAACACCGAGGACATCAAAGATGACATCACAAATGTCATTGATGTCATCACTGATGACATCACATGTTTGGATCCTCCTTTTTTCCTTTACTGACATATCTAGACCACATGGTTTTGTTCAGTAACAGCCAAGAACTAAAAATGGAAAAGGTACTATATTTGTAGACTTATTCTTCAAGTATGTTCTTACAGTAATTCCCTTAGGGTCAAGTCACATCATATAAAACATATACATAGCAGAAGACACAGGCTAAAAACAGAGCAATCCTTTCTGTGCATGAAGATAATCATTATGCTTATCAGCACTTTCTCATAGTTTGTTTTTATTACTGTACTTTCGCTATATACTCATATTTGTATAGATTGTACTCACACACCTTTCCTTAGGGTCCAGTCATATCATGTGATACACATACATCGGGTAAGTAGCAGCTTTGAAACTCAGCTACTATGTTATGTCTATTCTTTAGAGTAAAATATACAGGTGGAGCTGTACGTGGGTTTAATACGTCTTTACTGGGTTAAATCTTCAGGTAAGTACATAAGGGCAATTAGGTAAATAACATAGGCAGGGAGAGACATCCACCAGCCCCTTTGTCCATTCAGTTCCAGGTCCCAACTGCTTTTCTCTGGAACTCTTATGCACACTCCAGTCCAAACATTTCACACCAACACTCTAAATATGTCCAAAGCATACAAACCATGGACAGGGAGCAGATCAAAACCTAACACACCTTCCCCCTTTACAAAACCAGACTACAGCAGGATATGAACACAGGGAGAAGATGCACAATTGCTCTGAACGAAAATAAAAGTGACCACACATGTCAAATGCTCCTCAATACAACCTCTTACATACCAAGCTACTGCTCAGAGCAATACATTGCTAACCTCACCATTCCTTACACTAGCTTAAGAACAGCTAAGCACCAAACATAAACATGCATCAACTCTGCAGCGGGCCCACCACAGACGTCAAGTACAGGGAACCAGCCCTCATTCTCCAGTCAACCATGATCACCATATAACATGCCAAACACTCCTATCATCAAACCTCCAACTACAAGGTGTGCACAAACACTTTCCAAACCTAGCACAAGTGCCAGGACTAAATTTGTTCCTAAAATAAATACAGCTGACAGGACAATCCCCCTCAACATTTTCCACCCACTAATCACATAGCTGACCTCTGTCCAGTACACACCAGCACATAACCAACCACACTTACACAAATGCCACACAGCCTCGAATTCAGCATTAAACATGGTGAACTTTACAAGAAAATACACGCCCGAATTCGGACCATAGTTTAAGCCTGCAGAGAGTTACTGTGTGTACAGGTGGAAGAAAATAATAGGTTAAACATACATTTAATCTGTGTGCACCTGTGGAAAAAATAGTAGAACATACAGTGCATCACATGTATCTACATTTGAATTTCCTTTTCTTTAGTGGATACATACCCTTTGAGTAAAACAGCAGTTGTCCTGCTCAACAAACAACATATTACTATTGGTATGTGCAACAAAACATTACACCTAAGTAAATAACATAATGTATCTAGTATGCTAAAGTGGCTACTAACCAAAGACATCTCACATGCACCTCTAATGCACATACTATGCCAGACCAAAAGCATCTCTTGTACACCTCCAATGTACTTCACACGCCGGACCAGTGGCGTCTGTGTTCACCTCATGCACCATACCATTAGCATCTAAAATGCAAACTGTATAACTCCAATGCCTAACCAATGGCATCTCCTATGCAAACTGTGGCACAACCTATGCCAACCAATGGCATCTCATATGCAACCTGTGGCACAACCTATGCTAAACCAATGACATCTAATATGCCATATTACTGGCACTTAATGTACCAAAACCATGTCCAACAACTTCACAAACCGGACACTTCCTCTAATAGTTATCATGCTAACCATGAATTAATAAATGACTCTGCCCTTCCCATAACATACCAATAGAACGAATCAGACTTAAAAGTGGGAAGAAAATGTAATGTATGAATAAACACCTCCAAACCCAAGAATTTAAAGTCCTCAGAGTCCCCTTGGTAAAGTTCCTACGAAAAAAAAAATGCAAGGTCATATACACATCACAATTCATTCTGGAATGCATTACATCAATTCACAAAATTGCCAAAAACCAAATTGTCAACCAGCAGTGCCAAATACTCAATCCATTCATGGATTAACCATAGCAATTGTCAAAATCACAGCGACACCCATAAATAACTCCCCAGTACCTGAGTTTAAAATGCAGTTCCTCCAATAGTTCGTGGCGCATTACTGCATGTCCGGGTTCTCCACTTAACTTCACTGTAAACGTTGTCATTGCCGAAATTCCAAATAACTCTGCAACATCTCTTTGTATTTGATAAGACGTTATCTTTTTCACAGCTTGTCTGCAAATTCCACAAAAGATGACATGAGGTAAAACATCATGCGCCGCAAGCTGCATAGGCTGGAAGCTCAGATAGAAAAAACAAATTCCTCATGAATGCAGTACATTACTGAATCCTTTATCCAGCCCACTGGCTGCCAGCACATTCATTTTCCAAGGTTGTATTTCCGTCTGAGGCACGGAACTAGGGCACATCAATATCACAATAGAAGGTCCCTTTTTCATACGTAAAAGCTCCTTGTGATGCGGTGGCTGCGCTGTCGGGTCCCAGAATGCGAGAACAATCCACGGCAGCCACAATTGGCAACACCCCCATCATCCATCTGACATCACCATTAGGATAGTGAGAGCGGCCACGGACGGAGAGCACCGCTCCAACCGTCACCCATAGGCTGCCCGGATGAGCAGATTAAGCACAGACCATGCTGACAACGCAACTGCACGGACCGCACCCTCCATGACCCAATATCAAGGCTGTCACCAAAGAGGAGGTACGTGCCTGTACGTTACTGTCTTGCTCCCTATAAGGCGGGCACCAGCCGCCCTGCATTATTTCACCAGCTGGCCGTTGCGACCGCCACCAGCCATACATTGCTGGCCATTGGCACACCTCCAAGCTCTTCAGCGGCCCCTCAGTCAGTTTAAGGGGCCATTCCCTAAGCCAGTTCGCATACGCAATATATAGCGCTCCCTCAAAGGGGAACACCCGTGCCATAATGGTGTCCAACAGGGCTAATACTCCGACCGCATGGGTCTGTTAAAGTTCACTGCCACTTAAGGTGCTAGCCAGCCCCCAGAATTACAATTTGGTACAGTCTATTTCTTGCTCTGGCGAAAGGGACAGCATGGGGTGGCCGGTGGATGTCTCCTCTTTCTCTGGTGTTCTGCCTCTTTTTCAATGCTGTATGTGCCCTCTGTCCCCAGATTCCTTTTTCTGAAGTGCAGCGTTTCTTCCTTGAGCTGCTCAGTCACATCAGTAGACGTTCCCAGAAACAAATCCTCGTTGCCAATGTTAAGTTTTGTTCTTGAGTGAATAAGTATGTCAAACCACATGTAGGTATCACAGGACTTTATTGAGTTTATACAGAAGGTAAGTTCACATGAAGCAAGTAGGTCAAGTATATAAGCAGGGAGAGACATCCACCGGCCCCCCTTGTCTATTCAGTTCCAGGTCCCAACTGCTTTTCTCTGGAACACTCATGCACACTCCAGTCCAAACATTCCAAACCAACACTCTAAATATGACCAAAGCATACAAACCATGGACAGGGAGCAGATCAAAACCTAACATACTAATTCTGCTTTTTTGCTTACTTCACTTTCCCTGTATATACTCATATTTGTATCTGTTGTTGTCCCTTTGTGTTTTATCTGGAGTAATGCAATTATGTATTAAGTGGGTTTTATTAGCTACTTATTACAAGTTTCATAGTACACAAAACTTTAATGAGAAAGCAGTTATCATTTCACTATTCAACATGAATACTGCACACACTGGCTATGTTTCTGCATCAGTAGCTTAGTATACTGGATAGAACTTCATAATAGAATTCTATTTATAGCAATGCATTGCTTAATGTACTAAGTAGCTCATGATATTTATTCCAATGATCCTTGACACTTTTTGGTCAACATTATAAGAATCCCTTGTACAGAGTTTTTCATGAAAAGTAAATGCACATGTGATGTCATCATTGATGTCATCAATGACATTTGTGATGTCATCTTTGATGTCCTGGGTGTTAGTCTTAGCAGTGCACGGTGGTGTGAGTTATGGTTGCTTATCTTACAATAACTGGCGAATTTCAAGGGTTTTTCGGTTTTACTTTGAACCATAACGTTCCTTTAACAAAGTTTTTTTTACTGAATTTCATAGGTTTTTAGAAATGCAACTTAACCATAATATCCCTGACTTTATATATATGTAAACATACTGAACCCCCAGCTAGAGATTTTGATGTCCGTGGACTGTGCGAATGTCCCAACAGCAACACTGCCTAAAAACTCAGGGGTATCTTAAATTCTTATATCATGCCATATGAACACTGCACAAGTTGAAAAACCAATACACAAACACATTATATGTAGTAATAAATAAGAAGTAGAACCTATATCTATTTATATATAATACATCAACCATCCATTTAAATATCATATATACTAACATGGAATATACCAAAACAAGAAAGATATGCTTCTAACATAATTACCTCACAGAAACTGCACATCTAGGAGCAACAGCAGACCTATAGAACAGTGAGAAGACAATTTACCACAATCTAGTAAATAAACCTCTTTTTTCTTATATATTTCTAAAATGTCTATATTACGTACAATAAAAGTAATATATATTTTTCCTCACAGAAATGTCAAATACTTTAGAATGGCTTGAGGAAAATTTCCCACATGGTGAAATGTCTGAAGATAGTGAAACTAATGGTAGACACTTCTCCATATAACCAAATTAATAAGCATTACTTTATGTGCACTTAATATATATATATATATATTTTTAACAGACCATACAAACATTGAAAACAATACACAATAAGACACTTTAGAACAAACTCTCCAGCGCGTGGAAGAAAAAATGAATAAACTCATGACACATTTCCACCTTTTGAAAGATTTTGTGGAGGACCATATAAAAGAAAAAAATAGATACCATTGTGCAACATGTACCTGCCCCCCCTCTCCATATCCCAGTCAATTATCCCCAAACCCTCCCCACATAGAAAAACGTTTTGATGAGACTTCCATCCCTTCATCTTCTCCTGTCCATCCTCTTGAAAACCACAATTCCCCTGTGTTTATGTCAGTTTCTGCTTCCCCTTCTCTATCATAAATTGTACATATATATTATATAATGATAAATAAATTGTATGTGTGTGTTAATTTACTCCTTTGTGCTTTTTTTAAAAAAAGTCAGTGTTGTTGTCCGCGAACAACACGGGTGTCCTGAAATGTTCAGAAGTATACGAAATGGGGGTGATCTGAGGACACTATACGTGTCCGTACTGTTCGTAGGCAAGTTGCAACTGTTCTAAGAACACATCAAGTGTCCTGGGATGTTCGTAAATAAACAAAATGGGGATGTCCTGAGGACACTATGTCTGTCCGTGTTGTTCGTAGGCAAGTTGAAACTGTTCTAAGAACACACGCGGTGTCCTGGATGTTCGTAAATAAACAAAATGGAGGTGTCCTGAGGAAGCTATGACTGTCCGTATTGTTTGTAGACAAGTTGAAACTGTTCTAAGAACAACCACCTGTCCGTAACTGTTCGTTTCACTGGTGCCACACTTTTAATTAGTTTCAGGTCCCAAACACTGTCCGTAGATTATCTACGCACATGCGCACCACACTCATAAATTCTACGAACACAGCACCTGTCGGTAGCTGTCCGGCACACTTGTGTCAGACTTTTAATTACTTTGAGGATCCAAACACTGTCCTTAGAAAACCAACGTGCATGCGCAAAACAGTTCCTGTGCATTTGGTGTCCTGCGGACACCCCTTCTCTTCGCGGACATGTTTGCGACGCCATCATGTGACCGCGACAACGCTAAGCGTGTGTTCTGATTGCGGACACTGTTCGTGTCCCCAAACAATTTAAAAGTACCTTTTCAGGCAATCCACAATATTTTATAATAATAAATCACCATAGCAGATGTCCCAGACAATGATGCTGACTTGCTACATACTTTTGGGGACTTTTTGAGCCTTTTTTTGGTGTTTGATCTGTCCGCGGACAGCGCGGGTGTCTGCGAAGCGCGCACCAGCACTGCTATAAAAGGCCACACCCCAGAGCTCATTCTCATGGTGTTTCTGGCTAACTGACAGAACACTGTACTTTGGCTGCCAATCTTTGTGATTTTTCAGAAACCTGATGGCAACCATGGATCCTCTGCTTCCACCTGGTGCTACATCTGCCTCAGCACCACCCCCACTCCCTCCACCACCGCCACCTCCTCAAGGGCCTAAAGAGGGGAACAGGAGTGAGGATGTAGAGGAGGACGAAGAGGATGAAGAGGATGAGGTAGTGGAAGTCCCTACTACCAGCACTCGCTGTGATTCTTGGGTGTGGCGGTTATTTACCATTCATGGTAACGTACCCAAGGAGCGTGCGGACAAAGTCACCTGCAAAATGGTGCTCAGTCGCGGGAGGCTTGGTTCGTACAGCTTTGGTACGACAACTATGAAGCAACACCTAAGGTCATTCCATGGTGGGGCCATTCACAAGGTTGTACCTTGTGACTTCCTCTACTACATCCTCCATTTCCGATCCTGTCACCACAAGGAACATTCCTGTGGGAGAGCGTATTCCTCCAGCTGCCTCACAGGTCATTCGCAATGCTGATGACCCTTACCTTTCAAGGGTCACAGTTGTGTGTATGTACTGTGACACAGTACTCTGCAGGGGGGAGAGACTTCTTATTGCTTTCGAGACTACTGTCTCAGAGCATGAGAAGACCTGCCCACTACCTAAGTACCCTCCTTTCCCCTCCTCTCCTAGTGTGTCGTGTGTAAAAAACCAAAAAAAAATAAAACAACAAAAATCAAAAACAAAAAAGGATCTTTTCAGAGCCGCCTTTCACAGTTTAAAAATAGACGTGGCAAATAAATGGAGCAGGGCCCCATGTATTATCTAGAACTCTGCGGACAGTTCCCGGACATCTAAAATGTTGCGGTGCTGCCCTATCATAACCATTGCACTTTTCTCTGGGAGGAAGTGGTGGCTATGAAAAGAGCCTTTTGGTGGTGTTTGTTTGTGTTTGAAAAACCTGAAATGGTAAACACCTACTGCAAAATGGATGGCTGTAATTCCAAAAAAGGTTGCAATGCATTTTTTACATTTCTCAGAAAAATCTGATTGCCAGTATATGTGAGATGGACTCCATCTCTGCGAAAAATGTAAGTGCTACGAAGCATAATATTTTCATTGTGAAAAGAGGACATGCCAACATCTCTTAGAAAGGCACAAACATCATTATTGACATTGCGCCTCGCTTTCTCCATTTGTGGACCAAATGAAGAAGAACACAGCCACATTTGTCTTTGTGCAATCTGAGAAAAAATGACTTGAGAATTTGCAATCATGTCCATGACCTTCCCAAGTCCTTCTTTCATTGCAAATTGCAAAGAAATTCCAGACACATGTCCTAAACTAGTCCCTCCACAATGAATTATCATTATGTCTGTATGATGCTCTGTCTCCAAAGTAGCACAGAGAGGTACCAAGTCCAGCCACTTCATCCCACACACTCCATGCCAGTGCACTTCCACATGTGGGAATCCAAGATTTACAGCTACTCCACAGCTTTCTGCATGCACCTTCAACCAATATATCCACAAATCTCCCAAAATCCAGACAATCTGTTTTCTGAAACACACAGCCATAGCTGTATGTTCTTCTCTCAGGAAAAAGACTTTCTGACAAACTCTCTCCTGACACAACACACCCAGTAAACTTTACTGACCAATCCCTTGCTCTGCTCATTCTCATTTGCATACCTCCCCACCCCAAAATTCCTGATTGTAACACGCGATGTCCGTGGACATATCGTAACATGGACAGCCTTCTACCATTTCCACTTCACTCTCTGTCCCATTCCCTGATTGGATACAGCTAAACAGTCACACAACCATCCACCAATCAGATCCAAGACCTCTACATCTAACTCCATCATCATAGATTAGCACTTCAAATGTACTGTTAATCACTCTGAGTACACGTGTCATATCATTGGAAAGCACCTACTACAAGAACTACTGTACAAGTCTCCAAGATTTCTACTTGCAGCTGCATGCATATCCATATGCATTGTCATGCCTGCGCCATGGGCGCATACATTTGCGATCAATATGGACCTTATTTCCCATTTGCGAGACTTTGGTGCTTTTCTATTTTTCCCAACAAACTACACTTACCACAATGCACTTGGCTATAACCATCTATTCCTGGCCATTCCTATTTGTCATCTTCGGAACTGCAATCCACAAAGAAGCCCTAGGGATCTGCTCTGCTTCCACCAACTCAGGAACAGAGAGGAAGGTGGCCGATTGTCTGCAGGTGTGCTTAGCCAGGTGCGACCAATTAGCCTGCCTCTGTGCTGGGCAGGGCGGTATAAAAGCTGCTGCCTGCATGGGCTCAGTCTCTTGCATTAGGAGTCTTTCCGGCACCTATTTTGCTTCGAGCTTCGGATCTTGTATACGGTTCCTCCTTACTCCGGCTTTGGATCCAGTGCCCTGCTGGGCCCTCTACATTGCAGCCGATCACGCTCTGGTGCTCTCCAGACTCCTCCAGTGCCCTGCCGGGCTCTCTACATTGCAGCCGATCAGGCTCTGCTGCTTTCCAGCCTCCTCCAGTGCCCTGCCGGGCTCTCTACATTGCAGCCGATCACGCTCTGCTGCTTTCCAGCCTTCTCCAGTGCCCTGCCGGGCTCTCTACATTGCAGCCGATCATGCTCTGCTGCTTTGCAGCCTCCTCCAGTGCCCTGCCGGGCTCTCTACATTGCAGCCGATCTCGCTCTGCTGCTTTCCAGCCTCCACCTTTGCCCTTCCAGGCTTCTGCCTTGCAGCGATCACGTTCAGCTGCTACCTTCTGCCATTGTCTTCCAGGCTTCTGCCTCACAGCCGATCACGCTTCGCTGCCTTCAACCTCAGCCTTCGTCCACTGGACTTCCAATCTAGCAGCCCTCTACAGTCCTCTGCAGCCTTCTACGGTCAGTGGCCCTGCTCCCCAGGGCTCACTCCTTTCTGCCGGTCCTTCTGGGCTCCTTGCCGTGCAGCCTGCTTTACTCCGCTGCCCTAAGCCCTTTCCCTCTGGGCTTCCTACCTTACAGCCCTGCTCCTGTGGGCTTGCTCATTGCTTTCCTGCTCCTCTGAGCTCTCAACCTTGTTCCCTACCGTCATCTGCTATTCAATCCTGTTATACGACTTTCCCTTCATTTCCTTCTGCTAGTTTGCTATCGACTTCCTTTTCCTGGATTTGTCTGTTAGTATCTTCTCTTATACTGTTTGTAGACCCTTTTGTACAGAGCGTGTCTGTTGGTTTCCGTCAGGCAACCTCTGCCCCTTCCCTTGTCTCGTTTCTACGTTACAGACACCCATAGCTGTTGTTCCAAGCCTTGAGCAAACAGCGTGGGCCTCTGTTATAGCAAACTGTCCAGAAGGCTAGAGTTTTCCTACGGTCCGTGAAATACTCTTTTCCTATATCTGCATACACCCCCAGAGGGAATCCATTCTGTTGTACTTTATTACTTGCTACACTTGTTTACTCTTCGTTCTCATTGCTTTCAGCTAGGTGTGTACTTATCTGTCCGCCTTACTTCGGCACAACTACCCAAAACCCTTCCTGGGTGTCCTGTGCCACTCTTTACAGGGTGTCGTCCCGTGACATGCATGAACAAAAACTACAGATATTGTAACGCTCACCTGATTCCCACGGAGGCGCGGGTCTTGGCAGGAAGGTGTCTGTAACACAAAACGTGATGTGCAGGATTCGGTTGGCTTCTGGGGTCGAACCTCTCCGCACTGTGTGTCGGACTCGAAGGGTGAGGTTTCTGCAGGTGAAATAATATGGGGGTTAAAGGTCTGGGTTGTGAAAGTCCCTATCTCTCTCCTCTCAGCCTGACTGTTGAGCCCCCCTCCCATGTCGACGTGCTCACCTTAGATAGGTGAATGCTGGGCTCTCCATCTGCGTCTAGTGCAGGGTGCCGTTGCCAGTTCCTTCACTCGTGAAACGTTGGCCTCTTGACTTCAGAGGATGGGTATCGTCGTTGTCTGCACGACCGGTAAGTTTCTGGACACCTTTACTCTTTATAGTCTTTTTATGCGTGGCGGAGAAGCGCCTGGAATTGCGTAAGTATGGCAAGCACTCTGACTGTCTCTTTCTTTGTCTTTGCAGGCGACGATGCAGAATGAAGAAATCCGGAATTCGCCGCGTGCCGGTAAGTGTAACACTGCTGTTTATCTTTGCAGGTGAAGATGCAGTGTGAAGAATCCGGAATGCACAGCGTGCCGGTAAGAAGAATAATGCTGTTTATCTTTGCAGGTGAGGATGCAGCGTGAAGAAGCTGGAATGCACAGCGTGCCAGTAAGTATGATAATGCTGTTTATCTTTGCAGGCGAAGGTGCAGCGTGAGACACGGCCGCTGCCGATGGATCAGGTAAGTAAACACTGCGTGTTAAAGTTCGTTCTGCTAACCTGTTGTTTCTGGTCTTTTGCAGGTGCTGATGTTGATCGGGTACAGGAATGGTAAGTATAATTCTTGCAGGTTCAGGATCCAAAGAAGAAAGGCTGGAACAGACTCGGTGAGCGTTCTGCTGCAGATGCAGAATAACGCGAAGCACATTTCATCAATCGGGTGTGGTTTAAATAGCCTAGGAGTGATGAGGCGTCTCCTTCCGCGGCCCCGCCTAGGTAAGAAAAGAGTTCCTGCTTCCAGAAGAGTTCCAGTGCTGTATCCAGGGAGTGGAGCTGCCCCACCCAGGTAAGAAAGTAGTCCCAGTTCACCGAGGTCTTCTAAGAGTCTGGTAAGTAAGCAGCATGGTCTGCCACAGGTAAGTCCACCCAAGCACCTTCACACCAATGATGAGCCTGGTGCTTCCAGTGCCGGGACCGATGCTTCTGATGAGCCTGGTGCCACCGGCGCCAGGACAAGGTCCAAAAGGTCCCTGTGGGGACCGGCTGGTGCCTAGGATCAGGGTTAGGGGCCTGCTTCCAAGGACGTTGGGCTGGTCCTGACTCCTTGGAAGCAGTGATCATGACAGTATCCCCCCTCAAGGCCCCTCCTAAGTGTGTCTTTCCCGGGGGCTTTGGCTTGTCGGGGTGATTCAGATGGAATCTCTTCACCAGACGAGGTGCGTGGACATGTTCTGAGGGTTCCCAAGACCTTTCCTGGGGACCATATCCTTTCCAATCAACCAGATAGTATAATTTAAACCTGGAAATTTTGGAGTCTAGGATGTTCTTCACTTCGAATTCGAGTTCTCCGTCTACCAAAACGGGTTCTGGGAGTTTAGTCAATCGGGTTTCTGGTTGTACTGGTTTTAATAAGGAGACATGGAATACTGGATGTATTTTCATATGCGTAGGTAATTCCAATTTGGCAGCCACCGGATTAATTATGGCAGATATGAGGTATGGCCCAAGGTATCTCGGGATGAAAGTGCGGGGTCCTTTTAAAGGCAGGTGCTTAGTGGATAACCAGACTTGATCTCCTACAGCGTAGTGAGGGGCCTCTTTACGGTGCCGATCGGCTGCCTTTTTGAATTGAGCTTTAGCTCTTTGCAGATGGGCAGTGGCTTCCTTAAAGGCACAGGTGATCTTCGAATGCAAGTGATGCACAGCAGGTGCTTCAATTTCTTGGGGAGGATCCAGGTTGGAGGTTCTAGGATGGTGTCCATATAATAGGAAAAAGGAGTCTTCCCGGTTCCAGAATGAGTCGAATTGTTGTAAGCGTATTCAGCGAACCAAAGAATGTCCTTCCAGGGTTTTTCTGTTTGTTGGAGCATGCAGCGTAGATATTGTTCTAATGTCTGGTTTGTCCTTTCGGTTTGTCCGTCAGTTTGGGGATGGTGACTGGTCGAAAGTCTTACATCAACTTGGGCTAGACGACAGCAACTGCGCCAGAAGTGGGAGATGAATTGACTTCCCCTATCAGAGACTAAAACCGAAGGAAAACCGTGTAAGTGAACGATGTTTGCCAAGAATTCCCGGGCCAATACTGAGGCTGAAGGCAGACCCTTCAAGGGTATGAAGTGAGCCATTTTCGAGAATAGATCCACGACTACTAAGATGGTAGTATATCCCAAGCATGGAGGTAAGTCCGTGATAAAATCCATGGACAGGGTATGCCATGGACAGGGAGGAATGTCAAGTGGCTGTAATAGGCCGGCTGGTTTTTGCTTTTGACTTTTATTCTGGGCACACACACCGCAGGAGATTACAAAGTCTCTAATATCCCTTTTCCACGATGGCCACCAGAAATGTCTTTTAATCTTTTCCATGGTTTTGGTAATGCCAGGGTGCCCCTCCATTAGAGAATCATGATAACCGGAGATTACTTGTTTTTGTAGTTTCTCACAGGGCAAGTGCAATCGTCCTCGAAAATATGGTAGGTCTTGATCTACTGAGAATTCTTTTCCCTTTAATTGCCAGTCCTGCAAATCGGTCGGAGTTAGGAGCGATTTCACCATGGTCTTGATGTCTTCAAAAGATTGAGTGCTGAACAAACCTAAAATCCTTTGTTCGGGGATTATGGGTATTGGATCTGGATTGATCAAATGTTCATCTACTCCCATCCGGGAGAGGGCATCCGCCTTTCCGTTCTTACTACCTGGTCGATAAGTAATTATAAAGTCAAATTCTGCTAGGAACAGAGCCCAGCGAAGCTGTCTGGAAGACTGAGCTTTGGCTGTCTTTAGATATTGTAAATTGCGGTGGTCAGTCATTACGGTGACTGTGTGTCTGGCTCCAAGAAGATAATGCCGCCAGGCTTTAAAGGCCGATCTGATGGCCAAAAGTTCCTTGTCAGTAATTGAATAGTTGATCTCAGGAGGCGAAAACTTGCGGGACCAAAAGGCAACCGGATGTAGTTGGTTGGTGACCGAATCTCTTTGTGATAACACTGCTCCCATAGCAAGACTAGAAGCATCCGTTTCCATGATGTAAGGAAGTTCTGGGTGAGGATGTTTTAAAACAGGTGCAGAAATGAATTTAGCTTTTAAGTCTTGAAAAGCTTGTTCCGCTTCAGAAGACCACTCAAAACGTTTGTTCTTTTTCAACAGAGCGGTGATGGGCTGGACTATCCGGGAAAATTCAGGAATGAATCTGCGGTAAAAGTTAGCGAATCCTAACATGCTTTGAACTCCTTTTACAGAGGTTGGTGATGGCCACTTGATAATTGCATCAACTTTCTTTGAATCCATATGGACTCCGTTAGGTGACAATATGAATCCCAGGAACTCGACTTCCGTTGCGTTGAAAACGCATTTCTCAAGCTTAGCAAAAAGACTATGTTGACGCAATCTCTCGAGAACCTTTTTAACGTGTCTCTGATGTTCTTCTTCAGATGATGAATATACGAGGATGTCGTCAATGTAGACAACTACACACACGTCAATGAGCTCTCTAAGGACAGCGTTCATAAAATATTGGAAAGCAGCAGGAGCATTACACAGTCCAAAGGGCATCACTTGATATTCGAATTGCCCGCACTTGGTGCGGAAGGCCGTTTTCCATTCATCGCCCTCTTTGATCCGTACCAAGTGGTAGGCTCCTCTGAGATCCAGCTTTGTGTATATACATGCATTTTTGACTTGGTCCAGGAGTTCAGGGATCAAAGGTGACGGGTATCTGTTTTTAACAGTGATCTGATTCAGGGCGCGGTAATCTATGCAAGTCCTAAGGTCTCCTTCCTTTTTCGGAACGAAGAACAAAGCCGATGAAGCTGGAGATTTTGAAGGACGGATAAACCCGCTAGCTAGATATTGGTCCAGGTACTGTCTGAGGTGAAGGTTCTCTGTCTCGGTGAGGGCATAGATCCTGCTGCAAGGAGGAGTTGTTCCAGGTATCAGATCTATTTGACAGTCGTAAGACCTATGAGGAGGTAGAGTGTTAGCTTGATCCTTCTGGAAGACGTCTTGGAACTCCTGGTATTCGGGAGGTAATTTGAGAATCTCCTCAGAAGAGATCGCCGCTAATGAAACATCAGGTCGGGGATAACAAGTGGTAGAACACTCTGGAAACTGAACCATCTTTGCTCGCCAATCAATCTGAGGATTGTGCTTCTCTAACCAAGGGATTCCCAGAATGATCTGGAACTGAGGGGCCTTGATCACATCGAACACTATTCTCTCCCGGTGTCCATTGTGACTCAACAACGTCACTTCTTGGGTGGCATGCGTTACTGGTCCGGAGGCTATCTCCGTGCCATCCACAGTAGTGATGACATCTTTTACTGCCTTAGGGACAAGGAGTAGATTCATCCTTGATACCATTTCACGGTCCACATAGTTACCGATTGCTCCGCTGTCAATGTAAGCTTCAATTGCATGCAAACGATCCGGACGTTCAGGACTAATGAGGACCATGGGTATCACGAAATGCGAGGTCACGGGACAGATCTTAACGCTCGGCAAGAGGACCTCTACTCTTGTCGGGCGAGGTCGTTTCCCTGCTCAGAATTTGCGGTACAGGTATCCGCGGCTCCTACAGTCTTCTTAGCTGGTTTCACGGGACAGTCCCGAAGAAAGTGTCCTGAATTACCGCAATAGAGGCATAATTGCAGCTGCCTTCTTCTTTCCTGCTCTTTCTGGGTTAAAGGTCCCGTCATGCCCCCTATTTGCATGGGTTCCACAGTGTCAGCTCCCTTATTCGAGGTCTGTGGTTTAGAAAACACTCAGGTATCAAATCTGGAACGATCTGCCTTCCTGTTCTGTAGTCTATGGTCCAGTTGGACAACTAAGTCAACATAGTCCGAACATTCTTGTGGAGGATTCACAACTTGCGCTAGCACATCCTTGAGCTCTCCACGCAGGTCTCTGTAGAAAAGCGTTATTCTCTTGTCCTCGGGCCATTGTGTTTCCACTATGAGTCTATTGAAAGAGGCTATATAAGTCAAGAGGTCTTGGTTACCCTGTCGTCAGGGCTTTAAGTGGGGTAAGAAATCGAGGGGGGGCCCTCATTTGGGGGCGTGGCTTGTGGGGGGCGTGGCCTAAAACATATGCAAATCGTAAGGTATGCACACACACATATATATGCATGTTATATATCTGTGTGCGTACCTTACTATGGTTTGTGTACTTTGCAAGCCATCTTTTCTAAACATAGAAATATGTATTTCTATGTTTAGAAAAGATGGCTTGCAAAGAACACAAACCATAGTAAGGTACGCACACAGATATATAACATGCATATATATGTGTGTGTGCATACCTTACGGTTTGCCTACTTTTCAGGCCATTTTTTTAAAAAAACATTTCGGTTTTATAAAAGATGGCTTTGAAAGTACACAATTCAAGCCATCTTTTATAAAGCTTTGACTACGGACAAAATTGTCCGTCGGCAAAGCTTTATAAAAGATGGCTTGAATTGTGTACTTTTCAAGCCATCTTTCATAAACCTCGAAAAATATCAAGGAATCCCCAGGTTCGCCGAGGGTTAATGACGCCTCGGCGACCTGGGGAAACAAAGGGACAGTAACTGCCTCTGGTGAACCCTTGCGCGAGAAGTCACCAGAGGCAGTTACTATGATTTACAGAAGTGGCAGCCAGGCACAGCATTGCTGTGGCTGGCTGCCACTTCTGTCAGATCGCCTGACTTCATGGCAGGCGCATACCCCGTCGCGGCTGCTGCCGCGACGGGATAATGCATCCCGCCAATGTTGCGTGTGGTGGGACGGGGGCCCCGGCAGGGCCCCGGCCCAGTCCCACTTTTTGGAGACTGCCGGGGCCCGGCCCCGGCCCCGGCCCACTTAAAGCCCTGCCTGTCGTAATGAGAGAAGTTCATTGTCCAAGGCCTGCCCTTGTGCATGTCTTGCGAACAGTTTCTCCATGCTGGACTGGAAGGCTTGAAAATCGTGTAAAACCGGATCATCCTGGGTGACTAAAGGGGTCGACCAATCTGCAGCGCTGCCACTGAGATAAGAAAGCACGAAAGCCACCTTGGCCTGGTCTGTTGGGAATGCAGCTGGTCGACATAAGAAGTGCAGGCGACACTGGTTGATGAACAATGCAAATTTATTTGGATCACCAGCAAAGCGTTTGGGCGGAGCCAAGGGCACATTACCGGGCAGATTGATTTGCACTGGATTTGAAGCTGATGCAGAAGGATAACTCCCTCCTGGAACGGGCAAAGGTGTCTGTCCTGCCTGCGTTTGTGACAACTGCCTAGCAAGGTCCTCTGTTCGCTCCTTAGAAATTATCAGTTCTCTTCTTAGAGAGCTCGTTTCCTGGCGAGCTGCATGTACTTCTGCTCTTAATTCCCCAAGCAACTGGGCTAGTTGATCAGTATCTGAGGTTTCCATTGCGCCTGGGTAGGAGTTTTGTGGTGGGCTTCGCATTCTGTAACGCTCACCTGATTCCCACGGAGGCGCGTGTCTTGGCAGGAAGGTGTCTGTAACACGAAACGTGATGTGCAGGATTCGGTTGACTTCTGGGGTCGAACCTCTCCGCACTGTGTGTCGGACTCGAAGGGTGAGGTTTCTGCAGGTGAAATAATATGGGGGTTAAAGGTCTGGGTTGTGAATGTCCCTATCTCTCTCCTCTCAGCCTGACTGTTGAGCCCCCCTCCCAGGTCGACGTGCTCACCTTAGATAGGTGAATGCTGGGCTCTCCATCTGCGTCTAGTGCAGGGTGCCGTTGCCAGTTCCTTCACTGGTGAAACGTTGGCCTCTTGACTTCAGAGGATGGGTACCGTCGTTGTCTGCACGACCGGTAAGTTTCTGGACACCTTTACTCTTTATAGTCTTTTTATGCGTGGCAGAGAAGCGCCTGGAATTGCGTAAGTATGGCAAGCGCTCTTACTGTCTCTTTCTTTGTCTTTGCAGGCGACGATGCAGAATGAAGAAATCCGGAATTCGCACCGTGCCGGTAAGTGTAACACTGCTGTTTATCTTTGCAGGTGAAGATGCAGCGTGAAGAATCCGGAATGCACAGCGTGCCGGTAAGTAGAATAATGCTGTTTATCTTTGCCGGTGAGGATGCAGCGTGAAGAAGCCGGAATGCACAGTGTGCCAGTAAGTATGATAATGCTGTTTATCTTTGCAGGCGAAGGTGCAGCGTGAGACACGGCCGCTGCCGATGGATCAGGTAAGTAAACACTGCGTGTTAAAGTTCGTTCTGCTAACCTGTTGTTTCTGGTCTTTTGCAGGTGCTGATGTTGATCGGGTACAGGAATGGTAAGTATAATTCTTGCAGGTTCAGGATCCAAAGAAGAAAGGCTGGAACAGACTCGGTGAGCGTTCTGCTGCAGATGCAGAATAACGCGAATCACATTTCATCAATCGGGTGTGGTTTAAATAGCCTAGGAGTGATGAGGCGTCTCCTTCCATGGCCCCGCCTAGGTAAGAAAAGAGTTCCTGCTTCCAGAAGAGTTCCAGTGCTGTATCCAGGGAGTGGAGCTGCCCTACCCAGGTAAGAAAGTAGTCCCAGTTCACCGAGGACTTCTAAGAGTCTGGTAAGTAAGCAGCATGGTCTGCCACAGGTACGTCCACCCAAGCACCTTCACACCAATGATGTGCCCGGCGCTTCCAGTGCCGGGACCAATGCTTCTGATGAGCCTGGTGCCACTGGCGCCAGGACAAGGTCCAAAAGGTCCCTGTGGGGACCGGCTGGTGACTAGGATCAGGGTTAGGGGCATGCTTCCAAGGACGTTGGGCTGGTCCTGACTCCTTGGAAGCAGTGATCATGACAGATATGCATATTTTCTGTATAGTACATGTAAAATTCTTATAAATGCATATAAACAGATTAACTGCCTTTTAACCTGTATAACCTATAAAATGAACTTACTGTCATTTTTCCCATCTGCTATAATCAACTGTCACTTACAAACCTATCTGCTATTTAATTTCTTTTTACACACATCTGCAAAGCATTTTGAACTAACATATTTAAAGTAAAATATAAAGACTGCACATAGACAAACAAAATTGCATGCACACACTATGTCTAAATTAACATCAGTGCTATAAACACACACAAATACAAACTTCTTTCCTTTACAATTGCAGTGAAGACTACTCTTCTGAAAAGCAGCAGCAGAATCTGAAGTACAAACAACAACTCAGAATAAACCTGCTAATTCCACACAAACAAGTAAGTTATACCACCATAATATTTTTACTGTTACTCAAACACACTGTGGGGTTCATTCATGGTATTTCTGCACCAAAAAACAGAGATTGTGGAACATTATGCCCACAAATCCCCATTTGTTAAACAGGGATTTGCAGGCAGAATGGCACACAAATCCCCGTTGTCCGGCGCACAAATGACATAACTCAGCCCCTAGAATGTTAGTATTGTAGAACAAAGAACTGTTTTAATTCTACACCATTAGATTTACTATTTGTGCTTCTCCTCACCACTAGCTTACTTTCTACTGTCATCTAAACCCCAGTATAGTAACACACAAATTCAAGAATAGCCATCCCAACTAATTGTAGTTGCCCAATGCACAATCACACACCATCACGTACATCTTTACCATCATACTGAGACACTCATGCACACAGCACACATACATTGCAGAACAGCCCAACCCATACCTTCTTTATTTTTTTCAACAGACCCCAAAGAATGCCAACCAAAAAGCAAGTCTGTAGAAAGCAACGCAGAAGTAGAGCAAATGAAAATAGAAGTGTCCAAAATAAGCATCCATCTCTAGCAGAATTTGCACAAAAAGTTCAAACAAAACAGCTAATACAGTCATTTAGCGAAACAAAACAAGCTTCAAGTACAAAAACTTTGCCTCCTCTATCAAAATGTAAAACGAAACAGAAAACAATTAACAAGAATTCTGCTGCCACTACTAATAAAACTGCTCCTATAACTCTTGATATAGTGCCAAGTAAGCATATCAAAAAAGTATTTTAGCAAAAATGTTCCGCCGCAGAGTCCTTCAAAATCTTAAAAAACAGGAGAGAAATCATGCACAACCCTTAAAATCTACCGTAGAAAAGTAATCTTAGAAGCTTTGATAGACAGTGCAATCCTTCTCAAAAGAGAGTTATTTATTTTAGTGTTAAACAAAATGAAACCACTAACAAAACTAATGACTAATTTACAAAAAAGACTTCTCAATAAACGAAATGTCAACACAAATAACTTCTTAAATATCTGTGGAGGTGAATGGAGTCACACCACAAGCACAGAACCTTATTTTAATGAAGAAGCATACAATCAAAAGCAAACTACAATTGCCAGAAATAGCAGTGGACGAGGTTATGAAAAAGTTAATAATACCATAATGGAACAAGAAATACTGCTTACAAAAATATCCCCAGAAAACTCAGAATTACCTCTACATTCGACTGAACTAGAATGTCCAGTATACAAATGGCCATGCAGGTCAATGTGTAACTTTCCCAAACAAAAAAATCTTTCAAGTCTTTATGCCAATTCCTCAATCAG
The DNA here is from genome assembly GCF_040938575.1 of Ambystoma mexicanum. Taxonomy (NCBI): domain Eukaryota; kingdom Metazoa; phylum Chordata; class Amphibia; order Caudata; family Ambystomatidae; genus Ambystoma; species Ambystoma mexicanum. Next base: position 1,550,730,457 of record NC_090929.1, read on the forward strand.
TGTGTGAAAGGCAAAGACAAAATCAAAATGAAACTACTGCAAAATATGGATACCTGTCCAGTGCACAAATTCACAGGACTACAAGGACATTCATTAGCCTGCATTTCAGGACCTAATTGCAAAACCACCTTCCATCATATGAAAATGATAGCAACACATGATTCAACTATACACAATCTAGTCTATAAACTGTACTATGCTAAAAGTCCTGCTTTAGCACTAGCTAATTTAAATAACATTCTTCTACATGGTAAAGCCAAAGACCTACTCGAAGAAATTGACTATATCCAGAAAAAATATTTATGAAGTGAAAGCCACTTACAAAATTCAATAGCTTTACAACAGACTAGCAACAATTCTACGCATGGCAACCTTCTACTACACACATACAAAAAAAATACTGATATTTAAAAGTACATCTGCTGAAGTACCAAACCATGTGTGTGTGTGTTGCCGCAGAACTTTTTATAAACGTAACACATAAACTGTAGACCTAACATACAAAATAGAAGACAATGAAGATTCTAAATAGTTTGAATTAGCTCTCTACCTTATAGCAGAAAACAAATATGAAATAACTGACCCCTTAATACTTTGCAGTTACTGCACTATAAAACTTGACAGCAGCCAAACTCCTTCACGTGCTATCACAAATAATTTGGAATTATTCCCACTACCAAAACCCCTACAACAACTCAATTTATATGAGAGCATCATAATTCAAACAGTGCACCCCTTTCAACAATAATATGCATTCAACCAAAAACAGCAAAATTACCTCCCTCTGAATTGGTGAAAGGCATTCATGGCAAAGTAGTGTATTTACCATTAGATCTAAAATAAAATTTGCACACTCTGGAAGTGCAACGTCCAATAGAGAAATCTTTAATTATCTTAGTAAATGATGTACCTACAAAAGACAACAAAATTTGGCAACAACTGATAGACTTACATAAAGTTAGACACGCCTTGCAATATCTAAAAGACAATAATGAATACTACAAAGAAATGAAAGTTGAAGAAAAATTGAAGGGAACCACTGAAACAATTCAAGAGTCACCAGAAACTGGTCAATTTGAGCTTCTAGATCCTGCTACAGTATCAAATATTTTAGACCATTATACAAATCATCCATTGCACTCTAATGACACCATAGAAGATGCACTAGAAATGTACCAAATGCGACAAATGAAAGGATCACCAATAAGCATATGGGGAAAAAGTATAGAAGCATGTGCTTTTCCTCTACTCTTTCCTACTGGCAAAGGAGGAAGGTATGATGATAGACCTATTCAAATAGCAACATCAGAATACCGCTCGTTACGGAAGTATTCTGCAGATCCCAGATTTAGACAAAATGTGGAATACATATTCCACCTACTATTTGAAAGTGAACTAGCAACTCTATGTTACGGAGTTGCACACACATTAAAATCAGGAAGCCACTTTCAAAATATGTCAGCTACGCAATTATTACAGAAAGTGCAAGAAAAAGATGAGGTTTTACAGTCAAGTATTACAAATCTATTAGAAAACATGTGTGGTACTAAAGAGTACTGGTTCTGACGTCATGGACATGTACGTTGTATGATAAGAAACCTTGGCCCACCCACTTGGTTTGTTACATTAAGTTAAGCAGAATATGCATGGGAAGATTTTTATGATTTCCTATGCATATCAAACATAAGCAAAACAAACATAGATATACTAACACCTGGAGAACTTCGTTCTCTAGATCCTGTTAATGTTTCAAGATATTTTCACCATCGCTTCATTGCTATTCTACACTTTATTTGTAATAAAACTGTTCCTCCCCTCTGAGAAGTGCAACACTTCTTTTGGAGAAAAGAATACCAAGCCAGAGGAGCACCACATATCCACATGCTTTTATGGATTAAAGATGCTCCTAAATTTGGTCAAGACAGTGATGCCACTGTGTTACAGTTTATCGAAAAATATGTCACTTGTGAAATTACATCGGAAGCAACAAATAGTGATCTTCATGCACAAATTTTACAATTTCAAAGACACAAATGTGGCAAATATTGTCGTCGCAAAAACAAAGGGAAATACTACGCCAAATGCTGCTTTGCTTTCCCTAGACCGAAAACAAAAACAGGTCAAGAGAACAACTTCATGTCTTCAGTTAGACATAGTGTTAAAGTTAAATCACCTAAAAACACATATTACATAAAAAGAACAGAAGAAGCAAAATATATCAATGATTACAATGCAATCATTGCCCTCTTATGGAATTCAAAAATAGATGTGCAGTACATTGCAGACAATTCCACTGCAGTTGCACGATATGTTACAGCATACTTAACCAAAGCAGAAAAAACAGAGCTTCAAGACCTCTGGAATGACCTGTCATCAGACAAACCACTGTCTCAGAAATTGTACAGCTTGGGCATAAAAATTCTCTCCCATAGAGAATGTGGCTCCTATGAAGCAGCAGATCGTTTAACCGGTACTGCTTTGTATGGAAAATCTGAAAATATAGCATGGCTAAGTCTTGGTCCTGCTAAATCTAGAAAAAGAGTTCTCAAATCATAGGAAGACATAGAAACAATAGCCAAAAATGATCCCAACAGCCAAGACATTCTGAAAAACAATTTGCTGGACACATACTACCCAAACAGAAGTACCACTTTGGAACCCATGTGTCTATACCACATAGCCCAAAACTTCACATACACAAATAATATAAAACCCGATGAAAAAAAAGGTAGATACAGAGTTACAAATTGTGAAGGCAGCTTAGTAAAACTCACCAAACCAAGTTTAATTAATCATATCAAATTGTCATTAAAGACTCCTCAACATAAAGAACTATATTACATGTCCCTGCTACAACTCTTTAAACCATGGCAAAAAGAAGAGGAAATACTAGATAACTATGACTCCTACGAAGACGCTTTCAAAGCAAATGAAAGCACTATAACCGATGTAAACTTTACACACTACAAAACAATGTTGTACAATGAACAGCAACACGAAGAAGAACTCCAGGCCCAACTAGATAAGGACTCTACTGACAGTAGTCAACCTTCTGTAACACGAAGCCAAGAACCATTGGGACAGCCACTAATAGCAAATGAGGCAGAATTAGCTATGACAGAATTAGAAAACACCATGTGTCAGTATGAAGATAAAGAATACTTAACTATACTACAATCAAAACTAATCAATGAGCAGCGTAGCATTTTTCAAGAAGTAACAAAATAAATTGCACATGGTGTACAACATGACAATAAAGAATGCACCTGTCAAAATCACAAACCTATACTACTGTACGTCAGTGGTGAAGCTGGTTCAGGCAAAACATTCTTAATCAAAATCATCAGCAAGTTCCTTCAACAATTGACAAACAACAAACTGTCAGCTGTTGTCACTGCCCCCACAGGTTTAGCTGCCTACAACATAGGCAGTGTCACTTTACACCGATTACTACTCCTGCCAGTAGAACACCACTCAAATTAGACTATTACAAACTTTCTACAGAAGCTGCAATGGAACTACGCAGAGTGTTACAACAAATGAAAATGCTACTAATAGATGGAGTGAGCATGGTCTCCAACCTAATGTTGGCTTTGATTCACCTCAGATTACAAGAAGTACTCAAAACAAACTATGAAGAGCTCTTTGGAGGAACACACATTATTGTTTTCAGAGATCTTCTTCAATTGACACCAGTGAAAGGTGAACCTATTTTTAAAACCTTATGACACAAACTCTGCCATAAAACTGTTGGCAGCATAGGAAATATCAACCTTTGGCAACATTTCCAATACAGAGAATTAACAGAAAACATGCAGCAATCTGCAAATCTCACTTATGCCAACATCTTAAAAAGTATTAGAGTTGGTGTACTCTCTCAAGAAGCACTAGCAATATTGAAAACCCAGCACATTCATGCACTTTATGGCGATAATGAATGTGCTACTGATGTTATGGAACAATTAGCACACAAAAATGTCAATTGTATGGCCTTAATGCCAAATCTTGCAAGCTGTTTCAAATTCAATGAAACAAAGTTAAATAAAGAAATACAACCAATAATGGAAATTAGCGCCACAGACAAACTAGACGTACATGGTATGACACAACCCATGTGTGATCAAGCCACAACAAGACTAAATAGTTTAGAAAATTCAATCTCCTACTCAGCTGGGTTGGAAAACATATTAAAATTATCCTTAAATTGTAGAGTAATGCTTAAACGTAACCTTGATGTGGATCAAGGACTAGTTAATGGAGCACTGGGTACAGTTGTTGGCTTTCAAACATACCCACATGACAACAACATTCAGTTTGTCAATATTCTCTTTGACAAACTTTCAGAACCAAAAGGATAGGGCGCTCAACAGGTCGATTCCTTCTCTTCAAAGACATGTATGTACGCAGAGAATCATTTTCTCTAACTCTTGCATACGCAGTCACCATTCATAAATCACAAGGTCTTACCCTAGACAAAGCATTGATAGATATTGGTAACACAGTTTTTAAAGAAGGCATGAGCTATGTAGCACTATCACGCTTACGTACACTTGACGGTCTACGGCCTACGGCTATGCACCCAATACTCTAGGCCCTGGCCGCAACCACCACAGCATATCACACCCATAGATCACACCCTATAGAATCAAACATTTTAACTATGCCATATTGGCACTTTTTATGTCCGCGAACAATATGAATGTTCTTAGAACAGTATTAACTTGCCTACAAACAGTACGGAAAGGTATAGTGTCCTTAGGTCATTCCCATTTGTTTATTAACGAACATTTCAGGACACCGCGTGTGTTCTTAGAACAGTTTCAACTTGCTTACGAACAATACAGACAGGCATAGTGTCCTCAGAACACCCCTATTTTGTTTATTTACGAACATCCCAGGACACTTGATGTGTTCTTAGAACAGTTTCAACTTGCCTACAAACAATACAGACAGGAATAGCGTCCTCAGCACACCCCCATTTCATTTATTTACGAACATTTCAGGACACCGCGTGTGTTCTTAGAACAGTTTCAACTTGTCTACGAACAATACAGACAGGCGTACTGTCCTTAGGACACCACCATTTTGTTTATTTACGAACATCCTAGAACACTTGATTTATTCTTAGAACATTTCGACTTGCATGCAAACTATACTGACAGTACTGTGTCCTTAGGACACCCCATTTTCATTAACTACGGACATTAAGGACAGCGCTGCTGTCCGCGGTCAGAACGAACACAACAGGGATGCCTGCCACCTAAATAAATACAACATTTGACCCATCTCTTTCTACCCCACCCTCCCCAAACAGTCTTACACGCCAAAACACTTGACTAAATAGTATTTTTCCACCAAGTTTCACAGCGCTGTCCACTGATTTCCGCGGATACAAGATGGCAGGCGTGCCCAGAAAATCTGACGCACCACACGCTCTCAACCACCCAATCAGCAAGCACCTTGAATGTCCGCAGACATGACACGGATCGCCCAGCCAATCAGGACCCTGTCCGCGGAGCGAACAGGGAAGTGTGTCCGCGGACCGAACATAGATATCACACATTTTTTGTGACCTACTTTTTGGTCATTTAAAAAAAAAAAAACTACTTGATGGATTTTCACCAAATTTGCAAAAGCACACTTTTGGTACCAAGCCGCTGCTCCTGGTCCAATTTCGGTGAAAATCCGTTCATCGGTTTGGGCTGTAGGCGTGAGCAAAGGTTTTTCCCCATTGTCTATGGGAAAAAAAAAGACATTTTGGGACCCCCCTTTTAGACATTTTTGCGCCCCCTGGTCCAAACCTCATCAAACTTTGCAAAAAAGTGGAGTGGGCTATATACTTTTTCTGCAAAGTTTGGTGAGGATCGTCAAGGGAGAGCAGAGTTATAAGCAGCACAAAAAGTGCTCTTCTTATGGAAACAGAAACCTAACCATAACTACATGGCCACTACCGTGGACGTGTAACATATATATATATATATATATATATATATATACACATCTATATATATATATAACTGGAGTCCTGTACACTACACCTTTGACACCAGAACTCCCTTATAGGCCATATTCGTGATGAGGACTGTATCACCATTCATCACAAATGGGGCCTATTCAAACTTAAACTTAGACAAAATTACCCTAAAGAAGTAAGTGTCACCAGTGATGGGCACTTTTTGAAGTCCATGTGATGATCGGCACCATGTTATGAACTTGGGCACCTCATACTATGAAGAATGTCAAGCAACCTAACCAATCGGGACACCCCCCTCAAGCCATAACCAGCCCAAGATGTATTCTGCAGCGCAGTGACACAGTTAAAGGCGCACCTAATGGACCATGAACCTCCCCCTGAAGCATAGACATGGACATGCAAAAGACTTTCTTTGCATGCCGCTGGCTTCAGTTTCCAAGCCGGAGTTCCACAGTTTATAATTTATTTCATATATGTAGTGACACAGACCCATCTCCACCCCTGACATTATGGGATGCTTCTGCGGAGTAATATGCTCCCCTTTTATTTAAAAACTGGCAATCCAAGCAAATCGGAACAGAAAAGAGGCACCATGTCCTAGGGGCGATAAAACAGTAAATAATGCCTTAGAATACAGTGTAAATCATTCCACTCCAAAATGGCCAACACGCTAGAGAACGAACTCCCAGAATGGAAGAGGGACAAGTAGACATAATGGGAGCCTAGGTGACCATGTTGCCTAGCAACCGGTCTGTTTACTGCACGTGCGAGTTCCATTGTGGCAGGAAGGAATCCACTTGTCCCACCACCCAACGGTAAGAAGAGCTCCTTTTGGAACTTTATATTATGAATCAAAATAACCAAGTGGCCATCGCTGCCCAGAATACATTCAGGTAATGTTATGAGATTACTGCTACCCGTATTGCTTGAACGCACAGACATGGAATTCCTTATCGGTTTTCAAGTCTCCGGTGCAATCCGTAATGTATCCATGTGATGATAGGAGAACGCTGATGAACACACAATGAACCCGCAATGCATTTATGCCATAGTGTAAGATTTCGGTCACATACACTATGTGACCGCATGGATATATATTACAAACACGTGCACAGAAGTGAAACTTCATTCTCCCAAGAAAACACTATTAGACGCGCACTAAAATTGGCTTGGGGAATATAGTCGTTTGCATGCCCATACGAAAATGGGCTCCTAAATTGAACCGGAAAGATTGTCATTTTGAGCACAATAAAATGCATGCCGAATGCATGCGCGAATTGTGGAAACAAATAATCCAAACTAGAATAGCTAACACTAGCCACAAGTGCTTAAAGCACAGAATGGACATCCTAATTGAATAAAGCTGTGTCTCTGATATGGAGAACCTGTTTCCTTCAAAGAACAGGACAATATACAACAAACTCTTTCTAATCACACCCCTCTCGCTACTCTTGGTTCTAGCCACTACCTGTATTCAACTAACAACAAGGAGACGGCATGAACATGGAAAAAGAAAGTTCCCTCTAATCCACATGGAGGAACACGAAATGGAACCTGTGGTAAAAATGTAAATTGATTTTGTTGACACTTATCCAAAGAATTTGCTTAGTGAGGGGCTAGGGGTAGTCCTTGAGGCCACCTGGGATATAGATGAGTTGCCGGGCGGGTGGGGGTCTACCCAGCACTGACCAGGCTATCACTAAAGGACAACGCAATTGATAATACGCAGAATAAGCAAAGGTTCTTAAGAAGATGACGACATCCATTATGTCATCGAAACCGGCCCTGAAACAGAAATACCTGTCACCTGAAAAATTGCATAAAACAGTGCCACCAAAAACGGCTGTGGCTTTGCTTTTTCTGGCACATGTGTGGCAAGCATTTGAACATTGCAACCCAAAGAATGGCTCTGAGTATACTTCTATTCCACTGAATGACAAAAGTTAAAAACAGTTCACCAAGGACGGCCCTGTGCAATTGCTTTTATTCAATGTTGAATGACCAAAAGTTAAACATTTCCCCAAAAACGGGTCTGCATTTGCTTCTCTTTCATTTGAATAACAAGAAATTATGCACTGCATTGGAAAAAAGGCCCTGTGTTTGCTTCTCTTTCATCTGAATTACAAGAAGTTATGCACTGCATTGAAAAATGTGCCTGTGTTTGCTTTATTCCATCCGAATGCCAAAAAGTTATGAACTACAGCAAAAAGACGGACTTGTCTTACTGTTAATTCACATGGGGAGAAAGGATTTCAACATTGCAAACCAACACGGCTTTTGTTTTCCCTTTCATGTGAACAGCAACACTCTAAACATTGCAAGTGAAAAACGGCTTGGCTTTTCCTTTTTATCCTGTGTCAAATCAAAGCACCCTGTGTACTACCTCTCCGTGTCCATGGTCCAGCAGCAAATGCAAACCCACTCAAAAGGACACATCAAAAGACACATCAAAAGAAAATCACATGATTCCCCTTGTTCATTAAAGTCACTGTGATTTATAAGCCCTACCAAGCCCTGTGTGTCTCACTGTGCCTCAGAAAAAACAGGCATGATTCTGAATTGATAAACCCAGTGAAACCAACTCTTAAAATAATCAACCAGGAACTTTACTTTGACTTACACAGGAAATGCGGTCATTTTATTTGCAAAAGTATCCAAAACTCAGCTGTTTAGAGAGAGACTCTAGCTGAACCATGTTTGTTTCAATGGATCTGTGCTGCAGACCATCTCCATTCAAGAGAATAACTCTAGCTGTAAGACAGTTGTAAAGCTGCTGAAGATGAAAAGTGGAATTTAAGAAGGAAGGCCGGCTACACCACGTGTAAAAAAAAATGGGCTTTTGCAAATTAAAGAAAAACAAATGCCTGTGTTTTGGAACAGTACACTGGTGAGTGAAAACCTGCCAGTCTTTAGCAATATGAAGGTGTTTGTTGCTGCAGAGACTATATAACATGGGTTATTTTATGCAACCGGCTTGCTTTAATTCTGGATCTAATATCAGAAATTAAAGGTTAAAACTATGGTGGCTGGAGTTGCAAGTTGAAAAACAGGTTTTCTGCTTAGAGGGGTGGCACCAAAAGGAGGGCTCTTGCTCTCAGCAGATACTGACAACCCCCTAATAATTACGGGGTTGAACAGACTTTTGACTCTGCTGGGAGCCTGACAATGAAGCTCCCAGGGAAGGAAGTCGGAAGTGTGAAGGGGCAATATAACTTCAATCAAGGGAAAAAACCCCACTATGCTCTAAAGGAAATGACAGTTGGCAGCAGTTGAAGGCAAGATAAAAAAACTGACCCAGGAACAAAGGGCTGGCCATTTGTTCCCAGAGACTATTTCAGGAATAAACTTTAAAGACTTCTATCTTTACAGCAAGACTTTGAAATATTGTAAAATTGTCGCAGTTTAAAAGTGATTTTTTTGTGCTTGAACATGATAGAACTCGCTGACACCTTGGGGACAGACAGAGCAAAGTACTGAGGATAAATCGAAAAGTATTAATGTTGCAAACATACATTTATGTACATACATCCCTTGGGATAATTCACATCTGTGTATAAAATTATAGAATCCTAGGCCGAAACTTTCATGTTTAAAATTACCAAAAATGTATCAGAAGAGCGAAACAATGTCCCACAGAATGGGGGATTGGATTGATATATGCTGCACAAAATATGTAACATGTGTATATAATTTACTAAGAGATTGCAATTGTATAAATGTCTGTTTTTGGCAAAATCAGATTTTAAGTAAAGTAAATGTGGGAGTTGTGGGACATTGTAAACGTCACCTCATAAATCTGACATCATCCCCTTGGAAATCAAACCAGTTGAGAGCAAGGCGGAGACTATGACCCCTGCCCAATCCAAGTAGTATAGGGTTGTGCTTAGTTAATCCTGCCCAACCCATACTTTGATGATGTCATTATGCACTATAAATAAGGGTCCCTGAAAAGACTCCAGGGACACACTCTCTTCCTGATTTACTGCGCGGCATCCTGTTCCTGTTTCCTTCATCTTGCACTCATCCAGATTCCAGACCCAACTACCAGGCCAAGCACTGCTGACCCTTCCAGCAAGGCCTCAATTCTTAAATCCCAATCCCCAAAGGGAGAAGCAGTGGTATTTTTGGGGAACTGAAAAAGCGATAAGAGTTATAATTTTACTCTAATGCGCCAACCACTTGTATTGAGTTTGTTTCGCTGAGTATTGATGAAAATAAAGAGTAAGGTTCAACAGATTAATGATTCCAAATAGTCAGATCTGTAATTCCATAGTTCCATTTATTGTAAACTAGACATGTTAACTTCACATGCAAGCATATCCTTAGAATTTGTGTATCAATTTTCCATATAGTATCTTTCAATTCCCAATTACTCTCAAATACTCTCTACACATGTTTCCCCATCACATTTTGCAATGGTTCTTCAGGAGAGTTTAACACATTCTTGTTTACCAAAAAAGAAACAAATTATTCTTGTTTCAATATCCTTTGTTTGTGAAATAAGTTTCTCTTTACTCCTTGTTTTAAGTAATTTATACCATATTACAGCCCTCTGCTGTCCAATCTTTTTAGATTCTTTGTATTATATCTGGTTTCTCCTTTCAAAGTCCTCTTTTCAGATTCAGGTTACATAGCAGAGTGCCGCCGAATGCTTTGTGGATGGCGCATTAGAGTAAATTTATAACTCTTATTGCTTTTTCAGTTTTTTGATTGCTTCTGTGTAGCAACCACACATGGATTAGAGTCTTACTCATGCTGACAACCTTCTAAGTAATTAAGTGATCAGTTTGACTAAATAAAATTCGTCGCCATGGCAAGCTTTTTTTGGTTGGTTGCAGACTCTCTATTGAACCGGTATTTTTGGGGAAGCCTCCTGACACCAGCCTGGCTTGCGGTCCACCAATTGCTGCCCAATAACTGCATCCAGAGGTACCTGTGCCATTCGGTGACCAGAACTATCCTTTGGTGTCCAGTCCCTGCCCAGCTGATCCTGTTCCGCTGATTTTGTCAGGCTGTGCTTTGTTAGACCAGATCAGTGTGGTGACCAGAACGCTGACTGTCCCAAAATCATAAACTAAAGTGGACTGTGATTATCAATAGGAACACATAGAAATCCAGAGTATCACCTGCCTTGCTTTGTCATTAGTTCCCCTCTCTAAGCCATCATATTCTGACCCCGATATCCTGTTAAAATTGTCGGCATTATCTGTGAAACCCTGCCTTTGATAACTAGTGTCAGCGCCGATTTTCTTTTCATTTTTGTTTTGCAATAGAACATAAGCCACTAGCAATTTTGATTAAATTAATTAATTTTCCCTGAAGGAAACGAGGTACACTACGTGAAGGGTTACAAATGCAGCGTAATTTTAGAGATTCACGAGTGGCTTCCTCTTTCTTAGCCATTAAATCTAGTTTACATACAATTTGCAATCCATTTGAACCCCTTAAATGCCAAGGATGAGGTATCTCATCATTGACATTACCTCCGTGTTGCCAAGGACAAGATACCTCGTCCTTTTAGGCATCTTGTTTTGAGCGATCCCTGCAAAGCAGGGATCGCTCAAAACAGTAATCCAACCCCCGGGCTATGTGAGGGGGAGGTCCCTCCTTCCTGCCCGGGGGCTAGATTACCTTCAATTTCACGTTGGCATGTGTAAATCACGCCAGCGTGAAAGTGAAAGTAATTTTCACTGCAGGGGCCGTTTCAGGCTGCCGCAGTGAATATGAAAGGTGAGTTTCCACCTTTCTCCCCCTCGATATCCAGCTGTATTTCAAGCCTGAGATCGAGGGAGGTGTCGTTGGTAAGGGGAGATTCTCCCCTTTCCGACACCTTTTGTGAAAGCATTGCTGGGTGCGTTTTGGGCGCAGAGCGCTCGATCCCCGCCCAGGGATACCAACTAGACCACCAGGGATTTATTTTGAAAGCGGGGGGTGGTGGGGGCTACTTACAGTAAGCAGCCCTATCCCCCCACCCCCAAAACATGGGGGCACTTATGGATAACCCTGGGGGAAGATGGCTGATCATCTGCCCTCAGGGAAGGGGGCAAAATAAAAAAATGAAATGCAACGGGGATGAGGGGCGGGGGGCCACTAGGCACGAGGGATTTTTTTTGCCCCCCCAAAAGAGTTGGATGGGGGGAGGGCCACCAGGAATAGGTGTGTAGGCCCCCAAAGGATGGGGCCTAAGGCAGAAAATATGAAGAAAAAAAAGAAAAACAAAAGGGAGATTTGGGTGGAGGGGCCACTAGCCACCAGGGATTTATTTTATGGAAAAGGGTGTGTCCCTCTCCTCCTCACTCCAAAGGCAAAAGGGGGCACCCATTGTAGCCCTCCCTGGGGGGCAGATATCTGATCCTAGGAAGGGGCATCTGATCCCAGGGAGGGCTGCATGAGATGCCCCCCTCTTATTGGCCCCCAGGGAGGGCTGATTGAGATAGCCCCCCTTTCATTTGGTGTGGGAGGGGAGAGGGCCACCCCCCTTTACATTGAAAAATTTCCCAGAGGTTTAGGGTGCCCCTCAGCCCGCCCTAAAGTGTAGTGTACCATTTTACATGTTATTCTTTGTTTACCAAACTTCCCTTGGTGCAGATCGGCACATTAGTGTGCCAATCTGCCCCAGTGTGCCCAGACCATACTGCCCCACCCACTGGGGGGCCTGTCCAACATTCTTTGGTGGCCCTCTCCTCCCCCACCCCAAATGGAGGGGGGTGTACCTCACACAGCTGTTTGTTGGAGGCCCAGGGAGGCCTGCAAGAGGTTCTAGCCCACCCATTTGGGTTGAGGGGGGAGAGGGCCACCACAAAATGTCAGACTGGCCCCCCAATAGGTGAGGCAGTAGGTTTTGGGCACCCTGGGGGCAGAATGGCACACTATTGTGAGATGCACCATCCCTACATTTGGGGGGGTGGAGAGGTGCGCCCCCCTTCACATTACAAAATTCCCTGGTGGTTTAGGGTGCCCCTCAGCACCCCCCTTTTTGTTCTTTGTTTACCAAAGTTGCCTTGGTACAGATGGGCACATTGGTATGCCAATCGGCACCAGGGTGCCCAAACCTTACTGCCCCACCCACTGGGGTGCCGGTCCCATACTTTTTGGTGGTCCTCTCCCCCCCACCCCAAATGTGGTGGGGGCACCTCATGCAGCCGTTCATAGGAGCACTAGGGAGGCCTGCATGAGGTGCCCCCCATCCTTTGAAGGTGGGGGGCACCAAAAAAACATGGGACAGGCCCCCCAGTCGGTGGGACAGTAAGGTTTAGGCACCCTGGGGGCAGAATGGCACACTATTGTGCCCATCTGCGCCAAGGGGAGTTGGGTAAACAAAGCAAAAAAGTGAAAATGGTAGATAGCATTTTAGGGAGGGTTTGTGGGGCACCCCAAAGTGCTGGGGCATTTTGTAATGGGAAGGGGTGGTGGTCTCCTCCCCCCCACCCACAATGGAGTGGGGGCCATGTCATGCAGCCCTCTTTGGGGGCAGATATCTGCTCCTAGGAAGGGACACCTCACCCCATGGAGGAGAGCATTACAGCCCCCCACCCCTTATCAGCCCTGAGGGAGGGCTACATGAGATGCGCCGTCCCGCCATTTGGGGGGGGTGGAGAGGTTCACCCCCCTTCACAATACAAAATTCCCCGGCGGTTTATGGTGCCCCTCAGCCCCCCCTAAAGTGCAGTCTGCCATTTTCAATTTTTTCTATTTGTTTACCAAGCCTGCCTTGGCGCAGATGGGCACATTGGTATGCCAATCTGCCCCCAGGGTGCCCAAAACTCACTTCCCCACCTACTGGGGTGCCTGTCCCATGCGTTTTGGTGGCCCTCTCCCCCCAACCCAGATGGAGTGAGGGGCACCTCATGCAGCCATTCGTAGGAGCCCCAGGGAGGCCTGCATGAGGTGCCCCCACAATCCATTTGGGGTAGGGGGCACCAAAAAACGTGGGACAGGCCCCCCAGTGGGTGGGGCAGTAAGTTTTGGACGCCCTGGGAGCAGAATGGCACACTATTGTGTCCATATGCACCAAGGGGAGTTGGGTAAACAAAGCAAAAAGTGAAAATGGTAGATAGCATTTTAGTGGGGGCTGTGGGGCACCCCAAAGCGCCAGGGAATTATGTAATGGGAAGGGGTGGTGGCCTCCCCCCCACAATGGAGGTGGGGCCATGTCATTCAGCCCTCCCTGGGGGCAGATATCTGCTCTTAGGAAGGGACACCTCACCCCAGGGAGGAGAGCATTACAGCCCCCCCCTTATCTGCCTCTAGGAAGTGTTACGAGATGCGTCTCCCCTCCATTTGGCGGGGGGTGGAGAGGGGCACCTCCCTTCACATTACAAAATTAACCGGCGGTTTAGGGTGCCCCTCAGCCCCCCCCGAAGTTCAGTCTGTCATTTTCAATGTTTTTCTTTGTTTACCAAAGTTGCCTTGGTGCAGATGGGTACATTGGTGTGCAATCGGCCCCAGGGTGCCCAAACCTTACTTCCCCACCTACTGGAGGCATGTCCCATGCTTTCTGGTGGCCCTCTCCCCCTCCTCCCTAATGGAGTGGGGGGCACCTCATGCAGCCATTCGTAGGAGCACCAGGGAGGCCTGCATGAGGTGCCCCCCATTCAGTGGAGGTGGGGGGCCCAAAAACATGGGATAGGCTCCCCAGTGGGTGGGACAGTAAGGTTTGGGCACCCTGGGGGCAGAATGGCACACTATTGTGCCCATCTGCGCCAAGGGGAGTTGGGTAAACAAAGCAAAGAAGTGAAAATTGTAGATAGCATTTTAGATGGGACTGTGGGGCACCCCAAAGGGCTGGGGCATTTTGTAATGGGAAGGGGTGGTGGCCTCCTCCACCCACCCACAATGGAGTGGGGGCCATATCATGCAGCCCTCCCTGGGGGCAGATATCTGCTCCTAGGAAGGGACACCTGACCCCAGGGAGGAGTCCATGACAGCCCCCCCTTATCTGCCCCCAGGGAGGGCTACATGAGATGCACCGTCCCTCCATTTGGGGGGGTGTGGAGAGGTGCACCCCCTTTTACAAAACAAAATGCCCTGGCGGTTTATGCTGCCCGTCAGCCCCCCCCCCTAAAGTGCAGCCTGCCCTTTTCATTTTTTTCTTTGTTTACCCAAACTCCCCTTTGCGGCAGATGGGCACAATAGTGTGCCATTCTGCCCCCAGGGCGCCCACACCTTACTTCCCCACCCACTGGGGGGTCTCTCCCATGCTTTTTGGTGGTCCGCTCCCCCTACCCCAAATGGATTGGGGGCACCTAATGCAGCCATTCGTAGGATCCCCTGGGAGGCCTGCATGAGGCGCCCCCCCCAACCATTTGGGATGGGGAGGGGGAGGGCCACCAGAAAACGTGGGACATGCACTCCAGATTTCTGCCCATAGGAAGGAGCAAATGTGTTTTCATTGGGAGATGGGGGGTGAGGTTCAGTGGACCACCAGGGATGGCTTGCAAGGGTGGGGCTTGATTGGAAAGTATGAGTGCAGAATTGTTTTTGCTCGGGTGACCGTAGGTAAGAAATGTTTTTTGTTTCGTTTACAGCTTTTTCTACGCGAGCAGCTGCAACGTTGTGAGTACTGTTTTTTTTAAATTATTCTATGGGTAGGGCCCACTGTCAGTGGGGTGGGTGTGACTGGATTGTTGGTGGTGTGGGTGGGAATGAGCCGTCTGGGCAGACATTTTGGTGGGCTGGGACACAATTGCAGGGACAGGCCACAAATTACCCCCCATGCCAGCAGAACATTGTTTTTTCCCTGGGAGCGGATGTCTCAAATGTGGGTTGTCCGTCTGCAAGCCCAGGCTGCACCTCTGGCTGTGCTACGTTACAGATGTCCCCTCCGGGGAGGAATGGGGATCCTGCCGGGGCTCCCTGGAGCTGCCGCTGTGCTTAGGAGACAGTACACCCACATAGTACATGGATGTCCAAGACCGGGGACATCACCTCCACACGTACTGGAGTTGTGGCTAGGCTGCATTACAACTTTTCCCTTTGGGGAGGTATTGGCACACTGCCTGGACTCCCTGGTCGGGAGAAGCTGTAACGCAGGCCAGCCAGAGCTCCAACAAAGTCAGGGGTAATGTCCCTGGCCTTGTGCACCCTTCTCCTATGTGGGTCTTTGTCTTGGCTTGTGGGAAATACATTTTGGGGAGATTTTCACAAGTCAGATATCTGTGGATTCCCACCGGTGTCCTCTTTTGGGAAATGCATGGGGGTGCCTGTTTTCCTTGCTTGCTTCTACACCCTAGGGCCAAATATGTAGGTTGCCCACATGAACAAAATGTGCTGTTCCAAAAGAAAGGCTTGGGGTTACCAGTGGGTTAGCCTTTTCCTTTTGCGCCCCGGTAGGTGAACCCACACATGTGAGGTACCGTTTTTATCGGGACACCTGTAGGAACGCAGGACGGTAGGCACTGTGTTGTTGGCAGTGTGTTTTGGTGGATGACCAAAGTAAAATGTGCGGAAATTGTGTGTTTTCCCCCCAAATTTGGACTTTGCCAGGGGTTCTGGGTAATACATTCTAGGCCGATTTGCCTTCTGTGGATTCCCAGAGGTGTCCTCTTTTGAGAAATGCATGGGGTTCCCTGTTTTCCTTGCTGTTTTCGAGCGGTGACTCTGTGCTCTGGCAAACTGCCACTTGCTCATATATCAGAATATCGAACTACTACGGGTTCGCTTTTTGTAGCGTTCCAATGTGAATGGAAACAATAGAAGTTATGGTGAGCCCGTTTATGGCACACACACTTCCTTTTTCCACTAGACAATTTTCTTCAACTAATTTTGCACTTCAATAATGAACACCTTTCAGGACTTTATTGAGTACTGGAGTTTGAATACAAGTATGAATACTAACGTGTCTGGTGCTAGTAAACCGATGCCACGCCTCATGTTGGTTCTCACCAGTACTCTCTCTAAGACTGCACAGTGGTGTTGCACGTTTTTTGGATCTGGTTTTGGGTGCTTTCACTAATAGGGGTCACCTCATTTAATCTTGCTACCAATTATGAGCATATCCATCTGGTGGATTACTCACGTGTGACTTTAATATATCAACTTGCTACTAGTCATTTTCAAGCCCTGTCTTGAGACATGGAACCATGTCACATACTTTAAACGTAGGGTTGTGTTTCTTTTTCTTTCCCTTTTCCTTTCCTCTTTGTATAGTAGCTCTGACATCTGACCGCTTTCATCACCATTTGCCATAACACTCTCTTCAGGTCTAACAGCCAGGAATCTATTAAACTCAAATTGGTAAGAGCAGCAATTATTATTTAATGTAATGACATGCAGTGTCTCATGTGAAATACAATGTGGGGAGTTACTCTTGCTTCTTGGGAGGGTATACAAGACATTATATGCCCATTTACTGTTTGTATGAGTATTTTCTAGCTAATCGTACTGATACTAATGTGGGTATTATATTGATTTTGAACTTCAGGATCTCATTTTGATGATATGATATGTTATGATATGATATTTTATTTATATCGCGCTCGTACACAAGTGTTTCAGAGCGCGACTAAGCAAAGGGAGGGGAACAAGGGAGAACAAAAAATAAAAACAATGATCTTACTAGGCCCAGTGACATTAAGAACGCGCAAGTGCATGGAGAAGGAAAAAAGGGGGAAAGTGCATGGAAGTGGGAGAAGTGGAAAGTGCAGAACAGAGGAGAGAAAAGAATAAAGAATAAGTTAAATGAATAAATACAGGTAATGAAAAGGTGGCAGTGCAATGAGTTTATTCCTTCGCATACTAGTGTGTGCACTGGCACTGGTACTTGTGTTTGATTGCACTGTCATCATTTACTTGTGTATTTTCTTAGCTGATATGTGTCAGCGCATGTATGGTGATTCACCCAATTGTTAATTTCAGCTTTATTTTTTGTTTGTAAATTCATGATGTAAATATGTATTGATAATATATCATTTTTTTGTTCAATTCCTCGCTTCTTGCTGTCCATGCGGTTGTGGGCCTGTTTGCTAGTTCTATTTTTAGGCCAATCTTCTCTCCATTGGGAGTCCTGTTTCTGGTTGTGCATATGCTTGTTTGTTGTTGTTGCTGGAATGGTTGGCAATGGCAGGATGTGCATGTGGCTGACAGGTTATGGTATGTCAACTTGACGGATGGATGTGCACTTTCTTATTGTAATTATTTTGACCTGTGCTGCATCACTCTGTGTTTGGCTTCACTGTGGTTGGGTTGGAGGGAGGTGGGCGGACTGTGGGAGTGTTCCATGGTCACCGTCATAGCACATGACTTTGTTATTGATGTGTAACAAACATGCCATGCATACACCTTAAGCAGCATGTGGTATCACAGAATGCCTTCTCTCAGGTGTTGGTCAACCTCTACCACCGGAATGCAGTAGTGGCACATTTTTGATATTCCACAGTGGCTGCACAATTCACCAGTAATGCACTCTCTGACTGCCCTATCCATCACCCATGCCTGGATCGGTCATGTGATTGTTCCCTAACAAGTTTTTTGACACCCAGCTCACTCATGCTCAGGCTGTGACATGTCTGCCCATTGTTTGTGGATTTAGCACACATTGTTGGTATGTTTGCTTCTGTCGTGGGCACACATTCGGTCACTGTGCTTTGATGACATGGCATTGTCGCATGGCAAGCAGGGCCCCTTTTTACCAATTACTTTTCACATGTGTATGTTGGGGGATGATTAAGGCCAGGAAGGGTGTGTGAGCAGATTCTCCACTCATGGATGCAGCTCCAGTGAATGCAGTTATTTGGATATGCAGGATACATGTTGATGATGATAATCATGCTGTGGTCACACCACAAAGGTTCAGGTGAGCAACAGATGATCACTGCAGTGGTGATGTGTCACACTGTCATGGTACTGTCTGTAGGGGGTGTCACAGGTGAAGGGGCCTGTGGGTGGTTTCCCTTCTGGAGGGGGCTGCCTGCAGGTGTTGTCACAGGTGAGGGGGCCTGGAGGTGGTGTCCCTTCTGGAGGGGGTTGCCTGCAGGGCTTGTCACAGGTGAGAGGGCCTGTGGTTGGTGTCCTTTCTGGAGGGGGCTGCCTGCAGATGTTATCACAGGTAAGGCGGCCTGGTTGCAGTGTCCCTTCTGGAGGGGGCTGCCTGCAGATGTTGTCACAGGTAAGGTGGCCTGGGTGCAGTCTCCCTTCTGGAAGGGGCTGCCTCTAGAGAGTATCACAGGTGAGGGGGTGTGGGGGTGGTGTGCGTAATACAGTGGTTCATGTGCAGTAGGGGAGTATGTGGACAGGGTGGGTGCCGATGGTGCATGGTGGACTCACATTTTGGTAACAGGTGTAGCCTACACTTGCGAGAGAGGGCACACGTTTTATGTGAGGTGCGGCCTGGGATTGTGAGGTGTTGTCCTGCGATTTTGCTGGGGTACGGGATAGGCTTGCAAAGGAGGGCACAGGTTTTATCTGGGGTGCGGCCTGGGATTGCGAGGTGTTGTTGTGCGATTTTGCGGGGCTACGGCCTGGGCTTGCGTGGGAAGGCCCCGGTTCTATCTGGGGTGTGGCCGGTGATTGCGAGTGGTTGTCATGTGATTTCACTGGGGTGCGGCCTGGGCTGGCGTGGGAGGGCACATGTTTTGTCTGGGGTGTGGCTGGGGATTGCGAGGTGTTGTCGCGTGATTTGGCTGGGGTGCTGGATGCTGCGCCTGGGATGGCACGGAGGCTTGCACCATGTTAGTCCTTTCGGTTAGTGTGGAGGCTTTTTGGCAGATGCATTGCTGGGGCGGGGGCTGATGGGGCTATAGCCCCGGGTCTTTTGGTTGTAGCCCTGGATAGAAGCTCAGGTGCTACAACCAAAATGCTAGCTAGCCCTTAGTCCCGCCAGTCCCAACATGAGATTCGCCCCTGATTTTTTCCAGAAATAGCGAAACCCCTGCGTGTTGGGGGCGTTCCTTGCGCAACTTTTTATCACTTGCACGACGGCTAGCAATGCCTCTTGAAATCCATGAATACATGTGCCGTGCATGTTTTTATCTGTGCCATGGCTCGCGCAGGGTCCTTCTCAGCGCTTTACCCTTCACGCCATTTCTGCGCCCGAAGTTAACGACCTTCCAATTAAAATATTTACCAGCCTCCAATGTTTAGTAGCAACCTACAGCTATTTGAATTAGACATACATACTCGAAGATATACCACTTTGTGCAGCAATATTTCTTTTTTCTTGACGCAAAATGTGGAAATCAATGGCACTACCCTTGGAGTTCTGATAAAAACAGCAGTAAATAAACACTCATAGCTAAAATGAAAACTCATCCTAAGTGTACTTTCTTCTTTCCACAGGAGTTGCGCTATTTTGATTTTAACGTGAGTATAAATAATGGGGTTAGTTAGAACCTAGCCAAAGGCGGAAGACGCAATTAGCATCGGCCTGGATAGAATGAGACAGCTTCCTCACTAACATTACCTTAAAAATAGGAAAGAAATGGACTGCTACAGAAGTAACCGTGTGAGCCTGAAATCAACAATCAGTGCCCTTGGAGATTGGCCCTGCAACTTGAAGCAGTAACACTCCCAACGATTCACGATTCAAGCATACATACCAGAAACGTGCCCAGGCCATCACTCGGTAGTGAAGCCAATTAAAAAGCAAACTCCATCGGAAAGATGAATCACGTTGCACTGAATTTTAGATTACATGTGTGTTCTCTTTCCAATAAAAACATCAACAAATTGAGAGAAGTTATCACATTAGCATGGTGATCCGCATACCGACCTGAACGCCCTGTTGCATCAGGAAAGCCATGAATTAAAAATGTTTTTTGATGGATTGTTCGTTTTATCGCCTTGCTTAAGGGGGGAAATTACAAAGCAAGAAAATCAATGTCTGTTTCCATCTCGCTGGCAGATCAGAAATACATTTTTCAACCTGTGTTTGTGGATATGATATCGTGGCTCATATTTATGCCTTCAGATATTAAGCAGTTATCAAGGCATTTAGGATTCAGCGAAATTCGGAGCGTGGTTGGAACGGTCACGCCGACCACATGCAATGTTACCCGTTTATGCATGGAAACAAATGGTATTTGTTTCAATCACGCAGATGGGTAGGAGACCCACATGCATATGAACAGCCTAAGGATCCAGGTGATGGTCTCAGTAAGAAAGCAAGATAAGTAGTAGATACATTTTTAAAAAGCGCCCTAGTTTGTTAACGTTTGCCAACCGAGCACTCATTTGTTAAAGAAGTGAATGAAACATCTTAAGAAAAGTAAGGAAGGCTCGGGCTAACGTATGATTTAATACCCAGAGGTTTCTAAGCACGGACACGGGGATCGAACCTCTGTTGCTCCGTGCCCCATTCTTTCCAAGGCGAGCACGTTGCCCCTGTGCTATCCTCCCGACACGAAATGAAGCCATTGCCTCTCAGTTCCCCACTCCTCAACTCAGCTTGGCAGCCATCACACCATGTTCATACACCTGTTAATTGTTTCTTATTTGGGACTTATGAGTAAATTACAGCCACCCAAACGGGAAGGCACCCTAGAACCTACCCCGACACTAAGGCCCTGATTCATGGAATCATTTGCGTGGAAAACTGGGGATTTGTGTGACATTCTGCGTGCAAATCCTGTATGTTGATTCATGGAATCGACTGCGCGGGACTCTCCCAGGACTTGCATGGATGTCGCGCCGGCTCAGCACGTCTCTGAAAGCGGCTTGCGCGAGACACCACACAGTGTGTGGGCGTGGCTTGCACATAAGGCTTTGAAGGGGGTGGAGCTCTGAAAATGGGGAAGAACATGCGAACATGTGGGCGTTACGAGGGACGGCCTGCAGGCATTCCTCGCACACCCACAATTGCGTGGAACTATATGCATTCTTGGATCCAATCGTACAACCACTGGACAGGGAACAGGCCACGCAAAGCCCTCATTCTATCCGCCACCTGAAGGCAGGGGTACAGGCACTTGCGCATGGGATTCTCTGTGTGAAGGTAAGATTTAATGTCTGATATAGGGGTGCGTGCATGCAATCGGGTTCCCGATAGGACTTAGGGGTGCGCATAAGCAGCATATCGGGGAGCAGGAGCATTTTACGACGGTTCACATGCATATTTACTAGCAAATGTTGACTTTTACTTTAAGTGCGCTGCATGTTGAAGGGGCGCTGCGCATGGTTCCGGGGGACCACACGCAGCCTTGTCAGGTTGCTGGCTTGGTTGTGGGGGTTCGCAGGCAGTCTTGTCAGGGTGCATTGATTCTGAATAGGAGGAGTGCGCAAAGGTCCCTGTCCATGGCTGCTATTGCTTTGTGTCTGGGCGTGTCGTGGGCATGCCTCTCGCAGCCTGCACATTGGGTAGTTCTGCACGGATATTTCCATGAATACACAGAGCAGGCCGATTTTCTTCTGCGCGACATGCCGCGCATTGTCATTCTGGGCATGCAGCCTGTTGGGTGTCCTGACCCACGTTTGAGCTATCATGCTGCAACATTTGGTGCTGTGGGCTTAGAAAATCCAAGATGGCCAAAAAAGCCCACAAGTGCGCCAGAATCCACGAGAACCACGCAGTTTGTGCGCACACCCAAATTGGTTACCTAACTTGCCACCCACCAGTGTAAAGAAAGATCTTTGTTAACAAAATCCACTGTTACTGATGTCAAAAAGTTGCTGAAATCGTGACTCATTGGACCACTTTAAAGATTCAACCCTTTTGTGGGGTTCCACATAACCATCTTACTGTAAGGAGCCCCATCAAAACAATGTTAAGCAAGGTTTTACTACCATGTAAGAACCATTCCTGTTTGGAATGCATTAATCCAAGAAAAATCCCAAAAATGGTTGCATTACCATTACTCACCACTATCAGAAAGCCGGCGTTTTAAAACAACACCAGACTCTTTTGTGTAAAACTGAATAAATGAACCCAAAGCAGGCCAAAGAAAGACTTACTGAGAGGTGGATCCAATGTAAAGTTATATTCTGAAGTGACTTGAAGGTTTATAACAAGACTGGCTGAGCTGCGGATTTCAGCAGTTTAAGTACATTTGTACTGAAAGACACTAAAAATCTAAATGTTTAAAAGAAATGAGTGACCTACTTTTGAGTGTCACATAGGTTGCAATTGTTTAAATGTCATAGTTTTAACCTTAGAATCAGCATTCTAGCTGCATATGTAAAAATGGTTAGTTTTATTTGAATGCAGAAAACTGGGTAACTAAAAGTGACATTAGCTGGGGCCTGGCTTAAGGAACTGAATTCTGCCCACCAGCTACCCCCGACAGGAGTTCAGACTTGCACAACAGCTGTGTTCCCAGGCCTAGCTGCCTTTTGCTGTTCCCACCAAAAAGGGATATGACACTTCTCTGATTGAATTACCAAGGGACTGCTAGAGACTAAACATAGGACCCAGGCAGAGGGTTTATTGAAGTGGCCATAAATGGCTTCCTCTTGAACAATGGGCCTTCCAGGGCCCAGGCAGATGGTTTATTGCAGGGGTCATAAAAAGGGCTTCCTCTTGGCAGAAACTGGGAGGGGGAGAAACTGGAGACAGAGGCTGAGCTTGAAGAAAGTGGAAAGACTGGTTTATGTACCATGTGACCTGAAAAGACACACCCCTGTAGCCAGAATATGGTTTTAGAAAAAGATGAATAACTCATAGTACGGACTTGTCATAATTATTTAAATGATACCATAATTCTTGTGATTTTTCTGCCCACATTTTAAGAGGTTTTTAGAACCGGTGGCATGATCTGGGGGCAAGCTAGCAGTTAAGAGGGTATTACTTAAAATGTATGCATGTTTAAAATCTGACACTTCATCAATTAATGTCCATACTCCTTGCACACATGTGGGTCAATGCGGGGAAAATCCAATATTGGTAACCCACCTAAAAGTGAAATATGTTGCCATTTTTGAACCCAAGCTCCTAGGAAGAGCAGATTTGGGACAGAGACTACCTCATGTGATAGGTAATATGTACATGCAATTTCAAACCACTGTGTATCTATGGAGTGTGCATTTTGATCAAATATAGATTTTGTGGGCAAACTGACCAGGGGAGGATCCTCTGACCCATAAAACCTACAGCATCACTCTGACTCACAGTTCCTTCCCCAATCATGGGAGAGGGGAGAATTGGGCCAATCTGCAGTTGAGAGAGGGGCTGGCTAGTGATGCTGCACACACACCCACTTTCAAAACACATAAAAGTAGACAGTCAGGACAGATAGGGACATTCAATTCCATCTGCTGCGGGATGCTCTGCCGGGAAAATCCATACTTTACCTCCATCAACCTCTAGAGAGACCGTCCGTGGTGAGTGAAGAAAACCTGACCAGATCCGTGGCGAGGCCCATTCTATTTCTAAATATATTGTGAGTACCTAGCAGAACTGTGCAGAACCAATCTCTTAGTTAAAATAATATAATTCAATCTATTTTAATCTAACCAGAACTGCCTCCTAGAAGTTGTCACCTGTCATTTGCAAAGCTGTCACTTGTCATTTTTAGCTGCAAGCTGTAACCTGTCGCTTTGAACTTTTAACATTTCCAATCTGAAAAACGACCTTCACCATATCGCTCATATCTCCGATTTGCAAATTTCTCCACGTGTGAAAACAGCAGCTTCCTTGCTTTCCCTGCTAAAAATTTGTTTGCCTCTTAAGAACCATCCCTGAATCATTGCTAGAGTGAGCCTGGACTAATATTAACTAGATACCACTCACCCTGAAGCTCTAGAGGAAATTAAAAGCATTTTAGCATATTTTTCACTTCATTGCCAGCACATATAAAAGCATTTTGGGCCTGTGTTTCAAACTTCTGTAGTCTAAGCTTGCTGGGGTGAACTGAATTACACTTGATTGCATTTCTGAGAAGTGTGTGCTTTCCTTCCATTTCCTTGCATTGCATAAAAGGGGGGGTGAATTGTCCAAGAAAGTGATTACATTGTCTTTTGCTGAAATCCTATCAAGTTAATTTCTGTACTGCATTTCATTCCACATTGCATCCATTTGAAACCATAAAAGTATTGTTGCTATCGTATCCATCCTATAACCACTCATCATTGATTATAAAGAAGTGTGCTAGTGCCGGACTATCCATTGTTGATTACTGCTCAGATTAAGTGTGATATTCAATTATTAATTATTATAAAGTGTGATATATATATCGATTGTCTAAATTATCAAATAAACCTTTTAACTTGCAAAACAGAACTACTTCTTGGCTCAGTGGGGTCAGGGGGATTCCAAGAGAGGGGTGTTATATAGGGGTAGTCATCCAGAACGCATGAACTGGACATAAAGATATATTAATAAGGGTTTCTATTCAGTATCCCAGACTAGGCATTGACTTAGCTGTAGTGTTGAATTGAATCCTCTTACAAGCCTTTGTGGGATGAATGTGCTCTTTTCCATGAATCAGGCCCCAACGTGTCCCATGAAGACTAGAGCTGAACTATTTGACTTCTTGCAAACTTAGAATAGTGAATTTCTATTGTGTCGCAGAATTTCTTTTTTAAAATGTGTTGATTCTGTTTTTATTATACCTACTTTTGTGAACCAAAATTTATTTTTAGGAAAGAAATTGCTTATTTAATATTTCGATTCATCTTTGTTATGCACTGTTTTTTTGTGAAAGGGCAAAAGAATGTAGGGAAGTGAAAGTGATTTGTAGGGGAAGTGAAAGGGTTTTGTAACTCGTTACAAAGGCCTCTATTAATCAAAAACTCCCACTTTGCTTCTGGTTAATTATAATCTCCTTCTGACCAGTAAACAGATGTCCTTCTTCCCTGGTTTTTAGCTATGTTTTCATGCTGTTTCCCCAAAATACAATTTGAGATATTGGTGATATGAAGAGAACTCTAAATGGCAAAGTGTAAACAGCATGCTGAACTCTGTGTATATGCATTTTCCTGGTTCAAATCCTTCGAAATTATTATGCTGAAGTTTTTTTCCTGTCTGAAATCTTTCAATGGTGTGGTTGTATTTTGTTGTGTATGTTTGTCTCTTCTCTTGGTGTTAACATTTCAAACACCTTGTTAATTTTCCTGGAATATCCCCAAGCTACCAAAATTTAGGAGAGTGCAATCTCTAATATAGCTATATCCACTGGCCAAACCATGATTCCTGTGTTGTGTTGACAGACATTAAAGGCATGGTCTAGTAAAAAATGTTATTGTCCCTACGGGTCGGCCATGTTTTTTTAAGTGGCTCTATTTTAGAAAACTTTCCTATGGACCTTACCTGAGTTTTTGTCCATTAAACGCATGAAAAAACAAGCACCAGGGAGCCGCCATTTTCTGATAATCCTATCTTTTCCCCCATCGCAATGGCTGACCTGCTTTTGCGGCACTAAATCAATTCCCCCGCCCCTGAGCCTGACATTATCAAAACATTCATATTCCCCGCCTCTCTCCGTGACATTACTGTGCTGCGTAGGCAAATGCGCCCAGTCGTCTTCTATGCGACTCCACACAGAACCCGGAAACCAACACAGACCATCTCACAACACAGCGCGCCACAATTCAAAATATGAAACTGTACTTTAAAATCAAACAGCAACACGGTACATTTGGTAAAGTACATTTATTTTACATTAAATGCTTAGAGAATATTCAGCAATTGCCATATGAACTCCGAAAGCCATTTATTTTATTTTATCTGGATCCGCCATGGTACACAGGGTGTTGCTTTTCGTTAAAAGAAGCACTTTGGAAGCACAGTGAACCACAAGGCTGTTCCATCAACTAGGCACTAGTCCATCGTAAAGGTTGATATGTTGCTTCTAGCCACTAGTACAGCGTAAGGGCATGTGGGCCCTTGGCAATCGTCCCATAAAATTGTTAGTGATCTCCAGTTGTTCACACGAAGCTGCAGGTGTCTACTGTAAAAGCCATCTGCTGGTGTCTCAAACCGATGGCAGTAGCAGAAGGGGAGCAAATACCTGTTATGAAAACAAAAAAATGATAATTAGTCTTGCCAGCCGATCTTCATTAATATTACTTATTTTATTTATTACAGCTGATCAGAAACTATTTGCTTGCAAGGATAGTTCAATGGAGTATGTTCGGCTCTAAAATCAATGCGAAAAGTAACAAAATAAATCGAGGCCAACACACAATGATAAACCACAGTTAGTCTACATGCGTGAGGAATGATATGATATATGATATGGCATTTGTAACGCGCCTATACTCAAGTGTTTCTAGGCATGACGAGGCAGGTGAGGAACAAGGGCAGACAGACAACGACCCTACTAGGCCAGGTGTCTTTCTGATCGCGCATGGGGAAGGGCTGTACATGGTTAGTTGAATACAAATTAAATAATAGGGCCAGCTGGTGGAAAGTGCAAGGTAAATGCCGTGAGAAGGGGCTGAAGGATACAGAGACAGTCCCGTAGTGCAGGTAGGCAGTGCAGGGAAAAGTGGCTGGGCCAAGGACCGAGATCAGTGAGACCTATGTGCCCACTACGAACACGTTTTACTTGCTTTTCCTAGCTCTTCATTTATTCATTTATTCATGCATCCATTAATTAATTCTTCATTCCGGTATAAAAGCGTGTAAAGATTTACTTACATTATATATGAGATTTCCATTGTGTCTCTTCGTAATGAAGTCTGTAAAACGGACCGTGCTCTTGACAACGATTTTTCGTATACTGAACTAAAATGAAACTCGGTCTAGTTTCTGAATTTTCAGCCTTATCGTCTCTTACATTATTGCGCACCCCCTTCAAATGTAGTTCTTTCGGCATGGTCCCTGTCTCAAGGTCAAATAGACCCTTATACTTCCAGTGCGACTTGTGGGCCTCATCTGGGCGCTGTCCTTCGCATTCTTTATTTGCAACATCACGTAGTATAGGCATCTGTAAGAACTTGAAGTTTAGAATCCGTGTATGTAGTGCGCCTCAATGTGCGAATGCGAACTGGCTTCTCTCCCAAATGCCACGGGCCGCTTGGCTGGCACGTTCTAAGTGCCCCAATTTTGTCCCCATTGTCTGCGAGCTTTGCAGCCCAAATTGAGACATTTAATTTTTGGCGGAAGGTCAGGGAAAGTACAAAGTACCACAGGAGTTGAGTTAAAAGTGAAATTTATTGTTTGTTTGTTTGTTTTATTATTTGCAATACGCAAACCTCCCCGCCGTTAACAGTGTGCATCATTTACATTTACATGAGATGAGACATGAGAAAAATATATACATACACATATGTGAGGTGAATAGAGAGAATTCAAAGATGACACCCAGCTTGTTCGCCACCCATGATGGTGAAGGTAGGGGTTAGGTTTACAGGTACACTGTACAATAACATTTATTTACAAAAAGAGAATTGTATTGCAATTATTTAAACCGGGATTTGTACTTCACAATCAGCTGTGCTTCGGGTGGGCATGGCACAGTCGCAATGTTCGGTGGCAATGGATCACTGCTCGGCACAGAAACGTCCAAAATTCCATATCTGTGCTTCTCTAACACAGCAACAATAAGGCCTTTCACAAAGTCGAACTGCATTTCATCATAGACTGGTTTGATCACCCATTGCTTACTTCATTTTGAAAACACCTTAGTGTAGCGAGGCATCCTTACTTTACCCATAGTCCTAAATTGTTCACGTCCGACATTGCTGTTATGGGCCAAGACCGCTAGTAGAGTGCGATGTTTCATGCCCCGAAAGCTAAAATGCGAGCGCTTTGGCCTGTACTTTAGGCACATATTGTGGAACACCTCCAAATCTCCTGTGTGACAGAATTCTGTCAGTCCTCTCAAATCTCTTGATAGAGTTTTGTCGAAAACAATCTTCTCAATGGCTTTGTGTGTCGGTGAAGATGGAATCAACCACTTCTTCTTCCGAGCCTCCTCTGGGGACAAAGGGCCATGTTCACATTGGTGGAAATGTTGATTTGCTGTCCAGCGGTGAACGTTGGTACAGTGGTGCATCAGTGACCGCCATTTTTCAAGTAGTATTTCCACTGACCCCTCACAAGTTTTTGAGCTCCACCAAAGATGGTTGGTGATAGAATGTGACCACTGCAAAATACTTTCAAAACCTTTTTTTTTCCCTGCAGCCAAGATTTTCTTATTGATTGATTTAGCAAGATGCTGTCAGAGCTTGCTTCTTCTTGGCGCAGAGGCAGCCCAAACGCAGCAAAAACACCTCCCTCCCAGTTAGGTCTTAGCACCTGGGAATTGACAGCACAGGCCACCTTGACCCTTCGGGGAAAGAGGGTTAGGGTCCGTTGGATGGATAGGTACGGGAAGTTAGGAACACCGGTAAAAGGAATAGGTAGAGGTAGTGGATGGGAAGAGGGGATAGCAGGGTCACATGCTCCTCGGCTCCAGTTCCAAGAATACTCCGCCCTTTCACACTCGCACCCTTCACTCACTCTTCTACTGTGTGTGTGTGTGTGTAATCACCCTGGGCTTTTGTACTGGAGCCCTCACCAGTAATTCTCAGACTTCACAAATAATACAGGTCACAAGTATTTGCCTTGCTAGAAATCGTACATTAACTCATGCACGACTTATTCTCTTCCCCACATTACTGCATGCGAGGATTTAACACTGCATTCACTGCATGCAGCTACAATTGCGATTCCCCCAGAAATAACCTAAATAAGCACTTAGCTTCGTTTTGCCAGAAGTCTGTGGCTTTTCCTGGCCCTTTTCGTGTTGGTTGGCCACGATCTTCTCTGGTTTTCTCCTGTCTCTGCAATAAGCAAGAATCGAGTCAATAAGGTGCGGAATGCATGTGCGACTGAGTTCTGGGCTAGAAGTTATCCGCGTGGCGGAACAGCCGCTCCGGATCCACGCGACTATAGTCTACACATAAGCGGGCATGGTTAGTTTTAGTCTCATACAGGGTTAATGATGTTATGGCATCTAGGGTTCCCTCCTAGTGAGTTCCCGCTTCCTGCCAAGCGCGGGCTGGCCGGAGTAGGAACCGCTCCTGTTACGTGGCCCCTCGAATGCTACGGGCTGTCAGCGATAGGTAAGTAACACACTTATCTTTGGTTTTGTACGCGGGGCCTGGGGTCTTGCAGGCGTTGGGCGGAAACGCCCCGCGTGAGCTTGCCTCCGGAGCTCTTCAGAAACACGTCCTTCCAGTTCGCCGGTCAGTATTGCGAGCGGCGTCACTCGGGCGCGGCTCGCGCATGCGCATTCGTGCGATCGGGGGCGTGGCGGTCTTCCCACGCGCAGGTTCGGCTGGAGGACGGCCTGCTGGGAAGTGTAGTTTCCGAGCTGTTCTCCATCCCTGGGCCACGGTCCTACAGAAGGGATGGAGAACACGCCTGGAATACCTGGTGGAATGCTTTCTGGCTCCTTTTCCACCCTTAGTGCACACCATGAGTGCATTTACCCCCACACCTGCTCCAGTCCTGACAGTACTCCCCCTCCCTCCCTCAGGCCCTGGTTTAAGGGGATGGTTCAGATGAAACCGCCGGAGGAGTCGAGGAGCATGGATGTTCTCTGCGGGTTCCCAGGACCTTTCCTCGGGGCCATACCCTACCCAGTCCACCAAATAATATAATTTCTTGTGCCTGATACTAGAGTCTAGAATACTTTTGACTTCAAATTCGGGATGACCCCCTACAAGAAGGGGTGGAGGTCTTTTAGTTCTTACCAAGGCAGGGGCTGGTTTCACCAAGGCAACATGGAACACAGGGTGTATCTTCATGTGTGGGGGCAGAGTTAACTTCACTGCAACTGGGCCTACTAGAGCTTCTACCGGGAATGGCCCTATGAAACGAGGCATGAACTTGCGTGATCCTTGCAGATGAAGATTCCGCGTAGACAGCCACACCTTATCCCCAACTTGATACGGGGGCCCAATTCGTCTTTTCTTGTCAGCCTGATGCTTGTAAGCCTGTTTGGCCGCAGTCAGATTGCGTTGAACTGATTGCCAGATGTCTTTTAGTTTTTTTTGCTTTTCTACTGCTGCTGGTACTTCAGGTATTCGGTCTTGAGGTACTGGTTGAAACCGGGGATGATAGCCATACAGGCTATAAAAGGGTGTTGTCTTGGTAGAGGAATGTATTGCATTATTGTAAGCGAGTTCTGCAAGCCAAATGACATCTGCCCAATTCTCTTCTTTTCCCTGGGTGAGGCATCTGAGGTATTGTTCCAGAGTCTGGTTCAGCCTCTCCGTTTGACCGTCGGTCTCTGGATGATAACTAGTGGATAAGCGTATATCAATTCCCACTGACTTGCAGAATGCCTGCCAGAATCTTGACGTGAACTGTGGTCCCCGATCAGAGATGATGTTATAAGGTAATCCATGTAGACGGATTACATGTTGTGCAAACAAGCTTGCTAGAGTACTGGCTGATGGGGTTCCTTTGCAGGGTATGAAATGCGCCATTTTGGTAAGGTAATCTACTATAACAAATATTGCTGTGAATCCTTGACTCTGGGGTAGTTCCACTATTAAATCCATTGACACGGTGTGCCATGGAGTAGGCGGCGTAGGTAAAGGTTGTAAGTGTCCAGCTGGTTTTTGATGGTCGGCTTTGTTTCTCAGGCACACTTCACATTCTGTTACGTACTGCCGAACATCTTTGCACACGGTTGGCCACCAAAAGTGACGTCTCACTAGTTCGATGGTTTTTGCGTTCCCTGGGTGGCCTACAAACGGGGAATCGTGACACCATTGAATTGCTTGTTGACGAAGCGGCGTTGTGGGTAAAAATAACGCTGTTTTATAAAATGGTAATCCATCCCTTACGGACTGGTCCTTGTCTTGCATCGCCCATCGAGCCAATTCCTGAGCTGACATTGCTATCCTAATGTTGTCAAACATGGTATCTACTGTTGAACTCCCTATGAAGCGGCCTGGGTCCACCATAGGCCTGGGTTCCTCTTTTCTTGATTCCAATGAGTCAAGACTTGGTTCTGGGTACCGTGAGAGTATATCTGCCTTCCGATTTTCTACTCCTGGACGATAGGTCACCACAAAGTCGTATTCTGAAAACTGCGTTGCCCACCTTAATTGCCTGGGATTGAGGGCCTTTGCCGATTTTAAAAATTGTAAATTACGATGGTCAGTGTAAATGGCCACCGTGTGCTGGGCCCCCAGAAGGTAGTGACGCCACTCATCAAATGCTGTCTTGATCGCTAACAACTCCTTGTCGGCTATTACGTAATTTTGCTCCGCTGGTAAAAGCATTCGGGAGTAATAAGCGACTGGATGTAGTTGTCCATTTGCGTCCCTTTGAGAAAGAATCGCCCCAACAGCATAACTGGAAGCATCGGTTTCGATAACATATGGTCTAGCTGGATCTGGATGCTGTAATACAGGGGCGGTGACAAACGCTCTCTTTAGAGCCTCAAAGCCTGCTTCGGCGTTTTTATCCCACAAAAACGGCACTCCTTTTCGTAGAAGCCTGGTAATGGGTTGCACTTTCTTTGCGAAGCCATTTATGAAACGACGGTAGAAGTTGGCAAAGCCAAGAACGGATTGGATGTCCTTGACCGATTTTGGAGATGGCCAATCCATGATGGTCTGCACCTTCTTCTTGTCCATGGTGACCCCTTGTGGTGACAGCACGAATCCAAGGAACTCGACTGTGGTCTGATGGAATTCACATTTCTCGAGCTTAGCATACAGATGGTGTTCGCGTAGCCTTTGCAGAACCACTCTGACGTGTTTTCGATGTTCTTCTAAGTTCTGAGAGTATATCAAGATGTCGTCGATATAAACTATTGCGAATACATCCAAATACCCACGTAACACTTCATCAAGGAAATGTTGGAATGCTGCCGGAGCATTGCACAGTCCGAACGGCATGACCTGGTACTCGTAGAGGCCGAACTTGGTCCGAAAGGCCGTTTTCCATTCGTCCCCTTGGCGTACTCTTACTAGATGATAGGCGCCCCTGAGGTCCAGCTTTGTATACACGGTGGATCCACGTACCTGGTCCAACAGCACCGGTATCAGGGGTAAGGGGTAACGGTTTTTAATGGTTATCTTATTGATGGCCCTATAGTCTATACACGTTCTCAGGTCTCCGGTCTTTTTGGGAACGAAGAATAGGGGAGAAGAAACAGGGGACGTTGAGTGTCTAATGAAACCATTTGCAAGATTGGATTCTATGTAGTCCTTCAGATACTTGTTTTCGGCTTCGGTGAGAGCGTATATTCGACTACAGGGTAGCACTGCTCCTGCTTCTAAATCAATCCGGCAGTCAAAAGGCCGGTGCGGAGGCAGAGTCTCGGCTGCCACCTTGCTAAAAACATCCCTGTACTCTTCGTACTCGGTTGGCAAGCCTGCGATCGCACTACTTCCCACGTAAAGTGCCAGGGGTTCTGGCGGGGTCTTCTGGCAGTGAACTTGGCAACAGCTAGATTCCAGCTGGACTGTCCCGGTACTCCAATCGATTATTGGGTTGTGAAGACGCAACCAGGTGAGCCCTAAAATGAAGCCAAACTGCGGAGCCGCGATTGCATCGAAACTGAGGATTTCCTGATGTGTGGTATTAACCTCCAAAAGCAAAGGTTCTGTCTGCTGCGTGACGGGTCCAGAAATCAGGGGCGAACCGTCCACAGTTTTCACCTCTTCTGGTACTGTCTTCATGGTTACCGGAAGACCCAATTTCCTAGCCATTTGGACATCTACAAAGTTTCCTGTGGCACCAGAATCCACCATCAAGGTTACAGAAACACATTTTCCTTGCCATTGTAAACTGCCTACTACCGTTACATGGGTAGTCTGATTCGTGTGTACATTTGCCAACATATATGGGGTGTTTTTAGCTTCGCTCGCTCCTGCCACCCTCACGGGCGAGCTATCGCGTTTCCCGACATCCCTCCCTTTGGTGGCTTGTTGGGACATTCCCGTACGAAGTGTCCTGCTTTACCGCAATAAAGACATAGCTTGTCCTTTCTCCTCTTCTCCTTCTCTTCCTTGGACAATGGTCCCCGTACGGAACCTATTTGCATGGGTTCATCGGCCCCCTTCTCCGATACCCTGGTGGTTTTATGCTGATCCAACCTCGTTACTGGTTTGTTCTCCCAGCGACGCCGATCCTGTCTCCGTTCACTTTGCCTTTGGTCTAGCCTAAGAACAAGATCTATCATGGTTGAGCAATCCCCAGGTTGGGGGTCCACTTGGGCTACCAAATCTTTGAGCTCCTCCCTGAGCCCCTGATAGAACAGGGCCATCCTCTTCTCCTGTGGCCAATCGGTTTCCATAGCCAGCAGATTAAAAACGGTAACGTAGGTGACCAAGTCTTTATTTCCCTGTTTCAGGGTTAGCAGTTCCCTATCCTTCAGCAAGGACGCAGCCCTACGGTTGAATATCTTGCCAAATTCCTCAAGGAATATGTCCCAACTGTAGAGCAAGGCATCATCCTTGTGGACTAACGGTGTGGCCCATGATGCGGCATCCCCGGAGAGGTAGGAAATTACAAATGCAGTACGGGCCTGGGCGGTCCGGAACACAGCAGGCTTAGTCAGAAAATGCAGTTGACATTGCATGATGAACTGATTAAAGTTTTGCGGATCACCATGGTATCGCTCCGGGGCTGCTAGAGGTAAGGATGGTTCTGTAGCTACCTGTACCTGGACTGGGACTGGCGGGGGTGCTCTGTGTAAGGGAGTGGCCTGGGCCTGATTTTGCACAGTCAACGTATGCACCTGCCCTGCCAAGATCTGATAATCCTGCCTGGTTGCCGCTAATTCTGACTTTAGTTCTTGGAGTAGGGTTACCACATCCGCCATGGTTGTGCTGCCTGGGCACCAGACCAATACTTGGGCTCGCAATTCTGTCAGAGCTTGCTTCTTCTTGGCGCAGAGGCAGCACAAACGCAGCAAAAACACCTCCCTCCCCGTTAGGTCTTAGCACCTGGGAATTGACAGCACAGTCCACCTTGACCCTTCGGGGAAAGAGGGTTAGGGTCCGTTGGATGGATAGGTACGGGAAGTTAGGAACACCGGTAAAAGGAATAGGTAGAGGTAGTGGATGGGAAGAGGGGATAGCAGGGTCACATGCTCCTCGGCTCCAGTTCCAAGAATACTCCGCCCTTTCACACTCGCACCCTTCACTCACTCTTCTACTGTGTGTGTGTGTGTGTAATCACCCTGGGCTTTTGTACTGGAGCCCTCACCAGTAATTCTGAGACTTCACAAATAATACAGGTCACAAGTATTTGCCTTGCTAGAAATCGTACATTAACTCATGCACGACTTATTCTCTTCCCCACATTACTGCATGCGAGGATTTAACACTGCATTCACTGCATGCAGCTACAATTGCGATTCCCCCAGAAATAACCTAAATAAGCACTTAGCTTCGTTTTGCCAGAAGTCTGTGGCTTTTCCTGGCCCTTTTCGTGTTGGTTGGCCACGATCTTCTCTGGTTTTCTCCTGTCTCTGCAATAAGCAAGAATCGAGTCAATAAGGTGCGGAATGCATGTGCGACTGAGTTCTGGGCTAGAAGTTATCCGCGTGGCGGAACAGCCGCTCTGGATCCACGCGACTATAGTCTACACATAAGCGGGCATGGTTAGTTTTAGTCTCATGCAGGGTTAATGATGTTATGGCATGTAGGGTTCCCTCCTAGTGAGTTCCCGCTTCCTGCCAAGCGCGGGCTGGCCGGAGTAGGAACCGCTCCTGTTACGTGGCCCCTCGAATGCTACGGGCTGTCAGCGATAGGTAAGTAACACACTTATCTTTGGTTTTGTACGCGGGCCTGGGGTCTTGCAGGCGTTGGGCGGAAACGCCCCGCGTGAGCTTGCCTCCGGAGCTCTTCAGAAACACGTCCTTCCAGTTCGCCGGTCAGTATTGCGAGCGGCGTCACTCGGGCGCGGCTCGCGCATGCGCATTCGTGCGATCGGGGGCGTGGCGGTCTTCCCACGCGCAGGTTCGGCTGGAGGACGGCCTGCTGGGAAGTGTAGTTTCCGGGCTGTTCTCCATCCCTGGGCCACGGTCCTACAGAAGGGATGGAGAACACGCTTGGAATACCTGGTGGAATGCTTTCTGGCTCCTTTTCCACCCTTAGTGCACACCATGAGTGCATTTACCCCCACACCTGCTCCAGTCCTGACAGATGCCATACGTCAAATTGATGTTTAATATGTGGGAACTGCTCTCTCATTGTCTTGGCAATTGAAACGTGTCTATCCGTGGCTATGAGGTCGATGTGCATTCCCCTTGATTGTAGATATTCCACTGATTTTATAAATCCTAGTTTCTCCATGGCCACTGACGATGTACATTGTGTTACCTGCACGACCACCGAACTCACAATTTTCTTACTATCCATGTCCTGAAAGTGGTAGGTGCAGTACTTGCAGAAAATCCAGGGCTGTCGCACTGTCCATCGCCGGCTAGCCTGAATCGTTTGCCTTCAAATGTACTTGCTAGAGACAATTGTTCAATTTTCCAAGCATCACTAATGGCCGGAAACAGATAATCACGTTGGTATATGTCCCACAAAATGAAACAAAGCCTCTAACGTTCTAAAACTGGAGCCACTAAAAAGTGATGCAGCTGCACACAGTAGATTGCCTGCTGGCAGTTTCCCCAGCTTCGGTTGTGCAGACCATGAGAACCTATGATTTAATCTACAGGCAGCATTTATGTTGACGTTATTGCCTTTTATTTGACCACTCACATTAATCAATGGCTTCCCACATACTTTCCCTCTAATGGAATGCACACATTTCAGCATATTTATAATTTCCATCAAACAACTGTCGAATACAATGTATTTGCTCTCTTTCATTAGACTGTCATCCTCCGTCAACGTTGTTTCGGCCTGTGACGTTGTGGAGATTTCAACACATTGGAAAGTAATATCGCTGATATCAAGTTCTGATGCGTCTATGGATGCTGCGGCTGGTTCATTCTCTGTAATTTCGACATCTATTACTTCAACATTGATGGGAGAACACAACAATGTCGACAGGTTTTTTGGTAGCAAATTTTTGGCGGGTGTAGATTGTGTGAATTGATCTGCAACTACTTCAGAGCTATCTTCAATACATTCAATAACATCTTGTGGTGGTGCGGTCGCACTGTAGCTATGGTCCAATGCAACTTTGCTGTAGTCTCCAAACAAAGTTAATTCATGATCTGGCCATTGGACATGAGCATCTCGAGCCTGAACACGCCTCGCCTCAATTAATAGTTCCTTCATAGTGTACACGGTCTGGCAAGCCACATCTCTCATTCGCTTCACTGTCTGTGTATGTATAGTTCTGACACCCACGGGTAACTGGAGGAGAGATTGGAAAAGGGATGTTCAGTTTAAACACAAGATGGAGTGTAGTAGAATTGACTGGAAAAAAAACATAAAATAGTCCCCAGCACAAACATTTTTTTAAAGTTATGAACTGTTTGTAACTAACCTTTTTTTGTTTTTTTTTCTTTGCAACTTTTTTGACTCGACCTTCAACATCTGCACGCTGTAGCTCCGATTTGTTTCTGCATGTCCTCCCTTCCTCTTGCGCTGCAACGACTATATTTTCTGTGTCCGCATAGACAGCACGGAATGAGGCTCCATCGTCTGCCTGAAACATAGTACTTTCATTACTATGTATCAAAATATTGTTAGCATAAAAAACACGTGAGGACGAACACACAGGTACATCTCAATAGCCAAACACGATTTAAACATTGTGTGCAACAATCAAACGACAAGTATTCGACCAGTGATGATCTATTTCGATGGAACTGTCAGTCTCCATACCCCTGGCTCTGCATGGACCGCCATGAATGGTTGTATTGGAGAGGAGGCATCCGCATCTCCCTGAAACACAGTACTTGCATTAGTATGCTTTTCAATATTGGAAACACAACACACACTCGGGGTCGACGGCACAGGTACATATAAAGAGATAACCACAAATGATGCATTGTCCAAAAGAATCAAGGAAAATCCAAATATGATCACATTTCATCGACTTATTTCTCCTATTCCTTTACATCTGCATCATCTAAATGAGATGTTGTGATTGTGGTGGAAGCTCCGTCGTCTCCCTGAAACACAGTACTTGGATTAGTATGGTTTTCAATATTGGAAACATAACACACACTTGGGGTTGAACGCACAGGTACATATAAAGAGATAACCGCAAATGATGCATTGTCCAAAAGAATCAAGGAAAATCTTAATATGATCACATTTCATCAACTTATTTCTCTGATTTATTTACATCTGCATCATCTAAATTGAATGTTGTGATTGTAGTGGAAGCTTCGTCGTCTCCCTGAAACACAGCACTTGCGTTAATAGGGAAGAAAGTATAGCAAATGGAATCACGTTATATGATCACGCATGATGGAGCTGTCATTATCCATACCTCGTGCTGTTGAAGAATATCTATGGATGTTGCAAATGTAGTGCGCACTTCCGAAAGCTGTTGCGCCGATTCGTATACGCAAGATCCCGCTTCCACTTCCCCTGGAATTACTTGAATGTCAGACTCTGCATCAAGTGCAAGGGTTGACGCTCCATCAACTGCCTGAAACATAGTACTTGTATTAGTGAAGATTACAATAGTGAAAACATAACACACACCTGGGGTCGACAGCACAGGTACATATCAACGGCTAACCATGAATTAAACATTGTGTATAACAATCAAACAACAAGAATTCCAGCTCTGATGATGACGCTCGATGGAGCTGTCAGTATCCATACCTCCTGCTGGTGAAGAACATCTAGAAATGTTGTAGATGTGGCGGACGCTTCAGCATCTCCCTGAAAGACAGCACTTGCATTAGTATGGATAACACTAATTATAACTGAAAACAAACACCAGTGGACGATAACTAAGGTGTATATCAATTGGAAAGCACTAACCAAACATTTGGTAAAATAATTACACGATAAAATAAAACTATTACTTGACATGCATAAAACAAGTCTGTAGCAGATTAGCCTAGTAAGATTACCTGATACGCGCTAGAAGTGGTTGATAACTGCGAACACGTCAAGGATGTAGAATGTTCTTGCTTCAGATTCAAGGGATAGTCAAGAAGTTGTAAAGGTAAATTAATGATTGATAATGAAATGCCAATATTAAAAATAGCCATGTAAGGCGACAGAATACTTGAAAAATGCTCAATACAGCACAGTTCCCTGTTCCCATATATATACATTGCGTTTGTGGGTTATGAAATCGAAAAAGAATATATTGGTAAATGTCATTATTCAAAAAACTATACACTCATATCAATTTCGAAATTATTACAAGGGATAGAACACCTACAATATCAATTAATCCGTTCGGATACCTACACACTACCACAAGGCCTAAAGCTAAATCCGGACACTTGACTCACCGGTGGCGGAATGTGGACGAATAGAGTGGGAATAGCGTTTTCGAGCAATTTCCGTGTCGTTCGCCGTTTATTCTTCTTTGTTACCCAAGATGTTGTGTACATGTCCAAGGAAAAGTGCCGGCTGCAGATGCGGTATCGATCACCCCTCTTGTCCTGTAAGACTTGTTGGACTCTACTTTCCAGCTCATCCAGTGGATATCCGCAATGTCTGACCCATTTTCTTATTCGATCAACAGTTTTCAGGAATAGATGCATTTTAGTGCCTTCAGATTTCGCATGGGTCTTCGAAGGACAACCGCTAATCGAACAGGCAGGCATTGTTGATAAATCTGAAAAGTAAATATCGACATTATTATACAATCTTCCAGAATAAAGATTTGATACAAAAGTAAATGAATCATACAATGATCAATGCAAGGTTTGTTTTGGTCGCAGGAACTATACCAGTTCATTATGTGCGGCTTAGTATTTGCATAAATTGCAGAAATGTATAAATGATGTGACTAAAAACTGAACATGTGACTCATCCCTTGGATGTTCTGTATTGCACGAGAAGGAAACATGCTTACATTATAGACTGGACCCCCGAAGGGTGCAATTCGATGACAATAGACACAGATGAAAATAAATAGATCTATTGATAGCATAGCAATGGAAACTCAAGTCAATAGCAATGAGACCAATGAACCTAGCACTATTGTGTACTAAACTCGCAAATAGATAGAAATTTAAAAATCTGCGAAATATGACTAGGATACATGGCCTTACCTTGACCAACAAACAGTTGGATTCAGCAAGCAGAGCAGTATGTTGCAGGAGAATAGGTGGGTGGCCACAGGTAGAACACTGATTGGTTTGCTCTAAGTGGTCACAGAAGTTCACCAATAGCACGACGACGAGCAGATTAGCGTAGATCTCAGTGGTTGCCAGGTAACACGTTCAGGAGTTGACTTGAAAAGCACAAAGATGTTCTCATGAGACATATCAAGTGGTTTATAAAGTATTAGAAACAGGGGTGTGTTTGTGAATGAATGACGTATGTATGTCGTGGTCTTAGGGGGGCGACCTGCTTCAAGGGGAGGCCTGGCTGGAGACACCGGGTCTGAGGAGGCCATGTGACCGATGGCCCCTTGGCGTGGGATACCTTTTGAAGTCTACATGTAGTTTGGCACCTTGGCCTTTTGCGCCCCTGACAGCCCCCCATGCCAGCGCGCATCCACTGGCGCGAACCGCCTTTGATAGAGGGGGGTGGGCCTGGGGCGTGCAGATAAGGCACAGGAAGACTGCTGAATGGAGACACACTTATGTGGATTGCAGGTGGGCAGCCTGCTTCAAGGGGAGGCCTGGCTGGAGACACGGGGTCTGAGGAGGCCATGTGATCGATGGCCCCTTGGCGTGGGATACATTTTGAAGTGTACATGTACTTTGGCACCTTGGCCTTTCGAGCCCCTGACAGCCCCCCATGCCAGCGCGCATCCACCGGCGCGAACCACCTTTGATAGAGGGTGGGTGGGATGGATGGGCCTGGGGCGTACAGATAAGGCACAGGAAGACTGCTGAATGGAGACACACTTATGTGGATTGCAGGGGGGCGGCCTGCTTCAAGGGGAGGTGTGGCTGGAGACACGGGGTCTGAGGAGGCCATATGACCAATGGCCCCTTGGCGTGGGATACCTTTTGAAGTGTACATGTTGTTTGGCACCTTGGCCTTTCGCTCCCCCGACAGCCCCCCATGCCAGCGCGCATCCACTGGCGCGAACCGCCTTTGATAGAGGGGGGTGGGATGGATGGGCCTGGGGCGTGCGGATAAGGCACAGGAAGACTGCTGAATGGAGACACACTTATGTGGATTGCAGGGGGGCGGCCTGCTTCAAGGGGAGGCCTGGCTGGAGACACGGGGTCTGAGGAGGCCATGTGACCGATGGCCCCTTGGCGTGGGATACCTTTTGAAGTGTACATGTACTTTGGCACCTTGGCCTTTCGCGCCCCTGACAGCCCCCCATGCCAGCGCTCATCCACTGGCGCGAACCGCCTTTATATCAATATATAGTATATCGTCTTTAAATCAATGATAGTATATTGTTGCTTATCAATAACAAATGCCACATACCAGAGATTCTTGTGAGCACAGACCCACACTTCAACCGGTGTATTATAGTGGTCAAGACCCTAAGGCCTGTATAATCCAATGGTAATTGTTAGTATAGATATATGTGTGACTTTTATAGAGACATAACCCACTGAAAGACTTTGAACAATTGTTATTTAGTGCATGCATTATCGAGAATATGTTATGTTAGCTTAGATAGATAGTGACCACCCTGCTTCACAGCGACCAGACCTTCACCCATTCGGAGCACAGATGTCTGACGTCCATCCTTGAATGGAGACACACTTGATTCATTTAAAAAATCGAAACAACCGTTGTTAAAATATATGTGGTGTTTTATTTTATATCTTATTTTCATGACACAAAAATACAAGACTTTAAAGATTATACAGGTCAGGTTGCAGCACAGCGAGAGAAAATCCCCTGTACTGACCGCTGTCACTCGGGAACGTTTCTCTAATGGCACGAACAGCACAGGCGGGTATCACTCTTCGAACGCGGTGTCCAAGCCTCCCGTGGAGCCACCATGTAAAGGAACGATAGGCCACCAGCCTGTACCACCTGTGAAAAGGAATGAAACAAACGGTTTTTAAATTACCAAGATAAGTTTAATAAGCATTTGTTGTCAATGACAATTCTTGTAACTAATGGCATTCTGCACGGACAAATGCTATCTAGACATTGCACACTATTGAACGACTTACATGCGTTACAATGATATGTAGATGTAATTTTGGATATAGTAGAAGAACATGAAATAGGAGTGGCATGACAAGCAGAGTATTCTTACTCGTTACTCGGATTACGAGGATGAACAGTTGCGCGAAGTTCGTGCATAAGCACCATCATTATTCTCAACACGGCCCGTGTGAGGTAGGCTGCCCTGAAGTCTGGCAGCTCAGTGATGCATTGCGGTCGTGGCTCGCCTTCCGAAATGTAGGCCAGGCATCCCGAGTTTTCTCGGCAGCAGCAGTTCTCGTCCTCAATTGGCATTAGCTCGCACCGATTGCATGTGCACCAGGTGGAGACGCCGTCCATTCGACTGGGCCCAGTCTCTTCATCTGTTGATTCGCCCTGCCAACTGCCGTCCGAATCCCCATCGTTTTCGCGTGCTTCCCTTTCCAGTAGTTCCTCCTCGGTATATTCGGTATATTCGGGCTCGTACATGTAGGGCATTATTGTAGCCATTGTGTGTTAAACAAACTAAAATAATTTATAGCGGTGGTACTGGTATCTGTTCACACGGGCTACAAGCGGCGAAGGTAGCTGACCAGAGCACTGAAACGAGTCACAGAAATACTCAAAGTAACACAGTGAGAGGAATGGAATCGAAAATCTGCTGCTGTGGGTTGTGAAATGGTCTGTTTATACTTATTGAGGAAAGAGGCGTCCTGCCATTTCCATGGCGACACGTCATTAGCTGAAGCGCAGCGAATGTTGACACAAGACGTGCTTTGGCATTGGGAAATGGGCGGTACGAGTCTGCTGATGACAGGCTCAGGGGCGGGGGATTTGATTTAGTGCCGCAAAAGCAGGTCAGCCAGGGCGATGGGGGAAAAGATAGGATTATCAGAAAATGGCGGCTCCCTGGTGCTTGTTTTCGCGTGTGTTTAGGTAAGGTCCATAGGAAAGTTTTCTAAAATCGAGCCACTTAGGCTTAAAAAAACATGGCCGACCCATAGGGACAATAAAAATG
Organism: Ambystoma mexicanum; assembly: GCF_040938575.1. Taxonomy (NCBI): domain Eukaryota; kingdom Metazoa; phylum Chordata; class Amphibia; order Caudata; family Ambystomatidae; genus Ambystoma; species Ambystoma mexicanum. The sequence goes on from NC_090929.1 coordinate 1,550,773,452, forward strand.
TTTACTAGACCATGCCTTTAATCTTATATTTGGCAAAGGCATCCATTTTGCTTCTACTTTTATTATTATTATTATTGTTTTATTTGTTTATGGTTTGCAAAGCAAACCTTTACAAAAAGTCAAAATACTAAATGTCAAATCAGATAACATATCATACATCGTTAAAAACAAATTAATTACAACATTTCCATTACAGACATTCGAAATGAAGAGAAGTGAATATTGAATAAGATGACTTGTGCTTCTACTGTCTTCTGTCCTGTGTTTATGTTTCGCTCTGAAAAAAATGATGAAATGTTGATAGCTAGAGCAACCTCTCCTACCGCACAGTAGACTTTAGGTCTCCATGTCCTTCTGTCCTCGCTGCTTCTTGATCATCCTCATACATTCTGGGAACTTCTTTCAGTAGCTCCATTAAAAAGCCTTCTACAAGCACACCATGTCCACTAATTCCAAGGCTTCCTTATTTTCAATATGACAGCCAGTTGGTTTGGGAATGTTTGCTAAGTGTTATCTTGTCTAGTAGAAGCCCATTGTGCTAATTTGAGCAGAACAAGTGCTATTGGTGGATAGTTCTGAATAGATCTTCCATTTCAAAGACCTAATATTGCTGTGCCTTTTTCTTCTGTACTGCTTCGGTCAAGACATTTGATTGCTTTTGCCTATAATCTTACCTTACTTTAACTATTTGTTTATCTGTTTGACTTTGTTCCCTTACACATGGTGTGTTTCAACGTTTCCCTGGGTTTAGATGGTCCTGCCTGTGCTCTAAATGTTGTTGCCACCCTTCCAAGTTTCCACCTCCCGTTTTAACTCCCTGTTGTAACTCAGTTACTGTGCTCCCAGGTCGTCCTCTATGCTGTACACATGTTGCTTATCTATGCCTTTGCAGCGATGCATTCCATGATTTCTCATGCCATATCCACCCACATTACATATTTGTGCTTTTTCTAAATATGTTACTTTCCTCGAAGGCCATTAGTCAGCACCAATGGTGCTAATGGTAATGACGGTAGTGGGGTCCATCATACAAGCATAGTATTTGTCTGCTGTCCTTTATACCATTACTCATGACAGCATGCTGTTAGAAACTGGTATGGCCTGGGGCTGCAGCTACTCTCACCTAAATATTTAATTTACCTGCTTGTGTCTTCCATGGACTCATTCCACAGTCCATGCTCCATTACTCTACGATGCTACTCCACCTATTATTTTCAGGAGACAGGTGTTTATGTTTAAGTGCATGGCCAGACTTGACACCTATGTTCCACTGATTATTAGACGCTTATGGCCTAGAATGTTTGGTGTGCTGATAAGTGACTTTGGGCAATTTTTAGCACGCAAAACTCCTTTCGCCGATTCATGGATCGGACTTTGGTGATTTTTGGTGACTTTGCTTGGGTCTGTCACGTCTTTACGTGCAGTCCAACGCTTTGCACGACACACCACGCAAAGTGTGGGGCAGGCATGAGCAAAGAAACAAATAGGGGCGGGTCCATACATATTCCCCATTCTCCCCTCAAAATGAGGAAGAATGAGGAATAACCTGGGGTGTTTAGAGAAGCGCCATGCAAAGAAATCCCACACCAAGCGCAAACCTATCCGAATTCATGGATTACAACGTGCAACCTCATGTTGGAAAAAGCTTCACGCAAACCTTGTGATCTTACTGACACATGATAGGAGACACCAAGTACAATGTGCAAAGGAAGCAATGAGCAAAGGAAATGTATATGAAGCATGCAATGCACACCATTCAAATGTTGCTCAACCAGGACAAATGTAGGTATACTGAGAGCAATCGTACATGTCCATAAAAGGAGTAGGAAGAGGATTGCGAGGGACATGATTTTCCTACCACGTACTGCGCTCTTTGGGATCCCAGATGACTCGATATTTGCAAGGTACAGGTTCCCACCCCATGTAATCATAGACCTGGTCAGGGAGTGGGAGGAAGAGCTTGCATCACCCACCATCTGCTCCCATGCCCTCACACCATTGGAGAAGGTGCTGACAGCCCTACATTTCCTAGCCACAGGCTCATTTCAGTGCACCACTGCCATTGCTGGTGGCATATTGCAGGCCACACAATTCCGGCGTCTACGCCAGGTATTAGGCTGAATCACATCACATGTGTTGGTGTAGGCACATATGCATGCCACGTACACTGCAGGCATAGCAGATAGTGTGGCAGGTGTTTTCTGCCATAGCACACTTCCCTCATGCCATTGATTGAATGCATGTCGCACTACAACCCCCACGGTTGAGTGTGCACATTTACCTGGAAGAATTGGCATTCAATCAACGTGTAATTCATCTGTGACACAAACGGATTCCATATGCATGTCAATGAAATTTCCCTGGAAGCACATATGACATCTTCATTTACCGCCAGTCACCACTGTACTGGCCCTGACATCAGGAGACTTTGGCAACACCAGGCTGATCAGTGAGTATCAACTGTCACGCACATGCAAGCAGTTACGTGGCACACTGACTAACAGGCAATGGGCCTCGTTACGAGTTTGGAGGTAGCCATGCCCTTGTTAAGGGCATGGCCACCCCCAACCTCGGGTTCGGGTCCCGCAAAAGGGGTTTTACGGGGCCATTTCGACCTCGGCGGGCCAGGTAATTTCCTTTCGCGGGACCCAGAGCCGGTACGTCACCATTCCCATTTGAGCCCCCATAGGGCTCAATGTGAATGGGGAGGATTGTAGCAGCGGTACCGTTCATAATGGTACCATTACTACCATCCTGGTCTGACCATGCGTGCAGAGTGGCCCCCGCGAGCAGAACTCATAATGTGGCGGCATGGCAACAATGGCGCCGGATGCACTACTGGCGCCGTTGTTGCCTTGCGCCACCGTCGTAATGAGGCCCATTGACAATCAATGCAAACAACAACCATTTACACATTTGCCGGGGACTGTGCCTACCCACTCTCAACATTACTGCTCACACCATTCAGGAATCCAGCCACACCATCCATGGTAAAGTACAACAAAACACACCTAGCCACTAGGAGCATAGTGGAGCCAACATTCAGGGTGCTGAACTCAGATTTCCGCTGCTTTGACCACTCTGGCGGTGTATTGCTATATGCCCCACCAGCAGTGTGCAAAATCATTGTGGCAGCTTGTGACCTGACCTGCACCATGTTGCCACACGGCATGGCATATCAGTAGAGATGCATTATGGGCATCGCCGTCAGCAATAGGTACCACCCATGCTCTTGGTCAGCCAAAGGGCACAGGGACAGGCTGCGTGCAATCAGCTTGTGCACACCTACTTCACAAGTTTACCAGCGCCTGTGGAGCACACACAGTGAAGCCACATCCCCAAATCCATGCAATGATGAATCAGGGCCAATCCACCATTCCCATAACAACACCATGAGAATGTGTGTGTGCATGAGAGGCATACTGAGTGTGTCCACAGCCATCAAATCAATTGCACCAATCACTAACACAGTCATAGCAAGTGGAAACAACAGTATACATGTCACTCACACCAAAGACACAGCACAATCAACAACATACCCTACCACTTTCACATGGCCCAACAACTATTGTGCACTCAGACACCCAACAACACACAGGAGAACAGAAGTAGGAAGGCACAGCACACAATGTAGGCAATAACTAATACTTGTGAGGACTGCCCCGGCCACCCTATGTGTGTCTCACAAAAATATACAGGTGTAGTGGCCACCCCATTCTCTGACAAAAATGATGCTCACAATACCAATACACATCTACATCCAAATAGTCATACAGACTGAGAACATTGCAAGCTCATCTCAAGAAAGATGCACATCTCACCTCACATCTTTCCCCTTTTGAGCCTGCTCCAGCTGTACCCAGTAATGCATTCATGGTCCCCTCCATAGGTGTCCAAACCAGCCTACACTGCCGAGGTGTTGGGTGCAGGCACCCCACAGCACTGTTATCTTGAATAGTAGCAACCACCTCCCCTAGCAGAATGCCTGAGTAGAGAAAAGTAACACATGGTCAGAGCAGGTAACACATCCATACCACCAGTGACACCACACCCTGTGCCCACCTGAGTGCCATGCAACAACTGCAAGAAATGACTCACCAGACTCTCATCATCATGTCTCCTGAGCATCCATTCAGTGAGTCCTACTCTCCTCAGGCCAATACAATGTAAACCACCCCACACAGTGATACTATCCCTCCCTCCAATGACACTGCACCCTGTACCCCATCAGTGCCATGCAACAACTGAAAGCAATGACTCATCCGTCTTCCATCACCATGTCTTCCCTGCACCCATGCAGAAGGAGCTGCTCATCTCAGGCCAACACAATTAAAAGAAAACACACAGTGACACCATTCCCACTCCGAACACATTCACTGCCTGCCCACCTGAATGCCATGCTGAGAAGGACCATGTTCCACTTACATCTTGTTCTGGTCAGGGGTTTTAGTGATCCTTCAGATCCAGCTGTAGTCAGAATGACACAGAAAGAACTCCAGAAATAGAGATCACTGAGAGGTTATAAACCCAGGATCTCCTTGGAACCCCTCCCAATGCCACGATTTGGCTTCCCCTTATTAACGTGGCATCAGGGTAGTATAAAGAACACTGGCAGGGGAGCCAATGATGGAATGCTCAAGATGACGGAAGGCGACCTTCTCATCAATTGCAGTGAAGACACTATCTGTCAAAAGGCAGCTGGACAAACAGCCAGCAGTCGTAGAGAAAGGCAGGGACCAGGGCACCAGGCAGAAAATAGACAAGCAGACAAGAGAAAGGAAGGAGAAATTGAGGTCAAGAAGACTTTCACACAAAAGGGAAGGGAGCAGGGAACAGGCGACAGGAAGGAAAGGCAGAGCTCAGAGGGACTGGACTGAATGGGGACCAATGAGCTAAGAACTGAAGGGAGAGTTGAGATGCACAGAGCAGCTGTCAACAGATGTCTAAATAGCTGTGGTGGTACTGTGCATGGTACGCATTGCCATGGCAAATAACAACACCAGGCCTATGGCATGTGCATGGTGTCTGGTGGCAGGACCTCCACCATGTTGCGGTTGGACACACATGGCAGCCCCCACATTGCCTGCAATGCTGTGCTGGGTGTGGAGTTGTCTGGGCAGTGCATCCCGAGACAGTACAGAAGCATCAGGAGTAGACTGCCAGCATGGGTAGACACGCCATGAAAAGGTTGGTGAACAGGCTGCCATGCGGCAGGCATGACACATGCAAAAATTACAAACGATGACTCACCAGCCTCCCATCCACATGAGTACCCGCACCCATGCAGCTGGACCCGTTCACCTCAGGTCTATGCAATGAGAAACCCCCCCACACAGTGACAGCCTCTATGCCACCAATGACACTTCAATGTGTGCCCCCCTGAGTGCCATGCAAAAACTGCAAGCAATGACTATCACCACGTGTCCCCACACCCATGCAGCCGGGCCTGCTCACCTCAGGCCAACATAATTAAAAACACCCCATACAGTGACAGTCTCCCTGCCAGCAATGACACTGGACCCATGCCCCTTGAGTGCCTTGAGCTTACCTACAAAAAGTACACACCTACCTTGGATCCACACCAGAGAGAGAGCACCAATGAATCCAACCAAATCCCAACTCATTGACAGAGTAATCATTGGCAGTGAAGCAAACACATTTCCAGTACAGCACGTTATGCACTCTGGACACAGGGGGTAGTCTGCCTGGGATGGGGGCACAAGTTGGGTCATTGATTGCTGGTATCCAGGTTGTGCATACCCACCATCAGGTGGCAGCTGTATCGTTGGTTCACCCTTGGAAAGGAACACCAAGTGAGGAGGTGAAGGTCTAGGGCTGGACATACAAGTGTGGGAGCTGATTCGAAGGATGAAAGAGGGCAAGAGGGAGAGAGAAGTCAGAGTGATGCATGTTCAGCTGTGGAACAGAGAGAGATAGAAGGACAGGAAAAGAAGGCAGCAGGGGCAGGGAGCCTGGAAGGCACATTGATGGAAAAATAGCACAGGTTGGGATTGAAGAATCATAATAGGGGTTGATGGCAAAGAGCACAGTGCAAAACAAATGCCACCTGCAAAAGGGGACTCTTCAACTTCATCTCACAAAAAACAACATATAAAACACACGGTGGAATGTAAATCAGAAAGAGGCCCAATGTCGCAAAATCCATGCAAATAAGTCTGTTCCACCCCCACTCCAGACTCTGTACCAACCACCACTCTCCCCTGTTGGGCACCAAAGTTCATGGATAGGTCATCACTCCCAGCTGTCTCCTCCCCCTCTAACAGATCACACTCTCTGGACCAGCCATTCCCAGGAAGGGGGTGGGGATCATAGGGTGTACTGCAAATACTTTCAGGGGCTACAGATGAACAGACACTGTGGGGAGGGAATACAGTGCAGTCACTCACACTCCTGGATTAGAACAAGTTATGGAAAAAAAGTCATGCAATACATTCAAGAGGAGAGAAGATACAGAGAAACAACAATAAACAACAAGTGACTTGTATGGGGAACTCAGGCAAAGGCTGTCAGGGGTCCATATGTGCAAACCAGTACAAACCTAGATGGCACAAGTGTGCTAAACTCGTCCTGTGGAGTGCATGGAGACATACAGCCAGATCTTAATTTCCAGAGGCAAGGTCATGATAGGGAGCAGCCAAGGTCTTGGTGATCTGTGCATGGATGAGTGTAAGACTTGTAGTTGTAGCAGGGCAGGCCATGTGAGCATATAATGTTATAGGGTGGGCTCTGGCACAGGTTGAAGAGTCGTTTGGACAGGGAGTACACCTGCAGGACCCCGTAGGAGAGACATGGGGGAGAGGAGAAGGGGGTAGGAAGAAGACTTGAGATCAGTCAGCGAGTGAAGAGGTGAACAATCAGAATGCAGAGTCTAGATGTCCAGATATTGGAGTCTGAGGATGAGGATATTGTCATAGAATGTGTCAAAGATTGCCAATGGCTCAATGGGATGAGTGCCACACAGTCTCCTGAGTCTGCTGTCCTTTATGGAAGTGCAACCAGAAAAAAATGAACATGCATGGATGTTTGGGGGGGCATACACACACAAACATGTGGCCATACTCACATCTGCATTGACAGTGACCATTCCAAAATCACATGACCCTTGAAAACCCTACATGTGCTACTGCATGCAAATAATGTAGTGCACACTTAGCCAGCCATTGACATGATTGACAGTGCGCAACGTTACCTTCCGGCAGAGCTGTCCCAATGAGATTCCCTCATCACCTCCACCTAACACTTTGCCTCCACATTTTTGAATGGAGGGCCAGTGCTCAGAAGAGGGCATGGGGACTAGGAAGGTAAAGGGTGCTGGGGCGAATCATGCATCATGCAGACTGTACATAAGTAACACACTGTTTTGACTGATCCTGTTGCAATCAAGTGAACCATGGCAGTTGATACCCATGCACGTGCTGCATGTCCAGTCCTTCACTCCTAAAGAACATGAGACAGCAACACCACATCTCTCAAGGTACAAAAGGAAAAAACAAAACATGTCCATCCCGGACAAGGGTTGAAAAACGAAAATGCATCCATCCCGGACAAGGGGTACAAATAATGAGTTCAATGTGTCCATCCCAAAAAGGGGTGTGTAAAAAAAGAACAATCAGAATAACCAGGTTCAAATAAAAAAGAAATACATCAATCTTAGACTGGGTGAAAAAATGTCCACCCTGGAGGTGGGAAGGGGATGGTTTGTGTCCACACGAGTGGATAGAAAGAAGCCAACATCAAATGAAAAATAAAAAATCCATGTGCTCATGAACATCAGGGCAGAGGTGTTTGAGGTGGCATGGGTGGACTGGGACTGCGATCCAGCAGTGGATCCTCAGGTGGTGGTGAGGGTGGCGGTGTATCCTGCCCAAGCAAGGCCAAAGCCTAGTCTTCATTGACAAGGTTCACCCATGATACAGATGTATGTACCAGCATCCCAATGGCTGAGGGATAAGATAAACTTGCTCCCGAGTGGCCACACAGTCGGTATGTGCACTCACTCGTGACGCATACATTTGCTGGGATAGCATCTTCCTCAAGGCATCCATCCCCTCATGGAGCTGGGACCTTGTAGCTAAATGTTCCTCATGCAGTGAAGCCCTCAAGTGCTCTGTCTCATGGTGATTGGAGTCTCTAGATGCCAACATCTCCTGCTTCAGGGCTTCTCTATGTGCCACCGCATCTGCATGCAGGGAGTCCTGCAGAGAATTCAGATCAGCCGATCCGCCCTTGATGTTGGCCCGCCACACCCAGTATGTGGGAAAGCCTTGAGGACCGCATCTCAGCATGCAGTTTTTTTTCCAGGCTGGAAAATATCTGCTGCGGATGCAACTTCCTGGGGATCAGACCTCAAGGCACACAAGGGTGGGCACATACTCATGTATCCAATAAAAGAGTGCAGATTGAGAACACAGCCACTGAGATGCTCTAGATACATACACCCTGTGGCATGCACCCCTACCCCCATTGTCCCGCTCATGCCCTTAGTTTAGACAGAGTCATACAACTATGGACTACTTATGACTGATGGCTCATGTAAAAAGCGTTTGCTTTCAAAATGCAGGGATAAGTACTGAACATGGGGCATTGTAATTTCAAGGGCCTTCACAATGCATCATTTAGCTGACCAAATCTACAGATTCTTGCAAGATAAATGACAGTCATTAATTTATCTATGTATTTCTTATGTGCCAGCCCGCAGGCATTAGTGTGCACAAAAACACCATAAACACATCACAACTGAACATAGGCAACAAAAATCCTTTCAATTAAATAAGATGGTTTTAAGATGAGCAAGTTGTCTTCCATTTGTAATTCAACTAGAAGTTTATTCCAGGCTGTTACTGCCGCAACAGGAAAGTAGCAACCGCCCTCTCTCACACACTTGATTTTGGGGCAAGTTAAAATACATAGCATTATGTGTGGATCTTGCCGAGGTATATTGAACAAAGCCCTCTTTACGATAGGATGGGGTAGACCCATCAAGGAATTTATGGATCAGGGTGTTCATTTTAAAACAAATTCTAGCTACAACAGGCAACTAAGGATGTTCTTTCCTATGAAAGGAGATATGTTGTATTTTTGGCAACTCCTAATAATGTGGACTGCATCATTCTGTATGATTTGAAGTTTATCAATGCAGTTTTTATTGGCGCCCTCATGATCTAGTCTCAGCATAATGGTACATAAGGTTTGAGGACTCAAAAATAACCCCAAGGGTTCACTTTGTCCAGAACCTGCTCTATAAGAAAACTTGCGTACTGATAGTCTAGTTTGGTCCTTTCTTGTGGAGAGCGAAATATATGAAGCTCTGTTTTTTTAGCTGTTAAGGCGTAGCCAGTTTGCAGACATCTGGACTTGTATAGTCTTATAAATGCTAAAGATCTTGTTCACATCGCTAGTTTAACTGCCACTCAGTTCAATCAGTAGCTAGGGGTTGACAGCGTATTTTGTAAACTGGAATCAAAGCTCTCTAGCAGATCACACAAAGGTTGAATGAAGGCATTGAAAAGTGCCAGTGAAAGGCATGTGCCTGGGTAATGCAGGTAATTAGTGCCCTATCTGATGCAGCACTGCCCCATACATTTTTGACTTTCTGCTAGCCAGAAAGGAACTCGTCCAATCAATGGCTTCTCTGGAAACAGCCTCATGTATCAGAGAGAATTTTCTATAGCTTTTCATGTTCCGGAAGATGGAAGGCTGTTGATAGGTTGCCTTTATTATTTATTTATTGTTATTTATCTGTTTCTCCTCTGCTTCGCACTTTCCACCTCTACCCCCTTCCATGCACTTTTCCCCTCCCCCCTCTCCCATGCACTTGCGTGTTCTCAATGTCACTGGGCCTAGTAAGATCGCTGTTTTGTTCTCCCGTGTTCCCCTCCCTTGCTTTGTCGCGCTCTGAAACACTTGTGTACCAGCGCAATAGAAATAAAATATCAATCAATCAATCAAAAATAGGTCAAGTCACATCAGCATCCCCATCTTACTCCTGTCAACAATACTCAAAAATTTGGGTCTGAAGATCCACTAATGCACTTTCGGTACCGTAATTGGATCAAAAGTTGATTGCCTTGAATTCAACATGTTAGAATCATTCAAATGTCCCTGAAATTGCACTGTGTCGATTTTATCCACAATTTTCAATAAAAATGGAACATTAGTTATGGGACTCAGGTTACTAAACACTTCTGGATATTGGCCAGGTTTTTCAAGTAGCGGGGTAACTGCAATCGTTTTAACAATGTCTGGAACGGTATTGTGGCTAAAAGTCACATTAGTAAAACGTGATCGAAATAGAGCAAAACATTCTCCAATTCAAGTACAGATATAGAATTAAACTTAAAAACCGGTTGGGATGTACTCCCGAAGGGCTCTTGCACATTAGCTTGAGTATCAACAACCATGCTGCTAGCAGTCTTACTGTGGGCTACTTTAACTTTAGTGTAAAAAGCGTGTTGGTCCTCAGTACAATCCCCCTTTATGGGCAAAAATAATTGCACTTGTGAATGGGATTTTTCTATTTTTTTGAGGATTTCAAAAAGTGTTTTTGTATTACTTCCTGACTTCTAAATTTGATTATCAAAACAGTGTTTCTTGGCCTCATCTATTTCTCTTCAATAGCTCTTTTCTAAAAATGTGCATGTCATCTTATTTTGCTCAGTTTTCTTTTTTCCCCAAATTTGCTATGCTCGTCTTTTATCCTGTTACAGCGCAGTCAGGGCTAATATAAACCAAGCATTTCTTGGGTAATTTTCAGCTTTATTGGGGCCATTCGGTCTAGTAATTCAGTCAAATATTCTTCCTGAAAAGTGGCTAAACATGAAGAGCTCATACATTTTCCACCCTCATACATCCACGGACAACACAGGCAGCAGCGACCTTCCTGCAGCGGGTTTATGCCGCAAGGGCAGGTCTGCTGAGGTTTTAAACACCACTTCATTCCAAGGCGAGCAAGTGGGTGTGGCCAGGTCTTCCGGTGTGCAATGCGGGAGGCAGCTTCACAGCATAGACAGCAGCGCCCTTTCCACAGTGGGCTTATGCTGTAAGGACAGGTCTGCAAAGATTTTAAACACCACTTCCTTCCAAGGCGACCAAGGCTGCATGGCCAAGTCTTCTGGTGAGCCATGGGGGAGGCAGCTTCACAGCACAGACAGCAGCGCCCTTTCCACAGCAGGCTTCTGCCACAAGGGCAGGTCTACTGAGGTTTTAAACACCGCTTTCTTCCATGGCGAGCAAGGGGCTGTGGCCAAGTCTTCCGTGAGCAATGGGCGAGGCAGCTTCACAGTGCAGTCAGCAGCGCCCTTTCCACAGTGGGCTTACGCCGTAAGAGCAGGTCTGCTGAGGTTTTAAACACCACTTCCTTCCACTGTGAGCAGGGAGGCGTGGTCAAGTCTTCCAGTGCGCAATAGAGGAGGCAGCTTAACAGCAAAGGCAGCATCGCCCTAACCTCAGCTGGCTTACACCACAAAGGCAAGGCTGCATGGCCAAGTCTTCTGGTGAGCCATGGGGGAGGCAGCTTCACAGCACAGACAGCAGCGCCCTTTCCACAGCAGGCTTCTGCCGCAAGGGCAGGTCTGCTGAGGTTTTAAACACCACTTTCCTCCATGGCGAGCAGGGGGCTGTGGACAAGTCTTTCGGTGAGCAATGGGCGAGGCAGCTTCACAGTGCAGTCAGCAGCGCCCTTTCCACAGTGGGCTTACGCCGTAAGGGCTGTTGTGTCCAGGGCCCGCGGCCTACGCGCGGGGGCTGGCGTCATGCAATTAGGCCGCGCGGCCGGTGGCGCAGCTCCAGCGGGAGCTGCAATAAACACACACCCACGCCGATGTTAGGTCTGCCCCGGAACTGCCTCCCGAACGCGGGGGCGGGGCTTTTATTAAGGATGCCCTGCGTCACCGCGTAGCGGGACGCAGGGCGGAACATAACAAGGGCAGGTCTGCTGAGGTTTTAAACACCACTTCCTTCCACTGTGAGCAGGGAGGCGTGGTCAAGTCTTCCAGTGAGCAATAGAGGAGGCAGCTTAACATCAAAGACAGCAGCGCCCTAACCTCAGCTGTCTTACACCACAAAGGCAGGTCTGCTGAGGTTTTAAACACCACTTCCTTCCAACGCAAGAAAGGGGGCGTGGCCAATTCTTCTGGTGATCGATGGGGGAAGCAGCTTCACAATGCAGGCAGCAGCATCCTTTGTGCAGCAGGTTTACGCCACAAGGGCAGGTCTGATGAGGTTTTAAACGCCACTTCATTCCATGGCGAGCAAGGGGGTATGGCTAAGTCTTCCAGTGAGCAATAGGAAAGGCAGCTTCACAGGTCTGATAGCAGCGCCCTTTCCGCAGCAGCCAACCAATTTTGTCTGTTAAAAAGCCAGGTAAGACTAAACACTATTCTGTGCAATACACTGGTGCTGTTAATGCTGTGGTAGTTCCTTCATTCCAAGTTGTGCCAAACCTTGCTAGAACGCTGTCATGCATCCCTGCTGAGGCTACTGATTTTACTGTAGTGAAACTGTGCTCAGCATTCTTTCCTGTTCCCATGCACCAGGATAGCCTGTATATGTTCACATTGTAAAAATAGGGGAATCCAGTTCACCTGGATAAGACTGCCCCAGGGGTACACTGAGTCCCCTAACATATCTGCAACTTTAGAAGGATCTAGACAACATGATATTCCCTGGACAATCAGTGTTAGCCTAATATGTGTACCGCCTATTGATAGCCTCATTCTCTCAGGCAATCAAATGTGGCCCCCAAGCACTGCTGACAGCATTAGCAGAAAAGGGGCACAAAGCATCAAATCAGAAATTACAGCTGTGCAGACAAAGAGTGCACAATTTGGGGCATGACATTAAAAAATGCCTCAGAGTAATAGGAGAGAGTTTAATACATCCCAAAACCTCATACTGTCAGCCAGGTGAGGGTATTTCTAGGCGTGATAGAGTATTGCCATTAGTGGATTTTAGTTATGCATTGATTGTTAAACCCCTACAGCAGTACACCAGAGTTAACTCCATAGAACCACTGCAGTAGACTCCAGAAGCCGAGGAGACATTTACAGAGAAATATAACAGTTTAGCTGATTATCCTGCATGAGGTCTCCCTGTTTACAAGAAAATATTTAAGATGTACTGTCACAAGAGGAATGGATTTGCTTTACATGTTCTCACCAAAAGATATGGTACTCACAAGAAGCCAGAGACTTAGGGGGTCATTACGACCCAGGCGTTTACCATAGTGCTATTAGCGCCATGGTTGATGCCGGTATTTTACCAATTGCGCCATGGTGGATGGCGGAATTACCGCCCCATTCCAAGGTTGGCGGGGCGGTAATTCCCATTCACCATTGGCCCTTCCCCATTCCCATTTTTGCCCCCATAGTGCTCAATGGGAATGGGGAAGGCGGTAATTACAATATCGCAAATTGCAGTACCATAATTACCTCGCAAGTCCCTTTGCGGGTTCCTTCCTTAACAGCTGGTAAAACCAGCCGTTAAGGTGGGGACCCGCAAAGAGACCTCGTAATTAGGCGGTAAGGGGTTAACGGCGCCGCCACCTTTTACGGCGCCGCTAACCCCTTACCACCTGGGTCGTAATGAGGCCCTAAGAATTAGACCCAGTTGCAGCTGGAATTATGCCTGGCTTGCAGTCAGTTGCAGCTGCCACACTGGTAGTAGAACAATGTGAGAATATTGTATTGGGATCACCATTAGAAGTTGGGGTACCGAACGTGGTAGTGTCCCTTCTTCTGAGAAGTAAAACTCAGCATTGTTAGGCAGAATTATATGCAGTACCCTTTGGGAACACCACACACAATTAGGACTACACGTGACAGTATAAATTCACCTTTGGTACAAGCCTGTACTACACAGTAAGTGGTAGCGATGGCTGATCATCCAGACTTATCTCAAGGGTAAGTGAGCAGTATCAATAGTTACACAAAGGACAACGATTACTAGGATTCAAACAAACACTGACTCAAGGTTTCTGAGTAAAAGAATATACATTTATTTACACATCTGTTGTAAATCATTTCACTAAAGTAGAGCAGATAAGAAATCACACTCTTAATACACTACACTGCTCCCAATGGATTCTGGGCAAGTTAGGCTCAAAATGAAGCGTGAGTGAAATGGCACTCCAGTTATTCAAAAATGGAGGGAAAGACAAACTTATCAAAAAATGTAGCAGTACCAACAAGTAATAAGCAGGGCAATCTAGAAAAAGGAACTACAGTGAGGAAATCAATTCAATAGGCCTGGGCCAATGTTAATGGGTCGAAGTCTGTTGCTCAAGATCACACAGTTCAGGGTAGTTTGTGGTTAAGTCTTTGCCAAGAGTTCAGGCCGAAGTTGGTCGGCAGAAAAGTTAGCTTAAAGAATGAAGAAGGACAAGCCTTTGGATTGGCAAAAGGTTTCACACACTTTCAATGCGGCTGGATGAAACGAGCAACCGCATTTGAACAGTACCTTAAATGTAGAAGAAGGCTATAGCCCTGAGGAGCAAGGGCGAGGAGTATCTGTTTGGCTGTAGCGAGTGAGTAAGGACTGAACCTTTTCCTTCCAAACTACTCAATTTTCAAGTTTCCAGTGTGTGGCACCTGGAGGTGCCTGGAGGTGTGTGTGCCTTTAACTCTATCAGTGGGTCAGCCCACATAAGGCCGCCTCCCACACCCTTGTGGCGTAAGCCCTGAGGAGCAAGGGCAAGGAGTATCTGTTTGGTTGTTTGGCGAGTGGCGCGGGGTGGCGTCCCCACTGTGAGCCGAGAAGGATGGATCCCGCTATGCCATCTTCCAGGACTAGAGCACAATTAAAACACATGGCCATACAAGAGGCGTATCCTGTTAAGCGGGCTTGACAACAACAGGTGAGCCAGTACTTTTCATGCAGCTCCATAATAGATATAATTGAGGAACCAACTTCTGTCATGATAGAAGACGTTTTTGAAGCTACTCCAACAGCGCCCTCTGTATCAATTATCGATCTAACTCCACCTTCTGCGGATTTACAAGTATGCTCGATCTCTGCTACTCTGCCCTCTCTCCCCATGCTCTCTTACACATCAATTCACAAGGAATATGGAGAAAACACGGCCAATGATAATGATCGTACTGTAGTGGTTGGTGTGCCCTTTCTGGTGGAGGTTGGGGCTGGTTCTGTGCTGGTGCCGCGGTCCGGCAGGTGTGGAGAGGGCCCGCTATCACTGGAAGTCCTGGCATCGATGCTTGGGGAGGCCGAATCAGCGGCGGCAAATGCGACGGCGGCCTCAATCGCGCCCCCGATGATGCGAGGGGGCGTGGCGAGGCTGCGGCTGCCGTGGGTCCGGAAGACGAGGATTCCTCCGTGCGGCAGCAACTGCTGGACTTGGCCGAGGCGCGCCAGGTCAGTCGACTGCGAAGCCCTGCTGCATTTGTGGGGTCCTCCGCAGGTGTGGGCTCTGGTGTGGATATTGACACAAGTAGAATTTTCGGTACGAGTGCTGAAGAACGTGAGGTAAGCGAGAAAGCCGATCCGCCCTTAAGTCCAGGTACGCACTTGATTGAAATCCTGCTCATCTCACAACAACACAAGGAGGTTATTGTAGTTGCTTCCCCGGGGAGAGCCCGAACAGCCCCAGCCCCAATACCAATGGACCCCTACACTAAGATAACATTGTTTAGTGAGGCTGCAAGTTTAGAAAGTGGACGCGGGCTGGAGGAGGAAGTGGATGTTGCTACTAATACTGGTAGAAGAAACTCCCTAGAGGTGGTTTCAACGGTGCTACAAAATTTAATTGAGTTAAATAAACCTTGTGCTTGTAAACCGACGTCTATGTCTACTCCTGAACATAATGTGATTCTAAAAATCCCCCAGAAAAGACAGTGCAATAATGTGACTGATGTCAATCGGGATATATGGGGGTCCGGCAACTACAAAAGAGCAAGGACATTAGAGGTCGTGTCCTCTGACGATTCAGCGCAGTCCCTAGGTGGAAAGGTGGCTGAATCTCAGAAAAGACTGTCATCCAATAACAATGCAATTCGTTGTTTAAATATGTGCCAACTAAATCAATCATTGCAAAACTCAAACAGTGATGACTACCTGGATGAATCAACTTCCAGGGACTCATTTGTAGAGCGACCCTTCCTGAAAGTTAGAAGAGAATGGGCGGCTTTAGTCAAGCTGCACGTGATACGCAAGGGAAGGTTAGAGGTGGTGGACTGGCCCCTTGTGTACATGTGCCTTCAAACGACCTCTTAATAGCCTTGACTTCTCCAATGGCAATTTCTCTTGCACCATTCACTAAACATTATGAAATCATAAATGAAAACTTGAAAGATGTCACTACTTTACTAGCCCTGATGAATTCAAAACTCATACATCTAGAGGTAATGCATGGTGTGCATAGAACCAAACAAGAAGAGGTCAATGAAAACTTATTAGCAGGCCTTGCATCAGCTAATAATGGCAAACGTAACGACATGATCGATAAAAAGCTGTTTGCAGAGGTAGCAAAAGAAGCGCTGTCTCTTTTTCATAAATCTCATACGGAATTAAGAGGCAGGGAGTTATGTGGAGCTGGCAATACGTCTCATATGTCAATGAAAGAGCAGCCAACCTCATTGCCGCTTCCACTTAATAGTGTAAGGGCAGCAGAGATTGTATCCTCACAAATGCAGTTAAGTCAACTCGGGAGTAACACTGCCCAAACCGACATGAGTTCTAAAAGCCCACTGTTGGCATCTGGTGGTCCTTTCAACTCGGATCCCATGGGTCCTCTTCACCAGGTGGCAATTGATGTCGAGCGTCTCACAAACACTAGTGATGTACGTGGCAGAGGTGCTGGACCAGATAACACACTGGAAACTTCATTTCATGCTTTTTTACAAGCCAGAAAGTCAACAAACCTTGCCCTTCTGGATTGTCAAAGTGCGTCTGGTTCATCTCCCCAAATACAAGCGGGAGGCCAAGCCTCCAGACACAAAGTGGTGATTGTTGACACTGTAAAACCTGCAGGCTTGTTCCCCATTTTCGGAGGTCCAGATGCCAAAGATCAACAGATAAAAAATGGGGAAGTTAAAAAATGTAATCCACCCCTAACCGAAAAGCAAAATAATGCCAGGTCGTAAAAAGACTCAACAAACAGGGGCTCGGAAATTTCTTCGAAATATCAATATGTTACAATTTGTTGATAAAGCAATCATTGCCCGATTGAAATTAAGCGCAACAACTAAGTAGAGCAAAAAGGAACCAGCAGAATTGGTGGCAAGTACTTTGCAAGTAGCCGAGGGTTACCCTATGTGAATCCGCAATGGCTGATCAGTCTATGAAGACATTATCGATGAAGAATGCGAACTAGCGAAACTACCTCTTGATGCTTCTATCATCATAAAAGCGGTTACCTTGCCTGTTAAACAGAGGGAGCACAGAGCTTCTAAGAATGTTGAAGCAGGTATGTCGATCCCTAAACTGTCTACGCCGCAGGAGCCTCAAGTCAAATTAAATAACATAGCAGCTGCGAATGGAGGTAGGATCTGCTCTATAATCCGGACTGAAGTAATGGCAGTTAACAGGGAACCGTTACTTGAGAGCCCTGTGTTTATCACTCTGCAAGAAAAAAGGGAACGTTTAAGGATTAGTCTACAAACAAAGTACCCAGAGTGTGGTAGAATGCGTCAGATTCCTCAGAATGGCACAAATTTTGAAGGAGAAAGTGCTGAGCCTATGGCGGCTTCAGCGGCTGCTGGTGTATCCAACTCACGGAAAGCTGATTATCATCAGCCGGAAGTGTTAGAGAAAAAACAGAATAGCAGGAAAGGACATGCATCACCTCATCCCTTGGATTCTACCATGACAATTAAATTAATGTTGGAGAGGTTGGAGTCTGGTGACAAACTAATTTTGAATCGATCAAATGTTTTAAGACTGCTTCATCATGTACCTCGCCTACGATCATTAGGCTCCAAAGACTTAAAAATCATTGAATTCCCTGACGAATCATGTAGTGACAAGGTGATTTTGCATGTTGATTCCAGTATAATTGCAAATGCAATATTGGAAGTAGGTGAATAGTTACTGTCCTTGGGGTTCGATACTTATAAAATAATGGAACCTGCATGGTGCAAAAAATCGGACCTGAATGCTACATCAGGTGCAGCCTTGGTTACTCAAGAGGCCAACTTAAGTTCCACCGAGAGTTCACAACAAATTGCGCCAAAGGAACAGAGCCTGAAAGGACAGCTATGCTGTAGTGAGCCGGCCCCTAAAGCAGGGCTACCTGTACCCGTATTCCAAAGAGTGATGGCAGTCAAGCAGGAGGTGGTGCCTAGAACCAGTCCAATGGAGAAAATCCAAATTACGATAAACAGTGGCAGATCAGTCAACGAGAGTGCCTCTACTCTAGCAAGCAGCCCACTGGGCAAAGAAAATATCCAAGACTGGAATTGGCTTGCTACGGCGTTGAGTGTCAAAACTCACAGCTAATGCCCGAAGGCCAGTGTTGCACAGCTCTGCTCCTTTGCCTCATGGAATATGCACGGCTTTATGCACCTGTTAAACAATGACTGGCTTCACGATCTGCAATTAGTTTGTCTCAAAAGAAACATGTATGTGTGAAATGCCAGTTATCTCAGAGTTCGAATGTGCATTGAACCCAGCTATTAAGGCAGAAAAGGGGCTGCCCATTGCTGGCCTTCTAACTATGATTAACCGGTCTTCAGGCTATTGGTTGCTAAATTCTAAGAACCACACGCCATACATTCAAGCCTCTGAGATAGGCAAAACCAATCTCTCATCAAGGGAGCTGGAAGTGATTCAAGTAATAAATCTGTATTGGAATCACCGATGGACTGGGACTTACCCGTTCATTGATCAAGTAACATCAATTATTAATAACCTGCTTGAATCAAACAGAGGGGTTGGAATAATTATATGTGTTGATTTAAACATTGACTTTTTCATGCCACAGAATCCTGCTAAAGTACAACTGGCTAAAGACTGGTCGGAAGAGCTAAACGCAAGAGGTCAATCAATGTTAAATGGTTGTAGGCAGTATTTTGTTACAGTAGGCTTAGTGGACTTTATTTGTTGTAGGTGGCATGCCTAGCTTGAGGCCAGGTAGCATATTTATTTTTTTTGAATGGCATCGGGAAGGCCAATCGTCAATTATTGATTACATCTTTATATCGGACGTTATGCATGCCAGGGTTAATTCCTTGAAAGTGTGTGCAATGGAAAAGAGCAATCATGAAATGTTCTGGTGGAATCAAACCGCTTAAGAGTGAGGCTGGATGAACGGGATGTGTCGAATTTATGCAACCTATTTAAGACCAACCCGGAGGAGATCGAATTTGCCTCTTTACTGTCTCAATTCAAAGCCAAAAACATTGGGCTAAACAATTGGTCGTTTCACAAGAAGCATTGCTTCGACTTCATGGTGATGCAGTGTAAAAGACTGATACAAGCCGAAATTCATAGAAATAAGCTAGGGCAAATGAGTGAAATAATGTCAAGAAATAGAGCGACTAAGCAAACTTACAAAAACTAGCTCAAAAGCCATAAATTCCTATTAAATCAGAAAGATGCAGAGGCCATGCTGAAGATCCTAACAAACAAGAACAGTGGGGAGTTTTTGTTATAATCTGGTTAATTTAGTAACAACATTCAATCTCAAAAGTGTCACTAACCTGATCTGACAGCAACTTCCCATGAAGGATGCAAATGCTGAAATGAAAGTTCCCCCAGATAGCTCTACTCTCCCCTCTCCGGAAATGATAATATGCCAGAGTGGGAAGGAGCAAAACCCCTGAGGGAAACCCTCTGGGGAAGAAAACCCTGGACGATGTTGCTCACGGGTAATCGGGACGAGGTCTTGAGGTAAGTAGAGGTCTTTGGAGTAACTGGCACTCGTATCGAAGATGAAGTCTGGGAGTTAGACATAAGACAGGTAAGAATTCAACAGTGAGGATAAGACTGAAATATTGCAGGAGGAGCAGTAGTCTGACACTTACTGGAGGAAGTTTGATGGCTCTAATGAGGGTTGTAAGGTGTTCGGGAACACCGGTTTCTAGTATTTAGGTTCCAGAAAAGTAGTACCAGCCCACCCTTAGAGAAAAGAGAGATATTTTCTGCCAGATAAAATAGGGAAAGTGGTGCAGAGAGCGGGTATTAGGAAGGATGTTAACTTACTTTGGATGGGAATGTCGAGAGTGCGGCCAGTCAAAGTGGATGTTGGGAGCGGGAGACTTGCTGAGAAAATACGGGACTCTGTGCAAAACCGAGACGAGAGAGAAGAGTCTGGATAGAAAGGAGAGTAAATAAGCAGAGGTTTTACGGAAACAAGGATTCACATAAGTCAGTGAAGGGCAACCTAGTAGCGAAATTTACAGAGCGCCGAAATCAGCAGTAGCGACGCGGCGGGTAGCCGTACTTCCTTCCCTAAATGGGATCACGTGAACAGCCATCTGTGTCTCTGGGGAGCCTGCATAGGCTATCCCGTTGTCTGCAGTTACGGTACGGACATCCACAGCCATCTTGGACAGGTTGGAGCGTATTACTCCGCACAATCGGCGGCGCTGCCAAAGAGACCAGCGCTGTAACAGCGTGACAGTTTTGGCGAATCATCAATCTCATGGAAACACCACAGGAACCGTTACAAGTGTGTTTGGTATCAGAAAGCGAGTGGGTGCAGCATTTTACAACTCTTATATAATAAAAACCCTGCTTCAAATCCTTCAGTACATGATCCAACACCATGGGACTTACAATTCCCGAGAGATGATATTCGAGAGGTCATCATGAAAGCTAAAAACTCTAGGGCGCCTGGCCCCGACGGGTTGTCGAATTTTATGATCAAACAGTTCCCTGAACTCAGGACTGATTTGTGCATCGACCTATTTGCGAGAATTAATATGCATTGACAGTTGCCAACCTCATGGAAAACGGGAATAAGTATCCCAATCTTCAAGAAAGGCAACAGAATGTCACCTAAAAATTATCATCCTGTGGCATTGCTGGATGTCTTAGGCAAGATTTATGCCTCCTTACTCCAAAAAAAACATATTCATTGGGCTCAATCAGCTAATAGAGTGGATGAAAGACAGGCAGGTTTCGTGAAATATGTTGGATGATCTCTGAACCTGCTCGTCTTAAATTTACTGAAATTGGAAGCTTTGAGGGCGAACACGAAAGTCTATCTTGCTTTTGTGGATTTTTCTTGTTTTTTCGATATGATCGATCAAGAGTTATTTTAGAAAAAGCTGGGGTTGTGGGGCTGTCCTGCTGGTTTATTAGATGCCATCAAAGAACTACATACGCATACGTCCATCGCAATCCGTTTAGACCAGTCAGGTTCCCTGTCTGCACAGATTAAGACGCACAAGGGGGTTAAACAGGGTTGCCTGTTGGCAGCTGCAATCTTTAGTCTTTTCATCTCAGATATCAGCGAGGCAATAAATTCAGTGATGGTGTTTCCACCTAAGCTCCACTTATCTCAGATAAGTTGGATGCTATACGCCGATGATCTAGTTATCCTAGATTTAACCCCGATCGGTTTACAACGTAAACTTGAGGTAGTGCAACAGTATATGAACACGAACAATCTGAAAATCAACACAGCAAAGAGCGAAATACTGGTGTTCCACAACTTAAGAGCAACACACAAGACAATGGAGTCAAAGTTTGTGTGGACACTTGGCCAAGACCAACTTCGTATATCAAAAAGCGTAAAGTATCTGGGAATGATATTGAATTCTAGCATTTGTGATGACCCTTGGATTGTTGAATCAAAGAGGAAATGTGGTCAGTTAGCATATCAGGGCCTACTGTTACATGGAAAGGTCGGACGATTTTCTCTGTGACCTTTGTGAAACTTCTATGAACAGAAAGTGTCGCCGATCCTAACATACGGTGCAGAGAATGCTTTTGGGTGCTCGTTTAATCATTGGGCATCGCTAGAGCACGTGTTCTGGAGCAAAGCCTTAAGTCTACCAATTGGAATTTCGACAGCCTGTATAAGGTATGAACTTGCCTTAATTTTGTTGCATGCTCGGATCAGCTAGAACCAATTAGCTTTATTTCGGAAATCCAGGGCTGAGGAAGGAATCCTGCAATTTCAAATATTGCATAATACGCCTTTGAGTGGAACAGACATTGGGCCTCATTACACAGATGGCGGAGAACCATGGCGCTATTAGCGCCATGGTTCATGCCGTGGCGGAAAGGGGAATTACCGCCCCATTCCAAGGTTGGCGGGGCGGTAATTCCCCCTTCCACCATTGCCCTTCCCCATTCCCATTTTTGCCCCATAGGGCATAATGGGAACGGGGAAGGCGCTAATTGTGGTACCCCAAATTGTGGTACCGCAATTAGCTCCCTGGGTCCCTTTATGGGTTGGTTTTTAACGCCTGCAAAAAGCAGCCGTTAAATCCCCCAACCCACAAAGGGACCTCGTAGTAAGGCGGTAAGGATTTACCGGTACCGATATTTTACCGGTACCGGTAAATCCTTACCGCCATCCGTGTAATGAGGCCCATTGTCTCTTTATGGGTAAAACGTTGTGAAGATCTCTTACTAGCATACAATATTAGCTTGTAAACCCTTCATTCAAACCCTACGGCAGCAAAAGTGAACATCTGCGAGCCGATTGGGAGATCATGTGTAGTGAGCGTCTTTCTGCTAGAGCTATGACAGATTCACCTGCTGAAGCAAGAGGCTTTAATGTGTCTGCACCTATTTCCAAATCCGAAAGCCCGAAGACTCTTTATGCTCTTCCGCTTAAACGCTTTTAAAACCAAAGTGTGGTCCAGCCATTGGGCATATAACATAGGATTGAATCTCTCTTGTTGCTTTTGTGATAAAGAAGTTGAATCACTTAAACATCTTGTGTTATTTTGCCTGGAACTAAAAGATGTAAGATCAATTCACCTGGGCTGTTGGAATGACAATCATCCGACTATGTGTGCGGAAGAATGGTGGATGATAAGGTGGAACGGCATTGACATGAAACTAATTATGCCTTTAACATCTTTTTTGGTCTCAATTGAAGAGAGGTTAAATATGTTCGACCGGCTGAAGATCGACGGACTTAAACAATTAAACAATTAAAAAAATTAGGATGATTCAGTATGTTGAATAAACTGGAATAATATGACAATGGAGGATGGGAGGGAGGATGTTGTTGTTTGTTGTGTTGATTGTGTTGTTGTGTAATATTTTAAAGGTTTCAATTTAAACTAATAAAATAAAAAAGAAATAAAAGAAGGCTATAGCTGAGGCGGACGTTCCTGGCAGGTCCTGCAGGCTCACGGTTCCTGAAGCAACTGTCGGACTGACATGAAGTAGGTAGACTGGAGGGTCCTGCACTGCCCAGGGAAGAAACCAGCAGCAGAACAAAGCAACAAATAAAAGGGGCGTTCCTTAAAACGCAAGCAGGGTCTGTTCCTCCTTGCTATCCGGTTCACTGTAGCTCTGTACAGAAAATTCGACCAGAGAAGGGAGGCCTGGCGAGCATTTTGGTGAACTGGTTGTTCCCACCAGCTCAAGGGGAGGAGATTTCTTGCGGATCTTCCCTGTTGTCGAAGTATGAAGATTCAGACCTGCAGCAGGGCTTCACCGGGAGTTTCAGTCGTGGTAGGGGTCCCCTTCTGTCAGCTCCTCTTCAGTTCTCTCGTTCTAGTGGCGACTCTGCCTTCTCAGTCCCAGAGACCTGCTTTTTGTGCAGCTTTCCCCTATTCACACAGCCTGGCATTCAAAGACATAGTAGGGTGGCTGTCCCGCCGGGACAGTCACCACAGCCAATCAGATCAGAGTGCGACATGGGTCTCCAAGGAGTCCCTGTGCAGGGAGTCCTAAACCCCTCCCTCACATCAGGTGCCTAAGGAGGGCTTCTGTGAAGAAGCCCGCGAAAGGACGGCGAACAAAGGAACCACATGTAAGAGTGGGAAAAAAGGCTCACTCTCTTACCAGGTGAAAAAAGAAATCCTAGAAATCCAGCAAAGCTGCTGAGGGACTCAATAGGTAAGGGAAATTAGCCATTCTGGTGAATTCTCCCTAACACCTGCCCCACCCCACCCCCAGACTAAGGGACAGGAGGAATGAATCCACTCCTGGGTGAATCTCTACCTCAAGTCAGTTAAAAACATCCTAGAGAGACCATCAGCATTTTGGTGGTGACATCCTGCTCTGTGCTCAATGGTGAAATCAAACCCTTGCAAGCAGATTGACCATCTTAGAAGTTTTGGGTTGTCCCCTTTACTTTGCATTAACCATCTCAAGGGTTGGTGGTCTGTCTGAATCACAAACATAGATCCATACAAGTATGGTCTAAACTTCTTCAGAGACCACACAATGGCAAAACATTCATGCTCTATGGTTGCCCACCTTATTTCTGGTTCCTTCAGTTTCCTACTGATGAAGCAAATGGGGTGCTCCCTACCTTTCTCATCCAGTTGACCAAGGACTGCACCTATACCTGTATTGGATGCATCTGTCTGCACAATGAAGCGTTGGTGATAATCAGGAGCTCTTAGGACTGGAATTTGACAAAAGGCTGTCTTCAGGTTTTCATAGGCTTGAGTGCACTTCTCTTTCCATCTAAACTTTTTAGGGAATTTTGGAGAGGAGATCACATTCAAGGGAGAAGCTATGGTCCCATAGTTCTCTATGAAATTACTGTAGTACCCAGTGAGACCTAGGAAAGCTCTCACTTGGGTTTGATTAGTAGGGGTGGTCCAGTTTTGTACAGCTTGTGCTGCTAGGCAATGGCCTTATTTCACCTCCTCCTACCTCATGACCAAGGTAGACCACTTTGCTCTGACCAATTTGACATTTGTTTGTCTTTATGGTCAGATGGGCCTTTGATCAATATGTTCTTTCCATGTAGGGCTGAACACTGCAATGCCATCCAAGTATGCCATGCAGAAGTCCTCCATCCTATTCAGAACTTGATTGACCATCCTCTGGAATGTAGCAGGTGCATTTTTTAGTCCAAAAGGCATACCCTTAAACTGGTAGAGGCCTGCTGGGGTTGAGAATGCAGTTTGCTCCTTGGCATGGTCTGGCAGGGCTATTTGCCAATAGACTGACTTCAGATCAAATGTACTGAGGTACCTGGCTGAACCAAGTCTATCCACCAGTTCATCTGTCCTTGGCAAAGGATGGCCATCAGTCTTAGTGACTGCATTTAGAGCTTGATAGTCCACACTGAATCTCAACTCCTTGGATCCTGATTTTGCTACTAGAACAACTGGACTAGACCATGGACTTGTAGACAGCTCTATAACCCCAAGATCAAGCATCATGTTTGTAAGTGATTTCAATTCGGCACACACCCAAGTCACGCTCAGCGTGCAGTGCACAATTGAAACCCTTATTTATTTGATGTATGAGTTCAATATTCTGAACGATTCGTCTCACACCCTTCTCCTGGAACTCCCCCAGTCACACTGAACCAGGAATCAGGCTAGTTTGCAAAGGTAGATATTTATTTATGTATTTAAAAATTTAATCACAATATATTTTAATAGATAAACAACAATCACCAATGGGGTGACAGAACACTGAATAGTATCTTTAATACACTAGGAATCAAGGAATGAACACAAAAACAAATGCAGCACAGAGAATAAAACTTTTGTGTTGGTTGGGTATAGATGACACTATGGTTAGAGGTTCCCTTTGCAACTTCCTTCAACCCCCCAATAGGCAATGAATAGATGTGAGGAGAGAGCAGGTATTCCGGAATAGCACAAATCAAATAGAATATCCCTCCCACCTTCCCCCTTCAAACACAAGAGAAAAACGGAATTGACTTTTCAGCTATCAGGATGGCTTGGGAATTGTCTTTGGAATTGACTGAGCAAAAACACCAAATGTGGTCAGAAATACTTAAACTATTATAAATTCCTATGGGAGCCACTTTGAACAGTTGCAAACAATCAAAAGCAATGATTTAGTCAGAAGAACACTTTAGAAATCTCAAAGTCCAAGTGGGAATTAAATTAAAGCTATTTCACACGTGTAACATTTCTCAGAATGTAAAATCACGGGAAACTTTTCCTTACGCGATATTCGCTAAAACGGAAGAATTACACTATTTGGTTTCTATGGGTATCCAAGGATGTTAGGTACAAGTAGGAGTTGACATTTCGTTTCTGTCATAAAAACTGAGGGAGTTATAGAGGATTTAGTGAGAGTCTTTTTCCAAAATAGGCGCCAGAATGGAAAACAGAAATGCACGTTGAAACTGACGGGTTTGATCACACTATATTATGACTATGAAAAAGAGGATGCCACACATTAATCTCCACAGTAACGTGGCCAGCGTAACCCTTCACGTGGTGGATGCTCAATTTTTTTTTGGAATTTACTTGAGTTACACAAAATCACTAATGACTTATGATTTTGTGAAACAAATGAGAGAAAATCAGCGCAATAAAGGTTCTGACAATACTATGATTCTGAATTTACAGATAGGATGGGTTGAGATTGGGATAAGACAATGCAAATATACTGTGGGCCACTTTTCTTCCTATTAATACTCACAGGATAAGTTATTAAATTGGACCATCAGTTCTGGTCATGGATTGGATCTGGTCTAAGAAGAACAGCACATCAGGCACGGTACTGGATCAGCTATGAGGGTCACTGCATATGCACGGAATCTTCCCTCCTTCTATGTGGATATTTCAATTAATTGTGGTAGCAAGCCATAGAATTTCAGGATACTAATTCAAAAGGCCTTCTCACACCACAGCGCTTCACTGGATTGCAAGAATAAGTTTGATGATTAGGCCTTGCAGAAAGTCAATAGTTCTCTACTGCTTGCAAGAGTCTTGGCATCTGGATATGGAAAGATGTTAAATCTGGATGTAGAATTCTGGATCAGAGTGCTTTGCCGGAATCAGGAAAGTGAGTGAATCAGTCAGTCCCTATGCGTTGTCAGCTGTCTCTATCCTTTCAAATGACATCGCAAAATGGGTTTATGGGCCAGCTTAGCTAAGCCTGTGTACTAGGATTGGATCAAAACTTAATCTCCATTTGAGCGATTGGATCAAGGCCTGATGAGGTCACATTTTATGGTTTGCTTTACAGTTCTTAGAAACCTCCCTTTAGCCATTGGTCTCAAAATCGGATTTTATATTAAATACATATTTCTACATTGGTCACCTTTACACAAATCACACACAAAGATTCCATATTTTATGTAGCAAATGTTCCTCAAAACTCCACAGCTGTGGGATCTTGTTTCAACTTTCTACAGATATGTGTCCTTTTTGCTATGAACACAATTTCCAAACTGTATGCACATTTCCACAAATGTGTGTGTTTAACATAGGGATGTTATGTACATTTTCACAATTCTAGGATGAATACATTTCACATAAAACCACCTATATTGCCATTCCTGTCCAGAACATGTCACACAGTTCTGCCGCCTCTTGAAACATGCAGCTAGAAATTAGATTTACAACTCTGTCCTTTTTATATTTTTCACCACATTGAATCCCAAGTTATGAGTCTTTAGAAATTGTTCATTGTTCATTCTTAACAGCAGATGGTCACTTGGCTCCACCCCTTTGTCTCTTCTGAGAGTCCAGGAGCATCCCCCTCCTTGGGCAAGTGCCTTCCAGGAGCAATTTACAACCCTCTCACACCTCCGTTTCCTGGGCTGAAGGGTCTGCTATTGTTCATTCTCTTTCTGTAGACAAAAGTCTGATGAGAGGATACCCATGGTAGAAACCAGTTTGTCCAATTCCAAAGGGTTGCATCTCAGCCAAGCTAATTTATTCTTAATTAAAGATCGAGGAAAAACCAAAATTGTTGCATCAAACATGAATACATTACTTTCTTAGCTTTAACTCTGTGGGATAAAAAGCAACTGAGATCTGTATTCTTTTTTGCCATAATCCCTTTTAGGTTTGCTAATCCGGCAGACTTTTCAGTTTAGATCACTTTGAAGTTTCATCAGTAACTCATCTGACAGCTGTCATTCAGGCAGCCCCAGTTACTGCACCCAGATTTTGACAGAGGCTGTCAGATTACCGACAATCCAGTTTGTCTGATGAATGTTTTGCTCTTCACATTAGGACTTTGAATGTTCGCAATGCTTCATTAAATTACATGAATTTTAGTGCCAAGCAAGATTTTGAATGTTGAGAAGTGTTATGTTATAGGCATTTTTTAGTTTTTAACAACAAAGCAAATGTCATTTATAGGCAGATTTTGGCGTTTCATTTGCAAAGCGCTGCTTCTCCCTCTGCACTCTGTTTGCTGGTCATTCAGCCCACTGGCACATTTTCTGCAGGGTGTGCTCTATTCTGCCAAACTTGAACCATGGGTGGCAGGTTGTGCATCCATCTTTTTGTGTGTTTAAAGACATAGTTTTTGTAGGTTTTTGGCGCGTACAAGAGTTTTGCTGCCATTGTTACAGTTTCTTTCACCATGACTAGCAGGGTGATGCCGCATAGCACAGCAAAGTGGGTCAATACATCCCACATGTTGACCTCTTCTTTGATGTGGGATCTCACATGTTCTGATATTTTGTAACCTCTGCTTTTCACAGGTAGACAATCACCAATGAGAATATCATGCTGCCCCCAAGGGGTCATGCCTGGTGAAAGTGAAAATGGGGAGGCAAACTGATTTTACAGAACTTTGCACTCCTCCTGTTGTTCAGATGTCAGTTGAGAAGTGAGATTGACTCCTTCTATTTTCTCATCTAAAGGTTGGCCTCTGAGGAGGTCAGGTAGAGGTTCACTCTCCTCCTCCTCTTGAGCTGAAGCTAGAAGCACAGCTCCCACTTCTGGTCTCGAGACATATGCCTTTACATGTTTGGTGTGGAAGCCTCTGGGAGCCTCCTTAGGTCTGCCTAAGTCCACCAAATAGTTCACCTCTCCAAGTTTGCCCACAACCTTGAAGCGTCCTATCCATTTATCCTGCAAGGCCCTCTGCCTTGTTGGCACCATAACTAATACAAGCTGGTCTTGAGTAAACTCATCAATGTTGGCCTTCTGGTCATGCCAATGTTTGACCAGAGCCTGACCTGCTTTTAAGTTATCAATAGCTTCTGCCATCATGTGCGACATTCTCCTCCGGAGACCTATCACATAGTCAGTCACTCTGACTGGCTTGGCGGAAGGAGCACTCTCCAACCCCTTCTTTATCAGTGCCAATGGACCTCTGATTGGATGGCCATAAAGAAGTTCAAAGGGACTGTATCCGACTCCCTCCTGAGGGACTTTTCTATAAGCAAAGAGAAGGCAGGGCAGTAGAATGCCCCACTTTCTTTTAAGGGGTTCCTCAAAAGCACCTATCATGCTCTTCATAGTTCGATTAAACCTATCTACCAGCCCATTTGTCTGTGGATGGTAGGCTGTAGAGAACTTGTAAGTGACAAAAAAGTTTTTCCATATGGCTTGCATGTAGTGGGACATAAAATTGGATCCCCTGTCGGATATCACTTCCTTAGGAAAACCTACTCTTGTAAAAATACCAAGTAGACCCTTAGCCACAGCCTGAGCCGTAAAAGTCCTCATAGGTATTGCTTCTGGGTATCTTGTAGCATGGTCTACTACAGCAATGATAAACTTGTTCCCTAAAGATGTGGGAGGGTCAAGGGTATCAACAATGTCGATGCTCACCCTCTCAAAAGGAACTCCCACCACCGGAAGAGGCACCAGGGGTGCCACATTCTTGGCTTCACTCTTGTCAGAGGTTTGGCAAGTGTGACAGCTCCTACAGAATTTGTCAACTTCTGAACCCATTTTAGGCCAGTAGAAGTAGAGCGAGAGCCTTTCCCTGGTCTTTTGAAACTCAAATGACCAGCCAAAGGTATCTCATGGGCCAACTGTAGGAACTGGATTCTCTTGGCAAGGGGCACTACAATTCTTTTGCAGTCCCCAGGGATTGACTCAGTCGGTTCACTGTAGAAGAGGCCATCTTCCCAGCTTAACCTATGCTTTCCAACCTCTTGCCCATCAAGTTGAGAAGCAGCCTGTTGCCGAAGACCTTCGAGAATAGGACACTCTCTTTGTCCTCTGCTGAAGTCTGCCCTTTGGGTCCACCTTCTGCCAATAAAGACTGCAGCTCAGGATGGTCAACAGGGTCAAGATCTCCAACCAAAACAGTGTCTTCCTCCAGAACTGACTCCTCAGAAACTGGATCAATGACACATGGTGGCACCTCACACTCTGCCTCAGCAGGTGGAGGAGTCAAAGGTGTGACTTTGGACAATCTTGGGGATGTCCTTGTTGGTAACACAGGGGTGCTGTCTGACTTTTTCTTTGAGGTCTTGGGTTTCCCCTTTGCCTATTTCTTTCCTTAAATAGCAGTGAGCAACTCCTGTGGAGTGGGAGTGATAGCTTCCTCTATCAACTCCTCTGGAGAGCCTCTTAAGGTCCTCTCCCTTGCAGGCCTAGTGAGCTTGTGTCTCCTCTTACTGGGCGGCCTGGGGGTACTGGACACAACTCCAAGGGTTTTCAAGTCATTACCCAACAGGACTCTCCCAGGCACCTCACTCTGCACACTAACAGGTATTTTTACAGTCATATCATTACACTGGATGAGAGCTGGTAACTGGGGAAGCATTTGCACAGGGCCTCCAGCTAACTTGGTGAGGCATTTGGGTGCCTTAGCAACATCCTCCACCTTAAAAACTGATTCATCCACCACAGTTAAGCTGGTTCCAGTGTCTCTGATGGCAGGAGTCTCCTGGACATTCACAAGAACACTATCTTTATAATACTCTTTCGTATTATCTGGGATGGAATTATAGACATCTAAATTCTGTTGTTCCCACAAGCACAGGGACACTAAAGAAACACTAGCTGAGACTCTCATGGGTTCATCAGCCTGTAGGTGAAAGTTTCAACTTGCCATAGATACTTCTTCCTCTGGGGAGAAGGCTACGGAGACAGTGTGGACCCCTGAAGGTTAACCCTTATATCTGGGATCCCTTTTGACATGGTCAGTTGACCCACAAACACATTTCCCAAATGTCTTGATGAATGGGGGTTTGTTCTGACCACCATCTGGTTTGGTTCCAGATGGTGCACTAGCCTGATTCAGTTTCCCTGGTGGTTTACCTTTATGTTGCTTATTTGTTACCCTCTTTTTGAATTGGAGGTAGTAGAATTCTCCTTGTTATCTTTCTTTGGCTGCTATCCCTCTCCTTCTTCTGAGTTGCCTCAGAATCCTTGTGAGTAGCCCTGTTGACAACCCACAAGTCAGCAGCCTTAGCTAACTTCTTGGGATCTATCTTCTTTGAATCAGCCAAGTGCTGGCTGAGCTCAGGAGAGCAGGCATCATAAATTGACTCCAACATAACAAGATTCCTCATATCTACATAAGTGTTTACTCTTTAACCCTTAACCCAACCATCTACGTTTTTCAACATTCACATACCCAGGTAGCCCAAGGGGCACCATCATGCTTTTTGAGGGTCCTAAACCTCTTAAGGTACTGGGAAGGGGTCTTCAAAAATCTAGCAATTAAAGCTGGCTTCACACACTCATAATCCATCCTATCCACTTCCCCCAACTCCATCACAACATCAGATGCAACAGTGGGTAGCCTAGAGAAGAGCCAGGGAAGCAATTGATTCCCTGTAAGACCTAGAATCCCATGGTTATATTCAAACACTGCCAACCAATCCAAAATATCAAGCTTAACATCGTACATACCCACAATTTCTTTAGGCATACAAGGTCTCTTAGGACGGAAAGACCTAGAAGACTCTGGGAGAGAAGCATTTTCAATGGACAATTTCTTCGTTTCTAATGCATGATTCAACTCCATTTCTCTGTGCTTAAGTTCTTGGTGCTTTTGTTCAGTTTGAGCATTAATACGTTTGAATTCCAGATCAAGCCTCATCTTTTCTAGAGCAATGAATTCAGGACTGAGTGTAGGACCTGTAGGGGTCCCAGTGGACAAAGGTTGAGGTTGTTGAGCAGGTAAGGGAGCAGTGGGGCCTACATTGTGAGACACATCTACTTCCTCTAACTCATCAATAATAGATACATTATCATCCTCATTATTTTCCACATTTGCTAAGGGGCCAGGTATTCCAGACCCACTCTCCAGACTTTGTTTCCCTAACAACCTTTCAATCAACTCAGACTGTTTGCCTTTAACAGAGAGATTCCTTTCTCTATGCAGATTTTTCAGATAATCCACAGTGTAACTAACAAGGGTCTCCTGACTGTAGCTTTCCAAATCAGACATGATTATTATAGCTTTTTAGTGATGTTTAGCCTTAGTTGATCCAAGGTAATAGCAGCACTCTAAGTGGCTGGAGGCTCCTGCACTGCCCAGGGAAGAAAACAGCAGCAGAGCAAAGCAACAAATAAAAGGTGCGCTCCTTAAAACGCAAGCAGGGTCCGTTCCTCCTACCTATCCGGTTCACTGTATCTCTGTACAGCAAATTTGACCAGAGAAGGTAGGCTTGGCAAGCAGATCTTCCCTGTCGTTGAAGTATGAAGATTCAGACCTGCAGCAGGGCTTCACCGGGAGGTTCAGTCATGGTAGGGGTCCTTTTTTGTCAGATCCTCTTTGGTTCTCTTGTCCCAGTGGTGACTCTGCCTTCTCTGTCCCAGAGACCTGCTTTTTATGTAGTTTTCCCCCATTCACACAGCCTGGCTGTCAGTCAGCAGCAGTGTGGCTGTCCCGCCAGGACAGTCACCACAGCCAACCAGATAAGAGTGTGACATTGGTCTCCAAGGAGACCCTGTGCAGGGAGTCCTAAACCCCTCCCTCACATCCTGTCCCCTCCAGACATACAGGCGCCTAAGGAGGGCTTCTGTGCAGAAGCCCATGAAAGGACGGCAAACAAAGGACCCAAATCTAGTTTGGCGCACAAGGTAACACACGAGAAAGACTGTTACAAGAAAAAATGGCAAATAAACCCAGCCGGAACCATATAAAAACGTATATGGTCTAGCGGGTTTAAGTTTGAGGTTACCAAGATAGCCTACAACAATACCAGGGTTATTTAAGATAACCGCGGCAGTAAAAATAGGGTAGTTACCACTGCCACCAGCCAAGTCTTATTGAAAATGGAGCAAAACAGTGCTCCAAGAGAAACAGACAACAAGGGATAAGTATTAACCCTCTCCAGAACTCTATTTGAGATAGTTTGTACTGGGTCTGTGAGTTTTAAAAGAGACTATTAAGTCAATGGCAACTTTACGTGTTCTGGGCGACAGTAGTCAGTCCCAGAATATGGAATCGGAGTTGGGAAGTCTAAAAGACAACCCTGTGTCACTGCATTGAAGGTGCTGTGTGACACAAAGTAAAAAAAGATGATGCCTATGGAGTGGGTGAAGCTCCACAGTCCTCGAACACATGAAAATGTTA
This sequence comes from Ambystoma mexicanum, assembly GCF_040938575.1. Lineage (NCBI taxonomy): Eukaryota > Metazoa > Chordata > Amphibia > Caudata > Ambystomatidae > Ambystoma > Ambystoma mexicanum. The sequence goes on from NC_090929.1 coordinate 1,550,806,788, forward strand.
AACACACACAGCAAAAACACATATAAGAGTGGGAAAAATGGCTCACACTCTTACCAGGTGAAAAAATAAATCCTAGAAATCCAGCAAAGCTGCTGAGGGACTCAGTAGGTAAGGGAAATTAGCCATTCTGGAGAATTCTCCCTAACAAGCATAAGTCCATATCTCAGCCTTGTATACAAGCAATACCATTTCGGAATTCTTCCAATCTTACTTTCATCAGATGCCCAGTGCTGAACAAAATGGGCCTCATTACAAATATGGCGGTAAGGCAACAACAGCACCGTTATCTCTACCGGCACCATTGCTACCATACGGCCATACTACGAGTTCTGCTTGCAGGTGCCCTTGCAGCCACCAGGTCTGACCTGGTCGCCGTACCGGCACCCGCAAGCAGAACATGATGGTAGCACCGGTACCGTTACTAATGGTACCGGTACTACCACCCTCCCCATTCCCATTCACCCCTATGGGACCGAATGGGGATGGGGAGTCCCTTATTACCGACTCCCGCAAATGGGCAATTACTGGGTCCGCCAAACTCACCATGACCCGATAATTGACCATTCGCCGGTGCCGGATTATTTCGCAAGTTTTGTGGTAGCTTGCCTGTATTAGAGGCATGGCTACCTTCAAACCCGTAATGAGTCCAATATCTCTGCTTCCGACTCTCCAAGATAGTGAATCGCATGATAGAGAACCCCATGATTGTGTTTCTATTATTGATTTCTTACTGAAACACTGGCTTGATTTAACCGATGTTTCCCTCCATGACACAGACTTGATTTATTGTGTGGGTTTTTGTGTTATTAAGAACATAACAAGAAATATGACACAGGTATGTGACATGTGATCCTAAAGAGTTAATGGAGAGCAGGAAGTTACCTCAGGGCAATTCTGAGCAGGTTGCAGAGCTGGTGGCACTCAAACCGTCATGTGAGTTGGCTACTCAACAGTCTGTTAATGCTTGCACTTTTGCCTGCATTTGAAGCAGCCCACAACTTGGTTTAGTTTCGTGACATCAAAAAGACCCTGAAATAAAAATAATCAATATGTAAGGGCACTCCTAGATGCCATTATGCTTCCCGAAAATCCAGTGTGTCGCCTATCAGTCTTTGGATGATGGCATTAGTTCCAACAACAGCTTTGCTGATAAAACATTCTCCATGCTGATGTCATACCTGCAACCTTACTTTACAAGTATTGTCACAAATGCAAGAACATGCCCCCTCAAGTGAAACGACAGTTGGATAAGGAAGGGGTGTCGATTACACAAATATTCTCTGTGGAGAGATGACCAAGGTCAACTAGTGGCACCAAATACTACTTTCACATCTTTTTAGGATATAGCATGGGCAGACACATGTTGCAAAGGAAGCAACGATAATAACTTCGAACTGATATTGATTTGCCTGTAATTCTCAAGAATGGCTCAAGAGTACTGCAAACGTTGCATCAGATGCCTCTAGAATAATGTGGGGGAGGCTGTTCCCACCACCCAAAAAGCAGACCCTCCTCCTCATAGCACCTTTATGAGCATTCATAGTGATGTTCTCAAGCTTGCCCGCTGCAGTCATTCTTCCTCCAATCATATCTCCTTGTGATTCTGGATGCGTTCTCTCAGAGTGGAGGCATACCTGTGATGGAAGGCACATGCAGTGAAAGTACTTAAGGCTTTAGTCAAAGGCTTTGTACATAGTTGTGTTATATCCATTATTACTAACAGTGATCAGGATCACAATTTGTAAATAATGTGGTGAAAGCACTTTTAGCAGCGATCAATGTACTGCATAATCTCCATTGCCCAGAGCATCCTCAGTCAGCAATGGCAGTGGAGAGAAGGAAGTTGTACTATAGAATAAATTAGTTAAGATTTGTCAGAAGATGGGACTGTGGACTCTTGTCTCAGAAGCCCCCCTAGCAGAAAAACTGGCCTCAGCCCCCATGTGATTTTGCATAGGCAACCCATCAGTCTTCCTTCTCCTTCACTGCGTGAAGTCTGATGATGTTAGCCTGCATCTGACTGATGACAAGTATATGAAATATGAAGTGCTTGATTTTTTCGGTCATGTCTGTTCACAGACAAGTGGCCCTGCCTGAGGAACCCACTGAGGCTTCTCATTCTCCAGCAAGGCAACAGACCGGTGCCGGTAATCCCTTAACGCCCTACTACAAGGTCCCTTTGCGGGTCCCTCCATTAACGGCTGGTCTGACCAGCCATTGTGGACGGGCCCCGTTAAGGGACCAGGGCGCAAATAACGGGCTTGACATTTGCGAGCCCGTTATTTGCGCCCTCCTCATTCCCATTGAGCCCTATGGGGGTTCAAATGGGAATGGGGAATGGTTGGTGCAATTGGGATTCACTGGTCCCGCCAAGGTCGGACTAGACCGGTAAGTCCCCATTGCACCAAACCGGACACGGTCCCGTTATTGGTGGCAGTCATGGTGCAAATAGCACCATGACTACCACCAAACTCGGAATGAGGGCCATTGGCCTCATTACGAGTTTGGCGGTAGCCATGGAGTTTTTAGCTCCATGGCTTACGCCAAACCGGGCTCCTTCACCGGGTTCCTGCAATGAGGAATAACCGGGTTATTGCAACATTGGAGGACCTGGTCATTCCTCCTTGCAGGAACCATTCCCCATTCCCATTTGAGCCCCCACAGGGCTCAATGGGGATGGGGATGGAGGTAACAATGGGCACATTATGAGTGCTCCGTTGTTACTTCCTTCCCCTCGCCGGACCCGGAAAGCATGCCTGGTTTTACCAGGCATGCAATCCGGGTCCCGCGATGGGAAGCTTGGAATCAGCCCTGTCGGAATGAAGGAGGCGGGTCCCCTACCGGCCCGTTCAATCCGACACCGCACGGGTCGTAATGAGGCCCGTAGTCTTCTTACCTAACGGGGTCATAGGGTGGCCATAGTAGGAAAGTGTAGACTAAAGTATCAGAGTGTAATGCTAGGCAGAGATTGTAATGATTCTATAAAACAATATACTAGCTAATTTGACTTCCAGGGATCGCCTCGAAGTGGTAGCGTTGTGTTCAAGTATAATAGTCAGATGATAGAAAATGTGCTCAGTTACAATATCTAGTTTCACCTACAATTACGGGTGCTGAATTCACGAGCAATTTGTAGATATGTAGCCAGTCTTTGTGGCATTATAGGGTGTTATGTTAATGTTAATGTTAAAGGACATTTCTACCGCACACTATCCCACTGGAGTGGTCCCTTGGTGCTCTGGCGGCTCTGAAAGAGGAAGAGAGGGGGGTTAGTGAGAGGAAGCTGGAAAAGTGCAAGAGAGCAGTGATGTGCTGTTGGCGGCCTCAGCCCTGTGGGTCTGTTGCTGGGCCTGTTGCTGGGCCTGGGGTGTTAGCAGCCGGTAGTCGTTGTGTACTGTTGTGCGAGTCTATGTGTGTTTTTGTTTTGTTGTTGCAATGTAGTGATGTTTGTGTGGTTTGTTGTGCTCCTTGTCCGCTGATTGCCCTGTGCGTTATGCACATTGTTTTGAAGATGATGCAATGTTTTACTGGGAGCCAGTGTAGTGTTTTTAGAGCAGGGGTGATGGATGTGTTCTCTTCTTGATAGTTTGAGGAGTAGTCTGGCTGCTGCATTTTGGATCTGTTGTAGTTTCTTCAGGAGGGATTCTGGTATTCAAAGGTAAAGGCTGTTTGCATAGTTGATTTTTGACATGATGAGGGCGATGATAGTGAATGTTTTGTGCATGAAGGAGAGGAAAGGTAGGATTCTTCTTGCCGTGTGGAGCAGGTAAAAGCATTTCTTGACTGTTGCAATTATTTGTGGTTCTAAGGTAAGGAGTTGTCCATCAGGACTCCCAGATTTATTACTACCTTAGATGGTGATGGTGCGGTTCCCATTTCCGTTGGCCACGGGATGGCGGTTTTGTTCTCTTGGTCTTTGGATATGATCATGATTTCTGTCTTTCCTGGTTTGATTTTCAGGTTGTTGGCAGTCATCCAGTTGAAGACTTCTTTAATACACTCGATTAGGGTTGAATGATCGGTTTGGGTGTCTTTGATTTTGTAGATGACTTGAGTATCACCTGCGTAGCATGAAATGTTGTACTTTTTGAAGATTCTAATAACCGGAGTCTGGTAGATGTTGAAGTACAGTGGTGATAGTGAGGACCTTTGTGGTACTCCACAGTCATTAGATCTTGGAGTGGATTTGAAGGGTTTAATCCATACGGTTTCTGTTCTGTCTGCTAGGAATGATTTAGTCAAGAGTAGTGCTGTGTCTGTTACGCCTATTTCTTCTAATCTTTTGGTTAGGGTGTCATGACTAACTGTGTCGAAGGCTGTGGAGAGGTCGAGTAGGATAAGGGCTGAGGTTGTGTTAGTTTTTAGGTTATCCCAGATGGATAGTAGTGCTGTTTTCGTTCCTCTTTCGGGTTTGAAACTGACTTGAGCTTGGTCTAGCAGGTGGTGTTTTTCTACTTGTTCTTGGGTTTAGTTTGTATATTTAGGATACCAGGAGTTTTGCCATGTAGGGAGTGTTTGAAATCTGCCTGTAGTTGGAGAGGTCTTGTACGTCGCCACATGTGTTTTTCAGAAGTGGTTTGATATATGCTGATTTGAAGGTCCTCGGTACAATTCCTGTTACTAGTGATAGGTTCAGAAGGTTTCTGTAGTATTCTTCTGGCGTTCCTTATGCAAGGATTGATATGTAGATGTCCTGGGGACAGGGATCCATGGGTGATCCAGCTGTGTTTTACCAGCATTGCAAATGCCTCTGCTGATATTTCAGGAAAGTTTTTGAGTTTGTGCTGAGGTTCTGTGATAGGTTCGCTTGGTAGTACGTTGTGGTCGGTTGGTATGTTTTGTATGGTTTGTCGGAAGGCATGGATTTTTTTCTTGAAGTGGTCTGCCAGGTCATTGCATAGTTTCTCTGAGGGGGCTGGGGTGTTGTCACAGCCTGGTGGGTTTCTCATCTCTTTACTTATGTTAAACATTTATTTTTGAGTGTTGGTGGCATTGGTGATTCTGTCATCATAATGGCTTCTCTTCACCTTTTAAATTTCCTTCTTGTATGCGCAGATTTGTCTCTGGGACAGTGTTTCTTTTTGTCTGGGTTGTATTCTTTCCTCCAATTCAGTTCCAACTTTTTGTTTTCTTTTTTCATGGTGCTTAATAGTGGGGTGAACCATTTTGCTGTTGCTCTTTTGTTTTTGATGGGCTGAATGTTTTTTTCTGGGGTGATCTTGTCAATTGTGTCTGCAATCCATTTGTGTAGTAGCTCCGCTTTCCTGTATAGGTCAGCTAGCTCTAGTTCTGTAGTTGAGGGTTTGGTTAAGTCCAATTGTCCAAATAGATTGCTTTCTTTGATGTGTTTCCAGTTTCTTTTTGTGGTGGTTGTGAGTTTAGGAGGTTGCATGCAGATTTGAGTAGGCAGAGTGATCACGAATAGGATGATGAGATGGTTGCACCACGGTATTTGTATTGGCGGTGTGGTGGTGATGAGTTCTTCCTTGGCGAAAATTGCGTCAAGGGTGTGTCCTGCCGAGTGTGTTGTCCCTTTGACTAGTTGTCGTAGTTTCATGGTAGTGAGTTGTTCAATCAGTGTGTTTTGGAAGTTGGAGTGAATGTCTTCAAACCAGATGTTGAAGTCACCAAGGAGGATTAGGTGTTTGTGGTTCATTGCTATGTTGGTGATGGCTTCTATGAAGTTATCGACAAAGGATGCATCATATGTCAGTGGTCTGTACACCAGGATGAATGTGACATTGGTTTTTGGGATTGCTGTTAGGTGTATTACCATGGTTTCGCAGTTGAGGATGTTAAGCGGTTCATTTGTTTTTATTTTTAGGTGTCATTTGAATGCTATTGCAATGCCTCCTTTTGAAGTCCATTGGAAGGCAGCTTTTGGAGTGTGATTTTGTAGTTGTCGTCCAGCCATGTTTCTGTAATGAACAGGATGTCAATGCCGTTGTCATCGAGTAGGTCGAAGATCTCTGTTTTGACATGGATCTTGCATTTATAAGATTGTAGTGGAGTTTGGAGGTGTTGTTTGGTTTGGACTTTCTTGTTGAGGTCGTCTTCTGATTGGAGTTGGGGTTTCCTTCCTGGTAGATCTCGTGTTGGGGTGTAGGTTTTGGGGTGTCAGCGTCTTCGAAGAGTTCTTCTAGGTTCTGTCTTGGGTTTTTGTTTTCATCGGGTTCGTCTTCCATGAGTTGTGGTTGTCGTTTGGAAGTTCTTCTTGCTTTGGTGATGTAAGGTGTTATCGCATTAGTCGTGTGTTTGTTGTTTCTTGTGTTGCTCATCCTTCTTCTGCATGTTTGTGTTGGGTAGTTTGATGTTGCTGCTTCCAGCGTTGGGTTGGTTTGCTCTGGTGAGCAGTTGTCAGCGAGATAACGAGTTGCTGTTCTGTCTGTTTGTTCTTTCTTCTCTTTTTCTTTCCCTCGGAATGGGTTGTTTGCACGCCATTATAAGATAGAGAGTTGTTTAGTCTTTATTTATTTCCTGGTGTCCAGTTGGTTACGCTTTGGTCTGGTTGTCTTGTGGTGTAGTAATGGGTGTGGAGGCTGTCCGCTAACAGTTAGGGTTCTGTCTGTAGGTGGTATCTCCAGCTGATGTAGCCGACTCGTTCAGTCGCTGTCTTGAGAGGGGCAGGGTTGGTGGTTAGGGTTTATATAGTTGGGTTTTATTTTGGCTCTCTTTAGTGTCCGTCTCCATATATGCGTCTCCCTTCACTGCAGTGAACAAACAGTGTGGGTTTAAGAAGGATATCTACTAGTTGAGGGTGGTTTTGAGGGGCGCAGCTAGGGCTTGTGCCTTAAGAGGCGTGAGCCCCTAATCAGGGTGTCACTTCAGAGTAATTCACTGGTGGGTTCTGTCTCACTTTAGGAGTGAGTTGGTCAGCGGGATTCGAGAGGCCTGTCTAGAGGTCTATCAATGAGATCTGAATATCGTACTATGCAGCGTGGAAATGGAACCCCTACTAAATTTGAGAGACCTGTATAGTGGGAGAGAGGCCTATCAATGCAGCCTAAATATCACACAATGCAATATGGAGGCAGAACCCCTATTCAACTTGAGAGACCTCTATAGTGGGAGAATGCAGTCTAAATAACACATAATGCAATATATACCCAGAACCCCTATTAAATTTGAGAGACCTGTATAGTGGGAGACAAGCCTATCAATGCAATCTAAGTATTACGCAATGCACTATGTACCCAGAACCCCTATTAAATTTGAGAGACCTGTACAGTGGGAGAGAGGCCTATCAATGCAATCTGATTATCACACAATGGAGCCTGGAAATAGAACCCCTCCCAAATATGAGAGACCTGTATAGTGGGAGAGAGGCCTATCAATGAAATCTAAATATCACACAATGCAACATGCACCTAGAACCCCTATTAAATTTGGGTGACCTGTATAGTGGGAGAGAGGCCTATCAATGCAATCTAAATATCACACAATGCAACATGCACCTAGAACCCCTATTAAATTTGGGAGACCTGTATAGTGGGAGAGAGGCCTATCAATGCAATCTAAATATCACAAAATGCAATTTGTACCCAGAGCCCCTACTAAGCTTGAGAGACATGTATAGTGGGGTAGAGGCCTATCAATGCAGTCTAAATATTACACAATGCAATATGTGCCCAGAACCCCTATTACATTTGAGAGACCTGTATAGTCAGAGAGAGGTCTATCAATGCAATCTAAGTATCACACAGTGAAATATGTACCCAGAACCCCTATTAAAATGTGAGAGACCTGTATAGTGGGAGAGAGGCCTATCAATGCAATCTGAATGTCACACAATGCAGCCTGGAAATAGAACCCCTATTTAATTTGAGAGACCTGTATAGTGGGAGAGAGGCCTATCAATGCAATATGAATATCACACAATGCAGCCTGGAAATAGAACCCCTACCAAATTTGAGAGACCTGTATAGTGAGAGAGAGGCCTATCAATGCAATCTGAATGTCACACAATGCAGCCTGGTAAAAGAACCCCTATTAAATTTGAGAGACCTGTATAGTGGGAGAGAGGCCTATCAATTCAATCTGAATATCACACAATGCAGCTTGGGAATAGAACCCCTATTAAATTTGAGAGACCTGTATAGTGGGAAAGAGGCCTATCAATGCAATCTAAATATCACACATTGCAACATGCACCTAGAACCCCTATTACATTTCAGAAACCTGTATAGTGGGAGAGAGTTCTATCAATGCAATCTAAATATCACAAAATGCAATATGTACCCAGAGCCCCTGCTAAGCTTGAGAGACCTGTATAGTGGGGTAGAGGCCTATCAATGCAGTGTAAATATTACACAATGCGATATGTACCCAGAACCCCTATTAAATTTGAGAGACCTGTATAGTGGGAGAGAGGCCTATCAATGCAATCTAAGTATCACACAGTGAAATATATACCCAGGACCCCTATTAAAATGTGAGAGACCTGTATAGTGGGAGAGAGGCCCATCAATGCAATCTGAATGTCACACAATGCAGCCTGGAAATAGAACCCCCTATTTATTTTGTGAGACCTGTATATTGGGAGAGAGGCCTATCAATTCAATCTGAATATCACACAATGCAGCTTGGGAATAGAACCCCTATTAAATTTGAGAGACCTGTATAGTGGGAGAGAGGCCTATCAATGCAATCTGAATGTCACACAGTGCAGCATGGAAATAGAACCACTACCACATTTGAGACACCTGTATAGTGGGAGAGAGGCCTATCAATGCAATCTGAATATCAAAAAATGCAGCTTGAAAATAGAACCCCTATTAAATTTGAGAGACCTGTATAATGGGAGAGAGGCCTATCAATGCAATCTGAATATCACACAATGCAGCTTGGGAATAGAACCCCTATTAAATTTGAGAGACCTGTATAGTGGGAGAGAGGCCTATCAATGCAATCTGAATGTCACACAGTGCAGCATGGAAATAGAACCACTACCAAATTTGAGAGACCTGCATAGTGGGAGAGGTGCCCACCAATGCAATCTCAATATCACTTAACACAGCCCGGAAATAGAACCCCTAACAAATTTGAGAGACCTGTACAGTGAGAGTGAGGCCTATCAATGCAATCTGAATATCACACAATGGAGCCTGGAAATAGGACCCCTTCCAAATTTGAGAGACCTGTATAGTGGGGTAGAGGCCTATCAATGCAGCCTAAATATTTCACAATGCGATATGTACCCAGAACCGCTATTACATTTTAGAGACCTGTATAGTGGGAGAGAGGCCTATAAATGCAATCTGAATGTCACACAATGCAGCCTGGAAATAGAACCCCTATCAAATTTGTGAGACCTGTATAGTGGGAGAGAAGCCTATCGATGCAATCTGAATATCACAAAATGCAGCTTGGAAATAGAACCCCTATTACATTTGAGAGACCTGTATATTGGGAGAGAGGCCTATCAATGCAATCTGAATGTCACACAATGCAGCCTGGAAATAGAACCCCTACCAAATTTGTGAGACCTGTATAGTGGGAGAGAGGCCTATCAATGCAATCTGAATATCACACAATACAGCTTGGAAATAGAACCCCTATTACATTTGAGAGACCTGTATAGTGGGAGAGAGGCCTATCAATGCAATCTAAATATCACACAATGCAATATGTACCCAGAACCCCTATTAAATTTGAGAGACCTGTATAGTGGGAGAGAGGCCAATCAAAGCAATCTAAATACCACGCAGTGCAATATGTACCCAGAACCCCTATTAAATATTTGAGAGTCCTCTGTAGTGTGAGAGAGGCCTATCAATGCAATCTGAATGTCAGCAATGCAGCCTGGTAAAAGAACCCTATTAAATGTGAGAGACCTGTATAGTGGGAGAAAGGCCTATCAATTCAAACTGAATATCACACAATGCAGCTTGGGACTAGAACCCCTATTAAATTTGAGAGACCTGTATAGTGGGAGAGAGGCCTATCAATGCAATCTAAGTATCACACAATGCAATATGTACCCAGAACCCCTATTAAGTTTGAGCGACCTGTATAATGGGAGGAGGGCGTAATCACACTGTTTAATGGTGGTTTGCTAAATGGCTAGGATTCTGGGGTAGAGTTGTAGCTCTCCCCTGAACCAGGCCACTCCTACCTTACTGGTCCTTTTAGTTGATGGATGACGGCTGGTCACTGGCTTCCCCTGCGGACACCTGCTGACACTTCCCGGTGCCGCCTCTGTTGGAGCTGCCCTTGGTCTTGGGCCCTTAGCTGCAGGGCTGCCAGGCAGGGGGCTGCCTACGAAGGGTCAGTTAATTTTTGGCTATCCAGCCAATCAGGAGCGTAGGGAGGCAGGCAAATGTCTGGGTGAGTAGTGGGAGAGGCGCCTGAAGCACCGGTCTCTAGGCGCAGATGTCGAGGTCCCAGCCAATCAGGGCCAGTGTTGTGGGCCTCGGGTGGCCAATCAGGGATGCAGGTAGGCGGGCTGAGCAGGAGCTGGGAAGAGAGGGAGGGTTGGGGCTACGGAGCAACACGGGGGACTGGGGCCAGCAGAGGATTGTGGATTACACACTACTGAATCAACAACGGTTTTCACAAATGATTTTCACAGTGATGACATCATATCAGAAATCTCTTAGGACACCGCCTACGACCTTCTCAATGACATTACTGGTCATAGCGAAGTACCCATCATAAGGACAGTTCTTTGTCTGTGTTTCAAGAGTCAATTCAAGCCCAGAAGCAATATTCCATGTCTTTTATGAAGATCCAAAAACATTTACCAATCATTGTAATCAATGGTAGGATAGCTATGGGAAAGTTGGTCTTGCACGTAGCAATATGCAATTTCAGACACAATACTGTGAGAGTCTGCAACATTTGGATCTCCAGCGGTTTTACATTACTACTTCCACTAGCCCTACCAAGCATAGGAAATGGTGAGGGATCATGGCATTCATAGTTCAAAACATGTAGCGGAATGCAGGCTTCAAACCCTGCCACTGAAATAATTCGAACTTTCTTCCATTCAGTAGATTAGTTACTCTAGTCTTGATAACCCTGTCCTCTCGCAAAAATGAAAGTGATTTTCAACGTGGTTTAGCTTTGCAGGAAGCCTGCCCTAACCGTTACGATTTAACATGTCAAGGCCTCCCTTTTGATTTGTTATACTGACAGTATGTTTTTGCTCCTTGGTGGTGTGATTTAAAAGGCATAATTGTACTATTCAAATGCCTTCTTTGCATAGGGGAATGTTTTTAGAACAGAATGATACAGGTACTAGACTTTCTCATCATGATAATTATGTAATGTCATCTTTGATGTCCTGGGTGTTAGTGTTTGCAGTGTATTGCAGTGTGGGCCGAGCTATGGTTGCACAGCTTACCATAACTCAAACATTTCTTAAAATATTGAATTTTATCTTGCAACCATAACATTTCTTTAAGAACATTGTTTCACTGAATTTCATAGCTTTTTATTAGTGCAGCACAACATAACTCCCCTTATAACGTTGTATACTGCATTTCACAGGTTTTTCACAGCGCAACATACATTACCAGCAACTTCATAAGTTCTCTTCACAAACTTTGCACTTAAAAATAATTCTCACATGCCTCATGCTAGCTATAATTTCCATGGGCAGTATTGATAGTCTGTGGATGTACCTGGGCACATGTGGCATCAATATTACCCAGAATGACAGGGAGACACAATATTCTTGTTTTGTTTACAATGCATACAATGAATACAAAAATGTTTTACATCCCTTATAACTTTGGAAATATAAATACTGTTTTTAATATTGAAGAAAATTGTACACCCTGTATAAACAATGCATTTCAACGTCTGGCAGGCACTGAAGCACAACATTTGTTGCAGTGAGTACGATAATTTCAAAACTTTAGTAAGTAAACAATACCGTTTCATTTAATTTATAAACATGCAATATCTAATTGCAATACATTTGGAAAAATTGTATATATCTAAATATAAACATTGTATAGTATATTGTAATAGAAATGGGAATTACTATGGAATGGCTAGAGTTATACTTCCCAAAAAAGATATAATTGAGGAAGGACCTACGAATGTTAAATTATATTATGTTTTGCAAAATAATACATTTCTGTTGTGTGTATATATACACTATTACACTCAAAGTATGACATATCTTTAATGCCTCACAATATAGAACAAGAAGAAGAAGAAACCAATCATGAAGAAAGAAAACGTTGAAAACACTGAATAATATTGAAACTCAAATGAACATATGTTTACATATGAATCAAGTTACAAGTCAATTTACAGAACTATGTACATATGTGAAAAGTCATGTGATTTAAAATATTGATTATCATTGCATGACCTTCACATGTGACCCTTTCCCATCACTAATTTATTTATTTATTTATTTATAACACGCACAAAAACTCTGAGGCATTGAGGCGCAGTTACAGGGTACCAGTTACATGTGGCGAGTTGGCATTTGATAGGTAATGCAGACAGATTTTTGTTACATACTGGCTAATAAAACAGACAGTACAGACAGATTGTAATTACATTCTAGATAATAAGACAGACAGACAGACTTAAAGGAATGGTGGTGTGTTTCCATTAAGGTAGTGAGAAGGGCAGATCAATGGGGAGCAATAATGCACAATTAAGTAAACAGCCATGTTTTGAGTGCTTTGCGGGAAGCCTAATGCGATTCTTCTGCTCTCAGTGCATGTGGTAAGGCATTCCATTGTTTGGCTTCAATGGACGGAAAGCTGGAGCCTCCCGCTTTGGATCATTTGACTCTAGGCTGGACTAGCCGGTGGGAGTATAGTGTTCTAGTAGGCCTGGATGAGACAGTCTTCTGGGACGAGTAAGGTGGGATGGATCTGAATATGCACCTGGGACGAGTAAGGTGGGATGGATCTGAATATGCACCTATGTGTGATCGAGGACATGTTGAACATCATCCTTTCTTGGATGGAGAGCCAGTGGACAGCTCTGCAGGTAGCAGAGATGTATTCAGATTTCAGAATGTTCAGTGCAGCTAGCAGTGAGTTGTTTTGGATTGTCTGCAATTTCAGAATGTTGCGTGTCTAGGTACCCACGAAAAGGGCATTGCAGTAATCCTGCCTGGCACTTACCAATGCCCGGGTAATTGTGAGGCAACTTTCAGTGGAAAGGAAAGGTCTGACAGCATTAATCAATTTGGTAGTGTAAGCTGCTGTATGAGGAGATAGCATTTACTTGGCGGGTCAGGAATAGGTTGGCATCAAGGCAGACCCGAGGGTTTTTACTGCAGAGGAAACTGTAATCAGGGTACCCTCAATGTTGAATGCTACGTACCTAGGGTCAAGATTTTTAGTACCATTGTGGGACCGGCTGGCAGGAGCTTGGTCTTCTGATCATATGTCGCAATCCAGGCTTGGATGGTTGCGTTAACTTTGTTGAGGGTGTCAGCATCCTTGGAGTAGTTACTGGAGAGAAACAGGAGGATTTGTGTGTCGTCTGCATAGTTGACATTGATATTTTATTTCTATTGCGCTCGTACACAAGTGTTTCAGAGCGCGACAAGGGAAGGGAAGGGAGGGGAACAGGGGGGAACAAAATATCGATCTTACTAGGCCCAGTGACATTGAGAACGCGCAAGTGCATGGGAGAGGGGGAGGGGGAGGGGAAAAGTGCATGGTAGGGGGGAGAAGTGGAAAGTGCGAAGCAGAGGAGAAACAGATATATAACAATAAATAAATAATAAAGGCAACAAACAATGGTAGTGCAGTCACTAATTTGCAAGTGCTAGGTTTAAGACAGCAGACAGGGTAGGTCTGATAAGTGCAGGAAGAAATAAGGGGGGGCTGTATGGGTACAGAGACAGAACCCAGTGCAAGGGGTGGCCCTGAGGCAGTGCAGGAGGGTGGCAGCGTGAGCAGGTACCTTGGCCTGGAGGACAGAGGCTGGCCAGGTGCACAGTGCCAAGAGAGAACAGATCAGCAGGGGATAGGGGGAGCCAAGGCAGAAGAAAAGAGGAAGGTCTTGATGTGCTTGAGGTCTCAGGGAAGCTGTTCCAGAGGGAGGCCCCAGCCGAAGACAGAGATCTACCCCCAGCTCGTTTCTTAGAAAAACGACTGACCCTGAGGGAGTTGGAGGTAGAGGAGCTAAGAGGATAGCTGAAGGTATTTTGGACCCAAGCACCAGAAAGCCTTGTGGACAATGCAGAGGGTTTTGAATTTAATCCTTGTGTCCACTGGGAGCCAATGGAGAGATTTCAGAGCTGGAGAGATAGGATCCCAGGGCTTGAGGCCAAGGACAAGTCTTGCAGTCCTGTTCTGGATTAGTTGCAGAGGGCGGAGAGTAGAGGCTGTTACAATAGTCCAAGCTAGAGAGAACCAGAGCATGGGATACCATGACCTTCTGGGGGAAGGAGAGGAAAGGCAGCGTACCTCTGAGGAGGTGTAGTAGGAAATGTGACTTTTTGGAGACCGCAGAGATGTGGGCGAGAAGGAAAGGGTGGAGTCAAAGATGAACCCGAGGTTCTTAGCCTCGCAGGTGGGGGTAGGAGGAGGGCCAAGGGTGGCCGGCCAGAGAATGAGGGGAAAGGATGGTGAAGGTGTGCCGATGTGTGCCATCTTCCTCTATAGGCCCTTGTGGGGTCTCAGCTGCCCCTTCTGCTGCTGAGGAGTCCACCTTCGACCTCCGCCTCTTGGACCTACCCTCAGCAGTTGCGGCTGTGGACGCAGCAGCAGACTCCTCACTCCCTGACGAGATGACAACACGGGAGGGGAGCTGAGCCTTGCGTCTCCGGCTGGCGGTGGGATCCCTGCTGCTGTGGTCCACAGCACCGTCTAGGCCCTCTTCATCAGTTGATGCTGCAGACAGGGAGAGACAGAACATAGGTATCAGGGCACTGCACAATGGTCTGATACACACATGACAGTTGCACATGAGTGGCAGTCTCAAACTCCACAGATGGCATCACAATCCCCAACACACATATCATTTAAACCCATACACATGCGCAAATTAACTGGAATGATGCAGCAGGCAGCACCATCCATACACATACAACAGCATGAGCATTCAAAGGTCAGCCTGATGTCACATGAAACACAGGGAGTGCCAAACACATGCACACACGCCACCAGACATACATGCATCTGTACATCTCCACCACCTGTCACAGTGAAATCATCGGCAACTATGTCACATCTGACAATCAGCCTCCTACATGTCGGTGTCACATGCATCCCTGGTGTATCACAGTGGCACACATGTCAAATACACACACACGCACATGTACACCGTGCATGTACATGAAGGTGGAACCAGCATCCATGTGTCACAACCCAACCATGCCATAGTACATACACAGAAATGTAAACATGTGTGCACCCGCACATGCATTTGGCCATCATGCATTTCAACACATACACCATTGATGTGACTCACACATGACTAGATTCACATGCGGCAGGCTCAACTCCATGTACATACACATCCATACATGGCCCTTTCAAGACATATGCCAACCTCCACAC
The DNA here is from genome assembly GCF_040938575.1 of Ambystoma mexicanum. Classification (NCBI taxonomy): domain Eukaryota; kingdom Metazoa; phylum Chordata; class Amphibia; order Caudata; family Ambystomatidae; genus Ambystoma; species Ambystoma mexicanum. The sequence continues at coordinate 1,550,822,276 of NC_090929.1, forward strand.
TCCTGGCACACCTCAACATGTGGTGTGTCCAATCAGTACGCATGTACACTTACCGGTCGACTCCGGACGGGTCGGCATCTGAAGGACCTGGAGGTGGAGTGCTGGGTGTATGCATTGCAGGACCCTCATCTGGATGTTGGTAAGGTGGACCCGGCACCCCTCTGCATGCTTTGCCTTCAAGAGGCGCCGGGCCTTGCTGAGGGTCCTGGACCTGAAGTCCTCCCAGCGCTTCTGGACATATGCCATGTCGCGGGCTGCCACCCCCTCCACGTTGATGGCAGCCACAATGTCCTTCCAGATCCTCTTCCGTCCTTCATTGTCGGCACATGAACTTCCAAAGAGGGCATCATAATGCACCAGGACTTGCTCCACCAGGATACCAACTTCTGCGGCACTGAAGCTGGTACCCAGGTTGCCAGTGGTCTCTGATGGTGTTTCCCCCGACATGGCAACCCCTGAGGCAGGTGTGAGTGGGCAACTGGGTCCTGGTGCTGGGCTGTGGAGCGATGGAACTTCAGTCGGGCGTCTTCTGTTCCAGCGTGGGTGGACAGAGCAACTGGACCCCTGCAGATGGCTGACGTGCAGGCACCAAATAGTAGGGCACGTGGCCAGCAAGCAGCAGCAGATGGCAGGTGGGAGCGTGCTCAGGGCTCTGGTGGGCAGTAAAATGGCCTTCTATGCAGGAGCGTGGTCTTCCGTGTGTTGTCGCTTAACCAGCTTGATAGAGAGTGAATTGGCATGTGAAAAAATAGCACGTCAGCATGTAATTCGAGGAAAGGCCCTTAGCACGTAAGCACATCTGTGATGTTATGCGCGTGGGTGTTTTCCTCCACACGGGTGCATGCTGATTGTACACGTGCAAAAATTGCATGTCCGGGTGTCACTGCGTGTAATTGGAGGAAAGGCCCTTAGTGCGTACGCACGTAAGTGACGTTGCATGTATGGGCTGGGTTAAAAGGTACGCATAGTATGCCATTTTCTTGTACATGCTTTTTGTGGAGAGTGAGCGGGTGATTCTTGTACTTGTTGTCGGTTCACACGCGATTACAACGGTTCCAGTTCGTACTCCTTGTATACTCAGAAATCGTTCAAATCTTCTTTTGGGGGGGGTGTTGCCAACACGCACATGCGCGTCTTTTTCACATTCTTTTTCCAGCAGACGGTGAGTTGCGCACGTATTTCTCAACTGTGGTTACCCCTGTGTGTCGTGTATCCATTCAGAGTTCATTGTAGCCTGCATGTACCACTTTATTCCATGCACGTGGTCTACCAGGGGTCGTGTGTACACTAAAAACAAATGTCGGGGTGCCTGAGCATTGCGTGACCTGTCATCTTCCCCCAGGGGTCACAGACAGCCTTGCTAGAGCACTAGGGTATGTATACCATCTAGTACCTTGCCCCTTTCACCCTAATTGCCCAGGACAATTGTTTACTGCACCTCCCATTCGAACAAGAACATCAGTGCCATGGTTGGGAGGCGACCAAGTGGCATTTCTCTACTGATTATGGGAATGATTTAATCGATCAGGCTGATTGAGTATTGTGCACCTACAAATGCCCTGCACACAATCGCTTTGGGGCCCTGTTTGAATGTTCAACATGACAATTGTGTTCAGTCATGTCCAAGTGACCAACCATTGATGTATCCATGTGCCTCCCATCACTGCATTAGTGAATACTGGCTTTGTTGCAGCGTGTGGCACATGCGTGTTTTGTCATTCTCTTTTGAATGTTCTATTTCATGATGTCCATCTCACATGGATGGGTGACAGTACTGATTTGCTACCATCTGGGTGTCCTTGTCAAATCTGCCATGGCTATGTTACGTGCCATCTGTGTGCTGGCATGTGTCATATATGTGGATTGTCAATGCCACTCACAGGCTAATGTGTGATGCCGGTGCTATGCAGCATGCAGCACATGTGCTGCTTTCCCATCTTCGAGTCCTCAGTGGCCGCTTTTGGGCTCCCCTTCCACTTCATTTCCAGTGCATGCATGCCAGAGTTATTGTCATGTGTGACATGTGTCATTTATGTATTCAATGTGTACCTCGTGATGCCTATGTGTGTGGGCTATGCTGCTCATGCCTGTCTTCATTACTTTTCTTTTATGTTTTTGCATGTGTTGAGGCACTAGATGCTGTTGAGGAGGAGGAGATGGCCAAAGGCAGGAGTACTTACAGCCACAACCAGGCACCAGTGGAGGACGTGGTGTGGTGGTGGGTGAAAATCCATTACTCCTACAGACCATCCTGTCCACGGCTGTCACTGGGTAAACCTCCACAGACCTCTACAGCTCAGGTGCTGAAACTGACATTGAGACAAATGTCCCGTCACAGGTGAGTGTTTCTGGTGAGGATGCTGTTCTGTCCAACCCACCTGCACTGGAGGTAGACCCCGCTATGGGCCATTCAGTGTTAGAACACACGTCCCTCAGAGATACTCTGGGTGCACTTGAGGTGTCCCAGAGTACAAGGTCAGAACAGCAGCTGGAGCAGCTAACACGCACACTCTCAGCTGAGCTCCAGGCAACCCGTGAGGAGATCCGGGCATCACGCGAGGCCTTGCAGGCAGAAATGCGTGCTACCCATGAGGTGCTGCATGGGGATCTCCGCACCATCATCCTGCAGAACCAAACCTTTCAGACCTGCATGCTTGCTGCCATGGAAGAGCATGCCAGGGCTTTGCATGGTCTGCCTCCCATATCACACGCACCTTCTGATGTACCACCAGAGGGTGATGACAGCAACGGCAGTTCTCCCACTGTAGGTTAGCCATGCAGGCCATGACCCCATGGAGGTTGTTTTGTTTTTTTTTCTCAATATCCACGCATGTGGTTGTTGGGGTACACCCTGTACCTCCTCCCTCCTGGGTGGCCAAACAACCCCCACCCCCCACTTGGTTGACACATGGGCATTTATTTATTTTTATTTATTTTTTTCTTTTGGCTTTTTCAAATTTCATTCCGAATTGCAAAATGAAATTAGTATTTATTTCATTTATTATGTATTTTTATCTTCTTTTTTCTATTTATCAGTTTCATTTTTTTTCATTTGTAGTTTGTTATTTTAATTTTCATACTTTTTTTAAGTTAAATTGTATTCCGATTTTTCGTTTATTATTTTATTTATTTGGATTAATTTACATTTACATTTTCTTTTCCTTTATTTAATTTGCTTTTACTTTTTTGTTCATAACCATTTTCTTTCAGATTGTTAATTCATGTTACAGTGTGTTGCTTTGTGTGGCTCCCGTAGGCGTCCACTGTGTATTCCAGCTGGGCACATGCCGGCTTGTCCTGTCTTTGGGTTAGAAACTTGGGTTCCTGACACACACGCCCCTCCTGCTTCCCCTTTCCATGGGCTCACAAAGGCTGTGACCAAGTGACAGTAACTTACACAGAGGCATTGGGCTGTTGTGTGGGCAGTCTGTAGTCCAAACTGTGCATACATCCCTAGTGGGGATTGGTGTTCATTTCTCCACTGCAAGGTGGATTTGTATATGGTTTTACATACAGGACTTTTTGCATTTATACATGTAACTTATTCATGCCTTAACGAGCCTGACTCCATTGCAGATGCAGTTCATGTTGTATGCAGTACACTGCCACAATTGGCTATCAGCAACACACTGCAGTTGGAAGGGGTTGATGTGCTGCCTTTGTCAGGTTGTGACACTTGCACTACTTTTATTTGTTACTGTCATATGTTGCCACTATTGGATCCTGTACTGATGTTTGTTTTGCTGGTAAGTATTTGTTCATGTGTGATGTTTTATTTTCATTAGTGAGAGGAAATTGTCTCTGGCCTGTTTCCATTTGGGATGGTGACCCTTGTGTCATGTGTTGTGCATTCATTTGGTTGCTTTCACATTGCATGCCATGCCATGGTGTGTTGGGTAGCTGAGATGGGGTTGCGGAGGGGTTGGGTGACATGCCACTATTTGGATGTAATATTTTGCAAGGGGGTAATCCTTCATGCTGCATGAATGTGTGCCTTTTACTGACATAGCATTGTGTGTGTTTAAGTAGCTAGGGATGCACACAATGGAGCACTTCCAGGTAAACAATCTCAGGGTGGTATGGTTGTGTCAGTTGACTGTCCCTTTTGTCATCATCATAAATTGTCAGCTGGTATGTGCCAGGCCTGTGTGCGCTCCGCAGGGGTGTGATTTTAGGTGAAGAAATTTGCCACACGCTGAGTATGGGCTGCCTCACCACATGCCCTTTCACCTCTCATGAGCAGCGGCCCCGCATGTGGTTGGGGATGTGGGGGCACCACCATGTCCAATGGCATGCCCCACCGGGTTGCAACGTTGTGCAGGACACGTGCTGCCACTATGATTCTGCACACTACTTGGGGCGCATATAGTAGCTGCCCACCAGAGCGGTCAAGGGAGCGAAAGTGTGACTTCAGCACTCCAAATGTGCGCTCCACTATGCCCCGGGTTGCAATATGGGCTGTTTTGTATCTTACCTTGGCTGGTGTGGTGGGGTTCCATATTGGCGTCATCATGGCTGGATCCCGGATAGTTGGCATATACTGAGGTGATGATTCCCTTGGCATCACATACAACCTGCACGTTGATGGAATGCCAGTGCTTGCAGTTTCGATCGATGTGTTCAGTGGCCCAGGTAGGACGTAGAGCCACATGGGTGCAATCAATGGCACCTAGCACTTTGGGGAAGTGTGTCACCCAGTAAAAGTCCTGGACGATGACCTGCCTTTCTGCAGGTGTTCTGGGCATGTATATGTGCCTGCGGACTGAGGGGCGTGCAGTCATGTTCGCCAACACCTGGTGTAGGCAGCGTAAATGCGTGGCCTGTGAGACACCCCCAACTATAGCACTTGTCCGCTGAAATGACCCAGTGGCCAAGAAGTGCAGTACATTGAGCACCTTTTCCAACGGGCTCAGTGCTTGGGAGCACAGGGTGGGTGATGTGAGTCCATCCTCCCACTCCCTGACCAATTCTAGGATTATTAGTGGTGGAAACCTGTACCTCCCATTCACCAGGTCATCAGGCATCCCAAAAAGGCTGGTCCTGGATAAAAAAATGCGGGGCCTGGCTATCCTCCTCCTGCGGTGTCCCACAACCACTGCTGCGAGGAACTGTATATTCACTGTAGCATATGAGTTTGTTTGTTGTTTGCACGCACTTTTATGCTGCGCGGGGCCAATTACGCCTGCTTCGTGCTGGCGTACATGTTTCTGGATTAGCGCATCTTTTTTGGCACACGGGTTTCCCCTGTTCGATTCCATGAATACGTGTTGTTAGCGCACGTGTGGGCGTTGCGAGCATTTACCTTTTGTACTTACCCCGTAATGCCCACATTTTCAGCGTTGTTCCCCATTCCGCGTGTTACGCCCCGTATTCTGCCCCCTTTTCTTGTGTGCGCTACACGATGTGCGCTTTCCCTGTGCGCGTCACGCACAGCGTTTGGTGACGTGTGCGCACGTGTGCACCACCCACGGATTTGGCGCACATCCCAGGGTTCACATGCGCAGCGCATTCCATGAATCAATGAACGGCTGCGTGTGCGGCTTTAGCACGCGTGCGCTGCGATTTTCACGCTTGCGCTCCCCTTTTCGGCGTACATTTATTCCATGAATTACCCTGTTAGTGTTTTATTCAATCCATTCTCAACATAACTTTAGAACCATTTTGACAACTTGCCAATCAATTCTGTTTTTCTCTTGTGTTGCTGGGGGGAAATTGGGATTGATATTTTCTTTGAATTCTGCCTTTCCTGAATACCTGCTCTCTCTCCGCCTATCTCTTTACATCGCTTATTGGGGGGGTTGAGGGGTCTGCAGGGGGAAATAGTAACCACGCTGCTATCTGTTCTGAACACATACAAAAGTATTATTTCTGGGCTGAATTATTTTGCTCACTATTGCTCCTTGTGCATTAAAGAGATTGCTTAGTGTTACATCACCCCATTGGTGATTATTGTATACCCATTAAACATAGTGTGATTATATTGTGAATACATGAATACATATTTCAACTTTGCAAACCAGCCTGATTCCTGGTTCAGTGTGACCAAGGAGGTTCCAGGAGGGGGGCGTGATATGAGTGGTACATCGTTCAGAATAAAAGAACTTTTAGACACAAATAAATAAGGATTTCAGTTGTGCATTACACGCTAGGCGTTGACTTAGGTGAAGTGCCGGATTGAAATCACTTACATAACGGTGCCGGTGTTTCCATCATCCTCATTCCCTTTGATTCCTATGGGACTCAAATGGGAATGGGGATTAACATTTTTCCGGCGCCTGACTTCTAGGAACACCAGGATCGTAATCCCCCAGTGTTTCCGTGAAGCCGGCGCCAGAAAAATACACAAGTCCGGCGGCAGCCTGCCCGTTTCACCGGCACGGCTACCGGAGGCCTAATGTATCCATTAGCAATGGATTTGTGTCAAAACTAGCTAATTAGAGTCCTCAAACACATCTCAGCTGGCAGACTCATGTGAAGATATATGGCTAAATGTCTCAGCTAGTAGACCCACCATTTGACGTCCTATGTTCACTGGATTTACCACTTGATAAACTACTTTAACTAATAACAATTGTTCCTGCTTATTTCCATTCTGTGTATGTTCCTGTCTATAGCTAATGTGTCATGTGTTCATGTTTCACTGTTCGATATTTCAAGATGATGAGAAATTGCTATTGTTTTGCTCATTGTTCTCCATTTATCTACTAATAACTCTTGTGTCATCTATTTATGTAGGTACAAAAACGTATGAATTATTGTTGCATTTCTAGTTTGTATAGACATTGGGCACTATAGGCGCTTTATTATGTTGCAAGCACTTTAATGCGTTGTTTGCGTTTGAAAAAAAAGTTGGACATTATGCACAATTACCTTTCAAAATATTCCCATAGAATCCCAACATTTGCTATCTTGTTTCAAATTTCTCCCCAGGTCTTCGTGGGTTAATGAGATAGCGGCCTCTTTTTTTTTTAACTCTACAATTGCAAGCATTGGCATAACCAATAGGTCTGTCTTTGACAATGCAATATATATATATGTAAAAATTAATGATGGGTACCGATCAACAAAAGTGATATATCACAGAGGGAGTCCATTTTCCACACCCTACACTCTCCCCAGTGAACAGCACTGCAGGACGTTAAGGTGGTAGGCATCAGTGCCACCCAGTGATTCATGTTTCTGTAGCGCTGAACTGTGACTGCTTTTTTGAATCTCAGGGGGCCTGGGGGGAGAAGAAAAGAAATGGTATCTCTTTGCATGATATCACAGCAGTCGATTATGCAGTCCACAGTACACAGATGTGTGTCAAAGCGAAGGCAAATGGCATTTAGAAATGGAAATAGTTGTTAAGTGTTCCCTATTGTAGACATACAACACGCCTTGTTTGTCCTCTCTCTTTTAAAATCCAGGCCTATTGGCTTTGCAAATGCTTCTTTTACAGTGTGCTTTGTAACAGACATCTGAGAAATAGCTGCACTGCAAAGAAACTTGCTAGTCAAAGCCAACTTAATTGTGCCCATTTATCAACCTTAAAGGATCAAAAGCAGACACTTAAATTGTATTTTGATCAAGGCTACCTTGAGCAGTTCAGTAATGAAATCTGCAGACTATAACCCAGCACTCTTAAAAAGCTCTGATCAATGGACAACAGCTGAGGTGAAATGCGTCATTTTAAATGAAAAATAAGCACCTTCGTGGTTGGCATTGAAGAGCATACATTTTACTGCAAATATATTTAGCAAATTCACTGTTGTCATGAAAAAATATCGATAGTTTACTCAGCACACCTAGTACCGTAAACACCGTGATTGTTGCCATGTTAACAAAAGAGTACCCAGAACACCTATTTCTTTTTTTAAATTATTATTTAAGTGCGTATTAGCTTTGTGACAAAACTCTCAGCAATAAAGCATTTAACGAGACAAAATAAAATGCACAGAATTACAATTAAACCATAACAATAAGATTCTATAATTATGAATGTAAAAAATAAATGATAAAACAGATACCAGTGTACTCAAATCTGCGCAAGATGTTGAAGGCAATTCCCTTTTTACGCACACTCCCGAATAAAGACAACCGGCTAGGGAAATAGGCCAGGAGATAGCACAACAGGATAACAAGGTTTAATTGTACAGAATACAAATATCAGTAAAGGACTCTGCTGCTAGAGAGCGCTCTGACTTGTCCTGCTACAAACAGGGGCTTAAGAGCCCTTAAATTGTCACTACATACAGTACTAATTGGTGCCACTGATTAGAGGCACCCTACACATGGGCCTGCTCCATAAGGGATCCCAGGTTGTAATTGGTTGGTTCTTCCCCGTCTGTCAGGATCTACGTGGGTCAGCTGGGCTCACCCTTGCGGTGAAGGTCAGGGCACACATTACTGCAATGTTTCATTCTAAACTAAATATGCTAAGCCTGGTTATTATATCATTGTGGCAGGCACCTGGGCGGCACAGGAAATGGTGCCACGGGGAAGGGAGGATAAAATACAGTAATGCTGACCCACACATTCAGGGCATGGTTGATATTACAGTTCCCGCACTCAAGGTCTTCACCCAGGCTTTTCATCTTTAATGCATCCCTCCCTGTACCTTAAGTTACAAGAGATATGTTTTCATGCTTGGAAAATACAGCCATGCATGCTTAGATCTTCTGCAGACACTTGTTTTGCATTGGGCCAGGGGTGTCATGCACATATTGGGTAATGCAAAGGTGCGGTTGTCAGGTTAGTGATGTGGGGCTGGCTCCGGACTGGCTGGGTGGGCGTTAGAGGTCTGCTGGCAGTTTAGTGGAGATGAATGGATGCAGTGATGAGCCTGGTGTTCTCTCACGCTCTTGCAGAGTGCATTCCTTTGGAAAATACTAAATATTCGCAACACTGGAGGGACGAGGGGGAAGTGGACTTCCGTGGGAACAGGGCTCTGAGGATTCATTCTGTCTTAATGAGATTACGCCTAGTGAGCAGAGAATGTGAACAGCACAATCCTGCAACGTATTCCTTTTAGGCCTAATACAAAATGGATTCATGTGCTATGGATTATTGTAGCGCTGAGCATCTACTGTCGGTGGTTTAGCTACATCACCTCATATGGTATTTGCCTTACCTGAAAGCACCTAGCGGGGTGGGATAGGCTCATTTCCATCCCACCATTCCCCCCTATCGTTACTTCTACAGTAACACATTCTGCCCCACCATATTTATGCTCATTTGCGCATCTTTCTATGCTGATGTTACCTTTATTGGCATCCACACTCTACACACATGTCTTAAACTTTCTCCTCACTGCACATACTGTTGAGGTGTGCAGGTCATGTATATGAACCCCCCATCACCTGCCAGATCCCTCATACCTCTTTGTAATTTTTGGGATCTGGGGGGGCTACAATGTTTGTGTGGTACCAGTTATCAAATACATCGCCAATAGAGATTGGGACCGTGTGGTGAATGGGGTGGTCATTTTGCTCAGTTTTTATCTCCACTTTCTTTGTATCATAAGGTACCTTATTTTTTCCAAAAGACACCATCATCATTGCACTACGCGGCACAGCTTTGGCACAACACCAGAGACCCAATTGGCACATGCAGAAGATCACCAGGATAACCATGAAGATAGGGACCAGCATTTTCACCAATGTTACAAGCCACGAGGGGACCCAGCTAAAGGCCAGGGGAAACCAGACCTCTTCTTGGACCCCAGCGTCTTTCTTCATTTTCACCCCTAGCTCGTGTACTGCAGCAATGACGTCTGACAATATCCCATTTTTAGCATCTTCAGAAGATATGAATGTGCAACATGAACTCCTAATCTTTTTGAAAACACCAGCCTACATAGCCATCAGGAGGTCCAACACATACATATTCAGCATCGTCATTAGTCTCAGGGTCCTCAGTTCCACGTTTATGACGGTGAACCCCTGTTCGGTATTATTCGCCAGCTGGATTAGCTCCTATTTAACTATTTGGAGCCATTTGGCATTGGCTTGTGTCTGGATGCTGGGTAATAAGGATTCAAAAAATATCTCTGCCGAATTGTAGAGCGCATATTCTTCAGGTATTTGTGCAAGCAGCTCGGACGAGTCATTGGAAATGTAATTCAATGTGGTTTTCCTTCTATGTAGTTGGTCAGAGGGATCTTTTTCAGTGAGCATGCGAAAGTTTGGTGGTGGCTCTCTGTTATGAGCTTCTACGGTGGGGGCACAGTGGGAGCTTCAGCATAAGTCCTCCCTTTAGGTGCTATTCTGGTACAATCAGCAGGGTGGAGTGCAGAGTTGCTAGCAAACAGTAGACCCTCCAAGAAGGTGGGAGGTGCAAGTATGCTTGCTGGCCACAGATCCAATAATAGTCCATTAGTGCAGCTGTGCCTTGCTTGAGGTCGGGCACTATGACAATTCGGTTGCATTGTTCTCTTGACCCGACAGCCACTGTCCCCTTGAAAGAAGTTCATATGATTTCTGTTGGTGCACCTTCACTGGTTTTTCGAGGGCCCCAATCCAAGTTAGCTTTGTGATATGTTCCGTCCAGGTTTGCTCCACAAGTATTGCAATTTTCTCAGACAGCCCCAGGAGTCCTTCGGCCCTTCATGCATGTGTTGTTTCTTACCACCCGATGTTGACACATCTTGCCCCTTCAGTTGCTAGATGTGATTCTTTGAGACAGTTGGGATTATCGGAACTCATTTTGCACTTTCGGGGATCAGGATCTATGAGTTATAGATGTACATTGCATGCCTAGAAAGTGCCTTTGATATTTCATAGTGCAAGGTGAATCAGACATTGGGCCTCATTACACGGAAGGAGGTAGGGGATAACTGGCACCGGTAAGGGCACCGATGCCGGTAATCCCCACTGCTCTACTACGAGGTCCCTCAGCGGGTCCCGTCCTTAACATGTGGTCAGACCACACGTTAAGGACAGGACCCGCTGAGGGACTTCAGTGCAAATAATTGTGGTACCATTATTTGCTCCTTCCCCATTCCCATTGAGCCCTATGGGGGCTCAAATGGGAATGGAGAATGGTTCCCGGAATGGGGACATATCGGTCCCGCAAAGGTCGGAGTAGGCTGGTAAGTCCCTATTCCGGGAACCCGGCCTCCGACAGCGGTAAGGGGGTAGCCATGGCGCCAATAGCGCCATGGCTACCGCCTTCTGTGTAATGAGGCCCATTGTGTTTCATATTTGTGCATGTAAACTAAAACATCTCTCTCTCTCTCTCTCTCTCTCTCTCTCTCGCTCTCTCTCTCTCTTTTGAGAGAGCTACTGTTTTGAGGTAGTGCTGTGTTTTTTGGTCTGGACACCTAATATGGTGTCCTGTGTTGCCCTACAAACATCAGAGAGGTGTATCCAATATCTCAGCCCCTTTACCTTTACTTCGAGAGGGGTGGAAAACAACACTTCATAGGGCCCGTGGAACCTGGGGTTGTTCCACTTTTGAGCCAAACCTCTGACATAGGGGGTGGATCTGTCAGTGGGGGAGTTTTGGTCTCTCTTTCCTCTGTGTGTGGCGGTGCAATTTTCTTTGCGATGCATCCGATTGCACGTGTGAGCTGGGCCAAATACTGCTTGAATTCTTCTCCCACAATCATTGCTGCCGTATGAGCATCTGATGCTCTCCTGAACGGTGATAGGGGTGTCTGTATGCGCCTGCCAGTCACTATTTCATGGGGGGACAGGTGGTGGTCCTTACTGGGTTGCGTGCCCAGATGAAACAGAGCCAGGGGCAGGCAGTACAGCCAATTCCTTTTCAGAGCATTGCATAATTTGGAAAGTCTGCTTTTAAGGAGGCTGTTTATTCTCTCCACCATTCCATTTGCTTGTGGGTGATAAATAGAACACATACAATGTTTTATTCCTAACAGGGTAGGTATTTATGTGAAAGGTTAATATAAAAAAACGTGTTCCATGATCTGACCTTAGGACGTCACACACTCCCCAGTGGGGGAAAACCTCTCTGACAAGGAATTTTGCAGCACACTTGACATCTTGCGGGGCACATGGGCCAGTCTCAACCCATTGTGAAAATGGACACACCACCACAATTAGATATTGTGCCCCATTGCATCTTTCTCCCATGTCTGCCTAGTCAATGTGCAGCTCACGGAATGGACCTACAGGGTGGGGCAATGTCCTCTCAATGTCATCAGTGTCATCCCTATACTGAACACTTGACACGTTGTACAAGGGACCACCATTGATGCCAGGTGCTAATTTGGCACACACCAGTCCTCTTGGATGTCTGCCACAATATGCTGATTGGAGCTATGGGATGGGAAATGGAATTGCTCAGAGGCGGTATGTAATAATTTCACGGGCATTACTACCTTCTCTGTGCTGGGTTGTCTCCACAAGAGATCTGTGGGTGATTGCATGCAACCATGTCTGAGCCATATGTTTTGCTGTTCTGGTGGCGCACTACATTTCAGTTCAATAATTTGTGCAGTGGGGAGGGCTGTGTATGGATTTCTGTCTGGTCTTGTGATTGCTGTGGTCATGATATATTCTGTTGATGGTTGTAATGAGAGATACGCTACAGATTCTGCTGCTGCATCCTCAGGGACGTTCCCTAATGAGATTGTGTCTGTGTTCTGTGTATGTGCTGTGCATTTTACGACCACCACCACAGAAGGATCTGCAAGGGTATAAATCAATGTTTTGAGCAGCGCTGTGTGCTGTACCGGCAAGCCATCTGCTCTCCGGAATCCTTTCCTTCTCCAGTATGACAGACCTGCATGAACTGTAGTGGTGACATAGGCAGAGTATGAGTAGATTGTAACATAGCTCCCCTTTGAGGCCTGCAGGGCTTCTATGAGTGCTACCAGCTTGGCCGCTAGTACAGATAAATGCCTGGGTAGTCTTTTCATGATCAGTGTTTCATAGTCTCCTTCTTCTAGGCGCACCACTGCCACCCCAATGTATTTTTTCCCCTGTTTCCTGGTCAATTGATGCTGACCGATCAATGAAGAGCACTTCTCTATCCTCTACAGGGCTGTCTTTTGCTTTGGGGATATCATCTCTGTCCCCTTCATAGGATACACAATCATTCTGTTGAATATCCTCAACCATTCATGGCTGAGTAAGACTGGTGGGATTTACGGTTTTGCACTGTACTACGTGGATATGGGGGCTGGACAGTATTATTTCATATGCTGATGCTCTCTGTGTAGTGAGTGTGCATTTGGAGCAGTCCAGTATCACAAAAAGTGAGTACTCGATGTACAACGTTACTGAGTACCCCATGACAATTGTAGAACTCTTCTAAATGGCAAATTCTGCAGAAGCAAGTGCTTGTTCGCAGGCGAATTGCCGATGCATGACAGCATCGAGCATGTCTCTGTAATAGGCTAGAGGTTTGTCGCCCATTGTACTTGTCTCTGTAAGTACTGCTGTTATGAGTGTACCATTTGAGAGGGAGAAAATGTAGAATTGCTGAATGTAGTCAGGGGTGGCTAGGACAGGAGCTGTTGAAATCACCTCTTTTAAGTCATTAAAACTAGATATAATTTCTGCTGTCCATTCAATTGTCTTGCCCTCCTTCTGGGCTTCCTTGAGGCCTTGTAGAGGTGGTTGGGTATATGCTGGGTAGTCTAGGATCCATGCTTTGCAATCATTGCATAATCCTAGGAATTTTGTAATGTCTTTCACTGTGACTGGCTTGGGAGTGGAACACACTGTAGCTGCCCTGTAGATAATTATTTGCTTACCATCCTTGTAGATCAATTGCCCTCAGTAGAGAACTTCCAGTAAACAATACTGGAGCTTTGCCTTTTCCACCATGTACCCTTTCCTTGCTAGTAACTGGAGTAGTGAAATGGAGTCCCTTTGACAGCTCTGCTCGCTGTTGCTGTAGACCAGTAGGTCATCTACGTATTAAATTATCGTGCTTGGTATGTGGATGTTCCCCAGATCCTCATGCAGTATCCTGTTGAAAATACTTGGGCTCTCAGAGTACCCCTGGGGCAAGTGTCTGTGTTCATAGTGCTTTCCTCCCAGGGTGAATGTGGTAAGGTACTGTGAGTCTTGATTCAGGGACACTGAGAAGAACACATTCTTCAAATCAACCACAGTGAAATGGGTAGCTTCTTTGGGAATGCTACACAAAATGGATGCCGGGTTGGGAACAAGCGGACATTCTTTGTGTACAATGTCATTAAGGGGTCTTAAATCCTGAATCATCCTCCAACTGCCCAGTGTTGCCTTTTTAATGGAGTATATAGACGTATTGCATGGAGAGGTGGAGGGCACTATAATCCCTTGGTGTAATAATGCTTGTAGAGTTTCGTGAATCCCCTCCTCCACCTCCCTGAAAAATGGGTACTGTTTTACTTGCAGAATTATTGCTCCTGGTTTTAGTGTAATTCTCACAGGGGTCACCTCTTATAACCGCCCTATATAATGTGGGTTGGTTGTCCATAAGTGTGTGGGGATATTTTGTAAATCTGTCTCATTGAATGGGGGAGGGCTGCTGACAAAGGCCAAGGGTGGGGGTGAAAGGGTGTATGCACTTTCCTGTATTGAACCATTATGTCACAGGGTTTACAAATTGAGAGGATTATTTCTCCATCATTATTGCCATCCTCAAAAAGGTACTCATCTGTCATTACTCCTAGGGGTACATTTGGGTCGATATACAACACAGTGCAACGTTGGCACCCATGGGGGTCGGTTCCTAGCACTAAAATCATTTTAGCAGACAAAAGCAACCCTTCCAAATCTAATGACAAGATTGTACCGACAACCACTTTGGGGAGCGCCACAGAACAGAAAATGAAGTCTGTGGGCACTCTCTACGCCTTTTTGGTAATCTGGGGGACAGATCTGGCAAGTACTTCAATGCCAGAAACAAACATGTCTGGGTTGACTGGGATGCCGCTCACCACCACCTCACTGGTCACAGCATTTATTACCAAAATCCACCAGAGGGAGCACATGCCAGGGGTGGCACAGACAATCCCCTGTCTGTGAATGATATTGTCATATTTAGTTTGCTAAGCAGATCCCTACCAAGCAGGTTGACAGGAGATCTCTCGGAATAAAGGAGGGGTACTCGTACAACATTCCCTCCCAGCTTGATGTCTAAGGGCCTCATTCCAAGGTTGGAGATAGCCATGGTGCTTAGCATCATGGCTATCCCCTTACCCCATACCGGGTCCAGGTTCCCTGAATGGGGAATTACCGGGCCATTCCAACCTTGGAGGACCCAGTATTCCCCCATTCAGGGAACCCATCCCCATTCCCATTCGAGCCCCTATAGGCCTCAATGGGAATAGGGACCTTTCTAACAACGGGCCTGTTAATACCCGGCCCGTCATTAGCATGCTGGTCCTTTGGTCACAGCATTTATTACCAAAATCCACCAGAGGGAGCACATGCCATGGCTGGCACAGACAATCCCCCTGTCTGTGAATGATATTGTCATGTTAAGTTTGCTAAGCAGATCCCTACCAAGCAGGTTGACAGGAGATCTCTCAGAATAAAGGAGGGGTGCTCATACAACATTCCCTCCCAGCTTGATGTCTAAGGGCCTCATTCAGAGGTTGGAGATAGCCATGGTTCTTAGCACCATGGCTACCCCCTTACCCCATACCGGGTCCAGGTTCCCTGAATGGGGAATTACCGGGCCATTCCAACCTTGGAGGACCCAGAATTCCCCCACTCAGGGAACCCATCCCCATTTCCAGCACCCATAGGCCTCAATGGGAATAAGGACCTTTCTAACAACGGGCCCGTTAATAACAGGCCCGTTATTAGCATGCTTGTCCTTTAGCGGCTCCCACTAACGGCGCCTGCTAAAACCAGCCGCTCTTAGCGGGACCCCCAAAAGGACCTAGTAATGCGACGGTTAGGGGTTAACGGCACCGGCACCCTTACCATTGCCATTAACCCCTTACCGCCGGGGTCGTAATGAGGCCCTAAATCTTTTGTGTAAGTTACCGTTAACACATCCCCAGAGAATCCCTGGGTGCCGAGAGTCTTTCCTGATAGCGGGAAGTTTCCTTCACTAATGCACAACTTCTCCACACCTGAGTCCACCATGAAGATGAATTGTTTATTTCCTATTTCTACCCCCACCAGTGGTTCTTCTTCTGGATGTAAGGTCATCGACAGTACTGGAAATGCAAGTGCTCTCTGTGGGCTCTCCTACTCAGGGTAGTTGTCTGTTCCGGGGAACGAGAAAGGATTTCCCCCCACCACCGTTGCTATGAGGCCACTGCTCCATTTGGTGCAGGTGCAAAAGGGTGTTTGTTTTCCACGGCTTGTTGGTTGGGGTGGGATTGGTGTGGCTGCACGGCTTGCTGCTGGTGTGGTGGGTGATACAGGCCTTAAAGAAGCTGCTATTTTACCTATGGTGCACCATATTGAAATCATGAAGGTGGCCCAGACAGGCCCTAAAAGACCTTTGTTGAGCCTGCACAACACAGGTTTGAACCTGAACATGCTAGACCTTATATCCTTAGGGCAGCATTTGGTATTCCAGCATGCAATATTATTATTAGTATTTTAATAATAAGAATAGGAACCGATACAAACAAACTGCCCATTGCAGATGTTTGATTTTAACAGTCTTGACTGTGGTCAATTAAACACTTGCTGTTAGATTGGGAAAGATTTCAGAGCCACTTTATAAGTGAAGCATTAATTCATTCCCAGGTGTATAACTGCATGAAGCTAAACTGCATAAGGGCACACCATTGAAGATCTACATGCTAGGTTATATTATATGTAGATATTTGTGTCTATGGCAATTGCATAATTATTTCATAGGAAACACAAGGGCAAAAATAATGAACTGATGCTGGTTTATTGTTGCAGATCTTCTAGACATTCCTAGGGGACTACATTTCGTGACTCTGGCATTTCTCTCATGTTGTCTGTTCATTATGAAAATAGGATTCCATTAAGCAAACTCTCGTCAAATTGCACATTTAATTTATTTGAGCAAAACACAGACGTATTCTTCTCAGACATACAAGAAAAAGGAATTCTGGCCATTTATAATCTATCAAAAAAATAGTTTCTCTTTTCACCCGAAATAGCATTCATGTCTTTGTTCTTGTAAATACCATTGTGGCTTAGTGGAAACTGAAAGCCATCGGTTTCATTCCTAAAGCATTACAAAATACAATTGAAGGTTATATTCTATTATTTGAAGTCTGCAAAGTACTTATGGCCCTGGAACGCAGCTGAAAGTACCTGGAGAATTCAGACCAGGCAGATGTATCATAGTCATTGGACCTCATTACGAGGTTGCAGGTAGCCATGCCGCTATTTGCGGCATGGCTGCCTCCAAACTGGTTCCAACTCCGGCCCGGTGAATGGAGCAATTACCGGTCCATTCCGAGGTTGGAGGGACCGGCAATTCCCCATTCACCAGGGCCATTCCCCATTCCCATTTGAGCCCCCATAGGGCTCAATGGGAAGGCGGCAATAATGGTACCGCAAATTGCGGTACCATTATTGACCCCGGTGTCTCTTTGCGGGTCCCGTCCTTAACGCCTGCAAAAACGAGACGTTAAGGAAGGACCCGCAAAGGGAACCCATAGTAGTATTACCGGCACCGGTAAGGGCACTGGTGCCGGTAATCCCTTACCGCCCACCTCGTAATGAGGACCATTGTATCTAAAGGTAACTATGGGCCTCATAACATGTTTGCTGCTGCGCTATTAACGTGCCGGTAATACTGTTTACCAGCATGTTACTGCACTGGAAAACTACTAGTTCCGTGGTGGGGTGGCCGGATTTTCCTGCAGCTTAGAGCTGTCAGTAATTCTGGGAACCCACCACCAATAAAAAAAACGGTATTACAGGCACAGATATTACCGGTGTAGTTAATATCGGCAATTCCCAGCATGGAGTCCAGTGGGACTCCAGGAATGGGGAATTCCAGTACTTGCCGGCATTTGGAATCTGTCAGTAATTCCGGCAGACCAAGTGCTGGTAAAGGTAATACCGTCTGGTGGTATCCCTCCAGATTTACCAGCGGGACCACTGGACTTAAATGAGGCCTTATATAAGGATTGTGAATCTGAGGCAGTCTGACTGCATCCATCAATTCTTACAACACCTACACTGGGTACAACTTTATTTAAAGTTGTATTTTTGACTAATAAGGCTTTCAAATTATATGGCTATTCAACGTTAATGAGTGAATAAGTGAATAAGTGAAGACCGTCTAGACACGGGTAGGCCGTGACCTTTGAGAATAAATACTTTCTTGCATTTGGCTATTCCAAAACAGGCAAACACTCTCCTACATGTTTCTCTGGCCGAGGACCTAATTCTTGTGATTTTGTTGCAAAAGGATACCTTTGTTGGCACTTCATAAAGCAATCTGAAGCCTGCATTTCCATTTGTGTTTTCCACCAGAAATGCAGTTCATGGCAAAATTATACATGAAGAAAATACAAAAGGAAAACACTTCCTTCACAAAACACAAAACATAGAAAAGAGTTGCCCATCAATTCTGACCGAATTGCTTTGTACCCAAATGTTCAAGAGTACATTTCACAGCGAAGGAATCTCTGTATACCTTTACTTAAGTTTTAAAACTTTCCCATGTCAGGACCAGGCCATTCAATGGTATTTTCAATATTTCACACTCAGAAATGTAATTAATGAGTTTGCCTGCACTATCTACAATCATGAAAAGACCCTAAAGCGTCACTTTCTGCGTTCAAAACATAGCCCTTTTAGGACCTCTCCTTGGTGATTTTGAATAGACTCCATGTAAGAAAGGAATTTAAGTTTTTGGGTGAATACTTTTGTGATGCTATAAATGGGGCAATTATCACTTTGTGCCCGGCGCCCCCACTCCTCCAAAGTGTAAAAGTGAAATACAAGATAATGGAGCTCATTAAAATTAGAAAAGGGACAAGTATCTTATTATGTTACTGTTAGAATATAAGCACAAGTAGAATAGAATTTGCAACACTACCACATTGACGAAGTTAGGTTGCATTATACACTGAGAAGAACCCTAGGTTGCAGTGTACACTGAGAACATCCCAGAAAAATATAAGTTGCTGAATACACTGAGAAGATTACAGAGAGATACATACACAAAGAAACAGTATTCCGGATGAATTATAAATGTAGCATTGAGGAGATGTTCCACCAATTTTCAGCAAAGGCTTTATGTGAAATTTGCGCACATGTTATTTTAGTGCTGCCGCACCAAAGTGCTTAGATTTGTTCAACTTCATAGAAAATCCTTTCACGTCTCGAACCATGAGGCAGCCAAGATTAAAGTGGAAGGGAGTATACAATAGTGCTTGATGGAGCATCGAGGAGATATCGCTACCATGGCGCAAGAACGGAGATGTAGCAATTAGTTCTGGTCCAAATGGTAATTGAATAAATACGTAGAAGCCTTGATATTCAGGTGTATGGTGCCACAAGACAAACATATTGCCAAAAAAACAAACTGAGTTGTATACACTGAGCCCCCTTATGGCCAAGGAGTGCCACTACATGCTGTATTAAATACAATAATATTGAAGGAAGTATCCCTGACAGACAGAGCCTCACAGAGACTGTTATTCTTCCAGTGACCCAATTAAAAGATCATGCACATGCATTAATGGTATTTATCGAGACCACAGTTGCAAACTAGAATATTCAAGGTTAGGGAAACAGTCTGGGACCAATAAGGCCCTAGCATGGGAATTGAAATCAGATTAATTTGTTTGTGGAAACAGGGTGTGATCTCTCTATTCCCAGCAACAGTACATTAAATAACAATTTGTCTGTCTAGGATGGTTGCAACATTCAAAGCCACCTTAAGAGGTAGCATCCAATGGCAGTGAGGTATTCTTATCACTGTAAGTGTGAAGTTTGCCAAACAACGAGATCTTGTGGTAGTGATGCTATGATAATGATTATGTTTGAACAGTTGGACATAGGTGACATTGTCGATAAGGGACTAGCCAATTATTATGTTAGAAAATGACACATGTTATTTTTGTAACTATGCAAATTGTGTGGTTTAAATCTTAATAATCTTCAGCCCGATGTGGGCTTATTGAGTTGTGTTGCCTTGTTTGACTCCAGGCGACACTTTGTTTGTTAATAAAGTGAATAAAAGCTGTTTTTACTTCCACATGTCACACTTATTTTTTAATGGACTGGTTTTGGATGCATTAATACACTATCCTCTCTGATTAAGGAAAGCCATTCTCTCCTCTCCACAAATCAGTTTAGCAACCCACAAGAAATTCCGCGTACACTTTGAAGTTGAAGAAAGTGGAGAAAGAAAATTCATCAAAACACGTGCTTGGTTTGAAGAAACAAAATGAGGCAAAGCAAATGTTCGAAGAGACAAAACAAAATGAGGCAAAGCAAACACCCTCTGTAGAAAAGCACAAAGAAGATGCAGATTTCTTGAAATACCACATGCCATGGACAGGATTTAGGAGTAGCCTGGTGTAGAATCTTCTACCCCTGCCTTCAGCTTTAGTACTCCTGACATCAGCGTAGCGACCCCTGGGTGTACAAGAGACATAAGCCATATAAAGTTCCTGCATGTTATGTGAATTACTTTGGGAGTATGGGACCTTCTGCCCATTGCTAAAGGCTCAGAAGGCAAAGATCAACGCAGGGTTTGCTCACATCTGAAGTCCATGCAATAAAAAGCATGCTTGATGTTTGTTCATTTCACCAGGCTTCGCCTCATTGCTGGTTACGTCCTCTTCTTATCAGGAATGTCCTTAATGTGCCATTTGTATCCAACTATTGCTGTTTATATGTATGTGGAAGATTTAGAGGTTGCTCCCATTCTCTTGTTTTTTATTGTGCCAGAAACCTACTAGAGATCACAGTTCAGCAGTTCTGTTGTGTTTGTTATAAAATAAGTTTTCAATAGCACATTTATTTAACATCACAGGTGGGATGAACTGTTAACTGAAGTACGAACACTCTGATCATCTATACATATTTCTATATTAGCAGATTATTTAATACACGTATTTCCTATTTTGATAATACATTAGTATGGGGCATTTGTGGATCTTCTTGGCATATGAGATTGGAAGTTGGATATATAGTCTCCCTTCCGGGGACTGTACAGTGCATATTATCAGAGTGGCTCCCAAAAGTGCACCCTAACAGGGTGAACCCAGCCCTTTATCCTTCCAAGATTGATTCATGCCATACCACCCAAATGGGAAATCATAACATACTTTTACAGTGCTTCTAGCAGGCCCAACCAGCATTAGGTGGTATTTCAAAATACTGGTGTTCTTGGTATGGCGCATTGGGCCTCATTATGAGTTTGGTGGTGTGGACAACAATGGTGATAATGCGGTGATAACATAGTTACCACTGCAACAGTGATAATGCAGTGAAGCAGAGTTACAACTGCATTACCACACCACAAACTGGAGGTTTGGAGGTAAGGTGGAAGAATAACACCCCAGCAGAATGCTGGAGGTAATTCCTATGCTTTACAAAAAAAAAGCCAACATTCCGCCCAGAATTAGCTTCTGGGCGGAATTACTGCTGAAATTCCCATGGAGTCCTATGGATTGCAATACATGGGTACTAACACCACCTAATGCCACTCATAATCTGGCGGTAATTATGCCGAACCAAGTGGTGGTAACAGTAAATCAGTTGGGTTGTATCTCAGTGGATTTACCACTTAGATGCCACCAAACACGTAACAAGGCCATTCGCTGGTATTGGATGTTATTACACCTGCAAATGTTAGTCTGTACCTTACATCTGGTGAGTCTATCAGGTATTATAAATATTAAAAGGCATTGCTAAGGCATTTGAGGATGAAAATGAATACACTGGCAGCACCTAGGCCTGGGAAACTGCATTTTACATATGGTGATTATAGCGTGTACACTAGACACTAACTGACATTAGTTGATATTTTATGGCAGGACCTATATGCTTGCTGTGGCCATAGTATTACACCACAAACAATGATTGATTCTTAATCCAAATGGTGATGAAAGACTATTAAGTGGTCAGAGAAGAAAACCTGGGCTTTGATATTTTTTATGCTAATATTTTTGCAATTGGAGTTTAAGTGTCTAGACACAATGCCATGTCATAAGTGGTACGAAATATTGTATTTAAGCATTCTGAAATCACATTTTGGGAGATGTGTTTGTGATTTCTAGTAAGTTGTCTATGTAGTTGGGGGAGCTGGCAAAGATGAGGGGGCACATGTTGAGGGCCTGGGGGGCCAGGAAAGCATTATTCTGTCAGCCTTTTGCCTATATTCACTGCTATCAAGGACTACGGATAGCTGAGGGTGTGTGCATTTCAGTACCCACGGTAACAGATTTTTTCTAAAGATATTTGTACAGCTATAGTGATGGCATGGGTGAAAAATCACAATTGCTACCTCAGTCTCTAATTCATCCATAAATCAGGGCAGACACTGCTTAGCTTCAAAAGATAAACTGGGGTAGTCCTGCTTTGAAGCTAAGCAGGGTCAGTCCTGGATGGGCAACTGAAGGGGAAGCCAATTTATTTTTATTTTTTTAAACCATGCCACTATCATTACTTGAACATTTTGCACTCAGAGGCCATTGTTTGACTTTTGCTGAATTTCATTCTGGTACTTATTCCAGTATATCATTTTATTTTTTAAAAAAATGATATTTTTACAGCAACAGTGAGTTTTCCATCCCGGGAAAGAAACTGAGACAAACCCTGCTTAGCTTTAAAGTAATGTAGGGGTCAGCCTCCTAAGTCAATGTTGCCTAATACATGATCCCAAATTACAAGACCACTTAGAGAAACATGGCGTACAGGGGCTGGATCTTTCATAACTTTGTAACTAAGCAGCGTCACTCCCAGTAACTGCATGGGTGGGAGGCAGTCCACAGTCCCTAATGCTATATGCTTTCTTAGTTAACACACGGCATCCGCATGATTTTATTTTTAACTGTGCTACTGTCTTACCTTAAAAGTTGTGCACTCAGAGACCATTCTTTTGCCTTTTGCTGAATTGCATTCTGGTATTTGTAGTCTCACAGTCAAGACGGGGGAAATAATACCACAGTTGTACACTGGTTGCCTAACATAGTTCTATAATGATTTATATAATTGAGTGTCAGCTCTCTCTTCCCAAATAACTCCCTTCTCGAGCTCTTCACTCATCCTCCACCAACTCCCTCAGGGTCAGTCGCTTCTCCAAGCAACGAGTTGGTGGTAGATCTCTCTCTTCGTAAGGGTCCTGCCTGTGGAACAGCCTTCCCGCCTCTCTGAAACTTGAGGAGAAGCATCTCTGGTTCCGGAGCACCTCAAAACCCTCCTCTTTGCTTCTGCCTTCTCTTCCCCTCTCCCCTGTTGAATTCCTGGCTGAAACTGCACTGGCTACCTGGCCACCCTTTCTGATCTTGGGCCCAGGCCCTGCCAATTGCATGCCTGCACTGCCTCCCTCGCAACCCCCGCACCTGGGGACTGTTATTCTGTATCCCTACAGTCCCCCTACCAGCACTTATGTCTGCTCTTACCTTGCACTTGCCACCAGCTGGCCATTTTATTTATCTTATTATTCTACTATCCCATGTACTGCACTTCCCCCCTCTCTTCCCCACACACTTTTCTCGTTCCCCCTTCCCATGCACTTGCGTGATCTGAATGACACCTGGCCTAATAAGATCGTTGTCTGTCTTCCCCCTTTTTCCCCCTCCCTTACCTTGTCGTGCCTCGAAACACTTATGAGGCACGTTATAAATGCCATATCATATCATATCACTATGGTATGTGTACTTTTCAAGTTAGATTTATAAAGCAGAGTATTGTTGAAAGCTAGACATGGGGGTGAGAAAGGGAAATGATGGCAAGTCACGAGTATCTGCCCACAATATGGCAAGAGAGTTTGCAATCCTGGACACTGGTGCAGTTATTTTCCACTGGTTGTGGCTGCATTTCAGGGCATCAGTAACGTACAAATGTGGGTGGACAGCGTAACCTTTTTCAGAGGGCGAACGCAACCTCTTGGATTTTTTGATGTTGGCAAGCTTGCTCAAGTATTTCGCTACCAGGATTTTACTCAGGATGTCATGTTCCCAGTGCAGACGCTTACTCACAAGACCACAAGCACTTGTTTCTTATTAGGATTTAGTTTTCCAGGGAATAGTTCATGGACAGGTTGCTGGGTTTAAAAGGTGGCAGCATATTTATTGCCACATTTCCTCCTTCAGGTCATTAAGTTTTTTAAAAGTCCAATGCAATCTTGTCTTGCAAATTTTCATCTACAGAGTAGGTCTATTGAACTACAATTATATATTTCACTTTAAGATATATGTTCACTTACTGTGTATATTTTCATGGGTGTCAGCTTTTGATTTTTGCTACGGGACAAAAGTACCTGGACATATGTTTTTTTTTCAGCTCATCATTTTCTTCCCTTTTATGTGCTGCTTAAATGCCATTAATTGAGGTTGTGTGATGTATGACAACAGTCACTAAGAGATCGGCCATAAAACTAGGGGCTTGTAGCACGCTGCTTAATGAAAGTATGTGATCCTCAGCAAATAATCTAATCACACAGGGCATTAACTAAAAATATTGGGAGTTCACAAAGCCTGCAAACTTGTATACATAATTTAAAAAATACTGGGAAATCAAAGGTGAAAAATCACTGGTGACCTGGTCTCCCATCCATGCAATAACCAGAACCCACCCTGCTTAGCATCACAGTGAGGAAAAGGCTTGCACCCTCAGGACATGGTGACTAATATGCGAGGTAAAGTTACAAAATCACTTAGAGCAACATGGTCTGAGGGGGCCAGACCCTTACTCACTTAGAAGCTAAGCAGTATTGTGCATATATTCATGGGTGCCAGCTTTTGATTTTCGCTATGAGTGGAGAAAGTACCTGAGCATGTTATTCTTGCAGCTGGTCATTTTTTCCCATTTCCATGCTGCTTAAATGTGGTTATTTGGGGTCATGCTAGTCACCAAGAGACTAGCAATAAAGCAAGGCACTTGGAGTATGGGACAGGACATTTCAGCACGGCCAGTTAGGCCACACCATTGTGTCATGACCATTTCACCGCAGGTCCTATTTGGGCGCGCCCAGGATGTTTTGGTACGAGAGGTCCCAATTGGCACGGCATGAACCTGCAGGCACTTTGCATTTTGTAATCTGGATTAAATGTGAAAAACGTTTATTTACTGCAACCTTATAAAACAGGGTGGGACATGTATTACACTGTCATTGCAGAATTAAACACGTATTAAACATGAAACATGTATTTACTGCAGCATGATAAAAAAGAATGGAACAGGTATTAAACCATCTCCGGGCAACATTATACAACTGAAAAAACAAAATAAAAAAAGATCTGCGCTGAAGGCTGCCTCCAAAAACCCTGGCTTTCAGAGGTTGAAAGCACAGCCCTTAACCATTAAGCTACAATGATATTATTGTTTCTTTTTTTCACTAGTTTCATACTTAGCCTTTTACAATTGTACATATTAAATTGTAAGCTAAGTATGAAATGTATGTACAATGAAGCACTTTACAAATAAACAAATACTCTTACTAAGCCATTGTGGTGCAATGGTTGAATGCAAGTCGTTGAACTCTGGCTGACCAGCGTTCAAGCTTTTTTAAAAAAATTGAAAAAAGTATATTTTGGTAAACACTCTGTATTCTGGACTATGTGGTCTTAACAGGCATGCCTTTGACCCAGGTGGCCTCCTTCATGGAAACATTTACCCAATCACTGCATAAATTTAAGAAGGTCTTTTGAGCTGCACTACCTATTGGTTAATAATAGTTGTGCATCTTCCATTTCACAGGAGCCAGCGCAAACACTCAAGGCAGGGGCTTTCCACACAGACCCAGTATTCCCTTAATATATCGCGCTACTTTTGGACTTTGAAAACGGCGGGGGCAAGTAGACACCACTCCTATCCAGCACTTTATTCTCCTTTTCCCCAGCTGAATAAAACATATTTTGCTATGTTTCTCCCTCCTCTGTTTCTACACAAGGTACCTCCTTCTTCAACAACTTACTGTTCACCTTCTGCCATTCAACCCAAACAAATAGAGGTGCAGGAGTCATCATGAATATAGCCAAGTTACATGTCTTGTATATATTTTTATATGGCACACGTCACTTATTATTTGGAAGATGATCATTCAGATTTCCTTTTTACTTTGCATTTTGGGACACTTGATGGACAGAAAAAAATTACAAGTCACAAAATGCACAAAAATACAAGAATTGGATGGGCATATTCCGAATTACATGGAGACATGCACACACACACACACACAAACACACACACCCAACACACACACCCACACACACTGACACTGAAAACTCACATGTGCGCAAACACTAACACTCGCCTTCACAGAGAAAATGCACACTTCATGCACAATCCCTCAAACACACCTTCACACCATACACACATGCGCTCACATCAAACACACACAAACATTGCATGCACACCTTCTCAGATGACATGCACACCCTCACACCACACATTCCACCTTACACTGCACATATAGTCAAAGGATTACACCATATCTGGTCAACATTATAAAACAGAAAAAAAATTATTTAAAAAAACACATTTATGCTGAACACTGCCATCGGAGATCGTTGGCATGCAGGAGTTTGAGATGCAGTGCTACAATGATGTTATTGTTTGGATTCTCACACGTTTCATACCTAGCCTTTTATCATTGAAGATTTTAAATTATAGGCTAAGTATGAAATGTATGCCCCTGTGAAGCACTCAGCCATTGTGGTGTAGTGGTTAAATGTTGGCCCTTGAACTCTGGCAGACCAGTGTTTGAGGCTGTATTTTTTTTACTTATTTAACTAATTTAATTTAATTAAAAGAAAAGCAACGCAACTGGAAGGTGGCGAGGTTTGTTGCAGTGTAGTCCTGTGATCTTATTTGGCATGAGGACAGTTGGACGTGACTGCAATGTCAGCCACATTCAAACATCCCCTGCACCAAAATAATGACGCCAGAATGGCTTTTGCACAAAAAGGGCATGCCAAAATGGGCGCTGCAGTGAAATGGCTGTGCCAAATCTGTACGCAGCAAAATGACGGTTCCGATAAGGGGTGTACCACTTGGAGCACGCTGCCAAAGCAAATTCTGTGGCCCATGGCAAATAATTTAATCTCACAGCGCATTGCCTAAAAACGTTGTGAGTTCTCAAAGCCTGCAATACGAAGACCACGGCCAGTGGTTTGGTAGTGTTTTAAAATGGACAGTGGCAATGGCCAAGGGTCCTGCCCACTGACCATGGCCGGGGACTATGCTAGTGGTCTAAAAACGTTCTAAAAATCTTAGGAATAACAAAACCCTTGAAATTCAAGGAAACAACTTTATTTGCAGGGACGTTAAGTTGAGCAATACATTGTAACTAAACCTTTGAAATTCAAGGAAAAACTTTTGTTGCAGTGATGTTAAGGTGAGAACTTAAATTCAACTAAAGCCACCTTAACTCCGTGCCCCCTGTTGCGCATTCTATGACCACAATAAGACATCACTAAATGCATTACAATGTAAATTGCATTAAGCATGGCCTTTAGCCATGGTTATTGTGCATGGCCAAATATATTTTAACACATGAATGGGTACTAGTTATGGTCTTCAGTTATGGACAGAGGTCACAACCTTCACCCCTGTACATTGAGTATTTTAAAACACTAACAGGCTACCCACCGTAGACAAAACACTTTGGGCCTCATTCCGAGTACGGCGCTAACCAATGGCGCTATTAACGCCTTGGTTGACGCCGTACCCGGACCGGCAGCGCCTTGGTGGATGGCGGAATTACCGCCCCATTCCAAGGTTGGCGGGGCGGTAATTCCCCATTCACCAAGGCTCTTCCCCATTCCCAAATGAGCCCCCATAGGGCTCAATGGGAATGGGGAAGATGCAAATAACGGTGACCGTTCATTACGGTCACCGTTATTGGCTTGGAGGCCCCTTTGCGCCCTCGACTTGCTCAAAGCAGGCGTTAAGGGCGAGGGCGCAAAGGGAACTCGGAGTATGGCGGTAAGGGATTACCGCCACCGGTCTCGTTACCGGTGGCCGCTATCCCTTACCGCCATACTCGGAATGAGGCCACTTGTTTGCATATTTACTTGACTTTTTAAGTGTTTACATTTATATGTACTGTTGATGAATAGAATGTTATTAAAGTGTTACAGTAACTGTGTACAAAGACTACACTCAATCTATCCAAAAATAAATATTTACAAGACTACTGTCCACTTATATATGTACATATGTTTTTTTTTAGAAAACAGTTTTATAGCCGCTGCTACCAAGGATGCATGCATGGCTAAATGTGGCAATGACTGGTGGGGGCGGGAGCTTTACCCAGGGCTTAACGGCAACTATAATGAAACACATAAGGATATGTATTTATTTTTGTTAACACACACTGAATGGAAAGGATCAATTGAAGGTCTTTTATCCATAACTACAGTATTTGTTTTTATTGTCCATTTTTATATCTGAAAAGTTGGCCATAAAAAGGACTGTTTTGGTAGATAAGTAAAAAAGAGGTAAGGACTGGGAAGATAAAAACACTAGGATTCAAACAAATAACAAAAGGTATTCATATTTAGTACACTTTACCATATACCTAGCATTGGCAATTGCCGCATAATCTGAAAGCGCCTTACCCAAAGAGCCTATGGTGCCACCTCCCACCTCGATCAAGCTGTGACAGGTTTTGAACATCACAATAAAGTTAGAAAGATCAGGTGCAGGGAAGATGGACTGAGGTTTGGATTGTATTTGGTGGAAAATAGCTAGTAATCATGATGGAAGTCTGTGGCACAGGTAATAATTACTGATGTGCTGATCGAGCTGCATGTGTTTTGACCTTATGTGTCACATGAGCCTTCCTATATGATTCATTCACTTCATCCCAATGAACGCAGACAAGATGTTGAATTAACACAGATGTTTCCAAGCTATGCGACAGCTTGTGTGAAGGCCTACTCCACAAAACCTTACCACAAAAATTGTACATAACCTCTTTGATCTCCTTTTGCTGTGTTGGTCCTTTACACAGAAATATTGCCAACTGTCAGAATTTCTTTTTTGGGCCATTGCTTCTTCCATAGTGGTAAAGCTGAAGCCACCCACACCACCTCATCACTTGCTGGGGGGCATAGTCATTTTGAAATGCAGGACCGTGGATGAAAAATAAATACTGTAAAAATACACAGCACAATACGGACTCTGCCACTTAAAACTTAACAAATAAAAAAATAACAAGCTAAAATATCAAAATATGACAAAGTACAAAACACTGGACAATGGAGAAAGGTGAAAAAGGAATGGATAAATCAAGCTACTGCTTTTAAAAGTTCCTCAAGTCTTACAAAGAAGTTAACCCACCAAGAGACAAAAAGCAATGACAGACAAAAGGAACAAGGTGCTTGGATGAGGGGTATAACTGTGGTTAAGCTATATTGCGAACCAGTATGTGTTTTCAGTGCATGCAGGTATGCCCAAGTGCAATGATGTGTTTGCGCTTAAATTATTGACCAATCGCCTAAATGAACAAGAAGATGTGCCTGCACGTAGCCGTAGCCACAAGGATAAAAGAAAATACATCGTACAAAATGTACTCTTCCAGCTCGGTTGAGGAAAAAGAAAACAAGCATGAGCAATGCAGTGAAGAAAAGGCAGAAACGCTACAATTTTGCAAAGAAGATAAAGACAAAAAAGCTCTAAAAAAACATAAGACCGAGTAAAATCAATATTGAGGTATGAACTTGTCCCAATCCTTAGATACACCACCTCCCACAGCTACCCATTGGTGGCATAGATCACAGATAACGCTCATAACTTAGACATTGGCAAAAAGTAAAACTGGAACATGTTGACTTGACACTGCTGCCCACGTCAAGGGTTCATTAACTGCTGGTAGCGTCACACTGGTGAAATCACCTACTGAACGCAGTGCCAATTTCTATTCACATAACACATGAGCCCCAAGCATTTTTTTTTAATGGTGGTTATGCAATTTCCAATAAGCATCATCCACATCATCCCAGCAGACTCACACCAGAACATTAATCATGATATATATTCCCAATATTTCTGACAGAACATTAGAAAGGCCATCTCTTTGTGTTTTCTTGCACAATGTGCACTTAACATCCTCCGCCTCACTTTAAAAGCATGGCCTGTAATCTGCGCACAGGAACCTCCTGTAATAAAGCACCACTACTGCTGCTGTATTCATGTATAGACATGTTCTAAAGTCCAACTGGTGAGGAAAATAAACATAAAATAATGTCATCTCTAAAAACACAATGCCACAAAAAATAAAGCCTCCTCTCTGAACCTCTCTAGCTCTCACAAAGGATCCACACCTCCACCTCCTCAAGGCCGACCAGAATACCCTACTCCAACATTCTCTGTGTGCCCATGGTAAGAAGAACTAGAGTGTTAGACCAGAAAAGTAACCCTATAGTCGAATGATACGTATAATATGTTGGCCAGAAGCCAATCGCATCATGTGACAAACACTGCAATCAAAGAATTGTCAATGTAACCAAAGGGTGTCCATTTTGTGAAATGTCAGCCATTTGCTTTTTTCTTTTCTGTCAAAATGCTTTGCAAAATGTATTCCATGCTTTAGACTCACACACCGTGCGAGGCCACGACTTGAACACTGAAACACTAACATAGACAAGAATGTCAAACTGTGCAGAAATACATTGTTTTTCTCTTTCACTAAGTCCTTTAAATCAAGCAGAAGGCACATCTAATCAGCAGACCAGGTGCTGGTTTGTCTTGCAAGCGCTGTTGTAAAAGGCAGGTAAACATGAATTATATTCTCCTAACGGTGCTCCTTCGTGGAGAGTGGTATTTTTTGCTTCAGGACTATCTGACCCTTAGCTCATGAGCTGAAACACACAGATAACGTAGTATGGAATGTTTCTCTGCTAAGAACATGATATCCTCGCTGAGCCAGAAACTCCATGTTCCCCATAACAGAAAGCTGTCTCTGCTGGCTTTGGTAAAATAACTATGTTTAGGCTGAATTAAGACTTGTCATAACGTGTCATAATTGTCATAATTGTCAATCACTAAACCCTAGCGTGTATGAGATGTATGTAGGCGGGTCAAACTGCCTTAGCAAAGGTGATGTCTAATGCATATATATTGCTGCTTGAGCATTGTTCGCTCTCTCTCACATCTCACGGTATTTGGGAACACATTTCGTGAGGCGGTGAGACCCGGTCGGCCGACTGAGAAATAGTTTGAAATGAACCAGACTTGTTTGGAAAACGAACCTTGTGTCTGACGTGTCATTATAGTATATGGTTATTGTGCCTTAGTTTCCATATGCGGTCTAGCAAAAATGGCCCCTGAACAGGGACCTTCCCTCTAATGCTCCATCGTATACGTTGAAGTTGAAGAAGGCAAAAACTAATTGAGGATGAAGCCATCGAGCCGGGATCGGAAGGTGTTCGGGGCGCCACTGTAGAAGTGTTGAGAGACTCCTCTGCAGATCTGTACACAGCCGATCCCTGATCGACAAGCGGTGCCCAGACAGCATCAAGGCGAGGGTCCTGGAAAGAGGCAGATTGAGCCAGACACGCAGTCACAACGATTCTTATTTGCGTCTGTATATGGGCGAATTGCGTCCTGAGTGACGAATTAGTTGATCAGGTGAGTCGTGCCCCGATTCTTAAACGTCCTGATATTGGTTGAGTGTTGCTCTTGAAAGATCAAACGCTCGGGGAAGAAAGGGGTAAGAATTAATCATGCCTGGGAAATTGTCTTCCTGTTTAGTGAGTTTTTTTCACTGCGGTAGACAATCTTTGGAAACTGGCTAGGTCGCGCCACCCGAAGGCTTGCCAGCACACGAAATGTATATGAAGTACGGTATTGGGGCAATAGTGTTTAATGCGATTTGGCATAGGCAGACCAGATGCGTATCTGACCTTCAGTGGCCTAATAATGGGAGCTTTGAATTAGCACATATAGAACACCTAGAATCAGTATTGCTACGCAAAAAGGCCCGACCCACAGCATTCTACGTTGTAAGAGACTGAAGGAAGGAAGCTAATCTCCATTTGAAAAGTAGGGAGGTACACGCATGCAGACATAAAACGAATGTAGAGAAAGTGCTAGAGCATGACCAACATCAGCAGACAGAAGCCATTAGGAACATGGACAGGGCTTTCCAATTAGATGTACAGAAAATATATCGTCAGCAAGATTTGCATACATCAGATGAACTAATAAACAAAATATTAAATGAGCGAAGAAATGAACATCAAAGTACTGACCCAGTTGTACCTCCTCCTTATGTACCTCCCATTCCCGTTATTCCATCTGCACCTGTAGTAAGCAGTTCCTCTCCCCCTGTGCCTGTGACATCATTTCCTCCACCGCCGCCAGAGCATGAGTTAGCTGCTTTAGCAGGCAGTTCTACAGAGATGGGGCCTGCGCAAGGAAGCATTAGACAGACTGGTAGCACGATTAGCAAAGGAAGGAAAGAAGAACTGAAAGAATGGGCTGAAAAGTATATTGATGATGACAATGAAGTGGCTGTGCAAAGTTCCATATCTGATCATAGAGGCCTTGCTGAACAGCAGGTATTATTAGAATGGATGGGGAATTATCTTGTGAAAATATGGGGTGATTTGACCAATACAGTGGTGCCACAAGAGTTGCGCTATTTGGTTGTTCTTTCGAATTTGCGAGATAATGCGACAAAAGAACGAGAACATGTAGGCCAAATATTTGTGTATAAGCGAGAACTTGATCAATTGCATAAAGAATTATTGAAAAAAAGATAAACTGCATATGTCGTTTGTCCAGCAATGGTTTTTGCCACCGTTGAAACCTGTTAGTGAAGAAATGCGGATTTGTACGCGAGATGCGCTTAGATGGATTACGGATGCCGCCATTTCCCCAATTGAAGTGCATGATATATTTAGTCAGTATACACCAGAAATGCAGAGAAAAGTATTACAGGTTATGGTAGAGTACCTACAAGATGAATGTATGAAAAATAAGATATGTTGTCTCGCTGATCTAATGACAATTTATAAAAGAGCATTTTCGCCTGAAACTGGAACAACTGTTTTTTCACTTGATTTAGCTTTGCTGCTTAATAAACAAATGAATGTAGAATCGCCTAGCTTGCAATTACCCATGAGGGAGATGCCTCCCACGTTTGTCCCGAAAGTAGAGGTTGCTGCCTCTGGAGGAACTCCAGCGTGAACAATAGAAGCTCATTATATTGCACAGCTTGTACATGCCCCTTTTTCTAGGCAAGAGGTAAATACTATAAAGCAAACAATCCCTGATATTAGAAAAAACCCGGCAGGATTCTATAAGGAAATTGAATCTGTTTTGAATTCATCTGTTTTTACATTGAATGACATTGGTTTATTGTTTCCTGTGATTCTTCCTGTAGACATATGGAAACAGGTTAGAAATATAAGTGACGCGCCGATGTTAGGCGAAACATGGGAGAATTTGACTAGAATTGATAGTGAGAGAAAGGCTGGAGAGAAGCCACCGCAGGTAATGTTGTCTCTACCATTGTGAGTAGTAGAAAAATTGAAAACTTTGGTGCCCGAGAAAAGAATAGTTTGGGATAAATTGACTGCTTGTTTGCAGGGCAAAGAGGAAGGAGCGACGGATTATTTTAATCGATTTGAAGAAGTATTTTCAGACTTTAGTGGTCAAGATCCAAACACTGAACCCGGGAAGAGATTGTTTATTGATAAGTTTGTGCGAGGGTTATTACCGAAAATTCAAAGTTTAATAATGACATCTGAAAGTGCATGGCAAGCAAAAACACAGAGTGAAGCATTACATAAGGCTCAGTATTATGAGAACAGAGTAAATTCAGAAAAGTAAAAGGAACTAAGGGAAAAAGGGAATTTGAAAACAAGAGTACCGTCACAGCAAGTATGGAACAATAATAGAGGTGGTGGGAACGCACCGTCCAGAGTCCAATTTACATTAACGTCCAATGTGCAAGGGATCCAATAGGGATTAATCAATGTGCCTATTGTAGACAAGAAGCCCATTGGCGAGCACAATGCCCGCATATACAGAACAGACTTTTCAGAGAAGACAGAATAGAGGTTGTCCGGGAATACAAGGACACAATAAAAACCAAAGAGCGCCTCAATTTCAGGAAAATCAGGGGAATCAGAATCAGAACAAACAACGGAACAATACAAACGGTGGGAATATTATTATTTTTTTTTTTATTACTTGTGTATATCAAGTTTACTTGATTTTACAAGGATTCATTTTTTTTTCCTGTGTTCTAAGTTCTTTTCTTTCGTTTCACTATTGTTGGTTTCAGGTTATTCTGTCCAGCTGGCGTTGTCAATGTTTGCCTTACTGCACTGATTTAGGGCGGCCTGCAGGATCTTCACTGTGGCAATTGACCAGGATATTTTTTGTCCGCTCATCAGTCGTTGCCATCACTCTTCTACGCTCACGATGTAGGTTTCTAGGAGCGGGCGTAGATATGTTTGTCGCATCTGTAGAGTAGCTGGGCAGCCGAGTAGCAAATGTCGCACTGTCTCCGTCTGATCAGTTTTTTGACATAGCCGACATGTCTTGATGCTCGATTGGCCTCTTACGTGTAGGATCTCGTTTGTGAGCAGCAGATTGAGGCAAGCTCTTAAGAAGGTATGTCTCATCGGTTTACTTGGAAATCTTCACAGCACCTGCATGGTGTCATTTAATTTAATTGGCACGGGTGCGAGGTGGACCAAAAAATTGTTTGCGTTGGCTTTCTCCTGGGTGACAATCCAGTCCGCTTCTGCCATTTATTTATTTATTTTTTACTTTTGTTGGATTCTGAATCAGATCCACTTCCGTGCATGCAATGCGTTCCAGCTGGGTTCTTTTCTCTGATGCCGAGTTGGATATCATCTTGCATCTTCCTTCTTTGATTTCAGTGTCTATCAATTTGTAAAGAGGAAGTGCATCTGGGAGAATTGTTTTCCTGAACAAAGAGATGCTGCAAAATTCCACTGTCGCTTTTAAAGAGGTGAGGCCTAGATCTCTTCTGATGGGTCTGTCTGGGTCAATTTTGGGAGGTTCAGGATTGCTTTCCAGAAGACACCCTTCAGTTTTTGCCAGATGTTATCTGGAATGGATAGCATTGCGTCAGCGCCGTATGTTAGTGCAGGGACCACTTTGGCTTTATAAAACTTAAGTATTGGTATCAGAGAAAACCGGCCATATCTTTTGCCAGGACTCTGGCCTGTGTAGTCAAGGAGTGGACTTTTCTCCAGAGTTCCTTTTGCATACTCTTTTCTGAGATTGTACTATCAATCATTGCTCCCACTTATCTGATGTTTGTGACGGTTTCGACATTGACTTTTTCCAGAGTCTAGTGGAAGGTTTTGGATCTTCTCGGGTTTCGTTCCAGGATGAGGACCTTTGTTTTTGCTTTGTTTATCAGAAGGTTTGCCTTCTTGATGTACTCTGACAGGTTGTTCAACTGCCTTTGCAGTCCAATCTCTGTTCTGTTCAGCAGGGTGATGTCGTCGGCGTATAGCAATCGTTGCACTGAATCGCCACCTATTTTTTGGGGGGAAATCTCTGACGGCTTGTCCAGAGTCTTTCAGGTCGCCAATGAACGCTGTGAATAGTGCCGGTGCCAGAGGACAGCCTTGTTTCACTCCTCTGTTTGTTGGTATTTCTGCCGACAGTAAACCATTTTTATTCAGTTTTAACCTCATTATTGTGTCCTTGTGTAGAGCTTTTATTGGTGCAAGGATGTTTTCCGGACATCTTCAGAGTTTCAGCTTTGTCCACAGTTTCTCTCTGTCCACTAAGTCAAAGGCTTGCGTTAGATCTATAAACGCGAGAAATGCTCTGGATGTGCCTTCGAGTGTTTTACTCTTGATTATGCTGAGCAACATGATGTTGACTGTTGTAGTGGAGTTTTTTTGGTTATCCGGCTTGAAAGGGGTCCGTGCGTGGTGCTGTCTTTGCCCAGTCTTGGAATATTTTTAGCAATAGCATCCCGAAAATGTTTCCGATTGTGTCTAAAAGAGCGATTGGTCTGTAGTTGCATGGGTCTGACCTGTCGCCTTTTTTGTAGATTGGGACGACCGTTGCCGTTGTCCACGATCGCAGGATTTTTCTTAAGTTTGAGCAGTTGTTGAAAACCCTGCTGAAGAAAGGTGCCCAGTTTTCTGTGAAATTTTTTAGATCTATGTTTGTGATCTGTCTGGTCCTGGGGCTCTGGAGGTTTTCATTTTGTGTATAATTACTGTGAGGTCCTCTTCATCAGAGACGTCTATCCATGGTGATTCTTGGTTATCTTTTGGAGGATTTCCCTTGGCCGGTTCTTGAAACAGTGATTCAAAGTGGTCCTGCCATTTCTCTTCACTGACGTTGTTTGTTGGAGGACAGTTATTTTGAGCTCCCATAAGTTTCATCAGCTTCCAGAATTTTTTTTCATTTTTGCCTGCCATGTTTTTCGGGATTGTCTCAGAGTCGTTTTGATACAGTGTGGCTTGGTGGCTTTTTATCCACGATTTGTATTTCCTTGTTTCAGCTACAAATTCTTTTTTCAGGTCTTTTGAGTTGGAGTTTTTCATGAGCCTTTTGAGGCGTCGGATTGCTCTCGTTTTGACACCACCTGTTTGTCGTTTTGGTGGGTTTTTGTCCCGCCCCATCAACATGTTTTTTTAGTTGTTATTTTGTAGGGACTCAGGAGAGGTTGACAGTCGACACTTGGCCTAGAGGTTTCGTATTTTGATGTTAGTTGGTCTATTCTTTCTGCCGTCAATCTGAGTCGGTTGCCTTGCGTGTTACTTTCGACATGTAGGACCATTGAGGTTTTATTCACGCCTGTGGATTTTCATGTGGCTAGCAAGAGGTTATGGTCGTTTGCGGCAGTCTGGATTACTTCGAATGATGTCATTTCCTTCTGCATTTCTTTGGACTCAAAGATGTAGTTGAGTTTCCCCTTCTGCTTTATTCTTTCCCATGTTGGAATTCTTTTTGGGTTTGGGAAAGTTTTGGCCATATTGAAAAAGCCCTGTGTGATCATTAGTTCGTTCCATTGTACGCCTCTTTCTTCTGCTGGTCGCTTCCGAGTGATCTTTTGAGCTGTTGCGATTTTCTCCTGGCATTTGGCGTTCAGGTCTCCACATATAATAATATGAGCAATTTGTTTTTCGACATAGATGTTATCGATCTCTTTTTCAATGGTCTTTATGAACTTTGCGTTCGAGATTGCTTGCGGGTTCCAGTAGACCACTATGATGGCAATTTGGGTCTTCTGAGTTTTCTGTTTTTTTTCCCCATGTTTTGCCCAGTTCAGGATGGACGCTAGGTGGTGTTTCGAGGATGCGGTTGTTTCGGAGATGCTGATGCCGCTCCCTGAACGTACTGCCAGTATGATACCCAACGAGGGGCGGCCTAGCCGTTTTTTCACCGCCGGTGCAATGACAATCTCGAAGCCGTCCAAGGACGGCTTTTCAGTGAGCCAGGTTTCCTGTAGGGCTAGTACATCAAACTGGCCTAAGTCGATTCCTCCTGTTTTCGTGAGGTGCTGAAACCCACATGTATTCCATGAGCCTATTTTTAAGTCGAACTCTGCAGCTTCTGTCAGTTCTTCTTCGACCTTCTTGCTGGGCCCACCTTCGTGGACCTCGGATTGCTATTTTTTGGTTGTTTTTCAGACTGCTTTACACAGCCAGGCCCAAAGTTGATTAATTTGGCCTGATTTGTCCGTGTTTGCCAGTGTCGCTTGTTTGATGGGCGATTTCATTTCCAGATCCCTGGTTCTTGCTGGGCGTTTCTTTTCTGCAGGGATGATGGGGTTTTCTGTGTGTCTTGCGGAAACCATCTGCTTTGGTTCTCCTCCCTTGGTCACGTACTTCGGTCCCTCTGCTGAGCACGTTTGTTTTGGTGCTCGTTGACTCAGCGTGATGGTGTAGATTTCTTCTTTATTTGAGTTCGGCCGCCTATTGTTTGTGTACTGTCTCTCCGTTCTTGGTGTATGGTGATGTCTGTCCGGAGATTTTCTATTTTTTTCTTGCTTCCGTGTGTCTTGATCGCTGCTGTTGAACCAGTTTGTCACCAGGAAGCCTTGGTGGTGCAGATAGTCATGGGCTTCTTTGATGTGGAAGTTTGGTGCAGATGATTTTATATGCACGAATGTTTTGGCTTTTGCATTTTTGTGGTACGGCTCAACCAAAAAGAGGTCATCCGATCTCAGGTCTTTTAGTGCTTTGCACTTTCTAAAAATGTGCAGTAATGTTCCTCTATTCAGTGCTATGTATTCCTTGGTCCACTATGTTTGTTCCACTTTGAATATTGTACCAGAAAAGTTTTTTCCGTTTTTTTGTTCTTGTGGGGATGATTATTTTGCTCTCACTCTGGATCCCCTTATTTTGTCGTGTTCGAAGGTGTGTTTGCTTTTCTCCTGGATTCTTTTGCTCTCTTGTATTTGGGTTTGCGATGTTTTCCTTGTGGATCGGGAGATCCTTTCCCTCATTGTTTCTCTTTTTCCTCGAGTGCTTAATAATTGTTTGGATGAGTGGCTGGGGTTATAGGGATGAGTTTCTTTCAGTGTCTTGATCCTGTTGTTTCTGATTTATCGGTGTGCTCACTTGTGAGAGAGGTGCTTCTTTTCTCCTGAATTCGGTCCATCTGCTTTTCCGACACTGAGTCTGGATGTTGAGTAATGTTCATCGCGTCATTGTCCTTATAAAAATCTTCCACTGTGATAGGGGATCTTGATGTCTGCTGGTTCTTGGATATGTCGGCAAAGCTCTCTTTTGTTTTGATGGGCCGCTTCATTAGGTCTTGGGAGTTCTTTTTAGCTTGGATTGAGGAGAGGTTTCGAGCAGCTGTTGGTCTTTTGAGTGAGCTTGGAGGAGCGTTAAGTTTTAGGACTTTTTGATCAATCTCTATTCCGTTTTTAGTTGTCTGTAGTTCTTTTTTGGATGGTGATTTTGCAGAGGCCTGCGCTGAGGCTCCCGGCGTTTCCTTCGCCCGTATCGATTTCGACTTAAAAATGAAAGGTTCCGGGATGGAAGAGTGCTGTCACGTCTCTCTTCTTGGAATACTGTTGAATAGAGTGAAGTTGCTTCCCCGGCTCTGTTTTAGTTTGGGTGAGGGGATTTCGACCAACAGTGGTACTTGGCTTAGGTCCTGTGTTTGTGTTTCTTCATTTTTTGTCAGCTTGATTGTAGTGGGTTGAGTCTCAGAGGTTGGTGGATCAGGGGAGTTCCTTTTGTGTCGGCTCTCTGGTGGTTCTGTGTTCTTGGTTGATGTCGATTTATCCGCTGCTGTTACATATCCTTCCAGGAATATCAGTTTGGTGTGTACCATGGCGAGAAGAGTTGTGTGGTCTTTTAGGGTTTCATTCAGTGACTCGTACAGTTTGCAGAAGGGAGCGAGGGCTATGGTTATGGCCGACATAATTGTTAGCATGTCCGGTTTCTTACTGGGCATTTCTTTTTGGGTGAATGCGAAAGCCTTGCTGCATCTTCTGTGATTGACAGGGGTGTAGGGAGGGGATACTTGGAGCGTCTGTTGCGGGAGTGGTTGGTTGAGCACAGGGCGGCTTTTGTTTGGTTTTGTGGAAGGGCCACAGAGCAGATCTTTTTTCACAGGGATCTGAGTGTGACCGTGATCTTCGCTGGAGGCCCTTGTGTCTGGCAGACTCACTGGTTGGTTGATGTTCATTATTGGGTTTGAGGACTCCTGTTCTTGGTCTTTGTTTGAATACCTTTCCCCCTGCTTTGGGGTTGATGATAGTGGCGCATTCGTTGGGGTAAAGCGTGGTTGAATTGGCCCCGGGCTTCTGATTGCGGAGGGAGGCGTTGAAGGATCGATGTCCGCACTGTCTTGTGAGTGCTGGATTTGGGTTCCTCAGTTTTTGGTGGCCGGATTGTCCTCCTTGCTTGCTTCCGAGTTAACTTCCGAAGATTCGCTTGGCTCTGCTGTTTTTGCTTCCTCATCGTGATTCCCTATCATCTGGGATGGTTGCGGCCTTATTTCATTGTTGAGTCCTATTTTCCTCACTTTGGGGACCGGCACCAGGATTGCCTCCATAATTTCTGCATCCGAAATCTCTTCGGCAGGATCATGTTTTCTTTTGCCTAGATGTTTAAAGAAGTCTTTTAGGGAATTTCCCTGGAAGATATTCTCAGCTTTTTTTTTCGGATTGCGACTTTGCAATATTTTTGTTTGTTTTTTGTGATTCTTTTTGGCATCTACGGGATCTGTGTTTTTTCCCGGATCTGTGTGCTGTCCTTTGTTTTCTACTGCGTTCAGCTGGTCTGTGGTTTTTGTCTTTGTTTTTGGTTTAGATTTCGCAGGCACTTTTTGGTTCTGAAGTTTTTGATTTTGCATGTTGTTTTGCAGGAGGTGAGAGGGTTGAACCCAAGGGCTTCTATGTCCTCCCATTCCTGGCAGTGCTGGGCTGCCCCCAAGCTTATGCCCTCCCTCTGTGGTTCACTGGCTTGAGATGGATCTATGTTTTTCACTGCCTTCCTAGACGCAGTGTCGTTGGTGTCCACTAGAGGGCTCCTCTCCTCAGTTGTGTGAATCATTGTGCTTGTTGTCACATGGGCTGCACTGCTTGCGAGAGGCTGCGTCGTCAGCCGCGGCTCCAGACAAGGAGAGCGGTCAGAGTTGATCTCCTTGATCTCTGCGTCCCTCCACGTCTCTCGACATCACTGCCATTGCTGTCTGTTGCGAGGTAGGTTTGTAGGGCAGAGAGGGTGTGTGCTGTAGTGACGTCTCTTCCACGGGTTCCCGATGTGCATCTTGGCTTTTGCACTTCAAGCCCCCGCTCAGCTGTCATGCGGGCCCTGCCTCATCTACCGTACCCGCCGTCAGCCCTCTGGCCAGCGTATGCGGTATTCGGGGTCAGGGGGACCCGGCTGGTGAGTTTTCTGTTTCGGGGATCATCATGTCTTGAGCTGAGGGTCCCGTTTGCGGCCTGGGAACTGCTACAAAGGAGGCCGGTGAGGTCCCTGACCCCTGAGGGGTCGCCAGGAATGCTGGTGGTTTGAGTCTTGGGGTGAAGTTGGTGCCTAGTGGGCCTTGTGAGCCGACGCTTGGTTTAAGATGTGGCGGTGGACGTGTGCATTGATCATCCAGATCCTTCAGTGCACGCTGTTCTGCCGCCGTAGTTGGAGCCGATTGAAGACGTAGTCGGCCTAGTAAGGGCATGCAGGCAGCGGCTTTTTGCGGATTCGATGGTTTTGAACTTCTCAAGTGTCTTTTGTCACCTTCATCCACTGCTAATGACAATGCTAGTGCCGGGTTTTGCTGATGATTGGCCTCCGGGGGGGGGGCGGGTGCATCCATCTCCTAACTCTCCGGGCCTTGCAGGGACTGCAAGGACTGCAACTCCCTCAGGGACTGGCTCAGTGGCACTGTCAGGGCATAAGAATGGCTCAGTAGGGTTCTCAGGTACACCAGTAATTAGTCCAGTGTCACAACCAATACCTATAACACTAGGTCCATTCACAGAGTCTTGACCATTTCTTTTGAGGAAAAATTGCGGCGAAAATGTATTGGGATTAAATTTATTGAAGAAATTGAATGCAGTCATTTATTGTTCTCCTGATGGAGTGTATATGAGTATATGGGCAGTGAACGACAATGAC
Organism: Ambystoma mexicanum; assembly: GCF_040938575.1. NCBI lineage: Eukaryota > Metazoa > Chordata > Amphibia > Caudata > Ambystomatidae > Ambystoma > Ambystoma mexicanum. The sequence continues at coordinate 1,550,863,890 of NC_090929.1, forward strand.
GTTGGTTGTTTGAAAGTAGAGCCAGTAAAAATTGTTCTGAAAGAAGGAATTACATTGCCGCGTATTCTGCAATATCACATTTGGCCGAGGGAGAAAAAGCGTTGAAATGCATTGTATCAGATTTGATTAGAAGGAACGTAATTGAAGGGGTAGTACTTGTAATAGTCTGATTCTTCCGGTTTACATGAAAGGAGGTAATGATATACTTTAGCATTTTATAATTGATTTACGTGGAGTGAATACAGTGGTTGATCCCCAATTCCCATTAGTCCTGGATGTGCCTACAATTTTGACTATGATTCCAACCTCTGCTTTGTATTTTAGTGTGATTGATCTGAACAATGCATTTTTTAGTATCCCAGTGCATCCAGATAGCAGATAATTGTTTGCTTTTACTGTTGGAGGATGTTCATTTACATTCACACAAATTCCACAGGGCTACACTGAGAGTCCAAGTATTTACAGTAGTGCATTGAAGGAACAATTAGATATGCTTGAACTACCGCCAGACTGTTTATTATTACAGTACATAGACGATTTGTTGATAGCAGCTTACACAGAAGAAATTTGTAAAGAGAGTACAGTTGCATTATTGACACATCTAGCATAACATGGACACAAAGCTTTGCAAAAAAAAATCCAGTATTGTCGAAAGGAAGTGGCCTACTTGGGCTACCTCGTTCCGTTGACACCAGAAAGAATAGAAAGCATCTCTGATATGCCTATTCCAAATACTCAGAAAGAAGTCAGGGCTTTAATTGGCATGGCTTCGTATTGTAGGCAGTGGATCGCTAACTTTTCGCTGATCGTGAAACCAATAGTGGCATTGACAAGGAAAGATGTTACCTTACCTTTGCCATGGAACATGGAATGTCAAGAAGCATTTAACCTGCTCAAAGCTGCATTATGTTTGGCTCCAGTTCTGATCACGCCAAATTACGACAAGTGTTTTAAGTTATTTGTGCATGAAAACAATGGATGTGCTTTGGCTGTTTTGACCCAGGAACACGGGGGGAGAAATAGACCATGCAGTTACTTCTCTTCCATGTTGGATCCTGTTGCATGTGCTTTGCTGCGTTGTTTGTGAGCTGTTGCTGCAGCCGCTGCGTCAGTAAAACAAACCAGAGGAATGGCTTTAGGTCACGCTTTAACCGTAATGGTACCTCACTCAGTGAACGTTCTTTTAAATAAAACGCAGACACAACACCCAACATCAGCCAGATTAACAAGGAATAAAATAGTTCAATTTGCACCACATATCCAAATTAAAAGGTGTTGCGCTTTAAATCCGGCCGAGTTAATGCCCCCTTCAAATGAGAAAGAGGTGAAAAACAATTCCGCCATGATTGCTTAATGGTTACTGAACAAGAGACAAAATGAAGAATTGACCTAAATGACACCCCACAGAGAGAGCCAGATGGAGAACTGTTTTGTGGCGGTTCTTGTTTTAAATTACCAAATGTCACATCAACTGCTGCTTATGCCATCACTAAACTGAAAAGTATTATAGAAAGCAAAAGAATCCCATATAACTCAGCACAAGCTGCAGAAATAATAGCGTTGATAAGAGCATGTGAAATCTCTGTAAATCTCAATGTAAACATATATACTGACAGTCAGTATGCCTTTGGGGTGGTACACAATTTTGGTCGATAATGGGCTGAAAGGGGTTTCCAAACATCACACGGAACTAAAATCCAACATGGCACTTTGATAGTGAAACTATTGTCAGCACCTGCGCTTCCCAAGCGATTAGCGATAATGAAATGTGAAGCACATAAAAAAGTAACATTTAATGTTGGGAAGGGAAATGCATTTGCAGACAAAATTTGCGAAAACAAACTGCCACTGATTTACACACAGAAATGTATGTCGAAAAAATAGAGGAGGTACCCTGCATGATAGATGATGGAATTGCAACAGTTAAGGAAATGCAAGCAGAAGCTACTGTAGATGAAATAAAAAACTGGTCTGAGGGCCCTGCAGAATTAGAATCTGACAAATAACCGATGGATGTTACCAAATGACTATGTAATTGCAATGGTCACTATGGCCCATAGTCCGACACATATATGTGCTAGAAAAATGATTCAACACCTGGATTCTGTATGGCAGAATCCACACATTAGAAAAACTGCTGAAAGATTGGTTCAGAATTGCATCGCTTGTTTACAACATAACATTGGAAAGGGAACATTAACGCCAGAAGGAAGTTTTGGCCCACCGTCCATGCCATTTGAAGTCACCCATTTTGAAATACATAGAAATGGAGAGGTGCCAAAACTATAAGTATGTTCTCGTGGTGGTCTGCACATTCAGCAAATGGGTAGAGGCCTATCCACTGAAAGATTGTACAGCTATGTCCACAGCTAAAGCCGTGCTAAAAGAATATTTTCCCCATTTCGGGCTGCCCCGTGTCATATGGTCAGATAATGGCCCGCACTTTATTGCAGCCCTGATATTGCAAATTTGCGCAGGTCTCCAAATTGATAAGCGATTCAATTCAGCCAGACACTCGATGAGTGTCGGTTTGGTACAACATCAAAACGGTATTTTGAAAAACAAGTTAAGTAAAATATGTGCAGGGAGCAATTTGAAATGGCCCGATGCACTACCGCTAGCTTTACTTTGCATGTGAACAACTGTACAGGCGAGGACTGATTTCTCCCCTTACGAGATCGTAATGTGGAGACCAGTGAATGTTTGGAATGTCCCTCGGCCGAAACGGTTGAGGGATATAGAGTACCAATTACTTATTGATTACTGCCAACAGTTGACTCAAAACTTGTGTTTGATTCATCAGCAGGTGCAGGAGGCTCTTCCTGTCAGATATACTGGCCCAGGACATTGTCTGCAGCCTGGAGACTAGACACTTGTGAAGGTTTTTGAAAGAAAGTTTTCACTTGCCCCACGCTGGACGGGACCCTTCCAGGTGCTACTGGCTACGCAGACTGCAGTCCGAGTGAATGGCCGCAAGCATTGGATCCACACAACACACAAGAAAAGAGTTCTGTTTCCTTTGCCACATGAGAAAGAGCTTGATGGTCCTGATATCGAAAGAAAGACAGCTGCACTTGATCACAAATATATCATCACAAGTTCTCTGTCAGAAGTGCTTCCTAAGCCTGAGAAAGGGCCTGGGGAGATTGCAACGAAGATCAAAAGGCCAAAGCTGCCTCAACTTTGTCCTACTGCTGCCTCATCATCATCATTCAGTGCATCTCAAGCTGGCACTGATCTTGCATCTGGAAATGAGAGTGCATTGTTCATCGACCATACTATACCTGAAGCTGTGAGGTACAATCTATGTTCACAAAATCGAAAATGATCAGCTTTTGTTTCGTCTTTGTTCCTAGCTCACGGATGAAGTTGGGAACAGATGCCTAGGGAAAAGGAGCATATGAGCTGTGTCAAGTTGAAATTGAAAGCTCTGGCACACGGTTTCTCAGTGCTACCATTGAAAAGTGAAGGACCATTGCAGCCTAGCACGAACAAGCGGGGGCATATGGTACCGGCACTATCAAATTGATACTTGCTCCTGCCTTTTTGGAGCTCTGTGCAAATTCACATCAGCTTGCTATCATCAATAAGCAGGCTAGCCTGGACTGGCCTGAACGCTTGTTGCTAACGTGTGTTGCTGTGGAGAACTTTCCCTGACGGACACTGAAAAACTTTTCCTGAGATAGACAGTCCAGACAATCCCTATATTCGCTCCTGCTCCCTCCTGCACCAAAGCTGTTGATGATATAGAGATAGAGATTAAGCATACTCCAAGAAAGACTTAGTTCATAAAGAATAATATGCTAATGTTTATGATACCGCTTTGCATTTTGATTACACTAGTACCAATATTCTGGTATCTAGAAACTGTGCCCCCTTTGAACTCTCTCTTGACTGCTACCAATGCTCCTACTACGAGCAGCCCAGTACATGTGCTTTCTTATACTCTCCCCTCACAAGAAGTGAAACATATTAAAGGGTATGACAATAATACATTACTATAGATTATGAATATGACCAATGCTATCGTGAATAGGTCTAATTGTTGAGTCTGTTCCCATTTACCCCAGCACAGGGAAAGAGGGATGGGTTGGTATGTACATCCTTTGCCACTTAATACCGCGTGTTATGCATCATTAAGAGCGCTATTTTTCCGAAAATTGAATGATAGTGTCACTGGTCAGTTCGATGGAACAAACATAAACGAATTTGAAGGATTTTTATTGGAACCGTTGGGTTGTTCCGTATTTACAAGCAGAAGGAAAGTAAAACCAGTAACAACAAGTCCAGTAGATAGGCTCTCTAGGCCGTATAAGCCCCTGATCACTAAAATGGCTCAGGTAGGAAATAACTATGCTGTGCCTGCCTCTTATACTATTAATCATAGTCCACGTTCTGTCCCATTTTGCTTACGGAAAAAGGGTTCCCACCCAGTGGGCACATTCACTAGATGCATGCACATTGCTGTGCTTGAGCAAGAAGAACAACCATTATATATACGAGGTTATGTGTATTTTATATGTGGAGATCAGGCCTACCCATGGTTACCTAGAACCTGGGAAGGGACCTGTTATTTAGTTATACTTTTACCTGGCGTATTTCTTTCCAAAACCTCTGAAATAGAACAACTATCTAGATCTCGGCCACGTCGAGATGATACCACAGGACAGATCGTAGGGGATATAGCGAAATCATTTATACCATTTTGTGGCCAAGGAATAAATTCATGGAATGTAAGAAAACTGTCCAGGGTGTTAGAAAAAACGATAAATGGGACAACAGATATACTCTATAATATGACATTGGAACAAAAAGCAATTAGATTAATTGCACTTCAGAATAGAATGGTGCTTGATATAATTTTGGCTGATTGTGGAGGAGTATGCATTTGGTGGGGTTAGCGTGCTGTGTATTCGTAAGTGACTCCTCCCTCACGATATTTGAAGCAATTAAAACATTGCATGTCCTAAATTCTGAAATTCATGTTCCCACAGGTGGTTCTCCCAAGGCATGGACAAGATCATAAATATTGCCTAAAAACATTCTGAGCTCTCAAAATATGCACATGACCTCCTCCTGTTGTAAATAGCAACCTTTGAAAGGGTGAACAGACTTTGTATCCCATTCCATGGCAGAAATGTTTTTCATTTGCAAAATATTGATGTGTCTTCTAACCAAATAAAGATACTATTACTATTCCAGTCTAATGGGCCACAGTCCTTATAGCAACACGCCCAGAGCAAGGGGAGCATTCCTGCATGATGTAATTCCCCATTCTCTTGATTAAAGCCCTCACGTTGGTCGGACCTGTAACTATGGGCATGCTAAATATTCGCCTTTACTCTATGGAAGAACCAGAGTGCACATTAAACTGGCATTGACAGCTGCCAGTATTTATTTATCAAGTAGCAGTAGAGTAATAAGAACATTAACAAAAAATGAGTGTGTTTCCTTTTTTAAACTGTTGCACAGGAAATGTCCAATAAACCATCCCAAAATTGTACAACCTCTAATTTGTGGACTAAAATTGCTTTGATTAACCCATACTGCGCCTGCATTTATTGGGGCAATTTACACTGAAAAATCCATGCCATTACATTTTTACGTAATAGGTGTTTGCACAACTAATACCAGTCCTATATTCTTTATGAATGTATATTTAAAAATAAAACCAATGAACCATATTTTTCATGACATTATACACCAGGTTTCACAAAAGAACAAACAAATTAAGACAATGGAGGTCATTACGAGTGCGGGGTAAGGGGTTAACAGCGCCAGAAAGGATGCCAGAGTCGTTAACCCCTTACCGCCGCATTACGAGGTCCCTTAGCGTGTCCCGCTAAGGACGGCTGGTTTTACCAGTCGCCCTTAGTTGGAGCCGCTAAGGGACCAGGGAGCTAATAACGGGCCCGTTTTAAACGGGCCCGTTATTAGCTCCCTCCCCATTCCCATTGAGCCCTATGGGGCTCGAATGGGAATAGGGATAGGTATTTTGAATGGGGACTTACCGGGTCCTCCAAGGTTGGAATGACTCGGTAAGTCCCTATTCAAGGAATCCGGACCCGGACATGAGTTTGGAGGCAGCCATGGCGCTAATAGCACCATGGCTACCTCCAAACTCATAAGGACCCCCAATGTATTTTCTCAGACAGATAATCACACAGTAACACACTTCATCAAAAGAAAATCTTTTTACAGCACACACATTTTCACTTTAATACACACCATAAGTGATTATAAAAGTTGTGTAAATTAAATAACATTTCTACTGCCCTTCTTCCTCAGGGGTGATGGAATTAGGACCCAGATGGCATCATCATCACTGCTGATGCTGCTCATAACATGATTACACATTACCGGAATCAAGGGCCTCCCGATACCCATTCTGCCCCATAGGGCAGAATGGGGGTCGGGAGCATGGCTGCACCGGCACCGTTAATAACGGTGCTGGTGCAATTATGAGTTCTGCTCGCGGGTGCCGGTATGCACGCCTGGTCAGACCAGGCATGCAGTCCGGCGCCAGCAAGCAGAACTCGTAATGTGGTGGAGAGGTAACAACGGCGCGGGTAGCACTACCAGCGCCGTTGTTGCCTTTCCGCCACATTCATAATGAGGCCCAATGCCACAAAGATATGACTCCACCTCTCTAGGATTTCTGATGATGGCACGCAAGCCAAAAACATCTGCAGCCCAGTATGTGCCAGACCATTCAGAAGGCATTAAGTGCTAGTTTGTGACATAGTTCACAGCATCTATCCCTCATTCGGAATTAGATAAAGTTCTCTGAAGTCATGGAATAGATCAGAAATAAGGGGGCCATAGAAGAGAAAAAGGTGAAAAAGAAAGCCCAGACGGCACATGATGCCACACACTTGCAACTATACCACAAAAAACGAAAAGTGGTGAAGAGGGATGGTCGAATCCTACCCCTGCTCCCCCTCCCACAAGACACCCGACCCGGAAGAAGAACCGCAAATACCATGATCAACCACACCATTTCAGACCAATTCTCAGTGCTCCCATGGCAGACAAGTATACAGAAAGGTAGCCACTCTGCCAGCCATACAACCCAGAAGCAGTACAAACATTACCTAGAGTGGACAAGGAGCCTGAGGATGCAACTAAGGAGACTGAAATTGACAGTCTCGACTAAAGCATCCAGAAGCTGTGCTATTGACATTGTTAGAGACACCATGGCATATCCGCGTTCGACACAAAGCACACATGCCCCCCGCACATCAGGACACACTCATGCACCTGAATACATGAAGAACATATGTGTACAGTTCTATAAACTAGAAGACAAATACATATATATACTGCCTTTGCTTCATTATTTTGTCACTAGCTTCACCGCAGCAATGCAGAAACCGCAAGAAACAAGAGATCCTGAACACACTTGCAGATGCTTACATGCAAATAATCCAGTGGGACTGCAGAAGCACCTATGGGACCTGACAGGACCAGTGCACTACTAACATAGGAGAGCCATAGACTAGTACAAACAAGTGGAAGCCAAGCCAATCCTTAGGGAAATCACCACAGGCTAAGACCCTCAGCAAGAGCCAAGCCGGGCCGAATTCAGCTGCACAGAGGAGCAAACGTGTGAGACAGGGATGGCTGCCAAGGCCACCAAGATACAAGTGACATTGCATTCGCTGAACTACAGTAACTCCAGCCACAGTAAATGAGAATAATTCTCAATAAATTCAGGCTAATTCTGAGCTACAGAGCTTGGAAACACAGTCTCTGAACAAGTGACCGGCCGAGTCGATGAAGAATCAAAACTAGTAGCTGGGAACGAAGAACGCTCTCACGCAGCCAGACAAAGGCTTGAAATAAAGAAGTTACATCAGGAGGCGAGTGTTGCACGATGAAAACGAGCACTCACATAGTCTTTGGTGGTACACACATATTACAATGCAGACACAAAATTATACGTATTACCTTGAGAAGGTACACCACAAGCTGAGAACCTTTCGAATCCCAGGCCTGGGGAAGGTCAGCTCTAGCCAATCACAGCCCAGGACACTAGGCGTGGGTAGCAACTGGCAAGGACCAATGACAAGACCCTCACACTGCAACATTGTAGAGTATTAGGTCATTGTGGATTGACCAGGCCAGCCACATGACATGTACAAGCCAGTGAACTAATATGTGAGAACCCCTATAGGTGGACAACTACTCAACCCCCAATCCTCAATGATTCTGGAGAAGGGCCCAGGTTGTAGCATCACTCCTAGGTCATTTGAGTACAAAACTGGCCTGTGAGCCAGGAAATGTTGAGTTGGTCCTGGATTTGTGTTTGTCCTTGTACTCGTCCCTGTTGGTTTTGGCTGTAATAAAACACAGTTTGACCTTGTGGTCTGTCTCGCCTGTGTTCCTTTTGGGAAAGGAAGGTGTTGGGCTTTCCATGAATTCTGAGTCCACAAACTCCTAATGGCCCCGATCCTACCTGGGAGTTCCCTACCGATTAGTGGCAAAACAAAAGCACTAAGATCGAGGATAAAAGAAAATACATTGTACTAAATATCCTCACCCAGCTCGGTTGAGGAAAAAGCAAAAGCTGGAAAGAGCAATCCAGTAAAGAAAATACAGAAACGCTATCACCTTCCAGAGAAGATAAAGACAAAAAGTTCTTAAAAAAAAGAGACCAAGTAAGATTAGCATTGAGGTATTAACTGGTCCCAATCCTTCTTTACACCACCTGCCACAGCTACCCATTGGTGGCATGGATCACAGATAACTCTTATAACTTAGACAGAGGCAGACAGTAAAACTGGAACATGTGGAGTTGACACTGCTGCCAAAGTCGAGGGTGCATTAACTGTTGGTGGCGTTGCACTGGTGGAATCACCTACTGAACATGGTGACAATTTCCATGCACAAATCAGCATTTTATTTTGTGGTGCTCAGGCAATTTCTAAAACACATCATCCACATCACCCAGGTGATTTGCACCAGATGATTTATAATGAGTCATGTTCCCAATATTTTTGATGGAACATTATAAGGACAATGGGGCTCATTCCGAGTTTGTTAGCACCATGGCTGCCTCCGAACTCGGGTCTGGGTCCGTGTAGACAGAATGGGGATTTACCGGGGCATTCCGACCTATGCGGACCCGGTAGGTCCCCATGCCAAATACCATTCCCCATTTCCATTCGAGCCCCCATAGGGCTCAATGAGAATGGGGAAGGCGCTAATAACGGGCCCGCGAATTGTGGGCCCGTTTTTAGCTCCAAGGTCCCTTAACGGGTCCCGCTAAGAACAGCGACCAGCCGTTCCTGGTGGGACCCGCTAAGGGACCTCGGAATAGGGTGGTAGGGGGTTACTGGAACCGGCATCCTTACCGGTGCCGGTAACCCCTTAACGCCCAACTCGGAATGACCCCCCCATGTCTTAGTGCTTTCTTGGACAATGTGCACTGAACATCCTCTGCTGCCCCTCTAAAGCATGGCCTATAATCTGCGCATATGAATGTACAGTAAAAAAAAACATCAATACTACTGTTGTTCTCATGATTAGACATGTTCAAAAGTCCAAATGTGAGGACATTAAAACAATTAAAATATGAAAACTCTAAAAAGACAATGCCCCAAAAATTAAACCTCCTCTCTGAACCTCTCTAGCATTTCTAATGACTCTTCTAATAGAGTGTTACAGTGCTGCAGGTGTTTAAATACTCTGGCTGTTGCTGGCAGCACCTTTAATGGGTGCAAGTTAATTCTGCACAACCATCACTCACAACTACAGAGACGATATAAGACCACATATATGCCAAATAATGCTGCAGCCCAATATAGGCCAGACCATGCAGAAGATGTTAGGTGCTAGTATCACACACAGTTCACAGCATGTATCCCTCATACAGAATTGGTTAAAGTTCTCCCAAGTCATGGACAAGATCAGAAATATTGCCTAAAATCATTTTGCGTTCTCAAAATATGCACATGACCTCCTCCTGTATTAAATAGCAGCCATCGAAAGGGTGACTGACTTTGTATCCCATTCCATGGCAGAAAACCTTTTCAGTTGCAAAATGCTGGTGTGTCTTCATACTAAATAAAGATACTATTATTACTCCAGTGCAATGGGCCACAGTCCGAATAGCAATAGGCCCAGAGTCAGAGGGGCATTCCTGCATCAGGAAATGCCCCAGGCTCTTTATTAAAGCCATCACATTTGTCAGATCTGTAACTATGGGCATGCTAAATTCTCACCTTAACTCCATGGAAGTACCAGTGTTCCCATTAAACTGCCATTGACAGCTGCCAGTATTTCTGAATCAGGTAGCAGTATAACAAGAACATTACAAAAAATCAGTGTGTTTCCTATTTTAAACCGTTGCATATGGAAAATTCCAATAAACCATCCCAAAATGTTACAAATGTTACAACCTCTAATTTGTGTACTGAAAATGCATTGCTAAACCCACACTGAGTCTGAATTTATTGGGGCTAGTCACACCAAAAAATCCATTCCATTTCTTTTTTACAATTTAGAAGTTTGTACAACTAATGCAATTCCTATATTCTTTATGACTGTATATTTTCAAATAAAATTAATCAAACATATTTTTCATGAAATTAAAGACTAGGTTATGCAAAACAATAAACAAATGAAGACAATGGGCCTCATTATGAGTTAGCCGGTCCGGATTGAACAGTGCCGGTAAAACCGTACCAGCACCGTTTACCGGACTGGCTCATTCCGACCCGCGATCCCAGAAATGCCATCACTGCAAAGCGACCCCCGGGGTGTCAACGCACTATACAGGTTTGACTGGGCCTCAATCATATCCATCGTCTCCCTGATTGAAGAGGACATCAGCAGCTGCATTGGCATCCGGACTGAAATCCCCCCTGCTGAAGGTAGTCTCGGTACTGCATTTCCTCGGAACCGGGACATATCAGCACACTGTTGGGGAGCTGCAGGTGCTGTCACAACCCTGTTTTTTTCCAGAATACTGGTCCAGGTACTGGATGCGCTGCTGCGCCATGCGTCAGAATACATGTCCCTACCCAGTACCCTTGCCCAGGTCATTGCCAACAAGTTGGATTTCCATGCCATTGCAGGCTCGCCCAATTGCATAGATGCAATATACTGCACGCACATGGAGTTGACAGTTGGACATGCAATTGAGACGGTGTACCGCAATCAGAAGCAATTCCACTAACTGAATGTCCAGATGGTCTGCAATGCCGGACAAGTGATCACCCATTGCTGTGAAGGGCCAGAGTGTCCCAGGCATTGGAGTGAGTACAACTGCCAATGCATGACCCCTGTGTATTGGTGGGTAGTGAAGGGCCACAGTGTCCCAGACATTGGGATGAGTACAACTGCCAATGCATGACCCCTGTGTATTGGGGGGTTAGTGAAGAGCACAGTATCCCAAGCATTGGGGTGATTACAACTGCCAATGCATCACCCCTGCTCAATGTAATGGACAAGCACCAGATGCCACACAGTTCAACTCGTAAAATTTGAAATTGCCACAGCGCGCAAGTACATGCCCTGCCTACCTCCATGCACACCCTAGCCATGAGGTGGCACTACATGCAATATTGACATGAGGATGTGAGTCCCTCCCCCGCCCAATGTACCTGTGCCTCCTCCATGCACACAATGAGCTTCCCCTGTGCAGTATGCACTGCTCACATCTGTATAGTGACCTGTGTCTGCCTGATGCAGGTCTGCCCATCTCTTCACAATGCTATAGTCACCCACCACATCTGAACCCATGGGCAATGACATGTGTGCAACATGTCATTGCCCAATATCAATCCACGAATGTAACCATCACTGACCCCAGCATGGTAATGTGATCCAAGTGTGCTCTACAGATGTATCACAGAACAAATTACCAAATGGGGCATCATTGTACTGCATCTAATACCACAAACACTAACATGTGCCCTTGCTTACACTCCCATGCAGGTGATGCTGAATATGCAGTCACAACATGGCTGATGACGCCCATACGAAGGCCAAGGAACAGGTATGAGGAGGCCTACAACAGGGCACACATACACACGTGGCATAATAAAGCGTGCCTTTGGACCACTGAAGGCCAGATTCCACTGCTTGAGCCGATCTGGTGGCTCATTGCAGTACAGCCAGGTGAAGACAGGGAAAATAGTAATTGCATGTGCGATGCTGCACAATCTGTGCATACGCAGGAACATTCCACTGCCCCCGGACATTGAGGCTGATGATGATGATGATGCTGCTGCTGATGATGATGGTGATGGGATGCAGGCCGGAGTGCCATTGATGTACAACATGCACGTGCGGCACTCATCTACAATATTTTTTGATACACTTCTTATGCACATTCAGCACTTGATGTGGTGGCACAACATTAAATGGTTTGTAGACATAAGAAATCAAGATTGTCCACTCGTCATTTGCATTTTCACAATAGTGTATTTGCAAGTTAACAGGGATGATGGGAATTGGATAGGAATCAAGTACACATGTGCCCCCCACCTCCTCAACGTACCCTCCCACCAACCAGGCCCCCACGGACTTACCCCACTAAGGACCACCCCACCTCCCCAACGTACCCACCCACCTACCAGGCCCCAACTGACTTACCCCACTAAGGACCACCCCCACAACCCCAACATACCCACACATCAACCAGGACCCCATCACAACTGTTTGGACGACGGTTCAACAATGCACATCCTATTTCCGTCCACGCTTGTGCCCGTACATTTCCTTTCCGGATGGTCCTGACAGCCATTAAGACCTCCTCCCGGGACTACAGGCCACCGAACTGGAGGGTGTGCTGCTGGCAGATGGCACTGCCGGGTTCGCAGGTGGCACATGACCCAGGAAGGCCTGTTGGGCAACACGCATTGTCTCGGCGATATTTGACATAATATTATTACCCTCCCCGACACTCTGTGATAGGACCATGTTCATTGTTGCAAATTGCCCGATTGCACATTGTAGCTGCCGCACAGAGGTGGCACTGCTCTCCCGTTGGAGTCTAGCCTCCTCATGTTGTAGTCTGGCCTCCTCTCGTTGGAGCCTCGCCTCCTGGAGTTGTTGCTCCACAAGCTGCGTTAGGCTTGATTGGTGCACCTCAATGTGCAGGAGGCAGGCACTGTGTTCCATGAGTGAAGGTTTGGGGTAGTGGAATAGACTGTGGGGTCCCATGATGCTGACTATGGCTACCTGTTTGTGAGTGATGTTGCCCCTGTGATCCACATTGTCAGGTGCATCAGCGCCCTGTTCCCCCGGCGCACTATCGATAATGACTGCGTCATTATTACTTTGAGGTGGCCGCCCACTGATGTGTGTGATGGAAGTGGCAGAAGGTGTGTCCTCGGTTGACATGTTCTGCACTTCAGGTGCAGCGGGGATGGAGGTGTCCATAGCCATCATCGGCGTGGCAGATGGTTGTGTGCCAGAGGTGGTGGCAGTGGCATCTCGGTATGGCTGTTTACACCAGCCACATGCAGTCCCCCTTGTTGTTGGGTGTTGTGCCGAGTCACTGTCGGTTGATGTGCCTGTGGTGGAATGTAGGGCATGCTGTTAGTTGTGTGGCAGGATGTGAATGGGGCAATCACATGCAACGCACTCCTCATACTTGGTCCACTTGCATGTACACACATTTGATGGGTGATGCACTCAGGTGTGTGGATCATGGCTTGCACACAGTTGCACGGCATCTGCCTGTCCTGGTGGTGTTGTCACATGGCTGTGTTGCGTGTGGTGTGGTCATTGGTGGATGTGTTGTGTGCCTCTAGGCCCTGACTGGGGGAGGGTTGTGAGTAATTGGTGGATGTGTTGTGTGCCTCTAGGCCCTGACTGGGGGACGGGGTTGTGGGTCATTGGTGGGTGTGTTGTGTGCCTCTAGACCCTGACTGGGGGGGGGGTCATTGGTGGATGTGTTGTGCACTTCTAGGCCCTGACTGGGGGTGAGGGGTTCTGGGTCATTGGTGGATGTGTTGTGTGCCTCTAGGCCCTGAATTGAGAGGGGATTCCATCATTCGCACTCATGGCTTTGCACTCTGTGTACCTACTAGCCTCGGCAGGTGTGCCGGCTCCAACCTCTGCTCCGCCAACTCCCTCGATCCCCTTGAGGTGCATGACACTGCTGCACCTCTCCTTCCCGGTCTGCAGCTTCAGGGGTGATGCAAGTCCTCCTCCTGTGCTGGTGCTGAGCTGCCGGTGTGCTGCCATGAGGTTGCGTACATGTAGCCGCAGATCGTCCCAGCGCTTGTGGCAGTCTTTGACAGTGTGCACTGTCATACTGACTGCTGTGCACTTCTGTGCAGTGGCTGCCAAAATTTCCTTGCACCGCTGCCGGGTACCGGGCCTTTGATCGCTCTGAAAAGCAGTGGTGCATTGTCTTCACGTGCTCAACCAGCACTGTTAGTTCAGCCTTGCTGAAGCAGGGTTTGCGCTGCCGTGTGGCTAGTATGCGGGATGTCATCCTGTTGGTTGTCTGGATCAAGTCACAGTAGGTGTAGGCCCAGTGGTTGCTGACGATGGCAGTGGATTGTGATTTAAGTAATGGATGCTGCTCTCTTTCCGGTTTTTGCGATCGCAGTGTTTACGGGACCGGTATTTCCGTGTCCGGGATGGCGGTGGCGGATACAGATGTACCGCTGCCATGTTGCATGTTGCATCCGTCTCCATGGGTGTTTGCGTTATGGCGGTGACACCGTTTCCGCAATGGTCTGGTGCGCACAGCCGACCATCCATAATCGCACATTATTACCGCATGCTTGCGGTCGCGGAAATGGTGTCACTGCCTTCACGGAGACAACAGATTCCGGACCGGCCAACTTGTAATGAGGCCCACATTCTCATACAGATAACCACACAGTAACACACTTCAGTAAAACAAATCTTTTTAAAGCACACACATTTCAGATCACCCCCACAAAGCAGTTTAATACACAAAGTAAGTGATTATAAAAGCATTGTAAATACAATCATACCTCTACTGCTCTGTAATCATTTAGTTATTTTGAATGCAGCAATTATACTTATATCGTGCCCCTCACTAAAATAAATGTTCCTTCCTAATAAACAACATGGTCCCACCCATTTTCTACGTATACAGCATCACCATTTTACTGTTAAAAAAATACAGTAGGATACAACAATAATTACAAAGCCCCACTGTCAACATATTATCAAATAAAACCTTCAAGAAACCAATGGCAAACAGCTGATAAATGCCAATAATATTTTGTGCTCAGGTAACATGAACAGCACAGTGTTCACAGTGTGCACAGTGTGAGCTCTGCAGTCAAAATGAGAAAAGTAGACGTAATGGGGAGTTTCAATCCATAAAAAGGGCACTACATTCTAAGAACACGAATAAAATGGCAACACATGGTCACTGCAACATATCACAAAGAAGTACACATTTACAACATTAACACCAGCCAATTAAAAACACAGAAAAACATACAAAAGCCTGTCCAGCATCACTAGTAGCCGCAGATATTTAACACAGCTACAAAGCTCACTTGCATCTGCGCCTTCACGTACATTTCTACAAACTAAAACCAAACTAAGCCAACATTCAAAACTTCAAATAAGACAAGACAACAGCGAAACATGCAAAATAACACAAACAGATACATTTCTGTGCTGTACCATCCACATAACAATATGATTATTGCACAGAAAATGTATGTTTATAGATAAACCTTGCATACGGACACAACCAATAAAATGACGAAAAACATTGAATGATGAAAAGCATTGACGCATCTACGCACATGCGTTTCATACACACGGCTATAGAAAAGTGCTTCATGGACGTTTGCTGTTAGCTGTGGCTATTTGCAAAAACTATGAATTAAAAAATATATTCCCACTTCCCCAAACTCCAAACAAGTATCCCTCACACACATTCCAGGCCCTTCTCCCCTTCCCATGGTCCTACTTCACTGTGCTGGTCCCTCCCAATCCCCCCAAAACACTCAATGCATCTATGATGCTACTCCACCCAAAATGTTGGATAGTCGTGGCACCACACATCCACAAACACACAATGTTCCATTTGCCCTGATATAGCCGAGGCTGCACCGGGGGACCACATCTACCTGTGGGTAGCAACGCCACGCACTGGATGGCTGCTGGATATCCACGGATAATTACAACAGTACCATCAACCAATTACAAACTACAAAACACACACATCAGACATACCCTGCTCATGCAAACTACTAGACATTCAAACTAGGAATCAAATACCTGGATACAGAGAAAGATTGCAGATATCATGGCTGGTTTGAAAACTGTGTGGCTGAACAGAGACAGTTGGCTCTTTTGGTTACTGGCTTTTTGTGAGAAACTAAATATTAGCATGGACCTTGGTTTGAGAGATATTCGTCATCATTATTAACTTTATTCGGAAAATAAATCTCTGTTAAAGTACGATATTCACAATACAAAACATGAAAAACAAAATGTACATTAATATCCACATCTACAGATTTTACAATAAAATGGTTTGGACTGCGGGGAATGCATTGGTTCCAAGTTCTTCCAAAGTTGTTCCGTCTGAGAAGTACAGGATAGCCAGACGTCATACTAATTCACTGTGAGTCATTGATTTGGGGAATGTACGAGGTATGTCCATTACTTTAATGATGAAACAAGACATGGGAAAACTAATGGAACTATTTCCTCACACCATCTTTATCTTTTCCAATTTGACTCAAAGGCAAAAATTACATTAGGAAATAACAGAGAAATGTTAATAAAGTTGTTTTAGCATGAGAGACCACAACCAATTATGGATTTTAAACAAACACATGGCCCTCATTACGACCCTTGCGGACATCGAAAAACGATGGCGGAAATGCAATACCGCCATCGAATAGCGCTCGGTGCGATCATGACCCGTCACCGTAAAGTACGATGCCATTAGCGACACCGTAGTGAACGCCAATGCTAACTGCACCAAGTACGCACACGCGCGCCATGCCAAACCGTAATTACCACCATGGCGCAACGGTACGCGAATTCTGACCCTAGCGGACATGTACCTAACGCCATCAAGCATGGCGGAAAGTACCATTCCGCCATGGTGAGAAGTACGGCATCGCGAACCAACCGTAAACGGCCCTACTGAGTGCCTGTACACCACTCCCTGGCCACATTGCACAACTCCTCGTAGGTGCAATGAAGACACACAATGCAACCAGTGAAATGTACAAGTCACCCATGCCTGCCAACGAACAAATGAATCTAGGGGCTCCAAGTGCCTTGTGAGTGGCCATCCATAATTGCCATGGCACCATTGCCGCACTGATGCAGCACAGGCATGTGAAGGGTCAAGTCCAGCAACATGAACAGAAAAATGACACAAACAAAAACAGGCCCCCCCATCGACTGACACCAGTGTAAGGCAACATCCAAAGCAGCATCCTGAGTGAGACTGCACCAGCCCTGTACTCCTGCCAGTAAACAAACCAACCATCAGCATAAGCATCTACCACACAAGTGGGCAGAGTGACTGAGCAGCCAGGCTCATCTCAAGAGGGGCCAATGGGAGCTGCAGGGCACAGATGGCACGAATACAGAAGCCATTCAAATGGACATGACCACAGTCTCCCTCCAAGAAACGCACGCAAACACAGGCACCTGTGACCAGCCATATTCTGATAATCACATCATTCCACCAATCCACCTGGCTGACCGGCATCTGTTACACAAATGCTAATCCCCCGCCCCTGAGCATGACATCATTAAAACAGTCATATCGGCAGCCCCTATCCCTGACCTCACTGGGCTTCGTAGGCAAACGCGCCCAGTACAGTACCACGCAACTATACTCCGAAGCTGGAACCCAATGCAGATCTCCTCACAATACATCGCTCCACAAATAGGAATATGCTACATCACTTGCAAAGAAGAACGCTACACGGTTCATATCAGAATAGAAATTTAATGCACAACAAAATCACCAAGCCCATACAGCCATTAGGTCATGAACTCCAAAATAGATTTCATCATTGTGGGCTGCATCCGCAATAAATGACCAGCTTCTTCTTGTGTGACGCCCTGTTCCTTCATGGTACACAGGGGCTACATTCACGTTCAAAAAGGCAACATGGAAGCGCCTAGAACCGCAGGGCCGTCCCATTAGGTAGGCACTAGTCCAGCTGAAAGGCCGAAATGTTGCTCCTAGCCACTAGTACTGCGTAAGGGCATGTGGCCCATTGGCGATCGTCCCATAAGATCGAAATGGTGCTCCACTGATTAACACGAAGCAGCAGGTGTCGGGAGTGAAATCCATCTGCAGGAGTGGCATACAGATGGCAGTGGCAAAAGGGGAGGAGATACCTGTCACCCAAATGAAATGAAAAAGAATAGTATGGGCATCCGAACTTCATTTGAATTACTCACTTCAATGATCACACTAAATCCACAGCCATATGCATGCTAGCCCACTCCAAAGGATTATTTCCACCCAAAAACCACTTGCGAATCATAACTATATATATCGAGGTGGAAACACTATTACAAACGAGTGTTTTTGTGCATGCGTCTGTTAAAACAGAATCCATCAGATGGGATTAGTAACGTGCATAGACACAAGTGTTTGAAGGCGCGTCGAGACAGGGAGGGTTCAACAAGGGCAGATAGACGATGGTCCCACTATGGCAGCACTGCATCACATAGCGCAGGGGAGGTAGATAGATTCCAAGAAGCCCTGTACATGGCAAACCCTGTATTAAATCATCTGTCCATGCAGCCATACATCATTCCCTCATCCCGGTATGAAAACGCCTGATTTCATACTCACATAACATGTGAAATTTCCATTGAGTCTGTGCGTTATGCAGTCTGCAAAATCCACTGTGCTCCAGCCCGTAATTCCAGTGTTGTGAAGTAACATGTATTTGGGAACGTCCGGCCTCATCGTCCACTACGCTATTGCGCATCCCATACTATTCATATCAATCATTGCATTCTCGCCATGGCCCCTGTCCCAAGGACATTGAACAATAGAACGTTATATTTGCAGTCAGACCTGTGGGCATCTCCTCGCCGCTAGCTGAAAACCGAAAGCGCCGTCCTTCAAATTCCTCATTTGCAACATCACGTCGAAAAGGCAACTGTGACCGCTTGAAATCACAAATTAATCCATCTAGTGCGGCTGTGTGTGAAAATGGCAACTGGCTTCACTCACAAATGGGATGCCCCGCCCGTCGGTGAACCTCGGTACAGTGTTGCATGAGGGTCCACCGTTACTCGAGTACTACGTTCCACTGACCCTTCACAAGTCTGTTCGCGACTGCAAAGATAGTATGTGAAACAATGGGACCATAGCAGAATGAACATATGAACCAATATTACACTGCCATCTGGAACAAATACATGATTGTAATAGCAAGATGCCATTCGTCGAATTGCCGCGTTGTGTGCGTGACGTGCTCGCCCAAAGGGGATTGCAGCTTGCACAGGTGGAATTAATCACCACAGGTGGAGGCTATACAGCCTGAAAACACATAAATTGCACACCCAACCCCCTCCCACAACCACACCCACTCCGAAATGCTACCGGCAGGACTAGCGATGTTGGCCCTGGGGGACCTGATAGCACTGCAAGTACTCCAACTTCAAGAAGAAGACGAACCCCAACTACTACAACAACCGGCCGCACGGAGGAGACGCAGGAGGAGGAGGAGGGCAAGGCAGGGCCAGCAAGGGCCGCCAGCACAGCCACTACCACCACGCAGGTAGCCCGCAATCCCACGCCTCCGAGCACATCCGTTCAACCTCACTGATGAGCAGATCCACACCCTCTACCGTTTGGACCGGGACACCATAACCGCCATTGTGGACATGACACAGGCTGACCTTGTCAGCATGATAGATAGCCCAACCGCCATCCCACCCCTACTGAAGGTGGTGTCTGTACTCCACTTCCTGGCCACAGGCACCTACCAGCACACAGTCGGACAGTTGCATGGCATTTCACAGCCACTGTTCTCACGGACACTATTGCAAGTGCTCGATGCCCTCCTGAGGCACGCAGATGACTACATCTCTCTACCACGCTCGGAGCAGGAAATTACGAACGCAAAAGTGGGATTCCATGCACTTGGCGGCATACCGGGTTGCATTGGTGCCATCGACTGCACCCATGTGGAATTGGTCGTCCCACATGCCATGGAGGCCCAGTACCGCAACCGAAAACAATTTCATTCTCTGAACGTACAAATGGTGTGTGACTCCAACAGGATCATTACACATTGTTGTGCCCGATTTCCTGGATCAACCCATGATTCTATGGTCTTGAGGAACTCTACAATACCACGCTACATGGAGCGACACGCAGGGAACAGATCCTGGCTACTCGGTGAGTCTCATTTCATGCATGATAATGTGGGGTATGTGATGCGGCAATGACCTGGCAGGAAGGGGGGGGGGGGGCGCGTAAGTAGCAATGTCATTCCTCAAACATCCTTCATTGTCCACATACAGGTGATGCCGGGTATCCACTGAAGAGATGGCTCCTTACACCACTCCGGAACCCACAGGACCAGCATGAGGAGGACTACAACCATGCCCACTCACGTACCCGTGTAGTCATAGAACAGGCATTCGGCCTACTGAAGACTCGTTTCCGCTGCCTCAGCAGGTCTGGCGGGGCACTCCTGTACCGCCATGAGAAGGTTGCAAAGATGGTCATGGCATGCTACACAACATGTGCGTACGTAGAAATGTGCCCATGCCCCCTGACGCAGAACTGCAAGCACCTGAAGATGGTCATGATGAGGGTGTCTGCGAGGCACAGGAGGGCCGTGACATTCGTCAGCATATCATAGATGCATGCTTCTAGCACTCACGCCTGGTGGCTGATACATGGACACGGGACTTGTGGCACTGTGTGTGTCTGGAACATGCACAATATGGACTGTACGCCTATAATGGCCTCGTACACAAAGATCAATGTCCACACATCTCATTGGATGATCGTGCATTGTTTATGGCATATGTGAAATCATGTTACACACCCCATCGACCCGCCACCCAAGTGAGCCCCACACACCCCCTCCACCCTCCTACCTCCCCCCCGAACACCAGTGTCCAAAGATGCTCATTGTCAGTGGGCAGTCGCTATTGCAAGCCCCCTCTCCGGGTATCAGGGGCACCCCTGCCTGTGGAGCGCAGGTTCCTCCCAGATCTACGTTGGGGGCTGCCCTGGACGGAACTTGCAACGGATGATGTCTCTGCCTGCTCACGTCCATGCATGTCCCTAAGGGTTTGTGAGAGCTCAGTGAGCACACGGCGCACAGCGGCAAGTTCAGCACATACGTCTTTGGACGTCGCATGCAGTTCCCCCCTCAGGCTCTCGGTGCTTCTCTCCATTTGTACTCTCAGGCTCTCGGTGCTTCTCTCCATTTCTACTCTCAGGCTCTCGGTGCTTCTCTCCATTTGTGCCCTTAGTGTCTCTGTACTTCTCTCCATTTCTGCCCTAAGTGTCTCAGTTGATGTTTCTATGGCTGCCTTAGTGCCCCCACATTCATCAGCATGGTCCTTGAGGAGCGTGGCCAGTTGCTGCTGTTGCACGATCACCTGGTCGAGGGACTGTTGCCTCTGCTGTGCCATGGCCATTTGCGGTGGTGTCACAGAGGGGCTGGTCACCTCATGTTGCCTTGCCACAGGGCTTGTGGGGGATGGCCAGTCGTCGTCTTGTGGGTGCCCCTGCGTGGTATCCTCATGGTGTACGGAATGGAACAGACAGGGGGATTGAGACAGGTCATGGATGGATCTTTCTTTGACATCCCCATTTTCTGTGTCGGAGCATGCTGCCATTAATGCAGTGTCACCTATGGTGCTGCTGCCACCAGAAGCAGTGCCTTCTGTGGCATCCATTGGGGGGACCTGTGGCGGTGCTGTTGTGGGCATGCTGGCTGCTGGGGTGCCTGTTGAAGTTCCCTCCTGTGTGCTGCCACTTGATTTGTGCTGCTGCCGTGTCTTGATGCGTGCAGCTGAGGTGGAGGGTCTTTGGCCGTTGGTCTTGGCCCTCTTTGCAGGTGTGCTGGTAGGGGTGTCCTGGAGCTCGTCGTTTGAATCGGACCCTGTGGTGGAGTAAAGGAGGGCGAGCGTTATAAATGGGTCTGTGGAAATTGGAATGGCAATGTATCACATGCATTGGGGTGGTACCTGAGGGTGATTTGGGTTGGGGCCTTGGTGGTGGTTTCATTTTTGTGTGGATTGAGGATGCAGTTGTTTTGCAGCCTGCAGTTAGGGAGTGCCTGCTGCACGTGTAGAGGGTGTTTTTAGGATTTTTAATTATTTATGTATTTAATGTGACTTTTAAAGTGTGCTATCAGGCCTATGTATGTGGACGTTCTCCTGGACATGTGTTACTGTTGCACTATGTGGACGCATGGTACTTCACATGATTGGACATTGTGGATTTGGCATTGTTTTATTTGGCCCACCTACCTGATTCTTCGGATGTCTGCACTCCTTTCTCCATCCCTCCGACTCCCTCTATACTCTCCATTCCAATGGTGGAGGCACAGATTTCTTCCCAGGGGGTCAACTTGATGGGTGATTCTGATCCTCCCCCGGTAGCTGTGGCAATGTTTCGGTTGGCAGAAAGTATGCTCCGGACGCGTATCCGCAAGTCGTCCCATCGCTTTCTGCATTGCTGTGGGTTGCGGGGTGCGGTCCCCACCGCACTTACCCGCTGTGCCACCAGGGCCCATATGGCCTTCTTGTTCGCAAGTGCCGTCCTGGTCATTTGCGTGGAGAAGACGACGGCAGCATTCTCCTGGAGGGTCTCTGTGAGCACGGTGAGTTCCTCACGGGAGAAGTGGACCTGCCGCTTGCGGTCGCACGCTTTCTTCGCTACTTTTCCCATTTTTCTTGGTTTCACTAGGGTGGATGACGGGTTGGGATGAGTCTCAGGGGAGTGTTTTTAATGGTTGTGTGGAAATTGTGTTTTTATAGGTGTACGGCGTGCTGTTTCCCGTTCCGGGACCATGTTTTTACTTCTGTTTCCGTATATTTACGGTCACCGTACTTTCCGATTGCCGCTCATTGCGGTGACCGCTAAGATGGGTGGCGGAATTGCACCTAGGGCGCCGTACGGCGGCGGTGTGGGCCGTTTTGGGGTCATTTCCGCCATCGCGGACTTTGCACTTCCGCCATGGCGTGGTGCTCGTGCCCGATGGGTCGGAATGAGCCGCACTTTGCTCCGTCGTGCAATGGCGGAAACGCTATTTACGCTATGGCGGTCAGGTCAGTCACTTTCCGCCAGGGTCGTAATGAGGGCCATAGAGTTCTACATGGCCAATTTCTATAGACATGATGGAATGCACCTAACAAATGAAAGAAATGCAGTGTTCCTTCATAATATCAAATCAGTACTCCAAATGTGATAAACTACTATGCTCTGTGCACTCCGAAACAGTCCTTTTAAGGACAACTTATCACATATAAATACAAAAATACAATAAAATAGTAACACACATATTTAGTTTTATTATACCCATGGTTACAATTCATTGACTTTCATTATTACTGCTGTTATACATTATAAGTTAATGGCGGGGGGGTTCACTTCAGGTTTTAAAATACAATAGAACTTAAAAGATCAAAACAGTAGCACACAGCTCATGTAGTAATGTAAAGTAGCTGTAGTTAAACAGAGCAGAGAATAATACATGACATTCAACTAGGAAGTGAAACATATAATAGGCACAAGATATAATAGCATGAGTGAAAATACAAAGACCAAACTACAGTTTATGGGGCATCTAAAACTAGAGTAGGGTGGCTCATTTTTGTATGCATTTTTTAACGATGTTCTTCTGTTTTTCTCCAAACTCTCACATGTACGAAAGTTCGAAAACACACAGCCAAAATATTTATAACTCCCAAATACCTACCGTGAAAAGAAAGAAAACACTGACACCCCAAAATCTATAGCCATGGCGCAGAACTACTTTTACTCGTGGGTATATGTAGTCCTTCCTAGCCCCGAATATAGCTGCTAATTTCAGATAAACGGCAAAAAAATCAAAAATGCTTACTTGCCACTCACGGGCCCTCAGCAAATGCCTCCCTCATCTATGCCAGCTGTCCCCAGATGGCCTCCTCACCTCACATGCCCTCTCCCTTTCCCCCCACAACAGACACAGTTTCTGTGACAAAGTTTGCTTTCAGATGCCAGCTTTTCAAGGTTATATCCAAGGCTACAGTACCCTTCATGCTGCAAACTCAGTGCCACTCCCCCCTCCTCTAGCTTGATGGCATTTGCATGGTTTTTGACCTGCAAATAGCTTTTTTTTCTGCATTTCATTTTCCTATATCCTTGGCTATAGCTGCATATATCTCTCCCATCCAGGGAAAAACAGGTCGTTTGATTTCTATAAAAAAAAACAGTTTTGGGTAAATCACCAAGATATAGCTATCTATTTTTTGAGAAGGGGGCACTGCAAAGGGTTTTTTTTTGGTTTTAATTGCAACCATAACATCCCTTTTACAATGTTTTTTCTCTGAATTTCATTGGTTTTTGGTAGTGCAACTTAACCATAAGATCCCTTTTAACAAAGTGTTTCCAGTGAATTTCATAGGTTTTTAATAGTGCCCCTTTAATCTGCTACAAGTTCCCTATATTATATTCCCACCACCCAAATATGTCTAACGGACGTTGGCCAGTATTTATAAAGCTCAGAATCATAGGGGTGACACAAAAAAGATGTAGCCTGCAACCAACATATGTACCTAAATGTTTATAACATGCAAATATACCTTTTTGTAAAAAAACACTCACGTTCAAAAATACACATTATTTGTTTATATATTCACACATTACAATGGAATGGCCCAATCACAAACCATAACTGCACACTTCATATAATCTCCTCACTACAACTCTGCATACAGATTACGAAACACCAGGTGATTATTGGACAACACATTCTCACTACATAGTAAGTGCATTGTATTTATTTCTCTTTTATTAGCTTTCATTACATAAACATATGTTATAAGACACAAGCCCTTCCTTTCTTTCACAGAAATGGCAGGCACACTTGAATGGTTAGAGGAGAACTTCCCAAAAGAAGAAATGAGCGATGATAACATCTTCAGTGGTATACAATAGATATTTGAATGTACACAAATAATGTATTTTGTACACATCTTACTAAAATTTAATTTCTATTTCTCTTACAGTATTGTATTGTATTGTTTATTTATATAATGCCTATACACAGGAAAGTGTTTCAAAGCACTCAAGGAGGGTGGGAAAATGGGGAAAAAACAACAGTCGCTCAGATCTCTTGAAATTGTGAGATGATAATAGTCTGCACAGGCAGAGTAAGTGCATAAAATACATTTAACATTTGAGACAAAGCAAATAGGCCTGACAGTGATTCTGCAGTTTTACCATTGCAACTAAGGGGAGAAGACAAGGTGGAACAGACAGCCGATCTTCAGACACAGTGCATTTGGATTGTGCAAGTGCGTAGACGGTCACAGTGCACCCGGTACATAGTTTTCATGAAGCAACCAGGCCCCAGTTGAATTATAAACAATCCCCAGAATCACAAGCAGAAGCCAACTGTAAATAATCAAATCATGAACGTGTCCAACAAATTAGATGAACTTAGTAATGATTGGAAAGAACTCGTACAGTATGTGAAAAATCATGTGATTAAAAATGTTCTCTATCACTGACCTTCTTGCACCTGTCCTTCTTGTCCCCAGGAATCATTCCCAGCAAATTCTGAACATTTTGATGAAAGAAACTTTGATGAAACCTGACTCCCTTCCTCCCCTCATAATTATTGTACAAAAGTTCCCCATTTTCCCATGTATGTTTCCCATTTCGATACCACATCCCTTTCTTGAATAAATATATTTTTTGCACTATAAATGTTTTGTTTACTATTGTGTGATATTTCCTATTTTGTTTAAAACCCCCATTATGGGTCCGCGGACCACGTGACTGTCCGGGGTTTCCGCACTGAAAATGGAGGTGCCCCCAGACAGGAGGGAGGTCCAGACATGTCCGTTTTCATGTGACACACTTTTAATTAGTCTGCGAGCATCGCACATGTCCTACAGACTCCAAGCGCATTTGCCTTGTGATTCCCACCTGGAGGATGTCCAGGGATGCACACTGGGATCGCGAAGGTCCACGGACATCATCATGTGACCGCACCCATGTGGCAGGATGGCGGTGTCCACGAATGACAACTTTTTACAACTTTTCAAGGCCTAAATCTTCGCTGCACACCTTAGTAACACCTCCCGCCGCCCTTATTACAACTCCTCCCCCCCTCCCCCACAATCTCACATTGCTTGTTGGGTGTGACATACTCACCAAGTTCTCTTGATGCGGGGCAGCTCGACTGCGTGCACCCCTCCAAGCGGCTCACCACCTCCCCCGTCTGGACCACGTCTGGACACTCGCCAACCGCGGGTGGGATACTTCTCAACCGGCTCCCGAGGGCCAATATCCAAATTGCGCTGTCCGGTCTTCTCGCAGTTCCACGATGGTCCTGTAGTCCTCAAAAGGGGGCAGCGGCAGAGGGGGCCGCGCCTCCGGGCTTCCTCGCAATGAGAGGCCCTGGAAAAAGGAAAGGTAGATCGTAAAGCGATCTCAGCAGTGCCTCCAACTTGTCGAGTGGTTATCCCGGGGTCAGCTGAGCCGTCCACGGACCTCCGGGTTGGGAGGCCCCAACTCCTCCCGTACTTCCCAAAAATGAGTATGAGACACACACAAGAAGCAAGGTGGTTCTGCTGTTTATTAAAACACGGCAGGGATGGGTCTAGGATCGTACGCGTCCGTCCATACTCTCAGAATTCGTGGGGCTCGCAGGCCCTTTTTGCCACAGTATGACGCACTACTTGCGTCACCTGGGAAAGTTAGCGAAAAAACCTATTGCCACTCCGGATTGGTTCCTCGAGTGGTTGGGTTAGTATAGTATACATATAGAGAGCAATATTAGTGGTTAAGGATGAGTCAGGTGGTGTACTTGGGTTGTCCCTTCTATTAGATACTTGAAAATTGTTACACGAAGACCCCTAATGATTGGCTAATGTTAGTGGCATCAGTGATGAGTGCCCTCATGTTCTGATTGGTCCACCCGTGAGCCCCCCAGTCTGGGACCATCGTCGTTCCCAGCTCGCGGTGTACCTGTCACTAGCAACAATGTGTAACTATGTGTTTGTGCAGACAATGTGCAGGTTTGCTCATAGGCCTGAGAGCAGGCCATTCCCATCGCTGTAGGTGTCCATCTAGTCATTTTACTGTTGCAACCTGTGTCCCAGACGTGGGACCCAGGCGACTTCTTCCTCGTGGGTCTGGCACCTTGTCAGGTCGGCTTGGTCTCGTGTGGAGAGACCATAGCTGGGGTGGAATTCTGCACATTTAAAGTTGTATTTTGCTTCTGTGTGTTTGGCTTTGCTTACAGGTGTGACCTTGGCGCCGGCTGGTAGAATACGAGTTGCAACATCGCCCCCTTGGCTGTGAGCTCTCGCTGGGCTCGTTCTGCGTGATCAGCACTTGTAATCTCGCTCATACAGTGTTCATGGCGGTTCTTGCTTGCGGCCTACTTGGGTCTGGTTCATGGGTGGGGATGTGTAATGCACGGCATCTGTGTTGCGGTTTGACATGGCTTCATAAGCAATATTACGTCTTCTTTATATTCTCATCATGATGCGAGGGGTTGGAGAAGCGTCAGCAAGCGTACACCCGAGTGCTTTATGCGTCTTGCGTTTCTGCATTACTAAAAAAGGGCCTATGTGAAAAATAATAAAGATGCGCGTCGGTGGGTGTATTCATCACCTACGTCATAGCACTGAATATATTCTTCGTGTAGGTTGGTGCGTGATTAACCAGTGTGCATGGTGGCAAGTGTGTTCTTGGCAGTTGGCTAGGTCGTTATGGCATCTCTAACGATGTGGGTGCTCGTTGTTAAGGTCTTAGTCGAGTTCATCCATGCCGCAGGTGTCGGCTTGACTAGGACAGGCTGGTGGGCATATCCTTATGTTCTTGAACCAGGGTATTTTGTCATCTGGTAGATAGACAAACTCATCTTGTGGTGGGTGTCTGGGCTGCGATCCTCTAGGCCATGGTCGCGAAGAGATTGGGGGGAGCTTTTTCTCCCATTCTCCCACTTCAGTGTTCATCCATTTAATGTGTTACGGTGTTCAGTGCCCAACCACCAACATTCCCTTTGTGCATGTTCACATTGGCCCAGTGTCTGACTGACACAAGTCATTCATCGTCCCTGTGTTTCAAAAGTATTCGTCAATTAGTGCTTGGCGTACAGCATGGCCGTCCCGTGCATCACGTACTGGCAGGGGGGCTCCTTCGCCTCCGTCTCAATCCCCTTCATCCTCACCCGGCCCATGCATGTCAATGTCAGGTGGTAATGGTACATTCCTTCGGACACACATGTTGTGCAGCATGACACAGGCCATGGTGATCTTTGCAACCTTCTCAGGCCTATATAGGAGTGCCCCACCAGACCTGCTCAGGCAGCGGAACCGCGCCTTCAACAGGCCAAAGGTCTGCTCAATCACAACACGGGTACGAGTGTGCACACGATTGTCCTCCACCTCATGGCTGTTCTGCGGGTTCCGCACAGGGGTAAGTAGCAACGGCCTCAAGGGATATCCTCCATCACCTGCAAGCAGATGCAAATATGCGTGTGTCACTCTGAAATGCCACCTACAGGGAGCACGGTCATGGCAGTAGCTATTTGGTGTGGGCATGCACATGTCCCTGTACGTGTACCAAATAGTCACCTATATGAAATGTATACTGTAAAGTGGTGTGGAACACTGGATGGGGTTGAATAGATGATGCAGGGTGTAATCATGCATGCTGAGGCAGATGTGCTGTGGCAGTGAGACAATGTTTAGCCTCCAATTCATGCTGTATACTCTTCACTATGCATGGTCACACTAGCCGCATTGCTACTGTTGCCATGCTATTCAGTCATGATTGCTTTCCATCACCATGGTGCCCCGGTTGTGCCTCTAACTTGTTGTCATCCATATGCATTATTTGTGATATGTGGCCCAGTGATGTGTCATTTTCCGTTTGGCTGGGTCCGGTGAGGAGTGTTTAGCTCTGCATTCATTCTCCACTCATTGGCTATTGCAAGCCAGCTGTACTATTAACCCCCCTTTCCCACCCTGGTGAAGTATCCCCCCTTTCCCACCCTGGTGAAGTATACCCCCCCTTTCCCACCCTAGTGAAGTATCCCCCCCTTTCCCACCCGGGTGCACTAGCCCCCCCTTCTGCATCCGCATACATGAGTACCCCACAGCATGGCCATGGGCCTGTTGTGCAACTCACCGAGCAGCCAGGCACGTGGTCCAGCATGTCGCTCCATGTGACGGGGTAGCGTGGAGTTGCGCAGTACCATGGCATCATGTGTGGATCCAGGAAATCGGGCGCAGCAATGGGTGATGACCTTGCTGGAGTCATAAACCATTTGCACATTGATGGAGTGGTATTGCTTGTGATTGCGGTACACCGCCTCTATGGCATGGGGGACTACCAATTCCACATGGGTGCAGTCGATGGCACCAACACAATTGGGCATGCCTGCCAGTGCATGGAAGCCTACTTTGGTTTCGGCTATCTCCTGGCCAGTCCGTGGTAGGGATATGTGGGTGCTTGCGTGCTTCAGGAGGGCATCCAGCACTTGGTTCAGCATGCGTGAGAATAGTGGTTGTGAAATGCCATGCAGCTGGCCCACTGTGTGTTGGTAGGTGCCTGTGGCCAGGAAGTGTAGCACAGACACCACCTTTAGTAGTGGGGGATGGCAGTGCGTATTTGTATGTGGCTGGCAATGTCGTTCTGTATCATGTCAACTATGGTGGTGATGGTGTCACGGTCCAACCGGTACAGGGTGTGGATCTGCTCATGGGTTAGGTTGAATGGGCTGGGTCTGGTGCGAGGGATTGGTGGCTGCCTACGAGGTGCTGGTGACTGCGCTGGTGGTAATTGCTGGCCCTGTCTCACCCTCCTTCTCCTCCTGCGTCTTCTCTGTGCTGCCTGTTCTTGCTGCTGTAGTTGTTGTTGTTGCTGTTGTTGTTGTAGTTGTAGCAGTATAGGCATGTCCTCCTGCGCCATGATTGCAAATGCTAGTGGTAGCATTTTGGTGTAGGAAGGGGTGTGGTGTATAGGTGTGCTCCTTTTGTACTGGACCACTCTACATTTCCTACACCTGTGGTGGGGGTTGTGGTGTGTGGGTGTGCTCAGTTCATACTGGCACAGCCTCCATCGACTCCACCTGTGGGGATTGTGTGCACCTGTGGCAGCTGCCTTGTATCTTGGTTGCTGTTTGCGGGTGGTCCGCGATGTATGTTTTGCCGGCATCATGCAGCCCGTTATTACCGGGTTTGCGATGCCGGTATTTGCATGTTTGCGTGGGTTGTAATTGGCACCTATTACAGGCATGCCGGTATTTCCTGCCTGAAGAGGTGTGTGTACGCGCCTATGCCGCTATTTGCGGCACAGTAAATGACGGTGCCGTTAATACCGGGTTTGTGGGTCAGAATGCTACGGAACGTTAAATGATGCAGGTATTTCCATACCGGCATCATTTTTCCCTTACCGGCATACCTCGTAATGAGGCCCGATGTGTTGTTTTCCCCTTCTTTTTAGAAGATGTGGATTAAAATTGAAAATTTTGAATGTGGTAGATGCAGCCCACTTGGGCAGGTTTTTCTGAGTTCGGATACAAAAATATTTGTCTGAATGCAATGTTATTAGCCTTGCACTCGGATTTGATTGCCCAGTCGGGCACTATTTTTTGGATTATTTTTTTTAGACATGCTTTATGCTGGTGCGAGTCTCTTGTTTTTAAATAGGTTACAGTGGTCAGAACCGCAGCCGTGCAGGATGCACGGCATCGGTTGAGATTCTAATAGAGATATTATGGGCTTCATTACAATTGAGGCAGTAAGGGGTTAACGGCGCCGGCGCCATTAACCCCATACCGCCTCATTATGCGGTTCCCTCGTGGGACCCGCTCTGGACATCTGGTCAACCAGACGACCTTTGTGGGTCCCGCGAGGGGACCAGCATGCTAACAACGGGCCCATCATTAACGGGCCCGTTGTTAGCATGCTCCCCATTCCCATTTGAGTGCTTTGGGGCTCAAATGGGAATGGGGATGGCCCGGGTCCAGGATCCCTGAATGGGGAAATACCGAGCCCTCCAAAGTCGGAATGGCCCGGTATTTCCCCATTCAGGGACCACAGACCCAGACCCGAATTTAGAGGCAGCCATGCTCTTATTAAGGGCATGGCTACCTCCAAACTAGTAATGAGGCCCTATATCTTTTTTGGGCTATATTGAAGCTAAATATACAAATTCACAAATAAAAACAGAATGCTTTAACTATGGTATACAAACACCAACATTGAACAACATGGAATGTGTTCTGTTGAGCCTAACTCATATTTATGTGACTAGCTCTAAATGGCGGCTCTATCTTACTTCATTGGAGATAAATACCTACTGGCCACATGACCGGAATGATTCTGAATTCTGTTTCCAGTTTATGCAAGTTAAAAACAGCTTGTGAGTCTTAGGCTGCAAAACTATCCTTATAAAGTCCCTGTGAAGGGATGGAAAGTGTGGCACTAGTACAGTAGCTTTGACTCTTGTAACCAGTTGTGTAAATCCATGCTGACATTTATTATTTTAAAATATGTTTTATCTTAAATAAAAGTTATGTTTTAGCACTATTTCAGGGAATGAGTGCTTGTACTTTTTGTAGCTGTGTGAAGTAGTTGGTGCTGTTTATTGAGCTACTTTCTTCACCCAACACAGCAGTGTTTGCACAAGTGGTTTCCCTTAACCTATACAAGCACCCGCTATAGTAGACTGGACAGCACTTTAACGGGACTTTGCACTACAAAATATATATATTCAAGTTGTGATCAAGCGGCAAGAGGTGCCGCGAAACGCGTCAACTGTTTTGTCTGGGAGAGCAGGTATTGATGGCTGCTATATGCTATGGAGCTATGATGCGCAATCTATATATGATGAAATAAAGAAGATATTTTTCAGGGAATTCGGAGTACTGGATTGAGTTTTCATTTTACCGAAAGGAGAGTGCTCCTCACTGACTGGCGGTCCAGCCAAGTCCTGGAGTATATATATAAATTGTCTTTCCACTGAGCTGATCTCAGTAAATTGAGCCACACTCTCTGTGGTCACTAATAAAAGTCAGGATCCAATTTCAATTGGATGGATGTGTGACTCTGTGTAAGCAGCCAATGAGGGAGTGTTGAGAACATGAAAGTGGAAAGGGTACAAGGCCTGCCCCTGTGCTATGGGGTCAGCGGACACCACATTAGTCCTTGTACGGCATGTGCCACATCCGGGTCTTTTGAGGATGCCTTGTATGGAAAGGGGACTGTGGTGATTTGCCAATCAGGTTTTCTGGGTGTGGTGAACATGAAGAAAGTGTAGTAGGAATTGTATTTAAAGGAGTTGTGAGAGCAGTGACAATGGCTATGGCTATGTGTTTGAGAAGGCAGACTTTGTGGATTCTGGGGGACTCTTCAATTTAGGCATTGAAGGTGTATGCTGATAATCGAGGCCCCCTTGGAAATATTGGATTGGCAGGAGTGGACTTTTTCTGAGATGCCGTTTGTGTCCTAAACTGGGCAAGCTTGCTTTCAGTCTGTGAAAGCATGGCTCACTTTCAGTGTCCAGACTTGTTATTATGCATTGTGGTGGGGACAGTCCACCTCATTGATGATGCCCAATAAGGCGGAAACACATGTAAGGAGTTGCTTTTGGTACTATTGTTCAGAAGGGAATTGCCATAGCATTTTGGTGCTGGACTGCCCATGTGGGTGGGACAAAGACTGATATGCAAATGGATATTTCCCATCTGTGAAAGGTACAGTGAGCTAAAATGTGGCTGCAGACACTAGAGTGGGTACCATCCCATAGAACTGGTGATTTTTGCCGTGTTCGCTCTCATAGGAGGGCGCCCATTGCACATTTTTTGATTTTTAAAATGTGATAAGGCCTACATTTTTTAGTGAGCTGGAGTCCATCTAACTGATGTGGGAAATCACATTTTGTTGAAAACATTCAAAATGCTTTGAAGGAGATTTTGTGAAAGTAAGAAGAAATAATGAAATTCAGTGACATTTTTTAAAATAAAAGTGAAAAACACAAAAAAGGTTCTTTTAAGAACCTCTGTTTTAGAATGCAAAACAATTAAAATGATTTCAACTATCCCACCCCTCAAAATATTTAGATGTCCGTGGACTGCCATGCTGTCCATGGACTATGCAGGCCACACAGGGTTCTGTGAATGTTGTTTGCATTTCTATTTTTTAACTGTCAAAGCTGGCTCCTAAAGGAACCATTTTTTTAGGTTTTTTTTGGTTTTGTATTATTTTTGCTTTTTCATTTGTTTTGCAGGAGAGGGAAGTGAAGGTGGGGAAGGAAAGGGATGGAAGGAAAGGAAAGGGCACCAACCACAGAGATGGAGGGGCGGGTGGACAATGGAAGATGTAAGATGTGCCTTAAATTTAAGGTAGGGTCACTGTAGGGTTGTGCTCTTTGACAACTGCCTCAAAAGCACTGTGAAACTGTTCCCCGCCTGCAGAGTGGTGTGTCGCAGTACATGCAGCACACGTTGACCCTCTAAAGGCAAGGATCTGCAGCATCCTGTATGGCCTGCAAGGCGCAGTGGGATCCTCTGCACCACAGAAGTACCCTTTGTGCTGGCAGGAGAGAGTGAAGAAGATGGCGCAGAGGAAGATAGCCTGATCCTCCTTGAGAAAGAAACAACCTTTCTTAGTGCAACAGGGTAGTTAGAACGGATGTGGCAACGCATTGATGTGGTTCTGAAGGAGCAGTGCCCCTGTTTTCCATGACTGAGTTTCACCCCACACTCAATGCATTCAACACAGGAAGCCTTTGCCTTTGGGACCCCACCAACGGTCTTTCAAGAACCGCCACACCCAGGACTCACTCAGGGTGCTAGAGGTAGGCACTTCCACTACCTCATCTCCGTCCTCCTCTTGACCCTCCTCTTCATCACCACGCCTGTTAGCTTGTCCAATTCCTCCAGATGGTGATCTTGGTGGGAGTGGTTGGGGAGCCTAAGTGGTCATAGAATATGCCATGATGCTGCCCACTGTCCACAAAGAAAGTTCTGCAAAGCAGGTGCTCAAATTGATCAATTGATCAATTAGTGTTGACGGTGAAGTGAGTGGTAGCGGGACAGGCGCGATAGCCGTCCGCTACAACGTCATGGAAAAAGGGCGGGTGGAGCAAGAAAGCACCACGTGCAGTTGTTCGTAGACACTGATTGGCCTAGGACGTGGCCACCTGTAAAGGGGGTGTGTGTGTGTGTGGCTTTCCTACGAATTGGCGGTTGTTGATCAATGAGTAGATGAGGATCCCTATTGATCGAGCAATGAATCTCGATAAATAGATGACGTTTTCCTGTAGGTGGTAGCTAAATTGTTGCCTAGTACGGAAGATAATTGGCTGGTTAACCCCTCCCGGTGAGGGGCGTGTCACACGCGAAGTGACGCAGCGTGCACAGTCCGATTATACGAGTGTATTGGTGGTTACCTTGTTCCAGGCGTAACAAGAGGAAAGCTGTGGGGTTAACGGGGACAAACAGTTAAAACTTTTTGCGCGCTCTCTTGAAGTGTAAAAGATCTTACCGGTAGTTGTTGGAAGAGGTCGGTGACGTCACCCATAGGGCTTTCATAGGGCACCTTGACCACACAGCATTATTGAAGGGTGGTGGGGAAGTGAATAGAGGGCAGGGGGTGCGCACGGAGATCGCCGGCCACCCCAAATACGGGACAGGTAGAGAGGGGGAAGTGACCGCGCATGGAGAACACCGGCCACGCTGAGTGAGGTGGAAGGTGGAGGGGAGGAGATAAAGTGGGACGGCTGTATAAGCATGTCACACAGGACACGCAGCCGCAGGCTGCTTCGCACGCCGTGGCCGCAGTGGGCTGTAACGGTATTAAGGAAGAAAACAAACACAGGAAAGGACAGTTTATTTGCAATCGTTATATTTGGCCGTTTTCTTTTAGCGGACGATCGCAAGTCCCCGAACTACGGGGCCAGGTAACGACAACTATACTGAAGGGAGTTAAAAACACAGCGTAACCATGTCATACGGGGTAGAATCGGGAGGGTGGGGGAATACCCTGACTACCCCACTCCAGCATATTTGTAAAACACTATCGCCCCATAGGGAAAAACTGATCAAATACAGCATAGAATGGACACAAGGGACAGACAACAAAATGACGACACCCTGGCCACCTAACGGCAGTTTCGACCCGTACGTCCAACACTCACTACTGACACACATACATAACACATACAAAGGGAAGAAGTTGGCGCATCACGTGGAGGTGTTTAACTTATGGAGGATGTTCCAGGGGTCCCAACCAGGGCCAACCGGGATGTTCACTGTGGAGGAAACGAAGGAGGGGAAGAAGATTAAGGAGGCAGAGGGAAACGGGGAACAGGAGGTTGATAGCGCACAGTGCGCGGGAAGAGACCGAAAGGGGGACGAAAAACTTGGCATCGCAAGTGAAATAGAAGGAAGGAAGGGACCGACAACATGTCCCTAGCGAAAGTAGTGAAGAAGGAAGAAGGGGGGTTATATCCTGTGACGGAACTATGAGAAGCAGCAAGGCAACAACTAACGGCAGCTGAGGGATATTCGAACCCCGCGTACAGCCCACCACCATATACAGCCACAGGTAGCTACACAGGGGGGGATGAGGTGACAAGTACGGTAGGCCCAACTTGTACGAAGGTGCACGCAAAGGAAGGGAAGAACAGTGAAGAACCAATCCAAACAAAGGACACGGCGAGTGGGTAGCAGCGCAGGTGCTGTTAAAATTGCAAGGGACACTAACGGGAGAAGAAAAGGAGGTAGTACGGAGAATGAACAAGGACGATGAGGGTAGCACTGAAATAAGAGGGGAGGAAGCTAAAACGAGAGAAGGGGAGCTGTCACGAGAAGAGGAGGAGATGTTGGAGGAACGATTGGAAGAATTAAGGAATGAACAAAATGCACTGATCAAACAGCTCGAGAAAGAGCCACGAGGGAGAAGGAAGGAAAGGAAGGAAACTAGGGATGAGTTAGAGAAAATGAGGGAAAGAACTGAAGAACGGAAGAGGGAAGCTGACAGAATGAAGGAAATAGCAGAAAGGGTATCCCGAGCAGCACAGCGTGACAGGAAAAGAGAGGAAGAAGAGAAAGAAAGGGAAATGGAACTATGGAAGAAGAAAATACTCTCCGAGAGCACCAGGAAATACGAGGAAGGTAAAGTAATAGAAAGCATATTAGAAAGGCAGAGAGAGAGAGATGGGAAAGGAGGAGAGAGGAAGAAGGGATATTAGAGAAGGTGAATAATGAGGTGATGGAGGAATTGAAAAAGAAAAGAGAGGAAATAGGTGTTGAAATAATGGAGAAGAGGGAAGAGGAAAGAAGAGAGAGGAAAGGGGGCAGTGGGGTAGGAACATATGTACGTTGGGATGCAGAAGTAGCCACGACATCAGCGCAAAGGGGAGCAATTGGTAAAGGAGAACAGGAAGGAACGGATTTAATAGACTTAAAAACGGTGACGATTAGGGGGAAAAGGACAGATTGGGGGTTGTCGCTCCTGGATGAATTCTGCAGCGAAGAAGAAGAGGGAATGGGAGGAGAAGGAAGAGGAGGCAGTAGGGAAAGCTTAGACAAATTGTACATCACACGCACCAACCGGGAATCACCATGGGCATGCAGAAAGAAGGAAGAAGTGGGGGGAAGTGAGGAGAAAGAACGAGAAGTGGTGGGAGGGCAAACGCGTGCAGTCACACCTGCACCATTCCGCCCAACATGCCCACCCACACCCGCTCCTGAACACACCTCATACGCCGGCAGGCTTAGAGATCTCCCAGGATGTAGGCAGTTAGAACAGACACACACACCTGCATTAAATAAAGAAAGTAATAAGAGAAGGGGGAGAAATTAAGGGGAAGCTACAACAAGCAGCGGTAATATGGACATGACCGATGATCTAGTTGACACAGAAGAAGAGGAGGGGTATACGGACTCCACACCGCGACAACTGGGGGGACAGATGGGGCACAATCTAAAGCCGCTATTGGAGAGGGGGGGTTAGACCACAATAGGCTCCTTGGAAGCATGCCGATAAGGAAAATATAAAGTGCAGACTCCATCACTTAGTGGAGGAGCGGGAAAATGGATATACGAGATGGAAAAGCACACTGCAGGACAGAAACTAGCAGTAGGAGACGTGAAGGGCCTATTAATATCAGTATTAGGGGATGCGGCAGATGACATCTGGAAGAGGGCGGGATTCCCCGGGGTTACAATAATGAACACATCACATGACGGGGCGCCATTTGCGAATTGCAGGCATGCATTATGGCAAGCTCTGAGGATACAATACCCAGACACCTCAGATATAGGAGCAATTACGTCACGCAAGATGCGTGAGAATGAAGATCCTGTTGATTATATCCAGGAGATTCAGGAGAAGTGGCGCTAGTGGAAACTAGAGAGCAATGGGGCAAGACACAGGCAATCTTTTACCACATACTAATACAAGGGCTTCCGGAGGCAGTACAAAAACAATTGAAGAAGATAGTGGGGATGGAAGCCAAGGCCTGGCCGGAAATACAATTAACAATAGTACACCATTGTAGGAAGTGGCAAGAAAAGATGAAACAGAAAGAAGAAGATAGAAAAGCGGAAGAGGCTAAATTAGTGCAGAAAAAACTGACTAAGTACACCATGAAAGGAGCACTAATAACTACACCAACAACAGTGACACCAAACCCCACGCAAGTAGTGGCTGCACAGGATCCCTCACAGCTACAAATAGCACCACTACCACAATCACCACGACTTATAACACAACAGATGCCACCACCCCCACCATACACGGCTAACATAGGAGGAGGGTATATGGTATGGGGAAATGGATATTATAACAACATCAGGGGAAGGGGAGGAATGATGAGGGGGAGGGGATATGGCCAACCTGCATAACAGCAAGGGGGAGGATTTTGGAGTTTCTACCCCAATGGGCAACCAGGGTACCAAGATAATGCAGGAAGTTTCCCATGGCAGACCAGGGAACCACCTGTATGTTGGGTTTGTGGGATGTTAGGACACATGTCGCGTACATGTAGAATGAGACCCTCCCCACCAGCATGTGGGGAACACGGACAACAAGGGCCTATGAGGGAGCAGTAGGGTTATCAACAACCACAGGGAATACAACAGAGCAGCACACAGCATCAATTAGCAACACAACAACAGTTGCAGACATACTCACTACCGCAACAACAGGTGGCAATAACACAACAACACCAAGTACAGCCAGTGCAACAGCTCACTCAAATACAGGACCATAAGTTAACCCCCACCGATACACAGCTACAGCAAACACAGTTGGGAAGGGTGACTATCCTGGGACACAACTCTTACACAGGAAGCGGTCAGTCATTATACCCACAATAGGACAGCCCACAGACGTCCTTGGTGTGTCCCATCCTGTCGATAACACCTAATAGTGCGGAGGAACCACGCATTGAGGTAACGATAGGTGACAAAAAATTATCATTCCTTGTTGACACTGGGGCAACCAGGTCTTGCATAAGGGAGGGTAGATCCAAAATGTCAGGTGAGGCCATGAACACCCAAGGATTTTCTGGGGCTAGGGGGTTGGTTCCCTTTACTAATCTCCTTATCTATTGGAGATTATGACATGTCTGTCCCGCTCCTGTACTCAAGGGAGTCGCCAGTGAACATACTTGGGAGGGACATAATGAGCAGGTTAAATATGACAATCTCCTTCACGGAGAATGGCATAATTTGTTCCACACCAGGAATAAACATGCTTACTGCACGACAAATACTGCAGGCGTACTGTGGCCAGACAGTAGCTCGAGCTGAGCCGGTGGATGGCGAACTGTTCCAGTACGGAACAGACATGGCATTTGCCTGGATGCCAGGAATAGAAGGAAAGATCTGGAGGAGGCCAGCAGCATATTTGTTCAGGCCTGAGACACCAGCCAGTGAACCAGAAGGGAAGGTGATTTCAGTGAGCATCGAGAGTATTATAGCAAGTGCTAATTACATCACAGTACATGCCCAAGACAGGGAAGGGAGAGCATGGAGGGCAGTGATAGCCCTGGCTGAGGGATGCAGGCTCACCCAGGTGTCCGATGAAGAGCTCTTTTCAGAAGACAGAGAAGAAGGAGAGATGGTATTTATGATGAGTGTAGATATCTGGCTAAGAGTAACGTATAAGCAAGTGACACAGAAAATGGCCATGGCACTCGAGGCGCCCGCATGTACCCCAGTACCATTCTACGAGGAAGATATGGCTAAGGTTCCAGCGTCACTGTGGACCACCAGTCCCTATGACATGGGCTGCATAAAAAGTATTGGAGGAGTAAGAATAAAGCTGAAAAAGGGTGCAATACTACCTAGAGTGAAGCAATACCCACTATCAAAAGAAGCAGCTGAGGGCATATACAAAACCATAACGGCCCTGATAAATAATGGCATATTGGTACCTTCAGAATCACCATGTAACACGGCCGTGTACCCAGTGCGCAAAGCTAAAGGAGGGTCTTGGCGTTTTATCCAGGGCCTCAGACCCATGAATAACATTGTAGAGGCAGAATACCCCATAGCAGCAAACCCAGCCACAATATTATGTGGAATTCCGGCAGAGGCCTCACGGTTCACCGTGATTGACCTCAAAAATGCCTTTTTCTCAATACCTCTGCACCCAGATTCACAAGACTTGACAAGCTTCACATACAGAAACACAAAATGGAAACACACCAGGTTACCACAAGGGTACTGCGAGTCACCCTCAATTTTCAACAGAGTAATACAGATGGATTTGGGAAACATTGAATTAGAACGTACGGTGCTGCAATATGTTGACGATATAATAATTTGCAGCACAACCGAGAAAAGGTGCAGGGAGGACTCAATGAAAATGCTGACAGTGTTGGGTGAACAGGGGTACAAGGTAGACAACGAAAAGTTACAGTACTGTCAGGAACAGGTACTATACATTGGTCAACTAATATCCCAGCACGGAAGAAAGATTGCACCACAAAGAGCACAAGCTATATCCAACACGCCACAACCACAAATGGTGAGGGAACTGCAGCAGTTCCTGGGCTTATGCAACTACTGTAGAGCATGGGTTTTTGACTACAGCTCATACATAGGACCCCTACCTGAGGCATTGAGAGAAGCACACAAAGGGGACAAAACACTGGGATGGACAAGAGAAATGAAGGAGGCGTTTGATGAGTTGAAACACGCCATATCCACTGCTCCGGTACTAGCCACCCAAGATTATGAACGACAGTTCTTCATCTTTTCACATTGCGACTCAGCAGTAATGAAAGCCGCATTGACTCAGAAAACCAGCATGGGACACAAGCCAATAGCATTCTACAGTGGCCACTTGGACCCTGTCATGCTAGGACATTTCCCTTGCGAACAGCATCTCGCCGCAGCTGCATTTGCGGTGGAGAAATCATCATTGATTACAATGGGGTGCCCCACCACACTATTTGTGGAGCATGCGCTATTTGCAATATTGAATAAGCCTGAGTCCACACTAACCACACAGAGGGCATCAGGTTATGAGATCATCTTGTCTAGACCCGAATTGTCAATTGTCAGATGCAGTACAGTTAACCCAGCCAGATTTATAGCGGAAGTTATTGAGGAAGGTGATTATGCTCACGATTGTACACAGGCTATCGATCGAAACGTACTCATGCACTAGAAAAGTTGAGGATGATGCACTTAAAGGTGGAGAGATTTTGTACATTGATGGTTCATCAACAATAGACCAAAGTGATGGGATAAGGAGAACTGGGGCAGCAGTTGTAAAAATGACAGAAGATTTGATGAATGTCCTGGTGAAATGTGTGCAGTTACCACAGCATTATTCAGCTCAAGCAGCGGAATTGGTTGCACTGATCTTGGTGTTGAAGGAAAGCGTTGACAAAAAAGTTACCATATATTCTGATAGCGCATATGTCACGTCAACCGTCCACTCAGGGCTGATAAAATGTCAGAGAAGAGGGTTTAGGAGAGCTGATGGCACCCCAGTGCAACATGCTCTTTTATTAGCAGAATTAATTGAAGTAATTAATGATCCCCAAGAGATAGGTTTGGTTAAATGCCCGGCACACACTAATGGAAACGACCATATCTCGAAAGGGAATGAAACAGCAGACGCACATGCCAAGCATGTGGCATACTTTGGTGAAATATGGAACCCCCCAGAATCAGAGAGAGGGAGAGGGAGGGGAATGGCAAAACAAATGATGATGAAAGAAGGGGACACCCATCTCCCCGCAACACAGATACTGGAATTACAGGCAGCCGCACCAATGACAGAAAAGGAACTATGGGTAAAAAGAGGATGTACGATGTCACCATCTGGCGCACTGTGGCGTAAAAATAACACCGGAAAAGTGGTCATGCCATTGGCCCTGTTGAACACCGCCCTGGCCCAGCTCCACCATCCAGCACATACAGGAAAGGAAGTCATTGCAGCACGAATTAGGGAAGATTGGTTCTGCCCGAGTTAAATTCTCATGTCACCAATTTCATCAGCAATTGCCTCACATGCCAACAGTTTACGGCTGGTCACATGCTGCAAGGGATAAAAGGTACTATACCCCTGCCAGAGGGACCCTTCCTACACATTATATTGACTACGTTGATATGATCAATGCATGTCAAGGACATACGGATATGATTGTAGTGGTATGTCCATTCTCCAGGTGGATCGAGGCCGGACCCTGCTCACACGCGGATGCGTTCAGAGCAGCTACATTTTTAGTAAGAGAGGTGTTCCACAGGTGGGGTGTGTGCAAAGTGCTGCGGTCAGATAACGGCCCACACTTTGCTAATGAAATGTTTCAGCACATCACATCCTTGTTGGGTATTAAACATAAATTTGCATGTGCATACCACCGGCAGGCCAACGGTGTATGTGAACGCCTGAATGGCTATTGAAAGAAGAAATCGCAAAAATTCAGCAGACAACCAAGAAGAGCTAGTTGTACTGTCTTCCGCTGGCTCTATTTGAGCTAAGGAATAAGCCAGGGTCTGATCACCACCTCACTCCCCACGAGGTGGTGACAGGACGTCAAATGCGCCTTCCTCTAACGCCTACATCAAGAGCATTCATGGACCATGAAAACACTGCAACTGTTCTTGGTTATGAAATGTATCAATATGTGTCTTCTTTGATTACTAGTGTAGCGTTTGTATCTCAACAGCTCGAGCGAACGCGGGGCGGGTCGAAGAGTTCTCAACAAGAAGACACCAGCAAGGAACTGGGAAAGGAAGGACTATGCACTATTGCTAAAGGTGACCATGTGCTACTCCGCAACTTTAATAGAAGGTGGAACGGCCCACGCTTTACCGGTCCTCATTTGGTAGAAGAGGTAGCTACCAGAGCAGTGAAATTGTAGGATAAGTGCGCCTGGAATCACCTACACGACGTAAAGATCTACAAACTCCAGACCCACCTTACCGTTAACGACAGGGCCATTGGAAGAACAACGACATCAACAGCATCGGCTACAGAGAAGGAGACATCGACCACAGCTGATGACAATAGTGTCACTACACTTGATCACCCCCCAGATTCCCCAGAAGCAACTACTACCATAGACATTGGACGCTTGCCCACAGCCCATCCCATGGTCACGAGATCACAAAGTAAACAAACTTCTGCCCAATCGAGCCCCAGCCCCCTCCCCTCCAAGGTAACCACCGATTGAAGGACATTGTATAACAGACTTGGATATTGCACACATATAAAGCACTTGTATGTTTTCTCTATATTTCTCTCGCACATGCAGGTACCGTATATAATTGTATTGTTTAGAAAATAAGTATCTAACAGTTTGCTCTGCCCAGAAGTAGATGCTGCCCATGGATGATAACACCCCTGAAGCCCTATCACACCAATTTGTATATCATATAAGAAGGCCAAAGTACCTAAAAAGAAGAAGGGTACGCGTATATTACACCGCATTTGTTTTGGCCATAGAACAATCATTTCCCCATCTTCACGAGCACTTACCGGCTCTAAGAGATAGATCACTAAGATTAGCGTGGGAACAGCTCTTCGCCTGGGCACTGAACGATTACTTGATAGGGAGATCTTAATAACAACGACTAACAATAATGACAAGCGTATTGAGGATTTTCAGGTGGGCACCTTTAACGTCACAAGAATAAGCTGCCAGACTGCAGCAAGGTAAGAGCAAAATGCCGGTGAGACTAGCTCTTGTAATAAAAATGATAGGAGTATTGGTCATCACTGGTCTGCTGGCTGCCTCTGTATTGCAGAAAAGTTATGCTATCAATATTATGGATGCACCCAAAACTAACATGCCCCCTCCCACGGCTACAACAGGTATGACGTCAGGTGGTACTAGCAACCCTAAGGATAAGGGAATTAGAGTTAAACGCAGCACATATACTGATAACAAAGGTATTGATAATTACATAACAGATTCAGCACACGTCTTAAACAACATGTGGTACCAGCACATGACCCACATTGGTAAGCAGACAACAGAAGATAGCTGTTATGTGTGCTCATTGATCCCATACGCCATGAGCGCTTCACGGACATTCGTCGCCACAGAAATACAGGAAAAAACGGTGCGATGTATAGTGTATCTGGCACTATTTCAAACGAGAGGACGATTTCAAGGAACGGTGGTGAGAATGCAGTGGGAAACAAGAGACACATACCCATACGAAAACAATTTCCTCAAGTCATATTTGAGTTACCATAAGAGCAGCTTACACGCTGAAGCATTCAGATACATGACGGATGGCCCTGACAAGGGAGAAGCGAAGAAGATAACACTACAATAACTGACATGTCATTCGTACGCCACTGAAGTTCCGGGTATACAAGGATGTTGGGAAAGGCCACTGATAACAATAACAGGGAAGGTATACATGAACAATGAATGGGAAATATGAGTAGTTGGTAGCAACATGATAACA
The DNA here is from genome assembly GCF_040938575.1 of Ambystoma mexicanum. Lineage (NCBI taxonomy): Eukaryota > Metazoa > Chordata > Amphibia > Caudata > Ambystomatidae > Ambystoma > Ambystoma mexicanum. The sequence continues at coordinate 1,550,907,992 of NC_090929.1, forward strand.
AGAGAAAATATTACTACCATACAGGAACACAACGACAGATGCTGGATGACATGGGGCAAATACGTACCCATGCTGACATGGATGGAGAAGGATGAAGACCCAATAAGCATACTACTGCTGACCGCACCCAAGTTATGCTATCATCACAGAGGAGATGTAGGGTATAACACCATTTGCGTAAGCGTGTTAGAACTACCAGAGGGGGGTGCTGGAACGGCAGTAATTATGGATCACTATTTGGCCTGCAGAGATAAGGCATAACACACCTTGCCTCCATTGTGGAATGGTATATGCACAATGGTACACATCAATGTACCATCACTAGTGGCACCCCAAAAACATGTGAACATGGCCAATTTTCCCAAAATGGATGAAGGAAACAAGAGGAAGAGGAGATCCGTACAATCACAAGAGGGAGAGAACAACAACAACAATAACGTCCTAACAAGAATAAAGAGACAAGGAGAACCCCTGACAGGAAACTACCTGTGGGGAAGGTCAGAAACAGCACTCACTTCCATTCCACCAGAACATAGATTATTCAGCAGGGTTGCAATGTTCTTCTCGTCAATAATACACCCAGGACTACAAGCATATGCGAATGCTAAATGGCTCCTGATCACCCGATGGGAACTAATGATGACGATTAATTCAACAGTAAACAGATTCAATGCCATAAAAGAGGAGCTGCGAGCGGTAAGAATGGTAGCACTGCAGAACAGATATGTACTGGATCTTCTCACAGCAATGGAAGGAGGAGTTTGTGCAAAAATAGGACAATCATGCTGCACATTTATTCCTGCTAACGATGCAGATAATGGGACACTTACTGAAGCAGTATCACAATTGGCCCAGATGCACTCCAAAATGATGGAAGAAAGTAAAGGAGTAAAGAAGGATAATAGCTGTTTTTCATTATTAACGATCATGGATGCCATCATGGCTGTCAGACGGGCTAAAGGTAATAGTTGGATGCATAATACTGGCTCTAGCTGTATTGATTGTAATAAGGTTCTGGAAGGCCAGGAAGGCACGCACTACAGACGAAATGATCGAAATGGTTGGCATGCACCCCTTGATGCCAACTGATGATGACCAACACACCGACGTGATAATAAAGGAAAGAGAGAAACTGCGCAAACAGATCATCACCAATCACTTAGACCCACCATCTGTAAAGCTTGAGAACCCAAGAAACCCGAGGAGCTATATTGGAAGATGGGTATACTGCAAATCGGGAGGGAGCTGTGTTTATATGTACTGGTCATTTGAAGACCATGTCAACCACTATGGACACCTGGGAGGAGTAACTAAAATATGGAGAGTAAGAGGAGATAAAGAGAAGGATATGTTTGTGGTCGACAAGTCGACCAGAGGGGGGACTGAAGTGGGAGAATGGGAGAAAAAGCTCCCCCCAATCTCCTCGTGACCATGGCCTAGAGGATTGCGGCCAAGACACCCACCACGAGATGAGTTCGTCTATCTACCAGATGACAAAATACCCTGGTTCAAGAACATAAGGATATGCCCACCAGCCTGTCCTGCTCAAGCCGACACCTGCGGCATGGATGAACTCGACTAAGACCTTAGCAACGAGCACCCACATCGTTAGAGATGCCATAACGACCTAGCCAATAGCCAAGAACACACGTGCCACCATGCACACCGGTCACTCACGCACCAACCTACACGAAGAATATATTCAGTGCTATGACGTAGGTGACGGATACACCCACTGACGCGCATCTTTATTATTTTTCACATAGGCCCTTTTTTAGTAATGCAGAAACACAAGATGCATAAAGCACTCACGTATATGCTTGCTGACGCTTCTCTCACCCCTCGCATCGTGATGAGAATATAAAGAAGACGTAATATTGCTTATGAAGCCATGTCAAACCGCAACACAGGTGCCGTGCATTACACATCCCCACCCATGAACCAGGCCCAAGTAGGCTGCAAGCAAGAACCGCCATGAACACTGTATGAGCGAGAGTTCAAGTGCTGATCACGCAGAACGAGCCCAGCGAGAGCTCACAGCCAAGAGGGCGATGTTGCAACTCGTATGCTACCAGCCGGCGCCAAGGTCACACTTGTAAGCAAAGCCAAGCACACAGAAGCAAAATACAACTTTAAATGTGCAGAATTCCGCCCCAGCTACGGTCTCTCCACACGTGAACAAGCCGACCTGACAAGGTGCCAAACCCACGAGGAAGAAGTCGCCTGGGTCCCACGTCTGGTTGCAAATGACTAGATGGACACCTACAGCGATGGGAATGGCCTGCTCTCAGGCCTATGAGCAAACTCGCACATTGTCTGCACAAACACATAGTTACACATTGTTGCTAGTGACAGGTACACCGCGAGCTGGGAACGACGATGGTCCCAGACTCGGGGGCTCGCGGGAGGACCAATCAGAACATGAGGGCACTCATCACTGACGCCACTAACATTAGCCAATCATTTGGGGTCTTCGTGTAACAATTTCCAAGTATCTAATAGAAGGGACAGCCCAAGTACACCACCTGACTCATCCTTAACCACTAATATTGCTCTCTATATGTATACTATACTAACCTTACCACTCAAGGAAGCAATCCAGAGTGGCAGTAGGTTTTTTCGCTAACTTTCCCAGGTGACGCAAGTAGCACGTCATACTGTGGCAAAAAGGGCCTGCGAGCCCCACGAATTTTGAGAGTCTGGACGGACGCGTACGATCCTAGACCCATCCCTGCCGTGTTTTAATAAACAGCAGAACCGCCTTGCTTCTTGTGTGTGTCTCATACTCATTTTTGGGAAGTACGGGAGGAGTTGGGGCCTCCCAACCCGGAGGACCGCGGACGGCTCAGCCGACCCCGGGATAACCACCCCGACAACACGAAAAATAACAATGTCCAGCCATGGATTTTTCTCAACACAACTTGTGTATTATTTGTAACAGCAAAACTGTGCCCACTACCCCCTCCCTGAGCCCCCCAACAAACTCCCTCACCCATCCCACATACCCCAGTGTATAGGCCAACAAACTCCCTCACCCACCCCACATACCCCAGTGAATAGGCCAACAAACTCCCTCACCCACCACACAGATCCCAAATGTCCCCATGTGTGCAACCAACAGTGTTGCCTTCACCATTGTAGTTCCTCACATAATGTCATTTACCATAATGTCATTTCTGGGCGACTTTTGGGTCTGGGGGTGCCATGGCCGAGCGCCGTGCGCTCCTGCGCGTTAGGCACACAGGGCTTGATTGCACCGAGGTGGAAGGGGATGACGTGGTTGAGGTGTCTATTATCAGTCCGCTGGTTGGGCCATGGTGTGGCTGCTGCTGTCATGATCTCTGCTTCCAAAAGGTCAGGGTTTTCCCAACTCCCTTGGAAGCAGATCCATAACCCAGGTTCCGAGTGCCAACCAGTCCCAATTGGGACCTTTTGGACCCAGTCCTGGCGCCAGTGGCACCAGGCTCATAAATATGCCCAGTCCCAGCACTGGAAGCGCCGGGCTCATAATGCTTGGGTGGAGTTACCTGCAGCAGACCATGCTGCTTACTTGCCTGCCAGTTGAGCCTCTGATCCTCTTCTGTTTGGAACTACTTTTCCTGTTGGGTGGGGCAGTAGCCACTCCCTAGATTCAGAACACTGGAACTCTTCTGGAAAGCAGGAACTCTTTTCTTACCTAGGCGTAGCTGTGGAAGGAGACAACTAAGCACTATAGGAGGCTATTTAAACCACACCCGATGGATGAATCTTGCTTTGCGTTATTCTGCATCCTCTGCAGCAGAACGCTCACATGTCTTCTGCATCTGATCCTGGGCCTAAGGAAAAAGGCTTACCATCCTGAATCCAATCTTCAGCAACACCTATAAAGACAAGAAAGAACAGGTTAGCATTACGGTCTTCAGTGACAGCTCTTCACTTACCTGGTCCATCGGCTGTCACCAACGCCTCGCGCTGCATTCCGGCATCTGAAAGACAAAGGCTTACCTACTCTTCGTGCGCTCCGGAGGTCTTCACACTGCATTCCGGCATCTGAAAGACAAAAGCTTACCAACTCTTTGCACGCTCCGGAGGCCTTCGGCCCTGCATCCCGCATCTGAAAGACAAAACAAGGTGCGTTTAAAGACATTGGGGAACTTTAATACTCACGTGCCATTACTCCTTTCCACATCTAACCCAGTGGGTATTCCGGCACCCTGCAGCCGCTCCGAACTTGTACCTGCAAAATAAAAAGACAGTTAGAGCGCATCATGAAGCAGGCAACAAGCGCTTACTTACGTGCTTCCAGGCGCTTCTATTCATCACACGGGCTCCATCTTCAACTCACTTCAGCCCGTCATCCGCCATCGCCGGAACCCTGCAAAACAAGAAACATCATTACTAAAGACTTTAAAGACATTAGAATTACTCGAAACTTACCGTTCATGCAGTAAACGACGGACAGCAGTCCTCTGAAGTCAAGAGGCCTGCTCCCCTTATCCAGTGAAGAAACTGGTTACAGCACCCTGCCCCGAGGCAGATGGAGAGCACGGCGTTCACTTACCTAAGGTGAGAGCGTCAACCTTTGGGGTTCTACAGGAGAAGAGAAAGGGAAGAAGAGAGAGACATTCAATAACCCAGTTGCTTAATCCCATATTTTCTATCTGCCGACATCTTACCCTTCGAGTCAGACATACAGTGCACAGAGGTCCAGCCCAAAGAGCCAGCCGTGTGTTACACATCACCTTTGAAGATACGGTATACGCCCAGTCAAGACCGGCGCCTCTACGGGAATCAGGTGAGCGTTACAGCTGCACTTGCGTAATGTTCGCAAGAAGGGCCTGGGTCAGTGATCCCATGCACTCCTGGAATGCACACGTGGATACCTCCATGGCAGCTGTATTGGCAGCAATGGCCGTGGCTATGGCCTTCGTGGCCTCATCACCAGCGACGACCTGTTGTCGCATTATCTGTAGCATTTCTTCTTGGCAGGCATCTACCCTTGCCAGACGGACCCCGAAGGGGGTTTCAGCCGCAGGTGTACTGGTGGCTGGCAGGGTGGTGAAAGGCAGGGTGGTGGAAGGCAGGGTTGTGGCTGGCGGGGTGGTGGAGGGCAGGGTGGCGGTTGGCGGGGTGTTGGAAGGCAGGGTGGTGGCTGGCGGGGTGGTGGAAGGCACCTGCGTGGGGTCCTCGTCCTGGGCAGTGTCCTCCTCGAAGATGCCAATGTCCGATTCTCCAAGGTCGGAGTCATGCAGACATGAATCATCCTGGCTCTCAGTCTCCACAGGTTGGGGGGTGCTGGCAATGGGCGTTGGGCTGGGCGTTCCGAACATGACCTCTGCCTCTTCAGCCACCTCTGTGGACACGACCTCCGTGGTGGCTGGCGGAACAGCTACCACTGTCGCAGCAGGTGCCCCCTGCAGGGTTGATGCCTTGCGTGGCACACTGGGTGTGGCTGCAGGCAATTTCTTGGACGAGGGTGTGGCGGTGGCCCTGGTCCCCTTGCGTGCACGGGATGTGCTCGCACCCCTGTCCTCTGTTCCACCTTCCTCATCGGTGCCTAGGAGATAGAAGAGATGCAGGTCATCACTGATGTTGCGAAATGGCAGCTGTGATGTTTTGCGGTGTGATATTTACATACATACAGGTACAATTTCATTACTGTTGTGTGGCATTTGGTGTACTGAGGGGACATGTTGGCAATCATTGCATGGCTGGTGGCATTGGATTCTTTCGGTGTCTGGCGGGGGGGCCATGGGCATGGTTGGGTCATGTTGCACCTCTGTTGGGATTGGAATTTTCACTCATCATGCGTGTGGTGCAGGGGGTGGCACTCATTCTTCTATTGATTTGTTGATGTTGCCTTGGGACATGCATTGGCGTGACTAATCTGATTTCAACATCACTATTGTCACATCATGTTTTGTTTTGCATGGATGTGATGGTTCACTCACCTTCCTCTTTTGTAGCTGCGCCAAGTTCCTGGTCTCCTATCCCCTCTATGGATTCCGGGTCGATGAATCCACTTGCGATCTCCTCCCATGCAGTGAGCTTTACAGGGGAGTGTGTGCCACGGCCTGTCGCCTATGCCGCCCTCCGGTTCTTCGACAGGCTCTTCTGGACCCGGAGGTGGAGGTCGTCCCAGCACTTTCGGCAATCCCGTACGCTCCTTGGGGTGCTCCCCACTGCCGACACCCTCCTAGCAACCTCCTGCCACACCTCTTTTTTTTGGGTTTGGGCCGCATGCTTAAGGTCTGTGCTTCTGATGATATCAGCATGCTGTTCGAGGGTGTTTGCCAGCATTGTCAGTTCAGCATCACAAAAACGCTGCTTCCTCTTCCTTTGGGTGCTTTTTCTGGTGTCCTTCGACATCCTGATTGAGTTGTGGCAAACAACAACACGGGTGTAGTGGTGGTTATGGAGGATGGCAATGGATTGTGTTTTTAAAGATGGCCGGCGGCCCATTTCCCGTTCCTGTGCGATGACATAATTTCTGGATCCAGTTTTTACGTACACAGTGATACCATGCCGGTATCACTGTGCCGGTATTCAGGTGTTGGTATGAAGCGGTAACGCTATGGGCGTGCTGCGCAATGCCGGTATAAGGGGGTTGGTGGCACCTTACCGGCATGGCGGGATTGCCACTACCGCCATAGGGGAACGCGCATGCTCGTGCACTCGTAATCACCCACTTTTAGCGGGTTCATACGTGCACGGACACGCTCATTTCGGCATGCCGGAAATGAACCCGTTCTTACCGGCCAACTCGTAATGAGGCCCATAGTCATTCTACCGTGTTTTGCCAAATGTATAATATGAAACATTTAAAGTATCAATGTGCTAACGTGCCTACTAATCAGTAGCATTTTGCACCTGTACTGTGTTAATTATCATAGTTACATTTAAACATATATTAACATATCAAGAAGAAATCAAGTGGGCTGCAATTAAACATTCCAAAATTCCAATAACATGTGCATGGATAGCAATTAAAGTGCTAGTGCATTGACAATCCTATAGAAACAGAATAGGTCATTAGACGATATTTTACCCTATGCAAAAGAAAAAGCACTAAAGTGACTATGTACTAAAGTTCATAATACAGAAAAGGAAAGAGAAGCTCTGCCCAATGCTGTGACACTGTCTGTAGTGGATACTATTGCAAAATGACTTTCACGAGTTGTACTATACAGACATTATTATATATAGACATCTCAATTTAAAGTGTCCTAATGCTAAAGTGCAAATGCAATTTTAGAATCAATTCTCTAAGGCTGAACCATTTATGTACCTAGATCTCTAACTCTATCATCTAGTAAAAAAATCACTGAAATGCAATCAATCTCTTGTCACTCTTTCCAGTTGTTAATCTCCCAAGGGTTGAATGGCTTACTCTTCCCCAGCATTATACCCATTAGGTTTTATGGTATTGAATGTGAAAATCAATCTAGACTCTAGTTTTCTCAATTTTCGCTCTCTATTCACATTCCTCTTGTGGAGGGGAACATGAGCTAATCCAAAGAACCTAATGCCGATTGCATCACTCAAATGTTTTTCCATAAAGTTAAACAAATTGGCCGTATCCTTCTTTTTAAAGACATGTACGTGCGCAGAGAGCAATTTTCTCTATCTATTGCATATGCTGTCACTATTCACAAATCACAAGGCCTAACCCTAGATCAAGAATTGATTGATATTGGCAGCACAGTCTTTAAAGATGGTATGTTACGTAGCACTTTCATATCTGCGTACACTGAATGGTCTATTCCTAGTTAACTTTGATGCAAACATAGTCTATGCTGACATTCCTTGGATCCTGGAATACAACAGGATACAGGCACTATGCACCCCCAACTAGATATGTACCCTGTACCTCAAACAAGTTAATTTTTAAAAGACAAATAATAGAAACAGAAGCTAGAACAGATTTCCCAACAATACCACTAAAAAACAATGACCTACTCCTGCATCAAACAATCAACCCACAAAACTGTCCAGTACAAAATCAACTGCACATCCATCGCAAAAGAAACACACAAATCTCTCTTCCCAGAAACATCTGCAGCCCATCAATCAATCCACAATCAGAACTATCTGGTCCATTTAGATTCAGAAACGCAACTGGAGTAAATTGTTATGCTAATGTGAGAATGAATGTGAGAATGAATCTTCTCTTTCAATTGCCACCAATTGTTCATTAGATTTTCTTAAACGGCTCAGACCAGTTGTATTTTCATATGCTTGTGCTTCACAGAAATGCCACAAATAATCCTGACAACACTTACAGTGTGTCAAGTATCAGGCAAGAATTGGACTACTGTGTAGGAATTGCAAAATGTACCATACCCACAGAGGAAAATCCAGAAGAATTCCTAATGTACTTACTGCAAGTACTAGAAACCAAAAGCATCGCTATAAATGAAATCTTCCAGATTTCTTACACGTGGAAATGTACATGCACTCTCTGCAACCATGTTTCAGAAAACCACATTCCTAATTAACAATGTGTATATGTATCCAAACCAAATTCTGAATTCATTCCTTTTCACCAGCTTCTGCAGAATGCAAATCATGGCATATTGTGCCCTTTTTGAAATTCAGACAATCATTCCATAAAACAAATTAACTTACATAGTAAAATGTCAAACTAATGCTTCTAAGGTACAATGCAGATGGTACAAAAAATAACTGTAAGCTCAGAGGCTTCACACACGGCCAGGTATCTCTTGGAAAGAAAACCTTCACAACAGTAGGTATAGTATAGCATGCTGCTGCCACAACCACTTGCGGGCACTACACTGCATATGTCAAAAAAGAAGTGGTTGGTTTGAATGTAACGATATCCCCATTACTCCAAAACATAGGTTACCAGCACATTTAACAAATGCCTACTTTATATTCCTGCAACCCAAATTTAGTCATTAGACTATGGCACAACTAACAACTAGAATATGCCAGCAGGTATGCAACTACATACATAATACTACATTAGCACTTTGGAAAGCCAGTCTAGTTAGAATAGGCCAACAGGTATCTAACTACGTGAACAACACCCTTCATTGTAGAGCACTTCAAATATGTCATCTCAATTCTTATACGGCAAAACATCTTCTCACCTCTAATGTAGTTAGAATATACTAACAGTTATCTAACTACTTCAAGCATTCCCTTAAGCACAAGATAATTCAAACAAACATACTATTACCCTTACACTCAAATAACTGTAATCCGTTTGAAAAAAGAAATCCAGTACAGATATTTGTTCATAATGACCGAATGATTATTTAATGTCATCACAAGAGCAGTGTGTCATACACTCATATTTTTCCAAACATAGTACTTCGAATCTACTGTTCATGGGGGTCTAAAAAAGTAAATGTGTATTTACATGTGTATACAACTACAGCTTTTGAACTAACCTGCTTAATCAATTGTACTGTATTTTTTTCCACAGAAAAGAAACCAAAGATTGCAGCTTCATAACGCTACAACACTAAGTACCCACAACAATTATCCTCATTTGTACTACAATCATAAGTACCATATACAGTTCCATTGCATCATTCCTCCATATTACAAACACGTTGTACTCCCACTACATTACCTACAATTACTACACACATATTGGTACTAATGTAATGTTGGCCATATTCCTAGTACATTACTTATAATTACTATACACATATTACTGCTGTGGTGGTTGTGCCCAGTGCACATATTCTTAGGTCATGGCCTGTGGCCATGCCCCCAAGAATCTAGCTGCTGGCCTCAACCACCATGAGGTTATATTACAAGGGTACCTGTAATACCACAGGTCCTCCAGGTAAGTAAAGCACAAATATATGATAATGGACCTTGGCGATTGAGGATTTTAGAGAGAAAATATATACATTCACTGGACAATATTTATCTCGAAAATAATGATTTTTATTCTTAAATAAACATTTCAATACTGTTTGCTCACAGAGCACATAAATCCATATACAATAGACAGCTTCCAATCCATTTCCCCAGTCATAAACACTCCCATTCAACACACCAAATGATCAATTTATACAAAAAATGGGTAATTGAACCCGATCATGGAAAATTATATTTCAATATACAATTCTGTTACACCTATAGCAGTTTTTAGAGTGTAAGTTTGTATAATAGCACCTCTGCTTATCATCAAGATCTACATATGTTTCGGTTGTAATCATACAGCTTATTTTCAATTAGCCTAGTGTTCCTCAACCTTCTTCAGGATCTGGTGGACCTACAATATGGTCTAACCTACTGAGATCAGGTGAACGTTGTCTTCCAGTGTAAATCTACAAACAAACAGTACAAATCATATTATTCTCCAAATTCTTAGGGCCTCATTACGACCCTGGAGGAATGGGTTTAACGGCGCCGGTAAAGGTGCCGGCGCCATTAAACCCATTCCGCCCTATTACGAGGTTCCCTCGCGGGACCCGGTCTGGACGTCTGGTCAGACCAGATGTCCTTTGCGGGTCCCGCGAGGGGACCAGAATGCTAACAACGGGTCCGTCATTAATGGGCCCATTGTTAGCATCATACCCATACAGGGCTCAATGGGAATGGGGATTAATTTTGACCAGGTCCATGGAATGGGCAAATACCGGGTCTGCCAAGGTCAGCATGACCCAGTAATTGCCCATTCCATGGACCCGGTAAAATGTAATTACCGGTGGCAGCCGTGCCCTTAATAAGGGCTCGGCTACCACCAGGGTCCTAATGAGGCCCTTAGTTTTAACGACACAGGATACTTGTGTGTATAAATCCTTGGCGATTATACTCAATGACACTCACCTCCAACACCACTTTATGGGGGTAGTGTCAAGTTTGGATCCAATCCTTCATGCTCCTAATACATAGATTCATTAGAGCCTAAGAGAGAGCACAGGCACAACGTGAGTGAGATTCACCCTTTTTTTTAATTAAGTACTATTTTCATCTATTGTGTTGATCAAACACACAATTAAGGCTGATTCAACTTACTTTTCCACAGGGTGGAATTGCCAAGTAGTTAGTTATTCCTCTTGTTCATCAACAGGTATTGTTCTCTTATTGGTAATAACAAGTACTGCATCTCAGTCCAACTCGTCACACAATGGTATGTATAATATTCATCATTCTGTCCATGTTTTGCAGGGGACATATGACAGATATATTTAAAAACCCCACAGTGCTCCCTGCATGACAGAGGCTTATTCACATGGTTTATTGATCTCCTCCGGTCCCCACACTTAAAGGGATAAGTAACCCTGGACTCACCAAATTAGACCTCCTAGTCACAGGGTTATTTCAATGAAAATTAGACTCTTGTTGTGGTCATTCACTCACCACAACCGTGTTGACAACCCAGTCCAATTTACTCAGCTGAAAATATATGTGCAGGACCATGAATTAAATATCTGTCACAACTCCCTGCCTGCATACACTATTCACATAGATGTGTTATATTCACACTCTGATTTTATTCACTTAACTGGCAGCCTGTAGGCAAAACCCAGGGCACAGCTGTCAGACTGCATCCTATGCTATTTGTTTCCATTATGGATACGGGATATGGAGACAGACATGTTCCCAATCCCTGGGTGAGAAGCTATCCTTATCTTCTCCTGTACGGCGCTCCCCCTGCTTTCATTCGAATATATAAATGCAGCCTTATTGCAGTTGGCCACTGCAAGTCATTCACAACTCATAAGTCGCAAGACGCGTACTTTGAATTGCATGCTACACTCACATGTTCTACGTTCTAGGCACATCGCGTCTGTCACACAGTGTGTGCACCGAACCCAGACTGACCCAATCGTATTTGTATTAGGAATTAAAAATAATGTAATAGTTTTATTTTGATCTTAAAATTAATAAAGTAAAAAAGGATCTCAATTCTTATAAGGAAGAAAAAACATACCCCTATCTATGGGAGGGGTTTTATACAGAAACGACAAGTGGCCCGTACAACCAGAGACCGGACAGGTTTGTCACGTTTTTGAGCACCTCGGGGTTCTCGAGTGGTACAGACGATTCAAGTGTGGGTCAACCAAGTTCTAGATCTGGCAATAGAAGGGGACAACAACCCGTTTTTCTTCAAAGGTGAGGCCAAAGGGGACGTCCCAGGCAGAAGCAACAACAATTTGAACCAGCGGTCAGAACCCACCAATGGTATCAGAATCAATAGATATGTATAAAATACATATTTTCAATCTGTCCTCATCTACCCTGACGAGTGCTGAATTTGTTTTATTGGCAAAGGGTTTATCCTCTGTACCGGTTTCCAAAGCAGATGCGTTTACCTGTGAAATTGAACTGCATAGGTTTTCAGGAACATACGATTAAAACACTACTTCAAAATGTATCTACCAAGTCTCAAGGGGGAAAGAACTGAAACCCATAATGAGAGACAGATAAAAAAACATCACAGGTCTCAAAGATAAATCACACTTTACCCCCCCCCCACCGAATGTATATCCACCAGAAATTCTGGCATTCCAAAACATAGTCATTAGACAAACAAAAGAAGCACTGAGAAAGAAAAATTACCATCAGGATAATTTGAGAGTCTGATGAAGTTATGTGAAAATTATTTGATTACCATCAAACCCGCAGATAAAGGCAGCGGTATAGTCATTATGAATATCTGTAAATATGACAAAGAGTGTTTAAGACTTTTGGGAGACATGGGATCCTACAAAAAACTAGACAATGACCACACGGATAGACTCCAGCCAGAAATCACGAACTTAATGAAGCATGCTATCCATGAAGAATGGATAAGCCAAGAAGAGAAGAAAGTACCTTTCTGTGTAAAAAGGGAGCTTTTTATATATTACCAAAGGTGCACAAGAACCCAGAAAATCCACTAGGTAGATCTATAGTCTTGGCCATTGACTCCCTTTTAGAGCCTCTGTCGGTGTATACCAAATTATTTCTAAAGCTGTATGTACAGCAGATGCCAGCATACAATAGGACACCACAGATATGATCCATATCATCACTGACATTACCATTGACAAATAAGACCTCCTTGTCACAATGGATGTGGAGTCATTATATACATCTATCCCACAGATGAAATGTCTTGAGGTGTTGGGTTCAGTTCTGGATAAATGCGCCATACCTCATGTACCACCTACATGGTTTATTTTGGAATGTGCACGGCTTGCAATGAGTGAGAATGTTTTTCTCTTTAAGAAACATCTTTATAAACAACTCAGAGGTGTGAGCATGGGTGCCACTTTTGCACCTGATGTGGCCAATTTATATATGGCGGATTTTGAGAATGTACATATTCTAGGAGCAGACAGCAGATTAAAACAACAGGACTTTAGAGGTAATGTAGTTACTTGGAAATGTGACTTTGCATACTACTTCTAAACAAAGGTCCGATAACACACTGCCCTATCTATAACGTCTGCACCCATAACATTGATTAATGTGTTGCTCATTCTGTGTTGGTTTATGGCATATATATCAGGTGTCAAAACTAACTGCAAGTGACACATGCGCCTTCTGTCATGCAAAACTGAAACTGCTCCCATTGTGGCACATACTAATAGGTTTTTCTCAGCCTAAAACCTCTTGCCTGGATGGGACGCTGTATGTGCATTCAATAGTAGCACCGTCTTCTACAAAATGGCTGACAACATAGCTGAGCGACCACCATGATGCCCTTCTAAATCACAAAGCATGTGACTGACACCAGGGTCACTGTCAAATGTTGCTGCAAGAGCTCTGGCAGATAGCTAACACTCTTCCAATTCATACCTAAAAACTGATAGGTATGAAAAAAAAATAATCTTGCATTCTTTATTGAATTCGGTAAATGCACTGCTATAAAGAAATGCAGCGTTTGTTTTTTTTTTATTTATTTGTTTTAAAATGCCCTTGCTTTGTCTGTGTCCCAGTCTGTTTTATTATGCCACTACTGTTTTCAGGCTTTTTAAGTCATCAAAGGCAAACACATGTAAAGAAAAATCCATAATGTGTACAAGTGCTCATGGAATCGGCAAGCAGAAATACATCTCCTCTGACAGAACAAATACCGCGGCATGCTCAGACAATGTGGAAACAGCTTCCCCGCGCCTCTCTGTGTTGTCTTAGAAGAACTCGCACATTGTAATGGATTGACCTTGTCTGGTCGTCTGGCAGGAAAAAACAAGCAGCAGACATCCATTCCGCCAGGAGTAGCAATGTCCCAGTTTGTAAAACGCTTCATCTCGGCAACTTCGTGGTTGCACACATCAGAAGCTGTATTCAGCTTTAATTCAAAAACACGTGGGTACTTCTAGATTTTCATGATAAAAATAAGGGTTTTGAGACTGGCGAGGCATGCATTTGCCCGTGCTCTGAAAGGAAGAACAATAGCTACCCCGGGCACCTTACTGACGATCTACAGTGTGATCTAACAGCAGGGTGTCATCATATACTCAAGTGGGTGATGAGTCAGAGTAGATACGCTGGTACACAGCGCGTGTACGCCTTTGCGAAAGACATGATGTATGCATGCACAATTCACAAATGCAAACTAACATTGCACTCAAGCTCAAAATGCAAATGAGTGAAATATGGTGCATCTGCATTGCGAAGTGGCACAAAAAAGGTATTTTTACTAAAAGCACATAACACTGGCTCAGTCACCACGTGCAGAATGTCATTGCCAAATGTATTTATTTGTTTATTGTATTTGTTGGTAGTGCCCAAACCCAGAGGTATCACGTAAAGGTGTTACATTGCAACATTACAAGAGCGTGAGTCATACCGAGAAGGTAGTTGCAAAGGATTCGCGAAAGAGGGGCGAAAGTCAGACACAGATACTACCACTCACCCACAAATTAGGAACTCTCCAGGTAATAATGGGCCTCATTACACGTTGTGCGCTAAAAATCTCAAATTACCGGCATGGCGCTCTTAACGTGTCCACCCTCGCAAGAGGGTGCTAATAGCGTACCATTACGAGTACTCAGACACGAGCATATTGCCATGCCGGTAATGACCCTACCGCCATGCCTCTAAAGTCCCCAAAAAGTCTCTTACCGGCTTCGATGAAAGTGCAGATAGCACCTCTGCCCTCACGCTGCATGCAAATAGTGGTCACCGCTATTAGAGGTGACCGTTAAATTGCGGAACCGGAAACAGCGTCATCGCACAGGAATGGGAAAGAGCACAGCGGCCATCTTTAAAAACACAATCCATTGCCATCCTCTGCCCCCAGGACCTGTTCTGAGTAGTTTGCAATAGGAAATCCAAAGGGACACTCTTCACATGCCTAAGGCTGTAAAAAAAAACACCGACCGGCAGCGGAAGGAAAAATTTACCACAGAGGAGCTATTAATGCTCACCCAGACCCTAGCTGACAATGCCGCCGTGGTCTTTGCCAGCGACATGCAGTGGGAGACACTCATCAAAAAGAAGGCAATCTGGGCTGAGGTCGCCTTGAAAGTCAGTGCTGTGGGCACCACCACCCGCAATGTGCGTGAGTGCAGAAAGAGGTGGGATGATCTCAGACTCCAGGTGAGAAGCATCCTTGCAGAAAACCACAACATTGCCACAGCAGGTGGATCTGGTTCGCCAATAAAACTGAAGGAATGGGAGGAGACCTGCGCCAACCTCATTGGAGTGGAATCAATAGAGGGAGTTTGGACAATGGAGCATGGCGTGGCAACCACTTCAGATGGAGGTGAGTGTACACATGAAAGCATGCAATGTGAATCTACTTGTCCCCCAAATGTGAGCCCAGAATCACCTCATGGATGGCCAAACATCCACACATGCATCCAACCCTGGCCATGTCAGTGTCAGACCCAAACACACACACATGCACACATCACCAGAGACAAGTGCCACACACAACCATGCATGGATGAGCCACTGAACTGACACATCACCTGCATCCTTAACAGTGAAGTCCAAATGCCCACAACTGCATTATTGATGTATACTGCATTAAGTACATAGAACCGTAACCAATGCCATCCCCCTTCTTGTCCCCGACAGGCTCACATACAGACAGTGAGGATGCTGGCAATGCATCTCGGGCACCCCCTGCGAGTAAGAAAACAAGGGCACAGGACACAGAGGACACCCCCACAACATCAAGGGGCAAATGTAGAAGGGTCCACATGCAGAGTGTAAAACATCGGTGGAGCACCACTGCCAAGACACAAGTTGCCACACCACCAACAACTGCCCCACCTCTGGAGGTGAACCCACCACCACTGATCCCAGCCACGGAGGGCCCACCCTCAGCTGCAACTAGTTCCGCAGGAGAGGCGGCAGCCACTGCACCACTATCAGATGTGGAGGATACAACCGATTTCCACATGGGCATGCACACCCCAACCCCCCCTGCAACCCCCGAGCCATCAACACAGCAGACACCTGGGTCTAATGTCACTGGCGAGGACAACATGGGAGGTTTTAGTAGCCCCCCAGTGGCTTCACCTGTTGACCTGGTTGCATCAGAGGGCACATCAGCCACACCACCAGAACCCAACACTGCCCTCGACCTGGCCAGCATCAGCCAGCGGCAACAGGAAATAACTGTGCTGGTTGGGCAGCATGTGGAGGAGGCTGCCCATCTCAGGGTGGAGATTACGGAGACAGCAAGGCACTCCAGGGAGGGGATGGAGGCCTGTACCGACAGGCTGTGTGGGGAGATTGTCCGACTTAGGGAGGTCCTCACACGGATAGCAGACGCAATGGACTGCCACTTCCCACCACCACCACCAGGACAGTCAGCCACTTCCTCATCCGCCAGTTCGAGGCAGACAAGCCCCCTCCGCCGCTCCTCACGCACCACCAGGCGCACGTCTAGGCAGCCTCCCAATGCTGGTGTTGGAAATGGCCAATAGGGAGTGCATGGTCAAGCTTCTGCGTGCATGGCTGGATGGAAACATTGTGGCTGACACATGAGGAACTGTTGTGGGGGGTGAGTGGAAGGGTGTTGTGGGGCTGTTGTGGGGGGTTGGTGGAAGGGTGTTATGGGACTGTTGTGGGGGGCTGGGGGGAAGGGTGTTATGGGACTGTTGTGGGGGGTGGGGGAAGGGTGTTATGGGACTGTTGTGGGGGTGGGTGGAAGGGTGTTATGGGACTGTTGTGGGGGTGGAGGGAAGGGTGTTATGGGACTGTTGTGGGGGGGAAGGGTGGTGGGATGTTTGGTGACATGCACATTTTCATCTTTACGATCCTTAATACACTGGTGTTTGATCAAAACACAGGCTTGGACTTCTTCATTGTGTATGTGTACTTTATTGATGACAGGGTCAATTGTGTTACTCAGAATATTTGCTTGATCAGATGCTGTCTCACAGCACGTCCCTCCTGGCCATTCCCTCTTGCATGACCTGCATCCCCTTCACCTCCGTCCTCATCACCATCATCATCCTCATCAGGTGCTTCTATTTCAACGTCAGGGGGCAGTGGCACATTCCGTCTGATACACATATTGTGCAGCATGACACATGCCATGGTGATCTTGGCCACCTTCTCATGGCCATACAGGAGTGCGCCACCAGACCTGCTAATGCACCTAAACCGTGTCTTAAAAAGGCCAAAAGTCTGCTCGATCACGATGCGGTTACGGGTATGTGCACGATTGTATTCCTCTTCGTGCCTGTTCTGTGGGTTCCGTACAGGGGTGAGGAGCCACCTCTTCAGGGGATAGCCGGCATCACCTGTATGGGGGGATGAATGGGGTCCTGTTACTGTTCACCTCAAGATCGGCCTGTTCATATCACACAAATTGACTTTGCATTGTGATTGAAGTACACAATTAACAGCATACATGCGGATGGTCTGTGTGACTGCAATGTGGAAAGGTGAGCTCGACCCTGCAAGTAGACATGCCCCATTAATGCCTCCAACAGTAATTGACGTGTCCTGGGTGAGGCCAGGTCTTAGGTGTCCCTGGGCCCAGGCAGATTTGGTACCACACTGCTGGTGTACTGCCATTCCAACATTGATGTTCCCATGCTGTGAGGCATCACTTCAGTGGTGCTATAGGTGCGTGGTGCAATGCTCTGGCCAGGGGTGATCCCTTTGCATGCTTTATTGATGTTGTGCTGCGCTAATTCTGTATGACTATCTTGACGGCATGTATGAGATTTGTGTATTTTGTGGCGTGGAATGTTGTGCAATGTTATGTGGATGGATGTTTAATGTTTCTAGACCCGGATTGTTATCTATGTTGTGTAGCTTATACTTGCATGTCCGTTAATCTCAAGTACGTTGCGGCCTTCCCAGATGGACATTGGCGTACATCTGTATGTGCATTTGTCCGGCGGATGACAAGCTACACCCATTTCGAGTATGTATATCTCCCCCCTAATCACACCCAGTTGGAGTAAGTACCCCCCCCAATCGCACCCAGTTGGAGTATGTATCCCCCCCCCACAATCACACCCAGTTGGAGTATGTATCTCTCCCCCCCAATCACACCTAGTTGGAGTATGTATCTCTCCCCCCTCAATCACACCCAGTTGGAGTAAGTATCTCTCCCCCTCCCAATCACACTGCCATGTGCTTGCCCTGCTACTCATCAAGTAGCCACGAACGTTGTCCAGCTTGTCGCTCCATGTAGCGTGGGATAGTTGAGTTCCCCAGGACCATGGAATCATGGGTTGATCCGGGAAATCGGGCACAGCAATGTGTGATTATCTTGTTGGCATCACATACCATTTGGACATTGATGGAGTGTAATTGCTTCCTGTTTCGGTAGACTACTTCATTGTGATTTGGGGCCACCAATTCCACATGGGTACAGTCGATGGCCCCGATGCAACTTGGGATGCCTGCCAGTGAATATAACCCAACTTTGGTGTTTGCAATCTCCTGGGCAGTCCGTGACATGAATATGTGTTCAGGTGCATGCTTCAGGAGGGCATCGAGTACCTGGTTCAGTGTGCGTGAGAATACTGGTTGTGAGATGCCATGCATCAGCCCCACTGTATGCTGGTAGGTGCCTGTGGACAGGAAGTTGAGCACAGTCACCACCTTGAGTAGAGGGGGGATGGCAGTTCCGATGTCTATGAGGCTCACAATGTCGTTGTGTATCATGTCCACGATGCTGGTGATGGTATCCCGGTCCAGACGGTACAGGGTGTGTATCTGCTCAGGGGTTAGGTTAAATGGACTGGCTCTGATCCTGAGGATTGGTGGGTGCCTCTGTGGTATGATTAGGTGCCGTGGTGGTGCTTGCTGTGCCTGTCTTGCCCTCCTCCTCCTCCTGCGTCTCCTCTGTGCTGCCTGTTGTTGTTGCTGCTGTGCTGCAATCATGTCCTCCAGCCCATGTAATGCTGCTAGTATTGGGACCATCTTGGTGTGTGAAGGGGTGTGGTGTGCTCCTTTTGTGCCGCCACAGTCTCCATTGCCTCCACCTGTGCTGATTGTGTCCACCTGTGGCAGGTGGGAACACTGCTCAGTTCTCTTAACGGGTGGTTCACGATGCCGGTATCAGCACCATGGCGGTAAGGGGTTTTGGGGGCTTTACCATGCCGCTATTGGCATGTCCGCTTGCCTTGTGATGTTGTGCTATTAGCGGCATGGCGTTATTTACGGGATGGAGGGTCACGCGCACACGGACTGGCCGCTATTAGTGGCACCGTACTTAGCGGTGCCGCTAATAGCGGTGCCGCTAATAGCGGTGTCCGGGTCGTAATTGGCATGTGGATTTAACGTTAACGGTATTCCATTACCGGTAACGTTAAATCCCTACCGCCTACCGTGTAATGAGGCCCAAAAAATGCTGGATTCATCTATTCAGTCAATCATGGGCCTCATTACGACTGTGGCGGCCACGGAATGAACAGTGCCGGTAAGGGACCGGCACCGTTCATACCGGGCCACCACATTACGAGTTCTGCAGCGGGTCCGGCTCTGTACGCCTGGCCAGACCAGACGTGCAGAGCGGGACTTGCTAGCAGCCCAGGGTGCTAACAACGGGCCCATTCTTAACGGGCCTGTTGTTAGCATCCTCCCCATTCCCATTGAGCCCTATGGGGGCTCAAATGGGAATGGGGACGTACCGGGTCCCGTGAAAGGGAATTACCGGGCCCTCCAAGGTCGGAATGGCCCGGTAAGTCCCATTATGCAGGACCTGGACCCGAGTTTGGAGGTAGCCATGCCGGTAATGACGGCATGGCTACCTCCAAACTCGTAATGAGGCCCATTGTCTGGGAGTGGGATGAGGAGATCACTGCACTAGCTATATGCCAGCCAGGGAACACGCATGCGCCATGTGCAGCAGTGCATCACTGTAATGTAGTGTACACCTCAGAAAGCAACGCATTCTCAAGTGCACAGCTCATACAGTGTAGTGCCACTTTTCCAAGTGTGCTTGGTGCGCTAGACAGCACACAACAAATGACAGCAACAACATTAGATAGGCCATCTGTGGGTGACTATGAAGTAGCAGGGAATATACGTGACCAACCTGCATGACACATATGCATGGGAGTTTTTTTGTCAGCGAAGGAGGCTAAAATATCAGAATTTGTTGTAGGCAGACACGAGAGTATTTCCTATTTTTGGGTCTAGAAAAAATACCAGCAAAGAGAACATTATAGACGTGTTTCAAAACTGGAGATTACCTTCAGTGCTAGTAACCGAGTGTGCAACGCATATGACATCTTCCTGTGGCTACTAGTGCGAGGGAGGCGAGAATCCCAGTGACCACCTTGCATGACATTCATACACTTGACATTTATGTTTGGGACAAGTAGGGTAAAGAACATTTCATAACATGCTAGAGGCAGGTGAAGATTACATTCAGGACAGTAAGTGAATGTGCCATGTTTTGTGACAATTAAGAATATTAGCAATTATTTGGTGGCAGGAGATTACATTAAGTGACTGTAATTAAATGTGAGTCACTCGTGCCATATGCTTCTTAAGTGCTACTGGGCAGAGAGGATACCACTGAGCAATTTGCACGGCATACACCCATTAGACCTTTCTTGTGAGTTACCAATAGGGGAACACCACAGAACTAGTCCATGGCAGGCAGGTGATTACATGCATGGACTGTAACTGAGTGTACCATGTTTTTGGGATGAGAGAGCATACTAATGACGAGAAAACCATATACATATTTGGAGAGGGAGATCTTTTTAAAATGGTATGTATATATTGGTGCTCTGAAAAGCCCCAGCTGTGAGCAACGTCGCTTCATGGAGTCTCAAAAGCAGAGGTAAGGTGTACATGTTATTTAACTTTCAGAGATTTACAAAACAAATAGGCCATGAAAGTGCAAGAATGAGGGGATGGAAAAAGATAACAATTACATGCTACAAGAAGTGCAGTACAAAGAAAATACAAAAGGGCAAGATTGAAGAATTGCAAGGATGGAAGACATGTTGATGGGCATGAATAGGATATGACTGTAGGGTTCACCATAGTGAACAATAAGAAGGGGGAGGCAAAAGGGTGTGCATTGGGGAACCAATAGATGAACTAACTACATGCTCCATTATGGATAGGAAAGAAAGATTCAAGTGTGAAATACCTTCAAAAGAGAAAGGGCTGACGGCTGTTTTGGAACCACTGATGCTTCCCAGATCCAGATCCACTGAAAGCGTATTCCATGCAGCTTAGCATGCAGCGTTCAGAGTTTTCCTGCAAGTTTCTGTTTCCTGAATGCTACCACAACAAGTGCCTTTGAAGAGGCAGACCTGACGAGTTTAGATGGTGCCAGATGACCTGCAGTGGAAGCCACAGCGTGTCCAATCATTGTGTGATGAGAAAAACAAACAAGCAAAGATAATATCATAGAATTGTTTGAGGCAGGAAATCACATTCAGTAGATGTAAGTGTGCTCTCTATTTGTAAAGCTACACACCTAGTGAATGATGCATTAAATAATTGATTGGAGGCAGGATATCACATACAGTGACTGCAAAATGAAAGCAACACGTGCCATCTGCTTATAGCTACTAGTAATAGGAGTACCAGGACGGGGAGAATCTCAGTGACCACCTTGCAAGATATACACCTATGCAGCATTTCTTGTCAGTGACGTTTTGGTAGCAATACATCCCAAAATTGGTTGGAGGAACTGAAGTGATTATGTTCAGCGACCATAACTGAATGTGCCATAGTTGGTGAAGAGAGAGAATACCAGTGAAGAGGAACATAACATCATAGTTTGGAGGCAGAAGATTACATTTAGAATATAACTAAGTTCATCTTCACATGGCTATACTTACACAGGAGTGACAAGAATCTAGTGACCCACTTGTGTGGCATTCGTGCGCATGACATTTCTTGAAAGTGGCAGGGAAAATATCCAAATTAATGTAAAAAATGTGTCACACCCAAACTTGCCAGGTTATGGATAGTCATACAGAGATAAGACATTGGTTGCTGTGTGCAATGAAGATGTCAGCATTGTGTCTGGTAACTTGAAGATATCAATCATACATTAAGCAACACCTTCTTCCAGGCCAGGTATACAGAGATAAGACATTGGTTGCTGTGTGCAATGAAGATGTCAGCATTGTATCTGGTAACTTGAAGATATCAATCATGCATTAAGCAACTCCTTCTTCCACACATCACTCTAGTGTGAAAAAAGGTAGTACAGGCTAAATTAATGCAGCCAAAGGAGTATCTGTCTGTTTTTCTTGGGTCCGAAGGGAGAGAAATGAAAAGGGCATGACCGATGAGATGAGAGAATCAAGACATATGGGGAGCATGATGAGGTGGGAGAAACAATGCACAATGGAGAAGAGGAGGATATGCAAAGTTACTTGTCGCTACCACTATTCCCCACCCAGTAGACCTGAAAATGATAATGATGATGAGACGGAGAACGATTATAAACTATCTGAGTTCAGGCTGTAAGAGATGATTCTGAAAATCTCTGCTCATAGTCAGAACGGGAGCAATGCAACAGCTGCTGAGAACAAAGGGAAAGACAATGCAACACCTCCAATAATGAACACAGTAGTTTCACCACCCTCTTGAAGATCCACAAACATAGGCTGACCACAACACCACTGCCTCCACCACCAACCTTTCTGCCTGAGAAACATAATAGACCATTCTACTCCTAAACCACCATGAAGGTCCAAAGTGTGAAATAATTTCATCAACAACATCATATTGCTTCTTGCACTCTGTACACGGTAACGGTATGCTAGGAGAAGCCTACAGAGGATCAATGTGGTTACCACAAGTTCAAGGTCCCATATGATATAGCATGATACAGAGAACTGGGATGAACTAACAAGACATTAACTGCCTACCTCTCACGAGCAGCAAATCACTATATCAACCCCTGACCATTCTCTCACCCAATAAATCATTGCTGCTCTGCCAATATTGTTCCAGATACTGAGCCCCAGCACCACTTTGCATAGTAATGCTTTTTTAAACTGGCCCTGTTTGATGGGGACAATTGGGAATGGACCGCACATTTGAAGGTTGTATGAGAGAGTGTCCTTGCTCAATGTTAACAAGGATGTCTATGGACCTCCTACTTGATTGCTTTGTAGTGATATCAGGGATCCGGACAATGAAATAATGCATGAGGGCAGAATGTGCATGGAGTTCTGCACTAGGCCATCTTGTGCATGCAAGCTTTGATGACCGATGCCACAGGCAAGTGGACTTTAGTAGAAGGTGTGAGAGACCATGACACTGTGGGGTACATTTGTCTGCTACAACAAAAAACACATTTCCCCATTTCACCCCAAAAGTGGCTGTGCTTTCTTTCCCTGGCGCAGGGGTGGCAAGCTTTCAACACTGCCAATACAAAGAATGGCTGCATTTGCTTCTTTCATCTAAATCCAGCAGAAAATGACCTCTGCTCAGAACGGCATCACCTTTTTCTGTTCTGTCATGTTGAATACTATAACTGCGCATATAACTCCTGGCATGTTTCATTTCTGCTCAGTAGCAAGAGGTGAGGCCAAAACATTTCCCGGGCAGCTAATGTGCTGGGAAACCACTTGAAAGGCCAAGATTCCGATTTCTAATGAAACCCAGCTTGAATTTACTTTTGGAAACAAATTAACTCATGCAAAGTACTTCAAAAGAAGCTCTCTCTCTCACTTGCTTTGTGTCAGTTCCAAAGAACCCATTTGCCAAGCATATCCCTGTGTGCAGAAACTGACCAGAGCTATAAGAAGCTTTTCAGAAAAAATACCAAAGAAAATGTGTGCTACAGAAACTGCATTGGGAATCTCAAAATGAACTCAAATAAGCACACGTGTGAAATCTGCTTTTGCAAAAGCAAGAAAACTGCTGTTTTGAAAGCTAAATATGAAATCATCACAATATTCGCACAGAAACAAAAATTGGTTGAAGACTCCAGAACCAGTTTAGCAAGGCAGACACTTCAAAGAAATCCAGCCCCATGGGAAAGGAACCCCCTTACAAATGTGAAAGGGCCAAGGTGTGGAAATGTGTGACCTCATCAGACTGCCGGCATTTTCCCAGCAAGGGACAATGGACCAAGGGCAATTAGCACTTCACAAAGAAGTGTGAGCTCCCTTCCATTCAAACTGGAGGACTTCAAAGCAGAGTCATGGCAACCCCTGTGCAAGCTGACATTTGGCTGGGGGTTGGAAAAACCGCCCACATTTGGGGGCAAATACAGCCCATTTGATTTAAAAGATTTTTACATTAAGATATTTATTTCAGTGATATAAAGAAGCAGTAATGTAAAATGATGACAGTTTTAATGTACTTTTTGCACAAGTAAAATAAGACCATATGGGTCTTCCCGACATGTGGTGGACGTGAACAGCAGTAAAAAAAGCATTTCTGGGGAAAGCGTAAATAGCACAGATATGAAACTTGATGAAAATAGAAAATATGCCCGACACTGTTAGGCTTATGTGTAGCTATTTGTATAATTTTAGATAAAATGTTTTCCAGGAGAAATTGTGAAAGAGTGCCAAAAGGGCGAAGCAGCATCGCACAGTATGAGCCTTTGAACCAGCATATTTCTTGTGAAATATGGGATTTGCCTATCTGATTTTTATAATGGTGACATTTGCAAATGTAAGGCTTTTGTTCCATAACTTATTTTGGTAAAGGTAACTGGTGAAACAAAGCCTGTCATAAAACACCCACACTTAAACTGATGTCACTTCCTTGGAACCAATCCACCCACAGGGAGGAGGGGACGCCCATAGACTGACCTATCCCCTCCTTGGGGTATGTTCAGATTACTTCTGCCCACATTGTATATATCCTCTGATGTCATCCTGTTTATATAAGAAGGAGGCATAGGGAGATTCAGGACATTCAAAAATCCAGACATTCAAGAATCCAGACATTCACAAATCCAGACATTCATAATTCCCCTGCAAGACTCCAAGACTCCAAGTCTCCAAGACTCAAGAACCATATCCAGATGTAGCTGATCCATATCCAGGTAGAACCAAGGATCCAGAACCACCTATCCTGATCTAGATTCAGGCAAAACCACCCATCTGGTTCCAGGCAGAACCACTAATCCAGGGAGAAAAGGGGAGAGGCCGCTGATCCCCTTTGGGAGATTCTGGAGACCAGACCCCTTTTGCCCAGCTGTTCCCATAAAGCAGAGCCCAGCCACTGTCCAGTGACCAGACACTGGCCTCGCTGTCCAGAGACCAGCTAAGCTGTCCCAATAACCCAACTTCAGTACATTTTGTAAGTATAACCCTCCCCATCACCAAAAAAACTACATACACCTCTCTGTTATCTTGCATTTTGTCCAAATCCGATAAAACCCCTATAAGAAACCCTAGTAATTGCCCCCAAATTGTCAGCATTCTCTGTTTATCCTGTCCTTAGAAGAATCCATGTTAGTCTCCATGTGTTAGTGTAATTCTGTTCAAATCATTTCAGCTTTTTCGAGAAACAGTTATTAATTCGCATAAAGAGGAAGGCAGTGCAAATTGTTTAAAATTGCAAATTAACCTCCTTGCATGCAGTGTCTTTCTTTAATAATTTAGCCACTAAAATGCGGCCTCAGTAGAACAAATCATTTTTGTTAACTAAACCGAGTTTGCCTGTGAAATTGTTTTCTTTATAAATTCCAATTTACCTTTCCTATAAAGAAACCAATACTGCCACCCCACATAAAGTCATCCTTTCACTTTAGTATCTTACCTGTTATGTGCCTTGGTACCCCATCAGAAAAAACGATTTTCGATTTGACTGTTTAGCTCATTTCCTTAGCTGTTTGCTTGTTTAAATCCATGAAAAAGAAGAAATTGCAATTCTGCCACATGTGATTTTTGCTGCATTGTTTCCCTTCCCAAAGTCGATGTTCTTACCTGTATTCATGTTGTTGTAGTTCCATGCCTTGTAGCTTGTAAGCTTTCTTGCCTTTTAGTACAGCCACACAAATTATTCTCCTATTCATTCTACCGCACATGTAAACTGACCTCTTATTATCCAGTTATTTCCGAGTGCCATTTTGCAAATTTTTCAAGGGTTTTTCATGTCGTTTGGGCCTCCCATTCTGGGGTGGTAGGTCACATTTCCAATCCGATTTTTCCTTCTTATTTGTGACTCCCTGTCACTCCTTTCCACCCACACAAAACCTAGCCAGCAGGTGTTTGGAGGATTTTTGCAGGGGGAGTGCCTAACAGTTGTGCCATCTTTAAGTATGTCCAAAAAGTGACTTTGCTTCCACATCCATTTAAATGTATGTGTCAAATGTCAGAAATGTATATTAATTGTATCATAACCTTTTGTTGTATATTATCACAACACTGGTGAATGTTGCCCTACCTTTCATTTGTTTGATTTTGAATTTGAATTTAAAAATAAATAAATATTGTATTATTACACACCTGCCTGGTTCATGGTCCATTGCGAGACAGGGTTTTTGTCAAGGGGGATGTGAGATGGGGTGGGTGCCTTTTAAAGCAGAATCTGAAATCAATAAATTAAAAGCGTTTTTTTTTTTTGTGTGTGCTGCACCCCTCACCAGTGGAAAGAGTCCTGGTATGGAGTGTGCCGTGTCTTTAAATTGTAACAACACAATGGCTACTTCCCTCAGACCTGCATCTGGGGTGTGTTGCTGATGAAAATGGGTCCAACATCCTTGCTGCCCTACCAATTGGCAAGACCATGCATGTTCCTTGGTTCGTGCATGTATTTCATGTTACAATGACAAATTCCACAAGGATTTGCAAGCATATAAAGCATAATATTACTGTTGACAGCATTTCAAGAAAGGGAGGATCATATATCCCATCTGAAATAGGTGCTTTAAGCCCTGCAGAAGGCTGGTTTGACTGTCAGGGCCTCCATGTGCCAGATAGTTGTTATGTTAAGTTGACTTATACCACACACTATTATCATTAGCATGGTCTCCAGGCACTCACGTGGTTCTGTAAGAAAGTTGGTTGGGTACGTTTTTGAGGGAGGAGGGCATAGGATAGAGGTTGTGCTTTTGTGTTGGTGCTTGTGGAACCAGGAGGAACTGGGAGCCTCTGGCCTTGGCAATTCGATCCAGCAGTGGCTCCTTTTTCCAGCAGCTGCTGGCCAACCAACACAAGGGGCCTCTGCTCCACCACACCGGCCATTGGGGCCATCATCCGCTGGCTTCCCCCCAGCAGGATGAAGGTAAGCCCTTGAGGCATCTTGGCATTTACCCTGGCACTGCACAGCATGTGCAATTGTGTTTTTCCCTCTACCATTTAAAATGTACAAATAAGGGAAAGACTTGTTTATTAAATGTGTGGCAGCATCAGCGCTCCTTTCTCTGCGACAATTGCTGCTTTTTTGTCCAAACCCCTTGTGTTCCATGAGGGACACCCATACCATCATGGCCGCCGCCTTGAGCAGGCCCATGAGGGCTTGCCTTTCTTTCCTGGAGTCTGTGCTGTGATTGGGCCCTATGTGTCACTTAGGCCCAATCAGGTGAGCCGACTGGTGAAGCTGGCCTGCCTCCAAAGGCTTGTGTCTGCTTCTGTCCAGTCCTGGCTGGGTGTTGCGGGCCCCAATACTTTAAAAAACCCTCATTATGCACCAAGACTCTGATCTTCTTATCTAGGCGCTCTTGGACCTTTTGATCGCATCCTCAGACATCACGTAGGTGTGGCCTAGATCTTGGCTCCCTACATCATCCTCTGGACTTTGACCCCTCGCGAAAATCTCTATTAACTATCCTCACAAGGCATTGACTGTTCTCTCTTTTGTCTCTAATCACCAAAACTTAGCACCCTTTTCTTCCTGGACGTTCACCTCCACTACCACACCCCTGTACTTGTATGCGCTATACCTATTTGACATTGAAGAAAATCGAATTTAACTGTGGGCACATCCTGATTGACTTGCTGCTGTTTAAAATCGAATTTAGCTGTGTGCACATCATGATTGCCTTGCTGCCGCTTAAAATCGAATTTAGCTGTGTGCACATCCTGATTGTCTTTGTGCTGTTAAAAATCACTTTTTGCTCTGCTAACATCCTGCTTTCCATGAGAATGTGTTGACAAGTCCACCGGCTTTGTTCTCTACCTCGTATGCTATCTGTTCCCTCACGCTCGTCATCTCCCATTGTGTTCACACTGTTCATTGTTGGGATTACTGTGATTGCTTGCCCCCTCTGCCCTCTGCTCTGGTTTGTTACTGCTCCATCACCCACCTCAGTTCCCATTGTCTCTTTGTGCTGGTATTCTCTTAAATCCTACACCCAATATGCCTTTCCTCTGCATGCTCACAATTTGCTGTGCACATTACTTCACCCCAGCTCCCATTTTTTTTCCCCCAGAATTGTGCCCTCCCCTCACCTATTGCTCTTCCTGAGCCTCTTTGGCCTCAGCTTGGTTAAGTGTACCTCACTCTCTGCATTTGCTATGGCGCTCTCTATCTCTCCTATCTTCACAAACTGCTTCTCTATCTCTTATCCTTCACCCCTTACTAGGTCTGGCAGGAAAAAACTCAAGAAGGGCATACTGGGCTCTAACCCAGGCCTTCCTATTGCAGATATCTATGTCACTGCCTCTGCCAGAGAGACTCCCACCGACATCCTCTTTGTAAATGGACTCTCCATATGATCGCTCTTCTCTCTCCTTCTCTTCCTCGCCCATTAATGGTGGCACCCGCTGGGAGGTCCTTCTTGCCCTCTTCTCCCCCTCCAGGGTCATCATCAACCCAACCTTCTACTCTTCGATATTATCCTCCCTCTACGTATCAACCGCCCTTCTCCTTCTACACAAGCTCCTTCGGCATCCCTGGCTCCCTTGCCAGCTGTGCCCACCTTGGCTCCCTGGCCATCTCCTAACCACCTCTCTACCCTCACCAAAGCCTCCTTGCCGCCACCCCCCAGATTGACAACCTCCGCTTTGGTGAACCTGCCACCCACTAACACTGTATCTGGCGCTCCCTTTCCCCTGGCGGCCCCTCATGTACTGACTATCTTCTCACCCACTACAGTCAAGGCTCCCTTATCAGTCAAGACTCCTCTGCTCCCTTCTACTGCTGTCCCACAGGCATTCTCGCTACTAATGGGGAGACCATTGTCCCCTGCCCCCCCCAAGTCTTTCACAGATGGCAATCTGCTCCACATTGCCATGCTTAACACTCGCTTGCATCTGCATCCTTCTTGAACTTCTGGATGTTGATGTTCTTGCCCTTACTGAACATGGTTCCAGGATAGCCCTGTCACGAGTTTTGACACACTTCTCCCAGAAGGCTACAAGATACTCTCTCTGCCTAGACAAAAATAGACCAGATGGGGGAGTTGCAATGGTCTTCCCTGAGTGAATCCCGGTGTCTGTCATTCCCACTCAGGCCTAGTCATCCTTTGAGTGCCTGGTCTGCAACCTCTCCATCGCTTCTAGCTCTTCACTCCTGCTGACCACCTTCTATCGGCCATCTGGTCAGCCCTCCCTCTTCCTTTCGGAATGGGCTGACCTGGTCTCCTCTCTCCTTTCCTCATCTTCCCAACTCCTCCTACTGGGTGATCTCAACATCCATCTCGTCTCACCCGATTCCTCAGGACCTTTCCACATCTTTGTGACTCTCTTTCCATCTTACCCTTTGGCCTAACGTACACCACTGGTTACACCTTGGATGCTCTCATCTCAACCGACATCCCTCTATCCATCCCTCTCACTACTTCCCTCTCCTGGACTGATCACTCTCTTCTCTCTTCTCCCTTTAAGCTCTTTTATCCTCTTGCATTGGTAAACCCAGCACTGCCTCCGTTTACAAGGTCATCCGACCCATGAAAAGAGCGTCAGTGGCTGCCTTTGCCTCTATCTACTCTGTTCCTTCTATTCCTGCGGCTGACTTCCACCCTGACACAGCCCTCTCTAACTTTAACCTCTCTGTTTCCAACACTCTTCAAATTCTTGCCCGTGTCATGAGGGTACGACTGAAGCCTACAAAAACTCTTGGTACGACTCCGAACTGGCTGGCCTTAAGCGGAAAAGGAATTCCTTGGGCGCACCCTCTGACAAAATGGCCTGCTTCCTCCTTCAAAGGCAGTATAGACTCTGCATCCACTCCAAGAAAAGAGTCTTTATTCAAAACTGTATCTACGTGGCATCCAATAACATGGCTGAACTCTTCAAAGTCTGCAAGGAACTAGCCAATCCTACCACAGCCTCCTCCACCATTGCACCAACCCAGCCCCTTTGCTCATCAATGTCTGCACACTTCATCTCAAAAACACAGGATATCCTATCCTCTCTCTGTCCCTCACCACCTCATGCACCAACATAACTAGTACTGCCCTTGGCCACCCCCAGTCCCCCTTTCTACTCTCTTCTCTATCTCCTGTCATACCTGAGGAGGTCAATAGACAAGTCCGGTCTATGAAAGCCTCCTCCAAACAGGTGGACCCATGTGCCTCCAAAACGATCAAGGACAACATTGACTCTCTTGCCCCAGCATTTGCTGAACTCTGCAACCCCTCCTTTGCCACTGAAGTATTTCCCACTGCTCTTAAGCACTACCTTGTGCAACCTCTCCTCAAAGAACCTTCTGTTGACCCTTCCAATCTGGCAAAATATCGCCCGATCTCTATCACCCCTTTCCTCGGCAAACTCCTGTACAAGTTGACCATTTCTCATCTTACCCTTCACACTGAATCTGTTGATTGCTTCCACGCCCACCAGTCTGGCTTTAGAGCATCCAGAGGCACGGAAACTGCTCTTGTGATAAAGTGTGAAGATCTGCTCTCAAATCTTGATTCTGCCGCTCACTCTGTCCTCATCTTACTCGACCTCTCCTCTGCCTTTGATATGGTGAACCACTACACCATGATTGCACATCTCTGTGTTACCCTGGCCATCATTGATCAGGCCCTGGCGTGGCTAATCTCCTTTCTATCTGATCACCAATACCAGGTGAAATTGGGGACTTTTCTCTCCCTCATCACTCTCTCTGCGTGCAGTGTCCCCCAGGGATCTAACCTATACCCCTGGTTTTCAATGGCTACATGGCATGGTCCCACTGGCCCGTATGATAGCCACCTTCATCTCCAACTGTTAGTGTTACGCAGATGACATGCAGCTCTACATCAGGCTACTGTCGGTCTCTTCCACTTCCTCACTCATACCTAACTGTCTGTCTGCAATTCATTTGTGGTGTGCTGAAAACAACCTCTGCCTCAGTAAAACAGGGATTGTCCTCATCGGGACCCCTGTTCCTGCCTCCCCTCTTTCTCTCTCACCGACCTCCCTTGGCCCTGCACCTCCACCTACCAACGAGGCACAACATCTGGGTGTCATCTTCGACTACACTCTCTCCTTCTCGTCCACATCACGGACATCTCTAAAAAGTCCCACTACCAACTGCACCTTCTCAGAGGTATTCTACCTTTGCTCACTTTCCCCCAGAGTCTCACCATCTCCAGAGCCCTGGTCTTTTCAAGGGTTGACTATTTCAACAGCCTTTTTCTCAACCTTCCCTCTTCTACCCTCCATCCTCGTCAACTCATCCAGAACAGAACCGCAAGACTTATCCTGGGTCCTAAGCCCAGGGACCGCATTTCTCCAGAGTTGAAATCCCTTCACTGGCTCCCCGTGGCTGCAAGGATTACGTTCAAGAACCTTTGCATTGTGCACAAGGGCTTCTGGAGCCTGGGCCCACTCTATCTTAAACGCTCTCTTCCTAAATACTCTCCTTCACAAGCCCTCTGCTTTTCTTCCTCCTACTCTCTGCGAGTCAGCCACTTTTCCAAGCAGAGACTTAGGGAGATATCTTTATCCTTTGCAGGTGACTCCCTCTGGAACACCCTCCATGCCTCTCTCCGTCTTGAGCCATATCTCCATAAATTCCGGAAACTCCTGAAGACTTTCCTCTTCACCTCCTCCTTCTCTCTCCATCTCCCCTGATAACCACCTCTTTCTGCCCTGTTGCTCTCTCTCCTCTACTTCTGCTCAGTTGTGCTGACTGCCTGACTGGTGTACCAGAGCCTCACAGGTCCCAAGCTTCCCCACCGGTCTCCTGCACTTGCCCCCGGGCCTTGCACTTTCCGCAGCACCACTGCACTTAGATTACAACCCATGAGAGTGGTATCTCTCTGCACTTAACCCATGTTCTGATGGGACTGGGTGCACTTGGTCCCTATTGCCCCTGCGCACGTCCTGTTCTGTGATCCGATATGTACCATGCCTAGTAAGATTGTTTGTCTTGTCTTCCCAATGTCTTTCCCTGCCATGCATGGTTGCAGTTTGAAACACTTGTGTATAAGCGCATAATAAATAAACAATCAATAAATTAATCAGTGTCATCAGCTGTGTACTTCTCAGGAGGGGCCCATGAACTGGCCCAGGAAGCCTGAGACATCACGCATTCCACAGCTCTGCATCCTCGCTTGGCATGCAGGTTCAGCTGTAGGCCAGTCTCATCACATCAGATGGGCCTCAAAGAAACCAAAGGAATCAAAGTTGGTGACAGTATAATAATACATGTAAGGTTATGAATGTGGGAGCATACACCAGGGAATTATTCACACAAACAGTTCTCGGAGCTGACAACTAGAATTCACTCCTATTAGACATCCAACAGAAAGCATATTTTTTCTCAACTAGGAACATACTACACATGTCACACAATGCCTGATTAATCATGTTGGTAAATCCCGCTGTTCAAGATGCATGGCCACAGGCTGAAAAAGAATGTACGAGGGCAGTACTGTATCATCAGGTGTATCGATTTAGAAAACTAACTTGATACATTCTGATTTAGCTACAGAGACCATTTCAATATTGTGATTAATTACTTGTTTCTCAGCATATCTTTATTGAAGAATAACATGGAACTCTTTTTGGTTGAAATGAAGGCAAGGCATGTTAGTGTGAATGTAAGTTAGCTGTGTTCCCAATTGTGATGTTCTTTTTGTTCTTCTATAATACACCAATCAATGCTCGGGCTCTCATTTTAGTTTTGTGTTTGTAAATCATTACTTTCATTACATTATATGATGGCATTTTAAATTTAAATATACACCTCATTCGTCTATTTGACAATGCTGGCATTCACAGATGGAAACCAATCTCTTTTGGAAGATATCAAATAGTTACGTCCCCACTGTGCTTTGCTTTATCTCACTCAATGTGCACACCTCGACATGCAGATTTCAATGCTCTTAATAATGCGAACATGCTTTGTGAGCAACCGTGTTCTTTCAATTGAAGTCAGTTACCCTCTAGTTCTGCAAAATCTAGACTAATGTAACATTGTGTGTTTAACAACACACATGGATAAGATCAGGGGTGGATTGGCCTATAGGGAACTCTGGAGATTTCCCGGTATGCCTCTGCACCCTGGGCCTCTTTAGTGTTTTATTTCCGAATGTTCCCATAGGAAAAGTGTTGGGCTTGCTGAAAACGTGTAATATTGGTGCACTTTGAACATTATTTCCAGGGTCTCTTTTGGTTCCCAGTCCACCCCTGGGTTCGATGGTCCAGCACTATATTGGCCCAAAATGATCTTCGATATCCATTGTACAGATACTTTGACGATGATGAAGATGCTGTTTATAATGTAATCACTGGCTGGACCCACTTGAATCTTCATGTTTCATATGTGACCACAAGCATTGTTTGAGCAGGTGCAAAATATGACTACGACTCCAGATGCCTGCCACTTTCTTAAGAAGTAGCTAGTGGCTGCCTTCCCTGGTGCATTCCTGATACATTGGGGACATGAGTTCAAAACTGGCGTGAGCCCTGTTAACTGGTCATACTCATCATTAGCTGGGTATTTCTTAATGTATCCACTGGTTGAAACATATTTTATTAGTGTGTTTGTTTTGCATTTCTTCTTATGAGATAATGCATCAACTCTTGCATATGCAGTTCTGTTTCTACAATTGGCAAGACAAAGGGTCTCATATCTGATCAGATGGGCATTGTAAAGTTGGATTGTATTTCAAATATTGATGATAAATACAGTATACAATACTATTGTTCCTATAACCTGTAATATGTTTCCAGTGCTTCATGTTTACAGCACACATCCCACATCCCTCCACCAACCGCACTTTCAGTACTGTTCCTATGAATGGTTACTTAATTACAGCATGGCATGGGTGGCAGCACGCATATTTTGTTTGTCTCCTGTCTCAGGCCATCACCTATATATTGTAGGATGATTTGGGTGTTTGAACAGGGTTTCCCTCAGAGAATTTAATTTCAATAGTGTATTGAAATTCTGCATTAGACAGCACACATTTTGATACACACAGGCTATAAAACCACACAATTTATAAATGTTCTCTGGGTTAGGGTTAACACATACTTTGGTAAAGAAAGACCTAGTAAATGCCATATTATCAACAGTACAGATGAACATTTTCCAACACTTTCATGAACTTCTTACCACAATCAATCTATGGCAGTAATGTTACTTGCATGATGCTGCAGCCACAATCTACCAACTATTGGTCACTGTAAATGACTTGAATGGACCTTTGAGCATAGTCTATGCTAGTAATGGCAACTGTAAATCACGTGCATGAGGATGTGGAAACAATCTAGCTGTGTCGCTAATGGTTGCTGTAAGTTACTTGCAGAAGGCTGTGGTCATGCTCTGTCCATCAAAGTAATGATCACTGTAAATCCCTTGAATGAAGTTGCATCCACAATCTATATATTACAGTCATGAAAGGTGACCGTTACTGGCATAGATAGATTGCAATGTTAGATAGTATTCACACAATCAGTATTTGTCTTTTGAGTTTGCTATCTAGGATAACCTTCAGGATTAATCATTTAACATGTAACAATCCAACCCTCAAACTGTAGGTCAAGAAGCTAGCTGTTTACAATACCAATTTAGTTTATTAGATAATATAGTGTCAAAATAATATGATAAGCTTAACCAGCCCAAAATTAGCCACACAAACTAACATTGATTTAACATTCTGTTGAACCATTAAACAACAATGGCATTGTTCCCAATTTCAAGCCACGCCCACCCTGAAATCAGAAAATGAATCAGTGAAAGAGGTGTGCTCAGAATAAGGCTTTAAATACAGCAGTTTACTCTAGTTACAGCTCAAATGTAAAGTATTTCTCAGACACTGAGTCTAATTAATGTTTTTAAATGTTAGATGCAATCAAAGACAAACTATCGGAACATAGCTTCGGAACAGACACAACGTGACTGCATCTTCTATAATGTCAGGCTTCTCAGGATTTTCATTGATTTTGGAATACGGAGACAGAAGGGACTAACTCACTGAGTATTGTCAAGGAATCAGGTTCATCCTAACAAGATGCCTCCGGGCGCTTTATAAATCCAAATAAATAAAATAAATAAATAAATAACATCATAGTTCAATGTGCTCACTAAGAAACAGATTTCAAATACTTTTTTAACCTTGGCAGAGACCAAGCACATAACTCATTGTTGCACAAGTGTTTGGGATGTGCAAAGCGTACAGAGATCCGCATTGCAGCAGCAGTTCTAGTAGAATGATGGTACTAATGATTCCAGTTTTAATAATAAACCACAAATCATATTGGGATGAAATGACTTCTGTTCAGAAAGAGTGCAGCGGTGAGTAGTAGTGAACACACTTACTCAGCAAGACCCTTCTACAAACCAACAGTGATTCAAATCATTAACGTAAAACAGACAAAGTTGAAAGATATACATCCTTTGCATTTTTGTGGTAACTTGGCCCAAGGGAAGACTATAATCTGAAGAGGGGTGGGAATGTAATTCAGTAGCAACCCAAACAGCAAAGTATAAGGGTACAAAATAAAGGGAATATCTAATTGACTTTCTATAAAGATATATGTACTTTAATTAAACACACCATCTGAGAGAAAACTAAATAGAAAAACAAAACAAAACCCACCCTTATGGAAAGAACAGTGAATTTGCAAGAGAAAGATAGATGCAGCACTCTGTATAGGAATAGAGGGGTGAACGGAAATTCAACAAACACAATGTTATTTGAAATGTATATGTCATGGGTTCAAAATGGACATGGGAGAAGTTATGGGTCAGTAGTACCTTCTTGGTGATTCAACAGCATTGAACCAGACTTCAAGCTTTTGTGCGAGTGGATCGGACTCAGTTTGGTTGCAGCGAGTCGTGTTGGCCCAATTGGCAAGCTGGCATTGAATCGGATTGAATGCGGTTGCTCAGAGTTGTTCTAAGGTGGCTTTCGAGAGATGCACCTTGGGGCACTCAACCAAGATTGGTTAGGAGTCAAGCCGGTTCAAGTTGAGTAGTAACGGCTGGGATGGGTCCATGCGTGACAGTCGAGCGTTTTGAGTCAAAGATTGGAAAATGTTCGAAGGGATGATCCTGGTCTTGTGGTGTGGACTTCAATTAAGTTGTAGTTAGAAGTCAGGATGGGCCGAGTCTTTCAGTAAACTACTGGCTTGTGTCCATGAGTGACACTCCAGCAGTTTGAGTCAGTTACAGCAATGAGAGTCTGATTCGAGCTAAGCAGGTAACAGCTTCTGTGGGAACATGCAGTGACATCAAGCTGGTTCAAAGTTGCAAGTAGGTAGGTTCAGTGGTTCAGCTGAATGTCTAAAGCAGCACAGATGGGCTGTGAGGTTCAAAATGCAGAAAACACGGTTCAAAAGCAGTTTGATTAGTTTACAGCAACAAACAACAGTGATCCTAGCTGTCTTGGAGTCCCACTCTGATGTCTTAGGGAGAAATTCAGTCCATAGTCTCAGGGACCCAAGTAAGTGAGACATGCTCAAACCTTCATGTGTCCTTCACCATAATGAGGTTTTGTGCAGCAGTGTGGCTGGCAGAGATGCAGGTCTTGTTGCACCATCAGATCAGGCCCAATGTGCCCCATGGATGAGTAGGGAACAGAGCTCACCTCTGCCTTAGATGTTAAGTATTTGCCTTACTGGTGGAGGGCTATGGAAAGTCAACTCTCCCAACATAGGTCCAATTAATTATTTCTCAGGTGTTTGCTCCAAAGTGAATGTAAGCACATGTATGTGGCCCCTTCTTTTAAAAGCAACTGTATCCAGGTGATTAGACGTAAGTAAGGCTGTTTAGGGGGCCAATCCCTGCATTGGAACAATTGGACATTGCCTTCTGACATGATATTGAAAGGGATTTGTGTTAATGGAAGTGGAGGGGACAGGAACAAAGACAGATATAGAGATAAAAAAAGATGGTGGAATCTTCCTCAAGTTGGTCTGAGATCCCTCTGTCTACACTGATTGTGCATCCTTCCCTTGGCAATAGAATCAATGGCACTTTTGGTATGCAGCACCCTGGTGTGAGTCCTCTTGGGATGTGTGTGCCTTTTGATTCCTTTTTTTCAGGTCATCTCCTGCTGGGAGGATAACTCACCGGGACAGGTGGTACCCAACCTCACAGAGGAATGCAATGAGAAAGATAGTCATCCAATCTCTTGCTCTGTCATTTGGCAGGGCCAGGCTGTATGGCTAGCATGCACATATCACTTAAACATTTGAGCTGGGCTCACAGTGCTGACACAGATATGACATCAAGTTGATGTGGCTGTAATAGGTGTTAAAGATGTTAGCCACCATGCCCAAACAGAGGTATGACATATGTTATAAGTTTACAACGTCCACAAGGAAAGACGGTCTCATACTTACATGGATTTGGGACCATGTGTGTGTGTCTCAAATGCCGCTCTTGCACTGCAATGGCTTTTCTGTCAGTGCAGTTGTCACAGGGCTACTGTGCTCACTAGACCTGCTATGTGCCACAGCGGAGTAGGTGCTGCAGATCAGAATACTCATTCTGCTGGGTAAAGGTTTACAATATGCTTTTGGCATGTAAAAGGCCAGAGATGTTGCTGTGGGGGGGGGTGAAGGGGCTATAGCCCTGCGTCTTTTGGTTGTACCCACGGATAGAAGCTCAGGTGCTACAACCAAAATGCAAGCTAGTCCTGAGTCCCGCCAGTCCTGACATTAGCTTGGCCGCTGATCTTTTCCAGACCTAGCAACACCCCTGTAGAGGGCAGAAAGGTCAGCAGACCACACTTTCTGAAAAATAATTACCTGTAACATTGCATACCCTTACCAGATGGTAATCCTTCACACACCCGCAGCCACAAAGGTTGAGAATCATCCTTCTAAGGCCCTGGCTCATCCTCCTGGCAAAAATACCTACACAGGCCATTTGCATTTCAATGCTGCCACAAAGGTTTTTGTTGAATGCCTACGTCCAATCACTGTAGGGATATGTCCCAACTTGGGATTCTCTCCCTGCATGGCCATAAGCCACCAACGAGGTCTGTGATCCATTTGGGCAGTGAAGTGAAATCCACAAATGCAGGGTTTCAGCTTGCATACTGCCCAAACTACCACAAAAGCACCCTTCTTAATGTTAACCTAGCTGCACTCTCGCTTGGTCAATGCACACAGATGGTCTACCCCCGCAGAGTTCAGTTGTGCTATCACTGCACCAAATCGGAATTCATAGGTTTCTATCTGTACAGTGAATTCTTGTCCATAGTGAGAAGTGACCTTCAGCAACCTTGTAAAAGTGACATGATTAAGGGGAAGGGCAGGTGTCCCAAACCCTGTGATAAAAGGCCTGTATTAACCTGTGAGGCCCAGGAAAACACGCACTTGAGTCTCGGTAATGGGGATATCCCAATCCATAACTGCAGGACCTTGTCCTGTAGTGTCTGTTTCTTGCTATAGTGGGGTGCATCAGGAAGAGCATAGTGAACAACAAGAAGGGGGGGGGGTAAATGGGTGTGCATTGAGGCAACAATGGATGACATATATGCCCCAGTATGGATAGGTGAGGAAGAGTCACGTTTGAAAGACTTTCAAAAGAGAAAGCATTTAAGACTTGTTTGGTATCACAACTAGTTCACCAGGGATTCAGATCCACTGGGAGTTCTTTCCATGCACCTGCATCATTCAGAATATTCCTGCAGATTTCTTTTTCCCATAGGCTACCAACCTAAGTGACCTTGAAGAGGCAGACATGTTTAGAGGAGCAGATCACATTCAGTGGATGAGTGTGGAATGTTTTTGTGATGAGATAAAATACAAGCAAATAGAAAATAATAGAATTGTTGAGACAGGAGATCACATTCAGTGGCTCTAAGTATGCTGTGAGAAACCTGAGGGTGCCCTCACATTTTCCCCCCTCTGATCCTTTGCTCGTGTGGCCAGGGACGGGCCAAAGCTGTTGGATCCCGACCCTGGGGGCGGACAAGTGAGGGAGGATCAAATGCCTATGGAGTCCTTGGGGAGTGGGAAGAGGATGCCTGAAGGGGCGACACAATATCCCCCTTTTTCTACTGACAATTGATCTACCCTTATCCCTCCCACAACCTCGTTGGGATACTGTAAAACCTGTCGCCTCACTGTCCCACGTGTAACATCTACTAGTGCTGATATATGGTAGCCTCCTTTTCCCGATGATTAATCACCCCACTGTCTCTTTATCTTTATGGGATATTGTAAGTCGTATCCAAGTTCGCGGTCCCCAATTCCAACACATACTGAGATGAGGAAGAGGCGTCAGAGATTAAGAAAGAATACCTATGGGAAAAGCCCCTGTAGTACTGCGAGAAGGAAGATGACTGTATAAGCCTAATACACCACACTGTCAACATGTCCCTCTAAAGAGGTATGCCAGAGTCATGCACTTGACAACTACTTTACCCACCTGAACTCTATTGCCTACCACTGTAGTACTGGGATGAAGAAAAGGCAACCTAAGAGTCAGACATGTCTCGTTAATTGGCCTAATGTGAGTCAGGCAAGGGGGGGCCAAGGACTCACACTTGAAACCCCATGACAGGGCTTAGGTGTATAAAAGTTGGAGTACCCTACAGAGGAGAGAGCAGCAGTTAGGAAAGCAGAAGGGAGGCTGCATGGCTGAGTCCAGCAGGGGACCCGTTCTTGCTCTGAAGCCAGGTTTCAGTACAGAAGGAGAACAAGCTGGATGGTGAGCAGGAGAGGTGGCAGATTCAGAGCTACCCACACCAAGGCAACATAGAGCGAGATGCTGGGATGCTGTGAGACTGCCGAGTGTAGCAGGAGAAAGTGTTGTGAGAAGGTTGTGTCGCTAGAGAGCTGGAGGAAAAGAAAAACGGGAGCCGTGGGACATACCATTCCTGTACTCTGTGTGGCCAGAGAGGCGCTTGTTCCCCTGGGTAAAGCAGGAAGCCCAGGAGGGTCTGAGGGGCTGGTGGAGAGAACCTGACCTCAGCCAAGAATGCAGCTGAAGGAAGGAGCGGCGAAAACCATGACAAGTGAGTTTCTGAATGAAAAAGAAACCCAGCATTTATTGAGAACAGACTGTATACTTTTTAATGGTGTGATCGCGAGTGAAACAGCCCTCATTCCTGGAAGCCGCTGGAACACCGCTGAGATGTGGACAATGATAAAGATGGTGTGGAAAGATATAAAGTAGCAGAGTAGTTCCGTATAACATTATAAACATTTGTTTATTTGTTTTTTTGTTTATTTATTCATTTGTAACACGCTCCAGACCCGAGGTTATCAGGGTGCGACAGTTACAGGAAGGTTCTCAGCTTGGTTACACAGATAAATAAATTAGCAATACAGGTACATACATGCACAGAATAGTCACAGGTAGCAGTGGACATTGAAGTTATTCATTATGTTACTGTCCACTTGAAAGATTTTGAATCTAGTAGACACACGGTCGCGGTTAGATATCAGAAGATTTGAGCCAGTTGGTGCATTTAGATCTGAAGTTCTGATATGGCTGATCTTCTCGGATAGCAGGAGGCAGGGAGTTCCAGAGCTGGGCTGCTTTAGTAGGGAAGCTGTTGCCACCTACCTTAGAAAGTTTAAATCTAGGGATAAGTAGGGAGTTGCTGTGGGCTATTCTGGAGGGTCTGGTGGAGGTCCTTTTATGGAACCTCTCGGCCAAATAGTTAGGGGTAGCCTTGTTCAGGGATTTGTGAGTGAGGGATGCAATTTTCAGTTTGATTTTGTCGTTAGTCGAGAGCCAATTATTTTGCCACCTAATCTCAGAGATATGATTTCTGCTAGCCACTCCAAGGGCCGCTCTAAGGGAGTTGTTTTGGAGTTTTTGGATCTTCCTGACTATTGCTTTGTTTGAGCCTATATAAAGGGCGTTACATTAATCAAGCCTCGACAGGATGAGGGACCTGGCCAGGATGATGCAGCTGTTGTTTGAGAGGAAGGGTTTGCTGGTTCTGATGAGTTTACAAGTGTAACTGGTAGTGGAAGCCAGCATGATGACTTATTTGGTGAAGGGGAGGGTTGAGTCGAGATAGAAGCCAAGGGTTTTCACCTCACTGGCCACTTAATGAGGTTGCTGTCAATTATGAAAGAGGCATATTCAGTCCCGAGTTTTTTGAGGTTGGTGGGGGTGCCTAGAATGACGAGTTCTGTTTTGTCATCATTCAGGCATAGACCATGATTAGCCATCCACGATGATGAGATACACCCTATTCACCAAGGCCAAGTCCTTTCCATAATCCCCAGAAAGTGGGAGGAGAATCTGGGTATCATCTGCATAATTGGTGTAAGTGAAAGAGGGCACTAGAGAGCCGTCCAAGATGGCTGCTCACTAGAGAGCTCCGCACCGATCCCGAGAAAGATCCTGATAAAATAGCTTAATTCTCCCCCGAGTCCCCCCCATCGGTCTCGATAACATACCCCAAGTCTCTAAAGTCTGGCGGATACCAATTTCATCGCCGTCCGCCATTATCCTGGTCAACGCAGCGGCGGCAGAGGCGAGGCTGCGGCGGCGCGGCGCATCTGCGGCGGGGTGTCGGACCCTCCAGCGTCATCCTCACCCAAGCGACCACACCCGGATTCAATCAGTGAGCGGGCTGCCAGGCGGGGCGAGTGGCGCCCGGGCCCCTTGGAGGTGGTGCCTGTGGCAGGCCATAAATCCACAGTCTGAGAACAGCAGGGGCGGCTGAGAACCCGCCAGGCCCACCTGCGCCATCGGCCTTCCGGTCAGTCGGGGCGCTGCCGCTCGCCTCCAGCCTACAGAGCCCTCCAGACCCAGCCGGAGAGAGAGGGAATGCATCTGAACACACCAACGGCACCAGGTAGGAGAGACGCCCCCCGGGTCTCTTCCCCGGCCCACAGATCCCCGCACGGCTGCACGACCCCGCGGGAGGGGCGCTCCACAGGCCTCCGACTCCTTGAAATGCTAACGGCCCCAACCACAGTCCCATCTCCAGCGAATGATCAGGCGAGAGGCCCACGCGGCTGCCCCATCCAGGCCTTCCGCGCCCGGCCGTGGAAGTACTTTAAAACTCACAAACTCTCCAGCTTCCTAAATCTACACGGCCCGGGCCCCACCATCTCCAAAATGCCCTGCCGGCGGAGGCCCCGAGCGCGGCCAAGCGACCAAAGAACATAGCCGGAAAACTTGTCGCTGGGGCCCACACCGCGCTGCGACAACTCCTCGGAGCGCGACCTCGTGGAGGGCCTCTGCTGTTATTCTGAAACCCGACAATGGGACACGATGACCACAGCGCCACACAACCCAAGCCAGACGTGCGGGCCCTTTGCCATCACACCCAACAAAGTCAGGAATCCATACCAGCATGGGCAAAACGGACAAATTGCAGCGAAAATTGATGTTTGAAACCGGGGCCATAGCTAAAACTCCCAAGCAGTCGATTCGAGAGATAGCGCCATCACCAAGCATGGAACAGGAAACCGAGTAGATGCCACCCGAATCTCTCGACATACGAGAATTACTGCTCGATCTCAAAACAGGCATAGGCAACCTTGATGCCAAAATTGACACCCTCTCATCCAAAGTCGACCTAATACAACACCACCTTGATAAACACGGCGAGAGGCTCGACACCGTTGAACAGAGGGTCTCCGATCTGGAAGACAACTCCACGTCCCTGTCCTCCAAAGTGTCATCATTAGAGCGTCAAGTAAAAGAAATTGTCACCAAAAACAAAGACTTAGAGGGGCGCAGCCACCGCAACAACATTAGACTGGTGGGGATCAGAGAGCAACAAAATCCTGCAAAAATGGAAGACTTCGTGGAACGATTATGCAAAGAAATCTTTGGAACAACCACCTTCGTGCCCCCATTTGTGATTGAAAGAGCTCACAGGATCCAAACCAAATGCCCAATTCCAGGATCGGCACCTCGCCCCATAATCGTCAAACTGCTGAATTTCAGAGACCGCGATCTAATACTCAGGTTGGCCAGGGACAAAGGCGACATTCAATTCGATGGTGACAAAATCCAAATATTCCCCGATTTTTCACCAGCGGTGCAGGCGTCCCGAAGAGCCTTTGGTGGAGTTAAACGCCGCCTCCGAGAGGAGCAAATTAAATATTCAATACTTTTCCCAGCCAAATTACGCATCCTCCATGCTGAAAAAACACAATTCTTAACGTTACCAGAAGAAGCCAACATCTTTCTCGATAATATTGGATGTCGCCCATTACGCGAAATGCCTAGACCACGAGGGAGAGTGAGTAATGGGGGCGATCTGCCCTGAAAAGAATCCCACATTCAGCTCGACTTAGGAGATCAGGAAATGAGCAAAAGTCAGTTATACACACCTCGGGATGGGTGTTCTTGGAGGGCACCAGCGCCCCGTGCACAGCACCATTCACAATGTTACTTGGGGTGGGGTCACATTTGGGCGGGTTGGGGGTTGCCCGACGGGGAGGGAAAAAGGGGAGATGGGACACAAGTTGGGGAAAGTGTTCCCAGAAGAAACAAGCCAAGAGTTTTAGACGTGCACCGACTGGGGTCAAAACCAGCCCCACCCGAACCCGACCGAGAACAATGTCTCCACCTCGGACTTACGAATATCCTTGTCGGATCAACATGCACTCCAAAAAAGCGGCCTTAAGCACTCAAAACCACCAAACAGTGACAGAGCAGCAGAAACAACGCAGCAACTCTAAACAAAATTCAAACTAGCTACATGGAACATTAAAGGAGGCAACCAGCCCTCCAAAACCAGGAAGTTGCTACACTACCTCCGACGCCACAACGTTGATGTGGCTCTCATACAAGAGACGCATCTACGACCGAACTCAGAAAATCACTGGGCGAAAACGTGGGGATGCCACAGATACTTCGCCTCGTTTTCATCATACGCAAGGGGAGTCGCCATACTCATCAGCAAATCAACAAACTTTAGAAAAATTCGGACCCAGAGCGACTC
The DNA here is from genome assembly GCF_040938575.1 of Ambystoma mexicanum. Classification (NCBI taxonomy): domain Eukaryota; kingdom Metazoa; phylum Chordata; class Amphibia; order Caudata; family Ambystomatidae; genus Ambystoma; species Ambystoma mexicanum. The sequence continues at coordinate 1,550,952,525 of NC_090929.1, forward strand.
CGAAGGGAGAACACTGCTCGTTCAAGGAACCATAGACGGGGAAGAAATAATCATGATCAACTCCTACGGTCCCAACATCGACGGCTCCAACAATTTCGACTGGGTCCAGACCCACATTGCATCAAACAGGGAAGCCACAATAATATGGGGTGGCGATCTGAACACCCCGCTCTATCCTCGTACAGACAAAACACACAAAACAACCGCCCCTCGCTCCAAGGCGAGTATGCAAATATCTGAAATATGCAAAGCACACAATCTCATCGACATATGGAGAAGCAAACACTGCGATTCTCAAGAGTTCACCTGTAACTCTTGGGTACACAAATCCAGCTCGAGACTTGATTACATCTTAGTGTCGGCACATAGCAGACTCCAATGGGGCGAATGCCAAATCCTACCCAGGTCCATCTCAGACCACTCAGCGGTCACCTTAGTGTGCACGACATCTCGGAGCGACTCTACCAGGGCCCAATGGAGATTCAAGCCCAGAGCCCTCCAAGATCAACTCTTTGCCGAAGAACTACGTTCCGAACTGAGCACATTTCTTGAGACAAACCAAGGCACGGTAGCTTCGCCAGGAACGCTCTGGGAGACACTGAAATGTTTTATCAGAGGAGTGTGCCTAGCAAAAGAAAATGGAATCCTAAAGAGGTTAAGGGAAGAGCTAAACACATGCGAAAATCGCCTCAAAAAACTTGAGCAATCAGCTACAGTCACAAATACTCCTGGCGCGCTGGCCGCTCTCAAGGCAGAATTGGAATCCTTCAGATCACTAGCAGATAGAGAAGCCAAATTCCTAGCAAGCCACTACAAAATCCGCCAGTATGGCGAGGGGCAACGACCCTGTGCGTTACTTGCAAGACTAATCACTGCAGAACGAAAACCCACGACAGTCGAGGCGGTGCGAGACACATCGGGAACCCTCGTATACTCTGGAGACGACATACTGGAAACATTCCACAAATGTTACCAAAACTTATATAACTCCAATTATTCAAGGGAGCCCGCCGAAATAACAGAATACCTAAATACAACCGAACTATATTGGACGAGTAGTGAACGCACCCATCACCTCAGCAGAGATCTTAGAAGTTATTAAAGAATTACCGTGCACCAAAGCCCCAGGACCGGACGGCCTAACAGGTGAATTTTACAAATTTTTCGCAGACATTCTTGCCCCGCTCCTGCTCCAAGTCTTCGAAGAAGCCATAGCCAAGGGCCAACTTCCACCAACTCTTTACATGGGAAATATCATTCTCCTACACAAAACAGGTAAACCCAAGGACAATTGCGCCTCCTACAGGCCCATATCACTAATTAATCTGGATAACAACATTTTTGCAAAGATCCTGTCCAGGAGGTTGATGCCACTCATGCCCGCAATGGTTCTGGTGGATCAAGCAGGATTCGTTCCAGGTAGAAATACATCATTTTGTCCTCAGAAGAATGTTTGGAGCGATGGAGGCCCACAACCCAGAAAACCAAAAGGTAGCAGTACTTCTCGACGCCGAGAAGACGTTTGATTCTGTGGAATGGCCCTTCCTACTTGCAATATTAGAACGAATGGGCCTCGGCAAACGATTCATCCAAATGATAGGCCTTCTCTACAAATACCCGACATCTAAAATCAAACTCGGAAACAAATGCTCCTCCGAAATCCTTTTGCGCAGAGGGACCAGACAGGGCTGCCCACTGTCAGCATTGGTCTTCGCCCTGGTCAAGGAACCTCTTGCGTCCGACCTAAGGCTTTATCATCTGCATAGAGGTCTCGCCTTCGGCCCACACAAAATGGTGGTTTCACTTTACGCCGACGACATAGCACTCTTCCTTCGCGACCCGTATGACAACCTGAATCCGGTGATGCGAGCAGTCCTTAAATTTGGCAACTTTTCAGGACTAAAAATCAATAATGCAAAATCAATAATTTTCCCTCTCACAGAATCAACCAAAGAATTTCAGGATGACTTTGGCTTCCACTGGCAATACTCGAAGGTACGATATCTGGGGATCCTCATGTCCAGAACCAGCACCGACATCATGCAAGACAACTACTCAAACTATCTCTTTACAAACATCCCCCTACTACTCACGCAAAAATTCTTACGGCGAATCAAGTCCACCCTTCTTGACCTTATCTGGGCTGGCAAGGTTGCTCGAATAGCACACAGCACTATGATCCTGCCCATAACGCAAGGCGGACTGGCTTTACCCGATATAGAAAGTTACTACTGGGCAGCGCAAGCACAGTTCCTGTGCCATTGGTATGCAAGACACTTCATGCGGCCACATGTGCAAATCGAAAGAGCTCTGGCAACACCCGATCTTCTCCATGCAGTCATACTTAACGAACCACCGACACCCTCAACGCCGATGAACACAATGGTCACAACACACACGATTTGGGAAAAAATTGCCAAAAAAAATGGAATCCAAACCAGATATTTTCCCCTCCTTCCGGTGAGAAGTATTCCAGGGATACCCATAACATCTGAAAAGGTTTTCCAGATCTGGACCAAGAAACTGCAAATCCACTCATTGGGTGACCTGTTTCCGAACGGTTCGTTCCTCTCGATTCAGGAAGCTCGAGACAAAGGCGGAAACAGCGCCCTCAACGTTTTCATGTACTACCGAACTCGACACGCCATGCAGTCCAGCTTTGCCACGTTCCCGCTGCAACCACCGACCTGGCCACTGCTCCACGGAGTGATTCAAGCCCAACGTGATGGCCGCCTGGTGTCAAATATCTACAAGGCCTTGCTAACAGAAAAAATCACTCGCTGCTTAAAGGCCCGAACAAGGTGGGAAAGAGCTCTGAACACCGCGATACTCGACGAAGACTGGTCATACATACTACGACTCACAAAGAAAGTGGCAATAAACACAAGGTACAAACAAATTCACTTCAACTTTGTCCATCAGGTCTACCACACTCCAGCAAGACTTCACGCCCAGAGGACGACAATATCCGCCTCCTGCTCTCGCTGTGGGCACCCGGAAGCCGACTTTGTCCACCTGGCATGGTCGTGCCCCGAAATAGGAGCGTTCTGGACAGCAGTCCTAGAGAAAATCTCAGCTATAATTGGAGTGCAACTAGAACCTGACCCAACACTGACCATGCTGGGTCTAACCAACCAACTACCAGAACATACCAGAAAACTGGCAAACCTACTTTTGGTCCTGGCACGCAGATGAATAGCTTGCAACTGGGGTAGAGGACCGCCACCAACACTAAAGCAATGGCTCCAAGATGTCACCTACTGTCAAGATACCGAAACAAACTACTTATGAACTCTGCCCCTCCACGCACGCCCCCCTGATATCTGGGGCCTCTACATTGCATAACTGTTAAATGCAGATGACGACTCGAGTTTGCAGTCTTCACCTCCAATACAAAGCTGTTGCGAGCAACCGGACGCTTCAATAGCAGCCATGAGTGCCGAACAACAACAACACTAGAACTGATATGAAACTGAACCCGACATTAAGCAGGGATCATTCCGAGGGAGGGAGGGGGGATAAAGGGCCTTGTGACCGGTGCACGGTCTTGTAATGTCTCACTATTTCATTGTTGTAAAATTCATAAAGAAAGTTACAAAAAAATAAAAATAATAATAATAATAATTGATGTAAGTGATACCGAGATTGTCCAAATCATTGAAAAGGGGCTTGGTAAATATGTTGTTTAGCGTAGGAGAGACACAGGATCCCTGGGGGAAACCACATGTGATAGGGATAGGGTCTGCAGCTGCTGAGGGTGAGAATACCTGCATGGTCCTTTCACTTAGGAAAGACTCAATCCAGACTATGGCCTCCCTAGAGAAGTAAGCAGCAGATTCTAGGTGGCTGCAAAGGACCTTGTGGTCAACCAGGTCGAATGCAGCTGAGTGGTCAAGAAGGAGGAGCAGGGCAATTTTCCTTTTATCTCTTAATTCATCGACTTGGGTCTTTAGGTCTATGAGGGCTGTCTCTGTGCCGTGTTGTGGGCGAAAACCAGATTGACGTGCTCCTAGGAGGTGGTGTAGTTCCAGGTATTTCTGGATTTGTGTGTAGGCGACCATGTCAAGGATTTTTAATAGAAAGGGTATGGTCGTGATGGGCCGGTAATTAGTGGGTATTGTCGGGTCAAGTGTTTGTTTTTTTAGAAGGGGAAGCCCCCATGATTTTTTTAGGCTAGAGGGGATGATGCCGGAGGCACATGAAGCATTGATGAGCTTGGAAACAAAGGGGGCTAGGTCCCTTGCTGCGTCCTTGATATGCTCTGTTGGGCAAAGATCACCCTGGCAGTTGGAAGGTTTGAGCGAAAGTATAATTCTTTCAACCTCAAGGATAGATATTTTAAAAACATTGAAGCTAGTGGTAGGTGAGCTGGGAGAGGTATGTGTCTTGGTATTAGACTGTGTGGTAGTGGGGGGGGAGTGTGGGGTGGCAGTGAGTTAATGGGTGAGTTCAGGGAGGCTTTTTTTAGGGCTATTTTACTGTGGAGAGTAGTAATTTTGTTGGAGAGTGCAGATATCAGAGCACCAGTTTTAATCTTTGGTGCACATGTCTGGCATGGAAATAGGGGTGTCTATGGGCCTCATTACACGTTGTGCGGTAATGGAATACCGGTACCGGTAAAGGTTTACCGGTACCGTTAATTCCCTAAGCCAATCACGACCCGGACCCACTGCTATCTGCGCACCCGTTAATTACGGTGCCACTAATAGCGGCAAGGGCGCGGGCGCGCGACCCCCAGGCCGGAATTAGCACCATGGCGCTAATACCAGGCCATCACAAGCCATGCGGACATGGTATTACCGGCATGTAAAACACCCAAAAACCCCTTACCGGCATGGCGCTAATAACGGCATCGAAAAGCACCCGTGAAGAGACCTGAGCAGTGTACCCATCAACTACAGGTGGACACAAACAGCACAGGTGCATGCAATGGAGACAGGCAGCACAAAAGAGCACATCACACCCCTACCCACACCCCTTCCCACACCAAGATGGCCCCAATAGCAGCAGCATGACATGACAGCCTTGACTACATGATAGCAGTGCAGCACCAACAACAACAGGCCACACCAGAGGTGACCCGTAACAGGTACCCATTCCTCACACCATACAGGCAATGCTAGCGATCCACTGAGGAGGTGGCTCCCAACCCCTGTACGGAACCCACAGAACCAACAGGAAGAGGACAACAATATTGCACATCCCCATACCTGCGTCGTGATAGAGCTGGCAGTCAGACTTCCAATGACAGTGCTCCGCTGCCTAAGCAGCCTGTGTGAGGCACTCCTGTACAGCTGTGTCAAAGTGGCAAAGACAACCAAGCCATGTGTAGAGCACCAAAAATGTGCACATGACGGAATGTGCCAATGCCACCTGAAATTGACATGCAACCACCAGAAGAGCATGATGGGGATGTGGATGAGTACGGGTGGAATGACCCGGCAGGACATGCAAGAGGCAATGCCAAGAGGGCACAACGATGTGCGTCAGCATCTGATTCTGAAATCCCATCAGGCACAAAGGTGAAAAAGCATGGACGGAGATGGATATTGTTGCCCTGGCGCATGTTTGGAGTACCATAAAGGACCCTGTCCGAGATAAATGACACATACGCAATGATGGAGACCACGCTTGGGTTTCAACTTCAGAACAACTGTGTATTGGACAGAATGTGATAATAAATGCAACACCCCAAAACACCCAAATGCACCCTTAACCCCCTCCCCCCCAAACACCCAAATGCACCCTTACCCCCCTCCCCCCAAACACCCAAATGCACCCTTACCCCCCTCCCCCCAAAACACCCAAATGCACCCTTACCCCCCTTCCCCCCAAAACACCCAGGTGAGTCTCACGGTGTCTATAATGTTTCCTGCACCACATGTGCCACTTGGTCCTTGGTGGAGCTAAGCATCAGGGCCCCCACCGACATCGGGTTGCTGTGAAGCGGGGCGCCTCAGGTTGCGCAGTGAGCGGCGCAGGGGGCTGGTCTGCTGGGAACTTGCTGAGGAGGAGGTTCCCGGTCGATCCTGTGTTGGGGGTCGGTGATGCTGCTCTATGATGTCCCCAATACGTAGAATGGCCTGGCGGAGTTGGCCCATCTCCTGGCATATCCTGTCAGTGCAGGCCTCCATGGCCTCCTTTGTTTGTCCAGCATATTTTTGGAGGTCATCCCTTAGACGGACTGTCTCCGCCACATGCTGGGCGACCAGCGCAGCCATGTCTTCCTGCTTCCGGCTGATGGTTGCAAGGTCTTCCAGGGTGGTAGATGCCGCTGGGCTGGACGGCGCGCCCTGGTCCATGCACCCGGCATCCGGTGAGGACAGCTGAGGGCTCCATGCACCTTCTACAGTGAGGGTGTCATGTGCTCCCTGGGTAGCAGATCCGGATGTTGCCCTCGGACTCCCCTCAATGGACCATGTTGGGCTGGGGTCATGGATGAGTTGTAGGACGTCGATTGCGTCCTCCTCGTCACTGGCCGGTGCGGTGGCTGCTGCCTCCCCAGTGGAGCTGGTGGCTGTGGAGTGCGTGCCCTCCGTGCTCATCTCAGCAGTGATGGGGCACACTTGCGTGGGTTCGGCTACAACAGGAGCCGTGCCCTCAGGCTGTGATGCAATGGTGCTCCTGCTGCCCTTGGCCCTCTGCAGATGGACTGTCCTCCCACTTCCACTGGAGGTGGTGGCGGTGTCACCCCTCTCATGCAATCTGGCTTTTTTGGCTGCTGGGGGAGTACGTGCTGCGGTGCTTGTCTCTCCAGTGTCCGTCGGTGATCCTGTGGAGGACATGAATAGGGTACATCATCGTTAATGGGTCTAGGTGCCTCATGCAGAATGTTCACGTCATGCTGCTCTATGCATTGGGGCCTATTCATCAGTGATTCTTGTCATGGGGATGTCGGGTTGGTCATGCATAGATGGGTCAGTATTGCACGTGTATATGGTGATGCATGCATGTATGTGTGTGGCAGGACCAATGGCCTAGTCATCGACACGTGTTTGGGGTACCCCATCACCCTTCAATGTGCATTGTTTGACGTATTCACTCACCTCCATCAGATGAGATGGCCACACCATGCTCCATGTCTCCGACCCCCTCTATGGCTTCGACTCCGATGGTGGAGGCACATGTCTCCTCCCACTCCTTCATCTTCAGAGGTGATTCTGCGCCTCCTCCTGTGGCCATTGCAAGGTTGTGGTTAACTGAAAGGATATTCCGCACACGTAGCCGGAGGTCGTCCCACCTCTTGCGGCAGTCCTTCATGCTGCGGGTGGTAGTGCCCACTGCACTTACTTTGCAGGCTACTTCGTCCCAGATGTCCTTTTTCTTGATGATCGCCACACGGCGCATATCATTGGCGAATACGACCTCCGCATTGGCTGCAAGTGTGCTAGTCAGCATAATGAGCTCCTCTGGTGTGAATTTCTCTTTCCGCTGTCGGTCAGAGGATTTTTTCGGGGCCTTTGACATCTTCAGGCAGTCCTGGATGGTTTTTGGTCAGAGTTCTCCGGTAAGATGTCCTGGATGCAGAGGATGGCACTGGATTGTGTTTTTATAGATGGCCGCCGTTCTCTTTCCCGTTCCTGTGCGATGACGCTATTTCCGGTTCCGCTTTTTGACGGTGTCCGCTAATAGCGGTGACCGCTATTAGCATGTTGCGTGAGGGAGGAGGTGCTATCAGCACTGTGGTCGAGCCCGGTAATGGGCATTTTGTGGACTTTATGGCGGTAATGGCATTTACGGCATGGCGCTATGCTCATGTCCGCGAACTCGTAATGGGCCGCTATTAGCGGTCTTTAGCGAGGGCGGACATGCTAATAGCGCCATGCCGTTAAATTCCGATTTTTACCGCACACCGTGTACTGAGGCCCTATATCTTTGAGGATAGTGAATAGCTCCTTCATACTGGAGTTAGCTTGGGTGATCCGGGTGTTGTATGATTCTTTTTGGGCCAAGTAGATTTCTTTTTTGTAGAGGGTGGAGATCTTGATAAGTTTGGTTTTGTTGACTTCCGATGGGAGTAGTCACCAGGCGGCCTCGTAAGTTATTTTTTTTTTGTCTTAGATCTTTAAGGTATGGGGTGAATCATTTGTTCAGGTGAGTTTTGGGTGTCCTGGGTCTAAGTTTGAGCGGAGCAATTATATCTAGCGATGTTGCCATGATTTTGTTGTACTCATCGACCAGTATTATCTGGAAGGGAGTTGAGAGTGGGAAGGATGGCTGGGATGAGCCTCTCGACTGTGATGTTCTTTTTGCTTCTGATTAGGGTGGGTGGGGCTGTGGGGATTGTGCAGGGGAGAGGTCTGGTGGTGGATGGGGCAAAGGACACGATGGACAGGTCTGTCCAGGTCAAAGGGGAAATGGAGGTGATGTTAGCATGACAATTGTAGTCAGCTACACAATCTAGTATTCTTCCTTTAATATGAGTGGGTGCAGAGACTTCTTGGCAGAGGCCAAGTTCAGTTAGGATGGTGGCGATGTTCAGGGCAGGTTTAGCAAGGGGATCATTGAAACCCAGGTTGAATTCGCCAAGTAGTAGAACTTGTGAGGAACTTTTGAGCTTATTGGAGAGTAAGGAGGACATGTCCTCCTGAATGAACCAATGGGTGCAGGTGGTCGATAGACTAGGTATAAGGTTAAAGTTTGTGAATTGGCCAGAGGTAATTCGACTGTGATCGTTTCACATGATTGGACATTTTGAGAAGGGCAAGTCTCATGGTGAGGCTGGATTTAAAAATGATGGCGATGCCTCCTCCTCGGGACTCCTGTCTATCTTGTCACCGAATATTATAACCATCAGGCATAGCTAGCATGAGTATAGGTCCTGCTGCGGCAATTAGCCATGTCTCAGTTAAGGCGAGAAAGTCGAGGGTATCAGCTGATATCAGATCTGAAATATCTGTGACATGTGCTACCAGGGACATAGAGTTTAGAAGAGCCCCCTTGAGCAGTGGTATATGAGCGTCTTTGCTTGCAGTCTGGTATATAGGGTCAGAAGCTGGCTTGGGATGAGGAGCTGCAAACTGCTTAGTGGCGGCCTTGCTGACAGGGCGGTTATTGTGAGGTTTGGGATTTGAAGTATTTTGGCTCGAGGAGTGGCTGCTAATCACATTGAGACTGGATGAGAATCTGGCCAGGGGTTCATATAGCTTGTCCAGTCTTGATCTAAGTCTAGAGTTCCTAGTAGTTGTGTTACAGGTATAGGTAGTGGCTTGGCTCTGTATAGAGAATTTGTCCTTCTATCTAGTGGCAGATGTAGTCATTGTGTGGCCGGTCGGGCTCAGAGGGGCATGAGTATATGGGCTGGCAAGGCAAAGTGAGGTCATGAAGATGGTTACCGTACCTAGAGTGGCCAGGTAGACTTAGGAAGGCATACTAGGATAACATTCTGGATAGCAGAGGATATGTGGGACGTGGCATGGGCAGGGTTGGAGAGACTGGTGGAGTATTAGCAGATAGATCTGGACTAGAGATCACTTCTGAGTAGGCTGATTCGATTTAACGGTAGGCTACTTCGAAGTATCACGGGGCTAGATAATGCAGTGGAATAGACCAGTTTGAGTTATCACAGGCTAGCTAACACAATAGGCTAGGTCAAAATATCACAGGCTAGGTAATACAATGTAATAGGCCCGTTCAAAATATCACACGAGGCTAGGTAACAAAGTGGAATAGGCTGGTTCAAAATAACACAGTGGAGTAGACTAGTACAGAATATCACAGGGCTAAGAAATACAGTGTAATAGGCCATTTCAAAATATCACACGAGGCTAGGTAACACAGTGGAATAGGCTGGTTCAGAATATCACAGGGCTAGGTAATACAGTGTAATAGGCCAGTTCAAAATATCACTCGAGGCTAGGTATCACAGTGAAGTGGGCTAGTTTAAAATATCACAGTGGAGTAGGCTACTAAAGAATATCACAGGGGTAGGTGATACAGTGGAATAGACTAGGTCAGGTATCACAGGGCTAGGTAGTATAGAAGCTATAGCCAATGAAAATCTGATTCGTTTAACCAAGGCTATAAGTTCAGTAGGATAGGATAATTCCATTTAACTTAGTACACGTTGTATAGTGCAGTATAATGGATTAGTCTAGCTTATCTTGGGGAGGATGACACATAGGGATAGGCTAGTTTGTTTATGACAGGCTGGGCTGCACAGTGGCTGGGCACTGGATTAGGCTGCTTCTAGATATCAATGTATAGGCTGATTCGAAGTATCATTGCAAACGTGAAAAATAGCGAAACTGTGCGGTAACCAGCAAGAATAAAATGGTGCCGTGGTCTTCTTTGTGGATCAGGCACTTTGGAGTCATGGCGTATAGGTCTCGGGCTGAGCGCAGGATCAAGTAAGGAGCAGTATTCAAATTACTGTGTAGTGGTATGCCAGAAATACTGGGTGACTCCTGGTGTACGCAAGGTTATTGAGCCTGCAGGCTCAGTTTGGCATTAGTATGCAGGTATACTATTTAGATAGCGCTTGTCGGGCTTCAAAGGAGTTCATTGTACTTACAATTAGTGGGCGATCGTGGCAGGTGTTTGGAGGAGGTAGGATAGCCGGTGCCGACGCACATCGATGAACAGGGGCAAACAGGGCCTTAGATGGCCTTCGATAAGGCTGGCTCTTGAAGAAAGTCTCTGTGAAGGAAAAGAAGCATTGCAGCAGCGAGGGAGCTGTGTGCGAGTGAAGTGTGAGTGAAATAGAAATCCTTTTTGAAGAGCTTCACATCAGCAGGGGAGCTAGACGAAATAACTGAAGTCAGGGCAAAATAGCAAACACTGATAATGAGGAACTGTGAGTGAACTAGGAGTTTTGAGAAGCATTGTGGTGGCTCTCAGGCAGGAGGCTGATCCAGGAGGGCTAAAGAGACCCCACAATAAAAAACTGTGAATGAACTAAGAGTGTTGAGAAGCATTAGGTTGGCCCCCAGGTAAGAGGTTGATCCAGGAAGGCCATAGAGACCCCATCCTAAGATCTAACCAATAGAGTGACGCACCTGGTTGCGCAACCTGTAATGGGTGGACTGTGCAATCTGAAAGCTGCACCATGACCAGTGGGGGCCTAGGTGTCAGAAGGAATTGTTTGGGATACTGAAGTTGAAAGTCAAAAGAACTTGGTTTTACAGGTGGAAGGAAGTCCTGCAAGCAACAAGGAAAAAGTGATATTTTCAGATGGAACTTTTCTGAGTTATAATTTTGTGTTTGGAAAAGAGGTAACTTGGAACATTAGAAAGTTGAAAGATAATCAGGAGGGCCCAAGCAAGAGGCAAGGGAAGCCTGAGAGACCCCGTGAAGAAGTGAATCCAGATAAGAAAAAGGAACTGTGTATTTTTTCAAGTGACTCCTGAGAACTGGTGGAACATTCTTATCCTGAGAGTCTTGAACTTGGGGAAGGGAGCCGTGGAGGAGCTCAATTGCAATATACTTACTTTCTTTGAACATTATTAAGTCAGCCAAATCCCACATACTCTATTACTTTGTAGAAGTGAGGACAAGCACAGGTTTTGACACAGACAGTACTTAACATTTTTACTGGCAGACTTAGAGTTTCCTCAGTTTTCTTTCATTAGGGAACATTCCCACCTTAAAGTTAGGGCAAGATTCATCCTGGCCATTAAAAATAAATGTTTTCCAAATGTATCTGTGTCATCTCTTGATACCATACCTGTCTCACATTGCTCTATATTTGTAAAAAAACACTACTAGTGAATAGATCATCATAGAATTGTTTGAAGGCAGGATATTTTGTATCCAGTGACTGTAAAATAGGTGCAACATGTGCCATCTTCTTATAGCTACTAAAAATGTTCTTTGGAGGGGAGAAAGTCAGTGACCACCTTGCAAGATTTAAACCCATCCAGCATTTCTTGTCCTTTGACGCATTAGTATAAGAAAATCTCAAGATCAATTGGAGGATCCCAAGTGATTATGTTTAGTGACTACACTTGATGTTTTAGGTAAGCCATTGTTCCCTGCACTACTGCACCAAAGGCATCATACCATCACAAGCACTATGTGACAACATCACCAACTACCTAAGAACAAAATATGGAACCAATCCAGTATATCTTTGAAGCAAGCAGCGCAGCAATAAACACAAGTACAATTACGGAACCACCAACAACGGGCGCACCACCAACATCAGCAACACAGTGACCCATGTCCCCTGGCATCTACAAAAGAATCCTGAACCACAGCACTGCTTCCTTCCAGCTACTGATGAACCACCCCTAAACACAGGAATAGTACTGCAATCTTTTAAATCAGCTTACATCAAGCCACTCCTAAAAAAAAAGCAGGTAACGTGGACGATCCCACCAGTTACAGACCTATATCTAATATAACCTACATGATGAAGCTACTTGAGAACCATGTATACAAAATCCGACTCAACCACATAGAAACAAACAGAATACTCAACCACTCGCAAGTAGTCTTGAGAGGAGCAGAATGAGCACCTCCATCGATATGGGATGATCTAAGAATAAATGCAGATAAATGCAGATAAATGCAGACAGCACATGATTTGCCCTCATACTACTGGGCACATCTCCACGTTCAACACAATCCGACACACAACACTAATCAAGAGACTGGAGAAATGTGGTATAAAAGACTCTACTTAACTATGGCTAAAATATTTCCTCACTAACTGAACTGAAAGAACTTTCCTACCGCCATTTACCTCTGACATCAAACACATCTCCTGTGGTGTACCACAATGCTCCAGTCTCTCCCCACTCCTTTTTAACATTTGAATGTCCCCCTTAATGAAAATCATTTGAAAACAAGGAAAGACGCTCTAGAACAATGCAGATGATATCAAACTCATCGTCAAGACAGATGCAACCCAAGAACCAAAGAACACCCTAAACAATTGCCTCACAGAAAAGGAGGGATGTGTAATTGCAAAACACAAGAAAACATGATCTTCAGACACAGAGTTTGCCTGGGGAAATTCCAGAAGATATGGGTGGAATGGGAGTCGCAGGGTTAACAGAAAGGGACAGTCACCTCTGGTTGTCCAAGCTTAAAGTGCAGAACTGGATCGGACATGAGGGAGGGTAGGGGCAAACAGACACCGGATTTGAGTGTCAGTATCAGCAGGTGGGGCCTTGAGAGGATGAGTGCATGCACTCGCTTCACGTTATTCTGCATCCAGCAGCGTAACGCTCACCGTGTCTGCAAGCCTGCATCCAGTCTTCTGCCACGCCCGCCTCGAGTCTGCAGCTCCTAGAAAAAGGGAGGAACAGAAGGAGAAGAGGTTAGAATAAGAGCAAAACCTTTGATCCTTACCTGAATTCCGGATCCACCGCGCCTTCGAGCTGGAAGAAAGAAGCATTTTACGCGCGCCGCATCGCCTGCTACAGCGCCGCGCTGAACTCACCGGCCTTCGCAGCATCCTCACGATCCACTGCATCCTTCTGCACGTACCCGCCGCATTCTGGCACCTAAGGGGAACACAAGAACAGCAAAGGTGAGCCAAGGGAATAAACAGAGGCAATAGTAACTACCCCCATAGACTTACCTGATTACCGCCGGGGGTACTATTCCTCTTCGCGGATCGGCGCAGTCTCCATTGCATCCTCGTTGTACCCCGGCCACTAAGGGGAACAAAAGGACAACAAGGTAAGACGAAGGGACTAACAAGGGGAACTCTTCTCACCACAATAGACTTACCTAATTTTACCGCTGGAGGCATTATTCCCCGAACTTCATATTTTCTCTCCACACCTGAATAAGGGAGCAAGCCAAAGGTTACATTCTGGCCTTATTTTATTGAACTGTGTAGGATAAGCCAAATCCTTACCTGAACTTCGTCAGCTACCACAAGGAACTCTTCACTGGGGTCAAGCTGCAAACTGCAAGGAATGGGACAAGAGTGAAAGTCAGACATGTGAACTCTTACGAACTACAAACTTTTCGGAGTCAATGTTGTTCTGGAACTCACCAATTCCTTCGAGCCAGTGAAGCAACTGGTTATCAACGTGCCCCTGCGCTCAATGTAGGATGGAGAGCTCATCTTTTCAAACCATCAGGTGAGACTATAAGAGGGGACATGAAAGGTGATCTGTGGGGAGAACAGCGGGGGTGGGAGGATTTACGCTCAACCCCACGGGTGGTTAATTCCCTTTCTCCATTTACAGAAGAATATTCCTACGGGCCAAGCAAACGAAGCTAGGTGGGCCAGTCCAGTCTGTCATCTCGGCCCTACGCGTCACACTGGTGGAGACCGCAGCTGTCCAGTTCAGATCGACGCCTCTGTGGGAGCCCGGTGAGCGTAACAGGAAGTGGAGAAGTGCCAGCAGGGAGGGGAAGGGTGAAGTGCAGTTAACTCACAAGTACAGCCAGTGGTTGCAAGGGCAACTGGACATGCAGGAGCCTGGGCCCGAGTTCAGAGGGTGACCGTGTGACCAGAGCACAAAACAGTCAGGTGCATCAGCAAGGGAGAGGAAGAGAGAAAGCCGAATTGAAAAGGAAGGTCTTGAGTGGCTTCCGGAACCGGAGGTAGTTCTGCTTAAGTTTGAGAGAGGCAGGGAGGCTGTTGCAGAGGGAGGACCTAGCCGAGTAGATAGATCTGCCCCCAACTCTCTGCGGGGAGAAGCATCTGACCCTCAGAGAGTTGGAGGTGGATGAGCGGAGAGCTTGTGAAGGATAATGTTTTGGAAGGGAAAGTTGGAGGTAGAGTGGTCCCAGGCCCCAGAAAGCCTTGTGGTCAATGCAGAGGGTATTGAACTGTTGATCCTTGCAGCCACGGGGAGCCAGTGAAGAGATAGCAGAGCTGGAGAGATACAATCCCTGGGCTTGAGGCCGAGGACAAGTCTTGCAGTCCTGTTCTGGATATGTTGTAAAGATCGAAGTAGAGGCAGGAAGATTTAGAAAGAGGCTGTTGCAATAGTCCAGCCTAGAGAGGACCAGAGCTCTGGAGACAGTGAGCTTCTAGGGGAAAGTGAGAAAAGGAAAAATGCATCTGAGGAGTTGCAACTGACAGTTTGACTTCTGAGAGACATCAGAGATGTGAGGAGAGAAGGAGAATGTGGAGTCGAAGATGTCACCAAGGTTCTTAGCCTCACAGGAAGGAGCAGGAAGAGGGCCCAGAGTGGGTGGCCAGCGAGAGAGAGAAAAGGAGGGAGAGGGTGTCCCAATGAGGAGGATCTCAGTCTTACTGGCATTAAAGCAGAGATCATTGGTGGCACACCATTCCTGAATTGTGGCCAGGCAGTCTGGTATGAGAGAAGAAGAAGAGGTGGCTGAGGGGAGCCTGAAAGAGAGCTGAGTGTCACCCGCATAACATTGAAAATTGGAGCAGAAAGTAGCAATGCAGTGGGCAAGAGGTGCCAGATAGTGGTTGAAGAACCAGGGAGAGAGGTTAGATCCCTGGGGAACAACACAAGTATAGAGAGAGATAGAAGGGAGGGAAGACCCTAGTTGGACTTGAGAGGGTCGGTCGTGAGAAAGGAGTTCCACCAGGTGAGGGCCAGACCAGTAATACCAAGTTTGTTTGTTTGTTTGTTTGTTTTATTCATTTATATTGCGCACCAGACCCGAGGGTAAGAGGGCGCAGCAGTACAGAATATGCGATGCATGGGTTACATAGTTACGTAATTACACATATAATTAGAGATATCTACAGGCTGTATCAGTAGTACAGAGAATTATATACAGGATAATATACAGTATGCAGGTAGTATAACAGCAGGGTAGAGGGGGGAGAGGTAGGACTGGCTAGCTGACCAATTGTTTCAGATGGTTGATGTAAATGGATCTGAATTTAGGGTAGGATTTCTCCTCACATATAGTGCGTGGCAGTGAGTTCCATACTTGGGCCGCCCGGAGAGGGAAGCTGGCGCCTCCAGCCTTGCTCAGTTTAAATCTAGGAATGATATGTGTGTTGGCATTGGAGATTCTTGCGAGTCTGGAGGATCTTCTTTCTACAAATCTATCAAATTAACATTGTTAAGGGCTTTTATGTATAAGACAACTTTCAGTAGTATTTTATCTTGGGTTGACAGCCAGTTGTTGTTACGCCTTATCTTAGAAATGTGTACTCGTCTAGAGATACTAAGGGCTGTTCTCAGGGCGTTATTTTGTAGAGTTTGAATTCTGTGTAGGATGTGTTTGCTGGCCCCGATATATAAGGCGTTGCAGTAATCGAGTCTAGATAGAACAAGAGCTCTAGCGAGAATCATGCAATTGTCATTAGAGATAAAGTGTTTACCTGCTCTGATGAGCTTACATGTGTAAGCTGTGGCTGAAGCCAGTGAGTTCACCTGTTTGTTGAAGGAGAGGATAGCATCTAGATGGAAGCCAAGAGTCTTCACTTCTCTGGCTATCTTGATAGTATTCCCATTGATCTCAAATGCAGAGTATTTCTGGCCTAATTTCTTGAGATTGGACTGATTGCTCAGAATAATAAACTGTTTTGTCATCATTCAGGCATAGACCGTGAGTGCCCATCCATGCCTGGATGATGAGATATACCCTATTTACCAAGGCCAACTCCTCATTGTAATCCCCTGAAAGCGGGAGGAGAATCTGGGTATCAACTGCGTAATTAGTATAGGGGATACCAAGAAGGTCCAGATCATCAAAAAGGGGCTTAGTAAATATGTTGTATAATGTAGGAGATACACAGGAGCCCAGGGGCACGCCGCAAAGATGGGGATTGGGTCTGCTGCATCTGAGGGGGAGAACACCCTCATGGTCCTTTCGCAGAGGAACGATTCAACCCATGTTATGGCTTCTTTAAGGACTTTGTGATCTACAAGGTCGAATTCGGCC
Organism: Ambystoma mexicanum; assembly: GCF_040938575.1. NCBI lineage: Eukaryota > Metazoa > Chordata > Amphibia > Caudata > Ambystomatidae > Ambystoma > Ambystoma mexicanum. The sequence goes on from NC_090929.1 coordinate 1,550,969,307, forward strand.
GAGAGATCCAAGAGTAAGAAGAGGGTTGTTTGACCTTTGTCTCTTAGCTCATCAATTTGAGCTTTCAGATCAGTGAGAGCGGTCTTGGTCCCATGTTGTGAACGGAATCCAGACTGTCTTGCTCCTAAGAGCTTGTGGTATTCTAGGAATTGTTGGATTTGTGTGTATTCAATCTTGTCCAGGATTTTTAGCAGAAAGGGGACTGTCGTGATGGGGCAGTAGTTGGTAGGAATGAGGGGGTCTAGGGATTGATTTTTTGGCAATGGCACTACCCAAGATTGTTTCAAGTTGGACGGCACAATGCCTGTAGTGAAAGAGGCATTTACACGTTTAGTTATGAAGGGGGAGAGTTCTCTTGCAGCATCCTTTATAAATTGCGCGGGGCACAAATCGCTTTGGCAGTTGGAAGGCTTAAGAGAGAGGATGACTTTCTCCACCTCTCTGATAGATGTTTTTCTAAATCTAAATTGGGTAGTGGTGTTTTGCTCCATAGAGGGAGGGTTGGTGTTGGTTATAGGCGGTTGGTTAAGGGCTGCTTTATTAGCTGCTATTTGTTTTTGGAGCATGGTAACTTTGTTGGCTAGAGCATGTTGTATCTCTCTGCACCAAGCTTTGTCTTTTGTGCATATATCTAGGATAGGGGTAGGCGACTCTAGTTCCTTTAAGATGGCAAACAGCTCCCTCATACTTGAGTTGGACGAGGAGTTGCGTTCGGCCAGGATAATTTCGTTCTTATTTATTATTTTTATTTTTTTTATTTACCAGTTTATAATCACCGAAGTGATTTTTACAAGAAAAATGAAAAAAAAACTTCAGATTTCTTAAAATCGTTGCAAAAATATTACATAATGTAGTGTTAAAGTCATAAAGAAAAGAAGCAGCAGAAAAAAAATCAGTAATTTCAGCACTCTAAACTAAAACAAGAAATCACGCCTAGCCAGAGCAGGGCGGGACCACCATGCAACCAAGCAGGGTTGCCCCCCGTAGATGGTATCAAAGTGAATCAGCTCTACAGGGACTCCGGAACTCTATGTTCGAATATTAGGTCCAGGATTTTGGTGGCTATTATTGTCCATGAAGGTCTAAGACCCCCTATCAAGCGGTCCCACCAAATTGCTTCATCAGTCAAATAAGCTTTCTCTAAATGGTGGAGCAAATAAGGAGATCTGTGTTTAGATGTTCCTGGACACAGTAGGAGAAGGTGCCGTAATGTTTCACTTTGCCGAGTGTCTTTACAGAAGCGGCAGGTGTTAGTTGCAGGGAGTCCTCTTATATGTAAGATTTCGTTTGTGGGTAATAAGTTCAGCCTAGCACGCAGGAGAGTGTTCCGGGTTTGTCTGCTTGGATGTTTTATCAAGAACGGTTGGACTTCATTTAGTTTTCTGCATGTTGGACTCAGGAACTAGTCAATTTGTATGCAGATACTTTCTACAGCAAATTTATCCAGTGCATTTCTTCAATGCGTGTTTTGGTTTTTGTTGGATTACCTAGTAGGCTCTTCCATAGAGCTGCCACAGATTTCCAGCTGTGATTTACACATTGACTCCCATTTGGTCAACAGTTTGCTTTTACCAGAATTCATCTCGGCTTGTACCATGGAAAAGATTGTCGGAGAAGAAGGGTCTTTGATCTTCCGATATAACATAATAGTGGCTCTCATTACTGTTGACTCTAGAGATGAGAGAGAAAGTTCTCGTCTAATCAAGACTGGCGGAGTGGAAATAGGTAAATTCAGAACTGAACACCAGAAAAGACTCTCTAGTCTGGACCACAGGGAATTGGTAAGAGATGGCATGGCGTCTGCTCCGTAAGTGATAGTTGGAATAACGTTGCCCCTATAGAATTTAAGTAGGGGCATCAGAGAGAAGCGGACATATTTTCTGTCCAAGATTTTTGCTTGTGAAATGAGGGTTTTCATTTTTTCAAAAAGATGTTGTTGCATTGCTGAGTCTTTCGCTGTGGAGTCAATAAGGACCCCGAGATATTTGAATTCTGCCACCTGTTCGATTTTTTTTCCAACAAGGAACCATGAGTTGATGTTATTCTTTTTAAGGCTTTTTTGGAAGACCATGATCTTTGTTTTTTGTTTGTTCACTTCTAGGTCGTTGGCAGCTGTATATTCAGTCAATGAGGTCAACTGGCGTTTTAGGCCAATTGGAGTCTGGTCAAGTTGGATGAGGTCGTCCGCATACAAGAGTCTTGCAATTTTCATATGGCCCAGTTCTGGGGGGAAGGCTCGTATCGAGATGTTGGTTTCTCTGTAGTCCCCAAAATATGAAAGGAAAAGGGCCGGGGCAAGAGGACAGCCCTGTTTGACCCCTCGGTTAGTTGGTATAACTGCCAAAAGAAGACCACTTGTATTCAGTCCAATCCGGACAGTGGTGGAGGCGTGTAAAGCTTGAATTGGGTTCAAGATCTCTGGTGGCCATTCCCAGTTGGTTAGTTTTCCCCAGAGTTTCCTTCTGTTGACTAAATCAAAAGCCTGTGTAAGGTCTATAAATGCTAAGTACAGATTCTGATATGCTTCCCAGGCTTTTGCTTTTAGTATACTGAGAATGAAGATGTTAATGCTGGTTCCGACTCCCTTTTTGAACCCAGATTGGAGAGGGTCATTACAGGGTGCATTTTTTGGCCATAAGTTGAAGTGCTCCAACAGTAGGGATCCATAGACCTTCCCTATGATGTCAAGCGGAGCCACTGGACAGAAGTTCCTAGGATCATCTTTTCTTCCTTTTTTAAATATGGGAATGATCACCGCTGAGGTCCAAGAAGGCGGGATTGTGTTGTAAATTGAGCATTTTTGGAAAATCAAGCTCAGCAATTTTGTCCAGTCTTCAGGTGCAGATTTTAAGTTTGCATTAGAGAGGCCATGAGGCCCCGGTGGCCCTCGATTTCTTTAGCTTGGATATTATGCGCAAGATATCTGTTTCGTCACAAAGGTCGACCCAAGGTTCAGTTGCCGGTGGTAGAGGAGGCAAAGAAGAAGGATCTGGAGAGCTAAACAATGTTGAATAGAACCCAATCCATGTTGCCTCCGGGATGCTGTTTAACATCGTTGAGTCTGCCTCTTTGGCCCGTGGATTAATCAGTTTCCAGAACTCTCTAGAAATGCTGTTCTTGATTTGCTCTAGAATAGCTTCAGAGTCTTTTTGATAGAGTGTTAGACGATAAGAACATCGCCAACTTTTATAGGATCTCGTTGCCTCAATTGCGTGGGTTCTGTTGGAAGCCGTGTTATTTCTTGCGGCGGTTCTTTCAGCTCTACAGAGTGTATTTCGCTATGCCACCAGTAGGGCATCGAAATTGTGTGCATGGTATGATGACTTTGCATTTTGCAGCTCTGGACGTTTTATTGTGGATCTATAGGTTTCCAAAAGTGGTCTGTAGACGACCTCAAGATGAGACACACTGCTTCCATAAGAAGCTGTCATCTCTCTAATGTTTGCCCGGGTGACCCTCACCCGGTTTCCTTTACCTTCTGGTTCGATTCTTCCCGGATAATGGGCGGATAGTGGTTTTGTTGATGCCCATTTAATAGCCAGAAGATTATAGTCACTTTGGGTTGACTGGTGAACACTGAATTCGATCAGCCAAGCAAGGAGAAATTCCGAGGCAAACATGTAATCTATAGTTGAGTGAGTAGAGTCACGCTTCCATGTTGGTAAGTTATTGAAGTACGGTAGTATGGTCGCTGTATTAAAAAGTTGTCTTGCAGTCATCAGTTTGAGCCAGGCTGTTCCTTGTTGGCAGGGTTTGTACTGTGAGGGCTCTGTAGACTCAGAGACAGCCATAGGGCATTTAATGTTCAGATCTCCGCAAACAATGACCTCACAAGCCCCTTGATCTAGGTATACAGAGTCCAATATAGATGATACTAGATCGAACAGTGGGGTCTTTTGAATTGCTTTAGGGTTCCAATAGATGGACATTACCAGCAAGTAAGTGTGCGTATAGTGCTCTTCACTGGCCTCTTTACGCACCCAGGAGATGAGTACCGCCAGGGCAAAAGGAGACTTAAAGATGATCTTGACTATTTCTAAACCAGTTCCCATCCGGACTGCGATGATCAATCCTGAAGAGGGCCTGTCTTTTTTTCGTGTCAATGCCTCTGAAAAGTCAATCTCAAATCCATCAAGTGTTGGTTTAGTTTAGCCAGACCTCTTGGAGTCATAAAATGTCATGTTCTCCTAAGTTTATGTCGCCAGGGATTGTTAAATGTAGGAACCCTCTTGTGTTCCAACTCGCCAAGGAGAGTAGCTGTTGGTCTTTGGCCGTATTGGTATGTGATGGTGTCTTTTTATGGAGCCGAGTAGACAGGGCTTTCGGTAGCCACGACCATGTTGGAGACTTAAAGTTTGGTTTGTCCTGAGTCGCCTTGTGATCCTCCTCTAATGGTCTGGTGGATTTTGTACTAGTTGATGGACGAGGAGTAGTATCTTTCCTGTGAGGCGATGACTGAACAGTGTCGGGCCTGTGGACTGATGATGATCTTGAATGGAGGTCTTCCCTTGAACTAGTGGGAGGCTTTTGTCCAATTGGTTGTGTGGACTCCATGGCAAAGTCCTTTGTGACATCATAATCAGTTTTGTTTGGTTTGAGCAAAGTTAAGTCAAAGCCTTGTTTGTAGAGTACGTCTGTTGCCTGTGATAGCAAGGTGGCCACTCTATCCGATGTTATATAGAGAAGACAAGAGGCCTTTTGTCCCTCATGGGAAGGTTCCATCGTTTTAAGGTCTTCTGATTTGAGGTTTCTTAAAGTTGAAATACTGTGTAGCAGATTCATCACAGTACGTCTGTTTAGTACTATGTATTTTTAGTTACCAGTCCGTTGCCATATTTTGAAAGAGGGACTCGGACTCTGCCTATGGTGATCTTGATACGACTTCTTCTGGTGATGAAAGTTATAAGGAGCCCTCGCCTGTTGGTTATTGTCCTGGTGACGAGTTCTCCACTGCGATTGCATGTTATCATTAGTTTTATCCGGTAATTCTGTTTTTGATTGAGTGTGAACTCTCGAGATATATTTCGGCGGTGGTCGTCGAAGAGGTGAATCCGGGTGGAGATCGTATTGTGTGTGATCTTCGTTAGGCTTGTTGGTATGAGACACTTTATTACTGCGTAAGTCTTTGAAGCGATCACTCAAAGAGGTGAAGCTTGAGAGTTCTCTGGTGACGGTCTGTTGGGGGGGTGTCACACTCGGTGAGTGAAAGTTCTCCCCTTCCGGTTGGCTTTCAACACTGGCATCTAGGTGTTGGCTTAAATCCATCATGTCTTTGTGATTGAGAAAATCATTTACCGATTTTGGCGACTGAGGAGCAGCTTCTGGTAATTTGTGGTGGTTTGAGGGGTTTATTGGATCTGTGTCCTTCCCCCCAGAGCTTTGATTTTTCTGTGGTGAAATCCCCTCAGGTTGCTGTTCGGGTTTTTGTATCCCAGGAGTTGGCTTAAACATAGGTGCCGTTCTTAGGCATACTTGTGTGGGGTAAGCTTGATGTTTGTTTCTCGTGTCCAAACTAGAATCGAAAGTCACCCCTAGGGCCATTGGTTTAGCTGTTTTTCCCTGGTTTGGTCTTGCTCCTTTTTCTTCTTTATGCAAGGGCATGTCATCTAAACACATCACATCATTGTTACTGAGCTTGTTGGACGTAGAAATGGGTCTAGTTAGCGATGAGCTGTAAAGGCCTGCCGAGTTATTAGAGCCAGATTTTGGTCTTGTCCCACAGTCCACATGAGAGGCCTCGTGCCAAGGTGTGTCATGTGCTGTTGTTTGCAAGTTTGCGTCTGCCTTTAAGCCATTCATGTTGGTTTTTCTGGAGTCAGTTGAGGACTCCGTGAAATCAGGTTGGTACATGTGGGAAATAATACCTGGCTTATTTTTCCGTCTCTCCAGGGTGTTGATATAACCTTCTAGGTATATAAGCTTTGAATTCATCATCGCGAAGATGGATGTGTGGTCTTTTAAAGAGTCGTTGATCGCCTCATATAGTTTGCAGAAGGGTGCCAATGCAATAGTTACGGCGGACATGATGTACATGAAGTCTGCTTTCTTGGATGGGGTATCCTTTGGAATGTTGTAAGATGTATCGCTTAGTCTCCTGTTAGCCGAAGATCTTGCTGGTGAGGAGGCGGCCATAGCCACGGAATTTGTTGGGTTTTGTGTTGGGGGGTGGCCGTCCGAGGGAGTGAACCCTCATGGGGTTCCTGCACAAACTCCTTCCTTTGGTCTGGCCCTTGAGAGCCAATACTAGCGTGGTCTGCCAAATCGGAGGACGTATTCGCCAAATTCCTTTGCTCACAAGTTTGGGGCAATAGGATTGTATTGTCTTGGGGGCCAAGATTGTTTTTGTGCATTGGGCCTGATAAGGCTGTAGGCAGGCCCGTGAAGTCAGATTGAGGACGAGATATCGGCTTCCCAGTGGAAATTGGATTGGCTGGTCGGACCCATGAGGTTTTGGGTCTTCAATAGAGGACTCTTTTTGTGATGGCACGGGCGATGAAGAAGGGGCTAACCCAAGCCGATTTTCTTGTGTTTCTGCAATAGGTGGTAAGACCGCTGGCGCAAGATTGGGAATTTCTTCAACTTGCTCTTTTTGGTGTTATGGGGATACTTGAACCCCACTGCATGGGATGTTCCTCTGGTGGCTTCATGATGCTGTAAGCAAAGGTTCGAGGAGCGCTTCCAGCAAATCTGGTCCGAGATTTCACCTGGGCCAGTTTGTTGTTGTTTTTTCCAAGTGCATACTTGCCGATGGAGTTGTCGAGGTGGTTGATTTGTTGGGCTTTTTTGCTGTTGATCTCTTATTAGACGAAGGGAGATCGAATTTCTTAGTGATCAACCTAAAGGGGATGCCATGCAAGTGGCGAGTATGGGCACCTGTCTATCACCCTCCCTCTGATCTATGATCTTTTGGCGTTCACTTGCCGAATTCTGAGGCTATAAGGGATCCGAGGGGGAAAGAGTTGTTATAGGTAAAGATGTGATGGAATCACAAGGACATACTGGAATCTTAGGATCCCCTCAGGAACCTGTGCTTTGCTCAGTCCAATTTGTTCCTTTTGTTCACTTGCGGCAGGTGGCAATGCCGGTGTGTTATGGATCTGTGCATTTGTAACGGTAATAGTATGAGACGTTGCAATATCTTCTACGGCCACCAAATGGCGATGTGGGGCGGATGTGCTTGATGTCAAAGAGTTTGAGCACCCCACCGCCCCAGAGTCACTGGTTTGATCCTGGGAATGCTGCAGTGAAGACGCTTCCACGCAGCTCCGCTCCTCCGGCCGGCCGCGCTTGTCCAGAATCTGTGCGCCGGAGCCCGCGATGCCAGCCCACTGCCCCCCCCCCAGCTTCTGACATGGGTGGCCCCCCCTCCTTTGAGGGACGGCTCCTCTGTGTCTTCCACAAGGAGGGGCTGGGACAGAGGCACCGGTGCTCCGCTGCTTTTCCAATGGCAGCCGGCTTCCAACACAGGTTCAACGGTCCCCGCCGTCTGGTTCTTGCTAATGGTGATCTCCCCTGGCAGGGTAGATCCGGACATGGGCTCAAACCAGCCCGCAGGTAAAAGTTTTTGTTTTTGGGTGAGTTGACTGTGTTTCACAGTGTGTGGCTGGGCGGCTAATTTAGCCGCTCTTTTTGACGGCATGTTTTGCAGTTTTCCTCCCGGCCGCTTTAAAGAGCCTGCACTGGATAAATTGCTTAATTGCAATATTGAAAGTACATCATTGGAGAGTGAGGCTGTAGAAGAGAGTGGGGAGGCACTGTCGGCGCGGGCACTCTGCAACCTGCGAGGCTCCTCTTCACACCCAGATGTATTGAGTCTCAGGTCCAGAGATTCACCGCCATCCGCCCCAGCTGCCATTAGACTATCTCAGACTGCACACTCTCACACCACTCTGCTCCGCTTCGCTCCTGCCTGGAGACTTTGTAAAAATGGCGCTGAAGCTCTAGTGTCCACAGAGGAAAGACTGTAGGACTGCCTCAGACTGCCCACTCTCACACCACTCCGCTCCGCTTCCCTCCTGCCTGGAGACTTTGTAGAAATGGCGCTGAGGCTGTAGTGTCCAAAGAGGAAAGACTGTAGGACTGCCTCAGACTGCCCACTCTCACACCACTTCCTTCTTATATTGTGAGGAGATTTCTATGAGTGTTACTCTCACCTGGCTCCGACAGAGGCGTCGGTCGGACCCAGACTGCTGCGGCATCCACCCACGTGATGCGTAGTGCAGCGATATCTGACTGGATCTGCCCTCCTAATCTTGTCATCTTGACCCGTAGAAATATTCTCCTACAAGTGGAGAGATGGATTTAGCCACTTGTGGATTCAAGTGATAGCACCCCCACTGTCCTCCCCACTAATCACCTCTGAAGCGCCCTCTCAGCAATCTCACCTTATATTCTTGAAGGATGAGCCCTCCATCCTGCGAAGCACGCAAGGGCGGGTTGATGACCAGTTACTTCACTGGCCTGAGGATATTGGAAGAGTTGTAGATGAATCCTGACTCCAAAAGGTCTTGGCGAAGAGCCGTAAGTATATAGTTCAAAATGTCTGGAGTTCACTCCTGTCCAATTCCTCTTTTAGCTTGCAGCTTTGAAGATTGACAGCTGAAAGCTCTCCGGTAAAAGTCTGTGTTACCCAACACTGTGAGGTAAATAATGCCAAGGGTTAAACTTGCTGCTTTCTCCTTATTTTACAGGTGCGGCATAAGAAGATGTGGTGTGCTGATGAATTGTACCTCCGGCGGTAAAATCCGGTAAGCATATGGCAGCTAAAGAGATTGTCTCAGTCTGTTCTCTATGCTCACCTTGTTGTTTCTTGTCCCCCTTAGGCGCCGGGATTCGGCGATGTAAGGATGGAGACAGCGCCGGATCGAAGAGATGCTGCGTGGAACGGTGAGTATGGCGCAGCGCTGCTGCTGGCGATACGACGCGTTTAAAACAAAGTCTTTCCTCTGGTTTGAAGATGCGATGAATCCGGAATCAGGTAAGAAATCAGGTAATAATCTTGTTCTAACATTTGCTTCTTTCCTTCTTTCTAGTTGCTCCAGGTTCGAGGCGGGCGTGGCAGAAGGCTGGATGCTGCTGCTGGCACAGTGAATAACGCGAAGCGTGTGCTGCTCTTCGGGCGTGGTTTAAATAGCCTTCAAAGTAGTCCCAGGTAGGTATTCCTCCCCGACCACACCTGAGTAACAAAATAGTCCCTAAGGTAAAGTAGTCCCTTCCAGGCCTCACATGGGCTTGGATCTTCTTGCAGCATCTCTGCATCAGGTAAGTGTGCACTTATGAGCCTAGCGCCTATGGTGCCAGGACTGATGTCCCATATGAGCCTGGCGCCATAGGCACCAGGACTGAACCCAGACAGCCCCTAGCAGGGGTTTCTGGGTTTTCTCAAGGCAACATGATGCCTGCTCCCGGGGCAGATGGACGTGGTCTGGATGTCCGGGGGTACGCATCATGACAATGAGTTTGCTTTTATGGTCATCTGATGGGGTAAGTCTCCAAGTGGATTTGCAACTTCTTTTGAGTTGACGGAGATCTTTCAGTTCGGGGGTGAACCATTTATTGAGGTGGGCTTTGGGTTTACTTGGTCTGAGTTTTAAAGGGGCGACGTTGTCAAGAGTGATTTGGTTAATTTTGTTATACTCTTCTACGAGCATCTTTGGGTCTAGATGTTCATCAAGTTGGTTTAGGATGGGAAGAATGGCAGGAATTACTTCATCCTTATTGATACTTTTTTTTGTTCCTGGTAGGGCATGAAGGAGCCATATTGGCTACAGGAGGGATTGGCAAAGTGGAAAATAGGTCATAGGTTATCAGGTAAATGGTCTGTCCATAGTTGTGGGGAGATGGAGGTAATGGAGGCAGAGCAATAGTCTGCTAGCCAGTCGAGGGTTCTCACTATATTATGGGTGGGTTCCATAATCTTTTGGGTTAGTCCTAATTCAGTGAGGGGATTGGCCACATTGACAGCTTGTTTGTCTGTAGGGTCATTATAGCCTAGATTAAAGTCTCCAAGAATAAGTAGTTGAGTGGAGGTTTTGAGATTGGTAGATTATAGACAGTTAATGTCTTCCTCAAATGTACCCACCGTACTGGGGGGCCTATAAATAAGGTAGATAGTCAGGGTCTGGGAGTTATGAAGTAGAAGTTTGATAGAACACACTTCGCAGGAGTTTAAGTCTGGAATGGAGGTAGTTCTCATGTTTAGGATGATTTTGGCAATGATGGCAGTGCCACCACCTCGCATGTTATTTCTATCTTGACTCAGAATGGTGTAGCTGTCTGGGATTGCTAGAGATAAAAGGGGTCCGGCTGCATCGTGCAACCAGGTGTCTGTAATGGCGAGGAAGTCCAGCTCATTAGACAGTATGAGTTCACAGATGTATGTCGCATGCGCCATTAGGGATCTGGTATTTATTAATCCGCCTTTAAGTGGAAGGGCTGTAATGGTGGTTTTAGTTTGTTTAGTTTTGATTGAAGAGGTTGGCGATGACCTAGATGTGCGATTGGTATTGGTTTGTTGTGTGATGGTTCTTTTGTTGGTGTCAGGGAGGGATCTAGTCAATGGTTCGTGTAGTCTTGTGATTCTGGCGGAGTTTCTGGTGGGTGGATGACATGGTAAGCTTAGTGGTTCGCTAGTAGATCCAGTCGTAGGTCCATTAGTGAGATCGATTTGCTCCATAGTGGTGCAGAGGAAGGTGGCTATATGGGTAGGGTTATGTTGGAGAATCTTGGTGGTGAGGTGGAGGATAGTACCAGAGGTAAGGCAGGTTAGGAGCAGTAGGTAGGTGATAGACAAAGGCAAAGTGTTATGAAGCTTATGGTGTATCAGTATTAGGGAGGTATATACTTGTCCTTGGGCAGCGCTAAGGTGTATGTGCAAAGGGGGGGTACCCTGAGTGCTGATCTACACACAGTAGGCTGGATCACTTTGGTTCAGGGGTGACGCGGTGGGTCACATATAACATAGGTGCATAGGTGCCTATGGGCTAGATGCAACAATCAGATGGCAGAGTACATATGGGCTAGATGCAACAATCAGATGTCAGGGCACATATGGGCTAAATGGCGCAATCAAATGGCAGACACACATGGGCTAAATGCAACAATCAGATGGCAGGGCACATATGGGCTAGATGAAACAATCAAATGGCAGACACATATGGGCTAAATGCAACAATCAAATGGCAGGGCACATGTGGGCTAGATGCAACAATCAAATGGCAGGCACATATGGGCTAAATGCAACAATCAGATCACAGGGCACAAATGGGCTATGCAAATAATGGTAGTAAATCCAGATGGTTTCAGGTGTCTTGGAGTCAGTGGTCGAAGTGAGCGGGAGCAGTCGGGAGTGGTGCTCCTCTACTTTTTTTAATTACCTTTTGCAGCTCCTATACTTTTATTTTAAAAAGAAACCGTTCCGGAGCAGTTTTGTTTTAAAATAAATGTGTAGGAAGAAGTTGAAACTTGCCCTTTCAGTGCACTGCACTGAACGTTCCCTTTAACAGCAGCTGCAAGTGTTTGTTGGTGTGGGAGGGGATGCGATGATAGGGTTTGTGGGGAGTGGGTGCAGGCCAGCAGGGAACATAGTTCCACTACTTCTTTTCATACACTTCGACCACTGCTTGGAGTACATAAAGTATCAGCTTGAGTGCTAAAGTTGCTTAGATGCGGCAGTAGGCTAGTGCACAATGATCACAGTGGCTTACAGTTGGCTCAGATTCAGCTGGTTGATTTCACAGGGAGCAGTGGGCTATAGAAGGCCCGTTCAGCTCAACTAATTCAGTTAAAGCAGTGGGCTGCAACGTTAGTGTAGGGGCCAGATAGTTGAGGGCATGGCGGTCTAGAAGCAGTACAAAGTGATAATAGCATCGTGACTATGTGGGTTAGGAGCGCACAGAGGACTTTGTGTCGGTTTCAGAGAACAGTCCATAGAAAGCATGTACGTCTGCATGTAGGCAATCAATCATGACCAGAGGGAGGGCAACGTATTTGTGATGCATGGCAAACAGTTACTTACAGAAAGATCCTTTCGGTTGTAGAGCTGGATGCTGATGTCGCAAGATGGGCTGAGTTCTTAGTTTTTTAGCTTCGATGCCGCAGTGGGACAGTGTGTCGCAAAGGCTGGAAGCAGTTAGGTGACTGGAGGTTGCGGAATGCGCATCCATGCGCAAACAGGGGCAAACAGGATCAAATGGCCTTAAGAAGCCTTCAGATGGCTGCCGGCTCTTCCGCCTGCCGGCAGATGTCTGTGTTTAAATAACAACACAAACACACGTTGCCTAGAGTCTGAGCCTCGGTCTCATCCCAGATTGCGCCCGACATTTTGTAAATGCTGGATGTCAGCGGGTGCGGATTCAAAGTGGTATCAGGGCCCATGGAGGTCTGGGGAGCGAACGAGGTGCCCAAGAAGGGCAGGATGCGGCCACAGCTGGTGTCTGCAGGCGCAGGGGAGCAGGTTGCCGCTCGGATGCGGCGTGCACCACACAACTTCTTGGTGTAAGGGGCCTCGTCTGTGATGTGTGGGGGCTCCTGCACTCTCCACAATGAGGGGCAAACAGGATCAAATGGCCTTAAAAGGCCTTCGACCAAGGTTTTCGTGGAGAAGATTGAGCAGGATGCCATGTTTGACCATGTCAAAAGCAGAGGATAGATCAAGGAGAATGAAAGGGAGAATAGACTCAAGATTGGGGAGCAAGTCTTTGCGGGTGTTCAGGAGAGCAGTTTACGTGCTTCTGTCAGCTCTGAAGCCAGATGGTGGTCATGGAGGCAAACAACAGATTCAGTATGTAGATTAAGCTGGGAGATGGCCAACATTTCTTAGAGTTTGCCTAGGAAAGGAGTGATGGAGATCGGTCAACAGTTAGCCGGAGAGGAAGGATCGGCTGAGGTCTTCTTTAGAAGGGGGTGCACAGGAGAGTGATTAAGGGGGAGGGGAAAGTTCCAATGGCAAATTAGTGATTGCAGAAGTCGGCCAAGGCTGGAGCAAGACTGTTGATGTGGTCCGTGATAGTTCTGGATTAGCAGGGGAGAACCCGATTTGATGAGACTTTCACAGATCAGAGTTGTCTAGCAACATTGTCAGGGGTTAACAGAGGAAAGGAGGAGAAAGGAGGCAGAGAGATGAGCCAGGAGTGGTAGAGGAGGAGGAAGAGGAGGTGGAGGAAGAGAGGGTGGATAGGATGTCCTAAATTGTAGTAGTTAAATGAGAGGCCAAGGCCATGCAGATGGCCTGGGAGGGAACAGGAGAGGTAGAGACTGCAGCAGGATTGGCCAGCTCCTTGCAGATTTTGAAAAGTTTGTCTGAGTTGTTAGATGCCGCAGAGATGGTGGCTTGGATGTAGCCTCTCTTCTTAGATAGGACAGAGAGTCTGTACTGTCTTTAGAGCAGGGGGTGTGCCCGAGGCCCTCCACTTCCTCTCTGCTGCACTCGACTTGCATTTAAGGGTAGCGAGGTGTTACGCTCACCTTTACTCTGCAGGAGCACCCAGAGCATCTCCTCTGCGGAATGATAGCCTGGACCCTCTGGACCCTGGATTCACTGGAGCTGCACCTAAGATTGAGTATATGGGACAAGGTCAAAATACAGGTGTGTGTGAGACTGTGTCTGCTCCCACCCTAATGCCACCCTTAGTGTCCCAGGTTAGACTGCTGGTTAACTCACCAGATATATGTGGAAGGATGGCTCTCTGTCCTGCTCTTAACTCAGGCAGGGGCGCGAGTCTGTTTAGCTTTGGAACCAGTTACGTCACTGGTTCGTATCGCCCAAGACCAGTCCTGCTGCAGCATGGATGAATGTTCATTCAGGTCATTCTTTGGGCCTCTTTACGAGTAGCGCGGTAAAAACGGGGTCATTATAGCAGGTAATTACGAGTGCGCGAGCACGCACGAACCCCCATGCCGGTAATGTCCATACCGGCATGTCGCTAAAGGCCCTCCAACCCCCCGATAGCGCCATCAGGGGACCCGCCGATACCGCCTCCGCCTAGGAGGAACCCCTTAACACCGACCCGGTAATAACAACATGCTAATACCGGGCTCGTAATACCAGACCCGGAAGTAACGTCATCGCGTCTGAAAGGGAAATGGGCCTGCGGCCATCTTTAAAAACACAATCCATTGCAATCATCCCAAACCACCAGTTGTTTCCAGGAGAGACCAGTGGCAATCCTTACACCATGTCGAAGGCAACCCGGAAAAGTACCCCCCGCCTGCGCAAAAAGCTCTTTTCTGATGCAGAACTGAACATGCTGGCAGACACACTTGCCGCACATGCTAATGTGATGAATGAGCACAACCTGAAGCGTGAGGTGCAGCAGCGCAAGAAGGAGATCTGGCAGGAGGTAGCCCGCAAGGTCTCTGCTGTTGGAACCACCCCACGGACAGTGAAGGATTGCAAGAAGAGGTGGGATGACCTCCGCCTCATGGTTCGTAATATCCTGTCAAGCAACAGGAGGGAAGCCATGGCTACAGGCGCGGGTCCCCACTCTCCTGCCAAACTGACCACCTGGGAGGAGACAGCAAGCATGTTCATCAATATGGAGTCCATCGAGGGATTTGGGGAGATGGAGACGGGTGCAGGTGAGTGACCCTGCAGATCCCTGTAGGGGAAACCATGACGTCGCACAAGTGATGTGGAAGAGAGTCTAGGCAAGGCAATGCATGTCCCAACACACACATCAACATATTCTTGTCCAGATGGAGGGCCAAACCCTGCCACACTGAAATGCATGCTGAGTGCCAATCCCATTACCAACACACAGCCAACACACACGGACTGTGCCCATGTAATACATCACACAAACCCTAATGCAACAGCATGCCACCTGCCATGCAGCAAATGCCAAAATTCCCCCTTCATACTACCCTGTGTGACACACCTGTAAGATATGAATGAATGATAAATACTCCACAGCACTCTATAATGCATCTAGCATTTAACACCATCAATGATGCCCTGCATTTCTTCTACCTCCCCCAGGCACCGATGGAGAAGATGGCAGTCAGGATCCCACCACAAGGGCCTCCATGTCCCGGCCAATGACAACGGCCAGTGACAACACCACCTCCGGGGCAGCCTTGCAGCCGACTCCAGCACCCAGTGCGCCTGACACCATGGACACTGAGCTGCCTACACCCACACCATTGAAAGGCGAGGCCATAGAACCACTCACCAACACCGATGAAGCAGTGGGGAGCATGTGGACCAGGAAGGACTGACGCATGTGGCATGTCCACATTCCCCAAGCCCCCTGCCCACCCCCCCTACCTACATTCAGCCCTCACCCACCTGCAGCAGTGCGTATCCGTGCCTGCATGATTCAGACCTGAGCAGCATCCACAAGGACAGCACTGCCATTGCAGCCCCCATCACAGCACCCTCGACCACTGTTGCTTCCACCATCAGTCTTGAGGCATGTCTGGCGAGGGTGGAGACCAGACAGGAGTCGATGTTGGACCTGCTCTGGCAATATATTTCGGATGGGGAGGACACCAGGCGTGGGATAGCCGAGGCCATAGCGGGTACCACACCCACCATAGCTGCCAACACAGCCGCCATAGCTGCCAACACAGCTGCCGTCAAAACCTCGGCATTGTTGATGAGAGACTGTCTGGGGGCCATCACGCAGGTCCTCACATCCATCCTGCTGCACATGCAGCAGCCACAACCTGCACCAGGCATGCAAATGACCAAAGCTTCCTCCCCATCCACCACACCCGCTTCCTCTGCCCCCACTTCCTCTGGACCCTCCAGCCCTGTGCGTAAAACACAGCGGAGTGTGAGGCACACTGAAATGCCGCCCCGGACAGCAAGACGTCCCGCAAATAGTGTGGGAGAACTATGGGAGTGGGTAAAATTGTATTGCCAGTGATTGGGAGTATCAAGGGTAGTACAATGGGGTGTTTTGGGAGTTCACTGGGGGGTTTTGGGAGTTCACTGGGGGGTTTTGGGAGTTAACTGGGGGGTTTTGGGAGTTCACTGGGGGGTTTGGGCTGGGGGGGTTGCACTTTCTTCAGTTGATATAAATACACCCGCTGTGTTAAAAAAATCCAATGGCTGGATATTCATCTTTTCGTGTGTATCAATTTAATGTATGACGGTGTACAGTGGCCAACTCCCCACATTCCCTGTGTGCATGTCCATATGGACACAGTGTACAATGTGTCACTGACACATATCTATCAAGGTCCCTGTGTTTCAGAAGTATTTGTGAATCAGTGATTGGTATACTGCACGGCCATCCTGTGCATCACATACTGGCAGGGGTGCTGCTTCTCCTCCATCTTCATCCTCATCATCCTCACCTGGTGCATGCATGTCAATGTCAGGTGGCAGTGGTACATTTCTCCGGATGCACATGCTGTGCAGCATGACGCAGGCCATGGTTATCTTTGCCACCTTCTCAGGGCCATAAAGGAGTGCTCCACCAGACCTGCTTAGGCAGCGGAACCGTGCCTTCAACAGGCTAAAGGTCTGCTCAATCACGACACGGGTACGGGTATGAACCCGATTGTACTCCTATTCATGGCTGTTCCGCGGGTCCCGCACAGGGGTAAGTAGCCACGGCTTCAAGGGATATCCTCTATCACCTGCAAGAGAGTACAGATAGGCCTATGTGAGTCACTCTGAGCTGCCACCTTCAGGATACACAGCCATGGGCACAGCTATTTGCTGTGGACCTGCACATGTCCCTGTACGTATGCACCAATATTGTGTGGATGCATTCGATACTGCAATATGGTGAGGTAGTCTGGATGGCGTTGAATAGATGATGCAGGGTGAAATTATGCATGCTGAGGTGTATGTACTATGGTTGACAATGTTCCACCTCCCATTTTTGCTGTGTATACTACACTGTGCATGGTCACACTAGCCACATTGGCACAGTTGCGATCCTGTTTAGTCATGCATTGCTTGACATACACATGGTGGCCACGTTGTGCATCTTACATGTGGTCATTGATGTACGTTAATGGTCAGATGTGTGCCAATGATGTGTCATGTTGGGGTTGGGGGGTTCAGGTCAGGAGTAATTAGCTCTGCGTGCATTCTCCACTCACCATCCATTCCCACCCAGGTGGAGTATGCACCCCCCATTCCCACCTAGGTGGAGTAAGCACCCCCCATTCCCACCCAGGTGGAGTATGCATCCCCCCATTCCCACCCAGGTAGAGTATGCATCCCCCCATTCCCACCCAGGTGGAGGATGCATCCCCCCATTCCCACCCAGGTGGAGTATGCACCCCCCCATTCCCACCCAGGTGGAGTATGCATCTCCCCCATTCCCACCCAGGTGGAGTATTCACCCCCCCATTCCCACCCAGGTGGAGTATGCATCCCAACACATCACTACCCCGATGCACTGCCATGGGCCAGTCAGTCAACTCACCAAGCAGACAGGCATGTGGTCCAGCATGTCGCTCCAAGTGACAGGGTAGCGTGCACCATAGCATCATGTGTTGATCTGGGAAATCGGGCGCAGCAATGTGTGATGATCTTGCTGGAGTCACATACCATCTACATGGGTGCAGTCCAGGGCACCAACACAATTGGGCATGCCTGCCAGTGCATGAAAGCCTACTTTGGTGTCGGCTATCGGTGTCGGCTATCTCCTGGGCAGTCTGTGGTGGGGATATGTGGGTGCTAGCGTGCTTCAGGAGGGCTTCCAGCACGTGGGTCAGCATGCGTGAAAATAGTGGTTGTGAAATTCCATGCAGCTGGCCCACTGTGTGCTGGTAGGTGCCTGTGGCCAGGAAGTGGAGCACAGACACCACCTTTAGTAGCGGGGGGGTGGCAGTGCGTATTTCTATGAGGCTGGAAATGTCATTGCCTATCATGTCCACTATGGTGGTGATGGTGTCCCTGTCCAACCGGTACAGGGTGTGGATCTGGTCAGGGGTTAGATTGAATGGGCTGGGTCTGATGCGAGGGATTGGTGGCTGCCTATGAGGTACTACTGGCTGCACTGGTGGTAATTTGTTGGCCTGTCTCACCTGCCTTCTCCTCCTGTGTCTCCTCTGCGCTGCCTGTTGTTGCTGCTGTAGTTGTTGTTGTAGTTGCTGTTGTTGCTGTTGTTGCTGTAGTTGTAGCAGTATAGACATGTCCTCCAGCACCATGATTGCAACAGCTAGTGGTATCATTTTGGTGTAGGAAGGGGTGTGGTGTATGGGTGTACTCCTTTTATACGGGCCAGACTCCATTGAGTCCACCTGTGGTGATTGTGTGCACCTGTGGCAGTTGGCTTGATTGCTGATTGCTGTTTACGGGTGGTCCGCGATGCCTGTATGGCCACCATCGTGCAGGCCCTGATTACCACCTTCGGGATGCCGGTATTTGTATGCCCGCGTGGGTTGTGATGTCCTCCTATTACCGGCATGCCGGTATTTACTCCCCAAAGGTGCTTGTGTACGCGCCCATGCCAGTATGAGGGGGCACGGTGCGGGAGGTGCCGGTATTGGCGGGTTGTAGGGTCGTAATACCCCGGACCCATTAACAATGCCGCTATTACCATTCCGCCTTCCTTTTTTCATTACCTCCATTCTCGTAATGAAGCCCTTTATGTTGTGAGGAATCTCCTCGGGAAAATGTTCATACCTTCTGTTTGTCTTCTATGTCCGACTTACTTCAATATTCTGTTAAATGTTATGGGCTTATTGTTCTCCTAATGCTCTTTTGTTCTTTCGATTGCAGGCCTGCCGGTGGCGGGATGATGGAATAAATGAATGCAGGCTGCAGCGAAACAGGTAACACCCCTGTAACGTGCTTTGCTTTCTGTGTGCCTGTGGTGTTAATAATGAACTGTTCTTTGCCTTACAGGTGTTTTCTGACCCATGCTGATGATGCCGATCGGATCCACCGCTGTAATCACTGCCAGGTAATGTTCGTAAGATCGCACGGCGGTCTTTAGTTATGCACAATGCTGTTCTGTTAAACTGTGCTTACTGTTTCCTTTCTTTTGCAGGTGTCTGCCGAAGTGCCCTAGCTGGAGTGGAGCGAATCCTGAAGCCATGCCGGGTCGATGAAGCTGTGATAACTGGAGCTGGATGCTGGTCGTCTGAAAATGAGTCCCGTGAGTATTCCTGCAGCTGTGGTTCATCTGAGTCTGGAGCAGAACAGGTGAGGGTAGCACGAGGTCCTTGGGTAAGTATCATCAGGAGCTGTGCCGGTGAGCATCACTCTGCATCAAGCAGAGTAACGCGAAGCTGGGATCGCATGCGTGGGTGTGGCTTATAAAGCAGCCACACCCAAAATGCAGGACTACAGCCCTGTGTTCTGTTTTGGGCGATTCCTCCTCCATGTTTGAGGGAACAGGAAGTGCTACAGTCTATTCACTCATAGTGTGATGCACATGATGCCAGATATGCCAAGCCTGGGCGCAACCCACCTTTCTCTGGCCTCTGACCCAGCGGTTTTTCTGGAGGGTATGTGTCCCTCGAGGATAACCCGAGCTGTATGTATGAGTGGATGCTGTGGAATGGAGGCTGGTGTCAAGTGGACAGCCCAGAGTCGTGACACGAGGTCTGAATTGTACAAAGAGTTGCACTTGGATTTGGGCTTCAAGCGGATCTGCATGACAGGGGCAAGGACATCCAGAGTGTTAGAGATAGAGAAATGAAGGTTAGAGAGGGCTGTTTCAGGGTGTGAGTCAGCCAACGGTACTGCAGGCGGAGTGAAAGTAGCAGCAAAAACCTGAACTTACACATGCTTCATGGGTCGGATGACCAAGAAGGTAGGTGGCAGTGCTGGAGTCAGCTTGATGTGCTGGGAAGAGAGAGAGAGGTGGGAAGAAAGGAGAAAGTGATCACTCAAGAGAGAGGAGTTGTGAGAGGATTAGAGAAGGGGAGGTCTGAGGAGATCAGAACATCTAGGGTGTGCCGTACAGAGTGAGTTGTGTCAGAAGGAAGAATAGAGAGAGAGAGAGAGAGAGAGAGAGAGAGAGAGAGAGAGAATTGCAGAGGTTACGAAAAGAGTCCTGAAGAAGGGCTGGTAGCATCCAGGTGGATGTTGAAGTCTCTGAGGAGAGGTTGGAAGGTAGAGGTAAGGAGCAAGGGGCAGAGGTCAGCCCACACAAAGAGGAGAAGGGGGCAACCGAGCCAGGTGGCCTGTATATAGTTCCTACAGTGAGGGAGAGGCCAGGAGAGATGGAGAACATGCAGACCAGTCATTCAAAGGCGGAGGAGTGCTGTATAGGAATGATAGAAACAGGGATCCACTCTGGGAAAATCAAGGATACCCCGCCCACCACCCCCCCCACCGGGACGGTTGGTTCTGGGTTCTGGGATCTTGTAGCCATCAGGAACAAGAGTGTTGAAACTTGTGACAGAGCTGGCCATGAACCAACTCACTGTACATCCAAATCAAGCTCTTCCAGGAGATGGCAGATGTCAGAGGAGTGTTT
This sequence comes from Ambystoma mexicanum, assembly GCF_040938575.1. Lineage (NCBI taxonomy): Eukaryota > Metazoa > Chordata > Amphibia > Caudata > Ambystomatidae > Ambystoma > Ambystoma mexicanum. Next base: position 1,550,989,703 of record NC_090929.1, read on the forward strand.
GACAGCTGAATGAGAGTTGAGAGTAGTGATGTGGAGCAGGTTTCCACATTTGAAGGACTTCCAGGAAGTGGTACAGGCCAGAGGTACACCCTGCAGAATTGTTGGAGGTGCCAGATGATGGGCAGAGTAGGAAGGAACAGAAGGCAGGGTTGTCAGAGAGGGAGAAGAGAGTGCCAGATGGGTGGCAGAGGAGGGAGGCAAAACGGTAGCATGTGAAGCATCATGGGGCACCAAAGAGGTGGCAGAGGAAAGAGGCAGCAGAGGAGACATAGAGGGGCAAGAAGGGATAGCAGAAGAGGAAATGAAGTTGATAAGGCATGGGAATCATCCATCAAAGAGGAAGAGATTGGCCTGAGTGCTCTGGACTAAGATGGTGCCATTTAATTAGACATTAATGATGGTCTTAGAGGAGTGGAAGGGGAGCAGGAGGGCCTCCCAACTGGTGCCACCATTAATATGAGAAGAGGAAAAAGGAGAGAGAAGTGAGGCCGTATGGGGGTCCATAGGCCTCGAGAGGGAACAACAAAAAGTATGTTGGTAAGGGTCTGTCTGGAGGAAGCACAGGTATAGGTATCAGCGATAGAGAGGCCTGGGTTGGAGACCAGGGTGTCCCTTATGAACTTCTTCCTTCCAGACTTAGAGAGAGGGATAGGCTAGTCAATTGAAATACAGTTAGAAAAGATAGGTGCGACAGAGAGCCCCCTAGGGGTTGTGGGGAGAAAGAGAGGGGGTGGAATAGGGGAGCCCAGGCAGGGCAGGGGTTAGGTGAGTTCACACAGGGGTGGAGGGAGACAGGAGTTAGGCACCGGGGGTGACACAAAAGGGAGGGGGGCACAACAAAGAACAAGAACAACAGACCTACAAATCAGATGCAGTACAAAGCCATCAGAATGCAAAGAGCACAACTGGGAACCTAGAAGTAGAGAATGCAGATGTAGAATATTTTTATCCACACTAATGCGCCACACTGCACCCCTTTGCCAATGGGGAAAGAAAACTGCCAAAAATGGAGGCGATAACCCCTGTGTGCACTAAATCTGCAACATTGCGCATGGTTCACAAACAAAAGAGCTGCACACCCTGTCACACACACAGGCAAAGTTGGTGTAAAAACAGGAATCACTGTTGTCACCTGTCATCTGTCACCTGTCATCTGTCATCGGTCACCTGTCACCTGAAACAATGCCACAGAAGAGCATAATCCAAAAATGCCCTCAAAAATGCAGTCATTTTCCCAGAGAATTATGGAAGGGAAAGTGTGCTGAACTCATGGATTCTCCAGGCAGTCAGAGGAATCAAGGCCTCCCTGCCTGACAGCTGCTTAAAGAAAGTAGCTGTCAAACCCAGTTTAAAAGTGTTTCTGTTTCCTGATTAAAATTGCAAAATCCACTATTTAAAGCATGTTTGTGAAGGGCCAATTCTTTTAAAATGTCAAAATTCTTTCTAAACTGTGGTTATATTTTATATGTGAAATGAAAAGACTTTAACTTAAAGGAATCCAGTCTGGAGCTAATCCACTGTTTAATTCTAATCTGACATCCTGGCCTGGGAAAGTCAACATCTCAGTTTGACAATTCATTGAAACCAGGAAGCCTAATGGTTCCTGCATATTGACAACAAGGAGAACAATGAGGCCGCATTAGACATTTGTCTGGGGATGAAACGAAGAACATAGGACAGGGTGAGCATTGACCTCTGCTGGGAGGGGCAGGAACTTCCCCCTCCAGGAAGGGAAAACACCCCCTGATCAAAAGAGTGGACAGCTGCTACCTGGGAAGGGGAGGTTACGTTGATGTTAAATCCTTATGTCGGATTAAAGTTTAGAGCTCTTTAACTGAGAAACCTAAATAGGAACACATCTGAAATTTGGTAGATATAAAACTAATTTCAGGCTTATGATTTGAAGACATAGAGGAAACTTGTACCATTTAAGGGACCAACTTTATGAAAAAATGTGCATTCTAGCAGAACGATCAATGTTGCAAACCTAAAATTGTATGTACATGATCCACTGATCAGCGCCCATAGAGGTACCGAATAAGAAATTATTGATCCAAACCGTTATAGTCAAAATTGATAAAAATCTCTAGCATGACCAAGCAGGCTCGCACAAAGATGGGGAGTGAATGTGAATGTAGACAATCGAATATAAAATATATGTGTCCAATTTTATTAAGACCAAGCGGATATATATGAGATATATATAACATTTTAAATAAGCTTGCTGAGATGCACTATTGGTTTCATTAGTGATTGCATCAGGAATCGTAACCCCTAAGTAGGGGGCATGGAAAACGACATCCTCAAAATAACTGAGAAATATGCCAGCTTTAGAATACATCTCACGGCGGCAGTATCTTTAGTAATTGCGAAATCAGACGGCACCAATTCAAGTCCACACAATATAAAATAATTCACTCATTATTTTGGTGTTTGCATCAACAACTGAGTGAACCAGCATTCCAATTTGCACTCTCGCTCATGCATACCACTTCAAGATGGCGGCCCTGAGATGCATTCAAAATACGGTACATTCAACGTCTCCCGATCACAAACTCTGACTACGCTCTAGACCACGCTGCATTACGGTGCGCCATCACGCTTACACATGATCACCTGACCACATAAATATGGCAGGGAATAACTCGCGGCTCCTTCGAACTGTTTGACGACGATGGTGCACGCGAGCGGAGATCTGAAAGACGCCCACGCATAAATATTAAAAACGAGATCAACTATCAGGTAAACAAATGCCGCTGCACCATAGCCGCTTGTATTACAAATATAGAATCGATTCAGCGACTATTGAGTAACCAAACACAGGCGGCTAGATAAACATGCAAAAATATGGTAACTTGTTTTCCATTGGGGACTAATATAATTACAAACTCGCCCGTTCACTTTGTTCCTCAGGCAGACATTCACAAAGTTGAAGTTGATGCACACGGGCCCTCAGAATCTCCTTTAGAAATAGAAAACAGCATCAAAAAGCCGTGAAGAAGCCTAAGCAAGGAGGTATGCTAATTAATGCATCTCTGCAAGAGAAACTTCTTTTAAAAAAAAAATAAAACAAAATGTTTTTCACAAACATATCAGACAACCTTGTGTCTGTTTTCCTTCCATCTGTCTATGTCACAATCGGTTTAGAGCCTCAAAATAAAATGCAAAAACGCATCTGTCTTCCGAATTGTTGAGAAACAGATTTGAAGCCACCAAGTGGATAAATTGTCCAAATTTACAAATTCATGATGCAGGAAATTACTGCCTGAAAAAACTATCAAATACTTTACTCCAACCATCTCAAGATCAAAAGGTCAGTGAAACTGCTCATACAGGGCATGCAAATTTCCCGACCAGATATACATTTAGCCAAATATAATGTTTTTTTAAAATCACTTTGTTTTTTAAACTTTGCACAATCGGGGACAATTAACCAAAAAAGGACTTCAATTTCTTTTCCTTTCTTTTTTTAGAGTCTCCTTTTCAATTTCAATCAAACGGAGACGGGAGCATTGAACATACTGTCAATTTTTTAGAACAACCCACTGTCCTGAAGAGGGCTTTAAACAATAACAGCGGAACACCAGGGAATGTGTTCAAGGTATTCTGTTTAGCCGAAACATATGTAGACATCCCCAAGACACTTTAAACAACGTTGTCTTTTCTACAAAAAACATCTGTGTAACTTGTGTTTGAACACTGATAGTTTGCTCCTTTGTTAAAACAGACAACAACAACATTTTATGTTTATGCATAATCGTGTCTGTCATTGACTAATATCAGCCATAATTCGCATCATTGTGCCACCACTCCGGATTTGTTTTGCCTAAATTGTTTTTTCTAAATTGTCTTTTTCAAATGTACTTTGTTTTTAATATATTTGTAAGATGGTAATGTCTTGTGGAAAGCACATACCACACTATATGTATTGAATTTAATTATTGATTAAAATGTGGTTTTAAACATCTGTATTTCTCTGGTATGACAAAGTTGTCTGTCAATATATATGTTTAGTGGGGAAATGAAATAGATTATTCACCTCAATTGATTTAGTTTCTATCTGACTAGCTTATAAGGTGGACTAAAAGAGAGGTAATTGAGCATTGTTCTTGTTGTCTACATTGTATGAATAGTCCCCTTTTTGCTCAATCCCCCTTAAACAAAAAACCCCGGACTTACCCATTTCTCTCCCCCAATTTTATTAGGGTACATAATGTTAGAAATGTAAGTGTGCAACAGTTATGTTTTGGTAAAAATCAATGTGAGAGTTCCTAAATTATGTCATAAAGATAACAGCTCTGTTCAGACCGCCAACCAGGACAAAGCATATGCCTGTAGCCACTCACAGCCATGGGGGTGTGTTTTTGAAATTCTGCCCACACCATAAACTGGGGGATGGCATTTGACAGTATAAATATAGGAACTTCACTACACATAACACACACTGCTTCCAGAACACACTGCTTCCAGAACCCACCCAGATGTCCGCGCAGAACCTTATTCCAAAACTCTTCATCTTGTAGCTGACTGCAGAATTCTCTGAAGATCCAGATTACTTTGCATAATACAGACTTAGCATTGCTGAACTATTGTTAGCTTGACCCAATTGTAAACATACAGAACTTAAAAGAATAATTCTGATTCAGCTTGGCTTGCTACCATTAAGGCTTGCCCGCTGAAACTTGCATCCTGTAATCTGCCGTATCCAGTGACCAGAAGGGCCCTTCCAAATTCAGTCTGAGGTGCAGTCCAAAATTGACCTGAACTGCGCCGCTGATCCGATCCGATCCCTCCAGAGGTGCCTTGCTGCCGGTAGACATAAGGACTGTAAGTATTAACAGGAAGAACTGTGATCCATAGTATATCTGCATTATTTCATCCCAATCTCAACCCATCCCATCTTTAAATTCAGAAACTAGTATTGTTAGAATACTTCTTGTGCTGATTTTCTGTTACAAAACCATAACTCCTTAGTGATTTTGAATAACTAAAATAAATCCCAGAAATCGAGTATTTACCACGAACTGGTTGCACTGGCCACATAGATGTAAAGTTTCATGTGTGGCATCCTCTTTTTCATAGTCATTAATATAGTGTAATAAAAACCTATCTGTCATTTTCAAAATCAAATCCCTGTTTTCAGTTTTGCGCCTATTTTGCAAAAACGCCTCTTACTAGAACCTCTATAACTTCTTCAATATTAATGATAGAAATGACATTTCAACTCTCACTGATACCTAAGACACTTAGCTACATACACAACTAAAAACATTGAGTAACAGTGTATTTGACCTGTTTTTCTCCAATATCGCATAGTAAAAGTTTGCCGCAAATTTGCAATTTTAGCCAAAGTTACATGTGTCATTTGCCCATTTCAAAGTGCTTCTTCCATCCCATCCTGATCTGAAGTGTGTATGGTTGTTGATATTATAGCTCATGTGTGTTAGGACTTGTTTAGAGTTGCTTTCCTTGGAATTTTTCTCGATTTAAGCATTTTTTACCCTTTTGCAGTATTTTACAAAGCATTTTAATCTGTCAGTTTAAAGTGACATTTTACAAAACGGGGGGAAAATGTTTGGGGTGGGAAGATTGCCTATAAACTTTAGACCTTGTCTTTCATTCATGAATACCTGCTGATTACTCACATTGGTGTAGGATTGCTCAATTGTATTTAAACAAAACTTTGCAGAGGGAATATTAACCGAAACACTATCTGTGCACAAAACAAAACTGTTATTTTCCCTGTGTTTTCTATGCTGCATCATTATAAGTGAATTCAATTGCTTGACTTATATTCTGAATTGTATTGTCACCGTTAGGTGATTGCTGCCCCATATATATAATATATATATATATATTAAACTTATGTGTGATTTGAATATTAAATAAATAAATAAATCTTTACCTTTACAAACTAGCCTGATTCCTGGTTCAGTGTGACCTGGGGGGTATTTTGAGACGGGTGTGATATGAGTGGTATATCATTCAGAATGTTGAACTTATAGACAAAAATAAATAAGGGGTTCATCGCACGCTACATGCTAGGCGAGACCTGGGTGAGTGCCTGATTGAAATCCCTTACATAGTACAGAACCAGAAAAAGCACAAATCACAACAGGTAACCTGGAAGTAAAGAAAGCATATGTGGTACAGGACCAAAAGAAAAATGCATAGGTCAGCAGGGAACCAAGAAGTGAAGAATGCAGGCAATTTCAATGTGATGCCACAAACCGTGGATAGCAACACAATATCAAGAACCGTAGAGAGCAAACACCAAGTCAATACAATCAGCAATACAGTTAATAAGGCACAGAAAACAACAGGAACCTAGATGAAGAATGCAGACAATGCAAAGTAATTCCAGAAAAACAGTGGAGCATGAATAGTGTCAGAATAGTACACAATACATTGAAGATTTACAAAAATGAGGAATATGATGCAAAGACAAATGAGTGGAGCAAAGGCTCCAGAAGGGACATTATATCTTTCTTTTCTGGATAAGTTAGGTAGCACCACATCCTTAATAGGCCCGATGGACCAAGCAAAGAATTTTAAATTTGATTCAGCTGTCAATCAGAAGCCAATGCAACTTCCTGAGCACAGCAGAGGTCTGGGCAAATTTAGGAAGCCCCACAGCCAAATGAGCTGCTGAATTTTGAACCATCTGCAAATGATGAAGATAGCTTTGTGTCTATGCAAAATAAGTGGCATTACATTAGTCAAGAATCTCCATCACTGTCAAGCTATACCCTTTTTTTGCCCAAAATACAAAGTAAATGCCAATAACATAAAAACGTATACAGTAGTGAGTGACTAGCCTGCTCAGATCGAACAGCATGTGGCGAAAGACAAGCTCCCTGGAAACCCTTTCTCCCAGCTCTCCTTATATCAACAGAACCGAGTGGCAAAGGATCCCAGGAAACCCTCTGGGGAATAAAACCATGGCGTGATAATTGTTGGACACGTCACAGGCTCTCATGGAACTGCAGACTGGTTGTTCAGTTCTATATTCAGATGGTCTGGAGGCAATGTACGAGTGGGGAAAGACAGAAGGTCAGGATGCTGGGAGACATTGTGCTGAAAAGACAAGAGAAAAAGAGGAAGTTAACCTGCTCTAAGAGTAAGTACATATCTCGATAGGAGCGCAGAGCCACATTCTGGTTTGAAGATTGCCTACCAGGTGCCTAAAGACTAGACTGTTAACTGGAACACTGGCAGCCATCTTGGAAGAAGCTGGAACACAGGACTGACCCTTCTCCACCTATTCCAGACAGAATTAGCTCATATCCGGGTCATGACAGTATGCCCCCTTCTAAGGGTAGACCACCCTGGTATCCCGGGATGACACAGATGAAAGCACTGCACCAACCGGGAGCAGGCACAGCAGAGACCGGCTCCCAAGTGCGATCTGCAGGAGAGTAGCCTTTCCAGTCTACCAAATACTGGAGACAACCAAGGTAATAATGGGAATCAAATATCCCTTCAACCTGTGGCCTGTGGCCTATGCCACTAGAGGAGGGTGAAGGACCATTCAGCAAAGAAATATGTTATACACAGCTGGCATCAATTGAGATACATGAAAAACAGGGTGAATCCTGGACCACGAAGAAGGAAGTCAAAGTAAGTATGCCACAGATCCTGTTTGCCAAAATATCAAAGGGACCAAAATACCTGGGCGAGAGCATTGAGGGTACCAGATGATGGGGAAGAAAGCGGGATGCCAACCACACCTTGTCACCAGGAGAAATGGTTGGTGCTGGGGAGCAGTGGAAATCCACAAAATGCTTTACCCGATCTTGTGCCTCCTGGAGCATGGTACAGTCCACCATGTGTCCCCTCTGAATATCCAAATCCGAAGCGTCGATGTCTGGGAATCAGATGGCAGTAGGGGAGATTGTTGGGAAACATGAGTTTTGAAACCCATAGGTGCACAGGAAGGGACTTGAACCCAAGTCAGCATGTGTTGCGGTGTTATATACAAATTCTGCCATAGGTAACAGATCCACCCATTTGTCCTGGGCCACAGAGAAGAAGCAACAGAGACAGCCCTCAAGGGTCTGGTTAAGCCTCTCTGGCTGACCGTTGGTCTGGGGGTGGAAACCAGATACCAAGGCTCTCTTGATATTAAGAGTAGAGCAGATCTGTTGCCAGTAGCGAGAAGTATACTGTGGTCCTCTTTCCGACAGAATGGTGTCGGGTACACCATGTCAAGAAAACACAGTCTCAATGAACAGTCTCGCCATACAGGCTTCGTAAGGGACTCCAGGTAGGGCCAGGAAATTAGCCATCTTTGTGAAAAAGTCATTTGTGACCATGACTGCAGTAAACCCTTGAGAGAGTGGCAAATGAATGATACAATCGGTTGATATGATTTGCCAAGACCTGGTAGGTATCCGCATCTTCACCAAGTGACCTAAGGGGGATCTTTGGGGTATCTTAGTCTGTAAACAGGTAATGCAGGAAGATACATAGTCTTGTACGTCGGTTGTGACAGAAAGCCACCAGAAGTGTCTCGCTAGAAGGTCCAACATGTTAGTCACTCCTCGATGATGAGCCATTTTCGAATCATAACACATTCTATGTACTTCTTGTTGGAGGGCAGTAGTAGGTATAAGCAGTCTCTGTGTCTGTGGAAATATTCAATAAGAGGACATATTTGGCTGCAAGGACCTGACATAATGCTTCTTCTGTCTGAGTCTCCCAATGGATTCACAGACTAAAGTCTAAGGTCACTTGAACGAAGACTGCCTTTGGAAATATCTGTACCGAATGGAACCGTGGTGTATCACGGGTGTTCTTCTGCGATAAGGCATCCTCCTTGAGATGTACTCTTCCTGGGCTAACAGTAAAACATATGTTACAGGGCGAAAAAAAGTGTGCCTATCTCACTTGGCAACTATTTCTAATTTTGGCATAATGAATAAAAGCTCTTTAGATTCTGATTGTCAGTTCTGACCTCCAAGGGAAAGCTGGTGCCTAGAAGAAGATGTCTCGGTTCCTCGAAGGCCCTCTTGGTCGCTATTATCTCCTTTTCCTAGTAATCCTTCTCCTTTTCCAGAACTGAATAATTGAGCTCCACAAGGTGACAATGTCTTGAACAGATATGCCACAAGACATTCCTGTCCCCGGTCAGTTAGTTGCAAAAGTACTGCCCCTAATGCATAATGAGAGGCATTGGTTTCTACTATAAATCCCTTTCTTTGGTCCGGGGTCAGTAGAATTGGGGCTGAAGAAAATAGAGACATTAGTTCTACAAAAGACAGTTGTGCCCCATCAGTCCACTTGAAGACTGCACCCTTTTTCAGTAGCTTGGTCAATGGAAGGATGATCTGGGAGAAACAAAAGATACATTTTCTATTGAAATTTTCAAAGCCCAAAAAATGTTGCAATTTGTGTACCGTTGAATGAGGGTGCCAATCCAGGGCACCCAATACCTTGGTTGGATCCATTGAACTGTCCTCAGCCGACAGGACATACCGCAGGTAAGTGACTCTTCTGGTTGAATTTTAATTTTTTGAATTTACAATACAGGTTATTCTACCTGAGACAAATAAATACTGCCTGGACGAGACGAACATGCTCGGCAGAAGTGTGAGCGAAGTCAAGGATATCGTTCAAGTATATGAATACAGCATTTAACAGGAGATTGGCAAAAACGTGGTTCATAAAGTGTTGAAAGATGGCAGGGGGCATTTCACAAACCAAAGGGCATAACTCTGTACTCATAATGACAATAACTGGGTGCAAAAGGCCATTTTGTGTGTATAGTGGCTCCTTTTACTGCTTCCAAGATGTCGGGGATCAAGGGCGTAGGGTATCCATCCGGAACTGAGATATTGTTCAGTCCACAAAAATTGATACAGGAACGGAGTTTGTTCATGTTTTTCTTCAAGATAAAAAATAAGGAAGCTGTGGCAAGTGATGTTAACTCTGCAATCAGCCCGTTTCATAGATTTTTCTGCTGATACTCCTTAAGAACCCTTTTTTCCTTTTCAGAAAAAATATACACACCTTCCAAATGGAATGGGTTGGTCTGGAAGTAGATTGATGATGCAATCATCTGTCCGATGAGGGGGTAATTCAGTGTGGTTTTGTGAAGAGAAGACGTCCTGGTAATCCAGGTATGCGTCTGGTATGTTTTGCAAATGATCGACTATCATGGTAGTCTTGGGGATGGTGGAAAGGGGAGCAAGAGTGCAAAGTCCTACCAAGCATCTGCTAAGCAATGCTCCAAGCAATATTCAGTCCCCAGGAATAGAGATCCTGCTGCCTAATTTATGTAAGGGTTATGTAGTCGTAACCAGGGAAGCCCTAAAATCACCGGATTGTGAGACGCTTTTATGATGTTGAACGAGATTAGCTCATTGTGAGAGGAGATGCACATCAGGAGGGGTGTTGTTTGTTCACTGATTGGTTCAGAAGTCAAAGGACTTCCATCTATGCTCTCTACCGGAATGGCAATTTCTTTTGCTATCCGAGGTATACCCTTGTTGTTTGACGACTGGGCATCAATGACATTTCCAGCTGCTCCGCAATCTATCAGAGTTGGTACCTTATGTAACTCAAGACCTGATAATATGAAATCTACTTTGAGAACCACCATTGGGGAACTCATGTATGATGTAGACTGTGGGTCACCTATGTGTTCAGGGGAACCCAAAATCCCTCCCGTAACCGTGATTCCCACTACGATCGGGATTCAGTGTTTCCCTGTCTTCTAGGTGAAGCGATTATGCAATCACAGACCAAATGGTCTTCGGAGGCACAATGCATGAAGATTCCTGTTGTCCGCCTGCAATTCCTTTCTTCCGTTGACAAGGGACCTCTGGCATCTCCCAATTGCATGAGTTCTTCATGTGTAACTGTTCTGGAAGAGGGGCAAGGCAGATCCACTGAGGGTCTCACAGCTCTTCCTCGTTTCCTTTTGCTGTGCCATTCTTGTAACCTATAAACTAAATACATTGAGAGAGTAATCAGCCCTGCTAAATTTGCTGACCGGGGAACCTTAGAGATTTCATCCTTAAGATCCTCTGAGAGACCTCTGTGAAACAGCGTGATTAATGCATCATCCGGCCAGGCAGTGTCAGCAGCCATCTGCTTGAACCAAGTGATGTAGGTCAAAAGGTCCTGAGAGCCCTGTCTTAAGTCTAATAAATGTTCCTGGGAGGAGACAGTTATCTCCTGTCTACAAAACATTGCCTTAAGACTGTTAACAAATGCAGGACTGTTAACAAATGCTGGGTGGGAATTCAATATGGGGTTGTTAGTGGTCACTAACGGAGTTGCCCAAGCCAAAGCAGCCCCTGTCATGTGTGAGATCATATAATCGACTTTGTCTCTGTCCTCCGGGAAAAAATGCTGCGTTAAATGCAAATTGTATTGTGCACGCATCCAAGAATTCTTTTCTTTTATGGGGGTTCCCTTCATACTTGCCCCTTGGTAGAGGTCTAGGGGGCAGGTCCGGGCTGACTATTGGACAAGCCACTTGTTGGCAGAGAATTGCATTCTCGTGTTTGAGGCTTTGCACCTCCACTGTTAATGACTGCACTTCCAGCACCAACTCATGCATTTGATCCCTAGTCACTACTATGTCTTGTGGGCGTCGCTAGCTGTCAAGCTATACCCTTTTTTGTTGCCCAAAATAGAAAGGAAATGCTAATAACATAAAGAAGTATACAGTAGTGAGTGGCTAACCTGCTCAGATGCAACAGCGTGTGGCAAAAGAACTGCCCCCCGGGGAACGCTTGCTCCCAGCTCTTCTTCCATCAACAGAAGCGAGTGGCAAAGGATACAAGGGAAACCTCTGGGGAAAGAAGCCCTTGTGTGATGGTTGCTGGATACTTCTGTGCTTGTCTCAGACTCTCACGGAAATGCAGACTGGTTGTTGCATTCTCTATTCAGATGGTCTGGAGGCAATGTACGAGTGGGGAAGGACAGATGGCCAGGATGCCGGGTGACATTGCGCTGAAAAGACGAGAGAAGAAGAGGAAGTTAACCTGCTCTAAGAGTAAGTAGTATCTCGGTAGGAGCACGAAGCACCACATACTCGCTTTAAGATTTCCTTTATGAAAGGCACAAGTGGGGAGGCAGTGTCTGCGCAATGTCTGAGGTGTCACTGCAACCTGTTGCAAAGAGAGAGCTAGTGGCGCAAGTAGAGTAGATGGAAAGGTACAGAAAGATGAAAAGCAATGAAGAAGACACAAACTCACTGAGCATCTGGGAAGAAGAGTAATGATACAGAGAGGTCCAGGCTGCTGCTGCATAAATCCCCTGCCGGCATCAGTTGTGGGAGGAAACTGAAGGAGTTGCATGAGTGCCCAAAGACTAGACTGTTAACTGGAACATTGGCGGCCCTCTTGGGAGGGAGTTGCAACACAGCAGGATTCCCCTATTCCAGATAAAATGACACCATATCCGGGTCATTACTATCACTGAGGTGTAGACTACTAATCCACGCAGGTTAGCAGGCACGAAAGGAATAATCTTCCTAAGAGTTTTAAGTTTGAAATAGAAGGCACTACATCTGGCCTTAATCTGAGGTTCAAATGAGAGTGACAAAGCAATTTTAACTCCCAGGTTTCTTACTGTGTGGACTGGGATGGGGAGAGAACCCAGGGAGGAAGGCCAAAATCAGCTGGCCAGGGAGAGCAATTTCTTGAACCAAGGACTATGACCTCTGTTTTTATTGGCATAGAGCTTTAGCCGGTTAATTTACATCCACACTCCAATGTCAGATAGACAATTCCAGAGACGAGTAGCAGCAACCTCCTGATCATGATGAACATGCAAAATAAGTGAGAGTGGGCGATTCCTGCAACCTTGTGTTGAGCCTTTCACCTCACTGTAGCCAGTTGTGAAATACAGGTGTGTGTCACACCTGTGTCTGCTTTTTGCTTCTGCTGATGTGCTTTCTTCACCTTGGTTTGTTTTTTTGCAAATGCTAGATCCTGTCATACTCTGGAAACAGACATGCAGTTCTTATCCACTTTCTAACCTGACATAATCAAAGATGCCTAGGAGACCTCTTCACCCACGCCTCCTGAGCCTTCACCACAGGAATCCTCAGACTGTGTAATCCATCCTGGGTATCCTCACCCCTGTATTATCATTTACCTTCTCTTCAGGGTCCATTAGCACTGTGTGTAGTCCTTCTTCTGGTCCCACAACTGTAAGCAATATAGGTAGTAGTCCTGCTGTTCCTTGGAAGGCTCATGGCCTTCAAACTGGGACTGCTTGTCACCTCTTCGGGTCCCCGAGGCTCCTCACTTGAAGTGTTTTTAGTGTTCCTTTACCTTTGACCTGCAAGAAATGCTTAACCTTGCAGTATAGTGGGAGAACTATTGGGTCTGTCCCATTAAACCCCATATGCAAACCGTCTTGAATGTCTTATAGTTTGTAAAGGTGCCAGAGACAATTACACACCTGTTAAAATTCTGTATGTTTTTCCTTTCAAATTGGTTCTCGATTATTAGAGCCTTCATTGTATTTTTAGTGCATCCGTGTGCTTTTACGTGACCTATTATTTGATAAGTCATGTACCATTGGGGGTCATTATGACCCTGGCATTAGCTGTGCCAGTAAATACGGAGTCATGAATTTTTCCGGCACCCGGGAATGGGCAATTACCGGGCATTATAACCCTGGCAGACCCGGTATTTGCCCATTCTCGGGTGCCAGAAAATATAAGTCCTTATTCCCATTGGACTCAGTGGGAATGGGGAGGCCGGATGCACCGGCACCATTCATGAATGGTGCCGGTGAAGCCTTTGAGTTTTGCGCACGTGTGCCGTTCCACTCGCCAGTCCAGACCTGGTGGGCTGAAAGGCACCCGCTCACAGAACTTGTAATTTGCCGGTCCGGAAACAACGGTACAGGCAAGCTTACTGGTACTGTTGTTTCCAGACCGACAAACTTATAATGAGGCCCATTGTCTATTTAATCCTTTCAAATTGGATTGAGTGTGCTTATTTGTATTTCTCTTTTTTCAATGGGTTTTAGGTTTGAGTTGGGTTCTTTCCAGATCCCCTTAATTACTGTACTTGACCCAACCTAAAGACTGTCCCATGAAATATACATATCATTAGATTCTTTAATATGAAAGAGTAGATCGTTTTCAGGGTTTTCTTTGTATTTAGTTTGGTTTCCTGCTTGTCCTGCTTGGTACTATGATATCATCTCCCCTCTATGAGGGAAACCAGACTGCTCTGTTATATTACCATTAAGAGATTTTGGTCAAATCTGGTGGACACCCTGTGCACACACTACAAGTTAGGGGTCAACGAATCCCACAACAGAGAGTTTCAGCCAAACCTCTCCATTAATCTTAATTTAAGGGGAGGAATTCTGTGCCCTACAAATATGAGATACACACAATGAACTATTTATGGTCAGCGCAGCAGTCTCGACCACCAGGGGAGATAACAGTCAAAGGTTGGAATGTCATTAATTAGCTGCGCTCTTTATTGCAAATCTCTGCACTGAGATCCGAAATTCCCTTGGTGAGTCAGGACTATATTTTGCAGAGAAACACTTTTGTCTGAGTCACTCAAGAGATAACATTATTCAAAAAAAGTTGCAAACACCCATGTTTCATAAAAAATTCAAATAGTGATTCATCAATTTCCTGTTGATCTCAAAGCAAGGAGTAGCCCAAGGCCTCTTTATGAAATAAAATGATGACGCCTACTCGCTTTTAACAAAATTCACGAGTAAGGCTCTAAAAATGGGATGTACTTCATGAATGTATTATACACCTATTAATGCAGAAATGTAATTTTATTTATCAAAATATTCCACTGCACTATGATTATTTTTTAAAATCTAAAATGTTACTTGGAATACATCCTTTGCTCCTGAATTTACTGTGTCAAGTGATTAAACGTGTCCTTCCCATTTTTTTTAATCCACAAAGCATGAAGAAACTAGTTCCAGCAAAAGAAGAATATCCCCGATTCCTGAGAGTTCTACCAAGTTAAACATGTGAACGTTTTGAAGGTTGGGGGATATCAGGTTCACACAAATTGAACTTTGTGTATGTATAAGGTGGACCTTTTTAATGTTTTGAAGAAACAGGAGGATGTGGTTAGTGCTCAGTATTAGTATAAACAATGTTATTATTTTAAAATAAAAAAATTGGGATTACAATTATAGTAGTTTAGAGTACGATTACCATTCGATTAGGGCTCTAGTTTAAATAATTATGTGGTGTGACATTTCTTTTTAAGTAAATATGCAGGGTGTTACCAGATGTGTGATAGAGAACTAAAAGGAAACATAATAGGGGATTTGTACACAATAACAGGGACTGCTATGAGAGAATCAGTGGGGCAACAGAAATTAATCAAGAGTAACACATGAGAGGCAACACAAAGCCATAGAAAATGACCCATGTTTTTTTTTTCAGTGAAATCCCAAAATCACACAGTGACATGATTTTTTCAAGAAGAGAACACATAAATCAGGGAGGTATTCATGATTTTTGCAAGCAGTGTAATACCAGATGTTCCACAAACAAACATAAAACCACTGACTATGACTCCTGTTTTATTTGTGTGGTGCGTAAAATCACAAACTGATAGCAATAGCAAAACCTGGCCACTATCCTCAAATAGCAGCTCCACGGAAATGTCATTCAACAGGTACATGGCAACCTTGTTATCCTCTGCCCAGGTGTCAGTATCTATATCCCCATGCCATATTATACACAATTCCCCTGCACAGCAGCCTCTGAATCCACACCATCTCCCAACATAACATCATCCACCACAAGCACCTCTTCACAGGATTCTCCCAAAGTGATCAAAACAGGTCATGTAGAAACTGATAACATAGCAGTTTCTCAACCCACTACCCTCCACCACACCCCTGAGTCTCAAAAATACAAAATAAACGTAAAATGAAATAACACAAACATAGACACAAGTAGGCAACAGGATTAATGATGCTTTTTTATTTGTTTTAAGGGGAAGAAAGGGCAAATAAATGATATGAACAAAATGATCATCCAGAAAGTTAGAAGCACACAGAAATCCGCGGCATCCCTGAAGCCAGGTACCATACAGTAGGATACAAATATACATGCAGATCTATTTGATATGAGTGACAAGATCAGACATATACCAGGGGTGATACAGAAGAACAGACTGAGATGGAAACTTACATGGAGCAGGTAGTAGTGAAGGGGACGATGGGAGCAGTCTAACCCCACAGTCGGGGGAATGTGGGTGGTAGACAAAGAGACTGTGCATTTCTATGAAGAAGGAAATATAATTTAAGGGCTGATTATATACAAAGATGCTAGTTGCATTGTTTATTGAGGGGATGGGGAGTTCCTAGAGAAGGGGGCAAGGAGAGTTAAGGATCAGAAGCAAGAGGCTGCACAGGCTGGACGTGGAATGAAGAAGTTGAGAGTTGCTGAGGCTGTCACAGATCTTAGACATCTAAAGAGAACAAGTAAAGGACTAACTCATTCCCCCAAAATATGATATGATATGATATGGTATTTGTAACGCGCCTATACACAAGTGTTTCAAGGCGCGACGAGGCAGGGAGGGAGGGAAACAAGGGGAAGACAGACAAACGATCCTACTAGGCCAGGTGTCATTCAGATCGCGCAAGTGCAGAGGTAAGGGGAAAAGGAGGAAGTGCAGGGGGAGGAGGTGGGGGGGAAAGTGCAGTACAAGGTAAGTAGCGTAAGAAATAATAATGAATAAATAATAAATAAAAAGGGCCAGCTGGTGGCAAGTGCGAGGTAAGTGCAGAGCAAGTGCTGGGAAGGGGGCTGTAGGGTACAGTGACAGTCCCACAGTGCACGGGGAGCCAGGGAGGCAGTGCAAGTGGAGAGTGGCTGGGCCCTGGACCGAGGTTGCTGAGAGTGGCCCAGATGCAGGTTTAGTGCTGAATTTAGTGGGGGGTTAAGCAGGTTTAGCAGGGGAGAGGCAGAAGTAGAGGAACATAACAGGGATAGAATGGCCTGGATTCTAGAAAAGAGTTCCCAATGTAGCAGCTGAGAGTGAGTAAAAAGATGATAACTGAATCGAGTTCAGTGGTGACCTTCAAAAGAGCAGCTGTATCAGTAGAGGAGATAAGGAGGCAGGGAAATGTGCACCACCAAATAGACGAGGGTGCATTTTAGTCCTGGGTAGATTAATGACAGTGGTCCAGGCATGTAGTTGATGGTGTAGAGGTGTGGGCAGGGTGGCAGTGTTCAAATGCAGAACTAAGAGACAAGGTGCAGTTATTGAAGCACTGGTCGATGAAGGTTGAATTGGGAAGTGAGAGAACAATGCAAGTGGATTAGATTTCTCTTGAGGTAATGAGCCATGGAATCTGGTTTGGATTTTCATTGGGTGGTGGAAATGGTAGGTGGAAGGGAGAGAGAGCATGGAACAGTGACATCAAAGTGAATAAGTGACTGATCAAATGTGGAGAAGTCAAAAGCAGGATTAGCACTGGCAAAGGAGGGTGACAGAAAAACTAGATCAAACAGGTTGCCTGGGTAGAGGGGAAGGATATGAAGGGAGGACAGGTAGTGGTTAGAATGAAGTGTATCTAACTTAAGTTGCTGAGCATTAGAGGTTTTTGTGAAATGGAGCAAAGCATAAGAATAATTTGCGTGCTCATTGGAAGAGAGTTGATAATAAGATCAAGGTCAGTGAGGAATGAAGTCAGGTGGACAGGAGCCTAGTATAATTAATGGAAAGTGGGGGGCTGCCGAAGGGACTATTTGTGTGGTAGTATGCTTGAAAGCTGTAGTGGAAATGCCAGATGCAGGTTGTAGAACAGAGGGGAAGGTTTGTTGATCTTTAGACCAACTCTGTCCGCCTTTTGGTTTAGACAGGATGTGCAGAATGTGCAAACCGCCTCATTACCAAAAGCAGAAAACTCTACCATGACTATATCTCTCTGTAGAACTATCTATTTATCAGATTTTGCCCCCGTCCTTACAAAACGAGCAAAAGTCATAAAATAGATGGGGATTGATACAGACAATTCTTTTTTTATTTTTATGTATGTATGTATTTATTTATTTATTCATTTATTTATTTATAGGGTGCCGAAAGCCCACAAGCATCGGGGCGCCACATGAAGACGATTTCATACATAAAATAGATGGACTGGACAAAACAGGGCACAAGACGTTTGGCATGCCAAGAACATGTAGAGACAGGTACTACTCAGGGTTGCTTAGTTCATTTAAATAGAAACGTTTTAAATTGTTTTCGGAATCTGAGGAGGTTGGATTCAACTCTCAGGCCAGCGGCAGTTTGTTCCAGTGGAGAGCGGACTGGTTTGGAAAGGCTCTGCCCAAACCATTTGCTTTCCTGTGGAGGTTAGTTTTAATGATCCCTTGGGCCTCAGATCTAAGGGATCGGTTTGGAATGTAGCCCATAATCTTGGACTTAAGGTAAACCGGAGCTTTACCATATGAGCACTTGTGTGTGTCATTGATTTAAACATTACACAGCCTTCAACCCTTAGCCAATGTAGTTCCTTCCTTGCTTCACTGATATGATCAGATTTTTTCCTATGCTTGATTATTCACACAGCATGATTCTGAATATGCTGAAATTTTGTCAGGCATTTTTCACTGGCACACAGTAGTAGGGCATTGCCGTAGTCCAGTCTAGAAAGTATGGTCGCTCTGGCGATAGTAGCGCAGTTTGATTCGTTAAGTACAGGTCTGATGGCTTTTAGTAGTCTCAAGTAGTAGGAACAATTTTTGCTGACATAGGAGGCTTGAGCATCTGAGCACAGGGAGGCTTCTAGTGTCATGCCCAGGGTTTTGACACTAGTCACTACTTGAATGTGGGACTCTTTTATCGTGAAAGACTCGTAGCTGGGTGGTAGTTTAGCCCTGGCATGATCCATTCACTGTTCGATGGTATTGTAAAGTTCGTTCACCATTTTGTTGTCTTTCATGTGGTCTCCGCTCAGTTCCACTAACAGCTGTGTGTCATCAGCGTAGTTAGTAAAAAAGGCGTTTATTGTCTAGGGCTTCACACAGGAGGTGTAGGTATAGATTGAATAGTAGTGGGGAGAGACTATCTCCCTGGGGAACACCACAGAAAATGTTGGACTCACTAGAGAATGTATCGCCCCAATGTACTCTGGAGATTTGGTCTGCTAAGAATTACGTTAGCCAGCCTATTGCTTTCCCAGAGCAGTTGGCAATTTTCTCTAGTGCTTCTTGTAGTAGCTGATGGTCTAGTAGGTCGAACGCAGCACTATGGTCTAGCAGGATAAACAGGCAGTATTGCCCCTTTTGATGATACTCAGCATTTTCGTCTGCAGATCCAGCATCGCCGTTTCGGTGATGTAGGATACCATTGATCTCTACATATGCTTGCAGTTGTGCAGTGGCAATTTTGTCCATTATTTTTAGTATGAAGTTGCAATTAGTTATGGGTCTTAGATTCCCTGGTTCCCATTGGTCGAGGTTTGGCTTTTTGACCAGTGGGGTGATAGTCACCTTTTTTATATTCTTCGGTAGCATTTTATCTCAGAAAGAGGCATTAACCATTTTCATAAATAATGGGGCAAAAATATCCGTATTTTCAAGTATGATTTTAGGAGGGAGAATATTTTCTCCACAAGATGAAGGTTTCATTGATGCCTGAGTGTTGAGCATATCGGCAATCGGAATCTCTTGAAAGCGGAATTTGTCAAGATGGCCTATTGACTTACTCATGTGTGGTGGTTGGTACTTGATTTTGTTAAGTTGGGCACTTGCTATAACTTCTCTGGCTTTAGTGATTGTCTTGCTGAATGCAGCTTGAGTGTTCTAACATTCTGTTTGGGATGGGACAAAGGCCGGAGTCAGCGAATCAGGCTTGTCAAAAGATTTGAGTATCTCAAACAGTTTAGCTGGGGCATTGTCAGCTTTCTGGATTTGTGTGTTAAAGTAGTTCTTTTTTGCTTCCACAAGGTTCCTTTTGTAGGACCTCTCAATAACCTTCCAGCTGTTCGTGTTGCTAGTGTTAGGTTTCTTCAACCATCTAGTTTCAATCTATCTCTTTTCCTTTTTTTGGGCAGCTAGATCCGGAGTGTACCATTTCTGATGGTTGGTATTAGGTCTGACTAGTTTAGGGAAGATAGGGGTTATCTTGTCACTAAAATATGAAGTGCGTTGTTCATATTTAAGCATGATTTTTTAGCAGGTATCTTTGTCTTTGAGATCAGCTAGGATGTTATTGGTACAGAACACTTAGTGTGCTCTTTCGATTTTTTTGAAAATCCTACATTTCTTGGGTCCGTTGGGACTTTTCTTAAGTGGAGTGTGCATGTTCAGAGTAAAGGATATTTTATAGTGGTCAAACCAGATGCAGGGAGTGGTCACATAGTTATTAGTCGCTAGATTGTTCGTAATGATCCAGTCTAGCTGGTGACCATTATCCATTGTAGGTTCTGACGCTGAGTGTAGGACGGCAAAGAAATCCCTATTACATTGTCTTGCCAGAGACAGCAAACTCAACAAAAAATAACTACTTTCATGTAGACTCACTTATAAGAGCATGGTCCGGGAAAAGGAAGAAAGATTTAACAAATCAAACTGGGAAGAACTTCACGAAGCAGCTATCACAGGGGATACTACTGCTTTTTAGTCTCGTGTTTCTGCAAATAAAGGAACTAATGACAATAGGTTCCACTGTCAGATTTCCCCAGAGGATCGGCTTGACTACTTCTCTGGGTTGTATAAGGGAAACATGGATGAGAAGCTTATGCCTATTTATTTATTTATTTTATTCATGGTTTGCTTGTTAGGTGCTTATACAGGAAATACATTCTGTTTCAAAGTGCCCACAGGGCAGTAGGCTGGGAATATGGTATAGCAGTACAATTAAATACAAAGAAATACAGAGGAGGAAGGGATGGCCAGACCTACTACGCCTTGTTAGTATTCAGAACATGCAAGTGCAGGAAGGAAGGGGGCAGTGGGGTAGGTGCTGTGGTGTCCATGCTCGAGTGTGAGCCACAGATGAAGTGCAAGGTAAGGTAAATGCTATGCAGCCAGGAGCTGCGTTGGGTGAAAAGTGTGAAATAACTGAGGGAACCTCCGCAAATACCTCCCATCTCGAGCACTCCACTTCTCTACCTCTAACTCCCTCAGGGTCAGTCGTTTCACAAAGAAACGAGCTGGGGGTAGATCTCTGTCTTCGGCTGGGGCCTCCCTCTGGAACAGCCTCCCTGCCACTCTAAAACTTGAGGAGAACCATCTCTGGTTCCGGAAGCACCTCAAAACCTTCCTCTTTGCTTCTGTCTTCTCCTCCCCTCTCCCCTGTTGATTCTACTCTCCCTCGGCACCATGCACCTGGCCACCCTCTTTTCTCTGGGCCCAGGTACCTGCTCATCTTGCCACCCTCACGCACTGCCTCCGGGCCACCCCCTGCACTGGGGTCTGTATCTGTACTAATACAGTCCTCCCCTTTTCTTCCTGCACTTTCAGACCTACATGGCCTGCTGCCATAAACCCAGCACTTGCCACTTGCTGGCTGCACTCCTATTGTTTGTTGCCTTTTTATTTATTATTTTATTATTATTTTTGTTTTTTCCTTCTCGCTCCGCACTCTCCTTTTGTTCCCCCTTCAATGCACTTCTCCCCCTTCTCCCTCTACCCTGCACTTGCACATTCTCAATGTCACTGGGCCTAGTAAGATCATTGTTTTTGTTCTCCCCTGTTCCCTTTCCCTTGCCTTGTCGCGCTCTGAAATACTTGTGTATGAGCACGATAGAAATAAAATATCAATCAATCAATCAATCAATCAATCAATCAACTACTCAGGATGACCTACTAAAGGAGGACTGGTACACAAACAATAATGGTTATAACCCTATCAGAAGTAAAGAGGGCAATTATAAGCACGAAAAGCCACAAAGCACCTGGTCCAGATGGGATTGCGGTTGATTTGATGAAGGATGAGATCTGGCCCCAATCCTTTTGTAATTGTTTATATCAGCCGTCCAACTTAATCATGTTCCTACCTCCTGGCGATCCGCTCAAATTGTCCTGATCTACAAGGGAAGCGGCAGAGATAAACCAAGTAATGTTTATTGTCCCTCTGTGACTGGCTTTTATTGTCAACCTTTTCTTATTTTCTTTGTTGAAAAATATTCTCATTGGTCATCGGTGTTGAATACAGTCTGGAGTGGAGTTTTGCAAAGGGAGAAGAATTTCAGTATCCAGTACTGTTTTGGCAATAGACTGATAAACCTATGCATATTTCCAATTATTAGGTTGCGTTTTCTGTGTTGTCCAGCACGGCACAGAACTACTTCATGTGGTGCAGCAACTGCCATATGTTATCCTCTTGTTCAGTGGCAAGTATCTCGCCCACCTACCTAATGCTCTTAAATGAGTAGCTTCAGGAAGTAATAAACGTAGGCCTTCAGGCCTACAGAACTATCTCAATCAGAAAAGAAATACCATTAGTACCAATTAAGTCAACGGTTGAAGGACGTAAAAAACCTTTGAAGTGAACCTATTATGCTAAGGGGTGGGCCGGAAGGGCACGAGCAATTAGTCCAGCCACACAGCAAGGAGTTAAGACTGCATAAGCAGTTTTTCATTCGGCTGCTGCTCAAGAGACTGCAATTCCTAAAGTAAAGGAGAGCAGCATTGGCAACGACAAGAGTTGTGGCATTCACTGCTGTTCTTTGCATCTTGCATTTATAGGCACCCGGGTGCAAGGAGGAGAGAGCAACGTTTCAAACGAGTATGTGATAAGCGGCGGTGGTGCACAAGAGAATGAGAAGTAGGGAGACTAGAACAAGGGAGGGCATGATTGAGAGAAGGTGCCGTTGATGATAAGCTAGATTAAATATGAGCAAGAAAGGTTGAGAGTGAGAGGGTATGCAATACATTGAGAGGAAGGATGAGAGTGGGTAGCGGGTGGGGGTGGGATGGGCGTGTTCTAGAGAGAGTTATGTGGGTCGGGGTTAGCAAGAGTGCAGATAGGGTGGGTCGGGTAGAGCAAGGTAGCTGAGTAGGGATAGATAGAGTGGGGGTAGGGTGGGGTGTGGCAGATGGGTGGGGTTGGAGACAGGGGAGGTACAGTGGGAGAGTAGGTAAAAAGGGTGGGGTAGGGTAGAGAGGGTGGCTGTAGGGTGGGTGAAATGGGGTAGAGAGAGTGGAGGCAGGTTGAATGGGTGCAGGCAGAAAGAGTGTGGGTAGAGTGGGGGTTGTAGAGAGAGTGGGAGTAGGTTGGGTGGGTGCATGTAGAGAGAGTTGGGGTAGATTGGGTGTGGTGGAGAGAGTGGGGCTAGAGTGGGTGGGGGCATGGTGAGTGGTTGTGGAAATAGACAGTGGAGGTAGGGAAGGTGGGTGGGGTTAGAGAGTGGGATTACAGTGAGTGGGTAGAAGTAGAGAGTGGAGGTAGGGTCGGTGGGTGTGTTGTAGAGATAATTGGTTGATTGGAGGCAGAGAGAGTGGGGTAGGGTAGGGGAGTAGAGAGAGGTTGAGTATGCAGAGTTGGGGTAGGTTGGGATGAGGAAGTTGTGTGCTTGTAGAGAAAGTTGGGGTAGGGTTTTTAGGGTCGAGAGAGTGACATTAGGGGGCGGTTGGGGTAGAGTGAGTGGGGTATTGTGGGTGGGTGCAGATAGAGAGAGTAGGGTAGAGTGGGTGGAGGTAGCGAGAGTGGGGGCAGGGTGGTTGGGTGGAGGTAGAGAGAGTGGGGGTTAGGTGGGTGAGGTAGACAGAAGTGGCTGAGTGGGGGTAGAAATAGTGGGGGTAGGGTGGGTGGGGATAGAATATACAGGTAGAGTGGGTGGATGGGGTAGAACGAGTGGAGGTATGGTGGCGGGTTAGGGTTAGAGAAATATTGCACTTTACTATGATTTTTGGAAATCTGAAATGATACTTGTGATACTGCCTTTGCTCTTGAATTTACTGTGTTAAATGATTAAATGTGTCCTTCCTATTTTTATAAATCTACAAAGCATGAGGATGCTAGTTCCAGGGGACTCACAGGGACTGCTATGAGAAAATCGGTGGGACAACAGAAATTAATCAAGAGTAACACATGGGAGGCAACACAAAGCCATAGAAAATGACACTTGTTTTTGTCAGTGAGTGTGCCCTAACAGGGCCACTGTATTAAAGTTGAACTTAGAAAGTGTGCCTAATACCGTCACTGTGCTAGTGTTGAACGCAGAAAGTGTGCCCAATAGCGTCACTGTGCTAGTGTTGAATTCAGAAAATGTGCCTAATAGCGTCACTGTGTTAGAGTTGAATCTAGAAGGCATTCCCTACACCATTGAGCGTGCCCTAACAGCGCCACTGTATTAAAGTTGAACTTAGAAAGTGTGCCCAATAGCATCACTGTGTTAAAGTTGAATCTAGAAGGTACTCCCTACACCACTGAGTGTGCCCTAACATCGCCACTATATTAAAGTTGAACTTAGAAAATGTGCCTAATAGCGTCACCGTACTAGTGTTGAACGCAGAAAGTGTGCCCAATAGCGTTACCTTGTTAAAGTTGAACTTAGAAAGTACGCCTAATATCGTCACTGTGTTAGAGTTGAATCTAGAAGGTTCTCCCAACATCATTGAGCGTGCCCTAATAGCCTCACTGTGGTAGTGCTGAATTCAGAATGTATGCCTAATAGCGCTACTATGGTAAGGCTGAACCAAGAAGGTACTCCCAGCATCATTGAGTGTGCCCTAACAGTGCCACTGTATTAAAGTTGAACTTACAAAGTGTGCGTAATAGCGTCACTGTGTTATAATTGAACTTAGAAAGTATGCCTAAAAGCGTCACTGTGTTAGAATTGAGCTTAGAAAATATGCCTAATAGCATTACTGTTAAAGTTGAATCTAGAAGACATCCCCAACATCATTGAGCATGCCCTAATAGCGTCATTGTGCTAGTGTTGAATTCAGAAAGTATAATAGCGTTACTGTGTTAAAACTGAATTGAGAAGGTACTCCCAACATCATTGAGTATGCCCTAATTAGCCTCACTGTATTAGAATTAATCTTAAAGTATGCTTAAAAGCGTTACTGTGTTAAAGTAGAATCTAGAGGGTATTCCCAATATCTTTGGGTATGCCGAGTCGCATGCACCTTACTGATTACCACCATATCACACTACTATGCTTACTCTCTCCTATACACCATCATTCAACTAGAACACAGCAATACTCTGACACATTCGGTATAGCTGTTCTCATACTACCATGACCCCTCAAACGACCCATCATTCTAATAAAACACAGCTAGCTGAGCACACCCCAGCTAGCTTAGGCGTCTCCTCAGGCCTAACGCAGCCAGAACTCAGTCTGGGTGTCCACCCTTCAGACTGAACAGATCCAACTGATTTCCTCAGCACCACACCTACCTCTAAGAAGCAGCTATCATGCAACAACCACACCAGCTGCACACATATCCGGTGCACCCACACACTTTACTACACTCTCTCTCTACTGACTTGAACTACGGTTCCCGAGGGTGTTCAACCTACCAGCGCTTTGAGATCATACCAATGATACATAAGGCGCTATATAAATGCCAAGTAACATAACATAACATAACAGTGACATCCCAAAATCACACAGTGACATGTTTTTTCAGGAAGAGAACTCAAAAATTAGTGAGGTGTTCATGATTTCTGCAAGTAAAGTAATACCAGATTTTCTACGAACCAACATAACACCACTGACTATGACATCTGGTTTATTTGTGTGGTGCATACAATCACACACTGACAGTAATAGCTAAATCTGGCCACCTTCCTCAAATAGCAGCGCTACGTAATTGTCATTCAACAGGTACATGGCAACCTTGTTATCCTCTGACCAGGTGTCAGTATCCATATCCCCCTGCCACAGTATACATAATTCCCCTGCACAGCAGCCTCTGACTCCACACAAGCTCCCACCATAACAACATCTACCACTACCAACTCTCCACAAGTTTCTCCCAAATTGATCCATGCAGATCATGCAGAAACTGATACCATGGCATTTTCTCAACCCACTACCCTCCAACACACCCCTGAGTCTCAAAAACACAAAATAAATGTAAAATGAAATGACACAACTATAGACACAAGTACACAACAAAATGATCCTCGAGAAAGTCAGAAGCACACAGAAATCCGAGGCATCCCTGAAGCCAGGTACCGTACAGTAGGATACAAATATGAATGCAGATCTATTTGATATGAGTGACACGTTCAGACATATACCAGGGGTGATACAGAAGAACAGACTGAGATGGAAACTTACATGGAGCAGGTGGTAGTGAAGGGGAGGATGGGGGCAGTCTAACCCCATAGTCAGGTGAATGTAGGTGGTAGACAAAGCGACTGTGCATTTTCATAAAGAAGGAAACATCATTTAAGGGCTGATTTAGATACAAAGAAGATAGTGGCATTGTTTATTGAGGGGATAGATAATTCCTAGAGAAGGGGGCAAGGAGAGTTAAGGATCAGAAGCAAGAGGCTGCAGAGGTTGGACGTGGAATGAAGAATTTGGGCGTGTTGCTGAGGCTTTCACAGATTTTAGACATATTAGAAAACAATTAAAGGACTAAGTCATTCCCCCAAAATAGAGGCAGAAGTAGAAGACACACATAACAGGGATAGAATGGTCTGGATTCTAGAAAAGAGTTCCCAATGTAGCAGCTGAGAGTGAGTAAAAAGGTGATAACTGAATTGAGTTCAGTGGGGACCTTCAAAAGAGCAGCTGTATAAGTAGAGGAGATAAGGAGGCAGGGAAATGTGCACCACCAAATAGACGAGGGTGCATTTCAGTCCTGGGTAGATTAATGACAGAGGTTCAGGCATGCACTTGGTGGAGTAAAGGTGTGGGCAGGGTGGCAGTGTTCAAATGCGGAACTAAGAGCCAAGGTGAACTTATTGAAGGCCTGGTTAATGAAGGTTGAATTGGGAAGTGAAAGAACAATGCACGTGGATTGGATTTCTTGGAGGTAATGAGCCGTGGAATTTGATTTTGATTTTCATTTGGTGGTGGAAGTGGTAGGAGGAAGGGAGAGAGAACATGGAACAGTGACACCAAAGTGAATAAGTGACTGATCATATAGGGGAGGGGTCAATAGCGTGGTTAGCATTGGTAAAGGAGGAGGACAGAAATACTAGATCAAACAAGTTGCATGGGGTGAGAAGGGGAGGATATGAAGGGAGGACAGGTAGTGGTTAGAATGGAGTGTAGCTAATTTAAGTTGCTGAACATTAGAGGTTTTTGTGAAATGAAGCAAAGAATAAGAATAATTTGCGTGCTCATTGGAAGAGAGTTGATAATGAGATCAAGGTCAGTGAGGAATGAACTTAGGTGGACAGGAGCCTGGTATATTTGATGGAAAGTGGGGGGGTGGGGTGAAGAAGGGACTAGTTGTGTGGTAGTATGCTCGAAAGCTTTATTGAAAATGCCAGATGCAGGTTGTAGAACAGAGGGGAAGGCTTTTTTGATCTTTAGACCAACCCTGTCCGCCTTTTTTTTTTTTTTTTTCAACTCTTTATTTCTCATTTTCAACAATATTCAACAAGCAGTATCATCATCATAAGTCATTGAACTGCAAAATATACAATAGCAGGAAGCAATACAGCAGAATTTCATACCATAACCCCATATCCCACCATATCAAAATGTAAAATTAACTTAAAACCAAACCAGATATATCAAACAAATAACAGACAAACAAGACTACACAAAACAACCACATAAACAACACAATTCCCCCCCCCTATATGTAAAGTACCTGAAAGTAAACCGTTTCACTCCACTCTATAATTCAACCTACCATTATCCATAAAGGTCATTAAAACTCTCCCACATTTCATCATAAAGTTCTGCCTTGTTTTGTTTACTAAACATAGTTTTTTCAAATCTTGATAAAGCTCTAACATCCAAAATCCACTCCTCCACTGTCGGCTTTTTTCGTGTCTTCCAGACCTTCAACACTTGTTTAACCGCCACAAACAAAACTTTACGCACCCCGCACAATATCACCCAACTTACATTACGCCCACCACCATACGACAGGAATATAACTGCTAAGGGATTGCGTGGGTAAACAATGTGCCAGACCTGATGAATCCTGTCAATAACCTCCCTCCAAAATCTTACCACTCTTTCACAATGCCACAACATATGTAACAGAGTACCCTGTTCTTTTCCACAACCCCAACACAAATCATCATCCACTAAACCCAATTTGCACATACGTGTTGGAGTCCAATATATTCTGCCCAATATCCTTTGATGTATGTAGCGTAATTGCAAATCCACTTTGGCTGTCGTCAGCACTCTCCAAATCTTATCCCATTCTTTTAATGTGAGTTCCCTGCCCAACTCCTCTGTCCACGATAACCTCAACTTTTCCCACGAGTCCAACCATTGCCCATCCAGTTGCATAAACTGCATAAATGTAGACACTTTTTGAAATCCCATTTCCAATATATCAAAATTCTCTGGCTTTTTCAAGAATGGAGCATCCAACATTTCTCTCCGTTCCAAGAGTAAAGCTACCAAAATTTCATATCTTCTCAATTCCCTGTCCCTCAAACCAAATTTCTCAACTAAACTCCCAAAAGGTACCACCCCAGCATCATTCCACACATCGCCAATAATCAAAACTCCCCTCTGTCTTTGCATAGTACTGTCCGCCTTTTTTGTTTAGACAGGACGTGCAGAATGTGCAGACCTCCTCATTACTAAAAGCAAAAAAACTCTACCCTGACTATATCTCTCTGTAGAACTATCTATTTATCAGATTTGGCCCCCATCCTTACAAAACCAGCAAAAGTCATAAAATAGAAGGGGATGGATACAGACAATTGGTTTGACGCTGAGTGCAGGATGGCAAAGAAATCCCTATTACATTCTCTTTGCCAGAGACACCATACTCAACAAAAAATAACTACTTTCATGTAGACTCACTGATAAGAGCATGGTCCGGGAAAAGAAAGAAAGATTGAACAACTCAAAGTGGGAAGAACTTCACGAAGCAGCTATCACAGGGATACTACTGTTTTTTGGTCTTTTGTTTCTGCAAACAAAGGAACTAATGACAATAGGTTCCACTATCAGATTTCCCCAGAGGATTGGCTTGACTACTTCTTTGGGTTGTATAAGGGAAACATGGATGAGGAGGTTGTGCGTATTTATTTATTTAATTCATGGTTTGCTTGTTAGGTGCTTATACAGGAAATACATTCTGTTTTAAAGTGCCTACAGGGCAGCAGGAAGGGATATGGTACAGCAGTCCAATTAAATACAAAATAATACAGAGGAGGAAGGGACCACCAGACCTGCTATGCCTTGTTAGTATTCAGAACATTCAAGTGCAGGAAGGAAGAGTGCAGTGGGGTAGGTGCTGTGGTGTCCATCCTTGAGTGTGAGCCACAGATGAAGTGCAAGGTAAGGAAAATGCTATGCAGCCAGGAGCTGTGCTGGGTGGAAAGTGTGAACTAACTGAGGGAACTACTGAAGATGACCCACTAAAGGAGGACTGGTACACAATCAATAATGGTTATAACCCTAGCAGAAATAAAGGGGGCAATTATAAGCACAAAAAGCCACAAAGCACCTGGTCCAGATGGGGTCGTGATTGATTTGAGGAAGGATGAGCCAGAGATCTGGCCCCAATCCTATTGAGATTGTTTATATCAACCGTCCAACTTAATCATGTTCCTACCTCCTGGCGATCTGCTCAAATAGTCCTAATCTACAAGAGAAGTGGCAGAGATAAACCAAGTAATGTTTATTTTTCCCCTCTGTGACTGGCTTTTATTGTCAACCTTTTCTTATTTTTTTGTTGTTGAAAACTACTCTCATTGGTCATCGGTGCTGAATACAGTCTGGAGTGGAGTTTTTCAAAGGGAGAAGCATTTCAGTATCCAGTACTGTGTTGGCAACAGACTGATAAACCTATGCGTATTTCCTATTATTAGGTTGCGTTTTCTGCGAGGTCCAGCACGGCACAGAACTACTTCATGTGGTGGAGCAACTGCCATATGTTATCCTCTTGTTTAGTGGCAAGTATCTCACCCACCTACCTATTGCTCTTAAATGAGTAGCTTCAGGAAGTAATAAACGTATACATTCAGGCCTACAGAATTATCTCAATGAGAAAAGAAATTCCATTAGTACCAATTAAGTCAACAGTTGAAGGACGTAAAAGCTTTGAAGTGAACCCATTATGCTAAGGGGTGGGTCGGAGGGCACGAGGAATTAATCCAGCCACACAGCAAGGAGTTAAGACTGCATAAGCGGTTTTTCATTCGGCTGCTGCTCAAGAGACTGCAATTCCTAAAGTAAAGTAGAGAAGCATTGGCAACGACAATAGCTGTGGCATTTACTGCTGTTCTTTGCATTTTGCATTTATAGGCACCCGGGTGCAAGGAAGAGAGACCAAAGTTTCAAAAGAGGATGTGATAAGGGGCAGTGGTGTACACGAGCATGAGAAGAAGGGAGACTAGAGCAAGGGAGGACATAATTGAGAGAGGGTGCCATTGATGATAAGCTAGATTAAATATGAGCAGGAAAGGTTGAGAGTGAGAGGGTATGCAATACAGTGAGAGGAAGGATGAGAGTGGGTAGAGGGTGGGGGTGGGAAGGGTGTGTTCTAGACAGTTATGTGGGTGGGGGTTAGAGAGAGTGTAGATAGGGTGGGTGGGGTAGAGAGAGGTAGCTGGGTGGGGGTAGACAGAGTGGGGGTAGGGTCGGTTGTGGCAGATGGGTGGGGTTGGAGACAGGGGAGGTACAGTGGGAGAGTGCAGGTAAAGAGGGTGGGGTAGAGAGGGTGGCTGTAGGGTGGGTGAATGGGGTAGAGAGAGTGGAGGTAGGTTGAGTGGGTGCAGGCAGAAAGAGTGTGGGTAGAGTGGGTGAGTGTAGAAAGAGTGGAAGTAGGGTGGGTGGGTGCATGCAGAGAGAGTTTGGGTAGGGTGGGTGTGGTGGAGAGAGTGGGGTTAGAGGGGGTGGGGGTAATGGTAAGTTATTGTCAAAAGAGAGAGTGGAGGTAGCGTGGGTGGGGGTAGAGAGTAGGGGTACAGTGAGTGGGTAGGGGTAGAGCGTGAAGGTAGGGTCAGTGGGTATGTTGTAGAGATAGTTGGTTGGGTGGAGGTAGAGAGTGTGGGGGTAGGGTGGGGGAGTAACAAGAGGTTGAGTATGCAGAGTTGTGGTGTGTTGGGATGGGGAGGTTGGATGGGTGTAGATAAAGTTGGTGAATGGTTTTTAGGGTAGAGAGAGTGACATTAGGGGGCGATTGGGGTAGAGCGAGTGGAGTATTGTGGGTGGGTGCAGGTAGAGAGAGTAGGGTAGAGTGGGTTTAGGCAGCGAGAGAGGGGGGAGAGTGGGTTAGGGTTGGTGGAGAAGAGAGAGTAGGGTTATGGTGGTTGGGTGGGATTTAGGGTTAGTAGTTGGGGAAAGAGAGAGTGGGGACAGGGTGGGTGAGGTTAGAGAGTGCAGGTAGGGTGGGTGTATTTTAGACAGAGGTGTGTGGGTGGAGATAGAAAGAGTGGGGTTTGGGTGGGTGAGGTAGACAGAAGTGGCTGAGTGGGGGTAGGGTGGGTGGTGGTAGAATATGTGGGAAGAGTGGGTGGATGGGCTAGAAAGAGTGGAGGTATGGTGGCAGGTTAGTGGTAGAGAAATATTGCACTTTAATATGATTTTTTGAAATCTGAAATGATATTTGTGATACTGCCTTTGCCTCTGGGTATTAAACATGTTATAAATAACCAATTACAATCACAATATAGTTGGATACAAATATAAATATATATCTCGTTGATAAGAGTGACAAGTTCAGACATATAACAGGGGAAATACAGAAGAACAGACTGAAATGGAAATTTAAAGGGAGTTGGTGGAAGTGCAGGGGGATTATGGAGGTAATCTAACCCCTTAGTCGGGGGACTGTGGGGGCAAGACAAAGAGACTGTGCATTTTCATGAAGAAGGAAATAAATATCACTTAAGGGCTTATTTAGATACAAAGATGCTAGTGGCATTGTTTATTGATAGGATAGGGAGTTCCTAGAAAAAGGGGCAAGTAGAGTTAAGGATCATAAGGAAGAGGCTGCACAGGCTGGATGTGGAATGAAGAAGTTGAGAGTGTTGCAATGTTTCTGAGGCTGACACAGATCTTAGACATCTTAGAAAACAAGTACAGGCATTTTCCCAAAAGAGAGGCAGGAGTAGAAGAACATAAAAGGGATAGCATGGTATGGATTCTAGAAAAGAGTTCCCAAAGTAGCAGCTGAGCGTGAGTAAAAAGGTGATAACTTTCTGAATCGAGTTCAGTGGTGACCTTCAAAAGAGTAGCTGCATAAATAGAGGAGATAAGGAGGCAGGGAAATTTGCACCACCAAATAGATGAGGTTGCATTGGGTAGATTGATGACAGGGGTCGAGGCATGGAGCTGGTGGTGCAAAGGTGGTGGCAGGGTAGCAGTGTTCAAATGCAGAACTAAGATCCAAGATGAAGTTATTGAAGGCCTGGTCAATGAAGGTTGAATGGGGAAGTGAGAGAACAATGCAATTGAATTGGATTTCTTGGAGGTAGTGTGCCATGAAATCTGGTTTAAATTTTCATTTTGTGGTGGAGGTGGTAGGTGGAAGGGAGAGAAAACATGGAACTGTGACATCAACGTGAATAAGTGACTGATCAGCTGTGGAGGGGTCAATATCGTAGTTAACATTGGTAAAGGAGGATGATAGAACAACTAGATCAAACAAGTTGCCTGGGGTCACAGGGGGAGGCTATGAAGGGAAGACAGGGAGTGGTTAGAAAGGAATTTATTTAATTTAAGTTGCTGGATATTAGAGATATTAGTGAAATAAAGCAAAGCATAAGAATAATCAGCGTGCTCATTGGAAGAGAGTCAATAATGAGTTCAATGTCAGTGAGGAATGAATTTAGGTGGACAGGTGCCTGATATGTTTGTTGCAATGTGGGGGTGCAGAATGGATCAGTTGTGTGGTAGTATGCTCGAAAGCTGGAGGGACAATTCCAGATGCAGGTTGTAGAACAGAGGGGAAGTCTGTGTTGACCTTTAGACCAACTCTGCCCTCTTTTTTGGTTAGACAGGATGTGCAGAATGTGCAGACCTCCTCATTACTAAAAGCAAAAAACTCTATCCTGACTATAACTCTCTGTAGATCTATCTATCTATCTATCTATCTATCTATCTATCTATCTATCTATCTATCTATCTATCTATCTATCTATCTATCTATCAGGTTTGGCCCGCCTCCTTACAAAACCAGTAAAAATCATAAAACAGAAGGGGATAGACAAAGACAATTGGTTTGATGCTGATTGTAGGACAGCAAATAAATCCCTATTAAAATGCCTGGCCAGAGACAGCAAACTCAACAATGAAGAACTTCATTCATGTAGACTTACGTATAAGAACATGGTACGGGAAAAGAAAGAAAGATTTAACAAATCAAAATGCAAAGAAGTTCACGAAGCAGATATTCCAGGGGATACTACTGCTTTTTGTTCTCTGGTGTCTGCAAACAAAGGAACTAACGACAATAGGTTCCACTGTCAGATTCCCCCAGAGGATTATCTTATCCACTCCTCTGGGTTGTACAAGGGAAACATTGACGAGGAGGTAATGCCTATTGACTACTCAGGATGGCCCACTAAAGGAGGACTGTACATGATCAATAATGGTTATAAGAGTGAAAATATGCAAGGCATGTGGTCCAGATGGGATCCTGGTTGATTTGATGAAGGATGAGCCAGAGATCTGGGCCGCAATCTCATTGAAATTGTTTATATCAGCCACCAAACTTAATCATGTTCCTACCTCCTGGCGATGGGCTCAAATAGTCCTGATCTACAAGAAAGGTGGCAGAGATAAACCAAGTAATTATAGGCCAATCTCATTTACTTGACGCCCATGGTAAAAGTTTTGCAAGGGTGATTTTAAAGCAACTCCATGATTGGGCGGACTCAAATGATCTAGTCTCTCACTTGCAAGCAGGATTTTGATCAGAAAAGGGTACTGTCGACCAATGCTTTCGTCGTTCCCTTGTCTTTCAAAAATATACAGTGTTACAACGCATTCAGGTTTATTCTGTTTTTGTGGACCACTAGACCGCCTTTGACATCCTCCCCAAAGATCAATTGTGGCAGGTGCTGAAGCAGCGCAGTGTACTGGCAGAATTGGAAAATGCTATTTGCCTTCTCTATGATAACAGGGCAGTGCACCAATGAATTTACAGTGGACAGGCTTTGTCCTTGCCCCTCTCCTGTTCTCCCCTTTCATTAATGGGGTCACACTGGCACTGTTGACTGAGTGCACTGGGGATAGGCTTGATCCCCCAAAACTCGGCATCAATATCATTGCAACACTCCTTTTTGCTGACGATGCTGTGTTGTTATCAACATCTCCTATGGGTATCAGTTGTAGCCTTGAGTGCTTTGTCAGCAACTTCAGTAGATTGTGCTTGGCACTGAACAAGAGGAAAACTAAAATAATTGTATTTAGGCCACGAAAACCTAAACCTAGTGAGTACCAGGTAGAAGTCTAGGGACTCAAGCTGCGACAAGTACCGTAAGCTGGAGAACGGCTTGGCCAGCTGGAAAAATCTTTGTTCACTCTTGCAAAAAACAGTGGGGGTGTTAGAAAGTTCTTTGTAAACGATGGAGAAGGGTTGGTATCTCCAGCTGTTAGTATTTATAAGATACAATCTGTCCCGGCTGCCTTCTTTGGAGGTGAACTGTGGGGATTCAATAATTGTCGGAAGCTGGGGCCATAGAGAACACGTTTCTAAAAATGTTCCTGTGTCTACCACAAAGTTTCCTCTATGCCCCCCTGTTGATGGAGTATGGTCTTGAGGTCATTGATCTACAGCTATCTTGGAAACCAGTCTTCTATTGGTAAGGCCTTTGGCATCCACAGATCAAAGCAAGATATTGTGAGTCCCTTGTAGATTGTATTGGCTATCCAGGTGGGTGTTCAGTGCCGTGTGCAAAACACCTCAGATTATCATTGACTCTATAGGCCTGAGTGATAGCTGGAAGAATACTCAAAATATTAACAAATGTACCATATAAGCGGTGAAGAACGCTGTAATGTAGGTTTGTTATGAAACACTCATAATTAGCTGCCTAAGCGTAAAATTATGCCTGAATTACCTTATTCTAAAAACTACACCAGGAGCAGAGAGCTATTTGGACCTTGTAGCACCAGCCTATGCACACACTGTGTTCTTGGAATTTAGAATTGGAACTCTCAAAACCACCACATTCACAAGTGGCTGGAAAGGCCAAAATTCGCTGTGTTTGCCCATATGTAATGCAAGGTCGGAATCTGTTATGTATTTCTTTCTATTTTGCGATAGCTGTGGGAATCTGAGAAGATGTTATTTGTTGCACCCCTTCTCAGGAAAGCTCAGGTCACCCATGCTACTGAAGCACTACTCTTATTTTATTTTATTTTAATTTAATATATTTGTAGCCTGATACTGTTTGTATATACAAATATCACACATATAAAAAAGTATAAGATCATCTCAAACATACCTTGGGACACAATCAGGTATCGTAAAAACAAACAAAAATCAATTCTTATTAGATTCATATGCAATTTAGGACTGGTTAAATGAAAGATCATCTAAAATATCTACACAATTGATATAAAATGTAACCATATAAAACATCAGATTAATACTATTTCCCTCCATCAGCATGTCCTATGTGCCTTCCATTTCATCACAGTTCAACATGTTGTCAAATGATTTACAATAGCTTATCCTTAGTTTGTGTAGGCTTTCACACTTAATTAGAATGTGTTTTATTGACTTAATTTCCTGACAGCCGCATAGGCGACACACCCACGTATCCTTACTTAAGCCAATTTTAGGCCCAAGGAGATTAGTGACATTGGGCCTCATTACGAGGTGGGTGGTAAGGGATTACCGGCACCGGTAAGGGCACCGGTGCCGGTAATCCCTTACCGGCCTACTACGAGTTCCATTTGCAGGTCCTTCCTTAACGCCTGGTTTTTTCAGGCGTTAGGGACAGGACCCGCAAAGGGACTCTAGAGCTAATAACGGTACCGCAATTTGCGGTACCGTTATTAGCGCCTTCCCCATTTCCATTGAGCCCTATGGTGGCTCAAATGGGAATGGGGAATGCCCTGGTGAATGGGGAATTACCAGACCCGCCAACCTTGGAATGGACCGGTAATTGCTCCATTCACCAGGGTGGAGTCGGTAGGGTTTTGGAGGCAGCCATGGAGCTAATAGCTCCATGGCTACCTCCAACCTCGTAATGAGGCCCAAAGTAACAGATATTGGCGAACTATGTAGCTATTTGGATATGCTACTATATAGCTTGGTTTCTGTTCACGCTCTCACCAGTATTGGGCAAAATTGCTACTATTGGTTTTGGTAGCTAAATGTATAACATTTGTTACACGACAATAAACATTTAGTCCATACTTAAGCCATTTTTCAGAGCCAAAAATCCATCTCCTATTACAGGTTATACAAAACAAGATTCCAAGTACTTGTATCTTGATTTTGTCCTGTACATAGTTCCAAACTGTTCATGTTTGTCTAAATTTAAGAATGCCTGAAAAACATTGACAATGATTGTACCATTATTTAGATTGCTCAATTTCACATAGCACATGGCTATTCTACAATTGTAATCAACAAATAGGTTTTATGTTCGAACTCCAATCGTAGATATTCTATTGGAAGATTACGTGGCATTCTGAATAATATCCTTAAAATCTTGGCTTGAAGCTTACCCAACCTCAATACATATTTTTCACCCCATGCTCTACTCCATAGATTTTGCAACGGAGGATTCTGGTGGTATATAGCATCAATATTGTAAGAATAGACCAACACCATTGTCTACCAATGAATGCACTGATGACATATGCACTTCTCATGGAATTAAGCATATTTGCCTCCCAATGGGGCTTCCAAGACAGTTTATTGTCAATGAGGACACCTAAATATTTATAGCAGCTCACATTTTCAATTGGTTCCAGACTAATCTTGCAGTTATATTTAGATTGGACTGGCTTGATTTTACTAAATACTATTACTTTTGTTTTATTGATATTTATTCTTAACCCAGTCTTGTCCACATAGACTCCCAGTGCATCAAGCATACGCTGTAGTCCCTTTGGAGTGTGATTCAATAGTAATAAGTCATCTGCATAGCCTGACCATCCCACCATTAGTGCACCTATCTTAACAGGGCGTGATACTGGAATGAATAGTACAAGATTTAAATCAACCAGGTACTAATTAAACAGTGTGGCTGCCAATATACAACCCTGCTTGACTCCCCTCTGAGTGCAGAAGGTATCAGACAGGCTACCTTGTCTATCAAGGCATATTCTCACACTAGCGTTCTGCTACAGCAATATTATCATGCTCAACAGCTTCAAAATCATCTTTACTAGGTCTTTGCAGGAGTCTTTGCATAACCATTCACTACACAATAAATTGTCCCCAG
Source organism: Ambystoma mexicanum (assembly GCF_040938575.1). Lineage (NCBI taxonomy): Eukaryota > Metazoa > Chordata > Amphibia > Caudata > Ambystomatidae > Ambystoma > Ambystoma mexicanum. The sequence continues at coordinate 1,551,027,154 of NC_090929.1, forward strand.
GGTAGGCAGGTTCATCAGCTCCTAATGTGTTTGCAATATGATTACACCATCTTTCTGCAGGTACACTAATTATGGGGAGGTCTCTTTTCCTCTCACTTGCAACCTCTCTCCAAATACCAGTATTATTGCCCAATTTAGCATATGAAGCAATTTGTCGCTAGCAATTAATTTCACATTGTCTACAATGGTTTCGTAACCAATAACGGATGCTTAGTTTCAACTCTTTTATATTCTTTGTAATATCTATTGCACTTTGACCACCATTATTATTAGATATTAAATCCGAGATATTTTTCTAACCAGAGGGGTTTCTGCAGCCAGGGCAAAACTAGCAAGACTAGCGGGTTTAACTACAGTGTCACTGACTAAAATAGACTGCGATTTCATCATAGACTGCCTGGTGTTTATACTAATATGAATGTTTAGAAAAGGAGAGTTAATCAGAGTTTCTGCCTCGCTCTCACACCTTATTCCATTTTTAGATGCACGTTCACTCAAACGTTCACTCACACGTTCACTTACATATTCAGTTTCAATTACTTCAAACCCTTCCGTAGCATATTTCAGGACTACTGGCAGATATCAACAATCTGTCGGTCTCCTTTTTTTTTATTACACTGTAGTATATTAACATCAAGTGTTGATAGTGCCGCTATCTCCGAGAGCCCTGATACCGCAACCACTCTGGTGGTAGGTGGTGATTCAGAGAACACAAAACTAGGCAACACTACTTGCGTATGGCTAGATGGAGTATCGGCTAAAGTTGCAGCTATTAACACATTCATATTTCTGGTTTTAATATCGCTGCATCGCGCTTTTGCAGTCACCCTATACTCTGCAGCTAGACCATCACCGTCCTCACTTAAGTTCGTTCTGCCGGCTGTTGTATTACCTGTGTTCTCAGCCATGGGGAGATCAGTATATTCAAAGGGGAAAGTTGGGCTCATAAATCGTTCCATTAATTTTGACCCAACACATTGTAGGGACTGATTCAGGTCATGCATGATTTCCTTTGATGCTGTTTCCAAGGTCACATTTGCGTCTGTTTTTTAGGATTACATTTGGTCATCTTTGAAGGATGTTTCATGGCACTTCAGTGCGAAGGTTGATATCACCAAAAGTGTGCAGGTCTTACAGTGTCTTATGCACAACCATGTATCTCCTTTGGAAGGCCATTTTCCTTCCCCTTCGTTCAAGCTCACAAACATGCTGGTGTTTTGCAGGCTACATCTGTTTCCTTCTGCAATACTAGCTGCCATCACGGAGGATGCAAAAAGTGCAATAATTAACTCTGTATCCTCTCCACCTCAACCCGCAAACAGCACTTGAGCGAAGCACTGAGCTCGATGCGCGCACGCTGATGCACGTGGAAGCACAATGTATGCTGTTTCGGGTTCAAGGGGGAGAAACCTTGCGTCACTCTTGAAATTTAACGGAGAGACATGGTTTTAGACGGAATACTACACTACTATAGTAAACTATAATATACTACAAGGATTCTGAAATAACGTGGTAGCATACACCAACACCCGGACCAGCAGGTAAGTTAATAGTAGGTTTATTGGTAGATAGTTGCCAGGAAGACACTCGCACGTCCCTCTGTGCCAGCTTACACTTTCCAACTGTAAATGTTAGAACCTCAGCTCAGATCACAACACCACAGCACTCTACACTCACTGACATCACAGCATTCCAGAGTCAGTGATGTCACCAGCACTCATACATACACTACAACAGAGTCATTGTTTAATGATAGTGTCCACAAGTGCGATCACCTTATGGTAGCAAAGTCCAAGACAGTTTTTAAATCCAAGGGGATGCAGCAGAACGCAGCAGGATGCAGCTCAGCACTCGAGTGAAGCACTCAGCTAGATGCGCGTGCAGCTGAATATATGCTGTTCAGGGTTCAAGGGGGGAGGAGCCTCTTGGCACTACTTTGAGGGGCCTGCACTTCCACGGGAGCTGCTTTCAAGTCTACGCGATTCACCTGGATATCCTGTGAAACTCTACTCTCATGCAGTCCACTACAGTTGTGAACAACATATATTATGTGGCAAAATGTGCACATCGAGCAAGGACTCCCGGGAGCCATTTGCTCAAGTACAAGAATTGAAGCTGAAATGTGTTTTTCTGTAGGTTTTCCTCCAGATGCTGTTATTCGCGTTGTTATTGTTTGTTCTTTATCAGGATGATGTGGAGGTTAACTTGGTCTTAAGCATGAATTGTGTCCACGCTGCCCTCACTATGTGATTTTATTCCGCTGCTGACAATGAAGGAACTATTTTTAGCGTTGAATTGTCTTTATTTGTAAAGTATGAATTGTTGCTGAAGGCACTTTTGTGGAATAAAGCATTTGTTGATAATGATGACTATCTTTCCCTCCAGCTGTCAGTGTACCCTTCTCATCCTCTTGCCAACAAACTAGCAAAACCAACAAAAGATTAGAAAGTGACCTGGGCCATTTTTGGAAACAAGCAAAGCTTCTGGAAAGCTCCTCCTACTCTTTTGCTTCTTTTGGCTTCTGTTATTCAGACCCCTGTTCTTCTGATCCATATTCAAAGGCAGATTTGGCAACAGGAAACATGAGTGCCAAACGTGAACTTTTTCCTGCGAGATAGAAACAAACAGTGACTCCTCAAAGATCATCTGGGTAAATTGGAGCACCCCTAGAATTGCAACAAAATAATGAACGAAAACAGCATACACACAGGTTTTTTGGTTTGATCTGTTTCATGGCTGTGGCACCATTGCACCGTCATAAGGGGGCAACTGGCAAGGTGGGCTCACAGCCCACTTTGTATTCTGTATACGTGTCACATTTTTCCATAATTTTTCTGTTTTTATGATGAGTTTCTTAAAATGTTTAATACTTTTTGAATCCGCAAAATATGTTCCGTAATAATTTGTGTACAATGTGTGTTTGTGAACAAATAAAGAATTCGTAAAGCAAAATAACACATGCTGAAGGATTTATAGTATCTAACAGTGCATTTATGGAGAATATTCTGCCTTAACGTGAGTTTTGATATACTGTACAAAATATATTTCCATGGAGTTTGCGCCTATTCTAGTAATCCTTCGCCCATAAATATTGTGCTATAATCCAACATTTATGGTAGAAAAATACTTTTCACAGTAAATAACATTCAATCATCTTACACCTAGCAATATTGTCAATTGAATATTACCTGAAGGTATATAGTCCAGTTATAATTGCATGAAATTATATTGAAGTAGACATTTTGGCTACCAGCATTTTGGTGAAAAAGTCATGACTCCTAGATCAACAATAATAAACAGTATTTCTAAGTATTAAATTACAGTAATCTCAAATGTAGTGAAGTGGTAATTGCAATTGCAGTATTTTGAAGTTCTTCGGCGGTATATTACACTAAACATAGTGTAGTATTTAGCCACTGCTTTATTGCACAGTCAAAGAAAGGTATTCATGCAATTCCAAAGTGTATGCCTATTTCTGTCAAAATAGGGCAATTAAATCTGACATGTTATAAGTACTTTATGCCCCATTACAAGTTTGGCAGTGTTTTGGTGGCAAATCAACCAAAATACCACCACATAGGACTTATTTTTACCAGCACTTGGTCCCATGGTTTTACTATTGAAGTACAAGTACGTGTTGTAATTCCCAATTTCTTTTAATCCATAGGACTCAATTGGGATTTCAGTGGAATTACCACTGACTTTAATTCCGCCTATTACGCTGATGTTTAGCAGTAAGGTGGTGAATTTTCCTCCACCTCACCACCAAACCTTTAGTAAGTTGGTGAGGTAATGTGGCTGTAACGGAATAACCACCACATTACCGACATTTTTTACTGCACTCGTAAGGAGGCCCTTTTTGTTTTGTATAACATGAAGAACTGTACATTCTGACTGGCTTTTATTGTCAGCCTTTTTATTCTCATTGGTCATCGGTGCTGAATACAGTCTGGAGTGGAGTTTTGCAAAGGGAGAAGCATTTCAGTATCCAGTACTGTGTTGGCAACAGACTGATAAACCTATGCGTATTTCTTAGTATTAGGTTGTGTTTTCTGTTTGGTCCAGCACGGCCCAGAGCTACTTCATGTGGTGCAGAAAATCCGCTCGTTTAGTGGCAAGTATCTCGCCCACCTACCTAATGCTCTTAAATGAGTGGCTTCAGGAAGTAATAAACGTATGCCTTTAGGCCTACAGAACTATCTCAATAAGAAAAGAATGCCATTAGTGCCAATTAAGTCTATACTTGAAGGGCGTACACGGTTTGAAGTGAACCTATTATGCTAAGGGGTGGGTCGGAGGGCACGAGGAATTAGTCCAGCCACACAGCAAGGAGTTAAGACTGCATACGTGGTGTTTCATTCCGTTGCTGCTCAAAATACTGCAATTCCTAAAGTAAAGGAGAGCAGCATTGGCAAAAACAATTTTGTACTGCTGTTCTTTGCATTTTGCATTTATAGGCACCCGGGTGCAAGGAGGAAAGAGCAACGTTTCAAAAGAGGATGTGATAGGGGGCGGTGGTGCACAAGAGAATTGAAGTAGGGAGACTAGAGCAAGGGAGGGCATGATTGAAAGTGAATGCCATTGATGATAAGCAAGAATAAATATGAGCAAGAAAGGTTGCGAGTGAGAGGGTCAGCAATAAAGTGAGAGGAAGTATGAGAGTGAGTAGAGAGTTCGGGTGTGGTGTGTGTGTTCTAGAGAGAGTTAGCTGAGTGGGGGTTAGAGAGATTGGGGGTAGGGTGGGTTGGGGATGATTGGTGGGGTTAGAAACAGGGCAGGTACAGTGGGAGGGTGTAGATAAAGAGAGTGGAGGTAGGATGGGTGGGGGTAGAGAGGGTGGTGGTAGGGTGGGTGAATGGGGTAGAGAGAGTGGATCTAGGGTGGATGCAGGTAGAGAGAGTGGGGGTTAAGCGGGTGGGCATAGAATGAGTGGCATAGACTGGGTGGCTGCAGGTAGAAAAGGTGGGTGTGTGTAGAGAGAGTGGAAGTAGTGTGGGTGGGTGCATGTGTGGGGGTAGAATGAGTGGTTGTTGAAAGAGAGAGTGGAGGTAGGGTGGGTGGGTGAGGGCAGACAGTGGGGATACAGTGTGTGCGGGTAGAGAATGGACGTTGGGTGGATCGATGTGTTGTAGAGATATTTGGGTGGGTGGGGGTAGAGAGAGTGGGAGTAGGGTGGGGGAAGAGAGCGGTGGGTGTGTGGGAGTATGCAGAGTTGGTGTAGGGTGGGTTGGGAAGTTTGGTTGGGGTAGAGAATGTTGGGGTATGGTGGGTCGGGTAGAGAGAGTGACAGTAGTGTGGGTGGATGGGGTAGAGAGAGTAGAGTTAGTGTGGGCGGTTGGGGCAGAGCAAGTGGGGGTATGGTGTGTTGGTGCAGGTAGAGAGATTGGGGGCAGGGTGCGTGGGCAAGGGTAGAGAGAGTGGGTTAGGGTGGGTGGGGTAGAGAGAGTGGAGGTAGGGTGGGTGGCTGGGGTAGAGCAAGTGGGGGATGGCGGCTGGGTGCAGGTACAGAGAGTGGGGTAGAGTGGGTGGAGAAAGAGGGAGAGTGGGGGCAGGGTGGGTGAGGATAGAGAGAGTGGGTTAGAGTTGGTGGGGTAGAGAGAGTAGGGTTAGGGTGGTTGAGTGTGATTTAGGATTAGTGGTTGGGGAAAGAGAGAGTGGGGTAGGGTGGGTGGGGATAGACAGTGCAGGTAGGGTAGGTGTGTTTTAGAGAGAGTTGTGTGGGTGGATGTAGAGAGAGTGGGGGTTGGGTGGGTGAGGCAGACAGAAGTGGCTGGGTGGGATAGAAATAGTGGAGGTAGGGTGGGTGGAGGTAGAGGAGGTGAATGGGGTAGAGAGAGTGAAGGTATGGTGGCAGGTTAGGGGTAGAGAACGTTTGTGGTAGGGTGGGTGGGTGTGGGTAGAGAGAGTGAGGGTAGAGTGGGAGGGGGTTGAGAAAGTGGGATAGGGTGGATGTTGAGACAATGGGGGGCAGGTTGGGTACAGTAGAGAGAGGGGGTGGGGTGGGTGGGGTAGAGAGAGTGGGAGTAGGGTGGGTGGGTGCATGTGTGGGGGTAGAATGAGTGGTTGTTGAAAGAGAGAGTGGAGGTAGGGTGGGTGTGTGAGGGCAGACAGTGGGGATACGGTGTGTGCGGGTAGAGAATGGACGTTGGGTGGGTCGATGTGTTGTAGAGATATTTGGGTGGGTGGGGGTAGAGAGAGTGGGAGTAGGGTGGGGGAAGAGAGAGGTGGGTGTGTGGGAGTATGCAGAGTTGGTGTAGGGGGGGTTGGGAAGTTTGTTTGGGGTAGAGAATGTTGGGGTATGGTGGGTGGGGTAGAGAGAGTGACAGTAGTGTGGGTGGATGGGGTAGAGAGAGTAGAGTTAGTGTGGGTGGTTGGGGCAGAGCAAGTGGGGGTATTGTGTGTTGGTGCAGGTAGAGAGAGTGGGGGCAGGGTGGGTGGGCAAGGGTAGAGAGCGCTGGTTAGGGTGGGTGGGGTAGAGAGAGTGGAGGTAGGGTGGGTGGTTGGGGTAGAGCAAGTGGGGGATGGTGGCTGGGTGCAGGTACAGAGAGTGGGGTAGAGTGGGTGGAGATAGAGGGAGAGTGGGGGCAGGGTGGGTGAGGATAGAGAGAGTGGGTTAGAGTTGGTGGGTAGAGAGAGTAGGGTTAGGGTGGTTGAGTGTGATTTAGGATTAGTGGTTGGGGAAAGAGAGAGTGGGGTAGGGTGGGTGGGGATAGACAGTGCAGGTAGGGTAGGTGTGTTTTAGAGAGAGTTGTGTGGGTGGATGTCGAGCGAGTGGGGGTTGGGTGGGTGAGGCAGACAGAAGTGGCTGGGTGGGATAGAAATAGTGGAGGTAGGGTGGGTGGGGGTAGATGAGGTGAATGGGGTAGAGAGAGTGAAGGTATGGTGGCGGGTTAGGGGTAGAGAACGTTTGTGGTAGGGTGGGCGGGTGCGAGTAGAGAGAGTGAGGGTAGAGTGGGAGGGGATTCAGAAAGTGGGATAGGGTGGATGTTGAGACAGGTGGGGCAGGTTGGGTACAGTAGAGAGAGGGGGCTAGGGTGGGTGGGGTAGAGAGAGTGGGGTTAAGATTTTTGGGGGCTATAGGGTGAGTGATTGGGGAAAAAGAGAGTGTGGTAGGGTAGTAGGGGAAAGAGAGTGAGGTAAGGTGGGTGGGGGTAGAGAGTGGGGGTAATGTTGTAAATGTCCAGATTCAATGCTGCCAAGGGGGCGCACATACCAGTTGGGCAAGTAACGTGGTGATGTCAAGAATGATGTGGTGGGCGACATTGGTGTAGGGACATCATTGAATTTGGCGCTGTTTCAATAAAGGTGGGTGCTTTGGGAATAGTATGGGTCAATTGTATAGAGTGGGCACTGGGGGGGTCAAGATGTCAAAATAGAGAAGCCATTTTGTCGGAAGGCCATGCTAGGAACGCATTTCTCACAGACAGATCATAAGAAAAGAAATGCATTCCTTGAAAATTCAGCACAAGCAATGTACTGAAATGCTGCACGGCTGCAGTTTCCCAGGAGAATGCAGCCACAGCAAAGTCACGCTAAAAGATACATTCAAGGCCAATGAGCTAGGCACCTGGGTGCACGAGGAGAACTGGCAGAGAGATTGAAATTAAATACCATCAATAAAACTTGAGCCATAGTGTGGTATAGTTTTTTCAGACTACACTTGGCATTGTCGGGCAGACCCCTAAGTAAGTCAGCTCAAATCGGGTCCACCACCTGAGGAACGAGTCACTGTTTTGTACATAAAGCAAGGTTTATGGTGCAAACTTTTGGGGAGCAATTAGATAGTACTGTAGAACCAATCCAACCCAAGTCTCAATAAACTACATCAATTGATACATTTTAATACATTTTAGCAACATTTAAAACATTCCCCAATATTTTATTACAACCAACACCACAAACATGATTGGACAAAACATTTATAAAGAAGTTCCATCCTTTCCCAATTCAATCTTTCACATAGGTCACTGACAATCTGTACTCCCATTTTCTGATCGTGTTCAACCTCCGCCTTTGCTAACGATTGGTCTGTGGTAGGTTGTGAGATCATGACACGGTAAAACATTCACATCATATAATATAATAAAAGGTCAGATATATGTTTGTCTGATCCAGTCATGTGCAGTAGAGACTGCCCGCTTCGCTTGTTGTCGCCGCCAGAGGGAGCTGTTGCCTTAGGATTTTTAGTGGCCCAACTGTGTTAATGAAAACCTACAGTATCTTCTGCATCCCACTGATAATGATGACAATGGAAACATTACACTAACAAAATGTATACATTTAACTACATTTAAAACATATATACACAAAGATTAATTTGATTAAGCACTATTTATCTAAATAACACAATTAATAACTTGTTCTTCCCCATAGAGAGGGCTTTCTGTAATTACAATTATTGTCAGCACGTCACTCCTCCACAATACCTGCTGAGAGAATTTTAACACATGAGGATACAGAAAACGTTAAACTGCCCAAGAAATGAGGCTCAACGTATTTGTCGGACAAATATGACTGTGCAACAATGGGCAAGTCAACGTGGAAAGAATACTGCAAGCAAACGAAAAGATAGAGCCAATATGACACTTCAGGAAACATCTCTCCGATGGGACATGCACTGACGAAGTTCTGCAGCATGTACAATAAATTTGACACATGTATAAAGAGCCCTTAAAGGGTAAACGATTGTGAATACAACACAAATGTTGTGCCAACATCACTGATCAAGAAAACGCTGCTCAACGGAAACGTAACTAAAACAATGATAGGAACCTCCATCCAACACAACTTTGGTCGGTGTACACAGGCTTTTCCACTAGTACCACATAATTCCTCACTTTATAATAACTGGCCTAGACTCCTTTAACCTTAAGTGTGATGGCACATGGTCCGCTCGGATATCTTAGCAATACGAGGAAGGGCTGAGCAAACATGTTCTATTTGAACTACCAATTGTGATCTCATCTGCCCCAGCCTTCTGGCTTCTCTTAAGACATTTTAATGTATGTGACTACTACTCCAGCACGTGCATCCTCTAGTTCCACCATGAGAAAACAATTGAAGACCGGACACCTTGGCCTTGGGCTCCATCTTTATTGCCGGCCCAAGAAATCCCCTATATGTGATTTCAATAAAATGGGCAAGATTACATCCATTCCTTGCAGAACTGTTGAACCATAAACCTTTGTGTTGTTATCAGGCTGACCTTCTACTGGATGGCTCATTCTTCCTCGATCAACCACTAAGCATGCAAAAACATAATGTCCCAGCTACCTAAAATGCATCGTGCAAATGCTATTTTATATGGTTCTCAGTGTGAGCAAATATTCCTTTTATATGTTCCTCTGTGTGTATGTCTTAAGAATGTTATTCCTTCTTTACCACATGATTCCAGGACTGGCCCCCCAGCATGTGCTTTGAAACCCTCTCCGTCTCCCAATTTCCATGTACTTCAGAGCACCCCATGAGTAGATCGTGTTCATGTTACATTTGCCGTTTTAACATCGTATATTTCTAAGCGTATGCAAATCTAATGTGTATCAATTCTAGAAAACAGCAACACTAAATGTATAATTTCCCATCCATAATTAACTACAATTGATACATATTAAATTGCAACATCACACCTAATTTGCAACCACCCCAGTCATCAATATGGCGCACGCAACATGAACCCTTCGAAATCATGGTGACTCTTCCTGACCACTCCTACATTCCCCCTTTAGTTAATACTTTAACAAACAAATCGTAGTCATCTTTTTGCTGAACTACCCAACAACCATTCCTCAGGACAGTACTAATATGGGCATACTCATCTGCCAAACAACCCCAACCCGTCCCCCACCATTTCTGCAATCTACCCTATGTTCCACACAAGCATGCCAATTTGGTGGAGGACACAAGACATCTTCAGTTTGAGTATGATATATGATATGGCATTTATAACGCACCTATACACAAGTGTTTCAAGCCACAGCGAAGAGAGGGGGGACAGAGGGAAGACAGAGACAACGATCCTACTAAGCAAGGTGCATTCAGATCGTGCAAGTGCATGGGAAGGGGGAAGGGGATAAATGCGGGGGAAGGGGGAGGGCACAGTGCAGTACATGGGATAAACAGAATAAATAAACAATAAGTAAAAGTACGGTCAGCTGGTGGCAAGTGCAAGGGTAAATGCAGACATCAGGTGTCAAGTGCTGGTAGGAGGACTGTAGGGATACAGAAAACAGTCCCCAAGTGCAGGGGTTGTCAGGGACGCAGTGCAGGCCTGCAACTGGTGGGGGAGGGGATCTGGGCCCTAGATCGGAGGTTGGCCAGGTAACCAGTGCAGTTTCAGCCTGGAATTCACCAGGCGGGAGGAGGAGAGAAAGCAGAAGCAAAGAGGAATGTTTTGAGGTGCTTCCAGAACCAGAGATGGTTCTCCTCAAGGTTCTCCTGTATGGGATGAAATGATATGATATGATATGAAATGATATGATATGTCATTTATAATGTGCCTATACACAAGTGTTTCAAGGCGCGATGAGGCAAAGTAGGAGGAACAGAGGGAAGACAGAGACAACGATCTTACTAGGCCAGGTGACATTGAGATCGCGCAAGTGCAGTGGAGGGAGAAGGGGGAAAGAGGGAGGGAGCAGTGCAGTACATAGGATAAACAGTAAAATAAATAAAAACAATACATAAAAAGTGCAGCCAGCTGGTGCAAAGTGCAGGGGTAAGTGCAGACATCAGGTGTCAAGTGCTGGTAGGGGGTTGCATGTATGCAGAAACAGCCGCCAAGTGCAGGGGTTTCCAGGGGGACAGTGCAGGTGTGCAACTGGTGGGGAGGGGACCTGGGTCCGAGACCAGAGGGTAGCCAGGTGACCAGTGCAGTTTCATTTTCAGTCAGGAGCTCAGCAGGGGAGAGGAGGAGAGAAAGAATTAGCAGCAGGAAGGTCTTGAGGTGATTCCGGAACCAGAGATGGTTCTCCCCAAGTTTCAGAGAGTCATTGATGTTGTTCCAGAGGGAAGCCCCAGCTGAAGAAAGAGATCTATCACCAACTCATTGCTTGGAGAAACGACGGACCCTGAGGGAGTTGGAGGCGGATGAGTGAAGAGCTTGAGAAAGAAGATATTTACGAAGAGAGAGTTGAAGGTATTGAGGCCAAGGCCCCAGAAGGCCTTGTGGACAATGCAGAGGATTATGAACTTAATCTTCACAGCCACTGGGAGCCAGTGCAGATATTTCAGTCCTGGAGAGATGCAATCCCTGGGCTTGAGGCCAAGGACAAGTCTTGCAGTCCTGTTTTGGATGAGTTGCAGCATGGGGAGAGTAGCAGCAGGCAGATTTAGAAAGAGGCTTTTGCAGTAGTCCAGCCTAGAGAGAACCAGAGCTCTGGAGACAGTGAGCTTCTGGCAGAAGGATAGGAAAGGATGAATATCACTGAGGAAGTGCAGCTGGTAGTGTGACTTCTTAGAGACGTCAGAGATGGAGAGAAGGAGAGTCTGGAGTCGAAGATGACCCTGAGGTTTTTAGCCTAACAGGTGGGGGCAGGAAGAGGGCCAAGAGAGGCCAGCCAGAGAGTGACAGGAAAGGAGGGAGCAGGTGTGCCGATGAGTAGAATCTCAGTCTTACTGGCATTAAGACAGAGATCATTGGTGGCACACCACATCTGGATAGCAGACAGACAGTGGTGGTGTCCATAGCCCTGAACAGGGTTATAGTCATCATGGCAGCAGCTGCTGGTGCCTGGGCAGAGCAACATCGTAAGACCATTTGACAGGAACAGAAAAGAATAAGAAAAAAAGACAAAAATAGGCAGCAGAATCTTCAGAGTGAGGCTCAACCAACAAGTGACTTAGGAGAACAGGGAGTCGAATCATGAACCATTGGTGAGCCCCGCCTCAGACTACATGATCACTTTGAGATTATGCAAGGCAGCAATGGTCTGCATGAGGGTACCATTCTCTGTATCTTTAGAAGGCACACATGTGCAGCTGGTACTCCTGATTTTCTGACATCCTCCATTCCTGTCAGGAGGTGGAGTATATACTGATTCTGAAAGTCATGAGCCTTAGTGCCTGCAACCCTTCCCTAATGGCACTAAATGCTAATTCTGAAGTGTTCACGAAAAGCAAATGTGTGAACCTGGTCACCGGGAGCCATTTGGAATTGGCAGCTGCTTGAGTGCCAGGTGCCAGGAAGGAAGCAAACATGGTCTCTGTGTGGCTAAAGAGCTGGTATCGATCAGGAATGTCTGCTAAAGCCTGTGATGATGCTGATGAAAAGTAGTTAGAACGCCTTCTATGTCACAATTGTTCCGGAATTTCGCCATCTCACATAGCCTTTGGGTTGTCCATATAAGGTACGATATGATATGATATGACATGATATGATAAGGCATTTATAACGCGCCTATACACAAGTGTTACAAGGCGTGACGAGGCAGGGAGGGGGAACAAAGGGAAGACAGACAACGTTCCTACTAGGCCAGGTGTCATTCAGATCGCGCAAGTGCATGGGAGGGGAAAGGGAAAAGTGCGAGGGGGAATGCAAGGGACACAAGAAGCACAGGGGACAAAGGGGGAACAGATGTAACTTCAGGCTTTTGAAGGGCCAAAACTAGATGCTCCTCAGGCATTACAAGAATGGGCACAAGAAGTGTAGAGAAACTGCACACACCTTGCCAGGCTGGGGGCAACTGCCTATACGCCATCTGTCCACAGGTCCAGAAGTTAACTAGAAGATCAGCCCTACATCCAGCCCGATCTGAGATGCTGAAATGTGTGGCTTCAGTTTGCATTTGTGCCAATGGGCACTGTGGCATTACTCTTAAAACATAGCACAAAGTGGGTGTCTGTATCTTAACATGTTTTTCTGGCTCCTTGAGCCATGTCAGATGCTGCAAGTAATTTCTCCACACTGTCCCACATTCTTGATTTATTTGTGCCACTCCTTCTAAGAATCCCCTAATTCCTCCAGCTCTGCAACTGTCAACCCCTTGCTCCATCGACATCTTGAATAAATAGCCCCTTCCGAAGTTAATTGGGCTCTTTGAACACACCTTATGATTTTCTGTATGATCGGCAACTGAACAGTCTTCATCGATTGGTATGATGGATGCTGTAGTTGACTGCCCTTTAAAATGCCTTCACACCCTGCAGAAGGCCAGGTGCACTAGACATAGTGCATCTGCTACTTCTACCTCACTCAGGTTAAACACCCTAGGAATGCCAAATATATGGAAGATTAGAGAGCAGATGTAGCAATATCCTATGGATCACTCTCTCCCTACCTTCCTCATATGGCAATACCATATGTTATCCGCTATGAAAACATGTGAATTTGTTGTGGGATCTAGTTTATCATCCCCATTATCAAATCATTATCAACATTTCTTTTTTCTATTAACATGTTTGCTTCGGATTTCATGAAACTAGACAGACTTAAACTTCATGTATTTACACTGTTTGTCATCTTCAAACATGATGACACAAAGACCATAAAAACCATAATAATATTAATTTTCACACAATCTCCAAATGTAGACATTTCTTTTCCAAAACAAAAGTATTCACATTCTGGATCTTCATTCGCACCCACCTTTGCACTGAAACACATGGTCAATCCTTTCGTGGTACTTAGCTTTTATGTCTGCTACTTCTCCTTTGCCAGTGCAGGGGTTCTGGTATGTCTTCGGGTATCACTAGGGTGTATCCAATTCTTGCTGCCCTCCACCTTCACAGCAGCAGAGTTGAGTCAATCAATTGGTGAGGCCCATGAAAACGCAGCTCATTCCAATGATGCACGAAGATGCGGATGTAGATCCTATCTCCCGGGAGCAGCTGTGTCTTGCGTTGATCGTCAGTAGTCTTGAAGTTTTCTCCTGTTGTCTTGTGCTCTTATACCTTGAAGCATTTTTTATGCCAGATTGAATTACAAATAATAATCTCAAACCAAATAATCAGATAGACTCAAGGAATATGGCAAAGTACTACTTTATTCTCATTCAATAAAGCAGGGAGAACTGACAGGCATCCGACTGATGCATGCACACTCACACAGTAGCTTTATTATATAGAGGTCTTATACCCCAATAAGCATCATTAATGACGTTCAAATTATAAAACCTATTGATGGAAGGTATATTTTATGGGAACATATCTATGTATACACATATAGAAATGAGTAAACCATTGGCTACCCCTTTTTCTGTAGGGCACACCTTGAGCTACCTGTAAATACATATAGTACTGATTAAAGAGGACACAATGGCAGTGGATTGGTCTATGCAAGATTGTATGTTAGGTTGCCCCTTAGTCCCACTGATTGGTTGGTATGCTATCCCAACCTTGAACTATGGACTCTTTAGCAGCATGTGCATGAAACAAAACTTTGGAGTTTGAATCCTATCAGACTACTCCCCTTTTTCCCCAATTAGGTCATCATCTCTCATTGGTTGGCCATAAGCCAATGCTTCCATTTGTAGTTAACCTTGCAGTCTGCTCACTATCCTGGAACATTCAAGGGAGTGTGAGCACACCACTATCTTCATCTGAGGCTCTAGTGAACAACCTTTGTTTTCAGCTTCTGGGTCACATGTGAAGAGACCACACATTTGTCCATTTCAGCCTTCTATTTGCTGTTATTTTATTCAATTGTACAGGGTGCTGTAACTCCTCCTGGCCTCTAAAGACGTGCACACTCTACCTTGTATATACCTCTTTCACTTTTAATTGTTCAATTCTTTGGCTGTTGCAGATTCTTTCTTCTTCTTTAATCTAAGAGAAATGTGTTCTTTTTTCATAGCTTATCCTGGTTACCTCCCCTTGTGCCTTGCACTTAAAATAGCATCATTGATCTTGGCCAACATAGCCTTCCTGTTGTTCTGCACACATATCTTTCCAGCCTCTCCTGATTTTGCAACCTTGGTCTTTCTCTGAGGTAGCTTGGTTAAATTCGACATGAGCCAATGGGCCTCATTCCGAGGTTGGAGGTAAGGTACAAACCATGCCGGTAATGATTTACCGGCATGGATTTCCGCTCCATGCCATTCCGACCCTTCAGACCGTAAATTACGGCACCGTAAACAACAATGGCGTAATTTACGGTCTTGGGTCGCGTGCGCACACCACCATGGCGTAATCAACGGCATGGCGTGAACCGGAGCTGATCGCAAGTAAGGAGCACACGTAAATAACGGTCTCCTTAAGGCCGTAAAGTACCTTACCGGCATGGAGTACATACAGGCGTTAAGAACACTGAGCAGTGGTTTCCACAGCCACAGGTGCACACAATCAGCACAGGTGTAGCCAATGGATTCTGGCACAGCACAAAATGAGCATACCCACACACCACACCCTCTCCCACACCAAGATGATACCAATAGTAGTGGCACAACTGGAGCTGGAGGCCTTGCTTGCAAGGCAGTAACAACAACAACCACAGCCCCAACCACAGAACAGAGGACACACAGGAGGAGAGGGAGGGTGAGACAGGCCCAGCATGCACCACCAGTGCATCCACCGTTACCACGCCGGCAGCCCCCAATCCCTCGCATCTGAGCCACCTCCTTCAACCTAACACCACATCAGATCCACACCCTGTACCGGCTTCACCATGACACCATCACCACCATAGTGGACCTGATACATGACGACATAGTGAGTTTCATAGAATAAAGCTCTGCCATCCCCCCTCCACTGAAGGTAGTGACTGTGCTCCACTTCCTTGCCACAGGCACCTACCGGCACACAGTGGGGCACATGCATGGTATATCACAACCCTTATTTACCCGGATACTGAACCAAGTGCTGGATGCCCTCCTCAAGCACACAAGGGACTACATATACCTACCACGGACTCCCCAGGATGCAAATGTTGCCTTCCATGCACTGTGAGACATCAAATGACACCTGCGCAATGATCAATGTCCACTCCGTTTTACATTATGAACAACCAGTGTATTGAATAATTGTCATGAAACGTGTACAACAAAACCTCCACCACCCTCCCCCTCCCCCCAACTCCCAAACACACCCTCACTCCCCTCCCCCTCACCCACAACAACCCCAGAATAGTGCCATAAGGCCAACATAGGCCACATGTGTGTGCCAGCATGTTCAAGGCGTGCCCCCAGAGCCAGGGGATCCATGTTGGGCCTGCGCAATGTACGCAATGAGCGTCGGAGCGGGCTGGTCTGGGTGGAGGAGCACTGTGACGGTGTGTCCTCCCGCTGGGGCTGTCGTGTGGGAGGTGCAGCCTCCAGGGCATCCGCAATGCGTCCCAGGACCGCACACAACCTATTGCTGCTGTCAGTGACCGCCTGACGCATCTGCCTTAGCTCATCCACCCACTCCACCCTGGCCTGGCGGGTGTCCTCCATGAACACATTGATGAGGTCCGTCAGCTGATGTGCACGTGGTTCATCAATGTATGTAGGTACATTCCTGGCGGGTCTTGGGCCTACCTGCCCTGGCATGGCCTCAACTGGTGGAATAGGTCCAGGATCTGCCGGAGCACTACAGCCAGGTGTTTCCTGCTCCACAGAGTCACTGCTTGATGGCAGGGGGACATTGGTGGGCTCCGGGGTGTGGACTGTGGGGTAAAAGTCCTCCTCAGTGGCACCACAGATCGATAAGGGGCTGTCCACATTCTCCTGGGTGGCCGTAGTTGCCAACTCCCCAGCAATGCTTGATTCTGCCGACCTTGGGGTGTCTAATGTGGGAGGTGCCGAGGCAGGGAGGGATTGTGGTGGTGCATCCTCCACTGGCGTTTGTGGTGCCTGGGTTGTTTTCTTATTCCGTGCTGGAATGCTCCGGGACCTGCCTCTGCACGTGGAGGTGGATGGATGGGTCGTCTGGGTATCCCCGCTGTCATGATCGGTGCCTGTGGGGGTAGAGGAGAGGGACAACATGAGTGATTGTATGATGCGCTAATTGCATAGATCGCTGCATTCACATTTCTGTAATTTGGGGTTTGTGGCCCTCTGGGCGTTGCAACAGTACTAGTACATATGAATGTGAATTGAATGTACGCATGTGTACGCATCTGTCGGAGTGACTCATCCTGCCATAGTAATGTGCAGTCTGGCTCACACACTGCCGAACCTGATGCACAATGTGCATGATGGAATGTGCAAGTTACTGCACTATGGCTGATGTGTGTTATGTACTTGCACTTGGCCCTTGATTGCGTTGCAGTTGACTCTGCATTAGTTGGATGGGGGGGTGGCTACATGACAAGGTGCCTTTTATGGCCCTTGGGGGAGTCAACATCATGCAATTGCCATTGGCAGTGTTGACTTTGGACACTCACCTCCATCGGCAGACGACGTTGCCCCGCAGTCCATTTCACCGATGCCCTCTATGCATTCCGTGCCAATCATTGCGGCGCAAGTCTCCTCCCATGGCTCAAGTCGCACAGGGGAACTTGGGCCCCCTCCAGTCTGCATGGCCTGACTCCTGTTGGCAGTGAGGAGTCCCCGCACCTGCACCCGCAAGTCATCCCACCGCTTGCGGCAGTCCTTGGGGGTGCGAGGGGTGGAGCCTACAGCGCTCACCCTTTGGGCGGTTTCTGCCCAGATGTTCTTTTTGCGGATAGTGGACTCCCTCCGCATGTCGGGGCTGAACACCACGTCAGCGTGTTCTGCTAGGTAGTCCACCATGACCTGGAGCTCATCAGGGCAGAATCGCTTCTTGCGGAGCCGGTCCGCAGACTTCTTAGGTGCTTTAGGCATAGTTCCTGGGTTCCTGATGCTTTCCCCAACTTCGGATTGCTCCCAAGGGTGCTGCCTGATGAGGATGGCAATGGATTGTGTTTTTAAAGATGGCCCCCGCGCTCCTTCCCGTTCCTGTGCGATGACGTAATTTCCGGTTCCGTTGTTTTGCGGTGACCGTAATTTACGAATCCCGTATTTTACTGTCGCTGCTGCTTCCATGGCGGTGTTGTAATGTACGTGTCGCAGCAGGCCGGTAGGGGTTTTTCGGGGGGTTTTGCGGCATGCCGGTAGGTACTTTTCCGGCATTGCGAAAAACGCGTGTCCGCGAGGTCGGAATGGGACGCAATTAGCGGTCTGTCACCTTGCCGGAGTCGTACTTTCCGCCATGCCGGAAACGACCGGTACTTACCTCCAACCTCGGAATGAGGCCCAGTGTCTATTTTCAATCATGGCCATCCTTGCCACGTTATATATTCCTCTTTAGCAATCCTCTATATGTTTCCTTCCTACCTTGCGTTACTGTGTATTAACAGTTATTGACCAGTAAGTTACTTCACCTTCATTGTATCCATGATTACGTTAATGTTAGGTACATGTTTCTCTTGGTGCTTCAGTTACATTGTTACTCTTAAGTATGTTCATATTGTTTCAGCATAGGTCCATATATCAGCTTGATGAAATCACTCTGCCCTCATCAGATTTCTCTTTAGCATTCCATGATGTCCATAGGTGTGTGCTGACATCCTTCCATGCGGCATCCATCCACACTCTCAGTGTGAGGGTACATTCTGTATGGCTTTCTGAGTGCATAACATCTCTCGTACACTCGATGCAGTATAGGAACAATACAGGGGATCCCATTTACTGCTCTTCTTCTACTGTTCTAGTATGGTGGTGGTGAGGGGGCGAAAGCTAGAGCGAATTAATCCACCTGCTCCTCTACTGTCTTTTGGTGAGAAGACAAAATCTATAGAGATATAATCATAACATGTTTTGTTAAAGCCCTAAGGTACTCCATAAACTCCTCTCCTAGGACCGCTGTGGTCCTGTGTACATGTGATGCCATGCGTGCAGGTGAGAGAAGTGTGGTATGTGTAGCCTACAGCTGTCACAATTCTGTAAGGGCTCAAGTGATGCTCCTTCCCTCGCTGATTTCTCAAGTACAATAGCTTTTTAAGGGCATGGCTGCTTCTAAACTCGTAATGAGGCCCTTTGAGTCGTTAACATTAATATGGACTTAGACTTTTCTAAACTCGCAAAAACTGCATGCTTCAGATACAATGTCACTGGGCAGCCCATAATAAACTTTTCAATTGCAAAAGCCGCTGCCACTAGAGATTGCTCACAAGGGAAGTGTCCATGCATCACTGGGTCTAGAAACCGATGTTATATGCCAAATGTTTGTGGCCCAGCAATGTTTTCTCTGCCAGGACCACTTTTAGCACATGCCCATTTGAATGGGAACATAACTAAAATGGTTTCTTGTAATTTGGGATCCCCATTTCCCTAGAGCACTCTATCAGACCTTTTACCTTATGCGCTTCCTTGAGTCCATGCAGTAAGGGCCTCACGTAACTAGAGTAGCCAAAGATTCACAATCTGAAATAGTTACAGAGCCCCAAAAACAGCTGCATCTGTTTCACTGTGACTGGCTGAGGCATATTCTGAACTGGGAAGGCTCTCTCCACATCTTTTTCTGTGTGTCACACAGCACCTTCAATGCAGTGGCACAGAGATGTCTTTCAGTCTTTCCAAGCTTTAAATACCTTCTCTGGGACTGACTACTGTCTCCCCGAGCATGTAAAGTTAAATTGACCTTACTAGTCTCTTTAAATTTACAGACCCAGCACACAATATCTTCCTATAGAGTGCTGGAGGGGTTGCCTAGCATCCCCTGAGTCAAAACACTCATGTAACAGTCACATTTTATCCTTTCCTACTTGAAATGGCTGGTGGCAGTGGTGGCAGTGGTTTAGATCAAACTGCGATGATTTTTCCCAACCGCGAACAACAGTAGCTAAAAATTGGGTCAGCCATTTTTTCAATATGGCACCCAGGACCAAACTCCGGTCAACTTTTTTTGCCATTTCTTTTTGGAAACGTCCCTTTGTTTGTTGGCCTTTGACGGGCTTCTGTGCTGAAGCCCTCCTCTGGCGCCTGAGTGTCTGGGGTGTACAGGATGTGAGGGAGGTGCCCGAGACTCCCTATGCTTAGTCTCCTAGGAGACCTGAATGCACTATGGCGTGATTGGCCGGCTGACTGTCAGGCAAGGAAAGCCACCCTGCTGTGTGAGTGACAGCCAGGCTGAAATGAATGGGGGAAAACTGTTTAAAAGCAAGTTTATGGGACTTGGAAAGCAGAGTTGACCACTGGAAGGAAAGAACCGAAGACGAGCTGAAGGAAGACAACTTCTGAAACTACTGAACGACCGGTGAAGCCCTGCTGCAGGTCCAAATTGCCTGAAACTCCATCGACAGAGAAGCCCTTCAAGGTTAACTTCTTCCCTTGAGTTTAGTGGGAACACCCAACTCGCAAGCCGCCTGGACACGTCCCCTCCTGGTCGAATCGTCTGCACAGTGCTGTGGAAAACCGGATGGCCAATGGGAAGGATACCAGTTTGTGGTCTTTAAGGCACTCACACCTTAAACCAACGTTTTACCAAGCTTGGGGCCTCTTCCCTGGGCAGTGCAGGAACCTCCCGATGTCCTCCTTCTTGTCCCCACAACTGAAGCTCAGGAACAGCGAGATCTGCTCGAACTGCCAGGAACAACTGCCTCAGATACAGCTCTTCTTCACTTTAAAGGTACTGTGCAAACGCGGTCCGGAAAACTTTTCGGCCATGGTGAAAGTTTGTGAAACTTTCCTGACTATGAAGGCTTGTCCTTCCCTAAACCAACATCTAACTTTTCGTCTGACCAAATTCTTCTAAGATCCATGGCAAAGACTTAACCGTGTTCTACCAGAACTGTGCTTTCCTATACAAAGACTCTGAACCATTGACTTTGGCCCAGGCCTATGAACTGAATTTCTGGTTGTAGTTAACTGAAACCCTTTGCCCTGCCTATGAAAGTATTTGTGCTGTTGATTCTTATAACTTGTTTTTTTACCCCTTTTTAAAGTAACTGAAGTACCATTTTGCTCCCACTTCAGGGGAAATGAACTTGTTCAGTAACTTATTGGTTGTGTATTTGTAGTATATGGGTATATGATATCGAGCTGCTCTTGCTAGTGTAATGTTTTCCAAATGACTGTGTAAATAAATGTATATTCTTGAGTAAGTGTTTGTTTGAATAACTGTATTTATTGGTGCTTTGTGTAACTTGTTCTACTGCTCACTTTACTCTTGAGATAGGTCTGGCTGCTCAGCCACTGCTACCACATTACTGTGTAGTACAGGCTTGTGCCAAAGGTGAAATTGTACTGACACTTGTTGTCTTAATTGCATGTAGTATTCCCCAAGGGTACTGCATGTGATTCTGCCTAACACGGCAGGTATCATTACTTGCCCAAAATATACTATCTCTGTCTGGCAGTACTGACATCTTTCTTTGTCCACTTTGTACCCCTTCTCGTGAGTAAGGTGAGGATTGTTTTTGAGTCTCCTTGACCTGCTCCTCTGAAGAGCTACAAACCAACATATCATCCACGTACTGAATTATGGTACTCGACACATGTACATTTCCCAAATCCATCTGATGCAGCCTGAGATTTGCATTGAGGTACTGAGAATCAGGATGCAAGGGAATAGAGAAAAATACATTTTTTAAATTGATCACTGTGAAATGGGTCGACCCAGTAGGGATATTATCGAGAATGGTGGCAGGATTTGTTACCACCGGAAATTGCACCTCAATCAATGCTTGGTCAGCAATTAAGAATGTGGGTGTAATAAATGATTATGTTCAAGCACATGACAACAACATTTTAATGATTACTGTGTCCTGATTTACTTCAGCCTGTGTGTCACACCTTCCCCTTCTGCTACCACATGACTACTTTATTAAATGTCTCAATAGGGAACAGCAAAACGGAGGTTTAGTTGCCATTATATATAGAGACACTATAGAAATTCAAAATATATGTACCTTGAGTTGGGAATGTGCCTCTCAGGTACTGGCCTGCTCATGTCAGCTCACTCTTAATGATTATTTCAAATTAATCCTGTGTTACAGATCCCTGGACCGGCCACTGCTTTCTTGGGCACTCTAGCTACCTATCTAGGGGTTGAAGCAATTAATCACTGAAAGCTTATAATTTTGGGTGATTTAAATATGTGTTGTAACGAGCCAGATGGCGGTGACTGTAAACACTTACATTATATTCTTGACTCACACAATCTCTGTATTCTTTCAGATCTCCCCACACATAAAAGTGGACATTGTCCAGATCCCATATTGTTTAGAGGGGTTAATCTACAGGGTGTGGATAATGAACCGGTGAGCTGGTCAGACCATTTCATGGTTCGCTTCACATAGACGAAGGAGTCGAATATGATCAGAAGTGAAGTAACCTTGATCTCAGAACCTCGTCGCCAGAAAAAGATTCGGATTATATCTCTCACAGCAACCTTTTGAGTCATATATCAACTACATATGATGTTGAGGCTGGTGTTGATGCTTATACTAATGTGATGAGACAACTGCAAGCGAACTGTGACATTGCACCAGAAAAAATACAAAAATGATACCTAGGAAAAGGAATACATTGTTTAATGACAAACTAAAGCTCTGCCATAACCTATATTGCAAAATGACTACAGCCACTGTAGACCACTTAATAGCTAAATCAGCCTTAAAAACTTATAAGGACGAGATCACGTTGGCAAAAGCTCTAAATCTACAAAAACAAATGTATTCTGCAGTAAATAGACCATAGGAATTATTTATGGTTGTTAGTAATTTCTCAAACCCTGATTGTATAAACACCTGAATGTTACTAACTCAGAAGATGGCTAATGACTTTAATATATTTTTTCTTAACACAATCGACCAGATTAGACTGAACATCAACACCCAATCGATTCCCTCTTCCCCCCGAATTGGATCCTGTAGTAGGAAAAATAGCATATTCCCCAGAGTTTAACTTTTCGCCGGTGGGAAAAGAAACCATCGAGAAACTACTTTCTCACCTTAAACCCACTAACTTCACGTAGAACCCAAGTCCAGCATATTCGGCTAAACAACATGCCCAGGCACTGAGTGAACCCATTCAGATGTTTGTGAATGCATCACTTAGCCAAGGTTGTGTGCCAAAGGAATTAAAGAAATCCTTTTTGACACCTCTGTTGAACAAACCCACTCTGGACCATAAAAACCTCACAAATTATCGCCCCATTGCAGGGTTGTTATGGCCAGCAAAAACTCTTTAGAAAATCGTCACCATGCAACTTCAAGACCATTTGGAAGCAATAACACCTACCAGTCTAGCTTTAGACCAGGCCATGGTATAGAGACTGCTTTACTAATGGTCTGGAATTACCTACTCGAAAATTCCAGTAAGGGGGACATCAGCATGCTTGTTATGCTTGACCTGTTGGCAGCTTTCAACATCGTGGACTTTGATATTCTCAGTTCTAGACTAAACTCACTGGCATAGGTATCAGAAAAGGCAATGAAATGGTTTAATTCATTTCTGACTAACCGACTCCAACAAGTGAAAGCAGGCCAGTTTTTTCACAAATATTGACAGTACCCCGCGGAGTGCAGCAGTGGTCATCTTGGTCACCTATAGTGTTCAACCTATATATCTGCCCACTGCTAAAAATCTTCGCTCAGTTTAACTTACAATATCATTCATATGCGGGCGACACTCAGATTAATGTCACCTTAAAACACCCTTCCGAGGCAGCAGAGCGTGTTTTGAAGTACGCAGAAAGAATTTGACTATGGATGCTTGAGAATAAACTTTAGTCGAACCCTACTAAGATGGAAATTATTGTATTCAGCACCAAAAATAAATTGGCAAAGGTTTTTTTGATAATTCCCTGTCCTACACTTTTTGGAATTGCTTCAAAACATACAGAATCTGTAAAGAGCCTAGGTTGCATCTGGCAATCCATTTTGGGTTACAACTTGCAGGTGAACCAGATAATCAAGTCTGTAGACTTCCAATTGAAGCTTCTCAAACCTCTTATTCCTTTTATATCTGAGCAGGATCGATCAGCTGTTGTAGGTACTCTTACCAATGCCTGGTTGGACTATCATAATGTTCTCCTGGTAGGCAGTCCAAAATATCAATTAGAGCACCTCTTAGTGGCTCAAAACTCAGCAGTACCTATGATTTTTTCTCTACCAAAGAAATCTCCAGTCTCAAAGTTTCTCGGTAGTCTTCACTGGCTGCCGATTCAGCAGAAGATTCAGTTTAAATGGTTGTGGCTCGTTTTTAGATGCATCCATGGTCTGGCTCCAGCATATTTAACATAAAAAATTACGATCTACAATCCTATGCGCTCCATGCGAGCTATGAATCAAGGTCTGCAGTTGATCCCCCTTCTAAAACCACTCATTAGTGCGATAGGTGCATTTTGGTGGCTGGTCTCTGTGCCTGGAACTCACTCCTGCTCTATTTGTGACATATTAAGTCCATAGCTATTTACAGGAAGCAACAGACAACACAACTTTTTGTATAAATTCAAATAGCTGTTTGCACTGTAGTTTTCTTTCTTCCCGCTATATACTATATCTGTGCCTAGATGCAGCTTGCTGCTTGGTTCCTCAGGGATATGCGTGATATAAATCTCCAAATCAAATCAAATCACCAATATTATTGTGGGTTCACAAATCCTGGATCATTCTCCAACTGGACCCCATTGTTGTCTTCACAGAATAGATAGCCGTATTGCATGGGGAGACAGAAGTGTGCGTTATGCCTTCCTTTAACAGTGCCATAATTACCGTACAGCAGCACAGGCAGGCTTCACGATGGGGGCCAGAGGAGTACTGATACTTGTACATAAAAGATTGCCACTCACCCTTACAAAAATAACGGAGGATACCGGGGGCAGGTTAGCACACGCCACAGGCATGTTATGGAATAAATCGCTATCCCTACTGGCGTTCTATGCCCCGCCCGCACTGCAGACAATCTTGCTTGAGGACATAACGCCTCTGATGTCCGACGACGCCTCTGATGTCCTGATCCTTGGAGGGGACTTTAACGATGTCATAAATAACACAGAGGATCGCACAAACCTTCACAGCACAGACCCCACCCAGCGGACCAACCTGGCTTCATTTGCGGAGGCACTTGGCATCAGGGATGTGTGGCGCGACCTGCATCCTGGAGAGAGGCAGTACTCCTATCACTCCGTGGTAGACGCATCGTTATCGTGCCTAGACTATTTCTTTGTACCCGCAGCGATAATACACACAGCAACACAAGCGGAATACCTCCCAAGAGGGATTTCGGACCACTCCCCTCTACTCATATCAATAACAACATGCAAACCAAAACCCTCGCCTGTGTGGAGACTGAACAATTATCACCTAGGCTCTCCTGAATTGGTAGAATGCCTGCAAGAAGCTAGCACAACATACTTTGAGCTAAACGAAGGTTCGGTAGACTGCCATATCACACTATGGGAGGCCTATAAACCAGTGATACGAGGAGAAATTATCTCCTGGACTACATCACAAAAGAAACAATATCTAGAGTCAATAAAGGAGGCAGAAGCAAATGTAGAGCAAGCAGAGGAAGAACATCTACGCCATGACTGTGCTGACACAAACAGGGCACTAACCCTGGCACAGAAAAAACACCAAAACATTGCACTGGACAATGCAAAACAAGCACATAATGCAATGAAAGCCAGAATCTATGAAACGGGTGATAAAGCAGGGAAGATGCCTGCCTGGCTCGAACGGAGAGATGAGGGACTCAGCCAAGTGAGAATGAACACAACCCAACAAGCGGAACCTTGCTTAACAGATGCAGAGATAGCCGAAGAGTTCACAAGGTACTACGAGGACCTATATAAAGAACCAGCACCTGCCCCTGAGACCTCCATGTTGGAACAGATCTCTCTCACCTCCTTAAATGCTGAACAAACTGCTGCCCTAGAAACAGAAATTACTGAAGATGAAATCATAACTGCCATGATGCAACTCCAATCCGGGAAAGCACCCGGGCCAAATGGCTTTCCCATTGAAACATGGAAGAAGATAGGATGTAATGAACTTGCTCCTCATCTACTCAAAATGTACCAGCAAGCCCGAACCACAGGCAGCCTACCAGCAGACCTCAGAAAGGCCACCATAATTGTAATAGCCAAAGCAAATAAGCCACCAGATAAGTGCAGTTCATATAGACAAATCTCCCTTATAAACACTGAGGCGAAGATATTGGCCAAACTGTTAGCTACACGCCTGCAACGGGTCATAACTTCTCTGATTCACCCAGACCAGTGTGGCTTTATGCCTGGCAGGTCTACAAGAATGAATATCCGAAGATTGCACTTAGCCATTGAACGCGCCCAGACCCTGAACATCCCTCTAGGAGTTCATGCATTCAACTCTGTCCGCTGGGAGTCACTCTGGGAGATCATGCGCAAAATGGGGATCGGGGAACAATTCCTATCCTGGGTCCAACTACTATACAACTCACCAATGCCGGAGGTCCGAGTGAATGGTTGGACATCTCGCTCCTTCCCTTTGGGAACAGGGACACGACAAGGCTGTCCCCTATCGGCCCTCCTCTTTGCACTGGCCATGGAACCACTTGACCAACTCCTGAGGGACGCACCCACATGGAGGGGGATCCCGGGCGGACTAGACTGTGAAGATAGGGTGTCATTATACGCAGACGACCTGTTGATATATATGCGTGATCCCAGGTCATCATGCGCAGTGGTGACGCAACTACTCCAGAAATATGGGGCCTTCAGTGGCCTGAGGGTAAACTGGTCCAAATCTACAATATTTGCATTAAACCAGCTAGGCATGGAACCCCCAGAGCCCTGCCCATATAGAATGCCCCCGGATCACTTTCAGTACCTGGATATCAAGATCACAAGGAACCTTAAGGAATACAAGTCCAATAATTTACAACCCATTACGGACCGGTTTGAGGGGGATGTGCAACATTGGAAGTCCTACCACTGACCCTTCTAGGTCGCGCAGCACTATTTAAAATGCTAACACTCCCTCGATACCTATACATCCTCCAAAACGCTGCACTCTACATACCAGGGAAAACGTTCCAGAAAATAGAGTGTATACTCAGAACACTTCTATGGGGAAGTGGACGACCAAGAATAGCGCTCCAGACACTGTAGAGATCGATATGGGAGGGTGGCATTGGCCTACCGAGGCTGCAATCCTACTACTGGGCCGGCCAAATGTCAGTGATTAACAACGCACTGCATGCAGAACCCACGCTACCACACGTGAGAGCATCACCCCCCCTGAGGCTATATGCTGCAATACCCAGAGTAGATCCCGGAGACATGGCTACGCAGGCACCTCGCATCTGGAGGGAGCCACACGCCTTTATGAGATGGGACGACAAGGTCACACCGTTACAGCCCCTATGGCACAATAGGAACCTCCCCGAGATAACCAAACTGCCAGAATGGCCCACATGGATAAGGTGTGAGATAGGAAAAGTGAGAGACATCGTAGAAAACGACAACATTAGACCTTATGAAGACCTGGCCTTGTCCTTCAGCCTCCCAGAGTCAGAACGATATCACTATACACAGCTGCGACATGCACTAAAACAACATCTCCCTGCCCTTTCCAACATGCCGGATAGTATCCCACTAGAACGCAACATAATTGAAGATCGAATCCAAGCAAAGGTCACAACAGTAATGTACAATGTTATAACCTCCTTTGCCACACCAGAACTGACACGGCTGAAAACAAGGTGGGAAGAGGACATTGGGGAGATCATGCCAGAAGACTGGGTCCAAATTCTCATGCACCCCCGTGAAACCGCCATCTCAACTAGGCTAAGATTGGTACAGCTTAAAATACTCCACAGAGTCTATTACCCGAGAGTAGCCCTGTACAGTTAGGGCAAAATAACGGAACCTAACTGCCTGTGCTGTCGCGAAGAAGTAGGAACATACTGTGGGAATGCCCGCATATTAGTCACTACTGGCAACAGTGCTGCGATATCCTTATGAAGGTACTGCGGCAAACAATCCCCAGAGATCCTAAACTGATGCTACTAGGTGCAGACAGCGAAATAGATCTACCCAGATATGAGAAACTATGTTTTATGACCACGACTGCAATAATCAAAAAAAATATAGCCCAGCTCCGGGGTGCAGCACAGACACCACAGGTGAACCAGTGGATCACAGACGTACACATCTGCATAGCCATTGAAAAAAGAGTATATAGAGCCAGGGGATGTCCCGAGAAGGCAGAAAAGATCTGGCAATGCTGGGAGGACAATGTATGAACCCTTGAACCACACGACCTGTTAACAGGAGCTACGAAGACAAGTAGCGGAGATCTCAGCATGTGAAATAATATGCAATCTATGCAACCTATATGAGCACATATACCATTGAATGTTAATGTTGTTGTAATGTCATGTGCTGGCCCGACTAGGACCAGCGAGTTTTGTGTTGAAAAACCAATAAAATATGTTATAAAAAAAAGAAAACAGTGCCATAATTGTCTCGTAAATCCCTTCGTCCACCTCCCTTGACTTGGGGTACTGATTAACCCATGGTAATATTGTACTGGGTTTCAACTTACTTGCACTGCTGCATCACTCTTTAGTATTTAGCAGCCCCACATCATGAGGATTGCTGGTTCACAAATGGATTGGCACTTTTCCCAAATCCTCCTTTCAGAATGGCGACATACTTTTAACAATGAGCATGGTCTGTGGTACTCATCTATCACTATCTGGCAAGGCACTCCAATTTCCAAGACCATTTCTCCTATGTCTTCAGTATCTTCGAAAAATGTATTCATCGGACACGTCCCGCAGTGACTCTCTGCCTTTGTCATCTGTGCCTGAGAGAACTACCCTGTTCTTCTTGACCACTACGGCCTCTAAGAGAATCGTAACAATGATGCCTGGTGTTACTTCCTGTGGAACATCAGGCTGGAATAAAAACTCAGTCAGTACCTGCTAAATCTGATTTCTGATCCCCGGGAGCCAACTCCATCACCCCATAAAAAAAAGATGGTGAATATATGGGAACCCCTCCAGTTGAGCTGTCGCTACAATAAGGATAAAAATATGCAGCTTCCCTTACGATATACAAAACTTGGGTAGAGCATACTATACACTGCTCTGTAAAAGCAATTGACATCTAAATCTTGCTTAGGAGGTCCCTTCCCAAAATATTTGCTGGGGAGTCCATACAATACAACAAAGAGGCTGATTCATTTTGAGTACCTACCTTGATACGAATAGTTTCAGCATAAGGAACCGACAGGATAGCCCCAGAGGATCACTGTGTGTCCATCCTTTTGCCTGACATGGGGGACTCACCTTCCTTAATACAAGATTTTGTAGCCCCTATGTCGATCATGAATGAGAATGTTTGGTCACCTACCTGCAAACCTATTCAGGGTTCCTCTTCCAGACCGGTGGTAACCGACAGGACTGGATACATCAGAGAGCTCTATGGGCTGTCCTACATCTGGCATATGAACAATGGGGACAGAAAAAGTATTCCCTCCAAAACACACTTGCTCCTGTACAGTGAGTAACCACTTGGAGTAAAGGATTCTTGTCCCATGTCTGCACCGAAGTTTGTGCTGGAATGGTTGGTGGCATCCCAAAAGTCTGTTCAGTCCCAGTCACTGGGTGCTGTTCAAATCATGCCTGCTGCAATTTCACAGAGCCTGGGGCACATGGCAGGGCTGGGGCTTGCATCTTGTGCGCTCCCATGTTAAAAAACTGTGACCACTCACTCCAAGCTTGTGACATATGTCTCAACCTTCCACAACACTGAATCCCATAAAATCCTCCATATCTGTTTCCCATCGGTCCATTAAACTGTGGACCCAATCCCTCGGAATGCATCGAATGACCTGCTCCTCGCAGAAATCTTCCCCTGCACCTTGGAAATCCTCTCATTGGCCTTGGACCGGTAACATTACATACCTGTCCATCCACCCCTGTATCATACTTGGTTCACTGGGCCTCATTACAAGTTTGCCGGTCCTGGAACTACGGTACCGGTAAGTTTGTCGGTATCGTAATTCCCGGACCGGCAAACTACGAGTTGTGATCGTGGGTGCCTTTCTGCCTGCCAGGTCTGACAGCATCCGACCTCCCCATTCCCATCGAGCCCTATGGGGCTCAAATGGGAACGGGGCGCATTCCATTCCGGCGCCCGTGAATGGGCAATTACCGGGTCTGGCAGGTCCGCAATGACCCGGTAATTGCACATTCGTGGGTGCCGGAATCTTTCAGAAGTTTGGCGGTAGCCTGCCGGTTTTACCGGCAAGGCTACTGCCAAACTTATAATGAGGCCCTCTGTGTCCCTGTTGTTACGATTGCCCCTGCTGTCCCTAGATATAATTCATAATTACTGCTCCTTCTTGACAAATCTTCAACAATTTCTTTTGAACCAGTTTAGCATCTGCTTGTTGTGCCTGCTCTACACTCTCAGTTTCTTTTTCTTCACTTTTCTTGCAAAAATGCACACTATGTGCTTGAATCTCTGGCCAACTTGAGGCCTCCATTCCTGCCACCTTATCTAAACCATGCTGGACTTCCTTAGGGAGTGCTTTCTTTAGCATGTGATAAAGATTTGCCACACTTTGATCCCACCCTTCTTCCGTCTATGATCTCCACATATCCTGAATCAACTGGATGGGTGCAGCAAGATCATCTTCCATTTTCATTCCCTTCGTTAATATTGAATTTATATCATGCATATCCAGATCCATAATTCGCAAGGCCCCGCAAACCGGTGCCCTATAATTATTAAATGCTGCTCTGTCATGGGTATTTGTATCCAACTGAACTTCTGAATATCCCACTTTTTTTCAAAGCTCATCTGACTGCTCCCCCATCAGAGCCACAAATATACTTTTCATATCCCGTATGGACAAACTGACATCAGCAGTATGTTTCTCCAATGCATAAATCCACTACCCCATTCCTGCAGTGAGCCAAGGGACTGTCTTCATCAGGTTATTCCGGTCCATGTCTGCCCAAGGGACTTAATATGCCCTTGATTGACCCTTCTGGAGTAATGGAAACTTAGCTAACCCTATTTAACTGGGGATTTCCCTATCACATCCCTAGCACTTGCTACTCCCATGCGAGTAACCTGGTGGGTCAAATGATTTCATGGTGTTATCTATCACTGCTACTGGAGCCAGATGTAGGGTGACTATACCCTACCCTCCCTGCTCAACAACCCAATCCTCTTCTTTTTCCGCTTAATAATATACACCAGCTATCTTATCCCCTCCAGCACGGACATATACCCAACACTACCGCAGGGTGCAGTCTTCTGTCCACTTCAACCTCAACCTTCCTAATAACTGATGTATCAAGCCTGACAAGAACCTGGCCATGCCTCCACCTTCCTTGTTCTACATCCTTTATCTTTCTTTCCTCCTTTTCCCACTCTTCATCTCTTTGCCGTTTTTGCAGCACTATCTCTTCCTATGCTAGCCTCAGAGCTTCTTCCATTTTGTTCTGCTTGTCTCTCAAGCATATCCTCTATCCTAACAGGAAAAGGCCTGTCCTCCTCCTTCTCCCTCTTTCTTGGTCCTCTATCCGGGCGTAAAGATGCCTGTCCCACTCTCTCTAATTCCTCCACCCTTAATCTATCTGCTCTCAATGTGAAACCTCTCTGCACCCCTAACCATATAAGCAGTTACCTTCCCAGTGACTTAGGGATCCCAATTCTAAGAAATGCTTGGTGAGCAGGTACAAGTTTATCTAGGTCAGCTGGGCTGAGCCCGGCCCACTTGTCAGTCACCTTAAATGGTTTGCGTCTTCCTGTTTTCCCAACCTTTTTCCCTACTTAAGCAGCATTCCAGCATCTTTCATTTGCAGTTGGTGAGCAGGTGCAAGTGGATTTAGGTCACCTGGCTAATCCCAACCCACCTGCCAATCACCTTAAACTGTTGGTGCCTTCCTGTTTTCCTGCCCTTTTTCCCTACTTAAGCAGCACTCCAGCATCTTTCCTTTGAAAGTGGATGTAGGTCACCAGGCATAAGCCCCACCCACCTGCTTAGCCCTGCCTCTTCCTTTCTTCTATTAACTCTTAGATCAAGGGCATCTCTCACCCAGGCATCCAAATTGAAAGGCAGATGAAGAAAAGGGCAATTCTCATTTGGACCTGTTCGGACTGGGAGGACCCCGGCTCAGACAACAGGTAGGCACGTGTGACATGTGTTTTCTCCCTCTGTTACCACAGGCCATCCCCATCATCACCAGGCAACGCCAATGACATTACCCCTCCTCGAAGGCATGGACTCCACAATGCAGCAACCTCACCCATATCAGCCTCAAACCCATCAAGACCCCCTCACCATCCACAACACTATGAAAAATTAAACACTATCTAAATTCGAATTGTCCCCTATTTCCTGCTCAGAGATGATCAACATCTTTTCAAACGTACACCCTTCTGCGCGCTCAGAGAACATTATTCCACCGAAATCGATCATGGACCATAAAGACATTGTTGCCCCATAGCCAGTAACATTTGTTAATTCATCCTTTCATGATAACTCGGTTCCCAAATCTTTTAAGACAACCACCATTACTCCACTGGTTAAGAAACTGGTTCTTGATCCCAATAACCCAAGCAACCTGAGGGCCATAAAGAATTCTAACTATCTTTTGAAAATCCTGGAAAAAACAGCCACAATTCAGCTTCATGTTTTAGTTGAAGCTTTGCACATCTTACATCCGAGTCAATCTGGTTGTAGACCCTTTTTCAGAACTGAAGCAGCCTTAATTGATCTACAAACCCACTTACTGAGCATTACCGATGAGGGTAGCCCTGGATTGCTTATTCTACTAGACCTATCATCAGGGTTCGAGCTTTTAGACCATGAGTGCCTCCTGCAGACATTGAACAACACAGGA
The DNA here is from genome assembly GCF_040938575.1 of Ambystoma mexicanum. Taxonomy (NCBI): domain Eukaryota; kingdom Metazoa; phylum Chordata; class Amphibia; order Caudata; family Ambystomatidae; genus Ambystoma; species Ambystoma mexicanum. The sequence goes on from NC_090929.1 coordinate 1,551,059,883, forward strand.
CTTTTTAGTACTGCAACCATCCCCTGGGTACAATCTTTTCTATCTAAACGTACTTCAAGAATGTGTTGGGGAGATCCCTCCTCCCCCTCAACCTCCATCCATCATGGTGTCCCTTAGCGGTCTGTTTATCCCTTCTTCTGTTTAATCTCTATATTAAACCTCATTGTAACCTCTTAGAAGAATCTGGAACCTTTTTTAACAACTATGCTGATGATACTCAGCTGGTTCTAGAAATCAGCTGCGACTACAAGCTGGACGCAGCAATTCTTGAGCAAGTATATTCATTGATGGAGACCTGGATGTGTCTTAATGGCAACAAGACATAACTATTGATTTTTGGTTCCCCCAGGCACAAACTAAACTTGATTACAGCTTCCAGTCCTTTAAAATCCAGAACTGTAGTATCCCAGTGTCTATAAAGGTTAAGACCTTAGGATTCCAAGTTAGTTTAGTTTATTCATTTATAATGCGTGCCAGACTCAAGGGTATCAGGGCACAAAAGTTAAGAATATGCAACGCTTGATTGACAGGTTACAGAATTGGTAATACAGTGTAGACATTGTAATACAGATGTGGAACACAAGAAGAATAAGAGAACAAAGTAAATATACATATACCATTAAATATTAATATAGCAAAAAATACAAGAAAAGCAATAAAATGTAATAAGAATATATACAGATAATGGGTACTGCTTACATAAACATATATAAAGGATACATATGTGCGGTCATTAGATGTGGTTTGACTTAAGCCAGTTGATGTAGCTTAGTCTGAACTTTGGATAGGATTGATCTTCTCTAATGTGGTGTGGTAAGGAGTTCCACAATTGGGCAGCTTTGACATGGAAGCTGCTTCCACCAACCTTACAGAAGTTGAATCTGAGTATGGTAATGCAGTTAGTATTAATAAGTCTTGAGGGTCTAGTCAAAGTTCTTCTTTGAAATCTGTTCGAGAGATAGCTATGGGCGGCATTGAACAATGCCTTGTGTGTTAGGGAGGCTGTTTTTAAGTTCAATCTTGTTGAAGGTAGATAGCCAATTGTTTTGTCACCTTATCGCTGATATGTGTGATCCTTTTGGCACACCAAGAGCTGCTCTTAAGGAATTGTTCTGAAGGATTTGAATCTTTTGGATAATGGATTTGTTGGCACCAATGTATAATGCGCTGCAATAGTCAAGCCTGGATAAGATCAAGGCTCTTGCCAGGGTGATGCAGTTATCACCCGATAGAAAGGGTTTACCAGTTCTAATCAGTTTACAAGTATAGGCTGTTGCAGAGGCCATGGCGTACACTTGTTTTACTAAGGAGAGGGTAAAGTCGAGGTAGAATCTGAGGGTTTTTACCTCCTTGGCCACCATGATAAGGTTGCCATCAATGACGAAGGATGAGTAGTCCTGTCCTAACTTCTTCAGGTTGGTGTGGGTACCCAGAACGATTGTTTTGTCATCATTCAGGCATAGACCATGGGTAGCCATCAAGGCCTGGATGATAAAATAAACCCTATTTACCAAGGCCAAATACTTCTCGTAATCCCCGGAAAGTGGGAGGAGAATCTGGGTATCATCTGAATAATTAGTGTAGGTGATACCAAGATGGTCCAGACCATCGAAGAGGGGCTTAGTAAATATGTTGTACAGAGGGGGGAAGAGACAAGACCCATTGGGGCACCCCACAAGTAATGGGTATGGGGTCAACTGCAGCTGAGGGAGAAAAAACCCTCATGGTTCTGTCCCTTAAGAAGGACTCAATCCATGTTATAGTCTCTTTGGAGAAGTGGGCAGCTGAATCCAAATGTCTGCATAATACCTTATGATCTACAAGATCGAATGCAGCTGAGAGGTTGAGGAGGAGGAGGAGGAGGGCTGTTTTCCCTTTGTCTCTCAGCTCGTCGACCTGTGCTTTCAAGTCGATAAGGGCAGTCTGAGTTCCGTGTTGTAATTTGGAGATATGCGACTTTATTAAGATCTTAAGCAGGAAAGGTACAGTAGTAATTGGGCGGTAGTTGGTAGGTATGAGTGGATTTAAAGTTTTTTTTTTTTTTATTAGGGGGAGCACCCATGATTGTTTGAGATTGGGTGGGACGGTGCCAGATGCAAAGAAGGAATTCATAAGTTTGGCTATGAAGGGGGCAAGATCTGTTGCAGCCTCTTTTATGAGCTGGGCAGGGCACAGGTCTCCCTGGCAATTAGAAGGCTTGAGTGATAAAATTAATTTCTCTGTCTTGAGGATAGAGATTTTGTTAAAATTAAAACAGGGGGTCAGGTTATCGAGTGTTTCTTTAGCAAAGATATTAGGAGGAATGAGGTTGGGGGAGTTGTTGAGGGATTGTTTTTTTTGGGGGTATTTTGTTTTGCAGGGTGGTCAATTTATTGGACAGGGCCTGTTGTATGTCTGAGCACTGTGTTTTGTCCTTAGTGCAGATATCAGGGATGCTGATGGGGGATTCGAGTTCCTTGAGGATGGAGAACAGTTCTTTCGTACTGGAGTCAGCACTAGATGTACATTTATTATAAGAATTCTGTTTGGCTAGGAATATTTCCTTTTTGTATTGGCAGGAAGCTTCGCTGAGTGTAGTTCTGTTAGCTGTGGATGGGAGTAGTCTCCATGTAGTCTCAGAGCTCCTCTTTAGGTGTCTGAGGTCTTTGAGTTGGGGCATGAACCATTTGTTCAAATGCACTTTGGGCTTGCTAGGTCTAAGTTTGATGGGTGCACTAGTATCAAGTGAAGTTAGCATGATTTGTTATTATACTCCTTAACGAGTGTGCCTGGGTCGATGTTGTCTTTAAGCCTATTAAGGGTAGGGAGGATAGCCAGGATCACTTTATCCATTGTTATGTTTTTTTTAATTTCTTGTTGGGCAAGGTGGGGCAGTGGGAATCGATAATATGAGTGGTCTGGTAGTAAGGAGTGAGAAGGTCAAGAGAAAGAGGTCTGTCCAAGGATACAACATGATGGAGGTAATACTGGTTGTGCAATTATAGTCCGCCACCCAATCGAGTGTTCTTCCTTTCATGTGGGTGGGTTTGGTGATTTTTTGGGAGAAGCCTAATTCAGATAGGTTATTAGCGATAGCAATGGCCTGTTTGTCTGAGGGATCGTTAAATCCCAGGTTGAAGTCTCCCAGGACCAATATTTGGGATGTAGTTTTGAGGTAATTGGACCGAAGTGTGTGAATGTCCTCCTCAAATGTTCCACTGGGGTCAGGCGGCCTGTAGATGAGGTGTATAGTTAACATCTGGGAGTTAATTAGTGGGAGTTTAGCTGTTAGGAATTCATGAGAGGGTGTTTTGGGAGCTAGTCTCATATAGAGGCTGGATTTAGAAATTATGGCAATTCCTCCACCTCTTGCTTTGTCTGATTATAGTATAACCATCTGGGACAGCTAAAGAGAGTAGGAGTCTAGCTGCTTCATGTAACCAAGACTCAGTAATGGCTAAGAGATCAAGGTTGTTAGCCAGTATTAAGAAATATCTGTGGCATGTGCCACCAGGGACCTTGCATTTATTAGTGCTGCTTTAAGAGGGGTGGCTGGAGTTATATTAGAGGAAGGTGAGGATGATGGGAATGGCTTTTTAGATTTGTTTGGGATGTGTTGTTTGGGAGTGGCCAGAAAGGCATCGTTAACATTGCATAGTGTCTCATGTGTATTCTTCTGGCCAGTGTGGGGTTAATTTTAGAGTTAGTCCAGGGTATGGATCTAGCAAGTGGTTGAAATAGTTTATTGAGGTGTGCTCGGAGTCAAGTGTTTCTGGCCTCTAAAGTGGAAGGAGCGCTAGGGAAGGGACTAGGTGTGGGGTAGCTAGGATGTATGGTGGGGTGAGAACTATCAATTGTCGGATAAGACATGGTCATTGGAACTTGAGTTCTCAAGGTGATAGAGCCCCCTCGAAAGTTGATCACAAATAGAAGACAGGTGAGGCCAACATTGAAGATAAGCGTGTGCATATTGAACCAGGACCCGCTAGGCCTATGTACATATACAGGCAAATTCAGTATGCAGTAGAGTAGAAGGTCAAGGTCTGTCAGCAGGCTAAAGGCTAGTGTGGCAGGTAGTCATGCTAATGGTTTGGGTACTAGCATAAGTAACAGTATGGATCAATACAGGCATTAGTTACCATGTTGGTTTTAGGATCATTGTAAATGTGATTTGAAGTGATACTTAGCAGCGATGCTCATACCAGCCAGGTTGCTGCTAATTATTCCTATTATCTTTTCCGCCTGAAAAACATCTGCCCTTTCTTTTCCAAATCTGATTGTGCTTCCATTGCACGTGCTATAATGTCACCCTTACTCGACAATTGTAATGCCCTACTGATAGGCTCCATTTAAAAGAGCTTGCAAAGTCCACAAGTTACTCAACACGATGTGGTACGTATTGTTAAATGGAAAAATAGGAAAGAAAACATAACTAGCTGATGCCAAGCTTTGCACTGGCTCTCAGTTCCCACATGGGTACAATTCAAGTCCGCAACGCTAGTACATAGATGCCTACACAGCACTATTCCCTCATACCTCAAAAAGATGATATTCCAGAATGAGCCTCCAAGTACACTCCGGTCCTCCACACTCCTCTTTGGTAAACTATTGCAGATTTAAACGCTCAAATGGCCTTGAAATGTCATTTCCTGGTGCATAGGCCAAACTATGGATCCCAGAGCCTAGACAGCAAACTGATCGGGAAAAAATTTGCAAACAACTAAAAACCTTGTTATTCACTTAATTCCCGATGACACCCCTTCGCCTCTCCATGTCCTGTCTGGCTTAATGTCTGTTGCGTTCTTGTGTTTGTGTTTCGGTGCCCTGATGCCTGTCGGCTTCAGCACCATATAAATAAATAAATAATAATTATAATAACAACACAGATGTTGATGCTCGGCAATGTCTACTCAGCTATCACCCATGCTGACTCTGTGCTGTGTCGAGGGCGGAATCCAGATTGCCTTTTTCCAAGGATGGTGTGTGCTTCTAGGTAGGCTTGTATCTGTAGATATGCAGCCTTGTCTAGAATTTTCAGCAGGAATGGCACAGTGGTGTTTGTACGGTAGTTATTTGGGGAGTCAGGGTCAAGGGTAGGTTTTTTTTACTATAAACCGGACCCAAGCTTCCTTAAGAGTGAGCAGGATGGTGCTGGTGGTGAAGGAGGCATTAATGAAGGTGGCGACAAATGGGGCCAAGGCTGTGGCACAGTCTTTGACTAGGTTGGCTGGGCATATATCTCCTTTACATAGAGATGGTTTGGTGTGCTTCATGATCAGAAAGACTTCTGGAATTTTTACTTCCCTAAATGCACAGGGTTTGGGTGTGTTTTTGCTATGATGAGAGTCTCCAGCTAACAGGTTACTTGGGGGTTTAGATGGTGGTAGGTTGGTTTTAGGCAATTTGTCGAAATGAATTTTAATTTTGATCTGGAGTGTTTTGATTTTGTCTAACATGGCATGTTGGATGTTGTTGCACCATGTTTCGTTTGTCTCGGTAGGCTGTGACGGAGCTGGGGGGATGGTCAGCTCGTTGTAGATGGCGAATAGCTCTTTGGATAGTGAGTTAGCGTTCTCAATTCTGGAGTTGTATGTGGCAGCTTTGGCTTTTGAGGTGGCCTTTTTAAATTGTTTCGCGACTGTAAGGTTGGTGTCTCTTGTAGTGGTGGAGGGATTAGTTTGCCAAGAGGTTAGTTCTGCTCGTTTAGCGTTTTGGGCATCTTGGAGTTCTTGTGTGAACCAGGAGTTCACATGGAGCGTATGTTTGGCTTTTTTCTTTTCAGATGAGCTACAACATCTAATACCTCTTTAAGAGTGGTGTTGTAGTTCTCGACTAGTGTGGTAGGGTCGTTACATGTGGGTTGGGCCAGTGCAGAAGTTTCAAAGAGGGCGAGTATTCTGCCCGCAGTGAGGAGTTTTTTAGATCTTGCCATAGTGGCTGGCACGGGTGAGTTTAGAATCCCTCTTGTTTTTATAGGTATTAAGACGTGTAGAAGATGGTGGTCAGTCCATGGGCAAGGGGTGTTAGAGCTAATGCTGGCCGCGCAGTTGTGGTCCGCAGTCCAGTCTGGTAAATGACCTTTGGCGTGGGTCGGGTCGTTCACTAGTTGGGTGAAGCCTAGGTCTTGGAAAGCTTTGACAAGGGCTTTGCTTTTCTTGTCTTTTGGGTCCTTGAAGCCCAGGTTGAGGCCTCCTAGGAGAATGATTCTTGAACTAGTTTTCAGGTTGTCCCTTAATATATGGGTAATGTTAGATTGGAAGCCAAGAGTAGGGCCTGGTGGGTGGTAGACAATGTGTATTGTTATGGTGTTGTTTGATGAAGGAGATATTTTTGCTGATAACTTGTCAAAGTTGTCAGCCTCAGAGATCTTTAGTTGCCTAGCGTTGAGGGTTTCCTTGAGAATTAGGGTGGCCCCTCCTCCTTTACTAGATGTTCTGTCTTGGCAAAGGATGATGTGCCCTGGTGGTAGGGTTTGGCATATGGCTGGACCAGATACTTCATGTAGCCAGGTTTTGGTAATGGCTAGTATCTCTAGGTCTAGGTCTGTGATGAGATTGTGGATCTCAGCAGCATGCGCTGGATGGGAGCGAACTTTGATAAGAGCACATTGGAATTGTGTTTTCTGGCTGACCCTTGGTTTGGTATTTGCAGGGATGCTATTAGGCATGTCTGTTTTACTGGAGGCTTTTGGTGTGGGGGTAGTGGTGGGGGATGGTGTGTGGTGGGATTGCTTTCCAGGGAGGGTCTTAGTGGATGCTGAGAGGCGGAGGGAGCGGCAGCCTAACCTCTGTTTTCTCATGTGGAGAGGCATGGGGTGAGTGTGAGTTTGTTTGTTGTGGAGTAGTTTGGGCAGGATGATGGAGTGGTTAGGCAGGTTGCCCTCAAGACCTGAAGAACTACTTGAAGCCATTGACAAAGGCAAGTCCTCACTCCTCCTACTCTTAGATCTCTCGGTGGCCTTTGACTCGGTTGACCACAAGATCTTGTGCAAACATCTCACTGACACAGCCCACTTCTCCCAAGAAGCCACCGCTTGAATCACCTCCTTCCTTGATGGTCGAGCTATGAGTCTTTTCGGACCAGGCTCCGTCACCCATTGGTTGTGGAGTCTGACAGGGGTCTCCCACCCTCTATAATCTATTCACTCTCCCCCTATTCAGCGACCTAGTAGACTTTGGCATAGCCTGTACCAACTATGCCGATGACACACAAATTCTCCTCCCCCTAACAAGTAACTACGAGCAAGACCTCAACATCCTCCAAGACACATATGCACGCATCCAGGCCTGGATGGCGGCCAATGGTTTATGTCTAAACAGGGAAAAACAGAAATACTACTTATAGGCACCAAAGAATCCCTAAAAATGCTGGATGACAAATACAGCTCCTTCAGCATTGAGAACACTGTCATTACAACCTCTGCTGCAGTTGAAAACTCTTGGTGTATACCTGTACTCTACCCTATCAATGGATAGGCAAGTCAGCGCCATATCATCATCAGCAGCACTCACCTCAAAAATAATAAATGCTGTGAAACCCTACTTATCATCTGAGAATTGTCTCAAAATCGCTAGAGCCCCAATCGGCGCAAAATTGGATTAGTGCAACATCCTACTCCTAGGCACCTCCACGAATAACATCAACAGACTGCAAATTGCACAAAACAGAGCCCTTAGAGCTGCACTTAGTATCCCAAGGAGAGAGCATATCTCCCAGGCAAGAAAAGATGCACACTGGCTCCCGATCAGAGAACGCATAACATTCAAGGCCCTCAGAATCACGCACAGATGCCTTGCACAGACCGCCCCAGCATACATAGCTGAAATAATACACCAGTGATCCTGCCCATAGGCCAAAACGTGACCAATACTCACATTAACTCTTAGTCCCAACTTTCAACAGAGGAAAAGCTGGCAGAACTAGCTTTCAAGTACTAGCCCCCAAAGCATGGAACTCACTTCTGCCCACTCTAAGAAGCGAAGAATCCCGCACAACTTTTAGAAAAGCACTAAACACAAAGCTATTTAATTAAAAGCTACCGTACTGTAATGCTTCCATCATTGTTCCTTTGTAGCCGTGTAACACCCCTCAACACTGTCACTGAATGTCCATAACTGCTTCTGTAAACAAATATCTATAACTGCCTCTGTAATCGAATATCTATACCTGCCTCTGTAATAACTGTATAACATGCATCAAGTGAATAATCTGTAACAGCTCCACGATGCATCTGGGCCGCTGGGCGATTTATAAATCCAAATAAATAAATAGATAAATAAGTAAATAAACAAATAAAATAAATGCAGCAGACATCTCCGACCTCATCACTACACAAGACCTTGACGCCATCTTCATCACTGAGACCTGGCTGACACCCACCACCAACCACATCCTAGATATCCTTGCCCCTGATGGCTACAGCATCCAACACAGAGACTGGATGTACAAGACAGGCTGAGGCCTTGAAGTCATACACAAGACCTTGTGGCCCTGCACCAGACTTGAAGTTGACAACATTGGTTCCTTCGAAGTCCACTCCTTCCACTTCCAGCTCTCTCTGACAAACACAGTCATCTTCCATCTCATCTACAGACCACCCAAACCTAATACCACCTTCATCAGAGTTTTCACCAACCTGGTCACCACCATGTCCCTCACACACACCAACAATTTCTTCTTAGGCGACTACAACCTCCAATGAAGCAAGGCCACCAAACTGATGAAGGAAGCTCTCCTCAGCCTTCTTGACAACATCAGACTAACATAGCACATCTGACCACCTAGCCCTGACTTTAAACATCCAGCACATCACCCTAGTCAAGCATTCCCAGCAGAAACGGTATCAGGTAATATTGTCCCCACCAATCATGTGGCCATACATATAGTCCCCAGGAACCAGCATAGGCAACATTATTTGTGGGGACAATATATGGGGTAAATGGGAGCGGGGGTTGTGGGAGTGGCCCCTGCTCCCTTTAAAAAAATGTGAGGGTTGTGTGGGTGACACCCGTCGGTTCCAAATGTTAATGCTGCTGCAAAAAAACGCCCCCATTCTTGCATGGTGACATATTTGCCGGGACATTAACACATGGAACTGCAGAAACTCAGCAGGACCTTCAGGTACTTCAAGAACTTCCCAGTGGAAGCCCTCACAGAAGACCTTGAGAACCTACACCTTACATGGACTAAACACCCTCAACCGAACTGTGACTTTCTACTGGAAGCACTCAACGGCACTCTCTCAGCCTCCATCGACCAACACGCACCTCTGAAACAACACACCTGCAAACCGAAACCGTCAGCACCCTGGTACATGCAAGAGCTCAACCTCAGCAAAAGAGTCATCGGGAAACAAGAGAAAACATGGTGCCGCTCCAGGCCTGCATGCATCCTGGCACTGCTCAAAGAACCCGCCAACAACTAATCAACACAACCAAGGTCACCTACTATCAGAATACCCTAGCAGAAGCCGACAACAAAAGCAGAGCCCTCTTCATTGCAGTCAATCACTGCGTCAACTCACTAGCCACCACTTCCATACCACAGTCCATCGAAAAATCAACCACCATCAACACTTTGTTCATCAACAAAATCAGCAAGATTCACCAGCACATAGATGCCACCTCTGCATCCACAGACCCACCTCACATCTCTCCTTGCAATATCTCCATACCCTGGGCAACATTCCAGAGACTCTCGACAGAGGACCTGGTAGAAACCCTGGCCACCATAAAAGCCACATTGTATACAGATGATATCCTTGAAGCATTATCCTCAAGACCCTCCCCACAGAAGTTTTCCTTCCCAACCTGGAGATCATCAACAGCTCCCTGACTCAAGGTACCTTCCCATTGACCCTAAAAACAGGAATAATCCTCCCTCTATTAAAGAATCCAACTTTGGATCCCGACAACCTAGGTAACTATCGGCCTATCAACCATCTTCCTTTCCTATGGAAGATCATCAAGAAAGCAGTAGCTGTCCATTGGAAGCAACACATCAACACCAACAATCTCCTCCAGACCTACGAATCCGGATTCAGACCCAGATACAGCACAGAGACAGAAACCATACAGGTGGTCAACAACGTCCTCAACATCCTTGATGAAGGCCACCCCTGCCTCTTGGTTCTACTCAACCTCTTGGCTGCTTTCGACACCAGGTGCTTAAAGACACCCTACATCAGTGCATGGGGATGAGCAACCTTGTCCCACACTGGTTCAAGTCCTACCTCGCCAACCACAAGCAGTTTGTTCAGGTGGACTCCTCTAGATCACCAATGCTACCCATCATCCTCTCCCCAGTGATCTTCAATCTATACATGGAGCCACTGGGAGCCGTCCTAGCCACACACAACATCCACATCCACCAATATGCTGATGACACACAGTTATACCTCAAAATTGACTCTATCAAGGAAATTGATAGGCTCAAAACTTGCCTGACAAACAACTCTCCTTCAAGACACACATAGCTTAGAAAACTCAGGCAGCTTGGTATCAGCTCTCCCTACTGTGAAAGGTCAAGTCCTTCATCCCTCTGGACAGCTTTAGATCCACTATTCAAGCATTGGTCCTACCCCACCTGGATGGGGGCAATGCATTCTCCGAAAGGCCTCCTGTCATCATTTGTGTGCCCCTGAGAAGTGTCCTACACACAGCCGCACACCTCATCAATGGTCTACACAGATACAACCACATCACCCCGGCCCTGATCAGCCTTTACTGGCTCCCACTGCAGGCATGAATCACGTTCAAGTCTTACTGCATCATCTATAAGGTAGTTGCCTCAAGTTACCTAGCTACCTTGCTGAGAAACTCTGCATCTCTGGTGGACAGCACACCACCAGAAGCTAGGACACGTGTAGACTTGAAATCTGCCACTACAAAAAGGAAAGGACCAGAAAACAAGCCTTGTCTGCCTACGCCCCAAGACTATGGAACATCCTACCTTTCAGCATCAGACTCGCCCTCAGGCTCCTACAATTCAGAAAAGACTACAAGACCGACCTCTTCAAGGAGTCTCTCCTCCTCAACAACTAGACCATCACGCCACCCCTCTCCTCCCAACCACCCATTACAGCTGTACCCCTCCTCAATGCTCATCTATATCCTGCCGCCCGCTGTATATCTGTTCTGGTGTTACCATTGAAAAGTGCTGTTATGCGTCTGTAATGTTGTACTCTTCTGTAAACTGCTCTGTTATGTATCTGTATTTGTGTATACCTCTGTAAAGCATTCCATGGCTTCTTGAAGCTAGGTCTGCACTCAATAACTACAATAATAAAAAATAATGTTAATAATAATAATGTTAATAATAATAATAATAATAATAATAATAATAATAATATAATAATAATAATAATAATAATAATAATAATAATAGAAACTGTAACTGATGAAGGCGTTACCTGTACCTGTCTTGTAGCCACTGGAGTAGGTGCTGGGGAAAATGGAGCTCTAAACTCAGGGTCTGTGTACCACTCTGTGGGTTATAAAGTATGGGGGTGGTACAGAAGGAATTCCCACACCCTCCTTTTTGGCCCCTGTTGCACTATTTTATCACTATGGCCCTATTTGCCTTTTTCATACATCCGCAAGAGTTCTAAGACATGTATCTGCTTCTCTAATTTCGAGGCTGTATGCTTCGTAGTCAAAAAAAATGTACATTCTCCAGTATCCCTGTATAATAGGTTCCCTTGACAGGCCAAGCATTGATCATTTTAACCTTACTGTTCACCTTATAGCCAGGTAACAAATGATTCAACAGAGTCTCCATACTTCAAGCCACGTTATGAAATAAATTGTTTCACAAAAACCAGATTCTGAGCCGAACCCACAACACAAAAAGTGTTTAGCCCAAAAACCTCCTGTTCTACCTTTACCCAATTCCTTAGTTGTTCTCCACACTCACTCACTGTACTTTTTTATATGGCACTTAACTCGTTCCACTATTCACTTTATTTCTACTTTGCATTCGTACACAAAAGACAGCATTTCCACTGGCCAATATCCCCGAGATATCCCCACCACTCGAGCATAGGAGGGACGGCCTTCTCTACTACAAATTGGTGTTTTCCTGACTACAGGTTTCTGCTTTACTGCTTCAACTAACCAAGAACATCGAGGTGAGGGTTCTGTCTGCACAGCCAATACAAGAGAATGTCAAAAGCCCAATTCAGAAAGGTATCTACGGTTGGACTTACCATAAGATACCACCTCACCTTCACGTAACGGCTCCAGCCAACCAGACAAGCAAACTAAAGGGTATCAGGACATGACTCACACTGGACCTGTGGGGTCGGATACCATTGCACACCCTGTACCGTCTGGACCGGGACACCATCACCACCATTGTGGACATGATACATAACAACATAGTCAGCCTGATTGAAATACGCACCGCAATCCCACCTCAGTCAGTGCTCCACTTCCTCGCCACAGGCACCTACCAGCACACAGTGGGCACAGGCATGGCATATCCCAACCATTATTCTCACATACGCTGAACCAAGTGCTTGATGCCCTCCTGAAGCACACAGGCGACTACATTTTCATACGACGGACAGCCCAGGAGATCTCAAACACCAAAGTTGATTTCCATTCACTGGCCGGCATCCCTGGTTGCATTGGCGCCATCGACTGCACCCATGTCGAATTGGTGGTCCCACATGCCATGGATGTAGTGTACCGCAACCGTAAGTTATACCACTCCATCAACGTGCAAATGGTATGCGACTCAAACAAGATCATTACCCATTGTTGTGCCCGATTCCCTGGATCAACCCATGATTCAATGGTCTTGCTCAACTCCATGATACCACGCTACATGGAGCGACATGCAGGGCAGAAATCCTGGCTTCTCGGTGAGTTGCATGTCAGGCTCATGGAAATGTGATGTGGGTAGGTGATTGGCTGAGATGGGGGGGAGAGATGCATACTTCACCTGGCTGAGATGGGGGGCGGGGGGAGATGCATACTTCACCTGGCTGAGAGTACCTGAGAGGATGTACCATGCTCATACACCAAAAGCAGGCCAGACTTGACCCGACACCTGACCACAAAATACACGACGTAAGCTGCACTACCACGGAAATGATGCAGTGCAACAACCATACATAGCCATCAACATGTACACTGCACATAATCAGACCGTAGACCCCACAGCACAATGCAGCAACAAGCAATGAGGATGGCCAATGCACAGCGCCAAATACCATCATCAAAAAGTAAAGGTCTCCATTACTGCGTACAAAGGAGCCGCATGAGGGCAAGATACAAGAACACACCCCTACACCAACACAGAGGTCCACCAAAACAGCATGTCACCAGATCATGGGAACATCCATCATGGACTACCACAGTTTATGAGCAACCACAAGTAATTGCCCCCCCCTGCGCCCAATAGACGATGGCACGCACACCTGCCTATATGAGGAATACACACATAGCAGTCACATCATGTGTCTCTATTCATGCATGGATCTGTGGGTGCATACAGGAAATTAATGCATGCTATGGTGTACTTGATACAGGTCCCATGTGATGTGAGGATTTATACATAATCATTGTTGTCCACATGCAGGTGATGCAGGCTATCCCTTGAAGAGGTGGCTCCTTACCCCAGTCCGGAACCCGCAGAACAGGCACGAGGAGGACTACAATCGTGAGCATACACGTACCCGTGTGGAGATTGAGCAGACCTTTAGCCTCTTGAAGGCATGGTCTGGTGGGGCACGCCTGTACTATACGGCCATGAGAAGGTGGGCAAGATCGTCATGGTATGTGTCATGCTACACAATATGTGCATAAGACGGAATGTGCCCCTGCCCCCTGACGCTGAACTGCAAACACCTCACGATGAGGATGAGGAGGGTGGAGATGGGGCTGTACTTAAGGGAGGCAGCAATGCACAGGAGGGGCGTGCCATGCGTCAGACTCTGGTTGACCAATGTTTCTAGCACACATGGATGGGGAGTGTGACATGGAGGTGAAACTCAGGGCAATGGGTGTTTCAGGGACATGGGCACTGTAGACTGTTCACCAATAAAGCACACGTACACAATAAGCAATGTCCTCACATGTGAATTCAGATTTCATAACTGGTGTATTCAGAATATGTAACTAACAGGTGCACAAGCCCTCCACCCAACACACCCACTCCCCCCACCCCCTCTACCCTCAACTTCCCCACACACCCTCTCCCCCTCCCTCTCCCCCCTAAACTTCCCCATACACCCTCTCTCCCCTCCCCATCCCCCCTCAACGTCCCCACACATGTTGTGCACTGGCATGCACCATAAATCCACATGTGACCAGAATGCCTGGCTGAACCTACAGCCCTTCTCTTCCGGCAGCAGGTTGACCCCTGTCCGACCAGACCTACGCAGGGGGCTGGACTTAGTGGAGCTGGCATTGGAGGATGTCCCAGGTTGGTCTGCCACCTGTGCTGGACGCATGGCCTCCATTGCTGCCACCATTTGGGATAGGACCTGCCGCACTGCTGCCAATTCACTGCAGATGTCATTTCAGGAGGTCTCAATTGCAGATTTGAGGGATGAGGCACATTGCCTCATCTCATCCCTTGCCCGGCCACATTCCGTAATATGCTGTGTCAACAGCCCTGTTAACTCCTCCTGCTCCTTCTGGATAGCCCTGATCCCCTCTTCGCTGTTCACGACACTGGGGGATGTATGAGGTGCTACCGACATGGTAGGTTCATCATGCACGGTTGGCTTGGGGCTGAAACTACTGGGCATGAGTCCCCAGGAGACAGCTCATGGCTGTTGCTGTCGTGTATGCTGGATGGGGAGAGGTGTGGTGAATGCAGGGGCCTGTAGTGGTGGTTGTGCCTTGTGGCAGTACATCTGCCTCGTCATCGGACACGGCTGCTGTGGCAGCTGTCTCCCCACAGTACTACTGGCAGCTGATATAGTGCCTTCTGCCACTGGCTCCAGTGTGTTGGTGGCTGTTGTGGGTGCTGTGGTGGGGCCTGTAGTGCACATTGGTGCTGTGGCTTTTCGGGTTGTCTTGCCCTTCCGCTGTGGTCCAGGTTGCCCTCATCCCCTTGATGTAGGGGGCGGCTTTCTCCCTCCATGCCCCTGGCTTTCTTGTGTGATGTTGCGGCATCCTCCCTGGGGGCCTGGTCGTCGCTGTCTGATGGCGTGCCTGTGACATGATAGGGAGAGGATTAGTGATGGATCTACATGCATCAGCCATGCATTGGGGTAGCTGCATTGATATGGAATGGCAGTTGATTGGCATTGGGGTACTGACATACGGGTTGCTTGGCTTTTGGGAGGGTGATGCAGGGATGCGTCTGGGATGGGACATATATGGGGTGCATCATGCATGTGGACAAGATGGTGCTGTGCACTGCCTGTAGGCAGTCTTGCAAATATGTGTCTGGTGGACCCTGCTTTCCATCATTGTACTGTCAGTTCAGGGGGACATCATCGTGTTGGTCATAGCAGTGTTTCATTTGGGACACCTACCTGCATCGGCCGATGACGGGGCTCCTCGCTCCATGTCCCCCACTCCCTCAATAGCCTCCCTCCCAATGGTGCTTGCGCAGATCTCTTCCCAGGGTTGCATCTTAATGGGGGAGTCCGCACCTCCACCTGTTGCCATTGCCTGCTTGTGGTTGGCCGCGAGGATGTTCTGCATGCGTAAATGAAGGTCGTCCCAGTGCTTCCAGACATCTTTAGGCGAGCGGGGGTGGTGCCAACGGCACTCACCTTCTGCGCCAACTCCGCCCATATCTCCTTCTTCCGCTGTATTGCAGGAGGAGACATGTTGGTGGAGAATACAACCTCCGCGTGTTCTTGCAGCATCTCGGCCAGCATATTCAGCTCCTCTGGTGAGAAGCGCTCCTTGCGCAAGCGCTCTGCACTTTTTGTGAGTGCTTTGGGCATGGTAAGATGCTGCAGGTAGTGGTAGAGGTCTGGTAGAGGTGTGGTGGTCAGATGGCTCCTGGTTACGGAGGATGGCAATGGATTGTGTTTTTAAAAATGGCCGCCGTGCTCTTTCCCGTTCCTGTGCGATGACGCTATTTCCGGTTGCGCTTATTAACGGTCACCACTAATAGCGGTGACTGCTAATGCCAATGGCTTGGATGGCTGTGGAGCTATCTGCGTTTCGCACAATGCCGGTAAGGGCGATTTTTCGCCCTTTTACGGCATGGCGGAAAGGTCGTTACCGGCATGGCGCAAAGCTCCTGCCCGCGTACTCCTAATCGCCCTCTAATAGTGGCCTTGTGGCAACACGGACACGGTATTTGCTCCATGCCGGTAAAGGCCGTACCTTACCTCCAAACTCGTAATGAGGGCCCATGACTTGTTGGTAGCGAGGGACACAAACCCCATACAGCTGATGGTGATACAACCCCCCGCCCCCTCTGTTACTCACACATGTGCCTGTTTGCACTGTGAACAAACCAAAATAATTTACGATGGGTCACGGACCAAAAACCTTAACGGAAAAACATACCAATAGATCAGATCTTTTGAATTTATGTAAGAATGTACCTACATTACGAGTAATGTCTACTGTTGATATTAATGGTGGACATTCTGTACGTGTACATTGTGCCACAGCAGAAGTATCCACCCTGATATGTATTTCACATATTTATATTCCACAGGTGGTGAAGCAAACATTGATCAGTAACCCCGGTCCCAAGATGGAGGCGCTGGCCAAAGATGCAGTATTGGAATAAGCTAGAGGGTGGGAATGGTTTAAGAAGTTCCTGATTAAGCCATTGATGGAAACTAAATTGTTAAAAATTGTAAGTTGGAACACCAAGGGTCATTTCTGCTTGCTGGGAACATGGGTAACTGCTCAGATTCAGATGGATGCCTTCACTTTATGCCAGCAATTGGTAGAAAAGGAGGAACGGGGTGACAATATGGAGGCTTAATCATAGGAATTAAGCAGACGGCCCCTGTTATAAATGTGAAGCTGATACTGAGTACACATAATATTGGCCATTGAGGTAGTAGTGGATGGGGAGGTTGCCCAAATAGCTGCATTATGTATTAACATCTATGTATCACCAGATATAGAGACTTTGGATGAGATTCATGTGGTCATCGACCAAGTAATTGCATCCTAGGTAGTTGCAGCTGGGCATGCATGTATACTGCTTGGTGGGGACCTAAATGCAGGTTGTCGAGATTATGACATATGCCCACAAAATAAATGCGTGAAGCCTATTAGTAAGATGGTAAAGCCAAAAGGTAATCAGAAAGGGAAAATCTGGATCACTATGCTAAGAGTTTGGGACCTATTGATGTATAATGGATGAACAAAAGGGTAATGATATTGTAAAGTTTTGGGGTAGTTAGATACCAGTTGGCATTTTCTAACTGTCTATTTTTTGTTATAATGTGGTATTGATTTATCTGTTTGGTTATTGAAAATCTTGGTCCATGGGGAACAAAGCCACTACATTAGGCCATTTCTTCAGAACTAACTCCTGTTCGGAGAAAGTACTGTCACTTGAGTCCCGGGAATACTGCATATAGTGACCACCATATGCTGAAAATTACCCTGAAACTTCAGATAGCGCCTGAGAAATTGGCTTGGGAGAGAGGCATTGAGTTGAATCAGGAGAGTAACAGGATAACCTGGATGCCCAGCAACAGCACTCCAGCAATGAGTGAAGCAGGAGGGGAATATTTTGGGAAAAATACAGTGTGCATGCTATAGGTGCCTGGATGGAAAAGTTGGCATATGAGACAGGGATGCTTAAACACTATTATGGGATCATCTCTGAGGGAAAACACTCAAATGGCTTTCACATAGAAATAAAAGATGCCAAGCGTGAGATACGAAGACAGATACAAACAGTCAGAACGGAGGGGTATTCCCAAATGATTGCCAATGAAAGTTGTATGAGAAAAAGAATATAAGTGCAGGTTGAGACGACTGAGGTTTTCAACACTTAATGGGCAGTTGCAGCATATGTTCTCTGTACTTTGTAGTGGCAATGTGTGGAAAATATGGCAACTATTGGGTAAGGTAAAGGGGGATACCAGGTGTGCTATGGTAAACCTGATACCTGAGTGTAAATTTATTGAACACATCGGGTCTAAATACGTGGTGAATGGTGAGAAATCTGAGTGTGAAAGATACGATGGGAATTGGTTGCTGTCACCAAGTGTGGACGAGATTCATACCACGATCGTAGGGTTAAAGGGTTCCCGAGCACCTGGACCTAACGGTTTGTCGAATGCAGTACTTAAGGCTGACCCAGGTGGGTTGGTGTGTTCAAAATCTTAAGGTCTGTAAGGATAAAATGGTGCCACTTACATGGTAGCAGGCCATTATAGAGCCAGTTTGCAAAAAGGGAGATGGAAAGAGCCCCTTGAATTATAGACTGCTGTCTTTACTAGATGTCACTGGCAAATTGTTTTCAACCTTTGTATTAAAGGCTCTCCAGAGGTGGGCAGACACAAGTAACATACTGCATTTCACACAAACTGGTTTTTGCCCAGGTTAACATCAGGTTTTTAGACACTCTAATGATGGAGGCGGCAAAAAAAGAGAACCCAGTGCCATTTGTGATCTGGGTTGACTTCAGTGTGGCATTTGACACTGTTAATTGCACACGCATATGGCAGAAGTTACGGAAATGGGATGCCCAGAATGGTTACTGTCCATGGTAGTTCAACTCTACTAGTAATAGAGTTCAGGTGCGACTGAACAATGCAGGCTTGGTGACGACCCCCATGGAGGTAAATAAGGGGGTTGAAAAGGGGTGTTCTTTGGCGCCTCTGTTATTTAACCTTTACTTGGCTGACCACACCCCAAGACTCTTGACAGCGGAAGGCTTCCTAGTAAGTTAGGCCCCCGACACATAGCAAGCATATTGTATGCTGATGATCTAGTTCTGCTGGATCGCACGATAAGGGGAGCAAAAAATAAATATAAAGAACTGTGAATATGCAATGCAAAATGATTTAATAATCAACAATGGCAAGACTAAGATGTTGGTGTGGTAGGGAGGAAAGATCAATAGGGTAAAAGTCCAGGCAGACACAGATGACAACACAGATTATGTGCAGAGCTATCCCTACCTTGGACTCGACCTGGGCGCTGACGGGGACTGTAGGACTATTATGGAGAGAACAAAAGAAAGGCCAGGGAGTTAACAGCCATAATAAACAAGTTTGCTAAACACACGGCTGGTTACTCAATGGAAGGGGTCCTTAAGGTTTACAGAGCTTCAGACCAGCAATTCTGTATGGGTTAGAAGCCTCAGCTATGAGTGAACTGGGATGGCTAAATGTAGTTGAGGGACTGTTTTGGAGGAAGTTACTAAATCTATCCCTGGCTACTCCCATGGCTTACCTCCATCTTGAGTTGGAACTAGTTTCCCTGAAGAGTCAGGTCCCGATACGCAGAGGAATGCTCTATATTAAGTCCAGATTTCAACCAAAGTGCCCTTTGTTGTATTTTATGGGCACAATTTATGACATGTTAGCTTCCCGTAACTACGTGTTAGAATGAAGAGTGCTTTGCAAATATTGGGTGTTCCCTGAATTTTAAACGTGGTACTAAATTCGAACTGCTGAAAACCATATATAAAAACAAGGATGTGCGATGGGATTGAACCGATAATTTATCCCATCTCGTAACATTATGCAACTTCAAATATGTAAATAGGATCAGCTACACCTACCTCAAACCACAGCAATATCTTCTGCAATGCTCTAGGCCAGCTGTGCCTTACTTTGTATTGCAGCTACGGGTCAATCAACTCTCTGTGCTAGCACTACAGGGGGATTGGGCAGAAATCACAAGGGAACAAAGAATATGTCATATCTGTAAGTCTCAGGCTAACATTGAAACACCAAGACATGTACTGTCACTCTGCCCAAGGATGGGTGCTACGTATGTGACAATGCTGGGACAGTTTGCAGGGAGGTATAGCTGTAAGGGATTTCAATCAGGCACACACCCAAGTCTCGCCTTGCATGTAGTGCGCAAATGAAACCCTTATGTTATTGTTGTCTATAAGTTCAATATTCTGAATGATATGCCACTCATATCACACCCTTCTCAAAATACCCCCCAGGTCACACTGAACCAGGAATCAGGCTAGTTTGTAAAGGTAAAGATGTATTTGTTTATTTAATATTCAATCACACATAGGTTTAATATAGATATATATGGGGGAGCAATCACCTGAAGGGTGACAATACAATTCAGAAAGATAGGCAAAGCAATTGAATTAGCTTATAAGGAGGTAAAATAGAAAACACTGGGAAAACGAACAGTTTGTTTGGCACACAGATAGCGTTTAGGTTAATGTTCCCCCTGCAAAGTTTTGTTTAAATACAAACGATCAATCCTACCCCAATGTGAGTAATCAGCAGGTTTTCAGGAATTAAATGCAATGTCTAGAGTTATAGGCAATCCTCCCTCCCAAACAAGAGAAAAACCTTATTTTGGCAAATGACACTTTGAAAATGACAGGTGAAAATAGCTTTGTAAAATACTGCAAAAGGTGCAAAAATGCTTAAATGGAGACAAGTTCTAAAGAAAGCAACACTAATCAGGTCCTAACACACATGAGCTATAATATAAACAACAATACACACTTGAGATTAGATGGGATGGAAAAAACACTTTGAAATGGGGAAATGACACGTGTAAACTTGTGAATTTTTCAAATTCGCGGCAAACTTTTACTATGCGATACTGAAGAAAAACAGGTCTAAAACACTGTTCCACAATGCTGTTGTGGAGATAGCTAAGGATGTTAGGTATCAGTGAGAGTTGAAATTTCGTTTCTATCTTTAAAACTGAGGCCGTTATAGAGGTTGTAGTGAGAGGCGGTTTTGCAAAATAGGCGCGAAAATGAAAACAGAAATGCGCTTTTGAAAATGACAGATGGGTTTGATTACACTATACTATGACTATGAAAAAGAGAATGCCACAGATGGATCTCACAGTCATGTGATCCGTGTATCCCTTCCTTTTGTGGATACTCTACTTCTTCCTGGAATTTACTTTAGTTATTCAAAATCACTAGGGAGTTATGATTTTGAACACAGGTGAGACAATCAGCGCAAGAAAGATTCTAACAATACTCTAGTTCTGAATTAAAGAGGGGATGGGTTGAGATAGGGATGATACAATGCAGATATACTAAGGGTCACTGTTCTTCGTGTTAATACTTAAAGAAAAAGTTATTAAATTGGACCGTCAGCTCTGCTCAATGAATTGGATCTGTCTACCGGCAGCAGGGCACCTCTATTGGGATTGGATCAGCAAGGCGGTTCTGGTCAATTTGGACTGCACCTCAGCCTGGATTTGAAAGGGCACCTTCTGGTTACTGGACACGATAGATAGCAGGATGCAAGTTTTCAGAGGGCCAGCCTTAGTGGTAGCAGGCCAAGCTGAATATTTTTTGCAATTGGGTCAGGCTAGCAATAATTTTGCAATGCTAGAGTCCGGATTCTGCAAAGAAATCTGGATCTTTCAAGAATTCTGGGGTCAGCTATAAGTTGAAAAGTTCTGCAATAAGGTGCTCTGTGGACATCTGGATGGGTTCTGGAAGCAGTGTGTTCTGGAAGCAGTTTCTTTTGTATAGTGAAACTTCTATATTTATACATTACATGTGCCAACCCCCAATTTATGGTGTGGGCAGAACTTGAAAACACACCCCCATGTCTGTGAATGGCTAGTGGTGTGCGCTTTGTCCTGGTCGGCAGTCTAAACAGAGCTGTCATCTTATGACAGGATTTAGGAACTCCCACCTGGATTTTTACCCAAAACATACTTTTGCACAAATGTACATTTCTACCATTATGTACCCTCATAAAATAGTACACATATACTGTGCACTCGATTATCTACATTTACATCCACTGCCCATCTTTGTGAGAGCTGTAATGGTAATTCTATGGATTTTTATCAATTTCACCCATAACACTTTGGATTCATCATTTCTAATTTGATACATCTCTGGGCGCTGATCAGGGGATCAAGTACATACAATTTTAAGCTTGCAACATTAATAGTTTTGCCACAATCAGTGTTTTAGTGTATCTTTGGTTCCTTATGTAGTAAGAACTCCTACCACATCTTCAACTGTCTAGCATGAGTTAAGATTTATAAGTGTGTATTTTTCACTTGTCTACCTATTTTGGATGTCATGTTAAATGTCATCAAGTTCTGAAGCAAAACAAGTAATTCCCATTCAAAATCCAGTCCAGGTTTTTTATTTCTTACTTTCAAAGTGAGCAAATGGCCAGTCCTTTGAAGTTCACTGAGAAACCTCCTCTACATCCAGCCCCTCCTTTAGGAAGATGGGTGTCCAAGCCTTCCTTTGTCCTTGGATAAGCTAGGAGACAAATGTCTGAGGCTTCCTTTGTTTTCATTATGCAGGAACCATTAACAGCCATTGGCCTTCCTGTTCCCAAGGAAGTGTCAAGTAGAGATGTCAGTTTTTCCAGGCCTAGCTATCAGATCAGAATTACATAGTGGATTGGTCCCAGACTGGGCCCTTTGACATTAAAGTCTTTTCATTTCCCATATAAAATATAAGCACAGTTTATAAAGGATTTTAAACATTTTAAAAGAATTAGCCCTTCACCAACATGCTTGAAATAGTAGATTTTGCAATTTTTCAAGAAAAGAAAAAACTTTTAACTGGGTTTGACAGCCAATTTCCTTAGGCGAGCTGTCAGGCAGTGATGCCTGGGTTCCTCTGACTGCCTGGACAATCCATGATTTCAGCACACTCTCCTTTCAATAATTTACTGGGGAAAATGACTGAATTTAGCACCAAAACAGCACTTTGAAGGTTGCCATTGATTAGGAAACTGTATTTAATGGCATTTTTCGGATTTTAGCACTTCTGTGGCCTTGTTTCAAGTGACAGTGACAGATGACAGATGCAGCAGTGATTCCTGTTTTTACACCAACTTTGCATGTGTGTGTGTACAGCTCTTTGGTGGTTTTATGCACCATGCACAATTTTTCAAATTTGGTGCGCCTGCTTATTTCCTCAATTTTTGACAGTTTTCTTTCCCCATTGGCAAAGGGGTGCAGTGTGGTGCATTGGCGTGGATAAAAATACTCCACATGTCACTATCAAAACCAATGAGTTTTGGTATTTCTGTTTAAATACTGACTTAGAAATGGTGCAAATGGCGTTGTATCAAACCTGGAGGCTGATATTTATACAGCTGAAGCGTTAGAAGAGGAAAATGTGACGGCAACCTTTTTTATCAAATATTAGGATGGTTGTCATAAACTAAATTAAATTAAATGTGATCATGAGATTTGGAAAGTATGACATTAGTTTTTGATATGATTTTTTTTATATGGTAATTGTGCCTCATTACAAGTTTGCCAGACCGGGAACTACAGTACCGGTAAGCTTGCCGGTACTGTAGTTCCCGGACCGGCAAACTACGAGTTGGACTTGGCAGGTAGAGAGGCACCTGCGAGCACAGCATGTCAGATGCACCTGCACCGTTTATAATGGTGCTGATGCATCCGACCTCCCCATTCCCATGGAGAGCATTTTGTTCCAGCGCCTGCAAATGGGCAATTACAGGGTCTCGCAGGCCCGTAATGAACTGGTAATTGCCCATTCGCGTGCGCCGGAAATTTTGGGAAGTTTGGTCCGAGACTGGCGGTTTTACCGGCAAGGCTACCGCCAAACTTCTAATGATTTTGTAAAGGTTCTTTTAATGAATCGAAACAAATAATAATAATAATAATAATAATAATATTTACATGAAGGTGGACACTGGCGTTCATTTTCTCTGGTTCCAGTTTAAGCCCAATAGACTGGAGGGAGCACAGCATTCTGGTCCATCACTGTCCCTTGGGCATTGGGAGACACACACAAAAGGAGTGACGTATTTGTATTAGTCCTTGAACCAAATGTCCACTGACCACATGCAGGCAAAGCCCCACCTGTATTACTGGGGGCCACATCCACTCTGCAGTATCAGTCATTGGAAATCAGGAGTCTTCGACAACACACAGTGCCAGCAAGATGATGGGGCTGGCTGATGGCAGCACATGAGCTGGGCCGATGTTGTGGCATCAACCGGGTACCGGAGAAAGCAGGACCTGCTCCTGGCCCATGCAACACAGCGAGGCCGCAAGAGTAAGCAGGCCAAAGTGGTGAAATGCCAATAGGGGCCCACTTCTGGGCCACGCTGTGCAGTGTGTCCACAAGGATAGGCAGTCCAAAGTGGTGAAACGCAGATAGCAGACCCACTCCTGGTCCACGCAGTGCAGCTGGGTCGCAAGATTTGTCAGGCTTGTGTACAAGAATGCTTTGGGCTCTCTGGCAGCTTTGGTCCACCTTTGGGTTGGATCTCATTGGCACTGCCAACAGTCGTCAGTCACGGCCTGGCAGTTGGGGGAGCTTGGGAAACAGTTACTATGACAGCGGTCCATACCACAGCCTTCTTTTCCCCCTAGCGAGGAGCCCGCTGG
This sequence comes from Ambystoma mexicanum, assembly GCF_040938575.1. Classification (NCBI taxonomy): domain Eukaryota; kingdom Metazoa; phylum Chordata; class Amphibia; order Caudata; family Ambystomatidae; genus Ambystoma; species Ambystoma mexicanum. Next base: position 1,551,084,332 of record NC_090929.1, read on the forward strand.
TCATCAATGCTCTGGCAATCCTTTCTGCTCTTCGCTTGCCCAGGCAAGAGCATTGAAGTCCATACCACAGCCTTCTTTTCCCCCTAGGCAGGAGTCCGCTGGTCATCAATGCTCTGGCAGTCCTTTCCGCTCCTCGCTTGCCCAGGCAAGAGCATTGAACCATGACTACAGCGGCAGTCCTTACAGTTCCTCCCTCCCGCAGGCAGGAGCACAATGAAGCAGTGATGTGGCAGAGGTCTTTGCAGTGTCGCCCTCCAGGCAGAATTATGCTCTGTCCCCTATTTTCTTTCCATAGCGGCACACACCAGGGACTCTGGGGCATGTGCCCCCCTAAAGCAGGACCTCATCGGGGAGGCCGCCGGTCGTCAGGAGAGAACCGACCAGCAAAAGCGCACACCCCAAGGGATGCCCCAGCATGGGTTGGCAGCACACTGGGTGTGTTCAACTCCTTTGTCGCCAGATGTTATGGGGGTCAGGGGTGCTGGCCCGCTCCCGCATAGGTCTCTGATGGCAGACCCTCTGCCTCTGTGTTGGTGCTGCTGCTGCACAGCATAAAGACACAGTGGCAGGGTCAGATGGCATTGACTGTTGCACAGGGTGCTGTCTGCTGCATTAAGTAGAGGGACCACGGCTTTCATAAAGTCGTTGAACTCCTCCAGCCATTCCTCCCATTGCAGCCCTCTGTCCTGCGGTGGTTGTAGGGAAAATGGATGCGGCCTCCGTAAGAACGCAGCTCTGGAGGAGGTGCTGGTCAGGGCTATTGCTTGCGCTGCTGGATTGGCAGCTTCTTGTGTATTGTCTACCATGACGGCAGTAGCAGGTGTGGTCCCTTGTCTCCTTCTGGGTCCTTCATGTGCTGGCCGTGCACTTAGTATGTCTCTGTAATCTCTTGCCATCCTGACTCTCCGCTGGGGTCATTCGTGTGTTTGCTGTAATTTAACCCTCTCTGTTTGCGTTACTCTGGTAACTTATCTGCGGCCCTTGGCGACTTAGCACTCCATCAGTGTCTTGTGGTTGTACTCCCGTGGTACACATCCACCTGCTCTCAC